>NC_080742.1:9270898-14270898 GCF_020826845.1 Diceros bicornis minor | reverse complement strand
TTAGGTCATATGTCTTCTAGGTGAGCATCATTATAAAAACAATCCCTTGGAAATCCTTCAGCAGTGGTGTAGAGCTTTTGGCGCCCACGGCTAGCGCTCCCCTTCGCTCAGCACTGTCTTCCAGGCTTACTGCCCATGGGCCTGCTGGACATTGAGCAAAATGGGTATACTTTTATCCGGTTTCTTTCCCAGTGACATTGTTCATCAGTCTTACCTTTTTCTGATTACCCCAAAACTCCACTTATAATGTGGTTCTCACAATTGGCTACTAAATGAATTCTGTTTTTGTTCTTTATGGAGGGCTCCAAGATACTAATGAACTATGAAGTAGTTTTACTGCTTCCTTGACTTCTTTTCTCTTATGGACTATGCTATTAATCACTGAATAAAGCTCCAGCTAGAATGACTCACCCTGCCTCCTCAAATCTCAGTCTTTTCATATTCTTTGTTCAGACACCTATTTTTCTCAAAGAAGATGAACTTCAATAAGCCAAATCACCAATCTTTTTGCTCCTTTCAGAATAATTGCTTCAATAAATGAGTATTTTCAAGAGAATATGAGATGCAGCAGAGTCTGTGATCTCTGTTTCCCTGGTCCTGTAGTATGATCTTTTACATACAAAAATGGAAATGTTCTAGCCTTTTCTTGATTCAAGCAATCCTATGTAATACCAGCCATGGCTTTAGCTTCCTTAGCTATACTCTGTGGGGCTTTCTGTTTGACAAACCAATTGACAGAGGTCTCGTGTACCACAGGATCTGAGACAACTTCATCTGTGTCTTTCTTCTTGACGTCTCATATCCCTGGTGGCATCACAACTTACTCAGCTAAGATGCTTCTTCTGAGGAGTGACTCCTGTTCTTCCCTGATTTCTGCTGAATAGGACATCTCTGCTATTATTATTGTGCTGCAGGGGAAACATCTGTTGTCATCTGGCTGCCATTTGTCATTATGTTTTCTAACAGTCCCATGTTTCCCACTAGAACCTCACAGCCTGGTGATATTATAGCTCTGGATGCCTTCTGTGATCTTCAGAAAACAAGCATTAAAGGGACAATCTGTCAAGCAAAACAAAGATTTCTCCTTGACTTTGTAATTGCTTGGAGGGTAAAGACACTTCTTAAGAAAACTTAAATCGTTTTTAAGAATTCATTCACTTTTTAGTTCCTTTAACTCTCTCTCTCTCTGAACTCTTTGTAACTCCAAGTTATGAATCAGAAATATCGCCTATTTCTTATTTTTTTTCTCATTGTTTTTATTATTGTTGGAATTTTATATTGAGGTAGATTTGCACACAGTGAAATACACAGATCTCAAGTTTGGACAAATGCACAAATCTGTGTAACTCATGCCCTGTCAACATATAGAGAACATATTCATCACCCCAGAAAGTTCCTCAAGTCCCTTCCCAGTCAATCTGTCATCCCTGAAACAATCACTGATCTAATTTCTAGCACTTTAGATAATTTTGCCTAGTCTAGACTTTACATAAGTGGAACCATAGAGTAAAAACTATTTTGGGTCTGGCTCCTTTCATTCTACATAATATTTTTGAGATTCAACCATGATGTTTCAACTATCAGTAATTCATTCCTTTTTATTCCTGAGTAGTATTCTATTATATGGATGTATCCTATCCATTCTCCTGTTGATGGATACCCAGAATGTTCCCAGTTTTGCTTATTAGGTATATTTATTTTTAATAAAAAAATAAAGATCGCTCTCCATTTGTATGAAACACTGGCAGTGTTTATATTCTACTAAAATATCT
Organism: Diceros bicornis minor; assembly: GCF_020826845.1. NCBI lineage: Eukaryota > Metazoa > Chordata > Mammalia > Perissodactyla > Rhinocerotidae > Diceros > Diceros bicornis. The sequence goes on along the minus strand of NC_080742.1, from coordinate 14,269,126 downwards.
TAATTCATAAAAATGAACTATAAAAGTATTGTTAATGTATGAGTAGTAGATGCTTAAGTGAAATTTTAACAAGATAAAGCACATTTGTAGGTCCTTATAGTCCTCTAAATCTAGTTATGTGAGATTTTTCTTCCCACCTTTTGTTTTTTTTTTTTTTTTTGGTTGGAGGATTGTCTCTTTATGAATAAGACACTAACTGATCCCATCCATCGTCCGTAGTGCAATAGTAGTGAACACACTTGATAATGGAGAGTTGTCAGCAGTGCTGATAAATTGGTGTTACTCCATCCACACTGTCTCTCACCCTTGTGGGCACATTTGAATTGATAAAGTTACTGCTGTGGTTCAGAGGTATACTTGCATGTGGTCCAGCATCAGGGCAAAGTTAACGTGCAGAAGTCTCACTCTCGCCAAGCCTGAGTCGCCACTATATTCCCATAAAGGGGTTTTGTAGTTTTCTTTACTTGTAACTTTACTTCTCATCTGTCATTCAAACAAAGCAATCAGAGCACTGAGAGTGGGGAGACAGAGGGCCACTTCCTTAGCAGTGAGATCTGGGGGGAAAAGAGCAGAGGGACTTTGCTCTGCATCTCAGGGAGGCAGAAGGACCTTAGCTGCATGATAGTACACCAGAGTGTAGCATCGCAAAGTGGCCCATAGCCTAGGTCCAGGAGCAGTAGAACAGTTTCCATGCCCTCAAGCAGGGATCAAAACAGAGCCACTGCCCTGAAGGAGTGGTTAGGACAAGGACAAAGCCTCTCTGTGTGGACCAGTCATCAAGGACTAGATGAGATGGGAACAGATGGGAGGACCAGAGGTGCATCCCCACCCTACTCCCTGTTTTTGCACTAAAAATCCCTCTGACGCTTAGTTACAGCATCAGAAAAGTGGGAGAGGGCAAGCCAAAGGTGAGTGAAATTACATTTCTACCACTAGTAGAAGGGAGAACAATAAAAAGATATTAAGTTGGGTTATGAAAGAATAAAGTTAAAGTTTTATTTCTCTGACACCCAAGTTTGTGGACAGAATTTATAACTGCTACCCTTGTGTAAGCATAAACAATTTCTGGAAGAACTGGCAGAAACTGTGAATAGTTGTTGCCTCTGGACAAAGGGAATATAGGTCTAGTGTGGGAGGAAGGCTTATTTTTATTATTTTTTTATATTGTGGGACTTTTCGCCAAGTACATTTATCAATTTTTAAATAAAATCTAATATTTAAAGTAAGTAGATAGATAGTACATTCAATATTGAGTTGATGTAAAAAAGTTTCTTGGTTCTCTTCCGACTGCTGTCAAACACTTGGAATAGTAACTTAGCTGTTATGTTCACTTGTAATAATAGTAATATCATTTTATGTTCTTTGTTTTTATATAAACATTTGTACATGGATAACAAACTTGGATATCAGAATTACATGAAATGGAGTGGGAAAAAAGTTGGTTTCATTACATGAAGTTAATGGAAACAAATAAGTTTTGAGTGATTTAACTTTTAATCTGATCTCCAATATTGCACAGACATGACTTTAGTCTCCTAATTTCTCCTTTTGCTTGTCCTCAAAAATTATAAATTAAATAATACATATGATGCTTTTTGAACCCCATGGAAGAAACATGCTCATAAAAGTAGCACACCTTTCCCTTACGGCAAATTATTTGGTGATGTATTTAGTCATGGGAATTGGGCTAAAAGAGGCATTCCCAGCACCGTGCTTCTGTCCGGTGGTGTGTGGCAGCGTACAGAGTGATGGAGTGGGCAGCAAGGATTCTCCCTCCCACACCACTACACAGTTGCCCAGGAGTTGCTAACTCTGTGGGGTGAAAAGAATCAAAGACAATATTGTAAGGGACAAAACTCACGTGCCAACACGTGTACCAAGAAAACAGAGACTTCAGGAGAGTGAGAACTGCCTGTGAGGTTCCAAAACAAAGTAGGGCTTTGTTACTTTACTGGAAATGATTCACTGGAAATTCTGACTTCACTGGGTGCTGCTTTCTGACTTGAGGGAGTTTATGTCTATTTTTAAGGGATTTAAAGCATCTGATCCCCTCTTTTTTTTTTCCTTCTCTATGATTCCACTATAATGTATTTTCATTAATATAATAATACAGATATATTTAATTTGATGTCTGTTTTTCATCCAAATACAACGTGGAAAGACTTGGAGACTCATTTAAATTAACTGGCTGAAGATTATTTTAGTAATAATGATTTTCGGTCATATCTGGGCTTAGAGGAGCCCAAACAATGCGCAAGGAGGACAAGGAGACCAATGTGCAAATACACCATAGGAGAAAGAAAGGGAGGGAAGGAGGGAGGGAGAAAGAGATGGAGAGAGAGAGAAAGGGAAAGAGAGGGAGAGAGAGAGAATAAGGGAGGAAGAGAGGGAACTAACTTGTACTGAGCACCTATAATTCACCAGGCGTGGGGCCAGACCTTTTCAGGCTCATCAAACTTTAAAACAATGCTGTAAAGACAGTATTTGCCTCACTTTTACTGACAGGGAAACAGGGTTCAGAGACGTGAAGCAAGCTTTTTGCTTTCTCAAGGTATCCAGAGGGCAAGTGGTGGCTCAAGAGTCAAATGAGACTGGCCTGACCTCAGAACCTCAGCCACCCTTTGTTCAACAATGTCATCTCTCAAGTGATGAGAGTTTCGTAGTTGGTTGGTTGTTTTTTCTAATCTTAAAGAGGCTAGATGAAGGAGATTGTGGGCAATAATGGATAAAGTAAAATAACTCTGAAGCCTATTTGCTAGAAGACAGAAATACGTGGTTTTTTAAAGTTAATAAAAAGTTTTTTAAAAATGTAGGAAAAACTATAGCTTAAGTAAAAGGGACACAAAATCTATAACTTCAGTCAAGAAAGCATATATCAGATCAGTCACGAAAACGGGTGAAGCAAAATCGATCACGTTTATTGATTTTAAAAACAACAGAATTTGAACCACATAAAAGACATTTCATATTTGTCAAGTAAACTCACTGAAGAAAATGAATTAGCTTGACAGAAATGAACTTGCCTTGAAAGAAACAAATCATCTGATAACGTCTATATTAATGGAATATAAAAAAGCCAAATGTCAGGAGAAGTAGAGAATTTTTCCTGGATAAAAGTGGTGCTTAGAAAGTTTTTTTTAGCCTTTTCTTAACAAAGATTTTCAATTTATTTTAAGAAATTTATATTTAGGATATGTTCACAAGGAAGTGAAATTTTATTGATAAATTATTTCTTTAAATGGCATATAAATTATGAGACTTTATGACTCTGTCAAGTCTGATTTTTTTCTTTGTATATTTATACCATCTAGATCTATATTTCTTCCTAGAAAAGACATAAAAAGTTCCTGTGTCTAGTATTTAAGCACCAACACTCTCTATAGCTATATGTCATCTTTAACTCCCAGGTCAAGGGCTACATGCTCCAAAAAACTCCCACCAAAGTCATCTCTCCTTTTTTGGAACTATGATATGTTATTTGTATCACTCTATTAGACTTAAGGATTTCTATCTAGGATTATAAGCTTTTTAAAAATATATTTTTAGTGTCTCCTCTACTAAGCTATACACTATTTAAGAGAAGGAACCGTACCCCTTTTTAACTTACTATATAAATAAAATAATTATTGCTTAATATTTGTTGAACAGTGAAAATAAACAAGAACAGAAATGAACAACATATGCTGACATTTGAGGATAAAATGGTTATTCTCTTTCTAGTCTTGAGTATTGCTTGAATTTTGGTTGCAACTTGAAAGTTTACATCAGAACTTCTAATTTATCTCGAACTCTTAATTGTGTATACAAAACCATTTACTATCACAGAAAACCCATATTCAGATATTCTGTCAAATTATGCAGCTGGATTGTGGCTCTGGGTCGACAGACCTATTTCTCTGAAGTCAGCAAAAGTACAACAAATTGCCAACAAATTTATGCAGCCATTTATGTATTCAACAGGTTTTTAATGAATGAGTTTTGGTTCATTGTTTCTTTGCCCTCAAAAATCCCACAGAGTTGCACCTAAACAGCCTTCAAAAGAGAGACTGGAGTATAAATAATGAGGTGACCCAATAACTTAGGAGTTATTTGGAAGTATGAATGAAATCATCTCTCATTTCAGATAAACCATTTCCCTTCTTTTACTTGGCATAAATGCAATTATTAGACACATTAAAGCATGTTTTCTATGTGAAGATCTTGTACAACTGAAAAAACATCTAACCATACCCATGGCTTTGAAGGACACCCAGATTCAGCTCTTAAAGAAGTCAAGAAATAGGCTTATGCAGTCTACATTAAGCCAGATTCCCTAGCTGAACAATTCTCACTGACACTTTAGGGCTAATGAGCAATCTAATTTTATGCAGCTGCTCCAGGGAGCAGTCAGCATCATTTTTTTTTTTTTTTCATTAAACAAACCAAAGTGAGGCATATTCTTGTAACTTACCATATATTTGGATTCAATCCCAGTTGGTGGTAGGAGTCAAAGTCATCTCGTAGGATAATACTGTCGCTATGTATTTCAGCTAAAAGAAAAGTAAAGTATTCAGAAAAGAATTAAAGTAAAACTAAACAATAGATTAAGCTACACAAAAGGGTTAACGTGCTGCATTTATGAGGAAAAACAGTATTTTAAATTAAAACTGAACTTAATGAACAGTTGATTATATTTGTTTTGCCCCTAAACTACTAAGGGATAAGGGGAAAGGCTCTGCTGCTTAGACACCTCGAAGTCTGGGAACCAGAGGCCCAAACAGAAACCTACCAAAGTGTCACCAGGCAGGAGAAGCAGGAAGCCAAGATCAGCACTAACTTACAGGGAGGGGTCACACAAGACTTGCCTCTCACAGCTCTACACGCCCAGAACAGATTCAGCGTTTAACTCACTTTAAAGCACAGAAAGGGACGGAACATTCTAGCTATATATTGTCCGCTAACGTTGCTGGTATTTACTAACCCATTTCCTCTTCGCTGTCCTACTGTCCCTCTTGCCCTGGCTTGCTTCCTCTCATTCTCTATATTCATTCATTTTTTACTCAATGTGTTTCAAATTCTTAACATTTTTTTCCCTCAGAACTGCACAGAAGAAATTACCTACACAAACAAGTAAAACTCTCAAGTAAAGTCATGTTAGAAGTCAGAATAAATGCCAGGGAAATATCTATAGTTTGAAATATATTATCACTACACTTGAGGTTGTATTAAATACCCATTTTTAAGCTCTAGAAGAATTTGGGGCATGCCAAGAGCAAATAATGTTTTCATAAACTGTAGAATATATGATATTTCCACTGAATAGAGAGTGGACAATAAAAACAATTTCATGGCCAGACACAATGTAAGTGGGCTCACTTTTAAGATTGTGTGAAAAATGATAATTATTTCTACTCAAGTTGTAAAAAATTAATTTAGTGCTTAAAAACCCTCTCATCTGATTCCCATGGTTTGCTTGGGAAGTTTGCTTCAGCTAATACAAATTCTCTGGGCCTGTACAATTTTGTTTGAACTGGTTTACATACTTTTTGGAAAAATTCAAATCATATGATCTGTTTAACAAAAAATAACCAAAATTTTATTTTTTTCAGAAGTGATATTTTACCTTTTTTTTATTTTTGGCTCACTCGAATGTAATTCATTGAACTCACTGGGTAATTAATCACCTCCAAATATCAGGAAGCATACTTTCAAATTCTCTTTGGTGACATGGCCACCTATAGCCATCCCCACCCTCTTGATACCAAGTATGCCAGCAGGTAAGCACATAATGAAGTCCGGGAAACCAGTGAATCAGCATGTTTTGAGAGAAATGGCTGCTGAGACTCAAAGCCTTAGGCACGTCAGCAGGGAGAATATGGATTACACTGGAGAGAACACTGTGATGTATTCTGTGCAAGGGAGTGACTTAATGATTCCTCTGAGTGATTAGATGCAGCGCCTGAAATGCCTACGGGGTACAGCTCTCTCAAATACCCAACCTGGCCCAGACCTGGCTGGGCCACCGCAGGTCACCCGCCTGCCTTGGCTGCCAGAAGGCATGCTTCTAAGGGCTTGCGTTTGCCTGCCAAAGAAGAGGAGCCCCAAGCTGTAGCATTACATAAAAGTAGAGGTTCCCAAGGCAGATTTTCTAAAGAGAAAAAATAAATTAATTGGGTTTATAGGTTGAAAGGAAAAGCCCAAGAGAAAAATAACTGACCCATCTGCAAGTCCCACAGTGAGAGACATCTGAAAAGGCTGGGGCAAGCCAGGAGGGTTTCTCTGCATTCTTATTGAAGAGTATAGTCTAGGAAATTGCTTTTAAAATACGTCTTCACTGACACTAATGAGAAATTTAACTCTTAAAGATCATTTGTTTTTCAGAGAATTTCTTACGAAGGCATGGGTAAGCCTCAATCATTATTTGTTCACGTATTTCTCTCTTTCCAAACACTATCACAGCATTGACTATACACTTTACAAATATGAATTCACTTAATCCTCATAACAACCCTAGGAGGTAGGTACTGTTATTACTTCCCATTTTACAGATGAGGAAACTGAGTCACAGAAAGGTTAAGTAACTTGCTCAATGTCATGTGGCTAGCAAGCGGTGAAGGCAAGATAAACCAAGGTAGTTTGGCTCCAGAATCTGTACTCTTAACCACTACACAAACCTGCCTCGAGAACTGTGGACTCCTAAGTGCAGGGCACTATGAAAAGATTGTGCCCATCAAGGGACGAATGGATAAAGAAGATATGGTATATATACACAATGGAATACTACTCAGCCATAAGAAACGATGAAATCCAGCCATTTGTGACATCATGGATGGACATTGAGGATATAATGCAAAGTGAAATAAGTCAGAGAGAGAAGGTCAAATACCGCATGATTTCCTTCATTAAGTAGTAGATAATAACAACAATAAACAAACACATAGGGACAGAGATTGGATTGGTGGTTACCAGAGGGGAAGGGGGGAGGGAGGAGGGTGAAAGGGATAATTCGGTCCATGTGTGTGGTGATGGGTTGTAATTAGTATTTTGGTGGTAAACATGATGTAATCTATGCAGAAATAGAAGTACAATGATGTACACCTGAAATTTTTACAATGTTATAAACCAATGTTACTGCAATAAACAAAAAATTAAAAAAAAAAAAAAAGAAAAGATTGCAAGAAAAATGAGAGGTGGTACCTTTACTTGGTGCCATTAAACAAAGCATATAGTTATCTAAACAGCCTCATTTCAATTTTTGAAGAAATGACCAAATTATTTCTCTTTTTACAACCCAGTACTAATTTGAGCAGATATCTCAAATCTGAAATGACTTTAATTCCTCCACACTCATAGCTCCTTATCCACTGCCTCTGTGCTCTACTATTTATGACAGGTAGGAGCTCTGGGGAAAATTCAGCATTAGAACACCGTGTCAAAAGATCACACGCAACATGATCCCAAGGATGAACATACAAATGGGTTCAAAAGTCCTCCCATTAGCTTCAGCTGGGCAGCACGATCCTCTCTTCGATGAGGTCCGTGATCAAGCATAATCTAGACCTGAGTCTGATTTCAATGAATGATCAGTGAATTGGAGAGGGCAGAGAGTTTCCTCACCTCTATATCACCCACCCACATAGTCAGAGGAGCGAAACAAGTAGACCTAGTGCTAAGGTTAGTGACATTGGGTGTTAATCACTTACCTAGATGTGGGTGCACAGTGGCCTCTGTTGGAGCTGGACCGAGAGAGAAAAAGGGAAAGATGATTGATTAGCAACACACACAGAAAATCCAGTATTAAACAATCATGAATACAAGTACAAAACTGAGGTCATACTAAACAAATTATATGCCTACAAGCTTTTTAGAGGCGTAAGAGGAAGATGCCAATAAACTTCCTAAATTAAGATATCTAACTCACTATATGGTTATCATATTTACAAGTAATGCATTACTCCTAAAGTGAAGAGTGGAACCCCTTACACACAGCACAGTTATTTATTATACACAGTCAGTCAGGTATCCTTTGAAACACACAACATAAATGTGATGTGATAGTTAATGGACATTCCAAAACCCTTTCTGAGCACCATTACATGCTAGGGGCTTTTCTGGGTATAAGGAAAATAGAGACAAAAAGCACTATCCTTGCCCTCAAAGAGCTTACCACCTGGTCAGGACAACTACAGTACAGTGTAATAAGTGCTACGGTAGCGTGTCAGAGGGTGCTGGGGTGAAATGAGGGACAAGGGAGGGATACGAATTCCAGGCTGACCAGGAGAGGAGAGTTGTCAGGAGAGGTTTCCTAGAGACAGTGATTTCTCTGCTGAGTTCTGAAAGACTAGTACAAGGAAGATAGGTGGAGGGAGGGGAGAGGAGAGGTGCTTCTTTCTGGAGTAAACGTGGAATGGTACAGAGAATGGGAGAACCACAGCAATTTCAGCATGACTGGATGAAAGTTTAAGAGGAGGGAGTCGAAACGGCGAAGTTGGAAAGAGCAGGAGGACAAGATCATGGAAATGAATGCAAAGGACTTTGGACTTTACCATGAAAGCATGATGATCTCCTGAACATTTATGAGCAAAGGAGTGGATGTTCAAATATGTGTTCGGCACTCTGACAAGAGTTTGGAAATAAGGGACACTGCCCAATTAATACTTTGGTTCTGTTTTTTTCTCAAAGGACTTCCAAATCTATGAAGAAATACTGTCAATTCACTATCTAAAAATTAGAACTCATGAGATAGATATTTTAAAATCTTTTACATCAGTTGAAGAATTTCAGCTAGATATGAAAAAATTAGTTTCTATCACGATGATCAGTGCTTCAGCTATGTTAGATGAAAAATCGAGACAGCATTTTAAAACTAGAGACTGATGTTTGTCTTATTGCTTGATAGCACCATATTATACCTATTGAAAATACTTGTGCTCAGTTTTTGAAACATACTCTATGGAAAGTGTCACGGATACAGTTCTTAGCATACAGTTAGTATATACATGCAAATGCTCTGAATCATCACCAGTTTGTGGAACTTAAAAAAGAACAGTAGAAAAATTTAATGACCTTGTGTTTTGTGCCAACGCTTATTGGTTAAGTTGTAGAAGAGTTTTACAAAGATTTACTGAACTGTTAACTCTAACTTAAGATGTTCTTGAAACAAAAGGAATAATTTCTAATTATCCAATAATCAACGCCAAAAACATGGTACAATGATGTATGTTCCACCACCAAGATCACATGGCATATGAATGAGCTGAATTTGAAGCTTCAAGGAAAGCAAGAGTTTATTTACACAGTAGTTGGAAAAGTAAGAGAACTCATGTTGAAATCGAAACCTCTAAAATACAAATAAATAATGATTTTATACATTGTCCTAACATGAATCACTATGCAGAAGATTTCAATTGCAATTGACAGCATTTTCTAAATTGTCTGCAAAAAACATCAAGAAAAATTTGAAGCATGTCTTATTGATATTGATAATTTTGAAGTTGCTTTTCAATTTATGCAATATCCCTGTGAATCCCATGGTAATAATACTAGATTGACACAAGAGTAAATGAATTTACTTGGACACATGTAGTTTTGAAATTGATATGCTTTTGTATCAAAGTTACATCAACTCTTCTAAAAAAAGATGGACAAATTTTGTCAAGGTGGTTGTGGATATTAAAGGAAAATAATTTTTTGATATCCCATCCAGTTATTGGGAAGCCTTTAAGTAGGTATGGAACACTTGGATATATGAATCTAGTTTTCAACTGTAAATTTTACAAAATCTTAATACAGACCAAATATTCCAATACCTAAGATGTGCTATAAGTGTAAAATATACACTAGATTTTGGATACTAGTACAAAAAAATAATGTAAAATATCTCATTAATAATTTTATATTGACTACATTATATTGAGATATTTAATATTTTATATATTCTGTTAAAATACATTATTAAATTCAACCTATTTCTTTTTGTTTTTTAAATGTGGCTACTAGAATATTTAAAATTACACGTGTGGCTTGTATTACACTTCTGTTGGACAGTGTGGATCAAAAGCTAGGAGGGAGATCTGCACTGGATGTCAGTTAGGGAATCATCGCACAGGAGGTGGTGGAGTCATGGAAGAAGACCAGCTTACTCAGAGAGAAGGTAGGGTACAAAATAAGAAGTGAAATGAAGAGGTAAACACGCTTTCGAGGAACTGGTAGAAGAGGAGCTAGCAAAGGAGGCTAAAAAAGAACGCATTTCATTATGGAAATAAGGAAAACAGAGAGCTTTAAGAGAGAAGAAGGTTGAAGGAGAGACCAAAATAATCCTAATAAAGCTGATATCTATTGAGAACATCCTGTTATCAAGGCACTGTGTTAAGCACAGTCTGTAGATGAACCCAGAGAATTTGGCCTCAGAGGCCACATTCTGAACTACTGTGCAGACTGCTCTTTCAAGAAGGCTCACTGCAAAGACAAGAAATGAGATTTTGTATAAACTAACGAGCGAGTAGGACCAAAGGGATTTTTTTTTTGTTTGCTTTGTTTCTTAAGATATTATGGTAGTTTACCATGTCCAACATTAGCTACCTTATGAAAGGGGTTCTCTTTATTCATGGGATAAATTGTTAAGGAGGCGAGGAATAACACTGATATCTATAAAATATGTAACTTCAAAAAAAACCCTGGGAAATAGTTAAATTAAATGTAAAATTTATGGCAATTATTAATTAGAAATATTTATTAGTCAGTACAATGGCTAGATAAGTATAACAAAATATCTGCAGAGACATCAGTTAAGTTACCCACTTGATTTTAAAAGACTCTGGTGACTAAGTCCTGGACCCAATAAAGAGAATAAATTATAAGATGTTTTACTCTAATCTAAGGAGTCCATCCAAATTGACATCTGTCTCTTCTAAGTTATTTTGGCACACGGCATCTTTCACTGAACCATCTACAACATAATTATCAGGGGAGGGCCATTTAGAAAAGGCCCACTGAGTCAGAATCTCTGCAAGTGTAGGCTTGGAATTTGTATTTTTAAAAACCTCCATAGCTGATTCTGATATAAAATCAAATTTAAAAGCCATTAGTCTTAATCATACAATCCAGCCCTTATTTTTACAGCATGTAGAACTGTTCTCTGTGTTAAGTATATGCCTTTTCTCCCAAGAAGAAATATGTTCCTCAAAGGCAGAAAATATGCCCACTTGAGACACCAGCCTAAGCTGGCAATAGATTCTCAATAAATAACTGAATTGAATTGAAAGTTCCTTCTTAGTTGTTATATATTTTATGATATTTTGGAAAATGAACAATTGAAGATCTGAACCTTTGAAAAATGCCAAAATATACTCACATCATTATGAAAAAGTCCTTTAGTGTAAGTAGTCTGGGTAGTTTAAACATCTAATAAGTATCCACCTGGATTTAATATAAATCATGTTTTAAGTCACTAGTTAGGAAAACTCAATTCAATACTTTTTAACAAAAATATCCAGTCTGAGATAACTAAACATTGTTTCCTCAAAAAGAGAAACATACTTAGTACACAGTAAACTCGATGAAAGGAAAAGTAGAAATGTCCTTGAAAAATATTCACACGTGTGGTGTAAATATGGTCCAAAATCTAGTAAAGTTCTGGGCCTAGGAAGTCTCAGTAAGTGACTATATCAATCTAGTTTTATGCAGCATAACAAAATTTTCTAAGCCTGTAGGAAGTACACCATCTTTTCCACATTTATTGGGGTAAATGTACCACAGAAAAAGTAGAATAAGTAGCCTGAAGAAGTGTAATATAATTCAACACCATTTATTACACTTCTACTCGGATAGTACCCACTCTGCCTCATACTACTAAAACAGATGAATTACCAAGTTCTTGAATTATGTGAATTTGGCAAAAAGGTCTTTACTCTTTCCTTTATTAAATACAAAATGCACGCTTCAGAGAGGTCCTAATTTGTCAACCTTCCAAGTGCTTACCCAGTGACATAGCTCCAACTACTTCTTTTCTGCTCCTTTGCCATTGAAATAGTTTTGACTCATCTTTCTAGATTGCTTGAATGTTTTTATCTCAATATGTCCTTGGTCTGTTACTGATTCTATGCCTTTCCAAGGACCCTCATCTGCCCCCACCCCACCACTCACCTTGGTCCAATTTCTCAGCTCCTTTGAATCTGAAACTGCATGACTGGCTCTAGCTACCACATAAAGTAAGCAAAATGGCTTAAACTGGGAAGCTTTGTTTCTAAGAATGAGAGAGAACAAAAATGTTCCTAAAGAAGTAGGCTTTAGCTTTGGAGGAAACAGGATAGAACAAACCTTTAACAGAAGTGTAAAAGACATCCCAGTTTCTTCCAGGCATCTCCACGTTGTAAGAAGAAGACCAGGTCAGAGGCTCAACCACAGGTATATACAGGTATGGACACACTGGGGGTGGGGGCCCTGTTAGCTGTCAGAGGAGACTGAATTGGAGAGAGGAGAAGACAGCCTGGAGTGGTTCTGTACCCAGAGACATCACTGAGGGGGAAGCTTCATAACATGGTCCTGAATTAGCTTCACTGGTGAGACCCAGGAGACTATACATAAAGGCTGGACAGAACTTGACACTGTGAGGAACTCACTTTTCATCCTAACACAGAACTGTTAACAAATTTGGATAGTCCTAGAGTCACAAAAATGATTGGTTGTATACCCTACACTACAGAAAAAATTTACTTCAAGGAGTAGGCCAAATGTCATCAAAATGAATCAACCTAGTCAAAATTGCAGATAAAATATGAAATGCTAAACAGGCAAGTTAAAATGAAGATTCTACTTCACGTAAAAAAATAAAGTAAAGGCAAGCCAACAGAATATAAGAATTATGATAGAATCTCACTAAAGCCTCCATGTTTTTTAAAAGCCTATTTCCAGCAAAGGATTAAGAATGAAGGCATGGCACACTTTGACTTGTTTTTAGTTGAAAAAGCCAAATACCTTTAAAATTTTTAAATTATCAAAACAAATTGCTAGCAATTTTACCAGGAAAGTATTAATAAATGAGGATCTACATAATTCCACTAATCAAATACCTTCTGAGAGAGAGCAGGTAAATGAGAGAAAAAAGGGGAAACAAAGTTTTAAGCATAATACAATCTTTTCATACTAGATAGGTAATAAATATTCTTAAGAGTGTCAAAATCACTCATAAACGTGCACTTGGGATTTATTTCTCTGGATTCCTTTTATGCTTGTGATTGTGCCACTTAAAAGTTATTTGTCCTCCAAATTCTCCAGCAGGACCCACCCAGGTTATTTGTTTAGGCAGAATACAAAGCTTTAGATCAATAATAAAATGCTTCAGTGATATTCTAGGTCTTTGCTTAGCCAAATATTTTCCTAGATGCTAAGGAAATATCAAGTACCTTAAGATTAGTTACGTAATTTTACTAAGATTTCATATACTATGTAAAAAGGACAGGAATGAATTTTTTAAATTGATAAGCTAATATAGTTGAAAATAAAAGAAACTCAAATTATAGTGTTTAGAAGATATTTTCAAATTTATTTGAAAAAATATATTCCTTGTAGAGCTGTGTGTTAGCGCTGGTTCTAGAGTCACAGGAGTTGCAGGTGCCTTCCTAAGGAATATCTTTATTTTCGGAGGGGTGGGGTGAGGTATTTTTTTTAATAGCTCATTATTTTCCACTTAGTCTGGGTTAATTTGACCTTCACTATGTTATGAAAATAACTACTTATCAACTCCTTTCCAAACTTTTAAACACAACTAATTTTAAATATCTATCACTTGGCATCGGATAGAGTTACTCTGTGAAAATTACCTTTCATTTACTAAATATATTTTCTCTATTACCTCTAATTATTTAGAGCATCTCACAGGCTATAATTAATCATTTGTCCTTATGATGCTGCCAAGAGAGCACTAGCTGAGCTTTGCAGACAGAAATGGAAGATCAGAAACTTGCTGAAGCAAACACCTCCAATTCCACATTAGCTTCTACGATTTCATTTGGATATCGGAGCTCACAGTCATGTTTTTCTTAATCACATTCTAATAGCTTAAATTTTGGGGTGTTTTTAGTAAATACCATAAACATGGATCATTATATGGTTTCTCAATATTAAATTTAAGCAGAAATTCTTCCTGTCATCGATTCAATCTGTCCAAGAGACAAATTACATGCTGAAAGTAAAGAAAAGCTTCATTTCTTAAAAAGCATTTCTGTGTTTATGCTCTTTCAAAGGTTGAGCCCACCAGCATCTCATGAGATCACGGCAGCCTAAAACAGGCACGTTAGAAAGAACAAGGTTGTGTTTAATTCCCCCAAAGGTTGTTCTTTTGACAAAGTGTTTTTCTTTCAAGTGACTTATTTCGAAAGGAAAGTTTTAAGTAATCATGTGATGCCAAAATATATTTCAGCCAACTTGTTCAATAAATTATTCAGTGCAAAGGATGGAGATTTCAATATGCTGGGCAGAAAAAGGAAGGAATGCCTAAAAATGAATTGAGAGAGTGGTTAATGAACTTTGCGTTAATATTATTAATTACTTTATAAACAAAAGCCTATGAGTCAGGCAAGCACTATATATATGATGACAGGCATTTCTTACAAATAAAGTTATTATGTTATGGGAACTATATCTCCTGAATTGTTTTAGAATTCAAAGGCCCTAGGTAGTTTGCCTCAGGTATCTCTTCATCTAATTTGAAATTCAAATGTATGAAACTTCCAAAGCTAAATATGACAAATTATACACGGTCTGTGAAGTTACCATTTAATGAGCTATGAACCTAGACTTTCATCTCCCCAGGAATAATTTCTTTATTACTTTTTGTATTTTATTGCAATAAAGCACCATTTGACCTTCAAGTATGATAATTAAGCTTCCAAAAATGTTATAAATTTAGAATGAAAATAGTTCTCCCTCTGTTCAGGAATATACTTATGATAAGTATAAAAGATTACTTAATATTTAAAGACAGCTAAATTATATACAGAACCAGCAATATTAGGAAGTATTTCTCTCTTCCCTTCCTCCCCCATTTCCCATTTCAATTTGATTTGTGTCTCATAACAACTTATCATCTCTCACATTCTAACATAAATGGAATAGGAGCAAAACTAAAATATATCTTTATAACCTATAAATGGGGGAACAGAGAACTCTTTCAGGTAAGATTTGTTCTACTATGAACTGTCAATAATGAGATCTTAAACACTAAACCTTGCGACTCATTGTCCTGCCATGCTCACACTCTCATCTTTTCTGGGGAGATATCCTTACATTTTTAAAAACTTTACCTATGATACGAAAAGTTTTAAGTGAAAATCAGAATACAAAACAGTATACCATCTGAGTTGTTGAATTGTTATTTTATTAAAAATATTACTATGTAATAATTTTTTAAAAATCTTAGACTTCTGAGAACTCGAAGAGATGAAGTTCATAGATGGGGCAGAGGAGAGGAAGCACAGCTATAAAACGACCTGTAGCCTGAGCACATATGGCTTTTAAATAACATTCAGAAGCAGAAAGGAAAATCAGTGGGATCATCATCACCATCATCAAATAATAATAATAATAACAATAACAATACTAATACTAATAAGAACAAGGACAAGAACAAGAAGAAACCTTCTTGTTAATGTTAGTAGAAATTTGCTAGAGGTCCCCCAATATCTATTCTCCCTTTCTTTATTTTAACTGAACTGTTGTCCCCAGTTAGAGGTGTATTTCTCTGTGTCCCCTGCAGCTTCCTGTGACAAAGGAATTAAGTTCTGCCCATAGGGAGGTGAGCAGAAGTGACCTGGGTCACTTTCAGGGCTGGGTCATGCCCTCTAAAGAAATGGGCCTGCTTTCCTGGCCCTTTACCCTTCCTGCTGCCAGAACAGGGGGAGTGCTGGAGCAGCCAGCTTGGCCCCTGGATAGGGAAGCTGTGTGTACACAGCAGAGCTGCTCCACCAGCCCTGGAACCCCTACCTCCGGACTGGTTTATGACTGAGAAATACACTTCTAGCCATTCACGCCACCTACAGTTTGAGGCACTCTGCCATGGAAGCTTAGTCTATACTCTAACTACAAGAGTTAATTTCCTGTGGGCTGGGGAAGGGGTCCGTTTTGGGGAAAGGTATCCTGTCTGTATCTCACTCACAATCCTAAAGGCCAGAATGGAAATTAGAGCTGATCAGACCGTGAGTTCTGTGAGTTGAGACTATCTTTTATATCTCTGCACCCCCAGTGCCTAGCACAATGTCTGACACACAATTGCTCCAAAAATGTTCGTTGATTGGGTACTGATAACATCAACAAGACATTACTGCTAAAATCATTGTTAGAAAATTCAAATGTTCTAATGTTCTCTGTTCCCTCCTCTCTTAGTCACTTGTACATATGTTAGTGTATGTACTTTATTTTACTGTACTTTTCACTTTCCTTTACATATCTAAGGATAAATTGTACAATTCGCCTTGCTCTAAAATAGATGTAAGGCAACTTACCAAAAAAGGCAGACAAACAAGATAATAAAGTGGAAAAATTAAAGATGAAAATGAGGGTGGGAAAAAATACATCCAGCTGAGATAAGCATGCAAGATGCATGCTCTGATGTCTTAAGTCTGGTTCTGAAGCTATAAAGGTACAGAAATTGAAGAGTTCATAACATGAAAAGAACACGCTTCTCAGGAGAAAGGTGACTATCTCAGGTACAGAGACTTGAGAGAAGCTTCTCTTCTTAGAAAGGAAACACTGAGCAATGCAATGAACATCATTTAGAATAATATCCATCCAACTGTGAGCTTTCTTTGTAGGGCTACTCCTAACAAGGTCAGTCAATGCAGAAGGAGTGCATAATGCCTCCATATGATCGTAAAGACAGTTCTGGGGGTGCAGGAGGTGCAGGCTGGCTGGCAATTAAAGAAATTAAACAATTTTGGAAACGTATACCTGCTCTATGTGGTTCATTCATTCATTCCCTCAACTAATATCTGAATGCCTACTAAGTGTCAGGCACTGTGCTAGGTTCAGGGAATATAAAAATGATCCACTCTCTGCTGGATCAAAGGGTTCAAAGTGTAGTAGGAAATACATGTAGAAGTTAACACATGACAATACAATATAGGAAACTAAAATCAATTAGTAAGTATAAGGTGGAACAGTGATAAAAATAAAGATGAGAGGCTGGCCCCGTGGCCTAGTGGTTAAGTTCGGCATGCTCTGCTTCAGTGGCCTGGGTTCAGCTCCCAGGCGTGGACCTACATCACTCATTGGTGGCCATGCTGAGGTGGTAACCCACATACAAAGTAAAGGAAGACTGGCACGATGTTAGCTCAGGGCAAATCTTCCTCAAGCAAAAAGAGGAAGATTGGCAATAGATCTTAGCTCAGGGTAAATGTTCCTCAGCAAAAAAATTAAAAATAAAAAAAAATAAAGATGATGGAGGAGGAGAGACTTGAGGTAGATCTTTAAGGACGAATGCAACTTCATCAGTATGACAGAGGAGGAGGTAATGGGGAGGTTATTCCAATGAAAGGAATTGGCATAAACAAGCTACAGAGATAGGGGACAGGATGGCATGTTTGATGAAGTCAGTGCTTATTACAGCTGAAGTAGAGTTTGGTGTTAGGTGAGAGTGGGCAGTGTGGAGAGAGTCTAAATGCAGAGATGAGGTTGGAGAGAGAGGCAGGGTCACATCACGGAGGGTCTTGAAAGCCACGCTAAACGGGGCAAATGGAAGCAGATATAGGGTTTAAGGCTGGGAGTAAAAAAGTGAGGTTTGTGTTTGAGAACATTTTGATAGATGTGTGGAAGGCCTGAACCAAAGAAATAGCTGTAGGTGTGGAAAGAAAAGGGTTGGTTTAAGAGATATTAAGAAGATAAAATAAATTGGTTTTAGACACATTGGGTATAGATGTGGATGAAAGAAAGGAATGTCAAAAGAAATGTTATCTAGGTCTCTGTTTAGTGACTGGTTTGATTAAGTCACTAACCAGAACTGTAATAGTGGGGTCAGATTTGGGGAAAAGTCAAGTTCAGTGTAGAACATATTGAGTTCAAGGTATCTAAATGGCATCCAAATGTAAGTGCCTAGTAATGATAATGATAGCTAACATTTATAGAGTATTTATGTGCTAGCCACTATCCTATGCATATAATTATTGCATTTAATCCTCACAACTTTACTGTGTTCCTCCTGGGGGGCAGCCCTGTGGCTTAGCGGTTAGGTGCGCTCGCTCTGCTACTGGCGGCCTGGGTTCGGATCCCAGGCACACACCAACGCACCGCTTGTCCGGCCATGCTGAGGCGGCGTCCCACATACAGCAACTAGAAGGATGTGCAGCTATGACATACAACTATCTACTAGGGCTTTGGGGAGAAAAAGGGGAAAAACAGGAGGAGGATTGGCAATAGATGTTAGCTCAGGGCCGGTCTTCCTCAGCAAAAAGAGGAGGATTGGCACGGATGTTAGCTCAGGGCTGATCTTCCTCACACACACACAAAAAAAGACAGCTTTCTACTATGTTGCTCCTGGGCATAGAATACTGTACCAGGCTCTTGGGAATGGTATGGAACAACCAAAAAGGTAGGTACTATTATTTTCCCTATTTTACAGTAAGGGAATTGAGACTCAGAAAGATTACACAGCTAGGAAGTTCCAGAGTAGAAATTCCAACTCAAAGATATATAGCTCCAAACTCCATGATCTCAACCACCTTGCATTACTGACCATGCGTAAGTACCAAGCAAATAGACAGAGTTCAGGAGATGAAAATCATAGGTGTGAGAGAGACAATATAGAAATTCAAAAAGAAGCCCCAGGACAGAATCACTGCCAACCTCAGAATATACCTGTAGGAGGAACAGGAACTCGTTAAGGAAAGTGAGACAGAGCAGGAAAGCCAGGCAGGGTGAGGACCAGAGTCCTTTGGATTGGTTGGCACCTAGCAGGTTATTGGTGATCTGGAGGATGACTGTTTCCATAGTGTTGGCAGTACAGGCCAGATGGTGGAGTTAGGAGCGAAGCCTGGGAAAGCACACTGCGCTTTCAAGAAGCTGGAGTGTGAGGCAGAACGATGGCCAGAGGAGTACTCATAGTCAAAGACAGAGTTCTTGTTCTAAGTAGGACTTGAACGTTTAAGACAGAGTTCTTGATTAAAGTTGGCCTTGGTACGTTTAAGCACTGAGAAGGAGGCAACGGTGAAGAGGAAGAAGCTGACGATTCGGGAAACAGAGGGGAATATTGTTGAGCAAGGCCTCAGAGGAGACCGGAGGGATGCCATTCCATTGAGTTTATATTTTTTTCTATAAATGTGTTTTGGTCTTTCTCTTCTAGGTTTGGACTAGAATATCTATACTATAAGCTATTCAAGAACAGGATGGGAATCTGCCTTCTACTGCCACATAACTCCCATGCGTCTGGTATAGTGTTCCACATATGCCCAGTGGGGACACAGCACCATATATGTTAATTAATATTAATGAATTCCAACTCTTAAAAACACAGTTATGAAAATCTGTATTAATTATTACATTAAACAACTGAATCTTCAAATGTAAAAACAGAGTTGGATTAATAGGTTTCATGAAATAATATTTCACAAGCCAAAATAAAATTGGAAATTAATGTGTGTTTACCACAGCTTTGCTCCCTTCCCCCAAGTAATTGTATAGATCCAAACCTAGGCTTCCTCCTTCAAATATGGGGGAATCCAGCAGATTATATAGCAGCTTGAGTAGAAAGTGTACTTCTATGGGCCTCCAAAAGAACTCAATGTCAAATTCTTCTCAGGCATAAATCTTGGTGTTTTGACTTTGGACTAGATAAAGCTGTCAAATGGGAATGTATATAGCCCTGAGAACTGAAAAGAAGGCTGTTTAAATCTATGTTCAATCATCTTGGGATAAACAGCACCAGTCCAAAACATCATTCTTTAGGAAATTAAAAAAGTAGTAAGAACCACCTAGAGCTGGCAGCAAGAAATTTTACTATGGCTCTGTGACTCGGTTCTTTGTCATTCCCTTTAATCTCATCTGTCGTCAGGATCACTTAGGGACACTTTTTTTGCCTGTCACAGCCCCAGGGGTTCAGTTCCTTTCCCTGTTGGGTAGTTTGTGAGACCTCAAAGCAAGATTGGGGGTTCCTGGACTGCTTTACCCAAGCCTCCTAATTTACAAATTTGTTTGTAAATTACAAAGCACAGGGATGTCATGAACAGCAGTTGTAACCGCTACTGAAATGTAAGCTACAAAACAGCCATGGGGAAAATAGATGTCTTTGAATAGCAAAAGTTTTAACACTGGGCAAATTCAAATACATCATTCATTATTTTTCACTTCAACCATTGAAGTAGATATGGTAAAACCCAATTCTGACTATTAGTTGATTCTGACTTGTTGAGTTGGGATTAATAAAAATTTGCATTTCAGAGTATTGGAAAGACATTTAGTAATATAAGCTACTGAATAACCAAGGATAGCCAAGGGAAGACTTTGGTAATCTCATCTACAATTCATACAATATTTAGGTATAAAAGGTATTCATTTTGCAGCTTTACTGAGGTATAATTGACAAATAAAACTTGTATATATTTAAGGTGTAGAACTTGCTGTTTTGATATATGTATACATTGTGAAATAATCACCACTATCAAGCTAATTAACATATCCATCACCTCATTAAAAGGTATTCTTAAAATGATGAAAAATATCTAGGTAGGTTAAACACCTCATTCACTTTATGGATTTGCTTATTGAACTTTTTATATCTCTCCATATCACAGTTTAAATAAACTTTCACCAGTCCTTATTACAAAGGATTAAAAAATTCCAAAGAGTTTGGGATCTGAATGAAGTGAATACAGTGCCTACCATCATGATCCAATGGCCCTTAGAGAACATAGCCACACTTTCTACCACTCACTGTTCTGAGAGTGATGAACAGCAGAAAAACTGCTGAGCGTGGCAGAAAGCAGCCAAGGTTTTCTGTCCCAACTGTAGGCCTGACCCCTTTCCTCCTGACATAAAACATTTGCCTTTGGTTATACCCACTTCCATCAACCCAACAACAGAGAATTCTAGCATGGCTTATAAATGGCATGCACCCTTTGGGGGCACTACAGGGCATGACTGCTGTCAGCCATTAAGCCTGCCATCTGGCCTTGTTAAATAATCAATGTGTGTGCTCGAAGGGGTATGCCAAGAAGCTCACAGGCCAATGAATATACACAAACGCCTTTATTCTCCCTGTCCCAGCCTGGCCGCCACCATGATTTGTGCACATAGCTGGACCAGCAGCCGCCAAGCTGATACACTCACATCAGCTTCATACTTGCCACTGTTGTCCTACAAGGGCTCCAAAAACTGTGTATTCTCTCCTTGGTGTTCAGGGAATTAAGGCAGTGGTGATGACCTTGTTTATTGAAGCTGGTGTTCCTGGGGGTGAGTCCAGAGATTTGGTTCTAGTCCTGCCATTTATGAGTAGTGTATATTTTGTCAAGTTAACTTTCTTGGCTTCATGCTAATCTACAGATAAAGAACCTATACTTCAAGGATCAGAGCATAAATTCAAATATCATTCCTCAGCCCCAGACTATATATACCATACTCATATTAACATTTTCAACAAGACTTCTTTCATGTGATTCTAGGATATGGATTAGGTTTGCAGCTCTTTCTAGATTATTCAAAAATAATTCCTGCAAAAGACTAATTTCCCCTACTTCCTTTCAGATTTTCAGTCTATTCTGAAATTGTCTCTATTTTCTATTATGATCACCGCTAACAGTAGTTCACAACACACTCCATGTTTGTCTTTAAAATCGCTTAGTGGCATTTTGATCAATCCCCCAGAAAGTCACATGGCTAACTCCCTTACCTTCTTCTTGGTCTTTGCTCTGATGTCACCTTCTCTTATTTATTTATTTATTTATTTATTTATTTATTTATCTATCTATCTATCTATCTATCTATCTATCTATCTATCTATCCATCTATCTATCTATTTTTCACCTTCTCGGTGAGGCCTTCCTAACTTACCTGCCACCCTATTTAAAATTGCAATCTACCTCTTCCCCTTCCAACCAACCATGTAGTCTTATCCTACCCTATTTTTAGTCTTTGTTTTTTCCTATAGTATTTGCCACCTTCTAACATGGTATCACATTTAATCATTTATGACGTCTTATATTTATTGTCTCTGTCTTCCTCACTGGAATGTAGGCTCCAGTAGAGTAGGGATCTTTGCTCTGTTCACTGATGTATCCCAAGATCTAGCCTAGAACAGTGCCTGGTCCACTGTAGGCATTCAATACTCCTTGTTGAGTACTGAAAGTTAAATGAATTCACCTCTTTAAACGAACCTAAGGATCTTCCACTTTCAAAACAATTGGGAATATACAGGCTAGACCTCCCTACCCCTGCCCCAGACAGGAGATGAGAAAACTCTGGTTCCTCGTCTACACTGTGACACGTCAGCAGAACTCAGCTAGGGATGTGTTTACAATTACTCATGACCTCAGGATTCAAGGTGAAGGTTAAGGGATTTTATGTCCCAAGAGCATTGAGGGGACTCATTAGTGTTTAGATGGAAATCTAACAACAATTTTCAAATTTCTTAACATGATGGTGCATACATTTTCCAACCTGAGGTCAGTGTAAGGAACACTGCCACACTGCCTCATGGTGTTCCATAGTAAAAGTTCAGGGTAAAAAAGATTTTTCAGGAAAGACAGTGATTTTTCAAGTGTAAAATGTTTAAGGTGACTATTCAGCAAACATTTATCGAGTATCTGCTTTATGCCAAGCATTGTTAGATGTTAAGAAAAACGAAAAAATAAATCATGGTTCCTGCCCTCAAGAAGCTTCCAGTTGGAGGACATGAGTATTTGAACAAATAATTATGACACAACACAGAGCAATCATGTTAAGAGAGTCAGGCAAGTCCTTACACAGGAGGAAACATGGGAGTTTGTACTTTAGAATTTTCCTTCACGTCTTAGGAGTGATTTATTCTACCCGCCTCAGCAGACACGTCCCTTCTCTTTCATAACTATAACCTTAAATTTGTTATTTTGGGAGGAAACATGTTATTTCTTTATAACCCAAATAATATGAGTTCAATGTAAAAAATCAGAAAATAAAGATAAATTTAAAGAAAAAAATTAAATACAATCTCCCACACTGATCTATTTAGGCTTTTAATTTCACACTGTCTGACCTTGAATAAAACTTTGCTCCAGGAAGATCCCTTCCCTTTATCATTTATTGAGCCTGTAGCTTGCGCAGAGGGTAAGGTCACACAGAGCCTGGATCCACACCTACTTCTCTATGATTCCAAAGCCTTCATAAAGACTTCGTAAATCCAAAAGTAAATGACCACCCACCAGCATTCTCTCCTCGGTCCCAAGAAAGGAAAAGCAGCCCCTGGCATCCAGGAGCTGGCCTGGCACTCAGAGCTGGGCCTTGGTGTTCCCCTGTTGAACACAGAACATCAACTGTAGACAAAGCCACTCAGTGATTGTGATGGATCAAGACAGTCACAGGACCACTTGGTAATCACCTCTGAACACAGACACCATTAGAACATTGTCCAACTCACAATATACCAAGCATCCCCCTCTCTAGGCTAACAGGAATTACTGCTGTTTCTTTACCAATTATAGCTTTAGCCTCGCTCTAGTCTGCCCTCCCTCTGGATAAGATTTATTGAGATCCCTAGCCACAGTATTACCCATAGTATTACTCCCACTTCCTGACAGCATCCAATCCAGAGCAAAGCCCCACTTCCTTAAACCTTAGCCAAAATCATGAAATAGAGGCCCAAATCTCATAATGATTAACATCCTCTTATTGAGATGCCCCACTGCTCCCCATGGTGTGCCTTCTCCCATACTGGACAGAGCACTAAACCCAACCTGTCAACTATGGTGGTTTTTGGCTGCAAGGCATTGGACACCTATAAATATGTTCTGATGTTACAAGAATGTGTGAGAGAGAGCGAGAACCCATCTACCCATCCTTCCCTTGAGCCTGCTTTCCCCTCTGGTTGCCCTATATCTCTCCTTCTCTTTAATCCTAGAATTTTTTTCAAGCCTCAACTTTAAACACTGCCTCACATTTACTTCTCAACTAACAATAATCTCTCTTCTCTTGACTGTCTGACTTCAAAGCCTGGACAAGAGCTTTCCACACTATAAGGCAGCTTCAGGTGGTCTGGCCTCTCCTGAAATCTTCCTCATTTATAGTCAAATTGCCAAAGACGTCTAATTGCAAAATCTTTTTTTTCTTGTGAGGAAGATTGGCCCTGAGCTAAGATCTGTGCCAATCTTCCTCTATTTTGCATGTGGGTCACTGCCACAGCATGGCTTGATGAGCAGTGTGCAGGTCTGCACCCGGGGTCTGAACCCACAAACCCCAGGCCACTGAAGCAGAGCACGGGAACTTCACCACTATGCCACCTAGCCAGCCCCTAATTGCAAAATCTTAAAGCCCTTTTACATACTTCTTCCTCTCCATTTTCCCAGAAGCCTTTGTCCCTGTGGAACACCTCTACCATATTAAAATGTCTTCCCTGAGCACCCGCCCCCTTCTCCAACTGAAGCTTGCCCTTCTCCAGAATTCCCCCTTCTTCCTGCTCCTGCGCCATCACTAGATTTCCACACTGGGCCCATTCCTCCCTTATCCTGAGAATCTCCCTGGACGAGCACATTCCTTCCTCAGCATCATTATGCTGATGGCTCTCCAATCTGCCTCTCTTCTCACCAGGCTGCTGGAGAGCCCTGTGGGATGGAAAGCAACTTCATCAGTGCCAACGTGTTGAAGTCCAATTTATTATCTTCTCTTCCAAATACCTCTGAAGTTTTCTCCATTTCTTCCCAATTCCTGGCATCACCATCCACCCAGGCTAGAGACCACAGAGTCGTCCTGGACCCTCTCCCTGTCCTCACTCCCCTTATTGATGACAGCTTCTCTAAGCCTCTCTAACACATCCCCTTCTTTCTAGTCTCCAAGACCTCATTTTAATTTAGCTTATAATTTAGCTCTCACCAGGATGACTACAGTATCCCACTACTGTGTTTTACTGCCTCCAATTTCTAACTTCTGCAACCCATTCCATCTCCATGCCCAGTTTTCTTTCTAAAACACAATTGTTCATGTCACTCTCCTGCTTCCCACTGCCTACAGAATGATGTTTAAGCTTCTGAGCATGTAACAGAGAGCCCTTCATGACCCCCTCCACTTACCCCACCAGCCTCATGGCTAAGCTATAATGAGTTGCTCGGTAGCTTCCTCTTTCCCACATCTATCAGACTATTTTATTTCAATTGTTCATTCATTCATTCAATAAATATTTATTGGGTGCATACTACGCACCAGACATTGTGAGAGGCTTTAGACACTCAGTAATAAAAAGCACAGTCCCTACCCTCAAGGAGCTTATATCTAATGGCAGACAAGGCAAGTGTAATAATGTCCTTATTAGAATAAACAATAAATAGTTGTCAAATGAATGAATGCATGCTCAAATAAGAGATTTCCTTAAAAGACAGTGTAATGTGATAGCTAATACCACAGGCTACTGGCCAAACTGCCTTGGATCCAGTCACAGCTCTGCCAGTTTCTAGTTGTATGACCATAAGCAAGTTATTCTCACTGTGCCTTTGTTTCTTCATCTTTAAAATGGACACGATAATAGTTCCTCCTTCAGAAGGTCGCTGTAAGATTAAACAAGTTCACATCTGCAGAGTGCTGAGAGTGGAGTCTGGCACATCATAGTGTCGACTGTTTCCATGTGGATACTTTGCCTTGAGAGTTATGTCACCACGTATGAAAGTCGCCAAGACCAGCTTGAGGAGGAGCTTGAGGGGGATCAGAGATGGTTTTTCAGGAGGAGGTGATACCTAAGCAGAGCCTGAAAACCTGAGTTAGCCAGACAAAGAAGACGTAAAACGGTCCTTCAGGCAAAGAAAACAAGGAGGACATAGAGTACAAATAACACTGGGGTGATCAAACAAGATGCATCACAGGAATTTCAAGGAGCAATGAGACGACAACAAGAAGTGAGGTGGGGAAGGAAAACTGAGGCCAGACTGTAAAAGATTTTCCTTGGATAGCAATAGAGATTTTACTCTGAAGATAAACTATTGCCCTCAGTTGCAATATTGAAGGGTTTTAAGCAGGGAAATGATAGAATCGTATCTCCATTTTAGAAAGCTCGTTATAGCAGCTCTGCTCAGGGTGCCGAGAAAGTGGGGGGCAGGGAAACGACGGAGGAGGCTATTAAGCAATTCCCAAAGGAGGAGATGGGGCCTGGTCTAAGGTGGGTCAGTGGGAACAGGAAGGAGGAGATAGATGGAATCTTCTCTCCTTTTCTCTTAAACTGTGGCTAACCCTTCAGGACTTGCTCCCTGGAATGCTCTGCCTGAAGCCCCAGGCAAACTTAGCTAGTTCTGTGATCCACTGATCTGCCATTTACAGCCCAGCCCTCAAGAGTAGGAAATGGGTCTTTTTCACTTTTAATCCATATTTAGCACTGAGAGCTAGACAGTCTTGCAGGTCCTGGATACATGTTTGCGGAATAAAATCCTTCAATGAATGTCTTTTAAAGAAAGGGATCAAGACTATAGACTATCTAAGACATCACTAGTATGTTTTTTGATCTCTTTACTTTTTAAATATGCTTAGCCAGCAATACAGTCCTATAATAATTAATAGCTGTTCTCAAGCTTACAAAGCAAAATTTGCTTTGTTTAATTTTTTAAATTAAATTGCGTAATTTTTTTAAAATTTTTTGTTTATTGCAGTAACATTGGTTTATAACATTGTATAAATTTCAGGTGTACATCATTATACTTCTATTTCTGCATAGATTACATCATGTTCACCACCCAAATACTAATTACAACCCATCACCACACGCTTGTGCGGAATTATCCCTTTTGCCCTCCTCCTTTCCCCCTTCCCCTCTGGTAACCACCAATCCAATCTCTGCCTCTATGTGTTTGTTTGTTGTTGTTATTATCTACTACTTAATGAGGGAAATCATACGGTATTTGACCTTCTCCCTCTGACTTATTTCACTTTGCTTAATTTAATTAAAATCAACAAACCTACTGAGTATGTTACAATCGAAAGGCATTGTGCTATGTTATACAGAGACTGTCATTTTTTTCTCTCCGATAAATATATTAGATAATCCTCACTCAATGTATAGAAAATTATTACATGTTAAATTTATGTTATTTTATTTGAGGAGATAATGTTTTAATTGAAAGTAGATATGACTAAAATAATATATGGTTTATAGCTCCAATTATTTCTCTTATTATTCCTGACAGCAGGAAGCCATCACTCTTATTAGTATTCTTTCCACTCTATCTTAGATGGATTGATATGATTTCGATTGATTAGATGCTGTTGAAAAGCTCCACGTTTTCCTTTGGTCCTGGGGTGTACAGCATTTGTAATAACATCCACATCTACCATCATGTAAATCATGTTCATGTGCAACACTACTATATATGGGTTTTTTTTCTCACAATACAAAACTTGTATTCTCACTGGTTGAGAATTTTTTCCCATTGATGTTTCCTGGCTTTTTCTTTTCATTTTAAGTGAAAGTTCATTTACACTAAATTTATTTACAATGAATTCATTTACACTAAAATGTATTTCATTTACAATTCGTTTACACTAAAAATTTACACCAATGATTCATTTACACTAAAAAAGACTCAAAAATTCAAGGCTTAAAAGAAATTAGCTTTTAGGCAATGATAAATGTTAATAAAATTAGATATATCTTTTTCTTACACTATGCATTTTTCAGGATATTAATGTTCACTGCTATATGATGTTCTATATTATCAGTAATGTGAATATTTTCATAGTCTCAAAAAAGATACACACTATGATAGACTTCTTGAGCCTACTACAAAGGCTATCACATTTTTGCATTCTCAAAAGTCACAAAATAAAAATCTGTCTAACCCAAGAACACTGATAATATACTTGAAACTATAATTGGAATGCAATTTTCTTTTTCATTTTGGTAACATTGGCTCATAACATTATATAAATTTCAGGTGTACATCATTATATTTCGATTTCTGTGTAGATTACATCATGTTCACCACCCAAAGACTAATTACAGTCCATCACCACATACATGTGCCTAATCACCCCTTTCATCCTCCTCCCTCCCCCCTTCTCCTCCGGTAACCACCAGTTCAATCTCTGCCTGTATGTGTTTGTTTGTTGTTTTTATCGTCTACTTATGAGTGAGATCCTACAGTATTTGACTTTCTCCCTCTGACTTATTTCACTTAGCATAATACCCTCAATGTCCACCCATGTTGTCACAAATGGCTGGATTTCATCATCTTTTACGGCTGAGTAGTATTCCATTGTGTACATATACCCCACCTTCTTTATTCTAGAATGCAGTTTTCTGATTCAAGAGTTACGTATGTAAACAATCAGAAATTTTCCAGTAATAATCATCAAGTATCACATTACTTAGATAAAGCCATATTGATGATATATATATTACTACAAATAATAATCTGGTATTTTCTTAGGCCTTTCAAAAAGCAATAGAATTTTTCCTCATTTCTCTCCTAAGCCCATTAGATTCTTTTTGGCAGAACGATAATTAGTAGAAATTTCCTTTAAATTCAATTATGTAATTCTTAATTTAACAAATCTCCCAAAACATCACTCTGTAAACAAAAATTGATAATATGTCTATGATGATGGTGAAAATGGCATAACATTTACGAAGATTGGTTTCAAATGTATTCATTTTCAA
This sequence comes from Diceros bicornis minor, assembly GCF_020826845.1. Classification (NCBI taxonomy): domain Eukaryota; kingdom Metazoa; phylum Chordata; class Mammalia; order Perissodactyla; family Rhinocerotidae; genus Diceros; species Diceros bicornis. The sequence continues at coordinate 14,240,343 of NC_080742.1, read as the reverse complement.
GGTGCTTACATCAAGGAATATATGTATGGCTGAGAAAAACATGTATTCAATCTATCAACGTTTTTTGAACGGCTGTCATATGCTTGGCACTATGCCAGGTTCTCAGGAATCAAAGAGCACTAAGGCATAGTCCCTGTACTTGAGAAGTCCCTAGACTCAGTCTCTCAGGGTGGCACCCACCACTTTTCAGAGGAAAATTCTATGTGAAGCGGTAAATGCTACAATAAAGACACAAACAAAGTTCAGTGGAAGCTCCAGAGGTAGAGGGAACAAATCTGTGAGAGGGCATGGATCCTGGTTTTCAGCTTTTCATGGTGTGTGTGTGTGTGTGTATGTGTGTGTGTGTATGCGCATGTGCACATGTGTGTACCTAGGTGTACATACGTCTGGAGAATTTGGTATGAGTGAGAGTCTGGATGTGTATGAGGCAGTCACAAAGCAGATGTCACTTAATGGGACCACTTAATGTACACTTAATGTATCTAAAATGATACAGCATCTATTCACAAGTCTGAAATTAATAAATAGTGCAGGCAGTTGAAACAAGTTTATAGACACTGCGCACACGATCACGTATAACGTGATCAAACACTAAAAGCAATAAATAGAAACATTTTCAACACAGTTGACAAGAAATTTAAGTGGTAAATTAAATAGATGTGTTTTTGCAAAATTCCAAAATTACTAAGATTTATTTTTCTAGGACAATTAAATGTAATTCATTAGAAAAAAAGTAATGAAAAGAAGTTAAATTTTCTCTTGGCTTTTTTTGCTCACACTTAGTATTTTCAGAGGTCCACAGACCTTTATCGATAATTACTAAATAAATAATTATTAGGGATATGAAGGGTCAACAGTTCCATTTTTAAAGCATCATGATCAAGTAATAGTAATGAAATGCTTACTCAATACATAGAACACAGAACCTACCATGAACAATTTTGACACAACCAACACGGAGAAGTCAAAGATGATTCTTACCTCCTTGTTCACACAACTGCTGGGCTAAAGCATCTTTAAAAATAATCTGGCCCCTGTGTGTTGCTGTAGCCCTGAAAAAGAATAGGAAAAGGTTAATCTAAATCTCATAATAAGTTTGGCAATAACTTAATGTATTTCGTTTAACTTTTTAAAAACTTCATTTTTAAGAGATATTGTATGGATATAATTTTTAAAAAATGAGTGCATCTGATCAGTGATAAAAATGAACAACAGAGTCAAGGCTTAAACCAAGGCACCTAAGTTGAGAATTATCTTCTGGTTTTACTTTATAAAGATATTATAACATTTGTGGGCTTATTCTGTAAACAGCAGATGTCAGAAAATCCTGGATGGAAGAAAAAGTGTGGAAAGGATGCTTATTAAAATTTCTTATTCAGGAGACCTTGATATAAAATGTTTTGTGGAAAAATAATGATAGTACTGGAGAAAGATGCTCTTAATGTACTTTTTCTGAAATCAATAATCACCATAACACATAAAGAGTTGAGATAGAGAATGACATTTTTAAAAAGTATTTTCAAAAAAAGAGGCCTATTCGGAGCTTTTATAATAACAAAATCTGTCATAATAAAACACACCTTTTCCCCCCACTGGGGCTAATTCACCATTTGAAGGAGATGCGCATCTTTTACCTCCTCTAATCAGAACTGTGCACATGGATTGGTGAAAAAAATAGCATCCTTGTAGCAGATGTGTTATTCAATGGCTATAATAGGAACTGTCTTATTAAAGGAAGAATTATTTATGCTTTATATATGCAGTGTTTTTCCTTAAAAAGCATTTTTCTGGCACAAAATGTATTGTTTAAACAAATTTAAAATAGAAAAATCATGTCTCTTTAAGATACTTGATTTTAGAAAATAAACCATACGAAATCTTTTTAACAACTGAAAAATACTAACATTAAATCTCAACTTTGGTTCTAGCCAAACCTACCCTAGGACAAAAATAATTTGATTCAGCCATCATTTACTGAAGATGGATTATGTACAAGGCACTGTGCTAGGTCAGAAGAGGGCAAAGATGGCCTTTGCATTTCCCCTCCACATGTGCACCCCTCAGGTAAGATCTTGTCCTTTGTGCGGCCCAATAGGACCTCATGGCTCCCAACGTTTCCTACTCTGGTCTCCACGTGGATGGACTTTCTTCCTCCATGCTGCAGACCTTTCTGATTTCTATCCCCCATTGAATTGTTACTACCCCTAGTGTCAGTCCTCAAGGACTCAACTCGCTGCAAGCAATGTGATAAACCAAGCCATGCTTAAGTGTTAACGGGTGATGTAGCTCCAAGCTAACATATTTCAGCAATGAAACTGAAAATATAATTTAATACACACACACATAATGGCATAATAGTGAGAATTTTGAATGGTGGAAGTAAGATACAGTTGGAAAGAAAAATCATTGGACAGCCTTCAACTCACACCCTATGTGAAGTTTATAAGGGTAATCAGCCCTTGTTGTTGCATATTAGTCATTATCAAAATTACAGACAAACAGATGCTACCACTCTACCATATATATTCACATATGTTTATAGGTTTTCCTTTGCTTTTAGAAAGCTGAAAATGAGGACTAAACAAAGGGCCAATCCAAGCCATAAACATGGCCTACAGACTCACTAATCAATTACAGGTTTATGCCCAGAGGGAACATGCAAACTTCATTTACCTAAATACAGTTCATTGTTCAAATCTCAAGCAAGTCAAGAGCCTCTGAGTTCATATACACATCTACTGGCAACACAGCAATCATAAACGTAGTATTTTAATTTGACCTATGCTATGAAAGGGACATATTTTCTGAAATCACTAATCACCAAGAAAAGTCTGACAGTGTACGGTGTTTAAATAATTGCTCATCTTAGTTGTCTTCTGATTGTAAGTATATAACATTCCTATTGTAACATTTCCCATTGGTCCACAAACTTAGTTATCACTGTGCCAACCTATGCTCTCCATTTACACGATGAGGCCAAAGTATCTAGATAAAATTCACGTGACAGAGGTTTTGCCTTTTCCCTGGATTTCAGATACTGAAACATCTGAGTCACTGCACAGCATCTTGTGACTAGTCCACACTGCTTTCCCTATTACTCAGATTCCTGATTTAGGATTTGTTGCTTTCATTCATGTTATTACTTCTGCTACTTTGGTTCAATGAATAAACTTCTGAGAAACAAGAGAATAATTGAAACTGAAGGAACTTTTATCATCTAGTCAAAATTTCTTTAACAGTGGTACTCATTCTTCAACAAATATTATTGAATTCCAATATGTGAAACAGAGGAGCTTTTGAAATTGCTGGGTTCCCTGTCCTCATCCAGCATGCTCCCTACCACCCATTCCTCAAATCTTCCCGGTGCCCTTCTCTGGAATTCTTAGGGCTTTAAAGTGGCAGAGTTTGAAACCACTGAACTAGTCTAAGTCTTACTGTATATGGATCAGGAAACTGAGTCCAGGGAGGACCTGCTGAAGGTCACACAGCCAACATGTTAATGGCAGGTAGGACCAAGGACCTAGGCCTTGGATTCTTTCCACCGCATCAGCAGTTTTCAAAATATGCTCCATACTGGTGCCCTAGAGGTCTCCATGGGAGTCAGAGGGAGGGGCAGCAGGGAGTGCTCCAGGCACCATGAATTCGACCAGAGCACCTGGGCTTTTTATGTTCTAATCATTTAATGTCGTTTGAAGAAAGGATTCAGCAATCAGAAACTGGTTGGAAGAGCACACTACGTGCTTTAATATCATTATCTGAAGTGCTCTGCTTGGGAAAAGTCGAAGTAGTAGTAACAATGTGATTGGTATATGTATATATATAAACCACGTATATATATATAAACCATATGTATATGGTTATTATTACCATAACACGTATTATGAATTGAAATTTATCCCTTGGTAGGTGGTGTTGTAAGGGCTTTATGTAAATTATCTCAACTAATTCTGATAATAACCCTGCAAGTTAGACACCATTATCCCCATCTTCCCGGGGCACAGAACTATTGTATTATTTGCCTGATGTCACACAACTGTTGGTTAAGCCAGGATTCAAACCCAGGCTGTCAGAGTGTAGAATCCTTGCTTTTAACCATTACATTAAATTGTCATTGATCTGGTTCAAAGATCTGATGACAGCTTTCGGTCTCTTTCCAGAGGGGAGACTGCTTTCTGGGCCTGATCTTTAAAGTCATGCCTCCTCTGGCTTGTGATCTCTACTTCAACTCTTCAGCCCACAGGTCAGCCCTTTTATTTAACCTCCTTTTGGACAAAATTCTTTCCCATTTCCAGCTGGAACCTTGGCCACCTGGCCAGCAATTCTAAGGGGTTTGCCTTTAAAAATACCATTTCTCTTGTCCCTTCTCCTACAGCGCTCTGTGAATCCCTTGACTTCTAGTCAGCCCATTGCAGTCCCCCTTTCAACTCTGTGTCACATTTCCTCCAAAGGACTCCATGACCCCTCACATCTCTCCTGTTCTCTACCAAATACAACAGCACTGGATGCCAGTCTCAGTCACTGCCCAAAGCCTGTAGGGATACACAGGACACATATGTATGTTGATGGATAATCATCGTGTGCATCACTTTCTTTACTAACCTTTAAATCCCTCAGATAAGAGTTTAATATAAAAATATCCGACACTATAGTAGGTACACGGTTAACAATTTTAAGGGCCTGCATATTAGCATCTTATCTTGAGGAGAAGAAAGAGCAGAAGCCCAGGTGACCAGCAAGAACATCAGTTCCATTGCTTTATCCTGTGAGATGTCTGCTCTATACTCCCCAGGCTGTGGCTGATGTCAATAACAGCAAGCCTACTTTGAACATGTTTAGAGCTATGAAATAACTCATGGTAGTTTACCTACAGAATCACAGCATTTACTTCAAACCTTTTGTGGAGATATACATATATTTTTAATATGAATATAAATTTAAATATCTTATAATTTATATAAAGATAAATGTAACATATAGAAGCTAAAAATAAATTAATTAAATAAATATATATGTATAAGTATAAAAACATAAATATATAGATTTAAATAGAAATATAAAAATATATTTACATACATATTCAAAAATTGATAAAAGCAAAGTAACTCTGAGTTAAAAGACTCTAGAGGTCATGTCCTCCAATTTTTAACCCATAATATATTTTTCTTTTCTTATAAAAATAAAAATATACAGCTATGGTATATGGTGACAGGCCTTATTTTTAGAATTGTTATTTTATGTAATTTATAGTTCTCTTTTTGGGGGAGGTCTATCAAATTTGTGGTGCTAATAACTATGTTGGTACTACTTGCATTTAATTTTCCATAATGAGCAGTAATTTTTCAGAAAAATTCAGAAAATATCCTCATTGTTCACTGTTCTGGGGAGTAGACCAAATTTCTTAAACAAGCTTCTAATAAGTACTTATCATCTTCTTGGGAGATGCCTAGATTTCTAGAGCAAGTTTGCCAACAAGAATCCTTATTAAATAAGTAATTTTAAAATTCCTTTGGACTGTTGTGATCTATCATTTGAAAAGCTCTATAGATTCTAGCAGATGAAGAAAGTTCATTATGATCACCATATTCAGAGCTTGAAATAGCTTTTGTTGTTCTGAATTTAAAAGAATATGCCATACTCTAATTTTTTTTCTTTTTTTTTTGTGAGGAAGATCAGCCCTGAGCTAACATCCATGCTTATCCTCCTCTTTTTGCTGAGGAATACCAGCTCTGAGCTAACATCTATTGCCAATCCTCCTCCTTTTTTTTTCTCCCCAAAGCCCCAGTAGATAGTTGTATGTCATAGTTGCACATCATTCTAGTTGCTGTATGTGGGACGTGGCCTCAGCATGGCTGGAGAAGCGGTGCGTCGGTGCATGCCTGAAATCCGAACCCAGGCTGCCAGTAGTGAAGCGAGCGCACTTAACCGCTAAGCCACGGGGCCAGCCCTGCCATACTCTAATTTTAATTGAACTCCTAGAGCGACTGTCTGCCCCAGGCATTTAAGTGTGTCCTGTGATGAGGCACGATGCCAAAGCTCAGGCTCTGGGATCAGAAAGACCAGCGTTTGAAAACAGCGAGCTGCTGCTTATGATCTGTCTGACCACACAACTTCTTTACTCATGCTAGGCTTCAGATTCCCTGTATGAGGGTGGGGATAATACTAGCAATTATTATTTAAATATATTGATATTCACTCTTCAGATGCAGTCTCTCTACCTAAATAGATTTCAAGCTTCTGGAATAGTAGGAATAGTTAATTAAAAAGAAATGGTCCCCCATAAGGCACCTGTCATAATGACTTGAACATATGAGGGAATCAAAACTATACTTTTCAGTTCATAATTTGCTTCCAATGTGCAATAATGCCATTCAGTTTCCATAAAAGGAATAAAAAGGGGTTTAAATATAGTTGTTACAATGCCTACCCAAGTGTATTGTGTCTTTATTTCAAGAATCAATTTGCTCGCAGATTAATTTACAGAATCATTTTTGAATCCAGGGCAATGTGCTTACTCCAGTGGTGGGTGACTTTTCCTGCCTTTCTCTCCTGCTTTACCAACGAGGTCTGGTCAGTTACTATGCCTTGTCCCTTCACAGTTGTAAAGGCATTCATTAGTCAGCAATCTGACGTTAATGTAGTGTCACATCAGCCTGCCTGTGCCAAGCCACCCTCCAGGAGATGTTACCAAATATGTGGAACATGGAAAAGACAGAGGTGGTCTGAGTTTGGTAAATTTGATCTTCAAAAGAATCAGCTCACTTGCAAAGATTCTTGCCTCCTTTTCATCAGCTAATTACTGTACTTTCTAATTAAGTTGAGGATACAGCTTGACCCTCATTAAAATAAGAAAAAAATCACCAGGGCAGGCCCCGTGGCTTAGCGGTTGAGTGCGTGCGCTCCGCTGCTGGCGGCCGGGGTTCGGATCCCGGGCACGCACCGAGGCACCGCTGCTGAGGCCGCGTCCCACATACAGCAACTAGATGGATGTGCAGTTATGACATACAACTATCTACTGGGGCTTTGGGGGGAAAAAATAAATAAATAAAATCTTTATAAAAAAAAAATCACCAAATTCTTTAAAACATAAAAAAAGGAGTAATGAATAACTTCAAGGAGAAATTATTTTTATAATAAACTCTCAATTTAAACTCTGCCAAGGCCATTGCAAAATGAGTAAAACTTGTGTATGTTTTCATAATGCTTTTTTGCTTTTCAAAGCTTTACTGCTTTCATTGTTTTTATAATTACATCTTTAATTCCTAAGCCATAGTTCTTTTTCCTTCTGTCAAATGTATAAATATTTTCTCTCCCTCAAAACAACAAATTTTAGCATTAATGTTTATTATCTAGTAATCACAAAGTCTAGATGTTCTTAAGGATCACCAAACATATGGCTTAAACATGTTTCCCGATCAAAGTATAATTTTTATTCATAAGACAAAGAACATATAAATAAGATCATTTAAGTAGGGCCAATAAATTAATGGTTAATAGTAACTTAACTTCCTTCCAAGTGAGTCAGCAAAGCTAATTACTAAAACTGAGACATAGGGTTTGGTTTTCAATCAAAATAAAACTAACTAGTTCTAAGACTTTGGGAGGTAACTTTACCTCTGGTTAATTTCCTGATTTTATTTTTTTAAGAAAAAAAGAGTGACAGATGATCTCCAAAGTTCCTTTAAGTTCTAAAACTCTATGATCCCATGACTAAAAGTTAAGTGAGCACACATGAGCATGTACACACATATGTACAGAGACATGCTGGATGCATTCTGCATCTCTAGGAGTGCTTCCCAAAATAGTGTGGCACATGCACACTGGTAGCAGTGATGTGCTAGAGCAAGCTCACATCAGCTCACTAGAGCTTCTAATAGTTATATTTTGTTTTAAATGTGTAATTTAATATACGTGTGTATATAAATGAGTTTTGCATATGGATAATATATAACTCTAGTACAGCTATATCCCCTAACTCATGTAAAACTACAAACTTTATCTGAATCTTTCAAGTCAAAAAAGTGGTCATAAACTTGGGGCCGGCCTGGAGGTATAGCAGTTAAGTTCGCGCGCTCTGCTTTGGCGGCCCGGGGTTTGCGGTTTCGGATCCTGGGCGCGGACCTACGCACCGCTTATCAAGCCATGCTATGGTAGGCATCCCACATACAAAGTAGAGGAAGATGGGCCAGTCTTCCTCAGCAAAAAGAGGAGGATTGGCAACAGATGATAGCTCAGGGCCAATCTTCCTCACCAAAAAAAAAGTGGTCATAAACTTATCTCCTTATTAGCAAATTCTGTGAATTGTATTTATTAACTATAAAATTTACCCTTCTTCTCCATCTCCACAGCCACTGTTTTAATTCAGGACTTAACTGAAAAACTGCAATACTCTCTTGACTGGAAGCCCCCTTCAGATTCACTCCCATGCCAACCCAACTTCCACACTGTACCAATTTTCTTTCTAAAATCCCTTGAAATCCTTCTGTGGCTCTGCATCACTTAAAGGATTCTTTCAAATTCCTTAGAACGGCCTAAAAGGTTCTTCAGGATCTTGTCCCTGCCTACATGTCCAGCCTCACCTCCCATCACACCCTGCAACTGAGCCACAGAGCAGTCCTCAGAGGCACCAGAATGCATGATTTCTTTCAGGCTCCCAAGATTTTTCATGTCCTGTCCCCATGCATGGAAGTCTCTTGCCAAAACTCTTTTATTCATCCTCTAAAATTTATCCAAAAATCTCTTCCCCTTATAAAGCCTTCTTTCTTAGATCTCCCAGATAGTGTCAGACACCTCCAAAAACAGCACAGCCTATTTCCATAGCTCTAACATAGGAACTTCCTAACTTATGGTGACTCAATCTGTAGCTGAGGCTTCTCTTTCTGCAGTCATTCCTATCATAAATTCAAACAACAATGTAAGTAACAAACTCATATTCGTGACTGCCTAACAACCTTAACTAACACAAAATCAATGTTGATGCCTTCCAAATCCACCAAGGCTAACCCTCTGCCACCCACAGTGGAAAGGTTAACACTATGGGCAGTTAATCAGGTTAAAAAGGAATTGATTGCCTGAGCGTATGATGAGATGCTGTGAATTCCTATATCTCTGACCCTGGCAAGAATTTTGTCAAAGGCATTGTCTGTCTTTAAAATTTTAACAACAAGCTCACTTGAGACATTAAATAAGGACCTTCCAGTGCAAACAAAGGATGCTTTTATCTCTTCAAGGAGAGAACTAATTGGTCTACAGTCAGAGTCCTGGGATGAATTATAAGCACTGATATAGAAGCATGAAATACTTTTACATAAAATTTAGCAGAAATCATTAAAAGGAAAGATTACTATTTATAACAAGAATTTAACCTCCACTGAAAAGTGAACAAGGCATCACTGAAAAAGATGCCATGAAAGGTCTTCCTTACTCAATATTTATCATTCAAAGACCTTCAGAGGCATTCTGCATATTGAATCAGTAATGGGAATTTTCCAAAGAGATAACTCAAACTTTGAATGTAGTTTGAAGGTCCTTGGGCAAAAGAAAAAAAAAAAAAAAACAAAGAGAAAGGAAGGAAGGAAGGAAAGAGGGAAGGAGGGAGGGAGGGAGGGAGGAAAGGAAGGAAGAAAGGAAGGAAAGGAAGGAAGGTAGGAAGGAAGGAAGGAAGGGAAAAAAAGAAAGGAAAGCAAAGCAAAGAAAAATGAAAAAAAGTCTGGGCTTACTACAGGAAAAAAATCATTTTCTGTACAATGATCATTAGATTTAGCTCATGCAGAAAAATTTCTCCCAAAAGGATATTTATAATATAGATTTTATACTGTTTGTTTTTATATATAGCATTTTTAAAGGTATGCACTTGTGTTTAAATCCTATAATCTATTTTTATATTTTTAGTGTGTGAAAAGAGATTTCAGGAATGGAAAACCAACTGATAACTTATGAGTTTGACTCGAGATAGTTCGACTTGAGCCCGGGCCTAAAACCGTAACTCCATTTCCTCCTTTTTAAGTTAGATAATTTTTACACCACAATTTTATGTTTCTGATATCTGAGAGTGTCTTGCTATACACGTCAAAAGAAATTCACCAGCTTCCCAGAAGAGATGTGGTCATGATTTCACCACCATTGCCTGCGTATGTGGGAATTTGGCAATGCATAGATGGTCAATGTTCATCTGGCAGTATGTTCATCTGTGGTATTATATGCATTCAACCAAATGTAACTGGAACTCTGATTCTCACTTAAAGTGTTAGCAATAACATTGCTTAATACATGTGATACTGCATTGAAATAAAGAATAATCATTTTGGTGAAAAAGCACCAATAGTTGCAGAATATATAACACTAAAGAGAAGCAAACATTTATCACTGGCAGAGTTTTATCCTTTTTTGCTTTGTAAATCAACAACAAAGTGGATCTAGGGAGGGAAGTTACCTACAAGCAGATAAAATCGTGTTTTGCTTTGTCAAGTGTGCAAAAGGATTGCTCTCACCAACTATTAAAAGAAACAAAAATGCCCAATTTCTCAGGATTGATCACAGAATTTTAAAGTAAGGGAAGGCTGATTGGACTGATTCACGTATCAAGAAGGATTACACCCTGGTGTCAAACATCTGTCAAAAGCTCCCAGCTCACACGCTACATTTCTAAAACTGAACAGAGGAGTGCCGTATACCAAGAATGAAGGATTTTTCCATTGTCTAAATTTTAAATAGCTTTATATGAGTTTTATCAGGAGTTTTCCCGGTCCAGAAAATCACAAGGAATAGATCTTTGCTTATAAACCGCAAAAATGATGTACAATTTTTGTTAATAAAAAGATCATGTTCTCAGTGTCTCCACTAAATAATTATTCAACAAATCTTAAGGATTATGAATCTGATGAGATGCCAAGATGTTAGCCTGCTTTAGGTGTTCACATTTCTTAGTCTGGCCCTGTTGACATAGGATAGGTGCTCAGCAAATATTTTTTCGTTAATTTGAATTGTGTCTTCTATACTAGGCTATGTGTACTCTAGGCATAGGGATTTTTGTCTACTTCTTTTTTTATATTGTGCTCAGTGCTTGACTTATAGTAGCCATGCAGTTAAAGTGGAATACAGGAATGATTAGTCTGCTTTACGCTTACTATGTAATGTTAAATGCTTTAATAAGTAACCAGTAAATTACACTGGTAACACTTTGAAAAAGACGATTAGGTGATAATAATAGATGGTCAAGATAAATATTATTATAAGCAAGGTTTATCTCAGATATCAGTTAACAGTAAGAGGAATAAAAGTTAATAGGCTAATATATTTGCTTTACTATTGCAACATGTTTTCATCATTTAACACCTTCCAGAGTATTCTTAAACCACTTGTATTCCAGAAATGTCTTCCAAAACTTCAAAACAACGTTTTTCACACCACCTTTTAAAATCACTAAAATTAATCAAAGAAAAGTATTGAAATGGCTCTGCTGTTTTTAACACCTTTTAACTAAACAAGCCTGTGTTAACTTGCCTCAAAGGCATCCTTAGGCAAGACAAGGACAAAATTGGTAAAATAGAATACCAATTCAAAAGAAAACCTTAGTAAAAACTTTGTTATCCACTGGATAGTGAATTAAAGAGTCTGTACATTTGTTGAAATGCTCATGCAAAGTATTTAGGTCTCTGCTCTGAGTGAACTAACAGGAAGAGTGCTAGCTTCAGGTACAGAAGAATGGGAGTCTCCTTCTAGGTCTGGCACTAATTATCTCCTATCACTTCTGTGTGTTTCATTTTCTTAATATATAAAATAACTGACTGGACTGGATAATTTCTTAGGTTCAAACAGTAGATCCGGAATCAGAAGATGTGGGTTTGCACTACAGCTCAATGGTTTATGTTGACCTTAGACAAGTGTTTATTTTTCGAGACAGGACTTAAAAGCCTGTATTACTTATTTTCCAGGGCTGTGGTGCAAATCAAAGGAGATAACTCCATGAAAATACTGTACAAAAGGCGAGGAATGATGATGATGTTCTGACTGTTCATTTCAGAAAATACTGGCACAAAATTGAAAGAGAATTAAAAAAAAAAAAAACCATATCTCATAGGATTTAGGATCAAAAGTCACCCCCTTACCCTCAAAAAAAAAAAAAAAGACTGTAAACTATAAAATGTTTTATGAGTGTGACAAAGCTTATGAAAACTCTAATCAAGGATAGAATTTCTAACCTAGTTAATTAATCATAATGAATTAGGACAATACTGGTGTATTCTTGTAAAGAAATCCTGCCAAAGTACATAACGAGGGTTATTCTGGAGGAAACAAGTTACAAGGATATCTCTTGTGGGATATCTCTCATGGGATACAATATTTAATACTTTTTGTGTTATAAAAATAATTTGTGGGGGCCTGCCCCGTGGTGTAGTGTTTAAGTTCACGTGCTTCACTTTGGCAGCCTGGGGTTCACGGGTTCGCATCCCAGGCACGGACCTACACACCGCTCGTTAAGCCATGTTGTGGAGGCATCCCACATACGAAATAGAGGAAGATTGGCATAGTTGTTAGCTAAGGGCCAATCTTCTTCACCAAAATAACAACAACAATAATAATAATAATTTGTGTGTATTATGAAAAATTTAAAAATATAGAAAAGTATTAATGTGAAAATAAAATTACTCATATTCATACCCACGAGAGATAATCACTAATCACTATTCACATTTTAGTAAACTATATACTCTTCTAGTTTTTAAAGTTAATTCATGAATATAAAGGTTTTTAGAAAACTGCTTGCCTAAAATGCAGGTTTCTATTCCTTTATATTTAATATTTATTGCACTGCATAACAACGATAACAACATTGAGCATAATCAATCTATTAGGTTTCATTCCAAAGGTGCCATGTTACTTTCAATTTTCCCAAAGATTATTAGTGAGGATATTTTGTATGTTTGCTGGTTACATTTTTCAGCTTTGAGAATTATCTATTCACATCCCTGGCAATTTGGCCATGGGTTTTAATATTTTTCTAATTGATTTACAAGAGCTCTTCAAATGTTAAGGCTATTAACTCCATGCTATATTTGTTGCCAATATTTTTTATGCAGTTTCTAACTAGCCCTTTACTGTCTTTATGGTTTTTTTATAAAAAAGTTTAAATTTTCATGTAATCAAATCTTTTACTCTTATTCCTTTCTAATTTTTTCCAGGGTGTTCATGCTTAGAAGCTCTTTCCCATTCTAAACTCAGTTAAATAGATGTTTGTATGTATTTTCTTTTGGGAACTTTTTCTACTCATGTGGAATTTATTTCATTATATGTGCATTCAGTGGGGGTTTGAAATATTTTTTCATTTATTCAAAAAATGCCCTTGTATATTTTATTGAATAATCTTTTATCAACCTATTTATTATGGAACCTTTTCCATATTATATTTTCAATATATATCAGAGTATTTTCTGAAATATCTATACAGTTCTATTGATGTGAAAGCCTTTGACAAATTTCCACACTAAAAAATTTCCACACTAAACTCAAATATATGAATAGACTAATAAAGGAAGTGGGAATAATGTTTTCTCATGATTTCTGACTTGATCTGATCAGAAATAAACAGCACTTATATTAATCATAATTAAATTACAATTATGAAGTGGAAATGCACTTTCAAATCTGCAAATTATGCTTATTTCTAGTTGTTAAATGTCAGTTGATTCAGATAATTTTAGGAAATAATTCCTATAGCAGTCTGAGAATAAAGACTTGTCGGCTGAACATTTATGTGGCTGAAATGGAATGAATTTTAAGAAAATATAATAAACCTGAGCTGCCTTCTCTATAAATATTGAATCAGAGAGAGTCTGGAATTGAGCCATGAGGTACCATATGGGGGCTGAAAACAGGAAGATGGAGAGAAAGCCTCTGGCATGAAGAGCTGGACTGCGACCTACTTCCTGTTCTTCACGCACATTATCAAGAAATTGAAAACAGCAAGCACAAAGAGAAGATTCTGAAAGCTTTCAGGAAAAAAAAATACAATAACTTTCAAAATAAAAATAAAATTGTATGTTTTCCATGTTCTCAATTACAGCACTGGAAGCCTTCAACATTTTCAGAAAATATTACTTTTAATCTGAAATTCTATTTCTAGCCAATCTATTATCAAATGTAAGGAATAAAACATTGTACCTCCCATGTATACTTTCTCAGGAAGCGACTGAGAGAGTACTCTAGGAAAAATGACAGAGTAAATTAAGAAAGAGAAGAAATCATTAATCTAAGAAAAATGAAAAGTTGTTTAAGAAAGAAAAAAACCATGATACACCACTTATTCTGCAGTGAATAATATTTATATAATCATTGATTGAAACACTGATAACTGATTTTATAAAAAACGTGATATATCTATATTGGGAGGATGTGGGGGATGAAGTTGTGTCTCGGGGGGTAATGGTATAAAAGAGGTTTATCTTCAGCTAACACAATGTGAAGTCACTTGGTTTAAGTATATCATTTAAAAATGCAGGTATCAATACCAGGAGCAGCAGCTAAAACTGATGACCATGGCTTACTCTGGGAACGTTACTGGGAGGAGTGGAAAAGGAAAGTCTTCCTTTTTGTTATGAGTCTTTTCTTATTATACGATGTCTAAAATTTTTATGTTAAAAATAAAATTTAATTTAAAAAGAAATGATATCAAAGAAAGCAGAAGGAAAGAAATAATGAAGATTAGAGCAGAAATGAATGGAAAAGAGAACAGAAAAACAATAGAGAAATCAATGAAACCAAAAGTTGGTTAATTGAAAAGAACAACAAAATTGAAAAATCTTTCACTAGACTAAACAAGTAAAAAAGAGAGAAAGAGAAAATCAATTTACTAAAATCAGTAATAAAAGAGGGGACATTACTATTGACTTTACAGAAGTAAAAAGGATTATAAGAAAATACTATAAACAATTAATACCAACAAAATAGACAACCAAGATAAAATGGATGAATTCCTAGAAAGACAAAGTACTGAAACCAGCTTAAGAAGAAACTGCAAATCTGAACAGACCTACAAGTAAATAGATTGAATTAGTAATAAAAAAACTTTCCACAAAGAAAATCCCAGGTCCAGAGGGCATCACTAGTGAATTCTACAAAATGCTTAAAGAAAAATTAACATCAATCCTTAACAAACTCTTCCAAAAAATAGATGAGGAGAGAACACTTTCCAACACGTTCTATGACGCCAGTATACCAAAACCAGACAAACACATCCCAAGAAACAAAAACTACACAAATATCACAGATATAGGTACAAAAACTATCAACAAAATACTAGTAGATTAGAATCCAGCAACATATTAAAAAGATTATACACCATGACCAAGCAGGATTTAACCCTTTAATGCAAGGCTGGTACAATTACACCATGTTAATAGAATACAGAGAAAAAAACACACGATCATTCCAACATCCAAAACACACAACTTCCAACATCCTTTCATGATTAAAAAAAAACACTCAACCAACTAGGAATAAGAGAGAATATCTTCAACCCAATGAATACCATCTATGAAAAACTGATGGATAACATCATAATTATCAGAAAAAATGAAAGCTTTCCCTCTAAGATTACGAACAAGACAAAAATTCTGCTCTTGCCACTTTTATTCAACATTGTATTGACAGTTTTAGCCAGGACAATCAGGTAAGAAAAAGAAACACAAGGCATCCAGATTGAAAAGGAAGAAGTAAAAATACCTCTATTTGCAGATGATACAATCTTCTGTATAGAGAATATTAAGGATCCCACAAGAAAATTACTAGAACTAATAAATAAGTCCAGCAGGGCTGCAGAATAAAAGACCAATATACAAAAATAAGTTATTTTCTATAATGAATAACCTGAGAATAAAATTAAGAAAAAATTCCATTCACAATAGCATCAAAAAGAATAAGACACTTAGGAATAAAGTTAGCAAAAGAAATGCAAGACTTGTACATGACAAAATCAAAAGGTTGTTGAAAAAAACTAAAGAAGATCAAAATAAATGGGAAGAAATCCCATGTTCATGGATTAGAAGACAATATTGGCAAGATGGATCCAAATGGATCTACAGATTTAACACAATACCGATCAAAATTCCAACTGAGTATTTTCCAGGAATTTACCAGCTGGTCGTAAAATCCAAATAGAAATGCAAGGGATTAAGAGGGTCAAAATAATCTTGATAAAAATAACAAAGGTGGAGGATTTGCACTTGCTGATTTCAAAACCTACTATAAACTTACAGTGATCAAGACAGTGTGATATTGCCATAAGGACAGACATACAGATTAGTGGACTAGAACTGAGAGTCCAAAAATAAACTTTCACATTACGGTCAATTAATTTTTGACAAAGGAGCCAGGACAATTTGATGAGGAAAGAGGTCTTTTCAGCTAATGGTGTTCAGTCAACCTGATATCACATGTAAAAGAATGAAGTTGGGCCCCTACCTCACACTGTATACAAAAAGTAACTCAAAATGGAGCAAAGACTTAAATGTAATAGCTAAAACTATAAAACTCTTAAAAGAAAACATAGAGGTAAATCTTCATGACCTTGTAATTTGGCAAAGCTTTCTTAAATATAATACAAAAAGTACAAGCAAAAAGAGCAAATAAATAAACTGGACTTCACCAAAATTAAAAATTTTTGTGCAGCAAAGGACGCCACTAAGAAAGTAAAAAGACAGGAAAATAAAAGGAAAAATAAACAAATGGGACTACATCAAACTAAAAAGCTTTTGTATAGCAAAGGAAACCATCAACAAAACAAAAAACCAACCTAAAAATTGGGAGAAGATATTTGCAAATCATATATCTGATAAGGGCTTAATATCCAAAATATATAAAAAGCTCATACAATTCAACAACACAAAAATAACTCAATTAAAAAAGAGGCAGAAGATATGAACAGACATTTTTCCAAAGAAGATAGACAGATGGCCAACAGGTATATGAAAAGATGTTCAACATCACTAATTATTAGGGAAATGCAAATCAAAGCTATAATGAGATATCACTTCACACCCATCAGAATGGCTATTACTAAAGAGACAAAAAACAAGTGTTGGAGAGGATGTGGAGGGTTCCTATACTGCTGGTGGGAAGATAAACTGGTATAGCCACTATGGAAAACAGTATGGAGGTTCCTCAAAAAATTAAAAATAGAACTACCATATGATCCAGCTATTCCACTTCTGGGTATTTATCCAAAGAACCTGAAAACACTAATTCAAATAGATACATGCACCCCTATGTTCACTGCAGCATTATTCACAATAGCCAAGACCTGGAACCAACCTAAGTGCCCATCAATGGATGAATGGATAAAGAAGATGTGGTATATAGATACAATGGAATACTATTCAGCCATAAAAAGATGAAATCTTGCCATTTGTGACAACACGGATGGAGCTTGAGGCATTATACTAAGTGAAATAAGTCAGATGAAGAAAGCCAAACACCATATGATTTCACTGATACATGGAAGATAAAAAAAACAACAACAAACACACAGACACAGAAAATAGATTAGTGGTTACCAGAGGGGAAGGGGGGAAGAGGGAGGGCAAAAGGGCTAAAAGGGTACATGTGTACAGTGATGGAGGGTAATTAGACTTTGAGTGGTGAACACGAAGTAGTCTACACAGAAATCAAACGTATAATGAAGTACACCTGAAATTCATATAATGTAATAAACCAATGTTACCGCAATAAAAATTAGTTAAATTAAAAAAAGAAAGTAAAAAGACAACCCACAGAACAGGAGGAAATATTTACAAATACTATATTTGATAAGAGACATATCTAATATATATGTAGAACTCTTATCACAATAAAAGATATATAGCCCAATTTAAAAATGGGCAAAGGATTTGAATAAACATTTATCCAAAGAAGACATACAAATAGCCAATAAGCACAGGAAAAGATGCTCAACATCATTCTTCATTGGGGAAATGCAAATAAAATCCATAATGAGGTACCACTAGACCCACGCTAGGATAGCTAAAATAAACAAACAGACAGTAATAAGTGTTGATGACGATGTGGAGAAATTGAAACCTCATATATTGCTGGTGAGAATGTAAAACATTGTAGCCACTTAGGAAAACAGTTTGGTAATTCCTCAAAATGTTCAACATTGAGTTACTGTATGACCCAGACCATTTCTAAGTGTATATCCAAGAGAATTTAAAACATATGTTCACATAAAAAACATGTAGTACACAGATATTCCTAGGAGCATTAATCATACTTGGCAAAAGGGGAAACAACCCAAATGTCCGTCAGTAGATGGATGGGTAAATAAAACATGGTACATCCGTACAATGGAATATCATTCAGCCATAAATAGGAATGAAGTACTGTTCATGCTATAACATGAAGCTTTCATGTATGACCCTTGAAAACATGCTAAGTTAAAAAAGTCAGCCACAGGGCCGGCCCGGTGGCTTAGCGGTTAAGTGCACACGCTCCGCTGCTGGCGGCCCGGGTTCGGATCCCGGGTGTGCACCGACGCACCGCTTCTCCAGCCATGCTGAGGCCGCGTCCCACATACAGCAACTAGAAGCATGTACAGCTATGACATACAACTATCTGCTGGGGCTTTGGGGGAAAAAATAAATAAATAAAATCTTTAAAAAAAAAAAAAAAGTCAGCCACAAAAGGCTACATGTTGTATGATTCTATTCATATGAAATGTCCAGAATAGGCAAATCCATAGAGACAGAAAGTAGATTAGTGTCACCTGGGGATGGGGAGATGGGCAGTGACTGCTAATGGGTGCAGGGTGTCTTTTTGCAGTAATGAAAATGTTCTGAAATTTTTGATGGTGATTGCAAAACTCTGAAGATACTAAAAACCACTTAATTGTATACTTCAAAGGGGTGTATTTTCTGGTATGTGAATTACACCTCAATGAGGCTGTTATTAAAAAATAAAATTGAAATATATTCTAAAAGGCTGTAGATAAGCTAACAGTAGATAAACATAATCATTATTAGGGACAGTCATGAATGTTTTGGGGTTATCTGTTTTCTTGAGAATGATGTTATAGTGGACAAAAAGAAGTGTTTTCTTGCTTGAAACATCCAGAGAACAGAACTAAATTAGTATTTTTTAATGCCGCCATTCTTCAATGCTTCATTAAAAAGAGTGCAGTAGGTGGCCCAAGGAAACTATAAAGCCGCAAATTGCAACCAAATTTCAATTAAACCAAAGTTTAATTTCTGCATATTATATGCAACTTTGAGCCCAGGGAGAGAATAATTTTTCTTTTGCAATGTATAAGTAGTGCTTCTCTTAACTGCCTCAGGACACATTTAGATGAAAGAAAACACATTAAATTATTGATGTAATGATTAATTGAAAGTCCTCTTAAATTATCTAGCATATTTACAGCAAAGCCCTTTGGCCCTGTGCAGGCAAAACCACAACTCGTACAAGTACATTCAAAAGCAGCCACGCAGGGGCTGGCCCAGCAGTGTAGCAGTTAAGTTTTTGCGTTCCACTATGGTGGCCTGGGGTTTGCCAGTCCAGATCCTGGGAGCAGACCTACTCACCGCTCATCAAGCCATGCTGAGGCAGCATCCCACACAGAAGAATTAGTAGGAACTACAACTATGTACTGGGGCTTTGGGGAAAAAAAAAGAAAAAGAGGAAGATTGGCAACAGATGTTAGCTCAGGGCCAATCTTCCTCAACAACAAAAAGCAGCCGTGTACCTTTGTTTTGTTTTGTTTTGTTTTTTGATAAATCACAGTATTGAAGTAAGCAGAAGGAATGCTTAGGGTGTTGTCTGGATGAAGGCTGATTTTTTTCTGTGCCCTCCTCACCGAGAAATACATTCCCTTAGGTCAATACAGAACTGTATTTGGACTGAATACCCTTAGTGTTTCAAGTGAATTCCAGTGCTGCCAGGTGGCTAGGTAGAGTGTCCAGGTAGGATTCCTAGTGATATCACCAGTTCTGACACTAGTGAGTCTGATTTTGGAATAGCAGAAGTTCCAGCAAAAGTCTAATAAAAACTATTTACTAGCCTAATGAAAAACAGACAATGGCCCCAGTAAGAAATATAAAACTCACTGCCGAGTGTAACACCCTGGCAGGAGTATTTTCAGGGAAAGCAAAAGGCACAGGAGATGGGAATGGACAGTAAGCATGAAAGTGGTTATCACGGGTAGGACAAAAGACAATTTGCTAGACAGATAATATTTTTATTTTTAGGGTGTTTAAAAGGCTGGTTATAAGCCATCTAGACTAATGATTCTAGAAGGGAAGCTTTCAAAATATATGGATTGCTACGCCCTATCTGCAATCAATTTATCCAGAATCTCTGGGCATGAGACTGGGGCAGGCCAGACTCTTCTTGTAGCTGGGCTTGTAAACGACTGATCTGAACAGACACACCACTGTACATTTCTCCCTAGAAGTCAGAGATATTTCATCCTCTCTCTTAGTAACATCTTCCACTGTGGTAACAACCACCACTATCAGCAAGTTATTTTATTCCTTCTTTCTCCAACCAAAGATGCTTTAGTAAGGATTAAAATTTATTCCTGTTGGTCCTGGCAGGGGATTGCCCCTCATTTCCCCTCGATTTTTCACTGTATTTGGCAGATGAGAATCACATGTATATTTAACTTAAAACAACCACAACAGCCAGAAAGAGTAATTTTTCAGTGATGTGGAATTCCCCTCTTAACCTAAAGGGAAGCTGTATGAAATGATGCATTTTCAGAGTTGTCTCTGGTATAGTCATTCACAAGCTGTTGTATGCGCAGGATTTCTCAACTTCAGCACTAATGATATTTGAGCTAGATAACTCTCTGCTCTGTAGGGGGCTGTCCTGTGCATTGTAGAATGTTTAGCAGCATCCCTGGTCTCTAACTACTAGATGCCAGGTACGACAACAAAAAATGTCTCCAGACATTGTCAGATGTTCCCTGGGAGCACAGGAAAATTGCCCCTGGTTGAGAATCACGGGTGTATAGGTTTGTAAGAACTCAGCCCATACCAAAATTACAATATTTACACTGAATCTTCTGTTTACCATATTGAATATCATTCATTCGACATTTATACTATGAAAAATATTTCAAACTTGGCTCATGTCTAGGAGTTTAATTATATATAATATCCCCTAGTACCAAGTATCATTTTCTATTGAAGTCAATTTCTGTGGAACAGTCATAACCAGCTTCCTGCATTGCTTTGGGCAAAAGAGAAAAGTATGACCCGGCACACATTCTGCAGTAGATGTCTGTATAAATGGTCCCTGCTGGTGCAAGCTAAGTCTCAGCTTTAGAAAAGTTGTTGTGTCTGACTCACAGTTTCTGAGTTTACTCTCTGACTAACACAGCCCTTGGGTTTGGGGAAGTGAAGCACATAGGGTCTTTGTTTAAAAGGCCTTTCCTGGAATTGAACACAATATTGTTAAAAAAAAAAAAAAACCCAGTGTGGATAAATGGGAGCTGATGAAAATATAAGGTATAAACATCAAAGTTCAAAGTCAAAAGCATACCACAAAGACCAGGGATTCCCTAACAGAACAAAGGAGATTGATTCAATCAATCAGAAAATTCATGATTTTTTTCTTCCCTCTGCTGGGAAGACATGGACAGATCATCTAATTTCAGGAACTTAGCCCAAAGAAAGCCTTTATTGCAAAGAAAGGCAGAGACAGTATAGTTAAAAGTGAGAAGTACGCCATGGAAACTGAATATTTTAAAATTCCTTTGGAATTACAAGGCATTGCCCCCTGACTAATAGCACAAAAATGATGGCCCATCATTACAATTTTGCCCCAGTAAACACACACTATTTGAATTAGATTCTGGGTAAAGGAGCAACAAAGAAGACCACTTTGACACAGCCTGGGCTCTTATAATGTCATTCTCCACCTTCCTGTGAATATTCCATTTTTGTATAATGCTAAAGAAATCACATTTTCATTTTTCTGTAGTTCATTATGGCTCATTGCTGTAGCAACTGCCAAACCAGTCAATTTGTATAAATAATAGAACAAGCTTCTATTGTCTCTCATCTGACACAGTGCCAGCTAGTTGGTCTACCTTTTCCAAGAGGGAAATTATGTTTTTAAATTCTTTCTCTAATTTTAATGTCCCTGGAGTTATACATAGTAAATTCTTTTGGAACACTGAACTGAGTGTATGTACTCAAGCACTTATCCCTTTAAATTAGGTCATATAAAGACTAGTGATTTCCATGTTGCCATTCGATAAAGAACAAACCCCATGTGAGCATTTGAAAGCCCAAGTGAATTTGTTTTCCTTCTGATATTTTAAAACAGTGGCAATATAGTGACCTTGGTTTTTCTAAATTACTCATCTACCAGCACATCAATTAATGTCTGCCTATTTCAGATTTCTGGAATCAAACACCCTTCCCTGAAGAGGAGAAAAATGTCTGTGTGCTTCTTGTTTTGCGATTTTAATTTTCAGCTTGTTTCTTGTCTTCCAGCATCAATGAGAAGAACAAATACAATCTTCTTACCCTGGATATAAGTCACAGCATCCAAAGTTTGCAAAACAGAAATATTCAATGGTTGAATAAGCTAAAGATCTGTAGAAAGCAAAAGGGTACAGAGCTATAGGGTCTTCCTTACAAACCTATGTGGTTATGACCCACATGCCTGAAAGTCTTCATCCGAGATTTATTCCTTTGCATACGAATTGATATCTCTGTAAGATCCCTTTGCTACTTTAAATGTTTTATTTGGGGATCATTTTAGATTTATGGAAAAGTTGCCAAGATAGTACAAGGGAGTCCTCCTAGACCCTTCACTCAACTTCCCCTAATGGTAACTCCCCACATAACCATGGTACATTTGTTAATACCAAGAAATTAACATTTAGATTTTACCAGTTTTTCTGATAATGTCCTCTCCCCACCCCACAAGTATCCAATCCAGGATACCACATCACATTTAGTAAGATCCCTTTTGTAAATACAAAAATTTCCAGGCAGTGTAATTACCAAAAAACCGTATCATGAACTCATTTATTATGTCAATTTTCTTCTGGAAGGAAAAGATAAGGGCAGCATAAAAACCCTGGGCATGTGAGGGTATAGAAAGGAATTGTGAGGGGAAGGAAAAGCTGCCAAGAAAGGAGGTAACAAATCAAAGCCAAAAGACATTCCATTTTGCCTGGGGCGGGCCCTGTGCAGCTATGTGTAATTAGCTTCTTCAATTACCACATCTGACAAACTAATTTTCATTGGAGAGAAAACAACAAATCATTAATTATGGTAATAAGTCCTGGATTAAAATCTTTGTGTGTGGATTCTACATGCTCCAGGATTTGTGCCCTTGGTCAGCCACGACTTTGCTTCCTCAGCCTTTCCAGCTCCTCATTCCTGGGAGTCCTGGGTGAAGACATCTGTGCTTGCCCAGCCCCGGACAGCACCACTCACTGCCTCTGCAGAACCAATTCTGAACCAACTCTGCCACTGGATATACCTCCTTGTGATGCCCTTGGTAGCTACGGTCTTGTTCTGATAGCTACTTGAAAGCAAAGATGTAGTGTAAGAAACAGCAAAGTGCTGTGATGAAGAGCTGGAGCTTTGCCGTCAAATTTAGGTTCAAATCTTAGCTACCAGTTAATTGTCCGGATCTTGGCCAAATTAAATAACCTCCTCACACTTCAGTTTACTCATTTGTAAAATAGGGGCAATCACAGGACCTGGCAATTTGTGTGAGGGGACTAACTGAGATGATCCCCATAGGTATTTTCTTGGCAAACAGTCGTCCTTGACATCCATAAGGTCAATCTTATCCTTGTTCTTAAACCAATACTAGAGTCAAGAAGGATAAAGGACATTGCTTCAGTCCTGTCATCCAGGGAGGTTTAGAATTTACCCATCTCTTCAGATGAAATATCTCAGGGATCAGCCACGCTTCTTGAGAACCCGTGTTGTTCTCTAAATCTCTCCTTCACTGCTAGGCCGACTTGGGACCTTTTCCCCACATGGACATCCCTAGGGCACTCCTTTTCTCCCTTCCACATTGTCTCAGTGGACATCAGACTTCTACCTAGGCACCTGCTCCCAAGACCTCCTGGTTATAATGCCAGGCACTTTCTAGGCACTGGGGATAAATCAGTGAACAAAAGATGTTTTGTGCTGTCAAGAAGTTTACGCCACAGTCATCCACAGCTAGAATTCCAGATGCAAACCACTCTTTCTCTAGGTTCCCAGTGCTGGCTTCCCAGATTGTCACTGGGCTCTAATTAAGGGAAACTCCAATGTCGACGTCATTCGGCCTGTGTTGTCTCCTGCTTGGCCCAGAGCCTCTAACCATTCTCTATCATAGAGTCAGTTTCCTGAGCATTGGTGTCAGACCTAGCCCCATCTTTCTATTTGCTTTTCACAGGTCGTGAGTTGCCACGACGACCACACCTAGTAACACAGTTGCAATTTACAAGAGCAATAAAAATATCCATGGGGTTACAACCTTACCAGTAATAATAAATTGAAATAGTGTCAAAATTGTCTACCTTACATAACTGGTTTATAGATTCACATACTTTGTACCTCCAGGTCTCTTCAATCTTGAGTGGGAAACACATAGAGAATCACAAAGCTAGTGATATTCCTAGTCTCAAATCATGCACTGTCTATCGATAATATGCATTATTATACAAATAGATCTTGTTACAGAGGAAGCAACTTTATTTAGAACAATGGCAAAGTTATATTGTTCAACAAACTGTGCCTCTATGGGGAGAGACCAGTGCTTCCGTAGTGCATGCTGCTCTATCAGTATTTCTTCATCACCCATCACATTTACAGCTCAAGGCCCGCTTTCAGTTCCTCTAACCACCTAACCATTTTCTACCTCAGGACATTTGCATGTGCTGTGCAATTACCTTTGGGGGAATTCTCTTCCACAGGCCAATTCCTAGTCATCCCTGAGGTCTCATTTTAAATGTTTTCCTCAGAAAGTCCTTCATTACCTCCCAGACTAAATCAAATTCCTTGTTACAGCTGCTCATTATAGTTTTCACTCCTCTGTCATGGCATTGTCACAATTATAATTATTTTATTTGTGAGAAGTATAGTAGAGTGGTCAAGAGCACAGGTTCTGGGATCTGAATGCCTGAGTTTAATTTGATTTCAGTACTTACTGGGGTAAATCACATGAATAAATGACTTAATTTCTTCGTGCCTCACTAATAATAGTACCTACCTCATAGAGTTATGGTGAAGATGTAAAGAAATTATCCACGTAAAACAATGATCCTGGTATATAGTAAGCTCTCAGTAAATGTTAGCCACAATAATTATGATTTAAAACAATAATAATAACAATAATAATACAAGTTCTACAGCAGGGACACTTCTATTTGTCCACTGATGGATATTCCTAGGGCTTGGCATAATCCATGGCACAGAGTGGATGGTCAACAAGTATCTGCTGAATTACTGAATGAATGAGAAACAAAATAAATACAAATCAGGTTTCCTCTCTGTCAGAGTTTACTGTTTAGATAGCAGGAAAAGTTGCTTGTGCATGAAATTAAGTAAGAAAACAAAGACAAGAGCAACATGAGAGATCAATAACTTTCACAAATTTAGAAGAAAAAAAATAAAGGAAACAATTTACCACATTCAAAATTTAGCCACACGTTCTTGAAAAACTTTTTAGAAGGAAAAAAGGAACAAAAATGATCAAGTGCTAAAAATTATCATTTTCAGTAACAAAACACAATTAAGATATGACCAAATAAACAGAAGTAAAATTGATATTTGCCTTATATGATGCTATGCATACATTCCCGAAAAGGTATCTGAGGGCATTCAAATATTAAGTGCACAAAGGGAGATTGCTGGTTAAAGGATTACTATTGTAAAAAAAAAAACTCACAATCCTCTCATTGGTTTTTTTCTATAAATTTTGAATTTCATACATTGGATTTAGGCTTAGACCAAGGTTCACCAGATTTTAAATTAATTTAAATATAGATGTGCTATAAAGTCACATAAATTCAAGATACCCACATGTGAAATTTTGAGAAGCATTTTGTTTAGTAGCAAAGAATAATATTAGCACTATGCATTAAACCCCTGGGAAAATAAACGAAGTTTCTAAGTACCACCATAATTGCAAGTCTCCTTACGAAATCAGAGTGCCAGTTCCATTTAAAGGCTTGGATTGACCTCAGGGATGGGTATATAACTACACCTGAAAGATCCAAGCAGGGATTTAAAAGAGTACCTTTCATATAAAGCGTAGATATGAGAATTCCTACAATGCATGTTTTACTGACTAAAACAAAAACAAACCCTCCAAAGTAACCATGGTCACAATATAAAACTATTTTAAGAATGCTGGCACTTTTTAAAACTAAGTAAATCATCAGCATTTGTTTCACAAGGTAATAGATCCTATAATGTGCTATTTTCATATTTCCAACCAATATGTAGTATGAACATTCCCAGGCCCTGTTTCCAAGGGAATTTAAATTTGGGTCAAAATGGAATCACCACATAAATATAGGAAAACCAAAGCTTTGAGTCCCTCTCATGGGTCAACAATAAACTTTTTTCCTAAAACCCTTTCCAGCTTTATGATTGCAGTACCAAAATACTCCATCTTTATTCCTACTCAAACTCACACTTTATAAACACATTCCCAGTTGCTGCTTTTTCACCCGCCATTTCACTAAAGGCATTTAGCTTTTGTTCATACTAGTGTACTCACAACGATGAAGATCAAAACACTTTAATATATAGAGAGCTTTTAAATATATCTTAACCTTTATTTAATTCATTGCCTTCACTTAATGCTTCTTTATATGCTAGGTGTCTTTTATGTACTGAGTGTTCTTTCCTTATATAATAAACTCTTAGAGGTTGGGGATCAGGTGATTAACACAGTATTAGATAATAAAAGACATCTGACTGGAGTGATGATAATTGAAAAATTACGTGACTAACTCCATGACTTTGCCTAGTGCTCCAATGGTAGATTCAATAAATACTCTTTAGCACTTTCTAAGCATAGGGCTTTACGCTATGTTCTATGGAGGATAGGTACCCAAACATTGTTATAAAATGGCTTAGACGTTGCAGTTCGACATCTACCTTCTAACGCTAGAAGAAACTTAGAGACGTATAGAATTTTCCAAGCACTTCTGCAAACTATTATGGGTGAAGATCATTAAGAGACTTGATGACAACCTTGACTCTTACATTTCCAGGGTAACAGGAACTGGCGAGGTTACAGATCTTAGGGTGCTGTCATTTTTTCTTCTGCTCCTCTCCTAGCAACAGATGCAGTTATAGGAAATGCTTTAGAAATTAGGGTTCATTAGCTATTTTAAAAGGTGGAAATTTTTATAAAGGGTGAAAATTACACCCAAAACTATCTCAAGGCTATAAAAACCACTGAGGATCTTTGAGTTCCGTGTTTAAGATCTTCAAATGATGTGTAATCGGAAAGGAGACCTCCATCATGCAATTAGCCTCTCCTTCACTCCCGCTGAGGGAGACAGTCTATCACACCCATTATTTCCCCTTCTTGTAGGGGAAAGAAATTCCAACCACTGGAATATTTCTAAAGTGTTCATATTTTTATCTTTAAGACTTGTATTTGTTTATTGACAATTTTATAAAAGTTGATTCAGTTTGGAGTTAAGAGAAAGGTTATTTCAAGGACATATAAGAATTACTCTAAATTATGTCTAATTTAATTGTCATAATGGATAACAAAACCAAAATATTAATGAGGAGAAATCTCAAATTTCGTTTGAAGTTGCTGGACATCTTTCCTATTTCAAATAGAATGGCACTAAATAGTGATCTGAAAAAAAGCCCATAATTTATGCTCTGAGTCTCTGACAAATTAGGAATAGTGCCTGTTACACTAGGCAGGTCACAGCCTGTCAGGTAAGCAATTCTTACTGTGTGGCAGCGACAATGCATATATTAGCTATGTAAATGTGAAATCTACATGCAATTTCCAGGTTAGATATATTTAAAGAATATAATCATAAATAATGCGTAGTTAATACCAAACCTGATTCCACAATGTCTGGGCATCCACAAATCATTTATAAGGAATAAGAAGCAAATCTTTTAGACAGATATAATGAACATGATATCTCTAAGAAATAATGTAGAAAAAAGTAATAGGTTATTTCTCGCTAACAAATGAAACTCCTAAATCTTATACTAGTTGCAAAAATAAGTTAGAAAACAGCTTGCCCAAGTTACTCTGTGCAGGGTGGCTTTTCATGACGTAGTTTCTCTCCATTCTTTTACTAAACATCACATCCAGCCAAGATATTTGTAATCTGGCAGAGTGAACAAATGATCATGGATGCTTGATATCCAACTGTTGCAGATCAGGAAGTCTAGCAGGGACTTGGCTTTCACGAGAGAATTTAAAAGTGCTAACCAGTTATCTAATATATATTCCTTCAGGCTAAGTAAAAAAAAGTACCTCAAGGTCAAAAAGCAATTCAAGGTCTAAGAAAATGAAAACTAGATTACCTTCAGTTTTGCCTCTAACAGTGTGGGTGAATGAACTTGGGCAAGTAGGATAACTTGTATAAGCATCAAATTCCTCATCTGTAAAATGGAAACAATAGCCAGCCTGCCTATCTCATACGTTGAGGTGAGTATCAAATAAGGTGACGGATATGAAAGTGTTTTGTAAGCAGTAATAGGCTCCATACATGTAGAGAATTAAAGTCTAATTTCCCAAGAATCAGTGCTTTTTTAACCAGCTCGAGATACATGAACGTGCATGGCATGTGAGTACTTATGCGTTGGCACACAACATACAAGAGGCAATTATATGCGTTGTCAGCTTTCAAATTTGTGAAACTGTCATCAATATTTATACTCTGCCCCCATTTTCAATGTTCTATTCCTCTGGTCTAAATATTTAAAACAATGTACCAGAGCATGTGTCAGAGGAAGGAGTGGGTCCACCCCCGCAAATCCTCCTGAATACACCAGCCAACTTCCAGCTATTTGGTTTTTAATCTAAGGGTGTTCTATTAGCCACTGATGGTTGATGGTCTGATGATGGTTTAGTCTTGGGGGTGTGAAGATTGTTCACATTTTCCTGGGTCACAGGCTCTTTTAACTTATCCAAGTATGCTTTACTTGGTCACATAGCCACTTTTAAAATGAGGAATAAGCCAAAATGATTGGCTTTCACTTAAGGGACATGTGGATACGGACACAGAAGTGTCTAGAAAAATGGATAGGCAAGGAAGGGTTAGAAAGGCCAAGGGTCTTTCTCATCAGATATTCCATGGGAATAAACACTGACCCACTATGGTTTATAAAACTTTTTTTTTTCAGTTAAAAAGAGGAAATACGTGACAGAGAGCACATGGAATTTGAGCTGCTAAGTATGAGGAGGAATCAAGGTTTTACAACACAGGGAGTTTTTACTCATTTTGAAAAAAAAAATGCTCTACTTGTTGGTAAGGAAAATATAGTATGTATTTTTAGAGAAATTTGAATGTGGAGAACATATTACAATATTTATTCAAGAAGAGAGAAAGATTCAAAATTTCACTAACATCTGAGAGAATTGCTAGATAACTGCGGTATCTATCTATAATTACTGGAGAGTGGGCAGAGGGGACTTCACTTTAGTCCACTGGTTAAAGTAATTATCCTTGGTATTGAGAAGGAATGGAACTGCCTGTAAGCACTTGCTTACAGACAATCATAAAATATAATTTACCTCTTTCACACTCAAAAAAAAAGAAGAAAAACAGACAGTGAACGGAGTAACCATTACGAGAATCTGAAAAATAAATTCTCTTTTTAAAAAAACCCCAATATCAATTTGTCTTTATCTTTCCCTTAAAAATCAAGTACCACTGCAACTAAATCCTTAAGTTTACTGGATTTAAAGTTGATCTCTTCAGATGTAATCTCTTCATGATAGAGTAAATCAGGAAAAGTAGTATCCTAACATCCATGCTTATTCATTCATTTCACTAGTATTTCCCGGCACCTACTGTGTCACAGGCTCCATACAAGAGCTGGAGATAGGAAGACCAACAATACACAGCTTTCAAGGTAATGACCTCACAGACTAATGGAGAGAGACACATGAAATGACAATCAGAATGGAAGGAACAATGTGCAATGGCAGCAAAACAAGGCCTCCTAATCTGAATGGGGAGACTGAGAGGCAATATCAGAGCTGAGTTTTAATTGGTAACTGAGAAGCTGTCAGGTTTTCAAGATGGTGGATTGAATGCAAACATCAACTTCCACTCCTTCCTGAAACCTCACTGAGATATAGTAAAAGGTCTTTCAAAAAGGCTCTTTTCAAAAAGAGCCAAGAAGATAGGAGAGATGACAACATCAAAATTTGGAAAACTGGAAAGCAGACGGATGAGTTGCAACTAACCTAGCACACAGCAAAACACTGAATCCTAAGCCAGCAGTGGGGTAGCCCAAAGAGACTCAGAAATTAGTAGTACTAGATGCCTTTTGAAGTTAGGATGGAGATGAGACTGAAAACAGAGACTATCTGGTGAGGTCTATTTAAGAAGGTTTCTCTAAGAGCTCCTCCCCTCAATTCTATACAGCTCAGTAACAGGCCCTCATCATACTAGCAAAAGATTGGAGGTTTATTCTCCAGAGACACCAGGCACATTTGAGAACAGGAAACCATGCCGAAAACAGGGATAAATGAAAGTTCACGTACTGAATGAGACCCCTAGCTTTCTTGCTCTTCTTGGCTCCCATAAGGCTGGAACTAGGTGTATATGCTTCTTTGAGAGACTGGAAAATCCTTTTTGGAGACTCTGTCTTGCCTAAGGGAAAAATCTAAAGATATAAAATCTGAGACCCTCCAGGGAATCAGCCAAGTCAGATCAACCTACAGTGAAGACAACCACCACCAACCTCTCTCATCACCCCTCACTTCCCCCACAAAACTTCCAGGCAGTTTTGTAGGGTACAGCAGCAAAAGATCACTGGGCTTTTGAAGAAATTCTCTACTATGAAAGGGAGACCAAAACAAACAGGCCAGGGGAAAAAATACAGAAAATAGAGATTACACAGGAATACAAAGAAAAAAAATGGTACTGCTACAATATTTCTATATTGAAATACAGAGTTGACAATGGTGACTCCATTTTGTACCCTAGACGCCATCTTGTTTAAAAAATATGAAACTGTGTTGACCTTGCTGACTTGCCAAAAGGGAGTTATTTGCTGAGAAAGGACTTTTCGAAGGACTGTGCAAAAATATACTTTTTCTGGTAGCAGCACGATGTCCTTGAGTAAGCCAATGAACTGTAATATAAATTTACCCTCTCTAACAAACAACTGAGGTAATTGTTCTGGGCTCTCCTTTTTGCTGATAAAAATGCCTGACTTTCACTTCTCAGGGGGACACTTTTCTGGCTGCTGCCGGAACCTGTGTTGCTCGAATTGAAATTCTAAGACTTCAAACTAACGGTCTCCTTTTGTTTTGCAGTTTCCTCCTTTTTCTAAGATGACATATTTGGTGTCAGAGACGTGGGATCTGAAGCAGCGTTCCACCTACTTCCAGTGCTGCAGTTGGTTTTGAGCAAGGTACCTGCGTAAGCCTCTTGTGCTCTGTCATCACCCTGACGCCACCTCCCCCACCCCCACCTCCCCACCCTCCACCCCTGCCCAGGTGGTGAGTCCTCTCGGTTCCCAATCTCTCGCCCTGGTTGAGGTTCTGGCTTTTATTTTGAGTGTCTTTTGGAACCAGTTTAAGAGAATTTATTTTCTCTTTTGGTGAGTACATACTTGTAGTGGGAAGTACACAGTCTGGGACTGCTACTAGGGACTCAACCCCCATTTGGGGATTCTGCTGGATTTATGTTTAAAAATTCTGGGGCCTCTGCATGTAGATTTTTAGAGAAATAGTATTGGTACATCAAGGATGATTTAAAACTTGCTTGGCCCCAATGGGGCTCATCTGAAATACCTAAGTTAGTTTATTTGCAGGCACAGTTAGAAAATAAGAGATCTAAAACTAAGCAAGTAGAATGGGAGAACTTTTGGATAATTTGCAATTGTAATGGTCATTCTGAGGAAGCTTTGTTTCAGATAAGTCCACCTTAATGGGCACTCTTAAAAGAGAGGATTCCAAACTTCTCAGAGACAATGGAACGCATTCTTTGCTTGGTATGCAGAAGCTTCTAAAAGACAAAATGACTTCAAAAACAGCTCTAAAAAGGATTCTTATAGCATGCAAATAAAAAAAAAATCTTTAGTAAAAATCTTTGGCCATCTGAGCAGGTAACCTTAACTGAGTCTATCTGCCAGAAACACAATTTGGATCCAACTATTCTTTTGAGTTTTGTACCTGAGACATGGCTAAAATTTTTAAAGATCTCTGTATCTGTCTGTATGTCTACGTAAGTATACATATATAAACTATACATATATATATGATATTTTTTTCCTCCGGATGGTATTGCCAAAATTAAACATTTATATAAATGAAGTATTCCTAAAACTCTCAGAAATATAGAAACTAACCCAAATGTTTTTCAAGCTCATGTGATCTGAGATAATCTTCGATAAATAAAAGATAGTTTAAGTTTGTTGGTTTAACAAACACAGCCACGTCTTCAGAGTTACCAATACTGAACGTAATGCAAACATACAACTTTTTCTACCCAGGTTTACTAGCCAAATAAACTCATACTATTTCTGTTACAGAATCTGTCAACAAGAAAAATAACTTAAGATGATGGTTAACTATTTAATGTCTAATCCAAACATGATTGCTAAAAACAAGTGTTTAAATAAATATAAATAAGATAAAAGCTTATACTAATTAAACTAAATAATAGATATTTATTGAATATCTAAATCATTTCCAGATAGGATGGTAGACTGAGACATTGATTGCTAAACATAAGTTTGTCTAGTTTTGGCTTTCTAATTTTTTTAGAGAAATAAACGATATTTGGGTCTATCAATAGGCGTATTTGTGCCACACTGAAAAGTCTGCTATAGAAAGAAATATGCTTCTAGAAATGTGTGTATAGACTTGCTAATCTACTATAGGATGCTAATATGATAGACAGCTCACAACTATCTGCTTCCTAGTTTTCACTAGAAAGCAAAGTTTACAAATAGTTTAAAAAGTTGGAAGAAAAGCTAAGAATACAAAATGAACCAAAGAGAAAATATCAGAAGATTTAGAGCAATAAATGTAAACTAACTCTATGCTAACTGTGTGCATTGATGCTAAGAGAATGCAGGCAAAGCAGTATCCCCCTTTGAAAGATGAGAAGCAATGGAACTCTCACAAGAGCTTTCTCCTACTATGGAAGGATTTACTTTAACTTCTTATTTTTCAAACTATGGCCACAGACTGTTGATAAATTATGATTAACATTTATTTAAATAGAAAATGTACATGGTATCTAGATTTATCAATATAGATAAATAGATAACATATATCTTCAATTGTTTCTATAATTCATAGATTCATTATTATAAATTATATAAATAAAAGAAAATAACTTCATAAAATACACAATAGAATGCATGTATGGCATATACTAAAAATAGAAAGTACATGTCAGTTTATTAAATTTTTATTTCAGTTACTTATACGGTTTTACATATGTAGGTATATGCTGGACCATAATATATACTATATTTCTTGCTGTGAAATGATCCAACATGTTTGAAAGCCACTGCTCTATACCACAGTAAACTGAGCAACAGAAGGGTCTCTGCAGCCAGATGGAGAGGCCAATACAAGATCCACCACCCTTTCTTGTCCTGCACACATAGAGTGATAACTCCTCAAGGTCAGGCTGTAATCACTGTCCAATAGGCTCATACTTTGTCACCTTCTCTTTTCAGATTTACAGCCAGGCATCAATCTTTGTTTAAAAGAACTTCCCTCGTTTCTTATAAGTACTTGCAAGTCTGAGAATTCTAGTGGTGGCTTCCCAGATATTTATAGCTCTGCCATCAGTTTAGAAGTTGTTGTTCCATCTTTCAAATCTTTAGTCTGCCTACTCAACTTAAAGCAACCCTCTCCAGCAATAATGTGGGGATTTTGTTGCCTCTGCCTGTTCTGTCAATCCCAGTTTAGCAGGAGCAATCTGAGGATGAACCTGTGGACACAAGTGAATCTCATACTGTAATTTCCAAAAAGCATATGGTTTATTTTAATTATATTATGTAGAAGTTTATATTCATTTAATGTAATGCATAGGCAATTATACTATCCTAAGAGTAAAATCTCTAATTATTCTGAAACAACTACCTTGCATTATTGCTTTTCTAGATAAACTTTGTAAATTGTTGAAATTGAGAAAACAATTGTATATGAAAAGTAAGCAAAAAAGTAGGATATGTGTTTTTGGTAAGAGAAGGTATGAAGAATGAAGATGTATTTTTTTAAAGGAAAACAAGAAAATAATTTTGTCCTAAAACAAAATGATTGTTCCAAAATAAGAAAGAAAAATATAGGACAAAACCTAAATAGATGTAGAAAGTTGTAAAAGGTCTGTCAAAAAGGAATGTTAAAAAGAAATTTTAATGTGTGGTCAAGCTGGCTAAGATTAAAATGAATTTATTTAAAAATGAATTTTAATATCAAAAGAACACTGGTGCAAAATTAGAATTTGTTTTTTTTCTCTATTAAAAGGATGAAGTCTCCTCAGATTATTGGTCTGCTATTAATAAGAAATTGTACACAAACTTTCTTTACCTTTAATGTAATCTGCCTAGGAAACAAAGATTCTGTGTTCTGTCTTTATCACATCTTTGATTACTTAGAAACGCTGAGATTTGTCAAAATTAAAAGAGCTGGGTTTTGCTTAGAACTATGTAACCTTCTGTATTTGCCTTTAAAATCTTTGTCACTTTGGTTAAATGGATAATTTCGTTTCATAAAAATCTGTGATCCTTTTTGATCAAATGTTTTAAAACCTTTTTGATATTTTTGACAAATTTCCCCAAAATCAAATTCTAAATAAAGTTTTTTTGACCTGAAAGATATTAAACTAATTAGGCTTATTTGATACATTAAATTACATGGGAAGCATAGTCAAATAAGAAGTAACACTAAGCCTTCTTTACATTGCATCTGTATAGTATATCTTATGTGTTTCAGAAATTATGAAAAAATTCCTGTAAATCTGATATGTCCTAATATATTGTTACCCATCATAACTCCAATTATTATCTTAAAATGTTGTATATCACAAAAATAACCAAATTCCTTTGTCAATTGCATTATAATGAACTCTCCTCAGATCTTTAATAATGGACATCTTTAAGTCTTTTGGCATTTATAGACAGTTATTGTTTTACTCTGATGCTTTGACAAAAATTGTGCTTGCAAAAGTGCTTCACCTTCAAGGAGATTCACAGAAAAGACTTGATAAGTACTCTAGAATATGGGTTTTTGATAACTTTAGGATCATAACACTGTACTGGGCGGGAATTTCTAAAATCCTAATGGGAAACTGATTGCTTTGATATTTTGTTTTCTAGATTTAAAGAACCTCTTTTTGTCCTCTCCTTTAAGCTATCTATAACTTACAGCAATTTGGTAAAGTGTATCTTTGCAACAAAGGTTGAAGCATTTATCTTTTTTTCCCTACCTGATCCTTCTAAAATTCCGAAACTCTTATTAAATATTCTTATTTTCATGACAATGCACATATTTGCGTTAAGTTCAATAAGAATTTGTTCTCCTTATACTGCGATGCCCAATGCACCTAGCCCCTGCTTACTTTGATCCACAGCTGATAAAAGGAGATATACTTCAGTTTTGCAAAGGCCTAATAAACTCCAGAGAGAATAATCATACTATGGTAGAACAGTCTTTCCACAGTGCGCTCCCCCAAGACAAAACACCAGACATCATAATCTGCAGAGCTTTCATCCACTGGAAAAGACGCCTTTAGAAAGACTCCCTCCCACCTCATTGGAAGGGACCTTATCAGGCACTGTTAACCAACCCTTGCATCACTAAACTCCAAGGAATAGACTCTTGGATTCACATTTTACATCTAAAGAAAGCACCAAAACCTGACTGGACTTGCACACCAACTGGTGACCTGAAAGTAAGATTTCCAGGAATTGAAGCAGACAGACAGCTGAGCAGGCAGCTTTCCCAAGATTCTGAACCAGGCCCGTATATTTTTTATGTCCTTTCTCACCGAAAATTTGTTATTCCCTTCATACTTTTTTCTTAATCATCCTATTGGGAGAACTCTTTTATCTATTCTTCTACATACTGAAAGCACATTTACAATGTAATTTCGCATGGCATATCCTTATGGTGGGGCAATGAGACCTGTGATAGAACTGGACACTGGAAAGCAGATGTGCTCCCTCTTAATAGAATAATATAGAGAATTGATCAAAAGTCCAGAGAAGGTGGGAGCTCAGTGCTGTCTACCTGTTCCTTGGAGACCCCCATATCTTTGCCAAGATTTGACTTACAAGAACCAAACTCATTTGCTGGTTCAAGTATATAGAAATATAAGATGCTCTTACAATCACTCACACAATTCCAGTAAAACAGGTTATCCTGTATTCTGTGAAGATGATTATATTTTTAACCATGAGTTTTCTTCCTTTAAAACTAATAAATGAATCTGGGCAAGGGGAATTACTTATGCCTTGTCCTTAGAAGGTTCTAAATATTTCTTCTTATGTGGCACAAATATTTACTTCTCTCTCCCTATTAAATAGAAAGGGTGTTATGGGATTGTTGCTCTTGCCCCTGACACAACCATTAAAAAGATTCTTCCCTCCACTGCTCACATACCAAATCCAGGATCCTTCTCATACCAATTAAAGAGACCTTGGTGAAGCTGGGATGGGTATAATACTGGATGGATGTCAACCAATAACCCAAGTGTAGATAGAAAGGGGTTTGGTCATGCTTTTGCCAGAACATTTTTCCCTTGGTTCATAGTAATGGATCTTGAAAAAGCAATCCGCAACCTTTCTATTGTCATGGCCACTACTTTCAATGCTTCTGTTCAAGTATTTGAAAATTAACAAAACCAAATTGATAGCCTGGCAGAATTTGTCCTCAAAATAGAAGGGCACTAGATATCTTTAACAGCCCAACAAGGAGGTACCTATACCCTACTAGGGAAAAAAAATTGTTTTCATGTTAACCAAACTGGCAGAACACAAGAACTAAACATAATAAAGATAACATCAATTTATTGGTTGAAATAGGGGACATGCCAGGGCTTGGGGATTATTTCAATCTCTTTAGCTGGTACCAGCAGGAATCAGGTCATGGTTAAGGACGGTATTACAAACTAGACTATTGTCGTTAATCTTAACAATATGCATCATTATGTTAATCAACTGCTTACTAAAAATTGCAACCTCTGCTGTAACTCATTCAACTACACAGCTTATGTTTGCCCAGAGGACCACGTTAGATGCTCTTTACAGTGGCAAATTTTATGGATCAGATGGTTTAGAGGAAATTGCTGTTGACTCTTTCACAAGACTCGGCCTCAAGGGGCCTCGAGGGACTAGATGGAACCGGAGCAGGTAATCAAGCCACTCCAGCCTCAAGGGACTAATTTTGCTCTTTTGATGTTTTCTTCTGGAAAGATCATGAGCAAAGGGGGAAAATGTGAAACAAGTTGACAATGGTGACTCCATTTTGTACCCTGGACTCCATCTTGTTTAAACAATATAAAACTGTGCTGATGTTGCTGACTTGCCAAAAGGGATTTGCTGAGAAAGGATTTTCTGAAGGACTGTGCAAAAATATACTTTTTGTGGTGGCAACAAGGTATCCTTGAGTAAGCCAATGAACTGTACTATAAATTTACCTTCTCTAACAAACTGAGGTAATTGTTCTGGGCTCTCCTTTTTGCTAATAAAACCTCCTGACTTTTACTTCTTAGGGGAACACTTTTCTGGCTGCTGCCAGAACCTGTGTTCCCCAAATTGCAATTCTAAGACCCAAATAAAGGCTCTCCTTTTGTTTTGCAGTTGCCTCTTTTTTCTAAGTTGACACTGTAAAAAATTGAAATATTCAAAAGGGAAAAATGTATTGGAAATTTGAAATATTACAGCAAAGCTGAAAGACCAATAAAGTATTTGGAAGATAAAGCAAAGGAAATGACTCAGGAGGCAGAGCAAAAAAGACAAAGAGATGGAAAATAGGAGCAAAAAGAAAACTAGAAGATCTGTCCCAAACATCTAATGTCATAAATGAGGCATTCCAGAAAGAGAATAGAGAAAATGGAGATGGGAATGGGATAAATTCTCAGTGACATGATTCAATAAAATTTCCTAAACCTGAAGAACAAGAGTTTGTGGATGGAAAAGCCCAACGAGGTTCTAGCACAATGAATAAAAACAACCATAACAATGTATATCATCATGAAATTCCACAAATCCTACAAGTCCTGCAAATTTCTAAAGAACAAAAGTTTTCCTAGAAAGGGTCAAGAATCATAGTGGTCTTGGTGTTCTCGAGCTACACTGGGGGCTAGGAGTTACTGGAGCTTTGCTTTCCAATTCTGAGGGAAATATTTCCAACTTAGAATTCTATACATAACCTATCAATCAAGAGAGAAGAATTAAGACATTTTCAGACCAAAAAAGTCTCAAAACTTTCTTTTTTCTACTCAGGAAATTACCAGAGATTGCTCTCTTCCAAACAACAGAAATAACTACCAAAATGACAAAAGCGGAGGAGAGGTTACAAGGAGTATATCAAGAAAAAGAAATATGTAAAATAACGGAAACTGAAGATCCAAAGCAAGAGAGAAGGAGAGGGGATCCCAGGGTGCCAGCTGCACAGCAGGCCTAGAGAGCAGTCAGTCCAGATCAGAACAGGCCAGAAGGCTCCAGGAAAGATTTCTTTGAGAATTTTAAACTAATGGAAAACCTAATAGGTCTGAATGTGTTGAGAGAAGCTTTACACAATTATGAGAGAAATAAATACTTAGGAAAAAAGGCAAATGAAAAAGCAAGGAAATTATTAATTCCAGGGAAAACAAAAACTTAGGCTGGAAAGGAAAAGAAATTGCAGTGCAGTATATGACTCAGCTGTGAATGGTATTTACATAATATTATAGACTATTAATATTGGTCCAACCAAAATCACAAAATAGCAATTCAGTCTTTCATTGTGGGAAGTCAAGAGATAATGCCTAAAATAGGAAAACCAAGAATTGGCAAAATGAGCATGTTACAGAGATATGGAGGAAAATTTTGAAAGAATCAGCTAAAAGAGGAGCCCTGTTGTAACCACAAACAGCAGAAATACACACATGGTAGTTGATGTGTGACATTAATGACTTCTTGGGTAAGCAAAAACAGACTTGTATTTTTTTTAAGCCACTAAAAGTCAGGTTTTCTCTTGTATGTAGTGGAACCTATTTCTAAATGATACAAATTCCAGGAAGCAGATTTTCTGGTTAATACTGTTTACAGAAATTCTCTACTTTTAATAAATTCTTAATCTCACAATTTATACCAAAAGGAATAACTTTGATTATCTTGCTGTTACCAACCTCCCTTCTCTAGTAATTTTTCCCCTCCAAGGCCCCCTGTTCCCCAATATGCATGTGCTTATTTTCTTTCCCCTCTGCTGACATGCCCAGGGTGTCCTCTGCTCTCATGCACACATTTACTCTGTCCTTTGCCCCAAGCATTATGAAATCAATTACTTATTACACTACTAAGTAATGTCATTTTGTCTCATCCTTTTGTCACTCGGGCCTTGAAAGCAATAGCTCATCCATCTTCTTTTCAAAGCAAGTCCCAAATAAGTAGGTCTTAAAACCATTACGACCTCAAGCTAGGTCTAATTAACTAGAACTAGAGAAAGGAGGAGAAGACATTTGTGTCAGCTTCTTGCATATGTTGGAATTATTTTCTTTGGCAGAAACATGTCACATTCTCTCTTTGTGACAGTGAGCGGAGCTGATCACAGGGCTACACAGCAGGCCAGTGAAGAGGCTTGACAACCTGGCAATCTCGCCATTATCCCAGCGTCCCCGTCGCAGCACTGCTGGAGCAGATTACCCTTCTCTCCAGGAGAACAACTCACGTCTTCTGCATGGATTACAATGCACTCACAGCCTTTGGTTCAGAGAATAAACATCGGTCATTGTAGCAATGATAGCAACAATGCCAGTAAAACTCTCTTGAGATAAGGAGAGTTAATTTTTTTCTCCCCTTTTTTTAGGAAACTGACATATCAATGTATCTTGATTTCTGTTTTCTGTATAATTGTTTGCTTCCGAACAAGCAAGGGACTGACTTTCCTTGCTGTATATTAAGCTGTAATAGTTCCCTTTTCTTGTACTGGACTAACAAGGAAAGACAATCAGGCCCGTTCTTTCGTGGTTAGTTAAGCATTTTTTAAGTTATTACTGAAAAGAAATCTTAAGGCTTAAAACAAAAACTATTTTGACTCAGCATTAACGTTCAATTATTCTATTTTTAAAACCTTATGCAAAAAAAGATTTAAAAAATAAATTGTAGTTATTAATTCATATTTAACTACTTACAGAATATACAAAAATTACAAAGTTGAAGGAACTGTTCCTTCATTATACCTCTGTCTGTGTTACTTTCTCAAATATATCCCACTTGTGGGGCAACAATAGAAACCAATCACACCTAAATAAAAATAAATTGCATTTATCGAAAAATGGCAGGGCCGGCCCCGTGGCTTAGCGGTTAAGTGCACGCGCTCCGCTGCTGGTGGCCCAGGTTCAGATCCCGGGCGTGCACCTACGCACCGCCTCTCCGGCCATGCTGAGGCCGCGTCCCACATACAGCAACTAGAAGGATGTGCAGCTATGACGTACAACTATCTACTGGGGCTTTGGGGGGAAAATAAATAATTAAATAAAATCTTTAAAAAAACAAAGAAAAATGGCATAGTGTAGAGTAACCTATTATTTTCACCTGGTGCAGAGTCCTATGGAAGGGCCTGGGTTTAATCACAAGAGGTACTGTAAAACACATTTGTGACATCCTCCAACCTAACTCACGCCTACATGAGAGATTGGTACATCTTATGAATTAAACATAAGTCCTGATTTATGTTTGGTTACCCCTCATATCAAAAACTACAGTAGCAGAGCTGTGTCACTGTGAATTCATTTAATGATATTGATGAGACAGCCAGCACAGAGACTGCAAAGTAACCGCCAGTGCATAGCATGGCCCTATAAATCACTTTTGCAGAGTGGCTGAGCAATAAATAACAAGTCATTAATTCACCGTAAGTTATGCTAAGAAGCTCAAACTACATATGTACCAGATTGTAAATAAACGCCTCTGGTACAATATTCGAAACAGGCAATGTCTGGCATTAAAACAATTCTATAAGAGCAAAAATTCATTGAGCAGAATTAATTCATTTGGATTTCCTTTGGCAGACATAAAACAACGCAGAATTTTTTGCTTTAAAAAACTGACCCTCAAAACTTCTTTCGTCCAGAAGGAAACACATTTCAGGTATTAAATCCAGTGGAACTTTTTTAGTGTCCAAATTAGGAATCTATCAGTGAGTCATGTAATGATCCTGCCATAAAATCCCTGAATAAGCTAATAGCATTTATGTAAAGAATAAGCTGGTGAGAATGAGGCTAGTTATTCAAATGGTTTGCCCTTGTTACATTCATAGGACCAGTAGAAAATTGATAGCTGTGGCCACAGCCACTTTGCTTTCTAATGTGAATCAGAAAACATTTGAGTCTGAGCAACTTTCACTAACCTCCTCCTCCCCAGTCAGTTACCACCTAGTGAGTGCTCTCTAACCACACTTTCTCCCCAGGCCCTCAAGCTGCCCAGGGCGACACCATCTGGCCCCACCTGGTCCTTCTGACCCAAGTGCAGAACCCATGCCACACACTCATCTGTCCTGCTTCCTCTGCTCAGAGTCCTGCCTCTGCCAAGTGGCAGCTAAAGAAAGAGTCTTTCAAACAAATCCATCTTTAGATTTACTCTTCACAGGTAATCAATGGACAATTTAATGGAAACAGTTGAAATAGCAACTTAGGCGAAAGTGGTGACTCTAAAGATAAGAACCTCATGCACTACTTCAGGCAGGTAACGGACATATTTTGAGGGAATGGGTGCCTTTTATTATAGCTTGCAGCTGGCTAGCACTAAATTTTCCTGAGCTGTAGGGTATTTACATACGTATGACAAAGACTAACCTTTTCTTTTTCTTACTGCCTTGTAATCTGTAATCAAGGAACTCAAAATAAGGTCTCATCAGCAAAGAGTGTTTATCTGATCCTTTATGCAGAATCTGAATACGAGGGTCCTAAATACAGTAGCATTTTAACTATATTAATTTCAAGCTTATATATCATTTTCTGCTTAATATCACCTTAAGGCCTCTTTTATCATTATTGCATTCTAATTCTAGCTTATCTAATATCAGTGTTTAAAATTACCTCCTCTCTAGATACATTTGCTTACATTTTTAAGCTTCAATTTTGCTGCTGCTGTTGTTATTTCCTGACTATCTCTAACATTCTCCAGGGATCTTTTGAATTTTATCTTCTTCCTCACTTGTATTTAGTGACAAACATCTCTCCATTTAGCATCACCTGAAAACTTAATTAACTTGCTGTTTTCCCTTGTTTCAGGTCAATAATGAGGATGTTAAAGTAGAAGTGACATTGGTCTCCCTGAAAGGTCACTGGAAACCTGTTCTCTTGCTACACACACGGCCAGTTATCCTCTACGATCCTCTGATCAGTTGTTTTTTGTTTTGTTTCCTATTATGTGGTAAGACCCACATCCTTATCAATTTGAAGTTTCTCAGTAAAATCACATGGGAATTGAGAAAAGATTAGAGCCAAGGAACAATGCTTTGGACCTTTACAGTTACTGACACTCAGGAATACCAAGGTGGCATACACTGAAGCAATTCTTCATGATTTTCTCCCAAATAAAAGTAACTTTATGTCCAGATGGGGAAACTGAGGCAGAGAAGATAATGACATCAGAACATTAACAAGTCAATCTGACTACTTTTGTATTTACTTATTTTAAGGGGAAGATACATATTAAGGGACACATACACACACACACAATAATGCTTCATTATTTGGACATAGTTGGAAAATTAGATTTTCCACATGAGCAAATTTTCCTGATGAGTCCAGAAAACTGAAGCTTATGCCATGAGCACAGCAAGGAAATCTTAAACTTGGAGTATAAGTAATATATCAGGAAGAAGGTCTTTGAGAAAAGGAAGAAGACTTGAAGATCTTTCCCTGTATTTTTCCCATTTTCATTTTCTCCATTTTTCTATTGTAACAAGCCAGTTTTTTTTTTTTTTTTTTTTTTAAGACAAGGGTAGATCTTTTATTTGAGTCTTTACTTTTATTGTGAGGAAAATCAGCCCTGAGCTAATAACTGATGCCAATCCTCCTCTTTTTGCCGAGGAAGACTGGCCCTGGGCTAACATCAGTGCCCATCTTCCTCTACTTTATATGGGATGCTACCACAGAATGGCTTGACAAGTGGTGCGTCGGTGTGCGCCTGGGATCCGAACCTGCAAACACCGGGCTGCTGACGCGGAGAGCGCGTACTTAACCGCTACGCCACCGGGCCGGCCCCTGTA
This sequence comes from Diceros bicornis minor, assembly GCF_020826845.1. Taxonomy (NCBI): domain Eukaryota; kingdom Metazoa; phylum Chordata; class Mammalia; order Perissodactyla; family Rhinocerotidae; genus Diceros; species Diceros bicornis. Next base: position 14,196,726 of record NC_080742.1, on the reverse strand, counting down.
ATATGCCAGTTTTGACTCCTTTAATGAATCGAAAGACCACGTTCTTTTTCTTTTCTCTTTTTTCTCCAAATAGTGGTTTTCCTAAACACTCAAAACAATACTTATTAATCAATTTATTAACTATTTCTATATAAGTAGACTCCAGACTGTAGCATTAAGTAAGAGTTCTTTTATTTTCTTGTTCTGCCTTTACATATAGTAATAATCATCTTTGTGTGGTCATCAGAAAAGCATCAGTTAAGAGCCTAAATTGGTCCAGGCTAAACCTGAGCTACAATCCTGCCTCTACTAGCTATATGAAGTAGCTGTGTGATGAGAAAGCTATTTGAGTGCTCCAAGCCTCTGATTCCTCATCTGTAAAATGGGGATAATAATATGGCTTTTTCATAAGATTGTTGTGAAGATTAAATACGAAGAATGAGGTAAAGAGCCTAGCATAGTGGATGGCACACCAAAAGGCACTTGGGGAACCATAGAGTATTCTTAAATAAAAGTAAGGATGGATAATCTAACAAAAGCTTTTTTCTAATTTGGAAGTTGGTTCTTATTGACTTACAAATGAATGAAGATTAAATTTTATACATTTATTAGTTCTATACATTTAATGAATGACCTTATTAGAAAGAATACAGTAATCTGAAATTGAGCCTGTTCCAAAAAACCCAGAATATAAGGTCACGGTCTATGTAGATTAATAAATCCAAAGGCAATATCCCCATTTTCGTCGATAATCAAAGATCAGTATTATAGTGTTTAAGTGTAATGCTTCACTGTCTTTGCTGCATTATTAATATATGAAGGAAAGATGGAGAGCAGAAGAGTGGAGCTCAGCCTGCAATGCCTTTGAGGGCTGAATGAGCTGACTTCCAATGAGCTGAAGGATCAGCATGGTGTGGTGCAGAGGGAAGTAGAAGTCCTGTGTTCTTGTGTGGGTGGGCTGTCACTATCTAGCTCTATGATGTTGAATTAACCTCTCTGGGCCTCAGTTTCCTTATCTTAAAATGAAAGTTTAGATCTTTCTAGCTACCCCTTAGAACCTGAAGTTATGTTATGCTAAGAAAGCTTTGCTCATCAATACACCTACTTGGCAATGTTTCTAAAAAGGCAGCATTATGGGTTGTGGGAAGTCATTCTTGTGAACTGCAGAAGTGCAATAAAAATGCTATAATAATAACAGTTTTGGCAGTCTCTTTGTAAGTCAAATGTATAAACCCAAAGACTTTTAAAATTGGCACACCAAAGTATGTTACTTTGAAAATCCATGAGAAAACAGCATTTTTTTTACAGATACTAATTATACAAGGCCATCCCCAATGTTGCTGTACTAAACAGCTCTGTGTAAATGGATTTGAAACAACAAAAATATATTTCAAAAGTATTAGATATTTAAATCCCCTGATTAAATCTTCATAACAAACACTTATTTTTTTGTTTAATCATGTATAGTTGAACTGTTATATGTCAAGTCCTCTAAAATGGAAAAAAAGGCACTTCTGTATACTCTAGATTTTTATCTTGCAGAATTAGCAAAAAGGGGCTATAGCTTTCAAGACAGGTATCATTACATTAACAAATCAAGGAAATGTAAATCATCTTTTAATTTGCATAAAAATATAAAAATGTCATATGCAGGAAGTTACCTCCCCAAAGAAAACAAAAAGATTCATAGTGGTTATGCAGAGCCTTCTTTCTCTGGGAACACACACACACACACACACACACACACACACACACGCACACTTTTCAAGGTCTTTCCTTTAGGATTGATATAATATAGATTCTACACAAAAATAATTATATGTAACACTGCAGCCGCTATTCCAGGGACTGCTGCCTGTGAGACCATCATTGTCTCTCCTCTTTCCGATGGCCCTGGAGAGGCTTCCCAGAATTTGGGGGATCATGTAAGCCACAATAACACTGTTTGATTTCTTCAAGACACAGCCCATAAACGCTTCTTGAGTCTCCCGCTTGGAATAGAACTGATAATACATAGACTGTCCTTTTGTAATAACAGCTCAAATTATTTTTCCTTACATTTCTTTAAATTTGTCTACATATTGATACTGATTTTGCCACTCTTCTGCTCACTCATGTTTACAATATCATCCTACAATTTATTCACGTCAAGTTAGCATTTCACTCCCTAAAAGAGTCTCGTGTTACCCGTAAACTTGAATATTTCACTGTGAATTCTCACTTCTAGGTGATTTATAAACCAGTGAGTTGAGATCAACGGCAGACAGATATCCAAAGCAGCACCAAGGTGCTAAGCCTGTGGCCAGGCTCTCTCTATTGAAGTAACGCCCTGCTTTTAATATAGCAAAAGCAGAGACGAAAGCAAAAAAGACTTTCAAGATTCTTCTATGTGGTTGAAATGGTCAGTACTGATCACACTCACATTTGTTTTTATACAATAAACCATGATGTCTAAGAATCAGTCTGTAGGATTTCCTTTGGGAAAAGCTTAAGGATATTTATATTAAGAATTTACTTTCCCAGTAAAGACTAAATAGAATATGGAAGAAAGGATAGAGGACGACAATGCTATAACAAAATACCATTAATAAACAGAAAAGTGTATATGTCATTACTCTTGACAATTTTAAAGGCTCTATTATGGGCCTATAATTATTAAATAATTAAGAATTTGGAAAGTGAATACTTGCATAACATAATAAAGCCAACTCTCATTTACTAGTAGAAGTACATTCTCTATTTTTTTTTACAAAAGAAAAAAATGAGAATGTTATATTCAAATTATACAGCTGAAATAACAGATATTTTTAAAAACATAAACCTTGGACTAAGAGGCTCGTTCACTACTGACTAGTTAGTTGCATGGCTGTGCATTCCAGGGAGCTTTGGAAAGGGGACCGAATGTGTTGTTTTTCAATTGAATTAGTTTGCCTTATAAAAAACAGGCATTTAAAAGGCATTTATTGAAATTGAACAATGGGACAGAAAATATTGCAAAGTAAGAGACTCTTTTCTTAATTAAAGCGACAACTAGGTAATCAGAACAATGATAAGGAAACTGGCATTTATCTTAGCCTGTGAATAATTATCAAACATTATTATACAGAACTATTATTGTTAAAAGTTGAAAAGTTAACTGCCATTAGTCTTTGTAATGCTGGCCTTAGTACAAAAATCATAATTTGGGTTTATTTTAGTCAGGTTGACTTCATAGGTTAGCTTTTCATTTAATCAGGTTGACTTCACAGTTAACTCTACTATGAAAATAATTTACTTTTATAGTTAGGAGTATGCAAAGAGCATTAGTACAAGGTTGTTCATCATAAAGCAGTTACAATAGCGAACACTGGAAACAAGCAAAATGTCCATAAATAAGATATTGATTAAATATATTATAGTACAGCCATATAATAGAATACTATCCAGATGATGTGGTAGATGGATGTTTATTAGAAAAACATTTATAATGTAATGTTAGGTTTAAAAACAAAACTAGATTAGAAAATAGAAAATATGATAGAATCCAAATTTTGTAAAAAATAAAATTGAACACATACATAAGTCTAGAGAAATATATCCCAAGATACTTACTATTCTTATTTCTGAGACAGTAAAACATGCATGTGTTTGTGTGTGTGTTTGTGCGTGTGCACACATGTGCACAGGTTCAAGTGTCAGTGTGAGTGTGTGTGTATACATATTTGGATATTTGCTTAGCTGTAGTTTTAAATGTTTTCTTCAATAAATAAGCACTGCTTTCACAATCAGAAAATAAAATGATTTTAAAATTCATTTTTTAAAAAAAGTAGTATATAGTGTCAAGTTTAAACATGAAAAAACAAAGTCTGATTGTGGCATATATTTGTTTACTAACATTCTTTTAAGGTGTAAGTCCAAATTAAGGCATTCTGCATTCAGACCCAAACGTGAAATAAAGAAAGCCAAAAAAAATTAACTTGACACTTTTACAAAAAAAACTCAGAGAAAATGTGTGAAACAAACAGTCGGCAGAAAAAAAAGTATACATTCCAAATACAACACTTGGATTAAAAAAATACAATATTTTTTTTAAAATCCTGATTTGGAGTTACCAAAGTGCAATCTGGAGTTGAAATTACAGAATAAATACTCTTTGAGAGAAAACTCTGATTCCCTCTGATCTTTGAAGAGGTCATCACCTTGTGCTGCAAATGGGCCATTTAGAAATCTTCCCTTGCTATTTATTTGTATGGGATATCTTACTGCACAACCTATTAAGACCCATTGTATAAAATAAGGAAACCCTGTTTTAATACCAAAAATCCTGTGTTTTTAATATCAAAATATAAAATAAAAATCAGGAATTATTTTCCTTGCACTGATGACTTAGTACAGTTATTTATACTCTCAGTTTCTTATATAGGTTTCTATTTTTCCTTAAGTCCACAAATATTGCTTTAATTCCTTATATTCAAGATCTTTAAACAGAAATGGACACTAAACCCAATCTTTTATTTATAAGTTTTGACGATACATGGATAATACAGATTCAATTGTTTATATATAAGATATACAATACAAAAATCTCTGTGAAACTATCCATTTCAACATATTTTTAAAAATTTCTCCAATGTGGAATTTATTATAAATTAGGAAGTCTGAAAAATATTAAATATTTCATTTTAAGGCTTTAGAGTTAAATGCTACCATTTAAAATGCCCTTATATTTAGATTTCTTTTTCGAAGTATAAAAATATTCACAGCATTTCAACACCAGAAAATTCTGAACGTCATGGTTGGTACAATATTTAAAAGACTTGATGTTTTTACCTAATATGAATGTAGGTACATTTTCCTGTTCCATCTTTCCCTCCCACCCCCAAAATGATTCCATGCCAAATCTCTTAAATTCCTCTTTTGAAGTTTAAAATTAATTCCCACGGTTACTATTCTATAATCCTCCATCTTTAAAAAATGCAAAATATGCTTATACTTTTGAGAAATCAGATGAAATCCCAAATATTCCAAATATGTGAGTATGTGCTATGCTTTTAAAAAGAAAAACCCACACTCATTCTCAAAAAAGCTATTCATCAAGGAGTCTAATTCCGTAATTAATATGAACAAGGTAACATTTACAATATTAAATCAATGTTAAATTATAAAGAACTTCCATGGAAATACACAAGACATACACATTGATTCTAAATGAAATTCGTTATGAGCAGCTCTATTATACTGAATGGCAAATGAATTCTTAATAATGAGGCACTTGATGTGTTATCCAGAACTAGGGTTGACAAGAAAACCACTTTGCTTCACTTTCTAATAATGTTAATAGCAAGCAACTGATAAAGCATATATATTTTTCAATTTGGGAGGACAACTTTAAAGAAAATGATGTTTTACCAAACTTTTTTAATACAGGCTGTTTCCTGTACAGTCTTGTTGAAGGTTTTGCTCTTTTATGAGCTCATCTTGCCCTTACCATCAGAAGGCCATAACAACAGATGCTGGAATAATTAAAAACCTATCACTATAGACTCTTCCATCACATGGCAGACTAGGAAAATGAAGGTGTTTTATGGGTGTCCTTGACGCACTTTATCCACCTCGTCGTGGCCGACATGTAAGCTTTAATGTGCATCCTCGCACCTCTCCTCCGGCAGGAAGCCTGTCTCTGGGGATCACTTGCAGAAAATAGGACATTGAGTCCATAATTAAAGTAATCTCTTTCCAGGCAGATGCTGCAGTTGGCTCTGTTATCACATATTACAAAAGGCATCTTGAGGGTTATAAAATGCGCGGCGAATAGCTTTGGAGATGAGAAACAGCAATTTTTCATCTAATTTTGATCCATAGACATGTAAGCACTGTATTGCTACTTTTTGGTTTTGAGCCAAATAACTATTATGGTGCTGAGATGAGTCAGGCAGTAACCAAAATTAAAGAGTACTTTAGCTTTTATCCTCAAAGTGAGAAAAGCTCTTTTGTAACCATCTTTGCACTTAGCAAATAAGGCTGCCATCTCAAATCTGAGCATTAATGCCTGCAGGCGGATTTAGAAGAAAGGCTTATGTAGCTTAGCCTTACAGCCATACTTCAATGTACTTGCTTAAGTTAAAACCAGGGGTTGATTAAGGGACCTACCATCTTTGCTCCTTTGCAACTACAGTGTACATTTTTAATTAGAAGCATTTCTACTGTTTATCTTTTGTATAATATTTTAGGATATTGCTCTCTGAAATATATGTCAGCCCAGATAACTAATACGCTCATATTATTCATAATCCTTTCTATAAATACTAATAGTGGGAATAAACGGAGGGGATTTGACTAACACATTTTTGTTTCCAGCTTAGGACTTGTCAGTGTGGGTAACCAAAACCTGACCTCAATATTGTGAGGTGCAAAAATGAAAATGGAAATAATTTTGTTTAATATTTATTTCTCAGTGTCAAATAAGACAACTTCTGAATATGCACTGATTTAATTTTAAACAGGATATCTTAAAATTGCAGAAAATATGTGGTTTAAAATTTTTATTTCCTGAAACTGTTTTTTTTTTTTAATTTTTAACAAGGATTTACATGGGGTTGGGCCTGTCAATTTAAAAAATACCATTAACAACATTAACCTTTATATTTTAGATTAGTCTAAACAGCATTCAAAAGAAGGAAAAATCTTATTTAACTTAACTAACAACAGAAATATTTGTATTTCAGCATGTTTAAGCCTTCATAATTACTATTTAGAAGAGAAATTTGTGTAATATCACTTGAATTATTAGAGAAAAACTAACTGTAAATCAGAATTTTAAATTATTAATAAAGTTTTGTTAAATGAACAATCAGTATTTCCAGAGCACTTAAAATGTTATAATATTAAGCTAGCTGTCACCAGTGCATGTCTGGAGGTATAAATAACACAGTATAAATCCTAATTCTCTTAACATAATCTTCTGGTACATTCACACATTTTTTCATTCACGTATGCAGGCATTCATTCATCCGTTCAACAGGTGTTTTTTAAAGAATTTTTGTCCAAATAATTTTATAATACTATTGAATTGAAATATTAAAAAATATATACTCAGGGCCGGGCTGGTGGTGTAGTGGGTGGGTTCGTGCACACCACTTCAGTGGCCCAGGGTTCTCAAGTTCAGATCCCAGGCACGGACCTACGCACCGCTTATCAACCCATGCTGTGGCAGATGTCCCACATATAAAGTAGAGAAAGATGGGCATGGATGTTAGTGCAGGGCCAGCTTTCCTCAGCAAAAAGAAGATGATTGGCAACAGATCTTTGCTCAGGGCTAATCTTCCTCACAAAAAAAAAAAAAAATGTACTCAGTATCCTGTCACCTCAAAGGCAGTTTTCAATTTTGCATGTTTCTTTCAGCTTTGTCTATATGCATGTTATTTTGTTCTTAGGTAATTACCCTTTATCCCTTATATTACTACCTATTATGTCTGATATTAATATAGTGACACCAACTTCTTTTTTAGTTATCATTTTCCTGGCATATCTATTTCCATCTCTTTACTTTCAATGTTTTTGTGCCATTATGTTTGGGTTTGTCTCTTGGAAGCAGTGCATTGCTATTTTTGAAATTCCATTCTGAAAGTCACATTGTATTAACTGGTGAATTTAATCTGTTTACATTTATTGTAAACATATATATGTATACGTACTTATTTATATTATCTTACATTACATTTTATGCTTCTTTGCTTTTAAAGTTGGTTTTTTTCCCTTTCTTTTGAGGGATTAAGTTTTCTTTAATCTTCTCCCTATCCCCTCCCCTATTTTGGAAGTTACACTTTTATTTCTGTTCTATACATTTATGTTTTTAACAATCATCCTTAACTGAGTCTACAACCTTCTTCCAGAATAACTGGAGACTTTAGAAACTTTAATACTGACTTCCCTCCTTCATCCAACCTACACATTAATGTTGCTTAGTATTTTAGTTATTCTTTGCCTTTAAATTCTATCAGAAAATAGTTATTGGTGTATATTTTATACATAAATTTATTTGTGTATTAAATGCTTGTTTGGAATTTCTAACACGCTTACTAATTATTATAATTAATTATTGCATCATACCATAATTTCTTACATCCTACACCTTTCTTCTGAGTTTTCTTTTTACCGAAGGGCACCTTTAAAAACTTGCTTTAAAATGGTCTGTGTGTGGTAAAATCTAAAACTATTTTTTCTTAAATGTCTTTATTTTGTTTTTCATACTTGACTGATAATTCATCTAGGTACAGAACTCTAGGATGACAATTATTTTCCTTCACCACTTTGAAGATATTGTTCCATTGTCTTCTGGCATCTCTTGTTGTTGATGAGTAGACCATTAACAGATTAAAATGACAGGAAATTTATCTTTTCTCTTTGGTTGTCTTTGAGATTTTCTCTATCTTTGATATTCTAAAGGTTCACTATGACCTATATCAGTGCTAACTTGTTTTATTTATGTTGCTTAGATAAAAAAGACTCATGTCTTCCTTAACTCTAGAAAATTTTCCACCATTATCTCTTCAAATACACCCATCCTTATTCTTTCTATTCTCTCCTTCTAAAACTCCTACAAGATCTTAATTTCTTAACTTGATGTTCTGTACCAGATTAACAATGTAAAATCAGACTCTTCACACACTGAGAATTGTAGCTTCTCATAAGTGACTTATGTTTACCAAAGGCTCTGGTCAGATGACAAGCTTCTTTGCTGTTTTCCCAGGCAGAGTTTGATAATATTTTGAGGCTCCAGGCATCATGCAGTGGGCCCAGTTCCAGCTCTCTCTCCTTCCCTATCTCCTGCTGTCTTTGAAGGGGCTCACGACTACAGCTCCAGGTCTTAATTAGGTTAAAACTCCAGGCCTAGGACCTAAATCCAAGTTTAAAATACCTGTAGGCAACCACAGTGTCAGCTGCCACTTCCTGATCCACCTCCCAACTTCCCGATCCACCTCCAACACTTCTCCTTTCTTCCGGCACCTCGTGTTTTCACTTTCTTTTTTATATCTATTTTAAATGTTTACTCATTTAAGCTGAAGTTTCTAAATGATTAGTAGAAAGAGTTTCTGCCATGCCAGCTCAGTCTTCCATGAGGCCAGAAGTCCTCTGCAAACCTAATTTTAACGTGTTTGAAATAGTAGAAATAAATTTTTTTATGCTTTTGTCACTTAATATTCCAAGCTTCTCCCAAGTTGTTACACTGTCTTCATAATTACTATTTTAAAAGTGACACAGATGGGTAATATAGGATGATACTTAAAACGACACATTTGTGGATTAAAACAGACTTATCTCAGTGAGCTCTTCAAGCTCTTCCTTCGGTAATAATGGTTCTGGGAGAGTAAAGGAACTTAGTAAGTTGCTTGGTACACAGGTGCTTAATAGATGGAAGTTGTTATTTTTACTACTACCATCATCGTCATCATCACATGGTATTCCAAATTTCATTATCACTCATTTTCATAGTAATAATGATTAGCCTTCTAGATCAGCTAATTTTAAATAATAGGCACATGGCAGTAAGTTTTCATGGTGTAAGGACAAATTTGAGAAGGTCCATAACTTATAGGGGATGGGGTGGATTGGCAAGGTGGGAGGAGGGGCTGAGACCCAGGAGTGGGAGCAGAGGGAGGAACAGTGCCTTAGCCCAGGGCAGCCAAAGAGCAGCACTAAGCTCTGAGCACCACATGAGAAGGTAACCAGAGGGAATCTTCACCTGTCACACTTGGCCCACCATTGCCCACAAAGTTAAGGACCATAGAAATTGCTGCACTGGCAAACAAAATTAAAATGAACAGGTAGGTAACCTGCTTTTTACATAAAACTGTCCTACTTTGCCAGGTTAGCAGTTATGATGGTTCAAGTTCACAGGACAATTGCAAAATCTTAGCTTTACTTGACTCCTTCCATACGTCCCTTGAAGTACATGGATACATTCTGTAAATATTAAGGTAACATTAGAGGAAAAGATAATTCTTTAGATTCTCTAAACCAGTGCTGCATAATAGAACTTTCTGTAATGATAGAAATATTCTAGATCTGCTCTGTCCAATATAACAGTCACTAGATATATGTAACTATTGAGAACTTGAAATGTGGCTAGTGCAACTGATAAACTGAATTTTTTATTTTATTTGACTTTGATTAATTTAAATAGCCACATGTGGCTTGTAGCTACCACGTTAGAAAGTACAGTTCTAAACAAATTTTAGAATATATGTGTGTTTGTGTATATATGCATATGTGTGTCTACATATAAATGTGTATGTATATACATATATATACACATATATGACATATATGTATATACACATTTATATATACATACATACACAAACATACATATATGTCATATAAATACACACTCACACGTATATCCAAATTAGTCAAGGAGGACAAGATAAGTTCTTAAAAAAATTTTTATCTGGAAGAACCAATCAAAATTTTATTTCATATTTGTAACAATGCCTTAATATTCAGAGATTTTACTAAAAGCAGAGCGAATTGAAATCCTGCTGCTAGTATATATTATTGAAGTCACTGTGTTGGCAAACCATAGACCTTTTGCTGCCATGAGAAAAACTTATTCACCTGTTTCCCAGACATCTTTGTCATCACTATTTTTGACTGTGTAGGCAGTTTGAAGAAAAAAAATAATTTCACACTTGAGCCTTCTAAAACTGGTTTCATCAATATTGCTAATAAAAAAATAACACGAATCTCAGCCCCATCTCATTGAGGAAATTTCTATTAGATACAGAGAACTAGTATTTGTAATACATAAAGCTTTTAGATTTACTGATTTTGGTCTTTTTGCTCACAAATGTTCCATGTGGTTTCAAGTAAGAAGTGCCAAGTGGAGTAGTAATCCTGCCTAAACCACAAAGTCTTGTAATAAGGAGCAACTCGTGGGTTCCAAACCTCAGTCCATTTACTTAAGTACCCTCCACGAGTTATGACTCCATTACATACATAAGTGGAAGGGAAGAAGGGAAGTGTGGGTTTACCATAGGGTTTTTTTTTTTCCTTCTAGATTTAACGTTAGGAAAAACTAATATTTCTATTTAAAAAGAAAAAAAGCAGAGATTTAAAAAAAAAAGAACAGATTCCGTAACACAACTATGTGCTGTGGGATAGAATTTCATAAAAGCAGGTCCATCTTTGGACCCTAGTTAAAATATTTTATTACTGAAATAGAAAAGTTTTCTCACTATAAAGCATTTCCACTTCTCTGATAGTCTTATGATTTTGATGCAAAGAAAAGTGTCACAGTGATACTCCAGTAGATTGCTCTAATATAACCAGTGCTGTTGACACTGTGGCTTCTTGGAAGGAGGAGACACAGAAAGGGAGAAAGGAGACAGGAAAAATGAAGGGAGTAGTTTTGCCTTTTGAATATCTGTTAAAAATTTTAAAAATATGTGGTATAATTAACATAACAAAAATAATTTTTTCAAACCTTCCTAGAGATTAATGGACATATTTTATGTCAACATTTTGCCACACTTCCTAAAATTAAAAATTAACCCCCCAGGAAGCATCTTGACCTCATTTGCCAAAAATGGGTTGATAAATAAGAACACATATTAGTCCCTGAACTTAGACTGTCTCCTTGTTCAAGGCTAACTGGCTATTTAACGTTGATGAAAAACAGGGGCCTATGAGGAAGTAAGAACTATGGTTAAGCTCCTAGACATTCACTTTTAAGGGTATATGATATTTTTTTCATCCTGTCATTCAAAGGCTTGTTTCTGAGCAGCACTGAAATAATTGTCTCAAGTTGGGAAATGTCTGTTTAAAAAAAGAAAACTGGACCACCAGAAAAATATAACAGACTTGTGACTTAGGAGACAGATGAAATTCCTCCTTTGGAAAATAGTGTATCTGGTTTTATCGAACAGTGTGAATATGATCACTTCAGCCTCACATGAGAAGTAATTTATTTTTGCAGTAAGCTATGTATAACTTAGAAAGTAAAATACAATTTGTATGTATCAACTGTTGGCATCTTGTCTATAGGTATGAATATACTCCCAATAAACGCACCTATGGGGGAGTCTCTGACCTTATTTCAAATGTTTAAGTAACAAGGTCAATGCATCTGTGAAGTTTTCTTCTGATAGATGGAAAAAAATGGGCAACCATATCATCTTTACTGAGGAATCCTCCAGACAGACTGGAATAACTCTCATCAAAAATTAAAAGCATCTGAGATACACTCAAGACAGCACTTCACATCTCTGCATCTATATTATTTCAAGCCTGTCAGGTACTCAGAAACTACTAGTGTCTATTATTTTTAAAACGATTTTTTTGTCTTCTTGTTTAGTGTACTTTTTAAAAGTGATCCTTTAAGAGAAACTTCCTTTAAAATATCGAATTGTCAAATATGGTCCACCTGTGTACCTCTTTGCTGACCTGAGTTCATTCTTTGTTGTTGCTCAGTATCTTAAATAGAACATCACTGGATTCATTCTGCTCTCAGTTTTAAGGGAGTTCACTTAAAGTTAAATTGTCACTAATTTAGGCAGAAATCTGATCCTCTTTGATGTTCCATTTTTATTCTAATATTATGCTAGCATCTCTGACCAAGTACTTAAACCTAAATCCAATGGCGATAAATTCTGCCTTTAATTCACGCATTCCCTCCCTATATGGAATCCCCTTGTGACAAGGAATGGGATATAATCAGCATCCAAAGAATGAACCTACATCATACATATCAAAACCAAACCCACGTTTGACATATTTGTCTAATGTGTTCTCTACATTTCAGAAGTTTAAATCGGTGTCTCTCAATATTTGAATGAATTAGATAATATTACCATATCTCATATAGAGAGAGATTTCAAAATGAGGATAGGAAACACATGTTGATCACTTTTTGAGAGATTCTGATACCACACTATGAACTCTAATTAATTTCCATTGTATCAATACCATGGGTATTTTACCATAATAAAATAGATAGGTGATCATTTTAGAAGCAATTGTAGTGAAGTGGTAAGAATCACCTGTTTTGAAACTGGACTGCCTTCTGAATCCAGGTCGTGGGAATCACTAGTGAGTTATGTTAGGCAAGTTATATAACATCTCCGTACTTCAATTTCCTCATCTGTAAACTAAGATTACAATAGCACCTACTTCATAGAATTCCCGTGAGAATAAAATGGATTAAAACATGTAAACTACTCAGAACAGTGGCCATAAATTTTCAAAATATTATTATTTTTTAATTTTTTGTTTATTGCAGTAACATTGTTATGTTATAGTTGTAATTTTACAACTCCTCTCCCTGGTAGTTTCTCATTAACTTTTAGGGTTAGATGGCTTGGAGACTTCCTTCCTTCCTTCTTTGTTCCCTCCTTTCCTCACCTTGTCCCTACCTCTGCGCCTCTCCCCTCCTCGTCCCCCTCCTCCTCCTTCTCACCTCCTCCTATTTCTCCCCCTCCTCCTCCTTCTCCACATCCTTCCTCTCTTCTCTCCGCACCCTCCCCTTAGCTCTTGAGATTTTTTTTTGGATTTACATCCAAGATGTTGGGATAATTAAGTGCTTCTTTTAACTTGAGGCTTACTAGCCACTAAAGACTAATCAAATATAAAAGTAAAGACAAACCATTCTGTCACAAGATCTGGATACTCAGCAGATCTCTGAGTGAAATTATCACTTAAAAAAAAAATGTTATCAATAAGTGTCATAAACCAATGATAAAATAATTTTCGCTACTGATTCATTTTATACATCTGTACCAGTACAGCTGGGAACTTTATCCTCAGGCCATCCTCTCCTCTATGTCTCTCACTTGATTATTTTTAACCAGAAAGGCAGTAAATAGACGGCCCCAATAACTATGTGGCTAAGTGGTTTACCAATAAAACCTGGTTTATTCAGACAGCGTGCCACTTACTCTTCTCTGGGAAAGGCACATAGCACATTATATAATTTACTTGGATTTCAGTTCAAAGTTTCCATAATTCTTACTATGGAATTCTTTAAAAAGGATTTTAAATAGCTAACTGAATTTTAAATCACAGAGTGTACACTATTCATTTGCTGTATCAGATTACATATCAGATTACAGAGTTGGGTGCAGTGTCAATTCAATTGCCAGGTTTAGAGAGACCACGTCACGGTAAAAGACAAATACTAGTTGCTGGGTTTCTTGAAATCTAAGACATCATCAATAATAAGACATTAAGAAATAAAATTAATGCTGCCCATTATAACTGGAAGCTGCCATCAAATGTAAGATGCAACTCTACTTCAGAGATTTATGTTGTAAATTCAAAATGTAAAAAAAATCTGTATCTTAGAATCAATGAAATATGATATCATTATTAGCTATTATGAAATATTTATTGAGGACCTTCTATTGTCTATAGTTCAGTTTAGGAACTATTAGATCTATAAAAATACTATACACGGTCTTTGACCTTGGGGCATTTAAAATCCAGTTAAAAAAGAAAACATACATGTGAAAAATTAAATAATGTTATGAATTAACTAACAATATGAAAAAGTTATACAAAATATATTACAAAAGTATACAAGCATGGCTGAATTTTAATTTCTACAAAGTAATTCTTCTTACTTTAAAAAGCAAAAGCTTGAAGTCAAGATGGAGGCGTAGGCAGACTCTGAACTCACCTCCTCCCACAGACACAGCCAATTTACAACTACTCGTGGGAAAATTACCCCTGAGACAGAACTGAAAACTGGATAAGAGGAACTCCTGCAACAACGGACAATCCTAACTGAGGTAGAAGAGGCAGAAACTCCCTTCTGGAGAGCAAAAAGGCCGCCTTCACAAGCTGCAGCGCCTCACGGCAGACCGGGAACAGCCCACAGGGGGCTGGGGCCCCTGGGCGCCCTGGAGGCGCGGGGCCCCAGGCCGGGGAGCGCCCCCGCTGTGGGCATTTTGTGGACCCAGCACAATCGAGAAGAGTGGCATAATATCTGACTTTGCCTGCTACTAAAACACTGGGGAGTACCCCCAGAAAAGGTGGTTCACAAAGACATTAAAACCGGCTCTTAAAGGGCCCGCGCGCAAACTCATCACCAGAAAGAAAGGTGCACAGTGCTTCGGTGAAAAGAGACTCACCTAATAGGCCCTGTGTGCATCTTGGTGAGAGGTGAGACCTCTCCAGGGACTGGGACATTGGCGGCGGCCATTGTTGTGGCCTGGTGTGGGCGTGCTGACACAGACACCATTGGAGTTCGCCCTGGGGCCTGCTAGCCCAGGTCTGCCCCACCCGCTAGAACACCAATTTATTTTTTTTTTTTTTGCTGTGTTCAATTTACTTTATTTATTTATTTATTTATTTTATTTATTTATTTTTTGTTTATTGCAGTAACATTGGTTTATAACATTGTAAAAATTTCAGGTGTACATCATTGTACTTCTATTTCTGCATGGACTACATCATGTTCACCACCAAAATACTAATTACAACCCATCACCACACACATGTGCCGAATTATCCCTTTCACCCTCCTCCCTCCCCCCTTCCCCTTTAATCCAGCTCAGCCAGGGTAGGCAGCCCACCCTAGAGAGTGGCCCCACCCAACAACAAGCCCTCAGGCAACTTGTGGGCCTGCCTGGATTGGTGACTGGATTCTCTGCAGCCCGGCAACTGAGCCCACTTCAGTGGGGCAGGGAGTGCACAAGGAGTGGGTGGAGAGTGTAGGGCCGTGGCGGAGTGTGTGGGGCTCCCGGCATGGAGAGATTGGGTCCGCTGCGGGAGGTCGGGGCGCGCACACGGGGCAGGACTGTGTTGACTGTGTGTGTGGACCTGTGGGCGGCAGGGCTTGTCAGCTGCAGAAGACTTGTGCTTCTCAAAGACCCACATAGGGGGTTTGCCCCACCTTCCAAAGCCTGAAACAATTGGGTGCTCCCATGCCTGAGGCCAGCCCCACCCAGCTGCAATCCTCAGAGAGCTGACAAGAGACCTAAAGGCTGGAGGTTTATAGCAATTGTAAGGCCCTGAGCCTAACAACCCACCACGCTGGGGGCCTACTCACTTAAAAGAAATACTGCAACACAAATGTGGTATTAGAACTTGCAGCCAACTGTGCTGGGGCTCCCCACACCTGATAAAGAGACTGAAGGGCCCACAACAACTACAAGCAGCTGAGCATTACAACAGCTGGCCAGGAGCATAACTCAGCCTCCCTGGGCGCCTACAGGGAGAACAAACAGGCCACAACAGAAGACACACGTAGCCCACATAGGGGTCACCCCTGGAACACTCAGAACTGACGGAAGCACATGGCAGGCCTCCTAAGCCATCACTTACATAAGGTCACCTATCCAAGAGCAGGAGACGTAGCTGACCTACCTAATACACAGTCAGAAGATCAGGGAAAGAGGCAAAATGAGGAGGCAAAGGAATACATTCCAAGTAAGGGAACAGGACAAAACCCCAGAAAAGAAACTAAGTGAAACAGAAATGAGCAACCTACCTGACAGAGAGTTCAAACTAAGAGTGTTAAGGATGCTCACTGATGTGGGGAGAAGAATAGATGAACTCAGTGAGAATGTCAACAAAGAAATGGAAGATATAAAAAAGAACCAATCAGAAACGAAGAATACAATATTGGAAATGAAAAATTCACTAGAGGGACTCAAAAGCAGAGTAGAGGATACAGAAGAATGGATATGTGAGCTGGACGAAAGACTAGAAGAAATTACCCAAGCTGAACAGGTAAAAGAGAAAAGAATTAAAAAGAGTGAGGACAGTCTAAGGGACCTCTGGGACAACATCAAGCGCACTAACATCCGTGTTATACGTGTCCCGGAAGGAGAAGAGCGAGACAAAGGGGCAGAGAATCTATTTCAAGAAATAATAGATGAAAACTTCCCTAACCTAAGGAAGGAAACAGACATCCAGGTACAGGAAGCACAGAAAGCCCCAAACAAGATAAATCCAAAGAGGCCCACAACAAGACACATCATAATCAAAATGTCCAGAATTAAAGATAAAGAGAGAATCCTAAAAGCCACAAGAGAAAGTCAAGTTACATACAAAGGAAACCCCATAAGGCTATCAGCTGACTTCTCAGCAGAAACCTTACAGGCTAGAAGAGAGTGGCATGATATATTTAAAGTGCTAAAAGGAAAAAACTTACAGCCAAGAATACTCTACCCAGCAAAGTTATCATTCAAAATGGAAGGAGAGATCAAAAATTTCCCAGACAAGCAAAAATTAAAGGAGTTTGTCACCAAGAAACCAGTGCTACAAGAAATGTTAAAGGGACTGATTTAAGGGGAAAAGAGAAGACCACAAATAGGAAAAATTATCTATTTCCATGATAAGAGGGTGATGGATACAAATGCACAAGAAAGAGGTTAGATATGATATCAAAAACATAAAAGGAGGGAGGAGGGGAGTTAAGAGTACAGCTTTCAGACAGAGGTCAAACTAAAGAGACCATCAATTCTGTATAGAAGAAGGAAGGAACAGAGAAGGACTACTAAAACACTGAGAAAAAAAAAGTTAAAAAAACGGCAGTAAGTACACACTTATCAATAGCTACTTTAAACGTCAATGGACTAAATGATCCAATTAAAAGGCATAGGGTGGCTGATTGGATAAAAAAACAAGACCCATATATATGCTGCATACAAGACACACTTCAGACCTAAAGACACTCACAAATTGAAAGTGAAGGAATGGAAAATGATACTCCACGCAAATGGCAATGAAAAGAAAGCTGGGGTAGCAGTACTCATATCAGACAAAATAGACTTTAAAACAAAAACTGTAAAAAGAGACAAAGAAGGTCATTACATAATGATCAAGGGAACAATCCAACAAGAGGATATAACACTTGTAAATATCTATGCACCCAATGTAGCTGCACCTAAATATATAAAGCAATTATTAAAAGACATAAAAAGAGAAATAGACAGTAACACAATAATATTAGGGGACTTCAACACTCCACTTACACCAACGGATAGATCATCCAAACAGAAGGTCAATAAGGAAACATTGGCCTTAAATGATACACTAGAACAGATGAACCTAGTAGATATATACAGAGCATTCCATCCCAAAACCGAACAATACACATTCTTTTCAAATGCACATGGAGCATTCTCCAGGACTGATCACATATTAGGTCACAAAACAAGTCTCCATAAATTTAAGAAGATTGAAATAATACCAAGCATCTTTTCTGACCACAACGGTATGAAACTAGAAATCAACTATAGGAAGAAAATCAGAAAAGCCACAAATACATGGAGATTAAACAAAATGCTACTGAACAACGATTGGGTCAATGAAGAAATCAAAGAAGAAATCAAAAAATACCTGGAGACAAATGAAAATGAAAATATGACATGCCAGAATTTATGGGATACAGCAAAAGTGGTTCTAAGAGGGAAGTTTATAGCGATACAGGCCTATCTCAACAAACAAGAAAAATCTCAAATAAACAATCTAATAATACACCCAAAGGAACTGGAAAAAGAAGAACAAACAAAGCCCAAAATCAGTAGAAGAAGGGAAATAATAAAAATCAGAGCAGAAATAAATGAAATAGAGACCAAAAAAACAATAGAAAAAATTAATAAAACCAAGAGCTGGTTCTTTGAAAAGATCAACAAAACTGACAAACCTTTAGCTAGACTCACCAAGAAAAAAAGAGAGAAGGCACAAAAGTAAAATCAGAAATGAAAGAGGAGAGGTTACAACAGACACCTTGGAAATACAAAAGATTATAAGAGAATACTATGAAAAGCTATATGCCAACCAATTCGACAATCTGGAAGAAATGGATAAATTCTTAGAATCATACAACCTTCCAAAACTGGATCAAGAAGTAGAGAATTTGAATAGACCAATCACCAGTAAGGAGATCGAAACAGTAATCACAAACCTCCCCAAAAATAAAAGTCCAGGACCAGACGGCTTTCCTGGTGAATTCTACCAAACATTCAAAGAAGACTTAATACCTATCCTTCTCAAACTCTTCCAAAAAATTGAGGAGGAGGGGAAGCTCCCTAAATCATTCTACGAAGCTGACATTACCCTGATACCAAAACCAGACAAGGACAACACACAAAAAAGAAAATTACAGGCCAATATCACTGATGAACATCGATGCAAAAATCCTCAACAAAATACTAGCAAATCACATACAACAATACGTTAAAAAGATTATACACCATGATCAAGTGGGATTTATTCCAGGTATGCAGGGATGGTTTAACATTCGCAAATCAATCAATGTAATACACCACATTAATAAAATGAAGAATAAGAATCACATGATCTTCTCAGTAGATGCAGAGAAAGCATTTGACAAGATACAACATCCATTTTTGATAAAAACTCTGAATAAAATGGGTATAGAAGGAAAGTACCTCAACATAATAAAGACCATATATGACAAACCCACAGCTAATATCATCCTCAATGGTGAAAAACTGAAAGCTATCCCTCTAAGAACAGGAACCAGACAAGGATGCCCACTGTCACCACTCCTATTTAACATAGTACTGGAAGTCCTAGCCAGAGCAATCAGGCAAGAGAAATAAACGGGATCCAAATTGGAAAGGAAGAAGTGAAACTGTCACTATTTGCAGATGACATGACTTTATATATAGAAAACTCTAAAGAGTCCACCAGAAAACTTTTAGAAGTAATAAACGAATATGGTAAAGTTGCAGGATACAAAATCAAATACAAAAATCAGTTGCATTTCTATACACTAACAACGAAGTAGCAGAAAGAGAAATTAAGAATACCATCCCATTTACAATTGCAACAAAAAGAATAAAATACCTAGGAATAAACTTAACTAAAGAGGTGAAAGAGCTGCACATGGAAAACTATAAAACATTGCTGAAAGAAATTGAAGAAGACACAAAGAAATGGAAAGGTATTCCATGCTCTTGGATTGGAAGAATTAACATAGTTAAGATGTCCATACTTGTAAAGCCATCTATAGATTCAATGCAATCCCTATCAAAGTTCCAAGAACATTTTTCACAGAAATAGAACAAAGAATCCTAAAATTTATTTGGAACAACAAAAGACCCCAAATAAGTAAAGGAATCCTGAGAAAAAAGAACAAAGCTGGAGGTATCACACTCCTTGATTTCAAAATATACTACAAAGCTATAGTAACCAAAACAGCATGGTACTGGCACAAAAACAGACACACAGATCAATGGAACAGAATCAAAAGCCCAGAAATAAACCCACACATCTATGGACAGCTAATCTTTGACAAAGGAGCCCAGAACATACAATGGGGAAAAGAAAGTCTCTTCAACAAATGGTGTTGGGAAAACTGGATAGCCATATGCAAAAAAATGAACGTAGACCCTTAGCTTACACCATACACAAAAATTAACTCCAAATGGATTAAAGACTTGAATGTAAGACCTGAAACTATGAAACTTGTAGAAAAAAACATAGGCAGTACGCTCTTTGACATTGGTCTTAGCCACATATTTTCAAGCACCATGTCTGACCAGGCAAGAGAAACAATAGAAAAAATAAACAAATGGGACTACATCAAACTAAAAAGCTTCTGCACAGCAAAGGAAACCATCAACAAAACGAAAAGACAACCTAACAATTGGGAGAAGACATTTGCAAACCATACATCTGATAAGGGCTTAATCTCCAAAATATACAAAGAACTGATACATCTCAACAACAAAAAAACTAACAACCCAATTAAAAAATGGGCAAAAGACCTGAACAGACATTTCTCCAAAGAAGATATACAGATGGCCAACAGGCACATGAAAAGATGTTCAAAATCATTAACTATCAGGGAAATGCAAATCAAAACTACAATGAGATATCACCTCATGCCCGTCAGAATGGCTATAATTAACAAGAAAGGAAACAGCATGTGTTGGAGAGGATGTGGAGAGAAGGGAACTCTCATACACTGCTGGTGGGAGTGCAAACTGGTGCAGTCACTATGGAAAACAGTATGGAGATTCCTCAAAAAATCAAGGATAGAACTACCATATGATCCAGCTATTCCACTGCTGGGTATTTATCCAAAGAACTTGAAAACATCAATGCATAA
This sequence comes from Diceros bicornis minor, assembly GCF_020826845.1. Classification (NCBI taxonomy): domain Eukaryota; kingdom Metazoa; phylum Chordata; class Mammalia; order Perissodactyla; family Rhinocerotidae; genus Diceros; species Diceros bicornis. Next base: position 14,175,680 of record NC_080742.1, on the reverse strand, counting down.
AGATACATGCACCCCTGTGTTCATTGCAGCATTATTCACAATAGCCAAGACTTGGAAGCAACCTAAGTGCCCATCAAGGGACGAATGGATAAAGAAGCTGTGGTATATATACACAATGGAATACTACTCAGCCATGAGAAACGATGAATCCAGCCATTTCTGACAACATGGATGGACATTGAGGGTATTATGCAAAGTGAAATAAGTCAGAGGGAGAAGGTCAAATACCGTATGATTTCCTTCATTAAGTAGTAGATAACAACAACAATAAACAAACACATAGAGACAGAGATTGGATTGGTGGTTACCAGAGGGGAAGGGGGGAGGGAGCAGAGCGAAAGGGATAATTTGGCACATGTGTGTGGTGATGGGTTGTAATTAGTACATGGGTGGTGAACATGATGTAATCTATGCAGAAATAGAAGTATAATGATGTACACCTAAAATTTATACAATGTTATAAACCAATGTTACTGCAATAAACAAAAAATTAAAAAAAAAAGGAAAAGGTTTAATTGTTGAGGTTAATCAGAAAAGAGAGAATCATAGTATATTAACATTCAAATGCCATAAGTTTTTGCGCTATTTTATTTTTGTTTACTATTAAAATTAATGTTGAACATTAGCAATCCCCTTCAAGTATTGCTGGGCACATACTAATTACAGATACTAACTCTTATACGTAGCTCTACTCAACACATAATAAATACTGTAGTAAGGAAAAAAGGTAAGAAATTGCAAGACTTTAGTTCAGAAAGTGGTCCATGTTAAATCTTTAGTTTCCCTGTACTCTCTCGTAAACTAACTAGGAAAAGAGATCAACAAAAGCATCGTGCCCACACAGGAAGCAGCTACTCTGTGACACTCAACATTGTCATGGCTTAGAATAAAAGAGACTTTACCATTTACTAAGAACGCTACAAAGTGCAAACATCAGCTTCAAAATTTTATTGGGAAATATGGGTAAGGGTATGTAAACTTCTTTGCAGTCAGTAAAAATCACTCTGACCAAACTGTCTTTTTTTGACTAACTGCTAAGAAAACATTGTTTGTGGTTAAGACTTAAAATACCTAAGTTATTTCCCAGAAGAAAATAGAGTTTGATATCCCAGGAACAGTGAGGCCATAAGCCATCAAATATTATTTTTAGACAGATTCATTTAAAAACTATATCTAGGGGCTGGCCCGGTGGCATAGTGGTTAAGTTCACGCACTCCGCTTCGGCAGCCTGAGGTTTGCAGGTTTGGATCTCGGGCACGGACCTACGCATCGCTTCTCAGGCCATGCTGTGGCAGGTGTCCCACATGTAGCGGAAGATGGGCACAGATGTTAGCTCAGGGACAATCTTCCTCAGCAAAAAGAGGAGGACTGGCAACAGATGTTAGCTCAGGGATAATCTTCCTCACCAAAAAAAACCGCACAACTATATCTATTTGGAAGTAGGCAGTTCTATATTGCTGATAGATTTACTTTGTGTGCAGTCTTTCAAAAAAGTAATTCTTGTTTTAAATTAAGAAGTTATGCATAGCAAGAATTTAAATTACCCTTCCAAGTGCCAACATGAGTAAGAGAAAGCATGCCAAAAGAGAGAGTCAGAGATCACTATTAAACCGAAGGAAACGACAACATCTGAACATCACATAATGTAAGGGGCATTTTTTGTGGTTTCTAAGTATGAGACATTGTATTAACTCTGGGGGAATCAAAAAGACATCAGAATTTGTCCCTGTCCAATCTAATATAATAGAAAAGGCAAAAAATTTTCAAATAATTGACTACATAGTAAAATATAATCAAATTGTAAAAGATAATCAGCACTATAATAGTTACAAGCAAAATGTGACAATACACATCACTTTCTTGTTGATATCTTGAAAAGGTTTAGAACAAAGTTGGCATTTTAAACAGGTGTTAAAGAATGGGTAGGATTTTAACAATTGGAGTTGAGGGAAAAAAAGCATTCTGGTCCAAGGGAAAAGCATGGAGAAAGAGAGAAAGTCATGGAATGTTTAGGGAATTCCCGATAGGAATGCTCTAACAGGAGGTGCACACCGTGGGAGACAAGAGAGAAGACGATAAACAGCAAGATTGGGAGGAGCCTTCCAACCCACGCCAAAGGACTGGCCTTCAGAAAGGAGTTGTAGGCTACCCAAGTTTTGAGTGATCAAGGTTGTGCCCTAGGAAGATTAACTGGACAACAATGTGCAGGATGGACTGGAGGAAAAATAGTCTGGGGTTAAACAGACCAGTTAGGAAGCTACCACAATCATCTTAGATAAGTTACTAGATGGAAACAGTTCTGTATGAAAAACTTTCTGAGGGAGAAAATGATGGGGTTAAATATCAACCAGCTGGGTGGCATGAATCTGATGTTTACAGCCTGGGTAACCCAGAGGATAGGTATGAAGAGTATATAATCAGTGATGTGGGTGCTATAGGAACCCTTGACACTGAACTACATGTTATCAAGGGGGAAAGAAAGGCTGTGGTAACTTCTAAAGTATACAGGTTTTATGGGATTTTATTGACTGAGCAGAAGGTTGGAATAGAAAACCATTCAAGATGCCTTCCAGTTCTATTTTGCTTGACTGCCCATGCAACAGTTGTTTCTAAACTGCCTTTGACCTTATTCCATTGGCCTAATCATCCATTCAACAAATATTTAGTGAGTGCTTACTGTGTGCCAGACTGTTCTAGACAGTTGGGGCAAATCAGTGAACAAAACAGAAAAATATTCTTGCCTTCAAGGAACTTGCATTTCAGCAGGAAGAGACAGGCACACAATTAACAATACACACAATTAAATAAATGAAGTATATCATACGTTAGAAGTGAAAAAAAATACTATGGGGAAAAAAGAGAAACAACTAAGAAGCATGACAAGCGATGATTCTGGTGCAGGGGTAGGAGTGTAGTCTATATTGAGAGATGCCACAAGTCACAGCCTTTGAACCATAGCGCAGTGTTTATCTAAGGATGCTGTTGGAACATTGCTCACTACATTCCCAGCTTCCTCTTACTGAAAGCACATGAGAGAGAGTTGTTAAGTTTCTATACAGTCCCTGACTTCCAGCCATCACAAATCACCTAACTGATCACATTTCCCTCTTGATACTAATGGCTAGAAAGCTCAAAGATAAATTTGTGGTCTTCTTCCAAAAGTGTATGGAACCTCATGGCATTTTTTGTACCTGTTTACATCTTATTTTCTGAACATTTATTTTTCCTATTCCCTTGATTTTCTTCTAAAACCCAATTTAGAACTCTTGAGGTATAAATAAATAAGCAAAAATAAATTGCCAAAGTTACTCTTTTTGACAGTTTTGACCTGTTTTTGACACCAAAATTAGTGGCTTTAATTAAGATAAAACCCGTTAAAATGATACATTTAAATAGTTACCCTATATGTAACCTCATGAGAGTGTAAGTATTTGCCTTCCGTACTGGTAACAGACACTTTGGGTACTTACATGAAATTCACGCAGCCCGTGCCAGCAGGTGGAGCAATCCAGACGAAGCTGAGGTTGGTTGTGGGCAAGTGACTCACGTGAGAGGCCACCACACTGCACATAAACTGGTTACCAAACTGGTGGTCTGACATGATCCCTGAGAGGCAGAAAGGAAGGGAAGTTGTTATGAAGACAACAAAATTAAGTCTTTTTTATCATGGCATACAAATATTTTCTGGACATTTTTCTTTTACATTAAGATTCATCGTGCTATTTGGTTCCCTATAACTATGTAATTTTCCGCTTCCCATTGCTAGAAGGAATCAATCATTTACAATATTATTGGTAAGGCGTGATCTACTAAATTCACTGCTATAGTATTTGCTTTGATTTTGCTGACTGGTCTTTGCCCATCACCAAAGACCACCAGGACCATACCTGCAGTTGAACAAGACTGTTTATTGAAAGTGTTTGCAACAGGGGAGACCAAATAACCACCGGGAACTGGGAGGTATCTCAGTAAGAGGATGTTAGAAGGGGCTTGTTAAAATATTTGAGCTTGTGTTATGTTATTTTAGACAGTAGAGTCCTCCAGCCAGCCTGGGAATTTCCTGAAAGTACTGAAAGTCCAGCATCCTGGGAAACCTCCCAGTTCTGTTGGGGAAGTTAAGGGAAAGGTGGCTTTGCCTCTGGATTTGGTGCTATTAGAAAGTGGGGACAATTTTATCACTGAGCATTTTAATAATTTTTATCTAGGAGGCAGGAGGAATGGAGTGAGGCTAAAGCTGTGACTGATAAAAACACAGCAGTAGCCATGTTAGCATGAAGGGGGGCATGTTGGTCATTTTTGCGGTTTCCACTATGTTCGTGCTTTTGTCTGTGTTCAGGCATGGTGAGAAAGTGGTCTTGTTTTTGTCTCAAACCTTCACAGTCTCAGAGTGGCCTTGCCTCATGTTGATGTTCTGTGAAACTGCTTATGTTCAACATGAGAACATGATGGCCTAGCTGTGAGTGTCAGGTCAGCTCCCACCTGTGCTATCAGAAGATGCTTTTTTCTTTTTTCATAAGGTAATTCTCTTAGGTTTACCTCAGATATAAAATATTAATAAATAACTCAAAGATAAGAAAATGAACAATTCCATTTTTAAAAATGAGCAAAAGACCCGAACAGACACTACACCAAAAAGATATATGCATGGCAAATAAGCACATGGAAAGATATTCAAAATCTTATTTATTTATTTATTTATTTTTGTGAGGAAGATCAGCCCTGAGCTAACATCCATGTTAATCCTCCTCTTTTTGCTGAGGAAGACCGGCTCTGAGCTAACATCTATTGCCAATCCTCCTCCTTTTTTTTTTCCCCAAAGCCCCAGTAGATAGTTGTATGTCGTAGTTGCACATCCTTCTAGTTGCTGTACGTGGGACGCGGCCTCAGCATGGCCGGAGAAGCGGTGCGTTGGTGCGCACCCGGGATCCAAACGCGGGCTGCTAGTAGCGGAGCGCACGCACTTAACCGCTAAGCCACGGGGCCAGCCCGAAAATCATATATCATCAGAGAATTGCAAATTAAAACAATGAGATACTACTACACACCTACTGTGGCCAGAATCCAAAACACTGAGAAGACCAAATGCTGGCAATGCTGTGGAGCAGCAGGAGCTCTCGTGCATTGCTGGTGGGACTGCAAAATGGTACAGCCACTTTCAAAGACATTTTGGAAGTTTCTTATAAACACTCTTCCATATGATCCAGCAATCACACTCCTTGGTATTTACCCAAATAAACTGAAAATTTACGTCCACACAAAAGCCACACACAGATGTATATAGCAGTTTTATTCAAAATTGTCAAAACTTGGAAGCAACCAAGAAATTCTTCAGTAAATGAATGGATAAACTATGGTACATCCAGACAATAGAATATTATTCAGAGCTAAAAGGAAATGACCTATCAAGCCATGAAAAGATATGGATAAATAAATGCACATTACTAAATGAAAGAAGCCAATATGAAACGGCTACATACTGTATGATTCCAACTATATGATATTCTGGAAAAGGCAAAACTATGGAGACAGTAAAAAGATTAGTGGTTGCCAGGGGTTAGGAGAAGGGGATGGATGAAGAGGCAGAGCACAGAGTATTGTTAGGGCAGTGACACTGTTTTGTATAATACTACAATGGTGGATACATGTCTTGATACGTTCATCAAAACACATAGAACATACAACACCAAGAGTGAACCCTAATGTAGACTATGGACTTTGAGTGATGTGTCAATGTAGGTTCATCTGTTGTAACAATACCTGACTGTGGTGCAGATGCCAATAGTAGGGAAGGTTATGGGGGGGTGGGGGGAGGGAGACGGACCACATGGGAAATCTCTGCACTTTCCACCCAATTTTGCTATGAACCTAAAACTGCTCTAAAAATAAAGTTTATTAACAAAAATATTAATAGAAACATTGCCAGGAGTGGGCAGTTAAATAAAAAATTCATTTACTGGCTTTGTGAACATGGGCAAGTGACTTACTCCCTCTGAGATCCAGTTTTCTTCTCTGTAAAATGAAAATACCATATCCCTTCCATCTTAAAGTTACTGTGAGAATTAAGTGACCCAAAACATGTGACAGCATCTAGTACTGTACCCCCAGGTTTGGATGGGTGCCCTTCCTACATGTCGCCATAGCAGTTCATACATTCCTCTGTCATACACTTGACCATCTTCCCAAGGAGTCTATGAAGGACTAGGTCTTTAATCTTTATATTCCAAGCAGCTATCACAATGCCTGACACATTGCAGATACTCAAGAAATGTTTTCTGAATAAATTAAAGAATAATTTAACTATAAAAATAAAAGACAACAGAAGTTATAACACATATGTTACATTAACTAGTGAAATAGAATCTTCTGGAATAGAAACTTCTTCAGAATAGGTCATAGTAGCCAAAGAAATAGAAAAATAAGTCTATATTTTCACATATCCTAACAAAGCTTCTTTTCTCATTCAAGTTTTTATTTGTTTAAGCTGCATCTTGAGACAAAATTCATCATGCCAGAGAAACCACAAGGTTAGGGAGGAAAAGAGACTCCCAGGGAAATCAGAGTGCTGAAGGAGACTCAACAGTCGTGACTCAGGAATTACCACTCCTCTCCGGTCCGGCATAAAGCAGGGATCCAGTGTGTGGAAAATGACACATCTGTAGGAATCAGACTGGCCAGAAAAGGAAAACAAAAGTTCAAGCTACAATCTTGTGGGAAGGAAAATGAAGCAAACAAAATAAGGTTTCAGGGGTTCAGAGCCTTGGTAACAGGATTCGAGTTCAAATATCTCCTCATTCCTCAAAACCCCTCTCAGAAGGTGAGTCAATGTTTAGGCTGCACATTACTTGACAGAATTTTATAAGGTAGCTATAATGTCATAATTATCTCACGCCCTACCCCAGGTAAATATGCCACAGAACAACATTCTTGCAATCCAACAGTCTGCCACAGTAGTTCTCCAACTTGGCTGCATGGTGGCATCACCTGAAGAGATTGAATCAACACTGGCTCCCAGAGATTCTGAGTTAACTGGTTTGGGGTATAGCCAGTGTATTGGTAGTTTTAAAAGCTCACCAAGCAATTCTAACGTATAGAACACGCATTAAAAAAGCGTCTTAGTAAAATGTTGTTGTCCAGAATTCAGGGCTTAGAGTAACACGATTCTTGTCACTACAGTACCAACAATACACAGTTTGAAAGTATCTCACAAAATGGCCCTGGTAGAAACGCAAAATATCCTATCCTCTTACCCATTACTCCTAAAACCATCCCAAAAATGTAACCTGAGGACCTTTTTATGTACCTTCAAACACTATGAGTGTGCAGTGGTCTTTGCTTTTTTAACACGGAACATTGGCATACTATACTGCTATCATATTTTAATTGGCATTTTCTTTGAGAACATCTAAAAGTTGGCCAGAGTTGCAACTATTAGAAATCTATTTATCTCAATATCAACCAGCAGAAAAAAAAACAGTATTTACAGAATCCCTATTTTGCATCAAACATTGTGTCAGGCTGTGTAGAGGTACACAGGAGAAACATAGGACATTATCCTTACCCTCAAATGACTTGAGGTGGGAAGAAAGAACTAGAATAAACTAACATTATAAATAAAACAGCTAGAAAATAAGTAAGTGCTAACTGTGTGGTATTCATGAAAAATACAAGATAGGAGAGAAAGAGTGATTAATATGGACAATTATAATAACCACAGCTAATGCTTACTGAGCACTTACTATGGCCTAGCACTATTCTAAGTGCTTCATGAAAATTAACTTATTTTAGGCTCTTAACAACTCTATGAGGTAGAGCTGCTATTTTCTCCATTTTACTGATTAAGACACTGAGACAATGGAGATAAAAGAACTTTCTTACGGTCATAGAGCAAGTGGGCAGTGTAGTCCGGATTCAAACCAATGCACTTGCTACACAGTCAGAAATGGCTCCTGAAGAGGAAGACTGGAACTGAGTCTTGAGGGAAAAGCTAAGATTTCTCAGATTTGTTTTTCTTTACATGAGGCAGCGAGTATAACCAAGACACTGTCCCCTCAGCTTTGCCACACACTGCTGTACTTGGTCAGGGTGCCCCTCTCACGCTTCAGTTTCAACATCTGTAAACTGCTGGTCCATGATCACTAAGACCCCTTTCAGTTCCATAGCTCTCTGAGTACAATTTAAATGAACAGAAGAAAGATGGAGGATGTCTCACAAAGGCAGACATAATGAGCAGAGGTGTGTATATAAAATGAGAACTAGGAGAATGAGAGCAGTCAAAATCAGCTCAGTGTTCTATGAAACACAATTTACTGCATCCGCCACAGTGAACTTCTTAACGGCTTTTGTGTCATGAAAGATATATACCATCTAATTAATATATGTGATTTGGAAACCTATTCTTGGGATAACTGAAATTTGATAATGAATTTAAATTTATGATGTTGCTTTCTCTGCTGCGTGCTGGATAACAGGATACATGTTGAGTTTTTAATATTACTTAAAGAAAAGGGAAAATAGGATCTACAACGAAAGAATATAATTATGCTGCATATCTCAGGGAGATTTATACATATAAAATATATGTGTGCAGTGTAGTTATAATAAAGGTTTTATTTTCATTGTTGTGGTTATATGTAAACTGTTATACAAAAAATTTTTATGTGGAATTTCTTCCCCAGAGAAAGAAGCTATACTTTTCCAAGAGAATTGGACTATGAGAGGAAGTAAGCACTTCAAGAAATATGGCCCCCCTGATCTAACTTTGGGCAAAGAAAGTAGAAACTTTAAACTTCAAACTCTGAAGTTCTACAAGATTGATAACTGTCTTGATTTTAGCAAGATTTTAAAGCATTCATGTTATAAATACATTTTCATTTTGAATATTACGTATACACATTTGAAACACAGAACACTCACATCCTAGCTGTAATTTCTATATCAAGAAATAATCAATATAACTCTTTAAAACAACTATTCCTTTGACAAAGTATGGGTGTTTTAAATTCATTAAGTCATTCAAACCATTGGATATCTAGTTTAATATTATCTAATATTTGTCTTCTTAATCAAAGTCATGGTTAAAGGACAGGAATCTATACCAGAGTTTCCTTTATCCACATTATACTTCTGCAAAATTAGGCTCACGATGTGTTTAATTGTTCTAAAGTTGCCTCCATGATCCCTTTGAAGACAGTGATACATATTTCTGTGCCTTCCAGGATGTCATTTTCCTTGACAAGTCTTCAGTTATTTTAAGTTTGTGACTAAACCTTGTATGAACTCCATTTCCCTTCAGGAATACTTTTTTATGCTGTTAATGTTCCTACCTTGGGTCTTCAGAACTGTAACTAGAATTTCTATGATTCTCAACCTCTAAAATAAAATCTACATATCCTCATAAAAATGTAGGCTAGTCACTTTCAAGAAACACACTGAAGATTTTATTAACAGAAATAACCAAGGTAGTGGGAAAATTATACACTTATGTTGGGTTTATTCTATATTTTGTGGTTTAAAGATATGGATTACTCAAATCTGTTTAGTTTGTAATTTGCCATGGTTAGTGTTCAAGTGGGTAGAAACATATCCTGGTTTATTTTTCATGGGATTCAAGAGCTAAGACATCTGTGGATGGGATATCACCAAATGAAGAGCAAGTACATTAAGATTATAGATTTTTGTTTGTGAAAAATGTAACCTTCATATATAAAAATGATGAAATCTTAAAAAGAAATATTTTATTATTTCAAATACTTTCATAAAGCTTGGTAGAATGTTTTGTCAGGAAGTTTAGTAAATTTATTAACTTAGGCCTACATAAGAAGTGTAAGATGAATATTTAAGATGATTTCTATTTCCTTTTATTTTCATAATTTGCTGTCTCTTCAAAAGGGATATCTAAAGTCTTCCATGAGTTAAAAAAAAAAAAGGAATGTTCTGAAAATCTAGTTTGGAAAGTCAGTGTTATACTGTAAGTGAAGAGAGAAAATGAATTATGGAGTTCCTTTTTGTCATTCTTGAATCTTTTCATTTGATTCAAATACAAATAACCGTTCACTTAGAATTTGACTTTTCTGTATTTGCCTTCTTTGCTAGGTCAACGTACTCAAACATTTCAACAAAGCTAAACACAATTTCCTATACTGAAAAGTAATCATAGAACTTCCTGCAAACATCCTTATTGCAGCTTATCTGTGAAGTACCAGTCTGCTGAAAACGGATATGAAAAGACTAGCTCTCAAGTAGTGCTACAGATGATGAAGAGTACGTGCACACACACACTCACACATACAGGGTATGGTTATTCTTTAAAGTAATTGATTTGAAAGCATTTGGTTTCATATTTAAGTCTAGGAGCAAAAAAGTACTAAAACCTTTTTAAAATCATTCTAGAAATGTATGTCTACAGGCACAAGTTAGAAAATGTATGAGGATCCATGCTATTTCCACACCTCTTGTTCGTTATATAAGAGATTATTCTAAGTCAATCTGACTCCTTCCTCACTCATCGCAATTACAAAGATGAGAAGTCATTGCCCTCCTCCTCCGTTCCTCTCCCAGCACACCATCTACCAAATATGCCTTCTCTATACCAGGTGTTTTACCCATATTATCACCTTACTACCATTGGAGAGGCAGTAGAGGGGAAAGGTTGAAAGCCTAGACCCTGGAGGCAGTCTGCCTGGGTTCAGATTCTTGCTCCACTACCAAGGCATTGTGGAATCTCAAATGCTCTGTTCCTCAGTTTCCTCTCCAGGAAAATGGAGATGATAATAATGGGGTGGCTATGAAGATTAAATTAGTATATAGGACACAGTTAGCACTATATGTGTTAGCTATCATTATTCCCATTTGAGAGATAATGGAGAATTATCAGGAGCCAGTGAATTTAAGGGACTTGCCAAGGATAACAGAGGGAGTAAATGGCACTTGAACACAGGTCCCTCTTCTATCTTACACTGTCCACTGGCTTCCTCCCTCCCTGTGCCGTTAAGTGGCAGTACCTCAATTCTGGGACAGACCCCTGTCCCAATCCAGTAGAAATGCTGTCCAAATCCAGTAATGAAGTGCAAACCATCTGAGAGTGAGCAGGAAACAACAGCTTGTCCTCTAGGTACAAGCTCAGATGTTCTCCCACCCGCCTCTCTTTCTTTCTCTCTCCCTCTCTCTCCAAACACCTTAATTTTTTATCAGACAATTATTGGATACTCTTTGCCCTCTTGATAGACACATCTCAAAAGTGCTCCCCTAAGGGGCAAAGCCATTCACAGCACAACTTCCAGTCTAGAAGTAGGATTCTACACACATGCAGGCCAGAGAAATCCGAAGAGGAGGAGGTTTCAGAGATATAAACCCAAGCCAATGTAGCAGGCTGAAAAGAGCCTTAGCAAGCTTTCTTTAAAAAAAAAAAAAAAAAATCTTGCATAACCGAAACTTTATATCCATTGAATAGCAACTCTCCAGATACTCTTTTCCCACAGCCCCTGGCAATCACCATTCTATTCTCTGCTTCCATGAGTTTGACTATTTCAGATACCCCACATAAATAGAATCACGCAGCACTTGTCCTCTGTGACTGGTTTATTTCACTTGGCATGATGTCCTCCAGGTTCATTCATGTTGTCACATACGGCAGGATTTCCTTCTTTTTTAAGGCCAAATAATATTCCATTGTATTTATATACCATATTTTACCCATTCATGGACATTTAGGTTGTTTCTGTATCTTGGCTATTGTGAATAATGCTGCTATAAACATGGGAATGTAGATATCTCTTCAAGATCCTGAATTCAATTCTTTTGGATGGATACCCATACATTGGATTGCTGGATCATATGCTAGTTCTATTTTTAATTTTTTGAGGAACCTCCATATTGTTTCCCATAGCAGCTGCACCTTTTTACATTCCCACCAGCAGTGCATAAGAGGTCCAATTTCTCCACATCCTTGCCAACACTTGTTATTTTTTGCTTTTTTAATAATAGTCATTCTAACAGGTGTGAGATGATACCCATTGTGGTTTTCATTTGCATTTCCCTGATGATTAGTGATGTTGAGCATCTTTTCATATACCTAGTGGCCATTTGGACATCTTCTTTGGAGAAATGTCTATTCAAGTACTTTGCCCATTTTTTTAATCAGGTTATTTGTTTTCATGCTATTGAGTTGCAGGAGCTGCTGTTCAACAGATATAATGTTTCAGTGATGCAAGATGAACAAGTTCTAGAATTCTGCTGTACAACATTGTGCTATAGTTAATAATACTGTACTGTGCACTTAACAATATGTTGAGAGTAGATCTTATGTTAAGTGTCCTTACCACAATAAATACATGAATGAATAAATAAATAAGAAAAAACAAAATACAAACTGCTGCCTTGTTGGAATAACTCCAGCCCCTAAAGGCCACCTCCAATATTCTCAAGTCTATCTCTCCTCTTCTTTTCTCCCTGCCAAAAAAAAATGCTCAGTTGACCTATGTAGGAAGTTTAATGCTATACCAGAATTGCCATCCAGTATCCTGGTTCAGACCTCTGCCTATCCTAGTTTAAAAAAAAAAAAAGAAGAAGAAGAAAAAGAGAAGACCCTGCACAGAATAATAACAGCTAACATTTTCTGAGTATTTAATGATACAGGCAAAGTTCTGAGTGTTTTACAGATTAACTCATTTATTCATTAAAAACCCTAAGAAGTGTTATTATTATTCCCACTTTATAGAGGAAGAAACTGAAGTCTAAAGAGATTAAGTAAGTTGTCCAAGTCACTAGTCCCTAGAGGGACGACTAATCATTTGAGATCTGGACCTACCACTTTTTGATGGTGCGATCTTGAGCAAGGTTTCTTAAACTCTCTAAGTTTTATGATCATTATTATTTAATATGTGGATAATAATAAGATCTACTTAATAGACTGTGGAAATGATTAATAATTCATTTTTGTGAGAATTAAATGCTAAATTGCATATAAACTGACTATGAGAGTGTTTCTTAAGTGTTCAAAATTTTTTTGAAGATTTAAGAATATATCTCAGTCCTTTCCTGTTTCTACCACACTCACACAAAACTCCCCTTTAAATAAGTGAGCTAGAGATCACCCAGTGTGAGCATGAAGCTCAGGTCAAAGCTATAAACAAGGGACACAGTAACCCTTGGCTAACCCCAGAAAGACTGCATGTAAAAACAGGATCTGATTATCTTAATTGTACCTCCAGATTGGCAGACCTAAAAGAATTGTCTCCAGCAAGGGTATCTCTAACTAGAGCCCGCCGTCATATAGATATAGCTCCAAATCAAACTGCTTTATCAAATATTGTATCAATGTTTAAATGAATAATCCCATAGCATTCAAGCTGCAAATGCCCAATATCTTAAAGGAACAGTTGATCGTCCTCCCTTGTTCCCTGTCTTGACCATCACAGCCCATACTGTCACTGTAATATGTGTGAATGGACCCTCTTGCCCATAAAGTCTTTGACAGTGTTTCTCAATCTTTTTTTTTCCACTATCATTAAGATTTCTCAATCTTTTTTTATTATCATTTCATTATCATTTTTAGACATTTGCCGCTAATTGTCCCCATCGCATGAAATTTTATATAAAATATAATGTTACATATTTGAATCCCTGGGTATATCTATTGATATTGTCAGTTGCAAACCACAGAAGACAATCCACTAATTAAAGAAATTTTTAGAGATATTAGGCAGGTTCTCTGCAGAGAGACAAACAGAGAAATAAACTTCAATGTTGCATGGCAAGGAGTGATGTCTACCACACCACAGGACTGGTCCAACATAAAAACAACAGCTGCTACCACTCACTCCTTGAAATCAACCATATTTGGACGAAAATAACAGAACTTCCACCTTAGCTATTCTGCAAAAATATAAGAACTTTCCACTACTGTACTTGATTGAATATGGATTTCCCCATGTTTGGTCTCCATCTCATATTATACTCTTTTATATCCAAGTCTCATGAGAGTGCGTCTAGTAGGTGGACACTAAGTTACATGCCATCACCCTAGAAAGAAGGATGGAATTCTATTTTGGGATGATGGTACTCACAATGTGGGAAACTATATAAAAATGTTGGGCATCATTGATGGTATATGTTTCCTACAGAGGACAAGTTCAAAGTCTATAAAGTTCTGGATTTCTTGATCCAAAAATGGCTAAAATAACTGATAGTCTTAAAAGGCCATGGCTTTTAGAACTATTTCCATGAACCTATCCACGGAGTTCCTTATCTCTTACCTTGAACGGGCATTCTGCCACAGGGAATGGTATTGCTTATAGCAGTCAATCTATTTGAGGGACAGGAGAAAAAGCTCCCCATCCCTTCCTGGACAGTCTAACAGATTTCCCAAGGAGTCCCATCAGGACAGAAAATGTGCCTCTGCTTTCTGATTCCAGATGGTGTAAATCTGGAATAAATGTTAGAGATCCTTTTATCAATCCAAGTTCCTGCTAAAGGAGGAACTTCAATGAGTTGGCATAATATTTAATATCTCAGTTAAAGAACACTATCTGTCTAGTATTGGAGTCATTATTGACCACTCCTCCACCCTAGTCAATCAATCAAGTCCCTCTGATGTTACCTCAGACTTTTTCAGTTGCGCCCCCTGTTGCCTACGCTTCCCACTATGGCTGTATTTCAGGCTTTCATTATCTCCTTTTTGACCATTGTCAACAGCTCCCTATTTGGTCTCTTTGAGTTCAGTTTTGCCTCCTCAGGTTAATTTTCAATACAGATATCTTTCTAAAATGCAAATCTGATTTTATCATTCCACTGATCTAAGTCCTTCAGTGGCAATCCATACTTATAGAAGTAGGCCTAAGTTTCTCAACATGACATTCTGCTCCCTATTTCTCTCTCTGAGCTAATATATCATGACCCTATTCAAACTTCATGTTCCATCAAGACCAAACTGTATAGTTGTATGTACACATCTCTGGTTTTGCTCTTGTTCTCTCTGCCTAGACCAGGGGTCAGCACACTATGGCCCATGGGTCAAATCTGGATGATGGCCTGTTTTTTTACAACCATTGAGCTAAAAATAGTTTTACATTTTGAAAAGTTGTAAAACAAAAAGAAGAATATGCAAAAGAGACCTATTGTTCTGACATAAAAAGCCTAAAATATTTACTATTCGCCATTGACAGAAAAAGTTTGCTGACCCTTGGTCTAAAGTGCCCTTTCTTTCTCCAGCTTTGACAAACTCTTACTCATCACTTAATACACATATGAGATCATAAATCATCTCCTCCATGAAATTTTCCTGCACAACTCCTTCCTGTATCCAAGGTTAATGTTAGGAACACCTTCATGCTTCCATAAAACCCAGACAATAGTTTTGTTGCTGAACCTACTCATTGCATTAGAGAGCGTTATTTGTCTTCCCCAATAGACTGTTAGTTATGTGTTATGAATTTTTTTCCACAAAATCTATGATAAGCACATAATAAATGTTTATGGAAATGAACTGCGGCTGAATAAAGGCATTACAATTGACATCATACGGTATCACGGTAATTTAAACAACAGGAACTCTCCGTGGTACTGAAGAGACTCTGCCTACAGCTCCTTCCTACGGGATGCCCAAAATCTTATGTTTTGTGTTTCTCATTTACCTTCACCAGCCTCTATCACCACTTCATGATTTTTTCTGCCACGTGCCATTAAAATTCTTGTAGAATCCTAACTAACTCTTGTCCAACTATCTTCTGCTCCAATTAACTGTTCATCCTTTTGGTCAATAAATGGTCAAGCAAATAGTCATATGCTCCCCCACATTTTCTAGCCTCTTTGCAGTTCAAGGGGACATGTGAATAATTTTGATTAATGGGATATGAGCAGAAATTAAGTATGCTATTTCCTAGTTGAAGCACAGAATAGAGAATGTTGAGTCCCTTGCTTTGACGGCAATGGAAGCCATGCACTAGGATACATAGCCATAATATGGAAATATCTTAGATTGCTGAGTCCCTGCATGGAGCACAACTACCCTGAAGAGTCTCTGACTCACATCAGACTGCTGAGTTAAGCTGTGATTTGGGAGTTAATTTGTTACTATAGCAAAACTGAATTTCTCTGATCGATACATTCTTTTAAAATAACTCTTATCACAGTTCATTTACTTCTATTTCCTTTACTAGATTATAAGTTTATTGAGAGAAGTGATTTGATCTTGTTGATTCTGCACAGAATCACCTAATAATTGTTTGCTAAATTAGTGAATAGACTTCTAAGTCTGCTTTCCTCTTCTCCATGATATTTCCTACTCTCGGAAAGAACAATAATCTGTTTATTTTATAGCAGTGAAAGGAAAAGTGTGATGTAAGCTACATAGTAGTCAAGAGCAAAGACTCTAAAGACAAACCGCCTGGGTTCACATCCCAGTTCTGCCACATACTAGCTATGTCCTTGGTAAATTATAGGTAAACTCTCTGTGCCTCAGTTTCCTCATATGTGAAATATGGACATCAACAGCACCCACCTCATTGGGTTACATAGTTAATACACGTAAAATGTTTAGAATAATGCCTAGCACATAATGAATACTATATAAATCCTGGCTATTATATACCACTAAAATTTCTTTTTAGGAGCCCTAAATTTCTATCCTTGTCCCTAATGACTTACAAAATCAATGATTTTTTTTTTTTTGGTAAAGGCACTTCTTTCAATAACTCCAGGCTTTGTTTTCTTACAGAATTAATTAATAAATTAAAGAATATTAAATGACACATAATATGAAAAAATTACAGTTTAAACATGTATAAATATTAAAATAAACATAAGTACTTATCTATTTACATTACGGCAGCAGCTCATGTACCATAAGAAAACAGTGATACAATGAATTCTGAGGATGAAGTATATTTATCATTTTAGGTTCATCTGATTCCAAATCAGACAAGCTACTAATACATTTTTAAAAACAAATCACAGGAAAAATTGTTTTCAAATAATATGTATATTACTTTCATTGAAATTTTATTAAAAGTCACACTCCACCAAGGCAATAATTTGATTACTGGATCAGAAAAATTAGTGTTTCATACTCCTTGAGGCTAAATGATAGCAAAATAGTCTTGGAAATTCTTAAATTCGCTTCATACGTAAAATAGGTTAGGAAAAGATAAATAGACAAAATACAGCTATTTTAAAAATTGTTATAATCTATTAACTTGAATTTAAGCAGAGCATATTGGTTTGACTAAAAAAAATAACACTAGGGTTATCTGAATATATACTCAGTTGAATGATCATAAAAACAGGTTCTTAATAAAGCAAATTATTTGTTAAAGGTAAATTTAATTCTATTTCCCCCCTGTAGTTTTCATTTATTTATAATAAATCATGGCTGACTATTTGAACTCTTCAAAGTTGCCTTTTTTTATTCACATTTCATCACTGCAAGCGCCAGTCTGGATGACTATATGCCTATTGCACGGCTGCTTTCAGGCTTTACGGACATCATCTTTGACGTGAATTTACAATCACATATTGCTTATGTTATTGATAAAGTTTACATCATTTCCAGTTTGTATTCTTGAGAGAAACAAATTTAATTTTAGATTTGGAATTATTTTACCTACAGTTTCTAACAGAAAAGGCAATAACTCAAACACTTTTAATAGAACTCATTTATATACCTCTATCTATAGTTGGGAAGAAAATATTAGAACTTTTACATTTTAATGTCAAATTTATATGTTCTATAATATACCAAGTATGTAAGTACAGGAATATATATACAGAATTTATAAATTATAAGTAAATAATAAACAAATATATAATTATACATGCATGGTCAAATATTTTGCTAATAGAGGAATCCAATTTTAAAAAGTTTTGCTACATTTGGTTTAGAGACCTGACAAGGTCAGGGAGGGAATTAAGAGATTAAGAGATTTAGTGTGAAAACTCATCTCACTTATGACTTTCTGAGATGAGGGAACCATTAGATTCTTAACTTATCCTCCTGTGGTCAGTAAGGAGATACCAACAGTGATGGGAATAAGAACACAAAAGGCTTTGATTTGAGTCCATTGCTGTGTTCTTCAAGGGAATGAAGGGGAACAGGCCAGGAGGAGCACAGCAGAAGCCTGAAATCCGCAGAGTGTGTTTCTAGTTGGTCTGCTATAGAATTACGATCTAGACTGAGGATGTTGGGTTTCTGCCAAGAAGGGCTAAAGATGCCTTGAGGGCTTAATACAATGGAAGACTCATGGAAGACTCATGCATAGATATTGATAAAGCAATGCAAATTACTATAAGTACCATAAAAAATGTATACATTATTTTATGAGCCCAAAGAGATAGCAAATGCATCTACTTGGGACAGAGAATCAATAAGCAATCACAGCAGCATTTGAGACTGGTTTTGAAAGGGGAGTAAAATTCTCTTGGGGGGGTTGTTGCAAAATGAATAGCATGTTCAAAGTGGAAAAGCTGTGGTCACATTGAGAGAATTAACAGAAGTGTGAATGGCTAGAATACAATGATGAGCACAGCAGGCACAGCAGGGGAAAGGACTGGCAAGGCAATTGAGGCCAGAATGGAAGGCCCTCAAATGCTTTACTCAATAATTTTTTTTTTCTTTTTGTGAGGAAGATCAGCCCTGAGCTAACATCCACGCCAATCCTCCTCTTTTTGCTGAGGAAGACTGGCCCTGAGCTAACATCCGTGCCGATCTTCCTCCACTTTATGTGGGACGCAGCCTCAGTATGGCCTGACAAGTGGTGCATCGGTGCACGCCCAGGATCCGAACCCAGGCCGCCAGCAGCGGAGCACGCGCACTTAACCGCTACGCCATTGGGGCCGGCCCCTACTCAACAATTTGTACCACTGGAGACACAATGTGGAGTGACCACTGCAAGTTTACATACATAGAAGGAAATACTAAAACAGTAGTGGTGTGTAAATGGATGCGTGCAAACCAAAGAGAGTCAAGCACAGTGCCTGGAAAATTACTGCACAAAACCAGGCAAGGTATGAGCAGGCTTGGAATTCCAGTGTTAAGAGAAAGCTTTCTGATTTCAATTCATTGCTTTATGCTTTGTATTAGTGTGCTAGGGCTGCTGTAACAAAGTATCACAAGCTGGGTGGCTTAAAACAACAGGAATTTATTGTCTCACAGTTCTGGAGGCCAAATGTCCAAAATCAAGCTGTCAGCAGGTTGGTTCCTTCTGACGGCTGTGAGGGAGAATCTGTTCCATGCCTCTCCCCTTAGCTTCTGGTGGCTCCAGACATTCCTTGGCTTATAGATACATCATTCCAATCCTCCATCTTCACACGGCATTCTCCCTGTGTCTCTGTGTCTTCATAGGGCTGTCTTCTTATAAGATCAATCATATTGGATTAGGAGCCCACTCTACTCCAGTAGGACCTCATCTTCACTTAATTATATGTGCAGTGGCCCTATTTCCAAATAAAGTCACCTTCTGAGGTACTGGAGGTTAGGACTTCAACATATCTTTTTTGGAGGGACACAATTCAACCCATAATGTGGCTCAAAGGAATGAAGAGGAACACGAGGGCTGCAGCGTCCTCACACAGAGAAATATGTTTGCGATTATATGAAAGCACGGACAGCGTTCTGTGACTCAGTGTTAGGTAAAAAGGCTATGCTTTATTAAGATGCTATCAAATAAGAATAATTCATTTGCTAAATATTGTTTGATTTTACAACTCAAAATTGCCTAAAAATACAAAGCATAATAGAATATAAGACCACATAAAACAATGGAGCGAGTTAGAAAGGTGGGCAGCAAGAGGGAGAGAGGTAATTTACATTAAAAAAACAAAAATGTTGAGAAAAACTTCTAGAAAAAATTCTAGCTTTGTATTTGGAAATTGCATGCAGGAGTCCACATGACTTTTTAAAGTTAATATGTATCTTTAAAGAGAGATAACCCATTGTCATCCATGCTTTTTTTTTTTTTTTTTTAATGTTGGAAATCACTGGCTAACATAAACTCTAAAAGAACATACAAACAGTTACAGTATAATGATCATTCAATTTGTTATTAAAGACCTTCAGATTGGAAGAAGTCATTGTACCTAGCAAAAGTTATTAGTAAAAACTATTCCACTTTATTTTCCAACTCAATTAACTACACTACCTCCCCCACACACACCCCACCTAACATATATTACCCCTAGGAGCTAGGGAGAGTTTAGGCTTACATTATAATAATATGGTTCCTTATAAAGATGTCACAAGAGGTAACATCAAAATCTCTTTCTAAAGACTAACTGCATAGCTAGGAAAGACCACTAATTAAACTATCACTGAATGTAGATTTTATGAATTTTTTTTAAGAAATAAAATATGCTCCATGAAAGATTGTGATTGCATTTCATGAAAGAGCATGATTGCAAAAAGCCCACCCATACCGTCCAGTTTTTAGAGGCAGTTAATTTGGCCTCTTTGAAGCAGATTGTCTTTCCCCTTCCATCCAAGATACAGGGGTGTAATACAGTCTCACCTGGGTGTGTAGGGATTTACAAACACAATTCCAATTACAAGGAACAGTATTTGCACACATAAGGGCCTGCCCAGAGAGCTATGAATTCACCTTCTAATTTGCAGTGTTGCCCCCAGAAGCTGAGCATGATTCTGCTCACATATGGCGAGTGCATGGATGCCCATGCCCAGTGCACCAGGTAGAAGGTACAGAGCTCACAGTGGGGAAGGCTGAACAGATGATTTACAGCTGATGTCTAAAAGCTCCGTAGAGAACCGCCAAGCACTGCACTCAATGCCACCAATCAGGCAAATCCAGTTGTGGCAAACAGGTTTGGCATTAACAACAGAAATAAAATATGCTAATAAGTTGTTCTACTCCAGGAAAACAAGTCATCAAGGAAAAAGAGAGAAAAAAAGCCATGTCTTTAATGTTTTGCAGAGGTTTTTGGTTACATTTCTACATTTATCTCTAGTTATGGCTTCACTGATATTTCTATCCCATTTACAACATAGTAACGTTTTACACAACTACCCTCTTTAATGATCTCTTTGGAAATCTTCAAATCCCCTTGTATGCTACCAGGAGTTAACTATGGCATTTAAAATACATATATCATGTCTACTTTATTTGTACATATTCTCTATAGGATGCAGTATAGTGTAATGGTAAGTTCAATAGGGCTGGTGCCAGGCAGACTAGGTTCAAATCCTGCCTCTGCCCATTAATAGCTTGTGACCTTGGCCAACTTAAACTCTTTAAGCCAGCATTTCCTCACTTATAAAATGGGATTATAATAATACCTAATTTTTAGACTTGTTGGGAGGATTAAATGATTAATATAAGCAAAACTCTTAGAATAGCACCTGGCACATGGTTAGTGCTCAATAAATGTTAGCTACTATAATTCAGTATACTGTCTGTTCACCTCTGACATGATAATGCATTCCTAATAAATATAACATTATAAAATTTAAGTAAAGAAACCAAATACTTTGATGGCTTATAATGGGGGCTAGGAGTAAGAAATATTCAGAAATAAAATATTTTTCAGGGAGGTATTGGAGGATTGCTTATTTATTTTTGTAGTTGTAAGTACATAGTTACAAACCCTAAACATCATGAAAAAATTAAGTATTTGATTATTCTTAGCTTATTCACAAGAGCCTTCCTTTTCTTTTCTTTTTTTTTTTTTTGTTGAGGAAGATTTTCCCTGAGCTAACATCTGTGCCTATCTTCCTCTATTTCGTATGTGGGTCACCACCACAGCACAGCTGACGAGTGGTGGAGGTCCGCGCCCAGGAACCAGGCCTGCGAACCCCAGCTGC
This sequence comes from Diceros bicornis minor, assembly GCF_020826845.1. Classification (NCBI taxonomy): domain Eukaryota; kingdom Metazoa; phylum Chordata; class Mammalia; order Perissodactyla; family Rhinocerotidae; genus Diceros; species Diceros bicornis. Next base: position 14,153,878 of record NC_080742.1, on the reverse strand, counting down.
CAAAGCAGAGCACACTGAAGTTAACCACTACACCATGGGGCTGGCCCCTGAGCCTTCCCTTTCTGACCTGCACCAGCACTGTCATTAGTGTATCCCTTACTATACATCCTTATCTCATCATCTTGATTACCCATTGCTTTAATACACAAACATAAAGACACTCCAACAATGTAGCAACTGTGCTCCAAAAGCTTTTATTCTTTTTATAACAAATGTTGATGATGTGATGCAAATTTTATTTACTAATTAATTGATTCTATTATGTCCAACTGGCCTTAGAAATGAATACTAGCTCTATTGGGAAAAAAAATCTTGTACATTTTATTACACATACTGAAGACCTGAGCCCAGGCTTGCCTAGAAGACACAGAAAACAGAAGACTGGAGATAAATTCTATATTTTCAAGTCTTCATGACTATGGGCCAGTCATTGGAGAATGCAGCAAATATTTGATCCTTTTAGCTTCAAAACTGGAGAGGTAAAAAAAAAACCTGGTCAGGTAAATGGGTAGAAAGAAGTAGAGAAGATTATAGCAATTATCAGATTAGCTTGAATGAGAAAACAGTGCATGTTTTATGCACTTTTTGAATGTGTGTATAACTCTAACAATATTACTCAAAAAATGGCCACTTCAGTTTCACTATAATGCTCTGCACATTTGGTATCTTTAAAGGTTTCATATTTAATCTTACAAATATTAGATTAAATATAATGTAAGTATAATATTAATTGAATTTTTAACAGTATGGCACACAATGTATTCAATTTCATTTGATTCTTCCTGGTGAAATAACTTTATGGCACTTGAAGTTTTCTTCACAGAACCTAGAATTCTAAGCTTGATTTTGTTTTGGTGTCAAATCTTTAGCAAGTTTCCAAAAATCTGAATAAAGGGAGCACATAACATAGTGACAGGAGTCTCAGTCTGACTTGCCTTCAGCTCACTGAGAAGAGATTACCCAGGTAAGAGAAGATATCCAATGTAAGACACTGAGACCACTTCCATTTTTTTTAAAAATGTGCACAATGACAATAACATTCCTCAAATCTAACATTCCTCAAATCCCCATGAACAAAGTGTCAAAGCAACGTAAGTAAACTATTAAGCCACATCCTCTAAAGGCATTAGTACAATTATTTGTTTTATTGGCTTTAAACATGCAAGCCAAGCCACGATAAACTCAATTGGGCATATGTTTTTCATTATATCATAACTATAAATGGAAATTTTTAATATTCCCCAGCTGTTTCTATCAATAGCAGAAGGTAATTAATGATAAGACTAAAAAAAAAAAAAAAACCTGAAATAACTTTATATTCAACCCTCAAAACACTTAATATTCATCATATTATGAAATCTGTGAGGCAAATATATTAACACTTTTTTACTATATTCCCTAAGGGATCAAGGTATTTAAGTTTTTATTTTAATTATAATGTGTAGCAAGCCAATTACTATATAGAGTAAGTCAGTGAATGGGATCACACTGCTTTATGTGTCCTTTGATAGTACTGAGAACTGAATGTTTAGATGTAGGAAAACATGTAATGAGGAAGAACTTGTTTAAAGGACTCTCTCAAGTGAGAAGGGACTCTCATTAGGCTAAAAATAATAACAACAGTAAGAGCTACCATTTGTTGATGCTTACTATACACGACCTGCACTTTTTTCCCCAATAAATCCTCACTCCAACCCTATGCAACAGCAGCAGTGGTGTGGTGGAGTTGGCTTATAGTGGCTAGAGACCACTGATTGTACACGTCTTTCCAATTCAGTGACATCACATTGGTAGCTTGAAATTGGCCATGGTGGGAGTATTTACATCATAGAGATTAACAAACACTACAAATCAAGGCTTTTTTTTTCCCCCGGAGAACTGGTTCTTAAACACTTACCAGCACACCACTAAAAACAGGTATAATTATTTCCACATTATAGAGGAGGCAACTGATGCTCAGCAAAATTAAGTGATTTGATCAAGGTCACAAAATTTAAGCCTGCGATTTGCCTTAAAACAATCCAGTGGAGAAAGAAAAAATGGGTGAGGATACAGATAAAACAAAATTGGCTCTGAGTTGATTGTTGAAACTGGGTGATAGATGCATGGGGGTTCACTGAGCTATTATGTCTAGTTTTATATGCGATTAAAATTTTCCATAATAAATAGTTTAAACACACATACATACATACACACACACAGACAATATTGACACTTAGATAAACAAATCAATTCAACATGATAAAGACCCACGGAATCAGAAGTTGAAGATGCAGGGCTCAGTACTCTTTTTTGATGTTAAAAGTTGATAATCACTGCTTTACACTACTATTTATTTACAATAAAAAACCCCACATAACCCTAGAACAACCCAAATGACCACTAATAGGGGATAATGAGTAAATATTGTACACACAATAAAGTACTATGCAGTATTATGTAAAAAAGAAATGAGCACTATGTCTATATACTATATTGATCGGTTTCCTAGAAATATTATTAAATTTTTTTAAAAAAACAACATAGCGACTGCATATTTATTTATTTATCTAAGAGAGGGAAGAATATATAGAGATATAGAATGCACAAATATAGAGATTTTGCTTATATTATAAAACAATGGAAAGATAAACCATAATTTTTTAAATAGTTATGTAGACGAGTAGAGATGAAACAGAGTAGAGAGGACAAGAAGAGAAGCTAGACTTCTTTGAATAAATCTTGTTTTGTGGACTTTATAGATACTTTGCAACCATGTAAATTATTTACTCAATTCTGAAAAAATTAAATAAAAAGCAATTCCTAATAATTGACAGTAAAATTAAGCAAATTAACTTAACTGTATATCTACTTGGTGGCACAACTACAGAGAGGAACTCTTCTAAATTACTCCAAAATACAGTAGTTTGATTCTACATCCCTAGTGATTTAAACTGTTTAAACTTTAAATCAGCAGTAATAGGTTATTTACACCACAAAAATTGACAAACACTACAAATCAGGATACCCACCCATACCCACTCCAGAGAGCAGGTTGTTAAATATTTACTACTAAAGTTGAATAAAGCACACCACTAAAGTGAAGTCAAAATCTTGTAAGCCTAAATTTGAAATGGAAGTATCAGGAAGAACTCATGATATATTTTATTTTAAACACACAAACACACACAGACACACAAACACACACACTTCTGAGCTCTGTTTACTAAAAAGGCCTAAAAACAATAATCGACCCCGGAGCAAGACTTATATAGTGTTGTCAAAACAGCATTTCTAATGAAAAGGAAACAGGGCTCTTTGAGAGAAGAGCTCTAGGAAATGAAATATACATGAAGAGCCTGGCCCACTTTGCCATACCAGAAAGCAAGCAAGCTACCAACGATACAGTGGTTAACTGGAATAGGCTTCCACTGGCCAAAAATTTGAGCACCGATTAGAATAATAACCTCAATGGATTGAAAACATCAAACATATTTAAATGATGAGTTTAAAACGATACTGAAAAAACTCACAAAAACAAATTGGACGTTATGGGAAACTATAGAAAACAAAAATTAATTTTGAGAACTGGAAATAATACTGCTTTTTGTATATAAACTCTACCTCAGAGTAACCAAATTGTTGATGAGGAATCATTTATTTTTAGAAAATTATTCTAATTAATAAATTAAGAAGGAATGAAATAAATGTGATATTACCATTTTGTAACCCATAATGAACTAATGGATCTAGGCAAAGATCATCATGGCTGCTAACATCACAAAAAGAGAGAACCAAACATTACGTACTTCCTGATGGAAATTCCCAATACCACCTACACAGATGTTTTGCCAAGCAAGGTCAATACCATTCAAGCTTCCAGATCTAACAGAAAATACAGGGGACAGAGGAACACAACACATGAAACAATACCACAAGGATACAATTAGCAAACTCCAGAACAAAAAAATATAGTTTCTTTAACAATACGACAAAACAAGAAGAAACAAAAAATGAAGGGAGAATCTATAGTTTAAAAGAGAGTTAAGAGACATTGATTTATAACATTGTATATATTTTACTCGGATCCTGGCTCAAAAATGTTATACACACATACACAGCTATTAGGAAAATGAGAGTAGTAACTGGATATGTGATGGTATTAAGGAAATATTGTTTTATATAGGCATGATAATGTTACTACGGTTATGTTTTTTGTTTAAGATTCCCTAACTTTTAGAAATACATACTGAAATATTTACAAATGGGTTGCTATGATGTCTGGAATTTGCTTCAAAATTATCAAGGGCAAGGGGGAGGGCAGGTAAGTGGATGAAACAAGAGTAGCCAAGACTTGATCATTGTTAGAGCTGAGAGATGGGTAAATGATGGTTCATTAGAGCAGTCTCCACACTTTTGTATATTTTGGAAATTTTTTATAGAAAAGGTTTTTTTTTTTTTTTGAGGAAGATCAGCCCTGAGCTAACATCTGCCAATCCTCCTCTTTTTGCTGAGGAAGACTGGCCCTAGGCTAACATCCATGCCTATCTTCCTCCACTTTATACAGGAGGCGGCCACAGCATGGCTTGCCAAGCGGTGTGTCGGTGCGCACCCGGGATCCGAACCGGCGAACCCCGGGCTGCTGCAGTGGAGCGCACGCACTTAACCACTTGTGCCACTGGGCTGGCCCCTAGAAAAGGTTTTTTAAAGAGGAAAATCTGTATTTCAGCAAGGTACTTATGATTCCTAGGTGAGGGTCCAAGGGCAAAGGGATATGACTGAAAGGCAGAAAGGTCAGGAGTACTGAAACATAAAGTTGAGAAGGAACAGAAATCTAAGCCTTGGGCAGCCATAGGCATCCAGGATGCTACCTTCTGGCAGATAGGAGGCAAGGAGCAGATGGTCTAAAGAATGGTCAAAACCCTTAATCTGATCCAAAACAGGCAGGAAATCACAGAATGGGCATGACTCTTCCAAAAAACAAGGGATGTAAGGATTTACTTAGGGAGAGCCACATATTCAAAGTGAACATCTATTTAAGTTCATATCAACACTAACTGAGGGTGAGAAGTCCAGCAGGCTAGGCAGCTGGAGAGCTGAAAGAGGCCAAACACAGAGAGGGTACAAGGAAGAAAACCTTTAAGAACTCAGTCATCCACCATTCAAGTACGAAAGCCCAGAAAAAGAGACTGAAAAGAATAAGCAGTAATGTGGGCCAGCAATAATAGGAAGCTTGGCAACTACAAAAATGAAGTTGGGTCATTTTGAATGAAGGTGTTAAGATGATTATGAATCTAAGAGGCAAAGACACAACTCATAAAAGCAAACAGAATAATTATGATCATAATAGTTTCTACCCAAAAGACAATTTTCATACACGTACCATGTGAAAAAATCGTACAATGTCAGAGTTGGAAAGAGCCCTGAAGGCATCTAACTTAATCTTCTCCTTTTACAGATGAGGTAACTGGGGCCAGGGAAGCAGAAGGGATTTGTCCAAGAACATAGAGATCACTAGTGAGAGAGCTGGGATTAGAACCTAGGTCTCCGAGGCCCAGGCTGCCGTTCTGAAGATCCTGCACGCCTGTTAACAGAAACAGTCCTTTAACGGCCTCACACTAGTGTTCTCCTTAACCACATCTTCTTGGGACACTAACTCTTGGAGTTTGGAGGAAGATTTTTATGAAAGAGCTATGGAATGGGGCATCTAGAAGACCTCAGTTGCATTGTGGAATACATAGGGTGGCAGACTTTGCCCAGTGGGATTAGACTAAATAAAACATCAGTACTTACATATTCTATATCTGTATTTTCTTCAAGGTGTATTTCTGTATTCTGTATTTCTGTACATTCTGTACATGTGCTTTTCCATATGTTTCTTCACCTGAATCTCCTCTGAGATTGGTAAAATGGAGATTATTAGCCCCATTCTACAGATGAGCAAGTTTCACTCCAAGACAGTACGGTGGAGTCACATCTTACATTTCACATAAGGTAAAATCACTTGTAATCAAAATTTTCCTTTTAAAAATCCCCTAAGTTGCTCAGCATTGGAAGAGATCACAGTTTTGTTGGCTGAGCACTGAATGAGGTAGTTGGCTTGTACGAATGTGACATGTTGTGCAAAACATATGCATCCTTCAACAGCAAAGTTACACTGAGCCCAGGGGGGATATCACACTATTGGAGCCATGCAAGAACTCAGACAAACTGAAGCAACAGCAGATTCACATCCTGCATTTCACCCTCCCTCAGAGGTAGGTACTGTTTGGATGGGAAGACAGGTAGAATCACTCACATCATTTATTTTTATTCTTCTTTCTGTCTCTCTCAACTCATAACTTAAACACATACATGACGTAACTCCACCCTAAGTGACTAGCCCAAGGTCACCAGGCTAGTTAGTGTCATTTTAGGCCCTTATGTAGATGATATCATGAAAAAGTTAATAGAAAGTGTTTAAAAAGCAGAGTGTGGAAATCCTGAACTTGGAGTCTAGACACCTTGCTTTAGCACCCATATCTGATGTTTGAAAGCCATGGAACCTTGGTCAATTTATCCAACCACTTGATTTCGGTTTCTTTAACTGCAAAATAAGATTAATATTACCAGTCTTTTATTTATAGTATGTTATATGGATCAAATGGAATAACGTCAGTTATTTTTTTTCCAGTTATTTTGTAAACTGGAAAGCCACAACAAATGCAAGAATTATTTAAAAATATTAGTTGCAATCTTGGAATTGGTCCTGGAAATGTGATAAAATCCTCAGTCTATTACTAAAAGCAAGCAATGAGTACTATTTCACCATATACAAAAGAGCACCACAGCTTAAAAAACAAAATAACAAACAAACAAAAAAAAACCCACCCTGATTAAAGTTGGGAAAATGTATCAAAATAGATTTGCTTTGCCTTGATGGTCTCCCAAATCGAGTCAAGGTGCATTTTAAAGACCCACTTTAGGGCATGTTTGACAGCAGGTGTGGGCTTGCTTCTTTTCAGGGATGGATGTAGCTTTGGTAATCCAATTTATTAAATATACAATTGATTATATTTTTTTTAAACCAGATATTTGTAATTGTACTCCTGAAATCATTTAGACCCCAGAAAATCATTTAGGTAATAAAAATAGATAATTTACAAAATAGTTAGTTTTCTCTTATTTTCATATTTTAAGTCAAAAGTAAAGGTGATATAATTGAATCAATAATCAGGCATCTCTACCAGAAAAATATTGTTTGAACACATACCCCAGTATGTGTGTCTTTATTTTATATAATATATATACATATCACTGTACTATAATATTATGCACATTATAAAATATACCCTAAATTAGAAGTTGTAAAAGTACAGGATGATAAAACAAATTATATAAAAATAGAAGTTCGAGAGGCCAGCCTGGTGGTGTAACGGTTAAGTTCGTGCATTCTGCTTCGGCAGCCCGGGCTCACCGGTTCGGATCCTGGGCACAGACCTACTCACCGCTCATCAAGCCATGCCGAGGCTGCATCCCACACAGAAGAACTAGAAGGACCTACAGCTAGAAGGACCTACAGCTAGGATATACAACTATGTACCAGGGCTTTGGGGAGAAAAAAGAAAAAAAAAAGAGGAAGATTGGCAACAGATATTAGCTCAGGGCCAATCTTCCTCCAAAAAAAAAAAAATAGAAGTTCTAATATTTTCTTTACATCATCCAATGGGTCATCTTGTCTGCCCTCTATGATGTATGCATAACATCCCTCAATCCCTTGACATACATACACTTTAGAGGCACAGAACTAGTTGGTTCTTTGTTCATTAATTAATTAGAGAAGGAATTATTAGCTATCCCTAATTACTGCCTTAATAAGTCAACATATTTCACCTATTTCACATAACCAGGTGACATGTAAAAATATAGTTGTATAGTTTAAAATTAAGTAACTCTAACCAAAAACGAGAACCGGTAACACTGAAATTAGATCACTTCAAACACACAACTATAACTGAAAAGATGTTACATAAGTTCTGCAACAACTACATTAGTGACAGATAATATTTACTTGAAGCAATTTAACTAAACAATTCTGTGTGGATCTTGTTACAAAATAAACATTATTTATGTACTCTTATTGTTGCACACAGTGAATTCAAACCAAGAGGCAATACCCTCATTTAAAACAGCAACTTGATACACCAGACCATTTATATTTCCCAGTTTGATAACAGTACCTCAAAATGTCAACCCTTAAGAGAAAGACTGGTTCATTATATTGCCTTATGGAAAAAAAATACTCATACACAGGTCTGTTATATGCCCTTTGGGCATGAAAATATGAAGTCAGAAGATTCCGTGCTACTTTTTGTTTTGGAGTATATATTACAAACCATTTAAAATGTACTAGATCAAAGTTGCTGAGCTTTCTATGCAACTATTACACTTAAATAAGAAAAGAATAAAAATTTGAGAATATCTGAAAATATTTCCTGGAAGAAAAATCAGTATTTCTTCAACTGAAATATCTAAGGTAATTTTTGGCTCAGAATTCTTACCTTTGAATATGCTATTGAAAAAAAAAAAAAATCTGTGGTGTTGCTCCTGATTTGGCATATTTTCCTCAGTGCCATCCTGAAATGTAATCTCCTCTTGACTGCAGGAGGCTATAATGTTTAGTAACTATACAAGTGGATATACTTTTGATTTCATTTTACAGAATAGCAAAGGGGGAAAATATACCAATTTTCTTTGTGTGATAAAACAATGTGTCCCAATCACAAACTGCCTAATTCATATTCCAAACCAGAGTAGACCCCAGGCAACGCTCTGAAGTCAGCCAAATTTGTCCACTGTGTCCTCCCACCTCCCTTTTCAATGCCTTTTTTCCTCCTGGCGCCAAGTGCCCTCCTGCTCTGTCCAAGCGCTTGACAAAATTCAAAGCAGTATTTTAAGAAAAAATTTGGCCCTACCCAAAGGCATCCCTAAGGCCACCTCCATGCATAAGTGGGATGGTGCTCCATATGGACACAAATACAAAGAGAAGGCCTGAATTTTCATAATAAAATGCCACCTGCATCTCTGCAACCTAAAATACATGCATCTCCTTTTAATCAGTAAAATAGGATATGAGGAACCAATTTGAAAATTCAGCCTCAGAATGACCAAGCTAAATGCTTGGTTGAACCATTTGATATCCAAAGAAAGCTTCTAAGGGGCCATGTTAATATTTTTAGCGTTCTTAAACTCTACTTCTGCATTGAAATAAATAAATTTAAAAGGCAAAATAATGTTTTCAAAACCTACTTCCACATTGAAATCAACTAAATGTATTTTATTAAATTTTATTTTATAGAAAATGTAAAGCAAGAAACTCCATTTGAAGATCATTTCTACGTCATTTCAGAATCTTAATCTTACTAAGAAAGCATGCTTAGTTTAAGTATTTATGCCACAAGTCCCTCCCAGAATTTAGTGCTAGAGAAAGTCTGTCCACCCAGATTATCCTCCACTAACCTGACAGAACTAGATAACTGTTTTCCTTTTTGCCTGGTATGCTATGGAACTCAGATTTAAATTTAAAATCTCCCACTATGATTTTGGATTTATCTATTTGTCCCTTAGTTCTTTCAGTTGTGATTCATGAATTTTGAGCCTCTGTTAAATGGTACATATATACGTGTTTAAGATCATTACGACTTTTTATTGAATTGCACATTTTATACTCATTTAATGTTCCTCTTTATCTTTTGTAATAATCTTTACCTTGACATTTTGTCTCATATTAATGTAGCCACACATTTTTATATGTACTCTTTGTGGGATATATCTTTTTCCATTGTTTTACTTTCAATTTGTTTATATGTTTCTATTTAAACTGTACCTCTTGTGACAGGATATATGTGGATCTTGGTCTTTATATCCAGTCTGACAATCTCTGCCTTTAAATTGGAGTGTTTAATCTATTTATATTTAATGTAATTACTGATATTGTTAGGTTTAAGTCTATCACTTTTTCATTCGTCCCTTCTGTGCACAAAGGTTCAGAGGCAAATAATAATCTTACAAATTTTGTGAAGTGTGGAATGTAAAGATTAAAGGTGTGAAGAAGTTGGAAGTGGCACAATAAATAGGCATTTTAAACCTCACCTTTTAATATTATTGTTTTTTTCTTCTTTCTTTCTTTTAAGAAATTACAAGGAGAAAAAAAATCTACCATATTTTATATTCACCCACTTGCATATCATTTCCAGTGCTCTTCTTTATACCTTCTTTACTTTATATAGACCCAAGTTTCCACCTACTATTAATAACTGGAATAATGTCTTTTAGAATTTCCTGTAGTGCAGATCTGACGATAATGAATTATTTCAGCTGACATTTATCTGAAAATATCTTTCTAAAATTTACTTTGAGGATATCTATGCTGCATATAGAATTCTGGGCTGATGGGTGCTTTTTTTTTTTTTTCTTTCAGCAATTTAATGACGCCATTCAAGTCTCCTGGCTTCCGTTATCTCTGACAAGAAGCAGTCACTCTTACTAATGTATAAGGCATCTTTTTTCTCCGGCTGCTTTAAAGGTTTTCTTTCTTTGTTTTTTTTTTTGGTGAGGAAGATCAGCCCTGAGCTAACATGCACTGCCACTCTCCCTCTTTTTGCTGAGGAAGATTAGCCCTGAGCTAACATCTGTGCCCATCTTCCTCTATTTTGTATACAGGATGCTGCCACAGCATGGCTTGATGAGTGGTGCGTAAGTCCGCGCCCAGGAACCAAACTTGCGAAACCTGGGCCACCGAAGCGGAGCACGCAAACTTAACCACTACACTACCAGGCAGGCCCCTAAAGGTTTTCTTTTTATCTTTGTTTTTTAGCTGTTTGACTATAGTGTGCCTGTAGGTATGAATTTCTTTGTACAGGCATACTTTGGAGATATTGCAGGTTCAGTTCCAGAATACCGCAGTAAACCAAATATTGCAATAAAGTGAGTCACACAAATTTTTGTTTCCCAGTGCACATAAAAGTTATGTTTACATTATACTGTAGTTTATTAAGTGTGCAACAGCATTATGTCTAAAAAAGCAAAGTACATACCTTAATTAAAAAACACTTTATAGCTAAAAAATGCTAACCATCATCTGAGCCTTCAGTGAGTCATAATCTTTTTGCTGGTGGAAGGTCTTGTAAAAGATGTGTCTGTGAAGAACAATAAAGCAAAGCTCAATAAAATGAGGTATGCTTGTATTTACACTGCCTGGGATTTGCTGAGCTTCTTGCATCTGTAAATTAATGTTTTTCATCAAGTTTGGGGAGTTTTGAGCCATATTTCTTCAAATATTTTTATGTCCAACTTTTATTCTCTTCTTCTTCTGGAAATCTTATTATTTGTATTTTAGACCATTAGCCCACAGGTTCCTAAAGTTTTTCTTCAAATTTTGTCCTGTTTGTCTTGACATGAGTACAGCCATGTTTGGCCGCTCCATTGACCTACAGCCACCAGCACACAAAGAAATACAAAGCTGCTTTCTGTGTGGTGGGAACTGGCCTTTTCCCGGGAACTGGCCTTTCTCCCACGGAGGGAGTTGCAAGTTGTAACAGTTCAAGGCTCTTGGAGCGTCGTAGCACGGGATGGACTGGCCATCTGTGCCGAGCTAAGACAATAACCAAAGAAAACAATGCACGTACACAACTACTGGGCTGGGACGTTAGCCAAGGGGTTCAGTGCACCTACGCCACTGATAACCATTTGTGCATGGAAACACTGGATGCTTGCTCTGTAAACTCTGTAACTGCTTATATAAACTGCTGGAAGCTGAGACCTGGTGAGAGTTCCACCTGTGGAAGGGACACCTTGCCCAGGATGTGTGATCCTTGCCCAGCCGCGTCGATTGACAGGGCTCTCCCGGCAGTGGGGCGTGGATATTGTGAGTAACTGATTTGATGTGAGTAACTGATTTACTGTGAAGTAACTGATTTGATGTGTTCTCTTTTCGGTCAACCTGGTGTTTCTCTTTCCGTTTGATTTGTGTCATTTCCCTTCAGTCGATCTGGTGTTTCCCTTTCCGATGGATCTGATGTTTTTCCCTCTTATTATATGACCTATTCGGATCTGCTGCTATCTCAGCCGATGTGGATGTTTTCCCTTTCCAGTCGAGCTGGTGTTTTTTCCCTCTTATTATTTGACCTATTCGGATCTGTTTGCAGACTATCACCTTTACTATCCTCTATATAATAAAGTATACCTTCAGTCCATTTGTTTGGAGTGGAAAGTGTCTTTTACATCTCCGATCGAATCCCCGAACCTCTCATAACACTGTTTTAGCTGCATAATTAATAATTTTTATTAATCTGTCTTCAAGTTCGCTGACTCTTTCTTCTGTCTTCTCTAATACGCTGTTAAGCTTAACCAATGACCTTTTCATTTCAGCTCTTGTACCTTTCAATTCTAGAGTTTCCATTTGGTTCTTTTATTATAGTTTCTATTTCTCTGTTAAGATTCTCTCTATATTAAACTCACTAAGACCACGTTTTCATTTAATACTTTGAACATATTTTCCTTTAGTTCTTTGTACATTTTTATAATAGCTGCTTTAAAGTCTTTGTTAAATTCAACATCTGAGCTATCTCAGGATTGGTTTCTATTGACTGCTTTTTTTTCTTGACCATAGGTCCCATTTTCCTATTTATTTCCATATATATATTCTTGATACAATTCCATTATTTTCCTCTGAAGTCTGGAATACTGTTCTGGCAGGCAGTTCAATTACTGACTGATCATCTTTGTCGTTGACCCTGGCTAGCCTTACCACTAGGTGTCGTGGTGAAGGCCTTTGTCTGTTAATATATATAGGAGTCCTGTTGGCTTCGCTTACTGGTATTTCCTGCTCCTTCCCCAGATTTGGGAAATTTTCAGCTATTATTTCCTTGAATAGGCTCTCTGTTCCTCTTTGCCTCTCCTCTCCCTCAGGAATACCTATAATTCTTATGTTACATTTTCTAATAGAGTCCGATATTTCTCGGAGTCTTTCTTCATTTCTTTTTAGTCTTAGTTCTCTCTCTTCTTCCATCTGGAGTATATCTGTATTCCTATCCTCTAAAGTACTAATTCTTTCCTCCATATTGTCAGCTCTGTTCTTTAAAGATTCCAGATTCTCCTTTATCTCCTCCATTGTGTTCTTCATCTCCATCAGCCCTGATAGGTTTTTCTTTATGATTTCAATCTCTTTTGTGAAGAAACTCCTAATCTCATTTAATTGTTTGTCTGTGTTGTCTCGTATTTCGTTGAGTGTTTTTATGATAGCTATTTTGAAATCTCTGTCATTTAGTTTATGGATTTCTGTGTCTTCGGGGTTGATTTCTGGGTGCTTGTCATTTTGTTTCTGGTCTGGTGATTTCATATATTTTTGCATTGTGGTTCCTGTGTTGGTTTTGATTTTCCTCATCCTGGAAGTCTCTGGTTGCAATTTCCACCTGCCGCCACTGTGTGGTGGTAAAGGGCTGTGTAGTCTAAGCCCCCTGCGCTCTGCCCCAGTTTTTCTGCTGCGATCCGCAGTTTTGTTTTGTTTTGTTTTGTTTCTTTTCCCCACTGCGATCCACGGGTCCAGTCCAGTTTATTCAGGTCTGCCTCGGACCGCTAGATCTGGTCGAGCTGCAGACTCCGGGTTGCGGGGAGGGGGGAGCTCTCTCTTTTGCCCTCTGGGTCCCTGACCTGGGAGGCTTCTCGTTTGCCCCTCTTTATCCGCTCTCTGGGTTGCTCAGATGTTGATGGTAGCCCTGTGGCTCCTCTGAGCCCTCTGTGCGGGAGTTTCCCCCTGGCTGAGAGAGCCCGAAGAGCTACAGTTTCCCGCCGAGGGCCGCCCCTCCCCCCTCTCTGGGAGCCGCGCGGACCGGATCGCTGATCTGATGGGGAGGGAGCGGAGTTCTCCTTACCTCTCCCCACTTCCTCCGGGGGCCCAGCACGTTCCGCTCTCAGATGTGCGGCAGTGTGGATCCCTCCGCTCCAGCTTTTGACTGTCTGGGATTCCGTTGTTGGTCTGTGGCTGTTACTTTTGTTGTATTTTGTGGGGGAAGAATTCACGGGAAAGCTCACTCCGCCATGATGCTGACGTCACTCTACTGACTGATCATCTTAAATTGTATAAGCTTCATTTTATAAAAGCTTTGTTAGATCTATAGAATGACCAACGAATTTCCCAAGTCCCTCTAACTTGGCAGGATTCAGCATTCAACCTCTATGACCCTTAAGGATCCCTGTCAAAGACTGGGGGTTCTAGAGGAAGTCTTATTCTAGGTCATGTCCTTACTCCTAAGGAATGGCCTTTCTGGCCTTTTTGCTGACTCAGCTGGATGCCCAGAGTGTTTTCAAGGTGTTAACGTGATGTCTTCATTCTGGTGAGGCCAGACCTTCAATGTCCTCCAGCACTACACACCCTCTACTATCTCTATCCAGTTCTCATCCCTGTGCAAGCCTATGTCTGGCAAGTGTCATGTGGTTTCATCCTGCACTTGTGCAAACCCAGCTGCCAACCAAGAACTCATGAGCAATCTCCACAAGACCTCTAGGGCTCCCCACCTGAGAAGTTCCCTCCTGGTGCCCTATCCTACAGAAACCTGCCAGTTCACCTGCCCCAAACTCTGATCTCTGCCTCCTCATCTCAGCAGGACCACCGTGCTCTACTTGGACTCCAGCTCACTGCTCCACAGTTAAGAAACCATCTACAGGCAGAAAAGTGGGGTGATTATGAGGCTCACCTTCAGTCTTACACTGCTTATTATCCAGTAAGTAAAAACAGTTTCTGCATTTTGTCCAATTTTAAGACGGAGTATAGGGGATTAGCTGGTCCAGTACCAGTACCATTATGGTTGAAGTGGAAATGCCTCAGAGTTAAATTAATACTCAACTAAAGTAATTAACTCAAGAGTCAGGGAGTTATCGCTCTATCTTCTAAATGGTTTCTTCTCATTCTTTGTGAACTCCTTTTTATAACTCTTTTTATGTTGTAGGTAGTCTCAAATTGTTTTCATAAGTGGGGAGCTATAAATTACAAATAAAAAACAACAACCAAATATATTTTTACTACTTTTCACACCAACTATTTTTAGCAATATACAGAACACATGCACCACATACTCCCTAGCCACCAGAAACTTAGTTCCAAAGCAAAAGGTTATATATACCATATTAATACAGAACAGTCATAGATTTTTAGGTCTATGGCTTCAGAACAAGAATGGCCACCTTGTCTCAGTGACTTGCTCTGTTTATCGACTTACTATGGACTGTGGAGTGAAGGAGTGGAGGGGCAGCAGTGAGCGAGCTGACCCATCAAGCTGACAACAGCAAAGGGTCACAGAGAAATCCCATGGGAAATACTTTTATTTTAGGCACCAGGTTTAAAGGAAGAATAGACTAAAATTGAGAGGAGGATAGAAGAGCAAAACAACATTTTAGCAACCATCATGTCACTATAATAATATCAGTTCATCTTTGGAAGGGAGAGCAATCCTGGCTTTGTCTGACTTACTCATTTGATATTTCAACATTTCTATATTGCAAGATAGGGGAGTGACAAGAGGCTTTAAATACTAGAGTCCACATTAGAAATAATGCATCCATTTTTTGTATCATTAGAAATTAAACCAAGATATAATACTAATTATTCAATCATTTATTATTTAAATACTAACAATAATATATGAACATATTTTTTTATTGATGTCTTAATAGTTTATAACATTGTGAAATTTTGGTTGTACATTATTGTTTGTCAGTCACCTTATACATGCCTCCCTTCACCCCTTGTTCCCACTACCCACCCCTTACCCCTGGTAACCACCATACAGTTCTCTCTGTCCATGTGTTGGTTTACATTCCACATATGAGTGAAATCTATATGAACATATTTTTTAATAGAAATTTAAAATGTCTTGGAACACCACATTTGAAAATACTGTCCAAACATTAAATACAAGTTGGTAATATATTTAATAGAGATTTAATGTGTTATCATTCCAAAAAAATACTAGATATTAATTATAGTCTAAGCAAACTTACAATGCCTTGTTAAAACTACAAAGTGGATATAAACCTATGAATTACTTCTTAAATGACCACAGCAAAAGAAAATATACACAAGACTTAGCAATTTTTTCCAGGCATAGTCTGGAAATGTCAAAGATTGCAACCAGTTAAAACTCAAAACTCTGAATCTCTCCTTCATCACTGATGAATGGCAACCACCTCGGGACCTTCCAAATGAAATTTTCTTGGAGTAAGATGATTCTGAAGAGATTCAAGAGACTTAAGGCATAATTCATATTTTAAGTACATGTGAGAGGTAACCCCCAAGAGTCAATGCAACATCACATAAAAGCCACTTTCTAGCAAGCATTCTCAAAGAAGCATTCTAAAGGCAACATAACAACATGAATTCCCACAGTAACCAAGATGTTCTTGTTGCAGAATAGCTATTTCTTTGTTTGATTATATACTCCTAAGGGACTATTGATTCTAGTTTCTGTCTCTCACTTTCTTTAACAAGTGACCATTACTGATAGTTTTTTTTTTTTTTTTTTTGGATTAACTTGTATAGAAAGACTGAAAGAAGGGCATTTCTTAGGGAATCAATTAAGATGACATGTCGGAATATATCTTTTTTATCCCTTTAAATATGTTTGCTTCATCCTCTAAATACATATATTGGTGAAAGGTTGTATGCAACGGCAAGCTCACATGGGATAAAGATGTGGAGCAGTAACTTTGGGATTTCCTATATTGTTGAAAGATGTGAACACAAAGAATGTAAACAACTTTTTTCTTTAATTACAGTTACCTCTTGTCCCTCCAAAAGTATTTACTAGATTATAAGCTTTTATTCATGCTTAAATGTATACAGAAGTGCAAAATACTATCAAATATGTTATTACCATTATTAAGCTTTTATTGCCTTTGTATCTTCTATTGACATTAGTAATACTGAGCATTAATAGGATGAAGCCTGATGCATAGTTGATTTTAGTTTCACTGTGTGAACTAATCTCTATTTAAAAAGTTTAACAATGTGCATTCTCTTCAGAAACATACCATGTGATACTTAATGTTATCTGGAAAAAAAATTCTGATTCAAATGTGAAAAATTTATCAAACCACATGCTAAATTTTCAGCTATTAAAAAAGTCTCCTTGGTTAAAAACCAACATTTTAGTCTTTAAAATAGAAATTTTAAAAGTTAGTTACTTTTACTCATTGTTTTAGCACTTGAGAAATTTCTAGACATAGAAAGTCTAACTCAAAGTCACCAACGCCTCTATACTGCTAAATGCTATGGACATTTTCAGGCTTTGTTTCACTCGACTTCTCCACAGTTTTGACCTGCTGACTTCCTCACCCCTTCTGGAAAGGCTCTCTTCCTCTGGCCTCTGGGATACCTACCCACTCTGTCTTCTACCTTTTACCTGTCTCTTCTCAGGGTCTTTTGCAAATTCCTCTTCTGCCCCTCCCATAAATATTGGTACAGATCAAAGTTTAACTCACTCCTCTCTTCTCCCTTTCCCCTCCTAGGGTGATCTCATCTACTCCTATGGCTTCAACTGCCATTTATGGAAGACAACTTATTCCTAATTTACATCTCAAGCCAAAGACCTTCCCTGAGCTCCCTATTGTTGCATTTTGGACAATTCCATTTGAATATCCCAACATGTCTGACTCAACTTATTGTCCTTGATGTGTTCCCCGTCAGAATGAAGACCATCACCTTTTACCCAGGTTAGAAACCTGAGTGTTATCTTTGACCCACCACTCTCCCTCAACTGCAACTTCCAAACCTGTAGATTCCAGGTCTGTGAAGTCTCCTAAACAGATGCACTTCTCTCCATTCCCTCCATTGTCACTTTTGCTTACCCCCAACATTTCTCCCCTATATTACTGCCAAGAGTGTCTCCTCCATTCCTGCCCTTCTCTATCCCATTCTCCATATCCTGTGCCCAGAGTGATCTTTCTAAAATGCAAATTGGTCATATGACTTATATGACTTCCCTGCTAAAGTAACCTCAAGTCCAGACTCCCTAGTATGGCCCATAAGACCCTTGAGGGTCTGACTCCAGCATTCTTCTCAGGATCCCATTTTCCATCTCCTCTCCACTCATGCTAAATTTCTTCCAGGTATTCAAAAGTGCCATGTTCTCTCTCTTGCCTCCAGGCTTACCACATGCTGGTCCCACTTTCTGGAATATCTTCCTCTTTTCTGCTCCTTCCATTTCACACACACAATTAAGCATTTTCATGTCTTAGCTAAGAAGAAACTCTGGTCCCTCTTACATGTTTCCTTAGCATTTGTACTGACCCTTATCTTTACAACTATGGCACAGCCAGTTTACCCTCAGACTAGGATTGTGACTTACTCAACATTGTACCTCTGGTGTCTGCTTTGGTAAATATTTATCAAATTGTTGAATAATTATCAATTTCTGGTGTTTGCCCCTTCTTCTCGAAACCTTGAGGTACACACATCTTAAAGCTGTTCCTGAGAAATGAGTCATCCAGTAATGTGACACAGGAGTCTCTGCCTACTCGGAAAACAAGAGTTCTCACCAGAGATTCACAGGGATCACTAGAGATTCCCACCTGACGGGCTACCTAGAGGTAGGTGAATGGGGTTCCTCCGACAGCAGGGTCTGGCACACTGATGGGAACATGTGATGAAACTTCCTACTTCAAAAATTTTACGTCTAATATTTTAGCTCTGAATTTTAGGTACATCAAAATTATACAATCAATTGTGACCAAGGATGGGGATGGGATATTAAAACACTAGAATTCGGTAAAGAAATAATACTGAATTTATTTTCCTGTCTTCAAGTAAAGTAGATTCACAAAGCCCTTTTAAAAACATCTATACAAATGTTTGTTGCCACCAGAATATATACTTCTGACTCCAGACCAACCCCAGATTGATTTTCTATTATTTACTTATTTCCCTATAGGTGGGCAGATGATCAGAGTTTGGCTCTACTCTTGGTCAATTTTCAAACACTAGGCTAGGAGTTAAGTCATAACTTAGGCTTTTATTAACGAAGTGAACCTCAGGCTAATGCTTAGTAAGGCCAAGGATAACAGACATGTCTAAGCTATCTTGAATTTCAAGCCATTATAAAATATCATCAACCACATCCTCTTCAGACATGGAAAGGAGTATAACTTTATGGTTAAGAGGCTGAGCTGTGCAGTTAGAGAGACCTAGATTCTATTGTCAGCTCATCGCCAACTTTGGGCAAGTCACTCAAACTCTCCTAGCTTTAATTTCCACACAGATTATATCTTTTCTAAAGCATTTTAAATAGAGAAACTGAACTAATGCATGCAAAGCGCTTAACACAATGTCTGACACAAATAAGTATTAGTTACCTTTAATAATACTGCTACCATTCTTTCCTCTTCTGTTATGCAAGTCAAGCAGAGAAAACTGGAGTTAGCAAGGAGGAGGGAGGGGAGAATTGCTCTTGGTTTTTGAGGTTCTGATGTTTTCATTAAGTGCTATGGGATTGCTCACCCCAGTAAGAAAACCAAACCATACTTCCATACTCCGTTGGAAGGATAGTGTACCGCATACAGGCCTCTAATGCCAAAACACTGTTTCATTTTGGTTCAAAGAGAAGAAAATGACCTGGCAAAACACCAACAACTATGCTTCCCGCAACATGTGAATTTCTCTGACAGGTATCTCCATTCCAAACACTGACCAGGCCAACACTAGCTAGAACAGATGGCCCAGTTGGCAACATATGCATTTTTATCGTTTTGCAGTTTCTCACAGGTGCTAGGAGTGGGTGGGATAACTCAGTGTTTTCTAATGTTTTGATAACCTTGACTGCTGTCTTTCCCATGGGCCAATTTTGTTTGGGACATATTTCTCATTTTTAATATTTGACAACTGAAGACTGATAGGAAAAATAAAAATGCTTTTCTAAAAACTTATCTTCTACACATATAATCATACAGCTGGCTCCTTCCCAAACATCATTAATTGCCTCTCCCTTGAGCCATTTTTCTCACCTACATATCATTGCCATGATTATCAAAATATCACAAAAACTGCTTGTAAGCATTTTCCACAAGCTGAGGTTTAATACTATAGTGTATTTAAATAAGACGTTTGTCCTTTTCTGAAATGAAAAACTACAAAATATAATTATTTCTTCCCAACAGTAGCCAAGGCCAAGCACACTTGTTCTTCATCTATGTTGCTTCTAGGCTACAAACAGATGGCTGATTTAAGAAGCAGGCAATTTTAACATACACCATCACAAGCAGAAAGGTGGCATAGCACATCTAAGTAGAAAAGCTTACACATCCTAGGTGTAATTTATAAGTAACTTTTATTTAGAACCTGAAAAAAGATTTAAGACAGGATAGAATTTTATACATGCAAATACTTCACATCTTTTTAAAGCTATTTTTAGCTATTCTTTTATTTTTAGCTCAGTTGTGATGCAGATCATGAATCATTACCATTATAAAGCTACTATTTGAAACGTCAGAAAATTAAGGCACCAATAATTATAGGCTGCATATATACAATGTCCATTTTATTAGTCCAAATTCAGTGGAAGAATTCCTCCCTTACCATCATCATCATTGTCGTCATCGTCGTATACAGTGGTTAAGAGCACATGGTTAAGAGGAGGGGTTCTGGAAAGCAAGACCTAGGTTCAAATCCCTGCTCCTTCCCTTCCTAGCTGTATGACCTGGAACAAGTTGCTTAATTTCCCTGAGCTTCCATGTCTGCATCCAGGGACATAATCACCACTTAATACATGTATTTTGCTTGTTATTTACCAGTTACTTTTCACAGTATGCCAAGGCCTCTCATCTTAAACAAACAAACCAATTCTCTCCATCCTCATCTCCCTCTAGCTACTGTTCTCTTTCTCCTCCTTTTCATTTCCTTACTTCCTATTAAGTGCTCAATCCATTGTAACTTGGCTTCTGCTTCTTACTGGTCTTACCAAGGCCATCAGCCACCATTTCTCATTGCTAAATCTAATGGACACTTCTCATTCCTCATCTTCCTTGACTTCTCTAGAGCATTTGATCCTGTTGATCCTGTTGTCCTTAAAATTCTCTCCTCCTTTGATTTCTATAATAAACCTCTCTTGGTTTTGTTTCCTACCTTCTGCCTACTTCTGACTTCTTATAAACTTCTCCTCCTCAACAGACCATTAACTGTTGGCATCATCAACATCCTCTGCTTTAGGCTCTTTCTGGTTCTACAAACATGAACCTTTGTGATCTGTTCCTGCCTGCTTCTGTAGCCTTAGTTCCTACAATTAACCACATACTCCATTTTCTGCCCCACTTCTCTGGCCGCTTCACACCATTGATCTACTTGAAGTTCCCTGAATGCATCATGTTGTGTTCTGTTTCTCAGTCTTCCATATATTATTTCTTCTTTTTTTTTAAATGTTCCTTCTCCTCCCTCCTCTTGACCTTCATATTTGTTCTTCAAAACTTAGCTCAAACATCACTTCATTCTCTAGCCATTCCAGCTAAGGCACCATATTGTGAGTGAAAAAATCATCTCGAATGTTCCATCTTCAGTAGATGCCTCATGGAATAGAGACAAATTTTCCCCATGAAGCCCTACCCAAATTACAGAATCATGAATGAATAAAATTTGTTTTAAGTGACTAAGTTTCGGTGGTTTGTCAGACAGCAATAGATAAACAAAACACCCCCAACCCACTAGATTATAAGCTCCTCAAAGGCAGAATCATGTCTCATTGAATATTATATTCAAACCAATGCATTCCTTGGTTTATGAAGCACCCATGAATGAATTAATCAACCAACCAACCAACCAACCAGCTAACCAATCAGCCAATCAGCCAGTCTATCAATCAAAGGTCCCGAAATTTAGTATTTTGCCTTGTTTTAATTAAATGTTTCTTTGAACCAAAGCACAAGGAAGCCAACAAAATAGATAAAAGGGAGAGATAAATAAAAAGAACTAATGTTACTTAAATTTATGCCCATGGAGGGACCCTCCAATCCAAAGCTCTAGCTCTGATCTGCTTCTATAGCTACAGTCTCACTTCTTTTGGTTATGACTACATATTTCCACTCAGATAGGTCTCCCTCTGTTACCTCAAACTGAAACTTTTACAAACACTCCAAACCAGGACCCTATTATTCTGGCTATATTACTTACTATCATTGTTCATTCTCTAAATGCCAAAGTTATCTTTGATTTCTCCCTTCATCTCCCCATCAAAATATCCAGTCTCTAGTTCCTACCAATTTGGTTTGGCTACTTTTTTGTTTTAATTCATCACTTCCTTTAAAATCTTTCTGTCTCAGCCTAGTTATGACTTCCATCATTCTACTCCTGTATTACCGTAATAGCTTTCTAAACGTTTTAAAATTTGTAAATGTCTCACAATGAAATGCATTGAGAGTCTTATGGTTGCACTTCCAAGTCACAGGTGTGTCCAACTTGAAAGTCTTTTATAAATTAAACATTTAACGTCAAGCTAATTAGGTCTTTTGTTTTTTAGAAGAAAAGGTGATTATTTCAATAGTCATAATGCTCTTTCAAAAAGAAATTTTATTATTTGTAAGGATGAAAGTAAATAGATCTTAAAAATAATTTCTGTGAAGTGACTAAATATTAGAGCCTATTATTTAATGAGTTATATCCATGAGCAGTGCCATAAGACTGGGTGATAGATGATGATTGCATTGAGGAAGCAATTTAAAGTTGTTTTTATTAGTCTTAGAACCAAATGAAATAAACAGGCAAAAGGAAAGGAAAAAAAACACCAAGTTGGAACCCCATCTCTTTGGTATACATGAGTATAACCTCTGTTAATAGGATAGGGAATTCATTGTCCATATCAAGAGGAAAAGGACAAACATTTTATGCCTGATAAGATTTTTCTTTATGCATAAAATTCTTTAAAATATATCCAACTGAAAGATATTCTTCATCATGGGAAGTTTGGAGAAGGGATTTATCCATATGCTAAAATCTATCAAAGCTATTTCCTGTGTCTGTACTAACAGAAGCTAACCCCAATTAGCCTTTTTCAATCAAGGGATTATCTTTCATGTACAAATTAACGCACATCTTGATTTTAAGCTATGGTGAATTATTTGTTTTGTGGGAACAGGCACGTCATTTTGATATTCAGAACAGAAAAAAACCTAATTCTAATTAAGCAAATCCCATAATGTTATAATCTTATCTAGGAAACAGCTATGAGATAAGGATAGCTTTTTATGAACTAACAATTGCGATAACAATTAAGTTCACTTAAACTTATCACTCCCTAATGAAATGTCATAGTTTTCCATCATCATAAGGACGTATCTTATCACCAATGATAATTCTATACCCATAATGTATCTGTCTCCATATTAGGTGCTATGGAGTTTATACTAGGCAGCTGCCACCCTTGAAACTCACTTGCTAGCAATCTAGAGGAGATATAAAGTGGGCAAGAAGAAACTAAGAACAGGGAGAAATAAATATATGTAGCAAGACAACATACAAATAAAGACAAAACAATAAAAAGGACAATATGAGGACCAATGCAAGGTGATTTTTCTGCTTCACGCAAATGTTGTTTCTATCCAGATTACTACTGAGGGGTCTTTATTAATTAACAGAATAGTTACTCCAAAACCTCTGCTTGTTCCCATCCCCGGGTCCCGGCAATGATTTAATTGCCAAAGAGAAAGCATGGCAGTCATGATACAAGGTAGCTGCCGAAGAGTTGAAATGGAGGTTGGGGGAATTCAGAATCCACTTCCTCTTCCAACTTCAATATCTGGCATGCCAGACAACCTCAAAGTTTACACTAATATTAGTATTGATTGATTAACAGTTACATAGAGGTGAGGGTTAGCTGAATACCCTATGATGGGTCTTAGGTGGATCTAGGTGAACAGAAGAAAGTTGCCTAGCCATTGTACCTACAAGGGTGCAGAATGGAGGAGTCTACTCCTGAAAGAGTGTACAAGAACAAACCAAAAGGTGAGCTGCAGGAGAGAGGGAAGCTTGAATGGTTGGGAGGATACTAACTCTAACATTGGCAACTAAAAGGGAAATTACATGAGAGAGAGCCAAACTGCTAAGAGAGGGCTGGGTCTCCTGTGCAACGAAAAGTCAAAAGAAAAATGAATGGAGGGTGTAGCATGATCATGTTTTGTGGTCTACTCTGGTTGTGGCAGTTGGGATGAGAGGAAGGGATGAAGAACTAAGAGCTGGATGTTGTATGAGTAAGAGGTTTCTGTGGTCAGACATGAGATCAACATAGTCTAGACAAGAAGGACATTCACAGAACGTCCCATGGAAGGGAGGTGCTCTGCCTTTCCTCTAATTTAAGTGTTTTGGTGTGTTACATGGGTGTCACTGGTGGAAAGGGAGATGGATGGTTGGATTTAATGAAGCAGCACCAGAACTGGGAAAGATCTTCTATTTCCTTACCTTTGCCCTTGACATTCTCAGCAGAGTTCTAGGAAAAATATGTCCCTCTCTCATCTTACACATAGATGTAAAATGGCAAAATAACTAGGGTTGAACTAGCCCAGAAGGTTCTGGAGAAAACTCTCAGTGTCATGGATCAACTGTGCTCCTTTTGTTCCAGAAGCTAGTGGAAAAATAGTAACTAGCCTCAGACCTCCAGCATTTCCATTGCCTTATCCTGCCCTGTAGGGGTTCTCTATTGCTTCCAGATATCTCAGGACATCATGAGAGTTCTAAACTCACCCTCTGGTCTGTCCCAAAATCTCACACAAATCTTCTTTCCCCTAAATAAAATCCCCAGTCTCCTAAACTGAAGTGTGGACCTGAGCTCTCCTATGCCAACTCATCTAGAAAAAAATATAACCTGAGAACCTAGAATCAAATAAATGTTTATGGAGTGAAGGTACAGAGAGACCTAGGGAAGAATCACAAGGAACTGTTATCGCTCTCCCCACCTCACTGGGGATCTTCATAGCCTCTTCCCACAGATGGGGCTTGGACCAGGACCTCTGAGAGTAGCCACTGAAAGCCACAGAGAATCCTAAAAGCTGAAGCAGAAACTACTTTAGTGTTTAAATTTCCTTGATGTTAGTACATTGATGATATTTGGCAGTGCCTAATCACATCTAATCATTTAACAAGTTTTCTAACGACTACTTATTTAACATCACGCCAAAGAGATAGCCTCGTTTTTTAAATCCATTCATCCATTGATGGAAATTTAAGTTGTTTCCATATCTTGACTATTGTGAATAATGCTACAATGAACATGGAAATGCAGATATCTCTTTGAGATTCAGATTTCAATTCCTTTGGATATCTACCCAGAAGCAGGATTGCTGGGTCAAATGATAGTCCTATTTTTAAGTTTTTAGGGAAACTCCATACTGTTTTCCATAGTGGCTGCATCAATTTACATTCCCACCAACAGTGTACATGGATTCCCTCTTCTCCACATCTTCACCAACACTTGTTGTCCTTTATTTTGTTGATAAGAGCCATCCTAAGAGGCGTGAGGTGATATCTCATTGTAGATTTGATTTGCATTCCTCTGATGATTAGTAATGTTGAGCACTTTTTCATACCATGTACTATTATTCAGCCTTAAAAAAGAAGGAAATCCTGTCACTTGTGACAACATGGGTTGACTGGGAAGACATTATGCTAAGTGCAATAAGCCAGACACAGAAAGACAAATACTGCATGATCTCACCTATATGTGGAATCTAAAATAGTCAAACACATAGAAGCAGAGAGTAGAAGGGTGGTTGCCAGTGGCTGGGAAAGGGGGAAAGGGTGAGGTGTTGGTCCAAGGGAACAAAGTTTCAGTTATGTAAAATAAGTAAGTTCTGGAGACCTACTGTAATAAGATTCTCTGGCAGAGCCACTGCTAGCCTATTCTTGGCCTCTGCTGAAAGTAGCAAGACACCCCCTCTGGGTGGATGAAGTCCCATGGCCCCACAGCTTGGTAATCCACGAGGGTTTTCTCTTGGAAGACACAGTCCTGCACCAAAGCACAAGTCGTTGGCAAGCACAACACGAGGCAAATTTCAGCCCCACTTGCCAGGAGGCTTTGTGTAAAGCATCAACTGCATGGCCGTTCACAGTAGCTTTTCTCCCCAGTGTCCAGCCACTTGTCCTAAGTCTCTGGATGACCCTTACTGACCCACCCTTATCACTCTGGCCTTCTGGTTCTCAGATCCTGGAGCGCCCTGACATTCTCACTTGGCCTGCTGGCCACTGACCCGCAAACCATGACCTCGACATGCCGAGTACTCATGAGTTGCAGCTCCTTGTTCTAATCCCATCACCCAGCCCTGATTATGACAAGAGAGAAAATGCAGAGGCCAAAACAGCCAATTATACAGGCTTATATTTATCAAGGGCAATAATGTCAGGAGTGGAGAGACAGTTTATATCATCTTTTAACTATTCTAAGTGCTAAGATCCCAGACTGCTTGAGAAGGTGAAAACAATCTATGCTTTATGTCACGTAAGTAAAACACTCTTGCTTTCCTGATATCACACTTTCAGGAGGTGATTAGTTTTGCTGGCAGCTCTTGAGCTACACGGGAATGCTGGTAGCAGGAGGGCAGCCGATTCCAGCCATCGACAACACTAACAACAGAGGACTGAGGGTCGTCACCCTTATTTCTCTTTTGAGAATGCTATCCAGAATTTAACGTGTAATTTATGAGCTGAAGTGCACAACTCATGGAAAGTGTGAAAAGCCATATAAAATTTCATACTTCTGAGAGTCAAGAGGGTTTAGTGAGGAAAGGGCTGGCGTAAGGCTATTGAAGGAGAGCCTTCCCTCTTTTCTCACTCCTCACTCACCATTGACAGGACCAGTCTCAAATGGAGCCACAGGCTCCTCCAAAAGATATTCCATCCTTCCAGGGGTTATCTTATTCTTTCCACCCGACAGAGACACATTAAGAGAGAAAGAAAGAGACAGACAGACAGAGGGAGGCAGGCAGGCAGAGATACTGAAACTACATATGGGAATGACATTGTAAAGATGGGTAAAGGTTCTGTCAAATGAGTAAGTTTTCTGTAGTTATCTAAAAAGACTCAAATACTTCCTTGTTAGAGAGGAATAAGGCACTATTAGACCCACTAACCCTAAAATCCTTGTCTAACGGCCTCACACAAGAAACATTTTCCTAGTCTCCTCCCAGTAGGTAGCACAACACAGAGTTTGTACCAGCTAAAAACATGACCTTTCCAACACTGATTTAGCAGGCACTTTTAGTGCCTCTCTAAGCTCTAGCCAACTAGCTAGCATGAATTCAATTCTTTTTTCAGTTCAATGATTTTTTGTTAATGCACTCCTCAATTCTCTTATATTTCCTTGACTTCACGCCAATCCTTCCTGTGGCACTTCTGGCAATAGTTTTCCCACTCTGCTGGTCACTGTGCCTCTGGTTTCCCTCTCCCCGTGTCTTTTACATACTACAGCTGAACCTATGTCTTGGATCTGCTTAGGCACGGGGGTAGTACTCGGAACTTATTTTTAAAGGTTTTTATTTTTAGTTAAGCAAGACTCTGTCATTTCATCTCACTGCAGTTCTAGAGCAACGTATCTATCAAATTGCAGAAGTCTGTCCTTGGGATTCACACTGTGAAACTCTCTTTTGGGGGACACCAAGGCCCTTGTGGTATCTGAGCAATCAAACTCACTTTATAGAGAATTAAGCACTACAGAAAATGGTATGACCCTTGAGTCCCATTCTTTCCCTGAATCAAGAAGTGGGTAGTAGCAATTTTAAGTGGAATTCCATCAAAGTCTTTATTTGCTTGAGAAGAAATTAGTAACCGATCTAACTGGGTCATTCTTCATTTATCTCTGAAAGTCTTCCTTGGCCATCTACCTGAGCTAGAAAAATAAACTCTCTTTCATCTTAAAAACAATCCTGTGTTCAGTTTAGACACTTTCAGGCTTACATTAGTGGGATTATATGCATGACACTGGTAAATTGTAGCATATCACACAAATTTGCTGATTAGGATGGTGATTTTCATTGTGCTACACAGTAATTAATGTCACTGGTGAAGTAGGAGTCTAATCTCCAATGAGTGCCCAGTGACTGTGCATCTGGCTCAGTAGTCTTCTCTCCAGCACAACCCCTGCCATAAGTGTGAGTGTCTTCCAGGCCTACATAGATGGCTCATCGTACAGCCTTTCCTCCTAGCTCTATGACAAACTCAACACCAGTCACCTTCTCCTCCACTCCACCTCAGCAACACTTCAAAAGACACACTGGACCTTTTCCTCAGCTGGACTTGTTCCACTGGGAAATAGTAGCTTCCCACCTTCCAAGTCTGACCAGATGCTCCTAGTCTTCCAGTTCTTATTACTTTACCCCAATCTCACTATTTATTCATTAATCATTAAAAAAAAAAAAAGCTCATAGATATAGAGAATAGATTGGTGGTTGCCAGAGGCAGGGGTGAGGGTGGGTTAAATAGGTGAAGGGGATCAAAAGGTACAAAATTCCACTTATTAAATAAATAAGTCATGAGGATGTAACGTATAGCATGGTGACTATAGTTAGTAATACTGTACTGCATATTTGAAAGTTGCTAAGAGAGAAAATCTTAAAGGTCTTGATCACGAGAAAAAAAATTTTGTAACTATGTATGGTGACAGACATTAACTAGACTTAGTGTGGTGATCATTTCACAATATATACAAATACCAAGTCATTATGTTGTACATTTGAAACTAATATAATGTTATATGTCAATTCTACCTTAATAAAAAAAAAATAAATGAGCAACCACCTAGAAGCAGAGGGAAAGAAAATAAGTAAAAGTACTAAAGAGGGACTAAAAAGAGGAGTTAAAAAAAGAGGAGAGTAAAGTAAAAGAAGTGAGACAGGGCAGAAATTTGAAATGAGAGAAAAGAAAATAGAAAATAAAGAGTACCAATAAAATCAATATGCTTCTCACAAGCCTGGTGTGATCCTTCCACCAGCAGCTAAACATCCTCCTCTCCCTCCACTGTCCCTCCTCGTTGTCCCAGCGCCCCGTCTCTTCCTCATGCGGAAACTCCGGGGGAATGTCAACATATCCATCTCTGAGATAGTCCTTTTTCCTACATAAAAACTGTATCAGTAAGTGTTTCAATTATTCATGAGGCAATTTAAGATTTGAATTTTTAAAATTTCTGGGACCAAACAATTTTTTTAAAATTTAGGTCCGATTACTATTCCGTTTTTAAAAAATTATTTCAGTTCAACAGATCAGCACAGCCCTTAAAGACTGTAATTCATTTTGCTTATTTTTTTCATGTCCTAATATATAAATTAGTGTCTAGTTTAAAACTAAAATCACAAGGTCTTGCCAGCATGACACTGCCTTTTCTAGTGCAGACTCATACTATCATTCTGAAAGTAGGATTGCTTTAAGAAATTCCTATATGTCTATAGAAAATAACACAGTTCAGAACATACCTGCAATCAATCATTAATCTAGATGTTAGATGTATAACAGGAAAGCTAATGGCTTAGCCAAAGGGGTCTTTAGTTCTGAGCCCAAGTAGGAGTTTCCACAGAGAAGAGAGAGACTCTGGGGCAGGTTTCTGTGACTGACCATGGACAAACAGATTTGAAGGGAGGCCAGAAAGATCTCTCTGTACAGCCCAAGTGCATGGACAGAGGAGAGAAAGACGTTGCACAGGAAGAAAAGAAAGAAATTACAGTTTCCCCTTTCTACTCCCCAAAGCTGTGTTCACAGGTGACTCCATGTAAGGATGAACTCAGCTAGAGATGAGCCAGAGCCCCACACATTCCAATAGGATTCAGAGTCCTCAAGTGAGGTCCATAAGGTTAGACCCCCAGGAATGTGAGCGCCAGGCTAAGACTCTTCCTTTCCCTTCATGCTCATCTCTAACTCTAACAGTTGACCTCATTTGTAGGGCAATTTTCACAAAGAAAATGTTCTTATCACTTTCATACTGCATGAGAACAATTAGAGAAACACAAAAATGCATTGAAATATGGATATTGAGTGGTTACTCACCAAGCTTGAAATGTGTATCATTCAAATTTGTGCTTTAGCTGAATAACAAGTTATTACATGGTCTTGTTCTCTGAGGAGGCTTACTAGTCATTGAAACTACAAATGTTAAATCTTATATGCCAAAGATCTAACGCATATAAATATCCGAACATAAATGCACACACACTTAAGCAACCGCACAGTATTGGAGGGACCTCTTAAAGCGATGAGTGCTTTTCAAACTTCTGTAATACCACAACCCAGCAGAGAATATACCTTTTACTTTGCAACCAAAGACACACAAATATACACTCAAACAACAACAACAAAAAGTCATGAAACAATATGTATCTTTGTCATGACATGTTGAAACATTAACTAAAAAATATTACATATCCCAAGGCTGAGAATCACTGAGGTATAGGAATGTGTATAATTGATAAGTAAATTGGTTACGTGATTCCCCATCATCAGAAGAGCAGACTAATAAAATGAAGTAAAACCATCACACTGCACTGATTCGCCTTCTTTCATTCTTTTCAGACAGGCTTAGATACGGCTGAGGTCTAAATATAAAGGCATAAATTATAACATTAAAATTCCTACCTCAAGGGCACAGCCCCAGGGCCAAGTGGTTAAAGTTCTGCGTGCTCTGCTTTAGTGGCCCAGGTTCGTGGGTTCAGATCCTGGGCATGGACCTACACCACTCGTCAGCCATGCTGTGGTGGCAAAAATACACATACAAAAAGTAAAGGAAGATTGGCACAGATCTTAGCTCAGGACTAATCTTCCTCAAGCGAAAAAAGAGGAGGACTGGCAAAGGATGTTAGCTCAGGGCGAATATTCCTCAGCAAAAAAAAAAAAAAAAAAAATTACTACTTCAATAACACTTCCAGAACTTTCAATGTGTTAAATGTAAGTGTGTGTACAAGGATTAAAATGTTCCTGCTACAAAGTTTTCTTTATTCATTTTCATTTATTTCAAAAGAAATTATCAAAAATAGTCTTCATTTCCATCATCATCTATGAAATTATAGTTTCACCAAGTGTTCTCTCATCTTTCTATCTTTTGAATAATTCAACATTTTATTATTTACAGAACAACTAAATTCTACAAGATTTTTTTTACCTACAGTATACTCTTCACTGCAGTAAAGACTTTGCAAAAAAAGTTTTAATAAAAAATATGCATTCATAAAGAAATAATTGAATTTTCAGTTTTTGGCCAGTGATTAAAAGACTCCCCAAACAAATGGAATTTTAAAACACTTAAATCTTCAAGCAGTATGTATTAAATGCCTGACACCACCCACTCACTCATTAGTTTAAATGAAAAAATTAAAAATGAATTTAAAAGTATGCTATTCTTTAATTAAAACGTTAACTTCTTAAAAATTGCTTAACGTATGTGTTTTCAAATACTTTGAAAGAATAACATAATGGTAACTCCTGCATTAACAAAAACAAAGAAAATTGGCAGTCAAGCTTTTATTTTCTTCTTTGTGAATCTCCAGCCACGCATTTCACGCACTCAAGTCCTAACTCTAATAGGCAGAAAAACACGGAGGAGACTGTGGTCCAATTTCATGAGGATATTTTCAGGCTGAGAAAGCCCACGTAATTATTAGGATCAAGAGAAAAGCAAATTAATGAAGGCTCAAATCTTATGTGTTAGCAGCAGAGCAGCAACCAGCAGTTGGTGTTTTTAATACTTAGAGCCCAAGAAACACTAACTCTTTCATGTAATGACCGTTTGCCTTAAGCACTGTAATGCTAAATCAAGGTCCCAGTCTTTACTCCACCCATGCTCTGCTCTGGCTCAACGATGTAATCTTTACATAGTGTATCTATTTATTTACTTATTTTACAAGAGAACTTCATCTGTAAACTTTCTTGACCAACATTAACTTGGCACCAACTCACCAGTTAATTAACTGTTAACAGATTCTTCTAGATATGACTGTTACACAGATATGTTATCTTCCTGTTAATTAGTAATTATGCACTGGCAAGAAAAACAGTGTTTCTTTCCAATTATCCCAGAACTCAGTGATTATTTAAACTTGGCTAATTAGCATTAGAGGGCTGTACATCTTCTGGGCAAATTGTGTTTGATAATCCCTATTAAAATATACATGGTGGTTGTTGACTTGTAACAAGAAAAAAAAAGTGGCAGTTCAAAGGGTATTAGATACAGCACGAGGCAAATGGGAGCCCATTAAAATTTCCCCAACTGCTCTAATGAGAATGCCGAGGGTCATTTCTGCCTAGTTTACCATCTGTTTGGTTTCTGGCATGTGTCTCTGGTGTGAGGGAGTGTCTTGAAGCCCATTTGGCTTATCACAGCATAATCCAGGAGTCTGAAGCAATTTCAGTTGTTTATAAAGTGGCACACTAAAATCAGAAGCCTACACATGTGGAATGAAAAACTTTTAAGTTTAAAAATGATGCCACATAATGAAAAGTGTCCTGATTTTTTTTTTTTTAATTAGCAGGCAATGTTTAAAGAGAAACTTTTAGGAAGATTGTATATGAATTCTAGAACCTGATTTCTACTCACCCAAAGGTTAGGATGATTGAAAAATAGCTACTTTTCAGGCTCTATCACCTGGAGCACACATTTAAAAAATTAGATTTGCAGTAAGGCAGGCAATGGCTTCCTAGACACGACACAGAAAGCAATAACCATAAAGGAAAAAAACTGACAAATTAGAGTTCATCAAAATTTAAAACTTCTCATCACAAGATTTGTTGTTAGTGCTGTTGAGTCAATTCCGACTCCTAGCGATCCTGTATACAGCAGAGTGGAACCCTGCCCAATCTTTTTGTGCCATCTTCTCACCTTCTGGTGCTATATCAGCAATGCTCTGCTGCTATTCATAGGGTTTTCATGGCCAATTTTTCAGAAGTGGGTGGCCAGGTCCTTCTGCCTAGTCTGTCTTAGTCTGGAAGCTCCACTGAAACCTGTCCACCATGGGTGACCCTGCTGGTATTTGAAATACCAGTGGCACAGCCTTCAGCTTCACAGCAACACACAGCCACCACAGTATGACAACTGACAGACAGGTGGTATGATTCTTTGACTGGGAAATGAACCCCAGACACAGCGGTGAGAGTGCCAAATCTTAACCACTAGACTACTACATCGTAAGATACCATTGAGAAAATAGTAGGCAAGTCACAAATGGGAAAACACATTCACAAAATGTACATCTGATAAATGATTGGTACCCAGGATATATTAAAACTGCTATAACTCAAAAATAAAAAGACAACTCAGTTTTTTTAAATGGGCATAAGATTTGAACAGACACTTGACAAAAGTGGCCAATAAGCACATGAACAAGTGCTCAACATCATTTGTCAGCTGAGGAATGCAAATTAAAACCACAATGAGACATCAGCATATACCCACCAAAATGGCTAAAATTAAAAACACTGACAACACCAAATGTAGGTGAAGATGCAGAGCAATCACAACTCTAATAGTATGTTGGTGAGAGTGTAAAAAGGTACAACTGTTTTGGAAAAAGGTCTGGCAGCTTCTTATAAAAAGAGACCCAGCAAATCCACTACTAAGTACTTATCCAATAAAAATGAAAACATATAATCACAAAAAGAGTTGTACAAGTATGCTCACAGCAGCTATATGCATAGTAACCAAAAATTGGAAATAACCTAGGTGTACAATAATAGGGAAATGGAAAAACAAAGGAATACTACTCAGCAATAAAAAGGAACAAACTACCGATAAAAATAACATGGAAAATTCCCAAAAATATTATGCTGAGTGAAAGAAACTGTATACAAAAGGGTACATATTGCATATGCAAGCATTTTCTCATGCCATGAAATATTATTCAAAAATATCATTTTAATGGCAGCATATTATTCATTCCCATTAATACTGTAATTTATTTCAGCATTCTATTATTGGACATTTAGATTATCTTCAAATTTTTCCTGTCATAAATAGTGCTCTGGTGAATAGTCATATACATCAACCTTTGTCTGCATCTCTGTTTTTTCTTTTTAATTCATAATAGATTCCCAAAAGTAAATGAACTGTGTCAAAGTACATGAACATTTTAATGACTCTCTTTCCATATTGCCAAATTGCTTTCTAGATAACTAAACCAATGTACACCCACATCAACAATAAATACCTATTTTCTAGCACTGGTATGAGAATTAAGCATACATGATTTTCAACATCTTTGACAAATAAAAAAATTAGTACCTCATAATTGTTTTAATTATGCATTTTTATTAGCAGTGAGGTGAGTATTTTGCTTATATTTATTGGACATCTGTCTTTCTTCTTTTGCAAATGGTCTGAGTTTTTGCTACTTTCCTATATTGGAGTATTGATTGTTTTCTTTTGGTTGCATAAAGGCTAAAAGCCCCTTTACAACTAGGGCAAAATGTTTGTTCATCCTTTTAATTTTTAAAAATTAGCATTTTTTTTAATTACACAAGCAGTTCTTCCTCACTGTCAGAAAATTAGAAAACAGAGAACAAACATATTAGATGTTCTAAGATTCAACCATCCTTACAATTCAGGGATTAAAAAAATAAACTTAATCATGATGGACTATTCTTTAAAACAGTGTGTCCCAAACTGTCCCACACAAAACCAGTTCTGAAAGATGTAAATAGATGTTCTTCGGGAAGAAAAGTACTCCATGCTAACATAAATTTTTGAAGGAGAGCCATTATACGCTGTTCTTGAAAATTCACAATGTTAAAAAGTATATTAGACTTATGACTCAACAATAAAAAGACTGATAATCCAATTTAAAAAATGGATAAAGACTTTGAATAGACTTTTCTCCAAAGAAGATACACAATTGGCCAAAAAACACATGAAAAGATATTCAATATCATTAGTCATTAGGGCAATGAAAATCAAACCACAATGAGATACCACTTCATATCTACTAGGATGGCTATAAAAATACATAAATAAAACAGAAAATAAGTGTTGTCAAGGATATGGAGAAACTGAGACCTCATACTGCTACTGGGATTGTAAAATGGTACAGCTGCTATGGAAAACAGTTTGGCAGTTCCTCAAAAATAGCATTACCATATGATCCAGTAGCTGAATGGATAAATAAAATATAGAGTATCCATACAATGGAACATTATTCAGCCATAAATAAGAATAAAGTACTTCATTCTTCAATATGGATAAACTTGAAAACATGTTAAATAAAAGAAGCCAGTCACAAAAGGCCAGATTACAATATTTCATTTATATAAAATGTTTAGAACAGGCAAATCCAGAGACAGAAAGTAGATTAGAGGCTGCCAGGGGAGAGGAGGAGGGGACATTTGAGACTGACTGCTAATAGGCATGGGGTTCTTTCTGGGGTGATGGAAATGTTTTTGAATTAGTAGTGATGGTTGCAGAACACAGTGAATATACAAAGAATCATTGAACTGTACACTTTAAAATGGTAAGTTTTATGTTATGTGAATTACATCTAAAAAAGAAAAACGAAAAAAGCATATAAAGACTCCAATAAGTACTGCTTAACTTTGTTTAACGAGTATATTCCAAGGTTTTTCATACCACAATACTTTTTCCATGTAGGACCTATTAACACATCATGAGACACTAATATTTGCAAGAAGCAGTGTGGGAAAAGCTGCTATTAACACATTTTAAAATTCATTCTAAGATGTGGCTGGTATCATCTTGTTGAAGAGAGGACAAGAAGAAAGAAAGAGAGAAAAGGGGAGAGGCTAGGGGCTTGAAGGATAAACTTCATCAACCTCATAATTATTCTAGAGCTGGTCATCTGTCCCATTCTCCAGAAACAGAAAGCCAAACCCCAACTGAGTTCTCCTTTTATTAATAACAGATTTCTCTCCATTTTTGTTATTATTGTTAAAAATGTAATTGGATCATATAGGTTAAGTTAGGTTAAAAAAGAATCTT
Organism: Diceros bicornis minor; assembly: GCF_020826845.1. Taxonomy (NCBI): domain Eukaryota; kingdom Metazoa; phylum Chordata; class Mammalia; order Perissodactyla; family Rhinocerotidae; genus Diceros; species Diceros bicornis. The sequence goes on along the minus strand of NC_080742.1, from coordinate 14,117,942 downwards.
CTCATATAATTATTTTAAAAAGAAAAGACTTAAGGATAAACAAAACATCTTCCCAGAGCATGATCTCTGAGAGTTCCATTTATTTTACTTTTAACTTGCTATTTACTAGAGTTCATGTGGAGAGGAACTTTTCTGAAAGAGAACCAGAAATAACATAATTAACTAGATAATAACAACAACATGGTTCTGATGTATGAAAACATGTAGGAAGAAAAGCAGGAGGGGAGCTCAGTCTGAACTTTTACCAAAATATTAACAATTTTGGCTATTCTGTTTTCCAAAATGGCAACACCCACACTATCAAATATCTTTGCATTCAGACATTCAGAGTCCTGAAAACAGTAATTTAGTTGTGCGCTTGCCTCAGAGAGCAGCCTACATGTCTATTAGGCTACATGCAAAATTCAGCATCAGAGGGTTGAATATAAGCTGCAGAGCAGAAAACAAGAGTAGAAACAGAACTGGCATTTGGTGAAGTGCTTTTATGGGACTCCTACATCTATTTTCAAATCCATATGTTGCACCCAGAACTATTTTCTATGCCATGTCAAGAATTTATGTTCACTACTTTTTAAAAAATATTTCAAGGATAATCATCAGAATTATTTCTCAAAAGTAATAACATTAAAATTATTTTAAGTTTTTCTTAGATTTAACCACCAGGAAAGAAGCAGCCAACTTTCTCCAAGAGTATTTATAAATCAATTACAGTGAACACGGAACATAAACTCATTTATCATTCTCTAGATACCCAAAAAAAGGACTGGAAAATCCAAGAGTAAACCACATTACAAGCAAAATGACTGCTAGAGTCAATCTTTGAAGTTTATTCCCTTAACGCATATACTTCAATCTTGTCTTCTGTTAAAATGGACAGTCTGGCATACTCTGAAAAGTGTCACTCTTCTAGAAAACAGTATCTCTTATCAGCAAAGACCCATGATTCCTAAGTGGTTTTTTAAATCATTATTTAAGAAAAAGAAAGAAAAGTATTTCCAACCCTATTTTTACCTAGTAAGGGATAAGACCTCATTTATAGAGACTTATTTTCCAGAATTCTTCTTAAAAACTTTGGCACATGAGAAAGTACCCCACATAATTACCTAGTGCTCTATCCTTGTTTGTTCAGTGCTCAGTCTTTGGGAAAATTATTTTCTTTAATAACAGAAATAAGGTTACCTTTGCCAAGACAGAAGAATCTCTTCACAAATAATTTTTTTATACTCAGGCAAAATTATAACAAAATAATCTCAAAAATCATAATTTATATAGCATAGTGGCAACTTCTATTAGAATCTACTCCAAACGTGAATTTCCTGACGTTCTTATTTATGAACAACCAGCATACTGTGATTCTGAGCACAGGGATTTGAGCAGGAATAAGGAAAAGAAAGGAACCAGAAGGACTCCTCTTCCTTAGGGATACATTTTTAAAGTACCTACAGTGGTTTCTGGGCACATATTTAATCAGGGCTAAATTCCTCCATCTAGAATCTGCGTACAGTCTGGAAAAAACTGACAAGTGAATTATTAAGGAGCTATGAAATGAATGAATCTTATGCAGAATGTTTTGTTTTTGTTTTTGTTTCCCTAAAGGAAAGAAAACAAGTGACAATTACTTTTTTTTTTCCCCCCCAAAGCCCCAGTAGATAGTTGTATGTCATAGCTGCACATCCTTCTAGTTGCTGTATGTGGGACGCAGCCTCAGCATGGCCGGAGAAGCGGTGCGTCAGTGCGCACCCGGGATCCGAACCCGGGCCGCCAGCAGCAGAGCGCGCACACTTAACCGCTAAGCCACGGGGCCGGCCCTTTTTTTTTTTTTTTTTTAATATTTATGACAATTACTTTTTAACAAACATTTACCGCTTTCAATTAATAAGAAATTATACAAGAAAAGTGTTGCAAGTTACAGCAAGGGATTACATATATATATACCAGGAAACCTTCCTTAATCATCTCACTTGATGTAATCTTAGAATATGTTCCCAAGAAATTATACTGTCATCATTTTTGGAAAGATTTATGAAATAAGATGTATCATTAAGACAGTGACCTGCTCTAAGATATGAGGCTGGACTGAACAATATCTTGAAGTTCTTTCCATCCTCTTGACTGTATAGAAGACACTTAATCAATCACTCTCCTCTCTGAAGGCATTGCTGCCTGCCTCCTCCAGGAAAGAAAGAGACAAAGTGGAAGGCAGGATGATAAATTTCCCCAGGATCTCTGATGATAAAATTTGCATATGTTTGTATCATTTTAAATGTATGTATCAATGCATAGGCTTATGTGTACATATATAGATTCAGAAATATCCTCAAACTTAAACAGAGTAATATGCTCTCTCTCTCTCATCCACACCTGTACCCTTGTGCACATACATGCATCTACTAGTGTCAGCTCTAGCAGTAAAATACCCTATGAATCCTCAGAGATTTTTATTGGTTTATTCATTCAATCAATATTTATTGAGCACTTGCTATGTGCCATGAGCGTGAAGACAACCAGACCATCTCTTGTTCTTAAAGAGGTATAAAGGTTTTTTTTTTTTTAATTTTTTGTTTATTGCAGTAACATTGGTTTATAACATTGTAAAAATTTCAGGTGTACATCATTATACTTCTATTTCTGCATAGATTACATCATGTTCACCACCAAAATACCAATTACAACCCATCACCACACATACGCACACACGCAAACCATACATCTGATAAGGGCTTAATCTCCAAAATATATAAAGAACTCATGCATCTCAACAACAAAAAAAACTACCAACCCAATTAAAAAATGGGCAAAAGACCTGAACAGACATTTCTCCAAAGAAGATATACAGATGGCCAACAGACACATGAAAGGATGTTCAAAATCACTAACTATCAGGGAAATGCAAATCAAAACTACAATGAGATATCACCTCACGCCCGTCAGAATGGCTATAATTAACAAGACAGGAAACAACATGTGTTGGAGAGGATGCGGAGAGAAGGGAACTCTCATACACTGCTGGTGGGAGTGCAAACTGGTGCAGCCACTATAGAAAACAGTATGGAAATTCCTCAGAAAATCAAGGCTAGAACTACCATATGATCCAGCTATTCCACTGTTGGGTATTTACCCAAAGAACTTGAAAACACCAATTTGTAAAGGTACATGCACCCCTGTGTTCATTGCAGCGTTATTCACAATAGCCAAGACTTGGAAGCAACCTAAGCGCCCATCAAGGGACGAATGGATAAAGAAGATGTGGTATATATACACAATGAAATACTACTCAGCCATAAGAAACCATGAAATCCAGCCATTTGTGACAACATGGGTATAAAGGTTTTTAAACAAGTAAATTCAGTAGATTGTTAGAAATGGCTAGTGGAGGTCAGAGAAGAGAGTGAAGCATGGAGGAGGGAGTAGAGAGTTCCATGGAGGTGGGCACCAGGGCGGAGCAGAAAGGAGGGGTCATAAAGGCTCAGTACAGGAGGTAAGTCAGGACAGAGTCCCTAAAAGACGCAGGATGTTTGCCCAGCAGACAGCGCCAGAAAAAATTCCAAACACTATAAACAAGGGCACAGAATTTAAAGCAGCTGGAATTTTGGAACTATGTGTAGGTAATTATGATTGCTGCATGGATGTACATGTGTGTATGCAGTGGGAATGTACGTGACTGTAAAGGAATGGAAGGAGGCTGGGAAGAGATCAGGGCTAGGGGCAGGCAGGGCTACAGCAGAGGGCCATTTTTTAGTCAAGGTTCTTTTGTAAAAGAAACCAACTCAAGCTGGCTTGGGCCGTAACAGGAACTTAATGAGAGGCTAGAGAGCTGGGTTTGAATTATGGCTTTGCAACTCCCTACACATGACCTTGGGCTAGTTACTTACCCTGTCTGTGCCTCAGGCTCTTTATCTACAAAATGAGGATAATCATAGCAGGATTTTTGTTAGGATCAAGAGTTAACACTGGCAACACACCTGGCACATAGTGCTTGATAAGTGTTAGCTATTTTTATTATTGCTTCCTAGAACCCAACAATATCTGAGCCTGATGAAAAGAAAGCCTAAAATAAGAGCCTGGAAAGCTCGGGTACCTCAGGCAGCATTCTATCTCTCTCTCCTTCTCCTCTGCCTGCATGACATTCCTCTGAGCCACTGTGGAGGATGGCTGCCTGGAGCTCCCAAATGTTTACATGTGCCTTGATCCAACTCAAAAGAGTTGGACTGGGATTGATGAGTCTTGATTCCAAATTCCTGTACTAGTAAATTTGATTGACTTAACTTGGCTTGTGTACAGGCCTACCTCAGAGATATTGTAGGGTTCAGTTCCAGATCACTGCAATAAAGTGAATATCGCAATAAAGCGAGTCACACAAATTTTTTGGTTTCCCAGTGCATATAAAAGTTGTGTTTACACTATACTGTAGTCTAAGTGTGCAAGAGCATTATGTCTAAAAAACAATGTACATACCTTAATTTAAAAATACTTTATTGCTAAAAAATGCTAACCATCATCTGAGCCTTCAGCAAGTAATCTTTTTGCTGGTGGAGGGTCTTGCCTCAACGTTGATGGCTGCTGACTGATCAGGTTGCTGCAAGTTAGGTGGCTGTGGCAATTTCTTACAAAAAGACAACAATGAAGTTTGCCACATCCATTGACTCTTCCTTTCATGAATTATTTCTCTGTAGCATGTGATGCTCTTTGACAGCATTTTACCCACAGTAGAACTTCATTCAAAACTTGAGTCAATCCTCTCAAACCCTGCCACTGCTTTATCAACTAACTTTACATCATATTCTAAACCCTTTATTGTCATTTCCACAATGTTCACCAGGAGTAGATTCCATCTCAAGAAACCACTTTCTTTGCTCATCCATAAGAAGCAACTCCTCATCCATTAAAGTTTTAGAATGAGATTGCAGCAATTCAGTCACATTTTCAGGCTCCACTTCTAATTCTAGTTCTCTTGCTATTTCCGCCACACCTGCAGTGACTTCCTCCACTGAAGTCTTGAACCCCTCAAAGTCATCCAGGAGAGTTGGAATCAACTTCTTCCAAACTCCTGTTCATGTTGATATTTTTGCCTCTTCCCATGAGTCACAAATGTTCTTTTTTTTTTTTTTTGGTGAGGAAGATTAGCCCTGAGCTAACATCTGTTGCCAATCTTCCTCTTTTGTTTTTGCTGAGGAAGACTGTACCCATCTTCCTCTATTTTATATGTAGGAAGCCTGCCACAGCATGGCTTGATGGGCAGTGCATAGGTCCGTGCCTGGGGTCTGAATCTGCAAACCCCAGGCTGCTGAAGCAGAGTGTACGAACTTAACCACTATGCCTCCAAGCCGGCCTCATGTATGTGCTTAATGGCATCTAGAATGATGAATCTTTTCCAGAAAGTTTTCAATTTACTTTGCCCAGATCCATCAGGAGAATCACTTTCTATGGTAGCTATAGCCTTACAAAATATATTTCTTAAATAATAAGAGTTGAAAGTCTAAATTACTCCTTGATCCATGGGCTGCAGAATGGGTGTTGTGTTAGCAGGCATGAAAACAACATTAATCTCATTGTACATCTCCACCAGAGCTCTTGGGTGACCAGGTGCAGTGTCATTGAGCAGTAATATTTTGAAAAGAATCTTTTTTTCTGAGCAGTAGGTCTCAACAGTGGGCTTAAAATATTCAATAAACCACGTGGTAAACAGATGTACTGTCATCCAGGATTTATTGCTCCATTTATAGAGCACTGGCAGAGTAGATTTAGCATAATTCTTAAGGGCCCTAGGATTTTTGGAATGGTAAATGAGCACTGGCTTCAACTTAAAGTCACCAGCTGCATTAGCGCCTAACGAGAGAGTCAGCCTGTCCTTTGACGTTTTGAAGTCAGGCACTGACTTCTCCTCTCTAGACATGAAAGTCCTAGATGGCATCTTCTTCCAACATAAGACTGTTTCATCTACACTGAAAATCTGTTGTTTAGCGTACTCACCTTCATTAATTATCTTATTAATTATCTCCTCTGGAGAACTTGCAGCAGCTTCTACATCAGCACTTGCTACTTCACCTCGCACTTTTATATTACGGAGATGGCTTCTTGCCTTAAACCTCATGAACCAACCTCTGCTGGCTTCAAACTTTTCTTCTGCAGCTTCCTCACCCCTCTCAGCCTTCACAGAATTGAAGAGAGTTAGGGCCTTGCTCTGGATTAGGCTTTGGCTTAAGGGAATCTTGTGGCTGGTTTGATCTTCTAGCTAGACCACTAAAACTTTCTCCATATCAGCAGTAAGGCTGTTTCGCTTTCTGTTCATTTGTGTGTTCACAGGAGTAGCGCTTTTAATTTCCTTCAAGAACTTTTCCTTTGCATTCACAACTTGGCTAACTGTTTGGCACACGAGGCCTAGTTTTCGGCCTATCTCAGCTTTTGACACGCCTTCCTCACTAAGTTTAATCATGTCTAGCTTTTGATTTAAAGTGAGAGACATGCGACTCTTCCCTTCACTTTGAACACTTAGAGGCCACTGCAGGGTTACTAATTGGCTTAATTTCAATATTGTTGTGTCTCAGGGAATAGGGAGGCCTGAGGAGAGGAAGAGAGATGGGGGACTGGCTGGTAGGTGGAGCAGTCAGAACACACACAACATTTATCTATTAAGTTTGCTGTCTTACATGGGCGCAGTTCATGATGCCCCCAAATTACAGTAGTAACATCAAAGATCACTGATGACAGATCACCATAACAAATAAAATAATGATGAAAAAGTTTGAAATATTACAAGAATTACCAAAATGTGACACAGAGACACAAAGTGAGTAAATGCTGCTGGAAAAATGGCACCAATGGACTTGCTCAACACAGGGTTGCCTCAAACTTCAATTTGTAAAATACACAATATCTGTGAAGCACAAGAAAGCTAAGTGCAACAAAATGAGGTATGCCTGTACCTCGTGGTTTAAACTGAGGTAAAAGGGTTAGGGTAAAAACATGCCACAGTGGTCTATCTCCCTTGAATGGCAGGAAGGAGGGCAGAGGAGTAATTCATCTTGACTTCTAAGTTTAACCATTTTCAGATCTGAGCCAAAAACAGGCTAAGCAATTTGCATCTTCAGAGGTTTTAGAGCCTACTGATGAGAATTTAAGGAATTTAGTGGTCCTACTGCTTTGCATCCTCTTTAAACTTTCTTTTTTCCCAGTTTGTACAACCCTAACTTCTTTCAAAAATCTGGGAAGTGCCAAATGTCCACTCACTAAACAAAATGTGGTACATCTGTATGATGGAATATTATTTAGCCATAAAAAGGAATGAAGTACTGATATATGCTACAACATAGATGAACCTTGAAAACATTATGCTAACTAAAAGAAGTCAGACACAAAAGACCACTTATTGTTTGACTGTATTTATACGAAACGTCGAAAATAGGCAAATCCATAGAAAGAGAAAGTAGATTAGTGGTTGTCAGGGACTGAGGGGAGGAAGGAATGGGGAGTGACTATCAGTGGGGATGGGGTTTCTTTTGAAGGTGATGAAATGTTCTGGAATTAGATAGTGGTGTTGGTTGCACAATCTTGCGAATATACTGGAAATCATTGAAATGTATACTTTCAAATGGTAAATTTATGGTATGTAAATTGTATTTTTTTTAAAAAAAAATCTGAAAACTGAATATGATGTCAGAACACTTGGTTTTAGTTGTCACACTTGCACTATCTCATGTAATAGCCACCAACTGCCCTTCCTAAGCCTTGCTTCCTTACCTATATGTTGGGGCAGGGGCTGAGCCAGGCTCTACTGAAGGTCCATTCCAGCTCTAAAGTCTATGGGTAAGTAACGGGGTGCATTCCCCCACTCCAAATTAAAGTCAACCTCCTTCTTTCAAACCTTCTGCCACTTAAACCATCTTCTCATTCTGTTTCCTATTTCAAAGAAAGAATTCTCACTTCTCTCTGAGTTTTTAAATAATACCTATTTTGAGCATACATACTAGGCACTTGAACAGATAATCTCATTTAATCCACCCAACAACTTTGTGAGCTAGGCAGCTTTGTTATCATCCTCATTTTACAAATGCCGACACTGAGGCTCAGGGAAGGAAAGTATGTGGCCCAAGTTAGCAAGAAGCAGGGCCGGGCATGGAACCTGAGCTGCCCAACTCCAGAGGTCGTGTGATGGTCCACTGCACTGAGCTGTCTTTCTCTACCGACTCCTCCACTTGGCCCAAGTCTCACACCCCTCAGCATTTGCTTTAGCAATTTGTTGGCTGATTGATTCAACAGCTTTATATTCATCACGCCTACTGTTCTAGTAAGTGATTCTTTCTAGTTATTTAGGAATCGGGAAATATCCCTGAATTCTTTGTCATGTCGATCACAAACTAGATGATACTATTTCTCAATGAAAGTAATGCTGGCATACCCAAATGGACTGAATAAAGACCAAACTTAGGTTAATACCCTGTAAACAGGAAAAATTAACGGCAATTTCATCTCTTGTCAGCTATGCCCCTTGTACCATTGACTAGAGTAATTTGTTTCATTAACCTAGAGTCTTCTTGTTAATTACAGATCATTTACCATACATAATAAAAGGTCATGCCTTGGAATCCCTCAATATGTTTACAATTCCTCAAGTATATTACAAAGCATTTCTTTGTAAAGAAACAGACAAAATAAATCTAACAAGATCATTCTGAGTAATTTAGCTTAATTTAGGCTAGTAAATAAATGTCACTACTATCAGGACCCTATTTAATGAAGTTGCTAGTGGCTGTCCCTTCATTACAGATATTAAAGCATATATATGTACATGTATTCATAACACATGTGTGTGTCTCAAAGTCACACAGACAGGACACCTAAGACTGAACTATAGCTAATGTCCAGGGATGTAGGGGTCCTGGTGATAGTTAGCAAAGTTGTAAAAGGTTCTACTTAGTTTTACTGTGAAGGATAACCAAAATTTAGCTTAAATAGACCCTATATTTTATTAGTGACAATAAAATAAAGTAGTAACAAAAACTTGCATCCTGGCAATGAAACATTAACATACAATCTAAATCTACTGGTATTTGTATTAACTAGTGACCAATATAACATTTACTAAAATTTGATGTCTTTCTTAAAACATTTAAATAATTTGTTTTGTAAATATATCCCTATCATCTATAAAGTTAGAGTGTCAAATCACACTGAAAAAAACCAGATCATTAAGTTCAAAAATTTTAACATCATGTTTTAAAGATAATATGGAAAATATTAAATTTTTACGTTAGTTGATTAATCTTCATTAAAAATATGACATAACTGACTGAATATTTAAGAGAAAAAATTAAAAAGAAACAATCTTGGATCTGTTCACTACATTTTCTCCTCAAACCTGGATTTCATCAAATCTTGCCATTTTAAGTTTTGTAGCTTAACAAATGATTGGATCTAGGATGTCTAATTATTACAGGAAAAAAAAAACACATAGGAAATTACAAAATTTTAAGTGAAAAACTGCTAAAATGGCTGATGTATTAGTTGAGCAAAATTAGCTAGGAATAGCAAAGCAGAAAAGTTTAATTTATGCAGGGTCTAACAATTTGAAGTATGGTTGCTACTCATCAGACCTGCAAACACAATTCTCAGGTTTTATAGCCAGAATACCAAAAATTGAGTAAAATGCTTTTAGAGCCAGAATACTAAATATTAAGTCAAACTGCATTTCAGCTTCTGGAAAAGGAACAATTTTGTATGAAAGGATATTCAAATAGCCCTTCACTCAGCGACCACAATGAGCCTTGAAGATTTACATGATTGAGCTGGAATTCAATGCCAAAGACAAGAGGGAAGCATTTTCCTTCTGGGATGCACAGAGAGATGCCCATAATTAAACATCACACTTCCCTAGGGCAGCATGTTTTCTTACATTGACAAGCAAAATGAGGTATTTCAAACCATGCATTGCTGGCATACAGTCATCTTTTGCATCGCTATTGTTTTAATGTATTTCTGGTTATTAGGCATTTGTCTATTTTTGGTCAGTGAGGCATGCATTTTAAAGAATTCTGGTTTTGCACAAAAGGCTGTAGTCATGTTAGTGGAATTACATTTATGCAACAGTATCTTAAGAATAATTATGGCCTTATTTTGGCTAGTCATACACACATTCTATATGCAAAGGAGAGTGGCTATAACTTTAGTGTAATTAGTACAATTAAAACTAACTATAAGTGGAAAAAACTTTCAGAAGTACCTTTTAGATTCAACTATATGTTTTACTTTGCCTTATTTATCACAGCTAGTTAAACTAATACACACTAATCCTACCATATGTTGGGAAAATGCCAAACAAATCATGTTTGCTTAACATTCCATCAATTAAGTCAGAGCCTAATGATAAATCATGTATTCAATAACTCTTTTGTTCTAGATCAAAGAATGCCACATTATTTCAGCCTGATTCTACTATAACTGCTAACTACCAAAAAGCATCAATTCTTTTACATTTTACCTTCTATAAAAGTTTCCTCTATTTTCTCACCTGCACCCTACTCAAATTAAATCTTTTTCATTTTGTTCTCAAATTGTAAAGACTATGCTACACCTAAATCAAATACCAAAAAGTTAACGTGCTTTTGTTTCCAAAAGTGATCTTTTATCTAAAAAGACATTTTATCTCCTATTTTCTATTAAAAAACCTTACTTATGAAGATTAACTCTGTTGAACAATATTCAGGTATATTATTAAATTTTGTTTTTAAGGTAATTTATCACTAACATATAAATACACATAAAATTACTTGGCTATTACTGGAACTTAAAAAAGATCTCACTTATCTATCCATCCATATAAAAATCACATCCTATAAAAATGCCAAGCAACTAGCGGGAGACCTGAGCATATTGTTATGAAAGTCAGACTACCACCAGTGGGCTTAATGTTCAGAAGCCTCTTCAGACCATCCACCCAATGATACAGGGGTGTTGGTGATGGGAAGCCTAATGCAATTTGAGCTCATCAAAATACATTCTAATTCAAGTGAAACTGCCTTTTCACAGCTTTCAAAGTCACCACAGAAAATGTCTTGAAGCCTGGGTGTCTTAAATAATTTCTAACAATTTCATTCTTAGTTTTCTGTTTGGCTTACTAGCTAAAATCCGAGGCAACATGATATATGCATTTTATATGTTCTTTCAAAATGTGTTTATAACATACTTGTGAATGATATTTAATGGTTTTTCTCATTTAAAGCCTCCATCTTGGCACATGATAGTTACTTCCCTTAGCCAAGACCTCTTCAATCATCTGGGTTTGTAGAAACCCCAGATTAATTCCATCCGAGATCTATTTTTGCCAGAACCCCCCAAAGGAAGTATATACAAGTCCCAGACTGAGGAAAGCAGCTGTGTCAGTTATCAAGATTCACAATTTTGGAATACCTAGTTTTACTGAGTGTTTTCTATGTGTAAGGGCTTTACATAAATGACCGCCTTTAATCCTCACAACTACTTGATATTTTATGAAGCAGAGGCTATTATCATCACCATTTCATAGACGAGGAAATTAAGCTTAGAGAAGTTAAGCAACTTGGCTGAGGCTCGTCACTAATGAGGGCTGGGGACTGGATCTGCAAGCAGGCCTGCATGATTCCACGGCCCAAACTCTTACCCCTCCATAGACCTCCTTCTTTGGCCGATGCCAGCCTACACCCACACTCTTTGCATGCCCTGTCATATCAGACCCTTTAACCACAGAATAATCTTTCTGCATCCACTCCTGAACCCTACAGTTTGTTCTGCATGCTGACCCCACAGTGATCTTTTTAAAATGAAAAGCTGTTCAAGTCACTCCTCAGCCTAAAACCCTCAATGACTTCCCTGTGCCAAGATCCTGAATGGTCTGCCTCTGGTCTCCTGTCCAGCCTTATCACTTTCCCTCTTGATTCCAGGTCCAGCCACTCCAAAGTTTTCTCTCAATTCCTAGAAAATAGCCAGCCTCTTCCCACCCTGAGGCCTTTGCATCTACTGTTCCCTCTTTCAGATATGCTGTGCCCCACCTTCCACAGACCTTTAGCTAACTGATTCCTACTCATTCCTCACGTCTCAGCTCAATACCACTTCCTCAGGAAAGCCCTTGCTAACTACATCCCATTTTACTCCAGAACAGATCTAGTTTGTCTGTCACACCCTTTCCTAGCTAGCCCCAAGCAAGATTTGCTATGACATATTTGGTCATTTAAACAATGTCTGTCTCTCCCATTTAATTAATGTATATCAAAATCACCTGGAGTGCTTATTAACGAGTGATCACTCGGTCCCATCCCCTTAGTATCTGATTTACTAAGTCTAGAGTTAGGCCTGGAACTCTGTAGTTACAAGTTCCCAGTGAAGTTGATGCTGCTGGACCCTGGACGGACCCAGGACAGTGGTTCCCTATCCTGGATAAACATTAGAATTACCTGGGGAGCTTTAAAAATTACCAGTGCCCAAGCCCCACCCCCAGAGGTTTTGAATTAATTGGGCGAAGGTAGAACCCAGGATGTCTTATCCCAAATATTCCACTCTTAGACTGAAAAAACTGTCTAAAATTCAAATTAAATGGCATGTCTTGTAAATTTTTATTTGTTAAATCTGGCAACCTACTTGTGGGTCCTGTTGTAATACAACAGGTAGTAGCTCATATATATTATGTACATATATATGATTGTAAGCTGACCTTTCACCTCTGCAGAGCACAAAAAGGGTGGGGCTAAAACCGGGGAATTTTTAGACCTAAGAGGAATTTTTCTCTTCAGGATTAGGCTTTAGAAGTAGTTACCAACAGACTGTAAAAGCTTATGTGGGATTTTTTAAAAATATGGCAAATTCTCAATGTCAAATAATTTAACAAGATGATTAAATGACTTCCAGGTTCCTTTAAGCCCTGAGGCTGTGAACCTCATCTTGGGCCAGCATGGTGACAATGCAGCACAGACATCATTGCTCTGACATCAATCAGTGAGTCCTCCGGACAGATACTGCTGGGACCTGACACAGAGGAGGTGCCCTTTCATATATCAATATTAGGTAAAATTATTTACTTAATACCCCAGAAAAAAATAAAACACATGGCTACCTTTGATAACACAATTCTATCTTTCTCACATCAATGGAGGAAGTCCTGTGCAGTTTTCCAATTTGAGAGTAAGATGAGTGATTTCATGTCTTACCTAAACTGATATATTAAATTTGCTTTTTTTTTATGAGGAAGACTAGCCCTGAGCTGACATCTGATGCAAATCCTCCTCTTTTTTGCTGAGGAAGATTGGCCCTGGGCTAACATCCGTGCCCATCTTCCTCTACTTTATATGGAATGCCTGCCACAGCATGGCTTGACAAGTGGTGTGTCGGTGCACACCAGGGGTCGGAACCTGCAAACCCCAGACCGCCAAAGCAGAGCGCACACACTTAACCGCTGCGCACCAGCTGGCCCCGAAATTTGCATTTTTAATGCTGAAAAGGGTCTACTTAATTCCAGCGTGGCATGTTTACTGCATTATAGGTAGACTAGAGAGTTCCAAATTGAGAATCCTCTGGGATCAGTGACCATCATGTAACCTTCTGCCTCTCCACATAAGTAACCTGCCAAGTCTCTGATTTAAAGACAAAGACTCCACATGTGTTTTAAATGTTAAATTGCGTTCTTTTATGAATATTCACAGATTTTGATCATTTCAAAAATTATTATTATCTTCCACTTTGTACAATTCTTACTTGCCAAACTTTACATGGCACTTTTCACCTACTCCAGGATTTTAAGAACCGTCTATAAAAACAGGTTACTGAATAATTGCATGGGCATCAGAGTGAATTTGAATTCCAGCAATCTAAATGACAGAACACAGAAATTTACTTGAAGCCCACAGGACCAAGGGTAATAGCGGGCAGTAGATGGACAAAGGGGCAGAAAGATGGTCATACCAAGCTCATGGTTGGCTGCACATTTACAACATGGTTGGCGTATTCCAATCCACCCAAATTTAAGGAAACGCAAAAATCAATTCAGATTATTTTGTTTGAAATAATAAATGTCTAATACTTTTAAAACAGGTATTTCAAAAAATAAGACCTACGACACTATAAAATATTGACAATTATTGGTTTCTTATATCAGGATAGCTTACCAAATCCAAAAGCGTTGGAACCTCCGATGCTCTGTGAAGCCTGAACACTCGTAGATGTGTATAGTCCTGTCACCAGCAAGCCATCAAAGAAGGTGCTTGTTGAAATTGTCACTGAAATACAGGGGGGAGAAAGAAAAGAAACCTCAATTAATACAGTCAGAATAATGAGATACATTTCTGAAGTGTTAGACATTGTCAAAACAATCTTTACTCATTATTAACTATTTTTATACTACCGCTAGTTAGTATTTTCTTTATATTAGAAATTACAGAGGAGCAAAAAGAAGCTCAGAACTCCAATGTCTCTAATTGCTGGTCCTAAATTTAGTACATCAGTCCTATCTTTTTGCATTCATTTACACTTTCCCTAGCTATGTGCAAAATCATCTGAAAATAACGTAGTATTGAATAGCTAGTCTCTCCCCTCCACCACCACCCCTGAAGGCAGTCAAAGGCATTGCTGGAGCTTTGGCATTGTGATAAAACACTTTTTTTTTTTTAAGTATTCCATACTGTGGGAGACAATTTTATATCGGCTGAAAAAAGAACACTAAGATGCACTGTATTTCTTAATGTGAATCTACATTTCTTAGATGAGTCCCCTGAAGTTTTTCAACAAAAGCAGACTAATTTGCATGAAGACAGTCGGCCCTTTTCTTTTTGAGAAGAAGAAAGGAAGACCACTGCGTGCTTTAAGTTTTAGAACAAAGTCTACAAGAGGACTCTAAATGGTTTTATAACCAGAAAATCAGGATGTTCCTGGGAAGAAAAAGGTCAAATTAAATGTATCTGTATGCTACTTAGGTTTGGCTTCTTAAAATTTTATCTTGCTCACCACCCTAAAAATTGATCATAATTTCCTCCTTGACATAATATTTTCTTCTGCATTGGTTTTATAAGATCAAGATGATGCCATTTGTAGGAAGCAGCCGAGAGAAGGTAATATTATTTTGGTAATGTACAGTACAAGGCTGTCGTCATGTTTGGTGGCAGTAAGGAGAATGGCCAGGGTCGGTCACATTAACTTTGATGAGAATATTTAAATTAAACTTCAGGAAATCCAGGAAGTAGAGTTGAACGGTCTGAAACATCTATAGTATAAAACATAAAACAAGACATATATCAACAGAATAGCCTGACATTGTGCTACCCCCAAAACGGCATTGGATGCTGAAGTAAATCACCTTCACATCCTTTAATAATAGCTAATATTTTGAGTGCTGTCATGTAAACCACATGTAAACCTCTCAGCTGGGCACTAAGCTAAGTAGTTAACATGTATTATGTCATTTCATTATGAAAACATCTCTATAAAGGGGGTACTATTATTATTCCCAAGATACAAATGAGGAATTCATGGTACAGAGCAATTAAGAACCTTGTCTAGGACCATCTGATATCAACTAAAAATTTTTGATGCTGTTTACCTGGCTTTTCTCCCATTTTCTCCCTGCTCCCACCAGATCCCAAAGTGGCAAAGTGGCCATAGCCAAACCCTTGTTTAATAACCTCTTTCCCAGATTATTCACGTGCATGAGGAGCATTTGAAGAAAAGGAAAGTGAAAGCTGAAAGAGTCAAGATCACCATTATTAGAGAGGAAGAGGGCCAAGCGTGGCCGGGAGGTGACTCTTATGGCATGGTGGATGAAGCCCTAGGCTAGAGATCTGAGCACAGGGCACCCATCCGCAGCTACCTATTCTTGAGCAAAACCACTTCATCTCTCAGAGTCTAAACTTCCTCATGTATAGAATCACACCCTCATCATCAGCCCCCTGTTTTGATTACCCCAGATTCCCACAGTGGGTTCTACTGATGACTCCATCCTTTGGTTCCATGAGTTAATCTTGAGTCAGGTAAAAAGTGCTTAAACTGCTTCTGTGCCCCCAGCCAATGGGGTTTAGAATCAAGTTACTTCCTGTTAAATTGCCTATCCTGACCACTGGACTCAGATAGTCCTTCACAAGCTGCAGTGTCTCGCTGAGGACCCAGGGGACCCTGCCTTTACTCACTTCCTCTCAATCCACTTCACTTTAGTCCAGTAAGATGGCAACAATCCTGTATTAATGCATAAACACAGCCTTTGTGGACTCCTCTCCATTCCTTTATGCTTCTACCCTGGTTCCTATTTCCAAGATTCTGAAAAATGTAGGGGTTTTATGAGTCTTGGAGTGAGGCCTTGAATTTGAGTCTCACCTCTCTCTACTTCTCATCAGTGTGTGACTTTGAGGTGAGACTCAGATTCCTCACTTATAAAAGGGAATAATAATACTATCAGATTTACTGTAAGAATGAAAAGAAATATATCTATTATCTATCATTGTATCTATCTCCTTAACACACTATCACGTATATAGTAACTAATCAACAAAAGTTAGTTCCCTTTCCCTGCCCTCTCTCAGACCATGAAGCCCTGCCTTGCTCTTCCCTTACTGAGAACTGGAATCCTGGACATACCTCCTGGCATCCGCCTCGCCAGATGCCTGGACATATCCAATCATTGGACTGCACACATCTGAGTCCTGCTGCCTGCTAGGATTCTCCATCTATCCTCCCCACCCACTACTTCATTTCCAACCACAGTCCATACCAAATCTGAGCCGTGACCTCAGAGGGCCCAAGACAAATAGCATCCCCAGCTTGTTATTAATTTGCCCTCCCTTCCAAAAGATATTCTTTAAGTGTCTGCTTTGTGTTAATTTAAAAGAGAAGCTAACCACTAAACACTCTTGGAGAAAGGGCTGAGGAAGAAAAGAACCATGCATGGCAGCTCTCAGTCTTTACTGCCCCCAGCTATTAAGCTCTGGTCTCAAACAGCTATGCCCCTCCCAGCAAAACAAAAGCCTAGCCATGTCTACCATGACAACCGATAAATTCAACTTACTGATAGCTCATACATATCTAGCGATGTTTCAGTGCCTTAGAGATGTGTACCTAGGAAGCTGCCTGCATGGCCTGTGACTCATTTGGGTATTGAGCATGACCAAGGTTTGCTGTGCTCCTTAGCTGTCCATCCATGCTGTTAATCCCTTGCTGGACTTCCTCTCTCATCTACCACTCAGTGCCTCTCCAGATCCAGAGGATGAAGCGAATTCTGATAATAACGCCTCCACACACCACAATGCCTGCTTCAGATCAGTTCTCTTCTCTACATAGATTCTTGAGTCCTGAAGCAGCAAGGTCTAGTGAAAACATCCCAGGAATAAGAGGACTGGATTTTATTCCCTATATTATTAACTTGCTATGTGAGACTGGAAAAGTTTTTCTCTCTGCATGGTTCTATTCTTAGCAGTGATGTGAATACCTATTATTTGGTTATCTCATAGCTGGTGGGCTTAAATATGTGAGAAACCATTCCTAAACATTGAGTGTTTTAGAAAAAAATGAAATTACTAAGACAAACATTCATTACTCCTAGATTCTCTTGGCTTTAAATACCATCCATAAACTGACTACTCCCAAATTTCTATCTCTAGTCCAGATCTCCTTATATATCTCTTTATATACACTCCAGATATATAGAGATAGATAGATAGATAGATATCAAGCTGCTGCTCAACATCCCCATTTGGATGTCCAAGAGACATCTCAATCTCAACATGACCAAAACTGAATGCCCACCCCATCTCTCAAACTTGCTTCTCTTGCAGCCTTCCCCAAGTCAGTTGATGGCAGTACCATCTTTCTTGCTGCTCAGGCTAAAAACCTCTGAGTCAACTTTGGAATCACCTTCTCCTAGACCTTGGATCTAGTCCATTAGTAAATGGACTCTGCCTTCAGATCATAGCCAGAATCTAACCACTTACACCGTTTTCTGAGCTACCACTGTCTCTCCCATGGATTATTGCATTAGACATCACTCTGGTCCTCTTGGTACTACCCTCCTCTCTCTACATTCTATTCTCAGTATAAGAGTCAGAGGAATTCTTTTAAAACATACACTGGATCATGTCACTCCTCTGCTTATAAATTTCCAATGCTCTAAGTCAAAGTCAGTGGCCTACAAGGTCCCATGTGATCTGCCTCCATTCCCTCTCTGTTCTCATCTCCTTCTCTCTCCTGGCTCACTCCACTCCAGGCACATTAGCCTCCTTGCTGAGATATGCCAACACTTTGCACTAGCCCTTTCCTCTGCCTTGGACTCTCTTCCTCCAGATACCTGAAGGACCAATTCCCGCACCTCTTTCAAGTCTTAGCTCAAATGTCACCCTCTCAATGAGGCCTGCCATAACCACAATATTCAGAATTGCAAACAGCCCCCTGTCTTCCTGCCCCCACAATCCCCACATTCCCAACGCCCCATACTTGGCTCTACTTCCCCCCTCCCTTTTTTCTATAGGTAATTATCACCTTCTAACACATTATACTGATATCTTTACTTACAGTGTTTCTTGTTCATTACGTTTATCGTCAGTCTCATTCTGCAGAAAGTAAACTCCATCAAGGCATGTATCTCAAGTGTTTTGTTCAGTAATATATCTCGAGTGTCTGGAACAATTCCTGACACTTTTGGGTGTTCAATAAATATTTATAGAAATATTTATTAATAAATAACTCATTCACATAAAAGTGGTGCAAGGTTGTCTTATTTTCAACTTGGTGCAAGGTTGTCTTATTTTCAACTTGTTTCCAGAGGAAAAGTATGTTGTGAATCCTAGACTTTATACGTCAGACGAAGCCTACTTGGAAAAGCCACATGGAAAGAAAAGATAGAGAAAAGTTGGCTACTATATATTTAAAATGTCTTCCAGAATGCAAGACAGATCATTGCAGAGACCAAGAGACCAGCCAAAGACATTTGTGAAAAAGGCACACCAACTTAAGTATATATACGTTCTCACATGTTGTTAGTTTACACAAATCATCTAAAGAAAAAGTTCCCTGTTAGAAACTAACTGATTATAATCTATTTCTCTATTTGTTAGAGTTGGGAATTTAAAGTATTTTTTAGGGGAAAAATGGTATTTGCATTTGGAAAACTGCTACTCTCTTGACACTGTGGAGCAAGTAATCCTTTTCCTCCTCTAAACAGATGTAATGCATAATCCATATGGGAACTGGTAATCAGTTTCTTTTTTTAAGAAAGAGGAAATGTTGCCCAGACTCTTATGACATATAAGACATATCTTTCTGATCACCAGGTTCCCTTTTACTCAAGAAGATAATGGATCCAATTTCTGTATTTAAAAAACATCTAACAGTTTGGATTTCCTGCTAGTTTGGAGGAAACTTCAGAATGTCAGCTGCCCACGTTTTTATTGACTAGGACACTAGTAGTGTACACATGAGCAACCTGAGCGAGATACTGGGAACTTCACACCAAGGCACTTCAACTTTGAAACTATGTCAGGAATACCCTTATCTCGGCCCATATCTTTCCCTTTCATCAAATGCTCCCACTTATCTCTATTGCAGTTAGTCTGTCAGCATTTCCTAAAACAACGAAAAAACAAACAAACCAACCCCACAGAAGCAAATAACTGTTCCAGGCATGGAAACTGCTCTGGCTAGCTGTCCTAACCTGTTAATTCTGCATCCTCAGCCTCTGTTGGTTTCAGTTTCCATTTGGGGCCGCTCCTCTCACTTTACCCTCTGGTATCTTCCCGATTCCTTCCTATCAGGCTTCATCTGACCCCCAACATGCACTGGCTCTTCTGCTTCTGATGTGCCCTGACTTGACTTTCTTTCCTCTAATTCCACTGGGACACACCCTTCAAGCACTAGTTTAGCTTCTCTAGTCTTAGCTCATCCGTTACATCCACAAACTGCTGCCAGCCAGGCAACTGGAATAATCTTCTTGAAAGCAGAAGAGAGAGCTATGATAAATTAAAGGAAAAGTTTACTATACACAGTACTAATATGGCTCATGATAAAAAAAATTGAAGCTCACATTTCTGAAGGTAAAACTTACAACTTTCATGGTTACTACACTATTTTGGCCCACTGATGAAGCTCATTAACTAAAGACAGAGATATTTTTTGTCTACTATTTTAAACAAACTATACATGAACCATAGGATTGTATGTATGTGTGTGCAGATATAGATATATTCATTTGCAAAATGTAAAATACTCCTAATTCCCACTACAGATATTTTTGTAAGTTTCTGATACTCTGACCCAGAATATTATAGTCCAAAACTGCATACTTTAAAATGTTCCAAAGCTAATATAATCTAAAAATGTTTCCTGGGGCTGGCCCCATGGCCTAGTGGTTAAGTTCAGCACACTCTGCTTTGGCAGCCTGAGTTCAGTTCCTGGGCGCGGACGTACACCACTTGTCAGCAACCATGCTGTGGTGGCAACCCACGTACAAAGTAGAGGAAGACTGACAACAGATGCTAGCTCAGGGCTAATATTCATCAGCCAAAAAAAAAAAAAAAAAAGGACAGTAAAAATGTTTCCTTTAAAAACATTTTATGAAACTACCTTTGTATAAAAAGAAATTATAGCTAAAAGACATAAATTTGGGTACATTAGGATATGGGAAAATTGCACAAAATTTTTATATTTGAACTACCTTTAAGATAAACAACTGTTAGGACTACCTGTACCTAACTGATATCTGACTAGCCCAGTTAATAAGCAAACTTTTCATCCTCTTTCCAAGATTATCAGGCAAATACTCTAACTAATGTTAAGATGGGGAACAAATAATATTTAACGTGTCAATTCACTTTTTAAAAAATTTATTATAAAATATGAATAACTGCTGAATCTAGGTGGTGGGTATATAGATGTTTGTTATGCTAGTCTTCTAACTTTTGTTTCAGAAAAATTTCATATTAAAAAGTTGAAGGAAAGAAAGAAGTTTATTATAAATACACTTATTATAAATGAACTTAGAATGAGCAAACTAACTCAAACAACAAAATGCACTAGAAAGTACATAACACATTCATTGTTTTAAGAATATATATATATATATAACCTTCTATGAGCCAAGAACTGTGTTAGCACTATAATTTGGGTCTTATTAACTAGAAAAGCAAAAAGAGATATTTAGAACTAGTTCCCTATTAGCAAAATGTTTACAAACTCTATCTGACATCCTATCACCTCTAGCTATTTTATACAAATTAAAATATATCACCACCACAGGATAGCACCCATCAGTTACCCCTTTCAGATACCAAAGATTTATGTATAATCATCAGATAATAATTTAATGACTTTAAATACATAAACATCTACTTAAACAATTCAGTTTGCCATATGACCTACTTCTTTTCATGGTTTTACAAATTTTCCTGGTAAATTTGCAAAATCCTTCCCCAGGGGACTTTTTTTTTCCTTAGAGTCATTTTTGTATCTTTCATATTTTTGCATTTAAATGTTATACAGAGAACTAGCTACTTTACTTATAGAGAAAAAAGGCAACATCAATATTATGGATTTCAAGTAGAATTTTGAACTTACCAGTACATTTTAGGGGGAAATAAAGCATGTATATTATTACCTATAATCAGAAAGCAAATCTGTCTTATCAGATCATACCATTCCCTGTTCAACAAACATCTCTAGCTTCCTAGCATCCCAAGATTAAAATTCTGTCTTCAACGTGGTTTCACAGACCATCAAATTGTGACCATAACCAATCTTTCCAGTCAAATTTCCCCATTTCGGCAGAAAACACCTTTTGATCCAGTTAAACCAGAACATGTTCTTTACTTTCCTGTCTCCTTGCCTTTCTTTAAAGGGTGCCCTCACCTAAAATTATTTCCCTCGTTTCCTTTTGTTAAAATCCCACCCATTCTTCAGGGCAAGGCTCAAATGCCATCTCTCTCATGAAGTCTTTCCTGACCTCCTGGGGAAAGCCACCTCTCCCCACTCAGTGACCCTATAGCTCTCAGAACCCATGGAACACTTATCACATGCCACCTTCCGCAAAGCTCAGCTCAGAGGAGGAGCTCAATCAACATTTGTTGAATTCAACCATACAGAAACATTTGTCACAACATAAAATAACAAAAAAATAAATAAAATATAACTGAGAATATAGTGTCATCAATGTAACTAAAATTGTAAAATCTAACATCTCTTCTACAGAAAAACAAAGGACCAGTGTTATTCTTAGAGGTATATGAAAATGGAGGTTTCTCCTGAAAGAAAACAAAAATGAAAATTAATGTACTCTATTATAGTACTCAAAAATTAGCCATGTCTGGGAAAATTTTGGTTGAATTTTACATTTAACCATAATAGGATTTCTTTTGCATATATGCACTTTGTGTGTGTAAATATTTTATATACATATCAAATTAATCTTCTGATAATTTTGCCACTAAGATACCTTATACCATTATCCTCACTCTGAAGTTACTGTGCCATTTCCTCAGATAAAAAATAAGAAAGGATCAAAAGGCTGAGGAGGTTGCACACATCTCTCCCACATCTGTGTTAAACTGGCAATGAGCTCAGCACAGGAGCCTATGAATATGGATTGCTGGGTTGTGACAGCAGAATGGAAACACGATGTAGCGACACAATTCAATTCTTATCAGTGGTTCAAAGAGTACCTGTGTCTGGAAATGACTAATTACAGAGTCAGTTATTATCTATTATAGCCTCTATTAACTGTTCCCAACAAGACCCTAATACCACTCTTGCAGAAAATGACTGTAAGATGAAAGTCTGGAAGAAAATAAATTTAGATATTTAATGTTGTTTGCATTTCATCCTAAAGCTTCTGGTCTATAAATACTCTCTGGTCCATTAAATTTTGATCACTTCAAGCATATTCCATTACTACTTTATACAAAAGATCTTTAATATGTGCAGAAAGAAACATATTATATATGAAATGATGTTTCCATCTTATTCCAGATGACAAACATCAGAGAACAGCAAATTGTGAAAATGTTGAAATTAAGTCTTAGTGATGATGCACCAATTGCAAAGAATTTCCATTTCTTATTTTTATATCTTTTGAAAATGAAAAACACAAGCAGGACTAATAGTGTTTATATTAAAAAAAAACATTGCTGCATTTTGCCTTTTGAACAGAAATTCATTTGCCTTTTGAATATAGAACAGATTAAATAGCCTGAGGAACCAACATATTACTCTGAAAACGAAATAAACTGAGTTTATTTCTTGCAAAATTTCATCAACACTGTGTGTTCAACAACTGGTTCTTCTTTAGTTAAAGTGCCACTAGGGGCCGGCCTGGTGGCTTAAGCGGTTAAGCGCGTGCGCTCCGCTGCAGCAGCCCGGGGTTCACCGGTTTGGATCCCGGGCGTGCACCGACGCACCGCTTGTCAAGCCATGCTGTGGCGGCGTCCCATATAAAGTAGAAGAAGATGGGCACGGATGTTAGCCCAGGGCCAGTCTTCCTCAGCAAAAAAAGAGGAGGATTGGCAGATGTTAGCTCAGGGCCGATCTTCCTCACAAAAAAATAAATAAATAAATAAAAATAAAGTGCCACTAGCTCTGGGTACCAAACAGAGACCATCTAAAAAATACATTCAAATTTACATTCAAAACCTCTATAAGAACATGATCCCTGAATTACTTCTCATTACACACATTAATTCCACTATGACATAGTTTTATGTGGTTTTCAAATATAAAGCCAAGCATTTCAATAATCACATCCCCAAACCAACAATAGCTGAGAAAAAAAAAAATATATATATATCCCAGTAAATGTGTAAAAGAAATGACTAGAGGTCAAGATTCACTGAGGGAGGACATGATCCATAGCAGTGAACTGAACACAAAGATCTGAAATAATTACACGAGGAATGAATGGACTCCAGTCCCTACTCCAGCCAGGGTAAAGACAGATCACCCACGCCTCACCTATTTATTCTAACCATAGGGGCAGGAGGATAAGGATATGGCTGCCCACCTGGCATAGTGTCCTGTTGGTCTCTAAAGAAGCACTGCTAAATGAACCACACTCGCCCTCTCTGCTTTCCGAAGTCTTTCTTAGATGGCTGACCTAGATCATCTCTAAGAGCTCTTTACCCTCAGATTTAATAGCCACCTCCATAATAATAATAACAATAATCATCACAATAGCTAAACAGTATTTGAGCACTATATGCCAGGTACTGCAGTTTTTTTTGTAGGAATTAACTTATTTAATCCTTTCAATACCCCTATGAAATTAAGTACTAATATTCTGTCCTTTTACCCATGAGAAAGCTGAAACAAAGTGGGGGTGGGTTAAGTACTGTGCCTTGAGTGGCATGTAAAATGAGGTTCTGAGAAATGGAAGCTGTGCTCCTCATCCTGGATGACTGCATTAAACACAGCAGCCTCCATCTCCGGGAAGTCCTGAGATGGTGGCAGGGCCTTGATCTTCTCCTGGAAGACAGTGGTATGGTGGTACTCCCCAGCCCCAGGCACATGGGGGTATCTCCTGGGAGTAAGCCCTGCAGGCTGCTCTGTAGAACGCACTTAACCTGATGTCGGCAGCACCAATCATTATCACAGCCCTTTATCATTGTTATTATTACTCCTCTTTTTCATTTTATCCAGATTTGTACTGTTCCTTGGGGGACAAAGGAGGCAGAAAGAATGGCCTCTAGGGAGGACTAAATACAGTGTGATGGAGGACTAAGCTGAAGATCAACATAATAAGGTCAAAGAGCCATGGATCAGCCCACCTCTGAAAGCAGGGGGAGAATGCCCTGGCAAACACCCTCCTACCTTTGTCTCCACCTGAAAGGAGAGGAAAGACCGAGCATGAGCTGAGCATTGTGACAGGTACAGGAGATCCATTATATGCAAAATTCAATGATGCATTAAAACACTTTCCAGGGTCTGTAAAAATGCTCTTGGCTGGCTGGAAGAGGGATCCAGCATCTCTGTGGAAGCCTATTATGATATATTTATTACAGGTTCAGAGATTCAAATGAACCACATGTAGTCTAAGTCTTATCTTTCGGCACCACCAGTAATAAAAGGACAGCCACTGAGATTTCTCCCTCCTTTAAACTCTTCTTAGGAGATAAAACGGGTGCAGTCAAATGTGTTTGTGAATTTTATTATTTTAAAATTAAGCCCTTCGGAAGTAAGTTTAAATGACAGCGCTTGGTGAATGTCAAGTAAATCTTCCTGTTTCTCCATCCCTCCACATTGCCTTTTTCTCTTCTTTATTCCCTAGGTCTCACACACACACACACACACACACAAACTCAGCACTCTGAACACACTAACCTTTGGGGTAAAATCTCACATATTTTATTCAAGTGAAGTCCCTTCCTGAGACTTGGAGACTTATGTCAGAATAAGCACCTGAGATGAGATCCGAACAGTATTTTTGAAACCTCCTTAAGGTTGTCCAGTCTATGCTAAACACAAATTCCTTAACTAGCGATCTTGACTATAAAGATGAAAAATATAATTTTACAATGCTCTACCCTACTTCTAGTCCACACTGCAGTTAAAGTAGTAATGATTTTTTTTATCATCTACTTTTGGCTTTCATAAAGTAATTCCTACAAATGATAGAATTGTTTGGTTTCTAAAACCAAAAAATATTTATTTTTCTCTTTATAAATGACACATTATAATTTAGAGACCTGTAGCCAAGAGTTACTGGTATTTGTGACTTATCTCTCTGACCTTATTTTTCATGTGTTACTTTTATATGAGGCTGGATGATACTCATACATGAAAATTTCATATTGTTGGCCCTGCACTTGATAAATTATTAAAGTGATGTGAATAGGAATGTGGTGTTCAGGTTTTCAGCAATTTTTATCCTTTTGTTCTTTCTTTTTTAAAGGAAAGACTATCTTGTCTATAACTCATCATAACTTTTTAAAATTGAAGCAAAGATTAGCCTTAAAAGAAAGCATTTGGGAAGATTTATTACCCCCAACCTTCTCCAAGAAGTTCTAAGAATTTTATTTTCTTTGACAAATGGATGTTAATTAAGCTTTTCTAGGCTGAGAATAAGCCTAGTAATTTTCATAAGCACATACACAGGTAAATACATTACAATCAAATGCACAGATGCCTAGAGAAAAAATACACGTGTAATTGTTTCCAATATAATCAGGTGTTTAAAGCCTTTATACGATCAAAAAGGTCTGTAATTTTTTTTATAATACTGTCTTGGATTTTTTCTTTTTAACACGAAGTGCCCCCAATTCTTCTAAAATGTGGTTTTGACTGAGGGTAACTAAAGAAAATTTGAACTTATATAACAAATCACAGGGTGACTCGTAATAGGGCCCCAAGTCATTCAAAACATAAACATATGCTTTTGTTTGTAGTTTTGTTTGCTTTGATAACATACCATTACAAATTTTCAAAATATTTTCATATTTGCAACAATTGTTTACTTGATCAAGAACACGCCAAGGGTGACATTGCTGGTACTCATGTGTATATCATATATCTCTATATATTATGTGGCAGAGATATATCATATATCTCTGTTACGTCTATAAACTAAATCAACATTAATAATTAGTAATTGATAGAACTCCTAATAGACATAGTTAAACTGAATGTAGCTGTAAAAATATTACAATTTTTTTTAAAAGGGTTTTCCCAGGGCCAGCCCAGTGGCACAGTGATTAAGCTCATGCGCTCCAATTCTCCGGCCCAGGGTTTGCGAGTTTGGATCCCAGGCGTGGACGTACACACCAATTATCAAGCCATGCTGTCATAGTGCCCCACGTACAAAATAGAGGAAGATTGGCAAGGATGTTAGCTCAGGGACAATCTTCCTCACCAAAAAAAATACAAATAAAAAATAAAAAAATAAAAATGGTTTTTCCATTGTATTCTCGTTTGGTACTTCTGTATGTTCATTTCAATACACTTTAATTATAAGCAACTGTGCTAAAATCAAAGAATTCATTTAAATGCATACTGAGTAAATTATACATATGGCAAACATATGATTAAACTATAAAACTCTATAACTAATTTAAAGTAAAAAAATTCTCATTTACTTTACGGTCAAACCTAATATTTATTTGTGTGTGTGTGTATCTTGCTCAACTCATTCATTCATTAAACAAGTATTTGTAAAGTGCTACTACTTAATATTGGTGATGTAATGTGAACCATCTATATGTTTATAAAAATAACATTTGAATAA
Source organism: Diceros bicornis minor (assembly GCF_020826845.1). Taxonomy (NCBI): domain Eukaryota; kingdom Metazoa; phylum Chordata; class Mammalia; order Perissodactyla; family Rhinocerotidae; genus Diceros; species Diceros bicornis. Next base: position 14,090,749 of record NC_080742.1, on the reverse strand, counting down.
TTGTTCCTGTCCCTTTTCAGAAGAATCCTTATTCCCTATTTCAAAATCCAATTTATAGAATCTGAAATGCTAACACTGAAACACACAAAAGAATGTTAAGTAAATGAAGTGACAGACAAATTTTCAGGTACAGGCAGAGCTAACTGCTCTTCTAATAAGCTACAACTAAACGCTTTTTCAAAATTTTTAGATAAGAATAATCACTACATACAAATATAACTTAAATGACATTTATATTGATAGATGGCATCTGATAGTTATTTGATAAATTATAAAAGAAGAAATAAATGTGCAGCTAATTTGTATAACATCAAATTGTAATTACATATTATATTTCTCCTATGTGTAAAATGGAAAATGTCACACTTTGTATTTTACAACACGGCAGTTAGTATGATGAGTAAAAATCCTTCTTAAAATAACAAAATCTCTCATAATTTAGTATAAATTTGCATCTTCAATACAACCATAAGACAATTTTTCTAAGGATAAAGATAAAGAAAACCTCCAGGTGTGAATAATTATCAGGAAATGTCTTGAGGCTCAGGAATACAGAAAAAGTTAACTGTTAGTTATGTAAAAATTGTTTAAATGAAAGGAGTTTGCAAAGGACTAACTACGCTTTGCACCCGTGGTATTTCTTATTTTCTGGTACAGGATTTCTAAGCAAATCTTAATCTAGCCTTAACACACACTTCTTTTTGATTTGTTGATTTTTTTTTTGAGAAAATTTATGTAAATTCTTAAGTTGAAGACTTTGCCATAGAAAACTAGAATTGGATGAAAGGCTAACTTGCATATAGATACATTTTTATAAACTTGTACAACTTGGTTGGAAATATTTATATAAAGAAATACTTAATAAGATAGAATTCCAAACAAAATTAAAATATCAGTTATAACATCTATTCAACACACATGGACTCATATTCTACAAGTGCTAACCTGATAAATAAAATTATTATTTTTTAGTCCAACAATGAGTATTTGGTAGAACCATTAGCCAAACTAAATTCTCCCAAAGATTATTTTATTTTTTTAACTAAAACTGTCAATCACCTGAGAAGCTTGTTAAAATTAAGATTCCTAGGTCTTCCCCTCTCCCATACTTAGTCCCCGGGGGGATTCTGATTCTATAGGATTGGGATAAAGCTCAGGAATTAGTATGTTTAACAAGTGTCCATTCCAGCTAAGTTTTGTGTAGGTGGTCCTGGGATAGACCAATTACAGTGATATGAAATTTTCTCAATTGATACCTCATGGGAAATACAATTTCCAATGAAGGCTAAGCATGAGACTAAAAATTATAATTGAATTGAATTGAAACTACATTAAGAATTCAACTACATTAAAAAGCCACTTTGCTTTTTATTATACTGCAGTTTCCTCCTAGTGCAAATGATGTTTAACAAGATGAGGATATAATGGGACACCTGTTCTTAGGAGACCTCATGTGTGCCAGCGAATTTTCTCCGACTGATGAGGACAGAAACAAATCCAGAATGAGGATGAGCAGCCAAGGTTGCAGCGGATTTGAGGTGAGCACTAAAGAGCAATGTCAGAGCCTGTGGTGACAGTTTTGGCAAATGGAGACCACCGTATGTCCTAACTGTGAATTAATAACAAAGAAAAACAGCTATTTCCTAAATTTGGCAGGTATATCTTTAAAGAACATTTACCCAGTATTACTTAGGTTATGAATTCAATACCAAAAAAAAAAAAATGCAGAGGTGAGGGGATGAGGTTAAGTTAGCATATCTTGTGGGGAACCCTTTCTGGATGCTATGGCATACCCCTCTCTTTCCTGCTTGCTAGTAGGTCTTTAGAATTTCTGCAATTTACTAACAAACCAACATCAAGTTAAATGGCCTGTGATTGCTGGCATCTTTACCATCAGAAGTAGTCAGAGTACTTCTGTTAACCATGAAATAGAGAAACAGTGGCTCACGAACCACATGTGAATATTTTCCAGTATCATGGCTGGAGAACTGCACTTATCACGGCTGGAGAACTGCACTCACTTCCAGTGTCTAGGTAATCTCATTACCTCTTTAACTACCTTGAGCTTCAACTCCTCTCAAAAGGTATTTGCGTTCTTCATTTTTCATTTGGAATAACCTTCTTGGCGGAGAAGGTGAAAACAGAATTTGGATGGCTAGACTTTCCGACCATCCTCCAACATCATACAGTCAATTCCCAATATCTGTGGGACATATGTTCCATAAAGCCACCACAAACACTGAATTAGCGAATACTAAACGTTTGCTCCTAGGGGACATACAGGGTTAGGTTCCTTTGAGTCTCTGGTCATGATATTTTCATCAACTCATCATTACATAACCTTATTTTATGTGCCTTTCTGTTTAAAGACAACCTTATTTAATATATATTATTGATTCATTAGCATTTAACTTAAGGCCAACAGCACTCTAACTCATGCCTGAACAAAGCTTATCTAACACCTATTTTCTCTATAAGGCACATCACAGCTTTCAGCACTTCAGCACTACCACTTGGGGACTCTTTTAAACACCAAAATCACTAACAAAAAGCACAAAAATGCAAAAGAGGTGGCACTAAATAGACTGGGAAAAGGAGGACACTTGCTTACAGTATGAAGGCTGAAACGAGATGACAGAGCTTTCAACCTCAGCTGGGAAAATGCACGCCTGGCAACTCAAATTTTTCTGCAAATGTCTGCAAATTATTGCAAAAGCACCACAAGTACTGATTTTGGGGGTTTACAAATAAATTTTAGCAAGTAGGCGAAGTCGCAAATACAGAACCTGCAAGAAATGAGGACTGACTATATCATCTGCCCCAAGTGGAAGGCCCCATTCATTGCTTACCCCATGCCACACGTATTAGTTTGCTAGAGCTGCCATACACAGTACCACAGACTGGGTGGGTAAACAACAGACATTTATTTCCTCACAGTTCTGCAAGCTAGAGGGCCACGATCAAGGAGTTGGCAGGTCTGGTTTCTTCTGATGACACACCTTCTCACTGTGTCCTCCTCTGTGCACACACATCTGTGTCCAAATTTCCTCTTCTTATAATGACATCAGTCATTTTGAATTAGGGTCCACCCAAAAGATCTCATTTTAAGTTAATTACCTCTTTAAAGGCCTCATCTCCAAATACAGTCTCATTCTGAGGTACTGAGAGTTAGGGCTACCACATATCAATTCAGAGGGAGACACAATTCAGCCCACAACACCATCAATGCCTTTCTAGCACACATCACCTTTCTCCAAGCTTCAGTTCATGGCAGGCCTGGACTTTCCAAAAGCATTTTTCAAGTTATGCTTCTTGGTTGTGTGTCTCTCTCTTTCTGCCTTTTTTCAATGCCTTTTGAAATCCAAACTGATCAGGACTATCTCCCCTTTAGTCTTCATTATAACAAGTGATCATTTACAATTCGAATTGACTGTTTAGAGACCCCTGTCCCCTGTAGGTTTTATAAAATTTCCTTTTCGAGCTTCTGCCCAGGGGATCAGACCCCTTATATAGTTTCTCTGCATCTTGAGCACTTATTGTATAAGAATTCCAAGAATTTCCCAGAATTCCATCCAGGCCTCCACAACCTGCCTCTAATCCACCTTTCCATGTTTCCTTTCCATATGATTACACCCTCCTATATACCTCTATCTTTCCAAGAACACGAACGCAAGGATTGTTTTCCTAGCTTGAGGCCTTTGTTCTCACCATTCTCTCCACCCAGAATTCCTTTCCTCTCCATCTCTCCCTGTTGAAATCCCTCCAATTCCTCAAGAGCTCCTTCTGGATGCTCTCTATAATTCTGATCACAAATCCCAATATGTGGGGGGATTTTCCCACACCACCAAGCAATTCTCCGACACCACACCAACCAGGTGTCCTACTATTCAACTTAATTCTAACACTATCTATCCAGAGATACCATCAGAGTCCATAGGTTAAGGGCTCAGTCCCACAAGACTACCCCCCTGCACTTGAGACGCCAATCGCAAGTCCAGGTTGTCACCTGTGCTTCTGACTGAAGCACATATCCAAGCCCTACATATCCAAGGTTCCCAGAACCCCCTCTTTGGGTTCAATTTGCTAGAGTGGCTCACAGAACTCAGGGAAACATCTTACTTACTAGATTACTTGTTTATTACGAAGTACATTAAACGATACAAATCAACAGCCAGATGGAAGATATGCATAGGATGAGGTATGTGGGAAGGAGCGTGGAGACCTCATGCTCTGTTAGTGTGCCACTCTCCCCAAATCTCACATATTCACCAACCCAGAAGTTCTCTGAAAACTATCCTTTTGGGTTTTTGTGGAGGCTTCATTACATAGGCATGATGGATTATTAAATAATTGGCCATTGGTGACTGAACTCAATCTCCAGCTCCTTCCCTGGAGGTCAGGGGGTAGGACTGGAAGTTTTCCAACTGTCTAATCACATGGTTGGCTCAGCTGGCAACCAGCCCCTTCCTTAGGTGTCTTCCAAAAGTCACCTCATTAAAATAACAAGAGATACCTTTATTGCTCTCATCACTTAGGAAATTCCAAGGGTTTTAGTAGCTCTGTGCCAGAAACGGGGACCAAGACCAAATATATATTTCGTATTAGAAATCACAATATCCCACTGCCCCTCCATTCAAGCCTTCATTCTCCCTCCCAAGAGCTACAACCACTCTCAGCTATATGACGCTTACCACCTTCTACATTGAAATATTTGTGTGTGTACATCTGATGTCCCTTGTAGGTTATAAGTGTCTTGGAACTAGTGGCAATGTCATCACATACTTACACCACTGAGCACAGTACCTAACAGATTAATAACAAGTGGTTTTTAAGTGGATATATTCTACTTTTAGCAGAATTTGAATTAGAATTAGGTGAATACAGCTGAAGTCCCTCAGGACTACTCTATCTTGCTTTTCTGCCAGCTATGAGAAAATCATCATCCATGTCTGCCATCTGGCTGGCTGGTTTATTGTTGATTCTCACAGGATATCATACTTCTGCCTCTTCCCTTGATCCTACCCAAAAGTTCTCCAATACGCTTCCCATACAGCACTACTTTCTCCCTTTTACAGAACTCTCTCAGAAGTGGACCCTGAGTAAAGGTAGAGGGAACACCAGCGCAGAAGTGAAAGAAGTGACACAGGGAAGGGAGAGCAGCCAATAGAAAGTGTAACATGAAATAAGCCATCAGAGTGGGCAACTGAAACTTAATCCTGTGGAAAAAACTTTGGGAAACAGTGTAAAACACTTGCCTCAAAATTATCCCCACTAAGGGTGAAGGGAGCAGGGTTATTTATACACTGATTCACGTTATTCACTGGTGAGGGCTGCTCCTGGGGGTGTTAATTCCTGCCTGCAGTGTACGTGAGCGGGAGCAGAGTGACCTTCCAGAAAAAGTCCTCTGGCTCAGAGATGCAGATATTGCACTTAGAAGCATGCTGGAGCACAATGAAATGGCAAGGTTCAAGGATATGGCAGTGCTATGCTCTAAATGTGTAACAACTGCCTCTCTGGAGCAAAAGGCCCTGGTATTTTATAAATACTACAAACTCCCACCATGGCTGACTTCAAGGCACCAGCTGCTACCTCACTGAACACTGACTTGGGAAGAGAAGCACAGCAGCACACCATTATTCCACCATGGGGTATTTTCCCCCACAGAACACAAGAGACATAAACAACAGTAAAGTGTAGTAAAACAATTAGGGAGTGATAAGTTTTGAGTATGTAATACCTTTGTTTTTATTATAATTTATTTATTGGTAATTTTACATAATTTAATTTTTAATAATCAGTGTTTAACAACTGGCTCGCAAAATTCCTGAAAATTTAACAAACTTCATTCATTGAGCCAATTGAATATGGGAGGCCACTGAAGTATCTGTCGCAGCATCTGTTCTTTTTGAACAAAATACACCCTTTCTATGCTGTATTCCAACCATGCATTTTATTCTACTTGTGGGATGATGAGTAGAATTGTCTAAAAATCCAGGTGACCTGGGATCTAGCTGGAGACAGGTCCTCCTTCTTTTAGCAGGAGAGGGTACACCCAAGCTCAGCTTCCCATAGAATGTCGGGCTTCCTCCCCCACTGGAGGCTGCAATACTCCCTGGGCCCCAAGGTTTCCAGAGGCTGGGAAGGTGACTTTGCAGGCAACTCTGGTTTCTGACTGCCTGGCCCCCAGCAGACTGATTATTCCCTTTCTGACAAGACTGCTTTTGTTCACTTGCTCTATAAAAAGGGAGAACCACGGGGTAGGGGAGAGCCCCTCCACTGAAACACAGACCTACACCAAGGGTTCCACAGCACCCTGGTCCCTGCCCACCTCTCCTCAAGATGATGAGAGACAGCACAAATCTTCTATTTGTAGCTGCTTGTCTTTTAAGTTTTCCCAATATGCCTACTTATTAATCCATACCGTGACATTGTAAAATTTGTCCCAAATCCTTTCAGGACAGTTGGAGACCACGAAGGGACCCACTTGGAGATTTGGACACTTCCAAATCTCAATAATAGCTAGGAAATAAATTATTGTCTTGTATTAAAATTTCATATTCAGTCTGTGTATCTTTTCCACTGTGGTTTTTTTTTTTACTTCACACCTGATATCCTCCGTAAAATCTATCTTTTGTGGAGTTTTTTGTTTTTTAGATTTATGTAGGCATTTGTCTCCCACTTCCTCATATTTGGTGAAAATCACATGCCTGCTGGATATATTATTTCTTTTCTTCATGAAATATACTTTATTCTTTGCCAGGAACTCATTATTCTTGTGGGTTAAGCCACAGGCAGAAACCCAAATCCTTTTTTTCAATACTTATCTATGTAGCCAGATGATCACATCCTATACTCCTCTTTCTCTTTCAAATTCAGCTTCCAAAGACAGTCCAGCTTCCCAGCCTCAGAACCACAACTTCCAAAGGTAACATGGAGGGTCCATGTAATCTCTGTGTCCATCAAACACCTGGAGCTAGAATATACTGTGCCCACACATTGACAGACATCAGCATCGCCTCCTGTTGCTAGGCAACCAGGCTGACTAGCAGTACATGTGTGCTCCTGTAATTCCACCTGGTGGTGGCAGCAGCACTCACTGGCTTTGGGGTCAGAATGACTGGAGCAGCAGGAGAGGGCACTTCACTGACTTGGGACTCACATTAATCTAGAGACATAAAGGGATTTCAGGATGGCAATGAGAATGTTCACCTCACCTGCTCCTGGACAGAGTCACAAACTTTGAAGAAGCAACAATCCTGGGAGGATCCTATACAGAACAGCATTTTAACCTATATACTTACCTAACTCTTTAACATATAACAACTAGTGGCTGAAATGCAGAGCTATACGCATCTCCTATCATAATGGCTACAATAGAAGAGAAAAGCCATCAGCATGACTTGTTTATTTCTTCAGCATAGGATCTGGCACAAAAGAATGCTCAGTAAGTGGTTATAAGTGAATGAAATTTCTCTGCATCCTAAGTATTTATGTTAAGTATATTCCAGTTTCCCTAACTCTTGGGTTTTTAGTTAGTCCATAATCATATTTTGTAAGTGATCAAATGTCCTCATCTTTTGCCTCCAAACTACTGCTCTCTCCCTTCACTTCCTACTCACTCTTCAATCAATTGCAATCTAGCTTCCACCTCAAACACTCCAGCAGAACAGCTCTCACTAAAATCACTAATGGCCTCCATGATGCTAAATCCAATGGCATTGTTAGTTCCCCTCTTACTTGACTCCTCTGTACCATTCTACTCTCTCTTCCCTTAGCCTCTTGAGCCTCATTTTTTGTTTTTCTCCTACATAAATGGAAATGACTTACACTTTTTTGGCCGACCCCTCCCCAACCTCTAAAGGAGTACAGGCTTCAAGGCTCTGTCCTAGGCCCTCTCTACTTCTTAATTTATTTCCTATGCCTAAGCAATCTCAGCATCTTCTATCATTTACATGTCAATGGGTCCCAAGTCTCCCTCTTCTAAGCTCCCACTTGGATCCCCGTAAGTCCAGATAGCTACTTGACATCACCTCTTGAATGTCTCAAAGACATTCAAACTCAACCAGTCCAAAACTGAATGCATAATTTATTTATGTAACAAATATTTAGTGAGTACCTACTATGTGCCAGGTACTATTCTAGAGCTGAGGGACATCAGTGAACGAGATTGTCCTTCTGACCTTATAAAACCTAAAAACACTCTTCAGTCCCCCATCTCCAATTTGATCGTTTCTCAGTGTTCCCCACTTCCCTGAATGGCACAGCCATCCAACCAAGTGCAAAATCCAAAGACTGGAATTGTTTTTAACATCTCTGTGTCTCTCCACTCCCCACACACCCATTCCCAATACTACCAATTTTATCTCTTACATATGTCCACATCTGCAGTCTGTTCATCTCACATGCATTGCTTCAACCACTTCTTAACTGGTCTTTCAGTATTCACTCGAGTTCACCTCTCCACACTGCAGCCAGAGTGGTCTTTTCAAAAGGTAGATCTGATCATGGGACACTCCTTCCCCACTTATACCCCCAATTTAAAACATCTCATTAGCTTCTCTTTATTCTTTGGATATAGGACAAAACTGTAAGCAATGGCCTACAAACCCTTGCTTAAAATGTTCAGCCTCATCTTGAACAATATATCTCCTCCCTATCCATTCTAATTACTCTTACCTTCCCTTCTTCCCATCATAGAACCTGTGTGGCTGCTGTTGCCATTTACTGGGAACATTCTTACATACACACACATACTCATTCACCTCTGCCAGGTAAAATTCCATTCTTTCTGCAAACTTAGAAGATAAACTTTCCCTAACTTTCCACATGTTCATTCAGTTTACAATTATCTTCTTGCTTTGAACTCTTTCCAGTTATCTGTCAACCAATGAAAGTCATCAAAAGTCAGCATAGGACACTTTTAGATAATCTTACATTCCATTGTTTCCTTTTTTGTTTGTTTTTAGAATTTAGCCACCATGTTCCATCTCAGGCTTTTTCTAAAATTTTTTTAGATAATTTTTCTAAAATTATCCCCCTTTTTCCCCTGTGGTTTTCAAAATTTTTCATCTTTATTTTATCTCCCTTACAGATATGTTAATGTATTTATTGTCCTTAGCCTCAAATCTGCTTTTGTTATGTAGATGACATGTACACAATTAAATAAATGTCTGGTGGAAGCGGACATTGAATAGATATTTAATTAACCAATTAATTGGAACTCAGAAAACCTGGTCTCTAATCCCTGCTCACACAAACTTTACTAGGAAGATAATTTATTTTTAAAATAAGAAGATTAGAGAGATTGCAAATTGGACATCTACAGGCCAAATGTGGCCATGGATGTGTTTTGTTAGGACAGCACACTGTTTGAATAAACTTTTGAACTTGATGCCTTTAGGTGGGGCCCATAGTCTCTCGTCTGCATAGTCACCACCACTTCCTACTGTCTTACCTCTGATAACTTCATACAGGTACTGCTGGCCCTGGAAGGCATTTGGGTTTGAGAATCCAAAAGACTCTATGATCTCTAAGGTCCCTACAACTGTAAAAATCATCTATGCTCTTATTACATAGGAAATAGTTATTTATGAAATAATGGGAAAAAATTGGTTTTGGTTGACATCAAAATGTAGAGCAAAGAATAAACAACAGGTAAAGCTCTAAGTTAACATCCAGGTACTCAGAGATGCAAACAATATTCTGGCAAATTTATTTCCAAAAGAGGAAAAAATGGCTTAACGTTTCTAACATCTGGAGATCAGAATTCTAACATAGGGATTAAGACGCACATGTTAAAATGGCCTCATCCTAATAAGCTCAGAACTACAGGTTATTTGTCTGTATTATGTAAAACACAGCACAATCTGCCAGTCCTGGCAGCCTCTACTCAGTAACAAGGCTCAGGATAGAACCAAGTGCAAATGGAGATAACAATTGGCAATGAGAAACAGGTCCCTTGCCTCATCCCCATTGACCCCCACTTTTCTGAATGAATTCTTTCTTATTTTATTAAATTTCCACTGCTTTCATGCAAAAGCCACTTTAAAAAAATCCCCAATTCATGAAATTATAAACCTTCTTACATTTTATGTCTCCCAGATATGGTAACAAAAATTAAATGTATCTTTAAAGCCTGAAAAAGAACCTTAAGATCGTTAACTCTTTCGTGTATTGAACAGCCAACTATAAAGCCTTTGATATATGTAATTTTAATTCCAATTTTATTTACAATCCTCTTTAAATCAGGAATGGACACAGGATTTTCTTTAAAACAGTTATATGGATGCTTTGAAAAAGTGATCAAAAAGGAAAATTTATTTCATCACTTTCCCACATTTTTTGTGCTAAAACAGATATTTCTCCTTAGGTTTTGTAAGCTTTTATGTGGCAAAGAAATTTTTGAAAAATAAGTAAGGAATAATTTTGTAGTTTTATTTTAATTTCTATATAAAATAAATAGAAAAATAAATTAACATGTCCAATAAACATATGAAAACAAATTAACCTCACTAATAATCAAAGAAAACCCAAACAGTGGTCAGATATCAATTTCTGTCTATCAACAAGGCAAAGACACACACACACGAAGAGAACACCCAGTACTGGAATGTGGGCTCTCATCAACTCTGGTAGACTGGTATAACCATTCTGTGGAGTAATTTGTCAATATGCATCAAAAGCTTTAAAATATTCATGCTCTTTGATCTAGCAGTTACACTTCTAGAAATGTATCCTAAGGAAATAATCAAAGATGTAGTCAGAGATTTATGTTCAATACTATAATCTACGATGCTATTTATAATAATGAAAAACTGAAACAGCCTAAATATCCAATATTCAAAGAATAATTATATAAATTATTGTACAACCACTTGAAGATCTATCATGCAGCCATTAAAAAGCTTGTTTTTTGAGGAATATGTAGTAACATGGGAAATAGTTGACAATAAAATGTTAAGTGGAAAAAGCAGGATCCAATTCTGTTTAAACGCGTATTTATAAAGGCTCTGTCATTGAGCCGGGCGAAGGTTATGCAGGGGTGTTCAGTTTGTGAAAACTCAATAAACTATACATTTATGCTTTCTGTTATTTTTCTGTAGGCATGATATACATCAATAAAATATCTGTTAAATATTGATTTATTATGTTTTATACAAATACCTAGTCCAAAAAAATGGAAGGAAATATGGGGGGAGAAAAAGATTTTAATCTCCCCAGTATTTGCCTTGGTAAGTTATTGGGGTTGGAAGAAGGTCTATCTAGAAAGCAAAAAGGAATATCTAGAAAGCAAAAGGGAGCTATAGAAATTAAATAACTTATACGAATTTTTTAGACTACTATCTGGTACATGTTGTGTGTTCAAAACCGTTATATTCATTATTTAACCTTTAAAACTACCACTGAACAGGACTTGAATTCTTACTGAGAATGAGGTTAATGAAAGCTATCACTAAAAACACAGATTTGGAGAGGATATTGTGCTCCTGTTATCAACCCCTTGCCCCTCAATGATCACTGCTTAACAACAGCTGCTCTCATTTCCACACTCATCTCCAGGTGTGGACCCCCTACCCTCTCATTCCTTACAGCACCGCATGAAGTCCCAGGGCCAGCCTGGGAGCACCCTGAGGCATAAAGTCTCAGCTGATCCCTGATAAGAGAACCAAATCTTACACCTTACAGATAACCAAATTGCTTTAATTTGTCTCCAGATTCAATGAACTCAATTTGGTGGTGGGTGACTGGATTATAGATTAGATAATGGATTTAGAGAGGAGACACTTGAAACCAAAAATTTCCACAGCTGACTTTGTTAATGAAGTAATCCTACAGGATATCAGCTGTGGGTAATATTTCCTTCCTTTGTTAAACTTTTACTTACTATCTACACTTGGACAGACACTTTGGATTCTATCCTAGCCAGGAAACTTCATTGCTAAATTAATAATAACCTGTTTTTCCAAAGGTCAGGGATGAATTAACGTTAGCTTCTACTCAATAAACATTCGAGGCCCAAATCTTCCTCTCTGGATGACATTTCTCCCTGGGTCACCACCACGTCCCTTCTTGCCCCCATACCATTAGGTCAAAACTATCCCCTCAGATGAGATCAGGCTTCCATAACTGTCACCCTTGGAGAATTTTCATACAGCTGAAAAAGAAAACATACTGAAATTTCTACTGCATTTACTCTGACCATAAATCGCAGACCCTCCTGTGTTTCCTCTAAATGGTGGCTAAAACACTTTTAGAAGCTCTGGAACTTATTAAGACAAATGCAGGTTGTCAAGACTGTCCAAAGGGCATGGAAGAATTCAAGTTGTTTCTTCCCTTTTACAGGAGACTGGCTTTTTCCTCCTTCAGTCAAACTCACAAGTAAAACCCCCATCTAGAGCTAACTGATTCCTTCGCTTATCTGGAATGCCTTTCTATTTTGTTTTTATTTTATTCTATTGATTATTTTTAGTTTTTATCTCCAACCATACCTAGCCAGATGAAAACTACTTTTCACTTATTAAAACTAAATTATATATTTTTCTAATTATAAATGTAATGCCTACTCATTCTAAAATTTTGAAGTTTTTAAAAAATGTTTTTTTTAAAAAATAAAGTCACTTGAAATACCATTATCCAGAAATCACTACTGTTAAAATTTTGTTCCGGCATATATATAAAACTACAACATTTAACCAAAGGGCTTTTGTCCACTACTTCTCTGATCATCAAAGAGCTCGAAACTTTTTTAAAGCTAGAAAGTTACAACTGAAGCTATGAGTCTACTGGTGATGCTACCAGATTGTCTCAGGGATCCGTAGAACACTAGGCCACTCGACAAAGAGAGAGAACTTGCCAGGCAGGAGTATCTTTTTAAGTAAAGATGATGTGTGCACAACATAATTTTAAAAATATACATAAATATATATAAAACTATATGTATATATACATATATGTGTGTATATATATTATTTGGCTTAAATATCATAGTTAAGACTTAAAATACAATTTGATTTACCACATTTAATTTACACACACATTCTACGTATACATCTACTCTAAAAAGTAAAAACTAGATTTGTATATATAACACTGACTAACGAACATATTTCTTAACCCAACTAACACATTTCTTAACCCAGTGATTCTCAAAGTGTGGCCGGCAGAATACATCCAATATAGGAATCACCAAATCTGCATTGATAGTAACGCAGATTTTCAACCCTTACCAAAGATCTAAGAAAACAGAATTTCTAGGTGCTAAGTGGGAATGACAGGGAGGAAGACCTGGGGAATCTGCATGTTTAATAGGTATTCCAAATAATTCTTAAAAATGTTAAAGTTTAGGCTCTCTAAAGGAGAACCACTGCTTTGTCTTTTAATTAATAGAAATAGCAACTGTGGTTGTTTTGAAAATGAAAACTCAAAAAAATATATTTACATTTTTTATATCACTGTACAGACTTGGCCAGTAATAATTATACACTTAATATGGTTTATTTATGATACTGACTTTCTCTTAAATACAATAAAGAATATGTGATGAGATAAAAAATCATATCATTGCAATCCTAATTTTTCCCCTTCAAAAGAGAAAAGTTTCTCTATTGCTAGAGAGAAGCCAGGTTTAACCTTGGTCATGATGGATGTTAGAGGGGTGGGGACCAAGTTGGAGATAAGATGGGGCACTGAGCACAACTTGGATTAAAATTTGAAAGGTGCCTGAGCCAGAAACACATTTCCATCCTGCCATTACAAGCCTATTAGAACAATTGTGCAAAGCTTTGTGCATGAGATTTTTTTATATAATTTTTTTGTGTGTGTGTGAGGAAGATCAGCCCTGAGCTAACATCCATGCCAACCCCCCTCTTTTTGCTAAGGAAGACCAGCCCTGAGCTAACATCTACTACCAATCCTCCTCCTTTTTTTCCCTTTTTCTCCCCAAAGCCCTAGTAAAATAGTTGTATGTCATAGTTGCACATCCTTCTAGTTGCTGTATGTGGGACACCACCTCAGCATGGCTGGACAAGCGGTGCGCTGGTGGGCACCCAGGATCTGAACCCGGGCCACCAGTAGCGGAGCATGTGCACTTAACCGCTAAGCCACCGGCCGGCCCTGTGCATGAGATTTAATGAAGGGGAAGCCATGGTGTTAAGTGGCATAACAATGGAAATTTAATGAGAACTTCTTGAGGCTATACTCAAGTTAGATGTGCAAATTTGGGGAGAATTCACTCCTGACAACTAACTATAGCAACCAGAGAACTAAACGCTGTGTGAGTTCACGAAATTGAGGAAGTCTTAAAAAGTTCCTTTCAGAAGTGATAAATTGGAAATTACTAGTTTCCCCACCATTTCCACAGACAAAAGTTTCCTTAAAATTTAGAATCCTTTCTGAATGGCAAGATAATGTTGGATCTGGTCAGACTGGTTTAAGGCTTCTTTGCCACACACCAGAGACCAGAACCTGGGAATCTGATGGCTGCTGTGGGGCTTGTGATCAAGCAAGCACTGGGACTCTTGGGACAGACCAACTGCCTCTGGAAATTTGAGAAACTCATATTACAAAAGATTGGAGATAAAACTGGTAAGTTAGACCAGTGACCCTATAGTTTTAGTACTAATACTGGTAGTATTCTTATTAGTAAATTAACTAATAATCCTAAATAAAAACTCTGATTTTTCTGCTGAGAATTACAAGAGTGTGGTGGACAATGACTAGGATTCTTAGGTCACAACTATAACATCACTGAGCACAGACTGGGAAGTGTGCTCTGACACCATGTTCTCCCAGCGATAAACACTGCAGTGGGTCATCTGCCAAGGGGTGGCAGAATAAGACTTGAAGGTCCAGAAACAGCCAAGCCCAGCTCAAGTAAGGGCGATTTAAGTCAGGATTGATACACCACTTGGATTCCATCATGACCATCAAGCAGCCCCCTGCATTCTCACTTATGGTGATACTAATCAGGGCTAAGAAGGAAAAGAAGGGCACTTTACGCTCATCTTGCAAGTGAGGACTTAAGAGGCCAGAGGTGATCCAGCTATGCCTCTGGCTCTTGAAGATGCATCCCTGACTGGCCAACTCTGGCAGGTGCAGATTTGCAGGTTCTCAGGCAGTGATCTGAGTTGGCTTCCAATGTGGCAAGGTGGGCCATAGGTAAGGACCTTTAGCTACTCACTCCTGGGGTTTGCAGACTCCAATGTGAGGAAAGAAATACTGAAGACTCCAACACTGGCTGAACTCAGGGTGTTGCCCCATGCTTGTTTCAGCTTGGGATCAGAGGACCCTATAACTTCTTCACTAAAGCCACTGGAGGGAGAGTCCTCCACGGTTGTTCCCTGAGAAGTCAAAATTCCCAGCCCCCAGGTATTTTTTTAAAAACCTATATGGATCCCCTTGTAGCTCCATTTGGCAGTGCTTCCAGTTCATCCCCAAAACAGAATTATAAGAATTATGCTATCAGTTAAGCACACTCAAATGAAGAGAAGACAAGCTACAAATATCAAAAATCTCCGAACTACACTGTCAAACATTAGAAGCTCCCAGGGTGGTGGGGGAGCTCTTAAAAGACTGACCAGGGGGAAGTACCACAGGACAAAACTGACTGATGTGAGAAAGTTCTTTCCCCATCTCCAATCCTGCCAAAGAATCCTGCAGCATTATTCCTTTACTCAGGATCAGTCTTGATCATGAATGCTCATAATCCATTATTACAAACTGAGACTACACGACTGCTTCTGTAGGCTTCTCAGACACTTTCCAACAGCTGATCCTAATCTATAGAGAAAAGCAGTTCTCATCTGTAATACTACTTTGGACTTAAAACCTGACTCAGTTTACCCCCTTCCTTAAAACTCTTGGGTCTCAAGGCTTTCGTGTATGGTCCCCTCCTGCCCAGAATGTTCTCTCTTCCAGCCCTTCCCCTGGCCAAAAGTTACTCTGCCTGCAAGTTATATCATAAATGCTTTTCTTCAAGGAAGCTCCCCTAATCCCCCTGACCAGGTTGCAAGCTCTATTAAATATTCCCACAAAATCTCACACTCCTCCTGCTTAGCACTTACCATATTGTAATAAAATAATCATTTGAGTAATTATCTCTAAATCCCTCAATAGACCATAAGCTTCATGAAGCCGTGACAGTGTCTTATTCACTGCTGACTGTCACTCCAGTGCTGAGCACATAACAGATGCTGAATAATATCTGCTGAATGAATAAAAGAGCACCTAAAAATAAAAATCAAGGTAAAGTTACCACTAAACTACTGTCACTTTATTAAGACCATGTAAACTTCAACTATTACTTTTGAAGATAATTGTGGTTTACAATGTTTAACAGATATTGTTAACCTTTAATTTTTCATTCCACTCTAAAAATGGTGAGAAGTTCAAAATAATATTTACCTAAAATAAAATGAATCATTTTACAAACTGAGCCTACAAATAAAAATGGCAACTAAGTAGCCCTACAGTGACCATGGTTCCAGTTAAATAATACCCAATCAAGGCAAGATATGGGTATTAAACATTCATGAACTGCTCAGAACATTATGAATTAATCAGTGTTTCCTCATTTAAATGTTTAATATTTAATACTAGTGCTTCAACAGTCTCTTGAAATTATTACACTTTACTATGTTTCTTACAACTGAATAACAATAGAGTTGATATATAATATCTGAGAATTCTGGTTCCATAGTGATCTGTACATTAGAGGAAAATACGATTGTAGTGCATTAAGCTTTTGATGAAATTATCAACACATTTATCTCAGATGTGAAGAAATAATAATAATAACAAAAACATTCATGATAAGCAAAAGTAAGTGCTGTGGGATGTGACTGCCTTTCATCCATGATGAATTATTTGTAGAGGCTTACTAAAAATCTGGCTTTCATGAAGTCCCCTAGACAAATGTAAGTGGTACACTAAAGGCATTTTAGATAATACAAAGTCTTCACAATTGCATGTTCATCTAGTAAGACTTCTAAACACTAGCTGTGGAAATAGAACAATATCCCCCCAAATGAATTCATTCATTCCAAGTCCTCTCAGGCATCTTAAAAGTAATGCTGGTGTTTAAAAATTCAATAATAGCTATAACGTTTTATTCTTACATAGACTACATCACTCAGAAATCTCAAGAAAATTAACTGTGACTCATATCTTACAACATATTCAGTTCCTTTAACACTATCAGGGAAGCACTTTTGTACATCAAATACAAAACAGTGATGACTGTTATGGGTTGAACTGTGTATTCCCCCCCCACCAAAAAAAATTCATATGTTGAAGTTCTAACCCCCCCAGTGTCTCAGAATGTGACATGAGGAGACAGGGTCTCTTCAGAGGTAATCAAGTTAAAGTGAGGTCATTAGTGTAGGCCCTAATCCATTACGACTGGTGTCCTTATAAAAAGGGGAAACTGGGACACAGAGACAGACACGCATAGAGGGAAGACGATGTGAAGAAACACAGGGAGAAGATGGCCATCTACAAGCCAAAGAGAGAGGCCTGGAGTAGATCCTTCCCTCACAGCCCTCGGAAGAACCAACACTGCCCTGGGGATTTCAGACTTCTAGCCTCAGGAACTGCGAGACAATACACTTCTGTTGTTTTAAACCACCTAGTTTATGGTATTTTGTCACAGTAACCCTAGAAAACAAATATAGTGACATAAGTAAAATATTGTACATTACAACAGAAATATTTCATTCATAAAACAAAAAATTAAATTTCCCAGTGAAGCTGCAATTTGACTCTAGTGCATATAATATATTAACATAAGAAATTATTATATATTATTAACTGTTACTTCTTATGATGTCAGTGTTACTTAGGAGAGTTATAGATGCTATGGCACTTGTTCCTCTGAAATTTCTAACTTTTTCCACGTTGATGTAGAACTTTTAGCATGATATCGTCTTTTTTCTTTTTCAAAATAAAGTATTTCTGCTTATCTATCTATATCTATATATACCTATAACAAAACTAACTACAGCAAAGAATAAAGTATAAAATATGGCTATTTTCATCAGATGAATAACACTATTTTCCATTAAGTAAAACAAATTCAGAACAGATATACAAATGCATAAACAAGTATATCTATGTGTATATGAATGGCTAACACTCTTGATGCCATGACCATTATAATTATTAATGCATTAAAAATATTCAATAAAACATGTGAAACATTTTTAAACACTTAATACCTACATGTATTTTGTTTGGATGCCTTATGCTAGAACTACATTTTTGTAACTGGAATTATATTCGAGGTGCTCTAAGGAGTCTTCTATGTAAAGAAATATTTGGTGAATGCAAACACACATTTCCTTCTTTATATAATCTATATATATATGCGTGTTTGTGTATGTATGTGTATGTGTGTGTGTATTTTTTTAACTTCCTTCATCCTACCTCAATTTTTTTTTTTATAATTTGGGCATTGCATGCCAGGTTTGCATAAATTGGGATGTATATTCATTTTTTTAGCTAGTTTAATAAGTTTTAATTCTCAAAATGCCTATGTGTGAAAAATTCAGAATGGAAAGTATTATTTACAATCAGAAATTTCCACTGAGTGAAAAGTAATTTCCCCAAGATCATAGTTCAAAAGCCAAATCTGGGACTAGCTTGTTCATATGTGAGGAAGAGGGACAATGATATTCTAGATTACAACCCTTCCTTTCATCAGTGGTGGACAAATTAGCTCGTACGTTATTCTAAGAATATAAATTTGAAAAGAACATTTTCTTTTATACTCTGCACCTCACACATACTCTATATCCAATGTTTAGCTACAAGATGTACAGATAATGCCCAGAAGTTCAGTGGGCTGCATTCATACTTCTATATCAAAAAGCTAAACAAAGCAACTTACATCAAGCTTTTAGCACATATGTTTCAAAGGAAATCATGTTCTCAAGACATGGCCAAATCTAAAATAAACATTATAGCTTACTAAGATTCTATAAAATACACCATATTCTAAATTAAATTTCAAGAAATGTAAAGTGGGAAAGTATGGAAACGTAAAACTACCAATAAATTAATTCATGATAAACTAAGATATGAAAAAACTTAGCAGTAGAATTCAGTTATCTAAATGAAGGCACAGAAAACGCTAAATCTAGATGTTTTTTTAAAGTGGCTCCTGAGTTTGCCCTGTATTTATGCAAATATATAAACTTTTAAAATAAATACAAAACATTTCAGGCATCAGTCAAATATTACTAAATGATGTTAATATATGCTCTATCTAGTTATTCAGAGATATTTCCTAGTGTTTTCTACTACCAGGGAAAATTCCGCATTTTTATTTTCTTAAAGACTCTTCATAAATGCTTTTGCTCTTAAAGAACAGTTGTCATGAAAACATTTCCTTTCCTACATTGTATTACTGCCATGATGATCTATTCCCATTTCAGTATTAAAAAGACTGCTGAAATATTACTGAAAATATAACGTGTGTAAATAGTATTGAAATGTTGTTCAGCAAAAAAGGAATCTCCAATGCTCTGTCACTATAATTGCAGCTGATTTTTTTAATCAGTGGGTTCCCCAATTCTCTCCCAAGTCTACCAGCAATCAGTTCTACTAGAAACCCAATGCTACTTGCACCAACTTCACGGTCAAGTACCTTTAACTGTAAGCAAATAACATCTATTTCAATATGCTGTCTTTGGATTATATCTAAATGAAATACAGAGGGATAAATAATATTCTAGAGAGTAAACATGGTATTTTTTAGGGGAAATAAAATACTATGTTCTTTAATTTAAATCTTGAAATTGCCTTATCATTCTGTAATTACTACTTTGGATATTGTACATATCAACAAATCTTAGTTCTAATAAGACACACTTGGCAGGGTGGGAGTTATGTTCATCTCAGTTTTGTCTACAGTAACCTGCTTTAAGGCTAGTACTTAGCCTGAATTTTTCTTTTCTGTTTTTTTGTTGTTTTTTTTTGCGAGGAAGACCAGCCCTGAGTTAAAATCCGATGCCAATCCTCCCCTTTTTTTGCTGAGAAATATTGGCCCTGGGCTAACATCCATGCCCATCTTCCTCTACTTTTTATGGGACACCGCCACAGCATGGTTTGACAAGCAGTGCATAGGTGCGCGCCAGGGATCCGAACCTGCGAACCCCAGGCCACCAAAGGGGAGTGCGTGCACTTAACCGCTACGCCACCGGGCTGGCCCAGCCTGAACTTTTCTTATCAAATCTTCCAACACTCCTTACCATGAAAACATTTTCATTATGTCCTTTGTGTATGTTTATGTGATTTAGCTCTCACAAGCATCTATGTTCTAGGCAATTTTTGACTTTTGAGTCCCTAAACTTAAAAATCTAATGGATTTATATTCACACATTCAGACACCACTTCCTATAGGGGTAGCCAAACATCTTCCCATTGTAACTACTGTCAAGTTATTCCTAAAGAAAATAATGTAGATCTGGTGCTATTTCTATTTATTACTTTTTAGGGCTCGTTTAAAACCAGTGGTTTTGTTGTTGTTCCATTTTTTTTGTTAATTATTTGATGAACTTTAAGGCAGCAAAGGGTTGAGTACAAGAATCAGTGAGAAACTTCAGTGTGATTTTTCATATCATCCTACAGTCTATTTGCAAAGTCAGGAAATATAAGAAACTGATTTTTTTAAGTATGTTAGTTATGTACAACTCCCTATGATTCTTGACTTTGCTAACACACTGTACAACACTCATTTTTAAATAAATTTATTTAAAATTTTATTCTCTGGTACTTAAGCAATCATGAGCTAACAACTTGCTCTCAGCCCTTTCCAGTTTCCAACTAAAATGAATATTTCTCCTGATATATTTATACAAACCTTTCTTTCAACACACTGTCTCTGTGTGTCCGTGTCTGTCTCCTTCTCTCACTCTCTCTCTCTCTTCTGAGGTAAACTGGACACTATAAGAAAGTCTCTAGTGTCTTGCAATATATCACTGGAAATGACCCCAAATGCATAAATCCACATGAAGCAAACAGAAAAGAGGAAGAACTAGTACCTTTCCCATATAAAGCATTAGTGAGATGTGCACTAAAAAACCATACACAGTAGCCATTTATATTCAAAAGTTCAGGAAAATTTTTAAAAATCACTATATTGTTTAAACAGTAAGGATGCTGAGCAATACCATTGTGTTTCTGACACTTTCACAGAAGGATGAAAGAAATATTCTGATAAAATGCCTCTTTGCTTTTTTAACAAAATGCCATCTTCAAATTCCATCATACTGAAGAAAACGGTATTTTAACATGGAAATGGGCTCTGGCCTCATTAAGAGGTGTTTCCCTCCTGCTAATCCTTCCTTAGATGAAGTCATACTCCTCTAGGATGTCACAGCCATCATTACAACCACCTCCCAATGGGCCTTCTGGTGGGGACCAATTGCCAAGACCTGGTTCCTCCCTTTCTCTTTCTCGCCCTGTGTGTTCAAGCTCCAAGATTCCTGCTGCATTCAAAAAGGAGATTTGCTCCAAGATCAGCACCCCAAGGGGAAAAATCAGGGCAACAAAAGCTTCCAAAGGAAGACAAACTCTTCCAAGTATCCTAGATTCATATTTGTTGCAAACAGTTTATCGAAAAAGTTAAAGTATTGCCCCACCTAAAGCTCACAATCATGATTGAAGGGTTATCATTTTTTGTTGGTTTTGAATCCACATGCATAGCTTATTGCACTCTTTGCCATAAAGCATCAACAGGACTCAGGGCAACTTAGACAATGTGATTCATCACTAGAAACGTTCAGTTTTCTCCACAGCTTCACTAAAACCAGTTTGAATGTGCTTCTGACAAATCATATTTCGGCAGTACTGATATTTTTGAGGCATTGGTCAGGAGAAATACACATACACACACAGAAAATTTTATTTACATAATAATAAATATGCCAATCTAAATATCAAACGGGAATGTAATCTCAACTAGCAGCTATACTGAATTTGCTTTGATAAAAATAAATCATCAAAACTCACTAGCCTTATTTAATTCAGATCCTACTTTTATCTCTTCTAGTTGTTAAGTACAGTTGCCAAATATGCTATGGTGAAAGAGACCTAACCAAACACTTTGGCAGAGAATGGTGTGCGTGTTTGTAGGTGGTGTGTTTATGAACAAGTGTGTGAATGTGTAAGTGTGTCTGTGTGTGCATGAGTTATTCATTCCCATTTTCCTTTATTGGGAAAAAAGGAATTTCTTCATACATCCTTCCTGGAAATCCACTGACAATCATTTTCCAACTGTAGGCTATCTGAATTAAGGTCTGAACTGGTACAGAACAAACTACACAAGATACTAGAATTCCCAAATACTCTTGAGACCAAGTTCTGGCACAGAATATATAAAATGAACAATTAGACATAAAATTAATATATCATAAACACATGTTATAATTAGATTATCGACGTGCTTAAATCTGGATAGGCAAGAACTGATTTTTGTGTTCTGGGAAATTAAAGCAGTAATGACGAGGAGTTATCAATCTGGATACAGGCTAAATCTTCAATATTTCAAAAGCACATGGACAGAAGTAAAGATTTC
The DNA here is from genome assembly GCF_020826845.1 of Diceros bicornis minor. Classification (NCBI taxonomy): domain Eukaryota; kingdom Metazoa; phylum Chordata; class Mammalia; order Perissodactyla; family Rhinocerotidae; genus Diceros; species Diceros bicornis. The sequence goes on along the minus strand of NC_080742.1, from coordinate 14,068,176 downwards.
CATCTATATTTTATGCTGATTTTTTTAAGGACAGTAATTTCAAAAGCCTCAGAAAACACAATTAGCAAGATTGAGAACAAAAAAAGCTTTTTAGCTGAAGAAAAAGCCAAGCACTCTCCTTTATAAAAGAATTTTTAGCTAATGGCGGACCATTCCACTCATCAATCACAGGAAAGGATACCAGCAAGCAGCTGTGGCCTTAGCGTTCAGACCTTAGAGGTATCCAGTATTTATATTTTTTAAATAGCATATTATTTAATTCAATCTTAATTGGGTTCCAGTCCTATCTTTGCATAGCTATGAGACCTTGAGTAATCCAACCTATTTTTTTGGACTTCAATTTAATAAACCATAAAACAGAAGTAGATTCAATGACATACAAAATGTTTTCCAGCTCATAATCTCTTATGATCCTATGGTGTCTCTTATGAGATATATTAATATATTACCATGAACAGTTGAATTCCTTTCTCTAGAAATTAAAAATGAGTATAAATAATCAAATGTCTTTCTGCTAGAACTTAAGGTTATTTTCTCCATCAGGAAAGGAATGAACTTAGTAATTCCTCGTGATTCTGTACCACGAAAACTAATCTTCCTCAGTGATATTCAGTGTATATTTTCAACTTGAGGACTCAAAACTTTCTCCAATTCTAGAAAATTCTCTGCCATTATCCCTTTGACTACTACATCTGCCTCATTTGCTGCACACTCTCCTTCTGGAACTCCTATTAGACATAGGCTAGTGTTGTTACCATATTCTTGGCTCAGGTTTCTGACTGTGATTGGTGCAGATTCAAGTCCCTGCCCATACATACAGCAGGCTTTAGCCTCTATTCTCTCAGGCGACCTTTTTTCTCACCCAAGCACCAGGATGAGAAGCCTACCTACATGTCACAGCTCAAATCTGATAGGCAGAGATTTTCTGGGACTTACGCAGGAACAGGAAAACCCCATTCCAGCTTTGGACCTTATGCTGGGAGCTCGAGTCCATCTTTCTTTTGTGCTTAGAGATCTGAATCCTTTATTCGGAATTAAAAATCTCAGCTCCTAGGGCACATATTAGGTCCAGGTACCCGTGGGTCACTGTTGCTTCTATTCTTTCTAATGTCTTTGGGTCCTTTCTTGTTTCTGCCCTCTGAAGATTTCCCCTAGTTTGCTTTTGAGCTCAACTATGTACTTCAAAAAAATTTTCTGTCATATTTTGTCTGGTATATAATATGTCTGGAACGGCATCAGGGTTTTCCCACATTATTTCACCCGCTACCTGTGGCTATATCAACATTCTACATAGACAATAAAGTAGTACATCCCTGGCGGTCCCTCGGGCACATTAAAAAATTCAGTTGTGGGCCGGCCCCATGGCTTAGCAGTTAAGTGTGCATGCTCCACTACTGGCAGCCCGGGTTCGGATCCAGGCGCGCACCGAGGCACCGCTTGTCCGGCCATGCTGAGGCCACGTCCCACATACAGCAACTAGAAGGATGTGCAGCTATGACATACAACTATCTACTGGGGCTTTGGGGGAAAAGGAGGAAAAAAGGAGGAGGATTGGCTATAGATATTAGCTCAGGGCCGGTCTTCCTCAGCAAAAAGAGGAGGATTGGCATGGATACTAGCTCCGGGCTGATCTTCCTTACAAAAAAAAAAAAAAATTCAGTTGTAATGTCAGTTCTACTTACTATGCATCAGAGTCCCCCCTTTTATCTAGAAGAGCCACTACCTGAAATAAATAGATTCCCTGAAAGACATGAGACCACAGTAAAACTGATTTTAATGTTAGAAGTGTTCAATAAGTAAAACAGGCTAACAATATTGCTGAATCAATCTCCTGTAAAGGAAAGAAAAGGCCAGGATAAAGCCAAGTAGAATTTAAGAAATATGACCAAAAAAAATGTGAGTTTTAATCAGCACAACATAAAAACTCATCCTTACAGAATGATTTCTAGGTATGGTAAAAAATAATCTTATGAGAAAATCTCTTCTTTGGACTAGTTTTCAAAACTTTTTAATTAGGAATCATACTATAATCTTTAGATAGAAGCTTGGTTAACAAGGAGAAGATATGAAAATGTGTTAGACTAAAAAACCGTGTTTATGTCTTCTCCCAAAAGGAGTTATTAGGAAGGATTTAAGAAGGCTTAGAAGAGCTAACATTTCCATGCAGACTTGAAAAGGGGGTAGATGCTCAGGATGAAGGCGTAGACGGCAAGGACTGTTGTCCTGGACCGAAACAAAGAATGGGATCACGGGAGTGTTAAAAGAGAACTGCCCTGGCAACTTGACCACTTGTGCTTAGAAATGACAGAGAGGAACACGAATGGAGGTTTCTGGTGTCTTGGGATTCTCTAAGCCAGAGAGAAGATTAACATTTCGTACTTGGAACAGGAAGCATAAACACAGGTAACAGGAGACTAAGAAATTTGCCATAAAGCAGGAAAGAAAACTGGCAGTGAGCAGGAAAGGATAAATGACTCATCCTGCAGAGGTATAACTGGAGGGGCACTGGGCTGTTTGCCTTGGCTTCACCGAGCCATTCTCATTGGAAATATCTCTGGAATTCAGTTCCCCTGAGTCAAAAAAAAAGAGAGAGTACCACACTGAAATCTGTCTCTAGTGAAAAAAGATTTTTTCAAAGTTTTCTCAGCACTCCAGAAGAAAATTAATATATGAAGGAAAACAAATTATTCTTTTTATATATAGCTTGCTGAACAAAAATGAGTAGACTTACAATAATCATTTCTGGGATTGAAACTAGAAGAATGAGTCCCCTGGTTTTTAACTATAATAAAAATTTTTATACATTATATATAGTCTAACTAGATAAAAAGTTATATATATATATATATATAATATATGTAATAAAACTTGACTCAACCATAATAGCAGTCCTTTACGTGCATGTAACATGTCATAAAACACTGCCACATGTCTAATTTAACCTTCATAGTAATCTTGTAATATAGAGAAAGTGGAGATTGCCTGATCTCTTTTGCCTTTTTGTGAATCAAGGCCCAGAGAAGTTAAGTTACTTACCCTGGTTGTGTACGCACACATAGATACACACACACATACACACACACAGAGTCAATGGCAGGGCCTTAGCATGATGCTTGCTCATCCCACTTCTATCTCAGCCCCTCTGCACTCTCCTACAAGGGCCCCCCCCTCCTGAATGCATCTGTCTTAGTTTTTACATATTTGAATATCTTCAGATGGGGTTTCTTAGATTTCAGTCATTCCTGGATTGTTGGCTAAGTAATGATCACGTTTGCATGACTGAGAGGAAATACATTAAATCTGCAGAAAATCTGCCTGAAGGCAAAAAATATACCTTAATGTGAATTTTAAAAAGCACTAACAATAGTCTGAAGTATGATAACATATAGCCCAGTTGTCCCCTGAGCACTGGAAACGCTAGAACACTGGTAAAGTACCAGCACAGACTAGGACCTCTTCAGACCCCCTAGACAGACCCCACCTCTCCTAAATTTGGCTGTTGTGACCTGCACACCCTAAGAATACAATGTGTGTCATGGTACAGACATGAGCTCTGAGGCCCCAGAGCACTAATTCCTAAATTTACCAGTCCTACTGACATGACCCAAGACAAAGAATTTAAGCTATCTGTGCCTCTGGTCCTCATCTACACAATGACAGAACAATCTCTACCTGTTCATATAAGGATTAACAAAATCAAGATAACGCCTATGAAGCACCCAGCAATGCCCAATGGATTAAGTACTCAATGAATGTTCCCCTTCTCTAAGAATACGTCACCTTTTACTGGCAATATATGGAGCACATTAGTCCTCCTGTCATGAACAGAACCCTGTGTCAGTCGTAGTTCCTGAAACTTCTAAAATCCTGTGTAGATTTGCCTTCCACTATTTCAAGGAAAGATAGTAAGATCCATGGGCTGAGATTCCTGAAATAAAGAGTTAAGGTCTGATTTCTGACTGATTTCTTGCAAGTTTCAAGAAAATCCATGAGTACAGCAGGACGCTTCTGGTCCAACACGAATGGAGCAGTCTCATAGGTAGTTTTCTGCCATTTACTGTTCTCAGCCACCCAACCATCTCCTCTCCCACCAAAGAGCAATAGTGGAAAAATCTCCACTGTTGTGAGGGTCTCAATATGTGTCTGATTTCAGTGAATATCTGTGTGTGTGTGTGTACGTGCATGTGTGTGTACTTTTGGTCAGAGCTCATGGCTGGACAAAGGAAAGACTGAGGTCATAAACAGTATCTGTGATTAGCCATACACGAATGACTCATTATGCAATGGCTCTCAGAAATCTTACTGAACCAAAATGAAAGTATCTGGCCTTCTACACTGCTAAACTGAAAACTGAAAAAAAAAAATCAGAAACATTAGACTTTATATTTTAGAAGTGACCAGAGCCCTAGACATCATCTAGTCCAAGAGAGGGATGTCTAAGGCTGTTTACCTCCCCATTCTACAGACAAGAAAACTGAGTCTGAAAAGAGAGATTTGTTCAAAGTCACACATACCGCCAAACACGCAATCAAGTAATCTTTTCATAATCACTCGCTGCTCCTTTCTTTCCTGTATTACTTAGAGTGAATCCCCATGGACGTCTTCTAACCACACTCTGTGTGATACCATTTACACGTAGACAACACCCATATTTACATGTGCAGCTCAGACCTCTCTCTGGAATTCCAGACTTTTGTATCCAACTGCCCACTAAAAATCCTCACGTGTGTCCACCAGTTCCCTCAAACGTGATGTGTCCTGAACTGAGCTCCTTACACTCTGCCCAAACCTCCTCTACCTGCAGTCTTCCCCATCTCAATAAAACACAACTCCACACCCCAAGTCACTCCAGCCAGAACTCTTGAAGCCATCTTGACTTCTCTTTCTCTCTCTCTCTCCCCTCACCCCACCCCCATACCCTCTCTGTCTCCCACATGTTATCTTCAACAAGTTAAAATCTCATATCACCCTGGTCCAACTCATCATCATTTGCCAATCATACTGTTACAATGACTGCCTAAATGGTCTCTGCTTCCATTCCTGCCCCCCTACAGTTCATTCTCAATTCAGCAGCCCAGAATGATCCTTTTTAATGGAATTAGATGGGGTTGCTCCTTGGCTCAAAACCCTTCAAAAGGTTCCCTTTCACTCAAGTCCTTACAAAGAGCCATGAAACTCTACATTATCAGCTCTGTCCTTCCCCCATTTTCCTCACCTCCCTCTACTGTCCCGTCCAGACACACTTTCCATCCTTGCTGTGACTCAAATACAGAGGCAGGCTCCTCTGGGCTTGTTGTTGCTTCTGCCTGGAAAGCTCTTCCTCCAGAGAGGTGTAGAGCTCACTCCCTCATCTCCTTCAAGTCTTTACTTAAGTCAGCTTCTCAGGGGACATTCCCCTTCACCCCTCACCTTCTGATATTCCCTATCCCCTTTCCCTGCCTTTTTTTTCTCCTTTGCTTTATTTTTCTCATCTAACATAGTATATTTTTTACTTGCTTACCTTATTATTTTCTGACTCCCCCATCTTGGCTATAACCTCCATAATGGTAGAAAGTTCCTAGCATATTTGAGAGAGAATGAATAAATCAATGAACGAAACAGTAGAATCCTCTCCAAATAAAACTGGTTCCCCAAGCTGGATTAGAGTGACCAACCACTAAGAAAAAACTAAAGCTTATATTAAATGTGCCTACATACCTTTATATATATTTGGGCATCTGTATGTCCATGCCTGTGTATGCCCATGTGTGTGTTTGCTGTGAAGATGCCTAGGAATAAGCAAAGTGAACACTCTGATCTGACCCTCAAATCCTTTAAGTACAGAAAAAAGTACTGTAAAACTGTTTGCCAAAGATTAGAAATGGCAGAGCCAATGTAACTAATAAAGAACACTGCTTTAAGGTGCTTTCCTCACATACAAGCTAATTTTACTCTTCAGAAATCACTAACAAGCTTGGGCAAGATTTTTATGGATAGCTGGTGTTCTGGAGGTGGGTGTGCACAAGAAGGATATGTAAATTGTTAGGGTAGAAGAATTTCTTTAAACACAAAACACAAATGTGGACTACATGTTTGGTCAGAAAAGTGCTAATGAACAGGAGAATTTAAAATGTTACTTGTGCAAGAAATACAAGAATAGAAAACATGTCTGTTATAGACCCCTGTGTTCTTGGCTAACTAAGGCAAACAGATGACAATTTTGAGAGAAGACAGAATTAAGAGATACTCTACAACTGTTCCAGGTCCTGATGAAAAACCAACCAATTTTTTCCCACACTGTATATCTTTTTAGTATTACTTTAAATTTTAAGGAATTCAAAATTCATCTTTAAAATTTATGGTTGGCAATAGCCATCTGAGAAATATTTTCATCTATTTTTGCTTTACCTACAGAGCAACTAAACTGAGGCTTAGAAACGACAAACTGATGAATTTAGATCCCTCTCCACCCCATTTTCAATCATTTATATCCTTGTAACAGCTAATAAACAACAAAATGGGCAAGATAAGACCAAAAAAGAAATAAAAAGAAGGTAGCTGACTGGGTAATGCACTTACCAGGTGCCAGGAAATTTACTCATGCATAACGGAAAATGGTGTAGTCTTACGAGCTCAAGAGCAAAGCCCTTTCAGGATATTTGGTCCTGTCCAAACATTCATAAGACATTAGGTCCATGCCAAAAGGTGCTTGATATTTGGTTCTCTCCAAAACATCCATAAGACATTTGGCCCATCAGATATTTGGTCCATCAGATATCAGGTCCATACCAAAAGGTCCTTGACATTCGGTCCTGTCCAAAATGTCCACGACTGTATTTGGTCCATGCTAAATGGTTTTGGACAGGACCAAGTATCAAGGACCTTTCGGCGTGGACTGAATGTCTCCATGGACGTTTTGGACAGGACCAAATGTCAAAGACCTTTGGGCATGGACCAAATGTCTTATCGACGTTTTGGACAGGACCAAATGTCAAGGACCTTTGGGCATGGACCAAATGTCTTATGGATGTTTTGGACAGGACCAAATGTTTGCTAATCAAGGAAAGCAAATATAAACATAATGTGTCGCTGAACTAGTTTCTGAGATTTTTTTTTTTGCTTTGCTTTGAGACAAATACATCAAAAGTAATTCCAGATTGTGAGTCCAAGCTCTAGAAATCCTCTCCCGGGTGTGAATTCTGCTCTGCCACTTACGAGCTCTATGATCTTAGGAAAGTCACTTAATTCTCTTCGTGCCTGAGTCTCTCCATGTGTAAAATATGCATAACAGTATCATTTCAAAGACTGGTTGTGAAAATTAAACGAGATAACATATATAAAGTACTTAGCAAAGTGTAAGTAAGAAGCATGAAGCAAATACTAGCTACTTTTTTGGCAAGTAAATACTGGCTACTTTAAATTCTGAGTTCCCCAAACACCGTTGGAAGGGATCTTTCTGTCCCTCTCCTCACCACCACAAAATAAAAGTTCTTATTTTACTACATTCAGAGGGGAGACCTTCCCAAAGTTCTCTTTCTTCTTTCTGAACAAGAAGACTATCTGAAGAGACTCAGGCGCTAGGTTGTGACTGCCTTACATGGGATCCGCTCTCCCACCTCCCCCTCTGCTTGTCTTCTCTCTTTTTCCTTCCCATTCTCTTTTCTCTTCTTGTCTACCTCTCTCTGCTCCTTCTCTTTTCTCTGTCTTTGCTTTTTCCTCTCTTCTCACCTCAGCCTTTTCTCCATAACCAGTTGCAATCACAAGACAGACCTTAAAACCAGATAATAAAAATAATAATAATAACAAGGCCCTACATTTCTGTATCACTTTGCAGATTACAAAACATTTCCACATAATGATCTCATGTCACCCTCTGAGGTAAGTAAAAACAATAGTTTAATCCCCAATGTATAAACAGATGAACAAAGGCTTAATGAAGTTCACTTCACAGGCTCTCTAGGTGAAGAGTTTTCATAGATGTTCTCTCTTTTTTTTTTTTAACCGAAGTAACTTTGTAAATATAAGTCCAATTCAGAATACTCTCCCTGAGAAGGTCATGTGGGTTGTGGGTGGGAGTAGCATTGGGTTGGGGAAAAAGGAGTTTTAATATCTCTATTGTTTTCTTTAAAAAAATCTGAGCAAATGTGGCAAATATTAATATTTGTCACATCTGGGGGGCAGTGCACAGGTATTAAATCATTCTTTTTTTTCCTGTTTGAAATATTTCATAATAAATACAAAGCAAAGAAAAAATAACCCTGTCAAGTGGATTCATATCTCTTTTTCAGATGAGGAAACTGAAGCACAGACAGGTTAAGTGATTTGCCATTTAAAGTTATGCTAATATCATAAGTTGTAGATACAGGACTTATACTTTTCAACTATTAATAACTAAGAAACATCTAGTACTAATTCCTTAGTCCTGGATATTATGGTAGATTTCTTTATTATGCTACTCAAAAGAGAAGCAAATGAGATTAGAGTAAATCTTTCCTTTTGTGATCAGTATCAATCTAAAAAGTACAAGCAATTAATCTCCCAAATAGTTTGGTGAAAATGACTAGACAAGATGAATTACACCCATTTTGAGGATCAAGCTGTGTCTCTCCTTGAGACCAGAGCTTGCAGGAAGAGGATTTTAAGGGGGCCTCCCAGCTGGCACCAACCACCACCACTTGATATTACCCTAAAGCAATAATATCTCACCTACTCAGATGGTTTCGTTAGAGCAAAATCTACGGCCATCACAATTATCACTCCCGTGAGTCCACTAAATAAATTATTTAAATCATTGGTACCTAAATTTTGGCTTGCGTAAAAGATTAGAAACTTTCAATTTGCTCTCTCCTTTTTTTTTTTTTTTTTTTTTTTTTTTTGTGAGGAGATCAGCCCTGAGCTAACATCCGCCAATCCTCCTCTTTTTTTTTGCTGAGGAAGACGGCCCTGGGCTAACATTGGTGCCCATCCTCCTCCACTCTATATGGGACGCCGCCACAGCATGGCTTACCAAGCAGTGCGTCGGTGCGCGCCCGGGATCCGAACCAGCGAACCCCGGGCCACCGCAGCGGAGCGCGCGCACTTAACTGCTTGCGCCACCGGGCCGGCCCCTGCTCTCCCCTTTTTGTGATCCAAAAATGAAAAGTAGAAAATAAAATCATGGACACAGGCATTTAACTTCTGCTATTTCATTTTTAGGCAAAGGTGCCCCTTTACAGTCCCCCCAAGGCATTCTCTAATACTTTAGTTCATGTAATCCTCTGTAGAACAGGAATACTGCAAGAGTAATGTTGAGCAGGACCACTCTGATAGAGGACATGGCCAGGGACTTGCAGCCAGAGACCTGGGCGTGCATGCCAGCTCCACTAGTCACAGGTCATGAGACTGAGGACAAATAACCCATTCTTTCCAAACTTCTGTTTAGTCATCTCTAAAATAAGAATAACAATGCTACCTCACAGATAAAATAATTTACATGAAGCCACATTGAAAACTACAAAGCACTGTAAAAAAGGTAAAGTACTATTAAATATAGAAATGTTATTAACAACATATTTTCATGTAAACACACTATGCTTTTTAAACTCATGGCCAGAGAACCTTTATTTCTTTTATAAACCTTGGGGCCAAGATTTTTTCAACCTTGCTGTCTTATGACATCTATTTTTCAACCAAAATGATAGGATTTTAAAAATGGTGCTTATAGTTATATTCATAGGCTACTGAAAACAAAGTGCATTAAATAAATGTAAAAAACTAATATATTACATAAAAGGCTGAAAAGAACCCAGAATTTAAAATCAATGAAGTGCCTCTGTCCACCTGAACACTTTTATCAACATACTTGGTAGAAAATACATCATAGAACAGCCTTTTAAAATGACAAATTAAATAAATAAAACTGAATATTATAGTGTTATGTTCATATGATTATGTCTTTGAATAGAAACAACATAAGGAAATAATCATGTTTATATATTTAAGGCCTCTGTCCCATATTTTGATTCTTGTTCTTGGTATCTTAGAGGCTAGGACTCCATTCTAAATAATCCATCTGGGCATAGAATATTAATCTAACATTAGTGGTAATAACACGTTTTATTCACATATTTCCCTACTTACCTGGCTAGATCAATCCAATTCCCAGACCTATTCTCTTTTTTGCCAACACAGAAGAGTCCTTTGTCTCATATAAAGCTAGAGAATCTAGAGCACTTACATGAAAAATACTTGGAAAAGATTTTATTTTACATGAAAAATTAAAATTTAAAACTATTTAAATAATTAATTTCATGAACTAAAGAACTCATCTAATCTAAATCAATATTCTTTGCTCTTTTCCTATTCCTAACATTTGAATTACTCCTACCTATGTCTATGTTTACCATGACAAAATCTTAGATTTACAATCTATTAAGAAAAATAATTCAATTTTTGCACATAGCATATAATAATAAGGACATAAAATACGAAAAAAAATCCATTGTGATTCTTTTTATAACATATAGATGAATGCTTCAGATTAGAGAAAAATGTACCAGAAGCCAGGCTCTAGAACTTCCTTTATTTCCCTAATGTAGGTATTTAATGAACAAGCCAAACAAGCTGCTCGTTTTAGGATATTTGGTCGTCTAGAGTAACACACACATCTTTCCCCTGAAGGAAAGTAACACACAGAATGAATCCACAACCTCAAACGACAATCTGAACATCTTTCCAAAACTTCTCCCCCAACTGCCACTGTTTCTACCATTTCTTCAACAACTTTGTGTTGGGGTCACTGCTGACTCTATCTTCTTTTTTGCCCCCCACCCAATCAGTCAAGCCTGCTTATCCTTCCTTTGTAACTTCCCTGTAACCTTTCCCAACCTCCTCATTGTCAATGCTCCAGTAATAACTAACATTTATTGAGCACTTACTACACGCCAGATAACAGGCTAGGCCCTTTACATGCACTTACTAAGAGATGAGTGCTGTTATTTTACAGATGAGGAAACTGAGGTTTACTAGTGGGAGAGGCAGGATTCTAACACACCTAGACCAACAGCAAATCCCACACTCTTACCTACTCTGCTAGACTGCCTCCCCTCTTATTCCTAGTAACCTAGTATCTGGTCTCCCTTCCTCAGGCTTCCAGCACTCCAAACCACTTGACATGCCCCACAAGAAATCCAGGGACGTGGAGCCTCTGTCATTTTCTGCCTCACTGATCACCAACTGATTTAGGCTGCTGTCTACACTTTCCCAGCCAATCCCAAAGGTACACACCCACCAGCTATCCTCAGATGCAGCAGGTCTTTTCTTCAGTCAAGGTCCAGGAGACTCCCCAGCTGGAAATTCCAAACAAGCTTTCAAGGTACAACTACCCAGCTGATAAACTTTCAGTGGCTACCTGCTGCCCACAGGCAGGAGAATGCCTCGGTCTGGTGTGCCAGGCTCCACCACCAAGCCGAACCTGCTAAAATCAGCCCTACCTCTTGCCTTTCTTTTAAATAATTCCTCACCTCCAGTAGGACTGTTTACTCACTGTTCACTAAACCATTCCTACAAGTCTGTACAGCTACTACTTTGCTTGTGTCCCTCCTCAGGCCTACAGTATCATTTCCCCCTCCTTCCCTTCCATCAGAATCCTAAGCTTTCAGGTCTATTCCTGAACCATCTCTGATTGCTCTGGATCAGAAGGGCTTGTCTTGTGTCTAAAGTTTGACAGCTCATGTGGCCTGTGCCACTTTCTTGTCACATCATTTATTGTTTGTATTTGCACTTGCCATTTGGTTTTATTTTCAAGTATATATTTCTTGAACTAGCTTACAAACTCCTTGATGGCAGGAAAAATCAAACCTTTCTATTTCATTGGCCAACCAGAATACTTTTTACAAAGCAGACCCTCAACAAATGTTTACTGATTTTCAAGGAAAATAAAATCTCTTCCCTCAAATAAGGAAAAAAAAATTGAGAGGTTAAATATCACTTTGTGACGCATTATATGTAATCTTCCAGCAAATGGCTTGTTAAATATGAGTGAAAGCAAGGAAGACGTCCTAAAATTACATTTACTGTGAACTCAGAAATGAAAGAAGTGGAAGAAGAGTGTATTGGCTTATCTCAGAGATGATGCCTGGAACACTGATTGTCCTTTAATCAATCCCTTTGAACTTCCAGGTCTAGAGACACCAGCAGTCACTACTGAGGACTAGTTGGTAGCCCATGAGAAGTAACTGAGGAGGAGCAGAGGAATTCATTGTGACAGCAATGAGTACCCGGCCCCACTCTCAGATGTCCCAGCAGAAAACTAGTGTGGACAGAACCACCAAAACCCTTTCCCTGCACAACTTATCCAACCCTTCCAAGTTTAGATGGGATCATCACCCTAAGATGATTTGGATAAAGTCTCTGCAGCTACAGTGTTTTCATTCCTAACATAGCCAATTCCAAACTGCACATTTTATTAAGATGGAAAACAAGGAAAAGTTAGGGAGTTGTTTAAAAAATTAAATATATAATGAAAAGAAGAGAAGGGAAAGAAAAAAGTGAAATTAAAAGTATGAAATAAGGGACCGCCCGGTGGCGCGAGCAGTTGGGTGCCCGCACTCCGCTTTGGCGGCCCGGGGTTCGCTGGTTGGGATCCCGGGCACGCACCGACGCACTGCTTGGCAAGCCATGTTGTGGCGGCGTCCCATATAAAGTGGAGGAAGATGGGCACGGATGTTAGCCCAGGGCCAGTCTTCCTCAGCAAAAAGAGAGGAGAATTGGCAGATGTCAGCACAGGGCTGATCTCCTCACACAAAAAAAATAAGTATGAAATAAATTTAGAAAGTACACGCAAAGAAGAAATTAAATCTCTTCAATCAAAGATCCCATAAGGCAAAGGATATTATTGCTTCATTGTTCAAGCCTAATCTAACCATCTAGCAATTCTTTTCACTCAACTATTTCTGTAATTCATTGCCAATAGAGATAAGAGGCACTCGACTATTAAGAGTCAGTTAGAAAAGATGAAAATGATCAACCAAAATGCTAAATGATGTCAAATTTTTATATTCTGCCTAAAACAAATAATTAAGTGTAAAACCTCATAACATCTAAAAAAATTTGATATGAACTGTCATGGTATTATTGAAATATAAAAAGCCAGTCATACCAAAATCAATTACATTTCAGAATGATGGGAAAGAATTAGTTTGACATTTTGTAAGTTTTGTAAGGTACTTTTCTGTACCTCCATTATCCCAAATGTAAAATGGGAATAATACTAGTACCTACCCCGTGAGGTTCTCCTAAAAATAAATGAGTTTATTCCACAAAGGGTTTAGAGAAGGGCCCAGCACATGGTAATGAGAGCTCAGTTAAAGCTGGTATTGTTTTGCTGTCTCCGATGTTGTGAGTATTTCTATCATCCTTGTTTTCCCATCCATAAAATGGAGGCATTTGTACTCACAAAAGAGATGCTTCTAAGATTATAAAGGTGGGGTTTTGAAACCCCTCCAAGTCAAGTATTCTAAAATTTCAGTGTACTATTTTTGCCCTACTGACCTGTTCACAATAAACTTTATTCAGCAAGATGTAAAATTAAGTTATTGTGACCCATTTCTGGTTTGGATACAATCTGCCTTTTTTATCTATCTTGCCCTATTCATTTTCAAATGCCTTAAAAATGCTTCCTAAAAATGGAAGAAAATCAACCCCCCAAAATATCTGTAAAACCATTCAAGGAGTTCAAGAAGATGACTACATACAAAATATATATAAATCAATAACATTCCTATATACTAGAAATGGCCAAGTAGAAGATGTAATTTAAAAGATCACTAGTACTATAGAATAGAATATGTAAGAATTAGTGGGAGAAAAATATTCTATTCAATAAATGGTATTGAGAAAACTGGCAGAACACATAGGAAAGAAATAAATCAGTACCATTCTTCTTAGACATGAATGAATTCCAAATAAATTTGAGAGTTAAATGCAAAAACTCAACTTTTATTTAAAAGTTCTAGGAGAAAGAAAGGGTATAAGAGTGTTTTTGTAATGAGGGCCCAGGAAGCTTTTTATATGCATAACACTGAAGGCAGAAACCATACAACGATAGCCGCTAACATTCACCAACTTACTATACACCAAACGTACACTATCTCATTTATTGTGCTGTCACTATGATGTAAGTTTTCCTTTCACATGTAAAGAAAGAGGACTTAGAGAGGTTAAGTAACTTTCATAGCAGTGTATACACTCTATCGTCATTATTCACGGATTCCATATTTGTTAATTCACCTATTTGGTAAAATTTATTTGTACTCCAAAATCAATACTCAAGGTGCTTTCACAGTCATTCACAGACACACACAGAATGGCAAAAAATCTGAGTCACCCTCACCTGACACGCATGTTCCCAGCTGAGGTCAAACAAGGGAACACTCTGCCTTCTCATTTCAGTCTCATACTGTAAACAAGTGTCCTTTTAGAGATCTGTTTAGTGCCACATTTTTCCCATTTTTTTTGTTTTTTGTTGGTGATTTCACTATTTAAAACAGCCCCCAAGCATAGTGCTGAAGTGTTCTCTAGGGTTCCTAAGTGTCAGAAGGCTGCGATGTGCCTTACAGAGAAAATACATTCATTCATGAGTTACAGTGCTGTTAGCCATGAGTTCAATGTTAATGAGTCAACAATATATATTAAATAAGGTGTCTTTTTTTGTGTGTGTGTGAGGAAGATCAGCCCTGAGCTAACATCTGCCAATCCTTCTCTTTTTTTTTTTTTTGCTGAGGAAGACTGACCCTAGGCTAACATCTGTGCCCATCTTCCTCCACTTTATATGGGACACCGCCACAGCATGGGCTGCCAAGCAGTGCATCAGTGCGCACCCGGGATCCAAACCGGCAAACCACGGGCCACCGCAGCGGAGCGCGCACACTTAACCGCTTGTGCCACTGGGCCGGCCCAAATAAGGTGTCTTTAAACAGAAACACACACACAACAAGGTTATGTATTGGTCAGTTATGAAAATGTAACCAGCGTCTCACAGGAACCTAACTCTTCATTTCCTCTAGGAACAGCGGTTTAGTATGTGTTAATTCAGTGTCACAGAGACTTTATAAAATATAACTACCACAAATAATGAGAATCAACTGTTAGAAACAAAAAGGTAGCAGAACCGGGACTAGAATCCAGACATGTCTGATTCCAGAGACCACACTACTAAACACTGTGTCACACCCACTCTGTATAAAGGAAACAATTGATATGTCTGACTACATAAAAATCAAAAGATAAAGGACAAACTGAGGAAAAAAATACTTGTAACATTTATTACAAAGGACTACTAACGTGAGAGATCAAAATTGGCCACGCTGAAATATGTTTCTTTACCTTGATTATTTTCTCTGACGGACATTTGACCTCCCTCAAACAGCCTAAAGAATTTAACATAGAAGATCTGTTTCAGGAGGGAGCCAATACCATATGATGGCTGTAATATAATGTAGAATAGATGTTACAATAGGAAAGGCACCAACAAGCCCATCTTATCAAAAATTCTGTCTCTCCCAGGCCACATTCTTTAGGTGGTCCTGCAAGGGGCTGTCAGACAAACATTTACATTTATAAGGGAAATGTCCATTTGTAAATGTATCTCCCTCTCTGTACTGGGAAGAGGGGGGGATGACCTCATCTCTAGAAACTTATCCATGTGGAAGGTGAGCCCTTAAATCTACATAATAACCTTACTCTTGTTTATTGTGCTTTTCTGGTAATCTCCCATAACTGACACCCCCCACCCCCAACATCCTCCTTTGTTTTTAGCCGAAGATAGTATTTAAGATGAGAATCTCTGCCATTTTGTTGAGAAACTCAATTTCCCTGGTTTCTCCCATGTATACGTGTTATTAACTTGGCACTATTTTCTCCTGCTAATTTGTCTTTTAATTATTTGGCCAGCCACAAGAACCTTAAAAGAAAGGGCTGAAGGGGATTCTCTCTTCCCCACCACTAACATCAACAAAGATTTTTTTCAAATCAATATGAAAAACAGGAACTTTAAAATAGAAAACTGAGCAAAGGATCTAACAGATACACACAAAGGATCACACAAACACACAATTTAGTAACGAGACATAAGGAAAGTATTTGACCTAATAATCAAAGAAGTAAAAATAATTTTAAAATATTATTTTTCAAGGCTATAGGTTTGGCAAAGACTAAAAAATATTATATCACCCAGTATTAGCGTGTGTGGGCAGACACATTGATGGACAAAGTGCAAACTAATATAATCTTTTTGGTGGACAATTTGACAGTACGTATCAGTATTTTAATGTTATTAATAAATTTTGAACTGGAAATCTCAGTCCTAGTTATTTATACTGTGAAAGTATTTGAGCATCAATGAATGATGAACATGAATGAAAAAAATCTCTTACAATGTTGTATTTATTATCCCAAACGTAAATACTAGAGAGAATTAAGTATATTTGTGTATATCCACACAATATAATACTATGTAGCCACTAAATAAAGATGAAGCTCTGCCTTCAGCTGAGTGAGAAAAGCTGACTGTGGTAGGTACAGTTTGATCCCATTTGTGTCTTATATGTACATATGCAGTAAAAACACAAATTGCTCACAAATAAGAGATTAAATTTAGAGACTAGTTTCCTCTCTCACACTGGAAGGGCTTAGTCTTGAGGACCATATCAAAGAGGATTTCATTGGATCTCATAACAAAACTTTCTAAATTTTCCCACCGAGTATTTCTTAGAATGACATGTCACTGTCCCATTGAGAAGGGCTGATGGGGCTGGAATACAGGTACGGGCAGATCCCATGTCACCACTGCTGGCATCAGTCACCCCTCTTCTGTTAGGAAAAGAGAAGGCCATGATGAGACACAGCATGACCGTCAGACAGAGGCTTACAAGAAAGGATAAAATGAGGTTTGAGAGTAACAGGAGTAGCTTGAGAGCTAAATTAGAAAGAACAAGAAACTTACATGCCTTGCATTTCATATGTGTTCATTTTCTGTTTTATTAATATTTTCTTTGATAAAAAGGTAGATGCTTCACACACTGCTAATGTATGTAGGCGTAAGACAGTATATTGTGCTACAAGATGGGATAGAAATGCTTTTATGGTTGGCACCAAAAAAAAGCACATCAGCAAAAGAGTGGATTTATGATGTCAGCAGTTTCTCTGATCCAGTGGTGTTTCACAACTGAGAATATTAGAATTCCAAAAAGAATTCTGTGCAGGAGAGTGAACTAAACCCTGTTGAAAGAAGCAAAAGTTCCCTGAAGGCTTAAGTAAAAGCATCTGGCATTTACATTCAACCACTGCAGTCAGTTGCAATAATTCAATCCATATGGTGCATGGGACAGCTTTTTCAAGAGCGTTTCAAATAGCAGCTAAGACAAAGCAGGCAATGGCAGAATATTACTGTACCAACAGTGAGGGCCTCTGTGGTTCTAGGGGAGCCACTTGCTCCCCAAGAAAGGAAATGTAAACAAATGAGATCAATACACTAACAACGCATGGAGTTATTATAATTCACAATTTAAAATAAGAAGATAGGAAAAATATTTACGTGAATATTTACCGTCTCTGAGTAAAAAGACTCTCCAAGAACAAAAGCAATATGAGATAATAAAAGAAACAAAGATACAACTGCTTTGATACATTTATTAATATAATCTGCATATAAAAATCCACGACAAAAATAAAAATAAAACCACAACTTGGGGGAAAGAATTTTGCCCAAATTGGAAAAATGTACAAAGATATTTATCATAGTGTTTATAACACTGAAAACAAAATGAAAATGACAAAAATGTCCAACATTTATAAATTACGCTATAGCCATACGATAGAATAGTATGCAGCTATTAAAATTATATTTTTGAAAGATGTCAATATAATGAGCACATAACGTTTAGAGAAAAAAGATTAGAATTCCTATTATAGTAAATATAGTTCTATTTACCCATAGGAAATATCAGCAAGTATGCCACAATAATGACACCTAACACTATTTTCTGTGCCAGGCATTATCTTGCTCCTTTTATGCACTATCTCATTGAAGTTTCATGACAAACCTATGAGACAGGTATTAGCATCACTGCTATTTTTCAGAAGAGAAAACTCAGACACAGAAGGGAGGTCACATGCTGAAGGCCACATAGCTTGAAAGTGCAAAGTCCGGAAATGAACCCAGCCAGTCCCCCATGCTTGTGTGCTATCCACCACCACAAACCCCTAAGCATTAAGTCTCCTCTTATTTCAAAGGCTCATAAATTAAGTATCCAAATATGTTTGAAATAGAGTGGGAAAAAATTTTTAGATCTATAAGACTTGAGCAATTCTCACTAACAACTCCTGGAAACGTTCACGTTCATAGCCACAAGTTTGGAACCTCCGATCCTCTCAACTTACAGGGTATCAATAAGTGAAATTCAATGAAGATTCAGAATTCTCAGCTGCTGTTCCCTTTGTATAGTCATCACTGCCCAAATAGATTTCTCTTAAAAGATAAAATCTTTCGAGAAACTTTTTTGAGTTCCCTTTTTTGTGTGTTTTCTCCAAGGTTATTCCATCTGTTGAGTATGGAGTGAAGCTATTTCAGTCTCCGCTCTTCCCATTATTTATTCACATTCAGATGAAAATTTAAATACAAACTAGCTACCCATTCATCAAAATTGCTTCAAATTTATTTATGGAGCAGCACAGAGGAGCTTCTGGGAATAAGAGCTTAAAGTCTATTATGGTTTCTATTAATAATTATAGTCACTAATTGCTCTGAGAACTTTTTTGGATATGCTAACATATAGTTAAAGCAAAGTCAATCCAACAGACTACCATAAATAGCATTGCATAGTCTCGCAAAAGTCATGAGAATTTTGTAAGTTTGGAGGGTGGGAAAGTAGAATCATGGTTTTGGGATTTTTTTTTAACATTATCATAAACTCAAAAGGCCAAAATTTAGAAATTGTACTCACAAATCCATCTTATAAATTATCCTCTTGATTACTTTAATTATTTTGGAATTACCACTTTCACACAACAATTTTCACTATAATTGAGAGGAGACAGGGTTCCCAAGTGCTGTTTTTGCTCATTGATTCATTAAATCAAAACGTTTAAAGTGCCTGCTATGTGCCAGGCACTATTCTAGGCACTGGCAACAGAGCAGCAAACAAAACAGACAAGCCCCTAGCTTGGTGGAGCTTCTGATGGCCCACAGAAAGCAAACAAGGTAAAGAGTAAAACATACAGATGAAGAGAACAGCTGTGAAGAAAAATAAAGCAATCCAGGGGGATATGGAGGACAGGGGTGAAGGAGATCACAGTTTTAGGTAGTGTGGTCAGGGAAGGCCTCACTGAGAAGGTGACATTTGAATATGCACTTGAATCACGAAGGAAGGAGGCCTGGGCCATCTGGGGAACAGCACGGTAGAAAGGGGGAAGGCAAGTGCAAAGGCTCTGACACGGGACATAGCCCCTTATCTATTTGAAGAACAGTGGTGTCAGTGGAAGAGTAAGAGGAAAGTGGTAAAATATGAGGTCAGAAAAGTAACAGAGGACCAGGTGCTGTAGGGCCTTACAGCCACACCAAGGACTTTCTCTTTTTCTGAGACAGAGACGGAGAGCAATGAAAAGAATGGATAGAATTACGATAGAATTCATCCTTCAAATTCTGGCATCTTTGCTGGTAAAAATGCTAAACTGGATGGGACGCTGGGAAAACAGAAGCAGACCAGGGCTGTTCCAGGCAACTTGGTGGAATGGACAGTTGCCTTGAGGAGTGACATGATCTTGGTATTAACTGGATCACTCTGGCTTCTGTTTTAAGACTAGAATGAAGGTGAGCAAGCACTGAAGCAGGGAAAGTGATAAGATGAGAGGTGGTGGTAGCAATGGCAGATTCGACATGTGCTGTAATATAAAGCCCGCAGGACTAGGGACAATTGGATGTGACATGTTAGAGAAAGCAGGTTTGGGGACCAGACAACTGTTGGTATGAATGGAGTTTGGGAGACCCCAGGAGGAGCTACTTTGGGGCACCAGGGTGAAGGAAGACAAGAAGTTCATTTTTGGGTTGCTTATGTTTGAGATGCTAATAGACATCCCAGGGGAGATGTTGAATGAGGAGTAAGACATAGGAGTTCAGGGTGTCGTGTGGGAGTCACCAGCATGTGTATGGAACTTAAAGCATCAGAATGGATGGCATCCCTAGGGAGACAGGGCAGATGAAAAAGAGAAAATGAGAAAGGACAGAGCCCTGGGTGCCCCCAACACCATGGAGTCAGGGAGGAGAAGAAGAAACAGCAAAGGAGGCTGAGAAGGGGCAGCCATGGAGGTAGGGAGAAACTCAGAGAGGGTGAAATCCCAGAAGCCAAATGATAAACCTGTGTCAAGGAGAAGGGGGTGACCAACTGTGCTAAGGGCTGCTTTGCTCCTAGTAAGCTGAGGACTGAGAGAAGCATCCTGACATCTTCCTAGTGAATATAGGGATGGTCTGTCTACAGTGATGCAAGAGGGCAGAGGCGCGTACTCACTGATTCACCTTTGTATGCCCTTGCAGGTCAGCAGGTGTAAGACCCCTGGGGGTGTGAAATGAAGAGGAGCGGACACATTCCAGAGAACATGGGCTTCTTGTACAAGGATAGGCCATCTTTACTGTACTGTGCAGCTTTCAGAAGAGAATTAGACTTTTTCACAAAACTACAAAAGCATGATAAATCACTTTTAAACTAGATCTATAAGAAAAGGATAATTCTGCCCCTGTCCCCACTCCCCAAAAAATCACCAAAATCCTCACATCTGATGAAGGATGCTATAGTACGCAAGAGAACACTGCTTCTCCACATAGCCTGTGTTGTAAATACCACCTTGCTATCCCAGAGGTCGTTCCACATCTTTTTTTCCTTAAACACATAAAGTGAATATGTGGCAGTTCTCTGTTGTTTTTGCCTGCCCTACATCCACAGCCCCTCCTTTTGGGTAACAGCACCTCAATTTTCCCTTGGAGAGAGAATTTTTCCACTCCAACATCCATTGCAGTGGGATGGCCATATCTCAGGTAAGTCAGTGACACTTGTGGTCCCAGGAACTTGAATCTAGAATTCAGTGACACAAGAAAGAAAAGGAGTTGGAGAGGATTCATCCCAACTGTGGAGCCAGAAAAGCCTGTTGACTGGTTCTTACCACCATGATTCCTTTAGCAGTTGACCCAGCCTTGATCCTCCTTGATACGCTATCACCATTTCTAAGTCTACTGTTTGGATTCTCCTTCCATTCTGCAAATTAACCCATGTCGTATTAATAAATTTCTTTAGCCCAAGTTAGCCAGAACCGGTTTCTGTGGCTGGCAACTGGCGTCCCCTGGCATACCCACCACCCTCAAACTGTACAGCTCTGTGGTAGCTAATAAAACTCATAACTCTTCAAGTGGGTCAATTTTCCATTGTAAGTAAAAATAAAGGTTTAGAGCCATCATCATATTGGCAAAATAAAAGCTAAAGAAATTCTTTTATTTGGTCATATTCCAATAATCATCTTTAAATTCTAATTGTAAGTGTTTCTTTTACTAACAAACATTTCTAAGGAGAAACACTCTTTTTATTCACCGGAAATTTTTGTCTTCAATGAATCAAAGCAATAGACCTTTTTTTTACGGTAGTTTCTATAGGATAGCAACCAAGCATGCGCCACATTCAAGATTTCCTATTCTTCTATGTTTGCAGGGCTTCATGTTTTTCATCACGTTGTAGAAACTCACAGGAACAACTGGTACGGCTGGGACAGGACAAACTTGTTTAGAAGAGCAAAAATCATTCAACGATGCAGGTCAAATCAATGAGTATTATTTAACACTTGTGAAGAGCTTGATCTCCAGAGCATTTGCATTTTATCTCAATGAATACAGACAGGCATCCCTTGGGTATTCATTAGCGATACCAATTTTGAATTTTCACTTATTGTAGTTTTCTATATGTTTAAAATATTTCACAATTTATTTGGAATTGAAGTGCCTGACTCAAAAGCTGACATCCACCATTTGTTTGAAAGAAATATTCTAGAAGATTTAATACCTGCATCAGGTCAGATCATCAGGTAAGCAGTCTTAGCCCACCCTTGAGGCTCACAGATTTGCCCATTAGAGCTACAACAGGACGCAGGCCATGGATGAATGCTAAAGGGAGAAATGATCTGGTTGGTCCTGTCTGAGAAAAGAAAATATCTATATTAGACCTTCTCTACATTTTTTTGGTAATATCTTTACAAAGGCTACTGTCCTTTCGTTAAAGTCCAATGAGGCAAATTTTTCTCTCCTAGTGAAAGCATGGGCCTCCCTTCAGGCCCTCTGAGCACCAATGTGGGTTCCACACAGGAAGCTCTCACCCTGAATCTGTCCTCCCACCTCTGATTTAGCTTCCACCAGGGATTAGCAGATCTCAGTTCAGAGCTCATGGCAAACTGTGGGATAAACTTCATATTACTAACGGAAATAAGAGGCAAGGGTAGACCCTGCCTCTCAGCCCTAGACACTGACAGCCTTGCAAACCCTCAGGTGTCACTCTGGCCTGGCTGCTACAAAGCCTAGGGCTGGCCTCTGCCCTCCACGGCAGGGGATAAATCACTGGGGGGCAAGGGCAAAGAGGATGCTCGGCAGCTGCTCTTTTTCTCTCATTCAAATGAGCTCAACAGAAAGTGATTTTTTAAAGACCTGCTGCATGTATGAAAACCCACAAAGGCAAGTACAAAACAAACGTATGCCATCAGTGTCACTATTGCTGTGAGAGCAGACCTCCGACTAGTGAGCAGGTCAGACATTGCAGGAAGCTCTGGGTTGTCACCTGGAAGTCTCATTGTGTACCACATCACTCAACTTCATAGGCTGAACCTGCAGACTGATAACACTTAAAGGAATTTCCTAAAGAAAGACATATATTACAAACAGATGAACTTCAACGAAAATCTTTTAAAATGTCTAAGTTTATAATTCTCTTGTATTCGGGTCCTACTTAAGTTTTATTGGTGAGTCAGAGAACGAATTTCCCGTTTACTTTAAAATCGTAATAAAAATTACATTAATCAGAATGTTAAAAATAAATTTGAAACTTGCAAATCACTTTTTTATATTTCTATTTGTCATCATACTTTGAAGGCATGTTAGTTCTTTCAGGTCAACAGTATATAGATATCTTCACTCTGTTATCTGGAAGATAATGTCTAGTCAAGGCACGTTTAGGACCATCAAATTCTGGTCTTATTTGGCATGGATATCATCTTTTTGGTTTGATTTTGCATTCTTTATTTTAAATAACAAAATTAGCTTTTACTTCCTTGTGTTCTCTCTCTTAAAATATCTTTTATTATTTCTTATTATTATCCCTTTCCTGAAATAATTGTCATTTCTAAAAATAAATGCATACCAGTTAAAAGTATGGATTCTGGAGAAAGACAGACTGAGTACTCCTGCATAGTAGCCTTGTGATTTTGGGCAAAACACTTACTTCTCTGTGACTCAGTTTCTATATCCATAAAAGGAGAATAATAGTACCTACCTCATGAGGTTGTTGTCAGAATTACATGAATTAATATATGTAAAGCATTTAGAGCAATGCCTGCCTGGCACAACGTGCTACTTTTGTGTTTGATATTGTTAATGTTGTTGCTATTAATTTATTTGTAAGTCCTTGGGTTGTCTTTTTTCTCAGATAGTATCGGTGCTTAGAATGGAAATGTGAACCCACTTTTTCTAAAAATGCCTAAAACCAACTAATTTCCTCCATCACAAACACTAAACATATAGCATTTTTTGCAGGATGAGAATGCAGGAAGTGCTTACGTGAGAAAAGGAAGTAAGAAAAGAACTGGAACTATGATCATAGGATATTCCAACATTCATAACAAAGGTGGCTTCAACGAAAGATTACATGGTCCTGAAGGTAAGACTGCAATGCCTGTTTCCTCTGTCGATGTGCAGGAGGCAAGAGAAATGACAATGTTGGATCTGGTTCTGGAGGCTGAGCCAGACATAACAAACAAGGTTAAGGTCGGGGCAGAGCTCACATTCACAACCATGTCACACATCTAAGAATTTTAAATGTCAACAGGATTTACATACGATGATACTGCATTTTAGGGAGATAGGACTGTCAGGAAATTAAGTTCCGTGACGGAAACTAACTATCATAAATTGTCAGTTATAAGAAACTCCAGAAATCAGAGGTCACGAACAGGTTACCTTCTCAAAGCATTACTAGAAAAGCTAACATAAAATGCCCTACTTTTTCCACCTGCAGAAGTAGCACACCTTGAGGGATATTTTCATATTGTCAAAAGTGTCTTAAGAAACATCCTTGTTCCATAAAGGTGACCAAAAACAATTCTATAAGAGCACGAGAGCAATTCAGAGCTTGATACAATAATTGTGCCTGACCTAAAAGAGACTGTAAACTGGGTCATTTGTGTATTTTGAAGAAATACATATTAATTAGGATTACATTCAGCTGCAAATAACAGGAAACTGACTTAATAGGAGTAACTTTTCTTACAAGAAGTACAAAAGAGGTATTCCAGGGCTGGTACAGCTGCTCAAAGGTATAAATAAAGACCCAGGCTCCTTCTAAACTCCTGATCCACCATCCTTAGCATGTAACCATTATCCTCAAGGTCACAAGATGGCTGTACCACACCCTGGCTAAAAGAAATGGGTTAGTGCAGGGCAAAAAGCAAGTATTTGCTGGATCTTTTTAAAAATCTTCTTAATTGGGCCGGACCAGTGGCATAGCAGTTAAGTGTGTGCACTCCACTGCAGCGGCCCAGGGTTCACAGGCTTGGGGCCCAGGCACTCACTGAAGCACCACTTGTCAAGCCATGGTGTGGTGGGGTCCTACATAAAATAGAGGAAGATGGGCATGGATGTTAGCCCAGGGCCAATCTTCCTCAGCAAAAAGAGGAGGATTGGCATGGGATGTTACCTCAGGGCTAATCTTTCTCACACACACACACAGAAAAATCATCCTAATCAACGTTATCAATAGTCTTTCCAAAGACCCCACCCAGTAGACTTCCACTTCATCTCACTAAATTACATGACCACTCACAGCTGCAAGGGAGCCTTGGAGGTGAGTATTTTTAACTGGACACACAGTTGTTCTGAGCAAAATCAGTTAGTAAGAAAAGTAGTTCTAGTAATGACTAGGCAGACAACAAGCAATGTATGCCACATAACAAGGCATTATGAAGTCTAGAAACAGGACAATCTTCCTCCAATACTACGGAAGAAGATGCCAACAAGACCAGCTGACATGAGTTGGATGGAGAAGCTTTCACAGATGCTGGAATCTGCCATAGAGATCGTCTAACTCCATGCTCCCAAACAACCTACTAATAGTCATTTGCCCACCCAGATAAGCTTTGCTAAAGTGGACAGAAGGAATGCACTGGCCAGCCAAGGCCTTTTCTGACAAGTGTATTTTTATTGTAAATGAACTAGCCTCCCACTTCACCAACTAATGACTTATGGATTTAGGTTTCCTTAGTCAGTCTCTGAGGACCTGATAAACTCTGGGTCTACGGTCAAAATCAATCTCTCTCAGTTCTAGTTTAACTGAAATCATTTTGTATTTTAAAATTAGATTACATGGGGTCGCAGATATACATATTGCAGGATTTGACAAAATATATTAACCCGATGTTGATATTTACTTATCTTGGCATCTTTCTGAGACTACCATCTAAACACGCAAAATTTGGTTATCATGACCGTCAACTAAGGAAAAATACTCAATTTAGAAACAGGAAGGCTTAACTTAGGAATTGGCTAAATTACTAAAAGTTTTGGTTGGACTAAATCTATATGAATGAACTCAGTTTTAATCTAGGTAAGTCATATATTTATTTTGGCTGGGAAGCACTTTCTGATCATACATATACGGTGACGAGTTGATTTGTTTTTTACACTTTTTGTGACCCTCTTCAATATACTCAATTTGGAATTTCCCTTAAAATGTGCCACATATTGACAAGGCACAAACTGAAGAGGCAGAGGTGAACAGCTCCTCTCTGTATACATAATGTTTCAAATATCACCCTGAACTAACATTAGATGATTGTACCAGATGACAACAACTACCATCTAGGATGCACCTACTGTGTGCCAGGTACTTTACATGCATTACCTTTTATAATAATTGCAACCCTGAAACACAGATATTATTATTTCGACATTAGAAATGAGGAAACTGAGGCTTGGAGAGGATAGGTGATTTGCTGAAGGCACATAACTAATAAGTGGGACAGAAAGGACATGCACATGGGGCTTTCTGCCACCAAAGCTTGAACTCTCTCCACTACATCATTGTGCCTCTCCAGACTTCTCTGTTTAGTGAGTGTAATAAGTCTGAGCTCTCAGCCAAAGAATCTTTGAATTTTTGAGCTGGAATAGACATTAAGAGTTCACATGGTACGAAACAATAAACTAGATCTTGTTTAAGAAAGACTTTGGGACTTAGCCCAGAGCAGCACACCTCCCTTCTTAAGTTCCAATCGAATGTTTGCCTTATACCAAGCTCCCTGACCCCTGCTTTTTTTTTTTTTTTTTTACATTTTTATTGATATTTTAATGGTTTCTAACATTGTGAGATTTTGGGTTGTACATTTTTGTTTGTCCTTCACCCCATATATGACTCCCTTCACCCCTTGTGCCCACCCCCCACCCCCACTTCCCGGGTAACCACAGTCCAGTTTTCTCTGTCCATGTGTTGGTTTATATTCCACATATGAGTGAGATCATACAGTGTTTGTCTTTCTCTTTCTGGCTTATTTCACTTAACATAATACGCTCCAGGCCCATCCATGTTGTTGCAAATGGGACGATTTTGTCTTTTTTTATGGCTGAGTAGTATTCCATTGTATATATATTCCACATTTTCTTAATCCAATCGTCAGTCGAGGGACACTTAGGTTGCTTCCACTTCTTGGCTATGGTGAATAATGCTGCAATGAACATAGGGGTGCATAAGCCTCTTTGGATTGTTGATTTCAGGTGCGTTGGATAGATTCCCAGTAGTGGGATGGCTGGATCATAGGGCATCTGGCATCTTGACCCCTGCTTTTTTGACCTATGTGTTTAGTGCCAGCTACCTAAAAAGGTAGCATCACTATTCCATAGTTACGCAACTGCAATTATGAACCTTGGCAATGAGACAAGTAAGTGAGATGACTTGAGGTGATTGAGGTAATGATGGAGACTGTCCTTCATCAATTTACTGTAAGCCTCCATGCACTCAAGCATTCAAGACATCTCCAAATTGAATTGCCTTTTAGAGTCAAGCTAATTCACTGTGCAGTTTTCTAATTTCTACAACTCTCGCACATGGTGTGTTTATATATATACATAAGCACATTTATGCACATATAAGCACACATATATACATATATATATGTGTGTGCTTTTGTGCACAAACTTCAGATTCTGCAATTTGACAACATAACTGGCAGTGGGGAAAGTAGCTAACTCAGAATTAAACAGCTACAGGCTTCTGAGAGATTTTACAGTGTGGGAAGAAGGGCATGCTTTCCTACTAAGAATAACTAACCCATAATTTTTGGGTGTGTGTGTGTGAGGAGGACTAGCCCTGAGCTAACATCCGATGCCAATCCTCTCCTTTTTTTTTTTCTTGAGGAAGAGTGGCCCTGAGCTAACATCCGTGCCCATCTTCCTCTACTTTATATGGGACGCCGCCACAGCATGGCTTACCAAGCAGTGCGTCGGGGCGCGCCTGGGATCCGAACCTGCGAACCCTGGGGCCGCTGAGGCAGAGTGAGCACACTTAACCACTTGCGCCACCGGGCCGGCTCCCCATAATTTTTTAAAAGGGCAAATGCATGTCACAAAAAGATAATTTTTAAGAGAGTAATATAAAAGTCTATTCATCCACTTCTATTAATGCGAATATCCAACGAATACAATAATTGATACAAACGTACTGATATTTTTTATGTTATAGTCAGAGGAGAGAAAAGAAGTAGAGATGGTGATGAGAGGAAATCTGAAGGAAGAAAGAAAAAGAAAAAAGAGAAAGAATAGAAAGAGAAAAGGAACAGAGTTATAAAGCAGAAAAGAGAAAGGAAGAGGAGAGTGAAAGCAAGGACCTGTGACACGGCAGACGGGAGCAAAAGAGGAAAGACAATGTGAAAATTTAGGAGGAGGAAGAGAGGGACCAACAGAAAAAGAAGGTGAGATACAAACGGAAGGAGAGACGGACAGAGCAGGAAAGACCGAGAGACACGATTCTGAGGTGAGTTTAGCACTTATTGGTAAACTTCTATCACTTCTTCTCCAGGTCACTTGGTATATGGGCACGAGCGTACATCCATACCAGTGCTATCTGAAACACTCATGAGCTCTCCTATAGTTTAAAAGAACCCTTTAATCAGTAAAATTTAATTTATTTTGTTTTCAAAATAAAGTTTTATTTTTCTAAGGAAGGCTAATTCCACATTAAAAGATAACCTGGGTTTTCAGTGTTTACTTTGGAACCTCCGAGTTTCTATAAGTATCTCTTTGTGGCATTCAAAAGCTATCTGATTACCTTAGCTTTGTTTTTTGAATGATTAGAGTTGCCTTAAACCACAAATTAACATTTGTACATTTGTACGAATGCTTCCGCACACTCCCAAGTCTAGTTGCTATAGCTGGTTCCTATAGGGGATCAAATAAAGAAAGAAAAGAATATGTATAGTTTTGAAGAAGCACACATTTTAGAAATAACTGGTTAACCCGTAGGCACAGCATTCATCCCTTCAGAAGCTCTGCCTTCAATGAGATGGGCATGGCAGGTGACCATGGCGAAAATTACTCTCTGAGCTACCCAACTGACACCAAAGTAAGATCACCTCATGTGGAATAATTTCCTGACAGTCAAGAATAATTTTTTTTTTAAATACATCATTCCTGTGTTTGAATGGAATTCATCATGGAATCTTCATATTTGAAAATTCAATTCCAATTTCTGAAAATGTGTTTCTAATACTTCTTTACTTAAGGTTGATGAGACTGAAATTATACAGTTTGGCTATTTTATAAATGACTCTAAAATCGGTGGGCTAGATTAATCACCCAAATGTTTCTTGAAACCAGAATATTTAGATAAATGAATTTCCCTTCTTATATACGTGTTATGTCATTATCAGACATAGCCTAAACTACTTCTCTCCGTTCATAGGAAACCTGCTCATTCCACCTTCCTCCTTTTCCTGATGGAGTGTAGGGCCATCCATTTTTTCTATTTCTACATGACATAAAGAATTTTATATTTTTGTGTGAGAATATATACAAGTCTTTTAAAATGCAAATGTTCAAAAAGTACTGGTCACTCAATTTATTTCTGCTTTCCCAATGTAAAGACTACTTGAAATAAAGGGGTCAGTGCATCAGCAACTATTTGTGAAGATTAAGGACATAATAAATAAGTTTCAAAGTAGCAGTTGAAATAATCAGAAGAAAATTATGGCTTAATATGCAACATATCCTAAACAATTAATAATGTAAGGTTCCTAGAACATTCTATAAAGTTGACCAATTCCAAAGAGGAAAAAAAAATTCAAAGATAGATTTTAGATGTTTTCTTTTGAATAAAACTAATTAATGAAAAAATCTGGAAGTTAATAGTACTGATTTTAAAGTCTTGTTAAAATACCTTAATAGCACTGATTTTAAAGTCTTGTTAAAATACCTATCACCTACTTTTTAAAGAAGAAAAGAAAAATTTATTGGAATAAAACAGTTCTATAAAAAATACACTTATATGATTAGTGATACAATTTTCTTATTTTATTCTCTAACATTTTTAATGAAAATAAAAAGTAATAGTTTAAAATAAAGATTCATAAAGATTGGAGGGAAATATTCTAATTAAATAATTTCTAATAATGTAGTGCTGTGAAGAAGTAAGACTATCTGCCTAAATGAGATGTTTTCAATTATGATTCTGAAAATTTCAACCAGTTTATGGTTGAAATTGAAACTCGCACAGGGAATATAAATTAAAGCAAGATTTATATGATTTAAGAAACAATCTGAACTACATCAGTAAAATGTTTGAAATAAATTGCAGAGAGTGAGATGAAATATATAACAAGTGGAGCAAAATGCTTTAAAATCCTCAATTTTCTTAGTCATGCACAAACAGGACACAGCTGCAGTTCACTTACAAATTGCATTTGACAAATGATTCTGAGAGTTTAAATATGCTGATTCCAGAATCTGAGACGTATAACGGATAAATAACCATACACCTGATCAACAACACAGTTACCTTAGCAATAGCAGATCACTTTAATTCAAATAACAAAATCATTCCTTTGAAAGGAATTTAATCTAGAGGATATTAGCAAAAATCATGTCTGCCATACATATATTTAAAAGGTCATTACACTGTACTGCCTTTGGACAGTGATTTATAAATAGCAACCAGTTGATTTCAGAACACATGTATGTATAATAGTAATACTGGCAATCCTTACAACAAAGTGCCCTAAATACTTTATCCTCATTATACTCTTTTTTAGGTAAATGTTCAGTTTTAGCAGTAGGAATTGATTTTCCCACCCACCCCACAATATGATTAAATAAATAACGGAATGGAAATGCAGCATGAAAGAGCTACCAACAGTGATCCTGGATTTACAAAATACAATAAAATCCCCTTTTGAAAGCATCATACTATACCACCGATTCAGTTCTGCTTAAGAAAGAATTTTTTCCCCTCAATCAATATTTTAGAGTACATTTTTCACTGTAAGGGAACACTTGCCCCACCTTACGCCACCATAACAACAGCAATTCTAGTCTGTTTAGAAATTCAGATAAATTGCCTCACCAAAGATCACGCCCTTTCCATGGACTCCTTTACCTATGCTTGCCTTTCACAGATAATGTTTTCTGTGATGTCTGACCTCTCTTTTCTGACGGTGACTGACTAAATCTCGTGAGTAGGCTGGTCCTTATTACATGAATTCAGGGGTATCTAAAAGTCTTCCTATCTCAAAATATATTATCCACCTGCTCACTGAGGCCAAAATTCTTTTAAACAAAAAAGGAGAAAACACCTTTCCACAGTAATAATCAAGACTGTGGGAGAATTTAATACTGACATGTCACATTCACTATAAATTGGCTTGGGGAGGGGGTTGTAAACAAAAACGGTAGGTAGATACCTGAGGGGTGAGGTGAGGAAGAAAGATTACCATGGGAAAGGAAAAGTGCAGACATCAACTCAACCTCTGCATGTTTCACCATTCTGCGCTGGTCCATAGGCTGGCTGGGAAAAAGGAATGGCTACTTGGGTGTACCATCTAGGTTTTTATTTCCTATTTTCCCATCATTTGCAACTTTCTATAAAAAATTCCAGGTTTGGGCCTACAAACCATGTTTCAGAAATTGACCATATTTTGGAATTTGTGCAACAAAAAAGAAATTTTAGAAAAAACAATGTTCTGACCTTGAGACCTTTCTAATTCAACAGGATGCGTATGAGACCTCTTTTCGCTGAGCTTTTACACTGAGGTGTACTCATGCAAAGATACCATAGTTCACTGTGGCTAACAATGCCATCTCTGGAGAGTCGTAGACAACAGAATTTAAGAGATATAGGAAGATGACAACAGAGGTACCAAATGGTACCCTTTAATTAAGAGATGAGAACTAGTAGAAGTAACTATGCACTGTTTACAGAGCTGGCAAAACTGCAAATAGATGGATATACTCCTTAACGTTGGAAATACGTGACAATTCTGTTAAACACACAAGCTTCAAATTCTTTAGTATTATATTTTTGTTTTTTCAAAAGCTTTTCAATAGAAACCTTTAAATAAATACGACATATACAAAGACCCATAATACTGAACCATTTTTATACTAGATTGACATTTGCCTCTCCATTTCACATTCTGAGCTCTGTCACACAGTACAAGTCTCAGAGGGCAGCTGACATGGTCTGATCTACAGTAACGTTCTGTGTTAGGTCCCGTTGTATATACCACCTCTATCTCAATGTATTCTTTCAGGTAAAAAGTGACAACCATCAGCTGCACCCAAACACCTTTGCTCCAAATGCTGAGTTCAATGTAAATTGTAGATAAGACTGATTTTTCCCTGACATAGCTGCTATATTTTAAAGATTTAGAAGGTTAGAAATAAAGTCCCAAGCTAATATTTTACAGATTTCTTAGCTTTAAAAAATTTTAGCTGAATGAGCTTCTATCTCGGTCTCATATAAAATGAGCCAACCACAAAAGTATATAAGGTTAAGTTTTCCCATCAGCAGTTCAATATTTAAAGATGATACATAATTAATTTTTAACATTAATTTTCAAAAATTTTCAAAGAAAAAGAGACATATGTAAGCATCACTTCATTTTTAAACAGTTCTTCTACCTGTAGAACATTTTACAGGGAAAAACTCTTACTGAAGGCCTGTAGCTAGTTTCAAAATCTAAATATTTGATAAAACAGGTAACAGGAATTTAAAACCTGACATTAGCTGTTCTCAAAGCTGATAATAATTTGATCTTCTTAAACTTACATAATAAAATTTCTCTACCTTTTCTGGTGGTAGAAAAGAGGTAGAAATTAAGACTTTCCCCGCAATGTCCAACTTGAAGTATTACACTTTACTCTTACTCTAGATCATCCACTCCTTTTCAGACTTAGGGATGTGATTATGGCCAGTCTTAGGATGACTTATATTTGCTAGCTTTATAGCAAAAGCAAAGGCTATGTCATATTTTGGTATTTTTAAGTTTTCTATGCTGGCACCTTACAAAGAATGTGGAAAACAGAAAAAAAAATAAGGCTTTGTATTATCACATGGTCTTCCATCACAATCCGACAATCACACCTTTTAGCCCAGCTGTGACTCAGTTACCTACCACCCTCCCTTAGAGCTAATAACAGGCAGGCACTCTTGCTAAGGGTCAGTCCGAGTGACAGGCTCAATCAAGCAGTCTTTGGGCTGGGTTGCCATCATATTGGCTGGTCCTCCCACTTACAGATTCTCATGACCTCAGAAAAACACCAGATTGTTCTTGGGAAGAGAATGTGGTAAGTGCTTTTATTAAAGAAGGGACTAGTTACAGAAAATTAATTTTCCAAAGTCTAAAATTCCACTGAATTAGACTCCCGCTGCACGGACAAGGCTGCCACCATGCCACAAGAAAGTTGTAAAAGCACTATTTTAAACCTCTAGAAAGCATTATTTAGGCTAAACCTTTTACAGCAGATATGAAAGGTTTTAAAAAAAAAATGGAAAACTTAAGGATTCTTATCATTTTCATACGCATGTTTATCTGAAATGCCAGCTGCTCCGTGGATTATCTCCTGCCATGTTAATAACTGTTAGCCTATAAGAGATCGAACCTATAATATGAGATTAGTAGACAATAGTTTCTATTTGGTTGGGTACAAGTATTTTTGCCTTGAAATTCTAATTAAACAGTGCTTGTCGTGGCTTAAAAGCTCCATGGAACTGAAATATTCAGAAGTTCCAGCGGAAATACAGAAAATAGTATCTTTTTATTTTCCCACACACTCAATTTACTAGCTTAAAAGATTAAAAAATACATGCACTATACAAAATTATTTTTCTTGGAGCTAAATACTATATCTTCGATAAAGTCTAATTTTGATGAAGGACTCCATAATGATCCTTTTTTAAAAGATACTTTTAAATTATAAAGGTAAATTATGAGAGGCTTCCTGCCCCTACCTGGAAATTAAAGCTGTGCAGATAAAAGACAAAGTCATTAATAAACATCACAGAGATCATTCTAAAAACAAGCAGCATGTTAAAAGTAAGAGAGGAATCAGAAGAAATATCAACTACTGACATTTTAAACGACACTTTAAAAGAACAGAGAGCTGGGAGCAGCCGCCCCACTTCGGGAGGGCTCTGTGACACCGCGAGGAAGGAGAGGAACCCCGGCCGGGGAGCGGCGGGAACTTTGCGGCAGGCGGGCGACGGCGGGGCCGCCGCGGACCGGGGCGCGTCAACCTGTCACCAGCCCGTCCGCAAAGCCCAGGACCAGCCCCAACGCCACCCAGGTCCCCTTCGGGGGCAAGTGGGAGCAGGACAAAGGTCTGGAACCCAGGTGCTGGGGTTAAGGACACAACATGTACGGACTCATTCAACGTGTCAGCTGTAGGAGCAAAACCTGAGGGGGAGAGACTCCAGCCCCCGAGAATTCTCAGGTGTTTCCCACAAGAACCGGCTCATTACGAGGAGACGCGGGAGGGGAGTAGAGAATAAATCCCAACTCGCGAGCCGAGTCTCCACTAACTTTGTTCTCTCTCCCTCCACAGAGCGCAATGTCGAGGGGCAGGGTAGTTTGGGTTCTCGCTGCAACGGCCCCTTGGAGAAGGCAAAGCAGCAGCAGCTGCGCTCGCGGGCGCACCGGGCGGGCGGCGATGCCGCGGTACCTACCATGGTATTCTTGTCCGGGGACGTAGTAGGTGGGGTTGCCCGCAAGGTGCAGGGAAATGAGCACCTCACCCTGCTCCCCATCCCCTTCCAGCTCCCCGTGGTGGGTGCACAAGAAAAAGAAGGGCGAGAAGCGGGGGTAGTAGCCCGCCGCGGCGCGCGCCCTCAGCGTCGCCCCCAGCAGCAGCGCCAGGAGGCAAGTCCGCGGGGCCCAGCCGCTGCGCTCCATGCCGCCGCCGCGCGCCACGAGCGCCGCTCGCGCATTCAGTTCTGCAGCCGCCGGGACGGGGAGCCACGCGGAAGGCGGGCGAGAGGCGGCGGGCGGGAGCCGAGCGGGCTCGGGAGCGAAGCCGGCCGAGAAGTTCCGCGGGCGACGGCGGCTCCCAAAGTTTCTTGGGGCCGCGGGAGTGCGGGGCCGGGGCTGCGGGCGCCGAAGCGCGTCGTCCGCCGCCTGTGTGCGCCTCCGTCGCCTCTGCGCGACGCCCCTCGGCCAGGCCTGGGAAAGCGCCCGCCCCCCTCCACACCTTCTTAAAGCCCCGGGCACCGCGTCCCCCCCGCCGCCGCCACACGTGTCCCGGCCGCGCCCCCGCCCCGCGCGCCGCCCCGCGCGCGCCCGCCCGCCCCCGCCCTGGGGCTCGCTCGCCCGCACCTCGCGCGCCTGGGGCGCACGCCTCCCCGGGGCCAGACGTCGGAGCCCGGTGCGCACCCGGGAGGGCCGCTGCGGGTGCCAGCCGGGGCTGGGGGGTGGTCAGGGGGCGTTGTCGGAGGCCACGGGGTCTGCGAATGTACGGTGAGAAACGGAAAAGCCTCGGAGAGAGACCCTCCCGCCCGCTGTCTGCTGGAGCAGGAGAAGACTAGCCCCTTTGGCCCTCAGATGGCCTTCTTTTGCCGACAGGAGGCGCGGGGGAAGGAGAGCGGCGGCGGGACCGGCGCCGGCGCGGGTTTCTTTGTCTGCGCCCCGCGCCCCTCGGGGCTCGCCGGCTTCGGAGCCCGAGCGGCCTGCACTCGTCTGGGGATCGGCCCGCGGCCCCGAACCGCGGAGGGCGCCTGCGCTCCCCTCCCATCCAGGCCTCGCGTCCCGCCTGCCACCCCCCGCCCCGCTCCGCACCCCAGCGACAGAGCCTCATCTGTAGCTGGATTTAAAATGAGATTAAGCGAAAGTGGAATTGGCAGCTTCGAGTGGTGCCTGAAAATGGTGATTTGTGCTGCTCGGGTGGGGGGAATTGTGTGGCAGGAAGGACCGGCGGAGCTGAGACCCGACAGGCGCTCTTCGCTGGACTGTTCTATTAGTCATTGCTGCTGGGTTCTTCAGGCGGAGATGGTTGTAATTTTTTAAATCAGTGTTTGTTTCCCTTAAATGTCAGCTACGACCAATGTCCCTGAAATGGGGGGATGGGAAAACGTTCTGGGGAGATGCTGGCAGCGGTGATTGAAGCGGGTCGTAATGAGCTGCTGCACAGGAGGCTGCAGGCAAGCGAAATAAAAAGCACGTTTTTAACCGAGGACGGCTGGCAGGAGCCCTGCGGCTTCCGGCGATGGGGGAACAGGGTTGCCAGGTTTTAATGCCTCTCCCCACCCACCTTTGGCTTGCCACCAAACCCAGATAAACTCGCACGTACAGAAATGAGTATAAAATGGGAAGGGATGATATCTTTGCCTGCATTTTGGGGTGGGGTGGGGAGGGGAGGGGGAAAGGCAGGGTCCCAAGGGAGACCTCTGTAGTCACTTCGTTGCAAAAGGAAGAGATTGTTTTTCTTCCTCTTACCTGGGCCAAGTTCAGACAGGTACAAAGGGCCCACTTCTAGCTGTTTTATGGTTTCCCTTCCTTCAAAATCCCCAAAGGCTCAACTGCTGTATATATTTGATGTAATAATCTTTACCACTGCCGCTCTGTGCTGGGTGCAGGCTGTGGGCTGCACGTAAATTACTTTGTTTAATCCTCGCACCCTTCCCCCCCCAAAGGCAAAACTTATCCCCATTTCACAGCGGAAGAAACAGTCAGAAATGTTAATTTGCCCAATGTCGGTAACAAAGGCTGAATGCAAGGCAGCCTGGCTGCTGGCTCCAAACGCTCTGGCCCAGAACTGCCCTCAACCGTCTACAGCCCTAGCTAGAGAGGAAGCTACCAACACCACCTGTTCCTGGCGGGCAATGTTGCCGCAAACGGAATTACTAGAAAGTCGCTCACAGCTGGCAAGACTGTTACCACGTCTTCCTGTCCGGTTATGTGACCATAACCTAAGACGAAATGGATCACTTCGGAAAGAATCAAACTATTGAATATTTTTAGTTAACACTTTGAAAATGTTTACTATGTGCCAAGCACTGTCCTAAGACCTTTACATATATTAACTCCTTTAATCCTTATAACAACCCTATGGAAAAAGTACTATTAATATCCTTATTTTAGGTATGATGAAACTGAAGCACAGATAGGTCAAGTAACTTGTCCACGATCACACAGCTGATAAGTGAGAGAGCTATGACTTGAACAGTCTGATTGCAGAGTCCCAGCAGTTAACCACTGCAAACCACCTCTAAGGAATGCTTGTCGATGTTGTAAGAGGGATGGAAGAGAACTATTTTTTATCTAATGTCTGGTTACATCACTTAATCCTTACATTACCCTGTGAAGTAAGTATAATAACCCTCATTTTTTAGAAGAGAAAGTTGAGATTCATAGAAGTCGAGTAATTTGTCAAGGACACTCAGTAGGAAGAAGAGGAGCCTGAGATCAAATCTGGCCATGCCTGACCCCAAGGTCGCTGCTTTAAATAAATTGTCTTTAGTAAAGCAGTGGTACTTTGGTCCAGGACATAATTGGGACTTAATTCCCAGGAGGTCCCCCTCTTTCGCTCTATAAGTACTCTCTTGTGCATTTCTCACCATGGCTTTCTTAACATTCAGTTTATGTGACCAAGTTTGTTTTCCAATCTTCCCCCTTTTTGTACTTTCTTAACTTTTTACAACACTACTTTGCTATGTGCATTCAGGTGACAGTTCTAACTCTTAACTACTCGGGCTTGAATCTCTGACTACAGC
Source organism: Diceros bicornis minor (assembly GCF_020826845.1). NCBI lineage: Eukaryota > Metazoa > Chordata > Mammalia > Perissodactyla > Rhinocerotidae > Diceros > Diceros bicornis. The sequence continues at coordinate 14,030,680 of NC_080742.1, read as the reverse complement.
CCTGTGGTTGTTCATTAACAGGCACAGAGACTGTTTAAATAATGCCCTGAGTGGTGCTGAGCTGTTTGAGAAGGGGGTAGATGCTGGTACACTCCACTTAGCAGTCCTTTGGACAAGCATGAGTACTGTGCCCCTACAATAACAGAGGCCCAAGCTCACACGTTTCTCAGAATTTCTTGGTTAAATCCAGTTCAACTAGTTATTATTAATACTTTTTAATAATCTTAAAAATAAATCAGGAAAATATACAAGATGGATATAGAATCACCTTGAACATTAGGAATAGCATCTTCCTAGAAGAGCAGCTTAAGTCACACAATAAGGTGGCAAACCAGTTTACAATTCAGAACTTCCAGTTTCGCAGCTCGTGTGTTAAACCTGAGATCTTACTTCTGTTTAGTAAGCCATAATAAACGTCTTCAAGAATATTTGGCCCACAAAATCTACAAATCTGCAAACTAAATGGAAAAATAGAGAAATAGTTTTCAAGAAAAATTGGTTCACATCAAAAAAAAATCTGCAAAAATATAAAAGGTGATGTCAGGGGTGAAAAATGAGTAAATCTGTGGGAAAGGGAGTTTAAAATGGGATAAGATTCCTTTTTCATTAAGAGGGCTTTGAAGTGGTAATTAGTCTACAAAAAAAATTACAGTTATGCATTCTTAGAGTATAAATCCTTTCTTGCTGATAAGTAGAAATTTTGCCCAGTATTGAATTTGAATAATCATAACACAATGAGAATTAAACTTTATATATATATATATCAATCAGACCTATAACTTTCAAATAATTGGGAGATGATGACTCTAAAAGAAATACAAAAAAAAGACGTTGAATTACATTTAAAAGTTGCAAGAGTTCACTCAATATCTGCCTTTCATTGATTTTTTTGAGCCAAAGTATCAAACGATTTGATATGTATGGGAAAGTGAATCTCTACTCTTATTTACTATGTAAAAGTCAAGCAGAAAGTATATAAAATCAAAAACTATATAAATATAGGTATGGAGGGAGTGAACAAACTGAAATTAGTTGACTCTTTAGGCTCCAAAATGGTAATAAAAGGCCAAATAAGAGAAAACTCTTCCCTACAGGGCAGTTAGTAAAATTATAAAACCTATTACCCATAAGACATGGTACAATCTGAAGAAATTGAGGCTCCTAAGCAAAAAAAGTTTAGCAAAGTCTTTAGGCAATAAAACTTCACTGGGAAAGGTGGGATATTTGAGGATTGGCTCCAAGATGCATGTCCTGTCAGAATATGTTACTTAACGCACCTCTAATATTTCTGAGATGAGAGAAACCATGGGTCAATAAAAAGTCACTATATCATAAAATTTCTGAAAAAGAACCCAATTCCTCAACACTAAAAATCCTTTTTTTAAAGCTTCTCCACTTCTGGGGATTTTCACATGCTGTCTCCTCTCTCTAGAATGTCCTTGCCATTCCTTGAGCCCTAACTGCACACCCTCAGCCTTCCTCTCCCTCACCTCACTTCTTACTTGGATGCTGTCAACTGATCCTCCAAGTCTCCATTTACACATTTTTACCTCTGAGAGACCTTTCCTGACTCTGCCCCTCCATCCTAGATTAGGTTCTGGAGAGCTGCATTGTCCATCATGGTAACCCACTTGTGTCTATTCAAATTGAAATTGAATAAAATTTAAAATTAAGTTCCTTAGTCACACTAGGCACATTTCAAGTATTCAGTAGGCACATGTAGCTGGTATTTACTGTATTGGACAGAACAGACTTATAGACTGTGATGGTTAATTTTACGTGTGAACTTGACTGGGCTAACGGATGCCCTAATAGCTGGTAAAACATTATTTCTGAGTATGCTGTTAGGGTGTTTCTGGAAGAGATTAGCATTTCAGTTGTTGAACTGGGTAAAGCAGACAGCCCTCCCCAATGTTAGTGGGCATCATCCAATCCGTTGAGGGCCTGAATAGAAGAAAAAAGCAGAGGAAGGGTGAGTTTACTTTCTCTTTCTACTTGAACTTAGACGTCTCTCTTCTCCTGCCCTCAGACATCTGCACTCCCAGTTCTCAAGGTTTTGGACTCAGACTGGGACTTACACTATCAGGCCTTCAGACTCAGATTGAATTACACCACTGGCTTTCCTGGTTCCCCAGCTTGCAGGTGGCAGATTGTGGGACTTCTTGGCCTCCATAACCACATGAACCAATTCCTATAATAAGTCTGCTCTTGTAAATATAAATATCTATGTATATCCTATTGGTTCTATTTCTCTGGAGAACCCTGAAAAATACATAGACTATTTCCATCATTGCAGAAAGTTCTATTGGACAGCACTGTTCTATATTGAAAGGATGAATGAATGCTTAATCACTAACACATTCATTCAATCATTCAATCAATATTTATCAAACACCTCCTACATGCCAGTCGAAGTGCTAGATGCAGTGGACACAGCAGTGAGTAAAGCTAATGCAGTGCCTGCCATCATGGAGTTTACAATCTAGTGTTGGCGATAGAACAGTAAACAAGTACAATAAACAAGATAATTTCTGACACTGGTAAATGCTATGAAGAAATAAAACAGGATGATGTGGTAGAGAGTGTCTAGGGCAGGCAGGTTCCTTAGAAGAGTGAAATTGGAGCTGAAACTTCATGAATAAGGAAGAGCCCACCACATGAACACGTGGGGGAAGAGCAGTCCTGCCAGAGCGTACAGCTAGTATGACGGTCCTAACGTAGGACCCCCCGCGCGATGGTCAAGGCTCAGGAAGGGCAGCACGAGAAGGGAAAAGCAGTATGGGATGAGGCCAGAGAAGCAGGCAAGGGCCAGATTGAATCAATGTGATGGGGAGTTTTGGGTCAGGGAGTGACATGATCTGAAGGAATGAACTAAGGCATAGTATATCTAGGAATGCCCAAAAAATTTTGAGCAAAAAAAATTTCTAATAAGTTTTCCCCATGGTTTAAATAAATATCCAGCCTAATATTTTAATGTAATTGTCTCCGGCACAGTTTCTGTTACAGTATAGCAAAGTACATTTCTTCACTCATTTACTCAGCAAACATTAATTGAACAACTATTACGTGCAAAGCACCGTGTTAGGCACTAGGAAAACTGTGGTGAACAAGACAAATACAATTCCTGCTCCATAAAGCTTACATTGCAGGGGGAGAGACAGATACCAACATCAATTACTATAATCAATGATGGAGTTATAAAAGTCCTGCATGTGCTACAGGGAAATAAAGGATGGCAAGAAAGGAGAAGAGTGGAGGCTTAACCGAGGAAGAGGTTGAAGCTAAGATCTAAGAGGAGTTAGTTTGGTAAAAAGAGCTGAGGAGAAGGAGGAAAAAATATTTCAGGCCAAAGCACCTACGTGTAAGAAGGAGCCTATGTGGAAAGGCAATTGGCAGATTTGAGGCCAGAAAGAATGTCAGCGCTGATGGAATACAGAACAAGGGATACTGGCCCGGATGAGCTCCTAGCATGGACAGTGGACAGACTGCTTGGGCCTTGTCAGCCACAGCAAGGATTGGGTCTTTTTCCTGAAAGCAGTGGTGAGGCGTGGAAGGGATTTTAAGCGCAGACATGTCTTCAGGATGGTTAATTTTGCCTGTTTTTAAACTTTATCTAAATGGATTTATACAATATATATGATTTTATATCTGATTTCTTCGGCTCAACATCATGTTTGTAAAAATCACTCATGTTGTTACATGTAGCAATAGCTTGTTCATTCTTATTATTATATAGTACATGGCGGGGGGATCACAATTTATCTCTTGCTAATGAAAACTTTGGCTATTTTCGGTTTGGGTCAACTATGAAAAATGGGATTATAAATACTCTTGTGCATGTCTGTTGGTGAACATACGCATACATTTCAGTTAGAAGAGGGAGTGTTGGATCATGGGGGAACCTCTCTTAATGTATTTCCAAACTAGGGAGATATAAAGAGAAATCTTTAGAGGTCAAAAATGAAGTGAAAGCAGGAATCCAGAGATAAGCCAGTGAGTGCCCAACCCTCCCAGGGCTCTGTGAGGTCTCCCATATCAACAGACCTTGAACTTCCATTCTGACGGCCATGTGGGGTGTGGGAACAAGAGATAAAGCTTAGGGCCTGCTCAAGGTGAGAAGAAGGATCGGATAGTGCACCTCAAAGTGGGATTGGAAGATCAGTCTACCAGTGATCTGTTGCCAGTTCATCTTGAGATATGTACAGAAATTGAGAGTGTTTAGAAACTTTTCTAGCAATTTTATAGTGCAATAACATCCAAGCAGCATTCCGTCTTTCTAGAAACTCGTTTCCATTGTATTTTACAAAAGTATCTTTCTGTGATGGCTACAAACAGAGAGTTTGTGAAGCACTGTGATAAGAAACCCACATGTAAAGCTATGACCCATCCTCAAATAGCTAGACCCTCAATGGAAAGGTAAACTAGAAAAAAAACTCCTCATTTGTTTCAATCTTGGCATAGGGTAATGATGGCAGGGGAATTCTCTCACCAACATATGAAAGCCCAATCTGGCTCTCAAGAGTTTGTAGCTCAAATTTATACTTCTGTTTGATTTGAAAAATCTCGAGCCAAGAATTAATTTTAAAGTGAAATTGGGTTGAAAGTACTCCTAGCACCTGGCAGAAACAAATTCAAATCACCTCTAAGAAGGAGGGGAAAAAAAACTCCTTTAAGTCAGGCTTCAAAGAATTAAACAGATAAAGATGTGTTGACCATATGTTCACAATCAAAAATCACTAATACAGTGAGAAAGCAGAACCCAGTGAGTCAATAGAAACAGTAGATAACTAGAATCAGACCCACAAAGTCTTCAGATATTGGAATTATCAGCTACAGAATATAAGATGTATATATCTAATAAATTTAGAAAAATGAAATAGTGTTTCAAAAATATAAGAATAAGGGACCATCAAGAATGACCAGGCAGGGCCGGCCCCGTGGCTTAGCGGTTAAGTGCGCACGCTCCACTGCTGGCGGCCCGGGTTCGGATCCCGGGCGGGCACCGACGCACTGCTTCTCCGGCCATGCTGAGGCCTCGTCCCACATACAGCAACTAGAAGGAAGTGCAGTTATGACGTACAACTATCTACTGAGGCTTTGGGGGAAAAAATAAATAAAATTATAAAAAAAAAAAAAAAAAATGACCAGGCATTCTCTAAGTGAAAAATATGATAACCAAAATTTAGAACTCTAAGGATAGAGATATCTGCTTCTGATAGCATAGAATATTAGACATTCTTGGAGGCCTTCCTCCTGTAAAACAACTAGATCCAGCATAAAACATAATTTTCTTATGTTATTGGGCGTATAGAAAGTAAAGGAAATTACTAAGAGACCGGGGAATTTAAAAAAGGAACCAGCCATGAACCACCAACCAGCACCATGTACAGTGAGCACATATGAACATGAGTTCCCAATTATATGGAAACTCAACATACAGCAGCTGGCTGTGCAGATGCAAAGAGAAAAAAATGGATTTTTCAATAAATGTGATGAGACAACTGGTTATCCATATGGAAAATAATAAAATTGGATCTCCACTTCCCAACTAGGGCCACAGGCTTAAGGATGGGGTCTTTCACTTGCCTGAGCCGCTTCCAGGCCCTGAGGAGGGACTAGAAATGGGTTCAGATGGTCATATGTTTTTGTAAAATTTTAAAAGTAAGATATTTTGCCCACATTGGTTAAGATCACGGTTCCTTTCTTTTCTAACTACCTGTCTACCACATTTCGCTTTGTTGAGACTGTCAGTGGAGTAGCTGTGAGCTTGTTTTTTGGATATGGCTAAAAGGAAGTCGATTTGGAGATTCATTGCGTTTGAGTTTAGTTGGGTATTTTTATGTGGTTTGCAGTCACTCTGTGTTCATTCGAGTTAACCGTTAGCTGTTTTCCCAGTAAGGAATGACTTCCAGAAATACTTTTACTGTCCACTATGTGGACTTAACTGGAGTCATGATATGTAGGTGCAGATTAAAGGTTTATCACAGAGCATGTCCTATGGCCCCTGGCATCAGAAATATGTGGATAGTGGAGGGTAACAAGGTGTGAAATGTATGAAACCAGAAGCTAGTCTGTGGAAAATTCTTCCAATGATAAGATGTTTCAAAATGTAAGGTCTCTTCTGTCAGAAATACATAAAATAATGCACTGTTTATAATTATATTTTTTGATGGGATCACCTGAATTCCTACATTCACAAGGCACAAACCTGCAGTACCCCTGCAAACAGCAAATATATCCATAAGTGAAGTCTTGTGTTTCATGATTCCCAGTCTATTGAATCACATGTTTAGTGTGTCTGATGCACCTTGCTCTGACAATCTGATGGTTCCAGACAAAAGAGTGCACAAAATTGTCACAAGTGTAGTGAAATGGCCTGAAGAAACAAGTGTTCCAGTGACAAATCTCCTAAACGTATTAATCGGAAGAACTAGGTATGTAGTATTAGTGTGAATAATTTGGTGATACGTTGCATTTGATTGCTTTTAGTATGCTTTAAATTCAAATTAATTTTATGTTTTTCATAATTGCTGATTATACCAAAATTCAAAGATGATGAAGAAGAAGTATTCTAAGGAATGTCAAAAACATAACAGTAAATAAATAAAATGGAGTAAAGTTTTGAAATGTCAAAAACTATTATATTACATAACAGAAACCAAAAACTCTTATGGTCAATGTCTTGAAGACAAAGAAAAGAATTAAGACAGCCTAGAAAATATAGATGATAAAAATGACAATAGAAGAGAGAAAGAAAATTATGAGATATAGTTCCTTTCCAAACAGGAAAAAAAGATGAGAAGGATGGTGAAAATAATAATTAAAAAAACACCATTTATGGGGCCGGCCCAGTGATGTAGTGGTTAAGTTTGTGCACTCCGCTTTGGCAGTCTGGGGTTTGCGGGTTCAGACCCCGGGCAAGAACATATACGCCGCTCATCAAGCCATGCTGTGGTGGCGTCCCACATATCAGGTGGAGGAAGATTGGCACAGATGTTAGCTCAGGTACAATCTTCCTCAAGCAAAAAGAGGAAGATTGGCAACAGATGTTAGCTCAGGGCCAATATTCCTCACCAAAAACCCTCCCACAATTTATATGATCAATAGAATATACATGAAGGTCTGAAACAGCTTCAATTTGATAAATTTGTTGACTTGGATAAGCACCATAATCTTTCATTTTGTTCTGTTCAGATGGATAATTTCACTCAACACTATTTAATGACAGTTTTGTAAAAATTTTTTCAAAATAGTGATCCCATTAATATTTATAGAGAATCAGATAAATCATACAATGAACAAAAGAGCTTCTCAAATAGATATTTTGAAAAAACAAGTTTTTAAATGGACAAGCCATTATGAGGTCTTCTCTCGGGTATTGCAAGCAAAAGTAAAGGATTGCTTTTATTGTTTTGTTTGTAAACTGACTTAACAAGACATATGAGTTTGCTCATACCAGATGGATGTTCAGACTGGGTGAATTTATTAAGAACCCTCAAAATTCATGAAGACTGCTCAAGGCATAAGAAGTCTATGACATATGAAGCAGTTTGTTGAAGAATATGCAGCCAAAAATGTAGGAAAAGAAATATTATAGAAGTGAGTCAGGCAGTTCATTAACAAAAATATTATTCTGGTTTTTTGGATTTTGTGGTGTTTGTGGTATTTGTTAGCTTTTAAAAAATTTGTACCTTGTTGTAGTTTTTTCTTATTCTCAACAAATGTTCTCTTTTATACATAATTTATTATTTTTCTTGAAGAGGACCCCCAAATTATATATGTCTCATGCCCCACAAGGCCTGAATCCACCTCTGCTGTGATTGATATAATATTTAACTAGTGTTCATAAGCGTGGTCTTACTTGATGTTAACAGGCAGAATCAATTCTGACTAGTGGAGCATTTTTTCCAATTGGTTGTGCCAATGCTGTATCAGTTTCCACATATTTTGAATACTAAACCCTACTCACACTACAGACAAAAAATCAATCGCTAAAATAAAGTTTTAAATGTGAAAAGCAAGACTTCAAAACTTTTAGAAGAAAATATTGTGCTGGATATCTTCCATTTGCCCCCTCTCCCCCCCATCCACTCTCCGCTCTTCTCTACTACGTACTATGCTTGAGATGCTAACCTGTGCAGATGGCATCAACAACGTGCCTGCAGCCTCTGTTTTATGGGTGAGTTTGGCCAATAGGGAGATCAGGCAGTAGATCAAAGAGGGGAGGAAAATGAGGTCAGAGTCTTTACAAGTCTGGGATTAGGGTGAGGTGAGTGAGGCATTACTCTTTGAAATTTGCCCCTCTACAGATTCTATCTGGTTTTACCTTCTGGAACTCTGTCCAAATGCAAACTACACTTTCTCACTCACTTTTCCGTATCTTTTAACCTCTCTATTACATTTTCTGTCTATTTGTCTCTCTGTGCTGCATTCGAGAGAATTTCCTCAGATCTGTCTTCCAGTTCATTAATTCTCTTTCACTGTGTCCAAGCTGCCATTAATTTACACACTGAGTTTTCCTTTTTAATTTTTATTGTGTAATATTTAATATACATTGAAGGAAGGTCTGAGACACAAGAAACAATACTGTATTGTATATTTAAAAATTTGCTGAGAGGGTAGATCTTATGTTGTATTCTTATCACAAAAATAATAATAAATAATGAGGGCAAAAGAAACTTTTAGTGGTGATGGATGTTTGTGGTATGGATTGTGGTGATGGTTTCATGGGTGTATACTTATCTCCAAACTCATCAAGTTGTATATGTTAAATATGTACAGCTTTTTGTATGTCAATCATACCTTAAAAAAGTGTTTTTAAAAAAAATTGTGAGCAGACTAATGGTAATAATAATGAATAATAATAATCGTGAATAAATGTACATAGAAATTTAAAAGTTAAATTTTGAAATATATATATATCTGTATATATAATTTAATTTGAAGCTGGTATAATCAGTGTGTTCAGGAGGATCATACTGACTAAATTCAATCTTTATTAATAAGAGTTTAGTTTAACATCATGTTCAATACATATGTGTGTGCAGGGCTTACGCTGAAGAAGGATGACCACTCAGGGGGCAGGAGAGGAAGAAGAAATCAGCCTGTGCACCAAAACCCAGACAACACAGTATGAGAATGGAAAATTATGGACTATTCCCAATCACTCACATACAAAGATGCACAAATTCTAAACAATCTACTAGTAAATGGAATCCAGCAAAAGATAATAAAGGATGACAAAGTTGAGTTCACCCCATGATTAAAAGAATAATTTAACATTAGAAAAGCTCTTCACTATATTAACATATTAAAAAAGAAAAGTTAAAGAATCTTTTCAATAGATACAGGAAATTCAGGGTCTTTTTACAATGAACTCACAGCAAAATGAAAATTGAAAGGAACTACCTTAATCTGATAAAGGATACTTACAAAAAATTCTACAAGAAACATTCTTCTTCTTGGTGGAACATTAGAAGCATTCCATTTAAGATCAAGAATGAGATGAACATGCCCTCCATCACCATTTTTATTTAACATTATTTTGGAGGTCCTAGTCAGTGAAATAAAAACAGGAAGAAAAAAAAAGAAAGAAAATATATAAGGATTGAAAAGGAACAAACTGAATTCTTAGCTGGCAGTTAATTTCTTTCAGCATGTTGAAGATTTGAAGATATTGTTACATTGTCTCTTGGCTTTCATTGTTGCTGTTTAGAAGTTAACTGTCATCTTAACTGCTGCTGATTTGAAGGTAATCTGTATTTTTGTGTGTGTGGCTCTTTTAAGAATTTTGCTTTATTTTTGGTATTCTTCAGTTTATGATTAAAAATTGCATAAAAACTCAACTAACTTTTGTAACTCACATATTCATCCTAATAGTTTGTATATTCACAAGTGATTTGATTACCTACTGGAAAACAGGGAAAAATATAAAATGATACTACTCAGAGAAGCACAACATGCCAAGAAAAAAATAAGCCATCTAGGAATAAATTAAAACAAAAATGTGAAGTTATATATGGATAAAATTATAAAAGAATTTTCCCAGTTACATAACTCCTAGGAAGTGATAGAACCATTATTCAAATGTAGACAGAATGTTTCCAAGCACCTAACGGCTACACACACTGTCCTGCCTTGTCCCAGAAGGGGAAACACCAGTGTCTACCAGACGAAAAAATGTTGCAAAGAAAATTAAAACAAGATACCATTTCATACCTATTAGATTGTCAAAAGTTAAAAGTCTGACAATAGCAAGTATTGGTGAGGCTATGGATGACAAGAACTCTTACACATTGCTGCTGGAATACAAATTGTTGTATCCATCTGGAAAGCAATGTTTCAATATCTAGTAAAATTGAAGCAATGTAGTAATTTTGTCTCTAGTTATACACCATAGAGACATGCCCAGTGGGTGCAGAAAGAGATGTGCAAGAGTGCTCATAGCAATATTGCTATTAATAGCAAAAACAAAAATAGAAATCACCTAAATATTCATTAATAGAAAAACAAATAAATGATCTGGTCACACAATGAAGCAAAGGTTCTTGCCTTTTTAACAGCTTCATTGAGGTTTAATTTAAATACCATAAATTTCATCTATTTTAAGTGTACAATTCAATGGTTTTTAGTAAATCTACAGAGTTGTGCAATATTACCACAATGCAACTTTAGAACATTTCCATTACCCAAAGAAAGATGCCTCGTACCCATTTGCAGTTAATCCCATCTACCTCATGCCTAGCTCCAAGCAACCACTAATTTAGTTTCTATACATAGATTTGCCTTCTCTGGACATTTCCTTTAAATGAAATCATGAAATTTGTGGTATTTTGTATCTGGCTTCTTTCAATTAGCATGGTGTTTTTGAAGTTCATCCATGTTGCAGTATGCATCAGTAACTAGTTCTCTTTACTGTGAAAGTAGTATTCTAATGTATGGATAGACCATTCACTTTTTGGCTATTGTGAATAATACTGCTATGAATATTCACATTCAAGCCTTTGTGTGGACATACATTTTCAGTTCACTTGGATAGATACCTAGGAGTGAAATTGCTTGGGAGCAAAGGTTCTTAACCTTGTTTGTGCCAAGGACCTCTTCAGCAGTCTGATGAAACCTATGGACCCCTTCTCAGGATAATGATTAAAAAATGTGTAGTGTCTTTAAATAAGATATATAGGATTACAAAGAAACTAATTATATGGAAATACAGTTATTACCAGCATACTAAAAAAGTTATAATATGGTAACATCTGTGTTTTTATTAACCCATTAAATAATTATATATAGTAGCAAGATTAGCAACTAACAATTTCAAAGTAATTAATGAGCTTACTCCATATTTTGAGATCTCTGTATCAACCATAATGTGATATGGAAATATCTGTGATTTCTATTGGTGATCAAGTCTCAGGTTACTATGACTGGTTGCCTACTTTGTAATTGAAAGAAATGCTAAATTTCAGTTAAAGGTCACTGAAAATTCTATTTCATAGATTTCCTCCACGTACTGCTGGGTTCTCAACCTATTAAGAATTTGAAACATAATATAATACTGTAGTGAAAGTGAATGAAGGAGAGCTACTCATTTCAACATAAATGAATCTCACATACATAATGATTAACTCAAAAAGCAAGTTGCAGAAGAAAATATACATCTATTACACCACTTATGTAAAGCTTAATTACCTGTTAAACAACGCTGCTGTTCAGGCATTCATACAAATATGCTAAAGTGTGAAGAAATGCGTGGGAATGATAAACAACAAATTCAGAACGTAATTACCTCTAGGCGGGAGAGAGAGGGATTCGTTCAGGAAGAGGATAAGAGGGCTTCAACTTCACTTTTAAGGATATAGTTCTTAGACTGATAGGTACACAGATGTTGGTTATATTATTTTGTATGTTGTATGTTTATATTTTATGTTTCCAATGTATTTCCATGTGTATAAATATTTCACAATAAATTTTTTAAAAGAATGGATTAACTCTTTTAAAAACATGAATTAAAGAAAGATTAAAGCCTCTTAATATCAATTATAATATTCAAAATATTAATACCTAAAATATGACTAAAATGCTATGCTATATTCAAAATTGTGAAATTAAAAAATGGAAAGTGAAAATATAATAACTGCTTTTCTCACATATCATTCCCAGTTGAGAATTTGTCTAATTTCTGAAACTAGCTTCAAAATGCTTTTATAGATGTTTCACATTCATTACCTTTATATTTTCTTTTACTTTTCTTTTATTTAAACTCTTTGGACTTTTCCCAGATAACTTTCTTTTTTTTTTTTTTTTTTTGCTGAGGAAGATTCGCCCTAAGCTAACATCTGTTGCCCATTTTCCTCTTTTTTTGCTTGAGGAAGATTACTCCTGAGCTAACATCTGTGCCTGTCTTCCTCTATTTTGTATGTGGGATGCCGCCACAGCATGGCTGATGAGTAGAGTATGTCCACACCTGGGATCTGAACCCACAAACCCAGGCAGCTGAAGAGGAGCAGGCAGAACTTTAACCACTGTGCCACAGGGCTAGCCCCCAACTTTTTAATTTTATCGCAGTATTATTTGTCGATTGGAGTTGACAGAAAACTTTGGTTGTAAGCAATGGAGACCCCAACAAATTAGTTTAATCCCAAAAAGCTATTTATTGGTTGAGATAGAAACGTTTGAAGGAAATTCTAGCTTTCGGCACAGCTTCAATAATGCTTCCAGAACTCTACTCACTCTCTCTCCATCACTTGGCTCTGCTCTTTCCTGCTGTAGTATCACTCTTGGGCAGCTCCTTTCAACATGGCAGCCCTTGGCAAGTCCAGGCATACTTTATCATTACAGGGTTGAGTCTCATTGGATTGGCTTAGAGTCATGTGCCAAGCCCTGAACCAGTCACTATAATGGAAACGCTGATTGGCCCAGTCTGGAGCATGTCTCCTAGAGCCTAGCATGAGCAAGTACAGAGTCAGGCCCACTGAAACCACATGGACTATGAGGAGGAAGGGGTGGGTCCCCAAAAGAAAATATACCAAAAAAGAAAAAAGAAAGTGAATGCTAAGCAGAACAAACCAATGCCCACTGCATCAACTGAGGACTGAAATGTCCTGCCATTGTCTAGCAGTGGAGGTTCATTCTGGTGTCATGTAGCTCTACAGTCTCTAGTAACTGCAGGATGTCTGACAATACGTCTGAATGGATTCTTCTGCTTAATGGTGAGTGGTGATCAGGGCTGGTTTTCAGAAGGTAAATTTTAACTGGGTCAAGAAAAGTCTGGACCATTGTAAAATAGAGGCCACGACTCTCACATTCTATAAAACTTAATAATATTAGTAGTGTTTCCAATTCAGGTCCTCAGTTTGCTACTTCCATGATGAAGTCCTACATGAATAATATATAATTCTGTAACTCTTTCCAGTAAATTTATATAAAGAAGAAGGATTTGTTTAATACTGTTGAATTCAATGCTGTGCACTGATATAATGGGAAAATTATTCAGGAACATTTCATTCTTGAGAAAATACTGCCCACATTATCAATGCCTTGACATACCTGGGCTTATAAAAAACTATAATCCGTACTTTCTGAGCTTACGACTTTGTTGGCGACTTTTCACTACAAGAAGATTTATCTTGGAATTCAACGGCTATTAGTGGCACCCAAAAAGTAAGTTTTCTATAACAGATAAGGATGCAATTGTAGATGATATCTACCTACTTTCTTTTCACAGTATTCAAGGAAATTTTCTGAGGAGGTTCTCTACTTATAAACATTCTCCCCATTGGAATAGGTAGTCAGAATTTTTTCTTATCAGGGATTAACTGAGGGAGATTAATAAATAATGATTTATTAAATATTGTTCACCTACTGTATGCCAAGCACCCTGCAAAGCCCTAGGGATATAAGAGTGAAGACAGACTAAGCTCTCAAAGAGTTTATCCTTTAATGGAGGAAACATACAGATGAGTAATTATAATATAGTGTGATAAATACTTTGATAAGATGAATAATGTGCATCGTGGTACTTAGAATCAGCAAGAAAAACAATGAATGGGACGGCAGAGGTGTTGGGAATGCTTCAAAGGGGAATAAATGTCTTAGGGGAGACTTGGGCTAAGTCTTAAATACAAGTAAGAATTATCCAGGTACAAGAGGAAGGGTGGGGAGGGAAGAGGCAACCCAAGCAGAGTAAACAGAGAGATGAGCAAATATAGTGGGTTCAGCTAACTAAAAATAGGCTTAAGTGAAGGGTGTATGTAGCTGAAGATGTAGGCACTTCCTGGCAGGCCTTGAGAAGGGTACCTACTAAAAAATATCTGTCAAGTACCCATTGAGGTTTTTTTATGTAATTGCAATTAATTTTGCCTTAAAAGCATTTTTAATAGGTTAATATTCTAGGGAGTGGCTATGGGAGAGATATTAGTCATCCACATCTTAGTGTCAATTAGTTTAATCAGTTTGCTGCCCTAACATTTGATTTAGATCAGGGGTCAGCAAACGCCACGTAAAGGGCCAGATGGTAAATATTTTTGGCTTTTCGAGTCATACCATTTCTGTAGCAACTACTCAACTCTACGGTTGTATCATGAAAGCAGCCATAGGCAATATGTGAGCAAATGGATGTGGCTGTTTTCCAAAAGAACTTGATTTACAAAAACAGGCAACTCCTCCAAGGTCTCTGCTGAGTAATAGAGCTGTGAATGAAACCAAGGGCTTTGGATTCCAAAAATAGTGCCCCTTCCTAGCCATGCTGACCCCGACAACAAACCTTCCAACTTTGGATATCTGCCTGGACAGACAGATTTCCCCTCATCTTTCTCTTAAATGGCCTCCCCTCGGAGGACTTATAAGAAGCTCTTTCTCCCTTTGGAAAATGGTGCTGAAGAGAGAAGGGAAACCGTGCCCATTCCTCCTTGACTCATCCCCTGCCCTGGAAAGGCAGGAGGTAGGAATCCTATACAGCTGAGTGGCTTCTCTTGTTCGAGGGGTGAGCCTCCCTTTCAAGTTCATATTGTAAAGCATCAGACTTCTTCCCCTACTCATCAGCCTGGCCTGTGCATGGCACACAGGTGGGTATGGCACCCAGGTGTGCATGGAAGTAATTTTGGCTATGTGCAGGCTACAGGGAACATTGCATTCCAATTCTGAATTTATTTCCCTCCTCTCACACTCTCCAACAAATGCAGTCAGTCAGAGTTAGGGTTTAAGCCCAGGCGTAAAAGCCTATTTAACATATCACATAGCTGAAATATAGCACTATTCCACTGCTACAGATCTGACATGTTTAGTAAATGTGTGGGTCTTGGACCATGAGACTCACTCTGAAAGGCATAAAAATATTTAAGAACTGGGAATCCAAAGCCTTTTGGGTGGGGGGAAAAAGAATAAAAGTGGCTACCTTAAATAATTTATTTCTCTCATTCTTTATGCTCATTTGAATTTGAGAAAGTCTTTAAAGCTTAGAGGGGACTTGTTCATGCCAAACAATTTATTTCTATGAATTCCTTTTTTGTGCACTTTACATGTCAGAGACACACAATAATGCCATCATTACTTGCCAGTTGCATGAACTTTGATCTCAAATGGGTCATGGTTCAATCTCAAACAAAGCACTAAATGTGAAATGATAAGCAACTTCCATGCCTATGATATTACGAGATTTTGTTTTTCACATGGTGAACACAATGGCATATTTTTGTCCTTATTTTTCAGTTAATGACTATAATGTGAATATTACTCAAAGTCAGGGACAGGTCTAAAAGTTTTGTTGAAAACATTAACTTCTCGGCATTACACAATCCAGTATAATATATCTTATTTCCTAATAGTTACAACGAACATTTCATTTTTCATTAATATTAAAGAATTTAATAAGAGAAAGGCCATTGACAAAATTTGCCTTTTAAGTGAAAATCTAACACTTTAAGAGTTACAAAACTGGTCACTGTTAAGACATGGTTTCACAAAGTTGCTGCTGAAACTGCAGGTACTAATGCAAAAAGTAAGAATAATAATTTTAAAAGCCTCTACTTAGCCAAACTATCATTTATATAATTCATACAGGAAGTGTTAAATATCACAAGTTTTTCATTAAAATGCGAGGCAAGGCATTTATAATAAGACCAATGCTGTAGCTTCCGTATTAAGATACGTAAGTGAATTTGGACCCACGACTAAAAGTGCTCAAATCCAGCTGGTTTTGTAAATAATTGAGTGATACAAATGGTGTGACCTTAGCATTAGATTTTGGGATTGTAACCAACTATCTCTAACAAAACCCCCAGTCCTCTTGCACGCACTACTATTGTGGTTCTCATCATTCTAGAGGGCTTGCGTGCTTTGTTTTACGAGAACTCACAAATCTAAGAATCAAATAATATAGTTCTGACCCAATTTAATAAGTCTACTAACTGTAAGTTATATGCTCATTTTTAAGAAATGGTAGCTCTGATTGTTTTTAAAATACAATTTTAGTATATTATAAATTATATAAATGATAGTTTGGCTAAATTGACGCCTTTAAGATTATTACTATTATTATGATTTTGCACCAGTATGTGAAGCATGAGCAGCAAATGTGTGAACCATGTCTTAACAGTGACCAGTTTTATTACTCTTAAAGTTAGATTTCTCAATTATAAGACAGGTTTTGTTAATGGCTTTTCTCTTGTTCAATTCTTTTTAATAAGACTCACAAAATTATTCATGACATTGTTCCTCCTTTCTGGTAAAACTTGGAGTTTAGTTCACCAAACTACTGCCTGCAAGGTGGGTCTACAACTTTTTAAATTTACTTGTAAATATTTGTTCTAGATAACCTTTATCTAAAGTGTTTTTGAAATATTGATGATCACAAAAATCTCCTTCCATTTTATAACAGTTTATAACTTAATTTAAGGAATACATAATAATGTAAACCACCAGCTTCTTGCCTTTTCCATAAAGGTAGAATTCAAGTCAGACATATTAAACAATTTATAATTATTTTCTCTGTTCAGTATGATTAATTTTTATACCTTTGGTGTGTCATAGGCTGAGAAAGCTGGAAAAAGGACTACAGTTTATGCTCTTACGATGAGTGTACAGCTCTCAAATATTGCACTGGAATACTCCTGGAGTTAAAATATCCATATGTTTGAGATTGGCCATCAAAGGTGACATATGTAATATAGGAGTTGACTTCCTAACTCTCCTTTACTTTCATGAAAATAGTCTAGCCACTCTGCTTTATTTTGCAGAAGCCCCTCCAATGGGCAAGCTATGGTTCTTCCAAGAATCATTTAAAGTGCCTGAGAGAGGATTTTCTTCAAGAATGGGCAGTGCAGAGGCTCGACGTGAGGTGGGATCAGAAATGCTTCCCAGTCATAAGGTCCAGGGGCCCAGGCGCCCCACACAGAGGACACCACGCCCCTCTGTCTAAGGGATCCACGCTCTCTGACCTGGTGGACAGGCTGATGCATACACAGGGTGACAGAGGCTGGTGAGTTATTGGGATCAAGCAGCTTTGCTTGCTGATACTAAAACCCCAAACTTTGTATGTCAACAAGCAGCACTTTCTGGGAACCCAGTAACGGGCTTCCACCACAGCCCTTCTCCCTGCCTCTGTTAATCATTGAGCTCTCTTTTTCTGAATTTGAAAATGAGTCATGGCTTTAACTCTAAGGCAGCCTGATAAAGGTCCAGCATCAATGGCCTGCCCTGGGATTTCCAGGTCAAAGGAAAAGAAAAAAAGAGGGGAAAATAACAACAACTGCCAACTTAAGGGAGGCCTGTGACAAGTGTTACTGCTGAAAAATAATGTTGACCTCAAATTGACCTTCAGTACAACAGTGTTCTCTAATCACGGATAACTAAGCCTAGACTAAGATATAACATCTCAAAGTAGGATGGAGCTTCTTTTATGCACATTTTGAGTTCTGATAATACTTGGCGTAAATGGCTAATCTTGACTGGACAGTTATGGTCCTGATCGATCCGTAAAGCAACTGCTTCGCTGAGGTTTAAAGCAAGATGTGACTGATTCTCTAAGAGAGAAAATCATATGTAAACCCGCAAAGACTTTGACGGCCCTGGCTTAGTGATTGCATACTTACTGCTGGGCATGGTTTTGTTGTCTTGGAGGTATTTATTTTGTTACAGTCATTTAAGGGATCCAATTGCTAGTATTCTTTGGTAGCTTGAAGCCAAAATGATGAGGGTTTTTTCTTGGCCAAATTAGATACAAACAAGGAAACCTGAATTTAGGGAAGAAGAAAACCACATTTCAAAGACTCAGTAATCAGAATAATTTTCCTAATTATCCTGCCAGGTATAATTTTAAGAGCTCAAATGAGCATAGGATATGTTAAATTAGGTCAAGGTGTGGCTTTATGGTCAAATATATTGTTTGACCTAATTACTAAATTTTAAAAATATATACAAGATGAAGTCCAGGGACTGAGGAAGCCCTGAGGTCACATCTTACCACGTACCAGGCAAACCCTCTACGCTGCCCCAAATTCCAATGAGCAGTCCATTGCTGCTGAAATTTATTTTCCAAATTGCTTATTATTGAATGATAAACTATTCCACAAAGGTCAGGGAAATAAAAACCTAGTAAGCTTTCAGTAGATAACTTAGTTGTCCAATGGTCTAGTTTTAGTACAATTTTAAGCCATAAATTTTACATTTTCATAGGATTCTATAATTGAGAAAACACTTGCATGCGCTCATTTTATTTAATCCTCAAAATAAACCCAAGTATTACTGTCCCATCCTATGGATGCAAATAGTGAGGCTCAGTGAGTTTAAGAGCACTCAGTAGAGATTTCTTCATTCATCAATTATTGGTTGCGTGCCTATAATGTGCCAAGCACACCTAGTAAATAAACTCAGACTCAAACCTAATAACTAAATCTATTGTCAGAGATATAGTTTCAGTATCTTCCTCAACACAAAGAAGCAGGCAGCAGCTTCCAATCTATTTGAGTTGCCGCATTCGTTGAATCTCTTTGTCATCCCAGCACTGTGCCAAGCTACCTCTGACAACCTGAGAGCTAGAAAGCAATGGCTTTATCTAACCCCTGAAGTGCTAATTATGGACAAAATTGTGAGAGAGAGCTGAGAGCCAGCCGTCCCCTTCCCACCACAGGGCCATTCTCTGGGCTTGCTCTGCTCTCTGCCTGTGTCCCACCTTTTTTATTTCAGTTGAACCTTATTTGAAAATCAATCTGAAAAAAGGTAGGTTCTTTAAGAAAAAAAAAGATGAGCCTAATTAAGAAAAAAGAAAGCAAAATATACATGTTTTAAAAAGAGAGATTTAACCACAGATGTGAAAGAGATTATAGAAATTGTGGGGAAAATCTGTGCAACCCTATGGCAATAAAATTGAAAACCTAGAGGGAAGTGGTGATTTTCCGGCAAACTACAAATAACCAATATTAGCCTAAGAAAAGAATGAAAACCTAAACAGACCAATAATCTTAGAAGATAACTAAAGATATACCTTTAAGAAAAGCTACAGGCCCAGATGATTTTACAGATATATTTAATCTTAAAAAACTGATGATTCATGTTATTTAATGTACTCTAGCTCACAGAAAAATAATTCATCTTCATTTTATGCAGCTAGCATACCTTATTAACAAAACCCAATAGATAGTACGAACAAGAAACTTACAAATCAGTTTTGCTTATGAACATAGACGCAAAATTCTAAGAAAAATATTATCAATCTAATCCAGCAATAATTGAAAAGAGCAACAATTTGAGTTTATTCTAGGCATGCAAGGATAGTTCAATATTAAACAATCTTTCGAGATAATTCATTACACCAACAAATTGAGTGTGAAAATGAATATTGTTATGAATATAACAACAGTATATGAAAAGGAGATTTATAAAAATTCATCATACGTTCCTAATTTTAAAAAACCTCCAAATAAAATAGAAGTAGAAGGAAAATATGATAGAAACTATTTGCTACAAACCAAGAGCCAACATCAAACTAAACAGTAAAATGCTGAAGCTATTTCTGTTAAAAACAGAGCAAGGCAGAATGTCTTTCATCAGCGTTCTTATTTAACATCATCTTAGAACTAACACAATAGACAATAAAATAAAATAATTAATATAAATATTGGAAAATAAAAAACAAGATTATTCTTTTTGGTGGATGTGATTATAGACATAGAAACCCCAAGAACTAATTTAATAAGTTAATAGTATAAAAAATGAATGGATTTGTGGTAATACACAAAAATATTTGGTTTCTCTTTATACTAGCAATAACCAAAAGAACATCATACTTATAAACGATAGAAATATCATTCATAACAGCAATAATTATGACAAAATATACATGAATAAAGATATTAAACTGTACTAAAGAACATAAATCAAGACCTGACCAAATTGGATGATACATCCTGATCCTGAATGAGGAGGTTTAACGTCATAAAATGTTACCCTTCCAAAATTAATAGGTAAATTTAATTCAATTCAAGTATACATATTTTGGAGCTGAGTAACATTTTAAAGGTCAATTAAAAGCATCTGAGAATAGCCAAGAAGACTCTAAAAAAGTAAAATTTTGATATGGGACTTAATGTAGTCAGACATTAAATGTAATATAATGCTACTATAATAAAAAATAGTAGAAATAGATAATAAAACATTGGATAAAATAGAGAGTGAAGAAAAAGCCACCCAGTATAGATAAATAATAAATGACAAAGGTAGCATTGCATTTTATAGGAGAAACTAGAGCTTATTTAATATATAGAGCAAATATAGTAGGCTAGTCATCTAGGAAAAAAATTCAAAGTTCATTATCTCACATTCTCTATCTGTATCTCACATATACAGAAATAAATTGTATATGGATTGAAGTTTAAATGAGAAAAATAAAGCTATTAGTTTGCATAATCATAGGGCAAAGGAAATCTTCAGAAGCAAAACAAGAAACTCATGTACCATTAAGTAAACTAATAAACATAGATCCTATATAACAATTTAAAAGGCTTTAGGGGAAAATATATTATAAAAATAATACTAGCAAACAAAATAATATTGGTTTACTGTGCACCATTCTATATGTTTTACATTTATTAATTCATTTAATCCTCATCTCATCCTATGAACTAGGTGCTATTATCTTTCCCATATTTCAGATGATGAATCTGTAGCCCCAGGTCACACACCAATAAATAATAAACCTAGAATTTGAACTCAGTCTGGCTCTAGAAACTGGGCACTAAGTTGCCTCTCACATCATTGACTAGGAAAATATATTTGCAAATATATTACCACCAGTAGACAATGAATTCTACAAATTAATAGTAATAGTAATAGACAAGCAACCCAATAGAAACATTGACAAAGGATATGAATTCACAAAAGAGTAAATTCAATTGGTCGATAAACATAAAAAAATGTTCAACCTACTGGGCAAATACAAATAAAAACAGTAGGCAAGTTACAAAGAATGATAAAATCCGGTGCTGTCAAGGATGTGGGAAAATAGTTACACTTAGACACAGGAGTTTCAGGATGAATTGCCACACTTTTGAAATCTGGCCAAATCACTGAAAATGTGATATTTTTACCCACACATTTCACTTTTGGGAATCCATCTTATCAAAGTAAAAACATGAGAATGTAAGACTACTGTATAAGGATATTTATTATGACATTGTTGTAGTGGAAACTAGTTTTGGTATATCCACCCTAAAGAATATTGTGTAGCTGTTAAAAAGAAAAAAGTAAGATTTATATCTATCACTTTTTAGTGATGTCCATGTATTGTTAAGTGAGAAAATAATTGCCAAATAATGTGTAGAGTATCCTTCGATTTTTAAAAATCAGGTATTATTTGCTTTTTTCTGGGCATTGAGAAAGGCTGTTAATATCAGTTTCCCCTGGTAGTGAAATACAGGAAAAGTCTATTATCTTTTAAATACATGGATTATCCCACTTGAAAAAAATTAATCTGAAACTAAATACTTACATATGCAAAGAACATTTCTGGAAGAAACCCAGGAGTGGAGTGGAATTTGAGTAGGAGTAAGGGAAAGAAACTTTTCTCTTTATACCCTTTTGCACTATTTGAATTTGCTTTTTGAACAAGAAACATGTATTCATTTAAAAAAATCTGATCGGGGCCAGCCCCGTGGCATAGCGGTTAAGTACACGCGCTCCGCTGCTGGCGGCCCGGGGTTCGGATCCCAGGTGCGTACTGACGCACTGCTTGTCAGGCCATGCTGTGGCGGCATCCCATATAAAGTGGAGGAAGATGGGCATGGATGTTAGCCCAGGGCCAGTCTTCTTCAGCAAAAAGAGGAGGATTGGCAGATGTTAGCTCAGGGCACATCTTCTTCACACACACAAAAAATCTGATAAACTAATTCCAGTGATTGAAAGCAGCTTAATGTCACCCTTCAAGGAACATTCAAATTTTAATGAATGACTCTGAACTTTTCATCTGGGAAGAATGAGTCTGTTTCAAATATATTGTCAGTGCCAACAGGAGAGGAACTCCTCAAAACATACCACACAGATCCATTAACTCTATCTACCTACTCATACTCTTTTCAAATATTTCCTGTCTCACATATAGAATTTCAGTTCTTGAACTTAAAAGCTTTGCTGTCAGGATTCCAAGGAAGCTGAGATTAGCATTGGGATAATAATCCATGAAATGTGGGGGAAACGGGTTGGTAAACACATCATGTACATCTATTAACACTATTCACATCAACATCACCCCACCACATGTTGTTTTTGTATCAGACTAATTCACAGATCAGAAAGAACCAGAAACCTCTATGTGTCAAAATTATTTGTTGTATACACATCTCAAGGAAGCCTAAAGTTGGTGATTGCATTTCACAAGGACACTGTGAAAAGCCGTTTGTAGCTAACTTTGTGTTACCAGCAGAAGGTAGACATTGATCACATAAAGAACAGATGGCAATACTGAGAGAATAAACACTCTGCTGTTACTCCTATAGGCAAGTCCAGCAGGCAGAAATTACAATAATGTGTGTGTGTGTGTGTGTGTGTGTGTGTGTGTGTGTGTGTGTGTGAGGGAGATCAGCCCTGAGCTGACATCCGTGCTAATCCTCCTCTTTTTGCTGAGGAAGACCGGCTCTGAGCTAACATCTATTGCCAATCCTCCTCCTTTTGTTTTCCCCCAAAGCCCCAGTAGACAGCTGTATGTCATAGTTGCACATCCTTCTAGTTGCTGTATGTGGGACGCGGCCTCAGCATGGCCGGAGAAGCGGTGCGTCGGTGCGCGCCCGGGATCCGAACCCGGGCCGCCAGTAGCGGAGCGCGCGCACTTAACTGCTAAGCCACGGGGCCAGCCCAGAAATTACAATAATTAATAAAAGAAGAAATCATCTACTTATGTCATGCTATAATATCTGAACTGGTCGAGTGTGAGGAAGCACAAAGAAATACTTAAAAGTTATTCATTATTTGGAAGTCCTCAAGTTCAATTTTTCTCTTTACATTGTCTTAACAAATCACACATCAAATAAATACCACTGAAGGAACAAAATTAAATGAAAAGAGAATTGAATGTCAGGTCAAGTAGGGAATTTTAATTGGAGAATAATCGTCCTTGTGGATATGGATGACGCTTTTAAGTCAAAGTATCACTTCCTTTCTCTCTCCCATCTCAGCCCCCAACACGAAGTGATAATTGCTTTAGAAGCAAACTAGATCTGGATACACTGATAGGTATTATTTTCCCAAGGACTGTAAGTAGCAAATTTCGACACCAGATGAATTACATTATTTCTCATCTCACTTAACAAATTCTAATAGGCAGCTAAAAATCTCTTACAAGGTATTCATTTATCTCAGTACAAAATGTCTGACGTTAAAATCTGGCCCAGAAAGTGGAGCAGACAGATCAGGAAAGGGAAATTATATAACTGTCATCACGAATAACATTCTCTTCTTCTGGGTCTGAATCATAGCATTTTCACTATAAACATCAATATTTCCTTCTCAAGAAAAATAAAGAAATCATCAAAAATTTAGAAATCTAAGTAAAACATAGACAAACATTGAACTCAGTGTGAGACAGTTAAAAAATAACATGAAAAAAATACTACACAAGGGTTTTTTGCAGAAATGGAATAAACACTTGCAACATTCATAGAATGGACAGAAGATAATTGTGGTCAATTACATTATACTCCTACTCCTGAGAAAATATCTCACCGTCCAGGAAATGAGTTCTGAGATCCTTCCTGTATGTGGTAATATGTCCCAGTGAGCCTTATTGTCTATTAAATGTCCTACTTTCACATAGTCTAAGATAGGATATGCATATTTATTGACTTTTATGTGTTACACCTTCTATTCCAAAATGGACTTAAGATAGCTTAAAAAGGCACATAAAGTGCAACAAGACCTCGTAAATTAAAGATATGAGTAAAGAAAAAAGGAAAGGGGGCTGGCCTGGTTGCGTAGTGGTTAAGTTCGCACGTTCCACTTTGTCGGCCTAGGGTTCACTGGTTCGGATCTTGGGCGGGGACCTACTCACCGCTCATCAAGCTATGCTGAGGTGGCATCCCACAAAGAAGAGCTACAACTCTACGACTATGATATACAACTATATACTGTGGGGGGCTTTGGTGAGGAAAAAAAAGAAAAAGAGGAAGATTAGCAACAAATGTTAGCGCAGGGCCAATCTTCCTCAAAAAAGAAAAAGTGCTAAAAAAAAAAAGAGGAAAATATGGATAGGAGCATAAATGGAGCCAAAAATAAGGCTCAAGAAGACATATTCTAATAACCTCACTCTTGGTATTAGTGGGCCAAAGATTTGGTGCTTAGCTTTCTAACAGCAACTGAGAAAAGGGAGACATCAAACTCTAGGATATATCCCTATAAAAGGAAAAAATCCCAATGAATCTTCACCGTTGGCTTAAATTATTTCATTTGTAATAGTAGTAAAAATATAGTAGTAGGCAGAGTAGTTCTAACTCATAGAGTGCTTACTATAATTTCAGGCACTCTTCTGAGTACGTTACATATATTAAATCATTTAAGCCTCACAAAATCTGATGAAGTAGATAATACTATTACCCCTTTTTTACAGGTCGGGAAACTGAAGCACAAAGAGGTTATGTAACTTGCCCAAGATCGTGCACGTAGTAAGGGATAAAGTGAGATGTTACTAAGAGAGTACTTAGATAAACAAGGTATAAACTCTGTGTGCTTACAGCTTTTATATATTCACCTATATGAAACAAATTTGATGAAATATAAACAAAGATACAAAAACAAGCCAGCTAACAACTTTAATTTTATATGATAAATGGTATTGTTTGAAACAAAATCCTGCTTGTAAAATTAATATGGAATTGAGGGCTAAGATGAAAGTTCATTTAAGTTTCGCATGCTACAATTTGATGACTCAATTCTCCCTGCATTTTTCTCTAATTAGACTACTGAGAAACCTAGTTCATATGGCCCATTGTGATACTGGTTGGCCTTCATTTGGTGAGAAGACATCCTCAATGTATCAACCACACCAGTGTTCTTTTCTCATCACCCAGCACACAGTTTACAGTTTTGAATTACAATTCAACAACTACCACTTGGCATCAGCTCTATTAGAAGCACAAACAGGAACTCAGGCAGTGAAACTGAGGAGCAGTTATCAATTATAATATATAAATGATCCAAAATATTTATGCTTATATTAATTTGTTTTCTAGAATATCACTTAAATAAAAACACAGAATTTAAGTAGTCTTGTAAATAACTCTCAAGTCCTCTCTTTTGGGAAACACATTGTTTTGGAGAAACATACTTGACAATGTTCTTAATTTTAAAAATAAATAAATTGCTCAGGTATTACTAATCTTCATATTAGAAGACAGTCATTCCTCATGAGAGGGAGGCAATATAAAAAGGACAGTATGAAATTAAATTAATAATGGTTTTGGCACTTCTACAAAAAAAGACAAGGATCTCGAAAATATAGTGATGACATCACACCAATGGGCAACTCAGTAAAAATAAATGTTATGATCTGGTTTGATTTGAGGGTATATTTTTAAGTAGAGGGAAGCCAAGCTTTGGGGAAAGAAGTTTGTGGTAATGAACTCAGAGAGGTCAAATACCTGAATTCAGCAATCATATGTTGCTGGTTGAATATAGACTCACGGGCATCAACCTCAAGAAGCTCTTGTATAGAAAGCTAAAGAGTCCAATAAGAAATTGAACTGGATAGACACATTCCATTTCTATTTACAGATGGGCTGAGAGAATATTTCTTGGAAATGTGCCATCCAATAATGTATATTGATATAATGTTCTTAAGTTTGGAAATCAACAAGACCTTAAAGATTCATTATTGTTTCATTTGTTTCCATTTTCAGTAGTGTTAACAGGATGCTTTCAAACTGAGTTAAGCAATAACGAAATGTATTATCCCATATAACAAAAAGTCCAATGAAGGTAGGGCTTCAGGTTCGGCTGATTTAGCAATTCAAAGAATTCTAGGCCCCATGCTCTTTCCATCTCACTGCTTTGCCTTCCACAGTGTGGACTTCTTCCTACAAAAGGCTTCTCCAGTAATAGAGCAGGATTGCCAGTAGGAATAAGAGTTCAAGATTCATCATTTATATCTAGCAGCGAGCAAATGAGAATTTCTCCCCCAATTATGCAATAAGATTCCTTCCTTTCAGTCTGATTGACCTAACATAAGTCCCATTACCAAGAAAATGCCATGCACTGACTCGTTAAGCCAAGTTATTTACCAATCCAGGCAAGAGACATGAGATCACCACGACTGCTTTAGACTAGATAAAGCCCCCCACGGGCTGGGCCTGGGGTCACCTTCCCCCAAGTCATATGGGCTGCATTTTGTGGATGCCTGTATAAAATCAGAGATCCACTGTGAAGGCGGAAGTGGGGACAGGATGCTAGACAGACAATCAACAGATCTTCTGGCAGTTAAGCCTTTTCTTGAGCATGTTAAGGCAAAAGATTTTGTAGTATGTCCTGATATATCTTGGATGGGCTGTAGGGGGCAGTAGTGGCCCAGTACTCGGTGAACTTCTGCCCTGTAGTGAGGGACGCTTCTCTGGGGAGGTATTTTTCTTTAAGCATCAAATATCATTTACTGTCAGTAAATTATAACTGGTATTTTCATCAATTAAAATCACAGTTGCTTGGAGTTGAACACATAGAAATAATGATTTGTTTTCTTTTATCAGTTTTTCATTAAAGGGTCTTTCTGTACCTTTGACTTCACTCGCAGAATGATTTGAGTTAGCAAAAACAGTTTCTACATTTGATTAACATATTTTTCCTACCAACTGTTTTGCCTGCTGTGTGCTATAGAATGGGTGAACCAGTAAAAGATACTTCTATGTATTTATTTCATGTTCCCTGTATTTATTCTACACAGCAGCATGGTTAACATTAAACTCAATAGAAAGATAAGCTAATAAACATGCCAACTGCTAATTTAATCAGGAAGATCTCTTGGTTGAGTTGGACTCTGAGCTGGAGATGAATGAAACGGCAAGATAGAGAAGGAAGGTATTCCAGATAAGCAGGCTCCAGTGGACAAAGAAAGAAGGCTAAGCAGAGTGGTGACTATCTGGGAAGATAGTAGTGGGTGGGAAGATGGAAGAAAGGACCATAGGACTAGTTCACCGATAACTCAGGTTGGATTCTGAATTACTGGATAATGAGAAACCTAATGAAGGAGATAGGAATAAAACTAACATTTGTTGGTTGTCTAAAATGTGCCAGACACAGTGTTGGGTGCTTAATATATTTATTCTATTTAATCCTCACAAGAACCTAGCAAAATAAGTTTTGTCATTATCACCCTCTTTCTATGGGTGAGAAAACTGAGGATCAAAGATGTTAAGTAAATGGTCTGAGATCACACAGCTAGTAACTGGCAGAAGATTTTTAATCCAAATGTGTTTACTCCAAATCCTGAGCTTTCCCCACTGCCTAATGTTGTCTTCTGTTGGAGGAGAGAATGATATAACAAGAATGTTGTCATTCAGAATTGACTACGGGTTGTTGGAGGAAAACCTGAGAGAGGGTGCTTCAACAATCTAAGTGGGGGGCGGGTGGCAGACAAAGCTTGCACGAAATGCTTGATTATGGAGATCTAGATGAGATACTGTACCAGTTACTCACAAC
This sequence comes from Diceros bicornis minor, assembly GCF_020826845.1. NCBI lineage: Eukaryota > Metazoa > Chordata > Mammalia > Perissodactyla > Rhinocerotidae > Diceros > Diceros bicornis. Next base: position 14,002,516 of record NC_080742.1, on the reverse strand, counting down.
CAATTAAACATGTGAGGCAAAGGATTCTAAAGTAACTCCAGGTTCTATGCTTGGTTAATTAGTCACATGATTCTGCTCCCAACAAAAATGTAGAAGATAAAATGTCAGGAGTTGATCATCATTGCTATCAAGGCAGTGACTGGGCCAAGTAACATTTGAAAGATATTTTTATAAGTAATATTAATAGGGGTGATATTCCACAGACCCCTCACCTAGGAATGGAGCTAAATTTCAAATTTTCTTAAAATACACTCAGTACCCAACCCACTTGAAATTTGTTCTAATTTGGAAAAGATTTCCCTTTCTCTTTTATAGATTAATGATATAAGAAAGATATTTAAAAATCTAAATTATCTTAAAGTTAAAAGTCTAAACAAACCAAGTATTGTTTAAGGTCAATTGACAAAACAAACCAGAGGGTGAATATTCACATTACAATGTAATTCACGGTGGTACTTCATGAAAGAGCACGTTCTCCGCATCAACTTTAAATACACATTCAGCTCACATTCTAAAGTCCTATCTTCTTTTGATTGCATCTGTTACAACTCGGGTTGGTTTACAGGTCTGTTTGCCTCAAGAGGGAATTTCAGGGCACAGATCCTATTACTCACCTCTTAAGAAAACTTCCTTAGTGATTTAATTTAAGAGGTGCATGGAAAATGCTTGTTGAATGACAGCATGTTCATTAAAGGCAATTTTAACATTTTATACTAGTTCTGTTGGAAAGGAAAGAGCTCCTGGCTCCTCTGCTTTTTTGCTGCATGACTTTGAACAAATTCTTTAACATTCTGAGCGTTATCAGTGATGCCTACTGAACAGCATTGCTGTGAAGACAAACATGGCAATGTATGCAAAAACACCATAAAAATATTATTTATTTCATTTAATAAATTAAGTTACAACTGTGCAAATATTTTAGACAGCATGCTGTTGAACACCTTAGTCATGTCAACAAGGCAAACCTTGCTAATTTACCCTGAGGATTTGAGAGTAAGTAAAAGACCTTCTCTTCTAACTATTCTATAATCCAACTGTCTCATAAATTCAGACTGGCAACCCTCAAAAGATTTCTTCTTTCCACGGAAATGAAGTTTAATAATAATAAAAAATGAAAAAAGACTCGAGAAACTAATACATGCTTTCTAGAATATCAGAGTTGTTTTTCCCCCCTTTCCCTTATCTGTTGACATTCCCTTGAGCAAAGAAGCTATTTCTTTAGATTTTTGCAGCACATCCACTCTGTACAACTCAAGCAAATGATCATATAACTCCCAAATGACTTAAGTAAGTTTTGGACTAAAAACAAATGTCAATGTTAGGAGTATAAGATATAAAAAAGGACTCCATTGGGGGAAGAGCTGGAGGACGCAAAGAAAATGAATGATTGGGGTAGCTAATAACTATGGTTTCAGCTCCAGCTTGGAGGTTTGGAAGATAGGACAGATCAGAAAAAATCAGACAGGCCATAATTCTAGAGCATCTAGCAACAGTCCCTACATTGAATTCTAAAAACATGATCCCCTCAAACATAAATGCTCCTTCAAACCTCCATTCCTTTCAGGTGCAATGCAGGAAAGTGTTTCTTTGATATTGTCTACAAGAGCTACTATGGTACTGGGGAACAAAGAATAAATATAGAATTAGCTCAAGGGTCAACCTTGTTTGTGTACAAAATCCCTACTTGTGACCTTGCCCTGAATCCAATGGACACGGCAAAAAAGAAAAAAGAGAGGGGGGGAATCAGAAACCTTTGGCTGCCATGGTCCTGAAATTGGCAACTTTCCTAGCATTCACAAATAAGTGGGCAGCAAATTAAACTAGACATTTAAAAAATCAAGTTTAATGCAAGCAAGACTGTTAAAATCTAAAGATTTTATTCTGCCTCTCAGTTCTCTGGGTAAGGAAATTGATAGCGTAGCTGTTCAGAGCTCAAGTTCTGGAGTCATAGGATCATAGGATTGAATTGGATGCAAATTCTTACCAACTAGATGGTGTTCAGGAAGTTACTCAACCTCTTCCTGCCTCTCTTTCCTCATGTGAAAGTAGATATAATAATAGTACCTGCCTCATAGAATTGTTGGGAGTGTTGCTGAGCTCAGAACCTGACATGTAAAGATTTAATAAATGCGACCCATTAATATTAAACATACTCCCTGTTAGCAGAGTAGGAAATCAATCAAGGGGCTGCTGGTTTAGAAAAAACGCCTTGCCTCGAAAGCATGTGCCAGCATGTGGGGCACAAAGGGAAGATGTATGGTGAGCCCTCACTGGGAGTGACTGGATGGCTTGGATCTGTTATTAGAGGTGAACGGAGGAAGTGACAGCCCCGCAGTGTCCCGAGAAGGGCAGAGAGGACACCGTCTGCCCACGGCTGCACCTCCTGGAATGGACATCTGTGTGAGCAACAGATTAAGTTTAAAGGTTTTGCTTTTAACTTTTAAAGCTCTTGAAGGACTGCTTCCAAGTGAGCTTTACCAACTCCGGGCCAGCCTTTGCCTTCAGGGGATCTGAGGGAATGGAGCTTTGGACTTTGGGGCTTAGCAGAACATTAAAGGGATTGTACATCTCTTTCCTTACACAGCCCCCAGGCAGGGAGGATCAGCTCTCATTTTAAAAAGCTTTCATTTTCAGGGCCCCTTGGCACCTCAGATTCATTCTATATCTGAGTTTTATAGCTGTTACTTATTTACTTTTTTGGTAGCCTACATTTATCTTTTTTATGCTTTCCTTTTGCTTTCTTTTTTCAGGTATTGTTTTTTGGGAATGCACTTTGGGTTAAAACCCAGCTAACATGCACTAATGACAAGAATGTCCACTGTGAGTTCTTGAAATTGATGGATAATAGATCAGTCGACTACTTTTAAAAGTCTTTTAAAAGACTACTTTAAAAACTATTTTTAAATGTCAAGGATACTGCTTTGCAACACGTACTTTAGTCATTTATTTTAACACATGTAATTTAAGAAATGGCAACACATGGGATGTTTTTAAAGCCTTTTATCTGAGGCTCTCTGAATGGTGAGCCCATGGTTCAATCTGTTACGTCAAAAACTGAGGTTCCAAGAAGCTAACAGAATGACCTAAGATCATGTAATAAATTGCAGCCAATCTGGACATGGAGTCCAGGACTCCTGACCAGTGCAGGGTCCTATGTGTGCATCGGAATGACTGAGAAGCTTTTCAGACATGGAGGTTTTCCCATCCCCACGCTGCAAAAGTCCATTTCAGGAATGTGGGAAGGGGCCCGTGAATATTCTTTTTTTTTTTTCTTTTTTATTGCTGAGGAAGATTTGCCCTGAGCTAACATCTGTTGCCAATCTTCTTCTTTTTGCCTGAGGAAGTTTCACCCTGAGCTAACATCTGTGCCAATCTTCCTCTATTTTGTATGTCATGGCCGCCGATGAGTGGTATACGTCCGTGCCCCGGAACTGAACCCTGGCTGCTGAAGCAGAGCGTGCCAAAATTAACCACTAGGCCACAGGGCTGGACCCATCATTTTTATACATATTTATACATATTACTTTTAATAATCCTGGTAGTCCATAGACCACACTTCAAAAAAACACATCTTGAAATCCAGTTCAGAACTCTAAACAGTGAGTCTCAAACTTTTTGTTTTCAGGAACCATTTAAACTTTTAAAAAATATTGAGAATCCCAAAAAGTTTTTGTTTTTGTAGGTCATAGCTATGAATATGTATTGTACTAGAAATTTAAATGGAGGCATTTTAAAAATATTTACTTATAAATTCATTTAAAAAGTAATAAATCCATTACATGTAAATAACACATTGGTTATGAAAAATAACTGTATTTTCAAAAATAAAAAAAATTTAGGGGGAAAAGTGGCTTAGTTTTACATTTTTGCAAATCTCTTTAATCTCTGGCTTAATAGAAGACAGTGGGATTCTCACATCTGCTTCTACATTCAATCTGTTGCATTGGGTTGAAGTATATGAAGAAAATCTGGCCTCACATAGGTATTTAGTTGTAAAAGGAAGGACTATTTTAAGGACCTTTTAATACAATTGTGGATATTCTTTTATATGACAGCAAAACTCAACAAGTAGAAGTTTCTTAAAGGTTGGTTGAAATGTGGAATCTGAAACCATATCAATGAACTTGTCATACTCCATCTCATTAAAACCCATTGGTCTCACTTGTATTTTGAATGTTCTTTTTACCCATTCCTGATTTTGTAACATCAGACATTAGTCATCTGGAAAATATTGTTTTGCTGAATTATGAAGATCTTCCAAATTTTGGCAAATTTCATTATACAATATAAAAAAACCACACTCATTAATATCACCACCAATATTATCAAAAAAGTCTTTAGAAGTTGTCAGGCTCCGGGGGGCAGATATGAAATTTCCAAAATCCTAATTTTCACTTGAAAGCTCGAATTTTATCATTAACAACAAATATCTGTAGTTAGAACCAAGGCTTACTTGGTTCATTTTTGCAAAGTCTAAAAAGGCATATTTTATATGTCAGTGGTTCTTTCAAATTAAAACAGTGTTCCACGAAAAAAAGTGGCTAGTTTAGGTCACGATTCAAACAAACTCAAAAGCGCTATTGCTTTCCCTTGAGAGAACCATTGGACTTTGGGCCTCTATGAGCACTTCCTATTCTGCCACACAGATTAAAAAAGCATGTTCTCAAAGATGGAGATTTCATAAAATTATTAATTTTGACTCTTTCATCAGGGACATTCTTATTGAAAATAGAGTTTGTTTAACTGCAAGTGCACGATGGTGAAGAATGCAGACTGCTAGTGCAATTTGGTACCATTGCCTAGATTTGGGCTAAGGTGCCAGCAACTTGCTTTTGCACTACCAAGGCAAATGTCAATTCTGCAAAAAAGGTAAATAACATCTTAGTGTTTCTATGAAACTAGTTTTGACCTTGCAGACCTTCTGGAAAGGTCTTCCAGGACTCCCAGGGCCTGTGGAACACACTTTGAAAACCACTGCTCTAAAAAACTAGCTTGCTATTATTTTAATATAATCTAGCCTGGAAAATAAAAACAAAAATTTAGCAGGCTGTCCTCATTTTAATTGGTTTATCTTCCCCAAAAGAGGTAACACAATGAGTAAAATTAATTAACCCATCATTCTCTTTAAACCATCTAAAAAAAAATAATTTGTTCTTGTAAAGTTGGTAAGCTGGGAAGTATGTAACATAAGATAAAAACTCGTCACCATTTATAGAGTGGATGATAACCCAAGAGTCAAAGGCTGGTTCCAGTGTATGGAGGGTCCATATCCTATTATTTTACTTTTGGCCCAATACAAAATAAGGGACTACAAAGAGTTGGGGGGAAGTTCAGGTCACAATGGCTCATCAGGCTATTTCATCATAAAGGAAAACACATTCCTTAGCCAGGCATGCATTGTATACCATAAGCGATACAGAGAAAACCTTCACCCGTGGGCATAAGTGTTCTAAGTCTTGGGGGCTGAGAGAATTCCTATTGAAAAGATAACAATGTGATGGGGGAGATAAAAATAAGTTTCTCTTTGCCTCTTAGGTGTTCATCTGCCAATGACTGGATGTTACCCTTGTATGCCTTTCTCCCTTCAGGCACGAAGATAGAAAGGTGCTTCAAACTCAGAGTAAAATTTGAAAAGCCTAGAAATCTGCCTTCTGGCTATGACTTTCTACACAGCCAAACTGCTAAGAGCCTTAGAGTCCCTTCCATCTGACATAATTTACCATAACTGGGAAACTTTAACAGGTATTTTAGAAATTGAGAAATGCTTAATGACTTTGCAATTAATTTTCAGTTACTGCCTTCAGTCTGTGGGTCTCTGGTTTGTAGACAGGGTAAGAGCCCTGGGTGCCAGTGCCTTCTCATGTCCTCATTAACTAGCTGTATGACCTTGAGCGGGCCTCAGGTCTCCCATCTCATATGTATAACAAGGGGGCCTAGACTCTAGAGGTCGCAAAACATCCTGGAGATGGAAGGTCTTTGGGGAATATTATCTACTTCAATCCCCCTTTGTTAGAGCAAAAATAGCCATTGCTGATTTACCATTTACTAGAACCAAGTGTTATCCCGTGTTTTGTACATATTAACTCAACCATTTGCCTTATGAAGGAGACAGTTATTGATATTATAGTCAGTTCTGCTATAACATGATATACGTGTTCCTAAAAATCACCACTTTATGCAAAATCATGCAATTAAACACAGGTCTTATGGGGAAATGGGGTTGGGGTACAATACTAAAAACTTTTCAGTGGCATATTTTTAAAAAGATAGAAACCTAATAAAAACGGTAGCACAGTTTTATAGATGTGAAATAGTTAAGAGATATATAATTACTACAATAAATATAGTACTTTCCCTTGAAAAAGATCTGAAGCTTGCTTGTAGGGGGTGGGTGCCTGCACTCCCATTGGCCTGCCCACCTGCTCCCAGCTTGCCACTTTGTGTGCAGATAACAAAAGAAATACAGGAAAAGAGTGAGAGAAAAGATAAAGAGAGAAAAAGAATAGAGAATGGAAAAGAAGAATACAAATTAGGCTGAGAAGAAAGAGGGAAAATTAAAGAGAGGGGAGGGTGTCGGACTGTGAGGCCAAGAGCGGCTGCCTGTGAGTTATTGTGAAGTGGCGGAAGTTGTGAAGAAATCGGAGGGGAAGTTATAATACCAGATGTGGATGGGAGTGGCTCCTTGTCCTTGCCAGAAGTGTGGTTGTGTATGTTTGTATATTCCACTGGGGCTCGGGTCAGCTGGGTGCAGTTTTCTGCATTCATCTAGTGTTTGCTACCAGAGCATTGTAACAAACTCATGTTTTCTGAACAGGCATTATAGCAGAGCTGACTGTATCTCCGTCTTATGTCCGAGGAATCAAAGCAGCAGAAAGGTAAAGTAAACCGTTCAAGATTAGGCAGCTAAAAAGATGTTAAAACTAGTGCTTGAACTTGGGCTATTACCACGAAAGGCCATGTTCTCACTCATTGTGGTACAGGCCCCTCCCAAACTCTGGGGGAAATGGCTGGACTGACAGCCAGTGCAATTCAGTTCCCAGATCTAGTGATCTCAAAGCAGGAAAGGAAAGAGAAAAAGAAAAAAGAAAAAAGATGGAAGCTGATAAATGGTTCAGAGAGAGAGCAAGTGATCACATTTTTTTGGCTGCTATTCATCCACCATACAGTGAGCATATTTATTCCCAACGTTCTACTCAGAGATCAACTCTGGGAAGCTAAGGTCTCCACGTTTCACATTCCCAAGTGCATTTTCCAAAACATTCTTATTCTCCTTTAGCCCACAACTAAAAAATTGCGTTGTGCCCCCTTAAAATTTTGGAAGAACAAAGGAAGGACAAGCATTTTCTATATTGGTAGAGTATTTTCTTAGCACGGCTGAGGGAGAGGGCAGGCATTGCTCAATGCACTGGGGCGGTGATCTAACAGGAAGGGGAGGGTAGAGCTCTGATTTGTAGCATCTGCCAGTTTCATGGAGTAAATACTCCCACCATGGCCAATTTCAAGCTACCAAGTTTATAACCAACTTGCATAAGTCCTGAATATTTAAAATTCAGCTCTTCCAAGCAGGGAAGAGCAGGCTCTGGCACAAGCCTGGAAGCTCCCTGACTCCCACAGTTAATGGAAACTAGGAGCAAGGTTTGACTCCACAACAATTGATAAGCCAACAGCTATAGTTATAGTCATGCCATAAAAACAAAAGGATCAATCCCAACTTCAATATACAGATAAGTACACTGAGGCCCAGAGAGGTTATTTGATTTCCCATGACCACACAGGATGATGATTAGATCTCTGAGTTCTCACTCTTGTTTCATTTAATAATCTAAGCAGTGGTTTTCAAATGTTACCTTGCATTAGAATCACCTGGAAGACTTGTTAAACCACAAATCACCAATCCCTACTCCCAGAGTTTCTGATTCAGTAGATGTGCAGCTCCAGAATTTGCATTTCTAGCCTATAGATGTGGCAGGCAGAATTCTAAGATGCCTGTAAAGATTCCCACTCCCTTATGTGCACACTCTGTGTCATCTCCCTTTGAGTATGGGAGGACTATGAATATAATGGGATTTCATTCCTATTACAAGGCAAAAGTGAAGGATTTTGCTGATGTAATTAAAGTCCCTAATCAGTTGACTTTGAGTTAATAAAAAGGGATATTATTCTAAGTGGGCCTGATCTTATCAGTGAGCTCATTAAAAGATAGAGGAATGGAAAAGAGGGAAATACCTTTCTCCAGGAAGAACTGGGAAAGTGTCTTGGAGGAGAGATTTGGTCTGGGCCTTCAAGGTGAGGGAAGTCTCTAACAAGGGGCTCACAGGGCAGAGAGAATATATTGAGTGAAGGCCAGGAAGGATGAAAGTGTAAGGGAAATTGGGAAATAAAAAGCAGGCAAGAATAATAGATTGGTTGTTGTCTTTTGGCATCCTATGTTTGAGGCTTCCTGCAAGGCTAGCTTATGGAGAAAGGTGGGAGATCAGGGATAAAGATATGAATATCAGAGATAGCTACGCAGAAACCATAGTTGAAACTGTGAACATTGGTGAGATTATCAAGTAAGAGAAGAAAAAGGCAAAGAAGAACCTTGAAGAACAACCACATTAAAGGCCCAGGTAGTCTTTTCTTAGAAGGAGATTAGAAACAGCATCAAACCAACAATCAACGAATCTCCATGAAAATTAGTATAAATACCATACTGATTTGTTGAAAAGGAAGAAAGATCTGAGACTATTTCCCACCTATGATGGGTTTTATTCACTTCTAAATATTTAAAGTATTAAAAATTAAACTAGAGTGTTTAGAAGGGTGTGTTAGAACAGTCATCGCTGGACAAGGAGCATGAGTATCATCTGGAAAATCTTAGAAATGCAAGGTCTTGGGTGCCACTCCAGACCTAAAGTTTTCCAGCCATCTGTTTTAACAAGCTTTCCAGGAGATTTTGTACCACGCTAAAGTTTGAAGATCACTGTTTTAGGAAAAGGATGATCATAATATTCAGGCAGACCCTCAGTACTGGTTGCAAAGAGTGAAAGAAGGATTGTCTGATCTAAGGAATGTTGGCTCTCAGGTGAGAAGAAATCAATTTAAACATAAGATTGAACACAGATCATGTTGATAAAATGTTCTCAGAACAGAGACAGATTACCTGCCTGAAAATGTGTTGGTTGTTTGATAATCTACCATCAAAGCCAATGTTTATATGAACATTGGAAAGCAATGATAGTAAAAAAGACCAATTGGGTGATTGAGAATCATTAGTTGATCTTTGTTTTCCAGAGTTCTATAACTAGATAACTTCAGCTTTATCATAATATGGCAAAAGTAGACATGAACCAGACCTCATGGATCATAATATTTTCCCACCTCATCCTCCAGCACATCCAGCTGAAATATAAAGCCCAAGAAATTCTGAAAATCAACATGCCATATGTAAGCTTAGAACATGGCACCTTTAAATGGGTTATAAAGACTGGGTTGTCTCCTTTGTGAATACTTGGATTAAATAATTCACTTGAAGAACCTCTTTGAAGGTTTGTCATAGAGAAATATAAAGCCTCATCAGTCTTTCTCACATGTTGCTGCTGATTATTATTATTATCAACATTTTGTGGATAATATCCATTACGTAAAATGAACTTTATATATAATTGTACAGTATACCTAAGAAATCTAGAAGGTACATTTAGGAGAAAAAGACCTGAAAGATAGTGAAGTAGTATAAATATTTTTTATTCTTGTCTCTACTATTAAGACTTAACCAAGAAAATGTTTCAGGTTATTTCATGTTATGTCCCATACTAAATTTTTGTGTAATTCTTATGAAACAGGCTGAGAGAAGAGGTTTCTGAACCTGACCCAAGGGCTTATTCATCACCATGGGTAAATTATTTAAGCTCATTAAATTAAGGAATATATTTTCCCAGCTAGAAAAGTGTACTCAGACAAAACAAAACAAAAAGAGATTGCTTTTGGCTGCAAGTGAGAGAAAACTCCAACTCTGAACAGTTTAAGCAGTGAGAAAATTTAACTAGGCGCTCAGAGGCAGGGCAGTTCCAAGCTCAGCACCTCAGGATTTCAGCTCCCCCTGCCCTCCTTTGAGCGTTGGCTTCATCCACAGGCTGGCAGCGAGATGGCTCCAGCTGTTCCCATTATCACTTCCAGACATGACAATGTCCAAAGGAAGAAGAGGGACCAGCTCTTTTAGGAGCAAGAAAACCTTTCCCAGAAACTCCCCAGCCAACTTCCCCTCTTGCCTTATTTTCTAGCATTGTGTGACATGCCAATTGTGGGTCTTATTGACACAATTCCCACTAGATGGCTACAGCAAATCTCTGAAGATCTATTCTGTTAGGAGTGGACCTTGCCAGATTCATGGACCCCTATCTTTCTAGGTTTCCCTGGGATGTTTATCAAGTAGAGTTGGCATTTAGTCATTTTTATAAAATTATTGAATATTTCTCCTTTTTCTATTGGTAGAGATACAGTCAGTCACAGTATGGGTAAGTGTGTAACCACGACTAGCTCAGACCAACCCTATGGGGTGGAACTGATGCTGGAAGGTCAACCACTGTTATTATTTCAAATCATCTCCACTAACATTTACTATGTGTACTTTCTACAGTGCTAAGGACTATGATAAACCATTTGCATGTATTATATCATTTAAAAACAAACCCAGAAGATATGTAATTTTATTAATTTCATGTTTCACATGAGGAAACTTAGGCTGAGGTCTGTGAATCACTTCAAATTACACATCCAGTAAATGCTGAGCCAAGACACACGCCTAAAGACCACTCTTTGGCCTAAATTTACAAACTACTTTGTAAACTTAAATGAACTGTTCAAATATCAAGACTACTGTATAAACCTCAGCAAAAAGGGAATGAAAAGATAGGAGAGGAGATACTAGGTAAGCGTGCACTTTGTTGCTTTAAATGCATCCATCCTTTCAAGCTCTTAACAGTTTTATCCTAAAACATGGAAGGAATCTGTGTACGTGACTTTTGTGATGTCATGGAGAAGGAAAAAAGCACCAGAAAACTGGAGAAAAGTAAATGCCTGAATCTTGAAGGAGTAAAAAAGAGTAGATTGTGAACCGAATAATAATAGCTAACATTTATTGAGTGCTTCCTCTATGCTGGGATCATTCCACCAGTTTCATGATGTAGAATTATTATTCTCTGCATGTCATAGATGAAATACGGAACTCATGGGGTTTCTAAAACAATTAAATAAGTGGTTAAATAAGTAAAGTATTTAGAATAATTCCTGGCACATAGTAAAACCCTCCATACACGTAGGTTATTATTGTTATGGAGAAATCAAAGATTTCCTCTTTATGCCTGCCGTGTGCTATCATTATTTAATTTATATTTATTTAATTTATAGCTGTCATTTGCTTTTCTAATTATTTTTCATTAGCTGTATTTTATAGCAACATTACGTATCAAAGGAGAGTACAATGTTAGTGGATTCATTTTGCAGCTAAAGAAAGGCCAGCAGATGAAGCAATTGACGTGAGGTTCTGTGATTTGGTTAGCAATTGAAGCAGGGTCAGCACCACTCACAGCAGGACAGGAGGGCGCTTAAAGCGCCTCTCTCTGCCTCACCAGTGTCAGCTACACCCCAAACCAGCCTCTTCAGCAGTCTGGGGCCTCGGAGCTGAATTCCTCAGTCGAGCTTAAACTGCTGATCTGTTATTTACTGAACTATTCTCTTTTTCTTCCCTTTGTGTCTCTGGTCTTTGTCTGCAAGAAGTCATAAATGTTTCATACAATGACAGGTAAGGGACTAAGAAAAGATGCAGGCATGTGAAACCTGACACTCGAACGATGTATTTGTCCTGCAGTATGCTTCAAACAAAGCATTTTTCTGGGCATTACAACGAAAGAACCCCAGCCCCTGCCAATGCTAAATTATTTTGGCACAAGAGTCATTTTGCCTCACCTCATAAAAACAGGTGTATTTGGTTCTTAGACACAGCTGAATCGTTGGAATGTCTGACTAGTTCGAGAAAGAAAATTTTTGCAAATTCTGAGGAGTCAGGGCAGTGGTTTTATTTATTTATTTATTTATTTAAAAATTTTTTTAAAATTGAGACAGGAATTTAGATCTCTTTCATTGTGGGTCTTATAATAGAATTCCCACTAAAGGGCTGCCGCAAATCTTTGGAGATTTATTCTATTAGGAGGAGTGGACCATGCCGGATTCATGGACTCCTAGCTTTTGTAGGTTTCCCTGGGAGGTTTATCAAGTAGAGTTGGCATTTAGCCATTTTCATAAAATTACTGAATATTTTTCCTTTTTCTATCAGTTAAGATATTAATTCTGAATTCAATTCTTTTCTCATCCCCTAATTTGAAATCACTGTCATTGTTACCCCGAATGTATTTGTTTACTAATGTGATCAAGGATCACCTCAGAAAGCAGCCTGCACAACTGACCACCCGATATGTGGAAACCAAGCGTGTGTGAGTGTGTGTTTGTGTGTGTGTGTAACCATGATATGGATAATATAAAATCAAAAGGGGAAAATTTAATTTTCATCCCTGGCATGAATTTATATTATTGAAACCAAGAAAGTAGGCCCTTTATCAGGGAAGGGAATGTTGTTTGGTCCCACTCGTGGCTGCCTTCACTTCCACACCCTCAGACTGGAAAAATCAAAGAGCTTGCTGGTAATCTTGGAGTGATGGTAAGGGTGACCTATCCATTCCTTCAACCAATCAAATACAGGCACAAAACCCCATTGAAGGTTACCTGTTATTACACTAGAATTAAGTAATATAGTATTCCAACCCACTCAGGACCACTGAGGTGGCAAAGATTTCCAACTGACTCTATTCATCTATTTGGGTCATCTCTGATTTCCACTTTTAGACACAGGTCCTTACGCCTAGATTCTTGGGTAGCCCCGGTGACCTCAGATATCAGAGAGTATTCCCCTTGGGCCCTCTCCTTGTATCTTCTCTTGTCTCCCTCAGAAGTACCTGAGGCTTGGGCCGGCCCCGTGGCTTAGCGTTTAAGTGCGCGCGCTCCACTGCTGGCGGCCCCGGTTCGATCCTGGGCGCACACCAACGTCACCGCTTTCCGGCCATGCTGAGGCCGCGTCCCACATACAGCAACTAGAAGGATGTGCAGCTATGACATACAGCTATCTACTGGGGCTTTGGGGGAAAAATAAATAAATAAAATTAAAAGAAAAAAAAAAGAAGTACCTCAGGCTCTATAATCATTTCTCTACCCACCCCCAAGGGGCAGACCTCGTCTTGTGTCCTGTTTCTGCTGATGGTTGTAGTCATTTTATTGTACCATCCAGTTCCTCTAACACACTGCGGGAGAAAGAGAGCTTCAAATCCTGTGAGTGAATAGGAAGAAGGAAGAGACTATCAAAGAGATCTAGCCTGAGAGCGGAAAAACTCTAGCAACCATTCTGACACTTCACATCGCAAGTTAATTCCCTTAGGATATCCCCCGCATTCAGCGTGATACATTAGCATATGTCTCCTTCTCTTCAGTTACATTAGGAAGAGCTGCTTTCTATTCCCTCCTATTTCCTCTCCAAGCATTGGGAAGAACGACGTTCTGTGAGGGGGTGAATGGAGGGATGGAGAATGGGAACAGATAATCCTTCCCAAAATATTATATCACTTTAGGAATCCCTACCTTAACATGCATCTTTGACTACGAAATAATTCGCTCTATTACAATGTTAAATGTATATCATATTTCCAGATATACAAACACATATGAGAGAGGACAAAGTTTTTATGCGGGAGTGTGTGCAGATTTCCTTCTCCCCTCAGTCTACCAAAAATATCCTTTAACTTCCAGGCTGTTCCCCGCCCCTCTTCAGTCTTGTGAAGATGAGTTCTTTCTTGCTGTGGGAGATGCTAAGCTTATTTACACAATGAAGAGCTTAGAGAGAAGTGAAGTGGTAAGCGGAAGTAAGAACAAATGTTTTTTGAAAAGTTCAAGGAAAAAAGTGACAGAGCAGATGTAAAGAGAGAGAGCAATGGATAGAGAATTATATATTTGGATTACTTTGTAGAAGGCAAGTAAGGAATGGAATTTCTTATAAAGTATTTTTGGCTATTAAATGTGCTTCTGCATTCATATCTTTTAAAATATCTTTCTTGAAATAATATTCAGACATCATGCATTTTACCATTTTAAAGCATACAATTCAGTGGTTTTTAGTACATTCACAGATTTGTCAACATCACCATTATTTACTTTCAGAATATTTTCATCACCCAAAAATCAATCCCGTACTCACTAACAGTAACTCCCCATTTACCCCTCCCTCAGCATTTGCAACCATAATATACTTTCTATTTCTAGGTGTTTACCTATTCTGGACATTTTATATGATAGAATCATACAATATGTGGCCTTTTATTACTGGCTTCTTCCATTAGCATAATGATTTCAAATTTCATCCATGTGGTAGCATGGATCAGTACTTCATTCCTTTTTATGACTGAATAATATTTCATGGTATGGATATACCATATTTTGTTTATCCATTCATCCACTGATGGAAATTTGTTTCTACTTTGTTGCTATTATGAATACTGCTGATATGAACATTCATGTACAGGACATATGTTTTAATTCTCTTGGTTATATAACTAGGAGAAGAAATGCTGGGTCATATGTTAACTCTATGCTTGACATTTTGAGAAACTGCCAAACTACTGCACTATTTTACAATCTCACCAGCAATATATGAAGGTTCCAATTTTATCACATCTTTACTAAAACTTGTTACTGTCCATCTTTTAGACTAAAGTCATTCTAATGGGTGTGAAGTGATATCTCATTGTGGTTTTGATGTGCATTTCCCTAATGTCTAATGATGTTGAGCATCATTTCATGTGTTTATTGGCCATTTGTATATTTTCTTAGGAGAAATGTCCATTTATATCTTTTGCCCATTTTTAAATTGGGTTATTTGTCTTTATATATTCTAGATACAAGTCCCTTATCAGACACATCATTTGCAAATATTTTTTCCCATTATGTGGATTGTGGAAAGCTTTCAGTCTTTCACCATTAAGTATGATGTTAGCTGTGGGTTTCTTGTAGACACCTTTATCAGGTTGAAGAAGTTCCCTTCTATTCCTAGTGTGTGTGTGTGTTTATCATTAAAGAATGTTGGAATTTGTCAAATCATTTCTCTGTATCTGTTGAGATGATCACATGGTTTTTGTCCTTTATTCTATAATATGATATATTATATTAATTGATTTGTGTCTGTTAAACTAGTTTGCCCTCTGCGGATAGATACCACTCGGTCATGCCATTAATCCTTTTATATGGATTTGGTTTTCTAGTATTTTGTTGAGGATTTTTTTCATAAGAAATATTGGTCTGTAGTTTTCTTGTGACGTTTGTCTGGTTTAGCTATCAGGATAATACTGGCCTCATAGAATAAGTTAGGCTGTGTGCCCTGTCTTCTTATATTTGTTGGAAGTTTGTTAAGAAGTGATGTTAAGTCTTCTTTAAACATTTGGTAGAATTGACCAGTGAAGCCACCTGGGCCTAGGATTTTCCTGGCGGGAACTTTTAAAATTACTAATTCAGTTTCTTTACTTGTTATATGTCTCTTCAGATTTTTTACTTCTTCTTGAGTCAGTCTCAATAGTTTCTGTCTCTCTAGGAATTTGTCTATTTCATTTAGGTCATCTAATTTGTTGACATACAGTTGTTATCTTCATTCATATTTGACTCCAAGCAGAAACTGACTTATTGGGGTGACATTTTTTAGAGAAGGAGAACATTTGAGAAGGTGGCCATCCTCTTGGTTACACTGTTGTTCATTTATTCATTCATTCAATAAACACTTATTGAATACCTTCTATATGCCATGCACAATTTTATGCTCTAGCAATAAGGGGTGAGCAAAAGAGACAATATCCTGCCCTTATGGAGCATACATTCTCTCATAAAAGAGGTGGACAAGAAGTAAAAATTAAAGTTATATAATATATAATATAATGTCAGGAAGAGCTTTGATTATTGAGCACAGTCTAACAGAGGACAGCTTATCAATGCTGGCATTATATTCCAATCACAATAAGTTAATAAATGAATATAACATGCTGGTAGGATGCCCTTCATGTTAAACAGTCTCCTAATGAATTTCCATTCATGCATATTTAAATATTTGTATTTGGGGGAGTGGGGAGAAAAAGAAGGCAAAATATATTTATCTAATTTAGTGAGTTTCAACATTGACTGCACATTAGGATCATGTGGGGAGGTTTTATAATATCCAATTTCTGGCTTCTCCCTAGAAGTTCTGATTGGGTCTAGGGGGAAGCCCAGGCAAGAGCTGTTTTAAGAGTTACCCTGTGATTCAAATCTGAAGCCAATGTTAAGTATCAAATATCTACTATGTCTCAAACCAATACAAGGTGCTTTATATGTTATCTCATATTATTCTTCCAATATCAGCATGAGTTGTATTTTACTATGATAGATGTGAGAAAATTTAAGTTCAGCGAGATTAAGTGTTTTTCAGGAGGTTGCGCAGCATCTGTTCCATCCCTGGTTCTTTAAATGGAGCCAGCCCATTTGTACATCCCATCAAAGGGAGCTTAAAAACATAGGAGTAAGTCTCCTTCTCTTATATTTTCCCTGATTGCCTTTTTTTTTGCCTACTCATTGGCATTTTTTCTTTTTCACTCTTCTCCTTGTGTCTTTACCACCCTATCTTGATTCTTACTCAACATCTTGGCTTCATACTCTTTAGTCACCACCTATTTGGAGGACTTATTTGGATCCTTCTAATTTACTGACCTCAGCCTGGTCTGCTCACCTTTTTACTTTGCATCCACCTTACTTTTAATGCAGCAGCTAAAACTATGAGTATGAGATGCTGATATAGATCATTTTTCACAGTGTAGTTAAATTTTATATTTTTACCATGGTTCCCACATTACCCAAAGTGACTTGTGGCTGCTTCACCTTTTAATTCTGAAGCATTCCAAATAAAAAATAATATCCATATCTCTTGTGTATTTTGTAATAAGAAAAGTTCTGTTTGCACGTCTTTTGTACCTTACTAACAGCTAGGCTAGTGTTCTATATTGATGGCAAATAGGAATAAAGGTAATGGGTCAGTTGGCCATTTGGTCCTTCAATAAAATTATATCATTTGAGGACAAACTCATATAATGAATGAATGTGCATGTGTATTTTATTTTAAAAATTAAGGTGTGTCCACAAAGATATTAATTGCTCAATTAAGACAATTCATTAAGGAGAGGGACAAATCAAGTCAAAACAGCTATCTTAAATGGCTAGTTGTTTCGGTTGCACTGAATCCCATCATAAAGCTTACATTAAGCAGTTTGTTAGTGGTCCCATTTCAATTTAGTCAAAATGATTGCCCCACACAGATACAGCCTGACTGAATATAAGGCCATCTACTTAATAGACTGTACATATTGGACAGCTGGGCAAGCCATTCGTATTGTTCATAATGTGTCATAATGGTCTATGGTTCAGAGCTCACCTCAGGACCTTGGACAGCACCTGCTTAAGCTCTCTGATGTTAGCATGTGCAAAAATAATATTAAACTTAATTGCTAAATTCTCTATGAACACAGTCTCATTACCCATCATAACGACACTGTAAGGTAGATATTATCTTTCTCTCTTTATAGATTAAGAAACTGAGGCTCAGAGACATAAAGTCACACAGCTAGCAGGTGGCTAAGATGGAATTTGAACCCAGGAAATTCGATTCCAAGCAGATACGTTTTACCACTGTATTATTCTGCCTTCCTTATAAGTAACAGAAAAGTCCTTACTTTGTCAGCCACATGTGGCTAACCTCCCCTCCCTCAAGTGACACTCATTAATGAAGAAATTTGCATATGTAATTTATAAAAAATTAAGTTTGTGTCCACAAAGCTATTAATTGGTTGATTAAGAAAAATCATTGGTGAGGGAGGGGGAACAAATCAAAACAGCTGTCTTCTATCTAAACCACTTCTTCCTACACACCCACACGTCCTTATCCTTGTACCCATCATCTGAGGCAGCATTTTCATAGACTTCCTGAGAAGAAATGTTATGCTAGAACTTGTGACGAACTAGGGTAACCCTGAAAGAAATGGACAAAGCTCAAACACATTGGCAATTCCTTGACCTGCAGATAATCTATGTGAATTTAATAGTACCCAACCCTCTTCAACTACCATAGTATGAAACCATCAGATTTTGTCCATTAGACCATGTAATAAAAAGATTCAAAATACTGTATTAAATTATCTACGACATGTATAAAACGAAGTAAAAGTCACGTAAGCTGTGTGCTTCTGAATTATATATATCTATATTAAAGTGGTTCACTGTTAGTGTTTTTTTGTCCCTTTCAGTTTCTTAGAAAACAAAGATGGAAGTGGATAGAATATTTCTAGAACAATTAAGAATAGCCTTGCTGAAGGCCTGCTCAATATATTGTTGCTCTTTACTTTTAATAAACTCAAAACCTTTTATAACAACAGAGAACAGTTGTTTTCCCAAAATACTGGAAAACAACACTCAGGACAAATCCACCTTCAGATACTACTGGTAAGCAAATGAATACAACCTCAAACACGAAGACTAAAACAAATTGAACGATCTGATGTCAGGCCACTTCTTGGGATTCCTATGCTGAGAGGTTTACTTCTATCTTAAAGCAAATCAACCACCGTGTCTTGGTCAAGTGTGTTGTGCTTCCATTGCCTGTGTAACTCACAGTTACCATAACAGGGGCACTTGGTTCTCTGGCTGCACAGTCATGAGCACATCTGATGAGCTTATGGGAGAATGTTCACAAGCACCAACAGTCATTGTCTGGTGATTTATGACCCACATATAAGATCAACAGTCTGGGGCACCCTGATTGTTTTACTGCTGAGCAGCACCATCTGTCTCCACCCAGGAATCTTAAAGATTTCTTAGATAACGTTGCAGGATCATCTTTTAAGAGGCATTATCAATGGCCCTCCAACCCCTTTTGACTAACGGAAAATTGATATGAGAGTGCTAGCCAATGAGTCTCAGAAATTAAAGAACTTATTACAGATAAATATCCTATCCATGAAAATAAGCTTTTAATAACATGTTTAGCAAAGGGAAAAAAAAGTATGCTCCACGATATCTAAATATTAAACTAGACATGGCAATACCTACTCTGCTTATACATTTAAGGATATAAAATGTAGATTCGGAATGCAGTAAGACTGCATTGCTAAAATAAACCACTACTGATTTAAAAGATGTCCTGAGAGCTGTGCTTAGCTACAGTGAGAGACTCCATGCTTACCAAATAGCCATATGCTCTTTCTATGGTAGTGCCTTTAAAAATCATGTTGGGTGTAGTGTTCTTTGGGTATTTTTTTCTAAAGATCACCCTACACCTTTATTATGTATTTCCCAATCTCTCCCTGGCAGTTAGGTTACAGCCATATGACTAGATTGACCAATGGGCTCTGCATGTGTCCCTTCGTGGCTGAGGCAAGTAGGAGCTGGTATGCCTTCTCCATCACTCTCTTTCCCAGTGGAGGCAACCCTGGAGAGCAAGCACAGATGTCATAGAAGATGGAGGTCTGCCTGGCCAACGTTGGGCTGTGATGAGAGTGAGAAATAAACTTTCATTGTGTTAAACCCCTGAGATTTCAAGTTTGTCTGTTGCAATTAATTACTCTGAATAACACACCACAAATATCAGATGGTACTGAGATTTCTCATCACTAAGTACAAATCTCATTTTCACTACCAAATTGGGCATACATCAGAAAAGAAGTCTTTTTCTTACCAAAGGAGTTAGAGTTCTGTAGCTATTCTAGTTCTATGGTATTGTCTCTAAAAATTATGCTGATCACATGGTTCTTTGAGTACTTTTTCTAAAGATTAGCCTACACCTTAATTATGTAGAAGGATTTGCCAAATAAAGATCTCTGACCAGTTATTGCTATTTCAGTCTTATTAGTAGGCTGGAAAAACATCAAATTCAGGGACCTTGGGCTACTTGTCCCAGTGGCCCCCAAACTATGGTAAGTCACCTCCTATGCAACAGCTTTAATGTCAAATAGTCCCTTGATCCATCTTTCCAGGCTGGGCACATCATATTAACTGTTTGGACTCAAATGCAGTATGGATGAGGTGGCCAGGAGAAAATGGCAGAGGAACTCAAGCTTTTAACAAGTTGCTATCATGAGCTATCTGCCCATGAAGAATAACTTTTATGGGGAAATCTCATTGTTATTCCAAAAGGCATCTGTCACATTATCTTGGCGACAATAGGGGAAGCACAATGAAGCAATTGTTTGCAAGAAGTCCTTGGCCATAAGCTACATTTGGTGACCCAGAATTGATTACAGTATTGTAAGGGTTGTAAAAAACTGTGATGTATGTAAAAATACTGCCTGTAACTCATCAAAGGAAATCATCTTCTGTAGGATGTGACTAAGAAGTCTTGGTCAGGAATATACATCAACTTCCTATACCTACTCTAGATGGAGAAATCTCTATTTTAAAAGATGTCTCAAAATGTTTTCCCATTATTTGCTGAATTTTTGTGTGTCTTCCTTTTTCCATAATGGGAGCCTTACTGCTGCATTAGGGTAGACAAAAGGGGATCTTTGCCTCTGTACTTGTGGAAGACACAACAATGAATAGAGAGTCAGCAATTTTACCAGGCTCAAGGAGGCTACGTGGGACTAAGTATTTCTCCCTCCATAGGTTTCTGTCCTTGTGGAAGGATATTGCATAACACTCCTGGACTCTCTCATGCCTTCTTCATCCCCAGGAAAGGAGGAATTTCTTATCTGCTGAGTGACTTTAGGACTGTGACTATGTAGCTTAGTCTTTTCTTCCCCTCCTTTCTCTTTGGGATTTGTCTGGTTGCAGAGAAAATGTGCCACAAGATCAGCTGAGTGGTAGAGGCTCTGGCCCTGTAGGGGGTGGTCACAGTTTTCCTGTGCTGTGTGTGATGGGTGGATAAGTTGGTCAAATCTGGGGATTCAGCATTAGGAAATTCTCTCTTGTCACACACCTAGGTTAGGGATTACATCCTCCAATTCAACAATAATCAGCAATAAACCTGATTCTTTTATCTTCATTTGCCTGACTCCTTTATCACGTGGTTCAAAACCTGGTACAGGGAGGAGAGATGTACCAACCTAGGCCAGAAATCCACCATCTGACTAGGGGAATTTATCTAAAAGACAATGAAAGTTCCAAATGGGCCATAAAGTATTCAGATTCTCTGTATTAGTCAACTGAAACCAAATCAAGCTAGAGAGAGAGGGAGAGACAACAGGAAATAGAGTTTCACATGAAGATACAGTGATGTTTCATTGTACTCGGGGCAAAAGAGCTGTTGGACCTCAGGAGGGAATTGGAACTAGGCAATGCAAGCCCAGCTGGATTCTCTCCACCTCTTGTCTTGACATCCTTGTGTACTTGCTTTGTTTTTCTCTTTCTCTCAGACACAGTTTCTCTGCTTCTCAAGACCACATGGGGTTGTATGTGTGTGTGTTTTGGGGGGTGGGGGGACTGCCCACATTGATCTAATCAATTATAGTCATGAAGGGAAGAATCATATAGAACAATGTGTCTACTGTATCAATAAATTAATAATGTAGGTTATCAGCTAAGAGTGAGGAATGGGACACAGCTGTATGAGGTTTGGGGAATAAGAAGATAGTGTAGAATAGTTGGATGGGAGAGAGGGACTGGAAATTAGGTGTAATAGCATTGGTAGTGTGTGCTGAGGGCACCTGTGCGATCTGCGGTCCTGTTCTCAGTGGTCATCCCAGCTGCAGCTGTCTCCCTGGTCATGAACAGCTGCTCATGTGCAGACACAGCATAAGCAGAGAGTTGAGTTTAATCTGCATTGCTTTTTTGTCAGGTGAGTAAATCAGAGGAAGAGACGATGTTGAGGGTATTTTGTCTGATACAAGTAAAGCTACCCTGTTTCCACTTAAATCCATTCTTATAGGAGCCCCCTGACTTGCTCTTCTAATTTGGGCCACTTGCTTTCTGGGCCTGCTGCAGAATTCTTCTCCTGGGATTTCTCGTCAGTGTGCCCCTGGGTTAGTGCCACCATCCCTAGCATCCAATAACTTCTCTGGTATCACCTTTTATCTTATTTTGTCAGAAGAAAATTCTTTATAAGGAATATTTTACATGTAAATTTTGTGAGACTTTATACAAATAAAAATGTCCTTATGCTACCATTACTTTTGATTGATAATTTGACTGGGTGTAGAATTCTACCTTGAAAATTATTTCCCTCAATTTTGAAGGCATTACTTCATGCTGGTCTGATTCTTACTCCTTTATACGGTGACTTCTTTTTCTTCCATGAAAGTATTTAGGATCTTTTCTCTATCCTCGAAATTCTGAAATTTCACAATGATATGTCTATTTGTGGGTCTTTTTTCATTCACCCTTCTCAGAATTTGGTGAGTAAATTCAATCTTAACTTAAAATAATCTAGTTTAGATTAATACTAACTTAATTTCAATATTATATAGAAACTTTTCCCCAATATATATCCCTTCCTTCCTCCCTTCTTGGGCTATTATTGTCATACAAATTACATCTTTACATGTTGTAAGTCCATCAACATAATTTTATGCAGTTTTCTTTTAAAAAGGAGAAGAGAAGAATTATGAAAAAGGTAATTTCAATCTAAAAATTCATGTCTCTTTAGCTCTGGGAAATTTTCTTGTATTATTTCTTTGATAATCTCTCTTTTTTTTTTTTTCCTTCTGTGTTCCTTTTATGAAGCTCAGACTAGCGAGATTTGCTGTCTTTTTGTATATTGCCTCCATTATCCCTACTCTTCTATTATTTCATCAATAATATTTTTACTATCCAAGAGCTCCTTCTTGTTCTCTGATTGTTCCTTTTCTATAGTACTTTGCTCTTAACTTACGGATATATTATATTTCATTAATTTATTAATTTAAATAGTAATACATGTGCTCCTGAAATAAAATTCAACAGATAAAAAATGTATAGTGACCAGTATGCTCTCTCTTACCCAGTTCCCAGCCCTAGAGACAACCTTGTTATTAATGTCTTATGAATCCTTCAGAGATATTTCATGAATTTTAAAAATACACATACACTTAAAAATACATTCTTGAATCTCTTTGAAAATATAGTTTCAGTATTGCTTTTCTTTTTCTACTCTCTTCTCTTTCCTAAATTATCTCATATTTATTGGGGATAAATACGGTAAATTCTCTTTATCTTGGACTTTCCATTTCATGATTCTGGTTTTCTTCATGTGTTTCATTGTCCATTCACATGTAAAAATGGACTAGATTACTCTTTCCAGGTAGCAGATATGGATTTTCTCCTGTTGCAAATGTTAGTATATTTTCTTGCTCATTCTCACCCCTAAGTAGAAAAGCTGCCTTGGAGCTATGTTTACGTGTGGTGATGGTGGTGGAGCGAAAGTGGAGAGAGTCAACACAGAGGATTTATTTTAGGATACAGGGTGAAGAGTTGGTCTATATGCCAGGCAGATGAATGAGTAGAGAGACCAGAATTCACATACCAGTCCTAATTCTCTTCAAACAGTTTATTCTATGTGTTTCCACAGATTCCCAAATAATGACGCATATCTCATCTCTCTTCTCATTCCACATTCCACCCCTGCCAACTCCAAGTCCAGAGTCCCTCTGGGTTTTGCATGGCAGCCCAGCTCTCTCCAAACTATTGTCTTTTTTTGCATTTACACAGAACTGTTTAGGACTATAACTTCCAACCATTTGTAGTAGTTGCTAATATCTCCCACAAGATGAAATCTCTCATCTGCTAGTGGTTCCCTCCAGTACATTGTCCTTGGAACAAGTTCTGAGCATTGGTAAATAATCCAGTTCAAATACTCCAGGCTCGCCTGTCATGACATTTGTTTAGTAATGTGAAAGGACAGCCCATGGTGGGGGCGGGCACTTCTCTACAGAAGGATATTTTTTAATGTGAAGAGATTGTCAATCTGTTTTTGTGGGTTTGGAGACGTTTTGGGGGGAGCCCTAGAACAGAGGAGAGAGAACAAATGCTATTTTTATTATTTTCTTCCTACATCTTCCCCCAATCCCCACCTGGAAGATTGGTATCTTCCTGAGAGATGTCTGGCAGCCCTGTCTGTTCCAGGGTTTCTCATTAGTTTAAATAATAAGGAAAATGTACTGTTGTTATTATTTCTTCATTACAAATACAGCATCTTGTGATGGTCGCAGCACTTTGGATATTATCATGGCTTCATCTCCCTGGGAATATTTCTCATTTCCTATTCTGAGGTACACTGTTTTCTTCTGATAGAAGGACCTTCACTCATTTAGGTTTCTAGCAACACTATAAAATTAGAAAGAAAAAAACTTCAGAAGTTGCAAAACAGATGATTAACAGTAATGCTGTGGCCTTATTAAGTTAAGGATATCACGCTGTTTGCCCATTCACACCTGCTTATTGATTTAATGTTTTGTAAATTTAGCTCTCTTCAGTCTCAGCTGATGTGTGGGTGCATATATCAACCTGGCTGATATTTATGCCCTAAGTGAGAAATAACTTGATAATTTATGAGTGGTGAAACCCAAAGTCGAACAGGTTTTCCCTCAGGACAGGAAAAAACACAAGCGGCACATTTTAGACAGCTCTCTTCTTCGGCTCTTTCATTTTAAGAAAGTATGCACTTTCTGGTGGGGTGTGGAGGGAGAATTAGGCAATTCAGTCAGCCCACGTTTTCTTCTATGAAGCATCTCTGAAAGAAATATGCCTGAGTGACAGATTTTTTTTCTTGCTTTTTCTCTGCAGCTGCACAGTGGCTGGGCATATGCTAATGAGGACATCCTGGGAGTTCAGTGGCCGCATTTGGGATGTCTGGGGGTCATTCCTAAGTGATTGGCCCACAGAGATGCCATGCTGAGGGTATAACTAGTAAAATGTCCCATGCAGTGTCTGACATGAGCACCTCCCTTTCTTATATGCCCCTCTGTTTGACAAAAGAGCTCTCTGGTTTTTTCTTTTAAATCGGGGAAATGGATTTGGTTACAAAGGGGCAAAGGAAGTTCTTCCATTGGAGAGAAGGGAACATTTCAGTTTGGGGAGGAGAGGTTAAGGGAGAGTTGCTTGAAGATACTCTTGGAAAGACAGTCAAACACACACACAAACATATATATGTTCCTACACACATTTGCACACGTATTCATGCTCAAACATATGTATTTAATCATGAGAAGGATGGGGAATACTGAAAGCAAACAAAGAGGAGCCATCTGGTCAGTCCTCTCCCCCACAATCTTGCTCTCCTTTTGTCTGGAAAAGTCTGTGGCAGCCCAAGGGCACCCGAGCTGGAAAACTGATCTAAAGAACAAAAGCTGGTGTCAGAAGTTTCTTACCTTCCCAGCAGCACCGATCCCTCAGAGACCACGGGCTTCAATGCAAGACATTAGCTGCTTTGGCTTAGTTTTGCCACTGGCCACCATGGAGGAGAGAGAGGATTGGAAGTCAGGAAGTTGATTCCAAGGTTGAAGCTGGAGAAAGGGGGGAATCATAAGGGGAGGCATGCAGCAGTCACCGATCTACGTAATTCTGGAAAACAGTCAGGCACGTGTCATTAATTTCTCAATGAAATCCCAGCACCGCTCGCTCCTTGGTTCTTGGTTCTTAGTTCAAGCTGACAGTGCTTCCACTAGCACAATTCTATTAAATATTCTGTGGGTTCTCCATGAATCATATTAAGTTTCAGTCTTTTTAAGAAAGCCACAACCTCAAATCTTTTTAAGATAAGCTTTCTTCTACCTTGGAGTCCTTATGAAGCTGCTATGTAACAATCCCTTAAGATTATCTAAGAAGTCTCGTTACTTAACACAGAGTCTGTGAGGCACACCTTATGATTTTTAGAAGGATTTTTGTCTATTTGAAAGAGTCTATGAGGTGCCATCTTAAGTCGTTCTGAAGTTTTTAAAAAGGATCTTTCAGGCCCATCCTAGATTTGATTTTTACCTGGAAGCTATTTCTTAATTTGAGAATAGTTTGTTGCCATTTCAAGAGATTGAGAAAAGATATACTTTTATTTTCAAATCTAAAACATCCTGGCTTCTTTATATTTCTTCAAATTTTACTTGAAAATCAAGCAATTACTGTATTCATTTTTTATTTCTGAATAACAAATTATCACAAACTTAGTAGCTTAAAGCAACACAACTTTATTATCCCACAGTTTCTATGGATCAGGGGTCCAGCATATTTTAGCTGGGTTCTCTGCACAGGGTGTCATGAGGCTGAAATCAAGGTGTCAGCCCTCTGTGCCTTCATCTGGAGGCTCAACTGGGGAAAGATCTGCCTCCAAGCTGTCTCAGTTGATGGCAGAACTCATTTCCTTGGACTGTGTAACTGAGGTCTCTGTTTCTTGCTGTGCTCAGCTCTTAGAGGACACTCTCAGGTCCATGCCATGTTGTCTTCCATGGCCCTCTCACGCTTCAAATCTCTTCACAGAAAGGGACCAGTGCATTTTAAGGGTTCGCCTGATTAGGCCAAGCCCACCTGGGACAATCTTCTCTTGATTAACCCAAAGTTAACTGATTAAGGACTTTAATTACATCTGTGAAATTTCTTCTGCCATATAATGTAACCTAATCATGGGTACAACACCAGGAGGTGGAGATCCTGGAGGCCATCTTAGAATTCCGCCTGCCACAGTTCCTTTTGGGTTCACCTCTATTCTCCCATTTTATTACAGGTAGCTAAAAAATCCGAGCAGAACCATCAGTGGTCTTTGTGGAAACTTCCTTAGCTAGATCATCGAGTTTATTATTATATTTTCTGTTTTTCACATTCTGCTACTACATGACAAGGGCCCCCTTTCTCCAGCATCCAATAATATTTTCCTCTCTTTCCTGTAGGCCCTTTTGGAAAGCTTCCTTGGGGGCTTTTAGACTTCCACTAATATTATTCTCAAGGCCCTTTAGATTTTCACTAACATTCTCCTTGTGTCCCTCCCAGCTCACCAACCATGTGGTGCCAAAGCCAATGATTTATTTTGGATTTTTCTTATGGCAGCAGTACCAAAAGCAGGCACAAGTACCAAAATATGCATCAGTTAGTTATCCACGAATGTACAGCAAGCCACTCTAAAACTTAGTGACTTAAAACAACAACAATCATTTTTTAGCTCACGAATCTGCCAGGAGAATTCCAGACATAGGTCTGTGTATACTGAACCAATTAACACATAAGATGAGATGAGATTGCTCTGTTAGCTTAAAATTCTCTGGGCTAGAAGTTCTACGTTTTAGCCAACAAAAATCAGTTGCTTGGACCAAACAACTTAGGAAGAGGAAGGAAGCCCAAAGACGTGAGTCTGGCATTTGGTGCCACTATTCTTTCAAGAGAAACAGCATTCTTATAAGCAGTAAATGAGAAGCTGAGCAGAACTTTTAGACACGGGTCTAGGGGGCAAAAACTAAAGTTCAAAGCTTGCCAAAGAGGAGGAATCTAGCTCTAGAGATGGGTTGGACCCCCAAGGGGATATTGCTAGGGGTACAAGTAAGCTGGAAATAGACTACTCTCTCCCAGATATTGACATCCAACTTCAAATCATTTTAATTCCTGATTATAAGGTGATCTGGAGGCCCTAGCTCAAGATCAACTTCCTGAAGTAAAAGAAAATTCTCTTGGAAGAAAGATAACATTATTGAGAGCTTCAATTTCCTCTCCATTTTTCATATACAGCATCTGATACCCAATCAAAACAATTTGGGTATTTGAGAAGATAAGACTTAACTGAAAGTCATGATAATAAAACATATGATAAGTGTTTATTATTTTGTCTGATGAAGTTATCAGATATGAACTTTAAAATAATATGTTCAAGGAACTAAAAGAACAAAATAGAGAATTTTAGTGGAGAAACGGAAACTAAAAAGGAGAATGAAACAGATATTCTGGCTGGTAAATTCTAATATTAATAATAGCTGATATTAAGAACTTGATGACTAACACCCTTAACCTGACTGTCATATGTAGAACAGTGCACCAAAAAAAACTGCAGAACCCTTTATCACAACTAAATATCTGCCAGTTTATCAGCTACTCTAACAAATTTCATAAGATTAAAATTAGAGAGTATAGTCTCTGATCAAAGTGGAATCAAGCTAGATATCAATAACAATACCACTACCAAAAAACTAGAAAATTCCCAAATGTTTGGAACATAAACAATATACTTCTAAATAACCCATGTGACCCAAAAGAAATTATAACAGAAATCAGAAAATTCTTGAGCTGAATAATAATGAAGATCAGATATAACAAAGTCTGTGTGCTGAAACTAAAGCAGTGCTTAGAAGGAAAAATACAGATGTCAACATATATATTAGAAAAGCAAAGGGGCTTAAAGCCAGTGGTTTAAGCATCCATCCCAAGGAGCTGCAAAAATAAAATCAAATGAAACCCAAAGTAAGTAGAAGCAGGGAAATGTAAGAGCAGAAATTATCTAGAAAGAAAAGAAACATAAAAGAAAGAAGATTAACAAAGCCAAAAGTTGATTCTGTGAAAAGACTACGAAAATTGGTAAAATCTTGGCAAGACTGATCAATGAAAACAAGAGAGAAGGCACAAATAACCAATAATAAACATGAAAAAGGGATATTACCATAGGTCCTTCTTTTTTTTTTTTGTGAGGAAGATCAGCCCTGAGCTAACATCCATGCCCATCCTCCTCTTTTTGCTGAGGAAGACCGGCTCTGAGCTAACGTCTATTGCCAATCCTCCTCCTTTTTCTCCCCAAAGCCCCAGTAGACAGTTGCATGTCATAGTTGCACATCCTTCTAGTTGCTGTATGTGGATGCCGCCTCAGCATGGCCGGAGAAGCAGTGCATCGGTGCACGCCTGGGATCCGAACCTGGGCCACCAGTAGCAGAGCGTCCGCACTTAACCGCTAAGCCACAGGGCCGGCCCCCACCATTAGTCCTTCTGACAGTAAAAGAAAGAATATGAGGATACTAGGATTATGATGAGAGATTTGAAAGTGTAGGTAAAATGGAAAAATTCCCAGAACACACTTACTACAACTGACACCAAAAGGTAGACATTGATCAAATGATTCTAAAATGCATGTGGAAATACAAGGGGCTAATAACAGCTGAGACGATCTTGAAGAAAAAGAGCAGAGTTGGAGGAGCCACATTACTGAATATCAAGACTTGTTATGAAGCTATATAATTGAGACTGTAGTATTGGCACAAGGATCGACTAATAGAGACAAGGAACAGAATAGAATCCAGCAAAAAACCTACCCACATATGGACGCTTGATTTATGTGAAAGGTGGCACAGCAGGGAAGAGAGAAGATGGTATTCCAACAAATGGTGTTTGGTCAATTAGAAATCCATATGAAAAAGAAAACTGGAAATAAAATTCAGCTATTATTTGACTGTTCCCATAGTCAAGGTAGGAAAAAATTCTAGAAAAAAACATAGGAGAATATCTTCATAAAGTGAGGTTGGCAAAGCTTTCTTAAATGGAACACAAAAGCACTAAACGTAAAAGAAAAGATGAATAAATTGGAGTAAATTAAATTTAGGAACTCCTATTCCTAAATCAAAAGACCTCAATAAGACAGTGAAAGGCAAACCACAGAGTGGGAGAAGATATTTGAAAAATATATAACAGACAAAGGGCTTGTATCCAGAATATGTAAAAATAATTTCCATAAATCTATAAGAAAAATATAGACAACCCATAGAAGGATATTCAAATGGTCAATAAACATATGAAAAGATGCTCAATATTATTACTAATTAGGAAAACATGCAAACTAAAACCACAATAAGATACCACTACAGCCCCAACAGAGTGTCTAAAATTAAAAAGACTGATAACATCAAGTGTTAGTGAGAATACAGAACAACTAGAACTCTAATGCACTGCTGGTGGGAGTGAAGTTGCTGCAACCATTCTGGAAAAAATGTATATTATATGTACATGTATCTTATGACCCAGCTAGTCTCCTTCTAGGTTGATACTGAAGAAAAATGCTTACATATCTGAACCAAAAGACATACACCAGAATATTCATAGCACCATTATTTGTAATAGTTCAAAATAAAAGCCAGCATTGCATCCACCATCAAATGACAAATACAATAAAAGAACATTAGCAATGACAATGAAATGTGCTACTGCCACACAACATGGATCAACCTCACAAACATAACGTCAAGCAAAAAAGTCAACTCCCACAAAATATATATATTACATAATTCCATTCATATAAAGTTCAACAACAGGCAAAAATAATCTTGAGTGGGTGTCTTTGGGGAGGATGGAGGAAGTAGAGATTGGAGGGGGCGGTCTTTCCCCAGCCTCATTGAATTTCAGCTCACACATGCATAGGGCAGTCCTTAGCCAGAAACTTAAGGAACACTCTGCTAATCTCTAGAGCTTTTTCTGTGCAACTTCCTCCTCTCTGATACTCTGCTCCACAAATTCTAGCCACCTTAGCCTCCCAGAACCCCACAGTAAGCCCCTCAGGCTCTGCTTGGGTTCCCCCTCCCTGAGCTGAGGTCTGGAAACAGCCTCCTGGCAGGAAGCTGGAGCTGTTGAGGGACTCACCTCATTTGTTTGCCTCCTTCCACAGATCACAGTCTTGCACAGCCTGTTATCTAAAGTCTAAAAACCAGACTTTCATATATTTTTCCCCAGTTTTCTAGTTGTTTATTGCAGGACTGTCGTATTAAAAGTGCAAGTATTTGGATCCCATTCCTGGAAATCCTGATTCACTAAGTCCAGGGTGAGGCCCAGGCACCTGTATTTTGAAAAAATATGTAAAAGTGATTTTGCAGTGCAGTTCCCCAGTTGTCTGTGATGGAAAAAGAGGACATTGCCACTAACTGACAGGCCTGTGGTTCCCCATTCGAAACATAGATGGTCACATTTACACACACACACACACACACACACACACACACACTGTGTGCATATTCAATTAGCATATATTATCATTTCAATCAGTATGTATTCATATACATGTTATTTTAACTATACTGGGCATTGTGAACCTATGAATTTGAATTATAAAGTGAAAACATTCACCACTTTGAAGTATCAAGTCAAGCTGGCTTGGCGTGCATGCCTAATTTTAAAAAATCATGTTGGATATTCCTGTACAAATGACATCTCTGTTCAAGGATTTTTAAGATTTATCGATCTTTTAAGAAAATTGCTGAGCCCACTTACATCCGGATTCTGTAATCTGTAGCAGTTTATAGATTATATTAACACACGTGCATCATAATTTGCATATATATGTGTTTTTCAATATTATAATATCATTAATAGCTAATATTTATTGAGCACTTATGTGCCAGGCACTGAACTAAATTCCTTATATTGATTATATCTTTTGAAACTCAAAACCACCATAAAATGTAGATCAGGTCATTATCTCCTCTTATGAGGTTGGTGTCTTGCCCAATGTTAGGCGATCAGAAGGTGTAGAACCACAAATCAGCTCAAGTGTTTGTGATTTCAAAACCTGTGCTTGTAATAACTATGATGCAAAACCCATGTAGAGTCAGAAAAATTCCCCCACATATTTTTGTGTGTGTGTGAGGAAGATCAGCCCTGTGCTAACATCTGCCAATCTTCCTCCTGTTTTGCTGAGGAAGACTGGCCCTGGGCTAACATCTGTCCCCATCTTCCTCCACTTTATATGGGACGCCGCCACAGCATGGCTTGCCAAGCAGTGCGTCGGTGCGCGCCCGGGATCTGAACCCCAGGACGCTGCAGCGGAGCACGCGCACCTAACCGCTTGTGCCACTGGGCCGGCCCCCCACGTATTTTGAAGTAAGAAAGTGAAACAGTGAAGGAATTTTGGCTAAACTTTCTTTTCTCAGATTGATGATTTTTATGGAAAAATTTTTTATGGAAAGGAGTAAAAAATTTGCAAATTGGAATTTTTCTAATGATAATCATTTTCCCTCAAGTAAGTAATGAACTTTCAAGTCAATATTTACTATTATTGATTGAAATCTAAACATACAGTAAGTCCAATTGAAAAAGGAAGTTTTTGCCATATCAAAGAACTCTGATGCAGATAAAGAAGAAAATGATTAATCTTGGGGGAATCAGAACTTTGATCCCATGTTTACCCTCAGGTGAATGGCAGCAGACACTTTACTAAAGAAGAGTCGTTAAAACGAGTCAGTAACTTCAGGAATCCCTTGGATCAATATGCAGCTCTCAGCATGTTTGTAAAAGTCCATTTGTCTCTGTGCAAACTGGTGGGGTTCTGTTGAGACATCTCACAGTACTACACAGTCTCTGCTCATTAAAGCCACAGAGGCTGAACTCTCTTGAGTTCAGCCATCAAGTAAGGTATTGTCTCATCTCCAAAATAAATGTCTCTTTTAAGAACTTTCACTAAAAACACTAACGCAGTCTGTGCATATGTGCCTCAGAGACTACCATAAAAGGAAAGAGCAGGGGGGTATTTTTCTATTGCTTCTGTTTTTGTTTTTTTCCTAAAGATGTACCATCTTCCTCTCCTTCACCTCTCCACACCCAGAAATATTTGCCTGTTGTATGAAGCTCAGTTTAAAGAAACTTGGGTTAATGAACTCCACGTGAATAGAAATGATGTCCAGGTTTCCGTAGTGAGCATTTAGGGTTGTTCATCTCCACTTCTTACAGCAATTGTGAAGTGAGAGTTACACCAGCCTGGAGGTCTAATGAGCACCTGTTTCATTTACTCATGCTACAACTCGAGCTGCTGCAAAATTGCTTTTGCAGAAAAGATGAGAAATGATAAACAAGTTCTTCTTCCCAGAGGCATAGTAGCTTATCCATAACTATCACTTCATAAACAGATTCAATCCAATTCTCATCTTTTGGTGTCTCAGAGGAAAGCAGTACCTGCCACGAAAACAGGGTAGGAAAACATAGGCTCAGGCTCAAACTGCTTAGATTTGGATCTCAACACAACCACCTGCTAGTTGTGTAATCTGGGACAAGTCACTTAACCATCCTGTGCCTTACTTCCTTATGTAGAAAGTGGGAATAATAATAGTACCCATCCCATAGGGTTGTTTTGAGGATGAGCAGGCATTTTTTTTGGATAAAATTCAGCTATTATTTGACTGCTTCCATAGTCATTGCAGGGATGAATTCTCCCAAATACATATCAATCTTATTTGAAATAAGATAGACAATAGCTGATAGAAGTAAGAAATATCTAGATCGACCATATTTGTAATATATCCTAGCTAATTTCATCCAGCCTCAAGACTGTTTACAAATCCCTCCTATATACAGAATCTACCATGAATAGCCTTGACCAAAAGGACATCATGCCTATTCCTCCAAATTCCCAAATTACTATAACCACTGCCTGGTGTGGCTTATCACATATTGTCTTGTATTCTCAATTATACTTCTTTTTATTTATGAATTGTCTTCCTAACAAGATTGTGAGCTACTCAAAGGTGGGAACTTTGTTTAATAATTCTTTGATTCCTCCCTTACACTTATCATCATCATCATCATCATCTCCTCTTGTCTCTTTAGCTAAAGCAATCCCCAAAAAGGGCTGACAGCTGAAGACTATCTGCCAGCAGCACTCCCAATAGCTGGGGTAATAAATCCTTCGTTCCTGAAGGGGGACCTGGATGGTACCTCAGAACATCTACTATAATATTCAAGATAGTGGTAAGTATAATAACCACAGAAGGTAGAGCCAGACCTTTCTGCACTGGGGCATAGATTTCCTCTCTGTCCCTTAGTGACGGTGTTGGGTAGATTGGATGACCTTGTTTATCATTGGCCCACAAGTCAATGGCAGTTGAGAGGCTTTCTTTGGTAAACAATTATTGCCCTCGTGAGTCAGAAGACCAATGCTGACAAAACATAGGTGTAACATATATACATAGGAGAAACCCAGGAAACAGGTGTCTGAGCAATTACAGGTCCGAGAAATTCCACTGATGATTCCCTTCCCCAAACTGAACCCAAGAGAAGCTGAAGAGCTCAGAGACGGCTCTGCAACTTGAAAAAACACAAACAATAAGAAACTCTTTGAGAAATGGAAGGTGGTTGGTTCTGGGGTGGGTAGATGATGAGGCATGATCTATAGCCTCAAACAGGGATAGGGTTTCAGGGAATTTTCTAGTTGTGCTCTTTTTCCTTCCCTTTTCCATCAACATCTAAAGATTCTCAGAACCTATGTTTCCCCACAACGAAGACAGGAACTTTAAATTTTTATTTATTTATTTTTTTCCCGCAAAGCCCCAGTAGATAGTTGTATGTCATAGCTGCACATCTTTCTAGTTGCTGTATGTGGGACGTGGCCTCAGCATGGCCAGAGAAGCGGTGTGTTGGTGCGCGCCCGGGATCCGAACCCAGGCCGCCAGCAGCGGAGCGTGCGCACTTAACCACTAAGCCACGGGGCCAGCCCAGGAACTTTAGCATTCAATCATTTTCTTCTCTTCAACATCCATCTCCCCCCCCACACACACACACACACAACCCCCTTCCCTACTCTATGGGTGTCAGCTAAAATTTTAGTTCTGGATTATTATGGATATACATTTTGTTGTTTGTCTTGGCCAAGGCTTAACTAAACAGAGAAATCAATATAAATGGAACAAACTCATTGTAGAATCTGCAGACTTTTAGACTGAACATTGGGGTAACATCCAGTGACAAACTGTATACAGCAGATATGTTTAAATTGACCTAACAAACAGAGTTAAGTGAGAAGAATCATATAATTATTTTAACATATGAAGACAAAGCATTTGATAAAGTTTACACCTATTTTCTGGTACAGGAGCACACAAATAGAATAGTGCAGGGATCCCAGCAATAGATAGATTCATGAATATATAAGAACTTGATACACGACAGAGGTAACATCACAACTAGTAGGAAAAGGATGAATCACCTGGTAGATGGGGTTGGAAAAACAGGCTCATTATATGGAGAAAGGTAAGGATGGTTCTCTACTTCATACCATGTTGATTAGCATTAGATTTAGCTACATATTTATAACAACAAAAAAAGTCACAGTGGCTTAAATAAAGTATAAGCTTATTTCTCTCTCCTGTAAGAGAATTCCAGAGGTAGGATGCATGGCTGATACTGCAACTCCATAGTATCATCAAACCCTTCCTATCTTTCTGCTCTGCCCTCCTCAGCGTATGGCATCCATCCTCAAGGTCCCTCGATGGCTCAAGATGGTTGCTGATACTCCAGCCATCATTTCAGTAGACCAGACTGGTAGCAGAAAGAATCAAAGGAAGAAAGGAAGGACTTGCCTCCTCCATTTTAAAGAGTCTTCCTAAAAGTCTCCCACATATTTTGTTTATATCTAATTGCTGAGAACTGAGTCATATGGCCTCACTTAACTATAAGGAAGTCCAGAAATGTAGTCTTTATTGTGGGTGGCAATATACCCATCTAAAAACTAAGGCTACGCCTAAGGAACAAGAGGAGAATGAGTATTGAGAAGTAACTGTTCAGTATTGACTACAAAAAAATAAGCTCCAAATTGGTTAAAGACATAAATGTGAGCGGCATAAACATAGAGCCAATTAAATAACATAAAGCTAGGAAGATAAAATATAGAATATCCTTTGATATTTGGTGGCAGGGGGGGCAGTGGGGTGAATTTCAGAAACTAAACATAAGAAACCAAAACCATAAGAGGAAAATGGATGGATTATAATACTACAGCAAAAGTAAAGATTTCTGCTTAATGAAGGGCGCTATAGATCAAGTTTCCCATGAAGCGGGTAACAGACTAGAAAAAGATATTTGCAAGAAAGCAACAAGGGATCAATGTCTAGAATATACAAAGAACTCTTCAAATTATCAAGAAAAAAACAGGACAATAGGCAAAGTATATATATAGGCACTCAGAGATGGGGAAACCTGAATGGGTAACAAATACATAGAAAGATCCTCAACGTCATTAGTAGTCATGAATATGCTACATAAAACAACGAGATAATTTTTTGCCCATTAAAGTGGAAAATATTAGGAAGTGTCATTAAGTGCTGGTGATGATGTTGGGAAAGATGAATCCTCACCCACAGCTGATCAGATGATTTTGGAAAACAATATGGGAGTACTTATTGAGACTTAACATGTGTACAGTCTGTGTCCTAGCAAGCCCACTTCTGCTGCATAATCCAGAGAATTTCTTGCACAGGGCCACAAGGAGCTATATATGAGTATGTTCTTTGCATCACTGTTTGTGGTAGTAAAAAGTTTCAGGCAAACTAGGGGGTCTGTCTCTTGAGAAATAGATAAGTAAGATATGGCATATTCCATATAATGGAATTCTATCTGTCATAAGTCACAACCTAGACTGCACATAGTAATGTGGATTGACCTCAGAAATAGAATGTTGACAGAAAAAGAAGAAACAATGAGAAATAGAATATGTTATGGACTGAATTCTGTACCCCCCTCCCCAAATTCGTTTGTTGAAGTCCCAACCTCCAGTACCTCAGGATGTAACCGTATTTGGAGATAAAGTCTTTAAAGAGATGATTAAGTTAAAATGAGGCCAATAGGGTGAGGCCCTAATCCAATCTCACTGGTGTCCTTATAAGAAGAAGACATTAAGACACACAAAGAGACACCAGGATGTTCATGCACAGAGGAAAGGCCGTGAGAGTACACAGCAAGAAGGCAGCCATCTGCAAGCCAAGGAGAGAGGCCTCAAGAGAAACCAAGCCTGCTGACACCTTGATCTTGGATTTCTGGCCTCTAGACTGTGAGAAAATAAATTCCTGTTGTTTAAGCTGCTAGTCTGTAGTATTTTGTTATGGCAGCCCAAGCAAACCAATACAGAGCACAATACCATTTACTGCCTTTAAGAACACGTGCACCAAAGCTATACACAGTATATATATATATTTTTTTTTTCAGTGAAGCACATGTATCTAAATAAATTAAGAATGGTTTGGAAAAGCAAACATATATATACCCAGTGAGGGTATTTACAGGGAGGAATAGGAGAGAGGAGAGAGGATGAAGGGAGAAAAATGAACCAAGAGAAGAACACAAAAGATAGCCTTGCACAGACTGATCACACAATGAACTGAAGAGCATAATCCACTCAGTTCTGTACATCTGAGGCCATCTCCCACCCACCATGCCACCAAAGGAGGAAAAAATTCTATACTTTAAATAGTGACGAGGAAGGGAAAAACGAGCGTGAGTTATAATAAAGCATAAAGGAGGTGGCATGTCAGGTTGTCAATCAACTCTATTCATAATATAGGTAACTGCCACAGCCTTAGCCAGAAGGAGTCTTCTACGAGTGGAAGAAAGGAGATACTCCTGGGTCAGGGACGAGGAGTTCCCCAGAAGGAGACCCTGGGAGCACTGATTTATTCATTCACCCACATGGTGGGACATTGGTGAATGTCAGTAAGCCAGAGGCCAGCCCTCAAGACTGCTAATAGATATGCAGAGAACTCTATCACTTGGAGACTGTATTGTAAGACTAGGACTCTAGTTGATGAGAGACTGGGGTTACAAGCAAGGGCAGAGCTGGATCAGAGCAACTCTACCTTGACACCAAGGTCGTGTACGTAAAGTAATATTATTATTTGGAAGAAATTAAGTTAGGAAGTTTCCACGTTATTGTGATAAAATAACTATTCTGAGATGTGGATTTCTTTTAAAAAGCAGTGTCTCACACAGAAACTTTCAAGAACTATTCATGACATTTGGTACTTCTAACCTATGATTTCCCTGCTTTTAAATACGTCTATCTATTTCCTGAATCCAAATTAACTTTTATAGTGGCCTCAGTTATTAATGGATGATTGATAACAGTATTTTGGCTTATATAGCCACAGAGTCGCATAGTGTCTGTCTCTCTGTTATGCTCCCAAAGAAAGAAATCTTCATATTCTGATGTTTTTAATATCAGGAGAGTCAGTAAATGATCTACACAGAGTTCACGCTAGAGCCGTAGAGTTTGATAGACTATGATCGCATCATCTGAAATGCATGAAGGGTCTGCTATTGCAGCTATAAATCAAAAAGACAACACTTGTGCTGCCTTGTCCTCCTTGTAAGAACATCTCTAAATTCATGTTCAACTGCTTTCTCGAGATGATTAGAAAATCAGATTCTGGTGAATCCCAGTGCTTACCCAATTTATCCCCAGCAGAGGTTGAAAAGTTGCACATTAAGCTTTTCCTCTCCTTCCTCTCAGCCTTTCCTGCCGAAGGATGTGTCAACTTTTTGTTAAAGGGAGCACTCAAGGGAGAGAGGCTTTTTCCTCTGGACTATTCAGTCCCCTGAGTCTGATTTCCCACCAAGTGCTAATTATTGGTAGAAACTTGTTAGATGCAGTTTGTGCATTGGGCATCTTTGTAGAAGGAACAGGAAACGAAATTATCACTTCATTTCACATAAATATCGAGTTGTCACCAAGAAGACAACAACCAGTGCCAATTTCAGATATGAACTGGTGACCCCCAGGGAGCATGCTGGCTTTAGATGTAAGTTAAGTGGGGTGCTGAAATAGATAGGTAAGGAAACTAAGCTGGCCAGAAAATACTTTCTCCTCTCGCAGGATAATATCTGAAATTTCATGGTTTGAGTTTCACTCTTTAGTTTAAGACTTTGCTATGTTATTGAATTGCAATTAACCTAAAGAAAGGGACATTTTAAATCTTACCAATTCTTAGCATCTTATTGTGAATGAGTTTCAGATCCTATCTTGTGAGTATGTTTTAGGAATGGAAAGAAAAAAGAATAAGAACACATTCCAGGAAGGACAGATGAGAGGCAGAGGATTAGAACAAACCCAACGTTGTCCAAGTCCTGCTTTGCAGTGCCAGCTCTGACTGGTCATTGTCCCACTGGGTCACTTAGTCACTGAACCAAAGGGAAATCAGAGGGGCTGGCCACCCCATAGGAGGAATTAGGAAGAATTCTTTCATAAAGAGGAAATCACAATAGGCCTCAAGTCAAGAGAGAAGGGAAAGGGAGACCGTGGTGACACTGAGTTGTGGTTGATAACAACTAGTTAGGTCATGAGCCAACACGTTTGATCGACCATAATGGAAGAACTGCTTTGGGTAAAGTTCTAGTTGAAGGTGGTAAAGGAAGAAGAATGAAACTAAAATAGAAATGGAAGAACTCGTTGCCTTCATCCTTTGACAATCCAGTAAGAAAAATCACATGGACACAAAAACAAGTAACAGCAATTCAAAGCAACATGTCTGTTAGTACATATCAGTAAAACAAAGGCAGAGTACGGAAGTGAAAGTTGAATCTGAGCAGGAATGATCGGAGAACACTTCCTGCAGAAGAGATCTGAGCCCCACCAGGAGGTGTAGTCAGACCCAAGTCAGCAGGGAAGAGGTCATTTTCAGGTTTTTTTTTTTTTTTTTTTTAATAACTGCCCGATATGTACAAATGAGTGTAGACATTGCTTACCTGGGCCTCTAGGTTTCAATTACCTTAACTATTAGAATGGAGGCAATTCTTTAATGAAACAAGCCACCCCTGCTGTCACTAAAAGTACTAATGTAACTATGGATTGCAGCTATGTAGAGTTTTCCTAAGTCTACCCACCCTCTGTGATCTCACAATACCCAACACATAACCCATTCATTGTACTGCAATATTATAATAATCTGTTTATGGCTGTTTTTCCCAAGAGTTTGAAAGTTACTCAAGTGCTCGATCATGTCTTATTCATCCTAGTAACCCCAATACCTGACACAGGGTATGGTACATTGTTGGCACTCAATAATACTCATTTATTCAACCAATATTAATGGAGCACCTACTATATGCCAGATGGCATAGAAGGGTGAACAAGATCGATGGGATTCTTGCTCTCATGGGGCTTACTTACACCAATGCCTGCCACTGAGTGGGTAAATGGGTGAAGGAGTGAATGGATGGATGTTTGTGTGTTTAGGTGCTATAGATGTTGCCAGGACATTACTAGGTCTATAAGGCCCTTCCTACTTCTTGAAGGGTAAAACCCTTTGGTTGAAAACTTGTCTTTGTCTTACCAATAAGGGTGTCCACAGAGGTCCAAAGCTACCCCCTATGGCAGAAAGCTTTATGGTTGGATGGGAAGGAGGCTGTCATGGGGTGTGGTAGATGGCCTGGCAGGGAGACAGGGTTGTCCTGGACCCCCAGGGCCTGAGCACCAAGCGGGCTGCTTCATCAGCTTTAAATGAGACTTGTCTATATAGTATTTTGCCTAGGTTCTCTCTATTCTTACTAGTTGCTGATTCAGTCAGCTCATCAATCCTATGTACAAGAGGTCTAACACTCATGTATGTTCCTTTCAAGAACCCCATGATGTGAGTTTCCAGGTAAGTCAAATGTTTCCATTTTTACCCTCTGA
Source organism: Diceros bicornis minor (assembly GCF_020826845.1). Taxonomy (NCBI): domain Eukaryota; kingdom Metazoa; phylum Chordata; class Mammalia; order Perissodactyla; family Rhinocerotidae; genus Diceros; species Diceros bicornis. The sequence continues at coordinate 13,962,096 of NC_080742.1, read as the reverse complement.
AGACTGCCCTGATACATGTTTATCCCCGCAGCTTGGAAAATAAAGTTAGCCATCAAAATAGTCAGTGCTAACTATTCATCACCTAACCTAAGCAGTCCTGACACTGCTCTAAAAAACATGTCTTAAATTTATAAAATAAAAGATGAGGGTAGAAAATTGACTTATCATAAAATAATGGTTTTGCATTTGTCACAATTCATTGGTGATGGACAGTGCAATCTATAAAAATGCAGTATGAAAACAGAAATCATAAAAATCTGTATATCATTTAATAAATTATCTCTTGAGTCTTACAACCAAGCATAAAGGAGATAGGAATAGTAATTACTATGTGACAAATGATGAAACTTTAGGGGATTTCTTTTTTTTCTTTTATGAAAATTTTCAAATAAAGTTGAAAGAAAAGTACAGCGGACACTCAGATGCCCACCACCTAGACTGAACCATCGGTAATATTTTGCTAACTTTGCTTTATTTATATATGTATAAAAATATTTCCCTTTTGCAAAACCATTTGAAAGTAAGTGCAAACATCTTAAACTTTATCCCTAAATATTTCAGAATTTGTCAATTAAAAATAATGACATTCTCCTTTTATAGCCATATCATTTTCACTCAAAGAAAATTATAAATTATTCCCTAATATTGTCTAATATTTAGACCCTGTCTAAGTTTCCTCAGTTGTCCCCTAAAAGGACTTTTTTGTTTTTTATTGAGATAAAATTCACATATCATAACATTTGTCTTTTTAAAGTGTACAGTTTAGCCGTATTAGCATACACCATCATGACTACCTAATTCCAAAATAATTCATCCTCTCAAGGAAATCACTTACTCAGTCACTCCTCATTCCCTCCTCCCTCCAGCCTCTGCCAACCATTAATCTACTTTCTATCTCTGTGGATTTGCCTGTTCTGGACATTTCATATAAATGGAATCATACAATATGTGGTCTTGATGTATGGCTTCTTTCACTTAGTACAATGGTTTCAAAGTTGATCCATGTTGTAGAATGTATCAGCACTGCATTACTTTTCATGGCTCAATAATATTCCATTGTATGAACATACAACATTTTATTTATCCATTCATCAGTTGATGGACATTTGGGTTGATTCTACTTTTTGGCTTTTATGAATAATGCTGCTACAAACAATAATGTACAAATTTTTGTGTACAACTGTCTTGAGTCTATATCTAGGAATATAATTGCTGGGACATATGGTAACTCTGTGTTTAATATTTTGAGGAAGTTCCAAACTGTTTTCCAAAGCAGCTGAACCATTTCACATTCCCACCAGCAACATATGATAGTTCCAGTTTCTCCACATCTTCACCAGCACTTGTGATTGATTGTCCATCTTTTTGATCACAGCCACCCTAACATGTGTGAAATGGTATCTCATTGTGGTTTTGATGTGCATTTACCTAATGACAATAATGCTGAGAATGTTTTCATGTACTTATTGACCATTTATATATCTTCTTTGGAGCTCTATCTATTCAAATCCTTCGCTCATTTTAAAATCAGGTTGTCTTTTACTGTTGAGTTGTAAGTGTTCTTTATGTATTCTGAATATCCAACCCTTATCAGATATATGATCTGCAAATGTTTTCTCCCATTCTGTGAGTTGTATTTTCACTTTCTTGATGCTATCCTTTAAAGCACAAAAGTTTTCAATTTTGATGACGTTCAATCAGTTTATTTTTTCCTTTGTTATTTGTCCTTTTGGTGTAATATCTAAAACAGGATTACCTAATCCAAAGTCACAAAGATTTATCTCACATTTTCTTCTAAGAGTTTCATAGTTTTTGCTCTTACATTTAGGTCTATGATTAATTTGAATTAATTTTTGTATATGGGGTGACGTAGGGGTCCGACTTGATTTTTTTGCACATGGATATCTAGTTGTCCCAGCATCATTTGTTGAAAAGACTATTCTTTCCCCCATTGAATTTTCTTAGCACCCTTGTCAAAAGTCAGTTGACCATAAATGTATGGGTTTGTTTCTTGACTCTCAATTCTATTCCATTGATCCATATATCTAAACATATGCTAATTTTATGCTAGTCTTCATTAATGTAGCTTTGCAGCAAGTTTGAAATTGTTAAGTGTGTGTCCTTCAACTTTGCTCTTCTTTTCCAAGATTGTTTCGGCTATTCTAGGTTCCCTGTATTTCCACATGAATTTTAATGTCAGCTTGTCAATTTCTGCAAAAAAGACAGCTAGGATTTTGATAGAGGTTGTGTTTAACATTTTTGAGACTTACAAAGAGTGACTTTTAGGTGACAGCCAATAAGCTTTTCTAAGCAATGAGGTTTTTCAAGGACAATCACTTTTAAATATTTTAATTGTTTCAAAGAACTAAATGTGGGGTATTTATTCTTGTTTTTAAATAACTTCATTCATTTTGAAGAAAAATTACATTAAACATATGCAAAACTGAATTTCAAAGGGTGTTCATGAATAAAGATGTGCGCTGCCGAGTAATCTACAGCACTCTTACCGAGAACTGCTGCTCTTTAATCAGCAACTTTTTTTTAACGATAATTTTGCAAGGGATTTTTTTCCTTTTGAAGAAATCTGATTGCTAATTATTAAAGAGAGTACTACATAGCTCCAACAACTAAGTGAGGAACAGACTGAAAGATGAATTTTCAGTGAATAAAAATTCAAAAAGCAACAACCACGCTTCAATCTGTTGGTGGAAGCTCTTAAAACGCTGCTTTATAGAAGTCTGATTGCCTAGGATTGCAGCTAGCAATACTGCCAAAGAAAAAGATTTAAAAATGCTTCTGCTTACAGGTTTGGTGCCAAGTCCTTGCAATTGAGCTTTTTCACTGCTCTTTCTCTTCCTCGGCGCCTCCTCATCACTCACCCCCTCTCCTCGTCACTGAGTGCTTTTTTTTGGGGGGGAATTTCACGTATAGACTTTTTAAAATGTCTTAAGATAAAGTTAAAATACACTATTACTTAGATAAATGATTTTCTTACACCCAGGTCACTGTTGACCCATTCTACACCAAGCTCTCGGGTTACGTCCCTGGCTGGGGAGCATATGGATCAATTCAGGTGAGTGTGCGCATGAATATCGAGATACGATGCTATCCACCTTCCACTGACTCTACAAGATAGACTTAGGTGTAAAATTTCCTAATAATAAAAATGTTTTGGTACTTCTTAGACAAATTCATCTTCAATAGGATTCAATTAGACAAATTAAATTTTTCTTTATGTCAAATACTATGTAATGGAAGAAATAATAATACTCAAATATAAATGTCATAAATGTGAATTTTGCCAGCTGCAAAATCTCTTATAAAATAGCTGCATCATAGACTATGTGAGGCAAATTTTAATCTCAAAGTGGCAACTTTCAATCACTTGGTTTGCTTCTGAGTCACCCACCTTCCTCCACTGTCAGAGAGTCTATGCTCAGAGAAGGAAACTCATTTTAATACAACTATTTAGGAAATGCAAACAGTGAAGTAAATCTAGTAAGAAAACTCAAGCAGCATACTCTAAAACAAATACAAGTGATATTTTTCTTATCCAGTGTTTTGAACTCTTTGATCCACTAGCCTCTTGCCTATTATCTTAAATTACCAAAAGTTCAACATACGTAGATTTCATATGTTTGGGTTTCAAAAGGCAACATGTGTTAAGTCAGCTACCCACTCACACACAGATCCATTCATAAGTCACTCATTGACCGAGAGGTTCAACCTGCCAGTTAGTGCAGTTTCTGAGAACATCTGTTCACTCTGGTTTGAAACAATTCAAGCCTGGGCTCTCCTTGCTGCGAAAGCCTTGTGGAAAAGCATTATAAAGTGTACTTTCCCAAAGAATTGAGATTTTAATGCTTCCATAATTTTTAACTTGTAATTCTGTATTATTAAGGAATGTACTCTGTGACAGTAGCTTTGAAACCCTTGACTCTGACCCAATAAAAAATACGTTTTACATTGCCAGTCAGTACACACACTCCTGTGCGTGCGTGTATGTGAAAAGTTTTATGAAATGATACTTACTCTTACTACGTGCACTGCATTCTGATATTTTCTACTCTATTTCCTTAATCTTGTAAAAACGCTGGGTAATCCACCCAACTGATTTCATAACTCAGTAATGGTTCCCAACCTACAGCTTGATAAACACTGTTCAGAGAAAGACAGAATTATCACATCAGAGTAATACAAGAACGGGACCTCAGTTTGTCACTTGATAACCCCAGCTTTGACTCAGCTGCTACCCCACTTTGAGTGACTGAGGCGGCCTCTATTCTTTCTTGTTTTCTTTCCCCAGTGATAGTCTCAGATGCCATGTACTGTAGGTAAATACAGAGATGCCAAGCGACTGAGCGATCCCGTAGCATCAGTCACAGGCTTTTAAGAAATCCCTCATCTTAAACATAACAATCTATAAAATTGGTGATTATGTAATCAGCAATCAAGAGAAGGGCCAATATTGAAAGAGAAATAGTCCCACAAAAGCAAAACACATATAGCGTTAACATTCTGCAACTTGCCTCTCTTTAGACTCATTTTTATCCCCTGTCCTCTCTAATGTCAAACTTTTTGCTCAGTGGGTAGAATATGGTTGCCGTCTTGCCCTAATGTCTGCTTTCTTTCCCAGAAAGTTGCTTTTCTCTTAGACTCATGGCAGCCTTCCATGCAGTCTCTCGCCATCCTTCTCTAGCACTCTCCGCATAAAGGAAGCTCTTTTATTCAATCCAGGGCACTAGCTCTCTCTTGACTCCTCACCCACTAATCAATCACTCATTGCCCAAGGATTCCCAGTAAACTCTGGCTCCCCTTCCTCCCTGCCAGAACAGCTTTTCAGCTTTCATCAGACAAAGGCACACGTTTACATAGCCAACCTAGAGAAGAATAAGAAAAAACAAAAGAGGGCCTTAAAAATTTTTTTATTTCAGGGGCCGGCCCGGTGGCGCAAGCGGTTAAGTGCGCGCGCTCCGCTGCGGCGGCCCGGGGTTCGCTGGTTCGGATCCCGGGCGCGCACCGACGCACTGCTTGGTAAGCCATGCTGTGGCGGCGTCCCATATAAAGTGGAGGAAGATAGGCACCGATGTTAGCCCAGGGCCGTCTTCCTCAGGAAAAAAGGAGGAGGATTGGCGGATGTTAGCTCAGGGCTGATCTCCTCACAAAAAAAAAAAAAAAAAAAATTTTTTTATTTCATTACAGACATCATAGTCTATTGGGTAGATATTAGTCACTGTATCTATCCAGCATAAGACAAAGATTTTATTTGATTTACCCAGGGATTAGGTGAAATTAACTGAGCCAGAGGGAATTCCCTGCCCTGGCTCTGGCAAGAGGAAAATTCCCTTTAGTGATCTCGGCCTTTCTGTTTCACTGCACATATCACCTTGCCAGTGAGGCTGTGTCACTTTTAATCTTCCATCGCATCACTTGTGGTTTTTGTTAATTACTTTTCCTTTTCCTACAAGGAATCTTTCTTTTCTTGTTAATCAAGTGACCAAACTAAATACGAATTAAATTTGTAACCTGGAGTGGAGTAGCACTAGGCCATCAGCTTTCTATTCAAAAATGTTGTTTCCACATCTGCCATGTCATCTTTTTGGAAGTCATATTTTATCAAGTCATTCCACCCAAAAAAGATGGGCTCAATAATATTTAACACCAGGTGACAAAGCTCCATAGAGAAATAAGCTACTTGGGTCTTTTTACTTTATTGGTTTTTTCCCCAATTTTAACTAATAGATATCCATATACATTTTTTCTGATGTTATAGAAGGGTATAAAGATAAAAGTGAAAATCATCATCCCAACCACCTAGAAACAACCACCACCAATACTCTGATACGCGTATCCACGGAGACATATTTCTCATATCTACGTCACACACACACACACACACACAAACAGTATTTTAGAAAAATCTCAAAGCAGTTGCCTTTGGGTAGTTGGACTGGGATAATATTTTTTCTACTTCTTTTTATCTTTCTCTGATTTTCACATTTTTTATAACGTCCATGCATTGGTTGCAAGTCACAATAAAAGAAGGTCAAACTATGAAGACTAACAGAGGAACGGTGGGGAGGAAAGAGGTCACGCGGCAGGGCGGACGGACGCCGGGGTGGACGGGGGTGCAGCCGTGGGAAAGGAGTGCAGGTGGGATCAGGGAAGGGTCTACAGAGGAAGGAAGTTCCAGCTGATCATACCAATTCTCAGTTCCCGCTGTTGTTCCCTCAGAACTTTTACACTTGGGCACCATCACAGTCACTTTCAAATATATGTTTATGTTTTCCAGGACTTCACTAAGAGCTGATAAGAGAAAATCACCTAGGTCTTTTGCCAATGTCAAGAAGAGAGGAATAATTTATAAGTATTTCCTTAACTTCTGCGGGTTGGATCGTTATGAAAAGTCCCGCTCACAGATAGGATATAGCTGGCAGGAAAGATGTGATGATTATCCGTGCTCCCTCTATCAGGCTGGGAGAGGAGGAAGTGCACACGTCTCTGCAGGGCTGGGACTTCTCCCCAGGGGCCACTATTTCAATCCAACTCTGTTCAATCACACTCCTTCGCCAATCCCAGGAAACTCCCTCTTTCCCTAATGAAGTGTTTATCAACCTCTGCACACTGAATCCACAGCCAGCACCAGCCTCTCCTGCACCTTCATATCTCAGCCCCATCCATCTCTTCCCTTTGTTTTACTTTAGGAGGCAGGCTTGTTATATATTGCTTGTATAATGCTTTAATCATGGATTATGGGTTGCTTTTACAGCTCCCTGAATGCCTTGGCAAGGTCTCTATATAAATAAAATTATTATTATTAAAGTCAATTAATCAGAGACACAATTCACTTTTCAGTGTCTGACATCCTGAAAGCTTACTGACGCAGAAAAGTCTTTTTGTTCACCTCCAGTGTAACAACATTTTGGCAAATCAATAATACAGAACACGGTGCTATAGATGTCCTTAATTAGATTGTAATTTGTACATATATTTGGGTGCATTTCTTTTTGTTGACCTGTTAAGGATCAGTGATTGATCAGCAGTGAAATAAGATATGCTACTGAGTAATTAGGTTTAGGAAGTGCTGGTGAGGCTTGTCATATAATTTGCAAGCTATTTTAATTTATACTCGGCAAAAGAAAGAAGGCAGAAGCAGCTCCTTGTATAATCAGAATCTTTTACCCACCTCAATTTCTTTTGATAGATTCTCTATCTGGAGTAGCTAATTATTTGATTTTTCTTTTCTCTTTTAGTAAACTTTTTATTGAAGCATACATAACATATAAACAGAAAAGAGCACAAATCATAAGTGTACAGCTCAATAATTTCCACAAAGAAAACACAAAAAATAGCACACAGATCGAGCAATACAACGTCAGCACTCCTCAGAGGCCCCTCACGCCACCTTCCATTTATTACTCCTACTCAGAAGTAACCCTGACTTCTGTCCCCAGATTAGTTTTGCCTGTTTTGGAAATTTCTGTACATGCAGTCACACGGGATGTATTCTTCTGTGTCTGCCCAATGATTTGGCTTTTATGGTACTTAGGTTTTTTGTTTATTAAGTACCTGCCATGAGGCAGCAACCATATTAAGAGCAGGGACTAGAAAGATCTATTAGAGACAGTCCCTGCTCTGCATAGTCTTTCAGTCCGGTGGGGGACAGATGTGCACACAGATGGGGGCAGTACCTGTGAGCGGTTCTGTGAAGGAAGAAGTGGGGCTCCAAGCAGAGGGCGTTCAGTCCCACCAGGGCTCAGTAGGGAGGTTAAAAAGACTTCCCAGACATCTATCTTGGTACCTATTATTAATTTTAAAATTCTCTAAGGACTTGAAGAAAGAGTAGGAAAGCATAACAGTGTTGTTTGGACAACTTCCTTTGGAGGACCCTCCTGGTTGTTGCTGTGGTCCCTCCCTTTCAGCTCATTCCTTTCCTCCTCCCTTTTCTACTTTCTCCACCTCTGTCCCCCTCTACTTTCCTTTCCTGTCAACATTCCTTCTCCCCTCCCCTCTTTCTTGGTCTCCCTCCCATCAGAATCTGCAGGTTCTCCCCCCACATCTACTCTGGATCCTCCTCTCTTGATTGACCCTCGCTTCCAGGGTGAGAGGAGACAAAAGATGGAAGTCTCTGTGCTAGTGATGCCCACATGTTCTGTCTACTCACCTTCCCACGTGGGCCTCCTTAGGGTTAATGGGCTCACAGCATTCCCCGTGGCTGAGGGCTGCGCAGTGGAGAGGATGGAGAAAGGGAAGGGTGGATGTGGGTGGAGGATGAACAGAAGGGATGAGCAGAACCATTTCAATCAATTCTTTCTGGTTTCCCATTTGAGTCTCGTGGTCAATCGAATTGAGTTTGGCTGATTTAATATTTTTTGTGCTCCTTGTACCATAGCCAAGCACTGTTCAATTTCAGGTGTGGAGGTGGAGTGGATAGAGTTTTGTTTTGTTTTGGCTCCGGCAAATCCATCCTTCTCTCCAAAAACCCAAAACGTGATTTGTGGCAATTGCTTGTCCACTGAGGAGATGCTGTTCATGTGTCTCCTGCCAGTGGGATGCTCCCTGTTCAGTGACAATAGGAGACCATTTAAAACACCAGCAAGGGACCTGGACCTCCTGCTTCATCATTATGCCAAGAATGCCCAGCCTGTATTTCTTTTTCATCTGATTCCGACAGCGTGGTTTTGTATTTTGCCCACTGGCTGCCTAAATTGGAGACTTGGCTGAAAACGAACTGGCTGAAGTTCAGTCCAGACAAGATGAATGCCCAGGGTTGGTAACCTATAGAAACTGCAGAGGACACTCTGGTCCTTCTTTACACAGGATTTTCCATAAGGGAAGGTTGGAGTTTCAGAGGACAGAATGCGACTATCATTTGGCAAGTGTTAAGTTATCTTAACAGGCAGAGTAGTGAGACGGTGAATATCAAAGGGCTTTGGAATCAAACCACCTGAGTTTAAATCCTGGCTGCATCAACCAGCTGGGTCACCTTAGGCAAGTCGCTTAAACTTTAAACTCGAAGCCTGTTCACCAGTCTGTCGCTTGGGATGGTAATGCAGATCTCCTAGGTGGTGGGCTACAGTCAAGGAGATCATGGGTGTGAAGGGCTTGGTACAGGGTCTGGCACAGCTTCCCCGCTGAGTTGTGTCTTTATCCCTTCTGGATGAGATTCTGTTTTTAAAACTAGAGGATGCTCTGGTGCTAAATGCAGAACCTTGCTGATGTCAGGGCCCTATGACAAAAGGCAGATTTTTGAAGGGGCCAGATTTCAGGTCAGATTGGAGGTTAGCTTTCAGAAGAGGCATGGTTGAAACTCAAAAAATGTAGCTCTTCGGTTTGCATGTCTGATGAACAGATCTTATGAAATGCCAAAGGCCTACTGGTCCCACCCCCTCTACAGCAGATAGTATGTGTGTGAAGACCTTCTGGTCTCAATGAGCCATCACCAGGGTCCAGACCCTGAGTGACAGAAGGGTGCTCCTAAAGAAGCATCACCTTATGGTTCTTTGAGCTGGAAATTCCAATAAAAATCAGAAATAATAACCAATATAGCAGCTTAAACTGGTTAAACTCCCATTGGCAGCTAAAAGCCACTGAATAAGAATCAATATCATATAGACACTGATATAGATATTTAACGGATGGTAAGGGACGATAGGGTGCTGGGGTTATTTGCTGATTATTGTCTCAAAGGATGTACGGGAGAATTACATGCCATGTATCTTGTGTGTAAATGAAAGTATAATATCCTTTTTATGCCATAAAACATTTACTTAGAGCCTGTATTATACCTGGAATCATGTCTTACGCTGGAGTTAGGGATGAGAAAAGACACAGCCCCGTCCCAAAGGAGGCCGCAGTACAGTGCTTGAATGCAGGGCTCCCCAGGGTAGTTTTCACACACGATAGGAGAAAAGTTTCTCTGAGGAAGCACACTCTGAAATTATGATGGGAGAAAATAAGACTCAAGACCAAAAAATTGATTTCTTTTTTCTCTTATACGCTACATCCCCATAGGTCAGGAAATCCTGTTAGTTCCCCAATAAACATACAACAAGAATCTACCTACTTCTCACCACCTCTCCTGCTACCACCCTAGACCAAGCCATCATCATCTCTCACTTGGAATAGCCTCCTAACTGGTCACCCATCACACTCTATTCTAAACACAACAGATTGAGTGGCCCTTTTAAAGCATGCCACCCCTATACTTAAGGCCCTCTGCTCTATGGTTTCCCGTTACACTCAGAGTAAAAGCTGAAGTCTTTACAGTGGCCCTAAGAGAGCTGGGTGCACATTCCCTCTCTGACCTCATCTCCTATCACCTCCCCTTGACCACTCTGCTCTAGTACCTTGGGCTCCTTGCTGCTCCCTCACCCATCCTCCCAGCTACCCTACCCCAGGGTCTTTGCACTAGCTCTTCCCTCAGCCTGGATCATTCTTCCCCCACAAAGCAACATGACTAACTCCTCATGATCTTCAACCTTTTACTCAAATGTCACCTTCTCAAAGAGGCTTACCCTTACCACAGTATTTTAAATTATCACACACACACCCCCCCCAACTCTGGTACTCTGATATGCCTAACTTACATTTCTATCATAGACTTACTGCTCTACATTTGTGTAATTTACTTGCTTATTATGTTTATTGTTTATTCTTCATCTCCTTCCACTATATTGTAAACTTCATTTTTGCTATTTTTTTCACTAGTGTATTCTAAGCACCTGGAACATTTAACAATACATATTTGTTAAATGAATGAATTAATCACATAACCAGAGGAGGAAGATACCTTAGAAAAATTCTGACCTCTCACCTGATACCTCAGACTTTTCAGGATGCATTTAATACACAGCTGAGAACAATCTGTACTTCTATACTCCACATTCAGTTCTGCTAAGACTGCACTCCTTGGCAATGGATTTATTTACATAGTTCAATTTTATTTTGACCAGTGCTTCTAAAATTATCTGCGGTGAAGGACTTTGACATGATTTTATATATAGAAAACCCTAAAGAATCTGTTGGAAAACTATTAGAAATAATCAACAACTACAGCAAAGTTGCAGGGTACAAAAATCAATCTACAAAAATCAGTTGCATTTCTGTATGCTAATAATGAACTAACAGAAAGAGAGCTCAAAAAGATAATACCATTTACAATTGCATCAAAAAGAATAAAATACCTAGGAATAAATCTTACCAAGGAGGTGAAGGACCTATACAATGAGAACTACAAGACATTATTGAAAGAAATCCATGACGACATAAAGAAATGGAAAGATATTTCATGCACGTGGATTGGAAGAATAAACATAGTTAAAATGTCTATATTACCTAAAGCAATCTACAGATTCAATGCAATCCCAATCAGAATCCCAATGACATTCTTCACAGAAATAGAAAAAAGAATACTAAAATTTATATGGGGCAACAAAAGACCCCGAATAGCTAAAGCAATCCTAAGAAAAGAGAACAAAGCAGGAGGCATCACAATCCCTGACTTCAAAACATACTACAAAGCAATAGTAATCAAAACAGCATGGTACTGGTACAAAAACAGACACACAGATCAATGGAACAGAATTGAAAGCCCAGAAATAAAACCACACATATACGGACAGCTAATTTTTGACAAAGGTGCTAAGAACATACAATAGAGAAAGGAAAGTCTCTTCAATAAATGGTGTTGGGAAAACTGGACAGCCACATGCAAAAGAATGAAAGTGGACCATCTGCTATCACCATTCACAAAAATTAACTCAAAATGGATCAAAGACCTGAAGGTGAGACCTGAAATTATAAAACTCATAGAAGAAAATAGAGGCAACACACTATTTGACATTGGTCATAAAGGAATCTTTTCGGATGACATGCCTACCCAGACTAGGGAAACTAAAGAAAAAATAAACAAGTGGGACTTTATCAGATTAAAGAGCTTCTACAAGACAAACGAAACCAGAATCAAGATGAACAGACAACCCACCAGCTGGGAGAGAATATTTGCAAAACATACATCTGACAAGGGGTTGATCTCCATAATATATAAAGAACTCACACAACTGAACAACAAAAAAACAAACAACCTGATCAAAAAATGGGCAGAGGAAATGAACAGACACTTCTCTAAAGAAGATATACAGATGGCCAATAGGCACATGAAAAGATGTTCAACATCACTAATCATCAGGGAAATGCAAATCCAAACAACACTAAGATATCACCTCATGCCCCTTAGAATGGCTATAATCACCAAGACAAAAAACAACAAGTGTTGGAGAGGATGTGGAGAAACAGGAACCCTCATACACAGCTGGTGGGAATGCAAACTGGTGCAGCCTCTATGGAAAACGGTATGGAAATTCCTCAAAGAATTAAAAATAGAGATGCCCTATGACCCAGCCATCCCATTACTGGGAATCTATCCAACGAACCTGAAATCAACAATCCAAAGAGGCTTATGCACCCCTATGTTCATTGCAGCATTATTCACCATAGCCAAGAAGTGGAAGCAACCTAAGTGTCCCTCGACTCATGACTGGATTAAGAAAATGTGGTATATATATACAAAGGAATACTACTCAGCCATAAAAAAGACAAAATCGTCCCATTTCAACAACATGGATGGGCCTGGAGCGTATTAAGTGAAATAAGCCAGAAAGAGAAAGACAAACACTGTATGATCTAACTCATATGTGGAATATAAACCAACACATGGACAGAGAAAACTGTACTGTGGTTACCAGGGGCAGTGGGGGTGGGGGGTGGGCACAAGGGGTGAAGGGAATCGTATATATGGTGATGGACAAACAAAAATGTACAACCCAAAATTTCACAATGTTAAAAACCATTAAAACATCAATTAAAAAAAAAAATCTTTAACGTTCAACAATGTAAAAAAAAAAAAAACCCCAATCCGCGGTGGACCAACACTTTTAAATATTACAATAAAAATTACTAGAAAAATAAAATTAAAAAATAGACATATAATAATAATAATAATAAAATATATTATTATTAGGTTCAATGGAAATATAATTACTCTGTCATATTGCTATAAAAACTCTGAACACTCACTCTTAATCTCCACCTTATGTCATGGTGGGTGAGGAAGGACAGCTGGAGGAACACCCTTTGAGGAGCTTGTGTCTAGACTCTGCTTCATTCTAGAAGCCTGAGTCTCTCCCGCCCCCACCAGGCTCTCGGCATGTCCTCCTCCTTGTGCCCTCAGGTTAACGGGATTTGGCCTATATGCTTTGCTAACTCTGTCTACAATTTCCTTGTGGGGAAGCCTCCAGAGACCTCCTATGGAACCCTTGCAGATTCTAGTTTAACAGAAGCCCAGTGAGTTGACCTTTGGAATGTGGGGATAAAGCCTTATCGTTCCCAAATCGTTTATTTGGTTGGGGAACAGCAGACCTCTGGTTTTTAGTTTATTTTGTATTTCATTATGCTCACTGATATTAAAAACATATTTCTTAAAATGCAACATGCTTAATACAGTTTGTATATGTGGTACCTGGGAACATCTAAAAACAAATCTAAATTTTATCCATATGTATGAATATAACAAACAATATATTTCTCTTACTTCATAGCAGTTAATAGTCTATTGCCTGGATATAGTAATAATAAGGATTGTATCTATAAAAAAGACATGACCATTTAAAAACTGCCAAATATGTTTTGGGGGAGGAGTTGAAATATAATTTGAAAAATAAAAATGGTAGTAAACACATATTTCTCTAGACATTTAAAAAACATGGTACTTACAACAGAGTTCACATTTCAGTGTGCTGCCATTTCTCCCTTAACAATACCCTGATTGAGCTTTTGTAAAGTTACCAGGCATTTGTTTTCAGTTTATGTATGGGGTTTCTCCATGGAGATACGTCCATAACATGAAGGCATCCAATATAGAAAATGACATGCAATGCCTTTATTCTTCCAGTTTAATTAACGCTGTGACAACCACTTGGCAGAGACTGCAGTGGAGAGGAGGCCTCTGTGGGGAACTGCAGGTTATAACCAGTAAGGAAACTGTCAAACTCTTCCTGGGATCCAACATATCAAAACCCGAAGCTTTCGTTGCAGCATCACTGGAGATCAGTTCCAAGGAGAACAAGCAACTTGAAAAATTGGGTTGTTTAGTCTAACAAAAAACAAAGTTGATAGCGATAGAAGTCGAAATTTTTTACACATTTCAAGTTTCTAGAAAATGTTTTCCCACCTTAAAAGAAAAATTCCTAATACCTATTCAAGCTATGTAAGTTCTCGATGCCCCGAGTACTTTGCTTGAGGAACTCAAATTTCTTTCCTTCTCTCAAGGGTGATTTATTGACCCCCAACTTGGTGCTGGGAACAGTGGTCAACAAGACAAAGTCCCTGCTGCCATGAGTGAGCTGGGGGGACAGATAGGGAACGAATCCTCAGATAGAGCATAGATGGGCAATGAGTGACGTGGGGGTGCCCCTGCAGACGGGGCGTCAGGGAAGCCTTCCCTGATGTCTGAGCTGAGACTTAGTGAAGAGATGGACTGAGACCACCAGGTGAAGAGTGCTGCAGGCCAGGTGGGGAGAGACTGCGAAGGGCTGAGGCAGGAGCCTGTCTGCTGGGCTTGAGAAAGAACAAGAGGCCAGTGGGTGGGAGCAGGGGAGCAGGAGGGAAGTGGCGGGAGGTGAAGTGAGAGTTAGCCAGGGGCCCATCCCACGTCGAGCCCCAGGAGGGTTCTTGAGTCCACAAAACAAAAGCCCCTTTTATACAACAAATGTTTTCTAATGGCCCCTTCACTCTCTTGTAATAAAATCTGTAGATAATATAACCTTCACTTATAATTAAAAAAAATTAATATAATGCCCTAACTCCAGGAGGAAGTAGAAGGCCTACAATAAAATAAGTATTTCCCAGCCACACCACAATTATAACGAATTGTAAGATCCTTGCACCAGTATATAAAATCACTGTGAAGGTGACAGTAGACTGAGACCACTGTGACGGCCACTTAATAGCATAATGTTGCTGTGAGTGTTGGGATTTTCTGAAATGGGCACTGGCTCTTGAAGAGTTCCGAACAAAACGAAGCACAAACATCCCATGAGGTAGGCAGCAGTTGCCTTCTTGTGTGGTAAAAGCCCATAACAAATAGTGTGTGTTTGTGTGTAAAATGGAGTTAGGATTTAGGCTCAGGGCATAATTAATAGATTTCTGGAGGACTTGCAAAGTCTTTCTGGACGTAGGACAATTTTGCACTGTGTGAAACTCTTCTGAGCATTATACAATGTCTGGCGTTCCTGGTCCCCACTCACTAAATGCCAGCAGCACCTCCACATATTTCCCATAAGCCCCCCAGTGGACAGTACCATCTCCTGGGAAGCCACTGTGATAGGTCGTGACAGAGACTCCGGCTTTTATGAGCAGGTGTGGGGGGTTTTGAGCATTACCACGGACCAGTGCCATCCCACAGAACTGTAAGCGATGATGAAAATGTTCTATATCTGGCCTGCCCAATAACATAGCTGCTAGCCATAGGTACTATTGAGTGCTTGAAATGTGGCCAGTGCAACTGAAGAACTGAATTTTTAATTTTACTTAATTTTAATTTATTTAAATTTAAATAGGGACATGTGGCTAGTGGCTGCCATGTTGGACAGAACAGCTACAGACCATAAATATAGATTCCTAACAACCAGTCTTTTCTTTTGTAGTTATCCCTCCTCCGCCTTACTTTCATGATCATTTCTTTTTGATTCTACTGATTTGTCCACATTTGAACAACTAACTCCTTGGAAAAGCTAGACTTGGTGCTCTGCACCATCACTTGCTTAAGAGCTGACCAAGTAAGAAATGATGGCGCCTGCCCTGGATCCCCCGTGTCTGTCCAGAGGTGTCCAGCCCTTCTCACGCCCTGATACCCAGGGCCTCTTACCAAATACTGGACCAGCAGTGAGCTGACACTTCCCCCAGAACACAGACTGTCTGAAGACAGAGTACATCTCGCCTGTAAACAGAATCACCTGAGGGACTAGAGTGTCCCAGGAACCGGAGGTTTAGAAGACAAAGTCATAGCACAGTGAGGACTGAGAATGGGAGAAGAAATCACAGGGGAAATGAAGACAGAGTTAAAGGGGCCAAGAGAGGAAGCAGAATGACCCAGACAACAGCTTTACCTGGGGCAGAGCGGGGGTGGGGGGATGCTTTAAGAAACAGTGCCATGTGCTCAAACCAGGGGACAAAGTTATCTCAATACAGTTGCTGGAAACCCGGTGGTGCGATCTGGTTAGGCGAAGCTCCCCTGCCAGCCAGAACCCCCCTGCCAGCCAGAACCCCCTCATTCTTCCTAGGGAAGACAGCATTCCCTGCCTCCAGTCTTTGCTCACCCAGTTCCTTCTCTTAAAGTCTTACCAGTTCCTCAGTGCCAAGGCCACATGGCTCCGCCTCCCCCGCACGCTGTCCCCACACAATGAACTGTCTCTATTTCCTCCAGTTGGATGAATCGCCTTCCCACTGTTCCGCCCTGTAAGCCTCTATCACAGCACTTACCCCAACAGGTGAAAGGAGGCCTCTTCTGACCCCCTAAGTGAACGTGACCTTCCCCGCTCCTGAACCCGCTGGCACTTTCTTCGATCATGACATAACATGGGGTGTGCATCCTGGTCCCATGTCCCTCACTAGATGAAGCTCCGTGCAGGCAAAGATGGGGTCCCCCTCATCTGCGTAATCCCTGCACAGTGCCTGCCCAAGGTGGGTGCTTGATGAACATCCATGTATGGAAATCTAGCTAGTTTTCTCCTCAACAGAGTCCTCATGTGGTAGGCATAATAATGCCCCCCCCCCCGAAAGATGTCCATATCCTGTTCACCAAACCTAGGAATATGTTGCCTTACATGGCAAAAGGGACTTTGCAGATAGGATTAAGAATCTTGAGATGGGGAGATTAACCTGGATTATTCGGCTGTGCCCAATGTCATCACAAGGGTTCTTATAAGGGAAAGGGGGAGGCAGGAGAGGCAGAGAAGGAGATGTGACAACAGAAGAGGAGGTCAGAGTCAGAGAGAGATCTGAAGATGTGATGCATCTTAGAAGGCTTAGTAGATGAAGGAAGGAGCCAAAGCAAGGAATGCGGACAGCTTCTAAAGACTGGAAAAGGCAAAGAAACAGATTCTCTCCTAGAGCCTCCAGAATGAACTCAGTCCTGCCAACAGGTGGATTTTAGCCCAGTGAAACCCATTTCAGACTTTTTACCTCCAGAACTGTAAGACAATAAATTTGTGCTGTTTTAAGCCACTAAGTTAGTGGTTATTTGTTACAGCAGTGATAGGAAGCTAATACACCCCATCTGCCCTTCAGCTGTCAGAGGCCTCTCTCTCCAGGGCATGTGAGCCCCAGGGCAGCCTCAGGGAACACTTCTTTGAACTTCCTCATTGCCCTTTTAGCAACGAGGTGTGCCCACTGCTCGCACAGCCTTCCAGGTCCTTTTAAATGTCTCCATAGGGGGCCGGCCCCCGTGGCTTAGCGGTTAAGTGCGCGCACTCCGCTACTGGCGGCCCGGGTTTGGATCCCGGGCGCGCACCGACGCACCGCTTCTCCCGCCATGCTGAGGCCGCGTCCCACATACAGCAACCAGCAGGATGTGCAACTATGACATACAACTATCTACGGGGGCTTTGGGGGGAAAAAAAGGAGGAGGATTGGCAATAGATGTTAGCTTAGAGCCAGTCTTCCTCAGCAAAAAGAGGAGGATTGGCATGGATGTTAGCTCAGAGCTGATCCTCCCCACAAAAAAAAAAAAAAAAGTCTCCATAGGGGCAGAGTCCATTTCCTACCCTACCACCACCAAGATCAGAGCTTTGCTCAAGGGAGGAAGGCACCCTGGTTAAGGAAAGCTTACACTTGAGAATGAACAGTACTTTTTTTTTACTACATTGATAAACCTGGAAATGCTTCCACAGTATGTGCCCTGAGTCAGGGCAGAGGTGGGACCTCCCTCGCAGAGCCTGTGGAGGAGCCAGGGAGCAGGCAGCTTCCTGCAGAGGAGCTGGAACCCCCTCAGTGCTGCCTGTGAGTCAGGGAGGCTCTCAAGACTTGATGTGCTCCCAGCATTCCCTGACCCCCATCACAGTGTACTGGCCCTGCCTGTCCGGTAGCCCTCTTTCCTGCTGGAGTGCCTGCCTGTGCGTGCAGGGTCTGAGGCTGTCTCGTCTGCCACTGCATCTCCAGGCCCAGCATGGTGCCTGGCTCAGTGGGCACTGCACACCTGTGTAGAATGAATGAAGTCACCACCAAGTGTATTGCCTAGAAGGAAAGAACTATCCAGAACCAGCATTCATGAGCGGCTCACGAAGGCACACCAATGGAGTCTCTTATCTGGGATTCTTTCTTCAAGTCATTGCAATCTGCCTTTACCCCTTTTCAATCTTTGTGATTTGAGTTTATATTCTTTCCAGTTGACATCCTCTCCTCTGGCATCCATGACCCAAATTTCTCGGGTGTCTACCTTGGCCTTCCTTTCTTTTCACTATTCCTCTCTGCAGAATTTCATCCACGGTCAGGACTTCAGCTGCCACCCATAAACGGATGACTCCCAAATCTACCTCTAGCTCAGAATTTTTCCAGAGATGCTAACCGTTGTAAAGGTGACTGTTGCAGGGACAAGCCTAACATATATAGAATAATTTCGAACAATACAAAGTAACAGATGATGAGGCCCTAAATCACCTGATAAAGTCAAAGGGTTTTCTGGCCTTGTTACCTAATAAAGATGGACATATCACCCTGATTTGCCAAACTAGTCCTCACTTGAAATTGGCTGCTTTAATTCTATCTCATTTAGGCTTCTGTGGATATAAACCACAACTGTAAGTAAGCATCCTCATTTCAAAAACACTTCATCAAACAATGAGCCAGAAATATAGTCACCTCTTCACCTGATGTGAGAACAGGTAGAGGAAAATTCTGAAGGAATAGAATCAACTGGAATAATTATATGTCTTCCATACAAAGCCCCACACCCCCGCCCCAAGCATAACCTTCTTGGACAGCTACTGTGCCCCTGTAAGGTGTTCCCCATCACCCAGCACGTATTTTGGCATTACAGTTTCCTGGGGTTTCTTGCATTCAACAAATAAATATTCAGTAGAACTTGGTTATAACGATACTGTCTATAAGTGACATCCCTGAATTCATCGAGGACATGGCTGGATGATCCTTCAAATAAGTGAGTCTGTCAGATGGAGAAACACTCTGTGATGGGTGCCCCCATCTTTGTTTTTTTTAATGCTCACGATGGCTGTTATTTATTTATATTGGTTATTTCCCACCTATATACATTCTTCTCTCCTGTCCCTTTATAATTTAATTTTACTGCTGCTGACACTGATTTGCAACCAGAATAATTATCAAATGTCACTAGTGCACTATTTATTCTGTAGAGCACGTTTACAAACCTAGTTCACACACAAGTCCTAACCCAAGCCCCAGCCTCCTGTGAGCACTCCTCAACCTTCAGTATGTTACTACTGAACTGCCCTCTTATGGGCTTAGTATTTTAATCAATACACTTTTAGATGTATTAATTTACAAGAAATGGTTTAGGAAAGGATTTTTTTTCAAATAATTCTATTTTAATATAGAGATCTAATGATTCTTCTTGTTCATCAAGTTTGTGAATCTACAGATACAAGGCTAGAATGTTCAGGAAATAATTTCCAAACCCTTGCTGTGTTCTTAATAAGTCCATCACATTGTCTCAGCATCACAAGTCATAGATTCTTTTTTTTTAATATATATTTTTTAATAATTTTATTTATTTTTCCCCCCAAAGCCCCACTAGATAGTTGTATGTCATAGCTGCACATCCTTCCAGTTGCTGTATGTGGGACACGGCCTCAGCATGGCCAGAGAAGCAGCGCGTTGGTGCGTGCCCGGGGTCCGAACCCGGGCCGCCAGCAGCAGAGCGCGCGCACTTAACTGCTAAGCCACGGGGCCGGCCCACAAGTCATAGATTCTTAAAGTAGCATGTCATGCTCAATGCATTTTCTCCTCTCACTGTCAGCATTTAAAACAGTCAGATTCCCATGACAAAACTGAAGCCCCACTGACCGCTCATGACTTGCTGGAACACTGAAAATCTAGCCAAGACCGCGGGTTCACAAGCCTCCGCGGCAGCCCCTCACCATGACCCAAGAGCATTTCCAGTGGGGAAGGAGACACGCCTGGCTTACACCTGTCAGCAACACCTACCCCTTCCCCGTAGTGCACTTCTTGATTGTCCTCCCTCTCTGAGCTAATCAAGGGCAAGGCTGTTTCTTTCTTCACAGAGAAACAGACCAGCTCCTCACCACAAACAGTTTGGGGCCCCTCGGAATACAATATAGTGCAAATACGCTGACTCTGTATTTGGCAAAAGTAAACTAAGAGACCCTGAAATGGATGCTTGTGGTGTCTACATTCCCATTAACTAGGGTTCCAAGGTTTATCTCAAGGACTCAGCCTGTGGCGTCTGCAGTTTATAGAGAACAGTGTTGAAAATACACTGATCAACCAGCCTCACCAAATTGTAGCCGTGATATAATGGGGTACTGAATGGCTTGGGGGTGAAGCCGGCTCTGTATCTTACTTAGCTGTGACTTGGAAATACCACTTAACCTCTCCAAAGCTAATAATAGGAATAAAAGGAAGAATAGTATCTCCTTTGCAGGGTTGTTGAAAATGTAGCAGAATTTTTTAAAATGGGAAATTTAAATCGAGGTTTTTCTTTTCCTCTCTTTTTGATTTTTACCTTTTCTTTGTTTTGCTATTATGATTAAAGCTACTATAAACGTTCAAGTACAGTTGTGGTTTTTGTTTGCTTTTTTTTTTTTTTTTTGTGGTGAATAATGGTTTTCATTTCTCTTGAATAAAACCTTAGGAATAGAACTGCTGCGTTGTGTGGTAAGTGTATGTTTAACTTTTTAAGAAACTGCTAAACTGTTTTCCTAAGTGGCTGTACCATTTGGCATTCCCACCAACACCAACAACATAAGAGAGTTCTGGTTGCTCTGCATCCTTACTATTTTACAGATTTGCAGTTTTAGATTTTAAATTTAATTTATAATACATTTTGCATTATTTTTTACATATGATACAAGTCATGTGTCAAGGTTCTATGTTTTTTGCATATGGATGTTCAATTGTTCCAGCATCATTAATTGAAAAGACTATTCTTTCTCCACTGAATTATCGTGGCACATTTGCCAAACATCAATTGATATCTATCTATCTATGATCAACCGATGTTTGACAAAGGTTCCAAGATAATTCAGTGGAGATATATATATATATATATATATATATGTGTTTACTAAACAGTATATACAATTACATATATAACATATAATATTTTATATAATGACAATTATATAAATATATACAATATATATAATGTCTATTTCTGGAGTCTCTATTAAGTTTCATTGATCTACGTGTACACACTTTCAACAATACCTCACTCCTTAATCACTGTAGCTTTAGTCTTGAAATCTGTTAGTGTAAATCCTCCAATTTTTTTCTCCTTTTTGAAAAATTGTTTTGGCTATTCTACTTCCTTTGTATTTCCATATACATTTTACAATCAGCTTTGTCAATTTTTACCCAAAAAAAATCCTGCTGGGATTTTCAATGATATTGCATTGCATTTATACATAAATTTGAGATGTGACTTTTTTTTGTGTGTGTGTGTGTGTGAGGAAGATCAGCCCTGAGCTAACATCTGCCAATCCTCCTCTTTTTGCTGAGGAAGACTGGCCCTGGGCTAACATCCGTGCCCATCTTCCTCCACTTTATGTGGGATGCCGCCACAGCACGGCCTGACAAGCGGTACGTTGGTGCACGCCCGGGATCCGAACCCGGGCCGCCAGCAGCTTAGCACACTCACTTAACCGCTACTCCGTGGGGCCAGCCCCGAGAAGTGACATTTTAATAATGTTGTTTTTCAATTCATGAACACAGTACTACTCAGTCATAAGAAACGATGAAATCCAGCCATTTGTGACAACATGGATGGACATTGAGGGTATTATGCAAAGTGAAATAAGTCAGAGGGAGAAGGTCAAATACCGTATGATTTCCTTCATTAAGTAGTAGATAACAACAATAATAAACAAACACATAGAGACAGAGATTGTATTGGTGGTTACCAGAGGGGAAGCGGGGAGGGAGGAGGGCAAAAGGGATAATTTGGCACATGTGTGTGGTGATGGGTTGTAATTAGCATTTGGGTGGTGAGCATGATGTAATCTATGCAGAAATAGAAGTATAATGATGTACACCTGAAATTTATACAATGTTATAAACCAATGTTACTGCAATAAACAAAAAATTTAAAAAAAAAGAATACAAATTCAGAAAAAAATAAAAAACACAGTATATATCTCTGTTTATTTAGGTCCTCTGATTTCTCTCATCAACATTATGTTGTAGATTTCAACATACAGACTTTGTACATATTTTGTTACATCTAAGGACACATTTCATGCTTTTGGTACTACTGTACTGTTTTTTCATTTCAACTTCTAATTGTTCATTTCTAATATAAAGAAATGCAATTGATTTTTGTATATTGACCTTATTTTCTGCAGCCTTGCTAAATTCACTTTTGAGTTTTAGAAGCTTTTTTGTACATGCTTTAGGATTTCCTACACAGTAAATCAGGTCTCTGCAAATAGAGAAAATTTTATTTCTTGTTTTCCAATCTGAATGATTTTTATTTTCTTTTCCTCTGTTATTGCATGGGCTGGAACCACCAGTATATTTAATTTAATATATTTATCAGGAGTATATTTAACAGGAGTGGTGAGATTATATTTTATAGGAGTGGTGAAAGTAGACACCTTTGCCATACTCCTGATGTTAGGGGAAAGCATTAGATCTTTCAATATTAAGTGTGATGTTAGCTGTAGGTTTTTCACAGATGTCCTTTATCAAGTAGAGAAAGTTCTGTTTAATTCTTCATTTGCATGGAGTTTTTTAAAAATCATGAATGGATATTGGATTTTGTCAAATGATTTTCTGCATCTATTAAAGTAATGGTGTGTTTTTCTTCTTTAGTCTGTTGACAAGGTGAATTATATTGATTTTTTTTTAAATAATTTTATTTTTTTTTCCCCCAAAGCCCCAGTAGATAGTTGTATGTCACAGTTGCACATCCTTCTTGTTGCTGTATGTGGGACGCGGCCTCAGCATGGCCGGAGAAGCAGTGCGTCGGTGAGTGCCCGGGATCCGAACCCGGGCCGCCAGCAGCGGAGCGCACGCACTTAACCGCTAAGCCACAGGGCCGGCCCATGTTGACTGATTTTTGAGTGTTAAGTCAGTCTTGCATTCCTGGGAAAATTCCACTTGGTCATGATGTATTATTATTTTTATATATTCGCTGGCTTTGATTCATTAATATTTAGCCAAGGATTTTTGTATATATCTTAATGAGGGATACTGGTCTGAAAATTTTCTTGTTATATCTTTGGTTTTGGTATCAGGGTAATGCTGGCTTGTAAAATGAGTTAAGAAGTGTTCCTATCTCTTCTATTTTCTGAAAGAGTTTGTGTAGAATAGGTATTATTTCTTCCTTACATAACTCCCCTCTTAAATAATAGTTAGAATTCTCCACTGAAGGGCACAGCTACTCAGGTTATCTATTTCTTCTCGAGTAAGTTTTGGTAGTCTGTGTTTTACACGGAATTTCATTTAAATAATCAAATTTATGGGCATAGAACTGTTTATAATATTCTCTTTATCCTTTCAATGTCTGTGGGATCAGTATCTATCTTACAGTAATCTGTGTCTTCTTTTTTCTTGGTTAGCTTGACTAGAGGTTTATCAATTTTGCTGGTCTTCCCCAGCATTAGACAGATTTTTTCTGTTTCTTTCTCCCAGCTGCAACTTGCCCCCAAAGATTAGTGAATTTGCTGCCTTACCCCCCATGGTTTATGGCCTTTTGTCATAGTGAGATAGCAGAGAGACATATGAGTGGGGCTTCATGCCTTTCCACAGCAGCTGTTTCTCCCCTCCCCCCGGTCCAATGAAGGAGGATTTCTTCAGTCTTTTGCCCTGTCCCCAATCTTTCTTGTGAACACCTGGAGAAGAGCCTGTGAATGCATGTAAAATTCTCCTTGTGTCTGCATCTCCCAGGAATTCCATATTCTCATACCAGCCCACACTCAGTCTTTGGCAATTTGTCAAAAATTTTAGCTGAATTCTTCTTACCAGCTTGTATGACACCCAGCACCCAGCTGAGAGAAGCAAATGCTCATGTCCTGTGTTTCTCTGATTTGTAGTCACCTACCTTTCCTTAGATTTCAAGCTAGTCAGGTGCTCTGCCACCTCAGCTTTCTGATGGGCTCAAGAAAAGTCATGATTTTGTAGACTATCTTTTTCTTGTTGTAACATTAGGGATGCTCTTTGTGACTTTCTGCATTCTAAACAGAAGCTAGAAGTCCCAATACACAGCTTTTGACCTAGGAAATGCATTTTTTTCAATACCCACCAGGAAGGAGAATCACATGCACTTCTCATTCACATATGATGGACAGCTATATATACTCATGGTCTTACTCCAGGGTCATGCTAATTTTCTCGCTCTCGGTTACAATACAGCCAAAGGGACCTGAACCATCTGGATATTACATAAAACATCATATTGGTCTACTGTGTTGATCACACGGTATTAATTGAGCCTGTTGAGCAAGAACCTGCAGAGAATCTGGATGCCTTGGTATGACAACACATGTCTTCCAGGTGCTGGATGGGAAATAAGCCTCATGAAAATTCAGAAGCCTTCCACATTGGTGAAGTTTTAGGGGTTTGGTGGTCTGGGATATCACATGACATTCCTTCCAAAGTAAAGGTAAAGTTATTGCACTTGTGTCTCCTATTGCTAACAAAGAAACATAACACTTCATAGGCTTCTTCAGGTTCCGGGCGCAACATACACTATTCCTACCCGTTTATCAGTGCAATGGAGGGCTGCTATTTTTGAGTGGGGAGCAGAGCAGGCAAGAGGTCTGCAGCAGATCTAGGCTGCAGTACAAGCAACCCTACCTCTTGGGCCACACAACCCCATAGATCCCTTGGTAATAGACGCCTGTGGGAGAGAAGGATGCTGTGTGGAGCCTCTGGCAAATTCTAATAGCAGAGGTGTAGCACAGTCCCCTTCAGGGCTCAAGCAAACAGCTCTTGGCATGCTACAGTGTCTTGGTAGAAGCTGAGTATCTAACCGTGGTACATCAAGTGTCACACGGCCAAAATTACCCATTACGATGAACTGGGTACTCTCAGACCCACCAATTCACCAGCAGCTATCCATTTTAAAACAGAAGTGATACATTAGGATTCAATCTCAGATGGGTCCAGAAAGCATAGGAAAGCTGTAGAAACAGGTGACCCAGATCCACTGTTGCAGCAGTGCGTCTTCCTCCGCCCATACCTATGGCTTCACGAAGGTGTTTCCCCACGATCAACTGATGAAGCAGGAAAAAAGCTGGTTTTATTTCATGGATAGGTAAGCTCTGTATGTTGGTACAAGTTGAAAATGGAGTGTTGTTGCACTAGAGCCCTACTCAGTGGAAGTGAAAGACAGTGGTGAGTGGAAATCCTCCCAGTGGACAGAGTTTTGGGGGTCATCCACTTTACATGGAGAGAGAAGTAGCCCCAGGTAAGGGTATAGTCAGACTCAGGGACAGTGGTGAATAGCTTGGCTGGCTAGTCAGAAGCCTACAAGGATCAAAACTGGAAAATCAGGGACAAGGAGGTCTGAGGGAGAGGCACGTGGCTAGACCTACGAGAGTGGGCACAGACTGTGAGAATTTTCTGCACCTACTGCAGAGGATGCACTAAATCACCAAGTGGAAAGAAAGACTGGGTCAGAGGATGTCAGCCAGCTTCTGTCCTCAACTCTTGCAGTGCTTGCACAGTAGGCTCATGAATACCCGAGATTCAGGCTATGCATGGGTCTAACAATAAGGGCAGAGGGGTGGGAGGCAATCCTAGGAGCTGAGTTTAAACTAGAAGACGCTGAGTTAATCTTGAATTGGCCAGTTAGTTTCTACCATCAACAGAAGTGGGGCCTCAAAAGCTAACCGAATTTCAGTTATAAAAAGTAAAGCAGGTGATGCTTTTTGCTTGAGTTTGTCGCACCCAAGATGTGTCTGAATTCCCTGTTTGGAGGGAGGGGGTTTGAATCTTATGTTCTCATGGTCACTTCGAACCAACTTCTTACTTCAGCTCACTTTGTGGTTTCTACTTGGTATCTTGTAGGCTTTAAAAGAAATTTACTCCAGTGTCAACCCCTATGTAGGAAATGGCCTCTTTTTGATGATCTCCCCATAAACATGGCTGCTGCATGCAGCAGACCGTTACAGAAAATTTAAGGGTTCCAAAAAATGGTCACATCTTGAATCGTAAAGCAATAACTAAAATTTCTCTTTGGCTGTCTCACTCACACAGTGGCCCAGCTTACAGGCCTGTTTTTTTGTGCTCTTGGCCTAATCCTCAGGGGCAAAAACAAATTCTTATTTTTTCACGCAGAAGAGTTTAGCCATCTTTCTGCTGCCTTAATTCTTTCAAGGAACTATCAGGGTCTCATCTTCTGCCCTGTCTGCATCTTCTTTTTCATCTTCTGCTCCTAGTTCCTCATCGAGGTATTTTCTTCTCTAATGGGCATTCCAGGGTTAGCAGTGGAGTGATACGTTTTTTCACCCAAACTATATAAGCATTAGAAATAATGTATGTGAATTGTCTGTTACACTGCCAGGCACAGGGATGTTCAGTTGCTAGTTATCATTACCACAATCATATAGTTTTACCAGTGAAAAGTTAACAGAGGAAAAGAAAAGTCAATTTCCATCTCAAAGGACAATCTGTGTCCAGTAATAATCCCTCAAGCTTTTGTCCTCATCTTGCTTACTCAGGTAGCTCTTATTTATTGTATGGTAATGATGGAACCATATTTATAGTTTTAATCATTACACAGGCCTGTCAGTTTCACCCTATTCTGCCTCCAACAACTGTCTTGCTAATGAGTGCCATGGGTCACAATGGAGATGAAGAGAAAGTCAGTGCAAACCAACCCAACATCTGGGGCCACAGCTCCGAGAACATCCTCTACTGAGTGTGATTCATGTGGATTTATGATGATTAGGGTAAAAAAATACAACAAAAGATAGATGGATATTTCTAGGAAAAACAAAAGAGGTACCAAAAATTAAATATTCCATGCTTAGATCTATTTAGAAGATATTTTTATATTTAATGTAGAAATTCAGCATATAATCTTTCTTTCTTTCTGAAATGGAAAGTAAATGTATAGTAGTAAGAACAGCTTTAAAACAATGGACTTTTGGAATTTAATTAGCATATTTAATTGGCAAACTCAGTATTTCGAGGCCATTTTGTCTGGACTGGGCATGGTGTACATTGTTATATCTAAATCCAGGACCCACTTGCTCCTTTCCTGTCACTTTCCTTTTTAATATTGCAAGGACCATTTGAAATTTTAGTATTAAATTTTAGTATTATTTGGTATTTAGTATCAAATACCAAATTTAGTATTAAATTTGGTATTTGAAATTTCAATATTTAAATAACAGAAACTGCAATTGTATCATGAATCCCATCTTCCCATAGAAAAGAATGACCAAAAAGTTCCTTCGAGTTTAGCAGCAACTCCCCAGGGAGGGAGGTCACCTTCTAGAGGGGCTCTGAATGCTCCTGGGCAGGAGCTCAGCCCGTGAATAGGAAGAGTTCTCTAACCCAGACGAGCTAGCCGTATTTCCTTTATATACACATTTCCCTTACATGTTTCCATTCAGATACTGACAACCCCCACGTTTCTATCTCCAGCCTGGGCTTCTACTTTGAACTCCAGACTTGTCTATCTAACTACCTCCTTGACATCTCCACTTAAACACCTAACAGAAACCTCTACCTTACCGTGTCCACAACTGAACCCCGACTGTTTCTCCCCTCCACTCTTTCAGATATTCAGGTCAGAAACCCTGGAGTCATCCTTGACTCTTTCTTTCACAATCGATATCCAATTAATTAGCAAGTCCTGTAGACATTTCTTTCCAATTATATCCAGAATCTGACAACTTCTCACCACCTCCACTGTTAGCACCTTTATCTCAGCCACCCTTATCTCTCACTTGGATTGTTTTAATAGCCTCCAACTGCTCTTCCTGTCTCCACCTTCGTCCCTCCGACAGCCTATTCTCAACGTAGCATCCAGTGATCCTTTTCAAAATCTAAGCCAGATTTTGTGACTCTTCTCTCAAAACTCGCCCCACCTCACACAGACTGCGAACTAAGGTCCTTCAATGCCCTGCAAGGCTGCACGTGGCCGGGCCCCATGACCTCTCTGATCCCCTCTCCTACCACAGTTGCCTTTGCTTCCTGGGTTCCAACCACATTGGCCTCCTTACAGCCAGGGCTCCTGTGCTTTGAAAGAAGGGAAGAGAGATACGTGGTGGTGCCACACCAATTTAAATTTTGAAAAGACGTAAAATATACTCCATCTGCATTCCATAATAATATTCTTTTCAGCCTATTATGTTCTGTGTGGTGATTTAAAGCGTGTGTGCAAATTCTTTGACACTCCTTCTATCAAGAGGTAGGTCTAACTCCCTTCCTCTTCAATGTAAGCAGGTCTTAATCACAACGCTGCAAAAGTGATGCTATGTAACTTCTGAGGTTAGATTAGAAAAGGCTATGCAGCATCTGCTGGGTTCTCTTGGAATACTGGCTTTCAGAATCTACTCACCATCCCATGAGGAAGAGGAGAGGGCACATGGAGAGACCACGTGTAGGTGTTCCAGGTGAAAGCCGTCAGCCAGCACCAGCCTCCAGACATGAGGGAGCCTGCCTTCATGTGAATGCCAACTCCAGTCTCAAGTTGCCCCAGGGACACTGCAATGAGCCAAGCCCCAGCCAAACTGCAGATTCTTGATCAAAATAAATGTTGGTTGTTTTTAGGCCATTAAGTTTGCGGTGGTTGTTATCCAGCAACAGATAACTGGAACATCCTGTTTCTGTGCCATTTTTGATTCATTTTTCTGAAATGAATAGTTAGCATCTATTTCACTGCCCTCTCCCTTCTGTACTTCACTTCAGGTTTTTTTTGTCTCTCTTCTCTCACTTGTTTCTTTTGTTCTTTCTCTCATTATCATGATAAGCATTTTAAATAAGCAATTCTATTAAAAGAGACATATTGGCCACACATATTTGAGAATTGGTTTTTGATGTAATGTTTTTGAGATATTGCTTTTCATTATGTTGATTGGTTTCACATCTCCATTACTTGTATACAAATGATTTTTTAAAAAACTGTTATCATTCTAAGCATTTTAGGTGAAATTTCAATCTTAAGTCCTACTGATCATATTTCACAGGCTGCTACGATCACCATTAGTTTCCATCTGACCTGTCCTTTCTTTCTCAATATAGAAGACAATTATACTTTTTCCTTCAATTACAAGAACAATATAGTAACTAGAGGTAAACATACCAAAACTTTCACTTACAGAGGCGATCTCTGAATGTTGCTAACTGGTGATTTTTACTTCTTCATGACCGCCCCCAGTTTCTACAGTAAATATGAGTTCCTTTTAAAATAAAGACAGATTCTTTAATTATGTATAATAGCATTATGAAAAATATGTTCTATAGTGTTTTCTTTTTGGGAGCAGGGGTCTTTTCACATTCTCTCCCTCTTGTTTCTTTTCGGTTTAACCCAGACCTTTTATCATAAAAGAAATGCAGGCAACCAGCCCACGCTGCAGGGAGCTGTGGACAGTGTCCTCTCCTGTTCAACACTTCCAAAGTTTTATTCCTACCTGGGCTGGGGAGTTCTGTCATAGCCCTCCTGTTCTCGTAATCTAAGCAAATTTCTTTTTTATTGGTACGTGTTTTATTTCTCCCATATAACTTTTAGTTATAATATCACAATAAAAAACAATTCATTTAGATCTACTTAATTCCTTTCTCTGTAGGTCACTTCAGCTTAATTATTATGTTTTTACATTCAGAGGCATTTGTAGCAGCTGCTGTTTTATCCCTCCTTGAGCCATGTGGCTCTTTCCCATGTCTTTTCAACCTCTCGATGACTAGGCTTCAGTTAGTCAACGTCTTTCAATTAAAAAAAGAAAAACTGATGTAGAAAACAGCAGAGCTTTCTATTTCAGCATCCTTTTTCATGGATATGTATGGGATTAGTGTATTTCAGTTCCGATGAGGCCCTCTTCATTTCCATCTGGCTGAGTCCAATGAACTACGCTGGGTGAATGTTCCTTTCCAGAGAAAGTGAACCTAAAGAGGGTTCAGAAATTCCAGGGCACACCTGAGCCAGAGCAATGTCTCTATTATTACGAAAGTCAGCCAAAAGTGATGAAATCATATGTTTGGATCTAACACTCTCCACAGAATTACGATTCTAAGTGGGTTTGGTTTGTTCCTTTGAGACCAGATACTAAATGGGACTTAGCCCATGTCTCTTAGTGTCACTTCATATCCTGGAGGGGATGGGGTTTATATGAATAGTGGAGAATTGTTATTTGAAAAAATAAAATGAACTTGTAGTTCTGTGGTGCGTTGAAGGGCAATAGTTACGACTACCTTCTATATATTTTCTTTAATTCATTTAAAGATGGTTTCTCCACCCACCACGTCAAGGACACTACTTTAACACCTCTAACTCACTAAATAACCACCTCTATGACTCCTATATTCATATTTGGCAGTAACTCTGATCTCTAACCTAGATCCAACTACCTGCTTCACATTTCCTCTTGGCTAGGCACCTTAATGGCAACATGTCCAAAATTGAACTCACGATCTTCCTCACCCCACAGACCTCCTCCTCCCTCAGGATTTCCTATCTCAAGGAATGGCTCTACAAATATAGATGGCCATCTTGTCCAGGCCAGAAATCTGTCTCCTTTGTCCAATGCTATATCTCCTACACCCAACACAATACCTGGCACATAGTTGGTACTTAGTATTTGTTGAATGAATATTGAAAAAGTATGGGAATTGCCATTAAGTCAGACTCTCGGCTCCTTCAAAGACCAATGAAATAGATTAGGGTTTATCTGAAACCCAAGCCAATCTTTACTGCCTCTCAAATCCAGGCTCTCTCCATCATGCCAAAGCTACCACTATTTACTCACACAGTTGAATGCCTGCTAAAATTCCCATCATTACTGTGCATCAACATGAAGTTAAATGAATGAATTGATTATAATTTTCTCTGCTCTACAAAATTTCTGCTTCTCATACTGCGCTTCATGAATGTGTCACTGCTGGAAAACGAACACTAACTGTGTATTCAGGGCATTTAACAGCAAATTTGAGTGAAATGTTGATATCTCGACAGGAAAGATTTCTTTGAGCTCTACTAAGCATTTCTTAAAGCAAACTGTGTCAGCAGACTGAAATTACACACAAAATTATCTAAACTATTCACATATGATAGGCAGTCAGACTTTGTAGTAGATGAAGCTTTGAAAATGTAGGGGATGAAACTGAATAATATCAACCTCTGGTCTAATTACCTCTAATCCAAGTCTCTGCTCATGGCTAAAGGCATAAAATACAAACAATTATGGTACACGATAGTGTGCGACGTCAGGTAGCAACAGAGGAGAGACTATTACAGCCCTGAATGCACACATGGTGCAGTTGCTGCATTTCATCTACTATTTTAGAGACTTACTGAGAACTTAATGTGATAAGGGATGCATTACTCCTGGACTTAGTCCATTACTTTACCTTGCATGATACAAGCAGAGTGGTGCATACTTTGGAGGGACAAAGGAGGCTGCTTCTTACTGCCTGAGCTTTCCACACTGCAGACCACCTTAATTACATCCAAGTTGTTGGTTAACTAAATCCACTGGAGGTATACTACTAATTGTTCAGCCATCACACCTCAAGGGCAAACAATGTAATTCTTCAGTCACCTGCTCTCTGATTTGATCATTCTCAGCTCATGCTTTTGACTGTGCAACAAGATTCTGAAAAACAAGCAATGAAATCTGCATGAAGATTAGAACTCAATAGGTAATCCATCAATTCTAAAAATAAAAATCCAAGATATTATGTCCATTTGAATAATTCCAAAATCGCAAATAAATTATCCTATGCATGGATAGGTCAGAGTATCTCTTCTCTTTTTGTTGGAATGCTGCCCCATTCCCTCACTTATTTCCTTTCTAGGCCACAAATAATACTTCATGATAATAACAATAGCTAACATTCAATGAGCACTTGCTACGTGCCAGGAACCTTACTTAGATCAGGGTTTCTCAGCCTTGGCATTATTGACATTTTGGACCTGACAGTTTTGCTGTGTGAGTCATGCTTTTAGGATGTTGAGCAGCATTCCAGGCCTCTACCCTTCCCACCCGACACCTAGTTATGACAACCAAAATGTCTCCAGAAATTGCTAAATGTTCCCTGGTGGGCAAAATTGCCCCCAGTTGAGAACTACTGCCTCAGATATATCAATTTATTTAATCCTTTAAACAACGCCATGAGATAAGTTCTACTCTCCACTGTACAGGTGAGAAAACAGAGGCCCAGAGAGATTCAATAACTTACTAAGGTCACACAGGTTCTAGAGATACCGATGGTATTTGATCCAAGGTAATCGGACTCCAGAGCCTGACTCTTAACTGCTGCCCTAGAGATTTGACCCCTTTCTGACTTTAGAGCTTAATATGAAGAGGCTTGTTGGATCAGAATCCCTTCCAGAGTTGCTGAAAAAAAATACTTCAGCAGTGAAGATTGGTTCAGGGATTGAAAATGACAGGAAAGTAAGAGGGAGGTGGGAGGAAGGTCTCCACCAAAGTATGTACACCTGGGTCATGGTAATTGAAAGAAGACATTTTTAAAATGGAGGATCACCCATGTGATGAAAAATCTAAAAACCCAAGGCTTGGTAACTTTCTTCTTCTACCACCTAAATCATTTTCAGATCTAGGTGGAATAGATGTTGAGTATAATTTAAGTGCCTCCTCTCCTAATGGAAATATCTGGCCCATCAGCCAGCATAATTCTCATCATTAGATTCCCTCCTATAATTGGAGATTTATATCTTCCAATTAGAGAATTCATTTGCAGATGACCCTTGTTAAAATGCTAATATTCATATTAAGCTCTGTTAGTCTTCATTTAAATAAATTAATCAAATTAGTTAGTGAGTCATTTAGCAAGCCATTAGAAGTAAATTACAAAACAGGAAAGTTCTGATGGCCCAGTCAGGGGCAGGGAAAATCTGGTTACAATGTATTCTGCAGGGGAGCCACACGTGGGGCTGGAAGCACAGTGTGGGGGAGTACAGGACAGGCAATGTGCTGGGCTGGGACAGGTGACCAGCAGTGAGGAGGGGCATGGAGAGTCACTTACAGGAAACTCTGCCTCCTTTCTGTTCTTCCCCAGAACCCTATTTGACAGTCTCATCCCCCAACATGCAGACTGGTCCCAGTCTATCCAAGAAGGCTGCACAGCACATCTGTCACTCACAGCAAACTATGAGGAGTGGCACACCCCACCCCACCCACCCCGCAACAAGTGGCACTGCTCTTCCTTGAAAGAGTTACCCAAACTGCTTTCTACTTTAATGATACATGGACTTCTACGTGCAGGAAACCTAAGCCTGACTTCACAATTCACATGGCTTTTCCCTGGTCCTGGCTTCTCCAAACATCTTGTGGAACACTGAATTTCACCATCTCCTGTGGGACAGGAGACTTCGGTGAGGGCACTCTATCCCTCATTGTGGATGTCCTCCTTTGGGCAAGAAAGTCTTCCCTCTCTGTCTCAAGTAGGGAGGCAAAAAAGAAGTCCAGTCTTCTCCCCTACCCATTACTGCTAAAAACAAGTAGACAACTACTTGTTTCTTTTGATCCAAAAGTGTCAATCACTACACTAAAAGGCTTCCTATCTTGGAGTGCCTATTGTGAGAATTTTTCTTCAAAAAAGGAATGAAAGAATAAAATGCCACTGAAATTTAAACTAGGCTCTGTAATTAAGCACTTTAAATTTGCTCAAAACAATTTTCAAGCATTCAAATGCTAACAGAAAGCTTCTTCAAAAATATGAACAGACAAGAAAATCAGACCCAAGGTTCATAACTGATATAACAGGAAAAAATTTTATTGTGGAACTCTTAAAGGCCGATGATTAAAGAAAGGAAAGAAAACCATCACACGGATCACAAAGCTAGGTTGGGTGGTTAACTGCAAGAGTAACCAGATAAACCTCACAGGAGCACTCTAGCTATCAAGTAGGCTTAGAGATGGAAAGTTGGCCTGTATCTGATCAAATTACCTTGCCTTTTGAGAAAATCAGGGTGAAAGAAAAGCATACACAAATATCTTTTAAAAGATATTTAAAAAAACTTCTATTTATTATATTTTGCAACTATGATCTTTTAAAACCATGGCCTTAGGAAAATCTGCTTTGGCAAGCAACTGCAGAGGCTCCTGCAGAGAGAAAGTGAAGAGACCGGGCTTACATACAAGGGCTGCTGGCACGTTCAAAGTGCAGGGGATAGTTCACAGAGCAAAATGTAGTCCTAAGTAAATGGGGTTTCAGGCAATTTGAGTGTTAAGATAACATCATTAAGAGTAGAACAGATTGTGCTCAAACCCTGCTGTTTATAATTAACACGTTGCTTCCAAATACTCCAGGGTCCCTGGTAAAGAGTCTTCTGCTCACATCCACCCAGACCAATCAGAGGATTTTCATCAGATTCCATGCTGGGCCAGCACCTGTCTGGACAAATCCAGTAGAGCCAAAGAACTCCTCTCCCTGGCCAGCTAAGGAGTTGGATGAACACAGCTTGGCTTAGTCACTGTCACAGTGTCCATATGGCTTTGAAGCTTGTTTTCACAAGAAATCATACAAGTATTTTATTATGTCAAAGTTCACCGTCCTATAAACAAAAACAGACAATATGTTAGCATCCTCACCCCCTAGCCTGCTCCGCTCTGCATGTATGATTCTGGGAAGCATGTGCAAAATAATTCACAACTAATGCTAAATCACCCTATAGTGCTATCAAAGGTACTGTGATGGGATTGACACTAATTTTGTAAAATGTCCCTAGAAACAGAGTGTGTTTAAAGTTTCTTTCTTCCCCCATGCATAAAGTTTGCTTTTCTAACAAAAGAAAACAAAGTGAGAATGAGTCAACATCTGTATTTCAATTATAGTACAGAAAGTTTAGATTTCAACTGAAAGCTATTTGCTTTTTGTCTAATAACCAGAATAAAGTAATTAGAGATGCAAAAGTATTTAAATCTTCTTTGCTTTTGAACATTGTTTATCTTCCAAAACACCTGTTTTATCACTCGATAATGCATAGCTCATCTGTCCTCATTTGTAGTTTTCATTCTTTTCAGTCTTTCAACACTGGCTGACCTGTGTGTGTAATGCAACTAAATCTGTATGATCCAAGAATACGAGACAACAAATAGACGATGTGGAATGTATATTTTTGTACTCTGATGGCAGGCAGAACAAAATAGCAGGCAGGCAGAGACATATAATTATTTTCCTTTCTCCAAACTCATTCTTCACTATAAATATTCAGACTTGGAGGTTTATTATTTGAATAAATGATCAAAATAATTAGATATAATGATCTAGCAATAAGTATAAAATTAAACCCTTGAAATATTCAGTTCTTCAAAAATAATCATCCATGTGAGAACAGCCTTTTAAAGATTCACTAATTGCACACTTATTTATTAAACCATCATCAATTAATGTTTTTGTCTATCCCTTGGTAATACACTTTCTAAAAAAGTTTCTAAGCAAATGACTGACATAGCAAATATTTTTAAAAATTTGGAATGGGGAACTATAGATACTGCTTATGAAAATACATTTAAAAATAGCTCAAATTAGATGCTATGGCTATTGTGGTACCTAATGTTGGACTGAAGAATACCTTAATTGTTTCATTACAATAGTGCCTCTCTGAAAATACTAAACCTTTCCAAATGGTATAAAAACACTGCCAAAACGATCCTGTTATCATTAGCAGTAATAAAACAACTAAAAATAGTTACTAAAATTAAAAAAAAAAAATTATCTCAGGCATTATTACACAAAAGGCATGGTTACTATATCCTAAAGCTATTTTATTTTTGTGTGTTTTTCTTTCGTTCAACTCTAGAATCTCCCAAATTTACTGATAACAAGGTACCACTAATAAGTCATTTTGAAAAAAAAATCATGATACTGGTTGAAAAGATCTTTTTTGGAGGCTCTCAGAAGGAAACAGACATAGTAGGCTATTTTTTGCCACAGGCAAAAAGGGAAGTGGAATTTGTACATCTCTCCAGACACATGTCCCCACAATGACTTTGGGTCTTAAGGTTATAAACCTAAAGTGACAAGGTAAAGTCAACTTAATGTTAAGTTTTATTGTTTTGTTTTGGCATTGGGTAAAAAAAAAAAAGTTTAGAAGAAGCTAAGATTGAAACAATTTAAATTCCAACACTACGGAATTGGAAGGCATTATTTGATAGAATATTACATCACCATAGAAAATGATCAATATGAAGACATACCTACAATATTAGGAGGGGAAAGGAGAACAGAGAATTGCAACTCTGTTGTGATGGCTAAGGAGGAAGGTTTGTATAATGGACTAACAATAGATGAGAACACAAAATACTGTGATTTCTAAGTGGTAGGACTCATACTTTATTCAGTAATCTGTTTGTATAACTATAGCAGAGTTTGTGCAATAAAATTTTCTTTAATAGAATGAATGGACTGACTTAAAAACACTAATCAATTTAAATGTACTCATTTATAAAAGCTTCACTATATTCTATTTCTCTGCTTTGCCATTGGGAAGTAGTCAAGCAAACTCAATCATACAGTCAAAATTTCTGGACTTGTTTATAAAACTAAATTAATCAGCAATTGAATATGTAAGATCATTCCTTTAAGCAACATTTACTGCCCAAGATGTATGACTACCTTTCTCTATCATCTCTCTATCCCCCAATATAAATAGGTGACTTGCCAATTAATCCCCACATATATTATTCTAAATCATGGCAGAATTTGATACAATAACCACAAGGGCAACATCAAAAATTATGTCACACATTCCAAAGATAACTTTGTGCTTTGAAGGACTTGGAGACAAATAGTTCACTTTAAAGAAAGGTTTAATTTACAAAGACAGTTATGTACTTTGCATGTACTTTCTCTGTCTTTTCATGGCTTAGATGAATATTAGATTCATATAAATACAATTTTAAGATTTTGGT
Organism: Diceros bicornis minor; assembly: GCF_020826845.1. Classification (NCBI taxonomy): domain Eukaryota; kingdom Metazoa; phylum Chordata; class Mammalia; order Perissodactyla; family Rhinocerotidae; genus Diceros; species Diceros bicornis. The sequence continues at coordinate 13,924,777 of NC_080742.1, read as the reverse complement.
TAGTTTTTATATACTACAAGAGATTCTCTCTCTCATAGAACCCAAATGAATTATTTCCTAAAGTAAGCATCTAGAAAGAAATAGGATAAACACAAATAATGTGTTTGCCTAGGAATAATTCTTAAACCAGAATTTAGAATACTTAACAGAAGTTAATTACATGGCAAAAATCTAAGGATTTAATTTTGCCTTTATCCCTTTATTTCACTTTGTTGATTCTTTCACTACACTGAAATATACTTTTTCCTCATGGGATACTATTTTATTTCCTGTTAGTTTTGTAGGCAGTTTAAGTTATTTTTTAGTTTGGTTCTTCTGACAACTTGCGACTGTACAACTTTAAGTCACCATCTTAAATTACCTTGTATCTTTCCACTGACTATGGAAGAAAAAAAATTGGAAACTTATAACTACCATTCACATTAAGAACAATCCCAAGACAATATTTAATAAGCTTCTTGTCTGTCATCTGTCTTGTCCCATACTCTCGCTCCAAATTCTGCACTCCCTTTCTGGAACCAGCCTCCTGCTGCTTCTCTGGTCAAATCTTTCCACTGCTCCTTGGTCAATAAAGTTCTCTCTGTCCTCTGCCTCTTCCATGAGTGGTTTTTTCTCTTCTGCTTAACTGAAAGTAGGCTCCCCTTGAAGAACCCAGGCTCCTCTTCAGCTCTTTCCAGTGAGGTCAGACTCTCTATTGTACCCCAGGCAGTCCTGTCAGGTGGGGTTCGTGTCCTTGTGCAAAAAACTCTGCTCCTCTGAGACTCAGACCATTCCATTCACCACTGTTTATCCCTCTGTCACCATCTCTTAGTCACTGAATAATGTAGCATCCAGTTCAGTCTTCCTCTCCATCTCAAGACCTGTATCCAGCCTTAGTGACGCCACTGCACACTTGTCTTTCTTAACTCCAATGGCCGCCTCTTCTACTCGCATGATCACACTCAGAAATGTTCTACCTCTAAAAACATAAATTCAGACATTCTACCCTCTGATCCCCAATCTCTTCCTTTAAGCTATCTGGAACACCCAGAGACAACCAGTTCACAAACCCCTTCAGTTTCTCCTGATCTACATACTTACTGAGTATTATGTGCCAGGCACTGAACTATTAGCTCTCTACTGGATGTACTTCCTTCCTTCCCTCCCTAGCTTAGACTCTGCGGTTCGTCACTTCAAGCGCTCACTTGCTAGCATCCACTGAAATTCACCTGGCAAAACCCCAATCCTACGTGATTTCAATTACACCCCTTTGCTGTCCCAGTACCCAGCATATGGAATGCTGTTGGAGAAGATCACAAGTTTCACAGATTGGTGCCACTGTAAATTCAAGGTCAGGAACCTCGACTGGGCCCTCAACACTCTCAGCAAGCTGCTTTCCTTGTCAGCACTTTCTTCCATTCCCCACGGCAGCTATTTCAAATATCCACATTCCTCTCAAACTCCTACTGCCTCTGCCCTTAGTTTCAATTTTGCCTCCTCCTTCACAGGCAAAATAGAAGACATCAGATCAGAACTCCCTTAACTTCTTGCCACCAAACCTCCAAAGCTCCACCTGAATCCACCCTGTCCTCTCTTTACAACACAGAAGGTTCCCCTCTCTCATCCAGGGCTATTTTTTTCAACTCATGCTTCTAAATCCTATGCTTATATTACATTTCAAGGACTTCGTGCTTTAAATTAATCTCTCTCTCTTTTCTATCATTAACTTTCCTTCTGTACCAGTGCTTCCCATCAGCATTTAAATATGCTCAAATCTTTAATAATGACCCTCTCGCAACCCCACAACCCCTTTAGTAGGTAATAATCCTCTCTTCTTCTTTATGGCAAAAAAAATTCTAGAATATAGGCTCATGAGGATAGTATACAGATCTGTTATACTTGTTGCTACATTCCCAAAGCCTAGCACAGTGACTATAATACACACAGTAAATGTTAAATGAATAAACGAATGGAAAGCATTCTATTTGCTGCATCAACTTTCTTATAAATACTATTTAAATGCACTATAGTCTGACTTCTATCCCCACTGTATCCCTGAAAGTTACAAATGACTGCTTTATCATTAAATTGGATGGACTCTGTTTGATTTCCTGGCAGCAACTGACAATTTTGACCATCACTCCCTGCCCTTCGGTTTTCCTACTTTTCTTGTATATAACTTCATATATAACTGCTTTATCCACTTAAGCTGGTAGCACGAGTATTTTCCTGTGCTGTTATCCTTCAAAAGTACTATTTTTAACAACGGCATAGTGGTTTTCTTATAAGAATATACAATAAATTACTGACCCATTCTCTTATTTTGGACATTTAGGTTGTGTCGGGTGATCTAATTGTTCATTCTCTGCCACAGGTGTCTGGAACTAGGCCTACCTACCTCATCTTTGGTAACTATCCTTAGAAACTCCTCTCTACTAAGCCTCGACTTGGAATGAGAGTCTGTCTCCTTAGCTCCCTTCCCCTTGCTGCCCCAAAAGGCAAGCCCACAATGGTTCCCTGTCATCTGAAGTTTTACTGCTAATCACTATAGGAAAACATGCAATATTTATATATTTAGCATATACTAAGTTTAAAGCATTGTGTTAGATTTGAGGTAAGGCAGTGATTGACACCAACACAGTCTGTGCTTTGAGCTTCATGAACTTACACTGTAGAACGAAAGATGAATTAATTAAAACTATGATAAGTATCACAAGAAGACAATGAGACCTGTATAACACTGTGTGTGTGTGTGTGTGTGTAGGGACGATGGTGGTTATGGTGTATTTGAGAAGGCTTCTACAAGGAACAGACATTTTAAAATCTAAGGGCGATGTTGCAGTCAGCTGGATAAAGAGAGGAGGAGTTGGAGAGTGCTGCACATGCAAAGATGAAAGCAGAATGGTGAATATGAAGAACTGAAAATAGCCCGAGCGGTTCAAGTGCAAACACCCAGGGGAGAAGATGTGTGTGCCAGATGGGGCTGGGCACAAGGGCAGGGGCAAGACCACTGGGGCCTTGTAGGCTATTTTAAAGATTCTGTTTTTTAATCCTAAGAGTTATGGGAAACTATTGAAGACTTTTAAGTAGGAGGCTGACATTAAATTTTTAAACAATCATGCTGGCTGTAGTGTGGACAACAAATCAAAAGACAAGAGTAGACAGAAAACCAATCAGGAGGCTACTAGAGGAGAGATGATGGTGGCTTGGTCTAGAGAGGTAATGGTACAAATGATAGAAGTGAATGAATCTGAGATATACAGGAGGGACTTGGCAGGCTCAACAGGACTGATGCTTGGATACTGGGAGTGTGGGAGAGAGAAACGTCAGGAACGACTCCCAGGTCTCAGGCCTGTGCAACACGGCAGACTGCAGTGCTAATCACTGATGCAGGGAACACTGGATCCTCCTCTTTTCATTGGCAGGCAGAAGCAGAGGTTAGAATTCCTGAGTTCAGTTTTGGAAATGTATTGATGTAGCTGGGAAACATCCAATAAAAGTCAAGAATATTAAAAAAAAGGTCTGGCCTTTAAAAATTGCAGAGTTATTAATAGGTAGATGGTTGTTGAAGACCCGGGTATAGTTAAAATTTGCCTAGGAAAAAAGTATAACATAAAAAGAGAAAAGAGCCAAGCCTCAAGGACCAGCTACATGTAAAGGTCAGGCGGAGAGGATAAGCTGGCAAATGAGCCTTAAAAAAAATAGCCAGACAATAAAGAGGAAAACCAGAAGACTGGAATCACGGGCTCTAAGAGAAGAGAGTTTTAAGAAGGAGAGAGCAGTCAGCAGTGTTGGGTGCCACTGAGAGGACAAATAGCCCAAGGACTGAAAAAGGTTCTGGGGAAATGGAGGAGATGGAATTAGATATGAAGAGGGATCCCACCTTAGTGAAAAAGGAAAGAAAGACGATGGGCATCATGTAGGTAGTTGAAGGAGTTCTCAACTGATGGTTTCAATTTTGTTCTGTGAAAGAGTGAATGCTGAACAGAGTGAATACAGTACAGATGTTAGGACTTGTGGTTTGAATAAGAATCTAGGTTGAAAAGAAGCCTGTAAACCATGTGCTCTGTTCTTCAATGCATGAGGTGGAATGGCTGGGAGGCTGGTAGAAGATAATCAATCATAAGAAGAATAGAGAAATAGAGTCAGATTGCACGAGTCTCAAAGAAGCCCACATTTTCACAAGAAGTTGGGGGCAGTAACAATCTGGAACCGGCAACAAGAAGAAAGGATGGCACTTAAAGAGCATCCAGCCCTGAGGGACTGGAGTTTGAGAAAATAAGTAGCTACCACTAGAGGTAACTCCAGAGAAAGTATTATCCCCAGAGAAGAATCAGGTTTTCATTAAGGGATGAGGAAGACTATTAGGAAAAGACAGAAGGATATGGGAGGCATGGAAATAATGGGAGGTTAAATGAGCAGAAAAGAAGTACAAACCACCATGGGGATGAGAGTGGAAGAGGGCAGATGTGGGAAGGAGGAGGGGGTTATTCTTCGGACTCTGCCCGTGGAAAGCAAGGAGGAGCAGAGGAAACAAAAGGAACAAAGCAAGTTAGAGTTCCAAAGTTCTATGGCAAAATTTCAGGTCTACAATTCCTGCTCCCTTCTGAGGTGACAGACAGACGGAAGTGCACTTCTCTGGGTATGTTTAATGTCACCGATGCTGTGGATTAAGTAACACCCAATTCAGTCTGGTTCACTGTATATTCATTATATTAGGCATTCACAAACATCTGCCCTGAGCGTGATGACGCTGGGGCACAACCCAACACATTCTGAGTAATGACAAAATCCCTGAAATAAATATGCTTCATTCAAAAGTTATGCCTTTGATAGAGGCTCCTACATACAGAGTTTTTAATATCATTGCTTAGAAAAAGAAAGTTACTGCTTTATGGTCATACTGATTACATTCAAAAAAAGTTTCTGCTCAATTTCCTCTGTGTAAAAGTTTGCTCAATTTTATCATAATACATTTCAAACCCTCATTTCAGGTTTTAGAGTCTACAAGCTATCAAAATGTCTCAAATACCTGCATCATAATATCATTGAACTTTTAATTCAGAAGAGTTTTCGAGGCAGAGGCCAACCTGTGGATTTCAGAACTTCAAAGAAGCTGAAAAATTTATTAGAGGAGATCTGCAAATCCATACCTATGTCAAGCACTGTTTTTAGTCTGAATAATGTTTCATGCCTATATATTATTAATTTTGAAATATATGTAAACACTTTCATAATTAATCTTAATAGTATATTAAAATGGAATCTTCATATTCAAAAATGTTGGAAAAGCACCGGCATATGAATTGTCTTGCTCCATCTACTAGTCTACACACACACTGCTTTTTCTATTACAAGTCTTGACAGATTGTGATCCAGCTTCAACCATGAGATGAGGTCATTTATTCATATAAATGGCTAGAACATTCTCTATAATAGTAAGTACACCTCTTCGTGAGGAAATTCGTTACATTTTTAGATAGCTCTCATTTTGATAGACATACTTTCTTCCCTAGAACTTCTAACACTCTAGAATTACTGAGAATTAGTTTCATCCATTTTGCATGTAACAGCCCCCAAAATACTTGAGACAGTTACCATACCCTCCCTAAGGCTTTTCTCTCACACCCCTTCCCTCAGTCAGGGATATGACATGGTTCTTCATTCTACTGCCCCCTCAGTATGCGCCCAGTGGTCAATAACCCTCTTAAAACTCCAAGCACAGCACAGCACGTGAGATTTGACCTACCTATGGCAACACACAGTAGACCTACAACATCCCTTGAAAGAGACACCAGGATTTTTAAAACCTTGTATCAGCTAACATACTCAGGACTTAAGCCAGATCTCTCCCATCTTGTTTTAGTACATATGAGTTTTTTGCAGCCAACTGTCCATTAAATCCTACCTTGCTACTATGGGACCAATTATTCTAGTCTGCTAAGGTCTTTCAGAATCTTGATTTTTGCCATCTAACACATAAGCTAATTCTCCCAATTTTATGTCATTTGTAAATCTGATGAAAGGGTTCATTCCACAGTGAAACTTATTCATTCTTGGCACTTAAATGATCTTTTCTTGCTTAAATGACTAATGACATTACATTAGGAAGAACATTAATTTTTATATTTAGTATGTCATTTACATAATTCAACACATTTTAAATTAACGATTATTCTATGCTTACCTAGCAATAGCTCTGATGAAGTCTAGAGACACTGTGCATTTGTATTTTGGCCCATCAAGCTGATCATCATGGCCAACCAGGGTTAATAGCTGAAGGGTCACTAGAGAGGTAATCTAAAAATAAGAAAACATTTTTATGAGAAAATGTTTTAATGAGATTACATGATGTCCTTGTTTCTGAAATATTTTATAGTTCCTTTGATACAGACATATAACTGAATTCACAAGAATTAATCTGCAAAGAATATGACTACTTTGAAATTTATATACACAAATTTGTACATATGCTTTAAGTCCTAGTTAAACTAACAATCAGTCTTTAAGGATTCCACTAGAACCCTTAAATCCACTAGAGACAGCTTTGTTTCATTAATGACTCACACACATGACTGCTAACCTTTAAAACTACAAGTAAAGCATATTCCTTCTCTACATAAGAATTTTATGGCGTTTCTATCTAAATACCTCAGTATATCAAATCTACACTCCCTTGAGATCAAGCAGTTGAAATGTGGATGTGGGTCTCTTTCAGAGTCGGGTAGCTGGTTAGATAAGAGATAAATACATCCTTCAGACCTGGGCTTAATCTTGCTTTAAAACTGATCACCAATTAGGTAGTCAGGAAAACCCCAGAAGGATTAATATTGGCAAAAGCAAATTTTTGACAGGTCAAAATCAAAATACAAAATAACTTCACATTCATAAGGCCAACGAAAGTATTAAGAGCTCTGAAATCCAAGAAAGAAAGCTGATCCAAGAGCTGAAATTCTTTGAGCAGCCCATTCTCATCTTTCAATTTCTTATTCTCATCCCTGTAGACCAACAAGCAAAGAGGCCAGCAACAGCAAGAAGGAAAGATTTGGAGACGTGGTGATCTGTAACTGCTCTGTGGCAACACAGAGGATAAGAGTTATAACATCTGTAATACCTAATCATGTCTTAGGTATTAAAAATGCTCACTAATTTGAGACTAATACTTTGCAGATGCTCAGTAAACATTCTTTGAGTAATAAAAATAATAATAGCAGAAGTGATTTGCTTGGTACCAAGTACTCTTTACACAGTACCTCATTTATTTGTTATGACCCTACAAGGTGGACAGTCTTATACTCATTTTATAGATGAGCCTTAAAGATGTTCAGCAACTTTTCCCAGACCCCAGAGCTGGTAGGTGGCTTAGCAAGAATTCAAACCTAGAGTGCACACTCATCCTACTACACTACACAGATTCCACTACGATTCCCATTACAATTTTAAAAGGAAAACTGTTATGTAGTATTCAGTCAGCTGTCATACTTTATTAACAAATTAAAAAATGAATAGAAGGTACATACCACAGTGTTTTATACACAAAAAATACTATATCTAGAAAATATGAAGATTTTTTCAATTAGAAAAACATCTTGTATTAATACATCAAAATATGAAGCTTTGCATTCAAAAGGCTAAGGCTTTATTTTCTAATTCAATATCACAAATTAGGTTACACCTTGAAGCATTTTTTATGGATGTTCTGTGTTGAAGAGAGTATGTATTTTGCAGCTGTTGTATGCTCTGTTCTATATATGTCTATTAGATCAAGCTTATTTGTATTGTTGAAATCTTATAGACACCATTTTTTATCTACTTGATCTGTCAAAACTGAGAAAGGTATTAAAATTCTCCCATTATAAGGAGTTTGTCCTTTTCTTTTTGTAATTGTTTAGTTTTTGCTTTATATTTTTGAGCCTATGTTATTAAGAGCATACACTTAAAATTACCATGTTTTGCTCAGAAATTAAACCTTTTCATTATCATCTAATGGTCCTTTTCTTCAGTAATGCCTTTGCCTTACAGTGTATTTTTTCTAATACTAATATACCTACATCAGCATTCTTTTAGGTGCTAATCTTTTTTCCTGCATTGCTTTTCATTCTTAGAGAGTTCTCATGTAAACAACATGTAGTGGGACTTCCTCTTTGCAGCCAGTCTGACAACCTTTACCTTAAGTTGGACTATATACTCCACTTGCTTTTATTGTTTGATAGTCTAAAATTTTATTTCTACCTTTATGTCAACCTTTCTATTTGTCCCTCTTCTATATGTCTTTCTCATTCTTTTCTTGCTTTTTACTAAACTGAATTATAATATTTTTTCATTCTATGGTTTTCTCTACTACCTTGAAGTAGTTATATATTCCAATTTAATTCTAATTTCCATATTGATTTCTTCTTTGGCCCCCAAGCTATTTTAGAATTCCTCTTTAATTTCCAACTCATGGAGTTTTTCTAGTATTTTTTATTTGTTTTGTTTCCTTTTTTGGAGGGGGAGGAAGAGATCACTGGATGTGGTCTGTATACTAGCAATCCTTTGAATTTGTTGAAACAGCTGGGTTCTCAGGGAAGAAAGGAGAATGTACAGGAGCCTGAATGTCACTGTGATGAAGAGTGAAACTGACCAAAGAGTGAAACTGTCTGACCTGCCTGCCAGGCCCCTTCCTTCTTTGTCCCAAGAATGTCTTCAGCTGATGACAACTGAGCACAAAACATGCCCACAAAATAGGATGACTCACGCCAGGCAACAAGGTGGAGTGAGACAAGAGTTTTCTCTCCTACTTATACAAATACCTATATAATATCCTCCATTTTGCCTCTTGGCCTGCAAAGCCTAAAATATTTACTATGTGGCCCTTTGAAAAAGTTTGCCAACTCCTGCATTAGAGAATTGTTAGATTCAGATGATTAATTTAACCATAACCAATGTGGAAATCAAGATGTTCAGTGACTTTGCCAAAGTGATAATGACTGGATGGTCATCACTTGACTAAGCTTTAGGTCTCCTAATCTCAACTCTAAAACTTTTGAAATGCATGACTAAATTGTGATTACAGCTAAGAGAGCTAAGAACTACGAAGTTGTATTGTACTCTTGCCTGAAAAAAGAATGCGTTAAAAGTATGGGGATGATTGGTACAAAAGGGAGTGTTCAAGAGAACAGACACAGCAGTGTGCCTCAACAACAGGACTAAGGGCTCCCTGCCCATTAACTTGGAAATCTGGTGCATGCTACAAGTATGTGCTCACCATAGAGGTGGAGTTGTCCAGTTGTCACTCAAAGTATCAAGATCATCCAATTATCTCCTTCCTGCTCCCACCCCTGAGCCTATTTTGACTCCAGGCTTAATCTTCTCATTTCAGAAGAGAAAGAATATAGTTTAAGAGAAAGACCATTCAAAGTTAGGAAGACCTATCTTCTGCCACTTATTAGCAGTAGAATTCAGATTAGTCACTTAAACAATCTGAGCCTCAATTTTCAAAACTAAAAATCAAAATAATAATACATCAACCATGCACGTGTATTCTAAGTATTTATGAAATAACTAAAAATAAGCATAAGTCAAGGTCCTATTTCAATGCCTAGCATATGGCAAGTGCTCAATAAATTATACTTATTTTGTTAACAGGCATAAATTTATACCTATTTCAGAAATCAAAATTTTAATTTTGAGTTTATTGAGCTGATCAGCAAACTCAAATGTCCTATCTGCCTAATAATTTTTCAATATTTAGTCTGATTAACAGTATTTATCAATAAACTGGCATTCTAGCTTAAATATTTGTCTCTTGAGATTTGACTGGTATCATTAATTCTAATCATATCCCTGAGATACTGACTACCTCTGGGAAAATCTACAAAACCAAAAACCTACAAAAAACTTAAAAGCTAAGGGTCAGTTCCTGAGCCACAGTCGTCCACCCAAGCAACTGCTCTAGAGTCCTGACTCTCCAGGTATATCAGCCTACCTCACCACTGCTGCCCCCTCATCTCACTGAGCTGCCACTCACTTTATTTTTCCAAACAGCAACATGAAAATTTTTAAACTTGTTTTATTATCTGCAAACAATAGATGTTCTAGATGTGACACTGGTGTGTTTGACTGAGATCAAAAAACACAGACTCTTTTCTGAAGGAAAATCAATTTCTTTATTGAAATAATTATACAAATGATTATAGATGATAGGAAAGGTTTAAAAAATAGCCAAAATTAATGAATTGGTAACACCTGCTTTGTTGTTGCTGTTAGTGCCAGGGAGTCAATTCTGATTCCTAGCGGCCCTGTGTACAGCAGAGCGGAACCCTGCTCTGTCTTTTTGTGCCATCCTCTCACCTTCCAGTGCTATGTCACACAATACTCTGCTGATATTCATAGGGTTTTCATGGCCAATTTTTTTGGAAGTGGGTGGCCAGGTCCTTCCTCCTAGTCTGTCTAGTCTGGAAACTCTGCTAAAACCTGTCCACCATGGGTGACCCTGCTGGTATTTGAAATACGAGTGGCATAGCTTTCAGCATCACAGCAACATGCAGCTGCCACAGTATGACAACCGACAGACGGGCGGTGTGGTTCCCCGACCGGGAAACGAACCCGGGCCATGGTGGTGACAGCACCGAATCCTAACCACTAGACCACTAGGGCTGGCAACCCTTGCCACCTATCTGGAAACTCAGTCATTAGACATAGATCTTCCGTGGGGATAAAAAACCTTAGAAGGCAATTTTACTGTTTGTTAACAAATTTCCATTTATACCTAGAAAGCCTTTCTTAGAGTAGACATGAGAAAAGAACCAAACTGTAAGGCATATTCTATGATTACTCTAAGAATGAACCATCAGACAATGAATGAAGTGAATAAATTAAAGCTCCTTTCAATACGCAGTACAGAATTAAATGCTTCTTTATACCACCGTCATTTTTAAAACTTTTACTAGATTCACTGACTTCACCAATAGAAGCATTTGTTTTACTACCTGCCCAGTTCCTTACGCCATACTTCAGAAAAGAGATTTCATTTCAGGTATCAAAGGGCACTGCTACTATCCATATGAAGTATGACTTTTACTAGAAACGAATCATATACCTCCTCTCTAAGTAAGCTAAAAATGAGTAGTAACTATTTTATGACCTACTATATACATTTTTAATTCATTAGACAAATATTTATTGCCTACCTACTATGGATCAACCATTTTGGCATATGTAGTAGGTACCCCCCATTCCCTAAAATTACAAAAGGTACGCTCCTTCCTTTTCTAGGGTTTACCCTCAAATAATGTAACAGTGTTCACAAAAGTCAAAATTGGTACATATTACAAGAGATGTAAAAAGAATACTTTTAATCATTGCCTTTAACTTTTATTTTTGAGTTTTAAAATAGGTACTAGTAGATGAAAAGTGAAAGACCTCGTTTTCTTGACTAACCTTGAATTAGGGATTAAAATGAAAAGGTCATGTAGGTGATTAAATTAAACCATTTCAATCCCATAAGATTCCTTCACATGTTAATTGGAAATGTGACAAGGATAAGAGAAATGACAGGAAGGGGAATTCAGGTGATATAAATAAAGTCAAAGAGAAACCAGAGTAGCCTACATCTGGCACAGACTACTGGTATTTTCTAATTGAAATTATTTCTATCATTAGTATCCATATCACATCTAATGAAGATATAAGGGAAAGTAAAACTGACTCAAGGCAAAAATGATTTCGTAAGCTAGTAAACACTTTTTTTAGAACATTTTATATGCAGATATGAGGAAAGTTAACAAAAAGGTAAAAAATTTCAAGTTATTCAACCTTTTTACAAAAGTTAAGAGTTCCCATTTACCTAATTTAGGAGTTAAGTTAAAGGAAAAAAAGGTTAAAATTAAGTTAGTTGTTAAAAATTTGTGAAGTAGTGATGTGCCTATTAAATGAGGTCATCTGTGAAATACTTAGCACAGTGCCTGAAACATAGTTCGTATTTGGTAATATGAGATATTATTTATATTATTACTACCTATTGGCATTATTTTTCAATTTCAAATTTAATGAATAGACTTTTCTAGTAGCCCATTAATTTACTTAAAACTCATTATTATTTTATTTATTTATTATTTATTCCTATAGCTTTCTGAATAATATACCATGCTTAACTCATTTAGAAAATATAAAACTATCCGCAGACCAAAAATATCTATATGAAAAATATAACAAATTAAAAATCATACAGCCGATTAGCCCCAGATGTAGAGAAAAATTAAGGAATATGAGGCTAGTTCTGAAGAAATTATACAGAATGCAGACTAAAGAGATAAAAAGAGGGAAAACATGAAAGAGGTTAAAAAATAGAGAAGACAAAGTGAGAAGATCTAACATACTTCGAATCAAAGATCTAGAAGGAAAAGAGAGATGGACAGAATGGAGAAGCAATATCTGAAGAGAGAAAGGATGAAAATTCATTAGAGGAGATGAAAAATAGCAACCCACAGAACTAAAGAGCCAAATAAATCCAAAGGAGGAGAAATAAAAAAAAAAATCCATACCTAGAAACATCACAGTGAAAGTACAGAACACCAAAGATAAAGAAAAGTTCTTCTGAGTAGCTAGAGAAGAAAAAACAGATAACCTTCAAAGAAGTGGCAATTGGACTAACGGCTGTCTTAAGAACAACAATGAAAGCCATAAAATAGTGGAAAGGTATCTCCCATATATTGAAGAAAATAACTGTTAACTCAGAACTATACACCCAGAAAAAAACAATCTTTTAAGATTGAGGATGAAATAAACACATTTCCAAACTAAGAACAACCAAAAGTTTGATACAAAAGATCCCTACACACTTAAGGAAATTCCTAAAATGCTCCTCCAGGTGAAAGTGAAGGGATGCCAGTAAGAAGGTGTGAAATGCAAGAAGGACTGAAGAATGGAGAAAGGAGTAAACATGAAAGCCTAAATGAAATCTGCCTCTTTAGACGATAACAATAACGTATCATGGGTTTAAAAATACGATTAAAGTGCACAACACCAATAATATATAAATTGGGAGTGGAGACAATGAAGTTAGAATGTTCTAAGATCCTGTGGCGTCTGAGAGAAAAGTAAAAGTATTCATTAAATTTCAACTTTGTTAAGTATGAATGTTATAATTTTTAAAGCAAAACTAAGAGAATAGAAACAAGAGTATGTACTTCTAAATTAGGAGAGAGGATAACTTGAATTATAAAAATAATCAATCCAAAAGAAAATATGGTAAGCCAAATAGAAAGTATAAAACAAGATAATAGATATAAACAAAATAATATTAGTATTTATATTAAAAGTAAACTAAATGCTGCAGATAAAAGACAAAGATGGACTGAGGGAAAAAATAAATCCCACTATATACTGTTCAGAAGAGATACATTTAAAACAGAAGAATATGGGAAGGTCAAAAGTCAAAGGACAGAATGAGATACATCAAACAGTAATTAAAAAGAAAAACAAAGATATATTAACGTAGACAAAACACATTTAAAAAAGAGATTTAGAGAAAGGCTCACTTAATAATGACAAAATGCAGTCCCTGAGCTCAAACCTCTTACAAGACGAGTTACTTGTGACCTTTACTAGGAAGGGATGAGACACAGAACAGGATGAGCAGCCAAGGAATAACGGGGTCTTTGGGGAAGAGTAAGTATTGCTGAAAGTCAAGACAAACTCATTATCCTTCCCAGTTTAGAAACAGGTAGGACTTATGATGAGCAAGTAGGCCCAAGATTTTAATAAAGGGGAAGATATATAGAAAAGAGTTAACACACTCTCCTATGGCAAAATATATTCATTAACTTCAATCCTTCTATTTTTCTATAAGGAATTCATTTGCTAAAGTAGGTTGGTAATAGTCATTTGAAACTCACATATTAATCTTTATTATTAAAGGCAGGTTTCTTTAGTATTTTTCTTTTAATATAGAATAAAACAGTAATTACTTTTTACTTTGCCACTAGCATTTCCTTATATTATTTCTTATAACATCTACTTTCCTCTGATTCAAATACTCTCAAATATTTAATTTAATTCTTTAACCCAAATTGTTCTAAATTACTCTTTTTCCATTTTCCCATAGAGAAACACAAAATCTGTCTTTAATCTAGTTAGGTAAGAATTTCAAGAATATTTTCAGATACCTTACAGTTTTATTACTTTTACCACATTAGTTACACAAAGGCAATAAGTTGCACTGGATAGTCCCTTGAAGTCGCTTTCAGCTCTACCAGGATTCCATGGATAAATTAATCACGTAAATTGTACAAAGGATACAGTATCACTTCAGGATGCAGCAGTCAAAACACACCTCCAAAATATTAATAAGACGATTGCCCAATTTAGGGGGTGGGTCTAATTTAGGAAAAGCTAACACACAAAAAATACACTTCTAGAAAAAAAATGTATGAAACTTTTGGAAAATTATTTCTTACATGTGTATGTACAAGAACATCCATCTTCCCCTCCACTATCAAATCCTTAAAACTATTTAATTTTTATTTCCAACTGCATATCCATAAAACTCTTGAGGACTTGCTCTAGGTACTGTGCATTCAAAGATGAATAGGATCACGGAAAATACTGATTTACTTTCTTGCCCAAGTTTAAAATGTCTATGACAATATGAAGAAGTCATATCTCCAGGCTGGCATTAATATCTAAATAGCTTGATATGGTCAGGGGGAATACGGCAGAAGTCTCTAGACACTGAAGGTTCTTAGGACCAGATTCATAGTGGTTATCTCAGTTTTGTATGTGTGCATGAGCATGCATAAGGTAGAGGTGGGACCAGAGTCTTTCCCATCTACTGCAGCAGCGGAGGATTCAGTAACAAATTCATCACTCAAAGAAAAGAGACACACACGAGTCATTCCTGTTGTTAAGGTCCCAAATGCAGGAAGTGATTTACAGTAAGGCTCTAGTTCCAGCAAAGAAGAATAAATTGAAATACTTGCAGCCAATAAAATTAATGTTTTAAAAGGATTTAAACTTTGTTGGGAAAAAGCTCTCTAAATAATAATGGTAAAATACATTCCAAAATCTTTTTTAGCACTGTCTAGTTTAAAGAAGGCTTCTCATGCAGTTGAGCTTTGAATTACCCTGGAACATATACCCTGGAACATAAACAAATACTAACAAAGAGCCTAGATAGAAGGGTTAGAAAGAAGAAAATATTAAAATAAAAAATCTTTTGGAGGACTTCTGGTCCAGACAAGATGACATAGTTTTGTATTTACTGTTCTTCACTGCTAAGTACAATACACCCCGGAAACAACATAAAAGGTAACCAAAAAAGGACTCTGAAAGGTAGAAAGAGGAAGGTCCACTGCTTAGGGACCCAGGACTGGAGCAACAATATAGAGGCAGGGAGTCTTATGACCCCCAACCTGACAGCATAACGGGACTCAGGCCCAGCATCCCCTAACCCCCAGTCCAGAACAGAAAGCTACCCAGGTAGGCTTATTTCTCCCCTGGGCTGAACAAGAGTCCTGCCTCCCAAAACTGGCAATTGTGAATTCTATATCTGGCAAACCTATCCTCATGAATGAAGTGGAAATAAAGACATTCTCAAATGAGGGAAAAGTAAAGAATTTGTCACTAGCAGACCTACCTTTAAAGCATGGCTAAAGAAGTTCTTCAAAGAAAAAGGAAATGATGAAAGGAACCTTGAGCATCAAGAAGGAAGAAAGAACAGAAATAGCAGAAATATGGATAAATAAAATAGACTATCTCCTTATGAGTTTTCTAAATCATATCTGATTAAAAATTAACACCATCTGATACTCAAGACAATGATATTTAAAAAATGGAAGTAAGGTTACCATACTTCACTGGAAGAGGTAAAACTCTGATACCACTTATAAAACTAAACATGCAATTACCATATTGCCCAGCAACTGCACCATTGGGCATTGATCCCAGAGAACTTCATGTTCACACAAAAAACCTGTACATGAATGTTCATAGTAGCTTTATGCATAATAGCCAAAAAGTGGAAAGAACCCACATGTCCTTCAATGAGTGACTGGTTAAACAAATTGTGGCACATCCATATCACGGAATACTACTCAGCAATAAAAAAGAATGAACTATTGATACATGCAACAATTTGGACGAATCTCAAAGGAATTAACTATGCTAAGTGAAAAAAGCCAATCTCAAAGTTACATACTGCATGATTCTGTTTATTCAAATTCTTGGAAAGACAAAATTTTAGAGGTGGAAATTAGTGGTTGCCAGGGATGGGGAGAGTGGGTGGGAGGGAGGTGGATGTGGTTATAAAAGGAGTGGTCCTTGTGATAATGGAACTGGTTTGTATCCTGGCTGTGGTGGTGGATACACAATCCTACACGAGCTAAAATTTCACATAATCAAATACGCACAGGCATACACAAAAATGAATACATGTAAAAGTGGGAAATTTGAATACGATCAATGGATTGCATCAATGTCAACTTCCTGGTTGTGATAGTGTACTATAATTTGCAAGATGTTATCACTGGAGGAAACTGGGTAAAGGGCACTGGGTAAAGGGCACACAGGAAGAAAGAGCCCTTATTATCTCTTACAACTGCATGTGAATCTACAATTATCTCAAAAAAAAGTTTAATTAAAAATAAATACACTGAGGGGCCGGCCCCCTGGCTCAGCGGTTAAGTGAGCGCACTCCGCTACTGGCGGCCTGGGATCAGATCCCGGGCGCGCACCGATGCACCACTTGTCCGGCCACGCTGAGGTGGCATGCCACATACAGCAACTAGTAGGATGTGCAATTATGACATACAACTATCTACTGGGGCTTCGGGGAGAAAAAGGGGGGCAAAAAAAAAAAGGAGGAGGATTGGCAATAGATGTTAGCTCAGGGCTGGTCTTCTTCAGCAAAAAAAAGAGGATTGGCATGGATGCTAGCTCAGGGCTGATCTTCCTCACAATAAATAAATAAATAGATACACTGATAAAATACACAAAATACAGAAGACTTTGAGAAAGAACTTATAAACTGACAGAATAAATTTTATCTCAAAAAATTTAAGTACATATTTCATAGGTACTTAAATTTACTCGTAGAAATAAAAACACTTTTTTACCCTTACTTACAGGGATTTTAAAGAGATTACTTGATAAAACATTGCTCAAAGTGGGCAAGTTTGAGAATGTTAATTATTTCACTATTGATATGCCACTGGAGTGAGGCTGTATGGGTTTTAAAAAGTTTATAGATTACAGATTTTCCTACTGTAAGCCAGATAATTAGTTGTGACTTGTGTTCAGCTGCAAGGAGGATTTGTAGCTGCTGGTTTCATGCTGTGAGCCCATAGAGGTCTCACAAAGTTGCTACAAACCTGTGGCCAGTACAACTTATTACCTCCTCCAGAACATAGGAAGATTATAGCAAAACTGTTATTACATAAATCCCAACCTGAGTGCTCTACATTTTCCCAAATTCTACTTTTTATTTCTATTTTTTTTGTGTGTGTGAGGAAGATCAGCTCTGAGCTAACATCTGCCAATCCTCCTCTTTTTTTGCTGAGGAAGACTGGCCCTGGGCTAACATTCATGCCCGTCTTCCTCTACTTTATATGGGACGCCACCACAGCATGGCTTGCCAAGCAGTGCGTCAGTGCATGCCCGGGATCCAAACCAGCGAACCCCGGGCCGCCGCAGCAGAACGCGCACACTTAACCGCTTGTGCCACCGGGCCGGCCCCTTTATTTCTATTTTTAAAAATGGTGAAAGTTTTTTGTTTTGTTTGGGGGCTATAAAAACCAACTGTACTTCATACTTATTAAAAATTGAAATGTTTCAAAGTAAAAGTTATTACAAAATGAAATTCTAAGTTAGCCCATCAGGACTGGAAACCTTGGAGATCAATGCCTCATTTTATGGGTGAGAAAACACACATCATAAAAGGATGATTGGCATTCTCAGTCCCCAGTCAGTCACCCCAAACAAACTAATATGTCGGGGCACTTTAGCAGATGTTTCAAATTATTTAATACAAAAGTCCACATGAAAAAGAATACAACACATGTACCATGCTAGAGGTTTACTACAAAACATTTTAGAGTTGTAACAACCAATTTTAAGTTAAACACTTAATCTTAAGAATATTTAACACGTTAAAAACGTTTAGCCAAAATGATGCTTTATTTTGGGCACTGACGAATATTAGAAGGTGGTTTGACAAGACTATTACTGCTGTAATAAAGACCCCAGCCAGTGCTTTTATCTTTTCTTCTATTGCTCTTCAAAACTCCTGAGAATGACACATATGTAACCTGGCATTCACTCCTTCCCTCAGGATGTAGCAGAGCATATAGACAAAACCTGACAGAGGGGAAATAAAGAGCTATGGGAACTAGTTAATATTAGTGACCATGGGTAATCAGTGGTATAGGAATTGGAACTTGTTATTGAGTCCAGGCTCTACAGATCAGATCTAGACATTGACAGATCTCTATCACTGTACTAGGCACTTCAATTTCTTCAGTCCTCACAACAACCCAGCCATGAGTTAGGTACTATAAATAAACCTCTTTTTTCCAGATGAGGGAAACAACTTCAGAGAGGTTAGTAAATCTTCAAGGTCACTGAGCTAATAGTGGTAAGAGCAACACTGGATTTGAATACCATCTGAATCCAAAACCCATATTCCTTATACTACCCCAAAAGGAGCTGCAGAACACAGGGAAGAGACCACTGAACTGACAGACAAAGGAAAGCTCTAGGGAAGAAGGCAGTGATAAGGAAAAGTGAGTACAATGACAACTCTTTGAGAACATTTTGCACTGAAAGGGGGTACCATGAGTACACTGAAGGTTAGAAACCCAGCAGCAGACGCACTGCAGATAAAACAGAGAAAAACACTTCAGTGGAATTGTAGCAAAAAGGATCAAGAAGTATCCCAATATAGGCAAATGTTCTGCTCAAGGGATATAGGTAATAGCCTTGAGAATTAGCCTTGAGAATGAACAATCAACAATCCTGCGAACAAAATTATCAGATGTGAGGGGTTTGATGTCACCAAAGTAAAATTAATGTGGAATTTATTAAACTAATAATATGTTATCTTTTCAAAAATCAGACTGCATATTATATTAGACAAAATTACTTTTAAGGTTTTTTAAAAGATAATTTAATGTGGGGGAAAAAGCATGACTTCTTAAAATCTGAAATTATTAGACAACACTGAAAATGGTATCCCAAAGCAAAATCTTAATACATTTGCGGATTAAAGATCATTTACAAAAACATTCATGACTGTAAATCATAAAAAATATACTGTAAATCATAAAAAATATACAATAGTTAAATAAATTAAAAGTCAGGATAAACACTAAAATTTTAAAAAGCAAAGGTAATGAAAAGGTCTGTCCTAAAACACTGAAATCATTTTCAAGAAATATCATATTAATTATCTAAGTAAATTTAAATTTCTGTGGGGAAAGTATTACTCCTCTTCTTGGTTTCTATAACCTACAAAGACATATGTTTTGGTCAATAATTTTTAGATTTTAGGGGAGTATAAACTGTTTTCCACAGCTGCTTTTGTTGTCTCTTGTGTAAAGCTCAATTCAAACAAATGAAATTCAATTGAATAAAAAAGTAGTCTAGGGAGTGGATTTTCTTTTTCAAAGTGAGGATTTAGGTTTTGTGCTAGGAAATACAAAATAAAGTAAAAAAAAAAAAAAAAAAGAGTTGTATTAAAAGTCAGTCACTTTACCTCTAGGTTCTGCTCATATGTTTCCACTGATGTTTTTCCTCAAAATAAAAATTCTGGTTTTTAGTCTGGTTTAAAAATAAACAGAACTCCTAAAAATCTGAGGCATCTTGTTATCAAAGAGAATAAGATTTCCCTAGCTTTCATATATTAGCAGCATATTGACACTAATTAAAGGATTTTATTTTTGCTTTAGCTTAAAATAATCAAACTACCTAATTCAAAAGTCAAAGTATATATTTTTTCCCTCTGACTAGTTCCCACGTCATGACTGAGGCATTCACAAAGAAAAATAAAAAATGAAAACCTCCTTATATAGAATCTTTTCAAATTTACATCTTTAATGGGGTCATACAATATTTGCTTAGTTAATCTTCGCTCTGTGTACTATTATGTTCTTTGTTCTCATCTATGTAGGGGATGAGCTGATTATTTATGTCTTAACAATAGGAGCTCATGTACCACAGTGAGAATTTTTTTTTCTTAATCTGAGAGGCAGTCACTAACAAGCTTCAGCTGGAAGTGCTTGATGTTAAAACAGTGTGAACCTGTTCCTGGGCTAATAAACTATGTTCTTTCTGCCAACAAAAGGAAATCAATTTACAACTGTAATTAATTTTTAACATGCTCATTATTTTTATGCTTTCATAGGTCGGTATATACGTCAACTGATTTGTGAAATACCCTAAGCTGCTTGTCTTGGAAGAGCTTTACAATCTGAAACATATTAAATTACTTAAATAAAGAACTTAACATGTGATGGCAGTGTATGAGGTCCACACAACCCAAGAAGCACCACATTTGATTTGATTTCAGGCGATGTGATAATTCATGAGCATGTGGCATTTACCAAGAGAGTTCAACAGACATTTTCACACACACAAGGTAGAGGTGATGAGTGCAGCAATGGAAGAGAGAGGCAAACACTGTCAAAGCTGTGCATCTTAAAATCATTGCCATGAATTTATATTTCCAAAAAAAGGGGAAGGAGTGGATTGTTAGTCTTCAAATATGCTCAGATAAACAAAAAGTGGCATGGGTGTTTATACACAGAGGAACTAAAGATAGTGTCTCTAATCTCTGGAACTTTTTAACAGACAAATGACTGCGCATCTTTCGTATCCAGGAAGACCTTAAGTGCACACTTAGGAGAACAGGAAGTCATTCATTCATTGGGTGAATCCCATGTTCAAGGCACTGTGCGAAAGACAAAAACGAAGACAAGGTCTATGCCCTCAAAGAATTCAGGGTATCGGGGGAGACAAACATAAAATAAAATAAGGACACAATATGACTGCTATGCTAGTGATACATATAAATGCAGTTACCTAACTTTAGAGAAGGGAATGACTAATTAGGGAGGGAGGCAAAAAGGCGGTTTCATTCAGAAATGGCATTTGACAAGTGGGCCACAAAGCATAAAAGAGAGCTCAGCAGTGGTAAGGGGAGAGCAGAGGTAACAGTACAACAAGAAAAACTAGTGTGCTTCCAGAGAGGAAACAGCTTCTTGTGAATGGGGTATAGGGTGAGTGAAGGAAGTGAAAGAAAATGGGGCTAGTCTGTGAAGGACCTTATAAGAAATGCTATGGAATGGAGCCTAAATAATGTAACTCACTAAAAAACTGTATGCAAAAAATAACACCATATTTATTTTTTAAGACTTATGCTGACAACTGCATGGAAGATGAATTTGAAAGTGGTAACAGGGAAACTAGTTAGGATGCTGGTGCAACCGTCTAACTAAGAAATAACAAAGCTATGGATTTAAGACAATGGCAGCAGGGGTGAGAAGAAAAGAATAAGTTCAAGAGACATTTGTATTTAGAAAGAAAAAGAGACTGGACTTGACCAACTAAATGGAGCTAAAACGAAAGAGAGGGCTGAGAGATAATTTCTCCATTTAACTAAACTAAAAACTAGAAACTGTATATTATCTGTCTTTGTTTTTCTAGCACCTAACGCTGTGCATGCCACAAAGTACGTGCTTAGTAAAGAACAAATGAGAAAATGACAAATTTTGAAATCTAGGTATGGCTGAAATAATACAGGAAGAGGTTTAGGAAATAACTTGGTTTTTGATGTATCAGTATGTGATGGATACAGCACATGCATGTATGACTGGTCAGTTGGCAATCTGGGTCCAGAGCTAGAGGATAAGGGCTAGAAACACAGAATCTAAAAGTCATCAGTGTAAACATAGCATTTGAAGCCAGGGGAGGAGATAAGACAGTTCCAGGTAAACCTATTCCCTTTCTTATTCCTAACTCTAGAGGCATGATTATTGTCTATCCTAAGAATTCAACTCTCTCCCACCATTCAGAGTGCCCAAGGTGAGGGAGCAATGAGGTTCTAGAGGTGACTTGGGACTGAGGACCCTAAGCTCTCATCCAAGGGAAAGGACAAGCACTTTTCTGCAGCACCCGCTAATGAAATATGTCTACATATAGGTAGGTGAGGCCAATCTCCTCCAAAGGACTCCAATTAGTTGTTAGCTGATAAGGAATCAAGACAATTTCTCATTGGAAACCCCCATAAGCATCAACATTTCTTTTAATCATCTTTTTATAGAGTATTTTAAAATGTAGCAGACATTTCTATTTTATCTCCTAACCTGTTCTTATTAAACCTCCTTTTCTCATTAAAACAATCCAGTCATAAAGCTCTACCTAAGGTATGCATTCACCTACACAGTCACTTTATTAATAGTACAGATTTTCTTAAATAGGCATGTGCACATATCCATACAAACCTTATTCGTGTGCTTTCAGCAAAAATGTGCCAAATCAAATAAAATTTATGGTGTTGAATACCTTCCCCCCAAAAGTGTAAATGAAGGGTATACATTTGGTATATTTATTAGGAGCAACACTAGGCTTTGAGAAAGGTAGTTATAAAATATTTTCTACAAAATAACGTACCAATGTATTATTTTATTCAAAAGTTGAAAGCATAATTTATGCAATTTTTTTAATCCCTCAGGCAGTATTTTACATGTTACCCTTAAGCAATGATTCCATTTTTCCAGAGTTCCGTAAAAATGCCTACTGCTAGGCTGATATAGTCACAAAGGCAAAGTGGTTACACTGAAGAAATTTAACAACAGATTTAGGGAAGAGAAGAGAAGCGTAGGGGTAAACACCGTTCTTTTACAAACGAAAACAAGACAGACAACCTTTTACCCTGGGCAATAAAGTAAAATATGCTTCTTTTATTCTCCTTGGTAATGATTAATATTAGTATTCCTTACAACAACAGGCAAGTGGTGAAAATCATAGATCAACTTTACTCTTTTCAAATATGAAGCATCCCCAAGCAGTTTTTAAAAATCTCCTGAAATAGGCACCTAATGCAGAGTGGGCTGAGTGCAGAACAGTAATACATCCACACCAGGGGTAGAAGGAGATTTGAGAATCTAATTCACTGCACCAGTGGAGATTGTGCATCATGGCGATCAGGCTCTTCGTTGCTAGAGAAGGGCCCGCCTCTGTCAAACAGCACCCCTGCTGACCTATGCATCAGGGAAGTAGGCATTAAGTAAGGCTCCTTTACCATCCTTGGAATGGAATGCCTCACAATCTCAGTTGTGGTTTAAAAAAATATATTAAGATTATTAGAAAATGTTAGCATTCAAGACATTTTCTGTGATTTACATAATTTACCTTAATAGCATCAAGTATTTCAGTTGTATATTATAGAGACACTTGAATGCGGGTACAAGCCAAATGAAGCACAGAGAAATTACAAAAGAATAGCTTTTCACATTTTCTAATGCTCTAGGATCCATGGAATCTGTTTTCAGGAAAACTGTCCCTTTTGTTCATCAACTTTAATATCTATAAAAATAATTCTCATACCCAAATCACTTAATATAAGTATCTTATTTCAGGATGTTACACTTTAGGTTTAAAAGGTTCAAATTCTTATCTAATCCATATATATGCTTTGTATAGTAGTTCATCAGCTATGATTTCTGATGTTATGTGACTAGCATTCAATAAAAGTAACTACTTTTTTTAAGAAATATAAATCAAACAACCATAATATTATGCAATATAAAAACTCATTTTTTCAGGTAAAGAGATTTTATAATTACAAGTAAAGTCTATAAAATTAGTTTATTTGGTTAAAGTGCTTTTGTTAAAAATTTATAAAAGTAGTTTGAAATACTGTATATAAAAGAGTGACAAATAACTTTTAATCATAAAGTATTTGAAATAGTCATTTAACATTTAAAGAAAAGTCACTTAGTTTAAATAGGCCACGCATACTCTACTTATTTGTCCATAACTTAACAAGTTCCAAGTCTTACCTGAGATTGTTTGATACTTGTCATAACTAAATTTTATTAACAACTTTATTAATTATTCATATTTATTTTATTAATTTATTAATGAAAATTAATAAAAAGTTAGTTATGGTATCAAACACTCATGCTCCACAAAGTCCAAGGCATGTCAAAAGGAAACATTCAAACAAACACGTTTGTTATTTTACCTGGAAGAAGACATGTATATACCTATATGACCAAATATCAAGGACTACTGAAGTGAAAAATCCTATTTTTATATATTCATTTTAAGTATTAGTTTCCACTTAAGTATTTAAGTAGTAGTTCCTTCAGCATGTGGGTCCTCCCAGTAAAAATACATATATACACCATTAACTCTACTCTGGTATAGGCTTGAATCCGGCAACTGCTCCACGTACAGATGAAGAGCAATGGAAGCCACAGACTGACTCTAAGGTCCCTGAGGACAGCAACTGCATTTTTCTTGACTTTTGTATTCTCTTTATCCAGCACAGTGCCTAGAACATAGTAGGCCCTTAATACATATCTGTTAAATGAAATTTTAAGCAAGAAAGAAAAATTTAATTCCAACTAGAGGAAAAAAATCAATATTGACTCTGAATTTGAAGCTCAAATTAGATTTAAAAATTTTTATTTTTAAACATTTTTTTAATTAAATAAATATGAAGAAAATCCTTCCTTCACTTTAAAAAAATGAAAATTATATAAATTTTCTATACATCTACCTATATTTAAAGACAAGCGCCCAATATCTGGTTTTGGTTGAATAAAATGTTAGCAATTTATAAGGACACTTTAATTTAAATTTTTTTCTTTTTAAATTATGTACAACTAAATAAGAAACCATTCAGAAATTAGATATTAATTACTGAAAAAAATGCAGTTTGTCAACATGGTACATAAAATTATTTTTTAAAAGAACTATGTTCCTTTTCTTATGTTTCAGTTGTTTCTTGACATTAATTCAGAGTGCACTGTTTATTATAATTAGTCAGATAACTATATTATTTCAAACCTTCTAAATTTAGAATTACAGTGAACTACTTTCAAAAATAATTTTTCAAAACAGTAACTGATCAAATAAAATCAATGATAATAGGTGATATAAATATATATGTGTAATTGAATGTTCTTAATTTTTTAAAGACAATTTTCCTTTTAAAAGTCACTTTAGAAATCTGTCCCACTAATTTTAGAAATAAACTCTTCAGCAATTTTATCCTTTGGGAAAAGATAAAGCAATATGGCTTAATATTTTAAAATAGAGATATATCTGACAATCTTAAATAACTGTACTCCTACTGCCTTCACCTAACTACAAGAGTACGGAAGGGTGGGCAAGGGTGAGTAAGAGAAGACATAGAAACTTCAAAACAATGAAATACATCATTCAAGAATTTCTAAACAAATTATCATTTTATTCAAGATAAAAAAAGATAAAACAAAAAAACATAATCTGGTTTTAATATACTTCTGAAAAAAAGACAATTCAACAATATTTCTATTAAAGATGATAAATGGTATTCAAAAACATATCTGATGAAATTAAATTTTGAAGATAATACCTATAAACTTTACCACTTCTTGCATGTAAATGGTATAGTTTATCCATTCTCTCCATGCTGAGAGGAGGAAAGAATGAAAACACCTGGATTAATGCTTTGTCATTCATGAAGTTCAGGTGTATCTAAAAGGGTTACATTTATTTTATTTGAATGAAATTTTTTAAATGACCCAGGATCATGATTGTAAAACTGTACTAAAATTGGATAAGGATAAAATTATCTTAAAAATCTAAGAAAAATTTAAGAACCATGTTTCAGTTCAACAAATCTAAGCATTGACCTAATATAAAATGTTAAATGTGTTATTATTCTTTTTTAATTTTTTATGAGATTAAAAAGTTAATGAGAATTTTATCTAAAATTTAATGAAGAATAAAGAAATTCAGAAGAATACCAACTACAATATATTACTGTTACTCATACTATTATGAATTTGATTATTATTCTCAATTGGAATTTCAATAACTTTAAAGATTCCTTAAGCTACTTTTTTTATAACTTTATTAGAGAACAGATTTAAATAGGTTTAAATGACTGATGGAAATAAACTTTTGCTTCAAGAGAATTTTGAACACGTATACCACATTTGATCAATTTATTATATGTGAAAAATTATAAATAATTACATAACTGGTAAATTAAGCTATAAAAATAACACATTACTATAAATCCTAAAACAGTTGTATGCAGATTAAATGAATAGAAAAATAACACATTATCATCTCATATAGACACATTACAACCAATAAAAAGCAATTTAGTTCCAGGTAGAAAATACTCACGCAACACAATTCCTTACCAATTTTATTTACATTTTCATGAAAGTGTACACAGGCATGCACACACACATACTTCATTAAGTATCTTCAGGCAATTTTATTTGTATTCAAATAAGCCAACGAGTTAAATTAACAAACAGCTTTCTCTAAATATCAAAGACAATACTAACGAGTCAAACCTATGTTTTCCTAGCTCATTTTAAAGCCAGAATGCAACAATACTGCCATCTAGTGTTCATATCAAATTAGCACTTGCAATACAAATGTGGTCATACTTTTGCACTTAAAAAATTCTAAGTGTGCACAGGTTAAATACAAATTGTCGTTCCTATGGGTAAAAGTATAGTTTTGATGGATGAATAAAAGAAGAAAAATAGAAAAAAATCACTGGGAGTTAATGGGAAGAAAACAATATAAGGCATGTGGGAGAAATAGTCTTCTTTAGGATGTGATTTCTGCCACATTTTGTTCTTAAACACAGTATATATGTTATTGATTTCTTTATTTACCAACCAAAAAGAAAGGTCCACTCCTCAGGGTTAGTTGTATCTCCCTTTGTAACCTCCCTCCCCATCCTTTGTATCCCAAATGGGAATCAATCATTTCTCATCAAATGAACATAAATTCATTTAAAGCAATGTTTTAAGTATACAAAATTTATCACTTTACTGATCATGAAAAGAGAGAAAGAATAAAAAGACTGAAGTTGTTGAGTTGAAAAGAATTTAACTTCGTTAAAAAATAAAGATATATCTTGGGCCAAAGTGTTTCTTAATCATAACACTACAGACAGTGTTGAAAGCATCAAGACTGGTACCACTGTTCATCTATCACCAAAGCCTCAGAGCAGCTAAGCAGATCTCTAAACCAGCAACCTCTTATTGTTTTTGATTGTCTATCCCTATAAATCCAGACCTGCTGCTGGGAAATGCTCTACTAACGTAAGGTACAATATGGAAGGAACCAACAGCAAGGCGTCCCATGTGGTGGGGGCAGTATTCCCACTAGGTCACAACTACAAAGACTGCTGCCACTACTACAATATAATCCTCCCACTTTCAACTAACCCGGTGCGACAGCTCACAACTGTGTCTTGCTTTTTCCTAGCCCCACACCTTTGGTCATATTATCCTCCCTTCTTAAATCTCTAACCTAACTAAACTCTATCCACTGGAAATAAGATGTCAGCTAATTTTATCAATTATTTTTCCTTTTTGATTTACCCATTTTCTCATTTTTTACAAGAAAAGTGTATGTTACGTAAATTAGAAATATTTAAAGAAAAAGAATTCTACTCATTTTCTACAGCCCAGCTCCATTTTCCACCTTCTCTGTGAAGTCTTCTCTCTCTCCTCCTGCCCAAGCCAGAAGTCATCCCTCTCTGTTCTATCTTCCCAGCAGCACTACCTAGCATTCATTTCTAGCCTCACAACATTATTTTTACGTACATGTTTTATCCCCAAGTATAAATTATAAGCTCAATGAAAGAAAAAAAAGACATTTATGACCCTTGTTTGTGCTGTCCCCCACAAAGGTAACTTTGGGGCGCCTGAGAAGTACAATCGCATGTGACACAAACCCCTGTCTCCTTGATTAGAAGCACTGTCTACTTCCCTTCCCTAAGCTTGAACTCTCAAAGATTTACTCGTTGTGTCATATTGGGAAAGTCAGTTAACCTCTCCGAGGCTCGATTCCTTACAATAAAGGTCGTAATACCTGCTATTTCATAGTTATTGCAATAGCAAAAACAAAACAAAAAACTCATGTATTATACGGAGAAAGCTGTTAATAAAACGTACAATTTGATTAAAACCTACTTTAATTTCACACAAAGCATTTTTTAAAGAAAATGTATGGAAAAAAATCCCTGTAATACAAATTAAAACTAAACTAGATTTTTAAAATTATTGGCATTAAGGCGATAATCTACCTACCTATATGGCTAGTTATTTACATAACTTAATAACTGACTAGACTACCTTTCTTCAAGAATACAATAAATAGGTACAATTTTCTATAAATGCTGAGAACATTGAGAACATAGGTATTTTTGGTTCTCAAAGACTTCTTTAAATGAAGAATTAAAAGTTACCACCACACATTAGATTACAAAGTCATCCATGCAGGGTCCAAATTTATTTGCAGTGAATTAAGATATAAATGCTATTACTTAACATATTTCTTAACCTAAGAACATATACATCAAACACAACACTCACGCAATATCTGAGGTGACTTTGCTTTTCAGTAAATACTAGTGACATTATTTGCTTGCTCTTCTATCCATTCATACCATGTGCTAACTAGTCTTTTTCTGGACCATTTAAGAAATCTACTGTGACTATATTTTTAATAAATAGCTTTTCTTAAAACGTCAACTGAAAAAAAAAACCTTAACTACTTTATTAAAGTCATGTTTCCTATTTTTATGCCACTGCTGCCATCTAGTGAAAATTTTGAGAACTTAATCATTCTGGAAAATAGATCTTTTTTTAAAATAATGCATACTGTCAACCTGCAAAGTACATATATAAGAAAAAAGGACATTACAGACTACTTTCTTGCAAATAATTTTTTTTTTTTTTGTGAGGAATATTAGCCCTGAGCTAACATCTGATGCCAATCCTCCTCTTTTTGCTGAGGAAGATCGGCCATGGGCTAACATCCGTGCCCATCTTCCTCTATTTCATACGGGACGCCGCCACAGCATGGCTTGACAAGCAGTGCATCTGTGTGCACCCGGGATCCGAACCTGGGAACACCAGGTCTCTGAAGCAGAGCGTGCACACTTAACCGCTACACCACCAGGCTGGCCCCAACAAATTTTTTAAAATTTTGTTTTCTTTAAACTATATTTCTATATTATAATTCACCAATCCAGTCATGAAGCCACTTTTTAATTTAATCAGCAAAATAATTATGATCTTTTAATTTTAAAATTTCTTTATTGAAAAATGAAAAAGACCCAGAAACGTCAAGTTGTTTTTGACATCCAATTTATAGCTATAAATATACGCAAATTCAGTGACTCTCAAAGACTCTATATTTGGAATTTAAATTACTTACCAAGAACATTGTTTATTATATAGTTAAAATAGTAACATATGCTGACCAAAAATCTAAATGCCTGGAGCTCTATCAACTCTACTACCTGAGGAATTCCATAAAGACAAAGATGATATATAAAATAACCCACCATTAAACTTACCTGCGAAAAGATATTTGCTGTTGGAGCAACTCTGCTGTCCACAATACTATATAATATTGCTAATAATCTGTCTAGTGGAAACGGTTTCGGTCCAAGGAGATGATTGCTTGTCTGTAAAAAAGAACGCGGATTTTCTTCTTATAGCCGAGCAGTCACTTTCTATACCAGAAACTCCCAATAACAATATATTTATACTGTATATAGTTCCCCAAAATGCTAATAAATCAAACTTGCAGTTTCCATGTTAAAACTCTACCTGATATGATCATGATTTATCTCTTAACATTTTCTTCAAAATGTTCTGACTTGGCATCAACAACAAATAAAAGAATTCACAAGCCATCTAGCCTAGTCCTGAACATCACCCCTGTTTTGCTGTTGTCACCAGATCTTACGTGACTTAGCCAAGTCATTTGTCAAGACAGTCCACAACCAAAACTAGGGTGGAGGTCCTAACTCCTAGATGAGAACTCGCTACTTAGTCCTCACCATTCCTCTTCGTGCTACCGCCTGGAAGATGTATTTGCTCAACATTAACTGTTCTAAAAAGATCAGTTACAGTAAAAACTAGCTTAGAAAACTGATAGAATGTTTTATAATTTGTGAATAAGCTATCAGCCTGAAACAATACAAAATTTAAAAAACTGTCAAGTGTTCACAGTTGTGTACATACTCATATGGCATCAGAAAATTGCAGTGCTCAAAGTCCATTCTATTAGATAATTTTAGTAGCAATGTAAGAATTTAAGTACTCTATATTAGCAAAGGCAAATAAAATGGGAAACTACTTCTTTAAAAGAATGAATGTAAAGAAAAATACCTACTCAGAATTACAAAATGAAGTATTTACCTCAGCTATTTATATCTAAAAGATAGTTTAGAAATCATTTTTTAGGTCTTCAATTTTATTTGTTTTTCTCATTAAATACTTCACACATTTAGAAAATGTAAATACCAATGTACTCATCACCCAATTTTATCAAGCCCTAACATTATGCAATATGTGCAAAGAAATAAAACATTGGATCACATTACAGATAAGCTGAAGCTCCCTTGCACCCCTCTCATATTCCACTCTCCCTTTTCCTCCCTAGAAGGAGGAAATTTGGTGTTTTTTCATGACAGTTTTTATACTAATACTATATATGTATCCATAAGCAATAAACAGCATTGTTTGCATGACCTAAAATCTCATATAAATAACATCATTTTGGTCATATCACTCTACCAATTGCTTTTCTCCTTCAACATGTTTCTGAAATTCATCCATACTGATACATGTAGCTCTAGTCTATTTTTAAACACTCTACAGAATTCCATTTTAGGACAAATCACTATCTACTTTTAAAAATTCATCACTATAATTCATCACAATTGACACTTTGATGGCCAATCCTGTACATTTCTTCTTCGGTGCACACGTGAGTTTCTCTAAATGGGATTGCTAAATTAAAGTATAAGGCAGAGACAATGCTACGTGTTCGGCAACACTGTTTCTTCTTGGGCACAGAAGAAGACTACACTCCTCAGTCTCTACAGTTAGATGGAGGCCACATGATTGAGTTCCAGCCAATAGAACATGGATGAAAGTGATGTAAGCTACTTCCAAGCCTGACCTGTCCAACTGGATTCTTTAGTCTTGTTTCCCTTTGGCGGCAACTTTGGAGGCCATCATGTTTCACTTGACATCATTACAAGATGAAAGAAGGCCACTCAACCCACATTCAGTCGTGTCATGAGCAATATATAAGCCTTTGTTATGTTAAGCCACTGACAGTTGGAGGTTTGGTTTTTACTACAGCATAGCCCAGCCTATCCTGACCAATACAAAGTACATTCACATATGTATTAACTTTATTAAATATCACCAACACGCAGAATATGCAGGCTCTTATTCTTCCACATCATCACCAACAATTGGAATCATCAAACTTTTTTAGTTTTGCCAACCTGAGAAGGTGAAATAATATCTCACTGTTGTTTAAAGTTGCATTTCTCTCAGTAGTGAATGAGGCTGATAATCATGTCACATTTGTTAGACATTCAAGTTCCTTTTTGTATCATTCACCCATTTATCTATTGGATTTTTCCTTTTTCTTATTGGTTTGTATGAGTCATTAAAAGTTATAGATACTAATCATGTGTCAGCTGTATGAGTTCAAGAATAGTGGTTAACATCATGGTAGGCTTTAGAGTCAGGAAGTCTTGGAATTGGATGCTGGTTCTACATGTTAACTATGTAACCTTGGGCAACTTACTGAATTTTCTTTAATACTCAGTTTTCTCATTTTCTAATGAGGTTATCTATCGAATGATAGATAACCACATTCATTAGGTCATTGTGAGAATTAAATAAGACCATATGCAGAGCTTAACAGTGCTTGGCTTATAGATGCTCAACAGCTTTTACTATTATCATCATGATACACTTGTTTATGTGTTTTTTCTTTTCTAGACAAATGCCTTAAAAACAGGAAATGTTTCATTCATCTTTTTATCCTTAGCACTTGGGACTGTTAGTTAAATGAATGGATGAACGGATAATGAATGAATGAATGAAATGGTACTAGAGGGAAGAAAGAAAAAATAAAGGTAAATGTTGAGATATCTAAATGGAATTGGTGTTCCCGTCCTCATTAACACTTTTTTTTTTTATAGTCTTTCTCATTTTTAATTTATTTTTTTTTTTATATTTTTTACAAATAATGACATTTTATTTTATTGAGGTAACATTGGTTTATAACAGTATATAAATTTCAGGTGTACATCATTATATTTTGATATCTGTGTAGACTACATCATGTTTACCACCCAAAGACTAATTACCATCCATCACCATACACATGTGCCATGTCACCCCTTTCTCCCGTTTCCCTCCCCCCTTCCCCTCTGGTACCACCAATATAATCTTCTGTATCTATGTGTTTATTTGTTGTTGTTGTTTTTATCTTCTACTTATGAGTGGAATCATATAAAATTTGACTTTGTCTGACTTATTTCACTTAGTATAATACCCTAAGGTCCATCCATGTTGTCACAAATGGCAAGATTTCATCTTTTTTTTTTTGTAGCTGACTAGTATTCCATTGTGTATATATACCATATCTTCTTTATCCATTCATTCATTGGTGGGCACTTATGTTGTTTCCAAGTCTTGGCTATTGTGAATAATGCTGCAGTGAATGTAGGGGTGCATGTATCTTTACACATATATGTTTTCATGTTCTTTGGATAAATACCCAGCAGTGGAATAGCTGGCTCATATGGTAGTTCTCTCTTTTTTTTTTTTTATTGGTTTATAACATTGTAAAAATTTCAGGTGTACATCATTGTACTTCTATTTCTACATGGACTACATCATGTTCACCACCAAAATACTAATTACAACCCATCACCACACACATGTACCAAATTATCCCTTTCACCCTCCTCCCTCCCCCCTTCCCCTCTGGTAACCACCAATCCAATCTCTGTCCCTATGTGTTTGTTTATTGTTGTTATTATCTACTACTTAATGAAGGAAATCATACGGTATTTGACCTTCTCCCTCTGACTTATTTCACTTTGCATTATACCCTCAATGTCCATCCATGTTGTCACAAATGCCTGGATTTCATCGTTTCTTATGGCTGAGTAGTATTCCATTGTGTATATATACCACAGCTTCTTTATCCATTCGTCCCTTGATGGGCACCTAGGTTGCTTCCAAGTCTTGGCTATTGTGAATAATGCTGCAATGAACACAGGGGTGCATGTACCTTTGCAAATTGGTGTTTTCAAGTTCTTTGGATAAATACCCAACAGTGGAATAGCTGGATCATATGGTAGTTCTATCCTTGATTTTTTGAGGAATCTCCATACTGTTTTCCATAGTGGCTGCACCAGTTTGCACTCCCACCAGCAGTGTATGAGAGTTCCCTTCTCTCCACATCCTCTCCAACACATATTGTTTCCTGTCTTGTTAATTATAGCCATTCTGACGGGCGTGAGGTGATATCTCATTGTAGTTTTGATTTGCATTTCCCTGATAGTTAGTGATTTTGAACATCTTTTCATGTGTCTGTTGGCCATCTGTATATCTTCTTTGGAGAAATGTCTGTTCAGGTCTTTTGCCCATTTTTTAATTGGGTTGTTAGTTTTGTTGTTGTTGAGATGCGTGAGTTCTTTATATATTTTGGAGATTAAGCCCTTATCAGATGTATGGTTTGCAAATATCTTCTCCCAATTGTTAGGTTGTCTTTTCGTTTTGTTGATGGTTTCCTTTGCTGTGCAGAAGCTTTTTAGTTTGATGTAGTCCCATTTGTTTATTTTTTCTATTGTTTCTCTTGCCCGGTCAGATGTGGTGTTTGAAAAGATGTTGCTAAGACCAATGTGGAAGAGCGTACTGCCTATGTTTTCTTCTAGAAGTTTCACAGTTTCAGGTCTTACATTCAAGTCTTTAATCCATTTGGAGTTAATTTTTGTGCATGGTGTAAGGTAAGGTCTACTTTCATTTTTTTGCATGTGGCTATCCAGTTTTCCCAACACCATTTGTTGAAGAGACTTTCTTTTCCCCATTGTATGTTCTTGGCTCCTTTGTCAAAGATTAGCTGTCCATAGATGTGTGGGTTTATTTCTGGGCTTTCGATTCTATTCCATTGATCTGTGTGTCTGTTTTTGTGCCAGTACCATGCTGTTTTGGTTACTATAGCTTTGCAGTATATTTTGAAATCAGGGAGTGTGATACCTCCAGCTTTGTTCTTTTTTCTCAGGATTCCTTTAGCTATTCGGGGTCTTTTGTTGCTCCATATAAATTTTAGGATTCTTTGTTCTATTTCTGTGAAAAATGTTGTTGGAACTTTGATAGGGATTGCATTGAATCTATAGATGGCTTTAGGAAGTATGGACATCTTAACTATGTTAATTCTTCCAATCCAAGAGCAAGGAATATCTTTCCATTTCTTTGTGTCTTCTTCAATTTCTTTCAGAAATGTTTTATAGTTTTCGGTGTACAGATCTTTCACCTCTCTGGTTAAGTTTATTCCTAGGTATTTTATTCTTTTTGTTGCAATTGTAAATGGGATGGTACTCTTAATTTCTCTTTCTGCTACTTCGTTGTTAGTGTACAGAAATGCAACTGATTTTTGTATGTTGATTTTGTATCCTGCAACTTTACCATATTCGTTTATTACTTTTAAAAGTTTTCTGGTGGATTCTTTAGGGTTTACTATATATAAAATCATGTCATCTGCAAATAGTGACAGTTTCACTTCTTCCTTTCCAATTTGGATCCCTTTTATTTCTTTCTCTTGCCTGATTGCTCTGGCTAGGACTTCCAGTACTATGTTAAATAGGAGTGGTGACAGTGGGCATCCTTGTCTGGTTCCTGTTCTTAGAGAGATAGCTTTCAGTTTTTCACCATTGAGGATGATATTAGCTGTGGGTTTCTCATATATGGTCTTTATTATATTGAGGTACTTTCCTTCTATACCCATTTTATTCAGAGTTTTTATCATAAATGGATGCTGTATCTTGTCAAATGCTTTCTCTGCATCTATTGAGATGATCATGTGATTTTTGTTCTTCATTTTATTAATGTGGTGTATTACGTTGATTGATTTGCGAATGTTAAACCATCCCTGCATACCTGGAATAAATCCCACTTGATCATGGTGTATAATCTTTTTAATGTATTGTTGTATGCGATTTGCTAGTATTTTGTTGAGGATTTTCGCATCGATGTTCATCAGTGATATTGGCCTGTAATTTTCTTTTTTTTTTGTGTTGTCCTTGTCTGGTTTTGGTATCAGGGTAATGTCAGCTTCGTAGAATGAGTTAGGGAGCTTCCCACCCTCCTCAATTTTTTGGAAGAGTTTGACAAGGATAGGTATTAAGTCTTCTTTGAACGTTTGGTAGAATTCACCAGGGAAGCCGTCTGGTCCTGGACTTTTATTTTTGGGGAGGTTTTTGATTACTGTTTCGATCTCCTTACTGGTGATTGGTCTATTCAAATTCTCTACTTCTTCTTGATCCAGTTTTGGAAGGTTGTATGATTCTAAGAATTTATCCATTTCTTCCAGATTGTCGAATTGGTTGGCATATAGCTGTTCATAGTATTCTCTTATAATCTTTTGTATTTCTGAGGTGTCTGTTGTAACCTCTCCTCTTTCATTTCTGATTTTACTTATTTGTGCCTTCTCTCTTTTTTTCTTGGTGAGTCTAGCTAAAGGTTTGTCTATTTTGTTGATCTTTTCAAAGAACCAGCTCTTGGTTTTATTAATTTTTTCTATTGTTTTTTTAGTCTCTATTTCATTTATTTCTGCTCTGATTTTTATTATTTCCCTTCTTCTACTGATTTTGGGCTTGGTTTGTTCTTCTTTTTCCAGTTCCTTTAGGTGCATTGTTAGATTGTTTATTTGAGATTTTTCTTGTTTGTTGAGATAGGCCTGTATCGCTATAAACTTCCCTCTTAGAACCGCTTTTGCTGTGTCCCATAAATTCTGGCATGTCGTATTTTCATTTTTCATTTGTCTCCAGGTATTTTTTGATTTCTTCTTTGATTTCTTCGTTAACCCAGTTGTTGTTCAGTAGCATTTTGTTTAATCTCCATGTATTTGTGGCTTCTCTGATTTTCTTCCTATAGTTGATTTCTAGTTTCATACCGTTGTGGTCAGAAAAGATGCTTGGTATTATTTCAATCTTCTTAAATTTATGGAGACTTGTTTTGTGGCCTAATATGTGATCAATCCTGGAGAATGTCCCATGTGCATTTGAAAAGAACGTGTATTCTTCGGTTTTTGGATGGAATGCTCTGTATATATCTACTAGGTCCATCTGTTCTAGTGTGTCGTTTAAGGCCAATGTTTCCTTATTGATCTGTTTGGATGATCTACCCGTTGGTGTAAGTGGAGTGTTAAAGTCCCCTACTATTATTGTGTTACTGTCTATTTCTGTTTTTATGTCTGTTAATAATTGCTTTATATATTTAGGTGCACCTACATTGGGTGCATAGATATTTACAAGTGTTATATCCTCTTGTTGGATTGTTCCCTTGATCATTATGTAATGCCCTTCTTTGTCTCTTTTTACAGTTTTTGTTTTAAAGTTATTTTGTCTGATATGAGTACTGCTACCCCAGCTTTCTTTTCATTACCATTTGCGTGGAGTATCTTTTTCCATCCCTTCACTTTCAGTTTGTCAGTGTCTTTAGGTCTGAAGTGTGTCTCTTGTATGCAGCATATATATGGGTCTTGTTTTTTTATCCAGTCAGCCACCCTATGCCTTTTAATTGGAGCATTTAGTCCGTTGACGTTTAAAGTAGCTATTGATAAGTATGTACTTACTGCCATTTTTTAACTTTTTTTTTTTTCTCAGTGTTTTAGTAGTCCTTCTCTGTTCCTTACTTCTTCTATACAGAATTGATGGTCACTTTAGTTTGACCTCTGTCTGAAAGCTGTACTCTTTAACTCCCCTCCTCCCTCCTTTTATGTTTTTGATATCATATCTAACCTCTTTTTTGTACATTTGTATCCATTACGTTCTAATCATGGAAATAAATAATTTTTCCTATTTATGGTCTTCTCTTTTCCCCTTAAATCAGTCCCTTTAACATTTCTTGTAGCACTGGTTTCTTGGTGACAAACTCCTTTAATTTTTGCTTATCTGGGAAAATTTTGATCTCTCCTTCCATTTTGAATGATAACCTTGCTGGGTAGAGTATTCTTGGCTGTAAGTTTTTTCCTTTTAGCACTTTAAATATATCGTGCCATTCTCTTCTAGCCTGTAAGGTTTCTGCTGAGAAGTCAGCTGACAGCCTTATGGGGTTTCCTTTATATGTAACTTGACATTCTCTTGCAGCTTTTAGGATTCTCTCTTTATCTTTAATTCTGGACATTTTGATTATGATGTGTCTTGGTGTGGGCCTCTTTGGGTTTATCCTGTTTGGGGCTCTCTGTGCTTCCTGTACCTGGATGTCTGTTTCCTTCCTTAGGTTTGGGAAGTTTTCATCTATTATTTCTTGAAATAGATTCTCTGCCCCCTTGTCTCGCTCTTCTCCTTCTGGGACACATATAACACGGATGTTAGTGCGCTTGATGTTGTCCCAGAGGTCCCTTAGACTGTCCTCACTCTTTTTTAATTCTTTTCTCTTTTACCTGTTCACCTTGGGTAATTTCTTCTAGTCTTTCTTCTAGCTCACAGATCCATTCTTCTGTATCCTCTACTCTGCTTTTGAGTCCCTCTAATGAATTTTTCATTTCCAGTATTGTATTTGTCATTTCTGATTGGTTCTTTTTTATATCTTCCATTTCTTTGTTGACATTCTCACTGAGTTCATCTATTCTTCTCCCCAGATCAGTGAGCATCCTTAACACTCTTAGTTTGAACTCTCTGTCGGGTAGGTTGCTCATTTCTGTTTCACTTAGTTCCTTTTCTGGGGTTTTGTCCTGTTCCCTTACTTGGAATGTATTCTTTTGCCTCCTCATTTTGCCTCTTTCCCTGTGCTTGTTTCTACGTATTAGGTAGGTCAGCTACGTCTCCTGCTCTTGGATAGGTGACCTTATGTAAGTGATGCCTTAGGAGGCTTCCAGTGTGCTTCCTTCAGTTCTCAATGTTCCAGGGGTGACCCCTATGTGGGCTACGTGTGTCCTTCTATTGTGGCCTGTTAGCTCTCCCTATAGGCACCCAGGGAGGCTGAGTTATGCTCCTGGCCAGCTGTTGTTATGCTTAGCTGCTTGTAGTTGTTGTGGGCCCTTCCATCTCTTTATCAGGTGTGGGGAGCCCCAGCACAGTTGGCTGTAAGTTCTAATACCACATTTGTGTTGCAGTATTTCTTTTAACTGAGTAGGCCCCCAGCGTGGCAGGTTGTTAGGCTCAGGGCCTTACAATTGCTGTAAGCCTCTAGCCTATTAGGTCTCTTGTCAGCTCTCTGAGGATTGCAGCTGGGTGGGGCTGGCCTCAGGCACAGGAGCACCCAATTGTTTCAGGCTTTGGAAGGTGGGGCAAACCTCCTATGTGGGTCTTTGAGAAGCACAAGTCTTCTGCAGCTGACAAGCCCTGTTGCGCACAGGTCCACACCACTGCCAACACAGTCCTGCCCCGTGTGAGCGCCCCAACCTCCCCAAGCGGACCCAGTCTCTCCACGGCGGGAGCCCCACACACTCCGCCACTGCCCCACACTCTCCACCCGTTCCTTGTGCACACCCTGCCCGCTCAAGTCGGCTCAGTTGCCAGGCTGCAGAGAATCCAGTCACCAATCTATGCAGGCCCACACGTTGCCTGAGGGCTTGTTGTTGGGTGGGGCCAGTCTCTAGGGTGGGCTGTCTGCCCTGGCTGAGCTGGATTAAATCGGTGCTCTAGTGGGTGGAGCAGACCCTGGGGTAGCAGGCCTCAGGGAGAACTCCAATGGCGTCTGTGTCAGCACGCTCACGCCAGGCCACAACAATGGCCGCCGCCAATGTCCCAGTCCCTGGAGAGGTCTCACCCCTCACCGAGATGCACTCAGGGCCTACTAGGTGAGTCTCTTGTCACCAAAGCTGTGCACCTTTCTTTCTGGTGATTTTAGGATGCTTTCTGGAATGGGTGAGTTTGTGCGCTGGCCCTTTAAGAGCCAGTTTTAGTTTCTTTGTGAACTGGGTTTTCTGGGGGTCCTCCCCACTGCTTTAGTAGCAGGCAAAGTCAGATATTATGCCGCTGGTCTCGATTTTGCTGGGTCCACAAAATGCCCACAGCGGGGGCGCTCCCCGGCTCAGGACCCCGCGCCTCCAGGGAGGGTGCGTACCTGTGAGCTGTTCCCGGCAGCCGTGAAGCTGGCGGCTTGTGAAGGCGGTGTTTTTCCTCTCTGGAAGGGGGTCTCTGCCTCTTCTACCCCAGCTAGGATTGTCCGTTGTTGCAGGAGTTCCTCTTATCCAGTTTTCAGTTCTGTCTCAGGGGTAATTTTTCCACGAGTAGTTGTAAATTGGCTGTGTCCGCGGGAGGAGGTGAGTTCAGAGTCTGCCTACGCCGCCATCTTGACTCTGCCTCCCCGTCCTCATTAACACTTAAAAGTGACTTGAGGTTAGCAAAAATTACCTAAATTCCTGAAGTGTTGGGAATAATGTGGGAGGCAATTCAGGTTGAGAATCACATTGTGAAAGTTGCTGATACTTTTCCAATTTTCACTTTCGTTTTTATTTTGTGATTGGAAAACACATTTCCAATTTAAAATTAAAGTGTTCTAGCGGCATGGAGAGCACATGATATTTATTCTCTTCACTGAACTGATTTTGTGTGCTATAAATGCAACCTGTTCTCACCTACAAAGGAAGGCAAAGTCTAAGAAATATCTTACTAGATTCACTATAGCTCATTAGAGAGAATTAAGGCCTGTAAGAATGGAAGAAAGAATCAGAAAAGGAAGCCAAATATAATAAATTTTTGAGGAGATAAAATGGAATCAAAATTGGTGTCCAGTTAAGTCAAGAAAAATAAAGACAGGAACATAAACTTAGAGTTATAGGTATTTATACCAGAAAAACTAAAACTAGAAACAAAAGAAGTTTCCTGTGGGAAATGGGACTATGGGTGAGGAGAGGAAAAAGACTGCTGCTTTTCCACATAAACTAATTGGCAAGTAATCTCAAACCATACACATGCATTAGTTGAATTAAAAAGTAAAATCTTAAAAAATCAGTGTCTTGGGGCCGGCCTGGTGGTGTAGCAGTTAAGTACACACACTCCGCTTCAGCGGCCCGGGGTTCGCGGTTCAGCTTCTGGGCGCACACCGATGCACCGCTTGTCAAGCCATGCTGTGGCGGCGTCCCATATAAAGTAGAGGAAGATGGGCACGGATGTTAGCCCAGGGCCAGTCTTCCTCAGCAAAAAGAGGAGGATTAGCATCGGATGTTGGCTCAGGGCTAATCTTCCTCATAAAAAAAACAGTGTCAACTGAGGATGCACAGAGAAAAAAAATTATACAACTGAAGATATGTAATAGATTTAAAACAACTGTTATGGTAATTATTCGTGTGTTTGCTTCTCAATGTTTGATTCTCTGATTAAATTGAGAGCTTCATGAGGGCAGAGACAAGGGCTATTTTGTTCTCCACTGTATCTAACAGCATCTATCAGAGTGCTTGGCATAAGGTAAACATTCAAACAAGACTTCAGGAAGAGAGGGAACAAAAATATAAAGAAACTAGTAAGTGTACACAGATAGCCTTCAGTTAGGCTATTTTAAAATGATATGAACCAAAGACAAAAGAGGCTACTATAAAAGTCAAATCTATGAGAATAACATCAGAAGAACCAGAGTTCACCCAGACTAGAGACATCTTCAGGTCTTTGCTCATATGGTTCCCTCTGTCGAGACTGTCCTTCTCCTAGACTTGGACAAATTCACTCATTCCACAAGGACAGTTTACAGTGCCAGCTCTTTCACAGTCTCACCGATCATCACTCGTGTATCTCCCTCCTCAAAATTCTTCAATGATTTTCTCTGTCTAAAGAATAAGGCCTAAAATTCTTAACTTTATGTTCATTCTTTAATTTTCTTCATTCATTCATTCAACGTATTCATTGTTCAAAAAACACTCACCAAATACCACCAAGTGCTGAGATACAGAAGTGAAAAGATGGGCTTCCTTCCCTTAAGGAACTGGTAAGTGAGGAAATTCTTCCACAATTTGGCCTCAATTGACTTTTCTCTGAAACTCACCATATACTCTAGCCAATTGTATTTCATTATTTCTTTTATATACCCTACACTTTCTCACCTCCACTTCTTAGCTTACATCATTTCCTCAACTGGAATGTCCTCCTCTCCCATCTTTGCTTGTCCAGTCCTCACCATTCTCGAGTGCCCACTCAAATGCAAGCCCTACCACAAATCCTTCCCTGACCAT
The DNA here is from genome assembly GCF_020826845.1 of Diceros bicornis minor. Taxonomy (NCBI): domain Eukaryota; kingdom Metazoa; phylum Chordata; class Mammalia; order Perissodactyla; family Rhinocerotidae; genus Diceros; species Diceros bicornis. The sequence continues at coordinate 13,883,353 of NC_080742.1, read as the reverse complement.
CTCAGCGAGAACTTTCTCTTACCAATCCTTTACGATCCAAAGCAGCCACACACATAAGAAAGAGGGTACAACATCGATGGTCTGCCTATGGTGGAAAGCCTAATCAGAGATGTCCCAGTGAAAGGGCATACTAAAAAATCTTTCCATCCTAAGCAAATGGATTCAGTAAGGAAATTTCCCTGCCAACCTCTCGCTCTGTGTGAAGAGAGGAAAAAAGTCTTCCTGCTGATGTGGGGGCATAATTCACAATATCTTTGTGGTCTGAAAATCCCCAGGCTGAGAATTGAATTTCAAATGATCCCAGGTTGCTGGTGTTCATAAGTGCCCACAAAGAAGCAAATGCAAAACCTTCCTAAAGGCACACCTCAGCCCTCAAAAATTTCCGAGATTAAGTTCAGCCAACAATCAAAAATAATAAAACGTTCAGGAAACGAGGTATATGTGCATGAATCAGCAAAAATAGAAAATGTGGGGCCGGCCCAGTGGCGTAGCAGTTGGATGAGTGCACTCTGCTTTGGTAGCCCAGGGTTAGCAGGTTCAGATCCTGGGCACGCACCGACATGCCACTTGTCAAGCCATGCTGTGGTGGCGTCCCATGTCAAGTAGAGGAAGATGGGCATGGATGTTAGCCCAGGGCCAGTCTTCCTCAGAAAAAAGAGGAGGATTGCCATCGGATATTAGCTCAGCGCTAATCTTCCTCACACACACACAAAAAACAAAAAACAGAAAATGTGGAATTACACCAACAAGGGTTTCTAATACCAGAATATAAGATACAGAATATAAAATAGGTATTTTTACGTTAAAGAAAAATATGACTAGGAAAAATGTTTAAGTGACCAGACAGACCTGAAATAAAACAGTAAAACTTCTAAAGATTATAAATAAGATTACTGAAATTACAAAGTTGATATAAATAGCAGAAAAGACAAAGCTGAAGAGAAAACTGGAACACAGAACTGAAGAAATTACCTAGAACATAGCACACAAAGGGAATGAAGAATGTGAAAGCCTTAAGAGACAAAGAGGGTGGAGAAGGTCTTTCATACATCTAATTAGTCTCAGGAAGACACGTTAGAGAGAATGCAGGAGAAGCAATACTGGAAAAGTTAGCGACTGAGAATTTAGCAGAAGTGAATAACGGCATCACTAATCAAATTCAGGAAGCAAAACTAATCCCAAGTAAAAACTTCAATCCCAGATACGCCACGGTGATACTGTAAGAACACTAAAGGAAAAGAAGAGAACTTGAAAGCAGCCACAGAACACACCGACAAAAGAATAACAGACTAACAAGCAGATTTTTTAGCAGCAACAATAAAGCCAGAAGACAGTAAAACAATGTCTTCAAAGTCCTGAGAAAACACTATCAATTTAGAAGTGTATATTGAGCAAAACTGCTTTTAAGAATGAGAGTAAAAAAGAAAACTCACGGCTTCTACAGTGCCAAGTCTATAGTTCAAACTTCCCCCTCTTCTGCCAGGAGAAGCAGCGGTGGTTTAGATGTACAAAGTGGAACAGGTGATCTGAACAGTCTAAATGCTCCTTTCCCCAATTTCAATCTTGCCCCACACCCCTACCTCCAAAGGTACTTAGTGCCTCTAATTCCTAAGCTTTTCTAGATTCCTCAGGTCAAATCAGCTTGCTTTGGGGGTTAGCTTTCAGCCTTCTCTAGTCTGCTTAGTCACCCATCTATCTACTATGCAAGTCCAAATTCTGCAGGTCTCTCATCTGCTTGGTCCTTATTAGTTTATCTTTTTAATTTCTTCAATATCATTTTTGTGGGTCTTTCAAAGGGGAAAAGAGGAAAATCTGCTGTTTAGTTAAAAATTCCAGGGTGCTCTTTTTCATTTATTAATTCACTAAAAAAACCTTAGTCAACTCATTTTCATCTCTAGTACCAGTTCACTTCAATTGAATTCTATCACTGTATGCAGTAATAAACTGCATAATACAGTTAAATAACAAAATACAACCACATTATGATACTATATCAATACAAATAACTTCTTATATACAAATGACTAATATAATTATGCATTTATCCACCTCCTATAGTATCCTAAATTCACAAGTTTTTCCCATTAGAAAATATAAATACCTTTTCATGTTTCTTTAGAAAGTTGGTTTTCTTGATTTTCCCATGATGCTGCAATTAAGTAAAATAATTTAAGATTAAAAAAAGATAGTACTCCACAAAAACAGAAAACACAATTTGTTTAAACATAGCACACATAATACTAAGTAACGTATCTTAGGCTTTTTTATTCTATTCTACTTATCACCTAAAATATCACCTTAAAATATCAACATATTTTAGGCTGATTTGATTTAGATTGTATACAAGATTACTTTTGCTTGTAAAGAAAGAGGTTTAAGAAGAAAATAGTGATACTTCCTAAAAGAACTTGTTATATGATTTACGATAGCATATTTATTTCCATAAAAAGAAAACTTCCAAAAATAAATGGGTTTTTATTCATCCCTTAAGGCAGGCTGTCAATTCACATAAAAAAACACTGATTGAGAGCATTTTAGTTAAGCACTTGGGATTCAACAGTGCGGAAAAAAAATAGATGTTGTCCTTGCCCTCATGAGATTAAAGATCAGTGAGAGAGAGGGGCAAAAAAGTAAATAAAAATTTATTATAAATACATTTAATAATAAATCAAATTGCATATTATTTTTATCAAAAAGAAAACAATTCTAAAATGGGATTTTTCCAACTGACGTACATGCAGAGACGCTTCTTGAATATTCTGGATAATAAGGCATGGAGTGCATGACACAACAGTATGAGCTTTAGCACAATAAAGGTGTTACTGCCCTTAACATTATTCCTATCTCTCATATCTTAAACAAAACCTTATTTATGTATTTTTTAAATCTAGAATTATTACTTAAGGTATACCTGAACTCTTCCGTGAAACTACCTACTTCTCCCATTCAGGTTGTAATCTTAATTTAAAGCCTTTAGAAAATGAGTACTAAATACATATTTAGCAATCTTATTCTTTTTTTTTTTTGCTTGAGGAAGATTCGCCCTGAGCTAACATCTGTGCCAATTTGCCTCTATTTGGGATGTGGGTCACCGCCACAGCACGGCCACCAACAAGTGGTGTAGGTCTGCACCCAGGAACTGAACCCAGGCCACTGAGGCAGAGCGCGCCGAACTTAACCACTAGACCGGCCCCTAGAAATCTCTTATTCTAATCTCTGCTTCTTAGAAATTTACGGGTGTTGAGAAATTTCAAAATATTCGTGGATCTTCAAAAATAAAGTGAAAAGCAATATTACCTTAAGGAAGAACCTCTTGTCAGTTCTTGCTGGATTGTATGAAGCAAGGTATGCAGCAATTAGAATAAACTTAGAGTAATATGGAAGTTCCACATGAGTATACGCCGAGAGACCTACACAACAAAATACTTTTATGAGGGTTATTTAATAGGCTACCGTTATATTTTAAGTATCTTTTATCTTTTCTCACTTATCTTAGACTTCCATACGGTGCTGTCTGGTCAAAATGACCTACTCCCTGAGCTTAAAGTGCCATGATAATGATGGTGGTGGTGAACATTATTATTAATGATAAGCTCTGCTCATTCTATTATTTTTGTTTGGCTCCTCCTATTCTGAAGTCTAAATCCTACCCATCCTGCTTCAAAGCCACACTCTCCCTTAAACCTTCCCTGATGCACCCCTACCACACCAAAATAGAAAAGTTTGTCTCTACTATGAATTCTGACTTTGTGTATTTTACTTGCAGCCCATGTAACTTATATCTTATATTAACAGTTAATTATACATAAATATTTCTTAGTAAGCTATAGTGTTCGCTGAAGGAACCATATTTAATGTTTTTTTGGATCCGTACAGTACCTTGCACAAAGGAAAAAATTCAATAAATGGATAAATAAAACAATAGAGTCAGTCAAGCAGCATCGATTCTTATCAGAAGGGAACAAGGAACCTGATAATTACTGAATATCTACTATGTATAAGACATTGTGCTAGCTTTACTTAAGCATTTCTGAATCTTTGCAGTAACTTAAATCTAGATACTCTTTCCATTTTAGACGAAGACACTGAATTGGGCCCAAGGTCACACAGTTAGGATGCAGTGTAGACCAATTATTGCAGTTTTTCTAACTCCAGCATCTATTTCTTTCCATTATAACACACAACTGAAAATCACTTGTGCAGTATCTCAAGCATTTAGAAACCAAAACAGACAAAAGAGAATCTCAATACCACTTCATTTCATACCACTTCCCCAACCACTAGCCACTGATCTGTTAATAAGAATATTTTAGATACTCATTTTTTAAAAAAAAGTACAAGTAGTTCTATTGGGATAAATCCAAAATAATTTCTTTAAAGAAAAAAAGGCACAAAGCTTTCAAAACATAACCAACTTAAATGCATCCCCCAAATTACATTAATTACATTAACATAAAGTTGAATTTTATTTCATAAAACTCATGAAACACACACATACTGAGATAAAATTATGTACATAATTGATTGTTTTAACAAAAGCATTTAAAGAAATATAAACCGCTTGGTTTTCACATGATATAATCCAACATTTAGAAAATGAAAAACTGGTATTCAAACTCTATTTCCTCTCATTAAATTAGAGCTTCACTAAAAAGAAAATCATTAATTAAAATATAATTGTAGCTTGTAAAGTAAATTCTCTTTTATAACACTACTGACTGATGCTATCTTTAGTATTAACTTTAGTCCCTTGACTATTGGTAATCAATTAAAGAAGTGTCTCTGGTAACTATCTCAATTCTTCCTTTGATACCTCTCAGTTGTCCTGGATCTGTGTCATCTTTCTGTAGTTTTTCCCACTGTGAACTGAAAGAAAATAGAAGAGCAATAATGGATCGAAAATATACGAAATCAATATACTACACTTAAAACAGAGCCCTAGAAAAACTCAAGTTTTTTGATTTATTGACAAAATAGATTTAATTTCCTTATAAACAAGTAATATATACATGAAATATACATTTGTACTCTCTATAAAATCATTTAGTGTATGTTAGAACAGTATAAACTCATATATGAATACCTAGACGTTAATAAAAATCTCTTTTCCTCTGATCATAACTGTAAAGCTATCAAAAAGCACCAACAAATAAATAACATCACCTACCATTCAATAAAACTCCCAATGCTCCAATTATCATATTAAATACAATTGTTATACATTATTTCTAAACTCCATAACAATCTCTTAAAGCAAATACTATTACATCAGAAAACTGAGGCCCACATATGGTACCCAAGGAAACCCAGCCAGTCAGTAGTGGAGCTAAGAGTTGAATCCTTATAGAAAGCCTGCAGAATTCATGCTATTTCCACTGCCCCACTCTGGTCTTACTTGCAATTATAGAAGACCCTCATCAGTGGAGAGGGCTTCTTTTTTTTTTTTTTTTTTGTGAGGAAGATCAGCCCTGAGCTAACCATCCGTGCCAATCCTTCTCTTTTTGCTGAGGAAGACCGGCTCTGAGCTAACATCTATTGCCAATCCTCCTCCTTTTTTTCCCCCCAAAGCCCCAGTAGATAGTTGAATGTCATAGTTGCACATCCTTCTAGTTGCTATATGTGGGACGCGGCCTCAGCATGGCCGGAGAAGCGGTGCGTCGGTGCGCGCCCGGGATCCCAACCCAGGCTGCCAGTAGCGGAGCGCGCGCACTTAACCACTAAGCCACGGGACCGGCCCTTACTTGCAATTAAAACTATTAAACAGCCCTAAATATTATTAAGAATATGAAGTGATTATGATATGACAAATCAAATTCATAAGAAAACACACTATAGTGTAATGAAAAGACTGCCCTGGGAGTTTTAGCTTTATGACTCTGAGTTTTAGCTGTGTGACCCTGAATAAATCAATAACTGTCTCATCAAAAAATAAGGCAGGTACATGCAATGATCTTTAAGGATCCCCTCCAACTCTAAAATTTTCTTACAGGATTCTTAAAATACTAATTTAAAAATAAATGCCAGGGCCGGCCCCGTGGGGTAACGGTTAAGTGCGCGTGCTCCGCTGCTGGCAGCCTGGGTTCTGATCCCAGGCACGCACCAATGCACTGCTTGTCCGGCCATGCTGTGGCGGTGTGCCATATAAAGTGGAGGAAGATCGGATGTTAGTTCAGGGCCAGTCTTCCTCAGCAAAAAAAGGATTGGCATGGATGTTAGCTCAGGGCTGATCTTCCTCACACACACACAAAACATAAATAAATAAAATAAACAACAAATGTTAAAAAAAAAAAAAGCCAGATCACAATAATTAAACACTCAAAATCGAACTTTATATATTTTTTCAAATCTGCAAGCATAGCCAAAAATTCTGGGAATATAACAATACAGGAAATTCTGATAGGCTATGTAGCAACCTATGTAGAGAACAGACCCAGCACAACAAGCTGACTTTTAAAATAGATCACTTCCTCCACCTTATAGTTAATAGTGCTTTACAGATTATAACGCATTTTCACATTCATTACTTCCTACAAATGCAAATGCAAATAAATTTTTCTCAGTTACAATATTACAACTCAGACTTTGAGACAGTTTAAATGGATAAGGGGCCGGTCCAGTGGCATGGTGGTTAACTTCGCACGCTCCCGCTTCAGCAGCCTGGGATTTGTGGGTTTGGATACCAGGTGCGGTCCTACACACAGCTTATCAAGCCACGCTGTGGCAGGCATCCCACATATAAAATAGAGGAAGATGGGCGTGGATATTAACTCAGGGCTAATCTTCCTCAGCAAAAAGAGGAGGATTGGCAATTCATGTTAGCTCAAAGCCAGTCTTCCTCACACACACACAAAAATGGATAAGATTTTCTTATACAGCAATTACCCAGAATTTATTGTGTTATTTAAATTCTCAAACGACAACCAGGAGAAAACTAACCATCTTAAATGGGAAGGGAGGAGACCAACATTTACTAAATGTCTATTATGAACTCAACTCCTAACACACCTCATATTTAATCCTCATAACCTTTTGAGATGGATAGTATCATTTCTTTTTTTTTTTTTTCTTTATACAAATGACGAACTGAGAGTCACTGAAGTTAACTAAGTTGACCAAGGTTGCAGCAAAGCTTCTAAGTGGTGGAAAAGCATTTGAATTGAGATCTGTCTGACTAAAAAGTCCATCCATGTTCTAAATAAACATACATGAACTATCAATTTCCAGAGGTGATTTGGTGTCATAGTAGTTGTATTAATCGTGGTTGAATAGGTTATAATTTCAAGATGAACTAGGAACAAGGTTGGAGTCGTTTTCATAATTTTTCCAAATTCCTTATAAAAGCTACAAAACCACCATACATTCCCAATAACAGCTTGTTGAGTCAGGATCTACCCTTCTATAACTTTATTCTCCTTTTTCTTTATTCTGCTTATCCCAATTATTTAATCTTAGGAAATATGAAATGTGATTATTATTATTTTTTAACTTAGTTAAAATTTTATTATACATGGGTGAATGGAGGGTGGCGGGTAGTGGGGAAAATGGATGAGTCATTTTACTATGAAGCAATTTCAAATGGACAAGTAGGTATCACCAGGCTTAGAATGCTATTTCTCTACTACACTATTGGAGAGTCTCACCGGTCCTTTACACCACATTGTGAGAAAGAAAGGGACTAAGGGCATTATATATGATATGACTATAAAGGTAACCAGTTGGAACAAAAATGCAAACTGCCCTAAATACCCAAAAATTTTTTTCAAAAAGACAGAAAACATAACCACATAAAGAATTTTCAGCTAATTATGACAAAGCTAATAAAACATATACTTTATATCAATTTCAGCAAATTAACATGACAAAGCCAATAAAACATATACACTTTATATCAATAAATATAAATGGGTGTAACTCACCCATTAAGGTCAGATTAGCAATGCTTATTTCTGTGCTCTATACTTTTTTGTGAAAAGAAACATATTACAGATTATATATTACTTGAAAGGGGAAGAAGATGTCTTTGCATATATAAAGATATATGTGTATATATGCATATTTTTGAAGATACAGAAGACAAACCAGAAATTATATATGTGGTTAGGAAAGGAGTAAGAGGGATAAGGACGGCTGTGAGACTTTTCTGAGTATACTTTTTTAAAAAAGAGTTTTAGCTTCTGAATGATTTTTTGACACCCATCTCTCACTAGTATAGTAATCAATGACTTTGTTCTACTTGGACCTTTCTCTTTCTCTTCCTTTCCTATTTTTTAACTTTGTAACTGTGTTATTCCTTCCCTGTCAGAACATCTAATATTTACATAGTATTCTACTACCCTTGTTCCCACTTTATTTTAGTTTTGAGCTAAAATTAGTTAAATTCAGTGCTCATCATCAATCCTCTTGCTCAAGTTTCCCAGTCATTTCCATTGCACCAACACTGTCACTAGCTCTTCAGAAATGGTTTATGAGCATGGTGTTCCCTGAGTTATTACCATGTTTGGAACTGTTTTTCTATAACCCTGATGCTTCAATGACAGGTCGGCTGGATATAAAATTCCTTAGCTCACACTTCCTTTCTTCTTGAGTTTCGTGAAAATGTTGTTCCACTTATTGTCTTGCTTTATTACAGATTCATTTTCCTTGTAAGTAACTTATCTTTTTGCTTGGACGCTCACAGATGGTTTTTCTTTAATTTTTATTTTTAAAGTCTAAAAGCATTACAAGGAAGTCTTTGTAGTAGGCTGAATAATGGTCCCCAAAAGATGTCAATATCCAAATCTCTGGAACTTGTGAATGTTCTTAACGTGGTAAAAGGGACTCTGTAGATGTGACTAAGTTAAGGATCTTGATATAGGCAGATCATTCTGGATTATCTGGGTAAGGCACAATGTAATCACAAAGATTCTTCTAAGAGGAAGACAGGAGGTCGGAGAGAAGAAAAATGATACACTGCTGGCTTTGAAGATGGAGGAAGGAGCCATAAGCCAAGGAATGCAGGTAGCCGCTAGATGCTGGAAAAGGGAAAGAAACAGATTCTCCCCCAAAAGCCTCCAGAAGGAACGCAGCCCTGTGCACCCATTTTAGACTTCTGATATCTGGAACTGTAAAATAACAAATCTGAATTGTTTTAAGCTACTAATTTGTGGTCATTTGTTACAGAGTAATAGACTAAGACAGTTTCAGAGTTGACCATTCTGGATCACATGGAAAGATGAACCCTTTAATATGTACAGCCAGGTCTTCTTTCACTCCTGGAAAGTTTTCTTGGATTATAGTTTTAGATCTTAACTCAAATCCATTGTTTTCTTTCTTCAGGAATTCCAATTATGCATGTTGACTCTTCTTTGCCTATCACATTTATCTCACATTCTACTTAATTATTTTTACCTAGTTTTGTCCTCTTGGTTGTTTTCACTCCTCTCCTCAATGTCCTTCATGATATTCTCAGTTGAATCTACTCCCCCTTGGATATTTTAAGACTTCATTTTCATTTCTGAGATGATTACTTTTGCTTGAATTTTGTTTCTGAGTTTAGTCAATTTTTGTTTCACATCCTCCTGTTCTTTGTCCATTTATTGAGTTGTTGAATTTCTAATTTAAGGTATTTTTAATATCTAAAAATGCTGTTTAAAAAAATTAAATCAGGTTGGAGGATTGTGTTATAGTCTTCCTCTGCTTTATTTTGGGTGGGAAGGGGGGAGTTTTCATCAGCTAAAATGTTTTTATTCACGTTTTGTTTCTTCTTATAATACTTTTACATGGTTTTCTATTTTGTTTTCTCATCATTTTGAAATACCTAACGTTTGCTTGGATCAGGAATAACAGATGATTCCATCAATGCAGGGGTGAGGGTTTGGGGTGGCTTAGTAGATTTCTTCATTCTCAAGTGTTTTCTTCTGTAAGAATAATGAAGTGTGGTTCCTTTAATATACAGTGCCATTTTGAGGGAGAGGGATTGGCTTATCTTCTGATTTTGTCACTCTCTTTTTGTTTGTTGGGGGTAGGAGCATTATCCACCCCTTGCTTCTTTCTTCACTACCAAGCCTCCAGGGGATAACATAAAATCACCTCCCTGTCTCCCCTCAGACACAGTACTTTCCCACAACTGCCATGCTAATTCTTGTCCTACACACTCTTAAAACACCTCCTTTGATTCTCCAGTAGTCAGTGCTCTAACCTTTCAGGTCTCAGACTTGTTCTCAGTATTTTCCCACTCAGGGTTGGACGCTCTTTCTGGAGGTGACTTCATTAGTATTTCACCACTACTAGTCATCACCCTCCCCTGCCTCCACCGTCTTCTCCTCTTTTCCTTTCAGTCTTTGCTTAACTTTTCACATCAACAGGAGCTCCAGAGCTGGCTCGGCTGGCTTCAGTTGTTTATTTCACTATTTACATATAAATTGAACTTTGTCAACTCTACAGACTCCTAGTTACACTGCAGGCAAGGGTTATGAGTGATTTTATTCGCTCTCCTTATTGATCTTGTGGAGAGAACTGGATTTAGGTGGCCATCATTATCCTATGGGAAACTGTAAGTCCTTTCATTATTATGTTAGATTCATTTTAACAAACATCTAAATTTTTCTACCTTTAAAAGAGCAGATCCCAAGCTTTTCTATTGTGTGACTTCCAAAAATCCTCATCAAATGCCTTTTATTATTGAAAAGTGAAATAATAGTATCTTTGTAATGTTTCTACTTATTCAGAAACTATTAAATTTTTACCTGATTTATAGTCTAATCAGCTAACTAAATCAAAAGCAAAGTTAGTAAAGAAAATGAGCTACAGAATAAGGTATTTATGAGAGAAAAATGATAAAACTGACTATAAAGTGACAAAAGCAGATGGCGTTGATGTTTTCACATTTCCTATATTGCTTTGTAACCTATGCTTAACCTAACACCTAAAAGCACCTGATATTCACAAAATATTTTCACATATAACATCTAAGTTTTCTAAGGTTGTTAGAAGAAGCAGCCAAGGCCTAGAGGTTTTAGGTGATTTGCTAAGACCACAAGGCAGAAAATGGCTGAGCTGGAAATCAAAACCCTGTTCTTCCCACTACATTATGTGCCACAATGTCTCCTGAGCAGTTTCATTACCGTGAAATTCTAATAAGAGACAAAGGTCGATTTATGACTTAATTTATACATTTCTTTAATAATCAAATTTTTATTACACCATTCAAATATCTAACATAAATATAAAAAACAAAGTTGAAACTGATTTCCTTGTAGCTTTCCAGGTTAAAAAAAAAAAGGCAATTGAGGCCAGCCCAGTGGCGCAAGCGCTTAAGTGCGCACGCTCTGCTGCAGCGGCCTGGGGTTCGCCGGTTCGGATCCCGGGTGCGCACCAACACACTGCTTGGCAAGCCATGCTGCGGCGGTGTCCCATATAAAGTGGAGGAAGATGGGCACGGATGTTAGCCCAGGGCCAGTCTTCCTCAGCAAAAAAAGAGGAGGATTGGCAGATGTTAGCACAGGGCTGATCTTCCTCAAAAAAAAAAAAAAAAAGGCAATTGTTAGATATACAGGCATATCCAGTTTTGTGGCACTTCACTTTACTGCACTTTGCAGATACTGCATTTTTTTACATGACCACCTACCAACAAAAAGATTACAACTCACTGAAGGCTCAGATGCTGGTTAGCACTTTTTAGCAATAAAGTATTTTTTAATTAAAGTATGTACATTGTTTTCAGACATAATGCTATTGCACACTTAACAGACTACCATATAAACATAACTTTTATATGCATTGGGAAACCAAAAAGCTCATGCGACTCGCTTTATTGTGATATCCGCTTTACTGTTGTGGTCTGAAACCGAACCCGCAATATCTCCGAGGTATGCCTGTATGCCTTGTTTCAAATTGTGTATCACATTGGTTAAAAATTGTCTGTCCTTCCCAAAATAATAAGAAATGATTTGAACGTCACGAGTTTTTTCCCAATGTGAAGAAGGTAAAAGAAAACATGTACACTTTTAGTAAACATCCCAAATAAAGATATAGAAATAATACACATACTAAAGAGAAAATTACCTTGATATTTCCCTGAGATAAACAGTCTGCATGGCTTTCTTCAAATGAGGTTCAATATTTCTCCAGAGTTTGCGAGTATCACGTTCACTTGCTACCCCAAAGGAGAGAAAACTTCAATAATTCAGATCTTATAGAAAATTTTTTTCAAAAGAAATATTAATAAGTAAAACTACATAGTTACCTTCTCCTTTAACCACAGGTTCACAATATTTAGGAAAATTAAGTACTGCCTGTAAATAAAGGAAGAAAAGGAAAAAAAGCACTTATGACCACAATTAGAAATTATTTTTCAAGTAAAATTTTATTAGAATTCAGGTAATTTTATTTCAGTACAATTGCTCAAGTAAACTGTTATTATAGCTTATAACTACAATAATAAAACAGCAAATATCAATAATGATAATAAAACAACATGTAAAATATTACTTAATTGGCTCAATCCTGCTTAATGTATTAGCCTCTAGATATAAAGTAATATAACAAAGCATAATTTGTAATTTTAGGTCATAATTATATCACAAAAAAACCCATAAAACATACAATAAAACTCATAGAATTAACCTGTTATTTTCCAAGGTTTGAACATTCTCACAAATCAAACATCATCTAGTTCAGTACAACCCAAATGACATGCCTGGCAGCACCACCTGAGAGTGTTATAAATCCAAGTTCCTGGCACCACCCTAGGCATACCAGATCAGAATCTGTGAGGATGAGGTCCAGAAGTCTATGTTTTAACAATCTCTCTAGGAGTTTTATCTATTCCAAAGTTTGAGAAGCACTAACTAATCATGATTACTTAATAGTTTTCCATGAATCAACACTGGAACAGTATACCGAAAGGTAGTTTAAACAAATTGATAAAAACATGCTGTTGCCATTTATTAATATTATTTTGGTCCCAGGTATTTCATACTAAAATGATTCAATAACGAAGCCTAGTGGAAAGAGGTACATAAATGTGTAACCATACAATCCCAAAACCATACAATCTCAAATTAAGAAGAGAACTAAATTAACAGAGAACTAAAAACCAAATCCTTGAAAAGGTTTTTCCTATTTTATTTCATAAAAAGCAACTGTTTAGGGCAGAAAAATCTTTCAAATTCTGGTAATATTAAGCATAGAGAAGCCAACTTTCTTAACTTAGTTTCAGATGTAAGCACTGGTTAATAACACTAAGATGTCATAATGTTAGTATTAACTGGTAAACAACTTGGCTAAATAAAAATATACTGCTTTTGGGGGCCAGCCTGGTGACATAGTGATTTAAGTTTGCACGTTCCACTTCAGTGGCCCGGGGTTCGCTGGTTTGGATCCTGGGCTAGGACCTACGCACTGCTCATCAAAGCATGCTGAGGCAGCATCCCACAGAGAAGAGCTACAATTCTACAACTATAATGCACAACTATGTACTGAGGCTTTGGGGAGAAAAAAGAAAAAAAAGAGGAAGATTTGCAACAGATGTCAGCACAAGGCCAATCTTCCTCAAAAAAAAAAAAATAAAGACAATTTGAATGTCATCTTCTTAAGAAAAAAGAAAAAAATATACTGCTTTTTTTCTTGGTCAAAATATTAAATATGTTTAATCATTAAAAATAGCAGTAAAGGGGCCGGCCCGGTGGCGCAGGCGGTTAAGTGCGCGCGCTCCGCTGCGGCGGCCCGGGGTTCGCTGGTTCGGATCCCGAGCGCGCACCGACGCACTGCTTGGTAAGCCATGCTGTGGCGGCGTCCCATATAAAGTGGAGGAAGATAGGCACCGATGTTAGCCCAGGGCCGTCTTCCTCAGCAAAAAAAGGAGGAGGATTGGCGGATGTTAGCTCAGGGCTGATCTCCTCACAAAAAAAAAAAAAAAAAAAAAAATAGCAGTAAAAAGGCAATAAAGATAATTTTAGGAGACTATTTTCCAGTTCCACTTTAATAAATGAGTATTTTCCCCATGTCATTCCACAAGAACTGACTCAGTATATAAAACTATAGGACTATAATGAGTCATTTAATTATCCAAATACAATCTTTATATTTAAGTAAATCTATAAAGCCTTGAACTTACCAGCAAGTGGAATTTTACAAACAAAATATCTGTCCAAATACAAAATACTTTTCACAACTTTGGATATTAACATTGAAATGTACTGTCCAATATTATGCCCATTTCTCCTATATTAATCCTCAAATATAAACAAATTCTCACTCCCTGTATTGGGATTATTTACAGCAAAATCTAAATTCAAGGCCACTGGTATTTTAACCTGTCCTCCCAACTACCCAGAGAATGAAAATTGAAAGGTTACTAACAAAATCACAAAAATAATTCCAAAGCCCAAGCAGAAATAATTTTTAGATGATTTTTTGATACTATGAATTTTCACTACCACTATACATTCCCCCATATACCTCCCCATTATTCCTTAATTTTAAGTATCTAGTTTACTCTTAACTAGTCACATTAATGAAAGGGGGAGGGGGACAGAGGATAACTTTATTAAGAAATGATCATGTGCTCAGCAAATACTCATGCTCATGATAGCAAGAGAAGCATAATTATGAACAGTTAAGTATGGCCACCTGTTATCTCATTTATTCCTGACAACTGCACTTTTATTATGCCCATTTGTCAGCCAAGGGAACAGAAGCAAAATATAACTTGCCTAGAGGCACACAGAGATTCCACTGCCTGAATTTATGATCACGGATTTGTGAGATGTTCTGGGAATTTATTTCTAAACCAATAAGGACACCATGTTATCAAAGCCTGATTGAAGTCAAACAGAGAGACTATTTCCCTTTCTCTTGAAAAGAAAAACTTGCATTACTTTAGGAGGCAAAACAATCTATTATGAATACTGACTAGGTTGCCACAGATAGGATAGGCAATTGGAAGCTTTTCCAACTCTTCCTCAGAGAGATTTTCAACAAGCCTTCGTCATTGTATTTGAAATGATTTGTTAGAAAATAATCTGATACATGTATATTGTAGTAGGCAGAATTCTAAGATAGCCCCCCAAGACTCCCGGCCCCTAGTGTACATACACTTTCTCTCAATTATTGAACCAAACACTATTTTAGGTACTGCTGTGAAGGGATTTTGTACATGCAATTAAAGTCCCAAAGATTTACTATTTATGGGAGAGTTAAAATAAAGACATAATCAGAGGAGTCTGACCTAATCACATGAGCCCTATAAAAGCTGAAAGTGTTCTCTGGCTGGTCAGGGATTAAGCATATGAGACGGATTCACAGTGCCTTTGCTGGTTTGTAGATGGAGAGGGCCACATGGCAAAGAACGCATGTGGTATCCAGGAGGCCTGAGAAAGACTCGGCTGATAGCCTGTAATGCAGCTTTGGACCTCATTCTCACAACCAAAAGGAAATGAATTCTGTCAACAATGTGAATGAGCTTGGAAGCGATTTTCCCCATACCCTCAAGAAGAGAACACAGTTCAGCCAAAAGTTTAATTTTAGCCTATGATATCCTAATCACAGAAGCCAGCAACACAGTGCCTGGATTTCTGACCTATAGAACTGTGAGCTAATAAATGTGTGTTGTTGTAAGCCACTAAATTTGTGGTAATTTGTTATGCAGCAATAGAAAACTAATACACATATAGAAGTATAAATGTAAAAACATATTCCAAGGCCGAGTTAAATAATTTCTGAACTGTTTTGCCTTTTTAAGAATACCTACATTCTATTTCTGAAACATTAGAGGAACAAAAATCATAACTGAGAACATCTGCACTGATGTTAATTTACAGGAGTTTTCATCAAACAATGAGGCCTATGTGCCAGGTCTTACTATTCTAAGTGTTCTACATGCATTAGCTCATTTAATCCTCTAAATGATCCTATGAGGTAGACATTATTATTATCGTCCCCATTTTACAGAGAAGTTAAATCATGCTCTGAATCTCTGACTTCCTCTTCTTTGATCAGCCACAGAAAACTCTCCACTTTTAAAGGGCTCATGTGATTAGGTAAGACCCACCCTGAAAATCGCCCCGTCTTAGAATATCCTGAAGCCAGACGGACATGAAAAAATGATTAAGTTGAAATTCTGATGAGGAGCAAGATATTTACAAGGTTTCAAAGTACCTCCCCACAAAACAAATATTACTAAGTTAAAAAAAAAGACCATCTTCATCAAATGATCAAAGTGAACATTATCAGTTACGGAGTAAAATGAAATCCTGTAATACCTGGGAGGACGCAGTGAGAACACAGCCTCATTTCTGTGATATTCCTGTCAGATGCATAACTTGAATCTAATCATGAGGAAACATTAGGCGAATCCAAATTGAAGGAGATTCTACAAAACAACTGGCCTGGAATCTTCAAAGGTCTCAAAGTCATGAAAGTCAAAGACCAAGGAACTGCTCCAGAAGAAAGTTCAAGAGACATGACACTAAATGCAACATGTGTTCTGACCTGGATTCTTTTGTTCTGGAGTACATTATTGGGAAACTGGCCAGTCTTGAACAGGGTCCGAGGATCAGACTGTAGCAATCAATCCACTTTCTGATTTTGATGGCTGTACTATATTTACCTGGGAGAATGTCTTTTTAGGAAATGCACACTAAAGTATTCAGGGGTGATGGGGCATCAGGTCACAAACTTAAACTCCAATGATTTGGGAAAAAAAGAGGGAAAGTTCATATTGTACTTGCAATTCTTCTATAAATTAGAAATTGCTTCCAAATTTTTAAAATAAATTTAAAAAACATCCAATACTTTCATTATCTTGTAAATACTATATCTAATAAAATAATTAGAGCGAACTATTAACATGTCAGTACCACTGAATGTGGCTGTGATACAAAAAGAATTCTTAATTATTTAAGGCCATTAATAAAGGCACCCTGTAAAGGCAGCACTGGGAAAGCTGGCTAAATGCCACTTCCTGCTTACTCCAGGTCTAAAGAGGACCATGTGACTACTCAGAATATGCCACAGCTTCATTTAACATGGATGAATATCTCAAATAAAATGCTGAGCAAAAGTAGACAGATAAAAAAAAGAATACATGCTGTACGTTTCCATTTACATGAAGTGTGAAAACAAGCAAAACTAACCTTTGATGCAGGAAGTAAGAATAGTGATTACCTCTGGGGAAGAAAGAAGTGGTAGAGATTGAAAGGAAGCATGAACTGGGCTCCTGGGATGCTGGTAATTCTCTACTTTTTGACCTGAATTGTACTTACATATATGTTTTTTTCATTTTGTGGTGATTCATTGACATACACTTATGGTTTCCGTGCTTTTCTATATGTATGTTATACTCTAATCAAAAAGTTAAGAAGGGGCCGGCCCGGTGGCGCAAGCGGTTAAGGGCACGTGCTCCGCTGCGGTGGCCCGGGGTTCGCCGGTTCAGATCCCAGGCACGCACCGACGCACTGCTTGGGAAGCCATGCTGTGGCGGCGTCCCATATACAGTGGAGGATGATGGGCACGGATGTTAGCCCAGGGCCAGTCTTCCTCAGCAAAAAAAGAGGAGGATTGGCAGATGTTAGCACAGAGGCTGATCTCCTCACACACACACACAAAAGTTAAGAAAAAAGAAAAGAAAAAAAAACCTAACTAGATTATTTCTCCTAATTAAAGACTCTCTCCCTTAAGTACCCTTAACCAAAGAATAGTTCTTCTCTATGTGGAAAAGACACCCTCATCCATAAACCAATCACTATGAGGATATAAGAGTGGCGAAGGACACCCACTCACCCAGCCATATGTCAAATCACATCTAACAGTGGAATGACAGCTGTTCTGCCAGATCACCCCTCAAACTTCATATGACTTTAATATATGACACGAACCTACAGCAGGCATTGGCAGTCTCCATCCGTGGGCTCTGGCTTATGTTCTTGGAGATAGTAAGATCTCAATATACTTTTAAGCCTGTGAACTTTTGCTCAGCAGAGGAAGGAAGGGAACTAAAATTAACTGATCCCCAACAGCTATCAGGCATTTTACATGTGTCCCCTCTTTTTACTTCACAAAATTCCTTTGAGGCAGGTTATTATACCCACTTAATAGAAGAGAAAACTCAAGTCCAAAAAGGTTAAGTAACTTGCCCAAGATCACACAGCTGGTAAATGACAAAACTGTGTTTCTTCATTTGTAAAATGAGGATTTGTGATACTGCCTTCCTTCACAGGGCTGTTGTAAGAAGTGAGGTAACACTGGTAAAGGGCATGCTGGAGCAGTGCCCCACACACAGTAAGTACTCAATAAAGCTGGCTGCTATGTAAGAGGAGGTAGAGTACAGAGCTACGAGCATAAGCTCAGAAGTCAGACCCCATGACTCTTTATCCACAAAATCTCATAAGCGTATTCATTTTCGTTCTCAGGGACCATTTTCCCCTAGCATACAATCATATAGTAAACAAGCAAAAATAACTAGCACGTAGAAAAACACCTTGGTGTACACTGTCTTTATGAATTTACTGACAGCTAGAGGACAGATGTGCAACTATTTTAGAATTGTGACAATCTCTTCCTCATCAAAAAAAAAAATTGTTTAAAAAATACATTAAAGAATTTGAGATCTGAGAATGTCAAGATACCATCTGAAGCAGAGACTACCTTGGGTGGTCAGTTGCATGTGAGATGGCTGAGGTATGTGTGAGGCCGCAGAAGTTGATCTGCACTTTGAGCAGCTTCTTTGTGCTAGCTCCCTTCAGTGTCCTGCTGCCCGGTGCCCACTCCTCCCACTCTTCAAAGATAAAAGGGGCCATCTACCTAGCCCCATGCTCAAAATTAAGATTAAGACTTCTATTACCCAGGAATTGCTGGGTCCTGGCTATACGAAAAACAGCTATATTATTTAACTAAAATAATTCACAAAAAGTAAATGATCCTCCCAGAAATTACTTGTATTTTAAAAGGATAATATTTATTCAAATGACTTAGTGTTATCAGTAATATCACCTAACATCTTTATAGATATTTATTGTTTACAAGCACTTTAATACAGAGTATTTCATTTTATACTCATCTGAGGTATATATTCTTGGTCCCACTTTAAAAGTGAGGGAACTGAAGTACAGAAAATTAAGTATCATACATGACACAGTTGGTAAGCAGCAGAGCTAATTTTAATATTTAAGTTCTCTACTCATTCTACCATATATACTTGAGTTATCTGGCACCCTCTTCTTAGTCATGTCACTAGCCACAGGGCCAAACAAAACAATACAGCAACAACAAAAAACCAGGCATCAGAAACTTATAATTACACTCTAAAACATTACTAATCTCTGGCTAAGCAATTCATTTTTTTGAGTAATTTCTAAGAAAATTATGAAATTTGAGAGGAAAAAGGTTTGAAATACAATAAATTTAACGTGTGACAGATGTTTAAAAAAAGATCATGCAAAACTAAAGTTTATTTTAGAAAAAGAACTATTCTGTGTTTGGCATTTATACGAATATAAAAATAACTCCTTCAATTGACCCTTTTATAAACTATAATTATTATTTTTTAGGACTATCATAAGGATGGTCAGAGAAGACAAACCTAAACGAATATTCAAAATAGTACGAGTACGTTCCTTTCTCCTATCTTGTGCTATCCACAGAGCTAGCCTCCAAAAAAAAAAAAAAAAAGAAACCAATTCCTAAAGCAAGTTTGAAAGCACAGCACATACATAGAAAAGATGCGTGAAAAGAATCTTTTGCAGGTAAACTTTGAAACAAATAATAGTACGCATTTGAAGGAAAAATGGAAAACACATCTTTTTTATCCTAAGTTCTACATATGAAGAAAAATAAGAACACTATGCTATTTTTTATCCAATGCTTAAAGATTATTTCTTACATTTATTAGTATTACTCGTAGTAGTAAAGCCTTCAACTACACTTCAAGCTTCAAGTTTAAGAATATAATGTAATAATAACAACAAAAAAGGCTATAACCTCATCCCTAAACAAAATCATTGCTCAGTGAAACTCAAAAGACTTTATAAAACACCATATTTAAATACAGATTTTTCTCCTTTTCCATTTTCTTTTCCTAGAAATAGTTTCCCTAAATAATTCTTCCTTCTTGTACTTTATAACCTACTTTGAAATGGCTGCCAGCACAGATTCCCACAGGATTCAAGGAGATCATTGTCAGAGAGTGGTAACTGCAAGTTACTTCCCAGGAAAGACAGCAGGTGAGTATCTGCTTCCCACTCCATCTCCCCCAAGGAACAACGCACTGACCCTCTCTCCTCTCTGTAAGCCCCTCTGTTGTCATTTCCCCTGGACACCAGGGATCCAAGACATCCAACTTCTGGAGAGATGTCAGTGATGAGCTTGAACTAGAACAGCTTGTCTTTTGTTTTTTCCCAACTCAGAAGATGCTTGAAATCTACATCTAAATCAGAAGAGACCTAAAATTTAAATCTTCTGAAAACGTACTAAATGTGAACACAATTTTAAATGGTCATCTTCTCCTCTGTTCTCAAACACACACTGAATCTGTCTAAGTAAGACTTTTCAGAGCAAAGAAAAGAATAGAGCAAAGCAAAGAAAATGTGTTAAGAAATATAGGAACTGTTCCTTTGAAAGTTACTGTTTTCCAGTCTTAGATATATTACTATTTTCTGCTATATGGAGCTAAGATCATAAGTATAAATGGAAGGTTTCTAAAAGGGAAACCAGATATTCTCGCCTCCTTCCCTTCACATCCCCACAATTCGAAAGTAGAAAGGTCAAAGAAAAATTAAACGTGATCATTTTCCAAACTGCTTGCGAATTATAAACAGCTATTCTAATGTTTTAAATTTTTTAAGTAATCTTTTTTATAAATATTAAAAGTAACCCTTTATATAAAGATTACTAAGTCAAAGTCAGTGGCTAATGAAAGACCTATAATTAAAGCTTCTGACCAGGGGCCAGCCCCGTGGCTTAGCGGTTAAGTGCACACGCTCCACTACTGGCAGCCCGGGTTCGGATCCCGGGCACACGCCAACGCACCGCTTGTCTGGCCATGCTGAGGTGGCGTCCCACATACAGCAACTAGAAGGATGTGCAACTATGACATACAACTATCTACTGGGGCCTTGGGGAGAAAAAAGGAAAAAAAGGAGGATGATTGGCAATAGATGTTAGCTCAGGGACGGTGTTCCTCAGCAAAAAGAGGAGGATTGGCATAGATGTTAGCTCAGGGCAGATCTTCCCCACCAAAAAAAAAAAAAAAGCTTCTGACCATAGTCTAGTTCATCTAGATTCTAGACCACTATCACTACATACATAAAACCTGACAGAAATTTGTTACAAAAAATTAAAGAAATGTAAAATTGCTTAAGTTTTTACACTTCCTTTCCATTACCCTTCATTTTGATTTTAATGGAGTTCTACATTTTCTGTAATTAGAGAAAAGAGAAAGAAGGAAATAAAAAAAAACTCCTTTGCAATGTACAGAAATGTCAAATCATCTTGTCTACCTGAAACTAATATAATGATGTTGTATGTCAATTCTATTTCAATTTAAAAAAAAAAACCTCTTGAGGAAGGATGAAAAGACATAACTAAAGATGAATAAAAGTTTTCTGATCAAGTCAAAGTTTGTACTAACCCACAGACGTCTACCTTCGTACGGTATATTAGTTTCAAAAGGCCATATCCAAATTTCCAGAATAAATTTTCGGCATCTAGCCTATCTCACACCACTTCTACATGAAAAAATATTAAAAGATGTACTTTTTTGTGTGTGTGTGAGGAAGATCGGCCCTGAGCTAACATTTGCCAATCCTCCTTTTTTTGCTGAGGAAGACTGGCCCTGGGCTAACATCCGTGCCCATCTTCCTCCACTTTATATGGGATGCCGCCACAGCATGGCTTGCCAAGGAATGCGTCAGTGCGCACCCGGGATCCGAACCCGCGAACCGTGGGCCGCTGCAGCAGAGCGCACACCCTTAACCGCTTGCGCCACCAGACCGGTCCCAAGATGTACTGTTTTTTAAAAGCAAAATGCTCACTCACCAGATGTCTGAGCTCTTTCAAATCTCGACAGACAGTGTAGAAAACTCCAAGCAGAATATTAATGTAGGCAGCATAGAAATCAGCCGAATAGTCTGGAGGATGATCGTGGGATAGGATCTTTTGAAGGTTCCCTGTTCACCGGGCACAAATGAACACAAACGATTATATGATTTATGATATATGATGTTGGTTATAATCTTCTAGCATTTTACAGCAAAGGTTTAAAACAATGAATACACAAGCACAGCAATTATTAAGGAACAATAAAACGGTTACAAGACTAGAATAGAAGAGTAATACAAATTTTGAAATTAAGGTAAAAGAATTAGGAATCTAATGCTCTAAAAAAAATTACTAAATGTTGGGGCTGGCCTGGTGGTGTAGTGGTTAAGTGCATGCACTCCACTTTGGCAGCCCGGAGTCCACAGGTTCAGATCCCAGGCGCGCACCGACGCGCTGCTTGTCAAGCCATGTTGTGGTGGTGTCCCATATAAAGTAGAGAGGAAGATGGGCATGGATGTTAGCCCAGGGCCAATCTTCCTCAGCAAAAAAAAAAAGGAGGATTGGCATCGGATGTTAGCTCAGGGCTGATTTTCCTCACACACACAAAAAAATTACTAAATGTTGCTTTAAGACAAATAATAAACAATGACATTAAAGAAAATCTCAAGAACCTTATTACAGGCAAAATCAATATCAGGGATGAAAAATAATATGGATTCTAGTTTATTTTTTCTGCCAGTTAAGTAAATCAACTAGAAAAAAACAAGTACTACATAAACTACCACCAAACTGGAAAATGCTCTTCATTTTTTATAAAATGAAAAGAATGCATGAATTTTTTAATGAAAATCATTTTTACTTTGTCATTCACCCTTTAAAAAATAGGTTTTCATCTTACAACTTTCATATCTTTACTCTATTTCTCTTCTATCTTAAACTCTTTATACAATACCAGTATAGAATCCTGAACTTATATTTTATCTTGTGAGAAATATTGTATTGTAGAAGCATAGCTGCTGCTTAAAACTAAAGAAAAACAACTACTTATTATTCAAAATTTCCCAGTTATAGTACATGAATCAATTAGTCATTCACTCCTTATGGCAATTCCCTCTGACTTCTTGGTGCAATGGTCTCTTTAGACTTCTCAATTAAGAGCTCTTTGAATATGACTAGTACTTTAAACCTAGTTCCACGGGTTCAAGACTTTTGTAATATTTACAAGTAATAACTCTTATAGGATGTTCTGATCATGTCAATTTCCTATTGTCTAAGGTTCCCATTAAGTGAGCATTTTTACCAAGGATACTATGTCACTTACCACCAGCCCTTGATTTTAGCCACTCTCATTCCTCACAATCAGATACAGGCGCAAGATCAAACAATATATATGAACTATCAATGGATATTCATAAAATTCATAAACTGAAATTTAGAAATATCTACATTAAAGGGATCTGTTAAACAGGGTAGTTGACCAAAAAAAATTCAAAGCCTAGGCTCATGCTTAGAATATTATCCTGAAGGGAGTCCAGATGGGAGACTGTTACTAGATCTGCATTTTTATATCATAACCACTGAAAAAAACACACAAAGCCAAAACTTGACTTTGAAGTCTATGTATTTTTACATTCTAATATCAAATTTTAAATCTAACGTTACTAAGCTATTTAAAACTATGCGTGGGAAAATATTTGATACACTGAAAGCTTCTAAAAAGTGCCTTAAAACTTGGAGATAAAGATATTTATATATAAAAGCTAACAAATAATTGGATAGATGGAAGGAGGGAGGGAAAGGGGGAAGGGATGGATGTTCAGATAGACAAATATACTTAGGCAAAATAGATGGTCTATAAATGAATGGATGAGGAAATCTGGAAAACAGTTAAGTCTCCAGCTCAGACTACACTTCTGAGCTCCTCCTGAACATCTCAATCTAGCGATCCCTTACAGGTGACCCTCAGTGGCTCATATGAAAGTTGATTAGATATTACCATTGGCCCATTTCAGTCCTGATAAAAGTCTTTTAAGAATTAGAACTCTCACTGTGTTGCTGTAAAAGTAAACCAGCTGCTTAGTTACAGACTACAGACAAAACCTCAGAGTACAACTCTACATTAGTGAAGCCAGGCCAGCTCTAATAGTCTAGGGCTAATCAGACCTATGAAAAATCTCATCTCTAACAAAAAGCTGAAGATAGTGCACTGACAGGTAATAAATACAGAGAAGGAGAAACCATTTTACTAGTCTCCTGGTTTCTTAAAATTTTTCTATCAAAGTATGGTCAAACACAAAGAACAATCACTTCTAACTTTGAGAAGGACTTCTGCTTCCAGTCACGAGGGAGTAAGAGGGTTCAGAAATACTCTCCTGTAATAAACAACTAAAACCTGGGCAAAATATAGAAAACAACTATTTTCAGACAACAAACAATAGGCAGTAAAGGGCTGTAATACCTGAGAAAAGAGAAATAAATGAGGTGAGTCCTACCATCAGCCAGGCTTCCTAACTAGAGGTAACTTTAGAACTGTGGTACAAGGAGAGTTGCAAAAGGAGTCCATTAATCTCAATGATTTGAGGAGACAGACATCAGAGTAGAGGGAGCAGGGCAGCTAGAATTTGCAGGGTGGAGTACACAAGAGAAGGGAGCTATGCAGAAGAGCTCCAGAAATTTGCATAGGGGTTCCCCTTCAGTCTTACCTGAATATCAATCTATACATGCACAGAGTAAAGCTGTATACGCCAAACAAGAAAACTTCTGGGGGAAAAATAATTATTGGAATGCTGTAAGTCAAACAATTCCCAGAGCTCACACAGGGCTGTGAATCATTCACATGACCACCAGTCAGAATGGAGAAACTATGCTGAATACATGGGGCACTAAGCAGAGACCCCAGAAGGGCTATGGCTTAGAAGCAGAGCTAAAATTAGCTCTGGAATAAAGGCTAGTCTAGATCCTCTCTCCAAAGAAGCTTAAAAATAGCCTTAAAAGGCCATTTAATGCTTCAAGTAATTTAAATGCTTACCAGAAAAAAGTCCAACATGCAACAACAAAAACCACAATATCTACCATTCAATCAAAAATTACTAAACACATGAAGAAGCATAATGAATACCCGTAATAGAGAAAAATTAATCAACAGAAACAAAGCCAAAATGAAAGAGGTAATGGAATTAGTACACAAGGACATTAAAACAACTATTATAAACATGCTCATATGCTCAAAGATATAAAGGAAAATAAAGCATAATGAGATGTGTAATGAAAAATTCCACTGGACAGTATTAACCACAGATTAGACACCTGTAGAAAAAAAGGTCAGTGAACTTAAAGACACAGAAACAAAAACTATGCCAAATAAAGCAAAGAAAAAAGATTTAAAATTTAAATAAATAAACAAACAGAGACTCAGTGCAACAATATCAAGTGGTCTAACATACATATGATGCTGTCCCAGAAAAAGGAGGATTGGGGGACAGATAAAATATTTGAAGAAATAACAGCTGAACCTTCCAAAATTGATGAAACTATATATTCATATATCCAAGAAGCTCAATAAATATCAAGCAGGATAAATAATAAAAGATATTTTTTCTTGCCTATTTATTTCTTTTTAAGCCTAAATAATAACGTATTATGGAATTTATAATAAATGTAGAAGTAAAATGTAAGAACAATAGCACAAAGGTTGTGAGGTGGGAAAGTATAAGTCACTAAGATTTTCAGGTTGTTTATTGACTGATGCAATAACTAAACCAAAAACCTGATCAAGTGCATTATAATCGAACTGAAAAAAAAAAAAGCGTTACCAAAAGATGAGTAGTCTGCACGTGGCAGAGACCAGAAAACAAGAATTCTAAATTGGTCCCCTACTGATCACTGCTGAGAGGAGAGGGTGTTCTAAACCTCAGACACCACATTCCTAAAGATAACATATGTATCAAGTTTTGACTGGATGACATTAGCCGCTAAGATTATCCCTTTGCTCTGGTTCCACGCTTACTTAACTCTGACTATAATTTGGCTTATCAATTAATGTTTCCTTTTTGTGTGATTATGACATTTTACTTAAAAAAAAAAACAAACTTGATATGCAAAAGGCCCTAAAATTTAATAATCAGATTAAACTTGGTTCCATTATTATATACTTTTCAAAAATCTATTAGACTCTTTAAAATGGGCAATATCACTTTATTGAATTATGTCTTCAAACTCTCCATCTATGCTGCTTTGTATCTTTACTTTTTAAACTTTTTAATCAAATTCTATAATTTGTTATACCATACTTTAATCCAACTTCAATAAGATGTAGAAAACAGGTATTTTAAAATTTTTTCTTAAATTCTAAATAATTTTTAAGTACTTAAGCCTAAAATGCATCATGAAAAAATTTAACTCAAACAGTGATGACACAGGTACAAAGGAATTTTTTTATGAAATCTTTTGATTTATTCCTTTTCTTCCTACCTTTTTCTCTTCTCCTTATTTTGTGATTTTCATGGAAGAAAAGCTATTGAAAATAAGGGCTCCCTTCATCTATTTTGAGTTCCTTTTTTCTATCTCAGTTAATTAGCTAAGGCAGGAGGTGTTATTTGATTGCTGTTCTTGTGAAAACAGGCAAAAATGTGTTGATCTTAACAATGAATGTTTACAGCTGATTAGTTCAGAGGGATAGCATTAATGAGAGTGAGGTCAAGAAATACTATTCTTTTCATAGCCTGCTAACCACCTTATGCTTCACAGTTATAAACTTCGAATCAGAAGTTATCGTATTTGTATAGTAACAGTACAATATTAATCTACAAAGCTATTCAGTAACACAAAAAGCTAGTGTGTTCTTCCCAAGACGAAAATAATTGAAATTTAAGATTAAATACAAACAAAAGAAAAAAACAAAACACAAGCGCTAGCAGTTGGCATATCAGAGGTACAGTAATGAAAAATGAGATTTACAAAATCAAAAGATACACTGAACATAGTACTTAATCCAAGTACATGGTAAATAAAGATTTCCATACAATTTTAATGTGCTTTGTCAAACTAGTCTGATTCTTATTTGTAGGGATGTTATATAACCAAACATATGCATCTTAATGTAGTGACTAAAAAATGTGAAAACACACAATTAGCACAAACAGGTGAGAAGTGCTCAATCAAAAAAGTTTCATAATTATAAGAGAATAACCCTTCACAGTTCCAAAATAAAACCTCTGTAAGTGCAGATACATAAGCAACATTTGAGACTGGCAGCAAACCTGAACAAATTAAGACATCAAAGTACTCCCATTTGAACATGCTAGCTTACTCTTTCAAACAACAAAAACTATTTTACTGAATATCATTTGTCAAAAAAATGTTTTACAATTTACCTATGCTGTAATCAGGGAAATACAAGACAAACGGTTCAAAGCACCCAGCGTTCGGACGAAACTTTTCCCAAACAATTTCACTGAGAAAGATAACAGTCACATTTCTGTCAGTCTGTAAAAGAAAGAGAAATAAAAGTAGCTTTGCATTTAAAAATCTTAAAGCAGTAATTCCCTTTGAATTTTTCTTTCAAATAAATCCAGCAAAGTTCCAACATATAACAAATTATTTGCATATTAATAAGCCATATTTAGAAAACCTAATCAAGGAGCTCATCTATTTGCAAATTTTCATACATAATTACTTGGAATTTCCATAAAACTTACAAGTTAATCGACATTTCAGTTACCCATGAATGCTAAGACAGTCACAGAAGGACTTATTTTATAGAAATTAAGAAACACATTTGCTTGAATAATTAAGACAAGACCTTTTTAAGGGAACTTTCAAAGAAAGCATAAGCTTTCAATAAATGAAGACAAGAAAGGCAAAACTTAACATCTCTCATCATTAAAATGTCTATTGCAACCCAGAGAAAAGTAAACATGAGTTGAAGAAAAACAGATATGCCCTATTAATACAACCACCTAATGTTATTAGGAAAATTGAAGGTTTTTTAAAGGTTATTTTCACACAAATTACTGAGTCAAGTGATGCTGAATATACATTAAAAACACAAACAAATATGAGTATTAGTATCTAAAACACCAATGTTAATAAACAGACATCTTCTGAAGTATATTTAGAAATTATAATTAGTATATGAAAAAGAACAAGCTCAACGTGTATATTATGTTTCTACAGAGTGGCCACAAGTGCCCTATGTACGATAGTTAGAACTGATCTGTAGACACTTCTGCATTCTCAACACAAATTTTAATTTCTCCCATATTCTTTTTGACATCTCCCAAGTTGACAAAGCAGACACGATAGCTGCCCTGTTCTATAATTATTCTTAGGGCCCAATCACATACATAAATTACTCTATACTTTGAAGGTGATTTTACTATTTATTGATTCCTAACTTATGTGTAATCTTATATTCCAACTTTCATTATTTAAAGAACATTCTTTTGGCTAACAGAGAAAGCTGAGTTCAATAAATTAATAATTCCACAAAAATCTAGCATCTTTATGAAAGAGAGGAAAAGATTTTTACTTCCAAATGCTTTTTGTCTTATGAACTCAATTTTTAAGTATCCTTGAATTTATTTCTAGAGACAAAACAGTATGCTCTAAACACAACATTGATTACAAAGCACTGAGTTGTTTTTTGCTTTAAAATATGATTATCCAAAAGCATTTTATAAAGTCAGTTTAAAAAATATTGGGAGATTTAAAAAATAGAAGATATTTATCACTGTGAAAGGATTTTAAGTTGGTAATGTTCTCAATCTGTTCATCCAAAAGTACTTTCAATATACAATGATATCTATCATAATTTAAACTTCATTTTACTCAGATAAATACTTAATATAAAAAAATGGGGAATGCTTTTACTATCTCTCTCTTAAATGAAATACGTTTTTAAAAATCAAGCATGTTTTCAGAAATGTCAAAACAACAATTCTCTTTCCTGGTAGAGTCAAGATTTCTGTGAATCTTTTAATTTTCTTCAGTTTCTATAATTAAAACTAAAAAAAAAAGTGAACGGCCTAACTACCATAAGGGACACATGATCACCATCACTGGGCATGAGGGGAAAAAATGAAGTAAGCTCTAGTGGAAGGGCAAAAGGGCAGCAAGAATGCATTCTGGATCCTGATACGGAGGCGGAGAGAAAAGCAATGGGAAATAGCAGATGAAGATAGGCAAAAAAACACAAACACAGCACAACAATTAAAAGAAATAGAGGGGGAGATATCTATTCAAAGAGAATGGGTCCCTGGTCTAAGTAGTAAAATGCCAGGAGTTAATCAAACTGGGAAGGCTAGACCACTTGAGGCAACTTCCAGGACAGGCCACCAAGAGCTACACTTATTCCCCCTCCTGTCCTCTCCACATCTCCCCCACAAGACTATTACTAAAAGTGAATTCTAGGAGTCAGCCTTAGGCACACAATGATTTCAGCGGCACCTGGAAAGCCTTTCTGAACTTCTAGCAGTTTCTCAAATTTGAGAAATATGTTTAACTTTTCAAAGGTGGAAATACTGGAAGCACTGTCTCCTCAAATAGTTACTTAATTTTTATTATAATGTTACTTAATACTTAAACAATACAGACTTAAAACTACATAGGTATAAACTATTTATGCTCAAAGCACTTATAAAATTATAAAACCAAAATAAATTTAAGTTAAATACAAAACTACAAAATCAATAAAATTTAAATTAACATTAATTGAATATAACGAACAATACTGTTTTGCTCAAACTAAATCTGTGCTCACTTCATGCATATGGTACTAATATGAAACAGCCACAGTTCTATTGGGTTTAGCACTCCTATACCAACTGGTGTAGGTGAACACTGAATTCTCTCACCAATTTTCTTTATTCAAACTACTGCAAAACCCTGTTTTTGCTATAATATTATCACTTGGCTTTCACCTGACACATATGCAAATTAAGTCCATCTTGGCTCTTCTTATTAGGCCATGACAATTAGAGCAGTATTAATACTATTTGGTGCCAACACAATTGTAAACTGAAATACAAAGCTGGTTCTGATACTGAGTGGTCATGAGATAGAACTCCAGATGATCCAGATTAGACACACTATTCATTTTTTGATTACTGAAATGAAAAGAAAATTTAAGAATCCTTGCAGAAAGTTTGAAGTCTAGGCCCCCCGCCATTTACTCTAACAAATACCTAAAACCTTTTAATAGAAAGCAGTATTGGTCACTTCACAATTAGAAATAAAAAGCTAAAATAATGGAAGAATAAATGTTACCAAGTCACAAACCACTTTAACTTTGAAAATGCTCAACTTCACTCATTAAGATATCAATTCTCATCTATCAGATTGGCAGAATGAAAAAATTTGACAACATAATCTATTCATTAGGGCATAGGGGAAAAAGACTCTCACACATTACTTACCAATTCTTGTAACCTAAGAAACCCAGGCAAAAGATTCGCTTCCATATCTCTTAGATACTCTGCTTTATCTAGAACCTTATAAAAAAAAACGCAGCGTCAAAATCAACCTACAAAGCCCTTTACAAAACATTTACGTAATATAATGCACAATTCAAGAACTGAACTTTCCATAAAAAGAAAAACTGTAATTTATGAATTAAGTTCTAAACGCTATTTACACTTGTGGAAGACATTTCAAATAGGTCAAATAAGTTAAAAAACGGACTACTTAAGGTTTTAACCCAAATTTCTAAATAGAGAATGAGTCATAGCTACACTAAAAAGGTTTATTTTACAGGTATACTATCAAAAAGATGATGATATATGATGTTCTAAGGACATTTTTTTAGGTTGACAAGAAATACAACTGTGTGCATTTTTTATTCCATTTGATAAAAGATAATATCCATCATGAACCAAAAATTACAGCTCCTTCTGACCCGAGAGACAAGAAAATTCTGAATTTCATCATATAAAATTCTTTTTGCTTGAACTTTGCAAATGTATGCTAAATCCTGCTTAACTAGATAACAGATCATGTTAAGAAAGATTAAACTTTTGTTCAGTGTTATAATGCTATTGGGATTTTTTTTAAAAGGTACTTATCTTTTAGAGATATATAATGTATATCCATACACCATATAGAGAGATATAGTATATATAAAGATTTATGAATGACATAGATTCGATACACATATATGGTAGATATAGTATATAGAGATATATATACTTATGGATGACATGATATGATGCAGGGAACAATGAATGGGGTACAGATGACACAAGTAGGCCATATGTTAATAACTACTGAAGCTGGGTGATGGGTTCATTGGGATACATTACACGATTCATTTTATATATTTAAAACTTCCATAATAAAAAACGTTAAAAATTTCTTAAAAACCTGTTTCAAGAGGTCATCCATCAGTCCTTAAAAACATCAAGGTCTTAAAAGCACTATTTAAAACATGTAGTCTAACTTTTGCTTTTACCTTCATGTTATGGAAATTTAAAAATATATACAAAAGTAGGGAGATTAGTAACATGAACTCCCATAGATATTTCACCCAACTCCAACAAATGTCCACATACGGCCAATCTTGTTTCTTCCATCCATCTCCCAACTTTTCCCCTCCACCACCTTGCTGGATTATTTTAAAGCAAATCCTAGACATACCATTCTAGCCATAAACACGTCAGTATGAAACCATAAGAAATGAAGACTTTAAAAAAAAAAATCACAGTATCATCATCATGTCTAAAAAATTTAACAATATTCCTTAGTATCATCTAATAATGAGTAATCAAATTTCCCTACTTGTTCCATAAATGTCCTCTTAGAGTTAGCTTATTTGATTCAGGATCCAAAAAGGTCCATACATTGTATCTCATTATATTTGGTTTATTTGTCTTCTAAGTTTGTTTTAAATTATAACAGTTCCACTGACTCTTTTTTTCCCTTGTTATCTATTTTTTAGAGAAATCAGGTCATCTGTCATGTAGAATTTTCCATATTCTGGATTGGCTGACTGCATCTCTGTAGTGTCTTTTAACAGGTTCCTATATCCCCTATATTTACCGTAAAATAGTCAATACATCCAGAGGGTTGATCACATTCAGGTTTGAGCGTGGGGCAAGAATATTTCACAAGTAGCGCTGTATATTTCTTATTGAATTACATCAGCTGGCAAACGATACCTGGTTGTCTCTTTTTTGTGATGTTAAGACTGACTGACAGGTTCCGGTGTTGTCAGCCTGATCCATCCACTGTAAAGTTCCCCAGCAGTCTTTCACTTAATGCTTTCAGTATCCACTGATAATCATTGCCTACATCCATTATTTCATTGGGAATAGCAAAACTACAACATTCTATGATTGTTTCTGCATTTATTGGAGGACATTTTCTAGAAAGAAGTTTCCCTCATCCACTATTTAGCTACCCAGAAATACAGTTCACACAGGACAAGAAGAATAAATGCTTGATTCTTTCCCTCTATGTACCAATTTTCAGAATAACGAGTTTGTGTCTGTATTAGCTTTCTGTGGTTGCTGCAACACAATACTACAAACTTGGTGACTTAAAACAGACTAAAAATTTATTCTCTTTCAGTTCTAGAAGCCCAAAGTCTGAAATCAGTTTCACTGGGCCAAAATCAAAGTGTTGGCAGGGCCACATCTCCTCCAGCAGCTCTAGAGTAGAATCATTCCTTGCCTCTCCCAGCTTCTGGTGACTGCCCAGCATTCTCGGGCTCGTGGCTGCAAGATTCGAATCTTCAAGACCAGCATTTTCAAGTTTCTCACTTCCTCTGCTTGCCTCTGCTTCCATTATCTGGCCATCTTCTCTTTGTATGTGGTGTAGTCAAATCTCCTTTCCTATACAGACATTGGTGATTGCACTTCGGGGCTACCAAAATAATCCAGGTAAATCCCCCCATCTCAAGATCCTTAACTTAATCGCATCTGCAAAGACCCTTTTTCCAAATGAGGTGACATTTACAAGTTTCAGAGATTAGGACCTGATATCTTCGGGGGCCATTATTTAGCCTACTGCAGTGCCCTAGTAAATTAAATTCCCGTGGTAACCAATAAGCTGAGGTTTTGTGGTCTTTATATATTTGCTTAGTATTATGAATTCACAGATTTTATCACATCTAATGTGCTTCCATCCACTGAATTCATTATTCTTTTTGATGGTCAAATTGTTCCATCTTTGGCCAGCTGAAGCCTCTTCAAATTGCCTTGGGTCTTTTTTGCCCCCAGCTTTCCTGAGATATAACTGACATATAACATTGTTTAAGTTTAAGGTGTATGTGTTGATGTGATACACTTATATACTGCAAATTGATTACCGTCATAGCGTTAGCTAACACTTCTATCACCTCACATAATTATCATTTCTTTTTTGTGGTGAGAACACTGAGGGTGTACTCTACTCTCTTAGCAACTTTCAAGTATATAATACAGTATTATTAACTATAATCACCACGGTTACATTAGATTCCCCAGAACTTATTCATCTTATAACTGTAAGTTTGTATTCTTTGACCAACATCTATTTCCCTTACCCCTCAGCCCCTGGTAACCACCATTTTACTCTCTGTTTCTACAAGCTTGGCTTTTTTAGATTCCACATATAAGTGAGATCATACAGTATTTTGTTTTTCTCTATCTAAATCTTTAAGCCATTTCAGGTTAATTTTTGTGAATGGTATAAGGGTCTAATTTCATTCTTCTGCACGTGGCTGTCTGGTTTTCCCAACACCACTTATTGAAGAGACTATCCTTTCCCCAGTGAGTACCCTTGGCCACCCTGTCAAATATTAGTTGACCATATATGCAAGTTTATTTCTGGGCTCTCAATTCTGTTCCATTGATCTATGTGTCTATTTTTATGCCAATACTATACTGTTTTGATAACTATAGCTTTATAGTAGAGTTTGAAATCAGGAAGTGTGATATGTCCAGCTCTGTTCTTTCCCAGAACTGCTTTGGCTATTCAGGGTCTTTTGTGGTTCCATACAAATTTTAGGATTGTTTTTCCTATTTCTGTGAAAAATGCCATTGGAATTTTGATAGGGATTGCCCTGAACCTATAGATGGCTTTGGGTAGTTAAGGACAGTTTAATCATATTAATTCTTTCAATCCATGAGATTCTTTGTCTTTTTTAAATGACCCTAGCAGTAGTTGGTAGCTTCCTAGCTTTCTATTATGGCAAGATGGTGACTAAAATCACTTTCTCCAAAGAAAGCTGTTTTTTTAAAAAACACATTTTATTAATAAATCTTATTATAAATTATAATCATTTAAATTAGGAATAAAATTAAAATGCAGGGAATATAATATTATTTCCCTGAATAGCAAACTGCTTTGTATACGTTTTATTAACTAACAGCTTGAAACAATGTACGAGAGTAATCAACTTATTTCATTCCTAATTATTTTAGAAAAAATAAAGCTAAAATTATTCACTACCAGAAAGATATAAATTGGTTACTCTACTATACATTCTCATTATGCAATTTTCCCATCAGTCTCCACTTAAATAACTCTCTAATCCAGGAAACAGATTAATTCAAATAAATTGCTCCACTTTTATGCCCATTTTAATGAAAACACAAAGCTGAAGCAGTAAATTAATAGTTCATTCTTCCGATCTGATAGTTAACCCACTGTAATTAATGATTTTATGGTATTCTAATGATGCTTCTTCAAAAGCAATTATCAGATAACTAATATTCAGAGAAAAATTTTAATTCAGATCCAAGTATTTTCTTAATAATTTACATGAAGGTGTTGTCATAGACTCTTTATTTGTAAGCTAGTTTACTAACTAGAAAACGTTCTCAGTCATCTTTCTGTATTATTTCCTAAATAGAGGCTTAACAATTCATATATTAGACAGCTGAACAGTCTACAGATTTACTCTAAAAAATGTTCTACACCAAACATCTGCAAACTTTTCCACTCAACATTTAGTCAACTAACAAATACTTCTGAATGTCTCCTTAGATCTATTGGGCCTGAAAAATGAGTAGGGCACCACTTACTCCTCATGGCTGTTTCTAGAATATTGATTCTCCCCTCTTCCTAAAATACTCAGCTTTGAAATTCTACTTATTGGAGTCATCCACATATTCTGGGGTCATGTCTCCTCATTCTTTAAATGTTACAGTTTCTGACTATCACTTCTCTAAAACAACTATTTTTTTGGATATTTCAAATGCACATAAATGACTCCCTTCCGATATAGTGAACTCTCAGTTCATTAAATTCCTCTCCACCAATGATCTTATCTCCTACTCTACCTCAGTGAAAGACCAACTTATTTCCTAGATCACTGGTTTTTGAAATGTGGTCTGTGGCCCCCTGGCAGTGGCTGGTTGGGGGAGAAGGGGGTGGCATCCCTGATACCCTTGCAGGAGGTGGCAAGGTCAAAACTATTTTCATAACAATACTAAAATATGATTTGCCTTTTTCATCGTGTTGACATTTGCACTGATGATGCAAAAGCAATGGTGGGTTAAACCAGAGCTGCCTTAGCATAAATGAAGGTAATGGAGTCAAACTGTACTAGCAGTCACTGTATTCTTCACTATGCACTTGCATTCCCCAAAAAAATTAGACTTCTGCTTCTGAGTAAATGGAGTAAGACGAACTTTTTCCTATTTCTCCTGGGAAGTAAAACTAAGAACCTCGAATATTATGTATAAACAAGCAGGGCTCTGAAAGGTGGAGAGAAGAAAGCAAACCAGTTAGGGACCTCGGGACCAGAAGAATGGCAACTCAGCTCGGAGAGTAAATGTGCTGAGTTGTCTTTGGCCTCACATATGCCAGATGTGGAGCTGAAGAAGCCAACAGAAAAAGGCCAAGGAGCATAAACTGAAAAAGCCCCAACAGCAGCCTGCTCTCTCTAGTCAAAGGACCAGGAAAGGGCAGCCTGGGGAAGATTTCCAGGACACTGCACTCTCCAAGCTTTCTTTGTACATCACTGATTCCTTCTGTCTCCTGGTTTGTTCTTCTTCATCTCCTCATTCCCTAAACACTCGAGTGCCACAGGACTCAAGTCACTGGACTCACTTCTTTTCCAACTCACTCACTCTCTTGGTGACCTAATCCAGTCTCACAGCTTTAAGTACTACTACCTTTATGCCCACAACTCCAAAACAGTATCTCCACGTTGGACCTCTCTTGACCTTAGACTCAAGTGTCCAAGTGCCAATTCAACATCTCTACTCGGAGTTAACGTGCCCAAAACCCAACTCCTAATCACTCCTTCCCCTACAGTAAGACCCCACCTGCTATAGCTTTCTCCATTCACTCCATTCTTTCAGGTGCATGCAAACTTTTAAATCATGCTTCTTTCTCTCCTCCTCCACACTCAATCTATCAGAAAATTCTGTCAACCCTACCTTCAAAATATATCTAGAACACTTCCTATCACCACAATTGCTATTACCCTGGTCTAAGCCAACATGATGTTTTGCCTAGATTATTACAAATGCCTCATAACTAACTGTATTAGTTTCCTAGGGCTACCTTAACAAAGCACCACAAACAGGGTGGCTTAAGCAACAGAAATTTATTGTCTCATAGTTCTGGAGGCTAGAAATCCAAGATCAGGGTGTTGGCAGGACCATGCTTCCTCTGAAGGTGATAGAGAGAAACGTGTTCCAGGCCTCTCTCCTAGCTTCTGGCAGTCCCTGGGCTTGTGGCAGCATAACTCCAATCTTCACATGGCATCCTCCCTGTGTGCATGTCTGTCTCCAAATTTCCTCTTTTTATAAGGACACCAGTCATATTGGATTAGTGGCCCAACCTACACTAGTATGACCTCATCTTATGACCCCATCTTAATTAATTATAACTAGAATGACCCTATTTCCAAACAAGGTCACATCCTGAACTTCAATGTATGAATTTTTGGAGGAAAGAATATAACCCATAACATTAGTCTGCATGCTTCTATCCTTGCACCCTTCAGTTGATTCTCAATATTACCACTCTCCCCCTACTTAAACTATTCCAGCCACAATGGCCTTCTTGGTATTCGTTGAATAAACAAGGCATGTTCCAGTCTCCCTTGCACTCTTATGTAAATCTCTTTGCTTGGAATACTCTTTTCTCAGATGTCTTCATGGCTTGCCCCTCACTTCTTTCAGGTTTCAGCTCAGTTATCATCATCCAGTGAGATCTTCACTGTCTTTCCTATTTAGAAAAATAACTACTCTCACCCACTCTACTTTATTAACGTATCACATCTGACACACTGCATCTTAACTTATCATCTATCTTCCTCAACTAGACTGTAAGCTGCAAGTGGGCAGAGACTCTATTGTGTTCTCTGTTCTATCTCCAGTATCTACAATAGTGCCTGGCACACAGGAAGTGCTCAATAAATATTTGTTGAATAAATGAATACATGAAACTAAAACGTAGAAGCAACTGTTTTATACATTTAAGGAGATAGAAGAATACGTAAGATTTGGTCCCTTCAGTGAGTTAACAACTTAGCTGTTATAAGGCATTATATTAAAAAAATTCAATTCCAATTCCAAGATAATCATTTTTTTAAAAAGGTTAAAGCACTTTTTAAAAAATCCACTAATGTAAAAGACATTACATATTTTCAGTTGTTTGCTAGTCATTTTCACATGGATCTAACAACTACAATTCAAACTTAGCTCACCTAAGATCAAATGATTCATCTTTCCCCACAAACCTCCCCCACACGCAACTGACAAGTTTGACCTTTGCTGTCTCTTCCTTATTCCTTTCTGCAACTTCTGCTCCGACTCTAATGTAAACAGCTACAACAGCCTCAAAACCATTCTTCTAGCCTTCAGTCTTTCACCCCCCCCAATCCACCTATTCAACATGCCTTCAAGGCAATCTTCCTACAGCATATTTGTTGCTCTAAAATCTTCACTATCTCCTCCCACTGCCTAGAATATGAAATAGAGTGCTTTAGTATAGTTTTCAAGACAGTCCGTGATCTGCTACCACCTACCTTTCTAGTCTTCTTTTTCTACCTTCATACTTTATAACTCACTACAACTAGACTACTTGGCATTCCCTGGCCTCCCTTCCCATCTGCATGCCTTTGCTTACATAATTCCCTCCATCTGAAATTCCTCTTCTTCAGTTTCTTCCTATAATATCCTAATCATTCTTTAAGGACTATCCCAAATGCTATCACCTCATGAAACTGTACCACATGTGCTTAAGATAGTACTTTCCATCTCAAGGTTTTCACTCATCACTTTCTGCAGGTAGTCACATGTTGAGTATGTGTCCTAACTCTTCTATTAAACTAAAGCTCCTTTTGGATAAGAAATACATCTAAAATAGTTTTGTATCCCAAAAGCACCTTGCACAGTGCACTATACATAATGAGACTCAAAACAAATACATAGAAATTGAGCTAATAAATAAACCAGTTTTCAAATAAACCATGACATAATTTAATTAAATTACTTACAATATATACAGTCTGATCCTTGAGACTTTCAGCTTTGGTTACTTGTTTAAACAAGCGAACAAAGTCATTAAATGTTTCACAGGTTATCTGAGTAGAACATCCATCCTCTGAAGAACTAAAATGATTCAACTTGTTTAAAATTTGTTCCAAAAGCAGCCTCAAGGTAAAGCATTCAACACAATTCACAAAGACATGTGGTAGCTGAAAACAAAAAACCAAAAAAGTATAAATAGAAAACACACGTACACAAAAACGGCTCTGCTGGATATTCCCCCACTTGCTCTTCTAAATGTATATCCCACCATTCTCTAACCTGCTCTGTGCCCCAGGAGGCTGACCACTACAGACTGCTCTGCCCAGACTCTTATTTCTGGCTCTAGTTGGATTCAGCCAATGGAAAGAGCCAGCAGGAGACTGAAGAAAAGCAGTAAGAGAGAAGTTGAATATTTATTCTCTTGCCTCCCACTGCCACCCCTCAGTGGCCCACAGTTTGACAACGGCTATGTCCTCCTATCAAAGGCCACAGCTCCAGTTGGGCAGCCCCTCATCAAGGCCAAAGCTCTTGCTGAGGTGTCATAACAGCTCCTTCCTGTGGCCCGTTCAGGTCTGAGGGAAGTAAAGGCTCTTGGTGCTTCACCATCCCTTACTGGCTCCTTTAACATTTCTTCAACCTTTGGAAAACAGTCCCTTCATTAAACTCACCTGATTTATTTGAGTTTGCCATTTTTTTCCTACAGGGACTCAAAGCAAACTTGTATTTTCCTCTAAAGAATTCTTACAAAGAAACCCAAGTACATTTGAATGTTAAAATTCTTAGTGGGAATTTCATACTTATAATTTTAAGATAATATTCTTTTTTTTTTTACGAGGAAGATCAGCCCTGAGCAAACATCTGCCAATCCTTCTCTTTTTTTTTTGCTGAGGAAGACTGGCCCTGGGCTAACATCCATGCCCATCTTCCTCCACTTTATATGGGACGCCGCCATGGCTTGACGAGCGGTGCGTCGGTGCGCGCCCGGGATCCGAACCGGCGAACCCCGGGCCGCCGCAGCGGAGCACGCGCACTTAACCGTTTGCACCGCCGGGCCGGCCCCTAAGATAATATTCTTAATGATGAACAGACCTAGATTGAAAAAAAGAATTTTAAGAGTTAGAAAACATAGTAATCCTTCTATGAGGACTGAGAACTAGTTTTCATTTAGAGAACTATCAAAATGGAGGTAATTCCAGAAGTAATCAGGAAACAAAAGACTTGCTCACAAATATAGTCTGTTCTCAAAATGAAATCATAAAAGCAGTACCGATCATTCAGGGGAAGATAACCTGCGGCATTTGGTACAAACAGTGGAACCTGTAATTATTTTTAACAACATTCTATAATTCTCACCCAATAAAGAGGCTTTTCTCTCTCTCAGAGTAACTGCGTAACTAAGGCTACATTACACTTACTTAGGCACAGTTTTACCAGCATTTGCTGCCCTCCTTTACCCTCATTCCTTTATGAACTAGAGTCCACAACATCTCTGTTATAAACAAGTGTCTTGCTTACTGCTATCCAGGTGCTATACATGACCTTTAATGGCAGCATATTCTAAATGTCTCTTTGTGTACCTGTACCAGAGGCAGTGATAATCATCATTTATTACAATGATTAAGTAGCAGCAAAAATTATAATGTGTTGAAAAATGAAATATAGTGCTTAAATATGGAACTTCCTTATTCAGTTTTCATGCTTTTATTCAATATGTATATACTTTTGGACACTTCTTACAGGGGGTTCCCAAATGCAAATGCCTGATCCAGAAGCTTGTACACTGAGATCTGAAGTCTGGTATGAAGCTCAAGCACCTGTATTTTTAAAATGCACAGATGATCTTCGTGATCAAAGGCTAAAATCCACAAACTGTTATGTGCTAAGCACTGTCCTTGGGGCTGGGGATAATGTCAAGAAATTCAGATTCTCGAGCCAGGGAAACACAAACCCAATATCACAGCCGAAAGGGCTAAATATTATGACAGAATTAAGCAGAGAGTGCTGAAGGTGCACAACAGAGGGGCATCTAACACAGCCTAGGGAGTCAGGAAAGGCTCCCAGAGTATAAGTAGAAGCAAACCTAGCAAAGTGAGCATTTGCCAAGCAATAGCATAGTAGAGGCAGAGCGACTGAGTA
This sequence comes from Diceros bicornis minor, assembly GCF_020826845.1. Taxonomy (NCBI): domain Eukaryota; kingdom Metazoa; phylum Chordata; class Mammalia; order Perissodactyla; family Rhinocerotidae; genus Diceros; species Diceros bicornis. The sequence continues at coordinate 13,842,737 of NC_080742.1, read as the reverse complement.
CAGGAAAACCATTCCAAGCAGAGGGAGCAGTATGTGCCACGGCTTGAAAGTAAGAGAGAATGGGAACTGTAAGTAGTTTAGTACGCCATATAAAACACGCATACTCTGGGCTAGAGCTTAGGACTGGGGTTAGCAGACTACAGCCTACGGGCTGGCCATCTGTTTTTGTACATAAAGTTTTATTAGAACTCAGCCATGACCATTCAGATAGATACTATCCAAGGCTGCTTTCACACTAAGGCAGACTTGAGTAGTTGGGATAGAAACTGTATGGCCCAAAGCCTAAAATATTTACTATCCTTCCCTTAAGAAAAAGTTTGCCGAATCCTAGCTTAAGATATGAAAGGGATATGGCAATAATCATTAACAACAGTAGCTAACCTCTATTAGGAGCTTACTACATACTAAGTACTGTCGTAAGCACTTTTCATGTATTAGCTCATTTAATCCTCACAACAATCCCACGTGTTGTTACTATTAGCCCTACTTTTCAGATGGGAAAAGCATTCAGTTGTGAATCCAGAAGAAGAAGATGAGTCTGCCAGACGCTATGGCCCAAACTCTTAACCATTATACTATGAAAGATAAACTGAATTCAGCTCAGCAGGGTCTTATATATATCAGGCAAGGCACTGGAACATTTTCCTGAAGATTTTAAGTAAGATTTTCATGGGCTAGCTGCAGGGTGAAGAACGGATTGCACTTAGGAGACTGTTGCAGAAATACATAAAAGAAACAATGGTAAGTGAAACTGAGATAGCAGCACTGGCTATGATTAAAGGTAGATGGAGTCAAGACTTTAACGATATATCAATAGAATAATGATAATCAATAGAATGTGGTTTGATTTACTGAAAGAGTGAGGATGAGAAAAGAGTCAAGAGCAAGTTTGAACAACTGTGTGAATGGTGAGACCATTCACTGTGATAGGCAATATGGGAAGATAGGCAAGGTAAAGTTTTGTATCTGTGGAGATTCAGAATTGTCACTATCAATATTATAAATACAACAATAGAAAAGAAACAGATTTTACTATTTTTTAAAGAATTTATTATTATGTGTATTTTTCCCCAAACATTATCAGCCAATGAAAGTTAGAAATAAAAATAACTTCCTAACATCCAGACTCAAGTTATCTAACAATGCCTTCTGAAGCTCACAGTCTTGGAAGGTATTCAAACAAAAGTTGGTCTGAAATGTTTTATGTAGAAGATATTCCTCCAGAGAAAGGTAAACTGGACTAAACAATCTCCCAGACTCCTTCCATTTCTAGGAGTCTATGAGTAAAAATCAGTTAACATTGATTTTGGCGTTATTCTTACCTCTAAAGTTTTCAACAAAGTTTGTGTTACATAGGTCTTTCCACTGGCAGTATGTCCATAAATAAAAATCGATGGAAAGCTAAAATGATGTCTCTATGAGAGAAAAGACAAATATTAGTTTGCACATACAAAAAAGAAAATAAACATGTATCAACTCGTGAGAAAGTTTTATGTGGTAAAGTCAAATACTCAATCCAAATTATTTCAACAGTGGGCATAAAGTAGATTCATCATCACACTTTGAACTTACTTCAAAGCAGTGCATTAAGAGTCAGCTGCCCAGCAAAAAGTAAAAATTGTCAAAAGCCCCTCTATTGGTCTAGTCAATACTATGAATATGTTTCATTCATTCAACGACCATTTAGTAGACACCTACTAAATGCTGAAAAGCATGATGTACTGAAGAGTACAAATATCAGTTAAAGACAAAATCTGCTTTGGAGGAGTTCAAAGTCTAGTGGGAAGACATACATTTTAAAAATAACTACAAGAAAATTGGATGATGTAATTTCCATGAGAAAGTAGAGTCTCTATGATCACCATCCACCACCACAATAGTAGTCACAAACATTTACTACATTTTAGCCACTAAGTTACAAATGTCCTTTTGCTAGACAAATCAGGAACCCAGATTTATACAAGAAAAAACTTTCTAAATGCCATATGCCTCTGACAAAAGCAGCCCAAATGCTAAAAACAGACTACAAATGGATGTTTTAATACATGAATCCTCTTTTTAAGTTTATACACAACAATCTTGTAAATTAACTGGATTAAAAATTCTGTCCCAAGAATTAAATGCATGCTTGCTGAGCATCTCTGCTATCCAAATACTATATTTCACCTTTAAAAAGAAGCTCAAGACATCCTTCAAAAAAATTTTTCCAGCTACACCAGAAGTCTCTTTTTCTGGAACCCCGCCTGCCACACTTGTCTGCATCTATTATTTGGTGCTTAATAATATTCCATCTTACAGCATCTTTTCTATTGTTATGTAGAATTGTATTGGACCCTTGCACTGTCATTTAACCTTTCACCTTCATAAACCTCTCTAACATAAACCGTAATAAGCCAGGATCTGGGACAGTGCCTGACACTCAATAAATATTTATTTGTTGAACAAATAAATGAATTTTAGAAACATGAACCAGCTTTTTATAGTTCTTTGCATCTCCCACACGCACAGCACCTTGCAGAAAAGCGATATTAACATTGTTCAACATGATTTTCAATCAAAACTCTTTCCGTGATCCATACCAAATCCATACTACTCATCTCTATTTGCCAATATTCTTTTTCAGGAGGAGCACTTCTGGTTGGAGTGATCTGGGTTTATTAACTGCAGGGAAGGAACACAGAGCATAACCAAGAAAATGTTTCAGCGATAATATGAGTAACTATAATTGAAAGCACTGTAACCAGAATACTGACTGAGGATGCAGTCGTTGACCTCTTCCCTCCCTAACTAATTAATGTGCCCATTTAGAAGGGTGGTATTTTCTCACTAATACTTCACAGGCCACCTCAGACTACCATCCAACATCTCTAGTTGGATGAAAGTACTTAAGAAGACAAACCAGAAGATGGGGGGAGGAGGGTGATAATGAGTATGATCCTAAACTATCATTTACTCTCCTTACAGAGAACCAAGTCTGATTAATTCCAAGTCTACTTAATGAGTCTGAAGAAAAAGGCTCACCAAAGGCCACCACAGCATAATAAGAGATAGATTAAGTTTTGAATTGGTGAATGCTACTTCCTGCCTATGGAAGGACGCCCCTACCTGCGTTCATCCGGAGAAGGCACGAACCTCTTTTTTCAGGCACCATCTGAACTGCTAGTCAGGGAGTCTAGACTAGCCTTCTTCAGGCTTTTACAATTCTGCAAAAGCCGCTGAAGTTTTAACCCAAAGCACTGCTTTGGCCCTCACTGGTCTTGAAAACCACCACCTAGCCACACTCAACTGACTCCAACTACCTCACTGAAGCGTGCGAACTCACGTTTGAATAAATAACACTCTGCAAACACACCCTGTTATATAAAACCCTGTTCAGTTGGGGTAAGGGAAGCAGCAACTTCTAGCGGCTACTTGGGGCTAACACCGTCTCAGAAGTCTGGCGTGTGCAAGAACACGTCCTGGGCCAACGTCCCGCAGTACAGGCCGGTCCCTCCCGTGCAGCGTCCTTTTGAGGACTAACCAGAAGTTTCTCCGGGTGAAGGAGTGGGGTAGACCCACAGCATCCCCCACCTCAACGCAAAAGAGGGTCTACCGCCCCTCAATGCAAACAGGAAAATAAAAAATAATGCAACATGTCGCAGCCCCACGGAAATGTTTGCCTTCGGGGTTTGGAAGAGAGAAGATAACTGACCACAATACCTCTCCAAACAGGGACTGTAAGGTGGACACTTGGGACTCGCGACAAAGCACGTTTTCCAAGCGAGCCATTCTGGCGGGTACCGGTTCACCTCCGCCCCGCGGGCCCGGCTCCGCGCTCCCGCCGGAAACCAGACTCGCGCGGTATGGGAGGGGCCGGCGTGGCCGTGCGTGGGCGTGACGTCAGCGCGCACGCGGAGCGTGACTCCGCCTAGTCACTGACGCCCGGGAGAGGTGGCTTCGCTTTACTTCTCTGCCGAGTGGCTTTGTGGAGCTGCGGTCGGGAGGTGGCGTGTCGGGGCGCGGCGCTTGTCATCCAAAGGCCAAGAGGACGACACGGAGATGAGCTGGCACAGAAGGGCTGGCAGGAGCCAGGGGGTCCCTTTGGGCTCCAACGACGGGCGAACCCGTGGCGTCGGTTTTCCCGCCTTGAGGCCCCAAATTTAGAAACCTTGATCCCCGGGAGCTTTCGTCCGGGAGCCCCTCGGAGGAAGGCGCGGAAGGGAGCCCGGAAGGTGGGTGGGTCCCGGGGCCCGACTCCTCGCGGGACGTGGGGCACATAGACTCAGATGGCCAATGTCTTCAAAAGATGGGTTTTTTTCCCTGACGAGGGTGTGGGAAATTAGTGGCGTTCGGTGAAAAAAAGAGTGTAATGGTGTTGAAGAAAACCAAAAACAACTCGGAGTTACTAGTCTTCATGCAAGCCTGAAACCAGATCTGGAAGTGCCCCTCCGTCCAAAGGGAGGAAGTTCTAGTGTACGTTGATGAGGACGACAGGAGTGAAAATAATGCTACCTTTAGCATGAGGTCTTCAAGTGTATTTATTCATGGAACGCCTACAGGAAACCAGAAACTAGAAGGAAATAGTTTTCTGGAAATAAAAAGATATAGAAGTAGACAGAAATGCGTAGTGAAAAGAGGACTTGGAGTCCTGAAACCTCTGGGTTGGGAACACTGTACTGCGGAACAGAGACCATGAAAGAATGGTTGAACCATTCGTTTTGAATCTCAACTTTCTTGTCTATAAAATAGGTAGAATAATAGCCGGGTTATAGCTAGGAGTAAAAGATGATATACTTAGTGCCCGTACACATAGGTTTAGCTTGTGGACATCGTGATCGGATTCTTGTATTTGTGATGGCCAAAATCGTGGTCTCCTGTAACTCGTTAACTGGTCAAAATATTTTTAAAGCAACGATTCACATGCAGTTGCATAAGTAGTTTAAGAGAGAGTTATAGAGGGTACAATGGGACCATCTATCAAATCTTTCCGTATCTCTTCCTAGGGGAAACTAGGCCTTACCACCCCCCCCAACAGTGGGTTACAGGTCCTCATAACACTACATCTTTATAGCATCCAACAAAAGTATAACTAAATAATTATCTAGATGTCAGTCTCCCTCTCTAGATGTTTTATGAGGGCAGGAAACCCTGTCTTCTTCACAGCTCCATGTTCAGCATATACCATAGTGCCTGGTACACACACAATAAGCAGTCAAATAATTGTTGACAGGAGAGGAAGTGTCAGAGTTAGTAATGTTTAGTAATGCCTGGACAGAGTTAGTAATGTTTCCCAGAGGAGGAACCAGGAAGCTGGGTCTAAAGAATAAGGGTTCAGCTGTGAGACCAACAAATTCTAAGCAACAGAACAAAAGACAAGATAAAGACCAAAAAGGTGCACAGGGGCAATCCGGTGCCAGGGACTAGCAAGTAGTTTTTAAGAGTAAACCTAGTGAGTGGCGGGAAGTCAGCTTGGGGTAATTATGTTATGCTAAGAGGATTGGACCTTATGTAGGCCACAGGGAGCCAGTGAAGAATTTTAGGCAGAGAAGCAAATGATGAGACTTGACTTTTGGGAAAGATCTCTTTGGCTCCAGCGTGGAAAGTGGAATCAAGATTGTCTTGTTAAAAAGACTATTGCAATGTTCTAAACAATAAATGGTAATGGCTTAAACCAAAGCAAAGAGAATAGAAGTGAGAGGGAATGGCAATTAAAGTTTATTAAACATAATGTGGCAGACGCTGTGATACATATAGTGTTTCATTTAAACTTTAACAATATTACAACAGGGAAATTATTCTTGTTTTGCAAATGGAAAAACTAGTTAAGGTTAGGTAATTTATCCAAAGTCTCACAATTAATATATTCTTGAACCTGGGTCTGATTGATTCCAAAGCCCTTAATCTTTCCAGTACACCATACTGGGAAGGAGCTGAATCAGAGAGAGATTTAGAAGTACATTTCATAAACTCAGTGACTGCTTAAGTGAAACGGAGGGGTGAGTCCTTGAGAATAGCGTTTAGGTTTCTGACTTAGGTGATTTTAGGTTTTGCCAGTAATGAAATAAAAAAGTAAAGAAGAAGCAGGTTTATTCATTTAGTTTTATCTGTATGGGATAAATTTAATTTCATCTTTATGACCAAAGTGAGTTTGTCATATTAAATTTGAAGTGTCTGCAGGATAACCAGGTAAAGAAATCCAGTAAAAATAAGATCTGGAGTTACAGAGAGTGACCTGGAGAGGGAGATACAGGAGTCATCACCATGGAGGTAGTTGGGCCAGTGCTGGTTTAGATTTACCCACGGAGAGTATGTGTTTGTTACATATTAAGCCTGCAAATAATCCTTTGGAAAATAAAAAGATGTAGTAGTAGAAGTAGTGTTTGGTGCTCAAGTACCGTAAGTTATTTTTCCACACAAAGACTGTGTCTTCAAGAAACATCCCAACAGTAGGAAGCTCACTGAAATCTGCTACAGCATATTTAATAGCTATAGTTTGGAGCCTGCTGTATTAAAACTCAAGTTTTAGAAGGAAAAGTCAGGAGTACCTACAGTCACGAGTATGTTATTTCATTAGGTTTTTCTACTTACCAGAATGTTTTATAAACCAAAATTTGTGGTAATACATATGGCATTAGTTTATAAGAACAATAATATGGGAATGGTTTCATGTAGAAGAAGTGGGCACATCACAAGCCGTGGATCACCAATGGTTATACCCTAGGGATGTTTTAAAGAGTCCTGAAAATTGCCAAGTCTATCAGTTTATAAACATAAGGAGCAAATAAGTATAGTATGTATGTGTTTAAAGGGTCTTTAACCACAATTTTGATCGTTTAAAGCTAAAACATTAAATAAGTAATATGAAACAACAGGAAATTTTATTTTTCAAAACAAAGCTCAAATTTATTTATAGTAGTGTTTAAGAGCCAACAAAAGGAAATAAATGAAACGAATTTTACTATATTTTTAATGCTATCAACAATACCCTGTGCTCTTTTAATCTTTGATTACTTACCCTCTAGTTTTTAAGTTAATGATTTGTTTCCTAAACAAACAAACATAGAAGCTTAGTTCTAAAATTCTGGGTGATAAAATGTGCTTTCAGGCTAATTGTTTTTCAAAGCCGTTTTGAAAAACTGATATTCATTGTGTTGTACTGGAATCCCAGGACTAATAAAATAAAAATTACTGTGTTTAAAAAGTAATCAGGCGGAAAGAAAATCTCAAAGAATGGTTGTGGAACTTAGTCATGGCATCAGATAAACTAGACGTAAGCCCAAATGTAGATGGAAAATATCAAGATTTTATTTTAGGAAGTTAATAATCTAATTTTAGGAAAGTAATTCCGTTGTCTTCCCTCTGCTCAAATCCTTCTCATTTCTCCCTCCAAATACACAGTGTACAAGACCCTGTAGAAGCTGCTCCCCACCTCACCCCGTACCTCGCTCACCTCTTCTGCTTCTCTTCCCTATGCTGACTCCCCTTCAGCCGCACGGGCCTCTGTTTTCTCTAGAACGTGCCAGGTATGCTCCAGCTTCGTGTGGCTCCGCACTTGCTCTTCCTCCTGGAAACCTTTTCTCAGCTGTATTGATACGGCTCGCTTCTCTACTCCGTCAGATCTCCGCTCAAATGTCACCTTATTCAAGAGGCCTTCTTCGACCAGGCTTTTTCCTTTTACCCTTCTCCCAGCTGTGGTTTGAGCTCTTCACATGTACCCTGAAGGTGACAGAATTTGCTGCCTGTCTTCCACAGGCTGAGTTAAGACTTTGTTGTACACAGAACAAAGGTCCAGACAGGGCTTTGTTCATTTCCCAAAGGAGAGGTAGCCACTCCTCTTTCTCCAGCCCTGCTCTGCTGAGGGAGGCTTTCTCCTGCTCTGCCCCTAGTCTTCCTTATGAGCATCCAGCGGTGGTCCACGGAGATAGGCCTGTGAGTGAGTGTGAACTCCCTTTGTGTCTGTGGCTCTGTATTAGCCACAGTCGGCCTTTACCAAATTATTAAAACTTTTAGCTGAATATTTTTACCTGCTTGTATGGCACCTATCTTTCCCCCACTCCCTATTTTGCCACGGGTGAGTCAGTGCTCAAATCCCATCTTTCTTTGGAGAAGGCCATCTTTCCTTAGATTTCAGGCTACTTGGTTTCCCTGTGATCTTAGCTCTCTGATGGGTTAAGGAAAAATGATTATTTTTTATTTTACTCAGCTTTTCTTGTTGTTAGGGTGGCAGTGATGCTCTTTCCACATTTTACGTAATAGTGGAACTCAACTAGTTATTGTTTGTTTGTTTATTTATTTATTTATTTTTGGTGAGGAGGATTAGCCCTGAGCTAACATCTGTTGCCAATCTTTCTCTTTTTTGCTGAGGAATATTGGCCCTGGGCTAACATCTGTGCCCATCTTCCTCTACTTTATATGTGGGACACCTGCGACAGCATAGCTTAATAAGCAGTGCGTAGGTCCGTGCCCAGGATCCGAACCTGCAAACCCTGGGCTGCTGAAGTGGTGTGCATGAACTTAACCACTATGCTACCGGGCTGGCCCCTTAACTAGTTATTTTTTAAGTCTAAGCTCACATATGTTCTCTTGTCTCATTTCCCTTTTTACTCACCCTTTCTGCCCTTGGTTTGAACCTTCCATCTAAAAGCACTTTCGTCATTGATTCAGGCTATATTTTCCAGGAAACCAACCCTAAGACATCTGCCTATCTTAAGTCCAAGCTCCAATGCTATGAAACTCCCTCAAATTTCTCAAAATTTTCCAATCTCTCAAGTCTCATTGGATTTATTATTTACACTTGTTATAGCACCTAAAACTCTCAACCTTGTATTATGGATATTTGTGCTTATGGTTTTTTGGGCACCAATCAGATTAAAATACCAAGATTCATTTATTAATTCCTTCATTCGTTAATCTAGCATTTATTGAGGACTTATCATGCTGGAAGCCAGGGGATGCAGTGTCACCAAGAGAGAGATGTACCCATCCTCGTGAAACTTACAATCTAGCAGGGAAGACAGACAATGAAGATGTAATTAGAAGCTTACTGAGTGGGGCAAATGCCAAGTCTCAGTAAATAATAATAATATAAACACTTATAGAATGAATAAATGAGTGGTTGAATAAACGTTTGAATAATAACCCCTTCTCCACAATTTTTCCCCTCTTTTCTTTATATTACATTTAGTCTAAAATATAATGTTTCTTATGGTCCCTATCACATTATTTGAGAATTTCACTGTATATAGCCTCAGGAAGTTTTTCACAAAACTTTTTCTTTGACAAATGACCAAAAATTAGCCCTAAGTGTCAGGCTTTCATTACAGGACCATAGTTTTCAGTGCTCTGAGAGCTATTAACATATATTAGAAATCTTTTTTAATATTACATTGACTAGGACAAATATTTTGAAATTCACCTCAATTCAAGTTTATTTCAATGAGATGGTTTTTAAAATTATACCACAAAAGAAAAAGGAAGTAATAAGGATATGTAATGAAACTATATTCAAAGTAATTTATGTAGTGAAATATAAGAAAATCCAATATCAGAGTGAAATTAAATCAATATTAAATTGAAAAAGCAATTCAGTTAAATTCTCCACTGCAACAGCCAGATCCATTATATTTACATTACTTCTTTTTAAACTTTCAATATTGCATTTCTAAGGAAAATTTATTGGCCAGGCTAATTTAACACTTCTTAAAAGACTTTATATTCATTTTTTACTAGTGAATATTCATGAATACATTCTTATTCAAAAGATAAGAAAGCGTAGGGTCTAGAGTTAAACAAACTTGAATTAGAATCTTAGCTCCAACACTTGTTAACTGTGACCTTAGGCATGTTCACTTTTCTAAGCCTTGGTTTTCTCATCTGTAAAGTGGGGGGAAATAAAAATAATCCCTACCTCACAAGGTTGACACCTCTGTATCTCCAGGAAGAGATAATCTCCACCTGCATGGAACTTCCTCAGCAGCCTGACTGTTCGTTAGAATCCAAACACCACAATGGAAGACAGGGATTTTGCTAGCTTTGTTCAATACTGTATCTCCAGCTCCTAGAGTAGTGACTAGCACGTATAAGGTGCTCAGTTAATATTTGTTGAGTGAATGTATGTGATGTGTTTAACACGGTGCACAGCATATGGCAAATACCCAATAAATATCATTATGAGTGTTATTTTGTTGATTAATTAGCCTGACCAAAACCAAATTTCTAATTCTTGCCCTGCTGCTCCCACAGTCGTCCCATCTCAGTATATTCGCACTATATTTTTCCAATTGCTTAGCCAACAATTTTGAAGTCATATTTCCCTTTTTACTTAATACCTCACAAAGCCATCATAAATTCTGGCTCTATCTTCAAAATATTGTCTTAAGATACGTCTCCATGGGTCTCTCACATTTCTGCACATCTTGTGAGCAAGGCACTGACTGCCCTTTTCTCAGGACAATCTCTTTTCCAGGATATTTATCTAGCAAACAGCTTTGGAAGATAGAGACAGTGCCTCTCTCTGAAGCAAAGGGGCAGGCAAGCTTTCTGTCCTGTATAATAAAGAAAATATCTCCTTCAGGAGCAAAGAGCAGCCATGTTACTGCTCATTATGAAAGAGTCAGGTTCCCCAAGCTCAGTGTTCTCTCTCATGTAACAAAACCCACGGCATGTGCAGGTGTTATCTGGTATTTGTTGTGTTGCCCTGTGGGAATTGGGCTTGGGCAACTCACACAAAAATGCTGATACTGGGACATGGACTCAAAAGCACAAATCACAGAAGACTTCCTAGAGAAAATTATGCCTGATATGAATATCGAAATATAAGTAGGAGTTAGGTGAATAAGAAGAACGCATAAAGGTTCAATGCTAGAAAGAGCATGAAAACATTAGAAAAGCTGCAGATGTTTCAGCAGAGCCAGAGTGTTGGGTCCAAGGGAGAGAGAAGAAAATGGAGGAAGAAGGCTGGGAAAGAATGTCAAAAAAATCTGGACAAGGGGCCAGCCCGGTGGCATAGTGGTTGGGTACGCACACTCCACTTCAGCAGCCCGGGGTTTGTGGGTTTGGATCCCGGGCGTGGACCTACGCACCGCTCATCAAGCCATGCTGTGGTGGCGTCCCATATACAAAATAGAGGAAGATGGGCACAGATGTTAGCTCAGGGCTAATCTTCCTCAGCAAAAAGAGGAGGATTGGCAACGGATGTTAGCTCAGGGCAATCTTCCTCACACATGCACACAAAAATCTGGACAAGTAAGTGTTTCCTGGGCATTAAAGGTCATGTATGCCATAACGTGGAGTTTAGACATGATCTCGAAGACTATGGGGCGCCATTGAAGGATTTTAAGCACAGATATCTGCATCTTGGAAAGATCACAGTGGCAGCGGTATTGAGAACACTGAAACAGGCAGAATTGGAAACAGAGACTTTTTAAATCTCTGATTTAGTAAACTGGTTTAGAACTTTTAAGGAATTCAAACAGGGAACCGCAGAAGCAGGGTAAGATTGAGGACTCGAATCTTGCAAAGATTATGATGTTTTCAAGTTTCCCCCCAACGTGTATTTCTAGTAAAAACTATATTAAGCCATAAAAATAATAAGGAAATTCGATGATGTTCTGATATTTGCTTATGTTGAATATAATCTTTTTTTGACATGTTAAATTCTTTTTCCAATTTTTTTCTTGTTTTTTTTTTTCTTTTTTCTTTGTGATTCCTAGTATTTTGGAGAGATTATTGATCAAAGATCAGGGGAGACTTCTTCCTGCTTGTCAGGGTGTAAATTCATTACCTGGTTCGAAAGACTCCGAACATTAAGCAACAGAAATCAGTCAAAGGGTTTTTAAACAGTCTTTTTACATTTCTCTTTAACATTTTTGTTAAACAATAATCGGATATTATCTACACACTGGTTTCTTAGTTCTCTACTAGTGAGGCTTCTTTCTTGGAACTGCTATGTAATTCCAATGGTGCATGCCTCTCTTGTCACAGGGATAGCTGATAAAATGATGCCCAATTACAGTTAAACTCTGTGGAGATGATCCAGTCACTGCTTCCCTGGGGGGCCAGGTGCAAATTAAGTGCCTCTCTTTTATGTCTGAGATGATTGACAGTGAGAATGTCTAAGTACAACTTTTCCTTTCTTATTTGGGGCAATTACAGGTGGGCTTCCTCGACTGTTTATTAAAAATATTACAAAGTAACAAGTACATAAAAATTCCCTTGACTGAGCACGATAAGAAGATTTTGAAGAATATCTAATGTTTTAATATCTTCCCCTTGCAGTAACATATCAATTATTTCTTGGAACAGGACAGGGCAGATCTTAGTCTTCTGGTGCCCATTTATCAAGTTCATCTTTTTCTCAGATAAGGGTAGAATTCTTATATGACAAATAGCCAAGTCTTGGCCAGTGAGGTGGGAGTTTCTGAGGGCTCTCGGGATCCCGTACTCTGCTAGTACCCTGATCATGTGATGAAGTTGTCCATTAGATAATCCAGCACCAGGAAGACGAAATGAAGAGAAATAAACAGGCTCGAGAGCTATTGATGGCAGACTTGACAGACTTGTTTTGTTAAAGAGAGGAGAAGACAAGAATGACTGCCAGGACACTGGGTGGAGGTAGTGGCCATCACTGAGGTGAGAAATGCTGGGTGGAGCGGTTTGAGGAAGCAGAGGGAAGATGAGCTCTATTTGGGGCAGGCAGAGTTTGAGGAGCCTGGAAGACATCCAAATGGTGATGCCCAGTTGGCTAAATGGTTCTGGAGTTTAGGAAAACCATTTGAGCTAAACGCTCAGATTTGAGAGTCATTAACGTTTAAGTGGCTGTTAAATTCATATAATAAGTGAAGTCACTCAAGGAGAGAGGATAGAATGAGAAGATAAAAGAAGGGGAATATGGAAATAGGAAAAACATCAACATTCAGAAATGCACAACAGAATAGATTAACAGATTGAGAAGGCAGCCAGAGAGAGTGCAGGAAAACTGGGAGTGAGGAAAGAGGTGTCATGAAACTAAGATAGGTTCAAGAAAGAGGGAATGATCGGCAGTGTCAAATGCTGCACAGGTCAAATGAAATATATACTGGGATCATATTATATATGCTGTTCTGTCTACTGCTTTATTTCTTACAGGATATTGCAAACATTTTTTCATTTAAATAAGTATAGATCTGCATTGTAATTTTAAATAGCTACAATGTAGCTGCTACATTCAATTGTATGGGTACACCATAATTTATTTAACCAATCACCAACTGAACCTTAAAATTATTCCCAATTTTTGCTTTTATAAAAATTTCTATCTTTGTAAATAGACCTTAACATGTGTTCAAATATTTCCTTAGGTTAAAAGCCTGGAACTGGAATTATTAGGTCAAAAAGTCTATAGATTTTGAAGACTTTTGATATATTTTCCAAATTGCCTTGCAGCAATTTGCTCCAATTAGCTAAGCCTGAAACTTCTAGATTAAACCAGGGAGACTGGGGCGAGGGGGGAGTGGGTCATAAGCCAGTAATGCCACCTGATTCTGGGCAGAAGGAAGTGGACATCCTCTCTAGAGAAAAGCATCTATGGACAGGGTCTCCATGGATTAAGATCTACCAATCCTAGGGCCTGCTATTGCAGGATAAATTGCTGAAATGACCAAAGAGGAGAGGGCAGGCATGCCCTCCACATTCTTAAACTGCATGGGCAAAGCAGAAGAGGATTCTCTGAGCCTGAGGCTGCACCATCTGGAGATAGCATGCCAAGTTAGGAAAATCCCTCAACTGAGCAGCGGGATTGTCAAGGAGAGTGAGGTATTTCTGGCTCTGGGCAGAATTCCTTGGGTTTGGCGGGCAGCTGCAGCTGTAGGGTAGAGAAAGAGAAAGCCAGAGGACTGATAGAAAAACCTGACCAGACCCACAAAAGTTGCCGGGGCTGAGTAAATGGGAAAGAGAAAAGCTAGAGCAGCCTTTACAGAAAGAAAACCTCTTGGAAGTTCAGTGAGGAGGAAAGAAAGCCATGAGGAAAACAAAGGGCAAGGAGGCCCTGGGGGTGGGGTAATTCCATTCCCTTTAGAGATAGGAGCCTTTGTCCCTGCGCTCCAAACCCAGCCTCTCAATCCTAGAGGGTGAGGGAGACCCACCTGCGCCTCTCCCCACCCACCCAGGTCTGGTGCCCTGCAAACTGCCCAGTCGGCAGCCAGAGGATCCTACCCCAGTTATGTCTGTTGGGACTAGAGGAGGACGAGAGTGGGGCTTGGTGGTCCACGCCCTCTCATCCTGACCCCTAGGATTGCTGATGCTTGCAGCGGGGAGAACTCCACATACTCCACTTAGTTTTGAGTCTTTTGGCTAAACCATGAGAGCTCATCACTTCTCCCTGCTGTTGGCTTTCAGAAGGTAGGGCCAAGTTTAACCAGAATACAGTCTGAAATGGGCAGGAGAGGGTTGGACATTAAGGGAGCAGTCTCGGCCCTCGGCCACTCTACCCTGGCCGGAGCCCTTGTCACCAGGGAAAGGGGACTTCAGCGGACGGCTGGAAGGACCATTCAAATATCAATTGCTTCAGGTAGTGCAGCTACTCCTCTCTGCCTCTAGATGTCGCCCTTGGAGTCAGAATAACAACGGGCTCCCTGAAAGCACATCGCTCGAAAAGGACTCGGAATCTACCTTGCACCTTAGGGGGAATGACAAACCCTAATTGGTTGACCTTAGACACATCTGACCCCCAAACTGAAGGGATGCAAGGGTAGGAGTGGTAGCAAATAATTGGTCTCTCTTCCTCTGTCAGGTGTGTGAGGAGACCGGAGGTTAGGGGCTGAAACTGCGGTATGGCAATGGAATTATCTGTAAGAGACTCCAGAAGTCTCTGTGTTGTCTGGGCGATGAACTAGTTTGGGCTGGTAGCTACCTTGTACCCCCAACAGGAGGGGCTGTAACTTCTTACTGGCCCCAGATCTCCAAGGTGCTGGGCAGCTGGGTTTCCCAGAAAGCTCCTTGTAAACAGCTGACACTTGAATCAGCATTTCCTGGAAACCAAGTAATCTGCAGTTGCCCCACTGAGAAGATTACTCTCATGCTTGCCCACTAAAAAAGGAGAAGGGAGGACGGTGGCGACTCTTCACTGCAACTTGTTTGTGTGGCCCACAGTGGCTTAGATCTCTATGGCCCACAGTGTCTTAGATCTCTATGGGCTGGAGGAAGAATTGGGACACTCAGGGCCTTGCTTGGTGCCCTTGGCTTGTGAGTCTCCTCAGATAAAGCCTATTCCTTACCCATGCCATGTGATATTGCAGAATTCACCTTTATCCACCTCACCACACTGCAGAAAAGCAAAAACAAACAGATCATAAAAACAGCCCAAGAGAAAAGTCAGATACCTAACAAGAAACCACAAATAGACTGATAGCCGACTTCCTCCTCAACAATGAAGACGAGGAGAGGAAGAATATCTACCAAGAGCTGAGAGAAACATCTACCTCAAATTATGTGCCCAGAAAACCTTCTTTCAAGATTGAGAGCAAAGTTAATAAATTTATTTTGATAAATAGAGAGTCTGTCACTAACAGATCTATACTTACAGTTGTACTTCGAAAAGAAGGAAAGTTATATCAGAAGGAAGATCTGAAATGCAAGAGGCAATAATGAGGAAAGGAAGTGGTAAATGTAGATAAATTGAAAACATTGTCTGCAAAAAATGATGATAATAGTAATAATGTCTAATTTGTGGGATTTGAAAAAGGACAGAACTAAGACATGGGGCAAGAATGATGTGGTGGGTGGCAGGAGTTATAGGAAACTAAGTGTTCCAAAGACTTTTTTCAGAGGGGAGTAGAGTTAAGATGTTAACTTTAGACTTTGACATACATTTTTCTTTACATATATTGCTTTGTATAAATCATGTCTTAACTAAACTTCTTCAAAAGGGAAAAATAAAATGTAAATCTGAAAACTTCAGAAATGTATAAAGTGAAAATCCTTAATTCTGTCATTTTTACTCCCCAGGTGGAATTTTTTGTTTACACATGCACACGCACACACACACAAAAATAATCAATTTTTTTAAACAAAAAGATTACTCTTTAGCTTGCTTTTTCACTCAGGAGTAATCATGAGTATTGTTGCAATTCAGTACATATGGATCTACGTCTCTCTGTTTAATAACTGCATAATATTTTATTGTCTGAAGGTACCATAATTTTAAAAATTCCATTGATTTATAGTTTGGTAGTTTTGTTGTCGCTATTATTATTGCAAACAATGTTGCAATAGATATTCTGATACATATCTCTGACAATTTGTGTGATTACTTTGATAGGACAGATTCCTAGAAATGGATCAAAGGCTTTAATTTTGATAGAGCCAAATTACCCTCCAAGCCACAGCCCAACAATATATGAGAATGTCTGTTTCCCTACATCCTCCTCAATACTGGAAATTATAAATCTATTGAATTTTTCCAATTTGATAAACAAACATGATTTTTTACATTTATTGTTTTAAATTGCATTGCCTTAATTGTTAATGAAGGAATCTTCTTATCATTTTGTTGACTATTTACTTTCTTCTTTTGTACATTTGCTATACATTTCCTTTACTTGTTTTTACTGGCTTTTAGTTTTGTCAAGTTGATTTGTGTGTGTGTGTGTGTGTGTGTGTGTGTGTGTGTGTGTGTGTGGAAGATTAGGCCTGAGCTAACATCCATTGCCAATCCTCCTCTTTTTTTGCTGAGGAAGATTGGCACTGGGCTAACATCCGTGCCTGTCTTCCTCTACTTTATATGGGATGTCGCCACAGCATGGCTGGACAAGCAGTGCCTTGGTGTGTGCCTGGGATCCGAACCTGCGAACCCCGGGCTGCTGAAGCAGAGCGTGCACACTTAACTGCTACACCACCAGGCCGGCCCCTCAAGTTGATTTCTTAAGGTTCTTTTTTTGTTGAGGTATAATCGACACACAATAAATCGTACATAATTAAAGTGATTTAAAGGTACAATTTGATAAATTTTGACATAATATGTACTTGTGAAACCATCACCACAATCAAACTAATAAACATTTCCATCACCGCCAAAAATTTCTTCATACTTCTTTATAATTTCACTCTCCTGCACTCCCATCCTACTCTAGCCCCAGGTAACCGTTGATCTGCTTTCTGTCACTATAGGTTAGTTTGCACTTGTTCTAGAGTTTTATACACCTGGAATCATGCAGTATATAACCTCTTTTTTTGTCTGGCTTTTTCCATTTAGCATAATTATTTTGAGATTTATCCATGTTGGTGCTCATAAGAGCTCTTTCTATGTTATAAATATTAGTGCTTTGTTTGTTATATATAATGCAAAGATGTTCTTAGAGTTTTGTCTATATATTATTGTGGATTTTGTAATCTTTTTCATTGTAAGAAATTTAAACATTTTTTATAGTAATCTCTATTAGCACTCTGCTTTGTGACCTGATTCTTCGGTTTGGATTCATAATTAAAAGGCCTTTCCTATTTCACAATTATAAAAACATTGTAGAATTTCCTGATACTTTTTAATTGGAATTACATTAAATTTATAGATTAACTTGTGAGAGAATTGTTACTTTTAAAATATTGACTCTTGTTATCCAGGAAAATATGTTTCTCCTTTTATCCATATCTTCCTTTATGTCTTTCAATAAAGTTTTATAGTTTTTAAATATCAGCTTTGCCCATTCCTTTTGAGTTTATTCATGAGAATTATAGTTTAAGAGTAGTTATTGTGAATAGTATTTTTTCCTTATATTTTTCTTACCAGTTTTCTAATCAGATTACAATGTATATTCTGATTGTTGCTCTGGATTTTACAAGTATAAGTAACTTTGTATCAATTCAATATAGTCAGTCCTCACTTCCTGCAGTCCCAATATGCACAAATTTCAGTTACCATGATTTGGTTAAATAACACCAGTCTCTCAAAAACATGATTCACATCTCAGTTACCATGGTATATTGGCTGTGAGTAATTGCATCAAGAACACAGTCCGCAAATCAGTGCATAAAGAACAGATGAGCATTTTGGTCAGTGACAAATCACATCACTTCTTTCAAAGTCTGTCCATGATTGGGCATTGTGCCTTTGTTATTAAGTTCAAACACAGACAGCAAAGCATGTAGTTGTGCTATCTCCTTGTCTCCCAGTGTCAATCCCACATGACATTTTACAAAAATGAATACTCAAAAGAGGGAATGGTCACCAAAAATGAAAGTGCAGCAAAGAAATGAAAAGTGATAGCGTTGGAAGAGAAATTTGAATCACTTGTGAATGGAGTTATAGAAGAAATAGCTGATCGTGGGTATGTTGACAATGTCACCATTCAAGAAAGTCAAGACATGGCATTTGGAGGTAGTCAAGAAAGTCATGCCAAGAAAGTCAAGAGGAACTTTGTGAATAGTTCCTTAGGCAGACTTAGTGACATATAAAGAAAGTGGTTGTAATGAAAAAGATGAAGATGTCCCAGAGGAAATGACACCAGCAAAAACTTCACTTTAAAGAAATGCTCAGAAAAATTTCACAACATTGAAAGCACAAAGGATGAAAGTCAATAACGTTTTTACACATCAGTAATAAACAGTACAAAAATGTAATTAAAAAATTATTTGCCAAAACAACAGTAACAATAAAATAAGTTCCAGCAATAAATGTAAAAAAATAAGCAAGACTTTTAAGAAACCATGAACTTATCACTCTAAAAATATATACATGTATGAAAACTTTGAACTATTTGGTCTCACCTGCAGTCAGTTAGGAGCAACACCTGGAAAATCCTCAGGGCCACTTGCACGAGGACACTGGGGGATGGAGAAGCAAGATGCAAGAAGGCCTAATATGAAGCTGGACGTTTGTCCAATCAGGGAAGCCCTCCACCACAAGAGGTATTGTTCCTCTTTCATAATACCTCCCAGCCAGACAACTGTGGACCACTCAAGATGTGGAATGATATCTGAATAGTTTACTGGTGGCTTCTTCATAAGGAACATACTACGACATCTTGGGAAGCCCTTCTTAGTCCCTAAACACCCTTAATAAACAATTACTGAGGTTCATTCTTCACCTTGTTTGTTCTAAGACATGACATTATGTGAGTGGTGTCAGTCTTGGAGTATTCTTGCAGTTGTAGAGGACTTTGTTCAAGGCACCTTACACATACTTATACTGCTATTTGCTGTCAGCCTAGAAGCAAAGAGCACAGATCTACTAAGTGCTCAAGGCCTTCCGACTCCCACACCTAGTCCCTGCTCCCACATCTCAGCCCAAGCCAGAGCCTTTCTTAGGAGAGGACACAGATGGGTCAAGGGTCTCAGGTGGAAACAAATATAATTTAACTGTTCATTTGTTTTGTGTTATATGAAGTCACACTCAGGCTCTCAAATGCCCTACCTCTATTTTTGTCCTACTGCATCGTCTCAAAATTTTCTAAGAAGAGATTCTTCCTAATCAGGAAAAAAGGAGAATAAAATGGAGTTGTAAGGAAGAAATGTGAAGAAGTGAAAAAATGTAAAATATAAAGAATAAAAAATGTAAACCAAACTGTAGGTATCAGAAATGGGATGGCAATATCCCATTTCTAAAAAAGCAGCCAAGAGATAAGAAAGGTCAGAGAGAAAGACAGATGTTGGAAAAATGATGATGGCAAATATGAATCCACACACTCAGGTGTTCCTCATTTTATTTTTTGAAATCTAATTTAAGGGGTTGGCCTGGTGGCGTAGTGGTTAAGTTCGTGCACTCCACTTTGGTGGCCCGGGGTTCACAGGTTCAGATCCCGGGCACAGACCTATGCACTGCTCATCAAGCCGTGCTGTGGCAGGGGTCCCACATATAAAGTAGTGGAAGATGGGCACGGATGCCCATCTTCCTCAGCAAAAAAAAGAGGAGGATTGGCAACAGATGTTAGCTCAGGGCTAATCTTCCTCACATACACACAAAAAAGTCTAATTTAATATTACTTTGGTCCCAATTCCCATGACCAGGTTGACAGAAAGTTCAATCTCAATCTTATTGGAACCCCTTGCCCCCAACCCCATCCTATGAAGTACTCCAAGGAACTTACAAAATATTATGGGTGGCACCTCCCAGCTTCAGTCCACCCTGGTTACTGTTAATATTCCCATTGTCCTTGCTAGACTTTGAAGGGCTCTTCTACTTCTTTGGGCATATGAATTTTTGTCAATGCTGGGTGACTGTCTTAGCTTGGGCTGCTATAACAAAATACCATGAACAGGATGGCTTAAAGAACAGAAATTTATTTCTCACAGTTCTGGAGGCTGGAAAGCCCAAGATCAAGTTCGGAATTGGCTCCTGCTGAGGACCCTCCTCTTGGCTTGCAGATAGCTACATTCTTGCTGTGTCCTCACATGGCAGAGAGAAAGAAAGCTCTGGTTTCTCTTCTTCTTAAAAAGACATTAATCTCCTCATGGGGTCTCACCCTCATGACTTACATCCCAAAGGCTCTACCTCCAAATGCCATCACACTGGAGGTGAGAGCTCCAACATATGAATTTGGGGCGCAGGGCACAAACATTCAATCCATAACAGTGACCATGCAGCCAACCTCCCACCTAAGTTGTGGCACCTTTCCCAATCCAGCCTCAGGTCCCCATGTCCTGTGGAGCCTGCTGACCTCCAAACTCTTCCAAGTCTTTAAAATCCACTTTCTCTCCTTCTGTCTCTCACTCCTCAAAATTATTCACTTCTCTCCATTTCTTCCTAATATAATTCCTTCGAGAATTTCAGGTCTTTGGGAAATAAATGCCAGAGAGAGAGAGATTGCCTACCCAGAGGCAAAGGAACATGGAGGACCTGGCTACCTTCTTGTACCTGGAGAACTGGGAAAATTGCTGAGAAAAAACACAAATTAATATCTCGACAAATTTTCTTTTCATGTTAAAGTCAAAAAAAACCTTGTATAACCTCAGCCAGGCTCAGCACCTTGATTAGGCAACAAACCAATCACGTAGGAATGGCTGCTTGCACTCAAGAACAGAGCAGTTAGGAGTGAAGACCTCTGATCAAAGACCCCTGATCCCCAGTGCTAGCATGCAACAGCCTCAGTAGCGGATTGGCCAATCCTGGATGAATAACCAAGCACTGCAGTTGGCACCCAATCCATTATTAGCTATTGTCTATAATACATGTCTAAAATCTAGAAAGCCCTGAAAACTAAAAGTTTTTGGTAATCATTTCAAAGCAATATCTGGCCTGATCTGACTTGAAACTACTTATAGTCTTTATTTCATGTGAGTAGTCATATGTTTTGCTGGAGAGATATTAATGTGTTTGATAACAGGGTGTTGTCTCAGTCTTTTTGGGGATATTAAATAATATGTGACCCATGCACCACATTTTCTTCATAAAAGTGGAAAAATTCTGAATTCCAAAAGATTAAACCACAAAGGTTTTAGAAAACTGTGGAACTTGTGCGCTTTGATCTTACTGGTTCATGCATAGAACGGTTCCGAGACAGATTCCTCAAGTCACTCATTTCCAACCACAAGGAAATATAACATCAGAGCAGACGTGCAGGGTAATCACTCTTGAGGTTGATTAACCTGAAGGCCTGGTGTCTCCCGAGGGCAGACAGGAAGCAATGAATGGTGAGGAGAGGTAGCACGTGGCTGGGGCTCTCTGGCTCCCTGTGTGGTGTGTGTGTCTGCTGGCCGAGAAAGCAATAAATCCAGGATAGCAGTGACTCCCTCCCATTTGGCTGGGCTTTATTCACACATCGGGAACTGAAGGGGAAGCCAAGGCTGTGTCCTATGTCCTTGAGATGGAGGTGAAGGGTAGGAGGAGAGGGGAGGGGGCAGTCGCTATAACCACGCCTGAAGCTTGTTAACAGAAAAGGATCTTTAGGAGAACATAAACCCAGGTCTTGCAACTTACCAAGCGATTTTGCTGGGTAGAGACTACATGCTTATTAGATCTGAGTTTTATATGAAAAAGAAGATGTAGTTGGGGAAAAGAAAGCAGTAAAGAAAATGAAGACACTTTAGGCACTTTAGGAAGACACTTTAATAGTAAATGGTTTATTTCTTTACATGAGAAGACCAGAAGACAAAGAGAAAGTTCTCTAAGAGGTGAAGATGCAGGCGGGAATCCAAAAACTCAAGAAGAAAGGTACCAACATATGTGGGCCTCCTTGCGGCTATTTCACAGTGCAAAAAGACGTCTGGGGGTTATTTTCACAGTTTGAGGAAGCATCCATAATGTGAAGACTTTATTGTACAAGAAAACATAAATATGAGCCGGTTAAAATGCTTTGATGAACAAAAGACGTGTAAACAAGTAAATAAACAAGCATAATTTAAAGCTGTCTACCACAACACACATGAAACATACTTATCTTGGAGATGTTCAGTGTCTCTTATGTAATACCATTACTGTGAGCTTTAAGGAGCTCACCACAGAATTTGACCGGCCTAGAATCTTTCTTCACCATTTGATAATGGGCAATCTATCTGTCCTGTAGAGATCCTTGTTAACCATATGTATTAGAGTAGTGTTTGTTCCATAATGCACATTCTCATGAAGAGGTGGAGGAGGGGGTATCATACTCACAGGCTGCTTTACTCAACAGATCAGGGTAAGATTTGAGCAAGGTCCTCATTTTCCTATCCAGGTTGTGGATGTGGTAGGGCGGTCTTCTACCCTCTGTCTCACTGGGGGTCCACTGGCAGGTTTCCAGCGCAAGCTGTAAAAAGTGCCTCTGACCTACTTTGCCATGCTGTTGGTTCTCATCTGACATTACCTCCAGCATCTTGCTAATTGTCTTTACTCTCGGCTTCTGACCGTTTTCTCACTTATTCTTGACTGCCTCCTGGGATTACCTTCTGTTCACTCTTGGTGTGTGTTTTACTTCCTGGCTTTGGAATGTCATCCATCTTCCTTGCCTGGTTCTCATCCAATATCATCTCTGGCTAGATTCAGTATATCCCATCCCCTCAGCCCTCTTCCTGAGAGATGTTGTATTATTTTTCCCTCTGATTAGCCTCCTCCTTCTATGCCACACTCTGACCCAGCCTCTCCTTGATTGTTTACACATTTAGAGAGCAGAGACTGCCTTTTGTGTCACTTAAATTCTGCATGATGTCTATCCATATTGCTGGACATTGTTAATTGCTCATTGCACATTTGTCAAATTGAATATCAAACTAGTTTTCAAACTACTCACAATCAGTCATGGTCATGAAAACACTTTGGTGTGTCAGCACTAAGATTTTTAAAAAAATGAAGTAGACTGTGAGAGAATGGAAAATATCAGAGTGCACTGCAAAACAGATCATTGTTTTGTGAAACTTGTGTTTCACCAAAATTGGGAATCTTAGGATCAAGTTATTTTTCATACTGTAGGTCATGGTTAAAAAAATTTGAAAGTCATAAATGAGATTGCAGAGTGGGTTAGATAGATAAACTAGACATTCGTAGTTTTTGTCTAACACCTTCTCTAGCCATATTTCTGGCAACAGAACCACTTCTGTCTGAGAACCACCATGCTTCTTGGACAGAGATTACCCCCTAATCCCAGCTTGTCATTAGAGAACTCCAACCCCTGGTCACAGTGATTGGCTGAGGAGGAAGCAGGTGGCACAAGCCAGTCCAATCAGAGTGCTCCTTGGGATTTTTTTTTTCCTAGAGGTCTCAGGACAAACTCTTTCTTTCCACTGGAATTGCCGAGCCAAATTGGTAGAATATGATTTTAAGGCTACCAGTGGACATACTGGAGAGATCTGGAGAGAGAGAGACATTGCCCCTGGTCCCAGTGTTACCCCTGGACTTTTCCATTACATCAGCCAATGCACTTTCTTTTTGGCTTAAGGTAGCTTAAATTGGGTTTTTGCCCTTTGCAACCAAAAGAATCCTGGCTAATATAAAAGAGCATGAAATGAGGAGTGAGGAAAGCTGGATGTAGGCCTAACAGTGTCACATGCTAGATGTATGACTCTTGGAAAATCTCAAAAGCTGTATAGGTCTCAATTTTATCTTCCTTTGAAATAGGTGGATCAGATGGTAACTCATGATTCTTATTGGTCATCAGAGTTCTCTGTGGAGCTTTAAAAGGTACAGCTGCCTGAGCCCCATCCTAGGTTTTCTGAATCAAAATCTACAAGAGTGTGGCCCAAGCAGGCATTTGTGATTTTAAAATGACCTTAGGTGATTCTGATGCACAGCCAACATGGGCAGGTGCTGGACTGGGTCACCTCTAAGATGTTTTCTGCCCTAGTACTCAGTGCTCTGTGATTCCTCTGAGATCACACAATCTGATTGAAGGTTCAGCAGTTGATGTAGTGACAAATGCAGAATCTGGTCTCACAATATTTTTGTTGATTGGCCTAAGATGAATGATGCAATGTAAACGGTAATAATGACTAATAAAGAAGTGCTATCACTATTCCTAATTAGCCTTAGAGAGAAGTAACACTCATCAATGCATCAAGCAAATTTTCTTAGTGCAGACCTCCACAGCATGGTCTGCCATCATGATAAACTCTCTTTTTTTTCCTGAGTAGAGGCTCAACGGGAAGAGTGCGGAAGTAAAAAAATAGTAACAGTAAGTGCATGCAAGTCAGATGATTAAATTTACTTTACGTCATTACAAATATTTCTAGTATCCAGAAGTGTCACATTTCTGTTCTTTCCTGTGTCAGAGCACAAATGTAAATTAGAGATGTTAGACAAGTGATAACACAATGGCCTCAGTGATCTTTCTCAAGCAATTTTTTCTTGCCTGAAGATTTCTTTCTGTATGGAAAAGACGTATTTCTCTCCTTAATAAAAAACCCACAGAGATAAGTCTCATTACCCCTAGAGATTTGTGTCTATTTTCCTCTTTAGTGTGCTTCAAGGTAATTCATTAGTCTGCTCATTGTCTTTCTCAGGAACACTGACAAGCCCAGCAGACTTGAAATCCTTTGTCTCAGAGGCTGATGTCTTGGTAAATTTTCATTATGCTCCTCTCACTCCCGCCCTTTGGTGGAAAATGCTGTGAGTTATGGGATAGCTGCAGAGATGTACGCAAGGCCTTCCTTCAAATGCACATACTCAATTCAGTGTTCTGGGGCCTCCGGGGCAGTGGCCACAGAGGGGAGAAATATATGTAGCGTCTGTCCTTGAATGATTGATGAATACCTTTGGGGAGGGAGGGAGAGGATGCCTGGGGACAACCAAGTAGGCAGAATGGGGGAGGCAAGATAGGAGACAATTTTACACCCAAAGAAATAACTATTTTTGAAATGTTAGAGCAGCCTGTCAGCCTTGACAATTTTTTTCTTTTTCTCAGATTTGGAGGAAACCAAGGTGAGTAATTACAAGCAGTGACTGTCATTGTCAAGATAGTTCTGTAATTAGAGAAACACAAAATATGTCTCATTTGGAGGCATGTCAAATAGAGCCACAGGGGCGGCCATCAGTTAGAAAAGGTTAATAAAGTCAGAACAGTCAGACGAGGGTGCTGAAGCTGGAGACTATAGCAACGTCCGTGACAGGAGAGGACGTTCCGTCATCCTTAAAGCACGGACGTGCCTTTAAAGCAAATCTAGACGGAGCAGTCTGGAGGGAGAAAGGGGTCCCAGAATCTGCAGTAAAATCGAAGGGAGGGCACAGAAGAAAAGCCTACTAAATATCTGTGCATTAACTAGTCAGATTTTTTTAAATCCTATTTGCTTTCTTAAGTTAATGGAATAAAAAATACTTTGGGGGAGGAGCAAGAGTCTTTCTTTAGACTCCTAATACAGTTGGAATTCATTTTTGCTTATGTGTAAATCTAATGAAATGGTTTAAGCAAGACAGCTCACTGTCTAAGCAGTATTTAATAAGCATCAAGCTGAAATCTTAACTACCTCACGATTTTGAAAAATGAGAAAACTTCACCCTTGAAAGCATGTGGGAAGCAAATATGCAGGAATTAAGGTGCTAGTCAGAGGGGCAGAATCTTCATCGTTTATTTCATAAACAGGAGAAGCAGTTGGATACAGCTGCCTTCAGGCATCCGGTCCAGATTTATGGTGCCCGGATAGACATCCTGAATTCTAATAAAGGCACGTGGTCAGGAGAACCGATTGCAGACAATCTTGTTATGTGTCGGTTTTTTTTTTTTAATTCAGAAACATCTCTCTTATTCTTACCACACCAATTAAAGGAGCTTAAGAAAAAATCATATCTTTAGCTTTTTAGGTAATCACATGCTTAAAATGATTTTCAGAATATAAGAAAAGTCCAAGGAGCTTTGTCTCCTATAAAGCCAGGTGACACGGTCTCCCTTCCTCCTTCTCCTCCTCCTTTTCTCCTCTCTCCTTTCCTGTGCATTTTATATTTAGGATATGAAATCTCTCTAAGCAAAATGTGAGAACTATGTGAAAATTAGGCTGAAATGGAAAGCTTTATTTATTTTGTTTAGGAAAGCTTTATTCATCAGCCACAAATAGATGTGATATTTAAATACTAACACCATATCTTAGTCTGGATGTAAGAATAATTTTAAAAGTCATGTTTAAAAAGGAAAACCAAAGTATTAAGATTTCAGTCAGCTACACTAGAGTGAAGGTATTTGCCCACATATGGAAATTTTTTCATTCTCATTTAATATTCAGTGCAATAGAGTCCAGTTTTCATTCTGTGCTTGAGCCAATAATATCATCACCAGTACTCAAGTCTATCCCAGGAGAGTGTTACTCGCTGGTAGCTAGCTTCCAGGGGAAGCAGGTTGAACATTACTGATGGTAAAATGATAGTTATGGTTGTGGTTTTTTACAAAAAAAAGTAGCTAGAGTTTAAACTGTTGTGGCCTTATGAGTTGATTACAAATTTAACATTTCTGGTTCAGATAAAAATGTTTATTACTTGTAAAGAAGAGAAGTGAAAATGGTGTTCTTTATAATTCCAATCTTAAATCTGAGAGGCTCGTGGCACAAAGTACCTTCAAGTAGTTTCATTTCTGTTGAATTGACCTCCTATCCAGAAGCTGTAACATTATCTCCATAGATAGCTCAATATAATTTCAAGACTCCCCCACATGCAAATATGTTGGAACTACTTTTTCATTCCTCAAATATTCATTAAGACACCAGGGTAGAGGTGCTAGGGAAATGAAGATGAAAGAGACATGGTCTATACCATCAAGAAACCCAAAATTTAGCCAAGAAGAAAGACATTTACAGATATGTATGTGTTAAGTTCAGACATGGAAATATGTCCAAATGCTAGGAAAGTCTAACTCTGCCAGGAAGAGTCAAGAGAGCTTCAGAGAGTATTTAATGCTTGAATTGAGTCATGAGGGATGATTAGAATTTTCACAAGCAGATAAGAGTGTTCCAGAAAAGTGAAGCACCTGTGCAAAGGCATGGAGTTATACAGGAATGTTTGAGAGCAGCAATTACTTTAATTTTGTTAGAACAGAGATTGAAAAACTGGAGGTTAACTGAAGATAAGAAGACAAGAACGATAGATGGAGGTCAGATGGACTTTACATTTTATCCAACTGGCCAGTGATTCTTAGCCTTAGGAAATGCACACATACCATACTGCAAAAAAAACATGATTCATAGACTTCCTTCCTCCATTTCTGACCCTCTACCAAAGCCTGGTGGTCTAGTGGTTAAGATTTGGCGCTCTCACGCCCACAGCCCAGGTTCGTTTCCCCCTCTGTCTGTTATCATACCGTGGCAGCTGCATGTTGCTGTGATGCTGAAAGCTATGCCACTGGTATTTCAAATACCAGCAGGGTCACCCATGGTGGACAGGTTTCAGCAGAGCTTCCAGACTAAGATAGACTAGGAAGAAGAACCTGGCCACTCACTTCAGAAAAAATTGGCCATGAAAACCCTATGAATAGCAGTGGAGCGCCATCTGATATAGCGCCAGAAGGTGAGAGGATGATGCAAAAGGAGCTGGCAGGGCTCTGCTCTTCTGTACACAGGGTCACTAGGAGTCAGAATCAACTGAACTGCACTAACAAGAAACCAAAGCCTTCAGGTTAAGAACCCCTGCTGAAGGCAGTAGGGACCATTGAAGTATTTTAAGTCAGAGAATGATACAATAAAATTTACGGTTTAGAAAGACTATTCTTACAGCATTGTGGAGAATGTTACTTGATCACCTCTCATATACCAGGTTTGAAGAGGGCCAGATGAGAGGCCAAGAGATCCATTAGCATCTCACTCAGCTCAGTTTCTTTAAAATCTGGCTCTCACTCCCATAGGCAATGAAAACAACTTGAGAAAAACATTTCAGGATACAAGTGGGATGTGTGTATCCCAGGTGTCTGGTCTAGCTTCTCTCACTTGTCACACCAATCAACTTTCTTCCTGACTCATGACCTTTTGATCCACGGCCTGGATTCTGATTAAGATGTCTCATTTTGCAGGAAATCTCACAAGGCAATAATTGGTTACAAATCCCCTTTGGCACAGCCTCAAGACCTCCCACATCAGTGTGTATTTCTTACAGACTGCTCATACCAGGTTTTCTCTAGACCCATGGGCTGGCCCAGACAGTAAGGAGGCTAATGTCACCTATAGGTGAGAGGTGACACAAGACTAAACAAAGACAGGGGTCTTTGGAATAAAGATGTGTCACAAGAAGAATTAATGGGACTTAACCACCAATTGGATGCAGAGGATGAGGATGAGGGTGAGACATTGATGAATTTCAGGTTTCCAGCTCCAGTAAATGGGATGCCTGACAAAAGGATATAAAAGGAAGAGGAAAAGAGACACGAGGGGTTTTTTTGGACCTGCTGATTTTGAGCCTTCTTCAATTCATCAAGGTTCAGTAGGGCATATTCTGCCTGTTTATTAAATGTTGATGAATCTTAGGATTTGATTCTTGCTTGCCTTGTCTTACTGCTGCACATAGATTCTGCATGATCTCATCCATTCTCATGTCTTCAGCCACAACCTGCTTGAATGCTGTTCTCTCTGCTACCAATCTATTTCGGTTATAGGAACTCAATGAATATTCATTGAATAAATGAATGTATGGCTGAGTGAACCCATCTTTCACAATGCCTCAGGAGTTCTCTTTCTAAAATGTAAATGTGAGTCTGGAATTAGGGATCATGGTCACTCTGGAGCCGAGAACAATTAGTGTAGAATTGATTAATGACCTTGGCAATGGATGAATTCACCCAGGGATAATATGTGACTAGAGAAGAAAAGATAATAGAGGAGAAAACTTTGGGTGCCAACAACATGTAAGAGTGAAGCAGAGGAAAATGAATCGAGGGAAGTTGCTGAGAAGGAAAGAACAGGAAGGTGGGAGAAAAACCAGGAGATCCTTTATCTTAGAAGTTATCATAGAAAATGTTTTGAACAAGAGAGCCCATGAATGAAGTGGCCATGGTGGCAGGGATGGAGGATATGAATGGGCCCAGCAGCATGGACTCCCACTTACCAAGACTGATCTAGTTACTGCCACTGCCGAATATCCAACCTGCTATCAATAGAAACCAACACTAAGTTCCCATTATGTTATTATCTCTCGAGGAATCCACCTGCTACTTGGTGGCAAATTGACTACATTGAACCTCTTCAACTCTGGAAAAGCCAGAAATTCATGCTGAGAGAAATAGACACATATACTAACATGAGTTTGCCTTTCCTCCCTGCAAGGCCTCAGCCAGAACCACTACTCAAGGGCTTACAGAATGTTTGATCCACGGACGTAGGATCCCACATAACATCATTTCAGATTACAGGACTCACCTTATAGAAGAGGAGGGGTGGGAGTAGGCCTTTGACTGCGAGATCCATTGTTCCTATCATATTGCATCATCCAGAGGCCTGATAGAGCACTGGAACATCCTGTTAAAGGGATAGGTGACATGTACGCTTGGAGACAATACTTTACAAGAATGGAAGGATGCAATATATACTCTGAATCAAAGAACTTAATAAGGTTCTGTGTCCCCAGTAGGAAGAATAGATGGGTCCAGGAACCAAGGGGTGAAAGCAGGAGTGGCCCTGCTTGCCATAACTCCCAAGTAACTTCCATTGCTTTCCATGTGAGGCATTGGTGCATCCCATCCCTGCACCTCTAACCTCTGCAGGCTCAGAGGTCCTGATTCTAAAAGGGGGAAATACTTCCACCAGGGGACAAAGCAAAAATCCCATTGAATAATAAACTATGACTGCTGTGCCACTTCAGGGTCCTTGAGCCAAGGGACCAGCAAGTAAGAAGGGGAGCCACCATCCCGGCAATGGTAATTGACCCTGGTCATTGAGAAGAGGCAGAGCTGCATGATGGAAGCAGGGAGGAATATATGTGACACTTAGGTGACCTACTGGTGCATCACTTGTTATTTCCATGCCCAATTTTTACGGTAGATGGAAAAGTGCAGCAACCTTGTCCTGAGAAAATCATTGTGATCAGGGCCGACCCCTCAGGATGTGTCACACCACAAGCTGTAACACTGAGACTAGCAGAAATGCTGGCTGAGAGTGAAGAGAATCTAGAATGGACAGTGGGGGAGGGAGATGATGAGTATCAGGTATAGCCTTGAGACCAGCTGGAGTGGCAGGAGCATAGTTCACTCCACTAATCTTCTCTACTAAGTTCCTCCAGGAAGAGCAGTCAACTAGAATCCTGGAAGAGCCGCTGCCAGAATTCATATAAAGAAGTGGATCCAAGTGGCGCAAATCGTTCACTGTGGTAGACGCTGTGACGCACGGTCCGGATCCCTCTTCAATGAAGGATCAGTTGCCCCAGTTGCTGGGAGTGCTTCAGACAGGCTTCAGCTGTCAGCCCTTTCAGAGATTGCCTAAGCTGCAGAGAGTGGCTTTGCCCAAAGTCATGCCCCTTCCCAGGGCAGCCCACATCTGATAATTGATTAACGTGGGAGTATAAAAGCCTGGCCATCTTGGCCCAACTTGGGCTAACTTTGACAGTCTAATCTAGCTCCAGGGTTCTCCGTACATTCTTCCAAGGCTGTCCTTGGGCTGCATTGCAGCTCCACTTCTCTCTCCCTCCAATCCTGCTTCCTTCCTCTGCCTTCCACAGGTATTAATCTCCAGGACTCTTCTTAGTAAACATCTGCATGCTGAACTCAGACTCTGCTCCCCAAGGGGCCCAACCTGTGACACTTCCCTAATGACAAATCATGTCATTAGTCCTGGATAAGGGTTCTCTTCACACCGCTGTTCATCATTTCTTCAGAGCTGGGATCAGTCTTCCCTTGAGATCTCACACCCTTGATTTCAGCTCTTGGGGTCCTTTGGTCATGGGGTCCTCTTCTGGGTCAAAGTCCATCTGGCCTGGCATCTTCTCTCAGTCAATTTCAATCAACCATTTTTTCCCTGGCATGACTTCTATTCGGATGTGGAGCCTTGGAATACCCTACTCTTCTGGCCCGGGGTTATACTTCTTTAAGCAGAGGTGTAGGAGGTATGAGGTCTAGTATGAGTTCATAGAGGCATGAGTTCACTTCATAAAAACTAATGCACTAAACCAATGATCTCAATCACATAGCCCAGAGACCTGTTTGGTTTTGATAAAACAATGTTTTTAATGTTTTTAAATTTTGGTGCCTTCAGATGTGTGACAATCCCCAACAAATTTAACACCTGATAGGCTTCATTAATTTATATAAACTGCCTGACCCTGAAAACTTTTGAGCTTGTAATTTTTCTGATGCAAATTTAAGATATTATTTTTAATGCTTTAAAAGAACTTCCTACTATTATAATAATGCATGCATCATTAACAATGTCTAATAAATTATAGATAAATCCCTTTCTATATCAACTGTAAATGCATCCCATTTGACCGTGAACTCACTGAGGAGAAATGCAATATCTTTATTCATTATTATATCTCCAAGCCTAAGACAATGTCTGGGCATTGCAAATGCTCAATAAATACTTGTTGGGCCTAATGGAACCAGACGGTGGGGAAAATGGGTAATAGGGTAGATGCTAAGTAGAAGCAGAACAATGGAAATGCAAAAAAATGAAAAATCTAGAGGTATAAAAAGTATGTAAGTAAGTGGTCAAGTAGAAATTGGGCTCACCCCTTCAAAGAGAAAAGAAAATAATAAAACAACAAATATTGAGCACCAAGTGGACCCAGGGATACACCCAGAACAGTTTAGACGCCAGAGGATGAGGTGCAGGGAGGGGGAAATGGAGTAGGTCTTTTAAAGACAAAAAACTGAGGCCTGTGTCTGTCCTATATTAGGAAAGCAAAGCAACATCCGGGCTTGTTGGACAGATATGTACTGGGCTGGCTGGAAGTGGTCTGCTGCATATGTGCAGATACCTGATTTAGGATTATGACATCAGCTGTCTCTGCTGCTTACACAGATGTCTGTCTAAAGATTATGGTGTTCAGCTCACCTCTGCCCCATATGCCAAGTGCCCTAGTTGGGATTATGTCACCCAGTCTTGTGTTCACAGGTGGCAAGGTCACGGTTTATCAGCCTCCAATCTTTCTCCTTCAACTTCACATCCATAATTCACCAAAGCTGTTGATCCTCCTCGGTAGTAAGCAACAGCCTGAATGGAGAGTAGACTTTTAGCACTCCATCCACAGCCTAGACTATTGGTCTAGATACCTGTTGGTTTCCAGACTCCAACACCTTTCTGCCTCAACTCTTATTACATTGGGTTTGTCTCTCCCTTGCATGGCCTCCACTTGTTTTTCAGATGGAATTAAAATTCCAACTCCAAGGATTCATCCTTATCTTCCCATGGAAACCTCTCGCTGCATTCATTCATGCCAGTGCATGCCCTTTCTTCCATCAGGCCATTCCTCGTACCTTCATATTCTCCCTTTCCTCAGCCTGGGCCTGTTCTATTTACTATTTGCAGTGGTCTCCTTACTTTTTTTCACCAATCATTCGTAATTTTAGTTTAATTTAATATTTTAATTTTGAAATATGGGTTTTTGTGTGGTTTTATGGAAGTTCTGGCATAAGAATGCATTGACTCAAAAGGCATTGCCCCAAGCATGGCCTATATATCTGGGCAGATGGCCTTGCCACTTTGGGAAGGACACACCAACCTATGGTGAGGAAGGAAGGAGATTCCTATGCATACCACCATGTTGACCCTCCACAGGAGGGTAGAGATAGCAAAATGGACTTCCGCTGAAGCAGGGGTCATCAAACTAGGGCCTGTTGGTCAAATCCAGCCTGCTGCCTGTTTTTGTAAATGAGGCTTTATTTGAACACAGCCACACTCATTCATTTACATATTGTCTATGGCTGCTTTCATGCTACAATGGCTGAGTTGAGTAGCTGCAACAGAGTCCATATAGGCTGCAAAACCTAAAATTAAAATTCAGTATCTAGCCCTTCATAGAATGTTGGCCAACACCTGACCAACAGGTGTTGCAGTTTTCTTGTTTATTTTAGGCCTGTGGTCTCCTCCATTAGACTGCAGGCTGCTGAAGAACATGTCCATCTTTTCCCACTGCAACTTGTAACACTCTCCATACAATGAAGAAGTTGAATTTCTGATTGAACGACAGGCATTCATCCAAGAAACATTTTCAAGTGCACCAGATGAGCAGCAAAATCTGGAGATGATTTATATTTTATGCAGTGGAAAGGCTATTTCCATGTATTTTCTTCTCAACACATTGACTGTTTCTAAAGTTTTACTCCACGGGGGCACCATAATAAAAACATCTCAAACTTTGTCGAGAGGTTTTCAGGAGACACAGCCTCTTTGAGGAAAGGGATTCTGGTTCACTGCGGCAGTACCCGTCCTACTGCAGGGCTTGGCACGGAGGAGACGCTTGACAGATACCAGTCGAATGAACGATGAATAAATGAGCTTCCTCTTCTGTTGCAAATAACTTTATTTAAAATATGTTGTTTGAAAACATATGTAAACTTGAATTTCACAATGTTCATAGCTCCACGGTTAATCAAATAACACCCAGGCGTATGTTTGTTTGGAGAATGCCAACATATTTGCAGGGAGATGATCTAAAAAGCAAGCATTGATATAAGAGCCCAGCAGGCTAATTCTGTATATTATGAAAAACCTCTCCCCACCCCGGAACAAATAACAGCATTATGATCAAAATGAACATAGGCAGCCTCCATTTAAGAAAACATTGTGTTTCTTTTTTCTTTCTCTCTATTGCTCTGTTTGAGCCATTTGCTTTTGTAAAAGGCAGAGAGATATTTGTGTCCGATTGCCTGGTGAAGTAAGTTGGACATGAAGGGGTAATAAATAAATAAAATAAAATAAAAAAACAGATTATGTTTCAGAATTTCATTTGTAAGTCAAGATTTTGACCTACATTTCCTCACAGAAACAATCTTGTAAGGAATGGCTGGATTCCAGTCCAAAGAAACTATTGTGGCAGGGGGCTTTTTTGGGGGGAAAATGAACCTGGGTTCAATCATTCCTGGCTGTGTCACTAATCAGCTGACTTGGGCAAGTTACTCTCTATTGCTGAGCTTCTTTCTTAATCTGTAAAATGGGGAAAAAATAACACAAGGATTGTTTGGAGAATTAAATGTGACAATATACATGAATTGCCTTTCACAATTCCTGGCAGATATTAAATAATAAAAACTTGAGTTTCACTTTTCCTAGGCAGTGGGGAAGTTTGTATTTGAACCCCCTCCTTCCTTTCTGCAATCCTCTCACCTCTCGGCTCCCCCGCCCCCCAGAGCTCTGTGATCTACATCCTTCTCCAGGTCTATCTCATTCCCAATGTTCTCCAAGCTCCAGAATAACTAAAATTCTCCTTTCTCTAATGCATTTGATCTTGCCTAGGTCTTAGAAAGAAAGCAATCTGATTGAATTTACTGACAGTAAAGTGTTAACGGCTCACCATCCCTTTACTCTCCCAAATTGTTAATGTTCTCAAAAAGGCCTGCTAGATCATCCGAATGAAGCTCTAGCAGTCAAATTAAAATGCAGGCAGAGGAGAGGAAGTGTCATTCCATTTCCTGTCTTGAAATGATCTCCCCACTTTTCACCCTAGGGGTGAGGTGGTCCTATCTGCTGGGGTTAGTTCTTCTAAGCCTGGATTTCTGTGGATAAAGAGGTCTGGAAACACCCTGAAATTGTACGTGAGGAAACAGAGGTACAGTTTTTGGGGGATAGGGTCTTCAGCTTTCATCAGATCCTAAAAGTGAAGCCTGTTGACTCCAGAATGTTAAGAATCTCTGCTCTAAGCTGTACCTGATTTCACAGCTTCTTCCCTGCCTGTGCTTCTGAAACCTTAGCTACACCAAATGCTCAAGTTCTGACTGTCTTCACTACAGGCACCTGAGTACTCTTAGGGACTGAGAGAAAGGGGCTGGCAGACAGGGTATGAATAGCACTGGCTATTTACTCTATAGGAATTTTTTGAAACATAATTTTTCCTTGTAAAAGTGAATTCTTACTAAAGATAATTTAGAAACTAAGCAAAAATAGAAAGAAAAAAACAGGAGGAAAGCACTCGCGTGCCAATTATTAGCTTCGTGATCATTGTTCCTTAGTTTCTTCACTTTTAATTTTTTAATTTTAATTTTTTTCAGAACTCATAAAGCATTTATTTATTCAGCTCAGAAGAACAGCACATTAGCAAAACATGGAGTAGTGGAAATTTCATTTCCTACTCAGAATTAAAGTGTGTTTTTTTCCTAGCTTTATTGAGGTGTAATTGACAAATAAAAATTATACACACTTAAGGTGTATGCATGAGGATTTGATATATGTATACACTGTGAAAGGATAACCATAATCAAGCTAATTAACACATATATCACTTCACATAATACCTACATCATATGGTTGTTTTTATGCATAAAATATGGTTTCTGTCATATGGTTGGCATGCAATAAATATTAGCTATTTTGTTATTCTCATGCCTGGGTTTCTTTGTCTATAAAATTGGAATAACGATAACTACATTTCAGCCATTGTGGGAGTTAAAGATGCTCTTGTAAGACACCTGACACATAGCTATTATTATTGGGGTTACTATTATCATTATTTTAACTCTTCATAAATATAACTTTAATAGCAGCATAATATCCCATTGATATGAAGGCACTATCTTTCATTTAACCATCCCCCCGTAGCAAGCATTTAGGTCTGGAAACATCCTTTTGTCTTTTCTTGGGGGGAGGGGGGAGCAGCTATATATAGTTTTGCATTTAGGCATATTTTCTTAGTACACAGTCCCAGAAGTGAAAAGTAGTGGTCAAAGCTAGACTACTTTACAATATACTTTTAGGTCAAAGTATATTCATATTTTAATGATTCGATATATATTGCCAAATTAGTTTTCAAAATAGTTACATTAATTTGCCACTGCCAGCGAGGTATAAAATATCTACTTCACAACATCTTGCCAGCAGCAAATACTGCTATTAAGAATAATCTCTGTTGATTTGATAGGAAAAACGATATCTTGTGGTCATTTTAATTTGTAATTGCCACTTATTGGTAAGAGAGAGTTTTTTTCTTTTGTCTGTTGACCAGCTTTAGTTATTCTTTTGTAAATTGTTTAACTGCTTTGTTCACATATTTAATACGGTCTTAATGTTTTTCTTATCAACCTCTACATTGATTCCCATTTTTTTAGAGATTCGTCATTTTAATAGATTAACCAAAGAAAATAATAATATAATCATCCCTCAGTAGATGCAGAAAAAGCACTTGCTAATAGTTGGTACCCAGTCGTAGTTTTTTTTGGGGGGGGCCATATTTACATAGTAAGATTTAGCCCTTTGTTTTGTTTGGTTAATATTTTACCCCTACTTTTTATTTATCTTTTAAGTCTAGTGGAGTGGATTTTTTTAATGGCCAAAATAAATTTTTCATGTAGACAAATAATCCAATTTATTTCATCCATGTTTTAAATTTAGTATTCCTTCTCCTTCCACAAATATCCTTTTCCCAGTTCTCCTAGGTTTTTTTTTAATGGTTTGAAATTTTTATATGTAAATCTACCTTAAATTCATTTTGATATATGGCTGAGAAGTAAGAGTCTAAAATATGGCTCAAATTCCTAACTCACAGTCTCAATACCATTTATGAAATAATCCTTTTTCCAGTTGGATGGATCAATTATAAAATGGGTGCCAAAGAATCAAGGACTACTGGTAGAGTTTAAGATACAGAGCGTTCTGAAAATAAATTCTTATTTCTAGAGATCCCAAGTGCAAATGCCTGCAGGGATAGGCAGGTCACATAAAACATAAAGTGCTAGGTGACTGCGGTGAGGTCTGTAGCTGAGAGAGACTGCTGTCCTTCCTAAAGACATTCAAATTCAAATGATGGGTTCAAATACTTTCCTCTTCAGGTAAAAAATGAGAAAATGGAACCTCCCTATCTCACTTGCAACATTTAGGCATATTTTATGCTGGAAAGTAAAGAAACCTATACATTTGGAGATAATGAATTGAAATTAGAGGGTTTTTTGGACTCTCATTCATAAAGATGTCCAGGATCCTACCTCCTACACAGGTCAGAGAAATGTTCTACACGAGAACCGGAGCTGATTGAACAGTTTTCGTGCCTCTGCCACCCCTCCCTGCTGCCCCCCAATCCAACCAACTTTCTAGAGTCTGTGCTTGGGGAGCAAAAGATTGTGAGCACGAAGTTATCCATTTCCTTGTGGCCAGCCCTGAGCCACATTTATCACGGGCCTGTGTCACCTGGTAAGCTTTCTCAATCACAAAGGGCCACGATGAATATCTACCCTGATCAAATTGGCCTGAGCATGAGACCTGAGATAAAAAAGAGGGGCTTGTCATGGCTTTCTTTACAAGGGACAAGTAAGTAGTCATCGTACACTGGGTAAAATGTGGAGTGCAAAAGGGGAAAATTCCCCGGGAAAAACAACTTTAAATGGAAAGAACAAAAACTAGAAGGAAGACCTCTCAGAACAATAACCCTGTTGTCTCACTGATATTGGAGGATTAGGCAAATAAACATATTTACCTGGTTGGAATGCTTAAGCAAGTTCCTTTATTTATTCACTCATTCACCCAACAAGTATTTCTTGAGCTTCAACAACTCTCCTGGACTGTGGTATGAAAGATAAGAGGAGAGAGTGTCTAAATTTTTCTCTTCAGGTGGTAAAAATCTAACTGGAAGACTGACAATTATCACAAAGTGTAGTAATTGTTTTATAAGGAGTGTCTCAGGGTGTGATGGAAGTTAGAAGAAGGAGCACCTAAGTCTGGCTGGAAGTCATGGAAGCTTTGATAGAGGATGGTGCTTCTGTGCTAATACTTGAATAAAAAAGAAAGTGCCATCACTGACTTCCAAAGGCTTGATCTGCTTAAAACTATGTGCTAATTATTATCAAGAAAGGACTATTTCCTCTCCCAGACTCTAAATAATCAATACTTTAATGAATTTCTTTTTGCTCACATATTATTTTCTTTACATTGTTTTATTTTAAATCAGAATGTTTATCATTTAGGATTCACTTCAGTTGCATTTAACAACCAAACCTAGCAGTATGTCAAATGCTAAAAATCGTAAAAGTGGCTTAAACAAGATAGGAGTATATATCTTTGTATTTCCTTCTCTTGTAAAGGAAGCCTAGAGGTAGGAAGACTAGGACTGACATGGCAGCTCCATGGTTGTCAGAGTCTTGGTTCCTTCTGCTTTGCTACCATATCATCTTTAGTGTACTGCTTCATGGTTCAAAATAGCTGTTGGAGTTCCAGCTATTATATATGTACTTCAGCCAGCCGGAAGAAGGAAGGGAGATGGAAGGAGAGCTCTCCCTCCCTTTTAGGGATATTTGGTAAAGTTCCATAGATAATTCAGCTTATATCTCGTTGCTTAGAATGTAGTCACAAGGTTTAGAACGCACGGCAAAGGAGACTGGGAAATGAAGTCTTTTATCTAGCTGACAATGTGTCAAGCTAAAAACTGAGCTTGCTACTAAGGAAGGAGCGGTGAGTGGGTATTGGGAGGCAACCAGCAGTATCTGCCACAGATTGGCAGTTCATCTGGACTTGAACACACAGTGCCTGAAGACCACATCACAATCTCCCATAGTCCCAGAGGGGCAGCCTGGTGGAACAAGGTCAGTGGAATAAAAGTTAGGTGAAAAGTGGATTCTGTAGAAAATAAGCTTGGGAAAAACTGTGTTACAGAGTTAAACAGGTTTCTTTATTGTAGGATTTCTCAGAATTGTTTATTGCTAATGTCCATTAGGAATCTCTAAAGGGTCCCAAGGGAGCTCTGTGACAAATTTCCCAAATATATTTAACAAGTAAATAATGTATTAAAAAGTCTTTTTTACCAAGAGTTATTAACAGACTTAATGTTCCACAGGACATATTTTGAGAAATGCTGATCTAGTGGAAAGACTATGGGCTTTGCAGCCAAACTAAGATATATTAAATCTCTGCTCTTTAGCTTACTAGTAGTGTGGCTCTTGCAGGTTGATTTTGAGGATAAGATAAAGTAACATTAGAATTACTCCAAGGTTAGTGCCTAGCAAAACATGCATTTATTGTTTTTATGAATAGACTTTATTTTTTAGAACAGTTCTAGATTTATAGAAAAATTGAGCAGCTAGTACAGAGAGTTTCTGTATATCTTCTTTATACAGTTTCCCGTATGATTAACTACGTTAGGCTGGTACATTTGTTATAATTTATGAGCCAATGTTTATTCCTTATTATTTACTAAAGTTCATCATTTATTCAGGTTTCCTTAGCTTTTACCAAATGTTCTTTTTCTATTCCAAGATCCCATCCAGAATACTACATTACATTTATTTGTCGTGTCTCCTTAGGTTTCTCTTAGCTGTGACAGTTTCTAAGATGTTCTTTGTAAAAATAAGGCATTTCGAGAAGTTCTGGTCAGGTGTATGGTAGGGTGCCCTGCTACTGGAATTGGTCTAATGCCTTTCTCATGGTTGGACTGGGGTTATGTGTTTTGAGAGGAAGATCACAGAGGTGAAGTGCCATTTTCATCACACTCTATCACATGCTCTCAACATGATTTACGACTGTTGATGTTGACCTTGATCACCTGGCTGAAGTAGTGTTTGTCGGGTTTCCTCCCACTTTCCACCCTGCGCTCTTTGGAAGGAAAGTCACCATGTGAGCCCACACTTAAGGCGTAGGGAGTTATGCTCCCCCTCCTTTAGGGTGGAATATCTACATAACTTATTTGGATTTCTTACACATGGAGGATTTGTCTCTTCTCACCAGTTTGTTAATTTGTTTCATTATTTATTTATATCAGTATGGACTCATACATATTTATTTAAACTTTGGATCATAATCCAATACAATGGATTGGTCCAGCTTTGGCCATTGGGAGCTCTTTCAATTGGATCCTGTGCCTCTTTGACAAAACCCCATTGATGTGGGCTGTTTTGGTTTTTTTTTTTTTTTTTATCATTTTGTTACTTTCTGGCACTATAGGATGCTCCAGGCTCATCTTGTATATTTCCTGTCCCAGTCCTAGAATCAGCCATTTCTTCAGGGATCCCTGTTGCTTTTATTACAGGATGGTATTAGAAACCCATACTGGGTTCTTGATGTGCTCATTGCTAGTGGAGTGTCATTTCTTTAATGCTCTGTCAGCTGACAGAGCAAAGAAATATATATTGGTATACTAACCCACGTATAAACACATCTATAAATATTTCTATGTGTAACCATCTTATCTATATGAAGTTAAGCATGAGTTCTTAATGATGTCTCCAACTCTAATCCATTACCACAAAGATCATTCTAGCATCCTCCCCTTACTGATCTCTAAATTTCCAATGCAACAGTAAAAAATCTGGCTCCCACCATCTGCCATCCATTTACTTAATTGTCCAGTTGCAGTAAGTATGTACAGCAATATCTGAATTGTTAACCCGTACTCCCATGGGAAAAAACTTTATCAACTAGAGCACAATATTTATGTGCTATTCCTTTTGCCTTTTATCTTACGTTCATTTCCAAAGTTACTTGGGTCAGTACCTTTTTCCCCACCCCCTTTAGTGGGGTTGTTTTGTACATTTATAATACAATTGGATTCTCTTGTCACAGTATGTATTTTTCCTGGGATCTTCCAACCTCCTAAATGATTTTTAAAATATTCGTCTACGTCAGGAGATCTGAACCAGTGAACCCCAGGCCCCAAGGGGGAGCATGTGAACTTAACCACTATGCCACCGGGCCGGCCCCCGTAGTTTCTTTTTATACACAGTAATACTATAAAGCATTCTCACTAAATATTGTTGACTAGCTGTTATTCAAGTAGATCATACAAAGCTATTGATTTTAAACATAATTATTTTATTCTGAAATTTACTTAATTATTCAGACTTTTCTGATTCATTTCTTTTATATGTTAACTCTTTTATTCACTAAAGTTTTCTTTTAATTTTTCTTCCTTTAGAACAGCTAGAAAATAATATATTCTATGTGCATTGATAAAGACTGACTGAAACTGTATGAGTAATAGAAGGTTAAAATCAAACCTCCAACTCCAAAATAATCTACTTCTACAATATTCACTCGTTAAAAATAGGAAGGTAAAATTAGAGTAATCCAAAAGATTCAAAAAACGCATTTTAAAAAATTGCTTTGCACTGATAATAATAAGTAGATTTCTCTATAGAGCCTTCATTGTAAAGCCAAAAGAATAGAGAATAAATGGTGGCAGTCCAGGAACGGTTGATAGTGGCGATTAATATTCATAACAGTCATCATATAGCTATAAAATATTACTGATTGTTATAGCCCGTATATAAAATCCAATTGACTTCCTCAGGATTAGCACAGTAATGTCATTATAGTCTGTATAATTATAGTCTGTAATCATGCTGGCCTAAATAAAATGAGAATTTGCACCAGAAAAAAATTAATCCATTTACTTACATTTTGTATTTGACTTAACCCAAATGCCTCCTATCTAAATTGTACATCACATAGTCCTATCAGAATTGTACAAACTTAGTAGAAAATGGAAGCACCAACTAAGGTGCCATCTGCAGAGTATCATAGAAAATGCAAGGGTTATCTACTATAGGAATATCTGGTTAACAAGAAACCATCCTATAGGCTGTTTTCTCAGATAGTACACGATTTTCTATGCACCAAATCAAATGAAAAAAAATTATTTGCAAAAAGTTCTTTCTGTATGTTTGAATTGTCCAGAGGGCATTTTGATGAAATAAAGGCTCTCGAAACAAGGAGTTAAGAGATCTGGGTTCAAGTCCAACTGCCACTTACTAGTTGTGTAATCTTGGATGATAGTGTTTAAAAGTGTGAGCTCTGGAGGCCGGCCCCGGAATTTGAATTTTCTCCCTTTCATCCTCTCCTAGTTGTTCTCCATTCCCTCAAGATCTCCTACTCTCCTTCCAGCTTCTTTCCCATCAACATGTCCTTTAACTTCTTCCCTTTCTCCCCTGCTTCTCTCTCTCTTCCATCTCTGCCCTCTGTTTTTTCTCCTTTTCTTTCCCTCAGTCACGGTTCTCCTCTGTCTTTCTCCTATTTCTGACAGGTATTCACAAACCTTGCTCTTTTTAACCATTCCCCAAATGTTAATAAAATAGCTAAGTATATGCAGTTTCAGGTCTTTCATTAATGTTATTTTATTTTCCTTATTGTGATGGACACATGTCATGTTTTCTGGCTGCCCAACCTATTTTTTAACACCTTTGCTATATTTGAGGAATTTGCAGCTTATATATTCAGTGCCTCCCTCCACCCCCAGCCTTCTTTGCAGTCACAGCACAGGCATGTGACTTAGTTAGATTCCACCAATGTATGTATCCACATGAGACTTCAGATTTGGAAGAAAGAGAATTGCAGCAGAAGACTTTGCATGTTGGCAAGGCAAGGTGACAGAGGTGTAGCAACCATGAGAAGGCATGCCAAACCTCCACCAATGGGGAGCATGGTTGACCAGAGGCCCCAGCTGCTGCCCTCTCAGAGCCATCACAGCATTTGTACCGAGGCCACACTTTCCACACGGCTGCTCAATGAGCGATGCAGGAATACTCAGGCAGGCCCATTCCTATTCACTGACGACCAATTTTAGCTGGAGGACTCCCTGAAGGACCTTCCAGAAACTTCCTTAGACTGCAGCAGTCCAGCACACTTCTACTCACCTTCCCTCTCTTTTCCCTTCACTCAGGGTCAGACTTGGTTGGAGGTCTGATCTCTGATGTCTCTCCCCTCCTATTCCAGCACCCTCCATTTTCTCTCACACAGGTATTTCCCCTAATAAAATCTTTGCATGTTTAATTCTGTCTTGGTGTCTGTGTCTAGGAGGACCCTGAGTAACACAAGAGGCATTCAGCTTTGAGGGGAGGCAGTGGCTGCAAGGTTGAGCCCCTGGCATTGAAGTAGCAACGGTTGCAGAAAAGTCAAGGTCCTGGTATCAGTGCTTGATGAGGGCTATGGTGGATGTTCCTTATCAGGGCAGCTCTAAAGTATGTTTGGGGGAATTTTCCCTTGAAGCTTAGTCTCAAATTTCCTTCTCTAGCTATCCCTACAATTCCATGAGCTTCTTCATATCCTAATATAAAGGATAGTTTATGCTTAATTAGCCAAAATAACTTTTTCTTCCTTACAAATTAGAACTCTAGATACAGAAATCAGTTACAGAAGTGGTTACAGGCAACAGAACCTCAGGGAAATGGAGAAAACCTGGAATGGTTGTCTGAACTATTGGGGGCTGGTGGCTCCTAAAATCTAGCTAATACTGAGAAGTAGATTCTGGCATCACACAGCACACACAGTGGCAAAAGAGCTAATTAATTTAGGTAATACAATTAACACCTACAGCCACATGGACTAAAGTGCCCATTGAAGGCAAGACTTTGTATGATCAAGTGGCTGTTACCATAGAATAAATATGAAGGTTGTGAGGAATTTAAAGGCTGTAGGATAGGCTGGTTGCTTCTAATTGCACTGCATAGCTTAAAGAAAGAGAATAAAAGCTTCAACCTATTAAATTCTGAGCTCACAGAAAACCATGGAATGTCTGTGATTATGATATGGAATCTCTTATCAAAAATATTTGTAGGATAACATACCAGAAAATCAAACTCAAAATTTGGTTCTTCGGATTGTTTCATTATATGAGTTGAATTCACAGCCATGACTGTTCTCTTATAAGAAAGTTAAGCGAAAGAATGGGACCCCAAGAATTTGAATGGGAACTTATGGGAAGATTTGAGTGACTCAGAGTACTCCAAACTCACAAACTCCCCTGCGCCTCACTCCAGGAGAAGCACCACCTACTCCTCTGTCTGAGGAGGCTCTTCCTGCCTTGTTTAAAGACCCTGTGACTATCTCATCTCAGATTCCCTGCAATTCTCCTCCTGCCACTTTTACCATATCCCATTGTCTCCAGACCTTTATCTGGAATCAGATCCAGCAAGCCCAAAGTAGGCAAATATGAAGTCAAACACAAGAATCAAAGACTCACACTCCAAAAGAATTGAAAGATTTTGCTAATTTGTGTTGATAAAAGGAAAGAAGGAAGGAAGGAAAGAAGAAAAGAAGGGAGGGAGGAAGGAAGGAAGGAGGAAGGGAGAGAGGGAAGGAAGGAAGAAAGGA
The DNA here is from genome assembly GCF_020826845.1 of Diceros bicornis minor. NCBI lineage: Eukaryota > Metazoa > Chordata > Mammalia > Perissodactyla > Rhinocerotidae > Diceros > Diceros bicornis. Next base: position 13,798,268 of record NC_080742.1, on the reverse strand, counting down.
AGGAAGGAAGGAAGGAAGGAAGAAAGAAAAATGAAAGAATATGTATAGTAGTATGTATGTTCTAAAAGAAATAGAACAAAGAAAGGGGAATAAATAATTTTAGATAGGGCTAAATTTGTCAATATGAGTGCACTTACCAGAGTTACTGGATTAATGTTTGAGAGAATTACATGGGTATTGTTTGCTTGGTTGGTTGACTGAAACCTAGACTCAGCAATGCCTGCTGTGAATGCTTACCAAATGCCCCAGTGAGCCCCTGGATCGGCAGGTAGAGGCTGTCAGACAACCTCTTTCCTCTGCCAGTTCAAGGCTTACTCAAGGGGTTCATGGAAAACAGAACTAACTCAGCCAGAGTCAGATTCTGCTGCTTGAAACCGAAGACTTTATTACAACATGTATGTTTAATTTTAAAAATTAAACACAAGGTGTATTACTCAGGGTTCTCCAGAAAAACAGAACCATTGGAATATGTATATATGTAGAAAGATATTTATTTTAATGAATTGGCTCATGATATTATGCAGGATGGCAAATCCAAAATCTGCAGAGAGGGCCAAGAAGCTGGAGACCCAGGAAAAGCCCAAGTTACAGTTCAAGTCTGAAAACCTCTGCCGAAGAATTTCCTCTTGCTGGGAGAGGTCAGTCTTTTGTTCTAGTCAGGCCTTCAACTGATTGGGTGAGTCCCATCCAATGGAGGTCACTCTACTTTCCTCAAAGTCCACTGATTTAAATGTTACTCTCATCCAAAATATTGTCACAGAAACATGCAGAATAATGTTTAATTACATATTGGGGCACCATGGCCCAGCCAAATTGACTCATAAAATTAACCATCACACCAGATAAATAAAGCTCTTTATCAGAATACTGAGAATCTGCATTATAAATTAATAATTATTTCTATAGATTACTGTATTTAGTCATTTTGTAAGTAACCCCAAAGCTGAATGACTGGGAGAATGTAACTTGAGTCCAGTTTACAACATTGAGTTTAAATGCTGTAGAATTCCCTATTATGCACTGTTTTAAATTGCTTGTTCTGATGATTAATGGTTAGAATAGGAGGGCATCAGCCTATCATGCTTACTCTCAATTCTTTTTTCTCAATCAATATGCTTTGTTCAGAGATTCCACTCAGGTAAACTTTGTATTCATGGCACACACCTAAATAGAAGCCTGTTAAAGATAATGGGTAAACAGTAAGACTCTTAAGTTCTGATCCATAAGGTCATCAGGCTATGGATCTTGCTTGCTTATATTTGTCTTGCCAATGGAAATCCTAAGATATGTCGCCTTAATGTGTATTACTAGCCAATAACTACAAAATCACAGAATAGATCACACACTTCAGTGAGAGGCAAACAGATAAAAATGATGGAGATTTAGAGAACATTTTTTTCCCTAGACAAAAGGAGACTTAACAATGAAAGCATATTCCTTTTATTTAATTCAGTCAAGGTTACTTTTCCATGCTGTTAGGGTGATAGAGGCCCTACAGATAATATTCTCATAAAAATTCTCTGCCAAATATATACACTCACATGAGATAGAAAAAGAATCAGTGAATTATTCTGTTGAAAGCAACTTTTTTATAATAAAAATTGGCAGAAAATGATGAATTAACTTTATGCATTATGATATAGTTATTTGACCTCCTTTGATATGAGAATTTCAAGGACTCTAAGAGCCAGAAAAAAACTATTTAGTTTCACTGAAGGCTTTGTAAGTCTCCCCTTTAAACCAAGCTTGGATTCAATGTTCAAGGTAATTATTACTCAGTGACTCACAACAGGAGGTTCATGGCCATTAACAGAAGTGGTATACTAAACACACTAGTTTCACACCAGGCTTCCCATGTCAGAACCCACAAGGGCTCCCCAATCCTGCCTTTCAATGCTCCTGACCATTCTAACAAGTGTTGTAGAAGTGCGTATATAAATTTACCTTTCATGATATAACACTTAAGAAGAACAATAACTTAATTATTATTTCAAATAATCTTCAACATTTTAATGATACAGCTGGGTATGGCTTAACAAACATTTTCTCTGGTGTCTACTTTGTTCATTAAATGTCTACGCAATTTATGGTTATTGCTGTAGATGGCAGTGTTTTAAAACTTCCTCCATTTGCAAATCAGGACGATTGAATGATTATCTTTAATCAGGCTATTTATGATATATATAGATGAGTCTACACAAAACAGTTGTGCTTTGATTCTCACATTTATTACTTCCTGGGCAAATGCTAAAAGGCAATGAAACTTGAATTAACAAACATTATCTGTATACTTGAGAGGTGCCAGGTGTTACTTGGGGAGGACATGGAATTCCCTGAGCCATGGGAGCAGAAAAATTTAGGATTCAATTGTGCTAATAATGGTCATCAGCAGACTCATAGAGCCCAGATAACATTAAATGTGTTTTTAAAAGAACCCAATACTGAAATAGGGGTTTACATCTTATATGTCAGGCATTTAGTAATCCCAGGAGACGTGAAATTATTCTCTCCACTGAAAAATATTTCTGACACTCAGATATGCATTGGAAATATTTAGAAAATGCTTTTGGCTGTGTTTTGTGCAGCATCAGTAATATGTTATTTATTTTCACTGACTGTTATAGACATATGTGTCCCTGGCTTAAAAACTTCACCTAGAAGCACTTTACCTTTGTGTGTGGTTTTTTTGGGGGGGTGGATCACAGTGTCTTTTCACCATATAGCTACAATGAAAATAAAATTTTCTCCATTATCCCCGAATATAGGTGGAGTTTCTTATACTTGGAGAGAAATACTTTTTGGAAGGCTAATAGGAAACCAACATGGCTTCTGATAAGCTAAGCATTTTACAGAATCCAGTCTTCTCCAACCTGGCTCTTTATTCTCCTCTAACACATCCTGAAAGCAGAATATTAAACACTTTAACAACAATTATGAGTAGTGGTTCTAGAAACTCTGCTTCCTCACACGCAGTATGTGTTTTTCCTACTTTAGATCAATCCCTGTGTCGTGCTCTTGGCCCCACTTCCTACTGCTTTCTCAGGAGCTTTACTCCATTTATTATCCATTTTATCTTCTGCCTCCTCAACCTTTCCTTTTTCATTGGCTCGTTGCCTCAGCCTAGAAACATGCTCAATCCTGTCTATCCTAAAAAAAATAAAATTGAAAGCCTTTCCCTTGATCCAGAACCTCATTTTAGTTATTGCCTGTATTCGTCAGCTCAAGTTGCCATAACAAAATACCGTAGACTAGGTGGCTGACACAACAGAAATTTATTTTCTCACAGTTCTGGAGGCTGGCAGTCTAAGATCAGGGTGCCAATATGGTTGGGTTCTTGTGAGAGCACCCTTCCTTGTGGCTTGCCAAGGTCCACTTTCTTGCTGTGTCCTCAAATGGCAGAGAGAAAGGGATCTCTCTCTTCCTCTTCTTATAAGGCCACTAATCCCATCATAAGGGCCCTACTTTCATGGCCTCATCTAACCCTAATTACCTCCCAAAGGCCCTACCTCCAAATACCATCACATTGGGTGTTAGGGCTACAACATATGCATTTTGAGGAAAAACAACATCCAGTCCATAACATTGCCCAATTTTCCTTTCTCTGGAACTTTTCAGATAACATTTTGGAAAAAATAATTTGCACTATCTGCTCCTCCTCCTCACCTCTTATTTTTCCCACAACTCTCCACAATTTGGCTTCTGTCCTCGTAATGTGACTGAAATCACTAAGATCACCAGTGATCTTATGTTTGTTAAGTCCAAAGACTGCTTTTCAGTTCTTACCTTATTCGATCTTTCTTGAATATCCAAAGCTGTTGACCATTTTATTTCTTCTTGGCTTCCTTCTCTGGTTTCTAAGAAATGATGCTGTTTTCTGTCTCCTAACTCTAGAGTTTCTGCTTTTCAGTCTCCTTTGGATTGTCCTCCTCAGGGCCCCCAATGTCAGGGTTCCATCCTTGGTTCTCTTCTCTTCATAATCTATATCTACATCTACTCCTTCTACTTACTCCCGTGTCTTAATTACTGTCTCTGGGCTGTGGTTGATCTCCTGTGGACCTCTGTCCATGATGCAAAGGAAGCTCCCTGCCCTGCCAGGCAACCTGTATCATTGTCCTAGTTATTTAAGTAAGTATTTTCTCAGATGGAATTGAAATCTGCCTCCTTACTGATTCTGTTTTTTCCTTTGTGGCAATGTAAAACAAATTTATTCTCTCACTTCTCTAGGAAAACTCTTAAACTATATATTTTAAAATCTCTGTAACTGACTTTCTTAGTTTTCTTTTATCAACAGTAAGTAACATGGTACTTAGTAGAAGATACCATGTTACCTTGTATGATTCTCAGTAGGTATGGTTTCCAGGTGCTCCAATCACCTCTGGATACTTCATTATGTGTCAATGTCTATTTTAAAATGTGCCACTAAAAAAATCAAATATAAAATTCCAGAAGTAAAGGAACTATTAGTCTCACGATCTGGATACTGGTCTTTTTAAGATATAATGATGTTCTAAGAGATGTTTTCATAAAAGTAACCTGTTTATAAACCACACTTCTGAAGCACATTTGGGTTTTTTTTTTTAATGAGAAATACATGAACTTCATTTATTTCTATTAAATTTCACTCTACAGATTTTTAATACAGTATTCTAGCTCATAGAAATAATAAATTGTAATTATGCAATCTATTGTGTAGTTTCTTTCTATTCAATAAATCATCATTCCTAATTTTACCTTCTGAAATTGGATAATCTTGCTTTCCGGGACTTTATCCAAGTCACTGATATTGTTGAACAGGATAAAGTCAAGGAAGAGCCTCTAACATTTTATTGAACATGCTGCGTCACTGGTAGTGCTATCTGCTTTACTCAGGTTTGCTCTGGAAGTGGGCTGACCCACATGATGTCATTCATAAGCCCCAACTGTGTTTATGCAAGCTGCCATAACTCACCAACGATGCTGTCACATCACCAACCCATCCATGAGGCTGTCGTGCAAATCTTCACCAAATAATTATTAAAACTCAAGATATGTTAAATGTTTATGACATTTTTGTGTTCTATGAAACTATGCCTTATCCAAAAAGGAAAAGATCAGTTTTTATTTTATTTTTTTCTGTGAGGAAGATCAGCCCTGAGCTAACATCCATGCCAATCCTCCTTTTTTGCTGAGGAAGATTGGCCCTGGGCTAACATCTGTGCCCATCTTCCTCCACTTTATATGGGACACCGCCACAGCATGGCTTGACAAGTGGTGCCTCAGTGTGCGCCCAGGATCCGAACCCAGGCCGCCAGCAGCGGAGCGTGCACACTTAACTGATACACCACGGGGCCCGCCCCAAAAGATCAGTTTAATTGATTATTCTTGATGAACACACTTTTTTTTTTTTTTTGATGAGGAAAATTAGCCCTGAGCTAACATCTGTTGCCAATCCTCCTCTTTTTGCTGAAGAAGACTGGACCTGGGCTGACACCCATGGCCATCTTCCTCTGCCTTATACGTGGGACGCCTGCCACAGCATGGCTTGATAAGCGGTGCGCATGTCTGCGCCTGGGGTCCGAACCCGCGAACCGCAAGCTGCCAAAGTGGAGCTAGCGAACTGAACCAGTATGCCACCAGGCCAGCCCCTTGCTGAACTCGTTTTTGTAGCCAATGAGCACTACAATTTCTATTAATTACTCTGCTTTATCATATGTCCAAAACTCTTCACTTTATCTTGATTTTTATTCCAATTTTCAGACAAATTTTAATTTGCCTTTCCCTTTCCTTTCTCATTTGTATACTAGCCTTGAGTAGTTAGGTCAGGTCACTGGCCAGAGAGAATTCCATTGTTAGGAATTGCTTCATTGTTCTGGGTATTTTGCTGACACATTTCTGCAGCATGGTTCGTTACAGTGATGAGAAACTCTACAACCTGAAGAATAGATTCCTCGTCTGGAGTCTCACCTTTGTGTCACACAAGAGTCTCCCAAAATATAAAAACTATGCTTTTACAGTGTCCCTTGCATATCATGTTTGTGAGATTCAAAGTGCAATTTTCATTCAGTATTTTAATCCCAGACACAGGAACATAAACATATTTCAGAAAACTCTGATTAGCTATATCACGGGTTTGTTTCACGCTCTATTATGAACATTCCAAATTTGATTGGAGTATACATGTTTAGCTTCAAGATTCTTCCACATTCCAAAATATAGCCTCAAAATTGATGCTTGAGGATTTGTTCTTCCCAATTTCTACAGCTTTCCAGACACATGTTAGCGAAGCAAATACACGTGTATAAATACCACCACCTTTCAGTTTTTCCTCTTCTTCACTTCCCCTGATATATTTGTTATTAAAGCCTTACTTAATACGCAAAACCACTCTAGGCGCTCTCTCAGCCTCTGACCTCCTCCTCCGAGGCTGCATTTCCCCTGGAACTTTTCTTCTACTGTCTCTTGCCCATCACCGACAGCCTCCCATCCTCACTATTGCTGGTCTGTCTGTTCTCTCCCTAAGTCTACATCATCAACCCCCAGAAGCAGTATTTGCAGTTAGATTGAATCTGATCTACACTGAAGTTTGAATCTTCCAGGTGTTTGCCCTTGATTTCTAGCTGTGAAATGAGACACTGATTCCTGTGAAAAGAATTTCAGGCCATAGTCAGTAGGCAGAAAAAAGTTTTGCTTTTGATGGGGGAGTTAGTTTCTTCTTGCTCCTGAATCAGATTATGTCTAAGGCTGGCCCTAAAAGTAAAGCTCCTTTAGTCATTTATGTAGGGTGCCTGAGATAAAGGGGAGCTTGGTCAGAATGCGCAGTGGGGACTCTGGGCCAGTCCCTCAAGATAACTGTTTCAAGAAAGATATAGGACAACAGTTTTGGGGAGAAAAATAAACACACCATTCCTCCTCCCAAAATTTGGTCACATGTAGCAATTAATTTGACCGATTATGTAATTCTTAGATTGATAGTTGCCTTAATCTACAGAAAGGTCCAACACAAGGTGTCATGAAATGTCTCTAGGGCAGAGTGAAAACCGAAGTTACCGTTCAACCTCTAGAATAGCCAGAAGGGAATCAAACAACAGATGATTCTTTCATAATTTGGGGGACTGTAATTAAGTCCCTTAAGAACTCAAGAACTGTATTGTATTGTATTTTTGTTTCACAAACGTCACCCACAAAATAGCGTGGTCATTGAACAGCGTGGTGAGCAGCACTTGACTGAAGTTGATTCTATATGCCTGATGGAAGAACAAGTCCCACAGGAAGTCAATTGTAACTTCTAAAAAAAAAAAAAGATTAAATCATGGCTCTCTGTGAGATTGGCTGAGACAGAAAAATATTGGTCGCTCTGACAAATAACCAAGTTGGAGATCGAAAGATGATCCTTCCAACCAAAAATTAGGGTTCCACTGTAGCAGTCTACATAATGACGAACCATTGGAGATTCCCCATACAAGACCAATCTTATTCAGGAAAGAGAAAGCCAAGGAAGTATGAAAGTAATCTTCCTTTTATAAAAAATTAATCTACCCCTAAAATTGATTCAAGTCATGAAAAATTCAGTATTTCATCTGGAAGAATCAAACTTGAATTTTCAACATTCGACATGTTGAAGAGGTGGTATATTAGCAAGGCTGACGTTAGTGGAAGCAGAATTAGTTTGTTGCTCAGATGTAAAACCAAAGAAGAGAAGGCCATATCAAGTATTCTTAGTATAGATTTTCACAGGCACAGTGAGGAGCCATGTTATTACATATAATGTATGAGGAAGGCTAGTAACTCGAAATACACGACACTCTTATGATACAAGGATAACAGGGAACTTTATATTTGTTTGGTTGATTCATTTTTGGAAAATGAAATAAAACCTAGATTGCTGGAATTTCTTTGGATCTTATGAAATTTTTCTGCTTAGACATTTTGAGGAAATATCTTTTGAAATAGCTTTCCCTAGAATGGTAGGGAGGAGCTGCATACATGGATATATTTATCTTCATTCATTCATATTGGTATATTTTCAAGAAAAGTGAAACTGGAAAAAGATATGAAATCCATTATATAAATACACAAGTCCAGTTTTCAGTGACATTGGTATTCTATCAGAAGGTAGGAAATTGTCTAGTGACCAAATGTGAACAAATGAATGACTCGTTGACATATCTAATTCCATTTAATAAAACAGATGGCCTTCTCAGATTCCTCACTATCCCTCGGTCTGATCTTCCTCCTCCCCAACTAGGATTAACATCCATTGATTGAAAAAGATGGTGACCTTCCTAAATTGTTTCTGTTGCTATGGTATTAGCTTTTGCACTGTATTTTTCTGTTTTTCTTATGTGGCTCATAGAAGCCAGTCAGAAATCAGTCTTCAGGAATGGGTTATCTATTCCCATCAGGGTAATGAGGTTTAGCTAAATAGAGAGTCACAAGCGTCAGATGCAACATTAGAGAACTCTGTACCAGCAAAAGCAAGTGATCCAGGAGTTGGAATCTGGAGGTTCTCTACTCCTAAACTTCATAGGAACTTCTGGGTAAGTAGCTACATGTTTGGCATCATCTCCAACATAGAATTAAGATCATATACTTCTCATCTTGCTTAAGAATTTGCCTTGTCTTCATACTGAATCTGTGGCTTATTGGGAAACAGCAGCAGCAGGGACCACAAATTGAGTGGCAATCAGAAGATTGCTGAAAGTTTTTAGTAAAGGCAGGCCATGAGGCAAGGAGCATGTATATTATATGATTTGAGCTCTGCAAACAGCAGTCTTCCCCAGGGTGCACCTCTGTTCTGTGGGGAAAGCAGAGCTGATCACACGTGGACATTTTCAGCTTCGGATGTGCTCGTGAACTCAGGAAGTAGAATAGCAACAGCAGTAATATGATTGTGTGGATTTGTACGCTGGTGCCCGTGTGGTATGTTCTTTAAACTTGCTGTAGAGATACATCTCAAGTTGTGCGTGAAGTTTATGCATTTAAGAAAGTGGCATTACAGGAATATTTTATCTTTCAATAATCTGTGTTCTTCAATTTAAACATAATCTATTGTTCTTACTAAGTATTTGCATGGGAAAAAGCTAAATTTGTACTGGGAAAGTGTTAAAATATGAAATAGTGTGGCAGGTGATGAGCAGAAGAATTGACTGGGTTGATCCATAACTCTCAAAGGCATGGAAATCAACATTTTTACCTCTTGAAAGGATAAAAGGAAAAGGTAAAAATATATTCAGCCATGTCCTGGCATTTGCCATTAATTGTAACTTAACCCAGTTGCATATTGAAGAGCAGTTACAGTCCTTCAAGATTTATGTAACACTTATAGCAGTATAATTTATTTACAAAGAGCTCCTTTGATGTGTTCTTTGAAACAGCTCAGGAAAGTCATATCTCTTCCACCCAAATAACGTTTGATTTGAATTCCAAATTCAGTCCTGGAAAGGAATGCAGGCAGTCAAGTGCATTTGCCTTGGATATGAGCCACGTGAGGATCCCAGGCCTCTCAGAACCAACGTCAGCTGCTCTGTCCTCTCTGGGCCCAGTAGGGTCTCCTGAGGCTGTCTTCTTCATCAGCATGGTACCCTGAGGGCAGTAGTAGACGACACTGTGATTTTCCCCTGTCCAGCATTTGATCCCTATTCTGTCATTTGTGTCCCAGTTTTGCTCTGGAGAATCATCCCTCCCTCCTTCACTGGATACAGACTTCACGGGTTTAACAAAGAATATGTCCTGCCATCCCCTGGTCAAGGGGTAGGACTGTGACCCAAGTTAGGTCATTAGAAGCTTTTGTCTGGGAATTTGACTCTTGAACTGAAACTGATACAAGGACCTAGCCCATTCCAATGATGGCACTTTGAAGAGATTGTCCATTGGTCCTTGCTGTTGAGGTCCCCAGACTGCTCTGGACCCCATCCTTACTGCATACTTGCTGATTTGAATTTGCAAGTCACCCCAACAAAATTCTTTCTTTCTTTCTTTTCTTTTCTTTTTTTGCTTAAATTAGCTTTTTTCCCCTCTCTTGCTTGCAAACAAAGAACCACCACAGCTAACCACCGATCTATGCCTCTCAGCCTGTAAAACCTATCTTTCTGGAATACCCGTCCCCAAGGCCACTCTTCTCCATTTACTCACTCTGCTCACGATCTCTAATTGATGCTTGGTGAGTGTTCTGAGGACTGCTAAGCAGAGAGTCTTCAGAAGAATATAGAATAGAGGAAAAAGAAACAAATGAGAATTTTAGTAACAAATATTTAGTATTTTAGATGTCACATCCCTTTTTCCCTAAGATTGGAGGTACTTCCTTACACATCTGAACCCTGATATACCAAAATTGGATCCTCCTTCATCAGCAATTCAAATAAGATGTTCATCATCCACCATCAGCAATTCAAATAAGCATGGCACACTGCCAGAGAACTCGGCACATCCTGCTATTCCCAGGAATGGTTCCTGCTTATTTCTCTCTAGCAAACAGTGTACCAGGCCAGCTCGGGTGGGTGGTTTCCTGGAAACTACCTTGGTGAGAGCCAACTGTGCCACCTCAAAGCTTTCTCTTTTCCCATATTTCCTCCTATACTACCTTGTCCTTCAGCGTCTTCCAGCTCCAATTCCGTATGCACTTTTCTTAACAGCTAGACTTCTGGTTTGGGGTACAGAGGGCTGGTATAAGGCTCTTCATCCAGAGGCATGTTTTTCATTAATTTCTAAGTTCACTTTTTCTTCTTTGTCTTCCTCATCAGCCTCTTTGACATTCCAATACGTTTTCTCTTGGTATTAGAACGTAGTAAAACTTCTCCTTCATATTGAAAATAAAGAATGTGTAAGTCCTTGTTACAAATCCTAAAGCAATGTTCTTCAAACTATGGCTCAAAACCCATTTATAGGTTGTGAAATCAATTTAGTAGATTGTGTCTAGGATTTTTAAAAAGTAAACCTGTATAGAATAGAGTAGAACTGAATAGAAAATATCAGAGTACCTCATTCAAAATAAAATTTTTTTTTAAACAAAAGTTTTGTCTCCACGATGTGTAATTCACAGACTGGTCTCTTTGGACTAGGTTAGGACCCAATTAGGATGCCTGATTGGCATGATCTCCTTTCCTCTTCCAGTCTTTGAGAAGCACAGCATCTCTGCCACATCTTCCGCCTTGCCTTCCAGCCTATTGGAGGATGCAGTACGTCGTTCACAAGATGGTATAACATCATGAGCTTTGTCCTCCAACATCAGTAGTAAATTTGCCAATGTAGGGGATGAGGGAATTTAGGAAATCTTCTTTCAAGAAAAAAATCTGGTTAGCAAAGCTATTGTCTTGTTGCCTAATCCTATTTCGTATGTCAGAAGTTGAATCTCACAATGTTACCATGTTCCTACTCTGCATTCCTTCTTTAAAATTCCTAATCTCTCAGGCATACTCTTTCACCCACATTTGCACAACTAGGCTTAATGGGGAGAAAGTTAAGTACCCAGGAAGGCAAAAGAGAAAAATACATTAATGTAAGAACTAAATTACACATAGGAATGCTTCCCGCAGTACTAAGTTCATAGTGTTACCATGCTTCTCTGAATGAGAGTTTTGACTTGATCGCCTCTAAGTTCCTGTTCAAATCAAGATCATATTGTTCTAAGAATGTCTGTACCATTTCCTCTGTGAACTCCCCACCTATCACCCTCTCCACCTTCCCGAGGGCCAAGTGTCCTTTTGGGGTTTCTATTGGGGTTTCTTCCTTTGACCAATGTGCCATTTATCTACCGCTCTCTTTGGACTTTTCCTCCTCCTCGAGGAAATTGTTCTAAGTCACTTTCCCTATGAGCATTGATCTCTGCTCTCAGAGGCCCCACTAGCTAAATGGGATAAACTAATCTGTGCTAAGCTCACCATAGTGTTCTTGCTTTGTGGATCCCCCTTAGCTATTCTTCACTCTCCTTACCTAACCCTTACCCAACCCTCAATCTCCCTAAATTCATCGGGCAAACTTTCCTCCTTCTCACCAAGGCCCCTCTCTTCCACCTCAAAACATTGCAATAGCCAAGGAACTTCTTGCTACTTCTGCCCTCTTTGTCCTCAAGGCTGAGTGCCCTACCTGGACTCAAAGCCTCCTGCCACCCCTCTCCTCTGTATGTTCACTCTCTTCTTCTCTAGTCATTTCTTTCGCTCTGTCTGCAGACATACTAATAATGACTCTTCCAGAAAACTGTCCTCTATAACTACACTCTCTTTTCTCCACTTTCAAATTTCTTGGCATTCTATATTATATGCTTTCTTCTCCATTAATTCCTTCTCAATTTATTTATTTATTTCAAAAATTTTAAAATAAAAATTATATATATTTAAGATGTACAACATGATGATTTGACATACATATACATGGTGAAATGATTACTACAGTCAAGCTAATTAACATATCATTTCCTCACATAGTTACCATTTTTTTAATAAGAGCACTTAAGATCTACTCTTGCAACAAATTTCCAGAATTCTATACAGTATTATTAACTATAGTCATCATGCTGTACATTAGATCTCTAGACTCATTCATCCTACATAACTGCAACTTTGTATCCTTTGACAAATATCCCCCCATTTCCCCCACCACCAGCCCCTGGAAACCACTATTCTACTCTCTGCTTCTATGTATTCAACTGTTTTAGATTTCACATATAAGTGAGATCATGCAGCTTTTTTCTTTCTGTGTTTGGCTTATTTCACTTAGCCTAATGTCCTCTAGGTTCATCCTTGTTGTTGCAAATGGCAAAATCTCCTTTTTTAAGGCTGAATAATATTCCATTGTATGTATATACCTCACTTTCTTTATCCATTCATCTGTTGCTGGATGCTTAGGATGTTTCCATATCTTGGCTATTGTGAATAATGCTGTAAAGAACATGGGGGTGCAGATATCTCTTTGAGGCACTGATTTCACTTCCTTTTGGTATATACCCAGAAGCGGGGTTGCTGGATCATATGGTAGTTCTATTTTTAGTTTTTTGAGGAACTTCCATACTGTTTTCCATTTAGAATATGACCCCGTAAAATATGAACACCGTATACTCAAAGATCTCAAATGACTTTTCAATTGCTGATCTTTTCAGTTCTCATTCTACCTGATCTCTTTACAGCATTTGATGCTGTTGACCACTCTTTCTTGAAACTCCCCTCTTCCCCATCATGTTAATTACCATTTATTCATTCAGTGAATTTATTGACCACCTACTACATGCTAGGCACTGTTCCAGAAGCTGGGATGAATATCAGTGAAACACAGCAACAACAAAAATCTTTGCCCTCATGGAACTTACTTCGTAGTAGTGTGGGAAATTTTTGTATTCTCTTGGCTTCCTGGCTTGTATCAGTCTCTTCCAAGCTCTCTGATAGTTCTTCAGACTTTTTTTCAGCTTCACATTCTCTGCTCCTCTTGGGGAGGATGTTTATGCTCCGCCACGGTTCCTCCCATGGACCTTGTCTCTTAGTGCTTTCTCTGCTCTCCCAGGGTAATTTTGCTCAATCTTGTGACTTCAGCTTCCGCCTACATAATATTAACATTCATGTTAATATCTCTATCCTGAGCATCAGGTCAAACTTCTAACTACTTATTGGAAATGTCTACTGGTATGTCCCACAAGCTCCTCAAATTCTATTATATAAAATAAGATTGATTACCCTTCCTCCCAAAACATTTTCACTCCCCTGAACTGGTTAGTAGCAGCACCATTTATATAGACCCAATAATTAAAATATCAAGTCATTTTTAATTTATATCAGTCAAAAATTTCTATTGATTTCATTTACTGAGTGTGCCTTTTCCATCTCTACTTTCACTATCTAGGTTTTGGGTTTCAAAACGTGTCCACTGTCCATTACAACAGCCTCCTAACTGCTCTCCTTGTCACTCCAATATCCATTTTTCACACTGACACCAGAGTTATTTGGGGACAGAAATCTAATCATGGCATTCTTCTGCTTAAAAATGGCTGACAGCTCCTGATTTCCTGTAGGATAAAATCCAAACTCCTTATAGAACACCTAAAGCCTTTTAGAATCTTTGTAAAACCTTGTCTTCCACCAAGATGCCCCACCCTTCTTCTACTGGAGCCAAACGAAATTTCTGGCTCTCACATCTGTCAAACTTTGCACATGTTGCTCTCTCTGCCTGAAAATGAAGAAGGTGACTGATCACCACCGAATGTCCATTAATGTGCTAGGCATTGTACTATCCATTTCCTTCTCCAATACTCCTAGAAATTAGTTGTTTTTCTCATTTTGAAAATGAGAAAAATCATGCTTAGAAAACTTTAACAATCTTGCTCAAATTCATAGAATGATTAAGGGCTAGATCTAGGATTCAAAATCAGTCTTTTTGATTCTGAAGCACAAGCACATTTCACTGAATCAGGCTGTGCTCTGGAACTCGTCCTCTCTTTGTCCTTCAAGACCTAGTCTAAAATGCCACCTTCTCAGTGAAGCTTTTCTGACCCCCAAGGCAGAGTTAGTCACCCCCTCCTCCGAGCTCTGGCACCACAGTGTACACCTCTCTGTGGTAGTTCTTGTCACATCATATTGTAGTTCTGTACGTGTCTGCTTCCCCTCAGCCTGGGGGACAAGGCCACATCTAATTCATCAGCAAGATGGCCAGCTGGGGAGGTGGAAACAACTTGCCAAGAGCTGAATCCCATTTCTAGTATTTATTAAGCATGCAATCTTGGCTAATCTACTGTGCCTCACAGAATTTCTTCACCTGCCCAATAGTTATGACAATACTAAAGGCAAGGTTTCTGGTATGTGGAAGGCTTTCAGTAAGTGTTGAAAGAAAAACTTCTAAGAATATTTGATAGTTTGGTAGTCCTTTCAAGACATAATGCACATTTCAAGGGATCTTCCACAGAATTTCAATAGTGGGATTTTTCATATTTGTAGGAGACTGGAGCGAGAGGTGGTTTGGGGCAGGCAGAGCATCTGGTATTCCCCCCACGCCCTGCATTTTGGTATCCCCCAATGCTTGCCTTAGTGGGATCGGCCTGACCTCTAGTGGAAACAACTGATTCTTAGATCTGTTCAGGGCTTCTTCACCAGAGCCAGAGTCCAGCCCTGGGCTGAGCAGGTGTTGAGAACATACCCACTGATTGACTGATTTGCTATTGAAAGTCCTTAGCTTTATAAAGAATAAATAATGTGAATTTTATCGTACATTCGTGAAAAACACTCAGTAATAGACTTTGTTTCACAAAATATCTTTTAAGAAAAGTGTATCCCCAAAATATCTTTCATAAAACTAATTATTGTGTTTTAATATTTATGTGAATCTTTTTATCTAAATAGACTTCAAAGCATTTTGCAAACGGATTTATTACCTATATAAGTGTTCAAGTCAATTAAAGTAAAATTCAATTAAAATGCAGCCACCTCCAAAGTAGGGCACAGCAGATGTTTAACAGCTCACAGTGACACCTCACAGCAGTGCAACGTAAGTAGCAGTTGACGAACAAAAATGAAGAATTCCATATTCTATTTAAGCTACAGGAGCAACAGAGAGAAGCAGAATGTAATTATCCAAATTAGAAATTTTCTGTGACACTGAGGTCACCATCTCTGCTATTCACAGAAGGGCCAAGGGATATTTATTGATCACATGCAGCCAAGAACCCCGCTTCATGTCTCTGCTGACAGACAGCCCCCTCAGGCACACAGCCTGCAAAGGCTCCAGTGATGAAAATTTGCAACAAAGCTAGGGATGCTCTTCAGACTTCAAAAGGCAATCCCTCACTCCTTATTCTCCTACCTCTGGGCTCAGAACAGGGCTTGACCACCAGACTGTCTACTGAGTAACACAAGTGGAATATGATGTAAGTGATGCAGCTGTGGTGTATCTTTTCATCCAGTGCAATAGGGATACTACTGGTATTCAACCGGATCCTGAGTCTGGATGGAGTGGAAAACATTCTGATCACTTGATTCTGTGATTTTTACATTCACTGCTGCTGAAGGCTATGGGATACTGAGGTGGGTCATGGTTTCATCTGCACACAGAGCTGTGATTTGAAGAGAGTGACTACACAATATCAAAGCAGCCTTACAAAGAGTGAAAAATTAATCACTGTCCTGAAAAGTGCCCGGATGGAGAACTGACTCTGTCTCCGTTTCTTCTGAATGTGAGCTTGTTCTGCATCCTCAAGATAGCTTGATCTTCCTGTATGTACCAACCATATGCCTATTATGCTGCATTTAATTTAAATGCTACATAGATGTCTGGATAGAAATGAAAAAGAACAGCCTCTTGTCTTCAGCTTATGTTGAACTGAATGATAATTTGACTCAGTTTTGCCTTAATCTGATAGAATTCTAAAATTAGAAACAAGCAGAAACATGTTAATGGATTTGTCTCTGGGTCAAATTTCTACATCAACTAGCCATTGTAATGCTGTTATTTAATTCCTTTATTTTGGTAATGGCCACTTGCAAACAACTTACTGATACATATAGAATGAACAAGTATTCTGTCCTGCATTCTGAGGAAAGACATCTCCAGGATCTGAAGGAGAGGGGAGCCAGCAGTTTCTGGTAGAGGCACTGCTTACCTCTAAGTCACAGTCTATTTTGATGTTGTTATAACAATTTTGTCCAATAAGAAATATAACAAAGGCCACTTAGATATTATTGTATGACCTCATCTCTAGCCTATGGATTACAGGGATTAAAAATGAGATAGATATTTTCCTCTTTTGTAAGAAAAAAGGAAGTCTTCCTTAAGAGGTTTATATGGAACTGATCTTCTCAGGTTCAAACAGAAGCAAATCAACACATTTATTACACACCCACCAAATGCACAAAATTGTGCTGGGTGCTAGGCAGAGGTAAAGATGAACGTAATGATCTCTTGAATCCTTACCATATCTCAGGGATGCAAGGAGAGAACAAGGAGCAAAAACTAAGAAAAACAGGTCACACAGAACATTTATAGTACAGCCAGAAAACATATTAGAATTTCTTTTTGTAGTCTGGTGTTGCCCCTCAGACGCAGAGTTTTGAATTAGGCCTTAGAGATCTCAAATTGTTTTCAAGAGCACACATAAAGAGTAATGATACCAAGTAGATCACCTTCAAGACAGCAGAGGAAGAATTACTCCTGCTCACAGAGAGGAGAGACTAAATTTGGAGACCAAGGTGGAGGCTGTCATCTCTCCCCAGATTGAGATTTTTCCTGTCACCTGATAAACTTTACTCCATCAATAACCTCCCTCTCCTTTATATGCAAGGCTTCTCCCTGACCACCGAGCCCTTCTCAGTGCAGAATTTTATCAAATCCCTTATGTCTAAACTAATCAAATAAAAAAGCAAAATCTTACTGAACTCTGAGCCCCCTCTACATATCTCAATCTTTCTCCTTCCCTTCACAGCCAGAGTCAGAGACGGAGTTGCCTGCACGTATTGCCCCTGCTTATTTATCTAAGTCTTGCCTCACCAGCAACAGCATCACACTACTGAGATAGCTCTCCTGAGATCACTAAAAACCTCTTTTCTGTTGCTCATCTCAGTGCTGCAATGATGCTGTTGACAGTTTCCTCCATCTTGACTCTCTCTCTTACCACTGCTGCTGTGACATCGCCCCCTCTAATCTTCTCCTCCCTCTCAGACCACTCATTCCTGGTCCACTTCACAGACTTCTCTTCTCCACTCATCACTTCAGTTCTTGGTCCTCTCACTTTGTCAGTCGCCCAGAGCACCATAGAGAGTGGAGATAACATGAGCTTCGAGACAGCCATGTTGGTAGAAACATTGATTCTTCCACTTATAGCTATGTGATCTTGAGCAAGTTATTTGACCTCTCCGATCCTTAGTTTCCTTGTCCTCAGTAAGATGGGGCTAATCATCCATAACTCACCAAGTCCTTGTGAGAAATAAATGTGAAACTATAAGTAAAGAGATGATGTCAGGTCTGCCACGTGGTATGTGCTTATTAAACGTTCATTCTCCTTCGCCTACTACCTCTGTGTTGATAATGCCTTAATTTATTTCTCTAGATCAGACTTTACGCTCTCTCAGTGAAGACATACATCCCATCAGGGCCTACAGGTCACCTGAGATCCTATCCTCTACCTCACTCCCACATGGAGTCCCACTGACCTTAAAGCTCTTGAATCAATTATCCTCTCATTTTCCCCCTAAGATTCCAGTCTCACTTGGTGGTACCTTCATCTTTTATCTGGACTATTGCAGTAGTCTTCCAGTTGGGTCTCCCTGCAGTCATTCCCACTACCCCCCCTCACTCCATCTCCCTCCATAGCTATCATCTAATGCATCTTTACTGGAAAGCCTTCTCTGGCTCCTTATTTCCTAGAGAACAAAGCTCACATCCTTTTCATGGCATACAAAGCCTCTCAGAGTGTTCCTCTTATTATAACCTTCAACCTTTATCTCCAGCTCCTTTCCATAGACATCCCGCCCTCCATTCTTACCAATCCTAGTAAGTTTCCTAACTCACAAGTCCTTACATTTTCTCGGCCTTTTACATGCTGATTCCTCTGTGTACTCTATCCCCTCTTGTTCATCCTTCAAACCTCAGCTCAGTTATCGCCTTCTCTCTAGAGCTTTCCTCAATGTTTCCCCTACTTCCACCTTTTATGCATTTTTCAATTCCACAAACAATTCTTCATTCCACGAATATTTATTAAACACATTAGAATAGTTATCTATCACTTCATAACAAATTACCCCCAAGTTTAGTGGCCTAAATAACAACATCTATTAAACAATATTTCCCGTGGGCGAGGAATTTGGGCACAGCTTAGCTGGGCTTTCTGGCTCAGTCAGCTGTCGATGTCCAAATCCCTGGAACCTGTGCATGTATCACCTCACCTGCTAAAATGGACTTTGTGGATGTGATTAAATTAAGGATTTTGAAATGAGAAGATTGTCCTGGAATATTTGGGTGAGCCCAGTGGAAAAACAGGGTCCTTATAAATGAAAGAAGGAAGCAGGAGAGGCAGAGGCAAAGAAGGAGATGTGAAGACAGAAACAGAGTTCAGAGTGATGTGATAACTGACTTCGAAAGGGGCCAAGGACTGCGGGCAGCCACTCAAAGCTGGAAAAGACAAGGAAACAGACCTTACCCTGGAGACTCCAAAGGGAATACTGCCAACACCTTGATTTTAGCCCAATGAGACTGATTTTGGATTTCTGACCTTCAGAACTGTAAGATCATAAATTTGTGTTATTTTAAGCCGCTAAGCTTGTAGTAATTTGTTACAGCAGCAATAGGACACTAATACAGGGCAGAAAGGTGGAACACCAGCTCTGCTCCTTTCTCTCCTCCACTCACATCCTGGGCTCACCTTCACCACAGCACTGTCTCATCCATTATCACCACACACTATCACGTCCCTCTCACTGGACCACGAAGTCTCTGAGGACAAGAAAGGTCTTATTTCTTTTTGTACCCTCAAGGCCTGACACATTTTGTGACACATAGTAGCAGACACTTAATTAAATGTTTTCAAACAAATAAATGAGTGAATTATTAAAGAAGTCTCTCACCAAGTAATGATTTGTTAAGAATTATAGTAAAGAGAGTAAATTAAAATTAATTTCTAAACTCAATCAATGAAAATCACTGGATCCATAGCAATACGAAATACATAGGTCAGGATTTTAGGAAGCTAAAAGGGAACTATCAGGTGTCCTAACACTATCTCGTGTGGCGTGTGCATTTTTTATGTGTAAACTCCTAATGCTTTGCTCCCTATGGTGGGAGAAAATAACCAGAGAATGGTGAGTGAGAAGAGAGACAATACCAAAAGCCAAGAAGGAGAGGGAAAATAGACTCTTAGGATCTTGAACAATGTTCTACCAGAGTAATTAATAAAATGAGAGGCATTTCCAGTCCAGATCTGAACCCATATGTAAGAATTTAGCTATTAAATATATTATAAACATTGCTGCTAGGTTGAAATATAGATGGATTTTATGAATTAATATATATTAATGGCTCCCAATTTGGGGACAATTTCTTCTCTGAATATCACAAAATGGAAAGTTTATTCACTTCAACCACAAGGCTGCCTAGAAACTACTGGTTTTCTTAAACTGTTACTAATAGTAATTTTAGACAAGAACTACAACACTTTCAGCTGCCAGACCTGGAATATCAAAGTGACTTCCCATCTGTTGTACACTTAATTCACTTACTTAGCTCAAGCCACTTTCAATTCAGTTGAGAATCAGGAATAATTACACTTAGTTAAAGAAAAAGGAACACCTCTAATTATTTATAAAGGACGTGATCATAGGTTTATATTGCTTCTTGCACTTTTCTTTCTCTAATCTTATTACTCAAAAAGAGGAAGCATTTGGTTAACCAATTTAAATTTGGTGATGGTGGGATTGGGGAAAGATTTTTTGAAAGCTAGAAACCATTACTATTTATGACAAAATAAAGTTGACCTCTGAGCACAGACATTAAAGGAAATCAGCTTGGGTAATTTCCTACTTTCCTATTGGAGTGCATGCCAACTTTGGGTACAGATGACAGATTTTTCACCCCTGGTCACGAAGGAAGATCCCTTATGATCTCACCTAGGAAATGCTTCCTTTAGGATATGATATTTCTGAATAATGGGAAGGAGAGTAGTCAGTATATTTACAGTGGGAGGTGTAAAGCCTGGGTCCTAGAACCCGACTGCCCAGACGCAAATCCAAATTTACCACATACTAACTAATTCTCTTCACTGCGTCTCAGTTTCCTTTTACATAAAGTGGGGGCCATGATAATAATAAGAGAACATGTGTCATGGGGTCATTGTGGGTTTTAAACTCATTGATCAATATAAAGTGCTTAGAACAGGTCCTGATCTACAGTAGGCTTGTAATCACTGTTAGCCCTTATTATAACCTGTGGCTGTTCTGAATGACCTAATGATTACTCACAGAAGTTCTATATGATTTATTTCATCAAAAATCACCAGGTCCAATTCCTTCAAGCCCTCTCTCCAATCCATTTTTTCCACACAGTAGTCAGAGTGATCGTCCTAAAACGCAGGTGTGACCAATGACTCACCAAGCCCTAGGTAAAGACCAAACTGTTTTAACTGGTTTAACAGTTAAATCAGTTAGCTGCTCCCTGCTCCCCTCCCTGCATCGAGAATCAACAATTCAAGTCTGTTTTGCTGAGATCTCTCCCTTGGGCCTTCTCAGGAGCTGTTGCTTCTGCCTCAGACACATTGCTAGTCATCTCGCTATTCTAACTCCTACTTACCTTAAGGTAGGACCCCTCCTATGTGCTCAGAGAACTCCTGTACCTTCTCCGCTAGCACTTACCACACTGCAGTGTCGTTGCCTCTTGGTCTGTATCTGGCTACTTACCTTCAGTTCTTCGCGGGGAAGGATTGTCTCTATCTTCTCCATAGCTTTATCTTCAAGACCAAGTTCGGTGCCTGGCACACAGTAGGTGAAAAACAAATATTTTATTTTGTGAATTAATCAACGATTGTTTTTCCCATGTTCCTCAGGGCAAAGATGGGTTTAGAATGAAGGTCTTTCCTCCGTAGGCATTTGATCAATTCTCTGGACAAAATGGAAGGCTTTGTTCAACAGTCACTGTCGTTGTCAGAAGAAATGTTTTTCCAAATACCAAACATAGACACTCTTACCATGGAAAAAAGCACTAGGATTATATTTTAAATTCACTGATTTTTCTTAGGTCTATTCCTCACCTTGGCTTCTTATAAACATGAGCATATTTTCATTTCTTGATGATTTTATTCTTTCCGCTTGTCAGATGACCATTTTTTTCTTTGTATGTGTATGTTTAATGGAGCTGAGATTAACAAGGATATTTTTGCTTGACAACTTCAATTTCTGAAGCTTCTTATTATAACCAAACATCTTTAATTTGATGCTATATCAGCGATTAGGAAGGGAAAATTCTTATGATGGGTTGTGTATGTCTCATAGTTACAGACTGTTGTAACTGTAAGAAAGAGAATAAAATCATTCATCTGATCTCATAAATGTGCTGGAAGTTTTAAATTAAGCAAAGACTGCTTCTCCCCTGTGCAGAACTGAAGAGAGAGGCTCAGAGTGCCTGACGCTCAGTGTAAGCCACTCCATCCCAGCCTTCACATCAACTCTGGCAGAAGGAAGTGGGACCCCTACACCCCGAATGCCTGGCAACGCCCTTGCCTGTCCGCCCCCCCTACAGGCACAGTCTCTCCTGCCTGCTCTGCTTGACAATCCCAGGACTAATTTCATTATGTTCAATGTCTCTGCTCACTTTAGTTACCAGTAGAAGCCCAGAATGCCAGGTCATCTCTCCTCCCACCCACTCCAATCCCCAAGCAGTTCTGCGTATTTTCCTTTTATCCTTTAAGTTTTATCTCACTCCTTCCCTTTCTACCAGTTCTCTGTCAGAAAATCTCCTCAATCTTCTCTGAGCATTTCCTTCATCCTCTTGCCCACACTAAAAGGTGGCAATCCCTCAGGACTCTGCTTCTGCTTTGGCCCTCTCAAATAAAGGCTGTTTTCTCTTCCACACTCTCGACAACTGGGATTGGAGGTGGTCTTTGCTTCTCATCACCTCTTGTAGATCATAGACTATTCTTCCTCTTTCCTACCTCCCGCAAAATACCAGTTTAGAACTTTGAGTCATCAGAATCTGCTACCTGCTCCATCTCTGGTTGATTCACCTACTGACACCTCCCCCACCCATTATTTGAA
This sequence comes from Diceros bicornis minor, assembly GCF_020826845.1. Classification (NCBI taxonomy): domain Eukaryota; kingdom Metazoa; phylum Chordata; class Mammalia; order Perissodactyla; family Rhinocerotidae; genus Diceros; species Diceros bicornis. The sequence goes on along the minus strand of NC_080742.1, from coordinate 13,775,586 downwards.
GACTCCACCTTAGGCTTTATCTTAGGTTCGGGTTCCCCATGAAGCGGATGCTGTGATATTTGCATGCAGTAGGTTAATTGGGGAGTGCACTATGAAACAACACTTGTAAGGTAGTGAAGGAAGTAGCATTAGACTGAGGAGAAATTGACCTCTGATGTAGCTGTAAGAGAGGCCTCAACTCACTCCATGGAGAGCACCAGAGTTGGGATGTTCCTTCAGCATCATCTCCAATTGATGGAAGGGGGCCAGGACTTTGTACTTCATCATCAAACTCTTACTCTCTGGAGTAAAGCCTCCAATGTACTTAACCATTTCTTACCATTCTTGCTCTTCTCACCATTCTTCATACCATTTCTTGCTCAACCAGTCTGATTAACATGACCTTGTTGATAGAGTAGACCAATGTGATACTCTGCAGAATGTCTAGACAGTCTAGGTCTTTCAGACTACGACAGAGGATAAGAGAGTTGATATAGCCCTGGATCAAGATGTAAATGTGTACTGTTGTCTATGCCACATTAATACAAACCACTCTGATTCTTCTTCCTGATAGTGATGAAAAAGAATGCACTTACCAGATCAATGGCTGCATACCATATACCTAGCCTGCATTAATCTGCCCTAGCAAAGATACTGTTGGATTCCCAAGGGGAAGGGGAGGGAAATCCCAACTCACCAGGTCTCGGGATGACGCGGGCCCACAGACACAGAAGACCGAACTTGATGCAAACGCAAGAGGTTTATTGAACGGAGCTCCGGGTCGACTCGTGTCCCTCGCAGGAGACAGAGGGGTCGACCCCGAGCCTTAGGGGGCAAGTTCTTTTATAGGATTTGGGAGCATAAAGCGGGAAAATGTTGGCGCGGTTTTACATGATTGGTTAATTCAAAACATTCAGACAGTTACATTTTATGGCGCGAATTGCTACGGCGCGAAACAGCTATCAAGGTGCACACACATGTCCCCATCTGGCCCCCCTCCACCCCGACCCTCCCAAACTTATCCCTCTGTAGCACTCCCTTGTTCTCAATTTTCTCTGAACAGTTTCTCTGAACAGAGTCAGTTGGGATCGATAGACTCTATTCATAGAAGACTCGCCCCAACTGCCCCTTAAGGTGTTAACATATTAAATTTTTAACATAATTTACATTCTTCAATACCACATCTGACACTGCAATTCCTACTTGGTTGAATTTGCAGTAGTCCACTTTCATCCACCATGATATATCTGATTTTGTAGGGCCCAAACTGCTAAATGACATAAGAATATGATGGGAACCACCACCCCTTCATTCTTTATGTCTTTAAGGGTGGGAGTGGGAATCTTTTTCATTCCCTCTGGAAGGAGATAGAATTTTGATTTATTCTCTTGTCTTGGGTAGGGGAAATCCTGACAGCTAAGTCCTACTGTTATTACTCAATACACTTACTCACAGAAAACTCACCTCTGGTCTCTGCGTGGAGAACTACTGACAAATCTGTCTCCAGAGAGGCAGACAGCCTCGTGTAGTGGCAGGAGTTGCAGTCCCAGCTCCATGACAGACTCCAGAAATGGCCATGCTGGGTACTCGTGATGATTAGGTCACCGCCTGACCGGGTTAGTAGATTTACGGATTTAGAGAGGGTAGGAAGATGAAAGAACCAACTTGTGGAGGACTTGAAGACGACATAGAGGAGTCTGGAATTGATTTAACTCACAGTGGGGAAACTCTTGGAATTTCTTAAGAAGAACAATAAGTTGGTAAAATCAGGGCTTAATGACATCAATATCCTGGCAGCAGAATGCATGGAACAAGGCAATCAACTGGGCCAAGTATGATGGAAAATATCACAGTGACACAGGCATGAGGCAATATGGTCATGAATTAAGATGGTAGCTGTGGGAATTGCAAGAATGAAGTAGGAATAAAATACATTTTAAAAAATTCAAAAGATCTTGATAATGTAATAGAATCAGGGGAGGGAAGATAGATAGTTATGAAAAGTGATTCCACCTTTTCACCCTTGAGTGATAGAGGAATGCTATTCTCTTTAAGATAATTCAGAAGTGAAGAAGGGGGTGGAGAAGAAAAGGGAGAGATTTAAATTGGGAGATGATGAATTTGCTTTGGAAGTGTTGAGTGTGAATTGATGGCAGAATATCCTATTGGAATTGTCCCTTAACAATAGTAAATGTAAAATTATAGACTCAGATAAGCATTCAACAAAAGTATAAAAATTTAAACCTATAATGGAACTCTTTTAAAGAGACCAATTAGAATTCATTCACGTGCTTCCATGGAGGATGATAGTGGTGGTTTTTAAGAAGTTGTAGAATGTTTGTGAAGTTTATGCCTGGATAATATTTGGAGACATTAATTCACATTCCCCCCTCCCTGCCCAGAATTGTCCTGTTCATTTTCTTCCATTAATTCCGTAGTAGACTTTGTGCTTCATCGACTAATGGAGAGTAAGAGGCAGGCAGAAAGTCCAAAAGTAGCCTAGAGGTCCTAGTATCTCTAAAAGTATAAGTCCATTGTAAGAGGTTTAAACAAGAAATAGTGGACTGACAGAAGCAGAAGGGAGAGAGAGGCTGGATCCCTCAGATTCAAAGAAGACCCTCTTGAGATGAGGCAGAGCTGAGAGGTCTACAGGTTCCTCAGAAAGTGAGAATTTGTGCTTTATTTCCTAATAGCAGAGGGACTGCTGGACCCCAGAGAGAAATAGCTACACGGATGGTCCAAGGCAGTGGTACTCAACCATGGCAGCACATCAGGTCATCTGGAGAGAATTTTTTGTGTTTTATTTTTTTATACCAATACCCAAGTCCGCTTCCAAAGGTTCTGATTTAAATGGTCTGGTTTAGGCCCAGGGATAGGTATTTTTCAAAAGTTTTCCAGGTGATTTTTATGGGCAGTCAGATTCAGTGGTCTAGGGCAGAGTTTCTCAATCTCAGCGTATTAACATTTTGGATGGATAATTCTTTGGTGACAGGGGAAGGGGGTGCTGTCCTTGCATTGCAGGATGTTTAGCAGCATCTCTAGCCTCACTAGATTCCTGTAGCACCCACCCACACCAACTTGTAACAATCAAAAACTAATTTCTGGATATTGCCAAATGTTCCTGGGGGACAAAGTTGTCCCAGCTGAGAACCACTGGTCAAGGAAAACTATAAGATTTGAGGTTCTGGGGTCGGCCCAGTGGCGTAGCAGTTAAGTTGGTGTGCTCCGCTTCGGCGGCCTGGGGTTTGCCAGTTCAGATCCTTGGCGCGGACCTACATACTGCTCATCAAGCCAAGCTGATGCGGCGTCCCACATATAGCAACCAGAAGGATGTACATCTATGACATACAACTATCTCTTGGGGTTTTGGGGAGAGAAAAGGAAAAAAGGAGGAAGATTGGCAATAGATGTTAGCTCAGGGCCAATCCTCCTCAAAAAAAAATAAAAAAGATTTGAGGTTCCTGGTTTCACCCATGAGTGAGATGAAAGCTACAGAAAGCTTGTGGACCTGCAGGAAACAGTGGACAACTCAGAGGAGATATCTGAAGACCATGACCTATGTAATCCAATGACTGATGATCAGAGTATCCTCCCCACTTCTCAAATCTAGTGCTGTTCACTGTGAAAGCTTCTGAGGTATTGGAACAACTTGAGGATGGGAGTGAAGGATAGGGGCTGGGAGGAGAGCTCCAAAGTAACAATAGTGGAATTCTGTGCTGCCCTGGTGATACGGGGGCTTAAAGTTAAAAATAAAATATTAAAAGAGCGAGAAGGAAGAGTGATTTTCTTAAATATCTGAGTTTGTGGCCTGATTTTCATGCATTATACAAGTTCATGTCATATTGCCCTGTTAGTTATCAGAAATATATCACACAAAGCTCTACTATGTGTGTATGTCCATGACAATCCTGCGGTAGACTGAAAGGCCAAAACACACTGGCTAAAATGGAAGCAAAGCTGCTACAGTGACTGGCTAAAAAGTCCATAGGAAACATCTGAACTTATCCAGGAGATCAATGAAATGGCATTGCAAAATAAGTGCTGGAAAACAAAGACCTTTGGGGGGTCTTTTCAGCAGCTAGAGCAACCATCACAGCTTGCTGGGGCCCTCCAAACTCTCTTGCTACCTGGAAGCTCAATGTTCTCTGGTGGACAGCTTGGACCTCAAGTAGAGGACTAAAGGAGGCATCCTCTTACCTAAGAAGGGAGGACAGCTATGCCCCAGGGAGCTCATGGCTCCAGACTAAAATGCCCACACTAAATGGCAACTGTCCATCTACTCATCTCTTGCATTTATAAGTGCATTTGTCATCCCAGTTGCATTGAGAACCAAAACATTCTTAATACCATCCAGTTAAATCTCATCATTTAAGAAATAAGAAACCTGAAGCCCAGAATGATTCAATGTCACTCACCCAAGGTTATACACCTAGTAAGTAACAGCAGCAAGACTAGAACTCAGGTCCTATGGCAACCAGACTGGTAACTTTTTCACTCATGAGGATGTCTCAAAATACAGATTCTCAAAATATTTATCTATTTACACTAGAGATTAACAGAAAAGGAAAGGCAATACAATGTAAGCGTATAGAGATTCTTAATTGTGGGGTTGTTTCAGGCAGTGGCCCAGATTCCAATAAGTCCTGAGCAATAAGGACAAGGAAACTGACCATATATTTTAGCAAGATGGCGACTCCTAGAAGTTTTGCTATGGGCGGGCTTGCCTTGAGATAGATTGTGAGGAAGGAAAGTTTGTCTTTGCTCCCAGCATAGTGAAGGTCCACGTGCAAAAGAGTTGGCTCTCAGGTTTATATATATTCCCCACAAAAAAGTTACTTTTACCATCTTGCATCCCTCTTTGCCTCTATATTACCATTTTCCTTTAAGACTCATGGGAAGGGCCTCCAGAAAGGGCTTGAGACTAATGGTCAGGTTCCTCACTTTCAGAGTAAAAAAATCCTCAAAAGGAAGTGGTGATCAGGCTACAAGGAAACTTCTAAGGGAGAAGGGGGCCCCAATAACACAGGAAATTTATCTGACCCAGACAACCTGTGCCCTCCTTCAAAGTACAGAGTGGTTGCTGGGGTGGTCTACTGTACCCTTGGCACCATGTGATGACTCTTCAAGTTGTGTCACCTGAATCCCTCCAAGGACTTACTTCTTTTGAAGTGAAATCTCTTAGGTTCAAAGGCTGAGTGCTCTCATGGTTTCCAGGGACAATGAACTGTGATGCATTAGAGACTGAAAGTGTGGAAGAGATGGGAACAGAGCTGGTTGGTGGTGCTGGGACCAGAGCAGAAGTGGGGTCAGCAGATGCATCAGATACTAAAGTTATGTGAGAGTCAGAACTGACGTGGGGATGCAGATGGGTCACGGGACAGCAGCAATACCTTCTACTTCTTCCAGTGGAAGTTGGAGCTGGTGTGGCATGGGAGGTAAGAGTCACTTCCATGGTCTGTCTTCCTTACTAGGCCTACAGCCTTATGTCCTTCACTTTTGTCCCATCGGTGCTATCTAGCTCAGTTCTGGAACATACCAGAAAGACAATGAACTCAAGTGAATTGATCAGGTATTCAAAGAGTTTACACTCCCACGCATATTTACATTTTATAATTACATTTATATGGAATTAAACATTTATCCAGACCTACCTTTCTCAGACTTGAAAACAAATAAAAAATATTAAAAATGTACCTTTAAACACTAAAGAGTTCGCAAAATAGTGGGGAATTCTCAGACAAATTCTGAGAAAACCTGATCCCAGGGAGGTAAGGAAAGTCACCAATGCTGCCCTGAGGGCATTTGCCAACATCAGGAAACTTGAGCTTTGATTCAGCAGCCTCAGGGGTTGGGGGACAGAAATCAAGTCCTTCATCAGAAAATTCTACCAAATATTTAGTAATGAAATATTTCAATGATGAAATCAATCTGGCACAAACTCTTCCAGATGATAGAAAGAGGGACTATTTCACAATTCCTTTTATGAGGTTAGTATATCCTTGATTCCAATACTCCATAAGGATAGTATGCAAAGGGAAAAATAGAGGCCAATCTCAACATACGAAAACAGTTGCAAAACCCAGGATGTGGGATTGCGTTAACATTAAAATCAATAAATGTAATTCATCAAAACAAAAGATTGAAGTAGAAAAATCCTATGATTAACTGAAAAGATGAAGAACACATAGCCCAAATGTCTATCACCAGTATTCCAGTCCACTGGAATACTATCCACCAATGGTCGTGAGTTAACTATAGCTAAATGCCACAACATAAACGAATCTTACATATAATGTTAGCAAAAGAAGCAAGACATTAAGGAATACCTATAGCATGATTCCACTTATATGAAGTTTTTAAACAGGCAAAATGTGATTATATTATTTAGGAATGCATACGTAGCTGGGAAAACTATAAAAAAAGAAAAGAAAAGAAATTGTTACTGTAAATACAAGAAACCTGTTACCTCTGGAAAAGAGGGAAGGGGCTGTGAACTGGATGGGATGCGTGGAGGTTTTGGGGAGTGCTGCCAATGTTTTATTTATTTAAGTGATGGTTACTCAGGTGTTCACTTAATAATTACCATAATTGTTAAACTTTATTTATGGTTTATGCACTTCTAAATATGTATCTTATATATCACACCAAAAAAAAATTTTTTTTAAGAAAATTTTTCAAGATTCACAGAAATAAAGCTCTAAGGGTGGTCTTTCAGGCAGCATGTCTAAGAAGTAGCAGGAAACATATTTTGGGGTAAGGTGGGCAGACCCATAGTCCCTTCAGCCACATTACATACCCAACTGTTTGCTATTCACATAGGCAACCTTGCGGTCACAAACTACTTCACTAGACTGGAAAGCCTGGTCCTGGTCATTTATGCAGTGGTCTATTGATTTTGCCGTAATCTTTCAGAACCAAGAAACCAACATTAAGATTAGTTCAACCATAACATATCTTAAATTTAAATTGAAAGATATTTTAATATCTTTTTAAAAATTTGAATTACACAAACCAATGGATGTGATCCCAAAGCAGCTAAGATGATTATTCATGCTTTGTAGTTTGTCTGGTCACGGGTCATAAGAAACAAGAAATAAAACATTGAAAAAGTCAATGATAGAAAATCAAAATGCAAAACTTAGTGTTTTTTTTTGAATGATAGCAACAGCTCATTAGAGAAGAGCCTAGGGGTTGTCATGGCAACAGTAATACAGGAAAGTGAACCTCTAGCTTCCAAGTTTCCTTTTTCTTTTTCCTAGCGCTGGCACTAAATAGCAAAGAATGGTCCCAGATGATGTGTAAAACCCATAATATTTATAAATTAGTCTCAGTTAACACATGTAACAACCTTGAGTTTTTAAACAAATAACGTGCTGATGAATGTTAAGAGAGTAGAGACGTCTTGATGAATGTACAATGCATCCAGATCCCATAAAATAAAATAATATAGCATATGGTTGGGTTTACTGATGGTCTCTCTATATCAGACCTAATTACGTTGTGCGTAGTTTCAATTTCTGAATTTTGCTCCATCTTTATGACACTTTACTGTAATACATCTCATTTCAGCCCTCATATATAGACTCATCCCTGGTCTCCAGTCAGCATACACTAACTATTGTACAATAAATAGGTAGTAGAGTATACTGGTTAAGACAGTGGAGTTTGGGACCAGATAGACCCAAGTTCCAATTCCAACACTGCCACTCATTTGATGGGCAATCTTGGGTGAGTTCCTTAATATTTCCAGATTTCAAAGTCCTCGTCCGTAAGATGGAGATAACTATAATGATAATACCTCTTACAGGGGAGTTGAGAGGGTGAAAGGAGATCATGTCTATCAAAGCACGTAGAACAGCACCTGACACATATTAAACACTCTAAATATAAATTTATTATTATTGTACATAAAATATTGTCCATGGCCTATAGTCATAGATATTTCAAGCAATTTTTGAAAGTCACAGAAAAATTAGAGTTCTTAGAATCGTAATTCTCAGCCACTTGATTTTATTTCTGTTTCTATTCCTGACTTGCTGTGTTTTATTTCTCAGTTAATACTTGGAAGCCCTATTCAAAGACCACTCTGCCAGCCTCCCTGTAGCCCTCACAGTTTTATTATGCTTCTGCTTGGGTCTCAATCTCAATCACAATTAAGAGTGGCAAGTTCTGAGAGACAAGGCTCAGTTTAATTCCTATTTTGGTTATAGTTTCATAAATGAGATAAATAAAGGGCAGGCATAAATATATCTTTGTCTATGAGTACAAAAAAATGGGAGATTGGGCAACTGGCAAAAAGCTCAAACTAATAACAATAATGTAGAATGACAATTCCACAACAAGAATGAGTTAAAAATGTGCAGAAAGGTTTGGTAAGGTCTAATGAGTAGAAATAGGATTATGGTAAGGCTTATTATGTTCACTCATTCTAGAAGGCAAAGAATGGTCATAGCCAGTCAACTGAGGTCCCATTTATTTAGTCCCAGGACATCTGGGAGTACAACCTTCACCATCAGCTAATGGCTATGTATTAGGAGGATAGACTTGGGCCAGGCTGCTTGCCTTTTTTTTTTTTTCTTTAATTGAAGTATAACATACATACAGAAGCACAAATATTTTGTGTACAGCTTGCTGAATTTTCATAAAGTGAACACACCCGTGTACCCACTACCCAGATAAAGAAAGAACATTATCAGCACAACAGAAGCCTTCTTTAGGCCCCTTCCCAGTCATTACTGCCTTCAACAGTAACCACTTTCCCATCATTGTCAATTAGTCCTGCCTATCTTTTAATTCTGTAAATAGAATCATACAATATATACTCCTGTGTTGGTTTCTTTTCATCAACAATATTCTTGTAAGATATTGTGATTTATAATAAAAAACATATATTTGTTCGTCAACCCCATTACCAGCACAGAACTCCTAAAACTCTTGAAATTTTCTAAGTGAAGAGAGCGATAAAGTTGTCTTTTGTTATGTTAATGAGATGACTTTTGGAAAGCCCTTAGGTAACCTAAGGATGGGGCTGGTTGCCAGGGGAACCAACCATGTGATTAGAGGGTTGGAACTCTCAGTTCCACACTGTCAACCTTGAGGGAGCAGAGAGGGGCTGGAGGTTGAATTAATTGCCAATGCCCAATTATTTAATCAATCGTGGCCATGTAATGAAGTCTCCATAAAAACCCAAAAGGATAGGGTTTGGAGAGCTTCCGGGTTGGTGAACACGTTCAGGTGTTAGGAGAGTGGTGCACCTGGAGAGGGCATGAAAGCTACTTGCTCTTTCCCCATACCTTGCCCTATGCATCTCTTCCATCTGGCTGTTCCTGAGTTATATCCTTTTAAAATAAATTGATGATCTATTAAGTAAAATGTTTCTGGGAGTTCTGTGAGCAGTTTTATAAAATTAATTGAAGGGGGTCGTTGGAACTTTCAATCTATAGCTGGTTGGTCAGAAACACAGGGGACAAGCTGGACTTGCAACTGGCATCTGAAGAGGCCCACATGTGCAGGGGTGGGAGTGAGGGTGGGTGGGGGGCAGTCTTGTAGGACTGAGCCCTTAACCTGTGGGATCTGACACTATCTCTGGGTAGACAGTGTCAGAATTGAGTTAAATTGTAGGACATCTAGCTGGTTGGAGAATTGCTTGTTGGTGGGGAAATACCCCCTCAATACACACAGGCATGTTGGAATTGGTGACCAGAACCTTTAGAGACTCACCCATGTTGTATGCAGTTGTGGTTTATTTATTATCGTTGCTGTATAGTATTCCATTGTATGAATATACTACAATTTTTTTAAAAATCCATTTACTGTTGATGGACTTTTGGGTTGTTTCTATTTTGGGAGTTTTACAAATGGTGGTGCAATAAACATTCTTGCACCTGTCTTTTGGTATGCATTCATACAGAATCTCCCACATTTCTGTTAGGGTATATACCTAAGAATGAAAATGCAGGATCATATAGTATGCAAATGTTTCGCTTTAGTAGATACTGACAAACCAGTATTTCCGCTTCACCAAAGTGGTTTTGCCAAATTGCACTCTCACCAGCTGTAGACAAGACTTCCAGATGCTTCTCATCCTCACTAATACTCGGTATGTCTGTCTTTTTAATTTTAGCCTTACTGGTGGGTGTGCAGTGGTATCTCACTATGATCTTGATGATAAGGTTGAGCATATTTTCATATGTTTACTAACGATTTGGTTATCCTCTGGCCAAACTTTTGCACATTTTCCTATTGTATTGTTGGTCTTTTTCTTATTGATTGGTAAGAATTTTTATATATAAATTATTCTGGATATGATTCCTTTGTCAGATATGGATATTGCAAATATCTTCCCTTAAATATTGTTTTTTCTTTTTACTTTTTTAACAGTGACTTTTGAAGAATGAAAGTTAATTTTACTTCAGTCTGACTTATCAACAGCATAGTGGTTTAGAAAGTAGGCTCTGAAGTTGGATGGATATATGTTAAAATCCCAGTTCTGACTCTTATTAATCCTTTGTGACTTGAACAAATTGTTTTACCTCTCTCAGCTTGAGTTTCCTCATCTATAAAACGGGAAGAGTGATCTCATCTCCCATGTGGTACTACTGTGAAGATTAAATAGGACCATTTGTGTGAAGCACTTAGAACACTACTCGATGCTCAGACTATTATTATACTCCACATCATTATCCATGTATACTCATTATTTTTTTTCCCCCCAAAGCCCCAGTAGATAGTTGTATGTCATAGTTGCACATCCTTCTAGTTGCTGTACATGGGACGCGATCTCAGCATGGCCAGAGAAGCGATATGTCGGTGCAAGCCCGGGATCCGAACCTGGGCCGCCAGCAGTGGAGCGCGGGCATTTAACCACCAAGCCACGGGGCTGGCCCTGTATACTCATTATTTTATTCCCATGTTAAAATATACATGTAGTAAAACCACAGTTTTAGTAAGTTCACATCATAGGGTAAACATAATTAATTTGTTCATATTAACTTTAATAGAGAAGTATAATTTTCTGATACTGCTTGATATTGTACTGCAGGCCTGGATCAGGCCTGAAGTGGCATTGAAGAGAATTTCCTCATTGTCTGGAATCTATATGATTAGAAACCACTTGATTTGCCAGCACAGTTGATTTCAAATCTTCAGTTATCTCAATCCCTTTTTATATTAATCATATCAGTTATGCCTTAATATAGTGAAATTCCACTGTACAATGTAGATAAAGCCTTTAAAGAAGGAACATACTGCATTATTCTCCCTTTCTTTAAATTTAATTTTTTTTATTTTTGTACGATGATTTAATGAACAATTCTGCCATTAGTGGACATTTAGTCGACCTCTAAGTTTGTTTGTTTGTTTGTTTGTTTGCATTATTCTCCCTTTAACCTCACTGGGAAAACATTCTTATGATCATATTTAAACACTTGTTCATCTAGATTTACCTGAAACTTTATTAAACAATTCCCTGGAGGTAAGGTAGGAATTTCTGGGAATTTGTTGAAAACACTGTGGTATCATTCAATGAACTGTGGTCTTAATTTTCTAAACGATATTCTGGTTCCCCAAGTTACTAGAGCAAACTGAGAGTTAGGATTGTTCTTCGCCTGGTGAACTTGTCTTAAAACTGCAAAAAACAAGAGGATGACAGAAGTTGGATGGAGAATGATTTGATATGGTGAGAGGTAGTCTTCTTCACACACTATCTTTCTATACAGGTGATGCAGAGATTGGATATCTAGAATGAAACTGGAAGCAATGAGGCACGATGGAGTCAACGTAAGAGTTGGTATTTACTGAGCACGTTTTACGGCCAAGTGCCTCCTCAGTGCTTCACATGGATTATCTCTTTTAACCTTCCCAACAATCCTCCAGATGGGGTACCATTTTGTACCCATCGTACAGCTAAAGAAACTGAGCCTTGGAAAGAATAAATAATTTGGCCACAGTGACTCAATTAATAAATGATAAGCCAGGATTCAAACCCAGGTAGCCAGACTCAAGATCTCGCACTCTTTATTCACAATATACTATGCTCTATTTGCATCTGGTCAGTAGAATTTAACTTTTTAGAGGAGACTGGAACAGCACTTCTCAAGGTGTACTCTAGAGAGAGCCCCTACCACAATCATGATTACCTTACCAGCTTAATCAGCAAGCATGTTCCAGTGAATTCATAAAGTCCCTCAATTTGTACATATCCAGTAAGACACATGCCACAAAGCATGCAAAAGTAAAATCAAGAACCTAAACATTCTAGACACTTTTGTTCAGCAGAAATGTCACTGAAAATTCCTTTGATCAAGTATTTCTATTGTTCTTGTAATAGTCTTTTAAGCTGCTTCTCTACCAATCACAAAATTATCGTTGGCTTGAACCCATTCTGTATCACGAGGATTAGAACAAGGCAATTTAGAATATTTAAATAGCGTAAGAATGGGAAATGAACATAGGAAAGGAGAGACAAAAGAAGAATAATGGGGTGGACAAAAATAAAGCCTAGGGTTGGGATCTGGACGAAGTGAAAAGGCAGAAATCCTTTATAGTAATATTTCCTTGTGACCCTTTGATGTGCTGTTTTGATGATTGCTTCTGCTCTATTCAATTATTAAAATGGTTGATTGAAAAGCATTTTGTGAGTGACCAAATATTCAACTGGATTTAATGATCTTGACAACCTAATCTGGATATTTTGTCAAAGTATGAATCTCTTTTACTATATATTCCAGTGTACTCTTGCTGTGTAAGAAACCACCCCAAAACTTCATGGCTTAAAACAATAGCAATCATTTATTTGGGGGCAGGGCTTTGCAGAGGTGGCTGAACACTGCTCCACACAGTACTAGCAGGGGTGGCTCAACTGGTGACTGGAAGATCCATTTTCCAGATAGCTCACCCACATTGCTGCAAGATGGCGTTGGCTGTCAGCTGGGAGATGAGCCAGGGCTGTGGAATCGGATATCTCAGTTCCTCATCTTATGGGCTTCTCCACAGACTGGTGGACTTCCTCAGGGTTTGGTGGCTCAACTCCGAGAACAAAGGTCTCAAAAGAATCAGGCACAAGCTGTTGCCTTTTATGGCCCAACCTCAGAAGTCACATAGCATCACTTCCGCTGTAATCACACGCCTGCCTAGATTCAGGAGGAGGGAATGTGGTTCCTACTTTTCAACAGAAGGAGCATTAAAGCCACACATTAAGAAGAGCATGTGGGATGGGAGATATTGCTGTGGCCATTTTTGGAAAGTGCAACCTGCCGCACCACATGTGTTCATTCATTCAATAAACATTGATTGAGCACTGAATCAGGAGCTAAGTTTTCAGTGGTGAGGAAAAATATTCACTAACTGTCTGGCGAGGGAAACAGGCATTATCCGAACGGTCACATAAATAAATATATTTATAACAGTGGTAAATTGTGCAAATGAGAGACCATGAGGGAGTATGAGGAGGTCTAAGAGGTCAGCAAAGGTTTCTTTCTGGAAAAACAAATAAGAGTTAAATTGAGATCTGAAGGATGATGAAAGGTAAATCTCTCCAAGAGCATTCCATGCACAGGGAACAGCATGTGAAAAGGCCATATGGACAAAGGAAGGAACCTGGTGAAAACAGGACATAGACAAGGCCTGTGTGGCTGGATAAGCAAGTGAGAAAGAGAGAGTAGAATAAGTTGAGGCTGGAGGGCCTGGTAGAAGTGTCCAGACCAGCAAGGGCATGCTAAGGCATTTTGCCTTTAGTCTCAGAGCAGTGAGACGCCATTGAAGAGTTTTGAGCAGAGACAATGGCATAATCACATTTACGTTTCAAAAAACACACTGTCCACAGTGTGAAGGATAAATAGGAGAGGATGAAAGCAAGGAGGACAATGATGTGGCTACTGTAGTAGTTCAGGCAAGAAGTGATTGATAACTTAGAATGGCCTGGTGATAGAGATGGGGAGAACTGAACAGATTCAAGAAACACGTGGGAGGTCCTGCATTTATTAGGTCTCTCCTGAACCGCTGGACTCCAGTTCTCTAGAGTAATAGGGGTCAAATCTTAATAACATTTGACTCCAGACCACTTAGCTGAGCATCTGGAATTTGAGATAACTGAGTGTTTCTTTGATGAATGGATGGATGAATGGATGGATGGGTAGACAGACGGATGGACAGACGGAAGAATGAATAAGAAAACAGATGCACCTATCCTTCCCAATTCCAAGTTCTCGGTTCTCTCTTGCCTTAATGCCTCTACTCGTATTGTTCTCTCGTCGTGCAACATCCTCCCTGCTTGTTCTCACTTTTCTCCATCCCCTCATCAATCCAACCCTCAGCAAGGGAGCTTTCTTGGATCTCACGCTAGTTAGATGTTTCTCCTCTGTGCCTTCAGAGGACCTCTATCAGATGTTAGAGCTTACCACACTGCATTGCAATATTCCATTTGTCTCTCTCTTACCTGATTGTGTGAGCTCCCTCAGGCGGTGACTATGTCTTGTTCACATCTGTAACCCCAACAACTAGCACAGTGTACAACCTACAGTAGGCACTGCTTAGTATTTATTTATATCAATGAATGAAGAGAATGAATTCTATGTGTGTAAGACCCCCAAATACAAAGGTGTCAGAGCTGACATTCTGTGGGGGAAAATTAGGTGCAACTAGTCTTCTTTCCCAAAGGGTTGCCTCTGCCTCCTCCTGGGAGTAGGCAGGAAGGTTGCTGGTCAGTGGTCTTCATTTCTCTCTCTCCCTCCTCACTGTGCAACCACCCCTCTACCCCCAGCCAAGAATTTGAAGAATTCAGCATTTGAAGAAATTCTCAGCTGAGAGTTCAGAATTATCCATCATAAAATACAGTAGGAATGAATTGGGCCTGAAAAATATTTAAAAGCAGGTGTTTTCAATAAAAAATTTAATAAGTAGAATACCACTTCCAACAGAATAATTAGTTGAAGCACTATTTCACGCTTTTAGTGAGGACACTAATGAAATATAAATACTCATGAAATAGAAATACTACCAGGGGAAGTGCATAAAGATTTAGGCCAGTGCTTCTTAAACTGAGATACACATGACATATTCTTCATATTTGAGAGTTCTCTGGAAGAATTTTTAATTTTAGTTTTTAGTTAGGTATTAATTTAAAAATTAATCTAAGCATTTCAAATGATCTGATACACTTACTGTCTGGTGTGGAAACTGACAAAGAGTACTGACAAACAGTTTTAGAACAGAGGACTCTGTATTGATGATTGCATTGAAGCTGAGTGATCCACCTAGGAGTTTAGTTTTAAATGTGTTAGTAAGCACATCCAGCTTCGCTACACATCCTAATGTCAAGATGATAACACTCACCCCACAACTATTATACAACTCTTACTAGTTTCAAAGAAAAAAAACAAAAAATCTTTTTTGCAGTGATAATTTGCAAGTAAAAATCATTTTTATAGAATGTTAATTTCTTATTTGGTGACTATCATACTATCATTTGAAAATGATATAGTGCATCAGAGTAATATTGTGAAGTAATACATAGTAGAAGTGGTCTTTATGTGTAAATTCATTCATTCACTCTTTTGATATCTGCAATATGCTGTGCACTATTCTATGCTTTGGGGACACAGCAGTGACTCAGAAAAGTTCCTGGTCCTGTGGAGCTTACATTCTAGTGAATGCCGTGTAGGCACCAAGGAAAGCCAAATCACATTACGATCCAACCGTGCAAAGGAAAGTCTTGCAGTAGTTTGGAGGGAGACGTGTGGTGAGAGAATTGAGTTGCCACAGGGCACATTGTAGTCTAGACATCGCAGCCTCTACAAAACCTGTGCCAGATCAACCACGGCCAATTGCACAGTGAGAGAGGACTTTTGGAGTTGATCTTGTCTTTATGCACATCAACTTGCGGCATTAGTAAAAGGGAATAAATAATACTTAATAAAAAGATTTTTATTAGGTGGTATCTTTAAATTTCTCAGTTATGTTCTGGAAAAGTTAATTTGAGTTTTATTAGTTTGGTGGTTTGACTTAATTCATAAATGACTTTTAGGTTGATAATTGCATGAGCAGGTTTTAAAAGAAGTACAAGCATTGAGAGTTTACATTTAATTTTGTAAACAGTTTTATTACAGTATAATTTACATGCTATAAAATTCAACCATTGTAAGTGTGCAGTTCAATAATTTTTTTTAGTAAATTTCTACAGTTGTGCAACCATCTTCATAACCCAGTTTTAGAACATTTTAATTTCCCCCAAAAGTTCTCTTGTGCCCATTTGAAGTTAATCCCTACTCCCACCTCCAGCTCCAAGCAGTTACTAACCTGTTGTCTCTAGATATTTTCTTTTTCTGGAAATTTCTCATAAATGGAATTTTTTGCATCTGGCTTCTTTCATTTAGCATAATGCTTTTGAGGCTCATCCATCTTGTAGCATGTATCGATAGGTTTTTCATGTCTGTGACTGAGTAAATTCTCTTGCATAGATAAAACACATTTTGTTTATCCACTGTCAGTTCATGGACATTTGGATTGTTTTCTGGCCAGTCTGACAATCTCTGTCTTTTGATTGGAGTGTTTGGTCCATTTATTTTTTTTTAAGTTTAAAATATGTATATGTTTATTTTTACATATAATTTTTAAAGTTAAACTTTTTATTTTAAGATTATTGTAGATTCACATGCACTTATAAGAAATAATACAGAGAGATTCTTGTGTACTCTTTACCCAGTTTCCCCCAGTGGGTAACATTTTGCAAAATTATAGTACTATAGCACAGTTAGGATATTGACATTGATACAGTCAAGATACAGAACATTTCCATCAGTACAATGATCCCCCCAACAGTTGCCTTTTTATAGCCATACCCTCTTCCCTCTGTTACCCACTCCTTACTTAACCCCTAGCAGCTGTTAATCTGTTCTCCACTTCTATAATTTTGTTATTTTAACAATGTTATATAAATAGAATTATACAGTATATTATCTTCTGGGATTGGCTTTTTTTCAGTCAGCATAATTCACTGGAGATTCACCCAGATTATAATATGTATCAATAGTTTTTTCATTTTTTAAAATTGCTGAGTGATATTTAGTTTTGAAGGACAGTGTTCCTGGATATAGAATTCTTGGTTTACAGTTTTTTTCCTTTCAGCATCTTGAGTATGTCATCCCAATGTCCTGGCCTCTATTGTTTCTGATGGGAAGTTAACCATAAATTGTATCGTTGCTCCAGTGTTCCTATGAATTGTTTTCCTTTTGCTGTGTTCAAAATTTTCTCCTTGTCTTTAGCTTCAGCAGTTTAACTGCAACATTTCTAGATATAGATCTCTTTGTGTTTATCCTACTCGGGATTTGTTAACCTTCTTGAATCTGTAATGTTTTTCATCAAATGTGGGAAGTTTTCAGCTATTATTTCTTCAGATAAACTTTCTGTCCCTTTCTGGGTCTCTCATTACACATTCTTTGGTACACTTGATCTTGTCCCACAGATGTCTGAAGCTCTGCTTATTTTTCTTTAATCTTTTTTTCTCTGTGTTCTTTAGATTGCATAATTCCTTATGATTTATCTTCAAGTTCACTGATGCTTTCTTGTAGCATATCAAATCTGTGGATACTGTTGAATCTATCTAGTGAACTTGTCATTTCACTTGTACTTTTCAACTTTAGAATCACCATTTGGTTCTTTTTTGTAGCTTCTATTTCTCTGTTGAGATTCTATATTTGTTGAGTAGTAGTTATTATACTTTAAGTGTTTAAACATGGTTTCCTTTAATTTTTAAAACATATTTTAAATAGCTTCTTTGAAGTTTTTGTCTGCTAAAACTGACATCTGAGTCAGTGTCTACTTACTGATTTTTCTCTGAGTAAGAGTTAGACTGTCCTATTTCTTTGCATGTCTCAATTTCTTGTTGTTGTTGAAAACTAAATATTTTAGAAAATAAATTATAGCAACTCTGGATTCTGATTTTTCCACTCTGAGGGGTTGTTTTCAGTTACTTGCCTGGACTTAACTTACAGAATCTTTCTCCCTCATGGTGTGTAGCTGCTGATATCTCTGCTCAGGCTTTTTAAAAAAATTATTATTCTTATATCTATCTTTTAGCCTTGTTCCCCAGAAGTTTCTCCTGAGTCTGCATAGCCTAGTGGTCAGGCAATGATTTGGGCAGAGGTTATGCTCAAATACATCAAACCTGTGAAGCTTCCATCCTCTGACAATGGATTCAGGCATTTCTCAAGTCTTCCTCAGCTTTTACTTTCCACCAAATTCTTTTTTGTCTCCCCTGAATGTGCATGTCATTCCTCAGTTGGCCAGGGATGTGTGGAGGGCTTATCTAAGTTTTCTATGGCTCTCTCATTTCCAAGGTATCCCCATTAAATTTCTGAGTAGTCCACTGCTTGCCCCAAGTGGGACCTTAGGCTAGCAGAGCCATGGGTTTCCACACTCATTTCCTACTGAGCTTGCTAATTTCAGCTATAATGTTGTTTGGCATAGACTTTTGTCCTCCCCTCCAAATGAAGTCTTCCCCTTCTGGCAGAAGCTGGTGGTGTTCATTGCCAGCCCTGCCCTGCTAAAACAACATGCTGACTGAGCTGGGGGTAAGCAGGAAGGAAGCCACCCCATGGAAGAAGACCACAGACTCCCACTTTTCTTATCCAAATTCCAGCAATTCTTCACGAATAATCACTTCTCAATTTGTTGTTTGCCTTTAGTCAACCTTCAGAGCCTTAAAATGGCTGTTTTGACAATTTCATTCAGTTTTATAATTGTTTTGGGAGAGAGGATGCACTGACTTCTCCATGCTGCCATGCCTGAAAGTCTATCAAATTTTTATGCTTTTAATATTTACTCTGTACATTTAAGTATCATTACAATAATAACTTTATAAGTCATTACTGTGGGTACACTAGTTTTTTTTTTTTTTTTAAAAGGATTCATACTCAAGTTTGGAAAAGACTGTAGGCTTGTAAGAATTCACAAGGCAACATATATTTTCTCCATTTTGAAACTAAATGCCCTTTCTGATCAAACACACCTGAACAGGCAGAATCATACATCATGTCTGAATATTGTAAAGTGAAGAAATTCATTATGAATTTAGCTTTTCATGGGACCTTTATTCAGTTTATGAATTTTTCCATAAAAAAAAACAAACAAAAAAAATGAAACATGTAAAGGCAGAGTCTTCAACAAAAGAAAGAGTGGGATGAAGTATTTATCCAAATTGAAGTAGTCTATAGCCTTTAAGCAAATCATATATGTATATAGTCTTTCCAGGAAACATTTGAAAAGTAAGTTGGTGTTAAAGTTTTATCAGAGGATGGGTGTGGTAGATTTGACTAAAGTTCTTGATTTGTTTCCTGGAACAGGATTTTATATCCCTATCACATTGACTTTTGGCTTCCTCATATGATATGCTTTGGCCAATAGAATATGAGATGACATGCTGCATGCTATATTTGAACATAAGATTTAGATACAGTTTTATAACTTGCCTCAGCCTCTTATACTTCTGTCCTTATGCCAACAACATGTCCCAGATAGGGGCTGTTCATTCCACTTGGACCTCAGAATGAGAATAGAAGCAGAACCTCAGTCAACCAGCAACCATCATGTGATGTGGGTTAGAAGTAAATGTTTGTTGTCATAAGCCACTGAGAGTTTGGGTTGCTTCTGTAGCAAAAGCTGACTAATACAGGCATAAAAAATGTGCCTCCTCAACAAAAGCACTGAATTATCAAGATTGATATTTTTGTGTCACTATAGCAGTAAAAGAAAGCATCTGGATGGGTTTCTTCACGTTTAGAGGGGTGTTTGGGGTATAAGACTTAAAATATATGCTCTGTGGCTTGGGGAGATTCTCAAAGATGCTGAATCTGAGGTTTGAGAGACTTAGGTGATTGTCAAGTAGGAGAGACAAGCTTTGTGGATAAAGATGTTTTTAGCAGAGAATCCAAGCAGTGGTTTCAAATATGCGACCCCAATTGAAGGTACAATGATAGATACTTCAGATGAAGGTGTTGATTTTCAATCAAGGTGCACCTTGAATGGGAAACTCCATAAAGCATATTCCGAATAAAAAACAGAATTTATTTTTCTAAAGATCAGGATGACCAACTAGTACTAAATTGAAAGAGAATAGAACCTACATACTGAACTTAAAACTTCAATATAATATCATTCCATTCCATTTAAAAAAATCATACCTCAAGTGATGGTCAAGTTTCTATAGTATTTTGTTCAATAGAGGTCACTACTTACCTTCAGACAGAACTGTTCTGAAATCATCAAGGGCTTAAAATGGTTCTTCCAGCACAGGCTGTGGAGGTGTTCAGCCTTATGAGAAAACAACTTATGCTCTTAGCTGGGTCTGGAACAGCGAAAAGAACTTATAAAAGGGATGACTCTTACACAGAATCCATTTTAAAATAGAGGGAAAAGGAAAAGAAGGAGAATGATTGGTATTCCTGTTTCCCATTTCTCTCTCTGTGTGGAACTCACATCTCATTGCAAAGTCGTACAGACCAAGGTGCAATGAAATCAGAGCCTTCTGACCAATTTGATCTTGATTAGCAGGGGGCATTGAAACACTCAATCCATCTGATTGCCATTGCTAACCTAGTGACTGATTAAGAGGTGTTTCCTGATTTCTGAAAAGCCCTAAAAGAAAACTAACAGGGTGGGGAAGAGCAGAGGGAAACCCTTGGCGAGTGAAAAGAGCTTCATTATTAGAATCTTTATATTCTGGAGTGGCACCTGATACTGACCTTGGTAATAGCCTTAGAAATTGATTAAGTAACAGATTTTAGAAATCATCTCTTTCTCCATTTTCCAAGGTCATAGCAATGACTCACCTGAAAACACTAAGTACTCATTGCCTGAAAAATTATAAAAATTGGATTTCAGAAAGGATTTTCAATTTTAAATAAAATGTCTGCATCGCCAGAGTCTGATATCTCTTGTTAGGTCTTGCCTCATTTTTTTTTCCCCCTAAGTACTGGGTTTTATCTTGTTTTCAAAGTCATCTTAGAATAGTCTTTGTAGGATAGAATAGAATTTTACTGTAGGAAGGGACCTTAGAATTCATCTGACATCCCCTCTCCCTCACCATAATTCTAGAGACGAGAAAATGGAGCCCTCAGGCTCTCACAGTTAGGCAGAGACGGTGCTACGTCTGGCTCCCATCTCCTGCCCTCCAAGGCTTTCACACTCTCCCAAGCCATCATGGATTAGTTTGAGATCAAAATATTTAGTCCTTTAACTCACCCAGAATCTTTTTAGTAGCGTTACACAGTCAAACCATTCTTCTGTTATATTCTCTTTTATAGTCCTAACATTTATTAAGACTCAGTTGGGGAAAAGAGTGGGTCTCACTACTGACCCTTTGTGGCAGCAAGGAAAACATTTTTAACAGTGAAGATACAGATTTGAATGTTCAGTGTTTCTAAATCCATGCTGTCAATGACACTGACTTCTACTAGTTATTTAGCACATATGAATCATGTTACAGTTTCAAAATACTTTTCTATCAATAGTAACTTCTTAGCGTGAATCAGGCTAGTTTTATTATTTCCTCCTTCCTAAAATAGCATTCCTGGTCACATCATATTTGATGAATGTAGTGAGTTGCCCAGATGCTTAGCTGTTTGAACTCCTAAAGTCTGCATGGTGTCAGGCAAAAGCTTTAGATTAAGAGTAGGGACAGTCTTACTTCTGTGCTTTATGGTTGCCAAGGGCAAGGTTGGGGATGAGCAATGGAAGATGTAGATGGGAAGATGCAGAAGGACAGTCTGCATTCATTGATGGCACCTGAAGAATTTGTAGGTGTTCTAGTTCATCCCTTGTTCTAAGAGTCTTGGGAGACCCTGCTTCATCCTGGAAATCTGCTGTGGGGCAGGGCAGGAAAACGGTGGGGAGAAAGGCCATTGGCAGGGTGCAGTTCATCCCCCACTGACCCTTCACCTCAAGGAGCAACAACTCGAATTCTCAAGGGGAATCCATGGGAGCACTTTGGATCAGCGATACACCAACACCGGTCTGTTCATAGTTGCTGTCGACCAGAGCTGACACCTTGAGTGTGCCCCTTGGCATAGTGATTCTGAGCACAAACCCAGAGGCAATTCCAAACCTGGAATAAGAATAAGGCTTTCCTTGCGCATGACTCAAATAGAAAAGCTCTTTGAATCACAACATTTGAATCTGAGTCACTCGCCAGTCTTGTCTTCGTCTTGTAAAGGCAATTTAAGCACTGAGGTCTAAACTAGGCTTTTTCATTCTCAGCCTTTCTCCTCTCAGCAACCTTCCATCTCAACTACCCCATGGGAACAGTAAGATCTGTTTTAGACATTGATTTTAAAGAAAGACCACTTCATACAAGCAGGTTTGGGGGGATTTGAGGGCTTGGGAGAGTCACTAGAAATTACAGTCGGTTCTTGCTGTAAAGCTATCTCTGCCCCTGGGACACATGGCCTGCCAGATGGCCCCATAAATCCAGTTACCCTCACCTTTCCTCTTCCTCCTTCCATGTTAAAAACTCTCCTGATTTTCTGATTTACCAGCAGTGTCAGGGGAGTTAGGATAAACGAAACCTAACAGAAGCTCTGACCCTCCACTGCCACCAAAGCACTGATGATGCATCATCACAAATTTTATTTTTAGAGACTTGCAAGTGTTATATTGGGCTGGCTCATATTTAGGTCATCTTCCTCACCTCCCCCAAACCCCTCTGATATTTTTAAAGACCTTCTGAGAGTCTACAACCATACTTGCAAGAAATTCTTAGTCACCTAAACTTACATGTCTCATGCTACTGTTTAATTCTGTCCTCTTGCTTTCCAAAGACCTGCCTAACGGACCTCGAACTGTAATACCTGAATTTCATGCCTATAGGAAAGGCTGAATGTAAGAGTCCAATACTCACCCTTTTGAATTCTTTCCCAGTTTCAGCAACAGCCCCTTCACTATCTTGTGTGTCCTACATCCCTATTTCCACTTTCTCCCTCTCTCTCCCCATACAATCTCAAAACTTCAGGTTATCAGATGAGGGGCATGTTTGGTCTCTATCACTTACTTACCTCTCTCCCATGTAGTAGGTATGTATGTAGCCGAATACCTTTTGGAGCTTTCCTTGCTTCTCCCCCTAAGCCCCCAATAGAACCATTCTGAGCTTTCTTACCCATTCCTGGTAGTTTTGTATTCTACCTGGTATCTAAGGTCTCACTGCTCTAGTAAGAAGCTGGGAAGATTGGGCATAATTGGCAAGATGGTGTCAAGGAGCTTACCCATGTTTTTGTGTTAGAATACAGTGTGCAATTAAGTGTAGACTTAGGGTTCAAATTCTAACAGAATTCTCTCCTTTCTGCTCAGCGAATTCAGTGGTCTTATGGTTCAAAATGGTTTGTTACCAAAATCTGTTGCTGCTGTTGAGCATTCTGGTCTCATTGCTCTGAGTGGGGGGTTGCATGTTTCTTTATATCAGAATCAGAAGGAAGCAAAAAAGTAACCATAGGAAATAAAGAAATGGAGTTTGAAAGGCAGGGACTGTTAAAAGAGCAATAGAAAGACTGAAGTGAAAACATGAAGCTAACGAAAGAGCCTACAGTGCAGGTGTAAAACAGCGCTGCCACATGAAAATGTGAGGAATTATATGTAGATAATTCAGGGGCAATTACTCTGAAAACAGCTCTGGTTAGCTGGAGCTTTGGGCTGTGGGGGAGGGGTAAATACCTGGACAATGAAAGCAATCATCTGCTGTCGTCCCCGCTGTATCCTTAGCACCCAGAAGCGCGCCCGCACACAGAGTAGCTGCCAATGAATATTTGTGTAAGAAATATAACACTGGCCAAACTACCCAATGTCTTCAGACAAACTATACGTTTCTGTGACACTGTCACTTCCGCGCCCCACAAGCCCCATCTATGGCAGGATTTGTGAGAAAATGACCTGACTTAAGGAGAGTACAGGGCATTGATTGGCTACAGTTCATCTGGCTGCATAGAGGGGGAAAACGGGAAGAGGAAACAAGCTCAGTGAGCAGATATGAGACCACCCTTGAGGTTTGTCTTGTACATTATTGTCTGCCAGGCTCCTGTTCAACTTCTGTCCTCACCTTGTTGACCCGAGGTAACCGAGGAGTTAGCCAGGGGCAGTTCTGTGGTTGGAACAGGGAAGTCTCTTGGGGGCACCACGTCTCCTCTCCCTTGGCTTCTCTCGCCTGCACCTGCCGCGCTGCCCCTCGCGCCTCTGCAAAGATGCAGAGGTCGAAGCACGTTGCTGTGCGGTGCTGAGACGCTCCCAGGTTCAGCCTCCCGCGCCCGGCCCACAACACCAACCAGGATCCTGGGATGGCCTCTAAGATCCATGGGGGTGCTCCTGCCCGCTCCTTAGATTCCCCCTTCCCAGCTCCAGGCCCACTTCTCTGGCCCACGCCCGCCACTTGCAGGCTGTCCTAGGGTCGCTGCGGTCCTCCGCGCCCCGGGGCACCCGGCGGGGCGGGCCGGGCCGGGCGGGGGGAGGAGGCGAGACGGAAGGCGGGAAGCGGAGTGGAGGGCGCTCGAGCTCTCGCGCCAGGCTGCCCCGCGCGGGCTTTGCCGCCTTCAGCTGCAGCAGCTGCAGCGGCGGCGGCGAGAAGAGGGGTGGAGGGTGGTGAGGAGGGCTGGAGCCCGGGCCAGGAGGGAGGGGGCCAGGAGGCTGTGCCAGGCGAGCTGGAGGGGCGCTCGGCGCTCCCCCGCCCTCCTTCCGGGAGCGAGGATGCAGACTCTGAAACTGGCGCTGCTGGGCTGAGGCGGAGGCAGGGGAGTTGCAGCGCGCGGCTCGGTGAGTGTGTCTCCTGAGCGCGGAGAGGCGGGGGGAGGCGGAGGACCAGGAGGAGGAGGAGGAGGAGGAGGGGGAGAATGCCCGGAGCCGCCGCCGCTGCCGCCGCCGCCGCCGCGATGCTCCCGGCTCAGGAGGCTGCCAAGCTGTACCACACCAACTATGTGCGGAACTCGCGGGCCATCGGCGTGCTGTGGGCCATCTTCACCATCTGCTTTGCCATCGTCAATGTGGTGTGCTTCATCCAGCCCTACTGGATCGGCGACGGCGTGGACACCCCGCAAGCCGGCTATTTCGGGCTCTTCCACTACTGCATCGGCAACGGCTTCTCCCGGGAGCTGACCTGCAGGGGCAGCTTCACGGACTTCTCCACGCTGCCCTCGGGCGCTTTCAAAGCCGCCTCGTTCTTCATCGGCCTCTCCATGATGCTCATCATCGCCTGCATCGTTTGCTTTACCCTCTTCTTCTTCTGCAACACGGCTACCGTGTACAAGATCTGTGCCTGGATGCAGCTCACCTCCGGTGAGTGCGCGCTCACCTCCGCGGAGGCGGGGGCCCCCTGGGCGCTCGAGCCGGGGAGCGGCGGGAGTGGGAGGGACGGGGGCTGTGCGCGCCGCCGGGTGCCGAGCAACTTAATCCGCTCAGGCGTGGGGATGTGGGGGACGGGAGCCCCGGGAGGCCGGAACCCCCGGGGTTCCCCAGCGCCGGCACGAGCGGCTTGTCCTGGGCTTTCGAGAACCTCCCAAGTGCGGGGGGCGCCGCCCAAAGGGACGCGCCGGAGGCAGGGCGGTTGCTGGGCCGAGTCTGCTCAGAACTAAAGATGGGGAGAAGAAGCGGCCGTTTCGGGCGCGTGCTGAGGGACTAAGGAGGGACTGACACAGCGAGGCGAAAAGCGGATTTGGAGAGGTTGTAGTGGAAGGAGAGTCAGCCTCCTCTGTCCCTCTCTGGGACTGTTTCTGTCGTTGCTTCATGAGGGTGGTTGGGGGGGGGGGCTGAAGCGAAATTGTTTCTGTCTCAGGCAGTTCTAAAAATTTTATCATCCATCTGGAAATGAAAAAATCCTAATTCTGTTTTGAGTTTCCCTCTTTTGAGAAAAATGTAGCTTAGAATGTTCCTTAGCAATTCCCCAATGTCAAGTCTTCAGCTCGCTTCCTTGTCAGAACAAAGATCCTTCCATTCCATCTTTAAACAGAGAGAGGTCTGGAGAGAATCAGGATTTCTCAAGATCTCATTTTTGGGAAGTGGCTTTAGGGAGATGGGCAGAGAGGAAAACCTGTTTCATTAGCGTCTCTGATCACTCTGCCTGTGGATGATAGATTGTTGCTAGCTGGAGAATATGAAAGGACTTTTTCTGAGCATCAAAGTTACTTTTAACCCAGAAAGGATGGGGGTGCACCTCCCGGTGGCTTTGGAGAGTCCTGAAACAAAACTGACTCCTTTCTCCGCCTGCCCTGATGCGATTGTCTCTCTGCCCGCCACCTCAGATGCCCTGCCTTTTAAAGGCAGACTCCATCCTCCGATACTTGGCACTCTCCTGTGCCAACATTGTTGAGGTCCCTTCGGTTTTATGGATGGTCTGGTTGTGGAGGAATGTAGGCAGCCAAATTTTCTAATTTGTGTTTTGTTTCATTTTATTGTTCTCATTCTTTAAAGATGTTACTGTCAAGATTTTGTAGCTATTCCTATGCCTGGGAAGATTTTCTGGGGAGTAGGGGTTTGATCCTTGAGTTTACCAGTGTTATGGAATGATTAAGTCCTTAAAGGTGCTGGGCAAGAGCATTAAGGTTCATGATGTTATATTGCTACTTTGGTATAAGAGAGGCTTGTGGGAGACTAAACTTGTATGAAAGTGTTTGTTTTGTATCAAGTGTGTCTCAGCTGATTTTGATTTGCCATGTACTGTGAACATGTGCACATGAAAGGCAAGAAATGCACACCATGGAGACCCACACCCCCTCACACATACCATTATCCTCCTAAAGTGTGAGTTTTCTATTTTTCCTTCCGTCCTTTCACCTCCAACTTCTAGAAGCACCCCCACCCCCTACGCACACACACATACACACTCTATGTTTTTATATATAATGTAAACTTTTATGGCTGTTTCAAGAGCAGACTAACTTTGAGATTTGAAATAAATTCATGTATTATTGTTGTTCTTGATACTTAGCTATGGTTTGACTTTGAAGACAATAGGGCATTGAGGATGCAGATGTTTTAGAAAAAGAATTGACCCTGCACGGCTAATTTTAATTTTTCTAAGTTAAATGACCTATTTAGACTAGTGATTCAAATTAGATTGTTTTTCAAAGGTCTGAAAGTAATTTGTAGGTGATTTCTCAGCAACATATTCCTATTTTATTTTTATGAGATTTTATGCTCTAAATCCAAGTTTTTTTTTTTTCCAAAGGAAAGAAAGAAAACTATCTTTGGAAAAAAATTACCAGCTTTGAAGTTAATACAAACTGCAACTGTTACAGTGTTTTTTTCTTTCCTCTTCCTGGAATAGAGCACAGAAAAATCATTTATTCTGTTGAAATATTTTGTCATGTTTTCAGAAATTTGACATAAATATACTATTCTGTTTCCCGTTATGTCAATGTAAAATGTGATGATAGCTTTAACATAAGGACATTTACTTGATTTTTGGAGAAGCAAAGATCCTTAAGTCATACTTTCTAAAACCTTTATTTGCAATTTGTTTGATATTTTATTTGTGGATGAACCACAGAAAGACATAATTTTATTTATTAATGAAGTATATTAATTAAAGAAGAATGGATTATGACAACAGGGCCATTAAGAATCTAAATCAATTCACAGATTTTTAAGGAATGGGATATAGAAGATATTTCTGAGGAATGTCACATTTACTGTGGTTTTCAGGTTTCTTTTTTTTTTTAAAGTCTCACGACACTAACAAGAAATTTAATGTAACGTATTCTAAGTTACTTTCAAAGTTTAGTTTCTAACCTTTAGACTATTCCTCTTTAATGTTAAGAAGGCTTCTCATAATTTAACTGTACCTATGCTTATCTCAAGTGTAATTTGTTAACTATGAAAGATGAGACAATGTACCATTTGCTTATTAGAGGCTGTTTAACTCTCATTGGATGTCAAATGATTATCTTGTGTATTTAGTTATCTAAGTATTTTAATATAGTAAAACATCATAAATTAGAGCCAGGTAGAATATAAAATCCCATATGAAATGATACAATAAGATGATGAAGCAGGAGACTTTCTTGTGGCAATACAACATCAAAAATTATTCTTTTTATGATTCTGAACGATGAACTAGAAAAAGTACTTAATTTATTGGACCTGAAAATGATGTTGCTCTTCTATCTAGATGTGTGAAGCACCTATAATTAATGGGGCTATTATGAACACCTTGCCCTCTTCCTCTCGCTCTCCCATCTAAATCATTATTAACCTCAGTAGAGTGAAACTACGGAATTAGGAGCTAATACGTCACACTGCTTCTGGATGTAATCCTATACTTATTTACCATGGCAAACATAAAGAATGAAGACATAAAAATAATATATAAAATAAATAATAACAATCAGAGATGCAGAATTTCCCAAATCTACAGAGAGACAACTACTTGAGAAGAAAATGGAGACTTTTCTTCTTTCTGAATGATTTCTCTAACACTAAAAAGAAATAGGTAGATCTGTAATTGGTCAAGCAGGATAATAAAGTCCATATATATATATATTTTTTAATCAGGATGGAAAGGGAATTGTGTCACTGTGGGAACTTGGTTCTCTGCTCTCATGTTCTTGTTTTTTAAATCAGTATTTCAGTCAGTTTCCAAGTCTATAATTAGCCAAGTCTCATAAAGGTGTTTTTTGTTTGTTTGTTTTACTGACTATAAGCCATATCTTGAATTGTTTTCAGAAGCCAAGTGTTAACCATTATAGGCCAAAGAAATCTTTTCTTTTTTAAATAAGCTAAAGCATTAAGGCAGAATTTAACGTTTTTTAGACATCCCCACCGTAGACTTCTTGGTCAAAGGTGGCAGATGCGGAGGTAATCACTTTCATGTGTGAAGATGGGGCACCTGATCCAGGTTGAATTTCCTTATTCAGGAGGGGTGAGGATAAGAGAAGGGGCTTGCATTTGGATCCCTTATCTCTTGTCATTCCGAGTGTACCAACAAGAAGGGCCACTAGGATGGCAAGAGTCTATGGCAAGGGTTAAGGGCTGAATTGCTTAGTCACTTTCCCTAGCCTCCCAGCCTTAGCTTTCCCTAGCTCTTTTTAGCCAACTTGCTGTCTTAAATTTTATACATTTGTCGTTTGGTGAGATGAGAATCGTCAGAGGTTATCACTGCGTTTCTTAGCCTGCAAGAAGAGCCTCTGCTATGTTATACCATCCTATCTCATGGCACCTTGCTCTTTTCTTATATATCTTATTGGCATTTGAGATTACAAATGTGTTTGTTTAATGTCTGTCTTCTCCAGTACTTTGAAAGTTCCATAAAGTCATGTCTGTTTTTCTTCGTATGGCATAGAGATCAAGATCATGGACACTGGAGTAAAAGGATGTGAGTTTGAACCCTGGCTCTGACACACACTCATTGTATGACCGGGGGAATTAATATCTCTGTACTTCAGTTGCTCATCTGCAAAGTGGGCATAAATTAATTGTACTTACCTTAGGAGATTGGTACAAGGATTAAATAAGCTAATGTATAGACTGAGAACAGTGCCTGATGCATAGTGGGAAAGCACTATATGAGTGTTAGGTATTGTTACTGTTCTTATGTTATTTATTATTGCTGTATTCTGGCACACAGTAGTATGTGTATGTCTGGCACATAGTAGGTATTCAATAAATTTTTGTTGAGTTAATGAATAAAAATATGAATGATTAATGGAGTAAAGAATGAAAGGAGAAAGGAGTGATTTAAAATTTCCCACATGCCGTGTTGAGAAGTAAATACCATATACTTTGAAAGCCATGATCCTCTTTTTTCTCATTGGTTTGTGGCATCAGCAGTAATCACACTAAAGAACCCTTCCAAAATTCTTTGATGGCAGTCGTTGTGACTTGACAGCCTAATTCGTGATGAGCTCCAAATGGAGCCCTTAACCTGCTAGGCCTGTTCAGATGGATGGCCCTGCGTGTGCAGAGCTCTGATGGGGGGGCTCTGAGAGGAAAAGGTTGGGACTAACTCAAGTGCAGACTCGGCAGGACACCACCAGTTCTTACCCTTTGGCTGGTGCAGAGCATGTGAGACAGTGAGATCTTGCTCAAAGAGCTGCTAATCCATCTTAAGTTCAGAGTTATGGAGTGACTCTAAAGAGGGGTTTTTCCTCTGCCAGAGCATTTCAAACACTCCCCCAGATGCAGAGGGAAGAATGTGTACCCCCAGAGAAGGCAGTTTTCATTTCCTAACAACATATTCCACTTATAAGAATTTTCTGTTTCCCAAACCAAATTTACAAGAAAGTGATTTGAAATGAGAATTTAGAAACTGTTTATTTTTTGCTTTTATGTAGTGTGACAAGGAATATGACAATTGAAGAGATGTTGGAAAATATATTAATATGAATGTCAAAACAAATGGTTTTTATAACAGTGAGATTTTAAGTGTACATCTGTGAAAAATAACAGGCCCTGTATAACCCGTGAGGTATATTGTTAGGTGTTTTTTTCCCTTGGTGCAAGGCAGCACATTTAACAGCTTTTTTCCATTGTAAAAATGTTCACAAGGTGCTTGTATACTTCTATAAATAGTAAACAAATACCCAACCAGAATGTGGTATCAGATGCTTAACATGAAAACAATTATTTAATGGTTGGTGCTTGTGTTTGTATGATGCTGTGATCCAGTAAAGAGAATTCAGATTGCCCGGCCAGTATATTACATTTTACGTATATACCTTAGAAATCTTTCAAAGTGAGCAAAATTTTAAATGGAAAAAAAAAAAAAAGAAACCGCAGAGCATACAGCTCTAGTTGCGGTATGGCTCAGTGCACTTCTGTGAGTGGTGTGAGGAGATAAATGATGGGGAGAGGAGTAGAGAGAACTTCAGATCACATTGGTGTAAAGCAAAAGGAGAATTCTAATTTGGGGCTTAATTGCATGATAACTGGAAGAGTTTTAAAGTGTAATTTCCATAACATATTTGAACTTCGTGGGTCGGCACCAGCTTTAATTGATGTGATTTTTTTCTCATAATGAGTCAACTGGAATTTTTCTTTGATGTAAGGAAAGGACAAAGAGCTGAACTTTATTTTATTTTATTTATTTATTTATTTTTTTGTGAGGAAGATCAGCCCTGAGCTAACATCTGCCAATCCTCCTCTTTTTTTTCGCTGAGGAAGACTGGCCCTGGGCTAACATCTGTGCCCTTCTTCCTCCACTTTATATGGGATGCCGCTATAGCATGGCTTGCCAAGCAGTGCGTCGGTGTGTGCCTGGGATCCGAACCGGCGAATCCCGGGCCGCCGCAGCGGAGCACGTGCACTTAACCACTTGTGCCCCAGGGCTGGCCCCCTGAACTTTATTCTTAATAATAACAAAGATATTAATGACAGAAAGCAAGAGGCTGGTTCATATAGCAAATAGTAGCTAAGTTATTTGATGACTTAAACAGAAAGGTGTTATGAAAAGTCTTTCGGGCATTTCAAAAAAAGAAATAAACAGAAACAACCTCCCAAGCATCCTAAATGTTCACATGATTAATATCATCCAGCTATCAAATTATGACTACGGTTCTATAACGCTCCTACTGCACAGGGTCATAGTACAATTCATAGTTTGAATTGTTCTAACTGTTATCTTGAGCACATTTCTCATCTCTTCTGCTAAAATAAAACAGGAAAATGAGTGGCTTGCCAGAAGAAGATAATTTTTTGACCAATACAGACATGAACCATATCTAAATACTGGTGGGCAGAATGAAAGAAGAAAGCAAACCTTTCTGAAGTAGAGTTTCTGGCATGGAATTGCCAAAATGGGTCTCACATACCTGGAATCTGACATCTTTCCCAGACTAATGGAACCAGGTCTGCAGCAGGGTAGGGGCTGTCTATGTGTGCCTAATAGGAGAAAAGTTCCTAAATGATAGGTGAGTGAAGTCAGTCTAATTGCATGAAATTTTGAAATTATAACTCATCAATAAAAGAGCTTGTAGGAGAGTAGTGAAAGGTAGTGATAAATAGTTGCAGATGAGAAAAGAGACCTTATCTCTGAAGCAAACGTGCAGAACTTAACTCATCAAGAGAGTTCTCCACATTCTTTGCCTTATTAGGAAACAATGGCAGACAGGAGTTTAAAAGGAACTCTTTTTTAGCTTTAGTACACAATGCATTATAGGCCCATTTACTCAAGTGTCTGGAGACTCCTTGTGGAAATAGTCTGGGGGGGGGCAGGGAGCTCTGCACAGGCCTTTTTTGGTTTTAATGAAGATCAAGAGTGAGGTTGCAAAAATCAAAATGGGAAATGTGTATTATCATTGATGGAAGGCTCAGTATTTGAAAAACAAGCAAACAGATCCAGCTGTGAAGAATGACAGGGACATAGAAGAGTGACACCAAAAATAAATGAAGTATGAATAGAAAAGACATGAAGAAATTCAAGGTTGAAAAGCCTGTGGAATTTGATAACAACAAAAGCGTGTTGAATTTGATATCATCAATGGCTTAAAAATGTATTGGCACAGGACAAGCGGAGAGCTGGAATATGCATTACAGTTCACAATTGTGTGCAAATCCCAGTTACCAAGAAAGAAAAATTACGGCTCTACCCCCGGCCCCCCGCACAGGCAGTTACAATAGATTCTAAGATCAAGCAATTCAAAGAGCGAGATGATCGAACTCCTTGTATGGTAGATGGAAATATGGAGAAGAATTAAAATAAGCCAAGCTAAGAAAGAAAAGGTCATTGTAAAATTTGATAAACAGCATTCCTATAGTTTCTCTTTGAAAATCTAGTTACAGATTGTGAAGCTAAATTGATTTCTATAATGCCCTTAATGGGGAAAGGGAACTTACAGTGAGCATTTAGGGTAAATATATTTACAGAGCATTTTAAGAACATGTATAATCAGTTATAAACTAGATTAATTTAATTTATCTAAGATTCAGATGATTAATAACCAGCAATATTGTGAGCCTGTGTAATGCCAAATATTAGTTAACTGTATATCCACATTTTAACCAGTTGCCTGAATGAGGTGTAGTACTGACTAGTGGCATTTTTTAAGAACCTTCATAAAGGAATACAGTACTGCTGTGTTTTATAAATTATGGTTGGTGACATTTGATGGGTCATGGTATCAATTTATTAGATGATGATCAGCATTAAAACTTGGATTAAAACAGAGTAGGAAATATGAATGCAATGCAGATAGTAAGGGTTTTATGAAACCTTTATTTCCTAAAATATTATATATGTGTGTGTGGACTAGATTGCAATGTATAATGTATTGCTTATTGTGGGCTGTAGTCAAAATGTTGGAAAGACACCATTCCAGAGAAAAGTTGATGTAGTTTGAATTTAGAGAAATAATTATCTCTTCTTTGGAAAACTGTGAAAGTTTTGCATTGGTGTGTAGGTAATTTTGTATTAGAGGGTAGATTAGGTAAAATATACTTAACATAAGCAATTTGAGGGCCGGCCCCACGGCTTGGCGGTTGGGTACGCGCTCTCTGCTGCTGGCGGCCCGGGTTCGGATCCCGGGCGCACACCAACGCACCGCTTCTCCGGCCATGCTGGGGCCGCGTCCCACATACAGCAACTGGAAGGCTGTGCAACTATGACATACAACTATCTACTGGGGCTTTGGGGGAAAAAAATAAATAAATAAAAATTAAAAAAATAAATAAATAAAATAGATTAACAGAAACAGAAATACATTAAAAAAAGGCAATTTGAGACATTTTCTTTGCTTTTCTTTTCTCACTTCCATTAATGACTATTATTGCTAATGTACCCCAATTAGATTGTGGGTTGATTGAAAATAAGAATTATTTTTCCAGATGTGATTAAATTGGCCATTTGTTCTATAAAAAATGACATTTCCACCTCTGAGCAACAGTCTTTCTAGGCAAACCTTTAACCAAGTGTACTTAACCCAGTGCCAAGTGGATATAGACTCATAGGCTTTTAGAAGTTGGAGGGATATTAAAAATTATTTGACAGTCTCCTCATTTTCTAGATAAAGAAATAAAAATGGTAAATACTAACTATTGAGCAAGTACTATTTGCAAAAACCTTTAGTTTAGTATATTTAACCCTCACAACAATCCTACAAGGTTAGTGCTGTTATACCCATTTTGTAGATGAAGAAATTGAGGCTTAAAAAATTGTTCATGGTCATAAAGCAGTAAGTGGTTTGAGCCAAAATCAGACACTGCCCCTGCCTACAGAATATTGCCTCTGAGTCTGAGAAAAATCAAGAGTCTTGCCAAAATTACGCCTTGGTGGAGTTGAGACTAACACATCTGATTCTCAGTGCAGTGCTATTTCTACCACTTTCTTTTGCCTCCCAACTTAATGTGCATTTGTTTAGTATAAGTCTTCAATATGCATTTTTATTATTCTGGATCAGCATGAAGGGAAGGAGCTGGTATTTACAGGGAAAATAATTATCTACATGTTTACCAGACTTCCCTCTTCAAGCACGCTTAGGTGTGATGAGGTACTCCTCATGCTATCCTTTTCATTCTCCTAACCTGGATCCTGGATGGTTCTTTGCCCATGATCTCCCCTTGGTTACACCTCTGACCTCATTGCTATTATTCTTAGATGGTGAATTCCTGTAGGACAAGGGCAAATGTTAGTGTTACTTGCTCTGTGTCATCCATTCCTGCCCTGCATCAAATGCAGAAACGTTCTTAATAGATTTGCTCATTGACGGTGTGGCGAAGGTGTGATGGTGGACAGGATCACCAAGTCACAGACACGGTTCCAGAGAGGGTAATAATAGTCTAGAGCAGCTTCTGGAGGCATCAGGATGGGGAAGGGGAACTAGGTGTATGGTTGGAAGATTTGCATCTTGACTTGGCCACTTATTCGCTGGATGACTTTGGGCGAGACATCCAACTAACTACTCTTGACTTTTCGTTTTCTTAATGTTATTTTTCCAAGGTGCATATAATTGTATTCCAGATACTTAAAAAGAGATGGCAAGTTATGGACATTAAAAATATATCATCTGCTCACCAAATGTTGCTGTGCATTTTCCAACAAAGTAAATGTTAGGAAAACCAGGGCAAAATTAAAGAAGAAAGCAAATTGGGAACAACCCTAGACAGACAGATAGGTATCCAGTGTTAGATTTCCTCAATATA
The DNA here is from genome assembly GCF_020826845.1 of Diceros bicornis minor. Lineage (NCBI taxonomy): Eukaryota > Metazoa > Chordata > Mammalia > Perissodactyla > Rhinocerotidae > Diceros > Diceros bicornis. Next base: position 13,740,513 of record NC_080742.1, on the reverse strand, counting down.
ATGAAACTTTAAATAAAAATACTTATCTACTATGTTCTTAGGATTATGGAATTTATGTGTGTAAAACACTTAAAAGTGGACCTAGCAGACAGTAAGCCTCAATAAATGTTAGCTATAATTACTGTGTTGTTGTTATTACTAGTACTAAAGATGCAGGCCTGGAGGAGTGGTTAGTATTCAGAAAATTTAGTAGACAGAAAAATTGAACTCACAATACACAACTAAAGGAGGATAGTTTTGTTTCACAACCTGTGTATGCCAGACCCACCTGTTCTAAGGATCAGGAAACACAATGGCTGTGAAAGCCTTTAGAAACTGCACAGTGTTGTATAAATGCCATTGTGATTCCTATATTGGATTTTGTACATTATGTACTAACAAAATACCATATTCAGTTAAGAGTTTAATTTGTATTAACAGAGTCTAGCTCTTCCATTTTATTTGTCTAGAGAAATGACTCAAAGTTACAAGAATGTATTTTGGAAATAATTTTGAACTGTTTAATAACTTCAACTGAACAAACTTGAAAAAAGAAGCCATGTTTTGATGGCAATGTGGACCAGACAATCTTTTTGATTGTGTCAAGACCTAAGCACTTAAGGCACACTTATTAAGTTCCCCCCAAATGACAGAGAAATATTATCAGGTATTACCCAAATTATTTCCTCTTCACAGTTATCAAAAGCAAAGTAGAATATTCTCAGTCTCTAATAACGTCATGAAACAGGAACAAATCAGAAGTAACTTTTTTTTTCCTGTGCTATTTTAAATGTAGCTGTAATATATTGAAAATTAGGTTTCTCAGTGTTATATCTGTGAACATTTATTTTTCTTCCTAAGCAAAGAAAGTAGTGATTTAAGATTGTCAGATTTGGGGCTGGCCCAGTGAGTACTGGTTAAGTTCATGTGCTCCGCTTCAGCAGCCTGGGATTTGCAGGTTCAGATCCCGGGCACAGACCTGCACACAGCTTATCAAGCCACACTGTGGCGGTGTCCCATATAAAGTAGAGGAGGATGGGCACAGATGTTAGCCCAGGGCCAATCTCCCTCAGCAAAAAAGAGGAGGATTGGCAACAGATGTTAGCTCAGGGCTAATCTTCCTCAAAAAAAAAAAAATCTTCAAATGAAGATTATGTTGTGCTGTTTTTCATTTATGTGTTCATTCCTGTATTTCTTTAGCTTTTCTAAAGAAGGTTAAAAAAAACCAAGATTACTTCTTATTAATGTTTTCATTTCAGGTTTAAAGTCATCAGCTTATTATAAAATGAGAATATCAGTTTGTTATGACTACGTCTATGACTACGACCCAAACCACTGGATTGCTTAATGAGCAAATGAGCATTCTCTGCTCATCAAGATCCCTTTTGTGGTGAATATCCAGAGTTGATGTTGACAAGAGAACTTATTAAATAAGGGTGCTCAGTCAGACTCTTTGCTTCTAGAGATGCTAGTGAAGAGATGCTGGTGAGCACTGCTGTCTCCCAACTGTGTCCTCCCAACTGGTCATCGTGAATAGCTCTGCTCTTCCAGACCACTCAGCTATTGGAAAGGGGTCTCCAGCAAGATGAGCTAAGATGGGGAAATGGGCCAGGATCTACCTAGTCCCAGTTCACTTTGCTGAAGACCCCTCCATGGACTGCAGGATGGGCTCTAGAGGGAGCTCCAGCCCTGTCATCTTGTGCTTCTCAGAACTTTCCTTTTATAGGATCGGGTCCAGAGTCATTTTCCCCCTGACACTGCTTATAAGATAACATTTTAGAGGACGGGGGGTGAAGGATAAAATATGAAGATTGAGAAAGAATAAGAAAAGAGATTCATCCAGTGTACATGCAGTAGAAGAGAGAGCTCCTTTAGCTACAAAGAAAAAGCCAACTCCTCCTGGACTTTTCTCCAGCCTCTTGCCTTGATATAAATTCTTTGAAATTACTCTCTATGACTTATCTGACCTTTTAAGAAGCTGTCGTGGTTTTCCAGTGGCCTACCTTTGTAGAGGACTCATTGGGCTGTTCCCCCATTAGAACATTTTGGCTATTGTTCCTTAGCCTGGAGATGGACACAGGAATAACCTGGACATCACTGGAGAATTAGCAGGTCACTGGAGACCTGCTAATAGTAGGTTACTGGAGAATTCAAAAGGAGTTGAGGAATTCAGAACTGCAGGATTTAAAAAGCTGTTTGATCTTGGTGGTCATGAACTATGCGTTATGGTTGTGTCTCTGCAGCAGCCTGAGCACATTTTGGAAATGAAAAAAGTAGAATTAGAAATTCCATTTCTTGGGAAACTTTAGGGACTTTCCAGAATTTAAAAATAATGTTTACAATAACTCAGAAAATTGACCCCAGCCATTGGCAAATAGTTCTTCACAGGATCAGAATGAAAATCTGGGCACCTAATTTCGTTACTAGCTCCTACTTGCATCTCCGTTTCTTTAAACAGGACAAAATAAAAAGAAGGACTGCATGCCTGCTATACTCCGCTGGAAACCACTTAAAGAACACACAAATTCCGTTTTTTTTTTTTTCTTTTCCTTTTTTTTTTTAAATGGGACCTTAACTCACTCTGGTTTCTATTTTATGTCTTGGGGAACCTGAAGTACAGAAAGTTCTTTAGAGGAAAACTTTCAAAAAGCACACTTCCCTGCTCAACATCAAGCCTTTGTTCCTGTCTCATACTCAAAAAACATTCTTTTTAAATTCTCACCAGAATTCCCCCTCATTAGCCCCAATGCCCCACTCTGGCCCCAGCGTCTACTAAAGTGTCTTTGCCTCAGCAGGCCAAGTAGAAAATCTGGAACTGTGCTGATACTGCAGTTCAGTACAGTGCACTAGCATTGCTGTGGGACCTCTTAGAATTTGGGGGCTGAAGTTAATGTACATAGAACAAAGGGGAAAAGACATGCAATCAGTATGGGTTCATTTGACAAGGGCTGTTTCCTTCTTTTGTGTGCTATTCAACAATTGATTTTTTTGCAAAGGTTTCTAAAAAAACAACCTAAGGATTTTGAGAGATGGTCCCTAAACACTAAAGTTTTAATTGTGATAGATTTATTCAGGAAATAGAGTGATTTCACATATAGTTCTTCCTCTCTAATTCTCATGCTGACATGAGCTGTTCATTTGAAATTTATTCCCAAATGTGTTCAAGTATTATCTCACTTTAGTGTAGAAATATGACTTATGTGAAGGCAAACTTAATCTTGTGCAATGAAAGAGAAGATGATTTAAGTTTCTATTGTAGTTATAATATTATTTAGCCTAGCCATCATTCTGGTTTTGTTTAACATTTGCAGAATGAATCATTGTTTCAATTCACCTGCAAACATCTTATGAATAATATATTTTACATTTGTGTGTATGTGCCTGTGTGTGTGTTTGTGTGTACAGTTTAAAAAAAATAATAAAATGACTATTTGTGTATCTGCTACCCACTTTCCTGATTATATCCACCCAGAGGCAGCCACTTCCCTGAGTTTTGTGTTATTATGCTACATTCCTTATAGTTTTATCACTAATGTACATATTCCTAACACGTTAATTTTTGTCTGTTACTGTTTTTAAAGGAAATGTTTCTAATATTTCACTATTTAGTGAAATATATACATACTAAATATATACATATTTAGTATGACGTGCTATAGATTTTTCTTCAAAATACTATTTATTAGATTAAGGAAGTTCTCTTATGTTCCTACATTGATAAGAAGTTTTTAGATTGTGAATATTTGTTGAATTTTATTGAATGCATTTTCTTCATCTATTGAGATCAAATGACTTTTCTGAATTAGTATATATTGATGAGATGAATTGTACTGGATTTTCTAATGTGAAATAATGCATTTTAAAAACAAAGCCAAACTTTTACATACATTGTGAGACTCAAGTCTCTAATATTTTATTTATTATTTGTTACAGGATTTTCATCAGTTAGCTTGGTCTTTTTTTTTTTCTTTTTTGCTTTGTCATACTGTATCTAGTTTACGTATCAGGGTTATGTAAGATTCATAAAAGTAATTGAAAAGTCTCTCTCTTTCTATGTTCTTTGAAAGAAGTTGTGTACAATTGGGATTATCTGTTCCTTGAATGTTTAATAGAATTATCTTGTAAAACTGTGTGGGTCTAGTATTTCTTTATAGGCAGATTTTAAAGTACTGATTACATTTCTTTAATTTTATAGAGTCATTCAGGTTTTTTTATTTCATCTTTGTAAAGAAATATTTTTCTAAGAATTTTTTCATTTCATCTACATTATCAAATTTATTGGCATAAAGCTGTTCATATTATACTCTTATAATTGTATAAGAGTTGTTTGTTGGTGTCTTCTCTGTTTACTTTGGATCAATTTTGCCAAACATTTGTCAGATTTATTCGTCTTTTTAAAAGAACCAACTTTATCTTTGTTATTCTTCTCCATTATATTCCTCTGTTGTATAGCATTAATTTTTGCTTTTATTTTTTATTTCTTTTCTTCTATTTTCTTGGGGCTAATTCTCTTGTTCTCTTTCTAACTTCTTAATTGGTTACCAAGCCCATTAATTTTTAGCTGCTATAAACTTATGGAAAAAACAGCTTATCTATAGTGAGACTTTTGAAGAGATCATCGTTAAACGTTTTGGTCAGGAATTTCATGCAACCATCTCAAGTATGATATAAAATGAAAAAAATATATGTTCTTGAAAGAGCTCAAGTTAATTGTTAAAATATTTACAAATATTCTAATGTGTATACAAATTCAAGATATTTAATATTGAATTATTCAATATATTTATTATTTAATTCTTTATATTCTGTTTTTCCTATAAGAAGTAAATATAACGAAGGTTTTTGCAAAGTTACATATAGATGCTCCTAAATACCCTCCCATTTATTCTAGCAATTGCTATTATAATAATATCATTTTCTGCATCATAATATGACAAAGATGGGGAAAAAACTCTCGACCACAAGCCATCAGTTGATGCCACCAAGGTCAGTGTCAGCTTGGGTGCTCAGTTGCTTCTCTGGATTTTTGCTTTGTCTTTTTTCTTACCTCTAAGGATTTCTTTATTTTATGATTGCTCAGTCATGCATGTTAAAAAAATATTTTGATTTTTTATCCAGCATTTTTGGGTATTCTATTTGGGAAAGTTTTTTGGGTCATCTGGTCTTCCGTGTTGCCCAAAATGTAAATCCCATGGATAATATTCACTTGACTTGTTTAGGTCTATGGCCACATGGACTCTAAACTTCAAAGTGCCAAGTCACCAATTTATACCATTGCTAAAAGGGGGACAGGATTGGAGAAGTGTGGATTGATGCATGCAAACTAAATATAATTTCTGAACCTACTACTCAAACTCATGAATCTCCCATAGTGAGTTAGCATTATATTTTTCTAAGATGAACTATGTATTAAGAACAAAGGAGTAAAGGTCTTCACTTCCAATGACATATGCATTTAATGTAGATTTCTCTTAGTTTTAGTATAACAATACCAAATTAAATCACAGAAATACTGTAATTGGGTTCTCAGTCCTTTTATTCTTTCATTCATTCGTTTATCCTTCCCTATTGCATGCCTATTTTGTGTATTAGAAAAGATGTGAAGACTAAAACTCTTTTTAATATTAAAGATCTCTTTGTGATTGATTTTCTTCTTAGGGTTTGAAAGAATTTTGCATTACTAAGAAGAAAAATGGGGAGGCAGCTCTTATCCATACTAGATAAGTGCATAAGCTCTGAAATCAGATCATTTGGATTTGTGTGGTGGCTGCTTCATTTACAAGGTCATTGTATGACCTTGGACCAGTTCCTCAGCCTATCTATGCCTCATTTTCCTCATCTGTAAAATGAGGATAAATATAGTACCTATCTCATGTCTGGAACACAGAAGACATTCATAAATGTTAGCTATTAAGTATCACCATCATCATCACTCTAGGAAGGCAGTCCCAGAAGGAACAAAAAGAAGTGGAAAGGACATAGTAGGTTACTGTTCTATAAAAACCACATATGACCTCAATATTTTATTTCTCTTTTAATCTAGAAAAGGAATCTTGTGCATTTTGAAGCCGTCAATTCATTGCTACTCCATTTTTTGTTGAGTGAGGTTAGCCTTTTCCATCCTAGGTCTTTGTGGAGATTTTATGATAATGAGAGGAAAATAGAGGAAGTTGTAGAACTTCCGTGAAGTGGGTGCCCTTTTGGCCCTCTCTTTTTGGGTTGGAGATTGAGGATCCATGGAATGATACCATGAGGGCTCATACAGGAAGTGTAGCAGTTAACAATTCAGCTTCTTGTGCCCTTCATCCTGGAAGCTTCTTGAGGATAGGGATCTTGGCCGTTTTTATTTACCATTGCACATTTAGTGCCTAGGATGCTGCTTCTTGTAAGTTTATCTTATCTTCCAGTGCATTAAACTAATGCTACAACTCAAAGCTCTATCCTAGGAAGTGGCATAAAGACAATTTCTCAATTTTTTTTAGAGAAGGGGTCAACATAGTGGTTTTCCCACAGAGGCATTGCAACTGGAGATCGTACCATATCTGTATGATTCAAGCTCTACTTAAGAAAACAGGTCTCATTTTTATTTCAAGTTTCAAAATGATGAACTATGAACCAAACTTGGTTATGCTTTAGTATCTGTGTATATGAATATGGAATGACACATATTCTGAATGGCTCACCTTGACCAGAGACATTTGGCGCTGAAAAATAGATGTTTTGTTAAAATCAGATACGTTAGGTCCTATGGTTTATAATTTTTGACCTTAACACAGAGAATAAAAATATTATAAAACCAAGTAAACACTAACATATTTGCGTATAAACCTTGTTTTTAAACATTATTTTACAAAAGAAATTCTTTCAGTATTCAGCCTTCAAGGTAACAACCATAAAATCTGAGAGTTGAGCAGGGTGGGAAGATCCAGAGGACAGAGGAAGAAGCCAGAAAAACGCAGAGGACAGTATAGTTCAAGGAGCTAACAGATGGGACTGGCATGTGACAGAAGCAGCAGTAATCTTGTGCAGTTTCTTCTACTCTCCCTGCTCTGTTTACGGACATTTATGTAATGGTTGCAAGAGGAGAACGCATCAGGTAAAGTCTAATCAGGGAGCCAAATTACCTTTATATTCCTCCTTCTCCTTCTCCTTCTCTTCTTTGCAAATTTGGCTTGACATTCAAATTCTCTGGGAAGAAAAAAACCATGAAGTTTATAAAGGAAAAAATCTCTATAGGTGGGGAAAGAACATTTTATTTGGAGGCTAACAAAAAGACCATACAAAATAATGAAAAAATTAATTCAAGCCTCCTTCAAAACACAATAACATCAGTTTGCTGCTTCTCAGGGCAATAATAAAGTGGTGTCATAAGATTTACTTCATAGTCATTTTTTCTTGTAAAACAATTGTTTTACCTTTTTCCTTGTTGTGAGTTTTTTTAAAAACACATAAATAAACCCTCAGAAATAAGAAAAATGAGTAGAACCTTGGGTGCAGCTATAAAGTAGATATTGAAAGCTGGAAAAAAGTGTTGGGAAATGAATTATTCTCTATGATAAACCCCAGACATACAAGGGAGCCCTCTCATGATATTGCTCAGTTATATTGTTCACAAGGATTCTTTAAGAAGATGCTTGTTGTCTTTGATTTTGAAATGACTTTGTGATGTCTGGCTGCTATGGTAACTGCTGTTTTATTAAAGAGTAACTTTTATAGTCAACCAAAATTGTCAACTTGTTGACATGCTATTCTAGATTTCCCTTACATTTACCCTATTTTCTGACTTATCACATATTTGATATCATCTTCCTTTTTGGAAATGCCTATATTTTCCTATGCTTATTTATATGTTAGCTTAGTATTGTTGTTATGTCTGAGTGAAGATTCAGTGTTATTGCAAAGCCAGCTCTTTTTGCCCATAATGGTACCATTTACTGAGAGCTCACTATGTGCCCGGTATTGTCCTAGTACTTTACATATTACCCGAGTTAATCGTCATGAAATCCTATGGGGTGCTGTTGCTGCTATTGTTATTGTTGTTATTATTGTTACCATTTCACTAATGAGGAAATAGAGGTGCAGAGAGATGAAGAAACGTTGCCCAGGATCACACAGCTAGAACTGTGCTGTTCAGTATGGTAACCTCTAGCCACATGTGGCTACTTAAATTTAAATTTAAGTTAAATTAAAAAGTCAGTTTCTCAGTCGCTCTAGCCACATTCCAAGTGTTCATCAGGTCCATGTGGCTAATGGTTACTGTACTGAACAGTGTAGAACAGAATATTTCTATCATTGTTGAAAGTTCTATTGGACAGTGCTGTCGAGGAAGCATTGAAGCCAGGCTTAAACCCAGGCGGTGTGGTTCCAGGGTCCATACTCATAACTACTACACTGCACTGTCTTATTTTCCCCCTTCCGTTAACAATAAAGGGACTGGTATTAAGAGTCTATGAGTTGCTGTTAACATGAAGGATAAATGACTAAAGACCGAATGGGAGATTCATTCATTCTACAAATATTTATAGAGCCACTGCAGAGTGATAGATACTGTTCCAGATGCTGTTGATACAGCAGTGAGCCAAACAGATGCATTCTCTGACCTCACAGAGTTTACATTCTGCTGGGGGCAGACAGGCACAGTTAATACACAATGTATCAGGTGGTAATAAGCGCTGTGGAGAAAGCAAAGCAGAGTAAGGATGGGGAGTGCTGATGAAAAGTCTCTCTGATAAAACACCATTTAAGAAGAGACCTGTGAGAAGGAAGACAGAGAAGTAAGAAGGGAGCATACCAGGCAGCGGGAACAGCGGTGCAGAGGCCCTGAAGCACAAAATGGCGGGCATCCAGAGAAATCCCTTCTCTTCCTGATTCTCATACCTCATCTATTCAGCCTTCCCACCCTTCGTGTCATGTCATCTTTCTTTCCTGGTTTGGTCCTTTGAGCCATTAGAGCCCATTGCATTTCTCTTACAAATATCATCGCTTTTGTAATTTGCAGACTTTGGAACACAAAGCAAATCTTAGCACCTTCTGTGATTAACTTTGTCTTAATGGGATTACAGGATCGTAGTTTAAAAAATCCTTCTGCTTTTCATGGCCCCCTTCCCCCAATAAACAGAGCCTAGCCTACCAGATCAGAAGTTACTATATGTAAAGCCAGGCTGATAAAATTATTTTTAGAAGAAAATTAAGATGAAAATGAACTAAATCATGGTCTAAAATTTTACTTCCACACTCGAGAAACAGTTTTATGAATTTACTTTTTGATTGTTCAAAGTTTGACCAAACATAGAAAATGAATCCCGAGTCTTTGAGTAAATTTAAATTTTTCAAGATGGCAACTACATTGACACCCTGTAAGGATACATTCAACCTCTCATTTGCCAAGTATTAGGAAAGATTTGATTTGTAAGGCAATACCTAGGAATTTCTGTGTACGCTCCCTTCCTAACTACGGCTGTTCCTCTCTTGGTCTCTACATCCTATAGGTCCAAGTCCATGCTTTCCTCTTCTCTGTTAAGATCTACTACAACTAGATCACTACTCTCTTCTCCTCTTAACTGTGAGGACAAAATGAATTAACGTAAGGGATTACTTTTATATTTATATTTCAAGCATTTTACATATAAAGTATTTTTACATGTAAAATTCTTAGAAGAGTACCAAGTAAACAATAAGAACTCCATAAATGTTAGCTGTCATCATTATTATTTCCAATACTCTAATCCTTTTCTTGGCTTTATTTAAGCAAGTCTTGCCTCAAAGCATCCTACCCTTGCTTGCTGCAGCCTACCTGTATCTTCCAGTGCCACCCCTGTGTCCTGGACGGTGCATGTCTCCTTTGGGGAGCACTGCTTCTCCTCCTAATCTATCCTGAAATGGGAGTTCCTGGACCCTGCACACCCTTGAACCTTCTTTACTAGGCACTGTTGAGATGTCACCTGTTCACCACAAGCATTTTGCAATCTAAAAGGAGGGCCTCAAGTCAGAAGACAATAAGCCTGTTTCTCCAGGGGCAGAGCTTTCTCCATCCTTTTCCTCAGGGTAGGGCAGATCATGTAGGCCCACCACCAAGTCTCCAACCAGGAGTCTGGGTCTGGTGGGTGTGGGCTGGATCCAGGTAGAACCAGCCACATGCTCCTGGCTGATCTTCTAGTAACAGTTGGGGCTCCCCAACCCCATTTAAAAATAGTCTAGAAAAGCCCGAAAGTTGGCAGCTGAGAGAGCATGAATCTCCAACAGCACTGGGTAGGTGCCTGATCTCAGTTGGGAGCCTGTGAGGGCTACACAGAAAGGCTATTTTCCCTCTGCAGTTCTGGATGTCTCACTGAGGCTCTGAAGGACTTGAAATTTACTGATTTCTGTGTATTTGTGAGGAAGCACTAAAAGCTCTGACATGTTCATGAAACCAGGCATTTTGTCCATTTTATGTTACCAAAAAAAAATATATATATATATATATATAGCACACTATGGGCCACTCTGTGAGGAAGGGTACGATATTTAGCAGTAGCCAATGTTGGAGGAATTTACCTTTTAAAACTACTTGGACTTATAAGCAACGGCACTGAAGAGGAACAAGTTAGGGTACGCTGTGCTGCTCTAGTGTGATGTTAGATGAGACTAAATGACGAACGTCATGTATGGGAGGGATCACAATTTTCTCACAACCTCTTCATATTCTGTCGTTGCATCACATTAGTCCTTTTTATCTATATTTCCTCAGGCCTTAGTTTGGGTTTGTGTTCCTGATAGATACAGTGATAAATTATTCATTTGTACATAAATAAAGAGAGCAGATTCTGGATGGAAGAAGTATTTGCACAGTGAGAGTAATTCCTGTAAGATAAAGGATAATCCTTTATAACTACCTAAAATCTGAATTATGACACCTTGTGATGCCTGATTAGCCTGGAGTTAAATAAGCTGTGAGCATCAGTGCCTAATAGAGCAGGAAGACTGCTCTCAAAGGCTGAGCAGACCCTGCATAAACTCCAAGTGATAACAGGGGTTTCCATTTAGGGAACCCCGGGGTATACTGGTGCTATGCTGCCTGCCTTATACACAGCACTGTTACTTTTCCTAACACTCCTTCAAGGCAGATTTCATTATTTGCTGATGATGTAACTGAAACTCAGAGAGGTTATGTGGCTTGTCCAGAGCCACCATGGTAAGTGGAAAAGCAAGGCTCGATACTGTGTCTCTCTTTTCTTTTATACATTTTCTCTAGTTAGTCCCTTTTTTCCTCGTTTCCCACTTCCATTGCCTTCTTTACCCACTGACAAACCATTATAATGAGTCTGATGTGTATCCTCTTGTTTGTATGGATTCTTGTAAAAAAAAACTTTCTCTTTTGTGTTCCTGTATTTTTAATTTCAGTAAATGGCATTTTGCTGTAGATTTCTTTCTCTTTTTGTTATCTATTTATTTATGTAAACCACGTTTTCAGGCAGCACTGGGTTTGAAGATCCATCCGTGTGGCTGTTGTACTGCTGATCCATCGTTGCTGATGGCTGCACGGTACTCCGGGTAGTATCCACCACATTAAATCTCGGGACAGACACCCAGGTTACCTCTAGATCTCTGCCACACCGAAGAACCCTGCAGTGCACACCTTGCCCACGTCCCTTGATGAACCTGTGTTGGATTATTTGGGAATTTCTGGACTATAGGGCACACATATGCTCACTTTGACCATATTGGGTCAATTTGCTGTCCAGGCTGGCTGCACCATCCACGTGTCCACAAGCAGTGCAAGAGCACTACTGTATCCTCCCATCCCTGCTGGCACTTTCAGTTTTCTCATTTTTCTAATTTTCTAATTTTGGTCAGTCTGTATGTTTAAAGCAATATCTAATTGTTTTAGTTGGCATTTCCCTAAATTTTTAATGTTTTTAAAAACTATCTCTTCGTATGCTTGTTAGCTGAACTTTTTCTACTGCTATACTGTGCTCCAGTTCAGGGGATGAAGGTCATGGTCAGCGCCCTGCCCATCTCTCTAGACTAGCACTGTCCTTTCGAAATATAATGCAAGCCACGTATGTAATTTCAAATTTTCTAGGAGTCACATTTAAAAAGGTAAAAAGAGACAGGTGAAATTAATTTCAACAACATATCTTATTTAACTCAATAAATTATTATCATTTCCATATGTAATTGATAAAACAATTATTAACGAGTTGTTTTATATTCTTTTTTCTATACTAAGTCTTCAAAATCCCATGTGTATTTAACCTTTAAAGCTCATCTCAATTCAGATGCTAAATTTTCAACGATTGAAGGGAAGTGTCGTCACTTTGCACAAGTAAAGTTTTGTCTAACAGAAAAATACATTGTTTATAAAATTTTGGATATGCCTGATTATTAGAAGGCCCTTCTTTTATTGAGCCCATATCTGCTTCTCTCCAATTGCTACTCATTTATCATAATATTGCTTTCCGTGGCCACACGTAAAATATGCAATCTGTCTTTGAGAGGACATCCTGATAAGCCTTGGAGTATGGCTCTTGAGTTTCTCTTTCCTCACGATGTCTTCTCTTCCTGGTTGTCAACATTTCCGTTTCCCCCAGTTGTACCTCACACGGCATAGTTCCTTCACTTAATCACACTGGACCCTTGGGTTGATTGCATTCCAAATTGTCCGTATCTTTCCTAAGATGGGGCACTAGAAGCTGCACAGTTCTTTAGCTGTAGTCTGTGGATGGGGCAGTGCCCAGTGAATTCTAGCTTCCTCTGACCCAGACTCTCTGCCACCACCAGAGTAACTTGAAACTAAATTAGCTTTTAGCAATCACATTTGGACTTGGTTAACAATTGCTTGTTGTCTTGTAATTCATCTGTTGAGCACCCACTGTGTATTTAATCTGTCTATAAAAGTATAGATGAGATGTGACCTCCTACTTACAACAGTTTCTAAGCAAAGGGAATCAAGCTTATAAAAATAAAATTTGCCTAAATAAAATAGTAAGTTTCCCTCCACTGTAACTGCCCCCAAAAAGCCTTCCAAAGACCCATCCTCAGAAATACCTGTAGCGTGTCTTAAGTAACTGGAGAAATTTCTTGAACCTGAAAATAGTGGAAAGCCTCTTCCTCCACTGGCATCTATCCAGAACGAATTAGTAGAACAGTCTTTGAATCCGTTGTTAATCTGACATAAGGATTAGTTAGTTTATTTTACTGCAAAGGCAAAGCCAGCACACAATCTCATTTTAATAAGAAAATATAATATAGAAAGATAAATTTTCATCTTGATATTATTGATATAGTTCATTACACAGATGTACCAAATTAAGAGATAATGATATGCAATATGGTAGGCATTAATAATAAAGACAGTGTGAAAGATTGTAGGACAAATGTAGTAACAGTAAAATGATCATATTAGGATATAGCTTTTATAACAGAAGGAAACATGCTGTAACAAAAGAATGAAAAATATGGTTGCTTGCAACTTATAGTCACGTATTCAGACTTGGTCACTGCTTAGCCTGGGGTGGGCGGTCGGGGGTGTGAATAAAAAGGGACAGAATCCAGACTCAAGGCAAGAATATAGCAGATAAAAGAATTTTCTTTCTTGTTTTCTCTACTCCTTAGTGTTGACCACAGACTTCCCCTGACTGGATACACAGACAAAGGGGTGACAACTTTAACCCTTAAATTAGGTGAGGACCAGTTTGAGAAACACATGATGGAAAAGAATAATCAAGAGAATGGGGGGCCGGCCCCGTGGCTTAGCGGTTAAGTGCATGTGCTCCGCTGCTGGCGGCCCGGGTTCGGATCCCAGGCGTGCACCAACGCACTGCTTCTCCAGCCATGCTGAGGCCGCGTCCCACATACAGCAACTAGAAGGATGTGCAGCTATGACATACAACTATCTACTGGGGCTTTGGGGGAAAAATAAATAAATAAAGTTATTTAAAAAAAAAGAGAGAATGGGAAGATATGTGGGCCTGGCATCATCCTTACCTGACCCTTCTGAATCCCCTCATTTTTTATTGTTTTCAGGAAGAGTTTCATTTGGACCATGGCAGCTACAGAGTTCAAGTATTTTCCTTCAGCTTTGGTGGAACGGGGGACAAGGAGAGCAGGTTAGGGGGAGGGGGAGCAGACAAAGAATGAAGAAGAGAAAAACCCAGTTCTGACCCAAAAGGATTAAAGATGGCCTCCCTGGCACTCATTTCTCCTCACACTCCTAGGACTTAATTCACTTCAGCAAACAGTCTCCTAATAGATGTTGTGCAAATCTTTATAAGATCCCAAAGATGAATGATACATCACTCCCACAATATGATGGGGAGGAGATGGCACCAACGCACAATGAAAATCAAGGGCAGGGTGTTTTAAGTGGTCTAGGAAAGACACAGAATGTTGTGGGAGTTCAAAGGGAAGACTTCACATTTATCTGAATTTGGGGACTTGGGGTGAACTATCGAGTAGATAGTCTGAGGTGAACTTACAAGGGTGAGTAGGATTTCCGTAGACAGAGATGAGCTGGAAAAAGCACACTAGGCTATTTCTTCAGAGGGAATTTCCAAGCAGTATTATGCAGGCAGAATTCCTTGCCTACTCTACTTAGAGTAAAGGGCTCAGTCGTAAAGGCATCCATGTCCATACTCTACAGGTCTCATAGCATTGTGAGGATAACCCAGAGTAGTCTCAGAGCTAGGAGACAGGTGGTTCCTTGCTTCTTTGACAAGTAATATGCAGTATTGGCCATGTACCTAGTTAGCAAGTATGAGTCTGAACCCAGGATACACACTGTCAGGCCTTTTTCTCCTCTTAATGGCAATTATTCGTTATTGACCAGGGCATCAGGGCAAATGACTAAAACAACCATTTCAGATAAGGCATCTTTAAAGCTCTGTAAGCACTAACTTTTAGGTAGCCAACTTCAGTGGACTAGAAAAATCAGAATACTGTGTATTTAAGCCTCTCTTTTTCCTCCTGTATCAGTCAGGATTCAACCAGAGAAACAAAACAAATAGGAGATATATATCAAGAGATTTATTCCAAGGAATTGGCTTACACGATTGTGGGAGCTAGCTGGGCAAGTCTGAAGTCTGTAGGGCAGGCCGTCAGGAAGGGCAGGCTGAACTCTTGGGCATGAGCTGAATTTGCTGTCCGTAGGTGGAATTTCTTCTTATTCATCTCGGGGAAGCCTCAGTTCTGTTCTTAAGGCCTTCCAACTGATTATGGCCTTTAATCATATCTACAAAATACCTACATGGCAACACCTAGGTTAACATTTGACTGAGTAACTGGGGCCAATAGCCTAGCCACGCTGACATGTACAATGGACCATCACACATCCCATAGAGCAGCCCTGATGTTAAGGCGAGGGCAGGTAATATTAACAATGGGATCAGGAAACTTATAGCACCGGCAGGGGGAATCAATCAAAGATACAAAATGCCACATGTTATATGCATCTATTTATATGAATATCCAGAATAGACAAATCCACAGAAACAGAAAGCAGATTTGTGGTTGCCAAGGGCTGGGGACAGTGGGGAGTGAGGGGACACTGTTTAATAAGTACGGGGTTTCTGTTTAGGGATGATATAAAAGTTCTGGGACTGGATAGTGGTGATCATGGCACAGCATTGTGAATGGACTTAATTCCATTGAATTGTACACTTTAAAATGGTAAATTTTATGTTATGTGTATTTCTGTGATAATAAAAAATAATTAAATGTAATATAAAAAACCTTGCTCTGCACAGCTGACTGCAGCGGGCCTGAAATTGGAACACACCTTGCCTGTGGGTGGGTAGGGTGTAATTTAAAGGTGCCAATTTAGCGTGTTTACCTTTGCTTTAGCAAGGGATTCAGGTCCTTGACAAGTGGTGGCCTTGGCCACACTTGAGATGGACATTGTTCAAGCCTATTGTTCTGAATCCCCAGCCTGTGAGGGCAAAGGCAGGCTCTGCTTAGACAATTTGAAAGTGTATTGAGTAATAAAGACAGTACGGAATTGGGTGGCTCTCACAGAGCTTGCAATGGAGATCTTCAGATACGAGGAGCTTTTGTTTAGTGTGTGCCAACTGGGAAGATGGTCATGAATCTTTAGCTTGTCGGAAAGAAAACTGAGATGTACCTTGGCTGTTGGACTTGGGTTCCTGGGAATATTTGACTGCCATGGCTCTTTTCTTCTCGATAAATGCTTTTCAGACTTGCTCTTTTTTGGGAACTGTGATGTGTGGGTCCTTTCCTCTGTGTATAGCATGAGCTCTCGCTTGGCGTACGGTGGATGTCAGCATAATGATCCTTTTGCAGTGGTGACAGTTCAGAGAAATGTTTTTTGAATTTGTTGCTACTGACAGACGTAGATGAATTCCCAACTAGAGTTATGGATCACCAAGAAAATAGGCTGTGACAGTGCCCTGGAGCCAGGGAGTGAAATGGACCTTCCCTGGAAGAGGCTGCATGGGGCATATGTTCAAAGCTGACGTGCAGAGTGGCGGAGAGGGCCAGGTTGGAATGTCCTTCTGTTTATGTCTGTGCTGCTTCCTTCTCAACTGGAAATAACACATTGCACGTTTAATGCCCTTAATGCAGAGATTTCTTCTTAGAAATATTTTCAGTTCTTTCAGAAGCAACGTTAAGTGTTTGAAGTTGCTGAGAAAGAATTTATTTACTAGCATAAGCAGGACTTCAGACAACTGAAAGAATCTTTGGGAGGTCCTATGCTGGGTTTCATTTGTGTCATTTTTACAAGTTTAAAATGAAATTTAAAAGTTACCATTAACCATTATATATGTTGATTTCATATAGAGCTGATTTCAGCCTTTAAGAAACAGATTTTAGGCAAAATTAATTTTTTGAGATGTGAATGTTCCCATCCTTATGACTCAATAAATCTTTAAAAAAGCTAAGCACAGTTTGATGTGGTCCTTTCCACAAAACTTAATCAGCCAACTTATGCATCTCAGGCATTCTTTGACTTATTCAGATCCCTGAGTCCTGCACATGGGGACCTATGAGCAGCTTTATATTTATGGGAGGAAGAATTCTGCCCGACTCTATCCACCAATGGCCTAGCACAGTGTTCAAATGCTACAGTTAGGGCCCACACTTCAGGCCTGGTCTTTATGGGACACATATTGAAAGACAATTATTTATAAGAGTTAGATGTCTAAGATGTGCCAGGCACTCTATACGTGTGATTTTATTTTTTCTAACAGTTTTGTGCACTATGTGTCATGTTGTAAAACTGACACTCAGAAAGGTGAGTAACTTGACCCAAGTCACACAGATAGTAAGTGACAGAGTTGACTTCAAAGTCAGGACAGTCTGATCCTCAAACCCTGTCACTTTCCATTGCACCATGCCAATAAGGATTTTCAGGATTTTTAGCCACAGAGCTAATGTCTGAGTCTGTTCAGGCTGCTATTACAAAATACCACAGGCTGGGTAGCTTATAAACAACAGAAATTTATTGCTAACAGTTCTGGAGGCTGGAAGTCTGAGATCAGGGTGCCAGCGAGATTGAGTGAGAGCTCTCTTTGGAGTCGCAGACTTCTCCTTGTGTCCTCACATGGCAGAGGGGGCAAGCAAGCTCTCTGGACCTCTTTTATAAGGGCACTAATCCCTTCATGAGGGCTCCACCTCATGATTTAAGTACCTTCCAAAGGCCATCACTAATTACCATCACTCCTAATACCATCACTATTGGGGATTAGGATCTCAACATGTGATTTTTAGGGAGATGCAAACATTCAGACCATAGCAGCTAGTCACCAGAAAATGGGGCATAGGGCACCTACAGTTTTAAAGGAGACAGGGTGATCCAGGGAAGTTTCCTGATAAGGAGACCTGGGCAATGGCAGGTAGTTCACTTCAAGAGCTTCTGGTCTCTTAGAAAACGCAGCTTAAGTATAACCTCCTCTTTGGAGCCTTGTATTCCTGTGTCTCATGTCCACAGTTAACCATGCCCTCCTCTGTGCTCACTGTACACCTGCCCGTGTGCCAGTAGTCACACCTGTCATACTTTATTGTGCCTGGCACAGAGCCTGGCGTAAAGTGAGACCTTAATGAGTGTTTATGGAATTAATCAGGTAAAGCATCCAGGTACATCTTGGAGAATGGGAGGACCAGAGGGAGACTGGGCGAGTGAAATAGGAGACCAGGGAGGAGCTAACTGGACTTGAAGATGAGCCACCTATTTCTGTGTTTGCCTGAGGATAGATCAGCTGGCACCTGAAATATAAATGGAGTCACAGACTTGGTGATAAAATCCAGGCTTTCTGTTCATTGTATTTTCAGCTTTAGGGAGGTTGATTTCCACAGTGGATATATTTTTTTAAGTAAGGGCTTTCTCTTATGTGTGTGTGTGTATGTGTTTATATATTTACCTGTGTTTTTGCCCAAGATGAAAACAAAGAAAGAATTTGGAGAAAGACTTCAGGGAGAATGAAAACAGGGAGATCATCTGCTCTGATGACTCAAAAATCCCCATTTTGGCCTCCAAGCTATGGATCGGACAGCTATAGCCTGTGGGCCAAATCCTTCTTGCCGTCAGTTTTTGTACAGTCCTAGCAAAAACCGAGCTAAGAATGATTTTTACATTTTTTAGTGGTTGAAAAAAATAAAAAGAAGACTATTTCACAACATGAAAATTATATGAGATTCAAAAGTCAGTGTCAATAAATAAATTTTTATTGGAACCCAGCCATGTCCATTCATTTGTATATTATTTATGGCTGCTTTTGTGCTACAAGAGTAGTGTTGAGTAGCTACAACAGTGACGACATGGGCCATAAGCCCTAAAATATTTATCTGGTTCTTTGCAGAACAACTTTGCCAACCTCTGCTCTAAACCATAACAGTATCATCCCCTTTTAAGGCTGGTGGGAAAACAGAGTAATATTGTTTCCATTGTTTAAGGAGCCTTCTAGCAGAGCATACTGATTTTATTTATAGATTCCTATTGATTTTTGGTGTTACTTTAATCTGTATTGGCGTGAAGGGCCTGGAATAATTGTTGTGTGTTGTGAAGGTACATTCTAAGTAGCATCTGGAAAATCTCTTATGATTGATTTTGGTAAAGAAGCTTTAATTTTTAAATTGCTTTTGAACTTTTCCTTCTTAGAGTGGGTGCTGAAGGGAAAGAGTGAGATGGGTGATAGCAGCTGCTGGCCCCGTGCTACCTCACGGGCTGCCGTGAGGATTAATGAGATAATGTTTGGGCGGCATTTTATGCTCCTCGAGGAAAGGCGCTACATAAGTGTAAGACATTATTATTAATAACACGCAGAAGACCTTGAGGTAATGATCTTCAACTCTGACTCACAAAATAATAGATTTCTGCTAAAACAACTTAGATTTGATGATTAAATGCATGTTTGTAATGCTGCCAAAGTAGCAAGGAAATCTTGGAGCCATAAGAGAGACCATTGTGATTTCAGGATATATAAATTTGTCTTGATTTTTTAAAAGACAGTTTTGGGGAGGTGCTCTTGAGAAACAGAAGTGAGCGTGCAGGGAGAGTAGGAGAAGGAAGAGAAAAAGCCAATAGGGGGCGTGTTCCTGGGATGGTTACGTGGACAGCTGGAGTCCTTGCTATCTGCTGGGAGCCCTCTGAGGCACTGTGTGGAATAAGCCTCACACTGTCCTTCCTCAGGAGGTTGGAATTAGTAAACTCATTGTATAATAAAAATGACCGTTGCCAGGTTTTGAGGTCATTCCTTGTGCCAGGAGCTCTGCCTAAGCAGTTTTGTTTATTTCTGAAAAAAATCTGGAAAAGTATCTTTAGTCGCATTTTATAACAAGAAACTGAGGAGTTAGTATAAATTACATAAAGTCACTTAACAAGTGTGAGGCCTAGGATACAGATCCAGATCTGCCTAAGAGCCCTGCTTATGCTCTTTCCTCTATGCTATGTAAGAATGTAATTGCCTCCTACCGATATTTTAAGTGGTTTCTAATTTGTAATGTTAGGAGGATAGGGTGTATGTTGGGAGGTTATGCTGCAGTAACAGATAACCCCCCAAATCTCAGTGATTTAACCACAAGTTATTTCTCTCACTACATGTCCATGCAGGTGGCGGGCGTCTTCATGTTGATATCATCTTCACTTGGGGGTCCAGGCAGACGGGGCAGCCACTATCTGGTGGTGCTGGCTCTGGGGTGAAGCAAGCAAGGCACCCCTGGCTCTCACTCTCAGGGTCATGCAAGTGCCAACCCTGCATTTACACAGCCCTAGGAGTGAGTGCCTCCTAAATTTTGTATCATAGGCGCCTCGCTTCCTTTATCCTAGTCCAGTCCAAGTGGCAGAGGGAAGAGGGCCTGGTGAAGCACGTGTAGCCTCTTAAAGCTTTCACCCAGGGTGACATGCCTATTTCTGTTCACATTTCGTTGAAAAAGCAGGAAGGACACTGGATATTGGTGAACAATAATAGAGTCTCCCAGAGTAGGTTTGATTTAATTCATTTCTACAAGCCTCCTTCTTTTCTTGTTAATGGGTTAACAAGTTTAAGCTATTAAGCAGATCATCATGGCTTGGAATATATTTAATTCGGATTGACTTTCCTATGTGGTCTCATGAAAATTCAGAGTAACCAAGTGCTGCAGCCAGAAGTTCCTATATTTGAGTCTTAGAAGTAGAGTAACAAGGAGGGTGTTCTGTAAGAGTTCCTACCCCCAGATCAGCAATCCAAAGCTCATCTTGGCATTTAGCCATTTCCTAGATGGCCTGGGAGACAGAGGAGACAGACAGGCAATTACTATCCCAAGATATCATCTCGAATGTGTAGTAAGAGCCTTTGGCAATAGGCACGGTTTGATACTATTACAGTGTGATGATGAGGGGGGCTTGTTTATGAATAGTTGTCCTTTTCAGCAGGTGGTCCAGCAACTTCTTTTGTTGTGGGCTGCATTTTTTCTGTGAGCTAGAAACAACTAAGCAGAGTAAATGTAAAAGGAACATTAACCAAACACACACAGACACACACACACACATTTCAAAGAGGTATTGCAAGAAAAATGGCTTTGAACAAATAATAGCAAAGCTGATAATAGATATTAGACTTTTATGTCTGCTTAGCCCTGTTCAGAAATGCAAGAAACCCAGATCTTCTACCAAAATTCTACTCTTGTCTTGGGAGCAAGTTCCAGGATGGAAATGGTGTGGTACAGCCAGGATTGGAATTTAGGTGTTGGGGGACAGGGTAGGGTGTTAGGAGAAAGGGAATCATATCACAGTGAAAAACTGTTGCCTCCTTGCGTTTTTGTCCCCTCTAGCATGCACAAATTGTGTAACTATTTAACTTTGCTTTTTTCACTTGTAAGATGAAACTGGAGAAGATTGTAGCTCTAAATTTGGTAATGAAAACAAAGGAAGAGATTGTCAGTTCAGAGGGCTAGTAGGACTGAGAAATTTCTTTTTTAGGCTAGAAGACACCGAGAGAAGAAGTTAGTTGAGAGAGTTACTGAAAGGTACAGGAGAAAGAAAACCTCTGCCGTAGCAAGGTTGCGAAGGAGGTGGGAGAGAGTGACATCAGGAGACGAGGGTGGAGGATTCAGTCCAGAAAGGTGGGGATGCTCCTCCCTCTAGGATAGGCTGGAGTGAGGACATAGTGCATGGAGATACAGGTAGTGAGGAGGATAAGGTGGCGTCAAGAAGATAAAAAGGCTCGTGCCAGCTTGGTCATCTACCTAGAATGTGTGTGCAGGGAGGGGAGATGGACATATTAAGGAGTAGAGAAGAAGTTTGGAACAACTGTGTGGAGAGTGATCAAGAGAGTTACCAAGAGGGGAATATAAGCATTTTGGAGCACCGCAAGGACTCAAATGAAGTTGAGCAACAGGAATTGTGTGGACCCAGTCACCATATTTTTCACAATTTGACACACTAGGACAAGGGCTGAGGGAGTCTAAATGTAAGACAGGGCCACCTTGGAATGATTGCCCTTGGCAACTTGGCTTGGGAGGAAAACAGAAGAATTTGAGGTTTCCTGTGGTCTCTATGAGGGAGTAGAGAAGGTTCAGTAGGTGCAAAAGTGGGGGAAAGATGGAAGGAAAGGAAGTTTTGGGCATGCAGGGAACACTGGAGGCAAAACAATACTCAGCAAAGATATTCTAAGACCTGTGAAAGACTGAAATGGAGTGGGAATTACATTCTCTTTTTGAGAAGATTGAGGAAGAAGGGGGCAGAACGCTGGACTGTGAGCCAAGTAAGGCCAGGGCCAAAGGTCTCCCTTATTTTGGTATCCTAGTCCTTAGCATGTCGGGCACATAGTGGATGCTCAGTGAATCTTTATTTTTTTTTAATTTTTATT
This sequence comes from Diceros bicornis minor, assembly GCF_020826845.1. Taxonomy (NCBI): domain Eukaryota; kingdom Metazoa; phylum Chordata; class Mammalia; order Perissodactyla; family Rhinocerotidae; genus Diceros; species Diceros bicornis. Next base: position 13,718,257 of record NC_080742.1, on the reverse strand, counting down.
TTTGTGAGGAACATTAGCCCTGAGCTAATGTCTGTTGCCAATCCTCCTCTTTTTGCTGAGGAAGATTGACCCTAGGCTAACATCCGTGCCCATCTTTCTCTACTTTATATGTGGGACGCCGCCACAACCTGGCTTGATAAGCGGGACGTTGGTCCGCGCTGGGGATCCGAACCTGCGAATGCCGGGCCGCCAAAGCCGAGTGCTCGAACTTAACTACTATGCCACCGGCCCGGCCCCTCAGTCAATCTTTATAGAAGTGAATTAAGCTGAATGTTCTCCAGAAAGATGGCAAAAGATGGAGTCAGGAAGAAATTCTGCAGTGACGGGGCTGTAAACAAGGTTGGCATGTGCAGGTCTCATCTCATTCAGAGGAGGTGACCTAGTTTCTCTTACCAGGCACCCCATCGAGGGCTTTTCTTCCCTCTCCTTATGAACTGGCTCCACAAATAAGGGGTAATTTCCCTTACTATACCAGCTGTGCCTCCCATTTCTACAGGAAGGGTTTCTGCTGTCATCCTAATACAAAATTATATCCTCCATCCTCCCTGATGAATACATTTTATGGTCATGGCTTTGATTACATTCTTGATAAAGAGTCATTCCTAGAGATTCAGTAAATACAATACAGAGAAAATGAAACAGAAATGAGAATCCAGCTAATTTGTATTAGAGATGGGTGAGTCCGTTTGTGGATTGCCGACTTTTGAGAAATAGCCAGGAAAGAGAAAACAAATAAATCAAACAGCCAGCACTGCTGAATGTAGGTTTTTTTTTTCCATTTATTTTGCTAAGTGTGGATGGTTGCTAATTACATATTTATAATAATACTTCATAGCTTAGTTGTGAATGTCCTGAAGCATGTTTTCTAAACGTAACGAAGTCTGGACCGCATGGGGCCCTCTTCCTCCATATTCCACTATTAAATTTTGTCTGAGAAGCAGTTTAAGTTTGCTGTGGAGTTTGTGGATTAATTATATTGGGGTGGATTAGCTGGGTTCTGATGATCAAAGTAAAATACCACAGAGACATTCTTAATTTTTGAGAGGTTCTATAAAGTTTCTACCTTTACTGCATACAAATAATGCATTTGATCATCAGAGAGAACTATTTCGATTTTAAGTTCTGAGGGCCATATGAGCCATAAATGTGAGGGCCCCCATTTTATTTCCAGTTTGGGAATTAGATGCCCTGTGTTTAACTTATAACCTGAGTGAACACCTTTCCTGTTCTCCTATTTCTAAGTTAGAGAATTGCTATGTCGTTACACTCAAGCTTCTGTGTCCTAAGATGGGGCTCAACTTGAACTCCCATCTAGTATTAATGTTGCGTCAGATAAAAGGGCTGTTTGTGGCTTTGGGATATAGCTGATCAGAATGAAGCAGATGGAGGAGAAGACTGCCGTCTTATTGCCGACCACAGCTAAAAATAGTGGATTTGGAAACATCAGCATAATGGATGTGTGCTTTCCAACTTGGAAATTGTAGAGCTATTCACATAGTATTAGGAAAAAATGTGTGTATATTTTGGTTTATTTGTTTGTGTTTGTTTTTGTTTTTGGCTGCGCAGGCAAATAATATTGAGTTGTGACTTGCAGATGAAAGTGGCTGTTGCTGAGGGATTGCTGGGCCTTAAGAAAGGGGAGTATCCTGCAGTAAAAATTTTTTTATTATTATTTCATCTAAAGACACAGGGAAAAAATTGCATCTCTGTACTGGTCCATTACTAGAAATAACTGTGTCCCCACGGCTTACTTTCCCCTTGTACTTTTGAACTTTAAGCTTTTAGCCCCAAAGCACTTAGAAATTTGTCATTGTATTTCTTTGGCTATCATTTCATGCCTATGAACTCCACTTTCCTCTCATTGGGCATTCAGTGCTCTTGCTGGGTCGTTTACCCTTAGAGAGCAGTGCTGAGTGAAGCTGTCAGCTCATCAGCAGCGGGCATATGATTTAGGTGTCCTGTGGAATTTAGGAGGCTGAATTAGGAAGCCTGGCCAGGCAGCCTTTGCTGTGGGTCCTGTACTTTATTTTCCCCAGCAGGACAATTTGGATTTGAACAACAATTTTCTTGTGGTTGAACCCTCTGTCCAGCTTCTTTGGAAAGGAGGTATGAGGAAGAAAGGAAGGAAGGGACCTGAATCATTCAGTTTGGGACTTTTAGGACTCTGATTTTAGCTTAGCAAGAAGCTGCAGGACCTTGGCCAAGGCAAGATGCTTGTAGACACCCAACCACCTGAATGAGGCAGGGGTGGTGGGAACCCACTCCCTGGGTTGCCATCGGTTCATTTATGCTCACCAGCAGTTCCTGCCTTTCGTTTATTTCTTTGTTCTTGCCTCTGCCTGAGTCTTTCCTTTCCTCTTCCTCTCCGATCCCCAGCCCTAGCATTTTTGTCCTTTTTCCAAACATGGTGTGCATGTGTGCGTGTGCACGTGTTGTTTTGTTTTGTGCTGTTTTTCTTTGCATAGCATTCCCACAGACCAACAGTTCTATGGTTTTTATGTGGATACCTCCTTTTGAATACCTCCATACTGGCCTTCTAGAAGGGCATGGCCATCTGATTCTGTACTGGTGCTAGTATTTATTAACCATTGTGCCAAGTGCTACATACGCAGAATATTTAATCTGTGGAAGGACGAAGTAATAATAATGTAAGAGTTAACACTTAACATAAGCACTTACGACGGGCCAGGGTGCTGTTCTACACACCTTCTGTGTAGTAACTTGTTTTATCTTCAGAGCAACCTTGTGAGGATTGTCTCAGTCAGGTTCTCTCCAGGAGACAGAAACCACACCAGTTTTTAAGTATTACTGGGTATAATTTATATACCATAAAATTTATCCCTTATAAGTATACAATTCAATAATTTTTAGTAAATTTATCGAGTTGTGCAGTCATCACCATAATCCAGTTTTAGCGCCTTTCCATCACCCCCAGGATTTCCTCAAGCCTGTTGGCAGTCCATCTCTGCTCCCATTTCCAGCCTCATGCAACCACTGGTCTGCTTTATATCTCTATAGATGTACCTTTTCTGGACATTTCATATAAATGGAATCATACAATATGCGGTATTTTGTGTCTGGTGTCTTTCACTCACGTAACGCTTTTGAACATCATACATGTTGTTGCACATATCAGAAGTTTGTTCCTTTTCATTGCTGGATAGGATTTTATTGTATGGATATACCACGTTTTGTTTATGAATTCCCCAGTTGATAGACATTTACATTTTTTCCAGTTTTGACTGTTATGAATAATGTGTGGGCATATGTTTTCATTTATTTGGATATATTCCTAGAACTGGACTTACTTTGTTGTGTGGTGGGTTTATGTATAACTTTTTAAGAAACTGCCAACTATTTTTCAGAGTGGTTGTACCATTTTGCATTCCCATGAGCAATGTATGAGTGTTCCAATTTCTCCACTTCCTTGCCCATACTTGGTGTTGTCTGTCATTTTGATTATAGCCATACCGGTAGGTTAGTAGTAGTATCTCATTGTGATTTTAATTTATATTTCTTAAATGAATAATGATTTTGAGCACTTTTTCATGTGTTAGTCATTCATGTCTTATTTGGTAAATTGTCTATTCAAGTTTTTTGCTTATTGCTTGCCTTCTTACTTTTGCGTTGTAAAACTTCTTTATATATTCTGGATACAAGTTCTTTATCAGATATATAATTTGCTAATGTCTTCTCCCAACCTGTAGCTGGTCTTTTCACATATCAATTATTTTAATAGAGCGAATTTAATATGAAGAATTATTAACCATGTTAACATGCATGTCAACCATGTACTGAAGAACTGAAAAGGCAAAAAAAGAACACAGAAGTTTCATGGAGGCAACCATGGCATGAAGCAGCTAACACCTCTGAGGATGGAGGAACAAAGGAAGAGGTTGAAATTATAGGACTTAGTAGCTTGGAGAAGGAGCTAAAACTTAGTCCTCTGAGGAGAGGATGCTGCCCAGTCAGTGCTGATGTCACTGAGGGGGTGCAATGAGGTTGGTTCTTGGAGTGTTGAAAACCTGCAAACTAGAATCAATTACTGCTACTGGAACTAACCGCCACTGATGGGAAGAAGAGGGGCTGGGGCAACAGAGAGGAAGATCAAGAAGTCCTTTCTCCCTCCTCCAGCCTTCCAATCTCCCTTTAGCACCCCCATTGGCAGAACCTAACAAGGAAAGGAACAAGGCGGCAAAAGCAGAAATGTGGCTTGCGGAGTGCCAGCCCCAGCATCAAAGAACAGAGTAGATGGTGAGTTTGAAGCTGATAGACAACAACTTAATAACCAGTGTGGGTAGGTGCTGCCATTATTTCCATTTTACAGATGAGGAAACTGAGGAACGAAGAAGTTACATAACTTTCCCAAGATATTCAAGTTGATAAGTAACAGAGCTGGCATCTGAACGCACATGTCTGGCTCCAGAGCCCATTTTCTTCACTGCTACTTAGTCCACCTCTCTGATCCAACCACATGTTGTAATAAAACATATGGGTTGCAAACAGTGTTTCTTCCTGTTGTGGACTCTTGGATCTTCTGTGGTCCTGTGGTCTTGTTAGCTGAGAAAAAAGCTACCATAGTTCCTCTGAATTCTTGAAAGTATAAGAGAATTGTAGAGTTCTAGACTCTACTTAGAGAGACCCCCAGACAGTTAGCTTTGGTTCCAGTCTTCAAAAGAAACTAATCCAGCTGCTTTACTCCATTTTTTTTTATAACTCTGTCTCCCACTTTCAACTGTCCACTTCCTACAACATCAAAATGGTTTACCAACGAGGGCATATGGTTTTTCTCCCCCAGTGTTACCCATGGGGGATGAGAGTATTTGGCGTTAGAGGAGAATCATTTGGATATGGTTCTTTCTTAGGACAAGAGTCTAATTCACTGGATTCCTTGTTTTCCAGTTGATTATGTCTTTCCCTCCTATTTTTTAGTTGCTTTATAGTTCTCTGAGTTTCAGAATATGGTTCATTGTTTTCACTTTAGACTTGAACTTGATTTCAAGTTCAAGCTTTCGTTGCTTAACTTGCAAATTCTAGAGTAGTGATATTACCATGATTTTCCCCAACTGAGAAATTCGGCAAGTTTTCTTTTTTTCCAGATGAGTCACAATATGGATGTGACACATGCATAATGGGTTCAGTAGGCTGTGTGGTACTCTTATGCTTAGAATTTGAAAGTGACATTTTGGAACACTTATAAGAGCATAGGTACATAATTTTCCGTAGACAAATAGTGTTGCAACAAAATAAACTAAGCTGTCTGGGATATGCACATAGCATATGAGTGTTCCCCCATTCTGTGAATATACAGGTAGAAAATATATATTTTCCCTGACAGATGTATCCAGACCAGAAGTCTGGACCAGAATTACGTCATTGCACATTGAGAACATCAGAGAGGATAAAATTTTTTGGTGGGTGGATTGTTAACAGCCAGTTAATTCGTTTTTCTTTTCAGTAAAAGTTACAGTCCATTTAAGAATAATCTAGCTCTTTCAGACCATTGCCTTTTTGATGATAATTTGTTACTATTCCAAACAGCCATTAAAAACAGTATGAATTCAGCCAGAGAGGTCAGAACTAAACATGACTTCAGTCTTGTAGCTAGAGGTGCGCACATGTCCACCCACAACATAAAAACTCAGCCTCTAACTGCCTCGGTGGTGGTGAGGAAGCCACTTTCTCTCGTATACTTTGACTTTTAGGCTCTTGTCCTTTTCTGGTCAGGGAGCCTGTGACATGGAAATTCAAGGTTGGAGTTCTGAATATATCATGTTGCTGTGGGACCAACAGGAGCAGTAAATCTATTACTTTTGTCTAGGTATTAGCATAGTTCTTGATTCATCTGTGACTTCCATGTTTCCAGGGTGCTGTTCGCATCATATTATTTCTAGGATCAGCTGGTTATGATTTTATTATATATTGTCCAGTGAATGGTTAACTAATGAATTATTCTGAATAAAATACTCTGTGCCTGTCATTGACCATACTTCTGAGTAAAGGAAAATGTCTATGGCTTAGACATGCATTTCCCAAAGTTTTCCTGAGAGATACTTTTTAAAAAAACAGTTCTATAGGTAAATAAGTTTGTGAAATGCTTCATGCTCTAGTCCTCTGATAAAGATTCATAAAGCACATTAACATATTAAAGGTTCTGAGAAGTCTCACAATAAATAATGCTGGTGAACTTTGTTAATCCAGCATGTTCTACTTATTTGATTATTAGACCTTTCCCCCATGTAACATCTAATGGCATAGTGTATCCATTTGGTATATTCTGCTTTAAGCAAATTTTTCAAGACAACAAGGTGCTTGAATTTTACTTGGAAATAACATCAAAGAAAAAAGTCTTTCTTTACTTCTTTGCATAGTTAGCAGTCAACTTTCAGGAAAAACTGTGAAATAAATGAAATGAATTTTTAGTTGGAAACCAAGGAACCAAGGAAACACTTGGTTCAAAAATATTATATATGTTTTTTTTTTTTTTTTTTTTTTTTTTTTTGTGAGGAGATCAGCCCTGAGCTAACATCCGCCAATCCTCCTCTTTTTTTGCTGAGGAAGACGGCCCTGGGCTAACATCGGTGCCTATCTTCCTCCACTTTATATGGGACGCCGCCACAGCATGGCTTACCAAGCAGTACTTCGGTGCGCGCCCGGGATCCGAACCAGCGAACCCCGGGCCGCCGCAGCGGAGCGCGCGCACTTAACCGCTTGCGCCACCGGGCCAGCCCCCCAAAAAATATTATATATGTTTTTAATATTTTTTAAGTTATTTTTGCTTTCTATTTATTGATGGTGTGTTATAACCTGCCATCCCTTCAACTCCCAAGCTAAGAATAAACATATCTTGAATGTTTGTTGACTTGGAGGATAATTCTGTTATCTAAGAGGTGATTTTAAGTTTCTTTGCAGACTAGGGATGTAGGGGTAGAAGACACACATAAAAAATGGAAATTAAGACAGAGCATGAGAAGTACTATGTGGGGGTTACTGGAGTGTTAGAAACACACAGAGCCCCGCCTTGATCTAATGGGATGATTTTGGTCATAAACTCCCTGTGAATGGCATCAAGGAGACCAATGCTATTGAAAAGAATTTTGGAACCCACTAGAAGTGTGGGCTCCTCCACCAGACTGTGAGCTTCTTAGGATGGACTTGGTGTGTTTTTGTATCCTTAGGTCCTAGCACAGTGCGAGCCACGTGATAAACGTGCAATTATTTTTTTAAATGTTGAATGAACTAGAAGAATTGGAAGCAGAATGTTTTGATCCCAGCCGTCATTCAAGTACTATTTCTTTGCCTTACTAATGCTATTTGCTTCCAGCAATAAATCCATATTATTAGTTTATTTTAAATACAATTCCTAATGAATTTCACCTGTAGAAATAATAATGCAAAGTAAAAATGAAAATGATAAACGCTGCATATGGTAAAATTTGGTATGTTTGGCGAACTAGTTGTAAAACCAAATCTGTTCAGTAAAATTGAAATCTGTAAAAATTGACCTGGGAAAAATTGGACTTGACGAAAAGTATTCGAAGTAATATGAAACCAACAAAACTCAAAATTACACATGGTTAAGTATCTTACTGGCTAGGAGTTCACAGAAGAATGAAATCTTGACAACGTTTAGATTTGCCCAGAAAAATAAATGAATTTAGTAGAAACAATGGGTGCAAAAGAAACCTCACAGATGCTATCCTGGATCACCCACTTAAATAATGAGGTCTGGAGGCAAACCTGCGTGGGCTAGTATTTCCCTCACTTTATTTCCCAGAGGATGCATTATTACAGTTCATTAGCATCCTGCATCGTCTTACTATTGTCATAACTTCTTCCCTTCATCTTTTGTATTAAAATGTTTGCCTTCATCTTTTCTCTAGCTCACTGCGCCTCAAAGTGCTTCAGCATCATCTGGAATACTTGCTAAAAATCCAGATTCTTGGGTGCTACCCCTAGACTACTGAATCTGAATCTATAGTGTTCGGCCTAGGAATCTGCATTTTTATAGCATATCAGTTGATCCTTATGCAGATGAAAGTTTGGGAACAACTGGTTAATATGTAGGATTCATGTCTTTTTTATATGGTTTACTGATATTGGATGTGAACATGAACAATACCATTGGTGGCAGGATGTCAGGACAGCACAAAGTCATCCATTTATTATTTTATCCAGTCAATCAACACACAGTTTGTGGACACTTTTATGAGTCAGGCTCTGTCCTAGGTGCTGGAGGGGGTGGTTATGGGCGGTGCTCAACAAGATCAAGACCGTACCCTCATTAAGTTTACATTTTAGTGTGAAAGACTGACTGTACACAAGTAAAAAGTAAATATTTTCAGGCGGTGATAATTGCAATGAATAAAGTGTGAGGAAGTTTTCATATAGAGCTTTTCAGTGTATCATAAAATACCAAGAGCCCAGAGGAGAGGAGATGCTAGATGAGATGATCTCTGAAGTCAGTCCTCTCTCCAGCAGGGGCAAGGGTAACATTGGAAATTTTCTGATTTCTATGCTCCTGATAATATCCCTGCTACTTTCCATGGAATGTACGTTGTCACGGTGATGAGATGGGGCTGAACTGGCAGGAGGTTGTGAAAAGTTGCACTGTGAGAAGGAACTTTTGCTCTATGAAAGCTTTTGTCAAAATACATTCTTCGGGTCACATCAAGAAGCCAATCAAGTTGGTGAAGTGTCTCCAGGCCAGTCTCTATTGCTCTGGGCTGGCAGGGAAGCTGTGACTACATTCGTCCCCATCATTGCTAAAATAGATTGGTGAACTGTGTTATTTTAGTCATTTTACCAATAATATTTATACCTCTACAATTCAGAATATATAGTATTTTCCTTGAAAGTTCTAGAGGTCCTGCAAAGCAAGTTAGCATTCTTGTTGGCATGTAGTATACCTGGGTTATGACTTTAAAATTTTGAAATATTATGTAGTATAAAGCTTAATTTTCTTATTGGATATTTTGCTTGGTAAGGACAAAAAGGAAACATCCCAAATTGGCTACATTTTCCCAAATATCTGGACGGTTTCCAGTTTCCAACTAACTCCATTAGGACTGCAGGAAAGTCAAAAATATCCCCGTTGTGGGTAGCAGAGGACTGGATGCATTGTGACATCTTGTAAAGTTCCATGCCTTGTTTAATGACAGGCTAGAAGGCAAGAATTTGCTGACTCACCTGCCATACTCACAGGTGCCTGATTAGAAAAGGTGACCGAGAAAGGGATCATGGGGTGCTGGAAAAATGCTGAATACCTCTTGCAAAACAGAATTGTTAAAATGTCTTTTTATTTCCCTGCTTATTTGTTAAAGGAGACATAGGTCCACTCTTTACAGGAAAAGGAGGGAAATCAGGTTTCGATGCATCACAAAGGCACACATAAGTAGAAGGAAAATGAAGAGTTTAAGGAAAAAGGAGCATTTCAAACTGAATGCTTGGGAAAGCATCTCTTTATCATAATATCTTTTTATTCTTTGGAATTAATTTTTTAAAAAATGACAGAAGCCTTGTTGCTTAGAATACTTAAAACCATCCATTGACTTTTCTGAAGAATCGACTTGCGCCTGTGAGGAACTGGGTTAATTAGCATAAGTTGACTCTGTCACCATTTTCTGTGACAGTTGGCAAAACAGTGCCTGCTCCACGTTTCACTCTCACCTCTACCCCAGAGTGTCGCTGTGTCTCCTTAGCATTACATAACTCTGGGAAGGACAAACTGCATATTAAAAAAATCTAATAATGCTTCCTAAATTTCCCTGTGTCTTCTCAATAATAAAAGCTGTTTTGATTTGCCTTTAACTTAGAAACCTAGAGATTACTTGCCTGTGGCTTCTTCATTTCTTGTAAAAATTCCACCTTGTGAAAATAAAATAGATGTAGCACTGCACTAGAATTCTGAACTCCTCCAAATGAAACTTACTTTTCGCTTATTCTTTAAAAAAAAAAATTGACTCTTTTGAGGTAAAATTTACATACAATAAAATGCATTTATTTCAAGTGTACAGTTCAGAGTTTTGACAAACTATATGCCTACCTAAACACCATCACAGTCAAGAGAGAGAATATTTCTACCACCCTCAAAACTTTCCTCCTGCCCTGTTGCAGTCATTCCCCTCACCCTTGACTCCAGGCAACCACTGATCTACTTTCTGTCATTATAGAATAGTTTACTTTTCTAGAATTTCAGAGAAATAGAATATGCAGTGTTTAGTCTTGTGCTTCTTTTGCAGAACATGCTTTGGAGATTCATCAAAGTTATTGCATTTATCAGTAGTGCATTTTTTTCATTGCCAAATAGTATTCCATTGTATGGATGGACTATATTTGTTCACCCATTGATGAGCATTTGTGTTGCTTCCAGATTTTAGCTGTTATGAATAAAGCTGCTATGAGAATTCATATACAAGTCTTTGTGTTGACACATGTTTTCACTCTTCTGGGGTAATACCTAGGAGTAGAATTTTTTGGACATAGGGTAAGTGCATGTTTAACTTTTAAGAAGTTGCCAAACTGTTTTCCAAAGTGGCGGTACCATTTAAAATTCTTACAAGCAATGTATGAGTCCCACTTTCTCCCCATCTTTGTTCACATTGGTATTGTCTGTCCTTTGATTATAGCCATTCAATCAATGTACAGTGGTATCTCATTGTTGTAATTTGCATTTCTCTGATGACTAGTGATGATGTTAAGCATCTTTTCATGTGCTTATTGGCCACTAGTATATCTTCTTCAGTGAAGTGTCTTTTCAAATCTTTTGTAAGAGTTTGGTGTGAGAGTTCTTCATATATCCTTGATACCAGTCCTTTGACATATATGTAGATCTTGATTATTTTCTCCCAGTCTGTGATTTGCCTTTTTATTTTTCTTAATGGAGTCTTTCAAAGAGTTCAGTTAATGTTTTTCTTTTATGTTTTGGGTTCAATTTATTCTTAAGTCTCCCAACACATCATTCAGTGTATGGCTCCTAAATTCTAAAAGCAGGAACCAATCATATCGGTTCCTGAGAGTGCTAACTTTTATTTTATAAACTTAGCACAGAAGTTTTGAAGTTTTGAAAGAAATAGTGCCAGATGGCTTGGAGATACAGACCTTGCTGTTTCCTGCCAACTTCAGTCCAACCAGGTCCACTTCTAGGGCAAGCTTGGAAATCTAGATTGGTTGGCAGATCCCTGGTCCTCCTCCAGGACAGGGCCAGGTCTCCAAATTGGTCTCTTAGGGAATTTGAGGTAATTTGGGAGAACAGTCCACACTTCCTGGGCCTCCCTCAATGCAGACCAGCCTGAACTAGAGCAAACTAACTGCCGACATTGGGGAGTTTCTTTGTAAATTTGTAAGTGTGCCTCTCTATTTTTGATGCTTTCTTGAACATGAAAATGGAGTCCCTCTCGTATTCCAAGAGGCTAGCAAAGGGGTTTCTTAAGGACCATGATGCATCCTAGAGAAGTACCATCTCTGAAATAATAAAGTGCTTCTTTTCTTTTAAATCTTGGACAAGTCAACTAGTTTAATTGTCCAAGCTGGCAATAAAGAAGTAGGATATCAGAGGAGGAGGGTGGTGTAGTAGAAGCACTGGCTAATAGACTTTCCTGTAGGTGCACTAGTTAATGCTTCTAGGACAAGAGCTAATAGAGCAGAAAGCCACCAAACTATCTGGGAGGAGGTCACAAAGTTTCATGTAAATGTGCAGATCCAATTTGAGTTTTAGGGGAAATAGAGATGGGGGAAAGGACTTCTCGGCACAGTCGCAGCTCTGCTGTGTAAAGGAAGCAGTGGATGTGGGTGGAGCCACACTCTGGGACCCTCAGTCACAGTGCTTTCCTAGGTTTTACCAAATCTTGCTTATCACAATGGAAAATGCCATATTTGAGTATTTATTGGGCTGGTTATATGAAAATCTACTGACTAAAGCAGAAACACTGAATTCTGCCTGTGGCATAGATTTAATGAGAAAAATACACTTTCTGCTTGTTGCTATCGTAAATTCTTACCTGTTTCATTATGATATATATCAGATTCTTCTTAACAAGCGTAATGGTTAAGAGCACAGAATCTAATATCAGACTGATTGTCTTCCCGTCATAACTCTATCACTTACCAGCTGTGTGACCTTGAACATGTAGTTGTATCTTCTTTGAGCCTCAAGTGTCTCAACCGCAAAATGGAGATATAACAGAACTCATCTCAAAGAGTTTTCTTATGAAGATTCATTCAGATAATCCACGTACCTAGCACATGGTGAGCCCTTAATAAATATTAACTATTATTTTATTTAAAATAATATACTTGTATAGATATATATGTGTAGATATATTAAGAGATGAAAATTAAGAGATGTTAGATATGGAAATGGGAAACAATAATCTAGCACATGGTAATTAGCATTTCTGCAGAAGGTTCAAGAACAAATGGAACATAAACAGCATTCATAGATATAAGTAGAAAAAACATTCCAGGGCTCAAGAAAGACCTGAATCTGTAGATTGAAAGGGTTTACCATGTTTCGGGAAAAACTAATAAAGATAGCTGTCATCTAAACATGTCTATGTGATATTTTTGAATTTCAAGAGTAAAGAAAAATTTGTCAAGTATTCAGTAAGGGAAAAAATATTTCCTAGAAAGGAATAAAAAATCAAGATAACCATAGATATCTCCATAAGATGAAGACCATGTGTCAACAGAATTTTAAGGAGAAATGTTTGTGACTGAGAAATTCTAAGCCATATATGCCTGAAGGAATCAGAAAGACATTCTCAGATTTGGAAGCGCTTAGAAAGTATGTCCTTTATATACAATCCTGGAACATTTACTAACAGGCATTCTCTAGCCAAGAAAGAAACGAATAAAAACAAACAAAGCAAGAAAGGGGAGTTCGAGTCATAAAAATAATTGTCATGAACATTGAAATCAATTGTGTAGATTTAACTCTTAACTGTTGAAAATTTGTTTACTGAGTAGAACGTAATTGTAATAAATAAATCTTAAGAGAGAAGATAAATATTAGTTTAGCATTTATAAACTTGGTAGAAAATCCTGAATTATTTTTAAAAGTAGCAAGTGTGAGGAGTAGTAAGCGGAAAAATAGTAAATATCTTAATTTTTTAACCTCAAGAAAGGGAGTTAATAAGTACTGTTTCACTCTCCTGCTGATAATTAGTGTCATAGGCTCAGTGTGTATTTTAAAGCTGAAAGGTACTTATAAGTGGAATTAGAAATCGCACTATACCTTCCAAAAAGCATAGAAACTGCAAATCGGCATGTGTGCATTTTAAGGCATATAAATTATACCTCAGTAAAACTGATTTTAAAAAGTATAAAAAATAAAAATAATCCATGTTAAAAAGATAGACTGCAAAGGAAAGATCAAGGTATATACAAAATAAAAATCACAAAGCATGATGATGAGATTAAAACCCAATGCTCATTTATGACTAAATTTAAGTTATGACTGTAAGTTAAAGTAGGTGCTATTCCTCTACGTATTGACCAAGATTTACAGATCAAGTCTATTAGCAAGAGAGTTCAACAGAATGCTGTACATAAGAGCAGACGTTAAATAGGTGATTCAAAAAAGTCTTCCACAGGGGCTGGCCCCATAGTGTAGTGGTTAAGTTCGGTGCACTCTGCTTCGGTGGCCTGGGTTCCCAGGTTCAGCTCCTGAGTACAGACCTACATCACTCGTCAGCCATGCTGTGGCAGCAACCCATGTACAAAATAGAGGAAGATTGGCACAGATGTTAGCTCAGGAACAATCTTCCTCAGCGAAAAAAAAGGTCTACTACTATTGAGCTTCTAGCATTTCCACATTATATGCTTAAAAGTTCTTCTTTTCCGTATTTCCATGTTGTGCTATTCAATACATAAACATTCATGACTATTATCTCTTTATTGTGGGCTATACCCTTTATCAATATAACTAATCCCCTTTGCCCCATTTACTGTTTTTTGCCTTGCATTCTGTTCTGAATGATTCCTCCCTTGCTCCCTTTGTTCAATACACAGTTACTGAATGTCTTCTCTGTATCAGGCTCTGCACTTGTTCTGGGTATAAAGTTGTAAATAAAACAGACACCATCCCTGTTCTCATGGAACTTGAAATATGATGACAAATTAAGATTGTAATTCCTGTTTTCATTATTTGCCTGATAAATCTTTGCTCATCTATTTACTATAAAACATTTTTGTAAATGAGTAACGGTAAGTCTATTGTGAGTCTGAAAAAATCCAGTCTCTTTCATTGAAAGCTTGGTGTTGGATGAAATATTACTGCTTCTACTGGAACAGATACACTGGAATGATGAGAAACACTAATTTGATTAAAACTGCCAAAGATTAGTATAAAAATGTAAACTCTTGTTCATCATTTGAATTAGCCTTAGGAAAGCAATTGTGAAGTGGCAGAAGTGTCTTTTCTTCCCCACTCCCTCTGTGTGTCCCTAGACCCCATTCTGGGATACTCAGCTCCCCCTTATCTCTCCATACATTCACCATCCTACTACATTTTGGCTCCTCAGACTCATCCAGGCACATGGATGCAGAGGGAATTCTTGATTGTCTAGGGCAGTGGTTCTCAAAGTGTTTTCCCTGGACCAGCAGAATTGGCATAACCAGGGAATTTTGTTAGAAATGCAAATTCTTGGGCCCTATCCCATCTCTGCTGAATTGGAAACTCTGAGGATGGGGCCCAGGAGTCTGTGTTGAACAAGTTATCCCGGTGATTCTGATCCAGCGGTCCTCAAGCTTGCTGCACATTGGAATCCCCTGGGGAGCTTTACCAAGTATTGACGCCTGGGTCCCACCCCCCAAAGTTGCTAGATTTAATTGCTCTTGGATGTGGCCTGAGCATCAGGAGCTTTGAACCTGTGCAGCCAAGTTTTAGGGCCACTGACCTAGCTCTTTATAGACTGCCATTCTCTTTATACCGCATTTCTGATCATATTTTACATATCCAGTGTCCCATTTCCACAAAGAAATCTGAGAAACAAAACAGCCAGCTTCATTAACTACCTTATTGTGGTGAAATGGTATGAAAAGTACGTGCCTGGACTTCGAGACAGATGGCCTTGCTTACTGCTCAGGGCTCTGGCACTTAACTTGCTGTGTAATTGTCAGCAGGTTATCTCACTTCCTCATGGCTCATTTTTTTCATCTGAAAAATAATAATCAAATGCCTGTTATATACTTACCATGTGCTAGCCGCTCTTAAAGGCTGCTTATATGCAATAATTAATCTATTGATCACAGCAGTCCTATGAGAAAAGTCCACTATTTGCCCCCTTTCACAGATGAGAAAACTGAGGCACAGTGAGGCACTAGTACATGACAGACCAGGCTTCAAGTCCAGCTCGTCTACTTCTACAGCCCATGCTCCTGACCACATGCCGTGGCGCCTTGTCATAATGATCCTAACGGTTGGACCTCATGAGATTTTTATGAGGATCATATGTAGTAACACACATGAAAACCTCTGGTAGTACTTTAAAATCTGTACCTTTCCTCTTGTGAGTTGTGCATGTTTTAATGTCAGTTCTCATGGAGGCTCCCATCTAACCCAGTGACTCTCATGTGGAGGTTTCAGGTGTCAAGACAAACTATGGGTGGGATCTTGGGCCACAGGACTGTCAAGGCCTCTCACAAATTAGTGGCTTCCCAGTCTGCTTGGACATAGGCTGGCCTTGTCAATCATCATTAAAGTTAATTTTTTAAAATGTGCGTGCTAATTGGCCCCTGTGAGCGTAATTCCTTTAACCAGATATTCAGATGAACCAGCATTTCAAGATCTTCGGTTCAACAGTTTTTGCCTTGAGATCTTAGCATTTCGTTAGCATTTGCTGATTGAATACACAGCACCTGGCTTCTCTTTCCAAGAGTTGCTAAGAAGGAAATGGTCTTCTCTCCTAAGGAGCAACATTTGTTTTTTTCAGTTATTTTATTGAGGTCATAATGGTTTATAACATTGTGTAATTTCAGGTATACATTATTATTTTTCAGTTTCTGTATAGACTGCATTGTGCTCACCACCAATAGTCTAATTTTTATCCGTCACCATATATATGTGCCCCCTTCCCCTCTGGTAACCACTAATCTGTTTTCTTTATTCATGTGTTTATCTATCTTCCACATATGAGTGAAATTATGTGGTGTCTGTCTTTCTCTGTCTGGCTTATTTCGCTTAACATAATACCCTCAAGGTCCATCCATGTTGTTGCAAATTGGATGATTTTGTCTTTTTTCATGGCTGTGTAGTATTCCATTGTATATGTATACCTCATCTTCTTTACCCATTCATCAGTTCATTCAACTGATGGGCAGTTGTGTTGCTTCCACATCTTGGCTATTGTGAATAATGCTTCAGTGAACCTAGGGGTGCATATATCTCTTTGTGATGTTGATTTCGTGTTCTTGGGATAAATACCCAGTAGTGACATAGCTGGATTGTGTGGTATTTCTATTTTTAATATTTTGAGAAATCTCCATACTGTTTTCCATAGTGGCTGCACCAGTTTGCATTCCCACCAGCAGTGTATGAGGGTTCCCTTTTCTCCACATCCTCGCCAACATTTGTTATTTCTTGTCTTGGTGATTATAGCCATTCTGACAGGTGTAAGGTGATATCTCAGAGTAGTTTTGATTTGCATTTCCCTGATGATTAGTGATGTTGAACATCTGCCTGTTGACCGTCCGTGTATCGTCTTTGGAAAAATGTCTGTTCAGATCCTCTGACCATTTTTTGCTCGGGTTGTTTGTTTTCTCCAAAATATATAAAGAACTCATACAACTCAACAACAAAAAAACAAAGAACATTTTAGATGCATTTGATTTCTGGATGGAAAAATGTGGCCCTCAGTAAGCCTGAAATTTGTTAGGAGTTTGCTGCTCCTTTTGACAGTATTTAAAATCTGAAGGTAAGATTGCAGGAATTGCTTGTCCTGTTCTTTTAAAAAAGCTATAAATAAGCAAGGAAGCAGTGGCACTTCTTTCTGTCTTTGTCTTGTTGTCAGGGGGAGTGGAGAAGGTCTTATGGACCCTCATCAAGGGTTAGTTTTAAATCTTGAATGTCACTAGAGCTCGTGTCTGTGTGCCTTGTGGAATTATTTTTAAGCTTGTCATCAGTTATCTGACTCTAGCAATGGCCTTTCAGCAATCAAGAGGGCATCTTGTGAATCCTGGAAGCCTGGCGTACATGAGTATTACTCACTTGCTTATCCTTTTCCACCTACAACCTAATTGGGTGGGAGAAATGGAAATGAGAGAAATTTCGAATAATTAGAGCAGAGAATGTGGGGAGAATAAGTTAAATAGCAGCCAAGAATGGTGACAAAGGAAACTAAATGAAACCAACCATGTTGAGAATGGGAGAAGGAGAAGAACTAGTGAATAAGCCTGTCAGAAAATGGTATTAACTCCAGAAATTGAGGGAGAGTCAATAAAAAATTTAAGAATACAAGGTAGACAGAAGACTAGACAGAGGGGAAAAGGGCAAAGAGAAGGATCAAGAGTCTTTTTAGACAGTTATTTGGATCCCAAATGCCACAGTAACCTTTTTGATGCAGACACAATAAATACAAAACTGGGTGGCAGAGTCAAAAGGTGGCAGGAAAACTGAGATGCCTCCCGGAATCTGACTGGGAGCAGCTCTCTGTAAGGGCTGTTTGAGAGACTTGAATGAAGCCAAAGTAAGACTAAAGAATGAACATATCAAAAGCGGAGTTGTTCAGAAATGGCGCATGTTACAAGGGGAATCAGCAGGGAGGATCTTGGCGAGAACCATTCAAACTTTGCCCAGGAGAGGGAAGTCTTTGGCACCAGAAGGGTAGGCGGCAGCTGGGAAATGAAATCTGAGTTGTGTTTTGCAGTGAGGAATTCTCCAGGTTACCTGGTCTAGAGAAGTTGGGCTCTGGTTTTCAGCGTGCCTTCACTCTTGTAGCTAGAATGTTCTGTTTGAAAAGTTGGGTCTTCCGAGCAGAGAGGTACTGAATGTCCAGCTTTCTGACAGGGGGACTGGAGGCCTCTGCCACTTGTGGAACCACTTTTCCAAACCCTGTCTCCTTCTCAAGCTCAGGGAAACCACGTACTCTCCAAGCCAGGCAGCTTTCACTTCTTGTTTAAGCATCAGCCTCCCTCTCCATCCTGGCAGGGGCCATGCCTGCTTCACTCCTTGCTGGGCTCAACCTTCCAAACAAAGGTCGAGGGGGGCCCAACAAAGCACAAAGAAGGTGGGTGCTTATTCCCCCCCATCCTCTCCCTCCTCCTCACCCCACTCCTCTGGATAAGAAGAGCCTTAGATCTTACATGGTAAGATTACCTTTTCATTATTTCCAATCTCCTAAGGCAATAGGTACAAGGCAGAAGTTAAGATTTTAATAGATTCTCAGGCCTCAGTAGCCCAATGTCATTAAACATTTGAATTTTATAATGATTCTCATTGTTCTGTTTCTGTGTTCACCTGGCAAACTTCTCAAAAGGATTTGTCTTCCCATGTAGATCTACCTACAGGGGGAAAATGCACTAGACCTGCTGATGTAATTATTGTGGTCCTCATGGCATTTATAGTTCTTATTATAGATTAATAAGTTGGCATTCTGATCTTTGTGAGCTGGGTTAATGAGAAGCCGTCTGAGAGATGTGGCCCCACTTATGTGCTGACAGACTGGCTTTAAGCTGCGTCTGCAAAGCTGAAGGCCAGACTTGGCACCCGGGTAAAATCACCAAAATGATGATTGTCTCTCTAGAAGGCATCTTGGTAGGCAGCCAGCCTGCCTCTCCTGGTGACACTTGAGCTCCCTGGGAGGAGAGATTTTCATGATTTATGCATGCATGCATTCACTCACTCATTCATTCATCCACTCATGTGCCAGTTTATTCATTCATTCTTTCAAGAAATAGAGTGTTTTACTTCAACGCTAGGATAAGCTAAGGTAACTACATTTCCTTACCTGCATTATAATGTTGTGAACTATAACTGGTTCTAAATTAAAGATTAATGCATCAAATGTCACATTCTGTTCTTTTGTTCTTTTAGTATAGAAGTAAGTTTTTAAATAACTATTTTTAAAAGTTTGAGAGCAGGAAGCATAATGGGCCTCCAAAAGTTGCACCTCCATAAAAGTAATGAGAACACTGGCAAAAGTTATCAAAATCAACTTTTTCAGAGCAGTGGAAATTAACCAAAGTCTTGCAAAAATCTGAGAAACATCTATTCAAGAAAAAACAGCTTAATCTCCGTAAGAACAGTGAGCTTTATGGCATTTTTACTTGTTCTATACCCATCCCCCTCTCCCCAACTCTGTGGTAGCCTTGAATACTAGCAGCCTCACAACCATGGTAGTTGTGAAAACTAGCAGCCTAGTGGCCAATGGAGTAGGCATAACTGGTTTAGACTCTTCAAAGAGTCCCATCTCCAGAGCATTGTCATTATTTGACCTGTCTCACAGTTCCCTGGAAAAGCTCTGTTCACAAGGCAGTCTCATTATCTGACCTGATTCATAGCTCACTCTGCAGGAAAACCACTATCCCTGAGGAGTGTTTAAAAAATAATCATTGGCAATTGTTTAATATCACAGCTGCCTGAGGCTGCAATGCCAATTGGGGCAAGCAAGAGCCTGGCCAAAAACTTAAAAGGAAGATGTGAGAAGCAAGATGTCCATAGGAGTTTTTGAAGAGCTCTGCCATAGTCCTGGGGATCTAGAAGGCCACATACATATGCAAGGTTGTGATTACGTCAGGAAAGACCAGAGAACGTCCTAATGTCTCACGTCTGGCTGACCTTGAGGCTCTGTATAAGCAGGAAGTGAGGCACTAAGGCAGAGTTATAAACTTCCAGAGCATTGCAGATGTGCCCCAATACACACATGGAGCCCCTCAGCAAGGGCTGGGAGACTGTTGGTTCAAGGCAATTAAGAAAATACCTGTCCAGTCATTAGCTGACCGTTAAGCTTACTGAGCAGAGACTACCATGGCTACACATAACCTAGAATAGAGTTTACAGGATTAGTTGAGGAAAGTCGTTAAACAAACAAACAACAACAACAGAAACAAAAAAGAACAACAACAACAAACCCTGGATGGGAGGGAGGATCTGATTTCCAGATTTGCCACATTATATTACTTAAACACTTTTCAACAAAAAATTATAAGACACAAAGAAACAGGTAAATATGGCCCATACACAAGAAAAAAAGCAGTCAATAGAAACTATCCCTGAGGGAGCCAAGATGTTGGACTTACTAGACTTTGTTAGCTTTATAAATATATTCAAAGAACCAAAAAGAAACTATGTGTAAAGACTTAAAGGAAAATATAAAATGATGTCTCACCAAATAGGGAATATCAATAAGGAGCTAGATTATAAAGAACCAATAGAAATTTTGGAAATGAAAAGTACAATAACTGAAATGAAAAATTCACTAGAGGGCTCAAAAGCAGATTTGAGCTGGCAAAATAAAGAACCAGCAAAACTGAAGCAAGCTCACTGGTGATTATCCGGTCTAAGGAACAGAAAGAAAAAGAATGAAAAATTATCAGAGTCTCAAATATATGCATAATAGGAGTGGAGAAATCAAAACTCGCATACACTGCTGGTGGGAATGTAAGATGGTGGAGACACCTTGGGAAATAGTCAGCAGGACCTCAAGCCATTAAACATAGAGTTACCATATGACCTAGCAATTCCACTCCCAGGTATGTGCCGAAGAGAAATGAAAATATATGTCCACACAAAAACTTGTACATGAATGTTCATAATAGCCAAAAAGTGAAGGAAAAAAAAAACAATGTTCATCAACTGATGAATGGATAAACAAAATGTCATATAGCCATACAATGGAATAGTATTAGCAATAAAAAGAAATGAAGTACTGATATATGCTACAACATGATGAATACTGAAAACATTATGCTAAGTGAAAGAAGCCAGCCATAAAAGACCACATATTGTGTGATTCGGTTTATATGAAATTTCCAAAATAAGCAGATCCTTAGAGACAGAAAATAGATTAATGGTTGCTGGGCGCTTGGGGGTAGGAAGAGTGTGGAGTGACTGCTAATGGATATGGGTTTTTTGGGAAGATGATGACAATGTTCTAAAGTCAGATAGTAGCAATGGTTATACAACTCTCTGAATATACTAAAAACCAATTGTATACTTTAAAAGGGTGAATTGTTTAGTATACGAATTATATCTCAATAAAACTGTTATGAAAAATTGTGGTTCAATGTTTTGGCAAAGCAAACTAAAAGTCTACCTAGTATAGTAGTTCTCAACTTTAGTGTACATAAGATCACCTGGAGAATCTTATTATAAAATGCATGTTCTGATTCAGTAGGTCTGGGGTGGGGCCTGAGATGCAACATTTCTAACGAGCTCCTAGGTAATGTTGATGCTTCTGGTTCTCAAACTAATAGACTTACAGAAAAAAAAAAAAGTCTGGAAAGATAACTTCAGAAATATTATCAATTAATGGGCCTGGTGATGTAATTTAAGTCATTTTAATTTGCTTTTTTGTACCCTTCTAAATTTTCTGATTCTTTAAAAGTTCTCTTTTTTCTGCTGTAATCAGAAAGAAGTAAATAGCCATTTCTAAAAAAGGAAAAGAAATCCTCTGCAAGCATGTTATGTTTATTTTAGGCTACTGTTAGTTTTCTAGCCTACATTTCTGTCGGGAGAATTAATTTTGTAAAGAAATTATGGATGAAAATCTAAATATATACATTCGTATTATTATTGATTTTATATTTCCTGTTTAGACATTCTGGTTAGCATTAATAAGGCAATTGAGATTACGTATAATTACTAGCCATCGTTTTCTAAGGATCAACACTGCTGTATGCTGTGACTGGTTCTTACCCAGAGAGCTAATTTTAATATCACAATTACCCAACATCTACTGTATGCCTCATTGCCATGAAAGACACCGAGGAGGAGGGGATTCTAAAGATTTGATTTACAAGAAGCTTATAGCTATTTTATTATGTACTGGATAGCTTACTAAATAACAAGGCTCATTTTTACTTGATTAGCAAACATGGAGATTTTAAAATTAAATCTAATTTTTCCTAAATACGTGAATCCATAGTCAGTTAAAAAAGCTGACCTGCGGTGTGTTACTTCAGAGCAGTTTAGCTGTCATTGCAATAGCTGGATCCCCCTGTCTGCTCACAGGCCTTCCACGTTCTTTGAGCACACTCATTGACTAACCTGTGTGCTCCAGCCGGTCTGCCACTTAGTGTCACTTGTATCGTTCCAGGAAATAATTTTTTCTGAAACTGGCAGCCCGTTCCTTTGCCATCTACGTTCAGACTTTCTCCTCCACTCCTACCACAGGGACACTCTCCACAGTTTTCACCTACTTAGTTATCAGAAGGCCCCACTGACTGGCAGGAGAAGCAGTGGTTAGCAGAGGTGGGAGTAACTGTGCAACAGGTGGAAGAAAGAAATTGCCTTCCACTGAGATACTGACTTTCCTCTGCATTTTTCTGTCTCAGTTTCTGCTCTGTCCCAAACATACTTTATGAGGATAAATTTCAGTACTTTGTGAGAAGAAATTTGCTCAACCTGGATTTTTCTAGGGCACCAGGTGATGTCACATATTGGATTAAGTCCATTATTTTTTACTCTTTATTTCCTAATTTATTCTTGACATTCATTCTTTATTTCCTAATGTTTATGGTATTTGGCTAGCTTTACTTTTTACAACATCCTCAAAAATAAAACTTTGCTTTTTTAATTGTGTGTTTATTGGTAAAGACTCTTTCTGCTAAAAGGGATGGAAATAGGCAGGTAAACCTAAACCCCAAAGGAGAAATCCAGGTTGTCTCACTGGCTTCGAGAGCAAGAAGGCAGATGGGCCTGAAGGAGGGACATATTGGAAGACCACCAAGACTACTACTCTTCATTCTTTTCTCTCTGTAGAGCACCTTTCCCTGCTCTTGAGTCCACGTGGTAGAAAACATGGCCACTCCATTGCCTCTGAATTTGTGTGTTCATAAGCCTGTAGGTTCAGCCATGCTAAGAGGGACCACCTCTCCCTTGGACCTATTCTAGATTCCTGGGAAAGGGAATTGGACCAGTTTTTTTCAGCTGCCCACCTTATGTTAGGGTCACATTGTACAAAATTACAAAATGGCTTCCAAAGACCCACTGCTGCAGGAGGACGTCTAGGATGTCAAATGCAGGGAAAGGGAGATGGCACAAAATGACAACAAATAGCATTGACATAAGAAATAATAGCCCAGAAATGAAGGTCTCCAGAGCAGTGGTTATAGTAAGATAGTAGAGAAAGTTGATAAGAGATCGACCCACCAATTGAAAGCAGAGGGTGCGGCCAGCAAGGATGGAGTTATGATGCTATAACTTTGAGTTCCTCAAGGGACAGAGCTATGATGTTAAAGGCTCATCAAAGCTCAATCTAGGGAAGTTTCTCCAACCCACACTCTTAATTAGATCCCCTATGTTTCTACTGTGAAACGTGGTACAAAAGCACCATAGTGAAGAGTTAAGAAAAGAAAAAGAAAGATGAAAAACGTGCAGAGATTTTCTTCTGTTTTTAGTTGTAGTGTTCTGTTAGGTTGGGTTAAAAAACATCAGATTAATATATCCGAGGAATCCCAATAAAAAGCTGGAATTCAGAGAAGACTGAAAATAAAATGAAATGTGAAAATATATATTAGAGCATAAAGAACATTCTTATGGTGCTTAGGACACAATTTAAGGTAATTAGTAACAAGTGAATTTTCCAATAAAATTATACAAATTTCATTTTGTATAAAATTATACAAATACAAATTTACAAATTAAAGTAAAAATTATAGGCTATAATTTTATATCATATAACATTCTCAACTTAAGAAATACTCTATAGCTGTAACACCAAGAGTAGAGAATCTTATTATTGTTTTTTGGGTTTCATTACCCAACAAACCATTTCATGTTCCTCTTAACTTCCACAGTTATTTCATTAAAAAAATTACATGACTTGAGATTACGTTGTACTTAATTTTTGACCTTCCCACCACACCACCTAAGAAAATCTGAGACCCTTGAGACATTCCTGGGAATTCCTGGCCATGCTTGAATGGCAGCATGGGAAGAAAAATGTAACTATTGGTCAAGAAGTCTTCAGCCACTACCTCACATTACCGCCTAGTTTTTCCCAAGAGATAGCACTTTCTTTTCCTCCTTCTCTAGGAGCAGTCCCTTCTTCTACTGCACACACCTCATGATATCAGAAGAAGGTGCATTTCTTCCCTTCCAATATCCCGCTTGTTCAGCAGACACTTCCTGAGCATCTACCACTTGAAAGGCAGAAGGAGGAGATGTGAACAACCAGAAAAGAAGCCGTGTGCAATGGGAGTAAAGTAAGGAGTGTTTAGTTCAAAGAGGAGGTGATGGTAGACTTGGGCCTATAAGGGAGAGTGGGAATTTGACAGTGAACGGGGAAAGGGCATCCATGTTAAGCGACTAGCACAAGTACAGGCTCCAGTGGGTAAAAAGTTTGTCTTGAGTTCCACGCAGAGAGCAAAAAACAGAACCATTTCAATGTGTAGTTTCTTGTGACAGATAGACTTTATCTCTTTCAGGATGAGACACCAACCCCTTTTAATTTTTAACATGGTTATTATTTTCTATTCATTTAACTATTTGTGGGGGTTTTTGCTAAGTCTCTTTAGCTTCTCATCAGCTTTCTTTTAATATAAATATCACAACTACACAAAATCCTCCTATGAAGGTTTTACTGGTCATGAAGTCTAGGGTGAACTGCAGAAGTAAATGAGTCATTGTCAGTTTGTAAAAGGTTTGCAGGACTCTTTCCAGTTGTTCAGAGTTAGGTCCCTTCCCATGGGAAGCAACTGTGTGTTCTATCTCCCATGTGAAAAGCGTGAGGACAGACAGAGCCTCAGGGCTCAGTCCCTGTTTTCAGATGTCATTTCCTGGACAGAGGGAATGCAGATATCGTGCATGCAGAGGTAATCCTGGTCAGAGTTAGTAGTCTACTGCTGTTCCATCTGGATCATTTTCTTCGTGTTATTTGAGGATTTCCTCTTTTTTCACTTTGTGATGAAACTAGGACAAAGTGAGGAGGCAGGTGAGAAACTGTCCCAGTAAAAGCAGTAACTAACGTTTTTAATGCTTTACAGTTTACAAAGTGTTTCCGCATGTATTATCTCATTTAATTCTCACATCCATCCTGTTTATTATCCCATTTTACAAAAGAGAAAAGTGAGACACAGGGAGATAAGGTAGCTTCTCAGTATCTTCCAGCCATTAGCAAGGAGTTCAAGCCCAAGTCTTCCTGCCTTTCACACCTATGATAGTCTAGCAATTCTGAGCTGTCTGGGCAGCTGCCATACCCCACTCCTCAATCTTACCTCTGTTCTTCACTGGCTAACTTCCATTTTCCCTCCTTCAGGGGAGGGAAAATCCCTTGACAAAATCCCTGTCCCCTGGGTACTCTCACAGAAGCTATATGTCCCTCTATCACTGCTCCTATCACACTGTATTACTATTGTTTGCCCGGTTTTCTCCCTTGCTGGCCTTACCTCTTGAGAGCGTGGATTAAGTCTTATTTGTTTTGATATCCCCAGTGCCTACCATAGGGTCTGACATTTAGTAGGTACTTAAAAATGATCAAATCCCTTTCTACTGACTAGGGTTATAGTCATGGTTGGAGTAAAAACACCAGTTTCCAGCAGCTTCTGTGTGCTACTGAAGGGTGGCAAGATATTGGGGGGAAGCTGTCGCTTCCTGTGGAGTTTTCTGAGAGAGAGAGAGTTTCTGTGAAGCTGCTACCCCTGATGGTCTCTCACTTCTCTGACATCCTGGGTCCTCAGGTGGGCAGGCCCTGGTGCAGCTCTAGGATGCTAGAGTAAGCATCTAGGTACGAAATAGTTTGAAATCACCATGAATGTTGGTGTTTTATGCAATTTTAATTCCACTGGGTAATTTAAGATTTTTATTTATCATTTATTATTGCTCTGATGATTTTTTTCACATCTGTTCTATAACTGGGTGAGATCAGTGTAAATTGTCTAAGAATTGCATTGTGTTCTTCTGTTCTTCAGGCAATTATGTTACCCTAGAGTGGCTACCCAAGATACCCAAGGGGTTGTTTTGAGGGCATTATAAAGACTCTATGAGAGAATTGGAACTTGACCTGCCATGTGTTTTTACAGATTAATATCTTTGAGCAGTTATCCAGGGTTGATTACTTGTTGAAGTTCAAAGAAGACATGTGTTCTTAGCTGTAATGATGGACACAAGATGTGTCTGACCCTGCCAATTAACTATTGTTGGAAAGAACACTTTGGCATAAATTATACTGCAACTAAAGTTGTATTTGGCAGATTTTGTCCAACATTTAATGGGAGAATATAATTAATCCTATCTGGTAGGTCAATTCTTTCAGCTGCTGAGGGGCATATTCTTGAGGTTATTCATAATGATAAGCCATCTGGTTGCCATTTTATTAGAGAAAATCAAATATTCTATGTAGACCAAACTGAGGTTCTTTAGTTTATGAGTAATGCTTGCCCAACAATTCCAGTTTTCTATTACCTGTCATCTGATTTTTACCAGATTGCATGAGTAGTAAATGAAAAAATCTAGAAATTTGACCCTAAAGACAATATTCTTGCCACTCAGCCAAAACTAACAAACTCAAATACCCTTTAACACTATCTAAATTGGTCCATCCTCTATAATTTCTGTGAAAACCACAGACATTTCAAAAATTTTCTCAATATTTTCACCTCACAATTTTCAACCTCCTCCTTCTTCAAACCTTTCAAAGAAGAGCTGTTTATGATTTTCCCATTATGCATCATTTGGAATTATTTTTATAAATATTCCTCATTGGTAAGGACAGCCTCCAACTGTAAAGGTTTACTGAACTCTCGGTGTGCCTCATTACATTGTCATAAGTAATTTAGAGCTGTGAAGCCTATATTGGCATCTACACTGAAGTCTATAGAAGGAACAAAATGTGTATAATTTTCTTGTTCATTGGATAGAGAGGAAACCCTAGGCCCAGTTCTAGTCTGGGGCTGGGCCCTGGTCCTGGGCTTGGCTCTTGGGTCCCTTCCCCACTCCCCTGTTGGTGGCAAGGGCTCTCACTCCCCACATAGTGATCAGGAGTAGCACTAGTAATGAATTGTGTGTGGAGAAAATCAAGATTCTCAGCTGCAAACTCTAAAAACAATAGAACATGGCTATTCTAGGCCTATTCCTGGCATTTATCCCAAATTAGTTTATAAAGATCCTTGAGGTTCTTGGAGGAAAAGAAAATCTGAGAGAAAATATTATCTTTGTGCATTTTTTCAAAGGCTGTAGGATGGAATTTTTAAAAATGTATTTGGCATAACATTTAAACTCACATTTTCACTAAGTAAAAACAGCCAAATCAATTTCAGCAGTGTTCAGAAGACCAGAAAATAATTCGTATTTACCAAACAGCAAAGGACAGAGACCAATGGAGAAGAAAAAAAAATGAGCATAACCTTTTGGATGACTTAGAATTTGGAAAACAAAGGCAGAAATCCTAAACTCAAATAAATTTTATTTGAGGATAAAGAGGATGCCCAGTGCCAGATATTTTTCAGAAATTCAATTTAGGAAAGAGAATATTTAGAAAATATAAGTGAAGACAAACTAGCTTTATATTAAAAACAACCATAAATAAACTTATACCTTCTCTGTTTTTGTTCTTGGTATTTGAGTGGCTCAGCTGTGGACCTTTCATTAAGAGAAAGATTCAGAAAATTGAAGAAAGAATCCAGTGAAGAGAAAACAAATATTACAAATTATTAAGGGAACAATGGAATTAATTTACGAGGAAAGATTAAAGTAGCAAAGAATGTCTAGCTTTGCTTAGAAGTGACTCAAGGGAGTGATAATAACAGTCTACAAACATTTAAAAAGTGTAAAACACTGACAAGAAAGAGCAATTATTTAGCCTGATGCCATGTGCATATAATCAAAAATAACAGGATAAACTCAAAAAGGTTATCAAAAAAAGCTTCCAACCGGTGAATACTTTTGGATGGCTGAATATTTACTCCCACTGGAAGTGCTGCAGTTTTTAAACATTGAGCTTTCTGAGCAAATAAAACATAAAAGGTCTTCTTTGTTATTACTTGTTATTCTCCTCACTTAATCCACTAACACCCTCAGATCCAAATTCCACGGAGGTGAGGGAGATCCCACAACCTAATTAAAGTAAATTTATATGAAAGTTTAAATTAGGAAATTGTGTCTGGCTTACTTAGCCAAGGGCTTTTGCCAATGGACTTTGCTTATGCTGTTCTAGGCTATCTTATCTGGCCAACTCTACTCTTTCTTTGAGACTCAGCTAAACTATGGTACTGGAGAAACCTTTGCCACACAGGCAAGGGTTGGGCGTTTGACCTGGGTACGTCCAAATAGGAATGAGGATGCCTTACCCTAGCAAAGCGCAGTGTGTTGGAATCCCAGGTTTACTTGTCTGTCTCCCCTGCTAGAGCCTGGGCTGCTTTAGGGCAAGGACTGTGTCTTATTCATCTCTGCATCCCCAGCGCTTCTCAAGGCACTATGCACTGAGTAGGCGCTCTGTAAAATTCCGTTACATGAATGAATGAATGAATGAGTGAGTGAGAAAAAGATACAATTAATGGAGCTATTCAGCTTTTATCTTTCTGAATGCATTACTTTGGTCTTTGGATAAGTTTTTAATTCTCAGGTTCTTTATACATTTTTTAAAGTGTAGTTAAAGATATCTTTGGAGGAAAAAAAAGAGAAAGACTATAAAGTGAACCTTCAGGATCTTGCTAGAATGAGGTGTGGTTTTGGTGGCACTGGAGATCAAAGCATGTCCTCAGTGAGCGTAGGCACACTCTCTCTCTCTCTCTCTCTGTCTCTCTTTCCAAGACAGAAAGTGTATAAGGGAGGTGGCCGTTCCTGTGCTATAGCTCAAGCAGGGGTGGGCAGACTACAGCTGCCAGGCCAAATGTGGCCTGCCCCCTGGTTTTGTGTGGCTCATTATCTAAGAATGATTTTTATGTTTTTAAATGGTTGAAAAAAATCAAAGGAAGAATAATATTTTGTGATATGTGAAAATTATATGAAATTCTAATTTCAGTGTCCATAAATAAAGTTTTATTGGAACACAGCCATGCTCATTTGTTTACATATTGTCTATGGCTACTTTTGTGCTACAACAGCATAATTTGAGGAGTTGAGAGAGATCATGTGGCCTGTAAGCCTAAAATGTCTCTGTGGCCTTATAAAGAAAAAGTTTGCTGACCCTTGCTCTAGAGAGATAATAGAGTTCTACCATACTATTGAAAAGAATGGTATCTTGTATCTTGGTCAGTAAGCTAAATCTTTAAACAGTTATTTTAATGAGATCACTTCAACAGTTAATTATCTTCCGATTTTCCTACTTTCTGTAACAGGTGAAATAACCATTATTTATTTAACCATTATTTTGGTGAAATAACTATTATATAAATACTTGAAACTAAAAATTTTTTCATTTTCAAGATATAATTATATTTAATTACACGTCTTTGGAGTCAGACTCTTAGCCAAATGAAGCAAAGATTTTTAAAAAATGTTTATATGGTTCATGAGAGATCAATAATGACTTGGTTATGGGTCCATTTTTACTGAAGTAAAATTGTTTGAGAACTGCATGCTATATTTTAGAGAGAGTACTTTGAGAGGTAAAGTCTGGCTTTGAGAATCAAGAGTACTGACTTTTGACTCTGGTTAGCAGCAGAAAATCACAGCAGTCACCTCTGCAGTCATACAAGGAATCAGAACTGAGCTATAGAAGTGTAAGACAGACTGCACTAGTTCAGACTAGTAGTTCTGTCTGGGTTTTCTGCCTCTGCCTGTGTCAGAGAAGAGCCTTTCCAGAGGCAGAGCCGCTGAGCTCCATGATTCTGACCTGACAGACTCAGGCGAGTGAGTGGTACCTTTCTTGCCCGTAACCAGTCGCCTGTGAGCCTAGCTAGATATTTATTGAACCATTTCGCATTTTCTTCCTCTGCTATGTTATAGGGACTATAAGTACCTTGATTTCACAGCTTATTATCTAGGTAGTTTAAACAAAAATAAAATTCTGTAGAATTACCTCTGTGAAGGAGGTGAAAATTAGCTTGTTCTCAAATTTGTTGTTTCACCCTGGACTGTTGTTGATATTTGGCAATTAACTGGTCAGGTCCATAAAACCTATTCAACAAGTTGTTACATCTGCTTTAGTTACCTGGGTTTTTAAGGAGAGGTGTGTGGGCGAGTGTGTGTGTATGTGTGTGATTTATTTTTTCCTAATAAATTCATATAGATAGTTTTTCAAAATAGTATTGATTCTATTTGTAAGATAGTACTTTTTGCCTAAGGTAAAATCATGATGGAATTTTGTCTGTTTTTCTAATGATTAGATTTTTCAGCCTAGCAAAACAATTTTATTACTATAGAATTATGGAATGAAGTAAAAAATGACACTTGAGATATTCTCTTCTCCTAATTAATATTTTATGATATAAAAATTATTATATCTCTTTCTTGCACTTTTACTTATTAATAATGTAGAATTGACTGGAAATAAAATGTTTTTCATTGCTGACTTCAGTAGTACATTCAATACTTAATAAATAAAAATAAAAATCGGCAAAATAAAAATAAAATCCAGATATTCCCAAATAATGATAGCTAGCATTTATTAGGAAATTATTACACACTTGGCATTCTCCTAAGTGCTTTACATAAAATCTCTCTCTTCATCCTGTCAACAGTCTAATGAAGCAGGTACTATGATTATCTTCATTTTATAAACTGGGCAAAGAGAGGGTAAGTAAGTTGTCTAAAGTCACACAGTAACAGTGGATTCAGGATTCAGGTTCTGACTGTTGAAATCAAAAGTCCAGGATTTTAACCACTACACTATACTGCCTCCCAATTATTATCTTCCTGGCAACTTTTTAATTATAAATTTTGTTTTTAGAACTTTGGGACAAAGCAGAACATTTGAAGCATGGATATGTTTGAGAAGATTTGGATTCAGCCTGTATTAATTGAATGTTAATTATATGTTAAGACCCTTCCTGTGCCATTCACTTCTTATATTTCCCTTCAGTCCTCACAAGAGTCTTGAGATGTAGGATTCATTGTTCCTGTTTTATAAAATAGGAAACAGAAGCATAAAGAGGTTAGCAAGTTTCCCTGAGTTAAACAGGTAAAGTGGCAGCTAGAATTCTAACACAGAATATCTCATTTCTGAATGTATCTAGCTAGGAGTTTCTTTTTCCTTTATTGTCCTCTAGACAAGGATTCATAACTTTTCACAAGCGTGCTGTCAAGTCATAGTCACTCACTAATTTAAAGCTTTCCATTTATGATGCCACCACTCTCCACCTAGATCCTTGCCAGTTGAGAGCTTCCTCGTGAGCTGGGACCCAGATGAATGGAAGTGGAATTGTGCTGCAGATGTATTCCTATTTGTCTGGAGAAGACGGTGAGTCCAAAGATCGTAGACTTGGACCAGCAAAGCATCCTTGCAGGCAGGAGATAGAGGGAGCCTTTCGCCTGTGGAATGCAGGCTGAGTTGGACATGTTAAGAGAACTGTTTCAGAGCTGACATTAGCAGTGGTTGTCCAAGAAAGGGTCAAAGAGATAACCAATATGTATTGCCACTATAAACTAAATGTGTCTGCCCAAAATTTGTGGGTTGAAACCTAATCCCCATTGTGATGGTAATAGGAGGTGGGGCCTTCGGGGGTGATTAGGTCATCAGGGTGGAGTCTTCATGAATGGGATGCGTGCCCTTTAAAAGAGACCCCAGAGAGCTCTGTTGTCCCTCCTACCATATGAGGACACAGCAAGAAGACGGCCTTCTATGAACCAGGAATCAGGCCCTTACCAGATGCTGAATCTGCTGGTGCTTTGATCTTGGATTTCTCAGCCTCCAGAACTGTGAGAAGCAAATTTCTGTTGTTTATAAGCCACCCAGTTTCTGGTATTCTGTTATAGCAGCTCAAACAGACTAAGACAATTGCCTATCTACTATGTGCCAGGAAATTCATATATTTTCTATCATTGATTGCTCAAAATGACCCTAGGATGTTGCTGTAACCACTTCCATTTTAACTGATGTACGAATTAAAGTCAGAGGGTAAATAAGATGCCCATAGTTGTGTAGTAGAATTCACACCCATGTTGTTTGACTCCAGAGCCCCTGATCTTTCTACTGAACTAAATTCTTTCTCCTCAGAGAAAGACATGGATAGGTGTGCAAGAAGAGATTGTGGATGTCATTGCTGCTGCACCACAGTCAGCTTATGTCAGGTGGCCCCGGTGACTGACTGGGAAATGCAGTGGAGACAATGGATGCTCACTGGTCTCTTCCTGTAGCCAAGGGCAGTGTGCTAAAACCAGTGAGATTCGAAAAGACATAGGACACATACCCTGCTCTCAGGGAATTTATAATTCAGGGGACATTCCAGGGTACCTGCATAGTCTATCTTTCTGGAAACCTGTGCTTGATAACTTATGTCTCTTTGGTCCAAGATATGGTTGGATTCCTTCTTGACCACTTACAGCTGTTTGATCTTGGGCACCCGCAGGAACCCCTCTAAGCCCCAGTTGCTCTGTCTGTAAAATGGGCATTTATAGGACTTACCTCATGGGGTGGAAGTGAGAATCAATGACATGACATGTAACCACATCTGACCCTCTGCTGGATACAAGAATTACTCCTTCTTTCGCTAGGTTATTGTCACCTAGGTGCTAATTCTAAAAGATCAGGTCACTCTGCTAGGTTCTGTGGTTGCTGGACGATTATAAAACATAATCCTTGCCCTTAATATTTTAAAGTTTTGAGGGGATAGTCAAGAACAAAAATAGTTTTAATAGTAGATAGCATAAGTTGTATAAGAAAGGCACAAAAACTACTGAGTGGATCTTATGAAGCAAAAGAACTTGAGAATAGGGAAACCTTTGGTGTCACTGGGGTGTGACCTAGGACTTGAGAGATGGTTAAGATCTCAACATATGAGGTTGTGGGAACATAATCAGTAGAGATCACCTAAGTCCTTTGTGCCTCATTTCCCATTTGGGGTGAAATAATTTTTTTTTTTTTTGTGAGGAAGATCAGTCCTTAGCTAACATCCATGCTAATCCTCCTCTTTTTGCTGAGGAAGACTGGCTCTGAGCTAACGTCTGTTGCCAATCCTCCTCCTTTTCTCCCCCAAAGCCCCAGTAGATAGTTGTATGTCATAGTTGCACATCCTTCTAGTTGCTGTGTGTGGGATGCAGCCTCAGCATGGCCGGAGAAGTGGTGTGTCGGTGCGTGCCGGGGATCCGAACCAGGGCGGCCAGTAGCGGAGCGCGCGCACTTAGCTGCTAAGCCACGGGGCCGGCCCAGGGGTGAAATAATTTTGTTTAAATTATCACACTGTCTTTCATGGCAATCATCTAGAAAGTTCAAGAAAGTTGGATAACTAATAACTCCCCATTTCCCCCTCCCCCAGCTTCTGACAACCACCATTCCACTATTTGATTCTATGAATTTGACTATTTTAGACATCTCGTATATGTGGACTCTTGCAGTACTTATATTTCTGTGACTGGCTCCTTTCACTTACCATAATGTCCTTGAGGTTCATTCATGTTGTCACATATTGCAGAATTTCCTCCTTTTTTAAGGCTAAATAATATTGCATTGTGTGTATAGACCACATTTCTTTTTTCACTCATCTGTTGACGGACATTTAGGTTGTTTCCACATCTTGGCTGTTGTGAATAATGCTGCAATAAACGTAGGAGTGCTAATATCTCTTTGAGATCTGATTTTAGTTCTTTTAATAAATACTCAGAAGTGGGATTGCTGGATCATATGGTAGTTTTATTTTTAATATTTTGTGGAACCTCCTGCATACGTTTTCCATAATGGCTGCACCATTTTGCATTCCCACCAACAGTGCACAAGGGTTCCAATTTCTCCATATCCTCCACAACACTGGTCTTTTGTTTTTTGATAATAGCCATCCTGACAGGTGTGAGGTGCTGTCTCATTGTGGTTTTGATTTGCATTTCCCTGATGATTAGGGATGTTGAGCACCTTTTCTCTACTTGTTGGCCATTTGTATGTCTTCTTTGGGGTTACTAATTAAAGGGCAGAAAGCTTCAATTAAGCAAGATGAAGAAGCTCTAGAGACCTACCATACAACATTGTACCTACAGTCAACAATAATGTATCGTACCCTTAAATATTTGTTAAGAGGGTAGATCTCATGTTAAGTGTTCTTACCACAATAAAATAAATTCTTAAAAAAAGAGAAAATTGGGTGACTTAAATGGAAAAAAAAGAGAAAGGGGCAACAGATTAAAGGGCAAGCAGATAAAAACAAATGTAGAACATATAGAAGCCTGAGAAATGATTAGAGAAAAAAAAGAAAAGGAAAAAATTAAGACAGAACTCGGAGAGAGTAATGTTAGTAACGTCAAGGGAAAAAAGACTTTGCAAAAAGAAGACACAAAGTAGAAAGCGACCAATTAGTGTAGTGAGGGCAGATGTTCCCTGCAAGAGAGTCAGTGGGAAATAAAGAGCACCTAACACTGTTATAGATGGGAAGAGAAAGGGGCAAAATAGGACTCCTGCCGTGCCGGCCCCGTGGCCTAGTGGTTAAGTTTGGCAGGCTCCTCTTCGGCGACCCGGGTTTGCTTCCAGGTGCGGACCTACACCACTTGTTGGTGGCCATGTGGTGGCGGTGACCCACATACCAAATAGAGGAAGATGGGCACAGATGTTAGCTCAGGGCGAATCTTCCTCAGCAAAAAAAAGAAAAAAAAACATAAAAAAATAGGATTGATGCTTTGTTTTTAGTTAATAGAATTATGGCTGCCTCATAGTTTTCATTATTTGAAACTAAGGATTATGGGCGGATCATTCAAGAAATTTAAGGTATGTTTTCAGATACGTCAAAAGATCAGTGTATATTAAATTTAAATTTAATTTAAAATTTGGGACCATTTTTCACTATCCAAGTCTAAATTAATCTTAGAATAAAACTTAGCTTTGACCCAGGTAAAGTTTAAAAGAAGTACGATTTAATTTAATTTCTCTTTGCTAAATAAAGTAAGGCAGCCCAAACAGTCTAAACAGTGACTATAAACTAATAAAAAGGTAAATTAACCCACAGAAGGAGCTATGGGATAGTTTGATTCTCCTTGATTCTTGGCTATATTAAATATTTGCAATAAATGAAGAGTAATTATTTCTCTTTTCCTCAGTAAAAACAGAATCTTTAATCTCTCTGTTATAAGCTTTGAATTATGTCCTCTAAGTGCTGATATACAGATTTAATTTCTAAGATTTACATAATGCTTAACAAAAAAGAGCAGGTATTTCTTTCATCTGAAAAAAAGCTGAACAACTGGTAAGTGGTATAGTCTAGGCTTGAACCCATGTATTATTATAATTCTAAATCCAATGATTTTTGCTACAACATACTGGCTCTCATCAAATTTCACTCTCTTTGGGTATAGGACTATAATCAGATTGCCTCTGGCGCATTCCTCTTTAGAACCCTCCTCTCAGAAACCTAGAAATTACCAGCTTCACATGCTTGGACTATCTGCTTGGCCCAACTAACCCAGAGACATATGAGTGGGTCTTTTCTTACCTGATTTTATTATCCAGCAATTATTATCAGTTTGCAACGACTAAGGCCATTATTTGGATCTTTGAGCCTTCTTTTCTGGCTTTAACAGTATTTCTAATCTATAAAAGAGCGGTACATTTGAAATATATATATATTTTTCTCATTTCTGTGATTTCAGACTCCTTTGTTATTCAATTTCAGCTAATAGCAAGGGTTAATTTTTGAGCTCCTTGGTTCTTGTGGGAACAATTTTTCCCCAGATGGGACTTAACTTTCACATGTGAATTTGTAGTGTTTATACATACCAGCTCACCAGATCTTCAGATATCTAGAATAAATTGGATAGTCTTCTGTATCCCCAAAATATCGATCAATATTGGACAATGTGCTACAACTCTGGTGTTCTACAGTGGTGTCATATAAATTGAGCAGATTATCTCTATGGGCCCAATCTTTAGAGATAAGCCCTTGAACCAAAGAGGAAGAGATCTGGCCAAATTAATTTTATCACCACAACTTAATAATGTTGATCAATAGAGTCTATCTCAGAAATAGCAAATAGGTTACACTCCACATGCCAATTCTGAACAACTGGGTAGGGGCCATCTGGATACTTGAGGCAGAAGTCTGAGACGTGTTTGTGTTCATTGGAATGAGTGCTGTGATAGATTAGCTATATCTGCCTTTTGTGCTGGGGGGTGGGAGGGACAGAGAAGGAGTAGCAGCACTAGTGGAGTAACTGTCTAACTCTGTTGAGAGGGAGGAAAACAGCTCTCAATCCCTGCTTCTTATTCAGAAAACTGGAAACGTGACCTTGCTACATCTTGATTTGATAAAATCTATCAAAAAGTTTAAAATTTATGTGTGTGTGTGTGTGTGTGTGTGTGTGTGTCTATGTGTCTGCAAGTTATCAGGTCTTATAAATATGAAAGAATATTGGGTGAACCATTGGTATTTCTCTGATTCTTAGAAGACTCATTTCTGTTGAAGAATAGAGTTTTTAAAAAAATGAAAAATGCTGAAAAATTAAGAAAAATTAAAAATCTCCCATAATCTCACTACCCAGATATAAGCCCTGTTAGCAGATGTTACCTGTGAGCAAATCGTAAACATTTCCCATTGTTCAATAGTCTTGAAAATAAAATGAATGCATACTATTTCATTGCATTTAAATGATTGACATTTGACTATTCCCCTCTTTTTGGATATCTAGGTTGTTTTCACTTATTTGTTTTTACAAATAATATGACAAATATCTTTGAACATAAACCTTTGCTTGTATGTCTGACGATTTCTCTTGACTCCTAGAAATGGAGTTAGTGGGGTATTATAAATGAGGAGGCTCTTGTTACGGATCGACAGATTTCTTTTTAGAGAGGTTATATCAATTTGCTCTCCTGCCAGCTTCATTAGGACTCGCATCTCTCAGAAGACAATGCACTGCTCGTATACCTCCTTTTCTCGCGCCCATCCCCCAACACTACCTGGTTCTTGTAGTTTTCTTGGTGTAAGAATTTCAGAATGAATATAAAGGGAGGTACCAAATAGGGAGGGTGGAACCAACACTTAGTGACAATACACAGCAAACACACAGCAGAGGTGGTGCAGAAGTTTTGGATTGGTTCAGGGGCTAGATTATTGAGGCCAGCGACCAGGGATAGTCGGGGCAGGAGGTCGGTGGGTGGGGAGAACATCTCCCTGTCTTCTCAATGTTGTTGTTATTTCAGTGGGAAGTGTGTGGCAGGCCCCAGTTCAGATTCTCAGTTCAGTTCCACTCACCCTGTAGTTTCCTCCAAATTCCATGGTAGTTCCCCAAGGTTTTTTTTTGTTTTGTATTTTAATGATTTAGCCATTTGTGTGTGTATGTGTGTGTGTGTAGGTATCTTAGAGGAACACTGAAAGAGGCTCAATTAGGGATTGATAACCAGATGCTGTTTCAAACAAAATCTTGGTATATATCTCCCTCCCTCCCTATTATTCCTCCCACCCTCCACTTTTCCCTCTCTCCCTCTCTTCCTTCCTTCCTTCCTTCTTTACAGTGTTGAGGGGAACATTTATTCCCTACCACAGCTTTTTCCATGTGGAGGGAGCTCTTTTTTTTTCAGTATCCTTTTCTTTAGTGAGTATTCGTTAAGTTTAATCTCACCCCTTAGCTTTATTGAGATATAATTGACAAACAACACTGTGTAAGTTTAAGGTGTACAACATGATAATTTGATACACGTATATATTGTGAACTGATTACCACAATAAGGTTAGTTAACACATCCATCACCTCCCATAATTACCTTTTTTGTGTATGGTGACAACGTTTAAGATCTGCTCTCTTAGCAAATTCCAGGTATATAATATTAACTGTAGTCACCATACTGTATAATAAATCCCCAGAATTTATTCATCTTATAAATGGAAGTTTGTACCCTTTGGCCAACCTGTCTCCATTTCCCCCACACCCCAGCCCCTGGCAATCATAATTCTACTCTCTGTTTCTGTGAGTTTGGTTTTTTGAGATTTCACATATGCATGATATCACATATCATATAGTATTTGTCTTCTTCTGTCTGCCTTATTTTACTTAGCATAATGCCCTCAAGGTTTATCCATGTTGTCACAAAAGGCAGGATTTCCTTCTTTTTTATGACTGACTGATATTCCATTGTAAATATATACCACAACTCCTTTATCTACTCATCCGTCAATGGGCCCTTAGGTTGTTTCCATGTCTTGACTATTGTGAATAATGCAATGAATGTGAGAGTGCAGATATCTTTTTGAGATAGTGATTTCATTTTCTTTGGATATATAACTAGAAGTGGAATTGCTGGATCGTATGGTAGTTCTATTTTTAATTTTTTGAGGAATCTCCATACTGTTTTTCACAGTGGCTGCACCAATTTACATACCCGCCAATAGTGCACCAGGGTTCCCTTTTTTCCACTTCCTTGCCAGCACCTGTTATTTCTTGACTTTTTGATAATAGCCATTCTAACAGGTGTGAGATGAGATCTCTTGATTTTTGGAAGAGCAATTGAACCAAAGCCAGGAGGCCTGGTCTAGATTTCTTCGCTAACCAGCTGCATGACTTAAACAAGTTATTTAACCTCTTTGTGTGTCTCTATTGTCTGTTGAAGAACCTATCTTACCTGTCCACAGGGTTGCTGTGAGAATCAACTGGATAACATAAAACAATGAATGTGAAAACAAGTTAAAAGTTCACATAAATATAGGTCTGTTAGTGACTAAAAGGAGTAATAATCCACAAATAGAAATGTTTCACCATTAAACTGACCCACTAAGTCATTCGTGAGTTACAACACATCTTATTAAAGATTCAAACAAGGTCATGCAAAGGACATAAATAGTGCATTATTTTTCAGCAGTGAGGAAAATTTGTGTAATAATGTACTTAATATTGTGTTGATTAATCACCAAATGATCTTAATAGCTCAACAAGGAGGCAGCCAAGAAGGATATTAGTAAACATGTAAATTAAAACATTTGAAAGATGGATTGGCAAAGCAAAACGTCTAATGCTGATATATCTTGAGTGTCTCAATGTGATTCTGAGTGATTTTCAGAAACGTGGTTCATTTTCTCAATCATGCAGGAAAAAAAGGACCCAGTTATTATTATTTTAATGGAAAAAACCTCCTCCTGTGGTTTAAACACTGCAGAATAGAGAAGGCATATTGACTATGCCCTCATAAAGGTAGATTCTTTCTAATTGGATTAATTTCAGTGCGGGTATTTTAATTAAAAGGTAATATGGGCTTAGTTGTATGGAGCATGTTATAACTCTGTTCCTGCGCTTGTGGGCCATCAGTTGGTTTTGAGTGTGTTAACCTCTTGATTTATGACTTATAAGTTCAGTTCTATGTTCCAGTAGTTCTTTTTATTGACAATAATGTTGATTACTTATCTTTATATGTGAAAGGATTATCAAGATGATAGATAGCTACCGTGCCATTGACTGTATTATGAATATCGAAGTCATTCCTCAGAATGGCAGGTTGTTTTGGCTAGATGTGCTTTTCACAGTAGAACAACCAGAAAGGCTTATTAGTATAACTTTTTGACTAAAGATGGTAGGAGGGGAAAGATAGTTTATACAGTTTTTGTATATTTTTGGAATTCAATTGTCTTAATTCTTTGAAACATATGGGTAAAATGTATGTACTTCAAGGATCCTCCCCACTTTCCTCCTAAAATCACCCATCATGGATGTAATCGAGTCTTAGAATAACAGTTTCAGGATAAGGGAAATAGGCTACCCAGAAGAAGTCCTCAGAAAACAAAATTTGCTCTTTCCATTCCTTTAATGGTTGTGGGTGTGTTCTAATTTCTTTCGAGGCTATCAGAATATCAGCAGGACAAATAGCACAGACGTGAAAAGAAGTTCAGACAAGGCCAGTATTGAAAATAAACCAAAGAAATATTTTGTCCTTTTAGAAGTAATACTGCAATATTGCAATTCAGCTGTTAAAAAGTAAAAAAAAATAACACCTTTATTTAAATTGGTGGCAATCTGTAGAACTGGATTTGCCAACTCCAGAAAACACATACAAAGCGAGAAGCAATATTTTAAATTGTTTTTTAAAAATCTCTTTCCGAAAATGTGGCTGAAGTTCTATGTGCAAATCTTTCTGATTGTTCAGATCAGAATAAAGAGAACATTGGCATAAAATTAAGGTGAAAGGAACAAGATCTTTCTCGTTTTACTCTCTCTCTCCTTTCTTTTATCTGCCAGCAAAAGGCACTGATCTAACATCCAGTCATATCTCCTCTTAATTTAACAAGAGCTAAGATTTAGGGAGTGTTTACTGTGGTTTTCAGCACTGTATTTAGCCCCTTACATATACTATGTTGTTTGTTTAATCCTCACAGCAATCCCTGAGGGGGCCTGGCTCTCTCCACTTGACAGATGAGGAGGCGGAAGTGAAGACAGGTTAAACAATTTGCCCACAGTTTTGCAAACAGTGAGTGGTGGAGTTGCACCCAGAGCCCCTGTCCTTTCCCAATCCACTCCACTCCCCTGCCTCCCTGTGGGAGGCTGCTGTGTGAAGACTGTCACAGAGAGGCAGCAAATGAAACTAGAATTATTCATCAGTTATTCAAAATAAGCCTAGATAACACAAAGTACTGGACAATGAAATCATACTCACACATTATAAAGATCTTATCCAGTGTTAAGCTTCACTAGTAATTTCAAGGGTGCAAGTAATTGCAGGGCATGGGCAAAGCAGAGAGTGGTCTAGGACCTCCACTGCAGCACCCTAGGGCCTTTCTTGCTGTGCCAGGATGTACTCTGGGCCAAGATTAACACAGGAGGTGTATAAGTGATGTGTGCAGTTCATATCACTTGCACAGTAGGAGGATCTCCATTTCATACTGAGAGTTCCATAGCTTATGTGACATTTTCTATGTCCCATAAATCTATAGAATCCAGGTATGTTTATCATAAGCAATCCTAGATAGACCAGATACATCCTGCTGAAAGCATTCTAGAGATAAGGACTCTTCTGTTAGTAAATACCATGAGTTTGTTTGCCAGAAGTCTGTCATCAGCATTTTTTTTTGGTGAGGAAGATTAGCCCTCAGCTAACGTCTGTTGCCAATCCTCCTCTTTTTTTGCTGAGGAAGATTGGCCCTGGGCTAACATCTGTGCCCATCTTCCTCTACTTTATATGTGGGACCCCTGCCAAAGCATGGCT
This sequence comes from Diceros bicornis minor, assembly GCF_020826845.1. Taxonomy (NCBI): domain Eukaryota; kingdom Metazoa; phylum Chordata; class Mammalia; order Perissodactyla; family Rhinocerotidae; genus Diceros; species Diceros bicornis. Next base: position 13,676,903 of record NC_080742.1, on the reverse strand, counting down.
TGATAAGTGGTGTGTAGGTCTGCACCTGGGATCCAAACCTTCAAACCCGGGGTTGCTGAAGCAGAGTGCGCAAACTTAACCACTATGCCACTGGGCCGACTCCTGTCATTAGCATTTTTGCAAGGAGATTTGAACCCATCATTTGCCTTTTCTCTTTCCAAAGTTCTTCCTCCCTTCCCAGTCCACCCCACTCCCCGTACGCAATAAAGGGACAGAATGGATTGCAAACCTGCTCTTGACCAATTTACGTCTTGCAAACTTAGAGGAAGACATAGTAGCTGCTGATCTCTTTCCAAAATCAATTACTGGCTTAGAAATATGTCAGGCAAAGGGAAGGAAAGAAATAGACTCTGGCTTATTGTCACCTGCGAATTCCTTCCCCCTCAGACCAGTCATGTTGGTGGGCAGCATCAGCCAGAAGAGTGAGACCCCAGGTAGTGCTGAGCTGCTTCTTCCCTCAGATGAATCTGATGTTGAACCAACATTGACTTAAAGGCCCCCTGATGTAGGTATCACTTCCCCACCTGGCTCATCTTTGCTTAGGATGTGCCTGTTCCCACAGTGGGACCTCATTCTTTGGTTCTGCTTCTCTGAACCCTCAACATCCACAAACAATTATACTGTCTAAGACTTAGAAAGCACTTATTTGTTGGGTACTCTTCCAAAGTCTTTTTTTATTAGCTCATTTAATCCTCAAAATAATCCTCAAAAAAAAAAAATATTTAAAAAATATATATTTTAATATATAAATATATTTTATTAAATTAATTAAATTAAATTAATATATTTAATATTAAATATATATATATTTTTGGTGAGGAAGATTGACCGTGAGCTAACACCTGTTGCCAATCTTCCTCTTTTTGCTTGAGGAAGAGTGGCCCTGAGCTAATATCCGTGTGCATCTTCCTCTATTTTGTATGTGGGACACCGCCACAGTGTGGCTTGATGATGGATTCAGGTCCATGCCCAGGATCTGAACCCACAAACCTGGGCCACCGACACAGAGCATGCTGAACTTAGCCACTACGCCACTGGGCTGGCCCCACCCCCCGTTATACTTATTTTGTAGATGAGGGAAACTGAGGCACAGAGCAGTAGGATAACTTGCTCAAGGTCACATAGTTTGTCAGAGGTAGGGTGGGAATTGGAACCCTCGTGGTTTGGCTCCAGAATCCGTGCTCTTGATCACTACGCTCCTGCCTTCTCTAAGAGAACTCAGCTCCCTGTCCCTCACCTCCAGTGAAATCTTTCTGAGATGCTCCAGACGGTAGTGTGTTCTGCACTACAAACTTCAGTGTGTACTAATAGAAATACCATCTTACATTGTTTTTAGTATCCTAAGGTCACTGTTTATGGCTCCTCTCTATTCCCATCATAGTCAGACACCAGGCAAAGCTTCTGATATAAGGGATCACCTGTCTTTTGCCAGGAACCCTGTTTTTACTTTCCATTTGACCCACTGGCCAGATTAATTTCTTTTGTGCAGAAAAAGTGATTTAAAATATAAGGATCTCAGGGCCGGCCCTGTGGCTTAGCGGTTAAGTGCACGTGATCCTCTGCTGGTGGCCCGGGTTCGGATCCCGGGCGTGCACCTACGCACCGCTTCTCTGGCCATGCTGAGGCCGCGTCCCACATACAGCAACTAGAAGGATGTGCAGCTATGACATACAACTATCTACTGGGGCTTTGGGGGAAAAATAAATAAATAAAATTATAAAAATAAAATAAAATAAAATATAAGGATCTCTCATTCATTAGAAAAGACAGACTTTTAAAAAGTATAATATTATAGTAGAGATGGAATATCTAAATGAACCCCTTCACCTCTTCAAAATGTGGCACTATATTTCCCCATTATTTCAGTGAAAGAACTGTATCACACAAAAGTTTATTTTTTCTTTGAAATCTATTTGTTGGCATTTAGTATGAATAGTAGATGAGAATCAAAGTTATACTGAAAATCATTAACCATCCGTCACAGCAGCTTTCATATTTTATCTATGTAAAAAATATGCTCTTAATTAGAATTTCCTTTTTGCTTTTTAAGAAACATACAGAGCTTCAGGAATAAGAAGAGAAAATTGCAGCTGATGAGTTTTTCAGGATCCCTAGCAGAGGAATTTCTGTGTGGATTTTTTAAAGGATCTTGCAGAAGGAGAACATTGTTAGGCATTTCATAGAGTTTCTTAGGAGCCTCAATATTCTGAGAAACACGTGATTGTGCCCAGATCTGAGGACAGGGAACTCTGAAATGAAACACAGCTGTCTTGTATTTTTAAGAAAATTGTAAGGGAGACACTACGTGCAATCAATTAAATTGTTCTTTTTCCCCCTTTCAGAAGACAGAAACAATTTGTAAATGCAGAGTTGCTGTTGAGAATGTAAATTAGCTAGAGTATCTGTTTATGCTATTAGATTTATGCATAAACTGTAGATGGCACAAACAAGGTCTTACTGACCTTAGCAGCTCAGCAGTGATCCAGAACAGGCTCACTGCATTCAGTTTCATGCTGCCAACCAGCATCTTAACGTTTCCGTTTGTGAAAAAGAACTTTCACAAATTCAGAAGATAATGTTGGCATCTAAAAACTTTATCCACCATTCCAAATGAGTGTGTTTCCAATATTTAATAATGGCATTGCCTGGGCTGTGTTTTGATTTAATGGTAGTTAGCATTTATTCACAGGTCAGCCTGAGAAGAAAACAAATTGCCCCATGTAGTTATACTACCAGTAAATGTTAACTCTGATTAGCATATAATTGAGATCATGCTGAAAAATAGTGAGTACAGAAATTGATTTAAGAGCATAACTTTTTTATCATCAACTAGTGTTGGTTTGATCAGAGCTAAGAAATTGGAAATAGAAACAGAATAATGGGGGAATAAATTCTTAATCATACATCAAGGACACTTGCTTACTCATGCAATTATTAATGGTTTAACCATTCAACAACAAATATTTCTTGAGTATGTTCTGTTTGTGGTGCCCGTGCCAGGTGCTAACAAAATAGTTAAGATACAGTTTCTGACTTGAGAGCTGGGTTGAGTGGCTGTCACTCTTAACTATTCTTTGAATGATGCTTGATATTTTTTCTTAATACCAAAGTGTGAGATGGATTTCCTACCCACAAACACTATTTTGAAATTCCTACTAAGAAAATAATAAATCATGGTATCAGATTCGAGGCAGACTTTGGGTCATTGGTTTTTTTCCTCCCACCTCTTTCAGAACTTTTGAAAATTAAGAAAATTATATAATAATATTAAAGACAATTGTGAAAAACTAATGAACCACAGCTATTCCCTCACCTCAACTCCAATACAGTACTTTCCTAACGTTACTTTTCAGTTCTTGGCTACCTGAGTACGTATTTTCACATGCCTACAATTGTAAAACACATTCCATTTTCTAGTCTGTTTTTTTCATTTAATGTGAAACACAGGTATATTTTTTAATTAATAGATTTTTTTGAATAGTTCTAGGTTTCCAAAAGAATTGGGTGGCAATATTCCCTTCACTACCATCCACTCCCTGCCCCATACAGTTTCCTCTATTAACATCTTACATTAGTGTGGCACATTTGTTCCAATTGATGAGCCAATATTGATACATTGTTATTAACTAAAGTCCACAGTTTAGTCTTTGTGCTGTATATTTGTCCTTCAATAGATGAATAGATAAACTATGGTACATCTAGACAATAGAATATTATTCAATGATAAAAAGTGAGCTATCAAGCCAAAAAAAGACATGGAGGAATCTTAAATGCATATGGCTAAGTGAAAGAAGTCAATATGAAAAGGCTACATACTGTATGATTCCACCTATATGACATTCTGGAAAAGGCAAAACTATGGAGACAATAAAAAAGATCAGTGGTTGCCAGGGGTTAGCAGGGGAGGGAGAGATGAATAGGTGGAGCACAGGGATTTTTAAGGCAGTGAAACTATTCTGTATGATATTATAAGGGTGGATACTTGTCACTATACATTTGTCAAAACCCATAGATAAATATTTTTATACTGCTAAATAGTTGTATAGAATTCTTGGTTGAAACCAACAGAAATAGAGCCAATTTAAGTAGAAAATGAATTATTAAAGGACATTAGGTAGCTTCTAGAATTGCCAAGAGGGCTATAGTTGACTGGAGACCCCCAAAACAAGGTCCCAGTCAGGCCATGAGCATGAGGAGTAAGGATGCCCCACCACTGCCACCAAGCACTAGACATTGCAGCTTGCACTAGAGACACACTGGCACGGGTCGGTGTGATGGGTTGCATTGTGTCCCCCCAAAAAGATACGTTGAAGTCCTAACCCCCAGTACACAGAATGTGACCACATTTGAAAATAGTGGCAGATGTAATTAGCTAAGATGAGGTCACACTGGAGTAGGGTGGGCCCTTAATCCAGTGTGACTAGTATCCTTATAAAAGGAGAGAGACGCACAAAGAGGAGATGGCCATTTGATGACAGAGGCAAAGAGTGGAGTGAGGCAACTACAAGCCAAGGAATGCCAGCAAACATCAGAAGCTAGAATAGGTAAGAAATGAATCTCCCCTACAGATTTCAGAGGGAGCATGGCCCTGCCAACACTTTGATTTTGGACTTCTAGCCTCCAGAACCATGAGACTATAAATTTCTGTTGTTTTAAGCCACCTAGTTTGCGGTACTTTGTTACAGTAGCCCTAGGAAACTAATACACCACTCACCACCATATCACCTACTCACTGCCCCCACACTATCTCCAGAGAGAAACCTTCCCTGGCCCGTCTTTCCGATCAGCAGCTCCCCATGAAAGCATGGCAGCAGCATCTGAGCAGTGAATCCTAGGGCACATGGCAATGCCCTAGCTACAGGGAAGACTGGGAAAATGAGGATCTGGCATTTTCTGCTTTGGTAGCCTGTCTCTGAAACTCGTAAGGCATAGAATTTCCCCAGCATAGGAAGGGGCTCAGATACCAGGCAACCAAAAAGAGTGACAAGTGTCCAGTATAATCAACTTTATAATTATGAATTGTAAGGGCTGCATGATATTCCATTATGTTGATGCCTTTACGAAGAAGCTTTTGCTATTTTTATTGAACAATTAGAGTAACTTCCAGATTGCTATTATTTAACGTGGTGACATACGTGTGCCTGTAAGTTTTTGCTTCTGTTGAGCGATATCTTGAGTGGAATATTACAGCCTTCATAACTCCAACTACATATTCGTAGGTTTTGTTTCAAAAGCATTTTCTCAGTTTACAACTTCATAAATAGTATACACACGTTCCTGTTTCATCATAATCCTAGTATTAAGTGATTTTTTAAAGTTTCTTTGTATTTAATTGGTAAAATAGGTATAAAATGGTACCTTAAGGTTGATTTTATTTGCAATTTACTTGATCTTTAGAAAGAATAAATATTTTTCCACATGTAGTTTACGCCTTGCATTTCTGCATAACAGACCATGTTAACTATCTCTGCACTGCATATGCATTATCTGTTTAAATCCTTAGAGCAAGCCTATGAGACATACCATTATCGTTTTCATTTTATTGATGAGAAAACTATAGCTCAGAGAGGTTATGTAATTTATCTGAGGTTACACAGCTACAAGTAGTAGAGTTCATAGCTTGAATCCTGGTTTGTCTGACTCTAAAGCCCAAGTACTTTACCGTATTTGAGAAAATTGTCACACAGTAAAACTAGCAGATCCAATTTGGTTGCAGTTTAGAATGCAAGTTGGATATTGATGAAAGATAAACCAGAAGACTATGGAGGGTACTTAAATGTCAGGTGAAGAAGTTTGAACTTCATTTAGTAGAGAGTAGAGTGCCACTGGTTTTCTGAGCACAGAGTGATAGGTTCAAAGTATTGCTTTGGAAGGGCAATCTAGTGACATTGTATAGGATTTATTGGAAAGAGATACTGGAGTTAAGGAGATCAGTTAAAGAAATAAATTACCATTGGTAGGATAACAAGAGCTTGAAATATAGTCGAGAGATTGATATAGAACAGTTGTTATGAATTTGAAAGACATTTCTAAGATGAGTGAACAGAATTTAGTGACCCATGGGATATGAGGAAAAGGAAAGAAAAGGAAGAAGTCAAAAATGTATCCGTGTTTCAGATCTGGGTGACCAGAGGAGTATGATACCACTAAGAACACTTATGTAGATGTTAGAAGGAGAGCAGATTTTAGGGAGAAGATTATAAACTTGACTTCAGACATGTTGATTTTGAGGTGGATATCTTCATCAAAAAGTTTAAGAATTCAGAACTAGAACTTGGAAGAAGGATGAAGCGAAAGCTACAGATTTGGGGGTCCTTTGAGTAGAGATATTAGTTGAAGGCAGTGGCCACATGTGTTGCCTGAAGGGAAAGCAGAAGAGGATGAGATGGAGGCTGGAAGCTCAGGAATGTCACACTGAAGAAGGAGGAAGAAAAGGGGCAGGGAGGGACACAAAGAAGTAGTGCTGTTCTCTGTGTTAGGATGAGATGCAAATATGATCAAACTGGACTAGGGCACGCAGAAATACCCCAGTCCCACCCTTGACAAGTTTAGTCTCATCCTCAGACTCCAAGTGAAAAAAAAAGTTTAGAGAAGGCAAAGGAAGGCAGAGGAGCACTTACTCGTAGAGAGCTTTGGCTCCAACCCCAGGAAGAATTCCAGGGGCCCAGGCTCAGCCGTATGGAAGACCCCATCTGCCTAGGCTGGATAAGCCTTAGGAGCCCAGACACAGGATGGAAAGTACTTTCCTGGGCCTTCTTCCAGGAGTTACAGCCAGGCCTTCTTATTGCTTTTGCTGCACAGAAGGGAGAGAACCAGAGGGCCACACTGGTAGGGGGGCTCGACCCACTGGCACAGTGGTCAATAAAGTGTGGAAGGCAGCCTTTCTTCCCCTTGTTGGTGGAGCGGAAGAACCAGGACATAGAACAGCTACGACTACCCTCTGCCTTATATTTAAGAAAGAGACAAGGCAGGCAGCTGAGTAGGTAACAAAAAGGCTTGTCAAATAAGAAAAGAGGAGCTGAGAGAGAGAGAGATGTGATAAGTGTTAAATTCCATATAAGGATGGAGGAAGGTGAAAATTGAAGAAAGCTTGCATTTAAGTTTTAGATGGTTACTGGTGGCCTTCCAAAGAGTGGATTTAGTAGAATAGTAGATTTAAATCAAATTGACAGGATTGAAGAATAAGCAGGTGGGAAGCATGGAAAAGAATTAACGTGGACTACACTTTGGGGTAATTTGAGTTGAAAGGAATGAGAGAGATGGGCCAACAACTCAAGGTTTGTTGAGTGGTTTGCAGTTGTTATTGTATATTGTTTCAAAGATAAGTGAGACTGGCAGAGAGAGGAAACAGTGAATGTAGTAAGTTTATGCAAAAGAGAAATACATACTTAATGAAGTAAGATCCTGGAGGACATGAGAAAGGATAGAATTAGAAAAGGACTTATTGAAATTTTCCAAAAAAGGAAAATGCTCTGAGTTTTAAATATAACTGTAGTCTGTAGACTGGTGAGCAATGATAGTTTTGCTCCTGTAGATTTAAGGACGAAAGAAAAGATGTAGGCAGATTTGGGTGAAGGTAGAGAAGAGAAAAGGTGGAAGTGAGTCCTGACCAGCTGTAAGGCATCGTGGCAGGAGAAAACTCGACTTGTTGCAGATGGAACCTGTTACAGCTGATTTTTAAGGAATGATATCATAGAGTTGGGGTCAGAAAGAAAAGACCCAAAGGGGCATACTGGGGAGAAGGAAATGGGCTGAAAATGTGAGAGGAGGTAGACGAACATCACATATAATGGGGGAAAGTCACTTAAAAGTCTTCTTGGAAAGAGGCCAGGAAGATGATTTTTTTCTGCGGCATCTTGAACTAGAGGAAATGAAGTCTTCACTGAGCGTTGGAGAGGCTCGGCTGGGGAAGCTGGAGAGAAGATGACAGCTGTCAACTACTTAAAGCACTGGAAGAGAAAAAGCTCCACAGAAAAATAAAAGGGGGAAGAGTAAGATAAGTTGCCAAGGCATAGAGGAGGAAGAAATGGATTTGGAAATTCTTCAGACGTGGAAAGCCAGGATTGCCACAGTCTTCCTAATTTCCTCCTCTCCCAAAATAAATTAGGTTGGGCTATGTGGCTTATAGAGATTCACTTATCTTCAACTAGCTTTTATTGCAAAATGGTTAAACAAGAGTTCCTGAGTTAAACTGCCTGGGCTTGAATCCTAACTCCGTCGTGTGCTATGTGTGTGTCTTGGGCAATTACTTTATCTCTCTAAGCCTCAGTTTCCTCACCTATACACACAGAATAATAATATAATATCTGTCTCATGGTGAAGGCTAAATATGGAATTACACCAAAAGAGGGTCACAGAACTGGCAATACTCATTAATGTTCCCTATTACCATGATGATGGTGATATAAAATACATTGAGAATTCAGAGATGAATAAAATAGAGTCCCTGTCCTCAAGGACTCAGAGGCTATTGGGAAATATATTAAAACCTTTGAGTGAATCAACAATTATAATAAAATTAATGGATTCGTTGAACAGATAGTTATTGAGCCCCTTACAATGTTCCAGGTGCTGGTGATACGTTGGTGAATGAAACATACCAAGGTTCCCTGCCCTCGTAGAGTTTGCATTCTAGTGAGGAGAGACGAAAAATAAATGATAGAGTAAATAAGTACAGTCTATTAGGAGGTGGTATGTGTTATGAGAAGAAAGGAGAACAAGCTAATGGTAATGGAGATCAGGGTGGGGAGACATGGTGGGGATGCCAGTTAAAATAGACTGTTAATGTAGGCCTCATTGAGCAAGATGCTTGGAGGTTGTAATGGACATTTATAAAGAAGTCATCAAATGGGCTGCTGCTTATGGAAGTTCAGAGGTGGGCCATCCAACTTGGCCTGGCCACGAGAGAGAGGAAAGGCTTCCCAGGCTAGGGGATGTTTGAACTAAAAAGGGCCAGTGGCAATCAGAAGGGCTGGCAGAACTATGGGAAACAGTACAGAGATGCCTCAAAAAATTAAAAATAGAACTACTGTATAATCTAGCAATTCCACTTTTGGGTATATAGCAAAGGAAATGAAATTGCTATCTCAAAGAGATATCTATACCCCCATATTCATTGCAGCATTATTTATAATAGCCAAGACATGGAAACAACTTGTGTCCATTAATGGATGAATGAATAAATAGAATGTAGTAAATATACATATGCGATGGAATTTTATTCAGCCATAAAAGAGAAGGAAATTCTGAGTTGTTTGCAATATCATGGATGAACCTTGAGGGCATTATGCTAAGTGAAGTAAGTCAGACAAAGACAAAGACAAATACTGTATGATCTCCTTTATATGTGGAATCCAAAAAACCAAACTCATAGAAACAGAAAAGATTGGTGGTTGCCAGAGGTGGGGGAGGGGGAAGATGGGGAGAGGTTGGTCAAAGGGTGCAAACTTCCAGTTATAAGCTGAATAAGTCCTGGGGATTTAATGCACAGCATGGTGACTATGGTTAAGGATACTGTATTGTATGTTTGAAAGTTGCTAAGAGAGTAGATTTTAAAAGCTCTCACCACACACACACACATACACACAAATTGTAACTCTGTGTGGTGATGGATGTGTTAACTAACCTTATTGTGATAATCATTTTGTAATATATATATAAAGTCACTACACTGTACACCTTCAACTTACCCAAGTTATATGTCAGTTATATCTCAATAAAGCTAGAGGGAAAAATAAGAAAGAAAAGCTGGCAGATCACTGCCTGTGGAGAGAGAATGGTCTGGGCAGGGCTCTAGCCTTGTTATTAAAGGAGGCAATTTGATTCCCCCTATTGTGCTCGCCTAAAGCAGAACATAGTAAAAAAAAAAAAAAAAAAAAAAAAAAGTCACTCAACTAGTGCTTTAGACGAGAAATTATCCTATAATTGCTTCTCTCCCTTAAAAAAAAAAAAGAGACTGTTTATAGTGTTTTTCATGTTAAGTTTCTTAAAACTATGGCTACTTTACCGAGTGTGTGATTTGCTGGTATTATTATAGAGAAATTGATTTTCTGGTTTAGCTATCTCCTGATAGGCATTTGCAGTGTGAGAGGCGGCAGAGCCCCCCTTGGCTCAAGGTACTTTCCCTGGGGAATCAAAAAACTGTCTGTTGTAATTCACAGAAGTGCTGCTGAATGAAGGTGCAGAGAGAAGGAAGGCCTTCCATCGAGGCACAGAGGAGCTCTTATGGGATCTGCACCAGAACTAAGACAACCTTTCAATTCATTTCAAAATGCTTGCAGCTTTCCATTACAGAGGAGGTTATGTAAGACCAGAAAAATATAGACAATGAAAGTGTGGACTAACTGAATAAATACATTGTAGCTCCTCCCAAACAATAAATTCAAATATCTCTTAATCTAAAAGGTCAACCAACCAGGTCTGGAGACATCTGTGGTTGTCACAACTGGTTGAGGGAGAAGCGACTCATGTCTGGTGGGTAGAGGTGAGGGGTGCTGCTGAACTGCCTGCAATGCACAGGACAGCCCCCACCACAAAGAACTAGCCGGTGCAAATGTCAGTAGCGCTGAGGTTGAGAAACCCTGTGATAGAGTATGGAATTGAAGCTGGGAAAGGGGGGCAAAGACATGAGGTAGATGAGGGGCAGTGAAAATGGTACAGTCTCTAGATCGTAGGGTCCAGTAAGGGGAAAGGCATGATGGAGTCAGGGCAGTGGAGGGGATGAGATGGAAAACAGATGTGGGGTTGGAGAGTGGGGGTGCTTGGAATGGGGATTTTGGAGGGTGGTGTTCCAGTTATTGATATTGACAAAGGACGGTTATGTGTCACATACACACAGACGTGAACTTGAGTGTTTATTCCAACATGTAGTAGCTTTGTGATCTTTGTTAACTTCCCTGAGCCTGTTTTCTTATCTGCAAATAATGGACATTTTCCTCATTTGCCTATTAGAAATATTGAATGAGATGGTGTTAGTGTCTGTAAGCTCTTAATATAGTGCTGCCTGGCACACATTAGATGTTCAATAAATGCTAGATCTTATCACTATTATGATGATGATTAGAAAGACAACTGTGGTTATTTGCTCTATTGTCACTTGAGGGGAAACGGAGGGTTAAGAAAGGAAAGAAAAAGAAAAAGAAGTTAGCTGAAATGCTTTTCTTGAAGATTTGGCTTTCCTCTTAGCTCTAATATCACATCTGTAGGTGATTAATTATATTACTAATTTCTATTTTTGGTGATGAAATTGTATTTATATTTTCGCAGTTGGGAATGCCTGAGGGATTCTCTGAAGTCTGGGAGGAGATGATATGGTAAAATTCTTTCCTGGAGGGTTTTCCTGAAGCTTTTTTGTATAGAAGATTAAATGAAGTATTTCTTTCATCTTCTCATTTTTAACCTTTTATTTACAAAATAGATAGGTTCTTATCCTTCCCCAGCTCTCCCTTATATTGGGCTGAATACTCGTAAAATAAACTATTATACATAGCAGATAAATTTCTGGGAAGCTTCTGTGTCATTTGAACTGTTGATCCATCAACGCTACCTATTACTTCTGTTCGTAATGGCAAAATTGTAGCTCAACACCCAGAGAGTAATGTAAAATGTTACCTTCCCCCACTGAAGCAGTGTGGCATTAAGATATCTCCCATCTTTTGGCATGGCGTTTTCTACACTATCGATTTAAGCATTTTATTCTAGTGCATGGTAGGATTTTAATTTTAATTTTTCTTGCTTGCTAAGGATTGAAATTTCTTAGGTTGACTTATATGTGATATTTTTATTCCTGTGTTCTATGTTATGTTCTAAACCAAAGTGAAGCTCTTAACAAAATGAAGTCAGTGTTTGTGAAAGGGACCAAATTAAGAGCAGATCACAGAATTTAAAAATAGATGTGCCAGGGGTAACTTTGTCCTGACAGTACTCTACCATATATACATTTTGTTAAGAATTCTCTTTCCCCAAGATGTACTTTATTCTTTGGACCATCCGCATGCTTTCATTTACATTAGTGGGTTCAAAAATACTTTTTTTTTTTTTAATAATATCTTTTTTTTTTTAAATTTATTTTTCCCCCCAAAGCCCCAGTAGATAGTTGTATGTCATAGCTGCACGTCCTTCTAGTTGCTGTATGTGGGATGAGGCCTCAGCATGGCCGGAGAAGTGGTGTGTCGGTGCGCGCCTGGGATCCGAACCCGGGCCGCCAGCAGCAGAGCGAGCGCACTTAACCGCTAAGCCACGGGGCCAGCCCCAAAAAATACTTTTTGATGATGGTCTTAGCATTGAACTTTGCTGCTTTAAAATTATCTACTATGGTCTTTCTCCTTTACTAGATGTGCTTCCTGGAGAGAGGAGGAATTGTGTATTATTCGTTACTCTCACTGCCACCCCAGCCACCCTCCTGCCCGATGTGTGACACATAATAAACATTCAAAAAATGTTTCTTGAATAAAATTGAATTAATGAATAATTAGTAAACATTTATAGAGTACCTACTGTGTTCTGGATACTGTGCTAAGTTCTAGGTATTCAAAGACATTGTATTTCAAGGTGTTCAGAGTCTATCTAGTCAAATCCAGCAGAAACTTGTCCACCCACTCAGTGATGATTCTGGAGGAAAGGCAAGGTGGAAGAAAGGAGGATGGGAGGGAAAAAACATATGGTGTCCTTGAGTCTTCTCCATTCAAGGAGACCAGTCCATTTCTCAAGTGAAACCTCTGTGAGCTTGAAAAGCTGACTTTGTGGATAAGTGAAATATCATTATTCCCAAATTTCTCCCAGCCTACACTAAACTATCTAAGTAGAAGGGTCTGCCAAGAAATTAACAGGTGAAGCAATCATAGGGTTTTTTTCTGCTTCCTAAAGGAAGTAAATTATTATTCTTAATCTATTAATTGCCTATAATTAATAAAAATAAATGGTGTTAACATCAGATTATTCTTTAAAGCAGGTCTGTCAGGGTCTTTGCTTGAAAATATTTTGTCAACATGTAGTTTGAGTTACTGTGTAAATTTGAAAGAAGCAGACTACACATCTTAAAAAGCATTCTACCATCAGACTGTGTACTGAGGCAGCCAGGCTTGCTCCCTGGCTGATTTGGTCCACGTTAGGGCTTTTCTTTGCTGTAAGTTGAAATCATTTGCACTCTCTCCATCTGGGGTTATAAGCAGACCAGTGGTTTATGTGGAATGAGAAGTTCTGAACTCTATTTCAAATTCAAATAGTCTAATTCTTTAAGTACTTGACATTTTTATACACAGGGTCATGAACAAAGCAGCTTGGGTTGTTCAGTTCAAGCAATCACAACTTGAAACACCTCATACATCAGTTTTTGCTGTGATGAGCATGGGAATGAGAACTATCACCAGCAGTCCCAACTGCTTCTTCAGAATATGAAAGCTGAGGTTATAGAGCACACGCCTGGATAGAACTTGTCTAATTAAAATGGATGGAAAGTGCTATCCCAATAAAGCAGATCATACCTCAGCGTCACAATGCATCAGGTAGATAATGGTAACAGTTCACCTTGCTAGCTTAGCTTTTAAATGGTCATTTAGTCACTTAGAACTGTGGTCGTATTATGCCGCCTTTCTCTCTAGCATCCTAAATGATGGGCATTTTGTAGATGTCTGTCCACAATTATGTTAAAATCTACATACATAACCTGGTAGTGTGGTCCCATAATGCCAAGTTTTCCTTGCTTAGGAAAAGACTACAGAACAATTCATGTATGAAAACAGGATCCTAAAATAATCATTAATTAAATTGTTTCACCATATCTAAGAATGCGTGCTATTGTCTAAGCAAATTTTCTTGCAGTTAATACCTCTTTTTCAGAGATGAGAACAATTGAATCTTCTTGATGACTTAGGAGGTAACAAAAGTAGGCATTTTCTTTTCAGGTTTGACAATTGAGCACATTCTCTCTCTAATATCTACCTATGTGTAGTTGACGCATTAACAATTGCTGTCCTGATTATAGTCTGATTAACGTTGAATCTAGAATTTTTACTAATCAAATCTTCACAGAGTACTAAAATGTCTACCTCAGGACCCAGTCATGGCTTCTGGCTTGTCAGTTATGACCTGTCTTTGTGAAACTGTTAGAATTAACCGTTTAGGATTTATAAAATAGCTTTGCAACTCTAGAAACTTTGATTTTGTAATTATTTTCATAGTTCTGTTTTTCATTCTTTAGAAATGAATGACAAAATATGTTTCCCCACCCAAAAGCCTAGCTTTAAAATGATATCAATATGGTTCTATCTGGCAGACTAATAAATTATTATTTTAAATAACTCAATTGATAGGAAGATATCTTTGGAAGCTTTCTTGGTGTACACATACTAGCCTCTGGGAATTAAACACTGGTGTCAGGGCTGGGTTCAGAATTTGGCCAAAAATCAACAAACAGAACCACCCTGACTTCTAAATGCTTGCGCAAAAAGAAAAATCCCTCTGAGGAACTGAAAAACATAATAAAATCTGTACTACTAGTGATGTTATCTGTTGTTCTTCTCGGTCATAAATATTTCTCATTTTATTCAGAGATGTATGTTTTTGTTGATGAAATTGCTGGTGTGCAAGCATTTAACCCCCAAGCATTAACTGGAGTCACATCTGCCCCATTTAAAAACAGCAGCCTAGATTTTTTTTTTGTGAGGAAGATCAGCCCTGTGCTAGCATCTGCCAATCCTCCTCTTTTTTTCTGAGGAAGATTGGCCCTGGGCTAACATCTGTGCCCATCTTCCTCCACTTTATATGGGACGCTGCCACAGCATGGCTTGCCAAGTGGTGCGTCGGTGTGTGCCCCTGGGATCCGAACCTGCAAACCCCAGGCCGCTGCAGCGGAGCGTGCGCACTTAACCGCTTTCGCCCCGGGGCCGGCCTCTAGATTTTTTTTTATACAGAAGGACTATGTATTAAAATACTTCGTTTTGTCTTCCACAAGAGTGGCACAAGGTTTCACTCTTTCCTATAGAAATACTTGTCAGCATCTATTAATGTGTTCCCAGAGTCTCCCCTCAGCTTTCTAAAGCAAACAAGAAGTCCCCTCTGAAACAGCCAAGGGAGGGACATTTTCCCTTCATATCCCTGCTGGCCCTCTGAAATAGATTTGCTCTCTCAGCTAGTTTATGTTAACCACCCTGATGTTACTTAAACCGAAAAAACAAAATAGCATAGAAGATACAAGAGCAGAGCAACAGCCATTTAAAGATCCAGGGAGGGACACTTAGGTGTCTGTGTCGTTCCTTAAGTTTCTTACAAAAAGATTAGAGTCTCAGCACTACCACTTGGGCTCTAAGCAGTGCAACTCGGGCAAGTTACTCTGATTCTATTTTTCCTTATCTATAAAAGTAGAGTAATAATTTATAACAGAGATGTTTTTTAGCTTAAATGAAATTCTACATGTATATGAATTTGAGACACGGCTGTGGTAAATCAACAAAGAATAATACAGGTAGTCTTTGAAGTTCAATCCAGGAAAGAATGAAAAGAGTGACTGAGATGGACATGTGGTTTATGAAAAGCAACGTGCCAGTTGATGTTTGAACAGTTCTTTAAAGACAAGTCTCTTGTTCGACTTGAGACATGGAAGGACAAAACCAAGGAGAAATGGCTCCTTGGACTGCTCTGGCTGGGCTTCAATATCAACTGAATGTGACGGTGACAGTCATTTAGAAAACACGAAGAAATAAAAGAGACAATGGAAACAAAATTGAAAAAAACTAAATTTAAGACATTCTTTTAAAAATGTAGTGTGCAGGGGTCGGCCTAATGGTGTAGTGGTTAAGTTTGCATGCTCTGCTTTGGTGGCCTGGGGTTCGCGGGTTCGGAACCCCATGCAGACCTACACACCGCTCATCAAGCCATGCTGTGGCAGTGTCTCACATACAAAATAGAGGAAGATTGGCACAGATGTTAACTAATGTAGTTTGCAGAAAACATCCTTTCCGTCTTTGTCCTGTCTGCTTTCAAGTTGGAGTAATGGATCCCTTATCTCTGTGGAAGATAACGAGGACATCAGAGTAGAAAAATGATAGACCAAGACAAGGACTTAACCAGCTCTTCTAGAGCCTGTTGCAGCATCCTGTGTGAATGCAGATTGGTGTTCTGATTCACATTCATGTTTATTAAGGTTTCTTTTTAAGCAAATTGTTCTCTGTCTTTGAATTGGCTGCTAGGAAGCCCAGCACTCTCTTCCACCCCATCTTTGCAAGTGTGTAAGACATGCATTTTGTACATCTGATGATTTTATTTTTCCTACCTTTACTTCCCCTTTATCCTAATTTGCTCATCTGGTTTGTATGTATTGCAAAACCACCTCAAATCTATTTTGTGACGTTAAATAAAATAAATAAAAATGCTCAGTTCCTTCCCATCTGAGAAGTCCTCCCACAGCCCCAATATTTCACCTATCTGTGTTTTCCTTTCTCTTTTCCTCTAGAGACAATTTTTTTTTTTTTTTTTTTTTTTTTTTTTGTGAGGAGATCAGCCCTGAGCTAACATCCGCCAATTCTCCTCTTTTTTTGCTGAGGAAGACGGCCCTGGGCTAACATCTGTGCCTATCTTCCTCCACTTTATATGGGACGCCGCCACAGCATGGCTTACCAAGCAGTGCGTCGGTGCGCGCCCGGGATCCGAACCAGCAAACCCCGGGCCGCCGCAGCGGAGCGCGCGCACTTAACCGCTTGCGCCACCGGGCCGGCCCCTCTAGAGACAATTTTTAAAGAGTTTCTATACTTGCTGTATGTGTTTATCTCTCACCCACTCCTAAATCCACTGCTGTCTAGCTGTAGTACACATTACCTTTTTTAAATTGATTACCATAATAGTCAAGACCGACCTCCTTCAGCAGACACTTCTCTTGGCCTCTCTGCCGTAATTGTGCCATTTTTATCTTATTGTTATCAAATTCTTAATTTAGCATCGGCTACGTGTTTCCCCAATGAGACTCCCTCATCCTTTTAGCCCCTGCACCCCACACTATCTTATTATCTCCTGGTATTTAGAACTGGATTGTTTTTTGGGCCATATTTTTTCTGTTTATCTTCTTTGGTCCTTGCTTTTTTAGAAGATAGTATATGTTTCTAATTTATCTGATCATTCTTATTTCCTGTATCTCTTGCAGGATTCTCCTGAATTTATTTTTTGTCTTTTTTGAGCACTTCCTCTAAGAATATTTCCCAAGTGGGCCTTTGTGTGGCAACCTTTCTGAGACCTCATCAGCCTGAGAGTACATCTATTTCACCATCACGTGTACATAATAATTTGTTGGACGTAAAATTGTAGGTTCAAAGTTTATCCCTTCAGTACTTTAAAATGTTACCCTATTATCTGTTTGCATCCATTTTTCTGTTGAGAGATATGATTTCATTCAGATTTTTATCCCTTTGGAGATGATAAACTCTTTGTTTCTGCAAGGCTTTAGAGTTTTCTCTTGTCTTGATTTCACTATCACGTCAGTCTCCTTAGTTTGTGGCCTTCTAGTCCTGGAGGTTTGAAGGGCAGAGAAGGTGGAGGTGGATCTACCAGGGGTCGGTCAGTCTCATTGGTATGCTCCAGCTCCCTGCCCCGCTGGGCTTTGGGCTGCCTGATATTGTACCATGGGAGAGTCTACTGCGGCTGGTTTCTGTGATCTTCCAGGGCAGTGCGGGGTGGAGACTAGAGCAGAATTTAAAAGCTCTCCCTCAGCTTGCTCTCGCATTGCACCAGGCTGCACGTGACCTTGCTGATTCATGACAACCTTTGGCTTTCCCAGGAGTTTCTCAGTTTTTCTGTTACTGGTACTTTCTGTCTCTGTATCCTCTAGCTTCTGTAATTTCTCCAGGGTTGATTTTGGGGAAGGAAGTCAGCAGCCAGGTCTAGTTCACCATCATGTAGAGAACTGGAGGACTCACTCTCAGCTGTGTTTTACTCGATTGACTCATGCCTTCTTCCTAAAACACTCTCACCTTACCTTCCTGATAGTGCATTTATAGGGTGCTTCCTTTTCTTCTCCTTCCAAGAGTCCTCCTCGTCTGCCCACACCTCTTCTCTTCCAAGTCCTGCTCTCTTCTCATCCTCTACATTCTGTGGAGATGAGCTCATCTCCTTTAAAGACTTCAGTTACCACCTACATTGTGAGGGTATCTAGCTATCTATTTCCAGCTCTGGACTCTGCTGTGCTCTAGACTCATATAGCCAACTCACCATTGGACATGCCCAAGTAGAAGCAAAACACATCCACAATCAAAGACATCCTCCTCCTGACAGCTCCTCCTGGGTTGCCTCTATCTGTGAGGCTTCCACTTAACTTTCAAAGCCAGAATCTGAGTATCCTTTTTGACGTCTCCCTCATACCCCACATCTAATTACCAAATTCTGTTGATTCTACCTTCTCAACATATCTTAGACTCATCATTTTTTCTCTACTCCTGATTTAAGCCTTAATCCAAGGCACCATCATCACTCACCTGTAGTGCAAATGACCCTCCTAACTGTTCCAGTTTTGCCCTCTCCCTCCCTCCTGTTCCATTCAGTACAGTTGGAGTGAAACCTTTAATTCAGCAGTGCTTAAACTTTTTGGTCTTCAGGCAATCTTTTCATTCTTAAAATTTGTTGAGGGCCCCAAAGAGCTTCATTTCTGTGATTTAGATAGATATAGATATAGATATTTACTTTATTAGAAATTAAAACTAAGAAAAACTTAAAACACAAGAATAACACAAGCACATATTCTAGGAGCCATCAGATCAATGATGTCATCACTCATTATGCAGTCTCTGGAAAACTCCACTGTACACTCTTAAAAGAATGAGAGTGAAAAAGGAAAACAATGTCTTACTATTATTATGAAAATATTTTTCACCTCACAGACCCCCTGAAGATCTTGGGAGCCCACCAGAGCTTTCTGGACCACACTTTGGGAACCACTGCTTAATTTATCCATCTGATCCCTCTGCTTCCCAGTTTAATAATGCCTTGCCATCGTCTCTCAGGATAAAGTCCAAAAACTCCAGCAAGACATACAAGACCCTTCGTGATCTGGACTCTGCCCATCTCTCCATTCTCACCCCCTGTGATATCCCTGCTCTGAACTCTGCGTCTGCCATGCTGAAAGCCTTGCAGCTTCAGCACTTGCCTTTCCCTCTCTCTTCTCCAGGCTGTTGCTCCTGCTTTCCTCTTGGCCTGGAATGCTTGTGCCCCTGCTCATCCTTCTGGATGCAGCTTCATCTTCAACTTTGCCTAAAACCTGCCCTGGAAACCAGGCCTCCACTCTGCTTTCCTTGAATTTAGCCCCATTTTAGCATTTGTCCTCTTCTTTTGTAACTGTTGTTTACTTGTGCCTCCCTCACTGGAGTATAAGATCCTTGGGTCTTCATCATGGGTTCCTAGCACAGTGCCAGGCACACAGTAGATGTTCAATAGCATTGTTGAGTCAATACGTGAAAAAATATATACATAGTAATGTAAGGCATTATAACTGACTTACATATTTTTCCTTTAAGTGCTTAGTCAATTGGGATTATGGTTTTCTATAATGTGTATTAATTCACCTCCTTTGTTATAAAATCCCAATTTAAAAACACTAAGATATTAGTTGTGGATGCTACTGGGTATATGCTACGGACCAACTTATTCAATGGTTACAGAGGACTAACTGCCCCTGCTGGGGTCCATCTTCATCTTACCAACCAGGAAATCTGTGTGGTGGGACTAGGGCATAAAAAGAGGAAGCAGTTCCATGTGTGTGTGACTACTTGCTTGGCCACCTAGAACTATGGAATATTTGCCTGTGGGCTGTCTTTCTATGCCAGCAACAGGTTAACCTAGGGTCAGAGGACCAGAGGAGACACTACGGAAGTTGCATGTAAAAGATTTTGCACATGTGAATTTTTCTGGGGAAGAGATGCATAGCTTTTAGTCTTGAAAAAGGTCGAGGATTCAGAAATGTGTAAGAACCACTTTACGATTAATGAATTAGTTTCAGTGTGTAATGGGCTATTTTACTGTCTTTTTTTTTTTTTTTTTTGGTGAGGAAGATTAGCCCAGAGCTAACATCCACGCTAATCCTCCTCTTTTTGCTGAGGAAGACTGGCTCTGAGCTAACATCTACTGCCAATCTTCCTCCTTTTTTTTCCTCCCCAAAGCCCCAGTAGATAGTTGTATGTCGTAGTTGCACATCCTTCTAGTTGCTGTATGTGGGACACGGCCTCAGCATGGCCAGACAAGCGGTGCGTCGGTGCGCCCCTGGGATCTGAACCCGGGCCGCCAGTAGCGGAGCGCGCGCACTTGACCGCTAAGCCACGGGGCCGGTCCGCTATTTTACTTTCTGTGAAAAAGAGTAAACTTAGGTGTAAGATCAGTCAGTGTCCCAGGTCCATTTTTTTTTGTGAGAAAAACTAGCCCTGAGCTAACATCTGTTGCCAATCCTTCTCTTTTTACTGAGGAAGACTGGCCCTGGGCTAACATCCATGCCCATCTTCCTCTACTTTATATGGGATGCCGCCACAGCATGGCTTGACAAGCAGTGTGTGGGTCCGCGCCTGGGATCAGGGCCTGCGAACCCCAGGCCACCGGAGCGGAGAGCGCAAACTTAACCACTATGCCACCGGGCTGGCCCCCCCAGGTCCGTTTTATGATGGCATATTTATACTTACTATGACTCGGTGAGAATTCTTTATTGAATTTGTAGAGTTCTGTACTGTATGCAATGTAAACTCAGGATGTGAATCTTTGTAAATCAGACAGCTACTGTTCAAATAGACTTGAAAAGTGATTAGAGGCAAATTCAGACCTAAGTGTTCAGGCAAATGCTGATAAATTACATTAAGATAGCCTTATACTCAGAAAGCTATTTTGTAAGATCAGATTTCAGTTGCTGATCAATTCTGTAGACAAATAATTTTTAAAACTCATCAATATTTTTATATAGATACTTATTGATATGATTCATTTCATTAGGTGTTTACTTAACTATTAATGAATTTATTAAGTATATTAAGTGTTTTATTTGCATCTGGGATATATCTTTTTTGTTAAAGATGTGACTCCTTTATTTGGTGGCACAACAACATTAAAGTAAAAGTAAACATTTAAAAATGAAAATGAATGGAAGAAATGGGATTAAATGCTTTCCATAATATTCTTTTTAATATTGATTTGTTAAACACATTAGACTTTGATATTTTTCCTTTCAAATTAGATTTCTTTTCTTATTTTTTATCACCCCTCCCCACCAAGATATACACACTGGTACTCTTTGTGGTAGGACATATTCTGGATTTTTTAAAGCATAAAAGTATCTTCAATCAGTGGCCCCTTGCCTGCATTGTTGAATATCGTTTTTTCTTTTTCTGTGTTTTGAAAATTCACCTCAAGGATGTCTGTTTCTTATTGAATTCCTGTCCAAACGTACATTTCCTCCTGCATTCATTTCATGTTTTGGGTAACTATAAAATGACTGGTTATTTATAGACTGGCCCCATGGCCTGTGATTCAATCTAATAAGGTCAACAGGGTTCCTTATGATTTTTAAACAAGAAAATAAGGCGATTTCTAAGATTCTAGACGAGAAATGGCAAGGATAATACTGTTATGTTTGATCTAGGAATATGTTTTGAATTTGCATTCGAATATGAGGATGGCTGGTATTTTGAGAATTATAGTAGTAATAATAATAAAAATATTTCAAATAATAGCTATTATACATTTTCATTATATTCTAGACCTATACTGGCAAATGTGGTAGCCCCTGGCTACACGTAGCTACTGGTTATGTGAAATGTGATCAGTGCCTCCTGTTGAAAGGATAGTATTTTGGAGATATAAGCTTAAATAAAGTATATTATTAAAATTAGATTTACTTGTTTCTTTTTACTTTTTTAATGAGGCTACTAGAATATTTTAAAGTTACATAAGTGGCTTACGTTATATTATTTATTATATAATGTTGTATACTATTAATTGTTATAATAACTATTATTATAAAATTGTTAACATAATATTATATAATGCAATATTATTTCATAATGTTATTAAATAAAGTTACATAAGTGGCTAGTGTTGGATTCCCAAGGGGAAGGGGAGGGAAATCCCAACTCACCAGGTCTCGGGATGACGCGGGCCCACAGACACAGAAGACCGAACTTGATGCAAACGCAAGAGGTTTATTGAACGGAGCTCCGGGTCGACTCGTGTCTCTCGCAGGAGACAGAGGGGTCGACCCCGAGCCTTAGGGGGCAAGTTCTTTTATAGGATTTGGGAGCATAAAGCGGGAAAAGGTTGGCGCGGTTTTACATGATTGGTTAATTCAAAACATTCAGACAGTTACATTTTATGGCGCGAATTGCTACGGCGCGAAACAGCTATCAAGGTGCACACACATGTCCCCATCTGGCCCCCCTCCACCCCGACCCTCCCAAACTTATCCCTCTGTAGCACTCCCTTGTTCTCAATTTTCTCTGAACAGTTTAGGGTGAGTCTTCCGCGAACAGAGTCAGTTGGGATCGATAGACTCTATTCATAGAAGACTCGCCCCAACTGCCCCTTAAGGTGTTAACATATTAAATTTTTAACATAATTTACATTCTTCACTAGCACTGGCCTAGACACTTACTATGCATTTTAATCTCATTTAACCCTTACAACAATCCTCTGAGGCATGTATCTTTAATATTCTCGTTTTTCATAGAAAGAAACTGATAATCAGAGAGATTAAATAGCTATCCCAGGGTTATCCATGATAGATCCAGTACTCAAATCCAATTCGTGCACTTAACCAGTAGTCTCTAGCCTTTTTAATAGCATACTTCATCAGTTCTTTTTTGTCACCAGTGACAGCAATGTGATTGAATATGCTTCTTTATCTTTTAAAATCTTGGTTTCTTACTTTGTGATATAGCAATCTGAAGGTCTCATTCATTTTTTAAGTGCATGCATTTCTTGGATCCGATGGCTGAAATCTATACCTCACGACAACATGTACATCATATGAGGAAGGCCATCATTGACTGCACTTGCTAAATCGTGATGCTCAAGTTTTTTATCCACTCATTAATTATGCAAAGGCTTTTATTGAAATTCAGCTAGTAGATTTCTCTCTCCTCATGTCATTAAGTTGTTCTTACAAACTAATTGGATGATGTTGCATTTTTATATTACCATGTGGTTCCTGATAAAATTCTTTGTTTGAAAGATTTTAAACAGGTTTAAAATGATGTGAGACTTTTTAGAGGTGACACATAATTTTTATGAAGAAAAAAGTGGAAACATTTCCATATGTTTTCTTTAAAATTCCATGTGTTTAAATATTTCCATATGTTTATCTTTTAAATGTTTCTGCTCTCATTGCTAAAAATGACACCTTTCGTTGAAGGGACAGATTAAGTGCGATCATATTTTTTTCTAAAATATCTGCTATGTAGCATACTACTGCTAACTTCTCATCATCACAGAGTAGTTTGGAAAATTTCTAACACTTGTCCTTTGTCAAAAAATGTACATCTTTACATTTGACATTTGACATTTCTTAAGTTCTGTACTTTGTCACAAGATACCAGGGATAAAACAATTTTTATAGTTAGCAATAATCTTATTTAAAAGTGTTGTAAAAATTCTACTTTTTAAAAAACGTTGGTACAAAATGAACTACACTGATGACACTCTGTTATACTCTGCACTTTAGGGTTCCCTAGTTCGTAGCATCAGTCTGACGTGCAGTGAATGAATTCATGTGTGGTACTTTCTCTGTACCTTGGAAATACTTTTTGAAAAAATTGTAGTTTAAAAAGTTACTCCACCACTGGTTACAGTTGCACCAGTTTTCCATAAAACATTGTTCTTATCAAATAACTCATGTACTATGAGCATATAGATTCTCTGGTGCATCTTTTCTTTAGAGGCTTATGAAAATAATTCGTCATGATTTTATTATTGAGGTATAATTTGTGTTTAGGGAAATTAGAAAATATTTTAAACTGAATGATAATGAAAATACAACATATCAAAATTTGATGCAGTTAAAGCAGTGCTCAGGAGAAATTTATAGCTTCAAATGCTTATATTAGAAAGGAGAAAAGACTTAAACATCCATTTTAATTTTCCATGCTAAGAAGGTAGAAAAAGATGAGCAAATTAACCCAAAAGTAAGCAGAAGAAAGGAAATAATAAATTAAGAGCATAATTCAGTGAAATGGAATGTAAACAACACAGAAAATTAACAAAGCCAAAAGTTAGTTTTTAAAAACAAAAACAAAATTATTAAATTTCTAGCAAGGCTGTTCCAGAAAAAGAGAGAAAATACAAATTGCCAATATCAGGAAGGAAAGCGGGTATCACTACAGGTTCTATAAACTAAAAAGAACAATAAAGAAATAATATGAACAAATCTATGCGAATAAACCCACACAACTTAGATGAAATGAAGAATTTCTTGAAAAATATAATTTGATCCAAATTGACACAAGATGAATTAGAAACTATGAATAGGCTTATATCTATAAACAATATTAAATTTATTAATGAAAATCCCCTCACATAGCAAACTTCAGATCCGAGTTGTTTCACTGGTGAATTCTACCAAAGAATTATGGAAGAAATAATAATCATACAAACTCTTTTAGAAAACGGAAGAAGAAGAAACACCTCCTGACTAATGTTATGAGGCTAGAATAACCCTGGATACCAGAGCCAGGCAAAGACAATGCAGAAAACTACAAATGAATATCCCTTATAAACATAGACACAAAATCCTTTTAAAATTAGCAAATCGAATCCAGCAATACATATAAAAATACTTTATATATATATTTATATAATTTATATATTTATAATTTATATAATTTATATATCACATATTTATATAATTTATATATGTTGTATATTTATATATACATATAAATAATATTATATAACATATACATACAATACATATAAATAATATTATATATATTTATATATATATATATATAAATATATATAAATTTCACACCAACTGGGGTTTATCCCAGGAATAAAAAGTTGATTTAACATTCAAAAATCAAACAATGTAACTTACCATATTAACAGACTAAAAAATTAAATATCATACAATTATCTCAAATGATACAGCAAGGGCATTTGACAAAATTCAAAGTCCATTCATGATTTAAAAAAAAAAACAACACAACTATCAGTAAACGAGGAATAGAAGTAAACCTCCTCAGTCTGTAAAGGGCATTTACAAAAAGCTCACAGATAAAATAATAATGGTAAAAGATTGCATGCTGTCTCCTTCAGATCAGGAACAAAGCAAGGGTATCCATGGTCACCATTTTTACCCAACATAGCATTAGAGATCCTAGCCAATGAATAAGGCAAGACAAACAAGTAAAACAAAAATTGGTAAGAAAGAAGTAAAACTGTCCCTATTTATAAGCAACATGGTGCATAGAAAATTCTAAGGAAGCAACCACAACCTCAACCACCACAACAAAACATACTAGAATTAATTAGTGCATTTCAGAACACAAGGTCAGTATACAATACAAAGCCACAAACTTGTCACCCATAAAGTATGGTTTTAAATGAACCAAAGTATTAGTTTGGCCATGTGCAATTTTCACCTACTCAAACAGCAATTATATGGAACAGCCTAAGAAAATTTGGGTAATTTAAATTCCCATATAGCTATTACATACATACATATATACACAGATAAATGATAATTAACCTAAAGTTTATACATCCTCTCTTCAGACACTCATCAAATTGAAGAGAACAATTCATTGGCTTGTTTTCTCTCTGTCCCAGCCTCTCTCAGCGTAGGACTAATTAGCACAGAAATGGTTGGAGGAGAAGAAGAGTAGTAAAAAAGGAAGAGAAGGTAAGCCTTTTTAGCTGTATAAACTGATTGCGTGTTGACTAAATTAGAATGCTAGGTACAGAGCTCAGGAGAGATCATCACACAGAGACTTTCTGGCTGGTTTAAGACATGTGGACTATGAGACTCTATTTCTAAGGAATTGTGTGATCACATAGATTAACCATCAATCCTAAGGAAGATTGAGTATCTCCTTGTAGAATATTTACATACACTAATATCTGATTAAGTCATATGAGTGGTTCATTTCAATTCCTTTTTCCTTTTAGTTTTTAAAACACCTTCATTGAGGTATAACTGATATACTAAAAACCACAATGTAATGTATACATTAAATATGTATACAATTTGACAAGTTTAGACATAATGTATATATCTATAAAAAATTATCACGATCAAGGTAATAAGCATATTCATCACCTCCAAAAATTGCCTTGTGCCTTGTGCCTCTTTTTATTCCCTTCTTTTTTGTGTGTGTGTGGTAAGAACATTTAGCATGAGATCTACTCTCTTAAATTTTTTAAGTGCACAATACAGCATTATTAACTGTAAGTACTAGTACAGCAGCTCTGTACAAGTTATTCATCTTGCATAACTGAAACTTTATACCCATTGAACAACGCCCCGTCATTTCTCCTTTCCTCTAGCCCCTGACAACCACCGTTCCACTCTTCGATTCTGTGAATTTGGCTGTTTTAGATACTTCATATAAGTGGAATCATGCAATATTTGTCCTTCTGTGACTGGCTTATTTCACTTGGCATAATGCCCTCCAGATTCACCCATGTTGTCATATATGGCAGGATTTCCTTCTTTTTAAGGCTGAATAATAGTCCATTGTATGTATATACCACATTTCTTTACCCATTTATCTCTCAAAGAACTTTTTGGTTGTTTTCATATCTTGGCTAATGTGAATAATGCTGCAATGAACATGCGAGTAAAGATAGCTCTTTGAGATCCTGATTTCAGTTCTTTTGGATATATACCCAGAAGTAGGATTGCTGGATCATATGGTAGTTCTATTTCTAATTTTTTGAGGGACCTCCATACTGTTTTCTATAGTGGCTACAACATTTTGCATTGCCACCAATAGTGTGCAAGGGTTCCATTTTCTCCATATCCTCACCAACACTTGTTATCTTTCGTTTTTTTGATAATAGTCATTCTAACATGTGTAAGATAATATCTCATTGTGGTTTTGATTTGCATTTTCCTGATGATTAGTGTTGCCGAACACCTTTTCATATACCTGTTGGCCATTTGTATACTTTCTTTGGAGAAACGTCTATTCAAGTCCTTAGCCCATTTTTTTAATCCGGTTATTTGTATTTTTTGCTATTGAGTTGTAGGAGTTCCTTATAAGTTTGGGATATTAACCCTTTATCTGTTTTAATTCTTTCAAGAAAATCCTAGCCTTACTGTAATTCTTCTCCATTTCAGCCTGTGTATATAGACATTGACGTGAAGCTTTGATACAGGGATTCTTGCTTTTTGAAAGATGAAAGGAATGACATATTATATGTTGACTTGAACTGAATGACAAATTTAGGGAGGCTGAGGGAAAAAGTATACAAAATCTAAAAGAAAATATCTAAAAGAGTGGATTGCCAAGGTTTTGTAAACCGTTATCTTTTCATGAAGCAATTTATATTTAGGAACCTAGATTTGTGGCCTACTGGATAGAATCTGGGTTTTTAGGTTAATGATTCTCTGAATATTTCTTCAGCCAGATGGTTCTGCAGGCTGGGTGCCATCTGACCAGGCAATGTTTAGTTATTTAATTGAGTGTTTATTAAAGCTTGCTCTTTTTGGCAACATATTGTACGTTTTTAAAGTGTCTCCTTGGCAAACTGCTGAGTTGAGGGCAGTGATTGTTTTTTTAAGTGTATCACCAGGGCTGCCAGAGATCATGACTTACTCTCCTATGCTCTAGAATGCCCAAGAATAGAGCTTTCTTACCTTTGGACCTCACTGTACTCCTACCATACCTGCTTTTGATTTTTAAGCCTGATCCTTAATTTTTATAATATTTGGAGTTGTCTTTTGGAGTGATTGTCATAGTTCTAGTTGTGATTGGTGATTGTCCATTGTTCTAGTGATTGTTGATTGAACCCTGAATCCCCTCATTGACTTGGGTTACCTTGGAGAGTTTCGATAGTTTATACCTGACAGTTGGTATCCACGTCAGAACCCCATTCTGAGAGAGTATGGTTAGGGTAACTTAAGAAGACAAAGATCTTCTTTGTGTGGCTGGTAGAAACTTGGGAGATTTGGGGTCCTGTACAGCTGCTGAAGGGTATGGAAGACAGGCAAGATATAGCCCTAAGCCTATTCCCAAAGTGAACAGCACAGCATCACGCAATACTAGCCTCATCCAGCCCAACCCACATACCAGGATAACACCCACCCTGGATGGCTCAGGTTAGGGTGAATGAATTATCAGAGGAAACAGGAGGAGTCCATCACCATTATTTCCAATGCATGCATGTGTGGCCTCCAGGGTCTGTGTTCTCCTGTGAGCTCTAATCATTTTGTGACTGCCCGTTAGCACTGAAGGATACAAGCGCCATTAGACATCTTGGCACAATCCCCTCTACCTATTGGGCCCACCACTCATAGACCAGGCAAATGGCTCATGTCTAGAATTTAAAAAGACCCTCCAACCAGGGGGGAAGCGGGGAGGGAGGAGGGTGAAAGGGATAATTCGGTACATGTGTGTGGTGATGGGTTGTAATTAGTATTTTGGTGGTGAACATGATGTAATCTATGCAGAAATAGAAGTATAATGATGTACACCTGAAATTTTTACAATGTTATAAACCAATGTTATTGCAATAAACAAAAAATTAAAAAAAAAATAATAGAGAAAAAAATTATAGTATTAGCATGCAATAGGTGATCAATAAATATTTATTGAAAATAGAAGGAAGAAAGGAAGGAAAGAAGAAAAACTACAATAAAATGTCACCTACCCACAGTAACGAAAGGCAAAAGAGAAAGTGAACGCACTGAGCAGCTGCAGTGAAAACAGAAACAAGATTTCCAGGAGGACAACCACGGACCCCTAGGAAGCCTGTGAACCCCTGGTTAATAAATCTTAATCCAAAGGATAATGAACATACTTTGTACAATAATGACATCCTAAAGTAATCAAATAGATCAATTTGAGCTAACAATATCTCAGCTGGAAGGAAAAAAAAATCTCAATTGATAAATCCAGATAAAATTCACTCATTTAACAACCAGAAAAAATAAATAAAAAAAAAATAAAATAAAAAAATAAAAAGACCCTCCATATCAGCCAGGAAGAAATTCAGAAGCATTCAAGATAAAAGGAGGCTGGCCCCAGATGCTTCTGTTTAACCTACAAGGATATGTAATTGTAAAATTCCTTAATCCCAGAGCAGCTCTGATTCTTGACTGCAGTAAGCGGTCTAAGTGAGGAGTGTGGAACCCCACTCCCATTTCAGACAAAGGTTGCCCTAACAATATTCTGCAGATGCTGGTGGCCTACACGTCTGCAGGTTGTTCATGAAAACAGAGATGGTGTTTAGTGGTCAGAAGAAGCAGAATGGGTGTATTTCTTTTGGGAACTCAAACAGAGTAATAGAGGAGCATACAGAGAGCACAAAAGAAATTATAGTGATAAAAAGATGATTTATCAAAATCTAGCATCTTGATGGACTTATTGAACTGAAATGTAGATTAATGCAGTATTCATCCCCCAAAAGTCAACTGATCATCATCATGTAATACGGGTTCTTTGCAAATTAATACATTTTGGGCATTTTATAGAGGGTAGGAAAACTATCGTTCCACGTGCGGTTAAATACTTACTCTGAAACTGAATTCCTTTGGTGAGTTTCCCTTCTTAGGAGTGGTTCAGTACAGGAGTAGAGAGACAGATACCAGCCAGGGGCCATTTGTAACCAGCAGAGCAGCTGTTTAACATGCCTTCAGAGTGGCTTCACCATTCATTAAGGGAAATCGTGCATGGTGACTCTGGCCAGGTGCATATCCCTATAGAAAGCAAGCAGTAGCATTTGTGTTGTCAGACAATATTATGTGTGTCAGCTAAGCAAGTGCCAGGTTGTGATTGCTATGAAATCCCTTGAACTGAGTGTTAGTTTATTTGACACCTACTTTGTGCATGTGTTGGAAACCACTCCTTGGTATTTTTAGAGATTTGTTGTAGATGGATTATGTTTAAAGGAACTTGAAATTTTAATTTTATCTGGCCATCTCCACTGTGTTGGTTGTAGAACACCTTCTGTCAACCTAACATTGTTCTTTTCCGATAATTCTTAACCATGATTTCTCAGTTGCAGTCACCATGTTTATTGAATCATAGATATGGACCGGCAGGGTCTAACTGCAAGGAACCTGATTTGGGTAGCTTGGTAATTTTTTTTTAAAGAATATCATAGACGTGGGAACCTTTCTGATATTTGTTAATTTCAGTGTACTCTATAGTTGATCTGAAGTTTGTGTTGCCTAGGCAGTTTTTGGTTTGTTTATTTCTTTGTTTATGGTAGCTGTTGTTTTGTTTTTAACACTCTATTGATCATCTGGCCAAGACATGGTGGTCTTGTGTATCTATTTGTTCTTAGCAACACTTAAGTGCCTTATGTTATTAAAACACAAGTTGGTGTTTTATGGAACTGAAAAATCAATTTCATAAGCTTCAGTGTATAGGAAAATGGTGTAACATAATGAATAAGAGTGATGGTTCTGGAATTACAGTTCTTGAGTCCAACTCCAGCTTACCTTCTTAGTAGATGTGTCCTTGGGCAAGCTACTTAATCTTTCTAATCTTTGGTTTCTTCATTGTTAAATAGGGATAGTAAGAGTATTTATCTGATAGAGTTATTGTGAAGATTAAATGAAGTAATCCACTTAGTACAGGGCCTGGCACAAAGCAAATGTTCCATAAACTTTTACCATCTCATCTATTAATGTTCTCACAGGCTTGAGAAATGGTGCCTGCCCCTAGAGTTAATTCTCCCTTGTCTGGTTACTGAATTTATTTTAAGGAAGTGACACAAAACAGCCAGACTTCCAGTCTAGTGACTCCTTTTTTATGTAGATATGTACTTTTTTCATTTATGGCAATCAAATTTTGTATTAGGCAAAGTTGAAGATAAAAGACTTAGAAACAGTTAATTTCATTCTTTTATACGTCTTTTACAAAGGGATTTTGCACATTATACTCTACCAATTTTTTGGGTCCCACTTTTCTTAAAATCTCGCCTGCTGGTTAATAGCAACAAAGAAAGAAGAGAATCAAGACTATTTTTCTGTCCTTTGATTTAATCTGAGATTCTTGACCCTGATCCATAAAGCAGGATATTTCATCTTCTGCAGGAGCTGTTAATGAAAGTCAAGTGTTGTGAGACATTGTTCTTATCACCAAGAAAGTTTATTAGTCAGTGCCTTCTCAGAGGGACACAGGGTAATTGGACAAAGCTGGATATTTATT
The DNA here is from genome assembly GCF_020826845.1 of Diceros bicornis minor. Taxonomy (NCBI): domain Eukaryota; kingdom Metazoa; phylum Chordata; class Mammalia; order Perissodactyla; family Rhinocerotidae; genus Diceros; species Diceros bicornis. Next base: position 13,645,578 of record NC_080742.1, on the reverse strand, counting down.
TGATAAATAAATTGCCTTGTAGGTCAGTTTCTATGAATTTTTCCTTGAGAGGTCTGGGAATTGTCCTAAAAATGAAAAAAAAAATTCTTTGGACTTGAGAAGTAATTTTCCATAGAAATTGACTTAAGGGAAATCAGTTCTGTTTGTGTTTTCTGCTCTCTGATTATTTGGAATGGCCTCTTATATTAAAGGAAGAAGGGAGCAGATGGAAAAACAAAGATAAAAACACAATCACTGAAGATGTGGCCACCAGAAGACCATGCAGAGCAGTCTATGTTCTTTGTGTATCTATAAACCCTGTGGGTAGGAAGCTTCTTCATCAGAGCTCTTTGTAGATAACAGCCTTATTTGGCACTCATGTCACATCTAGGTCTTAGCACCTTTAGAGTCTTAAAATTTTTTTTTTTTTCAGATTTTATCACTTTTTTAAAAAAAAACTATCAGTTACAAAATAACATGCTTGCTCTGATTAACTCATACTAACAGATAAGTAAATTCTTAAATTTAGGAGAATTTTAGTTTTCAGAAATACAGGTGGGAACACTATGTCACATTAGGGGCAGTATTGAAATCTGTAGTTGTTGTTTTGCATTTGGGTCTTAAATGCAACTTTCTAATACATTTTGTCCTTTTTCTACAGCTCTTTTTCTAGTGTTATTGTATAATTGAATATCAAATTGCATTGAGCCTGGGTCTCAGACTACAGATTGTGGAGACTTGCCCATATCGTTGGGGTAAACACTAGGAAGAGCTGGATTCTTTCTCTAAAACCTCCGATGATAATTTACTTTAATCTGCAGCAAAAGAAAGGTTGTAAGTTTCCCTCTTCAGTGGTCTTTGGGATTCACTTCCTAAATACTGAATTTAAAAAGATAATTCTGTCTCTAATTGGTCAATTAAAACACTTACGGATGCAAACTATTGAACTAGATGAGTGATTCAAAGAATTACAAGTTTCTTACCTTCAAGAAATTTTTCATCTAATTGGTGATACAAGTCACAAAGCCAGTCAGATTCTTTATAAATCAAGGCTCCCAATGGTCTAAATCTTCAAGTCCAATGGCATTTTCTTAGAATTGTATTCGTTAGCTCTCAGAGTGTTTAGCACTGGTGCCTGCCCCTCACTCTGGGAACCCCAGGCTGGTACTCCTCTTACCTTTTTGACTTCTGGATTCCCTAAATAGAGATTTCATCAAGGTTCATATCTTAGGCATTTTCTATTCTCTATGAAACATTTGTTTTTATAAAAATGCTTTAAAAATGTTACTTTCTACTTTTTACATCTTTCATTAGTCAATTTAAATAAATGAAAATATCCGCTATCTGAAAGTAAATATTCAGGACACATGTATAATATTAAGTTGGACGTATGCAATTACTATTTTTGTAGGTGAAAAATGGTCAAATATTGGCAGTTTCCTCTTTTTCTCTTATATTTTATTTGCTTTCCCTAGTACTATGGAGGAAATCCATCTTCTGCTATGTAAATTGAGATATGATTTACCTTTAGGCTTTCCAATACATTTTAATGAAAAAAATTCTCATTTTCAACTAAATGGATTTATTTTGATGTTATATTTTCCTCCTCAAGGCATGTGGGTAACTTCCACTATCATTAATATGGTACAAATATTGCAAAGGAAGATGGCATCCTTGAGTTCGTTTTCAGTAAGATAATTTATTGGAATCACAGCTGTAACTGGTAGACTTTTTTGTCTTCTCCTGAGGAATATTGAATAGTGAAAAAGACAAGGAAATTCTTTTCCTTCTTTTGCCTTCCTTCAGTATATAGTTTATTCATTCCTGTGTGCAGCACCAGAGTTAGAAATAACCGTAACCAAATTTCAAGGTCTCACCCTGTAGCAGGTTCATCTCGTTCCTTGGCAGGCACAGAGAGTGCTTTATATGATGACTCTATAATTACCCAGTTTTGGTAAACACACATTATTTAGCCAATACAGCAAAATGGCTCCTTCAGAGCCATTACATTGCAGTTCATCAAGTAAATAGTGATTTAGCCATTTTCATGAAAAATGTGTGTTATTTCATTGATAGCCTGTCAATCCACAGCATTCAGTTGATTCCCTGTCACCCTTTGTGAGTATTTTGGAACCTCTTTTTGAAAACCATTACTGTACTATATGAAAACTGTACAATGCTCTATTTCAGTGTAAAAAATCATTTAGTGTGATTGTTTTTACAGATATGTCTATTATGAACAGTCTCAGTGTTAGAGATATCGGGACACGGTGCCCAGACTATTAATATGAATTGCTTTGATAGAAAAGAAAATGGCTTGATTGCCTTTAAAGAATGGAAAGAAATGATTTTATAATGTTTAGGCCCTGGCAAAATTTTTACTTAATCATTTAAATCTGGAATAATTTAATGACAGAATTATAAAACCCATTTAAGAAGATACGCCGAAGTGCCTATTGCTGCTGTCTTAAAGCAGGTGTGCACGGGGGAGGCTGAGTTTTAATACTAATAGAGTTAGTTTCACAGACAAAGATGCCTTTCAGATTAAAATGAAGATGATGTCTTTCCTTATCTTTCGAAAGGATTCACTTCCTTCAGGATAACATTATGGTGTGGGGTTTTTGGTATATCTTCCTGAAAGATAAGCGCCAAGAAGTAGACTCCAGAACTCAAAGATAGAATTCCATGGAGACAGTGGTGAGGAATCTGTGCTCATTTGTTTTTGTAGTGATGCGTCATGCAAAGATTTCTAACAAAGCAATGCATTAGGATGTAGACAGAGTTCCTACCCACTGTAGTGGTTTTTATTCCTGAAAGACAAAAATAGCTGCCTTGCCACAATGTGCTGCTAGGCCTTGATGGAAAATGTCACGCTGTTTCTTGCTTCTTCCCCTGATGGCATGATACATATATTGAGTACAGGTGTGACAATCTAAGTATATTTAGCAAATCTCTGTAGGGCACAGAAGTGGGAAATTAGAACGGAATCGCTTAAGGACTTCAAATGGAATCCCACAAACCACATCCAGGCCTAGCCACATTCAGTAACTCTACAAGGACAGGGCAAAGAATAAAATCTTGATTGCTCCTCACGTATGAATTAACAGTGGTTCATATCTCAGTTTGTCTTTTTAGGCCTTAGTGTGAGGATTTGCCTTAATCCCCTTACGTTCCCAAGAAAATTCTTTTGGTGTATCTTGCTAATCCATGTATTATTTAATCAGGGCAGAAAACTGAATTTTAGGATGAAGGGCATTTCTCCATGGAGCTTTCCCATCATCCTTTTGGTGATAATGTCCTCAAACTCTGCCTTCTCTCTCCAGCTAGTGACTCTAGGCTGTCTTCCCTAAGAATGCAGAAATGTTAGTAATGTCTTCTATCTTGGATGACCACTTGTCTGATAATCAGAGGTGTCTGCCTGGATTCTCTTGGCTGGTGACACTTGAGGAGGACAGTTTCTTCACACTTTAGCTGCTTCTTTCAGCTTATACAACTTCATAGTTTTGTTTTTACATTTTCATCCCTCCTTTGCATGGAAATATTCAAGGAAAAGGGTCACAAGAAAACCCTCTCATGATGGATACTATATGGCAATTCGTTTTCTGTGTTTTTTTTCCCCCTCAGAAACATCTGTGGTATTCTGAGTTTTCCTCAGGACTCTTAGGAAAGAGAATCTCCTAAACCTATCAGAGAAATCTAGAGAATAGAGAGAGGCAGAGAAAAAAAGAAAGAAAAAAGTTGGTTTGCTTATGGAGCTTTGCATCAAAAGTGCCATTCATAGCATTAAAAGATCCTTCCTGACTTAAGAATTTTAAACAGTGCCTTTTAAAAAGTAGTTGTAGGAGGGGTAGTTGTAGGAGGGGCTGGCCACGTGGCATGGTGGTTAGGTTTGTGCGCTCTGCTTTGGCAGCCTGGGGTTCATGGGTTTGGATCCCAGGTGCAGACCTATGCACCGCTCGTGAAGCCATGCTGTGTGGGCGTCCCATATGCAAAATGGAGGAGGATGGGCACGGATGTTAGCTCAGGGCTAATCTTCCTCAGCGAGAAGAGGAAGATTGGCAACAGATGTTAGCTCAGGGCCAGCCTTCCTCACCAAAAACAAAAAGAAAAACAACAAGAAAAAGGAGTTTTAGGAAATAAAGTTACCCTTCTAGATAGAAACAAAAAGAAAAACAGTGATGGTCTGTGCTTTGTGTTTGTGCTCATGACTTCCCTATGAACGTCTTTTCCCCATTTGGCATGAGCTCTGTCACTGTCTCCAAAAAGCCTTTACTAAAGAGACAAAGCGGAGTGGAAATGAAGGGATAAGTCTCCTATAAACCTTCCTCTACCTCTTCCCTTCACTCTTCCATCGGCGGGGGCCTCAGAGGTGGGAGGCTCATAGGTGGACCCCAGCTCTCAGCAAGAAGCCCATAGCTCCTACTAAACATCCAGTGAGACTAGGATGACCAGAGAGAACTGAAAATGGAATTGGGACTGTAAGTCTCGGTTTTGCTTTTCCAAATATCATGCGCATGTAATGGCTAATTAGTTTTTTCTTGGAGAGTGTCAGGGAGAGTCTTGACAGAAAAGACGGGACACCGCTCATACAGATTACAACTTTTAAAATGTCTTCCTGGTGATAAGCTGGCAAGGCTGGAAAGTGAACTTGGCTGCCATGTTCAAAGTTAAGACAATTGAAGGAATTGGAATCAGTAAGGCAAGCCAATCAATTATAAATTGCTTAAGCATGTCTAAATCTGTAAAGTACTGGGGTAGTAGGGATGGAGGAATGAGGAATGCCTTGATGCCGCTGATGAAGAGTTTTTTTTTTCTGTTTGTTTTCTAGTGCCATAGGCTTTTCTGATTTTAAAATATATGCAGAACAATCAAATAATACAGAAAAAGTATGAAGAAAGTAAAAATTGTTAGTCGTCTTAGTACATGGATGACAACTGTCAACGTTTTGGTAAAAACATCTTTTTTTCTATGCCTAAATATATATGCTAAAATTGGTTTTAGAGTATGTATTTAGAGTATTTTAGAGTATGTATTTAGAGTATTTTAGAGTATGTTTTAAAAATTTTTGCTATTTTGGTAAAACTGACACATATTCATTGTTTAACATTTTCAAATAATATAGTCAAGGACAAAAAAAAAAGAGAATAAAAACTTCCCCAAACTATCACCCAGAAATAGCCACTGCTAACATTTTGGTGTCTCTTCTTGGAGTCATCTCTCCGTGCATGCATAGGTATGGATTGATTTATGTGACTTTTTATGTGAATGGGGTCTGCTTATTTACTCAAAGTATGACATGAATACTTCTCACATCAGATATCAGTTTTAATGACTGAATGGTGTCTTAATCTGTGGGTAAATTTTACTTTATCATTGCTTTGTTGATGGACATTTAAGTTGCTTACAGTTTTCACACAGTGTTGCTGTGAGTATCCTTGTACCTTGAACTTTTTTCACTTATTCAAATTATTTTCTTAGAATACATCCTAGAAGTGCAGTTTCTGGATCAAAGGGTATGCCTATTTTATTTTACTTTATTTTATTTCATTTATTATTATTATTTTTTTAAATGTCTGTCTTTTTGTTTTGTTTTGTTTGCTGAGGAAGATTTGCCCTTAGCTAACTCTGTGCCAGTCTTCCTCTATTTTGTATGTGGGTTCCCACTACAGCCAATGAATGGCCACCAATGAGTAGTGTAGGTCCGAGCCCCAGAACCAAACCTGGGCCCTGAAGCAGAGTGCTCCGAACTTAACCACTAAGCCACAGGGCCAGCCCCAGGGTATACCTATTCTAAAGGCGTTTTATACCTAATGACAAACTGATATTTTATAGTTTTAGTTTACATTTCTTTGTTTACTAGATGTACTTAACCTTTTAATATGTTAATTAGCTATTTCTATCTTTTTCTTTTATTGATATTTCTTTTATCCTTTTATTTGTATCTTTCTTATGAATTGCCTGTGTTGTACTTTTTCTTTTTGATCTGTAAAATTTCTTAATACAATAGATATTAACCCTCTGTCTGTCATATGTATTTCAAATACTTTTCCAGTTTGTAATTTAAAACTTACTTAAATTAAAACTTACTTAATAGTGCCTTTACAATTGGCTGGTTCTTGATCTCAGACTTGCTTATGGAAAGGAAAAATTGCGCTGGATCAGTAAACAGACAAGGAAGCCTTTGTTCAAGACTATTGCAATAGGGCAGAGAGATTGAACCCAACTCCACTGAAACAAAAGGTGGTGTTTTTAAGCACTAGAGTGAGCTGGTGGAAGAGTACTGGAGGCCTTGTGGGATGGCGGGAGGTTGGTCAATGTGATTTAGGCTCTCTTCGTTTGCTAACTGGTGCTTATTGAAGCTAGACTCCTATCCTCCCACAGAGTCTAGGAGATGGGGTGACATCTTAATGTCATTCTTGCTGATGACATTTCAAAGAGGCGGCTCCCAGGTCCTTGAGAAAGACATTCCTGGATGTGGAAGACTTACATCTCAAAGACGCAGAAAAAGAATTTACAATTGCAAGTTTTCTAAAGTAAATACTCCAAGAAAAGGGAGGTTTCAGGGCCTATAGTCAGGAAGAAACCTGTCTAACATTTAGTCAAGTGGAGGGGAATGTTAAAACTGTCTTGCTCACTTGGGGAATGGTAATATCCTTCTCAGGAAGAGGGAAGGTAATCAAAGAAAGAGATGGCCAGAGATGAATAGCCCTGACTTTTCCATATACCGGTTGAAGTACTTCTCAGGCAGAAGCTAGGACTGGACCTCATGACATGTACGTATAAATGTTGAAATGACAGGAACATGGGGGAAGGGACCAGTTCAGACCATAGGGAGACCCATTGCTTGTCTCCCTGAAACCCTCCGCCAAGGTCAAGTTGTGGTATATAAAGCAGGCAATCAAAATATATGTTGTCAGATTGGTCCTCACCTGTGAGAAATGAGAATTATTATTGTTACTGGGCAATCAGAACTGGGATTCTGGTAGTTCCTACTTGAGTTATTGCAGCCTCATCTGCCCAAATTGTAGCTGTCAAGGGTACTGAAGGAGGAGGAAGAAGAATATTCTCTACCCACTCTGGGTCCTTCCTGGCTGGGCTACGAATTAAATTGAAATGAGACTGAATAGCAGGAGAAAATCAAACAAAGTTTAATAACACATATACATGGGTGAAACCAGGGAAACTGAGTTTCTCAACAAATGGCGGAGGTTTTTCACCTTAAATAGATTTAGGTAAAGACAAAGGAGGATGTTGGGGGTGGGGGAGGAGACAGCTATGGGGGATTACCGGAAAGCACAGCAATGAAAGGTATGCAGATTTAAGTTCTCTCCTTCCCTACTGATAAGAGTTTCCAGTGACAAGGTCATCCCCCCCTCTTCCCAGTACAGAGAAGGAGATACTACAAATTTAAATGTTTGGTAAACAGAACTTTGATAAGAACAGGCTTAGCGAGGATCCTGCCAGTCTGTCCATACCCAGAGTTAAATTCTTTTAGGCAGTTAGTGGGGAAGGTCAAATGTCCATCAGAGAAAATAATCAAGGTAAAGAGATATATTTTGGGGTGGCCAAATTTTGATCTCCCACAGTACCTAGAGGTAATATCCATAACATAAGGAAGAGCAAGAGCCTTGGGACATGCAGGCCTGAGTGCTAATCACAGCTCTATTATTTATTAGTATCCTGTAGATGAGTAATTTAACCTCTGTGAAGCTCAGTGTCCTTACCCGTAGAATGGGGATAATAACTCTGTTCAAGATTATTGGGATAATTCATTGAGATCGTGTATGCAAAGTGCCTGGTCCAAATCCGTCGCACAGAATGAGCTCAATTAATTTTTATTTCCTTCCTTACCACGTTGCCTCCCCAACCCATAAATGCCACTCCCCTGCTTTGATTAAAAGACATGAGAGACGTAATTGCCTGTTAACTCCTATATTGCGCATCTATAAAGGTATAAATTGCTTGGAAATCTTATCCTTTGATTTCACGGTCTAGTCTATAGTGTATGAATGCTAAAAGGAAAGGAAACGAGGTATGTAACCTGCTTCTTGCATCTTGTCTTATTAGCTGTGGTCAGTTAGCCAGCTCCTCATTGTGCCTCTGTTGTTTTGTCTCAGCACCTCCTCAGTGTTTTTCCTTTATAGTTTCATTTAATCCTGATGCACCAACTAGGTGTGGATTGAAGCTTTTCACTTCATCACCAATATCAACATTGACTTACAGGCAGCCCTGTTCACTAAAAATGGATCTTGTGATTTTAAAATGCACATTAATTAGCATTTTGCTTTTAATGAGTTATTGGTGATGAGGCAAATTGAGTCACAAAATGTTTGTCTCAGGTCTATAATGTGCAAATTGTGCAAATTAGTTGATTCACAACTAGTTGAAAAGTTTATGATTTTGAAATTTGGACAAGGTATGGCAAGCACTTCAAAAAATAGAATCTAAAACCTGAGCCATAAAAAAAGAGGGACTTAGACTTTGAATTCTATATATTTAACAGTTATTTCTCTCACACTGCTAAGAATTAGCCACTCAAGACAATGACAAAGTGTACTCTTTATAAGATTGTACCAATATTTAGATTATTTGTAAGAAAAAATACTCAAAAAGTCAGAACAATCTCTATTTTCATAAATCATTACATGTAATTACTCAGTGGTAATTATTTTATATTTTAAGTGTTCGCAAGGGGAATTTAGTTAGTTGATATGAAGGCTTTTGCTTTTTGTTTTTTCTGTGCTGGAGCACCTAAGTGCTGTCGGGGGAAGAGGGAGAATCTCCCTCTGTCTTTTTCTTTAAGGTTTTTATGGCTGGCCAAATAATTAACAAGACAGGTTAGCAGGAGAAAATAATACTAAGTTTAATAACATGTATACGTGGGAGAAAGCAGGGACACTGCGTTTTTTAACACAATAGCAGAAATTTTTGTCTTAAATATCATGTTTAGCTAACGACAAAGGAGGATGTTGAGGGTGGGAGGAGTCAGTTATAGGAGATTACCACTAAAGCACAGTAAACAAGAGTAAGGTTATTATGCAGATTTAAGGCCCCACCTTTTATACTGATAAGCCTCTAGAAATGAGGCCATCCCCCCCTCTTCTTAAAATAGAGAAGGAGATACTTTTATAAATGGAGATTTCCCTTATAAATGTAAATGATTGTCTGGCAACTTCTCGCAGGACCATCTAGAGAATGTGGCCAGAGAGACAGAACTTTTGATAAGATGGGCTTGTTGGTGCCTTTTCTATTGTAACCTCTATCTTTCATTATCTTTATAGCCATCATGATAGATCTGTTTCAGGAAGGAGCCACCATGTCAAATTCTTTAGGCAGTTATCGGGGGAGGTCAAATGTCCCTCAGAGAAAACAATCGAGGTAAAGAGATATATTTTAGGATGGCCAAATCTTGACCTCCCACAGTCCCACCTTTGAAACTAGAAGTTTTACAGTCTGTTTGAAACTTAAAGAAGTTTTATAGTCTAGAAGCTGAGTTGGTAGGCTGTTTTATTTCACTGAACACATTTTTTAGTCCTGATAATAGATAAGTTTAATTAAGTTCTTTTTGGAAGGTGGTGATGCAGTTGGGCTTTCAAGGTGACGCCTATATTGTGGAAGCAAGCAATTAGGTATTTAATAGAAGCATTTTTATGTAAACAAAAGAAAAACAAGGTTAATGGTTGGAGCAAGTTGTAAACGAGTTTGAGTTAAGAGAGTTTGAGTTAAGAGGACAGCCAGTTAAGAAGATTTTTAGATGTCAGCGTCAAAGCATTTTTTGCAGTTTAAAATGTCTCTGATGATGTCATCGGGTAATCTCTTAAGTTTACATGAAGTCTATCAGCTTTAGTTTGTAAGGCTTTAGGAAAAAGGGCAGGTTTAGTTTTTAGTGATTTTAAATGAAAATGATGGAAAAAATAAAAAACGTTAGTTTGGATATCTGTAGCCAGATATTTTAAGAGACTAGAAGAAATCAGGATCTAGTCTAGTTAACAGATATAAAGCAAAAACTTTAAAAGACGATTAACAAAACTAGGATCTAATATCTGCAAATGTATATTATAGTTTTTACTGAAATATAATTTTTTTCTCTAAAATCACCCTCATTTTTATCAAAGATAACCAAATGAAAACTAACCAGTTTGCAAAATAAGTCTAGTTCTAATAGAGTTGGCCGATTTATTTACATAAGTACAGCAAGAATAGCAATTGATCATATAAGCTCTTTTAAATCTGCTTTGCCGGAACTTTTTATAAGTAATCTCAGATTGAACTTTAAAGGCCTCTCTAGGCCAGGAAAGCCAAGCCAAGGATTTTGTCATCAGACTTTGCTTGTAATATCTACAGATTTGGGTGAATTCCTCTCTTTTGAGGTACCCCCAAAATATTTCGAGGTTTTTTGTACCTGCCAGATAAGTGACATTTTTTATTTATCTTGGTAAGTGTTGTTTGGAACATAAGGTACCAGGCCAATATTTTTACGTGGCTTTATTTTATAAAGTCTAATCTTTATTTTTTAAAAGCTGTATGGTTATATCGCAAATATGATGTTTTAGTCACAACCTTGGTAATATAACCAGTGTTTTTAACAGTGTCTTGTTATAAGGAGAACAGATTCTTATTGAACTTATGCAAATAACTATATTGCTATGAAAACAACAATACTTATTCACTAAGAGTTTTTAAATTTGAGGGATCAGATAGAGAGAAAAAGATAAATATTTTAATTTTACTTACAAAAGTATCATTTACCAAATTGCTATAAGTCATAGCTAGCTCAGGAGAAAGAGAAAAAGTTTTCTTTAAATCTGAAAAAACAAAACATTAAAAATTTAGCAATACTTTAAATGAAAAATCATAAAAATTATAATTATCTATATCAGTTTTAGTTTTGTGTCATCTATTTTTTATCTTGATCTTTTTGTTAGCAGCTTTATGAAGTTATCAGTCTCCATCAGATTTTTGTAATTTCTTACCCAGTTTAGTTTTATGATCAGAAAGTTTGTCAGAAACCTGTGTTCTAGTGTGAATGTCAGAGTCTTTTTTCTGAATTTTTTTGAAGTTGAAACATATTTTGTAAAAGCATTAGAGCAAAGAAATGTCTGTAAACAACAAGACCTCAAAATGGCAATTGACAGAGAAATTTGGTTAATTTTGTGACATATAACACTTTAAAATAATAATAACCAGGATTATGACTGATAACCAGGACAGATTAGAATTTTAGTAATGTTATATAATTTTAAACCGCCTATATTAATAACATTTACCTACAAAATACCACCTAAGTAGGCTTATCATCACTTGTCTGACAATGTTTTCTATGTAATTTAACATACTGAATCAGCCTAATAAGTTTAGTATCTTTTTTTTTATAGGAAGAGAGCAAATTTCTTTGAGAAGTTCTAGGGCCCTTTGAAAATTCTCAAAGAAAAAAAATAAAAGAAAGACTTTTATATGAATTTTGGGGAGCTTGTCAAAAATATAAAAAGTTAAAGCAAACAGAGCACTAACAGTCTAAAAAGCTTTAATAGAGAGACCTCAGTCTTTTGAACGTAGGAAATTATTTTAACAGTTCTGTTTTTGTTTTTTTTTTTTGTCTTTTAGGTAGACTTACCCAAAGGTAAAGAAAAATCTTTTATAACCTCTTTATCAAGTTTAAGCAAATTATCTTTTTAAGAGAAATAAGACCAAATTATAATTTTGTATCAGCTTATTTCTGATATTAAAACTCATTTACTTAATTAAATTTATTTTAATCTTAGGCAACTTGACCATGCAAAAACTCCTTTTTTAGAATTCCTCTTTTACAAACCTATAACTTTTTTTTTTATATTTAGAATTTGTCTCATGTCTTTTTTTCCCCTCCTAGTACTTGAGGACAAATTTATCTTTTTTAATCAACTAAACAAAATATTTTCATTCTTTGTTTTTTTTTATACATCTTACTTTCTTTGTACACAGACATATTTTTTTAATTTTTTTTAATTTTTAATCACATATACTAATTAGAAATTTTAACCCTTAGAAACCTTAATTTGTAAGTAAAAACTAAGTAAACAATTATAAACTTTTTTTTATATTAGTATCTTGTGGCTTGGAAAATTTTTGAACACTTTATAATTTTTGGAAACATGTTACTTTATAGCACAATCTCTTAATAAAACACAAGACATGTTTACTAGTAGACCCAAAGCATCTTTTAGTTTTCCTGTAATGAAAAGCCAAAAGTAGACAAATGTACATTTAGCAATTAGTGTCTAATATCTTATCTTATTTGGAAATGATCTACTCAACTGAATTTTTATCATAAAATTTAGCAAAACTCTAAAGTTTTAAGTCACCAAAAAGAGTTTGGAAGCTGTAACCACCATAACACATAATTATTGTTTAAAGTTTATCTAACATTTATCTTTTTTACAACTATTTAGTTACTTATTTTTAAAAATTATTTAGATTGCCTATAAGACTTTTTAAGACATTAGATAAAATTAGCCATCATTTAAGTTACTATTTTTGTTAACCAGTTCTGTAATAGAAATAACATCAGTTTTTTTTCTATAAAATTTTCTGTAAATTTTATCTCCTCTTATATCTTTAAACATAGTTATTATTAAGATTTTTATCAATAGGTCTTGGTCTTCTAATTTTGGACAAGGAAAGCATTCTCAGTCAGATATTTTAGAACATACTCAGGCAAAGTTGATGTAACCTCTTTATATAAAATTAGCTCAAACATTCTAACCTTTATAATCTTATCAACACTTACACTTTTACATATTCTCAATTCAATTGTAACCTGAGTCAAGGTCTTAAGGCTAGTCAAATTTTTTCCTTTTTTTTCTGGCCTTTTTTTAGGTACCAATTAAACAATTATGTGAGAGCTCTCAAAACATTTTTTTGTTCCTCCAATTTAGAAGTTTTTCTAATTTAAAGGATCCGTCGTCTGGCCATGGACGAGTAGGATCTTCTTTGTATATTTATTTCAATAGTGACTCGAACCAATAAGACTTTTTAAGGAAAGACCCGGAGGTAACTTTCTACGCTTAGAATAAATCTTTATCATGGACGCAAGAGGCATCCCTGGTGAGGGCGCAGATGATGTAGCCCCCATGATCCACAGAATTCACTCCCAAAGATATTCAGAGAAAGTAAAGACCTTCGTTGCACAGGCAGTAAGGATGGTGTCTCTGGTCTCCCGCAATAGTGTGGGACGCCTCCAGTCACAGACCTGCTAATCTGTGACACCGGGTGGGTGATACTGGAATGGGATTTTTCCAGCACTAACAAGCAAAGAAGGTTAAGATGACAAAAGCCCTTATGGACTGGGCCCTTTATGACAAACTCCCCTGAGAGCTTGGCACAGCCGGACAAAGACACAGTTCGGAACCCCAGTCTACTCGACTGGCCACCAAGGTGCACTCCAGTAAGTGTACCTTCCGTATGGTGGAGACCAAGGAGAATATTCTCGCTGGTCACAAAGCCAAGTTTTCTCAGGACACAGAACAAGACAGAGACTACTCTGGGAGGAAAAGGGATCAAGATCAAAACCAAGAGTACTCTACCAAATTTAAACCAAGAGTCACTAAAAGCACAAGAAACTAGTTTCTCAAATATTTTTTCCTGCCAATCTAAATTTAGAAAGAGAAAAAATTTTCACCATTTCCTTCCGCCGGACTCCGCAGATAGAGATTCTGGGAGGCTGACGTGGTAAGAAGTCTTACCTTTTGCCGGCTTTCGTCACGCGTTCCCGTATCTCATCCTCTGCAGTAGTCCAGGGAGAAGGCAGGTCTTCCAGCCAGAAAAGGTAACTTGCCAGCCAGTGTGGATCCTGCCGACTACGCCAAAACTGTCGGGGGCGGGGGGAAGAGGGAGAATCTCCCTCTGCCCTTTCCTTTAAGGTTCTTATGGCTGGCCAAATAATTAACAAGACAGGTTAGCAGGAGAAAATAATACTAAGTTTAATAACATGTATACATGGGAGAAAGCAGGGACACTGCATTTTTTAACACAATAGCAGAAATTTTTGTCTTAAATATCATGTTTAGCTAACGACAAAGGAGGATGTTGAGGGTGGGAGGAGTCAGTTATAGGAGATTACCACTAAAGCACAGTAAACAAGAGTAAGGTTATTATGCAGATTTAAGGCCTCACCTTTCACATTGATAAGCCTCTAGAAATGAGGCCATCCCCCCCCTTCCCAAAATAGAGAGGGAGATACTTTTATAAATGGAGATTTCCCTTATAAATGTAAATGATTGTCTGGCAACTTCTTGCAGGACTGTCTAGAGAATGTGACCAGAGGGACAGAACTTTTGATAAGATGGGCTTGTTGGTGCCTTTTCTATTGTAACCTCTATCTTACATTATCTTTATAGCCATCATGATAGATCTGTTTCAGGAAGGAGCCACCATGTCAAATTCTTTAGGCAGTTAGCGGAGGAGGTCAAATTTCTCTCAGAGAAAACAATCAAGGTAAAGAGATATATTTTAGGATGGCCAAATCTTGATCTCCCACAGTGCCAAGAATGCTCTTGTTTTCTGTATTTGTTAGTGGGATCACGGAGGTGTTTCAGTGAGTTGACTGTTATAGTTCTGCTTATATAAGCGAAAAATGTCCTTTGTAATTTTATGTACTCTATGAATAAAGAAGGAATAATCTAAATATGCATATACATTTAATTTATAAAGTTGTATTTATACAGTGTGATGCTTTATGTTTTTGTAAGCTCAAAAATTATGATGAAATAGTTAACTCAAGATAGAGCTATTAAGAAGCTCTCAGAAGAACTTTAGGTTTACCTGTAAGATTGAAGGGTAGAAGGAGAAAATGCATAAATAGAGGACTAATGGTATATACCTTTATTTTTTTTATTTTTATTTTTTTGTAAGGAAGATCAGCCCTGAGCTAACATCCATGCCAATCCTCCTCTTTTTGCTGAGGAAGACCGGCCCTGAGCTAACATCTATTGCCAATCCTCCTCCTTTTTTTTCCCTTTTTCTCCCCAAAGCCCCAGTAGATAGTTGTATGTCATAGTTGCACGTTCTTCTAGTTGCTGTATGTGGGATGCCGCCTCAGCACGGCCGGACAAGCGGTGCGTCGGTGCGCGCCCGGGATCCGAACCTGGGCCGCCAGTAGCTGAGCGTGCGCACTTAACTGCTAAGCCACGGGGCCGGCCCCGGTATATACCTTTAAAAAAACGATATTTAAGAAATTGAATCAATAAAGAGATATATTACATAAGCATGTCCAGACTCTAGTTTCAAAAAAATCCCTATATGTAAAAACTAAGTTAGGAGATGTTGCCAAAGATCTGTTAAGAAATGTACTTTACATTTCTGGCTTTACATTTTAGCTTTTTACTTTAAGATTGTTTTCAGCTTTTATGCCCAACTCATTTTTAAAGGGTCTCTCTTTCTTCTCCTATTTTTTATTGGTGTGTTTGCTCTCAGCCGTCCTGTGCTCTGCTGGGTCCCAGCACTCTCAGCCTATATTTCTCACATTCTGTTGTCAGCAGGCTTTCCATTAGGTTCTGCTAATGAAAGGCACTGTTAGGGGATTGGGAGGTAAGGAGATGGGAGGCGTCCAGTTTCTGGAGGATTTCCCGCAGTGCAGTAGAGGTAACACCATTGTCGGCCTTGGCCATGGAGAGTCGGGGAGCCAGGGTCTAGGCAGCAGAGCCATGGCCTCTGAGAGTTTCTGCTCCTCCAGCCCAGGGCAGCAGTGGTTTCCTGCGCTTACTAATCTTGCAGTAACTTTACCTTGTCCGCTATGGCTTCTTAAGTGCTTCCAACACCTGTGTAACCAATTCTTCTATTAAATTTCTTCTTTTTGAAATATGTACAGTGATTCCTGTTTTCCAGTCAGTTCCTAATGCACTGTATTCAACTCCACATTTAAGTACCACTTGTTACCTGTTAATGTGTCCAAATCCTAGTATGTCAGTGTTCTCTGTGAATTTTACCTGAAGTAACAGGTTTAAACCTGAAATGAAATTATAGCCTTGGGCATTAGGCTTCATTCTGAATCTTCTTCAAAGAAGCCAATATAACAAGATGGAGTAGGGAGAAATATTGGTCTGAGGAGATTAAAATTCATGGCGCAAGCTGCTACCATTGATCTTCCAAAGTATATTTTATTTAATGTTTTGCTATGGAGGATACAGAAATTTATAGAGACCCAAGTATGTTTATGGCTGGCTCTACCCATCTTGTTCCTAGCTGCATCACACATCCCCTAAGCTATAGCGTTGAAAACTGGCAGAAGGAGAAGGGTCTCACTAGTGACTGGTACTGGAGAGGAAATAAGTAGCTAGAGACCTATATTCTTGACTTTTGTTTCGGGATTAGTAGTGGGATATAACATTTGAGCAAGATATCCTCCTTTTTTCATATGATTTTCCAGGGAAGTAGTGACCTTAATTTTAAAAAAGAACCCATCTTTATTGCTTAAACAGATTTACAAAAAAATTGCATCAATAACATCTTTACCCAGTAGCAATTTACATCTCTGAAAGTTTATTGTCTTTATTGCTGTTGAGAGTGTGCAAAAAACAAAAAACCCAATATTATTGGAACTTGTAGGTATGTTTCTGGTTTCAGTCTTCTAAAACTGTGGTTTTGGAGACCTCCTAGAGGCTAGAGATGCATGTGAATTGAAGGAATGAACTGTGAGGAACATCATGTAAATATGTTTTTAGACAATATTTAGATCTTTGCCCTTCCTCAGGAGAACCAGAAATGTCGTGATTGAAAACAAGAGAAATAAGTAGACTGTGTTACCATGCTTCATACAACTGTGTATATGTCTTACTCCGTTTGGGCTGCTATAACAAAATGCCATAGACAGAGTAGCTTATAAACAACAGAAATTTATTTCTCACAGTTCTGGTGGTTGGGAAGTCCCAACCACCTGGTCAGGGCACCAGCAGATTCCATGTCTGGTGAGGGCTGGCTTCCTGATTCACAGACTCCCGTCTTCTCGCTGTGTCCTCACGTGGCAGGAGTGGTGAGGGAGCTCTCTGGGCTCTGCTCTCATGACCTAATCACCTCCCAAAGGCCCCCACCTCCCCACTTCCATCACATTGGAGTTAGGATTTCAAATATGAATTATGAAGGGGACACAAACATTCATTCTAGAACATTATAGTAATGCTACTGGTAAAAACGTCTACGTAATTTGGAAATAGTCTGCTCTTCCATTGCTAGAAAGTGACCATCGTTATTTCAAATTCTACAACGTCTAGTTAAGTCCTCATGTTGTTGTCAGTCCTTGTTCAGCCACACTTCTGCTAGTATTTCTGTCAGTTCCACCCTATTGAAGCAAACTGGCTTTTATGTTGTATTTGTTGTGCCAAGACTTCATGGATAAGTGGAACTGGGTGTTTGACCTAGCTATAATCCCTGCCTAAGGATTAAAAGGGATTTTAGCTAGAATTGAAATCTTCTGATGAGAATCAAATGAAACCATGTTGTAAGACTCTGCATGTTCCAACAACATAGCGTTTTCCCAGAATCATCATCTGAGTTTTGGTTCCTATTTCCATTTTTTCTTTCTCAGGAATTGTATTTCTTACTCTTTCCTTTAATTCTACCTCCCTCCAAAGTTCTCATCACTGCTAGGAATTAACTAATCCCAATGATTCTCCAGTGGTCAACTCCATTATTAATGTCAATTTCCTCTTTAGCTTCACATTGATGCCTCTGTTTCCCAAAATTCTCTCTAAAACAAAATGTTTTTTATTTTTTTACTTGCCTCTGTGAAGTCAGTAGTGTGTAAGAGTAGTTGTAAGGTAGGGCAAGGGCCATGACTTTGAGTTTATTGTTTTTTGGAGATGTCAATAAAATTCACTGTAACAATGTGAGAGGAGGCATTCCTTGCCCTGTCTATATCACATGGTTGGTGTGACAGTCAAGCAAGTGTAGATAGGAAGAAGTAAGGGGTAAAGGAAAGGACCTAGGATTGGGGGACACCAGAAAACTTTAGCTTAACTCACACCTCTGCAACTCAATGACATGGGGTCTCTTTGAATGTCAGTTTCTTCCACTGTAAAACAGGAGTAATAATAATTCCTACCTGTCCATTTTACAAAAGGGTGTTAGGAGCAAATGAGATATGGTATGTGAATATACCTTGTACATTGTAAAGTGCTATAAAATATAGGTTATACAGTCTTATCTCTGAGCAGGAAATAAATGACCAATTGACTATGAGGAATTAATTAATTTCATTATCCCTGTATTAGATTGTGGTGCATGATGAACAGGCTATCTTCTGTTATTGGCAAACTTCGTATAGATGAATATCCAATTTAATAACATTTCTTGGGTTATTTTCTCCCCACAAATCAAGAAATTAGATACATTTGGATAGGACCATATTTGAGAATATACAGATTGAAAACATAGATTGGCAATAATTGAGAACTTATATTGAGCAAATTATGAACTTGAACATCAAGTCATTTGGTTTCTTTTGCTCTTCTCTCTCCTCCTCCCTCTCTTCCTGTTCTTCCTCCTCCTCTCCCCCTTTTTCTCTCTTTCTCTCTCTCCCTCTGTGTTGTTTTACATGTCTTTCACTTGTAGGCTAACACACAAATTTCCTTCCTGTTCAGTGTTTTTGCCGTCCCACAACTTTAGCAGTAAGGGGTAAGTCTTTATCCAACTCTCACCCAGGAAAGATGGATCTGTCAGTGTTCAATGCACTCGAGATATTTTAAACAGAAAATACAGAGAATTAGGTGTTTACAAAATCATTGAAAGGGCTGGAGGAGCAGAAATCATCTGGACTTTTGATTTCAAGGTTAAACTACCAGAGCTTCAACCCAGAGGTCAGAAAGCTCCTACTACCCTCCCTTCCTCCCTGCCCCAATTGGCTTACACGCTTGGAGCTGGTGACTGGACACTGGAATATGGAATCCAGTTACTGAGGTCATAACTGCCTGTCTTGTCAGCCAAAACTCACATGAGAACATCTCGTTGGCAGAATGTATATTGCATCGAGAACCCTAGCTGCTAAGGAATCTAGAAATGCAGTTTTTAACTTCCCATCCTCTACAAGAATGGGGTGAGAATGGAAGCTAGTGCCAATCGCTTCAGCTTGGGAGGCTAGCTGGCTTATATTGCCAGATCATCCTAATGTTTTCAGAAACAAAGGGAGAAAATAATGACCGGGTTATAGAGAACCGGTAAAATGGATGCATCATTTATACCCTTGCAAGTGAGAGCAAAGACATGAAGATCTGCTCTCAGACTGAGAGTTGTATAGGCATTGTTTCAGCATGGAGCAGTTTCCATGGAGAATGGCAAATTCCCCAAAGTAGGAAGGACTTGTGAAAACATTGTCTACCTTTAACCATTGAGGTGCTTCCCGGGGAAGACAACTTTGATTCACTCATTTCTCGTGTCATTCATTCCGTAAGAGACTCAAATTTAGCAAGCTCACATTAAACCTTTGCCCTGTGGACATATGGATGGTTTGATCCAGCCCCTGGTCACCGGAGTAAATAAAGTGAGTGCTGACAGCTTCAGAGCTGATGGATTTATATCCGAAATGGCTGCTGCAGAGTATTACAAGTGCTATCTAGAAACAAAGAAGCATTGTCATGCAGGGGGGCTAAAAGCAGACCTTCGTTCTATTCCCAACTCATAAGCGATGTATTTTGGATAGCAGAAAAGGGACAGAGTCTTTTTAACCCCCTGCCACGTTTTCATGACCCATGAAATCAACATATCTAATAATGTAGCTTTAAAGCATTGTGCAGTGGTACTTCATTGTGTGAAGACTTCCTGGTAGGCATTAGTTGGGAGTGGTGCCAAACTGGATTTTGTTTATTTGTATCTGTTTTTTCTCTTAGTGAAAGTTTCCTCTCCAAATAAATAGCTTATTAACTATTCTTAATATTATATACCAGGTTTATCTAACTCATAAAACTATGTATAAATCTTCTCCAAAGGGTGGCCGCATGCCTGAGGTGGCTAACTGAGAACCTACATTTTCCATCAGTTTTCCTGCTAACCCCCACTTGAATTTGGCTCTTGAAGATCTCCAGGATTCGTGATGGCTCCCCCTTCTAAATTACGTTTAACAGTGGTAGATCTCTGTTCCCTAAAGGTAAACGTTAACTTTTGTTTCTGGTTCTCTAGGAGTCCATGAAAAATGGTTATCAGAGAAACTTAAGTCAGCTTGAATCATTGTAGCATTTTGTTGTTGTTGGTTAGACAAAGGTGACATTTCTTACCTTCCAGAGCATGAATGAAGTACAGCTACCGTCCTAAATTTGAGACAAATTATGTGTTAATGTCTATCCCTAACCTAACATTCCCTCTGAGCACAATTATGGCACAGCAAGTGTAGAGAAGTAGGTGGCTGCATGTAAAATGCTACATTCTGAGAATGCCCAAATCCCGGTAAGGGTCTTGCTGTGTGGGGTTCAAGTGTTAGATTAGAGCATGCGTTGCCTTGTGCTTCATTCTCAAAGGAAAGAACAAAATTAATGATGAGAGGTTGAAGAATGAACCAGCTAGGAGACGATGAGAGAAGAAGAAAATGGATATCGTTAGGGTTTTTCCCCACTCTGTTCTTAGTATCTGGCCCCATATTTCCAAAGCAAGAAAAGGAAAAATGATCAATTAGAGTGGCCTTAGGCAGAATTGGCTTTTTATTGATAATTTCATTCCACTTCTCTCTTGTGGGATAATTCTGAATTTGAGGAAATAAACTATTTCACAAACAGGGGTTAATCCGTATTCATTCTCTTACTTTTAATAACTACTCATTCTTTGTGAGCCTCTGTTTCCCACATAGTCCCATTCATATAACATATTGTGTGGAAGACAGAATTTTAAAGCATTTGTAATATCTCAACTCAGACTCAACTTGGCTAAAACAGAGCAGCTCATCTTCATGGCCATCTCCATGCCTGGCCCAGGGGCAGTGCCAGCATGCTGTATTTATCCAGCACCTTCAGTGCTCGCTCTGTGCGACCACAAACAGCTCTATAAGTATTAACTCACTGAACTCTGATAACAACACTATTGTTCCCTGTTGTACAGATGAGGAAACTGAGCGAAAAGGAGGATAGGGAACTTGGACAAGGTCACACAGCTAGTGAGTCCCAAAGAGAAATCTGAACCCAGACACACTGGCCCTGGAGTCCAGGTCCTTAACCCCCTGCCTATCAACACAACCACATGCACAAAAGCTCACAATAGTCTTTTCATTGATGCTTTCTCTTCACAGCAATTCCTCTGGCTTTTCCATCTCTTCTCTTTCATTCCACTCTCATTTCCATAATCTGGATTCTAGTGGGACCTTTTCTGTGCAGCCTACATGTCACATTCAGGACACTGCCTTCCCTCCAGTTCCCAGCCCAGCTCACTGAGTGTTATTTCCACCCTTTGCCTCGTTGAAGCTTTCTCAGTTTCCAGTGAGTCCAAGAAATCTCAGCTCTTCTACAAGACATCCCTGTACAATGAGAAGACAATTTCTCTTTATAGACATGGAATTCCCATGATTTTCTCATTCATCGTATTCCTGATGCATGATCATCACACCATACACAATAAGACAATTAAATATTTCTTTCCATAGAGTATGCTCCTTTACGTACTTCTGATATATTTTCTATGTGTTTGTGTTAATGGTCTCTTAGACTCTAGAAGTCAGAAACTGTACTTGTAATTCAGTTCAAAGCATCTCATGGAATATTCTTAATAATTTTATTTATTTATTTATTTTTTCCCCCAAAGCCCCAGTAGATAGTTGTATGTCACAGCTGCACATCCTTCTAGTTGCTGTATGTGGGACGCGGCCCCAGCATGGCCAGAGAAGCGGCGCGCCAGTGCACATCCGGGACTGAACTCGGGCCGCCAGCAGCGGAGCACGCGCACTCAACCGCTAAGCCACTGGGCCGGCCCTCATGGAATATTCTTAATAAATATCTTTGATGGCAATGATAATAGTTGTTGACGATGACAATATTCAACTGCGGGATGAGAATGTGATGTTTTGCTGTTGCTGTTGAAACAAAGCGAGGTGGCCTCCTCGTTGTTGTCTTCTTTTCCTCCCCCTCCTCCGTCATTGTGACATGTGCTTATAGTGCACCAGCCACAGTTCTGATATGCATTATTTCGTTTAAGCCTCTTCTCCAGTATTAGGTGGATATCATTACTCTCATGTTACACATGAGGATACAGATGTTTAAGTAACTTGCCCTAGTTCGTATATGGCAATGCCAGGGTTTTTGGTTTAAAACAATGACTTCAAAATATGCAGTCTTGACAGTTATGTATATGGCTTATAGAAACCTTGATGAATCCCAAGATACAAGGTTCTCTACCGTGTGACCTTGGGCAAGTTACATAACCACTCTGTGCCTCATTTTTCCTGACTACATTTTATTTTAATTAATAGCATCAGAAAGCTGCATAATACAATTTCACGTTTAATACTTTCCATTTGGATTCAGACCTTGAAATTGAATTATATTAACAAATGTGTACAGATTCTATGAGAAATCTTACACTGAAGTTGGATCATTAATGCTTTGATCAAATATTTTACTTAATGTAAGATTTTTGTTACTCAATGTGAGTAAATATATACTATTTTGGTCACTATGATTGAGCAAAACAATATAGATCAGCCCCGTGCCACTGATGAATTTTATATGTTTTTAAGAAAGAAAGATGAGAGGTGCAAAAAAGCTACATTTTTAAGAATCCAGCTTCATTTTCCATCAGATGGGTAATATGAAGTACTCTCCTCAAAAGTTGCTTCATTCTATTTTTAATAATCTTTAAATACTACATATGCTTTGTAGAATATTAGAAAATATAGGCAAGCAAAAATAAAAAATAAAACCTCACATTCCTACCACTCAGAGATCATAACTGTAGCATTCTCCTGTATATCTTTCCAGATCCCTTTGTGTGCATATATGTGTATGAATATTTGCAAATATTCGTTTTTAATTAATCAAAATGTTATCCTATTGGGGCCGGCCCGGTGGCGCAAGCGGTTGGGTGCGCGCGCTCCGCTGCGGCGGCCCGGGGTTCGCTGGTTCGGATCCCGGGCGCGCACCGACGCACTGCTTGGTAGGCCATGCTGTGGCGGCGTCCCATATAAAAGTGGAGGAAGATGGGCACCGATGTTGGCCCGGGGCCGTCTTCCTCAGCAAAAAAAAAAAAAAGAGGAGGATTGGCGGATGTTAGCTCAGGGCTGATCTCCTCACAAAAAAAAAAAAAAAAAAAAAAAAAAAGTTATCCTATTATACCCACTGTTATGTAATCTGTTCTTTTCAACCAATGATTTCCTTTCCATTTAGGTAAAATTTCATCTCACCTGAAGCAAATCCATATTTACAATTCCCCAATTGACCCAGTATTTTTCTGTACATTTGGTTTGTTCAAACCAGTATCTTTATATTTAGTTATTATCCTCTAAGTCTCTTTTAACTGAACACAGTCCTTTTTTTTTATGACATTGGCTTGTTAAAAAATGCAATTTTGTTGTAAAATGTTAAACAATCCTTGACTGAGGATTTCAAATATTGAAATGATCAGAATAAAATTTGATGTGGTATTACAGGAACCTCCTTCACTAGACTCTCCAGGAGACTGATAACAAATGTTAATGATACTAATAAAAGAGATTCCTAATTTCAAATAGCCGTGATTTTAATGAAATTAAGACTTTGTTCTTTGTGGAACTGGAGGCAATGAAATGGAGAACTGTTTTCAAACAAATGGCTCAGAATTATACCGACATATTCTGTGAAATATAAATCCTACCAACATATTGTCAATGGTGAGAACAACTACCAGAACCCTGTAGGGAATAAACGCTTCTTTCAGATATAAGTTTTACAACCTGTTAAAATGTTTTCCTGCACGATTTGTGGTTGACTTTTTCTAAAGTTTTCTCTTAATGACAATAAAGATTTTCTTTATGCAGAGTCTTCCCAGTTGGACTTCTCGGTGGAACACCTATATACCCTACAATTTTTTACTTGTATCTACTACAGAATGAATAACAATTGGCAGGCAAGTCAACTAACATAAAAGCTTTAATACAATTATGCTTGGTTCTTATAATCTTCTTCCTATCTCATCAATTGCTTCCACTCTTTGTCAAGAAAACAGATGTTTATTCAGTGCTGGCTTTGTGCCTATCTATCCATGCCTTGTAGAGGAGAACTGGGGTCTGGAGTCAGAACAGCCTGGTTTTAAAACCCTCTCTACTGTGTGACCTTGGGCAAATTACATAACTACTCTGTGCCTCATTTGTCCTGGTTGTAAAATGAGAATAAAACAGTCTCTGTCTCATGGGGTTGCTGTGGAGAGTAGATGAGATACCCGTGTCAACCATTTAGAATAGTGCCTGGCACATAGTAAGCTCTAAATAAATCTTAAAGTTGTTTTAAAAATTGAGTTTGACAATCGGCATTTGAAGGCACTGATCTGACAAATGTTCCTTGATATCCACTCTTCACTAAGAGAAACAAGAAAAACAAAAAATAAAACAATTATTTTGGGAAAAGTATTTATAAAGCTGCATGACACACGTATCCTCCTTCTCCCACCTAGACATACACACACACACACACACACACACACATGCACGCACAAATAGTGTGTGCTATTTGCCCACAAGCTCACCACTCTGCCCTCACACCTGCCACAATCAGGGAGCAGGAAAACATCCCAAATCAGAAGGCACATGTGATCTGCTCGGCAGAGAGTCATGTAAAATAAATCCTAAGACCCCTTGCTTCTACCGCAATTCCCCATGGTACAAGAAAACCATTCCAGCCTGCTTTAGCTCATCCCCTGCCTTCTGGAAGGTGCAGATATAAGTCATCCCTGAACAATCAGAATTCGATTTGCTTCCAAATACCTTCAAAGAAGGTCTATTTGGGGATTCAGTTCAATTCAGTTGGACAAATATTTGAGTGTTTATTATGAAAAGGCACTGTGCTAGGGCTAAGGCAAATAAAAAGATTAAGAAGTTATCCTTGACCTCAAAGACCCCGTGGCTCCAGAATAGGGAATGTAATAGCAGAATGAAATATATGCTGAAAAGACATGAGCAAAGTGTCAAGGTTTTCTTTTCTGATACAGAGAGAGAAGGTGGGTTCTTCTTAGTGGAGAACATCTAAGAAGCATGTGCCTAGATAAAATCATAAAAGAGATAAAGACAGGTCTAAAAACAGCATGTGTGTGCTAGGGAATAGTAGGGTGGTAAAGCAAAAAGGTGGTTGCCAGGGGCTGGGGGGAGGGGGAAATGGGGAGCTGTTCCATGGGGGTAGAGTTTCAGTTTTACTATATGAGAAAGTTCTGGAGATCTGCTGCACGACAGTGTGAGTATACTTAACACTACTGAACTACTACTGTAGTAGTAGTAGTTCAATACTGAACATGTACTGAACACTACTGTACGCTTTAGAATGTTTAAGATGGTAAGTTTTATGTTATGTGTTTTTTTTTTTTTTTTTTTTTTTTTTTTGTGAGGAGATCAGCCCTGAGCTAACATCCGCCAATCCTCCTCTTTTTTTTGCTGAGGAAGACGGCCCTGGGCTAACATCGGTGCCCATCTTCCTCCACTTTATATGGGACGCCGCCACAGCATGGCTTACCAAGCAGTGCGTCGGTGCGCGCCTGGGATCCGAACCAGCGAACCCCGGGCCGCCGCAGCGGAGCGTGCGCACTTAACCGCCTGCGCCACCGGGCCGGCCCCTATGTTATGTGTTTTTAACCACAATTAAAAATTTTAAAATTGAAAAATCATGTGGCTTTTTACATGATTTCTTTTTACATTTGTGGCTTTTTACAGCTTAACTAGATTTTAACTTTATTTGTGGTTATGTCTTTGACACGCTTTACGCTGAGATTACAGAAAGGGCTCTGTGGTCAAGTATGTGTATACAACATGCATGCTTGTAATTCCATATTGGTGACTTGACAGTTCACAAAGGCTCTGAGAAGTCCTGCAATAAAGGAGCCCATTTAACTTTGTTTAGAGCTAAATTTCCAAACATACTAATACACACTAGTTTTTCTCAAAACAGTTTTAAGAAACGGTGGTATAGACCCACTAGAAAATGGTGAATGATTTGTTTTCTATTCTTTCTTGAATGGAATAACATGAAATTCATCAAACAATGATTTTTTTTTATCAATGGCTATTAATTTTTAACCCTCTTAATTTTTTCTTTTTTTAAAAATTATTTTATTGAGGTTATAATGGTTTATTAAAATTGTGTAATTTCAGATGTACATTATTATCGGTTTCTGTATAGACTGCATCTTGCTTGCTACCAATAGTTTAATTTTTATCTTTCACCATATATATGTGCCCCTTTACCCCTTTCATCCACCCCCCAACCTCCTTCTCCTCTGGTAACCACTAATCTGTTCTCTTTATCCGTGTTTTTATCTTTCACATATGAGTGAAATCATGCTGTTTTCGTCTTTCTCTGTCTGGCTTATTTCACTTAACATAATACCCTCAAGGTCAATCCATGTTGTTGCAAATGGAACAATTTTGGTTTTTTTTTATGGCTGAGTAGTACTCCATTTTGTATATATATACCACATCTTCTTTATCCATTCATCAGTTGATGGGCACTTGGGTTGCTTCCACATCTTGGCTATTGTGAATAATGCTGCAGTGAACATAGGGGTGCATAAATCTCTTTGAATTGTTGATTTCAAGTTCTTTGGATAAACACCCAGTAGTGGGATAGCTGAATCGTATGGTATTTCTATTTTTAATTTTTTGCGAGATTTCCATACTGTTTTCCGTAGTGGCTGCACCAGTTTGCATTCCCGCCAGAGTGTATGAGGGTTCCCTTTTCTCCACATCCTCTCGAACATTTGTTATTTTTTGTCTCGTTAATTATGGCCATTCTGATGGGTGTAAGGTGATAATGTAGTTTTGATTTGCATTTCCCTAATAATTAGTGATGTTGAGCATTTTTTCTTGTGTCTGTTGGCCGTCTGTATATCTTCTTTGGAAAAATGTCTGTTCATATCCTCTGCCCATTTTTTGATCAGGTTGTTTTGTTGTTGTTGAGTTGTATGAGATCTTTATATATTTTGGAAATTGACCCCTTGTTGGATATATGATTTGCAAATATTTTCTCCCAGTTGATGGATTGTCTTTTCATTTTGTTCATGGTTTCGTTTGCCTTGCAGAAACTTTTTGGTCTGATGTAGTCCCATTTGTTTATTTTTTCTTTTGTTTCCCTTGCCTGAGTAGACATGGTATTTGAAAAGATGCTGCTAAGACCAATGTCAGAGTGAACTGTCTATATTTTCTTCTAAGATTTTTATGGTTTCAGGTCTTACCTTCAAGTCCTTAATCCATTTTGAGGTAATTTTTGTGTATGGTGTAAGATAATGGTCTACTTTCATTCTTGTACGTGTGGCTGTCCAGTTTTCCCATTACCATTTGTTGAAGAGACTTTCCTTTCTCCATTGTAAGTTTTTGGTTCCTTTGTCAAAGATTAGTTGTCCATAGATGTGTGGTTTTATTTCTGGGTTTTCAATTCTGTTTCATTAATCTGTGTGTCTTTTTTTGTGCCAGTACCAAGCTGTTTTGATTACTATAGTTTTGTAGTGTATTTTATCCTCTTAATTTTAGGAGAAACTCTTAACAGATATTGTCACCAACACTAGTCTATTTCAGAAGTAATTTTTCTTCTTGTCTGAGTGTAGCGTGTCTTGAATCTGTTCTTACTGAGCTTAGATAAATTGGAGTGTTAGCATTTGTTTATTATTGAAAACACTTGTTAGATGTTCTCTAAAGCATTTTTCATTGACAGACAATTAACTACTTCCATCTAAAATGGGCATGCCCCAAGGAGCCTCTTTGTCAATGATTATTATAGAAAAATAAAACAAACACAAAATCTCATCAAAGATTTTCTGAGTTGGCGTTACCACACAAGAGATGTAAAATAGCAAAATAATATGACAGAACTGTCCTGGTGAAAGGATTGGGAAACTAGATGTCAGATGATGTTGACTGTTGCATTGTTCCTGACTTTTGTTATCTCTTAAGTTTTATAAGACTGAAATGTTGGAGGAAATGGGAGTATATAGATGACTTCTACAGAAAGCCTGAAATGACTCCTTAGCCTCCCTCTTCTTTTTATTGTTAAATGAAAAAAAGGAAAAGAAAGGAAAAGCTTTAGAGGAATTATTTTCACTAAAATCTTCGCGTTATATAAGTTAGAAATAAATATACTCCATAGGAGCACACATCTGGAGCAGTATTACCTACTTTAACTCAGGACAGGGACCGTTTGATAAATGACTGTTGATCTGTGTTGGACATTTCATTGTGATCCTGGTCTCCACAGAAAATAATCCTTTACAAGTAGTTTCATTCATGTATTTACTCCTTCAATAAATATTTATCAAGTGTTTGCTACATGCCTAGCTCTGTGGTAGGCAATAGGCGTGAAGTGGGGAGCAGATCCAGTGTGCTTTCTGCTGTCACGCAGCCTATCATGAAGAGAAGATAAACATTAACCAAATCTCACAAATGAGTGGATGATTGTGAACACAGTGATGTGTTTTAAAGAAAGAAATGCTGTGTGACACGAGCATTAACACAGGAACCTAATTCGTCAAGGAGGGCTTCACTGAAGAAGTGACACTTAACTGAGATCTGAAGGATGACCGAGAATTAGCTGGATGAGGAGGGAGAGGGGAACAGCTTTCCAGACATATGGACAGCTTATAAAAAAGACTAGGGGCAGGTCCCTGTTGAACCCCATCCCATGGGAAATAATGACCGAAATCTCCAAAGCTCTCTCTGTATTTTGCATGGAGGAAAGATTGGAAGAATAAACATAAAAATGTTAAATATAAGTGCTTTGTATATATTTTTTTACCTTTCTGTTTTAATCCTTTGTTTTTTACATTGAACATTTAATATTTTTAAAGTTAAAAGTTATAAAAATCCCCCTGAATCAAAAAGGACATTTATTAGAGTGGTAGTTTTATAGGAAACCTTTTATGAGGCCCCTTTATCGTAGTAAAACTCCTGATTGGTTGAGAAATTATTTCAACTTTCATGAAATTACCTGGCGTAGGAAGATGTGTGGTCTGCTGGTTTCTGGGGCTTGGGTCAACGAGGATTCTTAGAAGTTGTAGCTCCTGAATGAGGCAAGAGCCAAGGTCGTGACCTTGGGGGCTCTTGGGACTGTTTGGTGTTTGCTTCTTCAGTCATTTTTCTTCTCTCCACTGTTCCACTCACCTGGACACAGAAGTCTTGATGAAGCGTGGAGACCTCCAGAGGGAAGATGGCAGTAGGGTGGGGGAACAACCAGGACACTTGAGCTCATCTTGATCCATCTCTGGCCGATGGTTTGCTCTTTTACTTGTTCTTACATCACCCACATCCCTGGTGTAAGGATGCCGTGGAGCAGGAATTTGGTGTCCTCTGAGTGCTACTTACAAGTGTGCCCCATGCGTTCTGTCCCTGCATCGTGAAGCTCTCTCTTAGGGAGCCTCAGATAAATACTTAAAGACGACTAATAAAGGATCCTCACCAAGTTTCAGGCACTCCTTGGTATGTTGCTGCACAGTTAGTTCTCCACTATTAGTCTTAACTCCGATGCACAAATAAAGTGCCCCCTGGGTGTGTAGCAAGAATGTCCTGTGGAGATTGTGCGCACTGACTGAGGGGTAGGGTGGTAACAGGACAACATTGTCCTGGAAACAATTAGGGGACAATAATCTGGTTAAAATAGTTTTTTGAGAGCTGTGCAAAGCGGCTGGTGAAACCACACACTTCTGTAGCAGGAGATTTCCCTCCACTGTTGAGTAGAACCATTCCCAAGAAAACCTGCTTTGACTGGAGTCTACAGTATGATGGGGTTGGCTGTTGGCCCTGGCTCACACAGTGGGAAAGGACTTCATGCTGGAAGAAATCTCCAAGAGCCCAGAGGATCCTTATCTGAAAGGAGAGAAGACAGTGGACTTAGTTTACCTAAATCTAGTCACCATGTGTCCTTCACAGTGAGCACTAACATATAAGCACCAACAATTTTCCTTAAGGAGTTATCATTTTTCCTCGGGTACTTAACTATCTAATGGCCACTCTGAGGAATTCCGTAAGGGTTCTTATGTCTGCTAGTTCTATTACCACCCCTGGACTACCAGGAGATGTTGAGGGGACATACAGGGCACTTCCTCCACTTCTGCTAACATTAAACAGCCCCAAGGGGGAAGTGTGTTCAGTTCCCAGACTTCCTGTGTCTGCCAAACCTGCAAGGTTTTTGAGCCCTTACTGCCCCAGCATCTGTCTTCTATCCCCAGATCCTACACTTGGGCCTAGTGTATGCCACACATATAGTAACACTTCCTGTTTGTGTAGCAGTTTATTATTTTCTAGAACTTTCTTGTTGATCATCTCATCTGTTCCTCACAATCTGTAAGATTAGAAAAATAGGTTTCATTATCTTCATATGCAGGACAGAAAACAGAAACTTTAGGATGAAGGTTATATTTAAATGGTATTTATTCATCACAGTTCTATTCCAAACAGCATTTTGAAGCATTCCATCGTGGATACAAGTATGGAGAGAAGAAAGCATTGCATAATAGGTAAATCAGGGCCTTGGAGGAAGACAGGCCTCACCCCAATGTGAGTCCTGGTGCTGTGGAACCTTGGTTAATCATTTAACCTCTCTGAGCACCTCTCCTCAACTGTAAAATAGGAATAATGATTCTACCTCATGGAATTGTTGTGGAGATTAAATGAGATGATATATGCAAGTCATCTAGTTCAGTGCCTGATGCACAGCAGGTGCTCAAAAATGACACCCCCCTGTTTCCAAAAGGCATAGAGTGGAGTGATACTCAAACGAACACCTCATTGTGAGTAGGCAGTTGCAGACAGCCCTGCCCAACTGCAGATGAAAAATTGTAAAGTATCCTTTCAGGAAATGGAAAATGTATTTGGAATAGAAAAGAAAATAAAAAATAACTCTCCTTGGCCAACTGGAGTGGACTATTTTCAGATTTTTTTTTGTGTGTGTGGGGCAGATCAGCCCTGAGCTGACATTCATGCTAATCCTCCTCTTTTTGCTGAGGAAGACCAGCTCTGAGCTAACATATATTGCCAATCCTCCTCCTTTTTTTCCCTCAAAGCTCCAGTAGATAGTTCTATGTCATAGTTGCACATCCATCTAGTTGCTGTATGTGGGACATGGCCTCAGCATGGCCGGAGAAGCGGTGCGTCGGTGTGTTCCCGGGATCGAACCCGAGCCGCCAGTAGCCGAGCGCGCACACTTAACTGCTAAGCCACGGGGCTGGCCCAATTTTCAGAATGTTTCAGGGACATGTAATTGTGAGGCTTGAACATTAGTTTTTGATGCCTGATTGCCAAGTCGAGAGTTACCTGTCTGTACAGCTTTCCATCGTAAGCTGTTTTGAGTCACTTCATTAGAAAGTTAAGTGTCTGAAAAAAAAAACAAAAACAAATTACGGAACATATTTTACTATTGCTCTAACACGTAGAGTGTCCCAGAGCTGAAATTATGGCCGGAACAGGGCCAAGCATAAAACAAGTACTCGGTATGCAAATGGGCTGACAGTAATGAAACCTTGAAAAAGCAGTGGGTAAAATCAGAAATTTATATCAGTAGATATTCACCACTGGCATTTAAACTAGAGTGGCTGAAGGTGGGTTGGTTGGATCCTGATTTATTTAGAAAAGTGTGAGACATATCCATTCATGAAATAAAGCTAGGTCTGGCCTTTTAAGGAACCACCTGTAGGGGAATGCTGGGAGGAAGCAAGGAGACCAGCATTCTAGTCTCATTTCTGTTGCTAGTCACTCATGTCACTTGACCTTGCTGGACAACATGATTCTCGTCTATTAGATGCTGGGCTATTCTAACACAGACATTCTACATGCCTATGAATAAAGTCCTTAAAGAAGGACATACAAGGTCCTCCATGATCAGGCTCTCTACTTGTTAGTCCTGCCTCATCTCTCACTTTCCCTCACCCTAGGCTCCAGCCACACAAAATTACTAGCAGGTCTCCAGCCCACCTGGATACACATGAATGGAAATTCAGAACCCAGAGACGAAACTCAGTTAATTTTGTGGAGATCACTGGTCTAGAAAGGAGACTCCTTGTTCTCTGAGGGAAAAGTTCTGGGCTCTGGTCACTTGTGCTTCCTTCTATAAAGCATAGATGCCATCAGTGAGAAGCAGAGAGGAAAGGGCATAGGAATTCTCATGGATACAGAAGAAGATGGAAAAAGAAATATGGCTGGAGATTGGGAATCATAAGAGAGGATGAGGGCATGGGAGCTGGTGAGGGATCCAGTGTGTTCATGAAAATATTTTGAAAGAGAGTGTTGCTATGGATAACGGGAAGTTGAAATGTTTAAATGTCTCCTAAATACTAGATATATGGCACCCCACTTCAAGCATTTTTGAGTGTTATAAGAGCCATTGCTTATGAAGATAGCTCTTTTAGAAAGGGTATAGGCTCAAGCACTAAATGGTTGATCGTACCATCTAGGGTACACCACTGTGTGGTAGCAGCTGTTGGTGCTCCACCCGCATCTGTAATGGTACACCCACCTATCCCTCCCACTCCATGACTGTTGGCTACTTTGGGCTCACTTGTACGTTTTGCTGGAGAATTGCCCTTATTGGAGGGGAACTGCCCTGCCTGAGTAGTTACACCCTTCCCTCCCCTCAAGGGTGGCCTGCGACTGGTGACTGATAAATACAGAAGTGCAAAGTCCAGGTCCTTTTCCTCAAGGTGAAAGAATTCTGTAGTTCTTGCTAGTTGCAACCTAGAGCTCCCCAGAGATCACTCTGAAATCAACTTAGATTTCAGCTGAACCACATCCTTGCTTTATCTTCTTCCCTGTCATCTCCCTCTTCCCTCACTTCTTTACAAGTTTGTCTCTTGAGAAGTAAATCACTTGCAGAGTTACTTGGCTCGGGCTCTGCTTCTAGGGACCCAATCTAAGCCACCCTGCTGGTCTGGAAGGCCTTTCATGGAGCCAGACCTTCCTGCTTAAGGGGTTCCAGAGAGTTGCTGTCAATCGTGTATTTGCCCAGATAGTGTGTCTTTCAAGCCATTCTTCTCACCCTAAATAGATGTCCCATCAGTGGGGTAGTTAGCAAAGCTATTCTTTAAGTTGAGTCTGTCCTTTTAGACTCTTACGTGTTTACACTCCTGTGACTCTCTCCCTGCTTCCATGTGCGTAGTAGGCAGAGGGAGTCAGTCGTTTGTCACAAACGGACCTAAAAGAAGATACTGCCTTTCTGAGGTTTGCTTTTCTTGTTCCTTCTCCCTGCCACCTCCTCAAACCCTAAAACAGCAATTGCTTGCGTCTCATGAACGTTAAACAGATTTAGAACCTAAAAGGCAGCTGGCAAGTTGCCTAGTGTGCCATATGCCACCCTTTCCCATTCCAGGTGTTCTCTCTCTTGACTGGCAGCTCACGAGCTGGCTGTGGTCCAGTCTGAGGAAAAGAGAAGATCTGGGAAGACACGCTCAGCATAATTCTTCATGAAGCCAAGTCTCCATCTGGATTTTGGTCTGTTGGACAGTGTTGATTATCTCCCCATATGGAAATGTACACACATTTACAGGAAGTTTGTTGGATACACTTAACGCCTTAATGATGTGGACACATGTGGAACCACCAAAAGTTTGGGAGCCACTTCACCAACTGACCAAACAACAGGAACCAGTCATTTGTTCTCACTCTTAGTCTTGACTTGTTTTGCAAGATTGATTCTGTTTTCTTCAATGCCCTTCTTGTCCTAAAGTAGGATAGAGAACAATCTCTAGCAAGTGGTGATCCTTAATTAATTGTCGAGAAACTGTTTTTGAGTTCTGAGATTGAATAGGAAAAATATAGATCGTTATCACTGCCACTCTAATTTCACCATTTTAGAAATTCTATGTTCAGTTGTAATTTTCTTTTTTAACCAAAGAGCAAAGTTTTTAAATTGATGATCCACAGACTTTTAAAACTACACATATTTTTACTGTTTGTCTCAAGAAAAAAAAAAAGTTATATGATGTAAAGGAGATGTAAAAGTAAATATGTAAGAAACTCGACATATTTTGAAATATTTGTAGTTCTTCCAAGTAACTTAGTAAAAATTCTTAAACTTGTATTTTAGACATGTAGTCATTTTTTATAAAATACTGATTCAAGTAAATGACCAGAGTTGGCTCATTTAGCAACTTTCATATAAAGATATGTCTTTATACAGTATCTTTGAGATTTTCAAGTCTTATTAATCATAATAGGCCTGGAGATTAGAATTTTTAATTTCTTTCCCCTTCCTCTCTTTCATTGATTTGGGGCTCTTTATTTTAAGTTCATATATCCTTTCTCTATTAAAAAAAAACCTTGTCGAGCTGTGCTGTGACTGCATCCCACTGCTTCCTCCATTAGATTTTGAATGGTGCTGCTGGCTCTGAAAGATCAAGGACTGAGCATAAAGACACTAGTGACATACCCAACCCGTTGGGAGTCTCAAGGTGCATTCCACACCTTACTCTCCCCACCCTCACATAGAGACACCTTCCATCCTCTTCCCTTGTTCATTCCATCTCTCAGAGCGTGGACATTCCTGGGCCCGAGTGCTGAGGATAGAGCATGAAGGGGAGGGGGCAAGGGAGGAGATTAAAAGCTCTGGGGCCTACAAGGAGTGTGCTCCTGTGGATCACTTTGGCTTCTTGATTCCTTTTGGACTTACCCTCTTGAAGTCTCTCTTCTCTCCTAGGGAGGTGAGGCAAAGGATTTAAGGTACCTCACACAGAATAAGAAGGGTTCTCCACAGGTGAAAATGGGTGACAGGCAAGGGAATGAAGACCTGATGAGAAGGCCTTTCTTTTTTAACATATTATTCATACAGCTTTTAATGGATAATTCATTCATGTGGTTTAAACATCAAGAAGTATATAAAAATATACAGTGAAAATTCTGTCTCCCGTATTTTATTCCCATCCTCTCAGTTCCTAGGCGTGATGTTGACTTTTGCACTAAGAGAAATGTATTTTATCATGCAAAGGCAGTATCCCTTAATTCCCATTTTATGGAGTGTTCTTTTTTAAAAATATCAAAGATGGTGATGATCATATGTTTATATTTTCTTGGAACTACTGGTATGGTGAATTACATTAATATAATTCTAAATATTTGACCATTCTTTGATCATTGTTCCTTAATGTACTATTGGATTCCATTTACTAGTATAGCCATACCTCGGCATCTGTGGGGGATTGGTTCCAGGAACCCCACGGATACCAAAATCCACAGCTTCTCAAAGTCCCTTAGCCAGCCCTCCATATCCACGGGTTCTGCACAGATACAACCAACCACAGATCGTAAACATAGTACTACGTGGTCTGCGCTTGGTTGAATCCACTGATGCAGAACCTGCAGATATGGAGGGCCAATTGTATTTTATTTAGTATTTTTACATTGACCTCTGTAAGTGATATTGACCTGTAGTTTGGGAATTTTTTTGTGCACTCTCTATCATCTTTTGGTATTAATATTATCCTTACTACATAAAAATAATTTGGAAATGTTCCTTTTATTATTTAAATAGCATTATAATTATATTCCTTTTAAAGGTTTAGTAGAATGTTCCTGTGGAAGCATCCTGGCCTGGTGCTTTTTAGGGATGGGGGAGATCCTTTTGATAGCTTCCTCTGTTTCATCTATGGGTATTAGACACTAGATTTTTCTATAACTTTTTTTTTAAATTGAAGGCAGGAAGAAACAAGGGTAATATTTCATGCTAGCTGGGATTCACAAACCTGGAGGCTTTTTTCTTCCTGGTTACCACCGAGACAGGCTGCTTCCTGAAAATATGGCTTGCCTCCATGATTCGTCAGGTAGTCCATTCTCCTTTGCTTCTCTGAACAAAATCAAGTCAGCTCACTCCCAATCCCACCCCCACTGTGGCAGGCAAGGTCCCCTTGGAATGGGCCTCTTAACTTCAGAGAGTGTATTTTTGTCATTACTGTCTGAGACCTCCCACAGCCGAGTTCTTGCCATAGCAATCTCTGCTTGGCTCTTTTCTAGTTTCCTCCATCCAGCTCCCGAGTGAACTTGATTGCTTTTGGCAACCGCTACAAATATTTTAGAGTTTCTTCTCCTAGTTTTGCCAAAACTTGAGTGTGCTTTTGGATGATTTTCAAGAGCAGAAAGGGAAAATGCTGAGTTACATAACCAAGTACATACCAAAATTCCTTGTTGAATTTTGAATTCTTTAGGGAGTAATGCTCTTTTCATTGCTTCATTTTTCCTTGGAGAGTGGTAAGATCTTCGGTATAAAAGGGCCAAGAAGGTAGTCACACTGCTTTTCCTCTAGTCCACTTGATTTTAGGATCCTGGGACATTTCTTTTTACCATAGGGGGATGAATGCATAGTTGTTCTCTCAGCTCCAGAGCCTGACTAAGAATTTGGAAGGTCCAGGACCTGAATTAGACCTACCCTTTCACTCTCTACCTTTTCACCCTGTCAGATGGTCAAGAGATGAAAGTCTAGCTGACCATGAGAAGAGGTCCAGCTGGTCAGGCAGCATAGGGCATCTAGATATATGGCAACAGACTGCAGGGGTAGTGCAGGTAGGAATATGGTGTTGGGGAGCTCAGCTGCAATGACACAGCATGGTGAGAGGCCAGAGCCTGAAACAAAGTTCCAGGCAGGCCATGAAGTCTGTCAGCACTTGGTAGGATCCAGACTCTGCCACTGAGAATGAGTGGAAAGTGGTAAAAGGCAGGTTCCGAGTTCTTCGGAGACTGGGCTTTGGGCAAAGAGAACAAGGTTGTGCAACCATGGCTGGCGTCATGGGCGTGTGACCTATGCAGTCACAGTGTCCCGTTCTTAGAAGGGGCCCTCCCATGACTTACTGCTCAACTGTCCCTCTCTTGAAATTCTTGATACTTTCTGAACAAAGGGCCCTGAATTTCCATTTGCACTGAGCCCTGCAAATTCTATAGCAGGTGCTGTGTGTAACTCCGAATAGAACCCAGGGAATTCCTATTCGTCTTTTCAGTTCAAACTCTTAAATATATATGCTCTCTTACCTTTGTGTCTTCATCATCTAGTGTTCCTTAGTAAATATTTATTTAATAAATTAGTGTAATGGTCACCAGAAGAGGAGCACATGGTCCAAATGCTTGATCTTGGGCTCTTTCAGTTCCCCCTTGTCAGGAGTAAGATGGAATTCAGAACCTGAGGTGGGAATAAAACCAGAGGTTACTCAACTCCAGGCGTTGAGAAGTGTGAGGACAGGGAACACAGAGGTATAAAATAAACAAACAAAAGTAGAGAATTATAATCCTTTTACGTTTAAAAGTGATTTCTGGGCCGGCGCCGTGGCTTAGCAGTTAAGTGCACGCGCTCCGCTACTGGCGGCCCGGGTTCAGATCCCGGGCACGCACCGACGCACCGCTTCTCCGGCCAAGCTGAGGCCGCGTCCCACATACAGCAACTAGAAGGATGTGCAACTATGACATACAACTATCTACTAGGGCTTTGCGGAAAAAAAAAAAGGAGGAGGATTGGCAATAGATGTTAGCTCAGAGCCGGTCTTCCTCAGCAAAAAGAGGAGGATTAGCATAGATGTTAGCTCAGGGCTGATCTTCCTCACACACACACAAAAATAATAAAATAAAAGTGATTTCTATTGTAGTCTGTGTTTATATCATCCAAATTAAACATTGTAATATATCCAAAATAATAAATAAAAAGTTTTCCTATCCAAATTAAAATGACCAACACAGAACACAAAATACAAATTTTCCCATTAGAATTTTTTTATACTTACTAATTTACAATCCTCAATTTTATTCTCGTCATGTTTATAACACAAATATTCTCATTCAAAAGTCACAAAGAAATTAGGTCTATGTTCTAAGGAAATGTATGTGTTTACCAGTGTTGGAATGTTTGTGTAGAAAAAGTTAATTGGGTTTGAATGTTTCTTTCCTTTAGTATGGGCTGATTCACCAGGAGTTACTTTATTTTAAAGTTATTACAGATTTTTCTCTGTTCTAGCATAAATTTTCAACCATTAGATAAGAACTAGGGGATTGTTTGAATAACAATGCTATTACGAATTGTATTTTATTTTAAAATGTTGGTTTTGCATTTGATGTTTCGTTAAATGATTGTTCCCCTTTTCTTATTTACAAGTAGTTAACAGGAAACAACATCAAAATTCCTATAATAGAAACAGGATAGTAACAGTCTTGAAGCACTGGACTTTCAGGGCAAAGGGGAGACTGACATGTCCCAAGTTGCTTACTGACTCATTTTAGGGAGAATGTTTGAGTTTCAAACTGGTTATCTCTGCAATGGATCCATTGAGAGCATGCCTGAACCTAGGGTCAGACCCTAGACCATACTGAATTCACCAAAGAAATAGTACCTTGCGAGGTGTATTGGGCAACAGCTCTCTCTTCAGGCTTTGCCTGGCAACGCCAACTGTTTTGTTGGCTGTGTTTTCCATTTGGAACATTGCACAGTTAGCACAGAAGAGTTTAATAAATATTGTATAATAATAAATATTCAAAACATATGGTTCTGGTTCTTATGTAAATTCTGTGAAAATCTATTCTGCTTTCATATTCATTTATATCTACCATGTCCACTAATTTAAAGGATATTTGAATTATGAGAACCCTCAAATTCCTTGCTTTCCAATTTAAATAACTATATTTTAAGATCCCCCCCCCCTTCCTTTCTGTCTTAGAGGAGGATGTAGATGTTCACCTTGTTCCCTCCATTTCCATCTTTGATCCCATTCCTTCTTGCCTCTTTGAGGGCCTTCCTCCATCTATCATCACTCCTTACTTTTATCCCTCCTTTCCCACTAGATCTGTAAACAGGGACAAGTCTCACTGATCCTAAAAGACAAAACATGAGAAACTTCACTTTCTCCTTCAAGCGATTCTCCTTTATTTCTTATTTATTTATTCTTCAAATTTATTAAAAGAGTAGTGTATATGCACTGTTCCACTTCATTTTCCACATGCTCTTTAACCCTGTGTAGTTAGCTGCTGTTCCCACTATGCTCTGGAATCTGGAAGGTTACCAAGGACCTCGTTAAAACCCCTCTCTAGGTGCTCGGCCTCCTCACCCTCTCTGCAGAATCTGACCCCCTCCTTTCTTGAAATGTGCTCCGCCTTGGACATAGGGCTTTCCCACTTCTCTTTTGATTTCTTTGATTGATTGCCCCTTCTCCATCTCCCCTCCCTCCCCCACCGCTACCTCCAAGTGTAGGTGGGATTTTGATCTTTGGCTCCTTGCTTCTTCCCCTAAAGCTCCCTACCTCTGAAATGTCACCCAGGATCAGAGTTTCAGTGTCTCCTCTGTGTGATGACCTCCTGATCTAACTGTCAGTACTCATCCTCTCTCTCTAGAGCTCTTGCCTCTCAAGAGCCTGCTGGCCTTCTTCACCTAGATGTCCTCCAGAAACCTTCAAAACTGAACCACCAACCAACTCCTCTCCCCAGTCGGCTGCTCCTGTGTATTCCTAGTCCTGCTGATGCCCCACTCTCCCAGTCTTGGAGTCACTAGGATCAACCTTGACTCCTCCCTCTCCCTTAACCCCATTACCAAGCTAATTTTCAGATGCTGTTGCTTTTACTTCTGCAATAATTCTTGCAACTGTCCTTTTTGCTTTGTTCTTACCACCCCTAATCAAATTCAGTTCTCGTTACTTCTCTCCTGGGCTATTACAGTCATCTCCTGCCTAATCTATTCTCCTGGTCTCTTACTTCTCTGCACCATCCTAGAGACCTATGCTATCCAATAAGGAGCTACTGGTCACAAGTGGCTATTGAGCACTTGAAGTGTGGCTAGTCTCAATTGAGATATGCAATAAGTGTAAAATACATGCCTAATGTTGAGTGCTTCATACTGAAAGAATCATGTAGAATGTCTCATTAATAATTTTTATGTTGATTGCATGTTGAAATGATCATATGATATATATTAAAATTAATTTCATCTTTTTTGTGGTGACTGGAAAATTTTAAATTACATATGTGGCTTTAAATATATTTCTATTAGGTAGTGCTGCTATAGTGCAAAGTGAGGCTTATGTTATTTTTCTCCTCAACGACATTAACAGCTTCTCATTCCCATGAAATGATATCGACAATAGAAGCAATAACTAACATATATTATTTTACAAAATGCTTTCACTTAAGTGCCTCCTTTAGTATCAAATCCAAATCTTTCACTTCAGCGTTCCATGCCCTGAGCCATCTGGTCTCGACCTATATTTCCCATTCATTCCTTCACTCCTGCAACAGCTGTGCATTATTCCTCTCTATTCCTTGTTTATACCCTCCATGCCTCAAAACCTCATCTGTCACATATTCCCCATTCATGCCCTTGCATTCCCACCCCTTTGTTTGTAATGTTCCTCCTGCTTAGAACTCTCTTCTCCTTTTCACATGTCTGAATCTTCCCATCCTTCACTATCTTTAATAAAATCTTCCCTGCTTCTTCCATGCCAGAAAAATACCCCCTGACCCCCCAACTCCTTTAATGCTTTGTGTAGTGTGTGCAAATTGCTCCATGATCCTCAGAAAGATCATACTTGCTTGATTCCCTTCCACTTTCAAAATCCATAGCGCAAGGCAGAAGCCAAGATTACAGTTGATTTCACAATATGTTGCCCTGTTTCCTCTGTACTTCTGCCTCTCCTGAAGTATTTCTCTGGTTCAACATCTCCTCCTCAGGAAAGGCTCAGCCCCTTCCTCTTCCATCTCCCACCAGCCAGATAGTCACCACCTTCTTTGGATTTTCACAGCACCCTTATTAGAGCAGTGTTTCGCTTCATTTTGTTGTCAGTACACAGCAGACACTCTGTGTACATTATCTTATTTAGTCCTCACCTA
The DNA here is from genome assembly GCF_020826845.1 of Diceros bicornis minor. Classification (NCBI taxonomy): domain Eukaryota; kingdom Metazoa; phylum Chordata; class Mammalia; order Perissodactyla; family Rhinocerotidae; genus Diceros; species Diceros bicornis. Next base: position 13,604,666 of record NC_080742.1, on the reverse strand, counting down.
TTACTTCACTTTGAGACCATAAGCTACTCGTCTGGAATTGCACAGCTAGTAAATAAAGGAACCAGGATTTTAAATACAGTCTCGCTGGTTCCAAAGCCTGTGTTTGGCCATTAACCTTTTTTACTTGAGCTTAAATGTGATTGAATGCATGCCCCTGAATATGCGTCTCATCGTTACTACTAGATGCTAAACCCACTGAGGGCAGGAGCAGAGCTCTCCCTCTGTGCCCAGCATGGAACAGTACATATAATAGGATGTGAATATGTACAAAGCATTCCTGGAAAGGGAGGCAGGGGAAACCTAGAAAAATTTTAGTCTAAGTTCTTATAAACTTTCCAGTTCTTATGAACTTTCCCCGATTATTTTTCAGATGTCATTTTGCCTCTTTATGTTATAAAATTAAAAGCCTAAGTGAGGAGCAAGGTCCCTTTTGCTCACTCCATCATTTCTGCCCTAAACATCTCCCAGTCTCCCTGGAACCAGGAGAAACCATCCCATGGCCTATTTTGTGGTTAGAGACCTTGGCTGTTGTAGGTGGTTTGCTGGGTAGCGGAGGGGCTATAGGTGAGAGAATAGAAGAGGAGATTATCTGATTACCATTATTACGGTCATCAAATATGACTGACAAAGCAAAGAACAGAAGCCTTCTTCCCAGAGCATGTTTTAATGCATTTACAGGGTTTACTTGCGTGTTGGAACAAAGCGTTGCTAATTCACTTGATAAAGATGATTCTTAGGTTTCAATCCCAAAAGGTAAAATTTCTTTTTGAACATTATTAATAAGCACACACACACGTAATGTAGAGAGAGATAAAGGGTATAACACCAATAAAGCCAACTGCAAGCCACATCAGAAGCCTTTGTCTTTATCTGTGAGAGCTGGCAGATCTGCCCCTTTTAGTAAACAGCTTATGATATGCATTTTTGGGGTGAAATCTCATTTCTCTTATTCTGCTGTTACTATGGTTACCATCCTACAGAATCCCTGCACACACCAAGAAAAAGGAGAAAAGGAGAGCACAAACATAAATTTCAATATTAACATCCTTCCTTAAGTATGCAAAACAGGATACAAGGTAAGCTGGGGTGTAGAAAGTGCTAGCCATTCCTTCCTCCACAGGGGCCCGCCGCTGGGAACCTGCCTGGAGCCTGGTGAGGAATCTCTTGGCACTGATGTCCCCGTGTTGCCCGTTAATCCCATCTCCAATGCCGCTGTGGAAGGCAGCTGACACCCGGAGGGGTGGAGAGGCAGAGCCAGAGCCCTGCAGGGCTCATTTTGATAACAGGGTCTGGACACCTGAGTGACAGAGTCCTACCCTGTCATAGCCTGGCATGGATGACATGGGAGAAGCCAGGACCCAAAGACTGGGGTTTTAGGGAAGTCAGAAAAACTAGGCATGGGGGTGGCGCAGGTATAGGTGCCCAAGGCCTGAGTAATTTTTGCCAAGTTACCTTTTTTAAGGCAGGTGTATCTTTGAGCCTCAGTTTCCTAATCTTTAACGTGAGGACAAAAAAATAATACCTGCCTCACAGAGTTACTGTGAAGATTAGATAAGACAATCACTGTGGATGTATTTTGTGAACTCACAGTACTCTAAAATGCAGTTTTTAATCATTGTGGTTGTGGTTATCGCTATGACAACAAAATCAACCACAACTACCATAGCTGGAAAAAACCCTGCTGTGTTCTATCAAATCGCTGGGCCCCAAGGCTTCCTTGTCATTCACTTCCACCCCTTGTTCTCAACATCTTGTCTCCGCACTAGAAGATAATTGGACCAAGAACTTTCCATCTGAAATAAATTTTAATCTTCATTTGTTGCATTCACTTATGCTTCACTCTCTGCACATGGAAACAATTTTTTTTTTTTTTTTTTTTGTGAGGAGATCAGCCTTGAGCTAACACCCGCCAATCCTCCTCTTTTTTTGCTGAGGAAGACGGCCCTGGGCTAACATCTGTGCCTATCTTCCTCCACTTTATATGGGACGCCGCCACAGCATGGCTTACCAAGCAGTGCGTCGGTGCGCGCCCGGGATCCGAACCAGCGAACCTGGGCCGCCGCAGCGGAGCGCGCGCACTTAACCGCTTGCGCCACTGGGCCAGCCCCGGAAACAATTTTTAATAAACCTTTCTTTTCCCTTGGCAATAAGAATGCTTAGGAATGCCAGCTGTTGGGATGAAAATGGTCCACAATCAATTCTAAGCTAAAAATAGAACTTTTAAGTAACTTTTTAAATAGAAAGATGTATTCATGTCTTTTTCCTTTGAGTAGAAATTCCAAAAATGTTCAGTGAATTTCCTTCCATGACAATGGGTCTAAGGTTAATGCATGGACATTTCTGGAAGCTCAAATGAATAAACTCATGGAAGCTCAAATGAAGCAAAGCATGATTGAAAGTCATTTTTTACTCCTAAAGCGATGGCACAGAACATGGCTAGTAAGATTGTTTGTTGCCTTAATCTTATTCCTGAGGGAAGTAGTGTCATCTTAACTACTTTATGAGGAAAAGAAGAATAGAGGGATAAGAGCTAGGAGACAAGAAGTCCAGTCCCTACTTTGCCATCAGCTTGATGGGTGATCTTAAGAAACCACTTAACCCTTGTTTACCTGTTTCCTTGTTTGCAGAATGAACCACACCTTCTCTACTCATCTTAGCAGAGTTCTTGCTATAAAACGAAGTCACTGATGTCAATTTGCTTCGGAAAAAAAAAATTTTAATGCTATCCCAAACCTGCAATGTTTACCTTTTTAGTTAGTATTTGCTAGTAAGGAAAGAAACCCATTAAGGTGACAATGAAGCAGCTCTTATCTTTTCAGTAACTACCTTGGTATCACCCGGCACAGGCCCTGTTGGAAAGTTCTACCACAAGCCAGTCTTAGTGGCTCCCAGGCCTCTGGAGAAAGGCCTTCAAAAGAATGAAGGAATTCTTTGTGTTTGTCTTAGCTTTCAGGGCACTAATATTGTATCAGTAATTACAGAGTGTTTTCCCTCCCCAAAGAGGCCTGGTGACTAGAAATAAGATGAATTAGCTCAATCTGTTACGTTAATTTCTTTTTATTGGGAGGTTTAAATCATTAAACTAATGATCTCATCCATATTTTCAAGCAAGATAATAAAACGCATGCAGTTATAATCACATTCAACCCAAAACCTATAGAGAACTTGGTAAATTGCTTTAGAAGATTCCATTATATTTTAATAGTGCTTTCTTAAAAGAAAATACACTGGAAATGAAAATAAAATGAACCAACAGATTAGAAAGATGTTTTACAACTTTTATTTTTCCAAATGCAGTGAATGTATTATTCTGTTAAAGAATTCTTTAACAGAATGATACATTTAAAGGGATTGTTAATACATTCCCTTTAACAGAGGATTGAATTATAAACATGAGCACAGTACATGTGGGTGGGTAAATGTTTGCATTGACTATACGTCATTCCTGATTAGATGGCAGTTTCCAGCGCTGATTCAGTCCAAGAAGAGATGGGAATGTGGACAAATATTGGCACCTCAGAGGTTCCACAGATAATCATAAGCCTTTTGTTTTAATGGTGCCATAGTTCTTCTGAGGTTTGTTCTTCTCAGAGACAGTTGAGGGGCTAGACAGGTTCTGGAAATCTATTTCAGCAGCCTGCTGATTTTATCAGTATCTTTGTGATCCCTTCTAATCAACTGGAGATGAGTAATAGATATTTTGAAAAACAAAATAGAAAGAATTTGCTATAGCCTAGTTGGCGATTTTACAAAGTATTGATTACTAAATTTTGCCTTATAAAGCTGAAAATATGTTAACATTTCGCCTTTATGAATGTAACAAAAAGATAATTAGTGAAATTATATATGTATATAAAACCACGATTTCTCATAACTGAGCATTTTGTGTGTTGATGAGGGATGAAGACCCTGTGGTTTTTATGCTCTTAAATCCACTCACCTTCTCTCTTTCCTGGTTACTTCTTGGCTACTTCAGGCTCTCATCCTCTCTCACCTGGACCCTTGTAATTAGCCCCCTTTGGTCTCCCTGCCTCACATCTTTCCCTCTTCCACACCTTTCCTTCGCCACAGAAGACTGAGTGAATTTTCCAAACACAAATCAGATCATTCACCAGGCTGAAGTTCTTGTGCAAATCCCTGCGCATAGAATAAACCCTCTCTTCTGTCCATACATGACTGTGTACAGTTCTCTGAATGCTCTGTGCTCTTTCATGTCTCCCAGCCTTCTCTCCCAGGAATATCCCTTCTGACCTTTCAAATGCTTTGTGATCCTTCCAGTGTTACATGTGCCTGAGATGCCCTCTCACACCGGCCCCATCTCCCCTATACTTGCAGGCAGCTTTACCCTCTAGCTTACCTGGTATATAGTTATCTTGGTATGTACACTTCTCATTTTATATTGCAACTTCGTGTTTACTGCTTGCCTCCTCATCTTTATCATTAATATAGCCCCTGGGTTTATCACAGTGTCTGGCGAAATTGCTCAATAAATGTTTATTAATTGAAGGAAGGAAAGAGTAAAGGAACAAACTACTTGGTTTGGTGTATCTTTTTGCATTTCAAATATTATTCCTTGGTTAATCATAAGGATATTTTCACAGACTCTTTACAATATAATAAGCCAATACCATATACCACTTTAATGCTGCCTTTTTTCAACAACATTCGTTGTACTAATTTAAAAGCTATTAAGTAAGAGGAAGCATTCAAAACCAGTCAACTAAACTGCTTCAGTCACTGGGGAGCAGTTAGTGCTCTGTACAATTGCTGATGTGATTTAAACGGAAGGCAAACGTTTTTAGATTTGAAGTTAAGAGCAAATCAGATGTTAATAAAATTTGGAGCTCCATCTGAATGGAGGTTTTTGCATGTAGTTTTATTGTTGTGAACTGTAGAACTGAAGATATACCCCTATCCCCTAAACTTAATGGCAACTCATACTGACAAGCCACTCACCCTTCTCTTGCGGGGGTTTGAGAGCTGTGTTTCCCAGGCCCTGCTCTTCTCTGACCTCCACGGTAAAATACCCTGAGTTCAGAGGTCTGGGCCAGTTAACTTGACGCAGCCTGTGGCTCAGATATGTTAAGAGAGATGAAAGTGAGTTCTAGAAATGATAGGTTCCCATTTGAAATGGGGGGGAAAGGAGTGGTTGTAACTCAAGGAAAAGAAAGCCAAAGATATTATTCTACAGCTCTATCTAGACTCTGCTGTTGAATTAGCTGCAGCATAGCTGATTTGATGGTTGTTGTCCTTTTTCTTTTCTTTTTCTGGCTGCAATAAATGGATTTCTGAACAATAAATTGGGTCAATTGTACTGTGCCAGAAATCAAATTACTTGAAAGGAATTTCAAAATAACCAGATTGTGATCTGCTTATTGTCAATGCATTTGGTCAAAGAGGTGGAAATTAGATTCCTGAAGATACCTATAAGGAAAACGATTCAGTGAAAATGGACATGAATCATCAAAGCTTCACATATCAAATTATTGAGATTTTATGGATATTGAAACAATTAATTCTTAAGAATTGTTCATGTCCACGAGAACTGTGGATCTGGTATCCTAACTGTATAGCACATTACTTTCTATGCTATATATTAAATATAATTGTGCAAAACACAATTTATTTGCTAACACCTGAACAAGTTAAAATTTGTTGTCTTTGTCCCATGGTTTGGAATTTGGAAATAAATTCCACTTTTACCTAAAGAATAGGAAAGAAGTAAGTGTTTAACGCTTTGGTTCTTGAAAGATATAATGCTATGACCAGATTAAGAAAAAATTGGTTTTATACTCTTCTTATTAGAAGTCAAAAAGATATGCAGGAAAAGACAGCAGAAACAGTGTCCACATGTTGACTAAGCCATCTGGGCAGTAGGTCCTTATGGAGCTCCTGCCTCTGACGGCATGAATTATTACTGCTTCACATTAAGATTACAGGAGATTGTTGTCTTCTGTGTGGGTGGATCTAGGATGCTGTGTTCTACCTGCCCTCATCACGCACATCACTTCCTGAGATATTTGGGTATGCTCTTTGCAAGGAAGATGAAATATGTAGTGTAACTTGCCTAAAGTGCTGTTCCAACTGTTACACCTCAAAGAGTTACTAATAACATTTATTTTTCCATTGTCAGTATTTTTAGGGCATAAATAATATTTCTTATTGTTTATTCAACTCTATTCCATACTAACTGGGTTATAGGATGATTCTGGAAGGTCTCGTTTTCAGCACATTATGTTTAAAATTATACTCAGTTATAGCTGAGCCCTTAGAAAAGGGCATTCTTTCACACTGCTAGTGATAGTATAAATCATTTCAAATTTTCTGGAAGATAATTAAGAAATAGTTATTAATAGGCTTAGAATTCTGCAAACCCTTGATCCAGCAATTTGCTTCTAGAAATTTATATAAAAACGTAATTACATATATTTGCAAATATTTAATTATAAAAATGCTCATCACATGTTTGTAAAAAGAAAAATTAGAACAATTTAAATACCCCATGTAGGGGATTGGTTAAATAAATTAATCTTTCTAGGATAGTAGAATACTATAACGCTATGAAAAGATGTTTACATATAATTTTAACTGGAAAGATCAGGTCAAAAAATAGAATGAACAGGGCTATCCCATTTTGGTAAAAACAAACACATATATGCACACACACACGCACACATACACACATACACGTGAAGAAAAGACTGGCAGGTTTTAGCTCTCTCTGTTTGTGGAATTATAGGTGCTTTTTATATTTATCTCTTTGCTTATGTATTTCTTCTAGATTTTCTATATTGAATCTTTGTTTATTTTACGAGACAAAGAACATTTTTATGTCTCAAGTCAATGATTTCCAAAATGTTCTCAAGTATTCTATTTCATAGTTTGATCACTTCCATATTTAAGAAATTTTTTTCTTAAGTCCAACCAACATTTCTTTAGCATCCATGTAAGCCCATTTCTTTTCATTAGGCTCTTCTTTTATATGTCTTTTTTTGTTTTTATTTGGTTGATAGTGGAAAATAACTGTTCAGCACACTTGCATGATCCATCCTGTACTTGAAGATAGTAATCAAGTCACCTCTTACTCATTTTTCTCTCCAGGTCTAAAAAGACCCCATTCCTTTCATCTTTCTTCATGAGCCAATTTTCTATTCCTTTTATCTTTATTTGTTTATCTCTAAACCTTCTCTTCTTTCTTCACATAGAATTTAAATTGCAGTGACCAAACTACAATCATAGAAAAACGTAGCTAAGACAGACTATAGTGGAAGGAGTTGTCCTTAACCCTTAGCTATTCAAGAACATGATATGTTTTCTTTTCATAGTCATAGTTAATTGTGTATTCACTTTACATTTATAAACAGTTAATATTTTCCAAGGTTTTCTTTTTCCTTTTTTGCTACATTTTTATCTTACTACACTTTATTCGAATTTTTAGTGTCTGCTGTTAGATTTTTGTCCTAAGTGTTTTCTCATTTTAATGCTTATCCTTATGGCATTAAGTTGCATTCTTTTGATATTAAAATATCTCAAAAATGTTGAGGTCATTTTGAATGCAGTCAGTGGTGTTAAGAGCAGTAACAATCCTTCTGATTGAGAATTCTCCACAGATCTGGTAAGTGCATTCCTGATTCTGGGTCATGAATGTTGAATACAAATACAGTGGCCTCAGGGCTGATTCCAATACATGCCACATCACCTTTTCTTCCAGGTTGCATCCTTAATTCAACTATCTGCCCGCATTACAATAGGGCAATAAACATCTTACTTCCTACTTTGTTGCTGTTTAATTACATGTGGTGTGTAATGGCATTAAAACTTTTACCATATTTCAAGATAAATTACTTGTCATTATCCTTTTGGTTTTGCTGTGTGGCAATATCAGAAAAAGAGATACAGTTGGTTCAGCAGCTTTGTTCTTCGTAGAGTTACTGTGGCAGTTTTTTGTTAGCTGATCATCAGCAATGGAACAGTGGCCTGATGAAATTTTCCTACTCTTCAAGGATTGCAAAGTCACACTGCTTATATGTAGGAGGTAGTGCATCAAAGCAAAACTCTTCAACGTTTACAGTGGTGTCACAGTGGCAGTGGATCCCTAAATAAATATTCAGAAAGATGAGTATTAAAGAAAATATATATTGCTTTTCTGTCCTATGGGACATAAATCATACAACCAGTGGAATTTTTGCCTTCTAACTCCATGATTACATTCAATCATGAACAGGAGAAAACATTTTACCTGGGCTGCGTTTATTTTTAAAGCCATCACATTGAAATGAGATATGGAAATGAAAAGCTTTCACATTGCTGATGTTGAAGAGCAAATTAGAAGCAAATGATGATAATTACAAAGCACAACCTTGTGTTCTCCTGTATATGCCTAAGGGTAATGAGGAAGCAGAGGGTAAAAAGTTGGAGCTGTTAAAGATGGAGAATGGTGAGCTGTCAGTGAGTTCCAGACGAAAAAGGCAGAGCAACATCGATGGTGCTGGGTTTCATGGGGAAAACCATCTGAGCACGGATGACTGAGTTGTTTTGTTTGAGAGGAAAAACGTTAAAACTCTTTGGGAATATTGCAGTTGGTTAATTATCATATATATAAAATATATTTATATATCCAAAAAAGATAAGCACAAGGTGATGAATGAATGACTATTAGAAGAACCCAATCAAGTATTCAAATACGAATAAATGCAATTAATAGAATTAGTCACTGTTACAATTACCAGAGCATGTCATTGTAATATAAAAGCTAATCTCTCTCAAGTAGATTAATGAAAAGTCTTTAAAAGTCACTCTTCTCCATTTTCAAAGATCATAGTTATAGACTAGAAGTTATACAGTGAAAAGACATCTTGTGCATGTCTCTTCCTCCAAAGCCGAAAATGGGCTTGATTTTACGTAATATGTTCACATTTCTTTGAAAGTGAACTTCACTTTCAGTTCACTGGAATAGCATGAAAACTGACTTTATAAGGAAAATATGTTTTTTCTCCCAATACCTCAGAGTACACAGAGCACATTCCATACATTATCCCATCACTGAACTCCTACTCATACCTCAGGACTCAGCTTAGATGTACCTCCTCTGAGAAGCCTTGCCTCAGCCCTCAAGGCTTCTACGTGTTTCCATGACAACTGCTGTGCATATCATGTTCCCTCCCCCTTACCCCTTGACCTGTTCGCTTACCTGTCTCTGCCCCTAGACTATATCAAGTCATTGAGGCCGTATTATACTCACTGTTGTATAGCCAGGGCCTATCGTAGTATCTAACACTAATGGGCGTCCATATACTATCATTTGGGCCTCAATTTGACCTAAAAGGTATAGGTCAGGATTATAATCCCCATTTTATAATGAAGAAAATGAGACTCTAAGAGCTTCTGTGATTTGCAGAGGCATACAGACAGACAGTGAAAGAGCTGTGATTCAAACATTTGGTCATAGAAACCAAGGAAAACAGAATTTTAATAGGAGTAACCAAATAATTCTAAATGCTGCAGACATTTGGATTTAACTTAAGAAGGTATGGAAGTAACTGGTCATCTTTGAGAGCAGTCTCAGCAGAAGACTGAAGAATGGAAGTGCGAATCCAGGAAACTTAGAGAAAACAATTGCAACAAAAGGGAAATATAGAAATAGCTGACTAATTCAGAAAAATTTCCATTGGAAGCCGCAAAGATGTGGAGGTCACTAAGATGTGTTAAGAAAATTCTTTTTCAGGAGAGACCTGGTGCACATTTAAAGCACGGAGCCAAGTTCCACCTCTGGGAGGGTGGAGTAGACATTTTCCTCTATTACTCCTGCTAAGTACAACAAAAAATGTTGGACATTATATACAAAACAAACCTAAGGAGAAAAGAAGGCAGACAGGCTGGGGACCTTCAGGCCTCAAAGAACAACGTGGAAGTGAGTTCCCTGGGTTTTCCCAGACTTGGAGCTGAAGAAACCAGGAACACGGAAATGCCAACGGGCAGAGAGGGAAAAAAACTCCCAACAAAAGCCTGCTCTCTCTAGCCAAACCCCAGGAAAGGGGCACCCCAGCAAGATAGAAAACTTTTAGATTATAACCAGTCAACTCCAGCCGGACATTACAGATGAAAATGAGGCCCCACCTCCACCCATGCCAGCAGCAGCCAAGTGGAGGCTTAGCCTTCCACTCTCTTCCATTCTCTCCATGCTGTAATGAGTTCCTCCTCCCTACCTGCTTTGCTGTCAGTGGAGACCACATGGGAAGCCTGGACTTCCACCTCCACTCAGCGGTAACCAGGTGCTCCTTCCCCTCCCCGCTAGAGTAGTGTCAGAGGAGGTCTAGTGTAGAGTCAGGACTTTCACCATCACCCAGCAGTAATAAGGCCACCCCACTACAGTGTCAGTGGAGGCCACACAGGGACCAGAACTCCCATTCCCCACCCAGGAGTGACAAAGAGCCCACACCCTTGGTGTCAACAGATCTGAAGTAGGGAACGTGGAGTTCTACCTGCACCTAGAAGTAATGGCACAGTGCACCTCCTCCTTCCTCTGCCAGAGTGATGTCAGAGAAAACCAGCTAAAACAGGAGGTTCAAATAAGATCCAGAGTCCCATAGCGTACCATGAAAATGTCCAGATTTCAATCAAAAATCACTTATACCGAGAACCGGGAAGATCTCAAACCAAAGTAAAAAAGACAATCAATAGATGCCAACAGCAAGATGACAGAGATGTTAGAATTATCTGACAAAGATTTTAAAGCAACTATGATAAAATACTTCAGAGAGTAAGTACAAATAAGCTTGAAACAAATAAAAAAATAGAAAGCCTCAGGAAAGAAGTAGAAAGTCCCAGCAAATAAATAGAAAATATAAAGAAAAACCAAAGGGAAATTTTAGAACTGAAAAACACAATAACTGAAATTAAAAGCTCAGTCGATGGGATCAATAGCAGAATGTAAGAGTCAGAGGAATCAGTGAACTGAAAGATAGAACAACAGAAATGACCAAATCTAAGAAACAGAGAAAAAAGAGATAGAAAAGAAATGAATAGAATTTCAGGGACCTGTGGGATTATAACAAAAGATCTAACACACATACTTTCACAGTCTCAGAAGACGAGGAGAAAGAGGATGGGGCTGAAGAAGTACTTGAGGAAACATTGGCTGAAAACTTCCCAAATTTGGCAAGAGACATAAACCTACTGATTGAGGAAAGAAGGAATTGGAACACTATTTTTCAAATGCTGAAATAAAAGAATGGTCAAGCCCAAATCCTGTGCCCTGTAAAAATATCCTTCAGGAATGGAAGGGAAATCAAGACAATCTCAGATAATGGGGAACTAAGGAATTTGTCACCAGCAGTCCTATCCTAAAAGAATGGCAAGAGGAAATTCTCAAAACGGAAAGGAAACAATAAGAGAAGGAACCTTAGAACATTAAGAAGGAAGAAAGAACATAAATAGCAAAAATATGGGTAAATATAATAGGCTTTCTTTCTCCTCTTGAGTTTTCTAAATTATGTTTGGCAGTTGAAGCAAAAATTATAACATTGATGTGGTTCTAAATGAATGTAGAGGAAACATTTAAGAAAATTTTTAAATAAGGGAGAGTAAAGTGATGTAGAAGGAGGTAAAGTTTCTATACTTCAATCAAACTGGTGAAACGATGACACTAGTAGACAGTTATAGGTTATGTATAAATCATGGAAAACGTGGAGCAACCACTAAAAATAATCTATACTAAGAGAGACACTTAAAACCACTATAGAGAAATCAAAATAGAATTCTAAAAGATGTTCAAGTAACCACAGGATGACAGAAAAAGAAAAGGGAGAAACAAAAACTAGAGAGTACAAACAAAACAAAAAATTAAAATGACAGACTTAAGCCCTAACATATCAAGAATTACTTTAAATGTAAATGGTCTAAACATAGCAAATAAAAGACATATTTTAGCAGAGGGATAGATGCATAGATCAGTGGAACAAAATAAAGAACCCCCAAGTGAACAAAGGTGCAAAAGTATTTCAATGAAAGAAAGGTAGCGTTTTCAACAAATGGCGCTGGAGCAATCAGACATCCATAGATATAAAAATGAATCTTGACCTAAGTCAAGACCTTATACAGAATGACATTATACAAAAATTATTTTACAGTGGATTATGGATTTAAATGTTAAACTATAAAACCTTTAGAAAAAAATCATAGGAGAAAATCTTTGTAATCTAGGGCCTAGCAAAGAGTTCAGAAACTTCACATCAAAAATGCAACCTATAAAAGAAAAAATTGACAAATTGCATTTCATCAAAATATAAAACTCTTGCTCTGTGAAAGACCTTGTTAAAGGAATGAAAATACAAGCTACAGAGTGGGAAAATATATTTTGCAAACCACATATTTGACAAAGGACCAGTATCTAGAACATATAAAGAACTCTCAAAACTCAACAGTAAAAATACAAACAATCCAATTAGAAAACAGACAAAAGATGTGAAAAGATATTTCACTGAAGATAATATCCAAATGGCAAATAAATACATGAGAGGATATTCAAAATCATTAGCCATTAATGATACGCGATTAAAACCATAATGAGTTGTCACTAGACACCTATCAGAATGGCTAAACTAAAAAAATAGTGACTACCAAATTCTGGCAAGGATGTGGAGAAAGTGGATCCCTCATACGTTGCTGCTGGGAATGTAAACTGCTACAGCCACTCTGGAAAACTGTTTGGCAATTTCTCAAAAAACTAAATGTGTAACTACCATAAGACCCAGCACTTGCACTCCTGGACATTTAGCCCGGAGAAATCAAGACATGTTTGCAGAAAAGTCTATATACCAGTATTCATAGCAGCTTCATTTGTAACAGCCAATAATTGGGAACAACTCAGATGTCTTTTAACAGCTAAATGGTTAAAACAAACAGTAGTACATTCATACCAGGGAATACTTCTCAGCAGTTAAAAGAAACAGACTATTGATGCAACAACCTGGATGAATCTCCAGAGAATTGTGCTGAGTGAAAAATGCCAATCCCAGAAGGCTATATACTGTAGGATTTTATTTACATAACATCCTTTAAATGACAAAATTGTTGACATAGAGAACAGATTAGTGGTTGCCAGGGGCAAAAGAGTGGGGTCAGGGTGGAGGGGAGGGGCTGTGGCTATTAAAGGATAACATGAGGGATCCTCGTGGTGATGGAAGTGTTCTGTGTCTCTGTCAATATCCTATAATGTTGTACTATAGTTTTGCAAGATGTTACCTTTGGGGGAAATTGAGTGAAGGGTATGGGGGGGGGGTCTCTGCATTATTTCTTTCAACTGCATATGAATCTACGATGATCTCAAAGTTTTCCGTTAGCCTCTAATCTCCATTAGCCTACGTAGGTTCTGTCCTTTTCCTCTTCCCCTTCTATATTTTTGTTGTCACTAATTGTTTTTTGTGGTATGAGTCTGTGACCAAATTGAAGTGGTTATAGTTATTTTTGATGCTTTCCTTCCCTTTATGTTATAATTAAGTGTTTACTAACCTATTCTGACATAGAGCTGCTATTTAAAAAGCTTTATTTTTTAAAACAAAACTCACAGAACGAGTAGAAAGGGAAGGGTTGAAAATGAGAAGAGAAAAGGTGAGGGAGAAACAGGAAGAGGGAGTTTTACTTTTCATTTAGGAGCTCTCCCTGCCGCTCCCGCAGTTTTAATTCCAGTCCAGCTGTTTATTAAGAAGTTAGAACAGAGGAGATCTCCATTACATGGTGAGTCCTAATGCTTCAAGTGGAGGCAATAATTAAAGACGGAGATTGACAAATACAAACACAATTTCTCTCTTCCCTCCTTGTATTCTCTCTAATGAAATCCTCAGTCTAGAACAGCGGTTCTCAATCTTGGCTGCATATTAGGATCATCAAGGGAGCTTTAAAAAATACCAATGCCTGGATCCCCCACATCCAATCGCACCCCTGCAAAGATTCTAATTAAATTGATCTAAGCTATCTCTTGATTATTAGCATTTTTAAAGGTCTTGAAGTGATTGCAAAGTGTAGCCAAGGTTGAGAACCGCTGGCCAAGTGGAGGTCCACAGCCTGTTCGAATCTTATTCGTGGGTACACATCATGTGTTTGTTTCAAATTGAAAGTGAGGGGACGAGGTTGTGGTGTGTGTAAATTGTTTTGCTGTGCCTGTAATGATGAGGTTTAGTACGTGTTTTAACCTAGAGGTCATATTTATATATGAAATTGATTAGCATAGTTGGTTGTTAGCTCCCCCAAGACTTCCCCACCTGCTTCACCGCCCTTCTTTCAGCTCCTAGAACATTCCATGTTTTCTTTTGCCACAGAGCTTTTTAACATATGCCATTCTCCTACACAGATCAAGAAGTTTCTCTCTATTTATCCCCAGCCACCAGTCCAGTGCCTGACATATTGTAGGTGCTCTGTAAATAATTATTTGCTTGAATGAACCGACCAGTCTCTATTTGGAAACTTTGGAGTGTTCACCAGAGACAAAGGATGTCATAAAAATACTTGCCTTGGGATGGATCAGCTGAAAACGAGTTAATGGGCAGGTCACTGAGTCTCCCTGGGGCTTGGTGTATACATCTGTGAAATGGGAATGGTTCTCAAACTTGACTGCATGTTAGAACCACTGGGGAAACTTTTAAAATACCAATGTCTGAGACTCAACACAGATGTGCTCATTTAACTATTTTGAGGTGGAACCCAGGTAGTAGACATTTTTAAATGCTCCAGGGTGATTGAATATGCAGTCAAAGTTGAGAACCACTGGACTGGGATTAATAATGTCTAAAATCTGGCACAATGGTAAAATTTTAGGGTCACATAAAGCAACTCACCTCCTTTTGAAATGACCCTCCTTTTCTGTTACGATAATCTGCACTCAAAGGAAATCAAGCTCATGATAACTCAGGGTCAGAAATAGAATGAAAGGTATGTGTAGCCTACCACACTAATTTTGTCTGCTTCTTGTACTTTCAATGGTGGTGTTGTTTGGTCTGCCATCTCTCCACAGACTTGGCCTGCTGGCACCCTATGAAGTGAGATTGTGCGATGTTGCTGCGTGAGGTACAAGTAAATTGGGAATTAATTATTGACATAAAAACAGAGCCAATAAAAATTTGCTCTTTTGATTGTTAACTTTCCGATTTTCAAAACAGCAGTTTAAAAATACATCTTTCCATCCAGATGCCCAGAGGGATTAATCTGCACTGAAGATGAATTCCATGAGAGGTTTCACTCTTTAATAGACTCCTGGTTTGGTTTTTAATATTTGGCACTGAAAATAAAGTCTGATGCCAAATTTCATTTGTTGTCACTTTTTAGCTGTAATTGACTCCAAGATCTAAAAGAACTCATTGGGTTTCTTGACTTTTATCCGTAACAGAGCAGTGTCCCTGTTCAAAGAACTGGGATCACAAAATGCAAATAAGGAGAGAGCTTGTTACCCAGGCATATGAGAGGCTGCTCCAGAAGTAAAAAGCCAGGGCTGTATCCTCCAGCTTCCTCCAAGTTGTACTATTTTTTGCTGTTGTTTACTGAGCTTGTGACATAAACCTTAGCTGATTAGTAGAATGACTGGAATTATAAAGAAATCATGCTTTGAAGTAGTATGATTTCATTCTGATTGGAAAAGTTCATTGGCATAAGAAAAAGAAACAATATGAGGAGGAAGAATTTTTTACATCTCTTTGCAGCCCTTGAGATTAAGTGCACTTCTATGGTGGTCCATTCACGGAGTGTGTGGAAAACACCAGGACAATTGAAGCCATTGGGGGGGCAATCAGGAAGAATTGCCCTTGTCATTCTTGAGCAATGTAGGCTAATATACCTCCTCCTCTGCCTGAGCCCCTCTGATACTCACATGAGTGCCCGAGAAGCCTGTTCACTTCTTGAAGCCAGAAGGGTACTATCTGAGCCTATTCTTTAGTGGTTCAGTTACTTATATGGTGCCTGCCTGAGGGCTTAACTTACTACTAAAAAAAAATAGAAGCCTGAATGTACTAGTGATAGGTTAGGCATAGAGAAGCCTTTTATTTGGGGAGTGACAGGAGGCAGCCAAATGGCTGACTTTCTATTCTTCTGTACTGGGGAAAGGAAAGTAAAAGAGGGAACTCCCCTTTCTTCACTTCCACCCTCAAACCAAATGGCCATAATCCACCAATGACTCCTCTTTTAGAATGGAGGCAACCTCAGAGAGAATTAAGCCTTTTGACCATTCGCACTTTAGTATGAATTCCATAAATTAGAAAATCAGGTCATTTTCCTCCTCAGCGAGGTCAGCCATAAAGAGAGACAGAGACTCTGGATTGGGAGGGAGGTGAGGAGTGAGGTTAATTTCAGAGAAGTGGCGTCCCAGCGTGGAGATTTCAAATGGAAGAAGCAGTCTGAGAGCTCCTGAAGCCTGGGCATGGGGCAAGGTCCAGGAGTCAGGGGCATTATAGGCAGGGCAGACTAGAGGCCATTTAAAATAAGGTCTGTCTACTTCATGCATTTGTCTGAATTTAGCCATTGAATTATGTGGCAGCGAAAAATATACTTCCTGCTTCATTGGGTGTGTACATAAGAGATTTTGTTCTCTTAACCTAAAAATTAGAAAGTATGACTTCCTTAGGAAAACTTATGCAGTCGGCCAGAGTGTAGCCAACTGCCCTCACTCTCTCTATCTGGAGAATCGACACTGATTATAGCACTGCCTTCCATCCTCCTCTTGGTTCCCTGAGGCCAGAGAACCCTCCACACCCGGGTTCATGTGCTCCCGGGACTCACAGATTGTCCCTGTGTTAGGCACACACAGAGAGCAAAAGGAAACCAACTTCCAGATCCTCAGTGTCTATTCGTACTTTTTCCTAAAACTGATGTACTGGAAAGAGGACTTGCAGTCAACGCGTCGAGGCATTCCACAGAGTTTCTTTTCCCACCTCCCCTTTCATAGTCACTCTTTTCCTGCTTTACAAAAGAAAGTCTCTTTCACCCTTCCAAAATCTCACTATGGTAACCTCCAGAATGTCAAAAAAAAAAAGGGACAACTGAAAATATTGAAGTTGGGTAAGCTTCCCTTAATCAAAGCACTTAGGCAGGGCACGTGTCTTCCCTGTCTTAGACACATTTCTGTTATAGGCCAAGAAGCATGGTGTTAGAAAGCAGGTATGCTGGTCCTTGTTGAGATGTTCTGAATTCCCATGGTGATGGCAATTTTTCTTTAATGACCTCATTTTTTTTCATCTCCCAACTACCATCAAAGAATGTGTTGCTCCTGAGGGGGAGTTCTTTTAGAGCAAAGCAAACAAAGCGTAAAAAGGAATATTGAGCACGGTAGCATTTATTTCATCCTTGCAACAAATTCTTGTCAGAGCTCCATGCCCTATCTACCTCTCTATCTGAAAATTAAAAATCCGAAGTGAGGTGGCTGTCACAAAGACGTGTATTAACACATTTCTTAGAACTGAAACACAAGACCAAACTGTTTCTAACAAAAAGTGAGTGTCAAACAATTTTTGACAAGAAGGACTGCTTTGCCAATTACGTTATATCAAAGGCATCTTCCATAAATTGAATGAGCTAGATGTGCAGCTCTGAAGTTTCAACAAAAATTTCTCATGTTATAAAAAAACTTGTATTGGCAAATGAGTATTGAAATTAGAAATATTTTTATTTCTCCAACCATTTCTGAGTACACTGAGTTAAATAAGATGCCTTTAAGTGAAAGACAAACAGGTATAATGAATAGTTATTTGAAAAATCTTGGTAAAATCTTTTTGGTATACTTTCCAGAACCTGATAAAGTTAATGAATCTAATGAATTAGTATCAAATGCTTTTGCAAGACAAGTTTCTGTTTTCCAAAATGAATTAAAAGTTGCCAGAGGCTAAGGGTGGGGGTGGGGAGGGTAGGCGAAACGGATGAAGGTGATCAAAATGTACAAACTTCTGTTTATAAAATAAATACATCTTGGGAATGTAATGTACACCATGGCAACTATAGTTAATAATACTGTATTGCGTATTTGAAAGTTGCTAAGAAAGTAGACCTTAAAAGTTCTCATCACAAGAAAAAAAATTTTTGTAACTATGTATGAATGTTAACTAGACTTATTGTGGTGATCATTTCACAATATATACAAATATTGAATCATGATGTTGCACACCTGAAACTAATAAAATATTATATGTTAATTATATCTCAATTTAAAGAATGAATTAAAAGATCTAAGAATTAAAATTAATTTTACTGATTATTAATATTAAATGGAATTAAGTAACTAAATTTATATGACAAAGTAATTTTAAATGAAATTAAATTTTATTAATTAAATTATTAAGTAATTTTAATAATAGATCACCCTGTGATTTTTGGCATGTAACTCAAAATCTGTTGAGTTATATGCCAATAATTGTTGGTATCATTATAACACAATCCCATCTACTTATTTATGTGAGTGACATTTCACAGTATATGTCTATAAAATGAAAATTAGGAATCAAATTGATGATGACCCCTGTTTTAAACTAGTAATAAATCTGGGAATATATGAGCTAGATCAACAATAAGAGTAATAACAAACCATTAGGAGCTGCATTTCCAGGTGACATCAGCATCATGGGAGAGTGAGTTGTTTCTTTTGTCTCTCCCCTGTAAGTTACAACTAAATGGACCTCCATTAACCAACAGAGGATTCCCTACACAGCACAACAGGATACCTGAGAGATCCATACAGCTATATATCTGAAGGTGGATAGACTAGACCCCCAGGAAGCAGTGGAACTGGGGGAGCAGTCCCCTCTCTCTCCCCAGGGGCAGAGATCCAGGTCATGGACCCTCACACAGCAGCCAGCATGACTGTGAGTGGAGATGAGGGCAGCCTGGCTTGCATGCGAATACCGTATGGTGGCCCCTGGACACACCCACCATGCTGCAGCAGCCCGCCCATGCAAATGTTCCCCACCGAGCAGCTGAAGCCCAGCCTGGGCAAACACAGAGCAGCTGACCAGCACAATTATGAGCAGATGGGGTAGGAACAGAAAAAACAGCCCCTGCCTCCCCTCCTACAACAGTGGCAGGTGGAATCTGCAACCAGTAGCAACAGGAACCACAGCAGAACCAGTGACCCAGCCCCCAGTGGTGACAGCCCTGACACCAGCTCCACCAGCAGCTGGGGGCAGTATACAAGTCCCTGGGTCCCTAGCCTCCCACCAGCAACAGTGACACGTGGACCCAGCACCCCTGGCAGGGGTGCAGCTAGCACCCCAAGACAACCTGGGAACAGCAGCACAGGTGGTGCACGGGACAGCAGCATCCACACCTGCAGAGAACCCGTGGAGGAACATGAGACCAAGATGACCAGAACCAAAGTACCAAAACTGTACCCAAATAAGAAAACATGAGTACTACCACAAATGCACTGGCAGAAGATCAATTCATCAAACACTATGAAGAACCACAATAACACTGCAAAACAGAAGGAAAATGACGACTCACCAGAAACCAAACCTGAGGTCACAAAAGACTACAATCTAACTGACAGAGAATTCAAAATAGCTATCATAAAGAAACTCAGCAACGAGTTACAAGAAAACTCAGAAAGAGTTCAATGAGCTCAGGAATAAAATTAACATACAGAAGGAATACTTCACCAAAGAAATTGAAGCTCTAAGAAAAAGCCAAAGAGAAATTCTGTTACTGAAGAATATGAATATGAAGATCACAGTTAATGAGATAAAAAAAAAATAATGTAGAAAGCATAAAAAATAGAGTAGACATTATGGAGGAGAGTGTTATTGATCTTGAGCATAGAAATCTAGAAATGCTTCAGGTGGAGGAGGAGAGAGAATTAAGATTCAAAAATGATGAAGAAATTCTTTGAGAAATATCCGACTCAATTACGAAAAGTAACATACAGATTATAGGTATTCCAGAGGGAGAAGAGAGAGAGAAAGGAGCAGAGAGCTTGTTCAAAGAAATAATAGCTGAGAACTTCCCAAACCTGGAGAAAGAACTGGACATAAAAGTATATGAAGCCAGTAGAACTCCTAATTATGTCAACGCGAAAAGACCTTCTCTACGGCATATAGTATTAAAACTGTCAAAAGTCAATGACAAAGCCTGTGGCCAAGTGGTTAAAGTTCCGTGCACTCTGCTTTGGTGGCCCAGGTTCGTGGGTTCAGATCCTGAGCAAGGACCTACTCCACTCACCAGCCATGCTGTGCCAGTGTCCCACATGTAAAATAGAGGAAGATTGGCACAGATGTTAGCTCAGAGCTAGTCTTCCTCAAACAAAAAAAAAAACAGAAGAAGAAGAAGATTGGCAATGGATGTTAGCTCAGGGCGAATCTTCCTCAGCAAAAAAAAAAAAAGTCAATGACAAAGAAAAAATATTCAGGGTAGCAAGAGAGAAGAATGTAACCTACAAAGGAACCCCCATCAGGCTTTCAGCAGATCTCTCAGCAGAAACATTACAGGCTAGGAGAGAATGGAATGATAAATTCAAAATACTAAAAGACAAAAACTATCAGTCAAGAATACTTTATCCAATGAAATTATCCTTCAAATATGATGGAGAAATAAAAGCTTTCCCAGATAAAGAGTTGCATTTCCAGTAATATTTTACTGTCATAATTTATCACAATGTATAATCTACATATGTTGTTTTGATCACTAATACTGATACAATAATATTTATATATTACTACTAATAATTATAATTTCTTCATTCAGAAGAAAAGTTTAAACTTTTTGCAGCCTAATGGTAACAGGACGTTAAAAAAATTTTTAATTTATGTACCTTTTTGTTTGTTTCAGAGTACTATGATAGGGTAATCAATAGAAGATATTCAAGGATGAAAATATATCATCTTTAAATAAAAATTCGTGGAGGAAATGGAAGGCAAATACAAGTTAAAAGAGTAAAGGAAAGCTATAAAAATTCTGACTAAGAAGAACTTGGCACTGGTTTTTTTAAATGAATGATAGTGGGTATCCAATCTCTGTGGTATTTAAATTCCATTGGGTATGTTTAAAAGAGTGACATAAGACTTTTATTTTAGAATATAGATATACTTCCTTTATAACTGTTTAATTTTCAAATAAAGAATTTTAGATATTAACTTGAAAAATGCACAAAGGGTACATAGTTTTTCAAATTTGGGAGGCTGGAATATATGAGCAAAAGTGTTTTGGAGACCCTTGTCTTAGAGCTTTTCTTTCTCTTCCAACAAAACTCTCCTCCGGTTCCCGCTGGACCCTCACTGCTCCCTCCCCACCTGAAATCTAATGCTATCTTTGGTGTGGGTGGCAGTTAGTTACTCTTCTGAAAAGGATTTGTGCTGTACTAGAGTTTCCTGGAAATAATAACGTAACCTAAAAGGATGCTGTTAGAGTGAGAATTTTCAAGTGGGGACAAAGGCATTTGAGGGAAGAGGGGACATTCCCAGAGCTCCCATGGGTGTTTGGGGTTTGCTGGGCCTTCTCTGATTGCAGTGAATACAGACCTGTCAGGAGAGCCCCCCGAGAGAGAGGTGGCATTGGCAACTTCGCGAGTCAAATAGAATTTCAGTTAAACTCATGATTGAGAAAATTAAACTCAGAGATATGTGTTGCTTTTTATATTTTAATGATGATATTTCTGATGTTGCCTGCTCCAGTATTTTGATAGATGTGTGGATACACATCCAAAATAAGATTGAAACTAGTTTAAGAGTAGAGGAGGGAAACCAGTACCGTTAAAAAGAAGCTGATCATTTGCGTTCTTGGTTGTTTACTTTTTTACATTGCATTGCCTCAGTCCTGCCCTGACAGAGCTCTGTGTCAAGAAAACACCTTGATTTTTTTTCTTCCATTACAAAATATCCTCTAAGCAGGCCAAGGTCATGGCTTTGGTGACTGTGTTGACTATTAATTTTATGTTGCCTGGGAGCCATGGACAATAATTGATGCAGGGGAGAAAAGCCAGCTGTGCACAGATGCCTCCATGCACTTCTGAGAAAACAACTGTAGAGGTCATGTTGAGGGATGGTCAGGGGCATTTGTTTTGTTTTTTTTTTTTTTGGTGAGGAAGATTAACCCTGAGCTAACATCCGTTGCCAATCCTCCTCTTTTTGCTGAAGAAGATTGGCCCTGGGGTAACATCCGTGCCCACCTTCCTCTATTATATGTGGGACGCCTGCCAGCATGGCTTGATAAGTGGTGTGTAGATCTGCGCCCGGGATCCAAACCTGTGAACCTCGGGCCGCCAAAGTGGAGTGTGCAAACTTAACCACTACGCACCAGGCTGGCCCCAGGAGCATCATTTTACAAACGAAGAATTATAAATTATAAATGGGGTTGTCCTTGGCACTAGTGGAGTTCATCCTTCGTATTTCTCTGGACTTCTGCAATTGTTAAGGTCTTGCTGAATGTGAAGATGTCAGCTCACTGAAAAAACAATAGTGCCTAATATGTGCCAAGTGTAAAGAATTTTATGTGACGTTAAGATATGGTTCCTAGCCTCAAAAAACCTAAACTCCAACTGAATAGACGGGGTTTGTTCTTAAAGAAATGAAAGGCATACAAACAAGTCTTTGTCATCTGTCCTGTTCTATAGTTCACGTGAAGAGGATTTCATTTGGAGCTAGGCCCACAGGGGAAGGCTCATGGCATGGTACAGGACTTGACTGGGGCCTTGAAACCAGGGTAAGGCCTTGAAAAGCAGAGAGAAGTCAACGGGACCTTCCAGATAACAGAGAAATGCTCACAAAGTGTTTGGGGAATAAGTAGTAGACAGGCTGCTTGGAGCAGTGAGTTTGAGGGGAAGAAGGCAAGACAGGGTCTTCTGCAGTATATATATTGCATATATACATATATATTATATATAAGATCTGTCTATTTATATATACGTATAGCACATATACAATCCATCTATATATATAGAGAGAGAGAGTTTACTTTCTAATTGTTCACTTTCAACTTCATATAAAATATGCTTCTCAGATTGATCATGGTTAATAGAACCCTCCTGAGCAGTAATTATCCACCGTTCCTGAGCCCCTACTATGTGCCAGGCACTGCTATAGACGCTTTAAACAAAGACATTATTCCTAACTCTAATGATCTCATGTAGCAAATTTGTCTCTGGACTATATAAAACACACATACACTGGAGAATCTAAAAAGAGTGTTTTGCCAACCTGTGTCCCTCAGTGGACGAATGGATAAAGAAGTTGTGGTATGTATATAAAATAGAATATTATTCAGCCATAAAAAACAAGGAAATCCTACCATTTGAGACAACATGAATGGACGTCAAAGGCATTACGCTAAGTGAAATAAGTCAAACAGAGAAAGACAAATACTATATGATCGCACTTATATGTGGAATCTAATAATAAAAAAACCCCATCAAACTCATAGAAAAAGAGGTCAGATTTGTGGTTACCAGAGGCAGAGGATGGGAGAGGGTGGAATTGGAGGAAGGTGGTCAAAAGGTACAAACTTCCAGTTATAAGATAAATAAGTACTAGGGATGTGATGTACAACGTGGTGGCTATAGTTAATACTGCTGTATGGTATATAGGAATGTTGTTAAGAGAGTAGATCCTAGGAGTTCTCATCACAAGGAGAAATTTTTTTTCTTTTCTTTTTATTGTATCTATATGAGATGATAGATGTTAACTAAACCTTTCACATATCATTTCACAATATTTGTGTAAATCAAACCATCACGTTGTAAACCTTAAACTTATACAGTGATGTATGTCAGTTATTTCTCAATAAACTGGAACAAAAATAAAAAGAGTGTTTTCCAACCCTTCTTATAATGAAATAAGACATTTTCTGGGATTCGGGAGAAAAAGTTAGTTATAATAGAAGTTGCTTTTCCCTTAACATCTATATCATATGTGCTAACAGTGTCAAATGTGTGAAGTGAAGTACAGCTTAGATCATGACCCATTAACCAAAGCTGATCAGGAGACACCTAGATGTTGCCTCTCATTCCTTCTCCTTTCTATCCTCTAGTCTACAATTCAGGCATCTTTTCTATCTTCCCCATAAAGATCCGTTATAATGAATGTTTAATATGTACACAATCAGGTGTGTGATGCCTACACATGCTTCACCAGCCACATTGGTGTCCCCTCCAACATGGAAATAGATGAGCACTCTTCACTGAATAACTACAGCCATCACTGAGTCCAAGGAAACCCAGGACCTTGCTGTCTTTGTTCTAGTTGGTAATAGATTGACAGAGCCTCTGAAGTGGTAATCCTTCAACCTGGCTACACTGCTGGGGAGAGTTTAAAACATTCAGATTCATGGTACTCATCCCGAACTTATTCAAGAAGAGTCTCTGCCAGATCCTTCCCAGGTTTCAATAACTTAAAATTTTTCTTCAAATGATTCTGATGCAGTCAGTCAGTCCACAAATAGGTGTTCAGGAACCATGTCTTTCAGTGCACATGTGGATGGAACAGGACTGCTTTTCTCTTTTGCCCTACTCTCCGGCAGTATCATATTTCTGTTGAGTTAAATAACAGTTATGGATATGTAGTTACAGAATATAGTCACAGAATATAGCACAGAGGTAGATGATAGGATGAGGGCAGGAGTTGGATGAGGCAAGTAGGATGGTGGCCAAGAAGCAGGATTTATGGCAAAGAAAGGGGCAGGGAGATACACCAAACACAGGCAGACCTTGGAGCTGAGGCATGGCCCACACGGTCACAACGAGTCAAGTTCATAGGAAGACAGTTAAGGAAGGCCAGGCAAAAGACCTAGAGTTAAGGAGATCTTGATCTCAAGAAGCTGAGGCTTATAGCCTATACCTCATAGGAAGCCAGTTCACTTACTGACTTTATGGGGAGCCAGCAAGTAGCCCTTCTTGTCCTAACATCAATGAAATGATCTTCTTATGGATCTGTGTCTTCCACCCAGCTTACAGCATCTCGAGTGCAAACCTGGTGTCCATCTCTCCTTGTGTCCTCAGGCCTAGCCCTGTGCTTGTCAGTGTTTGCTGAATTGAATTAAACTGAATCCACAATTCCTGATAGTTTCGCAGTATGGCTCAAGAGTCTTAGAAATCTTATCCACAAGAAAAAAGTATGTTTTAATTTTGGAACATTAATTACAACGCCGCTTTGAATAAAGACCAAGAATAATGGGACCACTTTAATGCTGAGTCATATTTGGCCCATGATCCTTCAGATTTCTTCCAAAATTTATAGGTTCTATGCCTCAACTAAAGTATTCTTTCAGCCCTGTTCATCTCAACATATTTGTTCTTTTTTACTCTCAGCTGTTTGCTTAAAAAAAAAAAAGTTTTTATTCATTTTTCCTGGTTTGGCTTCTGCAGCGCTTCAAACCACTGACAAATTATATACCCCTAGTTTTCCTGCTGTACTGTTGGCTTCCTAGAGAAGCAGAATGTGCTGTGGCCATATGCACCGTCGTGGAAATACGTGAAGGTGGTGCTGATTTAACAGCTCCTTCAGCTTGTGTTGGAGTAACAGTTCCTCTTAAAGTAGTAGTGGGTGTGTTTGTTTCCCACTCAAGAGTTGAGCTCTTCAATGTGTATCACACATCTTAAATCTCAATATGCTACTCACTGTTTTAGCTCCAAAAACCACCAAATTCAAATCGTCCCTAGAGAAGCACTTCCTCCCCTTTTTAAACTGCTCATGTCACCACTTCTATATGTACTTGTTTCACTCATAATGGAACATACCAACATCAGGCATTGGAAATCAGAAGACTAACAGCTTCAGTATAAACATATACAATAAATATTCAAGGAACCTTCTAGAGCCTCCTGAATTTATGATTTTCATGGACGTTATTTTAACTCTAGAGTAGTGAGGATACTTTTCAAAGTGACAAAAAACCAAGTCAATGAATTTAAACAAAAGGAGAAAGTGTTGGCCCATGTAGCAGACTACCGAGGTAATTCACAAGATTGAAAGAAGAGCTTAAAGAATCAGATCTTGGGGACGAGTCCAGAGGAATTGCCTCTAGATCTCCATCTTTATCTTCTCTTGACTCTGCTTGTCTCTTCTTGGCTTTATCCTGCAGGTAGGGAGGCTCTCCCCATATGTGAGAAGGGGGCTGCTGGAATGCCCAGATTTGTACCTTCTCAGCTTGGCAACCACAGTAGAAAGAAAGCATATTTCTCTCAGAGTCCATATATTAATCCAAGAAAAGATTTGGGTTGGTCCCACATGAGCCCTATTCCTACCCCTTTGATCAGAGTTTCTCAACTTTTACTGTGCATAAGAATTACCTCAGGTGCTTTTGAAAATTCAGATTCTCAGGCACCACCAGCAGAAATTCCAATTTAGTAGTTAGGAAAACCACATGAAATGAGGAAGAGGTGGTTTTCCAAAACAAAGGAACATTAGCCAAACAAACAAACAAAAAACACCCATAAAAGAGCTTCGTTTAGGATTTGTGATTCCATGAAAATGTCCACAAGCATCTGTGGCACAACAGTGATACCGTAAAAACATACAGGTAGACAAAAAAGATGGAACCTTATGTATGAAAATATCACAGCAGTCCCCAGCTCTCTAGTTACAAATGACAAATTCGTGAGCAACTTAAGAGCCTTATGCCTTGTCTATGTAAGTAAATAATGGCCATCGATGACTTGAAAATGTGACACACCTCTTAATGATGTTAGTTAAGCATTTCTTTAAAATGCTGATTGCTATGTTCAGAATATTTGTGTCCTCCCAAAATTCATATGTTGAAATCCTAATGCCTAACTTGATGGTCTTTGGAGGCGGTACCTTTGGGAGGTGCTTAGGTCATGAGTGTGGAGCCCTCATGAATGGGATTAGTGCCTTTATAAGAGAGACCCCACAGAGCTCACCTGCCCTTTCTACCATGTGAGGACACAGCAAAAAGTCACCGGCTGTGAACCAGGGAGAGGGCCCTCAGCCAACCATGCTAGTGTCTTGATTTGGACTTCCCAGCCTCTAGAATTGTGAGAAATAAATTTCTGTTGTTTAGAAACTACCCAATCTAAGACACTGATGAACAATCCTGTTGACCCACTTGAGAAATACTATCCAGACTTTTGTTGACAATGCCATTACGCCTTTTTGGTGCACTAACAGCTGAGCCCAGGGAACAATTTTAAGATCCCAGAAATTAGTTCTGATTCTGTGAACCTAATATTAATAACATAGAATTATCAGCAAAGACAGAGAACCAGCCATTCAGCAGTTGTACTGAGTACCTATTAAGTAAGAGGCACTATTCCAGTGGTGAGGAAGACTCTCAAAATCCCTGCCCTCATGGAGCTTACACCCTAATGGGGAGACAGGCAGTAACTAAACAGACACCTATATAATAAAATGCCAAATAGTGATAAGTGTGATTAAGAAAAATGAAGCTGAGTAAAAAGAGTAGCAGGGCGTGCTATTTCACCTGAAGGGTCAGATCAGAGATGACACTGGAAGGAAGTGAGAGCACCAGTCATGTAGAGATCTGGGGGAAGAGCAGAAAGGCAAAGGCCTTGACATCAGTGTGGCTACAGCAGCCAGTGGTGGGCGATGAGGTTGGAGGGGTGGGCAGGAGCAGATACTGTAGGGCCTTGTAGTCTATGCCAGGGAGTTGGGATTGTATTCCAAATGTGGTGGGGAGCCACTGGAGGATTTGGGGGGTGGCAGTGGTGATATCAATTTTAAAGTTTTATAAGATCTCTGGTTTCTGTATGGAGCATAGACTGAATGGCAGAAGTAGAAGCTGAATGATTGGGTAGGCATTCACGAAAGCTTGTCCTCAGGTGGTAGCAGTGGAGGTGGTGTGAGACACAGACAGATTTGGGATATATTTTGAAGGGTAATGCACTGGATTGGAGACCAAGGGGAAGAGAGTTTCAATAAGAAGAGGGTAGGAACTAATATTAAGAATCCCCAAAAATAGGGAGAGTGAAGACTGAGAAAAAGACCTAGAATTGGACGATAAGACAGTTACTATTTTTAGATAGAAATAAGAATATCAGGAGTGATCTCTGAGAGAGGTGCAGGTAGAGTGTTGGGGAGGAATCTGGACGGCAGGGGAGTGAGGGAGGGAATGAGTGATGAGGAAGGTGAGGCAACAGACCCAAGATGTCCCCTGTGAAAGTCTTGGCCTCACTATGGCCACGCAGCTCACTTTGTCATCAGTTATAGGTCTGAATACAGAGGGAAAT
Source organism: Diceros bicornis minor (assembly GCF_020826845.1). Lineage (NCBI taxonomy): Eukaryota > Metazoa > Chordata > Mammalia > Perissodactyla > Rhinocerotidae > Diceros > Diceros bicornis. The sequence continues at coordinate 13,576,510 of NC_080742.1, read as the reverse complement.
TCACTTTTCATCTTCTAAGCTCTTTAAGGAATATCCATGTACTTCTGCCTCCCACCTGATAGAGAATAGCCTGAGACTCAAAAAATTGTAACAGGGGCAGAAACTGTACTTTTAATATTCAAAGAGAATGACCTTATTTATTTAAATGTAAATCACAAATCAAAGTTTATGCATGATTATCTTTGGGGACATTGATCTCTATCCTTCTCCATCTCTTGGAAATGGCTGTTCCAAATTAATTAAACTCTCAAGGGAGCAGAGGATTCATGTAGAAGACTGATAATTAAATTAATAGCTCCTTAGACCTTGTGATACATTTTTCACAAAAGAAACCAAAATAAGTTGCTTTTGCATCAGAAATTCTGTTGGTTTGATCATTTCAAAGGGATTGGTGTTTTCCTTTTGGGTTCAGCAGCCACCAGGGGATTTACTAACATGTTTCAAAGCAGTTGGGTGAGTTGTTGTGATTGGTAGAAACACACGCAGGAGCAGGAGAACTTTGCAGTTATGTAAATAGGGTCATTTAGCTTCCTCTTGGAGAATAAGAAATGTTGTAATAAGCGGATTGAAGTTAAATTTGGTGAGAAGTGTTCACAGACTCCAATAAAAGGATTTTGACTTCCTATTCTCATCCTTTTTACCTCTGGCAGATAAGCAATTAAAAAACACCTACTGTGTGCTCAGGACTATATGGTGCATACAGAATCATGGTCCCTGGTATCAGCAAGAGAAGAGCTAGTTGAGTGAACAAGATAAGCATGTGAGAATCAATGATAAACAATCTAAGGTAATATACAAGGAAGAGCTAAACCATGTGCAACAGAATATGTTAAAGAATTTTCCAATCACATGGAATTATTATTGTTCCCTGAGAACACTAGGCCTTTTTCAGGATTATGAAAGGTCAATTACATCTTTCATATTAATTAAGAGAATCATAATTATGTAAATTCAATGCCCTCTCACCTCATCTATTTATTTTCTAGAAAATTAAGTCCAAGCCCCTTAGCATGGCATCCAAATGTATGGCTGAAGACATTTTTGGGGTGTAAAGGATAGAAAATCCAACTCAAACTGGCTTTGGCAGAAAAGGAAATTCATTAGCTCATTTAACCAGTCCGGGGGTGGTTCTCTTTTCATGCATGGCTTCATCTAGAAACTCAGTTTCTTCCCAAGCTCTCAGTTACTCAGACTCTACATGTTAGCTCCTGGCAACTCCAGGCTCATGGTCCCAGTTGACAAAGAGCATGTGCTTTCTTCCCAAGAGGCCCAGCAGAAGGTTCATTGCATCTCTTGATTCTGATTGGATCAAATGTCCATCTCTGAACCAATGACTACAGTCAGGAGGAGGTGATGCTCTGATTGGCCAGACCTTATTAACATGGCTTCCCTTGGATATTCTTTTGCTGTCTTTAGGACAGCAAAACAACATACTTGAAGCATAGGATTCCTCAGTTAGGCCTTGTATCCCCACCTTCATCTCTTGCTATTCCTTGTTCAGCCTCCAGTGCTCCAATCACAAAGAATTAATTCCTGTCCCCTAAGAACCCCAAGCCCTTTTCAGGATTATGAGCTCGTGTCTATGCAGTTCCCACTGCCTGTGATGTCATTTCCTCTCTTCAGAAAACTCAGTGTCATTGTTCAAGATCCACCTCCTGCCTGACTTGAGCTGATGAAGGGTCCTCCAAGAAGTGTGATAAAGAACATACATCAGATACTGCGTATAAGACCCTTTTCAGTGAAAGCAGTCATCAGGTGGTTCCCATCTCCTGTCTGTGAATGACCATCCCTCTTTCTCTACAGAAGGCAGAAAATCATGTTGAAATATTTGGCCCACATTTGAAGGTCAGACTAACTGGGGAGGTGGCAGGAGAGGAGCCAGGCTGGTTCTTCAGCTAGCCTAGAGAGTGGCACGGTGAGTCAGAACAAGGGTGGGCAGTATCTGTGTAGATTCCAGAAGAGACTGAATCAGCACAGAGGATGGAGATACTGGGTGGGAGCCTAGCATCAAATAAGCCAGGCTGGGATGGACTAACAAGGGCAAATCTGAGACTAAGACTCAGAATGAGCCAGGCTCTGAAGCGAGTGTAGGCATGACAAGAAGAGTGAGGATGTGCAGGTACCAAGGCTCAGACAAAACTGTGCTATGAGAGGCTTGCTTCAGCTGTTTTTCATCCAAGGATATACCTGTGCTATGTTTTTATCCTCCTAGTCTAAAAGGTCCGTCCAGCTTCTGTTGGAATATTAACAGTAGTGTAACATCTGAAGGGGGCTTTGAGATATTTGGAAAGAAAAGATGATATGATTAAATAATCATCATTATGATTGCAACTCAGAGTTTGAGACTTGGGCCCTTAGTTCTAGATCTAAGCCATTTTGCATCCCACAGAAATGAAAACTGGTTAATTCCCACAGACTTGCAGAAGATGAGATGGGTTCTATTTCCCAGTGACTCAAATAGAGCCAAAATCATTTTGCACTGGAGGCCATGTGGCTCTTTATGGCCACAAACAGCAAGCATATGGCCTGGAGAGGGCTTTCCTCCCCCGGGGTGATATTTCTGGTACACCCAGGGCCCAGCGCAGCCTCAGCTGTAATTGGTAGACAGCTAGTACGACCAGTGGTTTGCTTGTCCTTGTAAAATTGAGCATGACAAGCCAATGAGGGGTGGAGCTGTGCCTGTTGTAAACACGTTTAGAATTCAAGAAAAGCAGAGTGTAGTTTTGAGAATCTGATTTGTGAAGCTCATAACTATTCATTTCTTAACCATAGTTCATTAAATTTAACAGTTGTGTGACTCCAAATGCACAGATGACAACTGCAACATATTTTAGGCAATAAATTACTAGCTGCTTTAAGAAATGGGGCTGATTTAACAGCATATTGTGGAGTAGTAATAGAAGCACTAAAATCTGTCTTTCTACCTCCAAGGGGTTTGTTGTAAAGGTTTAGATTACAACAATAAACATTCTTTTAATCCTTCGCATACAAGCAAGTCCACTTTCCGAGGCAGTCATTTACTCGTCTTGTAATAAAAAGCAATTTATGATCCGCGATATTGACTTTCATTTATACTTTCTCTCCATGGCAGGGGCATAATGCTCTTTGGTTGTTCTAGTGGAAAGTGCTTTACAATGATCTAATATTGCCTGTATTTAAAAAATAAATAAAAGTTCTGAAAGTTGGAGCAGGGCCTGGAATGGGTCTGAGTTATGAAGTCTAAGTCAGCACCAAAGCATGCCCTCTTTAACTTTTGCCTCTTGCGCTAAATACTACTGATGTATGTTTTTATGACAGTTGTTGCATCTCTTCTCCTTTGATTTTATTTCTTTCGGTATTGAGTATACTTTTCTTTCCCTCTACAACTCTTTCCTCACCCCAGAGGTGTCCAAACAAATCAGCTCACTTTGTCAGCTCAGAACTTCAGAGAGCAGTAGGACTCCAGTGAAGATATGAGCAGCTATCACAAGCTAACAACCATAACATCTGTTAACCACTAGATAAAATAAGAGTTGGCAAGGGCAACTGGGTCTGAACTGATTATTTTCCTAGTGGGAGGGTTAAACTTCTGCTGATTAACACACTCAGGGTCCCAATTAACTGTGTGGCACAGTGTTTACATAATTATGTCATTGGCCTTGAAATGAGAATCTTACTTTCAGAGATGCTTCAAAGGCAATTGTTTTACTTTTTCCTGGAAACTGAGACCCTCACAAAAACAGCCTGGCCCACCTGTTGTCAGGAAACACATCTTTTAGGAATTCCCCAAGGATCACATCCAGATGTATAACAAAAGGGTCTATATGGAAATCATTTATGTTGTGGGTATGAGTAGAGGGTCACAAACTCAGGAGTACAGGAGATATCATGTCTTTATTTTTCAGTTAACAGTTTAATTCTGACTTTGCGATACACCAAATTTTGCTGGGCTATAAACTTAGCTATCTGTGGGGCTCTCCCCACTGTGGTTTGGCTAAGGTTGGAGGAGTCAGGATGGCCCCCCTGGCATCATGCATCTGTCCCTACATTATCCCAGCCCATGTCATAAGTACACTGATTGGTGCCTTTGGTTTGACGCTGGGCACACAAGAAACTACGTCAAGGCTGGGAGTCCTGGGCCTTGATTTCTCCGAGGTTCTGCTACATCTTCTTGGCACTGCCAGGGACTAACTCATAGATTCTGGTGCCCAAGGAACCACACACCTGTGTCCTCCTTCCAGCCATTTTGTGTTTAGCCTGGGAATATCTTTCCTTTTCTCCCTGTTTCCATCAGAAGCACGCGTGTAGTCTTCTCCTTCTGACCTTGGGGAATCTATTTTTGTCTTGGGAAATCCTTCTCTCTTTTCATGTCTTCCTTACAAGTACCTCCATCTCCTTATATGCATTGCTCTCAATGGGCTTTTGCTTCTGGACACAAAAGCCAAGAAGGGAAGTTTCTATAGGCAATCTTTGTTTCTTTCCCTGAAGGGGAAGAGAAGATAGAATATGTAGGGTGAAAATTATAAATTGCTATCACGAAAAATTTATCCTAGCATAAATACATATATACATTCTCAAAGAGAGATGCCTGATTAATTTTTGTACTGAGCAAAAAACAAAACACTAGACAAAAGAACCTGCACATCTTATGCACTGAGTATTTTATGAATTTGTCACAGCGTCCAAGGTAAAAGAGAAACTGTGTTTAGTTGAATGTGTCAATGGGGAGAGAGTGAAGAGATCAGCTTCCCAGAAATCTTCCAAGGGACCTATAATTGTTATGCTTCCACTTCCAAATTATACAATTTTACCCAAATGATTATATATATAATTCAATGATTTTTGTAGTCATCTTTTTATCTATTAGCATTAGCCAAATCCTCTGCATTATAATGGTCTTCATAGAGGTCCATATTTATAAACAGAAACAACAGAACTAACAGACCTTCCTGTGACCTCTGTCTGCACTGGACATGAGTGACCACTGTTTTTTAAACTCTCTTCTCCCTTGGATTCCTTGGAAGCACTTTTTCATGGTTCTCCTTCTGACTTTGTGATCTTTCCTCCTTGAAATCCTTCAATGAGGATTTTTCCTTTACTCGCATCTGAATAGTTATCCATGTACAATTCCAGGCTTCAGTTCTTGGTCCTCTGTTCCTCTCCCAAGATGATCTCACTCACTCTCAAGTCTTAATCGCCAGTCATCTGCTAGTTACTCATCCCTGCCTGGCCCACTGAGCTTTGGACCCTTACATCCAAATGCATGTTGAACACCCCCATTTGAATGTTCCATAGCACCTCAAACTCAACATTTCCAAGCAGAATGCCTCAACTTCTATCCCACTAACCTGTACCCTTCTTTATGGTTCCTTTTATCATCCACAATTGCAATTCCCATCCCTGCTCCTTAATCTTGACCAGTCCACCCAGGCACACAAAATCAATACCTAGTCTAAGTAGTTGCTACAGCTGCTCCAGATTTACTTCTCATCTCCTTGTTATTACTCTCACCCAACTGGCTCTGGGACTCCAGGTTTGACTGCACTCTTTGCTTCTGACTCTACCAGTTTGGTAATCTTTGGTCTTCCTTTTTGCTTCTTGGACTTCAACTTCCCTTTTAATACTTGACTCTGTTCTCTCTCTCTAGTTATATTGTTCATGCAGTCTTGGAAGAAAACTCTCTCAACTGGTCAGGCTAACTTTCTAGGCTGCCCTCCACTGGTGAAGGATGGGCCAGACTCCTGACTTCTAGACTTTGCTTGACTCCTCACTTTCCTTCATGTCCTCACATGGAATTAACCACTAAGTCATCATTGAACCTGTTCTAGACTCTCCTTTACATCCCTCTGACACTGCTTTAACTTAAGCCCTCATCCACTCTTTCCTGGATTATTCAACTAACTTCCACATGGTCTCCCATCTCCTATTTTTTCCCTATATGGCAGCCAGAATGATTGTTCTAAAACGCAGTGCTGATCATTCCTTTGCTTAAAACTCATCAGCAAATATTTGCAACCCTGATATCTCATCAGAAAAAAATCCATGAAGCCTTTTAAATATATTGATTTTGGCTTCAACTCCAGAGATGCTAATTCAGTGGACCTGAGATGGGGCTTTGGCATCCGTGTGCTGAAAGAGCTCCTCGGGAAATTCTAATGTGCAGCCTCGTTAGCGTGGCCCCCCAAGTCCACCATGGCCTGCCTCTACCCACATTTCCATCTTGCCTCCTGCTCCAGGAGAGCTGGAGGGTATCTCTTACCTCTCTCTATCCTGGGGTCTATCACAGTCTTGATGTTCATTGATGTTAACTGGATGACTGCAGGATGACAGCAAGTATTATCAAACAGCCAGAGCTGTTTTTGAGGTCATTAAGTACCCTGGAGCTATAGTTTAAAGAATTCCTTTGTAATTGTTCACACTCTAATTCAATGCATTCCTTTTCTTAATTCCATGTTTAGTGCTATTTCTGTAGAGTACTAGACAAAATAATTCCTCACCCTGCTTGGTATTTACACCTTTAAAGTATTTATAGACTGCTTTTATATCCTCACTTAGTCATCTCACTTAACCAAGCAGTATGCATTTTGCTTCCACACTATTAACTTAGAAATCCATTCCTCCATAAGGTGATAACTTTTCCTGCATTATTCCATTCTTTTATGTAGTTCTTAAATTGTGGTTTTTCTGCTTTAAAGAACTAGATTGTAAGCCCATTGAAGATAGCAATTATGACTTACAATTATGACTTAAGCTTCATCGTTACCCCAGCCACGCTTGACACAGAACTGGGCATAAAATATAGGGAGGGGAGGGAAGTGTGGATTTACCAAGACTGTACAGGGACAGTAAGTTCTGACTCTCCTTTTTGTCATTTTTTTGTCCTGTTAACCCATGTTTAAGATGCTCATAACTCCTACCACCAGGTGTTTTAGGTATAAGTATTTCTCTGATTGAACTGCAAATAAGCTTATTCAAGATGCATTATTCTTTGATAAGAAAGAAAACCTAGGAAAAAGTGGAATACTTTGTATTATTTTACTTCTCTGGAAAAAGATTGATCACATCATATAACTTGATGAGAATTTGCCAAAAATCCAAATGATGCTTCTATCAAGCAGTGTAAATTGTCATTCTGGATCTGTATTACAAGAAGTTGTATTTGGCTACAATCCAATGAAATGTACCAAAATGGAATTTCCAAAGGCTTCAGAACTGTACCCTTCATTTGATTCTCTGCATGCTCATGTAGTAGCTGGAAAATATTAAGTTTCTATTACTGAGTGAAATAATTCAGGACCCACTTCAATAAGTCCTTGATAATTCATAGGCACAGTCCCCACAGACAGCCTCTGTCAAGTGTCCAGTTCTGTTCTAAACACAGGTGTAAGTAGAAAAGGATCTTTACCAGCAGAGGAGTAACCCTTGAGCCCAGCAACAGTGAAACCCAGAGAACACCTAAATTTCAGACAGAGGACACTGTGATTAGTTGCTGGGCATGTTATAAAGAAAAAACCCTGTGTCAGTGGAGGAATGCATCAAGATCAGGCTAGCCTTTGTTTATTTATTTATTTTTTTGTGAGGCAGATCAGCCCTGAGCTAACATCCATGCTAATCCTCCTCTTTTTGCTAAGGAAGACTGGCTCTGAGCTAACATCTATTGCCAATCCTCCTCCTTTTTTTTTCCCCAAAGCCCCAGTAGATAGTTGTATGTCATAGTTACACATCCTTCTAGTTGCTGTCTGTGGGACACGGCATCACCATGGCCGAAGAAGCGGTGCGTCGGTGCGTGCCCGGGATCTGAACCTGGGCTGCCAGTAGCGGAACGTGCGCACTTAACCGCTAAGCCACGGGGCTGGCCCCAGGCTAGCCTTTGAGAGCTAAGGAACATGGGAGAAGTGTGGGCATCCAAAAAGACAAGAGAGAAGAGAGTAGTGAATATTAAAAGCAGCAGGGATAACAAGCTGTGGAAATCATAAGCTTGTTATAAATGTTGAGACAGAAGCCATGGAAAGACAGAAAAGAGAATAGTTGTGTCGTCGGAAAGTGGGAAGCAAGTGGCATCAACACACATCTTAGCGACCCCCAGAGCCAGCTGTGTGTGCTCATTAGCACAGTTAGTGTACTCTCTGCCATCTGGAGGGACCATCACTGTACCTACAGAACCACCTTAACAAGCTACATCATCTTCCTGTGGCCCACACCATCTATACCTTCTTCTGCAGCCTTAGCTGTATGGAGGGCACAGTAAATAATCTGTAATCATAAAGAAGACCCAAAGGCAAATCAAGATAAACATGAATATAAATTAGTTTTCTCTGATTAGAAAGGAACAGATGTGTATAGTACATTTTTGAAGGTTTCTAATTCTTAAAATATTTAGTACAGACCCTCAAAGAAAACAAAACACAAACATACAAAGTCTGTAATGAAACTGAGAGACACCTGTAACCCCAAGGTGCAATAAATGAAAATGGAAAACAGATGGATGTGAGAGGACAGTAATATCAAATTTTGATTCATTCACTTATCTTTTAACGGTTGACACAGCCCACGTGCCTGGGAGTACCTGTGATTTAATCTCCAGGCCAATTTGAAATTTTTTTTCCCAAGGACAATTTCCCAGACCATTACATCAAGTCTTCTCCTAAAGTAGGAATAAATTATTGGCTCTTTCTCAGTATCAATTAAAGTTGGTCTGCCAGGGAAAGCTATTGATCCAGTCTTCTGTGCTCTGCTCTTGCTCAGGAAACAGAAACATAACTTCTGGCCTCTGGCTCCTCATGTGTTTCCCCTTGAGTGCCAGCCTCAAGTTTTCTGTTTAACGTAATCCTTTTACACTGAAGATACGATGCCGCTATCGTTTACTTCCCCCATACAGCCTGTACTGTTTCTTTTAGAATGGTAACAAATTAAGCTTGCATTTAAACAAAAATTCTTTCACTAATTCCTTTCAAGTCAATTCATTTATAATATAACACACCAAAAAGTACCAAAGAATATCAATAATGGGCAAGAGCATTAGGCTTAAATGACCATTAATTTCATCCTTTTTCTCCTATCTTCTTTCCTGTAGTCCTTGATATGAATATTGTGGACTATTTAATCCCCCAACTCTGCTTATCCTTTTTATAGGTTACAGAAGATGCTTCTGTCACTCAGGATGTGAGGCTAAATAGGAATTATAACTATTGAACCCTTGCAACTTCTTTAATGAGCCTGGCTGATCTTTAACCCAAGAAATTGGTGGTCCATCTGTTCAAGAGGAGCTTGACTCCTGCGATTGTTTGGCTCGCATCACAGAAGGCATTTCAACACACAGCCTCCATCTGGTCACTGCTGTTTGCTCATCTACAAAAAAAGATGAGACTTGGGGATATGGGGGAGAGTGACATTTCCAGTTAACATTTCCAGTTAACTAACTAATTATTTCTAAACGCTCTCAGCTTCTTTTCACATTTCCTCCTCCTCCTCACACTTCCATTTCCCAATGAGGACTTTCAGAAAATGAGGTTAGCAGTTGAATCTTTAGACTATTTATAAGAAAGATATTCTTGTGCTAAATTTCCTCAGTTAGGAAACCTTGGTTTTGCTTTTTGGTTGTCTGTTTGTCACCCCTCCTACTCAATTGTTGTGGGTTCCAGCCCCAATTGTTTGACTTTCCTGGGTACATTGCCCATATCTGAAGTACATGTGATGAAACAGTGTGATCTCACTAAGCCTGCGTCTGAACTAACCCAACCTCTCTGTTTTATCTGTCTTGATGATCAATAAAGGTGGTGCATGTAAATCCATGGTGCATCTGTCTGTTAATCAAAGATAGATTTGATTAACAAATCTGATTTTTTTTATTAACATGGATAAAATTGTTGGATTCACTACTTCATGGATGTGATCATCTTGAAGCTCAGATAATCATAAACAGATGAAGGATTATCATCAAGGATGCTCCTTTTGCTAACCTAAATTAAGAGCACTCTCAAAACGTGGTAGGGGCCAGCCTGGTGGCATAGTGATTGTCACATGCTCCGCTTCAGTGGCCCAGGGTTTGCAGGATCGGATCCCAGGTGCAGACTGACGCACTGCTTGTCAAGCTGTGCTGTGGCGGTGTCCCATATAAAGTAGAGGAAAATGGTCATGGATGTTAGCTCAGGGCCAATCTTCCTCACCAAAAAAAAAAAAAATTGTGGTATATATTTACAATGGAATATTATTCAGCCTTAAAAAAGAAGGACATCCAGCCATTGGCAAAAACATGATGAAACTGGAAGACATTATGCTAAGTAAAATAAGCCAGACACAGAAAGACAAATACTGCATGATCTCGTTTATATGTGGAATCTAAAATAGTCAGACTCATAGAGGCAGAGAGTAGAATGATGATTGCCAGGGGTTGAGGGGTGGGGGAAATAGAGAGATATTGGTCAAAGAGTAATATAAAGTTTCATTTATGCAAGAAGAATAAGTTCTGGAGATCTAATGTACAACATGGTGACTATAGTTAACAGTACTATATCATATACTTGAAATTTGCTAAGAGAGTAGATCTTAAATGTTCTCACCACAGAAACAAAAAAAAACATGAGAAGGAAAGAAAATGGTAGGTGTATGAGGTGATGGATATGTTAATTAGTTTGATTGTGCTGGTTATTTCACAGTGTGTATATATATCTCTCTCTCTCTCAAAACATCAAGTTGTACACCTTAAATATATACAATTTCCTTGTCAATTATACCTCAATAAAGCTGGGGAAAAAAAGAGAGAGAACACACTTTCCCTAGTGGTCTCTACTGCAAATGGATGAGGGAAGTTGGAGAGACTTGTCTAGAATAACTTATGTACAGTCCTGCCTATAAACAGATGATTCCTTTAGATTCCTTGCCACCAAGGTCCTCCTCGGGTAGGTAAAGTCTATTCTGAAGGCAGGGGCAGTTTTAGGCATTGTCTGACCACCACAACAGACTATAGGTCATAGTGAATAGAAGTCAAGGCAAGATTTCTTCTGCAAGAAACAGTCTTTCCTGGGTCCTCTAGAGAAAATAAAACTCTAAACTCCAGGTTTCAGTTCAGTGGTAATTAGTGATGAATTCTGCAACAAAGACCTTACTTACCATGCACTGTTATATTAATTAAGCCTTGAAGCGCCCAAGCCATGAATCACCACTGCATAATCAATGCTGAATTTTTAAACAAAAATAGCCCTTTCTACTCCACGCAAGCTTTGCAAATCTGAACACTGTGACAGCTACAGGGGAGCTTGTGAGAAATGTGTTCTTAGATCAAAGCTCAGGAAGCCTAGCCGTGTAAGATTCCAAGATGCTAAAAATACTCTGACACCTAGGGATGAGTGTCACCTGTCCTCACAGAGCTGAGTGACAAAAGCTGGAGCCCAATTTAGAGGATTGTCTTTCAGATGTCTTGTGTGGCCCTGGTCATTTGTCTTTGAACACAGAACCATATATACACTGGCTGTTGAGGGGAAGCATCAGTGCATTTTCAAATGCCATCTAAAAGGTGTCTCAGAATAAAACGTGTTCACTGCCTTATCATCCGCTCCATGTGGTGGCCATCCACTGCACAGGGCAGATGTTCTGCCGTCACTTTCTTTATCACAAAGGTATTGGAAGGAGCTTTGTGCCTACATAGACCTGGGTTCAAATCCTGATTCTATCATTTATTATGTTTGTGATCTTGAGCAAGTTTCAGATCATGAATAAAGAGTGAGGATTGTGGATTGATGAAGAACAGTGAAGGTGAATGTAGTAGGCAGAATAATGGCCCCCAAAGATGTCCACAGCCTAATTCTCAGAACCTGTGAATATGTTACTTTACATGGTAAAAGTAATTTTGGGGTGTGATTAAATTAAGGACCTTGAAATGGAGAGATTATTCTAGATTAGGATGGGTTCTTAAAATCAGAGAACCTGTTCTGACTCAGGTCAGAGTCAGAGAGATGTGACTATGGAAGAATGGTCAGAGAGGTGCAACATTGCTGATTTTGAAGATGGAGGTAAAGGGCTATAAGCCAAGAAATTGAGGTGACGTCTACAAGCTGGAAAAAAATGACAAAACAGAATCTCCCTTAGAGCCTCCAGAAAAGGAATGCAGCCCTGCCAACACCTTGATTTGAGCCAGGGAGACCTGTGTCAGACTTCTGACCTACAGAACTGTAAAATTATAAATTTGTGTTGTTTTAAGCCACTAAGTTTGTGATAATTTGTTATGGCAGCAACAGAAAACTGATAGAGTAGGTATTCCCGGTGGAGGGAATGGAATATCCCAAACCAGAGTCAATTCGACCACTTAATGCAGCGTGCATTTACTGTGTGCCCACTATTCACTTGCAAGGCCCTTTTCTACCAAGGTGAAGAGATGCTGCTGGTTGTGGGCTAGAGAAAAACAGCTCTAATAGGTAGAAACGGGAAGTAGCCCAAGAAGTACCTATCTGAGGAGAAAGATTGCCTCTGGTTTGGGCACAGCTTAATTTTTACATGCTGACTTTGAAGAAGGAGTACAGGGTTTCCAGGCAGGGATGGGTGGGAAGAGTGTATTGGGGTGGAGGTATATAGAAGCCCATGCGCCAAGAGGTTTGGGTCAAGAAAGAAAATAACCTGGTCAGCTCTGGTTGGCCTGGAAATGTTAACAGTGTTTCTCAATTGCTGGTCCATTATGAACGCTGCACCAGTGTTTTCTAAGATGAGGAAAATAAGAACAATGTAGTGAGTCCTTTCATAAAACTAAATTCATTCCATTTAAATTCCTTTGTTTTATCCTGAGATTATGTTCCTTTCTATTTCTTTGGTATTAAAATTCCCTTTAACAAAATGATGGTGAGGTGATTGTTGCTGTTATTTTTGTTGTTGAAATGTTCTTACCTGGAAAAATAAAAAGTTAGCAAACCTATATTGGTTTTCTTTGCATGGGTGCTGGAGTGGAGAGGGGGCCCCTGATCCACGAAATGTAGAAGTTTGGAAGGCAGAGTGTTATGGCAAAGGATGAATTGGGGGGAATAATGGGAGATAATGAGATCCAGCAGGAGAGGGAGGGGGGATAGATTTATGCAACGTTACTGCCGTCCTAGGAGTTTGGGCTTTAATCTCTTGATAATAGAAAGCTGATGAATGTATCATTCAGTGACATTCAATGCTGTGTTCTACGCGTTGTGTAAGTGTGGGGAAATTATGTGGTATGAGACGAGAGTGAGATTGTAACACACCGTTCCTGGCTAGAGTGGTGGTCCATGGAGGAAAGTAATTAAAAAAAAATGTATTTTTGAGGATGGGAGGTGGTATTGAGGATGGGAGGTGATTGGCAGAGGGACAGAAAATTCTAAACAATGGTTCTAAACCACAGCCGATTTCCGCCCCCAGGTTACAGGGACGTTTGGCAATGTCTGGAAACACTTTTGATTGTCATCACTGGGGTTGGGGTGCTACAGGCATTTATTGGGTAGAAGCCATCCCACAATGCACAAGACAGCCCCCCCACAACAAAGAATTATCAGGCCCCAAATGTCAATAGTCCCAAGGCTGAGAAACACCACTCTACAGGAAGTTAATTTCAACATAATAAAGTAACAGGGAATTGCTATGCATTCTGGAGTAGGATATTACAAGATCAATACAATGTTTGAGGAAGGAAAGGAATGAAAATTTATTGACGACTTTCTATATGTCAGGCATTCTCACATGCAGTAAATCCTGTCTTACCATCACAATGATCCTGGGTGTTAGTTATTGTTATCTCCCTCTTACAAATGGGGAAACTGAGGTGAGGGAAGGTTGTGATTGGCCTGCAATCAGTTAATGACCAAGATCAGATTTGAACCTAACCGTGTTCCATTTAGTCACTCACCAAGGCCAGTTATTGATTATTCCACTTCTGTCCATCCGCACTGCCACTATCGTAGTTCAAAGCTACCATTATCTGTTGCCTGGGTTGCTGAATGCGACAACCTCCTACTGGCTTTCCTCTCATCCCTTCTCCCGACTGTAGTCAAAAGGAGCTTTCTAAAGAGTGCTTCTGACCTTATCGCTTTCCTGCTTAAAACCCTGTGGTGAGGAGGCACTGGCAGTTTCTCTACTTCACTATGCTGGTGCTTGTATTCTTCATATCCACATCCTCCCCACAACTCACACACACACACACACGCGTGCGCACACACACACGCACCTTTCTGGCTAACTCTTCCTCCAGTTCCTTCAGAACTCACTTGCAGAGGAAGAGCTCCTCTGATCCCCAAGGCTGAGGTAGGTGCCCTTCCCATGTGCTCCTGTGGCACCTGTACGTATCCCATCGTTGTCTTTACAACCCTTTGCCTTAGTGGCTCACTTATTTGTCTGTCTCTTCCACTAAAATGTAAACAACTGAGAGCAAGGACAGTGTGATCCAATGTGTATCCCCAGCCCTAGGCACAGAGTAGGTGTCAAATGATACATGGGGAGTGAATGACCCTCACCATCGCTCTGTATGATGTTGGGTTCAGTATTCTCCAGATGCAAGAGGGCCAGATAAAAGGATTTCTCCCCCTAGGCACAAGGTGATGAGGATCTTGAATAAGGTTTTGACCGTGGAGGTGGCGAGGAAAGATGTGAAATACACAAAAGAAACAAGTCTATAAGGCTTGTTGACATATTTGCAACGTGGGAAAGTGGAGAGAGATTACTGAAAAGGATTTGTGGGTGAACAAGTGTGTAGGGCCAGGATGCTAAGGTTGTCATGAATGATAATATAGAAACATGCTTTTGTACTGCAAATTCTCAGTAGATATTGAATGAATAAACTTAATGTTTCTCTTTAAATTTGAGAACCATCTAAATAGAGCATAAGGGGCCGGCCTGGTGGCTTAGCGGTTAAGTGCGCGCGCTCCGCTGCTGGCGGCCCGGGTTCGGATCCCGGGCTCGGATCCCGGGCTTGCACCGACGCACCACTTTTCCGGCCATGCTGGAGCCGCGTCCCACATACAGCAACTAGAAGGATGTGAAACTATGACGTACAACTATCTACTGGGGCTTTGCGGGAAAAAAAGGAGGAGGATTGGCAATAGATGTTAGCTCAGAGCCGGTCTTCCTCAGCAAAAAGAGGAGGATTAGCATGGATGTTAGCTCAGGGCTGATCTTCTTCACACACACACACAAAATTAAAAATTAAAAAAATAAAAAACAAATAGAGCATAAATGGTAATTTTAAAACCATAGGAATAAATGAGATCCCCCAGGGAGAATGCCTAACAATGAGGAGAAAGGAGCCTAGGACCAAGTCCAGGGAACAGGGGACAAAAAAGCAGATGCCAAAAGGTAAGAGAAAACCAGAAGAGTGAGAGCATGCTGTGAAAGCCAGGAGAGGAGAGTGTTTGAAGAAAGAAGTGGTCCTCTCAGTGCAGTGCTGCTGAGAGACTGAGTAAGATAAGGGCCAGAAGAGACCATTTCACTTTCCTTCCTGGTGAGCAGAAGAACCAGGAGTGCTAGCAGACACTGAGAGGAGCAGAGATGAATGCTAAAGGGGAAGACACCTTGGTTTTTTGAGGCCCCATTTCCAGAATCTGGTCATGAAGACCTGGCCTTAAAAGTGTTTTCATTCCTTATATCACTTTGACTTTGTTTCCCTAAGCAAGATAAGGCAATTGAGATAATGAAGAATAAGGCCCTCTGCTTGTCTGAGTGGTCCTAAAGAGCCAGTGAATGGCTTATTCAGTAACTTTAATGGATGAGCCAGTGAGGAGTGGTCCCATCTTCTGATGCACAGAAGCAGGTGTGGGGATTGCTGTAAAAAACCTGAGTCCTGATCTCAGACCCAGGCTGCTCTTTGAGACTTCCCAAATTAGTCCTGTCCAGAGCATGCTCTGATACCCAGTTCTATTGCTCCATTTTCCCCAAAATGGAATCTTGGCTAAGAGACCAGACAAGTCATGGTCCTCAATAAGGCATTACCCTTGCCTCCTCCCCAGATACACCCATCCCAAGTGATAGAGTGCTGGAACCACCCAGTGCATGGGGGAGTGAGGAGACAGTTGGCAGTGTCTCTTTCTTCATCTACTTTGCTCAGAGCAAGAGCCTTTTAAAAAATACCTGCTTTTAGGAGTTTTCAATTCATTCAACCCACAAAAGTGGGTGAAGAAGAACAGACTTGACTGGTTTTAATTCCTCTAGCTAACCTAGGTGCCATTCAGAGCAAATGGAAATAAATATTGTATTATAATTCAAGTGCTGATGGTCCTAAAACATCACTAATAACTAGAATTTCAGTCCCTTTCCAATGAATTTTAAGATCCCATTTTTAGTGAATGAAAGTAACTCAAATAGTAAACACATTTATAGGTTTGGGGGAAAATTTATATGGCTCCAAGGTCATCTCAGGATATAAACTAACCATGTCCACAAGTCACTTTGTGTAACAAGTGGTGATTAGGCAAACAACCACAAGATTATAATTTGCCTTCACAAAGACAGAAATTTGGAACATTATAGGGTCAGATGCATTTTGATGGGACATCTGTTCTTCTCTCCCTCAGAAATATAGCATTTTATTTTCCCATTAACCCCAAGCCCTGAAGTCATTTCTCTCTCAGTTTTTTCTAGGACAACCAGGAGTTTTAGCTGAGAAATGATGGGTGAGAGCAATTCAGCATCAGTGATGGGGGCTCTTGACAAAGACAAAAACAGCCCCCCATAGGTCAGTTCCCTTCCACTCTATCCTTCATATTGCATCTGTATCTCAAAGACGATTTCTGAAGAAAAGAGGTGTGTTTTTATATGGTAAGTGGAAAATGATTTGCAGAATATGAGCATGCAATTGTGGAATTCTTTAAAATGACAGGTCCTCTTCCTGCCCCCTCACCAGAAGTGGAACTGTTGTTATACAGCAGACTCTGAAGAAACAAAGTATCTTTTAGCCTTTTGGAAAGGTATCTGTCTTAATTGAGGACAACATCATTTAAGCCTCAAATTTAGGATTTCTGAATTAGGTGCATTAGATAAAACCTGACAGTTTGTCCATTGGGATCTATACCAAAATGTACACTGCCTCATCTCATCTTGAATTCAAGCCTCTGTATCCTTTCCCCCCTAAGCAGCTCTCAAGTCATTTTTACCTTTGAAAGTTGTCCAATTCCTTCTTTGGTTTGATTAGGGCCAACTGAATAATATGAAAATCATTCCCTCTTACCCCATTCCTGTGAAAATACGTGCTTCTCCACAATCATTACCTTGTTATCCTCATTGTTCTCTGACTTTGTTATTTGCCACTCAAGAGAAAGGTCGAATACCGAATAAGTCTCACCAAGTGGTGTCAGCCCAGCTCAGCTCTGGGCTTTTTAACCTCTGAATGGCCTGCTCTGGGGCGCCTCTCTAATGCTCACCCCTGCCAGTACCCATCTTGCAGAATCACTCCCTAGATGCTTGCACTCTCCTAGTACTGGCCTCCAGGGAATATCCAAATCTGGTTACCAGTCAGCTCGTCTGCATCTTTGCTTGCTTGCTCTTAGTGGAGTCTGAAGAGGGGTTCTAATCTTCCCAGGGCTTTCCTTAATGTGAATTTGATCTGCTTGGCTCCGGTAGAATACTGTGTAAGCCACCACCTCCCCTCCGATGGTTATGGACAGCTCCTAGAGATGCTCCTGTGCCAGAGGACTTAGTTTAGCCATTTGCATCCTTCCAACCAGCAGCTCCTTCCCACCACCCTCCAAAGGGCCCCATGACTGGAGCCTGCTACTTCAGCAAGTCTATTTGAGAAGTTTAGGAGCAAGGAAATGACTCTGTCAGTCTTCCTGGGCCAGCCTCCTGCCTCCACCAGGCCTGCTTCCAATGGGCATTGCAAACTGAAAAGTGCCCAACAGCCAAGCACCTCTCTTCTCCATGGAAAAGGCAGGCGTTTCTTTCTCAGCATCTGTGAAAATCTTCAGACACTAAACTTTGAAGGACTGTTGGCTGCCTATGAGCCTGCTGTGAGCTAAAAATCTTACAAAGGATAGTTCACACACACACGCAAAATTATAAGGAGGGAAATTTTGGCCTGGTGTTAGAAAACTAAATTTTTGTTTCAGAGGCTGGTTCTGAGCTATTGAGGCATGTTTTATTATGACATAAATGCTTTAACTAACTTTCTGAACCAGAATATACTCAGTAGGTCTTTAGTGGGTGCACGCTGTTTGCAGCCTGACTTTGAAAGAAATATCCCAGGGAAAGAACCATGGAATTTGATTTAACACCTCATTTGTAGTTTGTAGTTAATTGTATATTTTTAGTGGAAATACATGAATCCATAACAAAATATTTAATCTAGGACCTTTGGATCGGTAAACTAATTTATCTTTCAAATTCCCTTGATATGTAGCCAAGACTCATTGCCGGCTACTTATTAACCACACATTGTATAGTGAAGGTTCATAAGGCACTAGATAACAAATGTAACTTTGTGGAGGGAAAAGACAAAAGGCATTCAAAAGGAGGTCAAATAAGGAAACTAGTAATTGACATTAAGACTGCTCTCTTAATGAATGGGTCCCTCACTGTAATGTGACAGTGTAGATTTCTTTCATTGTAGTACAGATTGTTCCTATTGCTAATGTTCTTAATAACACATTGCATTAAAGATTCACTGTAGCTACAGAGGACCATGCAGAGAGCTCATCACCTACATTAATTGTTGGGTCTTCCAGAGGCTGCACAACTGAGTTATGAAAGTTCTTTTTCTGGAATTGGAGGCCTGGGTTCGGATCCTGGCTCTGTGGCCCGCTCTCAAAAAGCTATGTGGCCTTGGTCATTACTCTGAGCTTTGGGTTTCTCTTCTGTAAAATGAGGGTAATAATCTGTACCTACCTGACAGAGTTGTTGAGAGGATTAAAGGGGAAAATGTAAGGTTTCTGGCATGTATGTTAACAGGAATTCAGCAAACAGTGGCTTTAAATAAATTTAATCTGGGCCAGTTAAGTCCCCTGCTTCCAGGGGAATTAATTATTCACCGTCAGTGAAGATGGTTGCATAGTGTAAATATGACAATATGCATAGTGAAGATGTTTTCATGGGTTACTTTGAAATACTCAAAGGATATAGTGCAGTTCTTTTTCAACAGTGTATTCCAAGGGTTTTGGAATTGGAATTGGTTTTTGCAACCTGGCTTGGAAGCGTGAGAATTATATTAGGTCTGAATAATCAATGGTGATGTGGATCCAGGGTGACTCTTCAATGTTGCCTCTTGAATATAAAAGCAGTTTGTGTGCATATGTATCCTATATAAATAAGTCATGATTTCTGATGATGGTAAGAGTTCAGGATTCTCCAACTGTCCAGAAGGCTATATTTCTGCATTCTATTCCCGGGTTTAGAGAACTTCCAGACAGCACATTCACCTGCCAGTTCACTGGCCTTTTTCATAGCATAGGACATGAAAAAATGGAGAATGAAATGGAGATTTATACCCTTCCAAGTCCCAGGGGCCAGAAAGCTTGCAGAAGGAATATTTGGGCCATCCCTCTTCAATTTTCGTTTATATCAAATGCAACTAATGATAAGTAATATGACAACCAGCTAGAGTTTCAAAATTTTGGAAAAAATCTTTTCATTTGCTCTTACAGTAAATATCAGCAAATGCAAGTTAAATCCCAGCTATTCCAAGTCTGGAAAAAATGGTATAAGATAATATTATTTTTCAGAAATGTAAAATGCATCTAGGGAACTGTGACAGCATACATAATTAATTATTACTTGAAGATTAAAAGCTCACTACATTTTTTAGAGTGTTATTTTATCCTGAGTAGTATTTTCATCATATGTTTAAACTAAATAAGGACCAAGATGTCTGAAACCAATATTCTTTTAACCATAAAATTCTCTCTCCAATAATTAATGCAGTTTTCCTTTCAGTTTTAATTTCTTGTTTTATTTTAAACATTTGTTCTCCAGTTGCATGTGTATGTATGAACACATAAATAGTTCTGTTTTAAATAAAATTAAAGTAAAAGAGGAAAAGGAGCAAATGGAGAATTCAAATAAATATAAATATGTATGATCTGCATACATCCCCAAACTGTTTTTTTTTTATTTTTTATTTTTATTTATTTATTTTTTTTGTGAGGAAGACCAGCCCTGAGCTAACATCCGATGCCAACCCTCCCCTTTTTTCTTGAGGAAGATTGGCCCTGAGCTAACATCCGTGCCCATCTTCCTCTACTTTATATGGGACGCTGCCACAGCATGGCTTGACAAACACTGCGTCGGTGCATGCCCGGGATCCAAACCTGCGAAGCCCAGGACGCTGAAGCGGAGCGCGGGCACTTAACCGCTTGCGCCACTGGGCCAGCCCAACCCAAGCTGTTTTTTTAAAATGGTGATTCTTTGAATTAAGTATTCTATTTGTAACTGTTTGCTGGAGAAAAATCCCTTCTTTAAGGGCTCCAATAGGAGAGCTATAGCTTGGCGGAGCTTGGGCTGGTTTGCCAGCCCAGGTGAATGGTAGAAAGAAAGAGAAACCCACACCCATTGTTTTGTGTCTTCCTGGGACAGAGACTCAAAGCAGCGGTTCAATTAGCACACAAGTTCTACCAGCAGACGATGAACCTGCCCCAGGAGGACATGAGGCAGCCACCATTGTTCTTGTCTTCTAGGATCCTGCAGTCTGGCTGCCTACACAAAACAGCTAGACAATGGTTCAGTACATTTATTTTAAATGTCTGATAGAGTTGTCCTTAAGGGATTCTTAGAGCAGAATTTTAGAGTCAGGAAATATTCGAGAGGACCGGACTTTACTTCAACTTTGAAGAATCCAGTAGTTGGACTTGGAGAAAAGAGACCTCTATAGGTTGAGATGGGAGTTAATAAGATCTATACAGGAAATAATGGGGGAAGCTGGTGCATGGGTGGAAAAAGGAGTAAGTAGCAAATGTAATTTAAAAAGTAATGTGAAAGTCCACATGATGCAATCTTCAAGGTGGGCTGCTAAAGATTGTGGATCAGAACTGATACTTTCTAGTCCTTACTATATTGCTATATTGCAGACACTGTTATAGGGTATATTTATAATTTAACCCTCACTACAACCCTACGAAGTGGATATTATTAATCCCCATTTTACCAATAAAGACATTCAAGCACAGAGAGGTTAAGTAAACTGCCCTAGGTTGCATAGCTAACTAACCTGTGATGGAGTTAGGATTTGAACCCAGGCAGTTGGTTCCAGAGACTACTTTCAACCATCTACCTTATAGTGCTCTTAAAGGAAAGTGCTGGGAGAAACAGTAAGTGTGATTTTCTGTCATTGAGCTCAGCTTAGTGTAAGGGAACGAATAGGAAATTGGTCCAGGAGACTTGAGGAGTCTCGATAAAAGTAATTTTGTGCAAGATCTGTCTCCTGCAGTGTAAAATGGTATAAAATGAAGATAGAACTGTTTTTAGCATTCTTCAATGCTAGGCACGTGGTAACTATTATTGTTTGGCACAAGTAATCAAAATTGATTAAAATAGGGCTAGAGAAGTCAGTAGCCTAGTATTTTTTCAGGGTACACTCTTTGCAGCACCCCCCCCCACACACACACACATGCTTACATATACAGTACACATTTGATATGCATTTTCTGTATCCAAATATGTGTTGGGGTGGTGGGAACCCACAAGGAACATTGCTGTCGGGGTTTTGCTTTTCTAACTGGCAGGTAATGAGGAGGCAGAGATAAGACTAGGAAAGAAAAATTATAACAGTTTTGAATAATCTGAGGATGTCTTTACACAATGGGGAAAATTTTGCTTAACTTTGTGTTTCTGTATCTATCTGGAGACCTTGATTATTTATAATTCTATTTATTACGTACCAGGCACTGTCCTGGATGGGCACTGCCCTCTTGGAATTTACAGCCGAGTGGAGGACAGAGATGTTAACCAATAAATATGATAAACATGCTGGGAGTTACATTATAGGCCTGTAAAAGATACAGTGGAGGCCAAAGGGAAGAGACAATCATTTTTGGCCTGGGGAGAGGCATAGAAGGTGGGGCAGGGCTGTCAGGTAGTCGTGGGATTTGGGAAATAACAGTTCCAGGGTTAGGAAGAGTCTACAGACAATGTAGGAGAAGACTTTCTCCTCAAAGGCACACAGTTACATCACAGGTCATTTGAAGGACCACAGAATGAGTGGGAGGAAAACAGTATCAGAGGAAGCTCGAAACATAATCATTGGCCAGAAAACCAAAAGCCTTGATTGCATGGCAAAGGGTTTTTGAACTTTCTCCCATAGGCCATGAGCAGTCATTGAGGTTTTAAGCAGCAAATTCTCTTGGTCGGCTGTGTCTTAGGAAGGTCACACTGACCTCTGTTCTCATAAAAGCAGCGAGATTACCAGCTCTATTTAGACCTGTGAAAATGATTTAAGTTTCTTATAGAAAAGATAGACTAGAGGAACATAGCATTATTTTTATGATTTTTTAAACAGTGAGGAATTATTCTAGATTTCTCTTTAAAGCTATTTGTATAAGATGTTATAGTTGTCCTTGATGCCTCTTTTCTTCAATCATACACTTCATTAAAAAAAGAATGAAATCCCTTCAAAAAAATGTTCTTATCTTCCAAACACTATGAAAGCCTCTCAAAATGTTCCAGAGCTCTGCTAGCTCTCTCTCACCAGGTTATATTTAGCTCAGCTATAGACCTTGACCTTTTCAATAGACTGCATGACACGATGCGCTAATCGGAACATTTCTTAATAGACTTGAATGAGGTTAGTGGCCCCAACCCCAGCCTTGTCCACGAGTGCACGCGCACACACATGCGTGCACATGTGCGCACACTCATTCATGTTTTGGAGTATTTTGCAAAAGAGCTATTCAGTTGGTCTTGGGGAAGATAGATGCTTTGTACTTTTGCTAACAATGTAAGTTTTAAATAGACTTTATTTCTTTGAGCTTAGGGAAAGCATAGATTTGCATTTCTTCCTTTCTTGGGAAATTTTTCTTTCTGTTTGAATAATGTTGGCATGTTTTCAGTTGCTAGAAATCTTACCTTGAATAGCTCTCCCTTGGGTTCTAGTTCTCAGATATGGTCTGGTTTGCAGGCAGAATCTGGATGCAAAGATTGATCTGCAGGGGTGTAGTGTTCTTCCTGGGAACAGGAACCCTCCCTGCCTTTCTGTGCCCCTCCCCCTTTGCTGCTCTTGCTCCTGTGGATTGATTTGCTCAGGGAGATCTCTATCATGTTGTCAAAGTACTTTTAATGCATAATCAAGTTTGTTCACAAATGCCTCCACTATATTACTTAGTATTATAGTATTAATGTTAATACTAGCTCCAGTGCTGATGACAAAGTGGGAAATTAAGCCTGGTCTCCTGGTGCTAAGCAACACAACTACTCAAAAATTAACCTAAACTTGGCAATCCTATTTAAAATAAAGGTATTGGTGATTCTCGGAAATAAAAATAAAGGAAAACTGAATAATCCAGGGAAATGATGGATAGTTATCCCAGGGAGGAAGGTGAAAACAGGAAGAAAGACTTCTTTTGCAGCACATTGATCTCTAAGAGGAGATTCTTTCTTTAAAGCAACTTACTTGGCTGGCCATTTGCTCATTTAATGGTGTTCTCTGCTCATCAGCCACCTTCTCCACTCCAGAACTCTCAGTTTCACAGTCTGGTGCCTCTTGCTTGCTTCTATGGAGTACTACCTTAAGCCTTGTTGACCATTATTTAGAGAGGTGGTTATATGTGGAGGTTAAGGGCAGAGTCTCTGCCACTGGCCTAACTGCATTTGAATTCCAGCTTCACTACTTACTAGCTCTATGCCTTGGGCAAGTTACTTAACCTCCTTGTGCCTCAATTTTCTAATCTGTAAAAGTGCCTAGATAG
This sequence comes from Diceros bicornis minor, assembly GCF_020826845.1. Taxonomy (NCBI): domain Eukaryota; kingdom Metazoa; phylum Chordata; class Mammalia; order Perissodactyla; family Rhinocerotidae; genus Diceros; species Diceros bicornis. The sequence continues at coordinate 13,552,712 of NC_080742.1, read as the reverse complement.
GCCATAGGGCTTAAAGTAGTCCACAGCAACATTAGAGAGATGTCAGGCAGTAACCAAATGAGCAAGACATGAACAAAGTAATCAAGATGAGGGGGAATAAACACTACTGGCAAGACCAGGGCCGAGCAGCAGGTTCAAATGGAGAACAGCACCATGGACAGCTCCACGAGAGCCTCGTGCTGACTTTTCCGATAAGAACCAGTTAGCTTTCTGACTTACTACTGTAGCAATTTTCTCCTAATTGATTAGGGCTCACTGGAATTTAAAAGTGACCAGAGTATCACCCTGTCCATGGTTGGGCTGTTTGAGATCATCTAACCTGAATGAGATATCGCTGAGGGTCCTGCGAGGAAGATTTAGTTTTCCTAGGGGTGAAACAGGAATGGGAAGGCATCTCTTTCTCCCCTCAGAGAAATTATCTTTGAGGCTCACCATCGCTTTTGAGTTAAGTAATAGAGGTCTGAATCAGGGTTGGAGGCTTAAAAGGAACAAATTCAGTTCTTGGCCATTTCTAAGAATGTGCATATATTACCTGTAATTAATTTATGCCATGAAATTTATATATATATGTAGATTTTATAAGTGAAATATTTTAAAGTGCAGCAGGTTTTTTAACTTGCTGATTGAAATCTAATGAATCCAATGAAGAAAATTTCTCTCTCCTAATTTTCCTCTTTTTTTAATCTGGATTTTTATAATCTGGAAATATAAGTAGGAATTAAGCTCATGGGTTCAGCTGCTGGTTCCGCCTTTTTTAGTTTTGTGTGGCCTGGACGTGCTACTTAACTTCTCTGTGTTTTGATTTTCTCTCTTTAAATGAGGATATGAGTGGTATATATTTTATGTGTTATTTTGAAGATTGGATGGGCTAGTATCCATAAAGCCCTCAGACTGCTGCCTCATTAAATGCTGGTCTGTATTATGATTATGATTAATTATATATTAGATTTTTTTATTGTAAAGCACCTCTCCACACCTCCAGCTCAGTGTGCAGGTTTATACCATGTTATTTCAATCCTGAATCTAAAATAAGAGTCCAGGTCTTGTTTTATAGATGTTTTGCAATATCCTTGCCCAAGACAAACAACATTTCACATTCTTAGAGTTCACACCTTTTGAATTGAAGCCAGAGTTTGGCCTTCAGATTAATAACTCAGGGCAGAAGGCAGCCCACAGAAACTGTGCTGTAAGACACAAAAATATGCTCTCTTCTGCTGCTGTGCCACCTTTCTGTCTATTTTGATAATAAGTTATAAAGGACCCAACATCCTCAACCTGGATAGAGTTAGATCCTTCTTCTATTGCCTAAAATGAGGGGAAGGAATGACTTGAGACCACTTACTATTTCCCTAATCTCTGAGCACCTTCCAGAAAATGTTTAACCCCAACTCTCCTGGTTGGATATGAAACTGCCTCTAGGCTCAGTAAATTTAGGAATATGACTCTAAAATGCAAGTCGTTTAAAGTCACCTTGTTCCCATTTCTCTTTACAGTTTAACTTTTCTTTTGCGTCATACTCGTCACAAACCTTAAGGCAATTTACAAATTAAAACCACGGAATATTAAGATCATTTCACGCCCTACAAATAAGCAAGTCCCCTCTGTTGCCATACTAACATCCCAGCTGTTATTGACATTTCATGCTGAGAAGTAAACACTGGAATTTAATTAGTGCAGGCCTGGAGGAAACTGCCTTTCCCTATAACTAGAGTCTGGCCAGACCGGAGGCTCAGGTGTTAACTGTGTGAATGTGAATTGTTGTGGATTGTGGATTCATTCTGATTTATTCTGTCTCCCATTATTCACTCATGATGTCTCTGTCCCAAATTCCTTTCCATATGATACCGAAGATTTCTCATGATGTGAATATTTCTGGCTGATGACAATTTATCAGTAAAGAACCTCTGATCTTTTGCACCATGCCTTATATTGTCCATCAGTCTTATAATGGGCCATCCTTGTCTCTTTCATTTTGGTAAACAGCACAATATCTTTGGTGGCAAGGCTGTTTTTTTGTTTTTGTTTTTGGAATGCTCTTATCAATCTCAGTTGATTTGACATTCTTGTCTTCATCTAGGAAAGGAATTATAGTAATATTATAATTACTTTAATATTTATTTTATTATAATGCATTCTAGATGATTTACAAAGCTTATTTGCCATCAGGTTCCACATTTTGCAAGGCAACTAACCAAATTGCAAGCCAACAATCTGATTGGAAGATCCTTGGGATATGTTTTATCCCCTTCAAATATAGCATCCTATATACAAAACTCAATAAGTTAAGAAATCATCTAGATAAGCAGAAATATTAAAATTGGCATTCAGTCAAGGACTTAATGATTGTTAGACAAATGGAGTTGCGACAACTGATCCTCCTGCCGTAGAAAATTTCCGATAGCAATAGCTACCATTTATTGTGTGCTTGTTATGTGGCAGGCAGTATGCTAACATTTCACATACAATATCTCATTTGATCCTCTCAACAAGCCTACAATGTGGCTACTGTTATTTCATACAAGAGAGAATAGAGAGATTAAATAACCTGACCAAAGTCACACACGTGATAGAATCAACACTTCTACCTACGTTTTTCTCACCTAAAACCTGTGCTTATAACCCCTATGTTATGGGCTCTATTGCCTCTTCTTTTACTGATTGATGTTCAGAGGCCTAAGCTAGGGTCACAGCTTTGCTTGTTTTATCCAAGACTCAGTAATTCTTGATGTAGTGGCATCACTTTTAGAAAACTCTTCCCTGCATTATAAAATATGCTGCTAAGATAGGTAAAAGAGCCAGCAGTAGGAACTGATGACACTCGATTCTGTTTCATTCAATTCAATAAATATTTGTTGAGGGCCTGTGGTGTGCAAGGTATAAAGCTATTTATTGCAAAGGATACAAAGATATTTGAATAATATAATGAACTCATCTAGAGACCTCATAGAATCTGATCACCTATATAAAAATTAAGTTTTTATGTAAGAAGGAAACAAAACAGACAAAGTTGAACATAGAGAAATGTGTTCTCCTGGATGTCTTTCTGTAGGCTCTGTTATTGATAATGCCTCATGACTGAGGCAATCAGTCATGAGTGTGTACCCAGTCCACTTCAGAAGGCAGCAGAATGGAGCTGAGGGTGGGAATGTTGGTCTTGAAATAACAGACCATTACTGGACTTTCCAATTCTGAAGCCTAGGAGGGCCGCCCCATGACACCTACTTTGTCTCTGTGTAGGAGAAAGTGTGCCTGGATTCCCATGGGGTGGAGAGGACCGGGGAGGAGAGTGCCATATTCCTTTCAGTGCTGGAGTACAAGCTCGGATGTTGGTGGTGTAACTGTGAATTATGCATGCTCATTGCTCCCATTAGCAATGACTCTTGACTAGTGATAATGAAATACAGTCATGCATCACTTTATGAGAGGGATACTTTCTGTGAAATGCATTATTAGGCAATTTCATTGTGTGAACATCATAGTGTACTTACACAAGTCTAGATGGTATAGCCTACTACACACCTAGGCTATATGGTATAGCCTATTGCTCTTAGGCTACAAACTTGAACAGCATGTTACTGTACTGTAGGCAATTGTAACACAATGGTAAGTATTTGTATGTCTAAACATATCTAAACATAGAAAAGTTACAGTAAAAATATGGTATAAAAGATAAAAAACGAAACACCTGTATAGGGCACTTCCATGACTGGAGCCTGCAGGACTGGAAGTTGCTCTGGGTGAGTCAGTGAGTGAGTGGTGAGTGAATGTGAAGGCCTAGGACATCACTGTACACCACTGTAACTTTATAAACACTGTACAATCAGGCTACACTAAATTTATAAAATAAATATTTTTCTTTTTTCAATAATAAATTAACCTTAGCTACTGTAACTTTTTTACTTTATAAATTTTTTAATTTTTTGACTCTTTTGGAATAACACTTAGCTTAAAACACAAGCACATTGTACAGCTGTACAAAAAGATTTTCTTTCTTTATGTTCTTATTCTATAAGCTTTTTTCTATTTTAATATTTTTTTAATTTTTAAACTTTTTTGTTAAAAACTAAGATGCAAACACACACATTAGCCTAGGCCTACACAGGGTCAGGATCATCAATATCACTATGTTCCACCTCCACATCTTGTCCCACTGGAAATTCTTCAGGAGCAATAACACGCATGGAGCTGTCATCTCCTGTGATAACAATGCCTTCTTCTGGAATACCTCCTGAAGGACCTGCCTGAGGCTCTTCTTGAGGAAATGTCACTCTTTTCAGAAATATGTCCATGGTAGTTTGCTTGTTTTGTTTCTTTTTTCATCATAGATTTGCTTGTAAGCAGATAATGCCCCATGAACATTCCTCTCTATTAATGAAAACCTTTTGGTGTTGAAGTCCATGCTTTCAAACTTTTGAAAGAGCCTTTTGAGGTCTGGAAATCTCCTGCTAAACACTTCACTGTAAATTTTCTTGGGGGTTCTTCTTTTTCTTCTCCTGCAGTTTCCTTTTCTCTTGCCTCTTCTTCAGCTATGTGTTCCTGGTCCAGTTCCGACAACTCCTCATTAGTCATTTCCTCAGGAACCACCTCTAGGAGCTCCTCAATGTCATCCTCATTCACATCCAGGTTAAAGTTGTTTGCCATCTCAACCACAGCCTTACTGATTTATGCAACCTCCTCATCCTTGGCAAACCCTTTGAAGTCATAAATGAACCTCTTGAGTGTCTTCTTCCAGATGCCATTCATACACTCCTTGGTGACATCATCCCAAGCCCAAGCAAGGTTCTTGATGCAGTCATAGATGTTGTAATCCTTCCAGAATTGCATCAGTGTCTTCTCTGTGTCTTCTTCAGTTGCAGCAACAGCCTGGGCAAAGATCCTCCTCAGGTAGTAGGCCTTAAAAGCTGCTATAGATCCTTGATCCGTTGGTTGGATTGAAGAGGTAGTGTTTCGAGGGAGAAACACTGCTTTGATATTGGGATGAAGATCACCAATAAAAGGAGGATATCTGGGAGCATTATCAACAATAAGCAAAATCTTGAAAGGTATGTTATTCTCCAAACAGTACTTCTCCATTTCACTGGGATAGCAATTCAGGAGGGCATCTTGGAAAAGAAGCTGGATCATCCATGACTACTTATTGCTCCTGTGGTACACTGGCAGTGTGTGCTTCCTGATATGCTTGAAGGCCCTGGGGTTCACTGTGCCAGATCACAAAAGGTTTTAATTTGTAGCCTGCTATATTGCCCCCAAGCAAGATTGTTATCCTGTCCTTAAAATCCTTGAAACCTGACATTGACTTGGCCTCCTTATGGATGAAAGTCCTTTCAGGCATCTGTTTCCAGAATAAGGAGATTTCATCCATATTGAATATTTTCTCTGGCAAGCAGTTTTCCTCCACAATCAGTTTATCTAGAGTTTCAAAAATCCCTCAGCTGCCTTCACATCAGCACTAGCAGACTCACCCCTCACTTTCATGTTGTGTAATGAATAACGATTCTTTAATTGTTTAAACCACCCAGAGCTAGCAATAAATTCAACATCATAGTTGGGTCCAACCTTTTCTTTCAACATCGCAAACAAACTCTTTCTCTCTGATCCTCATGGTGCTGAGAGGGATACGCTTCTGTGTCTAGGCTTCAATCTAGGTCATTATAAGTTTCTTCATGCCTGGTATTGGCCCTTCTCTAATTTTTGTTAGTCTCATTGCCTTCAACGAAACAGATCTTTTAATAGTTTCCATCACTTTGTTCTTGTTCTTCAAGATCGCAGCTATGGTGGAATGGGACATGCCTGACTGGCAAGCAGTAACTATCACTGATTTTCCACCTTTCTAGTCCTTAATCACTTTTAATTTGATTTCCACGTCAGTCATTTGATGTGGCCTCTTATTGGCGACATTAGCAGTGGATTTTGTATGTTTAGGGGCCATGATGAAGAAAACAACATGAGATTAAGTCAAGCACAAGAGAAAATGATGCAATCAAGAGACATAGCAGGGGCCAGCCCCGTGGCACAGTGGTTAAAGTTCCGCATGCTCTGCTTAAGTGGCGCATGTTCACAGGTTTGGATCTCGGGCTCAGACCCACGCCACTCATCAGCCATGCTGTGGCAGCAATCTACATATTAAAGTGGAGGAAGACTGGCACAGATGTTAGCTCCGGGCTAATCTTCCTCAAGCGAAAAAAGAGGAGGATTGGCAACAGATGTTAGCTCAGGGCTAATCTTCCTCAGGAAAAAAAAAAAAGACACAGTAGACAGAAGATGTATGAGACTGCTGCTGGTGTAATATGGCATACTATTTTATGGTAAATGTTTTTTTTGTAAGTAGAAAGAGTATATTCTAAAATAATGATAAAAACTATAGTATAGTAAATACATAAACCAGTAACATAGTCATTTATTATCATTATCAAGTATTCTGTGCTGTACATAATTGTATGTGCTATACTTTTATATGGCTGGCAGCGCAGTAGGTTTGTTTACACCAGCATCACCACAACACATGAGTAATGCCTTGTGCTACAATGTTATGATGACTAAGATGTCACTAGGAGATAGGAATTTTTCAGCTCCATTATAATATTATGGGACCACTGCTGAATATGCAGTTTGTCATCGACCGAAACGTCGTCACGCGATGCTTGACTGCATAAGCTTAAGGAAGTCAGTGATGGAATCTTGTGAAAATGGAAAATTAAATAACAATGTGTGACCTGCATTGATGTGGAAGGTCATTTTGCAAATGGCTTAATTTGTAATCAGTAGAAAATACTATTAATGAGTTAAAATTATAGCTGACCAGTAGACTTTGGAAAAGTGAAAATAAGTCTTTGAAATCACCTAAGCATTCAAACACATGAGACAGATTTATTGAAAAACAGTAAGTCCTGGGGAGATAACCTTATTCTGTGCCATGGCTCATTGATATTTTGAAAGAAACTAAAGCCCTCCCAGAAAATCATAAACTTGAGTCTACCCCCTGTTCAGAAAGCCCTGTGCTTTAAATAATACATTTAAGAGACTCATGCATAAGACAAAATACTGCTATTTACCTGAGCACTCTTTAAAAAGCTGTATTTAAGAATTGGGACTTAACTGGCCTATTAGTTAAATTGGTCCAACTTGTCCAAAACAGGTTTGTTCAGTAGATATGAGGGAAATTGTGTTAAGAGAGGAGAGAAGAGAAAACGAATGGACAGGAAATGGAGGAGGAGAAACGAAAGCTGTTAGAATGTTTAAATCCTGGGAAAATAATAATTTAAAATACGGATTACTTATTGCTTGGCACTTTACTGAAAGCCATTCAGTAAATTCAGGCACTTGATCTGGTTGGATAACAGTTATCCTCCTTATATTTCTTGTTTCCCTACACTCTCGAAAGTGGCACCATGCTTTCTCTGCCTGACTATCTATATATAATTCCCAACAATCTTGTCATGTAACCTATCACTCCAAAGCATCAATTCTGGGGCAAGTGTAGTCACGGGTATGTCTCATGTTGCATCTCGATTCATCAGAAAATATGATAATAAGTGGCTTTTATACAAAAACCAGGTCTGTACATGTATAGAAGACTTTTTTTAAATCTTCCCTTTTAGTAGCCTTTATATAATCAGTCAACAGGTCCTCTGGGCTCCCTTTCTGAGGCAACCACTGATGAGTGATGGCTGTTTGTGACCGTACGTGACAGGGCCAGTAAGCATGGTGCAGTATTAAGGCCCACAACCATCCATTTACCAGAGGCAAAAGGCATTTCAACTAGAAGAGCCTAACGGAGGTAGGACTTGGGAGGTAGGACTTGGGAGGTAAGCTCTAACCGGTTTTGTGACTCAGAACCCACCCTCTCCCTACACTTATCGACTACCCTCAGCTTCCACATCTGGAAATAAAAATAACCTGACTTCTCATGACAAGTCATTTGATTCATGTGTGGAAATTGAGTTGCGAATAATAAATATTTATACAAGGGCTTTCTGGGTTTCTTTTTAATATTAAGGAGGAAAAAATGGTGAGTTTTCAAATAAGATCCAAAGATTGCTCCTTTTATTGAACCTGAGAGATGTGGAGAGGGCCACAACTAGTTAACTCATGGCCCCGCAAGTCTTGTCTTTCTTCCCCAGTGATGACACCAGGGTAGCTGTGCACCCTATTTAATGAGAATTAATGAGTATTTTTTAAGGTGAAAAGTTTTGAGGAAATAGTACCTGTAATTGAGCCAAGTCCCCTGTGCCATTTATGTCTTCGTTTACGCAAGCACCAAGGGAAAACATCATTTATCTCTTAAGTGCAATTCTCTATTTCATAACTACGTTGCATGAGGTCCATCAGAAGGAGAAAATGTTATAACCTTTCAAATGAAACTAAAAATTCTCCTTGGCCTTCTGTCAGGGTTTCTCATCCCCAAGTAACGTGCTCATGGCTCATCCCTCACAATCTTTTGTACCAGATGTACTCTCTTCCCCAATGCCTATTGTATTTCTTGGCAAACTTGGTTTTATTTGTATAGCTTCTTCCCAGACAGCTATGAATTTTCTATATTTTGTATATGAAACAGAGTCAGCTTTATATCAAACTAAGTTTTTAGGTGGTACAGTCTATCACTTAACTTTCATGAAAGTAGAGTTTCCAAAGTGCTTTCTAGTGATTGAGAGACCATGCGTATTCTATTACCTTTACCAATGAGTTCAATGACTTCTTCTCAATAGTTATATCCAGGGGAACACATGCCACAGAGCAGTGTTTAACCATAGCGATGTTTTAGGCCCTCTAAATAAATCAGCCATTCTCAGGAGATGCCACTGACGTGATGAGCCTCCTTCAGGAGGTGCTGATGCAGCTTTCATTTGCTCTGGTTATGCCCACATTGTGTCAGAAGATGTGGGCATTTTTATATTCTTCTCTTTGAATGTGTTGGCATCTCCAAAGCTGATGTGTTGGCCCATCTGTGACATCAAATAAGGATCTGGACAAGCTTTAGGGTCAAAACTAACAGACAACTAGGACAAAAGCATTCCTCTAGTCACAAAGTTACATTTGTCCATTCCTCCTTTTGGGAGATCCTAAAGTCCTTTTAGACAGTATAAGAAAGCTGTTTTGTAAGAGACCAGCCCACACTAAAGAAAGTAACTGGGGCCAGTGATGAGGGAAGGGGTCTTCTTTCCTTTTAGTTTGTGCTGTGCTGTGAAGATGTCCCAAAGGGCCCAGTGTAGCCTTCCATGAGCTCCTGCAGATCCCTGCCTCATTCTGTAGAGGACATACCTTCAGTACTGACAGACGAGCCCTGCTGTTGAACTAACGGTCATGCCAGCTGCATTTTCTCACCTCTTACAGACCTGAGATACTTTCCTCCCATCTCTCTGAGCCCTGGACCCTGATGCATGTCTGCTGCCCTCTCAGTCGGGTCTAAGGATACCAACGACAGCTTCCCCAGGAGCTGTGCTTTGCCCTTCTATAGGTTCAAAGACGTCAGAGATGGAAGTCTAATACCCTTGTTTAAATTAGCCTCCTCTTTAGTCCCCACAGCCCTCCTATGGGCCCTCAAGGAACCCTGGAGACAAAGAGTTTCTAATAGGATCCTTAACAGGTATGGAGCTGAGATTCACCTGGAGAGAATTTTCAAATTAAGGCTCCATAGAGAGCAACTGACTTGGTAGACAGGAGACGGAACTCCTAAGGTGATTCTGATGTGCCGTCCCAGTTAAGCATCTAATACATGTGGCACTCTTCCTCTTGTGCTGTAGATACTTGTGTTTTGCTCATCTCCCTCAGCAAACTATGAGCTTCTTGAAGGCAGGGACCATGTCTTATTCTTTGATCTTATTTCTTATAGGGTAGGTACTCAGTATTTGTAGAAGAAGTGGGAAGTTCTTCAGCTGAGAAAGCCAAGGCTGGTGAATGTTAAATGACTTAGCCAAGGTCATATAATGAATTTGTTGCACAGTTAACACTAGGGCTCTGATCATCTTACTCCCAGTCCACTGTTCCTTCTATTATTCTAGGACTGACATCTGAAGTTTACCCTCGAACCTTCTAGTATCTACACAGCCTCTCTCTGGTGGGACCTAATGCCTGATTGCAGCCTATATGACATGCTAAAAATCATACTGCTCATCTGGCACCTTTCCTGTTCACTTCCAGTTGCCTCTGTCTTATCACCCATGACATGGTGCAGATTCTTTTCTCCCAAGAAACACACTGGTGCTGCCCTCCTGGAGGCTGGAGAAACCAGAATTCATCTCCTAAAGCATTACACATCAATTACTAAACTTTTCGATCGGTTCCTCAGATTGCTGTTAAATATCTCACGACTGTTCCTTGGGATGTAAAACAACATAATGTTACTTAAAATCTAGTGAGCTGTTTTTGAGTTATGTGAATTAATGGAGAAAAAAGCTTTGTATTGACTGAATATTGAAACATATATTGAACATTTGTGAAAGTGACAGGCTAACATAAATATATTTTAACAAAAAAAAAGATCCCCCTAAGAATTAATAGATTAGTGATTAGTCTTCATTAGAGGATTCAAAGTCTCTAATTCTATATTTTTATTAAATTATGTTTTTCAACTCATCTTTCATGTTGTGGCCCTGGATAGATGGCCAACTATAGACAATATATCAATTGAAGTACAGAGAATCAGAAATTGAAGTCTTCCTGTGTCTTACCTTCCTTCCTTGGGCCATGGTATTATCTCTCATATTTATCTCTAGTGTTGCACCCATGACATTGGTCTACAAGTATTTTTTTTATGACTGTATCCCCTACTGGACTCCAGGCAACATAAGGGCAGAGAAATGTCTTATCTATCTTTGTATCACCAGCATCTAGATGATACTCAATAAACACACTTAAATGAATGCATGACATTTGACCTACACGCTAAAGATAAATATTGTTACTTTCACGGCAAAGGTAGAAAGAATTGCACATGACTGTCTGCACTTTCTCATTCATGATCTCTTAATAGCAACGATTGTAAATACAGTATTCATAATGATAGCTAACATTTATTGAGAGTTTATTATGTACCAAGCACAATGCTTAGTTTTTGGTATTATGTCATTTAATTCTGACAGCAAGCCCTATAAGGTAGATGCTATTATTTCCCCTGTGTACATGATACAAAACAGACTTAGTAAAGTTGGGTAACTTGCCCCAGGTATCATAGCCCGTAATTAATTGAAATAAGATTCAAACTCAACTCTGTTTGACACTAGAGACTATCTTCTCAACCGCTGTGCTATACTGCCCTCCCTCCCCTGCCACCACCCAGTCCTCCTGATTATCTTCAAGAATAATCTTAAAATAAATTCATGAGAATCATAAATATTTGTTGTAACAGAGACATGACTCATTGTGTTTTGGATCACTAGAGTCTTATATGAAAATGCTAATTTCTCCAAAATATGTTTGCTCTTACATGTTTAAAGTGCTGGCTTAAATTAAATTAGACTGTTTCTGTGTTATGAAAGCTGTGCTTTCCACCAGCCATTGGAAAATTGTGGGATGGGTGAAATTTATCATTACAGAGTCAATACCCAATCAATTTTGATTGCTTAATTGATTGATCGAAGTCTTCCCATTTCCACCTTTTACCTGCTCTTGTCAGTTCTGCCACATACTCAGTAGTCATCAGCATTGCTTACACCCCTCATGATGGCATCACACTTTGGCTAAAGACTGTTCATATATCAGCCTTTTCTTGGGTGACTTACATTTATGATAATGCTTCATCCAAAAGAATGACTTTCTAAAGAGGGATTTCAGGAGCTCAATTGGCTATGTCCTCGGTGACACCACTGTCTACTCAGCCAATATGTTAGGTAGACCAGGATTCAAATCAGAACTTGATGGTATGATTTGCATCTTTTATTATGTCACAAGCCAAAAAATGGAGGAATTTTTTTGAACTTCAGTCTCCTTGATAAATGGACAGATACTCTATCTGAAGCACATTTATTCCCAGTACCTGTCCCTGTTTATCTTAGGATGGATGCCTAGCAGCATTGTCTCTACTCTCATCAGTTTCCACCCATAAAAGTGTTCCTAATAAACTCTATGCTGCTTTCGTATGAACTCATGTATGTAAATATACACCCTACCTAAATAATCCTGCTTTTCCTTTGAATAATCATTCTAGAATATTGGCTATTCTTATCTTACAAAGAATCAGACATTTCCACATTACTAAGACGTCCTGCCCTTAGTGTTCACTTGGTAAAAAGAGCTCTTTTGGAGAACCCAGCAAATGTGAATAAAAGTAGCATCTGAATTAAAATGTTAATTTGATTATATTTCACACTCCGCTTAAATTCATCTTGCCTCAGTGTTAAAAACCTCTAATGAACTCTTTCAGCGACTTCACCCTAAATGGTTTATGATGTCAGTAATTCATACTTCTCATTTTTACATGATGCCCTGAGGTGTCTACTTTAGACTGTATAATAAAAAGACAATGAAAAAGCTAAGGATTTATCATTTCATCTAGTCAAGAGACCATAAATGATGCCTCCATTAAACCAAACTCTTTTCTCTGTTTTTTCAATCTTTAGTCAATGGCAAAAGATGACATGTGGAATGAAGTTCTGGGTTTCAGCACAAACCAGAGAATCTTCCATTTGGAAGGAGCCTTGAAGCTCCTCCATTCTCCATCCTTTGCTTCCTTACAGTACAGTAATCTCGTCTCTGAAGCCCCTGGCAAGTGGTTCCGAAGACAGTTCTTGTGCACACTTAGTGAAAAGGAGCTCACTGCTTTGAAGGAAGCCAAATTCACTGATGGGTGGCTCAGGTTATAAGAAAAATGCTCCTTGAATAGAGACAAAAATCTGCTTTCCTGTTACTTCCACCAATTAACCTGAATTCTGCCTTCAGAAGAAACACCACATATATTTCATTCTTTTCTCCCCGCTGGCAACTCAGTAGGTATCTGCAGACAATCAAATCTTCTCAAGGCTAAACATTCACACACTCTCATATCTCCCTGAGAGAAATGGTATTCAGTATATTTACCACTCTGAGGATTCTCTGGATGTGTCTATTTTGGAAAAATCTTTTTTTTTTTAATTATACTTTTTCTTATTTTAAAAAATTTAACAATATGCAATATGTAAACTAGAATATAAAAACCTTCTAAAATCTTAACTCTCCCTTCAAGATATAACCACTCTGAGCCACTTGGTGGCTATTCTTCTTGCCGTCAGTCTGTCTTAATGTACAGATTTTGAGTAATTCTGTTCCCTTTAAGAGATGTACTACCTGAGTTTTGAAAAAAACAAATTTGCCAGATCAGAAAGTGTGGTGGTATTTTCAAGTATTTTCCTCACAGATTTGAATCTGTATTTTGTTATAAAAGACAAAACTTTAAAAAATTACATACAACTATAACTTTAGGCTCATCTATGGTCCACCTTTTGGAGATGTGGCTTTGGAACAAGAGAGAAATGTGGGTTTGGGTTTGGCAAGTGATCAAGTCTGTTTTAGTTCAAAAGAATTAATGTTCTACTTGATAAGAGGAAGAATTTTATAGCTTTATTGGCTTTAATTGGGGGTGCTAAATCAAGCCTTTTGGTGAGATTTCCTTTTCTTCAACCACTAGGAACATTCATGCTAAAGTTTTCCAACAATTTTTATATAACCCAATGTCATAGAACTACGTTTTCTATCTCTGAAAAATATGATCTACTGTGTTGTATTTCTGCTTGATAATTTTGCAAAAGAGCAAAAAAGGTTCTTACGACCCTACTACTTAGCTACCTCATAACAGCACCTATTTCCTCCTACCGCTCTGCTTTTAAGAGTTAATCTTGTCTGGAGTTTAAAGTAGATCAGTGACATCCTAAGCCTGGAACTTCACCACTGGTATTCCAGCAGATGATTTTAGGCATTAGGGACCACACTGAATAATGCTGAGTCATAAATGAGAAAGGTATTTCTTCTTCAATTATCTTTCAGTTCTGTTAATTAAAAGAAGAACAAAGTCTCGTGTTGGTCAGCAGTTCCCTCTTAAATAGAAAGAGCAGGTCTTTTCGGGCACGGCTTCTGGCTGGCCACAAGATTTAGCTAGAAATAAATAGAATTGTTTTATTTTCATTGTATTTACATTAACAATTACCTTATATTTATGGCAATTGATATTTGTTTTCAATTAAAGGCAGTATAGGAAGTTTCCTTTAAATAAATTTATTTAAGGAAGAAAAATGAGTTGATTTACAGAAAAATATTAAATAGTGCACAGGTGGTGTTTGGCTATTAAATAGAATATGGATGAATTTAGAAAACAGAGATGTAAATAAAATACCAGCTAGTATGAGATCATTTTCCCATTTCAGTGTTTGCTCCGCTTGGAATTTTTTCATCTCCCGTGTTCTCAGCTATAGTCATACTTTTCAGTCACTGAATGGCCCTTTCCTCCTAATAGCAAGAATCCTGGGTGCAGGCTGGGAGAAGCCTGTTACTGTTTTGGTCTTCCTTCAATAAGCTCTTCTCAGTGGCCCTTCCTGATGAAAAGGTAACATTCCCCTTCTCTTTCAATACCTTCATTTGTTCTGGTCACAGTACTTTGCATTGCACCACTGCATACTGCATGTTCCTCTTCCCTTTAAGAGTTCCTCCATCTAAGCTTTCTCTTTTGTCTTTGTTAAAAAGGGATAATATTCTATTTTAATTTTGGTGTCAGTGAAAATGACATCCATCCACAAAAGAGTATGAATTGGAAAAGGCAGAGAATGGAATGATTGACATTTGGAATAAAAGATTATTGTATTACAGCTTGTGAATATTTACTGCTAATTCAGATCTCTTGATTGTGTCCAAAGCAATACAAGTGGACTTGAAAAAATAGGTAACTACAAAAAACCCCAGCAAAATGAAGAAATTATAGAATTTCCCAATCGTCTAAGTGTTGTTATATCAAGTGAGTTTTTCCAACCATGTTCACCACTCATGATTTTCAACCAAAGAAAGTCCGCTAAGAGAGATGGTTTAATTGTCTACTCAGAACACCATTGCTTCAACTGAAAAGAAACATGTGATGTCAGTCCATTAGCATGCATCCTCATGCACTAAGTCCCATTAAGGGGCAGGGACATGGATAGGAGCAAGCTGTGCTGGATAAGGAACATAAAAGTCCTACAATATCATTAATGGATTATTAATTTTTAAAGAATTAGAATAGAATAAAATATACTTAACATAAAATTATACTGAAAATATAACTCTCATCTTTTTATTCAGAAAATCCCTTAAAGGACTTTACATTTTTAAAATAAGAATTTTGGCAAATGCTAAATCTATGAAAGACTGCTCAAAGCAAATAGCAGCTTTCAGAGTTCCCCATCCTATGGGAAACTTTTTTTTAAGGAAGGGAGAGGAACTAGTGATATGCAAAAAACGCTAGAAGAATTTGAGGGTAGTAAACATAGGAGTTGTCAAAAACCCACCTATATTATAAGTTTCCTTGATAAATAGAAACCTAGGTATGTAGTCTGATGTGATATGTGATAAGGGATATTTTTTGACATTGTAAAGCTTGCTTCATTTAAGAATTCATTTGTTTATTTAGGATTTGTTTCCCCAGTCTTACTCTCAGGTTTTTGCACTGGTAATTTGTATATGTTACTGTTCTAGAGAAAGAGGAGGCAGTATTGGAGTTCAAAAAGAGTAGCAGTAGCGTGCCAGGTGGAAAATATGACCCTCTGTGCATGCAGGTCCTGGGAAAAGGATGAGAAAGGGCACCCTGGACATTTTAACTCCCATATCATCTATGGGAGTTTCACTGGAAAATAGTCACAGCTTTTGATGAATAAATATTAACCCTTTAATCACTATAAATGTCCAATGGAAGTAATAAATTACTTATTCATACCTTCATTTCTGAGAGAATGGAAATGGAACATATATGAGAGAAGACTTCTTTTAAAAATATGGTAAGAGAGGTCAGCCCGGTGACGTAGTGGTTAAGTTCGAGTGCTCCGCTTCGGCGGCCCAAGGTTTGCAGGTTCGGATCCTGGGCATGGACCTATGCACCGCTTATCAAGCCATGCTGCGGTGGCGTCCCACATAATGTAGAGGAAGATGAGCACGGATGTTAGCCCAGGGCCAGTCTTCCTCAGCAAAAAGAGGAGAATTGGCAACGGATCTTAGCTCAGGGCTAATCTTCCCCACCAAAAAAAAAAGGGTACAAATACTTTGCATATTACTAATTCTTTAAATATGAGAGTTGGAAGTAACTTTAGAAGCAATCCAATTTCCCCAATTTGGCAATCAGAAAACTGAAGCCCAGAGAAATTGTGTCTGACTCAATTAAACACCGAACCAGAATTAGATATCAAGACCCCTGACTCTCAAACTATTCCTCTTTCCACTGCACCATTATCCTCCCTCCTTGCTTTTAAAAATTCTCTTTAAGGGTTTGCAGGAAGTCTATGATATACCCCTAATTACTTTGAAAAGAATCAACCTTGAAAAGAAATTTGGAGATTATTTAAAGAATATAATAATAGAAATTGAGTATGACTAGCTAGACGATTGTGACTGTAAAATTCACTGAAAGTGTTATGTGCATTCTTTATACATTATTGACAAATAAGCCTATTTTTAACATGTGGGAAGTGGGTGATAAAATAGCAGGCAGTGCCTCCAGAGCTTTAAAAAACAGAAGCAAGCAGCCTGCCCAGAAAGTCCCCATGGTAGACTTCTTCACTTTACTCTTTAGGCAACCTGCCTCCCCCTATCCCAACTGATGTTCTTGAAAGCAGTATCTCCAGAACTTCCATATACTTAAGAGGCTTAGGGGAAGCAATCTTTTTGGAATGAGTCGTTAAGGAGTTTGTCTTGTAGCCAAGATTGCAAACATGCTGTTTATATTTAGACACTATGTTCGTTTTGAGTAGTTTGGGGAAGGGAACTGATGGAGATTATAGGTGGGCTCAAGTACCTCCAATATCCCTTCAACACTAGGCATTGCTATGAGTTCTTAAACTTCCAGACTGCCTTCTTGTCTAAACAAAGGATAGATTTGCCTACCCCACTACCATAGTAAACATAGGTCTTCTCCCAGGGCAGACCTACTGATCCTTTGTCCTGGAGAGAGTTGCTATCCTTTTTGCCGTAACTTACACTGTTTCATGGACTATTCATCCCCCAGTGCTCTTCAGTCATCAATCTTATACGCTGACCTCCAGGTCCCTCGAGAAACAAACAAATTATGGCTATGCCACATCATGGCTGAGGCTTAAACAGGAGAGTGATCTAATGCCAAATTTCCAAAAGCCATCAGTCTTATCTGCCATCCCTTCCTGAGCATCTTTACTTATGTGTTAATCTCTCCGACAGTCTCTCTTTGGGTCCTTGTCCAGAATGAATCTATCCCCAAAGGTTCTCTTCTTACCTTCCTTGGGCCCTGGGCTCTAGCTCAATCCTCTGTTTAATTGGTTACCTTCTGATGACTCTTACCCTTATGAAAATCCAAAATCAATGGAATCCATGTAACTGCAGCTTTCTTGTATTCCATGAAAATGATCCAGCATTTTATTGATTTGTTCATTCAATATACATTACTGAACATCAACCATGAGTCAGGAACTGTGATTCTAAGGATATAAACACTCAGTTCTTGCCCTCAGGAGAGGGACATATTATACAGATGGGAGGGCTAGACATATTAAATAGATAATCAAAGACAATGTACTCAAGGAGAGTATGGAGAGAGGCAGGTGAAAGCATGGGGATGTCAGGAGAGCTTCCTGGAAGAAGTCACTCCTAACCTTACTCTTAAAGGATAAGTAGGCATGAAATAATGATTAGAGAGAGAAAGGTATTCAGGCAGAAAGAACAGTATAAACAAAGGCCCGGATGTAAGAATCAGCACAGAATGTATGGAGAATTTCAGATAGTTCAGCATTTGGGAGCATAAAGTGTTAAGAGGAAGTGAGTGGCTAGGCAGTCACTGGAGAGTTTTAAGCGTTGAAGTAACATCAAACTTATAGTCTAGAAAGATCATTCTCACTGAAGAACGGAGAATGGATTGCGATGTACAAAGCTGGAAGTAGGGAGATAAGAGAGGAGGCTGTGGCTATAATCTAAAGCAAAAATTGTAAGGGCTTGAACTAGACCAGTGAGAAGACAAATGCGAGAGCTGTATAAGAATCAAAATAAGCAAGACTTCGTAATTAATTGGCCTTGGGGTATAAGAGGAAGACGCAGTATTCAAATTAGGACACAGCTTCTAGTTTAAGTATTGGGTGGATAGTTACACCTCTACCTGAGGCAGACAATAAAGGAAGAAAGCTGGTTTAAAGGAGGGATAACGAGTTTGGTTTTGACTGTGTGGGATTGAGGAGACCATGAGACATTCAAATATGGAAGTGCAGCGCACAAGTAGAATATGGGGAAGTTAAGTACTAGTTAAAACCATTTGAGTGGATGAGATCACCTGGAGAGATTTTGTAGAATGATAAGAAGAGTAAGATGAGAATGGAACTCTGGGGAAAACCCACATTTGAAGAAGAAACAGAGGAAGAAGATCCAGAAAAAATGTGGAAAAAGAATGATTAGAAAGGAATGAGGAGAACTAGGAGCCCACGGCGTCAGGAAAGCCAAGGAAGTAGAGAGTTTCAGGAAGGAAACCATCATCACCAGTTTGAGGTTCAACAGGGAGGGTCAGTATTTTAAGGACTGAAGGGTACCCATTAGATTTTGCAAGCCAATGCAGGAGGATTTTTAGTAGGGGAGGGGGAGAGGGGTGATGAAAGCCAGATTGCAATGGGCATATTTATGAATGAGTGGAAAGAAGAAGTAAGGGTCTATTTGAGAGTTTGAATGAAAAGAGAAGAGAAAGATGAATCATAACTAGAGGGAAACAACCAATGGGAGGGAAAGAATCAGAAAAGTGGTAACGATTGAAGATATGGGGAAGGGATAGGGAATAGCAGATAAAATGTAGTTCTAGAGTTTACTGGAGAAAGTGTGGTCAAGGGCACGGATAGAGTATTGGACTCAACCCACTTTGTCCTCTGAAACTTGAGTAGGCATACGAAGATGGGTTGGGTGTACGTTGATTTAGGGGACATTGCGGGCAGCCTGAAACAGGAAGTTGCATGAGATCATGCCCAGTGGCCCCTTGTGAAGTGAGTCTGAGATTCCAACTGAAGAGAAAGGGGGAATGAGCTCGCTAAAGACAAGTAAAGAGATTAATGGGAGATACTTCTCTGGGCATTTCTGGGCACTTGGGACGCAGGGGCATTGAGGCTGGGCCCAATTAACAAATAAAGGGCCAGAGTGGTTGTCCTACTTTTAAGCCCCTCTCAGTAGGTAGTAGTAGCAGAGAAGCTGTGATGGGATGGGCAGGTCCTGGGATGAAGAAGGAAAGACAGAAGCACTCTCCCTAGTCTCTGAAAGTGTTGATGCCCCAGGAGAAGATAATTTATTGAAGCTGGCAGTGGGCAAATTTGACCTATTTTTATGGCGATGTTTTCAAAGACCTGCTCTCAGTGGTCAGTGGTGTGTGTCTGTATTAACGAAGAGCCAACAGTTGAGTTAATCTAGCTTTCTGGTTCTCCTCTCTTTATTCTGACCCCTTCTGCTTTCCCTGGCTTCTCCTGAGTCTCTCTCTCCTGGCTCTACATTTGTTCTGTGATTCTTCATTCCCAGCAATGTGAAAATAAGAGCTTAAACCTTTTTTATTCTAAGGCCAGCTGTGTTTTAACTGATGTCAAAGAAAAGTGTTTGATGTCAAAGAAAGTGTTTGAACTCTAACCGTTAAAATTCGGGCATCAGTCTTCAGACGGCTGTGACCTGGAGCAGCAGCACAGGACTTTTGCCTCATCTGTGAACTGGCCTGTCCTTCACCGCGGAATTTCTAGTATGTCAGAGACACTTTTTACTTAGATGGGTCAGATCCCATCACAGAAGGAACAAAGACTTTTGGCTTGAACACTTCTCCCCTCTGAGAATATTTGAAAATTCTGGAATCACCAGTCCTGTTGATTTTGTAGTTTGCACGTCAGTCAGGATCAAGGATAACCATCACCATAGAGAAGGTTTCTTCAGATCAGAGTTAACATGTTTTATCTGCCGTCTTGGCTCATATTAAAAACCTCTGGAAATAAGAGAAAAGAATGGGAGTTCCACCAAAGTTCTTGGGAGAGCATTTCACCTTTAGGACTCGTGATCTGGAAACTTTTCACACATTTAGTCTGTATTTTCTTTAGTTAATTAGCTAAACAACTACTTGAAACACTCTCTTTGAAAAATCTATCGGTTCTATCATTCAATGAACATTTATTAACACCTAGCACGTGCCAAACTGTGTGCTGGGTGCAGGGATACAAAGGTGAGCAAGACTCGAAGCCTGCTTTCAAGGAGACAGTGATGTTCCCCCACCGTTGTCATTGTGTGGTGACAGCAGGGTGCTTTGGGGCACCCAAATCAGACTGGGCCAGTAAGGGAAGGAGGTGACAGTGCCACCATTAGATTTGTTTTAAGCTCCTTCTTGCTTGGAGATTTAAATGGTCCAGAGCCAGGACTCCTGAGCACTTGGCTCATGTTATCCAGGAACAATTAGTATGGTCTCCAGTCCAGAAACAAAGCAATGAGGAAAAATTCAAGATCCCAAGATTCCTTCACAGTTCAGTGAGAGAACTCCTTATATGGACTAGACTGTCTCTGATTATCTCAGCTGATTGGACACCCACAGAACTGGAAATTAATCTGCAGCTGAATCGCTATTGTCAGTACACCACTGATTGAAGCTCTCAGATCAATCATATAATCCCCCCCGTGCCTCAGTTTCTCTATTGTGTAAACATGAAGTGGCAGTGGAACTACTGCTCTCCTGTCTCAGATAAACCCTCTCCCTGCCTTTCTGCTCCATGGCATTGGGTTACAGGTGGCCAGCCTCCACACAATAAACGCCCTTAATCTTGTCTCACAGTTCAAGAGCCTTGTGTTCATCACTCGCTGCGGCTGTTCTTTGAATTCACGCCAAGTTTTTTACCTCCTTTGACATTGAAAGCTCCATATTCTACTTAGAGTTATCTTGATGTACGTGAGGAAAACAATCATCTCCTTCTACCGTCTACTTTAACCTTTGTGTTTACAGAGTCTTAAACGTTTAGTCACTGCATTTCATTGTAGGACCACATGTCATTTATTTTCTATCAAGGCTCTCAGATATTTTAACCTTTTCTAAGGATTTTCTTTCTGTTCAGTGCCTGTAAATCTAATTATCTAGTCCCTCCTGCCTTATGAGCTAGTACTTCCTGAGTGTCGTTAAGATCCTGTTGGATGGTAAACTATCAAAAATTAAAATTAATGGTTTTTATTCACTTTTGGCTGTGTCAGAGAGATTTTTTTTTTTGCATTCTTAACTGTATTATTTTATTAGTGAAAAGCTACTCTCTGCTCTTAATAGATTGTGACTAGTAATAGGCAGTTAAGGTATCTTCCGTGTGAATGTATCCTTACGAGGTGCTTAAAGGAGTGGAAAAATAGGTTGTCATATCAGAGAAACAACAGATTTCCTTATCTACAAATTGCTCAAGGGCCCCATTAGGGAGAGATTCAGTGGTCAGAGGTGTGGTTATGTAACACCACCAATTAAATTATATTGTTCTGGTTTAAACTCAGTCCTAGTTATTAGCTAAATAGCATTCACTCGCCTAAGATCGTTACTGTTGATTTTTTATTTGATCGATCTATTTTCAAGGAAACTATGATTTTTATCAAAGCCAGAGTATTTAATAAGAAGCTTTCCCACAAATGGTAATGAGAAAAGGCATCCTTGGAGGATGTGAAGGTCTGTTCTTGGATCTTCATCCGAAGGTAGAGGGATCAGGTTTGCACGGCAACTCAGTAATGGATCTCCTCATAACTTCATTTATTTAGTTTTAAAGAATCAAAGTTATGAGCTGGAAGGGAGGGGCCTAGGAGCTCACTTAGTTCTGTTCCTTCCTTTTATAGATGAGGAGCCTGAGCTGCAGCTCTCATCCAGGTCACACAGCTGGCTAGCTTTCAGCCCGGGTGAGAACGTGGTTCTGAATTTCATACTGTGCTGATTAGTCTTACAAAACATCATCCACATAGCAGTGTGATACTCTATTGGGGTACAATAATCAAGACCATAGAATCATCTAACTGAACTAAGAGGTATTTTGTCTATTTCAACTATACCACTTGACATTTCAAATTTCTATTGCATGATAACTTTAGAAAGATCTAGTTAATTTTGTTTATTTATTCAGCAAATGTTCACCTACTCTGCATCAGGCAGAGTTCATGTTCGGTGCCTCATTTACTCTCATTAAGTAATATCAAAACATACCTTAAATTTAATCGGTGGTTTAACTTGGCATCTCATAAAAAAGTAACCAATAAAAGTTTACATAAAGTCTTTCTTCTGTAAGTTTATCATTTAAGTTACTTGGAGATTAATTCCAGACATCTTTATTGTGCGCGTATCATTTGCAAGGTCTGTAATTGCAGTGCGATTTGAAGACAGAGAAGTCAGAGGAGAAAGCTTTTTACTATGTACATCTCAGAGAATCGCCAGTCTGTGAGTGTGTCCCCCTGTGTGACCAGGACACCAACATGCCTACCTTTTTGTCAACAGCTCACTCAACCATAGTGGGAAGCTCAGTGCAGTGTGGAGGCTCATTCACTCATTTATTACAAACATTCCACCTGCTTCCTAACAGGATTTGAGGAGCAAACAATACAAGATAGATGCTATACTTTATCAATTCTAAGAATGCACATTTTTTCTCATTTTTACCTCTCTGAAATCAGTGTGTGTCTTAAAATCAACAAATCTTAACATTGTTTCATAGGTTAATTGGCAGTGTTTTTTCCTTTCTTAGTGGTTCATAGAATAGTGTTGTTTTATAACCTTAGATTAGATGAAATAAAGTACATTAGGATAATTAAAATAAGGATTTTTTTAAAACAGGTACGATATCACTAAAAGTGAAAAAAACCTAGGCTAAGGCTGCTGCAGTGGAACTACAAGCTTAACTCTAGATTTTCTAAAAACATAGGTAGGATACCAGGTAAACATGGCAGTCCCTCCTGAAACCCTAATAAAATGACAGTGTGGGAATAAAATAGGACAATTACCACCTACCCACTGCCCCTCAAAACTAGGAAGACTATTTCAATAGATGCAAGATTTCAACGTATTTTCACAACATAGAAAGCAGAGCAGGTATAGGAGTGATAACTGACATGGCAGAGCCAAGGTAACAATAATCTAAATGCCTGTAGAAGGGATACTAATGATCATGATATTAAACTGTAATTATGCAAAGCTATTTCTATGGGCAACTAAAATTATATAGCCTAGGTAGATGGGGTTTCGTAAGTACTTAGGGGGTCTTCTAACCATCCCTTGGGAAAAATTCTGCAGGCCGGGGGCGAGGGTGGTGGGGGAAGTAGCACACAGGCAGAGTAGCCGCGTGCCTCCTCTTGGGCACACACTCAAATAGGTTTCAATCCAATGTGGATCTGATTTGTGCTATCTTACCTTTAATGTAGCTTTTACAACTTGTTCAAGATTTTATTTAAGTTGGGGTAATTTTTAAAATCTAAATCAATTGTACTTTCTGTTTTAAAACATATAATGTTCCACTCTTAGAAGGATGGGCTAAGTGGATTAAATTCCAGCAGTATATAAATATAAATGTAAGTATGAATATGTATAGTTTGTGTATTTATATATGCATGTATATGTATATGAGTGTTTATTTCCCTTGAGCAAAATGAACTCTTACTTCATATGAAGTTTCTTAAACCCACAGATGATTTCTTCTACTGTCCCTCTGATAGTCACTGTTTTGCTAGAAGTTCTTCTCTGGTTTCATAAACTATACCTTCTATAAATGCTAATAGCTAAGCAGGAGACGGAGTTTATTTTCCGTAATGTGAGACATATTGAGCTGTGTTTTCTGTGTGTGGTCGCTCTCATTATCACCTGTATTTTCTAGAAAATCATCACTGTGCCCATTCTCCCCCAAGGCTCCTAGTGCATTCTGACATCTGTAATAAAAGCTTAAAGCATTTCCACAGTAATACAGACTCTTTTTCCCCTCAACCATGGGGAAGTGAGAATAATACATTTGGATCTGTTTCTCTATGGAAGAACAAAAAGAAATGCTGGAAAGAAATTCTGTCAGTTTATCATCTTTTATTGTGGCATATGTAGAACGTCAGGGAGAATGTTACCTCCGATAAAGAAATGCAGTAGAGGACAATTATTTAAGGCATTTTTCCAAGTCACTTAATATTGGTTGTTTGTGTCTCAAGTGTCAGGAAAAAGTTATAGGCAGTTAGCTTTTCCAGGAAAGAGGTTTCAGAAAGAGTCACTGTGATTTATGTTTTGAGATCCACAGTATCATAGATTTGTTCTGAAAAGGCTTCCTCCAAGCGTGGGTAGCTCCTAGGGAGCCCCCCTGCCGAGAAGCCTCGTGGAGCTGCCCTGTGATGAGCCTGCTTCAGTTACAGTTCTTATCACTTTCCATCCCACTTCATGAGACATTTGAGTACTGGGATTTCCCATTCATAATAGACAAACTCTGCCTTTGGCTGCTACATCCACACTCCCCCTCTCCAACCAGGGGTATCCCCTGCCTTCACGTGTGGGTTCTAGGCCTCAAGGCAGCCAGGCAAGAATGTTCTGAGGATCAAATAAAACACCTGAAAATATTTAAAGCCTTAAAGTTTTGATATTATGTTGTATTATATCACATTGTATCATATTAGATCATATCAAATCATATTATATTATAATCTCCTATTTTGCACTACTAACCTTGTTTCAGATTTCCTGGTGTCCAATCCTTAGCATATATCTTTGGGCCCTGCCCGCTTGTGCCCCGACCCTAGGCATGATGGATGCTACTTGACAGTACCCGTCCACCAGGAGGGACCAATCGACACCTTATCCTTCCCACTCTACATTTAGGTGTAGTCCTGAAAAGAAAATTGATAGAGGGATAGAGCAGCAGAAAAAGTCAAAGTCAACTGAAATACAGCTAAGAGTGGTCAGTCGAAGACTATGCTTGGTACTTAAAGTAGAATTATATTTTAAGTTTCCTAATTTGATTTTAGGGCCCTGCCCACCAGTTTCCTGGAGCATCCTCATTATTTGACTGTGTGAAGATGTTTAATAAGGTATTTTGGAAGCTTTGGAGAGGTCTACTGGGCTGAACTACATTGTCTGATCTTAGTTTATGCTTGTCTCTTCCCCATTTTCTAAAGGCCCAGATAAATCAGCCAGTGAGTCAACATTGGCTGTTGTTATTGTCATTAGTATTAAGCACTTACTTTGTATTTCACAGATATCTAAATTACTCCATTCAGATGTAAGCTACACAAGCCAAATTAGAACTCTAGTGAGAAAACTGAGCCCAACTCATAATACTACCCTGCCATTCAATACAATAAATATTTCCTGAGCATCTAGCAAGTGCAGGGAACTGTGCTAGCACTGGGGACACTGCAGTGAGTTAAGACAGAGTTTCCATCCTCCCGGAGCTGACTATGTAGCTAACCTTAGAGCTAGAGCTTGCTTACGGGGTGTGTTATGGCTCTTGGGGGTTGAGAGTTAAGTCTCTCTACTAATTGATTGTAAGATTTACAACTCAAAACTTAGCTTTTTGTAAAGAGATGCTTGTTTAAATTGTTGACGATTGATGGTAGATTCTGTGCTATAAATATAGGACCTTTCAATGTTTATTCCTAAGTTGAAAAGGTGTGTTACCCAGCGATGTACTGACAAAGACCCTCAGGAGATTTATAGAAATTAAAACACTCACTCATCTTTAGTGAAAATAAGTTCTGAGAATGTTTTCATGCTTAATAAACTCCTTTCAGCTGACCAGTCAGGTTCCCTCTGAAGTGCTGATATATGCAAATTATTGCTGACTATTTGTGAAGGCCCAGGAGTACAGTCTATCACAGATCACAACTGCAGCACAAATTTTCTCTTTTCCCAAACATTTTATTATGAAAATTTTCAAACATAAGAAAAGTTGAAAGAATTGGGCAATGATCACTCATGTACCTGCCACCTAGATTCTAGAATTTTTATTGTTTGTGCTTTATCATATATCTTTCCATCTGTTGATCCATTGATCCATCTTACTTTTTATATATGTCAGTGAGTTGCAGGCATGAGTGACCTTAACACCTGAGCACTTCAATATGCATATCATTAACTAGAGTTCAATATTTCATTATACTGTAAAGTACAAATGTTAAGCATATCATTCAGTGAATTTTGGCAAATATGCACACTCCTGTAACTCAAACAGCTATAAAGAAATAGAACATTCCCACCACTCCAGGAAGTTTACACACATTTTTCCCAGTCAATCCCCTCTCCTACCCTCAGAGGCAACCACTATTCTGAATTTTTCCACCACAGATTAGTTTTACCTGTTTTAAAACTTCGTATAAATTGCTTGAACTCTTTTGTGTAAGGCTTCTTTCACTCATCATAACAGTTTTGAGATCCGTTCAGGTTGTTGTATGTATCCTAGTTCTTTTTACCGTTGGGTAGGATTCCAGTGTATGAATATGTACCCAATTGGTTTATTTACTCTCCTGCCGATGGACATTTAGGTTATTTACAGTAAATGAATAGTATGAATAAAGAGTGAGGAACATTCTTGTACACATCTTTTTGTGCATATGTTTCCCTTCCTTTGGGTAAGAAGCTAAGAATGGAATTGCTGGATCACAGGGTGGGTGTATGTTTAGTTTTATAAGAAACTGCTGGAATCTTTTCCAAAGTGGTTGAGCCATTACACACTCCCATCAGCAAAGTACAAGGGCTCCAACTGCTCCACACTTTACCAACAATCTGGTGTTGTCAGTGTTTTTAGTTTTATTCATTCTGATGGATGTGTAGTGATATCTTACTGTGGTTTATTTTGTAAATCCTCGAAGCCTAATGATGTTGATCCTACTTTTTCATATGTTTATTGACCATTCATATATCTTCTTTTGTGAAGTGTTTGTTCAAATATTTTTCCCATTTTTATTGATTTGTTTGCCATCTATTATTGAGTAGCAGAATTTTTTATGTTCTGGATATAAATTCTTTGTCAGATAGATATTTCATAAATATTTTCTCTCATGTGGCTGGCCTCTTCATTTTCTTAATGGTGTCTTTTGATGAACAGAAGTTTTTAATTTTGATTAAGATTAATTTATCAATTTTTTATTTTATGCATATTTGCTGTGTCATGTCGAAGAAACCTTTCCTACCCTCAGTTTGTGAAAATATTCTCCTGTCTCCTTCTAGAAGTTTTATAGTTTTAGCTTTTACAGTTGGGTCTCTGATCCATCTCAAATTAATTTTTGTGTATGAAAAAGTTCAATTTTTTCATATAGATACCTAGTCATTCCAGCACCATTTGTTTAAAAGACATTCTTTTTCCCATTGAATTGTCATGGCACATCTATCAAGACACAAATAACCATATAAATGTGGGTCTATATCTGGGCTATCTATTCTGTTCCATTGATCTATTTGTCTATTCCTATGCCAGTACCATATTGTCTTGATTAATGTAGCTTGATAGTAGGTTTTAAAGCAAAGTATTGAAGTCCTTTAACTTTGTTTCTCTTTTAAGATTGCTTTGGATGTTCTAGATATTTTTCATTTCCATATAAAATTTAAATCAGCTTCTTCATTTTTACCAAAGAAAGCCTTGATGGGATTATCAGAATTGCATTGATCTATGACCAATTTCAGGGAAAATGATATTTTGACTACGCTGAGTCTTCCAATACAAGCACATAGTATATCTCCCCATTTATTTCATGTTCTTTAATTTCTCTTAGCAATACATTGTAGTTTTCAGTGGAGAGGTTTGTACATCTTTTAAAATTTATTCCTCTTTCTAAATCCCTTTTTAAAATTTATTTTGTGGTTTTTGACACTATTATTAATGTGGAAATGTTCTTTTTCATTGCTAATAGATAGAACTTATTGATTTTTGAATGTTGACCTTGTATCCTGCCAGCTTACTAAGTTCTAATTATTTATTCTAATAATTATTTTTTAATTAATATTTTCTTAAATAATTGTGCCATTTGTAAACAGAAGCAGTTTTTTCCCTTTCTTTTCGATTTGTATGCCTTTATTCATTTTTCTTGCCTTATTGCCCTGTCTAGGCTCTCCAGAACAATATTAAATATAAATGTTGAGAATGGACATCCTTGCTTTTTTCCTGATCATAGGGGAGGTATTTGACATTTCACCATTGAACATGATGTTGGCTGTAGGTTTTTCATAGATATTCTTTACTGGATTGAGGAAATTCCCTTCTATTCCTATTTTGCTAATACTTATGAATAGATGTTGAAATTTGTCAAATGCTCTTTCCGTATCTATTGAAATTATCATATATTTCTTTTTTAGTCTGTTAATATGGTGAATTACATTGATTGATTTTTTTTTTTTTTTTTTTGTGAGGAAGATCAACCCTGAGCTAACATCCATGCTAATCCTCCTCTTTTTGCTGAGGAGGACCGGTCCTGAGCTAACATCCATCACCAATCCTCCTCCTTTTTTTTCCCCAAAGCCCCAGCAGATAGTTGTATGTCATAGTTGCACATCCTTCTAGTTGCTGTATGTGGGACGCGGCCTCAGCATGACCCGAGCAGCGGTGCGTCAGTGCGCACCCGGGATCCGAACCCGGGCTGCCGGTAGCGGAGCACGCGCACTTAACGGCTAAGCCAGGGGGCCAGCCTCATTGATTTTTTAATGATAAGCCAACACTGCGTTCCTTATATTCTACATAACCCATTGTGGTCATGATATATTATATTTTTTATGTATTATTTGAATCAATTTACTAATATTTTGCTAAGGATTTTTGCAATTAGTATATATTATTTTTTAATAAAACCACACTTAAAAAACAAAATCTCTGAGTAGCTGATCTGGCGCTTCCGAAGCCCTTTCAGAGAGAATCTGGATAACTGAGGTTTTAAACTACTGCCAAAATAGGCTTGTCCAAACCAAACATTGCAAACATCCATCTTCCCTCTTCAGTGAAACAGCTAAATAGAGACTAGAAATCATTTACTTCTTCTTTATTAGTGAAGTTTTGACATGATTTCATTCCATTCCTTAGCAATTAACTAAAATATCATCTAGATGTAAACCAACTGGTAAGCCATTATCCAGGAGTAGAGTTCCATTGTCATATATCAAATTGGAAGACTAGCCAAGATGAGAAAATCTCACTGAGTTCTTAGTATAGAATCTTGAAGAGTTAGAAAGAATGCATTTCCTTAAGGAAATATGCTCATATTATCACTTCAAAGAAATAGTAAAACCCAGAAGTCACCAAAATAAGAGTCACTAGGTAGTAGTCCTTAAGAAAAAAACTCACTGGTCATAGTGGTCCACACAATAAATAGAAGTCAGCACAGTAGTTCAGTGAACTCAACTAACCTAAGTCAACTAAGAAGTGTTGAGTAAGTATACCAACATAGGCAGCATCTGTAGGATTTTTTTTGGTTCTGTGTTTATATATGTTTTATGTTTACACTAAAGCCTCATGCCTGTGTATGAATGGTGGCCATTCTATCACACTGCAGTCCTTCAGTGGCACCCAAGCCTCACGGCTATCTGCCATGATTGGCACTTTTTCTTCTCTCGAGTCCTCTCCTTCTCCCTACTCCCAACACTCTTGTGTAGTCTTCTAACTGTCCTCCCTTTCCTCCCTCCAATATCTGCCCTCTGTCTCCCCTGTGCCATGGACCTGTCACAGCTTCTTGTGGCACCTGGTGACTCCCATAGGGGCTACTTTGCCTGGGGAGATGCCTAAGACTAAAAGGATTCTACCCAAGAAAACCTTTTAACCAATTCTTTGTTCCTCTAAAGGAAAATGTTTACATTTACCATGAGCAAGTATTACTTCTGTCAAGATCTGCATGGGGCTCTTCAGCATCCCCCATTACCCCCTCATCATTTTTATCCACGGACATTTTATTTGAATATGATGCAGCTAATGGTAGAAATGAAATAAGGTACTGAGGAAAACACACACACACACACACACACCACACACACATTAACCATTGCCCCTGGTAAGTGTTGAAGAGAGCAGAAGCCTTTCCACAGGTGAGAGTTTTGGCAGGCTACATTGTTCTACGATTTATCAGTTGATAACTTTTGCTGCCTCCAAGTCATTGTATTTTCCCAAGTGAAGAACCTTCAGCTGAGCCCTGAAAATATGCACGCTCCTCAGAAATGAAAAGTTATGAAACCAAGACTGCAGGGGAATGCAGAAGAATGCTCTCTTTGTAATTTTGGGGAAAACAATTTAGAACGCACTTTTTAAAGCTTAGTAAAATTACTGACAATCTCGCAGGGAAACAACCAGTCTTTTTTTTAATCTGGTGCCCAAGGATTTCATTTATCTTTTTTCTAGTTGCTGCAAAATACTGATAATGTACAAATTCTGTGAGGTGTTAAATCTGCATCTATCAGTGGCTTGCTGAATTAATCAAATTACCTAAAAGTTAATGCAGTCAATGAGAAGAGTTTAATGATATTCAAAACTTTCATGGTAGTAATTACAGATGAAGAGGGTCAGTCAGTTGAGAATTAATGTGAAAAGTGAATAGAATGAAAATCTGAATTAGGATAGCAGAATGTGCATAAATTGTGGGGAAGGTGAGCCATGAAAATAAAGTTTATTTATGTTCATTCAGGAAAAGGAAATAAAACGAGGTGTGTTGGAATTTGAACCTAGGGCAATTTTAAGGATTGGACAGTTCTGAGAAAGAGGAGTTAAGGATGGTTGGGAAAGCAAGTTGGAGAAGGTGGAGCATTATTTCTTCTTACACCTGCTTCCATATTTCAGGGTGCTGGAAACAGCTGTGATAATTCACCTACCACTTCCACCCACAAGTTTCTTCTTCTGGGTGTCATCTGTACACACACCTTTTATTTCTCCTCTGTCTTTTTAAAAAAAGAGATAACACAGCATATAAATTATCCTTCCTGCTCAAAAAAATAATTGTACAAAGCATTACAAAGTAAAAAGTCGAGATGACTTGAAGTAAAATACATTTTGTTCTAATTCATCCCAGCTTAACCAGATCTCGTTTCTTAAGAGTTGGAAAGGTATGGGCTTTTTTTAAGGAATTTACTTTAAATATTCTTTTAAGATTTCCAATGGGTGAAAGCATCTTATATATTTTAGAATTAGCATTGTCTACTTACTACATTTTTATAGAAGGCAGTCACAACAGATGGTGTAGTAACTTTTAAAAAAAGATTGGCTTAGTAAACAGATGTGGGTCTCCTGTGTGATATGTCAAGCAAGTTTTATAAAAATCCCTTCTAGCAGAGCACATTAACCCAATCTGTAGGCTCCTACTGAGTCAACTGGAGAACTACTGAAAAACTCAGTAGGCATTTCTGAGAGCATGTGAAATGTTGAACAGGCCCTTCTTCCAAATGTATCCTGTTGAAATAAAGAAAGAGAGAGAGATTGTCCCTGTTGTGACACTAAAAATAATCAAGGGGGAAATGCTAATTGAGTCCTTCCTTCATTCATTTAGTTTGTTTTTATTCAGCATTTACACAATGCTACAGGCACTGTAATATGAGCTTGAGATACAGAAATGAATATGAAGATGTTGTCCCTGATATCAGGGAAGCTCCTGTCTGAAATGCAGAGGTGTCCACATAAACCAACAATGCAACAATGTTATTATGGGTGCCACAGAAGGATGTATGAGGGCATAAAGAAAGATGAGGTCAGAGATGTTCATAGAGTTGAGTCTTACAAGATCAGTAGATGTTCATCTGCTTGGCAAAGGGAAGAAGACAAAAGAGACAGGTACAAAAGCAGCTTAGGGCACCATGAAATGCCCCAAATGTGGAAATTACAAGGAGCTAAGTTTAGCCAAAGAGTTGGGTCACCAGGGGGGATGACAACTTGGAGCAGTAGGTTCCAGATCATGGGAGCCCTCTGAAACTCTGAAAGGTGTGGACTTTATCTAGTAGGCATTTGGGAGGCCTGAAGGTTTTAAGCAGAGGAGTAATAAAATCATATTTGATAGTAATGAAGATTACTCCTGTGGTAGGAAGCAGGATTAAATATAAAGGAAAATGTTTTAAGTTTTTTTTTTTCCCCAGAAATTAAACAATCAGTAATTATCATCATGAAAGTCATCTAGGTGACAGGCAGGGCAGGTCAGAACAACACCAGGGACTGCAGAAGCCGTTCTTCCTGCTGGTTCCATCGCCTCCCCTTGGAATCTCATAGGCTGCCTCAACTGCTATTGCTTCTCCACCACCCTGTTAAACAAATATTCCTTTATTCGGTAAGTGTTCATGTACCAAGCCCTATGATGGGCTCTAGAGATAGTGAGACAAAAAAAAATCGTGGTCCCTGCCCTCAAGGTGTTCACTGGGGCCGTCCCCAAATGTCTCTCTGGAGCCAGACATGACCCTTGAAGAGTAGTAATCTCATTCCTTCTCATGCAGCCATATCTGACCTTTCCCTCCCCCTTCCCAAAGTCACACTCATTCGTTGTACTTATCCTCTTCATGTGCCAATTGAAAGGTGAGAAGATGTACTATGAATAGCAACGGTGGCCAGTTCCATTCTGAGAATTGCCAAGAAGGGAAGGGTAGAAGGTTGAGTTAAGAGGACACCTAAAGGTCTCCTAGTGAGTCAGAGCCTCATGCAACAGTTCAAATAGTTAAAAAGGTGACTCTGCTTTCACCAGGTTGTTATATGTGAATTAGCAAAAAGTTCTATGTATTGCTCTGTCACTCAAGGAATCAAAAACTTCAGATGCGCGTGATAGACTTTTAGGGTAACATATTAATTGTTGTTTTGATAGCTAGAGAAACCAAGCCTTCAAACAAATCTCAGGGCACAGGCTTTATTACAAAGCTGCTGTCTCACCTAGTATTCCGGAAAAATAAAACTCATAAAATGTAGAGCGAAGGTAAGTGGAGTCATTTAACCCAAAGAAGTATTATTTTATAATGCTTTTCTATTTTGAGCCTTGTTATGTATAGTATGAAAAGCTAGTGCAGAAAGCCCACTTGAGTAAGACTGTACCTTTGATTTCCTGATGAATCTTTCATAATTGGTTTGGTAAATTAAACTAGAAAGAAAGATGCACTGTACATGGAAGGGAAGGGGTCTTATATTTTGGGCTACATTGACTATGGGTCACCTGCCATGATTTTAGACTGTTGTTGGGCCTGTCGTCTGCACCACCTCTGACTAAATTCACACTCAGTGGTGCAGCTTCCCATTGTGTGCTCTTAGTTTGTGGAGAACACCTTCAGAAGTCTCTTGCTAACTTCTTGGGGTTGAGTTGTTCTAGTGGCATGAATTTCTTGGAGAGTGATTCTTAGTAATGTGAAACAGTTCCCAAAAGGGCTCCATGCTGCCCCTCACAGTAAATGGAAATTTCTCTTTGAAGACGCCAAATTTCTCTTTGAAGATGCTGTAGCATGGCTTCCAGCAATGAAAACTTTAGGATCATGGCCTTGAAGGCTTCATGGCAACCTTGTCAACATTGGCACAGGACTGAACAGCACCTGCTGTTCCACCATTTATTGTTTAAATATATTACAGTCTCCGACTGACTTTTTTGTGTGTGAGTGAGGAAGATCAGCCCTGAGCTAACATCCATGCTAATCCTCCTCTTTTTGCTGAGGAAGACTGGCTCCGCGCTAACATCTATTGCCAATCCTCCTCCTTCTTTCCCCCAAAGCCCCAGTAGATAGTTGTATGTCATAGCTGCACATCCTTCTAGTTGCTGTATGTGGGATGCGGCCTCAGCATGGCTGGAGAAGCAGTGCGTGGGTGCGCGCCGGGATCCAAAGCCGGGCGCCAGTAGCGGAGCGCGCGCACTTAACTGCTAAGCCATGGGGCCGACCCAGTTCCACCATTTATTAAACAAATGTTTATTAGAGCCTGCTATGTGACAGGCACTGTTCCATGTGCTGTTTTCTGTGACTGGACATCCGTCCTCCCAACCCAGCTGTCACCTAGTCATTCTTCACGTCTCCGCCTAAACATCAAGACTTCCCTCAGTCCCCTCTACCAGGTTAGGATTCCTGCAAGATGCTCTTTAACCCTCTGCACCTCTCCTTAAAAACTTTTAGCACAATTAAAACTTTGTAATTATTTCTGTAACTTGAATGAGAAAAAAAAGCCCATCTTCCCACCAGATTATAAACTTTGTATTGATGGGAAGCATTTCTTTTTTTACAGTTACAAGTATAGGAACTGGTTAGGATATAAGTAAGATATAAAAACATTATTTTGTAATTAACATGTATTTATAATATTGTAATTACAATATTACAATATTCTGACTAGTAATATTGTAATAAGTAGCAGAAAGTCCTGAGGCATATCATATGGCTCTCTATCATGTAAAGAATCAAGATTGCTGAATGCCGAGTAACATGAACTGCTTTCATAGAACCTGGCATTTTCTAGTGGATTTTGAATGGAGTTCTCCCTCCAGATGCCCCTTCCTCTTGCAGAATCTGCTTCAAACATTCTTTGCAAGTACACGTGAAGATAGCATCACACCATGGGGGTGGTCGTTTATCTGATGGTTCCACGGATGGTCTGGAGCAAGCCTTTCCTGGGCTCCTCTGTTCCTACGTGCAAGAGCTCTCTATCCAGCTGCTGTGGCAGTGTCCATACTTCAAATCATTCCTTTAATTTCAATCACATGGGATGCAGTCTCCCTGCGTAGGACCTTCTCAGGGCTCATAAAGGTGTGTTTAGTCAAGAGGTGTCAAAGAGGAGCTTCACTGTGAACTCCAATTCCAAGCTTAGCCCATGACACAATTAAGTCTGTAGAACTGATTTGTTGAGACAAATCACACAAATCCTGCTCAGAAGCAGCAGCATCTTCATGAAGTAGTTTCCTGCATTTGTGTTTAAATCTCAATACGATTGATAGATGGCTGCAAGTCTAAGGGAGCACTTTTCGGCTCTCTTCGTTCAAAATGACATAGAGATAACAATAGTAATCCTATGTCTTTTGGGATCTAATCAAAGGTTAGGAAATTAAAATCATTCTGTTCTGATCTGTTTGTCTCTAGATAAAGGCACGTGAATAATAAAATGTAGCTAGTGACAGAAAACTCTTCAGTTATACTTCATAGCTGCCTTGGTAATCATAGGATCTACTGTTGTACGGTGGAGGTTGTATTCAAATACTTCATAGTACAACTTAAGATTTACACTCCTAGACTTAGCCAGCTTTCCTCCTAATAGCATCCCATGTTCACCGCTAGAAGATATGTGGCTAGGCCTTTGCACTCTTTATTGGAATGACTAATGAGCTCTAAATCATTATCTTTTTACGTGTCCATCCTCCGCAAGTGACCATGAGCTCATTGAGGGAATTAGTGACCCTGTCTTGTTCATCTGTTTTATCCCTAGCGTCAGTCCCAACATCTGACCCATGTCTGAGCACTGAATAAACGTTTGTTGAACTACAAGAACCCACAAACACTCTCTCTTCTGTTCTTTCCCACTGAAAGCAACAGTAATCATCTGCCCGCCAGATAAATGTATGCTGTATCTGTTTCTAAGTCACACAGCTATAGCATGATAAATGGGTGGATAAGATGTCACAACAATAATACTTTGCCTGATGGGGAGTAACATTCTTTTGTTAATTTGTTTATATGGCGTGTTAAGGCATTTCTTTCCATTTAAAGTTCTTTTTGGATAATTGTTTTGCTTTTCTTTTTTTGTCTTTTGAATACTACTTAATTCATTTCAGCCATTCTTTTCATGAATATTCATTAAAGCTGGCTTTAGAGTTAACTACAAAATAAAGTTTCCTTTTCCACTCTACATTTCAAGCTTCAATACAACTGAATCATTAAACACTTTAGTTAAGACTTGCAGATGCATCTTTAAATTGATCTCCCTTGATTAAAGCTAGTTTGCAGGCATCTGATAATACAGGCATACCGGAAGAAATTAAATGCTTATTATTGTCATTAGATTATTCAAGTCTACTCTATTCTACCCCATTATATAAATAGACAAGTAGAGCCTGCCTCTACTGAGATATGTGGTGGAAAAAAACGTAGTTCCTTACTTGCATTAATTCAGTGGAAATATAATCTTAATTAATTGAAGTCTGAAATAGACTGTGTTTTTAAGGATCTAGAATTTTCTTTCCCAAAATTCAGAATTTTGGGAAAGAAAGAATTATCTTCTTTCAATCAATATATAAAATTGCTTTGTATATTGACAATACTGACTTCTGCTAACGTTGTTAGTTATCCCTTTTGCATGTATATGAATGCTTCTAAAGGACTTGAAATCTGTGCTTTTCTTAAATAGGTAAATATTTTCCCAACTGTGTCCACTTATTATTTTCGCAAATAATAGAAGAGAAAAATTTACTCTGGCTCCCATCTGAACGATCACAAGTTGAGAATTAGTGAACCAATAAATGAGAGTTATTCCTGTAGGTTTCTATTAGTTTATGTGATTTTTAAACCCATACATGTAGAATAACTATTATCACCATTAATAGTCTATTTCTATCACAGAAGTGTTTTATATTTACTTTCTTTTCATTTTCATTGGAAGTAAACTTGGCTTTCAAGTTCCATTTTGGAAATACTTTTTTTTTTTGGTGAGGAAGATCAGCCCTGAGCTAACATCCGATGCCAATCCTCCTCTTTTTTGCTGAGGAAGATTGGCCCTGGGCTAACATCCACGCCCATCTTCCTCTACTTTATATGGGGCTGGCCCGGGATCCAAACCTGTGAACCCCGGGCCGCCGAAGTGGAGCACGTGCACTTAACCACTGTGCCACCAGGCCGGCCCCAATATGTTTTTGTTTTGTAAGTGTAATTAAGGTTCTTGGACTGGCTGTAATGGAGGGAGAAGTAATAGGACAGAGTAATGATGCTAGATAGTCCTTCATTGGTCAATAAATCCTCTGTCCTCTCTTTATAGGTGGAGCAGCATTAGGCTTTGAGAGTGAAAGAACCCATCACACGTTTTATCTATTCCCTTCTCTCGTTCATTCAACCAGCATTTGCTGAGCACCCTTCCTATGCCAGGGGCTGTGCACAACACTGAGGATATAAGGATGAACCAAGCACATATCACTGTCTAATGGAGGAGACATCAGAAATTTAACACTTAAATACAATGAGAAAGGTCCATGATACAGATATGCACCAGATGTTAAGGAAACATCGCAGAGAGACCTAAATCAGGCATCTCTTCATGGCAGCGGTGAAGAGGGGGCCAGAAATCTAGAGTGTAAGGAACTGGCATTAATTCTACATATTTTCCATCCATCAAGCTGATCTATTACTGAAAGATTATTGTCATGCAGGTTCAAATAAGACCTTTACTGTTCAACTGAGCTGTCACCAGAACCACTGGAGCCATAATTTTGATGTTGATGATGGTGATGACAAAAAGCTCATGTTTCGTAATGTTTTTCACTTTTACAAAACATTTTCCAAACTATTATCTCATTTTATCCTCAGAGTGAAGAAGTAGATAATACAGATAAAATCCCCTTTTTGCCAGTAAAGATTTAGAGGCATCAAAGACTGACTTAGTCACTTAGCTCACGGTGAAGACAGAATAGAGGGCCTTGTGCATGGATGGAGCAGTACAGCTCATAAGTGGCTGTACTATGTTCTTGCATTTGCTCTTCACAGAGTCCCTATGAGTTGGAGTCACCACTCTTTCACAGATAAGGAAACTGAGGGGCATAGGGGTAATGCAGCTACCCCAGAGTCATGCATATTCACATCCAGCTAAGAGGTACTAAGCAGCTACTTTGGACCAGCACGCTGCGCTGAGTGCATTCATATGTAATGTATTATCTAATCTCATTACAGTCTGTGAGGTGGGTACCTTTATCCATATTTGACAGAACAGTAAACCAATTAATTACCCAAAGTCTCCATTTACTGGCAGCGGAGTCAGTTCTTAAACTCCTTTCTAATGTTCTTTCCATTGAGCCAGAGGTACTCCGCCATTTTCCCACCTCCAATCCATTTATAAGCAGAGCACATGCTCGCAATAACATCTCTTCTTACACCACAGAGATTTTTTATAAAGGGTTTGTTTCCCTAGGAGATATATCAGAATCTGCTGGGAGAGGGAGAGGGGTGGGCTGAGGGGCATTCAGGACAGAGGGTTGTTTAAATTAGTACTCTTCCCCTCCCCCGTTAGTGATTAAACTATCTCTTAACTCTTATAATAGTCTTTTTTTAAAGATCCAACTTTATCTCTATTTTATCCTTTCAACAAAAATGTATTGAGTACTTACATGTGCCAAGTATGGCCTAGGTGCTGAAGATACAGCAGTGAGCAAAATGTATGAGGTCCCTACATTCATGCAGCATATATTCCAAACAGCGACCGGTTCTCTGAATGAAATGAAACAGGACGATGAGGTAGACGATGAGAGGGGCTGCTGGATAGGGTGGTCAGGGAAGTCCTCTCTGAGGAGTGGCATTCAGGCCAAGGGCTGAATGGCAAAAAGCAGCCAGCCATGCAAAAAGCTGGAGTAAGGTGTTGGGCATTTTCTTGCCCACAGCTGGCACTGGCACTGCTCCTCTTACCTCACAAAGGCATCAAGCGCAAACGCAGCCTAGTCGACTCCCAGCTCAGGCCAGAATGCCAAAAGCACCAGCCAGCCTTGGTCCTCATGAGCCTTTCTCTCTGCCAAAGCCTGGAGCTGGCTCTGGTCCCCATGACCTGGAATCACAGACAGCTCTGCACTTTGTCCCACAGCTCCCCAAATCCATAGGAGTACTCACTCCATCTTCAGCAAGAGTGGGGACCTACAGAAAGGAAGCCCCTGACTCACAGGATGGTTGACTTTCAAACTGTCAGTTCTTTCAAAACTGAAAAACATTTACATCAGCAGTTTATTTTTCCATAAGCAGTTCGTCTTTGTTAAGGATCCAGATTCTTGTCTTTCTCTTTTCCCTGAATGGAACTTAACATACAAGCAGCAGACAAGGCAACTAGTGGAGACGGTGTGAACTAGAAGATTCTGGAAAGCAGTTTGGCTCATGATTCCTTGTTTGACGTGTCTATGCGCCATGTCCTGTAATTTTTACATATGAGGTGACTGGCATCTAGGCTTCTATTCAGTATTGATTCCAGAGGGAGGCTAAGTGGTGAAGTTCCCCATAATTAAACCTCAAAGACATAGAATCAATGGTGTCTTCAGTATTATGTCAGTAGAGGTGTTTCATACAAACCAATCTCTGAAAAAGATCAGTCTTGGACTTATGGTGAATGGTAACCAAGTTTATGTTTGTATAAAAGTGAAAAATAAACTTTAAACCCTAACCTAAAAGATCAGTGATGGGGGTAAAGGAAGCATATGACCCCTGAGGAACTTTTTCAAATTAACATTCCTTTGTCTCCTTGTAAAAAATTATGATACATACCCTGGGGATATGACCTTTTTGACAACAGTCATTATACTCAGCTTGGCTACTCATGGTCTGTGTTGGAGCAGAAAGAAAATTCTGGAACCTTCTGGAAGAGAGTTTTTCACGAAGCCAAACTTTAAATAAATTGTAACTTGTAGAAGCTATCAGGCCAGGGTCAGGATTTGCACAGAGTGTCGCTGATGACCCTAAATTGGAATTAACACACTCCCACCCTTCCACAATACTTGGTGTGTCCATAATGGCACTCTGTATTGTATTGTACTTCCCTGTAATTTGTGTTTCTCTCCCATCTGAATGTGAAGACAAACAGATGTCGTTCATCTTCGTAACCCCACAGTGCCTTGTACATAGATACTGAAGATTTGTTGAATAAAATTTGTTGTATTCAGACCCTTATACATTTCCTAATTTTTTGCATTGATGCATTTGGACAAAATTCTGAACTTCAAAGATAAGCTTCTCAAGTAGGACTTGGACTATAAATCAGTTTATTCATTCCTTCAGCAACTATTCATTAGCATGTACTGTGTTGATCAGCCCACCTCTCGTAGATTTTAAAATACATACTTAAAAATGAGTTGCCACTTCTGAAATCTCTATAAGTCCTGATGCTTTACTTTTGAAGTTTCTATAACTTTAAAGTGCTTAAATATCTAATTTGAATCTACCTAAGTTGGCAGAAACTCTGAAATAAGCTCCTCCAGGATAACAGAATAAACTGTCTGTCACTATGATATGATTTTTTTTTTTTAACTTTTGGGGAAAGCAAATAGCACGAAGATCAAATTCCTCCAATAATGGATTTTTCCACTCAATTATTCAGCTGTCGAAGCTGCTGGGCCATGCAGAACTGATTTCAAGACTGCTCCACTGCCAGATGAAGCTATCAGGATTGTCAGTCTCCATGGAGCCTGGGAATGGTTTCAGAATGGTCACAAAGGACCATCAGAATTAAATGTACTTTACTAGGGAAAATAATTATTTTCCTACTGGAATTTACTAGCCATCTCCTTCATCCTTCAAGGTTCTGAAATGTTTCTCAGTAAACACAATTCTGTTATTTTCAGCTGTCTTTACAAGATATCGATAACTAAATATTCAAATAACCTAGGTTTGGGCAGTGTTAACCCAGCAACTCTCTCTCTTTTAATCCATAAGAAAAGTTCTACGCTATCAAATAAAGTTCTTAAACTTTTAACTGACAGTTCTCAACCAAATAATGGCTTTCTCTTTGTTTCATAAGGACAATCCCTTAACCTCCCTCCCCTTTCTGATAATCTGACTTTCCAAAGAATTACCTTCTTACTAATGGAATAAAAGAAATGAAAAGTTTTCCCCTATTAAAGCAAGTGAGGAAAATGGTCACTTCCTCTAATTCCCACTGACAGCAATAGGCATGTATATTAATTTTATTAATGGCTATTTTAGCTGTCTTTCATGAAGTCCTTCAAAATCACTCTCACTCATGTTATAACCACTGAGTTGTACAAACTTATAACTTAAGAATGCTGATCACAGAATAATAAGTGAAAAATATTTTATCAGTATATACTTACAAATTAACATGATCATATACACACAAAAGTTCCAAGATGTACTCTGATTTGATAAAGCCAACTGGGAAATTATAAACTCACAAACATCAGTAAATGATATCTCTTATAAAAGCAATCTTCACTTTAAGAGCTTCAAATCACATTTTTGGTGATTCAGTTTACAGATGATAACTTTCAAGAACATCCCTGTTGCATAAAGCAATGTTAACCACTATTGGTACAACTACAGAAAAAAACACCAGACTTACTCCCATATTAAGAGGGCCAAGAATTCAAGTCCTTTTTGAAGCTGCTCAGAATCAAAATGGCAGTTTCTAAAAAAGAAACATCTTTAAAAACATTGAAAAGCTACCGCAGATTTTGACAGGCTCTTGTTTTTAAATATAAAAGTATTGGTTAGAACCAAGCAAGAAGACACATTTAGATAGCAGAACTTGGGAGCTGATGGAACTGGAAACTCTCAATGTCAACCTCACCTCGTCATCGTTATCCAAGTAACTATAGGTAACGATTGATTTCCCATTGATTGGGTCACTTGATTGCTTGGATCACTTCAGGATGCTTGGCTCTTGGCCAGCAGTAGTGAGCGAGATAGGGAAGTAGAAAAACAATCAGAGATATCAGAAGGCACTATTGCTTTTATCATCTGTTTTGCAAAGTCACCATTTGGCCATGTCGACGACAACTAGCTTTGTTGTTTTGAACAGCGTGACAGATGTCCAGAGCTGACTTGCTTTGACTCTGTATTTGAAATGCTCCATCTTTTGTGAGCATTTATCACTTATCTTCTTTGAACCTCAGATTTTTGTAAAAATGTAAAAAGTGGAGATAATGATAATACTGCTCCTGCCTGCCTCAAAGGGTTGGGAGAAAGGTCAAGTGAGATCCTAGATGATAAGGGGCTTTGAAAACCACAAAGTGCTGCACAAATGTACGGTTTCATTCTGATGGTCTCAGAAGAGTTTTCTGCGTGAAACATATCAAGCATTCCCAAAACCTTAACTACATGCAGAACCCTGTGTTCAGATCAGAGTTGCTTGTACGTCTGCCAAAGGCTGTGCAAAACTCCCTGTGTGATATTCCTTCTATAAACCATCGCCATGGCTAGGTCCCACAAGGCTGAAGATTCAGGGCTCATTGCAGAGGATCAGCACCCACAGAGTGCCAAGTC
Source organism: Diceros bicornis minor (assembly GCF_020826845.1). Taxonomy (NCBI): domain Eukaryota; kingdom Metazoa; phylum Chordata; class Mammalia; order Perissodactyla; family Rhinocerotidae; genus Diceros; species Diceros bicornis. The sequence goes on along the minus strand of NC_080742.1, from coordinate 13,510,504 downwards.
CGAGACCAAAGGCCCCACAGCTGGCGTTTAGGAGAACACCCATGTTTCCTTGAAGTGAGAACGAGGAATGAAAGATACTGATGCTGTTCTAGACATTGTGTCAGTCCGGTAGGCACAGTGAGGACAACGCTGGCAGAAATCTAACCTTTTAAGCAAACACATTCAAATCTAGGCAGCACCCTGCCTAGACCTTAAGGTCTAGGCCTTAAGTCAGTCCAGTACAGAGTTTTAAAAGTGAATTCTGCTTGATCCACCTAACTGTGTAGGCAAGTTACATAACCTCTCTGTGTCTTCTCATCTGTAAAATGGAGACAGTAATAATATCTAATGGGGTTGTTAAAAGGATAAAATGAGATAATAAAGCACTTAGAACAATGCCTGCAACATAGCAAGCTCTCAATAAATGTTAGCTACAATTAGTTTTATTTTTATCTTAATTGAGATTTAAACTCCTATACCTCTATTTGCCCATCAATAATATAATGTAAGCAACTACTTATCTCCTGGAAGTAGAGATTTTTTTTCACTAACTGAGATATGTCTTGAAATACTTTAGTAGATATTTTTTATTTGAAGTAAATGATGTTCAAAAGGAACCTTCTCTTTGGTTTAAGAGGTTGGACACAATAAGGAGTTTCAGCTGAAAGGGACAGGAGAAGGCACAGAATCCAGTAACAAAAATGGTGCAGAGAATATAAAAACCCAGGAGAACAGTAAATACCTTTAAAATGACAATGTTGGTATTACACAGTGCCCATAAAACAGTCAAACCTGCGGTACTTGCCAAGCTTGTTTGCCATCGCTTCCTAAATTTGGCTGGTAAGCAAGGAAGACATCTGGAAAAATAGTTAAAACAAAACAGTGTCTAATTAGTTTTAAAATATTTTAGTTAAAAAGTACAGTAATTAAATAATGCAATTCTCAGGGGATAAAAGGAAGCCACTATTTTCGGAAGATACAGTATTGCGTTCTCAGACATTGCCAGTGGAGACATTTGGGGCTTGTGAGGAAAGCATAATTATTTCTTCTTTAATTTTTCATTATGAAACTATTCAAACTATCAAAAGTACCAAAAATAATATATAACACCTTTTTCCCACGACTAAGATCAAATAGACATCAACATTTTACCTTAGTTCCTTCACAGAGTTATTGCGAAAACCAAGATTATATCCAATCCTTGTGCTAGCTGGTTCCCGTTCTAGTACAGATTCCAGTTGGCTGTATAACTATTTTCTGTGACTAGAGATCCTCTGCAATAAATTAAAACTTGGGAGTAAATGTTGGATTCTGAGCTGTAAATAAAAAATCTTCCCTATATCCTGAGTCATCTGAGAGACTCACTAAATATCTGGCCATGTCTGATTGAATTAGTCAGTTTTTTTTAATTGATTAAAGCAAAGCCAACCCTCTACACAAGGTGGATTATTTAAAGCAGGTAGAGATTCTACTTCCTCAAAAAATATTTTCCCCATCAACTTGCCAATTCTCCTGTTGGTCAATTGGATTCTAATCACAACTCACTCGTATGGGGTCCGTATTAGCTTGGGTTCTCCAGAGAAGCAGATCCAATAGGATATATACATATGTACATACATATGAAGAGATTTATTCTAAGGAATTCACCACTGGCCTTCAGGGGTGTCCCAGAAATGGGCTATGGTGCTGCAGCTGTCCACTCTCAGATGATGCCTGCATGTCATGAAGAGCCATCTCTAAGCCAAGGCCCAAGTCTTCTCTTCCTCTGTCAAGTGCTCAAAGGGAACTCCTCACGAGGCCATAGATGCAGGCTGGGAGAGAGAAGGCAGTGTAGCAGGTATGGGGACCACGGGCATTCGGGCCACTTCTTCATGTAACTCACTTGTGCTTTCAGGGCCTGCTCAAGCCCAGTCACCTTTGTGCCACTTTCATTTGATGATGGAGTGCTGCTGTGCATGCCCAGCTTGATGGCTTCTTGGTGGGTCAGATAACACCCAGTTCATGACGGGCAGCTCAGGTTGCAACGATAACTTGGTGTCTCATGGTTCAGCCTCTGCTAATGTCCAGTAGCCAGCCAAGAGCTGTTCCTCAAAAGGGAAGTAGTTATCTGCAGAGGATGGCAGAGCTTTGCTCCAACATCCTAAGGGCCTGCACTGTGATTCACCTGTAGAGGCCTGCCAAACGCTCCAAACAGCCTCCCTGTCTGCCACTGACACTTCCAGCACTGTTGGATCTGCTGATTCATGTGGTCCAAGTGGGAGAGCAACTTGCCCAGCAGCCTGGACCCGTTGCAGAGCCTTCTCTTGTTCTCGCCCCACTCTAAACTAGGAGCTTTTTGGGTCACTCAGCATGTGGACTAGAGTAACACACCCAAATGAGGAATATGTTGCATTGGTTGTAGAAGGGGCCAGATGCAACAACTTATTCTTAAAAGGTGAAGGGGTATCCTAACATGTCCCTCACCACTGGACCCCTAGAAATTTCACTAAGGTAGAAGGCCTTTGAATTTTTGTCAGATGTGTTTCTCACCCTCTGACACACAAATGTCTTATTAGATTTCTACTTCTTGCTCACTACATCCAAGAAGAATAATTTCATCAATGTAATGGACCACTGTGACATCTTGTGAAGGAAAAGGCAATTTACTTTTTTTTACATTTAAAAGCGATTTATTAAAATTCAGAACAACTAGATTATACAATGGTAGCAAATGAAATACTGCCTAGTACTACAGGCATACCTCATTTTATTGCTCTTTGCGTTGTGCTTCACAGATATTGCATTTTTTACAAACTGAAGAGTTTTTTTTAGTTTTCTGTTTTGTTTTGTTTTGTTTTGCTGAGGAAGATTCACCCTGAGAGCTAACATCTGTTGCCAGTCTTCCTCTTCTTTTGCTTGAGGAAGATAAGCCCTGAGCTAACATCTGTGGCAGTCTTCCTCTACTTTGTATGTGGGTCGCCGCCACGGCATGGCTGACAGGTGGCGTAGGTCCGTGCCCTGGATCCAAACCCACAGACCTGGGCCGCCAAAGCAAAGCAATCCAAACTTAATCACTATGCCATGGGGCCAGCCCCCTAAATTAGTTTTTTGTTGAGGTAACATTGGTTTATAACATTATATAAATTTCAGGTATCCATCGTTATATTTTGACTTCTGTGTAGATCACATCGTGTTCACCACTGGAAGTCTAATTGCCATCCATTACTGTACACATGTGCCCTTTTACCTCTTTTGCCCTCCCAGCTCCACCAATCTATTCTCTGTGTCTATGTGTTTGTTTGTTGTTGTTGCTTTTTTATCTTCCACATGAGTGAAATCATATGGTATTTGGCTTTCTCCACCTGATTTATTTTACTTTACATAATACCCTCGAGTTCCATCCATGTTGTTGTGAATGGCAAGATTTCATCATTTTTATAGCTGAGTAGTATTCCATTGTATTTATATGTACCACATCTTCTTTATCCATTCACCTATTGATGGGCACTTCGGTTGTTTCCAAGTCTCAGCTATTGTGAATAATGCTGCAATGAACATAGGGGTGCATATATCTTTTCAAATTAGTGTTTTCGTGTTCTTTGGATAAATACCCAGAAGTGGAATAGATGGATCATATGGTAGTTCTATTTTTAATTTTTTGAGGAATCTCCATATGTTTTCTCCATAGTGACTGCACCAGTTTACAATTCCACCAGCAGAGTATGAGAGTTTCCTTTTCTCTACATCCTCTCCAACACTTGTTACTTCTTGTTGTTTTAATAATAGCCATTCTGATGGACATGAGGTGATATCTCAATGTGGTTTTGATTTGCTTTTCCCTAATAATTAGTGATGTTGAATTATTGAATTATTTCATGCACCTGTTGGCTGTCTGTATATCTTCTTTGGAAAAACCTCGGTTCAGATCCTCTGCCCATTTTTTAATTGGGTTGTTTGTTTTTTTTGTTGTTGAGTTGTATGAGTTCTTTGTATATTTTGGATATTAACCCTTTATTTGATATATGATTTGCAAATATCTTCCCCCAATTGGTAAGTTGTCTTTTATTTTGTTGATGGTTTCCTTTGCCATGCAGAAGCTTTTTAGTTTGATGTAGTCCCATTCATTTATTTTTTCTTTTGTTTCCCTTGCCTGAGGAGACATGATATTCAAAAACATACTGCTAAGAATGATGTCAAAGAGCATACTGCCTATGTTCTCTTCTAGGAGTTTTATGGTGTCAGGTCTTACATTGGAAAGGGAAATTTAGATCCCTCCAAACTAAATTATGACCTAGGGCTGGAGAGTTGAGGTGGGACAGTGAAGGTGTATTGCTGACCTTGCCAGCTGAAAGCAAACTGCTTTTCATAATCTTTACGAACAGATATTGAGAAAAAAGCATTTTCCAGATCAATAGCTGCATACCAGTTCCCAGGGGATGTGTTAATTTACTCAAGCATGAAACCACACCTGGTACAGCAGCTGCAGCTGGAATCACCACCTGGTTAAGCTTACAGTAATCCAATGTCAATCTCTAAGATCCATCTGCCTTCTGCACAGGCCAAATAGGTGAGTTGAATGGGGATGTGATGGAAATCACCATTCCTGCATCTTTCAAATCCTTGATGGTGGCACTAATGTCTGCAATCTCTCCAGGCATGCAGTAGTACTTTTGGTTTACTATTTTCCTAGGTAGAGGCAGTACTAGTGGCTTCCACTTGGCCTTTTCCACCATAATATCCCTCATTGCACAGGCTTGGAAATCCATGTGGGGATTCTGCCAGCTGCTGAGTATATCTATTCCAATTATGCATTCTGGAATTGGGGAAATAACCACAGGATGGGTTTGGGGATCCACTAGGTTCACTGTGAGACAAACTTGAGCTAAAAATCCATTGATCACCTGACCTCCATAAGCTCCTATTCTGACTGGTGGACCACAGTGACATTTTGGATCTCCTGGAAGTAGTGTTAGCTCAGAACCAGTGTCCAGTAATCCCCCCCAAATCTGATTATTTCCTTTTCCCCAATGCACACTTACCCTGGTAAAAGGCCATAGGTCCCTTTGGGGAAGGCTGGAAGAAAGATTAATAGTACATTTTTGGCGGTACACCAGGGTCCTTCCTCAAGCCAGCCCAGCCTCCCCTTCATTCAAGGGATTCTGGGTCTGTAAACTGGCTCAAATCTGGCAGTTGATTGAGGTGCCATGATTCTGTTTTTATGATTCAGGTTGGACTTTTGTCCACTTGACCTAGAACTTTTCTGCTTACACAGATTAAGAATTTAGTAGACTTCCTATCTATTTCATTTCTATGAACACCATGATCAACTAGCCAACAGGTCTTTGGGAATGAGGCCATTCTGATTGATTGCTGCTTTGACTCTGTTGTCCATTGCAGTAACCACACCCACTTTGCCTTTGGCAGTTGAATGCTTCCTCTTGGCCTGGAATCTAATTACTCCCATTACATTTAGGTTACCAAATTCAGTGACTACAATCCCCACTCTAAGGTCTGGCCTACATAGAAAAGCAATCACTAACTCTTCCAGGGTGCTGGGACTCCCCTCACAAATTTATTTCTCACAGTAGTGGTGAAAAATATGTCTTCTGGACCCTCCCAGGATGAGTGAGTAGATCTTAAATGACAAATTCACTCTAATATTCCCATCTCCCTAAGCTTTTGAATCTCTTCCTCTACGTTAAACCAAGGCATGCCCAGCATTTCCAGTTTGCTCATTGTGGGTCACCTTTTGGTCCGTGTTTCAGCCAACCAACCAACCAACCAAACTGTTACAGCCCTTTCTAACTACTCAAGCTGCAACGTTAACTGCAGAATGTCTGCTTAGTGAGCTCATATCAATAAATTCTGCCTGATCCAACTTTACGTTCCTTCCACCATTATCCTACACCCTCAATATTCATTCCCACATGTGTTCCCCAGATTTTTGTCTATATAAATTAGAAAACTCAAGCAGTTCTTTTGGAAAGTAGCACACCTCCTCGTGGGTCATACTCTATAAGTCACCTTAAGGTGCCTGTGGGGGCTTGAGTCTAGTTATAGCTCTAGAAGCAAAGAGTGGTGAGGATGGGTCCTAAGGAGAATCAGCATTATCTTGTGTGACAGCTGCCTCAGGGGAAGTCATTACAGTTGCCTAAGGCAATGCAGGGTTAATCCCCTCCGACAAGGATGGAAAGGCTGTTCCCACTGGGGCTGGGGAGGCCGTTCCCACTTGGGGTAGAGAGGCCTCTTCCTCTGGGAAAGAAGGCACATCAGAATTTAGGGGCTCAATGTCCTCAGCTTCATCAAGGTCTTCCCACACATCCCCATTCCAGTTTACAGGATCCTTTTCTTTCCCAACCAATGCCCTCGCTTTAACAGCAGGCTGGGAGTTCAACTTGCATTGCAATGCAGCCAATTGCAGAATGCGATTCTGCATTTGATTTTCAGCAGTCTCAGCCCTGGGGCTACAGGAGATAAGGGTCTCCTTCAGAGTACACATAGAAGTTTTCAGTCATTTATGTGGCACTTGAGCTGGGAATTTGACTTCTTGAGCTCATCATTTTCTTTCACCACTTTGTCAAGAGACATTAGGAGCAACTAGCCAACCTCATATTAATGTTTGGAGGTGTCATATACAGAGTCACCTGGCTTCTTACTTCTCATAAGTGGTTTGATTAGGGATACCCAATGGAGGTATTTTGCATACCCCTGTTGTCAGATCACACCATGGACTATCAGTACTCTCTTCACTACTGGAAATAGTTATTAGCATATTTAAATCTAACCAGATTAGAAAGCCAATTCCGGAAACCTCAGAATGAATTCAGAAAACTCATCCTTAAAATTCTGTTCCTCTAGAACCACTCTCAGTACCAAAATCTGTATTAGTCTGGGCTCTCCAGAGAGACAGAACCAAAATAGTGTATGTATACATATGGTTTATTATAAGGAATAAGCTCACACAATTATGCAGGATAAGTACAAGATCTGCAGTTGACAAGCTGGAGATCCAGAAGAGTCGATGATATGGTTCCTGTCCAAGGCCGAGGGCCTGGGAACCAGGAGAGCCAATGATGTAAGTTCTAGTCAAGTCTGAGTTCCAAGGCAGGAGAAGGACAATGTCACAGCTCGAAGACAGACTGGGAGAGAGAATCCTTTCTTCTTCAGCCTTTTTTTTGGCACAGACCTTCAATGAATTGGATGAAACCAACTCGCATTGGAGAGGACAATCTGCTTTATTCAGTCTACCAATTCAAATATTAATCTCATCCAGAAACACCCTCACAGAAACACCCAAAAATAATGTTTAACCAGATATCTGGGCACCATGTGACCCAGTCGAGTTGACACATAAAATTAACCATCACAGGATGGATGAGAAAAAGTAGGGTGGCTCTCTCAAACACATACTCAGTTTAAATACCCAGCTTCTGGTTGTCTGGAACAACCTTCTAATCATCTTTTCGTTTGCATAGTAGCAAGAATCAATTGAATCCTATGAAGCAGAGATGCTAGACTGGTCATTTTAAAATACAGTGAGACAAGAAGGGTGAGAAAACAAAGCAGCTCTGAGATGTCTGGACCAGGAAAGGCAGATATGGGCTGATCAAGGAGTTGGGGTGAACCCTAGGATAGTGATGATAAGTGCTGGGTGGTGGTGGTGGTGATGATAGCAGATAAAATTTATTAAATGATCGTAATGAGTTAGGCAGGTACCATGATAATATTAACTTTATTTAATCACCAGAGCAACCATATGAGGCATGTACCATTATTGTCTCCAGTTTACAAATAAGAAAACTGAGACTTTTGGAGGTTAGATCCAAAGTCACAGGGTATTGGTCAGTTACAGAATGGGAATTCCAACCCACTATGTGATACGGCTGGAAGGGGATGTCAATACCAAGCTATACAGGCTGTGTGGGGAGGGATCCAGGCAGGAAATACACCATAGCACACATCATGCACTGCACAGTTTTGCCTTAGCTAATTAGAGGAAGGATGTGTTTGTTAGAACACTTGAAAGTGTCTGAATCAAAGGGCAAACAAGAGAGACTGGTCTCTGATGTTTAGCTCAACCCAGAGAAGTTGGCATTAAGGATACTTGCTGCAGCAAATGAAGAAAAAGGAAAAGGTAAAGGAGAAATAGAATCATCTTTGTTCAATCTTCCCATTCCCAAGGTTGAAATTAATTATAGAGGAGAAAAAAGAAGCATGGGGCCAAAAACAAGACAATTGATTAAAAGGCAGAAAATATTAACAGAAAAGAAATTCAGGTGGATTTCTATGTAGGGATAACAATAGAATAAGAATAACTACAAGTCTATGAATTATATCCCAATTTAGATCATGTGAAAGAAAGGAGATGACACAGAGGTGCTGTGCTTTATATAATACATAATGCAATCCTGGGCAGCTTTGTGTTCTTCAGGCTGGATGTAGGCTCTTTGGGAGCATGTCATCAACTTCTGACACAGCAATGTGCTTACAGTAAGTACTCAATAAAATATTGTCTTTCTTCAACATTGAATTGGATGATTATCACAACAACTACTTTTCCATTATTAGGCAACAGTCTAATTTTTTTTCTTCTTTTGGAGTTACATAGTGTGTGAATCATTAGGGGACTTAATTACTTAAGTATGTTTAGAAATTCAAGACCAGAGATTAAGAATATAGACTTTTTAGTCATATCAGGTTTTCAATCCCAGCTCCTCCCCCTCTTGGTGGAGGGCTTGAAATATGTTATTTAATCTCTCTGAGCCTCTGTTTCCACATTTGTAAGTTGTGCTGATAGTTTATAGCCACCTCCCAGGTTGTTGAGGATTGAATAAAATGTGTCAATTATTATCCTGATGCCTCAATAAATAGTGATGATGGATGGATGGATGGGTAGATGGATGAATGAATAGCCAAGAAGCAAAACAAAACAAAACAATGAATGCCTCAAAAAGAAATGAGTGGACTTACCAACACCCAAAGTTCGGAATAAGGACAAGTCCCATGAATTTTTAGAGGGTACCACCACCTCTCTAATAGCTGCTGGTAGTTTTAGAGGTATTTGAATGCCCACATGATTTGTTTGGGCTTCTAAAATTTGACTGTGAATTAAAAGCTTACAAAGAGCTCTCGAGGAAAGCTCCACAGGCACCTGTGCTGAGATCTAAACCTTCACACCTCTCAGCTGATTAATGGTGTAATTGTGGGCTGATACAGGGAGGTGGAGTGCTGTGAAGGATGATGGCACTGCTTTGCTTAGAGAGATTGACATTTCATTTTCCTAACTGCCTTGCCAAATGATTCTCTTCCTCCTCCTCCATAGCCTATCTTTGAGAATCCAAATGTTGTGAATTAACCTGTAGCATTAATCATAGCTTTCTTGTTACAGAATTTTTCGTATCACTGTTTTCCCATGCTGCACTCAGCTCTCGTGTTTATGATTGAGAGGTGGAATTGGAGTAGTTCATTTGGAAACAAATATGCAAAGAAGTGTATTTAACAATCACAGCACTTGTAATGAAAGTTCCTCACTTACATGTGGAATCTGAAAAAGTCGAACTTGTAACAGAGTAGAATGGTGGTTACCAGAGAGGCTGGGGAGTGGGGGAAGTGGGGACATATTGGTCAAAGGGTACAAACTTTTAATTATAAGAGGAATAAGTTCTTGAGACCTAATGTACAGCATGGTGACTATAGTTAATAATAATGTATATACTCATAATTTGCTAAGGGAGTAGATCTCAAGTGTTCTCACCATACACACACACAAAAGTAACTATGTGAGGTGGCAGATATGTTAATCATCTTGATTGTGGTAAATATTTCACAATGTGTATGTATATCAAAACATCATGCTTTATATCTTACATATATACAATTTTTATTTGTCAATCATACCTGGGGTGGGGAGGGTCAGTACTAAATGATGCCAGAGCCCCAGAACTTAAAGCTCAATGTCCAGATGGAAACTCCACAAATCTGCTTAGGGAAGATCTGGTTTTCAAGCAACTTGAGCTATTTAAGAAGAATTTTAAGAAGAACAAGAACTCTACTACCTTGAATCCTAGTATTCCTTTCCTGTGTAATTGTGAATTGTTCTCAATGCCTTTTAATTGCTGCTGTCAAAGAAAGAGATCCGGGGCTTAGAAAATAATCATGCTTTTGACATACCTCTTCAGAACTAGTAGGAAAGCTAAAAGTGGTCAGTGAGTGATGAAAGATAACGACAAGAATAGTTTATCCCTTCTTGCCTTGCAGACCCACCCTATCCCCAACACCAACCCACCCACCCTCCACTCATTCACAGTCAGTGTTTGCCTAGATTAACTCCAACTTTCACACCTTGGCTTAATCATCACTTCCTCTGTGAAGTGCCCCCAATCACTTTGCCACACAAACTAGATTAGGGTTATCAAAGAAAAATTGCACCAGACAAGTTAAACAGGCAAGGAAGACTTTATTCAAGACTACTGCGGGCCGGCCCCATGGCTTAGTGTTAAGTGCGTGCGCTCCGCTACTGGCGGCCCAGGTTCGGATCCCGGGCACACACCGAGGCACTGCTTCTCCAGCCATGCTGAGGCCGCGTCCCACGTATAGCAACTAGAAGGGTGTGCAACTATGACATACAACTATCTACTGGGGCTTCTGGGAAAAAAAGGAGGAGGATTGGCAATAGATGTTAGCTCAGAGCCGGTCTTCCTCAGCAAAAAGAGGAGGATTAGCATGGATGTTAGCTCAGGGCTGATCTTCCTCACAAAAAATAAAAATACTGCAATGGGGGAGAGAGATTGAACTCAACTCTGTTGAAAGAAAAGAAGGGAGAGTTTTTAAGCACTGGAGTAAGCAAGTGGAAAAGTGCTGGAGGACATTAGAGGGGAGATTGGTCAATGTGATGACTCCATCCGTGCGGCCATCTGTGTTTGCTCATTGGCACTTAAGTTAGGCTCCTACACACACGCCCCCCACACGTACAGATACACACACGGACTGGGAGATAGATAATTTCAAAAGGATCGCTCCCAGGTCCTTGAGAAAAACATCCTGAGTTATAAAACCGGCAAGAGGCTGGGAGAAGATATACATCTCAAAGGGGCAGAGAAAGAATTTACAATTACAAGCTGTCTAAAGCAAATGCTCTAGGGGGCCGGCCCAGTGGTGCAAGCGGTTAAGTGCACGCACTCCGCTGCGGCGGCCTGGGGTTCGCCGGCCCAGATCCCGGGCACGCACCCGATACACCGCTTGTCAAGCCATGCTGTGGCGGTGTCCCATATAAAGTAGAGGAAGATGGGCGTGGATGTTAGCCCAGGGCCAGTATTCCTCTGCAAAAAGAGGAGGATTGGCAGATGTTAGCTCAGGGCAGATCATCCTCACACACAAAAAAATAAAAATAAAAAAAGTAAATGCTCTAAGAAAAGGGAGGGCAGAGGCCTATAGTCAGGAAGCAACTGCTCAAGTTTAAGTTGAGGGGGACACGAAGGATATCTTGGTCAGGGTCCTCCTGTTTGCTACATGCTTTTGTGACACTTTCATAATAGTTGTTCCAATTTTGATTATCTGTTTGGGCTTCTAAAAGTTTGACTTTGAATTTACAAGCTTAAGAAGAGATCTTGATGAGAGACCCAACAGTACCTGAATTGAGTAGAACTGATTTATTTAATATCTGTCCATTTGGGCAGGAGCAATGTCTCTATTTTGTTTACCACCTCAGTCCAGAGTATACACAGAGTATCTGGCACATAGTAGACACTCATTAAATATTTGTGGAGTAGAAGAAAGTTCTCAAAGAACCCAGTTTCTTCAGAATTCTTCGCTGATCTTTCTCTGGTATCACAGAGCTAAAGACTCGTTTGGGTATTGGGTAAATGGAGAAGGACTTCATTCATTAATTTATGAGTATTTATTACCATGATCACAGCACAATCCTGTCCAAATAGCATGTCTTTTACCTGACTTTTCCTTTATAAGTCAGATAAACACAATATACCAAAAGTCTACACACACGGGATGCACAAAATATTTTTCCGTGTTTATGAGCCGGCTCAAACTAATAGATTAGCTCTAATAAGAGTAAAAAAATTTTGCATACTCTCTTCAGATTTACAAAGATGCTTTAAAGAAAGTAAATGGAATGTATCTCTTTAAAAAGTTATTTGGGAGAGTGACGTCAGCATCATGGCGGAGTGAGCTTTCCCGTGAATTCTTCCCCCACAAAATACAACAAAAGTAACAGCCACAGACCAACAACGGAATCCCAGACAGTGAAAAGCTGGAACGGAGGGATCCACACTGCCGCACATCTGAGAGCGGAACGTGCTGGGCCCCCGGAGGAAGTGGGGAGAGGTAAGGAGAACTCCGCTCCCTCCCCATCAGATCAGCGATCCGGTCCGCACGGCTCCCAGAGAGGGGGGAGGGGCGGCCCTCGGCGGGAAACTGTAGCTCTTCGGGCGCTCTCAGCCAGTGGGAAACTCCCGCACAGAGGGCTCAGAGGAGCCACAGGGCTACCATCAACATCTGAGCAACCCAGAGAGCGGATAAAGAGGGGCAAACGAGAAGCCTCCCACGTCAGGGACCCAGAGGGCAAAAGAGAGAGCTCCCCCCTCCCCGCAACCCGGAGTCTGCAGCTCGACCAGATCTAGCGGTCCGAGGCAGACCTGAATAAACTGGACTGGACCCGTGGATCGCAGTGGGGAAAAGAAACAAAACAAAACAAAACAAAACTGCGGATCGCAGCAGTAAAACTGGGGCAGAGCGCAGGGGGCTTAGACTACACAGCCCTTTACCACCAGACAGTGGCGGCAGGTGGAAATTGCAACCAGAGACTTCCAGGATGAGGAAAATCAAAACCAACACAGGAACCACAATGCAAAAATATATGAAATCACCAGACCAGAAACAAAATGACAAGCACCCAGAAATCAACCCCGAAGACACAGAAATCCATAAACTAAATGACAGAGATTTCAAAATAGCTATCATAAAAACACTCAACGAAATACGAGACAACACAGACAAACAATTAAATGAGATTAGGAGTTTCTTCACAAAAGAGATTGAAATCATAAAGAAAAACCTATCAGGGCTGATGGAGATGAAGAACACAATGGAGGAGATAAAGGAGAATCTGGAATCTTTAAAGAACAGAGCTGACAATATGGAGGAAAGAATTAGTACTTTAGAGGATAGGAATACAGATATACTCCAGATGGAAGAAGAGAGAGAACTAAGACTAAAAAGAAATGAAGAAAGACTCCGAGAAATATCGGACTCTATTAGAAAATGTAACATAAGAATTATAGGTATTCCTGAGGGAGAGGAGAGGGAAAGAGGAACAGAGAGCCTATTCAAGGAAATAATAGCTGAAAATTTCCCAAATCTGGGGAAGGAGCAGGAAATACCAGTAAGCGAAGTCAACAGGACTCCTATATATATTAACAGACAAAGGCCTTCACCACGACACCTAGTGGTAAGGCTAGCCAGGGTCAACGACAAAGAAACAATATTAAGGGCAGCTAGACAAAAACAAAAAATAACGTACAAAGGAACTCCCATCAGGCTCTCAGCGGATTTCTCAACAGAAACTTTTCAGGCTAGAAGAGACTGGAATGATATATTCAAAATACTAAAAGACAAAAACTTTCAGCCAAGAATACTCTATCCAGCAAAAATATCCTTCAAATATGATGGAGAAATAGTAACTCTCCCAGATAAACAAAAGCTAAGGGAGTTCATGGCCACGAGACCGCCACTACAAGAAATACTCAAGAAGGCCCTCAGGCCTGAAAACAAGAAGAGAAAGGGAACACAAAGCTTGGAGTAAGGAGAAAAGTAGGTAGACAAAATCAGAGAAATAGTAGATCTTTACCGGAATAGGTTAGCAACCACTTAAATACTAAACTCAAAGATCAAAGGAAGAAATTCACCAAAAATAAATTTAACCTCATCACTGTAAACACACAGCCACAACACAAGATAGAATAAGGTATAACAAGAGCAACTTAGAAGGGGAAGAGGAAAGTGACTGAATTGACTTAGTATAAGGAAATAGGAGGCTATCAGATAATGGACTATCTCATACAGAAGATTTTTCCCCCAAACCTCAAGGTAACCACTAAACAAATAATCAAATTAAAACCACATATGATAAACAAAGAGAAAACTAGAAGAATCATAAGACAGAACAACCAAACTGAATTGGCAGTCCAAAACAAATGGGACAAGAAACAAAGGAAATGCAAAAGAACCAGAAAATAAGTGACAAAACAGCAACATTCAACCCTCATATTTCAATAATTACCCTAAATGTAAATGGATTGAACTCTCCAATCAAAAGATACAGAGTGGCAGGATGGATTAAAAAGCAAGACCCAACAATATGCTGCCTTCAGGAAACACATCTTAGCACTAAAGACAAGCACAGGCTCAGAGTGAAGGGATGGAAGACAATACTCCAAGCTAATGGCAAACAAAAGAAAGCAGGTGTTGCCATACTCATATCAGACAAAGTAGACTTCAAGATAAAACAGGTTAAGAAAGACAAAGAAGGGAAATATATAATGATAAAAGGGACACTCCATCAAGAAGACATATCACTTATAAATATATATGCACCCAACATAGGAGCACCAATGTACATAAAACAACTATTAACAAACCTAAAAGGAGAAATCAACAACAACACAATAATAGTAGGGGATCTTAACACCCCACTTACAGCAATGGATAGATCATCCAGACAAAAAGTTAATAAAGAAATATTAGACTTAAATGAAAAACTGGACGAGATGGACCTAGTAGACATATACAGAGCACTCCACCCAAAAACAGCTGACTACACATTCTTCTCAAGCGCGCATGGAACATTCTCTAGGATAGACCATATGTTGGGAAACAAAGCAAGCCTCAATAAATTTAAGAAGATTGAAATCATAACAAGCATCTTTTCAGACCATAAGGCTATGAAACTGGAAATGAACCAGGAAAAAAAAACTGGGAAAGTGACAAAAATGTGGAGATTAAACAACATGCTACTGAACAACCAATGGATCATTGATGAAATTAAAGGAGAAATCAAAAACTATCTGGAAACAAACGAAAATGATAACATGCCATATCAAACCATATGGGACGCAGCAAAAGTGGTCCTGAGAGGGAAACTCATAGCGATACAAGCCCACCTTAACAAACAAGAAAAAGCCCTAATAGGCAACCTTAAATTACACCTAACAGAACTAGAAAAAGAAGAACAAACAAAGCCCAAAGCCAGCAGAAGGAGAGAAATAATAAAAATCAGAGCAGAAATAAATGATATTGAGACCAAAAAAACAGTAGAAAGGATTAATGAAACAAAGAGTTGGTTCTTCGAGAAGATAAACAAAATAGACAAACCCTTAGCCAGGCTAACTAAGAAAAAAAGAGAAAAGGCTCAAGTAAATAAAATTAGAAATGAAAGAGGAGAAATTACAACGGATACCATGGAAATACAGAGGATTATAAGAGAATACTATGAGAAATTATATGCCAACAAATTGGACAATCTAGAAGAAATGGATAAATTCTTAGACTTATACAACCTCCCAAAATTGAACCAAGAAGAAATGGAGAATCTGAATAGACCAATCACAAGTAAAGAGATTGAAATAGTAATCAAAAACCTCCCAAAAAATAAAAGTCCAGGACCAGATGGCTTCTCCAGTGAATTTTACCAAACATTCAAAGAAGATTTAATACCCATCCTCCTCAAACTATTCCAAAAAATAGAGGAAGATGGAACACTTCCTGAATCATTCTATGAGGCCAACATCACCCTGATACCGAAACCAGACAAAGACAATACAAAGAAAGAAAATTACAGGCCAATATCGCTGATGAACATTGATGCAAAAATCCTCAACAAAATATTGGCAAACCGAATACAACAATATATTAAAAAGATCATACACCATGATCAAGTGGGATTTATACCAGAGACGCAGGGATGGTTCAACATCCGCAAATCAATCAACGTGATACATCACATCAACAAAACAAAGAATAAAAACCACATGATCATCTCAATAGACGCAGAGAAGGCATTTGACAAGATACAACATCCATTTATGATAAAAACTCTCAATAAAATGGGAATAGAAGGAAAGTACCTCAACATAATAAAGGCCATATATGACAAACCCACAGCTAACATCATACTCAACGGGGAAAGACTGAAAGCCATTCCTCTGAGAACAGGAACGAGGCAGGGCTGCCCACTCTCACCACTCCTGTTCAACATAGTACTGGAGGTTTTGGCCAGAGCAATTAGGCAAGAAAAAGGAATAAAAGGAATCCAAATAGGTAACGAAGAAGTGAAACTCTCACTATTTGCAGATGACATGATTGTATATATAGAAAACCCTAAAGAATCTGTTGGAAAACTGTTAGAAACAATCAACAACTACAGCAAAGTTGCAGGGTACAAAATCAATCTACAAAAATCAGTTGCATTTCTATATGCTAATAATGAACTAACAGAAAGAGAGCTCAAAAAGATAATACCATTTACAATTGCATCAAAAAGAATAAAATACCTAGGAATAAATCTTACCAAGGAGGTGAAGGACCTATACAATGAGAACTACAAGACATTATTGAGGGAAATCTACGATGACATAAAGAAATGGAAAGATATCCCATGCACGTGGATTGGAAGAATAAACATAGTTAAAATGTCTATATTACCTAAAGCAATCTACAGATTCAATGCAATCCCAATCAGAATCCCAATGACATTCTTCACAGAAATAGAAAAAAGAATACTAAAATTTATATGGGGCAACAAAAGACCCCGAATAGCTAAAGAAATCCTAAAGAAAAAGAACAAACCAGGAGGCATCACAATTCCTGACTTCAAAACATACTACAAAGCAATAGTAATCAAAACAGCATGGTACTGGTACAAAAACAGACACACAGATCAATGGAACAGAATTGAAAGCCCAGAAATAAAACCACTCATATACGGACAGCTAATTTTCGACAAAGGTGCTAAGGACATGCAATGGAGAAAGGAAAGTCTCTTCAATAAATGGTGTTGGGAAAACTGGACATCCACATGCAAAAGAATGATAGTGGACCATGTGCTATTGCCATTCACAAAAATTAACTCAAAATGGATCAAAGACCTGAAGGTGAGACCTGAAACTATAAAACTCATGGAAGAAAATATAGGCAACACACTATTTGACATTGGGTTTAAAGGAATCTTTTCGGATGACATGCCTACCCAGACTAGGGAAACTAAAGAAAAAATAAACAAGTGGGACTTTATCAGACTAAAGAGCTTTTATAAGACAAATGAAACCAGAATCAAGATGAACAAACAACCAACCAGCTGGGAGAGAATATTTGCAAAACATACATCTGACAAGGGGTTGATCTCCATAATATATAAAGAACTCACACAATTGAACAACAAAAAAACAAACAACCCGATCAAAAAATGGGCAGAGGAAATGAACAGACACTTCTCCAAGGAAGATATACAGATGGCCAATAGGCACATGAAAAGATGCTCAACATCACTAATCATCAGGGAAATGCAAATCAAAACAACACTAAGATACCACCTCACGCCCGTTAGAATGGCTATAATCACCAAGACAAAAAACAACAAATGTTGGAGAGGATGTGGAGAAACAGGAACCCTCATACACAGCTGGTGGGAATGCAAATTGGTGCAGCCTCTATGGAAAACGGTATGGAGATTCCTCAAAGAATTAAAAATAGAGATGCCCTATGATCCAGCCATCCCACTACTGGGAATCTATCCAACGCACCTGAAATCAACAATCCAAAGAGGCTTATGCACCCCTATGTTCATTGCAGCATTATTCACCATAGCCAAGAAGTGGAAGCAACCTAAGTGTCCCTCGACTGACGATTGGATTAAGAAAATGTGGTATATATATACAATGGAATACTACTCAGCCATAAAAAAAGACAAAATCGTCCCATTTGCAACAACATGGATGGGCCTGGAGCGTATTATGTTAAGTGAAATAAGCCAGAAAGAGAAAGACAAACACTGTATGATCTCACTCATATGTGGAATATAAACCAACACATGGACAGAGAAAACTGGACTGTGGTTACCCGGGAAGGGGGGGTGGGGGGTGGGCACAAGGGGTGAAGGGAGTCATATATGGGGTGATGGACAAACAAAAATGTACAATTTCACAATGTTAGAAACCATTAAAATATCAATAAAAATCAAAAAAAAAAAAAAAGTTATTTGGAAGCATTTGTACTAATGTCATTTTTCTTCTCTCAAAAATATTTCCCTGTAGCAAATAAAAGCATTTACAATCACTCCATTAATCATTCTTTTCCAGAAATAGTCATTGTAGTTTTATAAACATTTAAAATCATCACTCAAGTCCAGCCTTGGACTAGAAGAATAAATTCTAATAGAAGAACTAAAGTATTTACAGAACCTATAACACAAATTCCTCAATAAGGAAAGTTCCCCTAAATTCAAGGGGAACTAGATTCAGCTGCCTTTTAAATAAAATAGAGATGATTGTTAATTGAATGTGAAGTCCCATGAAACAGACTTTATTAACAATGAATCTAGAAATTTTAAAACTTTTTCTAGCCACCAAGAATCACTCATGGTTTTTCATGCGTGATATGGAACAGCATTCTTAAATCATAATACAAAATAAAGGCTTTCATTTCTGCCAGGAACAGCTTGTGGTTGACCTGTAAGAACAACAAAAGCTAATTTTCTCCTTTACATATTTAATTGGTCCTTCCAAAGTTTCAGAGTTGGAAGAGTTTTAATAATGGCATCTTATATTTCTTTTGTTTTTCCTAGGTAAAATTCATGTTTACATAGTGCTAAAACATCTGGATACAAAGAGAAAAACCTAGTTAGTAGCCTTCTGGTTTTTTTCTAGATGATGTCTAATATCCAGATATTTCCAGATGCCTGGATCATAGGGACACACAGTTGTCAACAAGTAATTAGATGAATGGTTTGCCTTTCATCCAAATGTTCTAACTTCAGGTAGTCCCAAAGCTCACTACTCTGTGGGTTCAATAATGACTTCAAGCTGAGACTTTAGATTTTTAGGATTCTCTTTAACATATTCATGACTACAGTAATTCCATGGATTGTTGAAGACAAAATTTGAGTCAATGTCTGTGTATGTAGAGGAAATTTGCAATCTGTGCAAGCTGTATCAGTTATAATGCTTGTGGCTGCCAAGCAACAGGAAACAAGTTCAAAATACCTTAGGCCTTACGCCTCATGCCTCAACAACAAGGAATCAAATTCTCTCACTGAGCAAGAACTCAGTGGTGAGGCAGTTCCAGACTGGTTGAATTAGCAGCTTAACAGTATCATCACTGTCCGTTGTTTCTGTCCTGCAGTCTTCCAAGTGTCTTCCTTGTCCTCAGGACTGAGAAGTAACTGCCCCAGCTCCAAATATTGTATGCTGAAGAGAAGGGACACCTTTTCCTACATGTCTTTCTTTATCAGCCAAGGAACCGTTTCCTCCACAGTCTTTGACATTGCATCATATTATTCAATCATATGAGCAGGCCTAAACAAATCACTTGCATGAAAAATGAGATCATCATGAAAGACAGAATAATCAGGACTCCTCTAATTGGATGACCAAATGAAGCATCCATTTCAGGTTGGTTCTGCCAGCAAGGAAGGAGGGAATGGCTTTGGGTAGGTAAGCACTGGAGTATGCTGAAATCCCTAGAGCTCAATCAGTTATTTATTCATATGCAACTATTTTCTGAGTGCCTACTTTAGACTCTGGGGATAGGGCAGTGAGCAGAACGGATTAAGCCCTGCCTGCCCACATTAAGCTTACAGTCTAGAGGCAGGATATATATAAAAATAAAGACAGAAACAAAAACAAATAGACAAGGAGATAAGTGCTCTGGAGGGGAAAAAGGAAGGTAAAGTGGAGAGAGACTTTCTGGTTCTGAGTGTGAATATGTGTGTGTTGCGAGTAGGGGCTGCGGGATGTTGCTATATTATATGGGGCATTTGGGGAAGACCTCACTGGTAAGATGTCATTTGAGCAGAGACTTGGGATGTAATTCTGAGTGAAATGAGAAGACATTAAAGGGTTTGAACAGAGGAGTGATGTGATCTGGCACATTTTTAGAAAATAGACTCTAGATGGTCAAGGACTGACATAGGAACACTATGAAGATACCATTGCTATATTCCAGGTAAGAGGTGACGAAGGCCTGGCCCAAGGTATTAGTGGAGGAGGTGAGAAGTGGTGGCATTCTGGATACATTTTTAAGATAGAACAAACAGGATTTCCTGATGGAGGATTGGACATGGTGTGTGAGAAATAAAGAGGAGTCAAGGATGACTCCAGAGATGTCGGGCTGAGCAACCAGCACAGAAGCACCATGAACTGAGATGAGGAAGACTGTCCAGGGACCAGCCTCAGGGGAATAGGGGCAGCTTTGGATCCTGACCACTGAGTTGAGCAACATGGAAATCATTGGTGACCTTGGCAAGGAGAAGAGTCTTTTTTGGTAGAATGGTGGAGATGGACATCTAACTGGAGCACCTTCCCACTCTTATGGAGCGGGGCTCTGAGAATGGCAACTTCCAGGTTATGGAAACTTAAGTAGTGAAAAGACAAGCCCCTCAGTAAACACTATGCCCAGAAATGTATGTATGTAAAAATCGTGTCTGTCCTACCAAAATACTTGATATGTTTAGAAACGAACAGCACATTCTGAGACTGACATAATAAGCAGGCTTGTAGCATTGTTGAATGGTTTGGTAGTGTTGGCAGTTGTTGTTTTAACAGGGGTTTCATTTTCCCAACACGTTTCCCCAAACATCATGAACAATTCCGAAAGTCATTATTTTCTTATATGTTACCTGTTCTACTCACCATTGTATCTCAGTACCTAGAAGAATGCCTAGCACAAAGTAGCATTTCAATACATATTTGTTGATTGAATACATGCTTATTTCACAACAGGACTCCCAGGTGTGAAAAAAAGGATTATGTTCAGTCCCTGGTTGTTGAGTTTTTCCCATAATCTCTTTATACACTTGCTCCATAAAACAGCTGTTCCTCTTTTTTTTTTTTTTTTAATAGCCAGAGACTTTTTTCACCCTTGCTGCTTATTGCATTGTACAATACCCATACTATACTTTGATACAGGGTGTTTTTTATAACCATGAAACAGTGAATAAAGAAATTCTATAATGAAGAAAATAGTATCATCAATGCTTCAATGAACAGATGGCTGAGGAACAACCACCACCACCTTATTCAATGCTTACTGTAGGCTTTGTAACACCTAGTCATATAATCCTCATCATAACCCTAGGGGGAAAGTGTTATTATTATTGCCCCCATTTTGCAGTTGAGAAGATCGAGGCTTAAAGAGGTTTAAGTGTCTTGCCCCAAGTTTCATGGCTGGTGAGTGCCAGAACCAGGATTCAAACCTAGGTAGTCTGGCTCTAGAGTCCACATTCTTAAACACCATGCTCTGCTGCCTCTATTTGCCTTAGTTTTTTTAAAATTTTCTTTGCTGAGGAAGGTTAGCCCTGAGCTAACATCTGTTGCCACTCTTCCTCTTTTTGCTGAGGAAGATTTGCCCTGAGCCAACATCTGTGCCAGTCTTCTTCTGTTTTGTATGTGGGTGCTGCCACAGCTTGGCCACCGATGAGTGGTGTAGGTCAGCACCTGGGAACCGAACCCAGGCCACCAAAGCAGAGCACGCCGAACTTAACCACTAGGCCATGAGGCCGGCCCTCTATTTGCCTCATTTTAAGGGCCTACCTCTTTCAATTCACTGTACATTGTTTGATCATCTTAGCTTTACATGTCTTCCTCTTTCTTAATGAAAACCTTACTTGGGCTATGTCATAGACCTAAATAGCCTAAAGAAACGTGTAAGTTCTTTAAAAAGTAGTTCTCGTTTTCAGAGAGAGAAGCTCTATTTTAGGATTCTGAAAAGGAAGGGTTATGTAAAAATTACTAGATTCAGATTATTTGATCCAAATGGGAAACTCTAAGATCCAGAAGGTTCTCATGACTTAGCCAAAGTCTCATAGCCCTTCAATGGTACAGCTGGGACTAGTATACTATATCTTGCCAGCTACTGAGCTGAGTTTGGGGATGGTATCTTAATCAAGTTCAAAATGATGTGTAATACACTTTGCACTAACAGCGTAGATCACTAGAATGCAGGACAGCTGAAAGAACAGGCCCCTTGGTAACTTCTCAGTTCATCCCCATGTAGTAATTTTTCACTCAGTGATCAAATAAAACCATTAGTTGTGATTGTATCAGGAGCGTTGCTGGGACTCAACACCTTCCCTTTGGACTCCATGAGAAATGAGGCAGCATGCTGCAGGTGCTATGGAGACTGGGAAACGGGGAAGGCTCTCTACAACTGTACAAATTGCTTTTTTTAAGATATAAATGACTGTAGTAAGAATAATATACAGTTTCTCATATCTACATATTATATATAGTCACAACATATGTTCTCCTTTATTTGTCACTAATAATGTTTATTTCTGATGCTACTTTTAGACCACAGTGTGAAAAATATCCTGTCATTAATTTCATTGCTTTTCTTTATTTCTTTTGTGTACTTGTGTTATTTTCACATATTCCTTTTACCATGACTTGTTTTAAGATTTCTAATATAATACCACTGGTATTTTAATGTTACATAGCAGCTTGTAATTATAGTTCCTTTTTCTTGTTTCAGAATTTTCTTTGCCAATGCTTATCATCATGTTTCTTTTATATAATTCAATTACATTTTTTATTAATTCAGAATGATTTGAGTGAGAGATATTCTGGTTAATAGAATAATGTATTTTTTCTAGTTGGTAGAATACTACATATTTATTAAATCAAATGCTTAGGTATCAATTTTCAAATAACTCAAATTAAATATATATAACCACTTAATGCTCATTAATTTATTCCTTTAATCAGAAAATATTTGTTAGCTGGATCAAGCAGATACCGGGAAAATAACAATGTCATAATTTTGGCCCTCAAGGACTTTGTGGTCTACTTGGGGAGCTAGACAGGTATCATACAATATGGCAAGTGTCATACGATAAGCGTAAGAACACAGCACTTAGAGGACCTCTCCTTGGGAAATCAGAGAAGCAGGCAAATCTTCTTAAATATAATTAAATCTTGGACGATTCAGAGGACACTTTGGGGTCTAATGGTGCTTTAGATTTGTTATTAGAAACAGTTATTACTCTCCTATAGATTTATAAATGTGTTTGTTAAGAGTTTTAGATGGAACAATGATGAATAAACCCTTTTGTCTATATAAACTGTTACATATTTTTTGCTTCTACCTCACCTTTTGCTTCATTGTCAAATTGTACAACTTCTGCTTCCATTTTGACTGTTTATCACTGCATGACAGTCTCTGCTTTTTTCCTTCAAGTCTGTGATTCTTTGAATACTTTCATAAATCAACATCCATTTCATTTCTACAGGTACTCCTTATCAGTTTTAACTCCTTGTCTAAGCCTTCAACTTGGTCTTTGTTACACACAGCAGCTCTAGCCAAATAGAAATACTTTTTATCTTTGGTGTAGCACTTTTCCCCCCCCAGCGATTTTCCATTTCTAGGTCATAATGGCCTGGAGTTCTCTAATTCATCACTGAGAATCTTGAAATGGCAATAATTCCTGTGTGTAGGAGCCCTGTTTGGAGGGTTATGATTAACGAGAAGGCTAAACGAAGTACCCAGCTACCTTTTTGGTAGCCAGAGTGCTAATGCAGATAAAGACGTCGTGAGGTCATGACTGAGGCTGGCCTTCAAATGCCACGAGGCTGGGGAAGCTGTCTCATTTCCTTCCTCACAGAGAAAGCCCTTCCCTCAACCCTTTACAGTATAAATATCTACTCTCCTCAGGAAAACCACCATCCCCTGCTCACTGCTTTGTCCAGGCATTTGTGCTATACATCTCCTCTTACATAGGCAAATCATGGGGCAAAATGAGGGGTCACATTTTCAAATTTCTTTACCTTCCAAATCTGTGGATCCATGCCCAGATCTCCCAATTTTCAGTCTTCAACCACACCCATAATCCCTTGACACCTCTGCTGCCCATCCAAAAGTCGAATGAGATCTGGTCCTGAAAATTAATTTTGTGGCTCTTGAGGTTTACTTGAACTGGGTTTCTTCTCTTTCAATGGATTAGTAGAAAACCCTAAGATTCTATGAGAGAGGTTTCACTGAAAGAGTTTGCCACTCCGGAAACAAGCACGCTCATGTTTTTTGTGTGGACTTTCCTAAAAGCACCATGCTAATATGTGATTTCCCAGAGTTAACGCATTTGCAAACTGAATTGCTGCCCACTCCAGCAGACTCATACTGAAAGAAGCAGCTGCTACTGGAATGAATGACAAAGACCACTGAAGAGTGAGCTGGGCGAGAGGGGGGCCCAGAACTTCCAAACAGAGGTGCTGACATTGACACCTCTCCCTCCATGGAGCCGGCAGATCACTTAATCTTATTGCTGTCTGTGAAGATAATGACATAATAGGGAATTGTTCTCTCTCTCACAAGGGGGTTGTAACGGGCTTTTTAGTTGTGTTTGTAACTAGGAAAAGAGTTGGCAGCATGGACACTCCAACTTCAATCCTCTCATTTTATCATAGAATTGTTAAAAGGAAGGAGGGCAGGAAGAGATGATCCCTCCACTGATAAATAGAGGTTACAAAACTTTAACTTCGTAGCAACTTTGAGCTCTAGGTCCCCAAATAATTTTAAAAAAAGCCCTCTCATGCCCAATCTTCCGGTCTTTTAGTAATCCATACTGAAACAAAAAAACACCATCTTCCATCCACCAAAAAAATAGTCTTCCTATCCCAGAAGATAGAGCATATGTGTTTACAATTAATTAAATTCCCTTGATTTTTACTTATCGTGATATAAACAGTGAATCCCTCTGACTGTAGTAGATTGTGTTTCCAAAGATGGCTTCGATAATATCCCCCATCCCACCAACAAGTTTATTGAGATATAATCACATACCATAAAATACATCTATTTAAAGTGTACAATTCAATGGTTTTTAGTATATTCACAAGTTGTGCAACCATCACCACAATTTATTTTAGAACATTTTTATTACCCCCCCCAAAAATCGCATACCAATTAGCAATCACTCTCCTTTTCCCCTCCACCCTTTCCACCCCACGGCCCCACGCAACCACTAATCTAATTTCTGTCTCTATAGATTTCCCTTTTCTGAACATTTCATATAAATAGAATCATACAATATATGTTCTTTAGTGACTGGCTTCTTTCACTTAGCAGTGTTTTAAAGGATAATCCATGGCGTTGCATGCATCAGTACTCCATTCCTTTTTATTGCCAAATGATGTTCCATTGTATGGATAGGCCACATTTTTTTTTTTTTTTAATTTTTTGTTTATTGCAGTAACATTGGTTTATAACATTGTAAAAATTTCAGGTGTACATCATTGTACTTCTATTTCTGCATAGATTACATCATGTTCACCACCAAAATACTAATTACAACCCATCACCACACACATGTACCGAATTATCCCTTTCACCCTCCTCCCTCCCCCCTTCCCCTCTGGTAACCACCAATCCAATCTCTGTCCCTATGTGTTTGTTTATTGTTGTTATTATCTACTACTTAATGAAGGAAATCATACGGTATTTGACCTTCTCCCTCTGACTTATTTCACTTTGCATTATACCCTCAATGTCCATCCATGATGTCACAAATGGCTGGATTTCATCGTTTCTTATGGCTGAGTAGTATTCCATTGTGTATATATACCACATCTTCTTTATCCATTCGTCCCTTGATGGGCACTTAGGTTGCTTCCAAGTCTTGGCTATTGTGAATAACGCTGCAATGAGCACGTGGGTGCATGTACCTTTACAAATTGGTGTTTTCAAGTTCTTTGGATAAATAGGCCACATTTTATTTATCTATTCCTCAGTTGATGGACATTTGGATTGTTTCCACTTTTTTTCCTATTATGAATAATACTACTCCAGACATGCAAGTACAAGTTTTTGTGTGGACCTATGTTTTCATTTCTCTTCAGTATATACCTGGACTGGAATTGCTGGATGATGTGATAACTCATGTGTAACCTGTGGAGGAACTACCAGACTCTTTCCAAAGTAGCTGCACCATTTTACATTCCCACCAGCAGCGCATGAAGGTGCCTATTTCTCCACATCCTCACCAACACTTTTTATTATCTTTTTTATTATAGCCATCCTAGTAGGTGTGACTTGTTCTCTCGTTGTGGTTTTTATTTCCATTTCCTTGATGGCTAATGACACTGAGTATCTTTTCATGCATTTATTGGCCATTTATATATCTTCTTTGGAGAAATGCCTATTCAAGTCTTTTGCCAATTTTTAAATTAGGTTATTTGGTTGTATTATTGAGTTGTAAGAGTTCTTTATCTATTCTAGATACAAATCAGACATATGATTAGCAAATATTTTCTCCTCCCACATGCTCCTTTGTGGTGTGATTTTGATATTCCTCTTTCAATCTGGGCTGACTCTTTGGCCCATTTGACCAAGAAAATGTGGCAGAGGTGACTCTGAGTAACTTCTGAGTCTGTATCTTAAGAGATCTGCAGATGATGCCTTCAAATTTTGACAGACTTCTTGGAACCTAGCTGCCATGCTGTGCGAAATCCCCAACAGCCATGTGGAGAGGTCCACATGAGGGAGAACTGAGGCCCCTGACCAACAGCTCTAACTGAGCTCCCAGCCAAAGCCAGCATCAACTGCCAGCCACGCGAGTGAGGCCATTTTGGACCTCTTGGGTTTTCTAGCACCACAGTCAATGCCGCGTGAAGCAGAAGAACCAATAGATGAGCTCTGCCCGAGTTTCTGACTCAGAATCATGAGAAAATAAAATGGTGTTCTTTTAAGCCGCTGTTTTGAGGTAGTTTGTTTTACAAAGGTAGATAACTGAAACAGTGGGAAAGTGACTCTCTGTGTCTAGTTCAGAAATGAAATGTTATACTTACTGAAGAAACTATAGATGTTCTTTGGTGTCATTGTTGGAATCCTACGTCTTGCACATTGTGGATGTTAGAAGGTTTTTCAGGCATTTAGGCAGTAGTGACCTTTCGACTGCCACATCTCTTCAAATTTAAACCAAATATCCTGAGACTTTTATACACTTCTAAAAATGGAGCATTCACCTCCAAAAACAATTCAGGGTGCAGTGGATAGAACTGCAGCTCTGCTCAGCCACCAGCTACTAGCTGAGTAGCCAATATTGAGAATCAGAGGCTTCCTCTAATTGACTCCTGTGGTTTGTAGATAAAGGAGAATCTGCTGAAAGTCAAGAATTCCTATGGAGTTTCAACTGTTCTAATAGTTAATCACTCAGGGACAAGTCACTTCCTCTCCTTGGAACTCATCTTCCTACTGAGCTCCACAGAGTCCCATAGGGTGTGTGGAGGTGCTTCAGCTACACTCCCAGTGGGGAAGAAGGGGTGAGAAAGGAGGACAAGGCCAGTGGGTGGGCCTCCTCATCACCATCCCGTCAGCCAAAGCAGCTCTGCGTTTTTCTGACTTAAATATTGGAACAGAGAAAGGAGTCATTATTTTGAATTATTATTATTATTTTGAAGACAGAGAGAGAGGGATGGATGGATGGGTGGGTGGATGGAGAGAAAGAAGAAGAAGAATATTCTTTGAGGGGCCATTTAGTGGTATCCTTTCAATTCAAAAAAAATTAAAACATTACAAAAAGTGGTAAATTGAGATTTATGAAGGCTGTGCTTTTCTTCTTTCCTTCCCTAGTGGAAAAAGCTGGATGTGTCTTTGGTTTATTATATATGAGAGATATTTATTTCCAGAAAGTTCATGAGAGAGCAGAAGGAGAGTAAATCTGGGTTCAGGTGTAAAAAGAACTTTCTGATCATGTGAGATGTTAATAATTGAGATGGTTTATAGATAATAAGCATTGTGTTTTCACCTTCTTAAAGATAATGAAGAATTAAAAATTCATCTTCCCACAATGGTTTAGGTGACACCTGCCTCTAGGTTATATGTAGGGGGCCCGTTCTGCTTCCAATTTATTAAAACAAATCTGCAAATCATATAATAGTCGATCAGATCACTGACATGGTCCTTGCATTAAGTGTCCACCTGAATAGTTTTAAGTATCATGCAATTATTTAAAAGACACTAAGTAGATTGAATATGTTGTCCTCCTTCAGCAAGCAAAATGTATGAAAAGGTGACCATTCTGAATTAATTATGATCTTTATTTGAAAACAATGACTGTAATTACATTTGGCATTTTGGGGCCTATCACAGAAAACAGCCAGCTTAAACAACAAACTTACAATTTTGCCTTTTTATTCTATGAGCAAAATGCTGCCTGTCTCAAGTTCCATGGTACTGAAGACCAAAACCCTCCCCTTCTTGAGCAAAAGCCCCGCAGCAGTAATAAGCACGGCACTCCAGCCGAGAGAGAAGGGACACTCAGCATTTTCTACCTTCAAAGTGTCTACTATACCTCCCTTAATTCTGCACTTCTGTATTTTATCCATAAACAAAGGATAACACCATATTATCCTTTTTATCATTGATCTTTCTATTGACACTAATATCACCAATCATTTGTGATATGAACACCAGCCCCCTTTGCTCATTGGCTGTCCTCCACCTCTAAATTACAAACAACTTTCAGTCACTAAGTGGTCAATGGCTCATCTAAACTTGGAACTTCAAGGGGAAATTTTTACTAATTTGTGAAGTCTTCCTGGAGTCCTTCAAGCACTGGATATGACTTTACCAACCAAATACAATCAAGGATACCCACACAAAGATGGCAATGTTTAAAATGCTCACCTGGTACGAACATCATGAAACTTCTTTAAAGTCTCCAAAATAACAGCCCAGCCAGCCAGCTGTCATCTTCCCACCCATGGCACTGCCAGAGCCAATTTGCTTGACAGGCCTTAATAAGCTCCACTTTTGCACTTGACATATACTCAGTAAAAATAAACAACACAATGTACTGTAAGATAGTAATATTATGGGAAAAACATCCTCCAGCCCATGTAATGTTTTTACTTTAATCAAAATATGCACTAGCTCCAGGGCCTAACGTTTTAGACGTGAGTGCCTGCTCCTTGCAAGATTACTTTCCAGATGGGGTGGTGACTGTGACTCATTACCAACCCCAAAGACACTTAGGGATCTGAGCATCAGACTTCCTGCCTCTAGAGTCCAGCTGTTCACAGTTGCAAGTGTTAGTATCAGAAGCAGAAGGCTTCAAACTTGCATTCTGTTTTTTCAGTTTCCCAAATAGGAATCTACGATAAGCTGAATTGCTCCAGTTTGCATAATATCCTTTCTTTGTTCTCTCATCTAAGCACTTTGAAATACTTATCTCCCCTCCATCCTTCACTTTTATGGCCCTCTTTGTAGTGACCTAGTGCCCCCGGTCTAGTATACAAATCTAGGTAATTTAGGATTTTTGATATATGGATGTTAGACATTGTGAGGATACAAATGAATTTTAGATATTATGAAGTACTGGCATGTCTTGGTTGGGAATATCCAGAAACAAAATTATTTAATTGATGGAACACCCTTCCTGCTGCTTTTGTAACCAAATTATGGGGGGTGGGTTGTTACAGTGATGGAAGGGACATCTTCAGGAGGAACTAGAAGAAGATATTGTAATATTAGACAGATTTTGGCTGAGCAGGCTTATCCACAAAATTAGGTCTCCTCCTAGGCTGTTCTTCCAACACAAAGACTCTCCTAATTTTGCTAGGCCCTCATGAGGATACTATCCCCTTATTGTTTGCACTGAATGATCTTCTGAATAACAAACTAGGAAGGGTTCAGCACCTAGGACAGTTCCTTGTATGCCATAGCTGCTCTGTGTTGAAAATCTGAAATTAGAACTTTGAATTTCTAAAATACGACCTGTGATCAAACTGCCAGGCTATAGTGTCTCCAAGGCAGAATCCAAAGGAAGCACTTTTGCCTCCTTATGTCGTGTTGTGGTGAGAGAATTACTGAAAAATCTAACATTCTCGCTCTGTAGTTAACTGCTGCTCTTGCAATAAAGGAAATCAGGAAATAATCATAACCATGAATTATCCAAACCAGATGTCTATACTCCATTAAAGGTAGTAAGTTTATGACCTTTTTAATCCTGAATCATCATGGTACGCAGGGTTTCTAACATTCCTCTACAGTCAGGAAAGCTCTGCCCACAGGTAACTCTTGAATGCCTTGAATGGCAGGGCTTGGAGAGCAGACAAAGGGAGGCACAGGTCTGAGGAGTATGACAGTGATAGCTGTTCTATTGTCCACTGAAAACCAGGTACACATGGCTCACTCCTGTTCTACAGCAATGCTAATAATTGTGCAAGGTATGGAATCTCATTGGAGGTAATGTTGTATTAGGTACATTAGCAAGCAAGCCTTAAATGAAACAGTGCTGTATTGCTGCAGCTCCTCCCTAGACTAAGCCTTCCCTAAATCACTGCCATATTTAGCTAAGATAAAGCACCAGAAATCAAAACACAGCACTGCCCTGGCATACATAATCCTCAGATAAAAGCAAATCCAGCTGTAGAATTTGACAAACAACAAAAATCAAATGCTCAATGATTTTTTAATCTGATGATGTACCAAGGATCCTTTTATATTTACAAAATATCTCTTGGGGGAGATATCAGTGATGATGTAAATAATATTTGCTTTGAGGCTGTGTATTGGAAAACTAAATTTGGTTAATAAATTTTCCCTTGTGGTCCCATCAAGTGAAAATTGTCAAGGATCTTACTGCAAGTACAGAATTGTTAAATTATTACAACCAGTAGCAGTGTTTTCTGATCAATGGAAATAAGTGACTGTGTGTGTGTGTGTGTGTGTGTGTGTGTGTGTGTGTGTGTAGAGAGAGAGAAAGACAGAGAGAGAGGGAGATTCATATGACTGAGATTCCTTAGAGCTAAATCTAGGCTTTCCCAGTTAAAATTAAATGTTCTATTTTTATAGGATTTTTCTATGTAATTTTAACTAAACGTTAGTTCCTTTTAAAGAAATTAAGAACTGACCCAATTCTACTCTCATTGATTAATAATGGTGACTTTGGACATTTAGGCCATAATCTAAGGGAGGCTACACCTTAAGTGGGATGTTTCTTGATATCAGATCTGAAGCAGGCTTCTCAAATCTAGGGGATCAATGACTGTCCTCAGCACCGGTCATATCAACATTTACTTAAGACATCTTGGAAATATTCTTTGCCTAAGTGTCTGGGAATATTGCTAAATAAAATACCATCTTGCTTTCTGTCAAATAAATTTTGTTTGGGTTTTATTCCTTTTGTGTAATTGTAATACTGACATTTAAGCAACCAAAGATATATGTTTTACCAGCTGACTACCTGAAAAGTCTTTCTCTCCTTTACAGTGTCAGTGTTCTCTCTTATTTCTTCTGGTGTATTAGGCCTGTCTCACTCACTGTCCTTTGTATTCATAGAAGGATGCTGTTGATATCACTCATGCTCATGAGCTTTCGCATGGTGATAAAGACTCATGAGGGATTGGCAGCTCCCTCCTTGTTGCATCCATGCACATCTTCTGGAAAGTTAGCAGCCGGCCTGGTCACTGTTCACAATTCTGCTTCTTTACTCTCCAGAATTTGTGGTCCCACTGTTCAAAATGATTTACTTTGTCTCTGAGGACCACAAACCAAGTTGATTAGCTGGCTACTTCTGTAGTATTTGTAGTGTAGGTAGCAGCACCTTAGGTCTTCCTCAAGAAGTCTTCACTGCATTTCTTTTGCCTGCCTTTCCCATCCCCACATGGAAGCTGGTTAGCAGGCCCTCTGTTATCTGTCATTTGTACTTTTCCAACCCTGCAGAGCTAATGCTACTCCAAGCCTGGCTTCAGTTCCAGCTCACTGCTCGTGACTCAGACTTGCCAATTGATGCATAAAAGGTGTTGATAAAACTATTTAAGAAGCTACTTACAGTAGCTATAGCCAGTCTGTATCCCAGCCATATTCGCCCTTACACATGGTCACTACTCTGTAACCTTAGCTGACTCTTCAGCTTGGCACAGTGGTGATGCCACATTGGATGGGGTTCACTTCTGATCACTACTTTTAAGTAGGAAATGTATAAACTGGACCTTGTGCATTTTTTAATGTCACATATGCCTCAAGGGTATAGACACCTCTTTGTGCATTTTTCTTCTGCTACAACAGTTGTCAGCGCATCGTTTGTCGAAGAACTGAAGGTTCCAGCAGTCCCTAGTTATTTAGTTAGCTCCAATGTAAGAAGCCTCCAATGAACATAGGGCCAGATCCCTCAAGGAAGACATAGAGGAGAAATAAAAGACAAAGTCCCTGCTTTTGACGAATTTGTGATTTACTCTCTGAGTCTCCACAGACTTATAAAAGAGATTTCAAACATTTAAAATGCATGTTTTATATTGCACATGTACACCAAGGCCACAAAAGTGCCAAGGGCAGATGCAGGACAAATGTGCAAATAGTATGTGATAAGGTTCATCTAGAAAAATTTTTTACAGACATTGAATGGTAAGCCAGGTTTATAAGGAGATACGACTGGTTCAGAGGAGGAAAACAAGCATTGGAGAAGGAGGTAATCACATGCAGAAAACGCATAGATGGTTGTGAAAATGTAGGTCACCTTGTGGAGGGCAGCATGCAGATTAGGCTGGAGTAAAGAATGCCGGCAGGAGAAAGATGAAAATCGAGATTTCTAAGATGGTAGAGCATTCCTCCCTCAATGGGAGGCCTGGAACACCATGCATGGGACTTGAATCTAGTAACTCAGTACCAGATGACTCAAGGCAGAGGACAGTTCCATTGTTTTGTTTTGCATTTGTCAGGTGTTGTGGAGATATTTACTTACCTGACGTTTACAAGCTGGAGCCAGCTCTTTCTCATGGCCCTTGTATAACAGTCATGGTCCAATTAGGAGGAAAAAAACCACACAGTAACTTGAACAGGGAAAGTTAAATATAAAGAATTATTATTTAAAACAGGGAATTGGGGCAACAAGAGAATGGCTAGTAAAAAAAATAAAGAGCTCTAAAGAAAATAAGAAAATCAGATATAAGGCATAGCCACTATCTTTAGAGCTTAGACAGAGCATCCAAGGAAGAGCCTCCCTCCCCTCCACCTCTGCCTCAGGATTGAGATCCAGACCTTGTTGGAGAGAGAAGAGCTGTGACTCACTGAATGGCGGAAAAGTCATTGTGGTGCCACATGGGTGGAACTTGCTGGAAATCTGCCCTCAAGTGCCAGGAAAAGCTATTCACAAGGAGTTGTCTCATTTCCTGCAATATCTCTGCAACACCCTTTACTGGCAAAGCTTAACATACTACCTGACAAAAGAAAAGTATTTAAAAGGCCTATCTCAACTTTTGCAGAGCAAGCGATGAGGTATGAACTTGCAACTGAAGTAATAAATTGATGACCGGACCACTTTGACTTCTCCCTTCCTGGGACATTCCTCAATGTCCTCTTTCATTTTTCAAACATAAAACCATATTGAATATGCTTTTTAAACTAGTCACCTGTGTCCCACCCACTCACCCAACTCCACCTCCTCCAGAGATCCTGATTGGCCCTTGGAGGGAGCATGCCCCATAATTGAGAATCAGTGGTCTAAACCAACATGCTTATATTCAGTAGGACTATTGATCAGCTCTACATGCAAAGGATGGAAAAAGAATGGGTTTATCCACTTTTGTGAAAAAGACCTGGAGTGAGGGAGTTTGCTGTAAGTACACTATGGGCCCACGATTTGACATGATCCCTATTAAAAACAAATGCAATCTTAGGATGCATTAATGGAGTTCAGAACAAAAGACATATTGGCCTAGTTTTTATCTGTAGAGCTTTTGCTATGGCCTAAATATTGCATTCAATTCTAGGCACCTCCTCTTAAAGAAAGCCAGTGAAGAACTACAGCACTTCCAAAACAGTGTGATGAAGAGGCTGAGAAAGGTGAACGGACCTGGGGATATTAGCCTAAGAAAAAGAAGGCACAGGCAAGACATGGTTACAACCTTTATAAGTGCTTTCGTATCAGAAGATAATTTTGACTTACTCTTTATCATCCCAGAGAGCAGAAGAGGAACCATCAGGAATAAGTTGTGGGAAGGAACCTGAGATCCAATCTAAGGACTTGCTCAATATTAGCAGTGCTGAGAAAGGTCAGGGACTGCTCTAGGAGGTACTGAGTCACCTCTCTTTGGATAAAGGTGGGACAAATTTCTTTGAGTTTCCATCTTTATCTAGTCCTTTATGAGTTTCTATGAACAGGCCAAGGTAGCCCTACTTATCCCAATATTCCTTCAAAGACACAAGGCTCAAACCTCATGTTTAACCCATCCACTAAGTTATTTGCGCCTGATAGTTACATCTCTTTTAGGAAGAAAACAATGAAGAGACCACTAAAATCAGCTTTTCATATATAGGTAGCAATAAGACTTGCAATAATCTCAGTTCTTGAGACCCAAATGATTAAATTCCTGCACATAATTACATTGCACAAGACCATTACTAATACCACTATTTGAATGTGCTCTTCAGGGTGTAGACATTATTATTATAATAAAAGGAAAGGATTTGTCGGTTCATTTTAAACACTTATGTGAATTCTTAGCCTAAGGATTATTACAGTCCTATAATGTGAAGCAATTTCTAATATATAACTATTATGAAATAAACTGATTACATTTTAAAAGGTGAACAATGACTATCTCATAAGTGTTTTCTAAGAAACTTGATTCAGTCTCTCTAGTTTTCCACACAGATAACTCTTTTAAATTAAGTCAGAGTTACATACAATTCAGGTCGTCAGGTTAGATGTTAAATGATAAGGGTGTAAATATGGAAACTATGTATATTATGCAAGTGATTGGACAGTCTCGATAATGCTTTGAGCACCTCAGAATAAGTGTTTTTTCAATAAGTACAAAGGATGATGATGATGATGACAATGATGATAATGAAGTCCAGAGACAATTTTTAGTGCTGTGAGAGACCTGAAACCTTCCCAACCTTGGCTAAGGCTTCTGTTTTGGTCACCTGCAAATTATTCAATTTCCCAATGTCAGATACTCTCTGGAAAACATCAGTCAATCCTGAGTGCAAGTTAAACATTTGGAAGCATAATTTAGTGATTTGTCTTCCATTCTGAGTTCCTAGATTATATTCAATAAATATGACTTTCTAGGGAAAGAACATTCACTCCAGTCCACAACTGAGAACTGAACACTTGCCTTGTGACAGGCATTTTGTTTGTCTGTTTCTACTCAAGTGGCTGGAAAAACCACTGTTAATGACATGCAACCATAACTTAGGACCAAATAAGTCTACTTATGGCCTTCCCATAGGGCAATGACTATAAACGACTTCTATCTCCCAGCAGTTTGGCTGAATGTTACAGCCATAGTGAACCAGGAATAATTTTGTTTCTCTGAGGATAGAAACCACCTAAGATCATCATCTTTTAGAGCTTCCTTCCTAAAACTTGATATTAGATGGAATGGCCACTTGTTCATTATAGTATGGCAGTGTGGGATCATTTTTCAACCTGTACAATTTGTTATTATGTTACATAATTACATTAGTGGAGGCTATTTAATTTACCTTTTTAATCTGTCCTAGATTTAAAAGTTCTCCCTTGCAAAGAATTTGCCATATGCACATTTTCATCTTTATTAAAGTAACTACTAAAGTTGCCACCATTAAACTGATTTATTTCCATATGGGGTATCCATTTTTTTCTCCCTACCCATCCTCCATCTCATTTCTCTAGCACCAACCTCTTGGGTCCAGCCCACTTGTGACACCTAGAAGCTGGTGTTGGATATAAAGACTACTCTGGTAGTGTCAACCACCCCTCTCTATTCACCTGAATAGTTCAGTGATTCTAATACAGCACTGGTTAAGTACCACCATTATCCTAAACTTTTATAAAAATTTCTAACAAATATCTTTGTTTCCCCACTGATGTGTTCTGCATTTTCTGCAGTAGATATGTAAAGTCCAATGGGTAATAGACATTTTTTCATAAAATATATGGTCACTATGTATATTAGTTAGCTCAAGCTGCCATAACAAATACCATAGACTGGATGGGTTAATTTAAACAACAGAAATTTATTTTCTCAGTTCTGGAGGCTGGAAGTCTGAGATCAGGGTGTCAGCATGGTTGGTTTTGGCTGCCCGTGAGAGTTCGCTTCCTGGCTTATAGATAGCCCCTTCTCACTGTATCCTCTCATGGTAGAGATAGAGAGCTCTGATGTTTTTTCCTTTTCTTATAGGGGCACCAGCCCTATTGGATTAGGACCCCACCCGTATGAACTTTTTTAACATTTATCACCTCTTTACAGGCCCTGTCTCCAAATAAAGTCACATCAGGGGCAAGGGCTTCAACATATGAATTTGGGGGGAGCAGGTAAGGGGGACACAATCCAGTCCATACCACTATGTCTTCAGGATTCCTAAACTATTAGCTGAAGAATGCCAGATACTATGCTAAAAACTTTACATATACTCACTTAATCCTTACTACAACTCTGAATTCATTAATAATATAGAGAATTTAAGGTCAAAGAGATTAAGTAATGTCTGAGAAGAGAAAGCCAAGAAAACTCAGCTCAGATTCAAGCCCTGATCCTCCAACCCCAGAGTTTGTGCTCCTTCCAGTTCTACCCCATTGCCTTGAAAGATACTCTGTCAATCCATGTATATGAGCAAACAACTTGTTAGACTAACATTTTATTCAATAAGTTGAACAGCTGTTTTGACACATGGATACAGACTATTTGAGGAAGTGTATGCTCTTGTCTTTTTATCCTGTAACTTATGACCTTTCTCTCAAAAAAAAAAAAAATCTCATGCTAAGGCAACAGAAAGAGCAAGAGCAAAAGCACAAACTCCATCTTGAATTAAACAAAGAAATACACTCCATCCTGAATCACAGTATATGAAAAGATACAGCAAATAGAAGAATGGTAAATGACTTATCCAAGGAGAGTAAAGTTGATCTTATGTACCACAGGCAAGGGGAGGGAGGGAGATGACAAGTAAGCCAACGTTCTCTTCTGTGGGACTCTTAAAAAGTCTTAGAAATTGAAGACATTGAACACCACAGCAGGAGGAAGGCTGTTGGCTGAAAAGAGGGAAGCATGTTTGAAAGTCTGTATAAGGAGTAGATAGAACTCCTCAAAGTTTTATCTCCACTCTATGTGATCAAGAGACAGATTTTCCACCACCACCATAGAAAATAGAGGTTTATACCCCGAAAACAATGAATCAGGTAAGTTCTGGACTCAAGGACACCAGGTACCAAGGAGGAAAGAGTGTTATACCTGAAATGGAGAGATTATGTCAAGGGCTGCAGAGTTAACAGGGAGACTCTCACAGTCTTCTTCCCTCCCCACTCTAGTATGCTAGCACCCTAAGCTCTCTGAAGAAACTGAACCACACCAAAGAACTACAGATACTGAAATTTGGATATTCCCTCCCAAATGCCTGCTGGACACCCAGTTGCCCTAGACTAAAGCCCTTTAGCATACCAGTCCTGTCCATACACAGAGAACTTCCATTCATCTAAATGGACAAAAAATGATCATGTGACATTTGAAGAAATTCTCCAACATGAAATACAGAAACTAAAACAAAGAAACAGAAAAATGGAGCCCAGGGGAAAGAGAAATAGTACAGAACAGAACAAGATCAAATGTCAAAGAAACTTCAACTAAAATGCTCAGAAAGCTAAGAGAAGAATCACAAAACAAGAATAGGTTGCTATGTAGAAAAAAAGGAACAATCAAAGACTAAGGAATAGCACTTGGAAATTTAAATGGTGTAGCCAAATAATTTTTCTCAATGGAAAGATCTCCCGGAATGTAGAACAAAAAAAAGATAGACAATATGGTAAGAAAATAGAGTATCAATCCAGAAGATCCAACATCCAACTAATAGGAGTTAGAGAGAGTGAGAACTTAAAAGACATTTTTAAAGAAATGAAACAAAATTTCCTGAGACAGGAGGATATTAACTTCTAGTTTGAAAAGGCTACCAAGTACTCAGACAATGAATGAAGAAAGGTATACTCCCAGGTATATCATAATGAATTTCAGAACACTAGAGAGACAGAGAAGATGCTAAAATGCATCTGGAGAGAACAAATGGACAAAATGTAAAGGAAAAGGAGTAAAAGAGTATCGGACTTCTCAACAGAAACATTGGAAGCCAGAAGACAGTAGAGCAATGCCTTCAAGATATTGAAAGAAAATGACCTTTAACTGAAAATTCTATGTCCAGCCAGACTATCATGTAAACAGAAGGTAGAAAAAAGACATTTTCCGACATCCAAGCACACAAAAATTTCTCTCTCTGCACCATTACTCAAGAAGTTACTGAAGAACGTGTTCCACAAAACCAAAGGGAGTGAACCAAGAAAGAGGAAGACAAATGGAAATCTGATACAGGAAAGAGTTGAAGGAAACCTCCAGTGTGAGAGTAAAAGGAGGTCCCAGCATGACAGCTCTGCTCCAGGCCAGGGCGCAGCCAGTCAAGACAGCAGCAGAAAACTAGAAGACTCTAGGAGATATGTCTCCAGGGGAGAAATAGAGCAATAAATTAAATGACAAATTTGACCATGTAGAAAATCATACTGAAGGGCATTTTATAGAGCTGTTGGAGGTTGTGGGGAAGACTTAATCAGATGTTCCCCCAAAAATGAGTAAATAAAAAAGGCAATTACTAACTCTAGGCGCAATAAAATGTAATTCAAGAAAGGAAATGGAGTCATATTAACTTCCTGGTTGAGCAATGAACAATCCTTACATAGTCATTATCATGAAAACACTAAATATGTATGGACCCAATCCAAGTTGAAGTATAATTATACTGGGAGGAGAGCAAGAATATTCATCTACCATAAAGGAAATTAAGCTTTTTTCAATATTTGTTGTCTAAAGCTGCATTAAGAGGCAGCAGTATACGTATATTACTTGGAAACATGGAAGTTAATGCCAGAAGAAATAGCTCAAAAGAGTTGAAAGGGGTTACCTCTGAGGGATGAGGAAAAGATAAGGCAGGATACAAGAGACTTGCTATTTTTTATTTTAAGACTTGTAGCACTGTTTGATTTTTAAAACTACTTGTATGTGTAATATTTTTATTAAAATAATATTTTGTATTTTGTAAAAATGGATAAAAATCCTCATTTCATATACAGGGCAGTATTTGGGGGATGTGAGGGAATATTTTAAAAGCAATGCAATGGAAACTATCGTTTGGCTCTTGGAAGGAAACCAAAAGCCACACACATCAGTGAGTAATGTTTACTTAACTCTATGCCAGATTCATGTGGGTTAATAATTTAAATTAACATATATAAAACTACTGACATCAAATAATTACTTGAAACTCTACATTTGGAAATGTTCTTGAATTTTCCATATGTCAGAACTCCTTAATTATTCTATTATCGTTTTGCAGTTTTAAAGTGTTGGGAAAAATATTTTAGATTATAAACAGAGTGATGGCCAAATAGTCCTCATTCAGAGTATCTAGTACCAGTGTCTGTTATACAGTCTCTCCTCTCTCCTCTCCAGCATAGCTGGAAAACCTGCCATTCATAAATGATGTAGGGCTTTATATAGAACCAGAGTTCTTGAGAACTGTGCATTTTTAGGAGCAGTATACAGGAATTCCAAAGAAAAGCGTGTCCCTCCCTAAATAAGGAAACTTTGAGCAATTATTTTAGGCACTTATAGTTAACTTGTGAGTAATTCTGCTAATGGAGGGAATTGCAGAGATAATCTAAAACACTGAATGAAAAATATTTGTGTTCGGTTTTGGACCGTATTACATGATTTTAGAAGCATGTTTACCCCTTCCATGATGCTCGCTTATGTTGACTCATATTAAAGACAGGTTTGCCTTTCCCAAGTGAGCGTATCCTGTGGGAGGAGGAGCAAGAAGAAAGCAAGCCAGGTTGAAAGTAGGACAGGGAATAAGTAAGCATGTATTGTCTGTTTTGCACCACATTGTTTCCTAGATGGTCTATCTTATTTCCAAGTGGGATGCCAGAGAACTTGAGAAGAATCTAAAGTAATAAAAGTTTGAATGTCAAAATAAACCAGGTGTTACTTTGGATCACCAGCAATGCACAAGATAGAGAAAGCTGGCAGTATCAGACTTTAGATCATCACCAGTGAGTCAAATGAGAATCATGAGCAGCTTCACTTGAATGGAACCATGTTACTCCCTCCCTAATGCACCATGGAGAACATAATATGCTCAGTAAGTTATGTAGAAAGGATACATGAATGAGCTAATTTTGTTATGATAGCGGATCCAGCCAATCGCTTATGGAATAATTATCTCTCAGTAAGTAGCCTTCATTTGTTCAATTCTCATTTGAGGTAAACTTGAGAATCAGAACTAATTTCTTCTGGAGAAAAGGTGGTAGCCAAGCAAATACTTCTCTTTCTTGGCAGTTTCCTTTAAGGAAAATATGAGAGAGTTTCTCTGTTGGCTAATCATTCTTTTTTTGCTGATGCTCTCTGGCCTGTGGTTTCAGTGACAAATTCCTTCTTAAGTTGAGTTGGGAAAGCTTTGTATGAAAAGAGAAATAAATGGGAGAGATTATAAAATCCCACGTTGAAATATTTATGACTCCTCCTTCACATCCTCAGAAGCTATCAGAACTTTCTTGTATTATTTACAGACGTAGAAAAAAAGACTTCCTCGTGAAAGTGAGGAGTGTCTGTTCACTGAATCTCATTATATTAGCCAATGTTTTTGAAGTAATACATAAATGATGAAAAACAACTCAAGTCTTATAACGAGATATAACAAAATAGACACTAAGAATAATAAATCTTTTGGTTATTGTTCTTAGAGATTCATCGGGAGCAATATTTAAATTGCTTCATACTGAGATTTTCTACTGGCCTGTAACTTCCAAGTTTCACAAATTGGTTTATTTTCTATTCCTCCCCTAGTGTGATCTGGTTGTTCTGGAATAAATACGGTAGAGAACAAACATAAGTAAGAATGTTTGCAACTGAAAATTTTTGTTTGACTCTCCCTTTCAACTTTCAGAACCTACTACATCTCATGTTTACATGATGAAGCCTCTCATTTGTGAAGTTTCTCTTTTCTTTCTTCTTCTTGTTAGGAAGAGGGGTTTATTTCCTCTCCATGTGGAAATAAAAGCCACTTTTTACCCCCCTCCCACATTCTTTCTGATAAGCTTTGCCCCCACTCTCTCACACAGGGCATTGATAGGAGAGGATTGGAGAGCATCATGCTTCCATCTGCTGCCGGATCTGATTA
The DNA here is from genome assembly GCF_020826845.1 of Diceros bicornis minor. NCBI lineage: Eukaryota > Metazoa > Chordata > Mammalia > Perissodactyla > Rhinocerotidae > Diceros > Diceros bicornis. The sequence continues at coordinate 13,469,125 of NC_080742.1, read as the reverse complement.
TAAGACATCTGGCGGGAGTCTCAGCTCTGAAGGGCTCCCCTGTACCAGCTGGCATTCTGAATGCTAAAAAATTATCGAACTATCACCCAGCACCTGCCTCTTGAGCTGTTGTTGTTTTTAAAATCTAATACACACTGATTTTTTTGCCTTAGTTTTCTCCAGGTTCATGAAGTTAAAAGCTTACCCCCTTTTTAGTCTAACTTCAGTGATACTTAGCCAAGAGTTTTTTGAGTTTATTTACTTATTAGCTATTTTGTTGTAGATATTTTTTTAATAGATACCCAGTGTTGGGGGGGGGGTTGTTTTTGTTTTTTGCAGGGGAAGATTCACCCTTTGCTAACATCTGTTGCCAATCTTCCTCCTTTTTTCTTCCCCCCAAAGCCCCAGTACATAGTTGTAAGTTCTTCTAGTTCTTCTATGTGAGCTGCTGCCACAGCATGGCTACTGACAGACTAGTGGTGTGGTTCTGCACCCAGGAACTAAACCCAGGCTGCAGAAGCGGAGCGTGCTGAACTTGAACCACTAGGCCTTCGGGGCTGGCTCTAGATATTTTTCAAATAAACTCAGCTTGGTTTTCATTCGACAGAGGCGGGCCTTGAATGCCTGCAAGAATCTGAAGTCTAAACTTTGGATAAAATCCACTCATCAGGGAGGCATTTACCCACCAAATCTCACGCAGTCTCTCCTGTTGGTTGATTTCTTCATCTGCATCTGTCTTCAAAAGGGCAGCTCCTCTGGCCTCATTTCCTTCTGACCCTTTCTACACCAAGTTCCCATGCAGGAAATAAAAAAGGGACACAGTAAACAAAAACGTCTCTGAGTCTTCCTATAGACTCTTGCAGCCTCCATAAGCCTCAGTTTTCTTATTTTTAAAATGGAGGTAATAATAGCACCTACCTTACATGATTTTTCTTATGATTGAGTCAGATCATCCATAATACTAGTTATTGTTAGTCTTAACTACTTTTACTACTACTACAGGGTCTATTATACATATAATCACATACGTTCTGTATATATCATATACATTATGATTTTTTTGTATAGATTCTCTTGAAAAGTTCCTAGAAATTTTTACATTTATCTTGCAATCTCCAGCGTAAAGCTGGAGCAGCAGGAAAAATTGACTGCCCCATGGAGAGCTCTGGGTCAGTAGCGCTCAACCCTGGTTACACACTGGAATCACCTGGAGAGCTTTACAGACTACTGATGCCTGGACCCCACCCCCAGAGGTATTACATCATTTGGTCTGAGACATAGCTGGGCCTTTAAAAGCTCCCCAGGTGATTCTAATGGGCAATTAAGGCTGAAAATGGTTTTTGTTTAAATTTAGGTTCAAGCCACCTGAGCAAAATCCAGCATGGGGCTCTCCTCTTTGGTGTACAACTTCTAAAAACACCAGCACAGAGCCCATTCACAAAAGAACTCTCCACCCTTTGTGGTAAGAATTGCAGGATTTTCTTGGGTGGCTATTGAACCATGATCTTATCCACTAGAAACCCTGAGAAATCTATTAATAAGCTCTTATAAGCTAACATAGTTCAAACTCAAGCATCATTAATGGATGTCAACTACTAGTTTTTTGCTGAGTAGTACCTGTACTAGGAGACTGTAGCCACTGATAAAACATTTCCCATTTTTGAATTGACAGTAGTCAAAATAACTTGTCATTGACTTCACAGATTAGTCAAAATACTAATTATCAAGTTTCTCCTTCATCACCAGGCAAAGACTTCCCTGATGCTGTTGTAAATTACAATTGCAGTTTCTGAGTCTTTCTAATAGATTCGGAGACCTGTGTCTTTAGAAGGATCAATCCTGTGGCTGCAGGTGCAAACTTCATGCGTCTTCCACATCCTCCCACCCAGAGTTCTTGTTCAAACACTAACCCAAGCTCAACCTGCCAATGCTATGAGAGTTTTTCACTAACTTTCTTTAACCCAACCCAAAGAAACCCAACTTTCTTTAACCCAAGAAACGTCTTTTTCACACACTGCCTGTAATACAGCCACATAAGTAGTATTGGGTGATTATAAGAAAGCTGACACACGAAAAATGTGTAGATGAGTTGGCAACATCCATGCCTACTCTTGGGAAACCAACATCTAGAATTGGTGGTAATAAAACTGGGTTAGTAGCATTTTTTTTTCACATGCCAAGCTGAGCACTTTATGATGGCCAAGACTGAATTTCCTTGGTAGAAAGAATGCTTGATATTATGCAGTGTGTGTGATGTCCAGCAGGAGTAATGACTTTATCCTGAGCTGTTGGATCCCTATTTAGAGCCGTGAGGGAGACCTGGAGGCAGACTCTCTTCCCCTGTCTTTGCCTGCTGCTTCCCCTAGAAACACTCCGTCTCCCCCTTCTCTGCCTCCCATGTGTCTATCATCTATCCCAGTGGCTTCCCAGCCCTGGCTGAACATAAGAATCACCTGGAGGAGCTTTTAAATTATAAGAGGCCCAAGCTTTACGCCACAGCAATCAAAAAAAAAAAAAAAAACCACTCCAGGTACTGGTGCTTTTTAAAACTCCCACATGGTTTTGCTACATAGTGAGTATTGGGAACCACTGACCTAGGTCTCTTGTCCGTCACCCCACCCATCCCCAGTCCACCACCCCGCCGTGGTTCCCAGACCTTGTTTCTGCTCGAATCTTTCTATAAAAATGTTCCCACCGTAACAAAGAGGCAACCACCCAGGTTTTTCAGTTGAATCTAGGTTATGTAGATTCTCTGTATTGCTTTGCCCATGTGAACACAGCCTGTGCTTTGCTTCTTCCACATCTGCAGGTCAACCTCGGCCACTCTTCACCTGATGAGGCTGGTGAAGAGCTCCTAATGAGGCTGGCGACAGAAGCAGTTCTCTATCATGATGCATTTGTCCAACTCTTGTTTTTTTAAACCATACTTTAATTTGATTTGCAATTAATTTTACCCAGCAATCAAGCTCTTGGTTAGCTTGCTGTTCCTCCTATTTATTATTCTTTTCAAAAAGGAAAGCAGGGCACAAAAATTAATTATGAGCAAAACTGGGACAAGGGTAGATGGTGTGCATATAATCCAGACCTTAGTGAATGGAATTAGCGTTTTAAGCAAAAGCACGGAAACATTCTCTGACCTACAGGTGCTCAGCAGAAGCGAAGTGTCAGAGCTCAATGGCTGATAAGTCCCAAAGGTAAGGCAAAGTCTTCTTTTCCAAAAAGAACACATTTTTAACATGTTTTGTGAATTAACTCCATTTTATTTCAAGGTAAACGTTGTGTACACACCTGAAAAATACAGTCAGCTGTTTATTTGGATGGAGAAAAAACCCCAAAAAGCTCTCCTAACAATGTTAAACACTTATGCCCATGGTGTATTTTCTGTATTTAATTAAAGTTCAATAGTTTGAAATCATTTTTCTCTGTCATATGCCTCCATTTCTCAAGACTTAAGCCAATCCTAATAACAGTTCTCCAGTGGAACGTGGTACCTGGTGTCCAGGTTCAGAGCACATTTCCAATCTGGGGCCTTTTCATCTAGCCCAGGGGGAGAAGTAGGCACTCCTGCACCTGCTGCATCTTCAGGAACCACATTTGACTTCTACTCAGGCCAACTCATCTGCCTCTAACCCTTCTGTCAGAGAGCAGAGGCAGGGCAGAGGACTGCCCGGATGAGTGCTGCAACCCAGTTGAGGAAAGCGTGGGCCGGCTTTGAGGGTGAGTTGGCTTAAACTTTCCCACTGTGGTGTTTGAGGCATCATTGCTCACAGGGAACACCTCAGGCTCTGCGTTTAAATCTTGACTTTCTCAAAACTGGGAGCAGGCAATTTACCTAACATACCTGTGCCTCGGCATCCACATTTATAAAGTAGGATTGACTTGTGGGGATTGACTGAGAGCGTATGTAAAGCGCTTAAACTCAATACTTGGTATGCATGCAAGAAATATTCATATTGTTATTACTAGGTATTTAAAAGAGTTTTTTTGTGTGTGTGTGAGGAAGATCAGCCCTGAGCTAACATCCATGCTAATCCTCCTCTTTTTGCTGAGGAAGACCGGCTCTGAGCTAACATCTATTGCCAATCCTCCTCCTTTTTTTTCCCCCAAACCCCCAGTAGATAGTTGTATGTCATAGTTGCACATCCTTCTAGTTGCTGTATGTGGGATGCAGCCTCAGCAAGGCCGGAGAAGCGGTGCGTCGGTGCGTGCCCAGGATCCCAACCTGGGCCGCCGGTAGGGGAGCGCGCGCACTTAACCGCTAAGCCATGGGGCCGGCCCCTAAAAGCATTTTTAAATAAAAGCATTTTTAAATTTGGAAGATTTTTTAAGTTTTTTTCCATATTAGTGTGGAATTAATATAGTTTACTTCACCTGGAAGCTTTGACTGGCATATTAGTTTTCTTTTTGTTGCAAGAAAGAAAAATCAACTCCAGCTCCCTTAAGCAGCTTGAATTATTACAAGGATACAAAGATGTTTAATCAAATTCAAGGATAAGAAGGCAGCCTGGAAAGAACTAGAACCAAGGACAGCTCTGTAATGCTCATCTTTGCTCTCATTCTCTGTGCATCTGCTTCCTTCTTCTCTTGCTAGACCATCTTTGTCTCCTTCTCAGTCTAAAAGCAGAACTCAGCTGCCGACAGGAACAGGTAACAGGCCCAGCCACAAAAAGAAAGGAAATTGTTCTCTCTTAATCCCAACTCTAAATTTCTAGATGCAAGTCTCGGATTTTCTCAAGTCCAATTGCTGGGGCCAGGGCAAAGCAAAGATGTTTTATAAAATGGCCACTGAAAGCCTACCAGGGTATATGAGGCTAGGGGAAGTGGAGGGCCACAAAGAAAGAGTTGAGGAGGGTCATTAAGCAACTTGGAAGACACAGCTAATCTGCAGTTTAAATGACCATGATTCGTGTTATGAGCCAACTATATTGTAAGGAGAAAATATTTTCCATCTTAAACAAATACAACCCCTTAGAACTTGAAGTTCTCCAACAAAGGTTTGCATACCTCCAGGGATGATTCAGAAATGTGACTGGTAGGAATCTCCATGGAAGCACAATTTGGCTAAACAACTAGAGTTAGGGAAGAATTGTATGTAATATTAAAATAGACATAGTTATTTGTATAAAAGACCAGACATACCATGTTGTAGATGGGAACACTCAAACATCATAAAGATGTCAACTCTCCCCGAGTCGATTTATAAATTTAGCCTAATCATAGTAAATAAACACATTAAGAGTGTGCACACTCTCTCTCCATCCCTCTCTCCCTTTTTTGAACTAGACAAGGTGGTTAGTTTGAAATAGAAAATAGACAAGCAAGGATGGTCAGGAAAACTCTGGGAATGAACAATGATGGGGAACTAGCTGCCACTGGATTTTATAACATTATAAAGCCTTAACAGGTAGAATGGTGTGGCACTGGTGCGTGAATAAACAATCAGACTAATGTAATTGAGTAGAAAGTTCAGAAATAGACCCCAATATAGATGGTATTTTTGTATATGATCAAGGTACTATTGCAAATCAGTGGGGATGGAATTGTCAATAATTGATGTTAGAACAAGCAAGTGCAATTGGGAAACGAAAGCAGAATTTGACTTACATGTCACACCATCCATGATGATAAATTATAAATTGAAGAATGAAGCCGTGAAAATACAAGAAAATACAGAAAGAATTTTTATATCATGTCAGAGTAAAAAAGGCCTTTCCTCTTGTGTTATGAGAGGTTCAGGGGATTCGATTGGAGATGTAAAAGAAACTTCCCTCTCCAAACAAATGGACTGAAGGTATATTTTATTATATAGAGGATAGTAAAGGCGATAGTCCACAAACAGATCCGAATAGGTCAAATAATAAGAGGGAAAAACACCAGCTGGATTGGAAAGGGAAACACCAGATCGACTGAAGGGACATTTCCCTTCAGTCACAAATCAACCGGAAAGAGAAACACCAGGTTGACTGAAAAGAGAACACCTCAGATCGGTTACTCACAACATCCACGCCCCACTGCCAGTGAGAGTCTCTTCAATTGACATGGCTAGGCGGGAATCCGATCATCAGAGGTCCTGGGCCGGGCGTCCCCTCCACAGGTGAGACTCTTACCAGGTCTCGGTTTCCAGCAGTTTATATAAGCAGTTACAGAGTTTACAGAGCAAGCATTCAGTGTTTCCATGCACAAGTGGTTGTCAGTGGCGTACGTGCACTGAGCCTCCTGGCTATCGTCCAGCCCAGCAGTTGTGTACGTGCATTGTTTTCACTGCTTATCGTCCCAGCCCGGCACAGATGGCCAGTCTGCCCCAGGCCATGATGCCCAAAGGACCTTGAAATTCTTACAAATTGCAACTATCTCCATGGGAGAAAGGCCAGTTCCTGGGGAAAAGGCCAGTTCCCACCACACAGAAAGCAGCTTTATATTTCTTTGTGTGCTGGTGGCTGTAGGTTAATGGAACGGCCAAACATAGCTGCACTCATGTGAAGACAAACTGTGACTTAAAATCAAAGAACAATAAAACAAAAAACTGATATCTTCAAATATATAAAATTCAAAAAACTTCTACATGGCAAAAACACCTTAAGCAAAATAAAAAATCGAACAACAAATTGAGGAAAATATTTCTAACTCACAAAGGGCTAAATTTATCAATTATATAAAGAGCTCCTAGAAATCAATAAAGGAAAAAATGAAGCAGAAGGAAAATGGGCAAAGGATATGAAAAAAATAGGTCACAAAATGGCTTAAACAAAAATGGCTTCAATGAAAAGATGTTCAACCTGACTCATATAAGAGAGATGATAATTCAAATCGCACCGAGATACCATTTTTCACCTATCAAGTTAGCAAAACTTCAAAAACTTGATAAGCCATTGTGTTGATGAGGCCGTGGAGAAATAGACTTTCATATGTAGTGATGAAGAGTAAATTGGCCCAATGCCAATGAATGAGATATGGCAGTGCTATCAGATTGTAAATGCACACATCCTTTGACCCAGCAAGTGAAGTTCTAGGACTTGATCTTACACATATGCTTGGAAGTATATACAATGTGTGTACAAGGTTACTCACTGCAGCAAAAAATTAGAAACTAGATGTCCATCAAATGAGGACCAGTTAAATACATTATGGTACATATACATAATAGAATACAAAGCAATTGTGAAAAAACAAAAGCAAGGTGCAGAATACAGTGTATTGTCTGCTAAAATATATTTTAAAGGGGATTTAAAGAATGTGTGTGTGTGCGCGTGCGCGCACACGCACATGCACACATGCTCTTGTATTTACTTGGTCATGCTCTAACCATCACGGAAAGGATGGACAAGTGACAAAAACTTGCTGTGACCTCTTTAGCGAGAGGATAGCAAATGGAGAGAGGAGGAGGATGGGAGGGCATAGAGATTCATGTTAACCTGTTTAGACTTTCTATTTCCGAGCCATGTGACTGTATTATAATCTAGTCAAAACTTTCAATAAATACATCTTTTTTTAAAAAAAAAGAAAGAAAGAAATATGTTGGCCTAAAATACAAAATTTGCCTACGTTTTAAAAATAAAACAGGAGTTCTTTTTTTTTTAATTTAGTAGTTGCCTTGACCCCTTGGGACAGTGTAAAACCTCCCCAACCTCATCCTCAATCCTGAACTCTTTCCAAATAGGCTCATCCTTCTTGATGATATTTAAAAATAAGAAATTAGACTGAATGACATCTGGCTTTATCACATGAAATATAATTGCCCAGTGAAAAGAATTTCTTAAAACTTCTTTGGTGAATACTGTGTTCCCTCAGAATCTCTCACAATAACTGTGTTCCTGACAAAAAGAGAAGGTGAAGTAATTCTGAGAAAGAAATCATTTATAAATACAGCAAAACGTTTCTAGAGGAGCCATGTCTAACTCCTCTTGTGATGTGAGGGAACTCCCCTGACATTTCTGCTCTGTGGGGGTAGATTTTCCATACTGCTGGTCTCCGGGATCGGGATTTCAACCTCAGAAAACAGAGCAGTGCCTCATGGAGAGGCTCCTCCAAAGCCCTCCAGGCACTGTGACCCAGAGGGCTGAGGCTTTACCCTTAGACAGACCTGGGTTCGACTCCAGACACTACCTCTTACTAACCGGGTCACCAAAATAAGGTACTTAATCTCTCTGTCCCTTATTTTCCCTGGTTACATAAGAGGTAAGAAAGGAATCAGAATGCTGTTGGGGAGTAAAAACTTTTCCTTTACCGTCTTAGCTTCAGTGAACGGGGCCTGTGAATTTAAACAACAAAAGACAGATTAACAGGAGAAAAGGATTGTAAATGTATTAATATTTGTACGTGCATGGAGGTTCACAGAAAAGAAGTAAAACTTAAAGAAGCAGTTAGACTCGGGAGCTTATATACCTTTCTTAATAAAGGAAAGAGGGTTTGGGCTTCAAGAGATGATAAATTGTGGAGAAGTGACTAGGAAACATGGAGGAATTGAAGGAAGATAAGAGTTATTTTAATAAGACTTGTTTATACAGGCTCATCTCAGTGCCGGCTCTCCATCTCCAGTGATAAGAGTCATGGCTCGCTCCTCATCCTAGTACAGGAGAGAGGGAAATTTATGTCCTGCTTTTAGGCAGATAAGAGGAGGGCAGAGAACTCTTCCTGTATCTGTTGGTTCTTAATTGCCTTCAGCTCAAAATAATCCTTATGCCAAAGGGTATATTTCAGGGTGGCGTATCCTGATCCACTTCAATGCCGATATGAGTCTTAAGTAAATTATGTACAGCAACAACCCAATGCCAGGTGTATCGTAAGAGGTTGGCAAATTAGTTGTTTAATTTATAAATGTGTATTTTAAAGAATTCATTCACTTCCACTTGGGTTGCTAGTTGCTCACCAAGGACTCTTAAGTTTTGTTTTCTCTAGCACACTCTGCATGCCGTTAACATTCTTTAAATGATCATCATCATTGTAAGTGAAGAAAAATAGTGCTTTATGTGTGGACAATAAGGAATTATGATTCAGAGTTTTATTTCTGTGAAATAGAATATTAAAATTGGCAAACAGAAAAAAAAGATCTGAAACATTTTTGGCTGCATTATCTGGTTTCCATCGGGAAAACAGATAGTAAAACTCAATAAGAAAATTGTTTTAACTGGGAAGACTCTCCCAGTTTACATCTAATGTATATTGTACTAAGACAAATTAAATGGCCAGGCACAAATTGTAGTTGTCCTAATGAAACATAAACATAATTATAGGAGACTGTGCTATTGAATGTTCATATACCCTAAATCGTAGTCACTAGTCGATTTTCCACAAGTATAACACACTTAGAATACAGCAATGAGATTTGAATTGTCAACTCACTGTTAATAGAAATTGTTTCATTTATTCAGTATTTGGCAAACTTCTGTTAAGTACTAGATTCTGTGCTAAGTGCTGGAATACACAGATGAGTAAGCGCAGTGCCCGCCCCAGCCCACACCCCAGGAACCCTCATGGAGCTGTGAGCATGAGCATCTCCATTCAGTCTCCCGAGTACTATGGCGGCCATTATGAAAAGGCACTGATCTTCCCGGAGTCACAGATCCCACCCTATGCTCAGTGAAAGATATCATCCTGAGATATCCTAAGACAGTCCAGAAGTCTCAGGGGATGTCTTAATTATTTACTTCTTTTCATTCAATCTGATGAAAGCACAAATCTCCCTGTTTTTTACTATTTGGAATATAGTTGCTGATGTGTGTGAGTTCTGAACCTGAGTTTTTCCGGAAGAGGGAATTCCTCTGTCTGGACCAACTCTAGAAAGCTTCCTCCTTAGTTCATAAAGGCTCATGTCACCCAGCACCTCAAGTAAAATCTCTGAACTACGTCAGGCTGACCTATTTCCAACTCCAGGTAGCTCTGGACCTCCGGTATTTGGCTTCAGCAGTGATTCCTGCCCAAGGATAGTATTCATCCAGCCTCCAAGGAAATGTGATGAATTGGGACTAGAATTATGAATCGGAGTCCTCAGATGTCCAGAGTCTTGAGTAACTTGTCAGTGTGTCTTCCTGTTGTTGCATTGGTTCTTAGTACACATCTGCAGGGTTTCACCACAACAAATACTCGTTTAAAAAGTGCCATACTATATTCATTAGAAATGCTTCCACCTGCAAGTAGCTGCACGCTCAAATAGAGTGGCTTAAACAAAGAGTTTTATTTTTCTCAAGTAAAATTACTAGAATTTGTTTCAACAAATCTACAAGGTCAGTGCAGAAATCTCCTTGATTCTCTTGTCCTTTTCCTCACCATCATTGAATGGCTGCTGCAGTTCCTACCATCTTTTTTATGTTCCTTTAGGAAGAAGGAGGAAGAGGAAGGGGCAGCATCTGTATCAGGAAAGTTTCCCAGGAAGCATACAGCAGGCCTTTGCTGGCAATTCATTGGGCCAGAAAGGGAAAAGGAGTTGGGAAGGGGATGAGTCAGCCAACCACCAGAGTCTGCCTACACCCCTCTCGTGGATGCAGTGGGTGATATTGAAATAAATGAATAATTGGCCTCACATGTTTACTAATTTAAACAAATTGACTCATATCAGCAGTGATATCTGATTTCTGAAGAAGGCTTCTAATGAACTGATGGGAGAGTGAAATATCTACTGTTTCTATTAGATATTTAGATGTGTGTTCTCCACTTGCTTTACTGAGTAGGCTGGGCCATTTCCATCTGATGGATCAAAGCATCAATATAATTATCCCTGAAGGACCCCTCCTGTGTAGAAAACCATTGGCAGAGACACAAGTCCCGAAAGGTGTGTTGTTCCAATTCATGGGCTGCTTCTACTTGTAATAGTGATGTTAACAGCTCTGTGTACGAGTGCTTACCCACTGCCAAGCACTGTGCCTAGGAGTGAGCTTACTAGGGGTGGTCTCTCTGAGCTCTCCAATCAGCCACAGTTCCTCAATTCTAAGACAAAGCCCTTACATGATGTCTACCATTAACAGTTTCTTTCTTCATAGCCCTACCAAAAGGAAAGCTGTCATTGAATCATCTTTCCATTGATGGTATCACAGAATCATGGAACTATGGTGTTATTCCCATTTGAGGACACAAAAGCTTGTAAAGGTAAGGTAAGGTTTGGTGACTCACCCAGTGTCACCCAGCTGGAGACCAAGCTCTTCTAATCCTAGTCCCATACCACTTTGTTATACTCTCCCTCAGATTACCGTGTTCTCTGTAGTACCATAACTACTGTATACAGAGTGGTTACTTTGTGCCAAGACCGAGATAAGTGCTGGTCATGGTGCCCATTTCATCCTCACAACAGCTGCCCGGTGACTACTAGGACCAGTGAGCACTAGTCCCGTGAGGAAAACAGACTCTAACAGTAAAGTTGCTTGCACAGATTAAACCCAGGTTGTCTGATCCCAGACGCCATGCTCTTCACCACAGTGCAGTAGTGGCTCTCAGAGTAACACATGGGAACGTTTAATTCTCCTGTATTCGACATGACTTGTCCACCCTCCAGCCCAAACCCTAGGGAGCTCTGTGGACACCTCCTGGCCCTCAGTCCTTGTAAGTGCCTTCCTCCTGCCATTTTTTCTCACTCCTTGTATTCCAGGATAATGGGTCAGTGGACAGCATCACTTAGATGCTGCTTACCTAACCTCACGATCTGGAGGTTGAGAGTGGGTGTGACTGTTCTGAAGAGCAAATAGGTTAGCTAGCAGAATTCACTTTATTGCGTTAATTTGAAGAGCAGGGAAAGGCACTGGGGCGATGCTAGGAATGACAAGACACTTTGCAGGCCTCTAAAGAGCTCATCATCAGGAGGGTGCATTTGGGAGATAGAGACAGGCAAATGAGCGAAATAAAACAGATCTGTCCTGGAAGCTGTGGGGGCACAGAGAAGGTGCAAGCAATCCTGCCTGAGGGAATCCAGAAGTGCTTCCCAGAGGAGGTGGCATGGGCCTCTTACCACTCAACAGCAGAGGAGGGGAGAGGAGACTCCTGGTAAAGGGGCAGTGTGAGCAGGAGCCCTGAGGAATGGAAGAGCATGGAGAGTTTATAGAGTCCAAGGGGCAGGGCCTGGCCCATAGCAACCTCTCAACCAGTATTAGTTACTAGGAAAGTGATTAGGGTGAGGGAGAGGAGACCAGCCCAAAAATATAGACAGGGGCCAGACCATGATGTTTGCTGGATTTGGGATTTTGCAAACTGATTACAAGCTCTTACTGAGAGGGCACAAGACTGCGAAAGCCACTGAAGTCCAGGGAGAAGGATGGATCTGTGTGCGACTAGCACAGACGTGTGAAGTGATGGGGAGTGGCAGGAGCAAGAAAGGGCCTGTACATCCCAAATTGGAACATGGGCTCTGGGACGGATCCCCTCAAGATGCTGTCACAGGATCATTGAATCTAGTATCTTGTACTAAAAAGTGTGGTTCACGTTGACAGTACCTAGGAGCTTGTTAGAAATGCAGCATCTCAGGCCCCTCCTACGATCTGCTGACTCAGTCTGCACTGCTGATAAGATCCTCAGGCAACTCATATACCCATGACAGCGTGAGAAGCATGGCTCCAGTACGCAGGGGCAGGAGAGAGGACTTTATCGAGGGGTCTGTTTTACATCTCATCCAAGCGGTGAATCCCAATAGAAGGCCTATACATCAGGGAAGACAGCAGCCTAGAGTAAACGTCTGCCGTTGCCCAAGTCAGAGCAAAAAGGCAGTCTAAAATACTGAGCTCGGTTGCCGCGTGCTCTGGTGCGGTGAACCGGAGAAGTTGTGTGTAGTAAGAGGCCGACATTAAGCCACCGTAATGTGACGACGTGGCTTCTCCAGGGACTGACTGAGCCGTCCTCTGGGGTGGGTGCACATATCCCCAGCAGCCCCAGAAGATGCTGGGGAACCCAAGAGCTGGAGCAGGGAGAGGCACTTCAGCAGACAACTCCCAGATAATGAGGCAGAAATTGCTGGCCTCTGCTTCTTCCTCCTGAGCAAACAGTCCCTTCTAGTGAGTTAGCTAGCTAAACGTCGCCAAGACTGAATGAATCTGGAATATTAGAGAAACGTTTCATACATAAGCAAGTTAAATTATTCCATTCAGATTGGTGAATTCCGTGCTGAAAGTTGTGTTTTCATTACACCTGACTGCTCCTAGAGTTTCTAACTTTCAGAAAGCTTTTAGAGCCTGAAGAAAATGAGCACCTTTGTGCTCACAAGATGCTGATTACCCTTTCTCATGTCAACACAAACACATTTGGGGGGTAGAAAATCCACAGTGTAGAGGGAGGGCTGTCCTTGACACTGTGGAGAGAGGCAAAAGAAGTCAACGACAGGAAAAAGGGACAAGATTGTAAAAGCAAAGTGGACAATCACTTAAGGTGATTCAAAATTTACATGGAGCATCACAGTGAAACTTGTGAAATGAATGATTCCTGTTGTCAAAGAGAGTCTGGTAAAAAAAAAATCAGATTCAACAGTGTCTTGCTTCAGTAAGAGTCTGTCTTCATCTCAAAGGACTTTTAATAAGCTAAGTAGCTGTCTTCCTGTGACAGGGTCACCTCTGAGTGTGATAGTGGGGTGAGGAGGCAGCTATGCTGAGAATAAGTCAGACCGCGTTGCACTGCATGGGATACAGAACAAGGGTGGGTTTGAACCAAGCCACTAAGGGAAGTAGTCAGATCTTTAATATGTGGGAACAGGCTGCGGTTCAGTGGGCCACACTGAGAAGCTCTTTCCCTGGGGGTGCGGTTTCCCTTCCGTGAGTTGAAAGTCCAAACCTCCTCAAGCTGGTAGAAATTTGAACAAAGGCTTGATTGGCTGGGCTCCTTGTTGCCAGTATTCTGAAATAAAGATTTTAAACCATAGGCTAGCTGCCTGGAATGCACTGTGTGAGCCCAAGGTGCTGGAAGGATTAAGGATCTCTGGGGAAACAGGTCTGTGTGCAGACCTGAGCCCCAGGGCCTTGGCACCTGCTCTGAGGTGCCCCTGCACCTGGCAGTGGATCAGATACCCACCCTGGCACATGCCCTCAGCAGTGCAGTTTGTGAAGACAAGGGAGGCAGCCTGTTTTGCATGCCGGCAGGGCTGAGTTGGAGACATGAGATCCAGTGTCGTGCTTTTACTTAGAAGTGTACAAAAGAAATAAAAGTGACTTGAGCCAGAAGTCCCTCCTTCTGTCTCCAAGCCTATCAATGTACAATGATACATTTCTGGTTTCACCCTCTGTGCCTCCAGCATACTCCACCGCTTTGATCTTGCCCAGGAAGCACAGCAGAGCATGCACTATGGAATCCCTCTGCTTCTCACCAGCACTGAGACCTGGGGAAAGGTAGCAACCTCTCTGAACCTCAATTTCCTGATTTGTAGATGGTGATAATAATTCCAGACTCACAGGTGGTTGTAAGGATTAAATGACATCACATATCTGGGGTGTTTAGCATGGTTTTCTGACCCATGATGGATGCTCAGTGAATGTGAGTTACTTTATTTGTGTCTGCCATGTGATGTAGAGGTTCTGTGATAAAGTGTGGGAAAGGAGCAGGAGAGAGGTGTCTGAGTTTCTAAGCTTGGCAACCAGGTAAATGGAGTTGCTTTTAACTGAGAAAGCAAATGTAAGAGGAGGAGGAAGTGTGGGATGAGCTGTTTGGTTTGGCACATGCTGAGTTTGAGAGGAGGAGTGTCCAGAGACACTTGAAAAGGTGAATTGATATCCTGGGACAATAGATGGTGTTGGTTGAAGCCATTAACAACGGTGTATAGAGTGTGGAGAAAGGGCCAAGGAAAAGCCCCAGGGAGCACCAACGTTGAAGGGTAGATTGGAGAAGAGAGAGCCAGTTAGTCAGAGAAGTGGGAGTGGGGCCAGCTGACGGCAGTGCCCCGGACTCTTAGGAAGTTTCAGAAAGGTCTTAGTCTGGGATCGGATGCTGCAAAGGCCGGGAGGATGAGGACAGAAGGAGGCCTCTAGGAGGTCAGTGGGGATTGTATGGAGATAGCACCCTGATTGCTGGGGATGAGCAGTGGGTGGGAGGTAAGAGCTCAGAGGTGGTGAATGAGAGCCGCTCTAATGAGGGACCAAAGTTGTGGGAGACATCAAACAGAGAGGAAGCTGGACGCTAGTTAAAGGCAGTAAAAACTGATTTTACTCAATAACTACTACAGTAGGAAGAGAGTCCAGTGTAAACTGAGCTCAATTTTGATCTGTGCCGAGGTGACTGGGTGTTTTAAAGGGAGAATGAGGGAGTAGGCAGGGGGAAGGTTGGGGGCTCGAGCAGTGTCAGGGAAGTGGAAAATTACAAAATGCATGTAAGGGGTTGATCAATGTAATAAGGCCCTCTGGGTTTGCTAACTGCTGCTGATCAAAGTTAGGCTCCTACCCTCCCACAGAGACTGGGAGATAAGGGTCCCATCTACAAGTGTTGGCTGGAACAAACAGTAAATTCTTTTGGCAGCCTTGAGCTTTCCCAAGCATGAACTTAAGGGGGGCTGGGTCGACCCAGAGACATGCCTTGAGCTGTTTGTTAGAAACCATGCTCAAGTTTGCTCAGGTCTCTTAGTGGAGTAGGGGGCAGACGACATGGTGTGTGCTGAGTCTGCAGTCCTTACAGGCCCAAGATCAGGCCTAGTCTAGAAGAGGGCTCAGAGGAGCCTGAGCTTGGCCAAGGAGAGTCTGTCAGAGAGACAGAGTCGTGGAAATGTAAAGATATATTTTAACTGAGTGGAAGGATCCAAGAGGGAAGAACGATTGAACAGAAATTGAGGACGGGGTAAAAAGCACAAGTGATCAAACACCCAGAGTGGAACTATGGGGCGTGGAGGGGCCCTAAAGTCCCATAGTGGCAGTGTTCAAAGCAGGGGTCAGCAAATTTTCTCTGTAAAAGGCCAGATAGTACATATTTTAGGCTTTGCAGGCCATATATGATCTCCGTTGAATATTCTTCTTCTTCCTTTTTTAACCTTTAAAAATGCAAAACTCATTCTGGCCATACCATAACAGGCTGCAAGCCAGATTTAACCAGCCGTCACTTGCCGACCCCTGTTCTAAGCCCTGGTTTGATCCCATGTACACTAGAGGTCGCCCTTTTTACCCCTCAGACTTACACAGAAGGCTTTGCCATTCTGCCTGCCAATGGAGACTTTCTCAGAACGTTCACCTGCAAAATTTCATCCCCGCGTCCGGGCCAAGAAAAAGAAATTCCAACCCCGTGTACTAGATGCAGAACTAATTTGTTGCTTGGCATCCCCCCAAATCCTCAGGCCCGGTTCAGTCCGTCAAGCTGCGCACCAGCAGCCTCCATTCGGAGCCAGGTGACGTTGCCTCCCTGGAGACAGCGCTGTTCTGCCCACTACCTAAGCTTAATTGGGAGAAACTTCCTGCATGACAAGGCTCACATTAAGAATATCTCAGGATGGCACCTAAGGTCTGCCCATTCACTCCATGCCGGGAGATGCCTGACTTGCTTCCAAAGAGAAACCACAAGCAGGCAGTTCCAGGTCCCCTCGGATTGCAACTCCACATGCGATTTAATTAATCGGTTTCTTAGGCAGTTGCATTATCTAAAAACAGAGACAGGAAAGCAGAGGTGGTAACTGTCCACCGCATTGTGCTGGTACTTCTGCCCTGTGTCCTTGACAGAAAACCCAAGGGCTGACCAAAGGAATTTGCTCCTTTCAGCTTACAATAATGTCTGAGAAGTTTGTTTGTTTTAAATATTCAGACAGGACCAGAGGATTTAGGTGGGCTGCCATGAGTAAATGACTTCCTGAATCTTGTACCATCTGAAGTGCACTCCTGAGAAAAGCAGCCTGTTATAGTGGGAATGTTCCGATTTGGGAATCAGACTTGGATCTGAATCCCAGATTCAAGTATCTGTGTGACCTTGAGCAAGTTACCCAACTTCTCTAAGCCACAGACTTCTCTTCTGCAAAATGAGGATTATTATACATACCTTGCAGGATTATCATGAGGATTAGACATAATACTTATAACCTTCCTCATGCGGCACCTGGCACCCAAAAAGCACTCAGTACTTGGTTGTAATACTAATATTTGGAATGTCATAGAGTCTCATTTCAGAAGGTATCAAAAGAAACTAGCAGCCATATATGCCCAACAGTTTGGATACTCATCTGCTTGACGATGAACAGCTGAGCAGTGTGATTTTTTTCAAAGACTTTCAGTTCTAATTCTATAAACTCCAGATTCCTGATCACATGCTTCTTTACCCCATCAGCCCCTTCTTATCCTGCGCATTACACTCCGTGCACAAGTAAGCAAACCTTCAAACACACACATACACATAGGCGCACGCACGCACGCACTCCCACATGCCTTGTACGAGTTGTTCTCTCCCACCTCCAAGCATCTGAACCTAAGACATTCCCCACCTCAGGGGCTTCCTCTGATTCGTCTCATCTCTGCCTCCTTCCCTGCCTCCTCCAGCTGGTCCAGGAATCCAGCCCCGAGTGATGAAAACCTTTGTGCCACTCATTCCATCTCTCCCACACGTACATACAGTGCTGTGTAGCTAGCTTTGGCAAAGTGCAGTTCCTATGTTTTCTCTTGCTATTTTTCCAGTTGGATGTCTTTTATTTTTTCACTCCATATGTTTCTTCTATCTCTTAGGTTGTCTATTCTTTGGCCTGGGGTTCTGTATCTTGTTTCTTCTAGCCTTCTTCTCGGTGCCTGGCTGGCATCCTGTGAATGTGTTTGGTGATTAAAAATGAAGAAAGATGATTGTGTAGGCAGCTATCTGGGTGGGCATCATGAATAGGTGCCATTGACAGTGTTACATTCCAGGAATGATAACTTGGCAATCACAACAGCAAATAGATATTTTGGCAGGAAATAGTGTTTGGTGTGCGCTTTGGGGGTGACAGCCCTTGAGAGCAAAATTGGAGAGACCTAAGGGGCCACGGGCAAAATGAACATTAAATGGATTTTCTTATAAAACACAACTCTTCTGTGGACTAAGGCCAAAAATAGGTATTTCTGGTATTGAATTGTTTGTAGCAGGGAATTTTGTTACAAGAAATCAGCAAAATGCAAATAGAGATGGTATTTACAGGCTACTTGGGCACAGTGCATCTTTTCTTGCATTGGGATCTAACCTATGTTGTGTTATCTTTCTCCTGCCCCTTCTTATCTTCCTTTGAAAGAGTTCCAGTGACACCCAACCATTCATTGTTAGTTTCCTTGGTTACCAATGACTTTCAGTTTTTCATCTGTGGGTTTCTGGTGTTAAACAAAACATCGCTCTGCTTTTGTGCCACATTGACAAAGGTTAGAACTAGTGATTGTGCTTTTGTCTCCAGAAAAGCATTGCATTTTGTTTTTTCAATAAAATTACTACAGTGACAAAAGAATAAAAATGACTTGTAGAGGTTTTCTTTACTGGAGAGGTTTTATTTTTCTCATCACAGATTTCAGCATTCTGATATTTGATTTAAAACTCTATATAATCATTCTGGTTGTACAAAAAATAATTTGAGTCTCTTCATCTAAATAAAATAAACAAGATTACTGCTGCTAATTTTTTTTTATTTGATTCCCTCCAACGTACCTGAACTGGCTAAATGTGCTTCATGTGATTCCAGGGAAACACGGTGCAATGGGAATCGGGTAGCGCAGGTGAAAAGACTGTTCCAAAAAACTAAAAATGTTTTTTACATGATTACTAAGAGCCGTTCTACACAACAGTGAGTTCAAATGAGTTTAACCCAAGTGAATCCATTAGTCTGGTGAGGCCTGGTGGAGGCCGTAGAGGAGGTAGACATGAGCTGGAGTGGGTCTTGCTGGGAAATAAGTGTCTGTGAGCAAACCTGGGGGCGGCTTTCAGGGTATGACACTGCTGACTCCCTGCTCACAGCCCTGCTTCCTGGTTTCCCTCTCTGCTGCCTGGAATCTGGTGACCAGATCTCCCGGCAGAGGCTGATATACAATCCTGAGCTGGAAGTGACACTCATGGGCGTCCTCCCCTCATGCTTCCCGAAAAGGGTGGCCCTTTGACGTTGCTCAGCCTGAGAAGGACCTGTCCAGAGGAAATCCACAGCCCATGCACCACAAAATTACTCCGATCACCATCCTCACAGCATTCTCCCCACTTCTCCAGGACTCCCTGAGCTGAGGGGCCGTGGACCCATCTGGCCAAATATCTGCTGCTTGTAAGACCATTTGCAATCACGTTTTGTTTTCCTTTTAAGACATCACATGGATATTCTAATTCCCCACGTGAGCATCTTCACATTCTACTGCCCTTTTAAAGAAAGGTCATGGGTGTCTACCACTTCCCTTTGGAGCCCACGATATTTACAGTTTCTGAATTTGTGGTTGTCTACCAGTCCACACCTGAGAAAAACATGCCAGGCTGGAAACAAAGCTCTGGCCTCCCAGTTACTTTTTTTAAAGGATATGACTAGGAGCTTGGCTGATTGTGATGACTCAATTTCTCCACATACCCCCTTTTAGTTTTTTCAATCATGCATAATCTAACAGAAGATAATATGTGCTGAGCAATCTTATGTGCATACTAATTGATGTTATGAATCTCTCCAAGTAGTGCTTAAGCATCGAAATATTCTAGCACCAACATGTTTTCCAACTCTGTATATTTAAAACTAGTAGCTATGTGTACAACCTCATCTTTGAAGAATTCAGACTAAATGAAATGCTGCTGAAAGGAACGCTGCTTCCCGAAGGCATGCCTATCAATAGTTTCAACCGCTCTAAGCCATGTGTAGCTAATGACATTGGAAAGGCAGAGTTTAAGTTTGATTCTTCAGGCAGCAAGTCATTGACTGAAACTTATTCTGAAGATTAAAAATAAAATCTGGTTTTGTTTAAGTTTCTGTTGGATATACTAGTGTCTAGTTTTAATAGTTATCACTTAATGTCCAATATCTGAAAGATTGAATCCTCATAGCAGCCCTGCAACATAGACAATAATATTCCCACTTTGCTGAAGAAATTGAGGGTTATATAGCTAATTACTTTGCCAAATACATGAAGGTACCTGGATATGAATACAGGTCTGGTTCTAAATCCCACGCCTTTTCCAGTACAATTTGCTCTCTCTCTGTGCACTTCATTCCCACCCACCCTTCTGTCCTGCCATCTTCCTTCCCTGGAGCTTCCTTCCTGGCTGACAATAGACTTCTCTTTCCCCGACTCAGAGGTCATGGCTTTAAACTCTCTTCTCTGCTGTATTTTAAACTTCCACAATCATACTCAATTTGAACCACTCTGATAATAGTAAATCCTGAGTCTTGACAGTTGAATAATATCCCATTTTATTTGGCTACTAACTTGCCAGTTAAACACAATTACAGTGATACGTGGGCCCACTTAATCAAGTATTTTTCCATAGATACTAGTAAAATTATTTTCAGTGCTAAGCTTTTGGCAGAAAAAAAAAATAGGGCTATAATATTAAATCATAAAGTGCTCATTGGAAGAAAATAATACATGATTTTGAGTAAAATTATGGAGAGCCTTCAAATTTCTTGCTGCCTTGCAGTTAGAATTGCTTGGTATTTAATGCTGACTTGGTCAAATAATATGCACATAGCACTTTATACACCATTAAATATATCTGTATATATATTCTTGCAAGTTCTCAGTTCTGACTTCTTTTAAATATCAAGTGCATTTCTAGATAGATCAGAAGAAAGACTCAAGGGAAATAGCTTTTCCCAATATATGTATACATACATCTTTCTGTATTTTTTTTCATTCCAGTCCAACTTTGAAAACATGCTGACCTAGTCCTTTAGCTACACAGCAAGTCTGTGAAGTCAGTTTGGTTCATCTCCGACTTGCTCAGCATCCCTATAGACGACATCAGAGGTTCTCCGTCTTTAGTACCTGGAGTACTTATTAAAAAGTTATCTCGGGGCCGCCTGGTGGCATAGCGGTTAAGTTCGCGCATTCCGCTTCGGCAGCCCGGGGTGGCAGGTTCAGATCGCAGGTTGGGATCCAGGCGCGGACTGACACATCACTTATCAAGCCATGCTGTGGCGGTGTCCCATATAGACTAGAGGAAAATGGGCACAGATGATAGTCCAGGGCCAGTTTTCCTCAGCAAAAAGAGGAAGATTGGCAACAGATGTTAGCTCAGGGCTAGTATTCCTCAACAACAACAAAAAAAAGGCATCTCCTTGGTCTGAACCCGAGATTCAAATTTGGGATGTCTGGGTTGAGGCCCAGGAATCTGGATGTTTGACGAGTACTGCAGAGGATTCTGACACAGGTGATCCCCAAACCCTACTTTGAGAAAAGCTGGAAGAGATAAAGAAACTAGCCTAACACTACCTTACTGGATTCTCAGACAGGCCTGTAAGGTAGAAATTTACCAGTGGAAAATCTGAGGTTCAGTGAGATCCCACAACCTACACCATCTGGTTCCCTGAGCACGCCATGTGCCTTTGCACATGACCTTGCCATATCTTTACTACCCCTCTGCCTGATGAAACCTCCCTTGTCCTTCAAGGCCCAGCTCTGGGTAGGTAAAGTGCATCATCCTCTCCTTGCTCACACAGCCCTTGTCTTTCTCTGGTGGTTTGATATCTACCACGTTAAAGATGGCTGGTCTACACCTTTCCGTGCCCCCACAGACTGTTGGCTTCTCCATGGCAGGCTTCATCTCAGATACCCAGTGCCCCCCCCAGTGCCTAGAACTTAGGAGTTGCCTCCTAAATATGGCACCCAGGTTGTAGAGCCAGGATCCAGTCCACCATCTTCTATCAGCCATTCAGTGCTCTTTCCTGCTCACCAGGAAATTCCAGACTGCTCCCACAGGACATGAACTTTTAGATGCCTTCCAAGAATGCTTCATAATACACAGGATAGCCACATGCTTTTTCTGTATGCTTCTGGTGACCTAAATCCACAGGAGGGGATAATTAGCAGGGGTAGGGGAATGATTTGCAGCCCCAAACAGACCAAGGAGACTACTTTTCAATGGAAAAATCAAAAACATTGACCTGGGTACCTTAGTGCAATGTTCTAAATAAGCAACTGAACTGAACAGTGGAAAGCTGTCACATTCACTGCTTCTTAAAACTTCAGACAGGAAAATCAGAGAAGAAGCTGGGCTGCTACCATGGAAAGCTGTCTTGCTTTGGTCTGGCTTAGCCATAGACCCTATTTCTGAGCCAACTAGCACTAATATTAGAGAGAAAGCGTTAGTTAGAATGTTAGTTGTTATGCGCTGCTGGCCCACTGTCCCCAGAGAAGGGCCTCATTGTCACTTTCTTCCAAATCATTATGATATATTTCCAATTGATTCCTTTCTGGCCCTCAGGTTTCCCATAGCACCCCTCTCTGTTCACTTGAACCTGATATACAGCAAGCAATCGATTTACCATCTGCTTCGTCAGCACAACCAGCCCAGCTCTGCCCATCTCCAGTTCCAGGCTGAGATCTCTTTCTGATCAATTGTCGCTTGGACAAAAAATGGATTTTTTTCCTCAGTCAGTGTGGGGGAGAATGTTAGTCATACCGTGCTGCCTGTTTGCTATGCCAAGTTGTCTGTTTCTATCAGCTAGATGCAAATTTAGCAGAAGGTACATGATTTGCGTGTCAGAGTGGGTTAGAAAGTTGCTATATAAACAACCCAATGTGAACTTCCTAGTCACATTCTGTTGTATGTGGAGGCATAAGGAAACAGATTACTCTCTAGTCAATGTCAATTAAATCATCCTTGAAGACTTTCATCTTTGCCTTGAAGGTTATATTAATAACCACATTTGCATAGCTCTTTCCCTTTTCAAAAACTTCTACATTTGGCCTCACAACAGCCCTTTGAACATCAATATTCATCTCATCTTGCATAACACACAGAAGTCAAGTGATTTTCCCAAGGTCATACACTCTATTGTACACCATTGTGTCTAGTCTTCTTTTCATTACCCTAGAGCACTTCTCCATAAAACCAGATGCCGCTCATCTTCATGTTATACCTGCAGATGTAAACTTGGATGGGCTTAAATCTTAAAAACTGGTGCTGCTGCTGGCTGGCAATGTTGTCATGGAGACATGACATTTCTATTAGTAATGCCAAAACTTTCTTAATGATATGGATGCCTCCATATTGAGTTCATGTGAGCAGTAACATCAGGCAGGTTTAATGGTGGCGCAGTAATGGTCCATTAGGTTGCTGGACCCAGAGCACATTGAGCTTAATTAAGATGGTGCCAAAGGAAATTCAGGTTCCCATGAGGTAGTGATGGCAGCTGGATATATAGATGTAAACTACACACAGAAATCTCATTGGCCTCCAGAAGTGTCACTGCTGGCTGAAGAGTGGGAAGGTGGCTGTCCTACCCATTCCAGCCATGCACCTTCTTCCCTGGAGTCATTTCCCCAAATTAGTTATAACATCCATGGTGATATTATTAACTAACTGAGCTGACTCATTTTAGACCACCATTTGAGAAAGCAGACCACCTGAACTGCCCTTCTCTGAACTACAGGCTATTAAATCAGGAAGCAAAAATGCCTATGTTCTGACTCTTCTGTCTTAGTTTACTTGGTTGAGAGGGAAAAGAGATATTTTTATGTTATCTTGGGATGCAGACAAGGAAAAGTATTTGATAAATCCAAAATGTGTTTCCCTCATAATATATAGACATTAATGACTTTGACAGCAGGACAGCTTGTGATATTTTATGGTTCAGTTCTGGTGATATGTTTGAACTGAACCATGTTACAGATAGTTATCCTCGCAGAAGTATATTAGTACTCACTGCTTACCCTCACTGCTCTAGGCATTTTTTATATTATCTCATTTAATCCTCCCAAAGGCCCAATGATATAGGTACTATTATTAATTTGCATTTTGCAGATGAAGACACTGAGCACAACGACCTTTAATAACGTGCCCAAGATTACACAGCTAATAAATGGAGATGCCTAGAATCTAATTCAGTCAGCTTGGCTCCAGAGCCAACTCTATCTATAACTATGTGCCCCATGGGGTATGGTAGGTGATACTCAGCTCCCAGAGCAGTGAGGTTGCTGTACAGGCACTTAATGAACATTTGCTGAATGAATGATAGAAACAAAAGAGTGAGCAAACGAATGAATATTCAACCAGCTTGCAAAGAAGAAAAAGGAGTATTTGGGGTAGTTACTGTTGACAGAACCCATCTTCCCCAAATATTGGATCAAAATAATTTAATAAAAGCAAAAGCTCTATGAAAAGCTATATGACAACCAATTCAACAATCTGGAAGAAATGGATAAATTCTTAGAATCATACAACCTTCCAAAACTGGATCAAGAAGAAGTAGAGAATTTGAATAGACCAATCACCAGTAAGGAGATCGAAACAGTAATCACAAACCTCCACAAAAATAAAAGTCCAGGACCAGACGGCTTCCCTGGTGAATTCTACCAAACATTCAAAGAAGACTTAATACCTATCCTTCTCAAACTCTTCCAAAAAATTGAGGAGGGGGGGAAGCTCCCTAACTCATTCTACGAAGCTGACATTACCCTGATACCAAAACCAGACAAGGACAACACACAAAAAAAGAAAATTACAGGCCAATATCACTGATGAACATCGATGCAAAAATCCTCAATAAAATACTAGCAAATCGCATACAACAATACGTTAAAAAGATTATACACCATGATCAAGTGGGATTTATTCCAGGTATGCAGGGATGGTTTAACATTCGCAAATCAATCAACGTAATACACCACATTAATAAAATGAAGAATAAAAATTACATGATCATCTCAATAGATGCAGAGAAAGCATTTGACAAGATACAGCATCCATTTATGATAAAAACTCTGAATAAAATGGGTATAGAAGGAAAGTACCTCAACATAATAAAGACCATATATGAGAAACCCACAGCTAATATCATCCTCAATGGTGAAAAACTGAAAGCCATCCCTCTAAGAACAGGAACCACATAAGGATGCCCACTGTCACCACTCCCATTTAACATAGTACTGGAAGTCCTAGCCAGAGCAATCAGGCAAGAGAAAGAAATAAAAGGGATCCAAATTGGAAAGGAAGAAGTGAAACTGTCACTATTTGCAGATGACATGATTTTATATATAGAAAACCCTAAAGAATCCACCAGAAAACTTTTAGAAGTAATAAATGAATATGGTAAAGTTGCAGGATACAAAATCAACATACAAAAATCAGTTGCATTTCTGTACACTAACAACGAAGTAGCAGAAAGAGAAATTAAGAATACCATCCCATTTACAATTGCAACAAAAAGAATAAAATACCTAGGAATAAACTTAACCAAAGAGGTGAAAGATCTGTACACCGAAAACTATAAAACATTTCTGAAAGAAATTGAAGAAGACACAAAGAAATGGAAAGATATTCCGTGCTCTTGGATTGGAAGAATTAACATAGTTAAGATGTCCATACTTCCTAAAGCCATCTATAGAGTCAATGCAATCCCTATCAAGGTTCCAACAACATTTTTCACAGAAATAGAACAAAGAATCCTAAAATTTATGTGGAACAACAAAAGACCCCGAATAGCTAAAGGAATCCTGAGAAAAAAGAACAAAGCTGAAGGTATCACACTCCCTGATTTCAAAATATACTACAAAGCTGTAGTAACCAAAACAGCATGGTACTGGCACAAAAACAGACACACAGATCAATGGAATAGAATCGAAAGCCCAGAAATAAACCCACACATCTATGGACAGCTAATCTTTGACAAAGGAGCCAAGAACATACAACGGGGAAAAGAAAGTCTCTTCAACAAATGGTGTTGGGAAAACTGGATAGCCATATGCAAAAAAATGAAAGTAGACCCTTACCTTACACCATACACAAAAATTAACTCCAAATGGATTAAAGACTTGAATGTAAGACCTGAAACTGTGAAACTTCTAGAAGAAAACATAGGCAGTACGCTCTTCAACATCAGTCTTAGCAACATCTTCTCAAACACCACGTCTGACCGGGCAAGAGAAACAATAGAAAAAATAAACAAATGGGACTACATCAAACTAAAAAGCTTCTGCACAGCAAAGGAAACCATCAACAAAACGAAAAGACAACCTAACAATTGGGAGAAGATATTTGCAAACCATACTTCTGATAAGGGCTTAATCTCCAAAATATATAAAGAACTCATGCATCTTACCAACAAAAAAACTACCAACCCAATTAAAAAATGGGCAAAGGACCTGAACAGACATTTCTCCAAAGAAGATATACAGATGGCCAACAGACACATGAAAAGATGTTCAAAATCACTAACTATCAGGGAAATGCAAATCAAAACTACAATGAGATATCACCTGACACCCGTCAGAATGGCTATAATTACCAAGACAGGAAACAACATGTGTTGGAGAGGATGTGGAGAGAAGGGAACTCTCATACACTGCTGGTGGGAGTGCAAACTGGTGCAGCCACTATGGAAAACAGTATGGAGATTCCTCAAAAAATCAAGGATAGAACTACCATATGATCCAGCCATCCCACTGCTGGGTATTTATCCAAAGAACTTGAAAACACCAATTTGTAAAGGTACATGCACCCATGTGTTCATTGCAGCATTATTCACAATAGCCAAGACTTGGAAGCAACCTAAGTGCCCATCAAGGGACGAATGGATAAAGAAGCTGTGGTATATACACACAATGGAATACTACTCAGCCATAAGAAACGATGAAATCCAGCCATTTGTGACATCATGGATGGACATTGAGGGTATAATGCAAAGTGAAATAAGTCAGAGGGAGAAGGTCAAATACCGTATGATTTCCTTCATTAAGTAGTAGATAATAACAACAATAAACAAACACATAGGGACAGAGATTGGATTGGTGGTTACCAGAGGGGAAGGGGGGAGGGAGGAGGGTGAAAGGGATAATTCGGTACATGTGTGTGGTGATGGGTTGTAATTAGTATTTTGGTGGTGAACATGATGTAATCTATGCAGAAATAGAAGTACAATGATGTACACCTGAAATTTTTACAATGTTATAAACCAATGTTACTGCAATAAACAAAAAATTAAAAAAAAAAAAAAAGCAAAAGCTCTGTATTATTACCATTAGATCATCAATTTTTAAAGTTTTAAATCAAAATGAGTGATTTTCCGGGGCCGGCCCAGTGGCATAGTGGTTAAGTTCGCACGCTCCACTTCGGCTGCCCAGGGTTCACAGGTTCGGATCCTGGACGTGGACCCATGCACCACTCATCAAGCCATGCTGTGCTGGCATCCCACATACAGAATAAAGGAGGATGGACACGGATGTTAGCTCAGGGCCAATCTTCCTCAGCAGAAGGAGGAAAGATTGAAAACAGACATCAGCTCAGGGACGATCTTCCTCATCAAAAAAAAAACAAAAAAAGAGTGATTTTCCAGAAACACTCTTTAAACATTTAAAATTGATTCTCTCACAGTTATATCAAGTAAGACATGTCCATCTGTGTTTAAAAGTACTTTCCTCTTCACTACGATTTATTTAAATCCCAATTCTTCATGTAGCCTTTCTTCTCAAATCCAACCATGCTTGGCACTTTAAAAAAAATGTTTATTTGAGGGGCTGGCCCGGTGACATAGTGGTTAAGTTCGCATGCTCCGCTTCTGCTGCCCATGATTCGCAGGTTCGGATCCTGGGCATGGACCTACACACCACTTATCAAGCCATGCTGTGGCAGTGTCCCATATGAAATAGAGGAAGATTGGCACAAATGTTAGCTCAGGGCCAATCTTCCTCTGCAAAAAGAGGAGGATTGGCAACAGATGTTAGCTCAGGGCTAATCTTCCTCACCAAAAAAAAAGGGGGAGGAGAAATAAATAAAATAAAATAACCTTGATCACAAATCAAGGACTTGAAGATTTTCTAGTTCAGCTTCTTGAGTTTGTAGTCAAACTTGTTTACAGTACATGTAAATTTGAATCTGAAATGCTTTCTGGGTTTTTTAAACAAATTGTTTTAACTACATACTAGAAGACCAACTCATACGCTGAGCGGGAAAACACACCAGAAGTAATAGACGGTCAACACTATAAAGAGAATCTGTGTGGATTTCTCCTTTTTCCTCAACATCTTTGGGCAGCCAGTGTTAGCATTCCAATCCAGGAAGAGTTGAACTTTTATCTGGAGGGATTCAGCTAAAGAAAACCGTGTATCAGTTCTGGCTGGAACTCCCTATCTCTGGGAGGAGCCAAGGCTCGCTCGTCCTTCATTGAGCATAGATCCAGGCTGTGGGTTACAAACAAAACATGGCTACCTCATCTGGTTGGAGAATTCGTACACAGCATGCAGAGTTATAAAGAGTCGTACGTGCTGTTGGCAGCCTTACTATCTTGGGTAAACCAAGGCGAGTTAGAGTATATGCCAAAATTTTCCAGGTTACTGTGTGGGAGAGCAAATTTGGGAAACTACATATTTTATGTTGAAACAGAACAGCCAGAAAACTAGAAGTGCTGGGACTTTGTGGTGTATTGCAAAGATAAATTTGTATTTACTATCACAGAATCCTGTGATTCTAGAATTGGATCTATGTAAATGAAAGATCTTTGGAGTTGGATGCTCAATTATTCAGTCACTCAGACCATATTTATTCACCTTGCTT
Organism: Diceros bicornis minor; assembly: GCF_020826845.1. NCBI lineage: Eukaryota > Metazoa > Chordata > Mammalia > Perissodactyla > Rhinocerotidae > Diceros > Diceros bicornis. Next base: position 13,440,601 of record NC_080742.1, on the reverse strand, counting down.
GTAAGACCATCAAAATTTTGAAATAGGCAAAAGATACTACTTCATGGTTTTTCAGTGTAACGTGATGTACTAGCTAGCAGATCTGCCTGGGAATTATCTGATTTTCTAGGGTGTGTTTCTTTGTTTGACTTGCTATTTACTGTGGATTAGTAGATAGATAATGACTTCTAGAAAACTGATGGTAATGGAAATGATTCTTGTCTGATAGCAATCCAATGAATTTTGTCTAGTAGAGATAGAAATAACTTGTCCCACATTCTGTCCCATAGAAAAGAAAACTCAAAGGTTACATTTTTATTGTGCTGGGACATTAGTCAGTTTTGTACCAAATTAGCAATTTTATTCAAGCATTCTTTCTTTCAGCCATATAAAAACTTTGGCCCTCCAATTCTCTTTGAATACATGCTAACACAATACAAACTTTTTTAAAAATAAAAAATTTTAAGATGCCTCAAATTACAGAAGTTTCTTTCTTCCCCACTCCTTCAGATCCAAAATGGGTGTTCCTCATCAGGCACTTTTCCTCATCATGAAGATTCAAGAACACAGGTTTCTTCCATACTCTGTTTCCAATATCCCCTATGGCAAGAGTTGGCAATGTTTTCTTTTAAGGGCCGGATAGTAAATATTTTAGGCTTTGCTGGTTACATGGTCCCTTACAATTCCTCAACTCTGTAGTTGTAGTGCAGAAATCAGCCATAAAGACCAAGCATGGCTGTATTCCAATAAAACTTTATTTACCAAAATAGGTGACAGGCTAGATTTGGTCCACAGGCTATATTTTGCTGACCCCTGCCCTTGGGTCTCAGAATCTTCTCAGAAAAGGTAGAGAACACACACTCTTTACTGAGTCACCTTGTCCTGAAAGTGTCACACATCACTTCCATTGGTGAGAACTAGTCTCATGGCTTCACCTATATGCAAGAGTCCCTGGGAAATGCAGTCCTTGTCTGGTAAGCCACTTCTAGGCAATACCTCTACATCATGGAAAAAAACATGAGTCGTTGATGGACATTTAGCCGTCTCAGCCATAGGCATATCGCACACATAGCAACTATTCTGCTGGTCCTATAATAGGAATGCATGTTGAATTTCAGATTTCTTAAAAGAAATACTATTCATGGAAATGAATTTTAACACTTAATCACTAGTCTACTGGTTATGAATTTCCTGGCCCAGACTACTATTATAAAACTAGATTGCAAAAGAGGTAATATGTTAGAAATAATAGGTTGTGTTTTTATTAAAACATTCTTGTTATCTACAAATGTAGCATCTAATGGAAAGTGGTGGTTTGTATCTATAATTACTTGTTCACTTTTCTGCATGGTCTTCATCAAAACACTCAGAAGTTGGGTCCATCCATGAAGATCGGACATTGAATTGTTTCCATAGTTTAAGTGCTTTCTTCAGAAGATGAGGAAAATATGATTCAGACATTAAAAAGCCAGGTTCTAATTATAATAATCCATTCAATTAAAAAATACAACCATATTGGGATTTTTTTTTAAGTGTAAGAAAAATTCCAGGAATTTCTAAGCTATATTTTCCCCAGTAATTTTGTCTCTTCTATGTGCATGAACTCTGCTTTGTGTAGCTACCAAACAATTCTATCAAGACCAAGTTGCGTCCAAGACAGCAAGAGCTATGATCATAGACACCCTAATTCACATGTATTCCTTTCTTCATAACTTGTCCAAGAAAATGCGATTTTTCAGTGAAGCTTTACATATGTTTTATCTCTGCTCAAAGCTGAGTTATTTCAGATGCAGGAGGAAAGAATGACTTATCTAAACTTGTCGATGAGGAAAAACTTGATCTTCTGCTTTGATTTTCACTTTTTCCAGTACCTAGATTGACAGGTGTCTTCATAATCTCTTAACTCTCAGAGAAGACTGCCTGACTCAGACCGTGTGAGGTGGGGAGTTCTCCTGCTGCTCATCTCTTCTGTCTCCTACTGGGAGTTCTCCCTCTCGCCAGAAAACCACCAACTCCAAACTCATCGCAGGTATACCTTGCCTTACCTTTTCAAATCCTACTTAAAATATTCCATTAGAGCTTCTAAATGACTTTTGGTGAAACCTTTTTAAAGGTGCAAATTCCCAATGCAAATATCCCTTCCTATGATTATTCATTTTTTGTGGGGAAAAAGTCCTTAATTGGCTTGCATGGCACCTGGTACATATGAGCACATAAAGGTATTTTATGGTGGCTCTGCCCACATTCTTATGATCACAAATCACTTTCATGTTCCCTGCCTGTATTAAACATCACATGCTAGGGGCCATTGCTGTCACTTTATAGATTTGACTTTTCAAGGCTCACAACCCAGTGGCTCTTTCCATCCTACTGGGTGCTTATGCCTGTAATTTAAATTAGCTGCCCCAGCAGGATCGATGTCATCTGGATGATGAACTTGTGGTCAGATTAGCCAGTCTTCCTGTAAAGCCTTGTAATTGGATCAAATATCAGCATAACTAATGTTAGCTATCCTTTTAGCGTACAGCATTAAACTTGTCAAAACAGCTAAAGGTAACTAAGGTTAACACGCCATTATATTTGCAACTTACAACTTAGAGGAATATAGAAATACAATGAAAAATTAGGGACTTTTCCACTGTGTGGTAGTATAGTGATATCAAATTCTGGCTTCAACACCAACTGGTTGTGTGAAATACCCAGCGAGGTATTATTCTATCCATTTTATAATTTAGTTGGAAAATTGGTGGTTGAGCCTCTTTTCCCCCACTGATATCAACATCCCTATTTCTTTTGAAAGAACTGTTCTTTCCTGTTGTTATTTTTATAGATTATGATGAGTAGCAATAGAGAGCTATTGATACAAGTAAGTGGGAGAGTCTTTAATTTTTTTCTAATATCTTTTCCCTTCTTAGAAAATTCACTTTAATTTCCAAGTGCATCTTTTGTTGTTGTTATTGCCGCTACTGCAATAGTTACTTGTGCAAACTTGCCACTTGGTGAGATCTTTGCAGGGCTGACATTCAGCCAGGAAGCACAGGAAGGGCCAAACTGGTGGGTCAGTGGGTTGGTTTTTATGGCTGCATCCCTTCTGACTCTCCAGCACCACATTAACAGGATGGTAAATATTTTGAATCTCATCCTGGGATAAATGATATGGATTCACAGAGCCCCCCTCTCTTAGTTGCACTAACCATCTTGCTTTATAATCTATCTGCTAGGTGTGTGTTTCCCCCTTCTAGACTGAGGACTTCTTGGGGCCAGAATCCCTATCCTAATTCATTTTTGTGTTTTCAGTTCCAAGCACAGTGGTTGGCATGGTGAATGTGATCAATAAATGTTTGGATGAATGAATAGGTTACTAAAGAGTGAGTGACATGAAACCAAGGCTCAGGGAAATGAATACTCTCTTTGAGGTCAACTGCTAGAAAGTGGCAGCACTGTCTCTGACTCTTCTCCCAGCATCTTATACAGACAATGAGGGAATTAGCATCATGAGATCATGGATATGCCAAGCACTTAGTGGGAACTCAAATGTTTATTTCTCCACCTTCTTTACCAAAGTATTGTTAAGTATCTCAGTCCTGAACCTTTATTTTCAAATCACAACTTAATCTAGCCTTGGCTTTTGTGGACTCAAGAAAAGCACACCTTTTCAGTTCATCCTGAGCCCTCATGGAGTTCCTGGGGTTTTCCTTCACCTTTCCTCCTCCCCCATAATTTTAGTTAGCCCCAGGAGTGGCTTAATATTCTGCCCTCCTCTTTAGAACAAATGAGCCCTTAGGATTCCTGCATCTTTTTTTCTACCCAATCGGTAAAGGAAAAAAATATGGTCATTTCTCTGCATGACTCTCCAAAGACTGTTCTTTATTTCTAATCTGAAGGAAATAAAGCCTCCCCCCTTTCACTTAACCTGAGATGTTTATCCTTTGCAACTATAGCTCACTTACCGATTAATTTACACTTATGTACAAATCCATTATGACATCTGGCAGACCCCCTGCAAGTTCACAGCCTGCCCTCTTTGTAGGCTGTATATTTTTAAAAGGCTGGGAATGACTTGAAATCTGAACGAAATCAGAATTTAATTTTTTAAAACACTCGAACAAAGTATAAAAAGAGTTTATACACAGATCCAAGATGACTTAGCTACGCATAGTTTGAAGTTCTTGGGAAACACTAAATTAACATTGTATTGTTGGTTGCCTTAAGAAGTTCCGAAAGAGAATATGAAGTATAAAATCACCTGCTTTTGTCTGTGCTGTGTGTTCTCACCTAACACTTTTTGGTGGGTCACTGATTTTATGTAATTTTATGATTAAAATGGCTGATGCAGGTTGAGAGATCGTTGTAATCAAAGGCAACGTGTAGGAAACCTTCTGGCTGGTAGTTACTACCCGTCTTTGCACCTTTGCCACATGCACTGCATGAAATCTTAGCTCAAATCAAGCCAGAGGTGATGCTTTCTGATGTTTTCCAAAAGCAGTGTGCATTAGATTGAAAAAGAAAATAGCCTTTGTTTCTCTTTGAGGAAAGAAGACATGCAGGTATGGGACAATGAGACAACAGTACAGAAGAGAGAAGACGATGGGAAGTGAAACAGCCTGCTAGAGACTGTGAGTGCCATGTAAATTTAGAGACGTTGCCCATAGTGAGCTGTGGATCTGATGGCTGAAGCCAGAGCGTCCTCAATTAGTGGCAAGAGTTCAGAACTGAATGAGAACAACGAAGACAGATATTTCTTTGTTTTGAAGTTAGAGACTCAATTAGACCTGGGAATGAAGTGAAAGCCTAGCCCCTTTAACCACTCTATGATAGAACTATATCTACGTCGTCCTTCTTGCCCATGTGTATATTCCATCAAACAATATTGCTCAACCCATTTAAGAAGGGAAGGGATTGGATTGCTGAAGATGACTTCGCAGGACTATTCAGATCCACGGTGAGAAGAGACCAATGGGACATGCTCATTTCTTCAACAGGGCCTTCCTGGCCACACTGAGGCTTTTCCAGGATCAGCTTAGAGGGAGGAGAGCCCCAGTAGCAGGGACTGGCTCTAATTTCTTCGTCATGCTCTGGTCAGTTGTCACATACCTCAGTCTTACTGTCAATCACACCATACAGCAAAGGAGATCCCAGATAGATTGAGAAGTTCAAAATTTTAAAAACACTCTACAAGAAAGTATGTGTGATTATTTTATAAATTTTAAATGGGAAAAGGACTTTGTAAGGCATAAAAGCAATGGAGTAAACTATGGGGAAAAAAGATTAACACACATGACAACATAAAATTTTAATATTTCTATACTTCAGAGGATGTCATAAATAAAATTTTAATGCAAATCAAAATTAGGAGAAAATGTTTCCAAAAAGGTTAAATGTATCCCAAATATAAATCAGTCTTACAAACGAAGAAGAGAAGCACTAAAAATTTGAAAAAAAAGGAATCAAAGTTCTGAGCAATTCACAGAAGGAGAAATACAAATGTATTCATTAAACAAACATCGTTTTGCAAAGTACCTGTCTAGGTGGTAGAATATAGCAGTAAAGAAAAGACTGAGTTTCCACCTTCACAGAAAAAACATTTTGATGTGGAAATGTTACCAATCTTGCTTCATCTGGTGGGACTTGTACCCACAATCAGAGGGGACCCAAGGAAGAGCCCAGGGCTGGTGGGCCTTGAACCCACAATTCAGCCCTTTCTCCCTCAGATGGTCCTTTCCTGTTTGGTGTTGCTGATTTGAAATGAAACTGAAGCTGGGCGTTCAACAGCACAAGCTTTTGTTCAATGGCCAAAGAATGGAGAAGTGAGAACGATGTTCACAAATCAACTTCTCAGCTCCCGGGGCGATTAAGTAGCTGTTATAAGGGAAAGTAATGAAGGGGAGGACTATTCATAGGTATTTGGGGAACTGGGCAGGCTTTTCAGGGGAAAAAGGGTGCCACCTCTTTTCTTTCTTTATGTGGTTATATCCTGCCGTTGCTGTGGCACTTGTAAACTGTCATGGCGTCAGTGGGTGTGTCCTATAATATGGTAATATATTACAATGAGTGTAAAATGAGCTGAGTCTATGTCAGGTTGCCATGCTGCCTTCAACCAGTTTTAACTGGTTTTGGCTATATGTCTCAGCCATCTCCTCCTTCCTCTCTTTGTGGTTTCCTGTAAGCTAAAGAGAATGTATTACGCTTGTTGTGAGCAGGGTTATGCTTAATGTCTTATGGGGGCCAGGGGCCAGGGTAGCAGGAAGACAAGTTATAAGCAAATTTTAAAAGTAAGTAAATATGTAACATATCAGATGGTGATAAGTATTTTGGAGAAAAATAAAGCAGGGTAGAGCAATAAAGAAACCCAGGGATTGGGAGGCTGTGTACCTCTCTACGAAGGTGACATTTGAGCAGAGGGAAGAGAGGCACTTCCCAATTAGATATCTAAGGGAAGAGCTTTCTAGGAGCGGGAATAGCAGGTGCAAGTGCCCTGAGGCAGAGAGTACATAGTGTCTTCAAAATGTGGCTGAGCAGAGTGGACAGAAAGGAGAGCAACGGGCAATGAGATCAGAAAGGCAGCAGACAGGAGCAGGTCAGGCAGGGTCTTCCCTGCTACTCCTTGCCTTTGCTCTTAGTGAGATATAAAGCCCTTGGAAGTTTTGAGCAGAAGAATAAGATACTGTGGCTTAAAGTTTAAAAGAATCATCATTCTGGTTGTTATGTGGCAAAAGGGTGGAGAGGACAAAGATGAAGCAGAGAAAACAGTTAAGAGGCAATTGCAACAATCCAGGTGGGACAAGATGTCAGCTTGGACCAGGGTGATAACAGAGGAAGTGGTGAGAAGTAATCACATTTTGGATGTATTTTGAAGGCAGAGTCAACTTCAGGTATTGCTGAAGAATCCAGTGTGGGGTGTGAGAGAGATGAGTCTCAAATGGGGCACCTGGGTTTTTGACCTGAGCAGCTAGAAGTTTGGATCAGTGATTTGCAGCATGGGGGAATCTACGGGGACAGCTGGTTTGCGAGGAAGGCTCAGGCTTTTAGACATGTTATGTTTGAGACATCCCTCCAAAGCTGCTGGAAACATGAGTCTGGAGTTCAGAGGAAAGGATAGGACTAGAGAGAGACAGTGGGGGTCCTCAGCACAGGGATGTTTTTTAAAGCCGAAACCAGAGGAGATGATCTTTGGCTAGGTGCAGAAGAGGTAGAGAGAAGAAAAGCTGTCTGAGGCTGAGCCTGGGGCACCCTAACACTTAGAGCCCAATTGATCAGGAGGAGCCAGCAAAGACTGAGAAGTAGAGAAAAGTAAAATTTCTATGTAGTCAGATATGTCAAATTTTTGTTTCATGATTTGCTCCGTTGCTTTTATACTCACCTAGTCATTTTATGCTTATAATGTGTTCTCTACTTCTAAGGACATTGCACATTAATCTGAAGGCAAAAACCAAGCTCAGGGGGAAATTTTTGAACAAAGAGTTAATATCCATGGTATATAAAACACTCAAAAATCTCTAAGTGAAACACTAACGCTTCAGTGGAGAAAGGATTACACATATGAACAAGTGTGAAGTCAGGAAGTCATAAGCTTTATATTTGTCATCTTTTTACTTTAAAAAAAAATTCATCTTTGGCTTCCAAAGGAGTGAAAAACATAGTATTTTAAGTATATAATCTAATGTAAAGCAAAGATGTAATAAAAAGTCTCATCAAGAAACTTCTCATATCATGTATTTATGATGCACATATTCTCTTCTGGTAGACAATATTTTATCAAGCATATCTGGTATTTTTCAAAATCATCTGACAACCACGTTGGATGAAGCAAACCATCCTAGAAATACCGTTGGAAAGACGTGGAGATGTTTAGCCTCATTAATAAAGAAATACATATGAATCAAATACAATTTTTCCCTTACCAAAGTGGCAAAGAATACAAAATAGGAAAAAAATTCCAGAGTTGGCTAGGAGATAGAGAAATGGTCTTTCTGAAACAATGCTGGAGGGTTTGTAAGTTTACATTTTCTAGAGGACAGTGTGTCAATTTGTATCAAAAGCCTGAAAATTTGACATACTCCTTGACTTAGCAGTTCCAGCCTTAGAAATTCCAGTTCTAAAAATGTATCCAAAGGAAACAACAATTGATGATGGTAAAGATTTAACTACAAGAACGTTCACAGCATCCATATTTGAGGTGGTGAAAGGTTAGGAACAACATGAACAGTACAGAATTGGTTGAACTATAGCATGTCTATGTGATAAAATACTAGGCAGCAATTAAAAATGATGTCATAGAAGTAATGATATAGAAAAACGTTTTTAATATTGTGAAACTGTATGTCCTATTTCTGTTTACATATGCCTAGAAAATAGATTGTAAAAAAATACATCGTGCACAGCATAACAACATTTCGGTCAACAACAAACCACCTCTACAACGGTGGTCCCATAAAATTAGTACCATATCACCTAGGTATGTAGTAGGCTATACCGCCTAGGTTTGTGTAAGTACACTCTATGATGTTTGCACAATGACAAAATCACCTAATGACACATTTCTCAGAAGATATCCCCATCGTTAAGTGACGCATGACTGTAAACCAAAATGTGTTCATCTCTGGGTAATATGAGATCAATGATTTTAATTTTATTAGATTTGCCTGTTTCAGATTATCTACCATATATTTATTACATTGGCACATGGAGCAATTACCAAAGAAAAGGCTAGGAATTTTTTAGAAAAATAACACAGAAGCAACGTTCTAGGGCAGCAAGTTCATCAGGATTTCTAGGAAATCCTGATGCTCTATGTAGGAATGCTATATGTCTGTGCTATCTAATGCAGCAGGCAGCAGCCACATGTGGCTATTGAGCACTTGAAATGTGGCTAGTTCAACTGAGAAACTGACTTTTCATTTTATTTTATTTACTTATTTATTTTTAACACCTAGGTACTTTTTTTTTTTTTTTTAAGCAAGATTGGCTCTGGGCTAACATGTGTTGCCAAGCTTCCTCTTTTTCTTTTTTCTCTCCAAAGCCCCAGTACCTAGTTGTGTATCATAGTTGTAGAGTTGTAGCTCTTCTATGTGGGATGCCACCTCAGCACGGCTTGATGAGTGGTGAGCAGGTCCACACTCAGGATCCGAACCGCAAACCCCAGGCCACTGAAGTGGAATGTGTGAACTTAACCGCCACGCCCCTGGGCCAGCCCCTGACTTTTCGTCCTAATTAAGTTAAATTTACAGAACCACATGCAGATAATGGCTACTGTATTGGACAGTGGAGTCGTATGGCAAACTGGCATGGGGCATAGAGGAAAGTCTCAGCAGACCTTGTTCACTGGGACAGGAGCTCCAGATTAGACAAGATCTGAGACTATCAGCCTCATTGGAGTTAGGGTCGCCATCGGTTTCCTAGGAGAAACTGGAGGTTTATTTCCAACTTCAGTGTATAGAATTTATAGATGCATGTAATTCAGGTGTAAATTAACTCTAAGGTAAACCACATAGAGTTCTCATTCCATAATAAAGATTTTTCTTAATTTATATATTTGGTTGTTGTCAAAACATTTATAATTAAAGAACTCTTCTGGATCCTGGTAAAGATAGAATTCTGGACAGGGTAAGTGCTATCCTAATATTACAGACAAGATTCTGATGCCCAGAGGAGGTAAACAACACCCCTTGGCCAATACTCCTTTTTAAATAGGCTTATTTCTGTCTGCATGTGCTGCATGTCAGAGTTACATGTGAAGAACTACCCTATAATGACCTCCTAAAAGGAGGGAATAGCCAAAACAATCTTAAAAAGAACAAACCTGGAGGAATCACCCTCCCTGAGTGCAGACTATACTACAATGCTGTAGAATCAAATCTGTACGGTACTGGCACAAAAACAGACACATAGGTCAATGGAACAGAATAGAGAGCCAAGAAATAAATTCATGCTTATTTGGTCAATTACTCTACAACAAAGGGGGCAAGAATATACAATGGGGAAAAGACAGTCTCTTCAATAAGTGGTGTTGGGAAAAGTGGACAGTTACATGCAAAAGAATGAAACTGAACCACTTTCTTACACCATATACAAAAATAAACTCAAAATAGATTAAAGACTTGAATGTAAGACCTGAAACCTGAAGATCTGAAACCATAAAACTCCTAGAAGAAACTATAGGCAGTCAGCTCTTTGACATCAGTCTTAGTGATATTTTTTTGGATTGGTCTCCTCAGGCAAGAGTAACAAAAGCAAAAATAAACAAATGGGACTACATGGAACTAAAAAGCTTTTGCACAGCAAAGGAAACAGTCAACAAAATGAAAAGGCAATCTACTGAATGGGAGAAGACATTTGCAAATGATATATCAGATAAGGGCTTAATGGGGGCCGGCCTCGTGGCGTAGTGGTTAAGTGCGCACGCTCTGCTGCTGGCGGCCCAGGTTCAGATCCCGGGCGCACACCGACGCACCGCTTGTCAGGCCATGCTGTGGCGGCGTCCCACATAAAGTAGAGGAAGATGGGCACAGATGTTAGCTCAGAGCCAGTCTTCCTCAACCAAAAGAAGAGGATTGGCATGGATGTTAGCTCAGGGCTGATCTTCCTCACAAAAAAAAAAATTTAAAAAAAAAAAGGGCTTAATATCCCAAATATATAAAGAACTCATACAACTCAATAGCAAAAAAACAATCAATCCAATTAAAAAATGGACAGAGGATCTGAATAGACATTTTTCCAAAGAAGACATACAGAAGGCCAACATGAAAATATGTTCAACATCACTAATCATTGGGGAAATGCAAATCAAAACCACAATGAGATATCACCTCACACCTGTCAGAATGGCTATTATCAAAAAGATAAAAAATAACGAGTGTTGGTGAGGACGTGGAGAAAAGGGAACATTCGTGCACTGTTGGTGGGAATGTAAATTGGTGCAGCCACTATGGAAAACAGTATGGAGGTTCCTCAAAGAGTTAAAAATAAAACTACCATACAACCCAACAATTCCACTTCTGGGTATGTATCCAAAGAACATGAAAACACTAATTTGAAAGGATATGTGCACACCTATATTCATTGCAGCATTATTTACAGTAGCCAAAATATGGAAACAACCTAAGTGTCCATCAATGGATGAATGGATAAAGAAGATGAGGTTTATATATACAATGGAATACTACTCAGCCATGAAAAACAATGATATCTTGCCATTTGCGACAACATGGGTGGACCTTTAGGGTATTATGCCAACTGAAGTAAGTCAGACTGTCTGATTTCACTCATACATGGAATCTAAGAAAAACAAAAGAACAAACAAAACCAAACTCATAGACACAGAGAACAGACTAATGGTAACCAAAGGGGAAGGATGTTGGGGGGTGCACAAAATGGGTGAAGGGAGTCAGCTGTATAGTGATGGATAACAACTAGACTTATGGTGGTGATCACTTTTTAGTGTATACAGATGTCAAATTATAAAGTTGTACATCTGAAACTTATACAGTTAAAAAAACAAAGAAGGAAAAAACCCCACACTTTTCTGGCATTTTGTTTTGCGGCTGATGTTTTAAGAGCTATTTTCTTCTGGTTAATGTGTTTAAAAGCTTCCCAAAAATCTACTATCTGTTTTTAACTGGGAAAAAAAGGTATAATTCTTAATTCTTCTTAACCAGGATTATTAAACTTTATAGCACTTAATGTACTATCTATACTCTGATGGGAGAATAATGTTTTAAAAATAATGAAATTATGGTGGGAACATTTAAACATAATTATATAGCCATAATAAAAATTTCAATTAAGCTTTCATTACATTGCAATTAACTCTGCATTTGAACACTAATATTAGCGCGGCCATAGGTTTCACTTGTTTCTTGCTTTTTAAAAATAACATGAAAATTTTTTTTCTTTTTTTCACATTGGTCTGAGAAGACTCCTGGAAAGTTAAATAAATTCTCTAAAAAATAAGCAAAAAGTAAAAGAAAATATACTTCAGGTTATTATAATTCGTAATTGTATATTGTATTAGTTATCTATTGCTGTGTGACAAATTAACCCAAAACTTGGCAACCTAGAACATGTATTAGTCACATAGTTTCTGAAGGAAAGGAATCCTAGAGCAGCTTAGCTGAGTGGTTCTGGCTCAGGGTCTCTCATGAGATTTCAGTCAAGCTGTCCGCCAGGGCTGCAGCCCTCTGAAGCCTTAATCTGAGCCTCCAAGTGGAGGATCCACTTCCAATATGGCTGTTGGCAAGAAGCCTCGGTTGCTTACTGGGCATTGGCAAAAGATCCTCAATACATGGATCTCTCCAGAGGGCGGCCTGAGTGTCTTCACTCCATGGTAGTTGACCCCCCAGAGGTAGTAATCCAAGAGAAAGTCTGAAGCCTCAATGTCTTTTATGGCCCAGTCTTGAAGTCCCGTAGCCATCCTTCTGCCTTATTTTGTTTATTAGAAAAGAGACAGTAAGTTCAGCCCATATTCAAGAGGTAAAGAATGAGATTCCACCTCTTGAAGGCTATAAAGTGGTATCAAGGAATGTGTGTACTTATTTGAAACCAAAACATACATGAAACGCTTTAGGCTGTTAACCAGCTTGATTGGTCTATGTTTATTTTATTATAGTATAATCACATAGGAGAAGGCAAAGCCGTGCTTAGAACCTGAATGGAACTCACATGCTGTGGTTTGTAGCCAAACGTCAGATTGGCAATATACTTTTTCTCCCTGTTTCTTGGAGTTGTTACACAGTAATTGTATTTTGTTCCTGACACATTTTTCTTACTTAGAATGTACCTTTGTGAGATCTAAAGTCAAAAAATGTTACCCTCTGTTCTCCAAGATTTCTACTAGGCTCATTGTGACAGAAGAGTTCAAAGAAAACTCAGGTGGTCTCTCAACTCTGAAGGAAAGGGGCAGAGAAGTATAGTAGTGGGTGTTCTGTAGCTTTACTTTAACAGATGGAGACATTCTATTTGAAATAACTCCTTGCCCTCTGCTTTTCCCTATCTGCATTCCTTCCCCGGGTGATCTCATGTAATTCAACATGGTTCTAATTCTTATCTCCAGCCCAGACTTCTCCCTGATCTTCACACTTTATATCCAGCTGCCTATTCAACATCTCCGCCGGGATGATTCATTGGCTTCTCAAACCTACCATGTCCAAAGCAGAATGTTTCCTTCAGAGTCACGGGGAAGAAGAAAAGCAGTGAGATAAGCATGCAGAACCCTGAGCGCTAGTTGCTCCCTCTGAAAAATGTGCTCTGTGTCTGCCCACATGGTGAAGTGGCTACTCAGTCCACCTGCCTCTGCCGTCAGCTGCGCTGCTCCTTGTTGCTGAGGGATGGGAGGAGTTCTATCTCACTCCTTTGGCAGCAAGAGTAATTTCCCAATTGAGCTCCAAGCTGAAAACAGATTTTCCCTATTTGGATGTCATGACACTTTCCTATGTGACAGTGTTCATCATCCCTCATGGCTGCAGAAACAGTTGCCAGCACAGGGGATTATTCATCCATCACTTATGCCCAGGATTGTGTGGGCGCCATGAGCAAGTACTCTGATGGTGTGATTTGAGAGTCCTTGAAGTCCTTTTTATCTCCCTATCAAGCCCTACCATTTTCTGGTTCTCAACATATCAGTCATGCTTCCAGGGCCTTAAAAGTAACTCCCCTTGCAGGGCCTAACACTCCTCAAGTCCTTCCAGGGAAGTCGGTCCCAAAGGCCTTTTGCAGGTTTTGTTCTGTGGTTGTACAGGAAAGAGTATTTACATTGCAGAGTTACACATTAGCAGGGACAATTTAATATGAGATGCTTACTGTCATCTCTAAGAGATCATTGCTTGGAAGAACCGGGATAAAAAAAACAGATCAACTTGACAGAGGTGAAAGAAGAAAAGAAAGAGAAGTTTGAGAGTTGCCCAGACAGAATGAATTCTACGTGAGGGTCAAAACACAGGAAGGGAAACATCTGAAGGAGGAAAAATTAGCCTGATTCTAAATGTTTATTGAATGAATGAGTTACCGGCTGAATGCATAGAACTATACAGTATCCATCAAACCTAAACCCAGCTTAAGCTTCTAAAATATTGCAGGGCTGGCCCAGTGGCAAAGTGGTTAAGTTCACGCACTCTGCTTTGGCGGCCCGGGGTTCGCGGGTTCAGATCTCGGGCACGGACCTGCGCACCGCTTATCAAGCCATGCTGTGGCAGGCGTCCCACATATAAAGTAGAGGAAGATGGGCATGAATGTTAGCCCAGGGCCAATCTTCCTCAGCAAAAAGAGGAGGATTCACAACAGATGTTAGCTCAGGGCTAATCTTCCTCACAAAAAAAAAAAATTTAAATTAAATATTGTTATATCATATAGGAAAGCAAACGTATATTTGAACAGATTGTGTTGTGGAGATATAGCCTCTTTCCTAGTGTATTAATAACAACATTTAAATTTATTAAGCAGTGACTAAGTGAAAGGCATTGTTCTTCATGCTTGACATATCTGATTGGTTTTTGTATTTGTTTTTTTTTTTTTTGATAAGCGCTGTTTATTATTTGTCTACCCCACTAGAATGTAAGGCCCATGAGGATGAGCACAGGGATTTTTGTCTGTCTTATTTCCTTCTGTATCCCTAGACAACATCTAGAATGGTTCTTGGCACAAAGTGTGTGTTCAAAAATTATTTATTGAAAGAAGAAGGAGGGAGGTCAAAGGGTACAAACTTCCAGGTATAAGATATGTAAGTTCTGGGGATGTAACGTACAGCATGGTGACTATAGTTAACCAGACTGTATTATATACTTGAAAGTTGCTAAGAGAGTAGATCTTAAATGTTCTCACCGACCACCACAACAAGAAATGGTAATTATGTGAGGTGAAGGATGTGTTAACTAATCTTATTGTGGTGATCACTTCTCAATATATACGTGTGTCAAAGCATCATGTTGTACACCTTAAACTTACACAATGTTATATGTCAATTATATCTCAATAAATCTGGGAAAAAAAGAAGACAGAAGGAAAGGAAGGAGGGAGGAAGAAAGAAAGGATGGATGGACAGAAGGAAACATTATCACGTTTAATCCCCACAGTCTTGTTATCCCTGCTTTATAAATAAGGATATTGATACTTAGGTTAAACAGCTTGCCTAAATCACACAGCTAACGAAGGACTTGATTCCTACATGTATTTATTCAACAAATATTGTTCTCCTAATCTTAAAAAGACAACACATAGGGCCAGATCCCACACCCATGGTCCTGGTTTAGATTCTCATACCTGTCTATGTGACTTGTGCATAATACTTAAATAGCTCAAGTCAAATCCGGATTCCGCCCTCAGCCTGCTGTAAAGGATTTGGAGATACTGTGTACAATTAACTGGGTCACAGTGCACAGATGATAATAGTTACTTCTCTTCAGGATAAATTGGTAGATTAGCAAATCAATAGTTACAAAAATGCCTTGAAAATATAATGAACTACATATTGTCAAGCATTGTTATTAGCAGCCTAACTAGTTATGGAAAATAATTCACATAGGCCTCCTGGAAAAGTTAATGTTTTACATGTCCCTTTTCAAACTCATTTCGCTTTATTTAAAAACAGCCAGCAAAGTAGAGAGCTACTCCCACGCCCATTTTTTACTAGCGGTGTGACTTTGGACCAGACACCTCTCTTTGTAAACTCTTGTTCCTCCAAGTGTCATCTGAGGACCGCAGCACAGGCTTCACCTGGGAGCTTGTTAGAAACACAGAAACTCAGGCCCACCCCAGACCCACTGCCTCAGAACCTGCATTTTAAGATCTCCAGGTGACTCATAGACACACTGAATTTTGAGAAGCACAGCTCTGAGCCTCCATGACCTCATCTGGTAAAATGTGTGAATGAAAGTGCCCGACATAGTACCTGACGGTGCTCAATAGAATTTTGTTCCTTATGCCCCAACTCTCTATAATAACAGTAACCTTGAGACCTGGAGGACCTAAGTGTTGTGGCACTGCGGGGTCAAGGTGACGATCTGGCTTTAGATGGTCCTGGAATGGGACTGTGCCAATTGGAAAAACAATTTTTGGGGTCAATATGCCCCTTTTCTGCAAGTTTATTTTTATCCTCCACTGCTGAGCCGTTGTTAGGATTTGATTGTGTCAGGTGCTTTGACATTAATTTTAATTTGCAACAGTTTGAATGAAAGTTCATATTTAGTTCAGATGGAATTTTTTTCTTCTTACGGTGCTTATTTATATCTGATGTAAAAGCAATACATGGCTTATTGTAGACAAGTTAGAAAACACTAACACCTGCTGTGAACGCGTGTGTTTCTTACCAGTCTTATTTCAAGCAAAAGTGGGATTATACTGGTGAATTTTGTGACCTGATTTTTTTTACTTGTCCTGAATGCTTTCCCACATTATGTAATTTGAAGATAATTAGATGGATCTCTGTTATTCTATTTTGTGACTATATCAAAATTTAACCACTCCTAGTTGAAAAGATATATAGTTTCTAATTTTGTTTACTATTTAAGTTGTGTTATGATGAGCATTCTTCTTTATAAATCTTTGTCCGTGATTGATGATTTCTTAGTATTGGTTCCCCCCAAAATTTACTGAGTCAAAGAGTATTTGATACCTTTACTTTGATGCATAATGTCAGCTTCCAGAAAGACTGAGCCAATCCATGCTCCCAAAAGCAGTCTAAGTACTGATCCAGACACAAAGCTGACTAACTCTGGGGTTAGTGTGTGTTTTTAAGTTTCTGCTAATTGGAGGGCAATATAATGATAGGTACTTATTTTGATTTACATTCTTTCTTTCTTTCTTAGTAAACTTCAATATTATCACCAAGTTACAAAAACAACAATCAAAATTTCACATCCCTTTAATTCGATGTGGGAAGAACTGACATTTATATAATATTTAGTCTTATTAGCCAGGAACTTGACATTCCTCTCCATTTATTCAAATTAAACACTTCGTCAAAATTTTTTTGGTTGGCTTTAGTATGTGCTGCTCTGATTGATAGAGAACCAATTCTCTAATGTTTGTGAAAAAGTGTATCTATATTTAGGGGTAGAATTTAACTTTGTCCTATAATAAAGAAAATGCCAAGTTTCCTTTTGAAACTGTAGTTTCTGGAACATACATTTGTGCCAAGCTTGTTAATTCACAACTCCGGATTTAAGTTTTACTTTCTATCTATTTCCTTTCATTTCCCATATTGTTGTAGTACTAAAATTAATTCACGTTAAGGAATTCTTTCCTACTTAAATGAGATTCAACCTGAATCACCCAATCCTCATGTAAATAATGAAGTTATATTAGTTCACGGTTTTTCAAAATCGGGTCCCTAAAATCTCCTCTCGTAAGGGACCTTCTCGAGTGAAGATGAGGAGGAGGGAGGATTCTGGATACCCCTTCCCCTGACCCAACCTCCAGTATCCCCATCAACCAGCCCAGTTCAGAGCTCAGCTCAGCTTTTTATCTGTTTTTCATACCATGCTTCTGCTTCAGATTTCTTTCGAACAAAAGACTGCGTAGCTAAAATAAATAAATAGAATGGGATGGAATGGAATGAAACAGACAGAATAGAATAGAATGGAATGGAATGGAATGGAATGGAATGGAATGGAATGGAATGGAATAGAATAGAATGCCACTTGTCCTTCCAGGTAGAAGAATCTGATTCTTGCTCTTTGAAACATCTTTAATATTCCTCTGAGGGATAGGTTTGATAGAGATATTGTCAATGGAACTTTTTAATCTATCTTATAGCCAAACACCACTATATCTTTCACCTTACAATTGGACAGTATAAAACGGGTGGATCATTTTTATTTCTAGAACTTGTAGCTTGACTAGTCAGTTGAGATTATATAATGCTCCACCCTACCCAGAGATGGCATTTGAATACAAGAAGACTAATAAAGAAGGCACTTTAAATCAACTTCCTAGTTCAGTAAAACTTCTTATGTAATCTTTTCTGCAAACAATAATATAGCAAGTAGAAGTCTTATTCCAGACACTGACATAATAAATGTCACATTTATTTTATCTCTCTAAATCTAATTTGGTCTACTATGAACTCCAAATGGTAGGAAATTTCACCTCTGTCATTATTGGGCTCCTCTCACCAGAGATAAATGAAAGTCCCAAAGGTTCTTAGAAGGTCCAGAACTTTCTCCAAGGGCTCTCAGTGGGTCAGCTAAGCAGAATTCTGCCTTCATTCCCCCAGATAAAGGATAATACAGCAGGACACAGATAACAGGAGTCAAATTCTTGGCTTTTGAGTTTGAAAAGCCTACGCCCTGGCATAAGACAAAAGATTTTGAAGAACTATGAGTAATGAGAGCGAATGCCCTCAGGATGTGAGGAAGGTCGAGGGGGAGTAAAGGTGGTCCTTGAAGAGAAGTCCTGTTCCCCCACCCACCCACCCCCACCCTCAGAGCCACGTCAGGGCAAGAGTGTGCTTGAACCCTCCAAGTGCACAGAGGTGGCAAGAGCCCAGCCCCACAACCAGCGTACGAAAGAGCTGGGTGTCTAGGCAGACAGGTCCAGACAGCCTCCAGGTTTCCCTGCACCGCCCTGGCCCTGAGTGGTGTGGGTGCGCCTGGCTCCTCATGGGAGTAGAGAAGTAGAACTCACTGCAGCACGGTGGTGTGGGAGCAGCTGTACGATTCCCATGCACCAAGAATGAGACAGCTGAGGACAGAGCGCTGGCCAACCTGAAGGCCGCAGCAGTTGGATACAAGGAGAATATAACAGTGCCCCACTTGGACCAGCAGCTGGAAGCCAGGGCATCTCAACAGACACCAACCTTGATAGGAAGCTCAGGACCAGAGCTCTGTAAACCTACCTGGAGTTTAAACAAAACCCCGAGGAAAAGAGGAATGAGAACCTTGAATTGCCTGATATTAAGTTTCTGCCATTCAGCAGAATGGGAGAAAGAAATAAAAATTAAGTCCCATTATAGAAAAATATAGAAAGCTGGGTTTCTTGCACAGCTGATTTTGTGGTCTGAGATTCTTAATAACCACACACTTAATTAGGAATTTGTTTATGCTCTGCATAAACTAGGATGTAGCCAGGTCTACTGAGAGGGTCTTGAAATGGAAGGAGAAACAGCAAGGACCAGAAAAAGTGTTCCAGAATTTTTTAACATCTAACTGAGGTGTCAGAATTTACCCTGGTGGTCTATGCATGCATTCTTTCTTTCTTTCTTTCTTTCTTTCTTTCTTTATATCTCCTTTTTTTTTAAATTTTTTGTTTATTGCAGTAACATTGGTTTATAACATTGTATAAATTTCAGGTGTACATCATTATACTTCTATTTCTGCATAGATTACATCATGTTCACCACCCAAATACTAATTACAACCCATCATCACACACATGTGCCTAATTATCCCTTTTGCCCTCCTCCCTCCCCCCTTCCCTTCTGGTAACCACCAATCAAATCTCTATCTCTATGTGTTTGTTTGTTGTTGTTATTATCTACTACTTAATGAGGGAGATCATATGGTATTTGACCTTCTCCCTCTGACATTTCACTTTGCATAATACCCTCAATGTCCATCCATGTTGCATTCTTGATGGGGGCACTATCAGTTTACAATGGTTTGTGACCCCTTCCTGAAGGCTACAGTACATAAACAGATACACCATACATTTTGGTATCAAAGTTTCTTAGGGGAGCAATTAGCAAAAAATGGCTTAAAATGCTCCTTAGAGAGGAATAATGAAAAAACAAAGATTGAGAAACACTAGTCTGTTGCCATATGGAAGACTTGGGAACCAGATTTAATAGTCTTAACCAAGTACACCCAAAAAAGAACAATTATTAAAGGAGCTATGGCAATTATATTGAATTAACATAATTAATTCACTTATTCAATTAAAAACCTGGAAACCTATTTTTTTTTCTTTTTCTGGAAGTGGAAGTGGTGGTGATAGAAATCTGTACAAGGGTTTGTGGACATGATGTCAAAATAGAGTGAAAAATTCAGAGTTCTGTGAATGTCTACCACCACCACCACCACCCCCCCAAAAAAAGAAAAAGGAAGTAGTTTGTTAGATTTTTAATAGAACAAGTGAATGAATTAACTATGTAATTCAATATAATCGCCATAGATGAGCCACTCCTATTTAACCAGAACTAAGAGTGTTACAATAAAAGATGCAAAGCAACAAAGAAGCAAGACAGGTGAGACCTTATCAAAAGAGTATCACCTTGTCAGTTGGGTCTCCTAGCTTTCTGAATCCTCAATATTGTGGTAAGAACACTTAGCCAGTAAGACATGTGGGATGAACATGAGCAAACATTCTAATCTGTAAACAAGGCCAAAGAAGCTGCTGAGAGCAGGAAAATCAAGGGCTTTGCATCTGGGTGTTTCAGATCTGGAAGAGTGACACATTGTTTCTGCTGGGTGAGGTCCACGCCCATGAAGTAAAGTGGCAGGAGGAATGGAAGGTGTCCAGAGGAAACTTGCTACCTATCCAAGGGACCTCTGAGCAATAGCAATAAATTTACTAAATCCAGCATATCTCTAGCTTAGATAGACAAGGGCAACAAGCAATGAGCAGAAGGCCTGGAAATTGTGCAGAACACCAGGTACAAAAGCAGTAGGCTATTGTAGACAGAGTAAACAGATATGGGGTCACATCCTTGCTCCCCTACTTTCTAAATGTGCATGACCTTTGCCAGATGATTTCAATTCTGAGCTGAAACCTCTCATTTGTAAACCAGGATTAATCCCTACCTGCAAGATTGTTTTGAGGATTAAATGAGAATACCTGAGCTTTCCAAAGCACCAGTGTCTAAATGCACTTATTAGACATATAATAAGGAGGTTTAAATAAAGAGATGGGGTTAAATAAAGAGATAAAATGTTTAGAAGGATGAAACGGAAAAAGATAAAGTGTCGCTAAACGTGTGTGTGTGTTTACTTTGTAAAATTTAGCCAAGTTCACCATATAAACGGTTTTGAGAATATGGGTTAACTTAGCTAAGGGGGCGGGGAGGAAAAGTCTTAGCTAGAAGGGAGGATATAGACAAGTGTAGGTCCCCTCCTCACCGTCACTAAAGCAGAGGACTAATCCCAGGGAGAACTGAAAAATTCAAGGTCACGCCACAAAAGATGAAAGAAATAGATGGCTCTGAGGATTTTTTAGCAGCTGGTAAAATGGGTGTCCCTGCAGAGTTCTAAACCAGAAATTTTGGGGGAGTTGGCATTTGTGCTGCTTTATAAAAAATAAATGCATAGCATTGGGGTACAAAGGCAGCAGACAGACTCACTGAATAGGGGTTTCATAGTGCAGGAATGAACTTACAAAAATGCCACTAATTGGGAAAAGGTGAATAGGAACCATAAGAAAAGATGAATGTGGTCTAAGCCGAATCAGATGGTAAAGTTAGAATGAAATCACCCATCTTTTTATCCCTTTGATAGAAACTGCTTCCATCAACATGCCATGGGAGACAAGGGAACCAAGTCACTCTGTTCCGCATCAAAGGGACCTTTCCTACAGCAAGGAAGTAGTCTTAGGGTCAGGAGGAAGTGGGCAATGACGCAACAGGAAAATACCTTCTCCAAAAACAAAGACAAGCATTAACAACTAATAAGAGATGAGCTCTGAGCGAAGACTTATCAAACACTTCGAGTTCTTTGAGACTCTATGTGAGAACCTGCAATTTATTTCAAATTGGCAGATATATAAGGAGGGTCACATAATTTATATGTTGCAAGAATCCATAAACAAAGATTGAGCAAATATACTGCCTGAGAGTATTAATAGCACATGATTTAAAAATAAAATATAGAGTGATGTTTCCTGCCAGAAGGAGGTTTATAGCCTTCTTAGAAGCACCGATAGAATAGAAATCAGATTTGCTGTATATTAGGTCAAAGAATGTAAATATAATAATTCATTTGACTTTTCAAAAATAAGTAGTGTACTTTGCAGATTGAAATAGTTTCTCCATATCCGATTACAGAAGCACAACAAAACTGGAGAGCAAAGCTTTTATTTTGAGATTTTCATAGAACTTGTCTTTATAATTAGGTTTTACCCTAGTGCTGAGGCATGAATATTTATGTTCTTAAACATGAAGGGAAAAAAGCCGGTTTGTCAGTTGTTTAACTTGTGCTCATGGAACATCAGCACAGAGAGAACACCCAGATAATTAATTCATGTTCTAGGGTTCTGGTGGGAGGGCAGTGGACACGACAGCACATTGATTCCTTCTGAAATTCTGTTTTGCCTTTTATGACTTTCAATTTAAATTCCCATCTTTACCGTGGTTGTATTTTGGGTTTCTTATTCCCTGGGCGATGGTTTTCATGTTCCTGAGAAGGAAAAACAAACTAACGTAAATAAGTTCCAAATCCAATATCAGAGGGCCTTTGTGAATAACTCTCGAAATGCCAAGTAACGTGCTCGCTGGCCAGGCCTGGTCCCAGGCAGGTTGTTGGTGTGGAACAGTATCCTGTGACAGTTTTCATGGGGCTTTTATGACATTTTGCTTCTGAATTTTCAGCCATCATTTTGAGGAAGGGCCAAAAATGTATACACTAAAATTCAGATGTGCAAGAATAACAAAAAAATAACTTTCATTTTGTATAACTGATCATATCCTGCATTAGAGCTTCTATTCCTACTTAGCAGCAAAAAATAAAAACAAGGGCCAGCCCAGTGGCATAGTGGTTAAGTTTGTGCACTCTGCTGCGGTGGCCCGGGGTTCACGGGTTCAGATCCCGGTTGCGGACCTACATACTGCTCATCAAGCCATGCTGTGGCAGCATCCCACATACAAAATAGAGGAAGATTGGCAGGGATGTTAGCTCAGGGCCAATCTTCCTCAGATAAACAAACAAAGAAACAAATAAATAAAACAAAAAGCCATAAACTTACCAATTAAAGTTAACCATGTCTCTTTCAGTTTATTAAGCTCTGAAGGGTTGACTTAGACTCTTTTGGGTCTCAGTCAATTCAAAGTTTGAAACCCTGTAAGGACTAAAATCACAAGCAACAAAAGAAAAAATAGGTAAGTTGAACTTCATCAAAATTAAAGACTTTTATGTGTTAAAAGAAATTATCAACAGAGTGAAAAGGCAATCCACGAAATGGGAGAAAATATTTGCAAATCATATATCTGACAAGGAATCGATATCCAGAATATATAAAGAACTTCTACAATTCAACAATGAAAAAACAATCTAATTTAAAAATGAGCAAAGGGCTTAAATAGACATTTCTCCAAAGAAGATATATAAATGACCAATAAGCACATGAAAATATGCTCACCATCACTAGTCATTAGGGAAATGCACATCAAACCCACAATATCACCTCACACCCATTAGGATGGCTACTATCAGGAAAAAAAAAAAAAAACAGAAAATATCAAGTGTTGGTGAGGATAGGGAGAAATTGGAACCCTTGTGCATGGCCGGTTGGAATGTAAATGATGCAGCTGCTGTGGAAAATGGTATCATTTTCTACAAAAAAATTAAACATAGAATACCATATGACCCAGCAGTTCCACTTCTGGGTATATACCAAAAAAAAATGAAAGCAGAGACTTGAACAGATATTTGTACACTCATATTCATAGCAGCATTATTCACAATAGCCAAAAGGTGAAAGCAACCCAAATGTCCACTGATAGATGACTGGATGAACAAAATGTGGTCTATATACAATGGAATATTATTCAGCCTGAAAAAGGAAGGAAATTTTGACACGTGCTCCAACATGGATGAACCTTGAAGGCATTATGCTAAGTATATGAAACCAGTCGCAAAAGAACAAATAGTGTATAATTCCTTTTATATGAGATTCCTAGAGTAGTCAAATTCATAGAGACAGAAAGGTCATTGCCAGGGGCTGGGGCAGTTGGGGAATGGGGAGATAATGTTTAACAGGCACAGAATTTCATTTGGAGAAGATGAAAAATTCTGGAGATGGATGGTGGTGATGGTTGCACAACACTGTGAATGTACTTAATGCCACAGAACTGGACACTTAAAAATAGTTAAAATGGTAAATTTTATGTTATGTGTATTTTACCACAATGAAAAAAAAACCTGTAAGGGCAATTGTCCCCACTTTCCAGACTTCTCCTGGCTGCATCCTCCTTCCCAGAACAATCTTCATAGCATCGATGCAAGGCCCTTGGTTTGCATGCCCACATCACTTGGGCATCACTTGGGGTGTCTTGACCCAAGGAAGCTCTGGCCATACTGCCTCCAGCATTATAATATCTTGGGTCTGTTCTCCAAGGGAGTTTGCTGTCTTCCTCTGATGAGTAGGCCCCCACCTCAGCTGTCAGGCCTCACAGATCCCCTGGGGTCAGCTGAATCTCTACTCATTCTCCAGTCTCAGAGTCTACCCTTTAGTCCTTGACCGTAAGGTCACTTCACCCCTTGCTACAATGTCCCCCTCACCGAAGACCACCAGTCAGCATCTTTAGGCATCTTCCACATCCCCTACATGTGAGGAGCTACAGGGAATCAGTAAGAGCTGCCTTGAGTCCTCTGGACATCAACATGCCACCCACCATTTCATTTTCTCCTGTCCCTTCCCAACATCACCTCAAAGATTATCAGCAAAGAGAGTACTGATCTCTCTGTTTTTGGCTTTCCTCTTAGCCTACCTGAGGTTTCCATAATTTCTCTACCCACCCAACCCCCTCAGCCAAGGCCCAGATTGGCAGAGCCACTGAGTTCATGCAGGACCCAGTCAGGGTCTTCACTCATCTTTACTCATTGCCCATGAATCTCTCCCCCTCCTGACTCCACCAGCATGAAGGGCTTTCCACTCCTTCCCTGGGGTGGGGGGTGTGTGTGTGACTTCCTATATGACACATCCTGCAAGCACTATTAAGTCATCTGTACTTTGTCCACTGTTTGACTCTAAAAGTTGAAAATATCTGAATTGCCTTTACATTAATATGACTTGCAAACGTACTTTTGCCTTGGGTCATGTGGTATGTTTGATTATATTTCCTTCCTTTGTGGGTGACTCAAAGGAGAGTATTTTTAGCATTGAAGTTAATGGATTCACTTTTCTTACATTCTATCAGTTGTTTAAATTCATGCCATGTTTTAGTTTACAGTTTTGATTTTTCTAGTTTTAATTGCCTTTTTATCTTACATTATTTGACTTTATTATGTCCTATCCAAGCTGTACCAGCTTGTCTTCAGGCCTGCTGCACATTCAGTAACCAAGAAACTCTCTTTACTACTCTCCTGGTTTAGGTCTACTGTTTCAAGATCTCCTGCCTTCCTCTTTCTTTGTTTACACTCTAATTTTGCTGGACCATGTCCTCAAGTAACTCCTAAGAATAGATGTGTGGATGGTAAACTTTAAGTCCTTGTAGGCCTGTATGTGTATCTTTACTCTATTCTCCTACTTGCTGAATAATTTGTCTGGGTATAGAATTCTGGGACGAAAATCCTTTTTCCTTAGAATTTTAAGGAATTGCTGTGTTGTTGCAGATAAGCCTGATGTCAGTCTGATTCTTGTCTTTTGTAGGAGACCTTTCTTCTCTCCTACAAAGGAGCTGTTAACATTACTTTCTTGTCTTTGGTGTTCTACAATTTTACAGTGACATGTTATCTAATTTGACTTATCCTGCTCAACAATAAGTGAAGTTTTTTGATAGAAAAATTCACATCTTTCAGCTTTAGGGAATTCTATATTTCTGAGAACTCCTTTTTGTTCTGACTCACTTTATGGCATCCCATTCTTACTCTTTAGAGGATATTAGTCAGAAATGTCTGTGTGTATCAGGGGAGGGTAGGATTGTGTTTTCTTTTCTAATTCTGTTCTTTTCACTACATTATTTCTTACTTCCTCAGTGTTATTTTTTCTGTTTATTTTTCTTGTTCTCACTCATCTCCCAGGCTTTCCTCAAATATCTACTAATCCTTAATTTTCCATTCACAATTCAGAATGAGGCAAAAACAAGCTCATTGTGGGCCCTGCGTATCTGAATAGGGCCTGTTAACTGGTGGACTTCACTTGAGGATGAGCAGACAGTAAGCTGGCCTTCAGACTAAGAAGGAAAAATACCCAAACAGGAAGCTCTTTTTCTCTTAAAAGCCAATTCCCATGCTGGCTGCCTTAGTTCTTCCCAACCAGTTAGTTCAGTTTCTTTAGAGGAAGCTCTCCAGTGATTTTGCCTGAGACATAAACTCCTGACTGGTGGGCATTATGAACCTGGGAAGGGGATGGGGCCAACTGCTCCAGACAGACACCTTCAATGAACCCTGTTTTCTACTTCGTATCTCATCCTCAGTTCTACCTGGCTTTTCTAGTGTCCTGAAATAGGGCTCACCTCAGCCCTGGCCCCTTCATCTCGTATTCTAAGCTGTGGCCTCTTCCAGCTTGATTAGTCATTCACTACTCCTCCATCTGCTTCCATGCTTCCATACAATTCTGGAAGGTCTCAGCTGTCAATAACAACCCTCCCCTCCCACCTACTCTCATTTGTTTCTTGTGGGGTTATATCTTTTTTCCTATGTCATCAATTTAATTAGAGTCTCAGAACAATGAAATAAACATGTGCCATCAATCTGCTACCTTAAAAGAAAAACTTTGTCCTATAGGCTTTAATGTAAAGATTTCTCCATTCCATTTTTTCCAGATTTTTTTTTTTTAACTTTTAGTATCTATCTAATTTCCAAGCAGTTTTTCTGGGCATCTTTTTTTTTTTTTTTTTTGTGAGGAGATCAGCCCTGTGCTAACATCCGCCAATCCTCCTCTTTTTTTGCTGAGGAAGACGGCCCTGGACTAACACCTGTGCCCATCTTCCTCCACTTTATACGGGACGCCGCCACAGCATGGCTTGCCAAGCAGTGCGTCGGTGCGCACCCGGGATCCGAACCAGCGAACCCCAGGCCGCCGCAGCGGAGCGCGTGCACCTAACCGCTTGCGCCACCGGGCCAGCCCCTTTCTGGGCATCTTTTTATTGTTGATTTCTGGTCTTTTCACATCAAGATCTAGCTTTTAAAAAAATCACAACTTTGATGAATTTATTAAGGTTTTTTATCACCAAATTGATGTTTGCAAGTATTCTATGGACTCAAACTGTCTGTTCTGTTTGTAAGGTAAAAATTCTATAAGTGTCAATTAACTCGACCTTGTTGATTGTGTTATTGAAATCCTTTAGTTTGTTTACTTTTAACTATTTTATCTGTTAAATTCTGAAAGAAGTTTATTAAAATCTTCCACTGTGATTTTATCATTTTTCTCCTCAAATTTTTAGCAAATTTTGCCTTATGTGTTGGTCTGCTATGTTTGTACATAACCTGGTGCATAAAGGCTTATGGCTTATTTTTCTCATGGATATCATCTTAGGTGTATATAAACTTCTTTGTCCCATTAAATGCTTTTGGCTTTGAATTCTGCTGTTCCTACTTCATTCGTTTGCATTAGGACTAGGTTTTTCTTTGTCCATACTCTTATTTCAGTCTTTCGTTGTCACTTTATTGTAATGGATTCTTGTTAACATATAGCTGGATTTTGTCTAACTGAATATGATAATGTATTTTGATAGGGAAATTCAGACTTACTTATCACATTTATTGTGATACCCGATATTCTTTGCATTATTCCTTCCATTTATTTTAGGTTTAATATTTAACATACTTCATTTTTTCTTTTTCCCTCTACTTCCTTTTCTTCACACATGCTTCTCTGTTCTCCCCCACACCTTTGGTGGGACAGGATGGCCAGAGGGGGCTGGAATTGGATATTTCCCTTCTCTCAGGTTGATTAGGCTCTGGTAAAATCCCAGTAATTTAGGGTCTCCTCAAGTTTCCCTTGAGGGCAGGCCTTGTTAAGAAGAACAAAATGCTCTGGAATATTTCAAAATGGTTTCTTTTCCCCTCCCACTGCCATAAGCATGAGGGGATTTTTCTCCTATCTTGGATGTGAGGACCTGACAGAGCTCCAGGAGATAAAACTCACAAAAGTGTGGAGGCCAACCTGTGATTGAGTGTCCTGGAGTTTTTAACTCGCAGACTTGTCCACACTGAGCCTCCAGCAATTCATCGATTGCAGTTCAACTATTCCTATCCAAGCACTGGTTCCCAAGGAGGTTTCTGTTCCAGTAAGCTGTGATTCTCCATATCCACCTGTCCACATGGAAACATGCCTCCAATTTTGGGGGCAGCGTTTTGCCCTGTGACCTCGATTCCCCAACAGATCTAAGAAGAGTTGTTGATTTTTTAGTTTGTTCTGCTCTTTACTTATAGTTAGGACAGAATAGTGACTTCCAAGCTCCTTACCTGACAGACAGGGAACAGGAAGTCCCTCTCTTTATTTTTCTGCCTTGGTCAGTTCTCTCTTCACTGCATTTTTGCCCTTTTACATTTTGCCTGTTCACTTAAAAGTGCTAATTAATTGTTTTCAATTCTTCCAAGGCTTACCTTCTCACTCCAACAGTTGTAATCACACCTATATTTCTCTACTAACATATCAAAATTAAAGGTGTCCTCCCACCAAGGTATTTTCTTTGCCTACTCATCCAGCATTCCACAAAGATTAAATGTCTAAGCTGCGATAACTTCTATCTACTTTACCCTTCTCAACAGTGGTGTCCTGGAGCTGGTTCATACTGATTTCTTCTCTTCTCAACTCTGTGTACAGAGACATCACCTTGATAGCTTGAAATTCACCATGGAGGGAATATTTACACTATGGAAACTGGCAAGCACTACCAAGCAGGGCATTGTTTTTTGTTTATGATTTTTCCATAGAGTCAGTTATTAATCATTTCCCAGTACACCACTGCATTTCTACTTTGACTAAAATTTGTGTGTTTTGCTGGACTGCTTCAAAATTTTAGTTCAGGGATATTATTTTCCCTTTTGGTATATGTTTTGTTTCAAAACTCTATAACACATAGTAACTATTGTTTTAACTAACCTGTTCTGTTGTTGTCATTGTTGTCATCATTTTTAATGGGAGAATTTATAAGATTTTTATTAATCTGAGGAATTTATAAACCTCACCAAGATATAGCTAGGCACATAATTTTTTTTCATTAATCCCATCCAAGTCTTGGTAACCATTATTAATCTAAAAACTTATCTTTCTCCAGAGAAATTTTCTTTTTTTTTTAGAAATTTATTTCTCCATATAGTCCTTTTTCTCTTCCAAGAGCTCTTAGTATTTACATTTGAAGTCTCTAACCTCCAAATTTCTAGTCTTTTCCCTCGTATTCTTGGGATTTTGTTCTTTGTGCCATTTGTTCTACCAGGTCTTCCAAACCACTCTTTCATTTCTAACAGCCATCTTCTTCAGTTATTTTCTTTTTTTAAATTGAGAAAGCCTTGTGTAGTCTAACTGCGTCTCCTCAAGGAACCTCAATACTTTGTTAGAGTTCTCTCCCGCTTCTTTTTTCAGTTCTATTGCAGTAGGAGGCCCCCGGTCCTGTTCAACTTTGCCCTCCCTTAGGTCCCTGATTTCTCTCAAAGGAATTGCCATTTCTTTGCCTCCGCATGGTTTATTGACCTTCAGCACCCATTCAGTCAGGACTTTGAGGTGCCTCAAGCCATGATGTTGTGCATGAAAACTTCTGCTTATATCAAGTGATAAGCAATTGAGATGGCAGTCCCTACACTGAGGCAAGAAGGAGGTCAGTCTGGGAACAAGAGGCAATCCTCTCCTACTACAGGAACTGGGAGCAGCTCAGCCTGCCAAAGTATCTCTCGTCCAAGCCATAAGGTCTGGCAGCTCTTCCCAGGAGCATACACAACACATGCAGACAGGCCTCTGCTTGTCCAGCTCCCTCAAGGAGCAAGATATTTGGAGTCTTCACCCCACAGTCCTCTCCACTCTTCCTCAACATGACAGGAAGCAAAGACCTTAACTCTTGGGTTAGCACACGCCCTCCAAGCTCTGCCAGCAGCCTCGTTTTGTTCATTGTGTTTTCAAAAGAGGAACTTGGAGGAATGAGTCAGGGATGTGTTCTCAGGCCTCCATCTTCCAATACATTTTTTTGGTGGCAAGGTAATTGTTTATGTTATAGGCCTACCGTCTGACCGTATTTCATGGTTATGGTAGCCACTCAACATCATCACATCAAAGCAACGACAAGCATGGTACTTGTCATTTCCTCAAAAATTCCAGGACATCAACTGCTGCCAGCCAGTGATACCACTGGCGGGTAAACCAGATGGGGATATCACTCACAGACAGGCCTCGACAAGGACACTACTACATAGTGTCTAGCTCTGCCTGTGTCTCAGCAGCCTGAGAGACCACCAGCTAAGAGTGTCACCAGTACCTCTGCACATTGTTGGAGCTAGGCAAGTCAGGCCACATGGGCAGTATTCTCAATTTCCTGACCATCAAGGTCTCACATGCAAGACAGTTGGCATCCATGTTGTAGCTCTTACTCTAGGTTGAGGGAGAGCCAAACTTTAGGTTCAGTAAAGACTGCATCCCAGAGCCACATTGTTTGAGGATGTATGAACTTACTAGGGTGTTCATACTAGGTTGTTAGGGTGGCAGAAACTATAGGTATTAACTATTCACTAGAAGTCAGTTTTCAGGTTACAAAATACCCCATGATGGCCTCCTTTTTTATTAATCTTCAAACAGGAGAAAAGTCATCATTGGTCAATTGCATGGGTGATGTATGTCTCGGTGATGAAATTTCAGTGGTCAGCATTCATGTTAATATCATTCCAGATTAAGTGGCTCAGCTACAATTCTCTTTCTTGGCAACATCTTTAAAAAAAGAACAACAAACTAATAAACATGAATAGCTGCAATTGTGAGACTCCGGGCGAGCGGGGGGTGATATCTACAAGATCTGATGTCCAGATAGACTAGTATATGATGCTGACCGATATCCTTGTCCCTCAATGCATGATGATGAGAACACAAAAAGAAGCCTTAGATCTTCATTCTAAATGTGACACCTAACGTTCAACATCCCGGGTGAGCCAGAGGAGCAGTTGCATCATCACTCAACCACATCTAAAGCAACACCTCAAGTCAAACCCGATATATGAATGTGCCTGAAAGCAGATGGATGGAGACCTAAGTTCATGCTCCATTAGGCTTAATTCACTCCAGAGCTCACCATTTCCCAGGGTGCGTAATGTTCAGTCAGGGAAAAGCCAGAAGTTTAGGGTTTCTAACTAACCAGTTCACTGAAAAATATATTCTGTCAAATTTAGGATTGTATCAGCCTGAGATGAATAAAATAAACAACCCCCTTCCCCCACAAGAATGCACTGGCCACCAACCAGATGAGAATAATCTGTAATATTGCAGCAACTGATATCCTGGGAAGACCAGTCTGCAATAGCCACATGTCAATTGGAACTTCAAGGAACCTCAGTGAACTTAAGGATTTAACCATCCCTGATAGAGGTCCAGCTGGGACCACAAGGAGGATGTTCCTTCTCTCCCTCTGACACATGAGGAGTTTTAGGTACAGAGCTGTGCCTTTTCTATTTTCTCTAGTACTTTTTTTTAGATTTTTCTGTATACTGGCTCCATTCTGGCTTATAAAGGCCATGCTGAGTTCTCCGCTGATTGCATCTACATAACTGAAAACACTTCCTGCAGAATTTAAGGAACCAGTGTGATCCCCTACCCAATGCAGGAAGGAGCATGCATAAAGGAGAAGAGGTAAGGTTTTCGGGGACAAATTCAGCCGTGGTACTACCAGCCGACCCAAGCCAAGGCAAACAAGAGTAATCTAAAACCATGAAATGGTGCTTAATTCCAAAAAGTGCTAAGAGGGAAGTCCAGAGGGACATCAGAGAGGCCAAAGACCTCTAGAATATGTCAGAAAAAAAGAAAAGGTGAGGGAAGAGCAGAAGTCTGAGCGCCTAGAACTCTTTTCCCCTTGCTTTCAAGAGCCAGCTCTGAGGGCTGGTGGAAACAAGCAAGCATACCCCTCACCACATAGAAAGGCCCAAGAGCGAGGCTCCTGTCAGCCTTTACAGCCCATAGATCACTTCAGGTCTCTAGGCAGCATTCTAGGATCTGGCACTAAAAGAGGTGTGAAGTATCCTCATCCAAAATATGGAATGGTAAATTAATCTTCCTGTTATTTGGACTCTTTCAAGAAAACATAACTTTCACTCTGGAAGCATCCAGTCCTAATATTTACTATACTTTCAGTAGAAGAGATGAATAACATACCACACTATTGATGATATAGGGAGCTTGAGTTTGAATCTTATTGTAGTATAACAGAGACATCCCTGACCTCCTCGGCTTGAGACTATAAACCAAGTTCATATTTCTTTTGCTAGAATTATTAGCTTTTTAAAAATCCCTGTTGTCCTCCCTGGTAATTGTAAGTTCTACTACATATTTCTATTTTGATACTGGTTACCCTCCTATTCTTAACAGTTATATTTATACCTATATTTTATTTTGTATACTATAATTAAATAACCATGAACACACACACACACACACAGTGGGAGGAGGGGAGTTTAACTTCCCTCCTCCAACTGTGAGTCCTCTATGTCCCAGTCTGCTTCCAACTCTTGGATCTGGTTGACAGAATGATGGTTTGGAACTAAAAATCTCAAATTTTCCCTTTCAGTAAATTTTGAGATTCCAAAGCATAGTTTGGAGGTTTAAGATTACGTGTTCAGTTACACTCAGTAGCCTCTGTCTCCCTTTTTTCCTCACTTGGTTACTCATTACAGCAGTTAAACTAGACACCTTTTAGATTACAAGTCCCTTGAGAGAAGGAATTAGATTTGTCTTAATCACCACTATCCCCAGACCTGGGACATGAACAATAGTTGCCTGACCGAAGAGGCTATTTGCTAAGGATATGTAAAATTGCTTTATGTCTGGCCATACAAAAAATGGCACCTCTTAAGACTCTCATCAGCCACTGACAAGAACTCCCTTAGCTGCGAATATATTGCTCTAAAGTTCAACAACAATAACAACAAAAATCGATGAAGTTCTGGCATTTTAGTTTACTGAGATTTTGCTGCCAGTTATTTCTAGAGGTGTCATTTTGACAACTCAGAATGCCAATACTTTGACATAAGTTAGTCCATTTCTTAAACTGCATGGGAACTCTCATGTTGTTTCACTACAAGGCCATTTCTCAATAATGGCCTGCTAGCCATGCACTGCAATACAAATATTTGTCAGTGAGTCCAATTTTTGCATTTTTTCCAGTCTGCTTTGACCTTAATTGTTGACTGGATTTAATTAAGTCACAGACCACTCTTTTGTCAGATTATCTGCATCGGTCTCACCAGATGTTAGGTGAATCTACTTTTTTGGTATTCTAATTTTCCTGTCAGAGGAAAGCACTGTGTTTTGCTGAAATAGTAAAAATTAAACTCAATAGTTATATAATGGTTAAGAGGTAGAAGAGCAGTCAGACTACCCCAGGTGTCAGTCCTGGCACCTCACTTACTACCTGTGACGTTTTTCGAGTTACTTAGGCTTTCTGTTCTTGTTTCATCTTCTATAAAATGGGAGAATAATAGTACCTACTTTATAGGGTCGTAACGAGGTTTAAATGAGTTGATTCATATAAGAGAGTGGCTGGCACAAGTACTCAATAATGTTAGCTATTATTTTTACATTATCAAAATATTTTAGGAAAATGAAGGCACTACTAGTTTTTGCTCCAATTTCCCTGACAAACTTTTTATTTTCTTCAACATTTGTTCAAACTACTAATCTCACTAGGGATTCTGGACTCTCAGATACCTAAATGATGACTCTGACTTTATATAAAAATAATAATACCACTAGTGTCCAGGGATCCGCACTGATAACATGAGAATAATAGCTAGGAATTGAGGTATTGAGTTCATCCTACACAGTAGACCCCTAACTAACTCCGTGCAACTGCATCTGGACCACCCGATATGCTGCCTGTCTTCATAAAGATAGTTTTAGAGACGTGGAGGTGGAGCCCACAGGTTGAGTGCATTAGTACCTGGAGGTAAGGGGACAAGACCCATATGCATTGTTGTTCAAATTTCTAAATGCATCAAATGGTAAAAGTTTCAGGAAGATTTTATTTAGCACCGTCACCAGACATGTGACACTAGCACTATCATGTAGACATCAGAGGTATTCATGTTGATCACCCACATTTTAAGTGAATAGAGACAGTATACTGTCTCTATTGTACACTGTATACAGTATACTGTCTCTATTGTACACTGTATACAGCATACTGTCTTTGGTGAAAGCCTCTACAGGACTGGAGCTGTTGAGATGGCCTTGCTTGCTGCAATTTAGATGAGTTCAGCCAAATAGCATGCCGTATCCCCAACAAGGAGCTAATGCTGAAAGGGAGAAAGTTGGGACTAGCAAGACTGGGCTTTCACAGAGTCACTAATGGGAGTAGCCAGTAGCCCAAAGGACTCCAAAGTTAGGCTTGATTCAAGCTGGAGGCAATATCCAAGGTAGAGAGGTGGCCAAGCAGTGCGTTGGCTCCTGCAGCAAGAAGGCCCCAAGTCATGGCCTTTCTGGTCATGACTTGCTTTGGTCAAGGTGACCCTTCCTCTTGGAACATGCTCAAGCTTGCCTTTAAGAGTTTAAGAAAAAGAATTTACACAGCCAAAGTCAAGCAAAATATCAGAACGCAAACAAACAGGCTCAAAATAAAGTCAAATATTGGTCCCCATAAAGCTAACCAGGAAACCAAGACAGAACCATGTCACAAGCTGAGAAAACCCAACAGAGGCCCAACTTGGGAGGCACAAGTACTCAGGGTTTATCCCACACAACAGATCTACAATTGACTTTATGCTGCTCAGTCTGGACCACAATAACTACAAGACAGAAACAAGATTATAACAACACATTACTGTGTGTAACATTATGTGGTAGGCAGAATAATTCCCTCCCCAAAGATGTCCACACCCTAATCCCTAGAACCTGTCAATATGTTAAGTTATGTGGCAAAGAGGAATTAAATTTGCAGATACAATTAAGCTTGCTAACCAGTTGAATTTGCTATGGGGAGATTATCCTGGATTATTTGGGTGGGCCCAATCTAATCACATGAATCTTTAAAAGTGGAAGAAGAGGCAAAAGAGAGGGTCAGAGAGATGGTTAGTGAAAAGGACTCAACTGGACATTTCTGGCTTTGAAGATGGAAAAGAACCATGAGCTAAGGAATGTAGGCAGCCTCTAGAAGCTGGAAAAGGCAAGGAAATGAATTGTTCCCTAGCATCTCCAAAAAGGAATGCAGCCCTACCAACGCCTTGATTTTAACCCAGTGAGACCCAAATCAGAATTCTGATCTACAGAACTATGAGATAATAAATTTGTGTTGTCTTAAGCCACTAAATTTGTGGTGATTTATTATGGTAGCAATAGAAAACTAATACACATTACAAATAAGGAAATGTTTAATCTAGATTGTGTTTGACTCTGGAATCAACAAAACCATAATTTGTCCCAAATGATATTTCTTTTATATATAAAAATTGACTTTGAAGATTACAAACAATATCCTGAAGAGGGGGAGCAGGCAGTGTTGTGGATGGAGAATGTGTGTTCATCTTTTTATTCCCTGGAGCTGGGCTCAAGTAGATAGCGAACAGGACCCAAGCACAGATTATGGCTGCTCTAGACTGTTCTCAATTTCAGAAGTTTTAAGCTCTGCTTATGGTGATAAATTGGTCTCTAACAAGAATTAATATCCCCTACTCTGGGCAAACAGGTAACTGGTATTCTAGATTCAGATAGTGGTCAAGAAATGAAAGAAAAACAAATTCTTTAGTGAAACATACTAGAACAAATATACCATCCTACCACTTTATTAAATGTTTCTAACTAGCAGAGATTATCAGTAATTCACATGACTATCATGCCAGAATTTAAAATGCTTTAGATTGTCACAGTACGATAATTCCATCAGCATACACCCACCTCAGTTATAAGAGTGGCAAATGAAACACAATAGATGTTTTTTAAATGCCAAGAAGGAACCTGGGGCCTACGGTTAAAGAGTGAAAGTACAGAGCCCCGAGGGGAGGAGCGATCCCCAGGGACAGAGCCCAAAACCCCAGCTTTCTGCTTAGTTTCAGACCTTTTTCCTCAGCCCTGCCTGGGCCACTCTAGCACCAGCGTTCAAAGCAAAGCCACCTTCTGGGTATTTCACTGCAGGTTAAAACTGGGTTAAACTTCATTTTAGTCAAGGGAAAGCGTTGTCCTGATTCAGGCATTGTTCCTCAAATGTCATACTGGTCAAGGTTTTATCGACAAACTTTTGGCTACTGCTTTCAGAATTTGAAGTTGAAAGAAGTATGAAAATCTTTTGACAGAACATTTAACACACGGGCTTCTGTCACCCGCCCTTGACCTGGTTTTTGTCCTATACCTTTTTTTGATACCTATTGCCGGTTCCGATTCACTTTCTCTGGAGATAGTTTCTTGTTTTAAAGTAGCAGCATTCTCAATAAATATATAAATTACTGGAAGATCTTACCATAGTTTGATCAAAGCCTAACACATCTCGAATTATTTATTTTCCAAAGTCTGAATAAGTTTTTTTGAAGGACCAGCAGAGAGAATGAAAGCCTAAACAAACATTTTAAGGAAAATCTGATGGGGAAAGGGAGCAAGAAATAAAGAAAAAAAAACAACTCAAACAATTTGCCACAGTTTTCTTCAGCAGTTTTTGGTTTTAGACGTAATAAATCAGTCCCTCAGAGTCCACATAACCTTGATCTTACGGATCCAAGAGGCAAGGGGACTGGAGAGAGGAAGTGACACTAAAGAGGAGCAGAATAGACATAAGGAACAGTCAACTCGAAGATTTTGTTATCCAGAGCTCCTTAGTGCTGTTCTGCCCTTTTCGATGTGGTAAAAAGATAATTCAGTGTCTAGTCTAGATTATGTCTGTCCTGAATGATATTACAAGCCCTCTTTGCAAAGAGATTGACAGCACTCCATAGCTTATGCAACTGTTCTTAAACTGTGCAAGGACCAGGACTGGGGCAGAGGGATATAGAGTTAAAGATGATAGGTAGGTAGGTAGGTAGATAGATAGTTAGATAGATAGATAGATAGATAGATAGATAGATAGATAGATAGATATATAGATAGATAGATAGATAATCAGCTAAACTGTGAAAAAGCATAACCTGGGAGTCTGTTAAAAATGTGTAAATGTGTGCATCTGATGCCCCTTGTAAGCTAGACCTTTCCTTATGAAGGATGGCTGAAGAAGCACTCATCTTTCTTGAACTAGGTTCCACGCCAACATTTTTAGTATACAATATTTTTTCCACGTTTTCTTTGAAGAATTAATTTTTACTATCTGAAGTTTCTAAAGCATTAAAATGTTACTTCAAGAGAATAAAATAAAAAATGAGCAAGCTGTGTAAAAGAAAAGCTTGCTGCCATAAAGCTGGATTGGTGCCATATTCTGCTTCAGGAAAGTGTCTAGAAATGGGCAGTCTGTTTCCAGGGGGTCCAGCAGGTTTGGGAGAGCTCATCCTCACTGAGAAGGAATTCAGTTGCTCCCACGGTTACCCCTTGTACTGAGAAGTGAAATTCTGGTAGCCAGACTCGTATGAGAATCCTGACCTTATCCAATTCCAGCCAACAGCAACTTCCCTGAGTCCCGCAGCAAATCAGGGCAGAGAGAAAGTGTGCCACCCTCTCTCCACCTGCTGTGCAGGAAGACGCTGAGTCAGTTCATGAATTGTCCTACAAGCTCAATTCTTTCCCATAATATGTGTATGTATGCAGTATCAAGTGAATACAAATTTATTCCTAAATGTGAATAATATAAGGTAAAAGATAGGTAACCATTCAATAATCCAGACCTGGGCTCCCTGTTTTACAAATAACATAGCCGTGGCTATTGGAAAACTGCCTGCAGGGTAATTATTGCTCTGGTTGCCTTGCTTGCATGTTATCCTGGCTAAAGCAGATTTTTCTGGGAGAACAGTGATAGATGTTCTACACAGGGTCCTGTTCATATGGCCATGGAGAAAGATGATCTTTCTTCTCTTCAGACCCTGTGTCTGAAAGGCAATATGGATTTTAGCACATGAAAATGTGGCCTGACTCAGGGGCTCTCCTGCAAAACAAAAAAAAAACAGTTTCAGACATGTTTGTGACCTGCCAGCACATTCAGTTATGTGTTTATTGAAATGTTCATTGAAACAATGTGTCTATGGAAATCCAAAGAAGTCACTTAAAAGAAATAAAACTTCATAAAAACTTAAATATAACCTAATTGATTCATGTATTTATTTTTACCCCAAGCAGAAATTATTCTACGTACAAGTAACCATGTATAAATTAATATATAATATATATTAATTATATATGTATAAATTAATATACATATACTCTCAAAAGGAATATATACCTTTTAAGAACCTAAAAAAATAAAAGTTGGCTAACACATAGCCAACTTAATATATCAAGCCAAAAAATAAAGATGGATTTTCTTGTGACATGTGTATAAAACCGAATATACATATATTTATGCAATAAAACCTCATTAATTCCCATTTCATGCATTTAAAATTTATAATTACTCTAATGTTCTTGGCACTACTTAGAAGATGAAATTCTGATTAGGTGAAATACTAGTGTAAACAAAAGAAATATTTATACACATAAAAGCTTACCATTTCTCAGCATCATTTTAGTAGCAGTTCTTGTCCTCAAAGAATAAACGTCTAATTATAAACAACATGTTAAGCACTGCCAAGATTCTGCAAGTGTTCTTAGTACTAAAACCAATATTCTAAAGTGATTTCACATGCATCATTATTGTTGCTAAGGAAAGGATAATAGCATAGATGGTGTTAAAAGCATAGCTTCCAAAGCTATACTGCCTGAATTCAAATCCTGCTTCTTCCACTTGAGGGCCTGTATGACCCTGAGCAAGCTGTTTGATATGCCTGTGCCTCAGCTTCCTCATATGGAAAAAAGAAAATACAGTAGATGGAGAAGCGATGAATGACAAACCCTCTGTTCCCCCTCTGCAATGGACTGAATGTTTATGTCCCCCTAGAATTCATATGTTGACACTCTAATCCCAGTGTGACGGTATTAGGAGGTGGGGCCTTTGGGAGGTAAGAAGGTGATGAGCTGGAGCCCTTGTGAGTGGGATTAGTGCCCTTATGCGAAGAGGCCGGAGAGCTAGCTAGCAGTCTTTCCACCATGTGAGGATGTGGCGAGAAGTCAGCCATCTGCAGCCCAGAAGAGGGTGTTCACCACAACCAGACCATGCTGGTACTCTGATCTCAGACTTCCAGTCTCCAGAACTGTGAGACACTCTCAAGCTCTGAACCAACTGAGAGAGAGAGAAGAGCTGGCAGATGGAGACCAAAATACCCCCTTTATTGTGAGAAAAGTTAAGTTGAAGAATGTGGCTTTGGGTTTCTTAGCCAAAAGGACTTCCTACTCTGCACCCCCGGAATTAGACATATTTGTCGTCCTGCTCCTAGGCAGCACCAGACAGTCAAGCTGCCCTGTGTACAATCTCCAGCCCAGAGGAGTGGAGTGTAGGCTTCAAGTGGGCACACAGCTCCTAAGGTAAGGAGAGGAAGGGGCTGGGCTAGTGTGCCCATCCTCTCCTCCAGATCTTCCTCAGGGAACTCATGCCATCTCCCGGAGAGAAATAAGGAGTGAGAGAAGGGGCCAAGGGTATTCAGGAAAAATCTCTCTTAGTGGAAACTAGAGGAGCCAGGAAGAAGTGTTCTCATGCTTCTCTCAGCTCTGTTTGAGAATTAAATGAGATGATGCGTGCACAGTGTGCCCCACTCATGGTGAGTGTTCAGTAAGTATTAACTATTGTTATGATGTGTTATTAACAATGTCATTATCAAGATTTCAAGGAATTTGGTTGGACCCAAGATATAGAACAAAAGCCATGTAGTAGCATTCTAGAGATCAGAACTGCATTTTTAAGTTCTAAATTATTATTTGTATTATGTCTGGCTATTAACCCTCAAAATTTGGGCAAATTAGCAAGTTATGTTGTAAAAAATTAAATGTTTTTCCTCTTTTCACGTATCATTTTCTATAAAAGTGATTTCTAGGAAGCTGCTAAGTACAGGTGTGGGTGGACCTCTCAGGTGTGGTCAGGGTTTCATAGCTGAATCAGCACAAGTTACAGGTGGATGTATGGTTTCCTTTACTCAGGGAATTAGGGCTGATGGTCTGGGCAGAGTAGGGAAGCTTTTTTTCATCATCACAAACAACTTTCTAACTCTTCTCCTTTGAGACCCCAGTGTTTATTTATGCTTTCTCTTCCCCTCTCTTTCTAAGGAATGTTTTATCTTTTGTGTTATGACCCCAAGTTAAATGCCCATAAAATTATACTGAGTTTAAAACCAAAATTTATCAGGAGACAATTTGTTTTCTCTATACCAGACTCTATACCACAGTATTTCATGTCTGGGATTATCTAGCAACTGAGTTTTCTGAGGTAAACTGAGGTATAAATATAATACATTTTCCACGTGTATACATACCATAGCTTGAGTTTGTCAGCCATGTGCTAATGAACAAGCTGTAGGAATGCTTCATGTCTCTCCTCTACCAGGGGTCTAGAGGGACAATCCTCGTGTGAAAGTCCCCCCTCCAGAGCCTGGCAGCTCTCCTGGCATCAGTTTCTTCAATTACTGTATGCCTGAATAATTGATGGAGTTAAGTGAATGCAGGTTCGTTTTTTTCACCAAATTCCCCTTGAGTGCTTCAGCAACACGAGGCAATTTATCGTGCTTTTTGTGCAACAGTGCATAGACTTTTTAAAGAATGAATTTAAACTTTCTCTTCCCGTCCAAAAAATAAGCAGTTCTCAGGTTTGCAATGGTGAAAGTCTTGGTTGGCATAGTTGGACCATCAATATCAGCAGACCCAAGGGACCCAAATCACAGGTTCCCTGTTGCTTTTTTTCATCTTGCTTCATTTTCCTTGGGAGAAAGACCCAATTAAAAACATTTGTGGATTTTTCTAAGGCTGTTTCCTTCACAGAGGTTACGTTCGGCTCTTTGGCAAGAAAAATGCCAGAGCAATTAGTGGCTCTAGGGACCCACTAGCTGTTTGTGTACTATTTCAGAAGAACCCATTGTGGGCAGTGGTAGCCTCTACACAGAGATGCCTTTTACAATGTGAATGCTTCCTAACCATTTGCAATATGCTTAAAATCGAAATCGACAGTCATGCCCTCACCAGGACGCCTTTATTCTATATTCTATATTAGAAGATGTCATGACAGCAAACAATAAGGACGTGGATTACTTTTCATCGTTCTTCTCTGCTCACCTCCAGCTTGTGAGCTCTCATTTCTCTTTAATATTCAAGAATATTGTCTGATAAACTTCCAGAAAACCTGCTGCCAAAATGAAGGAATATATAGCTGTAAGTCAGTCAGTCATT
Source organism: Diceros bicornis minor (assembly GCF_020826845.1). Classification (NCBI taxonomy): domain Eukaryota; kingdom Metazoa; phylum Chordata; class Mammalia; order Perissodactyla; family Rhinocerotidae; genus Diceros; species Diceros bicornis. The sequence continues at coordinate 13,399,267 of NC_080742.1, read as the reverse complement.
TCCTAGGTGACAGTCTAATAAGAAAGAAACCCATTTTTGGATAATAGCCCAATTGGAACTAATTCTCCACTATCCCTCGTGGTTGGGAAATAACATGTCCAAATTAATCAAATGTTCTGGTGCCTTGTATAGGCTGATGTTTAGGGTAGGGATGGTGCTACATCTTACAGGATGACCAATTTGTAAAGAATTAGAAGTAATTAATTATAAAGCCAAGAGGAATATTATGTAATCTTTCATTGACTGAGCGTAGGATCTTGCAGGTACTTCTTAGTCAGGATTAGGAACAGCTGTTAATTTCCAATGGCTATACAAATCGTTCAGATTAATAAGGTTCTGATTAATAGAATGCCAGAAAACAGAATTTATTACAGCACTCAAGCATTAATGCAGAACATAATAATCATACCTTTCCAAAGAAACCAACAGATCCTAAACTATTTTAATGGCTTAAATTAATCTTAAATTAAACACACTATACCTTTTGGGGGACCTTTGCCTTTCAAAAATAAGACAAAACACCCGAAAAGGGGAAGTTTGGATAACGGAAGAAGAAAAGGTGTTTTGATAATACATTGTCGGAAAATAAAATTTTTGTTATGCAGCAGCCATGTAGAAGTACAGTTTTCAAAAGGATAGAATTTATTTAAAAACTGAATTTTAATCACAGATTTCACTTAAAAAGTTTTGAAAGCTTTTAAATGCAATTGAGTTTCATTTTTTATTATCCTATACAACCATTCAGATTTTTAAAACAGATAGATTAGAAATAGATCAGATCTTTCAGTGTAAGAAAAGGCCAACAAGAAGAGGGTAGGGAATCCAGTACTTACTCTGGTGCATTGTGGCCTGACAGTCACTTGGAGTACCCTTGTTTGGGGGGACCTAAACATTTTCCCCAGAAAGCCAAAACCTGAACTTGTTGGCCTAGGTTTTATCTTAAGATTTCTCTAAACACCCAACTCCCTTAGACTATTGAAAATAAGAATGGCCTTTCAAAAATTCTATTTTTGTAACTTTAAGCCAAATACCCATTGCATAAAATGAGGCACAATTGTATATTATATCATCTGTCTTCCCAGATCTTCACTTAAAAAATTTGATTAAGGAAATTATATACTTTGAAGATAAGGTTGCCATTCATCTCTTCCTGAGGTTTTAGTTTCAGAGTGTTAATTTTGCCTCTGCTCTTTTTATCCCAATTTGTAATTCAGAGTTTCCAGAAATGGAAACGTTTAAGATAGTCAGTCTACTCTCAATGCAGAAAGACCTTGAGAAAAGATGTCTTTGTTGATGTCACCATTCCACAAACACTCTGTTCTGGTGAAGTTGTCCTATAGTGTCAATAACCTGCCCTAACTTGTGTCACTTGGTGATTTCTATTAAGTTTAGCTAAAACTATAAGTTATCATTCTCCAAGTGATTGCCATTCATAAAGGAAAAATATTTAATTTTCCTTTTTTCCTTATAAGAAAGTAATTCTCTCATAGATCAAAATTGTTTAATATGTAAGAAACATTTAGAATATTTTTCAAATATTCCAAGTAGCATAGCATCCTTAGAGGTGATTTTTTCTGAACTATGGTTTAGATCCAAAGACCTATGTCTTCCCTAATAAAATAAATTTTTGCTCATGGGAACCATATGTTTTTAAAATACACAGATCATTCTTGCTAGAAAGGCCTTGGACAGCGTGCTGGTACTCAGTCCTTGGATGGGAATTTGAAATATTTTCAAAGCATCAACTTTGCTTTTTTCTGCTTAATCTCCCAAGTACTTGTAATCTGGTATCCAGTCGTAACAAAATTGTCTCTCTTGAATGTCACCTATTAAAAATGAATCCAGCGTTAACTAGATTCGTGACCTTGGGTAGTTGTAGTATTGACTTCTATAAGCTATATTTTAGGGTACACTGTCTAGGTGTTACAATTCATTTATTTTTTCACTTTCCCATTCAAAAGAATTTTAGTGCCAGATGTCTGCAAGGCACTGTCTTAGGTGCTGTGAATATGATGACTGAGCAAAGATTCTTTCCTCAGAAAGCTTATAGTCTGTTAGCTGAGATAATACTTGTAAATAAATATAATGAATGTAAAAAGCCACAAGGACTCCAAGATAGGTACAGTCAACAGCTATGGGAGGTCAGAGAAGGGCAATATTGTAGGTCAAGAAGAATTTGAGGTGGCTTGTTTTGTGGAGGAGGTTGCATATGACTTTAATGTTGAAAGATATTGAGGAGTGGAATATTTAGGGACAATAGTGGCAAATACTCCAGGCAGAAGAGAAAAGAGTGAGATCCAAACACTTGGTGCATGAACAGGGAGTCAACCCAAGTGATGTGTAGTTCAACCCAAGTGAAGTAGACAGTATAATGGGGAGGGAGGCTGGAAAGTAAGTGGGGGCTGGATCATGGAGCCTTTGAGTACCTGGCTAAGATGTCTGAGTGCTCTTCAGTACCAGTGCGGAGCCAGCAGAAGGTTTTGAGCGTGATGGTCTGGGCGGTAATCTGTGATCTGGAGTAGCATAAGGACGAACTGAGGGCAGAGAGAAGTTAGGGTTCCTTTGAGAAATAATGAAGGCTTTTAAAGTAGGAAAGTGTCAATGAAACCTACCTAGAAGGAGATATTGCCCAGGTAGATGAGAGAAGCATGGCAACCTTTGGGATGTGGGGCAAAGAAAAGAAAGGAATCGAATATGACCCAAAGTTTTGAAATATCATTCTGTAGAATAAGAAGGAACCCTAAATCAGAGTTCCCCCAGGCAGTCTTCCTACTTGTCAGCCAGCTTGGTCTCTGTCTCCTCCAGACCTGCCTTTTAGAGCCATGTTCCTGTTTAACGATGGGAAAGTAGGTGTCCACTTCTGGCTTGTTCAGTAAGTAGCAGTGAGGCAAGAATTACACAGCAACTCTTCTTGCCAGTTTCAGGAATTGTGTGGTCCTGAAAGTCACTCTAATTGGTTGTGCCATCAGAGTCTTCTTAAGTTACATGCCTTGGAAACAATAAGCTTCCTTGATGCATAGCTCCTGTCTCCTTTGCAACTTCAACGTGATCACTTTCTCCATCCCCGTCACTGATCTCCTTGTACCTCCACAAACACACCAAGCATCTTTCAAAACTTGGGGCCTTAGCACATGCTGTTGCCTGGAACATCTTTCCCATCAATTTCATATGTCTAAGGCCTTGTCTATTTTTGGCTTTAGCTTAAATGTCACCCCCTCAAGAGGCCTTACCTGACCACCTTCTCTAAAGAAGGTCCCACCCTTTATTCTCTGAGCCTTTTATTTCTCTCCTACCTAGTACCTATTACAACTAACAACTATTTTATTTGTATGCTTACTCATTTATTTTTTTTTTTTTTCGCCTCTTGTCCTGATAAAACAAGCTCCATGATAACATAAAGCATGTCTCTTTTCTTGACTGCTGTATCCCTAAGACCAAGAACGGTGCCTGGCACTCCATAGGAGATACTCAATAAGTAGTTGTTGACTTAATGAGTGAATGAGTTAATTAGTGAATTAATAAATGAACACACCTATTCAGAAAGTTCTTTATGACCTAAAACTATCATTTACCCGTATATATAATTCAATTAAATAGAGAGGGGCAACAATAACCATTTACCTTCTTTAATCTTCAAAGTAATATATTCTTATAAAAAGTGTTCATAAGATTCCCACAGTGATATTTGGGAAATAGAATATAAGTATTCTCCTTAAATTCCTTAATTTCCATACAAGCTCTGTGGAAACACACTGTGGTGCTGTGTTTTTCAGCTGTTTAAAAAATGAAATAAAACAGAGACTAGAATAGAAAATATCAGGGTGCAGTGCATGTGGTAAGTAGTTTTGAGAAACTTTTCAATATGCATGTGTGTAGGGGTCACAACATGAAATTATTTTTTGCTATAACTTAAGTCAATATGCACTCTAGTATTTTCCACGTTATCCTAATCCCCTTATCTGTCTGCTGTCATAGCTCTTCAAAGCCAGTATTGGATTGTCATTCTGCAGTGTTCTGATTTCTTATTTGCAATGGAAGCCCTCCCACAACCACACACCAAAATTCAATTTTTTTAGTATTTTCTTATAGATCAACATACCTTCACCTCTCTCAGAAAGTTCGGGCTCGCTGTAAAAAGAGCATTCCCAGAGCTCCTTTCTCTGTGGAGTGCTGGGCTGCTTTTTTAAAAAAAACAGGGTAGGGGCTGGCCCGGTGGCTTAGCGGTTAAGTGTGCGCGCTCTGCTACTGGCGGCCCGGGTTCGGATCCCGGGCACGCATGGACGCACTGCTTCTCCGGCCATGCTGAGGCCGCATCCCACATACAGCAACTAGAAGGATATGCAACTGTCACGTACAACTATCTACTGGGGCTTTGGGGAGCAAAAGGGAAAAGAAAAAGGAGGAGGAGGATTGGCAATAGATGTTAGCTCAGAGCCTGTCTTCCTCAGCAAAAAGGGGAGGATTAGCATGGATGTTAGCTCAGGGCTGATCTTCCTCACAAAAAAATAAAAAATAAAAAAAAAATAAAAACAGGGTAGGACAGAGATGGGATTTGCTGTTCTTTAAAGCAAGAATTTGAAACAGTGATTTGACACACAGTAGCATTTCTTGCTGAAATAAAATTTATGTTCATTCCTTTTTTTTCTTTTCTCTCTCTCTAAGCTGCCTGCCTTGTGCTTGGCTGTATGATTTTCCCTGATGGCTGGGATTCAGATGAAGTTAAACGGATGTGTGGAGAAAAGACAGACAAGTACACTCTCGGGGCTTGTTCAGTCCGCTGGGCGTACATCCTGGCTATTATTGGGATTTTGGATGCCCTGATCCTCTCGTTTCTGGCATTTGTGCTTGGTAACCGGCAAGACAGCTTGATGGCAGAGGAACTCAAGGCAGAAAACAAAGGTAAGATTGCTTCGAGGACCTCTCACCTGGACGCCTCAAGCACGGAAAATGATGCTTTCTGTTCTTTCCCATCAAGGACCAGTGCTTCCCCTGTGGATCTAATTTGCTGCATCTTTTGATGCTGTCTAGTTCATAGACTTTCCCCTAGATTCAACTCAAGAAGTTTACACAGTTAAAATATAGTATTTTCACACTTAGCTTTCTGAGGTTGAGTCTATCATTATTATTTAAATACGTTTCTCCTAGTTTCTTTTTCCCTCCCTCTAAGTTAGTGGAGATGATACTTTTTTTTTTTTTTCTCGCCTACTTGGTTAAATGGAGAGTGTATCTTCTCCATGTACTATTCAGCTCTTTTCCAGGTTGAAATAAATACCTGGGGAATCTCACAAAATCATCTACAAAAGTCTTTATTAAACTGTTCACAATCGTTTTATTTGAATTCAGACTCATCCTCTCAGAGACAGGTAGTGATATTGGCCCTAGTTACACTTAGAGATGTCAACAGTTACCTAATTAGCTGAATTTTAAATGTGTTATCTGGGTAATCAAAAGTCCTCAGATTTCTTTTCAAAAAGAAACGCCTTCTGAAACACAGAGAAACTAGGATTGAAAATAGGACATTGACCAATGAATGATACATAAATAATATAGTGTGCCAATAAGAAGTAGCAAGTCATTATTCAAGATGAATCTTTTAATTTTCTTTCCAGATTTCTAAACCAATTTCTTGGGATAGAATTTTACTGTCTCTGTTTTGTTATAGACTTGGATTCATTTAACTGTTTTATCTTTATGTTATCTTTAATACTTTGGACTTAATACCTTCAACTGAGTGGCTGCTGCTTCCAGCTTTTACTCCTAACTCGGCACTAAATCCATCCTTGAATTATGAAATTTAGCTTATTATTTCAAGTAGTTGCTAACTTCAAAAACTTCGCTGCTTCAACAGGCCTCAATATAAGTATATATTGTATCTACGTGAATGTTACATGTAATGTTAGTGTAGCAAGCTTTGTTTAGACCATTACTGTTCGTGGTTGTAAATCATGAACTACAAAGAGAGAAAATTGAGAAGTCAGGTGAGCAGCAGTCATCCACAAACCCTTTATCTCCCTGATTTATAGATGAACTCATGTTAGTTTACTTGACTCTGTCAAAAATATTCTAAACACAAAAGTAATCCTTTCACAGGGGAGTAGTGCAGACACTTCCTAAAAACACAATCACTTCCCTCTCAGAATTGTCTTTTCTAGATAAAAAGGATGACATCTTTATAAAGCAGGGTACGGATTTAAAGTGCTTGCACATGCACTCATTAATTTGCAACCCTTGTCTGTCGTCCTTGTGACCTATTGGATGGACACAGGTCTCTGTCCAGTTAACTTCACTTCAAAGTTAAGGATAGCTTAATGTTAGAATAAGTGACCTTTCCCTAAAGAAAGAATTAAAGAAAACACCACTTTGTTCTGCAAATGCTTGATTTCCACCACTACCTGCTAATGGACCAGAATGCTATTTATTCACTGTACAATCCAAAGTTATATTGAGAACCTTTAACTTTCCAGCCATCCTTTGACTACAAATAAGGAGAAGAAAATTCAGAAAAAGAAAAAATAACAAAGCCAGGAAGATTTTCACTTGGCAATTGAGAATTCTAACTCCTATCCACATATACGAGTGATAACAATTCTGGATTCATGCTTCGGAAATGAACACTAGGTTTATAGAATAACACTTAACAGTTTTCAAAATGGGTCTTTTCTTCTGGTTGACTCAGTTAAATGTTGATGACTGATCTTTTCCATCTAGGTTTTCATTAAAGAAAGCATCATTTTCCTCAATGATATATTGGAAACACTTGGGTAAAATGTTGACGGGAAAGAAAGTTAAAAGAGGCCAATATAAGGTGTAGGGACCATCTGTGTGTGATTTTTGTGTTCATTATCTCTATTTGCATGTATCACATTTGCATGTATCCATGCTTTCTTCCATCTGGTTCTGAAGGACTAAAATCAGTAGCAGCAGTTTGTCTGTATCAAATCAGATCCAATAAAGTAGGAAAGAGCATCAGACAATATTGACAGAACATTTCAATTGTGCCACATTTTTATTTCACAGTTGAAATTCCTTTATCTGGAACTCTGAGAAGATATCAACGCCTCTACTATGCAGGCATTTCAGACCGTCATACAATAGGGTCTGAATAAAATCAAACCAGGATTTCTAAGCCTTGTAGAAAATGTAATCAAACCTGCACAATTCTGAGGAAGGGTACAAGATTTATGGTTGCTATACAAAGTAGCTTTTATTGTTTGGTATTATTTAAACACTTCTTCCAATGTTAGATTGTTTGGGGGAAGACCAATCAGTGATTTTGTATGAACATAGTTTCACTGAACAGTAGTTTAATGGCTTTCAAGTACATGCAATAACCAAACTAAATACCATCAATGTTACCTTCTATAGATCCTAAGGGAAGAGAGATCTGATAAGATAATAATTTGTAAATATGAAATTGATTATATATCAATGGGTGCTTTTACAATTTGCACAGATAAATTAATATAACTTTTCACTTATTAAAATACCTTTTTTACTGTTAATTTTTTTTCTGGTAAAACTACAAAGATGTCCCTTGGTAGCCAAGGCCTCCTTTGGGTTCCAGGGCAATGCAATGAGGCAGAGGCCAATCTAGCTCATGGAATTTTAAAAGAATTTATTAACTCCATGATGCTTTCTGGTATTATGGAAGCAGACAATACCATATCTCAAGCCTTGGCTCAAAAGAGTAAAACATTCATACATTCTGATTTATATCACTATACATACCGTAATATCTTTTACAATCTTTTCCTGGTTTTATAGTCTGTCGATCATCCTAACAACCTACATCCTATAATAAGTAGCAGAAGCATCATGGAGAGAATAAACCTGCAAACATAGCATGTGCCCCCAATTTGAAGAAGTTTTTCCTGAGCGGTCTCATGTCACGACCGTATCTTCTTTTTGTGGCTTTTGTAATTAACCTAGCAACACATTTCCCCATTTATCTGGAAAAGCCACCAAATGGGTTCAGGTTTTCCATGTATCATTACAGTAAGGACATTGCTTAGATCCATGAGTCCTTCCCAACAAGTACCCCAATGGATGAAATAAGAATCACTGTTACGTGAATTCTGGAATGTATCAAAGAAGGGAAGGGAACTCAGTTCTAATTGTTGAACTAGACTTCATTCACGAGTCTTAAGATGAAAGGGACTATAGGATGCTACTGAGTCATAAATTAACCATCACAAAGGTGCTATTCAGAGGGAAAGCAAGGGAGAGGTACTCTGCACCTCTGTGAACCACTGCCTTTTAAGGTAAATTTCCAGTGGACTCACCCTAATCCCATTTCAGTGTCCCCCCTTCAGCACCGCCCAAGACATTTCTTAAGCCCCTCCTTTTCCAAGACTGCAAAGATAATTTGAAAGAGGTCTAAGCTGAAATTTCTCATAAATTATGAAATGGAAAAATTGGAATAAAGGAGTTTTAACAGAGTTTCAACAAACGGGACAACAACATTGAAGATGCAAGTGTTGTCTTACAGGGAATTTCTGTGAGAGATAAAGTTAATCATCTGTGGAACTCCATCACAGTCCCAGAATGTTTCTTCATGACAAAAAAAAAAAAAAAGAAAAGCCCCGCTGAGAAAGAGAAGTGAAACTTTTCAAACATCCAACTAACTTTTTACAGGAGGTGGCACGTGCAGGAAAACTTAATTGTCTACTCTGAATTTGGGGAGCCAGCCCTGCAGGCTATGTGCCGTCCCTGGCTGTGGGGATAATAGCAGAGAGGCAGGTGTTCTTGTTTCGGAGTTCGGCAGCATGATTTCTAAATGAGCCAGCAACAGTAGGCATTTAACCTTGATATGCTGCTTAATTGCATATTTTAACACACTGAACTGTGAAGTCAATTTAATTATGTAAAATTAAAGTTTCATCCAGATAAAAAGAATTTTAAATGAAAGCTTCATTTTCAATTTCTTTCATTAATTGTGAAAGGATAAATAATTACATTTTCCAGAGCTCCTGTGCCACAAATCTCTCTTTCCTTGTCAGACACCATTCATAAAGAGGTCTGTTTCTTCATTTGTGTGTATGGGCTTTGGAATTTCTTATCAGATAATTGAGTCCTCTCATGAGCGGTTTTAAAGTCACTTTGTCTTCTAGCCCTTAAACTGCAAATGAGAAAACATGATCATCCATCAAGAGGTGACGCCAGCTACCATTTATTTATTAAGTGGTTTAAGCTCTTTTTAATGCTGTAATAGGCGGAGTTAGAATAAATCCATTTTACTTAAATAACTCACTGAGAAACGCTTCGGGATTTTGATTTAAGGGACCAAGCGGTGGCACAGCCACACTGTGAGCAGCAACAAGGTGTAGAGGAAAGAGCATGCCTTGCCCAGAGCTAGAGCGACAAGACCCGAGGAGCCTTGCACCCATATCTTAATAGTTCCAGAATTAAGCTTCCTCATCTGTAGAATGCAGGCTTGTCTAAATAGCATCTGAGGTTTCTTCCAGCCCTAAAATATTCCGATTTGGGGGACCCCTTCAGAGGTGTCCTTTAAAGATGCTCTCAGGGCGGTAAGAGCTCCTGCACTCATAGCAGTGAACACTAGGCTCTTTTAGGGCCTTGTTAGCAGTGCGAGGGTGACTAGGAGAAGGGAAAGGTGAAGGTCAAGGGGAAGGGGCTCTAGGACGCCGAGGGTGTTTGTCCCTGCACCATATACCTACCCACTGAACCGTGCTGTCACAGCCCTACTCATTCAGCACCAAGAGCAGAATGAGTCAGATTCAGAAACTCTGGCCCACGGCAGAGGAGCCTCCTTGCACTGGATTCCCAGACTATGTGGTGTCTGTGTGGCCACCTTGACAGTGGACAGAGCTCCAGATCACAGACAAAAACTTTGTTTCTGGTCTCAATTAGGGCACATATTCATCACGTGACAATGGGCAAGTCCCTCAACATCTCAGAGCCTCAGCTTCACCTTCTTTAAAATGGGAATAATAATAACACCCAGTCCTGCCGCCTCCACAGGGTTGGGAGAGTCCAACAAAAGCATGTGTGTGGAAGCAATTTATGATCAATAATATCTATATAGGCTTCACTTGTTACTAAACATTTTTCCCATATAACATTTTGTTTGATCTTTGCAATAATCCCATGAGATTGTTATCATCATCCTAGTTTTACACATCAGAAACTGAGGCTCATAAAAGTTAAATATTTTGTCTAAATTTTCACAGCTAGGAATGGATGGATCCAGGACTCAAACACAAATAGCTTTGCTGGAAATTTCAAGTTCTTTCTATTACACGATGTGATATAATCAATTCTTAACAGATGCTGATTCTATTGCTTTCAACTTGACCAGTCAGCTCTGTATGAGTAAAGAGTTTAGTCTTATTTCCATTCGGTAGCTTTTAGATAATGTTATTTAATCAAAAGTTTAATACACTTGAGAATGGGGAATAGCCTTTATTTAAAATCAGTCCTCTTACTTGACTATGTAACTTTATAAAAACCTAGTGAGGGGGGCCGGCCCGGTGGCGCAGGCGGTTGGGTGCGCGCGCTCCGCTGCGGCGGCCCGGGGTTCGCTGGTTCGGATCCCGGGCGCGCACCGACGCACTGCTTGGTAAGCCATGCTGTGGCGGCGTCCCATATAAAGTGGAGGAAGATAGGCACCGATGTTAGCCCAGGGCCGTCTTCCTCAGCAAAAAAAGAGGAGGATTGGCGGATGTTAGCTCAGGGCTGATCTCCTCACAAAAAAAAAAAAAAAAAAAAAAACCTAGTGAGGTAAGACCAGGAAGCCCAGGAAAAAGTATCTTCAAGTGCTTTGAATTAGAACTTTAATAAGGCCATAGTGAATTGTCAGTTTCCCAAAGGGATTTGTGTTGGACAAAGTCCTCATGGTCATCAAAGCATCTCAGAATGTACCCCTAAAAAACTGCATATTTCCTGGCACTTTTTCAGAAGGGCTGAAATTAATCAGAACATTGGAGCAGACCTCAGGTCCTCAGTGAGTTCTTTTATGAACTTGCGGCTTCTAATTCCTCTCCTCCCGCTCTTTCCTAGACTCACTCCAGTCAGGTTTTCACCCCCTACCTTTCAGACACTGTCTTATGAAGGTCACCTCCAAACTCCTAATTGCTAAGTTTCATAGTCAATTTTAAATTCTTATATTTCGGTCTGGTCCCGTGGCTTACCGGTTAAGTGTGCACGCTCCGCTGCTGGCGGCCCGGGTTTGGATCCCGGGTGCGCACCGATGCACCGCTTCTCCGGCCACGCTGGGGCTGCATCCCACATGCAGCAACTGGAAGGATGCGCAGCTATGACATACAACTATCTACTGGGGCTTTGGGGGAAAAAATAAAATAAATAAAATTATTTAAAAAAAAAAATTCTTATATTTCAAGTTGACTACTGGCCCCATGTTGAAACTCTTTCTTTAGTTGGCTTCCAACTTCCAATCTAGACCTTGCCTAGATTTCCTTTTGCCTCTATGGGGCTCTTTCTACTCAGGCTCCTTTGCTGATGCCTCCCTATTTCTCCACTCTTTCTATCTACACTCACTTCCTAGGTTATCTCATCTGGTGCCGTGGCTTTAAATAACATCTAAATCCTAATGACTCCCAAGTTTAATCCGCCTCCCACCTCTCCAGTGAAGTCTGGTCTCATACACAACTGCCTCCTTGATACTCTTTGAATATCAAATTAGCATCTCAAACTTAACATTTCCAAAAATGGGCTCCTAACATTTCCCACAAAGCCTTCTTCCCCCTCAGTCTTCCCCATCTCAGTTAATGACAACTTTATCCTTCCAACTGCTCAGATCACAACTTGAATCATTCTGGACTCTTTTCTCTCATAACTCATATCTAACCCATCCAAAACTCTTGTCAGCTCTACCTTCAAAATATATCAAGAGTTCTCCCAGTTCTCACCCCCGTCACTGCTGCCATCCTGGTCCAGGCCATCATTGCAAGACACTCCTACATAGTTCCACTGGTTCCACCCTTGCACCCTTTCAGTCTAATCTCAACAGAGCAGCCAGCATGATCCTGTTAAAGGGTAAGTTGGATCATGCCATTCCTCAGCTCAAGAACCTTCAATGACTGGATAATCTCACTCAGAGTAAAAGCCAAAGTCCTTTACTATGGTCTACAAAACCGTGCAGATCTGCCTCCATCTTTGCCACTCTGACCTCCTCTCAGTTTTTCCCCCTTGTTTCCTCTGCTCTGGACCCGTTGACTTTCTTGTTGTTTCTCAAACACTCCAGAGACAGTTCCATCTCAGGGCATTTGCCTTTGCTGTTCCCTCTGCCTGAAATGTTCTTCCTCAAAATCTCAGAGCTCACTCCCTCACCTTTCAGGTTTTACCCAAATGTCTCCTTCTCAAAGAGGTGTTCCCTGGCCAACCTCTAAAATTTCACATACATACATATTTCATCTAACCCACTAGATATTTTACCTCTTTTTCTTGTTAATTTTTTATCTCCCCCCACAAAGCTCTGCAAGTGCAGGGATTTTTGTCTCTTTTGTTCACTACTTGATCCCCAGTGCCTAGGATAATACCTAGCATATGTAGGCACTCAAAAATTGTGTGTTGAATGAGTGAATTATTGAATGAATGCATGAGTCTATTCTAATTTCTATCTCATGAGTAGGTCATTCCATGTTGTACAGATCTTAACCTTAGAAAGGTTTTGTTTCCATTAAGATGAAATGTACCTCCTTGTAATGTCCACCCACTGCTTCTCCCTCTTTTACTTTCAACTATTGACTTATTTAGAAACAGTTATCATGTCCATAATAGTTAAAGTTACACATTCACCAAGTGACACAGTTCCCCATGTCTTGCTGGGCATCTGGAGACACCTATGTTGTCAGTGCTGTCTGCTACCCAGCCAAGGTACCAGGGCAGAGTGCTCCCCTGGTGGAGAGGAGGAGGAGAGAGAGGACATCCAAAAGTGTGGTGGAAGGAAGAGAACTTTACAGGAGTCACTCATGGATGTGTTGCTAGAGATTGTCTCCTTCAATCTACCTCCATACCTGGAGGTAACTTGGAGAACATCTGAACTTGCGAGATTGGCTCTAGTCCATTCAACAAATACACATTGAGATCGTGAGTATGCCATGGTGTGCTCGAAGAGGGAGCTCTCTCTTTGACTGGTACCCAACCTCAAATGATACTCTCAAAGTTGGTGTCTTTCTCTCAGCCTTCCCCAATTAGTGGATGTCAGTCAGAAGCAGTCTTGGAATCTGAGGGCAAAGAGAGTGCTGACTTTGAATGGCTGTCATATGCTCCATCATTATCCACTTTACTCCAATAGCCAAAATAATTTTGACATTTCAATGATCTTTTCAGTGTCTGAGATAAGGACTGATCTTTTCAGTCTCTGAGAAAGGGTCTCCGGATAAATATCAAACCAGCTAGAAGAAAGGAAGGAGAGAGTAAAAAATAAAAAAGAAATCTTATACAACAAAGTCATGATGTCCACGATTTAGCCCCAGCAGTAAATTTTGTGTGTGTGTGTGAGGAAGATCAGCCCTGAGCTAATATCCGTGCTAATCCTCCTCTTTTTGCTGAGGAAGACTGGCTCTGAGCTAACATCTATTGCCAATCCTCCTCCTTTTTTCCCCCAAAGCCCCAGTAGATAGTTGTATGTCTTAGTTGCACATCCCTCTATTTGCTGTATGTGGGAAGCAGCCTCAGCATGGCCGGAGAAGAGGTGCATCGGTGCGCGCCCGGGATCCCAACCCGGGCAGCCAGCAGCAGAGCACACGCACTTAACCACTAAGCCACGGGGCCGGCCCCCCAGCAGTAAATTTTCAATCCACATTCCAGCATAACTTTAAATGAAGTCTTGTAGTTAGGTTAAAATTTACCAGCTTCATCCGCTAACTCTCGCCCTCTCTTTAAACAGTAGCATCATGAGAGCTGAAAATAGAGAGTATAATGACCTTCATGAGACACAGCCCAGGTTTATGCATTGTATTTCTTATTTCTAAGTTACTGATCTCTGGCCAATTCTTTGTTCTTTTATAAGGCCAAGTCTAATTTCAGATCTGTGCACTCTGGATAGCTTTGGTAGGTACCTCGGTTAATTAGTTATCTCTTTCTAAATTTGCCATTTTTATTTTAACATGTAATACAGACTTGCTTGTTAAAGCAAACTTTTTATTTCAGGGCAAATCTACTATTTCTAGTCTTTTCATCTACACATTTAAACTTGTAGACCATAAATGTACCTCTGAAAATTTTTTCTCCCCCATAAATATACTAGTTTATTTTCTTCCTGTTTATCTAGTTAGTTTCCCAATGATGAACTGCTCCAGCTTCTCTCTTATTCATCCTGAACTCATGGTGGTTCTTTTCCATGTCCCCTATCAAGAAAAGAACAGATAGTAAATGACATTAGTGTTCTTGACTTTAATGCTAGTTAAATCTCCTTGGGCCTCAGCCTCCCCACTCAGATTTGTTTTTGATGTACATAAAACTTTTTTGGCAGAGCCGATGTTTACGTTCTTGCTACATGTTCAGTGATTCCATTGTGAGGTCAAAGAACACAATGAAAATGTAACTTATCACTTCACTAGTCCTTGCAAAGGAGAAACACAGTTGTTTTTAACATCTGGTAGGGTGGGTAAGAACACAGTGCCAAGCAAATACTGCTGAGATAAATAAATGTTTAGATGACTTGCAGAAATATGCATTGTCTCTGTTAGTGCTTCACAAAATATGACTCCCCAAAAACCTGCAAATTTCATTTTTACTCTAAGTTTCTTGAGAACAAGGACTACGCCTTATTTATGTTACCTCAGTATTATAGTTCCTGGGACATAGTAAGTGCTTAATAAATTTGAGCACTTATTATTATTGTTTTTATTGAATCAATTTCATGAAAAATATTGTGTAAATATTTAAATAACGTGCCCACTTACCATGTCTTCAGTTTGTCCCTTACTTCGTTGATTGCAAGGGAAATAAATTTGCCTGCACATTACACATAGATACATATTTTTAAAAAATCAAGGAATGGTATGTTAGAACACTGTACTGTAACTGCCACTTCAGGCAAATCACTACACCTCTTTAGGCCTTATTTCAACAGCCACAAAAAGGTACTGTGCACTTAGTGTGTGCCAAGCAATGGGAAAAACTGCGGCATTCAACTCGCCAAACATTTCTTGCATGTGTCATGCATGTCAAGCCTAGCGATAGACACTGGGAGTTCAAAAATGAGTGGGACAGGGCTTGTCCTAAGTCTCTTTGGGTAGGACACTTAGCGTTATAGGTACGAGGTTACATTTCTGAGGTCCAATCCCATTCTGATATCCGTGGCCTCCCAAGGGCACTTTGTTGGTGCCACCTCTGTATAAAATGCGTGAAGGCCACTCCCTGACAGCTGACTTACTCCAGCACCTGTGAAAGATGACGCTCTAATAAGCAGAGACTGCTTCCCAAGGACAATTCGACATACAAGGTTTCATCTGCTGAGAGGTTTTAAAAAAATCAGCTTGTAGAAAAACATCAGTGAATCTATTAGTATTAAATAAAGAAAGGAGAATGCAACTATGAAGAAATGAAAAATGCGGTAGATGTGTTGTGGAGCAGGAACAAGTAAGAATGATAGGAGAAGTGAGGAGTTTTCTCTTACTGCTAAAGCATTCATTTTAGAGCAATCTATTTAAAATCAAAACTCCAGAAACTACTTTGGGAAAAAGTCACTCGTAACTGCCAACATTATCACTCTTGAGCAGTCACTCGGCCAGCTGATAACTCAGCAAGTGCTACATTTATGCATTTCTCTGGCTTTTTCTTCCTGCTTTACTGCACACATAATCTGGGCCTCGAATTTGGTGGGGGAGAAAAATCAGTTTGGCCTGAGTGGATATCATCTCTCTAACTTGACCGTGTCACCTGCGATGATGTACCTGGAATAATCAGGAGGGGAAATGTGAATTCTGGCAACTACCATGAGATGCTGTCTGCAAGTCGATGTGCTGTCAAAGCCCACGAAAGCGAGAATGACAAGGTGTCAAGAGATCTGAAGGGCAGAATTCAACCAGGGAGAAGAGTGGGTGGGTTGT
The DNA here is from genome assembly GCF_020826845.1 of Diceros bicornis minor. Lineage (NCBI taxonomy): Eukaryota > Metazoa > Chordata > Mammalia > Perissodactyla > Rhinocerotidae > Diceros > Diceros bicornis. The sequence goes on along the minus strand of NC_080742.1, from coordinate 13,383,230 downwards.
TAGTGTCAGCCACCGCAACATGTGTTCTAACAGAGCCACGAGACAGGCCGTTGCTGGAGAGAAGCCCAGGCAGGGGAAGAAGCTGGATAGAGCCCATCACAGCGACAGGTGAGGCTGCAGCACTCGCTCAAGGAAGGCTCTGACCCAGAGCCCTCATAAGAGGGCAGCTTCTCCAAAGAAAATCTGAAACAACTGTCTCTTGTCCCAGAGAAGGTGATAAGCCCAGAAGAAGTCACATGAGCAAACTCCATCTGCTGGGCTGATAATTCCTCACCAGAGGCTGGCCTTTTGGTGCCAATGCCAACGTACAAAACAAACCAGACTGTCCAGGTAGGAGAACTGCAATTATCTGGTCTCTGGGAGCTTTGTTTCCAGTTCCGCCATTTAAAAACAGAAAAAGAAAAAAAAATCTTCCATGACCTTGGTGAGTGGGGCCCAAGGATGCTATGTAGATTGGTACGTGGTAGGAGAGGAAGCTGTCTTGACGTCCCTTTTTCAGGAAAATCTTCTAAAAGCATGAGCGACTATTCTGTTTTTGTTTTGTTTGGTTTGGTTTGGTTTGGTCAGCCTGAGGTCAGCCTTAGTGGTGGGCTTAATAACTCTTCAGATGTGGGGCAATAATGTCCAACTCTCTCCTCTCATCTGTATTGGGGATCAAGCTAAAGGAATGTTAAAATATAATCACAGAGTGAGGACATTTAGAGCCAGAAATCACTTGGTTCTTTACAGTCACCTGGGGAGCTTTAAAAAATATTCCAGAGCTTGGGCACCACAGCAGAGGTTCTAATTCAGTCTGCGTGAGGTGGACCCAGGCGTGAAAACTCCCCAGGAGGGTCTCAGATGCAGCCACGGTTGAGGATTAATGGGTCCACCCAATGCCCTCATTTTACAGATGAGGAAGCTGAGGCACAGAGAGGGAAATAAAGAACATCTCATTAGTTTGAGTTGTAATTAGAAATCGGTAGGTAACCCATGAAAATAGTCAAGGTTTGTTCTACAATAGGCTAAATAATCATCTCCCTGATACAGTTCCATTGCTGCCTTTTTTGGAAACAGCTCTGCCAGCCCTGGGAAATTGATTTGTGCCACCTGCTGGCTTGTGAACTTGGGCAAACCTCTCTAAGCCTCAGTGTCCTCATCTGTGAGGACATTAATAGTACCTGCCTCATAGAGATTTTGTGAAAATAAGATAACGCATATAAACTATCTGTCGCAAAGTCTGACACATATCAACTGTTGTTATTTTTAGAGCTTTGATTTTACTTGACAAACACGTATATAGTGCTTATTAGATGGCATGACTCATGCAGTGCAGAGCCCACACCCTAACCACTCTGCCTGGCTGTCTCCTTTGTTCCTAGCATCTCCGCATTGTAATGTGGGCCTCATTAAGATCTAGAGATTGCTTCCTCCACATGCGTAAATATGATCTTTTCATCTGGTAGCTTTACGGATATTTTTAATAAGACTAGTGAGATTTCGTTGGTTGGTTGGTTGGTTGGTTGGGGGTTTGGTGTTGTTTTATTGTAATCTTCCTACATACGCCCATGTCTCTAGACAAGTGGGGGGAGCATATCCCTTTAAATTTCCCTTTCAGAGAACCCCCTATAACAGGCTCTATACATTCAATGACAGTTGCCAAGGAGAGCCCATGATCCCCTGGTGGAAATGAGACTCGCTCCTTACAAAGTTACCCATTTTCAGCCTGGCTAAGAATTCCGTCACTGCACTGCTGGACAGCTGAGGCACAAACCCAAGGCTTTAATGGTGTCTGTGAGAGATTCCTTCAGAAGTGATAGAGGGAAGGGATTCCACCCAGGCAGAAGCAGCAATAAAGATAAGAATCCCCTGAATGTAGGAGAATACGATCATTTTAGTTCTTCCACAGGGTGATAAAAATTTAGTGCCACTAAGCTAGTAGGTCCCTGTGTTTTGGTCAGAGCATATCTTTATTTTCCTCACCATAAACATAGCAAATAAAAGCCACAAGCCAAACAGACATAAGTAACAAAATTTTTATTAGAAGTTAAATCATGGGGGACTCTTCCTGCATCATTCAAAAGCTTATTTCTCTCTGGCTGTCTCTCCTGATGCACTCTGAAGTGATTCTGTCCCTCACCAGCTAGTTCATGCTCACTAGGTAACACTTACAGCAAGCCTTATCATCATCATCATTATTATTCAAATAATATTAATTTTCAAGTACTAAATATGAAACTTCTATGAGCATAATATTTACCTGGGATGTTGATTTTAAAGGAAATGAAGTTACTTGGGATACTTATTTTAGATGAAATTAAATTCTGGCTTTAGTAGTTCTAAGGAACAGCTCTGGATTCTTTTTTCTTTTTATTTAATTAATAGACTTTATTTTTTATAGCAGTTTTAGGTTTACAGCAAAATTGAGTGGGAAGTACAGAGAGTTCCCACATACCCCCTTCCCCATGCACACAGCCTCCCCTACCATCAACATCCCACATCAGTGTGGTCCATTTGTTAAAATCAATGAAACAACATTGACACATTATTATCAACCAAAGTCCATAGTTTACATTAGTTTACATCACTCTGTGTTATACATTCTCTAGGCTTTGACAAATGGAATCTTTGTTTTTAACAAGCACATTCAAATAAATGTGTTGCAATTGATTTGAAGACTCCACTTCAAGCAACACTACTCTAGGTCATTTATAATCAGAATAACACTGCAATTATAATGTAATGATACAGAGGCCATTGCCATAGCCAGAACAGTATTAGTACTTTAGAGTTCCTTTTCATAAATATCCTGGCAACCTTCAATACGTAAGTAGGCTCATGTTTTTTATGGAAACAACAGATGTGCGTAACGATCAAATTCTTGGACCTGCCCTTCAAAGCTTATTTCACTCATAATGTTATAGGAATAAGGTTATTTTAGCAACCACATTTTAAAAGGAAGCAATAGAAATGTAAACCCGTAAAGTTAATAGACAAAAATATGAGAGAAAAATCTTTGAGAATTGGAGGTGTGGTAGGATTTTTAAACAAAACATCAAAGGTACAAACCATAAGGCAAAAAAAGTACATTAATTGAATTACATCAAAATAGGACTTCTGTTCAGGAAGGATAAGGACAAAGACTAAGGGACACTGGGAGAAGTTCCGTCGAATGTTTCAAACCAACAAGTATCTCAAACAAGCAAGGAATTCCTCCAAATTAATAAGAAAAAAATCAAACTCAGTTATAAAATGAGCAAAGGCAGGCATGAACAGGCAATTTGTAGAAGAGAAAACTCAAAAACAGAACTGGCATGTGAAAAAATGTCCCAAATCATTGGCAATTAGAGAAATGTAAATTAAAACAGCAATGAGTTATCAGTTTGCACCTCCTAGGCTGGCGGAATGTTATAGGACCACAGGCAGGGATTTGCCTCCATGCACTGCTAGCAGGAGTGTGGACTGAAGCAACCATTCTGGAGAGCGATCCAGTCCAATTGTTAAAAATACCCTAGGACCTAACAGTTCTGGTCCTGGATTCATATCCAGGAATTTCTCACTAGGGCCATAAGGGATTGTGTGTGAAGATGCTCCCTGAAGTGTTAGTTGTGGTGAAGAGTTGGAGAACGTCTGATATTCATTATGGAGAAGTGGATAAATAATTTGGGATGAGTGGTAACCATAGACTATTATGTAGCAGGTCAGAGAAAACAAATTAAATGAACACATAGCAACGTGGATGGAACTTGAAAATGGTTGCTTAGTGAAAAAAAAGAAACAGAATAAAATAGGTAATAAAATATAATTTACATAAATTAAAAATAATGTATACCAACCAACCATCCACATTGTGCAAAAATATATTCAAATAAAAATATGTACATTAATGGTTGCCTATGGAGGGGCAAGATGAATGACAGTGGGAAATGGGGATCAGGGGATTCAACAAGGAGAGCCAGTGTGGCATAGGGGAGAGAGCACAGCTTTGACATCAGACTGCCCGGATTAGAACCTCAGCTCTTACTTACTAGGTATGGATCTTGGGCAAATCGTTTGATGTCTCTTAAGCGCCTTCATGTGTAAAATGTAGGTCATATTATCTATCTTACAGCATCATAGTGAGGTTTAAAAGATATAACGCAAGTAAAATGCTTAGCCCAGGGCTTAATATACAGTTAGTATTCAAAAAAAATATTAGCAATTGTTATAATAGAACCCCAGCTTCATCGTGAAGATTGATTGTGGGAACATAAAGAATTAAGGGTAGGAAATAAGGGCTGGGGGAGAGAAAGAGATGGGAGAATTGAGGGAGGAGCTGCCTGCGCATGGGGACAATTAAGGTTTCCATCTTTCCCATGAGAATCTCACAGTTGGCATCAGTCTTCTCTCCTTTGTTTTCTCCTCTTATTTCCTCTTCCACTTCCCCAGTGCCACAGAGGTCCCACTTTTTGCCACCAGGTGCTAGGATATAGTGAGGTTAGGTGGGAAAGAAGCCTAAGAAGTAGAGAAGGGGAGATCTGGGGTCTGTGGTGATGACAGAGTAGGGAGTATGTAAGTTATTGCTGTGTACAAACCATCCCAACACTCAGTGGCTTAAGAAGACAGTCATTTATTATTCCTTACAAGTCTGTGGGTCACCTGGGGGTTGGAGCATCTGGGCTACATTTGTCTGGGGGTGTTTCTGCTCCACGTGTTTCTCATCCTTTTCCTGGAACTAATAGGGTAAGATATCCTTCCTGAGGTGATGACAGGGACACAGAAAAATCAAGCACAAGGATGTGTGAAGCCTCTGCTGTGACACATCTGCTAACATCCCATTGGTCCAAGTAAGTCACATGGCCACGCCTACAGGTGGGGAATCAAACCCCACCCACAGGAGGAAAACACAACAAAACCATAAGACAAAGGACAAGGAAGGGTGAAGAATTGGGGCCATTCATGCAATCAACATAGGGAACCACATACTTCTTATGAGTGACAGGGGAGAGGGAACACAGCCTAGCTGGGAAAGCAGAACTCTTTGAAAGCCGGACAATGCAAAAAGTGGACACAGCAGGTCTCTCTCACTCACAGAAATGCCCACACACATCATGGCAGAAGCCCCAGCGACTATATAGTATTAGCTTTAATGCAGTCCATTGGAAACTCTTAGTGTGGGGTCTGGGGGTGGGAGGTGCAGGGGGTTGGAGATCTATGCTTAAAGAAATGGACAACTGAATAGATAATGCAGTTTGGGGATATTTGAAAAAAAAAAAAAATTTCTTGATTCCAGAGCAAATGTGGAAACATTAACTAAGGACTGAAATGACATTATGAGTTTCTATAAAGTTTATTCCTCACCTTTAAGAAACTACAAAGCCCTGAACTTTTGACAGACTTACAATCATAGCCTAATGTTGATGTTCATACTAATACCAATAGCTACAGTCTGGTGAATATAAAATTTAAATACAAAATTGTCAGTTTCTAATGAAATGACTTAGTATTCGCAAATCTCTTTTAAAAAAATAAATAAATCATTTGTCCCAGGGTAGGGGAGGACTGGCTTAAACAGCCTGAAATGTGTTTTCATATTACAATATAAAGACTACAGTTTTACCTTTCAAAGAAGCATTCATTCATTCAAAAAGGCATTCTTCGTTTGAATACCAAATACAGATTCTGAAGACTTTTCACTACTGTGTGTAAAATATCCCTTTCTCTGCTGCTAACATCAAATTTAAATATGTCTTTTATACTTTAAAAATGTGACATTGTTGTAACAAGGGCCTGGTACCTGGAATGGTGCCCTGCAAGCAAGAAAAAAAGAAAGCAATGGGCCCTATACAGGAAATCAATAAAATAATAATCACGGCTATGTAGAGGAGGTTGTCATTTGTTTCTATCTTAGTCCAAGCTGGAACCAGGACTGTGTCCTTTCAGTTTTGCACTTTCAGTGCCTGGCATGGTGCCTGACATCAGCGGGTGCTCCATATTTATGTGAACTTAGCTAACTGGGAACTTTCTGCACCCGACCAAAACAAAGAAGCCAAAATGAAAGAGTGATCAGATATTACACACAGTACACGTGCCATTTCACAGGCATAGAGTCATCTGTCTTTACCACCTGGCCCATTCCTCATGTCCTCGGTTGCTTTCCACAGGGAAACATCATCCAAAAGAGCTCTAAGACGTCCTGAGACGCACGTAATCTGTCCTGGGTACTCACAGTGAGGGGCTTCCTTCTGGTGTTAGCATGCTCTCGGAGTCTCCTGTAAGTGTTGGGTTCTGCAAATAAGACTAAATATTTAAAACACAGAGTGCCAATTTCCTTAATCCTAAAATCTTTTTAAAGATTAGAGCAGGCTTGTATTGCCTTGAGTAATTTAAGAGGTACAAATACAAAATGGTCATTTGAAACATCTCTACTCAGGTAATTCCATGAATGTTTCTCTCTGTACTATACTTGATTGACAGGTGATTTCCTGAGCTGATTTTTGAGTCGAACGGAGGACAAACACACATCTGAGGGAATTGCTTTTCGCTGTCTTTTGTTAAGCAAAAGAAGATAGAGTGGGCTGATGCTTGAAGAATTCTCATTTCCTGAAAGCTGACTTTTAAGAATGTCTGAAGGGTTTAATTAAGTCTCTTGATTCTGCCTGTAAGAAAATATGATGGGCTGGGGGAAGGGGTGATGCCAGACGGGAGGGGGACCACTCAGTGAACTTTCCTTAGAAGTGGACATTATTAACAAGCCCGAGTTACTCTGAGTTAGCCCCGCATTTTCATTTGCTCCCATCCCAGCCTCTGCTTTGTAGTTCTTGTCGTTCCTTTGCAATCTCATTTCATCACTGCGTGAGGGTGTGTGTCTGTGGCGGCCTCCACTGGCCTTTGAATGAAGAAGATCACTTGAATGAGTCTCATGATGTAGCAGTGACCTGCCTCACAGACGATGTTGTGAGGAGTAACTGATGCAAAGATTGTGGAATCCTTTGCAGCTACAAAATGCTGCAAAGATGATAATAAGGAACAATTCCACAGGGATTATAAGTTTTGTAGCCAAGAAGCCAACAAGCAATTTTTATCAGAAGGCTCTTCCCTTGTCTCCTGGGTCCAGTATGAGGACAATGCTGTGACCCTGGGGGTGCCTAGACCAACGCTGTCCAACAGAAATGTCATGTGAACCACATATGTACTTTTACATTTCCTTGTAGCCACATTTTTAAAAGTTAAAAAGAAAAGTAAAATTAATTTTCAGAATATATTTAGCCCAATATATCCAAAATTTCATCTCAACATGTTATCAATATAAAAATTATAAATTAAATATTTTACATTTTTTTCATACTAAGTCTTAAAAACCTGGTGTGTATTTTATACTTGCAGCTCATCTCAATTCAGATGAGCCACAGTTCAAGTGCTCAGTAGCCACACATGGCCAGTGACTCCAGTATTGGGTAGCACAGGCCTAGACAACAGACAGCCTGCTTAATACAGGATGTCTGACTTGCATTGAGTAACGTCCATGAGTATGTGAAAATGCTCTTAACTTTCTACAAATATTGATGAATCTTACCTGCTGGATTTCCCAGCAGGAACTCAGCTTCAGGGAAGGGAAGAGAAAAAGCCCCAATGTTTTCTGAGTGCCTACTATATAAACAAGGACCTGGGTCGTCTCATTTGCCCCACAACAGATCTATGAGGAGAGGAGATGATCCTCATTTTGCAGAGGAGAAAATCAGGATTCAGGGAGGCCAAGGACTTGGCAAGGTCACACAGCTGGTGTTGGCAAAGCTGGAAGGAACCCAGGCTTGGCTCCAGAGCCCTGGTGCCTTCCACTGTATCCTGTTGCCTCCTTAGACACAACTGGGTAGCAGTGGCTCTCAAGCTGGTGAGCATCCAGATCACTCGGAGGTCTTGTTAAAACACTGGTTTCTGGGCCCCACCCCCAGGGTTTCTGATTCAGCAGGTCAGGATGGGGCCTGATAAATTACATTTCTAACAAGTTCCCAGGAGATGCTGATGCTGCTGGTCCAGCCGCCACAGTGAGAGCTCTGCTGTATAGACTGGATTTGACAGGGGTCTCTTAAGCTAATAATGGTGCTTCCCTAAGGGGCCAGAAACGAAACTTTGATTTATAAATTTGTCTGTTGTTGTTCCTTTAGTCAGCTAAAGCTGGCTACCATGTAATATGGACTGGGATAGGTCCACTCATTATGAAACTTTTTATTCATTTATAATTAACCATTGAATAAAGTACTTTATTGCAAGTAAAGAAGCATTCACTTCATCACTCAGTTCCTGGAGGGAAGAGGAAATGATACGTGTGGATGTCTTGTATCATGTAAACATTGGGTAGTCTTTTCCAAAGTACACACACTTCTAGGTCATGGCTTCTTCCTTTTGAAAAAGTCACACAGTATCTTTTATTTAAGATGTGGCCACATCATCAAATATCTTCCTGGTAGCATTTTTTAAAAGCAAATGATAGTCCTCGGCATTCACTAGAACTCAGAAAAATCCTGAGTCTGTAATTTAACTCACTGTATTTTAACCACCACTGCTGTGCTCAAGAAGCAAAAAATTATTTACCTTTGCATCTAACTGCAAGTTCCACCACCTCTTGATTTATTCAGTGGCTTGGGGGCATTTTCAGTCTTTCTAGTCATTGACCTCTATCCCTTTCCATTCCTGCAAGGGAGAGCTCTTTCCATCCCTCTTATTTATTTTTAATGCCTTTTAAGCCCTATCTTCTACCCTAACTCCCAAACCCTGTCACATCTAAAGAAAAACAACAGATTACCTTATGCATATCATGGAACCCATCATTTTCACAAGATGACAGCAGACCCAGCTGTGCTGATTGGATAAGACCAGGTCAAACTGATATCAGCGCCGAGAATGGAAGAGTCATCTTCATTAGATGCTACATCAGAAATGTGAGTAACATCTGTGTGTTCAAAACAGAAAAGAGAGTTAGGCTGTGTTTTCTTCTCAGCCATCTAAGGGCCATATAAATGAAAATGAGGTGGTATGGGGAAATTAGGCTGGAGAGACCACTAGGTCTCTCGACTTCTCTCCCAGCCTACCCCTTTCATGACAGATGCATAAAGCCTGTTTCCTTATCTGTATATGGATTGATCGATTTGGTTTTTATTTTTATTTATTTTTGTTTTAGAAGAGTTCATCCTTGTAGCACTTAGAGCTTTTAAGAAGGGAAAGGGTGGGGTTTAGTGTATCTGAATAAATGAAACAGTACAAATTTAATACCCCAATATCACAAAGACATGTTTTGAACAAAAACATTAGGTTCAATGATGTCACCAAAAATACCTGCCCTTTCTCAAAGCTTTCCCCCACCAGGTCCCCCATGACCACTGGGTCTGCTCTGCACTTGGGTGCTGGTTCTGGAGGAACTGATGAAAGGAAGCTTTGGGGAGGGAGTAGGAAGAGGGAAAAACCATAAGATAAAAAATGGACTTTGAGTTCTTTCTCTTTATAGTGCAGTTCATAATTCAGAATCCCTTCATTTGATTTGATTCAGAAGGAAGCAGAATTGCTTTAGAGTAAATTTCTGCAAATACATAACCTATCAGAATTTTCATTTAACTGCATCTTGACACAAGCCTGGACTTCATCCTTCGAACACAAAGCCCGTGCCCTGGATAAAAAGACACAGAATACCATATTGCAGTCCTTTTGATAGAGGTGGCAGCAAGCCATATTAGGAAACAGCAGTTTTCCTCTAGAACATCACAAGGAGGAAGGTTAATAGATTTTGCCAGACACCAGCTAAGGATTTTCTACCCTAGCCACATTTCCGTGCTGTAGCGCAGTGCTTCTCAAACTTTCTTGTGCCTATGAATCACCTAGGGATCTTGTTAAAATGCAGATTCTGGTTCAGAATAGGCTTCAGGTGATGCCAGTGCATCACACTTCGAGCAGCAAGGACCTAGAGGGTTCTGGTTCATACCTGAAAGCGCTTTGTGGCCTGAGAGGGTTCATATTCAAGGACCTGAGAGTAAATATATTCCTTGGAGCAGGAGAAAGAGAGAGGGATACAAGTAGCAAGGAGGAAAAATATGGACCCAAGTACAAGTGACAAGAGAAAGGCAGGTGGGACTTGGCATCCAGAGAGTAATGTGATAAATAGCAGGTGGTAGCTCGGGCAAGCAGTAGCAATCTAGGATGTCATGATCATTGAAAGGGTGGGATATCAAATATCAGATGTCTGTGTGGGCAGGCAGCTGAGTAGCAGATATCTAGCCATAGAGCTAAACACAGAAGAGGAGACAAAGGGTAGAGGGAGAGGAGGGAACGAAAGATACTGGTCCCGGCAAGAGGATGGTGGGGACCTGAGATACAGACTCCAACCAAGGATAACAAGACAAGGGTCCATTTACCAAGAGTGGAGCTTCAGAAACATGGCTGAGCCCACAGGTACAAAAACTCAGCCCTAAAGAAGCTAATATTTAATATGCGTGGTCTGTGTGCCAGACTCTATTGCAAAGGGCTTTGTATTTAGGATCTCACACAATTCTCACAACTGTCTATGGCAGGCATTATTATTCCATTTTGAAGAAATATCTGAAGTTCAGAGGGATTCCATACCTTGCCTAAGGTCCTTCACTAATAGGTGGAAAAGCAAACAACTTACATTCTATCCTCCTTCCATGACCCCAGGGAGGCCTAGCAGCACACTGATGGATTAACTGCATGCTAACCCAGGGCTCCTGCAATCTGTTCCTAGATCCAAGGAAGATGAGCCTTCAGGGGGGCAAGTGGCCTGAACTAAAAATGGGAGAGAGAAGGAAGAGTAGAGTGGCAGGCATTGCATGACATAATAAAGACCTGCTGTTTACTAAGGCTACAGTTCAGAATTATGATTATGCCAAAAATAATGCAGTTTCTTTGTTAATTCCTCTACATTTATCTCATTTCATATAGAAAGTACCCATATCTTAAGCTCTGGGCTTGCTGACAAGTAGTTGAGCACAAAAAGTGTTGAAAGAGGACGGGAGAGACACTGTAAAGGTCACAACGTCCCAACCTTAGCCAGACCTTGTCCTTATTTTTCCATGTTGGTCTCTGAGGTGGCCATCCCTGAACATTTCATTGCAAGAAACCTAATGGCTCCATTGCAGCATATTCAAAAGCCTGTCAGTCACGTGGGTGTGTTGATGAGTACCCTTCAGCTGAAATGAACAGAAATTGGCTGGACCTGGTTCAAAGATAAAGACGACAAGGTATATATGGTGGGGAAATGCAGATTAGCTCACTGAACCCCATGGTACCACATGCCAGGCTTGCAGCACACTGCAGGCTGGAACTGTAGAGCCCACATCACTCAGACTCCTTAGGGTACAGTTCTGCACACCACTTAGCTTCCACCGAGCAGAGGTGACTTCAAGAGCTGGAGGCCACTCTTCACAGTTGGTGAGGGGACGTGCGTGGGGTGGAGGGTGAGAGTGGGAGCAAATATCTCCAGGGCCAGTTCTTAGCCTCACAGGTATCAAGAATCTTCCTGGTGTGGATCCTGACAAAAACAGTGTGGTTCTAAAGCTAATGGCTGTGGGAGCAGTTTCTTGCTTCCCCAGCTTTCTAGAAGGGCAGTAACTCTTTTGGTGGCCACTTTTGTGGGGTTGTTTGGGAAGTTGTCATGAAAGCTTGGCCTAGAGCCTGCCCCTCTCCCTACCAACAACTTTGTAAGTACCTAATTCCTGTATTAAATCCCTTTCTACTTAAACTAGCTAGAATGGATTCCCTTATCTGCAACTGAACCTTGACTAATCCAGAAAGAATTTACAATAAAGATATTTGGACATGTCACCTAGAAATGGAACAGTAAAGAAATCATGGAGTCCTCTCTCGCTCTTATTCTCTGTGTATGTCTGTCTCTCTTACCTACTTCATTCTTCCTTCTCAGTAAATCTGTTTTCTCTACTAATCAGCCCTGTATACAAGGCACTTTGAGGTCTCTTCTCTCTGCCATCCTTGCTCAGATATGATGGACAGTCCTTTAATCCTCATCCCAAATTCCTGTGGGAGAGAAACTGATTGCATAGTTTAGGCTAGATGTCTATGCCCTGTTCAATTGGCTATTATTGCAATTACAAAACACTGTGAAGTTTTTTGGTAGTTTAGTAATTCACATTTACAATTAAAGAAACTAGGTCTTATACAGTTTACATGACTTGCCCCATATCACACAACTGTTAAGCAGAAGGTTCAGGATTTACACCCTTGCCTTCTAACCTCAAATTTTATGCTCATTCCACTATACCATCACTACCTCTTTAGTATTTATAATTATATCTGTGGAGTGCTTTACAATTTACAAAGTGTTTTTATACTATCCTCTATCTTGTTTGATCCTTCCAACAGTTCTGTTATTATTGTTTTCCCCATTTTACAGACAAGAAAATTGATGCTCACAGAAATTAGGTGACTTGATCAAGGTCATGCATTTCATAAGAAATGGTGCCAAGGTTCAAAACTCCATCTTCTGGTTCTTTGAGGCATTAATATTGGGGTGGGGGTGGGGGAAGCCAAAATGTAAATGGAGCTCAGTCTCCTAGGATATCAGATATGATACTTCAAAGCCATTTCTTATAATAGGTTCTAAGAGAAGCAACCAGAAGATGACACTTTGGTTTTTATTTGTTTTGTTTTTGATGAAGTGGTTGGGGAAAATTCTGTTGGACCCTGATGAATCTAAATAAATGGCAATTTTAAGGGAAAGGACTCCAGCCTAGCTACAAGAAAGTCTCCTCCACTCCCTACTCAGCACAGTAGGAAACGTTATGACACTAGCAGGTTATTAAGGAGCTGATAAAACACATCTGAAATATGAACTCAATGATTTTCTTCAGAGTTTAAAGATCAGCATGGACTGCAGAATGCTGTTAAGCTCAGTATTTGCCCAAAGACCTTGCTATAGTGCCCTGCTGTACTTCAAAGAGATACCTAGACGACATTCCCATTTTAATACACCTTGGGAATTATTTCTATTGGGGAGGGACAACATTAGCATGAAGGACTCATCCTTGCTTCTTGTCATCACTTTTAGAAGTAGTTATACTTTCCTTTCAACCTAACTTTTGCAAAGAAAGACATTTCCCATGAGAAATTGTGGAGGCATTTTCTCCACCATCTTTGACTAATAGTTACTGAGCTGCTGTCATGTACAAAGCACAATACAGGGCATGCAAAGGACCAAATACTTCTAGGCTTTTGCAAGCTGCTCCATTATTTCTCCCATGATGACCTTGTGGCAGCAGGGCAGAGCCCCATGATGGAAGGCTCAATTATTGTAATTCTCTCTCAGCAGAGCTTTCAGCAGTGGTTCCACTCCCCACCGTTTATGTGCAATGCAGATGTCTGATTACTTTATGGCACAATGATGGAAGTCCAGGCTCCAATCTCTTGTGCAGAAATCCTGCCCTTCTCCTGGAAAAGTTTTGGCAGCTCCTTTGTGGTCAACATCAGGCTCAACCAACCATCCAACCCACTGCACTTCTGACCACTACTTGGGAACTGTTTTTAAACTCCAGCATGTTCTTCCCTATTTTACAGCAGCTATCATAATTCTCTAAACCCCACTCTTTGGCTTGTTTCAATATCTTTTCTGCTAGATCATCATTCTACAACAAATTCTTTGTACCTGAGTTGACACAGAAATACACATTGATTATCTGGAATGACTCAAAAATAATTTCTGTGAATGGTAAAGCTGAGCTTTGTTGTTACTTTGGCTTTCTAGAGAACAAAAGAAACTTAGGAGATGTGGGAGAGAATCTGAAGAGTGAGGGGTGGGATGATCCAAAGCTAAACGGTATTTTCTTGGCAGTCTGAATGCCACAGGACCAAGGCTTTGGCAGAAGCCTACGTGACGAGCACCCGCTTTCTCAAGGCCCTGAGCTTAGAAGGTCCAGCCTTGAGGGGCATGAACCAATAACAGAGAGGGTCCTTCACTTGGATAATTTCTGATCTTTGCTGATCTTCTCCACCTTGTTCATTTTATGATGATCTTAATTTTAAAACTAAAATACTAAATGGGTTAAATTTCACCCAGAAAATGCTAATTGGCTCTCTCTTTAGGATTCCATTTTGCTGTGAAGTCTGTGAAAGGTCTGGAGAAAAGGGTATAGAGCCTTTCTCTCCCTCCCCATCTATGAGGCAGTCCCTGAAAAGAACCTCTGGGGTTCCTTGGCAGACAGTTTGAAAACCACTGCCATGCTTCTAGCCTGTGCATGATCTTCCAATTCTGGGCCCCTCAGATGAGTGGCAGAAGTTTGACATCAGAGAATAAGAAAGCAAACATTCCTTTCTTCTTTCATTCTCTCCCTTACCTGCCACTCCTATTTTTTTCTCTTCTAATTTCCTTCTCTTCTCAATTTTTCCCCTCTATCGCTCTACCAATCTATGGGAAAGTTCAAACTATGAGTTTGGAGAACCACACCAAATGTCCCATAAAAGTCATACTCAAAACACACAAAATGATGTTTTGGGAAGGAAAACCCACTTCAAGGATTTTTAGTCATTATCTCTAATTGGCACCAAATCCAAAGTAGCTTAGTCTTTGTTTGCATACCAAGTTCATACAGTTTACTTCCATTATTATTTGCATTTAGCAGAGCTGATAATCATGGGGAGCATTGTAATTACTTGTCTTTATCTTAAGAAACTTGGATTTTCTTTTTGAAAAACTAAAAACAGAAATCACTGAGCATATCCAAATTTTGAATGATGAAGTTATAATCCAAACCAAAAAGTAAAGGTTAAAGTTCTAATCAAATGACATAGGCTGGGACTTTCTGAAGATGATGTTTATCAAGGTAACTGTCATGTACAGCTCTGCAGTCTCCTGATTAGTGCCCTCAGTGAGGAGATTCATAGTGATCAAATAGAAGCTGTCAGGACTAGAGCAGCTGGGAGTTAGATGGAGCTGAGAGAGGTCATTTGGCTCTGCAGTCAGGGAATGAGCTCTGGAGGATGAAATGTGAATGCTGGGGGATCTGTAAACCCAGAAGTGTCTCTGGCAGATTACTTCCATCTCGGACAGGACCTAGAGAGAAGGTCTGAAAACACAGAGGGACAGGATAACAGAATCACCTTGTCTCTGATATTGTGAGGCCTGTGGAAGCTGGTCTGATTCTCTCCAACTGGTATTTATCTAGTCTCTTGGTGAAGTTTGCATTTCAGCTCCTCCAAAATGAGTTTTAAGTACCCTATGTATATTTTTCATCTCTTTTATAAGGTGTCCTTAGCTTACTTTGTTATACTACCTTGTATGCCTAAGCACATTTCATTGAGCCTCTCCACGTATCAACCCTAATTAAACCAACCTTGCAACTTTCACATGAGGCAGGGAATGATTTTGTTGAAAAAATCATGGAGATCAAATGGATTGGCCAAAGTATATTAGCAAATCCCTGGGTTGGCTTGAGAATAAAAACCTAGAGTTCAGTGGCTTCTGACTCCCTCTCCTAACAATCACACCACCACTTTTGGGTATTTTTCCTGCACTCATAAGATAATTTTTATTTGCATTACCTTTATGTGACATGACCTTTAAGGAAATGGTAGAACAAAGAAGAGAAATAAGACATATGATTTCATCTTTGCCTAGAAGCAAATACTCCCAGAGTCTGTTTTCTATCCTCTCATCTCCACAATGTGGCATCCTCAGTTTTCTAAGACTTAAATCTCTGAGATGATGACTCTTTCAGCAAAGAAAAAGAAGCTGCCGACTTCTTCTACATGAGCCTCCAAGGAAAATACTCATGAAAGACAGAAGCAGACATCCAAATACCTTGTGATTCTTCTGACAGAAAAAAAGGTGGGCACATTGCCTCTTCCTTCCTTCCTCTTACTGGAAATATCACAGATCTATAATTTTGATCTTTATGTTCTGTATTGTTTCTAAGTATAATGACCTGGTCAATTGGCTGAGGGAGTCAGAATTTGCTGAGAACACTTTTCTTGGCTCCTTGAGAAAAAATTGACACCAGAGGGCAACATCTCACTGGCCTTTTGTGAACTGACTTCACACTGCTATCTTTGGGGAGTGAAAACCACTCTTGGTGTTTCCATTTTTATTAGTGAAGACAGCAGAGTTGGGCTTGAGCTTGCTCCTTCACCAACATAGCTAGAGGTACTGTGTGACTAAATGGTATGAGGTGACAATGCCACAAAGGTCTCTTAGTGTCCCTTTGTCATCTGTAGAGTCTCCCCTTCTCAGCAGCAGAATACCTGCTAATTAGCCAACTGGTTGCATTATTTCTGTGACTGACAGTTTTTAGACAATGAGAAATAGGTTCAGCGAGCAAAGCCCCTGGCACAAAAAGATTAATTTGACTTTTATTTCTAGGAACAGAATAGTACTCCCAGCATCCCTCTTGTAGAAGATGGGTTTGTTGCCGCCTTCTATCGAACTGAGACAGCCCTCTCTCCAACTGGCCTATTCTGTTGCACTCTTTAGTTTCATTACAGTCCTTCATACAAATGTTAATCAAAACACTCAGGTACTTCCACACCTGTATGCACACACACAGCCTTTGGATTGCATAAGTGAAATTAAAAGGGATGTTCGGACAAAACTTCTCTGAACACCACCCTAGTCTTCCTTCAAGGTTCCATCAGCTATTAAATACAGATGTTATTCAATAGTTAATCCAGAAGCCAGATTGTTCTCAGTCCTTTGGGAAACAAATAGAGTTGTGGATATCATTTCAAACATCCCGGGGGACTCTCATTAAATACTTTCTTTTTCCATCCAACCAGGGCCTACCAAAGAAGACAAGCTGTCTTCTGGCTTTATGTCATCTATAAAAGCCGAGTTGAAGACTATCCAACTCTTCCATTTTGGGAAGAAAGGCCTTTGAGTGGCTTTTCTTACTGTCATTAAGGAGGGAACAGGAAGAATGATCTTTGAAGGCAGAGAGACATATTTTAACAAAATATTAATGTTCATTTCTCTTTTGCCTTTCTAAGGACAAAACATTCTCCCTAAACAGCCTAAAGCCCACATCCTCAAGATTAGGATGGTTAAAGAAGCTATACAAATATTAGGTTGAACCACAGGAAATTGCTGGAAGTCAACCTTTTTGACCTAAAATATGACAATTTCCTATAATTCAATCTAATAGAAAAAAAATTAACAATTTACTTTTGACCTACAAAATAAATTTTCCACTAACACGATAGCTTAAAAGCAATACAATCTCAACAGAGAAAGGATTTTCCAAATTTATTTATTTGACATATCAAAGGTTAAGTAACAGGGCTTCCTTCTAGCTATCTTTAAGGCCCAGCCAGAAAGCTGGAGTCATCCTAGTAGGGGAAATTCTGGAACCTAAATACACTGTAAGAGATATGAGGCAAAGAAGATGAGTCAACAGGAGGGCTGTATAGTTTCCTCTGGAGACTTAAAGGAAAGAGGTAGATCACTCTCTTTCTAAAATGCTATGAAGAGGATGAATGAGATAACTCCAAACAGAAGACAAGAATAGCAAATAGCAACTACAAGTTCTGAGACTCTAAGAGGCTAAAACTCACTTTCAGTTGGGGTCCAGGGAGCCAAAGAAGTGGAACCACAAACAGAAACAGGTTCTATGAAACATAGTTGACTTACACGACTACTTGTGGTCTCGATGTACAGGAGATAAAAGATTGAAGAAGGAGACCAGTCACGCTTCTATTTAAGTAGGAGAGCCTTTCTCTGAGAATATCCAAATAATTTGTCATGTACACATAAATTCTAGACTTAGTAATACTTGCTTCTTGAGCTTCATAACATTCTCAGGAGACTGGAAGAGCACAGGTATAACCCAGCCACGTGGGACCTCTGTGGGAATGGCAGATAGCTGGCACACATGCTCCAGTTCTCCCTTCCTACACCCGTTACATCGTTAATCTATCCTGGCACTCGTCCACCTGAGCCAGAAGGAAGTGGCAGAATTCTCCTCAGCATAGCTTCCAGGCAGCCATTACCAAGTAATCAGAAGTAGAACCAGAAATGAAGCTTATTTGCCATAGCCCCTGTAAGTCCCTTTTCTGTGTCTTCTCCTAGATGATCTCTTCTCCTAGATGCTATCTTCTCCTAGATGATCTCTCCTCACCCTTACAACTTGCCTCTTCTGCCTCACCTGGCCCCCACCTTCCTCCATTAGACTATAAATTCCTTAAGTGTAGGGATCCTCTTTCTGTCCGTTGATGAACTCCCAAGGCCCTAGAACAGGCTTGGTGTGGGGTGGAGCTCAACAAATATTGATGGAATGAATGTATAAACGAATGAATCTTTGCTCGTTCAGGCTTTTCACCTCTGTAACAAACTCTTCTCAGCCCTTCCAGACAGAAGCCACCTCTTTCTCCTCTTGCCTCAAGTAGCCACACAGTATGAGTAACTTCTTCACCAAACTTAACCCACTTGGCCTGTAGACCTTCACTCAATGTTGTTGAATTGAATTAGAATAAGAACAGAGATCTGACCAAATAATTAAAATAATGGTACCTCACAGGCGTATGGCACTTTTACTTTTTCAGATATGTATTTCACTTCATTTCATTCAACCTTATGAGTTGACTAGGACAGGAATTATCTCCATTTTGTAGGAGGAAAAAAAGGCACAGAGGTGGTTTTCTCATGAGTTGTTCATGTCAGAAGTAGCATCTACCTGCTCAGTGGTCTTGCCACTAGATAATGCTGCCATTTTGAATATCGTTTGCGTCAGCCAAGAATATATCCATTTTCTCCAATTCTACAGGTTTGGGAAATATATACCAGTTACATTGTTGTAGTTATGTTATACTTTGAGTATTACACTAGATTTTTTAAAGGAAAACTGGTTTTTTAGCCCAATGAATATTGATATTTTGGCTGTATTTTGTAATAACTAATTAATACTGCTCATGACCCTCATCCCTGAGTGCTTTGCTTACTCTCTGAAGAAAATAAGAGACTTTGAATTTTTTTCCCTGAGCCCAGACTTTACCCTTAGTTTTTTAATATTTTTTATTTTTTATTTTTTTGGTGAGGAAGATTAGCCCTGAGCTAACATCTGTTACCAATCCTCCTCTTTTTGCTGAGGAAGATTGGCCCTGGGCTAACATCCAACATCCGTGCCCATTTCCTGTACTTTATATGTGGGACTCCTGCCACAGCATGGCTTGACAAGCAGTGCATATGTCTACGCCCAGGATCCGAACCTGCAAACCCTGGGCCACGAAGTGGAGCATGCGAACTTAACCACTACGCCACCAGGCGGACCCCTACCCTTAGTTTTCTTAATTCATTTTTTTGTATTGAGGTATAATTAGCATTTAGCATGATATTAGTTTCAGATGTACAATGTAATGATTTGATATTTGTGTATAGTGTAAAATGATCACCACAATGATCAGTTAAGATCCATCACCACACATAGTCACAAAATTTTTTCCTTGTGATGAGAACTATTAAGATCGACTCTCTTAGCAACTTTCAAATATGTAATATAGTATTATTAACTATAGTCACTATGCTGTACATTACATCCCCATGACTTATTTATTTTATAACTGGAAACTTGTACCTTTTGACCCCCTTCATTTATTTCTCCCACCCCCAACCCCCTGCCTCTGGCAACCACCCATTCATCCATGGATGGACACTTAAATTGTTTCCATGTCTTGGCTATTGTAAATAATGCTGTAATGAACATGGGGGTGCATATATCTTTTTGAATTAGTGTTTTCATTTTCTTCAGATAAATACCCAGATGTGGAATTTCTGGACCATCTATTCTGGTAGTTCTATTTTTAATTTTTTGAGGAAACTCTAAACTGTTTTCCATAGTGGCTGGGCCAATTTACATTCCCACCAACAGTGTACAGGGATTCCCTTTTCTCCACATCCCGCCAACACTTCTTATTTCTTGTCTTTTTGATAATAGTCATTTTGACAGGTGTGAGGTGATATCCCGTTGTGGTTTTGATTTGCTTTTCCCTGATGATTAGTGATGTTGAACATCTTTTCATGTACCTGTTTGCCATCTCTATGTCTTCTTTGGGAAAATGTCTATTCAGGTCCTCTGCCCATTTTTTAATCAGATTGTTTGTGTTTTTGATATTGACTTGTATGAGTTCATTACATACTTTGGATATTAACCCTTTATCAAATATATGATTTGCAAATATTTTCTCCCATTCAATAGGTTGCCTTTTCATTTTGTTGATAATATCCTTTGCTGTGCAGAAGTTTTTTAGTTTGATGTAGTCCCACTTGTTTATTTTTACTTTTGTTGCCTTTGCTTTGGTGTCAAATTCAATAAGTCATCACCAAGACATATGTTAAGGATCTTACTGCCTATGTTTTCTTTTAGGAGTTTGATGGTTTCAGGTCTTACCATCAAGTCTTTAATCCACTTTGAGTTAATTTTTGTGTATAGTGTAAGATAGTGGTCCAGTTTCATTCTTTTGCATACAGCCGTCCAGTTTGCCCAACACCATTTTTTTTAATTATTATTTTATTGAGGTCATAATGGTTTATAAAATCGTGAAATTTCAGGTGTACGTTATTATTTATCAGTATTCTGTATAGACTGCATCGTGCTTACCACGAATAGTCTAATTTTTATCCGTCACCATATATATGTGCCCCTTTACTCCTTTTGCCCAACGCCCCTGGTAACTGCTAATCTGTTCTTTTTGTCCGTATGTTTGTTTATTTTCCACATATGAGTGAAATCATGCTCCCAACACCATTTATTGAAGAGACTGTTTCTTTCCCAGTGTATATTCTTGACTCCTTTGTTGTAAATTAATTGGCCATATACGTGTGGGTTTATTTCTGGGATCTCTATTCTGTTCCATTGATCTATGTGTCTCTTTCTATGCAAATACTGTTTTGATTACTATAGCTGTGTAATATACTTTGAAATCAGAGACCAAGATGCCTCCAGCTTTGTTTTTTCTCAAGATTGCTTTGGCTATTTGGGGTCTTTGGTGGTTTCATACAAATTTTGGGATTGTTGTATTTCTATGAAAAATGCCATTGGAATTTTGATAGGGATTGTATTGAATCTGTAGACTGCTTTGGGTAGTATGGACATTTTAACAATATTAATTCTTCCAATCCATGAGCATGGAATATCTTTCCATTTATTTGTGTCTCCAATTTCTTTCATTAATGTCTTATAGTTTTCCATGTACAGGGATTTCATCTCCTTAAATTTATACCTAGGTATTTTATTCCAATTATAAATGGGATTGTTTTATTAATTTCTCTTTCTGGTAGTTTATTAGTGTATAGAAACACAACATATTTTTATATACAGATGGTCCCTGACTTACAATGGTTCGACTTATAATTTTTCAACTTTACGATGGTGCAAAAGTGATATGCATTCAGTAGAAACTGTACTTCAAATTTTGAATTTTGATCTTTTCCCATGCTAGCAATATGTGGTATGATACTCTCTCGTGATGCTGGGCAGCGACAGTGAGCCACAGTCCCCAGTCAGCCACATTATCACGAGCGTAAACAACCGATACACATACAATCATTCTGTACCCATACAACCATCCTGTTTTTCACTATCAGTACAGTATTTAATCAATTACGTGAGATATCCAACACTTTATTATAAAATAGGCTTTGTGTTAATTTTGCCCAGCTGTAGGTGTTCTGAGCATGTTTAAGGAAGACTAGGCTAAGCTATGATGTTTAGTAGGTTGGGTATATTAAATGCATTTTCAACTTAACGGTATTTTCAACTTATAATAGGTTTATGGGGATATAACCCCATCATAAGTCAAGGGAGATCTATATTGATTTTGTATCCTGTAACTTCACTGAATTTGTTTATTAGTTCCAACAATTTTTTGGTGGAATTTTTAGGGTTTTCTATATATAATATTGCATGCCATCTGCAAATAGTGACAGTTTTACTTATTCCTTTACAGTTTGGATGCCTTTTATTTCTTTTTCTTGCCTAATTGCTCTGGCTAGGACTTTCAATACTATGTTGAATAAAAGTGGCAAGAGTGGACATCATTGTCTTGTTCCTGATCTTAGAGGAAAAGCTTTCAGATTTCACCATTGAGTGTGATGTTAGCTGTGGGTTTGTCGTATATGGCTTTTATTCTGTTGAGTTGTGTTCTCTCTATACCCACTTTGTTGAGAGTTTTTATCATAAATGGATGTTGAATTTTGTCAAATGCTTTTTCTGCATCTATTGAAATGATCATATGATTTTTATCCTTCATTTTGTTAAAGTGATTGATTTGCAAATGTTAAACCATCCTTGCATCCCTGGAATAAATCCCACTTGATCATAGTGTATGATCCTTTTAATGTATTGATGAATTTGGTTTGCTAATATTTTGTTGAGGATTTTTGCATCTATGTTCATCATGGATATTGGCCTGTAATTTTCTTTTCTTGTGGCATCCTTGTCTGGTTTGGTATTAGGGTAATGCTGGCCTTGTAAAATAAGTTTGGAAGTGTTACTTCGTCTTCTATTTTTTGGAAGAGTTTGAGAAAGATTGGCATTAACTCTTCTTTGAATGTTTGGTAGAACTCACCAGTGAAGCCATCTGGTCCTCGCCTTTTGTTTGTTGGGAGGTTCCTTAGTTTTATTTTTGATTTTAGTTTTCCTTTTGTCTTGGTTTTTTTAATATCCTAAAATGACAACGTCCCTGCTGGCCAGTCATTTAAGGCGAATAATAACTACTTATATTGATGGTACTTCCATGTCTATTATCCTTTTTATTCTCTCACTCCAGAGGGATAGAGTGAATTTTTTACCTCCATTTGACAGATGAAAAAAATGAGGCGTAAAGAAGGGAACTGACTTGCCAAAAATCATTCCATTAGTTAATGACACAGCCACTATTAAAACCCGATTCTTTTGACCCCAGTTCCTGCACTCTTCTGCTCAAACCTAATGGCCTTTGTGTGAGCTGTCTCACTGCCATGCAGTCCCAGGGCGTGCAGACAGCAGAGCTCAAACAACAGCTCAGACTGCCTCCTCGCACCAACTCTACAAGGACACTGGAACTCATACAGTGGTGCCCTTTCCCGTTCCGATGCCACCTCAGCTCATTGTTCCCCAGGAAAGTGCAGGCTGCGCTAAACTGCACTGCTGCCCTGCAAAGTGAGCGGAAACATCATGCAGAGATAAAGTAGAAAGCAGAAATCTCATTCTCTTGCTGACTCAAGGCAAAGAAAAAGCATCCTCAGGGCTCCTCCTTCTGAAAGTGGGTTCACCTTCAGAATATAAATGCAGCCTCCTTCCCATGATGTTTTCTGTTCTGGAGGCAGGCAAACCACACATTCAGTGGGTAAGACACATGACTCAGGCTTCAATCCTGCAATCAGATATATTTTTAATTCAAGTTCTGTGCAGTTTGGCTAACATTAACTTTATTGGGTAATTACCTTATTCAGGAGTGCTGTTAACAGTGCTGTTGACAAGCACGTCAGCTTGCCATGAGAGATCTGCTTGCTGACAGCAACACAAAGAGAAGCTGAGGCAGGTTTTTCTTTTAACCTATTTATTAAAATTTTATCAGTAAGTCATTTTCTCCCTTGTGGGCTTTCCCTTCTAGTTTGTATGGGATCACAGCTGCTTGAATGTAAATGCAGCCACCCTGCCTCCCTGTCATTCACACCAGCTGCCTCTGAGCCAGAGAGGACCCCTGGGGGTCTCTTGCCCACCCATGAACTAACAGGGCGGTGAGGGGCCACTCGCTTGGCTTCACCCATCATCCTGGGGAGCTAACCAAAGACAGGCAGGGTGCCACTTGGAGAGAGCCAAGGTGGGCTCTCCCTTGAAATGGAGGGAGGACTTCTTGTGCCTGATTACAGTCAGCCCTGATTGTCCATATTCATGATGGAAGTAACAGCCCCATCAGCATTGCCCAAAAGGCCGTCATGATTAGCATGAGGCCGTCATAATTCTCCACAGCAGAACAAAAGTGCTCTCCAGTTAGATAAGTTTGAGAAATACCCCGCATACTTTACACCCCTCTTGGAGAATGGCAGAGCACAGCAATATTCAGAAGACTCTGAGAACTGTCCCGTCATGTTATAGGTTGAATTGTGTTGTCCCTCCCAACCACCAAATTCATATGTTGAAGTTCTATCCCCCAGTACCTCAGAATGTGAACTTATCTGGAAATAGAGTTGTTGCAGATATAATTAGTTAAGATGAGGTCACACTGGAATAGAGTGGGCCCCGAATCCAGTCCTTATAAAAAGGGGAAATTTGCACGCAGACACCCACACAGGGAGGAGACCATGTGCCCATGAAGGCAGAGAGCAGAATGATACTTCTACAAGCCAAGGAACACCACAGATTGCCAGCAAACCACCAGAAGCTGGGCAAGAGGCATAGAACAGATTCTCCCTCACAGCCCTCAGAAGGAACCAATCCTGCCAACACCTTGATTTGGACCTCTAGCCTCCCTCCAGAGTCGTGAGACAATAAATTTCTGTTGCTTTAAGCTACCCAGGTTGTGGTACTTTGTTACAGAAGCCCTAGTAAACCAACACAGAACGTAAGAGAACTTCCCTGCAGCCACATAGCTGGTTGATGGTAAAGCCAGGATGAGAATTCAGGTCTCCTGGCCTTCAAACAGTGCTGTGTCACCACGTAACAGTAAACAGGCTCAGCGTTCAGTCCTCTGCTTCAGATCCCTTTTGGAATGTGGCGAAGAAAGTGGTGCTTCCTCTTCTTTTCTATTCCTCTTCTTACAAGGCCCTCATTAATAAAAATTACAACGATAATGGTAATAATAGCTAAATTTGTTGAGCAGTTGCAACATGCCAGGCATGGTTCTGAGCCTCTCACTTATCTTACCAAACCCTAACAAGGAGTCAGATGCACCCCATTGCACAGATGAAGAAACTAAAGCAAAAGATTTTTAGGTAACTTGTCCAATGTCAGTCAGCTAATAAGCGACAGAGCCAGGATTTGGTTTCATGCAGCCAGTTTCCAGAACCCAATTCTAACCACTTTGCTGTACACTTCTATACTTTTACTCAGATAACGTAGAGAGAAAGGGTCTTTGCAACATGAGGTCAAACACAGTCTTTTGCTTTTCCAGGGCTTACACCCCAGTAAAGCCTCTAAACAAATGCTTATCACTCTGTCCCAGTGTTTTTCTAGAATGTAGGCTTTGTAGAAAAAGAGTGCTTTGATTACTCATATTCTGAGCATCAAGATATTGTCCATTTTATTCAGGTACTTTTATATATTCAGTTCTTTCTGATCGTGTTCCTTTTATGGAGTTTTGCTCTGAGGATCTCTGTTTGCAGTACAAGAAGCATGCTGGATTAAAGGCCTCATTCAGAAGGCAAAATGTGTGAGTCCTAGAGTCTTTATACATTAGAGCAGAACCACACTGTCACATTTCCACTTGCCCTGCCTCTTTGATGCAAGGCCAGTGCTGAGCTGTCAGCATGAGTGTCATAGTCACAGCATATCACTGGCTTTTCCAGGGCAGGTTTGATTTCGAGGGTCCTGCCCCATTGTCAGTGCACATGTCAAAGGTGGAATCACACCAAGGCTCAAAAATAGGATATCCACAATCTGATGCATTTCAGGCAATTAAAAGCAGCTACTAATTTTTTACAGATACTAACCAAACAATATTTCCAAGGAAGCCTTGCTTGGCTCTCTTAATATTACCCATTTGTGCCCAAATAACAACAGTGTTTTGTACAAAACAGATTTTTTTTTCATTTTCCTGCCAGGTGTGTGAGAATTAGGGGCCAGGTAGAGAAAAGTTACAGAGATTAAAGAAATAGTTTGCAAGAATTTAAAATACCCTCTCCTGCCAGGCTGAAGAATGTGATTTAAAATCTCTACGGTTTTGCTTGCCCTGAAGCAAGCAGCCACTGTGATAACTTAGCTGGAACCTTTTATTACGTTAGTCATTAACTTAAAAAATGCAAATCTTCAGAATATAGCCAACAACTAACAATCTTTCTTCTTGTCTAAAAGTCTTATTCTTCAGGGTTTCTTCTTCTAGATTCTCTGAACTTTCTCTTCCATCTTTTTTTCTCAGCTCATCAGAACGTAAAAAATGCACGCTCGCATTCTTCTTAAATCTTGATTTTCCACGTGTACTCTAAAACGCGTCTGATTTGTATCAGAATCTTGGAATGCATTGTTTAGAAAAAAAGAAGGAGAATGCAATTCCAAAAATAGCCTCTGACCATGTTTTCTAGTTTCGGTTTAAGGTGTGAACTGGCTGGTACCAGACCAAAGGCTAGGAGGGGTGTAGATCCAGTGGGTATGAATCTAAATGTAGTCCTGAGAACATCGGAGCTTCACTGTGGTGAACATCATGGGTACAAAGGACTAAGAAGTGAGTCACCTCTGTGAGTCTGACGTCATCCAGGCTACAACTGATATTATACGCCCACACTGATAAGAAAAGTGTATGTGGAAATGTGACACTTTAGCCTATTGCCATGATTATAATGCCAAATAGAGTGATTTTTTCAAAAATCACACCCCAAATCCAGATGCTACCAAGGTACCTATGAGTCACCCCACCCCTACTACCCCTACTACCCCTACTACACAGGCCTCTTCCTCGGGCCTTCCTCCCAAACTCTAGCAAAGACGCTCTGTATCTGAATGCCCTGAAGTCCTAGTCCAGGCACAAGAGCCCGCTGACTGCTCCTCTTGTACTCACGCCAGTGTAAACCAGTGTTCTCAGTAGCCCTGTGCACCAGAATCACCTTCCAAGCCTCCACTCTGCTGGGTCCCACCCCAGAGTTTCTGAGTCTGAAGATCTGGGATGGGGCCCAAGAACGTGCATTTCTGACAAGCTCCCAGGTGATGTGAATCTGCCAGTCCTGGGACCACACTTGGAGAATCTCTGGTCTTAACCTAACAAGAAAGTGCCATTTTAATGTCCCAAATATTTACACTAACATTTAGATATTTTCTTTTCATTGCCTATTTCTCCTGTGTTTGGTTTCTGATTTTACAGCATGTAGGACTGTGAGGATCAGATTGGATGGCTGGGCTGCTAGACTGGAGGATAACTAATCTCACATTGTAAAAAACCGTGACAGGCTGTTACAACAAGGGGAACAAACAGGCCTACTTATGTCTGAACACCCCTCGCCCCTGATGCAACTGCGAAAAGCCCCACTTGAGAAATAAAATGACACTCCAGTTAGTGAACTCTGTCCTGAGACAGTCTCGCTGGAAAGGAACACTGTGTTCCACCATCATCCGGGGGGCACAGTGCTGTCTGGTTCTGAGTGTTGTGACCTCTAGGAATGTCAAGTTTTCTGGGCCACAGGAAGGAAATGCAGGGAGCTAAACTGTAGTCCCACAGATTGTGGTGTGGCCTTAGGAGAAAGAAGCCCCTCTCATGTCTTCATTTTCTGCCTTGAAAGGACAGTGTTCCGTGTATGGTTTTAATGGGTCCCTGTACGTGTTTTGATGTGTTTGGAGATGAGCACTCCGGCTTGAGCACTTGATATTTTCCTTCCTGGAGCTGCTAGGAAACAGGGTTCAAGAAGTGAGCCGGGAATGGCACTCTACTAAGCCCTGAAGCCCTCTGGCAGACGCCCCTCTGTGGCCATCAATCCTGATTCTGTTGCTGCGGGTACCGCGTCAGGGAACGCTATGGCCCCAGGGTCTGCTGGGAATAAGGAGCCACAAGGCTTTAACTGGGGATACCTTCCCGTTACCATGTCTGCAGTTTCTCATTTCCCTTTGCAGCTAATTATTCCCTCAGCCTGATTCAAACCCCCAAAGGCAACCTTCCCAGAAATCCCCAGTGCCCGATTGCCAGCACATCAGAGAAAATTGCTTGTCTTACTTAATTACTCTGTAGAAAACTGGGGAGACCATTTCCCCATCCTCTCTGACTAGCTGATACTTGGCTCAGTTGCCATAGATGAACCACTTGCTTTCTCTCCTTCCCTATCTGAATGCCTGACCTGGAGGCAGAGTTGGAGTGGAAACACAGGAGAAATCACATTCTTTCAAGAAATTCCTCTAAGTGAAAGAAAAGGGAAGGGCGGAGATCCTTTGTAATTTAAGTAAATCATTTCAGCAGCTTTAGTTTACCAGCTGCTTGTTGGCCTGTGCAGGATTTGATGTCTAGGAGAGAATCTGGGATGTATTTAATTTGTTCTCCTTCCTCAAACAGTGCTTACCCAAACTGCTTCCGTGACAACCTGGGCTCAGCTCCCTGGAACTAGAGTCCTGCCTTGGCAGAAGGAGAAGGACTGAGAAGGAAGCAGCCCGGGTCCTACCAGGGCGGTGGAGCCATAGGTGCTATAGCTGCAGAGATCCTGAGCTCTCATAATATGCTTCACATGCTTTTGGAACCAGAAGATTGAGTGGGGTTTAGAGTTGTTGTTGACCCATCTAAAGCCTGACCCTACTGTGAATCGGCTCATTCTCCCACAGCCTTGTGTGGACGTGGCGCCCATACCTGCCTTGGGCTGAGTGCCGTGATCGGCTGTTACCTCACGAAGTCTGTCAGAAGGGCTGAGCCCTGTGGAGCTTGGCGTGTATGCCTGGTGTGGGGAGAGGGGAGGCAGGACCACACCAACCACAGACTTGACCACTCCACACATTTACCCAAGAGGCACCCCGAGCTCTACATACTCACATGGAAGGAACAATTACCTGATGCCCAAGTAGAAAGAAAATCCCTCACTCTGTGTTTCTCCAGTTTTCCAGCAATTATGTGTTCCCTACAGGAACTCTCTGAGCCCACTGACTTCCACTGCATTTCCCACACAACCTCCTCCTGCCTTGGCCAACACACTCCCCTGGGCCCTGAGGCCTCTTTTCCCCTCCCACCATCACCCACCCTTTTTCTCCCTGGAGCTCCTGGGCTGAGGCACCTGCGGTACAGTGTTTGGGTGCCCCGGCTCTGGCACCAGACTGCTTTGGTTAAAATCCAGGCTCCAACATGTGCTCTGTGACATTTAGCAAGTGCTAAAGCATTCTCTGTTTCAGTGCCCTCTTCTCTAAAATGGGGATGATGATAACTGAGCTCACCGCAGAGGGATGGCAGGAGGGTTCAATTCAATTTAATTATTGTATATTGTATGTCAAGTACTTGCCATAATGCCTGGCTAAATCAGTGTGAGCTATTATGAGTCTTCACGACTGAGTTCAAATGCCACATGTGTCCTCTAGGAACCTGTCCTTCCTTTTGCTCCCTGTACATGAGCCTTCTACAGCTATTTCCACATATATTGTAATTATAGGTGGCTTCATATTGTAGAGCATGAACTCTGCAGCCTGACTGTCTGGGTTGAAGCCTGGCTCTGCCACTTCATAGCTGTGTGATCCCCATGCCTCAGTTTCTTCTTCTGTAGAATGAGGATAATAATAGGACTCACTTCAGAGGGTGATTTTGAGGATTAAGCAGGTCATATGTGTAAAGCACTTCAGCATTGTCTAGCACACAGTAAGCACCACGTAAGTGTAGCCTTTTATCACTCTGTGTTCACTCGTCTAGACTTTGAGCTCCTTGAGGACAGGGAGATGCCTTATTTATTTTTTGTATCTTCCATACCTAAAATATAGTTTGGCATATCATACTCCAGAACTCCCGATCTCTAGTTTTCATTTCCTTCCTTTCTTCCTTTCTCCCTGAACGTAGATTCAGCGCTGATATGTGTTGGCCACTGACTAACTCAGACATGTGCAGTGGGTCCGACTTGATGACTATCTGTAGGCCTCTTATTATAGCTGTGGTCAATCTCTAAAAATCCATCCCTGGAGCATGGCTTCATGGCTAAAACCCCTACGTGGAATTCCTCTGAATAGTATAAATCTGTTGTTTTTTCAAAAGTAATCTTTATTTCATAGCTTATAATCATAACTGTAAGTGAAGGAAGGAAGGGTGAATTTTACAGTTTTACAGGGCTCAGGAGCCCCACCTCTTGTGCAAATCTGTACAGGTGTGGCTCCATCTTTGGGCAGAGAGATCCCACATCCACACGGACAGGACCCCACTCCACGCTGGTCGCCTCTTCCTACTCTTGGTGAGTGCTGGTGCAGAACCTCACTTTCCTTCATAGGAACCAAGAATCCCCGGAAGGAGAGAGCCAAAGCAGGGACTCAGGTAGGGGTCCCACTGTTGGCAATCCCTGGCACCCCTGTTCTACGGTTAAGAAAAAACTCCCCCAACCTCCTCCCTGAATTTTCCCTCCACTTCCTTGCCTCAACCAAAACCCAGCCCTGCCCTGAGGACCCCACTTCTGCAGCCCTGTCCAGAGGAAGTGGCTCATTGTCTCACAGCTTCTTAAGTTGGTGGTGACAGTGTCCTCCTTGATTTTCAGTGCTGCTTCCAGAGCATATCATGGCACACTTCGGTTAAAAACAAATAAAGGAGAAAAAAATAGGCTACTTGAGATTCATGTGACCAGGCTGCCTCTCTGCCAGCCTCTCCTCACAGTGTAATTTACAATCTCCCAGCCTGCACATTTTCTGAACACTTTGGCAGCTGTGCCCGAGTCTTCCTTCACCCTCAAGCCCTGCCACCTTCACAGAGACCTCCTCAGTGACCAGCCACGTAAATGTACACTCTCAGTTCTTTGATTTCCTCTGCTTCGCTGCTCTTCATTCCTCTCCACTCCAGCCACCTACTGTGGACCCTGGACCCTGCCGTTACCTAGAACCTCCAAAAAACCAAAACCAGATGTCCGTTCTCTATCTTTCAAGCTGATCAAGCTTGATCCCTCAACTTGACTTTCTTTCTCTGTCATCTCTTGCTTTCTGACCAGTGCACCCTCACTTGAATCCTTTCTTTGCCAACATCCTCAAATTCTTTGCCAGTGTCCTTATATAAGTCCACTGAGACTCCAACTCTAGATTAATCCAACTGTCTGCCTTTTTTGATTCTACACCTGGACTGTTAAGTAGTATCGAAGGAAAAAGAAAATCACACAACCGCAGAAATAGGTAACATTACCAAGGATGCAATCCTTCTGTGCTTCTCTGCTAGGTCCCCTGCTGTCCCCCACAGTGGCTGTTTCAAGTTTCTTATTCTCCTAAAAGTCTTATCTCACCAACTCCCCCGCCGGTCTAAACTCACCACCTTGCCTCTTAGCTCAAAGGAGAAATAGGTATCATCAGATAAAGTACCTCGCCTTACAGCTGCTACACATCTACACATTATCTTCCTCTACATCATCATTTTCCCGTTCTCTCCCTTCACAGTGGAAGAGGGGTCCCTTCTGCATCCCAAGCAAATCCCTCTGCTTGTACACTGGAACACATCCCCTCTGGCTTCTGCGGAATCTTACAGTATCCATTTGCCCTCAGTCCCTCTCTTCACCCTCTCCCTGCATTTTATATTCTTCCCATCAGCACTGAAAAACGCTCGTCTGAAAACCTTTTCTCAACCCTACCTACCCCCAGATCTACCCTTTTTCTTCATCAGGAAGTTTCGTGATAGAGTTACTTTCACCTTCTGCTTCCTCACCCACTTTGTGTCTTCTGGCCTTACCAGACTTTCACCAATGCCACCAGTGACCTCTGGGCCATTTAATCTAAAGGACACTGTTGGGTTCTTATCTTTTTCTACTTCTCTGCAGCATTTGACGCTGATAACCACTCCTTTCTACCTGACGTACTCTCTTCTTTTGGCTTCTATGATACCACACTCTTCTTATATTCCTCCTTCCTTCCAATTTATTCTGCTTTGAGGGTCTCTCTTCCCCTGTCTGCCCTTTAAATATTGATGTTCTTCGTGATTCAATTATTGAAACTGTTCCAGAAAAAACTAACGCAAAACTTAGTGGCTTAAAGCAACAACCATTCTATTACAGTCATGGTATTGTGGGTCAGAAATTCAGGCGGGGCTCTGCAGGGCAATTCTCCTCCACATGGCATCGGCTGGGGTCACTTGATGAGATTCAGCTAGTGGCTGGGCTGGGCTAGAAGTTCCAAGATGTCTTCACTCACATTCCTGGCATCTTGGCAAGGATAACCAGAAAGCTAGGACCCTCTCCCTCTCCATGTGGTCTCAAAATTCTCCACGTGGTTTCTCCAGCAAGGTTGTCAGTCATCTCACAAGGCAGGTCAGAGATCCAAGAACAAGTGCTCCAAGAGATAGGAAGAGAAAGCTGCCAGTCTCTTAGAGCCTGAGCCTGGCATCTGGCACAGTATTACTTCTGCTTTATTCTATTGATCAACTAGTCATAAGCCCACCCAGATTCAAAGGGAGGAGACACAGACCCCATCTCTCAGTGGGAAGAGGGATCCAAGAATTTGTGGCTATCTTCAATCCACCACAGCCTTCTCTTCAACAGAAAACAGTCTCTGCACAGCCACCATCATCTTTCTCCTGGATTACCATAATGCCTTCCTAACTGGTCTCTCTGCTCCCATGTTGCCCCTTCCATCCCGTTATCCACAGTGAAGCCAGAGCAACCTTTCTATAATGCATATCACATCACATCACTCTCCTGACTAAACCGCTTTAGCAGCTTCCCATTGCCATGACAAAACACCTCAGCATGGCCAACTAGGTCCTCTGTGATTTGTCACTGCTCATATCACCACCTTCACTTCTCACTCTACACTCTACAATATTGATGTCCCCAAGCATCTCATGCCTTCTTTTATCTCCAAGCCTTTGTGCATTCTGCTCCCTTTGGAATACTCTTCTACCCAGCACTCCCCATGCCCCACCTTCCATGAGCGCAAACGTGTGCGCACACAGACATACATTTTCTACTTTCACTCTCTTTCAGATCTTGGTGATTCTCAAAATGTGGTCCTAGAGCCTGAACATCAGCATCAACTGGGAACTTGTTAGAAATACAAATTCTCAGGCCCCAACCAGACCTACTGAATCAGAAATTCTAGAGAAGGGGCCCAGAGATCTCTATTTTAACAGTCCCCCCAGCTGATTCTGATGCACGCTAAAGTCTGAGAAACATTGGTTTAGACAACACTTCCTCCAGGCAGCTTTCCCTGACCTAACCCTCCACCCAGCTACTGGGATAGGGATCTCTCCTGGGTGTTTCCACAGTCCCCATCCTTCCCCTGGTGAAAGTCCTATCAGAGGATAGTATAATTGCCTGCTTACTTGTTTAACCCCAGTGGGCTCTCTCTGAGCTCCTATAGGCAAGGATTCTATATTGTTTATTGCGGTGTCCCCAGCATCTACATAATGCCTGTCACAGTAGTAGCTCAATAAAAGTGGTGAAGCCAAGATGCAAACCCAAATGTGCATCCCAGTGTTCTAGAAAATTAGACTACAGACATCAAAAACAAGAGATTTAATGCACTTAGGCTATTGGTAATTAGCAGCTGGGATCAGACTTCAAGTAAATGCTTTGATCCTTGCATAATAGAAAGGAGACACTGAGGAGATACAGTGCCTACAAACGTTTTTAATAAAATCCCAGAGGGGAAAGATATGCACTGTTGAATCTACCTAAAACCTGAAAATGGACCACCTGACTCTGGCCCTGGAGTCAGATAAGCCTAGCTCCTCATCTTCCCATTTCTGCATGGCCAGTTGCTCCATTGCTTGCATTTTAATGCTGTCTAACTATGTTTACTGAAGTTTCTAAAATGCCACTGAGCCTTTGGAAAGTTGGCAGAGAAGGAGAATCTGGGTCATGCAACTGTGAAATCTAAATAAGATGTAATTAACATGTCCATCCACTTTCACAGAAGTGATGCTAGTTTGCAAACTAGTCATTAATTCTGCACAATAACAGCAACCGGGTACAATGCAGACTCCAAGCTGAAGACGAGACTCTTGGTGTAGTGCTAACCTGGAGTGCCGTTGGTGATATGCAGGAATGAACTGCTTCTGTTTTCTCCGTGGAAAGATATGACTTTTGAAGAATTTGGGCCCAGAATTATCGAAGAGTGGCAGTATAATTACTGACTCTCAATCCTTTTAAATGTAACCTTGTGATTCACAAAATACTCTCCAAATTATGAAAAACATTTCAGAAATCGCTAGGGAACTTGGGAAAGTGAGCCCTTCTCATTAGAAATAAAACCTCAAAATGGCTACATCTGAAAATCAGGAGAGACCTGAATTCAAGTCCCAAATCCTAAGTAGCTCTGTGGCCTACTTAGAATTCTGTACCTCACCTGCAACATATGGTAATAATACCTCTTCAGAACATTGTTTTGAGGACTAAATAAGATAATGCACATATTCTGCTCAACACACAGCTAATATACAAAATAGCTATCATTTCTAGTCTTCCCAGTCAGAATTAGACAGTGATATCAAAAACCAAGAGGACTATAGAAAGCAGTATGGTGGTACTTAAAAAATTAAAAACAGAGGTACCATATGATCCAGCAACCCCACTTCTGGGTATATACCCAAAAGAACTAAAAGCAGAGTCTTGAACACATATTTGTACACCAGTGTCATAGCAGCACTATTCACAATAGCCAAGAGGTGGAAGCAACCCAAATGTCCACTGATGGATGAATGGATAAACAAAATATGGTATATACATATTCCATACAATGGAATATTATTCAGCCTTCATACATATTATTCAGCCTTAAAAAGGAAGGAAATCCTGCCACATGCTACAACATGGATGCACCTTGAGAACATTATGCTGAGAAAATAAGTCAGTCACAGAAAGAAAAATACTGTACAATTCCACTTACATGAAGTATCTAAAGAAGCCAAACTCATAGAAGCAGAAAGTAGAATGTTGGTTACCAGGGGCTGGCAGGAGGGAGAAATGGGTATAGAATTTTAGTTTTACAAGATAAAAAAGTTCTGGAAATTTGTTGCACAACAATGTAAATATACTCAACACTGAGTTGAACTGTACATTTAAAAATGGTTAAGATGGTAAATTTTAGGTTATACGTTTCTATGACATTACAAATAGTTTTTCTTTTTAATGCCAAATGCAGGGTTTTTTGTTTTTTTTTTTTTGCTGG
This sequence comes from Diceros bicornis minor, assembly GCF_020826845.1. Classification (NCBI taxonomy): domain Eukaryota; kingdom Metazoa; phylum Chordata; class Mammalia; order Perissodactyla; family Rhinocerotidae; genus Diceros; species Diceros bicornis. The sequence goes on along the minus strand of NC_080742.1, from coordinate 13,348,347 downwards.
GGAAGATTTTCCCTGAGCTAACATCTGTTGCCAATATTCCTTTTTTTTTTCTTTTTCCTCCCCAAAGCCCCAGTGCGTAGTTGTATATTGTAGTTGTAAGTCCTTCTAGTTCTATGTGAGCCACTGCCATAGCATGGCTACTGACAGACAAGTGGTGTGGTTCCATGCCCAGGGACTGAACCTGGGTCACTGAAGTGGTGAGAGCACTGAACTTTAACCACTAGGCCATCAAGGCTGGCTCAAAAATATTTTAAAAAAACAAAGTGGACCTGATTCCCTCCCTTGGTTCTCTCTGATACTGTGTCTCCTGCCCTACTCTCCACTCCTCAGCCCCCTTCACTCGCCCCTCCTCTCCCATCTGCCCTTTGGTTGTCAAGGTTCCTCAGGGTCCTGTCCTTGGCCGTACTCTCTTCTTGCTCTCACACTCCCAATGATGTCAGCCACTCCTCCAGCTTTACCAGCCACTTACATGTGGATGACTGTCACTGCTCTATCCCAAGTCCAAAATGGGGCCTGGAGCTTGGGAGGAACTCAACAAATATCTGCTAAGTAATGAGCATCTAGATCTCTACCCCTACCCAACTCGAAGCTCCAGAACCTGTTTTCCATCTGCGCTCTGAACACCTCCAGCTGACTGTCCCATGGGTCGCTCAGATTCAACATATCCAAAATTTAATTTATTTAACCTGTCCTGAGGGAAATAAAAAAGCTTCTCCTCATGATCTTGGTTAATATTGTCCTTGATTGTCCTAACCTGCTTGCACTGAATATCCAAACCCTACTGACCTTAAACTAGAAATGTCTTGAGAATCTGGCCACTTCTCTCCTTCCCCAGGGCCTCATCTTCTCTCAACTGGACTACTGCAGTGGCTGTCTTCTTGTCTCCATTTGCTCCTCCAAGAAGTTAATTCTCCACACTAGTGCTAGATCTTTCTTTCTAAAGGGCAAATTTCATTATGTAGCAATGCTGCTTACGCTTTAACCCCACTCACACCTCCACAGGCTCCCATCTCCTACAGATTTAATTCCACAAGCATTTGTTGGCCCAACAATGCCCCTTGTTCTGGCCCCCACCTGTTCTGCCAGTTCTTCCTCCCGGACCCCAAATCCCCCACATTGCAGACACACTTCCCCTCATGCACCAGGCCCATCTATAACTCCATTCTGTGTCCATGCCAGACTCTCCGTGTGGACAGACTCTCCACTGCCCCCAACTTTCTCTTCCTGGAAACAATTCATGCTGCATGGATATTAAGTAAACACTCAGCAAAGAGCGTTGTATCTGTGACAGAAACAATTTCACCTTGAAAATTTTCCCATCTCAGCACAATGGTCCAACCAACTTAGCTACTGGTTACACAATGAAATGTTTATACAAAATTCAGCTGTCCACAAGGAAAGATATAAGGGCAGGGAGTGGAGGCTTTGACTGGCAGTATTTAGAATTAAAATAATCAATTTTATCAAAGTCAAAATAGTGTAATGGTTAGGACCCAAACTTTGGAATTATCTGTAGCCGGGTTGCTATTTGCTCAGCTTCCTCATCTGTCAAATAAGGATAAGAATAATACCTACCTCATAGAGTTGTCAAATTTTGGATGAGATGATATATAAAGTGATTAACCCAATACCTGGAACAATGTAATGCTTAATAAATGGCAGCTATTAGTATTATCATGGAATCAACTTTCTCAATCTGCTACTTAGGCATGCATTCTCACTAACTGACTTCATTAACATCTCTAGTGCCACTGTGTAATTCCTCACAGGCAGGGGAGTAAGAGGGATTGAAACAATAGGTGCTGTCCTGAACGACGTAATAAGATGAAGGTTCATGGTCCTGTTGGGTAATACTACTCTGTGTGTGTGTGTGTGTGTGTGTGTGTGTGTGTGTGTGTTCCATATAAAACTTGAAGAAAAGATTTATATACCTAATAATGTTGTTACATATGCTTAGTGCAATCTAATTCTGCTCATTTGTTCTAATTACATAATTAAGTTTAATTACCCAGATCATATGAATGCATTTGTATTATTAGAAAAATAACTTGTAAAGAAACAATGTGATATATTTACTAAAAGCCCAACATTGTTCAGAACCAACAAGACAGTTCTAGAAAATTCTCTCATTGTGCCCAGTATATGACTAGGCCTAGTTGCAATCTGTAATTATTATGTTACATCTTTGCTATTGAAAGCCACTTACTTTATGTTTTGTTTTGTTGTCTTTTAATGTTTTCACCACCGTACATTGTGGCAGATATTCTTCCCTTCTAAAATGGGCTTGTTCTCACAGTTGCATTGAGAACCACTCAGAAACACTCTCAGCACCATCACTGAAGCCTCATGCTATTCGGCTTATGCTCTCTGCTCTTTAAGTATAGGAAAGTATTGCAATTGCTTTCAGTATAATTTGGGTGACTTGTTGAAACACAGCAGCCACAAGGCCAAAAATTAATGTTAGCTGTTCCCACTATACCCACGTGTCCTAAAACAATAGAGAGCATGAGAACAGTAGATTTAGGATGGTTATCTTCATTGTATTCTTTCTCACTGAATTTTTAAACTCTGTGCAATCCAACCTATCCCCAGTGATCTTTTTATAAATTGTGTGTAGTACCATAGGAAGAGCAGAAACTATTTCTTTCTGTTCGCATGTGGGAGAAAATGTATGAAAAGTATTCTCAGCAGACTTCCTGGTTCTGTTCTTATAATCTCTGACACATGATGTAGATCAACTAATTTATAGTCTAAGAAGCAGAACAGAATCACCTACAGCCTAACTGTTAGGGAGCTCAGCATATGTGTATCAAGGGATATGAATGGGCTATTCAAGACCGTGTTCTCCAGAAGGTGTCAGCCAGGCTCCCTCCCAAATCCTGTCAGCTACAGCTTCTCAGACGCCCCCATTAACTTAGCTCGTTCTCTTCACACACCATTTCACACTTTATCTTTTCAATCTACTCTTGTAGGGCTTCATCCAATGGGACTATAAAAATCTTTTCTGCTACTTTTGCTCTCGCACTGTTGAGAAAGCATGCAGTGCTCTATTTTGTGCTTAAATCATACAAGTGAGAAGATAAACTGAGTCTGGAGTTCAAAGTCAAATGCTTTCTCACTAAGACCAGTCAGTACCATGACTTTCTTTTCTTTTTAATGAGGGTACGCTGTCTTCTCCCCGCTTTCCTCATGTGAAAGCTGAAGACTGAGCGCAAGATGCTGCCTCGACAATAGGAGCATGTGACCATCCGTGGGGAAGGACACATTTTCCTGAGGTGTTGCTGAGAGAGTCATCCAATTCAGACTGGCCACTTCCTCAGTCTTTCTCTTCACTTTCATTCATTCCCTGTCTCACTCCTCAACAAGACTGCATTTACACAGGAGTTGTGTTTTAAAATCAATGGCAGGGCAAAAATTATGTATAATCAGAATTACCCTTGAAAATCCCTTTAGGAAAGCACCACCATTTCTCTAAGTTCAACATAGCCAACTTTTCTTTTCACCAGTCTGGGAAGCAATTGCTGCCGCTTGGTTGAGCACGATTCTTGCATTTATGGACTGCGCTTTTTTAAAAACTAAATATCTTTAAACTCTGAAACACGCAACACAGCAAGATGCTCACAGGATGAAAAGCACGGGAGAACTGAGAAGGACTGAGTGAAGAATGGAATTCATAGCCCTTGTCACCCACTCACTGACAGCTTGCCTTCCATAACTGCAATGGCAGGCCAAGAACCAACCTGCCCTATTTAAATTCTCTCTCTCTCTCCCCCTCTCTCCCCTCTCCCTCTCTCCCTTGACTTTCCTCTCTCCCCCTCCCCGCACTCACGCGCACACACACACACACACATTCGTAGTGTAGCTAAGTATGTGGTGTTCTTGGTGAATATATGGAGAGAACCTAACTCAGTCCTCAGGACCGAGGTCAGGGAATAAGTGAGTTTTAAGGACTGTTAACTCCGCCAGACTCCTGCAGTTGAGAGGACTGCTAAGGCGCCATCTTTAACTGGTTTGGGTTTCTGGGGTTTTCCGTGTTCCAACCAACCTTCAACTATCTGCATAGGAAGCCATCATGGAGGAAACAAAATTAACATAAAAACATAGATTCCGACTTCCTGTCCCACTACCCAGCCTACCAGGAGTAAGAAACTTTGGCTCCTATTTTCAGGCATCAATCACTCCTTTCCCACCATTTTCTACTAAACCCATATGCACCTTAAAATGGGTTTGGACGACTTAAAGAGTAGTGGAAAAACACAGAAAAATTACCTAACATAGTCATCCATTCACAAACTATGATTTTCCTTCTGTTATTAGCCTTCAACGTTTATTATTCCCAGCCCTGGCTTTGGGTGGTTGTGCCTGACTTAGATGTTCTTCAAGAGAATTCCTCTCCACACACATCTCAGTGGAAGGACGAAGCCTTTAACAAGACTCTGTCAACATTCAGTTTGATTATAGGCCCTAACTTTTTCTAGGAGTTTTTCTCTCTCTGCTATACAATAAATGCACTACATTAACATTATATATTGTAGAATTTGCTAGCCAAGCAAGGCTGTCTCTGGTTTCTGAATTTCCTGATTTATCCCGTTAGGTTTTTGTATTCAAAACTGTCTTGCAAGACAAGAAGCACTTTGCTGAGTAGAGTAAACTACATGGTAAACCAATAGTATCAACCTGTGTGTTCTGTGCTCCAGCCTGGTTACCTGGTTGCTTCCAAATGCAATTCCAAGTGTTGAAATTTACTCTGAAGTTTTGCTTTGTTTTGTTTTTTTATGTGAGGAAGACTAGCCCTGAGCTAACATCTGTTGCCAATCCTCTTCTTTTTGCTGAGGAAGATTGGCCCTGGGCTAACATCCCTGCCCATTTTCCTCTGCTTTATGTGGGACACCGCCACAGCATGGCTTGATGAGCGGTGAGTCGGTCCACGCCTGGGATCCGGGCCTGCGAACCCCAGAACTTAACTGCTATGCCACCAGCCGGCCCCCTATTCTGAAGTTTTAAATGCTCTGGGTCCTCATAGCCTGACCTATTCACCACTCAAGGCAAGTCTCCCCACAAATTCCTAAATCTCCCTGTACATGACTAAAATCAGGATGTTTCCCAAGTTACCTTTTTGCTCCCTGGGTCAGATTCACACACTCTGCTGCTTTCTCCATAGGCAGACCTGCTTCCCTACAACGTTCAGTTCATCTAGATCCTGCCTCCTATCTGAAAACTTCCCCAGCATTGCCTGGCCATATTTATGTCTCCTTTCTGGAATTTGCTTGCACTTTTTTTTTTTTTGGTACTACCCAGTTTTGTAGTGTTGTGTTTTTTCCTTATTTCGGGGCCACTCTCCCCAACCAGATTGGAAACCACCTGTGAGCAGCATCACATCCTGTTTTCTTTTTGAAGCCCATGGTGCCGAAAATAGGCTATAGTAAACTTAGTAATTATTTGATATATGTCAGGATGCCAAGCTCATCTTCTAGAATTCACTGTCTTGAAATATGTTAAACAGGACATTCTAGTGCACCAAAATTCACACCTGACTGGTTGCTAGACAACCAGATTCCTAGTCATTCGAGACTTTGAACAAGTCACATAACCTTTTTGAGCTTCATTTTCCTTATATAGAAAATGAATATATTATATGCATTTCTACTTCCCAGGTTCAAATAAGGATCAAACAAGAGGGGATGAGCAAAAGCAATTCATAGCTGTAAAATACTATTCAAATGTATGGTTTTAATATTAAGTCATTTGGTCTTTCTATACATTGTGGACATAAATGAAAAGCATGGAGAGAACATCTTGAACTTTCTGGAAGATCTTCCTCAAATTTTTGACTTTATCATTGTTTTTCTGTGATTAATATTCTATGATTATTTCCATAACCTGCAGCCTTATTCTTCATGCTTCTTTTTGGTGTAATTGGAACTTTCTGAGCTGATACCTCTCCAATAACCAAGCTATCATCGTTGTGATCTGATCTGAGGACCTGACGAGGAGGGTGTCATTGGCTTAGACTTCCTTGGCTTCAGGGAAACTTTCTGATTGCTCACAAAACAAACACAAAAGTACAAAGGACATTTCAAAAGGCTGGGAACCGAGCCTGTGGGCAACATTTCTATTGACAGGGCTAATCCTGACATAATTAAAAAGAGTTTAATTAATCATGGAGTTAAGTATAGAGAAAGAGTTTCTGGCAGCCTTACACCGCAGATTCCTTGCTATTCTTAGCTTCCACCCACATGATCTCTGCAGTTCAGGGGTCTTCCCACCTGCCTGCGTCTTTGGAAGTGTGGCTGGAACTGCTAGTGGCCTTGCCGTCCTTGGGAATCTCAACTTCTCTGGGCTACCGCCACTTCTGCCAATCGAAGATAATGGAGAGAGATTCTGATTTTCAAGGATCCTGGGGGATATATTTTCTACCTCATTGTAAATAATATTCTCCCAGGAGTGCAGGGTCTTTGTATTCTTAGATTCCAGGGCAACTGTGACTTGATTCACCTGGCCTATCAAATTAGGACAAACTTGTCTGACAGTCAGTCTTTAAGAGATCTTTACTGGTGGCTGCAGGATGATTTCAAGTTTTTCTATCTTGAGATACTATACTCTCAGGAACCAGAGAGCTTGCCTGAGAGAGCTTGCCCACTCCCAGTCTCTCCATGGGTTGTGGAGAGATACTGGATCTTTAAGAAGTTCAAAATAATGAAGTTTCAATACTAGCGATCGAAGGGAAGCAGCACATTCCAGTTCAAAGTCAAAGATAGAGAGTTTTCCCATCACTGTCATCCCTGTCCTCTTTCCCACTTCCTTTCTCCCCTTTCCCTCACCCCACAAAAGCAGGGGCTTGCTGCCTACAACCATCCAATGGATAGAAAGATACTCAGGTAGATGTCTTGGGAAGGAGAATGGATAGAAGGACGTGCCTCCAGACTCCTCATTAGCTAGAATGCTGGCAGTCTATAAAGTAGTTTTTTAAATCTAAGGGAAAATCTCTTTATGGCCAGCTTCTTCCCTGGAAGCCACAACATGTCTCTCTCCTGTTTGAATCCAAAAACTGCTAGAATTCTCTGTGAGTCCAAACTCTATCACAGATGAATTAATCACCTCCATCATGGCTACTTATTTCAGTTACTTTGACATGGTTCTATCCATGACTAAATAGCTTTTTCACTGTTAGAGTTCTTCAAGACTCAAACGTCAAAAGAACTCTACTGTCTCTGGGGAAGAAGGCACGTGGCTATATCAAATGTCCTCTGGAGAGCAAACCCAAGCACTTTGTTCCTGTACTTCTGTTTTTACTACTGTAAATTTACCCCTTCATTTGCTAGACAAGGAGAATCCATTCTGTTTTTCCCGTATTCAGTAACTTATAAAGCAGAAAAATAAGATGATCCACAAATATGCCAAAAGAGTTTGGGTAGCTGAGAGACCCCATTCTGCAGCCACTTATATTTCAGTACATAACAAACTGCTTTGGAAAGTATTTGACTGTACAAAGAGGGATGTGTGACCAAAAGATGCAAATCGCACAGATATCTTGTGAGCTGACCACTAGTCTGGATCAGATCCTGCTATTTGCTGGATTTACAAGATGCAGTCAGCTGCTCAACTGGATGGTAAATGAAGCATGTAGATTTACATTACCTCCTGGAAAAAGGGGAGAAAACAGAGGAGAGATGGGAAAGGTCTGTCATGGAAAACTACGTGTTTAAATCAAAATGAAAACAAACAAACTGAAAGACCAGCATTGTAGGAAATAAGATGTAGAAAGTTGGTTATTCATTGTGAAGAAGTTACTCCATTGATATTTCTGTCTCTGGATCTTCTAAGATGTCAGTGACAAAAAAACAGTATTGTCAAGGATAGTAATATGTCAGGGTTAAAATCAATAGCAGCCACAAAGGGTAGTAAATTTTTCTAAAGAATGATTGGAACTCACAGAATTATAACTGTCATCAGAGTGGCCAAGGAGCAATTAGATGGCCCTGCATGCACAGCTGACCAGACAGGAGGTGAGTTTGGCTTATTTTGGTTTTTTAGCAACTTGGCTTCAGTGAAGTGGCCTTGTCCTTAACTGTGTAAGATTCTAGAGCTGCCAACTTGAATATGATGGAAATCTGACTTCAACATGTAATTTTCCAGTCTCATTTTTGAAAATGCTGAACTCTTTTATGTTATAGCCTTTCAGAGAATGTGGTGTCCAAAGAAACTGTGGTAGTGGAAGGAGCACTGATATAAAGGTTTTGGGATCCATTAATATAAAGTCTAGATGCAGGCAAAATTAGTCTAAGGTGTTAGAAGTCAAAATGGGGTCACTCTTAGAAGGGCGTGGTACGGTGGGAAGGGAACATAACGGTACTGATGCTGTTTCTTGAGCTGGGTACTGTCTAAACACGTGTTCCCACTCTGTCAGTTCACTGACCTTGGGCATATAGTACTCTTTTCTGTGTGTACTGCAGAAGTATAATACACATTATACTTCAAAAACGCATTTACATTAAATAGGTGTCTCATTCTCTTGCCAAATCTGCTCTAAATAGCCAACAGATTTGGGGAAGGTCACTTGAGCCCTAGTTTCTTCTACAAAAATGAGAAGGTAGACCAGATGATCCTAGCCCTGAAGCTTTTCAGTGCTGTCATCATTGGCACATGATGAATGCACAGCATTGATAGTCCTGCTATTAGTGACTTGAATAATAATCAGAACACGGGCAGAGTTGCCATAGGCCTTCCCAGAAAAGGCAATGAACTGAAGGCTATGTAAATTTGCCACATGGGTAATGATGTAGAATAGTTGACTACAGGGCTCATGTTGATAGCAAAGAAGTAGAATTAGGGTGGCTGTCAGGGTGGACTCCTACTTTAAAAGCAGATGTTCATCATATGGCTAGTGATGTGCACGATCACCTTAAATTCGAGAGCCAGTGTTTCTCTATAGTTTATTCTCAAAAGTAGCTGCTGGAAATTATGATTCTGTTAAAATATACTACAGGAACTTCCAACCAACCTGCAGTTTGGTGCTTCAAGCAGTTCCTTTCCTTTCTTGTTTAATATAAAGTGAATTTAAAGGTGACCTGTACAGTGACTGATTGGCAGCTAGGGAGAATCGGCATCTCTCTCATCGGTGAGAAGTTGCCAATCACATCTCATAATGGATAGGCCCAGTCCAGGGCCTGGGTTAGAGGGCATTTGCTGGACGGATGGGAGAAATTACTGCGACCTCCATTTGATAAGAAAATGAGCTACACTTTACTCCCTGTGGGCTTTTACTACAACTTCAGTCTCTTGGAAGGCAAAATATGTTTAGTAGAATGCAGAAGGGAAAAATGAATGATTTTGATAATCCACTGCATAATCAAACTAAGTAGTCAGCACCTGGAGAGTAGATCTACAGGGAAATTCTTAAAATCTTATGATCCTTTTCTAAAGTCTCTAAAGTCCCCTAGAGATGGATCACCTGATTTTACTAAGCCACCTGCCTTCATCCCCCTGAAAACCATTCTGGAAAACCAGGCCAGATATGCTCTCTGACAGCCCTCCCTCTTCTGAATCCCAAGAATAATCCTTTGGTTCCAACATAGAAGTGTATTATTTAGTCTTCCAGCAAATATGAAGGGAGACGGTGAAATGAAGGAAGTGCAAATCATGAGCTGCCACACAAGATCCTAATTACCATAATTTGACCCATCCTCCTTCCCACTGCCGGAAAGTCAGCCTTCTGGATGAGAGGGAGCCAAACCAGCTAGATAACAGCCTTCTGTTCTCTCTCCCCATCCCTTGCCTCCTTTCTTTCTTCCTCTCTTCCTTAAATGATGTTCATTAAGACAGCAATTCTTCTAACAGTTTGTAAGCCTCAATTGTATTAGTGAAAGCTTTGCATGACTTGATAAAATGAGCTAAAGAAAATGAATAGGAGGAAAAAAAAAAAAGCAGACACATGCTGTCTCTTTATTCCCCAAAGCAACTGTTAGTCTCAGAATATTCTCTTAGAACCTGCCAGAAATCTCTCTGGAATCATCCCTGTTAGATACAAGGGCAGTAAATCTAAAAGGTCCAGGTCTTCCATGGTATGGTTTTAGAAAGTATTAATAATTCAGAAAAGGCCTAATTCGGACTCTACATGTCCAGTCACATCAGTAACACCAAGCCCTCCACCCACACACAGCTCTTGGAATATTTCTGTTTTTCAGATTACTCACAGCTTTACCTTGTCCCTGACTTCTCCCAAGCTACCTGAGATAAGTTAACTTGGCATAGCTTCTTATATTTATGGTAGTAAATGAGTCAGGCTGGGAGACATGCAAAATGTGTTAACTTCATGCCTATTAGAATTCACCTAAAATATGCTCATTAAAATCTGGATCTAAAGGGAGGATCTAAAAGTACACCCCTGCCCACATTAGTGCCAGGACTTCTGCTTTTGGCTCAGACAAGTACCATGGAAATGGGCTCTACTGTCACCCTTCAGTTCATGGGATGCGTATGGGATGTGATGGGATGTTTCAATGGCAGCTTTAAATCAGCCTGCTGAGGCTTCAGTTGTGCAGCCCCAATTTGGGACTCAAGCGAGCAAGTGTGAAATCACAAAGCTCACAGCTCTGTGATCGTACGCGCAGCTGACAGAGTGGAGGCATGGCTCCCCGACCTTTCGTGTTTTATAGCATTTGACCATGTGGGCTGCTTTTGTTTCACCCAATCTATAGGCAAAATAAATTTAAAAATACAGGGACATGTTTTCAAGAAGCAAGGATGTCCTTGAGAAGCAGGTCTCCTTCTTAGCATTGGTGTGGGGGCTGCTAATCAAGGCAGGCCAGGAATGGTCTAAGTAGTTGGAGGCAGAGAGTAAAAGATCAGCGGGCCATATGCGAACGTCATGAAGTCCATAAACAAAGGGAGGAATTCCTATGATACTGGGAGTATGAGGCAAATTTATATTCTCTATCGAAGTGAACTGTGACAAGAGGGAAAGGCAGCCAGGAGGGTGTGAAAAGGAGGCCAAGTTGAAGACAGGAGCTACAATCAAGCAGGAAGGACATGACAGAAAACCTGGTTAAGCATCTATATCAGTTTGGATGCTTTTGGCTACAAGTAACAGAAAATCCAATGCCAAGTGGCTTAAACAGTAAAGACAGTTTTTGGCAAGGATAACTGGAACTCCAAAGGTAGGATAGGGTTTAGGTTTGGCTAATCCAGCAGCCAATCATTTCATCAGGGACCCAGGTTTTTCTATCTCTCTGCTCTACCATCCATGGTGTCAGCTCCATCCTGAGACTGGTTTTCCTCTTGGTCACAGAATGGCTGCAGGGAGCAATTGGGTTTTTCATGCTTTCTCCCTCACATCCAGGGAAAGTGAGGGAGTTAATCCCAGAAGCTGTCCTAGAGGAATAAGAAGAAACCTTCCCCAAAACCCCTGTACACCTCTCATAGCATCTCATTTGCCTGAATTATGTCTCATGTTCCTCTCTGAAACAATTACAACCAAGTTAAGATTATTTTGATTGGCTTAAGTGCATTAAGGTCCATTCCTGGAACGGGACATAGAGTCAGATTTACCTACCTTAATGGGCAGCAGGCAAGAGAGATAGATAACTAATCAAAGTCAGCATTCTCCTAGAAAGGAGAAAGAGGATATGTACATAGTGTGGGCAAATATAATAATCATTAATGCTGTTTACCAAGTATTTCTGGCTTCCCACCTTCCTGACACATGATGAGATTGTACTTCCTGGCTCCTAGTGGTTGGGTAGGGCCATGAGACTTGTTGCAGTCAGTGAATAGTGAGCAGAAGTGACACATGTCACTGCCAGGCCAGAAACTTTAATGGCCATTGTGAGGCCTCCAGAACTATCTTTAATTCTGCTTGGGAGACACATGAATGCTCAAGAATGTGGCTGATGCTTCAGTATACATCCCCGAACAAGGGACATAGAACAGAGCCCCAAGCCAACCCATGATGGAGATGAGCAAGAGAAACCCTTTGTTGTTTAAATCCACTAAGATCTTGCTTTACTCCAACATATCTTAGTCTATCCTTGATACCGCTATGAGCAACATCCATGGCAGCAGCTGATGTTAGCACTTGGCATCCTGTCCTAGGTGGGGAGGCCAAGTGACGTAGACACCAGTGTGACATACTAGTTAGATGTGGGCAGGCCAGGATGAGCAAATATGTACTAGAGCCAGAAAAAAGCAAAGTTTTCTTAAGAATTTCCTCCTATAGTCAGAGCTGCCAATTTGGGTTCTTGTTTCTTAGGAGAAACAAAAGGAAAACATTATTCCTAATTTGTCTCTTTTAAATAATCCAATGATCTTAAGGACATAAACACATGCCTGGCATATAAGAAATAAAAAGGAATCTACTTTCTATTGAATTTTTTGTGTGTGTGAGGAGATTGGCCCTGAGCTAACATCTGCCAATCCTCCTCTTTTTTTTTTCTGAGGAAGACTGGCCCTGGGCTAACATCCATGCCCATCTTTCTCCACTTTATATGGGAGGCCACCACAGCATGGCTTGACAAGCAGTGCGTCTGTGCGCGCCTAGGTTCTGCATCGGCAAACCCCAGGCCACCGCAGCGGAGCGCGCACACTTAACCACTTGCGCCACTGAGCCGGCCCCCTCTATTGAATTTTTTTAATTAAAGAAATTACTCAAGAAATTTGGAAAAAAGCATTACCCCAACCAAGAAAATCTGAATTTGGGGCCAGCTCCATGGCATAGTGGCTGAGTCCGGCACCATCTGTTTTAGCGGCCCAGGATCGTGGGTTCAGATCCCAGGTACAGACCTACACCACTCATCAAGCCATGCTGTGGTGGTGACCCAGGTACAAAATAGAGGAAGATTGGCATGGATGTTAGCTCAGGGCTAATCTTCCTCAAGCAAAAAAAGTGGAAGATTGGCAACAGATGTTAGCTCAGTGTGAGTCTTCCTCACCAAAAAAACAAAAAGAAAATCTGAATTCATGTAAATAATTATTTAAAATCAGAAATGTATTCATGGAAAAAACAACCTACAAAGTAGAAGACAAAAGTTTTAACTCACATTTATTAAAATAAATTTTAGTTTTTGAAATGCATTTGAAACATGCAAGTTATCACTAATTGCTATCTATATATAACTACACATATGCAATGTTTATTGCTCTGATGTATAGCCTACCAAAAAAATTATAATTTGGTACCATTTCATCTTATAACTTTTTTATTGAGATATAATTAACATAGCATTTTGCAAGTTTAAGGTGTACAACGTATTGATTTTATACGTTTATGTATTTCCGTATGATTATGACCATAGTGTTAGCTAACACCTCTATCGCCTCACATAATGTTCATTTCTTTTTTGTGGTGGGAACAATTAAGATCTAGTCTCTTAGCAACTTTGAAGTTTATAGTACAGTGTTGTTGTCTGTAATCACTATGCTCTGCATTACATCTCCAGGACTTATTTATCTACTGTTGCAAGTTTGTACCCTTAAAATCTCCCCAATTCCCCCAGCCCCCGGCAACCACCAGTCTACTCTTAGTTGCCTTTTCTTCTAAAATGGCAGCATTTTTTAAGGTATAAACAAACAGATACATAATATAGACTATCCTAGTACCAAGAAAGATAAGTGCTATAAAGTCTCTGGATATTTTCTGATTTTTGAAAGCCTAGTTCTCAAATAAAAATAAAATAGAAAAGTCTCAAATTTTTTCATGATTAATAGCGAAAATAAAATACCTCTTTCATATATTCATCCATATTTTCTTTCTTAAAAAATCTTTAAAAACCAACTCCTGTCTTTGCTGTTGCCCTTTTTTGGATTGACCCTGATCTGTGTGTATTGCAAAATTTTTCTAACCACCTCAACAAAAATGAATTGTGTGGAATTCCTTGGTATAATCTAAGAATGATTTGGAGGTGTTTCTTTTTTTTCCCCCTGAAGTAATGTTTAAGGTTCATTGAGATTTTTCTCCCATAGACAACTTTTATTACTGCATTTGAAAACACCCTGTATGGTTGTTGGGAGGTCCCAGAGCAGAATACCTGGGTGACTTTGATTAGGTCCTAATCTTCAAAACATATTATGGTTGCACAGGGACAAGATGCTCGTTTTTCATATTTTTTTTGCCCTGTTCTAAAATGCAGTCATAATTCACAACTTGAGAGCTCTTTTTCCTCTCCTCCTTTCAGAGATGAAGATATGAAGGCACAGAAATTGTTATTAGGTTGTCTGCTGGCTTGTGAAAGGGCACTGGCCTAGGAGCCAGAAGACCTGGGCCCTGGGTTCCAGCCTGGCCAGCTGGTGCTCAAGCCAGTGAAGTCTGGATGGGAGTCGAGTCTCAGACATTTGCTGATGGGAAAGGTGTGAAGCACATTTACATCCAGGAAGCCACAGCAGCCTCACCTCACGAAGAGATTCCCTTCACTTTGACAAATCACCCTGACGAGTCTATCTGGTCACCATGGACCGGTGAAGCACCAGCACTGCCCACGCCCCACCCAGTCCTCTCCTAACAGTCAATCCAGGAAGAAAAAGCATCTGAAAGCCCCTAGACCCTGGCCTCCCTCTGTATCCTGACCCAGTAGGGGAGGGGCAGACGCTTCCACGATCACCCTTTGGCACTGACAGTCCTGGCATCTGGCATCTGGCCTCTGGCCTCCGCATAGGAGCCGGACGCAGACACTCTGCTGACAAAAGGGCCTGCTGGGCAAGGGAGTCGCGGGCACCTCTCCTAATGATTTCCATCACACTGTTGCTTTCCACACACTGTGCCCTGAAGCACCTCATTTTCCTTTTGCTTTTATCTTGATTAATGCTCCTCGTAAGTTGCCTTCCCATGACTCCCCCTGCAGCTGCTGCCGGGGCACAAACTCAGCTGTCGTGATCTCCGGGCGTTGTTTTCCATCTTCTTTCCTGGCAATTGAGTCAGCAGCCTTCTTCCTCCCGACCCAAGGCCAGTTGGTGCCAGAGTCTCTTGTTCTTCTTTCCAGGTGACCTTCCTTTTTGGCAAGTGCCAGATGCCAGGTCTAGGCTTTGTCCTCTGTTGCTGTTATATAAGTGAGCTGAGATTTTAAATAGTTACAAAGGCAGGTCAGGAAGGGGCTGGGGTCCCTAAACCAGAGAGGTCCTTAAACCTAAGGCTGACGTTGCCTTCCCTTGGACAGTCTGCCTCATTGATAGTTGAGTTTACATCTCAGCTTGCCTAATATATTTCTCTATTATTTGAAAGTCAAAACGAACTTTAAGTACTGCTGTTCAAGTGAGTTTTTGTGAGCTTTCCAGGAGGCCTCAAGCTCTCTGGGATCTGTGTATGATGGGCTCGGGCTTCATTCCCAAGAGGGAGTGAGAACTTTCCTCCTACCTCTCCAACCACTCCTTCCCAGGTTCTTTCCAGCTCCTCTTCCTCAAGCCTCTCCTCCCCCTTCTCTTCCTTGTGCCCTCCTTCAACTCATCCATTGCCATTGTTTTAACCACCCCTAACCAGCAACTCTGGCCCCAACCACTCTTAATCTTCAAACTCTATGCCCAGCTGCCAAATGCACGATGTGTTTGGAATACCTTAGACAGCTCAAGTTCAACCTGTCTAAACTGAACTACTTGTCCCTTTATCTCCCCACCCAAACCTTTGTCTCCTCCCACCTTCATCAACCCACCTACTCAGACACCTCTTTGAGTATTCTTCAGGGATCTAGTTCCTTTGCTTGCTAGCCAGAGAGACAGTGTGGGAAGGAGGCGCTGGAGAAAGGAGTAGCAGTTGAGATGCTAGAGTTTCTACATGTACTCCCAACTCTGGGACCAAAACCAGGGACGGAACAGGAGGCAGAGTACAATAGAAGCTCCAGAGAAGTTCTGGAGACCCCAGAGCAGAGGGGAACTTGGCCTGACTTCCCTTTATGAGACAACCAGCCTCATACAGAAATCCGTATCATCTGCCACCTGAGCCACAGATTAGAAATGGCTGCAGGAGGTGACCAGGCAGATGGGCCTAAGAATATGTTTCCAGTTTCCCAAGGGCCACTTGAGGCATATAGGGGTCTCAGAAGTTCCTACTTGTCCCAGAGGAGACCAGAGAAGTTCTGAGAACACCAAAGGTCGAGCAAAGCCTTGGGATCTGGACAAGGAGGCCACAGAGTGTGAGGATTTTGAACTGGAAGGATATGGTTGTAAGCAGCAGGTGACCCCAAGGACCAAACATGACTGGAGACGCTGCAAGGACACCAGTACATAGCACCCAGGCTCTGGGACCAGCCAAGCCCAGCTAGGGCCTTCACAACAGGGACCAGCCAAGACCCAGAAAGGCCCCTCCCCATCACCATGAGGACAGATAAGCTTTTTTTTTTTTTAATAATTTTATTTATTTATTTATTCCCCCAAAGCCCCAGCAGATAGTTGTATGTCATAGTTGCACATCCTTCTAGTTGCTGCATGTGGGACACGGCCTCAGCATGGCCGGAGAAGCGGTGCGTCGGTGCGCGCCCGGGATCCGAACCCGGGCCGCCAGCAGCAGAGCGCGCGCACTTAACCGCTAAGCCACAGGGCCGGCCCCTAAGCTTTCTTCTATACCCATACAAGGGGAGATTGGAGGGCAGAGGAAAGAGGAAAGACCCTGAAAGTCTGAGTGTAACCAGAAAAGGTGGAGTCAACCTGAAAGGAACTATTTTAATGTGGAAGAGTGAGATTTCTTTGGTTGGCACTAAAGTTTTTCTTTAGTTTATGTTTTTTCTTCCTTACCGTAGGGTTGAGAGCTATCAAAGATGATTAACTAAATAGTAGACAATAAAAAAGCTATGATTTTTTTTCACAGTTTGAGTTGTAGCAGTAAATGTCTGACACTGCTATACAAAATTCATCATTGTTAACCTCTCCCACTGCCCCTCTCTCCACCTCCATCTAACAATAGACTAGAAACTGTAGATTACATCTCTGAACTAGCTCATGTGGATGTTCCATCCTTTCCACCTCCAATGCCAATGCCAAGATTCACCCTGGTCATCTCTTACCTGGATGGTGTGACCCTGAGGGGTATACTGTTCACCAACTCCCCTTTCTAACCCATCCTCATCCACACTGTGGATCTTCCTAAAATATGTTGCTCCCCAGCTTTAAAATCTGGGATGGCACCTGTGACTAAATGGCGATGTTCAAACTCTGTAGCCTGTCCTAGAAACCCCTTCCTAATCTAGTTCCACCCTAGCCTCAGTCCTACTGCTATCCCGCCCTCTCTCACACATTGCACATTCAAGCCATAGCAACTATTTACCATTCCGAGAACAAACCAAGTGTTTTCACTCCACTACTCTTTGCGCTTGCTATTTCCCCTGCTTAGGGTGCCCTTTCTTCTCCTCTTACCAACTTCCGGTTCATCCTTCAAGATCCAAATCAAACATACCACTCCTTTAACATCTTCTCTAATTCTCTTCATTCCCTGAGTCAACTTCGTCACCTATTCCTTTGTTTCACTTACACCATATACAAGCCTGTGGCAACCGTAAAGCCACAAGTACCAGTTTCAAATATTCTGTCCCATTCACTAATGAGAAGTAAAAATGTTTGTGGACCACGTTCCTCAATTATGGTTCCAAGGCCATGGCCATATGTTCTAACATCATTATTAGCCTTTCTTACATTGGATCATGATCTTCAGTTTGCATTTCTAACCCTACACCTGAATTAAACTCCTAAGGGGCAGGAACCATATGTGTATTCATCTTTATAGCCACACCTTTCTATCATGCTCACTCCTTCCACCCTACTCAGCTTAACAGAAGGACAGCTGGCCTATTAGCAAATTAGAACTCTTCCCTCCACAATGGATCCACTTGCCCCACAATGGGCAAAGGGTTGGCGAATAGAAAGAAGACTTGGTTTCAGTATCCACTTACCCCCTTGGCTAGGTGCCTTTGTGCAGTACACAAACTGCCCAGCTGTATGCAATAGCCCTGGGGTCTAAGATGTCATAAGAGCAAAATAAATCTTTGTTGATGAATGAACTTATCTAGGAAACATCCCCTATCTTATATGAACTGTGTGCCCGTCATTTAAAAGTTTTGGTATCACACTATATCCCATAATCAAATATTCTTCAGCATACCATTGGTAAACTAATGTGAGGCTTAGCCACAGAACCTTACTATACTATGATATTTACAGAGTCATTGAAAAATTAATTTACCAGCATTTTGTGAAGTACTCAGCACAGGTACTCGATATATACTTATTAAATAACACTGACATTAATATTTGAAATTGTATTTTGCAATTCCTTAAATAGTTGCAATATAACCATTATCCCCATAGTGTCTCTGAAAATAATGAACTGTATTCAGAGATTAGATTTTTTGGTACCAATTTACCACATCATAAAAATAACGGCAACCTGAACATCGGTGGAATATTGGTGGCTTATTAAACTATAAGTATGTTTGTTTCTTGCTAATGGCTCCAACACCCAATCAGTTGGTGTGTGCCCCCTGCCATCCCACACAGCCTATTCAGACATTCAGCCTTCAAGCTAACTCAGAGTTCAGGCAAAGCCAACAAAAGACTCTGGTGCAAGTTGAGGTAAATTGAGATGTTAACATATACCCCTCCATTTCTGGAGTGAGGGTAGAAAAGGGAGTAAGAGAATTTTAGAATCTACAAAGAATACCATATATGTCAGTAAAGGCATTGTGCTATAGCGTACCTTGATTTTTAAAAAAGTAAAGTTTATTAGCCATAAATCTGCTCTAGAAGAAAGTATAAATCCCTATGCAGGATATATATGTATATTGGGACCCTTATGTTTCTCTAGGCTGCTAAAAATACAACAAAGTCAAAGATAGAGGGAAAGTGACAATTATGGAAGTGGTGCCACCCACTTTATCTCAAACCTATGTACCTCATGTTAGGACAGTTCACTATGTGCTAAATATTTTTGATAAAATATTTATCAACATAGGTAAAATAATTTGTCAACTCTAAATAAAACTGTGGAGTATTCAAAAGTTGCCTTCAGATGAGATACGGGATGTTCATGACCCTAAAATGTGTCAAATAAATGTTAATTTCTTCCTCTGTGTCAATTAGGACCCTTTCAATTGCAGATCGCAGAAAACTTGATCCAAAATGGATTGAGCACATTAGAGTTAATTCACTTAAGGCACAGCTGCACTCAAGGCTTGTTTTACAATAGCATCAGGACTCAGCATCTCTCCTGCTATGTTACCTTCAGTCTTGGGCTTTACATCGTAGGAGATGGAGGCAGCAGCTACAGGCCCTGGGTCCTCTCTAGTTTTAAGTCAGTCTGCAAAATGGGGCATATCTTTTCAGAATTCCCAAGAAAGTTGTTTTTTTTGTGTGTGTGTGAGGAAGATCAGACCTGAGCTAACATCCATGCTAATCCTCCTCTTTTTGCTGAGGTGACTGGCTCTGAGCTAACATCCACTGCCAATCCCCCTCCTTTTTTTCTCCAAAGCCCCAGTAGATAGTTATATGTCATAGTTGCACATCCTTCTAGTTGCCGTATGTGGGACGCAGCCTCACCATGGCCGGAGAAGCGGTGCATCGGTGCATGCCCGGGATCCGAACCCGGGCTGCCAGCAGCAGAGCGCACGCACTTAACCACTAAGCCACGGGGCTGGCCCCCAAGAAAGTTTTATTGTCTTTCATTGGCTCACATTGAGTCATGTGTCCAACACTAAGCCAATCACTATCACCAAAAGTGATATTCTGAGTTACCAGGCTTTAGTCACATGTCCACTTCTGAAGCTGAGACTGCCAGAATCACTTTGGGAGTGATAGAGAGGACTCTCCCTCAAAGGAAATTCTAGGTATAATTACCAAAAGAAAGATGAATGGATAGAAAGCAAAAAAAAATAGATGTCTGCCATCTGTCTTTCCTCCCTGTGGTAGCCAGCCTCTAAGTGGTGCCCAGTGATCCCTAACTCCTGGTATTCTGCCCTTTGGTAATGCCCTCTCCTTTATTGTGAGTGGGACCCGTGACTTGTTTCTAACCAGTAGAATCTGGCAACAGTGATGGAATGTCACTTCCACGATTAAGGTACATAAGATTGTGACTTCCATCCTGCCAGCAGACTCTGTCTATTGCTTTCTTGGCTTGCATGCTTTGATGAAGCAAGCTGCCGTGTTAGAGAGGCCTACATGGCAAGGATCAGAAAGTGGCCTCTGGATAGGAACTGAGGCCCTCAGTCCAATGACCTTCAAAGTACTGAATTTTTCTGACAACCACTTAAGCTTGGAAGTGTATCCTTCCCCAGTCGAGCTTTCAGAGGAGACTTCAGCTCTGGCCAACACCTTGATTACAGTTTTGTGAGAGATACTAAGACAGAGGACACAGAAAAACTAGATGACAAATGTGTGCTGTTTTGTTTTTGTTTTTGTTTTTTGCTGAGGAAGATTAGCCCTTAGCTAACATCTGTTGCCAGTCCTCTTCTATTTTATATGTGGGCCGCCAGCACAGCATGGCTAATGAGTGGTGTAGGTCCGTGCCCAGGATCCGAACCCAAGAACCCAGGCCACTGAAGCGAAGCGCGCCAAACTTAACCACTAGGCCATGAGGCCGGCCCCAAATGTGTGCTGTTTTAAGCCAATAGGTTTATGGTAATATAGTTAGGCAGCAATAGATAACCAATGCACTTCCTTTTCCCACCCACATCCCTTTCAGAATCTCTTCCAGATCTGCTCTGGTCCCCCACCCACCACCCAGTGCCAGTCTTGAGCAGCCAGAATGCTTACATACCTTGGGAAAGGCCTAGCACTCCCTGGTCCCCATGCATTTCCCTACTCATTTGTGCAATGACCTCAGTTTACTGTTGAGAGAAAGCATCTAACTGGGCCACTTATCACTGATTCCTCAGGTCTTAACCCAAAGGAAAGGACATTCAGTGACATTTTTCATTGATAATATCTGGGGCCCTTCTGGCATCCCTTAAGTTCAACTACAAAAGTCAGCTCCACCCAGAATGTGACGGTGCAGAGCTAAAGGGTATGGAAGCAATTTGGACCCCAAAATAACTGTCTTTGAGAGAGAAATGGCTCAAATGAAAATGTAATCCTTGTTAATGGCGGGTCATGACTGCCAGTGATGATGTGGACAGTTGTCACCTGCTACTGTTTTGGAAGTCCTCTCCTATCTGGAGTCACCATGAATGGCCAGAGTTGACCTCCGTGGTCCCACACCAGCCTTCTTTCTGTCTTCAGTTCCTTCCTCTTCCCCTCCTCTTGCACTCTTCCCAGGGAGGCACAGCTGCAGCCCCATAGAGCCCAGGCTGCAGTTACCCTGAAGCAGGATTCAGAGGCTGCGCAAAAGCTTCCAGCCACCAAAGCACAAAGCCATTCCTGCAGTCGGGCTCCAGGGTCTCCCAGCTCTTAGGAAAACCATAATCCTACATGGAGGATCATATTTCCTCTTTCCCATGGAGGTTCTTAGGCTGACCTCCAAACCCCCTTTCTGCTTGCACCTATCTGCCTGATCCACACCTGTTAGACTGGATCCCTCACCCCTCAGAGAATAGGATTTACCAGATTTTCTCGTAGCCACATTGCTCTATCTGAAACCTGGGCTTTATTCTTCTGTAGATTCTGTGATTCTGCAACTCAGGGTAGTATTTCAATCACATTGCACAGTAAACCATGCTATGTTTCATGATTAAGCACTAAAGAGGCGACAGGTGGTGCGTTTACGGGTAATTAAAGCCTGCCACAGGCTGTGTTATAATGTATAAGACTGACAGTGCAGGAATTACAGCGATCCTTGGTGAAGAAACGGCTCTGCCTGTCACATGGCTGTTGCTGCTTGCAAGCTCTCAGACAAAGAAAAGGATTAGGGAGAAAAAGCTCACTAATTTCTTCTCTGATTGACGTTTAGGTCACTTGGGTCATAACAACTTGGAGGTTCTGGGTATTTGTTTTGTTTGGGGTTTGTTTTTTTTTTTTTCAGAGTTCTGATGCTGTATGCTACAAAGCATAATGATTCACTCATACTTCAGTTTCAGGACTGAGTTATTCACAGACTATTTAGAGATACATTACATTTTTTTGAATTATTAATTCAAGATAAAACTCATTCTGTTAAGGGGAAAATTTTCTACGTCAGTTTATTCCTCAAATGGTTCTTGATCTCTGCAGATTCCTAAAGCAATAAAAGGATTACGTTGACCCGAAAGTTTCTTTTGATACAAATACAAGTTCTGGATTCTGGGAACCAAAGTATCAAAATTCTCTTTTCAGTAATAATACATGTTCTCTCAGTGACTGCAAACATTTTCTTTTGAGTGTCTAATAAAATGAAGAGCACTTAGCATCTTTTTAGGATGTTTGGCCATTATGTTCTTTGATCTGAACAGCATCTGAGTGTTTTCAACGTGAAAAAAATCCAATGGATTAAATTTCATTGACACTTCTAGAATGAAGATTATTTGTTAGTGCAAGCAGGTCCTTTTGCTTTCATTTAGTTGTGAACAGAATATTTTTCAAGTACCGATAGGACTGGGCCCTGGAGTGAGGAAACTGAGTGAGGCCTGAGACCAGGCACCTGCCTCACCCTCCCAACTACCGCTCATAATGCCTCTCGGGCAGTAAATACTACTTTTGGAAATTCTCTTCTTTTTTCAGTCCTCTCCTCGTTCTACATATTCTTCCTAATAATTTCATTTATTCCTATGACTCTGTTGTAGGTTGAGTTATGTTCCCCCCAAAAAAGAGGTGTTGGAGTCCTAACCCCCAGTAACTTAGAATGTGACCTTATTTGGAAATAGGGTCTTTACAGAGGCAATAAGATTAAGATGCAGTCATAGAGTGGGCCCTAATCCAATGTGACAGCTGTCCTTATAAAAGGGGAAATTTGGAAACACTGGCAGACACAAACACTTGGAGAACACCATGTGAAGATGAAGACAGAGATTGGGGGTGATGCTTTTACAAGCCAAGGAAAGCCAAAGATTGCCAGCAAACCACCAGAAGCTAGGGGAGAGGCCTGGAAGAAATTCTTCCTCACAGCCCGCAGAAGGAATCAACGCTGCCAACACTTTGATCCTAGACTTGTAGCCTCCAGAACTGTGAGACAATAAATTTCTGTTATTTAAGCCACTCAGTCTATGATCCTTAGTTTTGGCAGCCCTAGAAAACTAATGCAGATCCCAGCTCCCAAATTATTTCCAGCTCAAACCCATCTTCTAAACTGCCTGATTGACAAGGGATACACAGGTTTCTCAAAGCCATGTAACAGGCTTATCTAGCCCAATACCTGGACCATGAGAAGTTCTCAATAAAAATTAATGGTGCTGCTACTGCTACTGCTGCTGAGGATGATGATGATGATGTTGATGAAGTGGCAGAAGAGGGAGGAGAAGCAGCAGCAGTAGCTGAGGGAGAAGCGAAAGAAGGAGGAGGAGGATGAAGAGAATGAATTAACTGGGCCTGACTCCCCTCTGCGAAAGACAAAAGATGTAAACAGCCTCAGCAAGATATATATCTTTTCTATCTTGGTACTCTCTCCACCCATCCCCCAAAGAGTATAAAGCAGACTCATTACTGAATCTGCTGAATGTTTGTTCTTGCTGAATACACTGGCAGACACTGGTATTTAATCACAAATGCACACCCTTGAGAGGAAATCATAGTTCCTGGCCCCTTTGTGCAATCAACAGAAGTATTTATCTGTGGTCAGGTAGTCTGGAACTCTGCCTCATTAGCCAGCACTCTACTCTATCCTCTCACCAAGTAGAAGAGGAAAATGTGGTATGATACGTTCACACAATCACACTGCCTGTGATTTAAGTAATGATGGTCTGACTCTCAACCTACTCTTCCTCCCCTTTAACCACACTCTTCCTCTGATAGAGATAAGGAGGCATAACACAGCAAACCATGCCCACCTCCTGCAGGAGCTGGAGTGCCCAGATTATTTTAAATGGAACCATTTATCAGCCACCTGCTAGATATTCAAAACACTGTCAGTCTCTTACTTCATATTTACTATTCCAATTGATCCCACCAAACCCCACTTCCAGCAGGGAAGAAGTATTATTATTCCCATTTCAAAAATTACCACCCATTTCACAGGTGGCTAGTTGCCCATAATCATCCAGCTAGGAAGTAGCAGAGCTGGGATTTGAACCTATGCCTCTGTGATGGCCTGCTTAGGACCAGTCACTGGAATGGTGCCTGGTGCATAGTAGGTGCTCAATAAGTATTTTGTGGCCTGAATGACTCCAAAGCCTGTATTCTTTCCACAACATAGTGGCAATTCTCTAGAACTGGAAGAGGCGAAGAAGATATAAACTCGAGGCTGAAGCTCTGGGTGACTGGGGTCTGGATATTGAAAGATAAGCGTTCATTCTTTTCGTTCTACCAATGGCTGATTCCACCAGCTTGCAGTAATTACACATGCTGCAAGGCAATATTTGTTAGATACTTTAAGTCTTAAAAACAGGTAAATAACAGCAACAAAAAAAGATGGTTATCATTAGGAATATCTCTTGATTTGGGGATAGTAGCTCACAAAACACTTATTTCATTAATCACTGTTTGGTCATTTGCTGCCCTCTCACAAACCCTGTGGATCTTGGATCATCTTGCCAGAAGTTTAGGAATGAGTCTAAAGTGCAGGTCTTAGAGATCGATAGATCTAAAGACAGATCTAAAGACAGATATTGTGTGATATCACTTATATGTGATATCTAAAAAAACCAAACTCATAGAAACAGAGAACACGATGGTGATTGCCAGGGGCTGGAGTGTGGGGGAAAAGGGGAAATGTTGGTCAAAATTATAAGATGAATAAGTTCTGGGAATCTAATGTACAGCAGGGTGGCTATAGTTAATAATGCAGTATTATATACTTGAAAGTTGCTAAGAGAGTAGATCTCAAATGTTATCACCATAAAAAAGAAATGTTAATTATGTAATGTGATGGAGGTGTTAGCTAACACTGTGGTGGTAATCATTTTGCAATATATGTGTGCCAAATCAACATGTTGTACACCTTAAACTTACACAGTGTTATATGTCAATTATAACTCAATAAGCTGGAAAAAAAGATTTAAAAAAATAAAGTACAAGTCTTTCAACCTGGAGCTCTCCAGAAGTTTATCAATCATTTAACATCTTTTTCCTAAATATCAGGTTCTTGAAACAGGCAGAAGGGGTACATATGCCTTCAGATTCTTTCCTTAGTACGTGTGCTGAAGAGAGTGAACAAAATGTGAAGAGCTCTCTCCAATTTCTACCTAGGAGAGGAGATTAGTGAATGTCACAGTGGGTGCTAGAGGGACCGTCCACATCTGCCTTTGAGGGGCGGGGCCTGGACACAAAAACAGGTTTTCTATTGGGAAAAATCCCAAAGCCCTTGATCCAAGGTCAACTGTGTTTACTAGTTCTTGATACATTTTCTTTCTTAAAACATATTACCAGTGCTCTCACAATAACAATACTTTTAATTTTGGATCACTGATAAATAGTATTTCCTATATCTAATCTTGTATCATATATCAAATGAGTCTCATAATGTATATAGTACCAAATTAATAGCTTAAGGGGCTTATTATGGAAGGCAAGGAAACAATCTGACCCAAACAGCACAGAGGAAGCTCATTTTACTGTGGCTCACATTCCCTGGATTTGAGTGCTAGTCATTTCATTGATGCATCTTTTCTGAGCACCAGTGATCTGCTATGCATTGAGCCAGGTGCTGGGAATGCAATGATGAGCAAGATGAGCATAGTTCCTAGCCACCCAGAGCATATAATCTATAAGGAAGCAATTAGAATAAATTGTGGTAAGTGCTCAGATAGGGACGATGCAGGCTATACCTGGCAGGAATGCTGAATCTTGTCTAGGTCAGAGAGGGCTTCTTGGAGGAAGTGACAACTAAGCTGAAATCAGAAGAAACAAGCCAGGTGAAGAGGAGAAGTACGCCAGACTAGCAGAATTGTATGTGCCGCTACTCAGAGTGGACACAGTGCTTTCTAACACCCGAGGTGCTGAATGCCTGAAGTTTAAAGGATAACGTGAAGAGTGCCAAAACGAACGGCCAGAGGGCTAGCCATCATGGGCCCTATGAACTGTGGACTTCATCCAAGGGCAATGAGAAGCCATTGCAGGGATCTCAGCAGGGTGACATGATCAGACTTGTGGCTCAAAGGGTGGAAATCAAGTTGCAGAGGAGCAAGGCTAGGGACAGGGGGCCCAGTGAGGGGGCTGCATGGAATAGCCCAGGCAGAAGATGCTGGTGTATGGAGAAGTACATGGCAGGGAGACAGAGAGAAGTGCTTAGGAAGGATGATGGTGACAGTAACTGAGAAAGGGAACATCAGTGGAGTAGTAAGTTGGAGACACAGAGGGAGATTAGAGGAGGAAGGGCATGAGTTCCTTTTGGATACATAAATAGATCATTTATTGTCCAGACTGGCACACATTTGAAAATAAAAAGAAGCACTATTGGTGCTATCGGGACAACAACATAAACTGAGCCTGTACCTGGCAAACTAGACATGTGGTCATTCTAGTTTGGGGACATATTGAGGTTGGAGGTACCAATAATGTATTCAAGTGAAGATGTCAGGTAGGCAGCAGATATATGTGTCTGAGCTTGAGGTGAAATTCTTGACCAAAGAGTTTTCTGCCAGGCAAATAATGAAGTCGTTTCTTTCCAATTGCACTATGGTGTTTAAGACATGTTTTATGACTGTTGTCACTGTAGATGCCAAAATAAACTGTTGCTCTGTTCTTCCCTTATAGTATATCTCATACCAGGTAGTCCAAGAATAACCCTGGGTGTGCCCAGGAGAACTGTCTCCAGCTTGAAGTAAAAATCAGGATGAAAGGTAATCAAAAGCTACTTGCTTAAGGTCAGACTGTTAACAGGGGTCAGTTAAGAGAGAAAGGATGGATGAGCAAACATGTATCCCCAATCTTGGAAGGAAGAAAAAGCTCAAAAAAGATAGTCTACTGACTCTGGATTAGTGGCATCATTTTATATCTGGATGACAGCATGTTGTTGCTGTGGTTGTTATAATCATTAGCAATTATCATTATTATTATGACAGATGCCACACTGATGCTAAGCATCAGTCTTTGTCAACGCTAGCATAACTGAATATATGTATTAAAGTTCTTTCTCATTTTGAAGGCTAAACCTGAAATAAAATGAAGACATTTATTGCTGTCACCTAGTAGCTGATTATATCATCATAAGAGAAAGCCTATTTTAGAGATTGCACACAACAATGAAGGATTTATATAGGATATCTGCAGAATTAATATGTCCCATGAACATTAAAGGTTTACATTATTATTTTATAATATGTTAACCTGAATGCAATCATACAGAGAATTATTTCTTTAATGCTGACAAAATTGCAGCAAGTAAAAATTCGAGTTGCTGCTGTGGAGACTCAGGCTTCTCTCAGTGTCCATGCCACCATGAACCCTTCTGTCTGTTGCATGTGATGTCTTACTTGGAAAGTGAGCGATAACACTTTCTCAGTGACTGATTGTCATTACAATCTAGAAAGTCTCCATCTGAACTTCAATTAATCATTTTTTGGCATGACCACTGCTGAAAGAGAGCCAGCAGTTGCTGAAGGGCAATGATCTTGAAAAGGAAAGGAAAATGACCCAAATGGCCATCCCTAGTAGAATGGATGAATAAATTTGTCTATTCATGTGATGGAATACTATACAGCAATGGAAGTAAAAGAACCACTTCTACCCACATCAATATGGATGAACCTTATAACGCACAATGTTGAATGAAAGGAAAATATAGAAGATTACATACAGTATTATTCTAGGATCAAAAATTGGACTTAGAATATTGTTGGGATGTACACATAGCTGATAACCCCGTAAAGAAAAGCAAGGAAATGATTATCATGAAAGGCCAAACAGTGTTACCCCCAGGGGGAAGAGAAGAGCGTGTTACTGGGGAGATGCACGTGGGGTTTCCAGGATGCTGGCAATGTCCTATTTCTTGACCTGACTGGTGATTACACCAGTGTTCACTGTATAATTATTTGTTAGTCTGTGCATTTGTATTTTATGCACTTTTCTGAATGTGTGCTCTACTTCACAAAAAACAATTCTTTTAAAGATAAAGAGACTACTCGAGTAGTGATATGAGGATAGCTAAATTTGTGACAATTTAAAAATCTAATGACAACGATTTATCCAAAAGGGACAAAAATTTCTTCCAGGTCTACCTTCCCCTCCTTCCATTGAGAGCTCTTCCCCAATGCTGCCTCCCTCTCAGATGGCCCTTTCTTTTAATTCCGCTCAATTCTCTCCTACCCGCCACCCTGCCCACAGTAGAGTCTCATGCCCAGGTCCCTCCCTTGGTTTCTGACACAAGGAGAGGTCTCTTCTTGGCAGCTGTAGGCCTGGCTATTGGGAAACATTGGATAGCTGCCACACTGCCTTGCAGCAGTACTGGGGGAGAGAGACTCAGTGGTGAGAATGATCTCCTGCCCCAACTTACACTATTGGCAATGTCCCCCCCCCGCTTTGAAGAATGAGGGATTTGCGCATAGAGCTGCTTTGCTCATTCAGAAGGGAGAGGCCATGCTCCTCCTCGTAGCTGACCGCAATATTCCATACAGGCCAGCACCCCCTTTCACAATGAGAAGAATTAGCCTCATGGTGTACTTCCTATCACCTGTTCTAGGATATTCTACAACAGTCTTGACCCTCGTTATGACTATGACATTGATATCCCTGCCTGAAAAAATAACTTGAAGCACTGAGTTTTATAGGAAAATCTTTATTCTTAAGTCTCCTGGGAACATATTTTTTATGGTGACCACATCTGCTAATAGATTGCCCAACCAGGCCCACCAGGGGCAACAAGAATCAGAAGTGTGGGTAAGAATCATGTCTAAAAATCTCATACCTGTTACAAACCCACTTTCCTTTTAGCCCAGCAGGATTCCATCCTGCTACCCAGGATTTGGGGGTCTGCACTAAGCTTCAGGGCTGTGTGAACGACTATGCTTCTCCTGAGATTGCTTCATAAAAGGATGCATTTACCAACGATAATCAGATAGTCTATACAAACCATAAATGTGAGCTCTAGCTTGAACCTATTCTATTTCCTTGGATTTGAAATCATCACCTTTGATCTTAATTTTAGTCCTCTATGGTAACCATGGTTTCAGAATCCTTCTTTCAGTTACTCTGAGCGATTACATAAAGGAGATGTTGGGTTTAATCTCTTAAGCCCCATCTGAAATTTCTGCACTGGTCTGGGTGGCAACTCACTTATAAAATGAACTTCAGACCCTGCTTTCTGAGGCAGACAGTGGCTGTCAGAGCTGAGCAGTTTCATTTTCAGGCCACTCAACTGGGCAGAGGGCTCAGGCCTAAACATCCTTTGCCCAGGTGTGGAAACATCTCATCTTGCTCCAGTTATGCCTCCCACCTCGCCTCCCCGAGGGCCTCTCAATCTCAGGCTGTTTTAACACCACTACATTTGTCAAGAAAATGCCCTTTCCAAGCCTTGCCTCCTTAACCCCCTGTCTTCTCGCTTTCCAGAGTCCCCTGGGTCAAGCACACACTTCTGACCGGGACTACCTTAACTTCTGAACATCTAGCTCCTCCGATTATTCTGTAGTTCTCCTCCAACTTTTTTCCCTTTCTCCCCCTCCACTTTCCACCCAAACTCTTCAAGGCCCAGCCCAAGCCCCATTGCACCCTGGCTACCCCAACCCACAAGGGCCTCTCCCTGATCTGAAGTTGGAAGCTCCCTGTCTCTGCCTCTCTAAGCACTTCATTGGAGGGTTGCTTTGCATTGCTATTTATCTCTGCTTACCTAGAGCCAGTTAGCCAGTCTTGGTTATAATTTCCCTGAGGGTGGAACCCTGTCCAATACTTTGTGTGCATAAACAATGCCTACACCATGCTGGGCATTGATGTGTTGAGTAAACTCTCAGATTTTTTTAACCTCACCCCATAATCTTGATGCAGCCCACATGAGCCTCCCCTTTTCCTCTTCACCTGATTCACCTTTGCTAACCACTGCCTTGACCCAGTCTAAGCCCAAATCAGAAAAGAGCATGGCTTTCTTGTTCCAGGAAGTTTTCTCATGTAAATGCCACCTTTATAACAACTTTATTTTCCAACACAATCTCTGGAATCCATTCTTTTCCCAATCTCTTGTAATACTTTTTTGCTTGAGTTTAGGTCAATAGTATAATCTTTACTCTTGTTCATCTCTCTCCGTTAGACTGGGAGAATCCTGGGGACAAAAACTATGCCTGCGCTTTGTTATATAGCCCAGAGGGCTTCACATCCCCTAGGAGCTCAGAGGCCTTTCTTGATTTGCTGATTGACAGATTTAGGTATAGATTCACAGAAGCCTTCTCCCTCAGACAGTACCATATGTCTTATTCTAATCCCATATGAACCCCCTTAGCCACACCAATACACCCGCCTGCTCCAAACAGTCCCTCCCTCACACCACATCATCAACTGTCCTTTGAAAACCTCCCATTGCTGACTCATCGTCAAGTCTTTAGTTGAAACATTATTCCAGTACCAAACGCTTAGACCTGTGCTGGCTATTTAATTTTAAATTGATTAAGATTAAATACAATTTATTTCCTCAGTCACACTACCTACATT
Organism: Diceros bicornis minor; assembly: GCF_020826845.1. Taxonomy (NCBI): domain Eukaryota; kingdom Metazoa; phylum Chordata; class Mammalia; order Perissodactyla; family Rhinocerotidae; genus Diceros; species Diceros bicornis. The sequence continues at coordinate 13,317,750 of NC_080742.1, read as the reverse complement.
TCAAATGATCAATAGCCACATGTGGCTAGTGACTACCATATTGGACAGCACAGATATAGAACATTTCCAACATCACAGAGAGTTGTGTTGGACAGTCCTGACCTAGAGCAAGCAAGAGGAGTAATGAGAAAATAGGAGAAGGAAGGATTTATTGAGCCAGAGGGTCACCTCGTTCATTTCAGAGCTCTTAGGGATGAGTGTGCCTAAACTCCTCTGAGGAATATGGTGGTTCATTTTCCTGTTCTGTTTCATTTTCTATTGATTTCAAGGAAAGTCTTTTCACCACCCTCTGAGTAATCTGCTGAACCTGTAACGGTCCACACAGGCAGGAAGTTCTCCCTGAAGTCCAATCTTGTTTGTGGAATTCCTTGCCTGCCTAAGGCAGCTGACCTGGACAGCCCAATATATGTGCTTCTTTAAATATCTATTTTCTTGATTTTTTTAACGCCAGTCACTGCAGTTTCCGTTTCATGCTTTATTCCACTGGATTCTTTTGTACTTGACCCTGGGTGAGCATATCACTATGGACTCAAGTTTGTAAGTAAAGTAATCAATAGTCTAAATTTCAGTTGTTCAAAAGTACTCAGAATGGGGAAACTGGAGCAAAGCCAGAAAAACAAAGATGTTTCAATTTTCCTATAATGTGGTTGTTTACACGGGTTGGGTTTGGGAATTTGTTGGCTTGTTTTAGTAGGTCCTTCCTCCTCTCTCTCCCCTCTCTCTCTCATTCAAATGCTGATGGAAAAAAAAGGGAGGAGTTCCTATACACACTCAAGATCTTTGAGATTTCATCTTTAAGTGCTCATTTTCAGGCTTCTTCTTCTTTTTTAATGTCTGGCAATGCCATCACCAACACTGAGATTCTCTTCTCCCATCATATGTCTGCTACATAGAAGAAACTGCCAGCACAATTCATAGCTATATAGAACCTTAAGAGAAAATATATCACGGCCCCCTGTCAGTACTCATAATGTTTATTTTACATGCATTAGGCAAAGCCCCAGACCATTCCCAGCATTACTAAATGGATTTAACATCAGTGTAATTTGATCCCTGTAAACGCAGCTGAAAAATTTTCATCTTGATCCTGCCAAGAAAGTAGTAAATCATATGAATGATAGGGAATGTGCTTACATTTCTAATAATAATTCCAAAACAGATGGCCCCTATTTACAACCATCACAATTAACATATCACCGCTAGGAAGCCACCACTGGCTCACCACAGTTCAGGTTTATGTAGACCATCTTCTGCTGCCCTTTATCTGTCTCCAAAAGAATACATTCCTCTTGTCCGTTTGAATCTGCAAAGAAACTTTGCTTTCTCAACTACTTACACACGAAAAACTCTGAACCCTTCTTCTGAATGATTTCTCAATAGCCCAGCAGCAAATTTTTTGCAGTAGAAAGCCTGTGCCTTTTTTCCTTCTTCTCTCATAAAAAGACAATAGTTGTATTACTCCTGTAATAAAAAGTGTATGTCCTTCAGCACTAATACCCAAGTCACAGCAGCCAAAGTAATCACTTGAAATGCTGTTCACAGGGAAGCCCTTTGCTCGAAAGTAATCATGACCATTCAGAATTCCAGTCATTTTATCTCAGAGCTCATTGATTTTTGCATACCTTAATAGGGATTCCACGCTGTCTTTACAAGTCCACCACTGCAGCCTGTATTTTTGAAGGCCTACAGACAGTTTGTCAAGGAACAATCAGTTTCAAAAATTACAAAGAAACAAACATGGCTATAGAGAAGCTTCAGCTGCCACAATGGTCCCCATTGTCACCAGGCCCCTGATGGAAGGGGAACTAGGATCAAAGCAATGCACAAAATGAGCTGATTGTAACTTATTTTTTTTAATGAGAGAGAAAGCTCTGTCTCTGTGCTATTTCCTTGTGTGCTGAACAATTTGGGCTCCATATTTATATCATTGCAGAATTCTCTCCAGGAAAATTGGGCTCCTCACGATGTTTGCACTTTCTCATTCATGCACATCGGGACATGTTATGCCTGAAAATTGGAAAATGCAAGTGCCTTCACAGACCATGCAAAAAACGAGAGTGGGAAACGCCAAGCCCATTTCTCATTCTCAGTGAAAAAATCGCACAGGCGGCTTCTTCTGCAAGAGAAGCAAATGCATGAAAGGGTGAGCGGAGTGCTAATAACGTACCACGGCTCCAGATTGAAGTGTCAGTGCTTCTGCTCAGCATCCGAGCAGCTGAAATGCTTCTCTGGGTTTTGATTAGGAAAAGGAAGATACTCAAAGCGATGTGAGCCGAATGTCCAGGATACATTTTCATAAGCCAACCAGTAGCAGAGATGATGCTGGCAGGGGTTCCAGGCCAAGCTGAAGCCCTTGGCAGAATCGTGAGGCAGATGAATCAGTGTTTCCAGGGATCTTTGCTGAGGTTCCCAAGCAGCCCGCCTTGTGCCCAGCTTTCTTCAGTTTACAAGCAGGGCACAGAGGCCCACCATGTGTGGAACCTGTAACACCAGTATCCTCCCAGTATCAGGTAGAAGCCATTTCTCCCTCTGGTCAGAGAGCTGGCCTCACTCTCAGTCAGCCTGACTCTCACTGTCTCAGAGAGCACCAGCTTGGGGGAGACCCCTTAACTGCCCCCTAGGCAAAAGAATCAGAGACCTCTAGCTATAAGGTCCTGGCCACACCCTCTCCAGAGGAGGAAACGCCTCCCATTCCTTTGCAATGAGCCCGGGAAAGCAAACACGGTTAACTCTTCAACCAGTTTGTCCTGACGTTGATTTTAAGCATTTTCAGGATCTGATCCCAGACAGGAGCCCAGAGAGACACCCCAGGGTTTCTCCGCTTAAACTCGGACTGCACTTCCCCTTCCCCTGGGAACCTCAAACATCTCTCAGACGCCTTCTTCCCAACAGTAGCCCTTATACTGCTAATTTACAAAATGGAACCTTCAAAGCATCACCACAGTTAGATTAATTTTTTTCTTTTCCCCAGCTTTATTAAGACATATAACATTGTGTAAAGTTAAGGTGTAAAATGTGATGATTTGATACATGTATCATTAAAAAATGATTGCCAAAATAGGCTTAGTTAGCAACTCCATCACCTCACATACTTATCTTTTATTTTTTTTTTATTGAGAACATTTAAGATCTACGCTCTCAGCAGCTTTCAACTCTATAATACAGTATTGTTAACTATAATTACCATGCTGTACATTAGATCCCTAGAACTTATTGGTATTAACACTGGAAGTTTGTAGCCTTTAATCAACATCTCCCCATTTCCCCCACCTCCTAGCCCCTAACAACCACCATCACACTTTCTGTTTCTTTGAGTTCACCTTTTTTGGATTCCATGTATAAGTGAGATCATGCTGTATTTTTCTTGCTCTGTTTAACTTTTTTCTCTTAGCATAATGCCCTCAACGTCCATCCAAGTTATTGCAAATGGCAGGATTTTCTTCTTTCTCATAGCTGAATAATATTCATATAATCTCACATCTTCTTTATCCACTTATCCGTTGATGGACACTTGGGTTGTTTCCATATCTTGGCTATTGTGAATAATGCTGCAATGAACATGGGAGTGCAGGTATCTGTTTGAGATTCTGATTTCATTTCCTTTGGATATATACCCAGAAGTGGGATTGCTAGATCATACGGTAGTTCTATTTTTAATTTTTTGGGGGAAATCTCCATACTGTTGTCCATAGCTGCTGTAAAAAATTTTCATTCCCAGGGCCAGCCTGGTGGCATAGTGGTTAAGTTTGCACTCTCCGCTTCAGCAGCCTGGGATTCGTGGGTTCAGATCCCAGGCACAGACCTACACACCCTCGTTAAGGCATGCTGTGGTGGCATCCCACATACAAAATAAGGGAAGACTGGCACAGATGTTAGCTCAGGGCCAATGTTCCTCACCAAAGAAAATTTACATTCCCACTAACAATTCACAAATGTTCCCTTTTCTCCATATCCTCGCCAACAATTGTTATCTCTTGTCTTTTAATAATAGCCATTCTAACAGGTGTGAGGTGATAGGTCCTTGTGGTTTTGATTTGCATTTCGCTAATGATTAGTGATGTTGACTATCCTTTCATGTACCTGTTGACGATTTGTATATCTTCTTTGGAAAAATGTCTATTCAGGTCCTTTGCCCCTTTTTTAATCAGATTGTTTGTTTTTTTGCTATTGAGTTTTGTGAGTTCCTTATATACTTTGGATCTCAACCTCTTATCAGATAGACAGTTTGCAAATATTTCTCCCATTCCATAGGTTGCCTTTTCATTTTGTTGATGATTTCTTTCCCTGTGCAGAAGCTTTTTAATTTGTTGTAGTCCCACTTGCTCATTTTTGCTTTTGTTGCTTGTGCTTTTGGTGTCATATCTAAAAAATCATTGCCAAGACCAATGTCAAGGAGCTTTTCCCCTGTGTTTTCTTCTAGGAGATTTATGGTTTCATGTCTTATGTTTAAGTCTTTAATCCATTTTGAGTTAATTTTTTTTTTTTTAATTTTAACACTTCCTTTTATTTTCTTATTTTTTTATTTTTTTTTTATGAGGGAGATCAGCCCTGAGCTAACATCCATGCTAATCCTCCTCTTTTTGCTGAGGAAGACCAGCTCTGAGCTAACATCTATTGCCAATCCTCCTCCTTTTTTTTTTTTCTTCCCCAAAGCCCCAGTAGATAGTTGTACGTCATAGTTGCACATCCTTCTAGTTGCTGTATGTGGGACACAGCCTCAGCATGGCTGGAGAAGCGGTGCGCCCAGGATCCGAACCCAGGCTGCCAGTAGCGGTGCGTACGCACTTAACTACTAAGCCACGGGGCCGGCCCGATTTTGAGTTAATTTTTGTGAATGGTGTAAAAGAGGGGTCAAATTTCATTCTTCTGCATGTGATTATCCAGTTTTCCTGGCACCATCTATTGAAGAGACTATACTTTTCCCATTGAGTATTCTCTTTTTTTATTATTATTGGGGTATAATCAACATACAACATTAGTTTCAGATGTACAACATGATTCAATATTTGTATACTGCAAAATGATAACCACAAGTCTAGTTAACATCCGTCACCATACATAGTTACAGAATTTGTTTTTCTTGTGATGAGAACTTTTAAGATCTATTCTCTTAGCAATTTTCAAATATACAATACAGTATTATAACTAGAGTCACCATACGGTACATTACATCCCCATGACTTATTTATTTTATAACTGGAAACTTGTCCCTTTTGACTTCCTTCACACATTTCACCCACCCCCACCCCCACCTCTGGCAACCACCAATCTGTTCTCAGTATCTATGAGCTTGCTTTGTTTGTTTTGTTTTGTTTTCTTTAGATTCCACACATAAGTGACATCATATGGTATTTGTCTTTCTCCGTCTGACTTATCTCACTTAGTGTAATGCCCTCAAGGTCTATCCATATTGTTGTAAATGGCAAGATTTCATTTCTTTTTAAGGCTGAATAATATTCTATTGTATATATATACCACATCTTCTTCATCCATTCATCCATCCATGGACACTTATGTTGTTTCCATATCTTGGCTGTTGTAAATAATGCTGCAATGAACATGGAGTGCATATATCTTTTCAAGTTAGTGATTTCATTTTTTTCAGGTAAATACCCAGAAGTGGAATTGCTGGATCATATAGTAGTTCTAATTTTCATTTTTTGAGGAACCTCTATACTGTTTTCCATATTGGCTGCACCAATTTACATCCCCACCAACAGTGCAAAAGGGTTCCCTTTTCTCCACATCCTCACCAACATTTATTTTTTGTCTTTTCGATAATAGCCATTCTAATAGGTATGAGGTGATAGCTCATTGTGGTTTTAACTATATTTCCCTGATGATTAGTGATGGTGAGCATCTTTTCATGTGCCTGTTGGCTATCTGATGTCTTCTTTGGAAAAATGTTTATTCAGGTCCTCTGCTCATTTTTTAATCAGATTGTTTGTTTTTTGCTATTGAGTTGCATGAGTTCTTTATTTATTTTGGATATTAACCCCTTATCAGATATATGATTTGCACATATTTTCTCCCATTCCTTCCCACTGAGTATTCTTGCCTCCCTTGTCAAATATTAGTTGACCATATTTGCAAGGGTTTATTTCTGCACTCTCTATTCTGTTCCATTGGTGTATGTGTCTATTTTATTTCTATGACAGTACCTCACTGTTTTGATTAGTAGAGCTTTGTAATATAGTTTGATATCAGGAAGTGTAATGCTTCCAGCTTTGTTCTTCTTTCTCAGGATTCTTTGGTATTCAGGGTCTTTTGTGATTCCATACAAATTTTAGGATTTTTTTTTTCTATTTCAGTGAAAAATGCCATTGGAATTTCACTAGGGATTGCACTGAATCTATGGATGGTTTTGGGTAGTATGGACATTTTAATAATAATAATTCTTTCAATCTATGGACAAGGGATATCTTTCCATTTATTTGTGTCATCTTCAATTTCTTTCTTTCATCAAAGTCTTATACTTTTCAATGTACAGATCTTTCATCTCCTTGGTTAAATTTATTCCTAAATATTTTATTGTTTTTGATGGTTTTGTAAGTGGGATTATTTTCTTTGTTTCTTTTTCAGATAGTTTGTGGTTAGTGTATAGAAACTCAAATGATTTCTGTATGTTGATTTTGTATCCTGCAACTTTACTGAATTCGTTTATTAGTTCCAACTGTTTTTTGGTGGAGTCTTTAGGATTTTCTGTATATAGAATCATATCATCTGCAAACAAAGACAGTTTTACTCCTTCCTTTCCAATTTGGCTGACTTTTATTTATTTTCCTTGCCTGATTGTTCTGACTAGGACTTTCAGGACTGTTTTGAATAAAAGTGGCAAGAGTGGGCATCTTTGTCTTGTTCTTGATCATAGAGAAAAAACTTTCAAACTTTCACCATCAAGTATGATGTCTGCTGCAAGTTTGTCATACATGGCCTTTACTATATTGAGATACATTCTTTCTATACCCAATTTGTTGACAGTTTTATCATGAAAGGAAGTTGTACTTTGTCAAATGCTTTTTCTACATCTATTGAAATGATCATTTGATTTTTATCTTTCATTCTATTACTGTGATGTATCACATTTTTTCTTTGCTTATGTTGAACCATCCTTGCATCCCAGGATAAATCCCACTTGGCCGTGATGTATGATCCTTTTAATGTGCTCTTGAGTTCAGTTTGCTAATGTTTTTTGGATAATTTTTGCGTCTATATCTATATCAAAGATATTGGCCTGTAGTTTTCTTTTCTTGTACAGATGGTCCCCGATTTACAATGGTTTGACTTACAATTTTTTGACTTTATGATGGTGCAAAAGCAATACATATTCAGTAGGAACCATACTTCAAATTTTGAAGTTTGAGCTTTTCTTGAGCTAGCGATATGCAGTACAATACTGTCTTGTGATGCTGGGCAGCAGCAGCGAGCCACAGCTCCCAGTCAGCCACACAATCACAAGGGTGAACAACTGATATACTTACAACCATTCTGTACTCATACAACCATTCTGTTTTTCACTTTCAGTATAGTATTCCAATAAATTACATGAGATATTCAACACTTTATTATAAAATAGGCTTTGTGTTAGATGATTTTGCCCAACTGTTGGCTAATGTAAGTGTTTTGAGCACTTACTAAGATAGGCTAGGCTAAGCTATGATGATTGGTAGGTTAGGTGGATTAAATGCATTTTCAAATTACAATATTTTCAACTTAACGATGCATTTATCAGAATGTAACCTCATCATAAGTCAAGGAAAATCCATTGTGTCCTTATCTGGCTTTGGTGTCAAGGTAATACTGGCCTCATAAAATGAGTTTGGGAGTATTCCCTCTTCTTCAATTTTTTGGAAGAGTTTGAGAAGGATTGGCATTAATTCCTCTTTAAATGATTGGTAGAATTTTCCAGGGAAGTGATCTGGTCCTGGGCTTTTCTTTGTTGGGAGATTTCTTATTACTGATTCAATCTCCTTACTCATTATTGATCTGTTCAAATTTTCTATTTCTTTATGATTCAGCCTTAGTAGGTTGTATGTTTCTAGGAATTTATCCTTTTCTTCTAGATTATCTAATTTGTTGGTGTTTATTTGTTCATTAGTAGTCTCTTATGAACCTTTGCATTTCCGTGGCGTCAGGTGTAATGTCTCCCCTTTCACTTCTGATTTTATTTGAGTCTTCTTTTTTTCTTCACTAGTCTAGCTAAATGTTTGTCAATTTTATCTTTTCAAAAAGCCAGCTTTTAGTTTTGTAGTTCTTTATATTGTCTTTTTAGTCTCTATTTCATTTATTTCCACTCTGATCTTTGTTATTTACTTCCTTCTACTAACTTTAGGCTTAGTTTGTTCTTCTTTTGCAGTTCATTGAAGTGTAAAGTTGAGTTGTTTATTTGAGATCTTTCTTTTTCCTTAACACAGGTGCTTGTCTGAGAAGATCTTTATCTCTCCTTCAATTCTGAAGGACAACTTTGCCAGATAGATAAGTCTTGGTTGGCAGTTTTTTAATTTCAGCACTTTGAATATATCGTCTCACCCTCCTTGCCTGTAAGGTTTCTGCTGAGAAACCCCATGTTAGTCTTGTGGAGATTCTCTTGTAAGTTACAAGCTTCTTTTGTCTTTCTGCTTTTAGGATTTTCTCTTTGTCTTTGATTTTTGACAGTTTTATAATAGTGTATCTTGGAGAAGATTTCTTTAAGTTGAGTTTGTTTGAGGACCCATAAGCTTTGTGAACTTGGATGTCCAAATCTCTCCCCAGATTTGGGAAGTTCTCAGCCATTATTTCTTTAAAGAAGCTGTCTGCCATCTTCTCACTTTCTTCTCCTTCTAAAACTTTGATAATTTGCAAATTTTTTCTTTTGATAGTATCCCATAGATCACATAGGCTTTCTTCATTTTCTTTTATTCTTTTTTCTTTGTTCTCCTCTGACGTGATAATTTCAAAGTTCCTGTCTTCTGATTCACAGATTCTTCCTTCTGCTTGATCCATTCTGATGATGATGCTCTCCATTGCATTTTTTAATTTCATTCATTATGTTCCTCAGCTCCAGAATTTCTGGTTGGTTTTTTTTATGACTTCTATCCACTTATTAAACTTATCATTTTTTCTTGTATTTTTTTTCCTGATTTTGTTGATTTATCTTTCTGTGTTTTCTTATAGCTCATTGAGCTTCCCTGAAACAGCTATTTTGAATTCTTTATCAAGTGAATCACAGATCTCCATTTCTTTGGGATTGGTTACAGGAAAATTATTGTGTTCCTTTGGTGCTGTAATGTGTCCTTGATTTTTCATTTTCCTTGAAGTCTTGCATTGCTCTCTTAGCACTTGAAGTAGCAGTCACCTCCTCCAGTCTTTACTAGCTGACTTCCAGAGAGAAATACCTTCTGTTAGCCCTGCTAGGGATCTGAGGCTTTCTCAGATCTTCTATGAATACACCTGTTCTATACTTCTTGCTCCCTCTTGTGGCAGAATTTTTAAGCTTTTATGCCTTCTCTCAATCCTGCAGAGCCAGGCCATGTGCTGACAACATACCTTTTGCTTTCCTAAGGGCAGTACTTTCCAGTTTGTGGTCTCTCCTAGGCCCACAGATTCAGGCCCACCAGTCATCTGCAAAAGCTCACTCTTGCTGTCATTGGGGACATGCACAAGGAGTCAGGCTTGAGGTACTGGGGTGTGTGAGTGAGGAGTACAGAGCACTGGTGGTGCCTCTAGGCCAGCTGGGGAGATCCAAAAGCAAGGCATCCCCAGTGGCTCATATGCAGGCCTCCCCATGGAATCCCTGATGCAGTTACTAGGATCTGTGTCCCCTTGATACATCCTGGCCTCCCATTTGTGCAGCTCACAACTCATGAGAGAGAAGTGGGCCTCTTTGGTAGCATCCCACACAGCTGGGGGAGGCTGGGGTCTCACTTACACACTCTCCCTTTTCCCCATGGGAAAAATCACCAGCCAAGAAGGGCTCTCTTGGCACTGACGTGTGCCATATTGGGGAAAGGGTGACACAGGTAAAATCAAACTATTCCTCTCACCCTCTCCAATACGTCCAGTCTTGGATATTTTTGCTCCAATGGTGTGCTGGAATTTCTTCTCTGGAAACCTGGACTTCCACAAAGGCACTCTTATCCATGGGTGATTGTCTAAGCCAGTGTTCACTAAGGGCTCCCGGACCACAGCCAAGAGTGGCTGGAGCTAGTTCACGAGGCGCTTCAGGGTCCACAGCCAGGACCAAGCTCTGTATGCCTATTTACTCAACACACAGGTTGGCGAGACTCCTCCCAGATTCCTTGGCGTACCATCCTGGTGACTGAACCAAAGCCAAATGGGTTTATAACCAAGTCCTCAGGGGTACGCAGTTGTTTCTGGGTCTATAGTCAGGACCATGGTTGGTGAGTCAGCTGCCTGGGTGCTGGCCTGTCTCCTAAAACAGCTCTCCTCCTTCTTGGACTGCAGCAGGATTTCACAATCTCCTACCTGGATCCCACAGCTCCCATAAAGGCACTTTTGTCCGTGGACAGATTCCAAATTGTTGTTGTTGAGGAGGGGATGTGAGGACATCTTATTCAGCTATTTCGCTGACATCACTCCTTCCGGATTCCCAGATTAATCTTTATTGCATGTTTTCTGCCTTTAAAAAATACCATTATGTGGGGGCCGGCCCGGTGGCGCAAGCGGTTGGGTGCGCGCGCTGCGCTGCGGCGGCCCGGGGTTCGCTGGTTCGGATCCCGGGCGCGCACCGAAGTACTGCTTGGTAAGCCATGCTGTGGCGGCGTCCCATATAAAGTGGAGGAAGATAGGCACCGATGTTAGCCCAGGGCCGTCTTCCTCAGCAAAAAAAGAGGAGGATTGGCGGATGTTAGCTCAGGGCTGATCTCCTCACAAAAAAAAAAAAAAAAATACCATTATGTGGTGTTGAATTTTTTAGTAGGTGTGCCAGAGAGTGTCTGCCAAAGAGAATCCATTCCATGGGTTTTAGCAAGTGTCTGTAGGGGTGAGGACATGGGGGAAGTGAGGCTGGGTAGGCTGCCTGCATCCTCCTCCTCCAAGTCTCTGTGGACCACTCCTGAGCAGCACAGGCCCCCTGCTAGGAGCATTCACCACGCGGGGTGGCAGGGCTGCCTCTGCGTGAGGAGAAGAGGCAGGGAAGTGAGGAGTTCCAATTCAGAAGCATTTGCAGCTGTAGGCAAGAGGTGGTTTAATGCAGATTCACTCTGAAGTGAGGGCTGAGGTGGGGAATATTCTCTTGGTTCTGAAATGAAATCCTGAATTATCCCCTAAGTACATTTGCTTGTCCCTGCTCCCTGAAGAGAGCCAGATCTTCAAGTTCCAGGAGTTATAACCTTGTGGGCTCAAAGGTTCTGGAAGACAAAGACTGGACTCTTTTAAAGGCATTACACGTGATGTGAATGAGGTGGGATGCTAAATTTGGGGAATCTGATTTAACCTACAGTGTGACTACCTCACTACACTGCTTTATAACTTTTTTTGCCATCTTTAAAAGCTGAGAGTAGCACAGCCAGAGCTTCTAGAGTTGCAAAAGCAGGAGTTCACAGAGAAATGAATAAAATAACCAGTTCTCCCAGCTCTAAGTGAAACCTCATTTAGATACAATAAACTGCACAAATAAGAATACAGGTGAAGCACTTTGCAAACACAGATTAAGTACTGTAATGAAAGGTTGGTAAATTTACCAAGAGTTTTGGAGAGCTACTTAGCTCCCCTGAATTGTAAGGTAGAGATGATAACAGCCCGTATATATTAAGAAGGCATCAACACCAGTGACAGAAAGGGCCTATTTATGAAGCGTGAGGGGCTATAACTTAGAATTTGGTAAAACTATCACCTGGAGGAGGAAGGGGGGACGGTCTTTCAATGACTCACACCCAATGGCTACGAATGGAGCTGTATCCCTTTAGGATAGGTTTCCATCAGACCAAATGATTCTGAGGCTTCAGTGGCCCAGGCCTCACGCTGGGTTCCAGAAGTGATCTTTGTCTGAAGGGTCTTTCTCAATGGTGGAAACAGTAGAACCTAAATACAATGCTGGTGTAGTCATGAAGTTTCTAAATACATATGTCTAGGAGTAGTCATTCTTGGTCCAAGTAGATATTTGATGCAGGAAATGCTAAATTCTTCATATCACACGTTTATCAGGTAAAAACAAAGACCCCAAAATTTCATCCTAGTCTAATTCTGCAAGTTTGCCTTCTGCTGCAGAGTTTCTCAGTCTCATCACTATTGACATTTTGGACCAGCTAATTCTTTACGAGAATGGGGGCTTTTCTGTGCATTGTTGGATGTTTAGCAGCATCCCTGGCCTCTACCCACTGTACCCAGTAGCATCCCTCAGTTGTAATAAAGCAAAATGTCTCCAGTCATTGTCAAATAGCTCCTAGGATCCAAAATTTCCCCTGGTTGATAACTGGCCTAGAGAAAGGAGTGACTTTTTCTAACTCACACAGAGGCAACCTACAGGCTGGCAGTGGCCTGTGAGCAAACCCCTCTGTGTTCATCTCTAAGACTGAGTAAGCCATACCAGCTTGGGGGAATCCTAGATGGAACAGAGGTTCAGAATAGCTGTGATCTTCAGCAAAGGCCTAACAGAGAAAGAAAGGATATGGGTGGGACAGTGAAAGTAAAGATAGAATTTTAAAAGACAGTGGGCTGATACCCAAAGATTGCTTTGTTTTCATTGTTCGTTCTACCAAGAAGTGCTCATTGAGTGTCTACTATGTGGCTAGCTTGGGGCTATCCCTGCAAGGGATACAAAACCAAAGTTACATGGAGCCCCAGGCCTGTAGAACTTTACAGTCTGCATGAGGAGATGAGCATAGTTATGTCCAACAGTAGGATTAGAGTCCATTGCAATGTGTGATGCACAAAAATAGTGATACATGGTAGTATATGCTGTAGGACATAGGGAAGGTCTTGCAGCATAGTGTGTAGAGAATGTTATCAACAGCTCCCCAAATTAATAAATAAATTCAGAGAAAGAAGATGAGTTCATTCCAAAATATTTCTATTGCAAAAATTTTTAATTATATAAGTATCTTTCATCTGCACGAAGAGTTTGGAAGGCCCAGATTCTAGGCCTAGTCCTGTCCTAACCAGCTATGTGACACATGACAGCCACTTACCTGCTCTAGGCCTCAGTTTTCCCATCTCTAAAATGAGAGGACTGGACTGGCTATCTCTCAGTCCCACTACGACTTTCCGTGACTCTGAGCCCTTTTGGTTAATTGTCTCCAGGTGATTGTATTAACTAAGCAGTTTTGGGTTTCTTCATGCTGAGCTTAATTTCTCATCCTATGATGTATTTCATCCCAGAATATTTTATATAAAAAATTCTATTTCCGTCTGCAATAGCTTTAGCTTGAAATATATATTATGCCATGAAGATCACCATAGATTTGTAAAGCAAAACTCGGAAACATTAAATAGCCTGTAAGTGCTTTAAAATTAATTTCATCTTGAACGTGTCTATGAATGAATGGGCTTGACATAAGCCTTTCAATTTTCGCTCCACTTCAGAGAGTGCACAAAGTACAAACTGTAAATCAACCTCCACCTTTGCTGATATGGCCACTAAACTGGAAAAAGAAAAAGAACAAGAGATATGGCTAATAAACTACTCCAACAAGATTTAGAAGCTTGGAAAGCACGAGGCCCCAGCTTGTGACTTGCCGTCTTTGAATTACTCACGCTTATGTGACTCCGATGGTGTCCTGACACACCCAGCGTGGATGTGGAAGCAGTGGGTCCAATAACCAAGATGGAACCGCACTTAGCCTCAATTATCCATTGCAGGCAGACATGGATGAGTGAGAGAGAGAAGGTATGCTTTAAGGTGGGAGTGTAATAGAAGGAACTGGGACTGAGGTAGGAAGGATACAAACGTTCGCTTCGATCCTCCCCTCAGGTTGGCGTGGGTGAAGCTTAACAACAGTGAGCTTCATGGACTGGAGCATATTTAGACAGCAAGAGGAGTCCATGCAATGGGTTGGTACACAATTTGCCATCACACACTAGCTGCTCTGTGAAAAGAGAAACAGCATGGAAATGTGATGAGCTTGGGATCAGATTGAGCCAGGATCAAATCTTAGCTCTACCATTTTCTAGTTGTGTGACCTTGAACAAGTTATTTAAGCTCTGGGAGCCTCCATTTCCCTATCTATAAAATGGATGTAATAAGACCCATCGTCCAGAATTATTGTGAGGGTTACATGAAATCATGTGTGTTTCAGGATTAAGTCAGCTGCATATAACAGGAAATCCAAATAACAGCGCCTTAAACCTGGTGGAGGTTGATTTTCCTTCATACAAGATGGTTGCTGCAGCCCCAACCATCATATTTGCATTTCAGACAGGAAGGAAGAAGAAAAGGGAAGGATAAAAAGAAGCCTGCCTCCCAGCTGAGTCTGTAAAGAGTTTTTCTAGATGCCCCATCCAACAACTTTTATTTGTAACCCATTGGCCATACGTATCTTCAAGGGAGACTGAAAAAGTTAGGATTTTAGCTAGACACGTTACCGACCCCAACAAGATAGGAGATTAAGGCAAAGGGGAGGGTAGAGAGTGGGTAATTAATTAGCAGTCTCTCTTATGGTATGTAAAGCACCTAGCAAATGGAAGGTATTCAGTGAATAATAGTTTAATTTATTCTTAAAGCTGTTTTGGAAATGCTTGGCCCATCTCATCATGCTGACTCGCTCAGAAGGCCTCTCTCATCTTTGGGTTATGGTCCATCTCTCAGAGGCCTCCCTACCCTTTGGGGACCTCACAGAAGAGGCTGATCCTCTTCCAGACTACTGCCTTTTACATATTTGAAAGCAGCTGTCCTGTGCTCATCGGACCATCTCAGCTCCAGACTGACCGCCCCAAGGTCCTTCACATCAGACAGTATTGCCAGAAGTTCTGAACATTCTTCTGTGAACTACATCTCTCTTTAGCTATGGCTCCCAGAACATAGTGATCCAGGTGTGGGCAACCCAAGAGGACACAGAAGGCCTGTCAGTTCTGTAGTTTTGGACGCTCATCTTGTGGCTCACTCCTCCCTGCCTGACTCATACATCAGCCCTGGGGGATTCTTCCAGAAGAAGCTCTGAGACAGCCCCAGGCCTCTTCCTATGGGATGGTCTCAGAAATACAGTCGACCTTCCTGGGCTCCGGTGTCCTCAAAGCAGAGAGGCAGGGCCCCTGAGTCTTTGTCCTCACCACCTTCAGACTCCCCAGACCAGCAGCAGGGTGCTGCTCGCTCACTGAATTAGCAGGCAAAAAGGTCAAGGGGACAGTCATAGACGACGGGGAGGTGAGAGCCCCTGCCCAGCAAGCAGAGAACTCAGTAACTCAAATCTAGCCCCGTCTTCTGCCCTCTTTTCTAAAACCAAGAGACCTAGATGCTCAGATTCCCTTCCAGCAAAGGAGCAGTGTCCTGGGGCACAGGACTTTTGCCCAGGGCATACTGGCCTGACAGCCTTTCCCAGGGGGTGAGGGAACCAGAGTTCAGGAGACCACAGCCAGCCAGCCCTCTTGTTCTCCAAACACAGGGGTGTTGAGTGAAGGCTCCCCAGGCCAGAGCAGCTAAAGTGGTCAGTCAGACAGATGGCGTAAGTCCCCAAAACACCAACTCCCAAAGCATGCTATGGGGCCCCGGCTTCAGTTTGGCCCAAGCTCCTCGTCCCAGGACTTAGTCCCAGCCCTTGTTCCCAGAGAACAGAGCACCTCCATCGAGAGCCTCCCAAGGAGTACCACTGTCACTGACCAAAGGGCCTGGCTTGCCCACCATCAAAGGGAAGCAGAAATGGGGGAAAATAAAGGAAGAGAGTAGAAAAATATAAATAAAAGGAACTACTCCTGCAGTGGGCATGTTAAAGGTCACAGATGCCTTTTAAGTCATGGATTGCTGGGCTGCTCCTGGAATATATGGAAGAAAAAGTGGCCTCTGTTTGGATAGGACAAGCATCCATCCTTGTTTAACTGGGACAGTCCCGGTTTACACCCACTGACCTGACATCATTATTAATAGCACCCACTTTCACTCTCAAAAGTGACCTGATTGGACAACAAATGACATGGTGACTGTCTTGGAGAGGGACTAGAAGAATAAAAAATTATTCTTTTGATAACTTTTCTCCTATAACTCATAATGTATTTATAGCTAGAAATTGACCATTTCACCAGGTGACCATGCTCACCTTTACAAATTAAAAATTATATTCTTATCTAAGCTATCTTAATCAAAGTAGTGTATCATCAAGCTGCACTCTTGTTCCTAATTAAAAAATATATTATCCATGCATAATGGCAGTACTGAAATTAACCAAAAAGCATTCTGATGAAAGTGCAGTCTATGCAGTTTTTCGTTCCTCTGACTGCTAGAAAATTCAATTCTGGCAGTTCCAACTTCCATGAAGAGAGCTTTGGAGAGAAAGCACTCCTGCATTCAAAACTTTCCTGTACTTGAAAGCATTTTTCCTTAAGAAAAACTGAGTTTGTTTCTTTTGAAGGAAAAACAAAAAATTTTCAAAGACCAAGCAAGGAGCAACATTCAGAGCCTGGAGCTATATGTCAACCTGAGTGTAACCACATCCTGTATCAGAAAGAAAATGGAGGGTAGTGCGCTGCCACAGTGGGAGAGCGACCTGCAACCCCTCTCCTCCAGAGTGCCCTCTCCACCTTTCTCACTTGCAGTCCCCGTGTTTACCCTGCTCACACCACCACCAGACACCCTGATGAGATTTCCAGATTCTCCAAGAGCCTCCTGCAGCACAGTTTTCTCATTTGAAAAATAAAGGGGCAGTGGAAACTTTCCTGCCTCACAGAAAGATCATAAGGATTAGAGGTCATGTCTCAGAGACCACCTTAATACATCAGAAGAAGATGCTTCCAAAGGCTGTAGGACACATGTGGGATCTGGATAGAGTATAGTCTTCAGAGCACTAGACCTGAATTTGAACCCCCACCGCACCTGCACTACTGCTCACTGGTAGGTGACTTTGGGCAAGAGACTAAGGTCTTTTGGACTCACTGTCCTCATCTGTAAAAGGAGGATTGATCATACTGCCTTCAAAGCCTTCAAAGATGTTGTGGAAATGGACAAGACAGCGTAAGGAATTGCCTCTCCTACAGTAGACACTCTCAGTCCCTTACCCCAAGTAGCCCTTCAGTTATTTGGAGACTAGTGATGTGAGTACTACGTGAATTTTTCCAACCCCCTTGCTTCTCCTATTTTCCTGTATTTCACCATTTCAGTGTATATTGGTGAAATCCAAGCTGGAACAGTGAGAACAGTTTGAAATCGAATGTAACTTACAGAAATCAACATTGTTCTTTGTTACTTTCCGCTCCAGTAAAAGCTTTTGGCACAGAAGATAGACTTGAATATTTGGAGGTTTAGATGTACCAGATAATTGTCATTGGGCCTTTATGGTAGAAAATCTAGAGTTGGTTTGTCCATCCTTCTAGTGGACGATATTAGTACCCATAGCATTACATCCTCCACTGAACATGAAGAAAACTGTTAACTATGGAGGAGTGAATTTTGCTCCCAGCTACACATTCAGTGACTTTAATTCATAGAGCTTGAGTGCATACATCTGAGGAGAGAATTTTCTTCATAACCAGTGTTCATTCTGTCCAAATGTGTCACAGAGTAATACTCCTGTAAAGCATATTTAACCTAGCAAATTGAGTCCTAAAGCATTTCTTTTACTCTGCTATTTCTCATTTAGAATACTTCACATCCACCTCACAAAGCTCTTTTCCTGTCATGGCTCACTACCTTGTCTTAGGATCTTTCTGTTTAATATTTCTACTTGTTGCAAAGGTCAGACCAGATGGTTAGAATAGCTAAATCCCCAGGAGGACTTTCCTGTCTCTGATTCCATCAAGGCCCAGCCTCAAGCTCCGTCTGAATCCTAACCTCTCTCTCTCCTGTACCTCCTGGATGCCCTTGGACATCACCCCTGCTTTTGCCTCCTGACCTTAAATATTCTGTAGCGTCACTTGCCTCCTGAAATCACCTATTTAGACCTATTAGACATCAGTGGGGTCTGGCTAGGCAAGAGGGACCGAGATGGCAAATCCAGATGCCAGATAAGGTGTGGCAGTTGCCATTTTCCAATAGAGACAAACACTTGAGCAAATGGGAAGTGGACAGAAGGAAGACTTAGGACCAAAAGTCAGCTGACAGGCTTCCAACGTTCCATCGAACATGAAGATTGGGTCCCACCTTCCAGCACCCTGGCTTTCATGAGTTTACTATGCTCTCCTAGTCATTCCGATATTCCGGAAAGAATTGAAGGTTTACCCCTGCTGAGCAGTGATAAGCTATGTTAATTTTTGAGATGTACCACAAACTAGACCCCAAGGACACTTGGCTATTATAGATTGTGAGTCTGCATAGACTCCCTTCTAGGAGCTGTGTCTCATAGGATGTCATTTACCTCTGAGGACAAATGAAAATTGCACCCAGTGTGGTGCAAATGTATTTGGAAATAATCCCACAGCCTAATGATAGTAAGATAAGCATCTTTCCTAATATTTCATGGTGATGAAGATTTCCATTCCATTAGGAAACTATCAGTGTGTAAACAACCAACACTGGGCAGGAAATCAGGAACCCCAGGTTCTGACCTCAGCTCTGCCACCAATGGGTTGTGTTTAAAGTGTGGCAAAGCACTCTGACTCTCACCCTTGGTCTGCTCAGCCCTGAAGAAAGGAACTTGGCCTGACTCCATCTTGAATCATTCTCAGCTCTCATTTGACTGTCCTTATACCATCATCCTGATTTCCTAGTGGTCCACATTTGTGAGATGGCAGCTAAAGGCAGGAGCAACAGCTAATGGGACTACACAGGGATTAAACCTATCCCTTTGACTTCTTTGGCACGATTTCATTATCAATTGGACTAGCTGTCTCTGCAATGAGGAGGAGTAAGTGAGTTTATCTTCCTCACTAAACTATACACTCCTGAATAATACTGTGGTCACTAAATTTTACTGAATGTTTACTGTGTACCTTATATCGTTCCATCCTCACAATAACCCCATGAAGTAAGTGCTATCATCATCCTCAATTTAATGCAGGAAACTTAACCTTGGAGAAGTTACGTAATTTGCCTGAGGACACAGCTAGAGCATATCAGATTTAAACCCAGGCTGACTCCAAAGCCCGTCAGGAATTCAGCTGCTACACTCCAGTGCCATTACTTATTTATTTTACCTTATTCCACAATACATTTCAAGGTGTTTGACAGATATTATTAGATGATCAGTAACTGATTCTTGAATGAGTAAATGTTTAATGCTCTACAAACTTGCCTTCAATATTTACTCACGCTGCTTTGGAGAAGCAACATAGCCTTGCTAACCAGAAGGGTCTCCCATTCTTCTTAGACTTTGTGCAGAATTGTCCGTGAGACCAGCCTCGGAAATGAGAACTTAACCTATGTGATGGTTAATGTTATGAATCAACTTGACCAAGCTAAAGGATGCCCAGATAGCTGGTAAAACATTATTTCTGGGTGTGTCTGTGAGGGTGTTTATGGAATGGATTAGCATTTGAATCCATAGACTGAGTAAAGAAGAGGCCGTTACCAATGCAGGTGGGCATCATCCAATCCATGAGAGCCTGAATACAATAAAAAACTGGAGGAAGGGTGAATTTGCTCTCCTGCTGAAGTTGGGACATCCGTCTCCCCCTGCCCTTGGCCATCAGCACTGCTTGTTCTCGGGCCTTAGGACTCGGACTGGGAATTACACCATCAGCTCCCCTGGTTCTCAGGCCTTTGGTCTTGGACTGAATTTCACCACTGGCTTTCCTAGCTCTCCAGCTTGCAGACAGCAGATCATGGGACTTCTCAGCCTCCATAATTATGTGGATCAATTCTTATAATAAATCATATATATATATATATCTCCTATATATATCTCTGTCCTATATATATATATCTCCTATTTATATATATATCTTATATATGTATATCTCCTCTCTATATATCTTCTATAATATATATCTCCTATATGTATCTCTCTCATATATATATATATCTCCTATTGGTTCTGCTTCTCTAGAGAACCCTGACTGAAACAGCCTATATAAGGACTTAACCTACATAAAAGGTCCTTGCCATTCTGCAATTAGGCACATCTCCCCAACCAGGTTAGCCATTTTTTGGAGCAATGGTTCCCAGCTAGAGGGATGGGGATAGAGAAGACACATGAGAACCACCTGAGGAGCTTTTTCAAACTACAGAAGTTCCGCCTGCAGCACCTCCCCTCCCCCAGCAAGTTCTAATCGTCTCTGGGTAGGGGAGGGAATGTCAAGTTTGACATACGTTCCTAGGTGTTTCTGATATGTTTCCCCATGCACTTCCTCCACCCCCAACCCCACATACACGGCTCCGTTGAGAAGAACCACCATTTTAGTGAAAGTCGGTTCTATCTTGTCATTTTAATAAAGGCTGATCTTCTTACAATCTAAATTAGATGATGAGGCTTTGTGTGGCTGACTTGAACATAAAGACACCCAGACTTCCAACTGTATTGTTTATTATTTAATAATAACACTTAAAAATAATCCTCAGCGCTTTCCCGAGGCGTTTTGACTGAAGATGACTTACATATTTATGTTTCGTTGTGTCTTTTTCAGAATCCGACATCTACAGCATAGTACACAGCTTACATTCGAATTTTATTAAAGCACAATAAATGTTATAGAGCAGCACCTTCCCACAGAACAGTGATGGAAATGTTCTATACCTGCCCTGTCCAATACAGTGCCCTCACACATGTGGCTCTTGAGCACTGGAAATGTGGCTAATGACACTGAGGAATTACATTTTTATTGTACTTCATTTTTATTAAATTTAAATAGGCCCATGTGGCTGGTGGCTACTGTATTGGAACATGCAAATATAGAGAAACATCCTTTCTTTTTTTTTCTTTTTTCTTTTTTTTTTTTTGCTGAGGAAGAGTCAACCTGAGCTAACATCTGTTGCCAATATTCCTCTATCTTGTATGTGGGTCACCACCACAGTATGGCCACTGATAGGTGAGTGGTGTAGGTCTGTGCCCAGAAACTGAATCCGGGCTGCTGAAGTGGAACACACTGAACTTAACCAGTAGGCTACAGGCCAGCCCCATCCTTTCATTTTTTCAACGAAAATAATGTAGAACTAGGACCCATTACATTTTTTTAAAGTCATTTTCCATAAAATTCAAAACAAAAACAACAACACTGTAAGAGCCAAGAAGAAATTCTAGCATGCTTACATTTCCACTAGGGAAAGAATTCTTAACAAAAAAAGAAGATTCTGACCCAGGAGTAGATGAAAGCAGCTAGGCAGGAAAGAGACATTCCCAAGGGGAGCTTCCTGGCAAATCCCTCATAGTCTGAGTCACAGAGCAGAGAGAGACTGTCAAGGAAAGAGAAACTCCCCCTCAGAGGAAAATCTAAATGTGTTTTTAGCCACCTGTCACCCCAGAGGGAGGACAGGATGGCAATGTTAAATTGACGAGATTGTAAAACAGGGAACTTAACTGCTGTACAAGGCCGGCTGAGGTGTTTAATGTGCATTTTAACTGATGGAACTTCATTCCTGAAATCCAGATGGTGGCCGATGCTGCTTAGATGGCAGATTGGAAACCTCTATCTCTTTCATTTTAGAAAACTAGCATTTTCACTAAAAATATCATTCCACAAAGGCAGGATGATGCTGAATTTTCCTCTAAAGCAAATATTAAGAAAATCACAAAGTGACCAGGATTCAGAGAGAGAGGGTGACGAGGTAACAGGAATACAGAAGACACAGGCTCCATTGCAAAAATGTGAGCTAAAAAAATCCATTCTATACAAAAGAAGTAGCTACTGAAGAAGCAAAGGTGGACAGGGATATCAACTGAGGAGGAAGTTCATTACCTGGCCCAGAGAAGAGAGCAGAGGTGAATTCTGAGCTACGACAATGTCTTTCAAATTGGATTTCAAGGACATACTCTTGCAGGGAGATGGGGATCTTTGGGTTTAATAAGGACGTTTAAGTTTTGTGCTTTCATTTTACTAATTATAAAGATAAAATTGGTAATTTTTGAGTGAGAATTCTCAATTGAAAATCATGTTCAAAGAATGAGATTTTAGCTTTCTTAAGTAAACGTTTCTCAAATGCTGGTTAAGAAAATTCATCATAGGTCTTAGACGATTATTTCTCTTTAAAAGTGTCCATAGTTTATTCAGATTTGGGGATTAGCGACCTAGAGGCAGAGCACACACACCATTTGATTTTTATCTTGTGGAAGGAGTTACAGCAGTTCCCTAATTTTTTATAGATTTTTTCTAAAGAGTCTTTTTTTTTTTTTGAGGAAGATTGGCCCTGACCTAACATCTGTTCCCAATCTTCCTCCTTTTTTCCTTTTTTCTCCCCAAAGCCCCAGTAGATAGTTGTATGTCGTAGTTGTACATCCTTCTAGTTGCTCTACGTTGGACACTGCCTCACCATGGCTTGATGAGCAGTGAATATGTCCGCGCCCAGGATCCAAACTGGTGAACCCTGGGCCGCTGAAGTGGTGTGGGCAAACTTAACCACTATGCCACCGGGCCAGCCCAGCAGTTTCCTAATTTTGCCCTTATCTTGATGAAACCTTTCTAGACTCAGAGGGCAGGCAAGGTGCATTACTCATGTTATGTTCCCTAATGGATGTCATGGCTTAGAAAACTTCGCTCTTCTGTTGGAAATGGGAAGCAGCATGGTGTGGTAGTCCTGGATCATGAGTCAGGAGGTCCACACTAACTGTCTCCAACAGGCTGTGTCACTTGTCCTCTCGGAGCCTTCGTTTCCTTATCTGTAAAACAAAGCAGTGGACTGAATAATTAATTACCAAGGTCACATCTAGCCTAGATTTCTTTGATTTTAACAATAAATTACAGCGCCGTCTTGTACATCTTCTCTGAAAGGCCGTTCAACTAAAAATCATTTTCACTAGGACTCTATTTCATTTCTGTTCTTTTCATTGCTGCCTTCCACCGCTGAGCACCGACGACCCAGGGGGTGATGCATTGAAGAAAAAATCAGTGAACACTCAGCGTTCCGCCTATTAACTGCTACCACCCAGGAAGTGGGAAATTAAACTATAGAACCCAAACTCCCAGGGCTTAGTGCAAATCATCCAGATATGAAAGAAATACTTACTCAGAGGGACATTTTGGGTGGTTTTCATTAAGTTCCAAATAAACGAGACAGTTGTTCACTCAAGTGTGAGTAAATCAAATGGAAATGTAAAAGCCATGTCTGTTTTTATGTTTTGAGTATTATAGATAAAATTGTTTAATGAGTGGAATCTCAGCCTGTTAGTTGATCAACCACCATAAGAGTGTCTAACATATTTAGTGAGCCCTCGGAACAGCCGAAAGTGTCCAGTATAAGCAGTGATGGTACAAGGCTTGTCCTGTCTGTAGCAAAGAGAAAAGCATACAGCACACACTTGTGCATGGAACCACCAAGCCACAGCTGGCTTTTGGTAGGGGTGATGCTATTTCTTTTCTCTAAAGAATCCTCTCCCACTCTGTGGAAAGATACTCATAAAGTATGTCCCATTGCCTCAACCTGGATTGGAATATGATACCCATGGTCTATGGGATAATTCTCAGGGGTCAGAGGGATCCAGAAGAGCTTTGCCTTGAGACCTGACTATGTAGCTAAGACAGAGCATAGAACATCCAAATACTCTAAAGATTACTCAGGCATCAGCCTCTTATCTAGTGATGGAAGCAATTCTTTTGGCCTTTTTCCTGCATGAGCTACCCACTGAAAATTAGCCTGACAACTTATGCCTGGAAATATCTGCACTGCCTTGGGAGAGGATTGGGCCCTGGGACCCAGAGCAGAACTTAGAAGCCACTGCCGTTGAACACTTTACTACAACTCACACTGTACAGGATGATGATGCCACGGCTGTCCTCATTGCATCAAGGGCTCCAGCCCTCCAGATGTGGTCCTGTGGCATGATGGGCTCATTGACCCTCCATGCAACACGGCATTGCTTGTCCCATCAACAGGAAACCCCCAACTGCCTCTATCTCTTCTGTTAAAATAATGATCTTCTGGACAGTGTAGAATGAAAGCCCTCCAAAGCAAGAGAATGGCTTATTTGAAATGATTCCCTTTGAACTCATCTTATATTTCCCATCCTAGTTATAATTTGGCTAATTGCTTAATAATTCTGTTTGAATGTCTCTGTTTCTGCAAACATTGCTTCATGAGATGTATGTTTTCTGGTTGGGAATCCCTTTGCTTCCCTAAGTGTCCTCTGCCGCTTTCTCCCATTTGCACTTTTGCCTGAGCAACATTTTGATGACATAAATAGCAGCCCTTCAAAAAGATGTTGAAAGATCAAAGTGACTCTGCGTTCCAGAGCCCAAGCACTGTACTCTATGTCCGTGAAACAGTACCTGTGATTGGGAAAGATCTAATACTATATCTTTAAAGAGCCAGCTTCCCTGCCAGACTAGCAAAGCTGTGACCACTGGCAGCCCTAACCCTCTCCTGCTGTGGGGGGCATGCTGTACTCGACATAGTGAGAGGCTGCCCAAGAAAGAAAAACCCAGGCCAGCCTTTAGGAGCTGGCAGGAGCTGCAGCCTAACTGGCAGCTGGAGAATTCAACTGTGGGGTACATTTGCACACAAGAATATTATCCAGGTTAAAAGTGCTCAAAGCAGAGGCCTTCTGAGAGCACGAAGATACGCACATACAAACATATACTGTACTTGGTTGGAGAATGCACCCAGCTGGATGCTGAACACCACTGTGGTGTCTGTGCTTCAGGAGGTGAGCCTACGCCCTGCTGAGGCAGCCTACGACTTACGCTTTTGGGCAAAGGTGCGTTAGGCTAGGCTAATAAACAGACACTCATGTGCTCCTTGTCATTCTTTCCTCCTGTACTCTACCAGCTGCAGACTTCCAATTTGCTATTAATTTTTCATTTGACATGCTGCTTTTAGCACCCAACTTTCCAACTTTAATAAGCAAATCACTTCATCCAAATGCTCACATCCCAAAGAGGGCCAACACAATCCTCCATGCCCTTGAGGAAGTGACAAAGGGCAGAGGAAACTTAGGATGACAGAGCAGAGGTGTAGAGCTTCCACCCTGGAAACTTTCTTGGGCCCGTGTCACTTCTTAGAAGTGACACAGGCAGGTAACAACTGAAAGAGAGAAGTAAGAAGAGAAGTAAGAAGTCCTCTTCTTTCCTGCTTGACCACAAACTCCTGCCCAGTGAGGTCAAAGCTGATGCAATGGTTCTGGGGAAGAATGGAGGAGAGAAGTCGGTCCTCCTGCATGACTGAGTAAACCAGCTGGTACTCACGACCTACCCTCATCCTTGCACCAGCGCCTTTAGGCAATTCTCTGTGTGAGGCACTGGATGGAAGCAGGTTAGAAAATGTAAGATACTGTCAATCCAAAGGGTATTACCTGGTGATGTATGCATAGCCTTGAATTGTCCGGCATGGACCAGGCCTCAGGGTTTTAATTGATCCGTGTGTGTGCAATTGATTTTTATTTATCTTTCTTTAAAAGCTACTCTGAATTGCTTTGGAATTTGAAATGATGCCCTCAAAGAATTATAACAACACATGAAACTATTGCTCTACCTGTGCAGTTCTAACTTTGTCTTTTTCTCCTGAATGTTTTCTATTATTTTTCTTATTGAGCATCTAAAATTCTTTTCAAGTTCTTGGCTTTCTGTAAACTTTTCTGTGTGTGTGTGAGGAAGATCAGCCCTGAGCTAACATCTGTGTTAATCCTCCTCTTTTTGCTGAGGAAGACCGGCTCTGAGCTAACATCTATTGCCAATCCTCCTCCTTTTTTCCCCCAAAGCCCCAGTAGATAGTTGTATGTCATAGTTGCACATCCTTCTAGTTGCTGTATGTGGGATGCGGCCTCAGCATGGCCGGAGAAGCAGTGTGTCGGTGCACGCCCAGGATCCGAACCCAGGCCGCCAGTAGCAGAGCGTGCACACTTAACCACTAAGCCACCGGGCCGGCCCCCTTTCTGTAAACTTTTGATCATCTAGTTTGGATGGTATTGCCTGAGGAAGCCAAAGATAAAAATAACAACATTAATGATATCTAATACTTAGATAATGCTTAGTATTGAATAGGACTGTTCCGGGTATTTCACGTGTATTAACTCATTCCATCCTCACCACAGTCTTATGAGGTAAGTGCTACTGTTAGATCTATTTTACAGATGAGGAAACTGAGGCACAAAAAGATAAGACACTTAAAGTGTGAGCTCTTAATTTATTTTACCTTTAACCATTCTGTTTTTCCCTCTCAAACTCTCAGATGATGGAAATGCTTAAAGCAGACTAAGGTAGTGTGAGACCACATCGTGTAAGTGTGAGCATGGCTCCTGTGGGTCCAGCTGTGTTTTGTGTGCTTCTGCCTACCGTTCCCGCATGTTTTCTCCACTGTTCTCTGACTCCCGCTTTCGCCGCTTGGCGCTTGGGCCGCATGAACTGTCACTTTTAAGCCATAGATCTGATGTCTTTGTTCCTGGTTTTGTATTTGTACTTCTCTCTCCCACAATCCCCGGCACATGGGGAAGAGCCAGAGCACTTGCAGCTGTCAGCCTGGCTCCTCCCGGGAAGGAGCTGGGGACTCCTGGGGACTGCATTTGGTTATTGTTCTCTGACAATGAGCCCTCAGACTGTCAGCTTTTAGAATTCTAGGCATGTGTCCACATTCTTACTACAACATACTACTCCACAGTGTGGAAACACGCGTATGGGCTTCTCCATGCAGGCCGTGGTCACCCATGTCACGCCTTTGCTATGTGGTGTTCTTCCAGGGCCACCAGCCTAAACAGATTATTGCGCTGTGAGTCTTTGTAGGAGTGGATGCTATGTGAAAATAAATACCATTGTGCCATGTAACACGGCTAAAATGAGCCATGGAGAGAAGTGGTCATCTTCTCATTTGTTTATTATTTTCGCTGTACATATGTATATGATGGACACACAGAGGTGTATTGGAAAAACCCGTGATAACGAAGGAGAAAGGATAATGGTTTCTAAGCCAAATATGGGCTATATTGGCCCTTCATTGTATACACACACACACACACACACACACACAAACAAAATCTCTTTTGGTGTTCCTTGAATCTACGTAAGTTATATTTCCACTTTGAGTGAATTCATATGTGATAAACTAGATTTACAGAATAAATACACTGGGGAGGAGAAATTTCCGCCTGACAAGGAATAGACCAGGAACATTTAACATATGATCCTGTCTTACAGGACAGCCTTCCCCAGCTGACCATGGTTTTGGGGGTGGAACCGCGATCTCACTGAAGTTTCCAGTGTGTGTTGAATAGGAATTAGGAGGGAACTTTCCGAGTTAGTTGTCAGAGATGACAAGAATTCAAAATTGAAGGGGTTCTCATGAGATGTGACTCAGTCCTTTGCAGTGCTGAGACCCCAACTCATCGTTTAGACGTGCACAGGATTCTGGGGCTGAAGGGTCCTTACAAATAGATCCTTCACTCCTAGCCCCTGAATTCCTGGAGGATGACTGAGGCCTCGAGAGGGAAAGTAATTTGTCCAAGATGGGGCAGAGACTGGATTAAAACTCAGTTCTCCTCTTTCCATCAAAGCATCTCTCCCAGAGAGAAATGGGAGAGAACCCCATACACAGCTGGGGAGCTTTGGAAAAGCGAAGGAACCTACATCCTAAGAAAGGATGCTGGCTCCCAGTTCCGGTTCTGCCACTAAATAGCTGGGTGAGCTTGGGAAAGTTACTGTGCCTCTCTGGACCATGGAGTCCTCATCTGTAAAATTAGTTTGAGAACAGCTGGTTTCAAAAAGTAAATGATGCTAAGTTTGCTCACTAACCTTGGGCTGTTTTCATGCAGTTTCCTCCCAGCAGTATTCGTTTCCCACTACAGGATTATGGAAAAAGTTAGAGTCGGGCTGTGCAAATGGGGCCGGCCTAGGGGAGCAAGAGCCCTGTGAGTCTCTGTTATTAACTGAAGAAGGACAAGGGCAGGCGGGAGAAGGTGCAGAAGAGAAGCCAGTAGCCTGCCCGCCTTACCTGGACCTATGACACTGAGGTGGATGTGGCGAACTCCGGGTTAGGTCATCTCAAATACACCGATTTCTGCAGTTTGGGGTTATCTAGCTGGTATCTACCTCTCTCCTTTCCAAGATGCCACTCATTAGAGCTCTGGAACTTAAGGAAACTCAGTAGGTGAACAGATTATGTTTTCTCCTTTCAGTGTATTGTTTACTGAGTTAACAGGGCCAGGGAAGTCTCTGAGGCCATCCGAGAATAATTTGAAAGCCACAAGGCAAGAGTAGCGACCCACATGTGCCAACTTCCAGCAAAGTGTTGAGATACACCCCTTGTTTACATAAAGCTATAGAAATACAGATATTAACCAAATATGCAATGTCATTTTAACAGAGCTTTCTTTTTCTATGGTAAATCCATGGCATTTTTATGATAAATCTTTTATATAAAGCAAAAAATCACCCCTTGATTTAACAGTTTAGCCCATTTTGGTTTCCGTATATCTAGTTTGGCCTAACATGCAACTTTTTCCAAAATAGCCCATCTGGTATGCAGCAGTATTCCCTGGACCTGACGCTGATTCAAAGTTGGGTGGGAAGACCAGGACAGGATATGGCAGGGTGGGGAGAATCACAGAGGTGGGTGATTTCCCGTGCACAGCTCAGGTTCTAATGCTGCTGGACAAACCATAGCCCCACAAAGAGCTGTGATCTCAGAAAGTCTCACTGAGAACTTCAGCATCAGAATATTGATGGAGGGGGGACTTTGAAGGCAGCAAATCTGGCTGGAAGGGTGGTGCTAGAGGACTCTCAGAGCTGCATTTGCCTGGCACTTCACATAAGATTGAAAAATGCCAATCAACCATGTCATTTGAGGGAGCACCTGTTGGAAATTATGGTGGGGGCCTGCAGGTCCCTTCTTGGCAACCATCATCGTCCTGTTGTTACTATTCCTTCTCCCATGACAACTGTACTGCTATTTGAGGACGAAAATGGCATCCTTGGGCAGCCCCGCAGACCAGTCATCACGTTGAGGATGCTGGACAGGCAGGCAGAGGTCATGAGCTCCTCACTTTAGTTTTCCCTTTGCGTTTGTGGAGGAGTTCCTAATAAGTCAACTAGTGTGGCGGAGGGGTGGGGAACACCACACAATGGGACTTTTCCGGCTTCTTCCAGGCCCTTCCTGTCCCCGTCCTAGGATAATCATTGTCCTGCTGAGACCTCTCGTGGCCGTGTTGGAAACTGCAGGTGTCTGAGGAAGGAAGAGACCAAGACACCAGTAGGTCTTTGTAGACTGCCCCTGAACCACAGCCAAGCACATCCACGGTGGTCTGTGGAGGCCTCAGCCCGAAACACTTTCTAGATGGAAGAAAAGGCGCCTCTGTGTCCTGAGAACCCCGAAATATCAGCCTGGAGGCCAGTGGCCTGTCGCCATGTGAACGTGCCCAGCTGCCTGTTAGCCACGGTGATGAGAACTCTGCCTACTTTTGTGTTTCCAGTTATTCCAGCTTAGTTCTGGGATCTACTGGAAGTACTAGATTTGGCCAGTCCTTCATGGCTTGCCCTAGAACAGACCTATAACCCCATTTTTTCCTGAAACCAAACCGAGCTTCTGAGAGTCTGAAGAGCCAGCCACCAGAAGCCTGGGTATATGCAAGACACACACACCATCTGCTCCCTGAGGGCCCTGCACAGACCAGCCTGGCTTGGGGGCTGGGTAGCCCTGCATTGCTTCCCCGGACATTCACCTCCTGGAGGGACAGAAGACAAGGCCTCCACCACCACTGCCTCCCATACTCTGATTCAGGGCTTCCTGGGAACAGTAAGTAGGTTACGCCTGACTAACACAATACTGAATCGTTTTAATTGTTCTAACCTAGTGGTTCTCAAAGTGTGGTCCTGGGACAAGCAGCATCGGCATCACCCAGGAACTTGCCAGACATGCAGATTCTCAGGCCCCACCCCACACCTACTGAATCTCTGAGAGTGGGGCCCAGCCGTCTGTGTTTTATAAGCCCTCCAGGTGATTCTGAAGCTCAATCAGGTTTGAGAACCATTGCTCCAAACACCAATTCTCAAATGTCAGTACTATACAAAGGATTACAAACACTCACCTTATTTAAAATGTAGGTTCTGACCTCTCACCCACAGAGATTTAGTAGTTCTGCAGTGGGGATGCAGAAATCTGAATTTTAAACTATGATTCCATGTAATTCTGATGTGGGGGATCCAGACCACCATTTTGAGAAATTCTACTTTAGAAAGAGCAGGACAATCTTCGCTAGTACAGTTTAGTTTTCTCTCTTGAATTAGAGATGTGTGTTGTTCTCATATCTCGCCAGCCATGAAAGAGATCTCAGTAAAGTATATCAGAGGACTCCAGGTCTTTGAAGGGGGTCATATTATTGCTTGGCAAATTAGTTTTTGCTGCCACTGTGAGGAAAATCTCAGTAGAGTCTGCATCATAATCCAAAAGTGAAAGCTTCCTCTGGAAAGAGACATTAATTACTGAGAAAACAGCAAGAACAGGAAGCCTGTGGCTTCTTGTGAGGCTGGATCTCTGGGGTGGTGGCCAGGCTCAACCAAGAAGCTGCGTGTCACCTCTGGGCTGAGAGTCTGTCAGAGAGCAAGTTGCCCTTTCTTCTCCCTTCTTGAGCAGTTAGCGAGTTAGTGGTGCTTTCCCTAGCAGGACCCAAGAGGCTAGTTCATTATAATACTGCTAGGAAGAAAGGGTTTTCCGAACTTGAGGTTATGAGTACACTTGGCTCCTGCAGCCTCTGCACTGATCACCTGGAAAAGTAGAGCTCATGTTTGTGAAGATTCTTGTGAATGAAAAGACCCAGCTCTCCTCAGCCAACTCTGGGCCCCACTGGAAGCTCCAGAAGGGATTCGCCATTGTTCTTCTTCTGTCCCCTTTAACACCCCCATTTCACCCCCTCCAGGTCTCTCCAGAGCACCTACACCTTCACGGGGCGCTTCACAGGGATGTGCTCTGAGAAAACTAACATGCAGTCACATTTTCAAGAATCGGACAGGAGCAGAGAAGAGACTTGGTGCTGACAGTCCTTGTCACCACCTAGGACTCTCAATCAGTGTCTAGGCACCAGCACTGCACAGAGATTGCCTGCTTGCAGGCGGTAGCCTTATCCAGTCAAGCCTCTATCCTTTTCAAATCATGTGGGCAGAGCAGGCAAAAGCTGGCTCCCTCCCTTCCCTCCTTCCTTCCCTCTCTCCTTCCCTCCTTCCTTCCCTCCCTCCTTCCTTCCCTCCCTCCTTCCCTCTCTCCCTCCTTCATTCCCTCCCTCCCTCCTTCCCTCCTTCCCTTCCTCCCTCC
The DNA here is from genome assembly GCF_020826845.1 of Diceros bicornis minor. NCBI lineage: Eukaryota > Metazoa > Chordata > Mammalia > Perissodactyla > Rhinocerotidae > Diceros > Diceros bicornis. The sequence goes on along the minus strand of NC_080742.1, from coordinate 13,286,357 downwards.
TTCCTTCCCTCCTTACCTCCCTCCTTCCTTCCTTCCCTCCCTCCTTCCTTCCTTCCCTCATTCTTTCCCTTCCTCCCTCCTTCCTTCCTTTCTTCCCTTCCTCCCTCTCTCTGTCCCTCCCTCCTTCCTTCCCTCCCTCCTTCCTTCCTCCCTCCCTCCTTCCTTCCCTGACTCCCTCCTTCCTTCCTTTCCTCCTTCCTTCCCTCTTCTTCCCTTTATCCATTTCCCCATGTTTCCTTTCCCATATTTTCTGTTTCTGTGACTTTCTCCAGCTTTTTTCCCTCCCTCCCTCTCCTTTCTTCTTGTTGGGCCTCCCACAGTCCCGAAAAGCAGCCGCCCCGCCCCGCCCCGCCCCCGGGAGCTCAGAGCTTCACCAGCGTTAACTGCTGACGCCACGCGCGCATCCTGCCAGGCAGGGAATGCCACCTTAATTTACTGTAAAGCATAATTAAAAAACAGATCTCCCATCTCCCCTCACTCAGCCAGAGGAAGAGAAGGGAAGCAAGAAAGGGAAGAGCAGCCAATGAAGATCCAAAGAGAAGCCACAAACCATGTCAAGTTTTGAGTTTTAAATTGAACTCTGAGTCCGGAAGGAGCGCAGCCTGTGACCGCCAGCAGTGGGGTCAGGTCAAAGCACTGTGCTTGACAACCTGAGTCGGAGGAAAGGGAGGAGGGGAAAAGAGGGCAATGCCGAAAGGAGGGCGGTAGTAAAGAGAAGAGAACCAAGCCGCTCTTCACACAGAGATGTTCCTGGAGGGGAAGGACCCTGTTTGGGAGTGGGAATGGGCAGGGCTGGCCTTGCTGACTGGAAGCACTGACTTTCTTCTCACCTGTTCTCTGCTCCTGCACCCAGGGCCGGCTCCGTGAGTGCACAACCAGTGTGGGCCACAGGGTCCCAAGCTCAGAAGGGCCTCGCACTTGGGGTTTAATGCTCTGCAGCACCCGCCTTGAAATTGTGTTTTGTAAGTGAAGTCTGATGGGACCATGGAGCTGGAGCATGCAGGGCGAGGGGGAGGGATGGAGATGGTCAGGGTGCCCTGCTTCCTGCTGCCTCCTCCTCCCTCTCCACGCCCCCATCCCATGTCCCCAGCTCGCTGGGGGTGGGTTCTCAGCCCACTCTCCTGCCCCCTGGAACCTGGGTCCTGCCTGGCCTCCCTTCCCTATGACTGCCCAGTGGCCACTGCCACCCTCTGCCCCAGGCAAGGGCCTGGGCACAGGTGGGGAAGGTCACGGTTGGGTGCACGTATTCTGCAGCCTCTTGGGGCAGAGCAGAGCAGTAGCCATCCCACCCAGGACTGGCAGTGCTCAGGCAGGAGATCGCAACTCGATGAGTGGTGAACCTATTGCCCACTCCTGATCCAGTGACCTAGTATGGAGGCTGCAATACCCTGAGGGTCATCTGTCCTCCATGGTTTGAGGATACCATGAGTGAGAAGGGGAGATTCCCCAGGGCCTGCTCCAAGCCAGGAAACAATGCATTGGTCCAGGGGCTGGCGAGAGGGAGCATCCTAGCAGCTATCAGGCCTGAGTAGGCACACAGGGCGGGCAGCTCCTGGGTGCCTTGAGGGTCTTGATGAATCCCTGTGCCACTGGCTCCCAGCCAGTTTCCTTGGGCCCACTCTGTGCCTGGGGGGACTCACTCTTCCTCCCTCCTGCCTTCCTGAGTCTGCGTTTGTCTCTTCTGGCCAGCGTCCTCCAGGGACAAAATACAAACTGTGTGATCCAGATGACCGCACAAATGAGTTCAATGCTCTGACGTTTCCATTTAAAACTGGCATTGCACAGCTGCAAAATTCATGCTTGTAATTTAAATTCTTCATTTTTATTTACATATAATGACATTAAATAGCAAATTAAAAACACCATGACTGGTGATGGTTGCACAACAATGGGAATGTATTTAATACCTCTGAACTGTACACTTAAAAATGTGCAAGATGTACATGTAATGAGTAAATGTAAAAAAGGTTAAAGTGGCAAATTTTATGTTATGTGTATTTTACCACAATAACAAAAAGGAAAAAAAGAGTGAAAACAAACCAACACCATGACAAGGCAAGAGAGACCACAGGAAAAAAGGGAAAAGCTTTGTACCTAAATACCTTTAAAGGCACTTTTTCCTGCTTTTGAGCAACTTTCATCCAGCACTGGGCCTGCAAATTATGCAGCCTGCACTTCACAGGCTCCCCTGACTTGGAGATGGTGACATTAATTCTTACACAATGTTAGAGGTGCAAGTCTACTCCTGGGGGTGGAGGACGTTCCCAGTCTACGACTGAAGGTCATTTCCATATTAGTATCCGTTCATCCACAGAGAAAAAAAAGGAAGGAAATTAAAAGTAAAAAAACAAAGAAATTCCTCCACTTTGATGAGCACTCATCACCTTTCTAGATAGCCTCGTGTGTGCACAGGGCAGTGTGAGGTCAAGTCATTAATTGTGAGAGACCCTCTTCAAGAACGTAGCTTCTCACACTTAGCACAGGTTTCTATACTTCCAGCATATTGCAAATGATTTAGGTCATTTTTCATCCTCCTGTCTGAAGTCTGGCGCCTCAAAAGATAATGAATAAGCTTGTAGCTTCTCAGAGCTTTAGTATGAAAAAGGGAATAAAGCAGATTTAAGTGCAGAAATTTGCACTTTTCTAAGTGCAAATCTACTTTTCTGTAGCACCATTTGTCTAAGTAAAATTGGTGGGGCTCCATTTTAAATGAGATTTTTAAAAGAGAGTATAGCATCTTGGCCCTGCCTTCCAGGTGAAGAAAACTTTCTCTAAACTGAAGCTGCTATGGTTTATAAATTTCTCATAGTTACTCTCCCATTGACGAATAATGTATCCACCTAAACACCCTTTCTCTGCACTCTCGTGAACCTTGGTAAGCTCTTTAGGCAGGCGTGGGAAGCTTAATGTATTTCCTGTGAAATCTCACTATTCTCCTTGATCAGCTTATCCCAGCTTTGCAAATTGAAAAAAATTCATTCCTGGCATCAACAGCCTGTTAAATTGGTTCTGATTAATAATTGAATCTTAAGACCCTTTCAAGGCAACATTTACAACAACAGATTAGTGGGGAAGGGAGAGTGATGCAGGTAGCACCGTGTCAGCATGGAGCAGACTGATGACCTCGACTAGAGGTTAATGCAGAGTCCAGATTCTGGGAGAGCGTTGTTCCTAAGAAAAATTATAGAAATACACAGAAACTTCTCCCCTGCAGACTGATGGACCTGGTGTTTATTTCCCAGTAGTGTGCTTTTAATGCTGGTCTAGACACATTCTTCTTGGACTTGGAGTGTGACTGCAGGTCATATTCTTGTGGTTCACATTAAGCCTTTTTGGATTTTGAATTATTTATAATGGCATTGCAGAATATTTCTTCCTTTAATCCTGAAGGAAAAAATACAGTTCTCCTGAAACATCAGGCTGAGAAGCAGATGGGCTCCTAGCTTAACAATCCAAAGGAATAGTCGTCTTGGATGATTTCCAGGCATATGGTGTGTCCAAATGACTCTAGATTTGTATGGCAAATCCTTTAAGCATGTCCAGGCTTGTGCAACACCGGGACTGGCATGGGCCTGGATTCTCCCAGCACAACCTATGATGATAGTTTCAATCCTGTTATTCTTTCACCCACTGCAGAAAAAAGAAGGAAACCTAAAAGTAAAAAAACAAAGAGATTTTTGCATTGAGATGCGCACCCCTCACATTTTTAAGTAACCCCTAGAGTTTCTCAGCAGAGGCCCTTAGGCTGCCCGAAAGTGTGCGCCAGAACCGCCTGGGGAATTGGTTTCAAATGCTGACACCCACACTCTTTCCAGATCTACTGATTCCAACTCCTTGGGAATTTTTGAGTTATCCAGGAGACTCTTACGTAGTAAAATTGGAGAACCACTGACCTCCAGGCACTTTCACTAATTTCAGTGAATTATTGTATTTTCAAAACCCAAGGATCCAACAGTTCTATTGCACACATGAGAATCTTTAACTCACGTGCTTAGTAAGAGTAATTTGTGTGTTTTGTAATTCCTGGAGGTTGAGAGCAAATTTCTTCCAACATTCATTCTTTCAGTGAGCATGTATGGAGGATGTACTGTGACCTGGGTGCTCTGCTGGGTGCTGTAAATTAACTGATCTTCACAGCTTCTCTATGAGCAGTGATACCCTGCATGTTTGATAAACTTAGGAAAACCTCGGCCTGCAAGAGAGGGATGAGAAGTGAATCTTTGAGAGAATTAGGGAAAAGGTAATAACAACAGCTAAGAGACTCCCAACTCCCTTGCATTATTGTGATTTTGCTATATGCCAGGGGCTTTGTATTATCTCATTTCATCCTCACAATAACCTGTGAAGTAGGTAGTAGAATATTGTCCCCAGTTGACAGATGAGGACACTATAGCTCAGTGAAGCTTTTCAACTAGTAAGCAGTGGAGCAGGGATTCATTCCTGGCAGTCTGCTTCCAGAATATAAGCTCTTTTTTCAACACTATTCCAACTGTCATGGTAGTTTTCCTTTCCCTAATAAGGCAGAAACCAGGAGGTGATGCTATCAAATGTGAATATTTTGTATTACCATGTGGCCACCTAATTTCTATTCCAATGGTGAGTCATTCTGTATTAAATCCATGAAGCACACACATATGCCAGGCTTTGGGGATTGAGATGAATAAATGTGTGTCTCAAGAAGCTCCCAGTTACTGACACTTTCAGTCATATAGAAAGTCCAGAATTAGAACTCAGAACCCACAACTTCCTTGAGCAATCTTGAAGCCATTTAGCGGCCTGGCCCACCTTTCTAAAATTCTCCCCAGAAAAGTAGTTTCCAACACCTTTGCATTATTGTGATGTCAGAATAACTCTGCCAGTTTGGCTGTTATTCAAGCAACACCACTCCTGGGGGCAGTAAATTTGGAACTGAATCCTCTTTGTCATGCAATGTGGAGAATTATAATTTTTTAACACTTTTCACTGTATTAAATCCAGTCTTTTTCCTCCTTCCCGAGTGCTGGTAAAATTTACTAGGCTCCCAAAACTGGCCCCCTCAATGGAATCCCTAATAACAACGAGCAAAGCTATTCACAAGAACAAAGGGAGGTTTCTAGCTGAAGGTTCTGTGGGAGAGAAATAGGGCATGTGGTTTGTAATCTTTACAACATAGCTGCTTCTGTGGCAAACTCTAGTTAAAATAAGTTGGTAAATTCTAGCTGTGTCCCAGGCTACTTCCTGCTATGAAGGCTGAATACAAACCAGAATATCTCACTGTCAATATGAAAACTGTATAAAAATATCTTAAAGATCCTTTAGACTTGCCCTGAAAGCTACCATTGCAGATTTCTTTCACCCCAAACCAATCAACTGGTAAGAATTTTCCTCAGCCCCTTTTACATTGCGGGTGTTCCAGTACTGACGGTGGCTTCCTAGGGGCAAAACAGCCCTCGGGGCTCAGGACCAGACTGCTGGACCTGGGGCAGGCTCAGATCTTACAGCAGACTACAATTCACAGGCTCCCTGCCCCCTCACAGTTTGGTCCCAAAAGTAGTGCTACCTCCAGAGACCCCTCCCAAACATACATATAGACAGAGAGAGTGTCTTGCCCTGCCCTGCTTCTACTTTGTCATCACCCTAAGCTGCTTCCCCCCACCTTGAGAACCCTCAGTCCAGTACCACCACCAATACCCTGTCTGCTTTCTCCCTCTCTATTCCTAGGTAGCTGAGCAGAGCTGGAGAAAGACCCAAACGTGGTGGTGCATCTACTGCACCATCATAGGACTAACCTCTTCTGAGCACTCCTTGCCACTTGGCACTCCTTATTGATTCCTTGTTGGTCCCTCACATGTCCCTTCCAGAAGTGGCTCTAAACCGCCTCCTCTTTGCTCAAGCCTGAGACACACCTCTACCCTCGGTGGACCCCACTAGCCCCCTCTGCTGAGATAAAGCTCATCTAATGACAACTTCAAATTACTTCTTGTCCACCTCAAATCTTTGCTTTATTTTCACTCTTTTTAATTCCCTCATCTCTGTCTCTGTCATTTTTCTGTCCCAGAGACTACTCTTCCTCCTGAGTTCTTTTTTTTTAAAAAAATAACTCCCCATTCCCCTGTCCCCCCAACCCCCTAGCCCCTGGCACCATCATTCTACTTTCTGTTCTGTGATTTTGACTACTCTAAGTATCTCATAGAAGTGGAATCATACATTATTTGTCTTTTTGTAACTGGCTTGTTTCACTTAGCATAACGTCTTCAAGATTCATCCACGTGGGAGCATGTGTCAGAATTTCCTTCTTTTTTAAGGCTGAATAATATTCGATTGTATGTATATACCACATTTTGCTTATCCATTCATCCATCAATGGAAACTGGAGTGGCTTCCACGTTTTAGCTTTTGTGCCTCCTGAGTTATTAACCTTCTCTCCTTTGGCCCCTCTGGACTTTAGAGTCTATCAATTTCTTTCTTTCTGCCTCACATTGAAGCTCTTTCTCTCCATTAGCATCTTCCCCTCATCCTATAGAAGTGCTCAGGGCCAGGATCTCCACTCTCTACATCGTGAGCTTTCACTCTTTCTCTTGCCTTTTCACCACCACAATTTCATTTTTAAAAATAATCTATTCCCCACACTCCACTTCCACACTACCTATTTACTCTTTTTGAAAAAAAAATTATTATGAATATTTCCTGTGTTCAAAAAAGTATAAATAATTATGTGATAAACACCTGTTTCTTCACCATGTGGCTTAAGAAAAAAAGCATTGCCAATACCCCCATTCAGAGTTGGACTGGGATTTAATCTTGCTTCTAATCCTTCCACCACTATCCCCCAAACACACATACACCACACACACACACACGCACACCCCTCAAATGGCCTTTTTTCTCTGGTCTTCTCTGCAACCTTACTTGACCTTCTCCTTGGAACCATCTCCTCTCTTGGCTACCATGACCCTGGACTCTCCTGGCTCCCATTCTAAGTCTTTGATTCCCCCGTCTCTGCCTTCTCCAGCTCCTCTTCCCCTTCCAAGTTTCTGACCTTTGTCTTCTCTTCTCTCCACTGTCGCTCTTCTCTATGTTATCCACTTCCGTTGTTTTACCTCTCATTGACTCCCGACTCTCAATGACTCCCAAGTCTCAATCTCCAGTCTATATTTTTCACCCAAGTTCTATTTCCAAATTTCTGCTTGCATAGTAGACATGACTAGGCTGTGCTACTAGCACCTCCAATTGGCAAACTCAGGGCTTTATCCTCAACCCTGTCCTGTTTGACAGTCTCGGGAATGACTCAGATAGAGATATGAGCTTATCAAATTTGTGAAGGACACAAAGCTGTGTGGAGTATCATACATCTGGATAACAGTATGAATCCAAAAGACTTTGACAGGTTGACTCCAACAGGATGACACTTAACAAAGGTCAGCGCAAGGACCTGACCATGGTTCTAAACACCCAATCACACAATCAGAAAGGTCATAAGTCAAGAGCTGTATAGAAGAAAGGCACAAGGGATTTAGTTACATGGCAAGGTCATTGAGCACCAATACTGTGAAAAAGCTAATGGAATCTTAAGCTATAAAAGATAAAATATCTAGAGCAAGGAAAGGAATGTCCTTCTCAATTTAATAGTATTTGATTCCTGCCTAGAGTGCTGATTTCAGCTCTGGACACCACAGTCAAAGCAAGACTATAGGAAACTTGGTGGGCGTTCAGACAGGAACAACTGGGACCATGAAAGTATCTAAAATAGGTCCTATGGCCATGTCGTAAGGGCTCTCCAGAAGAGATATTAGACAGGCTCTCTGTAGCTCCATGTTATACAGCACCAGTAGGGGGCACTACAGGCTACTGATTCAACCCAGGCCAGTGAGGAACTCTCCAACTCTCTGAGCTGCAGAACGTGGAAAGGTCCTTTGAGGGAGGTAGTGAGTAACGAGGGGAGGTTTCCAATTTCGGTGGTTATCGAGATGGAAATTCCAGCTTCCTCTCTTTGAATCTCTTCCACCACTGAGGTCCTTGATTATATGTACCCACCTAGAACTGAACTCACCATATAACACATTAAGGTTGAAAAGCCAACATTCATTCTTATAGCCACAGAAAAAAGCATTCAGTGATTTAAGAAAATCTTGAAATTCAGGGAAAACTTGTAACACAGGAGAACTTCCTCGACCCATTATAGCATATCCACTAAAAAACAATGGCAAACATCATTCCTCATTGTGAAACATTGGAAGTCCTCCCTTTAAAGTCAGGAACAAGAGAAGATGCCTCCACCAACCACTACCATTAAGCATTATGCTGAAAGTTACCCACCTAAGAGAACATAAGACAAATAGAAAGGACATAACTGGGTTTGATACCTAGCTCTATAGCTTACAATTTATATGACCTTGGGAAATTTATTCAGCCATATCTTTTTCTCATCTATAAAATGAGCAATCATTACTACCTTAAGGAGGTTTTGTGAGAGTCATGCCTCTGGGTGGGACACAACCAGACCCCAACAGGAAACAGACAGCGCCCTCAATCAGGGTAATTTAGGAGAGTTTAGGGAAGCAACTATTTACAAAGATGTGGGCAGGACTAAGGAGCACCAAGAGGGATGAAGAGGCCTCCCCGGGTTAGCCAGAAGCTGGAGAGAAGCATAGCTGCAGCTTTCTCTGTAACTGGCGGTGGGAGAGGCCCCCCTATAGGAGCTGTGGCCTTCAGTAGAGGAATACTACCACCCATCCTGTGGCCCGTTAGGAGAGAAAATACCTCAGCTTCTCTCTCTTTCCATCCTCCAACCTCCTGCCAATGTTTCCTATTGGCTGAAGCCAGAGGGCAAAAGAGCCCAGTTGACGCAGTCTAAAGAGATCAGCCTCCTAGGGCGCAGAGCTGGGTGGGGAAGGGTGGAGAATGGATCTTGAGGAGCAATCAGAAAATATCAAGCAAAGTACTTAATAAATTTTAGTCATCGTCTTCATTCCTTCCACTTGTGTTTTCCTCATCAAGCAATGCTGATCTGTAAATTGGAAATTTTTTAGCCACTCTTATACCTTTTCAAAAAGCCTCAATTCAAAGGGCGTTCAGGGGCTGGCCTCGTGGCTTGGCGGTTAAGTGTGCGCGCTCCGCTGCTGGCGGCCCGGCTTCGGATCCCGGGTACACACTGACGCACCGCTTCTCCGGCCATGCTGAGGCCGTGTCCCATGTACAGCAACTAGAAGGATGTGAAACTATGATGTACAACTATCTACTGGGGCTTTGGGGGAAAATAAATAAATAAATAAAATTATTTAAAAAAAAAAGGGTGTTCATTATTTTATTTGATCCTCATAGCACTTTATTAGGTAAATGGGTAAGTAGTAGTATACTGAGGCTTGAGATTAAATGACTTTTCAAAGACCATGGAGGCCCAAGGCTATAACCCAGATTCATTAGATTTGTGAGATGTCCCCAAGAGACAGATGCTGAAAAATGTTATTTGACGATCTGAAGGTTGAGTAAGTTAATGAATCTTAAACATCATCATCATCCACCCACTTCATCAGGCAGAAAGTTGCATCTCCAAAACAGGATTTGACTCCACTTACAATTAAGTATATATGTGTGTGTATAGTATATATGCATATATATCTCTATATTATTTATAATAAGGGATATATATGCAACAAAAGAGACATATTATTAATAAAAGAGAAAATCAGAACCGAGGAATGGAGCACAATTCAAATATGCCGATCATAAAAGTCGCTCTAGTTGCTGTGGCTGAGCATCAAATTTCATTCTGAGCTTCTTGGCATCAGTAAGTTACACAATTTTCTCGTTATCAGAAAAGAAACAACATGCTGCTTTCTCAAGGAAAAAGCAGGGAAATGTTCCTAGAAAAACACTCTATAATAAATTTCTTAGGGAAGAAACTTCCTTTTATGTGAGACACTGAGTGACATAGAGGACAGCGTCCTTGACAACAGTTTTATAATTGTATAATAAAAAGGAGTGTTTTCCATGGCTATTCCTTGAAATCAGGGTGTAACATTAAAGTACATCTCAGTGAAGGGGATTCTGGGAGAAGCTAAGGTAATGGTCCAGGCATAAAGCTTCCTGGTTCTAACATGGTCAATGGTGGACCCTAGAGAACCCATGGGAAGAGGAGAGACAGTCCTTCCCTTTGAGACAATCTTCCCTAAGTAGCACTGCCGTCAGGCAGCCTTTTGATTGGTGCTAGGATCCACGGCTGCAGCCTGAGGGAATTCATGGGCTTTGTGGAACAGATCAGCAGAGGTCAGGGCTGGGCTGACAATCTAGTATGACAGCATTGTGACCTCTCATTCATGGAGACATTGGGTCCTGACAGGCAGCAAGTTAGAACTTTCTTGGGCAAGTGACACAGCAGTGCCTGTCTCCCAGCATCTTCCAGCAATTGGTTTTCAACTATCAAAGAGTAAAAGGAGACAAACGGACCTGGGGATAGAAAATACTCTCCAAATTTCACCTCCTTTGAATTTAAATCTCAACTATGACTTCCCAAAAATGCCCTACAGTCTGCCAGCCAGATGAATGAGCCCCTCACCTTTTGCTGAGAGTTACAGACCAGGGCTAGTTAGAGTCCCCTATCCCCTGAATTTTAATGCAGGTGAAATGAGGTGGAAATGAACTTTAGGGGTGGACTTGAAACGAGCTAATATAGGCGCTACCTTGTATTGCCACCTCCAGGTGCCAGGCACTTTAAAACATTATCTCTAATCTTCACTGCTTACTTTTCAGGTAGGTGGTTATCTCCACTTTATTTTTCAGATAAGAAAGTGAGGTTCTGAGATGATAAGCAGTTGCCCAGGTCACACATTGGTAGCTGTATTTGATCCCAGCTTTCTCTGACCTCAAGCATGGGCTCACTGTTGCTACTCTCCTCAAGGCAGTGGAAGGCTTGATGCTTTGACCTCTGTGACTTGGAGAAGGGCAGGTCTGGGCTCCCTGGCTGCCTGTGTATGAGCTGCTGGTCTTGCCTGGGTCCCAGGTCCCTGACTGGGTACCGGCTCCAGCTGTCCCTCGCCCCTGCAAAGCTCAAAGCTGGACACAGATCTGGACCTGCCACACCCTGGGGCCAGCTTTTCAAGGAACTTTATCCACACCTCCCATTGGCCCTCACAACAACCTAGGAAGTAGGTAGAACCAATAGATGACACTCATTACAGAGAGTCAGAGGTAAATCTGTCACACACACGCACACACATGCACGCACACACACACACAGCTGCCCGTGTCAGAGCTGGGAGAAGAGCCCAGCTGCTTGGCCTGCCCAGTCCCAGGAGAGCATGTGTGGGAAAATGTTGTGTAGCTGAGAAACTGTGTCTGTAAACAACGTCATGCCACCTCGGATGTGGCAGCATAGCCCAGTTATACAAGCTCAAGTGATGCTCTGTTAATTTCCCTTCATCTTTGGCTAGTGGGTTTTTTCTAATTAGAGCCCCCAAACCCACCGTGAAAATAAATTAAGAATAGAAGTGGCTTTGTTTTATTGATTCCATATCATATTTTCCATTGATTTCCTTGACCTTCACTTATCTCTCTTCATCTCAAAACCCTATAAAGTGAACAATGCAAAAATGATGGTTAGGGGCTTGAACTTCTGGAGACATTGATCTTCTTGGAGACATTTCAGTTTATTCTTCTGGGTGTATTGGATTTCATTCTGGCCAAACTGACTCTCCTGCCCCCATTTTTAAAGAACATCTGCCAACACCTGTGGTCCCTGACCAATTACGAATGAAGCAGCAGAGTTAAAACCGCTGTGTTTATTTCGGTGGCATCAAAGCCTAATCAAAATACAAGCACTGTGTTTTTAGCATCCTGTCTCTTATACTGGCTCCTCTGCAGTTGGGATCTGCATGGCAATAAACCCTGAGCTGCCTCAGGGCAACCTGTGGTCAGGACGGCAGGGCACTGCCAAAAAGGCAACTGTCATCCACTGACTAGCTATTGCAGGCCAGGCACTTTACTCCCATTATCATTACTTAGTCCTCACATAACCTATTGGGTAGATTTGTCGTCCTCCTTGTGGAGGTGACAACACAGACTCAGAGACATCAGGTAACTGGCTCAGGCTCACACGGTGAGTCATTGGCTGGGTCAGGATTTGAACCCAGTTCTCTCTGATTGCAAAGCGCATTTTCTCTTCCTTGTGCTATGCTCCTCACTCCATTTCACCTCTGGGAGAATCAGGTACTAAACTCTATAAAATTGGGACCAGTCATTCACGACGGGCAGGCAGCCCTGGAGAAGAAGTCTCTCATATTTTCTGAGCAGGTCTCATCCTGGTGCAGATAGATGTGTTTCTCTGGAGGGAAAAGAGCTCCATTTTTTAACTTAGTGTTGTTCTTGGTTTGAGCCCTACTATTCTTTTTCCCATAATCCCATCTTCATGTTTCCTCCCAGCCTTCATCATTCTCTTTCTCATCTCCAAAATCATTTCTCAACTTCCCTTTTTCCCTCTTAGCAAATTTCTTGCCCAGTCAAGAAATGGGTGGATGGAGTTCATTTAGCTAATTATTTACTTAACATGTATTGAATCACCTTCTACATGCCAAGGAGAGATAGATGAGAAAACCAACCATGAAGTACCACTTGCTCCCGGAACACAGAGGGAGAAGGAGCTAAGCAGGCCTACAGGGGTCAGGAGAGCTTCCCAGGGTAGCTTCCTCATCCAGGTAACCCACCCCTACACCACAGAATCTTCTACAAACAGAACAAAAATCTAGCACCGCTCTTCAGACGTGCTTACATTCATTCAAGAGAGGTGGTATGTGTGGGGTTCAGGATCACAGACTCTGGCGTCGCCAAACTATGATAATCCCAATCTGTAAAATGGGGATAATGATAGTGCCTGCCTCTTGGGATCGTTGTGATGTATATGTTTGTAAAGTGCCTGGATCATTGCTGGCACAAAGTTAGCACTACATAACTGTTAGCTGTTCTTCTTCTTCTTCACTCAGTCACCCAACATGTGTGGAGCCCCCTCTGTGTGAAAATTCTCTGCAGGAGACAGCACTGAATACCAAGGAGCATCACACACCTACAGCTAAGTGTGGGGTTTGGTATCGCACAGATCAAGTGCAGATCCCAGCTCGGCCGCTTACCAGCCCTGTGACCACAAGCAAGCCACTTACCCTCTTGCAACTTCAGTAAAACGGGAATAGTGCTATCTGTCTCACAGGGCAAAGATTACAGGTGAAAACGTATGAAGGTTCTTTGCACAGAGCCTGCTCACTCATGGCAAAGACAAAATAAATGGCAACTGCTAATGTCATCATAAGCACCATCCCAGGTCCAAGAAACTGACTTCCTGGAGCCTTCAGCCAGATGGGAAGCCAAAGCGGAAAACTCCACCAGCCCTGAAGCAGGCGGCCTGCGACAGCGGGACTTCACCAGACTGAAGGCCCAGCTTATGTGTTGAGGAAAGAAGCTCTGGGCAGTTTTCTTGAGGACTCTGACTTCCTCCAAGATGGTCACCCCCATGACAGACCCAACCAGAGTGAAATGTAAGATCTGGGTGTCTGGAGGACTCAGCCATCCCAAAACCTATCTGTGTGAAATGTGTACAGCATGCTCGAAGAAACACCCTAAAGAGCAAGAAAGGATCCCAACTGTGGCGTCTTTTCCTCACAGAAGTGGGAGAGGGGAGCCACTCTATGGAAAGTGTGGAGGTACCCAGTCCTGAGAGGTCCCAGGTCTCTAGTTCAGTGTGGGGCTGGAGCAAATCACAGCACTTGACTGAGGGTCAGCCTAAACGGCCTCGTTTCCCTTAGCCACCCAAATCCTTGACAAGCATGTTTTAATTCTTTTAATAGCCAGTGCAGGTTGAAGCATTGGGCTGCTAAAACTTTTCAAAAGAAGACAAAGTAGAGGTATGTGTATGTACGAATACATCTGTCAGGTTTAGTTGGTCTTCAATTCATCTTCCTAAAAGGCATGTGTGTCAAGTAAATATGTTGTTAGTAAGGTTATTTTAAAAGAAAAACAGCGGCAGATGAGCCTATTAAGAAAAAAATGAAAAGAAACTGAAACCAGTATGTTAATTTTTAATTCTGATTTTTAACAATACACTGTATATGAATGTGCTCATACACTCCCACACACACATTTTATTTATTTTTCTGTACATTTCCAAAAGGATTTCAGGTACTGACAGCAAACTGCCTTCGCACACTGTTTGCCCTCCCAGAGTGGGAGACCTCAGAATGGGAGGCCAGGCCCCTAGCAAGACCTTGAGTTCGCCAGCTTCACAAAGCTAGTCTCGGTGGTCCTCAGGATGTTATGGGAAGGTCCAAGGGTGCTTTTGTGGGAGAAAGGGTGGGGAAGGAGCTGAGGATGCCTAATGAAAACTGGCCTATGGGGTCTCCCCTCACTGACGTGAACACTGATGTTGGGGTGAGCAGGTGAGCCCAGAAATGTGATAGGACTCCCAAGAAATGTCAACCATATATAGCTGGTAGCTGCTCTAATCTCATTTCTCTAATTCTCTTTATTATTAGAATGTTCAAAATATTAACCTCACTCTGGATATTAAATAATTTGGACAAATCACAATTGATGCCAATTAACTGTGCTGAAGAGCATTTCCTCTTAATACTACAATTCACAATTGCACATAATTGCAATCTAATTTATTAGCTTTAATTAATATTTGACTTATATAAAAAGAGATGGGAGAGATTTTTCAAGAGTTGTCTTTCTGCTGACGGTGTTTTAGTGCCTAAAAGGAAGCCTTTATTTGCTGATGTAATTCTTTCTTATGTTCAAATGAATTGGGTTTCATGAGGCTCTCAGAGTCACAATACGTACCTGTTATTTCAGGCTCACTCATCGCCCCTAACTGCACGACATTAAAACTCTGTAGTTCAATGGTTCTTGCGGAGAATAATTTTATGTGAATTATCATCTCTGTTCATGAGGTGGAATGCTCGTTGCCGGTAAATAGGGCAGGCCCTGGGCACAGTTGTGCAGTCAGAATTCGTCTTTGATGCGCCTCCATGTTCCTTTCTTTGCCCCCCTTGTCAGTGACTCCCTGAGCCCACCCCCAGCTCCTCACACCTCCTGCCACCCTCTCTCCAGCCCACCAGATCCAAGCCGGCGCCGCCCTCCTTGGCCTGAGTCCATCAAAATTTACTAGTCCTGAGTCCAGGCAGGTCATTAAAGCCCATCTGGGTGAATTAATTTATAATAAAATGTTATCTGACTGATAATAGCTCTTTATATTCCTCCCAGATAATACAGCTTCATTTTAACAAAGACCTTCAAAACCTTAGGCATGTTTAATGATGGTGGAAACATTAGTTCTTAGTAGCAGATAGAGGAGATTGTTCCCACTTCACGAGCCTTTTAGAATTCTTTAAATTATGTGATTAAAAAAAAAAATCACAACTCTACACCCACAATTAAGAGAGGCAGGAGGATCCCCAGTTTAGTTAGCTATTGATTCAATCTTTACTTCAAATATTTATCAATCACGATTGTGTCCCACACTGTGCCAAATGCTGGAGATAGATAAAGACACTCTATATTTACAAAATGTTTTCCTCCCCACTCACCTTCAAATCCTATGTTTGCATGCTTCTCTCTCTCCATCACTCACCCCCAAGACTGTGAGCTCCTCCTGGCAGCTCCTCTTCATCCTGGGAACCCCAATGCCTGGCACACTGTATAAACTCAATATTGAATAGATGCTTCGAATGAAGAATTCCAGGGTCAAGCAACTATTTAGGGAACATTGGGTTAAAAAGAGGTTTCTGACACAACCCACAGAATGGGAAAATTTATTTGCAAATTATACACCCGCTAATGGACTTGTATCCAGAATGTGTAAAGAAGTCTTAAAACTCAACAATAAAAAGACAAGTAACCCAATTAACAACTAGGCAAAGAATTTCAATAGACATTTCTCCAAATGATATACACAAGATATACAGATGGCCAGTAAGCACATGAAAAGATACTCAACATCATTAGTCATTAGGGTATTATGAATCAAAACCACAATGAGATACCACTTCCCACCTACCAGGATGGCTGTGATCAAAAAGATAGACAATAATAAGTGTTGGTGAAGATAGGGAGAAATTGAAACCCTCATATATTGCCGATGGGAATGTCAAATGGTGCAGACACTTTGGAAAACAGTTTGGAAAGTCCTCAAAAAGTTAAACACCATATAACCAGCAATTCTACTCCTAGGTATATACCCAAGAGAAATAAAAACTATGTCCACGTGGAAACTTGTACAAGAATGTTTAGAGCAGCATTATTCATAATAGTCAAAAGACGGATGGGATCGGCCCGATGGTGCAGCAGTTAAGTGTGCGTGCTCCGCTGCTGCGGCCCGGCCCAGGGTACGGATCCCTGGCGTGCACCAACTCACTGCTTGTCAAGCCATGCTGTGGCAGCGTCCTATATAAAGTGGAGGAAGATGGGCATGGATGTTAGCCCAGGACCAGTCTTCCTCAGCAGAAAGAGGATTGGCGACAGACGTTAGCTCAAGGCTGATCTTCCTCAAAAAAAAAAAAAAAAAAAAAAATGGAAACAACCCAAATAACTATCAGTTGAAGAATGAATAATCAAAATATGGTCTATCCAGGGGCTGGCCTGGTGGCGCAGTGGTTAAGTGTACGTGCTCCGCTTCCGCGGCCCAGGGTTCGCAGGTTCGGATCCCAGGCGCACACCGACGCACTGCTTGTCAAACCATGCTGTGGTGGAGTCCCATATAAAGTAGAGGAAGATGGGCACGGATGTTAGCCCAGGGCCAATCTTCCTCAGCAAAAAAAGAGGAAGATTGGCATCGCATGTTAGCACAGGGCTGATCTTCCTCACCAAAATATATATATATATATATATGGTCTATCCATATAATGGAATACTATTTGGCAATAAAAAAAAATGAAGTACTGCTTCATGCTACAACATGGATGAACCTTGAAAACATTACGCTGATTAAAAGAAGCCAGTCACAAAGGACCACATATTGCATGATTTCATTTATATGAAATGTCTTGAATAGGCAAATCCATAGAGACAGAAAGTAGATTAGTATTTCTACGGGCTGGAGAGAGTGGAGAATAGTAAGGTATGGGGTTTTTGTGGTGATGAAAATATTCTACAATCAGTTAGTAGTGCTGGTTGCACAACTCTATGAATATACTAAAAATCAATGAATTGTACTAAGAGGTATGTGAATTATATCTCAATAAAACTGTTATTAAAGAAAGTTTCTCTCCCATGGGACTCCTCATTGGGTAATAAATCCTCAAGTGGCGGATGTATGGTTTATGTTGTATTTAGAGTAAATAACTGTCTTCATTTGTCTGGGACTAAGGATGTTCCCAAACACAACTTTCAGCAGTAAAACCGGGAAAGTCCTAGCCCAAACCATGCAATATTTGGGACATCTACTAAAGAAGCGTTCAATGTTCATCTGAAATTTAACTAGGCATCCTGTATTTTTACTTGCTAAATCTGCAACCCTAGTTTTACAAGATGATTCAATTCACCTGGATCAAGTTGAAGCAGAGATCTAGAATTAAAATTAAAAAGCAAAGAGGTTGGTGGTGAACACAATGCGATCTATCCAGAAACTGATATATAATAACGTACACCTGAAATTTACACAATGTTATAAGCCAATATGACCTCAATAAAATAATTTAAAAAAAAAAAAAGCGAAGAGGGACCAAAGGAGTTTGAAGTTAAGGAGAAGAGCTCCCAAAGCATTTTATAACATTGGCCCCAAGACTACGACTAAAGAGTTTTGCCCAAACCATGTGAAACTTCTTTTCACAACCTTCTGAGTAAAGTTCTCTCATTTCCGACATCTATAGCAAAGGGTCCCTATCAGAGGACTCTTTAAAAAATGATATTAATAAATAGTTACATGAAATAATGTGTTTCTTAAAGGTATTTCATCTTGGATGAAGCTTAAATTAAGCTTCCTCCTGGCAGCTGAGTACATGATGACTTGTGTTATAACTCAGTCTAATTTTTTAGCCCAACTAGTGCTTTGACAGACAGGCTGTTAAAAATAGAAGGAGGCCTAGTACAGGACAGGAGCCTGGCATCTTTTCCATAGTGATGAATGAAAATGCAGCCTGTTCTCTGGGCCTCCGTGGTTGAAGGGAAAGTGTGTGCAGCTGTGATCAGGTTAAAAGGCTGTGGCTTATAATTTGGAAATTAGTGTGTCACGTGTTACTGAGGCAGAAGATGAGGGATGTAACTCGCACGCGAGTTCTCTGGAAATGCTTAGGTACTAGTAGTAACGGGCTTGCGTGTCTGATCAGGTGAGAGGCGCGGTAGTTTCAGAATCATTTATATTTCCCTCCTCCGGAGCAAGAACTCAGTTCATTCATTGTTCTCCCCATGACCTCTCAGCACAGAGAAGCGGCCAGCAGGGGACACCAAAGCAGCCCAACCCAGAGGAACGGATGCATGTCCCCAAGTCGTTGACACTCACTCCTGAGCACCAGGTGATCTTCACAGCCTTCCCTTTGAGCTTCCGTGCCCGGCGGCGCGTTTCAGCAACGCAACACGGGGGTTGAGCGCGAGGGTTTGGAGTCACCCAGACCAGGGTTCCAGATCTGGCTCTCCCACTTAAAACCTTTGCAGCCTCCTTAATCCGTGGACAAGGATTACAAAGTACCTCTCTCAGAGGCAGGTGGTAAGAATTAAATGAGATAGTGCCTGGAAAGTGGTTAATACCAAATCCTGAGCCTGGTGGTGATAAATGCTCTGTTCCTCAGTATGCCCTGGAAGTTGTAGAACCGGGAACCCAGTACACCTGGGTTCAGGTGCTAACATCACAGTGAAGGTATTAGCCTCCTTCCACTCCCTTCTTTTTTTTTTTTTTTATAATTTTATTTATTTATTTTTCCCCCAAAGCCCCAGTAGATAGTTGCATGTCACAGCTGCACATCCCTCCAGCTGCTGCATGTGGGACGCGGCCTCAACACGGCCAGAGAAGCTGTGTGTCGGTGCGCGCCCGGGATCTGAACCCGGGCCGCCAGCATCGGAGCGCGCGCACTTAACCGCCAAGCCACGGGGTCGGCCTGTCCACTCCCTTCTGTTCTAGTATCTCCTCCCCTCCCTCTCTCCTTCCGCATGGACGCTCTGAGACCTACTTCATTCTCTGTCAGTTCAAAAGTCTTCATTCTGGTGGCTTGCCGCGCATATTCTCCACAGAAATACCCTGTGAGCCCCAAAGGTCTGTTCAGTCTTCTCTACCCCAATATTTCCCCGTGTGGTTGACCAGCCACCTGCATCAGAATCATCTGGACCTACAGAGTTGGAATTTCTGGGATGGAACCTAGGAGTCTGCATTTTAATGAGTTTCCTAGGTGAATCTTATGCATGATAAAGCTTGAGAATCTCTGCCATATTCCCAGTGAGATATTTTTTAAATAGAGAATATAGTACAGGTTGATGTCAACCAGCTGTTAGGAGGGAAATTAGCTGACTATCTGATTAAAGTAATTCGCGCTGAACCGTGAAGAACAAATAAACTCCCCTTTCAGGAGAATTTGCCTTCTGACATTTTTGCAAACCTTAATTAATTTCCAATTAGTGAACCTTGTGGGATGGACCTTGCCTGTGACCCATGCCTCAGGGGAAGCCTTTATATGGGCATTGAAAGGAAGGGTGTGTGACTTAGGAGCCCATTCCTCCTGCCCTAGACCCACCTGAAATTCAGCCCCAGGTCTGGGGACTGGTGGAGAGGAGGGACCAGAAGAGGAGGAGCAGTGGAAGGCAAAGGAGGAAGAATGGGAAATTGAGGAAAGGTTAAGAGAGGAGTGGGGCAGGGGGAAGGGGAGAGGGAAGACGAAGGAGAGCCCTCTCAAATATCCCACCTCCACAGCATTCGCTGCTCCAAGCTTGTGCACATGCAGAATGGACTGATGGTGAAAGGACCCAGCCACCATCCCTTCTACTCTACCCCAAAGGTGATCACAATGAGACTTCTCTAAGCTCTTCAGTTCAATTGTTTAGCATGAAACTGCCCAGTCGCATATGAAGCTGGAGGGAGAAGTAACTCCTTGCCCCTCTTTGCTGCTCTCAGCCCGTTTCTCCTCCCTCTGGAGGTGGGGACGGCACAGGCCCTGGTCCTTGGGCTTCCCCGCTTCTCTCTTACAGCCTCTAAGTGAATTCTTCCTATCTGATGGTTTTAAATATCGTCTGTACAACCAATGACTCCCAAATACGTTATCTGCAGTCCCAACCTCTCCCTTGCACGCCAGATCCTTAGGTCTAACTGTCTACTCTATATCTCCACTAGGTGTCGAATAGGCAGCTCAGCCTCACCACGTACAAAACTGAACTTCTGACTGTCCTCCAAAATAATCTATTTCTCCCGCAGTGTTCTTCATCCCAGTAAATTGCACCCTACTCACCCAAACAGATCAAAACCTTCAAAGTCATCCATGAGTGTCTCTCTCTCTCCCTCACACACACACACACACACACACTCCTCATCTGACCTGTCACCAAAGCCTGCTGGCTCT
This sequence comes from Diceros bicornis minor, assembly GCF_020826845.1. Classification (NCBI taxonomy): domain Eukaryota; kingdom Metazoa; phylum Chordata; class Mammalia; order Perissodactyla; family Rhinocerotidae; genus Diceros; species Diceros bicornis. Next base: position 13,265,859 of record NC_080742.1, on the reverse strand, counting down.
GCCTTAAGAATGCACCTTGAACCTGACCCTCTCTTCCTGCCTCCACCACTAGCAGCCTGGCCCAAGCCAGCGTCACCTCTCTCCCAGACCATGTCATTGTCTCCCAACTGTCCTCCCTGCTTCCCTGCTCTGACCCCTGCAGTCTGGTGGCCACACACAGCCACAGCTGAACCTTTTATAACATAATTCTCATCACCTCCCTCCCCATTTCCCTATTCTCCAGTGACTTCCTGTCACATTAAAAATAAAATCGAAACACCTTACCACAGTCTGAGGGTCCCCCAGGACCTGCCCCATCCACGTGCTGCCCCTTCTGTCTCCAGCTCCCCCTTGGCTGATGCCTCCACCCAGAAGGTGGAGATCCACAGTTATCTTTTTCCCTCACTTCATGCAGAGAAACCTTCCCTGACCACCTGCCCCAAGATAGCAACCCTCCTCTTACCTGATTTCTTCTTCATACCACTTAACACTACCTGATAATTACAGTGTATGTTTGTTTGTTGTCTGTCATGAGCTCTGTGAGGGCTGAGACTTACTCTCTCTTGTCCACCACTGTATCCCTAGTGCCTACAATAGTGCCTGGGATGTCATATATGCCCAATTAATATCTGTTGAATGAACAAATGAAGCAGAACTAAGCAAAAGTATGAATGTAAGTAAATATGGCTGCTAACAGGTGGTTTCAAGGTTATATTGAAGGTCTTATTTATTAGGAGAGTTAGAGGAAAGAATAGAATAACTGGTCCTCTCCTTCTCCCTCCCTTGTGTTATTTTATGGTGGCTAAGTGAGCATAGGGCATGTCCCTATTTCATTCCCTATTTCAATAAATGGTCATTTCTGGAGTTCTGGACCTCCTCTTTGCACACTAGGAAAATCTCTTCTTTATTCCACATTCTAAGCACTCAAAAATTATGTATTCACAATTACCAAATCACAAACTCAGCTTTTACCCACTTACTGTACATAAAACAGAGCTAATGCGATTAAACAATAGGAAGCTTTTTTATTGCAAAATTATATTAGTGGAATTCTCCCAGGGGCTAAGCTGCTCCCTCTCTGAAAGTTAAGCACATTCCAGAAATCACATTAAAACTCTTTCAGGCTTTCTTGGGTCTCAGGGGTCAAGGGAAGGGAAGCCTGATGTAACTCCACAAGGCCACTTACTACTCTCAATATTTAGCTACAGATGGGAGAATCTGATTTGTGACTTTCTTCCTATGTCTTAAAGTAAAGAAATCCATAGTATTTTCTCTTTTCACGCCAAAGCTTGTTATGCTGACAGCCGTTTTCCATAAATGGTACCCCCAAAGATGGGCATCGACTTCCACTAGTGGCACATCAGCATAAGCTCCACAGAGCATAGCAGAAAGCAAAAATGATTCCTTTGTAGGAAATAGCTAAAGGGAAGGGAAAGTGATCATCTAACTTACTCTATAAGAATATTATCTTAGCTTGGGTTCCCCAATAGGCAGACTCGGAAACAAGGAATCAAGTGTTTATTTGTTTGTTGAGGAAGAGCCCCCAGGAAACACTGGTAGGTAATGAGAAAGTGAGATGGGGAAGGGAGGGTAGCCAATAAAGAACATGTTACCAAGGAAGTCACTACTTGGGTACCTGGAGCTCAGTCCCACCAGGGAACTCTGGGAGTCCAGGGGCAAGGGAGGTGACACTTACACATCAGTTCTCATCAGCCATTGACTGAGGACTGCTGGGGATAGGGGACACTGATTCCGTGGCACTTCCAGTCTGCCCTGTGGGTAAGCAGAGAGAGAGCTCTTGTCTAGAGAAAGTCCTCTGGGAAAAAGATGCAGGGGCTTAAATGGTAAAACTCTGGGGAAAAGTGGAGAGAACCAACAGTCTCTGCTATGAGTACTGAGTTTTCCAAAAAGCGTTTCCTAAAAATGAATGTTCTCCCGTAAAGTCATCTTGTGTATGAACCGAGCTTAACAGGAGAACTCTGAAGAGTTTTCAGTGAGAACGGAAATCTTGGAGATGTGTTTGGAAGCAGGTCATTTTGGTTCAGGTTGAGTGGACTGCATCTGTTGGGGGGTGCTTTCTGAGTTCAGTTTGGGTTTTGTTTGTGACAACTCTCAACAGCCTGAGAATCAGAACAAGTTACAAAGGAAAGATCTGACTGGAGTACCTGACTGGAGAAAGCAGCCCTGCCTTTCCTTCTGGAAGCCGGCACTTCCTCTGGGGTTGCCTTCAGAAGGGCAGCTACCTGCTGTGGGCTGATCCTCCTTCCTAGAGCCACTCTGACCACTCTTTCCAAGACCAAGAACCTCAGACACGTGTGCACATGCATACATGCTCACTTAGGGGACCAGAATATTAGAGACACAACATCAATGAATTTTTTTCACATTCAGGCATATTTTTTAAGACACCTCACCCTTTCAAACAGTAAACAGTCTAATTATATAAAAATATATAATAGAGAAGTACATACCTTCCACAGCAAACAGACATTGAGGGCCTACTGTGCACCAGGCATTCTGCTGGGACATGAGGATGCAGAAATGAAATGCCCAGTTCTTGTCTTTAAGGCTCACACAACGCCAGTAGGGAAGATACCTCTGTGAATAGACACATGATACTCCAATGTACTCATCGTTATGTGTGTGAACAATGCACCAACAACCATGTGTAGGCATGTAGAAGGCAGAGGCCTTCAACTACCCTTGATAATGTTTGGAAAGCATTCTCAAAGAATATTTGGATATTTGGGATGTCTCAGTTTTCGAGGAAAAGGAAGAGGGTAGGTTCCTCTCTGAATTATTTTCATTGATTAATCTGCTGAAAATCTCTATGTTGACTTTTGAAAAGTCGAGCTTACATCAAAGAGTCAGAGGTAAAAAGGTAGAAGGAAAAGGAACAGTCACATGATAGCTTCTCCTCAAATAGAGACAAACTGAGTCTGACTAAAGTCAGAAACGGAACAAGAAAAAGAGGCAAAAGTATACATATTAGTTACACGCATCAAGGCAACAACTCAAAATTGGGAAAGAAAGCAGGTGAGGAGGAACGGAGGCAAATCTTCACTTTTCTAGAGGAGACAATAGATATTGTCTAAAACTGATAAATTAATAAACAGGGGAATGTTAGTATATTATTTCAACTATTAAAGTAGCTGCTGCAATAAAACTGGAAACTGTTAAAAGAGATTGTCTCAGGGGAGGAAGACTGAGTATGAGACGGGAGGAAGTGGGGTGGCTCTTTTCATCACAAGGTCACTCATGTGGTTTGATTTCTTTTAACAATATGCACATATTGCCTTGACAAAATAGAAATTAAAAAATTCAGTCTGCCACACTCTACCTGGTAAATTGTTCCCATCTCAAAAATTATGTAAGTGCAATCAGTTTTTGCCATTAAGGAGCGATTCTAATTAATTTCCTAGAGGTGTTCTTTTCTTCTCTCTTCTCTCCTCATTCAGTCCTTGGGGTCAGGAAACATCTAAGAGGAATATGTATAGCTCCGCAGTGTAATGTCACGAGATCATTAGGCCTGCTCATCTTCCTAATCCGTGCTCCATCCCCTCCCTCCCTTGCCTTACAACTCCCCATAGAGCTCAGGAAAAGAAGGTCCAATCGCTGCCTCAAACAGGAGCCCTGCCCCAAAGCTCCTGGCTTGATGTTTACACGTAAGGGCTGAAACTAAGCAGCTAAATGGGCTGTGTGTTGGTCCCTTGTGAGCTGACAGTCAGTCCCTCCCCCTCAGCGGGTCCGGAACACTTGCCTGGTGGAAACCTCAGTGCCCAGAGCTGAGATAAACTGCTAGCAGGAAGGAAATGATTTCAGGCCAGAGGCCACAGAAAGAAACAGCAGGGAAGCCAGGCTCTGCCAAAACCGCTTTCAGCAGCCAACCAGGTTTAGGTGGACAGTGAGGACACCTTTGCACTTTGTTCCTTTGTCTGTCTGTTTACCTGAAATAGAGATGGAATGTGGCTCCCAGAAGGCTTGTGGGGGTGTTGCTGTGCTTCCCCGCCTCACAGGCTGATGAGAATAGGCAGGACGAGGCGCCAGGAAGCTCACCATCAACGCCCCTGTTCACCTCACACCCTGCCTGCCGTGGACCAGAAAAGGTGGTCATTGAATGTTTTTTTTTTTTTTTCTGTTCCATGATAGATGATTTCTGTTTCTACCATGGCTGCTGAAGAACCTATTGCAGCTGTCAGGACAAATCTGTTGAGGCTTTCTGCTGCTCTGGGTGTCACATACTTGCATCCCAACTTTCCTCTCATATCAGAGACATCCAATCGTCAAATTAAGAGTCTGTTTTGCATGGTCCCTGAATTGGTGTTCTCTTGTATTGGCCAAGAGCCATTTCCCTGAATCACAAGTAAAATCATCGAAGCCTGGTTGGAGGTTGGGAAGCCTCTCTAAGAACCAGAAGTCTGTTCCCTATCTGTGGAAGAAGAATGTCCTATTACAGTGAAGAAGCAATGGACTAGGGAGAAATGGCATGTGCTATGGGGAGCGTTATTCAGCCCTCCTATCTGTGACAGCCACCAAAGGCAGCAATAATGAAGAAAAGAGATAGGATGTAGACAGGTTGATGGGAAACGTCTGTTAGGGACAGCTCTTACAGTGACTTAAATAACTCCCGCTCTGCTCTGCCTTGATTCTAGGATCTACTGGACTCATTGAATCACTTTGAACACAAGTTAATCCTGCTACCAGGAATCTAAGAAAAAGAAATTGCAAGTTATTCTTTTCCACTGTTACGACTTCTTCCAGTCCTTATGAGAGTGTTCTTCTTTTACAATACTTTGCATTTCGATCACAGATTTTCTTTTCAGTGCTCATTCATTCTACAAGAATAGATTGAGTGATATATTGAGGAGTGTATTGAGTATATGTGGAGGAGGCAAAAGAGATGCTTAGAAATACATACATGGCTATCCCTTTGGTGTACTCAGTCTTCAGACCATCTCCTAATCACCATCTTAGAGAGACAAACACAAATCCACGAGGACATTGAAGATGGTAGAATGTTTAATTTCCTTTTCTTTCCAAGGCATTTAATTTTCAAAATAATAATAGAACTTTTTTTCTAGTTATAAAAGTAATGCATGCTCAGCTCACTGTAAAAAAAAAAAAAGAAAAAGAAAAATCAGACCATACAGAAAATGAAAAACATCCTATATCATTCAGAGCTTAAGTAGAATATGATGGGGGTAGATCCTTCCATGTTTTGCTCTGTGTATATATAAACATATTTCATTTTCAAAATTAAGATTACACTATACATACTGTTTAATAACCTGATATTTTCATTTAATGTCATGAATGTCACTCATTTAATATAGATCTACACTCATTTTAAATGGCTGTATGAAAGTACCACAATTTATTTATCCAATCTCTTAATTGGGACATTAAGGTTACTGTCGATTTTTTGCTGTGATAAACAACCTAATGTGTACAACTTTGTTCTATTGTTATCACGGTTTATTCAGAGCATTTTTTTTTTACAAACATTTATTGAATGCCATTCATTGGGCTTCAAGCTCACAACCCGGAATTGAGACCTCAGTCCTGTCTGTGCTGAGCAGAAAAAGGAGGAGAGTGACAGGCAAGACTATCTCAAGAGCCAGGCTTGTCTAGGGGAGGAATATCAAAGTAGAATGCTCAAGAAAACAGCAGATGGGCCGGCCCAGTGGCTTAGCTGTTGGGTGCGCGCGCTCCGCTGCTGGCGGCCCGGATTTGGATCCCGGGCACGCGCCGAGGCACCGCTTCTCCAGCCGTGCTGGGGCCGCGTCCCACATGCAGCAGCTAGAGGGATGTGCAGCGATGACATACAACTATCTACTGGGGCTTCAGGGGGAAAATAAATAAATAAATAAAAATTATAAAAGAAAAAAAAAAAAAAGAAAACAGCAGAGCCAGACCTTGTTTGCCTTTGCTCTTTGTGATCCTTACAGATACTACTCAGAATCATAATCATGGAATTCGTTTTGTCATTGGTAAAATGGAATTAATGATATTATCTGTCACTTAGGGATATTTGTGGGGATTGAACAGTATATTGTATGTAAAGTACTTGGCTCGATGCCTGGCATACAGTCAGTGCTCAGGAGAGAGAGCTATTATCATTGTAGAGAAACCTTAAAATCTCAGCCAGTAGTCTTACAGGGAACAAGAATCACAGCTGATTTCTCAGCTTTTTGGGAGCTGTCCTGACTGGGTACGTGATTTGACTCAGAGTATGACCACATCCATAAAACAGCAAACCACCCTTTCCTGGGGTTATGTCCGTTAGCGCCTTTCTTCTGCCTTCCAGCCAAAGGCTTACCCTAAATGGACTTGTATCTCCAGTACTTGGATGTCATCCTTGGTGCCTATAAAACCTTCAAGAATTATTTTAACGTGCTTAACTCCAAATAAGCACTAAGAAACTGTATGGGTTTCTTATTTTATTATTTGTCAAGATAGGAAAGACTTCACGGGGAGGTTTTAGAAACTGCTTTGCTCAATTACACTCTCTTTCATCTCCTCTTTGTCTCTCCCCAGGGAGAATAAGTGTTAAATGCTGACTTTGATTCCTCAAAACAACCCTGTAAAGTAGTTATTATGTCCATTTTACAGATGAGAAAGCCAAAGCTATAGCAAATAAAATGACTTGGCCACATTTGGAGTTGGCCAACTCAGGACTCAAACGTTCATCTGGCTGATTCCAAAGCTCAGGTGCTAATAATCTCAAACTTGAATGAACATTTGGGGACCTTGACACTGATTCAGCAGGTCCAGCTGGGATCCTGGAATCTGCACATTCACAAACACCCAGGTGATTGAGATCCAGGAAGGTCCAGGACCACACCTGGAAAAGCGCTGTCCTTGGCCATTCAGTATTCACACAGCCTGGTTTCTGAGGCAAGCATCCCTAAGCCCATAGAATTTTCTGCTCCTGGTCATCACTGAAGTAGCTTTGTTGAAATTTCAATCCACCTCGGAATGGAGCCATGCATATATTTTGGATATTTGCTGACTTATAAAATGGTTCCCAGACCAGGCTTGGGACATATCTGGTTTCTGGATGATTCTGCTGTATCTGTTGAAGTCTTCTTTATCATCTCCCCAGGACAGAGTCGGATCAACTGCACTGACCTTTCCTCCTCTGAAATCCTAATTATCTATCCTCCAGGCCATCTTACCTTATCCTCTGCTGACCCCATTGGCTTTCCTACTTCACAAAAGGTTTCTAATATTTTACATCAGTGTGGGGAAACGTGGTAAATTGAGAAGATTTGTGATATTGTATGGAGGAGGCAGCGTGGGGTACCGCGGTAGTTTTCAAACTGGGTTCCATGAATCCTGGGAGAGCCACAGAGCTGCAGTATGGAGGAGGGGCAGGGGAAGAGAGGAAGGCCTGGGCAGGGTGGGGGTCTGAGCTTGATTGCGGCAGCTGTGCTCAATTCTGTTTCATATATAGAACTGGAGTTCTGAAAAGATTCACTTGAAAAAAGTTTTACAACATAAAAAAATAATGAGAAACTAGTGGGAAAAAAACATCAATCTACATCAGAAGAATTCTAATCCAACACTTCAGCTTACTAGCTGGATGACTTTAGGCACATTTCATCTGCTGGGCCTCAGGGTGCTTACCTGCAAAAAAAAAAAAAGGTTGACATAGTTGATACTCGTGTTAATCTGCCAGGGCTGCCGTAACCAAATACCACAGACTGGGTGGCTTAAACAACAGAAATATATTTTCTCACAGTTCTGGAGACTGGAAGTCCAGGATCAAGATGTGGGCAGGTCTGACTTCACCAGAAGCCTCTCTCTCGGGCTTGCAGATGGCCATCTTCTTGCTGTGTCCTCACATGGCCTTTTTTCCATGCAGGCACACCCCTGATGTCACTTCCTTTTCTTATAAGGACACCAGTCCTATTGGATTAGGGCCCTACCCTTATGACCTCCTTAAAGGCCCTATCTCCAAATACAGTCACATTTGGAGGTTAAGGCTTCAATATATGAATTTTGGGGACACGATTCAGTCCCATAACAATGCCTACGGCTCATTTCAAGAAACACCAGAGGTTTGTTAAGCAGCTACTATATGCTGGTCCCTGCTCCAGGTGCTCAGGACAGAGAGGCTTATCAGAAGTGGCCTCTGCACTGGAAGAGTTCACTGTCTAGAAGGACTAGGCAGGCTCTGATAAGCGATGATTGGGGCAAAATGGGGACCCAAAAGAGGGAAGGGAGCGTTCAGGAACTGCCTTCCCAGGAAGTCTTGAGATGAGATATGAAATATGAGAGGGCGTTCAGCAGTTAGAAAACTGGAGGAAGGGCATTTCCACAGAAGGGGCAAAGACCTAGAGGGGTCACTTCAAGACCTACAGGTCACATTCAGGAGGCCGGAACACAGTCTGAAATGGGGAACCCCTGTGGAGAGGCTGGGGTAGGGAGGCGAGAAGACCAAGGAAGGCCTCGTGGGCTGTGCTGAGCAACTGCACTTACTAGATAGCAAAGAGTTGCCTCTAAAAAGTTATAAGCTGAAGAACAATCTATTCACTTCTGCATTTTAGAAAGCCCTAAAATTCCGTAATTCAGCTGGTCTCTGGCTCTCCCTTACCACTGTGTCATTTGTGGCTAACCCATGTCAGCCGGTCAGTGATGGATTACACATGTACTAAATGCATTCATTCTTGGTTACTTCTCTAACCGGGGCTGTGGAGTGTGCGTGTGTGTGTGTGTGTGTGTGTTGATTACATCTTGGTTATAAATTGCCTTCTGGACTCTGCAGTCCACTTCCCTTTGGTCTAGAGAGGAAGCATGCCTCATACTTGAATGTCTTATTTCATTACAACAAACACCCATTCAGACAATTAGAACCAGGACTATTACATTTGTGGTTATAAAAGCATGTGGTGCTGGTGGTCCTGAACCCTCTGCCTGCTAAAGTCTCACTCAAGACCGTAGGTCGATATCCTAAGAAACAAAAGTCTTACCACTTCCTGGAGGACAGAGTTGATGGTTTTATGGAGCTGTGCCTTACTGGAATTTCACAGAAGCTTGTCGAGTAGTTAGGAAGAAGAACGGGGAGCATCAGTTGGGTTTTTATACGTGGTTTTTAGTAATCTGCTTATTAATAACATTGATTCTAGTGCTCTCTGAGAAATTTTCAAAAGATAGTCCCTTCACTATTGTAAATTCTGTGCTAAAAGAGGACAGACATTAAATAAAGCAATTAGATGCACAAATACAGATATATCAATATATGTTGTTCTGGAAATATAATTTAAAAAAAATCTTCCCCAACCCAGAAAACCTCTCCATAAAGGTAGTAGAAAAAGAAAAGAGTTTTATTATTGAATAAGGATTAAACCAGAATGTGATGCCCATCACAGGCCATCTGCTAAGAGATTGCAAAGACAGAAGGAAATCTCACTCTTACATAGCCAAGCAGAGACAACCCAATGCATACATGTTTTCAGGGTAAGCATAACTGGTCTCAAGAGGACTTGACAGCACCATTTATTACAGATAGTTCACCCTAGATTTACTGGGTTAATTGAGGATGACCATCTGTTAGTTAATTGGTTTTATACAAAGGAAAAATAAACTCCTATCTTTATGACAGAGGTGGTTTTGCAACTTGGAGCAAGTTGCCCCCTGAAGTTAGGCCGCCACAGAAACCGGGAGATGGGGTGCTATCTCCCTTGATGTTTACATTTCAAAGAGCCGCTCCCAGGCCCTTGAGAAAGACATTCCTGGGTCATAAAGCTGTCAAGAGCCTTATTTAGTTTCTAAAAAGATTTACACACATTTCAAAGAAACAGAAAATTTACAATTACAAGATTTCTAAATGCTCTAGGAAAAAGGCGGGGTGTCTCTTCCCTTATTTTCAACAGGGAGAATTAAGCCTCTTATTTTTACTTTTTATTTGTCCTTACAACATCAAGGTAAAAATCTAACTTCAAATGATAACAATCATTTCAACAACAGGAATAGTTAACATATTATAGTACTTGCTACGTATTAACTTACTTAATGCTCGCAACAGGTGTATGAGCAAGGCTAGTCTTATCCCCATTTTACGCATGAGGAAACTAGGCCCAGTAACGTGCCCAAGGACGCAGAGCTAATAAGTGGCAGAGTTGTAGTTCACACCCAGTCTGTCTCCAGTGTCCCCAATCTGAACTATTGGCCATCCTCTCTCAGGGAAAAGTAAATGCTTACATGATTTACTGTTGGTTGGTATATATGGTTGGTATATATGTGATATTTCTGGAATGACATAGCACTACTTACACTATTCTGCATTAAAAAAAAAAAAAAAAACCCGTCAACATTTATTGAGCTCTTTCTATTTGCCAGGTTTGCTCATTATGTCATAAACACCTTACAAACATCATCTCAATCAATCTTCAGGACAGCCTTGGGAAGGGGGTACCCCCATCTTTCAAATGAAACACAGACATGTTAAAAAAACTTCTCTAGAGTTAACCATCCAGTGAGTGCTGGAATTAGGATTCAAAGCCAGAGAAAATGGCTCCAGAACACATACATTTAACCAAGAATCTATATGTCTCCAAGAAAAGCAGGAAACTTGTATTATCAAGGAAGGCCAGTTGACTCTGAAGATAGTGTTTGGAGAAGAAGAGAAAGCCTGTGAGGTAGACCTTGTTGAGAGAGAGAGAGAGAGAGAGCATATCTCCTGCAGAGAAGTATGGACAGAAGCAAGGAATAGAGAAATGATACAAATTGTCATCGGTAGTCTTTCCCCTCCAGGAAGGAGAAGAAGCTTAGAGGAAGATGTGTGAGGTGGAATATTCAATGTCAACACACAGAGAGGAATTTATTATTTTAAGAAGCCAACACGTATTTGGGTTCTCTGATTTGCAATTTCATGTGTGGTAATACCCAATTTGTTTTTGCTTTTATTTATATTTTTAAACGAATGTCATGACTACATAGTGAAGCATTAGTCGTGAGCTAGTTCATGAAATGGGAAGGCAAAACATTTATGAAGAATTTCAGAAGAGTGCATAGAAGTCGCTACAGTGGGGAAGGCACATTAAGATTGACTCCCAATGTATTAGCTCTTGTGAAATGCACTAAGAAATGAGGGCGCAAGGGCCGGCCCTGTGGCTTAGCGGTTAAGTGCTTGCGCTCCGCTGCTGGCGGCCCGGGTTCGGATCCCGGGCGAGCACCACTTCTCCGGCCTCATGGCCGCGTCCCACATACAGCAACTAGAAGGATGTGCAGCTATGACATACAACTATCTACTAGGGCTTTGGGGGGAAAAAATAAAAATAAATAAAATCTTTAAAAAAAATAAAAAATAAAAAGAAATAAAAAGAAATAAAAAAGAAATGAGAGGGTGCTACCCTCTCACTCTGCCAGAGGTATGTTTTTCGGGATTCATTAATAAAAGCCTTTCAACCTGTGTAAAATATGGAACGGCTGCGTGTTAAAAGTGGACAGTCAATATTGTTGGGATTAATAAAACAGCACCAACGTTCTTTTCTCAATGTGCCTGGGGAAAGCCTACCAAGTAATTGTGCCTCTTTTCTTGCCTTGAATAGATTCTACAGTCTTCCTTAATGGGGACAAGACGAGGAAGAAGGGAAAAGAGATGTTCATGAATTGACGATCACAATTCCTTCTCATGAATTACTTACTTTCTAGAAAAGATCACTTGAGAAGGTGTTGTAACCAGTGTCCAAGGCTAATTGTCCGTTGCATGCAGGAGTAGCACAAAGTTTCAGGACCTGATTCTTAGGCCATTTTCTGTCCCCGTTCAGCCAAGAAGATCCACATGAGTGGCCAGAAGAACAGTTGTAGCAATTATCCTCCAACTCTCGTTTGTTAAAATCAGCATGTCAGATCAAAAGGGAGGTAGGAGGAGACAGAGAGAGAAAAAGAGAGGGAGAAAGGCAGAGAATATAAAGATCTTTCTTTAAAAGAAGAAGAACCTAGGGGAAGAAAGGAGGAAAGAAAATGTATTAGGCCTGTCTCATTTCCCAGTTACCTCTCCACATATTTGTACTAAAAAAAAAAAAAAAATTATTGTTACAACCAAGTGATAGAACTTCCTCTGTCTGTGGCTCCGGATGAGAGAACCCCACCCCCACTTCTGCATCCTCTGCCCAGCTCCTTAGTGGAGGTGGAAGCAATTGAAAGCCCCTAAAATTCCACAATGAGGTTGCAGGTCGCTGAGTCCTCTACCAGTCTCTCGAGATTTGCTTTGCAAGGTTTTTCATAGATTCCTGTGCCTGGTTTGGTTTCATTCATTCATTCAACAAACAACTTTTGAGCACCTCATTAAGCTGGGAATACAAAGACGAAGAGGACAGTCTCTGCCTCGGGGAGCTCAGTCCAATGCCTTGCTTCTCAGAGTGTGGTACCAGCAGGACACCTGGGACATTGCTAGAAATGCAAATTCTCAGGCTTAACCCTCGATCTACTGAATCAAAATCTGCATTTTCAACGAGATACTCAGGTGATTCAGCATATTGAAGTTTGAGAAGCACTGACCTAGTGAATTATTGGTGGGGAGAGGGAGACTCTCTTCTATTTCTTAATTCTTCCACTTGTTCAGCAAGTACTTAATGACTACCTGCCATAGATCAGTCTCTGACCTAGGAGCTGGGGGGGGGGGTCACTGGTGAACAAGACAGACGAGGTCCTGATGGCCTGGAGCTCACATTCTGATGGGGGAGAAGACAAGAAAATACATGAGATAGTTACAGATCAAGAGTAGTGCTATGAAGCAAATAAACTGTAATATGATAGAAAGAAACCAAAATGAGCTATGACAGATAGAGTGATGGAGGTCTTTGGGAGTAAGTTATTTCTCTTTTAGATCTTGTTTTCTGTTCTAAAAATGTAAACACAGACACTGCTCCTACCTGAAAAGACCCAAAGATTATAATACTTTGTCCCTCTTTCCCTTCTCCCCACTCCCCATCCCTCTGCCTCAGCACCAAGCAGATGTGGTCACACGCATTAGCTCAGGCCCCTTGAAAAGTGTGGGCTGTGAGCAACTGAGAATTTGGATGCAAACTAAATTATAAACCCCAGAAAGAAGTACTGGTGTTGCCTTGCTGGTTAGGATAAGGAGACAGTAGAGAACATAGAAAGGCTGGTAACGAGGGTGCAGCTTCCTATCCAGCTGTCTTCTTGCATCACTGCAGCCAGAGAGTGTGCTGACGGGGACTGATGAGTGGGAGGGTGGCATGCAAGTAAAGATTAGCAATGGGAATATACCCTAATTTTCATCAACCTACTGGCCAATTACACAACAAATAAGAACAACAAATTCAGACCTTCTAATCAACTATGAAGCCAGTGTTAATCAATCTGCAACCAAAATCAGTGTTAGACCTTAATTCAGCCCAAAAGTATCTTGAGCATGCATTTATTTTCAGCACAGATTCAACCCCCCTACAGTTAGACCACTTGAGACACTAACCAATGATGGGCCAAAGAGAGAATATGGATAGACCAGTAAGTGGAGGTTGGGGTTTCAGGTATTGCTCATCTAGAAATTATGTATCAGGAAGGAAAATACAAGTCAAAGATGGCGGCACTCTTTCTCACCTCTGAGCACTGTGCCAACTGTCCAGCCACACATGTCATTTACAGTATATTTAATACAGCCAATCTAAACCACAGTCGGAGAAAGGGCATTTGCCCACTGTTCCAGTTATCTATTGCTGCATAACAAACTATCCCAAAACTTAGTGGCTTAAAACTTTGTCAAGTTTGTTGAAAAAGCTCACACCCAGTAGGATGGCTCCTAACAACTATGTTTATTATATCTCACAGTTGTGTGGATCAGGAATTTGGGAAGGGATTAGATGGGCAATTCTTCTGCTCCATGTAGCATCAACCAGGGTCACTTGGTGGAATTCAGCAGGTGGCTGAGTGGTCTGGAGGGTCCAAGATGGCTTCACTCACATGTGGGCCCCTTGGCAGGGATAGCTAGAAAGCTGGGCTCAGCTGGGCCCTTCCTGCTCTCCACGTACTGCAAAGTACAACCAAGGCTTCTCCATGTGGTCACTCCAGCAGGGGAATCAGAAACTGCCAATTCTCAAAAGATGCTCAGCATCACTACTCATCAGAGAAATGCAAATCAAAACCACAATGAGATATCACCTCACACCCATTAGGATGGCTACTACCAAAAAAAACCAGAAAATAACAAATGGTAGAGAGATGTGAAGAAATTGGAACTCTTTGCACTGTTGGTGGGATTGTAAAATGGTGCAATAGAAAACAGTATGGCAGTTCCTCAAAAAATTAAAACTAGAACTACCATATGATCCAACCATCCCACTTCTGGGTATACAGCCAAAAGAACTGAAAGCAGGCTCTCAAAGAGATGTTTTTACACCCATGTACGTAGCAGCATTATTCGCAGTAGCCAAGAGATGGAAACAACCCAAATGTCCATTGATGGATAAATGGATAAATAAAATGTGCTATATCTATACAATGGAATATCCTTCAGCCATAAAAAGGAAGGAAATCCTTTCACATGCTACAACATGAATGAACCTTGAGGACGTTATGCCAAGTGAAATATGCCAGTCACAAAAAGACAAATACTGCATGATTCCACTTATAGGAGCTATCTAAAGTCATCAAATTCATAGAAACAGAAAGCAGAATGAGGTTACTAAGGGATGGGGGGAGAGAGAAAAGAAAAGTGTTGTTAGGTAGCTATCGAGTTTCAAATTTGCAAGTTGGAAAAGTTCTGGAGATCTGTTTCACAACAATGTGAATATACTTAACATTACTGAACTGTACATTTTAAAAGGTTAAGATTGTAAATCTTATTTTATGTATTTTTTACCACAATAATAAATAAACTGCCTATATGCTTAAACCTGAGATTGAAGGGGAGGGGAACATAGATGCCACCTCTCGAGGAGAGGAATGGCAAAGAATCTGCAGTCATCTTTAACCTGCCACACCCACTGTGGGGCACATCGTGTCTAGAGCATCTGAGGACATAGATGGTGAGATCCTATTTCCAGAGGACTGTTTTCAACCTCCCAGAGATGAAGGGTGTCAGAAAGCCCAGTTAGAGGTGGATGTGGTTTGAAACAACAGAGTGGGAGAAAATGACAAAGCTTGTATAGCCAGTGAGAAAAAATGGCCTAGAATTCCTCCCTTCCTCATTTTCACAACAAAGATACAGCAAGCCATTCTGCTAAAAGCCTGACCACTCCCACCAAGCATTCTTCTCACTCAGACAGTGCCTGCCTCCAAGCCATCCTGACAGTGGGGGCTCCAGGCCCTAACTGAATGGGTCAGATAGCAACAATCAGCGGAAGCGGACAACAGGAGGCCTTTCAAAGTCGGCAAACACATAGAAAATTCAACGATGCAGCATTTAGACAGTCTGGACAACGTGGCCATTATAAATGCTGCTCTCATGAGCAGTGATTCAAATGACAGCTTCGAAAAGGATTTGCAACGAGCCCTTTGGAAATAGAACATGGGCAACTCAGTGTCCATGACATGTTACAAGGACAAACCCGACTGAACAAAGATCCAAAGCAGCACTGAATGACTTATTTATTCAGTCCTGCCCTGTACAAACCTGGGAGAATATGACATCTTTTAAATTGCCTCCCCTGAACTATGCAACATCCATGGTGCATGGGAAACGTTAGCAAAGGTTTTGAAAAAAGCATAATGTTTTACAAAGCGAAGATCACAGTGTAACCACACTAATGCTTCCACCGAATTCTGCACACTGCCCTGGTGTCCCACAGAAATTAGACTGAAGGAGTGATGGCAACATCTAGAGAGGAAAACCCTGCCTTTTATCTTCTTCCATCTATTGGCTTCACAAATGTGTTTGAAGGGCTCTAGCCCTTTGCAAGCCTTCAGGTGGAAATTCTTCATTGTGCACGTGTAATTATAGTAGCATTCTAATTTTACTCCCCCGGCAAAGTGTTTTCCTGATACTGGGTGGGGAGTGTTTGTGTTCTGATCATCACTGGAACAAATATGCTGGTTATTTTTAGCCTAGCACAGTTCGCAGAATTCTCGAATGCCCCGGGGTTCCTGTTGCATGGTGGTGTCATGCGCTAGGAAGAAAAAATACACAGTGGTAGCAGTGTCTAAGTAACTCAGACTCAAGCACACATTCCTAGGCCTCATGATGAGCAGCCTGTGCTCACAGGCAGGACTAGGACGAGGCACAGGAGGCACCTAATGTGCAACATTTCTGGAGACACTTTCCCTGCATTTGCACGACCCTGAGGGTGGGTGCCTCCTTATATCTTGTACCCTAGAAGCCTCCCTTGCCTGACTCTAGTCCAGGCCTGGCTCACTGGCTTCACTCTCTCATTTTCCCGTTCTTTCCATCCTCATTCCTTTCCAGCTCCCTGCCCAACACTGATACTGTGAGTGGGGAGTGTCATCCCAATGTTGACAATAGTCAACAGTCAACAAAGAAGAGAGCTTTAAGAAGAAAGGGTTGAGTAATCAATGATGAGATTACAGTGAGGGATTGGGCCACTTGGAGGCTACAGGTAACCCAAGACCAGAGCAGATCCAAGAAGGGCTGGTGATGAACGACCTGTCCTGGTCGTCCCCTGGGCTGCAGGCCCAGATGGTGGGGTGTAAACAGGAACTCTTGTGAGACTGGCCACAGACGTTCCCTTCCTAGAAGAAGGCTCAGGATCTTCCCAGGAAGATGCCTACCCTGCAGGACTCCCTCCTCCTCCCCAGGCTTGGCTGTCAGTGCTCTGGTAGCTGACCTAAAGCCCTCCCAGCCCCATTTGCTCTCTTCCCAGCCCACTGTGATGTCCTAAAGCCAAATCAGGCAGCTTAGAGCTGGGGAAAGAGAAAGTGGGAGTCTCTGGTTCCTGGATGCCAACAAATGGTTCACACTAAAGCAGGCTTTTCTGTCAGGAAGTCAGGGGTATATTTATTTGTGATCCTCAAGAAAACAGGGGCTACCCTCTTGCCTCCCTCTTCCCCTGTATCACACACCATACAGCCCCAGGGAACTTCCAATGTGCTACCTTCTCTCCCACCAGCATAGCCACTTTGAACCACCATTTCCCTGTTCTCCTTCATATGTTCACAACTCCCACCCCAGCGAGCACCTTTCAGGATCTCACTGGAAAACCCAGACTCTCAGCTTTGTGGATTTTAAATCGAAAGATATTCGGGGTGAAGAATGCCCGAGTAGTGGAATCATGGACCCACAAACCTGACTTTGGACTCCATCTAGCAAGAGTACCCCCGTGGCTCTCAGGGTTCAGAAGTAATGAGAGCACCCGGTAAAACCCATGTATTGCTGATGTTGCCTTTAATAATATCAGCAGAAAGCATTCCCTTCCACAGGGCTTCTGCCAGCACGATTCAATCTTGGAGAATCATTACAGACTAATCATCATTATGATGTGATCATATTTCAATTATCCCCTGTGTAGTCTGTGTACATTAAAGTAACTGAGTTCTCTTGCTGAGAGAAGTTCGTTAAAATCGTAATGTGCATATGATTTTTTAAAGTTGTTGTTGGAAAACAACAAGGGGATAAATCCTAGAAACCACAACAGAATCTTCCAGAGTTCCTCTAGCACTCATTCAGAAACCATAATCTTAGCTTGTGATGTGGAACAAGGACTATAACTGAATAACGGGCCAATTGTTTTATTATAATTTGTGTTTCTAAGTGCTCTGTGATGCAAAACCCAACAGGCTTCCTTTCAGCCCAAATCTGGCTATCTAGGTGCATTTACCCATCTTCACAATGTAAGTTACCCTAAGGCCTGGTTAACAGTGCCAAAGTCTATGAAAATCATCCAAAAAATGGAGTGGATCATACTATTTGTGGTCTGGTTGTTATCAATGCAGCCATAGTCTCTAATGTGTTGGAGAAAAGGAAAAGCAGCTATCCCCTGAGAATTTGTCCTAAGGAAAGAATTTAAAAGAACAAATAGAGCTTTATATTCATTATTGATAATAACAAAAAACCCAGAAACCTACCTACATATCTGACAATGGTGAAATAGTTGAGAATGGGATGTTGAGCATGGACTGGAAAGGAATAGGATGGAATGGAATATTATGCAGCCATTAGAAATTGAGGCTGACAGGGCCGGCCCCGTGGCTTAGCGGTTAAGTGCGCGCGCTCCGCTACTGGCGGCCCGGGTTCGGATCCTGGGCGCGCAGCGACGCGCCGCTTCTCCGGCCATGCTGAGGCTGCGTCCCACATACAGCAACTGGAAGGATGTGCAGCTGTGACATACAACTATCTACTGGGGCTTTGGAGGGGAAAATAAATAAATAAATAAAATCTTTAAAAAAAGAGAGAGAAATTGAGGCTGACAATGCAGAGAGTGAAAATGTAGAATATTGTTTTAAATATAATGTTTAAAATGTCATCTATACTGTGATTCCAACTGTATAAAACCAGTGTACATTTAGCTAAGGAATGGAAAGAAACATAGGAAGAAAACAATTGGTGTCTCAAGGTGATTGGATTGTGGCTGATTCACCTTTATAATCATTTCTCTTGTAGCTGTTACGATGTTGATTGTATAATAAATAAATAAAAATTGGAAGGAAAAGGAAAACACTCAAGTGAGACATTTTCTATGCCAGGCAGAAAAATCAGCAATGCTTGGGATCCTTCTACAGCCTTCCTTGCTCCTTTAAAGCAGCCTGTAATCTTCACCCAGAATAGCATGTCTGGGTTGTAGGAGGCCCCCTTGCCTGAAAGACTGTGCTGTTTGTCTAATGGAATAGAAACCTCAAACTTTCAGGCTTCTTTGATAACAAAGACCAACATTTGTTGGTCTGGTTTTTCTGTGACAAATGTGCACAAAAATCTTGCTGACAAAATGATGCGTTTTTTTCTTCCTTTTCTCTTTCTCTCCCCCACCCCCTTCTGCAGTTCTGCTAAGCCAATATTCTCTAGAATGAGCACAAAACAAATCAAGTAACAGCTAAACAAATCGAATAACAGCTTTTGTACATCAACATCAAGGAGGAAGACGCTTGGGAGAGATCGGAGTACAGAGATGGAGATGGACAAGAGCGAACATCCACTTGTCAAAGCACCTTCCCAATCCAGATCGGCAGAGATGGGAGTGATTTTCTGGAAGGAGATGCCACCATGGATTAAACACCAGCTCATTGGAAACTATCGCTGAATAAGATCAGATAACATTCATGAGAAATCACATTCAGGAAATATTTTAAGGAAGAGGAATATAAATGTGCTGGAATTAACATGTAAAATATATATGTACTGAGGTTTGTAAACTGCCCTTTTTTAATCAAATTGATAACAAAAAGCTTTAATCTTTCAACATTATTTTAAAAAAGGCAGTCAATCCTAAATTATTCCTATCTCAATAGCCAAGAGGCTGATCAAGCATCATTTACTGAGAAGCGTCTTAGAAAATGCCTCTGAATATTTTCATAGGAGCCAGGACCTTTGGTTCCCCATCTCTGCCGTTCATTTATTTCACTGTGTAATTAGTCACAACCACTCAGTTAAGAGATGTAACAATTCAAATTTTTTACCGAGTCTGTGTTCAGTTTAATCTGTCTGTACAAGTTGTTACTGAGAAAGTGTTTCTGACATATACTAATCCTCCATCAAGCTGTATATTACAGGAAGTACATCATAGGTTCCCCAGCAACATAGATTTCCTTATCTTTCAGGAGACAGCATCAAGGAACTGTGAAAAATACAGAAAGCTCATTTTCACCTTGGATGCTCACATGTAATATATAGGCTGCTATCAAACACTTTTTCTAATTCTCCCTAGTATACGCATAGGAGTGTAATATACTTTATAAATAGGCATCCAAAATATCTCCCTTTTTTCCTATTTCTTTGCCATACATGTCATCAGAAATCCATATCCTTTCTTTCCCTTACTGACAGGCAGTCATTTTTGTTTTAAAAAAAAAGCCATTAAACTTATTTCTAAATGATAGTAAGTGGTATTAACAAAATAAATAATAATAGCCTTAGAAATAAATGAATATATACTTATACAGGTCAAAGAAACTTGGTAGGAGTATGTTGCCTTTTTGTTTACTAATGTTGGTTTCAAAAATACTCAAATTTTTTTTAGTTGGTTGGCATTTGGAAGTAGTTACACCTGACCAATTGTCTTCAACAGTCTTTTGCTCCCAGGCTTCCCCCACCCTCAGCCTCCACACATATCCTGCCAATATGCAACAACAGAAAATTTTTTTTTTTTTTGGGAGGAAGATCAGCCCTGAGCTAACATCTGTCGCCAATCCTCCTCTTTTTGCTGAGGAAGACTGGCCCTGGGCTAACATCTGTGCCCATCTTCCTCCATTTTATATGGGACACCACCACAGCATGGCTTGACAAGTGGTGCATCGGTGCGCACCCGGGATCGGAACCCCGGGCCGCTGCAGCGGAGCGCATGCATTTAACCGCTACACCACTGGGCTGGCCCCCCAAAAAATATTTAATATTGAAGTAGCCAGTTGCTTGAGAATGAAAGCAAGCTAAAAGTGTACATGCAGGGTAATCAGTGTCAGCCAAACCATGTTCTACACCTGACCAGAAAACATGGACATGTAGAATGCCTCCATTTTTACACTCAAAATTGAGATCAAATTAGCATATATCACTGGAACACCAGATGGAGGATAATAGAAGAAGTGATACAGATCATAGTTGATTTCTCTTACCCTCTCTCTTTTAGGACCACACTCCTATTTTTGCCAATGTTTCTGGTACTAGCCATCATTTCACCATAAATGAGATTATGTTTCATATGGCTAAAAGTATGTTACGGTATGCTCAAATGAGTGAAAGGCAATTCACAAAGATATGGATCTTCTAAAGAACCAAATTAAGGGAATACTCATTGTCTCTAAAATATTAGCCATTCTGGGAGTTATTTGTTGCTTTAAATATTAGCTCTCCCACTGCATTCAAAACATGCTACTTACTAAATTTAATTACACACAACTTTTCAAGAATTCATCTCTTATTTAAAGGGAGCTATCTCTCTACTTTATCTACAATAAAAATAGAAGGTATTGGCCTTCTCTAATTCATGTAAATTGCAGATTCCATTGGGAGTCCTACATCACAGTAGTGGTGTTTACGAAAATGAAAAAGTGCTTCCTATCCACATGCAAATATTTTTTAAAGTTTTTTCCATAAAACTTAAATGTAATTTAGCATATCACAGTGCTCTGAAGATGAGTCATTGACGATGTACCATTTGTACATAGGTAATACACATGTAAATCACTAAATGTTAATTAAGTATAAGAAGTATGTTTTTATCTTTTTTTAAAGAAAAAAAGTGACTCCCTTTCTCATTCTGTTCTGTTGTATTGTGTCCAAAAGTTGTGTGTAATTTTTTTAAGGCCCAGAAAATGTAAAGAAATTTGTTGGAATATCTGAATTTCTGTAAAAAATGAAATAAAAATAAGATTTTGTTTAAAAGATTGCTTGGTGGTATGGCACACATTCGGTGCATTCAGTGTCTTTCTTTGTCAGGTGATCCGGAGACAGGTGACAGTTGACTAAATAACTATCTTCAGAAAATCTCCTTGCTGTCAGATTCCATAATATTTGCCAACAGCAGACATTTATTAGATATGTAGGACCCTCATGTGAAAGGCATGATTACCATCTCCAAGGCTTCTAGCCAAATATAGACATACCTCAAGCTAAATCTTTGTATACTCAGTGGAATGAAATTGATAAGTAAACAGCTAGACTCTTCAAGTAAAACTTGACCTGAAATACCAATTAATTGCTCAATCTCCACTTTGCAAATTGAAAACAGCCACCTGTTTCTCAGACATGAGCAACCCTTTTGCAATAGTTCTTATTGAGTAGGTGTTATCTAGGTGGATTCAAATGCCAGATCCTTCATTTACTATATGACTCTGAACAACTCTAAGCCTCAGTGTCCTCATCTATAAAATGGACACAAATAATAATACGTGGTCCCATAGTGTTGTGGGGCTATAAATTAAATTATGTGTGTTGTGCTTGACAGGTAGGAGATATTCAATGAATGTTAATTTCTTTCCCTCCTACTAAATGCAAGACATTGAAGGAAGAAAAGAAACATAAAACACAGCCTCTGCTCTCAAAATGCTGAATTAGAGTAACATTATGAGCAGGGATTGAAAACTCAGATGCCTACAGAGGCCCGGTAGATAAGTAAATTAACAAAGCAAAGCAAGCTGGGTTGGGAAGACAATAGGAAGTGGTGGGCACTGTGGAGCACCGGTGAGCCTGGGTCCTGTCTAAAGAGAATAAGTAGCCACTAGTCAGTTCTAGTCATTCAACAAATATGTATTGAGTCCCTACTGTGTGCCAGGAACTGTTCTAAATCCTGAGAAGATAGTGTAGTAAACCAGATAAACAAGGTTCCTGCTCTTAGAAGTCTTATGTTCTGGTAGAAAAAGAGACAATAAACAGGAAAATGTCACCTAATAATAGGTGCCCTAGACAGAATTAAAACACACAGATGTGATGGAGAAATAAGGAGGCTACTTAAGGAAGACCACTATGAAAAGGTAGCATTTAAAGTGAGACCAGAACAAGCCAGCCATGTGAAGAAAGGGGGAAGAACCTTTCACGTAGGGAGAGACACTAATATAAAGGCTCTAAGACAGGCATATGGTCACTACGCTGGAGGAACAGCAAGGCAAGGGGGGGTCATGTGAGCTGAGCTAGGAAAGAGCTTAAGGCTTTGTAGGCCAAGACGGTTGGTATATTTTTTAAGTGTGAGAAAAAGCCATTTGAGGGTCTTAAGAGGAGAGTGATGCAAACTATTTTACATTTTTAAAAGATTACTCTTCGCTTCTGCTTCTAGCAGTATGAACCATATACTCTAAAAAAGCCTTCCTTACGCAATACTACCAGATCTTGGATAAATTATAGTAAGCTTATTTTTAATACACAGCTTAGCTTGCAAGAAAGTAAGAGAAATCCCAAAGGCATAAAAAAGAAGAAGAGTAAACTGAAAACTGAGTGTAAAATATAAGCAAACGCAAAAACTGGGATTGCCTGAAGGCAAATCCATATATCAGAGTAGGGAATGGGAGACTATTCTTTGGGCCACTGGAAATGAATGAGCTAAATTTGAGAATCCCACCCTAAACCAGGACACTTGAAGATGGCTGCAACTGTAGACAAGTGTGGCCCAGGAAAAACAGTCATGCTAGCAAATAGAAGAAGCCTATCAAGAACTCTGTCTCCACATTGGCTCTAGATGGGTGGAAAAAAAGAAAGAAAAATAAATAGTCACCCCCTGAAATTTTTAACCCATGGACCTAGCTCCCTTAAGTCTGGAATTACACTCTTCATATGGTCAAATAAACTCCAAACCAAGAAATAAAGAGCTTGCTAGGGCCTTGGTAGCTGGTAGATACAAACACACCTCTTGTGTTTTTACACAAACTCCATATCTGGAGGAAAGCATCTTTGACTTAGATCTCACCAATTAAGCTCAGCAAAGTATGCATTCACAATTTAAAAATTACTAAACACACAAATAAACAAACCATGAGAGAGAATCAGAAAATTAACAACAGATTTACTGGCCCACAGATTTTAGATATTGGAATTACCAGATACAGAATATAAAATAATCATGTTTTATATGTAAAAGAAATAAAGATGATATCTAAAAAATGAACAACATAAAGAGTCCATTAGATATAACCAGGTAGATTTGAAGAAAAAATTCTTAGAATTGAAAAATATAATCACTGAAATTTAAAATATGATGTGTAAATTAAATATAAATTAGGTATAACCGAAGAGAGAAGTTGTGAACTAGAAGACAGATCTAAAGAAATTACCCAGAATGAAATACAGAAAGCCAAGGGGTTAAAAAATGACAAAGAGGTTAAGCAACAGAGAAGCTATATATGTCTACTCAGAGCTCCAGTAGAGAAACAGAATAAGAGATTGGCAATATTTGAGTAGAAAATGGCTGAAAATTTTCCATAGACAATGAAAGATATGAATCCACACATACAGGAAGCACAATAGATATCAAGCAAGATAAATAAAAAGTGAATTCAAGCATGATAGTATAAGTGTGGACCAAAGATAGAAGAACTACCATAAACATAACCAGAGAGAGATAGTGTATCACCTAAAAAGGAATAATTTCTAGAGTGATCATAAATACCAGAGGCATTGGCATGATACATTCAAAGTTCTGAAGTAAAATAACTTGTGTTTCAGCAAAACTCTTTTTTAAGACCAAAGTTGAAATACAGTCATTTTCAGATAAACAAAACCTAAGGATATTTACCAGCAATAGACCAATACAGAAAGAATTTCTGAAAATGAGCCAAGAAGTAAGGTTTGAGATGTAAATAGGAATAGAGAGCAAAGAATCTGATACATATGTATGTCTAAACAAACATTGTACAATATAATAATAAAACATCTAATTTGTGGGATTAAAAAAAAGACAACTAAAATACAGGATAATAATAGCATGGAAATTAGTTTGAGATGATCGGAATTTAAAGAATTTGTGTTAACTGGGAAGAGAGTTAAGATGTAGATTAATAATAATAATAGTTAGCAATTAATTGTTTATAATGTGCCAGGCGTATGTAATAATTCATTTAACACTCATAACAACCTTATGAGTTAGACACTATTGTTATCCCCAGCTTACAGACGAAGAAACTGTGTACAGAGGGTTTAGATAATTTACCCAAGGTCACACAGCTAGTAAGCAAAGAGCTACATTGGGACCCAGGGAATATGACCCTAAACTCAATGCACTTTACTACTCTCTATGCTGCTTTTAGAAAGTTAAATATAAACAATAAAATTTTACAGTAAACAATAGTACATATAGTTTCAAAACAATGAAGGGAGGTGGAATAAGAAAACAAAGGAAAAAAACACTAAATCAATACAAAAGAAGGCCCAAAAAAAGCGAGAAAAAAAAAGAAGCACAGAAAAAGCAGAACAAACAAAAAGCAAAATGTAAGATAGAAGTAATAAAACCAAATTAGATAACATAATAAATAGAAGTAGGGGCCGGCCTGGTGGCACAAGCGGCTAAGTGCACGCACTTCACTGCGGTGGCCCAGGGTTCGCCGGTTCAGATCCGGGGCGCCGACCGACGCACTGCTTGTCGAGACGTGCTGTGGCAGCGTCCCATATAAAGCAGAGGAAGATGGGCACGGATGTTAGCCCAGGGCCAGTATTCCTCAAAAGAGGAGGACTGGCATCAGATGTTAGCTCAGAGCTGATCTTCCTCACAAAAAATAAATAAATAAATAAAAATAAATAAATAGAAGTAGATTAAATTTGTCAGTTAAAAGAGATTGAGAGACCGGATTTTTAAAAACCCATCAATATGGGCCGGCCCCATGGCTTAGAGGTTAAGTGCTCTCACTCTGCTACTGGCGGCCCGGATTGGATCCCGGGTGCACACTGACACACCGCTTCTCCGGCCATGCTGAGGCCACATCCCGCATACAGCAACTAGAAGGATGTGCAACTATGACATATAAGTACCTACTGGGGCTTTGGGGGAAAAAAAAAAGGAGGAGGATTGGCAATAGATGTTAGCTCAGAGCCAGTCTTCCTCAGCAAAAAGAGGAGGATTAGCACGGATGTTAGCTCAGGTCTGATCTTCCTCAAAAAATAAATAAAGAGGGGCCGGCCCGGTGGCGCAAGCGGTTAAGTGCGCGCGCTCCGCTGCGGCGGCCCGGGGTTCGCTGGTTCGGATCCCGGGCGCGCACCGACGCACTGCTTGGTAAGCCATGCTGTGGCGGCGACCCATATAAAGTGGAGGAAGATAGGCACAGATGTTAGCCCAGGGCCGTCTTCCTCAGCAAAAAAAAGAGGAGAATTGGCGGATGTTAGCTCAGGGCTGATCTCCTCACAAAAAAAAAAAATAAAAAAATAAAATAAAATAAATAAAGAAAGAAAGAAAGAAATACCCATCAACGGAGGCCAGCCCCGTGGTGTAGCAGTTCAGTGCGTGCTCTCTGCTGCTGGCAGCCCGGGTTCGGGTCCCGGGAGCACACAGATGCACTGCTTGTCAGGCCATGCTGTGGCAGCGTCCCACATAAAGTGGAGGAAGATGGGGACGGATGTTAGCTCAGGGCCAGTCTTCCTCAGCAAAAAGAGGAGGATTGGCATGGATGTTAGCTCAGGGCTGATCTTCCTCACAAAAAAAAAAAATTAAAAAATAAAATAAATAAAAATAAATAAAAAATAAAAACCCATCAATATGCTATTTACAAGAGACATATAAAACATAAGACGCAGACAATTTGAAAATAAAAGAATAGGGAAAGATATAGTAGGCAAATACTAACCAAAGGAAAGCTATATTGATATTATTAATAGCAGATCAAAAAAATATTTTAAATATTTTCAGTAATCAAAACAGTCCCTACACAATGACAAAAGTTTCAACTCACCCAGAAAATAATAAAATTCTAAACTTATGTGCATTTAATAATATAGCTTCAAAATACACAAAGCAAATATGAAAGAATTACAAAGAGAAATAGATAAATCCACCATCATAATGGGAGATTTTAACATATCTCTCTCAAATTATTGATAGATCAAAAATACAAAAATAGGGCCGGCCCGGTGGCTTAGCGGTTAAGTGCGCACGCTCCGCTGCTGGCGTCCCGGGTTCAGATCCCGGGTGCGCACCGACACAACGCTTCTCCAGCCATGCTGAGCCGTGTCCCACATACAGCAACTAGAAGGATGTGCAACTATGACATACAACTATCTACTGGGGTTTTGGGGGGAAAAAATAAATAAATAAAATTATTTTTAAAAAATAGTAAGCATGCAGGAGATTTGAATAATTCAATTAATAAGCTTAATTTAATGGCATATAAAAATGGCACACGTACCTGAAAAATAATAAAACTGTTACATATTAAATCTTGTTTTAATATTGCTTCTATTCTATTAAAATCTGTATACCTTATGTGCATTATGGCTCAATTTCTAAAAATGTTAATCTCCCACAAAGAAAACAACTATCAAACTTTCAATGAGCTGATAATTTAAATATAGTACAAAATTATCCAGAGAATAGAAACAAACAATGCTCTCAAAACTCATTTTGAGGACAGTTTGAAAAAGAGAAACTATAGGCCAACCTGTATACTAATAGAAACCTGTATCCTAATAGCAACATTTTAAAATATATTTATTTAAGTCACCACATGTAGAGGCTAAAAGATAAAAAACATATGATTGCTTGACAAATGCAAAGAATCATGCAAAAAAATCATCTAGGATAAGAATTTTACAAAACTAGGAATAAGGATAATTTTCCTTTTCCTAAGAAACAATTTCTACCAAACAATATACTTTTACATGTTATTGTGATGTATCAAAAGTAGTCCCTTCAAAATAAAGAAGAAGAAAAATAAACCCACCATCAGTACCTGTCAACATTGTATTATCTTAGCCAGTACAGTAAAACAAGTGAAATAAGAATTTGAAAAGAAAAACAAACTGTCATCATTTTATGATTATCATTGCCCTCATTAAAAAAACAAAAAACTGGGGCCGGCCGGGTGGCGCAGGCGGTTCGGTGCGCGCTCCGCTGCAGCGGCGCGGGGTTCACCAGTTCGGATCCCAAGCGTGCACCGATTGCACTGCTTGTTAAGCCATGCTGTGGCGGCGTCCCATATAAAGTGGAGGAAGATCGGCATGGATGTTAGCCCAGGACCAGTCTTCCTCAGCAAAAAAAGAGGAGGATTGGCAGATGTTAGCACAGGGCTGGTCTCCTCACACACACACGAAAAAACCAACAAACCAAAACTACAGGTAAAAATTGTTAGAATCTGTAAGAAATTAACAAGATGGCCAGTTTTAAGATCAATATATAAAGGTTGCATTTCTCTATCACAGCAGCAAGCAATTAGAAAATATAATTTCAAAAAATATTGTTGACTATAGCAACAAAATTTATAATACACAATAATATATCTAGCAAAAATATATATAGGACATTTATGGAGAAAATTATAAAACTTTATCGAAAGAAAATCTTGAAAAATGTACAGATATACTATATTCACTGAAGTAAAACTCAATATCATTAAGATCTGATTCCCCCCAAATTGATCTATACAATCAATGAAACGTCCACCAAACCTCTATCAGAGCTTTCTGAGGAACCTAACTGATTCGAAAATTTTTATGGAGGCACAAGATGCCAGGAATAGCCATGACACTCCTGAAAAAGAACAAGGTGGAAAGGCTTGCTCAACCAAATATTCATTTATTATAAAACTATCATATTTAGGATAGACAAACCAATAAAGCAAAATAAAAAGCCTAGAAGCATGTGAAAGTATTTTTTGGAAAATTGATATAAAAAGAAATAGCATGATAGATCAGTTGGAAAAGAATGTAGCAGTCAATAAATGGTGCTGGAACATTTGGTTGCTGTTGGGAGACAATTCTACATGAGCCTCTTGTGTTTCTACACGTCTTGCAAGCAGAGACACTGACTGCCTTTATTCCAGGCTATCTTTTCAAGACTCTTTGTGTACCAAACAGCCTGGGAAGACAGAGACAGGGTCTCCCTCCAGAGCAAAGAGTAGGTTTGTTTATTGTTCTGTAATAAAAATAATGTCTCCCTCTGGGGCAAAGTTCAGGCTGACTCATTGCCCATCATGAAAGATTCAGGTTTCCTAAGCTCAGTGTTCCTCCCCTGTAATACAACCCACTGCAGTGCAGGTATCAGTGAGCCCTCTTCTCATAGCCCCCTGGGAATGGAGCAAGGGGAACCAACACCAACATGCTGCTTGCTATGCCAGGAGTAATTAAGTCCTTTGTCTCTGACTCAGGAGTCTCATGTGTTCTGTCAGCATCCATTAGACTTTGGCAGGCTAGCTTCTTAGTATGTGAGTGAGAGAAAATCTCATACCTTTCACAGTTCTTCACAGTTATCCACTTGGAAAAAAGGGAAATTAAATATCTGACTCACATTGTACACAAAAATCTACTCCAGATGAATTAAAGACAACTGTGAAAGGCAAAATTTACCTTTTAGAAGAAAATATAATCTCAGAAACGGGAAGGATTTATTGACAAAACACAAAAAATAATAAAGGAAATAATTGATAAATTCAACAATATTAAAATAAAACTCTGTTCACCAAAATATTCCATAAAGAACACTAAAAGCCACAAGTTGGAAGAAGATATTTGTTAAATACATTACTGGTAAAGGATAACAATTCAGAAAATATAAACAACTCTTAAAAATCCATTTTCTAAAAGCCAAAAAAAATGGAAAAGTGAGCAAAATATATATACAGGAATTTAACAGAAAAGGAAATACAAATGGCAAACATTAGAAAAGATACTCAACTTCATTAGTAATCCAAAAATGTAAATTAATTGCACAATGACGATATTCATTTTATCAGCATAAATTGAAAGTCTGATAATACTAAGCATTTGTATGGTTGTGCAGCAAGGGGGTTTCTTATACTGTTGGTGAGAGTAAAATTTGGTATAATCACTTTGAAAAGCAATTTGGCGTTATCTTGTAAAACTGAACAATTTTCATACACTAAATTCATCAATTCTATTCCTAGGTATATATGGTCGAGAAATTCTGGCACATAAGCTCCCAAAAACATGTACAAAAATGGAAAACACAAATATTCATCAACAGAGAATAGATACATAAGTCATGGATTACTCACAATTTATTTTTCAGTCAATTAATTTAATACTACTATCAGCATGGAAATGAATACACCGAAGTTACAAACATCCACAAAAATGATTACCTTATATTAGATGTATAATGTTGAGTGGGCAAAAAACAAGTTGCAGCAGATACACAATGGCTCCATTTTTATAAATCTCAAAAACAAGCAAAACTAAGCTATATACATTGTTTAGTGATAAATACCTATATGGTAAAACTAGAAAGATACAAGCATAGGAATGATAAAAACAAATCTCAAGATTGTAGTTACTTCTGGAGAGTAGGAAGGGATTGTAATCAAGGAAACGTACACAAGCAACTTCAATAGTTCCCGACCTTAACTGAGTGGAGGGTTCATAGGTTCATTTGTTTCATGCTTCCTAAATTATATATATGTCACATATTTGTATTACATATTATCTAATGAAATAAGATAAAATTAATTGAATATTTAAAAAGATAACTGACAATTGTGAGGAAAAGTGATGGGAAGGGTCAAGAAAAAAAAGAGGGAGATTGGAGGAAGGCTATTGCAGTAGCCAAGGTAAGAGCAGGTGTGGCTGAAACTAGACTAGTTAGAGTGGAGATGGGAAGAGGTGGGTACATTTGGGATGGTGTTGCAGATTGGGTTCCCTGGAAAGCTAACTCTGAAAAAGATCAGGGTGCAAACAAAGCATTTATTATGCAGGGCTCTCCAGATCAACACCCATGAAAGGGAAGTAAAGGGAAAGGCGGGAAGCAAGATGGGCAGAAGGAGAAGTTGGGCTGTGATGCAGTCTCACAAAGGCCTCCGACGACCCCACCGGGAGCACAGAAGCTGGAATGGCCTTTCAGAGTTCTCCTGCATTAGGTGAGAGGGTTGGGCCTTCAGCGTCAGTCACTGTTTGTGGGTTGATTGCCCCCAGGAAGGGGTGTGACATTGGGTGTGGTGTCTCTCCTCAGCTGAGGGCAATTTCCAGAGAGGGCAGAGGGCTGTGAGGTGGCAGCACATCCAGCAGCTGTGGGAATAAATCCTCTCATCCTGAACAGGGTTCTGGGGGGCACCTCACAGCATCTATTCCAGATGTGTTTTTGGAATATGAGACTTGTTGGTGGACTGAATGTGGAAGATGATGAAAGAGAGCTACTAATTTCTGTTCTGAGAGTGGATGGTGGTGACATTTACTGAGATAGGAAGAAGAGGAGGAAAAGGAGGAGGTTTAGGAGATAGAAATCCAAAAATTTTTCTTTGTGAAGTTTAAGTTCAAGATGTTTATTAGAGACTAAAGTGGAGATGTCAAGTTGGAGAGGCAGTTAGAGGTAGACGTGTGGAGTTCTAGGCAGAAGTCCAAGATAGAAACCCAAATTTAGTAGACATGGTAAATAGATGGCTTTTAAAGCTCTGAGACTGGATGTGATCACTTAGGAAGAATAAACACACAGAGAAGGGGACCCCAGACCTAGCCCAGGCCACCCTGACTTTAGAAATGGAGCACAGGACAGGTGCCAGCCAGCAAAGGAGACTAAGAGGAACCCACAAAATGGTGTGTTATGGAAGCCAAGAGGGGAAAAAAGTATTTCAGGAAGTAGAGAGCGATTAAGTGTAAAATGCCGCTGAAAGGTCAAGGAAGACAAAGCAGAGAAGAGACCACTGGATTGGGCAATTACGGAGGTTACTGGTGACATTGACAAGAATAGTCTTCCTGAAGTAGGAGAAATAGAAGCAATGGCTTGGGAATAAAGGTTGAAATTGAGGAGGTGAAGGCAGCAATATAGACAACTTTCACAAGAATTCAGTTGTAACCATTTGAATCTGAGAGACTAGAGTTGCTAGCTTTTCTAGTTTCTCAAGATAAGACAGAATTTTTATAATATTAATTGTCTGATAAGTTGGTACGTTGTTAAACACAGTGCAGACCAAGATTGTGAGGGTCAAAAACATGTCTAGCGTCACAAACATGTTCAGCCCGTGGGTTATGAGTTTCCAACTCTCATAAAGTAAACAGAATATCATGGCAGATCATGATCATGATCATGGCAGGACGGTGAGTGAGTGCAGGAATCCTTGGGGAGGCTGGAATGCGTAGAAAGTTGGGTAAGATCCACTTAAAATGACCACAGAGAGGAAGCAAGCCTCAGATGGACTTTCTCAATGTCAAGATTGAAGGAACGGGAAGCAGAAATTGTTGTCAAACCCTTGTAGCTACATATGCTATCCTCCAATCTAGCATTTATCAGCAGTAACACTTATGTTTTGATTTCCGTGTAGCCCTTTCATTGGTCTTATTTAGGTAGGAGCGCCAGATTGTTAATGGCTTTTAATTCTAGCTACTTTGAATGTAGACTTTCTTCTGCAGGCAATGGGAAACGATTTAAAGTTTTTGAACAAGGGGTGGGTATAATCAAAGTGGGATTTTAAGAGGATTATTTCTTCAACAGTGAGCAGGATGGAATCAAGCAAGACTGATTAGTAGTCAAGTAGATTAGAAGCAGCAAGTCCATTTAGGAGATTCTTCTGGTTGTGGAAATGGAGACTGAGAAGTAAAGACTGGCTGGGTGTGGGGCACTTGAGAGAGAACAAAGATGATGCTCTGGTTTCCAGTCTACATTACTAGAAGATTTTGTTGGGGGAGAGGGGGTGTAGAGGTGACAATGCAGTTGGGTGGGATGACATGATAGTGAAATGATAGCCAGTATTTGGATAGCACCATATAGCTTACAAGTGTTTTCACGTCCATTATCTCATTTGTCCTCACAATACCCCTGTGAGGTGCTATTATGCCTCTTTAACAAATGAGGAATCTGAAGCTCAGAGAGGCTAAATGATTTGCCTATAAGGTGGCAGAGGATGGACTTGACCACAAGTGTCCTCACTACGTGCTCTGAGAATGGCTTTCAGATACACTTTGGCTCCTGGTCTGTGGGCAGGAGTCAGCCTGTATTTGCCTTTCAAAAGTCATGTCCTGAAACTTCAGTTTCTTGGAGGGATTAGCTGGATTCTATTTCCTTGATGCTGGTTCCCAGTGATCCTTCTAGAAGAGACTAATAATTTGCATATAATAGCTAGAGAGAAAAAAGAAAGAACCCATTTCTAAGACAGTTGTTCATTTTGAGAACACTTAGCATCCAGGTACAAAGGTACCACCTTCTCTGAAATAAAACATTCTCTCTCCTAGGCAGGATACCAGTTAGATCATTAAAATTCGTCCTATGAGAGACAAACCTTGGTGAACTGAGATGAGTAATGCACTTACCTCACCTCTCACTGCCCACCACTCACGCTCTCAAATAAAAAGCTGGGAATTCACTTTTAATGACAGAGAGCTATTTCATTATCTCAACCACAAGTCAATAGGCCCAGGGGCTCAGATATCAGACCAACTTGTGGGTCAGTCCTAGCGTCCCGAATTACTGAAACACTGGCTTTTTCTCTGGCATTAACTGAAAGGAGCTTCCCCAAGGACTAAATTGCCGGCTATATTTGCAATTATGGACTAAAGGTTGATTCTTAGGCAAACCAAGATGGTGAACTGGAAGTATGTATATGGAACTGACCTTATCTTGCTTGTACAGTTTCCCAAGTCAAAACATTTACTTACAACTTTGGCTTCCTCCAAAGCAGGAATTTGTAAAATTTTAGATGCAGCTTTCCTTATAAAAGCCTTTACACTTTTCAGGTCTTTTGATTTTAAAAAGCTTGTGAATTCTCTTCTAGGTAATTAGAACTCATTTTGAATTAAATACACTTGCCCTGATCAAAATGATGAAAATTTTGAAATGATCAAAAATGATGAAAGTGCTTTCCTAGAGCTTAATTTACTGTACAGATTTAGAAAGCAGTTGGATTTTTAAAACTTGATTTGTACTGCCACCTAGTGGTATATTTCATTGCGAATTTCAACACCCTACAGAGCATTTCTGTATGTCGGCTGAGTTACCCTTAAAAACAATGCGGAACAATGCGAAGATTTATGCTTGCAAATATAGAGAGAATCAGCTTCTCTATGCAACAGACAAGGTCCCCTCATATACCTTACAGGATAAGAAAAAAAATTTTAACATAAATATGGAAGGCAGTTACCAACAGAGATCCTCTTAAACCAGAGTCTTTTTTTTTTCTTTTTTTTTTTTGTGAGGAAGACCAGCCCTGAGCTAACATCCACGCCAATCCTCCTCTTTTTACTGAGGAAGACTGGCCCTGGGCTAACATCCCTGCCCATCTTCCTCCACTTTATATGGGATGCCGCCACAGCATGGCTTGACAAGTGGTGCATCGGTGCGCGCCTGGGATCTGAATACCGGGCTGCAGCAGTGGAGCGTGCACACTTAACCATTATGCCACCAGGCCAGCCCCACCACAGAGTCTTCTTACATTTGCTTTTTTACTTTATCTTTGATTTTTACCGTAATTATCCCACATAAGCTGTTTATTTCTCTTAGATAAATAAAGATAATCCTGGCTGACTAATTTAATGGTCACTCTGGAAAGGCAGAATTGGGTAAAGGTTAACACACAGGAGCTAACATGATGCTGTCTGGGTTCAAATCCTAGCTCAGAACCTGCAATCTGTGTGCCCTTAGAGTAGTTATGAAAGACCTCCATGCCTCAGTTTCCTAATATGTAAAACAAGGATGATCATCTACCTCATAGAGTAGTGTAAGAGACACTATACTGAGCACAGAAACTAGCACAAAATAAAGGCTCAATGGAAACTCAAGGTACCATTGTACTGGTGGGTCACAGTGAGCCTAATTTGCATAGCTCCTCGGGATGCTGAGAGAGCAGAACAGTCCCCGTCCAGTTCCACTAGCAAATAGATCCTTATACACAATGAGGACCTGAGGTCAGGTCTCTGGACACTAGAATTACCATATGATCCAGCAATTCTAGGTAAATACCTGAAAGAATTGAAAACAGAGACTCAGACAGATATTTGTACACCAGTGCTCATCACAGTGTTATTCACAACAGCTAAAAGGTGGGAACAACACAAACGTCCATTGGTAGATGAATGGATAAAAAAAATGAGATATGTACATACAGTGGAATATTATTCAGCCTTAAAAAGGAATAAAATTCTGATACAGGGTACAATGTGGATGAACCTTGGAAACATTATGCTAAGTGAAATAAGTCAGATGCAAAAGGATAAATATTGTCTGATTCCTCAACATACAAGGTACCTAGAATAGTCAAATTCACAGAGACAGAAGGTAGAATAGTAGTTACCAGGGGGTGGAGGAAGGGGAGAACGGGAGTATTGTTTAATGGATACAGAGTTTCAGTTTGGGATGATGAAAATGTTCTGGATGTGAAACACTGTGACGGTTGCACAACAATGTGAATGTACTTAATGCCACTGAATTGTACACTTAAACATGGTTAAAATGGTAAATTTTATGTTATGTATATTTTACCACAATAAAACAAAATAGACATGGCCAGAACTCAGGCAGTGCATTCCTCTTCCCCAGTCTTTGCCCTCACTACATACAAATGCAGGCTGAGCAGCCCTGGGGCACCGCCAGAGGACAGGGATGCTAGCCAGGGTGCACCACGACCTCAAAGGAAGCCCCACAGCCTTCTGCCTCCCCCACCCCATACACTCATACACACACACACACACACACACACACACACGCACACAGGAACCTTTTTGTGTTACCTTCTGACATTTGGAAGGAAGACAAATGGCAACACCCTGGAATCCTGGAAAGCTGCCAGGGCTTGTGTGACAATCTTAACTCCAACCTGGGCCCTTCTTCTCCCCTGTGGCTGCCTGGACCTGGTAAATCAAATTTATGCTTTTAAAAGAAGTGAAATAACAGAAAAGTGCACATGATTCTAATTTCCATTTGTGGGTAGAGTTAGGAGTAAACGTGGACAACCTTGATGTCTGTTGAGTAATGCTGAGAAACAGTG
Source organism: Diceros bicornis minor (assembly GCF_020826845.1). NCBI lineage: Eukaryota > Metazoa > Chordata > Mammalia > Perissodactyla > Rhinocerotidae > Diceros > Diceros bicornis. The sequence continues at coordinate 13,230,258 of NC_080742.1, read as the reverse complement.
AACCAAGAGATAAGCCAGATCCACAAATGGCTCTGGATCTAACCCCTAGCAATGGACTGGAAATCCATGAGACAGCTCAGCAGATGGAGAACAAAAACCTGCTCTTATATGCTTTATACCCAGAGTAAATAATCTGATGTGTAAAAGGAGCCAGAGAGAAACAAAATCAAAAAGTCCCTTCTCCAAAACCCTATCAAGAAACATTTGGCTCAGGAAAGAAAACAGAGTTTCAGCCCAGCTTTTTGAAAATATCATAATGAGGCACAAATTTTTTTTTAAATGTATAACCCAGAATTTATTGATCACCTATTTTCAGATACTCTACTGGGAGGATTACTGTGTATATTATCTATTGCTGTATAGCAAGTTACCCCAAAACTTTGTGGCTTAGAACAACAATAATGTATTACCCGTCACATTTTCTGTGGGCCAGGAATTCCAAGAGGACGCAGTGGTGTTGGCTTCGCTCTGCTCCAGGATGCCTGGGACCTCAGCTGGAATGCTTGAAGGCTGGAGGCTAGAACCGCCTGAGGGCTTATTCATTCACGTGTCTAATTGTCGAGTCTGGCTGTTGACGAAGGGCCAGCTGGAACACCCACAAGTGGCCTCACTATGTGACCTGGGCTTCCTTGCAGCATGGGGGCTAGGATCAAAGGGCAAGCTTCCTAAGACAGAGAACCATGAAAATCTTGTTGCCTTTTATGACCTAGCCCTGGAAATCACATGGCCTCACTTTGGCCACACTCCACTGGTTGGTGCAGTTACAAAGATCTGCCTGAATTCCTTCCAAGAGGAGGGAACATGGACTCCACCTTTCTTGGCAGTGTAAGAGGAGAATTTAGGATGTGATATGTATCCATACACATTGGTGTCACTGTCTTTGGAAAATACAATTTGCCACATTGTGTTTTATCTCAGTTAATCCTCACCCAAAAAAAACAAAAACAAAATCTATGAGGTAGATATTATTAGACCCATTTTACAGTACAAGAAACTGAGGCTCAGAGAAGTAACTTTCCAATGTCAGACAGCTAATAAGTGGCAACATAGGAACTCTAACCCCAGTGTCCAAGCCCTTAACCCCCAAACTGCTCTTCCTGACAGAGGTTAAAGTGCCTTATCTACAAGTATATACTGGAAGTTCAAGCTTCAGGTCTGTTTATGAATATGCACAAGTTCTTAAAGAAAAAATAATTTCTTATTACGGGAACATTGGATTCTCTGCTCCTTCTATACTCAGGGTTGAAGCTTCAGGAGCAGGCTGTGTAGAAATATGACATCAGGCTGGGTAGTACAAAGTACACACATAGCCCAGAGTAGACATCAATGGGCTTCATGTGCCCCCAAAGAATGAGCCCAAGAGTCCCCACAAAATGGCTGGTGCACTCTGCACAGGAAGTTGCTACACTTGGACCTTGTCCAGTTAACCCCAAAATCAGCCCAAGTATTTGTGGTAGCCAACCTCCAAGATGGCCCCCAATGATTCCCACCTCCAGGCATTCACACCCTTGTGTAATCTCCTCCCACACTCTACCAGGGTTGGTCTATGTGACCAACAGTATATGGCAGAAGGGATGATATATCACTTCCAATATTTGGTTTTAAAATACTGTGACTTCTATCTTAGGCTCACTCTCTCATCACTCAGAAGAAACCAGCTGCCACATTGTGGGGACATTCAGGCAGGCTATGGAAAGCCTACACAGCAAGGAGCTGAGACCTCTAGCCAACAGCCAGCAAGGACCTGAAGGCTGCCAACAACCATATGAGGGAGCCTCGAAGCAACTTCTGCAGCCCCAGTCGAGCCTCAAGATGCCCTCAGCCGCAGTGAACAGCTTGGCTGCAACCTCAGCTAAGCCGCTCCTGGATTCCTGACACGCAGAAACCACTTAAGATAACAAATGTTTATTGCTTTAAACTGCTCCTTTAGGGGTCGTTTGCTACACAGCAATAGCATCTGTGTAGTAGAAGAGCTGGAGCTTTGAAGACAAGCACACTGCATTTAAATCCTGGTTCCACCACTCCCTAGGTAAATAGCATGACTTCTCTGAGCCTCAGGTTCCTCATGAGCAAAAATGAGGATAACACTTATTCTAAAGGCTGAGTCAGGATCAAAGGAATGAAGCTAGAACAGCGAAAATTTCTCTTCTTTCTTCTCAACATTTTAAACCTAGAGTTAAGAATTCCCTTAGAGCAAGTCACTCTGTGATAATAATAGTAGGTGATAATTCTGCAACCAGCATTGCGGTGATAATAATAATAATTCCTTATTTCATACCGGGCAATGTGTGCCAAGCACTTAAATTTCATGTACAAACCTCCTGTACTATGACTTCAGCTTTGTTTGTATTCTTTCTAGAGATACATTAGAAAGATGGTAGCATTAATAGCAGCATATCATGTATGTTTAACTTTTGTTTTACAGAAATGATACTTTTAAAAACCCTATTTGCTTATAGTACAAGAAAGTAGTTAAATTATTAAACAAAACACACAACATATTTCTGCTGCTTCCCATGTACATATAATCATTCAGTGATCCATAGACAAGTATTTATAGGATACCCATTATACCCAAGATATTGTCCTAGGTACCATGAGGTATGAAAAACAGTCTAAGGAATCGTCTCTGTCTTCAACGCATTTACAAACTTCTTAAGATAAAATAACATGAAAACCTAACTACCATAAGATATCCTGTAAGCGACGCTGTGGAGAAGTAAATGACGAACACAGCAAGCTAGATTGGCTCTGAAGGTGTATATTTCTGGACTTTAATCTCAGGTTTGCTGATTACTAGCTTTGTGGATTTAGGCAAAATCACCTACCTGACTGTACTTTAATTTCCTCATCTGTAAAATTGGGCTAATAAGGTATAGGTTGATGAGATGACTTAAAGGGTTGTTGAAAGGACCAAATGAGAAGATGATTGATTGATTGATAGATAGATAGATAGATAGACGATAGATAGATAGATCATGCTTGATATGGGCTATAGGAGGAACACTCCATTTCTAGTACATAGGTTAAAGGCTATTAAGAAGAAAGAAACCAGGCTGCAATATGGAATGTGCTGGGAGATACTGAGAAAATGGTTCTTGAATTGGCCTTAAGACCAAGGCAGGTTTAAAAGATCTGGGAGGAAAAAAGAGGGGTGAGACGGGAGGACCCCACCTGTTCTGAGTATATGGAGCAATTGACATCTTCCTTCCACAAAGACACTGCCACCAAGAACAATTCCACTCTGTTAAATAAGGAACAATAGAACAAATAGTAATAACAGCTAACCTTGAGTAGTGCTAAAGACTTGGTGTTTATTAGCTCACTTAATCCTCACAACATGGTGTGAGGTAGTACTGTACTTATCAACCCATTCTAGAGGGCAGAAACTGAAGCTCAGAGAGCTTAAATAACTTGCCCAAGATCATGTAGTTAGTGAACAGCACAGCTGGGCCTGCACCCCAGCAGTCTCGCTCCAGACCCTGGTCTCTTAACTGCTGTGTGAAGCTTCTACCGGTTAATCAATGACACATTTTTCAATCTACTTTTTTCTCACCACCCAGCCAAATCCCAAGACAACAGAACCGAAATCTCTTAGGAACAGTAAACTACTTTTAAATTAGCTCAAGTTGATAGTAATCAACACAACATTATCTGAACTAGTCCCAAAGTTATGATTCTTAACCTTTAGGGGTCAGAGCCCCTCTGAAAATCTGACAACAATTAAGCCCTGTCTTCCCAGAAAGACCTACATATATACACAAATATAAAGTGTGCACAGAATTTCAAGGATTCCCTGAAGCCGGGGGAGGAGCCCTAAGTTAATACCTCTTGACCTCACAATTTCCAGAGCAAGATAAAGCCCCTCCAAGTGCACATGGTCTGGGGTGGGGGGGCACACCCGGGTCCCAACGTCCTCCCATGAGCACAGATAAACAAGGGGGCTGGGGCAGGAAGCTGCTCTGCCTACACACATATTCAAATCACAGACTTGTTCTTCAACCATGTGCATTTTATTGAATAAGCATTTGAGTCCTTGGCAAGCCTTGTGGTCTGGGATTAGGGATGATTTCCTTTTGCCAGCGTGGAGGGGAGCAGGCTGTGGGTGGGGCCTCCTAGAGGAAGCCTGTGCGACCAGATGGTGTTGCTGCTGCCCCAAGAACTGTCAGGTGTCACTGGCAGCTGGGGCGGTGAGAAGCCACTTCCAGCCTAGGGGCCAAGAGAAAAAACAGAATTCAACTAACTCTGGTCTCGTCCTCAAACTGCCCTGTCCCATGTGTATTGAAGTCAAAAGAATAATAAATAGTTTTCTTTCCCTCACTCTGAGTTTAGCAGCAGTGTTTTCCTCTATAAATTTCTTCTCTGTAAGGAACAAAACACAGACAATATGGTATGATATTAAAGAATGAGTTTAGGAGACAGACGTAGCTTCAAATCCTAGCTTCACCACTTACTTGGGCAAGTTACTTAGCATCTCTGAACCTCTGATTTCTACTCCAGAAAATGTGAACACTAACGTTTATATTGCAGAATTGTTGTGAGGATTAAATAAGACAATACATAAGTCCCTGGCACATAGTAAGTGCTTAATAAGCAGTCACCAAAACCAGACCTCATAGTGTTTCTGGCTATCAAATTTTCATGGAGATTAATAGCCTCCTTAGACGGGTGTGTTTAAGTCCTTGAATATCAAGAGCTATTGTGATCTCAAGGAAATATAAAAGATCCATAAATCCTAAACCCTCTAGGTCAGAAGCCATAACTGCTTCCCTAGATTTCTCACCATTCCTGGCACGGTGCTTGGTGAACAATGGAATGTGGGCAGGTACATGTGAGCCAGAGGTACTCTGGGAGAGCCAGGATCACCTTAAGAAATTAACAAGCAGAGCAGACTTCCTGTTCACTGTCAGAAGACAGAGTCAATGTTAAATCATGACTACCTTGAAGAGCACTCTGTGTGGGGGAGAGGCTGGGTCTTTGGAAGTTTTCTGCAATCCTTTAGTTCCCTGAAAGGAGTTGGCTCTATAGCACCTTTGGGTGGCCTCTCCATCTCTTAGCTTGGAGGTAAGGGAAGGCCTTGGGGAAATCAGCTGGATCTATTTATATCCTGCCTCTTTAAAGCAAAAAGGACAAAAAAGAATTTGAAGAGGATTTACAATAAAAGACACATAATAATCTTAACAAAATAGACCCCAGAATTGAGGAAAAAAAGAGAAGCAGATATGATAACCCTAAAACATACTACAGTTGTAAATTTTGCTCTATGCTTCTTGAATAAAAAGAAAGAGTTAGTTTCATAGCTCTCATCAGAAAAAAATAAAATGCCAATTTGTAGGGGAAGACATAATTTTTTCCTGGCACTAAATTCTGGTGAAAATTTCTTTTTTTTTTTTCAATTGAGGTTACACTGGTTTATAACATTATATAAACTTCAGGTGTACATCATTATATTTTGACTTCTGTATAGACTGCATGGTGTTCACCATCAAAAGTCTAGTTGCCATCAGTCACCATACACGTGTGCCCCTTTACTCCTTTTGCCCTCCCCCTGCCCCCTTCCCCTCTGGTAACCACCAATCTGTTCTCTGTATCTATATGTTTGTTTATCTTCAACATATGAGTGAGGTCATAGGTAATTGTCTTTCTTAGCTTGACTTATTTCCCTTAGCATGATACCCTCAAGGTTCATCCATGTTGTCACAAATGGCAAGATTTCATCTTTTTTATGACTGAGTAGTATTCCATTGTATATATATACCACATCTTCTTTTTTTTTTTAATTTATTTTTCCCCCAAAAGCCCCAGTAGATAGTTGTATGTCATAGCTGCACATCCCTCCAGCCGCTGCACGTGGGACACGGCCTCGGCATGGCCAGAGAAGCGGTGCGTCGGTACGCGCCGGGGATCCGAACCCAGGCCGCCAGCAGCGGAGCGCGCGCACCCAACTGCCAAGCCTCGGGGCCAGCCCATATACCACATCTTCTTTATCCATTCATCTGTTGATGTGCACTTAGGTCGCTTCCAAGTCTTGGCTATTGTGAATAATTCTTGCAATGAATGTAGGGGTGCATATATCTTTTCAAATTAGCATTTTTGTATTCTTTGGATAAATATCCAGAAGTGGAATAGCTGGATCATATAGTATTTCTATTTACAATTTTTTGAGAAATTTCCATACTCTTTTCTATAGTAGCTGCACCAATTTACATTCTGGTGAAAATTTCTTATATGGAATGTACCTAATGAACTGAAGTCATGCCAGGTACTGTCCTCAACAACTGTTTAACAGTAAACAAATGTTTTTCAAGTGGCTATTTATTATAATGACCTGAAATAAAACACCACCTCAAGGGAGATGATCAGACAACACCAGAATGCGGGACATTCTAATGTGGTTTAGTGTCCTTAAAAAGTCAATATCATGAAAATAAAAGGTGGGAGAAAAGTGTTCAAATTAAAAGATCTGAGATACTGAAGAGACATAACCATTTTCAGTGCATGAATCTTGGTTGGTGAAGAAAACCATTGTAAGACATTTTGGTGATAGTCTAACAAATTTGAATATGGACTGATTATTTATTAGATGATATAGGGAATTATCGTTAGGTATGATAATGGTATTGTGGCTGGGTAAAAGAATGTGCTTTTATTTATTCATTTATTTTTGGAGATGTATCCTGAATTATTTTGAGGTAACTTTGAAATGATTCCAAAAATACATACATACAAATATATACACGAATGATATTTGACAAAATGTTAACCAGTATTGATTTCAGGTGAAGGATACATAGGTCAGTGTATATTCTACTATATGTCTGAGTATTTTCACAATAAGAAGTGAGTAAAAGAAGACACAGGGAGAATCTCAGAGGAGCACGTACCCTGCCTGTGCCAGAGAGAAAAGCCTGCAGACTACCCCGGGGCGTACCAGGCCGGGAGGAATGAACTTGTCATGGATTGAGTTGTGTCTCCGCAAAAATTCATATGTTGAAGTCTTAACCCCCAGGACCTCAGAATGTAACCATATTTAGAGATAGAGTCTAAAATGAGGTCATTAGGGTGGGCCCTAATCCAATATGACTGGTATCCTTATAAGAAGAGGAAATTTGGACATAGACACACAGAGGACACATGAGGTGAAGACACAGGAATTAGATAGCCATCTACAAGTCAAGGAGAAAAGCCTGGAACAGATCCTTCCCTCATGGCCATCAGAAGGAACCAACCCTGCTGATGTCTTGAGTTTAAACTTCCAGCCTCCAGAACTGCGAGAAAATTAATTTCTGTTGTGTAAGCCACCCCTCTGTGGTACTTTGTTGAGGCAGCCTTAGCTAACTAATACAGAACTCCTTGATTTGCCACCAAAGCCCAGGGGTCTTTCCCCACACCCCCACCCCAGCCCTGGCCCCCTGACACTGCTGTCTGGTAACTGCAGAATCCACGCTGGGCAGAGCACGGCAGTGAGGCCCAGGAACCCCGGAAGACAGAGCGATGGCTCCTCAGAAAGCAGTAGCCCTGAGCAGGCTGGTGGTACCCACGCCCCCTGGATCCCAGAGCTCTGAGCACCTGAATAGCTGCCTTCCAAGTCTGACACGTTGGTCCTTTACTTTTCCTAAGTGCTTTCTGAGTTTTTTTGTCTTAAAAATTAAGTAGCTCTGTGTGTGTGTGTGTGTGTGTGTGTGTGTGTGTGTGTGTGTGTGTGTTGGGGAAGAGAGAATCTAGCTACAAAAGCCCTATAGCTAACATTTATTTGTACTACTTAATAATTAACATACAACACTTAGATTTAGAATTGATATTCAGGTGGTATGCTGCCATACTCAATTATGAAAATATTTAAGTAACTTCATACTTATTGATAAATAACATTACCCTCCTCATCACTTCAGCCCCTCTCTGGAAACTCCCCACAATCCAGCAACTAACGAGTTAATGCCTGTCACCAAAAGGTCCTCCAGAACCTTTTCGAACACAGTCTTACCCTCCATCCTGGTAAGAAGGATGCTGTCCCTGCCGTCACCAGTTGTTACATGCTTTCAAAGTTCATCCCTGCCTAGTATGCTCCAGCACTGTCCTCTAAATTCTTTATGATACATTATTTCACAACAACTCCAAAGCATATACTATGATTATTTCCTTTTACACATGAAGAAACTGAGGCTCAGAGAAATTAAGTAATTAGCCCATGTTCACGGACAGAGTTCAGAACCACTGCTCCGTATTTCTGGCTCTGCCTCCTGGAATTGATATGTCAGAATTCTTTTATCCTTAGAAGGGGAAAAAGCAGAGCAGCCAAGAAGAGTTCAGAGGCTGCAGCCCCAGGTGCTGGGGAGTCTGGGTGTTCTCAGGGCTCCCCTTTTCTCCAGATTAAGATCTCCCCATATGAAACCACTGATAGAGGTGCTGGGTCATAGGAAAAACTCACAAAGAACAAGCAGTCCTGCAACCAAACAGCTTTCTAACACTGCACTACGGTTCCGGGCTCTCCTCACCGCGGGAGCTCAAGAGGACCCTCACCTGCAGTTGTGGTACCTCTTGTGGTACCTTAAGGCAGGGCTGAGCAGATGGGTACCACTTTGACCTTTCAAAACAGTAGCAAAAGTCTGCACAGCTGTCTGAGGAACACCTGGACACCCTCTTGGCCCCGTAAGTTTTGTCGTAGGATCCTTGCCCTCAAGTCCCCAACAAGGCCTGCCCACTTACTGGACCCTCGCTCAGGCCATGCAGTACAGGCAGCCTCCCCTCCTTTCCCCCTTGCCCCTGCCCCCTGATTTCCCGGTGACCTTCTAACTTTGCTTTTGCCTTTCCCATGACCTTTAACCCTGGTGTGACCTTAAGACTCTATAACCCTAAAAACCAGTCCTGCTAACCAGCTGGCCGGGGTACAATAGCACTCAGAAAGCAGAGTCATGGGACTGAAACCAGAAGAAAACCTATTCATGAAAGGAGCAGCTGGCAGCTGGAAACCAGAAGGAGTGAGAAAGGAAGGCCAACTCCTACCTCCTACAGGACCCGATTAACCGGGGATTCAGAGTACGAGTGGCTGGACCTGCCTAAGACCCCTCCCTCTCCTAATGAAGGCAGTGAAGCTTATCAGAGCTCCCACATCCTTCCCAGCGGGGCTCAGAAGAGCAAGCCTGCGGACAGGAGCTTTGAGATGGAAAGCAGAGAGGAGGCTGGGTGGGGAGGACCAGGCTGACTTGGGCAGTCAGGAGATGCTCTTCATTTAATTCCACTCTCTCGTTAAACACCAAAGAAATATTTCTGAGGGCATATGTTATTGTTAAATAATTTTATTCATTTTAAAATTTCACAAGTAGTATTTTTTTAACTTTTTTTTTTGAGGAAGATTGGCCCTGTGCTAACATCTGTTGCCAATCTTCCTCTTTTTTCTTCCCAAAGCCCCAGTACATAGTTGTGTATCATAGTTGTAGAGTTGTAGCTCTTTTATATGGGATGCAGCTTCAGCATGGCTTGATGAGCAGTGAGCGTGTCCACACCCAGGATCTGAACCTGTGAACCCTGGGCCACCAAAGCGGAAGGTGCGTAAGTAACTGCTACGCCACCAGGCCAGCCCCAGTAGTATATTTTCATTGAAGAAAAAAACAGAAAGATAAAAAGAAGAGAGAAAACCACCCATAATCCAACGAGGACAAAACCACCTTCAACATTTAGTATACATATGCTTTTCCCATAAAAAACTAGATGCTCCTGTACATATCCTCAACGATAGATCATGAACACCTGTCCACCTCAATACAGCCACTTCTACCACTCCCTTTTAATGGCTGCCCTGTGTTTTTCATTATATGGATAAAGGATAATGGGTTAAGCCAATCCCTTACTGTAGTGCATTTGGATCATTTCTGATGGAATTTAAATTCTTTTATGAAGGGGCAGATGCTGAGACTAGAGGAGGTGATATCCCTCTATTTCCTTTATAGGTCTCGACCCCGTCCTCCCATCACTCACCATCCCATTCCAACCTGACTGCTCTCCATTGTGTCCCTTACACTCGCTCTCGGGACATGTCCAGATGTTTTTCTGTGTGAGCCCTGTCCAGAAATGGAGCCATGTCCGGCCTGTGTTGTCTGGGACACAGCATCATCTCTTATTTGCCCTTCCCCCTCTTAGCCCTTAGAGATAACAGGAGACAGTGGAGGCAAAAAAGGTGGCTTCAGCTAGGACTTGTTTTCAGCATCTTGTATGTCATTAGTGGAAGGTGACTTCCCAGTTACACTGTTGGCATCTCCCTGCCCATGTTAGAGTTTCTGCCTGGTTAGACAGTGCCCTGGAACTGGCTAGCAGGAGGTGAAAACGCTCCTGCAGTGAGAGAGGGCTGAGGTGGGCAGGGAGGAGGAGATGCCAGGAGGGAGCGCACACACACACACACACACTCACACACACAAACACACACACACATGTACACGCACACACACACACACATGCAGGCACACTCCAGAGCTTTGCACACAGGAGATAAGAAGCGTTCACAAGGAGGCAAAAGTTACATCTCACATTTCAGAGGGAGAGAAGCCAGGACCTAGGGACTAAATACAAGGATCTCTCTTGCCCCAAAAGGAAGAATGCCAGTGTCAGTGGTGTCCTGAGGGTGCTGAGCCGGCTTTGGGCTAAGTTAAGTTGTCAGATATATATTTTACACCACTACCATCGCTTCCTTTTTCCTCGTCTCCGTGATGTTGCTTTAAGGCCTCTCCCTTTCCTTATTTCCTCATTGGCACATCAGGAACACCCTTGAGACAACAGTGTGCCTTTAAATAATTAAGATACAAGTTCTGAGGAGAAAAGAAGTGAGGGGGGGGTCAGTGGAGGCCCCTCCTGCTTTGGGCAGTTAAAGGGAGGCAGGAGGAAGGGGAGGGCCGCCCCTCCCCTCTGGCAGGGAGCGCCCAAACAGAACAGCACAGCTACACCCCTGACTTCCCGGTTCCCTTCTCCTGAGGGGACCCACCCTCTCCAAACCACCCAGACTTGAAAACCTGAAGCCATCTTTGTCTTCTCTCCTCTTCTCTCACACCTAAGCACCCACTCCACTCCATTGTCAAGTTCTGTGGGCTCTTTCTTCCCAAACACTTTCCCCCTCCCATCCCTTTCTTTACATTTTCATAGCAACTGCCCTGACTCAGGCCGTCCCCTCACATTTGAACAACTACCCCAACCCACTATTTCTCCTCACCTTCCCCACTCCATCTTCTTAACTCCTCCCAGCCCAGTCTCACCGACCAGACAAATGTCCCTAATAGATGATTTGCATTATGTTATCCTCCTGCTAGAAAACTCTCAGTGGGTTCCCATGGCCCAGCAGGAAAAGCCCCCCACATTAGGGTTTGTCCTGCTCTCCCACCCTGTTCTCACCCCAGCTGCTTCCATCCACTTCCCTAACATGCCAAGTGATCCAGCTGCCCCTGGAATGAATTCCACCTCTGGAACCTAGCCTTTTCTCATCTTTACCTTTGGAATCAGATTGACTGTTCAAAGCAAACCTCCATGAATCTTTCCCTTATCTCTCAACAAGAGAGCACTCCCTCTTCTATGGCTTTATTCTTTGTACCTGTCACTGCCCTGTATTTTATTATCTGGTTAATGTCTTATCTTGCCTATTGGATTACATTTCCTGAAGGGCGGAGGCTGAGTTTTGTTGGTCATTGTATTGCCTGCAGCCCTAGGAAATTCTGAGTTTCTGTGAGCTGGCTTGGAAATTACTGTAATTACCCTGGCAGCTCTATCGGATACACTACTGCTGACGACACAGTCACTAGCCCTGGAAGGCTCAGAGGCCAAGCCACCTCCTGTATTCCCAGGCACGAGGGCAGATGCCTACACTTGCCCACGGAGCTGAGGCTGCTGTGATGGGTTGCATTGTGCCCCCCCAAATTCACGTGTTGAAGTCCTAACCCCCAGTAGCTCAGAATGTGACCTTATTTGGAGATGGGGTCTTTACCAAGGTAATGAAGTTAAATGAGGTCATTTGGGTGGATCCTAATCCAATTTGACTGGGGTCCTTATAAAAAGAGGACATGTGGACGCAGAGACAGACATGCATAGAGTGCAAATGATGTTAAGAACATCATCTACAAGCCAAGGATCTCCGGGGCCTTCCAGAAGCTAGCAGAGAGGCCTGGAACAGGTCTTTCCCTCACAGCTCTAAGGAAGAGCCAACCCTGCCCATATCATGATTTCTGACTTCTAGCCTCCAGACTGTGAGAGAATACATTTCCATTGTTCTAAGCCACCCAGTTTGTGGTGCTTTCTTAGGGCAGCCCCAGGAAACGAATACAGCTGGCTTCCTGGGAAACATGAGGGGGAAAGCCATGTCTTTGAGGTGCTCTGAGCAGGAAAGCAGTGTAGCCCTGGCAGCAATTAGCCTGTGCCAGCAGCTGAGCAGAAGTGGCTGGTGGCCCCCTAAGGGCAAGGGCCAGCAGTTGGCCACCTGACACAGCTCTTTGAAGAGAGTGTTTTGCTTCTGTACTTGGGCAGGGGAGGATGTCAGTGGAGAAGGGGACAGGAACCCCCCCTTAAGGGCAGACGCTCCTTCCGGGCTCCAGATGCTTCCAGCCAAACTCTTTTAAAATGAAAGAAGTGGAAGGATGTCATAAGCTCTGCAGAGACGTGGAGCTCTGCCCTGGAAACCCTCCCTAATTACCACCTTCCACTGTTGCTCCTGTGCCTCCCTCCTCCTCTGCAGGGGGCCCAGGGATGTGAAAATGCCTCTCCTCCTGACTCAGAGGGGCATTTCCTGAACCCTCCTTACCCAAAACATGTCCTCCCCCTCCGCCCCCCTGGAGAGCCTCAGCAGACAGGCTAATTAATTAAGATTGATTCCACATAATTAGGTTAGCTAAGTGTAAGGGCTCCCCATTAGCAGACAGGCAAACTAAGGCAGGAGGGGCCTCACATTAAGGCCGGCTGCTGGCAGGAAACAGAAATCAGAGCTTCTGCCCCCCTGGAGTCAGTCCCATAACCTCCTGTAGGGAAGGCAGTAGGCAGGGAAAAGCGAGAACAAAAGCATGAGGGTGTGAAGGAGCAATGCCTCAGGAGGCACCACCTGCCTGGGGCGCAGGGTCACGAAACAACCAGCACCATCATCATAGCCAACACATGTACCAGGCCCTTGCTACACGCACTCTAAACCGACACTGCGTGGTACGGTAGCCACTAGCCACCTGTGGTTATTGGACACTTGAAAGGTACTAGTCCGAATAGAGATGTGTAGTAAGTGTAAACTACACACCGGACTTCGAAGACTTAGTATGAAAAAAGGAATATACGGGCCGGCCCCGTGGCTTAGCCGTTAAGTGCGCGCACTCCGCTACTGGCGGCCCGGGTTCGGATCCCGGGCGCACACTGACACACCGCTTCTCCGGCCATGCTGAGGCTGCGTCCCACATACAGCAACTAGAAGGATGTGCAGCTATGACATACAACTATCTACTGGGGCTTTGGGGAAAAAAAAAAAGGAGGAGGATTGGCAATAGATGTTAGCTCAGAGCCGGTCTTCCTCAGCAAAAAGAGGAGGATTAGCACGGATGTTAGCTCAGGGCTGATCTTCCTCACTAAATAAATAAATAAATAAATAAATAAATAAATAAATAAATAAATAAACAAATAAAAGTTAAAAAAAAGAAAAAAGGAATATAAAATTATCTCATTAATATTCTTAAAATATTGATTACATGTTACATGGATACTATTTTTATATGTACTGTTAAATAGTTTATATTGCTAAAATTAATTTCACGTCTTTCTTTTTGCCTTTTTTAATATGGTGATCAGAAAAGTTTAAATTACACATGTCTTGCATTTATATTTCTCTTGGAAGTCACTGCTCTAGGAACTGCTCTAAGCACAGCATCGTGCCTAATCATTAGCACAACCCAGTGGGGTGGTGCTAGTCTCATTTCCATTTTTCAGAGATAGCACTCAGGCCCTGAGAGGTTAAGAAACTTGCCCAAGGACACACAGCAAGTAAGAAAAGAAAAAAAATCCAAGGGAGTGCAAGAGTGGCAGCGGAAAGATCTGTAAGAAGGTGAGCGATGAGGATGGCTTGGCCTAGGATGGTGGCCCTAAGACAGAGAAAAATGAGCAGCTGTGAGATACATTCTTAAGTAGAAATATTCCCCAGGGGTTGTACGTGAGGAACAGTGAGGAGGAGAAAAGGATGACTCCAGGTGTCTGGCCTGAGGCCCCAGGGCCTGAGCGACACAGGGAAAGAGGCAAAGAGATGTCATGTTCGAGTCCTAACTTTTCCACTTACTGACTGTGTTATCCGGAAGTTATGTCATCTCTCAGGACTCAATTTCCTCAGCTGGAAAACAGGAATAATAGAACCTCTCATAACGGAGTTGTCATGAAAAAGAAATAGGATGATGTATATAAAAGTGCTTCATAAATGTTTGTTTGTTAATTGTTTAAAAAGAGAGAGAGAGCTTTCAGGGTCCAGAAATATTCCTGTCCTCCCTTCTCTTGTCATTTCCCTGCTGCTAAAGCAATGATTAGCTCCCAGGCCACCTCCGTGGGAAGCACATCAAAGAGAGCACAAGTGGAATGGCTTATCTCTCCCCGGGAAGCTGCCTCTCTGGGCTCCCAGCCCCTCTCTCACCAGAGGAGCTGGGCCAGGCCACAAAGCAGAATGGACTCCCACAATGTCAGGCCAGCCCTGGGTAGAGATCCAAGAGGTAAGGTCCTCCTGGGCTCCTCTTCCCACCCCGCAAAGGTCAGGATCCCTGTGCACAGGCCTCCAGGTGCACAGCCACATAGCTTCAGGGGCAAACTCACCCCCATCTCAGAGATTGTCTTCACCGTGCCAGGACAGAACCCTACCAATCTTCTCTAATGCCACAGAGTTGTACGCTGTATTCTATGAGAATGGCACCCCCATGGAGGTGTGCAACAAGACCTCTGTGAAGCAGAGCCAGTTGCTGGCCGCCTCCTCTAGCCCTTCAGAGCCCGGCAAATCTGAGGAATGAGTGAGGGGTGTTTTGAGAGTTCTCTCCATCCCTCTCTGCACCTCTTTCCAGTAACCCCAGGCAGGAGCCTGCCCTGAGTCCTGCTCTTCTTCAGCTGCAGTTCCAATCGGAAAGAGATCTGAATTAAATGAGGGTCCTTCTGCCCTCTTGCCCTGGTCTATCCTGCCCTTAGCCCACCAGGTTGATGTTTCTATCTGTCACTCCCATTAGACTGGGCAGGGCGATCATACTCTTGTCTGGTGTGTGGTGCTCAGTGAATGTTTGTTGAATGAGTAAATAAGTATGACTCTGCTAAGGTCTCTGCTGATAATGTTTCCCCACAGAGATGGTTGCATTTTAACGGAAGCTTCTTTAAAACCAAGATGACTTCAAGAGCCGAAGGATTGACCACTCTACCGATGGCATACCTGGCTGTGGCCCTTAGGAAAGAAGCCTTTCCAGTCCTTCTCAGATGATACCAAGTAGGCAACCGCCTATTGTTAACGCTTGCCCCAGCCTCCCTGTGGGAGATGCCAGGGGGGCTGGACTGGGCTCTTGAAGGTGGCTTTCCAGCCACATCCCTGGCAGAATTGTTAGGCATCTGGAGCCTGTGACAAGGTTGACTTTTCTCACATCTCTGCCAAAATTTCAACATCTAGGCCTTCAGAAGCATGGCCTAGGTAATCTGGGCCGTACTTTCCCTACCTTCTGGAGGACCCTCACCTCCTGAGTAATCATCATGGGCCTTTTCCATGTCTCCAATTCTGAGTGTTTGTGAACAACACCATTTCTGAGCAGGGCCAGGACTAGGGTGAGGCAAGCGAGGCACTCAACTCCATAATCAGGATAAACAATATTTTGATGTATCCATTTTAAAAATCAAAATCAATGCAAAATAATCCACGACGAACAAAACATCAAAGAATTTTAAAGACTGCATTAAAATATCATGTATCTTGATTACGGAGTTTTTTGGCGCCCCCTTAAATTTTGTGCTGGGCTGAGTACCTCCCTCATTCTAGTCTCTGGCTCCCAAGAATGGAACACACTAAAGTGGCTCCAGATCTCTAACTGGTGCTGATGATAGCACCGACTTTAACTTGCAAGAACCAGTTTGGAGATTGGTGGGATGGTGATTGGTCTGGAGCACAGCTCTTTGGTGGCCCATTTACCCCTTTCAGAAAGCCATGCAAACAGATAGGCAGGGCGCCAAGCCCATTGTTCCAAAGTTTCCGCAGGCCTTGAAAAGCCCTTGGGCTCTGCGGTCTGGTGATCAGAGGTGTAAAGGTTTCTGAACAATCAGAGGCCTTCCATATGGTTGCCCACACCCACGTTTCCCATTCTGGGAACAATGCCATGGAGGGCCACAACCCCCCTCCCCCACCTAAGTGAGGAAATGTCTGCTGGTTGCAGGTGGGTGCAGGTCTTGTGAGGGCAAGGGTCAGAAGGAGGTAGGAGTCTTTCTCATCCTGACTGCCTGCCCTTTTCCCTCTGGTACACACTGAGCCCACCCTTTTGCACTTCAAAACCTGTACTTGTCTTCTTCTAGTTCTCCTTGGCCAAAGCAAACACACATCTCTGTTCTGCCTCCAGAGGAGCTGTCCCAGCACTTGTATGTAATGATTTCCCCTGCACTTGTTCAGAACTTGACCCTGGCCTGTCCTCATTCCTGAGCCTCCTGCAGTGTTTTTGCTTTTGTTTTTTTTTCCGGAAAATGCAAGAGAGAGTGAGCTATCTTTTTATGGGGGCAAGGAGACACAACCTCAAGTTCCTCTAATTATGCCTTTAGAACTCTCTTCTGAAAACTAGGACACCAAATCTATCAAAAAAGTCTTTTCGGGGGTGCACCACCTGGGGATACCCCACCCCAAACGCTAGATATCTGGGCTAATTTGACTGCTGTTTTGCAGGAATGCAGGTGAACAGAAGGTAGTTTCCACTAGGCAAAATGTTTTTATCACTTCCTGTTCTCTGCTATTTTGCTTTGTTCCGGTGCTAAACCACCAAGTTTCGGAATCAGATGAAATTCATCAGAGTGAAGGCCTGCCACAAGGTCTCCATCAACCCGGCAACTTGGTGACTAAACTGGATTTCATGACGCTAATCAAAGGACAGGCTTTTGCAACGGCAGAACTGGTTCTGAATCAGGCTCTTCATATCGAGCCTGGATCTCTTGAGATTTTTCTTCCTACTGCTGCCTTGATGGAGATGTGCATTTTTTCTGAGAAAGTGCATGATTTCACGTCAGCCCCCACAACTCCCTAGGAATGACTAGGGGTTTTCTCTCGTTGTCGTCTGCCCCTTCTGAGAACACAAGGAAACCTGCAGAGCTGCTGGGCCTGGGAGAGCCCCGGAAAGAGCAGGCTGACACCAGATCAGCGTTCATTACGCTCTCGGAAACGGAAGTGTGGGCGTGTTATGTTGCTGCGGCAACCAAAGGCAGGGGAGCAGCAAACCTCAGACGGCAGAGACCATTAAACTAGGGGGAGTTTCAAGGCCTTGTGTCCCCCAGGGACTGGGCCTAGCTCAATCAGGGGAAAGTCGGCCTCCCAAAGTCCTCAATGACGCAGAGGAAGCCAGGGGAAGCAGTCAATGACCAGTCGTCATTGACTCACAGTCACAGAACGTTAAAGCAGGAATGAGCTGCAGAGAGCAGCCAGTCCGACCCCTCTTTACTCGTAAAGGAACCGGAAGTTGGAGAGTACTTATCAGGATCCTACTGCCGGTGAGCTTCAAAGCCAGAACCCCCGCCCTTCTGGTCCCGTTTGTGTAGCTATCCCTGTTTGCAAACTCTCTCTTTGTGCTGTAATTTCATCTGATCCTGAACTGAGAGCAAGTATTTGTCCTCTTCCACAGAGAGGCCAAATTTGACGACTGCTCAATTCCCTCATCTGGGAGAACTTCTCTAATGGAATTCTTGTTAGGATTAAATGAGTTCATAGTTTTGGGGTTCAAGAGGCTATAATAAAGGGCACCCCTCATCCCTTACAAAGTTCTCAGTAGTTAGGGGATGGGCAAGA
Source organism: Diceros bicornis minor (assembly GCF_020826845.1). Lineage (NCBI taxonomy): Eukaryota > Metazoa > Chordata > Mammalia > Perissodactyla > Rhinocerotidae > Diceros > Diceros bicornis. The sequence continues at coordinate 13,212,272 of NC_080742.1, read as the reverse complement.
AGAAATCAAACAAATGGGATCAAAATATCAACTTGATCACTGATATATTTTATTTTGGAGTCAGTGGTTTATATTTGTGGGTAAGTGAACCCCAGAATTAGGGTGCCCACGCAGGCTGGTGCAGGCAGGCCTCCCCATTGGGAACTGTCCCTTAAACCATGCGAGGTAGGAGAACAGAGCTGGCATGCTCTGGAGGAGGCCGACTGCCAACAGGAGGAAGAGAGGGGCTGCGCTGTGCAGTTGGGGGTCCCACTCCCGTCCCCACCACTGAGGGGTTACTCCTCCTCCCCCTTCCAGCCTCCTGCCCCTCCCTGTTCCTAGGGCAGAGTGAGTCAAGGAGCAGGGAGAGGTCAGGAATCTTGTGCTAGAACATCAGGAGTGAGGAAGGATTTTTTTCAACCCTAATAAATATGTGCAAAGCACCTAGTACCTGGTACAGTAGTGAGTGCTCAATAAAAGTTAGCTGTTACTATTATTTTTCTGGCTATGGCCTGTTAATCATAGCAGAGACTTCTTTACCTTCACCGGTATGACTCCTCTAATTGTATCTGCCCTTATTAGATGTGTGACTTTGGGCATGTTAGCTAAGCTCCCTGAGCCTCAGTGTCCTGCTCTGTAATAATAATAGTACCTACCCTATAACTGAGAGGATGACATGATTTAAGTGTCAAGGACTTAGCACGATACCTGAAACATGGTAAATCCTCAATGAATGCTGACTATTGCTCTTATACAAAGAACTTGGGAGTCCACAGCAAAATAAATGCAAAGTGAAGACTGAGATATGATTGATTTAGAAGAGGCGTGTAAAGGAAAGGCTGGCTACCATCCATTAGAACTGGAGCAATTGCTTCCATTGGATCCACGATCTAGACACCTGGCAGTGAAGCCCTGGGAGGACTGCCAAACCCTTTGGGCCTTTTACCATCATTTTCCATAAAATGAGGAGAAACTCTCAGTCTGGTGTTCACCTTGGGAAGATGATGACATTGTCGAGGCTGTGAGCTCCTTGGGAAAGGATAACCACATGCTGCTTTGTGTGTGGAACAGAATGGTGTGAGCCACTCCCAGAGTCTAAGGGCCACTGTCTGAACTCCAGGAGGGTAGATACTGAGGTGGTCTTACCTACTGCTCTGTCTATAGCACCTAGCATGGCATCTGGCACATATCACACATTTATTAAATACTTGCTGAATAAGTAAGTGAATGGAGCAGGTTGCCCTCCTCACCAGCAATGGGGAGATGGTGCCTGAGGGGATGGGTGTGACTCTTTTTCTAGAGCTAAGGAATGCTGAACCAGAAGCATTTGTATAATCTCTGACTTTGGTTTTGCTTAGGGGAGGGGAATAAGTGGGAGAATAGCTTGGTGAATAGTAAGTAACTCACAGAACTATAGATTGCTACTTTTTTTTCTTTAAAAGCCCAATGGGAGCCGGCCCCGTGGCTTAGCGGTTAAGTGCGCACGCCCCGCTGCTGGCAGCCTGGGTTTGGATCCCGGGCGCGCACCGATGCACCACTTCTCCGGCCATGCTGAGGCCGCATCCCACATACAGCAACTAGAAGGATGTGCAGCTATGACGTACAACTATCTACTGGGGCTTTAGGGGAAAAAATAAATAAATAAATAAATTATTTATTTAAAAAAAAAAATAAAAGCCCAATGGGCATTATTTTGAATATAGGAGCTTGAGGTATTCATGCTAAAGATTTCCTATGCAAAGTGAGATAAGAAGGAGGGAAAGATGTAATATCTTAGCAATCAGGGTAAACTATAGAAATAGCTCACTTTGAGACGGATGGATGCAGGATCCTGGCACATTTAATCAGATTTCATCCTAAAGTCTCAGACACCCAAAGAAGCTACAAGCACACTTTTTGCTATTAAGCAAAAGACTGGAAACGGGCCAGCCGTGGGGCTTAGCAGTTAAATGCGCACGCTCCACTACTGGTGGCCCGGGTTCGAATCCCAGGCGCGCACCAACGCACCGCTTGTAGGGCCATGCTGAGGTGGCGTCCCACATACAGCAACTAGAAGGATGTGCAACTATGACATACAACTATCTACTGGGGCTTTGGGGAAAAAAAGGAGGAGGATTGGCAATAGATGTTAGCTCAGGGCCGGTCTTCCTCAGCAAAAAGAGGAGGATTGGCATGGATGTCAGCTCAGGGCTGATCTTCCTCACAAAAATAAAAATAAAAAAAATTTAAAAATTAAAAAAAAAAAGACTGGAAACAACACAAATGTCCACCTATAGGGGACTTCTGCACAATGGAGTGTTGTGAGGCTGTGAAAAAGAAAGAGAAGTAGCTCTGTATTAATATTTCTGGAGTATATTGTTAAGTGAAAAAAGCAAGGCACAGAATAGTATGTAGAGTATGCTATTGTTATCTAAGCAGGGGAATACAACTACTTATATGTAATCGCCTGTGTTTTTTTTTTTTTTTTTTGTGAGGAGATCAGCCCTGAGCTAACATCCGCCAATCCTCCTCCTTTTTTGCTGAGGAAGACGGTCCTGGGCTAACATCGGTGCCCATCTTCCTCCACTTTATATGGGACGCCGCCACAGCATGGCTTACCAAGCAGTGCGTCGGTGCGCGCCCGGGATCCGAACCAGCGAACCCCAGGCCGCCGCAGCGGAGCGCGCGCACTTAACCGCTTGCGCCACCGGGCCGGCCCCTGTAATCGCCTGTTTTTAATAGGAAGATAAACTAAACACTAGTAAAAATGGTTATCTAGGGAGATGGGGGGATAGAGTGAAGGGGAGAACATAGAAGCTAGACTTGATTTCCCTTGATGTACCTTATTTTGTAGATTTGACTTGGGAGCCATGTATGTGTCTTAAATAATTATAAACCAAAATTTAATAAAGATGAGTTAAAAAAAGAAATTCCTAAAAATTGAAAGCAAATGAAACAAATGAATCTAATTGTGTATTGAATTAGTGACAACTATACAGAGAGGAATTATTTCTAATAATTTTAAAATATAGTAAACTGACTATACCCCTACTATGATGTATCCTAAAGATAAAAAGGAACTGTGTTCCAAAGCACAAGAGACTGGGTGGCTTACACAACAGAAATTTATTTCCTCACAGTTCTGGAAGCTGGAAGTCTAAGGTCAAGAAGTTGGCAGGGTTGGTTTCTTCCAAAGCCTCTCTCCTTGGCATGTGGATGGCTGTCTTCTCCTGTCTCCTCACATGGTCTTCCCTCTGTGCAGGTCTGTGTCCTAATCTCCTCTTCTTATAATAACACCAGTCATATAGGATTAGGGCCCACCTCCTTTAACCTTAATGACCTCATTTAACCTTAATTACCTCTTTGAAGACCTTATCTCCAAATACAGTCGCATTCTGAGGTACTTCAACATATTCATTTGGGGGGACACATAACAAACTGTAAAGAAATTTAAAACCATATTCTATGTTGTAGCAATACTGGTATTGTTGGGGTGTGTGTTTGTATAGTTTGAGTTTTAGACTCAGCTAAGGCCCAAGACACCATGAAGCAGAGATAAACCATACCTGTTTCCCTTCCCAAATTCCTGACCCATAAAATCATGAGCAAAATTAAAAAGTTGTTTAAATTTTTATTTATTTATTTTTCCCCCAAAGCCCCAGTAGATAGTTGTATGTCATAGATGCACATCCTTCTAGTTGCTGTATGTGGGACACGGCCTCAGCATGGCTGGAGAAGCAGTGCGTTGGTGCGCGCCTGGGATCCGAACCCGGGCCGCCAGCAGCAGAGCACGGGCACTTAACCGCTAAGCCATGGGGCCAGCCCTAAAAAGTTGTTTAAGCTGCTGAGTTTGGGGATAATTTGTTATGTAACAATAGTAAGCAGAACAGAAACATTTTGTCCCCTCCCCCCCAAAAAAGGGGACTGAATCTTATCAAACTTCTACATATAATTCTGCCTACCATTTGGCAGGATTAAGGAACATATTAGGGGAACATGACACCACAGAAATACAATCAGAAAAATCCAGATGTGGAAATCTCTGCGGGACAAATGATCTGGACTTTTCAACAAAAAAAGTTGCAAGAAGAGACAAAAAAGCAGGAGAATTTGTAGGTTAGTGGACTTGAGAAACAGATCAACTGGGCAAATTCCATGTGTGGGCTTCGTTTGGATCCCAATTCAGACAGACCAAAACAAAATACTATTTATGATACAACTGGGAAAATGTGGATACTAACTGGATAGTTGGTGGTATTAAAATTATGGTTAATCCCGTTAAGTTTGATAATGTTATTGTGGTTATGTTTTGCTTTGCTTTAAGGGTCTTTATCTTAAAGAGATGGATTCTTAAGGATTTGGATGAAATGATGGAATATATGGGTTTCTTGGTCAAAATAATCATGTGTGTTGAGAGAGTGGGAAGGGAGGGAGTGGAGGGATGTAGATGAAGCATGATTGGTCATGGGTTGATAATTTTTTAAGCAGAGTGATGAGTCCTTGGGAGCTTATTTTACTGTTGTCTCTAATTTTGTGTGTTTGAAAATGTTCGTAATAAAAAGGGTTTGTCTGGGGTTTTTTTTTTGTTTTTTTCTGTTATTTTGAGGAAGATCAGCCCTGAGCTCACATCCATGCCAATCCTCCTCTTTTTGCTGAGGAAGACTGGCCCTGAGGTAACATCTATTGCCAATCCTCCTCCTTTTTTTCCCTTTTTCTCCCCAAAGCCCCAGTAGATAGTTGTATGTCATAGTTGCACATCCTTCTAGTTGCTCTGTGTGGGAGGCTGCCTCAGCATGGCCCGACAAGCAGTGTGTTGGTGCATGCCCGGGGTTCCAAACCTGGGCCGCCAGTAGCGGAGTGTGCTCACTTAACTGCTAAGCCATGGGGCCAGCGCCTGTCTGGGGTTTTTTGAGCAGCAAACTTTATCCTTCAAAATATTTGAAGGTATAATTCACTTAACAAGCATTTCATTCAACATTTATTGAGTGCTTACTGTGTGCCAGGCAGTAAGCTAAACTCTGAGGCTACAGAAATGGATCAGTCATGGTACTCCCTCCTTGAAGCTCCTGGTCTAGTGGCAAAGAACGCATGTACACAAATGAAGTCTAAGGAGAAAAAAAAATGCCGGAAAAAGCAGTAGGCTGTCTGCCTAGGACAAAGTTACGATGAAGAGTTTGTCTTTGCAGAATCCATTCCCATCCCACGATGACTTAGATGCTTTACTCAGCACCTACACCCAAGCCTCCCAGAGCCTAGCATAATATAGCTTTGAATTTGTGTAGAAAACATGACCTCAAACTAATTGAAAACCTCAATGTGTTATGATGGCTGCAGCTTTCCCGGCATTACAGAGTGGGGTCGACTTCAGGTATCTACTTCTTGGTTGTGTTAGTCAGCTCCGGCTGCCGTAACAAAATACCACAGAGTCGGGGGCTTAAACAACAGACATTTATTTCTCACAGCTCTGGAGGCTGGAAGTCGAAGATCAAGGTGTCAGCCAGTTCATTTCCTGATGACAGCCCTCTTCCTGGCTCACAGATAGCAGTCTTCTGGCTGTGTCCTCCCGTGGGCACAGAGAGTGCCTTGATGTCTCTTTAGTTCCTTCATGATTTCACCCCAACCTAATTATCTCCTAAAGGCCTTACCTTCAAATATCATCACAATGGAGGGTTATGGTTTCAACACATGAATTTGAGGGAGACACAATCAGTCCATAATGATGGTCTACTTCAGGGTATCTTCAAGGTATGGTCCCCAGACCCAACTGCATCAGAATCTCCTGTTGAGCTTTTAAAAAATACTCAATATAAGAAACCTTGTCCCAGATTCAGTAGGTCTGAGATGGGCTCTGGTGTCTGACTTTCTTAATAGCTTCCTGGTCATTCTCTTGAGTATCCTAGATGAGAACCACTGACTGAGAAAAGGCCAGTCTATTAGAGGTGGCCACACCTGGGAGGAGGAGCAACTTCAACATTAAATTTCACAAGGTCAATATTTCCATCTCCCAGTTTCTACTTCTATTTTTGATTTTGGATTTATCTTCCATTTCTTTTGCTGTTTTGGTTGAAGGACTGATTACCGACAAACCTCCTTACTCTGGGACCCGGCACCCAACCTTCTCCCCTGGGCAGACTAATTCTTCCACTTACTGTAATCTCCCACATCTGAACATATTCACCATTTAGTACTCATCTGAGTTAATCCAACTTATACCTGCGTTATTTTCTTTGGCTGAAGCACTTCAGAAAGGAGCGTAAAGTTTTGGGGTTTTTTTCCTTCTCAGAATGAGAAAACTCTTCTTCTACACAGGGCTTTAGTATTTTCTTTACTGGTCTTTAACTTCATTTAACACTTTTGCACCCACCCAAGGAAAAGAAAATTTTCTAGACTGATTCAAGGAGTTACACATATGGTTTATTAGAATATAAATTCCTTATAAAATGGTGACTTTGCTTTAGTTCACTAAAATGTGCAACGCATTTCATGGGATTAATTTCTAAAACACTTTTGGGTCTTGGAATGGGTTTCAAGGTGCTACAATTAACTATTGATTAGTTGCAAGCTGATTTTTAAATTTGTTGAAAATTTTGCTTCTTCCCCATTGTCTCGCCATTGCCTGCCTGTGTGTGGCTTCCCTGCTTCAAATTGCCAGCATGAAATGATTGAGTGCCCTGTCCCTGTGTGCCAGGCACAATGAATGACAGCACAGAAGGGAAATATGCCTTCACTACCTTCAAGATTAAATGCAGATGGGGAGATAAGAAATCACAAGAGATTATAAAACAGTGTGAGGCAGTATACACAGTAATGACCATGTTCCAAGTTTTTCCTTTATTAGAATCTATGTTAGACTGCCAGCTGAATTGACTAGATAAACTGATTCATTTTCTTCATTCTCTTTCACCAAGCGTGGGCTATCAGAGAAGGCAATCTGGCATTTTCCCAGGAGCTTGTGAAATAACCTGAGCTTTGTAAAATTTGCAAGAAAGGGAAGGGAGTAGCCATGGTCTTCTGTTGCTGAAACTTCTGCACAAAGCTTAGGCATCACCGGAGTACTTTACTGAGAGAGGATCTGACTTCCAAGCAGTGCTTGGAACAAGCTGCTGTCTGGGACATCCCTCACCCTCCTCTCCTCTCTCTCTCACTCAGTCATTGCTGTTATGAAGCTCAGTCACTCTTTCCCCACAAGCCCAAGTTTGCTCATCTGGGCAGGACCTCTCCCAACAGGCCAGCCTTCGGTAACCTCTACTCTGTGAGCTTTGTCACAAAGGCAGGTCCTTGACTCACCTCATGTACTGGCCAAAGGATCCTTAAACTCGTATGCACATTTCTTTTGAGGCAACATTTTATAATTCTCAGACTCTGAGAAGCAAAACCACACCCCAGGGTCCAGAGACAGGCAATTCGAGAGCCAGCTAATTTGTTTTTCTTTGGTTTAATAAATAGCTAGCTTGTCTCACCATTTCAAAGCATTGACTTTCATTCTCAGCACTTTCTTTCTTATAATCTGCCAAACACACAGCAATGTAGGATTGCAAGATCCGGATCCTCGGTCCTGGGGTCGGGCTCCAATGCTGTGATCCCCTCAAAGTGCACATTCGATTCTACATTCTCTGCACCATTCTCTTATTCAATCATGACGTAGAAATAAAATTAAATGCCTTTTTCAAACTCACCGAATCGGGTAAGGGAGTTAATTTCCCTTAAGAAACACACTTAAAGGATGAAGCTGGACTCCAGGAAATTTGCCACCTGGCCTGCCAGATAGAACTGTTCAATGGGCTCTTCATGTGATTGTAAGTGCCTTGTCCACTAAATGCCCCTTGGGACCTCCTTTGATTGTAAGTAAAATATACATGGGATTCATTTATATGGAATCTGCTTGTTGCTGCTAGAAATCCGGGATGTCTGACTTTCTTACTGCTTAGATGCTTTTTTGCCTATTTCACTAAGATGAGCAATGTTACCCAGCACCTCTGGAAGGTGAGTGCTTGGTCTGGTTATCTTGTTGTTATGACAAGATCTAAATTTATTTTACCTTATAAAAATTAGTCAGAACCACATATTGTATGATTCCATTTATACGAAATGTCCAGAATAGGTAAATTCATTGAGACAGAAGGTATATTAGTGGTTGCCTAGGGTCTGGGGAGTTTGGAGGTGGGAATTGGAGTGACTGTTTATGGGTATGGGGTTTCTTTTGGGAGTGAGGAAATGTTCTAAAATTGTTTGTGGTGATGGTTGCATAACTCTGTGAATACACTAAAAACCATTGAGTCATACATTTTGAATGGATGAATTGTATGGAATGTGAATTATATCTCAATAAAACTGCTATTTAAAAAAAAAAAAGTCAGGAAATGCACAGGCAACAGTGAGAAGGGTGTGTACATGAATTTGTTCCAGTGAAGGAGCCAAACCACCTTCTATGACTGAAGGGAAAAGTCTGGTCTTTTATCCTATCTACTCTTAGTGTATACACAGTTTCTATTTTGGGCATTTTTATACTTTTGTTATAGTTCATGAGCAACAGTTAAGTCAAAAACCACAGTGAGGCCTTGGTTACAGTTTATCCTTGTTTTCAATCAACAATAAACATGACTAATGTCACCATGGCTCAACTCAACCACACATGTGGGTTCAGGAAGTTTTGGACATGTGCTGGGGACTAGTGGGGCTGACCAGCTGGAGATCTGGCTCCTTGGAGAGACAGCGGTTGGCTAAACTTGGGCTCCAGGGCAAGACATTGGTGAAGGCTGGGGAATATCCTCCCCTGACTAGGGGGTGGAATGTTGCTGTGGAAAGATCCTGAGGGAAAAAAGAGTTCTCTGCCTTTGCTTGGACATACATACAGGCTGGGAATTTGTGAGAAGAGCAGCTTTTGAGTCCAACATTCCTCTAATTAACTTCCAGCCCAGCACCCCTCTTCCACCTCACCACCCCCATCCCTGACCTCCAAGAGAACCCATACCAGGTTGGCTCCCCAGGGAGGACCTGTAACAAAGTCACTGTACTGGAGGCAGGATGAAGCAAGAGCACAAGACCATGAGTCAATTCTCCCCAGTCATTCAGTAACAAGGCCCCGTGATGGTTAATTTTATGTGTCAACTTGGCTAGGCCACAGTGCCCAGATATTTGGTCAAATATTATTCTAAATGTTTCTGAGGGTGTTTTGGGGTAAGATTTACATTAAATTGGTGGACTTTGAATAAAGCAGATTGCCCTCTATAATGTGGGTGGGCCTCATCCAATCAGCTGAAGGCCTGAATAGAACAAAAGGCTGACCTCCTCAGAGCAAGAGGGAATTCTGCCAGCAAACCACCTTTGGACTTCATCTGCAACATTGGCTCTTCCTGGCTTGCTAGCAGAACCTTTGGACTCCAGCTGCAGCTGTTGCCTGGGTCTTCAGCCTGCTGGATTCTGCCTTCAGATTTTGGATTTGCCAAGCCTCCACAACAGCATGAGCCCATTCTTTAAAATAAATCTCTTTCTTTATACATACACATCCTATTAGTTCTGTTTTCGGGAGAACCGTGACTAATACAGGCCCGTATTTCTCCATCTTCCAGAGTGACATATGGAGCAGAACAAAAGTACAGCTCTGACCTCACCTAAAGGAGACTAGAAGACAGCAAACCAGGGACAGGGGCTTCCTGAGTAGGAGTTGAGGCCTCAGTGCAGAGACTTAGTAAGCACAGCTGGTGGGAGAGCCATGAGATAAATCCTTGTGATGCCTTCAACTAGAAAAGAGGGATTGGGAGACCCATACCTCCAAGTTGTACCCATGGCTGGTATAGCTTAGAGAAACGTGGGCTCACTAAAATACTAATGTCCTGCCTGCTGAGTCAGAGTCTTCATGTAGAAAGTGCTTCTCATAGGGAAGGTCCGTTCCAGGTGGGCTCTCCAGGCTGGGAAGGGGTTGTTTCAAGTTTCTGTTCTTTGTGGACAAAGCTAATCAAATACTTGTTAGGCGGGGTTAGCAACAGACATCTTCACATTCAGCTTCTCGAGCCGCCTTCAGATGGTGGAAGCTGGTCCTTGAAGCTCCCCTAACAAATACAAATAGAAATCCTTGCGAGTCCTCATGCACATGGGATAATGCTTGGCAGTCAACAGGGGCTCACATTCTGAAATAAATACGTAACATCCACTTGGTCACACTCACTGCAAACCATAAACTTCTTTGAAACATACAGACGCATGCATACTCTGAAACAAGAGTCACACTGGTAGAAAGACGGAAGGAGAAAGGGGCTTGATATTTAGAAGAAATAACAGGGATGAGATGGGAGCTCCCTGTGAGCAGAATTACAAGAGAGAAGGTATGGAGGAGGAAATGAGGAAGCAGGGAGCAAGGCCAAGGCCAAGGTCAACTGAAACAGGAAAATCAGCCAGAAAGCACATTGCTTGGTCTTTGAAGACATTTCCTTCAAGTCCCACCCAGCCCCAAAGCCTAACCAAAGCTGTGATGGTGAGTGAACCTCTGAGACATACATTGTCTACCCTGCTCCTTTGGCACATGGCATGGTTTTCTGGAATAATGAGCATTTCTGTACAACTGTCCTGTTAAATTTAAACGCAGACTTTTTGGGGGGAGGAGGGGGCATATTATATCCTTAGTGCAAGAAATATGAACCAGACTAGGTTTTAAGCACAAAAGAAACTTATGCAGGGAAGCCAGTGCTTATGAAGTAGTCGAAAGTACTGAAGGAATAGGCATCTAGGCTGGAGACTTCTGAGATGATTACCTGAAAACCATAGAACTGGTCCCTGCTCTCCCAAGGAGCTACAACCTCTGCCCACATTAGGAGGATGGGGGATCAGGAGGCTGTCACTGGAACTATGGCGCTCATGAGCACACTGCAGTTGCTATACTTGAGAAATGTGGAAGCTGGGATCAGGAATCATCCTTGCTTGACCAAGCAAGCCAAGAAGATATGGCCAACGGGCTCTGCCTTACTTCCGCCTTCTGAAACTCACACAGTCAGTGAGTTGCACATCCACAATTATGAGAGAGTCTGGGAGATGTAGTTTTAAGCTTTCCAGCCTCTGAAACACAGAAAGGGACCCCGGAAAGAGGTGGGAATGGATACTCAATGCCAATCAATTTCCAACACAAGTAGTGATTATGACTGGGGTGTTATCCTTGCCCTGGCTCAGGAGTAATCTTGTACTAGTTCTGTTCAGCCCCACCCAAGATCAAGCACAAAGCTTACTCTCCCTCCCCTACCCCTCAAGCTACTAGGGGTCCAGGGCCCCACCTTCCTTATCAAAGGCTGATGAGCATTCTAGGATGTTGCAAGGAGGGATTGTCCATATGGAATAGGGAGGACAGAGACCCAACAATTTCTCCTGCTTGTCAGGCAATGGAAAAGGCCTGGTCGCTGTCAAGTGAGTCCTCACCAGACACCTGCCAGAAGGCAACTAGCATAGCCCCTTGGCACAGGCAAAGGATAGGGCTTGCTCAGATGCAGGCTGGCACTCAAATCCAGTCCTTTCTTCCTGACCCGACACCTCTCTCTCTTATCACTTCCCTTCTATCTGCCCTCATCCCTCAGCCTGGGGAATACTTTCCTAATCTGAGTGAGGAGCTTTGCTTTTACTCCTGTTTTCTCCTAAATCTGTTGCTCTCTAGCCCCCTAAGGGCCTAGACCAATGGTTTTCAAATGGTGCCTGCATCGGAATCACCTGGAGGGCTTGTTAGGCCACAGACTGCTGGGCTTCATCCTCAGAATTGCTGATTCAGTAGGTCTGGGGTAGGGCCCAAGAATTTGCCTTTCTAACAAGTACCCAGGTGATACCCAGTGATACCCAGGTGATACCCCGGGTGAGACTCAGGTGATACGCAGGTGATACCCAGGTGATGCTGATGCTGCTGGTCTGGGGACTACACTCTGAGAACCACTGGCCCAGACTTTTGAAACTCCAGAATTCTGTGCTTTCTGCTCCCTAGTCTCATCCCTTAGGTATGAGCAAGGAATGGCTTATGTGTTCAAATGGGGAGATGGGGCAAGGGGTATAAAAAATCTGGGAGAAAAAAAATCAATGTTTCAAAAACATCCAAAAATCCCAGCACTCAGTAGTAATAATGTAACTCCTTTGCTATGCTTTTAATGTTTGGAAGAGTCGTGCTTAAGTAGTCAAAAAACCTTGCTACTGGATGGTGAAAATCATTTTTCCTTTTCCCCTTGAATCTTCTATCTGTCCCTACCAAGTATATCTTGGAGGACAAAAGGGAATGAGTCCTTCCTCCCTGCTTTTCCTCTCTCTTCTCTTCCTCTCCCTCATGGACCCTTCAGTCTCTCACCAAATCCCTCTGCTCTTCTCTCTCTCTCTGTTCCTGGCTGTCAGTCATTGGGCTCTACCCGGTTTTTGCCCTAGTGGAAGGGCTTAAGCTACTACTTCCAGACACTGTGCTGAGCAATGGACACAAGGTATCTCATTTAACCCTCATGACAATCCTGCAGGACGATATTTTAGTTCTCATTTCACAGACAAGGAGATGAAGGCTCAGAGAGGTCACACTGCTAGGAGATGGAGAATCCAGGATTTGAGCCCAGCTTTGTTTGGCTCCCGGGCCCTTCCCACATCTTCATGATCTTGTGTCATTTTGGATCCCCAGCCCATAGGACAGAGACGGTCAAGAGGAGACACACAATCACTGTGGGTGTGCTGAAGAGAGTCTGTGGTTGTCTCTTCAGTCTCTGGGCCAAAGCTTTTTTTTTTTTTTTTTGTGAGGCAGATCAGCCCTGAGCTAACATCAGATGCCAATCCTCCTCTTTTTGCTGAGGAAGATTGGCCCTGGGCTAACACCCATGCCCATCTTCCTCTATTTTATATGGGACGCCGCCACAGGATGGCTTGACAAGCAATGCATTGGAGCGTGCCGGGGATCTGAACTGGCGAACCCCAGGCCACTGCAGCAGAGCTCTCGCACTTAACCGCTACACCACCACACCCCCCCACCCCATCCCTGGGCCAAAGCTTTATGGGATGCATCACTCACAGTGGGGGCCACAGGACCATTGTTTCCACCCAGAGGGCTCCTTCCCTGTATGTGTATTCATTTCTGGGACATTCTTTTTGAAAATGAACTTATGGGAACTTCTGGTTTCACTCCAAAAAATCCCACAAAATTCCCAGAAAACCTCAAATTGTGTAGGTTTAGGGAGGAGGTATGTTATTTTTGGCAGAAATAGTCTTAGACTGGCAATAAACTTCTAAAAACATAATAAAAGTGTTTTTTAATATTCTATTTTTCCTCCTTCTGTTGATTTTTTAGCATTTCTTTCCAAGCGAGGAATTATGCAACAAGATTTGAAAATTACCAAACTTTTATTTTATTGGTAGTTTTATTTGGTTCCTTTTCTATGTTTCTGTGCACCTTTTCTGCTTTGAATTTTAATCTAGGAATTGAAGTGACTATAAAGCGCTCTCAGAGTGGCCCAGAAACCACTTGGGGCTGCAAAACAGTTTCCTAGAGGAAAGCGAAAAGCTCTGAACAGCTGATCACAGGCTAGCAAGGTCATCCGCAGTCGCCTGTCAGTGGGTAGGTGAGCCTGGAACCTGGGAATATGAATGTCTGTGATAACTGGTCCTTGCTCTTCTTCCTGAGCAAAAAAATTCAGATCCCTATGTCTTTCTGAGTATCTTCAAAAACTGTCATTCCCCAATTCCCAGGAATGCCAGTCTGGTGTAGGGGTTAGGAGTATGGACACTATAAGTAAACAGCTTCATCCAGACCCCAGTTCTGCCTCTTCCTAGCTGTGTGATCTTGGACAAGTTACTTGACCTCTCTGTGGCTCAGTTTCCTTATCTGTAAAATGAGGATAAAAGCACCTACTTCATAGGGTTGTTGTGTGGATTGAATAAGTTAATACACACAAAGTGCTTACTTAGAGCAGTCTCTAGTGGTTAATAAATGCTCAATTAAAGTTGCTATTCTTATCATGAAATTGATTCTATTTTGTGGTGTAAGTTAGATCACGGTATGTGAATACATCAATGAACATCTTTCTGGCTTCCTAACTGGTAATGGACTCACCGAGTCCTGGTCCTTGCCAAAGATGGGTGGTAGCAGCAATTCCTCCAGAACAATTTGCTCTTTATAAGCAACATTTGTCATCCTTTTAGTTAGGCCTCCTTTGCTGCTCCATGTCAGAGATTAGAATACAGCAGCAAAAGTCATAGGTTCAAGCAATCCAGCTTGCCATCAAAAGCCCTGCTGTGATACGTGGTCTTCCTTGTTTCCAGCCTACTCAGGGTTGCCTGGGAGCCATGAAACCTCAGTCCTGGCCCTACTATTAACTAGCTGTGTGACATGGAACAGTTACTTCACTTCTCTGAGCTTCAGTTCTAAATAGTCACGAGCTCCATAACGACGTTTCAGTCCACAACGGACCACATATCCGACAGTGGTCCCATAAGATTAGTACCATATGGCCTAGGTGTGTAGTAGGCTATCCCATCTAGGATTGTGTAAGTACACGCTACGATGTTCGCATAAAGACGAAATCGCCTAACGATGCATTTCTCAGAACACATCCCCGTTGTTATGCGATGCACGACTATAGTAAAATTAAAGGCTTGGACCAGAACTCTAAGATTTGGGGCTTCTCAGATCCCAGGCAAACCTGCACAGGCCTCAGAGAGCTGGTGGATGACTGCACTCAGGTGTAAGGCTTGATCATTGCCAACAAGCCATGTCTACTGGCAGTGAAGCGAGCTGAAGTAGTGGAAGCACAAATAGGAGAGGCAGAGGCAACAATCAGTTTCCTAATGGAGGGTGTCCAAGGTCTGCTGAGAGGCAGCAGAACTGAAATTCTGCACAGCCCCAGTGGGGTGCTCCCTCAACAAACATACAGAGCATGGGAATGATGGAGAGGCGAAGTGAATGTTGAGAACCCTTGGTCTGTGGTTAAGAGTTTTTATCTGGTGCGATATTGTGCCTTATAATCTTTTTTTTTTTTCACATTTAAAAAAAGTTTTATTTATTTATTTTTTTTCCCCCAAAGCCCCAGTAGATAGTTGTATGTCATAGCTGCACATCCTTCTAGTTGCTGCATGTGGGATGCGGCCTCAGCATGGCCGGAGAAGCGGTACGTCGGTGCGCGCCCGGGATCCGAACCCTGGCCACCAGCAGCAGAGCGCGCGCACTTAACCGCTAAGCCATGGGGCTGGCCCTACTTATAATCTGAAATATATATTTCGTCTTCATCCCCATTCCTGGCACAGTGCTCAAAAAATAAAAACTCTTGGAATTTCCTATATTAATGAGATGATAAATGTGTCTTTTGTTACGTTAATGAGGCCACTTTTCGACCTCACCTAAGAATGGTGACTGGTTGCCAGGAGAACCAACCATGTGATTAGAGGGTTGGAACTTTCAGCCCCACCCCCACGCCCCTACTTAAGGGGAGGGGAGAGAGACTGGAGATTGAGTTCAATCACCAACGGCCAATCATTTAATCAATCATGTTTAAGTAATGAAGCCTCCATAAACACCCAAAAGGACAGGTTCGGGGAGTTTCCAGGTTGGTGAACAGGTGGAGATGTGAGGAGAGGGGCGTGCTTGGAAAGGGTATGGAAGCTCCACACCCTCTTCCGATCACTTGCCCTATGGATCTCTTCCAGCTAGGCGTTCTTGAATTACATAATAGCCAAGTAATCTGGTAAGTAAAATGTGTCTCTGAGTTCTGTGAGCTGCTCTAGCAAATTAATGGAACCAAAGGAGGGGGTTGTTGGAACCTCCAATCTATGGCCAGTTGGTCAGAAGCACAGGTGACAACCTGTACTTGCTTGCGAGCCCTTAACCTGTGGGATCTGACGCTATCTCTAGGTAGACGGTGTCAGAATTGAGTTGAATTGTAGGACACCAGTTGGTGTCTGACAATTGCTTGATGTGGGGAAAAAACCCACATGTTGGAATTGGGAGCAGAAATACACCTGGCATCAGAAAGATCTAGGTTCAGATTCTACCTATGCTATTTATTCTTTGGGTGACCTTGAGCAAGTCACTTAACCTCTCTCAGCGTCGGTTTCTCCAAGTGTTGTAGTCATTATTAAATAAATTTAAGTACATTAAACACCTAAGACAATTTCTGAGAAAGACTAAGCTCTTAACTATAATTTATTTATTTGTGAGGAAGATCAGCCCTGAGCTAACATCCATGCTAATCCTCCTCTTTTTGCTGAGGAAGACTGGCTCTGAGCTAACGTCTATTGCCAATCCTCCTCCTTCCCCCACCCCTCAAAGTCCCAGTAGATAGTTGTATGTCATAGTTGCACATCCTTCTAGTTTGCTGTATGTGGGACGTGGCCTCAGCGTGGCTGGAGAAGCCGTGCGTTGGTGCGCGCCGGGCATCAAACCCGGGCCGCCAGTAGCGGAGTGCGTGCACTTAACCGCTAAGCCATGGGGCTGGCCCAGCTCTTAACTATAATTAATTACTGTTGCCATCAATATTTTAGCAACATCAGTTGGTGGGAAAAGGGAGGCAGGGGGACTAACTTGGCCAGCTAGGCTGACTCTGAAAAGGTGTTCAGGTGGGCTCAGGAGATAAGGCAAGCTAGGATCTGGTCCAGGCAATTATCAGTATCTTCAGGGAGCAAAGTAAGCAGGGGGGATGACTGTGTCTAGATAGTGGACCAAAGTTATGAAGGAGTCAGGGCTCTTGAGCAACTGACTTATTCCCAGCAGAGTCCCAGTCAGTGGGGAGCTGTGAAAGGGTGGATAGGAAGGCATATAGCTGGCAAAGTACAAGAGAGGGTAACTGAACCTCAGCTAAGGGGCAGGCCTTCAGTCCTAATGAGGGAAACTGAGGCACAAGGGAAGTCTAATGAGCTAGGTCACTGCAGGGCAGATGTGGAATAGAGGAAGGAAGGGGAGCACAAGCTGTGACGAGGGAGACCTCGTGGGCTCTCAGAGCTCTGCTGTACAGGATGACTAGTCATGGCCACAGTGACTCCAGCACTCAGAGCACAGCTCCTGCAGTGTGATCATCTAGTGTCCAGAGAGGTGAGAGTGGTCAGTACACAGCAATCTGAAGGAGATGATAGGAGAAAGGAGAACATTTCTTACTAGTGACAAGGGCCCGAGCTTGGGGAAAAAAAGACTTTTCTTATCTGCCTAGGACACACATGTAGTTTGTTCTTGGAAAAGAGTGCTCTATCCCAGCTGTCTACTCAGTTTTTTAACAACTGCTGGAGCAAAAGGAAATGGAAAGGTTGGAGGATAAGAGTAAACAAAATTACTTGGCCTGCAGAGTTGGTGGAATTTCCCCAAACAGCTTACCAAATATGAAACGTTTTAGGCTCAAATTGGGATTTTTTTTGTTTCTTTCTTTTTAATTTAGAAGCAACTCTGAATACTTGAACCCTGTTATAAACTGGGTTACCGGAAGTCTGAAAGTTTATACTTCAAATTTCCTGTTGTTTCGTTTCTACTCATTTGTTTGAAGTCATGCATATGAGAAAAAAAATTGATATCCGGGATAGATGGCAGTTTTTCTAAATTTCTTTGTTTTTTTTACTTGCTCACAAGATTATTTACTTTAACATCTCTTTATGGTACAGTTCAAAATGTCTATTGCTCCTCTACAAATCACTACATGATTTTGGCCTCAGCTTGTTTGAGCCCATTGAGCTTTTCTTGTCTACGCTACCTGTGAGCCAAGTGTTTATATAAGGCCCACTCAGCTTCCGTTGTGTAGCACAAGATTTCATCCACGCCTCGACTTTAGAACAAGTCCCCTAAAGGAATTAGTAATTTCCTTGCTGGTGAAATTATTAACAGCTGCAACAACCATTTCTTTTTATTTTTTCTAAGAGGAAATGCTTCAAAGAAGTTTCTGGTTTGAAAAATGGGAGAAGCTGGCTCATATCTTTATAGATTAAAATTCTTTCAGTGCAGATTATAGACTTGGCTTTTTCAGCTGAGTTCATGGGCATCATCTAATGATTAAAAAAATAATTTATCATACTTCTTATAGTATAACTGTTTCTGAAATATCTTCCAATTTCCTTCTGGTGCAAAAATTTCAACTTAGGTACAAGATCTCATACGATGGTTTGGGGACAAATGGGTAACAATTATTTGTAGATTTCATCAAATCCTGTTTTAAAAATATTGTGCTATTAAGCTGTTGTTTTTAGAGTGATAGTTATGTGGGCCTAAAGTTTTATACAAATAAGTAATTAGAGTTTCAGCAGTGCATAGATTTAATTTTATTACCTATTAATGGAATACAGAATGGTCTCAGTAGCTATTTTGGCCTCAAGTTAGCGTTCTATCTTCATGATCTTTATTAGATTTAACTGGCCTAAAACCAGCTGGAAAAGACTCCATTATAGCTCTTATTTATTGGTCTCACACTTGCTGAATCAGAAGCTTTTATAAAGGCCTATTCTATTGGTAAATCATGCCTGGGTCTCAACATTTTTATTAGTCCTGCCTTTAGACTTTGTCATTATAAAAAGATTCCCTTTGGTTCTGTTAGAAATAAATTTTGGTTAGGAAGTAAATATTGGTAGACTTATTCTTGGTTATTGAGTTTTATTTTCAGTGATTAAAAAGTGAATGAGAAAAATGTTATTGAAAATTTAACAGAGTAAATGTAAACTGTTTCCTTGAGTTGTCATAAAAACATGTTTAAAACAGCATTTCCAGGCCAATAATGAGAGTCGTGTCACAAACCAGGGATGACGATTGATTTTATTCTGTGCTCCTGAGGTCTATTTTTAAATAGCATATACACATATTGTAAAGGAGAGCATCCTCAATTGTGTGTATACAGTGCGTGTACTTGCATGTGTAAATAGCAGTCATGAAGTAATATTTTGGGCACCACAAATCTGAGAATCTAAGATTAAGATGTGGAATTAAGATGTGGAATTACAGTAAAGATGCCAAAGAGGGAGAGGGAGAGAAAAAAGTGAACAGAAAAAAACCCAATAGTATTATTTCTTCCTATGCAGTGTCGGTAAAATGGTAAAAGGAGGTTTTTATTACACACAACTAAAAGGGACCAATTAAAGTGTGGAAAAAGTGCTCCTTTGCATAGTCAAATGCTAGGCAGGGAAATATAATGTCGCCAGAAATTACTATAGCAAGTTTCAGCAGAGGATTGCAGAACAATAAGGCCTTGTTAATTCCATACTAGTTTATTCAAGTAGTGTGTAATTCAAAGCAATTGCTGCTCCCCAGGCAGGAATTTACAATTGCTACATTTGAAGGGAGGATAATGTGTCATTCCAAGGGGAAATCAGGCCTGGAAAGGGCCTCGTGGTTGGAGAACTTCATATGTCCCAAAACAGCTCCAAAGCAGGCCAAGTAAAACAACATGATTGAGAACCACCCTGTGAAGTCAGTCTTCCTCGAACTGAGCTGTATTTCCCTTGCTTCTCTCCTGCCTTTTTGGTGGATGGCAAAATGTCCCCAAAGCAAGGAGCAACGGAGGAAGGCAGAGAAACTCAAGTCCGGGATAAGCTAGCACTTAGAAAGTGACCTCCTCGCCCCCTGGCAAGGGCATACAAGTTCATTCAAGAGAACTTCGTCATCCCTTTATAGGCCGTATGTATATTTAATTGATAATGATGGTGAATACAGAGCATCCTCCCTTGGCAAAAAAACACTGGACAAGTGTCAGACATGAGTCAACTGCAAGAGGAGGCTTGAATCATAATGTATTTTGAAGAGTTTTGGTCAATAAGCCTTCAGAGAACAATCTTCCTCCAGTTTTACAGTGTCATTTTTGTGGAATTAAATGTGAACAGCTGAAAATTCCATGATTTTTAAAAACTCAGCTTTGATTCCAATGATTGATTGATCCAGGCTTCCAGGGACACCAAGCTATGTCAGTGCCCCAACAACATTGTGAGGCCATGCTGAGTGGCTAGTTCCCGTGAACTAGCTAATTAGGTGAATAAATAAATATACGAGTGGTGAAACCCTTAGGTAAAATCTACCTGAAATGGGGCCATTTTTTACCTGAGAGCTGCCTGTTAGACACTCAGGAAACCGATAAGCAAGACCCTTAGATGAGACACCTCAGCAGGTTTGGATTCAAATGACCATTTTACGGTGTGGTTTCTGAGCTGCGGTTACATGCTGTAACATGCATTCAGTTAGCATTAAAGTGCTATTATGACAGAAGATTTATTGCTCACCAAGTATCTATATGCTTCCCCACAATCCCAGCCCCTCTGTAGTTTGTTCTGTCCAACCACTGAGACAGAAGTGACATATGTCACTTTCAAGCTGAGGCATAGAAAAGCAGGTATGAATTCTCCATGTGTTCTCTTCCTCTACTGCCAGGATGGTGGAGGCCTAAGACTCCAGTGATACAGCTCCAAATGTCAGAGCCTCTATCAACCAGGGGTCTTGAGCAAGATTCCCTTGTCTCCACCTCCTGCCTCGGCCACATAATGAAAAGAATAAATTTTTGTTGTGTTAAGACAAGGTTCTGGGCTTAATTTGTTGCGGCAGCATAGTCTAGGCTAATACAACGGCTTTTCTAGATCTTTTTGTAAAAAAAGAAACTCCACCAGGAGAAAGGACGAGCAATCTGAGTTATGCAGTCCTTGAAGGAGCTACTCTTTGCATCACGTGCCCCAAAGTTGTTCCACCCCATCCGCTGTCACTGTCCCTTCAGGGAATGGTGAAGGAGGAAGTGAGGAGGAGCTCTGGTCAGCTGGGGGTTGATGTATGACAGTTCCCTTCTGACGGTTTCTCTTCTTATTCACCAGCCTCCTCTTGGGATGTTAGGCTTGCTGAACATGCGGTACAAATCAGTGAAATTATTCATTGTGGTTTTCATCTGAGTGAGCTAGTTTCCGCTCCTAAGAAGGGTCTTAACAAAACAGGAAGTTTTTCTTGGATCTAGAAATGGAACTCTGCCTTCTGACATTAGTTTTTACCAACTTCTGCAAATCTCTATTTTCCTACTTCCCTGTCAGAGGGTGAGGGAAGTAGAAGAGACTAGATAAAACCAGAAAATGCTGATTTTAGTAGTAGAGTTAGGGCTGATTTGGAGGGGAGGAGGGGCAGGTAAAATGGCAGCCGGACCAGGCCAAACCACATCCCCTTTGTCTGACCACTTTGTCTCCTACCTCTTCCCCCACTTTGGCCTTGGTGAGAAGGCATGAAGGGCAGAGAACACTGTGGTAGTGGATAGCCACTCCTTGATAGTAACCCTTGACATAATCCCAGCCAATTGGACTCCACGCGGCGGGAACATGTCTGTCTGGTTCTCAATACCTGCCACACAGAGGGCACCCGCGAGAACTTCAAGGAATACTTGCTTCTCATGACTGTCTTATAATATAATTAATTTCTATTTGATGGATGGACAAATGGAAACATTAAGAATTTGTTACTTACTCAGGGTCACACGGGTCAATTAAGAGGTGGAACTAAAATCCAAGTCTCCCAATTTCTATTTTCTTTCCACTATATGACAGGTTAGATTTCAAGTCCTCTCCCACCCCACCCCACACAATAATACAGACCACTTATCATTACCACCATCATGTAATGTCAATTACCACCTCAAGGTTTTATGTTATTTATGTCTACATTTGTATTAGGCATAATTTCTATTTGTATTTCTCTCATCATAATTTGTATTTCTCTCAGAAAAGACACCAAAATCCTAACATCATTATCACTGGGGGATGGAGTCTCAGGCTGCTAATTCTTCAGTTCTTACTATTTTGTATTTTCTATTTTTTTCCCCAAGAATAAACATGTATTACCCATGCTATCCAAAAATAACAGAGGGAATAAAACTGCCTCTAGTTTTCAATGTTTTCTGCACATAGGGAATTCCATGGGCTTCTAGCTCAGCACTTTGAATTCTTATTAAGTAGGTTTGCAGTGGAAAACCACAGAAGGGGAATTATGGCAGAAATTGCTACTTGTCCTCCAGTCTGTATTTCTTTTCTTACATAATAGAATTTCTAGCTAGACACATGGTCACCAAATTTCCCAGCCTCCCTTGCAGCTAGATGTGGCCTAAGTTGGGAGTAGACGTTGATGTATGCAACATCCAGATTGTTGCCCTTAAAGGAGAATGTCTTCACCTTCTCCCTTTCTGCTGGAATGTAGATGTGAGAGTTGGAGCTGCAGCGGCTATCTTGGGAGTCATGTATTGAGGAATGTAAATAGAAGCCATGTATTGAGGGTGGCAGTACAATGAGAAAAAGATACTCGGCCCCTGACACTGCTGAACAGCCACTGTATTTTGGCATCTCTTTGGTTGTTGAACATTTATCCTAAGCAATACCTCATCATCCTAAGTAATACCAGATCTAAACATATAGCAAAACAGTGCCTTGACTTCCTGATTCTGAAAATGAATGTGCCCTTTGTAAAGAATGTACAATTGAGTTACTCAAGCTTTTTGTTTATGGGCACAAGGACCCAATTCTACCTCAGTGATCAAGAGTGAGTCCTTATTCCAGAACATGTTATATAATAGGAATGGTGAAGACACTGGAAATTCATCTGGTATTTACAGCAGATCATGTGTACTTGGTTCTTAGTTTCCAGCTTTCTGCCTGACACTGACCAACCCTCCTTTTGTCCCCCCCGTCCCTGAATTCAGAATTAGTGCCTATGGTGCCAAGGGTTTTGTGTGGGAGGGCTGCCCAAATGAGATTTCTTGCCTTCTAGCCTCTCGGGCAATGTGGTAAATTCAAGGCCACAACTGCAACTTACTACGAATTCAAACGAATTTCTGACAACTGTAATTACTCATTTATTAACATACAGGATAAGTTAAGATGACTACAGGTAAGCCATGGAGCAGCAACTTCTTAATAGAAATTCTGAACTTTTTGGATGGCTCTTTGGAACACAAAATTTGCTTACCTTCTGAGCTGAGTTGCTCATCGGCGAGGATCTAGCAAGAGACTCTAGTCCATGATGTTCTTGGGTCACGCTGAGCCCCTTTATAATCTATAACCAGAACGCCCTAATTTAAACAGAGGTTGCTGAACCCCCCCCCAACCCAAGTTAATTAGCAGCTCTGGTCTACTCATGGAAGTTTGTAACCCATCCAGGCTCCTTCCAGATTAAAATATCCAATTAAATGCTGGATATATTTCATTGTTGTGTCTGAAAAATTCCATCACGACTTCCAAGGTTATTATCTGATACCATGGTTGAGGTACTAGATGTTATTTCATTTTCCCAATTTTTCAAATAAGGAATTCAAAAAGTCACACAGCAGCATCAGGATTTAAACCTTCCTCTGTTTGAGGCCAAAGCCCATTTTGTTTCCAACCCTCACTAAGCAGAGTTCAGAGGCTGGAACCGCCACCTGACAGCATTCTAGCCCCGTCAGCATCTTCACTGAGCAGCTTTGTTATTTGCTGTAAACAGTTGTAAATTCCCGGAACCGTGGACACACCCATATAAAAACATTAATTACTAAAATGCCTCATAAAACCAAATGTAAATGAACAGTGAATTGAAGTCCCACTGGAATTCTGTCTCTGGATCCCCTCCACGAGCACAGATAACTGAGAACTGACAAGATTTAATTTTCCTTAAATTATATCTAGTCAGATCTCTCAAATCTGACCCCTTCTGTCATTTTGTGAAACTTTTTAATTATGACAAAATGATGATTGATGCTATGCTTTAAGCTGCTTTCCAAATTGAAACATATTTTGCTAAGGGAGAAACTGAGGCTTGTTTAAATAACAGAACTTCTCCCAGCCCCCTAAGTTTCGCTGAAACTGTTGCAGAGGATACACATATGGACAACTCTGTTAGTGCTTATTCCTTCTAAAAGTTCCAGAAACCACAGCTTCTGGTGAAGTGTCCTGCTGGAACAGCAGGCTTTAAGAAAACAGCCAAAAAAATCCCACTGGGATGAAAGAGGCTCATTTGTTTTCAAGTTGTGGCCCTTCCACCCTCCAGGGGCCCCTCCCCCATGCCTGTGTCTGCCGCTTTGATTTATAATCTTTCACCCACACAAGCCTTGGCATTTGCTGGGATCCTACAATGAGGTTAAGGTGTTAACCTGGAGGAAGCTTTTAAGGACAAGAGCAAGTTGGGGGTGGGGGAAGGAGGGAGAGTTAGAGAGAGGAAAAGCAATTAGGAGACCAGATGCTTGGCATAAGTGAATGAGCACATATGTTGGTAAGGCCCAGCTGATTGAAGGGCTGCTGAATGTGGGTTTGGTGGCCAAGACCGTGCCTTTGGTTCTGCGGCACAGCTTCCAGTGGGAAAGCTCATTGCCCAATGCGCTGTGACCAGGACGGCCAGCATGTGAACACTCCTCCCCTTTTGTCAAGATTTCTTTTATATGCTTGCACAGCCAGATCTCAGTGTTCCCAGCTGTAAGGCCTGGGATTCCCAGTGTATCCCCTGGGGCGTAAATAATAGCAGCTGCAATCTTCTGCCAGAAAAGAACTTGCTGCCCCAGCTTGGAGTTTCAGTGGATGCTGAGTGCAAGTTTTTCTGAAACACAAAATATGCTACCCCATCAGCCAACCTTTGAAAACTGCAAGGTGCCAAGCAAACGAGAACCATCACGGTTCTAATAAGTATCATTATGGCAGGGCTAGATAGGTGGGCTTTCTTGAAAAGGAGGAAGCCTCAGAACTGATGGATGAGTAGTGCCTGCAGGGAGTTGTAAGATTCTCTTTGCACTTCCCGACTGCGTACCTCAAACACTTTGGAAAGTGTTTCTGTTGCAGCGTTGAGGCCATGGGTTCTAGAGGCTGACTCAGGTTAGAAGTCTGGCTCTGACACTAACTGTCCAGGTGACCTAGTGCAATTTTCTCCTCTGGAAAATGGGGATGATACCTCTACCTTACTGGATTGTGGTTGTGAGAGTTGTAAGTAATGTATGTAAAACGCTTAACATAGTGTCCAAGTATATAATTGAGGCTCAATAAATGGTTAGCTGAGGCTGTTCATAAGAAAAGTAATCTGGTTTAGCACTGAGGCAGTGGAAGAGAAAGAGAAACAGCAGTGACATGTCTAATATAAGACACTTAAGAAAAGATAAGCATGAGGATATTTATTTTATACAGGACCAACCCAAGAGTCCAGAGAGACTTGGGGAGTCAGAAGCACCCAATATTTTTTTCAGGTAACTGGGTTCTTGGGGAGCCCAGGAGGTAGAGATGTTAAGCACCAAAGTCCATTCTGTCAATGCAGAAAAAGAACTATAGATGGTCTCCTACAATATCTGGAGAGAGAAGGTAATTCTTGGACGGTGTCAGAGGAAATAAATTTTATCTTGTGTAGCCTAAACAATGGTAGAATTAGGTGAGAATGGATGAGAATTCTGGAACCTACTACTTTCATTGATTTGTAAATCCTGATTTACATGGGTTCCATAAAGTCAATCATGCTGCTTTCACATTTGTACACTGATAACACAAACACTGTCCACAGCCTGTTCAGGAACACACTAATTCAGAAAAAGGCACTTGGAGCCTCTGGCTTAAAATACAGAAGTTTGAATCCAAATCTTTAAATTTTTAGACTAATTATTTTCTCTATCATTCTGCATCTTCTATATTTTCTAAGATCTACCACATAACCATTTACCTTGAACATGAAAACAAGACAAATATTTCTCAACAGTGTGCAATGATAGGCACTGTGAAGAATGCAAAGGAATTAAACATGCTACCAGACTTCAGAATTGGCATGAACTGACCAGAGATTATCATCATACCTAGGCTTGTATTCTTTATTTTTTTGAGCCACTCTTTAACATTCTTCACACTCCCCAACTAGCAGATTATGACTGAGTTGAGTGATTGCTGTCTTCAAGCATGTTTAATATTGACTGGATCTATATATATATGTAAAAAATAGCTAGCAACTATTGAGCTCCTACTAAGTGCAGGGCATCCATATTATATGTATCAATTCATTTAGTCCTCAGAAGAACCCTATATGGTTCTTATGATCATCATCCTCATTTTAAAGATGAGGAAATTGAAGCCTAGAGATTAAGGAACTAGTGCAAGGTAACAGCCTAGTGAGTTTCGTGGCTAGGAAATAACGTTTAGGTACAGAGAGGGGTAAGTCTCTTTGGATGCCAGGAAAAGAAGCAAGATCAATCACACTGGGAAGGTGGACTGAAATTTACATTTTATTCTCTTCCAGCTAAGGGCCCAATAAGGAAAAGCTATGCTTTCATCACTTACAAATAATGCAGTAGAGGGCGCCAAATATACAAGCTGTAACTTTAAAATTGTTTGGATAATGCAGTTCCCACAGTGCTACAAGATATATAATCAGTAATGGATTCAAGCCAAAAGGCCCTCCCAAAGAGTATGACGCAGTTTGATAATTAAGAAGCTGTATTTTGATCCCCTCAATTAAAAAAAAGAAGAACCTCATGCTTTACATTGAGCAATTCATAATTTGTCTCTACTTGATACTGATTGTTATTCAAAGTGCCTTTCAGCTAGCTGTTTAATTTCTCTTTGCTCTACCCGTTGGGTGCAGAAGGGAAAGGATAAAGTAACCTGAGTGGAAATAAATTTTTAAAAATTGCACGGAGATATATTTTATCATTTAAATTTTATTTAGCAAAGTAAAACATGCGTATGTTTAAGAAAAAGAAAACCTATACCCAAGAGCTTAAAACGAAAAGGAACAAGATTCCACCCTTAAACTCAAGAGTCAACATCTTGAATAGAAACATAAACATATCAAACTGACACTATTTGTTTTCCTCTACAAAAATTGAGTTAACAGAATATCCATCTAAGTCACAAAGACAGTTTACAAAATAACTTGTATTGCTCTTGTGACAGTGGAAAACAATTAATCATCATTGCAGAACATTTTAAAAATACACATGAGGAAATTAACATTTTGATGCATATCCATACATGCACATAATTTTTTTTAACGAAAATGAGATTACAGTGTACATGTGATTTCATTAAACCATACGTGATGCTCATCTTTCCATGTCATTAAATATCCTTCCATTTCACTTTTGGTTTGTTTTTATTTTAGTAGTATGATTCACATAAAAATTAAATGTTCTGAAGTTTAAAGAATCTCCAGCTCTTGCAGCACTGTTGGGATCAGGTAATTTCAGTCAACAGTGGGAATTGTGTGTGAAGGTATCCTTCAGTCTCATACGGGCCACTGAGAACAGTTAGTGTTTGAAGGGGCAGGGACTTAAGAGTCCTGCAGGGATTGCAAAAATCAACCGAAACTTAGTTAACAACTCAGCCTGGAAGGGAAAAGTTCTAACAACTCAGCCTGGAAGGGAAAAGTTCTAATTATTCCTCAACATGTCAAGACTCAGTGGATGGTGAATGCGCCAGTCACAAGTCTGGAGTTTGTCCATTTTTTGGTGGAGATAATCTCTTTTGTATGTTTATAATTCCCTTATAAATTATCATAAGCACAACTGCTACAGTCATTAATGCAACTAAAGAAAAAAATCCAGCATCTCTCTCCCTTTTTGTAAGTCCTGCCCCTGTCTCGCCATCTGCATCCCGCTCAGAACCATAAGGGGCAAGCATTCAGAAGCTCGATGGCCTGCTGTCAGGCAGCAGTCTAAAATGTACCAGGGAAGGGCCGCCCGTGGCTTAGCGGTTAAGTGCGTGCGCTCCGCTGCTGGCAGCCCAGGGTTCGGATCCCGGGCGCGCACCAACGCACCGCTTCTCCGGCCATGCTGAAGCCGAGTCTCACATGCAGCAACTAGAAGGACGTGCAGCTATGACATACAACTATCCACTGGGGCTTTGGGGGAAAAATAAATAAATAAATAAATAAATAAATAAATAAATAAATAATTAAAACGCACCAGGGAAGAAGCTAGTCTACCTCTTCCTTCATCTCCATTTCCTCTGTGAAATGAAAACACAATGATGCTACAAGCACACCAAATCTAGGCCGGGGATGTCATTTCCTCTCGGCACCCAGGACAATGGACACACCGGCCGCTACCAGCGTTTCCAGAAGATGGCGGCTGCGCTACGCTGAGTCTGGGCAGAGTGCGTCCCGGCCGGGGCAAGTGGGAAGTGGCATTACGGAGACTTTCTGGAGGGACTGAGTAGCAGAGGAGATCAAACAGAGAAAGGGAATTAAAGACGACTCTGAATACGAGAGCTAACGCCGGTGGCCACACACAGCGCTTGCGGAAGTTGCCCCGGCTGGGGCGTCGGGAACCGCCCCGCCGAGGAGGAAGTGCGTTTCTCGGCTCCTCCGAGATGACGCGGCCCAGGGCGCAGGGCCTGGCGACGAGAAGGGGGGCGGCCGCGCGTCTTTGCCGGCCCGTCTCTCCCTCCCTTGACGCCGCTGTACTCCTGGCCGCGGGCAGGCCGGCCGCCTGGGCGCTCGCAGCTTCCGGCCTCTGCAAAGGGGAAAGCCGCTTTCCGGCGCCCACAGCGGATCAGGCGCGGGCGGATTTCGCCCGCCGGCCCTCCCTCAGCCGCGAGGGCTGCACCCTTTGTGACGCAGGAAGCGGCGCCGCCCTTCACCGCGGGAGCCAGCCGGCTGCGCTGACTCGCTGGGGCCAACGGCCAGGCCACGAGTTTGCGTCTCCTGTGCAGCCACCCAAAGCTCGCTCTGCCACACGGGCAGCGACTCCTTGGACGCCTCAGTGTAGCTGGCGAGGGCAAAATATCACCCCACCACGAGAGAGGAGCGAGACCTCATGAAGACGGTCCCTGTCAAGTGTAAAGTGGCTGGCGGGCCCTTAAGGGGATCTGGGGTGGGTCCATAGTTATAAGCCAGTTATGGACATTAAAAGGGGCTATTTTCACAGAAGAAGGTCGATACGTACAGAACCTCTCTCTCTTCTTGATGAGTCAGACTCTTTGAAGAGGGCTGAAGTTCTTTCTCTTAGTGTTTCTTACTAAAGCAAAACTCCTCACCGTGGCTTCTCACCTCAGCCACTTTTAAGTGAGCTAGTTTCCCCAAGGTAAGTTGAGAAGGGGTCATTCTAGCTAGAAGCTGGAATAACACATCTTAGCCACCCCCACCCCCCCCCCCCCCCCGCCCCGAACAGGGTGCTGAAATACCATCAGTTACAGCCTCATTACTTAGCCTTCTCAAAGAATCTTAACACCAGGAGTGCGTAGAAAGAATTTAGAGTTGTGTGTGCACTATATAATACACATTTAAAACATTCTGAGAAGGGATTCATAGGCTTTATGGGGCTGTCAAAAGGTTTACAGCACAAAACTAGTTAAGAATCTCTGCCTATGGGGGTGGGGTGGGGGATGGGGAAGCAACTCCAGAAGTAACTCCTGTTAAGGTCATTTAAGCTTATTTTCTGGGAGCTTCAACCAGAGCTTATTGTCTTGGCCAGTAGAGAGTGTCTTGGGGAAAGGTACGCTCCTATCAGCAGCAGTCCCACTTCAAAGGACTACTCCAGAAATCAGGCTGACATGTTGCCTTCCCCTGTTTTCTGTTAGGAATCAGATGTTGGTTCTTCATGGCAAATAATTTGGTTCCATGAAACTATCAGAAAAGGAAGGATTCTGATCAATCACTATCTTTTTTTGTGTGTGTCAGGAAGATTAGCCCTGAGCTAACATCTGTTGCCAATCCTCCTTTTTTTTGCTGAAGAAGACTGGCCTTGGGCTACCATCTGTGCCCATCTTCCTCCACTTTATATAGGACGCCACCACAGCATGGCTTTGACAAGCAGTGCGTCCTGCACCCCAGGGATCAAAACCCCGGCCACCGCAGGGGTGAGGCGGGCCCACTTAACCACTAGGCCACCAGGCCAGCCCCTCAATCACTATCTTAATCCCTACTTTGGTGGTGTTTTAAAGCTGTATTCCTTATGTACAAAGAATCAGGTTTTTGCCCCTGGATTTATTTCCCAGTTATGGCTGGGTTCACAGGATACTAATGTTAACTTGTTAAAAAAATATATATATATGTATTTTTAAAAAGCCTATCACCAAATGGTCATTTGGGTAGCAGTATCAGTTTATGTTGAACACACTATGCAGACAGGTAACTTTCCCTTTAGATAAAAATTTTCTTGATGTTAATCCCTTTGTTATTTTAACTTACTTGGCCAGGTGAATCCCCTCCCTCCACAACTAATTTTTGAAAGTGGCATTTTCTTATTATTCTCTGACCTCCTACAATTAAAGATCTTTTATATATCAAGGTACCTTTCATCATGTAGTTTTCCTGTTCAACAGGAACAGGAATAGAGAGGAGAGGGACTATCAAATCTCAGATGTGATGCATTTCTTCTGTGTGCAGCTCAAAATAGCAGTGTTCTCTCCCTTCTTTCCCTGTAGGATTGCACTGTAAATTCATAGCTACCTAAAAAAAAAAAAAAATCCATGACTGCTCAAATACGCTCCTCTTTTCAAAGTTCATGCTATCCCTATAATATCTGCATTCCTAAAAGCTTGTTAAAATATTGATCTGGGTTTCATAAAACATCCCATAAATGAGGAGCCTAACATTCTGGTATCATTTCTCACAATCCTATTTAAATGGAGTCAATCTCTTCACCACAGTTTTAAAATCTCAAAAAAGGAACATTCCTTTTGTTTAGTTACCTTTACAAAATATAGGACTGATTTGATATTGACTTGGAAGGTTTGTCCAGAATCTGTACTCTAAACAGGCACCACAGGTAAGTTCTGATGCAGGTTGACCCAGGATCAACATTTCAAGAACCACTGGCTTAGAGGCAAATACATCACCCTTACTTGGAATCATTTCTTTGGCTGGTCCCAGCTTATCCTGGCAACTTTTAGATTTTATAGAATCAGATGGAAAATATCTATGGAGGCATGACAGCCACCAAACTGAGTAATTTGCGCAAGAGTGCAAATTTGCTCTGGAATTCTTCAAGTTTTATGGTATTATAAAGAAGGAACACAGCCAAAGGAAATGTTCTAGATGGAAATTGTGGCCTTTCTATAGAAAAACCTGTTCTACAAATGCTTTATGTTATTTATTCAAGATGTTAAGGTTCAGAGATAACTCCAAGTTTATCAAACCAGTTTTTCACCCCCACCTATATATGATTAAAATATACTTTATTTCCTTGGTTAATGCTGAGTAAGGGCCTAGGTTGAGGGAAAGTGCTGGAGTTAGCAAATTGAGCCTTTGCAGACCCAGGACCTGAATTGAGATGTAAAAAAAAAAACACCTCATACTGCAGTTACACCTTGCCAAATACCTGGTAAAATTAGTTGACTAAATCCAGTGAGACGCTCCCCAAAGATGTTAGACGGATGCTATGTTTCATCTATAGCTGTGCCCCTCTGTTGACAGGCAGCTACAGGGTTCTTATTACTATCAGTCCCACATGCAGTGGAACCTTACGTCAAGGATCAGTGCTGCATGATAAAAGAACACAGAATTTGATCATATTTGCTACTTCCTCAACAAGTATAAGAATATACTTACTAAGTTTGTATATTGCCTACAACTGCTCAATTGTTCTGCATAAGAAAGAAGACTTAGAGGAAATTTTCAGAAAGACTGGGCAGCTGAAAGTGAGAAACAAAAGCTCAGGAGAAACAATACTGTACTATACACTTTAAAATTTGTTAAAAGGGTAGATTTCATGTTATATGTTTCTTTTACCACAATTAAAAAAAACACTTAG
This sequence comes from Diceros bicornis minor, assembly GCF_020826845.1. Classification (NCBI taxonomy): domain Eukaryota; kingdom Metazoa; phylum Chordata; class Mammalia; order Perissodactyla; family Rhinocerotidae; genus Diceros; species Diceros bicornis. The sequence continues at coordinate 13,180,725 of NC_080742.1, read as the reverse complement.
GAGAAAACTGCATGGGATTTTGTGAACAAAATAGGGTCTTTTTGCAATTTAAACTCCTACTCAGTCTCTCCTGTGAAATTGTTAGTAAAACATACATTACTTATTAATGCCTCATGAAGTAAATTCTCTTTTTGGGAAATGTTAAGTACACAGCCCTGTTTTAAATTTTGGCATGAGTCAAAGGCTCTCCAAGGAGGGCAGCTATGTATGGGATGTACATGCACTGATGACCAATTTTTAAGTCCAATATAGCTTTGATAATTGCTTTATAAAATGCTTACACCTCACTGAAGAGGCTATCATTTTAAAAGAAAGCTTGACAATGTTTATTATGTCTGATTAACTTTATTAGTAGTCTGTCAAGTAATAAAAAGTATTCATAGTAATTTGTGATTCCCTTGCATTAAAACTTTAACTTAGTAGTGCCATCTTTGAAGGTTAAGTTTTCCCAGTGAGGAAGCAAATAATCTCTTTCCATTTACTAATGTCACTTATCCCATTACTTTTTTTTTTGACTACTGAGCATGCTAACAGGCCTTGACTCACAATTTACTTAACCTATTAGTTTCTGTTTCTGTTTAAGGTAAGGGTATTGCCAACATGATACTTCAGAGAATGTTGCACAACCAACTACTGTAGTCATGCACCGCATGATGATGTTTGACCACATATACGATAGTGGTCCCATAAGATTAGTACCATATAGCCTATGTGTCTAGTAGGCTATACCATCTAGGTTTGTCTAAGTACACTCTCATGTCACACGACGAAATCACCTAACGAACGACACACTTCTCAGAACATATTCCTGTTGTTAAGCTATGCTTGACTGTACCTAGCACTCAGTAGGTTAACAGTGAGATTAAGTAAAACTCCTACTAGAGAAGTGTGCACTAAATCAAAGTTAACATGTCTATATTTGCTAGTTGCTGTGATATCTTCTTTAATTGTTTTCTTCCTATATGTCACTAGGATATGGGGTATAAAGGCTTATACTAATAGTTTACATATATCAAAAACATTTTTACATGTTGTTATAAATTCATTTTAATGATGGCATATTATTCCATCTACTGGGTGTGACATGGTGTATGTAGTGCGCGACCGGGATCCGAACCCGGGCCGCCAGCAGCGGAGCGCGTGCACTTAACCGCTAAGCCACGGGGCCGGCCCTCACTAGACAATTCTTAATATTTCTATTCTGACCTCCTGGCTAAGCTGGCTTCCCACTTTTCTATGTTCTGACTGACCCCTTGATGACCAGCAGGCTCTCTGGCTTACTAGTTGCATTTGAGCATTATTTGTTTTTAGAAAAGTCTTACATTCAAAATATGTCCTTTTGGGGCCAGCCCCGTGGCATAGCAGTTAAGTGCGCGCGCTCTGCTGTTGGCGGCCTGGGTTTGGATCGCAGGTGCGCACTGATGCACCACTTGTCAGGCCATGCTGTGATGGCGTCCCACAAAAATTGGAGGAAGATGGGCACAGATGTTAGCCCAGGGCAGTCTTCCTCGGCAAAAAGAGGAGGATTGGTATGGATGTTAGCTCAGGGCTGACCTTCCTCACATACACAAAAAAATTTCCTTTAATTGCTCTAGTCCAGGAATCCACCAATTTTTTTCTGTATAGGGTCACAGAAGGCCCCCACCACACCCTAGTAGCCCTTTAAAAATGTAAAAAACATTCTTTTATTTTTTCCCCCAAAGCCCCAGTAGATAGTTGTATGTCATAGTTGCACATCCTTCTAGTTGCTGTACGTGGGACGCAGCCTCAGCATGGCCGGAGAAGCGGTGCGTCAGTGTGTGCCCGGGATCCGAACCCGGGCCGCCAGCAGCGGAGCGCGCGCACTTAACCGCTAAGCCACAGGGCCAGCCCTGAAAAACATTCTTAACTCCTAGGCTATAAAAACAGTGGCTGTGCTTGCTGTAGTTTGCCCATTCCTATTCTGGTCCTTAACGGGAAAAAGGGTAAATAAAGCTCAACTTCATGCATGCATGTATGATCACAGTAACTTTGAAAGTGCTGGCTGGATATTTAATTCAACTTGGTCTTCACCATAATGCTTTCTGGAATATCAAATTATCACTGAGTGCTTCTCTTTGGCTAATTAATGCAGCAAGTATTAAAATATACTCGCGCTATGCCCTGGGGGAAGAGAAACTCAATGATTATAAAGTAAAAAATTAATGAAACTGAGACTTAAGTTTATTGCAACACAAGTACAACAATCATATACTTATGTGTATAATTTTATAGTTTTACATGTGACCTCTTACATCTCAAATAGCTCCTAAAACTTGACACTATAATTCTAGTAGCTAACATAATGGAAATTACTGGTCTTTTATGAAAGTATTCTCATAGATTTAAAAATAACACTTGGAAAAAAAACCCATTGAGGTTAAGTTTCTCAAACAGCTTCTTGTTTACTTCGTTAGTCTACTTATAGAGTGAGCTACATGTCCAAATAACCTATGCTGTTTCCACCTACCTACCCTAGTCCTCATTTACTCATGTTTTGTGGAACAGAATCAGTTTAGGATATTGTATTCAGTTCTAGGGGCGCTGAGGAAAAAAGTGCAGTCTAAAAATGTAACAAACTGCCCCAATATCACCGTGGCTATTTATGTATTTATTTATTTTAATAATTTTATTTATTTATTTATTCCCCCAAAGCCCCAGTAGATAGTTGTATGTCATAGTTGCACATCCTTCTAGTTGCTGTATGTGGGACGCGGCCTCAGCATGGCCGGAGAAGCGGTGCGTCCATGCGCACCGGGATCCGAACCCCGGCCGCCAGTAGCGGAGCTCGCGCACTTAACTGCTAAGCCACGGGGCTGGCCCCAAGAAAATAATTCTAATGGCTGTATTTATGGACTTATTCTAATTTAAACAGATTCTGTTGGAAACCTTTTACACATTTGTCTACTTCTAAGACTGACTTGTCACAATTAAAATGAGAATTGAGATACATGAATGATTCCCAAATAATAATCCAAAAGGAATTCTGGATAATTTTTTTATTATTCCACAGCAAAACTTGCCACAGAATAAGAACAATGTGGCAAGTTTTTCAAAAAGACAATTTAATTTCTTACATTATGAGACTCTGTCCTTATTTGCTGTTAATAACCATTTTAAAACCAAGTGCTGGATATAGTGTTGCTATTTAGAGACCTAAAACTGGCAACTATATTGGTTTCCATATTTCTTACATTTGATTCATTCAAGAAATCCCATGAGCCAGCCCTGATGGTCTAGTGTTTAAGGTTTGGCGCTCTCACTGCTTTGGCGGCCTGGGTTCGTTTCCCGGTCTCAGAACCACACCACTGGTCTGTCAGGTGCCATGCTGTGGCAGTGGCTCACACAGAAGAACTGGAAGGACTTACAACTAGGATATACAACCATGTACTGGGGATTTGGGGAGAAGAAGAAGAAGGAAAAAAAATATTAGCAACAGATGTTAGCTTAGGGTGACTCCTTACTTGCACACACACACACACACACACACAAAAATCCAAAAGTCTGGGAACCAATGGATTTGATTACCTCTGAAGCCCAGCCAACTCTTTCTTTTTAGCCCGCCTCTCACATATACTGGATTGCTACATTCTACCAAAAAACCCACAAGAGTTTCACAATTATTTTGCTTTGTTAATTCACATCCTACAGATTTATACGGACAGAGTTTGATTTGTCCTCAATCCTTAAATTGTCCTGTCTTCAACAATGGCTCTGTATCCCAGGGATAAGAGAATGTGAGCCTCTCTCATCTTAACTGTTCTGTTATATATAAAGACTCCTGTGAGACACAAGACCTAGATTATGAGGCAGAAATCCTTGATATAGAAGGAACAAATCTAACCTGCTCGTTGGGAAGCTCTCTAGTCGCTGACTGCTACTAATATATGAGGGAGTTACCAATGCACCTTGAAAAAGACTGTTTATTATGATTAAGGCCCCTTGATGCGTAGTAACAACAGAAGCAAGGAAGGAAATAAGTTCTGCCAGTGAGAGGGAGAGGCTGCAAAAGGGATGAATAATCAAACTCTAAATAATGAAACTACTTTCAAATTCATAGCTTTAAGTCCAAATAGCCTGTGATGTCACAACTCCTCTTACTTCCTCAGTCTAAAGAGGGCCAAAACCCTACATTTACCTTCACTTGAACATTCGAGAGCTCCAAGCTTTAAAAAGTTCGCTGCTCTGGCTGTAATTACTGAATTCTAAAAATACCAAATTTTATGATCCTTATGAAGATATCCTTTTCACTGAGAATTCTTTTCCAAAGAATTAAAACTCCATATATGAATGCTTAACTATCCTCTTCCCATCTTCCCAAGCTTTACCCCATGATTTTATAATCTGGTTCCTTTATTTTACTTGGCTAATTCATATTTTAGAATGATTATATTTTAATTTTCACACAAATTACAGTTATTTCATAAAAATGCATGGCAAGGAAAAACTGTTCCAGTTTATTTACAAATGGAAAATGTATTCCAGGGAATATATGACTTGTTTCACTGTTTTAGAAATGAAAGACATAACCTAAGGATTTTTTTGGTGGGGAATGCAGGATGGCAAGGGCTGGTAAGGGGGAAAAGTCTATGCATAGAAAACCAAGCAGCTGCTTCTCTTCTACAAATAACTGATTTTACTAAGCACGTGTACAGACAACTTAGCCATGCATTTAAAGAGTTTAATCTTTAAGAAAGAAAAAAAATCTATTACACTTTCATCTAGGCTTCCAATTAAACTACTCTGAATTTAGTCCTTATCCTTTGAACACAATTTGATAATTCCCATTTAGCTGATAGAAAAAAGGCAGAGATACACAGAAATAGCTGTATGTAATAGCTATTAAAGTCTCATGATCATTTTGATTTTCATGACATAAACTTCACTCTACTACTTTCAATGTTTTCTGTTTTGTTTTAATTTCAGAAAAGGCTATTTAGACCTAAAGCTATGAATTAGGAAGTAATGTACCACTTAAGGGTAACTTAAGGTCAGTTTACTCTGTAGCTTGGCCAAAGTTTAAGAAAGTCTTAATTTCCCTCTCAATTTAACTATGCTAATCCCTGGTCATCTTTAAAGAGGGTGAGGCTTCCATAATACCAAATTTGATTTGTTGGTTATAAATAAAACTCATTCTTGCCTCCAGAGGTAAGGATAACAAATTTAGAATACTTTGATACACATGTATTTGTAGAAGGGTACACACTGTACACACTGTTACATGAACTACAGAAATTGCCAAGTTGTTGATGAAGAGGGAAGGCTGTAGAGTATAGGGGTACAAAAAAGGGGGAGGGCAGTAAGAATGGGAACCAAAAATTAGGTGCCTACTCTGTTAATGATCACCCAGGAGAGCAAGACACAGGATATATGAACTATTGAAAACAAAAATGAACAACTTATTGAAGTAAGCATTGATTAAGTGGTTGGACTCATAAAAATGAAGGGAAAAAGAAAATATGATCAAATTTGATCACACCTAGGAAAATAAAGTACTTAAATTTGGGTTATCTTGATGGGTATCAATTTCCTTATTTGTAAAAAGAGGACTAAATTAAAAGTAAGTCTCTTCTATCAGTAAAAACTAATTTCTGTAAGATACACCATAAAGGCCGAGAGAATTCAAGTTCAGCTGACCTACATTTAAGTATTAATGGTATTCATTCTTAACTGGTTCTGACCTTTAGCTATCCGTACACATTTGAAAATTATAAATTTGGTATCTAAAATGTTACAGTCCCTCGGGGGCTAGCCCCCTGGTGTAGTGGTTAAATTCAGCACACTCCGCTTCAGTTGCCCAGGTTCGTGGGTTCGGATCCCTGGTGCAGACCTATACCACTCGTCAGCCATATTGTGGCAGCTCCCCACATACAAAATAGAGGAAGAATGGCACAGATGTTAGCTCAGGGTGAATCTTCCTCAAGCCAAAAAGAAAGAAAAAAAAAAAAAAAAAAAGATTGGCAAGAGATGTTACCTCAGGGTGAATCTTCCTCAGCAAAAAAAAGTTACAGTCCCTAAAAAAACCAGTGTTAAGCACACACAATACAAATACAAAGCATACACAAACCAGACACTTAATATAAAAGCACTATAAGTCAAGCTTTGTTTTTCAAAATGTTTAACTGCAGGAGCCTGGGAAGGCTCATTCTTTAAAAACAACTTAGGTTTTCTATTTCACTCAGGCTTCTTTTATAAAGTAGAAAAACTACCATGTTAGTACCAATAGGGTTGATAAAATGATGACTGGGAGATGGAGATAAGAGATTTTGTATTTTAAAGCACTAAATAAAACATTTATTTTTACTATATCTTATAGTTGATAGAAGTCGTCAAAATATATAATATGGAAATTTGCCCAGGCAAGAAATATTAATTCTAAAAAACTAACCACGTACAGAATTATATATATATAAAGACAATGACAGCATACTATTTTTCCTCTTCAAATTTAATGTCATAACTTAATTGAGTGTTATATTATATAAGTGCCTTCTGCTTTCTAATAGGTGTGCTCCCAGATCAATAAATGGATGAGATATGAATAACCAGTTAAGTTCTTCTGAAATACACACTGTAAAATGGTGAGAACACGAAAGTCACCTGGAAATCACAATCAGAACTGTCTATATATGACTATTGTCAAGTCACAATCACTACAACTTTCTTACAGCAATTTTATATGGCCACATAGCATTCAGTTTAACAATAATGTCCTGGCCATATAAAGGTGAAATATACATACTACAACAATTTGATTGTTATGATTTCTGCTGATTGCCAAATGTGCATATGTTGTCCTAAAGTCATAAAAAAATGCATTTTGCATGGACATAATGAATTTAAGATGTACAGACATGAACAAAAATGCTAACCTGAAATCTGAAGCATTTTAATAAAAGTATTTTTTGGCATAGACTTTTAATAAGGAAATCAAGTGTCAAGATCTATTTTCTTTTCTTTTTTTTTTTTTAAAGATTTTATTTATTTATTTTTTCCCCCCAAAGCCCCAGTAGATAGTTGTATGTCATAGGTGCACATCCTTCTAGCTGCTGTATGTGGGACTCGGCCTCAGGATGGCCGGAGAAGTGGTGCCTCAGTGCGCGCCCGGGATCCGAACCCGGGCCACCACCAGTGGAGCGCGCGCATTTAACCGCCAAGCCACGGGGCCGGCCCTCAAGATCTATTTCCTGATGCAGTAGCAAAATTACAAGTTCTGGCTTTTGCTATATAGGTATAGACATAGATTGCCTGTGCTACATGGATTCTCAGCATAAAACTTAAAATGCCAGAACTCTCTTAAATCCATGTTTATTAATAGCAATGGCTATCAATTGTTCATCTCATGCTGCCAGGCAGTAAGCTACACATTTGTGTAATTAAATAATTTACAGATGAAACAGATGAACTAAGTCTATCAAGATGATGTAGGTTGTAACACGTGAGCGTAACCGGGAAAGGAAAAGCCTGACACTAAAGCTCATGCTTGCTCTCTCATTCTCGCTCTTATTATGTACAACCAGGAAGGAAAAAATGTAAGAAATCAAGTACTTTTTCTAACCATAATCCTACCTAAAGCTGAGATAAGGAACATAAGGAATGAGATCTATAACCTAGTATACAACAGACTCTTTATTAATTGTTCAATTTTCAATTTGGAGTTAGTTAGCAATATCTGGGTTCCAGGCCTACTGTTGAGACTTACTAGTCATTTCCCTCTTTGAGACTATTTCCTCAAAATAAGAGAGAAAAAAAAAGAAGAAAGAATAAGAAATGGCTTCAGCTCCACTGGCAAAAGGACTCTAAATTTAAAAAATAATGAAATTATCTGGTCCCAATCTACTTTTTTCCAGTCTCACCTCTCAATGTACTTCGTGCAAGCCTAGTCAAACTGGTTTCTTATATTTAAAACACCTTTTCTCTATTCCTGTTCTATGTCTTTGCACATGAAGCCATGCTGACTGCAAATACACTGTGTTTCATTGCCCCCAACCCCTCACTATTGAAAGCCACAAATATTTTGCCTCCTAGTTCAAAAATTCCATTTCCTCTGTGAAACACATTACTGGTGAACTGGGATTCCTGGCTGAACGCTTATCTTACTTCCCTTAATGGCTTAATCCCAAACTAGATTATAAACTAATAGAGTAGGGTATAGTCCTACCCTGCACAATGATGGGTACAAATATTTAAGAGGAACATGATGGACAGAAACCAGATTTGAGGGCTAACGACACTGGCAAAATATGTGTTAAAAAAAAGTGGGGGAAAAAACATCACCAATGTTTTGTAACATGATGGTATAGAATCAACCAGAGTATTTTGCATCTGATTATATATTCATCTGACTTGCTATTATTACCTATCATAAACACATTATGGCAAAATATTCAGACACTTGGCTTCAAAGCAGATTCTCTTATTTGCGCAACAAAACTGTCTATTATATCGTAGGAACTTTGCACTTTAGCTACAAAGATAAACGAGACACTGCCTATCAACATGTCACAGATTAACAGAATAGAGGAACATGAACGTAACAACAGTGTGACAGGTACAGAAGAGAATGGCTCATTTTCTGGAGATAAAAATAATTGCGAGTTTTATCACAAATCAGTAATTGCTCCTGGAGCTTTTATTTCTCATTTAATCCCTAATACCACTATGATGTAGTAGTAAATATTTTACCTATTGTATGGATTATGAAACTGAGGCCCAGAAAGCAAACTACCTCAAGTCTCACTAAAAGTGGAAGAGCAGATATTCAAACTTTGGTCATTTTAACTTCAGTAGTGTCCATGAGGCTCATAAGCAGGGGCCAGATGAAGAATCTTGCATGTCATAGAGTATTTGGACTTGATCCTCAAATCTCTGGTGAACTGAGCGTTTTTTTAAAAAAATAGATTGTTTTGGAAAGATGTCTGATTATATGAAGTAGAACCATTAACCAAAATAGGAAATACAAGAAGAAAAGTTGAGATCAGTTTTTAATTTGTTAGTTTAAAGTACCTATGGGACATGTGAGATATTTAGTAGTTCCATTTGAGTTCAGCGATTATAAATTCTGCTGTCATAAATAGGTAAAGGTGTGGGAATTGATTAATACCATTGGTGAAAAGGTGGCAAGGGACATAACACTGGGAAATGCCAACAGGTAAGAAGCAGAAGAAAGCAACTAATGAAAACAGGAAGGATAAAAGTAGCAACTAGCAAAGGGTATTAGCGTATAAAGCAACGAGTTTTAAGAAGGTATATTCTAAGGAATCAAATGCTATAGGTTATACAAGACACCCACATCTGGAGCACGTAATACAGAACTTTCACAAAATGTTATAAATGCAAATAATTGCATATAGTCTTTTCTCATTCCTCAGGAATATGAGTTTGTGGAGAAAGGGAACTAGTTAATTTTCTAAAGGATTCTTAATCATTCATTTGATGTATCCTCTTATCCTTTTTACTCCTATAAGCCCTTTTAACTGGCTACAAAGCGAGAGCATGGGAATAAAGATACAGTAGCCACAGAATGTCTCACATAGATGTGGTCAGATAAGTTGTGTTTAGGACAGAAGAGATGCCTAGACTACCATACTATTGTTATCATATAAAGCTGAGAATAGTGAATATTTTTGCTGCCTTTTCAAGTTTCAACTACAGAATGAGAAAAAAATAATTGGGCATTTCTTGCTTATCCAAAATAAGTTTTCTTCAGGAACGAACTGTCACCTTAGTATAGCCTTCCATCATGAAAAACTCAAATACTAGGGATAAGACTAAACTGGAGGAATAGGTTCTCTCTTTACCTAACGACCTTAAAGTTTATTTGAGGGGCCAGCCCCGTGGCGTAGTGGTTAAGTGCGCGTGCTCTGCTGCTGGCGGCCCGGGTTCCGATCCTGGGCACGCACCGACGCACTGCTTGTCAGGCCAGGCTGTGGCAGCGTCCCACATCAAGTAGAAGAAGATAGGCACAGATGTTAGCCCAGGGCCAGTCTTCCTCAGCAAAAGGAGGACTGGCATGGATGTTAGCTCAGGGCTGATCTTCCTCACACACACACAAAATAATAAAATGAAAATAAAAAAAATAAAGTTTATTAGAAAGACAATAGGAATCAGGCATTGGGCATAATGTGTAAGTATGTGATATGTGCAAATAGGCCGCAGAGTGAATTCATTTTTATATGCAAAAAGGAGAGGTTTATAAATTCCTAGTAAGAGTTTAGTTGCTGAGTTCTCACCTAGCTATAATGACAATTCAAGTGTTTAACAAATCAGAGGCAATTTCCCCAAATTTACAGTTTCACCATTTCATGTGCTCACCAAGCATTCATGTTACTTTGCCCCTTAGGAATCAAGTCATTGGTGGTAGAAGCAACCTGGTTTGAGAGAGTTAAGTGGTGCAAAGTTTTCACAATTTTCAGAATTGATTTATTTTATTTTACTTTCTAAGGAAGGAGGAAACCTAAAGTAGGTGAAGAATAACTGAAAACCTCAGGTTTAAAAACAAACTAAAATCCTAAAATAAAACAGAAAACTTGGCTCAAAAAAATTTCCACTCATCAGAGAATCGTTTAGATTTTTCCTTAAAAAAGTATTTTACCAGGCTACCTAACATTTTTGTGCATTATAGAATAATCTAACAGTACAAGGTATTCCTTAGGATAGTTATGAATAAAATAATTATATTTTATTATTATTCTTACTATGGCTAACCAGACTCTGGTAAATAAGTACTGGCATATAAGATAGCTATCTAAAAAAAACAAATGGAATAAGTTCTGTCTCCTAGATATAAAATGTGGACATGTCAGCTTTCTTGCTAGATTTGTCTCCTATTAAGATTAAATCTACTCAGCTTTGACTTTCATCTTTGAGGACTACCAAACCTCAAAACAATTATTTTTCTTAAAAGTCAGTTCCATCTTATCTGTATACCCAGGCAACAAGAATGGATCTTTCTGTAGCATTTTATGTACCTCCTTCATTCTATTACTTCTAATCTTGCTTAGGCTCTTCTTACTTCAGCTACATTAAGGGCTCTAAGAGTCAGTTCCCTTCCCCCAGGTTGAAGGCAGATAAGATATAAAACAAGTCCTACTATACACTTCACTGTCCTGTGTCTCAGCTTAAAACTGAGTCTTCATTTGGACAGTGTAACAAGGGCAAGGAATATGAATTTGGTAAGGTCAGAGAGACAGCTGTTGAAATCACTGCTCTGCCATCTTGGATAAGATGATCACTTAACTGAGATAAAATATACACAATAGTATCAAACATGTTTCAGGGCACTCAGAGAACATTCCTTTTTTGGAGTGAGGGGAGTCACCAGCAGTTAAGGATTTTGAGTCTGTCTGAAATCAAAACTTTCCAATTATTCCCTTTCACTATACTAGTAGCAATGGCCTGGCGTGGCTAATGTTTTTTTTTAAAAAACTCTTGTTTTTCCTAAGTCCTTAATTCCAACTGTTATTCCCTCACTTATTAGCCAGTGATATTCCCTTTCTTTGATGTTAACTGTCGGCAACACACCAAGCTATATATAAAGAAATGGAAGAGGCATTAAAATTGAACTAAGTTTAAAAAGGTTGAATAAAGGTTGGAAGAAATTAGCAAGTAAATATTTAGATAGCTATAAATGCTTCAAAAATTCTAATTACTGAGTAGTTTACCTTGTCAACCTAACTGAAAACATAAGGGCTAGGAATTATGTTTTGTATGTCTTAAATAGGGTAGGAATGCAAATTATTTAATTCAAATTAGAGCTGGAGTTCCAATCTGTCCCAGGAACAAAGCAACTGGAGGGGAAAAACCAGAATATAGTTTTAAATTCGAGACACAAGTATCAATATACGTTGGGAGGGGCACTTTGAAAATAGATACTTTTGAGAATGAGGAATATTAAAGTGATATAATCTCTAGGAAAGATTTCTATATAATTTAATTTGATTTAAGCTAAAGTTGTATGAAACAGCATTTATCCTAGGTCGATAACTAATTTATTAGGACCAGTACCATGTAAAAGATAGTTGTTCACTGAAGGTATATTCCATACCTCAAAAAGACAATGCTGACCATGCCACTTTGTTTTGTGGTGAGCTTACAACAAAGGAGCAAAAAAAAAAAAAAAAAACCCACCCAAAACGCAATTTTCTTTTATAAGAAATACAGATGTAAGATAAACTCTGCATACTTCAATGCTTACAGCAAACGTAAGCATTGAAGGAAAAATGCCATAAAATACTTTTCTTTAAAAAACAAAGAACACAATTACAAGCTCCAAATAGAACATGCAGTCAACAAACTAGGTACATTTGGACATTTTGTTCTGTGTCAACTACCACTCACTTCTCCAAGCAAATAAAGGACGGCCAATAGATTTTACAGGTCTTCTTCACTGACTCCATTTTTACATTCAATAAAGTTTACAGTTTACACTGGATATTAAAGAGCCCTTTTTACTAAATCTAATTTTAAATCACTCCATTGAACGGTGGGTTCTATAAGCTTTTGCTACCTTCCTATTTGCTTCATTGAAGTGGAAGCATAATACTATTACTTTCTCTCGTTTCCAGAGAAAATTCCATACTTAAAGATGTTTCAAACTTGAACAGTCAACAGGGAGGACACTATAGGCCTGATCTTTTTAGATAGCAGAGGACAGGTAACTTTCAAAACGTTTTTTGGATACTTTGGAATAAACTTATTACTTCTCTTTTCTTAAGGAAAAGAATCAAGTTGATTCAAGCTATCCACAACCCTTTAACGTTCTTTTGACCACTGTTTGCATATATGTAGATTTCAGGTTTCGTGTTAACATAACACCTTGCACAGGAAGAAAGAGCATTTAAATCATTTTTCAGGAAGTTAAACTAATTAGGCTGTGTTATGTTGTTTCATCATAGCATTTTAAGGTGTATTTAATGGTCTAAGTTCAAACAATTCTCAGATATAAATCATTTCATTCCACCCTTACAGGACACTAAAGTCAGGAGTGGGGGTGGGGCAGAGGAAAATTTCATAGAACAAAATCCAGAGAAAGTGACATGTAATTCAGAATATTTTCTTACTTTGAACTTGAGTTTCAGCAAATATGTCAAACTATAAAGTAACAATGACTATTCAAAAATATCCCAAAAAGCTTTAAGAGCAGACAAAAGGGTCATCAATATTTATGCTATAAAGCTCAAATTTGACTCATGAAAAGTCTTATTGCAGAGCTTCATTTTACATATAATTTTAATAAGCCCTGTTACTGGAATGCCAACCTCATGATACATAAAATACATGTAGCTACTAGAGGGCTGGCACACTGACACTTATGACAGCAAGAAAAGTGCCAAAAACTATACTCAAGGGCACAACAAATTGGGTCCTCTAGCATGAGAGCAAGCAGTACTATACACCTTGACAAACCCAAACACATCAAGGAATTATAAACTCAAATCACTGGTGTTTACATACTCCTGAAGTTTGCAGGTTAAAATGTCCTCTAGAGGCCAGCCTGGTGGTGTAGAGTTAAGTTCGTGCGCTCAGCTTCAGTAGCCTGGGGTTCGCAGGTTCAGATCCCCGGCGTGGACCTGTGCACTGCTTATCATGCCACGCTGTGGCAGACATCCCACAAATAAAGTAGAGGAAGATGGGCATGGATGTTAGCCCAGGGCCAATCTTCCTCAGCAAAAAGAGGACTAGCAACCGATGTTCGCTCAGGGCTAATCTTTCTCACCAAAAACAAAAACAAAAAGTCTTCTAGAGTTGAGAAATACAGATGTTGAAAAATACTAAGGCCAGTTTTTTTTTTTCTTTCCATCTTTTTGGGGCAGAATTACCTCTGTCCCATAAGCTGCCCCCTTGCCCCCAACCCCCATCTTCTAAGTGAAAGGGGAGGAAACCTTGCCCCTGAGCCTCCCTAACCCTTCATCTCTTCTCCAAACTCTGGTGGTCAAACAAGTTTTTTTGAAAAAGCCTGAAAGCCAGTATTTTACAGTCTGGACCATATGGTCTATTAATAAAGTTTGTTATCAATCTCTAGAAACATGCACGCCTGAAGGTCAAGCATTGGGCTGGGTCATGAATGTAAAGATTGGCTCATTTTACTTGGGAATAGGGATTTGGAAGAGTTTCAGAGGCAAAGACTAAAGTTGTGTTATCCAGGAACGAGAAGTGGCACTTCACGTAGTGTGGACAAAGGCACAAAGGATGAAACAGCACAGCACTGGAGATGGTACGCATTTCAACCCATCAGGGGATGTCTGCTATATGAACCCCACTGTAAAATTATTGCAATTGTAAAACAGATGACGAATTGAGTAGGGAAACAAAGCTTGGGGTATGATTTACTCAAATAATGAAATGTAGGATGAGAACAAAAAAAAATTTGAGGGAATGGGTGAAAAGTTCTTAGGAATAGCGTACCAAGCTTAGTTTTACATGAGTTCAGGAAGCCTGTGGCCTCCTGTAAACCTTAACATTGCATCCACAGTTCTGAGATGAAAATTTAGGTGTTATTAGAGAATAGGTACAAATGTACAAATGCAATTGGGCAATGAGAACATATAATGCAAGAAGGTAGTCAAAGAAAAGAAGTAATTGCAAGTTGTATTTAAAATGCTACAGGAATGTAAAAGAGTTCAAGAGGTTCATGGATTTGGCAATTAGAAACAATGAGGACACATGCTGATAAAAAGTACACAACAAAACAACGATTTGTTTCCATTAGCTTGAAAAATGGCCTCTTTTCCTTATTAAGGCACAGTGAAGCTAGGAACATTTCTGAAAATTACTTTAAAATCTGACTTCATATTTAGTCCCTCTTTTCTAAGCTGAAATAAAAGTTATGAGGGTAAGGGAGCCCTTACTTAACTGAAACACAACAAACACACTCTTGAAGTTATTCAAGACTTCTTATAGGCAAAATGACCATTTTATATTCAGAGTGGACAAAAACAAAAAAACCTTTGAACTCTAAAAATCTTTGTACTACTTAATAAATATTTAGTTTAATTACTGGCTTTTCAGTTCATTCCCAGTTACTTCACTGAAAAAGAAAGCCACAAACACTAGTAGGGATTTAAGTATACACAAATGAATTACAAACTCAGTCTTGTTTCCAAACTACCAAGTCTATAACTAAGACTAAAGTAAACAGCACAACCCTGACCCAGGTTAAACTCATCTAAAGGTCCAGCAAACTCCTAGCACCAAATAGAGGTGTTTTGTCAAAAAGCAAGCAGATTCAGATGCAGATGTCTTTGTTGAATAACTCCCTGCTCAACACTAACCAAGGCAAGAAGCCTTTTAAATCTTCACTGATTCAGTTGATGGCTACTATGTATACTAGTTTGGCCAAGTGGGAATAATTAAAAATAAAATCAGTCTTTCTTACTGAATCTGCCAATACAGACCTTATGAACTTTTGAACTGCTGGAGATCTTCACCTAGCAAGGTTTCAAAAACTAAAACTAAAGTCTATACTTCTACAAAAGTGATTTAAAGAGGTAGGCTTTAATATTTCATAATGATTCAGGAATCTCAATGAACATTTACCAAAAAAGATTATAATTTCACCTTTTATTTTTAAAAACAATAGTAAAAGGGCGACAGAAAAACAACATAAGACTACAAATATTAAAAAGTAAAAAGGGCCTTACAACTTCATACGGATTACTACAAGCTTTTATTCTGTATTGCTAATCACGCCTATATTCAAAAAGAAAAGCAAATCCACTGGTAAGATTACACATTCTTGTAGGATATACAGATAGGGAGGACACGGGAAGAAAGCAAGCACAGATGGAAGGAACCAAGTTTGAAAACGGCCCTCAAAATCCAGACGGCATATTCCTTGGTTTCTTTTAACTTTTAGGAAATTAAGTGTTCCTGGGTGTTATTTACACCTTTTACACTTGCTTCCAAACTTGGGAAATATTTTTCCATTCGCATCTGATAAACTTTACGTTTTCTCAGAAAATAGCTACTCCTTGACGTCGTGGCCCAGGAGCTAGTCTCTCCCTTTTCCTCAGTCCAGTGGCCCTCAGGCACGCAGTTGATTCCGATTTCTACATTAGGGACCTGCCACCTTACGTAAGGACACTTTGCAAGGAGAGAGGCAGATAAGAAAATAGGGCGCCAAACCTTCTCCTCCACCAGCAGCCGTCACACCCCATGAGCAGTGTCCCTCGAGGGTTTTCCCCCGGGAGCCACAGCTGTCAGGCTGTGTGGGGGAGGGGACGCGCCCTCAAACAGTCATCTCTTCCTCTTCGGGCCGCCGACGCCGACCGCACCACAGTCTCCTCCGCCCCAGCCCTTTCCCCTCCCCCGCCCAGCCTGGGTCGGAGCCAAGCCCCACAGGAATGCAGGCCGGTCACATGCGCTGCGGCGGCGGTGGACGTGCCTCTCCCCCCGCGCCCCAAGGAGACCCAGCGCCATCTTGCCCTGACGCAGTTACAAAAGTCAAGGGAGAAATTGTGTCTCCTCGTCCGCGCCAGCGCCCCAAAATTTCGCAGAGGCCGAGCCGGGGCCCTCACCTCGCGCAGGGACAGGAGAAAATGGTCAGGGAAGAGCCTTGAGATTCCCTTCGCCACTGCTTGGGTCCCACATCGCCGCGGCAGGAACGATCGCCATCGTCAATTCTCCCTCTCTGCCTTTGCAACAGCCTCCGCCGACAGCGCTGGCCCCACCCGCTGCTGCAGCATGAGGTCATCGCCAGCCAATCACGACGCGCCCGACAGAACACATCAGGCACTGATTGGCTGTCCGGACTGCCTCTGACTCTCCCCACTCCTCTTACCCAGCGCCCCGGGTCGCTGTGGGGCTAGAAGACGGAAACCGCCATGTCGGGGAAAGACCCCCAGAACAAGAACCGGAATCACCGTGTCATTTTAGTGGGGAAACCCTTGTTTTATTCTTTGGCCTCTCCCTTTTTTCTTCGAGATAACCGTCTCCCTGTCCCACCCTCGTTTAATCACCGCCACATAAAGGAGTGCCCGCTCCCCTCCCCGCACATTGTCCCGCCGGCGGGGAAATCATTCCCCGGGGCCAAGAGAAGTAGGAGGCAGCGACGGCAACTGCACCGATGGCAACGGCAGCTTTTTACCCCGATACACGGTGGCAGGGAGGCGGCGCTGACGGTGGCGGTGTTTTTCCAGCTGCTTCTCCCCCCGACCTCTTCCGTTTCTCGCTCCTCCATCGAGACGGCGCCGGACTCGCCAGCTCCGCTTTTATCCGGTGCCCGGAGCCTGCGCACTGGAGCCTCCTCAGCCCCTAGTGGGCGTCGAGTGACACCCCAGCCGAGTTCACCCTGCGCTGGAGGCCAGCCTGGGCGGGGGAGGGGAAGGCCGGGCCCGAGGCAGTTGTGGGAGTGGGAGAGAGGGCATCCTTTCAGGAGGGTGACGGGAGGGGGCTGTTCCCAGGGCCTACCGTCCTGATCCTTCCACCCAGTAGTGGCGTGCCCAGGCTCACCGACATGCAGACTTGAGCGCTACTCAGGGAAAAGGGGGAGAGAACCAATCCCATCAAATACCGAAACTTCCCCAAACCTTCGCTGAATGGTTGAATGCATCTGTTGTGAAAAAGACGGAGACTCTGTCCACCTCTCTGCTTCCAGTTGCCTGTCTCCGAGCCTCTGTGGACAGGCAACAGCGGGCGGCAGCCCACAAGCAAAATGGCGGCGGGCGGCTTCGTCCCCTCCCCCTCTGCCCCTGCGGAGCGGGGCGGGCGGGCCCCGTGCACTTGCCGCCGCCGCCGCCGCCGCCGCGGCCGCCGCCGCCGCCGCCGCCGTCGCCGCCGCCGCCATTTTCCCAGAGCGAGAGGCAGTGACACTGAGCGGGCGCAGGGGGCCGAGTCGGAGACCGTGCCTGAGTTGGGGAGCGGACGCAGAGGGGGCACAGACACTCTGAGCAGCCTGCCGTGGCCTCTGCGTTCCTGCCGACTGACGGGGCGCCCCCTCCCCTGCTCCTCGGTTGCTGGTGAAGAGGCTGCGCGCTGCTGTTGGGGAGGGGGTGTGTGGAGCCGGGTTCTGTGTCCGCAGTGGCTTCTGTCGGGGGGTCGTCTGATCGCGGAGGTGTGGAGAGACGCCTTAGGGGTCGAGCCGATAACGGGGTCCGGGTGTCTGGTGTGTGAACATCACAGGTCAGTGCCTGTCGTCTCCTCGGGAGTTGGTGGGGTTTGCGGGGTGGAGGGACGGGTGTTTCCAGAGGGAGGGGGCTTTCTCATTTTTATCCTTGTGGGAGGGGGGGTCGACGGTGACGCTCAGGTGTCTTGGTTGGGGCGAGACGTTGCTTGTTTGAATCGAATTTGTCCATTCTCTTCTCTGTCCCTAGAAAGGGAGCATTATGGCGGGTTTTAGGGTTGGGGAAGGGTAACTGGCAGTTAACCCCCCTGAGAGTGGGAGTTAGGGAGGGGGCGCCCTCCTCCCTGGCAGGGGGTTAAGGCCGCTTGGGTGAAGGGGGCGGCTTGGGACTGTTAGTGGGGTTTGTGTCCAAGTGCTCCCAGGAGCTGCCAGCTCTGCCTTTCCTCTACTGCATCTTGTTCAGGTGCTGAAAAGCCGTCTAGGCCCCATTTTTTTCTTCTTCCATTTCTTTGCTGGCAGTCTCTGGTATAATATTCTCGTAAATACGAAGGGGGTTCAGAGAACGCCCCGGGCATCTCCCTTTGTGGGAGGACGAGACAGGTCCTCATCCTCCCCGGGAGAGGGTAAACCCGCCCCTGAGGTGGTCACCCCAGTCCCCAGCCTGCTCAGTCTCCTCCCCCACTGCTCTTGATTATCGCCCTCCTTTACTGTACGGAGGCTTAGAATCCACAATATGGCACATTTCAGAAAAGCTTATTTTGACCGCGGGATTGGCACAAACACTGTGGCAGCAGACACAGAAGAGAAACAAACGGTTCACTGTGCTAAACGGGGGAGGGGGAGAGAAAAAACAATCCGGAGTGCTCGCTCCCGTTGGCCCCAGTTCCGCAGAGCTCTTCTTGCTGGACTCTGTCTTAAGAGTGATACAGTTTCAAGTCAAAGGGAAATCGCTACAGTTAGCTTTAGAGTAAAGCCCATTTTGCCTATTTCCCCCCTTTTGAGAGATGTGAATAACGTAAGGTGTTTGGAGTTCTGGAGACCTTGGAGAGAATTAAGTGAGGTGCATTCAACTCTAGGCTGGAGACATCAATACCTAATTGGAAAATAGTCCGTTTTTTCCTTTAATTTCCGAGATGGGGAGTAAAAAGTGAAATTTCCCTCTTTTGTCCTTTACAGATTCTAAAAATGGCGGCCCCAGGCTGATGTTGTGGTAATCTAATCAGCTCGGGTCCTCCACACCCCATGCAGTGCGTTTGTCTGCAGCATATTACAGGCTTATTATGTTTACGTGAAAAGACTGGGCTTTTTTTTTCCTTCCCCAAACCGTTTACAAAAATGTGTTGATTTTACTGCAAATTACAGTATTGTGTTTTAGTAGATTAATTTTATTGGTTTTTCCTGAGAGGCAAATAAAATGACACCACTTTTGAAAAAAATAAAAACAGGTAGCCTTAGAAATTGCAGTAGTGAGGCTAGGTACTCTTAAATATTAAAAATAAAATTTTATTTGGGGACAAATAATAGTTTTTGTTCGGTTTAATCCAAGCATCTTTATTCCAATATGCCAAAGTAAATTAAAATGTTTAGTAAGTGTATAAGTGCAACCTATTTTGTGTGACTAGGTTGTGTGACTTGTTTCCCGTCCAACTCTTGACCAATTTTGTGAATTTTGATTGTTGTACTCTTTCAGATTAATTTTTAGGGAGCTGTACAAACAAGCCTAAACCTGTTACTTCACTGGGTGTGGAGATGCTTGTTCTTCTCACTATTATATTTTGCATCCATTTTTCCCGTATATTTAAGCATTCCTTAAGAATTTTCTAAGTTGATTGTGTATTTGATGAAGTGAAGCTCCATGCTCTGCTGCCTTTTAAAATTGTCTTACAGTATACTATCAAAATTATGTAAGTAAGGAAGTAAGGCTTTAGTTGTTGATCCCCCTCCGCCACCCTCCAACATGCACATTTACCTATTATGGGATGTGGAATTCAGTGTGTTTCAATAGACTTTTAAGTAAAAACCATACCATGATAGGGTCTTGAATCCATTTTATGCTAATTTCAGAATCATATAGATTGAGGCAGAAAATTAAATGGTGTAATTTAACTGCATTTTTAAAAGTGTGAATGATTAGAATTCATCTGTGTAGTGGGAGGTCGATCTTTTTGGCCTGAACTAAGCAGTGAGATATGAGTGGCTCATTAATGGCGTCTAGTGACCATTCTGATTGTGGTGCAACTGAAAGATGAGTGCCTTTCAATCCAATAGTACTTAAAAAGGTTGGAGAGTATACACCCTTTCATGATTCTCTTATTTCCTTGTAAATTCTGCTCTGAAATATTTACAATGGAATAAGAGAATCATGAAGTTCATTTATGAACTAGATTGATAAGTTCCTATGTTACAAAATAATTGTAGAAATAACTGGCTTAGAGAGTTTCATCATGGAAGACTGAGCACACAGCCTTACTTAGAATCTTAGAAATATTTTATTACAAAATGTGGATAATGGGAGAGTTTGTGTACGGATTCCAGGTCAATGCTCATTTGTATTATGCTCTGAGTGTTCGTATAAGTCCAGACCCTTAACTGCAGTGTAAAGATTGTGCATTTATTTTGTAGATAAGTGGTTAAGGTCTGTGGTTCAGAAGATTGGTACTTTAAACTACTGTCTAATGTAGGAAATCAGTATACTCTTAGGGAAATTTGGTTTATGTAGCCATAGGAGGGAACACTCTCCATATCCGTGTTTTTCTTGATAGTGACCTTGGTCAGGTCTAGACATATAAAGCATTTGGACTTCCTGGGCTTCAAACAAACAGTATCAAGTTAGAAATTATAAGAAAAGCTGCCTTCACTCTACTAGCTTTTTCATACTGGCCTGCTTCATTGCTTTGGGTTTTGTTTTTTTCTTGTTTGTTTTGATATGTTTTGGTTCCTATAAAACAAGACTGACTTTTTAAAAATATATTGCATTTTATTTTAAATGGTTACTTTATAAGTAATGTGGCTATAAATGTTTGGTTTTTATTAATGTATACCCCAATCAACTGTTTTAAGTTAGGATTGTCAAGGCAAATTTATTAAAATGTTAGGCATAGTTTTTGTTCCCAGAGAGTTTTGAAACATTTAGTCCCTTGGGGGAAAACTAGTCTAATAGTCTTTGTTCTTAGGATAGCTGAGTTTGAAGGATTAGCTGTTTATCTGCTTACGTGGATTTGTAGAAAATCATAATGTAATTGGAGAGCAAATTTTATTTTTAGAGACTACATTTTGATCATATTTCTCTTTTGTTGTCTGTGTAAGTTATAGGATCCCTTTGATCTTAATTTAAGTTTAGAACCTTTACAGGGCTTCTCCATTTCTCTTCAACTCTTTAGGTCTCTGATAACTTGCTGACAGTTTTGGCTTTTCTGTCTTCCTCACAGCTTCCAGCCAGAGAACTTTTTAGCATGTATACCACAGTAAGCTCTAGGACTTCTTGGATCTAAAAATGAGGCAGTGAGGAAAAAAAGCCAATTAATAAGTTAGGAGAAATTCTTCCCTTCGATACGTACCTTAGTGGTCTTAGTGAAATTATAACTTCTTAAATTGGTTTCTTATTTCTAAGAATAATTTACCCATTTTCATGCATCAAACTCTTAAAGAAACCTACGGTTTTATTTTTAAAAGTGTGTTGTGTAAATCCTAATAGTTCTGCTTTTCTGGAAGTTACTAGTGGGACTTAAATGTGTACTACCATTGTGTGTTTAAAATGTGTATAAAACCAACAGGACTTTGAAGAGCTATCAAAAACTGCTTAATAAGTATTAGTATGGAATTTTCTTAAAAGATGCTATGTTTTTTTTTTTTATTTTAATAATGTATAATAGCTTTTATCTCCAAAGGATTTATTCTTAGCAGATGGTAGGTGCTCAATTATTTGTTGAATTTAAAGCTTTTGATTAAGCGAACACATTTACATCTCAAATATTCAGGGTGATCAGGGACTGTTCTTTGTCATGTGTTAGAATAAATGTTGAGTACTTGTATTTAGTGAGACTTACTTTTTAATGATGAAATAGAATTATTTCTACAGTAAAATTATTTTTTGTGTTGACTGGCAAAATAACAAGAAGGATACTATTTGAGATATTGTGGTATAAATGTTAGCTAGCTTTTAGGCTGGGTTTAAAATTGGAGTGGCTCACTGTCTCTTTTTTACTGTCTCTTTTGTAATGTACAGATGTTGGGAGGAGCCTCATGTTTTTCTTAATATTGAAAGGATAGTATTTTTGTGTTACCTAAAAGTTTGTTTAACATGAAAGAGCAATATTTGTGGTTGAAAATTGTTTTTAGTGCACTACATTTCAAGTGGACTGTATTTAACTGTAAAAATCTTGCTATTGCAATTAAATGATGAGTATTTTATAAAGAGGTAGGAATTAACCAAAAGAAATTGTTTTTTGTTATTGTGAACACTTATGCTAAGTGCTATATTAGAAATCAAATGGTGGTGATGCAGGCTAAGTTAATTAGATCTTATTTGTATGTTTAAGAATATGAGAAGTTTTTATTAACCATTAGTAGCTAGGATACTTTTTACTTAAATCAGAGTCAAGAAAACAGTTGGGGGCCGGCCGCATGGCTTAGCGGTTAAGTGCGCGCGCTCCGCTGCTGGCGGCCCGGGTTCGCATCCCGGGCGCGCACCGACGCATTGCTTCTCCGGCCATGCTGAGGCCGCATCCCACATGCAGCAACTAGAAGGATGTGCAGCTATGACATACTGGGGCTTTGGGGGGAAAAATAAATAAATAAATAATTAATTTTTAAAAAAAATGGTCTTATATTTCACTTGATATGAAATCATATTTTTTTCCCCTCGTGAACAGCTCATAAAATCAAATTTTATTTTTAGATTGTCAGGAAAGCCATTTTTGTATTGTTAGGTGAATTTTACAGTTTTATTGAAAATCTGATTTGGTTGTTTACCAAAACTATTTAAGCTATTTGAGGTGTTGGACATTTTCAGTGCAACAAGTGAGTCACAGAATTCTTTTTTGATTTGTTGCATTAAGATGCCATCAAAATAGACGTTATGCCTTTTAATTAGTAAATAATCTATAATATAGTTAATGGTTAAATAATCTATAATATAGTTAATGGTTAAATAATCAATTACTTGTCCATTTTTAATTAAAATATTTATTTTTTACATTTTAAAACTGTCTCACATGAAATCTGGGTTTAAGAAAGGACCTGTATACAGGTCACCATGAGAAACAAAATGATTTGTGCAGTTTTCTTTATTCTAATCATACGATTGGAGAAGGGAGATAATTTTCTACCAGCTTTTAGATGATTGCTCAATTTAGAGTTAATCTGAAGGAATAAACATTCTTGGTCCTGAAGTTTATTATTGAGAAAGATAATATTGAGTGATCATACCTGTGTTATAGCCCACCTAGTTGCAGCATTTAAGGTCTGACCCTGTGGCACAAAGCTAAATAATATAACAGTGGGATTGAGTTAGTTTTGGTTTGTGGTATTTATAAGATAATTTTAAAGTTCAAGTTCACCTACTTATGTTATCTAACATTTTATCTGAGACAAAAAAATTTTAATTTTTTAATCTATGTTGACTTTTGTTTTCAAAGGGTATTTAAAACATAATTTCTATTTAAAGACTTAAACAATTTACTCTGATAAGTTATTTTAAACTTATTTGAGTTAAATAAGTTTAAAGGTTAAATATGTTTTCCCATTTTTCTCACTGTTTGGTCTAAGAATATGGTAAAGCCTAGTGTCAGTGGTTTTTAGCAAAAAGTAAAGAATGTGGTGAAAAGAATTAACCATGATCACTTAGGATATTGTCAGGAAAACATAGTTTTGTTTTTTCAAAAGTTCACATATCAGGAGACTATGAGAAAGATATACTCTTCTAATATATATATATTTTTTATTTCACAGAGTAATAATGAAATATAATAGTTTCTATTTTGGAGTTTACAGAAAGACCTCTTGAATTTCTCTTATCTTGCTGTATATGTCATTTAAAGAAAGACAAGTTTCAGGAATTTCAAAACCCATTTCCTGTTTAATGACGTAGCAAAAGACGGGAAGATTCTTGATGTGGCTGATTTGAATGGTTAGGACTGTGCTTAGTAGCCATGAATTGATGGGGGTCTGAGGTTGGTCTGATACATAGTAACTCCTCTTGAGAAAGTAAGATTGTTCCTTTTGTAATTATTAGCTTTTCTGCTTCTGTTTAAATGAAGCCACATAATTGGTTGAATTGACACAGCCTTATTACATCTTATCATTAAGCCACCAACAAAACAATATTTTTCAAGCATAGACAAAAGATTAGTTTGAGTGGCTACTATTTCCCTTGCACCATTTATTTCTACTTTTCAAAAGCCTGCTGTTTTGGGGTTTGTTTGGGTGCAATGAACAGAAATCCGTTCCAGCTAGCTTAAGTAAAAGATTTGTTATAAGGCTATAGGGAAATCTCACAGAACTTATTTGAAAAAAGTGAAGTACTGCTGGGCCTCACAGGAATTGGCAAGGTGTCAGAGAGCCACTGTTCTCCATCTTGATCCCTCTAATTAGCTGTGACTGCTTAAGGAGATGGTGATGGGGTAGGTATTTATGGTGTGTGTGTGGGAATTTCGTTGGATGGAGAGCAAGAGAAAGACACCTCTAATTCATCGGAAAACAATTGCCTTTTTCCAGGGATGTTCAAATGTATTTGGGAGGGCTCCAAAACTAAATAATTAATATCAAACTGATGATTCCATTTTTTAATTAAAAAATGCAAATGTTATATTTATGTTGATAAATGCTAGAAAAAAACCAAGTTTTTTTATTTTTAAATAATTTCAAACTTACAGAAAAGTTACATGAGTAGTACAAAACTTTGCTTATACCTTTTACCCAGATCTCTCTTTTTTTTTAACATTTTATCACATTTGTTTTATTATTCTCTGTAAATGTAAAAAAAAAAATTTCTGAACCATTTGAGAGTAGATTGCATACATCATGCCCCCTTCAGCCCTTAATATTTAAGTATGCATTTCCTAAGAACAAGCATCTTTTCTTAGGTAACCAGAGTGGTTAAATTCAGGAAATTTAGCATTGATGTAATACTTTTATCTAGTCTTTTGTCCATATTCCATTTTCATTAATTGTCCCAATTAAGCCCTTTATTAGCATTTTTTTCTAGTACAGTAGCCAATCCAAGATCACAGGTTGCATTTAATTCTCAGGTCTCTTTAGTCTCCTTAAGCTAGAAGAGTTCCTCAGTCTTTCTTTGTCTTTCGTGATATTGGCAGGCTAGTTATTTATACAGTGCCCCTCAATTTGGGTTTGTCTAAGGTTTCTTCATGATTAGTTTCAGATTTGGCATTTTTGGCTGGGATACTAGGTAAGTAATCTGTGTTTTTGTATCCTCTGAAGGCATTTGATGTCTGTTTGCCCATTGTTAGTTACTGTTTCTCATTTTGCCATTATTAAGTAATTTGTGGGGAGATATTTTGAGATTGCATAAATGTTCTGTTCCTCGTTAGACCTTCCTCTCCTAGATTTAGTGTCTATTGATGATTCTTGCCTGAGTAAGTTTTACTGTGGTAGCTGCAAATGTATCAGGGTTTTTAGCAGTGGTTTGTTTCTGGGTAATTGGGATTGTGAGAGTTTTCTTTTCTTTTCTCTTCTGGTTTTTCTGTAATGTGTATGGATCACTTTTGTAATCACAACAAATAAAAGAAATTTAAAGGAAGAAAAGTGTAGATAATTTAGTTAGTATGAAATAGTATTCCTGCACAGGTTTCTACACAGATGACATTTAAAATAGTTTCTTGAATGCTGGTCTAATTTGAAATCTAGAATACAGAAATTAAAATTAAGTACTTAGATTGTTAAATTATTTTTTTTAAATGAATGTAGTTCCAATTCCTCATTCAGTTTTTAGAATTATTGCCAAATGAGCCTTGAGTTACAGTTGTTTAGGTTTATGATTTGCTGCTAATGCTAGCAGTTTGATTGATAAGACAAGGCTGAAAATTTAATTATGGTGCTATTCCCCTTCCACTAAAAAAAAATCCTTCAAGTAATTTTTTTGAACTAAAGTATTTTTTCTGAAATCATTGAGACAAGTTCTTTTTTTACATATATGCACCTATACTTTTAAAAAAGGTTGTGAGATGGTACATTTAATACAGCAGAGTATCAAATGTCTATAACTCTGAGAACAAGGCAGTGTATGATTTTTGGAACCTTGTAATTAAAGAAGTACATAGTCATTGTAGCAAAGTTCAGAGGGACAGGAAAGGGACAAGAAACAGGGAAAACACTATTCTCCTCTTGAGAAGCCAGGCCTATTTGGCGTATTTCCTTTTAGTGATAGCAAAATATTAGTAGTGAATTTGGATGATAATTTGAATGTTTTACTGATTCAGGCCCTGGGTAACATATTGAATGAAAAGTATTAGTTTCTTTGGAAATTTTCAGGCACTAGGAGAAGAAAATTTTGAGACTTGTGAATATTTGTAAAGTGGAGATTATAGTCTCTAAAACTTAAAATTTTCTTCTGAGAAAATTAAGGTAATTATATTTCAGAATAGTGGGGATTAATGAGATGATACAGTGGATTCTTAGCATTTTGTAGGTGCTTAATTGATTTAAAACTCATTTAAATTAACTGTATCTCACTGTGTCTTAGGAGAATGAAAGTTCAGTTTGTAGCACTGCCAAATCTTATCCTATTGGTTTTAAAAAAGTATAGAGTGAAAGGTGCAAAAATGAGTCCCATGATGAACTAGAGGATTTTCTTTTAGGCCGGAACCCCCATCCTGGACATGTAAACTAGCACCCTATTGACTGAAGTTAAGAAACTAGAGTTAGAATTGACTTGAGAGATCTTTTAGTCAGTTATTTCTCATTGTGGCCCAGGGACCACATGTATCATTTACATGGAGTGCTTATTGAAATCAACATTCTTGGGCCCCATTCCAGACCTACATAATCACATCTAGTGGGGTCTTGAATTTGCATGTTAGTACTCGTCTCAGCTGATTTTTACAATGTTCTAGCTCTTCCCTTTTATTTTATAAGTAGACTAAGTCCCAAGGAAGTTAAATCATTTTCCCAAGGTTGTATAGTTAGATAGTGGTTGATCAAGGATTAAAATTTAGGTCCTGATGCTTTGTATTTTATACTTTTCTAAGAAACAGTGCTGATTCTCCTCTTAAGAAATCAGGCCACTGTTTTTGGATTCTCTGAATGAGAGAATACTGGGAATACTGTTTAGTGCTTCTTTCCTGATTCAGGATGACCTTTTCGTTTCCAGGACCCATGTGTTATTTGGATAAGAGTCTTGGATTGGAATTATAGCAATACAGATTGAGATCAAGTTGTGGTGAGCCTTGAATGCCAGGATACAAGAGTATGGACTTGATGGGAGAGCTACTGAAAAATTTGCTTTGGCGAGTGACATACTGGGATATGCTTATTCCCCCCTCCCCAATTCTTAAGATTATGAAAGTAATATATGCTTATTAAAAGAACTCAAATAGTACTTAGAGGCAGTATTGCATAGGGTTTAAGAGGAGAAACTTTAGAACCACACCACTTTGGTTTGACTGCACTCAAGCCAAGTTGTGACCTTGGGCAAGTTACTTACCTTTTTGTGCCTTAGTTTCTTGACCTGCAAAATGGAGATAATAATAGAACCTATCTTATAGAATAGTTTTGAGAATTCAATGAGCTAATATGTAAAATTCTTAGTAAGTTTTCCAGCTGTTTCTGTTGTAGTTGTTTCTGGAAGAAAATGAGTCTCTGACTCCCATCTGTAGCATCTCTCATATGCTAAGGTGATCACTATTTATAGTTTATGTATTTTTCCTTGAGTGTTTTATGTAGATACTGTAGACATTTCTTTAACCTTCATTTAATCAACTTGCAGGATTAACATTTCTTCTTTAAGGGGCTGGCCTGGTGGTGTAGTGGTTAAATTCAATCACTCTGCTTTGGCGGCCCGGGGTTCGCGGGTTCAATCCTGGGTGCGGACCTATACACCGTTCATCAAACCATGCTGTGGCAGGTGTCCCGTATACAAAGTAGAGGAAGATTGGCACAGATGTTAGTTCAGGGCCAATCTTCCTCACCAAAAAAAATATTTCTTTAAAAAAAATACTAATACCCATAGCATGTTGAATGATGTAAACTCTTTGTGCTGCTTCCACTAGTTGAGTTGAATGCTCATAAGAATCATATATTTGTTCCCAAATTGGCTAATCCCATTGTACTTGTATTGTGTTTACATTATTTAATTAGATTTTACATAAACCAATGATAAACGGGTGTAAAGAGAGAATTGTAGTTTAAATGAAAACTAAGTTAAATGCTTTGGAAAACTTGATAAAGGCAAATTAATTGCTGAAGAAAATTGTTGTCAAGTTAGGTATGGGTAAGATAACTAAAAGATTATGGAGAAAAATAATAAAAGTCTAGAAGGAAGTTTGCATTCCCCATTGCTCCTCAAGTGTCTAGGTGATTTCTTACTTTGCAATAATCTAAAACAAAAAGCTGTAGAGAATGTGTTACAGATATGGTTTATACAAGAATGAAAACCCAGGATTCCAATTAGGGGAGCCATATTCAATAAGAGAACGTTTTGGCTTGACACCAAAATACTGATGAATGATATTTTAAATTAAAAATACAGTGTTTAAGATTATATATATTTTATATATAATTTTTTTTATGATTGGCCATGTTAACTGACTTTGATGAACTCACAAACTTCTAGTCCTTATTTTTTATAAATAAATTCAGATTTCTTTTTTTAATCCAAAAGGGGATGGATCCTACCATATTCTGTAACTTTTTCATTTAGAATCTTGGAAATTTAAAAAATGCTCTTTCAGAATCTGACTCTGGTTTGTCCAGTGGGGTTTATAGGACTCTACGTAGATGAAATGACAGATTTCAAGTGTCTCTGGAATTTGTCAGACATGTTGACATGTCAGGATCCAATAACCTTTGTTATCTTGTGAGATTTAAAATTGTACTCCCGGGGCCCGCCCGGTGGTGCAAGAGGTTAAGTGCGCACACTCCGCTGCGGCGGCCCGGGGTTTGCTGGTTCGGATCCCGGGCGCGCACTGATGCACTGCTTGGCAAGCCATGCTGTGGCAGCATCCCATATAAAGTGGAGGAAGATGGGCACGGATGTTAGCCCAGGGCCAGTCTTCCTCAGCAAAATAAATAAATAAATAAAAGAGGAGGATTGGCAGATGTGAGCACAGGGCTGATCTCCTCACACACACAAAAAATAAATAAAATTGTACTCCTTTAGGACCATTCTAGCTCTGATAATATCATAAACTAGATTTCATTTAGTGGCAAATGGTTGAATGCCCTCTGTGTGAAAGCATCATGGTAGCCGCTAATTTTGGCTTGCTGATCTTGCACATATTTCCTAAAGGAAGTAACTGATGATTGTGTTGGCTAATATCCCTGGGATCAGTTTGTGTGTATTATGTGTATTAGCTTGTAATTGTTTGGTGTATTGTAACCTAGTTGCTGTATGTTAGTAGTAACCTATTAGTTATACATTAATGTAATAACTGCTTGATTTTTGAACTCCAAGTTAAAACTGGCAGATCTTATGGAAATGGTATGGTTGTGCCAAAAGACAAAAGTTCTTTTATTGTGTAATTACTTTGAGAATGTCTGAGAAACTGTGATATTTATCATTTAAATTTAATCCAGAGTGATGGTGGAGATTTAAAAAACTAGATTCTGCTGGTATAGCCTAAACTATCACTTATAGGTAGTTTAAAGTTTATGCTTCTTACCTCCTAAAGTAAATGATTCATTACGGATTTTTCGAAAAGTGTTTCTAGTCAGTCCACAACTTCACACAGCAATTTCTTTCTCCGTGTTCTGATGACTTTTATTATGAGTGGCTGATCAGCTCAGTACATATGGATTATTTTTTATTTATATATAATCTCATCACAGAAAGGTCTTTACAGTGAATTGTAAAAGTGAAAGTGGGTGTAGTTTGTCTTATAGCAGATATACTGGTCACTTGTAGCACTCATTGTGTCTGCCAACTTCATTCTTGACATTTTGTTTTTGCCTTTATTGTAAAATTTCTCAGTGATTATATGCCTTGTTCCAGATAGGTTACTCTAAAAGCCTGTCTTGAACAAGATACATAATAAGTTAATAAAGCTTGCATATCTGAGTATTTTTCCTAACAGAGTCTTAGATCTATTAATTCCATAACTCATTTTTGAGAGTAAGATGCATAGACATTTTTTTTCTAAGCTTCAGCTCTCTAGTTGTAATACACTAGTCCTTCCATTTCCAGGTTTTTGTTTTTGTTTTTCTATTTATATTAGCGTATGAAGAGGAAAAAGTTGATTTTTGAATACTGTAAGTCTTGGAATTAAAGGGCTAGGAAAAATGCCATAGAAATAAACAGTTTAAACATGAAAAGTATTTTTTCTTTTTATATTCATTTTGGTCTCTTGGTGATTTTGTAGGTTGTTAAATACTTAGAAATTAAAATACTATTATTTTAGACAAGATATTTTATAGTAAATATTTTAAATGCATGTGGAATATTAAGATAACTTTTCAGATACTTACAGTAATAGAGCTACTTTCACCATTTGAGTGACTTGGCGGTCAACAGTATTGTGACTGGAATTGATTAAATTATTGTTGGATTGAATAATATAAACTTGATGCCTTTAATTCTAAGAGGCAAGACACTAACATTCATCAATGAGTATCTACAATATATTTACGTGTCTTATTTACTTTGCACAGCAACTCTAGAAGGTAAATATTTTACCCATTGTTCATGAGAGGCCTAGAGAGACTGAGCGTCACATAGCTAAAGAGTGACTGATCAAGAATTTCAATTCAGGTCATTTGAAAATTATCATAGCTTTCTATTGATCCTTATAAAGTACTAATTCTTGGCAATGTAATGAGAATACACAAATCATTAATCAAAGGCAGTTACTTAAGAAACTACTCTAAGATACCCTTGATTATATTGGATTGTCCCAGCTCATTTCAGGTGCCTTAAGAGCAACTTAATTTTGTTCACTGGCTCATTTGCTAGCATCTAGAGCAGTATCCAGAACATTGTATATGCTCAATAAATATATTAAATGAATGAATTCGAATTTATTTTATTCTATTTTGAAATAATAGAATAGTTGCCATAATCTGGGGAGAAGATGCTTAAATAACACTAAAGATTTCTTCCACTGTTTGGAGACAAGGTACTCAGAACTTGATGGTAACAAGCTGGAAGAGTGGTTGATTGTTGGAAATTATTCAGATGATGAATGTGATGGTGGGGGTCCTGGAAACTGAGGAAGAAAGAATCTGAAACGCTGGGGAGGCGCAAAAGACTGGGTAACCAAATATTAGTAAGAGACTAGAGAAAAGGATTAAAAAGAGAGCTTGGAGAATGGGGTCCTAATAAGAAATGGAATGGAAGAAGGTGTAGAGAAGATTCAGTTTGAAGGTTTATTTGATTTTTGCAGTGATGGCAGATATTTGAATAGATATATATCCTATAGATGGCTGGGAATAGGAAATCAAACAGGAATGAAAGGTTAAATCCAAGATTGATGGAGACTAATAATAGGATTGAGCCTTGAGGGACAATTGCATTTTAGAGTAATAAAGGAAAGAGAAGCAATTAGAAAAAACCACACCAATCTGTTCTCCATTTCTATAATTTGTCATTCAAGAATGTTATATTAATGGAATTATACACTATGTGACCTTTTTGGGATTGGCTTTTTTTTTTTTACTCAGCATAATTTCCTTGAGATTTATCCAAGTTGTTGCATGTATCAATAGTTTGTTCCTCTGTATTGCTCAGTAGTGTTCCATTTAATGTTATTTCCCCATTTGGTAGCTACCACATAGAACATGCAGCTTCAGACTTTTCCTTTTAAATCTACAGAATGTGCTGTCTCTTATTTTCTTTTGTTAACTTCCCTGACTCTGTTTTCTCCTACTATCTCAATCCCCAGCTCCATTAGGACTACTGAGAGCACAGTTTAAAAATTACTCATGTAGATAACAATTTTTTTTTTAAACTGAGGAAGTTTTAGAACCCATTGAAGTATGTGATATAATACTTTACAGTATTCATTACTTTTGTACATAAAAGTAAGATTTTAAGGAATTTGGGAAGATATAATTATTCTTAAGTTTGAAGATTCTCTTTCCTCTGCTCATATATTGAGCAATACATTCTAAGGTATATGGTCATGGGCCATATGGCAAGTAGAAAGTGGGAATAGATTACTATTTTAGAAGGAAATCACTTTTGGTTAGTTATATTCTCAGGTATAAACAAAGGCAAAACTCATTCTAAGAACAGTTTTGTGTGTGTAGGAACAGAAATTGTACATTTATACCTGGAGATTCTAATCTAACCAAGATATCAGTCACTGAATTGCTACTTGCATAAAAGGCCACATTTTACTAGAATTTAACATTATAGTTTAGTGATCTCCAATACTTTGGGGAATGACAAATATTATTCAAAAATAATAGCATGGTGCATTAAAAACTGGATAGTATTGAAATTAGTTATTTTAATTTGAGAGGATTTTGGGGTGGTGATGGAGGAGTATACCAGTACTTTAGTTAGTTGCAGAATTGGTGTTTAGAATAGCTTCCCAGAAACCCTGGTAGAAAGAATGGTACCCCATTATATAATGCCAAACAAATAGTATATCATATTCATACATATATTTTTTTAATTAACGGACTTTATTTTTTAGAGCAATTTTAGGTTCACCTCAAAATTGAGCGGAAAGTACAGAGTTCTCACATGCCTCCTCCCCACACACCACACACAGCCTTCCCCACTATCAGTATTCTTCATCACTATGATACATTTGTTACATTCAATGAAGCAACATTGAAACTTCATTATCAACCAAGGTGTATAGTTTGTGTTAGGGTTCACTCTTTGCGTTCCTGTCTTTTTTAAAAAAGGTGGTTGTTCTCGATACTTTGATTCCAATATCAAATCTCTAATGAGCTAAAGATAAGGTAAGCTGGATTGCAAGGTAAACTAGTATGGAGTTTTAAAAATTACTGACTGACTGGGGTCGGCCTTGTTGCGTAGCAGTTAAATTCACGCGCTCCGCTTCGGGGGCCTGGTGTTCACGGGTTCGGAACCCTGGGCGCCGACCCACGCACCACTTACCAAGCCATGCTGTGGCGGCGTCCCATATGGGGTGGAGGAAGATGAGCACGGATGTTAGCCCAGGGCCAATCTTCCTCAGCAAAAAGAGAAAGATTGGCAAGGGACGTTAGCTCAGGGCTCATCCTCCTCACACACACACACACACACACACACACACGCACACACAAATACTGACTGATTTGGGAAAGTGCCTCAGTCTTGACTGTATGCTGTATAGGGATGGTTTGGTGCCAGTGGGTAATATCATGAGATTTGCCATGGGTTTATTCTTTAAAGAGTTTAGTCTTATCAGAACCAATCTCGTTTTGACAATTTTGTAAAAGGGATTTCAGAGTTCAGGTGACTTATTTATTTTAACCATTACTCTGTACACAGATTTTTGTTTAAGGAAATAATTGAAATAGTGTGTTTAAAGTTTGTAATAAAGAAGTTTGGCTGTTGACTTTTTAAGTGAAACTACTTCAATCACATTCTCTGAATTTGCAGTTCGATACAGAAGCATCCTTTTTCCTTTACTGATAAGAATGGACTCTGGGATAGATCAGAAATTCTTAATTGTTTACTTTTACAAGTATAATACTGAGAATTGTTCTCCGATACTCATCTTCTAAGAACTTTTCCTAAATATGTAATTCGCAGAAATTTTACCTGATAATTATAGCTAACACTTAACTGAGTGCCATGCACAATCCTTGAAACAATTCAGAAATACATTCTTTGATTATTCCTGTTTACAGATGAAGAACTAAAGCTTCAAGAGAATAAGTAACCATTATTAGTATGTAACCATTATTAATAAGAGAGTGAAAGCTAAAGCATTGATACTTTGTTACTGAATTTAGTAGTAACAGTTGGAATTGTAATAAATATTAAATATGATACAGTGAAACTCTTTTATAGAACCAGAAAATGTGTTTTTTGAACATTGAATTTTATGTAGGTTTCCATTTTTCAGGTAGGTCCACCAACATTAACTCTGACTACAAGAAGACAGATTTTTTTCTATAATTTATTTATTTATTTATTTTTTCCCCCAAAGCCCCAGTAGATAGTTGTATGTCATAGCTGCACATCCTTCTAATTGCTGTACATGGGACGCGGCCTCAGCATGGCCAGAGAAGCAGTGCGTCAGTGCACTCCCGGGATCCGAACCCGGGCCGCCAGTAGCCAAGCGCGCGCAGTTAACTGCTAAGCCACAGGGCCGGCCCTGGATGTAAATTTATTAAGTAGATCAGGTTTGGGGGAGGAGCAAGGTGGGTTTTGTTATTGTTCTTTCATTTACTGTGCCAGGATAAATGCACTCCAGGCGTTCTGAAGTGAGACACTTATGTATTTATTTAATTTCTCCTCCTTTTGAGAGAGGCAGTTTCAGTTTTTTCCGATAACCTGTAAATTCTAGGTTATTTATTTTACCAGTTGTTTGGCAAATTTTAATTTCAGGCAAACGAATATGTAGGTTCTGGAATCAGACTGCTGGGGTTCAAATTCTGATTCTGCTATTCATTAGCTATGGAACTTTGGACAAGTTTAACCTCTCTATCATATCTGTAAAGTGGGGATAATAAATGGACCTATACCATAGGCTCATTGTGAGGATTAAATGTTGTAAGCACTCAGTATTTGTTATTACTATTATTATAACCTCTAGTTGAGTATTGATCAGGTAAGTGCTCATGGAGCACTGTCTGATACTAATATTAACCCAATTGGAGAAATACATAATTCATTTCTGTTGTCAGATTTTTTTTTTGTAGCTTTTTAGAATCTAATATTTATTCTGTTTTGATTATCAGGAATAATCTGTTAATATACTTGCGACTGTAAGATTTAAACTGTAAGATCATCAATCTAAGCTACCTCCATTTATAGTTGAAGCCCAGAATAGTGAAATGACTTGCCCAAAGTTTCGTTAAGTAGTAACTTGGTAATAGATCTTGATCAACCAGTATTCTTTTTATTTACTTTAGTCAACTCCTGTAAATAAAAAATCTGAAATGAGTAATGAGGGCAGTTTAATTTCTAGTTTATAAGGAAACCTCAGGTATGTGGTCCCTCACAATTTCTTTTAAATTTCTTTATTTCATTTCCATTAGTAATTCACCCAAAAATTAACCTGCTTACTCTCTTAGTGCTACATCTTCAAAATATAAACATGGATTTAATTTTAAATATTTATTGATCTCTCTGTAAGGTACTTATAAAAGACAGAAGGATAATAATAAATGATCCTTTCCGCAAAGAGATTCTGTTAGATTGGGCACTTTTATGTGTAATTTTAGAAAAAAATTTTCCTCCTATTTTCATCTTCTCTGCCTTTTGGGTATCATATTCATCTTTTCAGTGGTATTTTTTTTGTTTTTTGAACTTTTTGTGGTCTTAAAAGCAACCTCAGTCTTCCAGTTTTTCTGATAGACTATTTTCTAATTTAATTTGCTTTTTCTTGCATTTTATCTTGTTTTTCCTACTTCTGGGGTTTGTTTGTTTTTGTTATAGTACTGTTGCCTTTGCTTTGCTGTTTTTAATATTATATTTCCCAGTTTCTTTTCAGTTTGATTTGGTACTTTAATTGTTGCCTTTGCTTGCATTTATATTCATTTGTATAAAAAAGTGAAGAATAAATTTATTTTTTTAAGAATTATGTGCTCGTTGAGTCCCTTTGGTTTTAGGTGCCATGTTAGGCAGAAGTACCTGTAATTTTATGCCATTTGAAAATAGCTCAATACTCCTATGTTCACTTGGTTTCTAGGTCTGTTCTGGATAGCAGGTTTTGTGAAGACATTTATTCTTTCTTGGACCTCAAATTTACCAGACATCTCATGGTATTTCCTTTTATATTATTTCTTTAATGGCTGCCATTTATTCTCAATGTATTTTGTATATATTTTACTTGCCAGTTGGATAACCAGTTTTTAGATTCACATATAAGATGTGAAAGCTTTGTGGTAATTGGATTGTGTTGAATTGTTTTTCCTTTAGTTATGCCTGTGTTATAAGCTCATATCTTTTCTGCTTACTACTTTGGCTTTCCCTTTCTTTTCTTTTTAAAGACACGATGATTTGACCCTTATGAATTTATGGTTTTATTAAGTATCAACTGGATTTTTAAACAGCATAAGTTTTCTGGCTATAGAGTTTTTGATATTAATGAATATAGGGAAGTATTTGCCATTTTATGGTCTCAATAGATATGACCTCTTGTCTTCTGACCTCCTGTGAGTAAATTACTGAGATCTTTTTCCCTATTGAGTCAAACTCAGAGGCTGTGGTTCTGTTTCAGCAGTGAGGTGTCTTTATCCTGGGGATGAGATTCTTGTGTTTTTAGCGAGATGCATTTCTGGAAGAGGTGTCATGTAGTTGTTTTTATAGCTGTTAATTGTATAGGTTGACAACTCATTTAGTTACTGAGGCTGGAGCTGCAGTTTCATCCCGGGTGCTCTAATTCATTCACCAATCCTTTGTAAGAGTGCCTGTTATGTTACAGGCACTGTGCAGGGTTTGAGAGACAGGCAGTAATCACACAAATGTAAGCCATTGTTTGAAATAGGCTTATGGCAAGCTCTTCACTGCTATTTAAAAACAGCTCAAATGTAGTGTTTATTGAGGATTGTACATTTATATAAAAATGGGGCACGCTATTAAATGCATACTCAAATAGATTCTTTTAGGCTGGAAATATTACTCAGTTACCTAAAAGAATACATAATAGTTTTATTTCTGCTGTCCAGTTTCTGCCTCTGGTTTAAAAAAAAAAAAAAAAGCACAAGTAAATATTTAGTAAGATATACCTAAAATGTAAGATTTCCTATGAGTGTAATGTAAAGATAAGCTGAGCTGAAGGAAACGTCTACCAACTAGATGCTACCAACAAGGAAGAGAATTTTTTAAAAGTTGTAACTGTTACCTGTTGAGTTCAAGTCTTCAGCATTTTAAAGAAATACAGAATAATGTAGCATTTAAATAGAACAAACTTACAGTTTTGTATTGCTTGCATTTTGCTATTTAGAAATTTTATAATTTTAAAGCTATGTGTGGGTTAAGTAAATACGGCATTTATGAAGTAAGTAATGTGGTCACAGGTGCAGAAAAGAATGTAGGGCAACTTTTCCTTTTTCTCACTCTGCCTTAATTGTTTTTAGAGGACAGTTTTAATTTGGTGGAGCAAACCGTAAACACATGGCAAGTAGAGAACCATAATTATTTTCAAAAACTATTAGAAGATTCTCTTTAAATGAGAGCTGGGGAGTTTTTCTGTGTACACTTTTTGTGATGAAATAGGAGCAGCTCATCTTATGTAACTACCACTTATTAATTGCTCAATACATCTAGTGAGTGTTAGAGACAGGCTCCAATGCTTATTATATTTTTAACTTCCAGGTACAATATTGTATATTTTTATTATAGTAATTTATAATCTAGTAAGCTTTCCCCCAGTTATATGTGGTTTAAAAGTAAAGGCTAGTTTTCTTGGAGAAGTCAAACTACTATTACCACCTTATTTCCCTATTTTGGTATTTTCCCCCGTAAGGTACGAGCTCGCAATCTGTATCATCTGTGAAACAGGAATTAACCTGAGTAGGTATTCTCAAGCTTACTTGTAAAAATTAAAGATAAATAAAAGAATTACTATTCAAAGAAACAGTTTTTCAGTATTTCAGGTATAACATAACAGGGACAATTTTGACTGTTGCTCTTTTCCTGTTTACAGGATTATCTCTATCTGTTTTGTTTCCAAGTTGTACTATGTCATTGTTGAAAAGATTTTGAGTAGGTATTTCACAAACAGTATGTATAGCAAGTGTTATACAGTGAACTTAGATTAGAAAAATTGATGTTGAAGCTGAATATATTTTTGTTACTATGGTAAATGTGTTTAAAAAACACTTCAAGTATATTAGTTTTCTCTACTAATTGTATTAGGGGTGATTAACTCTAAGGAGTTTTAATACTTACTAAAGAAATAGAGAACCCCCTCAATATACCTGTATTTATGTAGAATGGAAAATGACAACCACTGTAAAATGGTTGATTTTTATTACAAATAAAGTAGCTTTCCTTTTATACATATATAAACAGTAGAATGGAATTGGTTCAAATCCTAGTTTTATCTCTGAAACTGAGCACCCTTGGTTAAATTATTTAACATTTCTTGCTTTTGTTTTCCTCAATGGTAAAATGGAGATCCTTATCTCAGAGTTGTGAGGATTAAATAGATAGATCATCCATGTAAAAGCTTAGTATGATGCTTAGTCCATGGTAAGTACTCAGTATTTGTTAGTTTATTGTTAGATTACTCACTGAACCTAAAAGACTTGTTTTGGCTACTAGTGCTCTAAGAAATTACATTTTGTCTTTCAAAAATGAATAATATTTGGTTCTTCACTAAGTAATATACCTTAGTAATCCTTCTGTTGGCATCCTAAATTCATTCCCTAAGGAAGATTATGATTCAGAAACTTTTCTTTTGATCACAATCCCATAAGTTAATTCCAGAAAAATAAACGAAATAGAGACTTCCTGAGCAAATCTCAATTTATATTGATATTTTAATAAAGAATGCTTTCTGCATGTATTTTACTTACTGTTGTTATAGTGTGACTGTTGCTAGGAATATGAAGATGATTCTTAACTTTGTTCCTTTTTCTTTTAAACAGGGTTTGTGGATGCACTTAGATGTTTGCAATGAGCACTGTGGCTGGCATGCCCCAGTGTTTTGGATACCAATGCATAGGACTCCATAGTAATCGAATTTACCAGAGGCGAACGTCATGAGCATAGTGATCCCATTGGGGGTTGATACAGCAGAAACGTCGTACTTGGAAATGGCTGCAGGCTCAGAGTAAGTATTTAAATTAAAGGTATTTTGGACAGGGAAAAGCAAAATACTACATACAATTATTTTAGCACAACCAAGCAGTGCTTGATTTGCATTTATATTTTTTCTCATTTGAGACTCTTGGCTAAAATAAAATATCAGAAGATTAAAGGCAAAAATTTCTTTAACTAAAATTACTTTTATAAATAACTTTTGAGCCAAAATAGTGTTTTTTTTCTAATTCTTTTTGTCTTTTCCATTTGCTAATTGTTGGCATCAAGAATCAAGATAATAGGTTACTGTTGTCTTTTTAATTTGTGAGATCTATCATGTTTACATCGGAAAAATAATTTGGTTTGAAATTTGATCTTAATTTTTTTTTTTTGAGGAAGATTAGCCTTGCACTAACATACGTTGCCAATCCTCATCTTTTTTTGCTGAGGAAGATTGGCCCTGGGCTAACATCTGTGCCCATCTTCCTCTATTTTATCTGGGATGCCATCACAGCATGGCTTTGATAAGCAGTGCTTAGGTCG
This sequence comes from Diceros bicornis minor, assembly GCF_020826845.1. Classification (NCBI taxonomy): domain Eukaryota; kingdom Metazoa; phylum Chordata; class Mammalia; order Perissodactyla; family Rhinocerotidae; genus Diceros; species Diceros bicornis. The sequence goes on along the minus strand of NC_080742.1, from coordinate 13,141,060 downwards.
ACACCCGGGATCCGAACCTGTGAACCCCCCGGGCCGCTGAAGCGGAGCATGCAGACTTAACTGGTATGGCACTGGGCTGGCCCCTGATCTTAATTTTTTTGTAAAGAAAGTATAATATCCATTTAAACGTGGGATTTGCTTTGTTTTTTAAAAAGTTGAGTTGAAAAACAAAATTCAAGCCATTTTTAAATAAGGGAAAGGGAGTACCACACTGCTGGATGATTATTTTGACAAGGTTTACTTTTATGGGATCCATTTCTGATGGATTCAGTGAAAGGTTCTTACCTTGCTGCTAGACTGTTTGGTCTAGGCACTCGTGTGGATAGATTTCATTATATTTTGTTTTTGAATGACCAGTCACTTAACCACTAAGTTATTGCTATGAAGATTGATTATTTACTTTTGGAAATTGCAAGGGGTTCAAGTGACAGTGTTGGAAGCTGAAGGGTGGAAAGATGCATGTTTATTCTCCAATTCAGTATATAGATGTATTGTGCTTAATGGGACTCTTACTGACCAGAAAGCTGAACTTAATGGAATTTAAGTTTAAGAAAAAGGAAATTTATTTATTTTAGGGCTCCTAAAACTGGTAGGTAGAAAGGATGAAAGTGCTGTTATGCTCCTTTTGCTGGCATTTCAAGTGGTCTAGAAGTGTTGTCACCACTCCTGCTTCTGCCATTGGGAAAGACCCAGAGATGCTCTCTAATATTCCTGTAACAGTTCATTTAACTGTATAAATATTGTAATATAGATTTTAAAAGCCATTATGTTTTTTGCACCATGTATAAGTTATTTTTGTTGTAAAATAATAGATTCTTGAACAAGGCACTCTTGTGACAATAGATTGCCACTCATTCTGCCTAAATAGAACACTACTAAGGAAAGAAAGAACTTGGATAGCACGGCTTGAGAGGCAAAGGGTTCCAAGTCTAAAGTACTGGTCTTTCTTAATGTAAAGCATCTGATAGATGCAAATCCATATCTGATAGTAGCAACAGCATTTGTTGGTAATAGTCAAAGATTTTTTACTTCCTAAAAATATTCACCTCAACAGTCTTTTTTTTTCTTTAGACTTTTAAGCAATTAATACAAGATGTAATTTATGAAATGTTATTTATATACTAGATAGGAATTTGTCTAGTATACAGTGTGTGATACACCTAAGCCTTGTTTGCATGTCTAGTGTGTATACTATAAGGCAATTCATAAACAGAATGAAAGCCACGTATTAATTATACAGTTAAAAGGGAATGAATAATACATTGAGAGTGGGTAGTGTTGAGGATAGCTTTCTGCCTATTTTCTGTATTAAATGCATTTATAGAATATTTATAGAATAAGTATGATTTATATTATGAAGCCAAATCTTTTCTGGTACAAATATGGCCATTTTTATTATGGGAAAATGATCAGTTTGTAGGCAATTACAGAATGACTATGTTTTAAGAAACATTTGTGTTTTAGAAAATGATTTTTTTTCTATTCCACATACATGTATATGTCCCTTGGGCATAGTTCCCCCCACTCAGAGGACATATAAAGGATAGCTATTGCCAATTTTTATTATGAGACAACCATCAGAATTTTTGTGGTTTAGTTTTCAAACTTTTAAATACTCTTTTTTTATATATATAAAATCTGGAAGCTTAAAAAGACCCTTAAATCACATTTTTTCCTCCTTCTCATGGAAACATAAAGCTTTTGGAGCTGTTTTCATAAGAAATATTGATATAATTAACACGTTGCTTCCTTTTTATTTCAAATATGTAATCAAAAGATACTATAGTTGTGTAAGATGCAGGATGCTGAGGGAAGGGTGCACGGGACTTCCCTGTACATTTCTTTGTTAACCTCCTGTGAAGCTACATAATTATTTCAAAATAAAATGTTTTTTAAAAAGAGAGAGAGGGGCTGGCCCCGTGGCGTAGTGGGTAATTGCGTGCTCTCTGCTGCTGGCAGCCCGGGTTTGGATCCCGGGTGCGCACTGATGCACCGCTTGTCAAGCCATGCTGTGGCAGTGTCCCATATAAAGTGGAGGAAGATGGGCATGGATGTTAGCCCAGGGCCAGTCTTCCTCAGCAAAAAAAAAGAGGAGGATTGACAGGGATGTTAGCTCAGGGCTGATCTTCCTCACAAAAAAAAACAAAAAAGAGAGAGAAGTACATTTTATTGTACTCATATGGCTATAAAATGTTATTAATTGTATATTGGATATTACTGCTAAAATATAATATATCACTAAAAAAATTAAACTAATTTAAAATTTAAGAGGTATTCAGTGATTGTTTATTGAATGAATAAGTGTAGTGGACCAAATTTATACTCACATCTAAGGTTATAAAAGAGAATTTTTTGGATCCCTTAGAGTTTATCTAGTCTATCTGTAGCATTTTATAGATATGAAATTGAAGATCTAGTTCAGGATCTATGAAAAATGGGTTTGCTAAGCTCTAGTCCAGTATTTCTATACTCAGTAATGTTTGCTTTTGGATTATTGTGTCTAAAATAAAAAACTTATTATTCCCACCAAGTCCAGCTTCTTCTTTGTTATATATTTGTTTTCCTCTCATCACTAAGTTTTGAAAAATCTTGGGCTTGTTTTGCCTTTCCTTCAGAGTTAGGGATCTTATATTTTACTTCTTTCTGTTCCCCATTACCTTACCATGAGTTGGCTTTCCCTAAATGTTTGAACTAAAAAGAATGGTTTTTAAATACTTTAGGAATAACTGATTAGTGAAGATTGATAGGCTATGATTTAAGGATTTCTGTTTTAATAAGAATAAAATTTTGTTTCATTAGCCTAAGTTTTTTTTAAAGCAGTTTTAAACATTTCACAGACTTAACTATGAAGATGTTTTATTTAAAAATAACTTTTTGCTATGCATAGCATTAACAAAAACCAATACCTGGACCTTGGTGAATAGAAGTGGAGTTGAAGCCAACTGCTATAGTGGAGACTCTTAGATACCTTAAAAAATTGCCTATTAGCCATCTTAGATCTTAGCAGTAAGCTTTTACCTACACTGTGTTTGTCCTTCGATTTGAAAAATCCCAATTGCGACGTACAGGTTAACATAGTGACCAGCTGATTTTTCTCACTAGTGCTTGGCATAATCCTTGGTACAGCTGAAAATGTGGAAAGGTAATAATATATTTAAAGGGAAAGTTGAGCCAAGTGTAAATGTAGTTTTTTTAAACTTGATTAGCAAGATGACCATAACCAGAATAATTAGGAGACCACCTTTCTTATCAGGAAGCTATATCTGGAAAGTTTTTTGATTAACTGCATGTCCATAAATGTAGGCTAATACTAGAAGTAGACTTCCTGCTTCTAGCATAACTTCACAAGATAAGACTAACAATCCAGGGGGGCCAGCCCAGTGGCGCAAGTGGTTAAGTGCGTGCACTCCACTGCAGTGGCCTGGGGTTCGCCTGTTCGGATCCCAGGTGCGCACCGACGCCCTGCTTGGCAAGCCATGCTGTGGCGGCCTCCCATATAAAGTGGAGGAAGATGGGCATGGATGTTAGGCCAGGGCCAGTCTTCCTCAAAAAAGGAGGATTGGCAGATCTTAGCTCAGGACCAATCTTCCTCACCAGAAAAAAAAAAAAAGACTAACAATCCAAGAGAAAGCATATTTTGGAACATCATTTATAAGCATTAGCTGTGTGGAGAGTGTTTTACTAGAGGCTCAGGTTACAAAGGTGAAGTATAAACTTTTATCGTTCCCCTTAAGGAAATTATAATCAGTGGGGAAGTCACAACTCTAGATCAGAGCTGTTCAGGAGAAATATAATGTGAGTCATATGTGTACTTTTAAATTTTCTAGTAGCCATATTAAAAAGATTTAAAAAGAGGTGAAATTAATTGCTATATATTTTATTTTTTATTTTTTTATTTTATTTTTTTTTGTGAGGAAGATCAGCCCTGAGCTAACATCTGTGCTAATCTCCTCTTTTTGCTGAGGAAGACCGGCTCTGACCTAACATCTATTGTCAATCCTCCTCCTTTTTTTTTTTTTCCCCCAAAGCCCCAGTGGATAGTTGTATGTCATAGTTGCACATCCTTCTAGTTGCCGTATGTGGGCCGCGGCCTCAACATGGCCGGAGAAGCGGTACGTCAGTGCGCGCCCGGGATCCGAACCCAGGTCGCCAGTAGCGGAGCGCGCACACTTAACCACTAAGCCATGGGGCTGGCCCGCTATATATTTTATGTAACTGAATATATCCAGAGTATTATCATTTTCACATATAATCAGTATAAAAATATTAATGAGATATTTCATGGGTTTTTTTTTAACACTAAGTCTTTAAAATGGTATATATTTTATACTTCTAGCACTTCTTTCTTTTTTTTTTTTTTTTTGTGAGGAAGATCAGCCCTGAGCTAACATCCGCGCTAATCCTCCTCTTTTTGCTGAGGAAGATCGGCTATGAGCCAACATCTATTGCCAGTCCTCCTCCTTTTTTCCCCAAAGCCCCAGTAGATAGATGTATGTCATAGTTGCACATCCTTCTAGTTGCTGTATGTGGGACGCAGCATCAGCATGTCCGGACAAGCGGTGCGTCGGTGCGCGCCTGGGATCCGAACCCGGGCCACCAGTAGCGGAGCGCGCGCACTTAATCGCTAAGCCACAGGGCCGGCCCAATATGCTTCTAGCACTTCTCAATTCGAACTAGCCACAGTTCAAGTGCTCAGTAGCACATATGTCTAGTGGCTCCTGTATTGGATAGAGAAGCTCTAAACTAGATAACAAAGTGGTAAGATCTCAGAGGAGAAAAGAATAGCAAAGCCAAAGCCTAGGCTACTTAAGAAAGTTGTAATAATGAGATCATAACAATCTATCTCTTTCTAAGAAAGGTAGAGATAAAGCTATGAGGTAGATATTATTTTTCTCAATTTGTAGGTGAGGAAACTGAAGTCTCAGAGCAGATCAGTGGCAGAGGCAGAACTTGATGTGTTGATTTTAGGCCTTTTCTGTCACAGCTCTTTTACTAATATTCTTACAAAGAATGATTTATATAGCATAACTACTTTGATATATGGTCATGTAGGTAGTAGCTTCAGTTCTAGTAGTAGTAAGTTCAATATTATAAATGCATGTATTAAGGTATTCTCAGGTCTTTGCTCAAGGATAGGGAATATAAAAGAAAACCCTAGACTCCATTATCACTAGATAGACAGGAAAGTTGAGCCAGAGTTCAGCTGTTTATTAGAATTGTATGTTTTTTATCTTAATAGATAGAACTTACCTCTTCTATTCCTTTTTACCTCTTTTACTTCTGGTATTACAATCATCTGAATTCCTAAATTGGTTGAATAAGCAAAAAAAAAAAAAAAAGATGGAAAACACTTCTGGAACTGGAAAGTGGGAAAAGGTGTAAATGGGGAGTGTTAAATTTCTTCTTTCCTAGCCTTTTTAAAAAAGAAAAGCTAAATTACTTTTCCCTGTCAGAGACGGGGAACATCATTGCTAGCTTTGTATTCCTTTTAATATTATTATTACTACCAAATATTCCTTGGTAGCATAAGAAATCATTATAATTAGCTTTTGTGTAATTATGTATATTTTTGGATGAGGTGGACAAATTAGTAACTGTGACATGTGTAAGAGGTAAATTATTTTGGACGGGGGGAGCTCCTCGTACTATGCCTTGCAACATAGTAAATGCTTATTTGTTGCCTGAAGAGTGCTAAAGAGAGGGATCTGAGTTTTCAGTTTTGTTCTGCTACTGACATTCTAGTGAGCCCTTAAAGAAGCCACCTAGTAGACTTTGGTATCTTCATTTGAAAAAGAGGACCTGGATTGAGGTATTAATGTGACTCTTTTTGACTCCAAATTGCTGAGATTCATTATATTTTTATGACCTATATTTTGCTACAGTATTTGACACTAAGTTATTTCACTGTCACTAGAGCCACCTGCTGACAGAATTCATTAATTTGTTGAGGTGTTGGGTGCCTTTAGTCTGAATTTATGTAATTATAACAACTAAAATGTTTTGTGTATGATGAAATGTTTTCAGTAACTTTTTACTTGTTCATTTTTCACTAATACTTAACATATTTGCTTATGATTTCTTTATACTTAATGCACTATCAAGAAACTAATACTTTCTGCTGCTCTTAAAGTAAGTGTTGATTTGCTTATCCTAATTTGGAAGTGCTTTCATTTAAATGTGGTTTTGTTTTAATATTCAAAAGCCTATTTTAAAGTACTGTCCTAGCATTGTTTAGAATTGTTCTTAGAATGATACTGAATCTCTCATTTGTTTCGTACTTAATCATAAATAATTTTTTCTTTTAGTCTTTTTTCACTTGTGATACTGAATACAGAGCTTACTATGTCCATACAACTGTCTGTAACATAGTGTATAATATCTCTTAATCATCCCAGCAAAAAGTCAGGCAGGTATTATTTCCATTTTACAAAAGAAATGCAGCTCAAGGAGATTAACAGACTTACCTAAGGCCACATCATTAATAAAAAGTAGAGTTAAGTTTGAACCCATGGTTGTTTGGTCCCAGATCCATGCTGCCACATAGCTCAGAAGAGCCAAGTTTTGTTAATGGATGAGTTAAATAAAGTAAAATGCCACATGTGATAAACTGAGGCTAATTGTCACACTAAACCTTCTCTCCATTTTTAAAAATTTCTTGTATGCTATTGTAATGTTTTTAAGTTAATATGATATCTTTAAAAAATAATTGCAGGGGCCGGCCCGGTGGCGCAAGTGGTTAAGTGCGCGCGCTCCGCTGCGGCGGCCTGGGGTTCGCTGGTTCGGATCCCGGGCGCGCACCGACGCACTGCTTGGTAAGCCATGCTGTGGCGGCGTCCCATATAAAGTGGAGGAAGATGGGCACCGATGTTAGCCCAGGGCCGTCTTCCTCAGCAAAAAAGGAGGAGGATTGGCGGATGTTAGCTCAGGGCTGATCTCCTCACAAAAAAAAAAAAAAAAAAAAGAAAAAATAATTGCAGGTTATAACAAAGATGAAGGAAATGGACAAGATTTGATCACAAATTTGAAGGAGCGTATTGAGAACTCATGGAGACGTTTTATACCTATTACTATGACAATTAGGGAGCCAATCTATCCATGTGCCATTACTGATGCCCAAGTGTGTGTTATTGAATGTTTTAATATTAAAAGGGAAATCAGAGGTTTCACTTACAAGACTGTTATAAACTTCTTATTAAAATCCAACTATATTTTGAAGATTTATACAGGGAAGAAATTGAATTTTTGTTGAGGAAGAAGGAAATCATAAAAGTCCAGTTTGTGAGGAATCAGCTTATTTATTCAATCATTTTAACTTGTTCTTTTTCTCTAAATGCCTGTCTTAATTTAATGACTGGCACTTGTCTCTTTTTAGATCTTAAGTTCATTTCACCTAACTTACTTAAATGGTGCACTAAGAATGTATAGTGCAGCTTAGATGATAATTTATGATGGCTTTTTTTTTTTTTTGGTGAGGAAGATTGGCCCTGAGCTAACATCTGTTACCAGTCTTCCTCTTTTTGCTTGAGGAAGATGGTCCCTGAGCTAACATCTGTGCCAGTCTTCCTCTACTTTGTATGTGGGACGCCACCACAGCATGGCCTGATGCGTGGTGTGTAGGTCCACAACTGGGATCTGAACCCGCGAACCCCGGATCGCCAAAGTGGAGCATGCGAACTTAAGCAGTATGCCACCAGGCCAGCCCCCATATGGCTTTTTAAAGAATAAGGATATTTTGGGATAAACACGTAAGATTTTAAATTTGTAAAGTGGTTCCAGCAAAAATGTGGCAACATCAGATAGATTACTGCAAACAAAATGGTAGTTCTGCCTTCTAAGTTTTTGACAATAATTTAGAACTATGACACATTTGAAAATAGCCTATTTTCATTTTTAAGAATGGACAATTTACATAAATAATTTAATTTTTTTTTTGTTTTTTGTGAGGAAGATTAGCCCTGAGCTAACATCCGTTGCCAATTCCTCTTCTTGCTGAGGAAGATTGGCCCTGGGCTAACATGTGTGCCCATCTTCCTCCACTTTATATGGGATGCCGCCACAGTATGGCTTGACAAGTGGTGCATCGGTCTGTGCCCAGGATCCGAACCTGCAAACCCTGGGCCGCCAAAGCGGAGAGCATGAACCTAACTGCTATACCACTGGGTCGGCCCCAAATAATTTTAATTTTAATGACCAAACGTAGTCTCCATATTTGTAAACTTGATGAAATAATGAAAATTAAAGTGGCATAGATTCGGGATTACCAGAACTCAGGCTTTGTGTAACTCTAATAAAGTGACACATAGTACCATTTTGTAATACAAAAATGAGGTAAAGCTGTTTACCTCATTAAGTCACTAATCCACAGGCATAAATAGCACTCTAGTAAATTTCATAGGACTAGTGAGAACAATGCAGTTTGGTGGCAAAAAGAGATCCGGGCTTTAGTATTTAATATTAAGAGATCTAGGCTTTAGTATTTTCTTTGCTATTATAACACCATGTGACTGAGAATTAAGAGTTCATTTTACAGATGTGGAAACCACCCAGAGTGGTTATATGGCATGTCCCAAGGATACACGATGACTTAGTGGTGGAGTTAGGGCTTGAATTTAGAGTTTGTGACACTTCCTGGTCTGTAAAACTGGAGGTTGGATGATGTGATCTTTAAAATACTTTCTAGGGCCAGCCCCATGGCTTAGCGGTTAAGTGTGCACGCTCCGCTGCCGGCGGCCCGGGTTCGGATCCCGGGCGCACACCGACGCACCACTTCTCATGCCATGCTGAGGCTGCGTCCCACATACAGCAACTAGAAGGATGTGCAGCTGTGACATACAACTATCTACTGGGGCTTTGGGGGGAAAAATAAATAAATAAATAAAAGTATAAAAAAAAAAAAACATAAAAAATAAAATAAAATAAAATACTTTCTAGGATAGTGCCTGAACATCACTTTGGAGCAGCAGAGACTATTTTCTTGAACAGTTCCTCTCCTACTTGGAGTCTGTCCCATACTAAGCAGGACTCAGCCACGGATCCTCCACCCCTGGCTTCGTGACAGCATTGTCTGGGGGTCCAGGAACTGCTCTCCACACTATACCTATCTAGACTCAGCAGGAGCAGATCTCCTACCACCAGTTCTATGCCAGAACAAATCTACTTTAAGTCTGAGGTAAAGGAAACTGTACCTTGACGCTCCCTTGGGAACAGATGCAAACCAGCTCTACCACATCTTTGTTCTACCTGTTCTACTTACCAAGTTGTAGCAACAACATTTCACCTTCTGCAGGCCCCCAGTGTCACCTCAAGGGGTCAGAGGTAGGGCCTGAGAGTGGCTGATTTGGATTAAATCTTGATCCTCTGTCAATGTTATCTGTGCCTCTCATTTCTGTAATTCCATAGGCACTGTCTAAATTGTAGGCCCATTCAAATGCTTAAATCCTTGCACTTTTCTCCCTTTTATTAATTATTCCACATGCTGCATACAATCTGGCTTTTACTTTGACCATGCTACTATCACATTGAAGCTAATGCATAGTTTTTTGGCCTAATATTGCTTGCTCTCTCAGTAGGATTTGATACTATTGACTGTACCTTTGGCTTTAGTGAAACTATCCTTTTGTGATTTTCTTTTTATTGTAGTAAAATATACGTAACCTAATATTTACCATTTTAAGCATTTTTAAGTGTACAATTCAGTGGCATGAAGTACGTTCACAGTGTTGTGCAGCCATCACTATGGTTTCAAACTTTTTCATCATTCCAAACAGAAACTTTGCACTCATTAAACAACCTCTTACCCACTCCAGGCCCCAGCACCTGGTAACCTACTTTACGGTCTGTCTCTATTTGCCTATCCTAGATACTTTATATAAATGGAATCATAAAATATTCTTTTGTGTCTGGCTTATTTTACTTAGCAGAATTTTTTCAGGGTTCATCCACGTTGTAGCATGTATCAAAATTCTATTCCTTTTTATGGCCAAATAATATTCCATTGTATAGATTTGTTTATCCATTCATCCATTGATGGACACTTGGAATGTTTCCACCTTTTGGCTCTTGTGAGTAATGCTACTATGAACATTGGTATACAAGTGTCTATTTGAGTCCTTGATTTCAATTCTTTTGAAAATATACTTAGCAGTGGAGTTGCTGGGTCATAAGGTAATTCTGTGTTTAACGTTTTGAGAAACTACCAAACTATTTACCATCTGGTTTTCTTTTTATGTCTTAAACTTGTTTTTAAATGTTTCTTCAATATTTATGTTCTCTGGGAGTCTGTACTTACTTTACTTTGTTTCATCCAGCCTTAGACATGTAAGTCTCAATTCCATGTTCTTCCTACTGGAGAAAACTTCTTGTTAATTTTGATGGAGTTTGGGAGAGAAAATAATAGATGCACGTGATAAGATGGTTGTCAGCATACAAAAATATTACATGAAAAATAATAAATTAATACAGTAAATAAGTGCTAAAGGAATCCATAGGATTTATAAAATTATGATGAGTTGAAGCAATCAAGAAAGTGCTTCTTAAGGAGCACTTCAAGTAAACTTTGAGAAATGTGTTGAAATTAAGAAGTAAGGATTAAGCGAGATTCCACAGGTAGAGGCTTAGAAATAGAGATGCCCAGGACATCTTCCTGAGTTGGGAGGAAAGAAGATGGTATACCATCCCTACAGGTACCCATTGTATAAAGGATATTAAATGTAAGATAAAAAGATTGGGGAACATTTTTTTTTTTTTTTACTTTTTAGTAAGGAAATAAAAAATATATATACAGCAGTAGGGAGAACAGTATAATAATCCCAGGTGTCTGTTACTCAGCTTCAGCACTATTCAAAGTTTTGTCAGTCTTGTTTCATCTATCCCAAAATTTTATTTGAAGTATTTTAAAGCAGATCCCCACATCATTTTACCTATGTATTCTTCAGTATACATCACTAAACATATAAGGACTTTTTTTGTTTTTAAACTACAGTACAGTCATGAACTGCATAGCAACATTTGGGTCAACGACGGACTGCGTATACAACGGCAATCCCATAAGATTAGTACCATATAGCCTAGGTGTGTAGTTGGCTATTCCATCTAGGTTTGTGTAAGTACACTCTTATGATGTCTACATAATGATGAAATCGCCTAACAATGCATTTCTCAGAATGTATCCCTGTTGTTAAGCACTGCATGACTGTACTATTATCTCATATAACAAAATTAACATTGCTTCCTTAGTATAAAATACCCAGTTTATCTTCGTATTTCCCTCACTTTTCTCAAAAAGTGTCTTTTTGTAATTCGTGTGTTCAAATTGGGATCCAAACAAGATCCATACATTGTATTTGATTGAAATGTCTCTTGAACCTCTTTTCATCTGCAGCAACCTTTGAAAATTTGTGTTCCCTCATATCATATACCTGTTGAAGAAACTGGGTGATCTGGCCTATGGAAGTTTCAACATTCTGGATTTGGCTGATTGCTTCCTTTTGGTGTCATATAATAGTCTACTTACCGTGTATTTCTTATACATTGGTATTTAGATCTAGAGATGTGATTAGCTTCAGATTCTTTTTTTCCCTCTCTGATTTCTCTCATTTTCCTTCGTTTTTGTTTTGGGCATGATACTTTATATGTGAGACTTCGTACTTTCTATTGCATAACATTAGGAGAGGCACATAAAAAACTTGGTTGTCTAACTTCCAGTGAGCTTCCGGTGATAATAAGAATGATCAGCAGGTTCAGGTGTTGTCAGCCTTATCTGTCCACCAAGTTTCAACCTTTCAAGGTTCTGGCATCCATGCTTATCTGTTGCCTAGATCTCTTATCTCTTGAGGGTTGCAGGTTGGTGATTCTTCTGATTTGATCATTCCTTCTGTGTTTATTAGTTGTTAGGGAACTTCCAAAAGAAGCAGTCAGTACCTAAGTATTAGCTTGGTTAACGAGAGAGCATACTTCTAATTTCAATTTTAGAGCCAAGTTGCATACTGGAATCTCTTTTTATACATTTCAGTTCCTCTACTTATGGGAAACAGAATTTGGAGTTTTGAAAAAGTGAGTTCATCTACAACTTCTGGTGGTTTTGACCATTTGACCATACTTTATTGCTTATATATTGGGAATGCTTTGATTACCTATTATTTTTGAACATTTGAATTCCCAGACTAGAGAATTATTATCTTTTGAGAAGTTTCTCATGGATAAAGAGATTATCTTTTTGACAACGATCACTGTTTCAGTAATTTAAGAACACATACTAAGCAGTATATGTGTATCACACTCTTTGAAAAGTGATATCAAAATTATGTAAGTGAAATCTCATTTGTCTATTGGATGAACACAGCATGATGGTTTATGTTTTGATACATAATTACTTATAGAAATACTATGCTAATGTAGTTTCTTACTTGATGATAAAGTTATACCTGCATATTAACTTGGTATTTATGCGAATATATATAAATTGGCTAAACCACTGTAGCAACAATTTATGCAAAAATTCATCATTGCATATTATCTCTTTAGCCTTGCCATTAAAATTTTATTAAAGCTTTATGATAATATTCCTGGAGATTTGGAGGAAAACTCGTCTGACGTTAATACAGTGATTTTTGTTAGTATGAGTTCCTGCCGAGCTGTTGTCCATATGTAAATATGGAGGTTTGCTTGGATTTAATTAATCATTTTCTGTTGACTGGACCTTTAAATGTTTTCTGCTCTTATATCTAGTTTTATGAGTAGTATTACAATGAACATCTCAATTCTCTGGGTCTTTATTTCATGGGAATTACTTAGGATAATAAATCCCCCAAAATGGGTTACAAGATCGAAGGATGTTTGACTTTGGTATTTGTTACAAAGTTGTTTTCAGCTTTCCTGTGTTTTGGAAATGCAGAGGTTTGAGACATTTTAAGAACATTTCTAAGGATATCTGTTGTCCTGTTACTTTTTTTTTTTTTTAATTGCTATCTTATAGTTCAGGAAAATCCTTAAAATACGTCGACCAAATTTTTTTTTAACAATTGTTACCTTCTTTTTAAAATTACTTTTAATAATTAGTGGCATTAGAAATGAGGATCTTGATAAATTATTTCTTTCTTGGATTGCCAAATTGTCAGTGCTGCAGCTTTAATTTGAATCATGAGGTTATGCAAAGCATTTGTGACATGTTTACATGCTTGAACTTATCTGCATTTGCACTGAGAGTTTTTTTATTCCTAACCATCATCTACTCCAAAATATCAAAGTTTTTGCCACACTCTTTAGTAATACATTCCAAGTTTGATCTAATTCCTTAAGAGTGAGTCTTTCTTGGGGCCGGCCCCGTGGCGCAGCGGTTAAGTGCGCGTGCTCCGCTGCGGCAGCCTGAGGGTTCGCTGGTTCGGATCCCGGGCATGCACCAACGCACCGCTCATCAAACCGTGCTTTGGCGGTGTCCCATATAACGTAGAGGAAGATGGGCACGGATGTTAGCCCAGGGCTGATCTTCCGTGGCAAAAAGAGGAGGATTGGCATCCGATGTTAGCTCAGGGCTAGTCTTCCTCATAAAAAAACAAAAAAAAAGAGTGAGTCTTTCTATTCCGGCCACAATTCCTGCATGTTCCTTTAATAATAGTATTGTAGATCAGGAATTGCTAAAACTCCACTTCATCCTTCTATGTAATTTTTAAAGAGTTTTAAAGGAATCAATATTGTAAAGTAATCAAAAACAGTTTGGAGTATCCATTTTACGTGCATTTACCCTTTTGTTCAGCATTTCTAACTAGGAATCCATGTTGTAGAAATACTACCATGTATGCAGAAAAGATATATAGAAGGGTGTACTATTGCAGTGATAACTTTAACAGTGACATATAGAAACAATTTAAATATCCACCAGTTGGGAATTGTTAAATAAGCTATGGTACATTCGTAAAATGAAATAAGTAATTATTACCCAAAATAAAGTAGATATGTATTGACGTTAAAAGATGGAAAAAGCAAATTGTGAATACGTATTGTATATTCTCACTTTAAAAAAAAACAACTGTTAGATATATTTATGGATAGGAAAATTTAGAGGGGGATACACAGCATCTTAACATGGGTGTACCTGAGGTTTGGATGAAGACATGGTCTTTCATTTTCTTATGTACTTATGTATTTATATTTATACAATGAGCATATATTAATTTTGAAATTAAGAACAGAGTTCTTTTTTTAAAAGAATAAGTGAATTTTTAACATAATAGCATAGACATTAGGTGAGTATTGGTGTCAGAACATTTTGGAGGCTTTTTATAATCTCCCTCAGAACCATTTAACAACCTCAGTTTGTGCCTCCTCTCCCTACTGATTGTAGCACACTGGGTCCCACAGCAGCAGCCACTTAGAGCTAAATTGAGATGAGTGAAGGGGGACAGTATATCAAGAAGCAGTTGACTACAGAAATATGACCAATTAGAGTGAAACTGCGTTAAGAACTCTTAAACCATGAAGAATGCAAATAGTACTAAGTTCTAAGGGAAAGTTTTGAATAAGAGATCGGATAAGGGTCATCAGGAGAAAATCTTCTCAATTGGTGGCTATGGTAAGAATAAAGGCACAGAAACGAGTCATGTTGTTGTGTGTGTGCAAGGGAGAAATTAATTTCAGTGTGAATTGGCCTCAAAAGTAGGTTCACTATCACATTGATAATAGGAATTACTGGAATAGGGCTTAGGAGGATTGATATGAGTAAAGAAGTTGGGAAGGTGATATATGTAAAATGCTAGACCAGGGAGCTTACAAGTCAACCACAGTGGGTGAGTTGTTATTCCTGGTTGTATCAGTAGTTCGTCAGTTTATTATCACTTAACCGTTACCAGGCCAGAACTGCTCTTCTTACTTTACCACATACTGCTGCTTATGTTTTTTTATAAGCAAACCTTGGTTCATTATGAGGTTTCCTATTCCTTAACTTGACTGATATTTCCAAGTCTTTGTTACATCTTGGCACACTAACACATATGTTTTGAACATTGAAACGTATACTTAACATTCAAATTAGGGTCGATATAGGTTCACTGTGTCCTTAGTCCTGTTTAAATTATCTTTACCACTTTTCTTCTGTGCATAGTGTCCCAGTGCCACTGAGTATATTAAATAATGTTTAATTTGTAGTAATTTTTTTTTAACAATAGAGAGGGAAACTATATTTGAACTGGGAGGTGGGACATTTATTTTGCTTAATTAAACAAAAGCTTTTTTATGACACGGAATCTAGATAGAATATGTCTCATTCAACAGGGTGTCTTTTGTTGTTAGTGCCTTCGAGTTGATTCTGACTCCTAGTGATCCTGTGTACAGCAGAGCGGAACCCTGCCAGGTCTTCTTTTTTTTGTGCCATCCTCTCATCTTCTGGTGCTATATCAGACAATACTTTGCTGCAATTCATAGGGTTTTCATGGCCAATTTTTTTGGAAGTGAGTGGCCAGGGCCTTCTTCCTAGTCTGTCTTAGTCTGAAAGCTCTGCTGAAATCTGTCCACCCTGGGTGACCCTGCTAGTAGTTGAGATATCGGTGGCATAGCCTTCAGCTTCACAGCAACATGCTGCTGTGACAGTATGACAACCGACAGATTGGTGGTGTGGTTCCCTGAGCAGGTAATAGTGCCAAATCTTAACCACTAGACTACCAGGGCTGGCAGGGTGTCTACCTACTATAAAAAGACATTGTATTTGTATAGCCAACAAGTAAGTACTTATAATTTTAAATTGATTAGAAGAAAAAAAAAATAAATGGAATTCTCTTTCATGCAACTTTTTTTCCTCCAGACCAGAATCCGTAGAAGCTAGCCCTGTGGTAGTTGAGAAATCCAACAGTTATCCCCACCAGTTATATACCAGCAGCTCGCATCATTCACACAGTTACATTGGTTTGCCCTATGCGGTAAGTGTCAAACATTTCTCTGGAAAGGTATTTTTTATATGTAGAGGTTGAAAGTAGATGTGTGTTCTATTGTGCCTAAAACTGAATATTTAAAAAGCATACTTGTTTTATACTACCTGAATAATTAGGTATATAATTTATAGTTTAATTTTTCATTGATCTAACTGTATTGATTCAAAGGATTAAAATTCTATACGAGGAATTCCCTAGAAGTTTAATTATTATTATTTTGCATCTTAATTATTTTGCATATTAATAGTTTAGTGTTATAATTCTTTACCTTCTCTATAGAAAGACTGTAGGTATAATTGTATTTTACTATCTATTGTTACTTCTAAATTATTTAGTAATTTATATAGTAAATTATATAGTTACCATTTATTGAGCACTTATGTACCAGGCTCTGTGCTAAGCATTTTTCCCTATATTACCTCATTTAATCTTCAAAAACAACCTCATGAGATAGATATAATTTTTATCCCCATTTTGTAGCTGAGAAAATGAAAGCTTATCCAAGTTAACTTATTCAATTTTGCATAGCTAGTAAGAGGCAGAGCTTAGATGAAACAGTTGCGCAACTGGACACCAGAATAAAAAATACAAATTTTTAAAAATCTGCTATTATGTACCTTATAGTGATAATGTGTCTTTTGTAGGTGTTTTTGTTATTCTTTAGGCTCCACTTTCTTGAGGGTTTTTTTTTTTTTTTTTTTTTTGGTGAGGAAGATCAGCCTTGAGCTAACATCTGATGCCAATCCTCCCCTTTTTTCTTGAGGAAGATTGGCCCTGAGCTAACGTCCGTGCCCATCTTCCTCTACTTTATATGGGATGCCGCCACAGCATGGCTCGACAAGTGGTGCGTGGGTGCACGCCCGGCATCCGAACCTGCAAACCCCGGGCCACCGAAGCGAGCGCGCGCACTTAACCACCTGCGCCACCAGGCCGGCCCCTTGAGAGTTTTTTTTTTATCTCTGTTCTCACATCTTGCGCCTGCTTTTATCTTCAAGGTGGAGCTATATGACTGTTGGACTGTGAAGATGTCTTCTGATTTGGGGAGTGAGGGGGTGGAGTTAAGGGGTCGCCTTGTGAAGGTGACCAAGGTTGTATACAGACATTTTTACTTACTGCTATGGTTTAATATTTAGCTTCAGCAAGTCATTATTTTAAAAGTATTAAGGAAGAAATGGGGCAATTTCATATCTCTTGAATATTCAAATTAAGGATTGAATTTTATTGAAGTTGCTTGGTTCATGTTGTTGTTGAAATAATATTGTGCTGTATTTGTGTTCAATTATCCAGGACCATAATTATGGTGCTCGTCCTCCTCCAACACCTCCAGCTTCCCCTCCTCCATCAGTTCTTATTAGCAAAAATGAAGTAGGCGTATTTACCACTCCTAATTTTGATGAAACTTCCAGTGCTACTACAATCAGCACATCTGAGGATGGAAGTTATGGTACTGATGTAACCAGGTGCATATGTGGTTTTACACATGATGATGGATACATGATCTGCTGTGACAAATGCAGGTAAAATATTTCACACCATTAGTTTACTTTTCTTGAATGCTACTAAGCTTTGATTGTTAATGTTGGAAAAGATAATTAAAGTCACTTTTGAAGGTATTAATGAATGCAATTTTTAATAGAGACTTCTGCTACTCAGTGTAGTCTGTTTTGCTTCTAGTAAAAGCCCTTATGGGAAAAAAGCTATCTTAGAGTTTATTAGAAATCCTCATTGTTAACTGAGTCATAGGCAGTCAGTTTTGAACTGTTCATGTAGGATCACATCTCTCTTTTCACTCATTCAATAGTAATGCAACTTCATATAGTAGTAGACAAGATAGAAGTGAGAGGAAAATTGAGCTCCTGTGTATTTCCTTTGGAATTATTTGTGCTGTATAGTCAACTGTGATTTTCCAGTTTGGGGGAATTATTCATTTTAATTGATGTTTGTTTGACCTGACTCTCTCACCTCCTTTTGACTTGAACCTTGCAGCACTTGGAGTCTCCTTGAACCAGAACCACAGTCTCCCCTCCCCCAACCCTGGTTCAACCACCAAGAAAGGCCTCCTCCCCTAGAGAAGGTGTGATTGGGACAGAAAGTGGGGTTTTGTTTTCATTTTTGTTTTTGGGTTTTTTTTTGGCGGGAGGGAGTTGGGGAGGATGGAGAGGGAACCAGAGGATTTCAGCCTAAAAGTTACTGAGTTCATCCCCTGCATAGAGTGGGAAGCAGAGAGTATTTAAGCAGTACACTGTAGAGGGTAAAAAAGTTTGGTAGATTTACAGAATTTCCTGGATCTGGTCCTTAACGGCACAGCTTCATTATTTGATTTGAAACAGTATAGCAAATACCCATATTTGAATTTGAATATAAAAATGCATCCTAGAGCCAAATGTAAATTACTTTGAATTATTTGGAGTATTGTTCCCATCTATTAGATTAGGTGATTAGGAGTTGGATATTATTGATATAAACATGAATTAGGGTTATATTTCAAAGTTGATTTACCTTTGCCAAAAAGGGAGAAAATTAGTCTTAAGTGGAATGTGAAATTTGATATTTTTATGGAAAGTTGTAATATTAATAATTAGTTAATTTTAATAAAAATATATTGTGCTACCTTTTCAAATTTAAAAATAAATTCTCATTACCTGTGACATGTATAATTACCATGAACAGTCAACTTAGTAAATTTATTCAGGGGGTAAATTTAAAAAATAAAAAAATGAGTTCTGTGATAACTTGTTTTCCTCATTATTTTTAAATTAGCTACATATTAGAAAATCTCAATTCATATTTTAACCAATCATATAAAATAGCTTTCTCTTAGCTGACCTTTTCTAATGTGATAAATTACATACCATTTCTCAATGTTTTTATTTTAATGCATAATCTAAACAATTTTTCTTTTGATTAATTACAATGATCTATATATAATATAGAATTATCTTTACTAGAAAATAGTGAAATAGTCCTTAGGATTTATACTTATCTACAAATTCTTGAAGGACCAGTTCACAGTTTTTGGATTATTCAAGGTATTTCCTTCTCAGCAACTGCTCTCTTTGTTATAAATCTATTTTTTGTTATCATTCTGTTTTTCTATTGCTTAACCTATAGTATACTGCAAGGCTTAATCTTTTTTCCTCTATTCTTGTTTTACTTTGCCTCTGTGTTTTTTCATGTACCTACTGCTCATACTTATCCCATTCAAGTTTGACATCTAGAGCTCAGATCATTTATTCCTTTTCTAGTTTTGTTTCTTTTGTTGTCTGCATGACATCATTACTTACCCCCCAAACTTAACTTGTTATTCTAACCCTCCTTGTCAGGTGCTCTGATTTTTTTTCACACATCTTTGATATATATATTTCATTACCTTCCACAGTCTACCATACCAGTTCTTGTCCCAACATTCTCAGTTAAGAAGTGAAGAGCAATATGATAGCAGTTAACTTAGTATCTATATTTTAGAAGTGGCTAATTATGATGTAAAGAATAATTAAGACTGTTTTTAGAAACAGGCATATATATTGACTTGAGACCAATTAAAGTCTTGGCAATAAAATAGAGTAATAATAACAAATTGAGAAGTTTACCTCAAGCTGGTCTATGTATTCCATTAAAAATAATTAGAGGACAGAATAGATTTAATGTCTGTCCTCATGGAATGTCTCTTGGATTCTTTTTTTTTTTTTGATTACTATGAATACCTATTTCTTTTTTTGGGGAGGAAGATCAGCCCTGAGCTAACATCTGACACCAATCCTCCTCTTTTTTTTTCTGCTGAAGAAGATCAGCCCTGAGCTAACATCCTTGCCCATTTTCCTCCACTTTATATGGAACGCTGCCACAGCATGGCTTGACAAGCAGTGTGTTGGTGCACACCTGGGATCCGAACCTGCGAACCCCGGGCCGCCGAAGCGGAGCACGCGCACTTAACCGCTTCTGCCACCGGGCTGGCCCCTCTCTTGGATCCTTTAACTTTGTCTTCTCTGCCATCATTCTAGCTCTGTCCTTCTTTAACTCAAGTCTGAGATGTTGGAAAAGTCTTTTAGTTGGTTTTTCTGCTTCCGGTTTCTTAACTTCTTTGAATTAACACTGTATACTATCAAAGCACTTCTGGTTGTTACCTGTTGCCAATTAGAGGAAATCTACATCTTGACATTCCAAGTCCTGTATAATCTGACTACACTTTGCTAATCCAATTTTACCCCCCTCTATTTCTCAAAATGAACATTCCTCTTCATATATATTAACTGCCTTCTGGCGGTCGCTCCTCATATCTGTCTGCTTGAGAAAACATTGCTATAATGACGTTTTTTCTTCCTAATTTTCCAAACCAGGGTCTTTTCAAGTCCATTATTCTCCAGGGTGCTTTTCCCATTAACTCCAAGTGGTGTGGACATCTCCACTTTGTGATTTACAATAATATTTGTAATGTATACCTTTTACATTCTAAAATTATATTTGCTTTATAAATTTATATTATATATATAATATCATATATTTGTCCTCTTGTTTTTGCATCTCAAAGTTTTATCTCCCCAAGGACATATTTTATGAATTCCTTACAGCACCTTTTACAGTGATAAACTCAAAGTAGTCACTTAAGTAATAGTTAAATGGAATATCAAATCAATTTAAGGATGATTTTAATAATGTTTTATATGTTCTGCTTTTTTTTTTTCTTTTTTAAGTGTTTGGCAACATATTGACTGCATGGGCATTGACAGGCAGCATATTCCTGATACGTATCTATGTGAACGTTGTCAGCCTAGGTAAGTTGTGTGTAGTGGTAGGCTTGCCGGTAATTTTACCAAGGTAATCTTTAGTTAATAGAAGTTTATGTATGAATTCTAGATTAAACAATTAATTGCTTACTGTATTTCATCAATTCTAAGATACACGTTTCATTTTTATGTTTATTATTTTTTTTGTATTCCAACATCTCTAAAATCAGGAAGAATCTTTCCATTGATAATGTGTCATGGTTTCCTTTTTGGGGTTTTTACTTTATTAACAATGCATAAAATAATAGTGCATCTTCTAAGTAATGGCATCTTTTTTCAGCGGAATGCACTATATTAAAGAATTACTAGAAGGACATTCCCTTAGTTACAGAATTTTGTAGGTCTATACTATCATTCCACCTGTTTGCAGTGTGTTTTTTCTCCATTTATTTATTTTTTTTAATCTTTTTATTATGGGCATTTCAAACCTATATAAAAGTAAAATAGTATAATGAACCCACGTTTCCACCACCCTGCTTCAACAATTGTTAACAATCTTTTTTCATTTATTCTGCCATGTATTTCTTTTAATGCAAATCCCAGCTATATTATTTCATTCATACGTATCCTTATGTATTTTGGCATATATTTACTTATGTGTATATGTACTTCAGTATATATCTATAAAAGAATTCTTTAAAAAAATAACCATAACCACAAAACCATTATTATACATGCAACAAAATTTATAATCATCCAGCCACTGTTAAAATATCGATTGCTTAATACACATCCCTTAAGTCTCTAGTAATCTAAACCTATTCCCTTTACCCCACCAACCCCCATCTCTTTTGCAATGTGTTTCTTTAAGGAACTGAATCGTTTATCCTGGTGAGTTTGCCAGTTGCATTATTATGATTTAACAGGTTTCTTTGTCCTCTATATTTCTGTAAATAGGTGTGTGATCAGATTTAGGTTAAAAATTTTTTTGTTGTTGTAAGACTTTTTCATAGACTGTGTTCTGTTAGGTGACACATAATATCTGGTTGTCTCTATGACGGGACCCATTGATAGTCATTTGTTAGATCCATAGGGATTGTAAATTAGGGACATGTTATAATTCTATTGCTCATCACTTATTAGCTGGAATATTTCTATAGAAACAAACTTCCCCATATTAACTGTTTAGTTCTCTTAAGATATATTTCAATGAAGAAAGGCAGTTGCTTATTGATTCTTAGCCTTTGTTTACCAGTTTTCAGAATAATAAAAAAATTTTAAGTATCATTATGAAGTCAGGGATTTAATCGTATTGGATATCAGTCTATTGCAGTTATTATCCTTATTGATGTTCAGTTTCTGTCCCATTTTTAGTCAGTGGGAACTCTTCAAGTTGGTTCTCGAGTCCTTTTGATATCTGGTATGACAAGATGTCTAGAACTTTACTTGTATTTCTGTGCCCCAAAGTCAGAATTGGTTTTCAAGACCGGAATCTGAGAGCTAGTCATGCTTCTTTTTACTGGATTGGTCATTGTTCCTAAGTCTTTTTAGTAGACAAAGCTAGGAAATACATTTGGTCTATTTGTTTATTTTTAAGACAAAATACATGAGTTTATACTGATAATTGCAATTTAAATTTAGGAATACAAGGTTTTCATTTAACCATTTCTATAGTCCATCTATATCTCCTTTTATCCTAGTTCTCAACAACACAGACAATTATGCAATTAAAATATCACATAATTACTCAATTGCTTAATCCCATAGAAGAATACAGCAGTCTCAGAGTAACAATACCAACACTAGCGCAACAATATGATTATGTTAAAACAGCTTAGCACTTTTTTTTTCCCTTAAGATATTTTCTAAAAGGGATGTCTTGTTAATTTATTGTGTTTGAAGTTCCTTGAAAGAATTTCACTGTGGGGGGCCGGCCCGGTGGCGCAAGTGGTTAAGTGCACGTACTCTGCTGTGGCGGCCCTGGGGTTCGCCAGTTTGGATCCCGGGCGAGCACCGACACACCACTTGGCAAGTCATGCTGTGGCGGTGTCCCATATAAAGTGGAGGAAGACGGGCATGGATGTTAGCCCAGGGCCAGTCTTCCTCAGCAAAAAGAGGAGGATTGGCAGATGTTAGCTCAGGGCCGATCTTCCTCACAAAAAAATAAATAAATAAATAAATCAGTGGGGGAGAAGATACCAAAAAAAAAAAAAAAAGAATTTCACTGTGTAGTTATAACACCAGCTGGATACATACTTATGTTGATTAGGTTATTAGTTTTATTTTTAATTTTTTAAAATTAAACTTTTGGGTTAATTGTAGATTCACATGCAGTTGTAAATAATACAGAGAGCCTCTGTATCCTTTACCCAGTTTCCCCCCATGGTAATATCTTGCAAAACTATTAATACAATATCACAACCAGGATATTGACATTGATTTAGTCAAGATACAAAACATTTCCATCACAAGCATCCCTCATGTTGCCTTTTATAGCCACCCCTCCCATCCCTGACCTTTGGCAACCACTAATCTATACTCCATTTCTATAATTTTGTCGTTTCAAGAATGTTATATAAGTGGAATCATACAGTATGTGACATTTTGAGATTGGCTTTTAAAAATTAGCATAATTCCCTGGAGAGTCAGACAAGTTGTTGCATATATCAGTATTTCATTCTTTTTTATTACTGAGTAGTGTTCTGTGCTATATGTCTACCCCAGTTTGTTTAACTGTTCACCTGTTGAAGGACATTTGGGTTATTTTCACTTTTTGGCTATTACAAATAAAGTTGCTATGAACATTTGTTCATAAGTTTTGGTGTGAACCTGTTTTTTTTCCTCTGGGATAAATGCCCAAGAGTGCAGTTGCTTGGTCATATGGTAGTTACATGTTTAGATTCAGAAGAAATTGTCAAACTATTTTGCAGAATAGTTGTACCATTTTACATTCCTACCAGGAATGTATGAGTAATCCAGTTATTTTTTAATTGTTTTAATTTATTTTTTATTTTATTTTTTTTGTGAGGAAGATCAGCCCAGAGCTAACATCCATGCCAATCCTCCTCTTTTTGCTGGGGAAGACTGGCCCTGGGCTAACATCTGTGCCTGTCTTCTACTTTGTATGGGATGCCCCCCCAGCATGGCCTAACAAGCAGTGCATCTGTGCGTGCCCGGGATCCCAACCCGGGCCGCCAACGGTGGAGTGCACGCACTTAACCACTATGCCATGGGGCTGGCCCCTATTTTTTATTTTTAAGGATTGCTTTTTATACTTCAGTTTTGTAAATAGTCCCATTATTCTATCGTCAAATATTTAAAACAAAGTATATTCAAATAAATCTAACTTCTATCCCTGTTCCTTCCACCCTAGAAGTAAGAATTTTTTAAAAATTATTATTTTCAGTGTTTATTTTCTTATTAGAAACAGCTGTGTACATATATATTTGTATTCCCCTCCTTACTTAGGTAAGCAGTAGTATATTATATAGAGTTTTTGCCACATTTCTTTTTTTCTCTTAAAAATCTATGCTGAAGATCACTTCATAGTAGTATATAGAGATTGATTCATTTCTTCCAATAGCTTCAAGGTGCTCCATCTTTTTCATGTGCTATAGTTGATTCAACCAGTCCCCTTTAAGTGGACATTTGAGTCGTTTCCAGTCTTTTGTAATTGCA
Organism: Diceros bicornis minor; assembly: GCF_020826845.1. Lineage (NCBI taxonomy): Eukaryota > Metazoa > Chordata > Mammalia > Perissodactyla > Rhinocerotidae > Diceros > Diceros bicornis. Next base: position 13,116,741 of record NC_080742.1, on the reverse strand, counting down.
AATAGAAGTGGGACTGTTCAGTAAAAGGGTAAACGTATATGTAAAATTTTGTCAGATATCACCAAATTCCCCTCCAGTAGGAGCTGTACAATTTTGAGTTCCCACCAGTAATGGATAAGCATACCTGTTTTCCCAAGCCTTACAATAGTGTTTGATAGACTTGGATTTTTGCCAGTTTAACTAGGTGAGAAATGGTAATCTCAGAGTTATAATTTGCATTTCTTTATTATGAGTGAGATTTTACTATGTGATTTTGTTTTACTTTATGATAGTTACTAGCCTTTTGCCAGATAGTTTTTGATGGGGTAAGTATCTGTGGATGAATTCAATAAAAACTGACCATTAGGGAGGGCAGTCAGTTGAGCAATACCTGCTTATCATTCTGTGATAACTAGGATAGTTATCAGTGATGCTAGGATAGTTACATGTCCTAGTAGACATTAAGGCAAGTCTGTTACTGAGTTGTGAGCATTTCAGTCTAGAGCCCTTATTCTCCCATCTAAAAATAATATCTAGTTTTATTTGACCTCTAGATTAATAGGTTTAGACAGTGAAAATGTTGGGGGGAAAAAAAGTAAAACAATTACTATGGATGATGTAGTTGTGGAGGCTGGGGGAGGTTAATGAAATATTTTACTTAATTGTTAAATGTTTAGTATTTGTTATTTAAAGTGGAAATAATTTTAGGCAAATGGTAATAATGCAAATAGATTCTAATTCATTCTTGTCATACATTTATTTTAATAAATTTAATTTGTGATTTTAATTACATTGTTAATATTTTTTTTCCAGACTTTTTGCTTTAAATACTCAATTTGGAAAAAAATGTACTAGTTTCCTAAATAACAAATTATTTTCTTAACAGAGTGCAATAGCGTCACTTAACTGGCTCTACTGTTAATTTTGCTAGATCAAATCTAAACTGTAAGGCGTTATAGTACATATATTTTATACTGTTGATTTTTCAGTAAGAACATTAGAGAAACTGTAAAGTTTATCACATTTAAAACAGATCTGCTTTATGTCTAAATTTATGAAAGTTTGATAAGTAATCATGTTAATATTCTAATGTAGGAGTTTGGATAAAGAGAGGGCGGTGCTACTACAACGCCGAAAAAGGGAAAATATGTCAGGTGGGTGAAAAGGATCTATATTAAATTAAGATCAGTGTGATTGAGAGAATAAGTGGCCTTCGTATTTTTAATTGGATGTAAACACCTTATGAATGTTGATTGTATATATAATTTACAATCTCAGGTATAGATTTTAAATATTCTTTTTTACTGGCTATAGAATAAGAATGTACTATCTTATGAAATATGGAAACTAGAGGAAAATACAATGAAAATTTTCCTACACATAGGTAACCTGTTGGTTTAAAGAAGAACTAAAATATGTTTGCTCTTGAGAAAGATGATGATCCATTAGTTTATCATGTGGAATGGTATCTCTTTCATTTTTGGGAACAGAATTTAGAAGTATAATATGCCATAACTTTCATTTTGGCTTAAAACATGTTGATACCAATACAACTGGTTTTGAATAATCATAGTTCATTGAACTATTCCTGTTTGATGGACGTTTGGGTTGTTTCCAGTATTTTTTGTTTTGTTTTATTTTTGTTATTACAAATAGTACCTTCAACGAAACCCTCTTGGATAAATCTTTTTGTACTTTTGCCATTTTATCTTTGGATAGATCCCTAGAAATGGGATTGCTAGATGAAAGGGTTAAGTGCATATAAAATTTTGCTAGATATGGCTAAATTCCCCTTTGTAGGGAATTTTGAATTTCCACTGGCAATGTATACAAGTGCCTGTTTTCCACAGTCACACCACCTGAGTGTGTTGTCAGACTTTTCTAATGTCTGAGAAATGATATTTGTAGTTTGTGTTTAAATGTGTCTTACTATGAATGAGATGAGTGAAGAAGTGAAAAAATGTGCTTATTCTTTAGAAAGATGGAGATACAAGAGTTTGTCATGTGGAATGCTGTTTTATTTTATTGTTTGAAATAAAAGTATTACATGTGCAGTAATTTTTGTTTTGCCTTTGAAGATGGTGACACTAGTGCAACTGAGAGTGGTGATGAGGTTCCTGTGGAATTATATACTGCATTTCAGCATACTCCAACATCAATTACTTTAACTGCTTCAAGAGTTTCCAAGGTTAATGATAAAAGAAGGAAAAAAAGTGGGGAGAAAGAACAAAACATTTCAAAATGTAAAAAAGTAAGTTTTTCCTTTTTTTTAGATTAGTAGCTAGGAGGTGGTGGGAGCTGAGTTTTACAGGAAGGGCAGGACAATAATGGATAGTAGCTAGAAAAGGTGGCAGGATCTAAGCTTAATTAAACTCATTTAAAATTTTAATGTGTTTTAAAGATTAAAGTGGAATAGAAAAAAATGTTTGCAAACTGCTTTCAAATCATTACTTTAACGTGACTAGTCATAGAAATGCAAAAGCTAAAATAAAATAGAAAAGATTGCTGTTGTAGAAAACAGAAATAACAATCCTAAACTTTTAATAGCTTATGAACAGGTAAAGGAGCATATAATGATTGTGAATGATTGTATATAGATGTTCTTCTCTGAGTCGTATTTAATCATTTTCATGTCTCCATATTTGTTGAATTTCTTACCATGTACATTTTTTTTTACTTAAATTTTATGTGATAAATTATCCCTAGGATATATGGCAGAAAACAATTTATAAGCCACTTTTTCATTACATTTGTTAGTTGCTAATGGAGATTTTTGTCATATAAGGTAAAAAATACTTTTCACAATGATTGTTTTCACAACTGCTATTATAGAGATATTATACCTAGATGTAAAATCAAAGTTTCCCCAAAAAAGCATTTTCTTTTCCTTGAGTAATTCTTCATGATATTACTTGGTTATTTAATAGGCAGCATGTACTTTTAAATACATTTTTCATTTTCTAATTTAACTTCCCTGTTTAAAATAATCCTTGACTCTGGCAGTCTTCACATATATGTCCCTCTCCAGTTCGTTACTCTTCTACCTGTATTTTGTCAATTCTGGACAACTTATTGTTAACACGTTCTACCTGCACTTTCTGGATATGTTATCTTTGCTTAAGCTGTTCCCTTCACCATTTAGAACATTCTCTTCTCCATCTTTGTCTTTTAAACTCCTACTATACTTTGAGGCCCATCCCAAGCACTACTTACTTTATGAGATTTGCTTTTCTCCTCCCATATATTATCATCTTTCTTTGCATCTCATGACACTTGAACTTTTTATTATAACACTTAACCACATTTTGCCTTGTTTCATTGTTATTTCCCTCATCTCAGATTGTAAGATGACAAAGAAAGAGTGCTTTTTACAATTTAAGAACTCATGTTTAAGTATTGACTTACCTTTTTCATCTACTGCTTTCAAATTATGCTTTCCTTTTTGTTTATTACATAAAAATTACTTGGAAATTTTATCCTTGTATATTTCTGTTTTTAGGTCATTTGGTTTAACAAATTATTTTTTGAATAAAGCATAGATTTTGCATTTTCTCTGGCTGGGGTGACTTTTGTCTATTTTAAATGAATCAGTCCTAGGTCTTAGATTGCATCATTGATTTTAGAATATTGCTGTATATTTAAAACGAGATTTTTCTCTTGTGTTAAGTTAATAATACTTGACAAGGATTAGGAGAAAAAATCTAGGAACTGGGAATACAACATCCAATTTGCCCTAGGTTAAGTTTTTACTATTTGGGAGCAATTTGTGATTAAAAATAGATAGCAAAAGGATATATATAGCTTTGCTTTTTTTATTCAGCTTGTTGTTATGGCTAATTATTAAAAATGTGAATGGAGTTAACAATAGACATTTTTGACAGATGACTATTTTAAAATATTCATAAAACCCTATTAAAGTATTGTTGCTGTTTTAGTAATTCAGGACTTTGCCATGAAGCATTAACACTATTAATAATGCAGAATAAAGTATTAAAAGACGTGGATTGTGTACTGTGACCCATATATTAGGATTTTTAAAAGTAATATTTTTCTGGGGCTGGCCCGGTGGTGTAGTGGTTAAGTTGTGTGCGCCACTTCGGGGGCCCAGGGTTCACAGGTTCGGATCCCGGGTGCGGACATACACATCACTCATCAAGCCATGCTGTGGTGGCATGCTACATACAAAATAGAGGAAGATTGGCACAGATGTTAGCTCAGCGACAGTCTTCCTCAAGCAAAAAGAGGAAGATTGGCAGCGGATGTTAGGGCAAATCTTGCTCACCAAAAAAAAAAAAATTTTTTTCTAATATTACCTTGAAAAGAATTTTTTTAACTTGGTTTTAATTTTTTAGTTCATAAAACCATTGTCAGCACATATTACTTAAGAATGTTCTATCATCATTTTTCTTTCAGTTTTTCCTCTAAACCAAACTTGTATCTTCTTTGACCATGCTTCGAATTCTTTTTTTTGTTTCACCAGCACAGCCAATATCCAGACTCAGAAATCTTTTAAATCATTTTTAGTCTTTGACATTCAGATTTATTCTCAAAAGCACTATTGATTTTTCCTTTGGAATGTCACTTCAATATATTGTTATTTTTCTTCCTTTTGCTGTTGCAAACCCAGTCTAAGTCTGAGCTCATTACCTTATTGTAGTGCAGTAATATCTTATCATCTTTAATTTCTCTAACTTTATCCTCTTTCCACTTCAATCCATTCTGCATTTGGTTATGATATTTCCTGTAAGTACTGTTCTCATATCCCTTCTTTGCTCAGAATGATTTCGTGGATTCCTCCATCATAGTGAAGAACATACAGTATTTAAGTCAGAATCATAAAATGTGACTTTTAAAATAAGGCTACCATGACCCAATTTTAAATTTTTTAGCCAGTCTTATGTCATAACTATTTTCAGTAGGTACAAGTGTGATATCTTAATTTTTCCTTGAATGTGACATATCTCTTCCTATTTCATGCCTTTTTTCATATTTCTTTAGTACTAGGGTTGTATTCCTTTCAGTTGTTCACCTGTCTGAGTACATCCATTCTCTGTAGTTCACTTAGCTCTTTTTCCATGTTTTACATGCAAGCTCTTTGCCTTTTTTTTTTAAATAAATCTTGCTTTCTTCCAACATTATAGTGTACGTATATATTTGGCACTTAAATATATTTGGATCTATATTGCTCTAGGCTTATGTTTGTTAGTCTCTAAATAGAGTTTACACTTTGGGGAGTGGGGTGGTGAAGAGGATAGGAATTAAATCCTAAATACCACTTCAGGACCTGGCAGATTAGTGAGCTTTCACTAAATATTTATTGAATAAATACAAATCTGTTTACCACAATGCTTATTACTTAAGCCCCACTAAAATGCTCAAATATTATTTGCTAGTTGACTTAGAGAATTAAAGTAATAACAACATTATCATCCCTAAAACATGTCTAATGACTTCAACAAAATTGCTGTAATATTTTTAATAGCCTTGCAATTTTTATCAAATGTTTTTCCATGGTTGTAATATTGAGCACATAGAAAATGTGGAATTTTCTTAGCATTGTATCATATACATATTTTCATGTTCTTATATAGTTTGCATTCTATTTTTAATAGTAGAATAGTATTCTAGTACGTGACGTTATGTACTTAAACATTCCCCTAGTTCTGGCTATGTTGCTTATTACCAAACTTTTTGTTATTATGAGACTTCAGTAAAAAGCTTCAGTGAACCAAATGATTCTTAAATATTAATTATATCCAGTTTTTAAAAAAAAACTAACTCAGAATTCCACGTTATTTCAGGCCTTTCGTGAAGGTTCTCGGAAATCATCAAGAGTTAAGGTAAATACATTAAATTTAAGCCCTTATTATCAACTGTCAGTTATTCAAGAGCTTACTAAGTGGTTGCTTGTCCATAATCTTTACTTTATGCCCTCTTCATTGTTTGTCATTTTCTTGCTTATTATATTTACCAGAAGTGGGACCATAGAGAATTCTAATTGGATTAATATACCACTCTTGGAGTTTATCAGTACTGTTAAAATCTTAATCAAAAGGAGGAGGTATATAAGCAATTTCCAGTATTAAAATTTAGGGTAATCTGGGGCTGGCCCCATGGCCTAGTGGTTAAGTTCAGCATGCTCTGCTTCGGTGGCCCAGGTTTGGTTCCCAGGCATGGACCTACACTGCTTGTTGGCAGCCATGCTGTGGGGGTGACCCACATACAAAATAGAGGAAGATTGGCACAGATGTTAGCTGAGGGTGAATCTTCCTCAAGCAAAAAGAGGAAAATGGCAACAGATGTTAGCTCAGGGCAAATCAAAAAAAGAAAAAGAAATTGGGGTAATCTGAATTTCACTTATCATTGCATTCCATGTCTCCAGTACCACTTTGTATTAGTATACTAGATGTATGAATGCAAAATCACATTTGAAATTTGAAAATTTACTCTTTTGCATAGTTGGGATTCTAGTGATTTTAGTCAAGTCAGTTGTTATAAAATACTATAAAATCACCTCAGATTCACTATATAAGTACAGACTAGTTGCTTGTATCTTGAATTAATTAGAATATATCCTCAATTTTGTAGATGCCAAGATTGCTGAGAGAAGCAAGGCTCCCTAGCTCTGCCTCCCCCTAAAAGATAGATTTATGTTGGATTGCAGAGGTCAGCTCTACAGTGTTAATATAGCTTTATAGCTTTCTAGGTTAGGCAGTAAAGGATAATGGATTTGTCAAGTTGTCAGATGTTAAAATAGGATGTGGGAGCATGTTATAGTACATCTGTTCTCCCTGTAGTATAGAAAATAATAATTAGTCATTATTCCACATTCCTGGAAAACAAATCATTCAACAGATGTTTAATGATTATTCTTGGGTAGTTTTGTAATTCTGTCTCAAGAATGTTAATACATGGTGTCACTCAGTATACTGCAAGTCCAAAGCGTCATAATATGTTCTTTATATGTTAAAGTTGGTGATTTTATACTTTTACTATATTAAACTTAGATTTATGGGATCTTCTCTGACACAGAATAAAGAGATCTGCAAAGTTTTTGGATTAGACTGTTGGAACCATTGACACTCCAGCAGTTTTCCTTTCTTCCCAATTTATCTGATTACCTCAACAGCAGGCTTAAAGAGGAAGGAGCATCTTTTACTTAACTGAAATATTTTCGTTTATTACATAAAGAAGTGACTAAGGAAATAAAATTTTAAAAATGCTTTGTGCATCTTTACAAATATTTTTTCCTTACCTTGAAGATCTCTCTTTAAGAACACTACGATTCCAGTAAGTAATTCTGTAGTGTTTATAAGGTTCAAGAGATACAGAAGAGCGGTATTAAATATATACCAGGTGAATAGAGGGGTTTTTTGGGGAGGAGAAAAGAATAATTTAAAAACTGACTAGGGCCGGCCCCGTGGCTTAGTGGTTAAGTGCGTGCGCTCTGCTGCTGGCAGCCTGGGTTCGGATCCCGGGCGTGCACTGACGCACTGCTTGTCTGGCCATGCTGAGGCCACGTCCCACATACAGCGACTAGAAGGATATGACATACAACTATCTACTGGGGCTTTGGGGGAAAAATAAATAAATAAAATTAAAAAAAACAAAAAAAAACTGATTAGATTGCTGAGGAAAGCCTTAATTTGTAGTGTCTCATATTTGTATAAAAGTCTGTTCTTTATCAAAGTGGTCATTATAATATAGAATATGTAAGAACATAAAATATCAATTGGTAAAATAAACCTACCCTATCAAATAGTTGAGCAACTTACTATAGTTTGTTTCATTGTAGAAAAGAATGATACTTTTTGTAATAAAGATTAATTGCTTATATGGAAGGTGGACTGATGGTAAATTTTAGTAAGTGTAACTGTACACGTGTATATGTCTAACAGGATATATAAGGACCTTTATGAAATCTATATGTGATTTTAAAATTTCACAGTTATGTTAGGTTGTGCATATTATAGAAATAATCTTTTTTCTCATCAAAGTGTTCAATATTTTAGAAAGAAATTGAGGAACAGCATTTACAAATAAACTGAAATTTCATGTGTTAAATCCATTATAAATTTGAATTATGCTAATGATAAGATAAAATATATGTTTCATCCTAAGATTCCAAATAAGAATTAATTGTGGGAGTCTAGGTTTTAATACATTTTAAAAATGTACGGTAGGGGCTGGCCCCGTGGCATAGTGGTTAAGTGCGCGCACTCTGCTGCTAGTGGCCCGGGGTTCAGATCCCAGGCGCACACCAACACACCGATTGTCAGGCCATGCTGTGGCGGCATCCCATATAAAGTGGAGGAAGATGGACATGGATGTTAGCTCAGGGCCAGTCTTCCTCAGCAAAAAGAGGAGGATTGACTTGGATGTTAGCTCAGGGCTGATCCCCGCCCCCCAAACACACACAATAAATAAATAAATAAAATATTTTAAAAAATAAATAAAAATGTATGGTAATTGTGCCTTTCTATAAGTTGCATTCCAATGAGAAAAGGGTTCCTTTTTTGTTTCACAACATATTAAGAGAGGTTGTAATTTTTTACTACTTGGCATTTAGCATTTTTATCTTACAGGTTTTAATAGGGAGTCTAGAAGGAGGAGCAAGCACTTAAGCTTGAAGGTCCTTACCCTTATTATGACCCATGAATTTGGGCTATGGACCATTTTGGGTTATTCCACATTCTATGAGACATTTTATTCTCATGTCAAATTTATCATGTGGACAATTGATTATAGTTCTTGGAATTACACTAAATTAAGATATCAAGATATATTTTTGTTACAAAACTTACTAAAATTGTAGTATTATAATTGTAGTATTATATCAGAAAGTAAGTTTATAGTTAATAAGCAGTATATGTAGTTTATATAATAATTGCAAATTTATTCTGGTTAAATAGAACTGTGAGTACAGAGTAGATACTGGCAGTCTTTTTTTTTTTAATTTTTATTTATTTATTTTTACCCCAAAGCCCCAGTAGATAGTTGTATGTCATAGCTGCACATCCTTCTAGTTGCTGTATGTGTGACGCGGCCTCAGCATAGCCAGACAAGCAGTGCGTCGGTGTGCGCCTGGGATCCGAACCTGGGCCACCAGTAGCGGAGCGCGTGCACTTAACTGCTAAGCCACGGGGCCGGCCTGATACTGGCAGTCTTTGAAAAAAAATTTTCATATGCTATCTTTTTTTAACCAGTAGCTGACAGTGACTCTGAAGTTTTGCGTATTTGCAGTTTTATCCAAATTGTATCCACATTTGTCTACAATAGTGATGGTGAAGCTTGAATTTCTGCTATTGCAACTTAACTCGGCTGCCTTCTGTTTTCCAACTCATATTTGTCTGGCATGCAGTATAAAAATGTAGTAGGCTGCTCATTTATGGTCTTCTTTTCATTAGGACCAACTTAGAAAGCCTAGCATTATTTCTAGTTTATATTATGTTCTTTTATATAGATTGTCATTTATTTTTTGTGTATGTCTGTATAAATACTTCAAGTCTAGATATTAATGCTTAATTTGCTGTGATTTTAGGGTTCAGCTCCAGAGATTGATCCTTCATCTGATGGTTCAAATTTTGGATGGGAGACAAAAATCAAAGCATGGATGGATCGATACGAAGAAGCAAATAATAACCAATATAGCGAGGGTGTTCAAAGGGAGGCACAAAGAATAGCTCTGAGGTTAGGCAATGGAAATGATAAAAAAGAGATAAATAAATCAGATTTGAATACCAACAGTTTGCTCTTCAAACCTCCTGTAGAGGTAAATATATCATTTGCCAAAAAATTATAAAGCAAAACCCTTTTTCTACTGTGTATCTTAAGTAGTTATACTAAAAGCAGTCAGGTTTAATCTCAACATTTTTCTGATTTTAGAGTCATATACAAAAAAATAAGAAAATTCTGAAATCCGCAAAAGATTTGCTTCCTGATGCACTTATCATTGAATACAGAGGGAAGTTTATGCTAAGAGAACAGTTTGAAGCAAATGGATATTTCTTTAAGAGGTATATTCATTTATTTTCCCATGTTAGTTTCTGTAGTTAAGTATTGAATTTTTGGCTATTTTACCAAGATGCTGTGTTTCTATGTACTTTGTTTTCCTAAGTGATCATTTTAATATTTAAAACTGTAGTGCAGTTGGACAATGATTAATGATAACTTTTGAACTATAATAACATAAAAAATGCAGATATATTCCTCAGTCTTTTATCCATCTCTTACCTTGCTGACACTCCTAAAACAATCTACTTCAAAGATAAACTGCAGCAATATAGGTGTACTTGAATTAAAAACTCTGATTACCTGACATTATAAGGTACCCTTTCCATCCAGGACCCTTCCTGTTTCCTTTTAACATAATTGCTAGAACCTGAAAAGACCATTGGTGACCACAGGCAAAACTCCTTCCTCTTTATTAAAGGATGTTAGATTTGGTCTTACATTATTGCCACCACTTTCAACTCCCACTTTCTGGGTAGTGGAATGGCTTTGGAGGCCTCTTCTTTGTATGGTTTGTGGCTTTTTTGGGGGAATTGATGTGATCCTTTGATAGCCATTGCTTCCTTACAGTCTGGAAGTATGTTTGTATCTCTAGGGAGATAACATTCTCAGTCTGTATGTTATAATTATTAAAAAATATTTGTTTATAACTTCACTTTTTATTTAAAATATGAAAGATACACAAGAATCCTTCCGTTTTAAAAGTATAGCAGATTTGATCTGAAACAGTGCTATAAATCAAACACTTAAATAAATATGCTAGGAAATAGGGACTATAAGCACATCCTATTATGAATCCTTCTGTAAAAGCAGTAGTCACTCCCTTTTAATCTTTCTTTGTAAATTTGAATTTCCACCTTCAATTAATACCTTTAATTTAGGTAAGGTTATTGGAGCAGGTAAAAATCTTATTAGCATGAACTACCCTAATGGTTAAGAATGGGTTCTGGTATCAGACTGCTTGTGTTCAAATCTTGTCTTCACTACTTACTGTGAGTCTTTTAGAAGTTTCTTAAGCTTAAAATGTTAGTTTATAATGCATTTCTTTCTTTGTAGACCATACCCTTTTGTTTTGTTCTATTCTAAATTTCATGGGCTAGAAATGTGTGTTGATGCAAGGACTTTTGGGAATGAGGCTCGGTTCATCAGGCGTTCTTGTACACCCAATGCAGAGGTAAGCTTATAGAAATTTTTGGGGGAGGCAGGGGTTGGGAGTGTGGAATCTGTGTATTAAGCACAAAATCTGGTAGCCTAAAACACTTTTTAACTGTTGATGCATTTTATACTGCCTAGCGTCTTTCCATTGTGAAAATTTAGGTGATACTGGCTTTAAGGTCTTAAAAATCACTTTGCACATTGAAGAAATTGTGATGGTCTTTGTAAAAGGAAATATTGGAACTTATGTTTATCCTGAAAGCTTTATTTATGGATCAAATATATGCTCTGATTTGATCAAAGTAGATGACAAAGCTGAAAGCTAAAGTAGATTTTATATGTGCTACTACAAAATTTTTCATAAAATTGTGTTTTAATGTAGAGTATAAAATATTTTTGGGTTGTTTTGTTTTTTTGTGAAGAAGATCGGCTCTTAGCTAACATTCGTTGCCAATCTTCCTCTTTTTGCTGAGGAAGATTAGCCCTGAGCTAACATTTGTGCCCATCCTCCTGTTTTGTATATGGGATGCCATCGCAGCATGGCTTGATGAACGGTGGGTGCGTAAGTCCACACCCGGGATCCAAACCTGTGAAACCCAGGCTGCTGATGCGGAGTGTGTGACCTTAACCACTACACCACTGTGCTGGCCCCCCTGGTTTTGTTTTTTCACATGCCAAAATAAATGTTTTTAATTTTATAATTATATGTTACAGTTAAGAGTGTAGGTTTTGAAGCAGACTTAACTAGATTCATGTCTTCTCTTTGACTTACTAGCTTTGTAACCTTGTCTGTGCTTCAGTTTTATCTGTAAAAAGGTGTTACGAGGACTAAATGAGTTGGTATATGTAAAGTACTAGAACAGCATCTGTCATAGAAAAGTATTCTGTTAACTGTACCATTGCTGCATTTCATCAAATCAAAGATGCCATCACTTGTAAAACTTCCAATTTCAGAGATGCTAAAAGGTGAAAAAATATGCATCATAGAATTGATGAAATACAGTATTTTCTTTTTAATGCTACATGGTGGGCTATAGAGCTTCCATCAAGCTTGCTTTGATGTACCTCCTTCCCAGTTGATAACCACTGATTTATGGTTATATCGTAATTAATGGCATATTTTCCATGTTGCATTTGTGAGTTACTTTGAAAAGAATAGTTTTCAAAATTGTAGGATGAGATGCTTCTAAAGGCAGAAAATAATTTATAGAAATATAAAATTATTCTTTTAACTAACAGGTGAGGCATGAAATTGAAGATGGAACCATACATCTTTATATTTATTCTATACAAAGTATTCCAAAGGGAACTGAAATTACTATTGCCTTTGATTTTGACTATGGGAATTGGTAAGTTCAAATCTGTAATTTCTTAACGTTTTTTATTTATCATGAGGCAATTAAAAGTACTCGAGAACAAGAATTTTGGTAGCAGCTTCCATTACAGCGTTGTTGCTTATTCGTTCTTTTCCAAACTTTCCTTAATTATTATTGTAATGTAAATGCTCATAGTAATTATAATTAGTAATCCTAATTCAGCCATGCAACACTGACTTTGAGGATTTTTTCCTTCTATTTTACGGGGTAATTTTAGTCATAGAGTTAATTTGGTTAATCAAGAAGAATGGATAATTTTACTTTTTGCACTGCAAAACAAAAGAAATGTGCCAAATTTTCTTTGCAGTATAGATTGAAAGAGTTTGTTGGAGATCTTGTAAGGAAACTCTGAGAATTATTGTTCTGAAACACTAGGGGGAAAAAACTTAATTCTGAGTATAGAAACTTCAATTTCAATTTTTAAAAATTTAATATAAGAAACATAAATATAATACAAAAGTCCATGTGCCGCCTTCTCAAATTAAGAAATAAAACATTATCCATTGAAGCCCTTCATGTTTCACAGCCATATTGCATCTCCCTTTTCCTCTTTTGCCAGAGATAACTGCCATCTTTGATTTGGTGTGTTTAGCATTTTTATTGTGTATATACATCCCTAAATAGTATCTACTATTTTGTATATTTTAAAATTTTATGTAAATTATAATCTGTATTATTTTGCTTTCATCTTTTCTCATTCATTACTTTTGTGAGATTCAGTTCTATTGTTATGTGTAGCTCTAGTTCATTCCTTGTTACTGCTGATGGCATTTATCCATTACACTATTGGTAGACCTTTAGATTTATAAAAAATGCTCCTGTGGCTTTTTGAACATGTCTGCATGTGTACATGTTCTCTCCATGGTAGGGACTAAGGGTGGAATTGCTGGCTTGTAGAGTGTGCCCAACCTCAGTTTTTACGTATGGGGAATGACCAGTTTATATTCGCACAGCTTTACTTCCTTGCTCCACTTCTTTAGGACTTTAAAATCTGATGCTAATCTATGTGAAATGATATCTTTTTATATTTTTAATTACCATTTTCCTTGATTATTTTATGACCCCAAGGTGTTTTTAATATATTGATTTGTCATTTGGATTTCCTCACTTAAGAATTGCCTAATTATCTGTCCATTTTTCTGCTGGGTAGTCTTTTTCTTACTGATTATTTTTTGGTGGGGGGGGGTTCTTTATATATTCTGTAGTCTTTTGGGTTATAAGCATCTCAGTTCATTTCCTCCTTTTCTGTATTTTATTTTTAAAATTTATATGGTATCCTTTTCAAATGCAGAAAGTTTTAATGTCCCTTATGTTTCCTGTCAATGAAAGCCCTCTTCCTTCAGTATGCATCTCTACTTGATTGTTGGAGTCAGATTTATCATGATAACTTAAGTGTTTCCTTTTTAGCCCTCTCTCCCTCAGAAGGTGGAAAATTTAGCATAATGGCTCTTTGCTCATTGCTTTGAGAGACTATATCCCATAGTGATTAAGAATATAAGCTTCTCATAATCTGTCGGTTTCAAATCCTAGCTTGTTCATGTATAGGTTATAACCTTATAAGGTTACTTATGTAACCTTGGACCAATTTCTTCATCTCTTTGTGCCTCATTAGCTCATCTATAATATGAGAAGACTACTACTCACCTAACAGGAATGTTTTGAAGATTCAATGAGTTAACATATGTAAAGTGTTTAAAACAGTTCCAGACACAAAATAAGTGCTTCGTAAACATTAGCTGTTGCTATCATTATTATTTGCAGTTGTATTATCCTAAAATCAAAGAAAACATCTAGAAAGAGTTGCAAGCTAGTTTCTATTAATACCTGATTTGGGGAGGTAGGGAGTAGACCATAAATGTTTGAGTTCCACCCCTGATTCACAGAATTAGGCAGTTTGATTTGTACCTCCAGCACTGAAAGCAAATGAGTAGGAGTATTAGAAACTTGGAAAAGTAAATATTTTTCTTGTGAACAAACATTAAACTACTTAAAACATGCAAAGTGGGAAGCTTCTATTATTGTTTGACTCAGATTTGGGCATTTAGCCTGTATCCTAGATGAACTAAATCTTGGTGGTAGAGATAAAGAGGGCAGAGTTATGAAATACTGAAGAGATGAAAAGTGTGGGCTTTAGACTCATATACACCTATATCTGAATGCCAGCCCTACTGCTTATTAACTGTGTGACTTTGGACAAGATACCCTCTCCGAGCTTTTATCTCATCTGTAAAATGGGAGAGAGCGCAATTATTTTTCAAGTTTCCGTTTGAAAGAGGGAACAGTGAAGAGGGGCAAAGGGAAGCATAACTAAATTTTTTCACGGTAGCTTTTTAAAGAAACCTGGTTATTGAAGTCATTCTTTAAAGTATAAGACAAACTAGTTAAGGTTTGGTATTTATTATACCTAGCATTTTTTTATTTAGGTCAAATTTAGGGTCAGTATTTTATCATATTATGTATACATATACTTTATAACACTCTGGGACCACTGAAGTAAATATGGTTTTTGCCTTATGTAAGCCACAATATCACTTTACTTAAAAAGACTCAATTTATTGGGTTTTTTTCCTTCTATAAACCATTACTAGTTATCCTTATGATTGAAGGTCTAATCTCTGGTCAGAAATCAATTTCTAATCATTACATTGTTTTTATGAGAAAATAAGATATTTTTTGTGATAGTTACCAGAAATGCAAATTAGTGAAAAGTAAGTATTGCTTATAATTAGTAACAGCATACAATTTTGTGGAGTTGCAGCTTAAAATGGATTAGAAAATTTTACAGTTTATGTCGTGAATAAATATTTAAATGGTTATCTTTCCAGTAAGTACAAGGTGGACTGCGCATGCCTCAAAGAAAACCCAGAGTGCCCTGTTCTAAAACGTAGTTCTGAATCCACGGAAAACATCAATAGTGGTTATGAGACCAGAAGGAAAAAAGGAAAAAAAGAAAAGGATATTTCAAAAGAAAAAGATACACAAAATCAGAATATCACTTTAGATTGTGAAGGAACAACCAACAAAATGAAGAGCCCAGAAGCTAAACAGAGAAAGCTGTCTCCACTGAGACTATCAGTATCAAATAATCAGGTACTTAACTATGCTCTACTGATTCTCAATGACAGAAGTTAACAAACGAAAAAATTTGTCATATTTTAACCTCTTTTTTGTTTTATGTAAAATGGTTTAAAAATTTTAAGTCCTTTCTGTTATTTAATAAAGTACTTATAAACATAAAATACAGGTTCTATTAGAATTTGTATAATATTTATTGAACTATTAAGAAACAACTCAGCCAGCAAATCCTTGCAGAATTGAATACAAGATTTTTCTAAGACTGGTCATTTTAAAAATTCTTCCAGATGGCACTGTCCTGTGTTCATAATAAATGTTCTTATTTAAAGTATTGAGCCAGGGCCGGCCCCGTGGCTTAGTGGTTAAGTGCGCGCGCTCTGCTGCTGGCGGCCCGGGTTCGGATCCCGGGCGCACACTGACGCACCGCTTCTCTGGCCATGCTGAGGCCGCGTCCCACATACAGCAACTAGAAGGATGTGCAACTATGACATACAACTATCTACTGGGGCTTTGGGGGAAAAATAAATAAAATTATTTAAAGTATTGAGCCATAAAATTTCCTTTTCTTTAATATTTGGGACGTAAATCAATTCTATAAGGGTGACAGATGAGATTTTTGAGAGAAAATTCTCTTAAGAACACATTAAGATAATTTTGGGGAAGGAATTTGGCCTATACTTTTGCCCTGCCAGGAAATATATTGTTATATGCCCTCTAAACAATTGGAAGTTAGGAACCACTATTTAAATGAAAATTAAGTAAGGTTTTACTCATCTCCAGTACCCTATCTTCTGAAATAATTTCCCTTTTGTTTTAAATTGAACAAACATTTATGAGCACATGGTATTTGTAGGCACTGGGTTTTGTGAAATTTGTGAAATAGTTGTATGTTTATGTTTTGGGAAGAATATCAACATAAGGCTATGTACCATATTTGACCTTGTGGGCTCTACTGATAAGAACATTATTGACTAGAACTTTAAAAAGCAAAATTATTTGATTGCATGATTTTGAAAAGTTTCTTGAATTAGGAAATCAGTTTTAAATTTCTGGAATGGATTTAAGTAGGCTTTTAATTTTTATATGTTGAATTAGTTGTGGTTGAAAGACATTTAAATTAGTTCAATGTCCCTAGTTTGTAGATGGAGCAGTAGTTTTTATAAAGCAGTTGTTTCCATCTTTCAGGAACCAGATTTTATTGATGATATAGAAGAAAAAACTCCCATTAGCAATGAAGTTGAAATGGAATCAGAGGAGCAGATTGCAGAAAGGAAAAGGAAGATGGTAAGTTGGGAAGCTAATAGCTGCTTTATGCTGTCACTTGGGCTTAGTGACAGCTGCTCTTCTCATTGCTGCCTTTACAAGGACTTTTACATTGTTTTTTGTTTGAAGTTAGCAAACATGCTGAGCATTTCTATTTGGCTTTGTCATTACCATTCAAGTAACTTCCACTAATCTGTTGTATTTTTACTGTGTATTCATTAGACATTTTAGAAATAATTTTTTAACATTTTTGAAGCTGAGAACTATTAATAAATTTTAATACCAGAATTACTGTTCAAAATGTCTTTCATTAGCCAAATGTATCCTTTCATAATTTAATGTAAAACAAAAATGGAATTTTAAAGCTATAATAGTACCAAATAAATGGTTTATGCAAAAAAAACCCCGTTTGGTAGCTACTATTTCTGTATTTCATACTGCTATCATAAAATAAGGTTTTCATTAAAATAAGTGTAGTATTTATATTCTTTGTATTATTTATTTGCAAATATCTGTATTAAAACTAGAACAAGATGTTGTCTTACAAATCCATAGCAATCGATATGTTTAGGCCAGTTAAGAAAGTATTATGATATAGTTTGCCCTAAAATTTGAAAATGACTTTACATACCAACTAATGATCTTAGGATCAGTTTTCCTCACTCCCCCTTTATTTTATATGCTCTTCTCTTGTTTCTTGTTTTAGTGATTCTCATGCTGTATTCCATGGAATCTCAGGTGTCACATACATAGGGGTAGGATTTTTGGAATTTGGTCATTGTAGGCCTACTTAGTGTAAGTCTGTTTTATTGCCTTGATGGTCATTCCTCTAACACTGATTCATTGTTGATGTTCAAAATTGTGAAAGCAATGCAGAACTGCTTCACAGCATCAGGATTTCAGAATCACTGCTCTGATGGGACAGGATAGTGTTAGAGATAGAAGAAAAACAAATATAGAGGAAAATATAGGAGGAGGTTGGTTATAAAGAAAAACAGAGTTCCTCTACCTAAAGGAATTACTTTGAATCTTTTTCAGGATTCAGTTATATCTAAATTACCTTACCTACCCAAATTTCCTGTGGCCCTTTCTTGACTAGATTTTCAGTATTGGCCTATTTATTCCACACTTGCCACAGCCTTCTATTTGCACTAAATCCTGGAGGAACTTGTAGAAAACCAATTCAGTGTATCACTGGTTTCTGTATGAGGCATGTGTCTGGTAGGAGGAACCTTTTTTACAAATGGCTTTAAGGGCTTTAACAACTGCTTTGAAAAAAATGTGAAATTGGAAAAAAAAAAAACCTGGAATCTGGTCTATGCCCATACAATAATCTTATTCAGATTGCAGTCTGTTTTAAAGTTTATATACCTATGGGGATACTTTTTTTTTTTTAATTGATGTCATAATAGTTTATAACATTGTGAGATTCCAGTTGTACATTATTGTCAGTCACCATATAAATGCATGGGGCTACTTTTAAAATACATCCTTCTGTCAATGCTGAAAAAGTTAGTGGAACTTTGAACATCCTCATTTTCAGATGCCAGAAGAAAATAGAGATATCCTTTTGCTGATGTTGAACTTTGGATAGATAGACAAAAAGTCTTACTTGGGAATCAATTTTTGGTCCTGATTTTGCCTGTTAGTATGCTATATTAATATAGCATTAATATGTCCATTTTAGCATATTCATTTTAATATCTGCTTCTAAGGTGGCTGTGCAGCTGGGTATTTTTCATAGGAATAAAATGTGGAAAACTTGAAAAGTATAAATATTTAGAATTTTTCTGGTATTTTGAAGGGATATGAAATAAATATTTAAAAATCTTTGGCTTCTTGACCTGTAGCCCTCAGTCATTGCAATGTTATTATTTCTAATTGGTACATTTCTTTGATGTTGTAATTATAGAATTTTTGGATATATTCAAATAAGCAGAATGCAAAAGCATACATCCTAGGATTCTTAAGCAATTGGTATGGTTTCTCCCCACCCCCTCCAAAGTATTAGTATTTGTGAGGACCAAAATATTTGGTTTTGAAGAGTTTAAATACTAATCAGCCTTTGTTTTTCTAGTGTTTGCCTTTTATATGGTTATGTTAACACTGGTAGTTGGAAAGATAAGGTCAACTCCTGAGAACCTTATTTTATTTTATTTTTTTAAATAATTTATTTTAGTTTTATTTCCCCCAAAGCCCCAGTAGATAGTTGTATGTCATAGTTGCACATCCTTCTAGTTGCTGTATGTGGGACGCGGCCTCAGCATGGCCGGAGAAGCAGTGCGTCGGTGCGCGCCCGGGATCCGAACCCAGGCTGCCAGCAGCCAAGCGCACGCACTTAACCGCTAAGCCACGGGGCCAGCCCCGAGAACCTTATTTTAAACTGATTTAAATTTCTTCCTGTGACAGGACAGACTATTTTTTTTTTTTTTTTGAGGAAGGTTGGCCATGAGCTAACATCTGTTGCCAATCTTCCTCTTTTTCCTTTTTTTCTCCCCAAAGCCCCAGCACATAGTTGTGTATCATAGTTGTAGATGTGTAGCTCTTCTATATGGGACGCCGCCTCAGCATGGCTTGATGAGCGGTGAGTAGATCTGCGCCCAGAATCCAAACCGGCGAACCCTGGGCCACTGAAGCAGAACACGTGAACTTAACCGCTGTGCCACTGGGCCGGCCCCAAGGACAGACTTTAAATCATTATGGATATAATAGAAAATACTAGTTGTCATGTACATTTATGAGACTGGGATATAAAAGGAGGCAGTCATACTCTCCTCCCAGATGAATACCACATAATGTCCAAATTCAAATATACTTCAGCCTGTCCTTTTGTAATATAACTTCAACCATATGAAATTGTTAATTTGACAGTTTTTACTTCCACAAATGGCAATTTCACACACAACCTAACATTTAGCATTTTGCTCAGTCTCCAAAAGTTGCACCAGTGGATTTATGTATTTTTGGCTGCTGGCTGCTTCTTTTTGGTGAGAATGGAAGATCAAGTCTCTGCCTTCAGAGGCATTCACAGAACAATTACAATGCAGCAAGAAGTGTGATAAAGGAGATATAAATATGATAGATAACTTATAGCTGGGGGGATCAGAGACCATTTCATGAACTAGGAAGTATTTACAATGGACCTTATGAGTAGGGTTTAAACAAGTACAGATCAACTTGTGGCTAAATTGTATGGAATTGAATGGATGGTTATTTCTGTAAGGGACATAACCTGGAGGTAGTTATAAATGTGATAAATTATATTTGGCTGGGATTATAGGCTGCTTTTTGAGGGGTGGGGAGGGGTATAGGGAGATAAGGTTGGTGGGTTGTAGATCACATGAAGTGTTGAATGATGATTAATTCAAATGACTGTGTGGCCAGGGTAGAAAGCTATTCTTTTATTAACATTTTCCTTTTCCCTCCACTGTATTTTGTCCCCCCCCCCCCCCCACTTTAAGAAGTTGTTACCTGCTTACAAAAGCAAACGTGGCTAAATGGTATGGAACTGAATAGATGGTTATTGGGCATTTCCTCTTTAGCTAATAAGAGATGATGCTTTGGCAGTGCGTTGGAATTGACTTGGGAGAATCTTACTTTCAGCCCAGCTAAGCCATGGCAGTTGAAATACAATAGGCTGTTTATACTCACCTGATTCCAAAACCAGGGCACTATTGAGTGGACTCCCTCAGGGTACACAGTAGTTGAGGTGAGGTTAACTTTATATTAAAAAATAAAACCTTAGAAAGATTTAAATAAAAAAAGAGGCCCGCCCCCCCATTTATAATGGCATGAAAAGAACCTCCTTTTTAGTATCTTTTAATATTATATTTTCAAAATTTTCCATAAACTTATGGAAAGACTGTACCTTGGGAATATAGTCTTGGTAATACCTGATGGCCTCTTATAGTCAGATTGCTTAAACTGGAGTCCCTGGAAGGTGGTTCAGGAGGTCTTCACATTTAGGAGGTTAGAAATTTGAGAAACAACAAAAAGGATATGAAGGATATGAAAAAGGGATAGTCACCTAGGTGTAATATTCTTGAATTTGTCAAGCAATTAGGGTAATCTAGAGTTAATTGTGTATCACTAGAGTATAAACTACGTAAAGGCAAGAATTTGCAGTTTTATTCATTGTCATAGCCCCAGCTCCTAGGGGAAAAAAAGTACTTGGCTTTTATAAAAGTAGATGGTCCATAAATGAGCCTCCTAAACTTTGACGGCAGCCATTTGAGGAAAGCTATAGATAGGCCTGTGAGAGTCAACTAAATGAAGCTTCTGTATAGCCTAGGTAGTGCCCTGGAGGCCTTGCCAGGATGCAGGATTTCCTACAATTTTCTCAGCCCTCATCCTTCACATCAAAGAGTATTCAACAGAACTCTAATTTAAGATGTTTTGCGAAAGAGAGAGCTCTGTGGCCAGTTGAGTTTAGTAAACAGTATACCATGTCCCCAATTTTGAGATTCCCAGTATATATGGTATGTTTAAAAACTCTTGAGAAATTCGGTTTATGTCAGCATTTCCTAATAAACTTGTCCACCCTTGCAGCTTGTTTTTTGTGGTAACACCTCGGACATCACACAGATTTTTATTCCACGGAACAAACACACTCTGGGAAAACACTACTGTAGAGAATCCATGCTGTTACTAATGCCTCTAGGAAGTGACTTGATTTAGAAGATGCAAAAGAAATTTCAATGATAGTTATAACTAGGGAGGGTAAAATTTGTTGCCAGAAGAGTCATCTGATAACATGATATATATTACTCATCTCACTTTTCTTTCCTTATAGCAAAATTAAGTTGATGCTGATTGCTAATTTTTTTTTTTTTTTTTTTTTTTTTTTTTTTTTTTTGTGAGGAGATCAGCCCTGAGCTAACATCCGCCAATCCTCCTCTTTTTTTGCTGAGGAAGACGGCCCTGGGCTAACATCGGTGCCTATCTTCCTCCACTTTATATGGGACGCCGCCACAGCATGGCTTACCAAGCAGTGCGTCGGTGCGCGCCCGGGATCCGAACCAGCGAACCCCGGGCCGCCGCAGCGGAGCGCGCGCACTTAACCGCTTGCGCCACCGGGCCAGCCCCGCTGATTGCTAATTTTAATTTTCTGAGGTCCCGTTTTCTCTCATCAGAATTTAGGAAGTGTATTTTTAAAGATAATGATGTTGTGGTACTGAATAGCAAAAGGAACCCAATTATTTTTATAGGTATTCTAGTCAAACAAAATGAGACTATTCAGCTTTAACTGCCTCCTAATAAATTCAAGATTTCCAAAATCTTGTTTAAATCAAATTACACGCCTTCAAATAACATGCTTTATATACTGTATACACAATTCTTACTCATTTAACAAAAATTGGAGTGTTTGCTATAAGCTGAGCACCATTTAAGGTACTAGGTGAACAAAGAAGGCAAGGTCCCTGTTGTAGAGAAGCATTCATGGAGGCTGGGGTGCAGGGATTAACAAGCGAATATCAAACAGAAAATAGTACTATGAGGATAAACTAAATTGTCATGTCGTGCAGAAGAAATGGAGATACCACACACGCCATACTTGCTATTTTGGAATGATTTTATTGGTAACCAGTAATCTTATCCATTTTTTAAAAGATTAATAAATTAATCTCTAATTCCTATTCAAAAGGATAAAGGAAGTTATTTGAGTAAGGAATCTTTTAATTTCTCTATTTCAAGGCTGTAGAGTAGGGTAATTTGGCAGGTTGGCCCTGCCGTTTCCCTTTTAAAAGGCAAGTTTTTTGTTTTTGTTTTTTTAAAAAGAGCCACTTTTTACCTGGTAGCAAGGTAAAAAAGTAAATCAGGAGTCCCTAGATGTCTTCATTTTTTTTCCTTCTCAATTCTTATATCCTAGTACTAGCAAATTTCTCTCTAAAGCTACCTTGGGGCATCCACAGTTCATAAGCTTATTTTTACTCAGTTTCAAATTACCAGATATCTCTAATCGGGATGAATTATACCAATTTACTCTGAAGTTTTTTTTTTTCAGTTGCAATGTTGTATAAAACTTGAATTCACATTATTATTTAACCCTTAAACTATATGGACCTTAGGTTTTCCCCATTTGTTGAATAGTAGGAGGCTTAGACAAGATCTCCATAGTCTCTTCCAAGTATAAAGTTTTATGATTTCAAAGTAAATTTGTGCTCCAGTGTGTTTATAAATTGAAGCACAAAGTTGGAATAAAAAGTCTCAAAATACGTATTCCTCATGTAATGAATTCCTATAAAGGGATATTATTAAGCAGATTTTCTTCTGCTTATAGGAAATTACAATATATCTGCTATTGTAAAACCATAAACTAAGATATGTCATAAAAGGAATCTATAGATAGATTTCATCAGATCCCTCATAGTTGAGTTGAGCACCCAACACTCCAGCATTAACAGTGTGTTAAAAGCTAATGTAGTATTCCTGAAAGGAACCCTATCTGATTCTAATTCTGTATCGGGGTCTATCAGTTGTCCAGCTCGCAGATAATGACTTTGAGGTCTGGACAGACTCACTGGCTTGGAATGAGTCATGGTTATAGAATACGTAGATCTTAGTAGTAGCTTTATGTAACAAGTATAATCTAAACTACATCAAGCACAGATGTTAGGGTTCTTGGACTGTCAGCCTGGGGTTAATTAGGACTCCTAATTTCTCTAATCATCTACCCAATCAGCTGTAATTACTTCAAGCTATATATAAAACTTATTTTTCAGTTAGATCTATAAAATGGTGGTAAATTTTCAGTCATTAAATAGATACTGTATATCTGGTTATGGGTCAAAGAATGTATTAGATGCAGTGGTGAATATAAAAGCTGAATAACATATGAACCTTAAGGAATTTAAAATAAAAGTAGATCAGTTCGCTAATGATTTTTTCATGTAGAAAATCAAAGGCATGCTTACATTTCCAACATGAAGCTGGGTTAAAGCTATTAAGGTATCTGTTTAGTGCTTTCAGTTAATAACTGTAATAAATGCAGGAAGAGTTATGCTTTATTTTGCTTTATGTAGGGTGTCAGTGGTTGTTCACTGGAAATAAGAGTAAATTAGGAGCCAGGAAACTTGGATAATAACTATGGCTTTGCCTTTGAGTGAGCCACCAAATACACATGGGTTTTGGTTTCTTCAGCACTGTAGCACTAGATGATTTTTTAAGATCCTGACCAGCTCAAAAAGACTGAGTCATCTCTAAATAAAAGATTTTGCTCTGACTATCACTTAGTTGTATTGTTTACAAGGGAGTTCAATTTTTAACTGAATGAGTTTGGTCTTTACATCAAATAATTTTATCTCTGACCCTCTCTCTCACCATCTAAAACAAGTGAATATTGGACCATATCAAAGAAACATCTTTTGGTGTAAATTTTATCTTAGAAAATTCTGGATAATCATGATGTAGAAAATATCTCCCTTGGGTGCCTGGCTTGTGGGTAATTTTTTTTTTTTTTACACATAAAATGATTCTTGCTAAGACACGTTTGTTTCTTCTGGAAAAATATACTTTTCCCTGATTTAAGTTTTTTTTGAAGAGAGACAGCCACAATAATTAAAACACCACTCCCCTCCCCCATTCAACAGCTGAAGCAGTTAGGAAAATCATCTTTTACTTACTTCAGATTTCTAAATTTGGAGTTTTAGAAAAGCTCTGATATAGGGAGACAGGGTTTTTATAGAGAGCCATAAGATAAAAGGAGATTGAATAAAGTGGTTTTCAAAGACCACAGACAAATTATCTAAGGAAAGAATTCAGCCTTAAAACTTCCAGTTCCAGTAAAAAGACTATCTTTTGCCTATGCTATTTATTTTAGTGTCTGATTGCCCATCCCAGACCAGGAGAGCTAAGATGCAGATAAGTATTCATGAACAAGTAATCTTACCTCTTTGGACCTCAGTTTCCCCACCTGTAAAATAAAGAGGGTGAAGGTAACACATTTTGTAAGAGTGACACGTTTGCAGTATGGCAATTTGTTATAACTAATTAGAAACTTAGAAGAAGTCTCAAAGGAGTTTTGCTGACATACTACTTTGTTCTCTTACTGAGTATAACAAAAAATATATAAGAAAGAGTAAGCAGAAGTTTCCAGAGCGTAGTGTCTTAATGCTTCAATCTCTGCTGATAATTACTGGAACTAAAGCACCAACGTTGAGAAGACCATGCAGCCAGACCTTGAGTTTCTGATTTTTCTTTCTTTCTTCCCCACATCGATGACAATAAAGGAGGAAAGACAATTGGATCTGAGCCTCAGGACCTGGTTCTTTTCATATGGAGAACTGGACAGTTGATGGACGTGCTTCCTGTTTCTGGTTGAAAGCTGAAGCATTTGCCAGGCCCACTGGCCAAGGCTCTGGGTCTTGCTTTTAATGTTCTCTCTCCAAAGAGAACTGATGCTCAAAGGAACTCTTGCTGTTCCTCAGTCTCTGCCTTGAACTGTCAGTGTAAGACAGGAAGAGCAGAAGGTAGAAGAATGCCTTATAAGAATTATAATGAAGGGCAAGAGAGCTAAAGTAGAAATAATAATTAACATTTATGGAATGGCTACCATTTTCCAAGTACTGTTGGAAAACTTCACAGATATTTTCTATTTGAACTCAATAAGAATTCAGTGAAGTGTAAGTATTATTACCCACATTTTATAAGAGGCTCAAAAAAGCTAACTAGGGTTGTTACGTTGCCTAGGGTCATAGAGATAGTAAATGACCGGTAGAACCATGATTTGAACCCAGGACTTCACCCCACTATATCCTGTTACTACATGTCAATAATATAGTCCCTCCTTAAGTTTATATGAATTTAACCTTTTCAACATATCATTACCTTAGGAACTTTGAATCTTATTAAAAAAGGCTCACTTCTGTATTATTGAGAAAAAAAGATTTTCAGTTTGGTAAAGCAAAGTAGTTTTTGAGGCTTTTTTTTGTTTTGCTTTACCCTTAACACCGACACTCAATCATCCTTGACACTCAATCATCCAAGTGTTCCTTTCATGAAATATATTTGTAATGGCAGAGCTTACCAAGATATGTGGGATTTGGATCCCAAATATCCCACGATCTTGAATCAATATAAATGTTTTTCCCCTGTATCTACCATCAATAGAAGTGTTTTGCTAACATCATAGAAATTATTTTTAAAATTTGTTATAAATGACTGGACTTTTAACTTTTACTGCAGAATAATAATACTTATTATGCCACCTAAAATTTAAATTTTGTAGACAAGAGAAGAAAGGAAAATGGAAGCAATTCTGCAAGCCTTTGCCAGACTTGAAAAAAGAGAGAAAAGAAGAGAACAAGCTTTGGAAAGGATCAGCACAGCCAAAACTGAAGTTAAAACTGAATGTAAAGATGCACAGATTGTCAGTGATGCTGAAGTTCTTCAGGTAGTAGTAGTATTCAGATCTAGTTGTATTTTCACACTTCAATACTTTCCCATAAAATTTCCACACATGATTTCATTACATCTATAAAGAATTTTTTTTAATATTTCAGTTATTTTAATGTTTTGCAAAAAAATTGACCAGTAAAATACATAAAAACATGTATATGGGGGCACACATTTTTTCTTCTACCTCAGGCTCCCGTTGGTTCAAAAGGGCACTCTTACTAATCCTGGGTTATTTAAATTTTTTAATTTTGTTCTGCATGGTATTTTTTTTTTCTTTATTGATGTCTTAATAGTTTATAACATTGTGAAATTTTGGTTGTACATTATTGTTTGTCAGTCACCATATAAATGCCTCCCTTCACCCCTTGTGCCCACCCCCAACTCCCTTGCCCCTGGTAACCACCATACAGTTTTCTCTGTCTGTGTGTTGGTTTATATTCCACATATGAGTGAAATCATGTGGTGTTTGTCTTTCTCTCTCTGGCTTGTTTCACTTAATACCCTCCAGGTCCATCCATGTTGTTGCAAATGGGACAATTTTGTCTTTTTTTATGGCTGAGTAGTATGCCATTGTATATATATACCACATCTTTATTCAATCATCAGTAAAGGGACACTTGGGTTGCTTCCACTTCTTGGCTGTAGTGAATAATGCTGCAGTGAACAGAGAGGTGCATAAGCCTCTTTCAATTCTTGATTTCAAGTTCTTAGGATAGATACTCAGAAGTGGGATAGCTGGCTCATAGAATATTTCTATTTTTAATTTTTTGAGGAATCTCCATACTGTTTTCCATAGAGGCTGTACCAGTTTGCATTCCCACCAGCTGTGTATGAGGGTTCCTGTTTCTCCACATCCTCTCCAACATTTGTTATTTTTTGTCTTGGTGATTATAGCCATTCTAACGGGTATAAGGTGATATCTTAGTGTAGTTTTGATTTGCATTTCCCTGATGATTAGCGATGTTGAGCATCTTTTCATGTGCCTCTTGGCCATCTGTGTATCTTCTTTGGACAAGTGTCTGTTCATTTCCTCTGCCCATTTTTTGATTGCGTTGTTTTTTTGTTGTTCAGTTGTGTGAGTGCTTTGTATATTATGGAGATTAACCCTTTTTCTGATACATGATTTGCAAATATTTTATCCCAGCTGCTGGGTTGTCTGTTCATTTTGATCCTGGTTTCACTTGCCTTGTAGAAGCTCTTTAATCTGATGAAGTCCCACTTGTTTATTTTTTCTTTAGTTTCCCTTGTCCAAGTAGACATGGTATCCGAAAAGATTCCTTTATGACCAATGTCAAATAGTGTGTTGCCTGTATTTTCTTCTATGAGTTTTACAGTTTCAGGTCTCACCTTCAGGTCTTTGATCCATTTTGAGTTAATTTTTGTGAATGGCAAAAGCAGATGGTCTACTTTTATTCTTTTGCATGTGGCTGTCCAGTTTTCCCAGCACCATTTATTGAAGAGACTTTCCTTTCTCCATTCTATGTTCTTAGCTCCTTTGTCCAAGATTAGCTGTCCGTAGATGTGTGGTTTTATTTCTGGGCTTTCAATTCTGTTCCATTGACGTGTGTGCCTGTTTTTGTACCAGTACCATGCTGTTTTGATTTCTATTGCTTTGTAGTATGTTTTGAAGTCAGGGATTGTGATGCCTCCAACTTTGTTCTTTTTTCTCAGGATTGCTTTAGCTATTCAGGGTCTTTTGTTGCCCCATATGAATTTTAGTATTCTTTGTTCTATTTCCATCATTGGGATTCTGATTGGGATTGCATTGAATCTGTAGATTGCCTTAGGTAATATAGACATTTTAACTTTGTTTATTCTTCCAATCTATGTGCATGGGATATCTTTCCATTTCTTTGTCATCATCTATTTCTTTCAATAATGTCTTATAGTTTTCACTGTATATAGGTCTTTCACCTCCATGGTTAGATTTATTCCTAGATATTTTATTCTTTTTGTTGCGATTGTAAATGGAATTTTTTTTTGTGTTCTCTGTTAGTTCGTTATTAGCATACAGAAATGCAACTGATTTTTGTAAGTTGATTTTCTACCCTGCAACTTCGCTGTAGTTGCTGATTATTTCTAATAGTTTTCCAATGGACTCTTTAGGGTTTTCTATGTATAAAATCATGTCATCTGCAAACAGTGAGAGTTTCACTTCTTCATTGCCTATTTGGGTTCCTTTTATTCCTTTTTCTTGCCTAATTGCTCTGGCCAGAACCTCCAGTACTATGTGGAATAAGAGTGGTGCGAGTGGGCACCCTTGTCTTGTTCCTGTTCTCAGAGGGATGGCTTTCAGTTTTTCCCCATTGAGTATGATGTTGGCTGTGGGTTTGTCATATATGGCCTTTATTACGTTGAGGTACTTTCCTTCTATACCCATTTTGTTGAGAGTTTTTATCATAAATGGATGTTGAATCTCGTCAAATGCCTTCTCTGCATCTATTGAGATGATCATGTGGTTTTTATTCCTCGTTTTGTTAATGTGGTGTATCACGTTGACTGATTTGTGAATGTTGAACCATCCCTGTGTCCCTGGTATAAATCCCACTTGGTCATGGTATATGATCCTTTTAACATATTGCTGTATTTGGTTTGCCAATATTTTGTTCACTATTTTTGCATCTATGTTCATCAGCGATATTGGCCTGTAGTTTTCCTTCTTTGTGTTGTCCTTGTCTGGCTTTGGTATCAGGGTGGTGTTGGCCTCAGAGTGTGTTAGGAAGTGTTCCATCTTCCTCTATTTTTTGAAATAGTTTGAGAAGAATAGGTATTAAATCTTCTTTGAATGTTTGGTAAAATACTTTGGAGAAGCCCTCTGGTCCTGGACATTTATTTTTTGGGAGGTTTTTGATTACTGTTTCAATCTCTCATCTATAAAGAATTTTTAATGTCTGATACTAGCCTTTCAGTAGCATTTTTCAAATCCCATGCGAGTTTAAACTTGAGGTATGAGACTTGACTTGCTTTGTTTTTGAGAGTAAGAAAATTTTTAATTATGTCAATTTAGTATATATCAGAATTCTTAAAGAAATTTGGGGAAGTTAGTTTCTGAAGCAGATTAATGCTATTAGATTCCAACTTCTCACTTATATAAACAAAGCATCAGAAGTTCCATTCTGTTGTATTTTGAATCAGGAACAAGCAAAAGAAGAAACTGCTAGCAAGCCAACCCCTGCCAAAGTGAACAGAACGAAACAGAGAAAAAGTTTTTCTCGGAGTAGGACTCACATTGGACAGCAGCGTCGGAGACACAGAACTGTCAGCATGTGTTCAGATATCCAGCCATCCTCTCCTGATATAGAAGTTACTTCACAACAAAATGATACTGAAAATACTGTACTTGCAATAGAACCAGAAACTGAAACTGCACTAGCAGAAATAATTACTGAAACTGAAGTTCCAGCACTTAATAAATGTCCTACAAAGTACCCCAAAACAAAGAAGGTATGATTCTTAATGAATGTAAGAACTGTTTTCTAACAACAGTGTCTTATGATGTTAAATATATTTGTGTTTTTTAAAATTCAATCTATAACATTTCATAAGGAACAGAATGAGAAGTGTAGTTTTTATACTTGCAAAGTTTTTTAACTAAGAACAAGAATTGAAAATTGTAAAATCAGTTAATATAAATGTTTGCATTATTGTTATGAAGGCAATTTACTATTCAGTGTATATCAAGACTTCCTTTCAGTATTACAGTTCATGTACCCTGTGTACTAAATTTACACTTCTCAGAAACAACTGATTTTTGATATGTTATCCTTTCTTCATATTTTTTAAATAAATTCTACGGTATAGGTAGATTATAAGAATTAAATGTGAAGAGATTGTTTGCTATAAAATATACTAAGAATGTGAGAATTTATAAGGAAGGATAGTTTTAGATCAAATTATTAATAAAAATCTTTGAAAAACCACTGTCAGATTTAATGAAGCAATTACGGGAAACTGTTCACTGAGATAAACCAACCTGAGCTTTATAGCTCAGAAATAACAGAACATTCTTATGAAGCTTCTGTTTTTCTCTCACTCTGAGTAGAGTACAGCAGATTGGAGCAGAGATACTGAAGTGGTAATCTTTAGGCTCTTTGGAGAGGGGGTTAGATCACAAATGGATCCTTCTCACACATTTCTATAACAAAATACTTTGCAACTTAATTTATCTTGTCTTTGTTCTTACCAAATTCAGTAGAGTCTGTATGTACTGTGAAACCATGAAAAGTTTATTTAGTAAACATCTCGGATGAACCAGGGAGTATACTTCAATGGCAAGTCAGAGTTAGTTAGAGATGAGATCCAAACACAGTTCTGTCTAAGTCTGTACTCTCCTTACTGCACCACAAGTCTTGAGCAAGCAAGCCAATGCTTGCCTTTAACAATGAATGAGTGGTTATCGTTGCCCACTCTGGAAGTACAAAAAAAACTGCAGCTTTTCTTTGTAATTTGGATTAGTGAAAAGAAAAACGCATGTTTAAAAGAGAAGCTACTTTCTTGATTACAAATGTGAGTCCATGCCCTTTAATTATTAAAATGACTAAACTATCGTGGTGCTGTAGATTTACTTAAACCTCTGGTCTGAGATGTAGGCTTCTATATCCTGATTCTCTAAAAAAATCTATTTTGCCACAAGTTTTGCTTATGGTATTCTCTGTTATTTTAAACGACATACTGTTGACAGAGTACCAAATTATGATTTCCCCTAATGTAAAGCCCTCATCAATTTAATAATACATAGCACTTATTCTGTGCCAGATACTGTTTGAAGAGCTTTATATATATATATATTAAATATTTAACTGTTTTAATCCCCACAATAACCCTATCTGTAGAGCTAGTTTCTATTATGACCCTTCTTTTACAGATAAGGATTGAGATGTAGAAGAGTTATATAACTTGCTGCAGTCATGGTGTAATGGCAAAGCCAGGATTCACACCTGGCTGTCTGGCTGCAGACTCCATGTGCTTTAGCACCTCATTCTATTGCTTGTCCTAGAAAGAAAGTTCTACATAAATTGAAAAAAGAGGGAAAGAAAAGATGCCAAAATGTTTGTAGTGATTATCTCTGGAAGACGGGATGTGGGTAGATTATTTTATTTTTTTAATGTGTGTGTTTCTATATGTGTATGTGTGAGAATGTATGTGCAAATATATACATACTCCTTACTCCTTTTTCTACAAATTACACTCATAATAAAAAAATAATTTGATAACTAGATGGAAAAGATATGAATGTACACACAGCAAAGAAAATGTGCTTGTGCTGACAAATAGAATTCTTATTCTCATGCCCATTACAATGAACTGTACTAAATAAGTAGTTTATTAAGAAAAAAGGTAATCATTATACTTTAGGATCAGGAATATTCATATAGCCAAAATTATGTACATTGTAGATCAGAAATTCAACAGAATTAATAAAAGAATTCTGTGAACTTAACAAAGCATAGAACTTAGAGGAACTTTCAAACCCCTTAAATCAATAGTGATTGTCAGCACTGACTTTTTTTTTGTTTTTTTTTTTTAATGTGTATTCACAGGTCTCATCTCCTGGAGATTCTGATGGCCAGTCAGGGTGGAGAAGCACTGCCTAAAATCAGATTTTTCTAACAAACTGAATGTTTTATACCTATAATAGAAGCAGTAACAAATCTAAATTTAGTATTTGTGTTTATAAGATGGTACTGAAGTCTCTTAGATTTTAGTATTGTACCAAAGCTACCACATGTTTTGTTCCTACAAAGTATTATTATGTAGAAAATTTTAGGAGTAAGAGTAGATAACCAAGGAAATGTAGAATGACTTATACTGATTTTTTGGACATCATATATCAATGATTTAAATTACTCAATATATCATTTTAGATAATATATCAATTTCAAACTTGGTACTAGAATATTCTATAGGAGAATCTGTGTAATTACATATATAGTAATCCAGATTTTTCTTTTCTCTAGCACTTGGTCAATGAATGGTTAAGTGAGAAGAATGAGAAGACAGGAAAACCTTCAGACAGCCTTTCAGAAAGGCCTCTGCGCATAACTACAGATCCTGAAGTGTTAGCTACACAGCTCAATTCTTTACCAGGTCTCACTTATAGTCCCCATGTATACTCTACTCCTAAGCACTATATTAGATTTACTTCACCATTCCTTTCAGAAAAAAGGAGAAGAAAAGAACCTACTGAAAACATTTCTGGCTCATGCAAGAAGGTAAACTTTTTTTTGGATATAAAAATCTACGATGAGCCAAATGTCAATCTCATTCCCTACTACCATTCCTGGTAGCAAAATGCTTTTAGAATCTGCTCTACATTTATGGGCTATATAAACAACTACAAACTGATTTCTATTCATTTATTGTTTTATTTCAGCGATGGTTGAAACAAGCTTTAGAAGAAGAAAACTCAGCAATTTTACATAGATTTAATTCACCCTGTCAAGAAAGATCCAGAAGTCCTACAGTCAATGGTGAAAATAAAAGTCCACTACTATTAAATGATAGCTGTTCCCTTCCAGGTAGAATTTCTTTTCGGTATTGTTTTAATGTGAAGAATGTGTCGATATATAGGTTTATAACAGGCATAGTCCAGTTATTTTTGACTTTACAAAAGAAGCAGATTGTTATATATATTTCCTCTTTCCTGTCCTCCAACCTTTTAGATGAAGACGGACATGAAAACCTTAGTAGTACCATGTATTTGGGGGATTATGGTTGAATTTTTGGCCTCGTTTTGGCTTTTTGGCTAGCTGCTTTTCAAACAGATTCAAAAGGACTCTTAGAATCAGTTAAATTAACATCTGTACTTGTAAGATTTCTTAGAGACCCCTAGGTCTTTAGCTTTCTGGCAAGATAATGCTTGCTAATGGTGAAATGAACTAATTTGGGGAGTGGGGAGAGACTGCTTCATGTTAGTAAAACCCTGAAATTTAGTTTTTGGATGAAAGTCATCGTAATTATTGTTGTCGATGTTTCAATCTTTACAATTACATATTGTAGAAAATACCAGCAGTATAATTTTTTATAAATTATTATTTCAC
Organism: Diceros bicornis minor; assembly: GCF_020826845.1. Lineage (NCBI taxonomy): Eukaryota > Metazoa > Chordata > Mammalia > Perissodactyla > Rhinocerotidae > Diceros > Diceros bicornis. The sequence continues at coordinate 13,083,446 of NC_080742.1, read as the reverse complement.
CAGCAGATTTAACTACACCACTAAAAAAACGAAGACTTTATCAGTTGCTAGATTCTGCTTACTCAGAAACCTCCACACCGACTCCCTCACCATATGCTACACCAACTCACACAGATATTACTCCTACGGACCCATCATTTGCTACTCCTCCACGGATGAAATCAGATGATGAAGCTTGCAGAAATGGTTATAAGCCCATATATTCACCAGTTACCCCAGTAACTCCCGGCACACCAGGAAATACCATGCACTTTGAGGTGAGAAATTTAAATGAAAAAAATTTCTAACCCATGGGGATGGGGTTTCTTTAATAGCTCCCTCGCCACCTTTAACAACTAGTGTACTGAGAGTAGAAAAAACGTTTTTAAGAAACTTTTTTTGTGAGGAAGATTAGCCCTGAGCTAACATCTGAGGACAATCCTCCTCTTTCAGCTGAGGAAGACTGGCCCTGAGCTAACATTCGTGCCTATCTTCCTCCACTTTATATGGGACGCCACCACAGCATGGCTTGACAAGTGGTGTGTCGGTGCGCGCCCAGGATCTGAACCTGCGAACCCCAGGCCGCCACAGCGGAGCTCGCCTACTTAACCACTGCACTACCGGGCCAGCCCCCATTTTTAAGAAACTAAAAGAGAAAATTTGGAACATGCATTTATGTGAATTTAAACTTTTTTATTTTCATTAAAATTAGTATAACTTTCATCTCATGGTGACTTTAGAGTCAGACTAAATGACTGTGTATCAAACTGACCTTAAAGCAAATATCTTATATAGGGAATGGAAATAGAAAATTTAAAACCAAAGTCAGTGTAGTAGTTTCTCGTTCTAAGTTTTCATTTCTATAAAGATCATGGATTTAATTATATATTTTAATTTTCAATTCTAATTATTTCTTTTATATAGAATATTTCTTCCCCAGAAAGTTCTCCAGAAATTAAGAGACGCACTTACAGTCAAGAGGTAAGGAATTATTCAAAAAGGTTATTTAAATTGGTGACTCTTTCCTAGTATCATTATTTTGCTTAAATTATCGGTACATTTAAAATAAGTAGTCTCAACATGTGGTTATTTGTGTAAATTTTTTTTTTTTTTAATTCTGTAAACAGGGCTATGACAGATCTTCAACCATGTTAACATTGGGGCCTTTTAGAAATTCTAATTTAACTGAACTGAGTCTGCAAGAAATAAAGACTATTGGTTACACCAGCCCTAGAAGTAGGACTGAAGTCAATAGGCAGTGCCCTGGAGAAAAGGAGTCTGTGTCAGACCTTCAACTGGGACTCGATGCAATCGAGCAAACTGCCTTACATAAAACCATGGAAGCACCTACACATGACAGGACTGATTCTAACAGCCAACTGGAATCTGCTCACTCTGGACGGGGCACAATATATTCTTCCTGGGTCAAGAGTCCTGACAGAACAGGAGTTAACTTCTCGGTAAACTCTAACTTGAGGGACCTGACACCCTCACATCAATTAGAGGTTGGAGGAGGTTTCCGAATAAGTGAGTCAAAGTGCCTGATACAGGATGATACTAGAGGCATGTTTATGGAAACACCTGTGTTTTGTACTTCAGAAGACGGGCTTGTATCTGGTTTCGGACGGACTGTTAATGACAGTTTGATCGACGGAAGTTGCACACCACAGAACCCACCACAAAAGAAAAAGGTTACAAATTTAATGATTTATAGTCTTTTTTTTAATAGTGTTTTTTTCATACTACTACTGAGGGTAATTAGTAGTAATAATGAGTATTATGTAAGGCATTCATACTTCAGTTTTTCAAGTTAAATTTTTGATATGTACCTTTTTAAACCTTTGGTAAATGCTTAATTAGGAAATGTTTACAGAGAAGTAAAACATTCTAGTGATATGGAAAATTCTTAGAAGGAGCATGGTTTCAGAGATCGAAACCTCGAGATGATTTATTTCATTTCACCAAAAGAGTAACTTTTAAAAATGGTAACCACTTCCCAACCAAATAAACAGAGTTGAATAATATTTGTGTTCTTATCACTCTCATTTTACATAGAACAGGCAAACTTTTAGAGAAGAAATGCCTCTTTCCTCATCCATACTATCTACAGTATTTAAGCCATGGATATGAGTATTTTGAAAAGCATTATACTAATAGATAAGTATTATATAAATAATAAATAAGTTCCCTGATTTGCCACCATTTGGTTGGCATTCATACTGAGACAATAGAATGCCTTATTTCAGAGGAATGGGAGAAACTACAACACTTACTTTATTTGTTAATAGGCTTATTGCTTTGCAAGTCAAAGAATTTTAGTGATGTGTGCTTTTAATTTTTATAACAGAGTCCAGTTGGCAACTTTGTGGGAAGCAATGTAGTATAGTGGAAAGAGCACGGGCTTTCAAGTAAGACCTAGGTTCGAATCCCGGCTCCAACACTCACCAGCTGTGTGACCTTGAGTGAGTGAGTTACTCAATTTCCTCATCTGTAAAATGGGGATGATAATATAACCTATTTCATAGGGTTGTTGTGAGGATTAAATGAGATAATGTATGTAAATCATCTAAATACAATGCCTGGCATATAGCAGGCATTTGATAATTGTTTATTATTGTTTGTTCAGAATCAAATTATTTTACATAATTTTCCTAATGTAAATATAGTAATTCTCTTTAGAAAAAAAGAATAGATTGACTCTGACTTAAAAAGCAAGAATGAAAGATTTGCTTTTCCTTATCTTTCTTGCTTAAGGTGTCGCTATTAGAATACCGTAAAAGACAACGTGAAGCTAGGAAAAGTGGCTCTAAGGCAGAACACTTCCCGTTGGTTAGTGTATCACCTCACGCAAGTAGAAACTTGAGCAACAACGGTGATGGGTGTGCCAACAGGACTGAAAATGGGGAGCAGGTAGAAAGCTCGGCTAGCCTTCCTTTACCAACACCAGCTACAGTTTATAATGCTACTTCGGAAGAAACCAGCAATAACTGTCCTGTTAAGGAAGGTTCTGCCAGTGAGAAGAATGAACCAGAAGTTCAATGGTAAGCCTCTTTAAAAAACCTAATTGGTAACTTTAGAACTATACGTAGTATACCTTATAATTAAAGTAGTCTTCATTATTTTCTTTATCATTCAGTGAGGAGCCTAACTTTTTACATAGCTGATTTTGAATGGAGCTATATTTGTAAAGATGTGAAGTGTGCTATTGTGAAAAGAACAAGTTTTCATTAATGAACTGTCTTCCTGTTTGTTGTTCTTCTCCCAAGGCTAAGGAGATAGAGCTTTGTGGTCAGAACTTTGAAAGATCCTCTTTGCTGATAGGGTTTTAAACCAGCTATATATTTGCTTGTATTGTTAAAGGTCCCTTTTGCTTACTCCGTGATAATTTTCATACAAATATTTATCTCCAAAGAATCTTTATCAGTCAGCATCCTGCGATTTCTTTACAACCCTTACCTTGAAAGAACAACCAAGTTTAGTGTTTCTTCAGTAGGAATAGAAGAAGCTGGGTATAGGATGGGTCTTGACAAAGGGCAGGAGGCTACGTCCACTTTGCTCCTTGGTCCCCTTACTCCTGAGAGCTTTCTGCTAGCCTTACAGTCTGGACACAAGGTAATTTGTAAGGGGTATATTTGGTACTTCTGGTAACCTGAAGCGACATTCTGAATGTTAATACACTACCCTTCAACTCCCTCCTTTTCACCAAGAAATTGCTTAAGACAAAGGAATGGAGTCCTTCAAGTAAGTGAGGATAAAAATGTCCGTTTTGAGAGCTGTTAGCAAAACAAACAAAAAGCAAAAGCTTTGGTCTGAGCGGACATGTTGACCATCAAGGGACCAAGAATAATCTAGGTGGCAGCACCTTCTTTGAATTGATGATATGATTTTATTTTAAAGGACTGCCTCAACTTCAGTGGAGCAAGTGAGGGAAAGGAGTTACCAGAGAGCTTTACTTCTCAGTGATCACCGCAAAGATAAAGATAGCGGTAAGCGAGCTTGTTCCTTTGCCAAAAAGTGGAGTCAGCTAATCATTCTGTGCCCTCGTTCTTTGCAGCTCTAATGCTCTCTTTGGGTCTGCTTCTGCTTCATCTCTAGGGGGAGAATCACCATGTGTCCCATGTTCACCGCGTCATGTTCCGTCTTCACCTTCATCTCATTCAAATCACATTCCCCAGTTGCAACCCAAGGGCCCAGTCCCTTCTTTCAGTGAACTTACCGAAGGTCAGTAAGCAGATGACCTATCACGGTTATTGTTTTAAATACCTTTTTAAATAAGAAAAGAAGAGAACCTTTATAAAAAGTTGGTTTGAATAGTACCTTGCTTTGTAGTGTTAGTAAAAAGGCAATATTTATCACGTAATTTTATATTTACTAAAAGTTTCATCTGCTTTTACAGATCCTGATCCTGAAAATCCAGAACCCATGACTACAAATGAATGTCCATCCCCAGATACTTCTCAAAATACTTGTAAAAGCCCTTCAAAAATGAGCAAGGTAATAACATTACCCTTTGAACATGGCCGTTCAGAAAAGTGGATGGTAATATGCACACAAGAGATTTTTCTGCTGTGCCAAGTATCAATTTGGGATTTCTGGACAATTCTCCTGTAAAATAAACTTTGACCAAACATTCTAATGTGCCAAACACACTTTGATAGCTTACATTTTCTCCAAGAGTTCCACCCCTATTCTGGCAGTATCTAGGATATTCATAGTCTTTTTCACGAAATATTTGATCACCCAATTAATTCTCTAAAAACAAAAGGTCAGGTGACATTCATTTAAAAGAAGTGTTATCTCCATCCTGGGTCATGAAGGTGTGATAATCTCGTGTGGCAGTATCTTTGAAAACTAAAGATGAGGAACCTGAGGTTGAACTGTATATATTTAAGTAGTCTTGTACTTAGATTATTTCTATTTGAACAATGCAAAAGGTATTACAAATCAAAACGGCTTGGGGGAGCCAGTTTATTTACCCAAACCAATTTATGATTAGGTTGGGTGTAGAAATTTCAATTATGGAATTGAAACTTGCTAAGTGTTTAAGGTATTAGAGTTCTTTTAGGCTAAGGCTCAAAAACAGGTTTCATTGCTTAGCAGGGGCGGGGGGAGGCAGATTAAACTTGAAGACCATTATTTCCTTGATTTGTCTTCAATAAAAATTAATTCAGGGAATTCAGTTTAAGCTTATTACAAGAACTTAATGACTATTGAAAAAACTGGCTTTTCAATATCCCTGGCCTCTGTAATTGACTTGTCAAACCTATCTTATTCCTAAGCCCTTTTTAAAATTAATATTTAAATAACATTAAATACCAATAATAACTAACCTCAATATACGTAAATGTTTCTTAAGTTTATAAAAATACATAAAGTAGATATGATTTTTCTTTTCATAGCCTGGTTCACCAGGACCTGTAATTCCTGTTCAACCACATGGGAAAATACTCACAAAACCAGATTCCCACTGGGAGGCAACAGTTACTGTGTCAGAAGCTGAGAATGGTGTTCACCTGAAAACAGAACTCCAACAAAAACAGCTATTAAATAACACCCAAGCACTTTCAAAGAATCACCCTCCTCAGCCACTCGTTCGCAGTTCATCTGAGCAACTTTCACAAAAGCTGCCTTCTGTACCAATCAAGTTGCACTGTCCTCCATCACCTCATATAGAAAACCCTCCAAAGTCATCGACGCCTCACACGCCCGTACAGCATGGGTACCTTTCACCAAAGCCTCCTTCACAGCCGTTAGGATCTCCCTACAGGCCTCATCATTCACCGTCACCTCAAGTTGGAACCCCTCAGCGAGAGCCTCAGAGAAATTTTTATTCAGCAGCACAGAACCTTCAAGCCAATACTCAGCAGGCAACTTCTGGAGCATTATTTACACAGACACCCTCAGGACAATCTTCAGCAACATACAGTCAATTTAACCAACAAAGTCTGAACAGCACGGCACCACCCCCACCACCCCCTCCGCCTCCTTCTTCAGCGTCTTATTATCAAAACCAGCAGCCCTCCACAAACTTTCAGAATTATAATCAGCTTAAAGGTAGTCTTTCCCAACAAACTGTGTTTACATCAGGACCAAATCAAGCACTTCCTGGCACCACAAGCCAGCAAACAGTTCCAGGACACCATGTTACTCCAGGGCATTTTTTGCCTTCTCAGAACCCCACTATTCACCATCAAACTGCTGCTGCTGTAGTCCCACCCCCTCCTCCACCACCACCTGCTCCAGGACCACACCTTGTCCAACAGCCCAGTTCCCATCAGCAACACTCTGTAGCACACGTAGTAGGGCCTGTTCATGCTGTCACCCCTGGGTCGCATATTCATTCTCAAACTGCTGGACACCATTTGCCACCACCCCCTCCACCTCCTGGCCCTGCCCCTCACCACCATCCACCGCCCCATCCTTCCACAGGACTCCAAGGTCTACAAGCACAACACCAGCATGTTGTAAATCCAGCACCCCCACCACCACCTCCTCCTCCTCCTTCCAGTGTTTTGGCTTCTGGGCATCATACCACATCAGCTCAAGCCTTACACCATCCACCTCATCAAGGACCTCCACTTTTTCCTTCAAGTGCTCATCCAGCTGTACCACCATATCCCTCACAAGCTACACATCACACCACTTTGGGACCGGGACCCCAACACCAGCCTTCTGGAACAGGGCCACATTGTCCATTACCAGTCGCAGGTCCTCATCTCCAGCCCCAAGGACCAAACAATATTCCAACACCTACTGCTTCAGGGTTCTGTCCTCATCCTGGCTCTGTGGCCCTGCCACACGGGGTCCAAGGACCTCAGCAGGCATCTCCAGTGCCTGGACAGATTCCAATTCACAGAGCACAGGTGCCACCAACATTTCAGAACAATTACCATGGTTCAGGGTGGCATTAAAATGGACTCCAAAAACATTTTTTAAAATGTTCTGTAAGATAAACTGTATATTTCATATGTACCTGTTAAGGTACTTTTTAAAGCTTGTACATGAAACTTTGTATAAAAAAAAAAAAAAACCAGTGCTCTTTCATTGTATTTTTCGCATTTTTGCTTTTTAAAATTCCTTAAAAAATGTGCTGTTAAGCCAGTATTAGGTATCTTTATTTTGTAAGTGAACATTCCAGCTGTTCTTCTGGCAGTAGATTTGATGCTACATGACCTTTACATTTTATTGTTGCAGTTAAATTCATTTAGTGAATGTTTCTATATTATTTTATACATATGCATTAAGTACACAGCGAAGTAATGGCACTATGAGGATTCTCATTTTTTTTTGTCAGCAGTTCTGTGAGTGCATCTTAGGTATAAAAAAATGCAATACAGATTTTTATAGTTTGGTGTGGACATGGCTCATTTTGTTTTATCGGTTATTTGCAAGAAAAATGTAATTTAATGTATAGATGATTTTTAACGTCTCCTGACAAACTGTAAATACTGCATTTCTTTTGCGTATATAATTGCTTACAGCTTTTCTCATTTGATATTATAGCATTGTACATATGACAAGTCACTGCAAAACTGTGTGATCTTTGTGAAAGTAGTACAGTATATGGCCTTTAATTTCTTTTTTATTTTAAATATACTGTCACATTGAAGCACTGGTTGGGCATTTTAATTCATGTTAATAAATCACAATTATGTCAGTTTTACCAAATTGTTCTGTACAAACTTCTGAGATTGGGGTCTAAGTAAGTGTTTTTACAAAAGTTATATTTTTCAGATATAGTTTGTAAGGAACCTTCCATCTTTAGCCACTACTACCTCAGTTGGACCGTAGCAAGCATCAGGAGGCAATAAGTTGTTGTTCCTGTAATGTTGCTACTTGTCATTTTCGCAGGAGCAAGAGCCATAGGAAACTACTGTGCCATGTAATGCTATGTGTATCTACTTATATCTGACAGCATACCAATGAACCCACACCATTAAAGCATTACAAATGATAGTTACAGATTGTAATTTACAGCTGTTTGAAAATATGGAGTAGTCTGCCTAAAAACATACGAATATCTAATTTTTACATTTTAGAACATGACTGAACTGTCTTATTGATTAATCAAAATTATTTGAAAACCTTAACATTTACTATCTAGCTATAGTATTAGAAAAAGTAGTAGGAAATTTTTAAAATTTGTTTTGGTATACAAAACTAAAAGGCATCATTCTTAGATCTCTCAAGTGAAATGAAGATGGCCTCTTAAGTAAACAGTTTATTACTGAATTACAAAATACTAGTTATTATTTTGAAAAAATAAATTTTCTTTAAGGTCTTCTACCTCTCAGGAGGATTAATTAGTATAACCAATAGTAATGACAATATTTGTCAACATATTTTTCACCATCCGATTACTTCACCTAATTTGCCACAGTATACAGATTCTGTGCATTGGAGAAAGAAGTAAACAGACTAAAAATGAATGATTTGGCAGTAATCTAAGTCATGTTTTACACTTCTTTTAATTTCCTTTTGAAAATTAGGTAATTGTGGTTAATGAGGGTACAGTAACACAACTATATTTAGGGCTCAATCCTAACCAGCTTCAAGTTTTAAAAGAACTTAGATCAACTTTGCCATCCTTGACTTTAATCAAACAAAATTCCACTTAGGGTATTCACTAAGCAAACACTTGCCCAAGAAGAAATGGCTTTATCCATCCAATCATCCATCCCCTGACAGTTTCAAACACAGAAGAGGGCCGGCCCCGTGGCTTAAGTGCGCGCGCTCCGCTGCTGGCGGCCCGGGTTCGGATCCCGGGCGTGCACCGACGCACCGCTTCTCCGGCCATGCTGAGGCCGCGTCCCACGTACAGCAACTAGAAGGATGTGCAGCTATGACATACAACTATCTACCAGGGCTTTGGGGGGAAAATAAATAAATAAATCTTTAAAAAAACACAGAAGAAAGTTAACTAGATAGTGAAATATCAATATTCACTCTTTCTTTAAAAGGACTGTCCTCCTAAGGATTTTTAATTCCTCATAGTTTTAAATTTGCCTACTTCACAAATAATGTATATACAGAAGCTTTTCTGTAAACTTCCAAATCTTATATAATTCTTTGACTCCTTGATGAAGGACACATACAGTCTCAAATACTGTCCTCTACCAAAATGTCATTAAAGTTACAAAAAATTAATGGGAGAAAAAAGTGGAATTTAAGAAATAATTTGAACTGTAGATACAAACTGAAGTTCTCTACCTGAGTAGAAATAGCAGTTTACTGTTAACTAGTTATGTATGATCCAGGTACAGGAAGAAGCAAGTTAGTAAATCAGTTTTCACCTAAAAAGTTTGTTTTTGAAACTCCTAAATCTACTTTTTCACTGCCTTTGCACAGTTGTAATTTCTAGACAGCCAGCTTCTGAATCTGCTATATAATCACACATGTAATCCACTGTTGGTCATTTTCCATAAAGACTTGACATGCAATAGAGAAAAGAAAAGACAGGACATTCAACTAAAACCACTGAGCTGCCTATAGTGTTTTGCATAACCAGTGGTTCTCATTGAGTTTATATGCATTCTTTATCATCAAGCCACCAAGAATCTGCTAAAAACCATACTGTACCTAATATAAATATATAATCCTTCTAGAAAAACTGTTTTTACATTGTAAACTAGTTAGGCTATTTTATCATAAGGGACAGATCCTTACAAAATTCATAATTATCTAGTTTATGTTCTAACATGAGCCAAAACTGCATTAGACAAATTTCATTCAAGTGTGATATAACCCTGATTAAAATTCTTATAGACTTAGGGAAGATATAAATGTACTCTGTGGTTCTTGTAAGAATGCTTCCTATGGAAATCATGGATAGCATCACTGGTCTACAGCCACCATCTGTCACAGAACCTACATGGTAACCTACAGCCTCATTACAAAAACAGCACCCACATTTCATAAATGACTGGTATGCTCCACCTCACAGTAATATGTGATACAAAGCTAACTCCTAAGAGGATTGTGTGTCTTGTTCCCCCACAGTGAATACTGTTAACGAAATCTGCAATGCTCAAACAAGATATAATTAGTATGTTTTTGATGAAACACGAATGAAAAAGGATCACTGAAATTTTAGGTAACAGATCCACGCCACAGCATCTTTTCTAAATCCATATTCTACGCTTACAAAACAATGAAGGATTTCCTTGTAATAAGCCTTAATACATGTTATACAGCTACATTTCCTGCAACAGGAATGTTGATATTTCCTTTACTTTTGGTTACACTATACTAAAAGGATAGCAAACGTTTGTTGATTCTATCGCTTCAAATATAGGCCAATGACCGAGGCAATGTCTGGAAAAAAAAACCAAAACACTTTAATTTTTAAGACAACTGCAAGCACCTCAAACAATGGATTATTATTACAACACTTTTTATCTTTTCACAATCTAGTTATTGCAAAGGCATATGGATAAATGTTAATGGACAAAGTCAAGAAAAACGAGGCACCTTAATGAATGTAAAATTAAAAAAAAAACTGACATTCAATCCACTGACTTCTAAAAGAGGCATTTATACCTCTATATATTACATTCTAAAATTGTATTGCCTACTATGGTTTGTGTCCTGAATTCTACAATTTTAAGGAAATGCATAAACAAAATTGTGTGCAACCTGCAAAGGGAAAATCATTTTCTCAAATTCAGTGCATGGAAAGACAACGAAAAAGCTAGTAGAATTTGTTGTAGCCACGTATAAAACTGCCTATGGACTGAGCGCGATCACTGTTACCACTGAGATGTTGGTATTCTGCCCGCTGCACTGCAAACTGTATATACCACACTTTGGCTTTAGACAAACACAAGCAAGCTTCTCCAAAAATATATATATATTTTTTCATTCCACACACTGAACATGTTTCTCTTGTCCAATTTAATCTGCGTAGAGTTGAACTTACAGTGCTTGAAGGAGGCCATCACATTTTTCAAGGGAAATTGCTCTTTTTCCTTAAAAGTACTTTTAAAAATATGCAAAAATACGAATGGGAATGCTAAACTACCACACGTATTTTAGAATGAGAAGCATGTCTTTTCTTTCTCTAAAGTGCCATATAGGTAATAACATAATCCAGAGCCACTTTGTTTAAAATCCAATGTAAAAGGACTGTTATGGAATGAAAAGTTTGCACAACTCCTTGGAGCAGTAAAGTCCACTACATGCAACTTAGGCTACAAAGCACTCAAGACTTGGTAGCTTTTCTGAAATTTGAGTCCCCATCCCATATTTAATGGAAATTAACATTTACAGGGTGCATTTACATACACTATAATACAGGAATGATGTCCCTTTGCCAGAAGATAAAATTGTACATTTCCTTGCTACTTGGTTCCAACTTGATAATTTCTTAAGATTGTTAATTATATAGTACTCAGCTAAAATATTTCTTCATAAATAGTTACAAAACCTGCCAAAACACAAGGGGGGAAGTATTTTTTGTTCAAAAAAATTGACATTTGAATGTCACACAACACAAGAAACAATGCTTAGAGACGTGTTATTGTTTCCAGAAGAAAGTGGGTCAGTAAACTACTAAGCTGAAGACAGAAGACTACCCCTTCCCCAGGATCACAGTGCACAAAAAGCAAAATGTCAAACAACAGTACCTCAAAGCAAAATAAAGGTCTGAGGATGAAGCCAGCTCACTTGTAATCCTGTTAAAGAATGAGAGTCACCGTTTAGGTCCAATGTACTGGAAAACATTTGCTAGCTCAGATTGCTATATTTGTAGAATCTGCTAAGAATTCAACCAAGGGTGCCGAAGGCATTCGCCAGCTGAGGCTCGTTTTTCTGGAACCATTTCTAACATCGGGATCAGGAAATCTGTAAACTGTGCAGCATCTTCATGGGGCCAACCATACTTTTCCACAAGTACATCAAAGAGACTCCAGGGCTTCAGCTTGGTGATATGCCGTAGTTCTCCTACAGGGAAAAACAGGCAGTGTCAAGAAAGCCCCAAATTTGCATTTCCCATTGTTGGCCCCGCCAGGTTCTTTTCAATAAAGCTGATAACTACCTACCTGCTCAACAATACGCAGACAACAAACAACAACAAAGAATGCCGGGCTTTCCCCCAAGCAATAATCACTCAGTGTATATACGACTGTGTCACATTTCAAGGAAGCTTGGCAAAGGTAAATAGGGGGTAATCGAAAAGGGAAGAGTTCACGCACATCAGTTCTAGGCTTCTTTAAATAAGTCCAGTGGGCTGAGTACGCCCAGATGGTTTTCATTTGCAAAGACTGAGTGAGGGAGGCACTCGCACTCCAACCTGGGATCTTCTGCAATCTACCAACTTACTTAGAAAAAGTTTTAAGATACAGACTATTTAAACTCCTTGGACCATTCTTTCTGCATGTTACCATGCAAAGAGAAGGCAGTCTTTTCCTCTAGAACAGTGCATTTCAAGAGAACTTTCTGTGATGGCAGAGATGTACTTTATCCGTACTGTCCAGTATGGTAGCTGCTAGGTATATGTGGCACTGAGCACTTCAAGTGTGGTTAGTGTGACTAAGGAACTGAAGTTTTCATTTTATTTTGTTTAAATTTAAATAGCCACAAGTAGCTAGTGGCTACTATACTGGACGGCACAGCTCTGAAGTCCTATCTGAATCCAATACCACTCTTTTCCACACATTTGTTGTAAAATCTAAGATACCAGGACATCAATTTATAAACCTTGAAGTTATACTTTTCAAAATGTACTAGCTACAGTATAAAAAGCGTGAGTGACTGACGTAACAGAATGACTAAGAAGCTAGTAAATGCTTTGTGAACTGTAATAGCCTTTTTCATAATAGGAAAAAAAGTTATTTTTAAGTCAAACTGCCAAAAGGTCAGGATAACTTTAGTTATGAATAACTCGTTTTCTCTGCCTGTTAGAAATTTTCACAGGACACCCCACCCCTGCTCACACAGAGGCTTCCTGGGGTGCCCCTGAGTGTCTGCCCCAGCAGCTCCCACAGACAAGGGCAGCGCTGCCCCGCGCCCCGTCCCCACACCCTCCCAGGCCCAGAGCGAGCCACAGTCCTGCAACTGGCACAGAGCTGAGGCCTCCAGACACCTGAATGGCACACCTAATGCAAGAGCCAATTTCTCTCCTCTTTCACCTGCTATAATTTAACCAACAAACTGAAGTTTTTCATGATATGCATTAATAGAGATTCAGTTCTATTCTTACAAAGATCTTCCCAGGAGGCCTGGTCTGTTTCACCCATTTATTCAACTCAATTTAGAAACATCCTTGCTCTTTCTTTAATCATAAAGAAAATAAGGGAACATTACAGAAAACTACAAAAACCAAAGGAGAAATGACATTACAGAAAACTACAAAAACAAATGGAGAAATGACCCGTAACCCCACCCCAGAATGACTTTTTGTTTTGGCCTGTACTCTTTCACTGGCATCCAGACTGCAGCTCAGGTCTATTTAATGAGGGAAGTGGACCTGCCATCTTAGAGGAGAAAGTGTAACCTCCTGTGGAAGGAACGGTTTCATGAGAACAAAGTCTGGGCAATCACTGAATGTTCATCCCCTTTAACCTGGAAATTTCAGTTCTTAGGATCCAGCCTAAGGAAATAAGCCCTGGCACCCACCCCCTACCACCAAAATATGTTCATTGCAAAATTATATATACTGCAAAATTACAAATGCTCAGTAACAGAATGGTAGTTTAAAAAACAAACAACCATGGTACATCCACTTGATGAATATTATTTAATATTACTTAATAACAAGGGGGAAAATTATATGGTACAGTTGTTGGTAATGAAAGAAAAGAAGTCAAGACTATGTTCTACAGATGATCACAAGAGTGATTTTCAAAGTGCCCATAAAGATGGAAAGCAGATGCCCCCAAGCACCAGTTTTGTTATAAGGTCATTTCTCTCTCTCTGCATTTTCTAGAATGTAGCTCTATTGATTTTATATAGTGACTCTTGATCTCACCAGAGCAAGGTTAAAGCAAACTAAGAAAGCACCCAAGTAACAGACTAAAACACGAGGGAGAGAGCTTTGGGAGGGGAGAGAGCTTTCCTGACATTCCCGTTCTGACGTGGAATAAATGCTCTCCAGGTCTGTGAATGAATGCCACTGCTGGGAAGCTGTCTGCTTGGAACACAAAGGAATCCATTTCTGAGGGGGCCAGTTTTTAAACTAACTAAAATCTATCAATAGGCATCAAATTAACTAGAATCTTCCAAAAGAAAAAGAGAAAAGCTTTATCATGATAGATGCCTTAAAATCTGCATAACAACAGTGATGAAAACAATACAGTGCTGGAAGGCTGTGAAAAACTATTTATTCATACTAACTAGCAGCGCTATAAACCGATAAAAACCTTTCTCAAGAACAGCCTAAAGTATCTAACAAACTTTGACCAGGTAATCCCACACAAAAACTGTATGTGCAAAGATGCTCTCTATATTAGGAAAATATGCAATATGCAAAATAATCCTAAGCACCAATAGGTACCGAATACATAATAATATTGCAATATAACAGAATACTGAATTGCCTCTAAAAAGAACAAATATGTGGATTATCTAGACAGGTAGAAAAACTTTATAATGCCAAGAAAAACAGGAAATAAACTCGCCCAGGCCCTATGATTATAGGTAGAAGCTCTTATGTTTGATTCAGTGATAAGAAGAAGTGCTGTCTTATAAAGATTACTTCAAAACAAAGCCCAAGCTCCCACCCTGCGCATCTACCACCAGCAGAGATTCCCAGAGCAGGCTCCTCCGTGGCGTGAGGGCCTCGAGTCCACTCTCCAGCGCCAGCCCTGTGTATATCACACAGGAAATACAGCCACCTCCACTTATGAAAAAATAGAAATAAAATAGTAAGATAAAACATTTTAAAAACAATTTTTTTTACTATTTGTTCCTATTATAAAAATAGCTCCCTAACAAGTTAAAGAATTTTTACCTTGACTATTTTTTCTCTTAAAATATACCAAGATATGTTTTGCTGAAACAAATTTTGCACATAACTGGACCCTTACTTGTGACCATCTTTACTTTTTAAACCATTTCCACCCTTTCCTTCTTAAAGAATTCTGAGTATCACAAACTTTCCTCAGCATCAGCTCTCACAACGTGCATGCAAACAAGGGCCCAGCAGGGCCAGATGGACAGCCCTGCATCAGCACCGCCCTCAGCAGCCCGGGGGCTTCCTCATCCTCTCTGCAGATAGAACCACCTCGACAGAACCAGGGACAAGTGACAGGAAACAGGCCCTGGGGGAGGTTCCTCCTCCGGGATTACAACTGTATTTGCCAGTCCCAGATTACTAGAGGGTTTTTTAAGGGAAAAGTTAAGTACTTCCATTATACTTCTCTCGAATATTATTTTAAGTGATTTGTGAAGGAAAATATATTATTTTGTCCATGAAATTATATTATTGCAGAATTAAACATACAAGCATATGAGGTTTTACCCACACATGGGGGACTATGAAGGCAAATCCTGGTACTGTATTCCAGGGAATACTTGTCACTAGAAAAAGAACCCTGACAAGTAAATAGATTAGGATAAATTTCAATAGCATACACATAGAAAGGAAACCCATCCATAAACACTGGTGCAAAGCAAGACACAAACAAGAAATTTGAACAAATTCCTACAAAGCATATGTAGGTAAATATTTGAGTTCACAATCTGTATAAACCCTACCTCCCACACATAAAAAAAATTAACTAAAAATGGATCAGAGACCTAAGTGTAAGAGCTAAAACTATAAATTCTTAGAAGAAAACCGAATAAATCTTCATGACTTGGAGGGAGGCACTGGTTTCTTAGATGTGACATCAAAAGCACAAGTAACAAAAATAGTAGAAAACCAGAGTTCATCAAAATTAAAACCTTTTGTACTTCAACTATCACACGTGCATTCAAGAGAAATGAAAACCTACGTCCACACAAAAACTTGTGCATTAATGTTCATAGCAGCATTATTCATAACAGCCAAAAAGTGGAAACCACCCAAATGGCCACCAACTGATGGATAGAGAAACCAAATGTGGTATATCCACGAAGAAAAGGAAGGGAGCACTGACTCATGCTACCACGTGGATGGACCTGGAAAACATAACAGTAAATAAAAGCAGCCATCACAAAGGTCCACATCTTGTATGATTCCATTTATATGAAACATCCAGAATAGGCAAATCCATAGAGATAGAAACCAGACCAGTGGTTGTCAGGGGCTGAGGGTGGGGAGAATGGAGAGTGAGCGCTAATGGTCACAGGGTTTCTTTTTGAGATAATGAAAATGTTCTAAAACTAGATAGTAGTGATGGTTGCATAACTGTGACTATCCTAAAAACTATGGAATTGTACACTTTAAAAGGGTGAATTGTATGGTATGTAGATTATATCTCAATAAAGCTGTTATTAAAAAAACTGGTACAAAGCATACAACAAAATAATAACTTTAAAAGAATTCCAATGTGTTAATGCATGTTGAAAAATAAACACTTCACTAATTAGTAGCTCACAATAAATGATAGGAATAAATGGGATCAACTATTATAGAATGTACTCGAACCTCTTATAGCAATAATTTCATTGCTTTTTTTGCATCCTATGCTCAAATCCAAAATTAAATGATTAAAACAGTAATTCGAACCCATGATCAAACCACCTGTGGCCTGTGGTTTATCTTCTCAAGTGTCTTTGCTGTGTTTCGGGTCACTCCAGTCTGCCCCCAGGGCGCATCATCATCCTCTCACAGCCCATCTCCCCCCACAACTCTAGCTGGGGGGGCCTTCACCATGCAGCCTCCACGCAGGGACCTCAGTGAGAGTGGACGAGGGTGTTACTGGTAATTAGGCCAGGACAGCAGGCATACGAGGACTGTCCCAGGCAAAGTGGAACATACTGTCACCCTGCTTCTAGCTCACAACGCCTTGCACCCAAAACAAAGACTGGACACCAATTAATGTTTCTAAATTTAATAAATCCATATTACTGATCCCCCCTTCACCAGGCACTCCCTAATCCAGGCCCAGGACCCAGCAGTAAAGGAGACAGACCGAGGCCCCCCGGTCCCCCCATAGAGCTCGCTTCTGAGAGAAGAGCTTATGGCAGAGAGGAAGCATCAGATTCTTTATAACTCAGAAATACCGCTTACGATGAAACCGTAGTTAAAGTAGTTTATGTTTTAAAAGTTATAAGACCCACTAGAAGGAGGAAACTTTTCCAGTTACTTCCATAGAATCAAAGTCACACTGAGGAGAGCAGCCCTGTGCTGAGCCTTCCCTGGCCCACCTTGGCATCCGGCACCTTCCAGGACAGAGGCCTGGGTCCTTCCTCCCCAGCATTTCCAGGGCTGGACATCCCACAAGTTCACGAGTTGTTCTAATGCCCACGCTTGGTGTCTGCCTAAGCAGGGGTGAAGCCGCCACGATGGAGAAGTTTTTACAACTCAAAGCCAAGAAAATTACGTAGGGGCAGTGTCCAGCCTGTAGGGGTCAAACACCCACAAAAAGGCTCTACTCTTCACAGAAATAAGAGAATCTGTTGATTTTTAGTAATTCTGAAGGTGAGTTAAAACATTCTAACAAGTTTCATCTCAAACATTAAAAATTAAGAATACGAAATATATCTTGTTTAAACACCCAGTTCCTGCGTCCTCCGCCTCAGCTCACAGCCTCTCCTGCACTGTCTCCTCACCATCCTCCCTGAGTTCTCGTGGCCTGATGCTGCCCCAGCACAGGGGAAATGTGAACTTTATGCTGCAAATATAGTCCTTTGGCTACAGAGAAGTTTCTTGCATGCTTTGAAATTTTCAATTGTATTTAAGAAGGTCTTTAGTCTGACACACAAAATCACTCACATATATTCCAATATACTTGATGCCCTCATCTAGAATCAGCTTTTTAAAAAAAGTAAACTGTCTCCTGTAATACTTCCATTCTCAATACAGCAATTTTTACTAAAATGATGGCTACCGATGGGTCAAGAGAATGTCTTTTCAACAACACAGTAAGGTGTGGTCCAGGCTGCACTGTTTTTCCCACCATCACCTGAGAGCTGGGACACTTCTGGAGGACCACCCACTTCCTGGGGACATGTTTCAGTCCGTTCCGGCTGCTATCACAAAACATGACCCACTGCGCAGCTTATAAACAACAAATTTATTTCTCCCAGTTCTGCAGGCTGGAAGTCTGAGGTCAGGGCACCAGCGTGGTCAGGGGAGGCCCTCTTCCAGGTCGCAGACTGCTCACTGGGTCCTCACATGGTGGAAGGGCCTAGGGAGCTCTCTGGGGTCTCTTTTATAAGAGCCCTAATCCCATTCATGAGGACCCCACCTCCTAATATCATCACGTTTGGGGTTAGGATTTCAACATATGAATTTTGTGGGGGGACAAAACATTCAGATCATAGCAGGACAAGACAGGGACAAAATCCACAGAGGTGTTTACTTCTACTGGGCCACATCCTGACACACTGACCAAGGTGATTTTTCTTAATGATCTTTGGTGGTTAATGTCCACATTCAAAGGAATAACCAACAAATCAAACCTTAATAAGGCGAGAACAGTAATTACATGCCCTGCCAAAAAAATCCAGCTCAATTTTAAAATTCCTGGCCAAGAAATGATTGAAACTAGTACCAATCATTTTACCCTGAAATGTAAGCAAGAAGATGGCACCTAGGTGCACGTGATATGTAAACCTGGCACACAGACCCCCCTATTCCTCCCTGGCTTTGCGGTTGGGGTGAGCTCTGCTTCCCACCCCGGAGGATGAAGAACAGGAGAACCTGCTGTCAGCTCTCTCCCAATCCCGACTACTTTCCAATGTGACGGAGGCAAATTGGTAGTAGTTTCCACTTTGCAGTTCTGGCACAAAGGTATTTTAGAAAGAAAATTAAACGGATACATTTAAGACCCCATTATTTCCAAAATGTATATTCACACATACTACTTAGGGAGGCAAGCCAGAACATCTCTCTCATGCAACATACCATTCTCCTCATCCTACGGGACATGTGCAATCTATTTTCATGACAGGCCCTCGTTCATCATATTATTATTCCTGGGACTTCAGTAAACCCTAAATCCCTTCTGATCTCACAGTTATTATAAACAAACAGTAATCAGGAAAGAACTGTGGTCCCAACTCCCAGTCATTTTAGGGGACTTCTTGCCTTGTCATAAATTCTCCCTTACATCCAAAAGAAGGGAAAAAGGACTTGTCACCACAGTAACACAGTCAGATGTTTCTGGTCCATCTCCACTGAGGACGCCAAACGCTGTTCAACTCTGCAGGTCACCTTCAAACAAGCTCCTCTGAACGACCACGCACACAAGTCCCAAAGCACGTGGGCAATAATGACGTGCTGATGGAACAGCAAGGCCTCGTACAGCACTTTCTACTCCCATATGGGCACGGGCAGGGGAGGGCACGGACCACGAGCTGCCCCGGGAGCAAGGGTGCTGATGGGAAGCCCAATGCAAAAGCCGTCTGTCAGCACGAAGGGCCACAGGACAGGGAGCTCTGAGCTGGAACCAACCACCGACATCAGTTCACTACGAGTCCCTCCAGGTGGGGGAGGGAGGGCTCCAGGCCCACTGCTGGTTCTGGGCCGGCATTCAGCAGGTGCTGTTCCCGGTGGCCTGCAGCTCAGGCCATTGGCAAAGCCTAACAGGCATGAGAGAGCCTCGCAGCAGCTGCCTCCATGAGCAAACTGAGCAGCAGGCTGCCTGGAGAGGCGCCTTAGAACAACTCGCCTGACTTCATTTCCTCACCATGCAAGGCCCCTCCTTTTACCCCTCCTTCCTCTTTGTCCCCGCTGTGCATAGTATGTGGTTCCCAACCCACAGACAACGGACAGGGAGAAATGTAGAGCCTCGTCATTCTACACAGCTCCTTGCTGCAGAGGAAAGGTAAGCAGCAGCACAATTAAAGGGAAATCCCTGTGTGCCGTCAATGGCTGTTGGTCCTCACCAGGCCTAGGCCTCGGTGGGAAATAAGGCTCCCAGAGCCTGGGGCCGGAACCCGCTCATCGGCTGAGAGCAGACTCTTTACTTGGCTAGAGGAGCGGGTGCTGCAGCCCAGCGCCCTCTCCGGTCTCCCCACTTCCCCTCTGGAGCATCGGCAGGTCAACGGTGTTCTCTATTTCCACGGCAGACCAGGCTGGTAGCTGTTGGCCACCCTGTCCACTAAGCCCTGTCTGACAATGGTGAAGGCTATGACTAGGTGTTCACCGCAAGTCGTCTACCAGCCAAGGCCTCCAAAACATTCCGAAACATGGAAGAAGGTTTCTGCATAGATTAAAATAAACACAATTCCCCAAGCCACACTGAATCCCAAGCTATAATAATCCAGATCTTTTCCTTGTTTCAAGGATGTTCAAATAACATTTTCTGGAAGTCTCCTAGGGAAACTCAGTCCACTCTCTCAATAATACTGCTGTCTAGAAGTTCATCGTGTTGACAGAGTTCCTGTTTATAACTCTGCTTTAGCAAGAATGGTCTCAGCTCCTACTGTGCCACATGCTGCACAGGCTGTCTCTCGTACCTTCTTATAACAACGATGCACCCTGAAGTGCCCCTATAGACAGATGCGGAGACTGAGGTTCAGAGAGGACACGATGTGCCCAGTCCTATGCACGCTCAAATCCCAGCTCTGTCACTGAACACAGTTCAATGGCAAAGCCATGTCACTGCCCATAAGGCTACTGGGGCCTGTGGGAGAGTCTTTGTGTGGAGATGGGAACTTGGTTCCTTGCTCACGGGACCCAGACTTGAAGACTCGATTCTCAGAACCAAAATTTATCCACGTTGTCTGAAGAAGAGTTTTCCTGACAATTTTTTCCCCTATGATAAGCCTTCAGAAGGTAGTAAGAACATAACTGCATCTAGTTATGTATTTCACAGGTGGGCCACTGGGTGGTCCCAGAAAAGCTGAGCTGTGGTCCGCGTGCTCAGAGTAAGCGGAGCAGGAAACCATCTTCAGCACGGTCCCTTCTTGGCTCTCATGCATTGAACAGGGAAATGTGACTTCAAGGAGGAAACAAGGACTGGTCAGCTGAAGATCACCAAAGTGTATAATAAAGGATTATTACTCTATAAGAATTCCTTATTTCACAGGAAAATAACAAGTCAAATTGGTTCTCCACATATGGCTAAAGCAAGGGAGACAGTATACGAGACTTTCAGAAATTTCTAGAAACACCATGTCCTGCTCACACCAACTTTAAAAGTTCTTTATTAAAGAGTGGTGCAACCCCAAAATAATCTAAACTAGAAAAACATGAATTAGGAGGACCAACTATGCTCACACACAAGAACATGGCATTGGGGAGGGGTTCTTTCAAAGTAAGTTCCCTGGGGTTCTGGGGTGTTTTTTAAAATTGATCACTAACTACTACACAGGGCAAAGAAACAGTTGTTCAGGGTCATGCCCAGGGAAGGTCAACAAGAACCACAGTATTAAACAAATAACCTACAATATCATGTACGGTAACGCAATGGGAGAGCAGATGTGATTTACAAGCAAGTGAGGCACAGGGATTTCACAGGCCTTCACCCACTGCAGGAACAGCTCAGACAGATCAAAGAGGACGTCCAGCTAGGCCGCCTCTGCTCCACTGCAGAAACACTCTGGCACTATGAATAAAAGGAAAATAGATAACTCTAGCTGGTTTCTAAAAATCAAAAACTCCTTTTTATAAATCCTTGAATACACAGATTGGTGCTTAGAGTGGGAGAGGACTTTAGGAAGGTCGTTCTGTTACAAAATTCTTATTCCACAGATATCAGATGGTTCAAGTTTATTTCTTGAGCGCTTTCTTCAGCAGAATTCCCCAGTTGTAAAAGTGTAGATCTTTCTCCAGTGCCCAAACGTGAATGTACAATTTCTCCTTTTGGGAGAAGATTATGCTGATAATTAGTGTTGCAGAAATACCGTTACCTTTTCTGGTGAAAAACTCCTTGGAATATTTCCCCAACATAGCGTATTTTCGAGGGACTTTCCCCAGCAGTTCAATGATCAATGCTATGTGATCTGCATTGGGAAACATTGCCAGCAAAACAGAAACACACGACAGTTTAATCAGTACACTGCATGCAGACACTGCCACCGCCCGCGCAGACAGAAACAGAGCGCGACCTGGACGACCGAAAGCACAGGCTCTGCCCGGACAGCCAGATTCAGGGCACCCAGCTGCTGAAGGCACTGAGGAGGAGCTGATGCACAGGGCGACCGCAGCACAGGGCCAAACGTGGTCTTCCCTCTCAACTTTTAAATCAGCATGGGAATTCTGCTGGGTGTTTCTGAATTTAGGAGCAATGCCTTTGTAACCATTAATGCTACAATCAGCAGCTGCTATTCCATTTCTGTCTGCATCGTGGCGCTTTTCAAAAAGAAGAGGTACTACCTCTGCGATTGAAGAATTCCCGAGAATATTTTCCAGATAGAGCAAAGTGCCTTGGGATACTGCCTAGCAGCTCTATGATGTGGGCTATGTGGTCTATGGAGGAGAGAAAAAAAGGACACAGGAATGGGAGGGGCAAAGGGAAGGAGGGGATAAAAGAAGAGGGGAAAAATTGAAATTAGTAAAAAATCAGAAATAGATCCAAATCAACAATGTCTGCAGCACATCCATGCAGAGGCTTCTGGGGCTAGCAGGCCTCAGGCACCATCTGGAGCATGAACAGTGACTGAGGCCAGCCCACCCCAGGCCACCCCAGCATTGCAAGCAAATAAGCATGGAGATGGTCAGCTTTACAGGTGGAATTCAAGCCAGAATTCCTGGGTTTCAACTCAGCGCCCAAACGGGACAGAGAAATGGGCAGCAGATCAGTGGACAAAAAGATCAGAGACAGGCTTTGGAGTCAGTACAGTCTGTCCTCTCCTGGCCGGCTGGGCACCAGGCCTGCGGCAGGCAGGAGCAAGAGGCGGGCTCAGGCCCAAGGGCTCTCCGGGTCCACCTGTCCCAGGGGCTCTGCCCATTCACTGCGACTGAAGGGGGCTTCAAGCTCAAAGGAAAAGCGTCTGAATTTGGTGTTTGAAAACCAAAACATAGCTTTATTTCGGTATGAAAACACCATACTCTCCAGAAGTTCACGACTTTCAGGAGACCCTGACTGAGGTATTCAGCAGGCAGCAATACTCACCTTCATCTCTGGAATAGTCTTCCCCAGAATGCGGTTCAAACAAATAATCGCCCGTTGCCAGCTCAAATGCCTAGGATACAACAGACGACACGCTGAGCATATCACAGAGACTGGTTCCGAGTCAGCAACCTTCTCTCCTTGTTCAGGACACCCACATTTTATGAGGATCTGAATCAAGCCACAGAGCCTCCTAAAACGGCTCAACACCAAACTTTTCCTTCCTTCCGGAAAGCTCAAAGAAGCTTCAGAAATGTTCTTACATCTCTTCTACTGGAAGATGTAAGGGCTGCGTCGTCTCCTCATTTTGCAGGAAGCAAAACAGCCACGTCGGCGCGTGGGCAAGCAGCCACGGCCGGCCCGCCAGAGCCTGCACTCACTCCACACGGCACAACAAGGACCCGGTCCAGGGCCAGGGCTGCCTGACTTCCAAGCCCGTCCTCACCCGCAGGCCAGCCCGGCCCCTGGACAGCCGGCGGGCTGCTCTGTTGAAGCAAAGAGCTTCATGTCTTAGTATCTGAGGACTACTTTCAGCATCTCATCATCCTTTCACTCATTTCTGACTCAACCGAAGGAAAACCTAGAAGCGCCTCCTGCTCGGTCCCGGGGCCAGAAGGAATAGACTGCCATGCAGCCCCAAGCAGGGCAGGAAGAGCCGGCGCCCCAGGTTTCCAACGTCCATCCCCCAGCTCGGCAGCCTGTGGGGAGCCCATCTGTTTCCACTTTTGCCAGGTGGTCTTCTTCCCTTGTTCACAAAAACCTCAGGACCGTGAGTTTAATTTGGTAACAATATATAAGGACGGCAAGCGCCGTTGCTCTGCTGATCAAATACCATGTTTTAACATTTTTAAAAAAAGGATAAGCTAAATCCTATTTTTGGTTTTTCCCATACTAACTTCTCCTCTGTATTAGATCTTGCTGTTCTGATAGGTGCTCAGGGCCCAGTCCCCCTTCATTGATGCCTGTGGATCAGTGACGACGGCACTACCCCACCCTCTTGAGGCTCTGCCCTCCTCACTTGTGCCTGATGCGCCGTCCCTGCACCAACCCACCTTCTCCTTCTGTTGATGACCACAGGGTGCAGGGAGGCACCTTAAAGGAAGAATGGGCTTCTGGGGGTTGGGGCCTCTCTCCTGGTACTGTCTTTAACCAACCAAGAGTAGGCACACTCAGCCCGGGACCACACCTCTTCACCTTTTGGTTTTTCTTTTAAAAAGAAAAGAGGAAAGTGGGATAAGACTGTTGCCAGCTACCCCTGCAATGAGCACTAGTTCATGAACTCAGGGTCCCTGCCCTGAAGCGACCTGGGTCTGGGCAGGACCTGGACATGCCAAGTCTCAGCACAGAGTAGGGTGGTCATCTGAATGGTGCTGGGCCTAGGAAGGTCCTCACGTGGGGCCTCTCCTCTCCACCCAATAAATAGGGAGACAGTGGGCCAATCCCAGATCAGGGTAAGAAACCTCACATTTGGCCACAAATCCAAGGGGAACAATTGGATTACATACTCAATGGCCAGAGGAGTCTTCTTCCCCTGGGACACCATCAATTTAATACCTTACAAGCCAAGAGAAAAAGGTGAAACCCTAATGGAGAGAGAACCCTAATGGAACCCCAAGAAGCCATGTGATGAAGTTCCAAGGAGAGCACCAGCTGCTCTTTGACCCTTCCTTGGGTCCTCACTCTCCTGATTAATTTTCAAAAACATTTTGGTTGTATCTATTTCTTACAGCCTAACAGTGCTCTCTGAAAGATGACCATTTTGCTGAGCACCCATTAATCCCCAACGTAACATGTAAGTGGAAGAAGCCCACCAATGAAATGGCTTAAACAAAAAAAGGAAGGGGCAAGACGGATGTCACGTTTTCTGGTCCTGGTTCTCTGGAGAGGGACGAGACTTCCTTAACAAATAGGACACGCACCACAGGGCAACGCACATGACAATGAAAATAGCAGCCTCTGTACTCTACCACCTGGCTTTTATGCTGCCAGCTGTGACACCACGAAAGATTACTGCTTTCAACTCAGTAAGGTACTCTCAATATAACTTATTATTATTATTTATTTTTAATAATTGGGAACTTTGGATTTCTCCCTCTGTACTTGGCCTGATCCCCTCGGAGGGCTTTCCCATTCTGGGGAGACCAGGTACCTCTTTCCTGAACAAAGTACCCCATTCTGAATAAATAAGGTCACCTATTCATTCTGTGATGTGACCAGTGCTGAAGAAGTTTGGTGAAATTTGTCAGGTTGGCTTCTCTTGTTTCTATGGCACTGAGACTGGGGCTCACCATGGAGTCCATAAAGATACCTACTCAGGGACTCTGACACGCAAATGCAGAGGAACCAACGCCTCAGCCCGCACAGAATTTTTAGATCATACACACATCTTGAGGGGCTCCAAAGCTCAAGAGAAGGAGAAGAGATTCAACAACTGACACATCCCAGCGACTCTGCCTCATCTCATTGTCCTTCTCCAGCTGCACAAGCTCTCCTCTCCGTCACAGCAAAGGCACTCATCAGTGAGCAGGCCGCCAGCCACCAGCAGGAGCGCTCATCTCCACTGGAGTGGCTGTGAGACTGCTGGCCATTTATAACACTCAAAGGACTCTGGGCTTTACCACCAAGGACAACCTGGAGCTTTATCACAGCTTGGTTATTATGAATTTAATATACTGTTATATTTTTAAACTTTGACAAATGGGTAGACATGGGGAAACACTGCCTCATCTTCCCCAGGTTCTCCATGAAGAACAAAAGGGACCTCACACCCATGACCTCCAGGAATGGGGGTGAGGGAGGAATGAAGAATTGCCCCTTCCAGAAAAACCACCCTTGTAACAACTGATTTAAAAAACTCTCATAAGCAGCCCTTGAAGCACTGAGGGAGTTTATGCTTAATTTCTTGGGGGTATGTGTGAAAAGGAGTGGCCACTTCTCCTGGGAAGCCTGTTGCTGATGTTTATGGCACCATTCACAGCACCAGCAGAAGCCAGCAGGACAAGGAGACTGTGTGGAGGGACAAGTCCTTATCTAACGGAGAGCAAGTCAGACAACCTGGTACAAAACTACACTGACAACTCCACCATTATTCCACTACATCTGTGATCTTGTCCTAGTTTTCTGGTTATATCACCAAAATTTAACACCCCAAATTAGAAGCACAGGATTTCAGAGTTAAAAGAGTTCTCAGAGTCTAATTCAGGGCAGCCCTGACACGGCCCCTTCCGTGTTGCTGGGGACAATAAGGTTTGACCTCACATCCTGAACCGGAACGTTCTCCCCTGCAGCTCTGACTGCTGAAAGTGCTCCCTTCCTACCGACTTCACCTCTGCCTCCCACTGCTACCAGCCCTCTACCCACCCCGCCCACTGGGTCACAGAGAGTGAGTCTAATTCCTCTCCACACAGCAGTCTCGAAACTCAAAGGAACCATCACATGCCCACCAATTCTTTTAACTATTCTTTTCCATACCCAGCATGGCAAGGGCTTAGTTTTGATACTTCCTGAAAAACTTAATTTTTAGAATTATCTGGTACTATCCATCAGAGCAATGTGGGAATAGAAAGCCACAGTGTTTCATATGTATTTGGCCATAACTCTTGCCCCAGATTGTGCTAACCTGAAAGACACAAAACATCTCCATTTTTTCACATCATTTTAGCACTATCTGTTAACAGTGCCTTTACTTTAGCATCAGAAGACACACAACACAGCACACTCAAAAGACTGTCACATTAATCCTGGAATAACAATCATATTTGTTCTGCAGCACTTTGAGAAGACAAGTGCCAAGCTTTAGAACATATGACCTTTCATTTAAATATCAGAGGAGAATTTGGGGGGGAAAAAAAAGAAGAAAAGCAAAAATAAGAAATAAGAAATACCACCCTAAGCAAGCTACACACATCTCCCCTTTTCCAAAATGGGACCACAAAGTACAGCCATTAAGAGGAAGGTACTGAACTGGCCAGGAAATAGGGCCAGGAAAGAGAAACGGAAATCGGCTTCTGAGTGAGGGACGATTCATGTTCTTCAATTCACAGATAAGGAGTAAGGGAGAGAAAGATGCACTGGTGGGGGCCAGGCGGAGAGTTTAAACTGGTGATGCACAAAATTGGCAGCAAAATCGGATATGACACATGGGTGAAAGAGGAGGCATCCTGAGGCCCTGAGGAAAACCACCACCGTGTTCTCTACAGGAACAGACTCAGTCAAACGGACACATGCAGCTGTGGTGTCTCAGAAGTGACGCGACAGCACTGAGCAGTAAGCCAGAATATTCTCTAGACTTTGCTTCATAAAGAAGAGAGATTAAACACTGGTAGATGGGAAAGCCCTACCTCTCCAGTAAGCAGATAAGGTCTGTCAGAGACACCACGAAGGGCTCCAACCTTTCAGCCTCAGCTAACCTTCCCCAATGCCTGAGTGAAGGGTAAAGTTGCATACAACCTGCCAGGTTTCAGTCACCAAAAGGAGTCACCTGAAGTCATTCTGTCCGCACAGCTGAGGGTCTGATTCTCGGGGCTGTGGGCTGCAGAGGGCTTTCAGAAGAGATCACCTCTCACAAGACCAAACCAAAGCGCAGAACACGCCTGAGAAGAATTCCTCCAATTCTTCAGATGCCCAAGGCACAACCTCCCCATCAGCCATCCCACAGTGGACAACCTCCACAGTCAGAGAAACTGCGGCCACATGCACTGGGGAGACGGCCCTATCACGAGGCTTAACGGGATGAGCTTTACACAGATGAAAGGCGCGAAGGCCGTGCTTACCATGCACGCTGTGCTCCAGATGTCAGCAGGGGTGCTGTAGCCCGCTCCTATCAAAACCTCTATGGACCTGTACTGACGCGTCTGGATGTCCTCCGTGAAGTGTTTATGCTGTAAGAGAACAGATTGCATCACTACGGAGGAACACAGACACCAAAAAAGAAGGTCTTCTCATACATGATCATGACCAAAACGTGATAGAAAGAAAGCTCCACTTACCACCCAACAAGCATTTCCTAGGTCGGCAATTTTTACTCTAATTTTATCTGCGTTCCTTGGATCCAGGGGATTCACCAGCAGGTCGGCCGCCCGGGTTTTGGCTGGTGTGGGCAAACAGCAAGACAGTTAGTACCGGGAGAAGTGGCCTGCATGTGTACACACAAGTTTGCAGGCAGAGTCTCCTTCTCTAGAAGAGTGATGGGGTGATCATTTAGGCCTAGAATCCTGTAAGTTGAACTCAACAGAATTTAAAATTCTTGGTCTCCATCTCTGCAAAATATTTCACAGAAGAGAGCAAACTGGGCTGTCCTAAGACCCCAAGGACACTGCCTTGCTCTTTCTCCTTTTATTCCTGATTCCGTTGCCTCTAGGTCAGCCGTACTCTGCTCCCTTCTGCATCTTTCTAGCTGCTCTTCATTATATCAGAGCCCATTCCCTAATGGACCACATCTAGCTCGTTGCTGCATTATTACGTGGAACATGAAGGTAGAGGGAATGCTGCCCTGGGTGGCCAATCCCTTCCTGGGTGACACACAGTTCCCCTGGTACCCACACCCCTTACCTCTCCCTCTGCTTGGGCTGAGCACAGAGACCTCACAAGTTAGATGAAGGTTGACTAACAAATACAGATTAAAGGCCAGGACTAATCAATTCTGGCTTAACTTTGGAGAAGGAACCCTTCAGAACAGAGGTCTCCTGAGATGGCCTGGGTCATAAGGGCAAACCTCTGAGGCCCCTCACAAACTTGTCAAATACTTGGGCCACTCTCAACCCCAGGCGACCCTCAGACAATCTCAACAGTAGGCACAGGGCCAGGCTTCTCAGGGCTTCTGGGGCCAGAAGAGCTGCTCAGACACGTCCAGACCATGCCTGTATCAAGCACAGTTAACCAGGGGGCAAGTGACAAAAAAAAATAACTTTGTGAGGCCCAGAAAGACAATCCAGAAGTGGGTCAGCATCTTCATCAAACCTCAAACTGACCTACAAGCTCAGATTTCTGGAAAAGATTAGATGTAACCACGGCTTTTATTTATTTTAGAAGTAATTCTGAAACGGTATTTACAGGCTAAACCGAAAAGCCTGCTCGATGCTGAACAGTAAACATCCTTTTGTTCACTCAAAGCTGGGTTCTGCTAACTTGAACCATACCTCCTCTTGGGCACACTGTGCTGCAGAGCCACGGTACTCAGGGAGGCTCCGATCCCCAGCACCCCCCACAGGCAGCACGGCCAGGCCATGTTCCCACCAGTAAGGTGGGGACTAGGAAGGTGCCCAGGATCTAGGGCACCCACAGACTCCCCAGGAGGGGCCGGAGGATGAGGAGAGAACTTTGGCCAACGTTTTCCCTCAAGGCCTATTTGTCGGGCTTGGGGATGAACCCACACAGCCAGGCTCATGCATTCCCTTCTTGCTACCAGCCCTAAGCCCACCTCTCTCTTCATAAAGATGCTGATGCACCAGGGGCCTCACCAAAGGCTAGGTATGAGCTGAGGAGAAGGAACACAGGGACTCAGAAATGATGAGAAGAAAGCACAGAGACCCATATGAAGAGGCAAAATGGATACACTGAATGGGGAATGGGCTGAGAACAGAGTTCCAGGAGAAACATAAAGTGCCGACCCAACGGATAGATGGGCAGCACTAGAAAAGGCTAGATGAACCCCTCGTCATTTAATCAGAGTCAGCAGGCTTGAAAATGGAATTTGTGGTTTGCAGAACTGGATCCAAATCTAAGTTTAAACACTCACAAGTTTTAAGGCTCAGGCAAATGACTTAACTCTTTAAGGCTCAGTTCTCAGGAAAGGAAGAAGAGGAAGGGACCACCCCCCAAGCCCCAAAAGACCAAACACAGGAGAGCTACGGCAGCGTCTCGCTAGCCAGATGCAGGGGCTCCACTCTGCCTGGGACCAGCCAGACCACCCTCTGAGGCTGAGGCTTCTAACTGCCCATAGAGAGGGCCAAAGCCCACTGGCAGAGAGAGGAGGGGAAGCCAAAGGATGGGTTCCACGCTCCAGACAACTCAGACCAAAGGCCTGACGGAGAAGAGGACGAAGCTCCAGGTTCTGACATCTGAGGGCACTCAAGTGGAAGGAGGGGAATCCTCTCACCTATTCCCAGTTGCTGTTTTAAAGACATTTCATAATTCAATTAGGCTAGAGGAAATACACTTTAAGAGACACATCACCACACATCTTCAATACAGTTTCTTTGTATTTAATAATCAATAAACAAAGTCTCTTTGGTGACATGCTGTTATCCTCCAGGTTTGTAAATAGTCACCCAGCTCACAACGCATTCCAAACAATACTTGGGAATTTATCTCAACAATTTAATTGTATAAGAACACAAAGGACGTAAAAGAGAATCTGCTTGCATTTCTCAGTGTGATAGTTATCCGTGCTAGCGCACCTGCCTGCAACACTCGAAACAGCCCATTTAAACATAGGACACTCAGAATTGCTGCGCCCAGGCATCAGATCACCTCCTCTGACAGAGTCATTATCGTGCTGACCCACCACAGCTCTTCCTTGCTCTCTGCTTCTACCAAGGAGGGAATGAAAATCGGGCAAGAAAGAGGTGGGAAGATTTCAGTTCAGGAAGGGCTGGGCCCTTAAATCATTTCTGATAACCCAGTCTCTGGGTGACGCTGTACTCATTCCCTGTGAAGCTATCCTAGAAACTAGTAAGACGGTAGCCAGCTAGGCCTCCAGCAATGACACAGCCGTCATCACTTATCTGCAAGGCACTGGGCTGGGCCCACAATGACTCTTCAGAGCTGAAAACATCCTTACAAGGAGGGATGAAGACCCTCTCTACATGCAGGAGGCTTAGTACCAGGCCCAGGGAAGCAGCAGAACCAGGTCATTTGATGCCCAAACCCGACCCATTCGTTCACCAAGTATTTACTGTGCCAGACGGCATCTCGGCACTGGAACGGCATGAACAGGACAGATGGGGTTCCCACAACCACACCCCAAATAAGGAAACTCATGTACCTGTTGGTAACATGGGCAACAAAGTACATAAAATGAATGATTCAGACACCACATCACATAGCTCTATATGCTATGAAGAAAACAAAGCAAAGAAAGGAGATGGGTAATGCTGAGGGTGTTCAGGGAGAAGGCGCCGTCTGAGGCGAGGCCTGAGTGAAGGGAGGCGTGGACAGGAGAAGCTCTAGGCCGAAGAGACGGCAAGTGCAAAGTGCAAAGAGGCAGAAATAAGCTCCCTCTTTGGAGAAACCTTAGAAGAAGCCAGCCTGGCGGGTGAAGAAGGAGCAGGGGGACAGAGACAGGGGAGATGAGACCAGGGAGAGAGCTGCCAGGGCACGGACTGTGCGGAGCCTGAGGGCTTTAGAGAGTGTGGCTTCTACATGCAAATACACTGGAGATCACTGGGGGGTGGGGAGTGATGGGACAAGCTTTAAAAAGCTCTCTGGGGGCCAGCCCAGTGGTGCAGTGGTTAAGCACATGCGCTCCGCTTCAGCGGCCCGGGGTTCGTGGGTTCGGATCCGAGCGCACACCGACGTTCCGCTTGTCAAGCCACGCTGTGGCGGCGTCCCATATAAAGTAGAGGAAGAGGAGCACGGATGTTAGCTCAGGGCTAATCTTCCTCACACAAAATAAATACGGCTCTCTGGACTGCTCTACAGAGAAGAGACTAGGGAGTAAGGGTGGAGGTGAGATGAGAATGGAGCCTGCACTACAGCAGCCCAGGCAAGGACTGACAGTGACTCGGGTCACCACCAGGTGACAGTGGAAGGACCCACGATATGCCTTGCAGGTACAGCCAACAAGACACCCTGCCGCAGGGTTCGTCCTTCAGATGTGATGAGCCAGGACACACGCTACGGCTCCAGCAGCCAATAACCCAGAGGCACCCTGCCTCCTCGTCTTAGGCTTCGACGGCTACCAAATCACTCCGGGAAAGTTCACCATCTTCAGCCTGGCACGTGAGTTCTTCAATCTTCTCACTCTGGCCGACCTTTTCTTCTACTATGGCCTAACGTATACACGCTGCTGTTAACGACGGATCCTCACAAACGCTGAACAGAGCTTGCTTCTCTTGCCTCATGTTCATGCAGAACCAGGTGGCCAACCACCTGCCTCTAGGCCACAGCCCCTCCAGGCAGGAAACAAAACAGCTCCTGCAGGAGGCTGCCCACGGTTCCCAAACGACCAAGCTGGAAACCAAAACTGAGTGTCTCCAGACAAACGACTGAGGAGACCCTGTCCCTGGTGTGTCCCTAGAATTAACAACAGTGAAAAGGCCTGCTTGGCAAGAGACTGGGAGCAATGAGAGAAACAGACCTCCCGTTTCTTCCCGATGCAATATTCATGCAACACACAGGGTGCTAGGGATGGAATGTGTGCTGGACAGAAGGCGACTGTGAATGGAAAAAGGAAGGAGAAAGGGCAGGGCAGAGGACTAGACACAGAGATTACTGACTTGTTTGCTCATTATCCAATAAACGTCTGTCTCACCCTGAGTCAGATGCTGAGGACACAAAGATAAATACACATTGCACTCTCAAAGGGTTCACAGCCCAGGGAGAAGACAGACAACGGAAACGGACAATGAGCATACAGTTAAGGAAAAGATGACCAGTAGGAAAAGGGGGGAAAGAGCACTGAGACCTGCTGGGGACAGAGGGGGACTCGCATTTGAGCTGCTACCTGACAAAAGAAGAGAAGTTTGCCAAAAAGGATGGACAATGGATAAATAGGAGGAAACATCCCAAGCAGGAGGAAAAGCACAACCACAGGCACAGAAGCACAAGTGGCCACGCCATGTTCACACAGACGCCCTTTAGCATGTCTTGAAAATAACCTGGGAAGAGCTACATTTGGAACTGCTAAGCTTTTCCATGGTTTACTCCATCAATAAAAATGTTTGAAACTCACCCCAATATATGCATATTTATAAATTTTACATACTACTGTTCCTATATATTATGTACATTATAAAGCATTTAAAAAATAATATTAATAACAAAAACTACTTGGAGACATGGCCTGCGCCACCCTGGGACACATGGTTCTAGAAAGCAGGGAAGCACCTGAAGAAGAACGGGATTGTGTCAAAAGGACAAAAGAGCCAACCCAAAGAGGCCCACACGGACCAGATTTGGGATAATTCTGATATCAAAGGAAAAAAAAGCTGTACATGATTATCACACATAATGCAATGTGTTAATTAAAAGAAAAAAGAATCCATGAGCCCATGATATGAAGGAACGTGTGAGAGACTGCAGGGAGGGTGGCAAGCCCAGAAAGAGCATGAAAGCCTCGCCCCTCCGCATACGGGGCCTTAGGCATCTCCTCCATCTGGCTGCTCCTGAGTTATATCCTTTTACAATAAACCAGTAATCTAGCAAGTAAACTGTTTTCCTGAGTTCTGTGAGCTGCTCTAACAAATTAATCGAACTTGAGAAGGGGATCATGGGAACCTCTAATGTATAGCTGATCGGTCAGAAATACAGCTGGTGGCCTACAAGAAGGGGGACAGTCTTGTGGGGGATCTTAACGTTAACCTGGGGGGTCTGACGCTATCTCCAGGTAGTATCAGAATTGAGTTAAATGGTGTCTGAGAATTGTCTAGTGTGGGGAAACCCCCTATGCACACATATGGTGACCAAAAGTGTCCCAGTAGCATGGCAGTAGTGTGAAAGTAAAGGAGACCCAGAGAGGCGAGGTTTCCTTAGGTGAGCCTACATTCCATGTGAAAGCATTTCATAAGCACCTTCCAACAGACCCTGGTCAGGGTAAAGGTAAACAGGAGAGGAATACATCTACCAAGCGGAAAAACCACATCTTTAGGATGATTAGTTATAGCCAATAAGTAACAAAGACAGCCCTGTAGGTCTCCCACCTGCTGGAATGAAAGGGGCTGCAGAGTTTCTTAGGCTATTCGCAGGGCTGGCTCAACTGACTGGCCATGTGTTAAACCATCTTGTCAGTAGAGGGAGCAGAGGAGGTTTCTGAGCTTTTGCACTGTGGGCCAGAATGGAAACCAACTGTGATGCCCAGTGTTTGCTTACTCAAGCCCCTGAGCGTGTCACAGGCAGAGATATGCCATGTGGCATTCGCTCTCAAAATAAGGGTTTGATGTAAGACATCTCCACATTTAAATCCACGCCACTTCCTTTAAAATCTCAACAGCAGAGTCCTATAATCAGGAACAACTATCAAAATAGGATAAAGAGCAGGCACAATTTTCCTTGAATAGAAACGAAACAAAAACAAAAACCAAAAACTAAATATAACACTATCAGATGGAAGTACAAATTATAAATTAAACTATATATTCTAGAAAGCTACAGGAGTAAGTTGCTAGACTTGGAAGGTTTCTGCCAATGTATGATGTCACTAACCAAATACAGAAAGAACGAGAAAAACTCAGCAATGGGATCAGATATGCAGAGAGCAAGAGAAAGCCTAGTCACACAGAATATATTTTAAATTATATTACTTATTCACGAGTACAAAAGTAATCAAATAAAAATTGTTAATGCATGTATGCGTGGCTTTACTACCTCCAGTCAATTCCCTTCACAGCACGTATCAAGGGTGTGACACGTGGGCCACTGAAAGCAGACACTTGATGGAGAGGGACACTTACTTTTTGGCAAATCCCCAGTGCTGGAGGCCGAAACCGTCCTGCTTCTGTCATGGGATGGACTGCTTTCCTCATGCTCGGTCAGCGGGGATTCCTCGGAAAGTGCAGAGCCACAAGCCACAGGTTCTAAAGACCCAGAGAACAATGATGCAGAAAACTCTGGAAACTGTGACTCTGGCATTTTATGCCGTCCATTTGGCAATTCACCATTGAATTGTTCATAGGAGCTGCTATATGTATAATCACTTTCTGCATTTGGCTCATCAAGGTTATATTCCTCAGGATTTGGGCAATCTTCTTCATCATCGTCTTCGTCATCCAGCTGCTGTTCCAGTAAGAATGGGCCATTCTCAATATGGCCATTGGCTTTCGGTGATTCTATCCATGTAGGGTCTATGTTTGCAAGTTCCTGTTCAACATCATCTTCATCTTTCTCAACATTCTCTTTCTCGGCGTCTTCTTTCTCTTCCTGGTCCTCTGCTTCACCTTAAAAAGTTGACGGGTTAAGAATCAGACCCTGTTACTCTCCTTCACACGGTGGCACTAGGCACTTATTTGCCTCCAACAAGAGACATTTTTGAATGTGCTTAATTCATGTACTACACAGCAAACACCATTTGGCTCTTGGGTAAAATCTTCAGGTTTTCTAAATCTTATCCTTCATTTATTAAATAATTGGCCTACTCTTACCAGAACGTTACTCTAGAAAGCTTTTGGGGGAAAATGACTACAGCAGTCCCCCCTTATCCGTGGGAGATACGTTCCAAGACCCCCAGTGGGTGCCTGAAACAGCAGAGAGTACTGAACTCTATATATACTATGTTTTTTCCTATACATACATACCTTTGATAAAGTTGAATTTAAAAATTAGGCACAGTAAGAGTAATAACAATAACTAATACTAAAATAGAACAATTGTAACAAAACACTGTAATAAAAGTTACCATAGATCTTAGCAACCTCAGCATACGATTTTTTTCTTAAGTCAAGAATTTTCACCTTTTCACTTAAAGAAAGCACTTTACAGCTTCTCTTTGGCATATTTGAATTGCCAGCATCACTACTCTTGTGCTTGGAGCCACTATTAAGTAAAATAAGGGTTACCTGAACACAAGCGCTGCCATACCAAGACAGTTGATCTGATAAGCAAGGTGGCTATTAAGTAACTAATGGGCGGGTAGCGTATACAGTGTGGACACACCGGACAAAGGGATGATTCATGTCCTGGGCAGGATGGCATGAGATTTCATTCGTGTTACTCAAAATGGCCCACAATTTAAAACTTACGAATTGTTTATTTCTGGAATTTTCCATTTAATATTTTCAGACCATGGTTAACCGTGGGTAACTGAAACCGGAGAAAGTGAAACTGCGGATAGAGGGGAACTACTGTATTTATGAGTTGCACTTCCATTTCTACCCTCTGCTCTACAATCTTCAGAAAAGATTTGTGGGTACATTACTGTTAGGTAAAATTACAAAATAAAGGACAACTATTAGCATGACAGAAACATGGTGTTTCTCAAACATTTTCCACTTTTTAAAAAACTATTTTGAAATATTAACATATTTCTGGCATACATGTTACAAATGAACTAACAGACTGTTCCCCATATTCCCGAAAAGGGAGTTGGAGAGAAGCATCCTCATATCTGAAGCAGCAGCACAAAGTCACCCTCTGTGATGACTTGGCGGGAACCTACAAGGAAGCTCCGGGACCCCTAGGCAGCCCTGCCTCCAGGCTTCACTGACCATTGTCATTTGCAGTCTCTCCCTCCGCTGCCTCCTCTAACTCTGCTGTTTTTAGTTTCACCTCTGGGCGGTATTCATCATCTTGCTCATTGGAAGGTACAGCTGATGTGACGTTTTCTTCTATTATTTTCCTTTCGGCTTCTCGCTCCAATTCTTCTATTTCCTGCAGGCGCTTTTCCAGTAACTCGGCCTGCCTTTTCTGCTTCTTCTTCAGTTTTTTCTTTTTGTTTTTAGATATTTTTCCTATCTACAACATGTTAAGAAAATACCACCGGTCAGTTTGCTTCTTTTTAAAGCACTACACAATAGTATCAGTGCTGGCAGCATGGCAAATACCAACAAATTCTGTTTTTTCAGGTCATATTCAATTAAAATCACATGCCCAGATGTGAGATCTACCTCACAGTTATGGCTACAGTAAAACCAGCAAAAAGAAACCATGCTAAAGTCAAGTAATAGGATTACTACTAGGTCTTGCGCTCAGAGGGATATAGCTTAAAACCAATGAGTCTTTTTCATTTAAACTCTAAAAAGAGCTAAATAGGCTGAGATACTCTTGCCTTTAAACAAGAAGCATCTCAAGCAAGTCTTATTTGCTCCTGCCTGTATACAAGGTAACAACGTCCCCTCTCCTTACTGTCTTACCCAACTGTCTGTCAAAAAAGAAATGGCTGCCAAAACAGGTGTATTTCCTTCCTTGTTGGTCAACAGCTCTGTCTGGGTCTCACACACTGAGCTGTTATCAACAGCCAAGACTGCATGAACTGTAAAAAATGAGCATACGAAGTAAAGGAAAAAAAGAAAAAGCCACGGTTTCAGTCTGCCTCCAATCTTGGCCATCTGACTTGGAAAGTCCTGGCAATGACAGCCTCCAGTCTTTCACAGAATCGCTAATCAAAACAAACTGCTCCAGCCACGCAGAACTATGGGAAATGACTGGGTGACGTCATTACCACAACACCCTCTTGTATGGGGACTTCCATTCCAAACTGAGGGCTGGTGGCAGCACTCGGAATTTCTGGACATTTCTTTTCAAATGCTTTCAGCTCACAAAGCTATTTCAAAATTTGCAGGTGACCCATCAACTATCTATCCTCTACTGGAGACAAGCCAAGTTGAAGTCTGCTGGGGTAGGAATTAATTCCAGCTTGTTTCATTGGACTGGACTTAGTGCTTTGACAGGACCACAAAATAGATAATATTCTTTCATATTTAACTACTGGCTAGGAAAAAATTAGAACAACAGCTTTAGAAAAACAGGTATATTGGAAACCAATGAGGAATAACGTAAAGTGTTTTTGGAATAACCACAGCTCAAACTCTCTATCACGTCATACTTCACCAGGCTCGGCCAACAGCACTCCAGAAAGTACACGAGGAAAATGGAGATCGAACGTGGAACAGCTCTAACTATTCCACCTCTAAAAACCACTTCAACTTACCAAAACAGTTAAGTCTTATATAGTCAAGGACACAGCATTTATCAACACGCCTGTCTTTTGTCTTTTACATTAACATGCATTAGAATGTCTGTGACTGAGGAAAAAAATGAAAAAATGTACAACCAATTCCCCCCAAAAACCCTTAAATGACAAACTGTTGCAGAAAGAGACTGATGTTACAATTTGAAAAGCTCAATAATGAACGGCCACTTTTGACAATGAAGGTGAAGTATATGTGTAAGTACTTACAGGTTTTTGCTGTGGAGCGGTACTCACTAAAACAAAATGAAACAAAATGACCGTTTAGAGGAAAACTGATACATATCTTTATGTAGGTAATCTGAACCGTAAAATGAAATAATTATTGCCTTTTAATGGCTATCTAACTTCAACAACTATTAAATATCAGAGCTTCTTAATCACAGAGATCTAAAGAAAGTTTATCCAGGGCCAGCGCCGTGGCTTAGCGGTTAAGCGCGCGCGCTCCGCTGCTGGCGGCCCGGGTTTGATCCCGGGTGCGCACAGACACACCGCTTCTCTGGCCATGCTGAGGCTACGTCCCACATACAGCAACTAGAAGGATGTGCAGCTATGACATACAACTATCTACTGGGGCTCTGGGGGAAAAAATAAATAAATAAAATTTAAAAAAAAATAGTAAAGTAGTTTAAAAAAAATAAAATAAATAAAGTTTATCCAACTCAAATGATTGGCTCTTAAAAGGCACAGCAGTAGTTGTTCAATATGGAGCCATTGCTCTTATTTATCTAAAATTATCCATTCACTTCAAAAACAGTCAATCCCAAAGCACTGACTGATAAGAAAATGAAGAGGAGTTCACAAATGCCAAATAGTCATCGAACCAAATTTGTTTTATAGACAATGAAATGAACAATTCAGATTAGAACATGTATATCTACATTTGAAAACTATTTAGCAGGTTTATACAACTAAAGTAAATCAAATACTGCAGCCAATATTCTAGAAATCAAATGACCAGAACCTGCCAGAGACAAAAGCTTGACGGACTGTGGTTCCATGATATGAAAAAAAAAAAAAAAAAAAAAAAAACAACAACAACAAAACTCTGATGGTAGAAAACAAGATCTGGAGGTGGAGCGTCTCCCAAGAGCCCGTCAGCCACAGGGCATTAGCCCTTCATCCACACGCCTGGGCACATGAGGGCACCATTACACAGAAAGAGGGTGAGAGCACAGTCAACACTTCACTGCACCATTACATTCTGTGAAAACCAGAAATAAAACTATACACGATGCCAATACTCAAGTCCCTTGGGCTTCTTCTCTCACCCTTGGGTCTTTTGTAACTGATTCCAAATCTACCAGTTAGATTCAAATTGATGTAGCTATGTTAACTGGAGACTAGGAAGCATTCCAATAAGCCTGAAGCTAGAAAAAGATTCTGATGACTACAGGTCAGCTACATGAAACCTGTTAGTTACTACATGCTTCTCTGCAGAGAAATGGGCAACACAATAAAATGTTCAAATGTAGACGAAGCAGCAGGTAAGAATTAAATGACCTTTTAAGGGAGGACAAAGGTAAGTAATTCAAATATTAAGGTATAATTTAACTGGGGCATCGTCCTTCTCAAGAAAAAAAATCTAGTTATTTCTAGCAATCAGGCTCTTACAAAAGTTCCTAATATGTACGTGCTTGATTCAACTGCCTTCAATGTGCAACTCTGCAGGCTCTCAATGTCCCCAAACAGAGTGAAACAAAGCTGCTCAGCTCCTCACCTGCAGACCCCGAAGGAGGAGGAGCACCAGCTTTCTGCCACTCAGTGGCCTCTGCTGCCATTCTTCTCACATATGCGTCATCCACACACATCAAGATGTTTTCCGGCTTTATGTCAGTATGAATGATCTTGCACTTACTGTGCAGATAATCTAACCCCTGAAGGACCTGGTCACAGTAAAATCAAGAGAAGAAATGAGTTATTAATACCTTTATTATTCAACATTCAGAAAATAAGCAATATTATCACAAGGCACAACATTCAACAGACACAAAAGAGTATTTAGTAAAAATCTACCTCCTGCCCTGGCCCCCATGGGAACACAGCTCTTTCCCACAAGCAACTGATGTATGTCATTCTGGAGATAATTTATGTTCATGGAAGCAAATGCATCTCTCTATACACTTTTTTAATAACTTTATTGAGATGTAATTTACATACCATACAATTCACTCTTTTAAGTGTATAACCCAATGGTATTTAGATGTGCAACTATCACTACTATCTAATTTAGAACATTTTCATCACTCAAAAAAGAAACATTAGCAGTCACTCCCCATCTCTTCCAAACTCCTCCAGCCCTAAACAACCACTAATCTAACCTTCTCTATAGATTTGCCGATTCTGGACATTTTATATAAATGGAATCATACCAAGTGGTCTTTAGTAACTGACACAATGTTTTCAAGATTCATCCATGTGCAGCATGTATCAATACTTCATTTCTTTTAGCTGCCAAATAATGTTCCATTGGATATACCACATTCTGTTTAGCCATTCACTTGATGAACATTTGGGTTTTTTCCACTTTGGGGCTATTATAAATAACATTGCCATGAACATTCATGTACAAGTTTTTGTGTGGACATATGTTTTTATTTTTCTTGGGTATATACCTAGGAGTGCAATTGTTGGGTCATAAGGATATAAGCTTTATGTTTAGCTTTTTGATGAACTGCCAAACTATTTTTATACAGTGGCTGTACCATTTTACATTCCCACTAGCAACATCTGAAGGTTCCAATTTCTTCATCATGGCCAACGCTTGTTGTTATCTGTCTTTTTTATTTTAGTCACCCTAGTGGGTATAAAGTGTGTATCTTCATCATGGCCAACACTTGTTGTTATCTGTCTTTTTTATTTTAGTCACCCTAGTGGGTATAAAGTGTGTATGTCATTGATCCGCATTTCCATGATGGCTAATGATGTGCACGTATTTTTAACATTGCAGGAAAGGAGGATTAAACAGCCATGGTATCCAGACAATACTGTAGCACTGAACTAAAAAAAAACCGTTGAACCAAAATATCGATCATATATATTTAAAAAAAAACCCACAAAACATACAGAGTGCCAGTAATCTAAATAACAGGTCATTTTTTTCTGGAATTACTTCCATTAGAGAGGAATTCTTTCAATTCTTTCCATAAACAAAAATTATTTTAAAAAGAGAGATCATGTTCCTATACATTAGAAATTCCACATGCTCAATAAATATTAGCATCTAACAAATATCATCACTTAAACATTTTAAGGCATTTAGGGGTCTTTTCCACAATAGACAAGGAAGTGGGAAAAAGACAAGATATATAATATCATCCAACTCTGGAAAGTTCTCAATAAAAACCCGATGCTCCTATCTACCTAGAGTATCTGGCTAAACAACCTTAGCAAACGACACAGCTTTGGGAAGTGAGAGGACAGAGGTTTCAGAAGGAAAATGAAAACAGGAAGACCTGTCTCTTACACAGGATGAAAATTCCTACACTCATCTAAAATAACTTTTCCTAGGAAGTATTTTTACATGACTTCACTAACCAAGCATCAGTTGATTCTAGGTGTTTGACATACAGCAAAAACAAAGTTCCCTGTCTTCAAGGGGCTTGTACAGTCCTCATGTCCTCATAGAGCTTACTGTCTCATGCCAGGGGAGGGAAGGAATTGGGGAAAAAGAAACCAAGCTGAACCATGGGCACAGCAAACACAAATTTAACATGCTGATGAGTTTCTAGTAGATACCAGTAAAACGGACAGATATATAATAAGAGAAGGAAATATTTTTGACTTTTTACCTTAGAATATTTAATGTTATTAATATGTTTAAATTATGCAATTAGAATGTTTAAATCATGTTTAAAATATCAAAGGACCAATAGCAAAAAAGATATCATTATATATTTCTGTAAAGAATAAGATTATAATCTTGAAGGGAACACAATCCAATGGCCTGTATGTTATACACTGACATTCATGCGTTTTCTTTGTGCGAACTGAAATAATACATTGAATTTTTATATCTGAATAAGAAGGGAGAGTCTGAAAAGTACAAGAAATCAAGACAGGCACACTGATGATTTCCAGCCTATAGAAGTCAAAGAAACAAGATTTTCGAGAAACTCTGAACAGTTTAAAATTAAATTATTCCAATGAAATTTCATTTCAATGATCAAACATTAACTCAAAGTAAACATCAAGCATCTTTCCTAAAAGATCTTTTCAACACCATCTCATGCACAAGTCACCCTTATCTTCCCACCTTAGCTCTTTCACAGTTCTTAGGTTGTCTTACTAACCTAAGAGGCTACACAGGCGAGAGTTAATATGATTCAGCATTCAAATGTGTTAATATGAGTTCCCAAGGACAATGAGGCACTTGAGACCAGCAAAGTGTTCTCAGCAAGAATTTAAGGTTCCAGATTTTTAAAATATTGGCTATTGTACTCAACTGGGTTAACTTTCCTTAAGACGCACAGCTTGTAACGTCTGACAATGAACACAAACAACAGACTTTACCACTGGGACAAATTAAGTAAGTTAATTAAGATAATGCAAATCATTAAAGGAAAGTAAACAGTTAAGAGAGGCTGCACGGCGCAGTGTTCAAACACGACCTTGGGATTTACACTGCTCCTAAATTGTTGCTCAATCATTCATTCACTGGGCAAAGTACTTAAGCTGCCTGAGCTTCCATTTTCATATCTATAAAAGGAAGGGAAATATATCTATTCGAAATATGGTAAGAATTAGAAATAATCTATGGAAATCTCACAATAACAAGGTCTAGCTCACAAGAAGCTCAAAATAAGCGGTAGACTCAGAAGACTTATATTGACACTGACCAAATGACTGTAACTTTGCTAAGTCACTTATTAAATTTCTCTGGGTCTCACTTCTCCCATCTCTCATATGAATGGGCTCTACCTGATAACTTCTGTGGTACATCCCAGCAATAAAACTTTGATTCCATAATTTCTTTTAATTCTGGACTACTGTTTTTTAAAAAATCTTTAGCTGTAAGCTAAGAATGGTTTTATTTTCAAAAATATCATTTCTGTTCTCAGCCAGTGAAGTTTAAAGCAATAAAGCACCCCAGAATCCAGACTCAAACAATAATAAGGAGCAATCTTTCAAGCGTTTAGGCAGAATAACTGTGAGGATGCAAAAAAATAAAAATCAACAAATCAAGCTTCATGCCCAAGGATAGATCTCCCCTTGAGAATTCTTAAAAACAGAGTTAAAAGTAGCCTGTACTAATCTCCCCTCTGCTGCCTTCATTGGTCAAATCAGCATGTTTCTCTCTCTTGCCTAAAAAACACACTTGGCCTCATCAGCAGGAGGCAGCAGAGGCTGCAGAGATCCTTCGGCTGCCACCTGCTCAAACCTACAGCTGCCATGAAAGCTGCGATCAATCTACCCCAGATGGACCAGGACTGGGCTGCATCCCTCGCAGAGGAGCCTAGTCACACCGTGCAGGAGCAGGGGCCAGTTTTCTCCAGATGAGGGCAGGCCTGCAGGCAGCAGCAGTGCAGAAGTGAAGGCAGAGCCCAGGGCTGAGGGTGCGAGGCCCTGATTCTGGTTCAGGAACTAAAAGCTATGGCTCCGAGCAAGTCTCTTCTTTCCCTGACCTCAAGTTCAGCTGCAAAATAAGGGGCTTGGTCAAGGTGGTCTCTAAGGCTCCTTTCTATACCTCTATGAACCGTGCCAGAGATCGTCTATTACTTGTGTTAGCAACTTAAACCTGCTCCTCACCACAGCGGCTTGCTAAAATAGGTCCTGTCATCTTGCAGATATAAGAGGAGGAGTACGCTGAAAGTAACGCAGAGACTTCTCTAGAAGGCCTCCC
This sequence comes from Diceros bicornis minor, assembly GCF_020826845.1. Lineage (NCBI taxonomy): Eukaryota > Metazoa > Chordata > Mammalia > Perissodactyla > Rhinocerotidae > Diceros > Diceros bicornis. The sequence continues at coordinate 13,039,642 of NC_080742.1, read as the reverse complement.
CCAAGCCCTGCTCACCGCCTGCAGAGTGAAGCTTCCCTCAAATTCTAAACTGAAAAGAGAAAAAGAATGAGAGCAACTTTCCAAAGTATTTTCTGACTCAGGTCACAACGTGGGACTTTCTTCCTCCCCCACCGAAACAAGGACACAAGACCAGGAGACCTGGCCTGTCTCTCACTCTGGGGTAAGGCGTTGCTAACGCCGCACCAGGAGAGGCCTGACCGGTACCCGGATGGAGTGGCGGGGGTGGGCAGAGCAGATGGCCGCCCAGAGCAGGAGCCCTTCCCCGGATGCTGATTCCTCGTGGGTGTGCAGGAAACACCAGCCGGGCTCTCCTCAAGCCGAGAAACTGTCCTCCCAGGAAGCTCAGGCTCCCACTGGACTTCTTTGCATCCCTGAGACAGACATGAGGTTAACTCCTACGAACTGCTGCTGACACACCTGATGTTAATTAACTGAATGGAGAACGTGAGAAATGCGGGCTATACTGAAAGAGGACATGAACTAGACACACACCAGATGAAAGTTCCAGTGGATGCTGTCCTGATCCACTTTGTCCTCAAACAGCCTCAGCTCCTTGTTCCATCAACACTGACTAGTGAGAATCAATGAGAAAACCCAGCAGCTGGGCTTCCGAACGTGATCAGGACAAGAGGAGGCCACTGTGCCGAGCATTACGACCACAGAGAGCAATGAGGTAGGAGAGGATTCACTCCCTTGCAAGGGAGCAACTCCACCCTATTTCTGAGCTGAAGATCCAACATCCTGAGGAGATTCCAAGTTAGTACAGAATCATATGTACCACCACACGGAACAAATCCAAAATATAAACATGCTCACCAATTTAAAATTATTCTTCTGGGCTGAAATTGAACAATACTGGCTCGATCATAATGAACTAGGACCAGTGAAATAATTCAAATGGTAAATAAACACTAAATGTAGACAAAATCATTCAATGATAACAGGTGAGCCAGCCTGCCCAAGCAGGGCCACGGCTCTTGGGACCGCAGGGTCCTCTGCCCCAAAGGTGGGTCTGAAAAAGCACTGCATTCTAAAAGTCCCCCTAGCTTACATATTGCAGCACATACTACAAATGACAAATGACCTCAAATAAAATCTAATAGCTATACTTTTAAACAATCTAATTGTATGCTGCACTATGAAGGCAAAAGAAAACTACCACAAACAAAGACATGAATGCACTTTTGTGTGTGTGTGTGTGTGTGTGTGTGTGTGAGGAAGACTGGCTCTGAGTGAACGTCCATTGCCAATCCCTCCTCTTTTTGCTGAGGAAGATTAGCCCTGAGCTAACATCTGTGCCCATATTCCTCTATTTTGTATGTGGGATGCCCCAACAGCATGGCTTGATGAGCGCTGCGTAGGTCCACGCCTGGGTTCTGAACCTGAAAACCCCGGGCCACCAAAGCAGAGCGTGCAAACTTAACCACTATGCCACCGGGCCAACTCCATGAATGCACACTTTTCATAAAGACAGGCTATAATCTAAAACGCTCCCAAATCTTTCCATAGACATTTCACACTACCCTGCAGTGAGAGCATGGATTGTGTAGTTACACCACCTGGATTCAAATCTTAGTTCCCCCGCAGTAACCGAGGGACCTGGGGGAGATTCTTATCCTCTCTGTGCAATGCCTTCTGTAGAGATGACAACATCCCTGGCCTCCTAAGGTTGTGGTGAGGACCATGCAGCATAATACAAATAAAGCACCTAAAACTGTGAACGCTCACTAAAACACTTACTCAAGTGAGGGCCTGAGAGAGCAGAATGTGTAACAATCATGAAAACAGGAAAGAGTAATAATAATTTAAAATCCAATTTAAAAAAGCTATAACTGCTAGTCTTTCCAGTGTTGTAGCAAAGTCACCAAAATCAGGGCCTTGCCCTTACCACGCTTCATTTAATGGCAAGCAGCCATTTCTTTACAAGGTTTCTGGAAAGGGCAAAATTAAACCATAAAGTTTCAAAAGTAAAATGCCAGCTACCCTTTCAATTGCATAAGAAAGTCAAAACCACGTTTAAAGAACAGCAATGGTGTTTAAAAAAAACCATCACCTGTGGTACATCTTTAATGCACCACAAATAACAAATACTGCCAACACAAGCACCCTTTCTCTTCTTTTGGATTTAGAAATAAGAGCTAGACATAAAATAGACCTCAATAAAGCTGACTTAAAAAGAAAAAAGAAATGAAAGCTGGGGGGTGAACAGACAACCAGAAGACTCCACCCTTGAGGCCAGAGAAGCAGCCTGGGGGCGGCTGCACATGGCGTCCTCACCACCATCATCAAAAGCCACCAGGATGGCCCTTCTCTTACCCAACACAAGGTCACCATGGCTAAATGAAGACAGCTAAGAACGGATCCAAGGATTGATACTTGGGCAAGGAAACCTTGAAAAAGCAATTGATTCGATTATGTAATTACTTTTAGGAAATAAACAAGTGGTAATGTTCATCTATGAACCTGTCAAATCACAGAAAGGTCAGCCATTTTGTAAAGAATAAGAAGAACATACATTTCTTTTTTCATTTAAGAAAAGAAACCTATCAAAAACATTTCTTTACCACCTACTACATAAAGGAAGCTACAAAGAGATGTGGAACTCACAACACATAGTCCATAACTCTGAGGTGATCACAACGCAGTTAGGGAGACATGATGGCTGCTTTGTGCTAGTCACTATGCTGGATGCTTTATCAGGAGTCTCTCAGTATTAATCTCCAAAATAAAGCCACAAATTACATATTACCATCCTGATTTTACAAATGAGGAAACAGATTCACAGCAGTTAAGTAATTTGACAACGGTCACAAAATAGTAAGGGCCAAAGTTAAAATTTGAAATTAAGTCTACTGCCAAGGCCTGTATCCACTGGACTTTGCTCTATTCCAGTGGTTCTCACTGAGAGAGAATTTTGCCTCCTTGGGGACACGTGACAAGTTCAGAGACATTTTTAATTGTCACAACTGGTGAGGTGGTGGCTGATACAGGCCACCTAGTGGGTAGAGACCAGAAATGCTGCTAAACACCCTACAATACACAGCACAGGGCCCTACAACAAAGAACATCCAGTCCAAAATGTCAACAGTGCTGGGGTCGAGAAGCTTTGGCCTATCCTATAAGACCCTGCAATCCTTAGGAAAAGCCAAATGCAGGCTGCAGGAAGCCTTGTCACAGAGGTGGGAGTTTGGTTGAGTCTTTAAAAACATGGGTAGACAAGAAAGGATGGTATTTTCGGCACCCTGGACAAAAGAAACGATCAAAGATGTGAAGCTAAAAAACGGCAAGGTGAGTACTTTCTCTAAAATACCACCTACAAAATGAAACTAGTAAAAATTTATGAATAAAAATTCTGGTAAATCGGCATGTATTTATAAATGCTTGGGACACTAGTGAATATTCATAAGAAACTGGTAACTTGGTTGACTCCAGGAGGGAAACTGGGTACACAAAGGACATACATTTTAGAATATCTATGCATATTACCTATTTAAAAGATTAATTAATGTGAAAAAAATTTACCTCCCAAGTAACAGGAGCCGGATCAAGGTTTATAAGGGGAAATATGGACTGACACCAGATGGCAGAACTTAAACAGGTTCATAGGAAGAACAGTGATTTAACTTTTAGTGGACAAAGGGCAAGCACAATTTCAAGGACATGATAGGCTGCTTGGCAAAATGGTAAAAGCATGAGTTCTGAAGCCTGACTACCTGGTTTGAATTCCTGCTCCACCATTTACTACTTTTTAAGTTACTTCCTGACTAGGGGCAAGTTACTTAACCTCTCTGTCCCTCAGTTCCTCTTCCATAAAATTGAGAGAGTAAAAATACCTCTTTTCATAGAGTTACTGTGAGGATTTAAAGAACTAAAATTTGCAAAGTACTCAGAACCGTGCCCAGTGCATAGTAAGCACTGAATAAATATTTGTAATTATTAAGAGTAGTATCCCTTTACATCTTAACAATAAGGAAGGCACATTATTCTCCTTTTATTCATGACGAAATTATGGCTTAAGGACATTAAGTAACTTGGCCAAAGTCCTTAGCTAGAGTAGGGTATATTTAACACCAAAACCCAAGCTCTTTACTACACATACTGCTTCATGAAAGCCAACGATAAGGCAATGGAAAGCCACTAAAGGTTTCTAAATGGGGAATATGAATCATTAAAGAAAGTCTTTCTTAGCAAGGTAACTGCCAATGGAAAGGAGAATAACCTGGAATAGGGAAGTGGAAATAAGATGGGCCGGACTCCGGGGGAGTAGAGAGAAGCCTGTGAAAGGTACCAGCTGGAGCAGACAAGGGCCTGAACTAAGGATGGAGGCCCTGGAAATGGAAATGACATCAAGAGTAAAAGGCACAGCACTGGAGGGACCAAGGGCTCAGTGACTGGTGAGCATAGCAAGTGACAGGGCAACAGGGACGACTGAAATGCCGTGAAGTAATTACAAGAAGGTGAAGGAGGCCACACAGTGAGAGTGGTGGAAAGCTGGTCTGCCTCAGCTGCTCCGGGACGTGATGGAACTGTGTAGGTCTACTGATAAAAGATCTTCCGAGTGTCCCTAAGAGTCAGGAATACTGAACCCATAGGCTAAATCAAAGGAAAGGAAGGGAAATTCAGGTATACAGATTATTAACTGCGACACATAACAATTTACTACTTTGAAAGCTATAAGTTTAAGGAAAAAATCCAGATTCCATGATAATATTTTTCTTAAATAAAATTAAAGATGGGTTCACACTAAAACAAAACTTCTACTAATACTGCCTATAAGATCTAAGTATAAACCACATAAAAACAAACTTTCATCCTGAAATTTTTCTAAACCAATAAAATACTACCAGAGCTCTTCGTCTCCAAAGCACAGTGTACAGGAATTACAGGGAGGCTAACACATTCATTAAATCACTTGTTCACTCAGCAAGTATGCATTAAAGCTCTATTCAACTCCAAGAATTTCATCTTTAGATTTACAGACTCTTTCAACTTGTAATATTTTCAGGATTTATCAGAGATAATTAAGAAATTTTTTTAGAGTTTTAACAAGATGATTTTTTTAGAGTTTCAAGTTGCCACTAATAGTTGTAAATACCAAAGTGTCATTTGGGGATCAAATAACTTCAATTAACATACGTAGTAACTTTCCTCCTCACTTACCGTGTATCTTCTTCTACATTAAAGGAAAACTACTGTTTTTTCACTTGAGATATTAGCCATGTTAAAATAATGAATTAAAATGGTACTATCTAAAATCTAAAAGGGAACAGACATATTATTAAACAAAAGCCAGCCACAAATCTACAGGAGGCAGGTATGTATACCTAACATAACACCACAGATAAGGACAGTACCCCACTGTGTACGCCAAGGCAGAGAGCCCTCCTCTCTCCAGCCCTCTTCTCAAACACCACCTACAGCATTAGAAAACAAGCTGCTGATCTGCAGCACAGGAAGACAAACGAAGAGATGAACTCACAGGCTGATTAGACAAAGCTACCTATACACAATTTCAGAAGCAAAATCTACGATGCTTTTACTAAACAAATTTAAGCTTCAAAGTTTTTATAAAATGCTTTCAAAAATCTCCTCATATGCATGCATGCAAATACTATCTACAATTGCTAGGAAAAAGGTTCTTTTTTAGGCACCCATCTCTTGAATTCACAATTCTTCACTTGCGCATCGAATCATTCCCCGATTCTTTTCTTATTTAAGAATTCTGGACCAAGGCCTGTATTTCAGGTCTAGAACCCCCTGGCAGGTCCAGCTCCAGCTTGGGGCCTGGGGGCAAGGGAGGGGTTCCAGACCACCTACTTGTCTTCTCAAGCAAACCATATATTACTCACTTTGCAGAATTATCCATGGTAATTATTCATTATATCAGAAGCGGTAATCTAGAATAAGTAATATCTACAACTTTCCTAATTTAGGCTGTAAGGGCAATGGGGAATACAGACTGATACATTCCATGCAGAAAACTGAATCTGGTAAACATTTCTAAGTAGAAGGAGCTCTTTCATATGTGTGTACTCTCATTCTATTAATATTTGCTGAAGCAGCATCGCCAAACCAGACCTTAGCTAAAGGTTTTCTTTTGTCAAGGCAATTGAACAAAGTACAAATCTAACTCAATACTTCCTATATAACTTAAACATTCTTTAAATTCTCTCTCATTTACCCTCCATCCAAAGATACTTAGAAATAGCAAATAAACACAATAAATTATCTATTTCTTATGAATTATTTTCTAAGGAACTAAGATAAGTGGCACATTTTATAGTAATGATACTGGATAAAACAATTTCTTATTATACCACATCACTTACCTTAAAAAAGATCAATACACCAAAGGAAATGTGTGCCTGACATTTACATATTGCTCCCTTTACAAGACAGAAAGGCACATCATCAAATAAATATAAAATTGATTTAACGAGTTAAAAATGCTATGCACTACATGTATATATTTTTAAAACAGGAATTATATACACATTAAAATATATATATGTGTATAGGTTTGTGAGTGTGTATACACACACACACATTTTTTTTAATGTAAAACCAGGAATTCGTGTTGGAAAACTAGCCAGTTAGGTACTGGGGAGGGGGTGGGGGCTGCCCTCATCAGCCTCACCTGTCGAATGATACTCTTCACACAACGTATGGGGAGGCCTTGGTAGTTGGACTTGATGATCCACTTGAGGAGATGGTGGCCAAGCACTTCAAAGACCATGCAGACATCTGGGACACGGTTAAGGATCATTTGTGGATATGTTTCCTGGAGTGATGCAGTTACTAAAAGCAGCATCACTGTGGCACTTGGCAAAACATTTATTTCTTTGTAAAACGCAACATCAGTCCTATCAATAATACCCAAAAGTGGTCATTTGCTGTTTCTCACCTAAATAAAATAATCTAACATTTACTAAGTACTTATTATGTGCCACATATTATTTAATGTGTATTCGTAACAACCTTAGGAAATAATGTACTTATCCCAACACAGAAATGAGGAGAGTAAACCTCAGAGAGTTTCGAGAACTTACCGCGTCACACAGTCCAGAGGCGGCCGAGCCATGACTAGCCCCACACTCACCTGTGCGCTCGCTCACATCACACACTCCTCCTTGACCATCAGCCTCAATGAACGTGAGCGAGACTGAAGCCTCATAGAAACTCATGAGGAAAACAATGAACAACTTCCCTGTCCTAAGTGTCCTGCCTGCCTACCTAAATTTCTAGTCCATAGGCCAGATGAAACACTTCATAAAACAGAAATTTACCAAACACATTGAAGACATTTAATTTTTTCCTTCAATAATATCTTTTGCTGCATAACTAGACAATTTTAATACTACAGGCAGTTCTTAAGAATATATGATCACAATATAAGACACGGCATTAAGACCAACCTATAATAATGAAATCTCAGGAACATGGTTTTTTTAAAAAACAAAAACAGAAATTCTAGTCAATCACTGACCCTCGGGGTCTATGACCCACCAAAGTCCATCATACAAATATATTCATGTCATTCATACAGGAAGATTTAAAATGGCTCTGAAACCCTTTAAGAGTATTTTGTTCACCCCTGGAGGCCTATAGATAGGCTATTAAAGAAGGTTAGTTGATTTAATATTTTTTTTTACAATACCTGCATCTACCACATCACAGTAACCATTGCTTTAAATATTTTTAATAAAAATAAGAAAAATATTTCTACAATGTTGGAGAACATACGAACTATAGATTTATGCATAGATCACCTAAAGCCAGAAGTTTCTTACTATATCCCTGGCTCATTATGAAAAACGGCAAACTATGGACCAAAGTTAGTAACAGACACAGATCCAAAGCCCAAGATTTCTAAATTATGAAGTAAGTCTTCGCAAAACAATGACAAATCTGGACTGCGATGGTTTCTTAGTATTTTATTTCACAGTAAAAAATAGCCACTAGAATATATATGCCAAAAAAACCTCCATTTACCTACAAATCAGACGGTTTCTCCAAAGAAACCTTCTCCCTGTGAGCCATCCCAGGAACTGCCTTGGCCATCTGATTCAACAGGAGGGGCTGCCTGCCTGCCCACAAACCAACAGGTTCCCTCAGAGAGCAGGGTCAGAGAAGGACGAGCTCTACCCTTCTAGCTACTAGAGGGAAAAATGCTCTCAGCAGTTAGCAGAAATGATCATGAGGCAAAGGGCAAGGTGACATCAGCAGTCACTGGTACATGCTAGTATCCTTGAGTCCAATCTCTAGAAGAAATACAAAAACTTCCTCAAATCCGTAGGGTATGAGGGGAGTTCTTCCCTAAGGGATCACGACTTAGCAGATACAGAAACAGGACGTTATTCTGGGGGTTAAGCTGGGAGAAGGCTTTGTCCTCAGGCTTCTGGAGCTTGAGCAGGTCAAACATCAAAATGCCGGATCTGTTCCAAACATGACATAAAGGAAAGAGAAAAAGATCAGGAAGGAGATGACCCTGGCTCTTGACACGCTTCTGGCACTCATCAGTCACAGGGTTCTGAATAAGCGGTTCACTACTCCTGAACCCGGGGAAACAAAGGTATCACCTATGTCAGTCACCCAAAGGGCTATCTTAGAGGATGCAGTGTGAAAACATGGAAAGTGCATTCTGGTGACTCACAGCATTGGCTCTTCTCTCCACGTGAGTCACGAGCTCTGAGCTCTGGGCTTGGGTTACTCTGCTGTCACTGCCCCAGCAGAGGGTGGGGGAAGATAAGACTCGAGTTCCTTCCCACAACCTCCAATCACCTCCTCCTGAGCCCCATAAAAACTGACAAGAATGCAAACAACTTATGAGGATCCCAGTCAAAACTGATATTTTCAAAACAAATAAGGAAGTCATAAGATGCCCTTGCCCTGTCACATTTCTTTTCCAAAAGACCCAAAATTAGGACAAAGCCATCCCTATTTAAGAAGCAAAAGGAACAACTAACCTTACAGCTAACTAAGAAACTTCCATCTTTCAAGAATCATCAATTTTCATCAGGATAATTTCTTTCTGAGAAAGCAAATACTCTGTATGATATTCTAAAAAAAAATAAAAAAAAGTAAATTGAACAATTTAATCTTTAAACAACTAAAGGAAGTTGATACAGACTTAAGGAGAAGAGGAAAGACTTAGAAAATAACCTTGATTATAGAATATAACTCATATAAGTGTTTGAAAAGTCATTTTTGCATTACCAAGTAAATTTGAATAAAGAGTATGATGTGATACCAAGAAATTATTTTTATTTTATTTGATGAGTTTTATGATTTTTTTTTTAGTTCATATTTTTCAAAGACACACATTGACATTTGTAGAGGTAAAAGAACATAACTTCTAGGACTTGTTTTGAAATAATTCAGCAAGAGAAAAAGGATAAAAGAAGCAGTTGTGGCCAGACCTTGATAATTATTGAATTTGAGTGTCGGATTTATAGAAATTCACTGTACTACACTCTCTAATTTTATGTATGTTAGAAACTTTACATTATAAATGGTTTTTTTTTTTTTTAAGATTTTATTTATTTATTTTTCCCCCAAAGCCCCAGTAGATAGTTGTATGCTGGAGCTGCACATCCTTCCAGTTGCTGCATGTGGGACGCGGCCTCAGCATGGCCGGAGAAGCGGCGCGCCGGTGCCCGCCCGGGATCCGAACCCGGGCCGCCAGCAGCAGAGCGCGCGCACCCAACCGCCAAGCCACGGGGCCGGCCCCACATTATAAATGTTTTTAAAGGAAACAATGGAGGTCTCTTCCATTAAGCACTGGCTTATGTTAGATTTACCAACTACTACAGAAAACACATCACTTTACTTTTATCAGGCTTTTCCAAAGTAGACAAACTAGGAGCAAAATAAATAAAACCAAAATACTGCCATATTCACCTGGCAGAAAGACAGTCCTCTGCAGGAGCAAGTGCAACTCTGCTATGTCGACATTCGCAGAGCATTTCTCTTTTTATTGCCTCAACCTCACATGATTCTCTGCAGCTACTGGGGAATACATAGCCCTTGTGTACTGATTTTTAAAAGTTTAAAGCAAAAAGAAGTGCTGGTGTGCACTTCCATCTACCACTGCAAAATAAACTTCACTAGAATTAATAAAAAACATTAACTAATTCTATGCCAAAATAAGTCAGGTTGTTGTAAAAATAATTTTATAAGACGCGACTACACCAAAAAGCCCCAAAGGGCCCTTGCACACCACTCCAGGCGCACCATCTTGTAACACCGTGCAGCGACACTAGAGGCTTGATGCGGAGCGACACAGCAGCAAACAGAAGTTTGCTTGAAATATTTCCTGTTTTTTAAAGTAAAAAGAAAAACTATCATATAATTCAGCCATTAAGAAGTAACAGAACTGTCAGAAAGGATACGTATCCCATTCATGCCTGAAATCTTGAAGTCATCTATTAGCTGCACTACCATGTCTTTATTTGGGTCACTGGGATCACTTTCTCGAACCTATGGGAAAAAAACGAATTCAAGAACAGAAGCATTTAAGACCGAAAGTCATTTCCATTATTAAATTGTTTTAATAAAAGTGATGCTTTTAGAAATAAGATTCAGTATTTGAACTTATAAAAAATAAACACAATTTTAATTTAGTAAAACCCAGAAAAATCCCTCTGAAATTTTAAGTCATTAATTTTTCTTGTATCATTCACATTTTTGTAGTACTTACACATTTGAGCAACTTTATTTCATCCAAGGCTGTCTCCGTATAATGCTGGGCGCTTTTTACAACTTTCATTGCAACAAATCTTTTCCCCCTTTAAAAAAAATGCATATCAGCAGAAGTGATCATTATAATGAGATCTATCCAATAAATGGAAACCTTTAATAAGCTTTCCTTTAAAATAGTACTTTTCAAATTGTGGAGCCACAATTAAGCAGTGGGTTCATGGGTCAATACAATCTCTTTTTTACTTTGTGTTTCTGTTTTTTTCCTAATAAAAATAAGGTAGACTAGAAAAATGTCAGAGTTCATCACATATAGTAAGGGTAAGATCTTGTAACACTTTTGTTTCAGTTCATACACACACAAGACATGTATATGAGTACTGGCTAGCAATGCAGTTTCATACTATGGGTCATGGCTTCAAAAAAAAAAGTCAGAGACCACTGATTTGAAAGGTCTATACATTATTATTTTATATTTGAATGTTTTTTCTGGTACAGATGAATTAATAAGAAAAACAGTATGACCCCAATGTAATGTAATTTCAATGAATAAGCTTCAGATACAAAGCCAGAAGAAAGTTAACACTGTAAGATAAAGTTGATATTTTAAGATAACAGGCCAATAAACTTCCAATGGGGGGCGGGGGGGAGTCTAGCTAGGAGGAGCAGGCCTGTGCTAAGCACTTCACATGCCACGACAGAAGTAGGTGTGCCCTCAGCCACACCTTGTTGTCAAACAAAGATGCTGACCTAAACCAGGAATCAGACACACAAATGACAAAAACACTTACTGCATATCCCAGCACAGCCAGACAGTGGAGAAGTGTCCCCATCCCAGCTTCCTAATAACATGATACCGGCCATTGAAGAGGTCTCCAATTTTCACTGGATGATAGCCACCTTTTATTTAAAAAAAAAAATTAAATTTCAGAAAAATAGTAATAGAATCTCATCTCTGTCAGTTCTTGGTATCATTAAAGAAAGCTCTAAATAATAAAATCAGATTAAAACATGTTTAATAACAACATTTTTTTCAAGAATATCTTTCATCAAGAGAAAAATGTCCTATGCCTTTCTATTAGGCTTTTTGTTTTAATTTAATTTAAAAAGGCAACGAACCATCCAGCACTCCATAACAATGACTTCAGGTTTTACATTTAAGTCTAGGTGTACACAGTACACATACACCAGCTCCTGACATTTCCAAACCACCTTTTTTCCTTCTAAGCAATAAGTTAAACACAAAGTCTTTTTGGGTCACTACAACATAACTCACCAAAATAAAAGATGTGTACTCGGCATAATTCCACATACACCAGTAGTTTAAGCATAACCAACAAGGACAGGTATAATGTATGACAATCTTCCCTCCACCAGAGCTCGCTCCTCCCACTACTCTTCCTCCGACCTCCAACTCCTGACCTCAAACTCCTGCCGGGAAACAGGGTGGGGAGGGAGAGAGGGCACCCTGTTAAGGTAGACTCTTGGCGGAGGTGAGGGGGCTTCCTGGCATAAAAAAGGACCTTCACTTTGCTTCTGTAAGTAAAATAAGCAGGCTCCGAACTAGCATGTATAATATGACACCATTTTTGTGAAACACACAAGAAAAAGTCTAGGAGGATAAGATGTCAGCAACAAACATCTCCGGTTATAAAATAACTCTTTTTATCTATATTTTATTCTTTTTATCTATGTTTTTCAATTTTTTTCTAAAACAAACAATACTCTTCTACTTTTTATTTTTTTAACATCTATTGCTTTTTTATTGCAAAGATGTTATTTCTCATTTTTTAAATCTGCAGAATTCTTAGAAATCACTCAAGAAAGACATGGATGCTTCATGCGTAGTGTTGAGTGGTTCAAGGCAGGTGCAGGAAGTATCTAAAACACATCCTTCAATACATCTGTGTAACTCTCAGAGGCCTAGAGCAATACTTCAAGAAATATTATGAATGTTTATGAATATTTAAATTGTGTTGAATTACTGAAGCAGAAATTTAACCAGATACTCAGTTTCTAAGATTCTTACTCTCATACCACTATACTTGCTTTTCCCGGATTTTAATATCAAAGTCTATGACAATATTTTGGGTAAAAGATATGAACTAAAAGATAGTAAATTAGGGATAAAATATAGCAAATTATTAAATGGATGGATGGGTGTTAATTAAACTTATTGTGGCAATCATTTTGCAATATACACGTGTGTCAAGTCATTATGCTGCACACCTTAAACTTACAGTGTTGTATGTCAATTATATCTCAATAAAATTGGAAGAAAAAAATGGCTTATTACTTCCTTAGAAGGTTGAATTAAAATTAAAGTGGGCTCTGAGTTTCCATCAGTTTTATTTTTATTTATTTTTTTAAATTTTATTTATTTATTTTTTTCCCACAAAGCCCCAGTAGATAGTTGTATGTCATAGCTGCACATCCTTCTAGTTGCTGTATGTGGGACGTGGCCCCAGCATGGCCGGAGAAGCGGTGCGTCAGTGTGCGCCCAGGATCCGAACCCAGGCCGCCAGTGGCGGAGCGTGCATACTTAACCGCTAAGCCACGGGGCCGGCCCCTCCATCAGTTTTAAACCATTAAAATTAACACTAAAAAGGAGGAAAATAAAACTATCATTTTTCAAGTACGAATTAGGGGTACTGTGCTAGGCACTTTATTTTCAAAATCAAGTTCCATAAAATGAAAGGAAACTAAAACAGGTTGCAGGTATTCCACGGTGTGGGGAAGGGGGGGTGGCGGAAGAAGGGAGGAGAAGTTCTATTTGGGAAATGCCAAGTTCAACAAAGCAAAGCAGATTTCTTGACCAACGGGGTTCTCAGAGCCCAATGTCTTCATCCACAGCAGGAACCTCCAAGAGAAGAAGAGAGCAGGCTGCACACTCCAGACATATTCGCTCATGAAAGCACCTCTTCAAGGACCTAGTCACATTTCACAACACAAGGTATCCAGGAAACACTGATGCCTATGTCATTTCTCACAACCACTCCGCAGACAGATGGTATCATTTCTATGCTGCTGAAGTCCGCATAAGTCTCAGAGACGGTGGGTAGTAGCTACAGGACTGGAAACTGGGTCTGACTCCCAAGTCCATGCTCTGTCCACCTTGAGGAAAGCGGTCCGTTTTCAACAGCCGGAGAGGACTGTTTCCTGGGCTCGGCACACAGGGAACACTTGATAGCTTAATTAAAAGCTATTTACTACTTAATTGCATATTATTGCTAAAATTAAGCCTCTAAATTTAAAAATAATTTAATTATGCATAAAGAGAAGAAACTTGTTTCCCCATTATATGTTTCAGATTTGAATTCTCAAACAGCCAGAGTGTGCACATGAGAGCAAACATAGGAGAGGACTATTTCCAATGCAATCACAGCATAAGCGCAGCCGTTCCTTTTCTCAATGGGACTTTGCAAGTTGAACAAGAAATTACTAGTTTAGTCCAGTTATCTCAGGAGCCCACAGGCTGGCTAAGAATATTGTGCCTAAAAATAGGCCGACTAAACAAAAGGGGCATAAAAGTAATTTTTAAATACAAATATAAAAACAAGTGAAAGTACTAAACACTTATCCAACTTGTATTCTGTAAAGTTGACGTACACAATTTCAAATCTATATTTTATATATTCTCATATCCTAACTCCCAGATTTCTACAGAAAATGATACTTTTCTGACCATTTTTCAATCTCTTCTCACAAAATGGTAACTAACACTGATGCTGCCAAAAGGCTGTAGCATGTTTCCCCGACACAGACCACACCAACTTAACCAACACTCTGGGAATTAGGGTGGACACTAAAATGGACACTCCAGTAACTCTGACAGAAAATTCTCCAGTTCCCTGAGATCAGCAAACAATGTGCACCATAGTGGCCATTAGCAGTGGACACCCCCATGACCCACAACACTGTCTAGCACACAAGGAATCCTGAGAACGGCCAGAGACTAGCCAAGGCCCCTCCTCCTGCTGCTTTACCAACAGGCAGTACAGGAGTACAGAAAACATCAGCGCTACCCGTGGACCCTGCTCATGGCATCAGGCAGAGGACCAGAAAGAGCACCTGAGGACCACCATGACTTAGGGGTTTGTAATATATTTGTACTTCACTATTTGTACTATTTAATATGAAAATAACGTATTTAACACTTAGAAGTTTTCCTTTTATTCTTAAAAGATAAATATTAGATTGGATTACAAACACAAGAGAACAAGAGTGGACTGTTCAGTGCTCCGGTTCCTTCTCTGACTCCCATTCCTCCAGCACACCCAAGAAAATTATGTAAAGCTCTCTCTCTCTATGTATCATATATATCTATATCTATATATCTATATCTATCTATCTATCTATATATATCATAAAGCTCTACCTATACTATTAATAAGGCTCCAAAGAAGACAATTCTAAAACAATCCTTCTTACCTGTTTGGGGGGAATTGTTGGTTGACAATAAAGACAACTCCCTTTTCCTCGCCAAGCAAAAAACAGATTCAATTTGTAAGAGTGAACCAAAAGTCCAAAGCTCTATCATAGACAATAGTCTGTAAGGATTTTCAGCAAAGTCTCTATTTCCTACTAAAGAGAGTATTAAGTATTCATTTTTTTCTCAGCCCTCTGATAGTGAGATTTCTCTCCACAACCAATGAAGGCTTTCAAAGGTCTAAGGAAAGATTTGAGAATCACCTCCAACACAACACACAAAGGAAGGTGTGCAGGACCAGATGGCTTCTCTGGAGAATTTTACCAAACATTCAAAGAAGATTTAATATTTATCCTTCTCAAACTATTCCAAAAAAATAGAGGAAGATGTAACACTTCCTAACACATTCTACGAAGTCAACATCACTCTGATACCAAAGCCAGACAAGGACAATACAAAGAAGGAACAATACAGGCCAATATCGCTGATGAACCTAGATGCAAAAATACTGAACAAAATATTGGCAAACCAAATACAGCAACACATTAAAAAGATCATACACCATGATCAAGTGGGATTTATACCAGGGACACAGGGATGGTTCAACATCCGCAAATCAATCAACATGATACACCACATTAACAAAACGAGGAATGAAAACCATAGGATCATCTCAATAGAGGCAGAGAAAGCATTTAACAAGATCCAACATCCATTTATGATAAAAACTCTCAACAAAATGGGTATAGAAGGAAAGTACCTCAACATACTAAAGGCCACATATGACAAACCCTCAGCCAACATCAAACTCAATGGGGAAAAACTGAAAGCCATCCCTCTGAGAACAGGAACAAGACAAGGGTGCCCACTCTCGCCACTCTTATTCCACATAGTACTAGAGGTTCTGGCCAGAGCAATTAGGCAAGAAAAAGGAATAAAAAGAATACAAACAGGGGCCGGCTCCGTGGCTTAGCGGTTAAGTGCACGCGCTCCGCTACTGGCGGCCTGGGTTCAGATCCCGGGTGCGCAACGACGCACTGCTTGTCTGGCCATGCTGAGGCGGTGTCCCACATACAGCAACTAGAAGGATGTGCAACTATGACATACAACTATCTACTGGGGCTTTGGGGAGAAAAAGGAGAAAAAAAAAGGAGGAGGATTGGCAATAGATATTAGCTCAGGGCCGGTCTTCCTCAGCAAAAAGAGGAAGTTGGCATGGATGTTAGCTCAGGGCTGATCTTCCTCACAAAAGAAAAAAAAAAAAAAGAATCCAAACAGGCAATGAAGAAGTGAAACTCTCACTGTTTGCAGATGACATGATTTTATATACAGAAAACCCTAAAGAATCCATTGGAAAACTATTAGAAATAATCAACAACTACAGCAAAGTTGCAGGGTACAAAATCAACTTACAAAAATCAGTTGCATTTCTTTACTCTAATAACAAACTAACAGAAAGAGAACTCAAAAAAATAATTCCATTTACAAACTTAACAAAAAGAATAAAATATCTAGGAATAAATTTAACCAAGGAGGTGAAAGACCTATACAATGAAAACTAAAAGACATTATTGAAAGAAATCGCTGATGACATAAAGAGTGGAAAGATATTCCATGCACATGGATTGGAAGAATAAACATAGTTAAAATGTCCATACTACCTAAAGCAATCTACAGATTCAATGCAATCAAATTCAGAATCCCCATGACATTCTTCAAGGAAAGAGAACAAAGAATCCTAAAATTCATAGGGGGCAACAAAAGACCTCGAATAGCTAAAGCAATCCTGACAAAAAAGAACAAGGCTGGAGGCATCACAATCCCTGACTTCCAAATATACTACAAAGCTGTAATAATCAAAACAGCAGGCAGGGCCAGCCCGGAGGCACAAGTGGTTAAGTACGAGTGCTCCACTTCGGCAGCCCAGGGTTCGCAGGTTTGGATCCCAGGCGTGGACTGAGGCACTGCTTGTCAAGCCGTGCTGTGGCAGTGGCCTATATAAAGTAGAGGAAGATGGGCACGGATGTTAGCCCAGGGCCAATCTTCGTGAGCAAAAAGAGGAGGACTGGCAACGGATGTTAGCTCAGGGGTAATCCTCCTCACCGAAAAAAAAAAAAAAAAAAAACCACCCAGCATGGTACTGGTACAAAAACAGACACATAGATCAATGGAACAGAATTGAAAGTCCAAAAGTAAAACCACACATATATGGACAGCTAATCTTGGCAGCTAATCTTTGGCAAAGGAGCTAAGAACATAGAATGGAGAAAGGAAATTCTCTTCAATAAATGGTACTGGGAAAACTAGACAGCCACATGCAAAAGAATGAAAGTGGACCACCTGCTTAGGCCATTCACAAAAATCAACTCAAAATGGATCAAAGACTTGAAGGTGAGACTTGAAACTATGAAACTCCAAGAAGAAAATATAGGCAGAACACTCTCTGACATCGGTCTTAGAGGGATCTTTTTGAATTCCATGTCAACTCAACTAGAGAAACAAAAGAAAAACAAGTGGGACTTCATCCGACTAAAGAGCTTCTGCAAGACAAACGAAACAAGGATCAAAATGAAAAGACAACCCACCAGCTGGGAGAAGATATCTGCAAATCATATATCCGAGAAGGGGTTAATCTCCATAATATATAAAGAACTCACACAACTGAACAACAAACAAACAAACAATCCAATCAAAAAATGGGCAGAGGAAATGAACAGACATTTCCCCATGGAAGATATACAGATGACCAACAGGCATATGAAAAGATGTTCAACATCACTCATCATCAGGGAAATGCAAATCAAAACTACACTAAGATATGACCTTCCACCTGTGAGAATGGCTATAATCACCAAGACAAAAAATGACAAATGTTCGAGAGGATGTGGAGAAAAGGGAACCCTCATTCACTGCTGGCGGGAAAGCAAACTGGTACAGCCTCTATGGAAAACAGTATGGAGATTCCTCAAAAAATTAAAAATAGAAATACCTTATGATCCAGCTATCCCACTTCTGAGTATCTATCCTAAGAACTTGAAATCAACAATCCAAAGAGGCTTATGCACCTCTATGTTCACTGCAGCATTATTCACTATAGCCAAGACATGGAAGCAACCCAAGCAATCAACGACAGATGATTAGGTAAAGAAGATGTGGTATATATATACAATGGAATACTACTTGGCCATTAAAAAAGAGACAGAAAATCGTCCTATTTGCAACAACACGGATGGACCTGGAGGGTATTATGTTAAGTGAAATAAGACAGACAGAGAAAGACAAACATTGTATCACTTCACTCATATGTGGAATATAAACAAACACGAGGACAGAGAGAACAGTTTGGTGGATACCAGGGGGAAGGAGGTTGGGGGGTGGCCCCAAGGGGTGAAGGGGCGCATCTATATAGTGACTGACAAATAATAATGTACAATTAGAACCTCATAGGGACTGGCCCCGTGGCGTAATGGTTAAGTGCGCGCTCTGCTGCTGGTGGCCCGGGTTCGGATCCCGGGCGCGCACTGATGCATCACTTGTCAGGCCATGCTGTGGCGGCGTCCCATATAAAGTGGAGGAAGATGGGCACAGATGTTAGCCCAGGGCCAGTCTTCCTCAGCAAAAAAAAAAAAAAAAAAAAAAAAAGGAGGATTGGCAGGGATGTTAGCTCAGGGCTGATCTTCCTCACCAAAAGAAAAAAATATTGGGGTCAGCCCCGTGGCATAGTACTTAAGTGTGCGCGCTCCGCTGCTGGTAGCCTGGGTTTGGATCCTGGGCGTGCACCGATGCACCGCTTGTCAGGCCATGCTGTGGCGGCATCCCATATAAAGTGGAGGAAGATGGGCACAGATGTTAGCACAGGGCCAGTGTTCCTCAGCAAAAAGAGGAGGACTGGCAGGGGTGTTAGCTCAGGGCTGATCTTCCTTACCAAAAAAAAAAAAAAAAAAAGAAAACCTCACAATGTTATAAACTATTATGACATCAATTAAAAAAAACCAGGAAGGTGTGGTAAAAAGAAATTTGCTTACAGGATGATAACACAGACACATTTTGGCTTACTGAAGATTTCAATATTCCCTTCCAGAAAAATTAATAGAACAAATAGACAAAAAAGCAATTAAGGATAAGACCATATATAGGGCCATAAAACAAGTTTCAGTAGAAATTAAAAGATTCAAGTCACATAAAGCACGTTCTCAGACCACAATGGAATTAAATTAGAAACCAATAAGAGAAAACACCCCCCAAGGTGAGAAACCAACATGCTTCAAAATAACCCATGGGATAAAGAAGAAATCAAACAGAAATTATAAAGTATTTTACATTAAATGAAAATGAAAACATAACATATCAGAATCTGCGAAATGCTGCTAAAGCAGAACTTGGAGGAAAATTTAGAGCACTAAATGCCTATGAGAAAAGAAGATCTCAAATGAATGCCCTCAGTTTCCACCTTAGGAGACTAGAAAAAGGTAAGCAAATGTAACCCAAAGTAAGCAGAAGAAAGAAAATAACACAGATATGAGCTGTAATCAATGAAATGAAAAGCATAAAAACAATAGAGAAAATCAGTTAAACCAGAAGCTGGTTCTTTGAGAAAATAAAAATAATTAATAAACTTCTGGCCAGGCTGACCAGGAAAAAAAAAAAAGAAAGAAAACGCAAATTACCAACACAAGGAATGAGTTAGGGGACATCACTACATATTTTACAGATATTAATATGATAAAAGAATATTACAATTTTATACCTATAAATATGAAAACTTAAGATGAAACGGACAAACACCGTGAAAGACACAAAATACCCAAGTTCCAATCAAGAATACATACCTAAATAACTCTATTTATTTTAAAAAATAAATCTGCAGTTAAAAACCTTCCCATAAAAAATGAATTGGTGAATTCTCCCAAACATTTATGGGAAAAATACTAACAATTCTACACACTCTTCCTGAAAACTGAAAAGGAGGAAATACTCCCAGTCTCATTCTATGAAGCCAGCATTACTTGGTTCCAAAGCCTGGTAAAGACATTATAAGAAAGCTACAGACCAATTTTCCTTATGATGTAGATACAAAAATTCAAGACAAAATTTCACCAAATCCTATTAAACAACATACAAAAAGAATAATACGTAACGACCAAGTGGGGTCTACTCCAGGAATGAAAATTTGGTTTAACATTAAAAAATCAATGGATTTAATTCACCATAATTAACATACCAAAAAAGAAAAACCATATGATCAGAGAAAAAAACCTTTCACGATAACCAACATGCACTCCTGATTAAAATTCTCAACAAAGCCGGAACAGAAGAACATCTATGAAAAACTACAGATAAGATCAGACTTCAAGGTGAAAGACCTGATCAGGAACAAGATAAGTTCCAACAAGTGCTCTCACCACTTTGATGCAACTGGAAAAGAAAGAGTAAAACTGTCTTTATTCACAGACAACATGATTGTCTATATGGAAAAGTTGAAGGAGTCTGTAAAGAAGCTACTAAAACCAGTAGCGACAACAGGCAGCAGGACATTAGCTCAATATATAAAAATCAACTGTATTTCTATACCAGCAATCAACAATGAGAAATTGAAATCTTCAAAACATATCATTTACAATAGCATAGAAAATATGAAATACCCAGGGATAAATCTGTCAAAACATGGGAAAAACCTGTACAGTGAAAACTACAAAACACTGCTGAAAGAAATTAAAGAAAACCTAAATAAAATGGAGAGATGCACTGTGTTAATGAGTTAAAAGTCTCAACGCTGTTAAGATGTCAGCTATCCCCAAATTGATTTACAGACTCAACGCTATCCTAGTCAAAACTCCAAAGGCTTTGCTGTAGACAGTGACAACTGATTCTACAGCTCGTATGGAAATATAAAGCACTGATTTTGGGCAAAGGTGCAAAGGCAGTTCAGTGGAGAAAGGAGAGACTTCTCAACAAACGGTGCTGAAACAACTGGATATCCCTATGTCAAAAAAAAAAAAACAATTAAAGAAAACTTCTATACCTCACATCATATGCAATTAACTCAAAATGGATCAAAGACCTAACTGTAAAACCTAAAACCACAGAATTTCTAGAAGAAAGCATAGGAGAAAACCTTTGTAACCTTGTGTTAAGCAAAGATTTCTTAGGATACCAAAAGCATAATCCATGAAAGAATCAAGTGATAAATTGGACTTCATCAAAATTAAAGACTTTGCTTTTTGAAAGATACTGTTAAGAGAAGGAAAAGGCAAACCATCGACTGTTAGAAAATATTTGCAACACATATAATTGATAAGGGCTTGTAATATCAGCTTTATTTTGCATTAATTACTAATGAGGTTGAGCCTCATTTTTTATGTTTATTGTGGCTACTCATGTTTTCTCTTGTGTAAAATATCTCTTAAATGATTTTGATCATTTTTCTAATGGGCTGTTTATCTTATTATCGTTTGTAGATATTCCCTCTCTATTCTAAATACTAATTCCTTCTTGGTTATACATGCAACTCAGCTAATATTAACCACTTCTTTAAAAGACCTGATAAAGTAGAAATGGAAACATGACATGCAGAGAAATTGATGAAATTTTTCTGATGACTTGCTATTATGTTATGTACTAGCCAGAACCTCTCTTCATTAAAAAAAAAATCATCCAGGACATATATAACCAATCTTGTTATTTTTATGAAATGATAACTCAATAGATTATTAAGCTGTGGAAACATGTGAAGGACATCAAGAACTGCAAAGAAATCTTAAACTTTGCCAAATAGGTCTATTGTTAATATTATAAACATTTTGAAATATCCCATTTATACTGCAAGATAAAGCAAAGAAGTAAATATATTAATGTTATTATGGAACCAAGATTTTCAATATAAAAGAGCTAAAGTATAGAAGTTAAAAAAAAAACCTATACAGGGGCCGGCCCGGTGGCGCAAGCGGTTAAGTGCGCGCGCTCCGCTGCGGCGGCCCGGGGTTCGCTGGTTCGGATCCCGGGCGCGCACCGACGCACTGCTTGGTAAGCCATGCTGTGGCGGCGTCCCATATAAAGTGGAGGAAGATAGGCACCGATGTTAGCCCAGGGCCGTCTTCCTCAGCAAAAAAAGAAGAGGATTGGCGGATGTTAGCTCAGGGCTGATCTCCTCACAAAAAAAAAAAAAAAAAAAAAAAACCTATACAGTTAAATACAGACTGGAAATATCACTATGAACTCATTTAAAATAGCTATTTCCTTGCACAGTCTTGTGAAAAGGCCTAGAAATGACATCTTTGTAATGATAAAACTACCTAATGCATATACACATATATATACCTATATATGTATGTGTTTGTGTGCATGTACACAAGCACACACACAAGGCATTCCCTAACAAAAGGAACCAGCCTCCTTAGAAAAACTGCTGGTTCTAGGTCTGAGCTGGGAAAGTTTAAGGTGAGCCTGAGATACCATGTTGTACCAGAAAGCAGGAAAGTACTCAGATAAATGCGGTCATTCATAACAAAAGGAGAGAGAAGGTGAAGGGCTCCCACAGACTAAATGTGGGACAACTTGAGTATTAAAAAGAATAACTGAAATGGATTATACCACGTTGAATAAATAAAAATCCACAAGTCGATGCATGGCGGGGAGGGGAGGGCTTGGGAGGGGAGGTCTTGCACAGAAGAATGTTAGCTAATAAAAGAAGAAAACGATAGAACTAGAAAAATCACCATTTTTTATAACTCACAGTATAATTGACTTGGCCCAGAATCATCCATCGATGATTAAACTTTCAGGTCAAATTCTTACAACGGAACAGATAGTTTTGTATGGAGCCACAGTAACAGCACCACAGAATACTTACTAACTGCAAAGTAGAAAACAGACCTTCCAACAGAGACATCTGGCAGTCACCACTTCAACTAAGTGACTAATAGTGAGACAATCTGTGATGTAATATGAAACACACAGCCTTACCTAAGAAATGTTACGGCCACAAGTGTTTAACTTGAATTTAATCAAGTCTCTAGACATAAATTCAAGTTTATAGCAAGTAAAGCTAGAGGAAACATATGACATGAAGAATCATACAAATCCAGAAAGTGACTGTCTAAACAAAAAGACAACTGTTCAATACCATGGAATTGGCAGAAAGAAGAGGAGGCTGGTTCCTAGATTAAAAGGATTAAAGAAATATAATGATCAATGTAATGGGTAAAACTCTGATTGGATCCTAGATTTAAAAAGGAAAAGAAAAAGGTGTAAAAGACATTTTTTGAGACAATTAGATAAATTTAAATAAGAAATGGATTTTATACATTATATAATTATTAATTTTCTTAGGTGTAACAATGACATTATGGTTATATAATAGAAGAATGCCACATCTGAGTTGTGAAAAATGTTTGTAGGTGATGTCAAATAAAAATGTTGAGATCTAAGAAAACACTATTTTCTTCATTAGTAATTTAAAGTACAATTTAAATCCCACACACTCCAGTAGAAACATTAATAACAACACTAAATGCAAAAAGGCAGTATAAACAAGGGTATAAAAATAACCCTAGGGGCCAGCCCCGTGGCGTAGCAGTTAAGTTCGTGCAGTTAAGTTCGCGCGCTCTGCTTCGGCAGGCCGGGCTTCGCAGGTTCGGATCCCGGGCACAGACCAATGCACTGCCTGTCAAGTCATGCTGTGGTGGCGTGCCATATAAAGTAGAGGAAGATGGGCATGGATGTGAGCCCGGGGCCAATCTTCCTTAGCAAAAAGAGAAAGACTGCCATTGGATGTTAGCTCAGGGCTCATCTTCCTCAAAAAAAATAACCCTAATATCTTCTAAAATATACTGAAGTTTATATTTTCACTTTTCTAGAAGAGACCCTCAAAGACGACAGAGCCCACAATGGAAATGCAAGTCACACTCTGGGGCAAGCCAGACTCTGAAACCCTGATCTCCACATTCTACATTCTAGAACACTCCTGAGTCATTTCTCAATCCAGTGAGAATACTTTAGAACACAGTATTTTAAGTGCACCTTGGGGG
This sequence comes from Diceros bicornis minor, assembly GCF_020826845.1. Classification (NCBI taxonomy): domain Eukaryota; kingdom Metazoa; phylum Chordata; class Mammalia; order Perissodactyla; family Rhinocerotidae; genus Diceros; species Diceros bicornis. The sequence goes on along the minus strand of NC_080742.1, from coordinate 13,015,468 downwards.
TCAGTAGGAGTCCTTAAAATGCACAGAAGTTAACATCAGATCATAAATGGCTAACGGTTATTTTCAAGACACCAAGTCTAGAGATTTACTTGACTCGGTAAGTTGGGTCACAAGCTTTCCTTCTCATACATACACATATAACTAAGTGTTCAATTTCACTGCAAATATTTTGAGCATACTAACACCCTACAAATCTCAGAATTCACATCTCAAGAGAGTTAATGAACACATTTTGTATCTATTACCAACACTACTGCTTCTTAAATACATAGTGCCAGACACAGCCATTTGTCTCTTCAGTGTATCTTCGATAAGAGAATCTAAACCATTGCTCCACTAAAAAAACTGTTATAAAACTTACCTTTAAATTAAAAAATACAGTCTATGCCTATACAATGAAAACTACAAGACATTATTGAAAGAAATCGATGATGACATAAAGAAATGGACAGACATCCCATGCACATGGATTGGAAGAATAAACATAGTTAAAATGTCTATATTACCTAAAGCAATCTACAGATTCAATGCAATCCCAATCAGAATCCCAATGACACTCTTCACGGAAATAGAAGAAAGAATACTAAAATTCATATCGGGCAACAAAAGACCCCGAATAGCTACAGCAATCCTAAGAAAAAAGAACAAAGCAGGAGGCATCACAACCTCCCACTACAAAACATACTACAAAGCAAAGCAATAGTAACCAAAACAGCATGGTACTGGTACAAAAACAGACACACAGATCAATGGAACAGAATTGAAAGCCCAGAAATAAAACCACACATATACGGACAGCTAATTTTCGACAAAAGAGCTAAGAACATACAATGGAGAAAGGAAAGTCTCTTCAATAAATGGTGTTGGGAAAACTGGACAGCCACATGCAAAAGAATGAAAGTGGACCATCTGCTATTGCCATTCACAAAAATTAACTCAAAATGGATCAAAGACCTGAAGGTGAGACCTGAAACTGTAAAACTCATAGAAAAAAATACAGGCAACACACTATTTGACATTGGTCATAAAGGAATCTTTTCGGATGACATGCCTACCCAGACTAGGGAAACTAAAGGAAAAATAAACAAGTGAGACTTTATCAGATTAAAGAGCTTCTGCAAGACAAACGAAACCAGAATCAAGATGAACAGACAACCCACAAGCTGGGAGAGAATATTTGCAAAACATATATCCAACAAGGGGTTGATCTCCATAATATATAAAAAACTCACACAATTGAACAACAAAAAAACAAACAACCCGATCAAAAAATGGGCAGAGGAAATGAACAGACACTTCTCTAAAGAAGATATACAGATGGCCAATAGGCACATGAAAAGATGTTCAACATCACTAACCATCAGGGAAACGCAAGTCAAAACGACACTAAGATATCACCTTACACCCGTTAGAATGGCTATAATCACCAAGATAAAAAACAACAAATGTTGGAGAGGATGTGGAGAAACAGGAACACTCATACACAGCTGGTGGGAATGCAAACTGGTGCAGCCTCTATGGAAAACGGTATGGAGATTCCTCAAAGAATTAAAAATAGAGATGCCCTATGATCCAGCTATCCCACTACTGGGAATCTATCCAACGAACCTGAAATCAACAATCCAAAGAGGCTTATGCACCCCTATGTTCATTGCAGCATTATTCACTATAGCCAAGAAGTGGAAGCAACCTAAGTGTCCCTCGACTGACGACTGGATCAAGAAGATGTGGTATATATATACAATGGAATACTACTCAGCCATAAAAAGACAAAATCGTCCCATTTGCAACAACATGGATGGGCCTGGGGGGTATTATGTTAAGCGAAGTTAAGCCAGAAGAAGAAAGACAAACACTGTATGATCTCACTCATATGTGGAATGTAAACCAACACATGGACAGTGAAAACTATATTGTGGGTACCAGGGGCAATGGCGGTGGGGGGTGGGCACAAGGGGTGAAGGGAGACATATATATGGTGATGGACAAAAAAAAATGTACAACCCAAAATTTCACAATTATAAACTATTAAAATATGAATAAAAACAAAATACAGTCTACGGAAACCAAATACAGATTCTTTCAAGTCCATTTGAGTGTCTAGTTAATACACCTGTTTAACAGTATGCTGTAAGCTAAGTACTCCAGAGGATTCATATAGGTTTAATTTTTCAGGTGTAATTTTGTCTTTTAATGAAACCAGTCTTTACGTCTCTGCCTCTGCATTTATTTTGGTTGTCTGAAGTTCTTTCTTTTTTAAACAGACTTCTCAGAGGGCTCATGAGATAAATATTCCCTCAGAGCTTGCAAGTATATAATAGTTTACATGGGACCTTTATAACTGAAGGTTAGTTTGGATACAAAATCTTTGACTCAGACTTTCTTTCCTTGAGTATGTCAAATATATTACTCTATTATCTTTTGGCCTAAAGTGTTGATGTACAAAAAGCTTGATAACAATCTGATTTTTCCCCCTGATAAGATATGCAGTCTTTTTGCCTAAAAATTTTATCACTACATCAAGTAGGCTAACGCTGCAATGTTTATTGGGATTTTATATGCTTTCTATAGTTTTTATGTCTTCTTTCTTGTGCTTTGCCTTCTCTTCACTTGCTTTGTGGGCAAAGGAAGAGTAAATAGACATTAACTGAGACCCTAAAAGAGGGTTCTCACCATAGTAAACACGAGCCTTAGTACATGAACTTGGACATTGTTCATATGTACTCAAAGATTTTGGGTTCATGTCTTGGTTCTTAATTATGTTCTGGATAACTAAAAGTACAATATACTGAATTATGAACTGGGGAAACAATTGATCTTGGAATGAGAAAGTCTTAGTTGGGTAAAAATACAGTTCAGAAATCAGAAGACTCAAGAGAAATATTGAGATTTCTTTTACAACTAAAAAAATATTCTTTTAGTAACTAAAAAACTTTTAAAATAAACTCTGAAAGCAGTTTCTTAGATATTTAAAACCAAAGGCCATAATTATACACACTCAGACACCAAAACCTAACTGAGAGATTAAGTTCCTTCAAGAAGTCAAGACCTGTGGTTATTTTAGGCTCCCACTGATCCTGAGGGTGTGAGGCTGCATCACGGCACACAGTGATGTCTGACTCACCACACAACCACAGGCGTGTTCCCAGGTATATGTTACATCTCGTGTAAAAAATGAGTAAAACATGGTGAATAATCCAAATTCTCAACTACTGTAAAGAAATTCAACAAAATGGGAAAAAGAACATAGGTGTTAGAGACAAAAGACTACAAATGTACTAAGTAAAAGGTCTTTAATATAGATATATGGAAAACAGAACTGATTTTTGAGCCTGATTCTAAAGCCCCACCTAGTTTTACAATCCAAAAGTAATTAATGCTTTCCAGTTTAATCATCATCAGAAAGCCTAACTCATGTACCAACTTGTGCATGCTCCTATGTTAGGTACCCAACATAGCAATTTAGATATAGTTAGTGGACTTGAGGATTAAGGCTTATAATACATACCAGATGAAAAGAGTATCAGATGAATTTATATCTTAGGAAAAGTGGTCAAATTATTATACCTAAAAATAAATATAACTAAACATACTCAGGAGTCTACAAAGTCCTTTTATTAATTTCTTGTGACATTTTTCTGACAGACTGTATTCTCTAAAGAAGGCTGCAACAAGTATCTCCCAAACCACTTGCTCTTCTAGAACTCTGAAGTTCTACTAAGGGGAAACGGACTCTACATCTCCTCCTTGTGGATCTGACGGGCTTCTGATGTGTTTCTAACCAACAGAATGTAGTGGAAGTGACCATGTGATCTCTGAGGCTAGGTCATAAAAGGCAATGCAGCTTCCACTTTGTAAGGCAAACATTCACTTTTGGAAAGCTGAGTCAATTCTGAGTCATCAGATAAGAAGTCTGACTACTCTAATAAGGCCACCATGCTGTGAGGAAGCCAAGCCACATGAAGTGCTCCAGTCAGCTGTCCTAGTCTTCCAATCCTTCTAGGCCAGGGGCCAGACATGTGAGTGAGTGAGCTTTCTGACAATTCCAGTCCCCAACCATGAAGTCACCTTAAACTTTTGAGATGTCTCAGCTGAGGCCCCAGATACCACGAAGCAAAGGCAAACCATCCCAACTTTGCCCTTTCTCAATTCTTGATCCATAAAATCACAAGCAAAATAAAAGTTTGGCTTAAGGCTGCTAAGTCTGGGGATAATTCATTATACAACAATAACAATCTGAACAGTCCTTATTCTGCTTGCCACAATAGCTATGCAAAACCTCCTCCACCACTCTGCAAGAAAGACATGCCCTTAATCTTTCTAAGACTAGCCCACTATCTCCAAAAATCACTCATTTAATTCTTTCCTTGCTGGTCCTTTGATCTCTCCTCAGATTTCTTCTCTTCTGCCTAGAAATATGCTCAGGTATCCTGTCCTAAAATCAACTTTCCATTGTCCATATCTGATCCCACTCCCCACAAGCTACAAGCTTCTCTTCACTTCAGTGATAAATCTTACTAGAGAATCTCTTATGCTGTCTCCAGTATACCTTGACATCTGCATGTCCCATCACTGGCTCCAGTCAACGAGTCACAAGGGACCCCCCTGTGCCTTACCTCAATACTCTTATTAAATCCTTCCTTCTCGAAAACTCTCCTTTTACGCCTCAGACCAAATAATCTTGGAGAGAATACCAGCATCTCAGTGTGTTACTAATATAGGAAAAATTACGATTGTCCTAGGGAAGAGTTTTAGTCTGGAAGTCAGATGAGATATTCAGGTTTGAAAGGTTCACAGTGAATACAGATGATGTAGTAAATGGAGCTGATTAGGCTACTATCAGGATCAATAACAGGTAAAGATAAGTAAGATGATTTTAATTAGCATATAAAAGACAAAGGAGAATAAAGTATAATCAAGATATAATGAAGAAATTATAATCACAGAACTAAAACTTATTTTTAAAAAAACAGATACAGGGCCCGCCCACTGGCGCAAGCGGTTAAGTGCACGCGCTCCGCTTCGGCAGCCTGGGGTTTGCGGGTTCGGATCCCGGGTGCACACTGACGCACCGCTTGTCAAGCCATGCTGTGGCGCCGTCCCATATAAAGTAGAGGAAGATGGGCACGGATGTTAGCTCAGGGCCAATCTTCCTTGGCAAAAAAGAGAGGAGGGTCAGCATCGGATGTTAGCTCAGGGCTGATCTTCCTCTCTCACACACACACACACACACACACACACACACACACAAAAACAGATCAACGTCACATGACACAAAAAGAATAAAAGTACGTTTTAAAAACCCAATGGTCAAAAAAAATATGAAGAACACAATTTTTTAAAAATATTAAATACCAACAGCCAGTCATTTGTAAATGAGTAAAATTTTAAAAAAGGGATTACTGGTGATACCATGTGAAGACACGGTTAGCAGGGCTATGTGCAGCCACACTCATGTCTTCTGGTAATTCATGTACATTACATAAATCAGTGTAATCTTTCTGGAGGCAACTGGTGACATGTTTTAAAATGCACATGTGCTATGCTTCAAACTAGCTAATCCCATCTACACATTTATGCTCAGGACAAACCCATAAGATGAATGTACAAGGAGTTCCCAGTAACACTACTTACAAGAGTGAAAGCTGAGAACCCATACACATCTAATCAACACAAAAGCTAGTTAAAGTAAATACACAGAATAGAATACTACACAGAAAACAATGATGTAGAACTGTATTAGGTTCATGGAAATATATCCATAAATATTACTGAAAGAAAATAGCATAATATGGAAGAGCTTACACAGATCTCACTTATGGAATTATGCACATATGGATGTGCATATACACACATTAATTTCTGGGAGGATATCTCTGAAACTTTTAAACCTCTTTAATTCACCTGAGGAAAGTGGACTGCGGGATAGAGCGTCAGAAGTAAAAAGTGAGACTTTTAATTTTTTGCTAACTCTTTAGTCTATTTGAATTTTTTAACATTACCTTATATCATTTTTACAAAAAGTTTTTAAACTAGCAAATAATCAGTAAATATATTTTCTGCAATGTAAGTTTAAATACACAGTTATAGGAATACACATGTGGGCTGGCCCGGTGGCGTACTGGTTAAGTTCACTCGCTCCATGTTGGTGGCCTGAAGTTCACAGGTTCAGATCCCGGGCACAGACCTACGCACCGCTTACCAGGCAACGCTGTGGCAGGCGTCCCATATTTAAGCAGAGGAAGATGAGCACGGATGGTGGCCCAGGGCTAACAAGAACAAAAAGAGGAGGACTGGCAACAGATGTTAGCTCAGGGCTAATCTTCCTCAGAAAAAAAAAAGAAAGAAAGAAAGAAATGGAATACATATGTAAGGTCACTTACAATCATGGGTGTGAACCTTAATTCACACAGTACTTCCTAACATCAAAATCCAACAAGAAACTGGGGGCACCACCACAGTCACAGTGCTAGAAAGATTAATAACATATTAGGAAAGGATAGCAGTACAGCTTTCCCAGGTACCGCAAGTGGAGGAAAACTCTCAGGGATCCTCATAAGTGGAACAGCATGTATTATCACGAACCACAACCTCGGCAATAAGAGCATGCACATGTGCATGCGCACACACACACACACGCACAAATATCAACTCCAAGGAAGACATGTAAAAGCCAATAAACTTATGAAAAGTAATGAACAGTCATCTGCGAAACTAAAATCACAAGAAGATACCATTTCAAACCCACTAGGATGGTTAAAATAAAAAAGAGATAAGTGTTAGCAAGGACGTGGAGAAACTGTAACCCTCACGTACTGCTGGTGGGAATACACAGTGATGCAGCTGCTCTGGAAAAAACATTCTGGCAATTCCTCAAGAAGTTAAACACAGAGTTACAATACAACCCAACAATTCCATTCCTAGGTACATACCTAAGAAAAATGAAAACATGCCCACTTAAAAACTCATATACAAATGTTCATAGCAGCATATTCACAATAGCCAAAAAATGGAAACAACTCAAATGCACATCAACTGATGAATGGATAAACAAAATGTGATATATCCTAAACATAGAATACTAGTGTAAAAAGGTATAAAGTACTAATACATGCTACAACATGGATAAAACTTAAAAATATGCAAAATAAAAGACACCAGCAACAAAAGGCTACATATGGTATGATTCTATTTATATGAAATGTCCAGAATAATCCATAGAGACAGAAAGTAGATTAGTGGTTGCCAGGGACCGGGAGGAGTGGGGAACAGAGACTGACTGCTAACAAACATATGTTTCTTTTTGGGGGTGATGAAAATGTTCTGGAATTAGACAGTGGTAACAGTTGCACAATTCTGTGAATATACTGAAAACCACTGAATTGTACCCTTTAAATGCGTGAATTTTATGTTATCAATACAAAAACTCTACGAGGAAAAAAACAGCAAGTTTTCAATTACTGCTTCATAGTCTATATAAAATAGACACACAAGAAAACCTCTAATAAAATCTGAAACTTCTTTATTTCATTCCAATCTTTTCAATTCCAGGATGAAACACGATCCAATACAGAGAAATACACAATTCATCATGATTCTACCCAATCCAGAATATCAGTGCTAAGGAAAGGAATCTGGATAAGGAACTCTAAGAATACAGTCTTTTTTAACGCTACCCTCAAGTGGGAAGTAAAAGGGAAAATACAGACAACAACACTGTATTATAAACTTCAAAGTTGCTTAACTGTTCCCACCACAAAAAAGAAATAATTCTGTGACGTGATAGAGGAGACAGCTAACACTAGGTGGTCACCATATTGCAATATATAAATATATCAAATCAACCTCAACTCACACAATGTACACCTTAAATTTACACAATGTTATATGTCAATTATATCTCAGTAAAGACGAATTTTAAGAAAGAGAGAAAATAAATTACTCCATAACTTGTCCCATTACCAAGTTCTGTTTGTAAATGTTTTTAGAATCCTACCTTAGATCCAAATAAGAATCAAACAGGCCTGGGCCTACCAGGGAAACTGGTGGATAGCCCCAAGGAGCCAGATGCAAGAAATGATTTTCAAGAGTGTTTCAGTTTGGGGCTGAAAGAAGGAAGAAAGAAGGAAGGGAAGGAATTTTATGCTCCAGTGAGCCTATAAGGGGGGATGAGGAAAGGATGGGACAGAGGAGTGAAAGTAAGCCATCACAGTCACCGTGGACTCTTTCTAAACCCAGACTCCAGGGACCAGTGGTACAGGCCATGAAGAGAAGGGCCGGGGGATGGGTGGAGGACCACTTCTATGAAGGGCATGCTGCTCAGTGCAATGGCACAGGCCGTACTGCACAGACCCCAGGGGGACAATGTGGAGACCGAGGAGGCATTTGGCCTGGTGTCTCTCACTACTCCTATGCCATATCCTGCTCCGGCACTGAGTACAGCGGGACAGCCCCGGCGGCCAGGACAAGAGCATTCTCATTGCAGGTACTGGCAGCACCCCCTGGAGTGAGGAGCAGGAAGGATGATCACGACAAACATACATGGAGACCCTGACCCAGATCCTGCAGCACCCTCCTCTGGGGACTTCCAGATCCAAAAGGGCAGACTATGCACGGGGCTGACAGGCGAGGACAGAACCACTAACATTTAGGATGACTGCAGTAAGTAAGACCCCATCTACACTCAAAAAGGGAAAATTCAGGCTACACGACTGAATATGTTCAGGAATTTTTCATTCAGAATCACAGACCTGCCATCTTCTCGGTTCCTCAATCTGCTCCCTGTCAAGTTGAACACACATCTCTGGTTGCTCTCCTACCTCCCTGACTGCTATATCTGTTTCTTTCAACTTGTTCTTTCTCCTCTTGTATTCTATCGCATTCCTCAAAGGCTTGTCACTGAATAGCCTCTGCATCTTTTTTATTCACTTAACACCCCTTATATGATGTTTTCCTATCAAATACCTCTATAAGGTTTGGGATCAGTCCACAAGACCACCCCCACTGCTGACACCAATTGCCAAGTATGGAGGTTCTGAACACCATGCCCAGTTTCAATAATTAATAATTTGTGAGAAGAACTCACAGAACTCAATGAAGCCTGTTGTACTCATGGTTACAGTTTATTACTGTAGCATAAAGGCTACAGATTACAACTAGTTAGGGAAGAGATGCATGGGGCAGAATCTAGGAGAGTCCCAAATGCGGAGCATTCAGCTGTCCTGTCCCAGTGGAGTTATGGACAGCGTCAATTTCTCTGGGTAATGACATATGACAATGCACACAGACTACTGCCAACCAGAGAAGCTCCCCTCAGCCTTGGAGTCCAGAGTCTTTATTAGGTGGATTACCATGGTGGATTGGCAACATGGCTGATCTCAGCCTCCACATCCTCCAGAAGTCCCTCCCACAAATCACACTGTTAGACGATTTGGCACAGCCCAAGGTCCCCAGGTAAACAAAGACACACATCCGGCAGGACATTCCAAGGGCTTAGAGATTACCACCCAGGAGCTTAGGGCAAAGGGTAGACCTCTCTTTGGGAAATGTGAAATCCTGTACTATACCATTTGCTTGCCCTCTCTTCTAAGCCCCAGATTTGTATTTCTAGCTGCCTTTTTGATATCTTCACCAGTTTCTTTAAACTCAAATGAATAAAGTCAAACATCAAAATTTCCCCAGACCAACTGTGATTTCACTGTTCCTGTTAATAGCGCCAAATCCTCTTCTTTCCAATAAGGAATTGATGCAGTTTATAAAACTACAATATAAGATACAAAATTAGAAGGAAATTGGGGCAAAGAAAAAATAGCCCAGAAAAAATAAAACAGAATAATGCTGCGGTGAAGTCAGGACACAGAATGCCATGTTGTCAATTCCGTTCACTTGTTAGAGGCGGGTTGCACATTTGGTTCTGAGCTTTTTCACAGCCAAAGAGTATCTAAAACAAAGGAAAAATGACAAGCAGTTTCAAAGTTCAGAGTCCACTAAAAAAAAAAGCACTACTCTTCTTCCAGTCATCCCAGGGTTCAAGACTTGGGATTTTTATTTGTTGCCCAGTCTTTTGTCAAATGATTAAGACGCTACCTCCGAGACGCCTCCAATCATTCAAGATTCACAAATTAATCTTTCTTAGACATGGCACTTCCTTGTTCAAAATCTACAATGGTTCCTCACTGCTAAGTTTTTCTTTTAAACGTTTCTTTTTTCCTATTTACAAAGAAATATATGCCCTATACAGAAAACAAAGAAAAACAAGAAAAAAAAAAAAACCCACAAAAATAGAAATCCTATAATCCAGATATAACTGCAACCTCTTTTAAAATTGAGGTAATATTTATGTACAATGAAGTCAAATATCTTATGTACACAACTCCCTGATATTCGACAAATGTATATGCCTGAATCAACACAAAAATTTCTGCAAAAACCTCACAAGGTTTCCTGATGTTCTCTCCCAGCTTTATACACTGCAAATATTTTCTCCTAGTTTGAAGCTAGTCTCTTCATTTTTCAAAATGTCTTTTAGTCAGCACAGGTTTTTTTATTTTGATGAAATCCAATTTATTAACTTTCTTATTTTATAATTAAGACTTCTTACATACTCTAAAAAATCTTCCCCTACTCCAAGGTTGTGAAAATATTCTCCTACTTGTTTCTTTTTGTAAGTTTTATATCTTTAGTTTACATTTAAATCTATGATCCATCACACCCTGATAAAGATATCTAAAAAAAAACCTACACATTTACTGTAAGATCAGAAACAAGGATGTCCACTCTTACCATTTCTATTCAATCTTGTGCACAGAGCAATGAAGCAAGAAAAATAAAATGCACAAAGAATGTTAAGGAAAAAGAAAATTATCTGCAGTTAAATGACAATTGTGTGTGCAGAAAATCCAAAGAAATCTACATACACACAAATCATTCTGTTTTCCTTCAAATTTTTTGTTTAAATATATATTACTAAGTGATTTTTGTGTGTGTGTGTGAGGAAGATCAGCCCTGTGCTAACATCTGCCAATCCTCTTCTTTTTTTGCTGAGGAAGACTGGCCCTGGGCAAACATCCGTGCCCATCTTCCTCCACTTTATATGGGACGCCGCCACAGCATGGCCTGCCAAGCAGTGCGTCAGGGCGCACCCAGGATCCGAACCAGCAAAGCCGGGGCCGCTACAGCGGAGTACGCGCACTTAACCCCTTCGCCACCGGGCCTGCCCCTACTAAGTGATGTTTTAATTTACTTTATGTACAAATTTCTTATCCTCATATTTGTCATCCACAATGATGCTCCCAAACTACTCTTCAACCTAATCTTCCACCATTGGCTGGTAGCTTGCCCATTTGTCAGGAAAACAACAGCACCTGGGGCTTCTCAGACACACGTTTCCCAGCGTCCAGGATTGAGCCAGAGGAGCGCCCCACCCTCGGCAACAAAGTCCAGCTATTCTTAACTGGCAAGGCCTCCTGTACATTCTCTGTGAAGTCTTTTCTTTTACCTCTAACCAAATACAATCTCATTCCTTTCAACCCCTCACAAATCTTTTTTTCTCCTCTTATAATTAATTAACTACACAATAAAGGTGAAAAAAGGTTTGTTTTTTTTGTGTGTGAGGAAGAGTAGCCCTGAGCTAACATCTGATGCCAATCCTCCTCTTTTTGCTGAGGAAGATTGGCCCTGGGCTAATATCCATGCCCATCTTCCTCTACTTTATATGGGACGCCGCCACAGCATGGCTTGACAAGCGGTGCATCGGTGCGCACCCAGGATCCAAACCTGCGAATCTGAACCTGTGAACCCCGGGCCACCGAAGTGCAACGCGTGCACTTAACCGCTATGCCACCGGGCCGGGCCCCCCCAAAAACGGTTTTTAAGTAGTTTCTTAATCTAGTCTATTCACTCAGTAAACATTCAGCAGACTACAGACTGTCCTATCTGGGTGCTAGTGATGGAAGAGAAAAGCAGGACAGGCCAAGGCTCTGCCACTGGAAGAGAAGGGGCTGTGATGAGGCCACAAACGCCCAGAGAGTAGGGGCTATTTCTTGCTTACTCACATACTCCCTGTGTAGAACAACACTTTACACAGAGTAAAGCCTCAAAGAATTCAATTGTCATGCTAACTAAAGCTGAGCAATCAACACCCTTGTCAGCAGCAATTCACAGCTCCAACAGGTCCCTCGGGTGCCAGAATCTCCCCAGTCTCCATGAAAGAAATGTAATAAATGCAAGAGCAACTACTACCGTGTTCATATAGATAAGCAGTTTCTTTTTAATTCAAGGAAGCCAAAATAAGCCAACTAATTTTAAAAACACAAGCAACCGTGGTGAATAAAGTATGTGTACAGCATTAGTGGTTTTAAGGAAAAGGACTGCCAATGAATAAAGGTTATCTGTTTCATATCAAAAAGAATAAAAACTAAAGACTACATTTCTATAAAACACTTGAGCTGCATGACACCATTTCTAAGGCAACCTTGTGTAAGATGTACCGCTTTCTTTTAAAAAAACTGAAGCTATAAAATAGTCATAAGTCAGATTCTGGAGAGAGACAAGGCCAATGAGAACTTATAAGCTCCAACGTTAAATTTTGAAACTTATTAAAATTCAGCCAGTCCAAACTTCTCATAGATGGAAAGGCAATTTGTGTATAAGAAACTCATCTGACATTTTTCTAGTGTGTGAATATTTATATTGTTTATCCTATGTTTTCAAGAAGATATTCCTAAGTTTTGAAAGAAACAAACTGTATGCTATTCAAATGTGTATAACATATAAGAACTCTGGAGCATAATGAATGATTTTAAGAAGGTTTAAGGCAGAAATGAAGGATCTGTATTCTGATTTGTGTGCCCTTCATGGAATGTCAACCTCCTCACTCTGACAAGCCTTCTCATACACACAGGTAACATCAGTTTGTCTACCCCTTAGCTGTAGCTTAATGCTAGAGACAATTCCTTCATCCAACCAAAAATATTCATTGCACTGTGGTGTGGATGGTGCAAATGCAGTGGGGTTATTAACAAAATACACAGCCCCTGACCACAGGGAATCTTTGAGACTGGGAGAAGGATATCACGAATAAACACAAAAATAAATGTATAATCACATACCCTGATGACTGCTAGGGTATGGAGGGTTGTGTTGGATACTACTGCACAGCGTAAGAGGGAGAGACCTAATTAAGACGTTGTTAGGGGTTCAAAGAAGGCCTTTCTGAGGAAATAACACATGCTTTAGTACCAAGTCAGACCACAAGTGTGTAGAAATCGATGTTTACAGAAATAACACAAGTGATGAAACTGTACAAGGTGCCAACTTATCCAAGAATGATTTAGGAGAGCTACAAAACTGGATCTCCAGAGAGTCAGTCAGTGCAGGCAGCATGTTCCTACTGTCACCATTTACTGGTCCCTTGTAGTTAATACACGCTGAGGGTTCTGGGAAAATTTTGGAACATAAAGTAATTCAAACCAGCAATTCCCCTTACACAGCGAGTCAGTCACACGGTATGAAGTGAAGAGAAAGGTCACTTCTTGTAATTACAGCTTTGGAGTTTTAGAGGAATGGTGTAAGCCTTGGACAAGCTGATCTTAGCTTCAATGTGCAGAAAAATCACCTGACGAACTTGTTAAATATTTTGAGTCTAGGTCCTACTCCCAGGGATTCCCATTCAGTATTTACAGCGCAGCCCACGAATGTTTACCAGGCACCCCTAGAGATTCCGACGCAGGTGGTACAAAGGTGACACTCTGAAAACCCGCATTGCACTAAAATCTCCCCACAGGAGGAGGTTTTGCCCTGACGAAGAGGTTTTGTGCTCCAACTCACAGAGCGAGCACACATTACACAAGAGCCTCCCGGAAGTGTTTGTTTACGGGCTGACCCTGTGCCTAACCCTTGTTATCCCCGGGGCTTGGAAGCAGAAGTCTCAATAAACCGCATGGCCTGCTGCTACAGTTTCCGCCCCAGACAACTGAGCAGAGGTGACATCGAAATAAGACAGGAAGAGAGAGAAGCAACGCTGACAGCTCTCTCCGGAGGCTGTGAAAGAAGCCCCTACAAGTGAGGCAGTTAGACCACTAAGAGGACCAGCACGAATGGCTGTAGCATGAAAGTACAGATGGAACACACCTGAGAGGAGAAGGATGGAACACAGCGCAGAAGAAAAGCAAATTCCTGTTTCTTAAGAATCTTCTATGTATCAGGGAGTATGCCACATACTTCACCTCATTTTATGCCTCATAAAATCTCAGGTGGTCACATATTATTTTATATTACACTATATTATATTATATTAAGAGATGATATTATATCATAGATGAAGAAACTAAAGCCTAGAGGGAAAGAAACTAATCCAAGGATATGGAGCTGGGAGGCCAGGTTTTGAACCCAGGTCTCTCAGCCACCAAAGTCCATAATCTTCCTGGATTTGGTGGGAGAGCTAAAAATAAGATGGACAGGAACAACGTGGCCATAAAGAAAGAGAGAGCCCTACTCCAAAAAGAATGCCACAGCAAGTAGAAAGGAGCAATGAACAATGCTTGAACAATATCGGGACTTGAAATAGTGGCCTTTTTGTTAAAACGGCTGAGGTTTCACAAATTTTGAATGGGGAAAGACTTGTAAAGATAAAGGGGTAAAAAAGTTAAGATGCAATTTGATTGGTCGTGAGGGATTCAGAATGGCCATGTGACCCAAACACTTAGTGCAGCTACTGCCAGGTGACAGGATTCCAGGGGACTTTCCACACTCCACCCCCAACGTACCTATATTTCCTATGATGAACAAATATCTCTTCTGTAAAGAGATAAAATATATGGTGTGTTTTGTTGTTGATGATGTTTTATTTTACTTTGGGAGGACTGAGAAAACTGGCTGGCGGGGCAGAGGTTCTCTGGGAATGAAGTCAAAGAAAACAAGAGGACCGGGTGAAGTGACAGAAGACAGACAAGACACCTCGACAGAGGAAGTAAAACATACCCTAAACCGTGAGAGCCATCCCTCCCCTACCCCTTCCTGAATAATTCAGTCCACAGCCATTAGGTAGAGCCAAGCAGCAGAGGATGTCTGAGCACAAGCTAGGTAAGGAGGAAAGAGGAGAGGTGCCCAAAACGGCACTGACAGCTACTGGTGACTCACTACACACAAGGACATTAATCAAATAAGTAAACATGAAGAGGATGATGAGAGACTAGTCTCTTGTTGTCAAAGAAAGAAACTACAAATATGGAAAGGGAGAAAACTGGACTGAATCCCCTGGTACTAGAGTGGAATTAGAGATATCAGACTAAACTCATACATTTGAATATATACATAAATAAAAATAGAAATAAATGTAAGTATAGAAATATATTAAACATAAAGGAAGTGTGTGTGTATCCCCCCTCTGTGCTAAGATATCTAGAAGCAGTGACACCCCAAAAGTAATAATCACATCTAATGCCCAGATCTTGCTTTCTAAATACTATTCTCCACTAAAAGGAACCAGGGCTCCTGTGGAAGAAGCTGATTCCAGGGCTGGAGCAGGGAAAATACAAGATGAACCTGGAACATTTTACTGTACTTGAAAGTAAGAAAGTGTTCTAAGAATGATAGGGACATTTCAAAAGGACACAGAACCAACCTCAAGGGGTTCCTAATGGCCAAATTTGGGCTAATCCATGGATCAAAACAAATAAGGAGAGTAACTGATTATAACTCACTGAATAAAAGGGAATCCATGAATGAGTACATCTCAGATAGAAAGACAGATTGACAGACGGATGGATGGATGGGAGGGATAGATGGGATACAAGGAGAGAGAGAAGAAAGAAGAAGGAAGTAAATTCGTTGATGAGACATTTACATAGTCTTGAAGTAACTCTTAAAAAAATACTAATTATTTACAAGGGGGAAAAGAGTAACTTTATGGCAGAGATATCTGGCAGACACCATCTTAAACTAGTGATTGACATCAACTGTCATGGTATAAATCAAAACCATGCACCACCTGATAGGATGCAACAACAAGAACACTTCTCACAAAACAACACTTTTTTGATATTCCAAATTGAGAAACATTATACGAAATAATTGGCTTGCAATCTCCAAATATGTCAAAGTTATAAAAGCCAAGAAGAGACTAAGGAATTGTTCCAGGTTAAAGAAATAAGAAAACAAAATGTAATGTGATTCTGCGATGGATCAGTTTCATATAAAGGACAATACTGGGCAACTGAATGAGTCTCAGGATTCAATGGCAGAAATATATCAACATTAACTTTCTGATCTTGATGGCTGCATTGTGGTTACATAGGAGAATGTACTGGATTGTAGGCAAAATATGCTCAAGTACTCAGGGTAATAAAGCATTCTGTTGGTATTTAAACTCAACTAGTTCCAGGGGAAAAAGCTACCTATTCTATTCATGGAGGAAAAAAAAGGCCACAGTTCTTATCCAAGAGATTCCCAGTCAATTCCACGGACTCCTTGAATGCATTTACGTCAGTTATCTTAGACAAACTGTTATGGTCTATACCACAAAATTCACGGAGTAAGGCAACTGTAACAGATCATACTGACTAGAAGCACAAGTTACTTACCAAAGTTAGGGATGTGAGAGAGAGAGAGAGAAAGAAAGAAGAGAACCTTACCATCTCTAACATGTCTTAGTGAGGCTAACTTTAATACTCTTAACATGTTTAGTGAATGTTATCTAGAATCAGCCCAGATTGTGGAATCCTTCATTCACAGCCCTATATTTTGGTCTGGGGTGTCGACTGTGCTGAGGTGGTAAAGGGATGAGAGTACTGATTATATCTCCTGACCCACAGGGTGCAGAGGCAGATAGCTCTCATTCCAGCATGGTGGAGTCTATGTGCTGAAGAGAACAGTTCCTACAGACCAACCAAACGCTCCAGTCTAAGCAGCAAAATCAAAAGACAACTGTCCATATCTCCTCTTCAAACAACTTGATTTTCGAACCAACAAATGCAGATTAAGAGGGAGGATGAAAAACATCTTCTTTTCACCTTTCCAAATTGCCTCTATATCTTCTTTTCCATATTAGATGGCACAGATTATGACTTTGGGGTCATAATCACTACTCATACAAATGCTAAAGATCCACACTCCTTTTTCTAAGGAAAACACTGATTCTATGGGGTAGAAACCCACACCCATGGAACAATCAGGTTAGAGTGGAAGATTAGTTCTTAAATTTTCATAGCAGAACAAATAAATGTCTCATCAACTGTTCAGAAGCTCAGAATTTCAGACTGTGATAATTTTCTATTAGAGGGAATTAAGTCCAAATGAGCAAGCTAAGCAACAAAGAGGCAACCGAATGGATGCAGCGACTTCCCTTTCTCCTTGATTCTCAGAGTCTAGTCCACACAGAGTATGGAGTTGGATCAATATTCATCACACAATATGCTTGCCTCTTAGGAGTTTAACTATATGCTCTTGGTCTTTATGAAGCATCAATACAAGAACACTCCACCTGAATAATTTCTGTCTTCTGTGAAATCATAGCTGAAAACATAATCCACTATGTCACACAATGGCAGAACCCACAGAATGTCTTTTTCGTTGAGTACAATGCCAGGAAAAATTCTGTCTCTAAACAAACGGGCAGGTTTTCTTTCCACAGACGATGAATACTAAGTAATTCAATGCTATTCAGGAGAAAGGAACGGTTCCTTGTTAGTTCTTGGCAGTGAGAAAACTTAGTCAAATGCAGTGAATAACAGTTAAATTGGCTCCCCTCAAGAGCCTGGTACCTTCTACTCTCTATGTTCTTCTTAGATGGCTTATTATGTTTTTATCTTTAATGTCCTGCTTTATACTATCTTTAATTCTATGAGCAGATTTAAATCCTCTTAAAACTACCCAGAGTATGTATATACATATGCATATATTTTCTCTCTCAATTTTCCTTCTGATATCTCTTACATTTTCTGGTATCACTCTATATTTAATGATATAAGAATTTAAAATGATACTGACCCCCCAGAGGCTAATTTAATAAAGACCAAGCAGTGTGCATCATTAACTCCCCTTCTCCTTTCCACCAACCAATTGAGGGTTGGCCGGCCCGTGGGGCAGGCAAGCACATCACCTTTGCAGTAGTCAGCGGGGTCCTCCTGCTCCTCATCGTCTGACCCCAGGATCTCCTCCTCTGGCTCTGGGGGCGTAGGGTCTGGCAGAGGTGGTGGCGGCGGCGGAGGCGGTGGTGGAGGAACTAAGGGAGCTTTCTGTTGAGGCTCCGGCCTGAAAAAGCAAAAGACAATTCCTATTTACTTACAAGTAAACCTTGTATTATGGACACACTTGAGAGTTTCTTAATATGGGAAAAAATAAAACTCGTCACACACTAAGAAGAAATGCTGATTAATGTCACTTCATCCATTTTAGCTGAATTCAAGTACTGTTTCAACATACAGGCCAAGAGGAAAAACCTACCCTAATTAGCCAAGGAATATTTCTGCAGGCGCATTTTTGCTCAGCGCTTCAATATTTCTTAAGCCCTGACAATATTATGAAATGTAAGTGAAACAAATGAGTATCCCCCCATGATATACAGCCTTATAAGTTAGAACACATCCCACAAAGATTATGAAAAGACAGACGAAAGCAGCCCTGAACTTATCAAGGGGCTTATTTTCTGTTATTTTAAAACCAGAATTCCTTTTCTCACAGAAATAGTAGGAACATGGTTAGGTTTCCCAGATAACTCATAAAAGCTAACTATATTGTAGCTGATGTACATTTATTTTCATTGAGGAATTCAGTTATCTACCAACCTTGCTTATCAAGAACACTGCCCAAAACTGAAAATTAAACAAAGAAAACACCCATTGTCAGTCAAATACATTGACGTATGGACTGTATTTGTAAGGTCTGCAATGGTCATTTCTAATTGTCACAAAAAGGCTAAATGATGCTTAGTATACTCTTTTACAAAGGATAAGAAAATGAGTAATACAAAAAGAAAACCTTGAGAGCTTACAGATGTAACCTTCTTTCAGATATCTAGAATAACTCAAGGATATATTAAATACATTTGCTTAGAAGTAAAGCATTCATAATGCAATTCTATAAAATCAAGCTTTCACTTGCTATAAAACTTAACTGCTATTTCTAACCATGCCCCAAAGGGGAAACTTGAACCTAAAGTCTCAACTTGGATACCAGAAGCATGTCTCTCCCTTAAGCTGCAAGCTGTCCTGACAATGGGACCACCATCGCTCTCCCTGAGCTGACCACAGCTGTGTGGGTAAAAAGCGGGGAGGGAACAGACACGGCAGGGCAAGGGCAAGGCGGACAGGCTGATGGATACTGTGGGAGATCAAAATTTGGCCACCCTGAAATATATCTCTTTACCTTAATTGTTTTCTCTGAAAGACATTTGACCTCCCCCACTAACTGCCTAAAGAATTTGACATGGTGGCTCCTTCCTGGAACAGATCTTCCATCTGATGGCTGTAATATAATATAAAATAGATGTTACAATAAGAAAGGCACCAACAAGCCCATCTTATCAGAAATTCTGTCTCTCTGGCCACATTCTCTGGATGGCCCTGCGAGGAGTTGCCAGACAAACATTTACATTTATAAGGGAAATCTCCATTTATAAAGGTATCTCCCTCTCTGTCTTGGGAAGAGGGGGGATGAGCTCATTTCTAGTGACTTATCAATGTAAAAGGTGATGACTTAAATCTGCATAATAACCTTACTCTTGTTTACAGTGCTTTAATGGTAATCTCCTGTAATTGACTCCCCCACCCCCAAAATCCTCCTTTGTCATTGGCTGAAAATGATATTTAAGACGAAAATTTCTGCTATTGTGTTGAAAAACGCAGTGTCCCTGCTTTCTCCCATATATACATGTTATTAAACTTGGTATTATTTTCTCCTGCTAACCTGTCTTGTTGATTATTTGGCCAGCCAGAAGAACCTTAAGGGAAAGGGCAGAGGGAGATTCTCCCTCTCCCCCGACAATACGTTCCCCAGAGGCAGCCTCAGCAGGGAGAGCAGGGGGCTCTGGTCTGGGGAGCAGGGGCATCCCACAGGCAGTGATGTGGTGGACAACTGCCATTTGTTTGGCCTGATCAGGATCCGTGCTCCCTTTCTAAAAGCACCTTTTAAGACACCACGACTTCCTGCACAATGGAGGGCTAGTTCCAGTTCCTCTCTTTCCTGGCTGTGGTACAGCCTAGAGCACAGAACCAAAGCTCACTCTCGAGCCCTGGAACCCTGAGAAGGTCAGCTGTCACAGGGCGCAAGCTGACCTATGGCTGCTAGTAAGAGGCAGGGCCAGAGGAGCTCCCATGACCACTGCCCCTTTCTAAGCTGGACCTCTAAATTCTTGCCAAATGTAACAGCCCCCAAATAGCCTTTACTACACTGCCTTTAAGCCCAAGGTAGCTACAGCTCATTTATGTGGTTTGCCACCAAAAACACAAACTACCACAAGCAATGAAGTGGGGAGAGGTGGAAAGCAGCAGAAACACCAGCAGTCACGAGGAGGGGCTGGGACACGCCCCATGGGTAACCTCAGAGGCAAACAATGGCAAGTATGACTACCTCTGGCAGGACAACTGAAGAATGCTTATAAGCTGAAATGACCTGTATTGATTTCCACTTGCTAGAATCTACGAAGACTCAAAGTTACAGCTCCCTGGGTAACAGACATTAGGAACACGGTGGTGACTATGTTCTGAGCTGACCATTCCTCATGAAGGAGCCCTGAAAGGGAATAATCACAACCAAACACCCACACTGCTGCCAGAATACATCCCCAAATTCCAACAGACCTTATGGAAGTGCAATAATCCTTCTGGCAGCCTTGACATTTTCTTTTTAACAGACACGCTCTTACTGAAAGTAGAACTGTCCCAGGCAAAAGAGAGGGCTGAAGAAGGGGAGGCAGGAGAGGAACGCAGCTTCACCACTTCCCTGGGAGGAGGAGTTAGCGAGACGCGGGCAAAGGCTTTCACGCTGCACTCTTCAGGGCTGTGGGCAGAACCGATCTATTTGACAAATCAGCTCAATCAGAAACACTCTGAAAGCTGACTGCTTCTTCCTTAGAAATTTTACATGAAAAAATGAGGAGATTCTCTAAATTTAAAAGAAAATACATTATATTCCCTGTAGAAACTATGTAACCATGAATGAAACGAGAAGAACTGGAGGATCTTGTTCTACTAGTGCAGGGCACTACTGTGCTCCGCAGGACTGACATTTGGGCCAGATAACTCATTGTTGTGGGGGCTGTTTGTACACTGCAGGCTGGCCTCTACCTACTGCATGCCAATAACACTCCCCTTACTCTCAGTTGTGACCATGAAAAATGTGTCCCAACACTAACCGATCTCCCGGGGGCAAAACCACGCCTACTGGAAAACCACTGCACTAGTGGTCTTTTCTATACATAGCTTTACCTCGAAGGAGTTGACAGTATCTGAGATAAGGGAGAAGAGATTCTAATTCTCACGGGCCCATTTTCTCTCATTTGAGAGGCTCAGGTACTGTCATCCTAATGTTTGTCTCTCAATTATTCTTCACCCATTTGGTGAGCTGCCCACGTCGCTTCACAAAATTCTTAAGACTCTCTGGTCTCAGTGAGCAGGCACTTCCCATCCCTCCAGTGAGGGCCACACAAAACAGGCAGGCAGAAAGCTCCCCCAAGGGCAGTTCTATCAAGTTAAAGGATGAGGCAGGGTACCCTGAAGTACAGAGGAAGTTGAATAATGATGTACTGCAAATAGCTATCATATCAAAACATTTAGAACTGTGCTGAGCAATACAGTAGCCAATGGCCGGCCACGTGTGGGTACTGAGCACTCAATTTGAGACTAGTCCAAATTGAGATATGCTGTAAGTGCAAAATACATACTGGATTTCCAAGGTTTAGTTAAAAAAATGTAAAGTATTTTATTAATAATTTTATATTTATTACATGTTAAAATAATAATGTTTTGGATATAATGACATATATTATTAAAATTAAATTCACTTGGGGGCCGGCCCCACGGCTTAGCAGTTAAGTACGTGCACTCTGATACTGGCGGCCGGGATTCGGATCCCGGGCGCACACCGATGCACCGCTTTTCTGGCCATGCTGAGGCGGCGTCCCACATACAGCAACTAGAAGGATGTGCAACTATGACATACAACTATCTACTGGGGCCTTGGGGGGGGGGAGGAAGATTGGCAATAGATGTTAGCTCAGAGGCAGTCTTCCTCAGCAAAAAGAGGAGGATTGGCATGGATATTAGTTCAGGGCTGATCTTCCTCGCAAAAAGAAAAAAAAAATTTAAATTCACCTGATTGTTGTTACTTTTTAAAATGTGGCTACCAGAACACTTTAAATTACAAATGAAGCCTACATTATATTTCTACTGGATAGCACTACTCTAGACCCTTCAGATTCACCGATACCAGAGGAGCAGCTTGGCCTCAAAATCAGAGATGGCTGCTCACCTGAGAGAATATTATTTTTTTCTAAGGCTTTTCCTAGTAATCTCCTTCACACTAATTATCACTAACTCTCAAATCACTCAATTCATCATAGTAAGATCCAGTACAATGTAACTGCCAAATGTTACAGGCCAAATCACTGATTCTTTTCCATCCCCTCCACCCTTGTGACTGCCCACCACAGAGGAGAAACACAGGTGAACTTGTCTCAGGGCAGATGGATGGCAGAGAGAACGATGCCCCATTGTCCTGAAGGCTGGCTTCCACAAAGTGGTTTCTGCTGGTTTCCACAGTGCTTCAAAGCCTGGTTAAATCTCAATTGTTTAAAGGGTCAAGGTGACACGTTATCTCACCAAGTACATACTCCTGAAATATATCAACAGATTAAAAAAAAAATACTTTCATCAATCCTAATGAAAACCATCAAGAAGTTATTTCATTTACGAATTACTAGGGCCGGCCCTGTGGCTTAGCGGTTAAGTGCGCGTGCTCCGCTACCGGCGGCCCGGGTTCGGATCCCGGGCACGCACCGAGGCACCGCTTCTCCAGTCGTGCTGAGGCTGCGTCCCACATACAGCAACTAGAAGGATGTGCAACTATGACATACAACTATCTACTGGGGGTTTGGGGAAAAAAAAAGGAGGAGGATTGGCAATAGATGTTAGCTCAGAGCCGGTCTTCCTCAGCAAAAAGAGGAGGATTAGCATGGATGTTAGCTCAGGGCTGATCTTCCTCACACACAAAAAAAGAATTATTAGAAGCACTTAAGAAGCCATGGAGGAACCCATAAATATTTTCAACAAGAGTGCCAACACAATTAAATGATGAAAGAATAGTCTTTTCAACAAATGGTACTGGGACAAATGGGTATCTGTATGCAAAAAAATGAAGTTGTAATTCTACCTCATACATATGTAAATATTAATCCAAAATAGATCAAAGACCTAAATGAATGAGCTAAAACTATAAAACTTGCAGAAAAAAAAATACGAGTAAATCTTCATTACCTTAGGTTAGGCAATGTTTCTTTTTTTTTTTTTTTTTAATTTTATTTATTCATTTGTTTTTTTTCCCAAAGCCCCAGTAGATAGTTGTATGTCATAGTTGCACGTCCTTCCAGTCACTGCATGTGGGACACGGCCTCAGCATGGCCGGAGAAGCGGTGCGTCGGTGCGCGCCCGGGATCTGAACCCGGGCCGCCAGCAGCAGAGCGCGCGCACCTAACCGCTAAGCCATGGGGCCGGCCCAGGCAATGTTTCTTAGATATGACACTAAAAGCATAAGCAATAAAAGGAAAAAAAGATAAACTGGACTTGATCAAAATTAAGAACTTTTGTGCTTCAAAAAAAGCAGCATCAAGAAAGTAAAGATAGCCCAGAGAAAGAAAGAAAATATCGGCAAATCATACAACTGATAAGGGACTTACATCTAGAATATAAAAAGAACTCTTCCAACTCAACAATAAAAAAGACAACCAATTTAAAAATAGGAAAGAGACTAAAAACAGACATTTCTCCAAAGAAGACATACAAATGACCAATAAGCACATGAAAAGATGTTCAACATCATTAGTCATTTGGGAAATGGAAATCAAAACCACAATGAGGTACCACTTCACACACAACAGAATGGCTATAATAAAAAAACAGACAATAACAAGTATGGTTGAGAATGAAGAAATTCCACTCATACATTGTAGTGAAGTGTAACGTGGTACAGCTCTTTTGGAATATCTGGCAGTTCCTAAAAAGGCTGAATTTAGAGTTACCATGTAACCCAGCAATTCCACTCCTAAGTATCTACCCAAGAGAAATGAAAACATACATCCCCACAAAATCTTGTGCAAAAATGTTCATAGCAGAGTTATTCATACTAGACAAAAAGCAGACACAACCCAAATGTGCATCAACTGATAAATGGATAAATAAAATGTGCTATATCCTTACAATGTAATATTATTCAGCAATAAAAAGAAATGAAGTATTGATACATACTACCACATGGATGACCCTTGAAAACATTATGCTAAGTAAAAAATGCCAGTCACAAAAGACCACATGTTGTAGGATTCTATTTTATATCAAAATGTCCACAATAGGCAAATTATTTATAAAGACAGAGTAAATGAGCAGTTGCTTAGAGCTGGGGGCAAGGGAAAGAGAGAAGGAGGGAAATGGGGATTGACTGCTAATAGGTATGGGGTTTCTTTATGAGGGATGAAAATGTTCTAATGTGGTAACGGTCACACAACCCTGAATACTAAAACACTGAATTGTATATTTTATATGTGTAAGTTGTATGGTACACGAATTATACCTCAAAAAGCTGTTTTTTAAAAAGTAAAAGCTTATACGACTATATATTTTAATGTCCACTTTATACCTTTATAAAGTATATGCTTCCAAGAAAAATTAGAAATACCTACATTTAGATTTGAACAATCTATATGCATGGTCTCTTTTACAAGTGCCCCAGCCACACTCACAGTGAAAAGTAATGTATAATTCTGTAAAAAGTATACTCAGAGTCTATCTCATTGTCCAAAGTTTACACAAGGCACTAATTTAAGAACATGTTCTCATATAATGTAAGAAATGTATCATCTCAGTCACTGAAATAAAAAACTTAGAAAGCAAAATTCCAACTCATTGCTTATATTTTCACTAAGAAGTATATTTTGCCCTACATAAAACACAACTAAATATTCTAATCATTACTACAAATAAAGCTATAATAAAAATGCAGATTTAAAAAAAACAAATACTTTTCTTTAAGTATTATAATACTAAGATTATTATGCTTACCTACTTTGTATTGTATTTTTCATGTACATTTGCTCCATTAGAAAAGGGAGGAAAAACTGAACAACCCTAGCAAAATGCATGCATCATCAGCTCTCAATTGCCATGGCAACCAGATGGGAGTTCAGATTTCCTTCCAGCTGCTATTTCTTTTGAGCAGAGAAAAGGACAAGTAAACTTCACATTTGGCAGAAAAAGAAGTCCTTTGTTATCAGCCTAAATGACAACTGACACAATTTAAGACATTAATTCATTCAATTAATCTTTAACCAAAATATAAAGAAAAGGAGTTCCAAATGAATTTCTTCAGATAGTATTCTAGGGACCTTCACATAAAGTCACATTCTTTTTCCTTCCTCCCTATGTCCGCCACCTGATCTAAAACTCACTCTCTTGCCCCCTCCCTCCTCACTCCTCCTCCTCTCGGTGGTAATTGTTAGCCTGAGAAATATGTAATCTGGCATTTCTACTTAAGGACAGAATCAATCAATATTTACTTTCTCTCAAAACAGCTTATCTAAAAAGGCTTGCCGTAACACTGGGTAAACCCACACAGCCAGGGAGGAAAAAAGCCCTAATGATTTCACGTATTCTATCTAATGAAAAGAGAATTTCTAAACCTTGTGTAAACAAAAGCTAAATGTGAAGAGTCTGCTGTGGGAGGCAGAATTCTACAATGAGCCCCAAAGACCTTCACCCTTGTATAACTGAGTGTGGGTAGACTCTGTGAATGGGGTAAGATATCACTCTCATAATTATATTATGTTATATGGCAAAACGGCAGCTACACTAAGCAGGCTTGCCCTAATCACATGAGCCTTTTTAAAATAGAGTGTTTTCTCCAGCTGGTCACAGAAGTCAAAGACACATGCTCCAGCTGGCCTGGAGAAAGCAAACATCCATGCTGTGAACTGCCCATTAGGGCCACAAAGCAAGACTTGCGTGCGGATGGCCTCTAGGAGTGAGAGCAGTCCCCAGCCAACAGCTAGCAAGATAACGAGGACTTCAATGCAAGGAAATGAGTCCTGCCAATGACCAGTGATCTTGGAAGAGGGCTCTGAGCCCCAAATGAGAACTGCAGCCTTGGCCAATAGCTTGAATTCAGTCCAGTGAGAATCCAGCCACGCTGTGCAGCCCTAATTTCTGACCTACAGAACTCTGAGTTAATAAATGGGTATTGTTTTAAGCTGCTAAGCGTGTGGTAATTTGTTATGCAGCAACAGAAAACGAATACAGCTGCCAAGTTCTCAGTAAGCAGTAAGAGTAGAGTCACATGCTGCATAACGATGTTTTGGTCAATGACAGACCACATATATGACGGTGGTCCCGTAAGATTATAATGGAGCTGAAAAATTCCTATCGCCTACTGACATCGTAATGTCATAGCAAGAGAAAAGGCAACTGCAGAAGAAAAAGAAGAACCCCCCAAGAAATTACACAGTGAAGAACTTAGCAGAAGCTTTCTGCAGACCTCAACAAGCTCCTTAAAAGTTTGAAAACACGGACCTCAACACCAAAAGGTTTTCATTAATAGAGAGGAATGTTCATGGTGCATTATTATCTGCTTACTAGCAAATCTATGATGAAAACAAGAAACAAACTAAGAAAACCACCATGGATGTACTTCTGAAAAGAGTGACACCTCCTCAAGAAGAGCCTCAGGCAGGTCCTTCAAGAGGCATTCCAGAAGAAGGCATTGTTATAGGATATGACAGCTCCATGCGTGTTATTGCCCCTGAAGACCTTCCAGTGGGACAAGATGTGGAGGTGGAAGACAGCGATATTGATGATCCTGACCCTGTGTAGGCCTAGGCTAATGTGTGTGTTTGCATCTTATTTTTTAACAAAAAAGTTAAAAAAGTAAAAACAAATTAAAAGTTTTTTAAATGGAAAAAGCTTATAGAATAAAGACATAAAGAAAGAAAATATTCTGTACAGCTGTACAATGTGTTTGTGTTTTAAGGTGTTATTTAAAAAAAGTCAAAGAGTTAAAAAAAATTAAAGGTTTGTAAAGTAAAATGTTACAGTAAGCTAAAGTTAATTTATTACTGAACCAAAATTTATTTTATAAATTTAGTGTAGCCTGATTGTACAGTGTTTATAAAGTTACTAGTGGTGTACAGTGATGTCCTAGGTCTTCACATTCACTCACCACTCACTCACTGACTCACCCAGAGCAACTTCCAGTCCTGCAGGCTCCAGTCATGGAAGTGCCCTATACAGGCGTATGATTTTTTATCTTTTATACTGTATTTTTACTGTACCTTTTCTATATTTAGATATATAAATACTTACCATTGTGTTATAACTGCCTACAGTATTCAGTACAGTAATGTGCTGTACAGGTTTATACAGCCTGGGAGCAGTAGGCTAGACCATACAGCCTAGGTGTATAGCAGGCTCTACCATCTAAGTTTGTGTAAGTACACCCTAAGATGTTCGCAGGACAATGAAATCGCCTAACGACACATCTCTCAGAACGTATCCCCATCATTAAGTAACGAATGACTGTAGTTCATGTTTAATTATCAGATTTTGGCCTCAAGAGTGAGATATGGGTTTTTTTAAATAAGTGAAATGGCCAGAGGAATTAAGAAGCTGGGTAATCAGGAGTGGGAGCCAATTCTCTCTTGGGCATAGGCAGATTAAAAAAATCTTATTCCCCAAATTCTAACAGAAACAGTCATAATTTCAAGCCAAACACTTGAGACTTTCTTATTTTCTAAGACTGCACTGTTTTCTAGAATATGGAACACAGCCAACTAAAACTAGTGAAGATATAAAGTAAATCAGACCTGCTTCCCAACTAATCTATATTTTAGACAACAAAGTAGTTGACTGTTTAGTCACCTAACAACATATATACAACAGTTACATACTTCTTATGCCACTAGTATTATTATTATTTTATAAAACACGTGTGGGACCTGTGAGAAAATGTTATTACTACTGAAGTAGAGAAGGAAAGACTGACAGAAAAGTTTAAACCAAAGAGTTCAAAGGCAGGTAAAATGACATCCACTGGTTCCACAAATACTCAGAATAGTGTCTTCCATGTACCAGGAAGTGTACCGGGGCACAAAGGAGCCGAGTACTGAGGGATGTGCAGTCTAGGAGGGGGAGAGAAATGCATGTAAACACATGCATACATGAACGTAATCAACTGCTCTGGGTACTGTTATGGAAGGGGAAGTGGCAGACGGCCAAGCCAGAAACAGCTACATGCTGAGGATGATCTTAGAGACTGACCAAAATGGGGTGTCGGAGGATGGGTGTGCCCAGACCCACGGCCTAGGAAACAGGGTGACCAAAAGCACAAAGGCCTAAAATAGCCTGGTGTGTCTGGAGACAGGCAAGAGGTTTGGCAGCACTCAGCTCACAGAGGAATGACCCACAGCTCTAAGGAGTTTGGGCTCTATCCTTAAGGCAAGCAGGAGCCACTGAAATGCAATTTTAGGACCAGAGATTTGCTTTCTGCAGAGAACATATGCAACTGGTGAGTGGAATGGGTAGAACGGATAAAAGCCAGAAGAAAGGAAACTAGTGAGGAGTCCAGGGAAGAGATGATAAAGACCTGAACTCAGAACTTGGTAATTCATTTGCTGGAGCTGGGTGTTTGTCCCATAGATTTCTGGTGGTAAGACAGTGTTACCTTAATTTGGAGAGAGAATAGAGCAAGAGGAGGAGGAAGGGGTTTCAGGGAAAATTTACTTGTTTTAGGCTCATCTGACTTTGAGGGGCATGTGGGACGCCTAGCAGTGTAGAAATACAGTGGAATGGTTGGTATATAGAACCTATAGCTAAAAAATAAAGTTTTGGGCTGCAAACAGAAGCAGAGGTGATGACCAAGCAGCTGGTAATTAAAGCCTTTCCAAGCATGTGCGAGTGCCAAGGAGAGATGAGGAATGGAAGGGCCAGGGGCAGGGCCTAGTTCAGAGCCCAAGTACAAGGTTATTCAAGCCACCAACAAACTTTCAAATACAGATTTTAGACAACATACATGTACAGAAACCTCGTGTAAGCCTACGTTTTACATTGGGATGAGATACAAAGAACAACAACTAGCAAACTAAAGACCCACAGTGTTTCTGTATAAGAGGTCTGTATGCAGGCAATTTGAAGCCAGCTGGGTACAGGGTAAACTGCTACAAAACAAGAACTGTTTACTGAGACCTACATATTGATGAAACTTACTATAACCACTAACTATTGCCTCATGCTACGCAGGAAATAATGCAAGATGCACAAGGCTTCTGCAAATCTCCACGAGCTTTAAATCTAAAAGCAACTATAATTATACCATACAATAGCCACTGGCCAAATTAATTAAAACTGAATAAAATTTAAAATTCAGTTCTTCAGTCACTTGAGCCTCATTTCAAGTGCTCAACAGCCACCTACGGCTGGTGACTATGGTACTAAGTGGCGCAGATACAGAACACTTCCATCATCGTAGAAAGGTTCTACTGGACAGTGCTGCTCTAGGCAATACTTTTAACAGCATGAAGCTCTTCCAGCACATATTATTTTTAATAAGTAAATAAGATTAACTGAAAAGAGTTTGGAACATTCTTCTATACAGTCCACTACTGGAAGCTTTGAAATAAGCTGTAAAATGATAAACGGGGAGGGTATATCCATTTTAAATTTGACAGATGATTCCAATGTCTGAATACCCTTTGGCTCAGCACACCTCCTTACTGGAAGTCACCTTAATGATATACTCACAGTGACAATGTCTGCAAACAGCAATATATTGGGACCTAAATGTCCATCAACAGGCAACTTGTTAATAATATTATGATAGATTACGGCACAAGCACATAACACAATTCTGCTAAAAAGAACGAGGCAAATTAAATTAAGAAAACTCCATTCACATTAGTATCAAAAAGAATGAAATACCTAGAAATAAATTTAACAAAAGAAGGTCAAAACTTATTCTATGAAAACTAAAACATATATTGAAAGAAATTAAAGATGACCTAAATAAATAGCAAGACATCCCAAGTTCATAAATTGGAGACTGAATACTATTAAGATGACAATATGCCCCAAAATGATCCACAGATTCAATTCAATCCCTATCAAAATATCAGTTGGTTTCTCTGTGGAAATTGACAAGCCATTCCTAAAATTCATTAGGAAACACAAGGGCCCAGAATAGTCAAAACAATTTTGAAAAAGAACAAAATCAGAAGACTCACACTTTCTGATTTCAAAACTTACTACAAAGGTACAATAATCAAGACAGTATGGTACTGACACAAGGAAAGACATATAGATCAATGGGAATTGAGAGTCCAGAAATAAACCCTCACATTATAGTCAACTGATTTTTCAACCAGGGTGCCAAGACCACTCAATGGGAAAGAATAGTCTTTTCAACAAATGGTGATGGGACAGCTGAATATTCACAGGCAAAAGAATAAAGATGGACTCCTAACTCACACCATACACAAAAATTAACTGACAACAGATCAAAGACCTACACTTTAAGAGCTAAAACTACAGTCATGCATTGCTTAATGACGGAGATCCATTCTGAGAAACACGTTGTTAGGTGATTTTGTCATTGTGTGGACAACATAGAGTGTACTTACAGAAAGCGAGATGGTATAGCCTACTACACACTTAGGCTATACGGTACTAATCTTATGGGACCATTGTCATATATGTGGTCCATCACTGATCAAAACATCATTATACAGTACACGATTGTACATAAAACTCCTAGAAAAGATGTTCATCATTAGCCATCAGAAAAATGAAAATCAAAACCACAGTGAAATACCATATCATACCTACTAGGATAGTAATAATCAAAAAGACAGGTAATAACAAGCGATGGCAGGGATGTGCAAAAATTAGAACTCTCAATACACTGCTTATCAGAAAGGAAAATGGTGCAGCCATTTCGAAAAACATTTGAAAACTGGAGGTGATTTCTAAAGAGTTAAAGAGGTACCATATGACCTAGCAATTCCACTCCTAGATATATACCCAAGAGAAATTAAAACATACGTCAAAACAAAAACTTGTACGTAAATGTTCATAGCATCATTATTCATAATAGCCAAAAGTACAAACAATCCAAATGTCATTAACTGAGGAATGGATAAGTAAAAAGGTGGCATATATCCATACAATGGAACATTACTCAACAATAAAAAGGGATGAAGTACTGATAGATGCTGCAACATGGATGATCCTTGAAAACACTATGGTAAATCCAAGAAACCAGTCACTAAAGATCATACTGTATGATTCCATTTATATGCAATTCCCAGAATAGACAGAAAGCAGATTAGAAGCTGCTTATGGCTGAGGGGGTGGGAGGAAATTCTGAAGTATACAGAATTTCTTTTGGGGGTGATGAAAATGTTCTAAAATTAGGTAGCTGGTGATGGCTGCACAACTCTGTAAGTAAAAATCTTTACTTAAAGTAAGTAAAGTAAAAACCTTTACTGAAAAACCTTTGAATTGTACATTTTAAATGGGTAAATTTTATGGTATGTGAATTATCTCCCAATAAAATTGTTACACAAAAATAATGAAGCAGTTGTCTATGTACTAATATGGAAGGTTAGTACACTGATGAATACAAAGGTGGAGAGCATTTGTGTATGGCTCTATCATTTGTTTTACAGACACACCAAGCATGCACCTCATGTTAACAGATTATCTCTGGATGGAGCAACAAGAAACCGACAATAACAGCTCTCTCCAGGAAAAGGAACTCAGTGACTAGTGATCAGGGAGAGGAATTAACTTTTCAGAAATTCCCTATATGTATTCCTTTCATACTTCTTCAATTTGTGTATGCCTACTGAAATAAACTATTAATTTATAAAGACCGGAAAGGAAAATAAGCAAAGAGAAAGTAGATGCTGGGAAAGTGGTTCATATCTATGGCCACCCCACCCCACCCCCAGCACCTAGGGAGAATTTACTAAAGAACAAAACAAACTGTCTAGGGCATGGGCTAATCAAACCTAACTCTATTTTAGGGCTGCAGAGTTGGGATAAAAGTCCAAGTTCAAATGACATGCAGCTTGCTGGTAGAAAGGCTGTGGGTTAGGTTTGAATACCAGTTCTATCAATTAAAAATCCATGAGAACTCAAGCCTATGACAACTTCTCTGGGCCTCTAATCAAAGTCAGAGTGTTGTGATAATTAAAAGAGATGATATATAAATTTCCTGGTATGGCAACTGTGCACATGAGAGGCAGGCAATAAAGGTTAATCCTCACCTCCCCACCCTTCTGGTGTGTGGTTACAATGAACCCATTTCCTCAGGGTTCCAGTTATGACTAATAAGTACACCCTGATATATCCACATAATATTCCTACCAGACCTCTGGCCCTCTCCGTTCATCTATGCAAAGGCCAGCATCAGGGTGACCTCCCAACCCCTCTGCATGTAAACCCATGTATTTTATAACCTTGATTAGTTAAGAGATTTAAGAAAGTTTCACAAGGATCTCTATTGCTAATTATCATATATTTCTACAAGGCAATATGACAAAACGGGTTGTACTGCTATCAAATCATCTTTGCAGAAGAAGATGCCTAACACTGATTTTTAAAATTTAATGAGTAAGCAAACTGCTTAATAAATATTCTCCAATAAAACATGACTTGTTCTACCTAGGTCTTTTTTGACAAATACAAAGTTAAGCCCAGCCCTCAAAGACCTTCTCATGAACTGGGGTTCCACACCACAACAAAACTGTTCCCATCTTAAAAACTGTTTCCCTCAGAGGGGAAAACAAAATTTACAATTGCTGGCACAGAATTTTGGTCACGTGAAGATTTATTAGTCCTCTTCAACACATTCTGCCTCTTTGAAACTTTATAATTTCATTCATTCATATTGTTAAATTTTAGATCAACAGCTTTATTTTTGAAGACTTGTTTCAATTAACACTAATGCCAACCTTACCATAGGAATTGTGTATATAGTTCTTCAAAGATGTTGAAGCACATTAATATTATTCTTGTAGGAGCAGCCATTTTCAAAGATTGGTAGATAAATGAAGAAGCCATCAGAAAAACATTTTCCAAGGAAATGAGAGATTCTGGAGGCACCAAATCCAATCCCAATGGGAGAGATCCAAGAATAAGCTGACAATAGGTTAGGTTCCAACTACGTGAACCGGTATCCAAGGGCAGGCTAGGAGGAGAATAGGAATTGGAGAAAGAAAAACCAAGCACCTCGGGTCAGCCAGTGAGATGAACTTGGGATACCACGCATGTACTTCTTAGGACTGGAGAGGAAGGGGAACTCTCTCCTAAGAATTTTTGATCTGAAGCTTCCCCTCATGGAGTTAGCATTTGAATTTACTATTACATCTACCCAGTCCTAGAAACCCCCCAAGCCAAGAAATTAATTTAGACTGCTTCTGGTCATTGCCATCCCAGGGCACCTGGAAGAAGTAAAAACAAATTCTCCTGGGAGAAATGCACCCTCAATCAGGGCTCCTTGGGATTCTAAACGATAAAGATTGGGCAAATGTGATTTAACAATTTTTTTCAAATCACCAAATAAGGAAACAATACTCTATGAGCAAGCCAAAAGAAATAATAAATCGCAGCAAAAACAGATTTCAGATACTAGTACTATGAAATATAAACTATAAAATAAGTATGTTCATAATGATGATAGAAATAAAGGAAGGAAATTAAAGTATGAGCAGGAAGAAAAAAAGACTAAAAATTTACCGAATTGACTGGACAACAAATAAGGGACTGGAAGAACGATCTGAAGAAATCACCTAGGATGCAACACAGAAAGATAAACAGATTGAAAATATGAAATAAAGGTTGAGAAACAGAGTAGAGAATGAGAAGGTCTAACCTATCTACCACCTAGGGTTCTTGAAAAAGGAAGAAAATAGAGATAGGCACTGTTAGAAGAAATAACAACTGAGAACTGTCCAGAATCGATAAACATAACTTCTCAGATTCAAAAAGCACAAAGTGTGCCAGATAAAAAGAAATCCCCAGTATAGTAAAACTGAAAAACTCCAAAGCAAAGAGAAAAAAATAAGGGAAAAAGAAACAGCTAGATTTTCTTTACAGGAATGACAATTACACTGTCACCAGACCTCTCAAAAGAAAGAACGAAGTCAAACAACAGTAGTGTAAGATCATCAAAATGCTAGTAGCCAATAACTGTGATTCTCAGTTGCATACCTGGCTAAAGAAAATATATATATATATAAAGCAAATAAAGATACTTGCAAATCAACAAAAACTGAGTTTACCATTCATAGATCCTATTCTAAAGAAACTTCCAAAGACTGTATTTCAGGAAGAGAGGAAATGATCAGGAAGGAAGGTCTAAATTACAAGAAAAAAATGGTGATTCGTAACAAACTGGTAAAGATGTGAGTAAATCAAAACAAACTCTGAATGTCTATCCCCAGACTGGTAATGAACACATGATTTAAAATAATATTTTAAAAAGCAAACTCTTCAGCAACAGTACTATTCTGAGCACTTTACTCCTAATTAACTCACTCAATCCTCAAATAACTCTATGAAATAAGTACAATTAGTCATCCCGTTTTCACAGATGGGACAATGAAGCACAAGGGGTAAATGACGGGTTCAAGGTCACACAACTCGTGAGTGGAGCGCCAGGAATGAAGCTTGCCCTACTAGAGGGCAATTGGAAGCAGTGAAACTTTTCCAAACTGAACTTTCTAGTGGGATGAAATCTCCTGCTGTGCCAGTAGACCCAGTGGAGGGGACAGGAGGTGGCAGATGGCTGACACTAGAGACAGGTTTGAGCTGGAAACATTCAGGAAAGCAAATGCACTGGGATGAGGTGAATCCTCTGCTGTACTGACGTCCACTTGCAGCATTCAGACTCCTCCAGTCACAAGGTGTGACTCATTAAGGCTGAGAGAAGGCCCGGGAAATCTGAATGTTTAAGAAGCAGCCCAGGAGACCCTGAAGCAGGTGGTTCCAGGGCTACATGTGAAGAAACATTACTCCACATACATGTAACCACTGCAACCATTACAAGTCCTTTAGTCTAATTTTCTATTTGACTTTAATAAGCTTTTAAACAGGAAAAACCACGCTCATGTGCAGTTTGGATATTAGATGTCAAGTAAATCCTTAGACAAATAATGTACCAGTTTTGAGCTCTCTAAAAGATGATGATAGAAAGGATAAATTGTGGCTAAACAATGCAATAACTACTCAGCAATAAAAGGACAATGAGCAACAGATAAAAAAACAGGAACGAACTCAAAAGCATTGTGCTAAGTGAAACGAGTCAAGCACAAATAACTACACAGTACATGACTCCATTTGAAAAAGGCAAAACTACAGTGATGGAAAGCAGATCAACGGTTGCCAGGGGCTAAGGAGGGGGGCAGGATACTGACTACAAAGGACTCCAGGGAACTTCTGGTGTTGATGAAATGTTACCGCATGATTGTGGTTGTGGTTACACCATGTACGTGTACTCTGGTCACAACTCATTGAATTGTACACCTGAAATTGGTGAATTTTTGCTTTACGTAAATTATACCTTAATAAAGCTAACTCAAAAAAGACCATCATAGAACCAGTGAGTTCTCCCCTGTGAGCTGCTCTTAACACACGCTCCCATCACACTCTAATCTGTTAAGGTCCAATATTTTTCACCACCAAATATAAAATCCAGCAAACCCCTCAGTCATGGACATTAACACACGGGAAACTTAGTCCTGACCTTGCTGCCTAGTTTTAAAACACTCACATCCTTGCAAAGGCAGTACTGAACAGGTGGGAAACCCAGCTTTAGGGCTGAGCATAAGAAGAGCCTTACCTAAGTTGGAACAGAAACTCAAAATGTAAGGCGGTGCTGAGACTAGCACCCATGAAACCAAACACTACAAACTCCTCTCTCTTGCAGTCCTAGACGACATAGCACCATTTCAGTGCAGGTTTATCTGACCACTGAAGGCTGTCCTGAAAAATATCAACTCCATCTCTCTGCTGGGGCAGGGACTATAGCACTCCTCCAACGTGAGCATCCCACCAACTCAGAGCAAGGAGAACTCCGGAACTGGGGTATTCTCTCCCTCCTTTGTGTCATACGCTTTGTGATTCTACACTACAGTTCCAAATTCTAGTTGATCACTCAAGTACAGAGAAGATATCCCATTTATTTGTTCAAGAAATATTTACTGATGGAATAATGTAAAATAGGTGTGATAGGCAACAACAAGCCCATTTTTGGCCCAGCAAAACCTGTTTAACAAACATTTGCATTTCTATCTCCATGTAAATTTTCTTGCTCCCCTCTGAAATCCCAAACCACCACCCTCAACATCCTCCTTTGTCTTTAACTGAAGACAATATTTAAGGTGGCAGCTTTGGCCAGATGGCCGAGTTACTCAGTTTTCCTGGGTCTCTCCCACATATACATGTTATAAAGCTTTGATTTTCTCCTGTTATTCTGTCTCATGTCAATTTAACTCGTAGCCCAGCCAGAAGGACCTAGAGCGGGTAGAGGATCTGTCTTCCTCCTGTACACCTGCTATGCTAGTAACTGTGATTAGCACTGAAGTAGAAACACAAATGACTACAGTAGTCAACCTCTGGCACCAGCACAGTATAGCCTATGATTTGGTAGCTCTTCTACCTTAATTTTGAGATGTTTATTAGAAGGAAGCTTTCCTCAATAAAAACAAAAAAATATGCTTGTCAAAAAAAAAAAAAAACATTTACTGAACTCTATTTTATTGCTAAAATATATATCTTCATTCATGGAATCAGGAGTCTTAACAGATTAGATCAGACAGGTATACAAATAACAATATAAAACAGGGCAAACACTGGTTTGAAAACATTACTTCCCTAACTAACTCAAAACATATTCAAGGAGAGCCAGCCCGGTGGCGTAGTGGTTAAGTTCTCGCACTCTGCTTCAGCGGCCCAGGGTTCACAGGTTTGGATCCTGAGCACCGAGCCACGCACCACTTATCAAGCCATGTTGTGGCGGCATCCCACATATAAATTAGAGGAAGATGGGCACGGATGTTAGCCCAGGGCCAATCTTCCTCAGCATAAAGAGGAGGATTGGCAACAAATGTTAGCTCAGGGCTAATCTTCCTCACCAAAACAACATATTCAAGGCATACAGGTTCTGGTACTGTTATCAAGTCCGGGAGATACAACGACAAGAACAAAATACATAGAAAGGCAGAAATGTTCTCTCTGGTGAGTTGAGTCCCAAGCAATGCTTAGAGAAAGGAGTGACAACCAAGGCTTACTATGAGGAAGAAACAGTTCTAGCTAGGAAAAGGGCTTTTGAGGCAAGAGGAACTTTATAAATGAGGGTAGATATGGCAGCAGGAAAGGGCTTGTCCAGTTTTGCTGATATACAAGGAACCCACAGAAGAATGTGGTAGAAATGTTAGAAAGAATGGTTGGGACCAGATTTCCACACCCTTGAATGAAGAATTTGGAGTTTATTTCTGGTATAAAATGCCATGCAAATTTAATCTACTTATTTTTATTTTCGAATCCATAACACAATAGTCCTTAAAGAGGACTATACACCACAATTATGTGGAAGCTTTTTCAAAAAACAAAAGCCTAGAACCAGGAGATTCTGACTCAGCAGGTCTGGAATGTGGCCTGGGCACATGTCACTAGGAGACTGAGACACACCCGTGGTTAAGAATCATGGCTATAAGGAGTCATTACCATTTCTAACAGACGTCCAGTGGTAATACACCAAAGCGAGCTTATGATTCAAACATGAGCAAGGAAAACAGGTATAAACAGACGTATGCAAATACAAATAAGAAATTCTAAGGCTCCAAAAGATTGCAGGAATAGGACCTCCACTTTAATAAATGTATGCTTCCTAAAAAGTTATTACACTAATCACAGTCTGTTTTCAATTACCTACTTCAAGTAAAACCAATTTTTTAGTTTATTCCATTAAAATATAAATAATTATACTATTATGTATCAGAGTTCCAACTCAGAAAAGCATAGCTAAAGGACTTCTAATTTAAAGATGACTAATTAACACATTTTTCTTCTCTCCTTCCCATAAAAAAAAAAACAAAAACAAGAAAATCCAAAAGACCAAAGACAACAAAAAAGTAAAAAAATCAACGAACAAAAAATTCAACAATATTTTTTAGAAAACAACAGTGTACGGAGGAGATAACAACCAGGAAGAACATAAGCAGCTACAACCAGAAGTCACTGCAGAGACAGACCCTGACCAGGAGCTAGTCCGCCCTGGCACCACCGGAGCCTCGGCACTACCACCAGGGGTTGGGGAGACGTCAGGGGGTGCTGCTGAATACACAGCACTCGGCTGCGTGGAGCCACGGCTCCCTTTCCACACATCCCCACCCCCAGTGTGGCCAGCTTACAATCTTTCCCGAGGCAAGGACCAGACATTTTGGAGACACTAGGCACAGAGGGTATGGCAAGATATTGGGATGAGAAACAGTTTTAATGATGAACAGTGAGAATCTCACTCACTACTCCACTCTGCTCCCAAAACTTATGCCCTGCTCCTCTCCTTCCCTGGACAGGAACGTGGAGAATTCTTAACTGGAGAAACTGAACAGTCTCACTCAGGCCAGGCCCATATATAATTACAATAGAATTCTTTCTTTTTCATTCTTTTCTTAAAAACTAGTGATCTGTAAGAGCATTTACATAGCACCCACTGGGTCCTCCCTACGCCTTGATGAAGGTCAACCAGCTCCCATACCCAGGTTCCTTTCCAGCTTTCCAGCACCGGGTATCCGTCACTCTTCACCAGGTATGATGTTGCACAGATGACAGAGGACAGGAGCTATGCCTCAGTGCCTCTAGACCTAGCACGGGTCCTTACTAAGACAGACATTAAATAAAATATGCTGAATGAAAAATCAAAATTGAAAAGGTATACGCCTGCTACTTCCTAAATCATTAAACCTAATACTACTTCCTAAATCAATAAACCTAATCTAATACTTTGATTTCATTATCTTACACTGATTCTGAACTTCAATGGTGTCACAAAAATTTTCTGTATTAAGGAAAATATTTCCTAGTCCTTTCCCCCAAATATGCAGTAAATAATAAGGTGCCATTTGAAAGTATAAGATATTCTGTTGAATAGAGATACTATTTCTAATATTAGGAGTTGATGAGTAAAGAATCTTACTAATAACTCAGTCACAAGCTGGTGGCGAGAACAGGCAAAAATTCCTAACCAGTGTACACTTGACCTAGAGGCACACAAGCTAGACAGGCTATTCATCAGTATTTATTAGGGAGAATTTTAGGAACTCAAATAATATTAATTAAATCCTAAAAAATGAAATAAGGTTTCATTTAAATGATTAATGTCTTAATATCAGCAGACAAAAAACTAAATTCAGGTCTCCTCCCCCCAAAAAGTGGAGTTTACATGTGGCAATAAAATTAATGTTTTACATACTAAATGTTTTAAGTGATTTTGTTTCTCCTAATTCTTGGATCCATTTACACTTTTGACAGTCTAACTTGTGAGACCTAGCTAAAATAAAAACTCTTTCAAATAGTTTTGTTAGTATATGAAACACTAGCAAAAAAACCCAAAACTAGACTAACATTCTAGCAGAATTTTAATACATTGTTTTCATTACAATTAACCACTTTCATTCATCAAGACACCCAGATTCTCAGCCCTGCTTTTGTCATCCCAAGAAGTGTCAAATTTGTTTCAAAGGGGATCTTGAATCGTTTAAAATGTTTTAAAGGATCACCAGAGGAGGAGAAACAACACCACCACCATGTGCCAAACAATCACCTTTTGGTATTGGGGGGAAATAAGGGTAGAAACTGATAAAATGAATTATAAATCATTAATTTAAAAATACTAGCGGTATGTATTTGCTAGAGTCAGAAAATGAATTTCATGTGGGTAAATTGGTCTAAGAGGTTTAATAATCCCACTCACCATTTTTTGACAAAAATCTCTAAAACATATGCTGTTGCGTTTATATACTTGTCTTTACAAACTAAGTAATATTTTAATCCTTTCATTAAAACTGGAAAAGTACAGCGTAATGGTTTAAAAGCCTGATCGTGAAAGGTCACAGACCTGGTTTAAGTTCCAGCTCCACCAGCCATGAGCCCTGTGGCTTTGAGCAAGCTACTTCACCTCCCTGACACACACTTTTCTCCAGTTTTACTCATTCCCCCCAGCTACAACAGCCCTCAGGGCCTTCCTGGGATTCAGACAAGCATCTCCACCTGCCTGCTGAACCAGTATGCAGAAAACCTCTACATTTCTTCTGGGATCTCAAACCAACTTCACATCAAAGCCAAAATGCTACTTTTGTCCCAACCACACCTGTGTGCCAAGGCTGACAGCCCAGAGCATTCTCTTGCTATCCATCCTTGAATCCTGACGCTGCTCCTCCTATGGTGTCTCCTTACTCACCTCCCTGTCTGAAACACCATCCTTCATCATCCACCTCTGATGCCATGACCGCCTCCCCATTCAATCCAGAACCAACTTGCCAAAATAAAGATAGGACCTGTGGTTTTTCTGCTTGAAAAGTAGTATTTATTTTTCTTCAGATTACAAAAATAATGCTCATTCATTATTAAAAATATGTAAATGACAGAACTATAAAGAAACTAATTGTTTACAGTCTTAGTGTCCAGAGATAAACTATATCTCCATATATTTCCTCCCCAAATTTTACCCAGGTATATTTTACATAATTTGAGATCATTCTTTTCAGGAGCATTTTCTCATGTCATTAAAAACTCTCTAAGTATCATTTTAATAGGCAAAGACGACTTCATCATACAAAGCTACCAAAATTATTTAACCGTTCGTTTCCAGTCTTGGGAGATTGTATATAATACTGTGAAAAACATTTTTAGTCACACATCTTTGCCTATATTTTACAAATTATATTCCTGGGACACAGTCTCAGGAGTAAATCACCAGGTCAAAGATTACACACATTTAAAATCCAAACATACCGCCACAGAACACAGAACACATACCTGCTCTACAGAACTCTGTACAGTTACACCCTCATCATCATCAGGGAGCATCTTTAAGGGAGCTTAACTGCTTAGAAGGGGCTCCTGCACACATTCATGAGAGACATCCCAGCAACCAAAGCAAGACTGGTTCCTTACAGTCATTCATAACTTTACTAATAAGTAGCATTCCTTGCTATAAAAAGAATGAAAGCACTATAATCAATAAAGTTTGAAACAAAGTCTGAAGCAAAATTTGATCAAACTAACTGAAAACAATATTCTAACAATTTAAGGATTTTAAGCAGAAAATTAGTTTTTAATAGCAAAATCACTGGTAAGTTTTAAAATTTCTATTTTCTTACTTGCTTCAGTATCTATTCTGAGTATTGTAACTCTTTCAACACTGTTACCCCACAGCATTCCTTATAAGTTTTCATCATTAGTTACATTTGAGAAAGAACATTCCAGTGTAAATACAGAAATTAAATTGATAACATGAATTTTAAAACATACTTTCAAAAGACTTGCACTTATGTGCAACTATAATCTTACTAGTCATTTATCATATAGTCTTGTGACTGTTTCATCATGAACAAGATTGATAAGGCCCCTGACCTCATGGAGTATTTTGTTGGAACTACACTGGAATCAGAAAAAGGACCGTTTATATTTATAATTTTATGGTGGAAAAAGCCAGCTAAATTCTAGTTCCTGCTATGAGCCAGGCATTATCTAAATGCTTTCATATTTATTCAAATTCATCTTCTTAAAAACTAATTTTTAAAAAGAGCGCAAATGGCACAAAACAAAATTTCACTATTGATGCAATAACTCTTTGTGCAAAAGGACCCAGATGAATGTAAGATGAAGTGGTCAAGTACACCACTGACTGCACACAGACACCCCAGGGGGCCTGCCTCAGCCCAGGGCCTCTCAGTCCAGAAGAGGCATGTTGAGACCACGTGATGGCACCACCTTAACTCCACCTGCCCAGAATGGGCTCACGGGCAATAATTCCAAAAAAAGATTTGTGTATCTCTTCAGCTAAAAAAAAAAAAAGCAACCGGGGCTGGCCCCGTGGCTTAGCGGTTAAGTGCGCGCGCTCCGCTACTGGCAGCCCGGGTTCGGATCCTGGGCGCACACCGACGCACGGCTTTTCCGGCCATGCTGAGGCTGCGGCCCACATACAGCAACTAGAAGGATGTGCAACTATGACGTACAACTATCTACTGGGACGTTGGGGGGGGTGGGGAGGAGGAGGACTGGCAATAGATGTTAGCTCAGAGCCAGTCTTCCTCAGCAAAAAGAGGAGGATTAGCATGGATGTTAGCTCAGGGCTGATCTTCCTCACAAAAAAAAAAAAAAAGCAACTGCAACAACTATTCTTTACCATTGCCTTCCAGATCCTTTCCCTAACATCAGCAAAAAAAATGAAATAGCCTCTTCTGAAGAAGTTCCTAATGTGCTGGCCAGTCACAGGCTCTTTTCCACATTTTCATAACCCAGGCAGAAAGCAACAGTGAGGACTGTTCCTTCATAATCTGCCCCTGACATACCGCCCTACCTGATGTAGCTCCCACCTCAGCTCAATCTTATCACTTCTGCCTTATAAACACCATTTTCCCTTATTCTTATCTCACCAAATTATACTCTTCCTTCAACAAGCAAATGCAATTTGATCAACCCCTGTGCAATGTCTGCATCCTCGCAGATCTCGACCACAGCGCTTCCTGCAGTCTCTCCTGCGTTTTAATTAACTGCATACACATTTTCCTCACCCACTGCAGGTTTTACCACCTCCTCCACACCACCCAATTCCAGGGTTGGTGCCTTGCACACTGTGAAATTTCAAAACTCGGCATTCTTACTCTCACTTGTATTTTAGATAGCTGAGGTGAAGAAGAAAAGAACCCTGAATGACCAAGTTCTTGCTATACAGGTATTTAATCTGTCAGGTCAAGAAGACAGCAAATATTCAAACATTAAACTATTTAATTTAAAAACATGAAATTACTTCCTTATTTAAAAAATATCTACTAAATCCTTTTCTACTCTTAATGTTTAAAAATAAATGTCAAACGCAATAAAATTATTTACCTTAGAACTCTGGATAATATATATGTGAATTTAAACAAACAAAAAAGCTTTATCTGGAAATCCCATCAGTACCTTACGAAACTGCCTGACCAGTGACAACTTCAACACAAACAAGGCTCACACTATCATAAATCATGTTAAAGGAGCGTTCCAAACCACTTAATTAAATCCTGCTCACTGAGAACCACTGTCTGTTTTCTTATTCTTGGTAAAATATGCTTCCAGGAGTGATGTTTTATCTTCACAAAGTAGCAACTGAATTTCAATAGACACTAAAAACTGTAAAAGATTCAAATATTCAATATGTTGGTCATGTACTTTCATTCAACAAATATTTATTAAAGACCCACTACGTGCCATGCATTGTGCTAGGCATTATACCGATTTACAATAAGGGGACAGAATCTCCAATAATGAAACATACAAAAGCCATGGTTGTTTGCATTAATGACTACTAACATGTCATCTCTTTGAAGATTTTTAAGTAACAGCTCCAACATATAAAGACAAATGCAAAGCAGCAAAGTAAGGTTTCCATTTCACTAGCAGGTGAATCTCCAGCATGTTCCTACAGAAAAACAGTTTATATTTATGGTGTCAGGTGGAACTGTCAACTTTGGGTTTTATCAAATTTCTTTCATGTGGAAAGGAAGACAATAAAGTCATAAAAGAATAAACGCAAAACTGGCTTCCTGAAACCAGTTGCAACTGAAGCAGAAGTTAAAATTACAAGACCTATGAAATGGTGGCATTACTTTAAAACTTCTTGTGGTGTTTGAGAAAGCTAACTCATGAAGAAGAAGAAAGACCAAGATATGAATCCAATACCTAACGGTACATCTAAAAGTTCTGTAAACATATATATAAATTGTATCATGGGGCAAAACCAATTCTCTGGAGATTTCTAATATCTCCATTACTATTCAAACAGGTACTTTGTTAGATCTTTGTTCCATTTTTAAAGAGAAAATCACATTTTTAATCAAAACCAAACTAAAAAAAAAATACCCCTCTGTGAACATAAAAACAATAATTACAAAACTTTAGTTTTAGTTCTTTCAAAAATCAAGTTGAAAAT
The DNA here is from genome assembly GCF_020826845.1 of Diceros bicornis minor. Taxonomy (NCBI): domain Eukaryota; kingdom Metazoa; phylum Chordata; class Mammalia; order Perissodactyla; family Rhinocerotidae; genus Diceros; species Diceros bicornis. Next base: position 12,971,023 of record NC_080742.1, on the reverse strand, counting down.
GACTAGCATAATCATCTTTCTATAGAAAACTCTGACTTATCATTTAGTTCTCTGTATTTAGCGCCTTTAACCGAATCCAGGTCTTCTGTTTCCCTTCCAGGGAAGAGCACCACCACTGATAAACCTCAGTGAACAAGGAAGCCTGGGGGATAACTTCAGCTTCTGCCCCTAAATCTGATCAGCCCCAACAAATGGACCCGCCTCCTTGATGTCTACAGACCCTCCCTTTTCTACCCTCTCACTGCCCTGCTGTGTTCAGACCACAAACACTCCTCAATTGAATTATTACCACATGTTTCTCTCAGGCTCCACTCACACAGTTTATGTCCCACACTGTAGTGAAAGTGCTCCTTCAAAAACACAAATCTGATCTTATCATTCCTTTCTTAAATCCTTCTGCCCTGGAGATAAAGCAAAATATTCTTAACATGATAAATACAACTCAGACGATCTGGGCCCTGCTCACTGCTCTAGCCTCATATCAACCCCTCTGCTCTTTTTTTCTCCCTTGTTTATTATATTATATTCCATTATTTAAAACATACAAAACAAGTATACCCACCTGCAATGTTAACAAATCTTAAGATTTAATCATATTTGCTTCATATCTTTTTAAATTAAGGACTAACTGTATTATAGACAGTTGAAGCCCCCGGTTCTTTTCCCCTCCTTCTACAGGTAACGCTGTCCCTAAATTAAGGTTCATCATTCCTGTGTACATTTTTTTTTTTATAATTTTATTTATTTATTTTTCCCCCAAAGCCCCAGTAGATAGTTGTATGTCATAGCTGTACATCCTTCTAGTTGCTGTATGTGGGACGTGGCCTCAGCATGGCGGGAGAAGCGGTGCGTCGGTGCGCACCCGGGATCCGAACCCGGGCCGCCAGCAGTGGAGCGCGCGCACTTAACCGCTAAGCCACAGGGCCGGCCCCTCCTGTGTACATTTTATTCTTTAACTATATAACCTGTACCAATAAACATTATGTCATATCATACTGTATGTGTCATTCTACAATGTTTTTCACTCAATTTATCCATGTTGATAGAGGTAACTCCAGTTCTCATTTTAGCTATCATACAGTATTTCACTGTCTGAATATTCACCAGAATATTGAGCCCTCTTCTCAATTAATGTATCACTTAATATTACTACAAACAGGCTAAAATTTTCACACTCATCTCTTTGTACATGTGTACAAGGATTTCTCAAAGGCAGTCTGTCAAGCTACACTTCGCAACTCTTGAAATCAGTGTACTGCATCACAGAATTTTTTTTATAAATGGAATAAAGCAGAAAATATCTAAGTGCATTTCATGTAGTAAGAGTACCGCTTCTTTAAACATATTCCAGTTATACACGGATAGATCTGTGTATGCACTGGGTCACAACAGAATAAAATATGGAATCTACTGCTCAAAGGTGTATATCTGGAAGTAAAAACTCAATGAGCAGGCTATGCACATCTTCAACTCTGATACACTGATAATTTAAATAATTACCCACCTGGAATTTTTCTTTCAAGTGTGAAGTAGAGCCCTAGTATTAATTTATTCCATATGGATAACAAATTTCCCAGTAATTATTTGTGTTAGATCAGATGATCAAGTTACACAAATACACTGAATTTACAGACTATTTCAGAAGAAATGACTTCCACACAGTATTAAATCATCCCATCCTCTATATTTTATATTCAAGAGTGCTTTTATGTCTTCAGTAATATTTTGCCATTTTCTCCACAAAGGCCATGCTTAGCTTTTGTTAGAGTTATTTCTAGGAATTCAGAATCTCTATCCTTTACTTAAAAAAGATTTTAACACACTCTAACTACCCAGTGAACACAATCTTCAGTTATCATTTGGTTAATGTTGGCTCAAGTTTCAGTCTGCCACCATCTTCCATTTTGGAACATTTAGAATTCTAAATTGAACTGCAAACTGTCAGTTGAAATACATCTTGCCGTTATTCCTATTTTATTTCATGAATTTAGTATGTTGAGCTACGATTTAAAGTGAACTAAACATCCTCTCTGGCCCAAAAAAGTTTCCAGTGTTTATTTGCTAAATCAAAGTTAAACTTTTCATGAGGAAAAGCCCTAATCTCAAGACACGTATGAGCTTTAATATTAAAAAAAGGGTGTTAAAATATCAAACCAACCAATTCCTTTTTCTTTCTGAAGCTTTCATGATCACGTTCTTAAAAGTTAAATTCACCTAGAACATTGCCACCTTCCAAAAACCATCAATAAAATCTGGCTTGCTGCTTTTGTGCCTGTAAATACAGTGGATGATCGATTTTTTTTAAGACTAGTACCTAGTCCCTCTCCATTTGCACTGGAGAGTCACTGCTGCTACTAACATTGGAGCAGGCTACAAAGAGCTGTGAACCAGCTGTTAGGATCATCTGCCCCAGTAAGTTTCTACTGAAGACTCATACTTGAACCCACGAGTTGTTCCCACTGTGTCATGTCCTGAAGGAAGCGTGGCAGGGCTTCCCAATCATCTGGCAGCCTCTCGCAGATGACGGTCACCATACTCCCCCAAAGCCACTCTTAAGTATGACACATAGCCGTATTTTCACTCAGAACACCTCAAACCTTCTAAATTTGGTGAAAATCTGCCCCGCCATTTTTTACATTGTAATTACAGATACAGAGGCAGACATTTAATTTTATTTATAAAGTTTAATACGCTTTGTCTAGAAAACAAGTGCTCTTAAGACTGTGGAGAAAAGAAAAAAGAAATTCAGTAAAAATATTTATCAAAACTGTATTGTACTTAATTCTTATAAAATTTCTTACAACTAAAATCATACTTAAAAAAAAAGTAACAGTAGGTTAGTGAGGTTCTACACCTGTGCTGTCTAGAACCTGTGTAAGGCAGCTCCTAGCTACATGTGGCTATTTAAATTTAAATTTTAATCAATTAAAAATAAACTAACCTAAAAACTCAGCAGTCAGTCTTCACAGCCACATTTCAAGAGCTCAGCAGCCCCCTGTGGGGCGTGGTTGACCCCACAGACAGAACGTTTTCATCACCACAGACAGTTCTACTGAGCAACGCTGCTGTAGACCTCAAAGTCGTGAACTGTGTTAATAAAATTTGCTTTAAAATATAGCTTGTAAAAATATATATACATAGCTTTTTATTACCAAGTACAAATTTCTGTTGAGTCTCAGAATTTGAAGATCTCCAAAATATGTTAATAATTGTGCCAAAACATTAAATCTATTTTCAATAAAATAAATATAAAATCATATTTGCCTCTGAAGCATTTAGGGAATTACCATATTCATATATTTCCTAGTATACAAAATAGGAGAAAATTTTTCTTGCTTGATTTTTAAAAAATCATTGAAATGTGTTCAAGGAAGAAACAAAATTCATGTTTTAAAAAGATCCATGTCACCAACAGCAAAGATCTCCCCCTTAACAAGAAAGTCTTCCCCTCACTCCACCCAGTTTAGGGTTAAATAAAAAAAATACACTGATCGGGATATAAGGTAAGAGAGCAGTGATTTCTTTCATCTGCGCTCAGGAGTAAATCATTTCTCATCTCTGGCTTCCTCTACCCTTCTGTGTTAGATTACTGGAAACACCTCAGCAGTGAGAAATGGGACTGTTAACTGCTGCCTGGTCCTTTTTCCCCTAGAATCAAAGGCACGTAACTCCCAAACCCAATAACTGAAAGCAAATAAAGGATTCTTACCACTCAGTAATAAAAAAGGGAAATGACTCAATTTAAAATTGAGCAAAGGGTCTTAACAGACATTTCTCCAAAGACGATACACAAATGATCAATAAGCACATGATGATAAGTAATGATGCTCAATGTCATTAGCCATCAGAGACATAAAAATAAAAGCCACAATGAAATACCACTTCACACTCAATAGGATGTCTGTAATAAAAACTATAGTTAATAACAAGTGGTGGCAAGGATGTGGAGAAATTGGAAATCTCTTACACTGCAGGTGGGAAGGTAAAAGGGCACAGTCGCTTTGGAAAACAGCCTGGCAGTTTCTATAAAAGGTTAAACATACGAGTTACCATATGACCCAGCAATTTCACTTCTAAGTATATACTAACAGAAATGAAAACATACGTTCACTCCAATATTTGCACATGTATCTTCATTTATTTATTTATTTTGTGAGGAAGATCAGCCCTGAGCTAATATCCACACAAATCCTCCTCTTTTTGCTGAGGAAGACTGGCTCTGAGCTAACATCTATTGCCAATCCTCCTCCTTTATTTCCCCAAAGCCCCAGTGGATAGTTGTATGTCATAGCTGCACATCCTTTTAGTTGCTGTATGTGGGACACGGCCTCAGCATGGCCGGAGAAGCGGTGCGTCAGCGCACGCCCGGGATCCGAACCCGGGCCGCCAGTAGCAGAGCACGCGCACTTAACCACTAAGCCACAGGGCCGGCCCGCAGATGTGTCTTCATATACCAGCATTATCTGAAATAGCCAAAAAGTGGAAACAACCCAAATGCCCATCAACTGATGAATGGATAAACAAATTGTAGTATATGTATACAATAGGAGTATTACTTAGCAATAAAAAAGAATGGAGTACTGATATATGCTACAATCTGGATGCACCTTGAAAACATTATGGTAAATCAAAGAAGCCCACGACCAAAGACAACATATTGTATGGTTCCATTTTTACAAAATGGGCAAATTCATAGAGAAAAAGCAGATTAGTGGTTGCCAAGCCTGGGGGACTGATGGGAAATGGGAAATGACTGCTAAAGGGTACAGGATTTCTTTTTGGGGTAATGAAAATGTTCTAAAATGGACTGTAGAGATGGTTACACAACTCCGTGAATATACCAAACCACTGACTTGTACTCTAAATGGGTGAACTATATGCTATGTGAATTATATCTCATTGAAGTTATGCACATACATGTTTAAGTAAAACTAAAATGCACAGCTCATCAATTTCCTATTAAGCTTGCATTGTTCCCCTTAGGCTTAGTAAGGGGAGAGATGGGGCTACCAGCCAAATCAAGTGAGTCAAGCAATGAGCCAGAGAGCTGTGACAAAATCAAGAAGGATCTGAGCCCAGGATTTGACTGGGCATTATCCCAACGCTTGACTGTCAGGGGACAAGAGGCTTCTGTCTCCCAACAGCCATGTCCCTGAGTTTGAAGACGATCCCCCAGAGTAAAGCACCCCTGTTATTTTACAACCTTATCCAGGGACATTGCAAGGTACAAAGACACCAAGTATACGGAGAATAGTTAAAGCACTGATACGCAATCAACAACTACAACGTGAGTTTGAGGAGCTTTACTGGTAGAATGAACGTTAGAGATGTACAGTCCTTCCTTTTCTGTTTTTCCTCCCGTGGTCTCCAAGTTCATACCTTGGCTTCAAAGATAAAAAAGTTTTTCAGAAACACTTGGTTATGAATTTGGAAGAATTCTGACTCACTCTCAGATTCCTCAACACCCTCAAAGGTCCTATGGTCCCCTCCCAATGTTTAAAAATTCTTATCTTTCAACAATGCAACTATTCCTATTCTTACAACTTCAAAAGCCAAATTAACTGTGCCTCAAAATCCAAAATTCTTTTCACAACTCAGCACCCATTACACATCACAGATGTTCTTCACTTCCCACTCCGATTTACTGTACTGCACACCCTCAGGGGTCCTCAAGAAATTCACCTATTGGGCCGGCCCCATGGCTCAGCAGTTAAGTGAGCGCGCTCCGCTGCTGGCAGCCCGGGTTCGGATCCCGGGCGTGCACCAACGCACTGCTTCTCCGGCCATGCTGAGGCCGCGTCCCACATACAGCAACTAGAAGGACCTGCAGCTATGACATACAACTATCTACTGGGGCTTTGGGGGAAAAATAAATAAATAAACAAAATTAAAAAAAAAAAAAAAAGAAATTCACCTATTTATTTATTACTAAATTCACAGACATCTGCAAGGAAAAAAACATGTTCATCTATTTCTCCACTTCCTATTCCAGGCAGGTACCAGAAAGAACATGAACTCCTGAGGCCCAACCACCAGTATAAAAAATAACAAAAGTTATTTTATTATAGGATAAAGGATAGTCTTGTTTACGGATAGCCTCTTCAACAAACGGTCTTGGGAAAACTGGATCTCCACATGCAAAAGAATGAAATTGGACCCTTATATTACATCGTACACAAAAATCAACCCAAAATGGATTAAAGATTTAAACGTAAGACATGAAACTATAAAACTCCTAGAAGAAAATATAAGGGAAAAGTTTCATAACATTGGTCCTGGCAATGATTTCATGGATATGACACCCAAAGCTCAGGTAATAAAAGCAAAAATAGAGAAGTGGGATTACATCAAACTAAAAAGCTTCTACACAGGAAAGAAAATAATTTTTTAAAAAAATATATTAAATGTAATAATAACAATTGAGATTAAATGAATGCTAGATGCTGTCCTAAGCACTTTATATATTTCACTCATTCCATCCTCTTTACTACTCTATAATGGATATTATTATTACTCATTTTACAGAACAGAAAACTGAGGCCTATTTGATCTAAGCCTGGTAACTCGGGGAGCCAGAATCATATCAAGGAAAAGAATGAAGGAAAAGTCCAACAAGAGTGTGTAACAAGCCTTAAGTTACAATTAATTCTACCTACCCCAACCTCCCACCCACCTTTCCTTTGAACTCATTTTTATACCATTACACCTCATTTGCTACCAAAACACACACACACACACACCCACCCCATATGCCAAAGACCACAGAAACTCCTTTTGCTAGTTAAAGGAAAATTGGTATCTAGAACCTTTATTGCCACTAATTGAACCAGTAACTCTCAACAGCAGTTTGTTTGGTTGGTTGGTTATTTTATTTATTTATTTTTTTGGTGAGGCAGATTGGCCCTGAGCTAACATCTGTTGCCAATCCTACTCTTTTGGCTGAGGAAGACTGGCCCTGGGCTAACATCCGTGCCCATCTTCCTCTACTTTATATGCGGGATGCCTGCCTTCCACAGCGTGGCTTGACAAGAGGTGCACTGGGCCGCACCTGGGATCTGAGCCTGCAAACCCCGGGCTGCCAAAGTGGAGCATGCAAACTTAACCACTGTGCCACCAGGCTGGCCCCCTCAATGGTAGTTTTTAAGTACAGAATATATCAAGGAAAAATATTTTAGATTTTAATGTATTTATTCTGTCACAGTTCTTCTGTCAATGAGGTAAAACATATCAAAGGCACTAAAAATACAGTGCAATTTCCTCTTCCATGCTGTGCATTTGGTGGGGGAGATGAGGTAAGAATTAAGTGAGTAACTATGGCATACTTTACTGTACTCAATTATACAGAAAATGCAATGCATGTACAAATACAAAACAGTTCTGAGAGACCAAAGAAATATTTTTTTCTTTTCTTTCATTTCTAAAAATATTATTAATAAAATGGAAAAAAAAGAGAAAGTACAGCAAATATCTCACAACTACCTTGACCCTCAGAGAAACAGAGGAGGAGGGAGTAACCGACAAGGGTAAATCTCTATATCCACAAGCTATTTTTAATCTGCTGTTTTTTAAAAAGGTTTTAATAACAAAAACAGCTAATGGTAACCAAAGCCAATATCCTAAGTTGATGTGGAAGAAGTGATACAAAGAAATGGATAAAGCTCACTGCACGTGGAAAATTAACTAGTTGTTACTGGTGAAGTTTAGTGCCTGGATTTAGATCTTTTGAATAATATCTAGAAAATTTCCATCTGAGGCTGCAAAGCACATCAACTTTCTGAAAATATCTATCTTCAAAAATGTTTTGAACAGAAATTTCTGACATTCCAGTATCTGGATACTAAACGAAATATGAAAGCTGCAGTAAAGGTCTTTAGATGTATAACAATGTGCCCAGAGTAAAGATGCAGAAATGATGCCAAAACATCTTTTTATTTTTTTACTTTGGAGTTCAAACTAATATATACAGTCATATATCATCTTTATATAGAAATATTGTAGTTTGTATAAAAATATTTTTGTTTCTGCTGCATTAACTGTAACTACTGCTCACAAAAGTAGCAGTCTCTCTATTGCTTTTCCACTGTGGAACTGAAGCTGGAATGACACCAGTCCACCAACAGTTGTTTAAAAAGCTGGTACCCAAGACAGGAAGAAAACTGCGGTGAGTTTGGCTCAACAAAGCAAGCATATAAAAACACCCCAAAATTTGAAGGAATGCTGTTGCTTTAAGTGGCCATCCTTTTGGTACTAACATACAAAAATCTAGACATCGAGATATCCCATCATTATGTCAAACATATAGCCTTAATCTTTGCTATGACAGAGATATTTCTCTCTCTCCCTCTCATCTCACGCTCCCCCCACAGACGGAGAGGGAGCACAGCAGAAAATTCTAGAGTCAGGTTCCATGACCACAGAATAGGAATAAGTCCTGCTTAGATTAAACTACAGCACCGAAGCTAAGAGCTGAGAAATATCAAGCAACCACATAAAGAGCAAAAACATTTGAATATACTATCAACAAAGAGTGGTAACAGAAGAAGCAAAGCAGAGTCACTGTCCCAGGGATCTAGTCCAGGAACCACAGCAAAAACTGCACAACAGCTTTTCACTTAATGACTAAGTGGTTCTGATGAAAATGATGAGGACCTAGTGATCAAGGAAGGTTTTGAGGGCTTGTGGGATTAAACTGGGTCCTGACATATAGGTAGAATCCAGGCAGAAGTAGGGAGGACATTTTGTGAAAGAGCCTCAGTCCCCCTTCTAGCCTTAAAACACTAAAGCAACAATGAACATGGTAGCCAGCTGGACACTGTGGTGCTCGGTCTGAGGACAAGAGTGACCAAAACCACAGAATCCTTTAATAAAAGACAAAGATACTAAGATGTGCCTTGAAGGATGTGTAAGACTCTGACAGAGATGGAGGCTGGAGCACTTCCAGCAAAGGGAGCAGTAACTCGAGCAGAGGCCAACGGCAGCGCTCCAGGTGGGCAGCAGCATGGCATCCCTGGGACAGAACAAACTCACCTGCCAAGATGGTGGAGACGGATGCTGGAGACCATCACTGCCAGGCTGTGAAATCGGTAGAGAAGAGAGTAAGCAGCAAATGGAGAATAGGGAAATGACAAAACTACGTGTGCTTTAGGATTCCTCTGGCACGCTTGAGCAAGATGAATGGAGAAACAGAGGACTCTAAAAAGATTTACCCAGAGAGTGGATTTATTTTCCTATAAAAGGCATGTATACCAATGAGATGCCCTTGATTTATCTTTCACATCTGGTCCAGTTTTTAACAACAACCATACACACAGATAAAGGTGTATGGAAACGGGCACTCATATGCTGCTGATAAAAGTAAACTGCTAAAATAACTGGGCAATATGTATCAAAAACCTTTAAAATTGTCCTATCTTGTGATCTTTCCTTAGGAACTTATCCATGGAAAACAATCCAAACATTTCTCAGCTAAAAAAAGTACGCAATGATGATCAAGAATCATTGTTTATAGTAGCAAACATATTATAGGACCCTATGAATCTAATATTCTTGAATTCATTAAAAAACAATATTTATTTTTAAAATGAAGTTTACAAAGAGTTTGTAGTACAACACTAAAGCAAAAATGGCAATATAAAAAATTGCATTTAGGGGCTGGCCTCATGGTGTAGTGGTTGAGTTCAGCACACTCTGCTTCAGCAGCCCTAGTTGGTGGGTTCAGATCCCAGATGCACACCTACACCATTCGTCAGCCATGCTGTGGCAGCAACCCACATACAAAATAGAGGAAGACTGGCACAGATGTTAGCTCAGGGTGAATCTTCCTCAACAACAACAACAAAAAAAAGTGCATTTAGAAGACTGTTATTATTCAAACACTTGTACTCTTAAGTCTCTGAACTGACGAGGTTGCAAAAGGAAGTAAGTAACACAAAAATATTCACAAATGAACTGACCAGTCATGAAATTAGATCCTATTCAAGTACCTCTCCCTAATTAAAAAAAAAAATAAGGGGCCAGCCCAGCAGCACAGGCGGTTGGGTGTGCACGCTCCGCTACGGCAGCCCAGGGTTCGTGGGTTTGGATCCCGGGCAGACACCGACGCACCGCTTGTCGGGCCATGCTGTGGCGGCGTCCCATGTAAGGTAGAGGAGGATGGGCATGGATGTTGGTCCAGGGCCAGTCTTCTTCAGCAAAAAAAGAGGAGGATTGGCAGATGTTAGCTCAGGGCCGATCTTCCTCACAAAAAAATAAATAATAAGACATAGATCTGTTCAGTGGAATCACTGATCAATTAATTAGTTACTTGATCAATTAATTAGTTACTTGTTATTATATATAATATATAACTTGATAGCTATTTGTTATTATATATATAATATATAACTTGTTAGTTATTTGTTACTATATATATATAATATATAACTTGTTAGTTACTTGTTATTTGTTACTCTTTCGCTGAAACTGAGCATTTGACACGGAATGCAGATACAATTCAATAAAACTGAACATATGCAACATTTCACGGTGACAGCAAAACAGACGTTGACTTTAGTAACAGACCAAGCTACTGACAAACAGGAACCTAGTGGACCAACTAACACCCGGAGAAGATAAGACCAACAAAGATAAGGCTCTTTAAAAGAGAATTTGTATATAAAAGAACCAGGAGGGATCACTGGAAAAAGAGATGAAGCTCTCAACTACTTTCACAAAATAAAGTCCTCCTAAGAATGCCTGTAAAATTCAAATATGAAGTGAAAAACATATTTTGGGGGAGAAAATATTACACCAGAAACAACATTTGAATCATTCTTTGTTCATTCTATGAACTGGCTTACAGATGCAACAATGATAAACTTTAAGTATAAGATAAAATTAATTTAATTTATAACTACTGTCATACTAAGATAAGGCCCAGCGAAACCTTTTCCACTATTTATGTGAAACTTAGATCCCTATTTAAAATATTCACATTAAGAAAACTTTTCCTATTCCAGTTATAATCAGGTAAATAAGACTGTATTTTAGTAAACTCAGTTATGTAAGAATAAAAAATGGACAAGAAAAAGACTGCAAAGATGTATACCAGTAGTTGCCACTGGAATGTGAGACCTTGGGTAATTTTTTTTTAAAGGGATATAACTAACCAAATACTGTTTGAAACAAAGCAAATACAGTAGTTAGTAAATAAGATTTTGAAACATATGCTAATATTTCATCTATGGATTACTATTGCTTTTTGATCTAGCCATAGAAAAAAGGGTCTAAATTAGAGAAAATCCCTCTATCTCATTTAAGAAACATATCCTGGGTCCCTATGATGTGCTGAAGACAAAACTGAATAATAAGCATTTACTCATGCTTACTATGTGCCACTTCATTCAATACTTACTATAATCCAACAAACTAATTATTGTATTCAATTTCTAGGGATTAAGATTAAGTAACTTTCCCCAGGTTATAAAACTAAATAGTGGATAAGCCATCCTTCAAACCAAGGCTGTCTACAAAGCCCATGCTCCCTACACTTAGTTCTGCATTACCCTAAAGAGACAGCCTTCAAATAACTTACACAGGACGAGAAGAAATAAAGAAGCAAACAGCATGAAAGCAATGAAGATAAGTAGTAGTGTGCACCAGATGCTATAGGAGGCAAAAAAAAAAAAAGGTACTCTTAACCTCGGGCTGGGAAAGAAAAAGGGCCTATTAGACATGGGGAGAAGATGGTATGGTTAACAGTTTCAAAGAACACAAGAATCTCACAAGGAGGAGAAAGAGGCGGCAGACCATTCCAGGCCGAGACAATAACGTAGTTTTTCGGAAACTACAAATATTATTTGGCAACTGTTCCCTCAAAATTTTTGGTGAATTTTAGGTACAGAAATGAAACAAATGCTTACTTATAATATTTAATTGTTACTTTAAGTATATATATTTAAATTCACATGTTATAGAATATTATTTTCAAAGACTGTTTTTCACACTCTCATGAAGCAAGTTTACTCAGGTGCTTCACATGTATCATTGTCATCACTGTACTCATCAGTAAAGCCACTTCTTCAGTCTCAAGTCAGCATTCCAGAAGACAGCATCTTCATTTCTAAGTTGTTTGAGATAAACTACTGTTGTTGTTATTTAAGTATGTATGATACTGCCACTGGAACTGCTATCCAAATCAGAAATAACTATGCATTCGGGGCAGTTAGTTCTTCCATTTGGTTTTACACACACTGACTCACACTCTCACGATGTCCATCCACATCACAATCACTTATTGTTTGCTTTTTTACGTGATCTTTAAACGGCGTTAGAAAGACAGTCAACAGTTGCAACTGTGAGGAATAATTACGAAATTGGTGTGAAAATGCTTTTGCCTTTTTGACCACTTCCACTAGTGAATCCTAAAAATATCTGGAACTAATCACTGATAGAAACCATTTCCATTTGTAATATGTCATCACAAAGAATTCTCTGCTATTCAAAATAAAGTTGCGATAGTTCCCGTACTATGAGAGGTGCTGTGCAGTGCTCTTCTCCAGGGAATAATGTCTTGGGGAAGAGAGTACTCACCTTACACTCCAGCAGTCTATGTTAGCTTCTATATGCACATTAGAGGAAGGAAGAAAAAGAAACTTAAAATAGGTTTGACCTAGATCAGTGGTTCTTAAACTTTGGCATATATCCGAATCTCCTGAAGATCTTGTTAAAACACAGATTCCTGGGATCTATCCCTAAGTTCCTGATTCTGTAGGAATAGGGCAGAGCCTGAGAATCGCATTTCTAACAAGTGCTCCAGCGATGTCGACATTGTAGGACGAGACACCGCACCCGAATCCAGATGACGCTAGATCTTGTGCATCAATGGTATGGGTTTACATTTTATCCTTAGGCCATGGACAGTCATTGAGGAATTTCAAGGAGGGAAATGATGTTACAAGATTTGTGGTTTTCAGACTACCACTCTGACAGCAATATGCAGAGCGGAGCTTTCACATAAAACATTTCATTTATTTTAATATGTATGTTTTTCACATTTATAATTTCTGATAGTAAGATGCATTTTGCAATCAACATTGTATCTTAGTTTAACAGGCAGTGAATTTTCTTTCTTAGTGGTACATAAAATAATGGTATTTTAATTTACAGGTGGCTGATTCACTGAAAAACAATATTATTTCTTCTCCTACAGTGGTGCTGTAAGAGGGAAAGCAGGTTTTATTCCCAGTTTACAGATGAGGACACAGATTTTAGGACAATAAAAGAGACTCATTCCAGATCACACAGCTAATCAATTACAGATCCAAGATTAGAACATCCAAAATTTTTGACACATAAACCAAACATCTTTCCCCTAATATAATACTGCTTACAATAATGACCTATAGTTTGCTTGCCAGAGAGAGGGAAAGGAGATGAGGGCAAACCAGTGCACCATAATATAACAACAGGAGCCAAGAAAAGACTTTATGGGAACCAAGTGCGAAATATCAAATTTAAGCAATTAAGATGAATTGCTTCAAGATTTTTATTAAGAAACTATAAATAAATGAAAACAGCCAAATGAACCACCTCCACAAATGTAGAGACAGAATCAGCACAGCAGTTTGGGAACACTGTTTCACAGATGCTGAAGATGCAGAATATGACATAATGTCTCTAAAGAGACAGACTCTGGTTTGAGGATTCACTTTAAATTACAGTAGGTGATACCATGAAGTCAGGTTTGTGCCAAGACGGGCCCTGAGCCTGGAGAGCTGCCAGAACACCAGGCACCACCAGCTTCCTGAGAAACTACCAGAAACCCAAGACATTTCAGCAGCAAACAAAAACGACTCTCGAAAACCCACAAACTTTATGCTTTTGATAAAATTTGGTTTGGAAAGGTGTGACTTTCTGAAATACCATTCTGTGGGCTGCCAAAATGGTTTTTTAATTCTAAAACTTAAAGGAAAAAATTAGAATAGAAAATCTAACAAATATTGTTTGTCATAACATCCTACATATTCCCACTCCCTACTTCAAGTCTAACATCCTACATATTCCCACTCCCTACTTCAAGTCTATTAATAAAAGATCCACTAAATTATGCTATCTACCCAACACATTCTGAAAGGCATACTCACGCCTTTACTTGGATCTATTAAATGTTCTAATTTCTAGGAGAGGAATCTGCAAATATTGTTCCTCATCAAACAGATCTTCCTTACTAAAACAGTGGCAAGTTCAGAGGAGTGAACCGTCTAAGCTGATAATTCTTCCGGAGCCCAGCAAGTCTTCACCTCAGAAAAGAACTCTAAATACTACTTAAATCTCACAATCAACTTCTGACTAGAAAAATGCAAAACAGACTTAAAAGAAGCCACAAAGCTTTTGCTTTAACAATCATGTACGTTTAAAAACTTGAATACCTAGATTCTAATAAGCTGAGAGCTGTCACACAGATGGTGTCTACCACCAGACACTCGGGTGCTCTATTAAAGCCACAAGCCAAACTTGAAGAATCTAAGGAAGCAAGTCCAGAGAAGTTAACACATGATATTTTTATTTTTCCTGCTTGGTTTTAGGTTCATTATAAACATTTAAATCTTGGACTGATTTAGGAGAAAGCATTTAAATGTTCATAAACAGCCAATAACAGCAGCAGTACATTCTGACAATTAAAGCACCTAAAAAAGCTACAGTATTATTAAGTTTGACACAACTCATGAGCAAAATAACCCAGAGTTAAAGGCAAGGCATATAACTAAATCAACCTCTGTCAAAATAACTATTCTGTACTCCCCCAACCAGACAAATGACAAGAGGCTCTAAGTAAGGGCTGAATCATGCAGGGCAAACAACAGCAAAGCAACAACTTGGGACTCCAACCAGGGGTAATTAACAATCATTTTGAAGTCAAAGCGGATTCCCTTTAAAGACACTGCTTGCCTCATTGAAATTCCCAATAGATAGATATCAAGATAACTGGACTATTATTATTATTATTACTCTCATCCATCAGGTGTAAACAGATGTAAGAAAAGTTCAGACAGGAGTCAGTAGAAAGCACTGCCTCCCACTCCTGGAGCAGGAGATGTGGTCTGTCCCTGCTCCCTGGAGGCCCAGGCATAAGCCCTGTGCTTGGAACACTCTCACTCTGAAGGAGTCACTCAAGGTCACAGGTAGCAAAATCATGGTGGGAGGGGTCCAGCTACAGCAGTAGGGCACGTCCAGTAGCCATGAAGTCACAAGACGATCCAGCAAAATGACAGTGGCTGCTGCTTCTCCAACTGTTCCCCAGTTTTTCTGTTGCCCATTAGCTACTTCAATATTTCCAATAAACCGCATTTCTAGTAAAAATAGCCAAAGTCAGTTTGTATTGCTTGGAATGCAGAAGCCTGATTGATAGGCTTCACCATTACACAGTCTCCATTTTATTTTTGTTAAAATTAAACAGTTTTTGAAAACTTGTGTAGTTGTTTTGTTTTGGTTTTAATAACAAAATCATTTGGTTTAGTAGAAGGTTAGCAAGTAGAGAGAAGTACAATGAAGAAAGTAACATCATTTCTAATCCCACCACCTAGACAGTAACAACCATAACCATTCTGGAGCACACCTTTCCAAGCTTTTTGCCCAAAGAGACATTTTGACCCCAGAGAAGAAAGCATGGACACAGTAACCACAGTGGAGATCTACTAAGTCATTAAGCCACGTAACCACATAATTCATCACCCAATATGCTTCTCAGAGTAAAAGGGCTTCTTTCCCCTCCTCCCCTATTAATAAGTCAAGAAAACATATATAAATTGGGGCGATCTCTGGCAAACCCAAGTGTATAAATGCCCTACACATCTGCATAGTTCAGCCTACTGATTAGGATTCCCTACTTTGGAAATAGTCCTGTTCATCAGAAGAGGCTATAAATTACAAATCCTTCTTACCTAGCATGATTTATTTTTATCAGTTGGTAAAAAGGAGAACAAGAAGATAAACCTTTCTAAGTCCTAACCAATCCAAAATTTTAATGAAAACTAATATAATTAGCATCAAAAAGTACAAAATACAGATATCACCCCTTCCTTCTTCAGTCAGAAAAAATTTGATACAAATTGTCTTTGCACAGGAAGTCATTCAACAAAAAACATATCGTGAACAAAGGACTTTTTCTCTGAGTTATCAAGGCACCACTGAAGCAGTACATCCAGTTCTTCACACCCACAATAATACATCTTTTGGGGTTTTTTCCCCTATAAGTGGGTCAGAGCCCTTAAGAAGGCTGAAGGGGGAAAATAGCCTGAACATCAAAATATATTGTTTCAAACATACTCCTAGGAACTGACAAGATGTGATGGGATGAGAGTGAAAAATAAAGACACAATTAATAAAATCTAGTTGGACACAACCAGATGCAGGAGTAGCACTCTACAGTATAAAGCAACAACAGAAAAACTACTGAGGTACGGAAAATCAGAGTACGGACAGATTTAATTACAACGATACACGGTTGATAAGAACAAGAAAGCCAGAGGCCCCTGAGCTTAATTTTCTCTCTGCCTTTAAACCAGGACCTCATTTTGTAGCAGCTTCACTTTTGGCTTTTTGCCTTAGTCAGCAACGTTCCTTCCTACTGGCTATTTCCCACCTCGCATCTCAAGGTAGAAGAGGAACTCTCTCCCATTCCCCATGTCCACTCTACTACAGCAGAACAAGTTCAATCTCTAGATTAAATATATTGGGCACAGCCTAAAAGGTCAAAAGTAAATTTTCTGTAAACTTATTTTTATCCCTTTTTGGAGCGATAGTGAAATAATCACATTTTATCTGGAAGCAGTATGGTATGAACATACTTTAAAACATTTCTTTAAACTGAGTCCCAAGAATATAGACAAGGTAGAAAGACCACATGAGGCCCATACATTATGCCTGGTTTATAAAGTTCTCTACATATAAATCCTGGACAGAAATTACAAATAGGCAGGGACAAAGGGAGAGAGGAAGGGAAAAAAATTTTTTTAACTTAAAAGCCTAAAAATAGACTGCAGTTTCAGAAGGTACAGGGTGAACTAACAGTGGACCTTTGAACCTCACTTGTTTCTAAAAATGGAAAGATTTCTGGGCGATGAGAAAGAATACTGCTTTAAAATGGCAATTTTTAAAATATATTTTTTCCCATATGTTGTATTTTAAATATGCTCTTGATTTATTGTAGGCCTTTAATTACCACAATGAAAATATTTACCTGATATTTACCAAAATGTTTTTATTTACTGACTATTTTTTTACCAGATATATTTATTTACCGAATATTTACCTTAGAGTTTAAGATGCTTAATTAAAGTAACCTTTGGCGCTACTGCAGTTGACAGTCTGCAACGCTTTATTATCATTTTGTGTGTTTGCCTTAAAGAATATTCAAGAACCATTTTGCCAAATTGGAGGCAAGAGTTTAAAGGCAAAAAGATGCAAGGACTCTAAGTGAAAGCACTTTTCAACTTTTTAAAAAGAGATTGTACGGTAAGGAAGGGATGTAAACTTCTTTTTGTAACTTTGCTTCTAAACAACTCTAATTTTGATACCAAATTAGATGGTGACAAATTGAGGTACATAACAGGACTGTAGGGCTAAATTTAGATGCTCCTTCTCTGCAGCATCTGCCAGCTCCTAGACCAGATATTGAATGGTTATCTTGCCCTAAACTCTTTATGTACACTATCACAGTTAAATCTCATGATTACTCAACTGGGGCATTATTATATTTGCTTTATACAGATACAGAAACTGGGGCCCAGAGTAGGTTACCTACTTGCCCAAGGTAAACAAAGCAATTCAGTGACTGAGCTCCTTCAAAAATCTAGCCTGGTTCCAAAGCATGTGATCATTTCTCTATGCCAAGTTCCCTCTCATAGAACAATACCGCCCACCATCTCTTGAGCGTCCATTTTATGTACATTATCTCCTTCAATCCTGACAACTGCATGTGAGGTAGGCATTATCATCTTTATTTTAAAGATTAGGAAAACTAAGACAAAGAAGTTAGCCTGCCAGGATTTAGCTTCTGGTCCATGGTTCCAAAGCCCATTTACTTTTTCCAAAATATTACACTGCTTTCAGTCCTAAAACTCTATGATTCTATCATCACAAGATGATCCCTTCCTTTACAGGGAACAGTGATTCTATGCAGGATGAAGATCAAGTCAGATATGACCTTTTGTTACCACTGCAACTCTCCTCTTCCTCCTTCACATGCCCATCATCATCTCTCCCAGCAGAATGACCAGACAACTTCTCAAGGATTTATATTATTGTCAGTCACTCTCTCTACCACTTCTCTCAAACAGATCATTGGAAAAGCTGAAAGATAGTGGAAGGAAATCTTCCCCCAATAAAAGGTCATCAGAGCCACTGTCAACAGTCTGCCACACTCTGCATGATAACCTGACTCCAAAGCCCTAGGACCAAATCAAGTTTGATATGTTTTTAAGATAAAAAATTAAATATTTCCCACTGTCATTTCCATCTTGTTCCATTATCACCTGGTTGATGAGCGGCAACATTTCTAGGTCTGCTGCTTCATCTGTATAATGAACAACACAATCTCAAATGACCCTTCCATCTTAGAGCTCTAAGTTATCTGATGTACATCCCCCTCTTCCTTTGCCTGCTTGTGAGGAAGAGGCTGGGAATTTATGGGGGGAGGAGTTGTAGATAAAACCCCACAGTAAGTAAAGCAAAGTAGCCATTATTAGGGTCTACTGTATACACAAAGATCTACTCATAGGCACACACACAAGTCCAATTTGAAACAAGTAACAAAAAACAATCTCAAGCTTGTGCTTTGCCAACCCAAAATGGATATCTATTTTTAGCTCTAATCCACTCAAGAGAGGGCCTAGGCTGGTCTGCAGCAGACAAACGAACGGCCAAGTGGGCTTACCAATGAATCTTAAGGTAAGCAAGATCTCCAATCCTTAAGAATAACCTTTGGCTTGACTACAGCTATAAACTGAATATAGGAACAGAAAGCTACGAAGGCTTAAAGCTTGCCAAGGAAGTAGCATTTCAAATGTATAATTCTACTTTAGTATTTTATTAATTCTGGTAGAAGGTGTGGCCAAGGCTTAAAAAGCCTGGACATTTTTATATTCTAATTTTAATTCTCCAAGTCTAGATGAGTCACTTTATAGTTGCTGAACGGGATACAGGAGCAAAGGTGGCAAGATTAAAATTCTAAACAATAAACGGTGTCTTTAGGGCTGTGAACAAAATTGGAAATTTTAATAAACTCTGAATATGAGGAGTCGTCAGCACATAGACGGTACTCAACACCATGGAAACAAATGAGATCATCTTCAGAGAGAATGCAGATCTAGGACAGAGACCCTGAGGGAGGGCCAACATTCAGATAAAGGAGAAACCAACAAAGAAACTGAGATGGATCACTCTTAGTTCTTCATCTTCTATTCCAACTTCACTAACCAAAGAAAGAAACCTTCTGTATTAAGCATATCTATGTATTTCAGAGCCAGATATTTTGAAGACTGAAGACAATCAACTATAATTTTACCAATTTTGATAGGTGGCCGGTTAGTGACAGTCATCTCATTTGCCTAGAACTGTCAGGAGAAAAGGGATTGCACAAGAGTGAAATCTGCTGATGAGCGACATTTCCAGATAAAGGAAGCTTTTCTCTTTTTACGTGAATGGTTCATAGATCAAACGCCTTCAAGAATCAGGCAGCTAAGTGTACAGGACTAAGATACACATGGTAAATGTGGTCCTGGTTCTCCTAGAGTGGGCCTGAGCCTCCCCTATGGGCATTCAAATTCAGTATTTTGCAAAGAAAAATGGAGAGCCTGGGACTCACAGTACCCTGGGAACTGGGAATCAAAACCACGTCTCCATGGGCTCCTGACTACAGCACAAGGCTGCATGCTAACAGGCTGTTCTTTCATTTAATATCACCGAAGTCTTCCTTCCTGCCATTCACCATTTTTCTCCACAGATGAAGCGCAAACACATTCTGCTGTAAAAGGAGGCACTTTTTAAACTGACCAGCTCTGTGATTTGGGCTAAGCTATCTCCAATCCATCTGTAAGAGAGAGATAATATTGCTACAAGGACTAACTGAAAGAGTGCTTGAACTCAGAAAAAGGTTCCAGACTCACTGAACATTAGGCATTAATGAAAGACGAAAAGGAGGAGGAGGACGAGACGGGGTAAATGATGATGACCCTTCTTAAGTACGTCACTGATCATCAAGGTGCCAATACCGCCTACACAGCTGTAAGAATCATCCAAGGGCTACACATACAAAAAAAAAAACCTCAACCTTTCATTGGCTTCTTGTTTTATTGTTCAAAGTTTTTAACTACGAACTGAACAAAATACGACAACTTAACAGTGCCTAACAAAATGTATTAAACAGCAACTAAAATGAAGAAGTTTAATTCTTGGTATCTGAACTCACCATACTGATGACCCTTTCTATCATCTCCTGAGAAGACTGCTACTACTTAAAGGAAGCAGATTCTGTGATCCCAGAGGGTCAGAGTCACATTTAAATTTAAACACTGGTCCTCTTGCCTAAGAAGTTGCATAGTTCTCTTCAGGCAGAAAAGATTTGGGGTTAAACACCCATATGTCAAACCAGGATGGGCAAGAAAAGGGTAGAAGATAGCAAAAATGTGAATTGCTCATGTATGCCAGTTATGTTTGTTCCGATTTACGGGCAAGGCTGGCCCTCCTAATCTCTCTGCTTTCTTGATGCTTAAGCATTGAAGTGACTGGAGAAAGACATGAAGAGTACATACTCTTATCAAATGCATGCAGCCTGACTCAGGACACCTTGTTATTCAGACAATGTACTCAGAGGCACAGGGGCTGGAGCTGCAAACCATGGCTTTGGGATTACCTCGACCACTAACTGGTATGGGTCGTTGTTAAATCATAAACTTACTGGCTTTCTTACCCATAAAGTGGGACTAGAACCATCTACACTATACATCTACAAGGATTTTTTATAGAATTAAACTAATAGTGAACAGGAGAATACACTGTAAAACAAAAGGCATTTAAGTTATTTCTTCCATGCTCTGGCAAGAGCAGAGTTAAAAGAACAGTTCTACTATAATTTAAAATAATCATTCTTGGTTTTCTTAAAGAAGAGAAAGGAAACTGGTCAAACCAATTCCTCTGTTCAATGTTCCAAGACTCTAAGTTTCTTAACTTTAAATACTGAAAGTTATTGGTTTACAAGAATCCTATCTGGAACCTTAGATGAATCACTTCACCATTTGGGGCATCAGTTTTCCTCATGTATAAAACACAAGTGGAGGATAAGCTGCACCTCCAAGTTCCCTTCTTGCTATATGTTTTTATCATTCTATTCTTCTATATATGCCTGATCAAAAGAACTAGTTAAATGCTTATGACTAGGTAATAAAAATTCTAACTTAATTTCATCTTTTATAAATGCACTTTTACCTTCCACCATCCCAACGAAAATAATAATTTTGATAATGTTGTGATTCCTCCCAACATTCCTTTCAATAAGCGTATGACTTGGAATGACATGAGACATGATGTGTAAATCTTCAATTTCTTCACGAGTTCTTGTTGCCCATGTGCCTCTCAAAACATGACCCTATCATTGAGCTAAATGTTGTTCTAGTGTTTAAAAATACATTATTTTGGGGGCCGGCCCTGTGGCCTAGTGTTTAAGTTCAGCACACTCTGCTGTGGTGCCCTGGGTTCAGTTCCTGCGTGTGGACCTACACCACTCGACGGCAGCCATGCTGTGGCGGTGACCCACATACAAAACAGAAAATTGGCACAGATGTTAGCTCAGGGTGAATCTTCCTCAAGCAAAAAAGAGGAAGACTGGCAACAGATGTTAGCTCAGGGCGAATCTTTCTCAGCAAAAAAACATACATTATTTTGTACTGCATGCCCTTCAATGCAAACGATGCAAGAAAAGAAACACTGAGGTTCTGTGTCCCTGGAGAAGAGGCGGGCTGTGCTGGACCTCCTGGGATACGATGTCAGTCACTGTATGATTTCACATCTGAAGACAGGCAGGTTTTACCTTACACACATGCAAGGCATGATGCCACTGAACCCTAAGGGGAATTTCAAAACTACAAAAACTACAAAAAGGACCAAATCACATCAGGTAACTAGGCAGAGCCTCATCTTTAGAAAAAGTTAACTTCAGTAGATCCACTTTAAAGCATTAAACTTTAAGAAATTTCTTGGAAAATGCTTCATTTGCATTTATCTAAAAGCATTTCTACAACCAGATCCATCGTAACATCCAGTCCCAAGAATCACAAGGCCTTTAACGTTCTCCATAAAATATGTGATTTCACTAAACAATCAGGTGTGGGAACAGCAGGTAAGTTTTACTACCATGATAATCAGTTCCATTTTTGTCACTAACCATTAAATATTTCATAGCAACTCTGAGAGAAGTGGGGGATGATAAATGTATTTTTCTTTAGGAGCCAGGTACACTGCCAAGCAGGACTCAGCTGCCCCTGGAAACATGACTGACCTGGGGCAGCAACAGCAGCAGAAGCTACTCAGGCACTGGAGGAAGTGGCAGTGAGGGTGAGCTGGACACTGCACAACTCATTACACCCAAACTCAATTTCCTAGTTTACTTTGAAATAAATGCTTGCATTTACTTTGAAAAGAAAGTATACCAAGATACTGCCACAACAATAAATCCATCAATACAGTCTCTTGCTTCAACTATAAAAGCCCAGAAAAAAATGACAGTCCTAAACTGAGGAGAAAATCAAAAACAACAGACCAAGGTGTTTATTATGTCGTAGGCAGCCAAGGATTCCTCTAGAGAAGCCTTTCATTAATTCAAACACAGACTGTCAAATTATAACTGATAAATATCCAGTAAGAAAGAAGGCAAGCAATTTTTTAATCTCTTAAGGAAATGAAAAAGATTGAGCTGAACAAAAACTTTTCTTTGACAATTCTATGTTTAATCCCAAACCAGACTTCCTTTTCAATAAATGAATATAACAACAGTCAACAGCTGTAAACCTTCCTCAGCCCCGCATTAAACAGAGGCTCCTGCTGCAGGCTGATTTTCCTGGCCCAAAGAACAGGATGTCCCTATTCATTCTGGGTCCAAAAAGTACTATAATAATCATTAGGAAACTGTCAGAAAAAAACGGCTGATGAAGGGGACAAGAACTAATTTTCAAGTCAGAATTTTGGATTTTTTTTTTAAGCTCTAGCTAAAACTGAATGGGAGGAAGAACAAACTGAGAATAATCTGTGTGTGTGCGTGCACGCGTGCGTGATGACTACCATAAACTATAATTCACCTACTTATTTTTATCTCTCTTATCAGATATAACAGAAATTTGTCTATATCATTTTATCTTTCCCTTTAAAACCAAATGTTTAGGAAACTAAAGTGCATTTACAATTAACAGACTCTGTTAAGTTAGTAGAATGTTAAAAAGAGGACTTAAAATTCAGTTAAGTGAGGGTGATGGTAGATAATTAAGCAATACTTTTCTCCTTTAAAAGAGGAGGGGAGACTAAGACTCTCCTAAGAAAACAACTCAAAATAACTTTATCAAAGGACAAATAACTAGTGAATGCCATTTCCTTTAAATTATCAACTTGAGTTAAAATAAAGGATATAACCTGTTTTACCTATACAGTATAATATTGTCAGCATAGAAAGAGCAAAATAATCAGGAAATAGAATAGGGTGGAGCTTAAGAAAGAGAAAGGACAATAAAGAAAACAATACCCTTTTCTAAATGGAAAAAGAAAGGTTAAAATAACAGTCCATTGGCATTCTCATCTGAAAATAAAGTTTAGTGGTTTTTAAATTAAAATTAAATAAAATTTAAAATTTAGTTCTTCAGTCATGTAGCCATAGTTCAAATGTTCAACAAGCCATGTCTATGTTACAGAAACTTCTATCACTGCAGAAAGTCTACTGTACAGCACTGGCGTAGAATATTTTAAACAATTTATAGAAGTGATAATATATCCACCAAGCAAAGATGTCTGTCACAAATTGTTGATAGAAAATTTTGAGACAAATATTTCAAATTATTAACTATAAATGAGGAATCCTGTAATCATGATTAACCATATATAACAGAAAAAAACACTGAAGGTTCAACAGGCCAACCACCCGTCTTTAGAAAGGACCATCTCTACCCATCCAAACAAATACCGGATCATCCTCTTTGTAAAGCCTCAGAGAGAAATATGTTTCATAGCCTCTCCTGGTAATCCATTTCAATGTTTAATACTCCCAGCATCAGGAATTCATCTTCCCTCTGTCATTCGAATGGTAAATATTGCCATAATTTTTCCACCCATTTCGAGAGCAAATGAATAACATGTTGCCACCAACTCTAAAGCGTACCTTGCAATCTTCCATTCTCGAGGAAAAAAGGATTGCTTTAGACTTTCTTAAAAGACCTTACTTTATGCCCAGAGGAGCATGTACATGTTCAAAACATGGGCAGAACACCCCCCTCACTAAAACCCTTCAATGGCTCTTGATAAACTTTAGCATAAAATTCAAAAACCTTACCACTGTCTCTCTCATCTATTTCCTCATCCCTTCCTCTGCCTCTTCCCCAGCCTTTCGGACTATTTAGAGCTCCCAGATGGTACCACGACGTCTCATTTCACTCGACTCCTCACATGCTGCTTCCTCAGCCTGCAACGCTCACTGAGGACCTGGACGTTCGAGTCCAGACCTCCTGCTGTACAAAGAACATCCTCACTGGCCCCCAAAAAAGAGTCAAATTTCAGCAAGAAAAATGCATTTTGCCAAAAGGAAGATCTTGACTAAAAAGGTGATTAAATTTTGCAATAAAGTCACTGAATATTTACTGAACATCCACAAGACCCTGGTTTAATAAGGAAGGTTGAAGAATCTTAATTCCTGCACACCTTTAAAAAATTAAAAAAGGAGGGGCCGGCCCCATGGCCGAGTGGTTCAAGTTCCATGTGCTCTGCTTCTGCAGCCTGGGCTCACAGGTTTGGATCCCGGGTGTGGACCTACACCACTCGTCAGCCATGCTGTGGCAGCATCCCATATACAAAATAGAGGAAGACTGGCACAGATGTTAGCTCAGGGCTAATCTTCCTCAAGCAAAACAAAATTAAAAAAGGAAAACTAACTATCTGTGTTGAATGTTTTTTTATTTGTCTGGAGTGAGAACCCTGGATCATATAACTTCTTGAAATCCCTTACAAAATTAATATTTATTGGGCCTGGCCCAGTGGCGCAGCAGTTAAGTGCACGCACTCTGCTGTGGCGGCCCGGGGTTCACAGGTTCGGATCCTGGGCGCGCACCGATGCACCGCTTGTCAAGCCATGCTGTGGCAGTGTCCCATATAAAGGAGAGGAAGATGGGCCCGGATGTTAGCCCAGCGCCAATCTTCCTCGCAAAAAAAAAAAAAAAAAATCATATTTATTAGCATAAGCACCAAGTACACCTTAGACATCTCATAAATGCATGACTTAATACAAGAATCTACCGAATCCCAAATGAGGGTGTAAGCAAAAAGGTCCTCTATATACTGCCAGTGAGAACATAAAGCTGTATCTTTCTGGAGGCAATTTAACATTCCAAAGAGCCTTACAAGTTGGCTTTGCAAGTGATTCCATTTCTAAGACCAAGACTCAATAAATAAAATTATGGTACATCCATCCATATCATGGACTCAGTCCTATGCAGCTTTTAAAAATGATACCATAAAATATGATACTACAGAAGATTATTTAATTAATAAACACAAGAAAAATTGCAGATGTTAAGTGTAAAAAGCCAATTCTAAAATAATTTGTCAGATTGGGTTTTCTTGCTGGTGACAGTGTTACTGTTAAAGTATGTCTGCTTGATTTTTATAGATCTACTTACACTAAAACAAAAAATTAAACTTAAAACAAAAAATTAATAATGGTGACTGACCTTTAATGATAAAAGTATAGTGCTTTTTGTGTTCTTTCTATCTGAATTTTCTAAAATGAATAAATCTTCTGAGATATGTGGAAAAGGTTATGTTAAATAATAATCATCATAATTAAGTTAGAGGAAAGGTTTGGTTCTCCTGAGGAAACTAGTATATATTTTCTCCTTATAGATAATAAGAGCAATGTTACTTTTTTTCTTTATTTGGGTGTCAGGAAACTTAAAGCCAAATTTGTCAGTCACCTTTAGCAGATGCACAGCTAGTGCCACCTACCTGGGTGTGCCTCTGACTACCCTCCATCACAACCTTCTACCCCACCCCACATTTTCTCTGACCCTTTTTCCACTGCATTGTAAATATTCTTCTAACTAGCCTCAAAATCTTTTTTGTGGGGAGAGGGATGGGTGAAGGGGAGAATAATGATGGAAAAAGAAGGAAAGGGGAAAGGAGGAAAAGGATGAGGTGGCAGTTGTGCAAACAGAACACTGTTCTACCTCTGTAATTTTCAGATTATTTATTAAGGTTTAAGTTCCACCATAGTGGGTCCTTAATAAATATTTGTAGAATAAGCGAATGAACGTAACAACTTTCCAGTGTGAGAAATGCATATCCTGCAGGGTATGCTTCCTTCCTACTCCAAACAGTTGATATCTTATTGAATTTTGCTATCTTAGTATGTGGTAATTAGAGCAGTGATCACCAGTGTTTTTGCATATTTGAAACATCAGAAACACCCAGACACACACCCATTAGCATGACAATAGTCTGACTTGTGTGCCTTCAATCTACAGATAATGCTTAGTACCCTCAGGATCTGAAAATCCTCTACAAGAAGTCTGCACAGGTCTGAGGCTCACAAACTGTGAACCCAAGTTATTACAGCACAGAATAAAAATGTGTACCATGAGCTGAATTTAGATAGCCAATACTCTTTTTTTTTGTGTGAGGAAGATCAGCCCCTGAGCTAACATCCGATGCCAATCATCCTCTTTTTTGCTGAGGAAGACTGGCCCTGGGCTAACATCCGTGCCCATCTTCCTCTACTTTATATGGAACACCGCCACAGCATGGCTCGACAAGTGGTGCGTCTGTGCGTGCCCGGGATCCGAACCCGAGAACCCCAGGCTGCCAAAGCAGAGCACGAGCACTTAACTGCGGAGCCAGCAAGCTGGCCCCTAATACTCTTTTTTAAGGCTGGTATGAGTTTTTGTTTTGTTTTTTAATTTGTGCCAACATTTAAAATAAGAAAGATCTGATATAGAAAACAAATTTTCATCTTCTCAAAAGAGCTGGCAAAATTTGGCCTGTATTTCAACGTGGCAGTGGTCAGCAAGAGCTGGTCAGCAGTCTCCTCTTTAGATAGGGCTGCAGTCTCTAGTTTTCTCGAGTTCCCACCTAGCCCTCATCACTCATTTACAGTTGCCTTTGGTGGGCAATCGCATTTGTAACCCCATCACTGCAGCTCTAGTCTTAATGTAAATTCCCCCAAAAATGCCGTTATTGGTTGTTTGTAATTCTTTCAAGGAGTGCCAAGAGCCTCCCACTGTAGAATCGTCCATGATACAGTGGTCAGCACTGCACGCCCAAGAAACTGACCAAGTTAGGTCAGGGGTAAGCCACCCACCACAGCCTCTTCTGTAAAGATCCTACGCTTCTGTGCCGCCTTTGTGGCTCCCTGATTTCCAAATCACTGCATGGCTAGCGCAGAGCAGCTGCTGATAAATGTTAGATGGATGGACAAATGATGGATGGATAACAAATGTAATCTACACTAAAATTCACCTTAATTTTTTCCAGCTACTGGCACATAAAGAATTCTGCTACAAAGGGAATCTGCAATATGATTGTTATAAGTAGAGTTATTTTTTTTGTTGCCATTGTTATTCTTGTAATAGCTGCTCGTATTTGTTCAAAATCTCCCTGATCTACGATTGGTGGGGGGGAGGGGGTTCCCAAGTGAAGAGGAAGTGCCACTGCTAGTATACAACAAAACGATCTTAGGTGATATTGGGGACTTGGTATTGAATAACAGTGAATACCATACTGAGAACGTTACTCCTTTCCCAAGGTTCTTTCAGTCTGAGTATCGCAAAGAGCAAGTCTCACTATGGTGCTAAACATATTTAAGCCCCTTTATGACACTTGCCAATTTAATTTCCCTTGTAAACAGAGGGAGCATATGGCTCAGGGCTGAAGCCTTTGTCAGACAACAGAATCTAGACAGGAATTTAATAATAATTGTTTTTAAAGGCAAACGATACTCATTCTCCAGATCTAGTAAGGGATACAAAGATTTCTTTTTAAAGAAAATTAACATTTAAAAAACATTACAAAATTTTATGTTATGTGTATTTTACCACAATTAAAAATAAACAGAGGGGCCGGCCCGGTGGTGCAAGCAGTTAAGTGCGTGCTCTGCTGCAGTGGCCCGGGGTTCGCCGGTTCGGATCCCGGGTGCGCACCAATGCACTGCTTGGCAAGCCATGGTGTGGCGGCATCCCATATAACGTAGAGGAAGATGGGCACGGATGTTAGCCCAGGGTCAGTCTTCCTCAGCAAAAAAAGAGGAGGATTGGTAGATGTTAGCACAGGGCTGATGTCCTCACAAAAATAAATGAATAAATAAACAGAAAAAATATAATATTAAGTAAATAACAGCAGAAAGTGGAGTGCAACCACGACAAAAAGCACCAAAGCAATATATTGACATTTGGGAAATAAACAGCTATGGTTTGATGTTTCTGGTTTGGCACAGAGATGGAAAGTTGTTCAGATTTACTTTCATTTCCATTTTACATTAAAACAAATACATGTAAAATAAAAGATACATGTAATAATAAACTGTGCATTTTTATGATGATGGAAAAACCTAAGATTTGTCACCTTGACACTTTATAAGAGTTAAATTAGCTTATGGCTAAAATTGACTATACATAATTGACGATTTATGACATATGGCTATAATTTATTAATCTATGCCAATACCATACAAACAGATGACTCCCTATACTAAAGAAGTTTTCCCACAGAGTTCATAATGTGTAAGCTGCAAAGGATGCTATGAAATAAAAATATTTTGTGATGAAAGCACTTCTATATTTAAGATGTTAAGTTAGGGCTAACAGTAAGTTAACCAGTAAGTAGAACAAATGTCACTGATACTCTCCACTGTCAAACAGCAGCTGTGACACATGCTACAAAGGAGAGGTACATGGTTCTGTAAGGGCTTATAATAGGCGTAATCTGACCCAGGCAGGGCGTTCTTGAGATGGGAGGGATGGGAGCAGCAAAACAGCAAGGTGGGAGGGACGTGACTGAAGTCAAGGGAGTCTGAGACTAGGCTGAAGACTGTAGGTGCTCACTAGCCCAGACATGGAGTTTACCTTTATGCCAAGAACAAGGGGAAGACAGCTGAAGGGTTTTTAAAGTGGAGTGACCTACCTGAGCAGATCTGTGTTCTGAAAGGTTTGCTCTGCTGTAATGTGGCAACCCTCTAAAGAGGCATCAGGAAACAGAATCAAAGTTTAAACCGATAACAAACAAACAAGATAATTCAGAAATTAACTGCATCTAGACCAAATAAATAATGACCAACAGAAAGGAAGCTCAATAACTGTCCAGGCTTTTTTTAAAACAAAAATTAAAAGATAACACTACACTTTTATTTATATGACATAAAAATTTTAGAGACTATGAACAACATAAAATTTAACACTTGGAACATATCAAAAATGTCATAATTTCTTGGTCAGACCTAAGGTGGCCTACCTGCCTCAAGAGTTTTGCAGTCAAGAGGACTGGAGCTCTGTGGAGAGGTCTCAAGGGTGGGATGGCTGAGCAGTGAGAAGTGAGGCTCTGATGACGTCCCCGGTTCCAACCAGAGCTTTTCTTTATAAGTTTTACATGGTAAGCTTCTACTAAGGCTTAAGAGAAGAAATGGTGTTGCTGTTAAAACCAAGTCTGAAAACTAAGAGTAACACCTGTGGCTTCTAGGACACAGTTAAAAGATTAGCATCAGTCAGTGGGAGAGTGGGCCTCAGATGACTACAACCTATGGTTCATTTGGTCCAAGCTTTTTTTTTTTTTTGGGAGGAAGATCGGCCCTGAGCTAACATCTTCCAATCCTCCTCTTTTTGCTGAGGAAGACTGGCCCTGAGCTAACATCCGTGCCCATCTTCTTCCACTTTATATGGGACGCCACCACAGCATGGCTTGACAAGCGGTGCGTCGATGCACGCCCAGGATCCGAACCGGCGAACCCCGAGCCTCCGCAGTAGAGTGCGCACACTTAGCCGCTTGCGCCACCGGGCCAACCCCTGGTCTAAACTTCTAATTCTGATCTCCTTTGTGAAAGTCAGTACTCAGAAAGCGTCCCCTATCTGCTTCTGATCCTCCTCAAAGAGGTTCAAACTCAGGGTCACACTGGCACACCCACCAGAATGCTAAGAGAGAAAGAAGGAGGGAAGGGAAAAGAAACGGGAAGGAAAGGAAGAAAGAGAGAATATACAGAACCAAGTTGGCAAGGACCGAGAGCACAGCTGGTGGGAGTGTACATCAGAACATTCACTTCAGAAAATTGGCAATATCCACTAAAGCTCAGCAATTGCACTCAGAATTCACAACAAAAATGCATGCACAGGTTCATTCACCAAGACACACAGACAAAGGCTCATAGCAGCACTATTCCTAATAGCCACAAACCACACACATCCCACATGTTCGCCAATAGCAGAAGGGATAAGTCAAGTGAGGTATATTCATAAGGTGACAACTGTACAACAATGAGACTGAATCAACTACAGCTACACACGACAACATGGCTGAATCTCACATGGGAAACGTTGGGAAAAGACAGACCAAAGGAGTATATGAAGGGTTTCTATTTATATATAATGTTCAAAATCAGCTACAACAACCAAATAGTCACAGGCGGAAATAATCTCAACCTTGACCTTCATATTAAACCCAAAATGAATCCCAGTCTTAAATATTTTAAGAGCCAAAAACTTCTATCAGTAAACCTAGCAGAAAATCTTAGTGACTTTGGGCTTGGCAAAGATTTCTTAGATACAACACATAAAACATAAACTACAAAAGAAAAATATTAATAAATTGGATTTCATAGTAGTCTATGATCTGTGCACTTTCCCATATATATCTTCAATAAAAATATTAATAAAAACTAAATAAAAACAGAAAGCACAGGGATTGAGTGGAGGGGAAGACAATACAATCAGGCACTGTCATCTCATCTTGTCACTCAGGAAAAAATAAATGTCAAATACATCTATCCATCCTGCAAACACAGAAACAAAGCCAATAGTGGCAGAGTGAGGGGTGGAAAAGGGAAAACTAGTTACCAGTAACTCTCTGTCCTACCCTCTGAGCTAGAATGGGGAAGAGGGAGTACAATGAGAGAATCTTTTATAAAATTTGGCTCTCTTCCCACGACTACTCTTAGTTCACCACAGAGACATGGAGTAAAATATACTAAACAAAAGAGGAAATCAAAGACCCCTTGGGTCCTGGATCCTTTTCCACCAAATATCCTTTACTTCCTTCTCTCTTCATCTGGGCCCATCCTTATTTTTTTATTTTCTCCCTTCCATTCTCCTTATTCTTCCAGGCTTCTCTTTTTTGCTTTCTGCAACCACGCATCATTATCATATGCCCTTTTTCTCATCATTTAAGAGGCTCCAAAATAAGAAAGGAATTAAAATACACACAAAAATAGCACAGGTTCTTTATGTGTTTCAAATGCCCTCATATGGAGGGACACACAATCTCCACCACTTCTCATCCATCCTGTTGATACAGCATTGGTGGAATATACGCCACAACATAAATATTTTTATACTTTCTCTCTCTCTCTTTCTCTCTTCTCCTAAAAAAAGTAGCTTGCAATTTGTGAATTCAAGTACGTGCTAGCTATGTGGGATGCTAATGACCTAGGCTAGTACTTCGTATCTATTCCAGCATAAGGACCCCCCCTTTAACACCAAAAAATGTCAAACACACACACCCTCAACAAGAAATGATCCTTTTAGTACCTGTTCCCTGAGAAAACGCAAACCTAATAGGCACTGCTATTTAGTTAACTTTTCACTGATTGCAAAGCTTATTAATTACAACATCCATTTACATTTAACAGCAGCAGATGTAGGCAATGCTTAGTGTGAATGTAGATTCTCGGACCCCTCACC
Source organism: Diceros bicornis minor (assembly GCF_020826845.1). Lineage (NCBI taxonomy): Eukaryota > Metazoa > Chordata > Mammalia > Perissodactyla > Rhinocerotidae > Diceros > Diceros bicornis. The sequence goes on along the minus strand of NC_080742.1, from coordinate 12,938,864 downwards.
TCACAAACTCCTCAGCCATCACCTCACAAACTCCTCAGCCCTCCCTGCAGTCAGCCTGGACGGACTGGGAGTCATAGCTCTGAGCACTCTGGGCTCAACTCTTCTTTACTGATGAAGAATTGCCCAATTTTGTTCATGAGTTCACTGAAATAATAGCAATATGGTTTGACAAAAATTCTAGTAGAGCCAAGTGCCTCTGTTCACTTAGGATCTTTCTGGGATGATCTGTCAAAGAGTCCTCCCAACAGCCCTTCCTCGTGTCTGTGCACAGACACCGACTCTCCTCACTTAGAACTGGTATCTGAACGTTTAATAAATTACTATCTTTTTTCTAGCTATTATTGTTATTATTACTCCTCTTTCTCCTCTTCCTCACCCACTCTACCCTATAAATTTTCAAATCTCAGGAGTATTCTAGCTAGGAAATGGCAAGAAAAAAACAAAACTTGAAAACCTAGTTCTTGCATCAAATAAATATTCAGTTTTTCTTTTTTTTTTACATTAAATATGGTAGATGAGGAAGTAAAACTGTGCCTGGCCCTGGCCCTACCATGTTTAAGATGAACATATTCATTCATTCAACAGGCATTCAATTGAAAACAAAATACTTGTAGCGTATTACTCCTAAAATCTGCAGAAGGGCACTCGCTTGCAACAGGTATGTCTTCCTTTTAACTGGCAATAACAGACAAATCAGGCATCATTTATTTTTTTATTCATTCAATAATGTTCTCTGTCTCTAACTGAAAATTAAGCAAGTTGACATTTTTCCCTTTCTCCAAATAAGAAAACCAAAAAATAACTATAACTTTCCATCACCCCATTGGTTTTTGTCATATGAGTCAGCCATTCTGAACAGAAGTACTCCATGCCTCCCCCACAAAATGACATTCGATGGATCTCCATATTCTGTTAAAGGTAAAAATATCTTAAATTTTAAGGTAGTATTGAGATCTGTTAAGCAAACATATTTTCTAGTTTAGGCCCCAAAACAACCTTCAAAATTCCATTATAATATTACTTCAATCATATTTGTATTTTTCAATGAAGAATCCTTAAGAGCCTACAAATTGTTTATTTTTTGTTTTGCTTTTTCCATTTTATAAAACTGCCTGAACAAAAACTAATTCAACTAATACTAGCTGTCACTCGACTAGCAATTCTCATTAAGAGGGTTAAAAATATGAGATGGAAAAATTATTAGAAACATCACATCACTGTTTATATATCTCATATCTTGTACTTAGAAGTGTTGCTTCTCCACTCAGTTTCTTGAAATAGCAAAAGATCATTCTACACTGCAGACAGTGAACAAAATCAATTGTGGCAAATGATAACTTCTGGTTTCTTACAAATAAGTAGCTTCCCCACTCTTTAAAGAAAGAAGACAGGGTTTCTTCACCCGTTCTACCAATAAATACATGAGAATACTGACCATAGGTAAATTGCATATATCTTTAAGACTCAAGCCATTCCTCAAACAACTAACTTGAAAAAAACATAGTCAAAGACTTTTAAAATTTAAGTGACTGGTGGAGAAGGAACTGAAGAATATGACAGTAATGCTATGATACTATAAGCTATTAAATGCCTGGGCAGGGTATAGTGTTACTAGGCCATGAATTTTTTTTTTTTAACTTCAGATTCTTGTTTTTCAAGTTCTTTCAAACACATTAAAAAGACAAATGATTTGACTATTCATCATTGTATGCCTTTAAAAAAGAGGAGGAAAAAAAGCGTAACTTCTATTTTTTGATATATTTTAATTAATGAAACAACTTCTACGTTTTCAAAGTGTTGGGTGTCCCATAAACTACATTTATCACCCATTAACTCAATATATCACAACTGCCAAATATACATCTAAGCACCCCCTAAAATAAAAGCAAAGCAAGCAATCTCTGGTAAAATTGTACATAAAGTTGTCATAAGTATTGTGGCTGATTTCTAACTTTAAAATCATGACCACATGCATCCTCCCTTTCCATCAAATTTAACCACAGGAGCTTAGATAAAATAAGAAGAAGAATAGTTATTATTATTATTAAATGTAATCGCCAAAATATTTTAGAATCTTTCCTTATAAGATTGTACTTTAAGCAGAAAAACCTCGCCCATTCTTAACTTGTTTCTCAATAATATTCACCTACTCTGTTCAATCCTCAATCTATCAACAGAGAATTCATGCTACCCAAAAAAACTAACATAATTATTGCTGTCATCCCATTAAGAATGCTCTCCCTATGTAACAATGTTACAGTTGGCACCGGACTGTTCACTATTTACACCACCACCGAGTCTCCCCTTCCCATTACCACCATTTTACTAGCAGAACATTCACAAGGCTGAAGATTGTTTTTCATCTCAGCAGACTGTTTAAAATCGTATGGCTAGCCACAAACCAGAAGTGAGAAGCTACATAAAAATAAATACAAATGTGAATTAATTTTTCTATTTTCAATCTCTAAAGAAAGCAGTAACATCTTCCTTATTTGTAATGCCCTAAATTATAGCCAGGAGCCTTTCATCTAATTATATTAATAAATCGATTTAATGTCATCATTTTGCCATCAGATCGTATCCTCCATACTCTAGTATACTTTATTAAATCCATTTTACCACACTAGGTTCTTCCCCTCATATTTTTTTCCAGTGTTTTTCCCGTATCATTCTGTAACTACTAAATTATTTCTCCATAATATTTTCCTAAATATTAAATCTATGAACAAAAGAGATAACCCTGAAAACTAACCATGGGAAAAGATAAATCAACATATGTTAAATATAAAATATCAGCATTAAGTATAAACTATTAAGCAACCAAGAGAAAGGTAAGCACCAACTGTATGCCCAAAACCTCAATTTAAAACATTATGTAGTATATACAATTTTGGTAAACAGACGTGAACACAATATTTACATATCAAAATAGGCAACTACAGTCTTATTTACGACTTGAGATAAAAATATCTTAATTCCACTTATTAAGTAAAATAGCCATTTTAAGGAAATATTTTCTTACAGGTATAATCACTTGATTGACAGACAAAATAATTGCTTTAAAAATACTTCTGAGTCATTTTGTCCTTACCTGCAGGCATGAACCATTACTGCATGCAGTGACTGTTCCATTTCCTAGCACAGACTTGAAGAAGCATCATCTCTCTTTCAGAATGTGACTAATCTGTGGGTTTGCAATTCTTAAGCTATTTACAAATGGCACTCCCTTTCCACAGAAGAAAATATTTATTACAACCAAAAGCCAAGTATTTTTAACCTAGATCTTATAAATAATGTTAGTAATTTTGTGTAGCAAAAACCTCAAAATACAGCAAGAAAATCTAATACTAGTATTTCCTTAAAGAAAGCGAGATTTTTGTTTATTCTTTAGCTAAGTGAATTATCTTTTAAAGCCTTCAACAGCTGTCACACATGAACCAGCAGTCTGGTGTGTTATGGTGTGCATGCTGCAGCTGATTAAGCTTCACTATTTTTTAAAAAATCAATTACCCTTTGCAAAAGCAGAACAGTTTGCCCAAATACACATCTTCAATACAGCACAATGACCAGCATGCAGTACAATACGTCATATAGCAAACTTGACAAGAAAAAATATATGTCCTGGTTTGATCTTAGCAATGCTACACCATTAATTGTTCATGCAAGAGATGGAGCTGTACCTTTCTGAAGAGGACGACTTCTCAGAGTTAACTGACATCAGCAGCTCAATCTTCTGCTTGATTTCTGGAAAAATCAGAAAATATTCACAACCAAGATTGCCTGCCCTTGCTTTCAAGCCTTATATCAAGAGATTTTTCTTCTCTAATCCCTTTTGTTCAAAATGAGGCCACAAGATTCGCAGTACTTCTGTCAGGACTGGGATTCAATGGTGCTATAAAGGGAAAAGCTCCAGAGGCATCAGGCCTTGCTGAACTATGCACATGACTGTTTATGAAAGCAGGAAGTACCATTTCTTTTAAGCAGAGGGGTGTTTTCTTTCTTAAGGTAGAACTAGCATGGCTCTACAGGAAGATTTTAAATGCAGCAAATTAAAATATAAACAATAAATGCTAACAACTGGATTCAATATATAAGATAATTTGAGAAGCCTGGGTAACAAAGTTACAGGCTGTAATGAACTAGATATGCAACCCTTGGCTAATTCTATTTCACCAGCCCTGAAAAATATGGCTCAGTGAATCATTTTTGTCATTTAAGAATGAAATATTAAACCAAAACCCTAATTTATAGACTAAAAAAAATTTTAACCTTTATTATAATTTCTTGATTGTCTTTCATTAAAAACATTTAATATCTACTCCCTAACTCCTTTAGAAAAAGACTTCTATTTTACACCTTAATTTTCCCCTCCTCCTTCGCGGTACAGCACAAGTGAACAGCAACACCCAGTTACCGGGCAGATAATATACTTGTCCTTTTAGGAAAGGACTGGCAAGGCCATCTACAACAGAAACCTAAGCGCCAATTTAATTAAAAGATAACTGCTGATACTGATTTGAACAAAAAGATAATAGATCAAAAGGGAAGGAGAGGTAAAAATAAGAGGGAGAGGGAAAAGCAAAGGAAAAAAACCAACACATTTCCTTTAAAATACTGATGACTAACCTAACGCATATAATTTTACATGAATAAAACTGACATGGTCCTATTACCCAGACTATTTCACGTGTAAAGCTGTTTTCCTATTCATAAATGCATTTTCCTACTCATAATAAAAAGTTCACATACTAAAAATAAAAAACAGTGCCACTGAAATGCTATAGGTAGTCTCAGGATTTCAAAGTAGACCCCAACAGTTTTGGTTTAAGGGTAAAAAAAATTTTAATTTTTAAGAATCGTGATTATAGAAATCACAGGAATATAAGAAGATGTAAAGAAAAAAGGAATAAAAATTAGTTGTATAAAATACAATGGACCTGTACAGGAATATTCTCTCAATGCTGTTAAAATAAGAGTTTTTCCGAATTGCTTAAGCTTACAACTTCACCCAGTAGGCATTATAAAACTGGCATGAATAGCTCATGAGAGAATAAAATCTACCACAGGCTGTAGCCAAACGACCTAACCACTGGGGAGAGCAGACACCACAGTGGTTAAATTGAGATCATGACAATGAAACTTACCTTGAGGATCCTTACGTGGATTACAGAGCCTGGCCCTGGTGCCCAGCCAACGCTCAGCCCCTCCCGCCGGTTTAAAAAGAGCTCACACTCTGCTGCCAAGCAGCCTTGGATTTGAAAGCAGGCTCCTCCATCATTTTTACTAACCATTATGACCTTGGGGAAATTACTTAGACTCTCTAAGCCTCTATCTCCTCTCCTATAAAATGGGGATAATAATTCCTATGTGAAGGGCTGTTGCAAGGATTTAATTAAATATTCCATGAAAGTCATGTAGTATCGTGCTTGGCATGTGGTAAGCCCTCTCTGCCTATTGCTAGGTAATGCCTAGCAAAAGATAGTAGTAATCCTAAATAAGTATTTGCTAAATGAGTTAAATGAGGTATACCAGATCTATCCTATTTTAAAGAGCTTTTCCATAGTTTTAATCCATCTTCTCCCTCTTACTACCAACCTCAACATCCACCTTTTCATCACTATAGTGTTATTATATGTATATGTGGAAATTTAACTTTAATCTGTATCTCAGCCTCTCTGTTTAAAGAATTATTCTGTTTATTAAAGAGCCACTTCAGAAATGAGCTTACATTTGAACTCTTCTTCATCGTGGAAATTTTTCATTCCAAAAGGACAAAAGTTCACATTCAATGTATCTATATAAAATCTGTCTTAAACTGAAAGACACGAGATTAAACTACACAGCTCTAATGAAATTTACGCCCATCTTATACACATTAGAAAGAAAATTTAGGGCCGGCCCCGTGGCTTAGCGGTTAACTGTGTGCACTCCGCTGCTGGCGGCCCGGGTTCGGATCCCGGGCGCGCACCGACGCACTGCTTCTCCGGCCATGCTGAGGCTGCGTCCCACATACAGCAACTAGAAGGATGTGCAGCTATGACGTACAACTATCTACTGGGGCTTTGAGGGAAAAAAATAAATAAATAAAAAAAAAAAAAAAGAAAAGTTAAAGACTAAACCATTTTCTGGCTGGTGACTTGGGAGCTCCAAATCAAAAAGGTTTCAAATAATACATGAAAAGGTTGCCAACATCACCACGTTTTCTTCAAATCGTCAAGTTTATAGGACTAAAAGGTTCAGGAATGTTCACAAATACTACACTAATATTGTATCCTTTGAGGCCTATGTACTCCATCCACGCTACTATCTACTCCTCCTTATCAATACCACCCATGGGTCTGATTAACCCTCACATTCATTAGGAACTCCAGAAGCCCAGTCACTGAGTTTCAATCCACCACAATACCTGCCATAATCCTGGGGGTTTGATGTTCATGATGATACGACTTCCGAAAACCCCTGGCTAAGGACCTTGGCCTCCTCAATAGTCTCCTCGTAGTCTCTTAAACGTGTGATCACCTGAGTCATCTCCTACCATGACCACACTCACGATGCTCTCTAACACACACTGCAAATATTTCCCTGAAATTAGTTGGTTGTTTTTCTATTTTATTCATAGTATCCAGGACCCTACACTTTATTTTTCTGCAATTAAGTCCACAAATCTTTCCCTTTAAGAATTATGGTCTTCCTATTAAACTTAGACTTTCCCCACACCAAAATTTTTTAAATCGTTGTCCTATTTTCCTCTAATATGCTTTATAATTTTATTTTACAAGTAAATCTTGGACTCTTCTAGAATTTATTTTGGTCTGTGAATTGATGTAGAGATTCAGTCTATTTTTATAGGCCACATTTGAAAACCTCACACCCCACCCCATCCCCACAATTCTAAATTACTCTCTTCTCCATCATTCCTTGGTTCTTCCAAAGCAGCCGTCTTACAATCTTGTAAATACTTATTTATACAAGCAGCCACCGTCTCCATTTATACATTCAGGCCAATGAGTACAAAAAGGCCACACCCTCCTTATTTCACACAGAAAATAAGTGAGTGGTACCTGTGCAGTCTGAATAATCATATTTAAAATTATGGTTAATTTGATATTTTTTGTCATAATTTTATTTTAATTTCTAAATAACATTACAGAATAACATAAGTTTTTTAGTTGTTTAATGCTTTTGTTTTTATTATTTTCCTCCTTGCTCTGAGTATTTTGCTGGACCATCTTCTCTAACCCAGACCTTAAATGCTGGTGATCCTTACACAACCCTCTTTTCACTCAGTGATGACTCTACCTACACCCTTGACATCCACAACCACAAGGGCACTGATGATGACGAAATCTGAATGTCTAGCCCAATACTCTCTCCTCCAACCCAGAACAACACATCCTTCAACCCCTACAAGACATTTTCACCTAGATGGTCTCTAGATGCCTTGAATGCAACGTCTAAAACTAACCTTGTCAACTTCTCGATCTGACGTCTCCTGTTACAGCCTTCATCTCAGTGAACAGCAGCACCACTGCCCCTCCGAGCAGAAAGTTTTGAGGGATCCCCGAATAGTACTCCTATCTCATTCGGGATATTACCACCATTCTCCTTTTTTATATATTTTATGCTCCAGAAATGAGCTCTGCTCTGTGATTCCCCAAACACACCTTGCTTTCTCACACCACCAAGTCTTTTCTTACGCAGTTTCCTCTCCCTGGAATGCCACCATGCAGCTAGTTTCCCTTGCACACCCAACTCACTTTTCTAATCGCAATGCAATCATTACCTCCTCCCTGACATCTTCCCAGACAGAATACAGTTCTCCTTCTCTGCTCCTCTAACAAATCACATACACTTGCATTACAGAATTACTAAAATATGTACGTTCCTAGTCTGACTCCCGATGAGACCACAGCTTCCTTAAGGACAGGGACCTGAATTTTCCCTTCGATTCACACTTACTTGTTGATACTTTCATGGTCTTCTTGTTCCAGTCTGGTCTTGTTCCAGTCTGTTAGTGGCCTGTTCTAGTCTAGTTAGTGTGAAAGTTACAATCTAGATAAGTTAGTTTCCTTATTCTTAAATACCCATTTTCAGATATAATCAGTCAGAGATTCAAACAACTACAGAGCTATATGGATCCTCAGAGATCATCACCTAGCTGAACCACATGAATTTATGAAGAAGAAAGTTGAGGGGGAGAAAAAGGGAAACAACTGGTGGCAACAACATGCTTCACCTTCTCCAGAAGGTCACTGTCTCTTAGACCTATTGCTCAATTTCCAAGGACCTTGCAACCCAAGTAGAACATTTCAGTCTTCTTTTAAATCAGCTTCTGAAATGCTATTTTCTTGTATCTCCAATCAATTAAAATCATCACTATTAGTCGGCTTTCTTGATTAAAACAACTGACTGGTCTATGACATACTCTTCTTATTCATCACCTTATACAACAAAAAAGAAAAACCAATTCACTGGGATTTCCCCCCACTCATTCTCTTCTATCCAACCTACAAGATCTTCTTCATGATACCCTTTTATTCTCACTATACTCACACTTTAAAAGATACTCAAATTCCTTGTAAAGATGGAGAGTTTAACTCTTCAGTTAATGGCCTGCTATCTCTAATATTTCATTTTTCCACGACTCCTGGCACCCTTGGGGCCATGAGTCCAGAGCTGAGCCAATCCCTAAGAACCCAGACCAGGAACAGCAGTCACCAATAACTACTATCAACACAAAGTCCAGTAAAAAAAGGTGCTTCAAAGATTCAGACAGCCTAAGAGAGAAACTGGGCAGCCTGAATCTACCTAGATTCCTAAGAGCAAGGGTAGCATAAGATTAACACAGGGATGCCATGGAGATGATACGCTCCCACGTCCTGTAGATCACTGAACACCAGCATGAGCTCAGATAGGACCCTTACTTTTATGCCATGGAAATATTTAAATAAGACACAATAATTGGGCAGATAGTTCTACCTAAATTCTTAAGCCTGCATCCTTTTTCCGTGGGTGTTATTCTGACATTACTCAACTTCCTTTCACTTGCCAAGTTGTGTACATGATCACCCACAAAAGTGATTTTATTTTGGGTACACATAAGGAGGATTTTCTTAAATTACTGCCTTATATATATATGGAGCCCTTTCAGGTTACAAGAAACAAGTATGTGCTCAGGTCACCTCAGATGATAGGATAATACTGCAAGAATACATCCAGAAGTTAAGACTAGGAAAATATCTCAGCAAGCTTCAGAACCAGAATCCTCTTCAGAAGGCAGGGCGGCTCTTGAAACTCAGTTTATGTTACCAAATGTTCAGAGGGCTTGTTCTCCACCTTAATGCCTCACCATTCTGGCAGTCAACACCTCTCTGACCCTAATTCCATTTCTCCCATTACCACCAATTAACTGCTCCCTCCTCCCTATTTCACATGTTCCCAGATTCTACTGACTCAGGATCCAGGCTCACAGCCTTCTCTCTCTTGGTGTCACCAACTTAAGCCTACGAATATTTTTAAGGAGTTCGTACTGAACGCAAAAGAGGGCCTGCCCACGCTTTTCTGCCTCAAGTGTCCATCCCTGATATTACCATCTGGGACCAAGTACTGAGGTCCTGACTCAAAATTCAAGAGACTGACATGTAAGAGAGCCTTCATAAAGGGGGAGGAGTAGAGCAAGCTCTCTGAGACATCTAGGAAGGTTGATGATTAACTGACCAACACCCTGAAGATCAGTCTAGCCTAAAACAAAGTCCTTGTTATCCTAGCATTCATTATTCAAGTCTTCTCTGTTGTGAGAACGTACACAAAAGCAAAAACTGTGCAAACAAAAAAATCATTAATGAACTGACCACTTAAACAACTGTCCCTGATTATCACCAGCCTCCATTCCCACCCACCAACCCCTTCTTCACCAGTCTCTCACTGACAGTTACACAGTCCAACAATTGAAACAAAATGCAAATCCAGAGCAAAGTGAAAACTGAAAATCTGCAACAAAAGATGCAACATTTGACAAACTTGATGAAAGATACTAAGGAAATCTTAGAATCCCAAGCAAATTGGCTGACAAATGAGGATATAAAAGAAGTTAGGAAAGTTAGTAATTGATGAGAAAAATCAACAAGGACAATAATATGCTAAGTGTCTGAAAAACAATAATCATTTGATTATCAGAGACTAACAGGGGGAAAATAATAAAACTCTTAAAGAGTCTACAAAAATGTCCATCATTACAACTGCATTATAACTTAAAAGACATCCAATCATGTTATATAAAACTTAGTATGAAAATGTATGCCAAAAATAATCAACACTTGATACATTCTTTGTTCATTCTAAAACTTGGTACAGGGGGCCAGCCCCATGGCTTAGCAGATAAGTGCGCAAGCTCCGCTACTGGCAGCCCAGGTTCGGATCCCAGGCGCGCACCAATACACTGCTTGTCTGGCCATGCTGAGGCCGCGTCCCACATACAGCAACTAAGAAGGATGTGCAACTATGACATATAACTATCTACTGGGGCTTTGGGGAGAAAAGGGGGGAAAAAAAAGGAGGAAGATTGGCAATAGATGTTAGCTCAGGGCCGGTCTTCCTCAGCAAAAAGAGGAGGATTGGCATGGATGTTAGCTCAGGGCTGATCTTCCTCACAAAAAATAAATAAATAAAACTCAGTACATATTTTTCAGTTACAACCTAAATTTTGTTAAATAAAATATTACAAGCTTACTTTCAGAATCTGATTTTATTTTTCACAATAAAGTCTCAATTTCACCCCCCTTCCTTAAAAGTAGTCTTTTCCCACTATCACATTTCCCCCTGCTATAATTCCAAAACAGAATTACTTGTGTTCCTGAATATGGTACTACAGTGTCAACCTACTACAATGTGTTCACTCCAAACTCTACAATGGGGCAGGGGAGAGTGGAGGCGGGTACTAAAGAAAGAGAAGGAGGTGGTCTAGGGCTCGTTAGGTTTCTGATTTAGAACTTTCAAGGCAGCTGCTCCTACCACTTATCAGCAACTTCATGTACTAGAGAAAATGTTTTTCCTTCTGTCACTTTTGAAATTATTATTCTGAGCGCAATTTATAACCCAAAAGAAATACTAGTTTAAAAGGAAAGGTTTGTTATTATTTCCAAATTCTAGCAAGAACAGTGGGTCAATCCCCACAAATTAGGACTCCCTTGCTTGAAGCCAGCAAGCAAGAAAGCAGAGAGAAGAGACCGCTGCTTGGGCTGTGTCTGCACCAGCCCAAGACCCCAGATCACCCATCCTAACGCTATAAGGAGCACATTAAAACTTTACAGTTCACTATACAGGATTTGTTACCGTTTTTTTGTTATTTCCATGTTGAGGAATTTCAGGAACAACTAAATACAAAAATGCATTAAAGTGTGAAAATATAAATGTTTAAATAAATGCCTAATTTTATGAGCCTCATCATCATTGCCCTCTATTAGCAATGAAATATAATGAAACTAATCCCTGAAAACTGTCTACCAGTTTTCTCACCACAGCAGAGTATCATAAATAGTTAATCCAGCCGCTAAACAGAACAAAGGTGCTCCTACCCTGACTCTGTAGGGGAGAAGGAACACAAGCTCTTAGATAACTGAGCTGTTACACTCAGGGTGAGATCCAACACTCTGTTCACCATGAGGCCATGTTTTAAAGCTTTCTCTTACACTTAAAATAAATATCATCTGTATATTTTTCTGATACAACATACGAATTTTAGAAATTACATCATAGAATAATACTCAGAAAAAGGAAGTATTTTTATAATCCTAATCTACAGATAGTTTTTCATACTAGAAATTAATACACAACTGAAACTACTTGGTTCTCTAATACTGTGACTTACAATGTCATAAATTAAGACACTCTCATTTCATTTACAATTTTGGCATATAAAGGACTGTGAGTTCACCAAGGTAATGAATGCCTGCTTTCCAAGTCTTTTAGTAAGCCAAGGCCCACTCAACCATCTTAAAAACAAACTTGACTACAGAGGTGGCAAAATTATTGTAGAAGGCTTATTTGTATATATAAGAAAACAAGCCATATCAAAATATGTGGGTATAAGGAGGAACCAGTCTCCTTAATTCCCAATCCACATTAACTTGCAAACTCAGGAACTGAAATTGATGGGGTATAGTCCAATTTTTCCACCCTTTACATTCCCTCAGCACCAAGAGGTACTGAGCTAGGTGCTATCTGAGCAGGGCAGGAAGAGGGTATCACAAAAATACATAAGGCAAAATTCCTTGCCTCAGAGAGTTCACAGTGTAATATTTAACATTTAGCTTGAACCATCAGTCTTATTTAAACACTTTACATGAATGAATTCATTTAATCCTCCCAACAACTGGACAAGGTAGGTACTTAATATAATTATCATCTTTTATGCATGGAAGCCAAAGCTCCGAAAGCTTAAGAATTTTGTTCAAGATTCCAGAGCAAAACAATTCCATTTACAATGGTATCAAAAAGAATAAAATACTTAGAAATAAATTTAACCAAGGGAGTAAAAGACTTGTACACTGAAAACTATAAAACATTATTGAAAGAAATTAAAGACCTAAATAAATGGAAAGACATCTTGTGTTCATGGATTGGAAAACGTTATTGTTAGGATGGCAATACTCCCAAAATTGATGTACAGATGCATACAATCTCTATCAAAATTCCAACTGCCTTTTTTGCAGAAATGGACAAGCTGACCCTGAAATTCATATGGAAATACAAGGGACCCTGAAGAGCCAAAACAATCTCAAAAAAAGAAGAACAAAGTTGGAGAACTCACACATCTCAATTTCAAAACTTACTACAGAGCTACAATAATCAAAACAGTGCAGAACTGGCATAAGGATAGACATACAGATCAATGGAATAGAACTATAGTCCAGAAATAAACCCCCACATTATACTCAACTGATTTTCAACAGTGCCAAGGTCATTCGATGGGAAAATAATAGTCTCTTCAAAAGATGGTGCTAGACAACTGGATATCCATGTGCAAAAGAATAAAGTTGGATTCCTACCTCATACCATATACAAAAATTAACTCAAAATGGATCAAAGACCTAAACATAAAGGCTAAAACTATAAAACTCTTAAAAGGAAATACAGAAGTAAATCTTCATGATTTTGGATTAGGCTAAAGTTTCTTAAATATGACACCAAAAGCACAAGGAACAAAAGAATAAATAGATAAATTGAATATCATAAGAATTAAAAACTTTTGTGCATCAAAGGATACTATCAAGAAAACAAAAAGATAATCCACAGAATGGGAGTAAATATTTGCAATTCATATATCTGGTAAGGGACTAGCATCCAGAACATATAAAGAACCTTCACAACTCAACAATTTAAAAAACCAACAAGCCAATTAAAAAATGGGCAAAGGATTTAAATAGACTTTTCTCCAAAGAAGAAATACAAATGGCCAATAACCACATGAAAAGATGCTCATCATCAATTGTCATTAGGGAAATACAAAACAAAACAAAAATGAACTACTACTTTATATCCACCAGGATGGCTATAATCAAAAAGACAGTAACAAGTGTTGGTGAGGAAATGGAGAAATTCGAACCTTCATGCATTGCTAGTGGGAATGTAAAATGGTGCAGGCTCCTTTGGGAAGCAATCTGGCAGTTCTTTAAAAAGTTAAACAAAGAGTTACCATAGGAGCCAACAATTCCATTCCTCGGTATATACCCATGAGAAATGAAAACACTTGTTCACACAAAAACTTGTACACAGATGTTCATAATAATGTTATTCATAATAACCAAAAAGTGGAAATAACCTATACGGCCATCAACTGATGAATGAATAAACAAAATGTGGTATATCCATACATAAAGGAATGGAGTACTGATACATGCTACCACACAGATGAATCTTGAAAACATTATGGAGAGCGAAACAAGCCAGACACAAAACACATATTGCACAATTCCACTTACATGAAATGTCCAGAACAGGGAAATCTATAGAGACAGAAAGTAGATCTAGGGGCTGAAGGGAGGGAGAATGGGAGTGTCTGCTAACACCTACCAGTTTCTTTTAAGGGTGATGAAAACGTTCTGGAATTAGATAATGGTGATGTTTTTACAACGTTATAAAAATACGCTAAAAGCTACTGATTTGTACACTTTAAAATGCTTAAAAAGGGGACTTATGTGAATTCCATCTCCATTTAAAAAAAAAAAAAAAGGTTCCAGAGCTAGTACGTGGCTGAGCCAGGATGAGAATCCAGGTGGTCTAGCTGCACAGCTGTGCTGCACAGCCTGCAAGGAGGCCGTCTGGGGAAGGGAAAGCTCGGAGAAGGCGTGTGGGCTTGGGTACTAAGGATAGGAGGACTCTGCCAGAAGAAAAGCCCACTTCAAACAGGAAAATGGCAGAGGCAAAGAACCTGTGGGCCATCGGGGTTGTTTTGGTGACTTGCAGGAGTGAAATAGGTACTAGGGGGAAACGATGCCAGAAACACCGGCAGGGGCCTGTTCCTAGGGCATCTTATATGCCATACAAAGAAGTCCTGGTTTTACGTAGGGTAGAAATATAACCAACTATACAGCCAAAACTAAAATAAGAGATTCAACAGGTGAATGAGATGTAAAAAAGCAAATTTTAAAAATCTTATATCATGCTGGGGAGAAAATATTAAACTTCATGGAGCTATTTATAAGGCTTATCGATTCTCCACAATTCATTTTGTGTCTGTTCGCCCACATAGCACCCCTCAGGAACTTTGCCAATTATCACTTCTCTCATTTGTAAATCCTAAAATTCTCACCTCAAGCATCAGTCATCCTCTATTTCTATAAAAATCTTTAACAGCAGCAAGCAATAGTAAAATCTACTTCCAAGGCCCTGTTGCTTTACAAAATGTTATGAAGGACCACAAACACTTGAGCAAAACAGACCAAGGCTCCTTTACTCTTGTCTTGCTGTCTGTGACATTTCCTATCAATTACATGAATGGGAAATCTGAACTAGTTCTCCATTTTAATATGCAAGAATCAACAAACAGGGCCTTAAACATATCAAAGACACACAAAAAAATCTTAGTTTTATCAAAGTGAACTTAAATCAATAATCCAGAGTACATATTCTTCATCCTTATCATCTTTAGCCATGTATTGAGTTGCTGGTTTCTGGTCACTTAGAATAATATCTTAAGCGTGAATCAACGCCTGAAGATTATGACATTAGGATTAATAATAATTGTATTTATAATAAATAACAATAACAGCTAACATTTCATACCAATTACAATGTGTCAGGCATTCTCCTATTACTTTAGATATAATAACTCTCTTAATATTCCCACATCCCTGTAAGATAAATATTATCATTATCTCCATTTTACAGATAGGGAAACTGAGGTACAGAAAGGCTAAGTAACTTACCACAGTTCACAGTTAGCATGGTAGAGGGGAGATCTGAAGCCACATGGACGATGCACAGGGTCTGGGCCCTCAACCACTATGCTCTATGCATGTCTGATTTAGAATGTCCTCAAATTTTTCCATAATAAAAAAGCTGAAACGCATTTATATTAATATTTATGAAAGCTATAACACTATCCTACAAATTCAGTCCTATTCAGACTTCATGTTTATAATCTTGCTGTTCCCTCTCTCTAAAAATAATTTCTTTCTTCCTGCCAATCTTAAAACAATCACTTATTATACCTATACACTGTACTAAGTGCTTGGGGGGACAAAAAGTCACTAATCTAAGAATCTAAAGAAAATCAAAGTTTCTGTTAAATATTTGACTGCATTTCATGTGGTAAATTAGGTATTGAACTGGTACTGGGTAATTTGGGCATTCTAAGAAAGGCTCAGATGTGTCTCTTGTATTTAATCTTCCTCTTCGTGACAAGGGCCATTTGTACTGATTCGCAGACCTACTAAATCACTCTCTAGGGGTGATGACGCCTAGAAGTCCTAGAGGTAATTCTGATGCACAGCCAGTGCTGAGAGTCACTGGATTTCCACTTGGCCCCTGTCCTCCCTATCTGACAAAAATGACAACATTATAAATACACAACTTACTTCACAAATAAGTAGCCAATCACGCCAAACGATATCCTATTTACTGACTTCAGTATAGGGAATGTTTGACAGTTATAATCCAGCAATTCCATTTCTTCCAAATCTGAGCTAGAAAAACATTCACATGTGTCCTGGGAGAATCACATAAAGATGCTCATCATAATGCTGTATGCAACAGTGCATAACGGATAACAACCCAACTGTTCAATAAACTATGGTACATTCATAATACACAGCATTTGAAAAGAATGAGGTAGATCTACACGTATTGAATGATCTCCAAAACTAAGAATACACACAATATGATACTACTTATGTTAGATATATATTTTCACAGGTGCATATCTATGTATGTAAATGAAAAATAAAGTTGGGAAAGAATATATTCCAAAATAATTAAAGAAAGGTCTTTCTTACTTCTGGAGATGGGGCGTGGAATGAGGAATGGTGGTCAGAGGGATTCTACCTTCATCTGCACTTGAATTTTTTATAGGTACTATTTGTGTAATTAAAAATAATTTTCTTAAATAATGTTAAGTGTTGCTAAAGGATATTCCATTTAAAATAAATCCCTTTGTGGTTACACGGCTTTCAAATGGACATTCTGCAAAAAAGACTGCCATAGCACCATTATAAATAGCCTCCAAAATGCCAATTTTCACTTTCAAATAAAATTCACAGTTTAACCAAGGTCAAAGCAATGTTCTGCTGGAATTTTGAGAGTGTTATACTGAAGAAAAAAAAAGAACAGCTAAATTCTTCTGACACTGTTATATCACAAGAAAGGGAGTCTCATGGAGGTTGTAGAATTGGCATTTAAAACTAGCTTTAAAAACTAAATTCAGTTTGTCCCTTCTAATTCCATCATGAGCATACTCTCAAAACAAAATAAAATTGCTGAAATGAATTGGTAAACTAAAAAAATACCTATCTCAAAATAGAGGTATTAATTTAGCAGCCTAAAAATGATCAAGTCTCAACTGATATGGAGTGTGCTTATGAAAGATATGCTACCGCTGGAGAAACAGAGAATCCCATAGATGAGAGTTTAAGAAAAAACTAAATTTTCTAAGTAGAGCCACCCGAATATCAGGGTTCTTTTGTTAGACCAGGCAGAGGAGGAAGGTACGTGCTTTAAGGCGCTGTAGTCAAACACCAGGGCAATTACACAGCAAAAAACACCTTCCACAAAGACCCACAGCAATAAAGGGGTAAGCGTAAAATGGCCCAAGAACGGAGCTTTAAGAAATTCTAGTCTTGCTTTTTAAAAATAATAACTTCCTTCCAGTCATATCTCATTATTTTAATAACAAAATGGTTCCTCAATTTATACTGAAATACACTAGCCAATATACTTTAAGTCATCTGAAGTACCCAACTTTCCCTTTCTTCTAAAGCCTACCTCTGCTGAAATTTGGACTGGGATTACAAGAAAGGAGGGGGGACATTATTTGGACTGATAGCACTCTACTTCTTGAGTTAAGGAGTGGGTATTCAGGTGCCTACTTTATTATTCTTTAAACTTACATTCATATTTCACGTATTATAAGCATGAAAGACTTTACAATTTTAAAATAAGTTTTTAACCCGAAGAATGACTGAAAGGTGTGCCCAGGCAAGAGCAGAACAGTTTATCCTTAAATGATTGCCTAGTTTTCCCATTGCTTTCAGAGCATGGTCTCGCCCTTATTTCCTCCTCTGAAATGCAGCCAAACCTCAGCTACCAGCGCTTCGAGGAAGGAG
Organism: Diceros bicornis minor; assembly: GCF_020826845.1. Classification (NCBI taxonomy): domain Eukaryota; kingdom Metazoa; phylum Chordata; class Mammalia; order Perissodactyla; family Rhinocerotidae; genus Diceros; species Diceros bicornis. Next base: position 12,921,045 of record NC_080742.1, on the reverse strand, counting down.
CGATTCTGGACAGACATGTGTTCATGACAGTTGAAAGATTACCTGTCTTAACTTACTCAAGCCATTCTGGATTGAAACACTCACATTTGATTAAAAAGTAAACTAAGCTAATATACAGTTTCTTGTCTACCTCAAAGCCTTTCATTATAGGCACCACTCCAGTACCCGCAGGGCCTCTGAAGACAGCTGCAGGTCTGCTTCTGCACCCAGGGCTCCAGGGCCTTCTGCTTGTAACTGCATTTCTGTTTTGTCCCTTACAGTCAGCCATATGTCACTATATGTGTGCACTTCTAATTAGCTCAATCTAACCTGGTGAGAAAACTATAAATAGGTAGTTTTCCACACTGTACATAACATTTTCCTTAAACTATCTGTAACACTTGCATGTTTATGAGTCCTACATCAAGGCTCATACAAAAAGAGTTCTAGCCCTGCTCTCTTTTGAGGGTCCCCTTGCCACAGTACATCTGCTTCTCTTGGAGCATCTGCTCCATTCTGTCCCAAGTGATTAGCTCTATACCTGCAGCTTGCACACAGAATACAGAAGTATGCCAGGCTCCTCTAGACGACAGTGGCAACAACAGCCCTTGCTTTGTATTATGATGACAACAGTAACTCTTGAATTTGGCAAGGATTATGTATCTCTAGCTTCATAAGAAGACTATGAGGTAGATACAAATATCATCTCTATTTTATACATAAGTAAAGGAGAAGGAAAGCCTGAAAGGTTAGGTAACATGTCTAAAATCACCCAGCTAGTAAGTGGCAGACACAGAACTTGGCACCAGGTCTGCCAAACTCTAAAGCCAATGCTATTATTATCTACAATGATATACTGGCCCTACTGAACTGACCTAATCTCTCAGTTTCAGAAGTCCAAAGTCCTGAGGCAGAGAATGCATTATTCCAATTCATCTTTTCTAGCCAGGCCACACCATCCGCAAGACGCTGGACCACCTGGGACTGCCTGCACTGGGGTCAGGGCACATACCCGAAAGGGTTGCCAGTGGGCATCTCCAGTCTACACCCCTCTGTGCGCTCCCAGTTCCTGGCAGCCCCAGTAGAGGAGTGCTTGACATAAACCAGGCACAACTCCCAAAGTTCCAGGGATGGAAAGGAAAAGTCCACAGTGTGGGCCCGAGTTTCCTCAAGCCCCACAGCACCCACCGCAAACTGCTGCTCCAGTTCTACTCGTTATTCAACGTTTTCTACTCAAAATGAAAATCACCTACTGCTTACTAGCACTGCATTTAGGACAGCATGAACCAAATAAAAAATCCTGTCAAGAGCTCCTTAGGTCTTCTCACCAGAGGTTCTGGTGAAAAGAAACTCACAGTGAAATACTTCTTCCTCTAAAGGCTCCTATCCCTTCGAAATCTGAAACAAAAAGGCTATGCCTTTTGTCATTTTCTATATCCTTTTTTTCCATGGCTGGTGACTACAACCTTCTCTAATATTGTCTTTCAGCAAATATTATTTTTATTTAAAAAAAAGTTTGTGCTGCTTAATAACCTTAAGAATCCTTCCCTTATTCTAGACCTACGCCGTCCAGTACTGTAGTCACCAGTCACATTTAGCTACTGAGCACTTGCAATGTGGCTACTCTGAACAGAGACATGCTTACTACAAAAATAGAATGAAAAACACTTCATTAATATATTGATATGATACTATTTTGGATATACTGCGTTAAACATATTAAATTATATTATTGGATTTATGGAATATTATTCAGCTATAAAAAAGAATGAAATTCTGACACACTACAACATGGATGAATCTTGAAAACATGCTAAGTGAAATAAGCAAGAAACGAAAGGACTAATGTTGTATAATTTCACTTATATAAAGTACCTAGAATAAGTAAATTAATAGAGACATAAAATAGAAGAGAAGTTACCAGGGGCTGGAAAGGGGAAATGGGGAGTTATGGTTCAGGTTCCACAGTGAAGAAGGCTTACTCAGGTATTAAGAGAGGCTGCCAAAGTTACCTCAAATTCTCAGTATAGAGGATATAAATACTGCTAGCAAATCAGTTCATGGCTTTTTTATGTATCCCTAATGAACACTACCCACTTTAACCCCACAAGGAGAAAAGTCTAGTAAATTGGTTTGCTACCATCTGCTTAAAAGATAAATCTTATTTTTTCCTACTAAAGAATGGATCTGAAGAGGACAAGAATACTTTGTGAAACCTCATAGCCATTTCCACAAACCATTCCACGAGTGCTTTTTAACAAGCATCTTCAAAATACTCTGACAAACACAATCAGCTTTGTGCTGAGGGCACTTCTCTTTATAAAAGACACAATTTTACAAAAGTAACACAACACACAGAGAAGCAAACAAGTTGATGTTCTTTTTGATTTATAGTATCCAGTCCTCTACATTTACCATGTTTTCCAAATCTCAATTTATAACCACATTCCCTGGCTTATAACTGAAGAGACACATTGAATTTTGTCTCATATTTCTTCAGGCAATGAAATAGTTTTGCACCTCTGAACACAGAAGAGAGTATGTTATAACAAATTATTCCCAATTAGTTTATCTTAGTCTTTAGAAGACAGATTCCAAATGTATCAAGCATACTTACTAAAAATTAAAACTGCAATGAACTATAAGATAGAAAAATTACGGGGGAACAAGAAAAGAAAGAAAATATGATATAAGTCCGCTGGCTTTACGAGAACTAAAGAAATCTAGTCTCAGGTAGCCAAAGAAGAAATAGCATCATAGCCACTCTCATCTTTAAGGAAGGCTTATAAGGCTATTCAGTGACACAGAATAATAACAGTAACAACAACAGTAGCAGCTAACTGTGACATCTAGTTCACTATGTGTTCTCACCTGCTGTGGGGCTTTCCACTTAGCTCATTTAATCCACACAAACCTTCCATGGAGTTGGTATTCTAATTACCCCTCCTCACTTATTATGAGGAAACAGAGGCATAGTGAAGTTAAACAATTTTGCCTGAGGTCACACAGCTAGTAAATGGTAGAGCTGGGAGACAAACTCAGGCAACCAGGCTCCAGAAGCCACTACTACATTCCTCTTCTCATAATACTCATAGCAGTTCACAATAACATTTATGGCAGGATTCAAGTGTCATAAACCAACTTTAAAAATGTGGAGACTGAGAATACTTAGAAAGCACCTTCACCCACCCACTGGGCAATACGCTAGGGAATCTTCAGTAACAATAACTCACGGGTGTGATAAAATTGTCAAAATGAAATAAACCAATTTTATTTTAGAAATAAAAAAATAAAAACAAATGGAATGCTAGAAATAGCAAACCAACTGCCAATCACAGACCTTTCGCTCTACATGGAGTTCAAGAACATACTGACAGAATGAAGTGACGTAGACCTGTGCTCCATAAACCGTGTGGTCCGACGGCCAGAAACTCGAGGCAGGATGCCACGTGTATGTTATGTCCTGCCACGCTGTCCTTTATCATAAACCGTACTTAATGTTGTCTTAGTCAACATTTTCGAAGTTTTCAAAACACAGTGGCTTTCCCTGATACAGGGACCATCTCCTCCATCAGATGTGTCACCACCCGACACTCCCGCCTTGGTTGTGCCCTTCTATAAACAATCAGGCAGACAGAGGTCACACCATAATCACCTGAAGGCCTTCAGAGAGTATCACACGCTGGCAAACTGGTTTCCCCAAACCTGCAAAGTTTTATCAAGCTTTAACCAAGTGAACAAAACCTTTGCTAAATCACCTATATTGATTACTTTTATTTTTAATTAGGGTATAATTTACATACTGTAAAATTCACCCTTTAGTGTTCAGTTCTGCAAGTGTTCTGTGCAAAAGAGACAGTTGTGTAACACTCCCACAAGCAGATACAAAAGAGTTCCATCACCCAAAACAATCCCCCATGACACTCTACAGCCAACCTTTCCTCCCTCACCCCAGCTCCTGGCAACCACTGATCTGTTTTCTGTCCCTGTAATCTTGCCTTTTCCTATACAAATGCAATTGTACAGTCTGTGTGCTTTTGAATCTGGCTTCTTTCAGTTAGCATAATACATTTTAGATTCATCCATTTGCTGCGATGGTATTAAGCAGTTCATTTATTTATACTGTTGAGCAGTATTCCAGTGTATGGATGTATCACAGCTGGTTTATCCATTCACCAGCTGAGAGAAATTTAAATGGTTTCCATTTTGGCAATTGGGGGGGGGGGGAAGCTGCTATAAAATTTATACAAGCTTTTGTATGAACCTAAGTTTTTATTTCACTTGGGAGAAACCCAGAAGCAGGTCACAGGGTATTATGAGGGCTCCTGTGGCTCCAGGTCCTCACCAGCACTTGGTGTGGTGGTCATCTTGTTTTCACCACTCCAAAAGGTGTGCAGAGGTATCTCATGGTTTAATTTACATTTCCCTAATGATTGATAAAATGGACCATCTTTTTATATGCTTATTTGCCTTCTATACATCTTCCTTGGTGAAATGTCAGATCCTTTGCCCATTTTTTAACTGGTGTCTTTTCTTACTGCTGAATTTGCAAAGTTCTTTATATATTCCGGATAAAACTCCTTTATCAGATATGTGATTTACAAATATTTCTACCAGTTTGTGGCTTCTCTTTCTGTTATCTTAAGAGTGTCTTTCCAAGAGCAGAAGACTTTGATGGAAGTCTAATTCATCTTTTTTTTTAATGAATCATGTTTTTCATATCAAATCTAAGAAATCTTTGCCTAATTCAAGTCACAAAGATTTTCTCCTAAGGTTTTCTTCTAGTAGTTTGCAGTTTTAAGTCTATAATCTATTTTGAGTTAATTTTTGTATATTGTATAAGGTATCAATTACTTTTTATTTTCACTGCCCTTATCACAGTATTTATTGGACAAATGTTTTCTGAGCACCTATATTTGGCCTAGGGATGTAAGAGTAAAGAAGAGGGCACAGACTAACGGAGGAAACACCAACATAATCAACTCACTAAAATACAAGGTGAGCAGTGTGAAAACAGTAAGTCCAAGTACAAAGGCAGAGGAGGGACTGAGCAACTAGCAGCAGGAGGGGTGGTATTTACGCTGAGCAACAAGAGTTCACCAAGCAGAGAATAACATTCTAGGAAGAGGAAATACCACAAGCAATAAACAAAGATGTGAAAGAATAAGGCTTGTTCAGGAAACAGCTAGAGCGGGAGGGAAATTCTTCTCAACCACTTTGTATTCATGGCAGACACTTCTGCATGCTACCATCTTTGGCAGGACGTTTTAGGGGACTAAAAAGTTAAAAACCCCACTAAACAAGGGAGCAACAAAATTCAATCCAATCACTACTACAGTAGAATAATGTTTCTGTGTCTATAAAAGCAAAAAAAAAAATCAAATAAAAAGGGCCTTCAGGATAGATAGCGTGAGTCAGAATAAACTGCCAACCCTCAGCCAAAAGGTCTCCCTTGCCCCTCCCCCAGCTGACTCCACACCAGCCCAGCAGGGAAGAGCGGGGGCACGGGCCTTCACTTGGCCTCCATCACAGGGATCTCGTCGCCACCAAGAGAACCAGCACCGGTTCTTACTGACCTGTGTACCCACCTTCCCAGACCCTGTCCAGCTCAGTCACATCACCTGCACCACCAATCTTCCCTAATTTCCCAGCTCCCTCCCCCAACCCTCGGGAACCCCTCCCCAATACCCACTGGAATTTAAGACACATCAGCAAGCCCCTACCTCCTCTGCCAGGTCTCTACAAGGACTGCTTCTTGCCCTAACTTGACCGGCTGCCCCTGAGGATGTGACTCCTCCTGCAGGCTCTGGGGATGGAGACCCTAGTTCCTCTAACGTCCTTCATACTGCCTGGGTGGAGGTGGGGCTACTCTTCTCCTGCCTCCACAGTCTCACTTCCCCATTCTGAAGGCTGGTAAGTGGTTCAGATGGGAGAGTCCGGCACTTCCAAGTAAAGCTCAAGTTCCCCAGAACCCTTTCAGCTCAAGGCTTCATGCCATCTCAACGTTTTGAACAGCATTTTTTTCCATCTATATAATTCTTTCAATGAAATATTTTCCATATAGTCCAGCAATAGGATGAAGGATAAAATTTGTTTTAAGAATTTCAGATTTCATTAACCTTTTTGAAAAAAATACTGGTGAGCTAACTTTTCAGAAATTAAGAAGAAAGGAGAATAATGAATCTTGTAAAGATAAAGTCAACTGCTGTCTGGATAAAAGTGTGTCTATATTCATAACAGTAAAGCGTTACATTTGTTATTTGCAGAACAAACAATACTTCCATTAACTGAAACCCTAACCTTTTCTTCTATCATATCCCTAACTTTAAAGAAAACCTCACCTATCCCACATGTGCCACAGTTTCTACCCTGCGGGAGTCGTCCAGTGACTGGCACCTTGCTAAAGAATACAGATTCTCAGAGACCTCAGAGGTCACCTGATCAAGTCTATCACTTCTTATGCTTGCAAAGGTGCATCTTCCTTTATCCCCCACCTTGGCCACAAGCCCATGATGGCAAGGTCCTCCTCTCTTTACTCCTAAGAACTCAAACACAATGCCCTTGATACAGCAGACACTCGATAAAAGTTGCTGATAAAGATTACCAAATTAAGGGGCAATTCTCAGTTGTCATTCTTCCCAACTTCCGGAGCATCTGACAAAGAGTAACTCTTCTCCTCTGGCTTATTCCTCCTTCCACAACCTAAGCATCAGCATCTTCTCTCAGTAATCTCAGTATTCCTAACAACTTCAAGGAGACTGTGAGATAGTGCAACCAGCACTGGACTTGGAGTCGTAAGACCTGGGTTCAATCCCAAACTCGTGTTAGTTTTGTAAACTTTGAGAAAGATGCTGCAACTTGTTAGGCCTTGGTTTTCTGATCTTTAAAATGTGAGATTTGGTGCTATGACATTCTATAATTTTTTTCTATTTAAATCTTAATGCTTCTTTCTGATATTACCCTTTATCTGCTCATTTTAAGAATATAGGGGAAAAAATTGGAACCTAAAAGAACACAACATCCAACATATCTATTTCCAGTTAAGGAAAATTAGTATATTTTGATTACCTTAAAGAGGAACTTTTTAAACTTTTAAAAAGGAACTTTAGGGCCGGCCCTGTGGCTTAGTGGTTAAGTGCACGCACTCCGCAGCTGGCGGCCCGGGTTCGGATCCCAGGCGCGCACCGACGCACCGCTTGTCTGGCCATGCTGAGGCCGCGTCCCACATACAGCAACTAGAAGGATGTGCAGCTATGACATACAACTATCTACTGGGGCTTTGGGGGGAAAAATAAATAAATAAAATTAAAAATAAAAAAAATAAAAAGGAACTTTAGAAAATTAGAAATATTAACCTTTCCTTATGTTGTACCATGGGCACAGCAGAGACATAATGGTCCTTTCACCCCATAAGAAGCATAAACCATTTTGATATAATGCCTTCCAGGAATACAGGTCATCAAAATGCCTTAGCTTAATAAAAATCATAAAATTTAGAATACTGGGGCCAGCCTGGTGGCGTAGTGGTTAAGTTCACGTGCTCCACTTCAGCAGCCTGGGGTTCGCAGGTTCAAATCCCAGGCACAGAGCAACGCACTGCTTGTCAAGCCATGCAGTGGCAGCGTCCCACATACAAAATAGAGGAAGATGGGCACAGATGTTAGTGCAGAGCCAATCTTCCTCAGCAAAAAAAACAAAGATTGGCAACAGAGGTTAGCTCAGAGCCACTCTTCCTCACACACAATCCTTCACATTAATATTTCTTCCCACTGAGCTTTTGAGAGTTTGTGTAGGGCAGAGGGTTTAATGTGACACTTGTGATAAGAACCTGGAGCTCAGTTATTAAACCCTTGCCTATCAACAGGTAGTGATGGGCCACAGGAAAACTCTTGGTGAAGACCAGCACCCTTTCCCACAAGACCTAACAATTCCTGGAGCTCTCCTCAGAAGAGAATTCACATTTACTCTAGGGTTACAAGAGGAATACCTAGGCCAGAAGAAAGGCACATTTTTAAAATATCTACCAGTATAGAATAAGAGAGTATGCTGGGAGAATCCTCCGTGTGTGTGAAGAGCTGGAGAGGATTAGATTTGAGCTGAATGTCTATGTGGCCTGTATGGTCACTACAAGAAGAACAAGGAGGCAAAGTACGCCCTCTCCAAAGTCGAGATGATCTGGTAATGGACTCGCAGTGAACACGTGCTAGTTCTGGCACACACCCTCACCCAATCTCCTCACCTGTAATCACAGATTTCTGATTTCAATTTGAGGACCCACTCTTCTCCAACACTCACGCTTCCAATGAAGCAGCCATCAACATGGTGTCTAAGTGAATGCCCACATCACACTCCCCAGGGAACGAATCAGTGACTAGGCTACTCCAAGCCGAACAGATCCTAGAATGCAGCACAACATTTATACTGCTCTAAAATACTTCCAAAATAAAAATGAGCACTTCTTCAAGTCACAAACACACAAGGATACCATGATAAATGAAATTTTAGGTTTAACAAATAAACTCTTTATGCTTCACCCTAATTTAAATGTACAAATAATTTAAAAGACAAAAATGAAAACTAAATACTTTCAGGAAGTAAACTTCCAAGTGTGACTTTATAGCTACATATCTCACATCATGACTAGGACAAACTAATATTTCAAGACAAACACAAATGTGACCATATAGTATAACTGATTTTCTGGCATGATTTATGAAAACAAAGGAACAGGCGCAGAAGGAATGTATTGTAACTTTTTCATGTGCAACAACTATTTTCAAGGCCAAAGCATAAATGGTTGAGATGAATGCATGTATAAGCTCCATGTCAATATAAAATAAAAAATTACCTTACTGAGAAAAAAATTAACATTCAATTTTGTGTAGCAATAAATCCACAAGTGAAACATATGGAAATAAAGGGGGAAAACTCTTAATTTTCACATTAATATAAGAAAATTAAAGGAACTATGACTGATTCCATCATGGCAGCATATGAACTGAAAAAATCCTTAAGATGAGAGTCAGAAAATCAGGATTTGAACTTTGACTCCTTAGTATCTAATTCCTTAAATTAAGTCAGTCACATCTTCCATAAGTGTTTTTTCTCATCTATGAAATCCTGTCAAAGTAATAATTTGATTCACCCAATTCAATGATTACAGGAAAATCAGAACACAAGAAAATCTGGCAGGGGGCGAGGAGGGTGGGAATGAGGGGGAGTGGCAAGTAAATATATGGAAAGTTGGTGAAGATCGTTCCAAACATTTTCACTAAGTAATAAGGAGCAGTTAGAACTTATTCGCTTTTGGATCTTTCATGAACAGTTAAAAAAATAACATTTCGAGAAAATTAGTAGAGCTAACGCGAAAAGTTTTCACTATGACCTGAAGACATGAAATTTGCAATGGAAAACTTTGCTGCAGTCCAAACCCAAGAAAACACCCATATCAAAATCACAAGTGAGGACAATGTTGACTTGTTTATCTGATCTCAATGGCACTGCTAATGCAGGAGCATCCCACAAAGACCAGGAGTCAATTGGACTCATTGTTCACGTCTGCTGAATGTAACAACGAGGTAACTGTGGCCCAGAAACAGGTTTCATCATCCGGAAAATGTTCTGGCCCATCGTCCAAGAGTCAAAAACAATAAACCAAAAGCTCTAACAACCAGACTGCCTATCCACATTATTCACCAAACGTGGCACTCAATGACTTTTGGCCAACGCCAAAAATTGATTCTAACATCAAAGGATCAAGATTTATGACCAGTGAACATACTGAAACCCTAAACATGTAATGAGAACTTGAGGTACAATGGCAGCATTGTTGGAGTAAGTACACACCACTTGGAAGCCAGATTCATTTCAACTTGAGACTGGGAAGTGTATTTATAAATAAGTCTTATTCATGGAGCATAAAAACTGCAGAGAAGTGCCACCTTAAATTCTTTCTGGAACAAGGCAGAATATGCATGTATGCATACTAAAGTAAACAGAAAGTCTCTCCAAAGACCGGAGACTGAGTTTTGTCTTAACCCTTCACTTCCCATTAGGTAATATCCTAAGTCTTAGTTAGATGACTAACGGTAAGAAAAACTGACAAACTAAAAAACCAAAATATCTGGTCTCTTTTCATTTTAGTATAGTGAATACAGGAATCCAGAGACTAATAATATATACAGCAAGCCACTGTGGGCACCTCAGGACTGCCCTGGCCCCAGCTTGCTGTTAGTAACTGCTACACGCTGCGTACAAGTCCCCCGACTAGGGACACCTCCTTGCTGAAAGAAAAACTAAAAGCCTCCCTAGACAAGATATAAATCTGAAAGCGTATGGTTTTAAAATCAAACTACCACATAGCTGAAGAAGATCTCTGGCCTAAGTGAAAAAATATAACCTACCACTCCAGTCTAGACTCTCTCAGAAGCATCTAGACTATGGCAATAAATAACTATTGCTCAAAATGCTTTAGGCAAAGTACCTATTTTAATGGATTTCTATGTTCTCTGGGATTCCAAAGCCTTGGATGAAAAGAATATAGGACGTTGACTTAACAAAAATCCTGCTGTCTGTTACTTTATCACAGCAGTAAACAAAAGATCATGAAAAGCAATTAATATCGAGTTTATTCTAGAGAAATACCTTTAAAAAATAAAAAGCTTCTTCCAGATAAACTATACTCTCTTCCTCATTCTTGTGCTATTTTAATTGTCTTTTGTATAATTTGGGGGAGAGTCAGTGCTGAATTACCCAAAAGGAAGAAGATGACGCACATTACAGAGGAGAAAAGAACTCCTCTACCCTCTTATGTTCAGTGACTTCGGCCTGCAAATCAAACTGATAAAAAGACAGATTCACAGGAGAAAAAAAAAAAAAAACAGTTTATTTACACATACAGTGTGCATACACACAGGAAAACTCAGTGTTGAGTAACTCAAAGGGATGGGCAGAATGTGAAGCTTATATATCACCTGAACAAAAGGTGATAAAGTATGGAGAAGAGGCTAAACAAAGGAAAAGAGGTTTGGGGCTTCTGAGGGGGCAGGGGAGGAGTTGTGGAAGGTAATTAGGATATGTATAGTAAATAAGGGTTGTTTGGTAAGGTCTGATTTGCAGATAAGAGTCATTCTCCTCTTCCTGGTATGGGAAAGGGAAACACTTTTACAATGGAAATTTATGTCCTGCTTTTAGAAAGAAAGTAGGAAGGCAGAGAGCTAACTGCCTTCAGCTCAAAACAATCTTTTTACCAAAGTGGCAGATTTTAGGTTGGCACACTCTGTTCCCCTTCAACATGTTTAGGGAACCAACAAAGGAAGAGCATCAAAAAACTAGAAGAATTTTTTTTTCTTTAAGATTGATATTTTATGTACTTTTTAAAGCCATGAGTAACAACAAGAATTCTGCTGGATGTTTTCACTTTAGTTTGCATTTCAGTATTCCCACACCTCATTCCGCAGGGACAGAAAGGAGACATGGCACTTTAGGCTTTTAAAGGACTTAGGCCCTGGAGGGTCATCTATCTCCGTACTCTTACTTCGTGCCTTTAAATATATTTACCAAAAAATACCATAAATACTTTCAGAACATTAATGAAAGTCATAATAACTGTGAATTATTACTGTAAAGGACATATCGCTAGAACCAGACTGTTTTAAGTAGGAACTCTTAAACTTAAGGAACCACACCCCAGTCATCTGGTCAACTCTTTTAAACCAGGCAAACAATATTCCTTTAAAATCTCATGAAGGAAAGAGAATAGTTTTCTACCCTTACAGTAGCAGGATGTTACTATGCCTGAACAAAAAAAAAAGAGTCATGTAGAAAGACATGTTGGCTAACTGTCGCCCTCTCGTTGGCAAGATGCCACCTTCAGCTGGAAAAGCATTTAACCAAAACACTCATTTACAAACGTCTTTATCTGCAAACCATTTTAATGCAGTATACACCTCTAACTTAAGTAGAGGATAAGAAGAAAATGAGGAACAAATGTCATAAATTTCTCAGAATTAGAATTAAAACACTATCACAGGAGCATTTATGTAAAAGAAAATAATACTGAGGAGGGGGAGATAACAGCTACAATACTGGAAAAAAAAATGTCTGAACACAAACTTTTGTGGTCACATTTATGGTCAGGTGTCAAATCACCATGCCACCCTAGTCCTGCCCTCTTATTTGACAACTCTGCTTAGCAGAGAAACAGACCGAGCAGCAGGCAGGTGCGACCGAACGTGGCCTGGAAACACAAAGGCCTCAGCTCACAATCAGGTTTTAGTTTAAGGGTCAGATTTTACTACCTTGGAGGGGGACTTAACCATGACTTCCCAACCGAGGCAGCAAGGAGGAGGGGGAGGTAATCAATTAAGTGATTAATTTTTGGTGCTCTTTTAGTAGAGTATCACTACTGAACAATTCAGAAGTACAAATGCCATTCCATCTGCCATGGTGGATACAAAGAGGCTTTTCTTCATGTAAGAAAGCCTTATTGTTAAAAAGGAACTCGGTGATCTTTTAAAAACGACAAAGAAATGGTAACCCCAAAAAGAGCATAGAGAATCAAACAATTTCCAATGTATAAAAATTGGTTTACTCCAGAGCTCAGTCTGTGAAGTTGGTGACCTAGGACTCAGACCAACACCACCGAGGACAGGCAGGCAAGAAAGCCTCTGACCCCTATGGCACTCGCTCACTGGCAGTGACGTCCATCTGGTGACTGACATATACTCATTTGTCACTCTCTCCTGCTGTTTCCAAGTACTATTTAAATCTTACTTTTTATGTTACGCTTTTACACAGAAGACTCCTTGAGAAAAAGTACCAAAGGTATACCTCTACAAATGCCAAATGCCCCAACACAGCGCCTTGCAGAAGTCTTTAATAAAAATAAGTATGATGTAATACAGAATCCAGATGAATTTATATTGAAAGTGGTTGTATGAGTGGTAAGACTATAGGTAGGTTTTTTCTTTCTTTCTACACTTCTAAATTTCCAACATTTGACTATAAACATACATTTTATAATCAGAATATATACTTTACTTTTTTATAATCATAATAACAATTTCACACTGAACTGGGATATACAGTGGTGATTAAGAGTATGGGCTCTGGCCGACTGCCTGGACTTGAGTGACAGCTCCTAAAATTCAAATTACTTACCATCCCTAACCATCAGCTACATAAACAGAATATAATAATACCTCCCCTCACCCGACTGTAGTCAGGATGACACAAGCTAACAAATGCAAAACTGTTTTGCAAAGTGCTTGGCAAAGTAGAAGGCCTTAACAAATATTAGCTAATAGCTCCACCTGTAGAGTTGTGGGCTTGTCATTGGAACAAGTCCCTAAGTTAGAAGTCTGGGGTTAGACCTTTCGCTGCTCCACCTGGAGGTCATAACAGTTTATGACACTGTTTTCAGAGAAAATTAATTCTGCACCACGGGGAATAAAAAAATAGACTGGAAACAACCCTCCCCTCCTTTCGCCAGCAACCACCTATGGCAGACCGAGGCCGCATCTGAACGCTTCTTTTGCTCTCCCTTCTCCCAATTTCACCTCCCAAGCATTCACAGGACTATGTTCTCGGAGAGCTCTAGAAAACCCATTCTGTGCATGCTGTTTTATGTACAAAATGTTCATACAGTTTATATGGAGAGTACCGTACATTAGAACTTCTATTTAGGGCAATCTACAGGGGCAGGAGGTCACCCTAAGCAATGGTGGACATGTACTGACTTTCCTTCAGGTGTATGGACTTTAATCTAACCTTCATTCTGATGACCACCCAAAAAGCTATAATGCACAATTCTTATTGTGATTTGAAGTTAAACAGTATTCTGCTTTTGAAGCTTTCTACTACAATATTTCTACTTACAATAATTACACATAATGTAATGGAAATTTCACTCAGAAGAATTCTTATTTGTGGATCTCTCCATTAATAAAAACAGTAATAGCAGTAGTAGAAGCAACGTGTACTAAGTGCTTACTAAATACCAGACACTACTGTAAACACTTTACATACAATAATTTATTTACTCTTTGAACACCTTCTGAGTTAAATACTTTTAGGATTCCCAGGTACAGTAAGGGAAACTGAAGCACAGAGACAGAAGTGGTGAATCTCCTGACTGAAACCCAGACAACTCTCTTGCTTCTGACCCCGGGGCTAGTCCAGTTAGGTGGCTGTATACCCCGCTCCCTCCTGCTGGTAGGACCACTTCTGCTGTAGCCCGAGGCACCTGACACCTGTATCCTGAACGTATCAGAGGGCAGAAAGCGGTATCACGAGCTGCTGCTTATCCAACTAAAAGATTCTACGGAGAGCCATGAGATGTCTTAGCTTCTCCTTTACCCAATCTGCAAAGGAACTTACTAAGAGGGTACTGCCGGCCATAGCATTCCCAGTATTCACCCATTTTTATCTGAAAAGAATTCCATAATTAACCTAAGTACTTAGATGACTTATAACTCCACCAAAAATACACAGGTAGAATTTCTCCCTCCCTAATCATTCATTCTAGCTAGAGCCCTCCCATTTCTCCCCTTGGTGTCTCACACTTCTCTAACCCTCAGCCCCCACCGCTGCAGAGTCAAGTTTCAAAAACAGAAAACAGATCCCATTATGGCCTGTTTAAAATCCTTCAGTGTTGCCCCATTTCCTACAGCTATAGTACTTTGCTTCTGCGCTTGTGATCAATACCCTGTGAAAATATAATGAGAATTATGGACCACGGACCAAAAGAAGAGCACACAAATTTTGCATACAGTCACACCAAGAACACAATTTATTTAATGCCTTAAAATTCCAAATATAAATAACAAAACTTCATCTTTAATTTCATAAAGGAATTATAGATTTCTCTAGGCAAGTCCATAAATATTTGCTGAAGGTAAGAAAAGTTTATTTTAACCAAAAACCATATATCAACATACAGATTACAAGTCTAAAATTTTAAAAAGGAATTTAGGAACTTCAAAATGATAAACTTTCCCATAACTAAACATTTCACCTTATTTGAGCCTGTGTCATCAGGACAGTCATCTGCTAACATCCTTGGAAATTCAACTCATCAGCACTCTGTGCATGTTTTAGTTGTCTACGTATGTGAGTATGAAAGCTTAAGATTCTACCCTAAATCAGCCTCACAGAGAGACAGAACTGCAGAAACATGCCAGAAACCAAACCTCAAACTGCTGCCCATCTGTTAACAAAACACCAACTGAGGCAGATTTAGAGAGATCTGGCTGTAGGGCACGCAGTCCATCCTTCCTCTAGATCAGGGATCCAAGCCCAAGTGTCCCAAGGGGACAGCAGGTAAGATGAGTAAAACAGGCGTCCTGTAAGACGAGAGGGGTGGGACTACGGAAACTGATGAAAGGGGCAACCACCACAACGTGGCCTGGTGAACAGCCATTGTGAAAGAACGCTCACACAGGGTGACCAGATAGTCCCAATGTTTCAGAATATGGAAATAGGGATTTTTATGTGAAATATCCCAAGTTTCCAAGCACTGTGAGGCACATGAACACATCCACAGGGGTGATCCAACCCACATCCACCAGTTTGCACCTCATGCTAGTACAGATCTTATTTATTCATTTCACAGACACGTATTGGTGCCAACCCTGTGCCACACTCTGCTAGGCATGGGGACAAACAATGAAGAAGTGTCAGTCTATGTCTTCATCTGGTGGAGGAGAAAAGCACACAGACATAATGCCATAAACTGAGTCAGCGCAATAACAGAGCCAGGTCGAGGCTACAGAGGAGTGAGGAAGGATGGAATCAGCAGAGAAAGCGTTCAAGGAGTCATGGAAGTCTCCCCCTTGGGGGGACATCGGGAATGAGTCCTAGTAGGACTGAGCGCAACAGAAGGAAAAGGCAGAGGCCAGGAAGCAGCTGAGAGAAGAGAAATGCAAAGTGTGAGGCTAGGCGCCCTGCTGGGTCCAAGACCCGGAGAGGATGGGGGGGGCAGTGTAATGGGCAGCTGGAACAACTGAGATTGAGGGAAAAGGGATGGGCTGAACACAAATGCAGGTAGCAGATAAAACCACAAGAATGGATCATATACCAGTGTGGAGAAAGCAGCAAGTCTGACAAATGCATTCAGAACTTTAATAATAATAATTAAAATTTTCTCTTTACTAAAGTAATACATGTTAAGTGTAAAAAAAATGGAAATAGTCATATACAAAAAAGAAAATTTTATATCACCCATAATCCTACACTAACTGCTATACATTTCCTTTCCATCTAGAAATATCCAATGACATTCTTCTCCCCAATCTTTATTCTACTTATTTCTCCCTTGATCCTGATTTTTATCTACTTAGACTTCTCCATTTTGGTACATCTATCATAAGGCTCCTCAAACCCATGAGCACAAATACACTGGAGCATAAAAAAACTAAGTTATACCTCAGTTTAAAAAGTCAAGCCCACCTTTCCAGACACACACAATATTTATGTCAATTGCTTCAGTCTTCTCACACAGTCCAGTCCAGAAAAGAGAGAGATCCTCTATTCTTCTCCATAAGAAAATCTACACTCTAGGAGGGGCTTGACTCTGCACGTGCTATGACCCTGCTTAACTGCTTGAGTTGACTAAGAGCTGCAATAAAACTGAAGGGCTACTCTGTGCACCAAAGGACAGCGTCAAGAAAGTGCAAAGACAATCTATAGAATGGGAAAAAATATTTGCAAATCATTATCTGATAAGGGTCTACTACTGAGAATATATAAAGAACTTTACAACTCAACAAAAAGACAAATAATCCAATTAAAAGATGAGCAAGGGACTTGACCAGACATTTCTCCAAAGATATAAAAATGATCAACAAGCACATGAAAAGATGTCTAACATCATCAGTCATTAAAAGAAGGCAAATAAAAACCACAAGATACTCCTTCACACCCACTAGGCTGGCTATCACCAAAAATATGGAAAATAAGTATTGTAAAAGACATGGAGAAATTGGAACCCTTGTATATTACTAGTAGAAACGTAAAATGGTTTAGTCACTGAAAAAACAGTTTGGCAGTTCTTCAAAGAGTTCAACATAGAATTGCCCCACAACTCAGAAATTCCACTCCTATGTACAGACCCAAAAGCACTGAAAACAGGTACTCAAATTCTTGTACATGAATGTTCATAGCAGCACTATTCACAATAGGTAAAAGGTGGAAACCCAAATGTGCATCAATGGATGAATAAATAAATTGTGGTATATATATGCAATGGAATATTATTCAGCCATGAAAAAGAATGAAGTCTGACATAAGTGACATCACAGAAACTTGAGGACACTACGCTAAGTGACATAAAATATGCTAAGTCACAAAAAGAGAAAAATACTGTATGACTCTACCTATATCAGGTACCTGGAGTAGCCAAATTCATAGAGAGAAAGTAGAATGGTGATTGCCAGGGTCTGGGGAGAGAAGGGAATGAGGAATTGTTATTTAATGGGTACAAAGTTTCAGTTTTGCAAGATGAAGAGTTCTGGAGACAGCTGCACAACAATGTGAGTGTACTTAACTGTACACTATAAATGGTTAAGATTGTAAATTTTATGTTATAGGTATTTTGCCAAAATTTAAAAAAAAAATTTTTTAAAGAATGAAGTACTGATACGTGCTACAAAGTGGATGAATCTTAAGGTGAAAGAAGCCAGACACAAAAGATCGCATATTGTATGAAATTTCCAGAACAGGTAAATCCATAGAGACAGAAAGCAGATTGGGTTTCCCAGAAGCTGCAGGGAGAGAGAATGGGAAGCAACTGCTAACGGGTATGGGTTTCTTTATGGGGTGATGAAAATGTTCTACAATTAGATAATGGTGATGGTAACACAACTATGTGATACACTAAAAACCACTAAATTATACCCTTTTAATGGGTGAATTTTATGGTATGTGAATATCTCAATAAAAAGTTCTTTTTAAGTAAGAAGCTGCTCTTTTGGAGCTACAGTGCCATATAAAACACTGAAACCAAAACTCTACTGATCAAATGGTATTTTCCCACATTTCCACCTTTGTAAGTTATCTGCAGATGTCAGTTTTCTTGTCTAGGTTAGCACCATTTTCTTTACCTCTCTTTGCCTTTTACTAGAGGAAACAGCACAGGCAGGAGGGTGTAGGAGATGCCGTGCATGTGTGCTCCAGGCAACTACAACGGCCACAAACACGCTCGTCTTTCCCGGGCCCTGGGACCCCAGCCTCACTGACCACACAGCCACTTTGTTTTGTCTCTTCACTGCCAGAGCAGGCTTACCTCACTGTGGCTCCCATCTCCTTACGCTCTTCTGCTCTGCTGTCCATGTTCCTTTTATATTCAGCCTGCTCCTCCTGTGCTACAGCCAGGGCTCAGTGCAGGCAAACTGGTGCCCTAACTACAGTACGGCCCAGGGATACCCTCCGCCTTGTCATTTCCAGCACTGCTTGTGCTCTGGAGTTGTTCTGGTTACTGACAAGTTTCCTGAGCTCTGATGCTAGAAGATGGGGTTAAAAAAGAAAGGGAAAAAAAATGCCCTCAGGACGAGGGAGGAAGAGAATTAGAAACTGTTTCAAGTTACCACAAAAACAGAATCAAAAGCACAAAGATTAGGGGACATCGTTCAGAGGAAGAGTACTCTGACTAAGGAATATAAAAGGTCAGCTACTGGATGTGAGAATCAAGAGCTCAAAGAGAAGCAACAAGAAACAGAAAAAAGAGAAGTAGAAAAGGCCCAGGGAAAGGCAAATCCCAAGAAAGCAAGTTCTCGGGGTCAGAAAAGATTCCTCCCCAGGCCCACAACTGGCATCTGGCTACCAGGACAGGTGGCAGAGGCACAGTACCACCCAAGACAAGTCGGAGTCAGGAGGAAAGGCCTCAAGTGGTAGAGAGGCATACGGTGTATCTGAGAGAGTTTCAAGTCACTGAAATGTAATGCTCTGATGTCCAGTTGGACTATGCATGTTACTCTGGGCAAGTCCAAGCCTTGTTGCAGCTGTCATCCCTGTGATTACCAAAGTGCACTACGTTTGTACGGCCTTTGAGAGTTTGCAAAGTACATCTAATTTGAGCCTCACGAGTATCCCAGGCAAAAGAGAGAATATCGTCATCTTCCATTTGCAAACGGAGGGTCTTCTGACTTGACCATCTCTCCAGGACATAATACTGTGTGGCTCCTCCGCTGACTGACATGGAGGGAAACACACACAGTAGGTCCACATACTGTGAACAGAGAAAAATGGAAGTCGAAGGCAGGAGAAGCAAATAAGAAACGAGCATGGAGAACATGAACAAAGAGATTATTCTCTAAAAAATATGTAATATCTGCTAGTTACAAAAGAATATGTATAGTATGTATATTGCAAGTTAAACAGCACAATTACAAAGCAAGTAATAGTGGACCCATCCCCCAATATAAGAACTAAAACACTATTAACACTGTAAAAGGTATCCATCAGATTATCCTCGCCCAGACAATGAAGGGAAGGAAAGTAGTAACTACAGGGTAAGGCAGGAAGGAAAGAAAGATTCTTGGGTTTTTTCTTTTAAATGGGGGAAGATGTGAACAGGAAAAAAGCCAGTGAACAGGCAAAGACTAAACTGTGAACTTCAACATCCACTTTGGCAAAGTTTAAGTAATTTCATTAAAATATTTATTGAGCCCTTGTCCACTCATTCAGCTCCTGTCCAAGACACTGATGATATCTTGTTACGTACGTCTCTCTAACCTTGGAGAGCTGAAATCCTTGTCAGAAGCAGCACGGACTCAGGTTCCTTACCATGAATATCGCTATGGATTTTTAAAAGCTCAGAGGGATGCTTCCACCAAAATAATAACATGTCCAGATTTGTAAAAGAAGTCTTTTTCCAGGCCGGCCCCGTGGCTTAGCGGTTACCTAGGCGCTCTCCGCTACTGGTGGCCCGGGTTCGGATCCCGGGCGCGCACCGACGCACCGCTTCTCTGGCCATGCTGAGGCGGCATCCCACATACAGCAACCAGAAGGACGTGCAACTATGACATACAACTATCTACTGGGGCTTTGGGGAGAAAAAAGAGAAAAAAAAAAAAAAGTCGTCTTTTTCTTTCCCAAAAGAAGGTGCCACCAAGCTCCTCTCCCCACCCCCAGTAAACCTGACAGCCATCACCTCAGGGAAGAAAGCCCAAGCTTCTTTCAAGACCACAAACCCTGAGACTGCAAATTGGGAGCCTTTTACTTCACAGCCGAGAGATTTCTTCCCTGCAGGTTTCACTGTAGGACAGGTTGTCATTTTAACTATAGAATTATTTTTATCACATGTAGTTAGAGGAACTAGAAGTACAGAGTCTCCCAAATCTTAATAAACTTAATTCTGTCTTAAAGCATTCAACAGACATTTCTCAGCTCCATTTTCAACTACTCTTCCAGGAGACAGTTCCTTCTCTATCCACAAACTCAGGTATCAGTCCCACTCAATGCCTCCATGGTTTGTTTTTGGTCCATAAAAGGCAAGATTTTTATCTCACAGACTCCAGGTGCACAACAATTAAAAACCATTCTGTTCACTGATGCCTAAACGAGTACATTCACTCACTCTCATTTCACCCTGCTTTATCTTCTCCAGAGTTTCTATCCGAAATCATTGATACATGGTCACTACTGTCTCCCTAGCACACTGAAGAATCAGTTAATCAGCATTTGTTGTGCTGATCAATAACAAATTAAATACCAATACTCCCCAGAAATCTTCAGTGAGCCTCCTCTCTCTTCTAGGTATCTCAGAATACATGGCTCAATTCCACAGGGTGATGTGGTCTCTGAAAGCAAGAGCCAAGGTCAGAACAGGTGGATTTAGCGCTGCCACTTATCAGCAGTGTTAAAGGAGCTCCTGCTGGCCACAGATGGAACAATTTGTGCATTGCTAAGTATAATAATACACAAGCATGTTTAAATCCATAAGTAGTATTTTTAGTCATTTTGCAAGAAGCTAATAAATCAACTATTTTGAATCTGCTAAATAAAAAGAAAGAACCAAGCATCTATACTGACTTTCCTATACAAACTGCACCAGAAATATCCAAATAGTTGATATGGGGAAGCTTCTCTTTACAAAATATTCCAGGAAATGAATAAGAAAAAGAAGGAATGAAAAAATTACAATATCAACATTTTGGAACACCTAATGGATTAATGAAAATAGATAATGGTCATCAGTAGCTGATAACATCACAAAAGAAGGGACAATCAGACATTATAGGCATTGAAAGATAAAAAAGTTAAAACTTCTTTCTGCCAAAAATTAATGATTTTTTTATTTTTATTTATTTATTTATTTTTTTGTGAGGGAGATCAGCCCTGAGCTAACATCCGTGCTAATCCTCTTTTTTTGCTGAGGAAGACCGGCTCTGAGCTAACATCTATTGCCAATCCTCCTCCTTTTTTTCCCCCAAAGCCCCCCAGTAGATAGTTGTACGTCATAGTTGCACATCCTTCTAGTTGCTGTATGTGCAACACGGCCTCAGCATGGCCGGAGAAAAGCAGTGCGTCGGTGCGTGCCCGGGATCCGAACCCGGGCCGCCAGTAGCAGAGCGCGCCCACTTAACCACTAAGCCACCGGGCCGGCCCTAATGATTTTTTTAAACCTGAGTAAAATATGGCAACAGATAGGACAACCTGGCGGTGGGAGGAGGCGCAGAGTGGAGAGTCACATGGATGTGTTTCCTGAACTCTTATTTTTTAAAAAGAGAAAAAACATCCAAATACAAAAACAGGCAAAGAAAACTGGAAATTTGCAAATGAAAAAATAGAAACAGTTAATAAATAAAATATAAAGGGGGAAAGTTTGACCTTTCTTATTACAAACGTAGATTTAAATAATGACATTATTTGTTTTAACTGCATTTGTCCAGAACTCAAAAGAGTTTAAGAACATGACTTGTGAAAGAATAAACTGGCAACATCTTCCAAAGATCAATTTGGAAATATGTTTCAAAATATATTTTTAAAACACCTGTTGATCCAGTAATTTGAAATCTAGAAGTTAATGTTCCAGAAATTGTATGCTCATTAAATGTTTATTACAGTTCATTCATTACATTACTAAATATAATAGCAAAAAGAATAAAAAACCTGTAAACATCATAAATGTTCAACAATGAGAGACATTAAATAAACTTCAAATTTAGTCAAATTTCATTAAATAAGCATTCTCACAGAGAATATTTAGGAGAAAGGGAATAAGCTTTAGAATATATTATCCATAAGAAAAGACTCATAACAAAATAGTATGGTGGGTATATCAATTTTCTAATAAAGTAAAGATCAACACCAATCTCTAATTAGTGAGGTTAAAGTATTTTTTCCCTTTTATACTCTTGTAAATGCAAAATTTTTTGCAATGAACACGTATTACTTTCATATTTAGAAAAATAATGCACCACACACACATACTATTAGCTAAACTGACAAAAAGGATTTTAGTAACACTAACTCTACTAAAAACTAGTTTCAGACCCTAGGCAACTCATTTAAGCTCTCTGGGTTTGTTTCTTCACAGATAAAATTCAGAAGCTGAACTAGATGAGTGTTTTTCAAACTGTGAAATCAAGCATGTAAAGTGCTTTAGTACCTGGCCCAGAATGAACACTTACTACATGTTAACGCTGTTTATGACTGTTAACCAAGGGTTCACAGCAGTGGAAACAGAACCTGCCAAGCAAGCATGAGACAGACTCACAACTCTCATTTCAACCTTTTGCCTTTTATGCTTTAAATACTGGACTCCTGAAACGATCTGAATTAAAGAAAAGGTTCCACTGTTTTAAAGTTCTAAAACTACTTGACCAGATAATCCCTGAAGTCCCTAGCAGTATTATGTCATTCTAAATGTTACATACCTGTATTCGCATCCCTTTGGCAAGTTTAGAATTTCTCAGTGAACACAAATAATAAAAATCCAAGTTGTCTGTATTTGGCATGAGTCTAATATACTGCATATTAAATTTTTTTAATTCTGAGATTCTATGATCATTTTCCGCCTAACGTGTGTTCGAATTATAGATATTAGTCACTAAAAATTTTCTGTAATTACTTGCTAGTTAGTATCCTGAAACTCCTAGCCTTTCTACACAAAGCAAAACAGTGCGCTCAATGAAAAAACATCTTTTAGGTAATCTTAAAGGTGTGCATTTTAACTTGAAGAGAAAGAGTTCTTTAAGCAGTGGAAACTACCTCTCGAATTACTGTTCAGAAAGGACTGGAAAGTAGCACGACTTCTGTAGTCTGTCTACTCCTCAATCAAGACACTCTCAAGGACTAGGTAAAGCACAGTACTCATTCACTTGTACTACGTCCCCTCCACATTAAGTTAGCATTTCAACAGCAAACTAGTACAAATGATTCTAAAAACCAGAGAGCCCACCAGATAAACTACGTTCCTGACTTCTAGCTTTGGCAATATTTTATTCCTTGACCTTATTCCCATTTTACAAATGAGATCAAAGATCAAGTAAATACCAGATGTTTCCATGAGCATCTTTCTAATCAAGATTCCTATTATTTCTAATAGCAAAAGGTTAATGACAAGATAAGGAAGAAACTGATGCGAGGCCACAGGCTACACAAGGATAGGGCAACATTAACCTGGCCTCTGGATTACACTCTTCTCATTCCAGGATCCATGATGTCCACCTGAAGGAAAGTGTGGTTTAGGGAAGAGCATATGGACTCTGATTTCACCCAGAGTGTAGCTCCAGCCCACTGGTGATACCTACCAGTTCTATGACCTAAGGCAAGCTATTAAACCTCTCAGGATCTGTTTACCTCATTTGCAAATAAGGGACGACAATATCTCTGTTTACAGGACAGTCAAGAAGCTTAAATGAGAATGAATGATAGGAAAGTCATAAATATTTGTTCCCTCTCCTTCTCCATTATAGCTGAAAATTAGACTCCAGTTTGATTCTCTCTTTTTTTCTGGGGGCAGGAAGAGCTGCCAAAGCAATTCAACAGCAGGAGCGTCCATCTCAGCAATTCTCAAACTATGGTTCACAAATCCCAAAAGAGCAAAAACTATTTTCCGGACCAGCCCAGTGGCACAGCGGTTAGGTTAGCGCGTTCCACTCTGGCAGCCCGGGGTTTGCCAGTTTGGATCCTGGACACGTACCTACTCACCGCTCATCAAGCCATGCTGAGGCAGCATCCCACATAGAAGAACTGAAAGGACATACAACTAGGATATACAACTATGTACTGGGGGCTTTGGGGGGAAAAAAAGAGGGAGATTGGCAACAGATGTTAGCTTAGGGCCAATCTTCCTCAAAAAAAAAAAAAAACCACTATTTTCATAATGATACCAAGATATTACAATCATATGTCACTTAATGAGGGGGATACGTTCTGACAAATGCATCGTTACGCGATTTCATCAATAGCATGTACTTACACAAGCCTAGATGGCTTAGCACACTACACACCTAGGCTATATGGTACTAACCTTGCAGGATCACCATCATATATGCGGTCCCTCATTGACTGAATCGCCTTTATGCGGCTCATGACTGAATGTGCCTTTTTCACTGTGTTGACATTTGCAATGACAATGTAAAAGCAACAGTGGATGAAAGTGCTGGCACCTTAGCACCAATCAAGGCAGTGGCCCCCAACTACACTAGCAGTCACTGTATTCTTCATTGACAAGGACTCGCGGTTAAGACAATGCCAGTTTCACTTAAGAGTGTTCTTGAGAAGGAGTAAAACTAATTTTATTAAATCTCAACTCTGAGTACTAACATTCTGTCTGATAAAACAGGAAGCACTTCCCCTGCATGCACGTATGTCTCAAGGACAAACCTCTGTGCAGTTGTTTCAGTTGCGAGCAGAACTATTCCTTTTTCTAGGGAACACCTTCCTTACTTGACTGACAGACAAGCCATGGTTATTCAAACTTGGACATCTGGCAGACACAGTCTCAAAAATGAATGAAATGAAGCTGCTGCTTTGAAGAAAACAGCTGATGCAAAGACACTGGATGAGTTTAAGGATTTTTTTCATCTATTTCAGCCAAAATAACATATTGCAACAGACTGAAGGCAGAGGATATATAAGAATCCAGTTTCTATTAAGGCAGACATTAAAGAGATTCACAAAAATGTAAAAAATGTCATTCTTCTAATTTTTGTTTTCAAAAGTGTACCTATTCTTTCATTTAAAAATATGCATTGGGTTTACAATTGTTCTTTTAAATAAACTTTTTTTTTTTTTTTTTTTTTTGCTGAGGAAGATTCACCCTGAGCTAACACCTGTTGCCCATCTTCCTCTTTTTATATGTGAGCCGCCGCCACAGCATGGCCACAGACAGACAAGTGGTATAGGTCCGCGCCTGGGAATCAAACCCGGGCCAAAGCGGAGCAAACCAAACTTAACCACTAGGCAACCGGGGCTGGCCCAATTAACATTTTTTAAGTTTCTCAATTTTAATTTCTTTTTTTTTTCTTTCCTGAGGAAGATTTGCCCTGAGCTAACATCTGTGCCAATTTTCCTCTACTTTGTATGTGGGTCACTACCACAGCATGGCTGACAAGTGGGATAGGTCCATGCCGGGGATCCAAACCCACAAACCCAGGCCACCAAAGCAGAGAGCACTGAACTTAACCACCACACCACAGGGCCAGCCCCTCAAGTTTAATTTCTAATACAGTAAGTATCAATAGATATAAACCACATAAAAAAGTTCTTTGGTCTCCTCAATAATTTTAAGAGTCCTGAGAGCAAAATGTTTAAGAATCAGTGTCTATACCATTACCAAGTTTCCTAATTCAGGCTATTTGAATAATCAGAAATGTCACTCAGCATTTGAGCCTTTTATGTTCTTTCTGTCATATCCTTAATAGCAAAGAATACGACTAACCTTACTTTTACTCTACCCTTCAGTTGTCAATATGCTAGCTTAATCAACCTTTTACTAAATTAACCTTGTTTTGAGTCATGCTTCCCCCACCTCCTTTGAGAACATGAGTAAAGCTCTACTTCTAGAAAACAGAACTTAAGCACTACCGAACACATGCAGTTTCTGGGTTCAAGGACAATGACTTTCAGTCTCGTCACTAGACCCCAGTATAAACCCTAACACAGAGAGCAGTGAGGTGTTAGCATTTCACACATCCAGTTTTAGCTACTGTTCTCCAAAGACGGTCACAAATCAAACGATTACAAGCCAATTTATAAAACATGAGTTTACATACATGAGTAAAATTCATGTTTTAAAACAAAACCCAGGCAATATTTTCCGGTAAACCAAGGAGTTACATCTCAACTGAAATAAACACAAATCCAAAAGAGTGAAAATGAAATATGTCACAATGCTAAAAAACTGCTTAATTTACTCAATATTTCAAAACTGACTGGAAGTCACAGTTAAGAAAAACATATGTTCACAGTATCACCCTTTACATATCTCTCATTTCTATGAAAATATAACTAATATACTATTTTAAAATTCCACACATGCTAATCAAAGACTCATAATTTTTCATCACTGCAAGTATCCTTTTCAATACAGCAAAGAGTTACAATAAAAACAGAATTATCTATTAAACATGAGTCACTCAGAATACAAGGGTGTAAGTACAACAGCCTCCAAGTACTTATGGTTTTATGAACTTTTTTTTAACATTCATTAGCAACATTAAGGCTTAAAATTACCTTCCTCTCTGTCTCTTCTACGTTCTCGAAAGCTTATATAAACATATTAATGATTAACTTTAACAAGCTTTTGTTTTTATTTTCAACACCCACTCTTAAGTTTAATCCAGAAAGGGGAAAAAATAATAAGCTGCTTCTTAAGGTTTTTTCTAGTTATTTTTCCAAATAATCAAGTGGTCTTTTTCTAGTAATCCAGTTCATCAAATCTTTAAACAGTTATATTTCTTTTTAGTTGCAGTATTGTCTGTAGGTTGGTTTTGCTATATATTTAAGATAAATTAATTTTCAAGAGTAGAGCAAGATCTATGCTTTAAAAACACACATGCAAACACAAAGTCTCTCTCTCGCTCTCACTCACACACAATCACACAGACACCCACACACATCCCTAACAAGGTGCAAGACTAGACCTTGGAAGCTAACATTCATACCTGACTCAGCACCTCTCACCTTAACGCCGCTAACACAAAAATTTTGTCAATTTAATCATTTGGAAGAGGGCCGGCCCTGTGGCTTGGTGGTTAAGTGCGCGCGCTGCGATGCTGGCGGCCCGGGTTCGGATCCCGGGTGCGCATCGAGGCACCACTTCTCCGTCCATCCTGAGGCTGAGTCCCACATACAGCAACTAGAAGGATGTGCAGCTATGACATAGAACTATCTACTGGGGCTTTGGGGGGAAAAAATAAAATAAATAAAATCTTTAAAAAAAAAAATAATCATTTGGAAGAGGAAAAAAGAGGAGCTACATATGCAAAATATTTATGTTAAACAAAACATAAAGCAAATTTATCAATATAATTTCTTTGGTGTTTCTCATTTACAACAGCACATTGATAATTACGTTGAGAATAAATTACAGAATAAACTGTAAGTTTTCAGAAAAGACAACCAGTAAGCACACTTTCAAAGTATTGAACTGCAACAGGCAAACTAAACAGGTATTATAAGAGGACTCAAAGGCCAAAATAAAATTAGTACTAGTTTAACCATTTACTTTAAATAAAGTAAATTTTGCATTCAAGTGACAAATCCCTATTTACCACCAAAAGCCAGACTGTGGCCCCAAGATTTTTCATATACAGCTCCTCCTCAGACGTGAATTCTAGACAAGCCCATATACATACACAGAGAAGTAAAAGTGTCCACACCGAGACCACTCAGTGGAGAAAGAACAGTGTCTTCGATAAATGGTGCTGGGGCAACCGGATATCCACGTTCTGAAAAGCTGAAGTTGGACTCCTACCTCACACCATACACAAAAATTACCTCAAAAGAGACCAACAACCTAAACATAAGAGCTAAAACCATAAAACTCCTACAAGAAAACAAAAAAAAGACTCAAGGACCTTGAAGCTGACAAAAGATTCTTCGATTACAGAAACAAAAGAGGGCCGGCCCCGTGGCTTAGCGGTTAAGTGAGCGCGCTCCGCTGCTGGCAGCCCGGGGTTCGGATCCCAGGCGTGCACCGACGCACTGCTTCTCCGGCCATGCTGAGACCGCGTCCCACATACAGCAACTAGAAGGATGTGCAGCTATGACATACAACTATCTACTGGGGCTTTGGGGGGAAAATAAATAAATAAATAAAATCATAAAAAAAAAAGAAACAAAAGAAAAAAAGGACTTCATCAAAATTAAAAACTTTTCTGCATCAAAGGACATTATCAAAAGTGAAAGATAATCTACAGAAGACAAAATATTAACAAATCATAGATCTGATAAGGGTCTAGTACCTAGAATATATAACAAACACAACTCCACAACAAAAAGACAATCCGATTAAAAACTGAGTAAAGGACCTGAGTAGATATTTCCCCAGATATACAAATCACTGACAAGCACACGAAAAGAGGTTCAACATCATTAATCATTAGGAGAATGCAAATAAAAACTATAATAAAGTATCACTTCACACCCACAAGTATGGCGATAATTCAAAAAAAAACAAGGAAAAAGAAACTAACAAGTGTTGGCAAAGATGTGGAGAAACCCTCATACACTGCTGGAGGGAATATCGAATGGTGTGGCCTCTGGGGAAAAGTGTGGTGGTTCCTCAAAAAGCTAAACATAGAATTACAAAACAACCCAGCAGTTCCACTCCTAGGTATATAACTAAAACAAGTGAAAACTGGTACTCAAATACATTTACACACATTCATAGCAGCACTATTCATAATAGCCAAAAGGTGAAAACAACCCAAATACCCACCAATGGATGAATGGATAAACAAATTGTGGCATACACCTATAATGGAATATTATTCAGCCATAAAAAGGAATGAAGTACTGATTCATGCTACAAGTAATGAACCTCAGAAATGTACAAAAAGTGGGCCGGCCTGTGGCTTAGCGGTTAAGTACGCGCGCTCTGCTACTACCGGCCCAGGTTCAGATCCCAGGCACACACCGACACACCACTTCTCGGGCCATGCTGAGGCCACGTCCCACATACAGCAACTAGAAGGATGTGCAACTATGACATACAACTATCTACTGGGGCTTTGGGGGAAAAAAGGAGGAGGATTGGCAATAGATGTTAGCTCAGAGCCGGTCGTCCTCAGCAAAAAACAAAGAGGAGGACTGGCATGGATGTTAGCTCAGGGCTGATCTTCCTCACAAAAAAAAAAAAAAGAAAGAAAGAAAACAAATGTACAAAATGAAAGCAGGCAGACACAAAAGGTCACATATTGTATGATTCTACTATATAAAATATCCAGAATAGGTAAATCCATAGAGACAAAATGCAGACTGGTGGTAGCCAGGGGTTGGGGAGAGGGAGCAGTGGGAAGTAACTGCTTAGTGGGTATGGAGTTTCTTCTTGGGGTGATGAAACATTTTGGAACTAGGTAGAACTGGTAGCTACACAACACTGTGAATGTACTAATTGCCACTGAACTGTTCACTTTAAAATGGTTAATTTTATGCTGTGTGAATTTCAGCTCAATTTTTTTTTTTTAAGTTTGCACAGATGTCTCATTTGCTAGTCTATACATCTCCAACTCAGCCAGAAAGGCTCTCCCCAGCTCAGTGGTCCCCTCTCAACACCTTCAGGGCTCCCCAGCTCATAGCATGTATACAGCTGAAGAGAAAACACTGAGCCAAAAATGACCTATGAGGGCCCGGCCCAGCGGCGCAAGCAGTTAAGTGCGCGCACTCGGCTGCGGCGGCCCAGGGTTCGCTGGTTCCGATCCCGGGCGCGCACTGACGCACCTCTTGTCAGGCCATGTTGTGGCCGCGTCCCATATAAAGCGGAGGAAGATGGGCATGGATGTTAGCCCAGAGCCAGTCTTCCTCAGCAAAAAGAGGAGGACTGGCAGATGTTAGCTCAGGGCCGATATTCCTCACAGAAAAAAAAAAAAAAAAGACCTATGAAAAGAAATAGTAAGAACGTACATTTCCTTTAAGACTGAAATTTTATGCTGGGGAAAAAACCTCCTTAACAAATTCAAAAACAAATGAAGGTAAAGCCTTCTGTGAAGACTTCCAGTCTGCATTACCACCAGCAATACTAGAAAACGTCAGGCAGCAAACGACTTCCTCCTAAGTTTCAAACTTTCAAACCACAAGGGCAGAACCGCACAGAAATTTCTCTAAAACACCTACCCATATTTCATATTCGAGACACTGCAGACGGTCTATTACTTTTTCAAGGGCTGATCCTTAAAGCAAATAAAATTATAATACTGGCACTGTCCAGAATGTTAAGAACAATAAATTCTTTCTTCTCAGTGACTTACTATGTAACTTAGCACCAAAGTGTACAAGGTGCTACATAACAACACAGAACATAGGGGAACAGTGTTTCTTGCCTTTAAGTGAATATTTTAAGGCCAAGGTGGAAACAGTACAGTAATTTCCAAGAAGTGGAAATAGATCTATATTATACATAAATATATCCATATCTATAACACTACAGTAATGATTTGAGGACACATCACCTTTCCCTTAGTGGAGCCATGCTAACTGGCTGAAAATGTCACCTAAGGAAGCTGTGTTCAAGATAAGAAATACCAACTCAAGTATGCACAATAGAAACAAATTTTGGGGAGGATTCAAACTGTCTTTCCTTAAAAGCACTTTGACCAAACGAGTCATAACTGAAAAACTAACGAATGTGCAGTATGAATAAGCAAGACTGGTACCCCCTTTGGGGAGGAATGTGTCCATCAGGCATCATGCCTGGAGTTTTCACATCTTCCACTGAATACTCAATAATCCTATTATTCCTATTGTAAAGTCCACCATGTACACTGAAGTAGGTACATAGAGGTTAACTGAAGCTATTCATCAGTAACAATCACTTAAGAGGTGGTTTCATTCAAGCAAGACTTTTATGCATCCCAACTGCATCCTCCCAAAACGGCAGCTCTCAACATCCCTACATATATAATTTGATAATCAAGTGATCCATGTCTCCGTTCGAGTCAATGATAAAAACATTTAACAAAACAGGATCAAAGACAAAGTATTTCACCTCACCACTAATGAGCTCTTTGGAAGTTAGTGATTAACTCATTAATACTTTCGGAGAACAGGTGTTAAACTATCTAGGCACGCAATTATATAAACCACATTGCTCCAGCTGTTTGACAAAGTGTCAGAAGACTATCACATGCCTTGTTGAAATCAAGACCTGGTGTGGGTAAAGGAGCCTGTTGGTCCCACTGTAAAGATTCTATACCGTGCTGTCCACATGAAGCAACCAAGAGCCAGAAACGTTGAGACAGAAGTTCACATACCATCTCAATGGGTCAGCTCAGACTAGAAACCAGGTCTCTTGACAAACTCTATTTTTTAAAAAATGAACTCATGGCATTATTTAATGGCATCATCTTTCTCTACTTCCTCAAGCCTTAAGAAACCCAGAAGTGATCCCTGACTCTTCTCTTATCTCATACTCTATCAGTAAATCCAGTCAGCTCTACCTTCAAAGTCCTCAACCTGACTATTCTCACCTCCTCCACTAAGACCACCTGCCCAAGCCACTGTCATAACCCACCCAGAGCAGGGAGGCTGCTGCAGCCTCTCCCTGGTCTCCACACTTTCCCTCCTGCCACTCTACAATCCATTCCCGCCCCCATACGGCGGCCAGAGTGACACTGTTGTTTTTCTGTTTTGTTTTGTTTTTTCAGTTTTAAACAATGAAATTGCAGGAAAGTACAGTTCAAAGAATTTTTCCCCCAAACCACCTGAGAGTCAGTTGCCAACCTGATGCCTAATCACCTTCAAATGCTAAAAACAAGGATGGTCTAGATAACCACAATAAAGTCATCACAATCAGAAAATTAAGACTGATTGATTATGATGACTTAATCTTCACAGCTCGCTGCAGGCCACCCCTCATAGATGGTGGGGACAGCCTGGGCTCCGACTCCCATGCAGTCTGCTCTCCTCTCTGGACACTCTGCTCACCCACACCAGGCCACCCAGTCAGAAAGACCCTGTCGTCACCCTGCGTGGACTCTGACTCCTATGATAGCTGCCATCCCTCCCAACAGGGACACTCTGCCTCAGGCCACCCTCCCCTCCCACTTGGGCCTAGACGTGCTGCTCTGGCCACAACAGCTCCTCAAATCCCCTCCTCGGACTGTCCCACCTACTGGCTTTAGGACAGAATTGTTCAAGAAGAAGGGGAAAGGGAAAGTGATCACTTTCACATGTAGATAGATTATTTCACTCCTTTGCTCAAAATCCTCCAACAGCTTTTTAATCTTTCTCAGAATAAAATCCAAGTCTTTTCCATGACCCACCAGCTCCTACAAATCTGTCCCTTACCTTTCTACATCACTAGATCTAATCTATGCTTGCTGGCCTTTACTCTGATTTTCAAACATAGTAAACTCGTTCTCACCTCAGAGCCTTTACATTGTGTGTTCCATCTCTTTGAAAGCTCCTCACCCCGCCCCCAAATCCACGAGGTCTCTGTTCTAGCATCAATTCCGTAGAGGCTTTCCCACAGTCCTTTCCCCACCCACCACTCCCACTCCTACCCATCCCCTTGCATAACCCAGGACAGAACAGTTTCTTGTTTACTGTTGTATCCCCATACCTGGAACAGCACCCAGCACCCAGTAGATACTGAATGTCCGCATGATGGCTGAACTCTTCAACAATCTATCTAATCAATCATAATGCCATCTTACATCTGTATGATATAGCAAAGATGTGAGAAATGGCCGCGTAATTTTAAGATATTAATGCTGACACTTTACATGGTGCTTTAGAGTATACTATTACTTGCAGCAATTCTGAGCAGTATGTGTGTTAAGTTTACTTTCTCTTTCTCACAGACAGACAAGGCTCAGAAATGTGCAATGATGTGCCCAACAAAGCCAGTAATTGACAAGATCATGACTGGAACTCAGGCCTTTTGAGCACTATTAATTATGCCATGCAAGCTCCTCTGCATGTGCGCCACCAGTCAATCACCCTCATAATCCCCAACATCCCTTCCTTTCATGTTCCAGTAATTCTGGAAGAACAGCTAGAGGTGCAGGAATACTATAATTTTCAAGCCTACCTATAAATCTATGTCTTACAGAAAGCATAATCTATGACTGACTACAGGTCTATCACACAACAGCTCTGTTTTTATAGAGTTCAAGCAAAAGACCCTTGATAATGGGCATTTTAGCACCATATTCCAGGAGTCAGCAAACTACAGCCTACTACCCGTTTTTGCTACAACATGGTGAGCTAAAAATGGTTTTTACATTTTTAAACAGTTGGGGAAAAAAATGAAAAGAATAATATTTCATGACACCTGAAAATTATAAGTAATTCAAAGTTCAGTGTGCAGAAATAAAGTCGGATTGAAACACCATCACACTCACTCGTTTACATACTGTCCGTGGCTGCTTCTGCACTACGACAGCAGGGTCAAGTAGCTGCAACAGAGATCATGTGACCCGAAAAGCCAAAAATATTTACCATCTGGTCCTTTACAGAAAAAGCCTGTCAACCACTGCCATAATCTCCTGATTTTGTGCCTCTCCCTAACATCCTGACCTCCAAGAAACATTACCTGACCTTCTGCCAAGTTCAGGTAGGGTTTTCCCATGGCACCCAACTCTCCTACCATCACTTTGCTTCCATTCTGAGACGTGTAACTGTCTGTTACACATCTGACTGCCCAACTAGATTACAAGATGCTGGAAGGTGAGGCCCGAATCTGCTTGTGCATTATCGTACCCCTGGTGCCTAGCAATGCCCATTTATACTTGCTGAATGAATGAAAGAACAGAAGGTACTAAATTCAGACAAGCTGATCTAAACAACTCTCAAATTCACAATAGTTTCTTCTAGAAGATACCAAGAAATACAGATTATCAGACTTCCAACCAAGTCATATGAACGACTCTATCCCTCGGCTCATTCCCGTCATAAACTCCAACATCATACAAAATGGATCAGGACAGGACAGGAGATGGGGGGGTGCTTTAAATTAATAGTAATAGCCCAATAGTAAAAGGTATTAACATCAACAACAACAACAACAAAAAAAACAGGAACAACGAAGGCTCCCAGGCGGAGATGTAAGTCTACACAACACTAATCTACAGGATGGGCTGCTCCCCAGTTTCAACTGCCTCCTCCAAAAATTTTTTCCTCCCACAATGCCTGAATCTTTACCTATTTCACCATGTCACACTGCCTATTAGTCATCTAATTTATTCACTCACCTGACAAGAAATCTCTTTTTAAAATACAAATAGATCTGAAAAGCTAAGAACAAAATCTCAGGCATTAATGTGGACTAGATAAAGCAGTTTTGATAGTGAGACAGAAAAAAGAGAGTAGGTATTTTAAGGAGATGAAGCCCTCGAAGACTGAGGCAGACTCAGCTAAGGTTCTAAAGTAAGGAGCTTGGGAAAAACTAAGAATGCTGGGAAATAGAACAAGAGGGAAGCAACAGATGGAAAAGGTACAGAAAGGGAAGTGGGAGGTGTCCAATACCGACACCCAAATCAATTTCCCCAGGCAGACACCCAGCCTGTAGAAAAAGGGAAGAGGACAGGGCTTGTCTCTACTCTGTGGCTTAAGAACTCTGTTAGAGGGGAGAAAGCTCTTTTCTTCAAAAGAATGACCACTAATCAATGTAAAAGGATAACAAAATTAGACAATTATCATTTGCAACCCAGAGTTGCAAAAAACTGATTCAGGCAAGAAACATCAACGGATGTTAAAACCACTGCATAAATATAAAAATAGATATTCACACAGTCTCAAAGTATTTTATTAATTTCAAAAGAGAAAAGGAACCTCTACAATAAAAAAACTGAGGGCCGGCCCCGTGGCTTAGCGGTTAAGTGCGCGCACTCCGACGCTGGCGGCCCGGGTTCGGATCCCTGGCGCGCACCGACGTACCGCTTCTCCGGCCATGCTGAGGCCGCGTCCCACATACAGCAACTAGAAGGATGTGCAACTATGACATACAACTATCTACTTGGGCTTTGGGGGGAAAATAAATAAATAAAATTATAAAAAAAAAAAAAACTGAGAAGACACCATTTTAACCAAGTGATTATCACCATCAGCAATAATGATGTGCCCCATCTGTGATGCACTGAGAAGGGTACAACATCACCTATGTTGCATTCCTGTCAAAAGTACTTAACCTGATTTTAATCATGACAAAACAACCAGACAAATCCAAATCAAGAGACACATCTACAAAACAACTGGCCTGGACTTTTTAAAACTCGCATGGCCATAAAAAAAAAACATTGGCTGGGGAACTGTTCTACATCAGTGCTACCTAATTCACAATCATTAACAGTCCTCAAAATGCTTGTTATTAATCCACGATCACAAATTGAGAGTTCAGAAATTTTTATAGCAACTTGATAGTAGAATCTAATTTTGAAAATGAGTCATATTTTTATGTCTTTATGTCTTCCATTTTATTTTGCTAGTAATTTATTTTTATTGTATTTTACAAATTATTGGTCCATAGCAGACTGGAAATAAAAGAAAAAACTGGGGCCGGCCCCACAGCTTAGCGGTTAAGTGCCCGCGCTCCGCTGCTGGCAGCCCGGGTTCGGATCCCAGGCGCACACTGACGCACCGCTTCTCCAGCCATGCTGAGGCCACGTCCCACATACAGCAACTAGAAGGATGTGCAGCTATGACATACAACTATCTACTGGGGCTTTGGGGGGAAATAAATAAATAAATAAAATCTTTAAAAAAGAGAGGCAAAGAAAAAACTGGTCCTTCACTAGAGAGTTTCAGAAGTATGTACTATTCTAGATTAAGGAGAACTAAGAGACAAGACAACTAAATGCAATGTGTGATCCTGGATTTAAATTACATATGTACATATATCTCTCTCTCTCTCTATTGGGAAAATTTAAATACGGACTATACATAAGATGACAATATAGTATCAATGTTAAATTTCCTAAGAGTTTTATTGTAGAAAAACTTCCTTGCTCTTAGGAGACATGCTGAATTATTTAGGGGTGAAGTTAATGTGTGTGCAACATACTTTCAAATGGCTTAGGAAAGAATAACGTTGTAGGATGGATGGGGTGGGATGGGGGTAGCATAGCATGGATGGATGGATACATAAAATGCAAACTGAGTACTATTTAACCTAAAAATACAAAACCTATCCAAGTATAAAAATGACAATATTATAAATTAAGAAATTAAATGAAATACCAAGTAGAAACCACAGAATATTTTCTATAACTTGACCTTTTGATAGTAAAATTCACACAGGTTTGACAAAAATTAAATAATTTAAATGGTTATTATATAATAATTCATGCTATCAGGTTTTCAGAATATATTAGTTTAAAACGAGATTTTTCTAGTTTAAACAAAGACATTAATCAGTGGACTAAAACAGTATTTCTACAGACATTTAAATTTTAAATCCTTAGTAACCACAAATAATAAGAAATGACTCAATACACAATAAATGTAGCTTCAAACAAATGGATATTACACAATTACTTTGGATATTACTATATTCTATAATAAATTTCAGATGTGTCAAAGAGCTAACTATAAAGAATAATCCATAAAAACAAAATCTTGATCCTAAAAGCATATCCTAGCTTTGGGGAATAGGAAAATTCATTCCTATAGAATGAAGAGACAAGAGAGATGAAAAGAAAAAAGAAAAATGAGTTCTGCAGGACCATGGTGAGAAAGACAAAGGAAACAAGGGCGACTGATAAAAGATGATATTCCAGAGTAACAAGAAAAACAAGTTCCTACACAATACACCACTACATGAGAAAACGGACATTCTCAATAGCCAGCTGCATTTATCCACCTAATAAAACTAAATGAAACATGAAGCCAAAAGTTGGTGTGGATGAGAAAAGAGAAGTACATATATACAACCAACAGAATTGTACACTAGTTTGCTCTTTCTAAAGACAATCTAAAAATAAATAATAGAAACTATAACATTGCTCATACCTTGAGAGTCAATATAGACTTCTATTTCCCAAAAAATTACTCTTCCTCTCCTCAAAACCAACTGCACAAAAGACATCCACAGAAATGATATTTATAAAATAAAAAATAAGAAACCACCAAAAGCCTAAAAATGTGGAACTGTATAAACTGTGATGTATTAAATTTACACTAGAAATACTATGAGTGTAGATCAGAACTCACTCAAAAATGTTTATTATATCAAGTATTAAATAATGACATTTAGTTTGTATACACTACCAAATGCAAAATGTACATACACCTATAAAATTTTTAAATTTGAAGTGACAATTAACATTTTGCAACTACTGACTGCTCTGCTCAGGATTATTTATGTTCAATTGTGTCCTTTTTAATTCAAAAGATACAGAAAAGAACAAAAAGTATTATAACACACACTCTTTTTCCCACTCTTCAGAATTAACAACTGCTAATATTACAAAAAATAGCTACATTGAGTCCCAATCTCTCCTACTTCCCAGGGGCAGTTACTTTCTGGTGTAACCCTAACAGTCCATTTTCACATAGTTTTATGAGACAGAGAAAAAGAAAAAGAAAGAGAGAAAAGAATACACACAATCATCAATATATGGTACTGGAAAACTTTTACAAACAATATTATACTTTGGTATCATTTATCAAACTTTCTGATGCAACGCTGCATAGATGACAAATACCAATGGATCTAATACATTTATAACATTACACCATATGAATATACCCCCCATCGATAAACACTGATTTTTCCCAATTTTTTTCTATCACACAGTGCTACAAAGTTTCCAATTTTTTTAACTATAATCTTATTTTTATTAAGTTAAATAACACTACTTATTAACCAGATGATTATTAAACTTCTAATAAAGGTAAAAATTAACTCCCCAAATCATGATTATCTGTATCCACCAGGTAATAAACCAAACAACTGTATTATCATTCAGTTTTTAAATACAACTACAAATTAATCATCCATCTATCAAAAGTCAATCATAGCTTTAAAATGAACTATGCATATCATATAAAAATAAAATCTATTCCAAATTTTCAAATTAAGAAGGACATATATTAAGGACACAAGCACAAAATGTTTACTTGTGGGAAAAAATCAAATATACCTTGTTTATGACTTATACTGTTTTTCCTGAAATTTTCTTAAAAATAAATTCAGATATTGATTTGTTGCCACCTACTGGTTAAAATCATATTTGAATGTCATTTCACATCAAATATCCACTACAGTTAATGTAAAATAGTCAAAAATATCTTAGTAATGCTCTTCATAAAATTATATTAAACTACTCAAATTCAGCTTTGGAGAAATTTTTAAAGCTATATCATGACTTAATAATACCTTGACTTTTAACAATATCCTCACATAAAATTTTCATTACTGTGTTGGGACTGTTTTAAAACCAAAACACCGTTATAATTTTTGAGGAATATAAAATCTTTATTTAATTAAAATACTTTCAGAATGTTCCTTTCTTCACAACTCAAAAGTTTATATGCACCAGTTTTCCAGAATATTGGAGCTAAAGAACTTAACATATTGCCATCTTTTTACAGTGGATTTGTTAGAATCAGGATTAAAAAAAAGTCCACATATTACATATGTTCATTTTGCATTTTGAATATCTTTTCCTCTATAGCAGTCCCTCCCCCTCCCTCTTTTTTTTTTTTTTTTTACACAACCATTGGTTGAAGAAAATGAGTCAGCTATCCCAATGCACTGCTTTTTAAAACCATTCTTTTAGTTACCCAGGTTTAAAAAGCATAACAAAACAAATGCAACACATGGACTTGTTTTTGGATCCCAATTCTAACAAATCAACCCATAAAAAGTAATCATGAAAATGTGAACACAGACTGGGCTTTAGATGATAACAAAGAATTTTGTTAGTTTCATTAGCTATGATAATACACTGTGATTATGTAAGAAAATGTCCAAATCTTTTAGTGATTGCTGTGGACTAAACTGTGCCCCCCAAATTCATATACTGAAGCCCCAACCCCCAATGTGATGGTGACTGGAGATGGAGCTTTGAAAGCTAATTAGGTTTAGATGAGGTCATGAGGGTAGGGCGCTTATGATGGGATTAGTGCCCTGACAAGAAGAGATGTCAGAGAATTTAATCTCTCACTCTCCAAGTGAGGACTCAGCAAGAAGGAGGCCGTCCAGTCTGCAAGCCAGGAGGAGGGCCCTCGCCACAGCCTGACCACGCTGGCACCCTGACCTAGACTTCTAGCCTCCAGAACTAGGAGAAAACAAACTTCTGTTGTTTAAGCCACTTGGTCTATGGAATTTTCTTAGGGCAGCCAGAGCCAAGACAGTGGTGTATATGGAAGCAGGCAGAGGTGAAATATCAGATACATGCTTTAAAAAAATAGATACAAGAAATGGAGCAAAATTTTAATAATTGCTGAATTAAAGTGACAGGTACTTGGCAGTTAATATGCTATTAGCTCAACTTCAAAGTTTGAAATTTCTCATAATTAAAAAAAATCTTTAAAAAAGAATTTAAGAAAATACTTTTCAATGTAATTCCTATAACCAAAACGTGAAAATAAAATGTTTTAGGGGCCGACCCAGTGGCGTAGCGGTTAAGTGCGTGCGCTCCGCTGCTGGCGGCCCAGGTTCGGATCCCAGCGAGCACCGATGCACCGCTGGTCAGCCCATGCTGTGGCGGTGTCCCATATAAAGTAGAGGAAGATGGGCACAGATGTTAGCTCAGGGCCGGTCTTCCTCAGCAAAAAGAGGAGGATTGGCGTGGATGTTAGCTCAGGGCTGATCTTCCTCACAAAAAAGAAAAAAAAATGCTTTATTTTAAGATAACCAAAGTACTACTCTGAAATTATTATAAGGCAAAAATAAAAGATGACTTGAACCTTCACCTTTGCAGTAAATTTGGTAAAAATTGCTACAAGATTTTTAAAATAATCTCACCTAAGAGTCTCAAGCCAAAAGCACTGACCTTAAATACTCATGTTCTAATTAAGCAACTTGTCCAAATTATTTATCTGCTTAAATGTCTTCAATTCCAAAAGACAAATTATTTTGGATCCTATTTATTTATTTATTTATTTATTTATTGTGTGTGTGTGTGTGTGTGTGTGTGTGTGTGTGAGTGAGAGAGGAAGATCAGCCCTGAGCTAACATCTGCCAATCCTCCTCTTTTTGCTGAGGAAGACTGGCCCTGGGCTAACATCTGTGCCCATCTTCCTCCACTTTATATGGGACACCACCACAGCATGGCCTGACCAGCAGTGCATTGCTGCGCGCCTGGGATCCGAACCCGGGCCGCCAGCAGCGGAGCGCGCACACTTAACCACTACACCACGGGGCAGGCCTCCTGGATCCTATTTAAATAGTGTTTTTTATTATACATACAATAGGTTACTGCTAAAATATTTTTAAATTATTGATTTTTTTTTCTGTTTGAAACAGTTCACTTTTTTGAACTCTTCTTGATTATAATAATTTTCAAAATAGTCTTGGATTTTTCAAGTAGACTACATCACCTAAAAATAATAAGCTCTGCCTCCTTCTAATGTGTGTGTGTTTTATTTGGTTTTCTTGCCTGACTGCACTAACGTTTCTGGAACAACACTAAGTTCTTCATGGCAGTTGTGTGAGCAGAACTAGCCAACTTTTTCACACAACATTATTTTTACTTAAAAGAACAGATACACAAACTACGCTTTTTCAGACTTGGTTATATAGCAGACATTTTCTAAAAAATGAATGAAGCGAGCCTATCAATTAAAGAAAGAGAGATGAGAGTATTTGTTGCCAATGATAAAATCCAAGCTTTCAAGAGAATACTAGAATTTTGTGAAACTTCTATCTGCCACCATAAGCATGACAGGTCTCAATCCTTGGAGACTTTTCTGATGAGTTAATGAGCGTTATTTTGGGTATTGTAAAACAACATGTGTCAACATTTGGAAGATTTGCATAACTCAGTAAGCCCTCATATTCCAAATGACCAACACATGATGATACAAAAGCAGGTATGGGGGGAAAAGTCATTTGAAGTACAAGAAAATCAATAGATTTCAATCTAACAGAGTATGAAAAGTTCATCAATATGAGTTCAGATTCCACAGTGCAGCCCTTCTTCTAACAACTTTCCTTCTAACACTTGCCAAGTTTTAGTGTAGTAATAAAGAGTATCTGATTATCTGAAAGGCTATTAAAATATTCTTCTCTTTTCTAACTACATAACTGTCCAAGGCCACATTTTCTTCATATATTTCAATTCAAACAATATATCACAATGGAGTGAATGAAGAAGTAAATATGAGCATACAACTGTCTTCTATTAAGTCAGACACCAAAGAGACTTGCAAAAATGTAAAACAATGCCACTTTTCTCAATAAATGTTTGTTTTGGAAAAGTTATTTTTCATTAAAAAAATGTTATTTATGTGACTATTTTTAAATAACAATAAACTTACAAATAATTTTTAGCTTCTTAAGTTTAATTTCAAACACAGTAAATATTGATAGATATAACCCACATACACAAAAGCTCCTTGGGAGTCCTCCATCATTTTTAAGTGTAAAGGGGTCCTGAGACCAAAGTGCTTGAGAATTGCTGTTATACAAGTTGAAAAAGGAGTAAGAACGTTTCAAATACAGACTACACCATACAGAGAGCACTTGCATTATCTCTCACTGTAACTAGCACATGTATCCCAGCAACCCAACCCATTCTACAACATTCTTCCACAATCTAATACGTGACTACTAATCTACTATAAATTATGAAGGAAACAACCATGAAGATGCTGATTAAACACCAGTGACTTTCCTCTGATTAAAGGATATGCATTTTTTACCATCAACTTTTAAAAGTTCAGGGGTTTTCACTGAGATCATCTATTGATGATCTTTGGATTTTCAGATAGTCGTGATCAATGAATAAGCACAAACCCCCCTTTTAAAACAGTACAACAGATGATATTTTCAGAAATCATGTTATATTCTCAATGCTAATTTCCAAATCATAAAACAAATCAAACAAACCAAATAAAAAAAAACCTAAACCCTGATGTTAGTTAAGAATTTCTGAGGGATGTTATAAAATATTAAACAAACATTTACATTGTGGCCTAGTGGTTAAGTTCGGCGCACTCCGCTTCAGTGGCCCAGGTTCAGTTCCTGAGTGCAGACCTACACCACTCATCAGCCACGCTGTGGCAGCGACCCACATACAAAATAGAGGAAGACTGGCACAGATGATAGCTCACAACGAATCTTCCTCAAGCAAAAAAAAAAAGGAAGATTAGGAACAGATGTTAGCTTAAGGTGAATCTTCCTCAGCAAAAAAAAAAAAAAAAAAAAAAAACCGTACTATATAATCTTAATAGACTAAATACTAACACTTTAAATACCAGTTTCCTAACAATGATAGAGCTCCTTCCTAAAATGGAAGTTTTAAGTCTATCTTTTTCAACAAGATCCTTTAAGCACAGTAATTTACTTCTAATCTAAACAAAGTAGTAAATGAATCCTGACAAATGGCTTCTGCTTTAATTTCCTAAGAAATGTTAAATGCCACTGAAAGGGATGCCCTGGAAGCCGGCAGTGGCCATCTGCCTATTTTAATTAACAGGCAGAGTCCCAGACTGAGCCTACCAACTTCTACCTAACTTCACCCACTTTCCAAGACTGCAATTCCTCAACTCTCTCTTGGCCAAAAACTCATCAGGCAATCACACAAGACTAGCCAGGTCCTAATGAGTCTCCTTCTAAATATCCAGAAAGGCTACTTGCAGCCAAGACAAGAGAGAGAAAAACGACCCAGTCAAATGTCAACAACCAACATCAGTCTTCATCACTACCTCTGAGGGGGAATCACTGACTCCATGACATCTGCTCAGCATTCACACCAAAGACAGAAATAGAAATGCTCATCCCTACAATCAAACACACTGAAACTACCCTAGCCTAAGACGGAATAATCGTTTCGTTTTCTGTTTTGTTTTTGTGAGGAAGATTGACTCTGAGCTAACATCCATGCCCATCTTCCTCTATTTTTTGTACGCAGGATGCC
The DNA here is from genome assembly GCF_020826845.1 of Diceros bicornis minor. Taxonomy (NCBI): domain Eukaryota; kingdom Metazoa; phylum Chordata; class Mammalia; order Perissodactyla; family Rhinocerotidae; genus Diceros; species Diceros bicornis. The sequence goes on along the minus strand of NC_080742.1, from coordinate 12,877,870 downwards.
TCCACAGCATGGCTTGATAAGCGGTGCGTCAGTCTGCACCCGGGATCCAACCCTGTGACCCCAGGGGCCAGTGAAGTGGAGCACGCGAACTTAACCACTACACCACCAGGCTGGCCTCCAATGAACGTTTTTTTTAAAATGGGAAATTCGAGGTTTTTTAGAACGTAAACCATTTCCTACTCTCTGGCTTATTAGTGTTAAAATTACTTCACTGTCAGAGAAGCCTATAGCATCAAATACACACATATGAAAACTTCCTTAAAAAAGATGGCCAATGTCAAATGAGATTTTTTGTAGAGCAGATTTATACTCACATTAGCCCTCCACTGGAAAGAAAAAGAAATGACCAGAAGAAATAAAATGTTAAAAGCAGACAAAATAATATGTATGAGAAGTACACACTTACATATCAGTTTTCAAAACAATTCTGGGCCCTTCACACATTTGGGAGAAAGGTCAAACATCAGTTTGTTATAGCCAACCCCACTCAGGAAAAAAGAGAAGTAGAGTCATTAGAAAGTGACAGGGAGCTCACAGGTCAAAGGGAAGGCTAGCAGTGCAGGGACAGAAAGGTTAGGATGCAGGCACTCCCAATAACCTCAGCTGCCTCATCTGGACCCTGTTTCTGGAGGGCAGGGCCTCCAATCACTAGGTGCGGGATTCGAATTCCAAGGAGGAGACCCCAGGTTTAGATTAAGTCAGGCGCCTGCCTCTCAGCTGGGGGAGGACAGAGGATGCTCTCCTTCCCCTCCCTGCACTTCCACTAGCACTCCCAAACAACACTGTGTGATTCCACAAAATGAAATTACAATGCTCTTTTCAAAAGATGATGAAATCAACGATGAATGGCAAAGGAACAACACACACCCACCAGGCAAGGTGAAGTTACTGTGTTTTTGAAACACACAACTGTAGTAACTAATACTCTGGAAATCCACAACCTTTGACATAAAACAGTAAAATCACACCAGGAAGATGTGACACAAAAAAAAGTAGACAGCAGTGCAATTTCTTAATAATCCTCCATTTCTTCATTTCTTTCTGGTTGCCATACAGAGACGTAATTACATATACTTTCCCAAACTACTATAAAGATAGAGCAACCACATTGAGTTATTTCTTTATCAAACTTTTCCTGGACTCTAAGGCATAATTAAATTATTTCTTTCCAAAGGCTATCCTTTCTGAGCTTATGCTTAGAGTAAACAAAATAACTTAACATGCCAAAACAACCTGAAGAATGTATGACACAGTATCATTCAATTACTGCCTGACACAGACAAGTACTCTAGGCTCTTTCCATACATGTCAAATTAACCCCCACAGCCATCTCATGAAGCACAAACAACAGTGGCTCTCAATCAGGGGTGATTTTTATATCCCCTCCCCCCCAACGCCCAGGGACATCTGGCAATGTCTGGAGACATTTTTCATTGTCGGGTTGAGCAGCTGCGAGGGACGTGTACAGTGCCAAGGTCAAGAAATCCTGTCTACAGCATTCTCCATTTTACTGATGAAAACAAGTTCAGAGAGAGTGAGTGATTTTTGCCTAATCCATGTCACACAAGAAGTGGCCAAGCTGCAATTTAAACCCAAGTCTAATTCCAGAATCTACAATTATTATCACGATGTACGTAAGCTATAATTATAATAAACGAAAAAACTGAAATTAAAAAATATATACCAGTAACAGCATCAAAAATATTAAAAACTTAGGGATAAATCTGACAAAAGATGTGCAAGACCTGTACACTGAAAGCTACCACGGTGAAAGAAATTAGAGACAACATAAATGAACACAGAAATACATTGTGTGCGTGGACCACAGACTCAATACTGTTAAGATGTCAATTCTCCCCAAATTTATCTATAGATTCAATGCAATCCCAATCAAAATAAGCACTTTTTGGTAAAAAGTGATGAGGTGATCCCAAAATTCAGAGAAATATGAAGTAGTAGAATAACAAAAAAAAAAAAAAACTTTGAAAAATAAATTTGAAGGACTTATACCACCTGACTTCAAGACTTAAATTATTAAAGCTACAGTAATCAAGACAATGTGCATCAAGTCAGAAAAAGAGATCACCAGAATAGAGTCAAGTCCAGAAAAAGAACATACATATATGGTCAATTAATTTTCAACAAAGGTGCAAAAGCAACCCAGTGAGGAAAGAATAGTCTTTTCTACAAAAAGTGCTGGAAAAACTGGATACTCATTTGTAAAAAAAAAAGTGAACTTTGATCCACAAAGTTAATTTATGTGTTTGATGTACAAAAATTAGCTCAAAGTGGAAGAAGTAAAAGCTAAAACTATAAAACATCTAGAAGAAAACATAAGAAGACTATCTTTGTTAGACTGGATTAAGCAAAGATTGCTTAGAATCAATACCAAAAGCATGTGCATAAAAGAAAACTGTGGTAAACCGGACTTCAAAATTAAGAACTTCTGTTCTTCAAAAGATTGCTAAGAAAATGAAAAGACAAGCCATACACATGTGTATGGTGACAGATAAAATCTAGACTATCGGTGGTGAACACGCAATCTATACAGAAACTGAAATATAATAATGTACACCTGAAATCTACACAATGTTAAAAGCCAATATGACTTTAATAAAATTAAAAAAAAAAAAAGCAATAGAATGGGAAAAAAATATTCGTACATCATACATCACATAACTGATAAAGGACTTGTACCCAGAAAATATAAAAGAACTCTCAAAGCTCAATAATAAACAACCCAATATTTTTTTTAATTGTTAAAAGATTTAAACAGGGCCGGCCCCGTGGCTTGGCGGTTAAGCACGCGTGCTCCACTGCTGGCGGCCCGGGTTCAGATCCCGGGCGCACACCGTCGCACCGCTTCTCCGGCCATGCTGAGGCCGCGTCCCACATACAGCAACTAGAAGGATGTGCAGCTATGACATACAACTATCTACTGGGGCTCTGGGGGGAAATAAATAAATAAATAAAATCTTAAAAAAAAAAAAAAGATTTAAACAGACACTTTACCAAAGAAAATCTAGGGATAGCAAATAAGCACATGAAAAGACGCTTAACATCATTAGTCATTAGAAAATACAAATTAAAACCATGAGATACCACCACACACCTATGATATTGCCAAAATATTAAAAAAGACTGGCCATGCCAAGTGTTGGCAGGGATGTGAAAGAACTGGAACTCTTAAACATAGCTGGTGGGAAGAAAACATGGTAGGGCCACTTTGGGAAACATCTGGTACTTTCTTAAATATTTAAAGATACACCATCTTCACTGATCCAGTCATCCCATGTCTATTTACCCAAGAGAAATGAAAGTGTATGTCCACATACAGACCTACACACAAATGTTCACTGCAGCTTCTTTATAAAAGCCAAAAACTAAGAATAAATGTCCATCAACAAATAACAAATATAAACAAATTGTGGTATATCCATATAATGGGATCTACTCAGCAATAAAAAGGAATGAAATATTGATACACTCAACAAGATGGATAAATCTCAAAATAATTATGCTGAGTTTTCGAAAGAAGCTAGTCACAACAGGATACATGCTATGTGGCTCCATTTATATACATTTTAAAAAATGCAAACTAATCTACATGATAGGAGATCAGTGGTTGTCTAATAAACTGGGGTGGGAGAACAGGGAGGGACAGGAGAGGAGAATTACAAAGTGGCAGAAATAAACTTTTGGAGGTAATGGACACGTTTATAATCAAGATTGTAGTGATGGTTTGACAGGTATATTCCTACATCAAAAACCTATCAGATGTGTGCAGTTTATTTTATGTCAATTATACCTCATAAAGTTGGTAAAAATCCAAAACAAAACAATATGTAAATGGTCTAGAAGGAAACATACACAGAAATGAAAATAGTACTAGAAATGTGGGTTCACTTTCAACATCTTCATTTTTGAAATATGCCAACTAAAGAAAATGTGTATCATTTATTTTATCTCATGTAATTCCAACAGGGTTCGCGGTAGTGTATAATAAAAGTAGAATGATAAAACCATTAAACAAGACAGTAAAACTGTAACCAATTAGAACTTGAGAACAAGATTTCAAGAGATAATTGCAAAAGGGAAAAGAAAGTAATTTCTAAAATTTACTCCTTTCCCAAAGTAAAGCTACTTTTAATTTTGTTCATCAAAATATCAGGTAATATCACTTCGCATTTTCTAAAATTTAAAAAACTTATTTTTTGTATTCCCTCATTTTTCATCCTCTTTATCCCATGTGCCAGGAGTTTTGTTTCCATTTTCAAATTCTCTTTCAAATTCTTTCTTTTCCTACTGCTACTGCCCCAAGTCTGAAGTCTCACCAACTCAACTCATTTCTGGAAGGAGGTGGAATGGATGCGCGCTGAGTGCTGTAGCAGCCCCTGGCTTACCTCACTACCTCAAATGTCTCCTCATTCCAACGCATTCTGAACAAGTCTTTTGGAAGTGGCTTTCCCAGGGTCACTTTCCTGATAATGAATCTTAAAATAGCTATCTTATTCACGAAAGTCCTTCCATAACCTGCTCTCACCACAGCCACACTCGGATCCCACCTATCATCACCTACCCCGGATTACGAGCAATTTGGACTCAGGATGAATCTTATACACACTCAGATCTGAAAACCTACTGGTATAAAAAACGGTCTTTCACAATACAAACTTGGCCTAGCTCCCTGGTCTCATCTCCCAACCCTTTCCCACAAAGACATTAAATTCGAGACATACCAATTTGAGGAACCCATCCTGTCCTCTCTTGACCCCATGTGCCTCTTTACACATCCTACTCTTCTCTCACAGGAGCGTCAGACACTCCCCTAATCTTGCTATCCTCCTCCCACACAGCCCCCACATGCCCCAACTACAGATTTGACCTGGATGTGGAAACACGATAAGCTTCAAATAAACTTTGAAGGAGGGATAATCAAATGGAATGTATGAAAGTATAGAACAGGAAAAGAGTAGACAGAGCCAAAAAGAGGCGAGGGAATAAACTGCTGGGCTGGGACCCAAGTACAAGTGACATTTAAAAAAAAGTGTAACCAGTCAGCCTTTGCTAAGGGACCTGGAAAACAATTTCTCCAAGCCCAAACGTGTTCTCCAGGGGTCCTGAGGGTAGGATGTGCTCACAAGTGAATTAACCAAAGGGTGAAGTGAAGCAGGAACAGAGATGGTTGAGGAAGGCGGATAGAAGCCTGGGAGGAGGCCCTGGAGACCATCTGTGTCTCAAAGGAGCTACTGCAAAATGGCAAACATGCGTAAAATTCATGACTACTGGGATGAACACAATTATTTTAGCAGTACCTGAGTCTTAAAAACAGGAGACGGTGAAGGCCAGAAAACCTGGAAAAATTTCTGTGTTCAGTTGCCAAGTTCTCTAGCAAAACTTAGGTTCTTTGAGGAAAGAACCTTATTCATCTTTCATTTCATACACACATTTGTTGACTCACTATAATGAGTGCATTTCCATTTTAGGGCTTCATGTTTCAATATCCTATTTAACTAGATTATCAAGCGTTGGTTATGAGTCTCCTGTTTTTCAAAAACCTACACTTTTTAGTTTACGTCATATCTTTCTATTTTTCAGTAACATTCTCTCTAAGGTTGGCAAACTTTTTCTGCAAAGTGCCAGAGAGTAAATATTTTAGGCTTTGTAAGCAATATGGTCTCTGTTGTAGCAGAAAAGCACACAGACAATATGTAAACAAATGAATGTGACAGTTTCAATAAATATTTATGGATACTCAAATTTGAATTTCACATAATTTTCATATGCCACAAAATATTCTTTTGAATTTTTCAATCATTTAAAAATGTAAACACCATCTTCCCTCACAGGCCATACAAAGACAGGTGGCAGGTGGTATCTGGCCAGCCAGTCATGGTGTGCAGACCCCTGCTCTACTCCCTAACTTAAAGGTTCAACTACACAACCCCTCCATTATTCCATATTTCTACAGCTCCACAATTAACTTCATTTGCAAGTCTTTCTGCTAAGCCCCAACTGTGTGATGGCCTCTGGGTAATAAACAATCAAGCATTCTTTTGACTTAAACCCATTCAGTTTCACCCACATAGCAGTTTAAAAAAAAAAAAAACTTGCTTATCTAGTTTCTGATTTAAAACACTGAAGGAAGGAAAAGGGGATTTTAAGTAACTGTGTAAATGAAACAAAGAACAATGACAACTCTTATATTAATGTCAAGTGTTAAAAGAGTCCATTATGATGATTCTCAACTCTCAGTCCTAATTTCTCCCCCACAGATTCAAACACTAAAAGTTAAACCTTAGCTTTTGAGTTTGCTAATGAGATATTCTAAACTCATTGCACATTTTAGAGAAATGAATAATATGAGCAAGACTAAAGAAATGAATAAGATGACCAAGCATATTGCAAGAGATGAGAAAATATTATAAACAAAACACATTTTATTATGTAACACTTAGAAGTTACAACAGAGAATAAGGTAAAAGCTGAAACACTATCTTTTGAAACATGACAGCTTTTCTCAAATTCATTTATTCATTTATAAATATTTATTTTATGCATGAAGAAATCAATGTGTTTGGAATACAGCTGGGCAAGAAACAAGTGCCCGAAACAGATGTGGCGTGTGACCACATGGCCTATATCCTGTATCTACTCTGTCCAACATCACAGCCACTAACACACACTATTTAATTTTAAATTGACTAATATTAAATAAAATTAAAACTTTTAAATTTAAATTAACTAACATTAAATAAAATAAAAATTCAGTTCCTCAGTCGTACTAGCCACACATCAAGTGCTCAAAAGCCAGCCTATGGCTACCATACTGGATAGCACAGATACACAACATCTCCATCATCACACCCAGTTCTGCTGAACAGCACTGGTTTCAAATATGTTATATATTTCCCTGTCTCTACTGACTGAACAAAAAATGAAACTTAACTTCTTCCTTTTTTCAAAAAGAGAGTGTAAAATGTTTACCACATGCTTCCTGGGAAGCACCATCTAACAGCCTTTCTATAAAAGTATTTACTGAATTAAAAGCTGAAAAAACTTCTTCCTAGGTCGACTCATCTATAATAATCTTGAATGCTTTTACAAGGAATTTAAAACTTTTACAAAATTCAGGTAATGAGTCTTTCACCATCGATAACTATTTCAACCTCCTTATTAGCTTTAATATGCACTTTTAATACTGTCAACTGCAATCTTTCATTGTCCTGGAAAGTAAAGAATTCTGAATCCTGACTTCACTCTGACTATCCACAACTTTCTTTCAAGTGAAAAACAGCTCCTCCTTGTCACCTCTGTCCAGTGCCTGGCACATAGAAAGCACTCAAATAATAATTGCATGAAAGGTCAATGAAACTCTAAGTCTCTCTAGTACTGTCAAAAACAACACAAAAGCCAGATTTCATTTCACAACTATAGGTATTAATAGAGCTTCAAGTCTTTGCTGCTCTTTTTATGGCATTTTGTTGACTGTAGGAATTAAAATGAACCATGCATTTGTGGTTACAGGTTTTCCGGTTCCCTAAAAATCAAGGACTTATTAAAAACTTAAAAGTCTATGGGCCCGGCCCTGTGGCCAAGTGGTTAAAGTCCCTCGCGCTTCACTTTGGCGGCCCAGGTTCGTGGTTTCGGATCCTGGGCGCGGACCTACTCCACTCACCAGCTATGCTATGGTGGCAACCCATATACAAAATAGAGGAAGACTGGCACGGATGTTAGCTCAGGGCTAATCTTCCTCAAGCGAAAAAAGAGGATTGGCAACGGATGTTAGCTCAGGGCAAAGCTTCCTCAGCAAAAAAAAAAAAAAAAAAGGGACAAGTCTACAAGGGGAAAAAATAGTATTGCACACTGCCCCAGAACTATAAAATTAATATGAAACTTTTGGTTACTTAGCTATGAAATGGACTGGCTTTTAAATAAATATGTATGAATACAATGGATTATTATTCAGACTTAAAAAAGAAGATAATCCTGTCACATGCTACAAAATGGATGAATCTTGAGGACATTATGCTAAGCGAAATAAGTCTGTCACAAAAAGACAAATACTGCATGATTCCATTTATATAAGGTATCTAAAGTTGTCAAACTTTTAGAAACAAAGTAAATGGTTGCCAGAAAAGGGTGAGGGGGGAAGAGGGAGTTGTTGTTTAATGGGTAGAGTGTTTTGGTTTTGTAAAATGAAAAGGTTCTAGAGCTGTGTTACACAACAACGTGCATAGTTAACGTTACTGTACTGTACACTTAAAATAGTTAAGATGGTAAATTTATGTTGTTTTTTTACAATACAAAAAAGAATATGTATAAATTATTTATTATAGATAATAGGCTCCAAAGCAAACCTGATATAAATTTTTCTATAGAGAACTTAAAACTTTCATGTATTAAATTATTTACAATGATCTCCAAAGTATCCATAATACTTTGCTGCTACTGAAACTTTCTCTTCAATATTATATGAAATAAGCTATCTGGGAACCTTCACAAAAATATTTTACTACAAATATATTTTAACGATACTCTATCTAAGGTAGGGTCAATTTTTATTTTTCTAGTGTAGCAATGCAATAAATCTTGTCTCATTTAAAAAAATTTTTTAATCAAATGGTTTTCAAAATAGTATCTAGTGAAAAAACGTTTAATAAGACTCTGGTTTCTAATGGGTACAGAGTTTCAATTTGGAATGAGGAAAAAGTTCTGGAGACAGATGGTGGTAATGATTGCACAACAATGTGAATGTATGTAATGCCACTGAACTCTACGTACACTTAAAGGTGGTTAAAATGGTAAATTTTGTTACCTATATTTTACCATAATAGAAACAAACTCTGGTTTCAATAAGAATTAAGAGTAGGTTTTATGTATGTTATTTGCAATAGTTTATGAACCACTATTAAGAAAAGTCATGTGTATTAATTTGCACAATTAATTCTAAACTACCACTAACAAAGACATCTCAGAGGTCTTAATTATTCATGAAAGATACAATTACATTACAAGTGGAAATTTTCCTTGAAAACAGAAGTTTAGAAAAACCAAAACACTTTCAAATTGGTCCACACAAATGACACTGGTGGTGACTTATAAGTCACGAAGTCACCATTATTTGGTACAGAATACTTTGAAATATTTTCTAACCAAACTAGTTCTGTACAATCAGGTGATACATTTTTAAAAAGAAAGAGTTTTATTTAAAGAAACATATTTCAGCTTGCCAAGAACATCTGAAGTAATGGGGGGGAAGTGTAGTGTAATAATAGTAGCATTCAACTCCAACCACACCTTAATATCCTACAAATCAGGGATTCCTCATAAATATCCATGTGGAAGTCCTAGGGCCAAGTACCAGCTAAAACCCAAGTAAGAGGTAACAGAATGGACACAAGCAGAAAGAAAAGAATCGTAAAGTTACTATTTATTAAGTAACATGTAGCCTAATATGTGTAGGCAGTATGCTCAATATATCACATGAATTCTTACGTAATCCTCACAATAACCCCATGAGACACTTTAATCCTGTTTTACAAATGAGGAAACTGAGGCACAGGTGGGTTTAACGACATGCTCAAGATTACACAGCTATTAAGAGGCAGAGCTGGGACAAGAAGCCACGCTTGTCACCAAAGCCCACAGCACTTTACAGTGTACAGGGCCCATCACAGGTGTTATCTACTTGCTATCACCTTTATAACTCACTGTGAAGTCTACTGCAGTTTTATGACCCAATTTTCCTCGAAGAAACAGAGGTTCAGGGAAGATAAACCTTCTTAGGGAGCCAGCAGCAGACCTGGGTCTGCAACACAAGTCTTCTGCCACCTCACCCAGCACCTTTCCTCCTCAATGCACCTGACCCATGTGGTGGTTTTAAAAACATGCTCACAAATTATTTACTATGCCTCTCTTCAAAGGGTAGAACCTAAACTCTCCCCTCAGTAGCTCACTTCTAACAAATAAAATGTGGCAGAAGTGACAGGTGTGAGACTTCACAGAGCAGGTCTGTGAAGCACTACAGCTTCCTCCCACTCTCTCAGATCGTCACTCGGGATGAAGCCAGCAGACATGTTGTGAGGACACTCAAGGAGAGGGCCGCACAGGGAGAAAGTAAGGCCTCCTGCCAGAAGCCATGTAGGTAATGAGCCAGCTTGGAAGCAGCTCCTCCAGCCTCAGCCAAGCCTTCAGATGACTGCCACCCTGAGCCAGAACCACCCTGTGGCACTGCTTCCAAATTCCTAACCCTCAGAAATGATGCAACGATAAATGTTTCTTGTATTAAGCCATTATGGGTTTTTTTTTCCTCTAGCTTTACTGAGGTATAACTGACAAATAAAATTTTAAGATATTTAAAGTGTACATCCTGGTGATTAAGCCACTACGTTTTAAGGTAATTTGTTACACAGTATTAAATAACTAATACAGCACATATGCACGGCAACGGACAAAAATCAGACTACTAGCGGTGAGCACAATGAAGTCTATTCAGAAACTGATAAATAATGTACACTCGAAACTACGCAATGTTATAAGCCATTATGATCTCAATAAAATTACTGAAAAAAATAAAAACTAATACAACTAGGAAAACGCACACACATACATCCCACATGCGACCAACACCTTGCCATGGAAATTAACAGTCAAGAAGACTGTAGGCTCTGCAGGTCACCTCTTTTTTTTTTTTTTAAAGATTTTATTTATTTATTTTCCCCCCAAAGCCCCAGTAGACAGTTGTATGTCACAGTTGCACATCCTTCCAGTTGCTGCATGTGGGACGCGGCCCCAGCATGGCCAGAGAAGCAGCGTGTCAGTGCGTGCCCGGGATCCGAACCCGGGCCGCCAGCAGCGGAGCGCGCGCACCCAACCGCCAAGCCACGGGGCCGGCCCGCAGGTCACCTCTTAATAGAAACTGTCTGACCTGGACTAAGGGGCAATTTCTCAGACTCGGTTTTGCCATCTGTAATACGACAGATAATAACTTCATTTTAAATACCCTCCCCATTTTACAATAACCTTTTCACTGACCTTACCTCTTAGAGTCACTATGACGATTAAATGGAAGAACGCGTTCAGCACTTAGCTGGTGCCTAACATGCAGCAAAGGTTCAGTAAACGTTCACTATACTAACCTTACTTCTTTAATCTGCCCTTCACCAGCAGCCTCCCCCAGACTTATAACCATGCTGTAAAAGTCCCCAATTCTCAGTAGGGAGCATTCCCCACCTAAGTTGTCCAACAGCTTTTTCACTGCTCTTCATTTACTCCTCTGTTGCGTACAACACTCATCTAGAACTGTCCCCTCCTACAGCTTCCAGAGAACAAACTAATAACATGGTTCTCTTCTGGTCTCTGCTACTCCTTCTCGACCCTGCTCCTTTAAAATGCAGGTCCTCCTCAAAGTTCTACCCTTGGTCCTCTTAATCTTCATAGAGCCCCAATAAACGACCTTTTTGCGGATGACCTTCTTACTCCTAAATGTGTTACAGCCTTGACTCTCACCTGAGTCACAGATCCCAATTTCCCCAGCTCAATAGCCTCATATGAATGTCTCACAAGTACCTCAAACTCAACACTCTGAATTTTTGGCCTCCCCGCTTACTCCTTACATTTTTCCCCCTCTTCCCCATGTCCAATCCTGCTTCTTCTCCCGTGTTCATTAACAGACCAAAATCTTCAAAGCCAGAGGATGAAATATCCAAAGTCATATCAAAATCCTCCCCCCCTTCCTGCTTTCAACAAATGCATGAGGCACTGTGCGGGGTGCCAGAGATACGTGGGAAGAGGGACACGACTGCCCCCAGGAGTTCACAGCATGCCTCCCACCAACCACCAAGTCCTCATGACTCCACCTGTGCAGACTCCCACCCAGCCCCTCCCTTCCCTTCCTGCCACAATCGCCCAGCCTCTCGGCAGCTGCACCCCTGTGATCACATGCTAAAATTTCTCTCCAAATCCTCAATCGCTGCCCCCACCTCAATCCATCCTGAACAGAGCTGCCCATTATCTTTCTTAAACAGGTGATCATACTACTCAGCTCCTCAAAAATCTGCTCAAAAACAGTTCCTACTGCTTACTGAGCAAGTCAGAATTCCCTAACATTACCTTGATGGTGCCTCATGATTTTTCCACTCAAATCACCTTCTGCATCCTGTTGTACACTCCATGTGTACAAAGACATTCAGGACATCTCTCTCTCTCCCTAACGCTCAGGCCTGTCTACCAGCTATTCCCTCAGAAGATCACGGCCTCTACAAAAACTCCTCTAGTCAGTCATCAGAATTAACTGATCCTTCCCTTATTTTACACAGCACAACGCCTGTACCCCTACTTGTTATCAATCCCTTCCACTTTCTGGGTTTTTTTCAGGAAGATTGGCCCTGCACTAACATCTGTTGCCAATCTTCCTCTTTTTTTTTTTTCTCCCCAAAGCCCCAGTACATAGTTGTGTATCCCAGTTGCAGAGTTGTAGCTCTTCTATGTGGGAAGCCGCCTCAGCATGGCTTGATGAGCAGTGAGTAGGTGCACACCCACGATCCAAATCGGCAAACCCCAGACCCCTGAAGCAGAATGCATGAACTTAACCACTACACCACTGAGCCGGCCCCCCTTCCACTTTCTATCACTGTTAGTTGTTTACTTGCCTGTCTCTTTGAGTAGATCATAAATCCTTGGCCAAATTAACTTGGCAGTCTTGAGTAAGTCATTGCATTATCTGAGGTTCAATTTTCTCATCAGCAAAATGAAGAGGTTAGATTAAGTAATTGCTAAGGAACTCCCAACGCCAAAGTTCCATAAGGATGAGTCTTATTTATCTTTGAAGAAGGCAGTATGGCACAGCCGTAAGCTTGGTGTTGGCAGTCATACAGGTGGTTCTGAATCCCAGCCCTACAACCTACCAGCTCTCAGTAATGGGCCTGCTGCTTAACATTTCTGTGCCTCCTCCTCATCTGTAAAATGTGAATAATAATAGTGTTATCTGTTAGAATTCTTCCAGTTTCTTATTTTCATAACAGTTTTAGATATAATTCACATCATACAATCCACCCATTTAAAGTGTACAACTCAATGACTTTTAGCATATTCACAGAATTGTGCAACCATCGCCACAATCAATTTTTGAATATTTTCATCACCCGCCAAAAAACCTCATGTCCATCAACAATCACTCCCTTTTTCCCCCCGCCCCCAGCCCTAGGCAACCACTACTCTACTTTCCATCTCTATGGATTTGCCTATTCTAGACATTTCATAGCAATGCAATAATGTAATACACGGTCGCTTATGACTATGACTGGCTTCTTTCATTTAGCATAATGTTTTCAAGGTACTCCTATGTCATAATAAGTAACAGGACTTCATTCTTTTTATTGCTGAATAATATTCCATTGTGTGGATATACGACATTTTGTTTATCCATTCATCAGCTGATGGACATTTGGGTTGTCTCCACCCAGCCACTATGAATAATGCTGTTCTTTCATTGTCAGTAATAGAAAATCCAACTCAACCTGGCTGAAACAAACAACCGCAAGCCCAGCAGGCAGTGCCTGCTTCAGACACAGTCAGGGTTCAACTTCGTCCTCAGGACAGAGTTTCTCTCCACCTCCTGCACAGGCTCTGCTCTCTGCTCATTTTCAGGATCTGCCTGGCGATAACATGGTTTCAATAACTCCATTTCACATCCTCTCACAGTCAAGCCAATATGAGAAAGCCAAAGCCCCTTCCAGACCCTCAAGCAAAAGCCCTGGGATTAGCTCTGGGTGGACTCTCTAAGGTGACAGGGGAAGCAGGGAAGGGTATCACATTGTTTTGTTCAAACAATGTGAACAAAACAGGTAAGAGATGATCCCCACACCAAAACTGAGGCCTCTTTCCAGTAGGATAAATGGATTCTGGACAGCTGAAAATTTAAGAAGCCCAATTTAAGGTTGTTGTGAGAATTAAATATAAATGCATTTAAGCATTTAGTAGAATGCCCAACACACAAAGTGCTTAATAAATGCTGGCGGCTATGTTAGCTATTGTGTGTATTAGACAAACCACATGAAATTTGATGCAATTTGACATTTAAGGAAAAAAAAGCCAATTTTATTTACCTCAATGTCATATACACTGGGTTTAAAATTAAGGCATATTCAACCCGTATTTGCTTTTTCTTAGTCAGATATAAGACTAGATCTATATCAAAAAGAAGGAATGAGGCTTCTTTTCAAAATTTTTAAGACTTCAGTTTATAGAGTCAAGGATCTCTACTTTAAGAGGGATTTCTCTGGTCTTGTGGAAAACACGAGAGGCAGAGCATGGAAACGGAAGTCTGAGACCGTCAGTGCTGCAGAGCATTTCCTACCCTAACAGCAACACTGTGGTTCAGGCCTGATACCCACCTTAATCCTTTATTAGCCAAAGTTCTCAACTCAGTCTATTAAGAAACCTTTTCTTGGGAAAACATCACGTTGATTTCTTAATATAACCTAACAGGAAACTAGAATTCCCTTCACAAATAGTGATTTTTCAATCTTGCCCAAAATATATTTATTTCATAAAGCAAGGGATACCAAATGTTTATTTCCTCTTGGACTCTGCCTAAACATGATTTAAAAATAAAAAATAAATTTAAAAAACTACTAGGATCACTCATTCCTTTTACCACATGTCTTAGTCTCCTCCCTGTCCCCTTATCCCAGTTTCAAATTACAGACCTAGACAGAGACCACCTGCCATGAACAATGAGCATCTCCCTCACGATTTCTAGATCTGATGGTAATTTCATTGCTCCAATTCACTTTGAAGACCTAGGCTTAGACAACATATCTCCTATCAATAACTTAGAGGAGTTATTGTTGACAAAAATAAAGATTTAAGCTAGCCAAAATAAACAAAGGCATGGCAAAGTTTAGATGCTTAAGAAAATTTTATAATTCCATAGCTTTCTTTTTTCCTATTATAAAAATTCCTAAAATTCAAACACCATAAAACAACTAATAGCTGCCACTTACTGAGCATTTATATGCCATACAGAGGATAAGTATTATCTCATTTAATCCTCACACTTACTCTCTGAGAGGTAAGCATTATTAGCTCTATTTTAGGATGAAGAAATTGAGCCTTAGAAAAATTAATTTATCTAACACCACTGAGAAAAGTGATGCCTTCAACACTTGAACCCTGGTCAGCTGCCTCTGACAGCAACATCAGCCTCAGCAAGGAATATTCAAAGATAAACCAGACTCTGGGTAAAGGGGAAACTATCACATCCTCTCTGAAGTTGGGGAAGTGAGAGAGTCTTCACCTACACAAAGTAATGGGATTCAAACTTGAAGAGAGTCAAGTTACAGAGCCTAGGATCCTCTAAAAGGCAAACCTATCCTCGAGTGTCCTTTACCTTGATCACAAAGACACTGCAGGTAGGAGGCATTGACAGAGCTAAGGGAAGAGAACAGCTTTGCTATTATTGTTAATAGCTACAGGGTGCTGGTTACTACACAAGGGTTCTGAAAGCCTTAGCCTTGTAGCTGCTAAAACACAAAACAAAAAACAAGATTTTAAAGCTAAGATAGAAAACACAGTTACACTTTTTTTTTTTAACTGTCTTACTGTATACTAAAATTTCCTATATAAAGGAACTTCTACCCACTCCTACCATATTTGCACATGATACAACAGTCCAGGCCCATGTGACATGTTGAGAGTAGTCTCCATTCAGAAAAAGAGAATATATTTTCACTTTTTTTTTTTTTTTTTTTTTTTTTACAGTAAAGGGAAGAATTAAAAAATAAGGCTCTTGCAATAATCTCTCTTTGGGGCCTAGAAACTTTATGTTCTGTCTCAGTCCCAGATTGCCTGTCTTCCTGCAGATTAAAAGATAGTTCCAAAGACTATGGAATCAGAATCCAGGACTCTAAGCCAGGGCTCAGGCACTAAATAGCTAAGTGACCTTAATCGAGTACCTTCGCTTCTTCAGGCCCTCATTTCTCCTACTGAAATTTCTCCCCTGAAGGAGAAACGAAGCCCTGAAGGATTTTAAGCTGTGCTCCCAGAAGCTGCCTTGGGGAGCATTAAACACAGTGGATGAGAGAAAGGCCAGGTGGGGAGGACCAAGCCCTCACCTGCCAATTCCAGAATGGTGCCACTTTCTCCACTTTACATATAATCGAGTTCTACATAAAATTGTATTTGAAAAGCATTCAGCTACTACAAAGTAAGGGTTGAAAAACACTTGTCCAGGTGCTCTCTAAAGTCCCTGCCACTCCACTGCATTCTCAGATCCACAGCCTGATGCACTGCATTTCATCTGTGAAAGATGTAGTCGATTTTACACTAATGCTGCAATTAACATTTTGGTAAATCCTATTTTAGGATAAAACACATCATGCCCCCCTCCCCAAAAAAACTTTCAATGGGATATTCTAGAAATAAAAATAATCAATAGAATAAGAGTCCCTATTTAAGTGGCTGCAATAGCTAAGCTGGCAGCAGAAACAGCAGCGGCAACCTTTGTTCCCTAGACGCCAGAAGCACCAATGGCACCTGGTGACCAAAGGAAGCAGCCAGGCAGAGGATCCCCAAGAGCCAGGCACATCTCTTCTAAGTAGACTGTCCATCTTCTCTCTTCTACATCTCAAGTAAACTTCTGCTTCCTGGGGTTACAAAGGTACCCCTGGGTTGAAGTCTTTCTTTACTCCTTCTCCCAGCCCACCTAGTAAAAATGCACACTTCACGCAATCTGTCCAGGGCACAGCTACTAAACTTCAGCAGCATAGGGGATGCGGGCACCCACACTCTGTGTTCAGTAAGGTGAATAACAGTCTAGTGTGTTACAACATATCCAGGTTTAAAGCATTCAACAATCTCATCCAGATGTTCCCTCTCGTCCCTAGCCTTTTAGGCCCCACATTCTAAAATCCTAACTTGAGAACTATAATGTCTAAAAATATTTACATTAATAATTTGTCCAAGAGATAGCTGAAATAAATGGACTCTAGAATTGATAAACTAATTATTAATTTTAAACTTATTAGCAAAGCAGTCAAAGATATTCAACGTGGAACTGAATTCAAATATCAGAGGCAAAACATTACATACACATTATGTAGGATTTATCTAGTAAGGCTAAGAACACAGCATAAAGTATCATATATGCCCAAATACAAGCCACGGTCTTTTCCCAAAAATTATCCCTCAAAAAAGAGGTGGTTTCCTTATACTCTAGTCCTTACAAAGCCTTTATTATGATAGACTGCTCTCTCAATTACCTTATTTTTACCATAATAAGGCCAAAAAATAATCTTCAAGACAAGAGGAAATGAACAATCAGGATTTCATTAATGCTAGGCTTGTTGGCAGATGGTAACAAACTGTGACCTGTGTACCTCAAAAGAGAAAGATCATTCCTAGAGGCACAGGGCTCAGAGGAGTCCTGGTCAGACAGAGAAGGGAGAAGAGATGAAACGCTCTCCCTGACTGAGACCTGTTTGGGGGACTGTCTGAAATCACTTTAATCAATACTAAGTTGGGAGGCTTACAGACATCAACCTAACAATAAATTAAAAAATAAATAAAATCAATTTTAAAGGGGGCAAATAAGTCCAACACGTTTTTGGAATTATTCCTTGGGGTATGACTTTATTAATGCTATATACAAGCCTTTTTTTTAATTGCTTTAAAAAACAAATTGTGATAAATTTAATTCCATAGAATGAATGAGGGAAAAAAATTGTGGTAACAAATTTAATTCCATAGAATGAATGAGGAAAAAAAAAATGTCCCACAGTTTTGCAAATGGTTAGTTAGATTGGATAAAATACCCAGTGTCAGGATCATATAGGGATTCAAGAATGATGCCTCTAGGGCCGGCCCTGTGGCTTAGCGGTTAAGTGCGCGCGCTCCGCTGCTGGCGGCCCGGGTTCGGATCCCGGGCGCACACCGACGCAGCGCTTGTCCGGCCATGCTGAGGCTGTGTCCCACATACAGCAACTGGAAGGATGTGCAGCTATGACGTACAACTATCTACTGGGGCTCTGGGCGGGGGGATAAATAAATAAAATCTTAAAAAAAAAGAATGATGCCTCTCAGTTTAGACTGAAATAAATGTGCTCTCTCTGTACTATCTTTACAGCCTTTCCAGAAATTTAAAACTGTTCTAAAAAATAAAGTTTTTAAAGAGATCAGATTTGTGGTTACCAGAGATGAGGGGTGGGAGGAGGGGGAACTGGAGGAAGATGGTCAAAAGGTACAAACTTCCAGTTGCAACATAAGTAAGTCCTAGGGATGTGACATACAACATGGTGACTACAGTTAATAGTGCTGTAAGGTATACAGGAAAAAGTTACAAGAGTAGATCCTACAAGTTCTCCTCACAAGGAGAAATTTTCTTCTTTTCTTTTTACTGTATCTATATGAGACGATGGATGTTAACTAAACCTATTATGGTAACCATTTCACAACATATGTAAATCCAACCATGATGCTGTACGCCTTGCACTTAGTGACATATGTCAGTTATTTCTCAATAAGACTGGGAAAAAAGTTTCTAAAAATATATATCGTGCTCTGGAAAACTACTAACTGATTCAAAAAGCATTTTTTAACATGTTTAAAAATCTTTTTTATTATTTATTTTTTTTGAGGAAGATTGGCTCTGAGCTAACAACTGCTGCCAATCTTCCTCTTTTTCTTTTTTTTGTTTCTCCCCAAAACCCCAGTAACATAGTTGCACATCCTAGTTGTAGGTCTTTCTAGTTCTTCTACGTGGGTCGCTGCCCCAGCATGGCCCGACGAGCGGTGAGGAGGTCCATGCCCAGGATCCAAACTGGCAAACCCCAGGCCACCAAAGCAGAACATGCGAACCCAACCGCTACACCACCAGGACGGCCCCAAAATCTTTTTTATTTTTATGAACAGACAACATAGAGAAGATAGCAGTGAATCCCCATGACCAACTACTCAGACTCTGCAATTTCAAGATAACTTTTTTTTCAGCTTTATTGGGGTATAACTGACACATAAAATTGCATCTATTTAAAATGCACAACATGATGATTTGACATACATATCTCTGTGAAATGATGACGATGATCAGGTTAAGTAAGACATCCATCACCTCACACAGTTACCACTTTGTGTGTGTGGTGAGTCAAAAAGCATTTCTAGGACCAACCCCAGTGGCCTAGTGGTTAAGTCTGGAGAGCTCTGCGTCAGTGGCCCGGGGTTCGGTTTCCAGGCAGGGACCTACACCACTCGTCTGTCAGTGGCCAGACTCACATACAAAAAAAGAGGAAGACTGGCAATAGATGTTAGCTTGGGGCAAATCCTCCTCAGAAAAAAAAAAAAGCGTTTCTAATGAGAACAGTCACTGATGTTGCAAATGTGAAATGTCTGGATAAAACTGCTTTGTGAAATGAGTGGAAAAGAGGTATTTCTAAACTACTGTATAAATTTATTTGTGGATTTAAATGTATTTGTAATTAACTTAAGAAATTAAACACCATAAGTAAACATTTGACTATTCCATCTATATCTCTAAAGTTTACATACTCAAACTGTATAAAACTTTCATCTTCTCTTTGGGGAATTAGGGGACTTCTAATCCAGGCTGTCTTACATTCAGGTACATAAGGTATCTGACAATACAAACTCTATCTGAAATGTTCCCTTGGAGACATACACACAAAACAAAGCACCCCGAGCAAAACAAAGGAAAGAGAGAAAAATCGCTGGTTAATAACTATCCACACAAAATGCTCTAACGCCACTAGGCACCTAGATTAGACCGTGCTACCTTTAACCTTGGCTGATAACGCTCCTGGAATCAAGGCAGGCTACAAGCTTAAAAACCTGGCGACTGCAGGTAATAACTTCTTTTTTCTTTTTTTGAGAACAGAACACAAGATTTGATGTCAAAAATCTGGGGATCCTATTAGACCTCTAATACAAACAGAGCAAGACAAAAACCTCTTTTATCCTTAGTCACCAACACAAATAATACTATCTGCCTATACCAGACGATGAGACAACAATAGGTAAATTCTTCATAAATTGGCAAGATTTAAAAAAAGAAAAAACATACCAACCTCTGAAATATGAAGCCCATCAGTGATGAACTAAATTAATAAATCTAATGACCTTTTCTCAAATCTCAATTTCCTTGGACTTCTCTGTCCCCTTTATTTATCCTTTTTAAACTGATCTTCTTTAGCTTCTTTTCTTTTATTTTGCCCCAATAGGCACTTCCCAGGTTCTGGCCCCAGCCCTCTTCTCTCCACCCTCTTCCCTTCAGTAAGCTGAGTGTGCTGTCCTAATTGTCCTCAGTAAGTATTCCAAGGCCCAGCCTCCCCCTGTGCACCAACTCCCTACACCGTCCCTCCGTTCAGATACCTGTCACCTCACATTCAGTGTGCCTGAGAACAAATCTCTGTCCCATCTCCAAACAGCTTTCCCCGACTTCCTTATTCCTCACTAAGCGTAACATTTTTAATCCAACTTTAATTCCGTCATTTTGTATTGCTTTTCCTCTTCATGTCCCATAATTAGCGAGTTCTAGTCTTGCTGACTCTTCCTTAAAAGAGCTTTCCAAAATTTGGGAGCTTTAAAAAAGGTTCACTGTCTTTCATTCAATATTTCCATTTCTAGGACTCCACAAAGTCTAAGAAAATCTGAAATGCAGACAAAGATATTCACTGAAATATTATAATGCCTGAAAACAGGAAATATTTCTCTAGCAATAGAGAAATGTTTAAGCAAATTAAATAAGTAAATCAGAATGTTATACAGTCATTAATAACCAGTTATGAAGTTTTTAAGGACATTAAAAATGTTTATGACAAAATGTTAAAATAAGGAAAGCACGATACAAAATTATATAGGAGATAATTAAGTAAATAACAAAAAACACAGGGATAAAAAAAAGACTAGAAGGAACTATATCAAAATATTAACAATGTCCTATATGTGCATATCTTGCCGGATGGTGACAATACGAGTCATTTTGTTTTCTTCTTTATATATTTCTATAGTTTCCAGATATGGTACAAAATATTTTAAAAATCAGAAAAAAAGTAATATTTTAATGTGTTTCCAATTCAAGACTTCTCAGGTTTCCCTAAATTAATCTACAAATATTATCTCAAACCAAACGGCAAAAACAAACTGGGGAAGGTACTTGGAAATACGACTTTAATGAATAAATCTGCAAGAACAGCCAAAAAAATTCTGATTTTATATACTCAATACTCAAGTATGTGTAGAAATGTAAGAGTTGGGACAACTGGATGAATCATTTAGGAAAAAATAAGACAGCAACAACAAAAGCCTACTAACCACAGCCAACCTTCACTGCACAGTGACCACAAGTCCAACAGCCCTTGGGGCCAGATGTTTCTCCATTCGAGTTTTTTGGATTTTCAAAATATGATGCCTATATCATGTATTATGTAACATTCCAGCAAGATCTGGGAGCATGTTTTTAAAAACGTGCAACCTACAGCCTTCCTCGCCACTCTCCTTCTGTCCAAATCAAACCTGTGCTCTAATCTCATCC
The DNA here is from genome assembly GCF_020826845.1 of Diceros bicornis minor. NCBI lineage: Eukaryota > Metazoa > Chordata > Mammalia > Perissodactyla > Rhinocerotidae > Diceros > Diceros bicornis. The sequence continues at coordinate 12,856,323 of NC_080742.1, read as the reverse complement.
GTTTCTGTCAACTCCGGGCTTTTGCTCCAAATATCCCTTCTTGCCAGTATTTTCAACCTCTCCCTTTCTACTAGCTCCTTACCATCTGCTTACATTGCGGGGGGTTGGGGGGGACGGGACGGGACATTTCTCAGGAACCCTTCCCTCTCTACCTTTTCTCTTTTACGGAAAGAAAGCTTATGCAACAAGTAATCTTTCAAAAAGAAAAAGAAGACTATGCTGTCATCCCATTCACTCATACAGCTGCAGGTTCACCTCTGTCCAAAAGCACTGTGCAGAGACTGCTCCAGCTGTGGTCTCTAACGACTTCATAACTGCCAGAACCAAAGGGCAGGACCAGGGCTCATCTCACTTGACGGTTTTTGTGGACTGCGACTCTGCTAACCATTCCCTTCTTGAAATGCTTTATTCCCTGGTTTCTGTGAATCGACTCTCTCCTGGTTCTCCTACCTCTCTGGAGCCTCCTTTCCAACCCTCCCTGCGGCTTTCTGCTCTTCACATTCAACACCTTCAGCCAACTGCCACCAACAGCCATCCCCACTAACTCCCAATTTACATCTAACCAGAGCTCTTCCCCGTGCTCCAGCTCACTGACATCTCTAATTGGAAGTCACCCAGACACCTCTAACAGCCTAACGAAAGCCATCGTTAGCTTTCCCCAACCTGTTCTGCATCCCCTACCTTGAGGAATGGCTACACCATCCACAAACTTAGTGAATTCAGAAACCTGGGACTCATCCTAGACCCTTCCCACTCTCCTCTCACATTAAATTGAACACTAAATCCAGCGAATTCTACTCCTTAAATACCCACCAAGTCTCCTGAAGCCTCCTGCAATAGCCTCCTAATGGATCTCCCATCCCCTAAGCCATTCTTCACACTGTAGCTAAAGTAACCGTTCTAAAAATCTCAATCTGTGCCTTTTAACAGCTCCCCTGTCCGTTGTCAACTTCCTCACAGCACTAAGCCCCACTCATTGCTCACCACACCCTGCACCCCAGCCCTACCTACCTGCTTGACATTCCAGCAACACAAGCATGCCATTAGACACCTCCACATGTTTATACCAACTCAGTGTGCTTCTGCCTGGAGGGCCCTCACCCTGCCTCCTCTTATTTACCTGGCAAATTAGTACTGGCTCTTCAAGATCCAGTTTAACACAACTCTGTGAATCTACTAAAAACCACTGACTTGTACATTTTTTTAATTTTTATTTATTTATTATTATTTTTTTGGTGAGAAAGATCAGCCCTGAGCTAACATCCACGCCAATCCTCCTCTTTTTGCTGAAGACGACTGGCCCTGGGCTAACATCTGTGCCCATCTTCCTCCACTTTATATGGGACGCCGCCACAGCATGGCCTGACAAGCGGTGCATCTGTGCACGCCCGGGATCTGAACCCAGGCCGCCAGCAGCAGAGCGCGCGCACTTAAGCGCTACGCCACAGAGCCAGCCGTAGAACTGTACGTTTTAAGTAGATAAATTATATGGTATGTAAATTATATCTCAATAAAACTGTCATAATTTTCCGTAAAAAAAAGACTTACAACCCAATATATTTTTTTAAATGGACAAAAGACAAAATAGGCACTTCACAAAACAGAAAATTCAAATGACCAATAAACATCTGAAAAGATGTTCAACACTATCACTCAGGAAAATGCAAATTAAAACTACAATGAGGTATCAATACATACCCAGAAGAGCTAAAATTTAAAAGAATGACACTATCGAGTGTGTGTGGCAAAGATGTGGAGCAACTGAAACTGTCATATACTGCTGGTGGGAGTGGAAAGTAGTTCAATCAAAGTTATTTCATAATAAAGCTGGGAAAAAAATATCTTTGCAATTCATACCAACACTAAGCATACCCCTATTCTATAACCTAGCAATTCCACTGCTAGGGCATGGCCCCAAGAGAAACGAGTGCAAATTCCCACAAGAGGACATGCACAAAGATGTTCACAGCTGCTTTCTCATAATGACCAAAAACTGAAGGAAACAAAATACTCAACAACAGAAGGATAAGTAACTTGTAGTATACCCATTCAATGGAATACAACAATGAACTACTGGTACTACTGGTACCTGCAACAACATGGACAAAGCTCACAGATATTATGTCGAGTGAAAGAAGCCAGACACAAGAGTTTATCCTATATGATTTCATTTATATGCAGTTCAAGAACAGGCAAAACTAATCAATAATGATAGCTATCAGCAAAGTGGTTACCTCTGGGCGGCAGGGTAGAGACTGCGGAGAGGCTTGAGGAACCTTATGGAGACTGGAAGGATCTATATCTTGATCTGGGTGGCAGTTAGGGTATAAATGTATGTAAAAATCATCAAACTGTACACACACTTAAGATGAGTGCACTTTACTACTTCATTATACACATATGCATATATATATACGCTTTAACTCAATTTTCTAAAAACAAAAATATGCACGAGTAGACTATAATTAACAGTACTGTATTACAAACCTGGAAGTTAAAAGATTACAGCTTAAATGTTAGTGCCACAAAAAAAATAAATAACTATGTGAGAAGATGGAGGTATCAACCAACCTTATTGTGGTCATCACTTCACAATATTTACATGTACCAAAACATCATGCTGTGCACTTTAAACTTACATATGTTATATGGCAATAATATCTTTAAAAAGCTGGGGAAAAAAGCACAAGTAAAAAGATAATATACCAGATATATATATACATATGCCATAATTCAATTTTTTAAAAACAAAAATATGCACAAGTAAAAGAATAACATGCCAAAAAAATTGGTGGAGCTACAACGAATGTTTATTTCTTTAAATTGTTCTGTACTGTCTGATTTTTTTTTTACCATGACCATATTACTTAATCATTAAAAAAATAAAGCTATTTTGGGGGCCAGCCCCATGGCCTAGTGGTTAAGTTCAGTGTGCTCCACTTTGGCAGCCCTGGTTCAGTTCCTAGGCTAAACCTACACCATTCATTGGTAGCCATGCTGTGGCAGCGACCCACACACAAAATAAAGGAAGAATGGCACAAATGTTAGCTCAGGGCCAATCTTCCTCAAGCAAAAAGAGGAAGATTGGCAACAGATGTTAGCTCAAGACAAATAATCTTCCTCAGCAAAAAATAAATATATAAGGGGCCGGCCCAGTGGCATAGTGGTTAAGTTCACATGCTCCACTTCAGCAGGCCAGGGTTCGCAGGTTTGGATCCCAGGCTCGGATCTAAGCACCGCTCCTCAAGCCATACTGCAGCAGCATCCCACATACAACATAGAGGAAGACTGGCACAGATGTTAGCTCAGAGACAATCTTCCTCAAGCAAAAAGAGGAAGACTGGCAACAGAAGTTAACTCAGAAGCAACCTTCCTCACCAAAAAAAATAATAATAAATAAATAAAAATAATAAAGTTATTTCATTAAAATAACAATACATGCACCACATAATGATGTTTCAGTCAATGACAAACTACATATATGATGGTAGTCCCATAAGATTAATACCATATAGCCTGGGTTTGTAGTAGGCTATACCATCTAGGTTTGTGTAAGTACACTACAATGTTTGCACAATGACAAAATCGCATAATGACGCATTTCTCAGAACATATCTCCGTCATTAAGCAATGCATGACTGTAATGCTAAAATCAAACAAGGTCTCTTCCTAAGGCCTTCCCTTACCAATCAAAGCACCATCGCATCTAAATCTTACAGTGGTCATCACACTCTCCTACAATGGTCTGTTGACCAGGCAATCTCTCCTACTTGCCTGTTAATACTTGGCTTTATTTACCTTACTTAATCTTCCCAGCATCCAACACAGTGCCTAGCACTAGGTATCTGCTTCATACACATTTGTCGTATTGAATCATATTGCTGGTAAGCAAAAATGTTTTGTTGAATAAACAAATGTGTAACAAAACAAGTCAAAAATAAGTGATTACCTTCCATGGGAGGTATTCCAAAGTCATGGGCTTGTGAGCTTGAGTTCACACCTCAGGCAAGGTTTAAGAAACCTAATAAAGACATAAACCTGTACAACAGCATTCCTAAATTGTCTCACCTGTGATTTACTGACCCAGTGCCTCTAATCCCATGCCTATCATTTTCTGCAGCAGTCAGAACCCACACTATAGAAAACGGATAAGCAATAACCTACAGGAGCCACCTACCAACAGAAAGTCAAGAGCCCAAAGGATACAGAACAGAATCCCATCACCAACAGCACAAAGATCACAGACATCGTGCAGAGCGAAAAAGAGAGACAGAGCAACAGACATCAAGAGACCAAGTTGTGGGGCCGACCCCGTGGCTGAGCGGTTAAGTGCACGCACTCCGCTACTGGCGGCCAGGGTTCGGATCCCGGGCGCGCACCGATGCACCACTTGTCCGGCCATGCTGAGGCCCTGTCCCACATACAGCAAGTAGAAGGATGTGCAACTATGACATACAACTATCTACTGGGGCTTTGGGGAAAAAAAAAAGGAGGAAGATTAGCAATAGATGTTAGCTCAGCACCAGTCTTCCTCAGCAAAAAGAGGAGGATTGGCATGGATGTTAGCTCAGGGCTGATCTTCCTCCCAAAAAAAAAAAGAGAGACCAAGTTGTGAGGGCCGGCCCCATGGCCTAGCGGTTAAAGTTCAGCATGCTCCACTTCAGCAGTCCAGGTTCCAATCTTGGGCACAGACCTACACCACTAGTTAGACGTGCTGTGGCAGCGACCCACATACAAACCAGAGGAAGACTGGCACAGATGTCAGCTCAAGGCGAATCTTCCTCAGCCCAAAAAAAAAGGAGACCAAGTTGCTAACTCACTAGAAAGTCGCAAACATAAGCCCTCCAGCAATCATATTCTTGGGTATTTATTCTACAGAAATGGAAACATCTTCACATAAAAACCTGTGCACAAATGTTCAGCAGGTTTATTTGGAAGAATCAAAAACTAGAAACTATCCAAATGTCCTTCCACAGGTGAATGGATAAACAAACTGTGGTACATTCACATTATGAAATACTACTCAGCAATAAAGAGGAATGAGCACTGATACACCCAACAACACAGATGAGTCTCAAGGGCATTATGCTAAGTGAAAAAATGTCAAAAGGTTACATACTGTATAATTCCACTTACATAACATTCTCAAAGTGGCAAAATTACAGTGATAGAGAATAGATCAGTGCTCGCCAGGGGTTAGCGGTGAGGGGAGGGTATGATTATTAGACTAACAAGAGGGAGTTTCTTTATGGTGATGAAGTAGTTCTGCATCCTAATCGTGACGAAGATTACACTAATCTATACAAGCAATAATATTTGATAGAACTACATCACGCACACAGAGCATGTAAAAACTGGTGAAATCTTACTTGAGCTAATAGCATTGTGCCAATATCAATTTCCTGGTTTTGACAACGTTCTATGGTTACGTAAGATATCACCACTGGGGGAAGCTGGATGAAGGTTCACAGGGAACCCTATACTACTTCTGCAACTTCTTGTAAGTCATATTATTTCAAAATAAAAAGTTTTAACTTAAAAAAAAAAAGGAGTTAAAAAGTAATTTACAAAACATAGTTAAAATGTCTATATTACCTAAAGCAATCTACAGATTCAATGCAATCCCAATCAGAATCTCAATGATATTCTTCACAGAAATAGAAAAAAGAATACTAAAATTTATATGGGGCAACAAAAGACCCCGAATAGCTAAAGAAATCCTAAAGAAAAAGAACAAAGCAGGAGGCATCACAATTCCTGACTTCAAAACATACTACAAAGCAATAGTAATCAAAACAGCATGGTACTGGTACAAAAACAGACACACAGATCAATGGAACAGAATTGAAAGCCCAGAAATAAAACCACACATATACGGACAGCTAATTTTCGACAAAGGTGCTAAGGACATGCAATGGAGAAAGGAAAGTCTCTTCAATAAATGGTGTTGGGAAAACTGGACAGCCACATGCAAAAGAATGAAAGTGGACCATGTGCTATCGCCATTCACAAAAATTAACTCAAAATGGATCAAAGACCTGAAGGTGAGACCTGAAACTATAAAACTCATAGAAGAAAATATAGGCAACACACTATTTGACATTGGGTTTAAAGGAATCTTTTCGGATGACATGCCTACCCAGACTAGGGAAACTAAAGAAAAAATAAACAAGTGGGACTTTATCAGACTAAAGAGCTTTTATAAGACAAATGAAATCAGAATCAAGATGAACAAACAACCAACCAGCTGGGAGAGAATATTTGCAAAACATACATCTGACAAGGGGTTGATCTCCATAATATATAAAGAACTCACACAATTGAACAACAAAAAAACAAACAACCCGATCAAAAAATGGGCAGAGGAAATGAACAGACACTTCTCCAAGGAAGATATACAGATGGCCAATAGGCACATGAAAAGATGCTCAACATCACTAATCATCAGGGAAATGCAAATCAAAACAACACTAAGATACCACCTCACGCCCGTTAGAATGGCTATAATCACCAAGACAAAAAACAACAAATGTTGGAGAGGATGTGGAGAAACAGGAACCCTCATACACAGCTGGTGGGAATGCAAATTGGTGCAGCCTCTATGGAAAACGGTATGGAGATTCCTCAAAGAATTAAAAATAGAGATGCCCTATGATCCAGCCATCCCACTACTGGGAATCTATCCAACGCACCTGAAATCAACAATCCAAAGAGGCTTATGCACCCCTATGTTCATTGCAGCATTATTCACCATAGCCAAGAAGTGGAAGCAACCTAAGTGTCCCTCGACTGACGATTGGATTAAGAAAATGTGGTATATATATACAATGGAATACTACTCAGCCATAAAAAAAGACAAAATCGTCCCATTTGCAACAACATGGATGGACCTGGAGCGTATTATGTTAAGTGAAATAAGCCAGAAAGAGAAAGACAAACACTGTATGATCTCACTCATATGTGGAATATAAACCAACACATGGACAGAGAAAACTGGACTGTGGTTACCCGGGAAGTGGGGGTGGGGGGTGGGCACAAGGGGTGAAGGGAGTCATATATGGGGTGATGGACAAACAAAAATGTACAACCCAAAATTTCACAATGTTAGAAACCATTAAAATATCAATAAAAAAAATATATATATATAAAAAAAATAAAAAAAAAAATAAAAAAAAAGTAATTTACAGCCAAAAAAGTGAAAAGAACCCAAATGTCCATCAATGGATGGAATGGATACATAAAATGCGGTATATCAACATAATGAAACATTATTTGGCAATATAAAGGTACGAAGTACCAATACATCCTACAACATGGATGAACTCTGAACAACCTATGCTACATGAAAGAAATAAGTAAGACACAAGACCATATATTGTATGATTCCATTTGTATGAATATCCAGAATCGGTAAGTTCACAGAGACAGAAAATAAATTAGTGGTTGTTGGGGGCAGGGGAGAATGAGGAATGACCGCTAAACAAGCACAGAGTTTCTCTTTTGCGATGATGAAACTGTTCTAGAATTAGATAATGGTGATAGCTGCACAACTTCAGTATATTCAACTTTGTGAATATACTAAAAACCAGTGAATTATACACTTTAAAATATAAATTTTATGGTATGTGAATTATGTCTCAATAAAAAAATTACATGTGGGGAAAAAAAACAATAAAAAAGATCTTTAAAAAATTTTACACACATACACATGCCCCTGAGCAAAAATCTATCCCAAGCCGTGTGATTTAGCTAACTCTTAAGATCCATGATTAAATGACACTGTAGTCCTTTCCTGCTGCCTGTTACTCACAAAGAAGCACAATTAATAATTAGCAAACCCGGGGGCCAGCCTCGTGGGTTAGCGGTTGGGTGCGAGGGCTCCGCTGCTGGCGGCCCGGGTTCGGATCCTTGGCGTGCACCGATGCAGCGCTTGTCCGGCCATGCTGAGGCCACGTCCCACATACAGCAACCAGAAGGATGTGCAACTATGACATACAACTATCTACTGGGGCTTTGGGGAAAAAAAGGAGGAGGACTGGCATGGATGTTAGCTCAAGGCTGATCTTCCTCACAAAAAGAAATAATAATAATAATTAGCAAACTAAACTCACTGAAACAATCTGATGAGATTAAAATTTTGACCCAGCTAAGTAGAGAAATCTTAATCTCATTCCTGACAACTACAAATTCCAATATACTAAAAAAGTAGCCTATAGGAATTGGCTCAATTCACAGAAGCTCACAGAATTGAATTGAACTAAAATGAATGAAGAGCCAGCTTGCATACACAAGTAGAAAATGACAAAAGTAGACCATATTACATCAAGCCAGGCCCACGGAGACACATAATTCAAGTCTGCCAGTCATTATAGTAATGCAGTTTAAAATTAGACCTATTACTCCTTTTCCTCCTCTGGAGAATTAATCAAAAAGCAAAAATACTGGGCATCAGGAGACCTGAATTCTGGTCCACACTAAGCTAACTGTGTGACCTTAACCTCTGTCAGAGCTGTCTGTAAAATGAGGAACACGTCCAAGGTCACTAGTCCCCTGAAGTCTCCCCTACCACTTCTCCCCAGCGCCACCCCTGCACCCTGAACCCAGTCACCCTCGTGTCCCACATACCACAGAAGGCCAGCTCCCCTGTCCCCCACAATCCACTCTCCACAGTGACAGCCAGCACTCTTTCTAACACAGGACTCAGATCCTGTCACTCCCATCCGTAAGCCTCCCAACGGCCCACAAGGCGAGGCCTACCCACTCCGACTCCTCCTCCCTCACCATCCTCTCAGGTAGCCCTCCAGCCTCCCTGACCCTTGGTTCCTCCAACATTCCTAGCCCACTGCTCCCCAGGGCCTTTGCCACACTCCCATCTCCTCCTCCTCACTCTAGCTTCTCTTCAAACGTCACCTCTTCAGAGAGTTGAGTGTGGAATTTGGTCCCAGACTGCTTAGATTCAACTTAACAGCTGGGCATGTTACACATGCTGCAGCCCCGGTTTCTCATCTGTAAGATGGTAATAACAACAGTGCCTACCTCACAGGGCTGTCACAAGGGATAAACACACATAAAACAGTCAACACAGTGACTGGCACAGTGTTCAAATGTCATCTGTCACTATTACTTAAGGCGCCCCATCTTAATGTTCTCCCTATCCCTTAGCGCTATCTGAAGCTGTCATCTTTACTTCTCATCCTTTTTGGGGTCCCCCCAGCCCCCCAGAACGTAAGCTTCATGAGGAGCTCTGTCTGCCTTGTTCAAAGCTCTGTCAGTCTCCTAGGAAAGGCATGCAAAAAGCCTGTGGAATATATGAATAAATATATCACATCAGGCATCCCTTTAAAATAATGTCTTGATTCAAAAAATTAAGTGAAAAATGACATTGCCTCAATCAAACAGTTATGTAATTGGGCTGGTCTCCCCTTACTAATTACCTTGCTGACCAACCAGGTCATTCAGTCCTTGGTTGGGGGGGTTTCCCTCCAATCTTATTACATAAATACAACAAACAATGGAAGAAACTGATAGATTAATCCGTGAGGCAAACGTTAATGTGGCTATATGCTAATTCTTTATAAACATACCACATACATGCAAACTGCGACACAACAAAAAAGGCTCTTGGCCATTAGGAAAGTCATACCTTGAAATATGAAACACACACTGACCTACTCAACTAAAACTGTTTTTCTACATGTATGCATATATATACATAATATACACACATATAGATTTTATATATATATGTGTATACACACACACATACACACAGCCATCCCCAAAACTGGGGACATGCTTTTTTCACCTCCTTTTTATGTTTCTGAACATAATGGGCTATGCGGAAATAAATGCTTTGAAATGAAAGTTGTGATTAAAACCCAATACTCCGGATCCTAAACATTACAGTTCTCCCCACTTATAGGCTAAACTTCTGTCATTCACCAAAGGAAATCCCAAATTTAAGGTTCTGATTGACTTGAGAGCTAGCACTAATTTTTTAAGGCATCTAAAACTACCAAATATCCATTCTGTTTTAACGTCTTAAGAATCCAATATCCAATTTTTACCCACCAGTTCCTCAAGTCCTTAATAAGTACTTTTCCCTCACTCTAATAGTTTCTTTCTTAAGAAAGGCATCATTATGTCGATATCCACGTTTTGTGAAATCCTAAAAATACTTTCAAGTTATATTCCGTTTTGAATGAACAAAAATCCTGTCATGCTATACCACCACGTTAGCAATGACTTAGGCAGTTTGCACAGATGCTACCAACGGGTATGAAATTCGCTAGGCAGAGATCAAGGCGAACAGGAAGGGAAAAAGCCTAGGAATGCTGCAGGGTAGTCCTCTAAAGGAAACAAGAAATGCTTCGGGATTTTATTTAAAGATGATCATGGACTATCATTCCCCAAAGTACCAAAAATACCTTGCCTGTATTTCTTGCTCAAAAGGAAAAGCGAAGCCACACATCTAGAAGGAGTAAAGATGTTGAACGCTGGCGGATTTTCTTAAATTAGGAATGAAAGAAGGAAAAGGAGAGAGGCCGCGGCGCTGCGGTCTCGGAGCAGTTCTCCAGGAAAGGCTTCTCGGGCGCCGGCCGCTCCCCCTCCGGTCCGCAGCCATGCTGGAGGTGGCTGGCGACTGGCACGTTTTAAATATCACCACCCCATCCATCAACTCCCCAGCACAATGCGGGCTGGGAAGCCGCGCGGGGCCGCCCGCGCACACGCCCACCGGCCCCACCAGCCCGCAACCCGGCGCGGCCGCCGCGCAGCCAAGTCACGCTCGGCCCGAGCAGAAAGTTTCGAATAAAAACCCGAGCGCCGACACGCACGGGTCTCGGAGCTGAACTCGCGCCAGGAACACGCCCGAGGCAAACCACTTGACAACCAGCTCGGGTTTTCGGCAGAAAGGCCGAGAGGCGGGGGCCGGGGAGGAAGAGGAGGCGACACACACACACACTCACACTCTCTTACGTACGCGGCTCCTCTTCCTCTGGGGCCCGCGCGCCCAGGTGGGAGCCACGCAGCAGCCTCGCGCCCGCACACGGCGCGCCGGGCGCCAGCGCCCCTCCTGGGAAGGTGCCGACCCCGGGCCGGCTCGGCGCGCCGGGGAGGGTGCGCACGCCCGGCGCCTCCCCGCCCGCCCGCCCGCCCTCGACGGCCGCAGCGGCGACTGGGGGCCGGGGGCCGGGGATGCTCGGCGGGCCGGCCGCGGGCTCGCGCGCCCCTCCCCCGCCCGCCGCCCGCGGGGCGCGCAGGAGGCGAGCGCCGGCGTCCCGGGGGACCGGCCCGCCTCCGGCCCTGGGAGCGGGGCAACTTTCCCCGGCGCGACCGCGGGCTGCGCCCGACCGGCGGGGCCGGGGGCCCGGGGGCGAGCGCAGCGTGGACTCACTTTTTCGGATGTTTCTCTCTTTTCGGCCTCCGCTTTCGGGCCTGAATGGCCAGCACTGGGGAAAGAGAAGACACACATTAACGGTCGGGCCGGCCGGCCGGCCCGCGGGGCCGCGTGGCGGGCAGGAGCGAACGCCGCGGGCCACTCACCTTTCCGGGAGCTCATCCCGACGCGGCGGAGGGCGGGCGGGGGGCTTCGCGGCGGCGGCGGCGGCGGCGGCGGCGACGCGGTGCCGAGCCGAGCCGGACTGCAGCCTCCACTCGCTCCGCCGGCCGGGAGGAGGCGGGAACCGCGCCTGCGCCGCCGCCGCCGCCGCTCCCGCGGGGGGCCCGGCAAGACCCGCCTCCGCCCGGCCCCGCCCCCGCCCCGCCCCCACCCGCCCGGTGAGCTTGGGACCCCAGCGCCGGGCCCCTCCCGTGTGTCCCGCACCCGCCCGCCGGGCCCACCTGTGCGAAGCGACCCCCCGCGACCACCGCCAGTCCCGTCCCCGACCTCCCCCTCCCCAGCCCGCGGCAGGCCTCCGCCTCCAGCGCCCCCGCGGCGGGCCCAGGCCTCCCGCCTCTCCCGGGCACCCGGCCCGCGCGACCCTCCCTCGCAGCCGCGGCCTCTCCCCTACGCACTCCGGCCAGTCGCGCCGCCCGTCTCTCCATGCGCCCTTCCTTGGCCCGCGCCTCCGCGGGTCTCACACCACCTCTCTTCGCGCGGCCTTTTCTCCCCCTTTGCTCCCCTACATCCTTGCATCCCCATGAGCGCCGCTCCTCCTCTCCGGCGGGTGTGGAAAGGGCACAGGACCAAGAACTGGGAAACCTGGGTCCTTTCACTAGCTATGTGACCTTGGAGAAGTCATCTTATCTCACACGTTTACCTACCCCGCAGGACTGCTTGAGTTTAATGAAGGAAAAGATGCAAATAGCGTGGAAAGAAGGATGAAGCTTTCGCACGTGAATTAAAGCCCAGTTCAATGAATACCACGTGTATAACAATTTAACACACCACCACAACCACCAAGTAGTTATTTTCTCCATCTTACAATGAAGAAACTGAGTCCTAGAGAGGTTAAGCAGTTTACCCAGCAATGACTGAAATCTAGGCCTAACTCAGTCCAAACTCTCCACGTATCATGCTTCCTAATTAAGATGTGAATCAACTTGATAGTGGGACAAAATGATAACTGCAGTGTTCCTTTGTTTATTTAAATACTGATAATATTTTTGAAAGATATTCATCCTGACCATTTACTCTCTCTTTGGCTATACAACTCTATTCTTAACTGATCAAAGTAGCTAGTCTTATTCTAAAGATGCTAAACCCAACAGAACAGAAGGCGCTGCTTGGAATTAAAGAGCTTTTTACTTTCTCAACTTTTTATTTTCAAAAACATCAAACCTACAGAAAAGCTATGAGAAAAACATAATGAACACCCATATTAACCCATATTCACCAGTTTTTAACATTTCGCTGCATTTGCTTTCCCTGTGTTGGGGGGGGAGAGTTGTTTTTGCTGAATCATGAGTTTTTTGCAGATAGTGTTACCCTTTACCCCTAAATATTTCAGTAAGTATCTCCTGAGACAAAGATAGTCTCCTACTTAATCAGATACTGTTATCATTCCAAGGAATTTTATTAATATAATACTATTATCTGTAACATACAGAGGTCATGTTCAAATTTTCAAAATATCCCTTTTAGCTGACTTTTTCTCCAACCCAAGATACAATCAAGGACCATGCATTGCATTTAGTTGTCACATCTTTTTAAGCTCCTTTCGTATAGAATAATGCCCGGTTTTGTTTTTTCTTATAACATTGACTTTTTTGAAGAATCCAGTTCTACTGTTTTGCAGAATGTTCCTCAGTTTGTATTCATCTGTTCCCCCTTAGATTGAAGTTACATAATTTTCTCAGGTACACTATCATAGATGATGTTGTGTTGGTCTTAGTAAATTGCATCAGGAGGGCTTTGATGTCTGTTTGTTCCATTATTGGTGATGTTGCATTTAATCATTTCTCCATGGTAAAAGTACCTTTTTTTCTTTGTATTTAAAAAGTAATCTGTGTAAAAAATGGGCAAAGGACATCAACTGATGAATGGATAAAGATGTGGTGTATATATACGATGGAATACTACTCAGCCATAAAAATGACACAATCATGGGGCCAGCCCAGTGGCATAGTGGTTAAGTTTGCACACTCCGCTTCGGCAACCTGGGGTTAGCAGGTTCAGATCCTGGGCACAGACTTATGCACCACTCATCAAGCCATGCTGTGGCAGCATCTCATATACGAAATAGAGGAAGATTGGCACAGATCTTAGCTCGGGGCTAATCTTCCTCAGCAAAAAGAGGAACATCAGCAACAGATGTTAGCTCAGGGCCGATCTTCCTCACCAAAAAAAAAAAAGACGCCATCATCACATTTGCAACAACATGGATGGACCTTGAGGGTATTATGTTAAGCAAAATAAGCCAGACGGAGAAAGACAAACACCACATGATTTCAGTCATATGTGGAAGATAAAGTAACACATGGACAAAGAAGGCAAATCAGTGCTTACCAGAGGGGAAGGGAGATGGGGGGTGGGTGAAAGGGGTAAAGGGGCGCATACGTATGGTGAAAGATAAAAATTAGAGTATTGGTAGTGAGCACAATGCAGTCTATACAGAAACTGATAAATGATAATGTACACTTGAAATTACACAATGTTATAAACCATTATGACCGCAATAAAATAATTAAAAAAAAAAAGTTTGTCATGTCTGTAGCTGTTACACTGTGAACAGCACAGAACCTCGAGGAACATTCTTCCAGTGTTGGAAAACTATCATCCAATTCAGCCAACAAGGTCACTCGATATCCTTGGCGGATGAGTTAAGATTCAACATGTGCTTCACTCTTGTCCTTTCATCTCACTCTTGAGTGTAAATGAAAACATCAACCAACATTTATGTCGGAACTATACTCAAGAGTCGGTGACATGAAGGACTTCTTGTGGAATCAGATAGTAATCAAGCATTTGTTCATGGTCTGATTTTCTCAAATCCTGGATGAATTGTAACCACAGGTTGGCTACAGATGTAACGGTTGGCAAAAATCAAAGAAAGCATTCTAGGGGGCTGGCCCAGTGGCATAGTGGTTATGTTCACTGCTCTCTGCTTTGTCGGCCGGGTTCACGGGTTCAGATCCTGGGCTTAGACCTACACCTCTCACCAAGCCATTGCTGTCGTGGCAATCCACATACAAAATAGAGAAAGATGGGCACAGGTGTTAGCTCAGGCCACTCTTCCTCAAGCAAAAAGAGGAAGGTTGGCAACAGGTGTTGCCTGTTAGCTCGGGGCCAATCTTCCTCGACAAAAGGAAAAAAAAACATTCTAGAGAACAATTGGTGCTGTAGAATTTACAATAAAAAGGATTGTATATTTTAGTATGATTTGTAAATTGTGTGCTATTTTACGGTTTTATACAGATAAAATGTATAATATACTTATGTACGTAAAAAAAAAAAAATGGGCAAAGGACTTGAATAGACATTTCTCCAAAGAAGAGAAACAAAGATGCTCATCATCACTGGAGAAATGCAAAGCAACATCACAATGAGATACCACTTCACACCTACTAGGATGACTACAATTTTTTTTAATGGAAACTAAGTGATGGCAAGGATGTAGAGACATTGGAATCCTCGTACATTGCTGGTGAGAATGTAAAAGGATGCAATCACTGTGGAAAACAGTTCCACAGTTCTGCAAAAAGCTAAATATAGGATTATTAGCAATTCTACTCTTAAGTATATATTCAGAAGAATTGAAAACAGGTACTCAAACAAATCCTTGTGTGCAACCGTTCATAGCAGCACTGATCACAGTAGCCAAAAGGTTAGAAACAACCCAAATATCCATCAACACATGAATGGATAAATTGTGGTATAGACATACAATGAAATATTTTTCAGCCATAAAAAGGACTAAAGAACTGATACATGCTACAACGTGGATGAACCTCAAAAACAGTCTGCCGAGTGAAAGAAGCTAGACACAAAAGGTCATATATTGTACCACTCCATTTACATGAAACATCAGGAACAAGCAAATCTGCAGAAAGCAGATTGGTGGTAGCCAGTGGCTTGGGGGAGGGGAAACGCGGAGCAACTGCATCATGGGTCCGGGGTTTTATTTTGTACTGAGAAAATGTTTTGGAGCTAGATAGAGGTGGTGGTGGCACAACATTGTAAATGTAGTAAATGCCACTGAATTGTTCATTCTAAAATGATTAACTTTATGTTATGTGAATTTCACCATGATTTTGTTTTATGGTTCTGTGGGGTAATATTTTGAGACCATGTGAGTATCCTTCCCCAAGAATCTTCACTCTATGGGTTAGCACCCATTGATGATGCTTGCCTGAATCAATTGTTACTATAGTGGTTGTAGAATAATAATATTATAATCCTAACATTCCATCTGTTCCATCTATGTTAATTAGGTGACATTCTTATGTAAAGAAGAGCTTTCATTTCTCCTGCCACCCCTTTGTTCTCTGTTTGTTTTTGGCTTGTTTTTTGTTTTTATTTTTGGTTTCAATATTGACAGTAATTACTGTCACTTTGATTTTTGATTCTTGAATTGCCCCATACTTGACCAGGGAAGACACTTTCAACTTTTAGTGTCCTTCGGACACATCCCAATCAGTTTTTGAGCACCTCTTCACTTTCTGGCACAAGATGTTCCAGGAAACTTTGTGCTTTCCCTAACTGGGTCTCAGAACCAGCCATTTTGCTGGTCTTGACTCCTTCTAGAAGGTGATTAAAAGCTTTGAAGCCAAAGAAATCCGATTTTAAAACCAGTTTCTTTTATTATTTTTAATAGCTTTACTGAGATATAATTCACATACCATACAATCAACACATTTAAAGTACAAAAGGCAATGTTTTTTAGGATTGTTGTGCAACCACCACAACAATCTAATTTTAAAACATTTTGTCACCCATAAAAGAACCTCCATAACCATTAGCAGTCACTCCCCATTTCCCCCAACCTCCCCTTGCTCAAGGCCTAGGCAACCACTAATCTCCTGTCTCTATAGCCCTGCCTATTCTGGACAGATCATATAAATGCAATCATATACTATGTGGCCTTTTGTGACTGGCTTCTTTCACTTAGCTTAATGTTGAAACCCATTTCTGCCTCTTAATTTCTGCATAACCTTGGGCAAGTTACTTAATTACAACATCTGGGAAACGGTAATAATATTAATACCAATCCTGCTAGATCAATGTGATAATCAAATAAGGAAAGTAAATATTCAATAAATGGTAATTACCATTAACATTAGTTGGGAAATCACACCCCATCTCTTTGCGTCCATTTGTTCAACAAATATTTCTCAAACACCTGCTATGCAGCTGGCATTATTCAAGGTATTGAGTCTACAGCAGTGAACAAAGCACACAAGACTCTCCCTGCCCTCGTGGGACATTCTACTGCCAGAAGACAGAAAATAAACAAAGTAAATATGTGAAATATATATTATATTTACTGGATGGCAATAGTGTCTATGACAAGAAGAATCAAAACAAAACAGCAACCTGTTGGGAACGTGTTTAGAAAAGGCCTCACTGAAAAGGGAACACTTAGTTAAAGACCTCAAGGTGATCTTACCAGTCTTTTTACTTCTATAAACCAGGAGAGAACTATATTTGCTACCTAGAATATTTGTGAATTGCTTTGAATTTATTAAATTAAAATATACCAACTTAATTATCAATAAACAAATTTACACATACTATATTAGATGCTCAAAGAAAGAAGGACAAATTATAGACCCAGTTTCTGCCTATTTGGAAATTAAAAATTTCTTTAAGATACATCATAATTTAGAATGATATTTTAAAGGAAATACCAAAAAAAAAAGAAGAAACAAAGTAAGAGAGTACAAGTTTAATTTTTTAATTCTACCATCACTTATTGCTACAGAAATCAAATTACTGATTACGTGCATATTATAATCAAGAAGGGGAAATATTAGAACTGGATATATCTTGGTCTCTTAGCAGTCCAAAAGGAGTGAAAAGGGTGGTATATATGCATTTTTTCCCTTACATAGCATAATGGAATTCCAGGCGAACACATCATATTCATTTTTACCAAATATGTGAGAAAATTAAAGAATGCCGCAAATCCAATTGCACTCCAGTATTTCCCAGTGAAGCTACGAAGTCGTGTTGTAGCTTAGAAGGTATATTTAGTACGTCATAAAATTGGAAACAGACTTGAGAAGTCGTATAATCCATCCTGGGGCCTTTAGTAGATGAGAACCTAGCCTCCTTCCAAAGGCTTTCCAATGCTTTTAAATTTTTAGGGAAGTTTCTTTATACCTAATCTCCACTTTCTATTATGAAGCTTCAGCCTGTCTCTTGTTGTTTCACTGGAGCATATTTCTCAGTGGCACTAGCACCATTATAACAGGGTGTAACACAAAAGTGAGTGTACAGAGCAGTAGAGCCAGACTGCCAGAGTTCAAATCTCAGTTCTGCCATCAGCTAGCTGGGTAACCTTGGGCAAGTTACTTGGTTTCTCTGCACCTTGGTTTCCTGATCTGCAAAATGCGGGTAGTACTATTACCTACCTACATTTGTTATGAGGATTAAATGAGTTATTTCGTATAAAATGCTTCGAGAAGGATCTACGTGTTCAATAAATATTAGCTATTCTTATATATATGTACATTAAGACACGTATTACTTATCTATTGCTGCATAACAAATTTCTCTCAAATTTAGCCACCTAAAACAACAAACGTTTATTATCTCACGATTTCTGTGGTCCAGGAATTTGGGAGCAGTTTAGCTGCAGAGTCAAGATGTCACCTGGGGCTGCAGTCATCTGAAGGCTTGAGTCAGGCTGGAAGATCTGTTACGAAGATGGCTCCCTCATATGGCTGATAGCAGGAGGCCTCCGGTTCTGGCTGGCTGTTTCAAAGAGGCCTCACTTCCTCCACCTAGATCCTTCCATAGGGCTGCTTGAGTGTCTGGCTTCCTCCAGAGTGAATGGTCCAAGAGAGAGCAAGGAAGAAACTACAATGCCATTTATGACCTACTCTCAGAAGTCACAATCCCTCATTTCCACCACATTCTATTCATTAGAGACAAGTATAGCCCATGCTCAAAGGAGGGGAGTAAAACCACTTCTTGAAGGGAGGGTTATCAGAGAATGTGTGGGCTTATTTTTAAACCACCACAAGGGGTCATTCCTTCTTTCTTTTAGTGCCTCTGATTTGCATGTGAGAGCCTTTAGAGACCTCTCATTTGGCTACTGTCTCAACAGTAGAAATGAAAGGATTTTCAGTTCAACATTCAGACTAAAGCAAAGGGAACGTAGGCTAGATAGATTATCTAGAGGAAATCATCAGTAGTAATAAATTTGTTATAAATAAAATGCCTACTACATATAAGACTCCTACATAAGTCAGCTAAAAAATGGCTCCTGAAGATTTGCCCAGGGCTGTATTAGGATGGATTTAGAATATTGACTAATATGCCAGCATATATCTAAATAGATTAAATGGTCTGGCCATAATAAACTATGCTGAACTTTCCCACTATGGGCTCTGTTTCTTTCAAGTATTTAGACACAGATATAGCCATGATAGAATACTCATTTCTCAAGTACTTAAACTCTCTGAGTATAAGAATTTGGCTTTCTATTTTATTATAATTGATTTAAAAATCGGGTATAAAATATAACATAAAAATAAGCTGAATATGATTTTACTCATAGTGAAACATATTCTGTTCTAGCATAGTTCGTAATCAATTCTTCAAAAATGTATATTTATAACTTTCAGGTAGGTATGGGCATTGTATATGGAGATAAAATATACTTTACCATTAAAAAGCAGCTTTAGGGCCAGCCCCAGTGGCCTAGCGGTTAAATTCATTGTGCTGTGCTTCAGTGGCCTGGGTTCGGTTCCTGGGCGCAGATTTACACCACTGGTCAGCTTGCTGCGGCAGAAACCCACATACAAAATAGAGGAAGACTGGTACAGGTGTTAGCTCAGAGCAAATCTTCCTCAGCAAAAAAAAAAAAAAGTAGGTTTGTAATCCTCATTATTATAGTATTTAATTGTATTTATTTTTTAAACTTTTTTATTGTTACATAAAATACATATAGAAATATGCATAAATCACAAGGGTACAGTAAGTTGAAGACACCTGTATGTAAAAATATTGAACATCACCAGTACTTTGAAAGTCCCTCCTTGTCCCTCCTCAGTTACTACTCCCTCCAAGGTAACCTCTCTTCTAACTTCTAACACTACTGAGTAATGCCGCCTGGTTTTTAGTCTTACAGAAATGGAATCATACACTAGGTACACTTTTCCATCTGTCTTCTTTTGCTCAACGTTATGTTTGTGCTACTGAGCCGTGCGTTGCATGCAGTAATATTTTCATTGTTGTATAGTTTTCCATTGTATGAGTATACCACTTTTTTTTCATCCACTGGTGCCATTTATGAAACTACTGTATCTTAACCCCAAACTCACCTTTCTATTCTCAGCTTTGTAATGAGGGAGCTGTGACTCAGCTAACATTGCTCTTTTGCCCATGGGCTCCCATTAGCTCTGCCGGTTGGTGGCACTGGAGGGAGATTGGAAGGCTAGAGAAGTGAGAAGGGGCTTGCTCCTTCCTGTTTGCTGGCTGTTCTTGTCACCATGATCTCAGCACAGGCCCTCAGCAGCTGCTGGTTCCAGTCTCAAGTTTTATGGTGCCCCTCGAACTAGCCTCATTGTGTTCCCTTAGAAGGACAATCAACTCCAGGTAGTATCCCCTCCACAGACATCTGGGTCCCAGCTCCCTCCTCTAAGCTTCTGAGGTCTAATAACCCATCTCTTCACTTTGGTCCCAGTCCTAGAGATGTGCGCCGATTCCTGCATTATTACTGTCTTACCTCAGTGTCTCCTTTATCCTTCTGTAGTTCTCCAATACCTGTTCAACCAAACAATGCCTTCTATTAATTTTTTTGTTAAAGTAACTGATGTAACTGCAATTAAAAATGTAAATACTTTATGTTTTCTCTCTCAACTCTAATGGATACATAATTCTACCAGGAATGGGTAATTGCATTGTCTCCAGTTTGGGCTATTGTGAATAGTGCTGCTATGAATGTTCTTGTACGTGTCTTCTTTTTTTTTGAGGAAATTGGCCCTGTGCTAACATCTGTTGCCAATCTTCCTCTTTTTTTTTTTTTTTCCTCCCCAAAGCCCCAGTACATAGTTGTGTATTATAGTTGTAGAGTTGTAGCTCTTCTATGTGGGATGCTGCCTCAGCATGGCTTGATGAGCGGTGAGTGTGTCCAAGCCCAGGATCTGAATGGGTGAACCAGGGCCGCTGAAGCAGAACGCACGAGCTTAACCGCTACACCACCAGGCAGGCTCTCTTGTACATGTCTTTTTGTGAATGTGTGTATATATCTGGAAATGGAATTGCCAGGTCATAGGGTATGTGTGTTCACTTTCAGCAGATATTGCCCAAAGTTTCCAAAGTGGCTGTGCCAATAATTGCATTGATTTTAAGGCATTTCCAGGACCTCACACTTGATTCTCAGAACTTTTAAAATTTAGAATAAAAGTAAATAAATTCCACACTATTATAATTTAATCTCTACTTCAGAATGTTACAGTGCTAAAGAAAACTAGACTCTGTTGCTTGAGGATAGACTTTGTGTCCTTAATTTCTCTATCAGCGCCTGGCACATAGTAGGTGATGTTGAATAAATAATGAGAACAAAAGGATGTTTAAATCTGTTCTTTTGTGTAGTTAAACTAATGTGAAACAGTAATGTAAATTGAGGTCAGTCCTATTCAGGGGCTGCTCAGTGACCCCAGCACCACTCCACTGGGCAGCTATAGGTAAACAGGCCTCAGTTTCCACAGGTTGCTTCTACTGCCCTGCAAGACCCATTTCTCTCCTCACAGTCCACTTCAATGACTTGATACAGGGGCAGACCCAACATAACAGTGGCAGGGGGTCTGCTCGTGGCTTGGGGCAGCCTTGTGTTAGCACATCAACCTCATCATTCAAACCCTCTCTCAAGAATCTTTAATGGAGATCCCAAACTGAATTGAATCCCTTTGAGATTTATTCTTTTTATTTTATTTTATTTTATTTCATTTATTTTTTTTTTAAAGATTTTATTTATTTATTTTTTCCCCCAAAGCCCCAGCAGATAGTTGTATGTCATAGCTGCACATCCTTCTAGTTGCTGCATGTGGGCCGCGGCCTCAGCATGGCCGGAGAAGCGGCCCGTCGGTGCACGCCCGGGATCCGAACCCGGGCCGCCAGCGGCGGAGCGCGTGCACTTAACCGCTAAGCCACTGGGCCGGCCCTATTCTTTTTTTTTTTATAATTTTATTTATTTATTTACTCCCCCAAAGCCCCAGTAGACAGCTGTATGTCATAGTTGCACATCCTTCTAGTTGCTGTATGTGGGACGCGGCCTCAGCACTGCCGGAGAAGTGGTGCGTCGGTGTGCGCCCGGGATCCGAACCCGGGCCGCCAGCAGCAGAGCGCGCGCACTTAACCGCTAAGCCACAGGGCCTGCCCGAGATTTATTCTTAAAGGGACTCAGACTCCAGGGTGCTTCCTTCAAATCTCTGAAATGCCTTAAGAATCACCTATAGAAGCCCCAAGGCAAACAGCCCACATCTGCAGACCCCACCCGAAACTTTCTCCAGCCTGACTCTCAAGAACCAATGGGTTTCTAGCACCTGCTGGGAACTCAGGCTTCCTGACTTAAGCTGACCATGGAGAAACAGTAGCAGCTTGCTAGAAGATGTTAATATACGAGGCTGACCATCATCTAGCACATTTAAATCTACTCAACAAAAATTAGGGCAGGAGGAAGGAGGAGGAGGAGTGAAGGCAACATACACATTTGTTTATAAAGTAATCTTTATGCTTCCTAGAACAACACAGTTTCCAACTGCATAAACCTATTTTTATATAATACAGGATTGTTAGGGTGACATTATTCTGATTTTACAAGTAATATAACTTTATTGAGGTTCTATTAACAGAGTAGTCAAAATAATCCGTGAAGCGGGGATTTTTTCACTGACAAAATGATGAGCAAGCAGATATACCCAACAATGAATTACAGACAATTGTATTTTTGAATCTCTGGGTGTGTAAGGCATGTTTTTGTGACTCATCACATGCAGTGACTTATAGCAAATGGATGTCTCTTCTCATGCACTATTTGTCACCAGAGAGGAGGCCAACATGTTCTGATGTCATCATGCAAGGTGGTACAAGTAGCTCCTATTTCTGACTCCTCGGACATTTCTTCAGTTCTTGTTGTTTCCCTCTCCTTTCCCCTTCCTGTCTAATGCTAGAGTCGTAGTCACCCAATACCTTGCCCTACGCATCTCTTCTATTTGGCTGTTAGTGAGTTGTATCCTATAGAACAAACTGATAAAATGCCTTCCTGGGTTTTGTGAGCTGTTCTAGCAAATTATCAAACCTGAGGAGGGGGTTGTGGGAACCCCTAGTTTATAGCCAATCACTCAGAAGCATGGGTGGTCTTTCTAGGACTTGCAACTGGTGTTTGAAACTGGGAGGAGGCACAGCTTTTGAAACTGAGCCCTTAAGCTTTGGGGTCTGTACTAACTCCGGGTAGTGTCAGAATTGAATTCAATTGTTGAAAACCCAGGTGGTGTCCTGAGAATCACAGATTTGGTTATTGGTTTTGGAAAACACTCCAGAGTCCCCATTTTGCAGTAGGTAGGAGAGCTAGGACACACGCAATTTTTTGACTCAACATCAACTTCTTTTTCCACATTGATTCCTCCTCTCGAGAAATTTTTTTTTTCATGAATCATAAAACATTGCCCATGCCCTCTTTGTTTGTATAAAAGAACTAGAGACCATTAAACCTAAAATCAAAAGAGAAAAAAATGAAGGGTAAGAGCTCCCGTGATAGTCACACCAGTAGGCAGACTCCAGCTGCAGCAAAAATTTCTGGAGGGAATAAAAGCTCTTATAACCCAATCCAAAGTTCTGAGGAGAAAATCGAGTTGACAGTCATATATTTATGTATATGCACATGTAGCATCACTAGAAATGTGCTATCTAAGATGTCTGAAAACAAATAAACTGAATATCGTGAGAGCAAACTTATCTGCTAATAGTTCCTGGCAAACATTAAAATCAATTTAGAGGAGACAGTGATGCTGGAAGTGTCCAGAAAATGAGTTGTGCTGAGATATATAAAACAAAAACCTTCTTACTATGAATATTTTCAGTGAGAAAAGGTCTGAAAAATAGACCAATGTCTTCTAAAAGTACAAATAGGTAGTTCTATAATGACAAGCTACAATTACTGTATCGTCCTGCATATTAATTTCTAATGGAGTTTGGGAGCCCCTCTGACTTGCAGCACCTTGGACAGAGGATAGGGTGGTTTTCATTGGCCTCAGCAGCTTTCCGGGGCTCTTGTTTAGATTCTATCTTATACCATATATCTATGAACATGCTCCTCCACTTCTTCATCTTGGAGAAAAACTGTCTTCTAAATAGTTTTCCCCCTAGATTGTTTTGTTCAACTACATAAAATTGTGGTTTTAAAAATGTAAATATATAATCCTAGGAAAAAAACGTAAAAATATTTTCACACTTAAGGTACAAGATTACTGTAATGTCTTTCACTGGTTGACTAGTCTTTTGATACCCAGCCTTCCTCACTACAAATGTCCTGTGCTACTAACACTATAGCCAGACATTCCTCATCCCCTCCTTCAGACAGCTCGCTGCTAATCAGAGCCTTATAGAAACTTGCTTCCGTAGCCCCAGCAGAAGAAAAAGCTTACTTGTTCTTATTTCCCTTGAACCACCCTCACACTTTCTCTCCTCCTTTGTCATGTACCAGATCCAAACCAACTCCCTCCAGTAGCAGACATCATTGGATGCCCACCCAGAAACCATTTTCATTTTAATCCATGCTGGAAGAGCTCTATTTTTTGTTTCTGTGTTCACCATCCCTCCATGATTTGAGTTCATTTTGATTGATCTAATCCAGTGGTTCTCAAAGTTGTTGGTCTCAAAATCTCTTGACACTCTCAAAAATGGTTGAGAACCTCAAAGGACTTTTGTGTTATGTATAGCTACTTACACTAGAAATTAAGATCAGAAAAATTTTTATTTATTAATTTATTTAAAAATAACAATAATACACCCACTACATGTTCATTTAAATGACATTTGTAGCGAAAAATAACTATTTTTCTGACATACAATATTTAGTTAGAAAAGTAGCACTGTTTTACACTTTGCAAATCTCTCTAACGTCTGACTTAATAGAAGACGAATTTCATATCTGTATCTGCAGTCAATCCTTTGCCATCCCATGTCATGTAGCCTCTGGAAGACTCCACTGTCCACTCCTGAGAGAATGAGAATTAAAAGGAAAATATGAAAAATGAAAGTAGTTTAGACTAGCTAAAAGGATCTCCAGGGCTTCCCAGACCACATGTTAGGAGCCACTGGTTTAAACCCATCATGGTGGTCCCTTAGGAGTAAGCATGTGACCCACTTCTTCTCAATGAGACATGAAGGGACCTCTTCTAGAGGACTTTTTGGAAAGGTTTTTTTTGTCCTTAAAAAAAAAAGAGATGTTTATCAGCCAGTGATTGGTTTAAGAACAGAAACCACTTGGGGCTGGCCCAGTGGCGTAGTGGTTAAGTGCCCACACTCCCCTGCAGCGCGGCCCGGGGTTCACAGTTTCCGATCATGGGCGTGCACCAACGCACCACTTGTCAAGCCATGCTGTGGCGGGGTCCCATATAAAGTAGAGGAAGATGGGCATGGACATTAGCCCAGGGCCAATCTTCCTCAGCAAAAAGAGGAGGATTGGCATTGGATGTTAGCTTAGGACTAATCTTCCTCACACACACACACACAAAGAATAGAAACCACTCTAAATATACCCACAGAAAAGGGATTTAATACAGCGAATAAGGTGTTTAGAAAGTCATTGAAAGGGCTGGAAGAACAGACATCAGAGGCTGCCACTGGACTTTGATTCAACATCACGTCACTGGAGCAGCAATGCAAAGATCAGGAAGCTGCTACAACCGCCTCACACTCATGAAGCTAGGAGTTAGACTTGGGACTCCACTGTGAGCACATCGCCTCAGCCGCCTCAGCCATCTCAGCCATGAGAAGATGGTTTCCGTCTCGTTTCCATCTTTCACCTCTCTCTACTACATCTCATTGGCAGGACCTGATTCATATCCAGAATTCTAGCTGCCAAGGAATCTGGAAAATATGGTTTTTAGTTTTCTAGACTTTCCAAATAGAAGACAAGTAAAACGGATATTGAGAGAACCAATCCAAGGATCCACCACAAGCGGCAAAAGAAGAAATGATCCTTTCCTTTCTGCTGGATGCCATGATGTGAGGGGAGTCAGGAGGGAGTTCATAAAAAGAGAAGATGCTGAGGATGGCAGAGGGGAAATGGGGAAGGACACAGGGTCTTTGACAACATACTTGAGCTACTGAATTAACCAGCCTTGAAACTGCTTACCTCTAGGTTTGTTATTATATAAGATAGTAAATCTCATTATTTAAACCATTTTAAGTTGGGTTTTCACCCAACCTCTCCTTTCTAGTTTTCTCCAGCCTTTAAGCCCTTGCCTTTAGGTTCTCATATGCATGAAATAAACAACTTGACTTCTCCCTTTTCAGTCTCAGCTACAATCCGCCTACGATATGCTTTCTCTGAAGAACCCAACTTATTATCATACCTCTAGAAAGCTGAGACTGTTACTTAAACAGTAAGTAAGGTTTCAGAGGTCCATTAAAGGATCCTAGTTCAAATATCTTCCCCTCCATTGCATACAGAGATTTCACCATTAGTCATTTCTTTGAGTTGAAACTTTTCATCTCAGGAAGCAGTTTTTAATTTCTGGATGAAATTATTTATCTGAGATTTACTTAGAAATTATCCAGTGGTGGGGTTAAGGAGCGGGCAGGGATATAGGTGAGACAAAGTTGGCCACGAGTGGATAAGATTGTTGGAGCTAGATAACGGGTCCATAGGAGTAAAAAAATATTCTTTTGTACGTTTGAAATATCTCATATTAGCCCGTTAAAAGAAATCATCTTGAAAATTATAAATAGTTCACCTGAGGGTTACACATTAAGTGATTATCAGACATGAAAACTTAAAGAGACATTAACTGCTCAAATTACTCTCCATTACAACAACTAGGCTAGAGGCCATGGGATGAGAGTTTCATTGGAAGGAATAAAAGGATGAGGCAGAGATTGCACATGGTGACCTGATGTCCATATCCAGCTATAGTCGTGTTGACATGTTTTACCGGCCCATTACAGTGTATAGCAAAGCATGGTTAAAATTATTTTGTTACAGGGGTCAGCCCCATGGTCTAGTGGTTAAGTTCAGTATGCTCTACTTGGGCGGCCCGGGTTTGGTTCCTGGGTGTGAACCTATACCGCTCGTCAGTGGCCATGGTGTGGCGGTGACCCACGTACAAAATAGATGAAGATTGGCACAGATATTAGCTCAGGGCAAATCTTTCTCAGCAAATAAAAATAAAAATAAATAAATAAATAAAAATAAAAATAAATAAAATTATTTTGTTACCTACATTACAATATTAAAAATATTTATGAAGATGAATTCAGATTTTCACCTTCTGTTAAAAGTATAAGATTTGACCACACTGGAACCTCACTTCCACAAGCAACATACATTCTTTGCTTTGCCAGAATCCTCACCAGGCTTGTTTCTCACGATGACATTCAGCGTAGATAGCAGAGCCAAACTGCTCTGGGTTTGAATCCGGGCTCCACTACTTTGTGCTCTTGGACAAGTAATTTATTCTCTCTATGCCACAATTTCCTCATGTGTAAAATGGGGATGATAATAGTATCTATGTCAATGGGTTATTGAGAGGATTAAATGAATCAAAATATGCCAAGTGCTTACAACTGTACTGAGCATAGAGTAAGGGCTATATGAGTATCTTTAATCAGCATTATCATCATCAGCATCATTTTCTCAGCTCCTGTAAGCATCTGAGTTTATCATCCCTGGCTCAGACCCTCAAACTTCAATGTATACTGGAAATACATAGTGTTTAGCTTCAAATGCAATTTTTCAGGTCCCAACCCAATTTTGTTCAGTAAGTTCAATTTGGGGACCAGGAGATATGCATTTTAACAAGCAACGTGATGGTCAAACATTTTTTGATATTGCACCCTATCAGTAAGCAACACTTGAACAAAGCATCCTCAATACGACATTTACTTATTTCTATACAATTATTACATGAAATGTGGAACCAATATATTATTTGCATTAGAAACAGTACAAAATGAACATTTTAGGACAAAATAAAGATAAAATAATTTTGAAAATAATTCTATTATTCACAAAATCAAAAGACTTTTTATTCTTACCAAAAATGTTGTCAATAATACCTTTGTAGTGAGAAAAAAATGACTAATTATGGTCCTTTTAAAAATTTTAAATCTTGGTTTAACACTTTGAGAGGCAACAATTCATAGAAACACTTCTAAGTTCAGCTTACTTTGGTACTTGACTTTTTTTTTATACTTTGGTACTTGATCTTAAGGGCTATCAAAGCCAAAAGAGTATCCCATAAAGGTTTAATAACAATAATAATAATAATAATAAACAGTCAGAGCAAACTTTATCAATAAAGATAATGGATAGAAATCCTTAATTCAAATAGTCCTCATAATTTTCTATTTGTGGCCCAATTCTTGTCAGATTTGACTAGATCACCATTGTTTTTATCTTGTAAAGTAGCTTTCTAAGAGTCTGCACTAAAAGTACAAGTGTTAGCTTGCATGTCGTTTCCTTATTAGCTTTTGCCCACAATACCAGCGTTATCTTCAATCTGTGATTTCTCAAGCTTTTTGATCTCAGGACCCTTTCCTGTTCTTAAAAACTACAGCCCTCAAAGAGATTGTTTTGGTGATAAATATCTCTTAATATTTATCATATTGGAAATTAAAACAGAGAAAATTTAAAATACAAGAATCCACGAGCACACATTCTATTTGTGGCAGAGTAATGACATCATCACACATCATGGAGCCTCTGGAAAACTCCACTGTGTGCTCATGAGGGACTGAGGGTGAAAAAAGGCACAGAATGTCTTAGTGCTATGTGTTTGGGGCTCACAGATCGCCTGTGGGTACCTAGACCACACTTTGAGAATTGCAGCTCTAGGGGAATCTTTTTTTTTTTTTTTTTTTTTTTTTTTGTGAGGAGATCAGCCCTGAGCTAACATCCGCCAATTCTCCTCTTTTTTTGCTGAGGAAGACGGCCCTGGGCTAACATCTGTGCCTATCTTCCTCCACTTTATATGGGACGCCGCCACAGCATGGCTTACCAAGCAGTGCGTCGGTGCGCGCCCGGGATCCGAACCAGCGAACCCCGGGCCGCCGCAGCGGAGCGCGCGCACTTAACCGCTTGCGCCACCGGGCCGGCCCCTAGGGGAATCTTTTTAAAGCCATAGGTTGATTTTGTAAGATTGGTTTCATTACACTGGATAATACAACCTAAAAATCTAGTAACCAGGCTTGTGTAACCTGCAGTTGGCTCAATATTCTAACGATTGATGGTGCCACTCTCAAGGCCTCCATGTCAGGAACTCCCACTCTTTCCTCAGAATAGCACATTTGACACTGAAGACTGATGTACAAATGATCAGGGCGCCGGAGTCAAAAATCCGCATTCTAAATATTGGTTGAGCTTAATTTTACATTTACATAGAAATAAACGTAAATACAAAATATAATACTTATTCCAACATCCCAAGCAGCCTGTACTCCACTTTAGACCACTAGGTGTAGTTAGTACATGGGGTATTGCCTTACTGCCTAGGCGAGGGGCCTAGTGTGGGTTGAATTGTGCCCTCCCCAAAATATGTTGAAGTCTTAACACACCCACCTTTCACCCCCATACCTGTGAATGTGACCTTATTTGGAAATAGAGTCTTTCTGGATGTCATCAAGTTGAGATGAGGCCATACCCGATTAGGGTAGGCCCTAATCCAATGACTGGTGTCCTCGTGAGAAGAGGAAAATTTGGGGAAACAGGGATAGAGAAGACAGAGAGACAGAGGGAAGAGGGCCATGTGACAAAGGAGAAAGAGATTGGAGTAGTGCATCTACAAGCCAAGGAACGCCAAGGGTGTGGGCAGCCAGCAGAAGCAGGAAGAGACAGGGCAGGATTCTTCCCTAGCATCTTCACAGGGAGCATAGCACTGCCCACCTTGATTTGGGACATCTAGCCACCAGACCTGTGAGGGAACACATTTCTGTTGTTTTAAACCACTCAGTTGTTGCAGCAGCCCTAGGAAACTAACAAAGGGCTCCATGGTTGGAGAGGTTTTTTGGGTCTTTGAGAAAATGATCTGAGAACAGGAAGCAGAAAGACAAATGTCAGGCGCTGTTCTTCAGTCTTGTCTTTCAACGGTCTACTAGCACAACTCCTAATTCTCTGCCATATTCTGAGCAGTTGCTTTTTTTTTTTTTTTGCTGAGGAAGATTTTCCCTGAGCTAACATCTGTTGCCAGTCTTCCCCTATTTTGTATGTGGGCCATTGCCACAGCATGGCCACCGACAGATGAGTGGTGTAGGTCCACGCCTGGGAGCCAAAGATGGGCCACCAAAGCAGAGTGCGCCGAACTTAACCACTAGGACCCCGGGGCTGGCCCTGAGCAATTGCTATTAATAATCTATTTATCTGTTTTTTTTTTTTATTTTATTGAGGTAATAGTGGTTTATAACGTTGTGTAATTTCAGGTGTACATTATTATATATCAGTTTTTGTATAGACTGTATTGTGCTCACCACCAATAGTCTAGTTTTTATCCATCACCATGTATACATGCCCCTTAACCTCTTTCGGCCACCCCCCACTCCCCTTCCCCTCTGGTAACCACTAATCTGTTCTCTTTGTCCATGAGTTTATCTTTCACGTATGAGTGAAATAATATGGTGTTTGTCTTTCTCTGTCTGGCTTATTTCACTTAACATGATACCCTCCAGGTCCAGCCATGTTGTTGCAAATGGGATGATTTTGTCTTTTTTTATGGCTGAGCAGTATTCCATTGTGTGTGTGTGTGTGTGTGTGTGTGTGTGTGTATATATATATATATACATATATATATATATATATATATACACACCACATCTTCTTTATCCAATCATTAGTTGATGGGCACTTTGGTTGCTTCCACTTCTTGGCTGTACTGAATAATGCTGCAATGAACATAGGGGTGCATAGATCTCTTTGTATTGTTGATTTAATGTTCTTTGGATAAATACCCAGTACTGGGATAGCTGGATTGTATAGTATTTCTATTTTTAATTTTTTGAGAAATCTCCATACTGTTTTCCATAGTGGCTGCACCAGTTTGCATTCCCACTAGCAGTATATGAAGGTTCCTTTTTCTCCACAACTTCTCCAACACTTATTATTTCTTGTCTTGTTAATTATAGCCATTCTAATGGGTATGAAGTGATATCTCATTGTAGTTTTTATTTGCATTTCCCTAATAATCAGTGACGTTGAACACTTTTTCATTTGCCTGTTGGCCATCTGTATATCTTCTTTGGGAAAATGTCTGTTCATATCCTCTGCCCACTTTTTTTTTTTTTTTGGTGAGGAAAATTAGCCCTGAGCTAACATGCATGCCAATCCTCCTCTTTTTGCTGAGGAAGACTGGTCCTGGGCTAACATCTGTGCCCATCTTCCTCCACTTTATATGGGACGCTGCTGCAGCATGGCTTGACAAGCAGTGTGTTGGTGCGCGCCCAGGATCTGAACCCTGGGCCACTGCAGCGGAGCACACGCACTTAACCACTATGCCACCAGGCCGGCCCCCTCTGCCCATTTTTTGGTTGAGTTGTTTGTTTTTTTGTTGTTGAGTTGTATGCGTTATTTACATATTTTAGAGCTTAACCCCTTGTTGGATATATGCTTTGCAAATATTTTCTCTCGGTTAGTGGGTTGTCTTTTCATTTTGTCCATGGTTTCCTTTATCTTGCAGAAGGTCTTTAGTCTGATATAGTCCCATTTGTTTATTTTTTCTTTTGTTTCCCTTGCCTGGGTAGACATGGTATTCGAAAAGATGCTGCTAAGACTGATGTCAAAGAATGAACTGCCTATATTTTCTTCTAGGAGTTTTATGGTTTCAGGTCCTACATTCAAGTCTTTAATCCATTGTAAGTTAACTTTTGTGTATGGTGTAAGATAATGGTCTACTTTCATTCTTTTGTATGTGGCTGTCCAGTTTTCCCAACACCATTTATTGAAGATATTTTCCTTTCTCCATTGTGTGTCTTAGCTTCTTTGTCGAAGATTAGCTGTCCACAGATGTCTGGTTTTATTTCTGGGCTTTCGATTCTGTTCCATTCATCCATGTGTTCGTTTTTGTGCCACTACCATGCTCTTTTGTTTACCATAGCTTTGTAGTATATTTTGAAGTCAGGGATTGTGATACCTCCAGCTTTGTTCTTTTTTCTCAAGATTGCTTTTGCTGTTTGGAGTTTTTTGTTGTCTCATATAAATTTTAGGATTCATTGTTCTATTTCTGTGAAGAATATCGTTGGGATTCTGATTGGGATTGCATTGAATCTGTGGATTGCTTTAGGTAATATGGACATTTTAACTATGTTATTCTTCTAATCCATGAGCATAGAATATCTTTCCATTTCTTTATATCTTCTTCAATTTCTTTCAATAACGTCTTATAGTTTTCATTGTATAGGTCTTTCATCTCCTTGGTTAAATTTATTCCTGGATATTTTATTCTTTTTGTTGTGATTGTAAACGGGATTGTATTCTTGACTTCTCTCTGCTAATTCGTTATTAGTGTATAGAAATGCCACTGATTTTTGAAAGTTGATTTTGTACCCTGCAACTTTGCTGTAGTTGTCAGTTATTTCTAATAGCTTTCTGGCGGATTCTTTAGGATTTTCTATATATAGAATCATCTCATCCACAAACAGAGAGTGTTACTCCTCCTTTCCCATTTGGATACCTTTCATTTCATTTTCTTGCTTAATTGCTCTGGCCAAAACCTCCAGTACTATGGGTAGGTTTGGTGAAAGTGGGAACCCTTCTCTTGTTCCTGTTCTCAGAGGTATGGCTTTCAGTTTTTCACCTGCGAGTATGATGTTGGCTGTGGGTTTGTCATATATGGCCTTTATTATGTTGAGGTACTTCCCTTCTATACGCATTTTATTGAGAATTTTTATCAAAAATGGATGTTGGATTTTGTCTAATGCTTTCTCTGCATCTATTGAGATGATCATGTGATTTTTATTCCTCATTTTGTTAATGTGGTGTATCACATTGATTGACTTGTGAGTGTTGAACCATCCCTGCATCACTGGTATAAATCCCACTTGGTCATGGTGTATGATCCTTTTAACATATTGCTGTATTTGGTTTGCCAATGTTTTGTTGAGGATTTTCCCATCTATGTTCAGCAGAGATATTTGCCTGTAATTTTCCTTCTTCCTGTTCTCCTTGTCTCGTTTTAGTATCAGTGTGATGTCGGCCTCATGGAATGAGTTAGAAAGCATTCTGTCTTCTTCAATTTTTTGGAATAATTTGAGAAGGATAGGTATTAAACCTTCTTTGAATGTTTGGTAGTATTCTTCAGAGAAGCCGTGTGGTCCTGGGCTTTTATTTTGGGGGAAGTTTTTGATTACTGTTTCAATCTCTTTACTTGTCTATTATTAGTCTATTCAGATTCTCTACTTTTTCTTGATTCAGTTTTGGGAGGTTGTATGAGTCTAAGAATTTATTCATTTCTTCTAGGTTGTCCAATTTGTTGGTGTATAGTTTTTCATAGTATTCTCTTATAATCCTTTGTATTTCTCTGGTATCTGTTGTATTTCATTTATTTCTGCTCTAATTTTTCTTATTATTTCCCTCCTTCTGCTGACTTTGGGCATTTTTTGTTCTTCTTTTTCTAGTTCTGTTAGATGTAGTTTAAAATTACTCATTTGAGATTTTTCTTCTTTATTAAGATAGGCCTGGGGGCCGGCCCCGTGGCTTAGTGGTTAAGTGAGTGCGCTCCACTGCTGGCGACCGGGTTCGGATCCCAGGCTCGCACCGACGCGCTGCTTCTCTGGCCATGCTGAGGCCGCATCCCACATACAGCAACTAGAAGGATGTGCAGCTATGACACACAACTATCTACTGGGGCTTTGGGGGGAAAAATAAATAAATAAAATCTTTAAAAAAAAAAAGATAGGCCTGTATTGCTATAAATTTCCCTCTTAGGAGCACTTCTGCTGCATCCCATAAGAGTTCATATGTTGTGTTTTCATTTTCATTTCTCTCCAGGTATTTTTTGATTTCTCCTTTGATTTTTTCATTGATCCAATGGTTGTTCAGTAGCATGTTGTTTAGTTCTCCACATACTTGTGACTTTTCCAGCTTTTTTCTTGTAGTTGGTTTCTAGTTTCATAGTATTGTCAGAAAAGATGCTTCATATGATTTCAATCTTCTTAAATTAATTAGGCTTGCCTTGTTTCCCAACATATGGTCTATCTTTGAGAGTTTCATGTGCACTTGAGAAGAATGTATATTCTGCTGTTTTTGGGTGGAATGTTCTATATATATCTATTAAGTCCATCTGGTCTGGTATTTCATTTAAGGCCACTGTTTCCTTATTGACTTCCTGCATGGATGATCTATCCATTGATGTAAGTGGGGTGTTGAGGTCCCCTACTATTATTGTGTTGTTGTCAACTTCTCCCTTTAGGTCTGTTAATAGTTGCTTTATATACTTTGGTGTTGCATATATATTCATAAGTGTTATGTCCTCTTGGTGAGGTGAAATGTCTCTTTTATCTTTATATATTTCCTCTCTTTATCTCTCACTGTCTTTTTTATCTTGAAGTCTGCTTTGTCTGATATAAGTATGGTAACACCTGCTTTCTTTTGCTTGCCATTTGCTTGGAGTATCATCTTTCATCCCTTCACTCTGAGCCTATGCTTGTCTTTAGAGGTGAGATGTGTTTCCTGGAAGCAGCATATTGTTGGGTCTTGTTTTTTAATCCATCCAGCCACTCTGTGTCTTTTTTTCTTTTGAGGAAGATTGGCTCTGTGCTAACATCTGTTGCCAATCTTCCTTTTTTTCTTTTTTCTCCCCAAAGCCCCAGTACATCATTGCATATCATAGTTGTAGAGTTGAAGCTCTTCTATATGGGACACTGTCTCAGCATGGCTTGATAAGAGGTGAGCAGGTCCACGCCCAGGATCCAAACCAGCGTGTCCCAGGCTGCCGAAGCAGAACACATGAACTTAACCACTATGCCACTGGGCTGGCCCCCACTCTGTGTCTTTTGAATGGAGACTTCAATCCATTTACATTTAGAGTGATTATTGATATAGGAGGGCTTAATACTGCCATTTATCTCTTGTTTTCTGGTTGTTCTAGATTTCCATTGTTTCTCTTCCCCTGTATTTCTGACTGCCATTTCAGTTTGGTGGTTTTCTGTAATGGTTTTCTCAGTTTTCTCTTTATTTATGATTTGTGGCTCTGCTCTGATTTTTTGTTTAGTGGTTACCATGAGGTTTGTATAAAAGATCTCGTAGATGAGCTAGTCCATTTTCTGATAGCCTCTCATCCCCATTAGCCTAAGCAGATTCCATCCCTTTCCTCTTATCCTTCTGAGTTATTATTGCCCAAATTATTCATTTCTGTGTTGTGAGTTTGTGACTAAACTGAAGTGTTTATAGTTAGTTTTGATGCTTTCCTTCCCTTTGTCTTTTATGTTATAACAAGTGTTTACTAACCTATTCTGATATAGAGCTGCAATTTTCTGATTCCATTTGTAATTTATCTTCTTGCACAAGGTCTTGTAAACCTTTGCTTTTTAGTTTCAGATGGGAAGGCTCTTTTCAAATTTCTTGTAAGGCAGGCCTAGTGGTAATGAACTCCCTCACCTTTTGTTTATCTGAGAAAGCTTTCATTTCTCCATCGCATCTGAAGAATAGTTTCACTGCATAGAGAATTCTTGGCTGAAAGTTTTTGTCTTTCAGTATTTTGAATATATCATTCCATTATCTCATGGCTTATAAGATTTATTCCGAGAAATCTGCTGAAAGCCTGACAGGGGTTCATTTGTAGGTTATTTTCTTCTACCTTTCTGCCCTTAATATTTTTTTCTTTGTCATTGACTTTTGCCAGTTTTACTATTCTATGCCTTGGTGAAGGTTTTTTACATTGATGTAATTAGGAGTTCTATTGGCTTCTTGTATTTGTAAGTCCAGTTCTTTCCCCAGGTTTGGGAAGTTCTCAGCTATTGTTTCTTTGAACAAGCTCTCTGCTCCTTTCTACATCTCCTCTCTCTCTGGAATACCTATAATCTTTATGTCACTTTTCCTAATTGAGTCAGATATTTCTTGAAGAATTTCTTCATTTTTTAAAATCTTAGTTCTGTCTCCTCCTCCACCTGAAGCCTTTGTGTATTTCTATCCTCTAAATCACTAATTCTGTCCTCAATAATGTCAGCTCTATCTTTTATGGATTCTAGATTATTTTTTATCTCATTAATTGTGTTCTTCATATCCGAAATTTCTGCTGTTTTTTCTCCCCCAAAGTTTCAATATCTTTGGTGAAGGATTCCTTCTGCTCATTAATTTTATTCCTGAGCTCATTGAGCTTTCTGTGTTTTCTTGTAACTCACTGAATTTCTTTATTATAACTATTTTGAATTCTCTGTCATTTAGATTGTAAATTTCTGTGAGTTCAGGATTTGTTTCTGTCATTTTCCTTCTGTCCTGAAGTGTTAATGTAGTTCTTCATGGTGTTTGAAGCCATCCTTTGCCAGTGCATTTGTGGGAGTATCAGGTCACAGATTCCACCTGCCACCACTGGGGGTGGACAGGAGCTGTGTTTTCTAATCCTGCCCTGTCTGCCAGAAGTTGTGCCAGTAGGGCTTCTCTGTGTTTGTGTGCTGGCTGCAGCAGCTTGGCAGGTCATGCATGCACCTGCAGGCGGGGCCTCTGTGCTTCGATGGCAGGTCACTCTGGTGCGGGACCACAGCAATCAGCAGGGGACCAGCCGAGCTGGTGTGCTAGGCAGGAGGGGAGGGGTGCTTTCTTTTGCACATGGGCCAGTTCTGCCCTTGCAGTCAGCTTGGGTGAGCTGCTGCGCTTGGTGGGGGCTCCTTTGTGGGGGCTGAGCTGCCCCACTTGGTGGAGAGTGTTTCCATGGGCAGGGCTGCCATGCCACAGTGGGCACTCCCACGGGCCATGCTACAACTCCGAAAGCATTTGTGCAGGCCAGGCTGCCCTCACTTCCTCTTACAGTCATGCCAGCCACTGTGTGAGGAACTGTGACCTAGATTGCTGCCACCAGGGAGGTGGAGGGGTGTGCTCACCTAGTTCCACTGCCTTCTGGGGATCCAGTCCACTCACTTTCAGATGCATGGCTGTGTGGATCTTTCAGATGTCCTGTTGTGCTGTGCAGGGAATCCTCTGCTGGTTAATGAATGTCCATGTAGTTGTAACTTAAAGGGGAGAGGAAAAGGGAACAACTCGCTCTGCCATGATGCTGATATCACTCCTCTATTTATCTGATTTCTTTATCCTACAAGTTATCTATTTACTTTCTTTATTCTACTTCTATTTGTCTGCTCTTTCACCATCAAAGCAAAAATCTATTCTTTATTATATATTTCACATATATTGGTGTGACTCTGCAACTGTGAGTTCTCGGTAAATATTTGTTTACTAACAAATGTAAGAGATATGAAATGTCCTCTAAAGGATATGTATCATAGAGAGCCTTGCATTTCTGCAGCTTAGAGAGTCCACTTAGAAGTTCTCTTTTATGCTGAATGTGTGTTGACTTAATTTAATGTTTATCAATATATTTGAGTAGAAGCACTTTGCAACTTATAAAAATTTTTTTTCTTTTTTCTTTTTGGTGAGGAAGATTAGCCCTGAGCTAACACCCATTGCCAATCCTCCTCTTTTTCCTGAGGAAGACTGGCTCTGAGCTAACATCTGCTGCCTATCTTCCTCTCCCTATTTTTTTCCTCCCCAAAGCCTCAGTACATAGCTGTATGTTCTATTTCTAGGTCCTTCTAGTTCTTCCATGTGAGCCGCTGCCATAGCATGGCTACTGACAGACGAGTGATGTTGTTCCACGTCTGGGAACCAAACTCAGGTGACTGAAGTGGAGTGCACAGAACTTTAACCACTAGGACATCAGGTTTGTCTCCTCTGTTCATTTTTAAGACTGTACTGAGTTAACGATTCATATAAGAAATTCATAGCATATTTATAATAAAATGATAGTGGAAATTAAAATTAGGAGGAAATTGTCATTTAAACAATCATATTGAATTCAACACTGTGGCAGAACCTGGTCTGTGTAAAAGCCAATTGGTTTCCCATCTCAGCTCTGCCACTCCCTAGCAGTGACTGTGGACAAGTAATTGAATCTTTCTAGTTCTTAGTCTCCTCCTCTGTAATGTGAGTATGACAATAGCTGCCTCATGGGGTTTTGTGGGTTTGTAAAGACTATAGATAATACGTGATAAGCACCTAGCACAGTGCCTAACACATTGTAAGTGTCAACCATAGGAAGTTATTAATAGCAGTCATAATTCAACAACAAGTAATGTTTAAGAAAAGATGTGAAATTCTTAAAGTGCCATACAAGTTGAGAACAATAACTCATTTGGCCAGCTAGGGTATTTATTCTAACAGTGGCAGCACAGACTTTACATAAAACACTTGCTATGACTTTACTTCCAAACATTAGCCACATTTACAGATTTCAATTTTGGGATCTCTTATTAGTTAATTTCCCTGAGTTCTTCATAAATTTATATGAAATTTTGATAACTATATTATCCTTACTAGCAATATGTTCCATAAATGTACCTGCTTTGTAAAGTAGCATCTCTGTTTTTTAAACACTTTCAAGTTATAAAATTTTTCTCATTCTAATACTGTCACTGAAATAATTATAAAATTATATACTTAAGCAAAAGAAAATCTAGCTCAAAGGAAGAAATAATAGTAAGCTCAGATTAATAAAATATGAACTGTCTTCTATTAAAATAATAATTACATATATAAGAATATCAAAATGATCGCTTGAATTTTTGACATACTGAATGGTTTGGTTTGAAATAGAAGTTTCTGTAATTCTTGAATTATAATTCAGTATAATTGAATTATATTCAGTATATTCAATATATTCAATATTCAATAATATATTGAATTATATTAAATATATTATGTTCAATATAATTGAATCATACTGAATGACCTTTGTTTTGAAATACAAGTTTTTATAATTCTTAGAAGCATATACATTTTATAATATATCATACATATATACATATGTACATGAAGGCATATATAATAAATAATACATATAAACATATATAATTCTTAGAGGCATAAAACATTTTGACCAGGAAAGCAGTGGTGGTCTTTATTGTTTACACTCATGGAAAAACTCTACAATTTGAGACTATTTGAGTGAATGATGTTAAAAGATAAACTGAGGTACATGAACATTTTGAAGAGTTTATCTGAACAAACATCAGCTCGACTGGGGAGTGCCAAAGAGAGAATAGTTAGGAGTGCTTTGTTGGCAGGAGCTGGGGGAAAGGCTTTTATGGAGAAGGTGTGGAAGCAAAGCAAGGAAGTTGTTTGATGGGCTGTGAAGTGGACTTATTGGGAAAGCCCACTTGGCTTTGTGACTGTTCTTAGGTTTCGACTACTTACCCTCGAGGCATTTACAGGAATTTACTCTGGCTTACACTTCCTTACGAAGGCTGCCAAGACATTAGAGCCACCTCAGTCTAATGGCCTCCTTGTTTGATTACTTTCACAATGGTAATATTAAGTAAAATACCCAAAAATCATCTGCTCTTCTTTAACCAAAGAAACATTTATAATGACAAGTATTTTGGATGGAATAAAATTACATTTTCTTCTGACACCTTAAATTGAATTTCCTAATAATATTTGAGAATGAATCAAACAGTAAAAATGAATTTATTAGGCTTTTATTAGCTGGTAGTTTGAAGTTTGCGAAAATTTAAAAATTATAACCACTGGGGCCGGCCCGGTGGCACAAGCGGTTAAGTGTGCACACTCTGCTGTGGCGGCCTGGGGTTCACTGGTTCGGATCCCAGGTGTGCACCAACGCACCGCTTGTCAAGCCATGCTGTGGCAGTGTCCCATATAAAGTGGAGGAAGATGGGCACGGATGTTAGCCCAGGGCCAGTCTTCCTCAGCAAAAAGAGGAGGATTGGCAGATGTTAGCTCGGGGCCGATCTTCCTCACAAAAAAAATAAAAATTATAATGACTATAAAAAATTGCAGCTACAAAAATATTGCATCATCAAAGGTGAGTCACACCTTGATTTTTGACAAACCGTGATGTAATAGGACAATATTCTACATTGAGTTCTGAATTGAGAAGCTGCTTGAAGACTAGTACTATTCAGATGAGGACATATATGAGGAATTACTTAAAGAAGATAGCATGAGGGTTTTTAAAAAATATGGTGGTTAGGGGCCGGCCCCGTGGCTTAGCGGTTAAGGGCGTGCGCTCCACCACTGGCGGCCCGGGTTCGGAACCCCGGGTGCGCACCAATGCACCACTTCTCCAGCCATGCTGAGGCAGCGTCCCACATACAGCAGCTAGAAGGATGTGCAACTATGACATACAACTATCTACTGGGGCTTTGGAGGGAGGGAAAAAAAAAAGGAGGAGGATTGGCAATAGATGTTAGCTCAGAGCCGGTCTTCCTCAGCAAAAAGAGGAGGATTAGCATGGATGTTAGCTCAGGGCTGATATTCCTCACACACACACAAAAAATATGGTGGTTAGGAGGAAGGAATGCAAATTGGTTCACTATATTTTTAGTACTAATTGTTAAAAAATATTATCCAAAACACAGAAATAAGGCAAAGAAAGGTAAATAGGTGTTCTGAAACCAGTTTCCAATATGTGTATGTGTGTGGTGTTCCCTCATGTACAACCAAGCAATTCTCGAACACCAGCAGATTTCACAAGTAAGGATTCAGTGCTACAAGACTGTTCCCCACCCCAACATTTTTGGGGTAAAAATGTTTTAGGTTAACATTGCCTAACATTTAGGTAAAAATGTTAGCTGTGCTTCTGATCAACCAGCTATAAATTGGAGTTCTCATCACCTCCTCCTTGTGCTTCAGGATGCCAATCACAAGTCCAAGCTGTTATATGTACTTCTGACTGGCTGGCTATAAATCAGAGGTTCCTCCAATCTGCTCCTCGGGTTTGATTAATTTACTAGAGCGGCTCACAGAACTCAGAGAGGCATTTTACTTACTAGGTTACTGGTTTATTATAAAAGGATATATCTCAGGAACAGCCAGATAGTGGAAATGCATAGGGCAAGACATGGGGAAAGGGTGAGGAGCTTTCATGCCTTCTCCAGGCTCACCACTCTGCCAGCACCTCCATGTGTTTACCAACCTGGAAGCTCTCTGAATCCCATTCTTTTGGGGTTTTATGAAGCGTCCATTAAATAGGCATGATTGCTTAAATCACTAGCCACTGGCAATTGATTCAACTCCAGCCTCTCCCCTCCCAGAAGTCAGGGGCTGGGACTGAAAGTTCCAACTCTCTAATCACATAGTTGGCTCCATTGGCAACCAGCCCTCATCCTTAGGAGCTTTCTAAATTTCACCTCATTAACATGACAAAAGACAAATTTAATCTCCCTCAACACTTAGGAAATTACAAGTGTTTTGGGAGCTGTGAGCCAGGAACTATGGACGAAGACCAAATACATATGAGAAATATATATTTGGTCATATGAATGACCAAATATATATATAACCAAATATATATTTGGTCATATGAATGACCAAATATATATATAACCAAATATATATTTCTTATAAGTCATGATATCACAAGAGGGCAGCATGTCTT
This sequence comes from Diceros bicornis minor, assembly GCF_020826845.1. Lineage (NCBI taxonomy): Eukaryota > Metazoa > Chordata > Mammalia > Perissodactyla > Rhinocerotidae > Diceros > Diceros bicornis. The sequence goes on along the minus strand of NC_080742.1, from coordinate 12,814,896 downwards.
TTCAATGTCATTGAAGCATTGTTTAACAGGCCCACCAAAGTATTAATTAATAATCTAGGATCTATGGGTCAGCAAACTTTTTCTGTAAAAAGCCAGATACTGGAGGCTGGCCCGGTGGCATAGTGGTTAAGTTCACATACTCCATTTTGGCGGCCCAGGGTTTGCAGTTTCAGATCCCAGGTGCGGACCCACTCACCACACGTCAAGCCATGCTGTGGCAGCATCCCATATACAAAATAGAGGAAGATGGGCACTGATGTTAGCTCAGGGCTAATCTTCCTCAGCAAAAAGACGAAGATTGGCAACAGGTGTTAGCTCAGGGCCAATCTTCCTCAACAACAACCAAAAAGCCAGATAGTAAACATTCAGGTTTTCTTTTCTTTCTGTTTTTGTTTTTTACAATCCTTTAAAAACGTAAAAGCCATTATTAACTTATAGGCTACAGAAAAACGGGCCAGTAGCTAAATTTGATCCACTTACCACAGTTTGTTGACCCCATTCTAGGGGAAGTCCCTTTCTTTGTCTCACTATTCACCATTTATTAAAGGCCTATATTTTACGAATTGACATGTTAACTTGTAGATTTTTGTCCAGCAAAAGTAAAATAAATTTGGTAAAAATGTTACCACACAAAGGGCATAATCCGCTCACCGCAAGACAAAAGTAAATCATCAAGACGCAAGATGGTGGCAGAGAAAGGGCATTTATTAAGCAATAAGCTAGCAAATCAGAAGATGGGGGAACTAGTGTCCTAAAGAACCATCTTAAGGGGGATACAGAATCTGGAAGCAGTTATATAGGTGACTGGATAATAGGGGAGGGGTTAGGAATGTTGACCCTCTGGTGTTACAGACTGGGAGTCGCCACACCAGATCTTTCAGTTGTCCTGGATATCAGCATAGAATCTCTGTCTGGGGGGTCATCCCATTGCTAGGGAACTTAAAAGATCAAAGTTATTGTCTTATTGCAGCTGGGAGGTACATACACACGCAGAGGCCATAAAATCTTCAGAGCAGGTGGATCTCCTAGAAGGTGAATACCCAGCTGGGTTAGTTAATCAGAGGTCATGCAAAGTTACAGTATGGGTTCTTTTCTGCAATATGGCTTCCCTTATGTCAACCTTGTGTTGAGCCAGTATCAATTCTCCCCTTTTGTTGTTCATTCTTCAATCTTGAGAGATATCCTGCTAATGAGGGGCCTAGGTTGTTCCATTTCATTGAACCAGTCTCTTAGTAAGATGGTGATGCAGGTGGGCTCCCAAAGTTAGGTCTATATTGTGTAAGCAATTAACTAGGTATTTAATAAGAAGTATTTCTAGAGAAACAAAAAGAAAAACAAGATTAATGGTGGGAGCAAATCATAAACCAGTTTCTGAGTCCAGAGGGCAGCCAGTCAAAAAGACTTCTAGATGTCAGAGTCAAAGCATCTTTTGCAGTTTGAAATGTCTCTGTTGATGTCATTGGGTGGTCAGGTATCTTTCTTAGTGGCTTACACACAGCAACAGACATGAATCTCTCTTAAGTTTATATCAAGTTGTCCAGCTTTGGTTTTCAGGGCTTCAGGAAAAAGTTTCAGTTCTCAATTATTCTAAATGAAAATGATGGGAAAAAAAATGGAAAACATTAGTTTGGAGACTTGTAGCCAAACATTTCAAGAAATTAGAAGAATTCAAGAGTCAGTCCAGTTAACAGATATAACACAAAACCTCAAAGACAACTATCAGAACTAGAACCTAAGATCCATGAATGTGTACTATACTTTCTATTGAAACATAATTTTCCCCTCTAAAATCACCCTCATTTTTACCAAGGATAGCCAAATTAAGACTCTTTGGTTTGCAAAATAAGTCTAGTTTCAATAAACGTGGCCCAATTATTTACATAAGTATAGCAAGACTAGCAATAGATCATATAGGCTCTTTAAATCTGCTTTACAGGAACTTTTTATAGGGAATTTCAGATTGAACTTTAAAGGCCTCTCGAAGCCTGGAAGACCAAGCCAAGGACTTGTCATCAGCCTCCTCCTGCACTACCTATAGATTTGGGTGGATTATTCTCTTTTCTTGAGGTGCCCCCAAATATCCTGAGGTTCCTTGTACCTGCCAAGAAGTGACCTTCTTTACTCACCCGGTAAGGTTGCTAGGAACCCTATAAGGAAGGTTCCAGGCCAATATTTCCAGGTGGCTTTATTCCATTCAAACTTTGTTCCTCAAAAGCTATTTGGTCACATCTGAGTCTGCATGTTTCTCTCAAATATGACATTCCAGTCAAAGCTTTGGCAATAGAACCAATGTTTCCAATTGTGTTCTGTTATAAGGAGAACAAATTCTTATTGAACTCATGCAAATAACTACATAACCATGAAAATAAAAATATTCACTCATTAAGAGTTTCCAAATTTTGGAGGGATCAGGTAGGGAAAAAGATAAATGTTTCAATTTTGCTTACAAAAGTATAATTTTAGCAAATTGCTATAAATCATAGTTAGCTTAAGAGAATGAGAAAAAGGTTTCCTTAAATCTGGAAAAAACAAAACATTTAAAGATCAGCAATATCTCAAATGAAGTCATAAAAATTATAATCATCCTCATCAGCTCATTCAATCCTGTGTTATCTATTCAATCAAAGTGACAACCGAAACAGTAAAAAAAAAACCTTAATAGAGAGACCTCAGTCTTTTTGAACATAGGAAATTATTTTAACAAAACATAGATTTTCTATCTTTTAGGTGGACTTACTCAAAGGTAAAGAGAAACCATTTATAATCTCTCTATTGAGAGCAGACTAAAAGTTCAAGAAAATTATCTTTTTAAGAGAGAAAGCCAAATTGTAATTTTGCAACAGCTTACTTTTGACATTAAAACTCATTTACTTAATTAGATTTACTTCAATCTTAGCCAACTTGACCATGCATAAAACTCTTTTGTGGGGTTCATCTTCCAGAAACTTTCTATAACTTTCTTTTTACATTCAGAATTTGTCCCATGCCTTCCTTTTTCCCTTCTAGTACTTTGGGACAAATTTATCTTTCTTAACAAAACAAACAAAAATATTTCCATTCTTTTTTTTTTTTTTTTTGAGCAAGATTAGCCCTGAGCTAACATCTGTTGCCAATCCTCTTTTTTGCTGAGGAAGATTGGCCCTGGGCTAACATCCATGCCCATCTTCCTCTACTTTATATGGGATGCTGCCATAGCATGGCTTGATAAGCAGTGCGTAGGTCTGTGCCGGGGATCCGAACCTGTGAACCCTGGGCTGCCGTAGTGGAGCACGTCAATTTAATTGTTATGCCACTGGGCTGGCCCAAATATTTCTATTCTTTATACCTTCTTTACTGAAAACATACATCTTATTTTCCTTGAATACAAAGATGTTTTCCATATTAATTTTTAGTAGAATTTTTAACCCTTACAAATCTTAGTGAAAACTAAAAAGTAAGTAATTATGAACTATCTTTTATATTAGCATTCTAAACACTTTTTATAATTTCTAGAAATCATGTTACTTCATAATACAATCTTTTAATAAAACACAAGATGTTTACTAATAGACCCAAACATTTTTTAGTTTCTCTGTAATAAGAAACCAAAAGTAGATAAACTTAGATATATTTAGCAATAATATTTCAGTATGTTATCTTATTTGAAAATGACCCAGATATTCAATAAATTTTTATCGTTTAATTTCACCTAGCAAAACTTCAAAGTTTCAAGGTAGCAGAAAGATTTTCAAAGTTATCTTAAATATACATGCCATAACACATAAAAAGTTCACCCAACACTTTTATTTTTTTCACATATATTTAGTTTACTCATTCCCAGTAATTATTTAGATTGCTTATAAAGCTTCATGAGACATTAGATAAAATTAGCTATCATTTTAAGTTATTATTTTTGCTTACCAGTTTTGTAATAGAGATAAAATCAGCTTATTTGACCAATAAAGGCTGCATGTCTGCATCATATCCAGTGCTGATAACTCTGTGGACATGTCCATTTTAATTAAACCAACAATCTTAAATAAGCTTTCAGTTATATCGTGTTAACTTGAAAGACACTTGGGTTAGTTTCTATTACATTTAGAAATAATTTATATAAGGGCTTACTTGAAGCCAACTGAATAGAGCTCTTTAGAAATTATACCATCCAAAGGTAAAATATTACACATATATAACACATATAGACACACATTCACAAAGACTCCACAACTATTGTTTTAAAATTACTGCCGTGAATCAGGTACAGTAATACAAAGCTCCCTAGTTATGAATCCAAATTTTGTTTTAAGCCTTTCTACTAATATTGTGGAGACGGCACTCAAGATACTAGATTTTTTGTGAAGGTGCTCTTATGGCTGTTTTTCTTGTTTTTTTCTTCAGTCCTAGGAATTAGTGATGGGCTAGATATTCCCTGAAGGGTTTGCAAGCTCTTTGAGATAAGGGAAATGGGTGGAACCTGAGCTGCCTCTAGAGCTGTATTTCCAGTCTTGCAAGGATTTTTTTTTAAGGACAGTTGCTCTAATTCTTCAGAAATTGGGTTGTAACTCAAATGACATTATAGGTTGATCTACCTGTCCAACTACATCACAAACGCACAGAGAAATCACTTAAGTTTTCTCTAAGATGGGGTTTCTGGGGCATATTTGCCTTCTCAGTTTCTAACATCCCAATATCTATGAGCATTTTGAGAGGAATAGGGGAGCTTTGGAATTGGAAAAGGGCAAGTGAACTTTGAGCCTCCTTCTAGAGCCATACCTCTGGCCCTGCAGGGATCTGCAAGACAAAGATGGTTGTTTCCAGTTCCCCAAAGAACAGGAAAGAGGTTGACCCACCTTTTCAGCTACATTTTTTCAATTTATAAGTTTTTAAAATTTAAGGATCCATCCTCTGACCTTTGACCAGTAGGATCTTAATAGAGAGTCAACCCAATAAGCACTTGTGGCTTAACTATGGATGCAAGAGGCATCCCCAAAAGAGAATGCAAAAGAAGCAGCCCTCACAAGTTCCAGAAAGTTCACTCCCAAAAATAGTCCAAGAAAGCAAAGGCTTCTGCTGTACAGGTGGTAGTGTACTAACAAGCAATGACGGTTTAGATGACAAAGGCCCCCAATAGACTGGGACCCCTCGTGACCAAAGAGGTCACAAAGCCAAAATCTCAAGACATAGAACAAGACAAAAGAAAAAAACCCTCATCTTATATGCACATTAACAGCTTTAGCTATGCTTTGGGTCTCTTGGAGCCAGACTAATACCTAGGGAGGAGGTGCCATGGGGTTGCAGATTGTGTGTGCTTTACAGCATACCTCGTCATTGCACAGACATTTTCTTGAGGTTGGCTGGGGACCATTCATCATCTATCTTGTTCCATGACCAATTTATCCTATCATGGGAGTCTTCTTGAGGTAAGTGCCCTAAGGGCTCTTAACTGATTAACCTGTGCCCACCAACTTTTTGGCCTTTTTTGGCTTCCAAGATGTCCCTTAGCAACAACTTCCACCTTATGCACACACTCCATAGGTGGGCCCCACAGCAAGGTTTACCATGGGCCCACCCAGACAACAGGTGTATAGAGATGCCTGCGTCTTGTCCTATGGTTTTTTCCTTTTTATGACAAATGACACAAAGACAGAGACAAGGAAGAATGGTAACTATCTCTGGGAGGAGAAGATCAATAAACCAATGAGTACTCAGTAGCTCGTACTACATACTCCTAGCTAAAAGTAGCCCAATTAGGGAAAATGCAGGCTAAGTGGCTACAGGTGGGGATTGAATGAGTGTTTCCCATTGTTTCAAAATTTTGACACGGCTGGTCAAAAGTATATTTATGCTGCAGCTAGAACCAGATCATGAAAACTTTGGGCATCCCCGAAACCAAGACCCTCACAAAGAAGGCCCTGTCAAGGCTTCCTTCTAATGGCCAATGTAATCCCCTGAGGCTGACAGCAGTTTAGGACCCTTAGCCACAAACAGTAGCACAACCTGCATTTCTGTCTGACCATCCCTGACCACAAAATGGAGTGCAATTGCATTTTTGTCCCACTGTAGTTTTGGGACCCACCCCCCCAACCTGATGATTGTCAAGCCAAGCGCTCAGGATGCAAAACAAGCTTGATAAAATTCTGCAGCTCACTGTAAACATTTACAGCTTTTAGAATCTTTAGGTGCCGGAAGGTGGGGAGCTCAACTCTTTAAAGAAATTTCTCTATTATCTGGCTCTTAAAAAGGAGCCCCAAAGTGGCCACTGTAGTTTTAAATTATCACAGGTGTCTTGCCAGCTGTTTACAGTTATCTCCATTTTAGGGGGCCTTTGCCAAGGTGGCCACAACAAACAAGATAATTTCTAGACAGAGTTTGTTACAATCACTGAGAAACTCAGTCCCCAAACAGCCAGTTTTAACAAATAAAACAGTTAGACATAGACAAACATGAAAAGACACCAAAATCCCACATGCTGGGACTCTAACCCAGAGCTCAGGACTCTAACCCACTCCTTTTGAGTTTCCCAGAGGCTGTAGCCCTTTCATATTGTCTCCCTTAAACCCACAATCCTAGCCCTGGGACTTTAACCCAGCACAACAATCTCACCAGTAGGGCCTCTAACCTATGACTCTGATGAGATATTAGACAATTTTAGACACAAGTACATTTTAACAAGGTCATCCACCCAAAAGATGTCTGATCCTGGAGCTGTTTACAGACACAGACACAGAAAAACCAGACACCAGTGAACTGGTTCCCAGATTCTGGGTAAAATTCTATACCTCTTCCCACTCAGGCAGGGAGCCCTATCAACCAGGTGGTCTTCTCCCTCAAAGAGGGGGACCCCATATGGAGGGGAAGGAAGTTTTCAGTGGTGCACCCTCAAGGTGACTTACCCTACTCCAGATGTGAGTCCACTGACCCACCAGTTTCTTTTACTGTGCAAAGGGCACGATCTGCTTGCCCCAAGACAAAAGCTAATCATCAAGAGGCAAGACAGTGACAGAGAAAGGACATTTATTAAACAATAAGCTAGCAAATCAGAAGATGGAGGAACTGGCATCCTAAAGAACCACCTTAAGGGGGGCACAGAGTCTTGAAGCAGTTATATAGGCCACTGGGTTATAGGGTAGGGGGTTGGGAATGTTGACCCTCTGATGTTACAGACAGGGAGTCACCACACCAGATCTTTCAGTTGTCCTGGATATCAGCATAGAATCTCTGTCTAGGGGTCACCCCATTCCAAGGGAACTCAAAAGAACAAAGTCATTGTCTTATTGCAGCTGGGAGGTACATACACAAACAGGGGCCATAAAATCTACAGAGCAGGTGGATCTCCTGGAGGGTGCATATCCAGCGGGGTTAGTCAATCAGAGGTCATTCAAAGTTACAGTATGGTTTGTTTTCTACAGTATAGCTTCCCTTGTGTTGAGCCGATATAAAAAATATAACACCAAAGTTATGGTTTTATTGTCACATGATATTAACCTGTTTTGTATCTAACAGAACAATCTTTTTTTCACTAAATTTTTAATTTTGAGATGATTGTAGATTCACATTCAGTTGTAAGAAATAATAGAGAGAGACGCTGTGTAGCCTTTATCCAGTTTTTCTAGTGGTAACATCTTGCAGAACTATAGAACAATATCACCGCCAAGATATTGACATTGATAGAGTCAAGATACAGAGCATTTCCATCAACACAAGGATCCCTCACGCAGCCATTTTATAGCCACATCACTTTTCTCAAGCCCCCTCCTCCTTCTTAATTCTTGGCAACCATTAATCTGTTCTCCATTTCTGTAAATATGTCATTTCAAGAATATTATACAAAAGAATCATATAGTAACCTTTTGGGATAGACTTTTTTTTCACACAGCATAATTCTCTGCAGATGTATCCAGGTGAAAGGTGAACTATCTTGCTTAAAATTTTCTTTCTGAAAATCCTATCAATACCCAGTTCTTCAAATACTCTTTGAACCAGCCTTATCACTCTGTTTGTTCCCTCACTCTTTTCCATGTGTTTATTCTCTATTTGTATGAGTCACATTTTTAACTTTTTGAAAATAATACTTTGACATAATTACTTTTCATGTGTTTGCCCCCTAGAGATAGTGAAATCGAGAACAAAGAAGTTAAAAATCTTCTGGGGGCCAACCCTGTGGCCTAGTGGTTAAGTTTATGCGCTCCACTTTGGCGACCTGGGGTTCACAGGTTTGGATCCCGGGTGGAGACATACGCATTGCTCATCAATCCATGCTGTGGCAGGCATCCTACGTATAAAGTAGAGGAAGATGGGCACAGATGTTAGCCCAGGGCCAATCTTATTCAGCAAAAAGAGGAGGATTGGCAACAGATGTTAGCTCAGGGCTAATCTTCCTCACACACACAAAAATCTTCCGTGGGCTAGAAGAGAAAAAAAGGTTTGAGATAAGCTTTGCTAACTGCAGCTGTGCATACTCAGCATAATCAACTGTTGTTTAAAACTAACCAGGTCTTTCTGTCCCCCCTTATATATGAGTGAGCTGTCTTTCCCAGGATGTCAAGGTCCAGACATCAAGATTTGTCCTCACAAGACCAAACTCAGGCTGAAGATGAAAACTAACCAGAAAAGTCCAGACAGTCAAGGGAAAAGAAATTCAGTCTTCAAGGCAAAACACAGGCTGGTAGGAAGACACCAACCAGCACAGCCACATGCTTCCCCTCCCCTACCTAAAACCCAACACATGCTCCCCCTCCCCTACCTAAAACACCAAACACAAACCCCTACCTTTTTCCCTTTGAGGAGGTGGATCTGAGTTCTAACTCCTATCTCCTCATCTGGCTGACTTTCGACAATAAACCTCTTTCCTTGCCACAAGCTTGGCATTCCAGTTATTGGCCCGTTGGTGTGGTGGGTAATCGAACCTCTGTTTGTGTTTGGTAACAATAGTTTCCAGTTGGCTCAGTTTTTTATTTAGAAAACTTGTATCTAGTCAGAAAAGATCAGATCACCTTTTCTCTCCTCCAGTCAGAATAAAAACGTAATCTGTTTTGTTTGAGTTTCAAATTAATCACAAAAAACATGTTCTTTCTCCAGTTATAGGTTATTTCTGAGAAATCTGTGGTGAGTTAAGAATAAAGAAGTTTTTTTTTTGTGTGAGGAAGATTGGCCCTGAGCTAACATCTGCCAATCCTCCTCTTTTTTGCTGAGGGAGACTGGTCCTGGGCTAACAGCCGTGCCCATCTTCCTCCACTTTATATGGGATGCCACCACAGCACGGCTTGCCAAGTGGTGCGTCGGTGCGTGCCCGGGATCCAAACTGGCGAACCCCGGGCCGCCGCAGTGGAGCACACGCACTTAACCGCTTGCTCCACCGGGCTGGCCCCAAGAATAAAGAAGTTTTAAAATAGCATTTTTATCCTACGTCACTGGCCCTTTTTTTATTTTTTAAGCAATGCTTCCTACAGTATATCAGCATAGAGATTTATGAATAATTGGTCAAAAAACCCCATGTGTCCTTCAGACTTTGATTTTTTGCTTTTAGTGAAAAGCATATAGTTTACAACAGAGATCATCACTTAGTAGAAAAGATATGTTTTCTCAGATGGGAAGATTAGAAGCCATTTAGTCCACTCCACTGTTTTGAAGCATGACTAAAATAAACCTTTTTTTTTTTTTTAGTAAGATCAGCCCTGAGCTAACATCCATGCTAATCCTCCTCTTTTTACTGAGGAAGACTGGGTCTGAGCTAACATCTATTGTCAATCCTCCTCCTTTTTTTTTTTCCCCCAAAGCCCCAGTAGATAGTTGTATGTCATAGTTGCACATCCTTCTAGTTGCTGTATGTGGGACACGGCCTCAGCATGGCCGGAGTAGCGGTGTGTCGGTGCGAGCCCGGGATCTGAACCCGGGCCGCCAGTAGCGGAGCGCATGCACTCAACCGCTAAGCCATGGGGCCGGCCCTAAACCTTCTTTTAAAAATAAATGAACAACAACATACACATAAGTAGAAAGGATAATATAACAAACCCCTGTTGACCTTAAACAAATAGACAGCCAGTATTTCACCAGCAAAAATGGGCTTATTTGGAATCAGCAAAGCATTGCAATTGAGGTCTACAACATGGCAAGCCAAGTGCAAGTGCCCAGGAACAGAAAGAGGAGAAATTCTCTTGTAGAGGGGAAGAAGAACTTGGGAGGCCTATTATAATGAAAGAGTCCATTGGGGGAGACTGGGAATTAGAAGAGTAGTGGTTTTTCATTGGCTGAGTTTTGACAGCCTCTCATTGGCTAAGCTTCTTGCCAGATAAGAAGAGGAAGTCTTTCTTCCTTTTAGGCTCTGCAATGTTGTAGGGCATGAGAGCTCCCCCTTCTGGCCTCCTGATTCCATTTGTGTGTGTGTGTGTGAGGAATATTAGCCCTGAGCTAACATCTGTTGCCAATCCTCCTCTTTTTCTTGCTGAGGAAGATTGGCCCTGGGCTAACATCCGTGCCCATCTTCCTCTACTTTATATGGGATGCTGCCACAGCATGGCTTGATGAGCGATGTGTCATTCTGTGCCCGGGATTTGAACCTGTGAACCCCATGCCGCCGAAGCAGAGCATGCAAACTTAACCACTACGCCACTGGACTGGCCCCCCGATTCCATTTTAAATGAGGAGGTTTTTGTTTTTTTTTTTGCGTCGGGAAGATTGACCCTGAGCTAACATCTGTTGCCAATCTTCTTTTTGCTTGAGGAAGATTGTCACTGAGCTAACATCTGTGCCAATCTTCCTCTATTTTTTGTATGTGGGATGCCACCACAGCATGGCTTGATGAGCGGTGTGTAGGTCTGTACCCGGGATCTGAACCCGCGAACCCCTGGCAGCCTAAGTGGAGCATGCTAACTCAACCACTATGCCACCGGGCTGGCCCCTTAAGTGAGGTTTCTGATTATTAATTTTCACACCTCCATGTAACCATCATTTAAATTCAATATTACTAATATTTGGCCAATCTTGTTTTATACATACCCATCATTTCCCTTAATTCAGAAAATCCCAGACACCATATATTTTCATCCATAAATACTTCAGCATGTATCTGTAAGAGATAAGACACTTTTTAACATAATAGCCCCATTACCACACCAAAAAATAGTAATAACGCTTTAATCTAATATCCAGTCAGTATTCAAATGTTCCCCATTGTCTCAAGCATCTTTTTACAAATGACTCAAAACAGGATGTAAACAAGATCTGTGTGTATTTTTGGTTGATTTTAAAATATCATTTGTTTACTTTTTTATTTTTTAACAGCCTTATTAAGGTAAAATTGACATATAATAAAGGTACATATTAAAGTGTACAATTTGATAACTTTTGACCTATTATTCACCAGATTATTGTCACAACCAAGATGATGAACATATCCATCACCCCCAAAAGTTTCCTCATGTCCTTCGGTAATCCCTGCCTCTCAGTCTCCCCACACATTCCAATCCCTAAGCAACCATCGATCTACTTTCTATAGATTAGTTTGCATTTTCTAAAATTTTTTTTAAAATAATTCTATTTATTTATTTTTTTCCCCCGAAGCCCCAGTAGATAGTTGTATGTCATAGCTGCACATCCTTCTAGTTGCTGTATGTGGGACACGGCCTCAGCATGGCGGGAGAAGCGGTGTGTCGGTGCGCACCCGGGATCCAAACCCGGGCCGCCAGCAGCAGAGCATGCACACTTAACCGCTAAGCCATGGGGCTGGCCATAAATTTTTAAAAAATGGAATGTATGTATTCTTTTTTCGTCTGGCTTCTATCCCTCAGCATAATTATTTTGAGATTCATAATGTTGTTGCGTGTATCATAGCTCATTCCTTTTTATTGCTGAGTAGAATTGCATTGTACTGATGTATCACAATTTGTATATCCATTCACTTGTAGATGGACACTTGGGTTGTTTCCAGTTTTTGGCTATTACAAATAAAGCTGCTATGAACATTCCTGTAAAAGACTTTGTATGTACATGTGCTTTATTTTCTCTTTGGTAAATATATTGGAGTAAAATCACTGGGTCATATGGTTTAACTTTTAGGAAACTACCAAATTGTTTTCCAAAGTGGTTGGACCAGTTTACAGTCTCTTCAGCAAAAGTATGAGAGCTATGAAGCTCCACATTCTCACCAACATCTAGTATGGTCAGTCTTTTAAATTTTAAATGTTCAAATTTTAAACATTCTAATAGGTGAAGTCCCTCTTTTCCAACTACATTTCTGTTTAAGGCCAGAGAGTCTTTATAGTCTTCAACCAAACAACATGTTGCAACAGACTGAATGCAAAAGCAGATATAAGAATTCAGCTATCTTCTATTAGACCAGACATCAGAGACTTGCCAAGATATAAAACAATGCCATTCTTCTCCCTACTTTTTTGTCTTGAAAAATATAGTTGTTTCCATAAAAATATAATATGTAATGGGTTTATTATTAATATTTAAAGATAAAATCCACGTAAAATGAAATTCACTATGTTAACCATTTTGAAGTGCACAATTCAGTGGTTTTTATTATATTCACAATGTTGTGTAACTATCACCACTATCTAATTCCAAAGAATTTCTATCACCCCAAAAAGAAACCCCATAACTTTCAATTCCCCCTTCATCCATTCCCTGGCAAACAGTAATGCCCTTTCTGGCTCCATGGATTTGCCTATTCAGGACATTTCAAATAAATAGAATCATACAATATGTGGCCTTTTGTGTCTGGCTTCTTTCATTAGCATTATGCCTTCCGGGTTCATCCATGTTGTAACATGCATCAGAACTTCATCCCTTTTTATGGCCAAATAATATTCCATGTATGAATATACCACGTTTTGTTTATCCATTCATCAGTTGATGCACATTTGAGTTGTTTCCACTTTTTGGTTATTATAAGTAATGCTTCTATTAACATTCATGTACAAGTTTTTGTGTGGATATATGTTTTCATTTCTCTTGAGTGTACAGCCAAGAGTGGAATTGCTGGGCCATATGATACCTCTGTGTTTAACTGTTTGAGGAACTGCCAAACTGTTTTCCAAAGCAGCTGCACCATTTTACATTCCCACCAGCAATGTATGAGGGTTCCAATTTCTTCACATCTGTGCCAACACTTGTAATTATTATTACTATTTTATTTTTTAAAAAATTGTAGTCATCCTAGTGGGTGTGAAGTGGTATCACACAGTGGTTTTGCTTTGCATTTTCCCAACGGCTAATGATGTGGAGCATCTTTTCATGTGCACATTGGCCATTTGTACTTCTTATGTGGAAAAATGTCTATTCAAATCCTTTGCCCATTTTTTAATTGGGTTGTCTTTTGTTGTTGATTTATAGAAGTTCTTTATATGTTCTGAATACTAGACCCTTATCAGATATAAGATTTACAAATATTTTCTCCCATTTTGTGGGTTGTCTTCACTTTCTTGATAATGTCCTATGATGCACAGAAGTTTTAAAATTTTGGTGCAGCCCAATTTATCTACTTTTTCTTTTGTTCTTGTGCTTTTGTTGTCATATCTAAAAAATTGTTGCCTAATTCAAGGTAATAAAGCCCTACACCTCTGCTAACAGTTTTTTAGTTTTAACTCTTACATTTATTTCTTTAATCCATTTTGAGTTAATTTTTGTATTTGATGTGAGGTAGTGGTCTGAATTCATGCTTTTGCATGTGGATATTTTCAAAGAAAAAGTTATTCTGACACTTGTTAATAACAAGATGATAAGGAAGACTTTATTCTAGAGACTACTGCAATGGGGTTTTGCAGTAGGGGAGAGAGATTGGGCTCAACTCCAAATACAATATAGAAAAGTGAAGATTTATAACCAAGGGGCAGGATTGGGGGGAGGGTCAGTGGATGGAAAATTACTAAAAGGAAACATCGTAAGAGAGGATTATGGTTAAACTGATTTGACAGGACTCTTGCTAAAGTCAGGCCAGGGTGATCAGATGTCACCTGTGGGATGGGGGGGAATGAGGAACTCAACTAGATATCAAGTGTGGTGGTTCTTTCTAAACTGAACTAAAAGATTCTTGCTAAAACTGGGCAATGCAGGCCCAACAAGGGCAGACACTGAATGTTGAGGCCTAGAGAGCTTAGAAAAGCCTGATTAGAGTTAGGTCAAGGAGAGAGTCTTTGTCAATGTCCAGTCATCTCAGTACCATTTGTTGAAATGACTCTTTTTTCCCCATTAAATGAGCTTGGAACCTTGCCAAAAATCAATTGACCACAGATGCCATAGATGTATGAATTTGTAGTAGGTTTTGAAATCAGGTGATCTCTGAGAGGTGTATTACCTGAGTGATCTTGTTATATGAATTTTAGGAACGCAATTGGAATTTTAGGAATGCAACTGGAATTTTAGGAAGGCAATTGGAATTTTGATAGAGATTATTTTGAATCTGTAGACCTACTTGGGGATTACTGCCAAAAGTTATTATTACAAATATTTTGCAATGTTCTTGTTATTATTCTATCCGTAAATGGATTCATTGATCATATAATTTCTCCTCAAATATAATTTCATAAGGGATCAATATAATGCTTGAACTATATTATAAAGCAGAATAAAAGGAAATAGGCGTTTCGATACGTAAATGTCCAGACATGACTATATGAGAAGGCTTAATGAAATAATTAAGATACTTGCATCTTAATGTAGAATCACAGTAAATGTGACAGCTATGAGCACAGAGTAATACAGGTGTGTTGTATAGTAAGTCGAATAGTCTGCATGGTGCTGACACAGGTGATACGGTTTTCTGAAAAGGGGAAAAACTCTGCTAAAGTTCAGAATGTGGGCCGGCCCTGTGGCTTAGCGGTTAAGTGCGCGCGCTCTGTTGCTGGCGGCCCGGCTTCAGATCCCGGGTGCGCACTGACGCACCGCTTCTCTGGCCATGCTGAGGCCGCGTCCCACATATAGCAACTAGAAGGATGTGCAGCTATGACATACAACTATCTACTGGGGCTTTGGGGGAAAAAAAAAAATAAAATTATTAAAAAAAAAAATAAAGTTCAGAATGTAACACAGTCAAATCTTCCTTTCATATACATGATAATTAGTATTCTTGGAAAATTCAGAGTATATTAAAAATGTGCAAAAAATATTTGTGTTTATTTGTAAAATGAGGTTTGTTTCTAGGCTCAGATAACTATAAACAGATTTTCTACCCACATATGATAGGACATTTGAAAGTTGTGTGGGGTGAGGGACAAGACTTCATCAGGTGTGAATGTCCCCGTGTAGCAGACGTCTTAGGTCTTCGGTCTCCGTGCATTAAAATGTCAGTCACGTTGCCCGTTGTGACAATCAACAACGCCTTCACACATTTTCAAAACACTGAGAGGGCAGTACTGTCCTCTTTGAGAACCTGGGTATAGGGGAAAGAGCACTGAACTAGGAGTTGAGATGAACGGGGGAGGTGCTCACTCTGGCCCAAGTCAATTTGCTGCTCTGGGTTTCATTTTCCTCATCTGAAAAATGGTCTGTGGGATCTTGAAGGTCTATTCCATGATTCCTTGCAGGCTGATATCATCTTTCTTATTGCTAGTTGAAAAAGTATAGCTGCTAAAAGCTATGTCTCCATCTGCTGGCTGATGAACATGTCATAAATGTCAACAAAAGATTTTTGATCTTTTCAGGATAGAAGCTGTCATCTTTTAGAGTTTATAAACCATACACAAAATGTTGACCAATTAAAAAAGTAAACAGCCTATATTTCAAATCTTGGTTATCACTTTCATTTCCCCAGGTCCTTTATAAATATATGTATCACAACAAAGTCTCCATCTTCTCATCACCTAAATTAACTTTAGAAAAGCAGGTCCTATTTCAAATGAAACTGACATATTGTGCTGGTCAAGGACTTCTGATTGGAATTATCTGGCTCATTCCCTCAGGTGTCTCTAGCGTATAATTATCTCCAAAGATGGAATTTTCTGTTGGAGTTAACAGAATTTTGAGAAATATTCAGCAGAGCATTAATCTTTTTTTTTTTTTTTTTTTGTGAGGAGGACCAGCCCTGAGCTAACATCCAATGCCAATCCTCCTCTTTTTTGCTGAGGAAGACCGGCCCTGGGCTAACATCCATGCCCATCCTCCAGCAGAGCATTAATCTTTTAATAGCTAAGCCATGAAAAATCTCTGTCATATATATCTTACATACTCTTTTTTTTTTTTTTAATTTTTTATTTTATTTCCCCCCAAAGCCCCAGTACATAGTTGTATGTCATAGCTGCACATCCTTCTAGTTGCTGTATGTGGGACACGGCCTCAGCATGGCCGGAGAAGTGGTGCGTTGGTGCGCGCCCAGGATCCGAACCCGGGCCGCCAGCAGCGGAGCACGCGCACTTAACCGCTAAGCCACGGGGCCGGCCTTACATACTCTTTAATACTAACCTTACCCTACCTTCCTATGGTGATTTTCCCTCCTGCTCAAATTTACCTAATTATTACTATTACTATTATTGTTGTTGTTTGTATTTTTGTAACTTACTTTAAATGCTTTTTGGAACAACACAGGTTCTATATTATTTTAAAACTATTTAAAAATTATAGTTCTACATGCAAGGTAAAAAGGAAGAAAAGGCAGAAAGAATAGAAGTAGGACTGAAGGAAAAATGAAAGTCTTTCCTCCCTCCTTCCCAGGTCCACATACAGAGACAAGCACTGTTCATAGTTTCTGGTTGTAATTTTTTTTTTTTTTGTGAGGAAGATCAGCCCTGAGCTAACATCCATGCTAATCCTCCTCTTTTTGCTGAGGAAGACCAGCTGTGAACTAACATCTATTGCCAATCCTCCTCCTTTTGTTTTTCCCCCAAAGCCCCAGTAGATAGTTGTATGTCATAGTTGCACATCCTTCTAGTTGCTGTATGTGGGACGCGGCCTCAGCATGGCCGGAGAAGCGGTGCGTCAGTGCGCGCCCAGGATCTGAACTCGGGCCGCCAGTAGCGGAGCGCACGCACTTAACCGCTAAACCACGGGCCGGCCCTGGTTGTAATTCTTTAGTTCATTATAACATTAAATAAAATCCTTTCACTTTTGTATCCTGACTTACGAACTTTAGACTGCATTTTTTACTTCCTGGTATATAAGTGATTTATTACACTTGTAATACATCCCCCGACTCTCCCCATTTACTTCCTTATAGTTCTCATTGGTTTTTATTTCTACTTCTCCTTGTGGCTACCTTTTTGTCTTTAAATATTATATTAAGTCATCTATTTCTTAAATTATGAATGTTGGATTGTATCTATTGATTTTCCTCTTTGAAAATCAGAAAATTAATGCATTTATTCTTTTTATCTCCCCCCAATTTTTGCTAGTTATAGTACTACTATAGTACTATAAAGTACTACAAAGTACTTACTTTGTCAAGACATAATATTTATACCGCTTGTCTACTTAAATCTAAATCTCCTCTTTTCTCCAGCAAGCCATGTGTGTTTCTGCCTCAGGGCTGTTGCACTGGCTCTTCATGGCTCACTCCCTCATTTCACTCAGGTCTCAGCTCAGGTGCCACCTCCCCAGAGGGCCTTTCCCTCACCAACTTATCTAAAAGAGCAACCTTTCCCTCCACCCCATTCACTCTCTGTTCTCCTACTCTATTTAATTTTCTTCATAGCGTTCATCATGATTTAACATCACATATTTAAGTGTTTACTGTGTGTTTCCCACTAGAAGGTAAGTCCATGTGGGTAGTTTTGTTGTGTTTGTTGTGTTCACTGAATATTCCCAATGCCAAGAACAGTTCTCGGCTAATAAGTGCTCAAGCAACATTTGTTGAATGAATGAATAAATCCTAAAAGAAGAAAATCAAAGAAGTAGTGTCATAAAAGCTGTGAATATGCAAATATTATTATTATAGAACCAAATAGTGTGTTGGAACGAATAAAAAAAGGAAAATATAACCCTATGTCATTAACATTTTGTCAATCAAAGGAGAATCTTCCAAATATCAATGTGTACAATATCCTCTTTTATTTTATTTCCAATATCATTAATTGTATTGTACTGTACTTTGATTTCCAACTGCTACTCCCAGGTCAGCTTCCTTTTTTGGATTTATTTTGAGAATCTCTTCAAAAATTTCTCACGTAGGGAGATAGACTTTTTGAATATCTCTCTGTCTGAAGATATATTTATTTTGCCTTCATATTTGATTGATTCCTTAGCTAAGTATAGAATTTTAGGTTGTAACACTTTTCTCCTCGATCTTAGAAGGCATTGCTCCAATGTCTTTCAGCATTTGGCGACGAGAAATCTGAAATCAGTCAGATTTGGATGCTTGGCAAGCACCATGGCTTTCACTTCCCCTTTGGAAGATTTTTGGATTTCTGAAATTTCATCAGAATCTGTGGACTTTTCTACTTAGTCCTGCTTGATAGTTGGCAAGTCGTATTTTTCTTCAGTTAGAGGAAATTTTCTATTACTTATTTCCCCACTCTCTCGCCTTAGTTCTCTCCTTCTTTACATGGACACATCCTCCCTCTGCTGTCTTTCTGATTTCTGTTCTGGAGGTTGCCTCTACTTTGTCCTCCCAGTTACTCGGCCTTCAGCTAATCCACTTTATCGTAATTCCAATCCATTACGTTATTTGGGCAATCACTCGTTCTGTTGTCTGACTAATCCCTTTCACTGCAGGTTTTTTGTGTGATGGATGCACTGTCCTCTGAGTAGACTAATTAGGACAATTTGAAATTCTCTTCTGTTTCTGGAGTTATGTATGTCTCTTGGGTCCATTGTTCGGTTTGTTCATTTTGGTCCTTCTCTTCCACTCTGCTGCACTGTCGTTCCTCCTGTCTGGTGAGCCCTGACATTCGCTGAGATGTAGGAGCCAAGGCCTCAGTTGGTTAGTCCAGGCCGCAGTGGGTGCGGGCTTCTTAAGTACTGATGTTCTCTGTTCCCCAGCTGGCCTCTCCCTAAGGGAAGAGATAGCTGCTTCTGAGTAAGTGGTGGAGCTTGCCTTCCAGCATGCCTCACTGAAAGCTGTGTGGGTGAGGAGCCAGCAGGCAGGCTGGGGAACCCCACAATCACCAAGTTAATGAGGGCTGTACTTTGGATGGAACAGGTTCTGTGTGTTTTTCTCCTAGAACAGCTGCCTTTCCCTCCTCCCTGCCCACCTCTGCTGTGGAGCATTGAAGTGAGCTCAGGCTCTGCTCTCCTGCACCCAGGCTTGAAGCACTGCTCTGGGGGCCCTCCTGAGGCCACGTGCCCACTTTCTTTAGAGAGCTGTTCACCGGCTTTATCCCGAGGGCAAAAGCACTTGGATCAGAGCCTAGTGCTTTACAATGTGCTCAACAAATATTTGTTGAATGAAAAAATGAGGGGGAAGGGAACCAACCGTCCCTGTAATTCCAAGCATGCTTCTGTAATGAGTTACCCTAAGATGCCTCCCTGGCCCAGCCCTGTTTTTTGTATTTGTTGACCTCAAGCTTGCCCATTGCCAAGATTTCCTTTACTGCATATGGTATATTGAGCTAAGTACAATTTCCTTTTCTTTTTCTCTATCAATGTGATCCCACCTGCTCACTCTCTCCTACAATTCCATAATTCAGTGAGACCTTGGGAAGGAAAGTAGATGCATGTGTTCAGTCTGCCATATTAAACCAGAAATAGATATGAAACTATAGCTACTAAAAAATTGTATTACATTTGCTGAACCCTCACAAGATGGAAAGTAGAAAAAATTAGCACAGATTTTTCTATTTATTATATATTGATATTTCATTTGGAAATTAGGAAGATAATGTTAATGGAATACATGCTCAAAAATTAGTGGAAAATGAGTTAAAGATTTTTTTGCCTAAGTTTTTAAAAGAATCATACAATTTTAATATAGTAATATAGTATAGAATGTAAACTGGTGCAGCCACCATGGAAAACAGTATGGAGATTCCTCAAAAAATTAAGGATAGAACTACCATATGATCCAGCTATTCCAGTGCTGGGTATTTATCCAAAGAATATGAAAACACCAATGCATAAAGATACATGCACCCCTGTGTTCACTGCAGCATTATTTACAATAGCCAAGACTTGGAAGTAACCTAAGTGCCTGTCAAGGGACGAATGGATAAAGAAGATGTGGTATATATACACAATGGAATACTACTCAGCCATAAGAAATAATGAAATCCAGCCATTTGTGACAACATGGATGGACATTAGGGTATTATCCTAAGCAAAGTAAGTCAGAGGGAGAAGGTCAAATACTGTATGATCTCACTCATAAGTAGAAGACAAAAACAACAAACAAACACATAGAGACAGAGATTGGACTGGTGGCTAGAGAGAGGAGAAGGGCAAAAGGGATGATTAGGCACATGTGTGTGGTGATGGATTGTAATTAGCCTTTGGGTGGTGAACATGATGTAATTTATTTAGAAATAGAAGTACAATGATGTACACTTGAAATTTATACAATGTTATATTTTATTTTTATTTATTTTTTTGTGAGGAAGATCAGCCCTGAGCTAACATACATGCCAATCCTCCTCTTTTTGGTGAGGAAGACTGGCCCTGAGCTAACATCCGTGCCGATCTTGCTCCACTTTATATGGGACACCGCCACAGCATGGCCTGATAAGCGGTGTGTCAGTGCGTGCCAGGGATCCGAACCCGGGCCGCCAGCAGCGGAGCATGCGCACTTAACCACTACGCCATGGGGCCGTCCCCTATACAATGTTATAAACCAATGTCAACACAATAAAAAAAAATATGTATATATATGTGTGTGTGTATATCTATACATATCAGTGTTTATGTTTACATGTGTGTATATAGCTATATACATGTGTATATATATTGCACACGTATAGATAGATATAGATCTACACACACATACAATTATTATTAAAAAAAATAACAGCAAATTGTTAACAACAGTTATTTTAGGAGGTTTAGGATTAATACAATGGTGACTGAGAAGCACTAGCATCATGAAATTTATTCCAAGTAAGAAAGACTAATTATATATAATTACATATATGTTTAATTTGAAAAAATACATACTAGGGGACTTCCAGTTTCAGTCCTTATATGTGAAGAGTTTGGAAGTTGTCACTAATGTCTTTGTAAGAAAAAAGCTGAACAAACTGAAAATCAATGACTATAATGACTTTTCTTAGAGCCATTGGAAAATTGAGGTTGCAGAGCAAACTGTCATCTCAGAATCCGGAGAGATGCAAGAACACAGAGAATCACAGATGAGATCAGCTTACCTGGTACAGAAGCTGCTGCAGCCATAAACTGGTAGGAAGACTCAAATGGTAACTGATGAATTGCTAGAGGATGGGTGTGGACTAGCATTAGAATAACTCCTAGGGGCTGTAGTCTTATAAAGGCCTCCACACTTTAGTGGTTTTACTTTCAGGAACCCCACTAGGTTCTAATTATGAAGATCCAAGAAGAAACACTTATGTTTCCGGCAAGGGGAGGGGAAAAGTAACCATTTTGAAATATGCCCAGAGTGTTCTCTATAACAAAGGTGTGTTCAGCAGGAGAAAAGACTTTGTCAGAGCCTTATCTGACTTGGGAGAAGGGACATTACCCAAATCCAGCTCCTTCTAGCCTTCCTGTCTCACCTAAAGTGGAAAAATGCTGAGAAACACTTGTGAAAGTCACAGCCCAGGGACACAGGCCACTAAAAGACTGAGATTTTATCATAGGATTATAGAACATTTCCTGTCTCACCATTATCTCACCACATCAACAGGGCTACAGTATAATAACAGTGGATTACAGCTGAAAGAGCTGCAAGGTGCAGATTCTATTTAAGAAGGAGTTTTTGGGGAATCACAAAGACAACAGGGGAGACAAGAACAAGGACGCTCAAGGAAACGAAAGCCTCTGACATCTTCAGCTACAGAAAATACGAAACACAGTCCAACTCCTAGGCAGATTAACACAAAACCTCACACACATGATGTCTAGCTTTCAACAAAAAGTTACAAGGTATACCAAGTTTTTAGGCAAGAAAAAACACCATCTGAAGAGGCAAAGAAAGCATCAGAACCAGATTCAGGTATGGCACAGATGTTAGAATTTAAAGTAATCATGATTACTGTAAAAGTTTCTAATGGAAAAAGTAGCTAACATGCAAGAACAGACAGGTAATGTAAGCAAAGAGATGAAAACACTAAGAAACAATAAAAAAGAACTGCTAGAAAAAAACACATTGTAACAAAAATAAAGAATGCCTTTAATGGGCTCATCAGTAGACCAGACACAATCAAGAATCAGTGAGCTTGAAGATATGTTACAGAAACTTCCCAAACTGAAATGCAAAGAGAAAAAATAATAAAAAAAACAAAACAAAACCCCCCCAGAATAGAATATCCTAAAATTGTGGGACAATTTCAAAAGGTGTAACACATATGTACTTGGAATACCAGAGGAAGAAAGGGAGACCAGAGCAGAAGCAATACTGAAAGTAATAATGGCCAAGAATTTTCCAAAACTAATGACAGACACCAAACCACAGAGCCAGGAAATTCGAGAACAAGCAGGATAAATACTATAAAAACTACACCTAAGCATATCATATTCAAACTGCAGAAAACCAAAGATGAAGAGAAAATCATGAAAGAAGCCAGAAGAGAAAAACAAGGATAAGAATTACATTGGCTTTCTCATCAGAATCCAAGAAAGCAAGAAGAGAGTGGAGTGAAATACTTAAAGTGTTGAAAGAAAAATATCTACCAATTTAGAATTCTATATCCAGTGAAATCATCCTGCAAAAGTGAAAGAGAAATAAAGACTTTCTCAGACAAACAAAAACTAAGAGAATTCATTGCCAGCAGACTTGTCTTACAAAAAATGTTAAAAGAAGTTACCTAAGAAGAAGAAAAATTATACAGGTCAGGAACTTGGGTGTACATAAAGAAAGGAAGAGCACGGGGGAAGGAATAAATTAACGTAAAATATAACCATTATATTTCTTACTCTCAGTTGACTGATAACTCTTTGTTCAAAGCAATAATAGTAACAGTGAATGGGGTGATTATAGCATATGGCAAAGTGAAATGAGCGAAAGCAACATTATAAGGGACAGCACAAAGGAACTGGGAATACTCTATATTATACAGTACCTGTACTACCCATGAAACAGTACAGTGTTATTTGAAAGTGGACTTAGTTATTAATGTATATTGTAAATTTTAGGATATCACTAAAAGAATTTTAAAAAGTAGTAAAAAAATTGATATGCTAAGAGGAGAGAAAATGGAATCATATACAATGCTAAATTAAAACCAGAGAAGGCAGAAAGAGAGGGGAGAAAAAAGGAACAAAGAACAAATGCAACAAATAGAAAACAGATATTAATCCCACAATATCAATAATATCAATAATCAATTTAAATGTGAATGATCTAAATATACCAATTAAAAAACAGATATTGTCAGAGTGGATCACTTTTTTTTTTAATTTTATTTATTTACTTTTTTCCCCAAAAGCCCCAGTAGATAGTTGTATGTCATAGATTCACATCCTTCTAGTTGCTGTACGTGGGACGCGGCCTCAGCATGGCTGGAGAAGCGGTGCGTCGGTGCGTGCCCAGGATCCGAACCCGGGCTGCCAGCAGCGGAGCGCGTGCACTTAACCACTAAGCCATGGGGCCGGCCCCAAGAAATCCACTTTAAATATAAAGACATAGGTTAAAAGTAAAGTGATGGAGAAAGATATACCATGCTAACACCAACGAAAAGAAACCTAGAGGAGCTATATTAATTTCAGACAAGTGGACTTCAGAGGAAGGAGAATGACCAGAGATAAAGAGGAGCATTATGTAGTGATAAAGGGGTCAATTCTTCAAGAAGACATAACAGTCTTAAACATCTATGCACCCAACAACAATGTGTGAAAATACGTGAGGCAAAAACTGACAGAAATGCAAGGAGAAATAGACATATTATTGTTGGAGACTTCAACACTCCTCTTTCAGGAATGACTAGATCTAGAAGGCAGAAAATCAGTAGGGATATAGTAGACCTGAACAGCACCATCAATCAACTTGGTCTAATTGAAATTTATAGAACGTTTTATCTAACGACAGCAGAATACATATTCTTCTCAAGCTCATGTGGAACATTCACCAAGATAAGCCACATTCTGGGCCATAAAACACTTGAAGGAATTAAAAAAAAGAGAGATCATACAAAAGTATGTTCTCTGAACACAATGAATTTAAACTAGAAATCAATAACAGAAACATAGCTGGGAAACCCCCATATATTTGGAGATTAAATAACTCTCTAACATATTGGTCAAAGAAGAAGTCACAAGAAAAATTTAAGAATATTTTGAACTAAATGAAAGTGAAAATACAACGTATCAAAATTTGTGGGATGCAGCAAAATCAGTGCTTAGCAGGAAATTTGTAACAATAATTGCATATTTTAGAAAAGAAGAAAGATATAAAATCAATAATCTGAGCTTCCATTTTAGGAAACTAGAAAAAGAAGAGCAATTTATGCCTAAAGCAAGCAAAGAAAAGAAATAATTAGAGCAGAAATCAGTGAGATCAAAAACAGGAAAACAATTGAGAAAAGCAATGAAATCAAAAGCTGGTTCTTTGAAATGACAACATACATTGTGAATTCTTATACATTAACTTTGGTGATTTTTGCAGAAATACATATCAGAAAATCCTTTAGAAAGTAATATAAGATGAGCTGTAAGGAGAAATCATTTGCATTTTTTTGCTTTAATATTTAATTTTGCCATTAATATTATATCAGACTGTAAATGGATATGCTCTGGTTTTATAAGTATAGCTGGTCAGTGTAGTTATGTCTTTATCATTATCTGTCTTTGCCAAGCCTAAAATTAGGAAATTGCACATCTAAGGAGATATATATTCCTAAAGTCTTAGATGTTACAATCTTTTCATTCAAGTTTTGTGAAAAACAACTCTCTCCACTCTTTTGACTATCCACTTCACAAATTTCCCATTTTCTGATTTGTTTTCCAGTTTCATTATGCTGCCAGGTTTCCCTTTCCCAGCATGTTTTTGGGCTGTTTTTCTCCTGCCATCAGTTGGTATATGCACAGGAAGGAAGTACTGGGCAAACTTTTGTCAGGAGCTCCTTGAGTGCAAGGTCTACCTAAAGATATCAACACATGCTTTCCACATTCTAGGAATGCAATAAACACTTGTGGAATGAATGATGCATGTTTTTTCTACAAAAGACCTAATTAGAGATATTAATAAGCTGTGCTATACTTAAACTATATCTAACTTAGATTTTCACTTTTTGGAGTTAGCCACAGCATGACTTCTTCCTAATTAATGCACAGGGGCCCAGCCCTAAGAAGCAAGGAGGGCCCGCCAGGAAAGGAACAGATAGACTTGAGCTCCACTTTATTTGACAGATATTATTAGATTCAACTAAGGATTAAGAGGATCAACTAAGACACTGTCATCTTCCCAAAGGGTTGAGTTAATGGAAAGTGGCTTCCTTGTCAAATGAGGTGACTCTGTCCTCTAGACCAAGGTTTCTGGTAGGGAAACATTTCCGTCTTGATCAAAAGAGATCTTAAATGTTGAAAATTATTTTTGTAAACAGCAAGAGAGAAAAGTAGAAACAGGATGAACATGGCCAGTAAAGAGCAGTCGTGGGTGGGGGTCTAAGGAGAGCAGCAGGGTGTTGTCACCCGTGTGCCATTTGTGTGAACCCAGCTCTCAGATGCTGCAGGTGGAGCTGATCTGAGTTGAAACAGAGGTGTCTCAAGTGCGCCTAAGCGCCTTTCATTCTGGAAAGTTAAGATTGAGGAATTCTTGCACTTAACCTCAAGCCTCCTAGTCATGAAAATCCATTTTGGAGTATCGTGGACACCTAGTTTACAAACAAAATCTCAATAAAGACTATCTCCTGCAGCCTTTAAAATTCAGCCCCCAAGAAAGTGAAAAAAACCCACAGAATGGGAGAAAACATTTACCAATCATATATCTGATAACGTATCCAGAAAATATAAAGAACTCTTACAATTCAACAACAAAAAGACAAATAACCCAATTTAAAAGTGAGCCAAGGATCCAAATAAACATTTCTCCAGAAAACATAGAAAAATGGTCAATAAGCACACAAAACGACGTTCAACAAAATTAGTCATTAAGGAAATACAAATCAAAACCACAATGAGATATAACTTCACAACCGCCAGGATGGCTATAATCAAAGAGATATAATAAGTGTTGGCGACGATATGGAGAAACTGGAATCCTCCCACACTCCTGGTGGGAATGTAAAATGGTGCAGCTGCTTTGGAAAACTGTGTGGCAGTTCCTCAAACAGTTAAACACAGAGGTATCACATGGCCCAGCAATTCCACTCCTCGCTCTACACCCTAGAGAAATGAAAATATACGTCCACACGAAAACTTGTACATGAATGTTAATAGCAGCATTATTCATGATAGCCAAAAGGTGGAAACCCAAAAGTCCATCGACTGATGAATGGATAAACAAAACGTGGTATATTCACACATGGAATATTATGCAGCAATAAAAAGGGATAAAGTACTTCTAAATGCTACAACATGGATGAAACTTGAAAATATTTTGCTAAGAAGCCAGTCACAAAAGACCACATATTGTAGACTTTCATTTATATGAATGACCAGAATAGATAAATCTATAGAGGCTGAAAGTAGTTCTTGCCTGGAAAGAAGTGGTTGCCAGGGGCTGGGCTGGGGATGGGAAGTGACTGCTGGTGGGGTTTCTTTTTTGGGGGTGATAAAAATGTTGTAAAATTAATTGTGGTGATGGCTGCACAACTTTGAATACACTAAAAACCTTTGAAGTGACGTCAGCGTCATGGTGGAGTGAGCTTTCCCGTGAACTCTTCCCCCGATAACATACAACAAAAGGAACAGTCACAGACCAACAACAGAATCCCAGACAATGAAAAGCTAGATCAGAAAGATCCACACTGCTGCACATCTGAGAGTGAAACGTGCTGGGCCCCCGGAGGAAGTGGGGAAAGGTAAGAACTCCTCTCCCTCCCCATCAGATCAGCGATCCTGGTCTGCGGGGCTCCCAGAGAGGGGGAAGGGGTGGCCCTCTGCGGGGAAACCGTAGCTCTTCCGGCTCTCTCAGCCAGTGGGAAACTCCCACACAGAGGACTCAGAAGAGCCACAGGGCTACCATCAACATCTGAGCACCCCAGAGAGCAGATAATGAGGGGTGAAGGAGAAGCCCCCCACGCCAGGGACCCAGAGGGCAAAAGAGAGACCACCCCCCCCCACCCCCCTACCCCGCAAACTGGACCCTGCAGCTCAGCCGACCAGACCAGACCAAGCGATCTGCGGCAGACCAGATCAAGCGATCCGACCCACGGATCGCAGCGGAAAAACCAAGGATCGCAGCAGAAAAACTGGAAAAACCGTGGCAGAGTGCAGGGGGCTTAGATTACACAGCCCTTTACCACCACACAGTGGTGGCGGGTGGAAATTGCAACCAGAGATTTCCAGGATGAGGAAAAACAAAGCCAACACAGGAACCACAATGCAAAGATATATGAAATCACCAGACCAGAAGGAAAATGACAAGCACCCAGAAACCAACCCAGAAGACACAGAAATCCATAATCTAAATGACAGAGATTTCAAAATAGCTATCATAAAAACACTCAACGAAATACGAGACAACACAGACAAACAATTAAATGAGATTAGGAGTTTCTTCACAAAAGAGATTGAAATCATAAAGAAAAACCAATCAGTGCTGATGGAGATGAAGAACACAATGGAGGAGATAAAGGAGAATCTGGAATCTTGAAAGAACAGAGCTGACAATATGGAGGAAAGAATTAGCACTTTAGAGGATAGGAATACAGATATGCTCCAGATGGAAGAGGAGAGAGAACTAAGACTAAAAAGAAATGAAGAAAGTCTCCGAGAAATATCTGACTCTATTAGGAAATGTAACATAAGAATTATAGGTATTCCTGAGGGAGAAGAGAGGGAAAGAGGAACAGAGAGCCTATTCAAGGAAATAATAGCTGAGAATTTCCCAAATCTGGGGAAGGAGCAGGAAATACCAGTAAGTGAAGCCAACAGGTCACCTAAATATATTAACAGACAAAGGCCCTCTCCACGACACCTAGTGGTAAGGCTAGCCAGAGTCAATGACAAAGAAACAATATTAAGGGCAGCTAGACAAAAACAAATAATAACGTACAAAGGAACTCCCATCAGGCTCTGAGCGGATTTCTCAACAGAAACTTTACAGGCTAGGAGAGACTGGAATGATATATTCAAAATACTGAAAGACAAAAACTTTCAGCCAAGAATACTCTATCCAGCAAAAATATCCATCAAATATGATGGAGAAATAGTAACTCTCCCAGATAAACAAAAGCTAAGGGAGTTCATGGCCACGAGACCCCCACTACAAGAAATACTCAAGAAGGCCCTCAGGCCTGAAAAAAGAAGAGAAAGGGAAAACAAAGCTTGGAGCAAGGAGAAAAATAGGTAGATAAACTCAGAAAAATAGTAGATCTTTACCGGAATAGGTTAGCAACCACTTAAATACTAAAATCAAAGATCAAAGGAAGGAATTCACCAAAAATAAATTTAACCTCATCACTGTAAACACACAGCCACAACACAAGATAGAATAAGGTATAACAAGAACGACTTAGAAGGGGAAGAGGAAAGTGATTGAATTGACTTAGTATAAGGAAATAGGAAGCCATCAGATAATGGAATATCTCATACACAAGATTTTTTACACAAACTTCAAGGTAACCACTAAACAAATAATCAAAACAAAACCACATATGATAAACAAAGAGAAAACTAGAAGAGTCATAAGACAGAACAACCAAACTGAATTGGCAGTCCAAAACAAATGGGACAAGAAACAAAGGAAATGCAAAAGAACCAGAAAATAAGTGACAAAACAGCAACATTCAGCCCTCATATTTCAATAATTACCCTAAATGTAAATGGATTGAACTCTCCAATCAAAAGATACAGAGTGGCAGGATGGATCAAAAAGCAAGACCCAACAATATGCTGCCTTCAGGAAACACATCTTAGCACTAAAGACAAGCACAGGCTCAGAGTGAAAGGATGGAAGACAATACTCCAAGCTAATGGCAAACAAAAGAAAGCAGGTGTTGCCATACTCATATCAGACAAAGTAGACTTCAAGATAAAACAGGTTAAGAGAGACAAAGAAGGGAAATATATAATGATAAAAGGGACACTCCACCAAGAACATGTATCACTTATAAATATATACGCACCCAACATAGGAGCACCAATGTACATAAAGCAACTATTAACAAACCTAAAAGGAGACATTAACAGCAACACAATAATAGTAGGGGATCTTAATATCCCACTTACATCAATGGATAGATCATCCAGACAAAAAGTCAATGAAGAAATAGTAGACTTAAATGAAAAACTGGACGAGATGGACCTAGTAGACACATACAGAGCACTCCATCCAAAAACAGCTGACTACACATTCTTCTCAAGCGCGCATGGAACATTCTCAAGGATAGACCATATGTTGGGAAACAAAGCAAGCCTCAATAAATTTAAGAAGATTGAAATCATAACAAGCATCTTTTCAGACCATAAGGCTATGAAACTGGAAATGAACCATGAAAAAAAAACTGGGAAAGTGACAAAAATGTGGAGATTAAACAACATGCTACTGAACAACCAATGGATCATTGATGAAATTAAAGGAGAAATCAAAAACTATCTGGAAACAAACGAAAATGAAAATATGCCATACCAAACCATATGGGATGCAGCAAAAGCGGTCCTGAGAGGGAAACTCATAGCGATACAAGCCCACCTTAACAAACAAGAAAAAGCCCAAATAGGCAACCTTAAATTACACCTAACAGAACTAGAAAAAGAAGAAAAAACAAAGCCCCAAGTCAGCAGAAGGAGAGAAATAATAAAAATCAGAGCAGAAATAAATGAAATTGAGACCAAAAAACAGTAGAAAGGATGAATGAAACAAAGAGTTGGTTCTTTGAGAAGATAAACAAAATCAACAAACCCTTAGCCAGGCTTACTAAGAAAAAAAGAGAAAAGGCTCAAGTAAATAAAATTAGAAATGAAAGAGGAGAAATGACAACGGATACCACGGAAATACAGAGGATTATAAGAGAATACTATGAGAAATTATATGCCAACAAATTGGACAATCTAGAAGAAATGGATAAATTCTTAGACTCATACAACCTCCCAAAACTGAACCAAGAAGAAATGGAGAATCTGAATAGACCAATCACAAGTAAAGAGATTGAAATAGTAATCAAAAACCTCCCAAAAAATAAAAGTCCAGGACCAGATGGCTTCTCCGGTGAATTTTATCAAACATTCAAAGAAGATTTAATACCCATTCTTCTCAAACTATTCCAAAAAATAGAGGAAGATGGAACACTTCCTAAATCATTCTACGAGGCCAACATCACCCTGATACCAAAGCCAGACAAAGACAATACAAAGAAAGAAAATTACAGGCCAATATCGCTGATGAACATAAATGCAAAAATCCTCAACAAAGTATTGGCAAACCGAATACAGCAATACATTAAAAAGATCATACACCATGATCAAGTGGGATTTATACCAGGGACGCAGGGATGGTTCAACATCCGCAAATCAATCAACGTGATACATCACATCAACAAAACAAAGAATAAAAACCACACGGTCATCTCAATAGACGCAGAGAAAGCATTTGACAAGATACAATATCCATTTATGATAAAAACTCTCAATAAAATGGGAATAGAAGGAAAGTACCTCAACATAACAAAGGCTATTTATGACAAACCCACAGCCAACATCATACTCAACGGGGAAAGACTGAAAGCCATTCCTCTGAGAACAGGAATGAGGCAGGGCTGCCCACTCTCACCACTCCTGTTCAACATAGTACTGGAGGTTTTGGCCAGAGCAATTAGGCAAGAAAAAGGAATAAAAGGAATCCAAATAGGTAACGAAGAAGTGAAACTCTCACTATTTGCAAATGACATGATTTTATATATAGAAAATCCTAAAGAATCTGTTGGAAAACTACTAGAAATAATCAACAACTACAGCAAAGTTGCAGGGTACAAAATCAATCTACAAAAATCAGTTGCATTTCTGTATGCTAATAATGAACTAACAGAAAGAGAGCTCAAAAAGATAATACCATTTACAATTGCATCAAAAAGAATAAAATACCTAGGAATAAATCTTACCAAGGAGGTGAAGGACCTATACAATGAGAACTACAAGACATTATTGAAAGAAATCCACGATGACATAAAGAAATGGAAAGATATCCC
Organism: Diceros bicornis minor; assembly: GCF_020826845.1. Classification (NCBI taxonomy): domain Eukaryota; kingdom Metazoa; phylum Chordata; class Mammalia; order Perissodactyla; family Rhinocerotidae; genus Diceros; species Diceros bicornis. The sequence goes on along the minus strand of NC_080742.1, from coordinate 12,783,601 downwards.
ATGCACGTGGATTGAAAGAATAAACATAGTTAAAATGTCTATATTACCTAAAGCAATCTACAGATTCAATGCAATCCCAATCAGAATCCCAATGACATTCTTCACAGAAATAGAAAAAAGAATACTAAAATTTATATGGGGCAACAAAAGACCCCGAATAGCTAAAGATATCCTAAGAAAAAAGAACAAAGCAGGAGGCATCACAATCCCTGACTTCAAAACATACTACAAAGCAATAGTAATCAAAACAGCATGGTACTGGTACAAAAACAGACACACAGATCAATGGAACAGAATTGAAAGCCCAGAAATAAAACCACACATATATGGACAGCGAATTTTTGACAAAGGTGCTAAGAACATACAATGGAGAAAGGAAAGTCTCTTCAATAAATGGTGTTGGGAAAACTGGACAGCCACATGCAAAAGAATGAAAGTGGACCATCTCCTATCGTCATTCACAAAAATTAACTCAAAATGGATCAAAGACCTGAAGGTGAGACCTGAAACTATAAAACTCATAGAAGAAAATATAGGCAACACACTATTTGACATTGGGTTTAAAGGAATCTTTTCGGATGACATGCCTACCCAGACTAGGGAAACTAAAGAAAAAATAAACAAGTGAGACTTTATCAGATTAAAGAGCTTCTATAAGACAAACAAAACCAGAATCAAGATGAACAGACAACCCACCAGCTGGGAAAGAATGTTTGCAAAACATACATCTGACAAGGGGTTGATCTCCCTAATATATAAAGAACTCACACAACTGAACAACAAAAAAACAAACAACCCGATCAAAAAATGGGCAGAGGAAATGAACAGACACTTCTCCAAAGAAGATATACAGATGGCCAATAGGCACATGAAAAGATGTTCAACCTCATTAATCATCAGGGAAATGCAAATCAAAACAACACTAAGATATCACATCACGCCTGTTAGAATGGCTATAATCACCAAGACAAAAAACAACAAATGTTGGAGAGGATGTGGAAAAACAGGAACCCTCATACACAGCTGGTGAGAATGCAAACTGGTACAGCCTCTGTGGAAAACGGTATGGAGATTCCTCAAAGAATTAGAAACAGAGATGCCCTATGACCCAGCCATCCCACTACTGGGAATCTATCCAACGAACCTGAAATCAACAATCCAAAGAGGCTTACGCACCCCTATGTTCACTGCAGCATTATTCACCATAGCGAAGAAGTGGAAGCAACCTAAGTGTCCCTCGATTGACGATTGGATTAAAAAAATGTGGTATATATATACAATGGAATACTACTCAGCCATAAAAAAAAGACAAAATCGTCCCATTTGCAACAACATGGATGGGCCTGGAGCGTATTATGTTAAGTGAAATAAGCCAGAAAGAGAAAGACAAACACTGTATGATCTCACTCATATGTGGAATATAAACCAACACATAGACAGAGAAAACTGGACTGTGGTTACCAGGGGCAGTGGGGGTGGGGGGTGGGCACAAGGGGTGAAGGGAGTCATATATATGGTGATGGACAAACAAAAATGTACAACCCAAAATTTCACAATGTTAAAAACCATTAACACTTCAATAAAAAATAAAAAAAAAAAACACCTTTGAAATGTACACTTTGAGTGAATTTTACGGTGTGAATTATATTCAACCAAACCACTAATAAAAACGAAAACAAATAAGACAGAAACCTGAGCCCTGCCTCAGTCGCCTCACCAGCCCTGCACAACCTGGGGTCCCGGCTTTATGTGTTGATAGTCACACTCCTCATTGTCATCCCCGAAACCTCAATTCATAGTCCGTGAATTTGGAATTTAAAATCTAAATGGAGGGGCTGGCCTGGTGGTGTAGCGGTTAAGTTTGCTTGATCTAGCAGCCTGGGGTCTGGAGGTTCATATCCCGGGTGCAGACCAATGCACTGCTCATCAAGCCATGCTGTGGCGGTGTCCCACATATAAAAGAGAGGAAGATGGGCATAGATGTTAGCCCAGGGCCAATCTCCCTCAGCAAAAAAGAGGAGGATTGGCAACAGATGTTAGCTCAGGGCTAATCTTCCTCACACACACACACAAAAATCTAAATGGAACCTGCACTAATGATTAGCTCTGCGTTATTTAGAGAAGAAAGGAAATTGCAGGCTGTCGTCAGAACTGCTTAGGTAAAATTTCAAGCATCCTGAAATATTTCAGAATCTATTAACAATGCACATTTGTTATGTCCTCCCACAGCAAAAATATTTACTCCCAATCACCATATAACTTAATAATCCATAAAGCATTTCAAAATCACATTTAACTAGCCTTACTCTCAATCTACATATTCCCAATTTTACAAATTAAACATTAACACTCAAGACAAATTTACCATTATACCAGTGACATGCAATAAAGAAGTGATCTTTCTAGAACTTCACTGATACAATAGCCATTAGCCACACGTGGCTCTTGAGCACAGGACATGTGGCTAGTCCAAATTGAGCTGTGTCGTAAGTGTAAAACATACACTGGATTTTAAAGACAGTACAAAAAGGAGAATGTGAAATATTTAGCTTTTTATATTAATTACATGTTGAAATGATATTTTGGATATATTGGTTTAAATAAAAAACATAATTAAAATTAATCTCACCTGTCTCTTTACTTTCTTAATGTGGCTACTGGAAAATTTTAAATTATGTATGTGGCTCACATTACATTTCTATTGGACAGAGTTGCTCTAGAGAAACGTTTAGAGCTTTCGAGGGGACAGTAAGCATGCATAAGAAGACAAGGGCGTTGAATAATTTCTTCCATTGTAGTTCCCTGTCGCCATCTTTCTTACACACTGTCCACCTTCCAGGCGTCTTTAGCACAGGTGGGAAAGCTGTCACACACAGTCATCACTGTACTCCTGTAAGACAACAAAATCACATGGACTCTCTAACCATTCCCGCTTTTTGCAGCTGCTGCTTTCATAAGAAGCTACAGTGTGTGCCAGCCAAGAAGGAAGGTTTTCAATTACAGCAGTCAAGACTATTTTTTTGGATAATTTTCCCATATGGAGCAACAAAGCCCCGGAGCCTTCAGACTGGTTTGACTTAACCTTTGGACAAGGTATCTAGATGAAAGCAAGGGCAGAAAAGAAAGAAGAAAGGGCCACAGGTGATCCTGGAGAAAGCCAGAAAATGAGAAGCCAGGAAGCGAGTTTTAGACACTCCTAGAGTGATCTATTTCAAGTGCGACCTCTTAAATCATCAATGTGAGCCCTGGATCTAACTGCAATGTAACCCCGCTTGCATATATGGAACACGTATTAATTGTTTGCCTTTAATCATCAGCCTCACTGCATGTCACACCTGATCAATGCAGACTCCTCCATGTCCCAGGTGACTGATCTGTTACCTAGAGCAGTGCTGTCCCATACAGCAGCCACTAGACACATACACGGCGGGGGAGCAACTGAACTGTGGCTAGTGTGACTGAAGAGCTATATTTTAAATTTTAGTTAAATTTAAATTGACCACACGTGGCTAGCAGCTGCTGTACTGGCCGGCGCAGGTCTAGAGCCTCGCTTCCCCAGGGTGGTGTGCAGACCAGCAGCACAGGCACCCTCTGGGGGCTTGTTGGAAACGCAAAGTGTTTCCAACTCCACCAGGACTTCCTGAAATATGTTCTGCAGTGTAACAAGATCACCATGTGACTCTTACGCACATTTTGGAAAGCACTTATCTAGAGTAGTGGGTCTAATTTGAATACACTGGAGCCCAGAAAATTGTATAAGAAGTTAGCATACATATGTAAGTGTATGCATGTTTGTGTGAGTCCACACTTCCCCCCGTTCCTTCCCCTGGAGACAGTGTCCATACTTTCTTCAGATTTTCTAAGGAGTTCATGATCTAAAATTGAGAAGTCTTATCCTACAGAAATGGAGCCCCATAACGTGGGAAAGCAGATTTCGCTGAACGAAGAAAAACCTTCAAGTTATCCTTTGCTATGCATGCACACTCTTTTCAGCTTGTGAAGGGCAGAATCCGGCCGTCCGCAGCTCTGCAGTTCTTCTGCCGTGCTTTCGCTCTTCCCATGTGGTAACTATGTGGTACACTCTCCCGGCCTGTTTTTATGTTTCCAAATACCACACAGACCCACATCAGTACAGACTAGAAGTTAATATGACATTCATACATCTATTCTATTTTTTATTACACATACACACACATCCTTATTTTTTAGTGCAAAATTGGCCACAAGATGCATTCCAGCAGACTCTAGTCTGTGCTAATTTGTACTTCCTGGAACAACCGGTGAGGCTGGCAGTACTGGTATGCTACTGCAGCTGCTACCAATTTTTTGGTTAATTCAGGAATCAGGACAATTTTTTCTTATTAATATAACGGCTGTCCAGTTATTATCGACAATATGCAACCATGAATAAAAAGTTGATAGTATGAACGTTATTATTTAGCTTTTCCTTTAGTAAATAGTGCTGGTTTTACTGTATAATAAAAAGTAATGATACTTTATTATTTCTTTTAGGCAAAAATTTAGGAAACAAGACGCTTTTCTGTTCAGGATGAGGCTGCTTTCAGGCTTCATAAGTCTGCCTCAGAGGAACTTCCCGCTTTGCTAACAACAACAAAATGTCGCACATCTATGCTAAGGCAATGATTTATTCCAAGCTGACCAAATCCCTAGAGTTAGAGGGTATGTCCCCGGGTCTCCAAACGGCTCTAAGAATCCATCCTTATTTCCCTGCTGGTGTTTAAGAAGAGACATACACAGACTGGCAGCTGGCTAATGAAGCCAGGAAAATCAACTCATCACATGGAACCATAAGCATTTCCCCAATGAAGAAAACATAAGTTTAGCCTCATCTTTTTTTTGTAACGTAAATTTACAAATGCAGAACTATTGAACGCACTTGCAATAGGCAGTTAGGTTCCCTTAATGAATACTTTTTCACTCATCAGCCTGATGGAGAATAACTTGCTAGTACTGGAAAGTACAAACTGATTGACATATTTAATAGATCTGGCCTTTGTAGGACAAAAATTTCTTTAGACACTAGCCAGATAAAAGGGTAATTTACCATGATGTTTCTAATCCTTTTTTAACCTCTGCAGTGTGATGGATGTCATTAAAATACAAGGGCTGGAAAACAGTTCTCAGTCGTGTATCACTGCCAGATACAGGACGAACGTCCTTCACGTTCCCATGGTGCGAGGTTCCTGTGTTACCGCCCAACGTGGGGCCTTCTGCTCGCCGCAAGACATGCCAATAGTCAAGCGGCAAGGTGGTAGGAGAAAAAGGACTTTATTATTACAGCTTGCTAGCAAGAGGGAAGATGGCCGACTCATGTCCAAAAGAACCATCTTAAGGGAGCATGAAATCTTACAGCAGTTATATAGGCCATTGTATTATTGGGGAGGGGGTTAGGAATGTTGACCTTCTAGTGTTACAGACTGGGAGCGGCACACCAGATCTTTCAGTTTTCACTGATGATGGCTATCAGCATAGACTCACTGTTCGGGGGTCATCACATTCCTAAGGAACTCAAAAAAACAAAGTTATCATCTTATCGCAGCTGGGAGGTACGTACACAAGCAGGGGTCGTAAAATCTACAGAGCAGTCAGATCTCCTGGAGGGTGCAGATCCAGCTGGGTTAGTTTGTCAGAGGTTGTTCAAAGTTACAATAGAGTTTTTCTTTTCTACAACATGGCTTCCCTCATGTCAACCTTGTCTTGAGCCGGTATCACCTGTAGAGTAGCTTTTCTTCCTCCCTTTCAATTCCAGAATGTACACCGGAAGGCAAGTGAATGGTGCCACTGTAAGAATAACCTTAAGTCTAGTGTATCTTGATCCGTCAGTCATACAATTTGAGACTCTATCACATTATTCTCATGACATCTCACACCCGATCATGGTGCAGCTTCGTGTCAACACCATTTCTGAGGATTCCTCATTCACTCAGTTCCTTGCTTCAGTCTGAGCCAAGATTCTCATCTGCATGCAGATATTTATTTGATTTATTAACATAACCAGTAGAAAGGAGTTTTAAAAAATATTATATTTGGTTCTAGAAATGACAGAAAATAAAAATGGGTACAATCAGGTCACACACCCTTGGAAGGGTATATTTATCCTTCCACACCAGAGAAGTTTTATGCAATGCCAGAAACTCAAATGCCTCAGCCGTCAGTGACAAAGGGTAACGCTGCTGATACAAGGAGCCCTTGTAATGTTTGAAGTCTTCTTCTCTGCTATCTTTATTTTTGGGCAAATACCAGTCCAGTGGGAAGAGTTCTGAACATAAAAGGCACCTAGAGTAAAAATTAGACCTTAACTAATAAAAATAGCTGCACAAGTTTACATCAAGAAAAAAGGCCCTATCACTGTAACTGTCCTGCAAGGCAATGACAACATAAATGCAAAAGCTATTGCAACTAAAAAATCTAGAAACAATTACCTGAACCTGGTGCATAAGCTAGATAATAACAATCATTTTATGTTTATAAACCTGTAGATGTTTTTATTGTCATGTAAATAAGCATGAGTACTGTATTTATATTCATAAGTCAGCGGAGTGCTCTCTTTATCCATAGTCAAGATATGTTTTGCTGCATTTTCTCTTAAAATGTATTGTTGTATACTCCATCCATGGATGTGTTAAAAATTCCTGTGGTCCTTCAAGAATGTGGCAAAACCTAAAACTGCTACTTTAAACCGAAGTCCTTCTTAATTCTTACAAAGCCAGTAAAGCTGACTTTTACTATGATTTAATAAGCACCTGAAATACATTCCAACCAATTTATATTCTCTGAGCTAGAATCAGGATCCTCAGGATTTGTATATGTGTACAAATATTGCAAATTAAGCTAATAAAAACTTGAAAAAATACAAATAATCTTTTACTACAAAGATCCAAAATCTGCATAGGGGTCTGAACTAAGAGAAGAATGAACAGGAAGCCAGCATTTTCTCATCTGGGGACGAAGGCCTCAGCGGAGCCAGGTGGTGTTCAGCTGGGTCTGGTTCTTGATGCTGGTATCCATTTTCAGCACTTCGCGGATGGCCATGGTCGCGTAGGTGGAAGGAGGAAGAGAAAAATCCATCTTCAGAGCTCTGTATTTGCCTTCTGCCAGGCAAGAAAGAAGAGTCAGGCAAGTAAGGCGGCTGCAGACAGATCAGGCTGAGTCGTATAATCTCTGTACAAATGAAGGAACTGTGCTCCCTTCCTCAGCCCTCTACGTCCACCGGCCTCAGAGGAGGGACAGGAAGGAAGAGATCTGGGAGTGGACGTCCCAGCTGATCTACGGTAATTCTACCTGCAACCTTCATGAAAAGGGCAGATGACAGAAGAGCACAGGAGATAAATGCATGCATAATTAAGAAAAAAAAAAAAAGAGAGTCCAAGGTGAAAACAGACAAAGGAATGGCAACGAGGATTTGACAATGAGAATGCAAATTTAGTGTTTGACTCTCTTTTCTCGGTTTTCACTCACCTTTGTTAACTCTCTGTGGGGGGTGGGGGGGAGGAAATAATCAATCACCTAATATTCACAACCTTCTATAATGTTCATTCATTTTCAGTGGGATTTACTGTTTTAATTACTGACCTCCAGCTATAATCATGAAATTATGATAAAACACAAAATAAAAATCCCGGAGTGGGTGGGAGGGAGTGATTTTAAGAGTTTTTTTTTTAATTTATGTTTTTGTATGAGAAAACATTTCACAGTTGACACAGAACTGATGGCTGAGTAAACTTACCAGAAGCAAAAACTGGTGGTGGTTTCCCTTCCAGGTTGTCCACATCTGTGTTGAAGAGTGGAATTTTAGGATCATCATATGCAACGACTTCCCTTCAAAACATATAAAGAAAGAAAAGTGTGAATGTGAACTTCCATAAAAGGTGCTAAGCTGCTCATCACCATTTGTTTAGCAAGGAAAACACATAGGTCTGTTGTAAATAATTCTAGGTGGAACTTTTCAATAACAGAACAGGGGCAAATTTTATATTTAAGTATTACCTTTGCATTATTATATAGCAAGGTGATAGATGATGCCAGCCTATGTCAAAGATATAAAATGCTTCCCTAGGATGGAAATTCTGTTTATATGTAGTAGATAAGTAGCAAACTTCACTTTGCACACGTGTGATTGAATTAATCACAGCATTTATATTTTCTCCAGAGCGGTTATCACTACTAACAACACTGTGTTACTCATGAGGAACTGCGCTCTGAAGCGGGGAAGACTCAGGCCAACTCGGCCACCCCTTCCCACGATCCAGAGAAGAGGAGGAGAGAGGGACAGGGAGAGAGGGAAGAGAGAGAATGTCCTGGCAATGGGCAACTAGTTCAGGATTTAATTTTAAAAATAAAGCTCTAGATAATACTAGGTATTAAAGTATTTTAAAATGGGTTAATACAAGTTTCTTTTTCTCTCTAGAAACATGACATTAAAACAACCAGATCAGTGTTTGGGACTCACAGCTAATTGTGAGTGAGGTGGCTTGCTCAGGGGTATCTCTGTAAGCAAATCTCAGTGTTTCAAAAGTAGAGAAATGGTTCAGGCTCTGCACATTTCTCAATAATTTAGTAATGTCAATAAAATGTAAACTAAGTTACTTTCACTGAACGTTTGCATTTTCTTATTTCCTGATGATTTGAACAATACCAAGTAGTAGCAGTAATGATAAAAGTAATAATAACAACAACAATTCACACTTATATGCCAGGCTGTAAGCACTGAAAAACATGTATGTGATGCAAAAGCTTAAAATCTGACATAGTCATTCAGTTCTATTTCATTACAGACTATCACTCACCAGCTGACATTCTGAGGACGAATAATGATCTTTCGGTAGGCCCCTGATAAGGAATAATCTCGAATTTTGTGTCTCATGTTGTCAATGTCAAGATTGTCTGCGGTGAGCATTTCCCTGTAGGCTTCACTAACTGATACAAAATACAAAAAGTTAGTTGGAATGCGGCAGGTGAGCAAGCTACCTTGAACTAGACTACAAACAGCAACGTGGAAGTTCAGTTAGATCATCCTAACAAACTCAGTCACCCTGGTTGAAAATTCAGCCTGTTCTCTGGAATCACAACTTCGTGATTACTAACTAAGACTAGGTGTCTCCAGCTTAGGTTTGGCCAATTTGTAAGCTGTCTCTGCAACCGGCCACAGTGCCTGAGGTGTAAGGTTACCAAGCTAGCTACAAAAGGCCACTTCATCAGAAGCCACTGAAATACAATTTATATGTGCTCAGAGGTGGAAGAGACTGTATAGACAGGCCTCAAACTCTTTCTGGAAGAAGGTACTTATAAATAAATGTATAAAAACAAGAGACCTGGGAAAACCATCTGGCTCACCCTCGCACCTGATGTAGAATCTTTTTTATAACACCCAAGAGAGACAATCATCCAGGCTTTGTGTGCATGTTGCAATTTACGGGGAATGACTTCTTCGTGAGGCCCGCGATTAAAAGTTCCTCCTATTCCAAGCTGCAATCTGTCTTCTTGTAACTTCTGTTGACTGCTTTGGAACACTGCAGATTAACTGCCCTCTTCCACATGTATTCATAAGTATTGGACCAGACAATGGTTCCAACTGTCCCTCCTTTGACACTTCTGTACTGCCCACCAAACCCCTTATCTGCCTCGGGGTAACAGGCTTATGTTCAGCAATACCTCCAGATCCTTTTTATGTAGACTACTATCAAACTGGGCCTTTTCCATCTCTACATTTGAACATAAACATGAGAATTTACATTTAACCCTATTAAATGCCCCCTGCAGTTCTTTTTAAATACTTATTTTTCATATAATTAATATTAACTATTTTGGGTCACATCATTTGCAAATATGATAAACAGATTTCTTTATTCAAGTTATTCATAAAAAATGTCAGGTAGACCAGGGTCAAGGAAAGACTCCCTCACGACACACTTACAAGGACAACGGGGATCCCTAAACCGGGCATCGCTGGCCGCCATGTGTGCATATGTTACAAATCCACATGTCTGATCTACTACCCATCCTGTCTGTGTGCCCCTGTCTCGGCCACAAGGTTTTCATGAATGGCTTTGTCAAAGGCTGTGCTGAATTTATGTTTTAATTGATATTAGCCCAAGTTGCTGATCCTGAGAGGTACAAGAAAGAAGAAAAGAATGTTTTCTTCTCCTTTCTTGGAAAGAGGCCCAGTGTGGCTCTGAGCACCTTGGTGCCTTCCTTCTCATTCGTTCCTGGTACCGGTCTCCTCAGTTCCTCACTGTGCCATCTACCAGGACAGGCCGACCACACCCCTCCCTTATCTACCTCTCTTGTTCATTCTCCTCTTCTCTACTCCTTTTCTCTCAGTGAAGTTGACCTCACTTAAGTATTAGAGCACAGCAATTTGATTAAATGAATCAAATAGTAAGTGGCAGATTACTATTTAACTCTTTTATAAGTATCTGCATTATCAAAGAAGGGTGTTAATCCTGATCATTCTATGATTCATAAAATTTCAAGGAATATAACATTGATAAGTAAAATAACTCTGGCCTCTTGAGAGAAAAGACGTTTTAACAGGAAAACACCCCCCACAGAGCAGCCCTGGCTAGGAGGAAATTTCCAGGCTCACTTTCACCAAGTAGGTCCCATGCACAGAGCTGCTTTCTTTTTTTCAAATTTCTGAATCCTTGAACAATAAAAGTTCCAATTTTCTCCCCAAAATGGCAGCCATGAAAGTAGCAGAAGTAATTCTTAACAGCCTCTAGGGTAGGGAATATAATTCTGACTTTTCACTTAATAAACTTCTGTGCACGTTGACTTTTAAAACACAATGAGCAGACAGTACTTATATGGTTTAAAAAAAGGTTAAAGAAAGCAATGTTAAAGTAGAATTATCCATTCATTTTCTCAAAAACTCTTGCTAAACCCTTCCCATCCTTAATAAGAATTAGTGAATTTCACAAATTTAAATAATAATGCCAATAATAACAATACCAATACTACCCTGCCACCACCATCTCCTTTCTTAATTTAAATTACCCATCTGAACGCATCCCGTTCTGGGAGACTTTTATAAGTAAACATGGTTTACATATGTTTGCAATCTAAGCATTTTTTCAAGTCTGATGGAAATCAAAGTTCTAAAATTATATTTAAAGTACTAATTTTTTCCCTCTCTCTACTCTTGCCTGCCAGTGGCTTAACTGTATTAGACTTTATTTTAACTATTTTCCCCATACAGGGAACTTACTTTTATGCTTTGGGTAGATAATGTCGAAACCAGGCAAGGGCATTACCACATCATGGATGGAGTAATTATCAACATCTTCTTCCTCAATATAAGTGGCTGTGGCTGCAAATCACAAATGAATAAACTGAAGAAAAACGAAAATAGGCAATATTTTCATGTGCTCCATCTTCTAAAATGATACACTTCTAAGCAGTCAGAAGTGCAAGTTGGTGCAGATTCACTGGCCTACTAAGCTTAAAAAATTAAGATGGTGGGGCCAGCCTGGTGGCGTAGTAGTTACGTTCGCATGCTCTGCTTCTCTGCTGCGGCGGCCCGGGGTTCACGGGTTCGGATCCTGGGCGTGGACCCATGCACCGCTCATCAAGCCACGTTGTGGTGGCGTCCCATATATAAAGCAGAGAAAGACTGGCACAGATATTAGCTCAGGGACAATTTTCCTCATCAAAAAAAAAAAAAAAAAAAGAGATGGACTATATACCTTTCTGTCTTTTCTACTTTACCAAGGAATAAAAACCATGGATTTAGAAGTAGAAAGTTAAAAAACATTTACTTCTCAGCTGCAACGTCATTTTTTGGGAATTCTTGCTTTTAAAGACCAGATCCTTCTTCCTTATTAAAAAATACTACAAAATATACAGTATTAAAACATATATATATAATAAATACACTTATAAAATACACAGTATTAAAAAATACTATTTGAGGGGCCGGCCCCGTGGCTTAGCGGTTAAGTGCGTGCGCTCTACTGCTGGCGGCCCAGGTTCGGATCCCGGGCGTGCACCGACACACCGCTTCTCCGGCCATGCTGAGGCCGCATCCCACATACAGCAACTAGAAGGATGTGCACCTATGACACACAACTATCTACTGGGGCTTTGGGGGAAAAAGTAAATAAATAAATAAAATTAAAAAGTACTATTTGGCGGGCCGGCCTGGTGGCGTAGTAGTTAAGTTCACGTACTCTGCTTCGGCAGCCCGGGGTTCACAGGTTTGGATCCCAGGCGCGGACCTATGCACCACTCAACAAGCCATGCTGTGGCAGGCGTTCCACATATAAAGTGGAGGAGGATGGGCATGGATGTTAGCCCAGGGCCAGTCTTCCCCAGCAAAAAGAGGAAGATTGGCAATAGAGGTTAGCTCAGGGCTAATCTTCCTTCCCCCTGGCCCCCCCCCAAAAAAATACTATTTGGAAAGCTATCACAAATGAATGCATTTTTGCTAAAAGAATAACAAAAAAAAACCAGTCTGTATTTAGAGGATAAGATGTGGTGGCAAAAGAGACATTAAAATACACCAGATGTGATCAATATTGGATGAGAAAAAAATATTAAAGCAGGAAAAAATAATTAAAATTTCTGAACAAATTTAAAAATCTTAGCGGTTTATCAGGCACACCTGCAGATGAGCAGGCTGTCTCTTCAGACAGCAGAGGGGCAGCAGGTATGCCAAAAGAACATCTACTTTGGAAACAGACAGGCATGATTCTGAAGCCCAGCCTTTTTGTTTTTTAGCCAGCTGAGGAATCTTAGGCAGGTGACTGAACTTATCTGAAGAATGGAGAGAATGCCTCCCAATCACACTGTGAGCTTTAAAGTAGATGACGTAGGCAAAGGGCTTATTAGCATGAGTCCTAGCACACAGCCAGGGCCCAACAGCACATTGGATTATTTGCGTGTTTCATAAACACTTTGGGCACAGAGTATGCACTGAGTGTCTCTATGTCATGGCCCACGTGTAAAGTGAGCTCCAGTCTGCTGCCAACCTGAAGAAACTCTTTAAAACTGGCCAAGAGGCTAAAGTACATCAAAAGTGCAGAGAAGTATTTGCTGGACCCAGATTAAAGTTTGGAAAGGGATTTTAGGCAACATCTAGTCCAAATCCTACTCTAGTTGAGAAAAATGGAGGCCCAGAGACCGTCAGGCACCTGGTAATCAGATGTATATTTTTCATTAAAGATCCAGATCCAAACCAGTCTATCTGAAATTATAATGTTCTTATATTCCAAACTTCCTAGGCATCTCTCTCTCTTAACTAGTAGCCAGGCTGGATTTTAAGCACTACTGTCAAATAACTGAACCCTAGTTTGGTGGACTACAGTGATATCTCCCTTTGTACCTCCTTTGAGAACCAGGTCCCCTGGAACAGGTTTCAGTCCATACTCTTCTATTCGCTTGCTCACCATGTTATTCCACACATAGCTCTGATAGCTATGAATATACATTAAGCGATTATTTCTTGGTATCTGGAGGGAAGGAAAAAAATAGGCAAGGAAAAAAAATATTCTGAATATTAAAAGTGTTGTACTTTCTAAGACATCTTGCTTGTTTAGTGCTGACACTAGCAAACGAAACTTGTACCTTAAATCTCTCATTTTTCTAACAGCCTATGGGAATAGTGACTGATCCGCAGCAACCAATCTTAGAGCCGGGAGCCCTCAGACTAAAGGGTGGTCCCCATCGGCAGAGCTGCAGCACTTCCGTTTTGTATCCACAGCACAGACATTCATGCAAATAAAGCAAATGCTATGGAATTTACACCCTAAATTAGAAACATAGATGTCATTCAAACTCAAAGAATTCACACATCAACTGTAGGGCTAACAGTGCTTTCTCCCCCATAATTCTACAGAAGGAGAAAACCTAAATGACTGAACTGACAACTAATTGTATACAGCAAGAATCCCACTTTTTTTGTACATCTGGGGAAGAGTAACTAAGATGTAAGTTTAAGGGTTAAACTTTAGTCTATTCTGCATTATACAAATACTAGTATAGACTACACTTGCCTTGAGTGGGTACTCAAGAGGTACCCACTCCTGAACCACCATGAAGAAACCAAATCAGAATGCAGTCATTTAGATCACTAACTGTGCAGCCCTCTCATTGAGGCAGGTCGCAGTTCTGATGCTGGAGAATGATCAAGAAATGACCTCTATGATGGATTCTGAATTTCTCAAATACCAAGATACTTAATTAAATTTTCATTGTCAACAATGTTTTCCACATTAATGCTTTTCTCAAGCCCTCCATGTTAGTATAATCCCTCCAACACCGCCCGCACCCACCACCCACCCCATCACCATCCAGGGTCTGAAAAGGATCACTCAGGTCATACACCTCTCAGAGATCACCAAAGGATCCTTATTTACCTTTTGCTCTTTCCAAGTTCAGTAAAACATTTAAAGATAAAATTTAAAAAGCATTGAACCACCTCGGGTCATTGCCTGACTTCACAAATCGCACTCACTATGCCAAATGCAGAGACTATATTCTTCATTCCATATTTGGAAAGTCCTCGAAGCAGCTGCCCTTCCACACACCTTTTGACAGGTAGTTTTCTGAGGGCAGCGGCCGGGTCTTTGGTCTTCGCCCACTCTTCCCTGCATTTAACCAAGTACCCCTTTTCGGCTGGGGAGATAAAAAAGCTGTGATTAAACAATGTGTCCAACTGACATAACTTAAAATGCTTCATAGAAAACACAAAATTAGAAAATGCTATTCGTCATATAGGTACTCTGAAAAGCTTCTGTTCACCTGAGAATAATGATCAGAAAGCAAAAAGATGGGAAATGTAGAAAGTTTACAGAACTAGATGACTTTGTCAACATGCTACCATCCCTGGATTTACAGCCAATTCCTGTTCATTATCACAGCTGATTGAACATAAGACAAAACTTAGTAGTCCTTCCTTCCTCCTCTCTTTTTTCTACTGTATTGTCAAATTTAATTGGTTACTTTCCTTAAAGTTAAACAATTTTATTTTATTTTATTTTATTTTTTTTGCTGAGGAAGATTCACCCCAAGCTAACACCTGTTGCTAATCTTCCTCTATTTTGCGAGTCACCATCACAGCATGGCCACTGATAGATGAGTGGTGTAGGTCTGAGCCTGGGAACTGAACCCGGGGCTGCTGAAGTGAAGTGCGCCCCACTTACCCACTAGGCCACTGGGGCTGGCCCCAATTTTATCTCTTTAATTTGCAAATGAATAATTACCCAAAGGAGGCATAATTTATTTGATAATTTGTAAAGTAGAACTTAAATCTTTTTCCATACAGTATGATTTTAGAGATAGTTTGTGGAAAGTTTTTATGAACTCTTCAAACTAAAAATCTTCAAGATGTTTTTGCTAAGTTTTTACATTCTATTACACTGAGCTTTAACAAATTAACCACAAGTAAAATCTGTGTGGATTCCTGTATGTTCAGAGATTTAGTAGTGCATGGGGAAAAGGAAATGAATGTGTTCATTTATGAATTAATAAGTTAGACAAGCTAAAGAGCTGAAAATAGGATACAAATTATAAATCTCAAATATATAGATAAAACTTGTGAAAAAAGTAAAGAAATAAACTATACTTTTTATTTTACTGTAAAAATAATTTTTAAAATTCTGAAATAACTATCCCAATTTGCACACATACTTTTATTCAAAGTAATTCCATGAATACCTAGCCATATATTCTATTTTTTTCTTAACATGAATTTTATTCTCACCTCCGGAACGGGGTTTCAATATTAAATCCATGACTTCAGCCCAGGAATTTTGTAGTATAGCTCTAAAATTAAACAGCATTTATTTTACTTAATTTTGCATTAAAATGAATTTAATATGCCTAAATCTGTGGAGTCAACAAATCATATTAACTTTATATATTTTATTAAAATTAAAAGCTGAAAAACTAATATAATGATACAGATTTCAAACATAAATGCCAAAAGAACTTAAAAGAGAGAGAAAATTAAGAACATGATGTTTACTCATAATATTTAATATCATTTCATAGTTTTAAAATGCTGTAATAGTATAAATACTACCTAGTCATGCTTTAAGTTGCTATACATGGTATTTTACCTGTACAAACCAAAGTTAAGTCTTTATGTACCAAAACTGATTTGAAACGTCTCCAAAAATTTCTCCATGTTAAATACTTTCTTGCATAGGCAAACAGAATGAATACAATTTATCCTTCTCTGTTATTCTTGCCAAAATAGAAATATCTTTATTTGTGCTGACTGTAAGTTATACAGGCTTCTTAAAAATCAAACAGTACATAGGAAGGTTACCTGTTATCCAACCTCTAAGAAATTAAACACTGTTAACACTTTAGAGTGTATTTTTCAATAATTTTTTGATGTATCTGTAAGTGTATGTAATTTTTCCTTTAACTTTTACTATATTATCTTTTGCCATACAGGAGTTATATTTTGTGTGTCATATATAAAATTTTTGTCTAGTAAGATTCCTGGTCTCGGAGTCACATTTAGAAAGGCCTTCCCTATCATAAGAATACAGACATCCCTTCTATTAATTATTTTTGTTTTTCTAGTTAATTAGAGTTTTTATTTCTCTGCTTTTAAGTTAATCCATATGGGATATTTTTGTCTATTAAATTACATACAATGTGGTTTGGTATCTATTGAGATCATACGGATTTTGAATCTACTAATGCAATGAATTACATTCACAGGTTTCCTATTGCTGGCCATCCTTGTGGTTCTGAAACAAGTCATGCTATCTCAGCCTTTAAATATACTCCTGGGTGACACATTATTTAGCTGCCTAGGCCTCTAGCAACACTTCCAAAAACAGAGCAGTACGAATTCAGGACTAGGCACTGGTCTGCCAGGTACCATGGAAAAAGACTTCAGTGCTCAAAAACCTTTGTTATCTGGCTGGCCACTTGCTTTTGTAACTAGTTTTACTGGAAAACAGCTGTGCTCATCGTTTACTTATTGGGTACGGATGCTTTCCCACTGTAACAGCAGAGCTGAGGAGCTGCCACAAACACTCTATGGCCCACAAACCCTAAAAAATTTACTATCAGGAAAAGTTTGCCAACACCTGGTGTAATATATTAAAAAGTTTCTTAATTACAGGACTTCTCAACACGTTTGAGGTGCTACCATATACGTGAAGGTTCAGTATACATGGCCATACTAAATATGTATATATTAGGTTTACAATAGGCCAGACTATCTGGCCCACTCCACATTAAGATGTTTTCTACTTACGTTATCTTTCCTCCTTCTACCTTTTTTTTTATTGTGTAAAACATACATAACATAAAATTATCATTTTAGCCATTTTCAAGTGTACAGTTCTGCGGCATTAAGTACATTCACATCAGGACCATCGCCTCCAGAACTTTTTAATCTTCCGCAACTGAAACTCTGCACACATTAAACAGTAACTCCCCATTTCCCCCTCGCCCCAGCTCCTGGCAACCACCATTCTACTTTGTCTATGAATTTGACTACTCTAGAAACCTCACATAAGAGGAATTATACAATATTTGTCGTTTTGTGACTGGCTTATTTCACTTAGCATAGAAGTCTTCAAGTTTCATTCATGTTGTAACGTGTCAAAATTTCCTTTCTTTTTAAGGTTGAATGGTATTACATTGTATCTATGTACCACATTTTGTTTTTCCATTCCTTGGTTAATGGACACTCGGTTGCTTCTACCTTTTGGCTATTGTGAGTAATGCTCTTATAAACATGGGTGTGTAAGCATCTGCGGAGTGTTTGCTTTCACTTCTTTGGAGTATACCCAGAATGGAACTGCTGGATCATACGGCAATTCTATCTTTAATTTTTTTGAGAAATTGCCATATCATTTTCCACAGCGGCTGTACCATTTTATATTTCCACCAGCAACGCATAAGGGTTCCAATATCTCCACATCCTCACCAACATTTATTTTGCTTTGTTTTTTTTTGATAATAGCCATCCCAGTGGGTATAAAGTAGTATTTCATTGTGGTTTCCCTTGCATTTCCCTAATGATTAGTGATGTAGAGCATCGTTTTGTACGCTTACTAGCCATTAGTCTAGCTTCTTTAGAGAAAGATCCAGTCATATCCTTTGCGCATTTTTTAATCAGGTTGTCTGTCTTTTTGTTTTTGAATTGTAAGAGTTCTTTAAATATGTTGGATACAAGTCATTTTTCCATCTTTAAACTATAAACTGAGGGTTTGTTTTTTTTCCTTAGGAGGTCCTATGGTGGTAAAAGCGGGCTGCTCTGAAGCCAGGAAATATTCTTATGTTGCGGAAATTGTTGGTTTGGAATTCTGAACAGACTGTACGCTGACTGTATACTTAGGGCATTCTATGTAATTTTTGTTACTGGGTAAATCTGATCTCATTTTCATTAGCTATTTTACATTATCTCTGGAATGCAAAATTTACAGGATCCCATGGCTGTTCTTCTGCCAAATTAATTGTAAATTCAAAGCGTGATACGGCCTTCCTTTAAGTATTCTGCCCATGAGACAATTAGCATCTTCACTATCTTTATCAATGTCCTTTGACCATTTGCAAGATTGACAATATTATCTTTTGCTATCAATTAATAGTGATTATTAGTTACTATAGTTTTCTTCTTGGCAGTATGCTTTAATTTTAAAATATTACTTTCCATTTATTGAGCACTTACTACATTCTAGGCATAGAAACAAGTGCTGCACAAACATCATCTCAACTCATTTTCACTACCCTGTGAGGGTGGCATTATCATCTCCACTTTACAGGTGAGTAATCTGAGGCTCAGAACTGGCATCTGACTTCACTAATTTTAACCTTTACAACACTGCCTCACAGTGGTAGAGGAAATACTACATGAGATTTTTATCATTTTGTGTTTTTAAAAATGCACAAACAAATGCAACTTCATGTAGTCAGCTGCTGAAACCACAGACTGGAAGTCAAGAAAACACCTCTACTCCCAGCACTACAGCTGACCAGCCAGTGAGCTCCGGCAGACCTCCCAAAGCCTACACTTCATCTTTGCTAAAAAGAAGGGTTTGAAACAAAAGGAAGAACATGAACTAAACAATCTCTGAGTTCACTTCCAATTTATAACTTCCACAATTCTAACTCCCACGTGAATAATTACTTTACATACCACAGTCTCTGCTGGGCAGCAGGAGAGCATGAGTAGGTTTATGAACACAAGCACTGACTGACAGGATTCCCACCCTAGCTTACTCTAGAGGGATTTCCTACTATCTAAAAGTGAAAACTGGACCGCAGCTGTTAGAGATCATAAACTGCATCTTCCCATCAGGCTACACCAGGTCTGAGGTACCCAGCTGCTTACTGTTGGCTCACTTACTGACCCAAGATTTACCTGTAAAAAAGCAAATAAAAATAGAATCCCTGGGTGGGCTATCAGGGGTGGGAGAAAAACTTACTTTTCAGGTTGTATCTTTTTGAACTCTGATTCATTTTTTTACCTTGTGCATGTATTATCTTAAAACTGAACCAAAATTAGAAGGAGGCTGTGGATCAGTTGGTCACCCAAAAGGATGAGACACACTGGTTCACCTGGCCCAGACATGAGGAAATCTAGAAATAACTAAAAACAATACTAACGAAAACCCCAGCTTCTTTTTTTTATGAGAGAGCTCTTTTACACAAAAATTAAGAAATTAAATACAAACCTTCCAACTTGATACGTGGGCACAGCTGTGGTTCCAAACCTTTGCATTCCATAGTAGTTAATAAATCCAATCTCCCTGAGAGAGTTCATGGCTTGTTGTACTTGGTCATCAGTTCCTGTTATGTTTCTGCAGGGGCCAACATTATGCAGAGAGAAAATACACAAACACACTCAGGGATGCACCTCATAAATAACACGGCTTGGCTTCCACGCCTCTCCCTTGCCCCCTGTAGCTTTCTCTTTACCTCCTGAGGACTTTGTCCTTTTTAAAATTGTGGTAAAATATACATAACATTAAATTTACCATTTTAGCCATTTTTAAGTATGCAATATAGTGGCATTGAGTATACTCACAATGTTGTGCAACCTTTATCACTATCTACTTCCCAAGCTTTTTTATCTTCCCAAACTGAAACTCTGCACCCATTAAACAATAACTCTCCAACCACCCCCATCCCCACCGCAGGTAACCTCCCTTCTACTTTCTGTTTCTATGAAGTTGCCTAGTCCAGGTACCAAGTCAGCAGAATCATAGGCTCTTTGTCTTTCAACACAGCATCTGAAGGAGACATCTTCCTCCAAAGGCGGTGCTGAGGGGGTGGGGGTGGGGTAGACACCACAGCAGTGTCTGCTCTCCCCGCCCTATCGGCCCGCTCTGCCCTCCCTGGCTGCAGTGCCTGGCAGCACCAGCTCACTGGATTAACATTGTTCCCAACAGCCCCGCCGTGACCCAGCAAGACCCTCCCACCTGCATTCTCACTGCAGCGCTTTACCTGAGAACGACAGTGAACTGATTCCCCTGAAGCTCTCCCAACTTCAGGGGGGTTTTCTGATAGCTGAAATTCCCCAGCTTAAAGTTCATCAAGCACTTGTTCAAGTGGGCAAGTCTTTGCGCACTTATTCTAAAAAACATAAAATACAAAAGGAGCAGAGATCATGAAATACTGCCTGACTGAAATAGTCCAGGACACTCCTCGACAGAAGACGGCAGCTTCAAACAAGACTACGCCCAGCGAGGACAACGGGAAAGAGGCGCCGTGGCAGGTGAGTGGGCACGCTTTCCGTTTCCTTCTGGATCGTTCCTCCAGCATAAGGATACCTGTTCCTGTTGGAATGACGTAACCCGGGCCACCTTTATACTCTTAAAAGTCTCATGTTGTTTATATACTGATGAGTAACGGAACAACACTATCTGTGGAATTTTCACTATTTCTGACGGGGGAGGGGTGAGAAAGGGGAGAAGAGTAGAGAGAAATCCCACACAACTGTCAAGATGGTTATTAAGCATTTAAAAAAGTTACTCGTATTTTTTTTTTATTTTATTTATTTATTTTTCCCCCCAAAGCCCCAGTAGATAGCTGTATGTCACAGCCACACATCCTTCCAGTTGCTGCATGTGGGATGCGGCCTCAGCATGGCCGGAGAAGCGGTGTGTCAGTGCGCGCCCGGGATCCGAACCCAGGCCGCCAGCAGCGGAGCGTGTGCACTTAACCGCTAAGCCACGGGGCCAGTCCTCGTATTTTCATCTATCAGAAAAATATTGTGATCTGACTACAGAAAACTTGGAAACATGCAGAAAAGTACAAAGAAAAGAAAAGCAATTTATAGTTTCATCACCTGAAAAAAATCTGTTAACATCTAACCTTGAATTTCCTCCCATTCTTTTTTCCTTAAAGACATGTTAGATAAAGATAAATTGTCGGAATCCTGCCACAAATTTGTACCTTGCTGCTATCATTTAAATGGCATTTAAAAATTTTCATTAAAAATGCCTTAATTTAATAGTAATATATGTAGAAAAACAAATACAGCCCCGAAAGGCCTTTGCCCTATCTCTATTCCCCAATACGTCTCTCCACTGGCGGCCAACCTTAAGTTTCTTGTATATCCTTCCAGAAACACTTCTGCATATCTAAACATACGTGTACCTACTATCTCTTCCTGTTTTGGATTTTTTTGGTAAGCTTTTAATATATGTTATACACATAGAATAGTACACAAATCATAAGTGTTCTGCTTAATGAATTTTCACAAAGTGAACATAACCATGTATTAGCACCCAGATCCTCCCTACATTTTGTTATATTATAAATTGTTCAGCATCTTGCTTTTTTCACTTAAAAATGCATATTAGAGATTTGCGTTATCCATATGGTACTTCTGAAGCCGCCTCATTCTTCAGACAGCTGCACAGGGCAGCCGCTGCACTGCATGGACATCCAGCCCTTTATCTGACCAGTCCCCTTTGATGGACATTTAAATTGCTAGCTATCTTTTGCTATTACAAACAATTCTATAGCCAACATCCTTATTCCTACTTCTCTGTGCACCTATATAGGTGTATGTTTTGGATAAATCCATAGAAGTGGAAGGCAGGAATTTTAATTTTTAACCCCTACTGCCCTCCAGAAAGGTGATACCAATTTACGCTCACACCACTAATATGTCAGCGCCCACTGCCTCATCGCTGTCTCCTCACACAGCAGACTAGAAACCTTTTTGAGCTCTCCCAGTCTGATAAGTTAAAAACGATATTTTATTTGTGGGTGAGGTTAAACGTTTCTTCATATGTTGACTGTGAACTGCCTGTTCGTCCTGTGACTTCTTTTTCTATTTGATTGCTAATATTGTTCTTGCTGTTTTAACATATTAAGGAAATCTACCCTTTACTACATAGTTTGCAAATATTCTTTCCCATTTTGTGAATTTACTTTATTTATATTTTACACTTTAGAAAATTTCCCAACTTTATGTTAAAAAAATTCACAACTGGGGGCTGCTCCTGTGGCGTAGCGGTTAAGTGTGCGCGCTCCGCTGCTGGCGGCCCGGGTTCAGATCCCAGGCATGCACCGACGCACCACCTGTCAGGCCATGCTGTGGTGGCGTCCCATATAAAGTGGAGGAAGATGGGCACAGATGTTAGCCCAGGGCCAGTCTTCCTCAGCAAAAAGAGGAGGATTGGCGTGGATGTTAGCTCAGGGCTCATCTTCCTCACCAAAAAAAAATAAAGAAAAAAAAATTCAAAACTGGAGAAAATTGGCAACGCTATAATGAACAACCTTATACCTTTCACCTAGATTTACCAGTTGTTAACATTTTCCCAGATTTACATTCTCTCTCTTTCTAGATATATGAACACCCACACACTACACACACACACGTAAAATCTATATATCTTACTGGACCATTTGAGAGTCAGCTGTGGACACTGGGACACCTTTCCCCTAAAGACTCCAGTGTGTCTCCTAAGAACAAGTGGCTTCTCCTGCGTAACCACAGGCACACTCAGGAAGCCCAACATGAATTCAACACCACTAATCTGCAGTCCATAGCCAAACTCACCCCGTTACCCCAGTAACATCAATTAGATTTTTTGTGTGTGAGGAGATTGGCCATGAGCTAACATCCGTTGCCAATCTTCCTCTTTTTGCTGAGCAAGATTGGCCCTGAGCTAACATCTGTGCCCATTATCCTCTATTTTATATATAGGACGCCACCACAGCATGGTTTGATGAGCGGTGCGTAGGTCTGTGCCAGGGTTCCGAACCTGCGAACCCCAGGCCACCGAAGTGGAGCACACGAACTTCACCACTATGCCACCGGGCTGGCCCCAATTAGATTTTTTTTTTTAAGCTCCCCAAATTCAGGATCTAATCAAGGACCACATACTGCAGTTGTGATGTCTATTTAGTCTTCACTAAGCTAATGTCTGGATGTCTAGTCTTTTGTTTTATGTTGATATCTGACTTTTAGAAGAATCAGGCCAGCTGCTTTACACAATGCCTTTCCATTTGGAGGTGTCTGATTGTTCTTTGTAATCAGACTCAGGTAAACTTTCAGGAGCAATACAACTGAGGTGATGCTGTGGCCTTCTCAGTGCAACCCAGCAAAAGGCAATGACTCAGTGCCTCCATCACCGATGGTGATAAATATAATCACTGGGTTAGGAGGGTATTTGCTAGCTTTTTCCACTGTAAGGACACTTTTCCCTTTTTTTTTTTTTTTTCATGAGGAAGGTCAGCCCTGAGCTAACATCCGTGCTAATCCTCCTCTTTTTGCTGAGGAAGACTGGCTCTGAGCTAACATCTATTGCCAATCCTCTTCCTTTTTTTCTCCCCAAAGCCCCAGTAGATAGTTGCATGTCATAGTTGCACATCTCTCTAGTTGCTGTATGTGGGATGCGGCCTCAGCATGGCTGGAGAAGCAGTGTGTTGGTGCACGCCCGGGATCTGAACCCGGGCCACCAGTAGCAGAGCACGTGCACTTAACCGCTAAGCCACGGGGCCAGCCCTATGATTTCTTTTTTAAATAGCTCTGGGATTTAAGCATACTTAGAAAGGGTGTCCCTAGTCAGAGATTATTTTTTGAAAAAGTATCCCAAGAGTAAGTAGAGTACTTTTACAGTATGGGTTTTTTTTTTTTTTTTTTTTGTGAGGAGGATCAGCCTTGAGCTAACATCCAATGCCAATCCTCCTCTTTTTTGCTGAGGAAGACTGGCCCTGGGCTAACATCCATGCCCATCTTCCTCTACTTTATATGGGACGCCACCACAGCATGGCCTAACAAGCGGTGAGTCGGTGCGCACCCGGGATCCGAACCGGCGAACCCCGGGCCGCCGCAGTGGAACGTGCGCACTTACCCGCTTGCGCCACGGGGCTGGCCCCTACAGTATGTTTTTTTTAATAATAAAAATATTTTTAATTTTGTTTCCTTTTGGCTTATAGCAGTGATGTGCTTTTTATGACATCTCATGTAGAGAAGTGTTGGCCTCCACGCATTCACCAATACACTAATCTTCACTACTGGTCTTTTACAAGTTTACATTGGTTGTGGCAAAAAATACAAGACCTCTGGGCACTGTCTTTCCAGGGGCTTTGAGTGGGAGTTTCCATTTCTCTCTCCCAGTCAACTTCTGATGCCTAAAGAGGTCACGATGGAGGTCATGACGACTCAGGAAGATGTCCTGAGTCATCTGGACATGAATGTTGTTATCATGAATGTTGTTATCATGAATTCATGATATCATGAATGTTGTTATCTCAACAACATTCATTGACTCAACTATTTTTTCTCTGCTGATTTTAAATGCTACTTTGAATACATACTAAATCTGTGGATGTATCTGGATCTATAATGACTCGACTCTACCTATTTATGTGCCATTATCAAATTGCTTTAACTGCTATATTTCTATAATACGCTTTAATATATACTGAGGCTAATCCCCCTTTGTCACTTTTTCCAGAATTTTTATGGCTAGTTTTGCATCTTAACTTTCCAAAATTAACCTTATGATCAGCTTGATTAGTTTAAAAAAACCCCATTCTATTGGTATTTTCATTAGTATCAGCATAAATTTATACGTTTATTCAATAAGACACTTATATGTATCCAAAAACACGTTACATCATTCAGTTATTCAAGTCTTTTACATCTCTCAATAGCATTTAGAAGTTTTCTTCATAAAGATCTTATACTTTTTAAAAATCTTTCTTTTTTAGGTATCTTCTCTTTTTACCTTTTCCTGTGTAAAAGACTTCTTTTTTCCGTTATAACTTCTAACTGGCTATTGCCTGCATATTGATTTTTGTACATCAATCTTTCTTATCTTATATAACTTCCAGTCAACTCCTTGAGTAGAAACAATCATTGCAAAAACTGAAATCTGGCCACCTCCCTTCCAGTTTTTATACCACTTTTCCTTCCCTCCTTCCTTCCTTCCTTCCTCCCTCCCTCCCTCCCTTCCTTCCTTCCTATCTATCTATTTTCCCCCAAAGCTCCAGTAGATAGTTGTACGTCACAGCTGCACATCCTTCTAGTTGCTGTATGTGGGACGCGGCCTCAGCATGGCCGGAGAAGCCGTGTGTTGGTGCGGGCCCGGGATCCGAACCCGGGCCACCAGCAGCGGAGCACATGCACTTAACTGCTAAGCCACGAGGCCAGCCCTATACCACTTTTTTCTTAATTTTGTTTGTTTGCATTATAGTAAATTCCGAACAATGATAAATAGTGGTAATATGTGGTCATCTTTATTTATTTTGTTCCTGGCCTAAATGAAATGCTTCTAGTATTTCACCATTAAATAAGACATTGGCTTTTCATTTGAAATTTTCATATTTTGTCATTTAAAGATACTTTGTTAGACAGTATTCATGTCTATTTTAGTGAAGAGGTTTTATGTAATTGGAAATAATCTAATATGGTCAAAAATAATCCATCAATTGGAATTTACTTATTTATTTAACCATTCACTTTATTTAAGAGTCCCCAATTTGGGTCATTGGGTTTACAATTTTTTGAAGTTACAAATAACGCTTCATACTACATCATTGTGCATAAGAAAATGGTTTTAATTTTTTCTGAATTCAGACTTTCTCTGAAAAGCCCTCTCCTCTGAGAACTCCTAGAATGAAGGTGTCTGAGCTTCGCTTTGCTGGAGAACACACCCCACTCTTCCCGGCTCTAGACTCTGGGCATGTTTCAGCGCTGCTCCCTGACCTCATCCCCACTGGCTCCTGCCATCAGGAGCCATGTTCCAGCCCTGCCTGCAAACACAGGAGTCGGGAGGGCCTGGACGTGGATCCTGGGCACTGGGCCTGCATGAATCCCTGCATTCTGACCCCAGGTGCCTGGTCTGTAGACACAAAGTAGCTCCTCCTGGCTGCAGTCCCCAGGAATGTGCCCTGCTCTGCAGCCGCTGAAGTCCCAATGTTAGGTGAAAAGTTAACAGAGAAACTTGATCCTACTCTCTGGTTATGGCCCTGGTTATGGGAAATTTGATCTTACTCCCTGGTTACAAATATTCTGTTATTGAGTTAAACATATTGTTCAAAATTCACCTATATAGTACCAGCTTGCCATTACCTCTCACACAATTCTTGTTCCTTTGCTGAAAATTTCCCCACACTCCCTGAAGACATTTCCTTGATGCATTATCAATCAGCCTATTTGTTTCCTGGTCTAATATGTGCAGAAGCAGCCTGACCAAATTTCTTGAGAAAAAAAAATCTGTCAATATAAAATGCAGGAAGCTAGCCAGAGAAGTTGGGAAATGGGCAAAGCTCATACTCCATTACCCTCCCTCCCCGCCCTCAACCCTCTGTCCAACTTGAGGACTAAAAAGGCGTAAAGCAGGTCTAGTCCAGCCTTGGGCCAGCTGCTCAGAGGCAGCTGGTCCAGGAGAAAAAGGGCACCATGTCCTCAACTTCAGATATATGGGGACAGTGGTAGAACCACAGGGCATAAATTAATCCAGGAATTGTATTCCAAAGAATCCAGAAAGCAGAGGATCAGGATGAAGAGAGGGGGGAACAGGAGGACAGAACTCCTCTTTGGTTAGTAACTACTGCTGCAGAAATGGACGGAATATTTAAGAGTCAGGAGGCAACTTGGCAGCTCTGGAAAGAGACTCTGGAGACTGCTCCCTGATAGCCATGGAAGTGTCGGACAGGTCTGTCCTTTTTTTTTTGTTTGAGATAAAATTAACTTAACATAAAATTTATCATTTTAACCACATAAAGTCTACAATTCGGCGGTTTTTAGTATATTCACAATGGTGTGCAACTGTCACCACTATCTAATTCCAGAACATTCCCATCAACCCCCAAAGAAGCCCTATATCTAGTAACCCCATTCCCTCTCCCTGTAACCCCTGGCAACCACTAATCTACTTTCTATCTCTATAGATTTCCCTATTTTGGACATTTCATAGTAATATAATCATATAACGTGTGTCCCTTTGTGTCTGACTTCTATTACTTAGCATAATCTTTTTAAGACTCATCCATGTTGTAGCCTGTGGCAGTACTTCCTTCCTTCTCATGGCTGAATCATATTCTATTGTCTATTCCTGAATATACAACAGACACGTATTTCTGAATCCCACTGGCACAGCAGAAAGGAAGAGCTATACTCAGTTTTTGTTGGTGTGGGTGCTCCCTAAGAACAGATGGAATGAAGCTGACAATATCTTCATGATACTGTTCACATTTTTAATTCTGATGATCCTGGATCAAGCTCTTTGGTCATAGCAAATTCTGTCAATAACTTAGGAATACCAAAATCTCACTTTTAAACATCAGGAGCCAACCAAAGCAGCATGTTGCACAAAAAGGCTTTATTAACAAAGCCAGGGAAATATTGGCCCAGGCTCAGAAAGGAGACTGGCAGGAAGAGGCAGGAAAAGAAACAAATCATTCTGAATGAGGCTGTTCCTGCTTGAGATCCTGTTAAAATTACTAGGTGACTCTGGAGAGTTACATGAAGGTGAAAAGAAATGCTGCTTATCCCCAGGATTGATCATCAACAATAATTAAAATCCTTGGGTGGCAGAGTGGCTTTACCCTATTCACCAGTTCTCACGGGAAAGGTCAATCTCCCCGGCCCCACGTATCTATTAAGCAAACTAAGGGTGTAGCCTGCATCCGCGAGATAAGTGCTGTGTGCTTTCCAAAGGCCAACACTTAGGTGTCTAATATGCTTTCTTACTAAGTCAACAGGAAGATGATAAAGTCAACAGAGGTCTATGAAAAGAGCAGCACCGTGATCAAGTATGACACCTGGCGGCTGACCAAGAAGAGAAATAAATATCTTCACTCTTCAAACAGTCCAAGAGATTTCACATCATATAATGCAATATAAAATAATGAGATGCCATTTTTTGACCCTCACATAAAAAAAAGAGTAATAGTTCATTATTAGGATACATTCATGTACTTAAATATCTTTTGCTATGTACTAACAGGGAAAGAGGTACGTTATTTATTGCTTTCAAGAAAAAAACACACGTTATATAAGTATTTTGGTTTACAAAGAAAAAAGAGTTCCCCACAAAAAATATACCAAGCTGTGAACAAGGCAATCTCTGACAAAGTACAACTATGATACAACTTTCATTTTCTACCTAGTTCCTTCTGTGTCCCAAAGCCACAGAGGATGGGAAAGCCTGAGCCTTCAAGCCACTGCTGTTGCCCCCATTCTTCAGAGTTTGCAGTCAGCCAGCTGGCCCATTACCCACAGAGGCTGTTTCGAATCTTCACACTCTTCAAGCTCCCTTCCCACCCCTGCCCCCTTCACTTTCAGCAGCTTACTCCACATTCCACGTGTCTCAGGAAGAAAACGAGAACAGGCCACCGTGTAGGAAACACCGTCATCTTCAGGTGCCTCCTCCTGCTCCCTTCCAAACACGTCAACATCTGCACACACCACTAGTAAAGCCATGGAGAGAATATGTTCCTACTCTGCTTTTACGACTACCCCACAACACTGTCCCAAGGTCAAGGAAGAAAAGGACTGGAGAACCCATTAGGATGCAATCAGGGACTCAATCCTGACAATATTTCAAGTGAATCAGAAAAGTGGTGGGAAAGAAGCCAGATTGTAGGGGATTGTGGAGTGAAGAGGAGATGCCACTTCAAATTCTTTATGAAAAGATGGGGAAATTACAAATAAATATCTGTATTTAAGTGGGGACAGCAAGCACAGATGACTTTGTTTTTAATTATAGTATAATTAACATATGGTAAACTGTACATATTCAAAATGTACAAGTTTTAACATGTGAACAAGCCCATGAAACCATCACCATATTAAA
Organism: Diceros bicornis minor; assembly: GCF_020826845.1. NCBI lineage: Eukaryota > Metazoa > Chordata > Mammalia > Perissodactyla > Rhinocerotidae > Diceros > Diceros bicornis. Next base: position 12,754,343 of record NC_080742.1, on the reverse strand, counting down.
GATAATAAATATAGGCATCTCCTCCAAGAGTTTTATGCTGCCCCTTTATCACTCCCTCCGGCCTCTCCCTACTTCAGGGGGAGCACTAAGACGAAGGCCTGAGTTTGCCTGACTTCGCACAGCTATAAATTATCCTTCCTCTTTTACCTTCACGGAACTGACTGGTTCAGACCCCTGTTCTCTTCCCCAGAATTTGGCAATAGCCCTCATCTCTAGTTTCATCCATCTTACTCCACCCACACCCTCTAATCCTGCCTCTACACACAACTCCCCCTGCTGAGATTAAGGTCAAGTCTAAGATCCTCAGCATGACCTACAGGGTCCTTCAGGATCTGGATCCTGCCTACCCCTCAAGCCTTATTTCTTGTTATGCTCCCACAAAACTAAGGGACCTGCCAGGCACCAAGCGCACTATGCACCCCATTTCCTTTCCAATGCCTTTTCACAAGCTATTTTCTTGGTTCAGGACAAACAACTCTAGACCCTCCTCAGCCCCAGGAAACTCCTACTCCTCCTTCTAGAATCTAGACCAGTGGTTCTCAGCCAGGGACAATTTTGCCCTTCAAGGGACATGTGGCAATGTCTGGAGACATTTTTGTTTGTCACAACGGGCGGGGGGTTGTGTGTGTGTGCGCTACTGACATCTAGTGGGTAGAGATCAGGGCTGTGCCTAATGTCCTACAATGCACAGGACGGCCCCACAACACAGAATCATCCACCCAAAATGCCAACAGTGAAGAGGCTGAGAAACCCTCATCTAGATTGAAACCCAAGCATCCCATTTTCTGTGAAAGGCTTGTGCTCCCCATGATGAGTCTCCTGCTTTGTTGTCACGTTTACCCTAATACCCCAAATATACCTCAATTCCAGCATTTATCTCACTATGTGGTGAGCTCTGACTCACTTGTCCATCTGCTCCATTAGATTATAACTGCTTCAAAAGCAGAGACCACCTTTTTCATCTCTGTACCTCCAGTGTGTAGATCAAAGAGCTCATTCACTGTTTTGTAATTAAATTTTAAATAAATGATATTTAATAAACAAAAGAAAGAAGGGAGAGAAAGAAGCGCTTCTTCTTTTGGCTCTACCACAAAAACCCTTTAAAAATTACACAAATAATATGTTTGCTGGAAAAACATTAGGAAATACAGATAAGCAAGAAGAAAAAAACAAACAGAAACAGAATTTTTTGAATTGGCAGAGGCACCATCTAAAGATGGAAGAGGCAGGGGCCGGCCAGGTGGCACAAGCGGTTAAGTGCGCAGGCTCCGCTGCGGCGGCCCGGGGTTCGCCGGTTCGGATCCCAGGCGCGGATCCCAGGCGCGCAGTGACGCACCACTTGTCAAGCCATGCTGTGGCGGCGTCCCATATAAAGTGGAGGAAGATGGGCATGGATGTTAGCTCAGGGCCCATCTTCCTCACACACACACAAAAATAACTAAAAAATAAAGATGGAAGAGGTAAACCCACAAAGCAGATTTGAAAACTGTGACAGGTAGTGCTAGGATTTTGCAGCAGGAATCCCAGTATGTACTCTCTACTCACCTGAGAACAGCAATCTCCTGGACGGTTATGGCCCTTTTATCTTTGGTTCCCATGTAGGAGAATATGTTTGGCTTGACTCTGGCAAGTCAAAAACAAAACCATCTGAAGTCACATACCATCAGGAAATCATATTTCTCATAATTTAAGATTAAAAATAAATATACTTTGGGTGGAGGGATGCACTTATATGGTGACTGATAAACAATAACGTACAACAAAAATTTCACAATAAAAAATATATATATATACTTAAAATCATAACAGAATAAGAGAAGATTAAGGAGAAACTTTATTTAAAAATGTACCCAGAAAAACATAAATTAATATGTAAGCTAAGAAAGTAAATGATACCTAAACAACTCCCTTCTCTGCAGTGCTTGACCTAGAACACTCACCAATAGTGTGGCTATTAGCAAATAGCATGGTGTTCAAAGACTCAGCTAGCCAGTAACAAAAAAGGAAACAATGCACATCCTGTTGATCACATGCAATTCATTAGATTACTAACTGTGAAGGTGAAGAAAAACTCATTTTAGATAGATAATGTACTACTTTGAAAATTTCATATCTTCAATTTTTTTTGGTGAGGAAGATTGGCCCTGGGCTAACATCTGTGCCCATCTTCCTCTACTTTATACGTGGGATGCCTGCCACAGCATGGCTTGGCAAGCGGTGCATAGGTCTGTGCCTGGGATCCGCACCCCAGGCTGCCGAAGCGGAGCGTTCGAACTTAACCACTATGCCACCGGGCCGGCTCTCATATCTTCAATTTTAAAAGTTACTAATAATGTGAATTTTCCATAAATACATGCTATTTCTTTGTATAAAAAAGCTAAATGCTAAAACAGAGATTTGAATAGTTTTGACACGAAGATATAAGTAAGCTGGTTAACTAAGAAGTATCTTATAAAAACTGCTCCACATGAACGGGAAAAAAGCAGGAAGGATTTCTTGAACTCTGAGCAATCCCCAACTCCAGACCTCAGAGGAACTCCTTCCCCAGTTGTCTATCCTCCTATCAGGAATGGTTTATTCTCCCAGACTCCCTCCCAGAGAGCCAGCAACTAGAGTAAAACAAAATGTTACTTAATAGGATCCTGAGTCCCACTGGCTGAATTGTGCTCCCCCAGAATTCATATGTTGAAGCCCTCACCCCCAGTATCTCAGAATGTGACTCCTGGAGATAGGGCCTTTAAAGGGGTGATTAAGTTAAAATGAGGTTGGCAGGGTGGGCCCCCATCCGATCTGACTGGTGACCTAAATAAGAAGAGAAAGTTTGGACACACAGAGAGACTCCAGGGTACACACGCACAGAGGAAAGACCATGGGACGACACAGAGAGAAGGTGGCCATCTGCAAGTCAAGAAAAAGCCTCAGAAAAAACTAAACTTGCCAACACACTGATCTTTGACTTCTAGCCTCCAGAACCATGAGACAATTAGTTTCTGTTACTTAAGCCACCCAGTCTGTGGTATTTTGTTATGGAGCCCTAGCAAATGAACACACTGTGTACCATGTTTAAACTGGGTTAAATGTACATTGAAAAGTAAATTTCCACTGCATACAGATTTGCTGTGGTGCCTGTACTCATTTCTAAAAAAAAATTCTTTGGCACCTGGCCCATCCTTGGAGACCCAATCTCTGTTATATTTGCATTCCTATGAGAAAATCTGACTGGTTTTGGGTTTTCAGTCCAGTCAATCTCCAGGAATTAAGGCCTTACAGTTTAGTACAGCAAACTTCTGCAGCCATATCAAAGTGCAGGCTTTCAGGGAAGACAGTTAACTTTTATTTTCAGCTGGATGGACTGGTAATTCTCAACTATACGTAAACTACTTATTTACAGAATTTTCATCCAGAATCATTGGCAATATGCGACAGAGTTAAAAAAATTAATTCACCTATTGTCTAAGAAAATTATAATTGGGAGGCACATTTGCTATCTGTCTCCTTTCCCACTCCTTTTTCATTAGCATGGAAAGAGGAAAATAAATTTCCGTGTTTTGATTTTGTATAGGCACAAGAACAAGATACTAACCTTAAATATTTGGACAGTACATTAATAGCATCCATGGTGTCTTTGTTTTCCTTGTACAGTACAAAGTGGCAGTAACTTCCCCTAGATTTTGGCCAAGAATGTTTTCTTGGATCTTAAAAACAAAAAAATTAAACGTTATATACACCGTAATACAAGTTATCTGAGTTTTTTCTTATGAAACCCTACAAGCTCATTTTTTGCTAGGGAACGTTTGAGGGAGAAATTGAATCTAGTCTGATAAGAAATATAGGTTAGGTGGTTACAGCTGTGTGGACTACAGGTATAAACTTTCTGTGATTGGATACTTAACATTACCTGTCCATATTTAAAATCAAAAGCTGAAATGCAGGTGGTCTGACAAATCACTAAGACTAACCAGCAACCTTCACACAGAGAAACACAGAGGGGTCCACCATTTCCCAGCGGCGTTACTTTATAGGCATGTGTCTAACAGGTGGGCCGACTGGCTCTAGAACAAACGCAGTCCAGAGGAACAGCAGTCACGTCGGAATCCACAAGCCCTGCCTTGTATCCCTGTCAGGTGTCCACACATACAGGCTGAATGCCTTAGCGGGGCGGGGGAGAAAGCCTGTGAGGAGCTGCCTCAGTGACACTTTTAGATTTTCCAAAGGCCACTGCCATCACAAAAGTGTAGCTAATACTAGACAGTTTACAAATGTCTACCCAACAGAAAGAGCAGCTGGCATTCAAGACCTGATTGTCATTCTTGGGGAAAAAGAAACTTTAAAAGTTAAGCCAGGTTAAATGTTAACTTCTGAGCTACTGTTACTTCGATTGCTCAAGTTCTGGGAAACTGACAAATATTTCACGACTTTGGAGAATCTGATTTTTAAAACTGTTCTTTTAAATGAACATTTTAATTATACTATAATCTAGAAACACACATTTAAACATTAAGATTTAGATTTAAGCTGCCCAAAGGCATGTTCTGAAAAAAACCAACATTTTGAGAAAAAAATATAAGCCACACTGCACTTCCCAGATGCTGCACAATAATATTCATGAGTCTTGTAGGACACATAGTTGCAGTAGTTGTTATCTCATTCACTTGATTTATGTAACTTCATGCAAGAAAAACTGTGAAAAAATATTTCATACAATCACTAGAAAATAATCTTCTTTTAAAAATGTTCCTTTGTCTTTGTTCCTAAAATAATCCCTTAGTATGAATTCATGAATCCTTCATCTTCAGAGACATAAGAAACTGCTGGTCCTGCAGCTCCTTGGACACTTGGCTTTGTCAAGGCGAAAAGCACTGCTAGACAGTAGCAATTTAAGCCACAACGTAAAGAACAAATGAATAAGTAAACCATCTCAGGAAGATGCCATAGCTCATGCTTAGCAAATCGCTTTTCCTTTCCGATAAATAGGAATGTGAGTCTTTTCTGTCTTGGACAGAAAAGTATCACAAGTATTTCTTTGGCTCCTTGTGAATTCCTCACAACTCATCCTCAGAAAACTGTGAATAGGAATATTATTTCTGGCTTTCCTTCCAGCTCACTACAGTTAAGCAAAGTTGTCTATACTCAGCACTTGGGACAAAAATCATTGGCATTTCATTTTATCTACATGAAACGCCAATCGCTCTTACCTGCTGCAGTTCTGACCTCTGTCCAAATGCACAGCATAAAGAGCACAAGAGAGCAATGTTTAATGTATAATAATATTAAAGTGCTTTAGAGGTGAACATGCAAATGGTCAATGGAAAGTGTCCACTGAGGCCTTCGACAGCACCCGGTGGTTATGTGGTGGGTTCACAGCATGGAGACACTAACAGTGGAATGTCGCAGAGGCAAATGGCGAACAAGAAGAAAACTCACCTACAGGTACAGCCTCCCTGTCTCCACCCCCACAGTGGCACGTCAGTTCACCCTCAAAGCTGCACTGTCTGTACCCACGGGATGTAGCAAAAGGTTTCAGACTGGATGCAAAATGTTTCCCCATCCACAGATTTGTTTTCTTAAATATGTGAGGACACGTACCAAAACGCTATTTGTGATTATCTTTTGGTGGTGAGATTGCTCGTAATTATTGCTTTACTTTGTACTTTTCTGTTTTATGAGTTTTGTGCACTGAGTTATAAAGATTTTTTATTTGAAAAAATCTGAAAAATTATGGAAAACAGTTCTCAAACTGACAGACTAAAAGAGATTTAAGAGACTTATCTGTTGAACGCAATGTTATGACCTTGCTTGTATCGGCATCTGTATGTAAAAGACATTTTTGAGCCAATCAGGGAAAGACTGATATACACTGGGTATTAGATAGTAAGAAATTATTATCGATTTTGGATGTGATAATGGTTTGGGGTTTTAGTCCTTATATGTTAGATACATACTGAAGTATTTACAAGTGAAATGAAGTGCTACATGGAATTTTCTTTAAGATACTCCAACAAGAAAAACAAGTGGGAGGAACAGATCAAACAAAAACAGCAGAATGTTAATAATCTCGAAGATGGTTGATGGGTACACCAGGGTTCAATATACGACTTTGTGCGCATGTTTGAAAAAGTCCATAATAAAAAGTTAAAAAAAAAAATACTTGTGATAAAAGTTGGTGAAATGTAGCTACGTTTTTCCTTAACTATTCCTTCAGCACATTCACAATTAACTAGAATGGCACGAAATAAATGAAGCCAAAAGACTAAAAAACCAAATGCTATTATACCTTAAGAGAAACCATGACAACTGAGTAGGAGTTTTGGCTCACGAGCATGCATCTTTGCCAAGCACTGAGCATGCGTACAATTCTCTCCTCTGCAAATAACAGACACAAGGATTCTTTTTCTAAGTGCACTCAGTATACAAAATAGTAAGCATATGCATTGCATTGCTTTATTGCAATAAAGTATATGCATTATGAATATTCTGAATAAGGGAAAATCAACGAGATTCAACTTATTTTGGGTAATTTCTTTCACTTTATAAAACTTCCAAATCCTTAGAATGCTAAGTGGCATATACATAGCTCTACAACTTAAGTGAATTTAAAATAACTTTCAGGGCCGGCCCCGTGGCTTAGCGGTTAAGTGTGTGCGCTCCACTGCTGGCGGCCCAGGGTTCAGATCCCTGGCAGGCACCGATGCACCTCCTCTCCAGCCATGCTGAGGCCGCGTCCCACATACAGCAACTAGAAGGATGTGCAACTATGACGTACAACTATCTACTGGGGCTTTGGGGAAAAAAAAAAATAATTAAAAAAAATAAATAAATAAAATAACTTTCAGACATTTTGAGACACTCTGATTTAAAACGTGAATGCCAAGAATTCTCAGGCTGAGCTAACAGCAACCTTCCGACAATCTGATATGGCAGCCCCAGTCTAGTAGAAACAGAAACCAGATACAAAGAGACACCACTGTCAGAAGATTCGTGTATTGAGCACAGAGATCCTCATGAATAAGGAAGGAAAAATGTTTGTAGCTCGAGAAAGATGACAGGACGGGATAGCATGCAGAACATTCTTTCCTTCTTATTCAAGGCCACTTTCACCACTGCACCCCTGCACACCAACCTTTCAGCTTCCTCAGGGATGCTGCTCCATCCATTACCACTCTCCACCCGGAATTTTCACCCTCTCTCTCCCCTGGCTCTTTCCCTTCAGTCTGTCAGTATGCGGGGGGCTCTTCCATTTTAAAGTCAAACCTATGCCTCCCTCCCCTTAACCCTGTTCCTTTCCTTTCTCCTCCTCTTCACAGCTTATTTGAAAAAGCAGCCTGTAGGTATTGCCTTCCATCTCAACCTACGGTGTAAACTGGTTTCTAATTCTGCTCCACTAAAACTGCTCTGGCAAAGACACCAATGATTTCCATGTTGCTAAAAACTGATGGACGTGTTTCAGAGTTCCTATCTTGCTGACCTATCTGTAATATTTCCTACTGCTAACCACTCTGATTATCGGAATTCCCTCTTCCTGTGATCCCATAACACCAGTCTCTCTCGGGGAGTTTCCTTTTTATCTGTCTGGCTCCTCCTCCTGAGTCTCTGTAGATTCCTAGATCCAGGTATCCCTCCTGGAAAACATTCATTTCAAAAAGTATGGACATCCTCTACATATCATGACAGAATGTTTTTTTGTACTTAAGTCTTTAAAAAGAAGTTTTTAGAGGCATTTGGAATGTACACTATTTCAAAACAAATTAATTTGCCTCATTACATGGTTTATAATAACTATATGATATTTTCAAAAAAATACCCTATGTATGCATTGGTAGGTAAATCAAGGTGCAGTGTCTATCAGACTGGGTTAACACACAAAATAATGTCTGCGTTAAAATAGCTAGTAACCTGTGGTGTTTGAGCACCATGGTAGAATCTACCATGCCTATGTTTAAGGATGGATGGCTCTATCTAAGAAAAGTTTAGCTTAAGAATATTGCAAATCTGCTAGATAATGCATGACCCACCAATAACAATTTATATCCTAGTTTGGTAGTAAAGGAGCTTTAAAAACATTATAAAGTTAGCTTTGCAATGAAGCTTTAAAAGCTAATTCATTCAGATGCTAGGCGAGGTGGCCCAGAAGGACAAGCTATCATTGGTATTGGGTTCTCTCTTTGTAGGGGTACGAACAATAGTCTCCAAATACCAGCTCTCCCTACTTTTCCAGTGGTGTTTACTTTAAGCCATTCTCAGCTAGCCAGTGGGGAGCGAGATCTGTAATAGATAAACACAGGTGCTGGGTCCACGAGGCAGGAGAGAGCAGCTCAGATGGCAGACCTCTAGTCCATCTTTGAATAAATGCCACAACACCTCAAGCCCAAGAGGGTCAGATCTCTATGCAAGCATTGATCCAACGTGACCTGCCTTCGTGCTTCTTACAGTGAGAAATTCATATTTTACTGAAGATGTGTAAAGGGAAAGGGGGAGGGGTGGTTCATGTCACACAGAGCCAGCATCTTACTTGGAAAATCTTAAGGAAATTTATTATTTGGAAAAAAAGAAAGGTGTGGCATAAAAAAATGTGGATAAAGGCAGAACATGAGAGATCTGGCGCCACTCACTTGAGGGGAAAGGGTGGGAAACCGCAATGGCCACCTTGACTGCAGATGCCAACTCCCTTCCCTGCAGATCACAAAACCTGGCACCTCTAAGAAAGAATGATCGTTTCCAAGAAGCAACCAATCAAAAAAATACAGGTTTTGCCTTTTCCAATCTGCTTCCTCACGACCACATTCAGCAGAACAAGACCCTGCCTTTTCTTCTTGCCTTCGCAAGAGGGAGGCTGACCAATGTGGACTGCCTCTCTACAGGAACATCTCCTGGGCAGCCCTTCTCACCCTGGGTTCCTCGAGAGAAATAGGACTGAATGCACACAGGTATCTGTGGTAGGTAGTAAGTCACCTGCTCTCTTCTACATCTACAATAGTTACTAGCTACATGCCAATCTTGGGAGAATGGGAAAAACAGGCACTCAAATCATTTTCCACTGGGCTTAACTCTCTTAACAACTCCGGCTGAAGACAGGCTGTGAAAGTGATATTTTATACTGTGACTCAGACATCAAAGAAATATGTAGTAACCAAGTCATTAGTTCGTGGATTGAGAAGTGCCCTCAAGTAGTTCCAAAACACATCATCTTACTTCTATTTGATATCCACTGAGAAGTGGCCTCTCATCTCTACCTTCTCCTCCCCGTCTGCTCGAGGTTTCTCATTTCTGTGTCACTATCTAGACTTATTGATTTGAATACATTATTTTCTCAGCACAGCTAAACCTTCTTTCTGCTCCCATTTTTCTTATGCCCTCTCATGTCACTAGAACCATAGTTATACACACTTAAGGCTTCTTCCCTTCACAGCATTAACCTAAGAGAATTCTCACAAAGCACTAATGGTTGGAACAGTCTTTTGTTAAATAGCCTTGGAGTTTTGCTCTAACAAACATATCTAGAAATAACTCCTCACTAATAGGGGCCATCACTGGCAGGGGAGGAGGGTGAGGAAATAACTTTTTCCTACTGTAATTTTTATTAAAATTTTATCCGCTGACTTGACAGGTAAAAGAAGAAAAATTACTTAATTTTCTTAAAGTTATATGCAAATAGAAATTTTAATGGCTGTAGAAAACATATTAGAACATAAATAACAGAGAAATTCACTGACAACATGCCCATTTCAAATGAATGATATACAAGAAGATGGGCTTGGGGGAAGGGGCGTTTTTCTATACTTCACGTTTTTTATGTGTGAGTGAAGAAGATACTCACAGTTGGAAAGCAGCAGCTCTTTCAATATAGGGACTTTGCATAAATATGCCACTGGGATAGGTGACAAGCATTTCTTGTTCATCTGAAAGCTTTCTTTCCTCCATTAAGAACACAGAATGAGCAATATCCTTCCATTTTCTTCTTAAATTGCCACTCAGCCTGCTCTGCTCTTCAGGGAACATATCAAATTTCTAAGACTCTCTCTCAGGCACCACTATAATTTCAACAAATCTTTACTCACATAAAAGACCTAATGCCCCCTTACCAGACAGTCTGCAGGACTGCTCTGGCATCTGAAATGATATTACTCCCCTTCTTTGAAGGACTGACATGATCAATATCCTCCTCTGAAGAACAGCAAAGTAGCCCTTGAACGTGAACAGGCGAGGAGAATGAGGAGCGGGGTCTGCCTCTCGTGAGCTCTGGCAGAAGAAATGCCGGGTCCCTCACACACTTACTTGCCAGAGCCTTTTTCCCAGCTGCATGGTAGGCTACAATATATTTCTTCCCCTCTCTATCTTCTGTTTTTGTCTCTAATCCTGGAAACAGAGATTTAATCGCTTGATGGATGATGGTTCTTTTCTCTTTGGTGTCCTCGATAACCTAATAAAAACATAGATAATGACGCTACTAATTTAACAAACATTAAATAGGGAAATAATACCAATGAATTAGTAAAATACCAATGAATTAGTAAAAACACTACTCATCTTATTAACTATGTGAAGTAACAAAAGCACATGGGTACGACTTCAGAAATCTTTGAGAGCTTCACAATACTGCAAATTGTAAGTGCCTGCTTACAGAGCATGCCCACCGGCCAGGCACTGTACAAGCACCTCACAATCACTGTCTTATTTAATCCCCACCCTCTCCCTATCATGCCGCCAGCGTACCTACTTAGAGATGAGGAAAATGAGGCAGAGGGAAGTTAAGGAGTGGGTCTAAGGTTATAAAGCGGGAGGCTGGCAGAGCTGGATTTGAAATCTAGGCTGTTGGACTCCAGAGCCACCCATCACAGATGCCTCCTCTCAGAGACTCCATCTAGACAGGACTCCAGAGCCACCCATCACAGATGCCTCCTCTCAGAGACTCCATCTAGGCAGGACTCCAGAGCCACCCATCACAGATGCCTCCTCTCAGAGACTCCATCTAGACAGGACTCCAGAGCCACCCATCACAGATGCCTCCTCTCAGAGACTCCATCTAGGCAGGACTCCAGAGCCACCCATCACAGATGCCTCCTCTCAGAGACTCCATCTAGACAGGACTCCAGAGCCACCCATCACAGATGCCTCCTCTCAGAGACTCCATCTAGACAGGACTCCAGAGCCACCCATCACAGATGCCTCCTCTCAGAGACTCCATCTAGACAGGGCTCCAGAGCCACCCATCACAGATGCCTCCTCTCAGAGACTCCATCTAGACAGGGCTCCAGAGCCACCCATCACAGATGCCTCCTCTCAGAGACTCCATCTAGACAGGGCTCCAGAGCCACCCATCACAGATGCCTCCTCTCAGAGACTCCATCTAGACAGGACTCCAGAGCCACCCATCACAGATGCCTTCTCTCAGAGCCACCCATCACAGATGCCTCCTCTCAGAGACTCCATCTAGACAGGACTCCAGAGCCACCCATCACAGATGCCTCCTCTCAGAGACTCCATCTAGACAGACACCTCAGGACTCACAGACGGAAATGTAGGCAAGCTGGGCCCTTCGGGACGTCAGAGACTCAGCTCCCTCCAACAGTCTAATCTACAACTGCCTCATAAGGAATCCTAGTCCGTACAGAATTATTTTATAATGATGCTCTAGAAAAATCAACATTAAGAAAATGTAAGCTTATTACACGACTGTTTTTCAAATTTGGAATTGGTCTTACACTAAGAAATACATTTCACACCTGGATTTAACAGCCAGAGATATGTGCATATGCCTAATTAAAAATCTAAAAAAAAATTTACAAAACATTACTTATCCTTCCTATGTGCAATGCACTGTTATTTTCTATTTTATTTTATTGCATTAAAAAAAGGCTAGTTAAGATCCATTAAACTGATTTCATGACCCACTGATGGACTTCACACCGCAAGCTGAAAAACAATGAGATATATTACAACTACCACTAACTAAACTTAATGCTATTTTAGCAAAATAAAAAAGGCAAAAGAAAACAAACTACACTGTAATTATAGACAAGTGACATTTTCATATCAAAGGATGAGTCCAGATTTGGAATTTACTAAGACCACCAAGTTGGAATCACAGTTTATATGTGTGAGTGAATACATATTTAGACCTCAAAAATTCAGCAAGTCCATGGTCCTCATTTTACAGATGAGGAAACTTGCCCATGGTTTAGGCCCTTTAAAGGTAAAAACTTGCAGTAGATGGCATAACTACGGTTTTTAAGATGACAGCAAGTCTTGCTATCTACGTAGGAAAATGCAAATTATGGGGCTAAGATATACCACTGTATTGCACAAGCTAGGGAACCTGGACCACCCTCCTGGACTGCTCTCAAAACCAATTCTTAGGAATTTTCTCCTTGGCATGGCTGAAGATTTTGTCTATGGGTAAATACAGTAACTGAAGATTCCTAAAATTGTAATGTTACATACTTTCTGCAAGTTTGGTGGGGGAAGAGGAAATGAGGGTTGGAGGCAGATAATGAATTCTGAAAAGTTACAGTAAACTCTTATTAACTGGGTGCGACAGAAGGGGGAATTTTAGACAACCCCAAATCCAGTAGATTGTTAAAATATGGTACAAAGTGAATCTAACATCAACTTAAAATTCTAAAAATCTCGTGCTACAAGATTCTTAAAATCTTGTAACACATTTACTTTGCTGTAGATGCCCCCTAGAGCTGCTCTGTCGCATACGGTAGCCACTAGCACGTGCAGAAGCTGAGCACTGAAATGTGGCTAGTCTGATGAGCTGTGCCACTAATATAAAATAACACCAGATTCTGAAGACTTAGTAGGAAAAAAAGAATGTAAAACATTTCATTAGTAATTTTGAAAATACTGATTGCATACTGAAATGATATTCTGAATGTATTAGGGAAAATAAAATACATTGTTAAAATCAATTTCATCTGTTCCTTTTTACTTTTAAATTTTTAGAAGTTTAAAATGAAAAAAAAAATGGCTCACATTATAATTCCACTGGACAGCACTAATTGAGAAGAATAAAATTTTCCTAACAAAAAGCTTTTAAAAAGGCATTTACTATTCTACTCAGTAGCTGAGTTCTCCTTTTCTTAAACAGCAGAAGTAGACTCCAGTTGACCAAAGAAATGCTCCCTACCTCCTTCCCCCAGTTCCTCCCCCTCCCAGAGCCCCACTCGAGAACAAGAGGCAGCTGGGGACAGAGCCAGGGCTGGGGCCTCCCTAACAGGGCCACACAGCTGATTGTCATGAGGTGCTAGCCCTTCAGCAGGAGACACTATGTGATATAACGGTCATTCCGCGGATCCAAACAACAGATTTCTTTGTTGATCTGTGGTCATATAAAAATTTTTTAAAACAAGAACATAACTTTTTTGGCCACAGTTTATCTGGATACCAGTTATGTGCCACTGATAAAAACATTTTTAGTGTAAGGCTCTTTCAGATCAAATAGAGCAAAGTCATCCTTTTGTTAACTGTTGTAATTTTTCCAATAAACACTTATTAACATGCCCCCGAAAAGAAGCAATCAAACTCTAAAAAACTTTTTCATATATTTTTTTTACTACTATTTACCTCGATGGCAACACTGGTTTCCTTATTTTTAAAAAGCTGGAGCTCTTCTAAACGCTGCTTTTCTTCGGCTGTCAAAACCGTAAATACATCTTCCGAAGGATCCTTTAAAATAACCATAAGAACTCCCAGTGAGTCACACACAGAATTCGAGGCTGGTAAAGCTCTCTATTTCTATGATCTCTAGAAAACGCTAGTTTTATACAGAAGGTGACTTTTGCTGAAGAGCTGCTCCTACCTCCTCATCCACTGGGACAGACAAGTCATCCAAATGGCTGATACGTCCATCTTTTCCTATTTCATGAACAACGAAGTCGGAGTATCTGATAAAAAGAAAACAAAATTTCAGAGCATTAGCATTTTGTTTCCTATTAATTTTAAAACAAAAACATAGTAATTTTAGGAGAAAGTTTATCAATAAGCCTCACTATTTAAAAAAAAATCTTCAGTGTAAAGTCATATGGAGTTATTTTTTTTGGTTTCTTAATGAATTCTGAGCCATACCTTGGCTTTGTATCAGAATGTAAAGAAAAGACCCTCCGGATTTCTAGTTTATTCTTCCAGAGAAATGCATAAATAAAAGCTTATTAATGTTACTCTATGATTATACAGACAGTACACATTACAGTGAATGAGAAAATACACTAAATGGTTAATGAAATCAGAACCCAGTAAATCTACCATGAACCATCCTGAGGCTTACCTTTGTGCTAAGTACTCTACACACGTTATTGAAAATCCTCTCAATAACCCCAAGGTGGTATTATGACCCATTTTCGGGACGAGGATACTGAGGCTCAGAGGAGTTAAGTAACTATGAAGTAGCTGAACTGGATTCACACCCAAATCCATCGGGCTCCAAGGACCACCACCTGTCTACTGTAGATGTGGCACATTCAGGTGAAAGAGTTTAAGATTTTAAGACCAATTCATAAAAAACTTGAAAACCATTTAAAATTATTTATTTTAATGAAATGAACAGCGCCCATTCACACGTTAACAATGCATGCCACTGGGAAATTATTTTTATTTACTCATTTTATCTTTAAACGGTTTCATTTACTCATTTAGGCAGCTCTCTTCCTCCTACTCCTTTTTGACTATCAGTGTAAACAATCCTTGGGGATAGAGAGCTAAATGGAAGAATATATTGCCGGTTTCTTTCTAAAGAAAAGAACTAATATAACTAAAATGACTTCATACATAAACTAAACATACCTTTCTTTTAAGATTCCCGAGAATCCTTGATGAGAACTTACAAACTTGGTGATGCCTACATCGAGTTCGGTGAGTCCATGCTTCATCATGTCCGCAAAACTCTCAGCTTCTTCCTCCTCATCACCGTCCTCTGAAAGGCCATCTTCCTCCTCCTCTTCCTCTTCTTCCAACTGAGCATCAGAATTCTTTTTCCCCTCTCTCGCATTTACAGCTTCAGGTGGCCCAGGCACATTTTCACTGCTGGGTGGAGAGTCATTCCCTAGCCCGTCTTGACTTGTGGTGAGACAGCATTCCGACACCTTCTGTCTTTTTGCCTCCTCAGCTGGGGCCACACTGTCATTATCTTCGACAGCAAGGGACCCACGTTTCAGTGACACACCACTCATTTCTGTCATCTCCATTTTTAAGACTCCAAGAAAACATTTAAGAGAACCTTTTAGGAAGGAAGAGAGAGTAGGAAGTAACAATCACTTCTATGAAGAAGTGGGTTTCAGCAAACAGAGGCACAGTTAACTCTGTTCCTAGGGTCCTGGGAAAATAATTTATTAAAATAATTCTTCCCACCATTGGTGTATACCTTGGTGAGACAGAAAAACAGCACAACACTTCTGCATGGAATTTGAATGTGCATCAAAAGCCCTAAAAATGCATGTCCTCTGACCCAGAAACACTACTTTCAGGGAGTATCTTAAGAAAATAACTAAGAAAGCACAAAGTTTTAGCTGTAATGATACTTACCTCAGTGCCTTTATATTAGCAAAAATTAAGAACAATGATGCCTGGGTACATAAACAATATGTAGAAACAGTGTGAATCAAATCCGGGAAAGGTGACTACTTCTAGGAGAGGATGTAGGTGGCTGGGAGACTTGCTGTTTTTACTGAACACCACAGGTGTATCATCTGAATTTTGTTTCATGTATATTATTAACCTTTCGAAAAAGTGATTAAATAAAAACAGTGTATAAATACATTTACTGACATGAAAGCATACTCATAACATACCATATTTAAAAAAAAAAAAACAAGGGGAATGGGGAGTTGTTTAATGGGTATAGAGTTTCAGTTTTGCAAGATGAACAGAGATCTGGTTACACAACAATGTGAACGTACTTAACAGTATAGAACTGTACACTTATAAATGGTTAAGATGTTATATGTTATGTGTATTTTGCCACAATTTAAAACATGAATTATCATTTAACTGGCCCATACATAATGTACTCAGCAAAAGTCTCAGAAGGCACACATACTTCCCAGTACAGAGCAGCTGAGAGAGGGTAACAGGTGACAATCAAGATCAATACATTTATCTAAGACCACGAGTGCCTAATTTGATCTCATTTGATGCTCTTGGCGAAATACAAATAAAGGTTTTTCCTATATTAATTATATAGGGAGATGCTGAAATTAACATACTAATGTACTTAGTAAACATATTCATAAAGACCGTAAATGAGCAGAAAGTTAATATTCTAGTTCTCCAAGGCTTGGTTAATAAAAAACCCACCTACAGAAGCATCTGTTGCAGAATAATAATAATGATCAACTAAATGTTGAGAATCCACATTTGATCTTGCCTCATTGTCAAAAATCAAGAATGTAAAACAAAGTAAAGAAAAAGACAAACACATGCAAAAAGTGAAAGAAAAAAAGTATCAAGATGGCTACAAAAAACAGGGAGAAGATATAGAAAAATGTCAGTAAAAACAGTTTGCTTTGAAAGACAAAAAATTAAAGAAAATGGAAGAAACCAAAAAACTGAAACAGAAGTAGACCACAACTAGTCACACAAAACTATCTCCAATTCAAATAGGAAACCACTGCCTTTAAGACTCATCTGAAGGCCATGAGCCCGGACCCCTGGGCCCCCCTCTCTACTAACTCCATGCCTTCTCATTTTACCTCCCTTCGTCTGCACTACCCATGTGGGCACCTGAGTACCGTGCTTCTCCCCACCATTTTCTAGCTGTGTAACTGGTCCAAGGAAATTACTTAACTTCTCCAAGGCCCTGCTCTTCAGCTGTAAAATGGGAATGATATGTGCTTCACAGGACTGTCGTGAAGATGAAATGAGACGACGAACACAGAGTGACCAGCCATAGTAGGAACTAAATAAATGCCAGTCCCCTGCCTCTCTCAGAAGTCTGCAGATTCTTTGAGGATATTATTTCTTTTGTCATGCCTTAAAATCCAGAATGGTGCAACAAGCATCAATAGATATTTTCTATAATTCTTGAAACAGGTGCTGAAACTGTTCCCCATCCACAGAGCTCAGACACACACTAAGCAGCAAATCCCTAGAGAAATACTGGACCTGGACAATGACCATCAATGGTCACAAACATCACAAAAGAGACCACCAGACATTGCGTGTCCCTGAAAGTACGTGCTATTATTTATGAAATATTCTTACTGATTGAAACTCGAGGTCTAACTACTAGTTTAGATGGCACACAGGGACAGAAGATGTTCACTACCACCACAGGGAAGCAATCAGCAAAATCCTGAACGTGGGACACTCTACAAAGACAAAGACACTGTTCCTTCAACTCATAAACAGCAAGGGAAAAAAGGAAGGAGGAAGTTACATATAAACCTACAAAG
This sequence comes from Diceros bicornis minor, assembly GCF_020826845.1. Classification (NCBI taxonomy): domain Eukaryota; kingdom Metazoa; phylum Chordata; class Mammalia; order Perissodactyla; family Rhinocerotidae; genus Diceros; species Diceros bicornis. The sequence goes on along the minus strand of NC_080742.1, from coordinate 12,736,956 downwards.
AAAGGCAACAGTGGATCCTGATGCAAACAAATCAACTGTTAAAAAAAGCACCTTATGAGACAATCAGGGATACTGAAACCCTGGGGACATCTGATGACAGTAAGGTATATTGTCAGCTTTTCAAGGTGCAATAATATTATTGTGGTTACATTTAAAAAATAGAATCCTCATGTTTTAGAGATACAAACTGAAATATTTATGGTTGAAAAGATATGAAGTCTGGAATTTGCTTCAAAATAACTTACCAGTGGTGAATGGAAGTGGAGTGGGTACAGATTTGAAACAAGACTGGCCATGAGTTGGTCTCTGTTGAAACCGGGTGGTGGGAACATGGGGAGGTCACCACATCATTCTCTCTACTTTGTATGTTTGAAATTTTTTATAATAAAAATAAAAGCTCCAAGTAGAAAAAGATACATAAACTATTCTACGCTGAGCAACCACCCATCTTTTCAGTTCTCCTGCTCCCTCTCCCATCACCTGCTGACAAACACATCGCGACACCCAGTCCCAAGATATCGCCTCTTCCACCTTGGCTTCTTCAAGGGCCCCCAACCTCAACAACTCTTAGCCACCACTCAACACTCTCACTCACTGGTCCTTCTGCTCCATGATCCTTGCTAGACCCCAACCAAGTACCAATCCTACTTTCGACGTCTGTGCTCCTGGCTGCTGCTGGAGAAGACCTCGCCAGGTCAGGGAGTTCCTCTCTTACGAAAGCCCTGCATGCTGCCTGGCCATCCCTAGTCAGCGCGGTCTTCTCCAAGTCCCAGCTGCCATTCACAAAGAAAACAGGGATCCTCTGGCGGACACACCTCCTTCCAGCATATTCACCAGGCCGCTTATTATAACCATCCTCTCAATACAGCAACCCTCCTAAGGGACGTCCACACTCATTTTAACCCTCACTCACTCCTCAGCCCTGCCCCCCATCCCCTCACCGCATGCCCACCGGGCACCTCTCTGCCAGGCATCACTCCAGCTGCTGCGACACGACACCGCAGTGAATCAAATAATAGCCCGCCAGTATTGGATTCCTTGCCAAAAGCACAGCCCGGCAATCCTGGCCCTACCTGACATCCTTTCCCAGCAGGACAAGGTTTCCCGCTTTCCTTCCTTGAGACTCTCCCTCTGCTCCCCGCGTTTCCCCAGCCTCTCCAGGTGCTCTTTTCCCCTCCTTCTCTGCCTGTCGCTTAAATCTGGGCTTCTCTAGGTTCCTTCTCCAATCCTGCTCCCTTCTCACTCCCAAGTCTTCCAGCCGAGACTCTTCAATCTCCAACTCCCTGGTCGACTTGGGGGCCACGGCAATCGTAAGGACAGCTACACAACTACGGAGCGCACACGGGGAGCTCACGCAGATCTCGCTCCAACCTGATGTCTTAGCCCCACCTCAGCACTGAAACACTGAGGCCCAGAGATAAATACCTTGCTCAAGTTTACACAGCTAGTAAGAGGGAGAATCAAACGTTCAAATTCAACATGCCCTAAATTGATCTCATCATTTCCCACCACAAACGCACTTGTTTTAAATTGTACCTCTTTCCTCAGGGAATGTTACCACCACCCAGCTATCAGTTACCCAAACCAGAATACTGGCATCATGCCAACCCCTCACACTCCCCTACGCCTACATCAGTGATTTCGTGAGTGAAATTCTAGAAGGTTTAGGACAGCACTGTTATGCCTAACATCCCTGCAGTAAAGACATGAGCAGATCATGGATGTGAAGTATGAAGCACTGGTGCTCGCTTCAGCAGCACTTACACTCAAGTTGGAACAATACAGAGATCAGCACGGCCCCTGCACAAGGACAAAGTATCAGCCACTGGTTTCAACTCTGAATGGGTGAATGGCAGTTTGTAGGGTATGACTTGGAGTTGATCTAGGTTTTGTCATTCACTAAGCAGGTCACTTAACCTCTCTAAGCCTCAGTTTCTTTCTCTGTAAAGCTGAAAAATGATGACTTGGTCAAAGGTCTGTTATAGCTGTTTCTGTTCAACTGCTGCCATTAATATTTATCACGGATGGTTTACACAGCAGCACTGTACTGCTGAGTCTGGGCAAAAACAGCTTCTTATGCTTCTTTTGTTCTCCGGGCTAATGATTAAACATGGTTTTCTCCTTCAAATACCATTTAATTTTAAGAGATCCTCAAAGCACTGCCAACAGCACCAAATAAACAGGCCTTTAGTATTTTTTCGGCAGTCTTTTTCTTGATACTTGTAAACACTTGCCTGATCTTTTTCCTGTTGTACATACTTGCAAAGACAAGCTCATTAACTAATCTCACTTTTGTGTTTCAAATGAAATTATAATTTTCATTTGTTTTAGGCTGATGGTCCTATCACAGACATTAATTTCTAAAGTATATATGGTACCAATGATTATAAATCACTTAATATGTATTTTGCTAAGTTCTGTCTATGGGCCTAGAAGCTGAGAACACATTTACTAGAACAGCTTTGCAAACTTCTGGACTAGGAAAGGCAGAATTCAAATTAGTGCCATTTTCATAAGCAGGAGCTATATAAAAGGGAAGACTGAAACGCAATATAATTTTTAAATGAGAGAGAGAAAAAGAGTCCTATGAACATAGAGGATGCCAAGAAGAATTCACTCAGCAAGAGAAATCGACCCTGACTGCCCCAATGTGATTCTCCTAAGGAAATCAATTTTGCAGTCAGGAAAATCCAAACATACACATTTAAGCATTCTACCTCAAAGCTGTAAAAAGTGACTAGCTTAAAAAAAGGTGGGGGGAGGGGCCGGCTCGGTGGCATAGCGGGGCTTAAACTCACACACTCTGCTTTGGCAGCCTGGGGTTCGCAGGTTCGGATCCCAGGCACGCACTGACGCACTACTTGTCAAGCCATGCTGTGGCGGCGTCCCATATAAAGTAGAGGAAGATAGGCACGGATGTTAGGCCAGGGCCAGTCTTCCTCAGCAAAAAGAGGAGGATTGGCAACGGATGTTAGCTCAGGGCCGATCTTCATCACAAAAAAAGGGGGGGGGGAGGGGGCAGCTTTATGAGTTTTTTTTAATGGTATTTAAAAAAAATTCTTTTTAAAGAAATGTTATGCTACACAAGCACACCATCCATGATAGTAATGGCAGTATCTTAAATGTCAAGTAAAATCTCTACAGACCAGAAGCTTGTCTCCACGACCAGGTAGAGAATGACATCCACTGATATCTTCCCATGAACTTCAATTCCCACACAATTCTTTGGAGGGAATACTAAAATAATGCTTTTTGTTTCCTCTATGCACCAAATGGGCCAAATGAGGTTAGGAATATTACAATTTTAACACTATTTTAAAATCTTTTACATTAAGATATTAGATTCACCAACAAGCTTCCTCTGCACTCACAACAAAAATAAAGTTTTTCATTTTAAAAATTTTAATACAACACTGACGACAGTCCCTTAATATTATTTCTTGCAAAATGAACATCTAAAAAAAGAGCCATATGGGGCTGACCCCGTGGCTTAGTGGTTAAGTGCGCACGCTCCGCTGCTGGCGGCCCGGGTTCGGATCCCCGGTGCGCACCGACGCACTGCTTCTCCGGCCATGCTGAGGCTTCGTCCCACAAACAGCAACTAGAAGGATGTGCAACTATGACATACAACTATCTACTGGGGCTTTGGGGGGAAAAAAAAAATTATAAAAAAAGAGCCATATTAGTCTTAATCCTATCTATATTTTAAAACCCTTCACAACCTCCACTTTTTAAATGCATCTACCCTCCCTCCATCCTCTGCAAACTGTTAATAATCCCTGTGGCTCTCACAATAAGGAGCACTTATTTTCAGGGCAGAGCACACACTACACTCTAATATGCAAAACTGTTAAGTCCATCAGATTTGTTCATTCCACACATATTTACTGAGCACCTCTTATGTGTCTGGCACTGTTCTAGACGCTGGGGAAAAAGGGAAAATTTCCTGTCCTCATTGAACTGACATTTATTTAAGGATATATCAGAGAACAAAATAATCTCAGAACATGCAAGCATAAGAGCTACAAATAAAGCCGAGTAAGGGGTGCTCTTTAGTGAAGCCTCCCTAAGGAGGTGCTTTTTCAGCAAAGACTTGAAGGAAGAACTAGACATGAAAAGATGTGGGGGGGCAGGGCCCAGCCCACCGCCTAGTGGTTAAGTTCTGCACCCTCTGCTTTGGTGGCCTGGGTTCGGTTGCTGGGACAGACCTACACCACTTATCCTCGGCCATGCTGTGGCGGTGACCCACATACAAAATAGAGGAAGACTGGCCCAGATGTCAGCACAGGGCAATCTTCCTCACCAAAAAAAAGACTGTGTGAAGAGAATTCCAGGCAGTAGGAATAGCACAGGTAAAGGGCCTGAGGCAGAAGCAAACCTAGCCAACATACCAGCTGGACTGTAACTTCTCTCTCCTACTTGGGGGCATAAGCTATGTTTTATTAATACCTGTATTACCCCCAGCCTCTATCAAAAGATATGTTCAAAAGGAGTTGTTAAATTAATAATTTCTGGCTGTTGGCTACTTGCCAAATGACTGAACAAAATCATTGCCTATCCATCTCCTTTTCAGTATGAGTGTACAGTCTGATTTTTGACAGATTCCTCAACTGTCAAGGTATCCCAGGCCAATGGGATATGCCTGTTTCAGATGATTACAGACTTGAAACAAAAGCCCTTAGTAAGCCTATATTTTCCGAATTTAAAAAAAAGTGGTCTGACAACGGGACCAAATATTTGAAAAACTAAACTCTCTCCAAACCCTACTTCTTAGCAGGCGCTAATACCCAGGCAATGAGGATGTACTTTTAAACCTCTCAGTGCAGGGCTGGCGGTAAGGACACGTGCGGATGAGTTTCAACACGCACAGCAGCACCTCTTCCATCCACTCAAACACGGACCAGGCAGACGGCTGGAGAACACACTCCTGTTCGCTCCTACTCTAGGAAACGTCTACAAAACGAGCAGTCACCTGAGTGCCTGCCCGGCCCGTAGCAGGCTCGCAGTAAGGAGTGCTGGATGACTAGGAGGACGAAAGCACGTGGGCTGGACCCTGTAGAAGACCGGCCCAGCGACGTATGGGAGCAGCGAAAGGCTTCGGGATAAAGGCTGGTTTTCTCTTCCGGGAGGGAGAAGAGTTTAGGGAGCGTCTGGGGCAAAGAAACAGGAGAGGGGACGGGATCCTCGGGCTGACAGCGCCGCAGGGAGGAGGGAGGGCGCGGCGGCCCCTGACGCCCAGCCCGGGAGGGGGCGGGGCTGGCTCCGCCGAGGCGCACGACCCGCCGGGCTCCGGGCGCGCTCCCGCGGGCCATCGATACTGGAGGCCCGTGGGCGCGCCGCGGGCTCAGACCAGCGCCGGGACGCCGTCCTGGTCCGCTTGACCCCTCCGGGCGGGGCCTTCGGGTTGGGGCGCCGGGCAGGCGCGCCCCGGGCGGCTGCAGGGAGGCCGCGCACTTACCCGGGGCCTGGGAGCGCGGGCGCGGCGCGGAGCAGGCGGCGAGGGGGCGGGTGCTTCGCTCCGGGCGCAGGAGGGCGGCGGCGGCGAGGGCCACTCGGAACAGCCAGCTGCGAGGGCGGTCGGGCATAGACAGTGCCCCCGCGCTGGAGGCCCCGAGCGCTCGAGTGGACTCCCAGGCGGCCGGGCTCGCACACGTGCTGCGCAGCGACGCGCCGCCGCCGGCCGGCCCCTCCCCCGGGGCGGAGCTCGCCCTCCGCCGCCGGCCCCGCCCACTTCCCACCCCTCAGTGCGGTGGAGGGGGCTTGGCGCTCGCATCTCCTGGGCTCGATAGCTGCAGAGTGGGAAGGTCGTCTTGGCCCGTTCACTTAGGGAGCCCACAGGCAGTCGCAGCTGGGCTTTGGCTAGGGCAAAAAGTGATTTTTATCATGCCCCAAAGAGTCCTTTAAACAGTCTAGGACTTGGAAAGCAGCGACTGCCTTACGAATGTTAGTTGTATTCTAATAAGGGTTTGTTCCACGTATGCAGTTGGGGCCCTTTTTTGTTGCCCTGCTCCACGTAGTTAACTTAATAATGAAAAGAGAATCATTTTAGGGACTATTCTATATATAATTCCTTCCAATGTAGAGTATCCAAGAGCACCATTTTGCCTCTTTTTCGATTTACTTCTCCTGCTTGCCGGCTCCCCAAGAGGATCCACTTCTGGAAACCTGATCATAGCAAGTTTGCGCTTCTGTGTAAAGAAAAATAAAATTTCATTACTCTTCCCATGCGCTTCAAGTAGCACACGTTTCCCGACCAAATCTCGCCCTCTAATAGCTTTTGCACATTTAATATTTTGCCAAACTTCAATCCTATGTGAAAAACCAATGTTATTTCAAGGCCTTATTTCTGCGAGACTTGTTTTTTTAAATTGTGGTAAAGTACACATAACAAAATTTACCATCTTAACCATTTTTAAGCATACACTTCAGTGGCATTAAGTACATTTACAATGTTGTGCAACCATTACCACAATCCATCTCCAGAACTCTTTTCAACTTGCAAAACCGAAACTCTATACTCATTAAACAACTCCCCATTCTCTCCTCCTTCTAGCCCCTGGAAATCACCCTTCTTCTTTTTGTCTCTATGAATTTTACAATTGTAGGTAACTCATATAAATGGAATCATACAGTATATGTTTCTTTGCGACTGGTTTATTTCACTTAGCCTAATGTCCTTAAGGTTCATCCATGTCGTAGCATGTGTTAGAATTTCTTTCCTTTTTAAGGATGAATAATATTCTATTATATGTATACACCACATTTTGTTTACCCATTATCACTTGGGTTGCTTCTATCTTTTGGCTATTGTGAATAATGCTGCTATGAACATGAGTGTACCAATATCTCTTTGAGACCTTGTTTTCAATTTTTTTGGGTATATACACAGAAGTGGAATTGCTGCATCATCTGGTAATTCTATTTTTAATTTTTTGAGCAACCCCCATATTGTTTTCCACAGCAGCTGTAGACTTATTTTTAAAATCTGGGTTTACGTGTGAGGATCTGGTTAACTGAGTCTCAGACTGATAGCATTCTATACTGCCTTCCTCTGAGATTATTCACCTCAGTTAAGTACCTCAGATAGTTTTCTGTCCCTAATGCATGTACAATCACATGTCCTTGGGCTATGGTTAATTCATAGGTTAATGTCCCAGTGACACCAACTGCAAATACGTTTTCCACAGCCACGCAGTAAAAATTCAATCCTAAACTTCTAATTTTTGTATACTTTAAAAAGTATCTTCTTGAGGGCTGTCCCTGTGGCATAGTGGTTAAGTCAGCCATGCTCCACTTTGGCGGTCTGGGTTCGTGGGTTCGGATCCCAGGCACAGACCTACACCACTCATCAAGCCATGCCGTGGTGTGACGACCAACATACAAAATAGAGGGATATGGGCACAGATGTTAGCTCAGGGCTAATTTTCCTCTCACACACACAAAAAAATACAGAAATGTTCAAAGCCTCTTCCCCATTCCAACTCCTTCTGATAGACATCTAACAGTTTAATGTTACGAGGCTGGCCCAGTGGCGTAGTGGTTAAGTTCGCATGCTCTGCTTTGGCAGCCCGGGGTTCGCTGGTTCGAGTCTCAGGTGTGGACCGACACACTGCTTGTCAAGCCATGCTGTGGCAGGTGTCCCACATATAAAAGAGAGGAAGATGGGCACAGATGCTAGCCCAGGGCCAATCCTCATCACCCCCCCAAAAAAAAATACATCCTAACATGTATATCATGTATAATATTCTGGATCTTGCTTTTAACTCCACACCAGCACTATGGATTGCTATGTGCCCAGCACACACAATTTATCTCTTGTTTCGTCCATATTACTGCCTAGTATTCCATCCATCTTAGATGCCTCTCTCCTCTCGCCAGAGAGTAACTATTTTCTGTGCTCCCTCAGTCATTGCAAACATTTCCATTGTTGAACCTACTGCACTTGAAGCCAGGTACCTGAGGGTTACTGTAAATATTCCATAAGAACATGTTCCCAACATGTTCCGACCTCGTTCCCAATACAGCCACAGATGAAAAGAAGTTAATAAATAACCTTAGTCTCCACTAGATGTATTTATGGAGTCCAAATGCTTGCTCCATGGCATGCACGTAATTATAGCTTGCTAACTTGCTGTTTTCTTGTCTAACCAAAGGGGTGACTCAAGGGTCATGAGAATTTATGAGCTTATTTTGCAGAAGTAAAAGAATGCCTTTAAGGAATTCACGACCACCAGATGACCAGACCCCAGCTGCCGGTGACACCAAGAAGTCTGGTTGCTCAAGGTCTTATCTGAAGTGAAAGAAACACAGACTTCCTCTTTGTTTCCCTGAAAATCCTCCTTGCCAGCCCCTTAGCCCTGTAAAGATCCCCTGTTTTCTTCTTTTGTTAAGGCAGATCTGAGAGAACTTGCTTTCCTGCCTTCTTGTTTTGGCCAATTCCAATAAGCCTGTCTCTATCTCCAAGGACTGGTGTCTCAGTGATTGGCTTTTCCTGTGCACTGGGCACAGGGACCTGAGATTAAGAGGTTTGGTGTCACACTCAATCTTAAATTATTTATTTTCATGTCTAATTCCTTTACCAGGGAGTGAAATCTTCAGAAGCAAAAATTTGAGTCTAGAGCAATCTTTTTACTTCTTTAATTTTAGTTTTTATTTTAATCAGAGTTATACACGTCTATGATTTAGAGTCAAACAATTCTGTAGAAACCTTGTAAGTTTTGCAATGAAACAGCAGAGACTGTATCTCCACTCTTCCCCTTACCTGTTTCCCCCTCCTCAAAGGCAGTCATTTCACCTCTTTCAATGGTTATTTTGATATTTACCTTCATTTCTCTATATAAAATGTTTGTATTGCTATTTCTTCATTTTTCACTTTTAGGCATTGCCTATTGACTTCACCTAATGGAAAATGAGGATTTAGCTCTTCTTCCTTCTCCCATCTGTTCCCCCACCCCCACCACACTTCCCATCCCTTTATCTGCCCGATATAGTTATATTGTACTTTTTTAAAAAATAGATTTGTGTTTACTTCATTATGACTAGGTAAACATTGCTCACATCTTGGGCAAAATAGTATACTATGATTACTTCTCTTCTGCTCAGCTTTTTGTTTTTCCTGTAGTTAATGATTATCTTATTTTGGCTTACTATTCATCACTAAGCCAAGCTCAAACTTCTTTATGATCATTTAAATCTCTCCCTCCAGAGATTTAGATAGATAGGTGTTCTATCAGTTTCATCTTTCTGAAGGAGTCTCTTCTGGAACCTTCTAACCTACACCAGTTGATGTCTAGTGCACAGTTGTTGTCAGGGTATCATACTTCATTTTTCTCCCGTGTTGTATCTTCTGTTTCCTATAGCCTGTGTTTTCTACTTTCTTTGTTTAGTCCCTCATTTTAATGGAGCACAACTTCCAGTAGCTTCCTGAGAAAGAAGCAAATGAAAGGGAAATTTTTTGAAATCTTGAATGTCTGAACATACATTTATTCTTTACCCACACTTCATTGGTAGTTTACTAATCAAGTACAGAATTCTAGTTTGAAATAAATTTCCTTTTGAAATTGTATAGAATTGCTCCCATGTCTTTCAGCTTTCTTTGTGACTGCTGAAAAACTGAAAGATATGCTGATTCTTGATCCTTTGTTAGTGATCTGTTTTTCTCTCTGGAAGCTTCAGGTTTCTTTTTGTCCCCAGTGTTCTGTAATTTCACAATGATGAGCCTTTGGGGTGAGTCGACTTTTTTTTTTTTTTTTTTTTTTTTTGTGAGGAGATCAGCCCTGAGCTAACATCCGCCAATCCTCCTCTTTTTTTGCTGAGGAAGACGGCCCTGGGCTAACATCTGTGCCCATCCTCCTCCACTTTACATGGGACGCCGCCACAGCATGGCTTACCAAGCAGTGCGTCGGTGCGCGCCCGGGATCCGAACCAGCGAACCCCGGGCCGCCGCAGCGGAGCGCGCGCACTCAACCGCTTGCGCCACCGGGCCGGCCCCTGGGGTGAGTCGACTTTTATCCATTGTGCTGCAGACTCAGTGGGCCCTCTCAGTCTGGAAACTTAGGGCTTTTAGTTTAGGGAAATTTCCTTGAATTGTTTTGTTGATGCTCACTCCTTCCCTAACCCCTGTTGTTTTTTTCTTATGGAATTCTTATTTTTCAGATTTTGGACTCCCTGGAGTGGTCCTCTAATTTATTATTGTTCTTTTCCTGTTTTCCATTTTTTTGTCCTTTTGATTTTTTTCCCTAGGATATTTCCCAACATTTATCTTCGAACATTTTCATTGAATTTTTCATTTCGGATATCATATATTTTGTCTCTGAACACTCCTTTTTAAATACAGTAGTAGTATCCTGGGGCTGGCCTGGTGGCATAGTAGTTAAGTTGGTGTGCTCCACTTTGGAGGTCCAGGGTTCACAGGTTTGGATCCTGGGTGTGGACCTACATGCCACTCGTCAAGCCATTCTGTGGCAGGGTCCCAAATACAAAATAGAGGAAGATTAGCACAGACGTTAGCTCAGGGTCAATCTTCCTCACAAATAAATAAATAAATTACAGTAGTATCCTCTTATTATTTTATGGTTGCAATGGTATTTCATATCTCAGGATATTGATTTTATATATATATAGTCAATCTACAAAAACAGAAACCAGTTTAAGAGGCAAAGCATTTATTTGGGATCAAAGAATTGCAATTTGGGAGCACAGATTCAGGTAGAAACTCAAACAGTGTCCTGATTATAGAAGAGGGCTTAGGGTTTTTATGGGAAAAAGGGAGGAAAGGTGAGTTGTATTAAAGAAGAGTTCATTGGTGCTAGATAAGATAAGGCTGGGTTTGTACTTCATAGATTGGCCTGAGGTTCAATCATCAGACAAAACGCTAAACTTGTACTTCATTGATTGGTTAGCGATTTAGGCACCAGCAAAGTCCAGTTCCACCAGTTCTTACAGACAAGGTATCCTTGTCCTTACAGACTTCTTTGGAATGTTGGTGGTTTGGTCCAGTTCTGAAGATAAAAGAAAACAAGCCATGCAAGGCAATTCCTCTGAAATGGCTGCTCTGGCTCTGTTTTAATATGGCTCCACTCATGTCATCTTGCACAATGCACACACAAGTTTTCTCCCCACTGAACGGTTTCTGTTTCTTCTAAGGGTTGCCCCCACCCCCGCTACTTGATTTAGTCTCTATGGTATCTCCTTTCGCGTTTGTTTTTGAAGTTGTCAAATCCCTGGGTGCTCTACCTACCCCTTGCTGGCTGCCAGGTAACTCTATTCCTTCTCCCTGGCAAAGAACAGGTGTTTTGGGGTCTCTGCACTGTGCAAAGTGCCTCTTAGATGCCGAGTCCTTTTCCTCGATTCAGCTCCCAGAACGGTTACAACCAGATCTGGACCCTCCACGCAGGCAATTGGAGGGTCATCTCTAGTTGAATCTGATAAGCCTTAAAAGAATGATCCAAAGATAACGACATTGGAAATTCCCCAAGTAAACAGCCCGACCAAATTACATTAAAGCTGATCAACAAGCCCCCTCACACTCTCAGAACGTCTGGGATATCATCTAAAATACAAATGAAATGATTCATATTGAATTTCTGGTGTGGAAGGACAGATACCTTCAAGCTCCATCATTAAGGGCCCCAACGAGGAGAAGTATGTTTCACCGAGGTTGAGAAGGATCGCCCCCCTCTTCCGGAGCGGCCGACGTCCCCCGGCCGGCAGGGGGAGCCACCGCGCACGGCCAGCGGCGGCGCGGGCAGGGCCTTTCTGGGAGGAGAGGAAGAAACGAGAGAGACGGCGAGAGGAAGTCGCGGTGGCACTCAGCTCCGCAGTCTCCGAGGCGGAGCTGGTGCTGGTCGCTGGCGGGAGCTGGACCACGCAGCCACGCTGGCTGCGCATGGAGCCGAGGACTCTCGCAGAGGCGGGATGCTCCCGCCCGGCGAGATCGGCGAGGCGTCGGCAACCCCGGTGAGGCGGCGCTGGTGGCCCGGGGAGGGGACACTGGTGGCCCAGTGAGGTGGCACATCTCCTAGGGGAGACTCTCTTGGTGAGGTGACCCTGGCACCTGGGGACGTGGTTCCCGTGGCCCGGGGGAGGTGGCCCTTGCAATCCTGGTGAGGTGGCACAGACCTCCCAGGGGAGGTAGTCCCTATGCAGTGGCTCCGGCGACCCCGGTGAGATGACACAGATCTCTGTGGGGAGGTGGCCCTGGCGGACGGGCAGGATGGCAGTGGTGGCCCCAGAGAGGTGGCCCGTTTTAGAACCTGCGTCAGACGGCCGTGGCCCTTCACGAAGGCCCCAGGGGAAGGGGCCTGGGACCTCGCAGTCCTCCAGTGGATGCCCTCTGGGAGCCCTGTATGAGTTCCATCTACCACTTCAGTCTTAATGTGTTTGTCACGCCTCTTCTGCTTCTAGTGCTGCTCTGAAAGTGGTGAGGAAAGGAAAAACGTCGAGGAGAAAAGTAAGCGACCCCAAACACCTTAGTGCTTTGTACCCAGCCATCTCGCCAAAACTCAGCCTTCCAGGGTCTGCATCCGAGAAGAGTCTTAGCCTGTTATCTTTTAGATGAAGTATCTTTTTTCTCTACAATATGCTTGCATTTACTGATTATCATTATACACATATTTTTGTCTTTCTAAAATGATAAACTATGGGATGATTTGGAGAAGAGCACTTCCTGACTCCTGCCCTGTGCAAGAACTAGTGTGGTTTTACTGGAGTTCTGCCTGTCAGACTGGCTTCAAAACAATTGGAGCCTGCCGGTTATTTTAATGAAGCAACAATTTATTAAGCATCAGGATTTGGAGGGGCTAATGATCTAGGAGAGATGACTGCCTCCTTAATTGGGTTCAAAGAAGTCAAATGATAGTTGTTTAGTTGTACTTTACCTTCAGTGAATTTGCAATTAAAGGTTGATCTGGCAAAATCGTCCCATTTGCAACAACATGGATGGGCCTGGAGCATATTATGTTAAGTGAAATAAGCCAGAAAGAGAAAGACAAACACTGTATGATCTCACTCATATGTGAAATATAAACCAACACATGGACAGAGAAAACTGGACTGTGGTTACCAGGGGCAGTGGGGGTCGGGGGTGGGGGGTGGGCACAAGGGGTGAAGGGAGTCATGTATATGGTGATGGACAAACAAAAATGTACAACCCAAAATTTCACAATGTTAGAAACCATTAAAACATCAATAAAAAAAAAAATATATATATATATTAAAAAAAAAAAAAGTTGATCTGGGAAGAGCACAGAGGATAGCTTGGATCCTGGGTCTTGGACTGGACAAGGCAGAGGGGAAAGGTCAGTACCTCCAATTCCTGCCTAGGACAGGAGCGTATGTCAGAGATGTGGACATTTGTCATTTTACTTTAATAAGCTAGGCATGGCAGGCTTTTGGAAATCAAGGAATCTTCAGGGGCTTTTGAAGTGAAATTTATTGGGGGAGGAAGGGGAAAAGCATGTAACAGCTATGCCATCAGAGGGTTATGGGATCTGCTGAACGTGACAAATAGTCTGGGAATGAGTAGTGGTAAGAGAAGGGTGTCTACATTACCATATTGGATTTAGGAGTTGGGCTTGCCCCTCACGTTGTCTACTGATACCATCGGCCTCAGAGAGAAAGCTCTGAGTAGTCCACAGTACTTGACAGTCGTAGCTGCCACAGTTCAGCTCCTTTTCCTTGGAGGATTTGAGAGTACCCCATATCTTTCAGTGAAACCCCTCCCTTTTCCACCTTTACCTTGTTCAGATGCTCAGAGAGTTGATGCCTACTGAGCTGTCATTTTAGTAAAATCATAGATGCAGACTGTAGACTTTGTCCTTGTCCTTCCTTTAGTGGCTTGTTCAACTTCTTTGCAACTAGGAGTGCTCTTTACAAATAATAGAGAAAAAGAGAGACATAAAAACATCCTAAAACACCAGTGTGTCATTTTGAAGAATGTCATTTGATAAGGGTTATATCAAAAGAGTATAATTAAAAATAAAAGTGAACATAGAATTTACTCCCTAAGCTACAGCAACCTTAGCATTCACAAAACATTCCTTCTGCACATAGCCCTGTTTCTGTGTATCTGCAGGTGCACCACACAACTCATTTTATTTAAGATAAATAAATAAAGACATTGTGACTCCGGTGCATAATAGTAGATGGATTTCTGTATCAATGAAGTTTGATGCAGACCAGCCAATTCTGCTCATATTTGAAGGAGAAGAAAATAAGAATATTGGGTTGAGAGTCAGGGAAACATGGATTTTAGTCCCATTTACAACCTTTAAATGTAGGCTGGGCAAATGTTATAGTTTATAGTTGGGAAGTTGAGGCATAGACTTATGCTAGTTTTGCTTCTACCTACTGGTGGGCTACTAGTTCTTATATGAACAAGCTTTTAATTCTTATAAGTTGACTAGAACAAAGGAAAATTTGTTGTTTAGGGGTTGAGGAAGAGGAACATACCCAGTATTAAACACACTGGTATATATTCTATTAATTTTTACGTAAAGAATTGAACAATATTTGATAGTTACATTTTGCATTTAGGCATATCTCTATTTAGATAGTCATATTTTCATTTTAGCATAAGTGACAGTTGTTTTAAACAGTTTTATTTATTTATTTATTTTTTTGTGAGGAAGATCAGCCCTGAGCTAACATCTGTGCTAATCCTCTTCTTTTTGCTGAGGAAGACCAGCTCAGAGCTAACATCTATTGCCAATCCTCCTCTTTTTTTTTTCCCCAAAGCCCCAGTAGATAGTTGTATGTCATAGTTGCACATCCTTCTAGTTGCTGTATGTGGGACGCGGCCTCAGCATGGCCGGAGAAGCGGTGCGTGGTGGGCCCCCGGGATCCGAACCCGGGCCGCCAGTAGCGGAGCGTGCGCACTTAACCACTAAGCCACGGGGCCGGCCCGACAGTTGTTTTAAAATGAGGCTGATTATAACCTCTTGCCTTTCCCTCATTGCTGTTGTCTTAAAACTTTAAAGATCCGAGTTCTACAGGGACAGCTCCAGGGAAGAAGAGGTGAAGTCCAACCAGTGTTGCTCCCCAGGAGGCTCTATATTGTTCCCC
Organism: Diceros bicornis minor; assembly: GCF_020826845.1. Classification (NCBI taxonomy): domain Eukaryota; kingdom Metazoa; phylum Chordata; class Mammalia; order Perissodactyla; family Rhinocerotidae; genus Diceros; species Diceros bicornis. Next base: position 12,721,893 of record NC_080742.1, on the reverse strand, counting down.
AGCTTTGTCGCTCATGCACACACCTGTTTTTTTTTTTTTAGAAATTGCTATAGTCCTTGTAACTACATACATGCTAGTACAATCACGCTTTTAATTTGTTCATAAACTCATCATGAGTGGTTTGTTTAGAGATAACCAAATCCTTCGGGCAAACCTGAAATAGAGAAATGCGCTGTGTGTTCAGGTTTATTCTAATGTTTCGTTTCTGTGAAGTCCACTTTCTTTCTCTGGGGCCTTATTTTATAGCATTTATTTTCATTTGGAGATCAATGGCTATTCTTCTTAAATTTTTACATTATCTTGTCTTGTTTTTTTCCCCCTAGGTACTACTCAAATCTCGGGAGATTAAGCCCCTGTGTATGGAATAATTCAAGTTGTAGACTGAGTAGAGTTGAGCATGTTTAATGTCAGGGAACTTACTGACTGCACAGTGAAATGGAGTTACCATTATACCAAGTTTGACCCAAATTTCAGGTTTCCTAAGCTTCTTCAGGAAGAAGGAAGTAATAATTAACCAAAAGGGGATCGCTTACACTTGGAAGCAGATACTTCAGGGGGAAGCAGTGTATCTTAGTGCACTGGCGTGGAGTAGAAGGAGAAGGATGTGGCAGCCACTGGGGGTCCTGTCCTTCTTTGCCGAGAAGCTGCTGTGGGACTTCAGGTTTCTCTGGGGTTCAAGGCACGTTCAGAAAGCCACGCTGACACAGAGGTCAGCAAAGGTAGCTGGAGATACTCTGGAAGAGAGGAGCAGTGCTGTCTGTCCGCAAATTTAGGACAGTGGGAAATAATTTAATTGCCTGTGAAGTGGGTTCTGTGTTTACTAGGAATTTGTTTTCTTAAGTGTTTTGTTTAAATATAAATTGAAAATTTTTTGTTTATATATTTGAATCTTGCCTCATTCCGCAATAAATTAGAGGTAACTTAAATTGCTTAATCATGTCTTAAAAATTCTGGATAGAAGAAGGTATAGACTCTTGCAGAGTGAAAAACTGGCCTTGAAATAGAGGAAATGATCAATTTTCAAGCGTGAAATAAGGAGTGGACTCTTTGGGAAATTTCACTAAATGGGACGAGAGCAGAGAAACACAGTGTTCTGTTTTCACTTGGTGGTGTTTGCTTTGTTATAGAAAATGTTGCCTCTGCCACCACTCTTCTCAAGAAACGGCTTCAGGGTTCCAAGTCAGCTGTTTTTGTCACATTTAATAAGTCCAGTGTGCATTCATCCAAGTCTAGTTTTAGTTTATTTGCCATGGAAAGAATCTCACTTTAGACTGTACAATGTAGTGGTTGCATCAGCCATTTTGATTTTTTCCTAGTAATTTGTGTTTTCTCTCATATTCCCTTTTTTTTTTCTGTTTCTGACATGGACATCTTTGTACAATGGCATTTGAAGCTTGTAAAACTTTTTTACTCTTACATGAGGAGTTTTTACTCATTGGTCACTCTTTCAAATTTTTTTCATATACGTGAAATGTTTTAATACTATTGTTTTTCTTAACATTTTATTTATTTATTTATTTTTCCCTTTTCCTCCCCAAAGCCCCAGTAGATAGTTATATGTCATAGATACACATCCTTCTAGTTGCTGTATGTGGGACGCAGCCTCAGCATGGCCAGACAAGCGGTGCGTCGGTGTGCGCCCGGGATCCCAACCCGGGCCGCCAGCAGCAGAGCGAGCGTGCTTAACCGCTAAGCCACGGGGCCGGCCCAACGGCCCCATTTCTTAACATTTTAAAACCAGAGTCCTCCTTTGGTGTTATTCTAGTCCATACCATCTGGTTCCTTACAAATTTTAAGTATATTACTAATTTAGTAGCAACTGCATTAATAAAATCAGATTTGACCTTTTTTTTCCTCAGTAATAAAATAGATTCTTAAGGTATAAGTTCTTCTGGAAAAGTTTAATATCTGCTTATAACTGCATTGTCCTGTCAACATCTGTTGAAACTTGGGTCGGCCCCGTGGCTTAGCAGTTAAGTGCGCATGCTCCGCTGCTGGCGGCCCGGGTTTGGAACCCCGGTTGCCCACGGACGCACCACTTCTCCGGCCATGCTGAGGCCGTGTCCCACATACAGCAACTAGAAGGATGTGCAGCTATGACATACAACTATCTACTGGGGCTTTGGGGGGGAAAAAACATAAATAAATAAAACCTTAAAAAAAAAAAAATCTGTTGAAACCTGTAGTTACTAGGACAGACTTCAGGAATTTTTCTCTCTCTGAATTTCCTCAGCTCTTAAGCATTTTGTAGTACTTGATCAATAGATTGCTTTAAGCTATTCCTTAGGGTATTTTTGTGTATATATAAAAATACTCAAATGGATAAATACATATATAGTATCGGTATATATATGTATTTATATAATGTGTATATATGCATATATGCATATACATGTATATGCACTATAGATATATTCATTTGGGTATGTTTTTGTGTGTATAGATATATATTTGTGTATATATAGTATACATGTATATACACAAAAATATCATATACAGTGCTTTCTTTAAATTATTAACTTTTGAGGGTGGATATATTGCCTTGTGTATCTCTTGTATTTCCTTTAACTCCATAGTACTTAGTGGAGTAATTGTTATTCTTTCATTTTAGGTGACGTAAACATTGCAGCTCTTGTTGGAAATGAACAAGTTGGTGAAGGTGCAGATAATGGTGATCTCCCTTCCTATGTGTCTGCATTTATAGAGAAGGAAGTTGGAAATGACCTTACATCTTTAAAGAAACTTGATAAACTCATAGAACAGATGACAGAAAGTAAAATGCAGTTGGAAGAACAGGTAAATACTACAACTCATTGAAATGACATCAGTAGTATACTCACTATAATTAACATACTATAGACATAACCGTTATTATACAGGGAATTTTGAAGATATAGTCTGTGACAAATAGTCTAATCATTTTAAACTGTTTAATACGTTTTAAGGGCCTACAGTGTGCTAGGTATTTTACAAGTTATATAAAAGACAAAGTTCCTGCTGATGTGATTTATGTCTTGAAAACATAATGATTGCTAACATTTTAAGTAGCTTTTTAGGGCCGGCCCCGTGGCTTAGCGGTTAAGTGCACGCGCTCTGCTGCTGGCGGCCCGGGTTCGGATCCTGGGCGCGCACCGATGCACCGCTTCTCCGGCCATGCTGAGGCTGCGTCCCACATACAGCAACTAGAAGGATGTGCAACTATGACATACAACTATCTACTGGGGCTTTGGTGGGGGGGGATTAAAAAATTAAGTAGCTTTTTATACCATGACTTTTTTTAAATTGATGTCTTAATAGTTTATAACATTGTGAGATTCCAGTTGTGCATTATTATTTGTCAGTCACCACATGAATGTGCCCCTTCACCCCTTGTGCCCACCCTCCAATCCCCTTCCCCCTGGTAACCACCAAACTTCTCTCTGTCCATGTGTTAGTTTATATTCCACGTATGAGTAAAGTCATATCGTCTTTGTCTTTCTCTGTCTGGCTTATTTCACTTAACATAATACCCTCCAGGTCCATCCATGTTGTTGCAAATGAGACAATTTTGTCTTTTTTTTATCGCTGAGTAGTATTCCATTGTATATATATATCACATCTTCTTTATCCAATCATCTGTCGATGGACACTTGGGTTGCTTCCACTTCTTGGCTATACTGAATAATGCTGCAGTGAACATAGGAGTGCATAAGCCTCTTTGAATTGTTGATTTCTATACAATGACTTCTAAAGGGCTTTTGTAAGTACATAATTTGACAGTATACAAAAATGTTGTAATGCCGTCATTCCAAATTTTTTATATATGCACCCATAGGGAGAAAACATGAAAATAAGTAGAACATTGTAATAATGGTTATTTCTGGGTGGTTCTTTAACAGGTAATGTGTTTTCTCCATATCTTTCTGTATTTTCAAGTTTTTTCTTTTTACAGTGAACATATTACTTAAAATAATTTTTTAAAAACCCAACGACTGTAATCTTGAAGAAATAGATGGGTCCCTGTATTTGTAACAGTGTGTTTGTCAAAGATAAAAGATTTGTATCTTGTAACTACTACATTGGGTTAGGTAAACTCTGCGTGGTTATGTTGGTGTGTTAGCCCCAGGTTGTCAGTTGTCTTAAGTTTTCTCATCCCCAGCACCTTTGGCCTCCACATCTTCCTGTCTTTCCACCACCTCTACTGCTAGACCCTAAATTTAGCCCAGCCCCGTCCTCCTCTTCCACCCCTGTAGGCAAGTTGTTGTGGGCTCTCTTGGAGGAGATCATGCAGCTGAGTGGATGCATGGCAGCCCACAGGTGTGTCTTCAGCCCCACCTGACAGTCCTTCCATGGGAAGGTCGGCTCCTCTGCTACTTCCCTCAGCTGTTCTGCCAAATTCTCTCCAAGACACCTACCCAACCTGGCCATTCTCTCCTTTCCTTTTCCCAAACAGAAAAAATTGAGGCCATCTAGCGTGAACATATTAAACAGTCTACCCTATATTCCACAAACTTATTTGCAATCATTTCTATTTCTTAATTCAGCAGAGGATAAATCAAGGTAATCCTTATGCCCCAGATCCTACCTGCTGCTTCAGTGAGCTTGCTTCCGTCTTTTAGATTTTCATCCTCTGCTCCTCAGCCAGTTGTGAACCCTCAGCATGTGGACATACTCAGATCTTTTCCTTAAAAACTACACAAACAAAAAACCCTCCCCTCATCTTTTAGTAGGCGTTAGTCCCTTCCTTTTACTGTTAGGCTTCTTCAGAAAGTCATCTTACTTTGTATCTGTCTCCACTTACTAATTTGCTGTTTGCTCTTTGACCCAGTGTAATCAGGCTTGTTTTCATGATGACCATGGAAGCTTTGCTGAAGTCCCTAATTGAACCTTAAATTCAGCATGTCCAAAATTGTACTGATCCATCCCTTAAAATGCTTCTCTGTCTTGGAAAATGGCACCACCATCTGCCTGTCATTCAGGCTTGATACCTAGCAGCCTCCCTAGATTGCTCCTCATCATCCTTGCTCTACCCCATCACCAAGACGTCTGAGTTCCGCCTCCTTAGTGTCTCTGGTGTCCACCCCCTTGTTCCCACCCCTGCCGTCCACCGCAGTTCAGGGCTGCGTTCTCTCTTGCATTTGATGGTAGTTTGCCCATCTTCTGTTTTCTTCATACTGTCACAGTAACTATCTTTCTTTTTTATTCCTTACAGAAATTTTATTATAAGTAAATAAGCAAATATATATAAAATATGGTTATACAGTTAAAATCTTTTATGTATAGCAAGCATATATATACTTAACTTGTTACAATTAATGTAATATAGTACTTGTTTCTCTATCAATAGCTATAGATCTCTCTTTTTTAATGGTTTTATGGTATTCAAATATGGCTGTACCGTGATTTATTTAACCAGGACCTTACTGGTAGACATTTTTGCTGTCTCTAGTTTTTATTATTACAAATAATATGAGAATAAACACAATTGTTTATCACATTACCTTTCTAGATCATAAATCTAACTGAACTAATCCCTTATGAAAAACTCTTAATGGCTTCCCATTGTCTGTTGGATAAAGCCCAGATTCTTCTAAGGCACAAGATGCTCCCTCTGATCTTGTTGGTCTCTACCTGTCCAGGCTCGCCAGGCTCGCCTCTTCTCTCTGCATTTCTTTGAACTGTATTCTTTGCCCTACTTAGCTCCATGCTGTTCTCTTATCATGACTGAGCTGTTCCTTCTGCCTGGAATGCCCTTTCCTTTCAAAGTTCCCTGAGAAATTCCCACCCATCCTGCAAAGGGCTGGCACGGGCAACGCAAGCACAGTTGCCTTGCGACTCAAAACCTTGCTACTCAAAGTGTGGGGTCTTGTCAGAAATGCAGAATCTCAGTTTCTACTTCCAACTCCCTGAGTCCGAATTTGCGTTGTGACCAGCTCTCCAGGTGATTTGTGTACACAGTCAGGTTTGGGAAGCACCACCTTAGGGCACCATGACACCTAGCATGTCTCTTTTAGTGCATCAGTTCCACTGTTGAAATTGTTTACATCGCTCTTCTCTACCAACTGAGCTTAAGGGCAGAGGCTGTGTCATATTTATCTGTCCATCCCTCACCCAGTGCCTGGTACAGAGTAAGTGTCTAATCAGTGTTGATTAACTTAAAATTCCTCTAAAATAGTCTTTGTGTTGCACTGATGCCTAATATTTGCATATGTTTTTCCATATGCTGTAAGAAAAATTCGTTTAATAAATACCATATCTAAAGACATTACCTGGATATCATCTTACCAAGTCAGTGGTTCTCAACCTGGGCTTCAGTTGGAATCACACGGGGAACTTTTGCAAAATACAGATAACCAGACTTCTAGAATCAGAGCTTCATTGGTTTTTGAAGGAAAATAATTAGTAGATAAAGCATGTAAGTGTTCTGGCCGGACCTCCTGAGAGTGCTGAGCTTCATGAAGGCAGATCCAGAGATGCTTACTGGAGGCCAGTGTGATAGGCCTCCCTCTACAAATCTCCACACACAGCATTTCATGTTTAGGTTTCGTTGGTACGGGATGCAGAAATCAAACCTTTCTTTTGAAGCTTTTAATTGACATTTTTCAGTTCTATTAGAACAAACATGTATTTTGAAGGTAATGAACTAATAAAAAAGGTTATGAAAATTTTATCTGATTGCTGCTAATTTTTGTTTTTGTTTTTTTGGTATGGTTAGGTACTTACGATTTCATCAGAAATCCCTAAAAGAATTCAGAGTGCCTTAAAAAATGCAGAAGAATCAAAGCAATTCCTTAATCAGTTTCTGGAGCAAGAAACTCATCTCTCCAGTTCCATTAACAGTCATTTGCTGACCGCACAGCCCTGGATGGAAGATCTTGGGGCCATGATTAACCAAATTGAAGAAATTGAACGGCATCTTGCTTACCTTAAATGGATTTCACAGATTGAAGAACTAAGGTAAAATGGGCCCTTTGTTCTCATAATTATTATTTTCCTTTGAGGCTCTGTCTTAGAGAGTGCATGCATGCCATTAAATAATTGAGTTAATTAAAGAGTATAATAATGTAATTTTACCAGTTATGAAAATAGCATTATGATAATGATTCTTTTCCTTTATTGTGCATGAACATGAACTTTTCAGGGAGCTCAATTTGCATTTGAAAGAAAATAATCTCTTGGGGCCGGCCCCGTGGCTTAGCGGTTAAGTGCACGTGCTCCACTGCTGGCGGCCGGGTTCGGATCCCGGGCGCACACCTACGCACCGCTTCTCTGGCCATGCTGAGGCCGCGTCCCACATACAGCAACTAGAAGGATGTGCAGCTAAGACATACAACTATCTACTGGGGCTTTGGGGGGGAAAATAAAATAAATAAATAAATAAATAGAAAATAATCTCAGTAAAAATTTCAAGTCCTATAGTTGTATTGTGAACACATGATAAGAACTGTTGTTTATAATGCCAAGTTAATAAAACAACCCCTCGGTGTGGTAATAGTCCTCCTTACTTTTACTTTTTACAGATGGTCATTTAATGAAATGGATTGCTTTCCTTATAATTTAAATTTTTTTCAGTGGGAATCATCTAATAAGAGCTACACAATATTCTGGGGCCATCCCCGTGGTGTAGTGGTTAAGTTTGGCACGTTCTGCTTCGGTGGCCTGGGTTTGTGGCTTTGGATCCTGGGCACGGACCTATATCACTCGGCAGCCATGCTGTGGTGGTGATGCACATATAGAGTAGAGGAAGACTGGCACAGATGTTAGCTTAGGGCTAATCTTCCTCAGCAAAAAGAAAAAGGGAAAAGAGCTACACAATATTCTTAAGTGAATAACAGAGTTTTGTTACTTGTGGGGAGGGAAAAAAAGAAGTACTTGTTTTTGAATTGAATACATATTACTGGTGGTTGATTTTGAGTGTCTGGTATTGCCTTTCAAACAAGCTAAATTAACATTTCTGCCTAGATTGGTGAATTATTTGGTTTCTTTTTTTTTTTTTTCCGTGAGGAAGATCGGCCCTGAGCTAACATCTGCCAATCCTCCTCTTTTTGCTGAGGACGATTGGCCCTGGGCTAACATCCATGCCCATCTTCCTCCACTTTATATGGGACGCCGCCACAGCATGGCTTGCCAAGCAGTGCGTCTGTGCGCTCCTGGGATCCGAACTGGTGAACCCCGGGCTGCCGCAGCGGGGCACGCGCACTTAACCGCCCGCGCCACCGGGCTGGCCCCTTGGTTTCTTGATATAGTCCCCCAGCCCCTCCAAACTGTCCCGTCCTTGCTCTATTTTCACTACTCTTGCTTCAAAGCTGTCAGCAACCATTCATGTTGTCTGAGGACTTGAGGGAGAAAAGTCACCCTCGAGTCTTAATGTCCCATTATAAATATATCATAGTTACTATATTTTATGTTAGTTCTTCCAAAGAGTAATGCAGTATCGCTTTGTCCTGCGTATGTTTCCTGAGATTTTCAAGAATTTTACGTATCAGTACAGTATGAAATCTTTGTTTTGCATATATGAGTTTTAGGTTTACAGAAAATGCAATATGTCTAAGACTGTAGTGTTACTAGCTAACCCAGAAATTGACTTCAGCTTTTTAGAGCATCTCCTTCTTGTTTAGATTAATTATTTAATAAATCATTTGCAGGGGCCGGCTGGTGGCGCAAGCGGTTAAGTTTGCGTGCTCCACTGCGGCGGCCTGGGGTTCGCTGGTTCGGATCCCTGGCGCGCACTGACGCACTGCTTGGCAACCGGTGCTGTGGCGGCGTCCCATATAAAGTGGAGGAAGATGGGCATGGATGTTAGCCCAGGGCCAGTCTTCCTCAGCAAAAAAAGAGGAGGATTGGTAGACGTTAGCACAGGGCTGATCTCCTCACAATAAATAAATAAATAAATAGTTTGCAGTGAAGGAATTTTAAACCTTGCTTTATTTTACTTCATTTTTCCTTGCCCTTCTGAAAGAAAATACCAAGAAGGGGCAATATTAATAATCTTATATTAAGTAAAATAAATTGTTTAAAAGCTTCACTCTTGTGGTAGCCAAAGGAATAGGTTAATTAAAATAGGACTATGGTTATGGATAGCCTTTTTCTGATGTCGGAATTGTTTAAAAGAGAAACATGCCCAGGGAATCATATTAGAAATAGGAATCAAATTCATAATCAAGTAGAGAACAGTTATTTCTGTCTCTTTAATAACCTGTTCTTTCCCTTAGGTCTTTGTGATACATCTCTATTTCTAGCTTTCTTTTGGGCTCCTGAGATTTTCCTCATCTCCTAATTTCCCTCTAATGACCTGTTTCTTATTCTATAGCACTTTCTCTTTTTTTAAAAAAAAGTAGGGCCGGCCCCGTGGCTTAGGGGTTAGGTGAGCGCGCTCCGCTGCTGGCGGCCCGGGTTCGGGTCCCGGGCACGCACCGACGCACCGCTTGTCCGGCCATGCTGAGGCCGCCACCCACATACAGCAACTAGAAGGATGTGCAACTATGACAGACAACTATCTACTGGGGCTTTGGGGGAAAAATAAATAAATAAAATCTTTAAAAAAAAGTAGTTTTTTCTTCCTAGAACTAGCATCTTTATATTAACCCTGTTTGTTGAATAGCGCAGTATCATTACAGTACAGCAGAATCACTATGAATGAACGCTATTACCCTGGCGTTTCCTCTGCTCTGAATGTCATTCATGACTCAGTGTTGTGTGGAGATCTATATCATTGTATCCTAGAAAGCGGTACTCTCTTGTTCTCTGGTTACTTGTACATTTTAAATTCTTTTGTAACATTTGTACATGTCTTAAACATGGTAGTTTTTGTTTTAATGTAATGCAACACTTAGTTTGGATTTATATTTCTTTGAAGTGGGAATCAGTGAGGAGTTTTTAGATAATTTGCCATAATGCACCGGGAAGCACCTCATACAGGAGCAGTAGCTTGTGCATGCTACCTTCAAAACAGGCCCACAGAGAAGAGCTACCTGTGTCTTAATGGCAGAAATGGTGGATTTGTTGACACTCAATGGGGGAAAAAGAGTGTTTTCAATTCTGATAATAGCTATAAAAGACAGAATCTTTTGCAAATCTTAATAAAAATGATTAGAAAAGGAGAAGAAGGAAAAGTGAGAGAATGAGAGTAGGAGATGACAGAAATAGAAGTATACAAACAGCTTTGTATTCTTGTCGAGACCTTGAGGCAGTGACAGGGAAACAAAAGCAGCTCGTGGCAGAAGGAGAGGAAAAAATCCTCACGCATGGTGCAGCTGGGCAGTGGGAGTACACATTCCTCTCCCTAAGGAGGGCGCTGTGCCCACTCGAGGAACGTAACTGAAGAACACAGCAAACCAGGGGCAAGAGTCCCGGCTCGTCAGTCATCTTCCAGCGCGGTGGCCAAGCCCCCGGGGAGAATGCTAGTAGGCTGCCTAGAGGGCGGACACTTCAGATTTCCTGCAGGGGGTGACCCCTGAATTGAGATTAATTATTGAAAAGGTTACATTTTGTTCCTTATTCTTAGATAGCTTAAGATATGGAATGTGTTATTTTTATCAAAAGAAACATTTCATTTTTAAATAAAATGTTTTGCTTTATAGAGCCAGATATGCAAAATGGTAGCTCATGAGCTGAGTTTGTCCTGAAGACTTGTTTTATTTGTCTTAAAGAATTTGATTAATTGGTTTGATTTTACATGAAAATCTTGATTTCTGGTTTCTCTGGAAAAATTTTAAGATTTGGCCACATTGGACTCACCTTCCAGCGTGGCAGCAATAGGTTGAAGTCTTAGGGTGGGGCTAGTCCCCTCCCACTTTGCTTTTTTTATTTATTCTCCCTGTCAGGCCTCTGTAGGCATTTCAGTTTGCTGCCCTTGCTGTAGAGCTTACCTTAAATTTTATCTGGAACTTGGCTAACAGTAAGTTGAAAGGGCTGGCCTCTGAGCTGCCACCTCCTTAAGTTTCCTATAATCAAGTTGATCTGGGCAAAGTAAAGATGGAAGATGATCATATTTGACCTTACCAGATGCTACCCACATTATTCCCTTGGATTAAGATACTAAAGACTTCTGTAAAAGGCAGATTTATCAGAAATGTGTGGTGCCTGAGGGAATGTGACACAGGACAAGTCTGTTCTGTTGGGAGGAGTGGGAAGGGAAAGGTGGAGGGAGGTGTCCTGAACATGGGCCGCTGTTCTTAGAAGGATGATGAATTTGAGGACTCCAGGCTCCCAGAGACTTGGGTATCAGGTAAAAAAGCCACTTCCAAGTGGTGTTTCCTTCTTCCTTGGATGTTACTTTACATAAAACAGGAGGGAGAAGCAGTGCTTCTGTATTTGGAATTATTCTGAACTGTCTTTCAAGTTTGCTCTGCCTTGTTTGCAGCGATAACATTCAGCAATATCTGATGACCAATAATGTCCCAGAGGCAGCCTCTACTCTGGTGTCGATGGCAGAACTGGACATCAAGCTTCAGGAATCATCTTGTACTCATCTTCTTGGTTTCATGAGAGCCACTGTTAAATTCTGGCATAAAATTCTCAAGGACAAGCTTACAAGGTAAGGAATTTACCCATATTTCATGGTAATTGCTTTCAGATGGATATTTGGTGATCATTGTATTTTACTGAAATACATGTGTTACTTTTCTGTTACAGTGATTTTGAGGAAATTTTAGCACAGTTTCATTGGCCATTCGTTGCACCCTCTCAGTCTCAAACTGTTGGCTTAAGTCGACCAGCCAGTTCCCCTGAGATATACAGTAACCTGGAGACGCTGTTTTGTCAGCTTCTGAAACTACAAACCTCGTATCTTTGTTGGAGTTAAATCTTACTAAAATTTCTTTTTTCTAGAGTGGATTTATGGCAACAGAGTAAAACTTTTTGAAAGTGGCCAAGAAGCGAAATGGGAGTACTGGGTTTGGACTTGATCTGTATACGTCCATGGAGTGGTAGATTGTTCTCCTTCAAAGTGGATTCCATGTGGGTGGGAGGGCGTGGGTCAGTCTGAAATACATGACGGACCCAAGTTTGCATCACATATAGGTCTCTTGGGACGATAGAAAAAATGGGCAATTGGGAGGAAACTTTAGTGACTTAGTGTTAATTTAATAAAATGATTACTTGAATGTCTTTCCTTACTTACTACTATTCTTTATTTTAGGAAAGACTTACAGATTAATTCTAATAACATTTTCGTGTACTTTTTGCTGAAATCTTAAGTAAAAGTTGGATTACATATTATCTATATCATAATTAACTTTACTTAGTGTCTTATATGTCTCTTGGAAAAAGGTGTGTGTATATATACTACATACACACATATATGTATACATGCTTTTGATTCTTCTTCCTTGATTTGACTATGTCAGAGATGAATTACTTACTGAGCCAAAACAACTTCCAGAAAAGTACTCTCTTCCCGCATCCCCTTCTATCATCCTGCCCATCCAGATTATGCTGAGTCCCCTCCAGAAGAGGTTCCGGTATCACTTCAGAGGGAACCGGCAGACTAATGTCATAAGCAAGGTGTGCTTTGCCAACTCTTGTCCTTGGTTTTTATTAATAGCAGATGTTAAGGGTTTCTGTACTTTTGCTGGTTTAAGTTAAAATCTGATTCTGTTCACATTTCTGTTTTTTCTCTAAAGAGCTAAATTCCTGTTCTGTCACTGCCCTTTATGGATCTATTTTGGGATCTGTGTTGATATGTCATAGGAATCAGCTCACTTATTAGCACGTCATTTGAGCAGTTTCTCGAGTTTCCCTTGGGTGTGCTGTAGCATTTGCTGTGGCACTTTTTACAACTGGATCCACATGTGTTTCACTGTGCAAATTGCTCCTTCAGGTTTATAAATATATCAGAAACAGAAGTGAAAGTCAAAAGATAGTAGAGCACTAGCTTTTGAATAGAGGTGTTGATGCTAAAACAATTTGTAGCTGTGCAAGGGAGAGTATAGGAATAAGTGATGGGAATGGCTTTGAGGAAATTATCACCAACATTTATTTGAGGGACTATGCCATCTATATTGAGCACACTGTTGAGATTTTTCTTTAATTTGACCTGAAAAACAATCATAGGCCTTTGTTTTCAATGAAATTTGACTGAATTTGTTCAGAATTGTAACCTTGTTTGTTGCTAGTGGGTGGATCCCACCTTGTTGGTATCCTTGAGTTTTGCTACATCTAATGCAGTGCAAGTAGCAGAGGGGTTCAGTGTTTTGAATTAAGTGTTATTAAATGCCAGATTACACCAGGCATTGTATATATTGTATATACATGAGTTTATATAGAATTTTAAAGGAATCAAGGGATGGGCAGTTATGTTTGCATAAGAGGGAGCAGAGTGGCAGTGGATTTCTGGTTCTTAAATTCAGCTTGTTCTTTTGTACTTTTTGGGTCTCCTCCTTTTTTGGATGAGGTGTTGGTGGACAGAAGAGTAGAACCAATTAGTACGTAGTAAGTGAAACAAAGCAATAAACCTAAAGCTGTAGAGAGGCAGTAATAATTTAAGGTAAGAAGATTGTGAATCACGTTGGCTGCTTTTTAAAGTGTGGTTCCACTGGTCCTGGTACTCTGTCATCAAACCTTAACTGTGTAGCCCCTGAGATTAGAGACTGCCCCTTATTCATTTTTGTATTCCCAGCATCTAGCACACAACAGGGATTTACCATTTAGTGAATGTTTTTTTTTTTTTTTTTTTTTGCTGAATAAGGTTTGCCTTGAGCTAACATCTGTGCCAGTCTTCCTCTATTTTGTATATGGGTCGCTGCCACAGCATGGCCACCAATGAGTGGTGTAGGTCTGCACCTGGGAACTGAGCCCAGGCCGCTGAAGCAGAGCATGCCGAACTTAACCACAAGGTCACAGGGCTGGCTCCAACCATTCAGTAAATGTTTTTGAATCCCTGTCCAACAAAACTTTGAAGGTTTGTAGAATCATCTCTAGGGATGATTTAAAAAGCCACATACTTAGATTTCCTTTTCTATAATTATACCTGTTTTAAGGCATTTTTTGTAATGCAGACAAGCCAAATTTTTTTCTTAATTTTTACCTTTTGAAAAGAAAAAGCAGAAGAAAATAATGTATAAAAATTATTTTGGGCTTGGCCCCGTGGCCTAGTGGTTAAGTTCAGTGCAGCCTGGATTCAGTTCCCGGGGCAGACCTACACCACTTGTTGGCGGCCATGCTGTGGCGGCGACCCACATACAAAACAGAGGAAGATTGGCACAGATGTTAGCTTAGGGCAAATCTTCCTCAGGAAAAAAAAAAAATTTGGAATGTTATTTCAAAAGAAACAATTTAAAGGCCATCAGTTCTTTGTAATACTACTCATCATTTTACATATTTCTAAAGTGCTAGGTTTTAAATGTATATGGCACTGTATATTTATGAGTTTATTGATTTAAGCCACATTATTGGAATTTGTTGGGAGTATATTGGGAAACATTTGATTATTAAGCCTTACATGAGTTTTAAGTTCAGAGTAGGAATTGTGCTCTTAGGTATAGGAATTTTCAGCTAAGTTTTGTAAGTGCTGTCTGTATATGATTAAATAGAGCCATTTAATTGTAACTTCCTAGTTGGAATGACTTAAGAATTCAAACTATTTTACCTCCTTTCTTAGCCTGAATGGTACTTGGCTCAGGTCCTTATGTGGATTGGGAACCACACTCAGTTTCTGGATGAGAAGATTCAGCCAATTTTAGACAAAGTAGGCTCTTCGGTCAATGCAAGGGTAAGAGACTCAGTCCTGCGCATTCCAGTTGGAGTTGTGTGTGTCCATGAATAACTTGTCATTTACATTACCTTATGCTTATGTATTTCTTGTAGCTTGAATTTTCTCGAGGCCTTATGATGCTGGTTCTTGAGAAGTTAGCTGCTGATATTCCTTGTCTGCTCTATGATGACAATCTCTTCTGTCATTTGGTGGATGAGGTGCTTTTGTTTGAAAGGGAGCTACACAGTGTTCACGGCTATCCTGGCACTTTTGCTAATTGTATGCATATTCTGTCAGAGGAAACCTGTTTTCAGAGATGGTTGACTGTGGAGAGAAAATGTAAGTGCTCATGTGGCCATGGGTGGGGAGAGATGTCTCTTTTTGTGTGTATTAATTTTTGGTGTTTTTCTCCTCCAGTTCTGGGTAAAAGCTAGAGCCATCTAAACTTTTCTTGGTCAGGGTTTACCAAATTGCCTTCAGAGGTCGTCTTATTTTCTTTTCTTCCCATCAAACTTCAGTTTTTCCTGGAATTGCACTCTACGTGTTTCTAGAGTGGAATATTCAAGCCGGTAGAGTATGTAGTTAACTGTTCTGTAGATTTTACCTACAGTATTTCTGCTCTTGGTAGAATCATTTTGGATGTAGTTATCTAGTCAGTATAACTCTTGTCGAGATTTTGGGTAGGGGTGGCAGGGAGAAGTAAAGCATCTTGTTTAACTCTAAAATAGAGCATGTTAAATATAGTGCAACTAGAAGGAGCTTGTGAATTTGTTTATTTTTTATAGAAAAGTCATCATTCCTAAAAAATTGTGCATTGAAAAATTAGGAATGACATAACTACTTAATTGACATGATCCTTTTTTCTGCATATCAGTTGCTCTTCAAAAAATGGACTCAATGCTTTCATCAGAAGCTGCCTGGATATCCCAATATAAGGATATCACTGATGTGGATGAGATGAAAGTTCCAGACTGTGCAGAAACTTTTATGATGCTACTCTTGGTTATAACTGGTAAGTATAAGTTTTTTAAGATATAACTTTGTTTTAAAAGTACTGACTCTTCACGTGGTACTTTTTCAGGTAGTTCAACAAAATTAATATTATATAGTGGTTATTATAATATCTTCAAATTCAGTTTCTATTTTGGCAGAACTCTAGCACAGTATTCTAGCTTTCGGATTTTTAAAAATTTAAGTAAGGTCTTAAATATTGTGATACATGAGGGGAAAATTCCTAAATTGTTACATAAAAGCAATTAAATAAGAATTTAATTTTATTATCTGAATCTTCTTGCCATTCACCTAACGTGTCTTCAGTAAATGGTGATTGACCTAAGTTTTTTTTTTTTTATTTTTTTAAATTTTTTTATTTATTTATTTTTCCCCCCAAAGCCCCAGTAGATAGTTGTATGTCATAGCTGCACATCCTTCTAGTTGCCGTATGTGGGACGCGGCCTCAGCATGGCCGGAGAAGCGGTGCGTCGGTGCACGCCCAGGATCGAACCCGGGCCGCCAGCAGCGGAGCGCGCGCACTTAACCGCTAAGCCACGGGACTGGCCCAACCTAAGTTTTAAATATTTTCTTCACCTTGATATATGAAAGATTGCAGAAGAGTAAAATAATAAAGTAACTTTAAGGATTGGAGTACTAATAGGAACTCTTCTTATAGTGTAAGAAAGTTCTGGCCGCGGGGTGCCTAGCAGCCCCTAGCCCTGGTTGGTCTGTAGCTGTCCACATTGCCCCATGGCAGGCCTGCTGCTTCTCCAGGTGCCACTGAACCCTCATTGCCACTGTCCTCCTCTGTCTTGTCCATTTCTTGGGTCTGAAGAAGTGTCATTCTAGCCTAGTCAGTAAATAATTCCATATTCTTAACTGTAAGAAAAATATGAAAAACACTAAAACACAAAAAGTATGTAACCTATAACTCTGTCATGGACAGTATCAAAAACCTTCATGTGTCACCTTTCTCCACAGACAGGTATAAAAATCTTCCTCCAGCTTCCCGAAAGCTGCAGTTCCTGGAGTTACAGAAGGACTTAGTAGATGATTTTAGGATACGATTAACTCAGGTGATGAAGGAAGAGACCAGAGCTTCCCTTGGCTTTCGATACTGTGCAATTCTTAATGCCGTGAACTATATCTCAACAGTACTAGCTGATTGGGCTGACAACGTTGTAAGTAAACGTGCTTTTATAGTAAATAATATATTAGTAGTTTGAATAATTTTACCTTTGGAATTTTGAATCTATAGCAAGCAAAAATATACATTAGGCAGAATAACAATTAGGCCAAACTTAAGAGTTGTGATTAAAGTACATATTTTTCTCAATCAAGTCTCAATGGTTAAATAATCCTAAATATTTTAATCATTGGAAAAGAAAGCCAACCTTTTTCATGAAATAGTTATTTATAGAATGAACCTTTTTCCTCTTTAGACTTCATAGTTGGGAAATATTCATGTAGGCTAATTGCTATCTCAGAAAAAGCTCAGATTGAATAATGGTGTCAAAATCAATAAAATTCAGGACTTTAAGGGAAATAAAATAGAAACACTTGATACCTCTTGAATGCCTTCAAAACATGACAAATTATAAAGAATCACAAAAATAGAAACTTTTTTAACATTTATTTTACATTAAAAAATTATTTGTTTTGTTTATTTTCAAATGTATACAAGAGTAAATAGAGTAGTAAAATGAACTCCCATGTGCCTGTCACCCAGCTTCTCATACCAACTTTGTTTCGTTTGAACCTCACTTTAAACCTCTTCTCCACTCCCAGGCTTGATTATTTTGAAGAAGATCTCAAATATCATATTTCATGGTAACTATTTCAAAATGTAGCTCTAAAAGATAAGAACTTCTTTTTAAAAAAACATAACCACAATACCATTATCACATCCAAAAAAATTAATATTTTATATTCGGAGGTGTATTTTAAATAAATCTAAAATTCAAAACCTTAGTTCCAGTTAACAAGTAAGGCCTTTTACCTCCAAGAATTGTACTTATCCTTCCTCTCTCCATGCAGATTCCACGTGTTGGAATTTGAACAGATTTGTGCGTGGACAGATTTGACTTGCCTAAATATAATAATTAAGTAGTAATTTATTTTTATTCTTGTTATTAATCCAAGGAATATATTGGCTATCAGAGCTTCTGGTAACCAGGTTTTCCAAAGTGTACTTCCAGCCAAAAGTGAAGAACTTTAATTAGCCTTTATAGCCTTAAGATAAGTAGATTACTTCCTTTAGATGTAGATCACATTAAAGTGATGTTGGGGCCTCCACGACCTCCTCCTTGGCGGGTGCCCTCGGTTAGGGATCACTGTTCTGAGATCATTAGCAGCTGAGACAGAGTCAGCCTGGGTTTTCACCAGTGTGTCCCATGAAGTAGGTTTCATGACAGAAAGTATTAACAGACCATAAAATAGTGAAATATGCATTTAACAGTGAAAAAACTATACTGAGGATAATGAATATGAAGATACATTATAGATGTAAAGTATTATATAATTGTGTCATGAAAACTGACAGGAAAGTTAAACAACAATAATTTTAACTAAAGATTTAAAAATACCACTTTTAAAATGTGATAGATAAGGTGGAATTGAAAAATTAGAGTTAAATGATTAGAAAGATTGATTATCTGCACATTGGTGATAAATTCACAGTATACTAAGGGAAACATAATTTTTGAGTGTGTCCAGATGAGGCACAAACATGGACAAGGTAAATTAATTTAAAATTTCTGTACTTTGTCAAATCTTAATGCAATAAAATAAAAAATAAAAGCAGAAATGAAATATAATCAAACACAGACATTTTAAAATATTTAATGCCCCAGGGCCGGCCTGGTGGCGTAGTAGTTAAGTTTGCGAGCTCTGCTTCGTCGGCCCGGGGTTCAGATCCCAGGGCGCAGACCTATACATCGCTTATCAAGCCATGCTGTGGCGGCGTCCCATATAAAGTAGAGGAAGATGGGCATGGATGTTAGCCCAGGGCCAATCTTCCTCAGCAAAAAGAGGAGGATTGGCAACGGATGTTAGCTCAGGGCTAATCTTCCTTACACACACAAAAAAGAATTAAAAAAAAAAAATTTTAATGTCTGGATTAGGGAGCAGGTCCCGAAATCACAAGAATGTATTTTAAATTATGAATTTATGACAGCTGTGGTATACTGCTAATGTATTATATAATTCATTTTGTTCTATATATAAAAAAATTATGGTATACTGCTAAAGCATTATATAGAAGAAAATATATTCCTTTACTGTGAAAGGAAAAACAAAACAGTTTTTATCTTAAATACAGGGTCATAAGCCAAAATAAATATACTAATAACAGATATAAACAAGATAAAAATCTGAGAAACACAATCATAGTTTATTCTAATCTGCACTCTTTGGCTATGACTTAGTACTTATTTAAAGCCTTTTTTCTACAAAAATGTTAACTGAAATCTTTGTGCATAATGTCATTCTGTTGAGCAAAGAAAATAAGACAAAATAATTATTTCAAAATGAATATAATATAGAGTGTAATGATCAAGCATTTATCAAGTCCCCTAATCAGAATACATTCATTCACTGTGTACTTTTATATGTCATGCTCCTAATTTTAGTAAGTACTTGATTCACTCAGCCCCCACACTGCTCCACTCTCTGCTAAGCTTCTTCAATTGTATGAAACAAATTGTCATTCTTGATTCTTGTGCCAAATGATCTAATAAAAAACTCATTCAGGGCCAGATTTTTAGCTTCAGCAAAATATTTGTAGAACATCATTAACTACTTTACTCAGTGCTGTAGTCTGTTAACAAAGATGAATTGGCCATTGTCCCTATCCTGAGAAAAATTTTTTTTTTTTTTTTGATTTTTATTGATATTTTAATGGTTTCTAACATTGTGAAATTTTGGGTTGTACATTTTTGTTTGTCCATCACCCCATATATGACTCCCTTCACCCCTTGTGCCCACCCCCCACCCCCACTTCCCGGGTAACCACAGTCCAGTTTTCTCTGTCCATGTGTTGGTTTATATTCCACATATGAGTGAGATCATACAGTGTTTGTCTTTCTCTTTCTGGCTTATTTCACTTAACATAATACGCTCCAGGCCCATCCATGTTGTTGCAAATGGGACGATTTTGTCTTTTTTTATGGCTGAGTAGTATTCCATTGTATATATATACCACATTTTCTTAATCCAATCGTCAGTCGAGGGACACTTAGGTTGCTTCCACTTCTTGGCTATGGTGAATAATGCTGCAATGAACATAGGGGTGCATAAGCCTCTTTGGATTGTTGATTTCAGGTGCGTTGGATAGATTCCCAGTAGTGGGATGGCTGGATCATAGGGCATCTCTATTTTTAATTCTTTGAGGAATCTCCATACCGTTTTCCATAGAGGCTGCACCAATTTGCATTCCCACCAGCTGTGTATGAGGGTTCCTGTTTCTCCACATCCTCTCCAACATTTGTTGTTTTTTGTCTTGGTGATTATGGCCATTCTAACGGGCGTGAGGTGGTATCTTAGTGTTGTTTTGATTTGCATTTCCCTGATGATTAGTGATGTTGAGCATCTTTTCATGTGCCTATTGGCCATCTGTATATCTTCCTTGGAGAAGTGTCTGTTCATTTCCTCTGCCCATTTTTTGATCGGGTTGTTTGTTTTTTTGTTGTTCAATTGTGTGAGTTCTTTATATATTATGGAGATCAACCCCTTGTCAGATGTATGTTTTGCAAATATTCTCTCCCAGCTGGTTGGTTGTTTGTTCATCTTGATTCTGATTTCATTTGTCTTATAAAAGCTCTTTAGTCTGATAAAGTCCCACTTGTTTATTTTTTCTTTAGTTTCCCTAGTCTGGGTAGGCATGTCATCCGAAAAGATTCCTTTAAACCCAATGTCAAATAGTGTGTTGCCTATATTTTCTTCTATGAGTTTTATAGTTTCAGGTCTCACCTTCAGGTCTTTGATCCATTTTGAGTTAATTTTTGTGAATGGCGATAGCACATGGTCCACTTTCATTCTTTTGCATGTGGCTGTCCAGTTTTCCCAACACCATTTATTGAAGAGACTTTCCTTTCTCCATTGCATGTCCTTAGCACCTTTGTCGAAAATTAGCTGTCCGTATATGTGTGGTTTTATTTCTGGGCTTTCAATTCTGTTCCATTGATCTGTGTGTCTGTTTTTGTACCAGTACCATGCTGTTTTGATTACTATTGCTTTGTAGTATGTTTTGAAGTCAGGAATTGTGATGCCTCCTGCTTTGTTCTTTTTCTTTAGGATTTCTTTAGCTATTCGGGGTCTTTTGTTGCCCCATATAAATTTTAGTATTCTTTTTTCTATTTCTGTGAAGAATATCATTGGGATTCTGATTGGGATTGCATTGAATCTGTAGATTGCTTTAGGTAATATAGACATTTTAACTATGTTTATTCTTCCAATCCACGTGCATGGGATATCTTTCCATTTCTTTATGTCATCGTAGATTTCCCTCAATAATGTCTTGTAGTTCTCATTGTATAGGTCCTTCACCTCCTTGGTAAGATTTATTCCTAGGTATTTTATTCTTTTTGATGCAATTGTAAATGGTATTATCTTTTTGAGCTCTCTTTCTGTTAGTTCATTATTAGCATATAGAAATGCAACTGATTTTTGTAGATTGATTTTGTACCCTGCAACTTTGCTGTAGTTGTTGATTGTTTCTAACAGTTTTCCAACAGATTCTTTAGGGTTTTCTATATATACAATCATGTCATCTGCAAATAGTGAGAGTTTCACTTCTTCGTTACCTATTTGGATTCCTTTTATTCCTTTTTCTTGCCTAATTGCTCTGGCCAAAACCTCCAGTACTATGTTGAACAGGAGTGGTGAGAGTGGGCAGCCCTGCCTCGTTCCTGTTCTCAGAGGAATGGCTTTCAGTCTTTCCCCGTTGAGTATGATGTTAGCTGTGGGTTTGTCATATATGGCCTTTATTATGTTGAGGTACTTTCCTTCTATTCCCATTTTATTGAGAGTTTTTATCATAAATGGATGTTGTATCTTGTCAAATGCCTTCTCTGCGTCTATTGAGACGATCATGTGGTTTTTATTCTTTGTTTTGTTGATGTGATGTATCACGTTGATTGATTTGCGGATGTTGAACCATCCCTGCGTCTTTGGTATAAATCCCACTTGATCATGGTGTATGATCTTTTTAATATATTGTTGTATTCGGTTTGCCAATATTTTGTTGAGGATTTTTGCATCAATGTTCATCAGCGATATTGGCCTGTAATTTTCTTTCTTTGTATTGTCTTTGTCTGGTTTTGGTATCAGGGTGATGTTGGCCTCATAGAATGATTCAGGAAGTGTTCCATCTTCCTCTATTTTTTGGAATAGTTTGAGGAGGATGGGTATTAAATCTTCTTTGAATGTTTGGTAAAATTCACTGGAGAAGCCATCTGGTCCTGGACTTTTATTTTTTGGGAGGTTTTTGATTACTATTTCAATCTCTTTACTTGTGATTGGTCTATTCAGATTCTCCATTTCTTCTTGGTTCAATTTTGGGAGGTTGTATGAGTCTAAGAATTTATCCATTTCTTCTAGATTGTCCAATTTGTTGGCATATAATTTCTCATAGTATTCTCTTATAATCCTCTGTATTTCCATGGTATCCGTTGTAATTTCTCCTCTTTCATTTCTAATTTTATTTACTTGAGCCTTTTCTCTTTTTTTCTTAGTTAGCCTGGCTAAGGGTTTGTCTATTTTGTTTATCTTCTCGAAGAACCAACTCTTTGTTTCATTAATCCTTTCTACTGTTTTTTTGGTCTCAATATCATTTATTTCTGCTCTGATTTTTATTATTTCTCTCCTTCTGCTGGCTTTGGGCTTTGTTTGTTCTTCTTTTTCTAGTTCTGTTAGGTGTAATTTAAGGTTGCCTATTAGGGCTTTTTCTTGTTTGTTAAGGTGGGCTTGTATCGCTATGAGTTTCCCTCTCAGGACCGCTTTTGCTGCGTCCCATATGGTTTGATATGGCATGTTATCATTTTCGTTTGTTTCCAGATAGTTTTTGATTTCTCCTTTAATTTCATCAATGATCCATTGGTTGTTCAGTAGCATGTTGTTTAATCTCCACATTTTTGTCACTTTCCCAGTTTTTTTTTCCTGGTTCGTTTCCAGTTTCATAGCCTTATGGTCTGAAAAGATGCTTGTTATGATTTCAATCTTCTTAAATTTATTGAGGCTTGCTTTGTTTCCCAACATATGGTCTATCCTAGAGAATGTTCCATGCGCGCTTGAGAAGAATGTGTAGTCAGCTGTTTTTGGGTGGAGTGCTCTGTATATGTCTACTAGGTCCATCTCGTCCAGTTTTTCATTTAAGTCTAATATTTCTTTATTAACTTTTTGTCTGGATGATCTATCCATTGCTGTAAGTGGGGTGTTAAGATCCCCTACTATTATTGTGTTGTTGTTGATTTCTCCATTTAGGTTTGTTAATAGTTGTTTTATGTACATTGGTGCTCCTATGTTGGGTGCATATATATTTATAAGTGATATGTCTTCTTGATGGAGTGTCCCTTTTATCATTATATATTTCCCTTCTTTGTCTTTCTTAACCTGTTTTATCTTGAAGTCTACTTTGTCTGATATGAGTATGGCAACACCTGCTTTCTTTTGTTTGCCATTAGCTTGGAGTATTGTCTTCCATCCTTTCACTCTGAGCCTGTGCTTGTCTTTAGTGCTAAGATGTGTTTCCTGAAGGCAGCATATTGTTGGGTCTTGCTTTTTAATCCATCCTGCCACTCTGTATCTTTTGATTGGAGAGTTCAATCCATTTACATTTAGGGTAATTATTGAAATATGAGGGTTGAATGTTGCTGTTTTGTCACTTATTTTCTGGTTCTTTTGCATTTCCTTTGTTTCTTGTCCCATTTGTTTTGGACTGCCAATTCAGTTTGGTTGTTCTGTCTTATGATTCTTCTAGTTTTCTCTTTGTTTATCATATGTGGTTTTAATTTGATTATTTGTTTAGTGGTTACCTTGAGGTTTGGGCGAAAAATCTTCTGTATGAGATAGTCCATTATCTGATAGCCTCCTATTTCCTTATACTAAGTCAATTCAATCACTTTCCTCTTCCCCTTCTAAGTTGCTCTTGTTATACCTTATTCTATCTTGTGTTGTGGCTGTGTGTTTACAGTGATGAGGTTAAATTTATTTTTGGTGAATTTCTTCCTTTGATCTTTGAGTTTAGTATTTAAGTGGTTGCTAACCTATTCCGGTAAAGATCTACTATTTCTCTGATTTTGTCTACCTACTTTTCTCCTTACTCCAAGCTTTGTGTTCCCTTTCTCTTCTTGTTTTCAGGCCTGAGGGCCTTCTTGAGTATTTCTTGTAGTGGCGGTCTCGTGGCCATGAACTCCCTTAGCTTTTGTTTATCTGGGAGAGTTACTATTTCTCCATCATATTTGAAGGATATTTTTGCTGGATAGAGTATTCTTGGCTGAAAGTTTTTGTCTTTTAGTATTTTGAATATATCATTCCAGTCTCTTCTAGCCTGAAAAGTTTCTGTTGAGAAATCCGCTGAGAGCCTGATGGGAGTTCCTTTGTACGTTATTTTTTGTTTTTGTCTAGCTGCCCTTAATATTGTTTCTTTGTCGTTGACCCTGGCTAGCCTTACCACTAGGTGTCGTGGTGAAGGCCTTTGTCTGTTAATATATATAGGCGTCCTGTTGGCTTCGCTTACTGGTATTTCCTGCTCCTTCCCCAGATTTGGGAAATTTTCAGCTATTATTTCCTTGAATAGGCTCTCTGTTCCTCTTTCCCTCTCCTCTCCCTCAGGAATACCTATAATTCTTATGTTACATTTTCTAATAGAGTCCGATATTTCTCGGAGTCTTTCTTCATTTCTTTTTAGTCTTAGTTCTCTCTCTTCTTCCATCTGGAGTATATCTGTATTCCTATCCTCTAAAGTACTAATTCTTTCCTCCATATTGTCAGCTCTGTTCTTTAAAGATTCCAGATTCTCCTTTATCTCCTCCATTGTGTTCTTCATCTCCATCAGCCCTGATAGGTTTTTCTTTATGATTTCAATCTCTTTTGTGAAGAAACTCCTAATCTCATTTAATTGTTTGTCTGTGTTGTCTCGTATTTCATTGAGTGTTTTTATGATAGCTATTTTGAAATCTCTGTCATTTAGTTTATGGATTTCTGTGTCTTCGGGGTTGATTTCTGGGTGCTTGTCATTTTGTTTCTGGTCTGGTGATTTCATATATTTTTGCATTGTGGTTCCTGTGTTGGTTTTGATTTTCCTCATCCTGGAAGTCTCTGGTTGCAATTTCCACCTGCCGCCACTGTGTGGTGGTAAAGGGCTGTGTAGTCTAAGCCCCCTGCGCTCTGCCCCAGTTTTTCTGCTGCGATCCGCAGTTTTGTTTTGTTTTGTTTTGTTTCTTTTCCCCACTGCGATCCACGGGTCCAGTCCAGTTTATTCAGGTCTGCCTCGGACCGCTAGATCTGGTCGAGCTGCAGACTCCGGGTTGCGGGGAGGGGGGAGCTCTCTCTTTTGCCCTCTGGGTCCCTGACGTGGGAGGCTTCTCGTTTGCCCCTCTTTATCCGCTCTCTGGGTTGCTCAGATGTTGATGGTAGCCCTGTGGCTCCTCTGAGCCCTCTGTGCGGGAGTTTCCCACTGGCTGAGAGAGCCCGAAGAGCTACAGTTTCCCGCCGAGGGCCGCCCCTCCCCCCTCTCTGGGAGCCGCGCGGACCGGATCGCTGATCTGATGGGGAGGGAGCGGAGTTCTCCTTACCTCTCCCCACTTCCTCCGGGGGCCCAGCACGTTCCGCTCTCAGATGTGCGGCAGTGTGGATCCCTCCGCTCCAGCTTTTCACTGTCTGGGATTCCGTTGTTGGTCTGTGGCTGTTACTTTTGTTGTATTTTGTGGGGGAAGAATTCACGGGAAAGCTCACTCTGCCATGATGCTGACGTCACTCCCTGAGAAAATTTTTAATCTGATGCTGAATTAACTGGATCCTTCTGTCAACAGAGAAATACCAAATTTTAGAGTCTTCAAATCATGAACGAATTCTGTATCCTAGTATGTTGTTATGACAGAAATTCTGTTTAACATCAAAAGTCCTTTAATCATCTTCATAGTCCTTCAGCCTGTGAATGCTTTATATAAAAATCATTAAAGCTCTCATATTACGTAGTTAGAAAAAGGAAGAGTGGACAGAGTTCACCTTCCATTCATTTAGATTAGGAATTTGTGTAACTGAAGGGATTAGGCGTGGCTGCTTTAAAGTTGTTCATTTCTGGCTTCATTCTCAGGCAAGTTCAGGTACGTGTGGCCATAGGTGGCTCTAGGCCCACAGGATCCATCAGCAGTCTGGAAAGGACAGTGCCTCTTTCCTGATAGTTTCACCAGAAATGCCAAGGTGGCCTCTCACATGTCCATCCCTGAACAACTACTCGTGTGGCCATAACCAGTTCTCTATGAATGGATACTTAGGTTGTTTTTAATCTTTTGCTAATTATCCACAGCAGTGTTTTCCTGTAGGGCAGAAAGAATAGTACCAATTCTACCTAAAATACACTGTAAAAATGACATTTCAATTCTCTAACTCCTATATCCGCTAGATTTACTACAACTCTCAATCTGTGTCTAGGAAGAATGAGTACTTGAAGTATGGTAGCCATCAGGGAAATGCAAACCAAAACCATAATGGTATACCACTTCATACAAACTAGGATGGCTGTAACAAGAAAGACATGATAATTATTAGCAAGGACATGGAGAAATTTGAATCCTCACACGTGGCTAGTGGGAATGCAAGATGGTGCAGTTGCTGTGGAAAATAGTTTAGCAGTTCCTCAAACAGTTAAACATAGAATTACTATATGGTCCAGCAATTCCATTCTTGGGTGTATCCCTAAGAGAAATGAAAACATACGTCCACACAAAAACTTGTACATAGCAGCATTATTCATAATAGAGAAAAAGTGGAAACAACCCAAATGTCTATCAGCTAGTGAATGGATAAATAAAATGTATATCCATATAATGAAATATTATTGGGCAATAAAAAGAATAAAGTACTGATACATGTTACAACATAGATGAACCTGGAAAACATTATACTAAGTGAAAGGAGCTAGTCACAAAGAATCACAAATTGTATGATTCCATTTATATGAAATATCCAGAATAGGCAAATCCATAGAGATGGAAAATAGATTAGTGGTTGCCTTAGGCTGGGGGGCGTGGGGAGGGGATGAGGAGATGATGGCTAAGAGTGCAGGGTTTCTTTCTGGGGTAATGAAAACGTTCTAAAATTGACCAGTGATAGATGCACAACTCTGAATGTACTAAAAGCCTTTAACTGAGTGAACTTATGTCTACTTTACTTGAGTGAATTGTATGGTATATGAGTTATATTTCAAGCTGTTGAAAAAAAGTATCTTAATAAACGTGTTAACATATTTTTGCTTTCAGTTCTTTCTGCAACTTCAGCAGGCGGCACTGGAGGTCTTTGCAGAGAATAACACTCTCAGTAAATTGCAGCTGGGACAGCTAGCCTCCATGGAGAGCTCTGTCTTTGATGACATGATTAACCTGTTAGAGCGTTTAAAGCATGACATGTTGACCCGTCAAGTAGACCATGTTTTTCGAGAGGTTAAAGATGCTGCCAAATTGTATAAAAAAGAAAGGTAAGTCCTCTGTATTTTCTTATAAGTCAGCTCTCAACTCCACTTTGGTAAAAGTTAAAAGATGCTACCTGCTGTCAGATTTCCAAGGTGTCGAGATAGCACAGAGTTTGGCCTTTTTTTTTTTTTAACTGAGGAAGATTCACCCTGAGCTAACATCTGTGCCAATCTTCCTCTATTTGTACATGGGTCACCAGCACAGCATGGTTGACAAGTGGTATAGTTCCGCGCCTGGGATGCGAACTGTGAGCCTGGGCTGCCGAAGCGGAACACGCCGAACTTAACCACTATGCCACGGGGCCGGCCCCGGAGTTTGGCCTTTTGCGGTCCAAACTTTTAACTGTTTTTGTTGGAACTCTTTCTAAAATATATTCAGACATTCTTCATGAGAATAAACTGATCATAATTTAACCTTCAGATGTGTCTGTAAATGCAGAGAGCTGCTGTATGATGTGGGGTTGAATGGCCTAGCCTGTCACCCATTTACAAAGTAAGGTGCTCCTGTAGGACTCCGGGCATGCCTGCATTGTACAGTCTGTTTCACTGCCATGACCCCTGTGGCTGTCTCCGTGACCTCCACCGGACTGGGAGCTCCGTCAGAGCGGATGGTGTCTGTCCTAGCACAGTCTCTGTCACACAGAGTACTTATAACCAGTTTGGAAGTATTAGTCCCTGTTTTGCTGAAAATTAGAGCCTAAAATTAGCTGATGTCTTAAATGCTAATACAGTTTACATTTTAACTGTTTTCCAATTATTTCAGTGAGTTATATTAAAATTTTGAGACAAAAAATATTTAATCTATCATCCTCATTAAATATTTAATTGAGAGCTAAAGTATAGATGTGGTTATATTTATTTTCTGAGAGAGCTTTTAATGTTGAGCTGTACATTGTTTCTTATCCAAATGCCCCAGGACAGTGCACTTCCCCAAATTGAAAATGAGTTGTTAAATCTTTAAAAATACAAAGTGGCACAAAATTTTCTAGTAAAAATTTCTGTGCTCCAGGCAGTGCTGTTTTTGTTCTGTTAGGTGGTTGTCCTTGCCGGCTCAGTCCGAGCAGGCAGTGATGTCCCTGTCCAGCTCCGCTTGCCCGTGGCTGCTCACCTTACGAGACCGTTTACTTCAGCTGGAGCAGCAGCTCTGCTTCTCCTTATTTAAGATTTTCTGGCAAATGCTTGTGGAGAAGCTGGATATTTACATCTACCAAGAAGTAAGTAAGAATAGATCGTATCTATGGCTGTGATGATCAAGGCAACTGTGACATGAACTCTCTGTTGTTTCAGATAATTCTTGCTAATCACTTCAATGAAGGCGGAGCTGCTCAGCTGCAGTTTGACATGACTCGGAATCTCTTCCCTTTGTTCTCTCACTATTGCAAGAGACCGGAAAATTATTTTAAACAGTAAGCTCCATATTTAACAATTAATATTGATGTAACAAATTGTTAGAGGAAGTTGATTCCTTTTTTAACAACTTTAGGTTTCCAGTGATGCTTGGTGGAATAAATATAGCATCAATTAAAATTTTAAAACATTCACTGTGTACAAAAATAGTATAAAATGTGACCCATGGCCTCCAAAAGTTTACCAGAACTGGATATAAATTATATGTTGGGCTTTGTTTTCTAGCATTTGTTTTAATGATCCTATTTGCTTATTACTGGGGAGATAAATAGAAAATGAAAGTGTAGTTCTGCCAGATTCAATAAATATAAGAAATTAAAAATATGTTTAGTACCTAATAGGCCAGGACTGAAGAAAATTTATTAAACATTTAATATTAGTTTTGGTTCTAATCGTAACTATAAATGTATATAAGAAAAATTCTTAGAAGTATTTTTAGAAATTGTTGATTTAAAACTTAAATTATTTGGGGAGCTTCTGAGATTATAAAGTATTCTTTTTAAAGTTATTATAAAATGAAAGATTATTTTTGCTCGTTTCAGTAAGATATCTATTTCGGTTTTTTTGATTTAGTGTTCTCCCTTTCTGCTGCTTTCATTTTATCCCTCAATATTCTCTTTTCTCATATCCTAATCTACCTCAAGTCTTAGCTACATTGAATAGACAGTTAGAATCAAGTATTATATTTTGAGAAGTAATGGATACATATTGAAAACAATGATCCTATTACGTGATAGTAATCTAATGAAATATAAACTCTTTACACATACATAGTCCTAGCATGTTAAAATAGCCAAATAATAAATCCACAAATAGTTTACATATATATATATATATATATATATATATAATTTTATATAGAGAGAGAATATGGACTAGCAGTGCAGGGAAGCTGTTTAGTTTCTCAAAATGAAATTGTTATAGAATAATATGGATGATAAAGATAATGGAGATCTCAGTTCCCTCTTGCTTCTTTTTTTTTAACAGTGTAAAAGAAGCCTGTATTGTTTTGAATTTGAACATTGGTTCCGCCCTGCTTCTGAAAGGCGTCCTGCAGTCAGCTTCAGTGCAGCCTCCTGCCACAGCCGCGTTAAATGAAGTTGGAATTTACAAACTGGCTCAACAAGATGTTGAGATTCTACTTAATTTGAGGACAAACTGGCCTAACACTGGAAAATAATGCATCTTTTTTGTTTTTAACAAAGAGGAAGCCAATTGGATTTCAAGTTATATGATGAAGTTCTGAGTTAATGAAACTGGACAACTGAAAACTTCATAGAATCATTTATTACGTAGACTTATGGTGTTATTAAAATGATGACCATATTTCCTGAGTCCTCTTGTTCCTAAGAAAACAAAAACAGAAAATTCAGAAGCCATGAAGACTCAGAGTAATTCCATTTACAAATATAAATGCTGAATGTCTGTTGAATAAAATACAAGAGTAGAGATAATAAATTATAACCAATGTACATTTGTAAGTGAAGTTCCTATATCTAGTTTGGAAATTAAATAGGATTGCTCTCATTTTCCACAAATATCCTTCCATTTAAAACACTTTCAAGTTTCGGGCTGGCCCCGTGGCTTAGCGGTTAAGTGCGCGCCCTCCACTGCTGGCAGCCCGGGTTCGGATCCTGGGCGCGCACCGACGCACAGCTTCTCCGGCCATGCTGAGGTTGCGTCCCACATACAGCAACTAGAAGGATGTGCAGCTATGACATACAACTATCTACTGGGGCTTTGGGGGGAAAATAAATAAAATAAAATCTTTAAAACACTTCCAAGTTCCATTCCATATGACAGTGAGCAGCCTTTGTTTTTGGATGAAACATTTCAGGCAGAGCACTGTGCGTCAGTCTTTTTCCGAGTTAGAGAATGTAATTAAACATTTTTTGGTTAATATTTATGTAACTGATAATGAGATGGGAATCTTAAACTTTCTTTTTTCTTCTAACTTTTCCTTGGCCTTGGACTGTGTTAAATAATGATTCCTTGATTAATAAATCCTCAGAGAATAAAACTTTTAAACAAATTGAGCTAGATTAGCTAGAGGCTTTTTACAACTATCAAATTTTATTCCAATGATTTTTTTCTGATTTGGCATTTAGTTAGTACTTTTCATGCTGTAATATCTTAAATCTAAAATTGTCAGGCTGGCATGCAACATACACTATTGATAAACATTTACTTTGTGATAAATAATATTGAGGAAATATTTTGAGAGAAATTCTATTACTCTATATTTTATACAGAGATTTTCCAACTAGTGTATTGAGCTCAAAGCTTTTCTGTTCTCTTAGCAGATTGGGGCTATTCTACCTCATTCTTTGAGAATTGCTGGGGTTTCCCATTGAGAAAAGAATGAAGCTGGCTCTGGGGCTTCCTAACTCCAGGATCTTCCTCCTCCCTCTCTTCCCCTCCCCCTCCCTTCCCCCCCCTCCCCAAGGCTTCACTCTCAGCCCTGCCTGTCTTCACTTTCTAGTCTGCTGGAAGTGAGAGAGAATGAAATGTTTCTATTAAAAGGTTCAGGAACCTCTGTTTTAAAATGTGTTAATTGTACTTCAAAATCATGCCACGTTATTTAAATATTAGTCATTTAAAAATAAACTTACACTTCATGCCTGAATTTATCCAAAGTTATTCCATGCCCGTCATCTTTTAAAACTTCATCTGCAGTACACAGACCCAGGGTTTTTAGGGCTGTAAAAGGCAGAGTGAGAAGAATGGAAAGTTTACAAAGTGAGAATTATTTTCAGCTAGAGAAAGTTAGGGAAGGACCACGAACTGTGACCTCAATTGGTAGAAGATACTGACCTTCTTTGTACTGCACAAATGATATGGTGCCTTTACTGGAGGAGTCCATCATCTCAAACATAGCCACGATGTTAGAGTGATCCATGAAGAAAGGAAAAGCCACACCTGTTATTTTGGCAATTCTCAGTTTTTCCAGTATAGATATTAAATACTCTCTTGGTTTGTCTGTAAAAAAATAGTTCCAATTCTTTCTGATATGAAATTAAACTATGTCACAAATGGAAACAGTCACTTAACAATTATTAAATACCTATGTTCAAGGTACTGTAATAGGCACTGGGGATATAGGCCTTGCTTGCAGGAAAAGTAAGACATTGAACAATTAATTACATACACAAGTGCTCTACCCCAGATGCTTGAATAAAAAGTCCAGAGATTGAACCTGGGCATTTTTTTTTTTTAAAGCTCTTCAGGTGATTCTTTTTTTTTTTTTTTTTTTTTTTTGTGAGGAAGATGAACCCTGAGCTAACATCCATGCTAATCCTCCTCTTTTTTGCTGAGGAAGACCAGCTCTGAGCTAACATCTATTGCCAATCCTCGTCCTTTTTTTTTTCCCCCCAAAGCCCCAGTAGATAGTTGTATGTCATAGCTGCACATCCTTCTAGTTGCTGTATGTGGGACGCGGCCTCAGCATGGCCCGAGAAGCGGTGTGTCGGTGCACGCCCGGGATCTGAACCCGGGCTGCCAGTAGCGGAGCACACACTTAACTGCTAAGCCATGGGGCCGACCCCTCTTCAGGTGATTCTAATTTGCAGATAGAGTTGAAAACCAAAAAAAATGGAACAGCATGATGCAGGAAGGTAGGTGGCCAGCTAAAAGAAGGGATAAAATATAAATAAAAACAGACTCTTAGATTAATATAGTCTTCCAATTAGAAAGCATAAATGTTAATTTCTAACATAAAAGCAGTATTTTGGATAAATAAGCTATCTTTCATTTAAGCACTGTGAAAAATGAAAAATCAAGATCCACTTTCCAGAAATAATACAGGTCAGTTATGAAAAGAGGACAGAAGAAGTCAAGAGGGAGCAGCTTAGATGATGAACGCCACAGCTGCTGCTCCATCATTTTATTTCCATCTTAGGATTTACTCTTCTCTACATATTTTTAAAATTCTTTTTTAAAACATGTCATATTGAAAATTTCATACACATATATAAGTAGACAGAAGAGTATAATGAACCCATCACCAACTTCAACTGTTAGAATTTGTGGCCAGTCTTATTTCACCATAATCCCATCCAGTTCCCGTCTTCCTGTGTTATTTTGAAGTAAATCACAGCAATCATATTTCATTAATAAATATTTGAGTGTGTATCTCTAAAAGATCAGGACTCCTTTTTCCTTTTTTGTTAAGATATAATTGACATGTAACATTGTGTAAGTCTAAGGTGTACAACATGTTGATACATTTATATATTGCAATATGATTGCCATTGTGGCGTTAGCTAATACTTCTATCATGTCACATAATTATTTCTTTTTCGTGGTAGGAATAATTAAGATCCAGTGTCTTAGCAAATTTGATGTTTATATATAATATAGTACTGTCTATAGTCACTGTGCTGTGCATTAGATCTCCAGGACTTACTTATCTACTAGTTGCAAGTTTATACTCTTAAACAACATCTCTCCTATTCTCCCACCTCCCAGCCTCTGGTAACCACCATTCTACTGTGTTTTTATGAGTTTGGCTTTTTTAGATTCCACATATAAGTGAGATCATGCAGTATTTGTCTGTCTCTGTCTGACTTATCTCACTTAGTGTAATGTCCTCAAGGTCCATCCATATTGTCGCAAATGGCAGCATTTCTTTTTTTTCTCATGGCTGGGTAATAGTCCCACTGTATATTTACATACCATATCTTTTTTATCTCTTCATCTGTTGGCAGACACTTAGGTTGTTTCCATACCTTAGCTATTGTAAATAATGCTGCAATAAACATGAGAGTACATTTATCTGTTCAATATCTTGTTTTCATTTCCTTTGGATATACACCCAGATGTGGAATTGCTGGATCATATGGCAGTTCTATTTTTAATTTTTTGAGGAAACTCCATACTGCTTTCCATAGTGGCTGCACCAATTTACATTCCCACCAACAGTGCACAAGGGTTGCCTTTTCTCCACATCCTCACCAACACTTATCTCTTGTCTTCTTGATGATAGCCATTCTAACAGGTGTGAGGTGATATCTCATTGTGATTTTGATTTGCATTTCCCTGATGATTAGTGAGGTTGAACATCTTTTCATGTACCTGTTGGCCATTTGGATGTCTTAGGAAAAAAATGTCTATTTTGTTCCTCTGCCCATTTTTTAATTGAATTTTTTTTTTTGTTTTCACTATTGAGTTCTTTATATATTTTGGATATTAACTCCTTATCAGATATATGATTTGCAAATATTTTCTCCTATTCTCTAGGTTGCCTTTTCATTGTGTTGATTGTTTCTTTTGCTGTGCAGAAACTTTTAAGTTTGAGGTAGTCCCACTTGTTGATTTTTGCTTTTGTTTTTGTGCTTTTGGTGTCATATCCAAAAATCATTGCCAAGACCAATGTCAAGGAGCTTCTTCTCTATGTTTTCTTCTAGGAGTTTTTACAATATTAGATCTTATGTTTAAGTCTTTGATCCATTTTGAGTTAATTTTTGTGAATGATGTAAGATAGGGGTCCAATTTCATTTTTCTGCATGTAGTTATCCAGTTTTCCCAACACCATTTGTTGAAGAGGGGACTCCTTTTTCTTTTTCATGTTACCACAATACTGTTATCATGATACAATTTACACATCTAAAAAAATTCTTAATATTCTCAAATAGCCAGGGAATATTCAAATTTCCAAATGTGTCACAAATGTCAAACTGTAAACACTTTTTAAAAATCAGTATTCAAATAGAGTCTACACATTGTAATAGATTATGGTTGTGAATCTCTCTTAATCTACAGGTTTCTCCATGTATTTTACCCTTTGGAATTTATGTGTTGAAACTAGAAGTAGACAGACTTTTTTCCATAGTGCCTTTCTGTACAAAATTTAATACACTATAGCAGCAAATAGGTTACTAAAGGCAATCACATCATGTATGTAGTCTTCTGTTGCTTTTTCCTGAACTATATATCCAATTCAAAAAGAGAAAAAAAGCCATGCTTGAACTTCAAATCACTACATTTCTTTTCAAGGCTAGAATAAGTAAATAATGCTAAAGGAACTTAGTGTGTTACTCTGATGAAGGCTTATTGCTGTATATCCTTCAGACTACATGTGATGTTTATTTATCATTTATACTCCAACTGCTTTAAAAATGTTTTGAAAATGCTGACAACAGAAATATATGTGATAAAGATACGAACTTTTTAAAATGTGAGGGGAAGAGCCAATTGTACTAACCACCTAAGTTACATAAATGTCAGCTGATAATGACAATCGGTTCTGCCAGGGAGACAAACCTCAAGTTCAACATCTTAGGAATCATAGGTAATATTATTGAGCCCTTATGTGCCTGGGACTGTGCTAAGCATTTTCTAGGGATTACTTCATTTGCTCCTCACAACAGTCACTCGCCCAAGGCCACACAGCTAGTACGAATCCAGGCACTGTGCTTCTCAAGACTGCAGATCTCACCGCGCCCTACTACAAGCATTCCTCATTTTATTGTGCTTCATTTTATTGCACTTTGCAGGCATTGCGTTTTTTACAAGACCCTCTGCCAGCAAAAAGATTATGACTCACTGAAGGCTCAGATGATGGTTAGCATTTTTTAGCAATGAAGTATTTTTTTAATTGAGGTATGTACATTGTTCTTTTAGACATAACGCTATTGCACACTTAATAGACTACAGTATAAACATAACTTTTATATGCACTGCAAAACCAAAAAATTCATGTGACTTGCTCTATTGCAATATTCACTTTATTGTGGTGGTCTGGAACCAAACCTACAGTACCTCCAAGGTATGCCTGTAACTCGAATATAGGAAGCATCTGCAACCCCCAGATCTAGCCAGTCATGATGATCTCTCTTGAATCTTTCTCCTCAATGGCTCTCAAATTCATCTTATCCTCACCACTCCCACAGCAATATCTCTCATCTGGGTTACTACAATTGCCTCCCTTAAAAAAACACTCTAATTTCATTAAAGTCATCTCCTAAAAATGTATACACCCTCCTTCCACAGCATAGAATTGTCACTGGGAATGGCTGCCCAGCCAGGAGCTATATTTCCCAATACACGCTAGGTAAGGCCAGATTTCCCCAGCAAATGACTTCAGGTTATGTCAGGTTTTGCTGTTAAATGAGTTATGAAAATCTGTTGGTTTTCAGATCTTTTAGAATTTTGGAATCAAGGATGTGGGATTGTAGACCTGTTCCCTCTATAGTAGCAGCCCCATCTAGCTGTCTAGTCTTATTTTCCATAACTCCCTTACAATCCAAAGTTTCAAACTGGGATACATATCATGATGCCAGGGGCTTTGCAAAGACCCAAGATAAAGGCAGTGTTTCTTCCTGCACATCAACCACACTCTGGTAAGTAATATGAAACATTTATACGAAGACATGAATGTATCTGTAGAAGAAAAAACTCACAAACTTTTAGGATAAAACAAGTGATTTCAAAGAAACTTGCTATGTAGCATCAGGTGAAGGTCTCAGACACTAAAGGGTACAAGCCCTCTTGTCTCTGCCATTAGGAGGACTCAGGTGGAAACTGTTGAGAAGCACATCATATGAACTCTGGAAGCCAGCCAAACCCTTCTGTAGCTTTTCCACCCTCTTATCTTAGCTCAGTGTTTCCTCACCTGTGGTTTTCCCGCTCCCCCCTTTGGAGTTTAAAGATGTTTCAAGGAGTTCACATTGTTACAGGTGGTAGCAGCATCTCATTTTTTTTTTTTATGAGGAAGGTTAGCCCTGAGCTAACATCTGCCAACCCTCCTCTTTTTTTTGCTGAGGAAGACTGGCCCTGGGCTAACATCCGTGCCCATCTTCCTCCACTTTATATGGAACACTGCCACAGCATGGCTTGACAAGTGCTGCATCGGTGCGCGCCCGGGATCCGAACCCGCAAACCCCGGGCTGCCGAAGCGGAGTGTGCGAATTTAACTGCTACGCCACCGGGCTGGCCCCAGCATCTCCATTTTGTAAATTCATAATTATTTAAATTATTTATGTGATGGGGATTATGTTACTAATGTGTAACTCTTCCTAGACTTCCATCCCTTATCCCCTGCTGCTAAGAGAATTTGTCATCTGCTTAGATTCTCTTTCCCCCACCATGACTTCTGCAGGAGAATTCTGTTTTTGTCAGATGGGTTCAAAGTTTTTGTGTTGAAGGAAAAAAAGAATCCTCATATACTAAATCGGCTGACATAAAGAGTTTGAGAGAAAAAGGCCAGGAAGGGAGTGGGAGATGGAAAAAGTCAACAAATTTAAAAAACCTACAAGTACCTAGCACAATGAATTTAAAAAACCAAACAAAAAACAAAAACCCACTTCAAGGCATATAAACAGTTAGAACACCAGGGATAAAATAAAAAGACAATCCTAAAAACTTCTAGAAAGAAAAAACGTGTCATATATAGATCAAGAATTTGATGACGTCAGACTTCTTCAGAGCGACACTGGAAGTTGGAAGACAACGGAGCAATGCTCTCTAAACTCTGAGGGCGATATTTTCCAAGCTAGAATTGCATCCACTCTAGTTATCATCAAGTTTGAGTGAAGGATAAGACATTTTCATACAGGTGAGTCCTCAAAATATTTACCGCTCAAAGCACACTGTCTCAGGAAGCCACTAGAAGAAGGAGGGAAAGCAAGAAAGAGGGAGATCCAAGTGCCATAAAACAGTCTCTAAACACAGGAGAGAGGTGAAGAGGATTCTTAGGATCACATTGAGAGGAATTCCCAAATGATAACAGTACAGCAGGGCAGTTAAGCAATCAGTCCAGACTGGGGCAGGAAGACAGAGAGCTGGGAGGATAGCGTGGGGTGAGGCTGGTGATTACCTGATGAATGTAAATGTAATGAGAGGAGATCTATACTTGTGACAAAAAGAGGATATGGATGAATTGGTGATAATTACACAGAAAATTTAAGCAAACGTTTAAAATGCAGTATTATTAACTTCAGGGAAAGCAACAAAGGAAGTATAATAATTGCATACTATATGGATTAGCTGTGGATATTTGCCTAATAACAACAATGTAAATTCTGAAAACTGGTCATACCAACATTGTGTTCTAACTTTATGGGAAGAAGGAGGTGAGTGGGAGCAGGTGTGTGTGTTTGTGCTGTCACTCCATATAAAGTGACAATTCTGCACCCTGGGGAGAAGGACATCAGCCATTTTCACCTTAACATGACTTTTTAATTTACACACAACACAAAAATTATGACATGATTCAAACTTTTTAAGGAGTCAGATGTATAAAACGGTCAGGAAAAGCTGTCTCCTCAAGAACATCCTGCTCTCTTACCCTATCAATTATTTTTACCAGATTAAACACTCTCTGAGGGCAGGGCTAACACTGGAAACATCTCTTGCTTGCGAGGCATAAGGATGATTTCTATATTATTCATTTAGTTCCCATGAGATCGGTACTATTATAACCGCCATTTTCCAGAAAAGGAGACTGAAGCTCCGGTTCTTGCCCAGAGACTAAGGGGTGGAGCCAGGAGCCCGGCTGCGGACCCGGAGCCTCTCTCCCGCCCACTAGGAGCCCTCCACCTGAGTCCCGCCGCCCCTGGCCAGTGGCAGGCACGAAAAGGCCGTCCAATAAGTACGTGTTTAACTGAAGCCCACAGAATTAATTGGCAGCAGAAGGCTCAAGTAGCCGAGAAGCAGGAGAGAGAGGCTGTGCATGTGGAGGTGGGGGCATCTGGGAGGGACGCTGCCCCGCCCAGGAGCGGGCTGGAAGGATGGCTGTCCCGGGAATTGCTGGGGACCGCTCCGTCTGGGGAAGCAGGTGAGACAGAAAGCCCAGTGGTAAGCAAGACACTTTACCCGGCCGGAAAAAGAGGAGAGAGCTGGTCAGATAGTTCAGCAACTCCATAATATGATGTTTTTCCAAATAATTCCTGGCCTCGCGCTCCCTGCTGCAGCCCGCCTCCATCGCTGCGCGTCGAGCCGTTGCTAGGCGACGAGGCAGCGCTGCGGCCGCTCGGCTCCGCCCTCCGCCCGGCGCGGTGCGGGGATGCGCCTCCCCGGCTGCGCCCTGGGCGCGGAGCTCTCCGCCTCCCCGCGGAGCGGAGGCGGGCGGGTGTAGGGAAGGGCGGAGACGCGGAGCATCCCGTGGGCACATTGCCCGGTCTGCCGTCCCGGCTGATGGCTGGGCCTGATTGTCTTCTCCCGTTTCTGCCTCTAGCGCGTAGCTCAGTGCTTGCTGATCCAATGAATGAGGCCTCATGTGCTAATAACACCTGAGAAGGAACTAACAGAAGGAACTTGTGTAATTCTGGGGGTGTCCGGTGCAGAGTCCTGTGTAGCCTCTGTGGTGAGCAGCCTGCTGCACGGCGGTGGTAATGGGGCAGGAAGGTAGCCCGTGGACTCAACCGGATATTACCCTTCACCAGAGAGTTAGCCCAGAACAGGCACTTCAAGAAGAGAAAAACAAATGGCCACATGAAAATATTCTCAGCCTCTTCAGCAATCCTGTAAACAAATGAAAACTACAAGAAAATATCATTTTACATCTACCAGACAGGTAAAAATTAGGAAGTTGGACGATATCAAGTGCTGGCAAGGATATAGTGCAACAAAACAGTCAGTGATGATGGGAGCGTAAATTGGAACATCTGCTTTGGAAAATGGTTGGGAATTATCTTGGTAATTTAAACATGTTTCTATACTATGACCCAGAAATTTCACTCCTAAAGCAACTCTTGTACGCGTGTACCAGAAGATATATACAAGAATGTTCACACAGCACTGTTCATAATAGAAAACACTGGCGACAGCCCAAATATCTTCAAGAGCAGAATGGATTTTTAAAAACAATAGTATATTACACAATATACACAATGGAATACTATAAAGCATTGCAACAATGCATTGTAGCTACTTGCAACAATATGCAACAATATGTGAATCTCAAAAACGTCATATTGTCCCAAGAGAACACATACTGTATGAGTCAATTTATATAAAGTTAAAAAACATACAGAACTAGGAATATATTGTTTACAGACTCAAATATATGCAGGAAATCTATTAAGAAATGCAAGGGAATGATACACACAAAATTCAGCTTAGTGTGTGCCTTGCAGGTGAGAGGAAAGGGAATGGGCTTATGGAGGAATATCCTGGGATCTCCAGGGGTAATGGTAATGTGATTTTTCTTTACCTGAGTGGTGTGTACAAAGGTGCTCATGGATTATGATTTATTAATAATAATTTTTGAGCAGTTGAAAAATAGAGGGTGGAAAGAGGACCCAGACAGTCAATGCCAGGAAACTGAACCAAACCTGAAACAGAAGAAGGTAGCTGAGGTGCTGGGGTCATGGTGGGGATCTTCAGAGGTCAGGCAGCAGAATCCTTTAAAGAAATTGTACGTGGAATCCCTGTACGCGGAACAGATAAAAGAGAGCACTCCACTGGGATTCACGTATAATGACAGGGTCCCGTTATTGAAGCTCCTTTACGTGCACTTTTCTCACAGAGGCATGGCTGGTAGCTGAGTGATCCTGGTGACAGAGTTAACTGGACACTGGAGAGCCCTGACACAACCAAGCTGACAAAGCAGAGGCGTTACTCCGGGGCCTGTTGGCCTGTGGGCCCGCTTGGACTCCTGGTTCCTGGTGGATTCTGGGGATAATTTGAAAGCTACTGATGTGGGCTGTTATTCTTCAGTGTGTTTTGATCCATCTTTTGGGGACTTTCTTTATGTTCCCTGATGGAGGGGACAGTGAAGCACAAACAGCAAAGCCTAAATTACATGCCTCCCCTCCAAATTATGACCACCTAAATGCTCGACCCTTCTGGGTTGACCAAAGATGTGTGATCACTTAGGAAGTGACTCTGGCTCAGCACAGCAGAGGCCAGACAAGGACAGGGGGACTAAGATGGGGAGGGACCCCGGCAGAGGGGACAATGGCTCTGGGCAGTGGAAGAGGAGGACCTGAGTCACAGCAGACAGAGGGGGCTGCCCATGGTGTCCTTTGACTGCCTGGCCCAAGGCCAATGTGGCCTGGGGAAAGCAAAGTCAAAAATGTAAGGAACGTTCCTGCACGGAGGGAGAGAAGACTGCGTGTTGGTGCCTGGGAGACAGTGATTTCTGCTCAGCACTCCAGCTCAAGACGTTTGGTCTTCTCCTTGGGAACTTCATTTACTTCCTCTCCAGGAGCTAGTCCCTGAATAAATAGCTCTGCTCCTTGAACCTCAAATGACACTGAAATTGCAGCAATCTAATTCGCTCTGCCTATGAAGTCAGGCTGAGGAGAGCACATGCGACCACGCTGATGTCTTCCCAAGTTGCTGATTGTTTTCTGTCCCCACAAGCCTGGGTGCCTTTGTCTGCTCAGCGCTCCCTCTCATGACAGACGTCAGGCAGCTATGGCCCAACTCTCAATTCCCCTGGAAAGCGTGCTAAAGAGAAATGTCCAGATGCCACCTAGTGGAGTCAGCTATTCTCTGCCGATGCCATCTCTTAATAAGCCAATTTGGGGTTAATTAATCATCATCATTAACATCATCATCCTGATACTTCTCCTTCGTCTTCGACTCCTTGTCCTCCATCTCCTTATTATTACGAATCCTTTCAGTGGTTTGGGAGAGTGACTCCAGGTGGCATTAACTCGGCGGTTGGTTCTCAACCAGGACTGCAAATTAGGACCACCTGGGGTCCTTTAAAAGCCCTGAGGCTTCGCCCCATTCCAGGTCCGTGAAATTGAATCTCTTGGGATGGGGCCTGAATATCGGTAGCTTTAGTGGTGTTGTTTTGAACAGCTTTGTTGAGGTATAATTAACATTTAATAAGCTGCATATATGTAAGCTGTCCTCTTTGATAAGTTTTGATGTATGTATATATCCATGAAATCATCCCTACAATCAAGATAAGGAACATACCTATCACCCCAGAAGTTTCCCTGTGCCCCTTTCTAGCTCCTCCCTCTCACCTCTCTTTAACCCCGTCCCCCCATCACCAGGCCACTACTGACCTACTATCTGTAACTATAGATTAATTTACATTTTCTAGAATTTTATATAAATGGCACCATACAGTATGTACTATGTTTTTTTGCTTGGTGTCTTTCACTGAATATAATTATTTTTTGAGATTCACTCATGTTATTGCATGTATCGATAGTTCACTCCCTTTTTACTGCTGAGCAAGAGTATGGATAGACCACAATTTGTTTATCCATTCATCCGTTTATGGACATTTGGGTTGTTTTCAGTTGTTTTATTGCAAATAAAGCTGCTATGAACATTCATGCACAGATCTTTGTGTGGACATATGATTTCATTTCTCTTGGGTAAATACCTAGGATCATACGGTAGGTGTATGTTTAACATGTTTAACTTTTTTTTTTTTTTTTTTTTTTGGTGAGGAAGATTCTCCCTGAGCTAACATCTGTGCCAGTCTTTCTCTTTTTTGTATGTGGGTCACTGCCACAGCATGGCCGCCAATGAGTGGTGTAAGTCTGTGCCTGGGATCCGAACCCACGAACCCCGGGCCACTGAAGTGCAGGGCGCTGGACTTTACTACCAGGCCACGGGGCTGCCCGTTTAACTTTTTAGGAAACTGCCAGGGCCAGCCCCGTGTCTTAGCGGTTAAGTGTGTGCGCTTCGCTGCTGGCGGCCCGGGTTCGGATCCCGGGCACGCACCGATGCGCCGCTTCTCTGGCCATGCTGAGGCCGCATCCCACATATAGCAACTAGAAGGATGTGCAGCTATGACATACAACTATCTACTGGGGTTTTTGGGGGGGAAAAAAAAAAAGAAACTGCCAAACTGTTTTCTAAAGTGGCTGTATCATTTTACATCCCTGAACTGGCAGTGATTAAAGGCTTCCCAGGCGATCCTAGTGGACAGCCAGGACTGAGACCCTGCGTTAACGGCAATGTGTGCGGGTTGAGCTGAAGGTCTGGGAAATGTTGACTAGGAGTCCCTGGAGTCTAGGAGCTCCCAGCTCATGCTCGGTATAGTCCCACAGATGTCTCAACCCAGGACACGCACTGGAGTCTCCTGCGGAGCCTTTTAAAAATACAGTGTCTGCCCTGTCTCCCCCCAGAGAGTCTGATATAATTGCTCTGGGGGCGGGGGACAGGGATTGGGGCTGTGTCAGGCATCACAACTTTTTAACAGCTTCCTGGGTGGTTTTGAGCACAGAGTGACCAACTGTCCTGGTTTGCCCAGGACTGTGCGGGCTTCCAGTGACGTGAAACTTTCAACAATAAAACTGGGAAAGTCCCAGGTCAACTTAACACTCGGTCACTCTATCTGTGGGCCACCAGCACAAAGAGCCCGGGCTTCGGTGTGGGATAGACTTGTCAATCTGCCCCTGGACCCTGGAGTTATAGCTCAGGGTTGGGGTGTGTGTTTGGGGGTGGGCATGTATAAAAAGGAAAGTGGGGGGACATGAGTTGCCAGAACAGACTGTGGGCTGATTCCTTCTCTCCATTTTATGTTTTGACCAGGGACAACTCAGAGATGCCTCAGCTAGGAGTTTTGGTTGCTGTTAAGAAGGAGAGAAGGGGCCGGCCCCATAGCCTAGTGGTTAAGTTCAGCCGGGCATGGACATACACCACTTGTCAGCGTCCATGCTGTGGCAGCGACCCACATACAAAATAGAGGAAGATTGGCACAGATGTTAGCTCTGGGCGAGTTTTCCTCAAGCAAAAAGAGGATTGGCAACAGATGTTAGCTCAGGGTGAATCTTCCTCAGCAAAAGAAAAAAAAAAAAAGAGGGAGAAAAAAAATAAAGCACAATTTTTCTGAGAAAATATATGGTGAGGCAGCGTACTGCAGTGGCCTCTGGAGCCAGACCACCTCACTTGAAAACCCCGTTTGGGGGCCGGCCCGGTGGCGCAAGCGGTTAAGTGTGCACGCTCTGCTGTGGCGGCCTGGGGTTCGCCGGTTCGGATCCTGGGTGCGCACCGACAATAGCTTAGCAAGCCATGCTGAGGCGGCGTCCCATATAAAGTAGAGGAAGATGGGCATGGATGTTTGCCCAGGGCCAGTATTCCTCAGCAAAAAAAAAGAAGAAGATTGGCAGATGTTAGCTCAGGGCTGATCTTTCTCACACACACACACAAAAAAAGGAAACCCAGTTTTACCCTGACCATTAATAACTGTGTGATCTTGGGCAAAACACCTAACTTCTCTGCTTCAGTTTCCTCATGGATAATATATGTACCACACAGGAGATGTCTTGAGGATGAATGAGTTAATA
Organism: Diceros bicornis minor; assembly: GCF_020826845.1. Lineage (NCBI taxonomy): Eukaryota > Metazoa > Chordata > Mammalia > Perissodactyla > Rhinocerotidae > Diceros > Diceros bicornis. The sequence goes on along the minus strand of NC_080742.1, from coordinate 12,677,933 downwards.
TATGTAAAGCTCTTTAAAAAAATGATGCCAGCATGTTCTAAGTGCTACAGAAGTGTTTGTTATTATCATCTTAATAGCCTTTTTAAAATGTGAGGAAGGGGAAATCATGACTAAGCATAGTCTCTATAACCTGTGTCCACAGGCTGTCCTACTTGGTTTCCTATTGAAAGATTTTTTTGTGTAAGTTTTCAGATCTTGTGTTGCAGCTTTAAAAACTATAATCATGGTTCTATGTGGCAATGTCAGAGGAACTAAAGGTATATTTACCGTACACTTAATGTTCTTGTGCAAATTGTAAGGGAGAAACAAGTTTGGAACCTGATAATTTTATTTTCACCAAGTTGTTTTATTGGTGAGCTGCATTTTTAGAGTTTTTTTAAAAAACCAGAACACAGTCTAGTGGTGACACCATATTAGTCTTTGTGTTAGGCAGGCTAACCCAGAAGCCTGTTTTCGCTTCACAGCTGTGACTTAACAGGTACACAGGGTTCTGTGGAACTCAAGTCTCAGAAGTTCCACCTCAGTCTTTGTGAAATGGTAGCATCAATCATCTGAGGCTCTGCCGCATCCACTCAGAAGCTGTGTGCAGCCTCTCCTCCTTCTTCATTGAGCTCAAAAAGCAAAAATGCTAAAAACATTTTTAAACATGAATTTAAATCCATTTTGCAAAACAGGAAAGCATAGAAAATATCAAGCGAGTGGCCATAGTACAAAGGAGAAAAGGAGAAGTTTGGGATGAAGGATCTGGTGCTCTGGTATCCCCTTTACAGTACTTCATTAGAATTATCATTTTTTTGAAATTCTGAACTAGTTTAAGACTCATAAGAAGTTGCGAAATAGTACAAAGAGTTCCCATGTAGCTTTCCTTTGACTTCTCCCAAGGATAACATCTTACATAACCACAAACATTGTCACCGTCAGCCTAGGAGATCAAGGTTGGTACAATACCACTAACTCAGGAATAGACCTCATTCGGATTTCAGCAGTTTTTACAGAAACTCCTTTTTCTTCTGTTCTGTTTCATTTTTGAGGCTACCTCGGTATTTCAGAATATCGTAAACTGAGCCTAAATTTAGCTCCCATCACACCAACTAGGTCTGTTGAAGCTTTAATTAGGTCCATCAAATTGAAGCCCAGAACAAAATTTATGAACAACAACATACTCTGAGCTTCTAAATTCTTTGTGTGTGAGATGACCCCAGACGATCTCCTATTTACACAATTTCCGCAGGCAGTCAAAGACCCTGTTCCAAGAGGCTTCCCCACTTGCTAGCTGTGTGATCTTGACCAAATTACTCGACTTCTCTGAATTTGGTTTTCTCATCTGTCAAATGGGGGTAATAATTTTACAGACCTCATAGATTTATTGCGAGGATTAAATTGGAAAAGATGTGAAACACATAATCAATAACGTCATTGGTTTAACACTAGTACTACTTACCGCCACCATCACCACCAGTACCACCGCTACCATCACCAGGGGAATCCCTGTCCTTTTAGCCATTTTCTTGATGTTAGGGCAGTGCAGATATGGCTTAGAGCTAGGAGTCCACTCTGGGTGCAGACCAGAAGTCTTTACTCTCCTGGCAGTTGGCAGATAGTGGGGCCAAAGGGTGTGGTCTCTCATGGCTGGGGTGATGGCTAGGTGGCATACAATCCCATCTTTCCTGGCTGAAACTGAGAATGCAGTTCCCAAAATAATGCTACTGCGTTGATATCAGACTTCAGGTGCATCGTGGGGTCTATGGGCTTCTGTGGGTTGTCCTGCAACCTAATCACCCTTGATATTGCATTTAAATGGAAGAATATATTAGGTTCCAAATGAAACATTTGGAGCACAGCCCACAGAGTGGGGATTGCTTATACAAGAAAAACAGAGAATTATTTGTACATTATTTTTGAAACTAAGACATCTGCTTTGTCCCAATGCCCTTTTCAAGCAGAAATAAGTTTAAAAGAAAAATAAAAAGAGATAAAAAATTGTTGGTTTGAATGTGGGTCATTTCCAAACGATAGCAAAGTTCTCCTTTTTGGTCTTACTAATAGATTACATTATTTCATGTAGTTTAACATGAATTAATACAGTATTGCTGGTCATAAGCACGTCTGTGGCATTGGCCAAAATTGGTGCTCTGGAACTGGCTTGCGCAGGCTCACAAGAGTCAATTGTGTACCTCTCTCCCTCCTCTGTGGTCAACGAGGTCATAATGGTAGCTTGAAACTGGTCAGCCGGATGGGTGTATTAACATCACAGAAGCCAGCAAATTCTTCCCTTTTCACCCCCAAAGCCGGATGTTTGACATTTACCAGCACACCACTGACTCTTTTATTTTTTAATTCAACAAACATTGTATGCCAACTGTATGCCTGCCACTATTTTAGGAACAGTACAGCATTGAACAAGACAGCCCCTTGGAACTTTAAGAGGATCTCTAAAGATAAATGCAAAGTCCAAGAAAACGTGAAATATACATGGTTTTGAGTGAAAAAGCCTCAGATGTCAGTGCATACTGGATGGTGAGCTGCACCGAGCTTTACCAGCACAAAATCTCCCTTGCGGAAGCCCCCTGTGGAGAAGGATGGCTCTTAAAGCCATCCCAAGTGTTCCATTTCTAACCACCTCCAGGAAAGTGGATTCCACAACTATTCATTGTAATCAGTTATGTTTGATCACTTTTAGTTTTCCTCTGGTCCTGTATCCAGCCGTTAAAGCCGCCGAGCCCAGAGCTGAACACTGTACTCTGGTAAACACAAATGTGAGATCACCTGATGGCTCCTGTGGTTCAGCATTATTTAGGCTCCTGATATTACACTTACCTAAATTTTAAAAATATCAAAGCAACACACACCAATTGTAACAAATTAAAATTCTATAGTTGATGATGAAAAGAGAGACAATCTCGTACCTCATCCCACCCCAAGGTAACTCTCTCTGCTGGGCCTGGTGGCCTTGAATCTTAATGTTCCATTCAATTTTTCCAGAAAATAACCCTTCAGTCCCCTGCTGGGGGAGAGCAGCCACCTGGCTGCACGTGGGAGGTAAAGGGAGCTCTGGGGGTCCAATAACCTCATGTGAGACTTTCAAACCCCCCTGCCCCATTTTCAACCCACGGCTGCACCCCCTCCTCTGTGGTCCCTACTGCCTCTTGAGGATTTGGGGAGAAAATGGGCTTTTCATTAGCATTCCTCTCAAACCACTTTGTAACTTTCTTCTTTCTGCTAAGACAATTATCGCTCCAAGTCTGCCATTTACCTTTTGTGTCTGTGTGTAAACTCTTAAATTTCAAAGTGCACAGTGAAATGAATGAATCTTAAGTATATAACCTGATAAATATTTCACCAATGATTATATTCATTTAACAAGCTCCCAGGTCAAGATACAGAACATTTCCAGCACCAGAAACCTCCCTTTGCCCCCCAAAGGTAACAGCTAGTCTATAAATCTGTCTGTTTGTATTCATGGCTTTAATTCACCAAGGTTACTTTGAATGCCAATTCATTAATTAAAATGTTGAGCAATGCTGGGCTCAGCGTGGACCTGGCAGGAATGTTCTCCAAGTGTTTGAAGGTGAGTGCCGGCCTGGAGGCGCCCTCTCTGGCTCTGTCCTCCAGCAGAGGAAGGCGGTCCTCTACTCAGTGCTGTGCGTCCAGTCCATATCAAAAGTTTCTCAGTTTATTGAGTTTGACAGAACCAAAAGACTTGTAAAAATTGCAAACAAAAACAGAAACCTGCATCTGATTCTTTCTGAAAGAAAAGACCCCAGGTCATGTTTTTCCTATCCATTTTCTTCACTTCTATGGGGCTCTGTCTTTGCCCTATTCCAATAATGTGCCAGAATTGTTACCCTCTCTCCCTGCCAGCCCCCAGCACTGTGTCTGGATTATACAGGAACATGAGGGAGATTGGGGGGCAGGGTTTAGTGTTAAGACTGGCTAGGAAATCAGATAGGGAAGTGGAGTGAGTAGAGAGAAAACGAAAATCCTAATACAGACAGCACAAGCTCCTATTTTAATAGCAGCTTCTGTAGTACTTGCTCAGGTTGCAGAGGAAGCAAAGGCTTTTGTGATGATGATGTTTGCTTTGATTAAAAATTTACTTAAATATTTGAAGGGGAAACTCAGAAAAGTTCCAAAATTTCTTTTTTTTTCCCTTTTTTGCTGAGGAAGATTTGCCCTGAGCTAACATCTGTTGCCAATTTTCCTCTGTTTTTTTGCTTGAGGAAGATTAGCCCTGAGCTAACATCTGTGCCAATCTTCCTCTACTTTGTATGTGGGTTGCCGCCACAGCATGGCTGACGAGAGGTGTAGGTCTGCACCAGGAATCTGAACTCGAAAACTCTGGGCTGCCAAAGTGGGGCATGCTGAAGGAACTTAACCACTATGTCATGGGGCCAGACCCCCCAAATTTCTTAAATTGAGAGAACCTTTCCAATGTTAATGACCTTAGATCAGATTTGTGTTTTGAATTGTCACAATAAATGCAACACCTTCAAGCTGTTGGCAAGCTTCCCACAGTGATTCTGCAATGACTCAGGCTTGTGTGGGTCTGATTTGGTTTTTGAGGCATTCAGCTTTTTTGCACCTTCCTCACTTACTTTTCTAGTTGAATGGCTTATGAAGATGTAATAAATAGAAAATAAACATATTAAAATACACTCCTGGGAACTTTGCACAGAAACGTGGAAATCTAAAACCTGCTGCTCTGGAAGAGCCCCACCCAGGTCAGAAAGCAAGAAATAATCCGTTAGGCAAGTAGTTATTGCCTAATAGGAAAAATCAAAAGGGAGAAAAATATTTAAGTGTAGTAAAATAAATTCCAGAGACCTGAGTAAATCAACTAGGAGACACAGAATTTTAAAATACTTTTATGGAAAAATCCACAGTGGCTTAGGAAGAAAAATCTGCAGATGGAGTTTTATTTCTACAGGAGGCAGTGAGATACAATGGAAAGAGTGCTAGATTGAAGGGAGAACAGGCTTGTCCGTCAGCCAGCTATGCAGTCTTTGTCCCTCATTTGACCTCTCTGTGTCTCAGTTTCCTCACCTGTGGAAGAGGGTCTTTAAGATCATTTCTGGTTTTCACATTGATTCTCCAAGCCTATGACTAGTTTTGGAGGCTTCTCAGAGTTCCAGGTTTGGAAAACAGTGTATGGGCTCCTTTCAAAATGGAGTCAGAAGTCACCCAGGCTAGCACAATGACGAGCGGCCAGTCATGGACAAAGCTCAGAACCAATGGATAAACCACATCCTTGGTGCCTAAACGCCACATTGATGTTTTGTGACCGTGGATAATCCAATTGTACAAACATTTATTTGCAATGTGCTTACTATGTGCCAAGCTTCAAATCTGCTGGCTCTGATTTTTTCTTCTGCACAATAGTGAAAATATTCACTAGGGCCTGAGGCTAAATGCTGAGAAATATGCCTTAGTTGGTCTGAGAGCCTTGGCTGCAAGTGGCCTTGCTCTGCCCCTGGTGTGCTCATACCACTCTCTAAGACTGTCTTCTCCTGCCAGGACCTTGCTTTGATCACGAATCTCAAATGTGCTCTCAACACTGTGGGGCAATCCAGTTTCCTTCTTTACAGTAATTCTTTCTTTACTGTTCTCAAACTCCTCCCAAGCTCTCACCTACATTCAACTTGACCCATAGTCACTGAGAAAATGGAAGCCATCCGATGGGAATTCACACATCTTCCCAACAGTGAATCTACAAGCTGATTTCTTCCCCATCTCCCTGGAGGACGTGTCCCTCTTCCTACTGTTAAGTTAATTAAGCAAGGAGGCCATTAGACTGAGGTGGCTCTGATGCCCTGGCGGCCTCCTTAAGCACACCAAAATCGAAGCCTGTAAATGCCTCAAGGAAACGAAATCAGAATGCTAAAGACAACCAATCACAAACAGCCAACTAGGCGTTAAGCTATAGCCAATCAATAGTTTCCTTACTTTGCTTCTGCCTTTTCTCCATAAAAGTCTCCGCGAGCTCCTGTCGGTGGAGTGCTTCTAACTACTTCCGGTTTCGTGCTGCCTGATTCGAATCCATTTTTGCTCAAACTCTTAAAATTTTTAATATGCCTCAGTTTATCTTTTAACACTACAAAGGTCAATACCTCCGCATGTGTTCGGGTTCACCTCCCTCATGCCTTCTCAAACACTTCCCTTCTTTTTTTTTTATCACTGCTTCTTCAACCTCTCCCTCCTCTATTGTCCTAGTCTCACCAGCATATGAATTATAATCTGGTCTCTTCTCCCTTGAAAAACAAAAATAAACAAAATCCAAACATTTCCTTGTGCCTTCTAATGTCCTTAAGACTTGTCTACACAACTGAGTTTCCTTCACACCACTCCCCTCTGGCTTTGGCCCCTGCCACGTCATCACACCTGCTTTGCTGAGGTCACTGTAGTGGGTTGAATAGTAACCCCCTCAAATGATATGCCCAAGTCCTAACCCCCAGAACCTGTAAGCGTGAACTTACTTGGAAAAAAGATGTAATTAGTTAAGGATCTTGAGATGAGATCATCCAGGATTTAGAGTGGGCCCTAAGTCCAGTGACAGATGTCCTTATAAGAGAAAGGTGGCAGGAGATTTGAGACACAGGAGAAATGGCCGTGTGAAGATGGAGGAAGAGATGGGAGTGATGCATCCATAAGCCAAGGAATGCCAACGACTGCATTCCTTGTCATTAGAAACTGGAAGAGGCAAGGAAAGATTCTCCTCTAGAGCCTTCAGGGAGAATGTAGCCATGCTTGATTTTGGACTTCTGGTCTACAGAATGCTGACAGAAGGAATTTATGTTGTTTGAAGCCACCAAGTTGTTGTAATTTGTTCTGGCAACCCTAGAAAACAGTCACCAATGACCATGTCGCAAAATCCCAGACACGATACCATTTCTATCTTCCACCTGCAGCAGTATTTGACTCAGTTGACTGTTCCTTCCTTGAAACATCTCACAGCCTGGCTTCCAGGGAGCCGCTTTCTGTTGGGTTCTCTCTTCTCTTTGTGAATGCTTCATCTTAGGGTTCTTTACTAGCTCTCTGCTTCCATCTACCCTCTAAATGTCTGCTCTTCTCTCCCTACATTCTCTCAAGTAATCACATCCATACCTGTGGCTCTAAATATCATCCATACACTACAGATTCCCAAATTGATGCCCCCAACTTAGACCTGCTGCTCGCTCAGTCGTGTGTATACGTCTTCCTGACATAGCAGCCTAGGTGTTTCATAGTAATCTCACACATGAGCGAACATACACTCACAAAACAGAACTTCAGATCTTCTTGAAACACTCCTCCTGTCTGCCTCCTAAAAGAAGTCCTCTGGTTTTCCACATCTAAAGAAATGCATCTCTACCCAATACAATTGCTCTATCAGGAACCTGGGAGTCATGCTTTCCCTTACTCTCACGTCCAATTCCTAAGCAAGTCTTGTCCATTTAATATGTAATATATATCTTGAATCCATTCACTTCTCTTTATATCTACTATCATCATCCTGGGGCCACACTAACGTTATGTCTCACTTGGTCTCTTGCAATAGGTTCCAAGTGATTCTGCACACAGCAGCTAGAGTGATCTTGTAACAGATCTGATCATTCCATGCCCCTACTTAAAGCCCTTCAAAGGATTCCCACTGAATCGAGCACAGAATCCAAACTCTGTGAGGCCTTTTGTGACCTTACCATGCCTTCTGTCCATCTCTCTCCCCCTGCTGTCCACAATGGATCTTAGGCTTCAAGAGCTTACCAAGGGACCATCTCTGCCTGGGATTCTGTCCCTCACACTCTGTGCCTTCAGCTCACTTCCTGAGGGAACTCCCTGACAGCAACCCCTTCACTCGTTTTATGTCCATTTCTCCTGTTATTTTCTCTGTCATAGAACTCAATTCTTTCCACCATGGCATTTGCCACAATCTGTAATTACAGATTTGATTGTGTTTATTTATTTATTGTCTCCCTCATGGGATTGCTTCCAGAAAGCAGCTGCGACTGTGTCTATTTCTCATCACTGAGCACAGAGCGCCTGGCTCAGGGGCAGCCACAGGCTCCATAAATACTTGTGGAATGAATTCACTGTCTTCTCTTCTACACCTCAAACGTGTGTTCTAGCAGGAAGGCTCGTCTGGTGAGAACGCTTTCACCCAAAAGAAAAACAAATGAACAGAAATCTACATTTTATGAAAACCCGAAGACTGTTTTACAAACATATAAATTATTTTATTTACAAAGCCATGTTACAAAAACAAAAACAAAAAAGTACAATCGCTCACCGGAGAATGTCTCCAGGCCTGGTGCTGAACCACGGCAGTATCGATAGATACATGTTTGTTCTTTCCTCTTTAAAACTGTAAGCCATAGAATTTACTATTTACACCTACTTGAGACATTGATTCTGCTTACAATATCACAGGCATGGAATGAATTCTATCTGATAGTGCTAATACATAAAGGTGCCGGACAAAGAGAAATACTTAGTGTTACAAAATATGGATCGTAGAAAAGAAACCCACTCCACAAGTGTGGTATTTGTTTCGAATGTCTGGACATGCTTTCTTCAAAATTTTTCTGGAAAAGGGTTCTAAAATTGGTAGTAGGAAAGGACAATGAGCAGGTGCAAATTCTCGTCTGTGCAACAACAGTTATTTAATATACCCCATGACTGACCAGCTACGTAAAACCCACAGAGTTTTGTTAAAGTGCCATGGGCTGACAGCATAACAAAATATAAGGTGTAAATAGAAAATTTCTTTTTTTTCCTTTTTTAAAACAAGAGTTCACTGAGAATCAGCAATAATAGAATTTGCTGTATAAACTATTCTCTACAAAGGTTGATCAGCTTTATTTACAATTGGTACATTGATACAAAAGAAGGCATACAAGTTATCCAGGTCGCTTTTTTTATGGCTGACAGGTCTATGCATTGCGTTATGCTTAACCACCAGAGCTTTCGAGCCTCTCTGGCTGGCGACAAGTCACAAGATCGTCAGGCAAATGGGGGTGTGTGCAGTCAAGGGGCTGGGAGAGAGGGCTGAGCGGGGTGTACGGAACAGAAGTACCCAAAGGATACCACCCTAAAAACGCTTTATAGGCTGGTCCAGTTGAACTCCATGAAAACAAACCCAAAGGAAACCTTTTATTTGCATTCCATTTTTCAACTTGTGAGTTTTTAATACATCATATAACGTAACCTGTGGTGGATTGTGAAGGAAGAGACACCGTGGGTTTTCCCTTTTTGCTGTTTTCCAGAAATGTCCTCACCTTGGTTAGAGCCAGTCTTTCACCAAGTAAGCAGCATTCAGTGGGGGAGCCTCTTTATTCCAGCTTGCAATTCAACATGTAGAGAGCTAACATGTTTAAACCCATGAATTGCTCCTTTAGTCCCTGTCGAGACATTATTTCTCAGAAGCAGCCACTTAATCTCTCAACCTGTATTTTTTCCCTCTTTGAGTGTAAAAGTTTATAAATCAGAGGGTTATTTTGTTGCTGAGATTTTTTTGTTTTGTTTCTACTCCTGCAAGTTTTACAACTCAAAATAAATTATAAAAAAACAACAGACTTCTAAAACCAAACAAGACAAAAATTGTGCAAAAATAACAAAGATATGTACATACTTTTCAGTCTGAAGAAATGTACAATAAAAACATAATTCAAAGAACATTTTAAAAATATAAACATTGCTTAAACTTTCCTAAGTTTCATATTGTTTCTGAAACTATTCTGGTCAGTTAGCTCTGTAATATAGTAAAACATAAATTATTACAAAATTAACACTATAAAAATTTACTTTTAAGAATATCTTCTAAACTTTTTTCCAAAGGGTCTAACCTTGTTTATAATTTCTTAAACATTTATAAGTCTTAAAATCTGCCTTAACCTTTTTTTTTAAAAAAAGAAAAAGTAACAATCTTCCCTTCAATTTGCAGTCTCTTTTTCCCAAGACGTAAATAAACCGGCATATAAGTGCACTTTTAACACTGCAGAAATAAAAATGAAATCATCTGAACTAATGTCCTGGTACCTAATATCAACTCCTGATTTTTAAAAAAATCTTCATTTTATATTAAAAATTTTAGTATCCTATAAGAAACACTGTCAGTGCAATTCCATTGATGCAAATCACTCCATTTGCCTCCCGTCTTTGCAAAATCCAATCATGTGGTGAAACTTAACAGTAGTCTGATCTTTGGGTTGGGGCGGATGGGAAAGAAAAGGAAAACTTTAGGGTGGGGACGAGGGTTTGTGTCCAGCTGCAAAACTGGCATTCCTTTTCGGTTTAGGGATGAAGCAAAACCTCCTAGGATCTCTGCCATTATCTCGTATGCAAAGACACATGATGAATCGCACAGAACACCTATTTTATATCGTGAATTCCTTTCCTGACTGATTCCCCATCAGAGCTTAGGGTATTGCTTTCTGTCAAAACTCCAGTGTGAACACTTTCAGAGCTGCAGGCCTCCAGCTCCTCAATTCGGCCGCTTCCAAATAAATGGCTCTTCCCCGCTAAGCGGTGGCTCGGCCCTAGCGCCCCTTCCTGTGGTGGCTGTATCTGAGCTGGGGCCTCTGATGACCTAGCACAAGCTGATCTATGGAGGTGCCGATTCCATGGGGCCCTGTGGCCCAGGGCACGGAGGTGGGTGGGCAATGCTAGTATGTATCATCACCAGAAGTCTGACACTTAAGCCCCCATGGGAGCTTTCCCCTAGACCCTTCCTTCCTCCTCTGCTTTTTCTCCACTTGCCTAGCCCAAGAGGGCAGCCTGAGAGCTTCCACAGCTGTGGGCACTGTGCCTCCTCCTGAGTGGCTTCCTGGGGTCTCGTGCCCTTTTCCCTGGGATTCCTCCCTCTCTGGCTCGCCCTGCCTTGGGTCCCTGTGCACGGTGCCCTGGAAAGGATTTTGCGCACGGATTCCTAACAAGCTCAAATTACCACAGTCACCCACTTCCCACATCTTTTAAGGGATATCTTCCCCTGCCCTCATCTCTGCTTCCTGCCACCTCCTCCCAGGCCTGTTCCAGGCCCCGTCTCTGACCCAGTGTATCCTTTCTGAGCTGCATAGCTGGACAGCGGTATTGGGTCAACCACATCATTAAATGGCTGCTGTTCTCAATTTTGCCCATAGCATCTGGCTCCCGCCGTGCGGCACCACAGAAATCTGATGAGGGCATCCGGCCCACCCTCCAGCTCTCTGCTCTCGGCTCCCGAAACACAGGCTCCTCCCAGCAAATCCCCCTCCTCCAGCACACCGTCCAGAGGGGATCCTGTGGCAGCCAGCTCCTTCTGATGGCCAGTGGGGACTCAGGGAGTGGCAGGTCAGAGGGGATGGAAGAGATGGGTGGGAGAGGACAAGGAAAGGGCACTGCAAGTGCTGAAGTTCCAGAGTTTCAGACGACGCCAACCAGGACTGACATTCTGCAGTGTCTGCTTTGTGGCTGGAGCACAACGAAGGTGTGGCAGGAGAATGAGAAGCTAGAGGGGTGACCCCAAACTTGGAAGAAGGTGTACACGTGGCAAATGAAAGAACGGAAACCAAACACTGGTATCGTTTTCTATAAATCTCAAATCCACGTTCTTTTGCCTTTTTCTTTTTCTTCAAAACTAAAAATTGGTCAATTAAAAAAAGAATAAAGGCCAGAGCCACAGGAAAGAGACTCTTACTGCCCCCACCCCCACCCCTCGGCCTCCCGGGGTGGGAGCGGGTGGCCAGGCATTGGTTCAGAAGTGGCTTCATAGTCTTGTTACGGAAGAGTCCTTATCCTGCCCATTCTGTTTGTGGTCTTCTAGGAAAGAAAAGAAAAGCTTATTTCAAAATCATACTTTTGGGATTACCCACGAGAATTCAAGAACAGAGGCTCAGTTTTCTCATCTATAATAATGAAAAGGGTACCATCCCACCTCTTGCATTTGGAAAGGGCACCTGTAATAAGCAAATGAGGTGATGGATGTAAAGGACTCCATAAATGTAGATCCTAGCTGTAGAGGAACATGCAGGGACGAATTCCATGGACATTCATGGGGTTCCTTTCCAGGAGAGAGGACTGGAATAATTGCTCTGTTTTTGTTTTTTTTTCTCTAGTAGTTCATCTTTTCCTACCTAATCTATAGATAGCATGGAAAATGATTTGAGAAGTGTAGTATTGGGTTAAACAGAGGCTTTGGAAACAGAGGTTTTGGGTTCAAGGTACTTAGCCTCTTAGTCCAGGCATCTTCATCTATAAAATGAGGATAATTGTTTTGTCCCTCACAGGGTTGTTAAAAAGTTTAAACATACTTAACGTACGTATGTAAAGGGCTTAGCATAGCACCCGCCCCGCAGAGAAAGGGCTCAACAAGTGGTAGCTATGGTTATTATCATTACGTTTGTTAAGGCTGACAGCCAGCATCCGGTGCCTGGAGCTATGGATGAAGACACCAGTGCCTGGTACGGGCGAAGTGTGGGCTCTGGGCACACCAGCCCCTGTGCAGGAGGCCTGCCAGCAAGAGAGGTGATTGCCAGAGCATGGACGAGCCCCCACCCCCCACAGAGGATTGGCTGCAGGTGCTCAGGCACAAAAAGGGCCATAGTGACTCAAAATGGTGGAGACACCGTCCGGGCTGGGGACAAAACTGTTTCCCTATAATCTTGCCCCAGACTCTACCCAAGATTTGTGGGGAAACCCTAAAGACCAAAATGCAGACAAACACATTGCAATTTGGTATCTACACAACCTACAGCACATCTAAGATCACATAACAGCCATATATGTATTTTCTCCAATTGTGTATATAACACACACAACCCCGCCCCCCACCTCCCTGGTCTCTGCTGGACGCACACACACTCTATTGGAGAAAACCGTGTCGATACACTGATACTCTCACACCTCAAGTTTATGAAAACTCCTAAATCTAGTTTGAAGATTCCCACCATGCAACCACATCCTGAACGGATCTACAGCCCACCAGAGGCCTGGAGAGAGCACTGACATCCGCCACAAGCAAGGCCCTCCAGTCATCCTCATCTTATTTAATTTTCACAATAACCTTAAGAGGTGGGCATCGATTCTGCCATTTAACAGAAGAAAAAACTGAGACTCAGAGAAGTAATCTGCCTAATATCATACAGCTGCTAATAATAACAGCTAATATTTGTGTGTGTGTGTGTGTTAGGCATTTTCTAGAGGCTTTATGTGAAGAAATTAATTTAATCCTCACAAAAGCCATATGAGGTCGGGGCCATTATGATCCCCACCTTATAGGTGAGGAAACTGAAGCACAGAGAAATTAAGTAACTTGCCCAAGGGCATACAGCTAAATAAGTAGAAGGCCTAGCTTTGGAACCAGGCAGCCACGCTCTTAACTGGCGATGAGATTGGAACCAGGGTCCGCCCCAAAGCCCACATTCTTTCTGTCCTGCTGATGACCCTATGTTTTTTTTGCCCCCAGTAACTTACCTGTCGGCTGTGTCCTGGGCTGGATATGCTTGAAGGACTGGATTGTGGCAGAGTTAGGCTGCTATTTTTCCCAACCTGAAAGACACCAGAGAAGCCCTACTCAGATACACGAGCCAGTTTGGGAAAGACCCACCGACACCACGCGTCGCCAGGGGAAAGGAGAAGCGCTGCCTGATGACATGCTCATTTTCCTCACGTCAATTTGGAACTTGCGTTTTCCTCCCTCTTCAATGGCAGAGAAAATGAAAATGTTTCAGTGGGTACCTTGATGATGCCCCTGTCATCCCAGAGGGGAAGCAGAATGGAGGGGAACTCTTACTGTGCTCCCCAGTGTAGACTGCAACCTTCAGGGGTGAGGATGAAGGCATCCTACGAGAGGCCTGGCCCCTCCTGGGAGCCTTTCAACAGAGGCCCAGCTTTTCCACCTGGGGCCAAAGGGTTACACAAACTCATCCACCTCTGAGCTCACTCCCAGACCCACCTTGTTCCTAGCCCAGACTCCCTTGGACCAGCTGGGGATAAAAGCTGGGGTCTTTTTCTGTGTCAGTTTCCCCAGCCAGGAGACACAGCGTGCACCTCGCTGAGCTGGGTCCTAGGAGGGCAGCGCTGGGGGCCAGTGGGTGCGGCCGTGCAGCTCCTCCCCTTCATCTGTGACTGTCCTCAGGTGGGTACTGCTCCCACAGGCAGCTCCTGCCTGCAGCCTATAAAGAGCTCGTCCCCTACGTTAACTCGCCTTTGCAGAAAGACGTCTGCCTTCCATTTGCAGTCTTGTCTTGTGTTCAATTTAATACCTCTGTGGCTAATTCTGGCCTTACACCTACCACATACCATGAAATAGATCCCCAATTGGTCCCCAAAGCACAGGTTTACCTCGAATTTCTCACCCTTACGCCGTGCCTCTCCCAATCTCCTAACAGAATCCACAAGGATTCCAAAGGCCTTTCCCCAACTCTTGGAAATCACCGATGGTGACCCCAGACCAAGCCTATTCTTAACCTGGTGACAAGCACCCAGGTGTCCCCTGCATTAGAGAACTAATGCTGACTAGACCCAAGGCAGCCATTACATCCGTCAGCTTTTTTGGTTTCCCTCCTGATGAGGACTCTCTGGTGGAGGCTTGTTTGCTCCTTTCACCACTGGCTTTGACTCATTCATCATGTTTACTAAACATTTCATACACCCTACAGACCAAAAAGTCAACAGAACATTTACTCAACACAGAGCCATGGAGGTTAAGAGCCCAGACTCCAGAGCCAAATTGCCTGGGCGTAAATCCCAGTCCTACTATTTACTTGCTGTGTGACTTTGGGCACATTGCTTAACCTTCCTGTGCCTCAGTTTACTCATCTGTAAAATGGGGGTAATAACAGGTAATGATTAAATGAATTAATACATCTTTAGTGCTTGAACAGAGCCCATCCCATAAGCAAGTGTTATCTGCTAGAGCTTTATCTAAAATGGGTGACACTATGGCCTGGCTGCTTAGGGTGTGGCCTGCAAACTGGCACAGCAGCGCTGCCTGGGAGCCTGTTAGAAATGCACTCTCAGGCCCCACCCCAGACCTGCCCCCTCAGACTCTGCATTTTAATGCGACCCCCAGGCGATTTGTGTGCACGTTCAAGTTTAGGAAGCCGTGGTTCTGCCCTCCATCCTGAGACCTGGAGGTGGCAGGACCAGCAGTTGAGTCTCTGGGTAGGGCCCTGTGGGTGCTGGCCCCCCTCCCCTATGCCCCTGGAAGTGGGGTGTCAGAAGGGCGGCCCGTTGCCTCGGCTGCAGCCATGTGCAGCGCCCCAGGCTCTGTGAGGACCTGTGTCTCCCCCTCTCTCACCTTGGCCTTGGCTGGCAGCTTGTCTGGCCCTTGAGATCCAAACTTGCTGTTTCTCATGTGTTTACTTGTGATTTGTGAAGCCCCCTCAAGATGTTCTCTTCGTGAGGTTTTAACAAGTCTCATATAAAGATGACACAAAACATTAAAACACCTTTTAAACAACTGCCTCTCATTTCTCCAAAGTCCTTTTTCCCAGATGGGCCAGGATCAGGGTCTGGCCCACTTAGTTCTGTGGTTGTAAACCTGCGGCTGCCTCTACAGTCTGTGTGCGGCGCCCTGGCAGGTGTAGGGCCCCGGGCAGGCCTGCGGCCGCCCTCCCACCAGACTCGGCTCAGAGAACCCCAGGCCGGCCCCTCACCACCTCTGCTCTCTCCTCTGCGCCCAAACAGCACCTGAGCCTGGCGGGGGATGGAGGGCTTTCCTGAGTGGCTTCCCCAGCCTGAGGAGAAAGACCAGAGCTCAAGGGAAAGAAACACGCGTTCCTCCTGGAGCACGCCCCACCTCCCCAGATCTCCGCACCGTACACCCTCCTATTGTACAATGGCCCGAATGCTCCTGTGCCAGCTGGTGTGAGCTGCACTTTTACTTTGGGAAGGAAAGAGTTATACTAGGAGGAGGTGGGGGTCAGGCAGCCTGGTAAAGTGAGAAGGATGGTCACCTGGGAGCCGGAAGCTCAAGTTACCACGCCCCAGGTGGGACCCAGGTCATCATTTCACCTGCCCAGGCCTCGGGCTCTTCCTAAGGGGATTCCAGTAGGTTGGATAAAACTTCTTGGCAACAGAACTCTTCAATGAGATCGTCCTCAGAATCTCTCCAGGCCTCGGTTTCCTCATGTGAAGTGGTGATAACTGCACTGACTGCACTGGGCTGTCATGAGGATTAGATGTAATATTCATACAGTGCTCAGAGCAGTGCCTAGCACGCAGCGAGAGCCGCGAAAGTACTTGTTCATAAACTGCTCTTAGAGCAGAGGGTGAACAGTGCCCGTGGGGAAACGAGAACAGGAGTGGTGCTGGGTTACCTGTCGGAAGCACCTGGCTAAGCGGGGCGCTGCCCAGCTCCCCCAGCCCCCCGGAGCTGGTGGAGGCAGTGCCAGGAGGCCCCTGGAAGGCCAGGTCCCTTACCTGCCGAGAGGAGGTGCTGTTAACGGGATCGGGCACCGGTGCGAGAAGGCTGGGCGGGTTCTTTTTGTGAACGCTATTCATACCAGGCATTTTAGTGATTTTACAGGCTTTGCTACTAGAACTCGAGTTCTTACGCTTTTTTCCTTCTGATTTGTCAAAAGAGAGGGGCAGAGAAGACACGGCATTGTGTGAGGCCAGAGAGAGGTCCCCTGCCAGGGAGGGCACAGAGAGGGGACAGGAGTCACTGCTGCCGCCCACCGCGCCCATGTGTCTCCCTAGGTCTGCAGGGCCGCCGGGCAGCGAGGTCCGTCCCGAGGGCTCCAGTTTGGCACTGAGTGGGCCCCCCCCATTGTTTGAGTTGTGCACAGACAGACTGTTATAGGGAGGGGCCGCCTGATAGGAGTTCAAAGCTGAACTGGCATTCAAAACACAGTTCTTTTTGTGGGGCCCTGACAGTGGAGATGCGAGGGAGGTCTGCAAGGATAATGAGGAGGAGGAGGAGGAGGAAGTCGAAGACTGCGGCTTCCTCTTTTTGATACTTGGAGACTCGTCGCTACGGGTGGACAGGTCTTTGACTTTTGAGGATTTGCTGGTTTTGGTTTTGGATGGCTTGTGGGATGGGGAAGGGATGACAGCTGGTATTGGGGACACGGCGGATGGGGCCTTGAAGGTTGAGTCCATGATGCTGAGGGTTGCAGCCACATGAGGGAAAGCTGTGGTGTGTGACATGAGGGCGCTCGGGTCCGGCGATGTCACAAAAGCTGCGTTTGAGAGCATGGCTGATGTCATTATGTAAGAAGAGGCGAGTCTCGAGCTGATGGGAGCTGAAGGAAGATACACAGCACTGGGGGTGCTGAAAGGCTGTAAAACGGATGCTGGAACAGGGGTGGTGATGTGGGCTGCCGGCGAGGGCATGGGGCTATCTGCCGCTGGAGGGATCTTCCTAAACACGAGAGAAGAGGGAAAGAGAAACCGTGAGAAACAGGCTTGGCATTGCTCCAGAGGCTCGATTAAAGTGTGACCATCGGGGCTATAGAGAAAACCCCGGTAGAACCAGACTATGGAAAATGAAGCCTTGAAGGATGGCACAATCTGAATTATGGCCCTTCCCTGTGGTTCCCCCATTGCAACATCCAGCAACCTATTTTTAATCACTTGCAGGTTTTCAGATCCTTTTCTCCATACGTGGCTACTGGATAATGGCTGATCTGGGTTCATGAATAAAAGGTGAATGTTATTTAGAATATAAATTTCCCCAACTGTATTCCCTCCTTTTTTTTTTTTTGGCAATGATGAGGTGGTTTGTAATGAGAAGTGGTCATTTCACACTTAGGTCCTGGCTTGAAGTAGGCAGTGTGAGGACAGGGCTTTGCCACCTGCACGCGTGGGCCGGAGGGTCCCTCTGCAGCCTCCGCCCACTGCCTCTCAGGGCCACCCAGCCCCTCCTGTCTCCTGCTCTGGGCTGGAGGCAGTGTGGGAAACCCCTCTCCTCACAGGCCAGCATCCTCCTGCACTTGCTGTCTGCAGCCTCTGGTTTACTCTGTGCAGAGGCATTTCCGAGTTAGCTCGCGGCTGCTGGCTCCCGCTGGCCTGGCCCTGGAGGCCTCGGGGCAGTGAGGGTCGGGGCTTGGGAAATGATGCAGATGTCAAGTTGCCCAGCCTCAGGACTGACTTTTTCCTGTTTACTTCCCTCTACTTCAGCTCTCACTCAGAGGAGCTATACTTGGGGTGTGGCTGCCCTTCAAGAGGTCTTCTGTTCCATGTTAGGAAGTGATGAGAGTACAGGGACCCTCACGTATCCAGAGAAGGGGATAAGGAATCTCTAGTTTGTCCTGAAGATAAATGCAGGATATGGGCACAGGAGAACACACAGACGAGAGAGGTCTTCCTGGAGGGTGGGGGTGCCTGGGAGCAAACTCTCTGCCCCCTACCCTTGTGCAGCCAAGGCCAGCACTAGGAGGCAGGCTACTCTGGGGCCTTCCTGCAAACTCTGTCTTTTGACTTGTGCTGGAAACAGTTCCTACCTCCACACCAGGGCCTGGGTCGATGCTGCTGCTATTCTGGGGACAGGGAGGAGCACAGGGGCCTCAGGGTCACTATTTGTTCCTGATTTTGCAGGAAAGGATACTGACCTCAGGAGCCAGGTGAATGTTTCCAAGCTGGCTCTTTCCTAGTCTCATCTTGCTCCCCCTCCCCGTTTCCCCTGGAAATCATCTTCAGTGTTGCCGGGGCTCCCCAGCACTTAGGAACTAGCCCCTCTTCTTTGAAAGCAGCGCTGGAAGGCAGGCAGGCCTGGGACCTGCATCCCGTGGGCTTGGAGCGAGGTGTAAAATGGGGCCTCAGGCAGCCTCTTCTCTCCTTGGAGGCCCCCCACCCACCCCCAACTGCAGCATTAGGACGAGGCGCCAGGGAACTCTGGAAAGAGGCCCCGGGGAGAAAGAAACGGCTCTTCCAGGACTGCTCTCTCTGAGGATTCAGTTTTCTGCCTGCAATTTGGTGGAGCCTGTGGCTTCCATCTTTAGGGTGGGATCCAGAGGAATCCTTGAATACAGAAGCACAACGCCCTGGAGAACATCGGACGGAGGATGTCAAATATGAGAGAAAGATGTTGCCAAATCACCGTGGCCATGATGGTGTTTGACAATCTACTTTCTCTCAAGCCTGAAGAATGTGAAAGATCCTGTCAGCGCTAAGCAAGTGCTCCATCAGCACTGTTGCAATGAATGAATGAGTGAATGAATGAATGGACGGATGGGCGGGTGGATGGGTGAGCAGGTGAAGTCTCAGCAGCAACATAACTATGCATGCTGGGCAAGGACTTCCATATGATCAGACCAGAAAGGTCTACACACGCCCTTAGAACTGTCTGGCATTGCACAACCCCTTCTTCCCCGGGCAGGCCAGGGAACGTTCCTCAGAGTGTGCAGCGTCAGCACGCTCTCCCTGCTGTCTCGGTGGCCTTGCTGTGGTGCTACAGGCATCCCACTCAATGTGTCCCTGACTCAGCTAAAGAATGGATAGAAATACATGTGGGCAGAGGTTTGGCAGTTACTAGTAATAAAAAGTTATTTACAAACACCAAATGGCTCATTTAGAGAGGACCCCAATCAGTGACCTTAACTGGGATCTACTCTGAGTCTCCCAATTTGTAATTTTCCCATTAAATAGTATAAAGTCATGCTTCAACTTATGCTGACAAGCAGAGCTGAAGTCCTCAGTTTTACGTGGCTGACGCTCAGGACTGGGATGGGTGCTGTTTTTCAGCACACTTTCTGTCCCATTCCCTCCTCTCCCCACTAATCATAAGTGGAGGGGAGAAGAGAGCGAGGGGCATGTGGCAGCTCACTGTCTCTGGGAGCCCCTTCCCGCCATGCTAAACAGTTTGTGTGTTTTTCCCGGTGCTAAAGGGCAGTGGATTTCAGCTTTGCGGGCTGTGCCCCGATTTAAGCTTTGCTCGCTGGCCTAGGGAAGCCCCGTACGAAAGCCCACAGATGCGAATCAATGACTGACAGTGCCCAGCCTCCCCTGCCAGCTGGCATGGAGATCCAGATGCTGACCTGGCTGAAAGAGAATACTGTGTTGGCGTCTCCTGATGCAGAGTTAAATGCTTGTTAAAGAAAAAAGAGTCTTGGCCGTTCCTTTTCTTCCTAATGTCTTCCACGCCCCCATCGGCTGCCATCCCTCCAGGTTCGGGCCCGTCGGGGCCTGGGGTTTGGGCAGCGAGGTTGAGAGGGCAGCGGGGTGCTACGCTCTCCAGAGTTGACACCCAGGCAGCCCCAATGTTGCTCAGTGACAGCAGATTGGTTAGGCAAGTCCTGAAAAGGGGGGAGGGACCTGATGCCCTGTGGCTCGGGTTTCTGTGCCTGAGGAGGAAAGGAATATGGAGCTTGAGCTGACAGGACACCAGGTAGCGAAATACAGATCAACACATTCCTTCCGTATGTCTGGGATTTACACTCCCACGACACCGGAGGGCAAAGAGCTGCGAGAATCCTCAGGGCTGCCATCTTGGGGGAGCAAGCACAGAAGGATAAATAACCAAATAACCCCACGTGCAGCGCCAATTTGTTGCTGTTTAGAATGGACACAGGTAGATATCAAGGGTGCCTTTTAGACACGTTGGGCAGTCACTTAAATGGGAAGAAATGATAAGCTTCTCTTGTGGCCCTTTCCTACTTTATAGTGAATGTCAACATTTAGTCCAAATCCACCATGACAGCTTACTGCAGACACATGGGGCTGACGTCTCCTAGAAGTTACGGTCTGGAAGATCTCTGGGCATCAGGGTAAAAAGGGGCTAAGGTGCCAGAACTGCCTGGGAGAGAGGAGGAATCTGGGAGAGGGCAAGGTTTGAATTCCGTTCCCATCCCCACCCTCAGTACCTTCCCATTTCTCAGGAATGCCTTCCTTGTCTTTCCTGGGCTTCACTGGGTAGGCTGAGGGGTTCAGCATTGGCTTTCCAGAACCATCTGGGCCTAGACCTGAGGGATCCATGATTCTAATGGACTATGATATCTTAAGAGCTCACCTTGGTAGGAGGGGGGTGTGGGGATAGCCAGTGGGCTGGCCTTGCATTATCAAGTGGCCGGAATGGCAGTGCCGCATGAGCTGTGGTTTGAGAGGGTCTAGCTTGTTATTCCTTCACAATAGCATTTTCCTAAGTCAAGGTTTCTTCCCTTTTTAAGAATCTCCTATTAAAACGTAAATACATCAGCAGGTGTTGGAGAATAAAGGGACTTTAGAGACATGGAACATAAGCTGGGGTGTAGGTTAGAGAGAAGTACGAGTAGAGGTGAGGAGAGAGTTCTAAGGATGTGGGAAGGGCCAAAGACAAGCTTAACCAACTTCACAACATCGCTCAGGATCTGCCCTGTTAGCCGCTGTACATATTTTTTCACAGGACATTAAACAATTAGAAATTGGTCCATAACCATTACAAAATTTTTAGTACTGACATTGTAGTATTAACATTACAAACAGAAGCATATTCTTCATTTCCTTGGATGTTCTTAGTCATTGCACCTTTAACACTGTTTGGTAAAGAAGATCTTATCTAATGCTCTTTCCATTTAGAAGATTACCAACACAAAAATGGTCTCCAAGGAAGGCAAAGCATACCACACATCATACACATTTCTGAAAAACTATAGGCAAACCATTAAGAAGAGCTGATATTTAAGAATTAATCATGGATCCTGATTTCAGAATCATTTTGTTCTATGAAAAGCCAACTACTGACATTCACTTAGAAAGTTGGGGTTCAGATAGTTGTGGGGCAGCTCTGATCTTATATTGCACAAAAACTGCTCACTTACTTCCACATCTGTGAATTCAAGTGTTTTTCTACCATGGAGTTTAGTGCGAACCGAAAATGATCCCATCTTCTGTCAAACACATAGTACCCTCGTCCCATGAGGCGGCTCCCGAATGAGCAAAACTGTGAGGGAAAAAACATTTTAATTTTGATTACAGGTTAATAAGCTAATATAAACCATACAGAGAAAAATAACATTTGCATAAAAACACACAGGGGTACAATTTTACTCAAAATAAAGAAGCAAATAGTACTGAAGCCAAAAATACTCCTGTGATGCTTTAGTTTGAGCTCTAGGTTTTCTGCAGAACCTCACATTAGGACTCAATAGCGACATTCAATTTTCTACCACTAAGGGCTACCTGCTCTACACCTGGGACTGAGCTAGTATTTTCAGTTACAAAAAAAAAAAAACCCAAACCAGCAGCAACGAGTAGCTAGGGTGATTTTTCAGCACCACCCGCTTATCATATGATCCATCTCCTCGAGGAACTCGGTGGTTCCCTGCTTCTCATCACACTAATGGAAACTGCTTGTTCTGACTCTCTGGGTCTTCTGCCAGCCGGTCACACCTTTCCTATCCGACCTCATCTCCACCTCTCTCAGCACTTGCAGGCTGCCCTGAGACACATTATCACCTCCAAGTTTATGCTCATGATGTTCCCTCTGCCTGCCGTCTCCTTCCCTCTTCTCCCTCTCAGTCCCAATTCTCCCCTCCTTCAGTGCCCCAATCAAGACTCTCGTTTGCAATGGCCCTCTCTGACTAACCTTGCCCCTGTGAACTCCCACGGCACACCCACTGCTTACTCTATTACATTTCCCCGTGGAATCACTACACGACTGTTTCATGTTACACATAATGCCTATGTGCCTGACTTGATCATAAGTGTATAAAGGCCAGGGACCTCACTCTCTTCTTCCTCCTCAGTATGAGGAGAGTAGGGATTTGGGCTAAGCAATGGATTGGAGAGACAAGGTTCCACAAAATGTTTAAAGCAAATCATCACATTTAAAACATATGGCTGAAATCTGAGCAGTCAGATGTTTAATAAACATCATTTGATTATGATGTTAGGACAAGCAGAAGCCGGTAGACAGAAATGCAAGAAGCGGCCTCTGAGAAGGTGACATTTGGCTGGTCTAGAGCTCAGACGAGTCTGCAAATGACTCTATAACTCAAAAGCAGCTTCTCCCCCTTCCCCTGGCCTCTCAGCAGTTCCCTGGCCTCCATCCCAGACACAGTGCTGGATTGGCACTCGCTCCACAAACCCTCCCTGGAACCAGCTACTGGAACAGTTCTTAGGAGGAAATGTAAGACCTTCTCTTTGTTTTGTTTCTGCTTATGTTTGGGGGGTTTTGCATTAAATCTTGCCACCCATCAAATCCGGTACTCCTGATGAAAAACTCTTTTTTGCACTTTCATATTAAGTGCTTACAGACCAAGCAAGAAAACATATAAATGTGCATACAAACACATCTCCAATGTGGAAGCTGGTCCCCAGCAGCATGTGGGAATTGTTCCAGGTCTAGACATCTTTTCTTCCTTCTTCTAGTTGCTAAAGACACCCTGGATGAGTGTTCATTACAAAAAATGATTTAATGTATTAATTGACCATGAGAGAAAGGACAAAGCAAAGAAACAAATCCATGGCCTTTCCATTTAAATCAGCAAAACATGAAGGGCACACAAATCCACCATGCCCGGAGTTGAGCTAATCCACTGTGGCCTGGCAGCTTGTCATTTGAACAAATATCTTGATATGCTCCAGAGTTGGCCTTTTGGTAGAGCCCAGTCTCACCTTCAGACTTGGAAGCTGGAGGCCCCTTACTGTCTTTGCTACCTATGTCTCTAATTCAATACAGATAGGAGTCTAAATGCCCCGAGAGGCTCCTGTTCTTGGTTGCATATTATGCCCTTGGCAGAGCTGTAGGTCCTGACTGCACTGGCCACTGTGGCAGACCCCACTGGTTGCCAATCTCATCAACAACACCCATTCTCCCACTTCTCCCTGCCTTGTCCTTGCTAACAGAACCACACTTTTATTCTGACATCTGACATGAAGCGGTGAGGAGGGAAGGTGGGTCTCTTCCCAGAACCTTGGGATGAATCACGGCTGGTTTCATCCTGCGTCACTGCAATTCCATCCTTCTCTGCCACCGATTGGTACAGGGGTGGGCACCTCATTTCTGCTAAATGTAAGGGGAAGTCTGCTAGGGGGGCTCATAGGAAGATTTTCTTCCCTATGAAATGATATAAGATAGCATCTGAGAAGAAGACTCCCTTTCTGTCTGTTCTTTCCACCCTTCGGAGAATGCTCTTGGGTGAGGATGTGCTATTGGAGCTGTAGCAGACGCATTGAGACTGTGCATGAAAGGCGAAGAGGATCGCAGAGATTCTCCCCCAGCAACACAACATTGTGGAGATGCTGAACCAAGCTTGGAACCACCTACCTCTAGATTTCTTATTACATGAGATATTAAATGACCGTAGTGCATACACTGTATAAATTGAGTTTTCTATTACTGGCAGTCAAAGGCATTCCTAATTGTCCCTATTTCTGTACTAGCCAAGAGGCGAAGTCTCAGGCTGTTGGTGAACCACAGGTCACCATCATCCCCAGAAACAGGAAGTGAATTTGGCCTTCATTCATCACACAGGTAGAAGGGAGGAGGGACTCACTCTATCTTGCTGCAGGATTGACTTCACCTACGCAGTCCATGAGATCTAGGGACAGTCAAAGCTAATCTTGCAGGGCTCAACCTGGGACCAGAGCAAACTGGCCATGGGGTCCCACGTTTCCTGCCCCCCTGAATTCAGCTCGTTGATGGTAGACCAGGCATTCCTTTCTTAAGCGCTTGCAGGGCAATCATCAGTCTGCAGCTCATGCCTCCTTATATTTCCCATCTCGATTTCAACGACCTTCTGAATTGTTACAGTGGGCTCTTTCAAGGAATGGGGAAGAAACTGACCTTTTTGTTAATCGGCAATCACGCTGACATTAAATGCTTCCTCCTTTCCTCAACACACACACACACACACACACACACACACACACACACACACTCAGTTCTGGTGCCATATGGTCACACTCACTAATAACAATGAAACTCAGAATCAACAGGGGAGACAACCAGCTAGGGCTGGCACCTGGCACACTGCAGACAGATGGTTTCCAAAGCAGGTGAGCTAGACTAACTCTTGAAACCAGAGGCTCCATCTTCAGCCAGGCAAGGCCAGAAGGTCAGCTCCCCAGTGCATTTATAGAAACACCATTTCTCAGGCATGATTGCTTCAAGGTGGACCACAAATACTCAGGCGTTTAAAGGATTATAATCAGCTAGGAGCCCTTTCCTTTCCTTCTTGATTTTTAAGGGTATTTCTAAGGCAATCATTCAATCTCAGGGGAAGACTTTTCATAAAACACTGTCCTGGCAGCCTCTCCTTAGGAATGCGTGCTGTCTGACATGATCACCTAAATGCCCGCAAAGCACAGGGGAAAAAAAAATCCATAGACAGAAACAGAAGGTGACCTACTGCAAGAGGTCTGGGGTGGTGGGTGGAGAAATGACAGTCTAACTTCTCGGATTCGTCGGCTCCGTCCATCTCCCCTTCATCACTCGACAGTCGGCTGGCGAGGTCACTTCCAACTGGGGGCAGAGGGGGCTCCAGAGTGTAGCCACTGTGGTTGGAGGACGTGCTGCTGCTTATGCTATTTGCAGATGATGGTCTAAGGGCAAGAGAGAACAAACAGAATAAACTTCTCTGAGGTAACAAGACCCACTCAGTTTAATGGAGCTCAGAAGGCAGACCAATCAGCCTTCCTGACACATCAAGGAAGGCAGGTCAATGGCAAATTTGCACAAGGGAAAAATTCAGCCTGAGAGGGTTAGTAGCAACCGGCTCTCTCCAGTGATCTGGTGAGCTGAGGCTCTGCCCTGCCTGATTTGGGGGCCAGGGAAACTCCAACAGTGTAAGCAGAGGATAAAATACAGTAATGTGACAGAGAGTTAATCTAACTCAAAACTAGTCTTCTATGAATTCAGTTACAACCATTCATCCATTTGCATGTAATTAATTTGTACTTCCAGGTAAATGCTTCTCTTTGAAAGTAGAAGGGAGATCAACCAGATAAGCGAGTTCAAATCAATCAACAAAATCTCAGTGATGATGCAAGACAGCCCTACAAACACTTTTTTTTTGCTACCAAACTATGGCTTTATGAAATTGTTATCATACTGGCATGAAAAAAGCTTTTGTCCCAGTGATGGGACTACAAGTCTCTCACCCCACAGCCGTGCCTGTTTCTTTCTTTATTTTTTTATTTATTTTATTTTTTTTTGTGAGGGAGATCGGCCCTGAGCTAACATCAGTGCTAATCCTCCTCTTTTTGCTGAGGAAGACCGGCTCTGAGCTAACATCTATTGCCAATCCTCCTCCTTTTTCTTCTTCCCCAAAGGCCCAGTAGATAGTTGTATGTCATAGTTGCACATCCTTCCAGTTGCTGTATGTGGGTCGCGGCCTCAGCATGGCCGGAGAAGTGGTGCGTCGGTGCGCGCCCGGGATCCGAACCCGGGCTGCCCGTAGCGGAGTGCGCACACTGAACCACTAAGCCACTGGGCCGGCCCCGTGCCTGTTTCTTAATATCAAGCCGCGTGTAGTTTAATTGTAGTTTAATTGTATCTTCCAAGGATGAATGTTTCCGTTTGATTTTTGACAAACCACTAGACCCACGGGCTGGCTTGGCTGACTCATAGTAGGTGTTGAAGAAATATGTTTCTCAATGAAGGAATGAATGAATTCCACGCGTATAAACAACCCAACAGATCTCATCTCAGTTATGGCTAAGCTCATAGAAAAGCAATGTCATAGTAAGAGGTAGCACCACATGCTTCCTAAGCAGAAAAAAACAGAACAAAACAAGGCAAAAAACAAACCCAAACAAACAAAAACCACACCCACAGCAGTAGACGAGTTAGAAAAGCAACAGCCAAAGTGAGATGTGAGTTGTTTGTACTGCTTCTCCACTTCCTCTAGGTGATTGACCAGGGAGAAAGATGGAGAAAAAGAAGTTTTGGAGAAAAATATCGAGATTCTTTCCAAAAAAACTGGTTTTCTGCATTCTGCGTTGCAAGCTGCCCCTTCAAGTCACATGAAGCAGTACTGTGGACTGGTCTCCCTTCTCTCTCATTTTCACCCTGGATTCTCCGTTGCTTTGAAATCTTTCTAGGTCTCAAATACCTGAGTTCATACCAGATCCCAAAGCAGTCATTTAAAAACAAAGCTGCGAAGGTAGAAGCAACTCAAGTCTCCATCAATAGACGAATGGATAAACAAAATATGGTATAGCCATACAATGGACTGTTAGGCAAGTCTTAAAAAGGAATGAAATCCTGACACATGCTACAACATGGATGAACCTTGAAGACATTGTGCTAAGTGAAATAAGCCAGTCACAGAGGACATTCCACTGATAGGAAGAACCTAGAATAGTCAAATTCATAGAGACAGAAAGTAGAACAGTGGTTACCAGGCATGGGGCAGGGGGGACGGGGAGTTAATGTTTCATAAAAAGTATCGAGTTTCAGCTGGGGATGATGAAAAAGTTCTGGAGATGGATGGTGGTGATGGTTGCACCACAATGTGAATGCACTTAATGCCACTAAACTGTACACTTAGAAATGGTTAAAATGGTAAATTTTATGTTTTGTATATTTTACCACAATAAAAAACCCACAACAAAACGAAAACAAAGCCACAGGTAATTTTTCAGTGTTACTACAAGAACTTCGTTGGTATGAGAATGTATTACTGACTATCACCTTCCCATACTTATTAAAAAAAAGACACCATTCAATCTGCATGTTAAAAGTCTGTAGTCCAGGGAACACATCTCCCCAGATACCCACTCTCCTGTATCAGAAGGGGCAACAACACCATTGCCTGTTTACAGCTGAAGACCCAAATAGTAAAACAATTTTGATAATGCTGACACACATAAAGAAAGAAAACAGCATTCATAACCCTGCCACTCAAGATCAAGTGCTATTACTATTTTGATTTATATCCTTCCAGACTTCTTCACTGAGCATACACAGGCACATGCATTTTTAAGCAAGAACTGGATCACACTGTACATACTATTTTGAGACATGCTTTTTTTTTCCAACCTAGTGATGCTGTAGAAATCTTCTCATGTATAAAACTATATCATCATTTTTAAGATTCCCCAGTATTCCATAGTATGGATATATCATAATTTACTTAACTAGTCTATTGATGGACATTTAGGTTGTTTCTAAACTTTCTGGTAGGCTCTTTTTGAAGCCTTCCCCACCATGATAGGACCTCCCTGTCCTGCAGGGAATACAAGTGAGCTGGATTTTGTTAAGTGTGATAATAGCATCATGGTTACATAGGAAAATATCTTTACTTTTTAAAGATGCATCTGGAAATCTTTAGAGGTGAAATGCCACAACATTTGGAATTTACTTTGAAATGTATTATCAAAAATGTAGATGAAGTAAATATAACTGCAAAATACTATCATTACAACCATCAAAACTAGGTATGCAGGTGTTCATTATATTATTCTCTCTATTTTTCTATACATGGGAAAAATTTCATAACAAAAAGTAGAAAAAGAAAAAGTGAGCTAGTAGTACAGGTGTGTGTAAGAAAGTGGCTGAGGAACTTCCCGTTAAATGTGGCAGATGGATTGAACACACTTATCTCCTCTCCCTCCCAACATCCTACTAAAATCACAGTAACGGGATAAACAGGCATTATTCTCAAAGAACAGAGATATCAGCAGAAATATGGTGGCAGTTATGGTGAGGATTTCCCAGCCTCCACTTAACCCCTAAACCAATAACGGGAATCTCATTTATCTTGCTAATGATTGGTTTGGAAAAGAGCATGAGACATAAAAGAAAATAATTTTTTTTGGGTGAGGGGGCTTTTGCAAAGATTTTTCTCATTTTTCAAAAGAGACACAAGGCAAAGGTGATCTCCACCTTCATCTGGACCTTGTTTTATCTGGATGTGCCTAGAAATGCTGCAGCCATCTTGCAAGAGACTGAAGATGAAGCTAAAAGACTGAAGAGGGTGGAATAATTGAAGGGCAGAGAAAAAGAGCCAATTCCTGATCTTGGGGGACTGGTGCCCTTTCACCTCTGGACTTCTTGTCACATGTGATAAGAAATTTCCTAATTATTTAAGCATTTAGTAAGACTAGGCTTTCTGCTATTTGCACCTGAAGCATCTCAACTGATACAAGTGTGAACAAGAGATTTTAACATATTTTTAGAAGACAGAATGTGGGTGGAGAAGTGTTAACTGATGGGAAAGGAGCTGACCAACCAAAGAATCTCTGAGAAGCAGGGCACCTGGAGCTACCTAGAGCTGCAAAAGTTATGGGTGAGGTGAGGACTCAACATGGCAGGAGAGTTGAAAGTCTTACTATGTAGTAGTTGGACCTATAGGTCTCCCTACCTCACACAGCCTGATGACTCACCATCGCCCCTGCCAGGCCCTCCCCCTCCACTGAACTCTCCAACAAGAGAACAAAGGTTTACTCTCCAGAGAAACTGAACTGGAGAGACTCTAGACATGGGGCCACCAGGCTCAGCAGATCAGGAGTGGGGCACAGGGCTGGAAAGAGGGTGACTGTGGCCTATCCCTCGTCAGATCCTTAGTCGATCCTCCCAGAACGCCTATCGCCAAGCAAACCACCAGGCAGGATGCTTCCCCTGAGAAGTGGAATGGCCCCAGAGAAAAGGCTTCCAGATCTTGCCTGTGGGAATCCTCCAACAAAAGGCTGACTGGTGACCTGATGACAGTCCTACACACAGACTTCCAATCAGCCTGTTAGAGCATCTCTTCTAAATATGAATGGTTAGGATCAGCAAACATTCCTGGAACATCTCCAACATGAGACTGACCAATCAAACATCAAACGCCATGAACACAGACAGGAAACAAATCTGGAGGAAATGAAGATAATGAAAGAAAGAGGAAAAACTAATAAACCTATCCTCAAAGACATCAGAACAGTATTACCTCTGCAAAATGACAGTATCTCGTAGGAAATAAAAGAAGCAATCAGATAAAAAAAACTAGATCCTAAAAATTAAAAAAGTGAATCATAAATTGATTATTTAATATACAGTTTTGAAGGGAAAGTGAAAGAAAATCTTTTAGAAAGTAGAACAAGAGTAATCGAGAGACAACAGGAGAAAAGCGATAAGAGAATGAAAAGATCAGAGCAAAAGGTCCAACATCAACTAATAGGAGGTCAAGAAAGAGAGACTAAAATAAATAGTGGGGAGAAAATTATCCAAGATGTAACATAGGAAAATATCCCAGAAACAGATGTTTCCAGATTGAAAGGATCTACTGAGTACCCAGCACAGTGAATGAAAAAGACCTACATCCAGAGTGATTCCTGTGAAATTTCAGAGCCCCAGGCTTCAGAGATAAAAACTGGTCATGTGCAAAGAAATGAGAATCAGGATGATATTAAAATTCTCAATAAAAACTTTCAATCCTAGAAGCCAATGGAAAAATGTCTTCAAAATTCTGTAGGGAAATGATTTTCAATCCAGTTATATACTCAGAGAGATTATTGATGAAGTGTGAGGGTAGAACAAAAACATTTTCAGGTGTATGACGATTCTAAAAACTGACCTTCCAGGCACCTCTTCACAGGAAGCTAATGGAGGAGACAGTCCATCAAAATAAAGGAGCAAACCAAGAGACAGGAAGGCATGGGACCTAGGAATCAGGTGCTCTCACACGGAGAGGGTGAAGAGAGTTCCAGGATGGCAAGAACTACTGTTTTCCATTCTAAGTCTTTTAGTACTATTTGATTTTTGAACTATGTGCCTATATTACTTTGATTTAAAAAATGAAGTTTAATTAAGGAAAACAAAGTGGTTGAAACACTCAATAGTAAGTTCCAGTTGCCAGATAAAAGAGAGGAGATGAGGAGGGGAGAATCCTGGAGGGTAAAGCTGAGCATGGAAACTGCGTGCTCTAGAGCAGAATCGGCAGTGAGAGCAAGGACAGAACCACGAGTGAATGATGGTGTGCACATGTGCACACATGCACCCCAAGAAGGAGGAGCTCTGAATCCCTTCCTTTCTACACTTGCTTCACTCAGGGTGTATGCATCTCAGGGCCATGATGGAGTGGTGGACGCTTTCAAGACCTTCCAGCTCTGATCGCCATACTCCAGGGTGGAACCTGGAGGGAGGGAGTTTGCTGGAAACAGCCTGTGTCTCAGAAAAAACAAGCTTGGTGAGGAGTGATGGAGAATGGGACAACTAGTCATGAGAACGTTGAAAAAGCCACTCAAGTTTGCTAAGCTGCCATCCACCCTCTCCCACTCAACACTACATTCCTCCTCCCCTCTCCACTTACCAGTCTGGACAGTGTATGTGATGATGGTCCCTGTCCAGTTCCACTCCAGGGAAACTCAGAGAAAGTCCCTCCCCCCACCACTTTAAGGAAGCACGAGCATCAGTCTATCTGAGGCCTTTGGGAAAGAGAGCGCAAGGGAACTGACCTTAACTGAGTCCCTACTATGTGCTAGGCATGTCACGTGCATTTTCTCATCCAAGTTACCCACGGCCTTAGGTGCATGTAACTATTTATTATCTACATTTCTCAGATGAGGAAATTGGTTGCAAAGCTAATAAGAGGTGGAAATGAAACTTGACTGTCCGCTTGACTTCAAAGCCCGCCATTGTGAGAAATGGAAGTAGAAAAAGCACAGGGACAATCCAAAGTCAAGGAGAGAAATGGCTTGCAGTTTGGCAATAACACCATCCTAATGAGTCATGAGCAGAAGTTGCTTTCACTCCAGACTCATCTCTCCCCTTTTTCAGGGATCTAGGACCTCCTGCCTCTCTCCCCACTGCCCTTGTCAGTCTAAGATTCATTGGATTTTGCCATTCATTGGATTAGATGTGTGAGCCTCTCCGAGACAGAGGGAATGTGCCCAGAGCTTGGCTTCTCAGAGCCCAGCTGGACTCTCTGCCCTCCTCCCCCTTTCCAACAGGGTCCTGGCGGGTAGGGCTGGGCTGGTCATCCAGAGCCCTTGGGCACTTTGGGGCAAGTAATGTGTTCCCTTAGACTTTGGGGCAAAGAAACAGAACATATGGGTATCAAGGGCCCCTAGATTGGGGGACAGAGGCCAGAAGGATGGGCAAACAGAAATCAGGCAGCACCAAGGCCTTCATTTACTCAAACTGCTTCCCACTGAACACCACTACCACTTACCGCCAGCTGCCGTTAAGTGCTTATCATGAGCTTGGTACTTTATCTCACTTAATTTCTCTTCGCTCCATTTTACAGATGGGCATTTCGAGGTTAGAGAGACTAAGAAACATGACCAAGCTTCTCCAGCTCGTAAGCATGGAGTTGAGACGTGCACGTCCAGTCCCGTTCCAACCCTTGTCCCTAACTTTTAACGTCTCCAATTCTTGACCCAAGTTCCCTTTTTAGGAACCCATTAACACGAATGGGTTGCAATTCAAGAATATGAGAACTGAAATATTTTCGAGATTACCAAAACGATATGTAAGAAATAAATTCACACATGGTAGCATTTCCTACAGAAGGAGTTCACGACTGGGAAGGGCTTACAATAATTCCATTCCTGTGTGATAATTTTTTTCGCCAATTATAGATAATTAGTAATTGATATACCTATTATATATATATCATTAATATGAGGAAAATAAAATAAGTTTTATGTGAGTATGTTAAATTCTGATCATGCTTTTTCAATCTCTGATGGCATGGGGTCTCCTCCTAACCTAAAACAAGTGAAAGAGGATGCTATTTCCCACTGACTTTGGAACAGTTCATAGCAGTTCACCCAGGAGTTTTCTGGTGCCTGTATCAACCTTGACAAGCGTCCTCAAAAATGATTCTGTTACAACATTTATAATGTGCCCCTTTGTCTCCCCCTTCCTTTAAGAGACATCCTTTTTGCCGATTAACCTCACTCTCTCTCATTCTGCTTCCCTAAGAGAACATAAATACCTGGCATTTCTCTGTTGACAAACTTTCTCCTGAAAACTAAACCAAAAAGCAACAGCAAGAAGAAGCTCTTGAGGCTCCACGGCCTGTTTTATTTTTTAATGGCTGCCCCCTGGCTTGTCTGTTAGGCCAGGTACCACTGCCTGGGTGAAAAATGCCCCATAAGTCACAATCGATGGAGAAATGTATAATAAAAGAGAGTTTTCAAACTGGGTTCCCTGGAGTCCTTGGAGGATCCAGGGCAATCCCTCGGACGGGCCAGGGGACAGCGGGCACATGTGTGACGAGAACAGGGCTGATCTGGCTTCAGATGGAGGCAGGTCTGCTTTTATACTGGGATATATAACTGCTTTTATATTGGGATATATAACCTTATAACTGTACCATGTAAGGTTTGGTGGGAATAAAAGGTTCTATAGCCACAAAGAAGTTTGGAACAGAACTGTCTCCTCAACTCTACAGCAAGATAATTATCCTTCACCAACATCTGGCGTTAAAGTGAGAAGTAATCATAAAATGATCTTGCAAAACAAGGGGCGGCAAGAAAAGTGGCGCGTAAGTGATGACAACAACAGGACGGCGGTTAGGATGATGGAACCGTGTGTGGGTGGCGGTTCCATCTGACTGTGACCTCCTGAAGCCTGAAGCTGAGGTCAGTGGTTCCCACAGAGGGACTCTAGCTGTCAGACTGGGTCAGGCTTGCACCAAAGTGGAAGGCATGGGGTGAGAACCTGGTAGGTCAGTAACAACCCCTATCAAATATTTGCTTTTGCTTCAAAAATCAATTCCTTTCCCTTCTTTTATAACTACGTCTTTTTGATGCCTACTTGCCCACTGGAGCCTTTGAGACTCCCACGGTATGCACTAAAAATCATCAGATAATGCTGCTATCTGCACTTCTCATATTGTATTATTTAATGTTTCCTTTTTAGAAAGTTATGGATATTTGAGTCTTATCTCATCTTCTAAACTGTGAATTCTTGAAAAGCAGGCTCTCATTTCATTGATCTTCGTACCCCTGACTGGAGTACCTAACACAGTACCTTGCTTAGGGAGCAAGCACTCGATAAATTTTTATCTTTTTTTTTTTTTTTGTGAGGGAGATCAGCCCTGAGCTAACATCTGTGCCAATCCTCCTCTTTTTGCTGAGGAACACCGGCTCTGAGCCAACATCCATTGCCAGTCCCCCTCCTTTTTTCTTCCCCAAAACCCCAGTAGATAGTTGCATGTCATAGCTGCACATCCTTCTAGTTGCTGTATGTGGGACGCAGCCTCAGCATGGCTGGAGAAGCGGTGCGTCGGTGAGCGCCCGGGATCCGAACCCGGGTCCGCCAGTAGCGGAGCACGCGCACTTAACCGCCAAGCCACCAGGCCGGCTCAGTTTTTATCTTTTCTGAGGAAGATTCTCCCTGAGCTAACAACTGCTGCCAATCCTCTTTTTTTGCTTGAGGAAGATGAGCCCTGAGCTAACATCTGTGCCAATCTTCCCCTACTTTATACGTGGGATGCCGCCACAGCATGGCTGACAAGCGGTGTAGGGCTGCGCCTAGGATCTGAACCTGCAAACCCGGGCTGCCGAAGCAGAGTGTGCCGAACTTAGCCACTACACCATGGGGCCAGCCCCTTGATAAATATCTTTGAATGAAGGGTCCCCTGTCCTATTACCTGGAAATTGTCTACTGCTCAATACAGCACTCCACTGCCCATCAAAACAGACATCTGTAGATTTTAAACCGCCCCTCATCCAAATGGGTTTTAATTCTGTTTTCTGTTCTTTCCTTTCTGTCCAGGACAACTAAATAAAACCTCAGACAGGTGGCTTAGCTTTCTTGGTGTGGAGGGAAATGTAAGGACAAACAGCCTCTGTTATGCCAATTTTCCCTTCACCCACATCATCAGCGAGTTGTAGAAAAAATTCATAAAACATTGTGGCTAACGGGCTCCTAAGGTGTGCTGGCGACCCATCCACCAGGGTTTCCACTCTGCTCATCTAAAACCCCAGGCAGCCAAGCAGTTGCCTGGCGGCTGATATGTCATCCTTCTCGCTATTTATTTCCAGCTTACTCTTGCTCTGTAAAAACACATACGCCTGATAGAGGTCTGCTGTGAATGATGACAATGATGATGACAGTGATGATGATAATGATCACAGTGGGAAAATCCACTGAGGACAATGTGGCAGGCCCTGGGCTGCACCTCTTATGCTCAGTATCTCATTTAAACTGCAAAACTGCTTTACGAGGCAAGGCTATCACAACTTCCATTTACCATGTGATCAGACCACGCACAACTCAGCAAGGCAGAGTCACCTGACCAAGGACTCAGGGCTTCTATCGCCCAGGTGGGACTTACCTGGGAAGCACAGAGTTAGGTGGCCTGGATTTTGCAGGGGATGCGACTTTAGGTTCTGGCCCAGAGCTCCCTGAAGATCCTGGCAGAGAGTCCTGCCCAGATTGGTTTGGAAGGACTTCCCTTGCCGAAGTCAGGAGATGCTCTTTATCTTTAACTTCCTTTTCCCGAGACTTGGCTTTGTGCTCTGCCAGAAGGAGGTCAAATTGCTTTCTCCGGCCCGGGACTGCCCTCCGATGGCTTAGCGAATGTGTCTAAGGAGAAGAGAGATGAAAAGCACAGCCTCTTTGATCAGCACATAAACCTGCTTCCCCGGGCCCTCCATTTCAGAAACAGCAATTCGTGGGAATTTAGAGGTGCTTGAAAAGTCAACTTCAAGGCAACAGCTCCTGGTCTGTGGCTGGGAAGAGGCGGAGACCACACAAACGCAACCATGCCCTACACTCCTGGTGTTAAGAAGCCAAGGCTTCCTCCAAAAAATGGCATAAGATGACGAGCTTCAGCGCAGAATGCACGAGAACCTCTCTGAGGAAAGGCAACCGTGCAGGAGGGCTAGAGTTAATCCACGTGCAGGTGGGAGGCTCGCTTTGGCCCAGACACACAGAGCCACCGAGCAGAGAGGGCTACAGCCTCCATCCCAAAGAGCACTAGCAGTTCAGTATGCAATACGGGGCTGGGGGCTGCCCAACGGCGGCCACCTCGGGTCAGCTGTCCCCCTGGCCACCCTGGTGTGGCCGGATCAGGGGCGCGGCAGACCGTCCTCCCCTCCAGGGCTGCCTTTCAGGGCGCTGCCGCCGCCGCTGCCGCGCTCCTGCATACATTAAAACGTAGCAGGGTTTAGAACCGCCTGTGAGTGCCTATAAATACAATTTACTGTCTGGCCTCACAAGTAACAGGGGAAGCCTATTTTTTTTTTTTCCTTCTTAAAAAGCCAGCCAGCTTGAGGCAGGCACTCTGCTACCATGGAAGAGAAGAAAGCATTTCCCTTACAAAGAACAGCTGGGGGTCATGTCGAGGTTCCACACCCTGCCGTGTGCAGAGAGTGGCATGCAAACATTTCGACAAAGGCCCCAGCGAGAGCAGGAAGTATTTTTTATGGAAAGAGAAATACCTTGCAGGTGAGGGATCTTGTGCAAGGTTTCTTTGTCTCGGGATCCAATACTCCACAGTGTTTATTTGGGTCAAATTCTCTCTCTGGTTTAAGAAACAAACAAAAAATATAAGAAAAAAAGGAGACTAAATAGG
Source organism: Diceros bicornis minor (assembly GCF_020826845.1). Classification (NCBI taxonomy): domain Eukaryota; kingdom Metazoa; phylum Chordata; class Mammalia; order Perissodactyla; family Rhinocerotidae; genus Diceros; species Diceros bicornis. The sequence continues at coordinate 12,641,604 of NC_080742.1, read as the reverse complement.
ATTTGGCATTAAGACTACATTTAAAAAAATGCACATTTGCACCAACAAGTGAGACATTGTCAGGCAATCTGTTTTTTTTTTCATTCGACTGCTAAAATGTTTCAAGAACCCCTCAGGGGAAAATGGCGCTCCCCTCTAAACCCCGAGTTCTCGAGTCCAGCCTCAGGAGGGATGTGGGATGCAGCACCAGGCGCAGGGAAGAGGGTAGGTGGGCACCAAGGGAAAGGAGCTGTGCTGCTCTCACACTGTTTCACTTGCAGCCGTGCCCCAGGGACTTGGTGCTCTGGGCATAGCTGGCCGCAGACCAGGGAGAGCGACCTGAGGCCCGAAGGACATTTTTTCCCCCAGCAGCTCCAAGAATACACCACCCCCTCCCCCGCCCTGCCTTCTTGCTCGTTTTAGCGATTTCAGTGGGAGATGATTCCCTGACACATCAGCGTGACCTGCATCTCTCAGGCTTTGCAAAGTCCTCAGCACAAGGCTTTCCGCACAGCCTCGCTGACCAGAAAAGTCGTTGCCCTGATTCAGGAGCATTTTGGCGGTGTCATAGGCAGGGGCAGGAAGTCTGGGTGTGTGCCTTATGTGTGTCTAAACTTGAAGGTGCATGGAAGGCAGGGCCTGTTCTGCCCCCAGCATGGGGCCTGTCGCTCCAAATGGGAATGAGCCAGGGCACGCCAGCCCCTGGGGATGAAGGTTGGCTGCAGGGAGGCCAGGCTTTCCCAGCTCCTGCCTCCCACTGGACTGTGGACGGCTCGTGTTGAGGTTATGTCTAAGGAATCTGCTCTTTTTATGTCCATTTTGGATCCTTCTGGATTACAAAAATGCTCTCATCCCCTGGAAAATGAGGGGGACATGAGGCACTCTCTTAAGGACCCTTTAGGCTTCAAAGTTCCACCTGTCAGATGGCCTGTGCGGTTCTGGAAGGTACCCAGCAAACACCTGGGTCCCGCAGAGTGGGAACGACACAGCTCTTCTGGGCATTCAGGGAGACCAGTGTTGGTGGGCGGGTGTGGGGTGTATATACATTTGGTGGAATGTCTCCTTAAGAGCCTTGAATGGCTGCAAACTAAAAAGAGGTTACCTAGCCTGAAAAACTGTCTGAAATAGGTGGAGTAAACTCTGAGCATAATAAATGAATGTGTCCTACTTTTAAAAGAAGGTTTGGGGGTCGTGGGGTGGTTGTGATGACATGTGCAATAAAACTGTGCTTATATCCAAGACAGAGTCCCAGGTTGGCTGTCAAAATGCTTCCCACCCCATTTTTTTGCTTTTGTCTTCTTCGTTTTTTTTTTTTAGCTTCACCTTTAAGAATAGAAAACTGCTAGGCCTGGAGATGCCCGTTCCCTGTGAGCCCTCTCTGCCCACCGAGGAGCACACAGGCGCCAGGCCCTGGGCTCCCTGGCACGGAGTTCTTTCCCTCGGGCCCGTCTGAGGCAGACCTGTGCCCAGATCCACACCAGAACTTGTGCTGGCCTGGAATTGAGCAGGTTGTTTGGCCGGGGGGAGGAGCTGGCTGCCAAATGTGAAAGCGAGATAGAAACAAGCAAAAGACCCAGTGAGACAAAACAACCAACAAAATGCAAACCCAACAAACAGCAAAAAATCCCCAAACAACGTCAGATTGGGGTGCAGGCTGGAAGCCACGGTCACGCTTCTGCCATGACGAGGAACCACAGTCTCTGGACACTGTGCCCAGCCAGGCCTACTGGTTTTCCAGGGACGCTGCCCTCACCTGTGCAGAAGGCAAGTGAACTTTCCATTCAGGAGGAGAGCCGGGAGCTGGGGGCTCCCGCCCACACCCTGTGGCCCCACGACGCTCAAGGAGAGCAGCAGGCTCCACCTTGCTTTCTTGACAGTGGGTGAATAGTGCATGCGGAGATGTTTAGGGTGAAATGCCTGTGTCATTTGAATGCTTTGGGACTGAGGTACTATTAAGAAATAATTTTTTAAAAAGTTACAGAGGCGGAAGAAGTGGAAACAACCTAAGTGTCCCTCGACTGACGATTGGATTAAGAAGATGTGGTATATATATACAATGGAATACTACTCAGCCATAAAAAAAGACAAAATCGTCCCATTTGCAACAACATGGATGGGCCTGGAGCGTATTATGTTAAGTGAAATAAGCCAGAAAGAGAAAGACAAACACTGTATGATCTCACTCATATGTGGAATATAAACCAACACATGGACAGAGAAAACTGGACTGTGGTTACCCGGGAAGTGGGGGTGGGGGGTGGGCACAAGGGGTGAAGGGAGTCATATATGGGGTGATGGACAAACAAAAATGTACAACCCAAAATTTCACAATGTTAGAAACCATTAAAATATCAATAAAAATCAAAAAAAAAAAAAAAAAAAAAAAAGTTACAGAGGCGGGCCGGGCCGGTGGTGCAAGCAGTTAAGTGTGTGCGCTCTGCTGCGGAGGCCGGGGGTTCGCTGGTTCGGATGCCGGCGTGCACCCACGCATCACTTATCAAGACATGCTGTGGCGGCGTCCCATATAAAGTGGAGGAAGATGGGCACAGATGTTAGCCCAGGGCCAGTCTCCCTCAGCACAAAAGAGGAGGATTGGCATCGGATGTTAGCTCAGGGCTGGTTTTCCTCACACACACACAAAAAAGTTACAAATGTAAGATAGAAAAACTGAAATACAGATAAACACGAAGTAGAAAATAAAAATGACCCACCATTCTTGGGGTGCTTAAGAATTACGCTCATACCAGAGGATGTAGTTTCTCTCTCACAGGGGGACTTTCACTGTATTTTCTTTTTCCTGGTCAACATTTGCTAAATGCCCACAGTGTGTGAAGAAGTTATAAAGTTTATAGCCTTTCTTGGTCTTTTGGAGAAAGTAGAACTGCCAGATTTAGTTCTACGACAAATCCAAAGCAAATATCATCCACATGGGGGCCCCAGGGGGCAACCATTGCCTCAAAGACTGGCAACGTGCACCTTTCCGGGCACCCTGAGTGTCTGCTCAGACAACCAAGAAGTAGATCCCAGAGACCCCTCAACGCCCCCTCTGCGTGCCAGTCCAAGCGTTCCTGGATGGGAATTCCAACCTGATTATGTGGGAAAGGCAGCTGTAGCCCCAGACCACGGAATCGACCTGGAAGCCAAGTGGACAAAGGACACAGTGGGGCAGACAGCACCAAGGGGACTGTCTCCAGCCTGCCCTGAGCTACCATGCGATATCACTGTGGATTGTCCAACTTCGTGGCAGTGAAGTCTCCACAGAACCCAGGGGCAGTTCAGCCTGTCAGCACAACAAGACCCTCGGAATCCACGGATTGTTGTGGTTGGTACAGAGCATCCTGCTTCCTGGGTCACTAGGGTAACTCCCGCTAAGCACTGAGCCAAACGAGAGACCTCATCTGGCCTGGGAATAAGAGAACCAGTTCTTCCTTGCATTTGAGGTGGGGGTCCTGTTGGCAGCTAAACTCTGTGACCCCCTTAAAATGAAAGAGACCTGCTTAATTATAAGAACACATCACTCCTTGGTTACGGATGCGACTCAATTTCAGTCTAATCATGAGGCAGACTCTAAGGATGCAGACACGTACCTGAAAGTCTCCTGTAAGGCTTGTTGTTGTTTTTGGTGCCATTTTGGTGTTTCTTGTCTATTGTGGTGGATAAAATTCCTTTGCCATTTAAGATCTTCTCTGGGGAAGGTGGCACTGACTTGGACATCAAGACCGGCTTAATTAAAGGCGGCGTGGAGACGGCAGAGGATGCAGTGGAGCAGGAGGTGGCCGCGGTAGTGGTTGTAGAGTTCATTTTGACATTGGCACCATCTGCCTTCACTAGGTTAGGAATTTTCTCTAAACTGACTACAGGAACCGGAACGCTGAAAAAGAAATGCACACACACACACACAATTGCCTTCTTTGATACATCTGCTCCGCTGAGAAGCCATACCTGCTCATCATCATCAGAACGCTTCCTTATCACTTATTTATACTCCTCCTATAAGTGAGCAGCGTGATTCCAGTTTTGATGGGAGGGAAATTCGTGCCTTGGAAAGGACCAACAGGGGGTGCGAGGCTGGCACAGCGCCAGGGATGGCATCAGAGCTGACTGATTAGCTCCCGTACCAGTTGTCCCCATAGATCCTGCAGCTCCCCCCTTCTCAGTCCCTATATGTCACTGTCTCCAAGACAGCACCTTGGGCAGAACAAGGAGCCCGCTGCGAAGCTCAGGAAGTGATGCTGTTTGTCCCCTGAAGACGGTGTGCCACTGTGCTACTTGCTGAGTCACGCCCCCTCCCCCTGATGCTTGGCGAGTCTCCCACCCAGGCGATCGGACCTGACATCTGCTTAGCGCAAGAGTGCTGACAGGCTCACACCACACAGAGGCATGGCTGCAGGCCAGCGTGCCCTGCTACATGCTGTCGGAGGACTTCTGGATCACTCTCATATCCTGGGGATGGGCTCAAATTGAGTGAGCCGCCATGTAACATTATCTAATATTCCATTTTAGGCAGCTAGTTATGTAAATAGGCAATTCTCAAGGCTGGCAGGTGAGAGGATGAATTTTAAGAAGACAGAAGCACAAAGGTGGATGTTTGCTCTTCGGAATCTGTCACTCTCGCCCTACTTCCCTGCTATTTCTCCTGTAATGGATATGCATTTGATTTTCATTCATTTAATTCTGGAGGACCTTGTGTCTAGGGGGCTCTGGAGGACTCTGTCTCAGGATCTTAAAAGATGAGATGAGATGAATAAGCTTTGCTTTGGCTCCTGAATCAGATTCCCTTTCCTCCTTGCAGGAGGGCAGAATGCTAACACTTCAGGCCCCCAATCATCTCTGAGCTGAGAGTGGAGCCGACTTAGCTGTTTGAATGCCAAATGATCTAGAATATGGCTTATACGTGCCTGCAGACAATGCAGGGCATGAAAGAGAGGCTGGTTTTGGCAGAGGAGGAGTCTTATTTGTCCACATGGCTGTCTGGCTCTCCCTTCTCTAAGATTCATTCACAGATGATTTCTTTGATCAATTTCTTCATGAAATTATTTCAGCAACCCCTCAGCCCCTGCTCCTTTTCTCACTTTGAAACAGGATCACAGCTGTTATTTACAGGTCTTTGCTGGTGAGAAGGGCACTCAGTGGTGGAGCAGACTGCCACCGGACTTCACCAACTTCACCCTGGGGCCACGAGCTTTCTTGGCCTGGGGAAGGGTGGTGTGGGACTTCAGGTCCCATAGGAGGGGAAACTGGACCAGTGGTTCTTAGTAATACACCAAGCATAACAATTCTGCCCTTGGTCAGAGTGTCTCAGTCACTGAGACATAGCTGAACTGCTGCTACTTTCTATTTAATGGCAATTCTCAAAGCACTCACATATTGCTGAAGAACAGCACAAGACACCCTTGAAAAGTGGTAAGAAGCATGGTAAGAAGCTATAAAGATATTACCTGGTGAAATTAGTGCTGCACTTCCAAATGGTAAAAAATGCAAAACCATGGGATATGGAATTCTTCTAGGATCATTCCTTCTCTCAACTTTACAAAACATAAATTATATAAATCAGGGTCTCAAACAGATATTTGTACACCCATGTTCATAGCAGCACTCTTCACAGTAGCTAAAACATAGAAGCAACCCAAGTGTCCATTGATGGATAAATGGATAAACAAAATGTACATACATACAACGGAATATTATTCAGCCTTAAAAAGGAAGGAATTTCTGACATGTGGATGAATATTGAGGACATTATGCTAAATGAAATAAGCCAGTCACAAAGACGAATACTGTATGATTCCACTTACATGAGGTACCCAGAGTGGTCAAGTTCACGGAGACAGAAAGTAGAATGGTTGTTACAAGGGGTTGGGGGCAGGCGAGAATGGGGAGTTGTTTAATGGGTATAGAGTTTCAGTTTTGCAAGATGAAAAGAGTTCTGGAGATTGGTTGCCCAACAATGTGAATTGACTTAACACTACTGAACTGTACGCTTAAAAGTGGTTAAGATGGTAAATTTTGTTATGAGTATTTTACCACAATTAAAAATTTTAAAAAATATACAAACTAAAAAAAAAACCTCACAAATTACAAAACTCATACAATTTAAATTTTACTTCAATATCTGGACTTTAAAAATACATGTTATAGGGGCCGGCCCCGTGGCTTAGCGGTTAAGTGCGTGTGCTCTGTTACTGGCGGCCTGGGTTCAGATCCCGGGCACGCACCAAGGCACCGCTTCTCTGGCCATGCTGAGGCCGCGTCCCACATACAGCAGCTAGAAGGATGTGCAACTGTGACATACAACTATCTACTGGGGCTTTGGGGAAAAAAGGGAGGAGGATTGGCAATAGATGTTAGCTCAGAGCCGGTCTTCCTCAGCAAAAAGAGGAGGATTAGCATGGATGTTAGCTCAGGGCTGATCTTCCTCAGCAAAAAAAAAAAAAAAAAAAACATGTTATAAGAGCCTGCTGAAAAAGCTCTTGTTGATTAATTTGTCACCCTTGTTGTGATCTGCTGACTTTTATTTCTTTAGAAAAAAGGTTAAACTTCAAGTGTTGATGTGAATATGTGGACTATGAGCCACGTGAGAAGATTCTCCAGCACCCAAGTGCTCTCTTCACACTTCTTTGTGAAGCCAAGTAAGTTCAGGAAAGGAAGTTAGGACCTTCAAGTTCCAGATCCAGCTCTCAGATCCAGATCTGAGCCAGATGAGTAAAGGCAACGCCTCCAGCTTCTCTGAGAAATGCTCTGAGCACACATGGAGAACTCATGAGCTCAGGAAACAAAGATATGATGTAGGGATAGAATAACCCGGAGCAACTGTACAAACTGAAATAAATTTAAAAACCGAGCCAAATGGTCCTCAAATACCCACAGCACAGTCTGCATTTCTCCTCTAAAGTCAACGTCCAGCTCCAATGTCCTCTTAAGGCAGCCACGAGAGCACAGGTACACTAGGTCTGGCCACTTGGAACAGCACCAGTTGACTCATGTCTTTGGTGATGCTTCTTCCCAACTGTGTCTTAGGAACTGAGCTTGAGTCAGGCCACTTAATGTCTGTGACTGATCTCCTAATTTGGAACTTTCTACATAACTCATACCTTCCACCGCCAATGCTTCCAGAACTGCAGTTGGGCTTCAATCCCAATGCCCACAGGCAGGATGTGGAATTGGAGTCCCGCAGAAACAGGAAGGAAAGGCTGATGTGCAGTCCTCTGGGAATGAGTTTTCTTGGATTGGAATGGGAGGTGTTAGGGAAATAAATCTGATCAAGAATGTTTCAAGGTTCCAAAGACCAGGTGAGTCAGTAAGGAGCTGAGCCACTGGGTAAACACCCTGATGCCAGGTAAGCGGGCCACATCTTGGCTGTGGGAGGAGAAGGGAGATTGAGTGTTTTGGGCAGGAATCTAAGAGTGTCGTTAGCTAATGGAGAAGGGCTCTAGATGGAGTGAAGGACAAGGGCCTGGGGGCTGCCCCTGATACATTTTTCTTTGGTGACCCTTCTCTCCCCCAAAGGTTTTAGGCTTCCCCTCCAAGGTAACTTGCCTCCGGCCTGAGCTGAGAGGGTACTTCTGCTGAGAGTGAAGAGAAGATAGGAAGCAGGCAGTTCAATGATACTGGGAGGGGTCAAACGCATCTCCAGAGGAAATGAGAGTGAGAAAGAGAAGTGAAAATCATCCCTATTTGACCTCGCCACCCTCATTCCTCGGTGTAATGTTAGCCATCGGTCCATCTGAATATTCAGTCTCCTTTCTTCACTACTCTTGGCAACAGCCCCACGATCCTAAACTGATGAACAAAGGAGGAAATGATGGTAAGATGGTGCTGCACCATTTGGAAAACCAATCCCAGAGATTCAATCTTTTGTCTGCAAAGAGCTCTGGCTGACATCTGAAGTTGTTGAGAGCCCCGGCCGCTGCTTCACTTACACACAGATCCCTGCATCTGTCTATGCTCCAGGGAGGGAGGGAGTGCAGCTATCTGGAAGCCATCATCCCAGAATCATCTTCTGCTTTCTCCTGCTCTCCCGTTCTCACTCCCCTCACTTCCTCTGCCGTCACCTTTCCCAGCCAGCACAGTGTCCAGCCCCAGGCAGTGGACCCTGAATCACAGGTTTCTTTTTTTTTCCATTTGGAAAGAAGCCAAAAGATTCTGACCCCTGCCTTCACTGTATGGGCAACTCCCCCCTTTTCTGCATCTAATCACAGTCACTCAAACACCTCCATGTGTGGTTAGGAGCTGGGAGGGGTGGTTAGTTGGCAACACCCGGATAACTAAGCACTTTATTACCCTGTTTGTTTAGGCGATAAACAAGCCTGGCAGTTACCCCTGAGGTTGGCCAAAGCCCCTCAAGCCCTTTCCCTTTCAGTCTTAAGGGATGCACTTACACACTTCCTGAAGCCTCACAATTAGTTGCATTTATCAACTCACCATTGTCCTTTCTCTGAGGAGCAGTGTTTGAAAGGGAAAGACGGCCCCACTCTTCCCCTGCTGCTTTCATAATGCCTGTTTTGTTCGCTGGGGATGAACTCTTTCAAGGAGCCCAGGGCTGCAGCTTGTTCCCCTGCTGTGTCTAATATACTGGGAGTAGTTATCTCTGCACCTCTGTCTCGGTCTGGGAAGGGATCCCACAGCCGAGATGGGTCCTCCCTCATCCTCCTTGCTACCTGGGGGAAACGTCTACCTCGCTTCATTTGCGCTGCTTTGGCTGCCCACGTCTTCTTCCTGCATGCTTGGCCTGTCTGCATTTATCTTTCTGGACCACAGAGGGTCCTCTGGCTTTAAGAAAAATGGGTCTTCTGGCACCAAGTAGATTCCCCTCCCCGCCCAGTGAGGTTTGCAAAACAGCAGAGGTGGTGCTGTTTCGAGGGCCACCAATTGTCACAGGGCCAGCTGCTCCCCTGCCAGCTACGCTTTCCTGGAGATCATGATTTATTCTTTTATCATCAACAGATAAGCCTTAAAAGAATGGTTCAGAAAATCTTTAGGCCTGCAGAAATCAGTGCCAGCCCTGCTCCACTTACCAGCTCAGGGTAAAGACGGATTTGACAGGCAGGAGCCTGAAGACATATGGTATTTGTGCTGTGGGTTATGTGTCTGCTGAGACTTCTCAGCTGTCTGATTTCTTCCCACAAACTCCTTCGACAAAGGCCCGCGTGCCTACTGGTCTGGCAGAATTCTGAGGATCTCTGATTTGCTGGCAGAGCCCTGAAATGGCCACCTCACCCAGCCTTGTGCCTTCCAAGCAGTGATAGCATTTAAGCATCCCAAATGAAAAGGAATTTACCTATTTCAAAAGGCCCTCAGAGAAGGAATTCTATTTGGCTCTCTTGGATGCATCTTGGGGGCTGCTGGCAGGACATTATTTATATCAAATTTAAATTCTTTAAGTTGAAGAAATACTTGGGATATTCTTAAAGGCTGCGAGTCAGGCAATCACCAAGAATCAGCCTAAATTACAGAGCTACAAAGTCCTACCACAGTATAGCACACACAGGAGGTACTACATACACCCTGATGAATGAATAAATGGTATATCTTTTTTTAATCTGGAAAAAGATTGGGAAAACTTTCAGAAAGCCAATTGGTAAACACCTTAAGCAAACAGAAAACAGAGTAATCAACCACAGAGCATGGTAAATAAGATCTGCCAGATTAACCTAATATTATTCTGAGGCTGAGTGTCAGGCCTGGTGGTCAGAGGGGAAGCGCTGTGTATAACCTCTCCTGGCCTTGGCACGGCTTTGGAATCCCTCCCACATAACACACTTTAGGTAAACTGGGAAAATGTGGTCAGACCACACAGCTATGGGGGGTGAGTGGCCCTGGCAGCAGAGGCAAGAAAAGACTGGTTAGCAGGGTCTCGTGCCAGCCCAGAGCGGCACCCAGTGGAGCTCACAGGGGCCAAGAAGGTTAAATAAAGCGTCTTCATCAGTGACTTGGAAGGTGGGCCAAGACCTCGTCCCTCAACTGGGAGAAGAGGCGATCAGCTGCTGAGAAGAATAATGTGGGACTTTCTCTCAGTTGTGCGGGGAGAAACGGACAAGCTGACTTTGACAAATTGTAAAAGTCACCAGAAGCAAGTAAAATAAAATCAGGGAGGACAAGCAGGGCTGAATTGAGGGTCTGTGCCTTGTCACTGTTCTGGCAAATTCACAGAATGTGGAGGGTGTTGGAAGAGTTTAGGCTAATGATTAGGAATATACGCTTTGAAATCAGACAAACTGAGATCTGAATCCAGCCTCTTCTACTGCTGGATGCACTGCGGTGGGAAAGCCATGGACTTCCCGGTTTCAGGGCCTCAGCGAGCCCATTAGGATTCCTGTGAGAACGAGAAATAGGGTGGCTGGCCTGGTAGGGGGATGAGCGCTGGTTTCCATTCTCCCTTGCCTCCTTGCAGGATGGCCTAGTACAGTGCAAACCCACACAGGCACGCGCGGCCACCCCACCCAGCTTCTCCCAGGACTCCACCACTCTCGACCTCAGTTTCCTTAGCAATAAAATGAAAATCATGGTGGATAGTTGAAGTGATTAAATGAGATAATACACAGACAGTGCTTAGCATAGTGCTGGGCACATAGTTAGCCCTCAATAAACTGGAGCTAAAACAAAGATAGGAGAGGCCATCATGCCACCCCCTCTCCCCACTGACCCCGATGCTTCTGAAGTAGACGTCTGAGGTGCAAGTCATCGTCATCGTTGCACATGTTTGTCCTCTTAGCCCTTCTGGTCCCACAATGGAGGGGGGTGGACGAGGTGGGAGGAGGCAGGGGCAGCAGACGGGCAGGAGCAGGTGCCTGTCCACATTCACCCACAGTGGAGGGGTGCAGTGAAGACGAAAACAGAGCTGGGTAGGAAGCCTTTCCAGACTCGACAATCCCTTTCCAGGAGCCTCCAGCCCTACTTCCCAGCCCCTAGTCTTCCAGGCACTGCCCGAGCCAGGACTAGTGGTAAAACTCCCACCTGGATAACACATTCTGGAAGAGTGAGCAGAAACTCCAGCCTCCTCTCTTACAAACGTGACTCCTGCAACCCTGAAGTATGTTGGGCAGGGGGCACCGCTGCCGGCTCTAAGACATCGGGAAGAATAACGGCATGTGCCCCTTCTAGGCTGCTCCAGGTTCCTGGATGCAGGAGCCCTGCACCAGCCTCTGTCAGTCTCTCCGGCACTTCTGTTAGTGAGGCTTCCTGAGGCACGGAGCTCAGAAGGTGGTCTCCAAGCCCACTGGGAGACCCATCGGCACTAATGTCCTGACAGTCCTGTGAGCTGTAATGCCCAAGACTGTGGGAAAATCAGCCAGCCAGAGAAGAGAAGAGGATAAAGAAGGAGAACCAGGGTCCTGGCACAGTGGGGTGAATGATGCTGGACAGGCTGTCCCTGGAATGCACCTGGGACCAGCTTGCCTGCAGGGGTACAGCCTTGGGCAGTGAGACCAGGAGGGATTCAAGACAACCCCAGACTAAACCTACCACACCTGCTCAGTGCCTTCCTTCCATGTAGGAGAACTGAAAGCCTCACAGTCAACATGATTAACCAGAGAAATTCACATCAACACGTAAATGGTATCAGGGCCTTGGAGAGCAGACTTGAGATGGCACAGATCAGGAAGCAAGTGGATTCTGGAGTGGGCACTGGTGCATGGTGGGACAGAGCCCCCAGTGCCCTGGCCCCCACGCTGGCCCAGACAGGCTCTGCTTAGGAGCAACAAGCGGGAGTGCTCCCGTCTGCAGCCACCAGAGGTCATTGGCTCCCGCTGCTGGAGCTGCAAGCTGCCTTGTCTGCTGGGCCTGCCCCTCGCCTTCCAGAGCCAATGCAGCCAAGACATTTACTGTTTCCCTCGAGCCCTGGAGCCAACACTGACCCAGGGGGAGAGAACAGGACTCCTCACAGAACATCCTCCACTTCCCTGCCAGGGAAGGCCGGAGCCAAGACCTGGGCTCAGGTCCTCAGCGTTTGCTTTCGGGAAGCTCGTTCTGAGCACACTGGGCATGTAGAAATGGCATAGCATCCCTGCCTCTGCTCCCCAGGTTCCTTCACAAAGAAGCAGCCCAGGGAGCGTCTTCCGTCTCAAGCGGCCTGGGAGGCCTGGGAGGCCCGGGTGCCACTCTGCTTTTTCCTTCTCTGTACTGGAATCCAGTACTGGGCAGGCAGCCCTGCACCCAAACCACCCCTATCCAGAATGCCAAGTACACTCTGTTTAAACAGTGACCTACAGCAAACTCAGGAAATTCTTTGTCCCCAATTAATATACTTCGTAGTTTTAAAAAACTCTGTGTTAACAACAGCACCATCCTCTTAGAGACCTTGGCTCTTCCCGACATGCACTCACTCACAAGTCTACCTGCTAAAACAGGCCCCTTTCTGCATCATCAGCTCAGGCCTGGTCACCACGGCTCGCCTGAACCTCGATGAAAATCCCCACCACCAGGCTTCCTGCCCCAGCCTCTCTCTGTGCTCGAATCCGTCTCCACTGCAAATCTGATCCTGCTATCCTGCTGCTTAAAAGGCTTTGCAGGCTCCCTGCAGCCCAGAGTACCAAGTCTAACCTCACAGCCTGGCCCACCCAGCTGGGCAGCTCCTGCCCGGGCACCTTCTCCCACAGCCTCGCGGGCTTTCACTGCTCCTTGAACACCCAGTGCTCTGCCTGGCTCCGGGCCTTTACGTGGGCCAGGTGGTTCCTTCTGCTGGTTTGCCCTCCTCCCTTCCCCGGGTGAACACTCCTGCATCTGCCCAGATCTAGAAGAAATGTCCTCTTCTCTCTCAGTGCTGGCTGTCCCTGCCTAGGTGTTTCTGCTGCACTTATCCTATCAAATGACAAGGTTTTAGTTCCATGTCTATGTGGTCTGACCAGACCATGAGCTACCGAGGACAGAGACCTTGATCACATGTATATGTCACTCTGGAGTTATCCCAGTGACATATACATTATTTGGCACTTAGGAAGGGCTCAGTAAATGTTTGATGAATGAATTAGTGTTCTCAGTGAAGATTAAGTCACATAACACAAAAAAGCAAACCAGCTCTCCACCAGAGCAAATGCTTTAGGTAAGGCCCAGACTGCAGGTATCTCTCCTCTTGGTAGAGGAGCCAGAGTGAGGACAAAGGTGAGGGTGGGGGGCTTGTTGACCCCCATTCTTTCCCCTCTCATTCTGCCTTGACACTCCCACACTGAGTGCCTGCCATGTGCTGGGCAGTAGGCTATGCGCCCGGAAGATTGTGTTTAATCCTCATGTCCAGGTTATAGATGAGGAACCTCAGGCTTAGGAAGACTACGCAGGGCATTCATTCCGCAAAGCGAAGGGCAGAAATGGGGTCTGACTCCAGGTGGCTCTAAGGGCGGTGCTCTTTACTACAGCACTGGAAGTGAGAAGACCAGGGGTCGAGTCCACCACTGTCCAGCGTGCCTGTGATCTCGGGCTACTCACTCCATCAGTGTGGGTCTCTGTTTCCTCACCTCATCACCTAGTAGACCTAAGGCTCAGAAGGGATCGGGGCTATGAAAGCATCTAGAAATTACAACGTGCCATGCAAATACAAAGGACCACAGTTACTAATCTTCGTGGCTCACGCTCCCTCTCTCCATCATGCCATTTTTTCCCTTCCCCAGTTGTCCCAGCCTATATTTTCCTTCCCTAGACTCTAGTCCCTATTTCTGAGTACTTCTGTGACTTGACAAGGTCTGCTGAGTTTACACCCAAGGAGCTGTCCATTGTCCTTACCTTGATTATCTGAAAACCCAGCGAGCACGCAGCACTTTAAGCTCCCGATGCCTCCCCGTCCTGGAAGGGACAGTATTCCCCCGGTGCTTGAATATTCTGGCCATCCACCTCCCACCCTCTTACCCACCTGCCCTTTCTACTCCCTCCCCTAACCTCCATCTACTTCCTCTGTCCACCCACCCTTCCTCCCTCATCCTCGGCCCCACTCCTCCCTCGACACCCAAACCTACACTACTGGGGCAAAAACTGGGCTCAGCATGTCCCCCTCATCTCGTGTGAGGGCTGGATTTGTAAGTGGGGATCCTAGGAATGCCACACTAACGCCTCAACTCCCTTCTGACTCGGGTTTTCGTCCCGTGGTTCAGTGCGCCCTGGGGGCACACAGGGGCTGTGGTATGACATGCACTGTACTTGCCCCTCTTTAATTAAAAAGAAAATACTTTTTCCCTCTTGCCATAGCACAGAGGGTTTTTCCTTTTTATCACCAGGACCATAGTTCTCCCTTCCTAACTCTAATAACTATAACGAGGAAAAATAATAATTCCCTGATGGGAACTGGCACTCCGCTTCTCCTCAAGAACTCAAAAGATATTCATTTATACCTGTTCCCTTTAGCATCAGAAAAGTCTCTATGAGGAGGGGGAAGGAGCAGCTCTCTTTCACAGCCTCTTTCATTCGTTCACTCGTCATACATTCATTTATGAAATATTTGCTGGGTGCCAGGTTCCGTGCTACACCACAGGGACGCCAAGGAGCTCTGGGTGCAGCTAGGGGCAGGGGAGAATAAACGTGCAGATAAGCACCATTTATGATGGTAGCTCTGGTGGTATCTTGAGTGTTAATGGGAGCTGAGAGGAAGGAGCATCTCAGTCTGTATAAAAGTACAGGAAGGCTTCCTGGAGGAAGTGACCCTCATGCAGAGACTTTAAGCAGGTGTAGGGACAGGCAGGGAGGCTGCTCCTGGGAAGGGAAACAGCAGGTGCCAACACATGGAGGCACGTGTGAGGAGCTACAAATAGAACTGGGACACGTGGAAGATGACATGAAGTGGTTAAAATATTGTCAGTAGCAGTGGAACGAGTGGGAATACCAGATCACATATCCACCTCCAAAGGGGTTAAATTCTACTCTGAGGGCCACTGAAGGGTTCTGAGCAGGGCAGGGCACACAGCACGGGGGCGGGGTGTGGAGGGCAGAGGGCGGAGGGTGGATTGGAGGAGGGGCAGGGCCAGGGGCACGGACACCAGGTAGAGGCCACTGCAAGAATCCTGCTGAGGAAGCGGGGTCGCCCGGAAGGTGTGCAGCGCTTGGGGTCTCTGACACTTCCCAGCAGGAGCGGAAGCCCTGAGACGACTCGTTATGTCCTCTGGGACATAACGCTGAGCCGTGGTCCTGCCCCCAGTTCACGCCAGCACCAGGAAGAAGAGATAAGGCAGCCTCATTTCTTCCACGGCGCTGGGCCAGGGCCCTCCGTTATCATTTCCTCTCCGTCAAGCGCAGGGAAGGCTTCCAGAGCACGTCCACCACCCACCCACCCCACCCCACCCCACCCCACCCCACCCCACCCCTACTCCAGGAGGACACGCCTCCCAGCCAAAGCATCCGGAGGAGCCCCGCCCACGTGAGGAGAGGGCCCCTCCCCCTGGCAGTCGGGCACACCGGGGGCCAGGGAGCCTGCTGAGTTTTCTTTTGCTCCGGCTCATTTTCCTTCTGGAGCAGCAGGCTCGTCTCCTGCATTCTTAATAGCTGAGCATATTTAGCATTCAGCACACACGTGTGGGTTGATAAGGCCCAGAGAGAAGGCAACAAGCCGTGCGGGAGGAAGACCTCCTCCCTGCTCCTGCCCACAGCAGCGGGTACGCGGGTTTGAGCTCCCCTGTCAGCTCACCTCCTGGACCAGCGTAGCCGAAGGGACAGCAGGGGGGAAAGTGAGACGGGCTGGTTCAGACCCGGTGCAGGGGGCTGCTCCTCTGGCCGAGCAGGTACTCATAAGTCAAGTCTGAAATGCTCCTCTTAGCTCAAAAGAGCCAGAGTTACAATTCCCTTTTGACTTCCACCTGGGGGCAGAATCATCTTGCCCACCTCCTTCTGCCTTTACGGGCTCCAGGGACGTCAGGCAGGGTATTCTCTGGCCTCGGGTCCCCACAGGCAGGACAGTGAACGCTGAAGCGGGGCACGAGCGTGCGGGTGCTGGGCGAGCTGAGCGCTGCCAGGTGGCTCTGCAGGGCACAGATCTGGTAGCTCAGGGGTGCCCTCTTTGTCTCCCCCTTTCTCCTAATGCAGAGTTATTTTTTAATCTTCCCAGCCACAGAAAGGAGAAGACAACAAAACTACTGAACCTTGGGTGAGATGCCAGGAGTCCGCCTGAACTCAGGAGTGGTGTTTTATTGCTGTACATGTGGATCTGAGCTGCTTGGGAAAGAGCGCCCCTGACCTGCTGTCTAATCTAATCTAAAGACCACGGCCACCACAAACAGGCACGGCTTATGCTTTCTTGGCCTTTAGGGGCTGACACAGAGCTGCCTTGGAGCAGGGGACAGAACTCTGCATGGCCTGACTGGGTCCTCCGGGTCTGTTCCCACCGCACACCGAGCAGCAGGCTAATGAGACAAAGGAGCCAGAGTACCTTCCGCCTCGGAATTCAGCAACTCCTGTCGGGGAGCAACATTAGAGATCTGAGGAGCCACCGTAACATACCTGTGAATCAAAGGACCGGAGGGAGCCACCCAGGCTCACCTGGTCGCGGTGTCCAGATCTCTGCTGATGCAGGAGCCACTAGCCATTTGTGGTGATCGAGCACTTGAAATGTGGCTGAGGAACTGAATTTCAAATTTTATTTAATTTTATTTCATTAAAATTTAAAAATAGGTACCTGATTCAGTTATTAGAAAATGTTGAAGTATGTTGGAACAATTTGGGTATGCAAATCTATTTTACAGTCGCTAATTTTTTATGAAATCTAAATATGGATCAAGTATTTCCCATGAAAATTTAGTGCCCTAATTGAGGTGTGCTATAAATGTAAAACACACAGTATTTTGAAGACACGAAAAAAAAAAACGTAAACTATCTCACTGATTATATGTTAAAATGATAATACCGTGGCTATATTAGGTGAAATAAAACATATTGTTAAAAATTAATTTCACTCATTTCTTTTCCCTTTTTTCTTTGGTGAGGAAGATTCACCCTAAGCTAACATCTGTGCCCATCTTCCTCTATTTTGTATGTGGGTCACCGCCACAGCATGGCTTGATGAGTGGTGTAGGTCCACGCCTGAGATCCGAACCTGAGAACCCGGGCCACCAAAGCAGAGCATGCCAAACTTAACCACTCTGCCACCAGGCCAGCCCCATCTTTTCACTTTTTTCAATGTGGCTACCAGAAAATTTAAGATTACATGTGTGGTGCACATTATATGTCCATTGGATAGCGCCAGTCTAAACAATTCTAGATAAAAGTTAACCATCTGCAAGAATGGAAATCTTAGAATCCCTTTCAGTGGTCAGATCCATTTCATTCAATCCAACAAACATTTACTGACAAGAGGACTGTGTTTGCTGAGTGTGGGGACCTACCGTGTAGGAGGCACTACAATTACTGCCGAGCAGAAGGGAGACCTGAGGTCTAATCTGTGGCACCACAGGAAGAGGCACAGGTAAGGTAGAAGTGAAGGGCCATGGGGACTGAAGGGAGATGCCAGCCATTCAGGTGGCTGGCAAGGAGGAAGTGGACGAGAGAAGGGCTTCGAGAAGAAGGTGACCAGTGGGATGGGCAGTGAGGAACGGAGAGGATTTGGGTCAAGAAAGAAGGGACAGGGTGCTGCGGAGAGAACGCTTGTCCTAGCAGTCCCACTTCCTCAGGCCTCTCTTCCCCTGGTCCCCATTCTCCAGGGCCCTGCCCTTGGCCCCTGCCATTCTCAAGCCACCTACCTTCCCAGGAGGCCCCATCTGTCCCCACGGCTTCAGTGCCCGTGTTTACACTGACAGTGCTCAAATCTCCATTCCCACCCCATACCTCCCTCCCGACCTCTGGGTCCAAACAGTCAGTGCCTCCTAGACATCTCCATGTGGACGTTTCTCAGATACCAAACTCCACTGACTCCCCAGCCAAGCTCATCCTCTCCTCCCCACCCTAAACCCTGGTCCTTTCTGTCCTTCTCCTGAGGGAGTGGCAGGACCAGTCACCCGGTTGTCCGAGCCAGGAACCTAGACATCACCCTAAACTCCTCCCGTATATTGCACGCCCTACACGCAACCAGCCCCGAAGGACTTTGGAGGTGTCCTCCTCACTACTTCTCCCCCTGGCCCCTTCTGCACGTGCCCACCACAGCCGCCTGGGTCCAGGCCGTCACCATGCCTCGTCTGGATCACAGAGAAGCGTCCCACTGTACTCGCTGCTTCCTGAGGGGAAGCCATCCTTTCTCCTCCTGTCAGGGCGATCTCACTACAGTTGAAAACTGCTCCTCTAACAGCTCCATGCAGCTTTCAGGGTGAAGCGCAAATTCCTGCACGTGGCACAGACAGCGGAACTTTATAGTCTGGCCCTCACCCACCTACCTGGTTTCATCTCCTGTCTCTCCCCACGTGGAATACTTCTGCACATTCTGTTCCCTGTGCCTGGGACACCCTTCCCACTTTCTTAGAAATGTCTTTTTTATTGTGGTATAATATATGTAACATCACATTTACCATTCTAATCTGGTTTTCTTTGTCTAGCTCATTCTGACTTATGCTTCAATTCAGCTCAAGTGTGACCTCTTATGAAAAACCTTTTGGGTGCTCAGCTTGGGTTAGGTGCCCTTTTTCTGTGCTCTAATATCTTAGCTCTTATCACATTGTACTCTGTTAGCTTATATCTCTTTTTACAGACTCCCTAAGACAGTGTCTGTGTCTTATTTAACTTTGTATCCCCAAGGCTGCAGTGTACAGTTGTACAGGTTATGCACTGCACTAGGATGTCTGGTTGAGGAATTGAGTAGGGGATGAAGACCATTAGCCAATTGTGCACTCTGGTACAGGGCTATATCCGGGCCTTTTTCTAACTTGCACAAAGGTGCTGTAGGTGACATCGGTGGGCCCTGTAAATCCTCAGGGCTTGTTACAGACTTGGCCCACAGTATTACAACAGGTGCTCATTGTGTGTTACACTGAGTAAAGACAGATGGATGTTCTGGGCAAAGGTAGCAGGGAAACACGGTGGGGAAGCTGGAGTAATGGGATGGTATTGCGTGATCACGATTGGATTGGGGGGTTTGGAGCCAGTTTGCAGATGTTCCCTTATTTTGGGCTGGGGGCCTAACTCTTAATCTAGTAGGCAATGAGGAACTTCTGAGAATTTTTAAGAGATTTGTGATTTAGAATAAAAAAAATATTCAGGCTTGAAAAAGAGACTCAGAGAAGTTAAGTGACTTGTTCAAGGTCACACAGAAAGTTAGTGGCCGAGCCCAGACTTGAACTGGCTTTTCTTAGCCCCAGCTCAATGCTCGTTCTTCCACACTGTTCTCTGGGAAGCCTCCCAGAACTGAGGCTGCGCCCTCGAAACCTCCAAGCCAAACCTTCCCAGCCTTCCGGACCCGCGAGCCGGCGATGGCGGGGATAGGGACAACAGCTGGGCTGACTCGAGGTGGGACGGGCAGGAGGCCCTGCAGTCAGCGCTCAGCCTCACTCGCCTGCGCCCCTTGGTCTTCAGAGCATCTACTACTTGAAGGTTGGGACATCGCCCATTAGCCCTCTGCTCTTACACAGGCAGCTGCTCTAGTTTTGGAGGCTTTCTTGACAAGAGCTATCTGCCTCCTTGCAATCCTTTTGGCTGTTCTCCTTTGGGCTCTGTCTAGTTCTTTCAGATTCTTCCCAAACCCCCTCTGCCTCTGGCTGGACAGGCCTTGCCCACAGCAGGTCTTTGTAAGCGCACGGTGAGTTGGGCTGAACCGAATGTGGAGACTGATCTAACCCAGTGTTTCCCAGAAGGCTTCTCCGGGGAGAGTCCTCAGTGCCGTGTCTCCCCTCCCGGGACCCCGTTTTATCACTCATCATTTGTTGCGTCCATTTTATGATCTTCCGTGAACCCCGGGTCTCCTTCTGGCTTATTCCTCATAGAACCCCTTGCCTAGTTTCCCCATTTGGTTTCTCTGTAGCTCATTTCTGGACTCTGAATAAACGATTGTTTCTTTTTCCATTTTCAACTTCAGTCTGAGTCTGAAGAGCCATTTCTCTACCTTTTCAGAGATAATTTGACTTTTCAGTGTTTATCCCGTTTGCAGGAGCTCTGACCTTTGGCACACATGATAGGAATCCTAACGATAACCTTATCATCAAATATTTATAGAATGTGTACTCTACTCCAGACACTGTGCTTGCTGCCTTCGTAACAATTAGCTCGCTTAATCCTCACAACAGTCCCGTGCAGTACAGCTATTATGAGCCCATTTTACAGATGAGGAAAACTGAGGCACACCAAGATCAGGCAACCTGCCCGAAGTCAACCAGTTGAGATCTGCACACAGGCAGTGACCTCTGAGCTTGTGCGACATCAGGACGCCTGATGCTGCCTCGGCACACAACCTTCCAGGTGCTCTCCGGGGCCACTGATAAGGAGGAGACTCATGCTCCCGGCAGGCAGGCCCCACCTGCCATCACTCTCAGGTTGGGTCCTCCTACAGGATGGACCCGCAATTCTAACAATCAGAAGAGAACAAAGCTCGGCCCTGAGGCCCACCTGCAGGACAGGTAACTCCCCTCCTTGACAGCCGTGTCTAAGTCTCGCCACTTTATCACGAGAGGCTCTTTAATTGATCTGGCATAATTACCTCTTTACAAAGTCATCATAATTTCCCTCGTGCAGTGACAAACCAATTGATGGACACCTTTAGTCCACAGCTTTCCTGGGGATGAGCTTAAATGTAATTAACTCTCATGACTTAACAGAACACTTCTCTCTAAATACATAAATTAGATGGACTCCACACTTATCCCTTGTCTGCCTTCACGAGGCCTGAAAGATAAGGCTAAAGGCTCTGTAAGAAGCCAGGCCTTAAGCGTTCCAGGTTGGGTCTGGCAGCCTTTGAAGACACTCATCTTCTGCTTCCTTTCCTCCTTCACAGTTTGGTTTCCTATCTGTCCATTCCACAGGTAACCCTTTCTGACTTTTTGGTAAGGGCTTAGGTAAAGAAAATGAATTAAAGGCCTCTGATTTTTCACAGTCACCTGCAACCAGCTCTCTCCCACCCCATCACACAGGTGACGTTCTCTTTGGATTTCCTGTCTTCCTCCTGTGGTCAGCTCCCCATTACCCGCCTCTGCTGGCAGCTATCCCACGGAGCCGAGACCCAGCTGCCCCCAGCGGGGGGGCGCCATGGGAGCCTGCCTCCCAGGGCCGCGGGGCAGGGCCACGGCCTTGCTCCCCGCTGGGCCACCTGTCTGTGCTTTTGATTCCTTGCACCAATGCTTCTCTTCATTGGGGCGGAAAATTGAGAGGTGACCGTATAACTGAGGACTATTTCCTTGTTACCCCTTCCTCAGACACAACTCTGCTCAGCTCTCAGAGCAGAAAAAAAGTCCCCTGCCAGGCACATGGCACTTTAAGTGCTCGGGTTTGGGTTTCTCATGCTATCATTGTTTGGGTTTCTCATCCTATGATTCTAGTTTTCAGTCCCCTCTTGCCTCACTTCCCCAAATTTCTGGACATGATGCCCAGGGACAAAGCCAGAGGGTAAGCACTGTTGCCTGGGGTGACAGGGACAAGCAGCGAGCACAGACAGCTGCTGGATGCCAGCACCCAACACTCACCATGGTTTGTCCCTCGATCCTTTCACAGAAAAGACTGTGTGCTGTTTGCTGCTGGAGGTAAGTAGATTGTCTTTGGGCGTTTTGAATGGCTTTGAGGTGGTGCTGGCAGAGTGATGGCCACTGAGGCAGGCCTTGGTTTTCACCTGTACCAGGGATGTCCTGGAGTTGCAGGGCGGAGATGCTGGCGAGGGAGAAGGCCTACACATTGACCCGTGTCTTCTCTCTACAGAGGGAGAAAGAAGAGAGCTCAGCACATCACCTGCAGCAAGAGAGTCTCCCACACACTCGTGCACACGCATAGTCATAACAGGCGGAGAGAAAAGTGCTCATCTTGCAGTGTCGGCCTCCCTGAAGCTTCCGTTCTGACGATGGTTCGACATCTGCTCCTATCCCACCAACCAGCAGCGATTACATCCTGAATTTCTGTATCAAATGGCATGCTAAACTGACGCCAAGGTTCTCCCAGGAGGCATTTCCCAGGCTATCCTTCTGCAAAACCACTCCACGGGACTAGCAGAGGGACACCAGGTGTCACCTGAACACAGTGGGATAACCACATAGCCAAAGCGATCCCCAGACAGCGACTCAGAGGCCACAAGGTCCCTCAGGGCAGTGGGTAGGGCAGGACTCTCAGGAGAACAAATAGGAAATTCTCGAACCTGACCTCGAGCAGGAGCACTAAGGTCAGAAGGACCAGAGGGCTGAATGAAAGGGTCTTCGACAGCCAGGAAGTGGCCCAGCATCTGTCCACACGCCACGGTGGCCTCTCCAGGGCTCACTGAGGTCTGGGGCCACAGCTGCTGGGCCAGGACATGCAGGAGGACATCAATGCTCGAGGCAGAATCCACAGATGTGGGGCCTAGACTTGGGCAGGCAGGCTCAGCTTCCTGAGGTTCTACAGAAAATACCAGAGCTCTGGGCAGACATGCTCCACTTGTTCATGCTCAGTCAGCCCTGTGGTGTCCACCCAATGGGCAGCAAGAAGATGCTGACCACAACAGCAGGTGCATGAATAAAGTTCTAGTGTACACCCACCAGGAGGGCGCTTAACTGTTATAGGGTAACAGATCTGGTAAAATTTAAGGACCTCCTTCCAAGAAAAATGCACATTTATACAGGCCCAATAACTCTGCATACAATCACAGGAAGGAAACCTGGACCCCAAAAGAAAAAGGGTCTGTAATCCTAAGACCCCCCTGGCTCTCTCATGCCTACTACGGGCCCCACAGACAGTTAGTGCTTAATTAATACATGTTGAATACATAAATGGAATTATAACCAATGTCCTGATGGGAAGAACCAGAGATAACGTGGAAATCTGAATTGAATGGGATAATGAACAAGATGGGAGGCAAAGACGGCAGACCACATTCTCCTTCCATCTCCAAGCTGAGTCTCAGGCTTTTCTCATTAGTGAGACATTTCTGGCTGCTATTCCAGGTACCGTGACCCGGGAGAAGACAGCCAGACTAGCCTTGGCTGTCTGGGACGGGACTTTGGGGTTTCTCTGTGCTTCCTCATACCAACGGGCTGCCAGGTTGTCTCAAAGGAGACTGACTCTAGTCCTCTGATGAAGTAGGAATTGGAGGGAAAAAGTGGATTTTTGAGGATCATTTGATTGTTGGGTATTTTTGCCTGATCAGTGTTCACAGGTTGCCTACACTGAATAACTTTACTGGGTAAGTTTTCTTCATTGAATCAGAGTAGACCTTGCATACATGCTCAGTTCCCAGAGTCATCCTGCTGAAGGTTTTGAAAACCAAGAGCAGTTCTAGGACCTCTGTTTTGATGTAGTCAAGAGAACCCTGGGCTGGAAGCCAGGAGATCTAGGCTCTGACTCCAATCGCACCACATTCTTAGGCTTATGGCCTGGAGTTCACCACTTCAACCATCTCAGTTTCCACAGCTTTATCTGTAAATGAAGTGGGTCCCTAGATGGCTTCCAAGGCCTCTCCACTCCATTATCATAAGTACAAGGCATCTTACACCTGCTCCCCCTCTCCTCATCCCTCATGATTCCTGAACGTTATAATAATAATTACAGCGCAAGTACTGAAATATTTTACTCAGGCAGGATCTTCCTTGCAGGAATTCATCCTTTGTAAAATTGTACTGGCCTTTACAACCCCTGTGAGACAGACAGGAAGCAGCCAGGCGTCTCACTCTCCTCACAGCTGACTGGCCAAGGAAGACCCAGAGAGGTGAGCTGACTCGCCAAGGTCAGGCCCAATGGCTGCTCGAGGAATGGGGCCTCCGTGTCCTGTGCAGGGGCCGAGCCACTTCTCAGGAAGGCAGGAAATGGGATGTACTCTGACCAAGATTTGAAGCCAGGAAATTAGGAAGTGCAGGGCTTATAATCACTGAAGGTTAGAACTGGATCTCAAAAGTCAGCTCGTCTGATCTCCATGCTGGTGGACGAGGTTATCAGTTAGAGAGGTTATCAGTCACCAGCCTGCAGGGTGAAGGGGCCGATGCTGAGACTAGAACTATTCTTCTCACTTCAAATCCATACTTCCTTCTGCCCTTCAGAAATGTCTTGCTTAGCAATTTCTTTTTTGGCAGAGGTTTCCAAAACTAAAATAAGACTTTGCTTTTTACCACTACTGTTTGGATTTTTCTGGTCTTAATTCACTCATGTGCTATCAGTTGCTCAAGCTGGCAGAGGGGGCGGGGGGAAGGATGTGCAGAAATATTCCTCAGCTCTGGTGGGGAGAGAAGCCTTGATAACAAAGAGACATTTTATTGTGCTAAACTAAGATTTAAAAATAATACAAGTAAACAAAGATAAACCATAAGGAAGGGTGCCATTAGGGCAAAATAAATGGGCCAGACCAGCGATTCTAAAATCTCCTTTCCAGAGAATTCTGGTTAGTGACCCTGCCGACACGCTCTGCTGCTAAACTCACAGATGAAATTAGATCAATGGATAAGCTTTTTTCTTGGTTTTATATTTTAGTTCCACAAATTCTTCTTAAATGACCAATTGAAAGAACAAGTTGCATATGAGAAAATATTCATTAAGACTTGAAGAGAGCCCTTCACCTTAATTTTTTTTTTTTTTTGCTGAGGAAGATTCACCCTGAGCTAACATCTGTTGCCAATCTTCCTCTTTTTGCTTGAGGAAGATTTGCCCTGAGCTAAGATCTATGCCAATATTCCTCTATTTTCTATGTGGGTCCCTGCCACAGCACAGCTGCTGCTGAGTGGTCTAGGTCCACGCCCGGGAACTGAACCCAGGCCATCGAAGTGGGGGCACGTTGAACTTAACCACTAGGAAATGGGGCCAGCCCTCGCCTTCACTCTTAATTTTTTTTTAACGTGTGATCCTGTATTGTAACAAATAGACCAAAACAGTATTTCCTATTTGTGAAACTATTCCTTGTTGTTCAGACTGAATTAAATCTATCACTATTTTGAGGTATCCCACAAAGAGATCCACACTTCTGTCCCCTGAGCTTCGAGAACGAGCTTGCCAGCCACTGGTGCAGGCGAGAAAGGCTATGCAAGAATTAAAAGTGGGGAACCAGGGGGTGGGTCTGGTGGCGTAGTGGCTGGGGTCACACACTCTGCTTCAGCGGCCCGGGGTTCTCGGGTTTGGATCCCGGGCTTGGACCTACATACCACTCATCAAGACATGCTGTGGCAGCATCCCACATACAAAATAGAGGAAGATGAGAAAAGATGTTAGCTCAGGGACAATCTTCCTCAAGCAAAAAAGAGGAAGACTGGCAACAGGTTTTAGCTCAGGGCCAATCTTCCTCACCAAAAAAAAACAACAAAATAAAGTGGGGAACCAGGGTCAGAGCAATCAGAGCCCCACTCAGGAGCTGGGCTTCCCACTTCCCTCGGTTAAGCTCTTGAAAATGGGTAGAACTGATGTTCTGGGGAGGGCAGAGTGAGCAGATTTTTCAGAAAGATCCAATTCCTGTTCCATCCGTGTTTCTCTAGTCTGTGAAGACCCGCCTATAGATAACTTGCACGGTTTTGTCTTTTGGGGGAGAGGGGGGTGGGCGGGTGATGGGAGAAGACAGGGTCTTAGTTTCTGGTAAAAAGACGTTGCTGTGCAGGTGGAACGTCTCTGGCTAAGTGCTCCAGGTTTCTAGCACAATCATTCTGATACAAGCCCTCCCCTGCTTCGGGCTTACTCATTTTTTCCATTTTGGTCAAAGGACTGCCTTAGGTAGATCCCTGTAATTATTCTAATTCCATTTGCCCTGCCCAGAAGGAGTTGACAGAACATTGTATTTTTTACTCACTATTTAAAATATTTTAAGGACTGAAGCAATTTTAGAGAAAAAGAGACTTTCTCTCCAAATTTTGTCATTCTTTGTTAATGTACACAGATGCATTAACAAAACTGTGATCAGTTGATATTCTTTTTCAACGTTATTCTATTTATACACTTCTAATTCCCATATACTGGTCATTTTAAATGGTTAATAATATTCTTTTTGACATGCTGAAGATTATTTAGCTACTCTCTTACTATCTACTTACTGACTTTTTTTTTTTTTTTTACAATTTATTTAAAAAGTGATTTAGGATCATTTCTTTGGGGTATAGTTCCCAAAGTGAAAGTCTGCAATAGTTTATAGCTCTCGCAACACATTTCTTTCTAGACCATGTGACAGAAAGACCAAACCAATCTCTTGTGCTAATGTTGAATATGAGCACCACTCACCGACTGAAGGGAAAACAGAAAGTCACTGTCAGAACACCTAGGCAGAGTTACGTGTCCACTACATCAACAACAACCTCAGTGATTGATCTTGGATCAGCAACCTCTGGTCTCACTCCTTCTGTCCTTTGGCCAATAGTAATAACAGTTTATCGAGACTTTCCTACGTGCCAGGCATTCTAGGAAACACTTGCTTTACCTTATGGCATTGAATTCTTACAGCACCCTAAGAGAGGTACTATTATTATCTCTATTCTAGAGAGGCAGAAACTGAGGTTCAGAGATACGAGTTGCTCAGGGTCACGGAGCTAGGAAACATCAGATCTGGGGCTGTCTTCAGAGCCTGTGGTCTTAACTCTGAGCTCTACCATCTTGAAATCTCGGAAGATGCTGCAGCGGATGGGAGACGGGGAGAGCCTGGAAGAACCTGCTGCCTGCCCCCCCACTGCACACGGGCATTTCAGCAGGGTACCAGACTCCCCTAGGGAGAGGAAAGAAACACCTTTTAGGTGTTTTGGCAGCTTTTAGGTACCAGTCAGCAGCCCCATGCCACAGCCTGAAACCTCAACCCCAAAGGATTGGGTACCCCAGCATCAAAGAAATGAAAAACCAAATCCTTTTACTTTTTTGCATTTCCACACACGAAGTCCAGACCACGCCTCAGCAGCTGGCTGTTCTAAGACCACTTGCTTCACCACATACACCTTCACCATCCAGGTGTGAGACCTGGATGACCAGATGATGCTCATCCTGCAGGCCAGATGAGCAGGGGGCATGCACACATCGACTCCTGGCATTCTAAAATCTCTGTCAGGTGTGGGAGCCCTGGTGTCCGCACAATCCTCCCCCCTTACTCTCTGCAGGGAAAACCCACCAGGTTCTCAGGCAATTCCATTTCAGTAAAAATTCAGAGCCCTCCTCTTCTCTCCCTGTGCTTATTCACTCAGATATTTTCATACTCACAGCATCGATGTCCTGCATTTAAAACCTCAGCATGGACACCTTATGAATGGCTGGGCTGGCCACCAACACCCAGTGTGGCTCCCTGTGCCAGTTTTAGAAAGAACTTGTTGGGAATTTTCCAATATGGTTTTCAAGGGACCAATCCCCTCTGGACAGCCTCCAAGCACCACAGTCACTGTGGCCCGCCACGGTTGCTGAAGCTCCCTTGGACCTAGGCTAGCACCTGGCTTTCCCAGTTGACAGCGCTGGGTCTCTTTCAGCCCCCACATCTGAGGGCAGGTGCTCGGCAGATCATTAGCCGGGGTCTATTTCATCAGTGGACTCGATCTGCTTTTGCAGCTGCAGTCAGGATGCTCTCCCTAAACAACAACACTGAATTCCAAGGGACCTTCCTCCAAAAGCAAACTGGGGCTGGAGGGCGAGGGGCAGAGCACAGAGCTCAGCGAGGGGAACTTGGTGAGGAAGGTATTCCCCTAGTTTACAGCTGTGGAAACTGAGGCAGACTGCATTTGAGAAACGTGTCTGAAGTCACAAGGCTCTTCAGTGGAGGAGCGGGGCCTAGGATAGGATCTGAGCTTGTGGTCTCATTTGCCACAACTGCAGTTACACACTAAATGTAGTGCCCTGGTAGTTAGAGGTGGGGTCCTGAATCAGCCTTCCTCAGCAGGGGAGGAAATGAAGATACTGGAGAGTCAAGTGAGGACGGCAGGCAATGAGTGGCAGGAGGGCCCGGTCCAGCAGTTCCTCAGCCAGGAGTGCTCATGAGCTTCTCCGGGCACCCACTCCTCTCAGGCTGGAGACTCTCTTTAAAAGATACCAGGTGGGAATGCAAATTGGTGCAGCCTCTATGCAAAATGGTATGGAGATTCCTCAAAGAATTAAAAATAGAGATGCCCTATGATCCAGCCATCCCACTACTGGGAATCTATCCAACGAACCTGGAATCAACAATCCAAAGAGGCTTATGCACCCCTATGTTCATTGCAGCATTATTCACCATAGCCAAGAAGTGGAAGCAACCTAAGTGTCCCTTGACTGACGACTGGATTAAGAAAATGTGGTATATATATACAATGGAATACTACTCAGCCATAAAAAAAAGACAAAATCGTCCCATTTGCAACAACATGGATGGGCCTGGAGCGTATTATGTTAAGTGAAATAAGCCAGAAAGAGAAAGACAAACACTGTATGATCTCACTCATATGTGGAATATAAACCAACACATGGACAGAGAAAACTGTACTGTGGTTACCAGGGGCAGTGGGGGTGGGCACAAGGGGTGAAGGGAGTCATATATATGGTGATGGACAAACAAAAATGTACAACCCAAAATTTCACAATGTTAGAAACCATTAAAACATCAATAAAAAAAAAAAAAAAAGATACCAGGGCCTGAGTGGCTGGGGCGGTGCTCCTTAAAGCACGGATGCTGGTCACCAGTTAGTTTGTACTCGGTCTTCTTTACCCTCTTCACCTCCTCCCCACTGCTGGACGACAGGCGCTGTCCGGCACTTTGGCAAACGCCAGTGTGGGCCAGTGGCCTACACCACTCATGCCAACTCAGTTCTCAAACCCCCCAAGTTCCGGGTTGCTTTCTCGGTCATCTGGTCACTCTGTGCCCATTCATTCCATTAGGAAGAGAAGCAGCATTTCTTGAGTGCCTACTATGTGTCAGGCACTGTGCAAGCTACTTTTACACTGACACACAATCTAGCTAACAACCCCGCAAGGTGGCTACTGTTAGCCTCCTTGTTGTAGATGGGGAGATTAAAGCTTAGCAAGATGATGAAACAAGACCAAGGACACGCAGCCCTTGGCAGCTGGGAGGAGAGCCCGGAGCCAATGCCCTTCCTGCCAGGCCACCCTGCTGGGATGCTCTCTCCTCCCCGCACTGTAGCGACACAACTTCTCTGACAAGTCTTGACCAAGCATTTCTCATTTTCTGAGCTGGCCGGGGACACAGCTCTGCAGTTAGAGAACCCGGGATCCTCCTTCTCTCCCCCAGGTGGCATTCCCCCTCCCACCTGCTCTTCTCTTGGTTATTATATGAAGGGGCAAATTTCTGGCATCAGCCCCTGCTGGGTAGGATTTGGGGAGTCCCAGGGACTTTCCAGGGCCCTGAAACATTTCCATCAGCCCCCCGGGGGTGCCCTCACTAGACACTAACCTGGCTAAAAGAAAAAAACCACAGCAAATCTAGACTGTGAGGAAATGAGCACACGTACACACTATGGGGTACTTTCAAGGGATGACGCTTCTCTGGAGCGCAGGCCTGGTGATAATAACAGGAACAGAGACGCGTTCGTAGCCTTTGATCTGGGAATCTGGTGATTTCAGTCTGGAAAACAGACTCAAGGAAACATCCCCACCCCACCCCCCAGAAAAGTTCAAAGATATTCTCAGCAGCACTGTTTACAGTAGTAAAAATACCACAATCGACCTGAATGATCTCTAATAAAACAGAGAATGACAGGCACGAGGGCTGTCTGGATCTAAGAAAACATGTGAGAGAGTACACCCAAATCCACGAGAGAATGGAGAATAGCACAAACAATACGTAAACACTGATCATCACTTTACAAAACCAAAAAACATTTAAGATACATATTATATACATGAATATATAATATAGATGAGGAAAAAAACAAAGGGTGTAGGATGCATTGCTTAATGGGCTCTGTTTTCGTTAAAGTTAAGTCCACACAAGAAAAAAGATAACAATAACAACAACAACACTAACACATCCCTAATGAGAGAGGGCAAAGGGGAGAAAGGAGGTGCACATACAAAGGCAGGAAGAAGAGAAACGTGTGTTAGAGTCAAACCTCCTGCATTCCTTCATTTACTGTTTTTTTAAGCATTTCCTTGGTATGCACCATGCGCCAGGCACTGGGATGTAACGGTGGTGACAGGATGGACACTGTGATTGCCAGAGCGTTCCCTTGGTGGGGAGACACTGCCCAGACCCCAGGCTGGCCACTGCTCCGTCACCCTGTGTGGTGGACAGGCTCTCCTCAGGAGGCAGGCTGCTGCCTGGAGGCCCGGAGCGGGAGAACAGCCCTCCTGCTCTGCGGCACTCTGCCCGCAGCCCGAGCCGCGATCCTCTCCGTAACATCAGGCCTTTTACCGCCCCAGCTGTTCCCGTGTGTGCGGAGCCTCACGGTAGTGGAGGGGTTGACAAGGAGTTCCACCTGCGCGGTATTAACTTCTCCATCAGTGACCTCCTGCCACAACCACCCGACAGACCCACTGCACACTTCACATGAGTTTAAACATAGGAGCTGCCACAGCTTAGGTGAAAACTGGAGGCTTCCAGCTTTTAGGATAAGCCACTGGATTCTACCTTAAAATGGCACAGCTGACATCATTCCTGCCCCAGGGGCACCAACAGGACAGGTGTGGCAGGCAGCTGGAAGCTGGGCAAAGCAGGAGGCACGGGCTAGGGTATCTTTGGGGGGAAGATGCATGAACGGGGATTCCCAATGTCTAAAATACTGAATGGCTGGACTGAATCTTCCCAGTACTGTCTTGAGGCAACATCAGTGGCCTTTACCCAGAAGCCTTGCGCTAAGTGCATAAAAAAGCCATGTCCCTGACCCAGGCATGCCCAGACCACAGTCCATGCCTCACGGAAGTGAGGGAGGATCCTGATGCATGAGGTGGAGAAAGTGCCCAGGCCACATGGGTGCAGCAGAGGGCTCCTCGCTCCTGGGACAGTAGGGCCAGAGCCCCCAAATCCGTATTTTTCAAAAGGTCCTGAGGTGATTCTCATCCTCTGCGCTGGCTTGGGGAGTCACTATAAATGTGGACCCAACACTGCTGTCTCTGGAATCAGAAAGATCTGGGCTCAAATCTTAGCTCTGTCACTCATTAGCCCTGTGTCTAGGGCAAATAACCCCCTAAGCCCCAGTTTCCTTACCTATAAAATGGGACCAGTAATGCCCATGTCATAGGGTGATGAGCGGGCAGGTGCCCCTATAGCACATTGAGGCCCCCATCTTAGCACACATCACATGTTGTAATCACTGGTTTACTGGTCTGGGTGTCCTGTCACTGGACGCATCTGGAGGGCAGGTGTCTTGTTCATTCCTCCATCCCTGGCATTTACGCAGAGTCTTGCCCTAACAGGCACTCACTATGTTCACTCTTGAAGGAATGAGTGTTGGGAGGGTTGATAACACACAGCAGGTGGCTATCACAGTGCCAACTCTGTTAGCACTTAATATAAGTTCCCCTAATACATGAAAATGTAGATTTTCAACAAATACAAGTAGTAGCTTTCCTAAGTGGGCAGTTCTCTGCCTTTTCCCTGCTCCTGAATTAAAATTATTCCATTTGCAAGAATCCCATGGCAGCACATTGTTTAAGGAGCCCAGGCTGAGTAAGGAGAGGCCACTGCTGCTTGCCTTCTGTCTGTACCTCGAATTTCAAGAGTGCAGGGCCAGAGGCTCCTACAATGGAAGGTGCAAAGTCCCAACTCACTGCTAAGCTCACAGCGTCACTCAGAGCCACTCACCCCACGGGCTGTCGTGGTCCTGCGGCAGCCACTAATAACGGAACCATTTCTGTTCTCCTTGGAGTGGCAGTTGGCAGTGGCAAACAGGAAGTTGTCTTGAAATAGGGTGTGGTTGTGCCCTGTCAATATATGCGTACAGAGACACACTTTTTCCCCCCTTCTCTAGCCTCCTTCTGTTTCCCTCTGCCCCCTTCTTAGCAGCAAAAGGTCTGAATTATTTGGGTGAAAACAAAGCTTTTTACATGATTTAAGCTCAACCATCACCGCCATACAAACAAAAATCTAGGGCAGAAAGGTGTCTAAAATACAGCAAGGTCTCTTTTCCCACCAGCAGTCACTCACTTGTGCCACTGAGTGTGTGTGACTGTGTGTGTGAGCGTGTGTGAGCTCTCCCCTTTATTTCTCCGTGGGCGTACAGGAAACAAAACCTGCGCTAGAAACCAGGCCAAGTACACTGCCACCATCCTAGTGAGCCAGCCAGTCCGCCGGAGGGCCGGCCCCCAACGTTTACTCAGGGCACACGCTGGATCGAGGATCATCCGCGAATAGGAAAGAGGGAAAAACACAGGTCGCTAGCTTCAAGCAATCGTTCAAGTTTGAGTAAAAGAGACCTGCAACATTTCTTAATACAAATTACATATAAAAATGACAAAGGAAAATAATTTCCAAGTAGATAAATGCATAAAGTGTAGTTGGAGCTGCACATGAACACAGAGACGTGGGGGTGACGAGTTGGTAAGGTTCCTTACAGCTGGCTCCCGGGGCTATGAGAGGTGTGCTATAAAAATTTCCACTCCACTCCTACCAGGCCTTGAGGCTCGCACCTCTAGAAGGACCGTCCAAAATAGTCTGGTCCCCAACCCAGCCTCCTACTCTGACCTCTTTCTGAGGCAGCTACTCTCCCCGCTCCGCGCCTCAGCCCTATCTCGGCTCCAGAGGCAGCCCACAGCCCAGAGCACTGTGCTGCACCTCGGGCTTGCTGCACGGATCTGGGCTGACAGCAGCTCCGCCTGCCTGCCAGGCGCTCCCTTCCGTGACCTGGGCCCAGCCCCACGCCATCCTGTGTGGCAGACGTGCCCTGCGCTCACACTTACACATCCCGGGGAGACGGCCTTGCCGTTTGGATAAGGAGGCTGAGCCAGTGACACGCTGGGCAATGCGACGCGACTCGTGGGAGCCGTTTCCTGGCTCCTGGCTGAGGGCCCTGGCCAGTCAGAACACACCACTTCCCCTTTAAGAGAGCACGCCCAGATGTGATTAGGGAAAGGCAGAAAGAAAAGCCCGGAACAGCCAGGGTTGTATCCTGAATTTGGCAGATGAACTTGGCTTTTCCTGAACTGCACACACAAGGTGTGGTCAGAGGCAGCCGACTCCTCAGAGGCTGCTTTGAGCGGTCACCATTTGAGAAGGGCCGGGGCCTTCCTGCAGCCCCACAGCACAATGGCCACGCTCAAGCTGCCTGGGCCTTGGTGCCCGGAGCTGCTGTCCGCCTGGTCCCCAACCCGGGCAGCCTGCAGGAGCCTCAGGCCTTCCTGCTCCCCCTTCCCTCAGGGCCCGTCACCCAGATGGGCAGAGTCCACCGCACGACCTAGCACTACGCTTGGGAGAAAGTGGAGACGTCATTATAAAGATCGAAAAATACTTTTGTGGGACATTTTAAGTATTAAGTCAATCAGGGAGTTTTCACTCATTCTGGTTCTTTAGAAAGTTTATTCCCTGATCCTGGCAAGAGATAGTAGATTGTGGGGAGGGGTCCAGTAAAAACGGTAGTTCACAAAAGGCCACATGTTACATGACTCCATTGATAGGAAATATCCAGAATAGGTAAATCCATAGGGACAGAAAGCAGATAAGTGATTGCCAGGGGCTGGGGGAAGAATGGAGTGGGGAGTGACTGCTTAATGGGCATAGGGTCTCTTTTGGGGGTAATAAAAATGTTTCATAACTAGGTGGAAGTGACGGTTGTACAACATTGTGAATGGACTCAGTACCACTGAATTGCACGCTTTAAAAGGATTAATTTTGTTATGTGAATTTCACCTTAATTAAAAGAAAACCCAGTGGCAAAGTGTGTTTTGGGCAACTTTACCTTCTACTAGGATCTTTCCTGTTTTATCCAACATTTCTTTATACAATCTGGCTATTATCTGATAAATCTTAAGTTAATCCTGGCTAAGGAGTATATGGTTTTTAACAAGGAAGAATAAAAACAAACCTTTAAGAGACAAAAGCTTTCCAAGACTCAGAAATATGGTTCTTACGGAGAATTTCAGACTGTGGGGAGATGGCATAGTCTCAAACCATGCCACATCAGTTAGGCAGTGTCTCCTCATCCTTGTAGGCCCGTCTCAGGTTGAGACGATCCCTTCAGCAGCTCGCTGCCGTGGGAGAATTACTCAGGAGAACATGACTTTGGGTTTCTGGGTTCTTGGTTTCCTTTTCCCCTGTTGCAGAGTTTCTTCCCAGAATGAAGGAGAATTAATCAGTTTCTGACCGGGAGGGGGCTATGCTGGTTGGCAAAGCAGAACTGGTTTCTGGAATTCCATTTCTTTGGAATGGAGTCAGTGGGGAACGAGGGGGTGTAACTCAACCGCCCACCTGACCCAGCCCTGCTGTGGGGAGCGGTTAGCCCTCCTTTCTCGGTCATTTGCGGCTTTGGCCAGAAATAGTTTGCTCCTGACAGTAAGGCTGTGAGCCTTGTCCTCTAGACCCTAGGCCAGCGGGTCAAGCGCTCATGGGCATGCTTCCCCCACTCAGGGGACTGTCGAGAGGAGGCCTGTTGGATGTTGCAATACTTAGAAGAAACACAGATGAAAGGGCAGGCCCTGTGGCCCAGGAGCTAGAGTCTTTCCAGAGACAAATGTGAACAGCTTTCCTGGTATCTGTTTGCTGAGAGTTCCAGGATGATCTGGAGGACAGAAATGTGAACAGCTTCTGTGGGCCAGCTCTCCCAGAGCTCTCCGGGCCTTCTGGAGCACTTTCCCCTGCCTCTTTCACCCTGTTCTCTCTCCTCAACTCAGGTGCCCGGGTAATAAGTAGGCGGCCTGAGTTCTCAGCAAACAGGTGGCTTAAGATAATAAGATGCAATCTTTATACTGCTCTAGCATCTGAGGAGCAGGAAGTTTGGGACCTTAATTCTAAAAACAAAAACAGGCAGCCTCAATCCAATTAAAAAATGGGTAAAGGACTTGAACAGGCATTTCTCCAAAGAAGATATACATATGGCCAACAAGCACATGAAAAGATGATCAACAATATTAGTCCTTAGGGAAATGTAAATAAAACCACAATGTGATACCACTTCATACTCTCTAGGATGGCTATGTATTAAAAAAAAAACCCTAAAATGGAAAATAACAAGTGTTGGGGAGGATGTAGAGAAATTGGAACCCTTGGGCACTGTTGGTGGGAATGTAAAACGGTGCAGCTTCTATGGAAAACTGTATGGTGTTTCCTCAAAAAATTAAACACAGAATTACCATATGATCTAGCAATTCCACTCCTAGGATATAGATCCAAAAGAACTCAAAACAGGTACTCAAATCCTTGCACACGAATGTTCATAGCAGCACTATTCACAATAGTCAAAAGGTGGAAACAACCCAAATGTCCATCAATGGATGAATGGATAAACCAAAATTGTGGTATATACATACAATGGAGTATTTTTCAGCTATAAAAAGGAATGAATTACTGATACATGCTACAACATGGATGAATCCAGAAAACAGTATTCAAATGAAAAAAGCCAGACAAAAAAGGTCACATATTGTATGATTCCATTTATATGAAATGTCCAGAATAGGCAAATTCATAGAGCCAGAAAGCAGACTGGTGGTTGCCAGGGACCAGGAGGAGGGGCAGGGGAAATAAGTGCTTAATAGGTATGAGGTTTTATTCTAGAGTGATGCAACATTTGGAACTAGATAGAAGTGGTGGTTGCAAAACACTCTGAATGTGCTAAATGCCACCAAATTGTTCACTTTTAAACAGTTAATTTTATGTTATATGAATTTCACCTCAGTTTAAAAAAAACTTGCAGAAAGCAAGGACCAGGACAATCCATAAACAGAATAATCAGCTTCAGGATAACTGAGAGTTACCTTCAAAACTCTTGTTAGAATCACTTAAAGGTGATTAAGGTGGCCAGCAGGAGACAGCAGGCAGGCACTCCAAGACAGCAGTTCTCAGTCTCCATGGCCAATTCAGGTCCATAAAGAAATGTTAATTTGTTTTAAACAATATCACACACACACACACCCTCCCAGGCAAGCTGCACCAGCTATTACAAATGGGACACTGAGTCACACCTCCCCTCTGCCAGCCCCCTCATCCCCGATACAGCCGTCATTTCCATCAAGGGGATCGCTATTCCAATTATGGAATCATCATTTCCACCAAAGGGGCGCAGGTCTTAGACTCTGAAGTTGGGACAGAGTAACAGACTCCCAACAAGAAGAAACCCCCAAGTAACCATTCTCTGCTAACCGCTGCCGGCCCCCTTCCTGGGGTGGTCGTCACCTCCCCAGCACTTCAGGCAAGGGGCTGCCCAGGCTGGCTTCTCCGCTGCAGGCCCGGGAGTGGGAGACAGCACCAAGGTTCCATGACTGTGGGAGAGTGTGCCCCTACTACAAGCTGCTATGCCATGCCCGCACAATAATCAAGGGGTCAGCTTGAACCAGTCTAATTCCCCTTCTGTGAGACACCTTGCCAAATATTTGTCCCTCAAAATCTCTCTTTCCAGGCTAAACACCCCTAGACATCTTTTGAAACCATTCCTCACAAAACATCATTTTCACTATTTTCCTGATCTCCGGGTCCTCCTCGCTCCTGCTGTCCTTCATAAACTGGAACTCAGAAGGGAGAACACTACAGATGGGGTCTGAACAGCTCCTAGCTGTCTATTCTGGACATTACTTTCCTATTAAGGCAGCTTGAGAGCCAATCTAGATTTTTTATTTCTGATAGCTGCATCACCCCTAAGTCTTATTTCACACATTCTGCTGCCAAGCTGCATATCAAAAGGTATTCTTTGAAAATGTCACCTTGGTGGATTCAGTCCACTGCTCTGGCCTGTTGAGATCTTCTTGGACTCTGACTCATTAACGTTTCCATTCTCCCTCTCAAATCTGGCACCTGAAAACTTGACAAGCCTGCCACCAATACCATTCTTCTTCCAAATCCTCATTTATAACATGGAAGAGGACAGGGCCAAGCATGCAACTCGATACGTCCCCCAGCGTGACAGTGACCTGTGAACAGCACCCTTGGCCATTCAGGGCAGGTGCGTCCTTGGCCCACATGTCTTCATCTTCCCTAGTGAGGATCTCATGGGCAACTGACAAATGGGGCTCACAATACCCTCCTCTCACCAGTGGTTGTAACGATGAAGTGTAAAGCTCTTAGAGCAGTGCACTGCATATAGTGAGCAATCAAATGTCACCTTTATAACTGATGAGAATTATAATAATAAGAAAAAAACCTGGTTTTCCAATTCCCAGACAAACTACTCTTCTTACTGGCAACCAAATACAGACATTAGGCAGCTGGAATCAATAGGAGCACTGGTGTTCAAAAGCTGGAGTCTGAATCCTGACTCTCCTTCCAGAATTTCCATGCTCTGAGGTTAACAATACCTGACCCTCCAGGGCTGTAGGGAGGAGTCAAGGAGATCAGGCATGTAAAAGAGGTTTAAAAGTTGAGTCAGGCTATGCAAACATAAAAGAAGAGTATTATGATTATTACTTTTATAAATAACTCGAAGATACCATTTCCATTGGCAGAAACCTGACTGTTAAGCCAAGGAGGAACCTATAGATGCACTCAGACTGCCAGAAGGCGGGTCCTCCAGCACAGAGCAGCTGGATTGCTGCAGCAGAACAGATTCCTGATCTCCTCTCAGCAGCAATCACCTCTCTCATCAGACTGAAACCCAGGTTGGCTTATAAAGGGTAAGGGATCCTCCTCCCAGCCTGCAGGAACAGACTGTCTCTCCATCGGCACCTTGTCGGAACCAGGACCCGAGTAATCTGCAGCAGGG
Organism: Diceros bicornis minor; assembly: GCF_020826845.1. Classification (NCBI taxonomy): domain Eukaryota; kingdom Metazoa; phylum Chordata; class Mammalia; order Perissodactyla; family Rhinocerotidae; genus Diceros; species Diceros bicornis. The sequence goes on along the minus strand of NC_080742.1, from coordinate 12,603,928 downwards.
ATCTGCCAGGTGATGAAGGGCCAAGAGGGCTGCTTTTAGTTCCCCTGTGGCTTGACCCCAACTAATCCTTGGGTTTCTGTTCTGAATGGCAGTTTCTAAGAACACCAAGCTTTTCTAAGAAACCCTGTTCTTGTCTCACCTGAGGATGTTTGCCTTCTCAAAGATGTCCCATAGCAGGGGCAGAGAGGAACTGGTGTGGCCAACCATATACGCCCCTGGGAAAAGAGTAGCAGTTAAAATAAGAGGCAGAAGCTGGCTAAATTCTCCTCTCATAGTCCAAGCAAGGTTGGTTTCCCAACTTCCAGGGGGAATGAGCATTGAAGGCAGATTGTAAAGATAAATATATATATATAATTGTTGGCAAGACACTGCGGATCATGTCAATGAGCCTATTAACAGATCAAGGAGTCTGCCCAGCAAGGCACTGGGAGGACGAGGCCCAGAAAAGAAGATAACAATTTCTGTCAGACGATTTTTGGAGCCCACTGGTCCACAAGCTACCCTACTCAACCAACCCCTGTAATAGTCTCCCTCAAGACAGCTGGGCTGCTGAAGTCACCTAAAAATCCTCACAGGACACATGAAAGCTAACTCAGACTTGCATAGCCACTGTGACTCTCAAATATATTTTCTCTTTCTCTCATTGTCTTTCCTTTGACTCTGCACCCAAACAAAGAGACGGTGCCTGGTTCTAGACACACACACGTGCAGGAATGAGTCACAGACGAATCTCTACAGCATGGTGGTTATTGTAGTGATCTAATGTTGCTACGTAGAGTTGAGGCAGGACCAGGCTTAGGTGATTGGTGTTACGGGCTGAACTGTGTTCCCCCAAAATTCATATGTTGAAGTCCCAACCCCCAGTACCTCGGAATGTAACTGTATTCAGAGATAAGGTCTTTAAAGAGGTGATTAAATTCAAATGAGGCCAGTTAGGGTGGAGCCCTAATCCAAGGGGGCTGTTGTCCTCATAAGAAGAGAAAGAGACACTAGGGGTGTGTGTGCACAGGAGGGACAGCGGGCAGTAAGTACGAAGGGGCAGTAAGAAGACAGCCATCTGCCAGCCAAGGAGAGGCCTCAGGAGAAATCAACTCTGCTGGCACCTTGATCTTAGACTCCCAGCTTCCAGAACTGTGAGAAAAGAAATTTCTGTTGTTTAAGCCACCTAGTCTGTAGTATTTTGTTATGATAGGCCTAGCAAATTAATACAACTGGTTTACCTAAAAACCGTTCATATTCACTGGATCAGGGAGAGAAAGCATAGTATGGAGGGCAGAGGACCAGGGATTCCTAACCTCTGACGTAACTGTAGATCAAATGCAGCTTCCTCGTCAAGGTGGGGACAGTCTCCTGATCCGGATGACTGGCAGATCCTGCCCCCTCTGGAGCCAGAGACTGAGGGAGCCTACAGGCACAGGAGCAGCTCGTCTGAAACAGTGTAGCCACAGCCCGGGAGGAACCAACGCCTTTATCGGCTTATTTACTCGTTTGGCCCCTTACCCTTGTGGGTTCTGATGAATCTATGTGTCCCTGCTGTCGTTCCAGAAAAAGATAAGACCGTGGGGGTGAGTGGGCTAATGGCAGAGTGAGGTAGCCACCAACACATTCACAGGTTTGATGAACCGACTCACACCATCTGGCCCAATGCTGCCTTTTGCTGGGGATCCACCCAGTCTCCGAATTCTGCCTGGATGCCTTGGTCCTCCCTCAGACTCCGGGACCCTAGGAGAGCCTCCTTGGGCTCCCCACTGGGTGTAGGGTGGGCAGAATCCCTCACCCAGGGGCCAGGAGAGGAGATGGACCCAAATGCTCACTGGCACTATGGGAATCCAGACACACAGGATCAATTATCAGTCCAACAACAGACAAGTCATTGAGCTCTCTCCTGGCTGGCGACGGGTGGAGTTGGGGGATCAAAGCAAGGAAGGAGGGTGTTTGAGAGGTACTGCAGGCCGACATCTGGAGGGGCTGGGAGGGGCGACACGCTCTAGGAGACAGAACTGACAGGCTGGCAAATGGCAGCGCCTTTACTTTCCCAAGGATCGCAGGGTGGGCGGGTTTGGCCAATTCAAATGCAAAAGCCCAAGGGGCGAGGGTGACTGGGAAACCTTTCAGCATTCATTGCCATCCTTCTCCCACTCCAGCATGAGGCCTGTAGGTGCCCTCCACGTCTCCGCATTCACTCTGGCCGTGAGGTTATTTACACAGCGGGGTGGGAGCCCCCACAATCCCTGTTAGCTGAGATGCACGCAAACCAGCACGCATCTCAAACCTGAGGCCTCCAAAAAGTGAGCCTCAGATCCTTTCGCAACCTGAGAGACTGGAGGAGGAAAAGGGAAGTGTAACAGGGGCCCCATCCATGGGGGCAGATTTGAATCAAATTAGAACAAAGAGTTTCTTAACATCTGCATTACAGCCAGTTCACCCAGTTTGATGGGGCAAAGAAGAGGTGAAGGTCTGATGGACAATGTCGAGGCCTGAGTTCTAGCTCCTCAGCTCCACTGTGCAAGCCAAGTCTCGTCTCCAGCTTTTTCTACTGGGACCAAAGGGCTGACTTGTCCTTCACCAGCTCAGTGGGGCCACTGTGAGAAAGTGTGACACTCGGTCTAAACTGTAAAAGCTGAAAGCAAGATACCCTCATCATCATTCTCTGCAAGGTTAAAGGAGACCAAAAATTAAACCAAACCAATATCGACATTTCATATAGATGAGAGAAACAAGGAGAAGCAAGTTGCTCTTGGCAGCACTCAGCAGTCATAACCACGTCAAGTCTCGGCCTAATGGTCACATTTACCACCTTGGAAATTTCCGTTTCAACTGTCCATTTTCATTTGTGTGTCAGTCGGTGATGCTGGGGGTGAGGAGAGTTTGGACTTGTCTGTGTGGGAACCAAGGACCCTGATCTGGGCAGACTCCCTACTTAGAAGGCCTTTCACGTGGCCGAAATGATGTTTACCGTTTTCTCCCTCCTTTTCGATTTGTTTGGTTTAAAATATTTAACCCGAGGCACGATGAAGTATCTCATTTACAACGTTCTCCTGGACCATTAGACTGAGACTCCACACTCATTATGCTGATGAACCTGCTACTTACCCATGCAAATTCCAGGAGCAGCAGACACAGAGAGAGGAGATGCTCAAGGTACCCTTATCAAGTGCTGGTTTAATTCCACAGCCATTTAGTGGGCAAAGCAGAGCAATTTTTAGCCATGTTCTAGTAAATATTATGGGAAACCCTTTCATAGAGTGCTAAGTCTGGCTTAGTGATTTCAAACCTGACTGTAGTTCTCATTCAAACATGAACATGGCCCCTAAATGATGCTACAGCCAGGCCAGAAAATCAAACAGAGAATGCATTAGCCGGTATGCCATCTTGCACTTGATGATTATTTTTTTTAATGTTATAAACACTTGAGTATCACCGTTATTTAGGGGAGGACAAACTTTAAAACCCACTAACTTTCCTGCGGGCGTCCTGCTCTGCCCCTCCCCCAGGCTCAGCGAGTCTGCCAACGGGCTTTAGGGCGGGCTGCGGGCAGCCAGCTGACACTGCTCCTGCCGGTTGGACAAAACAACCCCGGCAAACGCATTTCGGACGTTGGAAACAATACCCAATCGCTGCATCCACCCTCCCAGAGCGCCCCAGAGGAAATGGCATCATTACTTTCATTTTACCCGGTTTGTGACCGACCAAAGGAAAACAACCCGTCCTAAAACAATTATCTGGGTATCTGATATCTGCGGCTGGACAGTGTGCTCCGGAATGTTATCAAATGACCTCGCGGAGAAATGAATTTCCAAGTGCTAAAATAACCCTCGGCGGCACAGGCTCTGCCGCTTCGCTAACTGCAGAAATGGATTTCACTTTCCGCAGTTAGAAAACTCTCATGCATCCCCGTTTCTTCAAAAAAGTCTATAAATAACCGAGGATCAGCAAAATTATGCAAAACATCCTGCTAGAAGAAGAAATGTAAACTAAAACCACTTACAGAGCGACTCAGGCTGCCAACTTAATCTGATTCTACGACGACTGTAAACATGTTGTACTTTTGGAACCTGAAGCGATCCACATTAGCACGGATGCCATCGCAAAAAAAGAAAAGAAAAAAAAAAGGGAGAAAAAAGCCCCAACAACTAAACACCAACAAAGCCCAACCTCGAAACAGAGCACCGGGATTCGGGGTTCCCCACGGTCCAGGACCCGACGGCTGACCAGCTGCAAGTCAGAACCAGCGATCCGAGCCTGCACACGCCAACTGTTTTGACTACAGGCACTTGTTAAACACAGAGTTTCAGGTCCTACCAGTTGGACACCAGAAGTTCATAGAACTGACCTGGTGCCAAGAACAACAAGCACAGAAAGCGAAACGGCTGCCTCGTGCGCCGTGTTTTGTTAACTGTTTATGCAAGCCCCAAAGCAATTGGGTAAGAATTAAGAATAAAAAAAGAACTTAAATAACAAAAGAAAAAGATTACCACCTTGAAGGAAATGTAGATGATGGCAGATAAAGGACAGACGTCAACCTAGTTTATTGGTGAGGTGGGTGCGTGGTTTTCGAGAGAACCAGTGGGGGGAGGGGCAGGTGTCACATGACAAACTGCGGTCATTAGCAGAAGGAACTGGGTGCTTCCTTAAAGCATCTTTTACTTAGAGATTGACTTAAGAGATTTTGCAAATGCAGAGGCCTTGGTACACATCTGGGGGTGACTGCAGAAGCATTGGAATTTGGAAGTTGGTAAATCCCACAGGAGAAAAAAGGGGCGTGCTAAATGGAGTTTTCAAGACACAGGCAAGGGACTTCCAACTTTCCTGCTCTGTGCAGTGAGGCCGCTGAGCCACATGGGAAGCAAACGGAGGGGACAGTGTCCCTGGGCTGTTTCTGACCTGGTCATGAGGAAGGTTTCCCTTTCCCCTTTGAGTTGAGGGTTGCTGGGGTCAACCTTTCCCCCTCATCAGGACTGGAGTCTGTGCTCTCTTACAGGTGACAGTGAATATAGCATTTTCATCTGGCAAAATAAAATAAAAAGGAACACTTAAATTGCTTATTAACAAGGTTTTCCATTTCTTCCCCAGAACGCATCAAGCACTATCTCATTTTAGGACCAAGACAACCAGAAAAAATTTTAGAGTTATCTGAGGATTTGAGAAAACTGAATTCCAAAAGACCTGAGGGTGTGGATAAAAGAATGAGAAATTTTAAATTGCAGAATGGACTCAAACCTACCACCCCATATCTATCTATCTATCTATCTATCTATCTATCTATCTATCTATCTATCTATCTATCATCTATCATTATCTATCTCTGATTTGAAGAATAAATTGATGCTCCTTCCCCACTCCAGAGGTTTAGGGGATAGTAACAAGTAAGTAGAAACAGGTTGTTGTAACCGTGGGCCAGGTTCATGTGTAATATGGAGAGCAAAGTTGTTCCTCTGGTTCTGAGGGCCACCAGGGCAATGGTGGTGGATATGAAACCGCACGGTGGCCGCCCCTTTCCTCCCAAAGGCACCCACATTTTACTAGGAACTATTGATAGAAGTGGTTTCACTGGGATCTCTGAAATGGAGCCCCCTGGAGCAAAATGCAGCAGTTGCTGGACAGATCAGGAGACAAGAGCAAAGGCAACTTAGAATATCCAAGACAAAGGAAGGGTCCGGGGAGGAAGAAGGCTGGGGGTGGGGGAGGGGAAGATGGGGAGGGCCGCTGCTGGAGAGAAGGTTCAGGTCAGGCAAAGTGAGTCCTCCACCAGCCCCGGCCTCCAGGTTAGCAGCTGACTCCTAAAAGCGGCCCCACAGCTTTTGTGAGACTTGCCTCTCACGTAGCACTCCACAGTTTACATGCCTCCTTCACACACATTATAGTACTTGATTCTCAGAAACATCCTGGGAGATGGGGAGCACTGGTATTATCCCCATTTACGAAGGAGGAAAACTGAGACTCAGAGAAGCCTTGGTCTCAGTCCTCAAAGGAGGACTTGGGTCGCTGTGGTACTTTATCATTCGCAAAGCACTTTAAATGTGGCGGGCTTTGTTATTCTCATTCTCACAGACAAATAAACTGGGATTTTGAAGAGGCTACAGATCCCGTCCAAGGTCTCCCAACTGCTAATCCCGTCCTCCTTGCTTGCCTCTATCGTGTTTCCAGAACACTTAATGATAAAACTCTAATAAAGTTGTTTTCTTATAAAAGCCCACCAGCTCACTTGGTTTTCTCAAAACTCCCTGTCTTCCTGGGTTTTCTGTAGCAGTCCACAGATTTCAGCTTCCTAACACGGAAGAGTTCCTCTCCACATGGAGACTTCTGTGCTCCAGAGCTACTACTTCAAGGGAAAGCAACCATCTCCGCCCAGTTTGCACCCTGTTCTTCTTTGATTTGATTCATTCACCCATGTGCTAACCCCTGGCTCCTCACCTAACCCTGGTCTAAGCAGCAGCCAGGGTGGAATGTTCCAGCAGGTCTGCCAAGCTGTAGGTCACGTTAGCCTGCATCTCCAAGGTGTGCTGCTCACATGTGGAAGGGATGTGGGCTAGCACACGGTTTGGTGGATCTCTTCTTCAACGCTGTGTTTCCACGTTATGCTTTTGCTCAGTTCTTTTGCAACAGACGCCACTGAAAATACTGGAACAAATGAAGGGTCCCACTGTCATGTTCCTTGTCTGTGCCAAGTGGACATACTCAACAGTTTGATGGGGGGGATATTACTATCATGTGATGCACGTGAGCAAGTTCATTGCAGGTTGGGGGCATTTGCTCTGAGGGAACATGGCAGTGGCCACGGGGTTTGTAGGGGTGAATGGAGATGTCTGTCAGGAACCCAAGTACTCAGGGCCCTGACCAGAGATGCTGAATGTGGAATACAGGAGAGGAGACAGTCAGGAGGTGATGATTAGAAAGTTCTAGAAAGTTCTAGAATGTTCTGCCACCACCTTATGAATCTACCTTTCTCCCTGAAAATACAACACAACAAAACATAGAACCAAAGGCCAGAGACGTTGGGTGTCAAGGCGGACTTTATGATGAATGTCACTAAAGCAGCCTACGTTGTGAAGACTAATCATATCTTCGTGCTCCTGTTAACTGGAGAAGCTCTGCATTCCCATGAGATGCACAGGTGGCACCTCTCACTGGTTTATTTGGGGTTGTTTTGGTAAGCACACGACGTTTGCATCCATTCTGCCCAAAAAGAATATGGGGACTGGGTAAATCAGAACAGTCTTGGCAGGAAAATTCTTTTGCTTACAACATACAAAGTGAGTAGAATATTTCCACATACCTTGTGACTCCTCTGACCATAGAGACCATTCTTTTATCAAAAAGTGGAACACACGATTTGACAAGCGCTGGTATATTTAGGGAAGACAGGGTAGGCTATTTAAAATCAGAACTTCTGAAAATCCAGGAGGCGTGGCCACCAAACTTGTAACATCACATTATTAAAAGTGGGCTAATAGAGAGACATGGAATATTAGCAGAAGTTTGTTGTAGTTAGTACTAGTGTGCTCAACAAAGCTAGTTCTACCACAGACCAAACACTGCTTTGCTGATGGATGTGGTGGTTTTGGGAAGGCTGGTGAGCACAGTACATCCAGCCCTTGGAGGACGATGGCACTGATGGAGACAAAGCTGGGCCCCTGTGCCCATGCTCTGGGCATTTAGACTCCCTTCCTGCCAAGGGAGCTGCATCAGAGTACAGAGGACTGCTCAGGGACCATATGGTCTTTAAAACATGGCCTGGATATGTGGAAAGCTGATCAAAAACAGGATGGAGCCAAAAAAGGATGGAGGCCTGAGCTGTCAGGAGCCAGAAAGGCATGGTAAACATGTCAGCAGCTGTGGTGGCAGACCTGGCTTTACCCCTTGGGATCTTGTCCCTGACACTGCCCTTCCAGGTTGGGACCTGAGGCTCAGCTCGACACTCTGCACTTTTGCCCTGTTTCCTGGGTTCCTGGGACTGAGCCAGCCTGCCTGATCTTACCTGGGACTCACTTTGGGCTTAATCCTTTGTGATGTGGACTCATGACCGAAGCCCCTGGGCCACTTTTGCACATGTGGGTGCCACTTACCCTAGATTCTTCAGGAGAGCGCCAATTTCAACCTGCCTTAGGCAGTCCTGCGCCACAATTTGAAAAATGACTTTAAATGCCAGTTGACTGGAATCTGGACCACTACACTGTAAGTTCCTTGAGGGCCAGTTCTGAGTCTCATTTATCTTTGTAGCCAGTGCCTAGCCAGAGCATAGAAGCCTCGCTGTGCGTTTTTAATACACGTTTTGATTGAATGAATGAAGTTCCTTTTAATGTACATCACAAATATATATGTATACCTTATTAGGTATACCTGGAAGGTGAATATCTTTATGTTAAATATGTATCAAATTTAGCATTCTAATTAATTTTTAATTAATTAAATTTTTAAAAGTAGAATATTTTATTTTATATTTTTTAGGTCTCCTTTTTTTCCCCCCAGTCAAATTTGGTGTTTTTAAAAGTTATGTTTGTGATTCAAGTTGGGGAGAAGGTAGAAAGGCTTTCCATTTAAAATTTAAAATGCTAAATCTTCAAAAAAATTGCAGGTACTTTGTAACAGGAAGCTTTCCAAAAGATCTTCATCCCACTGTACTTTGTCCCCTTAAATGGTATACTTTGAACATTATTTGATCCTTTCTTTGATAACTCAAGGTCACTGTTAAGGGCATTCATTTCTATACTTTGCTGTTAAACGGTGGTGACTTGAGGGCCTACAATTGTAGCTTTCAAACTTTCTGACCCTGATCCAACTTAAGAAATGAATTTTATACTGCAAGCTAGTATGCACATATGGATATGAGACAAAAGTTCCAAAGGATAATATTTATCTTTGTGAAGTAAAACACACTCTGCTATTTTCTCTTCTTCTCTCTTCCACTGTTTAAAATGTTGGTGAGGACTCACTAAATTGATTGCCCCCCATTGTGAGCGGTGCCCGTGGTTTGCAAACACAGAGAGTATGCGGGACTGTCTGCCCCTGCAGAAAAGGGCCCTCAGCTTCCCTTCTTTTTACTGTGAGGGCCTGCCTCCACAGTCTTGCTCAGAGTGCTAATTTGTTGAACTTGGAAATCAGACCCTCAAGCTGGCTGGTATTCTGTATAAACTAAGTGTAAGCTGTTGCTCAATGAAAGCCTGAAGAGTGCCCCCGTGGACGCCCCGTGGGACTCGGTCCTCTTTGAGTGCTCAGAGCTCCTGGCTGGGTTCCCAAGGAGCTTCACTCAGCGGCAGAGGTCACGACACTGAGGTGTTACTGAACGTGCCACGTGTAAACACGAGCACGTGCACTCGAATTCTCCTTTTTTGAAAGGAATAGTCTGATGATTGGGCCTCAGGCTGGAAGGCCTATTAAATGACAGAGGCTCCTGGCAGCAACGTTGCTTCGTGAATGACCAGATGTGGGCTCCAGCGCGTGAGGAAGTTATTCCTAAGGTAACTGACCCCACTTTAGTCAGGTTGCAACCACGCAGCATCTTGGCTCTAAGCTGCCCTTTGCCCTGTTACTGGCAGCTCCTCCCCATTTAGACTTCAACTGCCAGGAGTCTTTCCACCTAAATGCAGAGAAGACAAACTAACAGATATACGAAGCTTCTCCTGGTGGAATTTTGAAAAGTACGTCAAGTTTGTGTCTGTGTGCTGGGGGTGAGATATCTTGTATTGATTTTTAAAAATCACAGCAAAAGGGGTAGATACTGTGCCCCTAAACAAATCTAAATAACAAGCAACAGGCACTACTGGTTAAGTCAACTACTAGCACATCTATTCAACGGAATATTAGGAAGCTATAAAAATGATGATGCAGGTCTATATTTATTGAAATGTGTCCACAATTTTAGATTAAAAAAAGCAGATTTCGGGCCGGCCCTGTGGCTTGGTGGTTAAGTGCGCGCGCTGCGATGCTGGTGGCCCGGGTTCGGATCCCGGGTGCGCATCGAGGCACCGCTTCTCCGTCCATCCTGAGGCTGAGTCCCACATACAGCAACTAGAAGGATGTGCAGCTATGACATACAACTATCTACTGGGGCTTTGAGGGGAAAAAAAAAAAAAAAAAAAAGCAGATTTCAAAGCAATGTCTATAATAGGATTCCACTTTTATTTTTAAAAACATAAAATATATGCATATAGATACATATGTACCACATGTAGACAAACACGTACACATAGAAAAAGACTGGAAAGTTTTACATTGGAATATTTACTTTATCCTATATTTCTTGAAATTTTGGCAGTTTTTACAGTGGGTTACTTTTATAATAAGAAAAAAAGCAGGGGCCAGCCCCGTGGCTTAGCGGTTAAGTGCGCGCGCTCCGCTGCTGGCAGCCCGGGTTCGGATCCCGGGCATGCACCGACGCACCGCTTCTCCAGCCACGCTGAGGCCGCGTCCCACGTACAGCAACTAGAAGGATGTGCAGCTATGACATACAACTATCTACTGGGGCTTTGGGGGAAAAAAATAAATAAAATTATTAAAAAAAAAGAAAAAAGACAAAAAGCAATTTTCACTTCAAAAAAGTAAAATTCTACATTAATATGCAAAACAGTACCTCTCTCTGGGGCACCCCACCCATCCTCACCTCATCTGTGCCTGTTCCCATGGGAACCTCTGCCACCTCTCTACATCACAAGGCTGGCTTTCCTACTTGCCTCTCACTCCTTAAGATGTCTTCTCAAACTTGTTCATAAGAATTCTATTGATATAAAGAAGAGTAAGTTGAATCCTTATTGGAAAATTTTTACATTAATGCATTGTAAGGCAAAGGAAGGGCTTATGGTTTTATTTTTAAGGGTCAGGTTCTCTTCTCTGATGGAATTTAAGGCGAGATATAGATCCCCAAGCAGATGGCCCTGCTAGTTACTTCCCCCCAGAAGCAGGCTATAGGGCTCTCCGTTTTGCAGGAAGACAAGAGAGGACATGATCTCTATTCTGAAGTGAGTTTTCTCCCAAGCCAGAGTCAATTCAAAGCATGAACCAATGTTGGGTTTAAGGACAGGATTAATCTGTAACTCTTGTTAGTGCTGCTCTCCCTACCAAGTTTATTCACATCCACGGGATAACTGGTACTTCCCAAAGAATCAAATGGGGAGGGAGGGCAAGCAAGTGTATTCTCAGTTTACAAATGAGGAAAATCAGCTTTATTGAGGGGAGGCAATTTGCCCAAGGCCACCCTATTGGGAACTGGGGGAGACAGAATTCAAACCCATTTCTCCTGGGTTTGTTCTCTTTGTTTTGTGCCACAGTATTCTTTCTATAACTAGTAACCATATATACTTTACTATCCTAACTGGACAGCTTTGAAAGTATTAGGGGATGCTAAATGAATGGGCCCCAAGGCAACAGGTATAAATTGTGACTCTCCCGAGAAAACCAGAATTTATGGTCACCCTAATCCAGCCCTCCCCCCACCACATCGCTCCCACACACAGGGAATAGGAGAAAGAAATGGAACTGGTTACAATGTCTGTAATTTATTTTAAAGTACTTGAGTATAAAAATAAATAAACAAAGAGAGAAAAAAGAGCTTGAGTGAGCCTGCTGTTTCATTGTGTGTGAACCAGTTAGTCCAGGCTTTAGCTCTGGGGTGACTGGCTCACATGCTGTCAACAACACAAAGTCTGGATTGGGCAACTGGTATTCATCCGAGAAGGTCACACTGCTAAAAGTGGTTACTTTTAAGTCCTTCTGCAATCCACATTTTGATCAACGTTCTGAACGTAAAAAATGGGCTTTTGTTGGTGAAACCTGTGACTTAGTATAACGAATGCTAGAAAGAGGTTCTTGTTGGTGAAATTAAAGGTACAGTATTTAAGATATGTGGCCTGGCCAAAAACCTTTAGAGACATCCCCACTCTTGTAGAAACAGGGTACTGGAGTCCAGCAAGGCCTGTCCCTTTACCCTTAGGGATGGCACTCGAGGCTGCCCTGTGTGTGGCCATTGAATTAGGAGGGTTGATGACAGCATGATGCTGATTCGGGGAAACAGAGTCCTGTCTCTTGAATATTCTTGCAGCTGCCTTGAGTGAACCTTTTGTACAAGCATGATGGGAACACCTCAAAGGAGAGAGGCCCAGGACTTCATCAAGTTTACCGAATAGGCTGAGGGAACTGTTTCTCCCTTTGTTAGTGCTGTCGAGTTGATTCTGACCCCTAGCGACCCTGTGGACAGCGGAGTGGAGCCCTGCCTGGTCTTTCTGCGCCGTCCTCTCACCTTCCGGTGCTTTATCAGACAATGCTCTGCTGCTATTCATATGGTTTTCATGGCCAATTTTTTCAGAAGTGGGTGACCAGGTCTTTCTTCCTAGTCTGTCTAGTCTGGAGGCTCCGCTGAAACCTGTCCACTGTGAGTGACCCTGCTGGTATCTGAAATACCAGTGGCATAGCTTTTGGAATCACAGTAACACATAGCCACCACAGTGTGACAACTGACAGACGGGTGGTGTGGTTCCCTGACCGGCAAACGAACCTGGGCCATGGTGATGGATCGCCGAATCTTAACCATTAGACCACCATTTTTCTCCCTACTTGCTGGTAAACGTTTGTTTGATAAATGCCTGTATATATGGCAGACTTCAGTCTAACACTCGCGTTCATTACAACCTGGTAGTGAGGTTGTGGGGGAGAAGCTAACCCTCAGCACCTCAACATTCTACAGTGGCAACTGTTTTCTACGAAAAAGAACCTACAAGTTCTGCATGGCCAAACCAGCTTAGGTCAGTCCAGCTTAGGTCAGTGCACAGCTGACATGCCTCTGGGTGAGTCTGAAATGGGTCAATTTCAGGAAGGGATCCCTGGATACATTTCCCTCTTTACCAGATTATGAGCCTGATGAAAGCAGAGACTGGGTCTGTCTTGTTCACCCTCCTAGTCCCCAAGCCTCATGCAGTGCCTGCCCACAGAACGTGTGAAAGATATCTGTCCAATGAATAAAATAAATGAATAGGAATTCTGTTATTTCTAGAATCTATTTTATGAACTGTAATCTGTGATTGTTCTTTACTCCACTAATGATAACTGATCCCCATACACCATAATCTATTGCTGCTCTGGATGAAGTTAGTACTTTAAAAAGCAACAATAACAAGCTGGTAATAAAAACTACTGGGATTATATGGTTTAATCCTCACAATAATGTGATGAGACTGGTATTGTCATCCCCATGTTCAGATGAGGAAGTCAAAGTCCAGAGAGGGTAAAGCTTAAGCAATAAAGCCAGAACCTGAACCCAGGTCTGTCTGACTCCAAACCCAAGCATGCTCTGCTACCCAGAGTTAGCAATCACTCAGTATTGCAGGGACTGAGTTTTTTTTTTTTTTTTTTTTACTGCTTTTACTCTAATCACTTTACGTCATGCTATTGAACACATACATCTTTTTGGCACTTCATCTTATTTTATCAAAAGCTTTTTCGGGGGGGATAGCTACATAGATGTTGGAATATATGAACCAGCTTTCCAGTTTTTTTGCTTTTAATTATTTTGATTGACACGTGGCATTGAGGGATGCTGAATGGCCTCTCGTGTCTTTGAGCTGCAGAGGAATCAGTCACATCTCCTTGTCTCCAGGGCACCAGGCGCGCTGGCTCATTCCGATGCCTCCCCCAGGCCCCCTTCCCTCCTGCCACCCTGGATACTGAGAGCCTTCGTCTCTGCCTCTGTGACTTGGTGCACAGTGTTCTCTCTGGAACACGCATCCACCCTTTCGTTCTTCACCTTGGTGAACTCCTTGTTTTCTTTCAAGGTTCAGTTCACACATTACCACATTTGGGATACCTGGGAGACCCCCTGGGTCACGTGCGTCTCTGCCAGGTCTCATGCGTGTCCCCTTTTCGGGGATCCCAGGGAACACTGAAGAGGCCTCCCCCTTACCCCCTCGGCACGTGGCTCTGTGGCTGGCCTCCCTCTTCCACTATGCCGTGAGGAGCTGAAGTCAGGGGCCTTGTCTCAGAACTGGCACACAGCAGGCACGCAAAGTGTGTTAGATGATGAGTAGATAAATCAGGAAATAATTAACCAATCCACAGTAAAGCAAGAGAAAACGCAGGGATCAGCAGGCCAGCAGTTTCCAGTGGTCTGAGGGCTAGCTAATCTTAATAATTTGTCTTAGGTAGTGAGCTCAAAAATTATTTTTTAAGTCTAAGTGTATGATAGTGGGTTTTTATGAGAGGCAATAGACTATTTAGTTCTGAGTGCTCTGCTCCCTTGCCCGTTATAGAAAAAACCTCTGGAGACATTTTCCCAACGCAGCCAGTTCCCACTCACTGACGCTGTGCCAGCTGCCAGCATCCCCTTGGGGACTTGGGGTGATCCGACAGCACCCAGGTGACAGGCTGCACTGGCAGTTCATGGAGCTTCCCCGACTCCAGGGTGTCCATCTAAGCCGAGGAGTTAGCAAGTCCCAGATGCAGGCCAACACATGGCCTGAGGAGAGCCACAGCTTGATCTGACCGTGGGACTTCGGCCTAATGAAATAAACAATTCCCAGCATAGCCTGACCCTTCAGAATGTAACTCCTTCTAACCACACTGAGTAGATAAAAATAATTTAGTGATTTCCTCCCACTAAACTCTTGGGCACAAACCAAGAAATCTGCAGTGAGGCTGTTCTGATGCTACTGTACAATTGTGATGCTACTGTACAATTGTAAATATTTAGGCTTCTCTGAGTCCTTATCAGTGTTTCTCAGCAGGGATGCACCTGGCATTTTTGGTGGGGTAATTCTTCCATGGGCGAACTGTCCCATGCAATGCAGAGGGTTTAGCACCTCTGATCCAATCAATGCCAGTTACTATGACAGCCTCAAAATGCACATTTCCAAACACCTCTAGGGGTGAGAGTTGTCGTGAGTACTGGGACTCCCAGTGGGGTAGCTTTGATTCATTTTGCAGCAGGAGAATCTTGCAAGGGACTGAAGAGACCACCCAAACCCGGGGTGGGTTGGGACGAGACCCAGCGAGTCAGAGAGAGCACCCCTGAGGCAAGGGGACACTCAGACCAAGAGCTATCTGTGGGACAGCATGCAGGTCCTAAGGGCAGGGAGGATGCCAGGGTCCCTTGAATGAAGAAGTCAAGGCAGCGAGGGAGCCGGCCTCACAGAATCAAGAGATTGGAGATGAGCAGAGGTCAAGATGGTGCAAAAGGGATAAAGAATGAGCTGGGGGGGGGGGCGGGGGGGGGCGGAAAGCCCGGGCAACGGCTCTGAGCATTGGTTACACTCAGCCTCCTCTTCCCAGCTTACGGGGGCGGAACAAAGGGGCCAAGAAGGTAACTGATTCTGGACAGCTCTAAGGGTTGGAAGGTTCCAAGTACCAACCAGCTCTCCTCCCACAATCAGCCTTAACAGAGCAAAGACAACACAACAGCAACCCTATCACTGCTGCCATCACCAGTGTGTCACATCCTGCAAATAGGACCCACGGCGGCGAACTGCCAAGCTCCTCAAAGTGACTTTCAAGGGCATCTCAATCACAAAGTGAGGGAGACTCTAAGACCAGCCGGGGAGAAAAACCCACCAAAGTGCTGAGTAGTGGGGCCACGAGCCCAGGACGCCTCGCTGATCACTCTGATTTCACTGCTAGATGTCCAGTGCCCTATCGGGATGGCAACGGGCAAAGTTGCTGTGAAGCTACTTGTTCCTTTGACTCATCTTTCTCGCTTACTTTAAATTTATTTTATCTTGCTCTGTTGTTTGCAACTTTACAAGCGGCCTTAAATCCTTTTGCAACAAGGCTGGGTATAAATAAATAAAGCAAAGAAATAAAATACACAGCTGCATTGTCAGCACTGCCAGACTGGGCACAAAGTGTTTGGCTCCGATCTAAGAGGAAGGAGGTGCTCTGCCGAAGTGGGAAAGAAGGAAGGGGGAGGAGGAGAAAGCTCCATGGTGCCGCGGAGAATGCAGAAGGCTGGCCCTGGGCCCTGGAGACTGGGTCCTGCCCTGTCTCTGTATCAAGGAGTCACGGGGGCTCATGCAAGTTACTAACATCTGGGGCCTCATGTCCTTAACTTTAAAACGAGGGATTTGCCTGGATGAGTTCAAAGGTTCCTTTACGTCCCAGCACTACGATTCCAGGTGGCACCCACGCTCGGCTCTTGTTCCTCTTCTCCTCTATTCTTTCTCAGTTCACTGCCTCTTCTCCAAGCACAGGGGGCCAATCAGGGCTCCTTCTAGAGGAGTTTCTGTGTGATGACAAGTGTAGTCACACTGGTCACCCAGAGAGATAACTGGTTACTCCAGAGAGATTAATGTCCCATTGAAAGAAACTGGAGCACCTACTCATTAGGGAGCGCAGGAAGCCAGGGTTTTATTGGATAATTTATTGACCAATGTTCTCATTGTACAATGGGATAAAAATATGGGCTTTTATCTCCATCCAGTCATGAGTGGTAAGTTCTCTCCTTTTAAATAAGTTCTGTTATAGAAAGTAATACCACACGTGTTTGCACAGTATCTATGACTGCTGTACCAATCATTATTAACAATCAAAAGAATAATATTATTAGCATATGCCCAGGAAATGGAACGCATCGCTAATGTTCTGGGACATTCTTCTCTTAGCTGTCCCTTTAAGAGTTCAGCCTTGTTTTGGTGTACCTAGTCTCACAAACCCGTAGTCCCTGTCCCCATTTGTACATAGAATGGCTTGGGACATCTGTTGCTTTTAGTAGACCTAATTCACAATGTCTGAGAAGTCTGCGCTAGAGCAGTGCTTCTGGAACCTCAGTGTGCTCATTAGTTACCGGGGATCTTGTTAAAAATGCAGATTCTGGTTCTGTGGGTCAGTGAATTAATCACGCCTTTTTATTTTTCTGTATGTCTGATGCTCGGACATCTTAGGCCCTTGCTGACCCAGGGCTAGCCAATTCCTAGAGATAGTAAAGGACTCACCTCAAGTGTACCATTCACATGCAAACCAACCAACCTAAAGCCCTCATCCCACCCACCTCCTTCATAGATTTCTTACCCTCTGGCCACTATTCCCCTCCCTCAATCACCCCAGGGCCAGGTACTAGATAACTAGAGACAGCCCCTACACCCCAGGGTCTGCTTCCATTATTTAAACTAGCCAACGCTAAGCCTGCTTACTCTGCCTCACTGGTTCCCTCCGTGGAAACCACTATAAAGGCTCTTGCCTACATCGTCCCCACTCTCTCTGCATCCTGATTGACCCAGGTGCTTCCCCATGTGGCCCTGTGTGACATGGCATGCCCCCTTCCTCTTGGGAACTGTGAGTAACAAAGTATCTTCTCAATGCCAATCATCTCCTGATCTGTTGGCCTCACCATACTGAATAATAAAAAAACCTACATCTTTCAACAGTCAAGGATGGGGCACAGCGATGCTGATGCTGCTGATCTGAGAACCACACTTTGTGCAGTAAGGCTCTAAATTACTATGCTCCTGTCACGGAACAGGGTGCTGCAGCTGGGCTCTGAGAGGAATGACTGTACTACACACATGTTCGACCTGCACGGGAGCCCAATGTGCTGCAGGAATAAAATGGTGAACTGGACGAGGCTGCTGCAGAGAGGGCCCTGAGGAGAAGTGCCAGTGCTTCGGTATTACTTTCCAAATGATGTGGGTTCGTGGAGCCTTCCTTGACAGAAATTAAATGAAAAGCTGCAATGAGAGGAGGCAGGGCATGAGGCCCTTAAACTATAGCAGGCACAGGGGCAATAAGAGGGCCCAAGGCCCAAGGGGGAAAGGTTAGGACTCCGGCAGGTCAGCTGGCACAGGGCACTTGCTGTGTGCTCCCTGCCTGGCCATGTCTGATGGGGGCCCTGGATGCCAGGCGTGCATCCTCAGGAAACCCCTGTCAGGAGCTCCAGAGGACTTCTAGGGTAAGCCTGGGGATCCAAGCAACTTACCGGTCCCCATGGCAAGAAGCTCTCTAGGTGCCCATCAGCCCTTCTGCCCCAAGGTCTAAGAGGGCTCTATAGCTCTCCTCTCCCCCAGGGAGACTCAGGGCTTACAGAAGTGGCCTAGACAGGCTCTCAAACATTCTGACTCTAAGGCCAGAGCACTTTCCTCTCCCCTAGGACATCGTGGCTCCCTGTGTTACTAATAAAAGCAAAACCTGATTAAGAACTGTCAATTTTAAGTACTTCATGTGGCTTATCTCATCTAATCCTCACAACTTTAAGAAGTAGCTGCTATTTAAATCCTCATTTTCAAGATGAGTAAGCAAGCCCAGAGGGGTTAAATAGCTTGCCCAAGCCACCCACTAATTGGCAGGGTCAGAATTTAAATCCAAATTCTGCATAACAGAGCCGTCGCCTGCTGGGTGTCACCTCCATACCTAGGGCTGTGTTATTCCAGGTGGAGCCCTCAGGATTCCAGGCGGAGGCCTCGGATCTGCAGCATCAGCATGAGTACCGCCCGACAGTAAACTGCGCTGCCCACCCCAGATCTGCTGAATTGGAATTTGCGCTTTACAAGCTCTCCAAGCCAATCTGCTGCACGCTGAAGTTTGAGAAGCCCTGTATCAGAAGCAAATCTGATGGAAACTCATTTGCCAGGCCAGACGGATAGTAATAACACAGTGTAACTTTAAGTATAGATTTCACCGCTTAGCTTAATGCTCTGGGAGGCAGCTTGGTATACCGGAAAGAACAGGCAGGGGTTCAAACCCCAGCTCTAGCAGCAGTTACTAGCTCGAAGACTTTGGGCAAAGAATTTAGTTTCTCTCAGCCTCCCTTCTCCTCATCTGGAGAATGCGAATGTAATACTCACCTCCTGGAGTTCGTGTGAGCATCAGCTGAGATAACTATATAACGTGCTATGCCCCATAGCTAGCACCAAGGAAATGCTTTGTAAAGGGCAGCCCCAGCAATTCCTCAGAGATTCCCAATTTTCTAAAATTCATGTCCCTTTGTATTATGCTTTCCAACAGTATGAATCCTGAATTCCTTTGGTGGCCAAACTGAGAATAGTTTTCAAAAAGAATAAGGAAGCTATAATCTTGCATAACTGGAGTGGTGAGCTATCTAAACAATGCCTACAGGCATTACCATTACACCCATGTGGGGCACACCCCCCCAATACCGTCAGAGGTTCCAGCCCTGGCGGGGGGCGGGGTACTCACTCGTAAATGGTGGAAATTCACACTGAAGCAACAGCTTTGTTCCCATTTCTTTCTTTCTTTTTTTTTTTGTGAGGAAGATCAGCCCTGAGCTAACATCCATGCCAATCCTCCTCTTTTTGCTGAGGAAGACTGGCCCTGGGCTAACATCCATGCCGATCTTCCTCCACTTTATATGGGACGCCGCCACAGCATGGCATGACAAGCGGTGCGACGGTGCGTGCCCGGGATCCGAACCTGGGCCGCCAGCAGCGGAGGGCCCGCACTTAACCACTACGTCACGGGGCCGGCGCCTTTGTTCCCATTCTACTACTCGACTACACCTGATAAAATTGTCACCAGTGGCATGTCTGTCAAAAACTGTACCCAATCCCATACCCCAGAGTGGAGCAGGGATAATGGTGCTGAAAAATCAGTTCTAAGCACAGACCAAATACCGCAACGATGATTCCAGTTCTTCATGGGCCAAACCAATCCTCCCATCTCCATCCTATACTTGGAGGAAGCCTTTCTTCCTGCCCATTGTGGCAGGGGCATCTCAGTCAGACACCAGCAGGCTCAAGGCACAGGCAAAGAAAAGGGACCCACCACCCCCACCCCAGGGTGGGCAGAGAAAAAAAGAAAGTATGCGGGAGAGGAAGGAGGGAGCCTCAGGGAGCATTGTGTCGTCCCTAAGCCGCCTTCAAGTCTGCTTTTCAATCAGAAGGGAGTACAAGTAGAATTTAAAGGATTTTTTAAAAGGTAAAGAAAAAATATAATACTAGCTTCATTATATAAATTAAAATCCCACTGGGACATGTCAGTCCTTACTCTTCATATCTGTGAGGAAAAATTTCAATGAAAGGGGGTAGGCAGCAAAATGAAAACCTGAGCAGACCTCATCTTTTCATGATTCCCTTCAGGATTTGGAGATCTCCACAGAGATAGACTATTTTGTACGGGGGCCCAGTCGTTTTCTGATCCTTTTAGATTCTGGCCTGGGGAAAAAAAAAACAAAAAAAAATCCCCCAAACCAAAGTGGTTCTCACGTACCTTAACTCTGGCACAGCTATCAAACTATTTGTTCTTTAAATTAAAAAAAAAATCTAGTTATAAAAACAAGTGTGTAATAAATAATTTAGAAAATTCAGATATGAATGAAAAATAAAAATTATCCAGTCACCAGACCATTTCATTTTAAAAACATACATACACGTGCGTATTTTTAAAAAATGTGATTGTACTGAGCACTCTGCATTAAATGCTGTTTTTTCCCACTTTTTCCCATCATGAACATTTCTTCATGTTATGAAATATTTTTTAAAAAGATTATTTTAGAGATCTAATTAGCATTCTAACAGCCCTCACTGTTTGGCTTTCAGATTGGTTCCAATTTTTTGCTATTACAGATAATTCTGTAGTGAACATCCTTTAAGCAAATTCTTGCACGTCATTTCTACACTAATCCCCCCTTATCCACGGTTTCACTTTCTGAGGTTTCATTACCCACGGTCAACCGCAGCCCGAAAATATTACACGGAAAATTTCAGACACAAACAATTCATAAGTTTTAACTTGCTTGCTGTTCTGAGTAGCGTGATAAAATCTTGCCCCATCCCGTTCTGTCCCACTTGGGATCTGAATCATCCCTTTGTCCAGCGGATCCACACTGTATATGCTACCCGCCCATTGGTCAATTAGTAGCTGCCAGATCAACTGTCGAGGTATCACAGTGCTTGTGTTCAATAATCCTTATTTTACTTAATAATGGCCCCAAGTGAGCTTTATTATTATTGTTGTTCTTCTCTTACTGTGCCTAATTTATAAATTAAACTTTATCATAGGCATGTATGTACAGGAAAAAACATAGTATATATAGGATTTGGTACTATCCACGGTTTCAGGCACCCACTGGGGGTCTTGGAACGTATTCCCCACAGATAAGGGGGGACTACTGTTTTTTTTCCTCTATAAATTCCTAGAAGCAGAATTTTTGGTTCCAGGCTCTTGATACATGTAATCAAATGCCAGGCAGAAAGGGAGCCCCATTTACACATCCACCAGCTCGGTAGAGAGTCTGTTTTCCTTCTTTCTTACTAACACCAAGTATTATTAATTTCTTCTTTTTTTTGTGTGTGTGAGGAAGATCAGCCCTAAGCTAACATCCATGCTAATCCTCTTCTTTTTGCTGAGGAAGACCGGCTCTGAGCTAACATCTATTGCCAATCCTCCTCCTTTTTTTCCCCCAAAACCCCAGTAGATAGTTGTATGTCATAGTTGCACATCCTTCTAGTTGCTGTATGTGGGACACAGCCTCAGCACGGCCAGAGAAGCAGTGCATCGGTGCGCGCCCGGGATCCGAACCCGGGCCGCCAGTAGGGGAGCACGTGCACTTAACCTCTAAGACACAGGGCCGGCCCAAGCATTATTAATTTCTAAACATTTGCCACTTTGATAAGTGAAAAAGACTCTGTTTTAACTTTTGTTTTTGATTACCAGTGAGGTTGAACATTTTTCATGTTCATTGGCTGCTTGAATTTCTTTGCTTATGGACTCCTTATTCATACCCATACTTTAGTATATTTTCTTTTTTTTAGTATATTTTCTTTTTGTCACTAATCTGCAATAATTTTTAATAATAGTAAGAATATAAATATTTTAAAATCAGAAGTTGGAAATTATAATTGTTTCTTAATAAGACTTATAACTGTGAAACGGTTAATATCACTAAGCATTAAAAAGGTTTTTTTTGGTAGGGAATGGGACATGGAGGGAGATGAAGTTTAAATCAGATAAAAAAATCTTTGTCACCAAAGCTGACCCTGGAATTCTCATTTTAAAACCTCTCCTCTTTGAAAACAACAGCAACAATAACAAAGCACCAGACATAAAAATAACGAGAGGGTGGCCTCTTAGGTTGAGTCCTGTTCCTATGCTAGGTAGCCCCCACACCTTCTCGGTTAACCTGCTGCAGGACACTTGAGTGGGAAAGAGTGTTCCTGTGGTCCAGCCCCAGTGGCCACAGGAGGGCAGGGCGTTTTGCCGAGTTCCTGTTTGGATTAGAGCCAGCAAGTCAGTGGTCCGAATCCTGAGTTCCTGTGTGCCACTTGGAGTAAGCTGAGTGATCAGAAGGACCCATAAAAATGGCATCCGCCTCCACCCTCAGGGTGGACAGGACCGAAGAAGATTTAAGGAAGCTACACCACTGTTTGCTGCCTCACTGTTTTCAAAGAGGCAGCGCCACATGTCTTGGTGTGGATGCCTGCGGACTCCCCAGAGAGGCGGGGCGCAGATGTGTAAACTCTGGAACCTCCAGGCAAATAAAAACACCTCTGCACACACAGTTTGCATCTCGGCAGTTGACAGCAGGAGGAGAAAATGTGGCCAGCCAGGGTGGGAAGGCTGAGGGTGATGACGGATGGGAGGCACGCAACCACCTTGCACTTGAGGCAAACCCATGTCACTAATTGCAGGGTGGGTATTCAGGGTGGATGCTTACCATTGACACGGGCTCTGTGTCTGCCAAGGCATGTAGCCTGGCTACGACTGTTCAAAAATAGAACAAGAAGTCCAGAACAAAACAGAAGCCGGAAAGAAGGCTGCAGCACAGGAATGCAGGTTAGGCAGAGAGGATTCATCCTGTGGGGAGGGCGTCTGAGTTGAGCAGAGAAGCACCTGCTCCAGGCACAGAAAGACATCACCAACAGGTGACGGACGGAAGCCGGGTATTGAGTTGCCTGCTGTGTTTCCATATTACATCCAGATTCCAAGAAGAGCAAGACCAGGACACAGACCAGTCTATAGTGGTTACCAGGTCGTGGACACTACCCACTAAAACACAGCGATTTTTCTTTTCTTTTGTAATGAGTGGTTGAAGGACAGCTAAGTGAAGGGAAGCTAAGGAAAGAGAAAAAGGAGTGGATGGGTAAGGAGAATGCTGGTATTTTGGCCTGCTTGGCACTTATTCCCCCTTCTCTTCTTCCAACAGACCTTGATTTTCCTCTGGGGAACACCTTTCCCCCCCATTCAGTCCGTGAGGCTCCCATGGGGTAGGCCCTGCCTCACCTCTCTGAGGGCTTGGAAGTCCCTTCCTAGGGGACTAGTTGATAAAATCATTATCCCAGACATTTGTGTAAGGCCTTCCATGTACAAAATTGCTACTTGGGGCTTTGGGTCTTTCTGGTTTCCTAAATTCATGCATAACATTTTCTCTTAGTTCACTGGTCAGGATTCCAAAGACCCTCGTGGCATTAATTGCACCCCAGAGAGGTAGCCCAGGGCTGCCACCTAAGCTGGAGCAGGAGCAAGGACAGACAATATTGGTTAGGGATCTAGGCCTTCTCAGAAAGGAGGACTAAGTCTAGGAATGATGAAATTACATTTGGGGCAAATCTGATACCTATTTATTCGAGGGTGTACTTGGAGCCCACGGTGGAGGCGGGAAGAGTTATGATTTGGCAGCTCTGGAGACAGAGGACAGAGTAAAACCCACCACTTACTGAAAAAGCAATGGCATAGAGAGTGAGCATTGCTTTTGAAGTCGATTTCTGCTTTTCATTAAGCAGTAGGGAACAGAAAGAGCCATAGGGAAAGGCCTGGCCAAGAATGGATTCAAAAATTGTGCTGCCAGAGTGCCTAGGAAAGGAGCCTCTCTTCAGCCATGTCTCAAACTCTGGATTCTTCCAAAACCCGGGGTGACTGTATGATCCTTTAAATGTCTTCTGACCCTATAACTACCAAAGCTGCATTATGTCTGAAGCCATCAGAAGTTTGGTGGCATGGGCTGGAATCTGGGACCTGAATCTGCTTTTTTAAACAGTCTGACTACCTCCTAGGAAGCCTGAAATCTTGATCTCGGCACAGTCCTGGACCACAGCTGCTTCTCGGGGCAGCTGTCCTTGGCGCAGGTGGTTAATTTATTAATACCTGCAGAGTGCAGAGTTGAATGGGCAGAGCTAACACTGGCTGTTTTCTGATTTAGCAATCCAAGTACCTTCTCTTTACCTAGAAGGAGCTGGTGTCTTTCGGGCATCCCCTGGGAAATCCCAGAGTGCTCTCCACCTGTCTGCAGAGCCACAGCAACCTTGGTAAGTCCTGAGGAGGTTCCCGGGCAGCCCTGCCTCCCTCCACTCGGGCAAAGCCACTTGTTTTACTTCCTTCCTATGGCCTTTTCATTCTCTGCAGACCTGGGGCTACTGGAACTTTTCCTCGGCTCCACACACATGGCTTCTCTGTCCTCGCTCTGACCTCACAGAAATTCCAGCAAGGAGACCCTTCACCCACCTAACAGGCAACAACAACCACAACAACTCGACATCAGACGCTGCTGCCAGGGTGCTGAGTGGCAGGGCCAGGACAGCAGCTTCAGACGATAGGGACCTTCCTGCCCCACCTCTCTCTCTGGCCGGTGGGCAGTCAGCTGGGAGAGGGGAGAGAGGACACACACAGAGAGTCGTAGGGTGACAGGGCATGGGAGTCACCCCAAATCTCTGACTGCTGATGCCCACCACAGCCTCCAGCTTCTCATGAGGGAAGCAGAAGAAGGAGTGGAATGGAAAGCCTGACTCAAATTGATGTGCGGCGATGGGCAGGGGACAACGGATGCTCCCCAAGCTGCTGGAACAATTCCTGGACCATTCGGCATAGCTGGCCTTGAAGCAGCTCCTCATTAATAACCATACTCTGAAGCCACAAAACGGGTCTGCTATGGGCCGGCTGGAGAGAGCTCTCCTCTGCCCTCTGCACCCTGTTCTGCACACACAACGCATCTGTCACGGCCATGCCTGGAGGCCTTGTCACGTGGGGACATGGTCTTATCCCAGAGGAGGGGGTGGGGGACAGGACACGTGCTGGCACTGACTTCAGTGTCATTCCTTTGTGTGTGACCTCATTTTGCAAAAATTGTGAACACCCTAGACCAGAGGCAAGGACCATCCCAGAGGAAAACTTGGAAGAATTCCCAGGGGCTGGCACGGCAGCCTCTGCCGGCTGCTCTGCCCACTCCTCATCTTGCCAGCTCCTCATCTTGAGACAATAGGCTGGCTGGGGCCATCCTGTGACTGCCCCTCTCAGATCCAACTCTGACTACTGCATTCTGGGGAGGCAAACACTCAGGCAAAACTTGTTTTGGAGAAACTTTTTACATTAATGAGAACTGGGTAGCCTAAGTGATATACAATGAGGTGTTTCTCCTAATCCCCACCCTCTCTCGGAAGGGACTGGTGGTCTCTCTTTTTAAGAGGAGTGTGTGTGTGTGCGCGCACGCGCACGTGCACGCACATGGGTTAAAGTTTTGTTTTCCTTCTGCATATTCCAAATGCATTGGTCACTGGTAGTGGTGACTCTGCTTGACCACCTAAGCTCCTCTTCATAGTGACTTCAAAATGCATTTTAATTCAGGTGCAGACACTAGCCTATCCTCAGACATTATGAAGGCAGAGCTGGGAGCAGAGCTGAGAGAGCGTGTGTGTGTGCACGTACACATGCACGGCTGCACACGCGCCTGTGTTTCAAGCTGGGTTTATATTAAGAAGACACAGCACTACTTCCAGTTTTCAGGCACTGTGGCTCCAGGTCTCGCTAGTCTCGCTCTTTGGCTGTGTGAAGTGGGTCATATCATTTCATGGTGGTGTCTCTGCAGAGCAGGGGGCTAAGAGGGCTCAGGGCTAGACAAACCCGGGTCTGAATCCTGATTCTGCCACTGACTGCTGTTGGTCTTGGGGTAAGTTCCTTTTCTCTCTGTGCCTCAGTTTCCTCATCTACAGATTGGGAATAATGAGATGCATTATCACAAAGCATTGCTGTGATGACTAAATAAGTCAATATATACGAAGCGTAGAAAATTTCCTGGCACCCTGTATGTATCAGTAAGTCTTTGGTATTATTTGTATTGTTATTCCACAAATAGCAGATGGTATTACTATAAATAAAATGGGTGGAAGTTGGACGGAATCATACCTCAGGTCTTTTGCTGCTCTGAAACTCCACAATTTTATGATATTATGGAAGACTCACTGGATCCTGAATGGATCCTTTGAAGGAAAACACCAGCCAAAGAGAGAGAGGCTACAGAGAACCAGGACGAGGCTGCCCACCCCGGTCCCGGACCCCGTAAGTGCATGTTGTGGCAAAGCCTGTGTGTTTCAGGTTGGCACAAAACAGGGTGGCCCAGGGCTCTGTAGCCTCTTCCCTGTGAATGCTGTAGAGCCAGGAGGTCAAAACCCTTTCTGTGGGCCAGCCCCGTGGCTTAGCGGTTAAGTGCGCGAGCTCCGCTGCTGGCGGCCTGGGTTCGGATCCCGGGGGTGCACCGACGCACTGCTTCTCCCGCCATGCTGAGGCCGAGTCCCACATACAGCAACTAGAAGGATGTGCAACTATGACATACAACTATCTACTGGGGCTTTGGGGGAATAAAATAAATTAAAAAAAAAAAACAAACCCTTTCTGTTAGGCCTGTGTCTGGATTCTAGCTCCACCCCCAAGCTGCGGCTCCATGATGCTGGGCTGTTTAGGCGGGCCACCGGGGTCAGAGTTAACAGGCTTCAAGTGTCCCAGCGGCCGACGAGTCACTATTGGCCCTTGACTCTGCTGCAAAGCTGGGAGGAACAGAAGGGACGCTTGCCGAAAAGGCTAGATTTTGGAACTGAAAGTCGTTGCTACATGTGGAACTGACTCTTTCTTTGATGGAAACAGAATATTTGGGCTCAAAGTCTCCCTTTTCAAGAGAGCCAAACGATAGGGTGTGTTTAGTTTCCGAGGGCTGCTGTAACAAAGCACCACAAACCTGGTGGCTTAAGACGACAGAAATTTATTCTTTCACAGTTCAGGAGGCCAGAAGTCCAAACTCAAGTTGTCAGCAGCGTCAGTTCCTTCTGGAGGCTCTGAGGGAGAATTGTTCCAGGTCTCTCTCCTAGTATTTGCTGTCACTGGCAACCCTTGCTGTTCCTTGGCATGTGGCTGCATTGCTCCACTCTCTCTGTCTGGGTTCTCATGGCTTTCTTCTCTGTGTCTCTGTGTCCAAACTTTTCTCTCCTTTCTCTTACAAAGAAAGACATCAGTTGTTGGATTTGGGGCCCACCTGAATCCAATACAACCTCATCTTAACTCGATCATATCGGCAGACCCTACTTCCAAACAAGGTCACATTCACAGGGAGGGCATGGTGGGATTTGAGCATATCTTTTTCAGCGGGCACAGTTCAACCCACTATACAGGACAAACAAGATCCAGAATACAGAGTTGAGGAGAGAAGAAAGAGAGAGTTTACTGTTTGGCCACTGATAAAACAAGAGAAATTGCCTCTGCTCTGAGAAAAGCTATAAAATGATAATAAGTGGAAGCAACCAGACCCCTTCCATCTCTGCACTCCCCACTCTGGAGCCAGTTGTGGCAAATTATAGGACTACTGGGAGAATAAACCTTCAATAATTAGTGTTCCAATGAAAGCTGCTCCATAAACCTTAAAAAAAATCTGTTTGAATCCTTCCCCCCTCCTCCGCAGACAGCACCACCTATGACTTCCCACGGTCGATGGGTTGTGTGAGCAGAGCTCTCTTCATAAACATCTGCTCTTTGAATGTGAAGCACGAACCTGGTTCTGATTAATCAGAACAGGGACATTGTGAGCAACTTTAATTTAATTTAATTTTTCCACTTCTGATTAAATAGCAGCACAGCAAGTTATTAGCTTTCACACATCCATCCAAACTCCCAGTCAACCAGGAAATAACCCCAGGAGCACAAAGAGGGCTGTGAGAGTGACGCAGGATGTGGTGCACATCTGGCCCATCTGGAAGGACTGAATCCACCATCCACATTTTCTTAGGATGCTTAACATCTCCCCTGTCCCTCGGGTAGCACACACAGTGCCCTTTAGGGGCACTCATGCCCCTTAGGATGACCAAACCAAGACTGAGCAGAGAGTCCGAGATGATGGCTGGCAGAGCAGGTGTGAGCAGACCCAGGACAGCAGCATGTCACCCTCACCTCTGTCTCCTCAACGCCAGGCTTCATGCCAGGTGGCCAACGTGCACTCAACCAAATGGGAAACAAAGGTTCAGAAAGGCAGTGGCCACCTCTGCAGATGCATTCTGGGCAATTCCAACCTGTCTGAATAACTGGATGGCAAAAGGGCATCCCAGTGCCCAGCTCTTAGGAGATGATCAACCATGACTGCAGAATGAATGAACTCATGAGCTTCCTACTCATCAGGAGCACGTGAGAGGCCATGAAGAATCTCACCTTGCATCTCCCGTCTTGGTCCTTCTGTGCTTGTGGCATCCCAGGCCCCTGTTAAGCAAACAAGGAGTTCCTGCAGATTCATACAATTGCTACAGCATCTACTTAGAATCAGTGACTGAGAGTGGGCGGACCACCATACCACACTGCTCCTCTTCTAATAATTTAACTATTAACGTTTGAAAGCACTTGAAATCATCACAGCACGAGGTTCTTTTAAATAACATGCAATGAGTCTTACCCCCTAGTTACTATTCTCTAGAGAGAAACATTAAGACAAATTAAAAACTAGCAATTTGATTCTCATCTTGGTCCCACTCAGCCACATAATATGGAACAAGATTTTTTTTCTAGCTTGAGTATACTGATGGGCAATTTAATAGTAGCTGTTACAATAAAAATGTGCATCTCTATGACCCAGCAATTCCTGGAGAAACACTCGCACATGCACAAGAATGCTCACTGCAGCACTGCTGGGAGCAGTGGGGGGAAACCCCACAACTGTTACCAACATGTCCATTCCATGGAATGTTATTCATGAGACACACAGCCATATACAGATTTAAAAGATATCCAAGGTGAATGGTTTGGAAAAAATAGAATTGCAGAAGTTACGTAGGGTGCCATTTATCTTAAAACACACATAGCAATACTAGACATTTTCTATGGACACATATGTGGATATAAATGCAGGAAAAAAGTGTGCACAGACATATCCCAAATGAACAACAGTGTTTACGAGTAGAGGAGGAACTGGGCTTGGAGTAGTATTAAAGGAGACTTTAGCTTGTATTAATGTATTACTTGTGTAGTGTGAAAATCACTTTTTTTAAAAACCCAAGAAAATGAAAAAAAGTATGATTGTACCACTTTGTTTCTCATGGTGGTTGTTCTCTGCGAATTTATTATCTAGCTGGAGATAAAATGTTAAATTAAAAAGCGTCCACTTAGATCTCAGGAAGGAATGCAGACTGTGACAAGAGAATCTAACTGTATTACGATGTATGAAACCTCCTCACTGAAGAGGGTTGGGGAGAAAGTGCGGACCTGCGGAAGTGAGTGGAGTCTGTAAGACTAAAGGCAGGAGGAACGGCACGTCAGCCCTGTCCTCCAGGTGATAAAGTTGTTTCCCATGGGGACAACTGCCAACACTGGTTCGTAATTCTGATGCTGCTGTAGATGCAGACTGGAATTGAACGATTAAATGGGCAGCGTACGATGGAAGGCAGGTTTCCTACTGTTGGAGTGGAAATGTACAGATAAGCAAGGGAAGGAGGCTAGCATGATCCATATGGTAATAGATGAGAGTTGGTGACATCAGCATGAACTCATGTTTACCTCAATACAGGTACAGATGGTTACAGATAGAAATATTCATAGATACGTATATACACACAGGTTAGTATACACACATATTTTTTGCTCTGTCAGCTGAGAGGGCCTAGAAGCAACAACACTCCAGTGGCAACGAGCATACCTACTGCCCAGATCTTGGTTTCTAATATAATTTTCAAAAAAAGGAACCAGGACTCCTTGGAGAAATGGTTGATTCTAGGACGGGGGCAAGCTATACAAGATGAGCCTAGAGTATCTTGTAGTGCCAGAAAGGAAGGAATTGCTCAAACAAAACAAAACAAAACAACCCTACAGTGATGGATGTATGTCAAAAGGATACAGGAACCAACTGAAAGAGCTCTCAATGGCCAAAACTGAAACAATTTGAGCGAAAAAATAAACAAAGTAGTATTGGATTAGAACCCCAAATATAAAATAAGATCCATGAGTCCATACTGATATAAATAAATGACTGAATAATAGATAAATGGGGGAGAAGACAGAGATTTCTCTTTCAGAATAATTCCAAATAATATATGTAGACACTCCATCCGCAAGGAGGGAGAGCAAACTCCTTAAGTGTGGGCTGCACATAGTGACTTCCTTCCTAAGGGTGTACTCTGGAAAAGGGTGTGGGGAGTCTCTTTACAGTGGAGAAACTTGACCAACACCACCTCAGCCAGGTGATCAGGTCAACATCAACAGTGATAGACCATGCTGGTGGATACTACTCTTGACATGACGTGATGAAACGGCACCTCTGGGGTCTGCATCCCCCAAACCCATAATCCAAGTCTACTCATGAGAAAAAATATTAGACAAATTTCAACAGAGGGGCTTCCCACAAACTACCTGACCAGTACTCAAAACTGTCAAGGTCACAAAAAACAAGGCAAGTCTGAGGAACTGGCATGGCCAAGAGGAGCCTAAGGAAGTGTGACAACTAAATGTAATGTGGTATCCTGGATGAGATCCTGGAACAGAAAGAGACATTAGGTAAAACTAAGGAAATCTAAGTAAACTATGGACTTTAGTTAATAACAATGTATCAATATTCGTTCAATAATTGTAACAAATGTACTATACTAATGCAAGGTATAAATAATAGAGGAAACTGGGCGCGGGGTATATGGGAACTCTGTGTTATCTTCTCAGTATTTCTGTAAATCTAAAATTGTCCTAAAAAATAAAACCTATTAAAAAAAAGTGTCCCCTTAATTTATACATTATTTCCTATTCCTTCTAAAAAAAAAAAAGCCAAAATCTAAGTACAGATTTCAAATTGACAAGGATAGATCACGGAATTTTTTTCCTTGAGGGAGATTTCAGGACTAGGAGGCCAGCTACCCGAGGCTACGGCTGAAATGAATTTGCAGGTTGACTTAGCAGCTTGAGGCAGGGGACCGCCGGTCCCTTGCAGGACCAGTGATGGCTGCTGAGGTCTCAGCGAGCCAAGTGTGCACTGCCCTGGAGTGGGCATTTGTCGGTTAATACCAGCAGGATGGAGCCTGTGTTGGGTGGGGGTAGGGTCATCGTCAGCCATGTGTGTAACTCTCAGATTACCCTGTCTGCCCCCTGACTCATCCCACGAGCTGCTGGTTTCGATGGGGGCAACAGCTATCGAGAGCCAGAGCAGGGAGCCTGGAGCGAGCCCGTCACTCTGCTCCTCAAAATCCTTTAATCTCCTGTAACTATCTGCCTCGTTTACTCCCCTCCAATCACACTGGGCTCCTAGCTGTTCCTCAAACCTGCCAGCATGCTCCTGCCTCAGCGGGTTTGCACCTGCTGTTTCCTCTGCCTGGAATGCTCTTCCCCGGAAAACCTCATGACTTGACCCCACCACTTCTTTTGGGTCTCTGCTCAAATGTCACAGTATCAGAGAGGCCTTTGTGGCTAAAATAGCAACTCCTACATCATCCCCTCTCCTTCCCCTCGCCGGCTTACTTTTTCTTTCTCCGTACCTATATGTTGTCTATTTAGTTGCTTATTATCCATCCTCCCCAAATAGAAATCTCATGATTTCCACGAGAGCAGAGAGTTTACCTTCTTTTGTTCACTGCTGTATCATTGATACCCTGAGTAGAACCCAGTACTTAGCAGGCACTCAGTAATATCTGTTGAATGAATACATGAATGAACAGGAGAATTTTTACATTGCAGTTGGTGAATAATATGTGTTGATAAACAAAATAATTATACTCACATTGTATTTCTCAGTCCCTTCTATTCTTTAAAGCTCAGAAAGTTACCTTCTTCATAAACTCTTGTTTGTCTTGGTACAAAAGTGTATGTGTACATAAGTGGATTATTCATTCAACAAATATTTATGAAGTAGGTCCTATAGGTCAAAGCACTACAGTGGGCACCTGGGGTACAAAGGTGAATAACATCCACTTTTCACCTTCCAGAAGCTCTCTTCATTCGTCCATCTGTCCGTCCATCCATCCATCCACCCACCCACCCATCCGTCCATCCGTCCATCCATCATCCATCCAATCCTTTTGAGGCTCTGCTAAGTCCAGACACTGCATGTTTGAGTCGCATTTGGGCCATCATTTTGTCTTTCTCTCTGGATTGTTAACCCTCCTAAAGGCAGAGAACTGAAGAACTTAGTAGTAGCTCTGCCACTGACTAATTTTTTGACTCCGAAAAGTCATTAAACTCTCAGTATTAGTTTCCTCATGTGTAAACAAGGGTTTGGGACCCCTGGGCAGCCCGCCTCCCGGTGCTGCTGGGAGCGTCAAGTAAGATGATCCAAAAATAAGTGTGCTCTCTACACCGTGTAGTCCTAAACACATGTATGGGATTCTCAGCCAGTAAACGCTAAAAACCAAAACAAAACCCAAACAAACAAAACAAAACCCCAAACTCCACCCTTTCCTCAGACTGCTTCTCAGTGGGCCTCACAGCCCGAGGCAGCTGCTGCTGCTGCTGGCGGAGCCAATCTGCCATCACTCAAAAGTCCCACGGTGGGACAAAAATCAGGAGAGGCAGCCCAATTCCTGTCAAGGTAATCCTTTGCAGATTAAGTAGACCATCAATAATCTTTGGTTCTCATTCGACTCAAGCATGTACCAGCTCTTCCCACCCTCGCCTCCCCTCCAGCTGAGGGTCTGCTGGCTATTGCGTTCTGTTCCGAAGCCTTAGCAGCACTCAGAGTCCCCTTTTATATTTTTTAAAAACCTTGACTTGGCTGGCTCTGGAGTTTCTTATAAGATGGAGCTTGCTAGTAAATGAAAGTGATTCCTGAATGTTGACATATAAACATCAGTGACCAGGCCAGACCCTCTTCAAAGGGAAGACATTGTGAGTCTTCCAAAGTCTAATCAAAGTGAATAAGCAGAGAGAGAGGGTGGGGGTGAGGGGGGAGAGAGAGAGAGAGAGAGAGAGAGAGAGAGAAAGGGAGAGAGAGAGGGAGAGAGAGCGAGAGAGAGAGAATATGAGCCAAGTAAGAGAGTGATGGAGGAAGCAAAGAGAGAATCCACATGAGAACACCCTTCCTAGAGCCATGATTTCTCCATAAGCTCTGGAATTTTCTAGCCTCTACAGTTATCCTCTCTCTTGCTGATGGGGTACATGACATTGTCAGCATTAACTGAAAAGGTGGAAGCTTTCAGACAAAGCTGGCAAACTCACTCTATGGAAACAGAGACTCACAACCTCCTCTGTGTGTTCTCACCTGTAAGGGCAAAATGGTTAGGCTGTAAGAGCTAAAAGGGTTAATATGGTAAATTAAACACGTAGAAAAAACTCTTTCTTCCTCAGCCTTTTTCCTACTAGATCCCCATGTTCTGGGCTACAATAACAACATCTATAATAATAACGATGATATCTGCTGGCTACCTTTCACAAAGCACTTGCTCTGAGCCAGGCACGACGCTGAGCATTGTACACACACTGCCAACAGCAAGAAGCCTGCAAAGCCGATCTGCACTGAGACTCCAGTCCCTCTTTTGGGACATTTCTCCATTTATTTCAGGGTCCAGAATCTTCTGTCAGTTATGTGCTGATGGAAGCTCATCCCTACCAACATGTTGTCTCTCCCCCTTATTCTTTTCTTTCTTCTTATGGAAAATCCTCAAACACACATAATGACAGAATACTACAACAAATGCACATGTAACCACCACCCAGTTTCAACAATTAATATTTTGCCAATCCTATGTCATCTCTTCCCACCCCCCAACTGTTCCTTTTAGGGAATATTGTAAAGCAAACACCAGGCATTATACCATTTCACCACCACCCCTTGGTATTTTTCGTCTTTGTTTAATGATGCAGTGACTCTAAGAACCCAGTGAGGTTTCCTGCTGGTTATTGGAGGGGGTGTGGTGCACCCAGGAATATCGTTTACACTGCTCCTGAGTTAATTAACCAAACCTAAGCCAACAATCTCTCGTTATTTATTTTTTATATTGTCTTATGTAAAAATTGTGCAAGTTGTCTTATTATTATTATTATTTAATGAAACAAGGGAAAGAAACTAGATTTATACCTAAGACTGGAGCTGAAGACACATGATAAAACCAATATAGTCATCTTGGGTTCTGAGGAGTATGGGGGGTCAGAAGGGATGCTAGAGCCCCTGGTCACGGAACCCCAACTCCTGGAGGAAAGGGATCTAGGACATCCCTCCCTCTTCCTTGGAGCTTAGAGGACTGTCTGATGAGGCTTCAGCCGTGGGTGGTAACAGCAGTCCACGCCGGTGCCGAATACAGGCACTGGGGAATGGATGGAGGAGGAGAAGCTGAAAACGTGGATTGACTGTGTGCACACACTGCGAATGAATTATTTATGTAACTGCTTACCACGTGTGCTTAATTACCTTGCAGCACGATAATGAACAGGTCTGTCATTAAAATCCCATTGGATTCCAGAGATTAAAACTCTCTACGGGCTTCCCTGGCCTTCCTTTGCAGCAGGCCAGGTTGCTGGCTCAAAACTTACAAATAGGAGTGGCCTTGTTCCTGCCTAGGTCTTTGGTCTCTGAAGAGAGTGCACTTGCAGCTCTGCAGAGCCCCTTTATGCTCTGATGGGAGGCTGGGCATGTCTGTGGCCAACGACTGCCTCTTCTAGCTCTGTTCATTTCAAAGCTTTGGCAAAAAGTCTCTCCTTGAACTGCTACCGCTGTGCTGGGATGATGGGGAACCATAAACCAGGCTTGTGGACTTATGCAATTCCAGTTACCTTAAAGCAGAGGTGCTGGGGAGCTCGAAAACATATCTACGGCCCGGCCCTTCCCCATCTAATGAAGTCAGGATCTCTGGGAGTGGGGTCTGGCGCTCCCCGGGTGACTCTGACGTGCCTCCAGGTGGAGACCGCTGCAGAGGAAGAGCATGTTGTGCGCATGGAATCTTGCTTTCGTCCCCATCCTTCTTTGTTAGGGTCATCTTTTTCCTCAAAGCTTTTAGATAGAAGAGACGTGTGCTTTTTAGGTTTGAAAAGTCAGGTCATGCTGGCTCCATAAAATGAATTGAGGGAAATTTTCATCTTATTCTATGGGCCGAAATAGTTTGAATAACAAAGGACATACCTGGTTTTTGAAGACTGGGTTGTATCCAGTTATAAGACCACGAAGGCCTTTAAAAAAGGGTATCTCTTTAATAGACTTTCTAAAGTATTCCACAGTGATTGGTTTATTCAGGTGTTCTACCTCTTTGGGGGAAATTTTGATAATTTATATTTTGCTAGGAAATTCTCTGTTTCCTCTAGATTTTCAAATTTATTGCCATAGATTTTCACATACAATGCTTTTATAATCTTTTACTCTTCTCCCAGTTGGTAATTACATCTTCTTTCTCATTCTAATGTTGTATGAGCTTTGCAAATTTCCTCCATTGTAATAATAACAGCTAATGCTTATTGATCACTGACCACGTGCTGGACACCCGGTTCTAACTGCTTTACTTGTACCAACTCATCTAACCCTCATGACAACTCAGTGAAGTAGGCACTCTTAGGATCCTCAGCTCACAGATGAATTCCTCACCTTTGGGTACGTAGAGAAGTTAAGCAACTTGACATTGAGTCACATAGCAGCATGCAGCTCTATATGCTGCCTACTGACGTGTGTGTGTGTGTGTGTGTGTGTGTGTGTGTGAGTTTAGACATAGCCTGTCATTTGAGTACATTATTCTAGGGTTAAGAATTAAGGCGGATGGGAAGGGGAATAACGGAGCTGCAGGTTCCTGCTCAAAGCTCTTAACTAGGGTGTACAGTCCTTTAAGAGTTCTGTGGCTGAGAGGTGACAAGATTCCACTGGCAAAGTGGCCCAGAGGCCCAGAGCTGTGAGCTCAGATGATTAGATGGATTCTGTGCTATGTGACCCTTTCAGTGACCTGGTCCAAGGTCACTTAACTGCCTTGAATGTTCACTCAGACTATGAGAGAAGCTTGTATCAACACCTCAAGGTGGCCATGAAGAGGGATGAGGAAAATAATTACAATTACCTAAAAGAGGCAAGTGGTTATATGTTCTACTCAGAGCAACAACACACTGTGCAACTTTTATATGAACAGGTATATATTAAAGATCTTCCAGGACTGGCCTCTATCGCTTCCAGAATAAAATCTGAACTCTTTAGTTTGGCCTTCAAGGATTTCCACCCCTGATACCATCCGACATTCTAAGCTCATCAGCTACTGCTCCCTTCAGGCACCACTGCAGCGACAGTTGAGCTAAACTCCTGGCTCTTTATGTCATTGTCTGTCTGCCTCTGTGCCTTTGTCCACGCTCTTCCCAGCACCAGGAATGCCCTTTCTCCATCTCTGGATATCCAAATGTGGTGAATACTTTAAGCTCTAGCATGACATGATATGGTTTTCAATTTTCTTCTTGGCTAACCAAATAATACTAGCACTTACATACAACTTACCATGTGTGCCAGCCCTTTATATTTGCTAAGTCTTTTAACGTTCAAAACAATCCTACAAATTATGTACTCTTCTAGTGCCTGTTTTATAATTGGGGCAACTGAGGCTCGGTAATTTGTCCAAGGCCACACGGCTGGTAGCAGAGCTGAGATTTGAACCCAGGCAGTCTAGCTCCCTCTGCAGAGTACCCGTGCCTCGTAGCAGGCATGAGTTATAGTGACTTTCGCTCTTGGCTTACCTCCCCTCCAGGAAAGCAAGCTCCTCCCAGAAAGGCTGTGGGTGTGGGGCTGGTGTGTCCCTGTACCCACTTGGTGGATGTGCCATAACTATTTGCTGATGGATGGAGCTAAGCCAGAGCTGATCGTGGCCCTGATGCCTTGATCAGGAACCTTGTAGAGAACACACCACTAGGTGGATGGGTCGGGGAGGGCAAGGGTGAAGAATTTGCAACCAAGGTCCCTGCTGTCAAGATACTGAAAAGAGTGGGTAGGGAGGCTGACTTTTGATAAATGATACAGTGGAAAGTCCTTGCTGAAGAGGAAGCAGATGCAAACCCAGAAAGTAAGAACTGAGGCACTCAAGGGAGATGTTGGCAGAGGTGCGGAAGTCTGCAGGCTCTTGGGGACCTGGGACCATACCTTAAGGCCTTGCTACGCAAAGTGTGGTCCCTGGACCAGCAAGGGGGAGTCGTTAGAAATGCAGAATCTTAGGCCCCACCCAGACCACGGAAGCAGAATCTGCATTTTAACAAGACCCTCAGGGGAGCCATATGCATATTAAAGTTTGCAAAGCACACGTAGGGCCAGACATTCAGGCCCAAAGCGGAGATTGTAACTTAACTGGTTTGGGGTGGGGCCAGGGCAGCTGTATGTTTAAACACCTTTTCAGGTAATTTTACCAAGCATTCCAGGTCAGAACCACTGCTTAAGCCTTCTCTACAGACCTGTGGAATGGAAAGATGGAAGAGGGCAAGGGATGCAGGATCCCAGCCCTGCCACTAAAGAGCTATGTGACCTTGGGCACGTAACTCAATGTCAAATGAAGAAAGCAGATTAGATCAGTGGTTCACGAAACTCAGAATTGGAAAATACACATTCTTGGACCAAGTAAATTGTAATTGCCAGGGCTGGGCCTGATGATTCAGTATTTTTAACAAGCTTCCTAGGGGTCCTCATGCAGCTGCCTGGCACTAGTTTTGGGGATTGGTGGACTATATGACCTCTAGGTCTCTTGCTCTAACATTCTATGCCCTTGGAGGAGGAGCATTTTGCTCCAGGTTCTGAAAGCAATGATAAGTGTATGTCAGTATAGGGCAGTTCAAACATTTTTGTCTGCACTGTAACCCACAGTAAGACATATAAGTACTTTTCACGGAGAGCCCATATATATGTATTTGGTTATATATATATATAGAAATTTCATAGAACATTGCTTTTCCTTACTATATGATCTACTCTATTTTCTTCTCCATTTTATTTATTTATTTTTTTAGATTTTATTTATTTATTTTTCCCCCCAAAGCCCCAGTAGATTGTTGTATGTCATAGCTGCACATGCCTCCAGCTGCTGCATGCGGGACGCGGCCCCAGCATGGCCAGAGAAGCGGTGCGCACCCGGGATCCGAACCCGGGCCGCCAGCAGCGAAGCACGCGCACCCAACCGCCAAGCCACGGGGCCGACCCCTCCATTTTCTTTTTAAACGCATCGCTCTAGTGATTTCATGATTCACTAGTGGGTTCAGACGACAACTTGAAAAACCTGGTGTAGACAATCTCTGAGTCAAGAATGATGACTTTGTCAGGGCCAGAAAGCCAGAATCTGTAAGCATCATCTGGTAAAGGGCAGACAGCTCCATGATGACCAGTCTAGCCTGTGAAGGACCCAAGGGGCAGCTGATCACAAGATGTGAAACTACAAGAAAGGGGCATTGAATGGGGAAGTCGGAAGTGAAATAATGGGTTAGTGGAAGGCCCAAGACCTCAGGCTGAGGAGTTTGGCAATTACTACAGACATAATGTGCACTCGCTGTAGCTTC
Source organism: Diceros bicornis minor (assembly GCF_020826845.1). NCBI lineage: Eukaryota > Metazoa > Chordata > Mammalia > Perissodactyla > Rhinocerotidae > Diceros > Diceros bicornis. The sequence goes on along the minus strand of NC_080742.1, from coordinate 12,565,369 downwards.
TAGACCAGGGGAGGTCTGCTGAACATTTAGGGCAGTGGTTCTTCACACTGGAAATATATCAGAATTACCAGGAGCGTTCTTGCAAAATACCAGCACCCAGGCCCTGCTCCCAGAGATGTCAGACCTCTAACCCAAGGTTCTCTCCAGTGATTAGACTGTGCAGCCCAGATGGAAAACCACTGATTTAAGAGTTAAAGAAGTAGGGTCACGTAACACAAAAAATGTGGGCTTTGGGGTCCTTCAATTTCTTTGAGGTTTTCTACCTGTGAAATGGGAAACAACACTCACTTTAGTGGCTTGTTGTGAGGATTAAATGAGATAAAGCTACATACACCTTTGACATTCGTCAAAAGTCGTTTCACTGTGAATCCAACGTCCTCAGTGGACTAGTGAGCACACTAAGCCCCAGAAAGGCAGGTCCAAGTTCATACAGCTGGGCAGCAGCAGAGTGGAGATGACGCTCAGCTCCAAATGCTAATTCTCTGGCACGTGGAGCCTCCTCTGGGTACAGGATGAGAGCCCAGAGAAAATTCAAGTGACCCCAAATGGCCACCTTCCTCCTTCCCACACTGAACTTCAGTCAGAGCACTGGGTCAATGGCGAGTCCCTCACATAAAATAAAGCCTTAGCTTTCTTTACCCAAGAACCAGGTCGTACTCCTCCCTACAACATTGTACGGGCTTGGCTTCCAACACGTTGCTGCTGGTGTTTGATTTCGACCCATTTGAGCTTGACATTCTCTTCTGATCGCAGTATTAGGAATGCCATAGATGCCTCCATAGTGAAAATGGAGTTGGAGGATGATTTTTCACGCACTGTGTGGAAGGTGAGCAGGAATGGGAGGTGAAGGGTAATGGATCTGCCAGCTGGAAGACAGTTTCAGCAATTCGGACATGAGGGGTTGAGGGATTGTGAGTGTTAAGGGTTGGGTTGAATTGTGGCCCCCTAAAAGATGCTGCAGTCCTAACCCACAGTATTTGTGAATGTGACCTTATTTGGAAATAGAGTCTTTGTAGATGATCAAATTAAGACGAGGTCATGAGGGTAGGCTCTAATCTAATATGTCTGTGTCCTTACACAAGGGAAATTTGGACACAAAGACAGATACACACAGGGAGAACACCATGTGAAGAGGAGGCAGAGATCAGGGTGATGCATCCACAAGCCAAAGAAGGTCAAAGATTGCCAGCAAACCACCAGAAGCCAGAAAGAGGAACGGAAGATTCTCTCCCACCCGCCTCAGGAGGAACCCACCCTGCTGACAACTTAATCTCAGACGTCTAGCTTCCAGGACTGTGAGACGATAAATTTCTGGTACCTTGTGGTACCAACCTGTGGTACAGGGTTGTGGTACCTTGTTACAGCAGTCATAAGAATCCAACACGGTGAGTGTCAGATCCTTTTGCAAAGAACACATTGTCACGAGGCAGAGAGACCCAAATTTCAAGACTGAAGAACTAGAACTTCAGAAGAGCAAGCATGTTCTGTCCCATGTGTGACTCTTAACCCACAGGCAAGATGCCCAGCTTTATCTGGCGCAGGACACCTAGGCTTGAAATACAGTTTGTGTTCTGAGTTCAAGATTACCAGCCTCTTTGTTGATGTTCTCAAATATGCCTGGATATGAGCAAAATCCAGTAGTCGTTTTCTCTCTGACCTTCTCATCAGCACAGTAGGTAATAACTCCTACATGATGCTTAATACATGCCAGGTACTTTTCTAAATGCCTTTGTATACGAATTCTTTAATTTTCACAACAACCCTATCACGTAGGTACTATGATTATGCCCATTTTACAGATGAAGAAACTGAGACACAGAGAGGTAAAGTAACTTCCCCAAGGCTGCACAATGAGAAATGTTGGAGCTGGGATGTGGACGCAGGCAACCTGGTTTGCGAGTCCACACCCTTGAACACTATAAAAAATAGTGCCCACTTGCTGAGGGCTTACCCTGGGGCAGGTGCTATTTTAAATACTTACATTCTTAACCCATTTCACATTCACAACCATCTATCTAAGCTCTCAGACTGTTTATTTTTTCCATATTCGTACTTCCAGGAAAGCCATTTTAATTTTGAATGAGAAAAGGCCCCCCACCTCCCATACGCTTGCACACAATCTAGTCCCCCCAACAAAACAGGTGACTGGCTGGCGACCCCACAGCCACCTCGAGGGGATATCTGCCAGTGTCCAGCGGCTTGCCCCTCCCCCTCTCAAAAGCCCCTCACCCACCCCAGCTTCCAGCCCTGATCCTCCAGCCCAAATTATGCAGCAAATGCTTCTTTGGGGAAAGCTGGACCTCCTAAGGCCAAGCTCACTGCTTTCCAAATGAGGATTTGATGGGTCTTTTTATTTTCCTGGTCGGAGACGAGTGGGACTCAGCCTCCCAACCTCTGTATGTGATTTATATCTTGGTACAAAATAATAACTCTTGCTTTTACAGAGGGAGTCAGAGAGGGCAAAGGAGGCAGAGGAGAGCAACATGGAGAAGGAGAAGGAGGACGGCCAGAAAATAGAGGAGGAAGAGGAAAAGCCAAGGAAGACTGCATATCTGTGCCAGGCAGTGGCGCCAGGCGCTCAGCACACTGCTCCCACCGCCAGAAACTCCGAGAGGTCAGGCAGCCTGCTGCACAGAGCCTGACTTGAGCCCAGTCCTCCAACCACCGCACCCGAGAGTCGGGGGCAGCAGCCTCGCCCAGCACTCTGACAAGAAGGGAGTCTTCTCTGCGGGAACACTAGGTTGGGTGAGGAGGTGATGATTACCAGCATCCGTAAAGTCCACAAGGTGCTCTCTCAAGGTTCCACGTGCCCCTCAGGGCCACACTGAGAAGGCAGCTAGGAGGGCTGAGACGGTTTTTCACTGTAGAGGTTGATGGCGGTGCTGAGTGTCACACGGCTGTGGCGTGGTAGCCAGGCGGTGCCCACACGCGTGTACCTGGGCCTTCTGACCCACCTGCCATACAAGCTAACGATGCCAGATGCAGCAAGGCTTCCTTTCAGAACCAGCCAGCGAGATGCCCCAGTGGTTATGGGTTCCCTCCAAATCGGTTTGATAACTTATGAGGAAATAGATCTTTCCGCCTCAGTAACAGCAAAATTGGTCTTTGAATCCGTGAAAATTATGCTCTAGATGACAGCAAGCCTGCACATTAACCAGTACCAGTCACTGACGTGAGTGGGAAACAGAGCTGGGGTCTCTGCTCAAGCCTCGTTTCGAGCAAAAGCAAAGCAAGGGCTGATCGTGGAGAAAACCTCCTAACAGGTCTGAAACAGCACAGCAGAGCAGAAGGAGCAGGAGCCTGGAGGCCGAGGCCTGGGTTTCGTCCCCGGCTCTGCCCCTAAGTGCATGTGCTCCCTGGGCCTCAGTTTTCCCATTTCTAAAACAGGAGAAACACTGTCACCCTCAGGTCACAGAGGGACTGAGTGAGAGAATGTGGGTACAGCGCATAGCCCTACACAGAGCAATGATTTATTAAACACACTCAGGATAATTGGGGAGAGTAAATCTACTGGGTGAGGGTCCCTTTTCTTGCCAAATATCAGCTCAGAATGTACTGAACATGCACTGTGTACCCCCCAGCTGAATATTCTCTTTTAGTTCCCATTCAGGTGGTCTGAGTGGTCCGGTCCCCACCCAAAGGGCCTATTCTCCTCACATCAGCAGCAGTGCCCTGATCTCCCCAGATCAGATCTGACACCGTTAAAGGGGCTTCCACCCACAATGCACAACCGGAATCTAACCATGAGGGAACAGCAGGCAAATCGAGAGACATTTTAACAAATACATGGCTTGTCATCTTCACAAGTGTCAAGGCTGTGAATGGCAGACTGAAGAATCATCCCCGATTAAAGGAGACTAAAGAGACACAACAACTAAACGCAACATGTGATCCTGGATTTTTAACTTGTTTTGCTCTACAAAGTAACTGGCAAAATTTGAATAAGGTCTGTATCAGTGATATTAATTTCCTAATTTTCATAACTGGACTATGGTGATGTAAGAGAATATCTTTGTTTTTAGGAAATACACATTGAAATATTTAGGGGGGTAAAGGGACATGATATTTGCAACTTACACTCAAACAATTTATAAAATATAATATATAGAAATATATAAAGATGTATATATACACACACACACATATATATACGGGAGGAGTGTGTGAACTATTTTTGCAAGTTTTCTGTCAGTTTGAAATTACCTTCCTCCCCCACAGAAAAACACTCCCCAATTGCTCCCACGATCTCCCTTCCACTTTGTGAACGTCCTCGTACTGTGGGTTTCCACGTGGGTGGTGTGTAGGAATTCCTTTTGTACTCCTCATACCACTTGACTTACAGGCAAATAGCGTTCCAGTCAGAAGGGTCCTCAAGGGACCACCTAATTCGAACCCTCCCAGGTGATGCGACCAGGCCCCAGGGGCCTCTGGCTTGTGGTCACACAGCTGACTGTGCCTGAGCTGGCCCTGGATTCCAGGTCCTGACCCCCAGCCCAGGGGTCTTTCTTCTACTTCACACTGTGTGACCACACGATGCATTCGGCTGCAAAGGAGTGACAGCTGTGACAGACAGATACCCTTGGCCTTCGGGGCAATGGATAGGGACCTGTCAGGAGGGGCCTGGAGGCCCTGGTGTCTGTCTGCCCCAGAGGGACCACAGCATGAAGAATGTTGGGCAGTTTCTCTGATCTTGTCCGTTCCCAGGGCTCTGAGTAATGCCTCGATGCTAATGAGTCTCAGATTTGTCTCTCCAGCCCTGACCCTGTCTGCAGTCCACATGCCTGCATCCATCTGCCAACTCCTGCCCAATGAATCACACCTCTCATGTAACGTGTCCAAAACCGAGTGCTAGATCCCTCCGCGCCCCTGCTTTCCCTCATCTCAGTGCAGCACATCCTTCACCCAGCTGTTCTCAGGGTCATCCCAGCCTCCTGTTGCTCTCACACCTCACAGCCAAACCGTCAGCAAATCTCACTGGCCCTACCTTACAGATACATTCAGAACCTGCTTTTCCCCAGCGCCACCGTCACCAGCCTGATCCAGGCCACTCTGATTTCTCGCCTGGACTTCCACAGGCGCCTTCCATGGTGTCCCGCTCCCACCCCTCCCCTTTCCACCAGGTGTTCCCCACCCAGCAACCACGGTGAGCCTGTTTCTCCCCAGCTCAAAACTGCCCAAGGACTTCTGTCTCACTTAGAATGAAGCCCGAGTCCTTATGTGAGTTTGCCTGCCTGGGCCTCTCTGTGTGGGCAAGCCCCCTTCTCGCCATTCTTCACCCTAGAAGCTCCAGGCACCCCGCCCCTCTGTTGTCCCAGGAGCATGACCACCAGGCATGCCCCAGGCTCTTTGCCCTGCTGCCCCTCTGCCCGCAGTCCTCTTGCCAAGGATCCACAAGGCCCTCTCTGCTTCTGCTCGGGACCTGGCCTCGAGCCTCTGTAGACAGGCTGTCCCCACCAGCTCATGAGGAAGAGCACTCCCTGCCCTCCCCGCCACGAATTTTCCTCCCCTGGCGTCAGATGGCTACTCCTTCACCGTCTCTACCCCCACAAAGTCCTAGAGGCCGAGCATCTATTTGGCTCCCTCTGTATTCCAGCCACCGGTTGGCACGTCACAGGAGCTCAGTGTTAACATCTGTTAAAGCAATGAGTGAATGTGGTAAGTTCAAAGCAAGGAGCACAACAGCGTATATAATACACACCCATCTATTAAAAAAGAAAAAGAAACAAACATCTATGCCTGCCAATCTTGGGGAGCATCTCACAGCCGTGGCCTCCGGGAAGGCAAATGCGTGGCCGGGGGCCGGGGCAGAAGGGCGACTTGTTACTCCTTTCGATACTTTTTGAATTTTTTAGTAGGTACATGCATTACTGATTTGATGAATTAAAGAAATATATACATACATATATCAAACCATTATGTTGTACACCTAAATGAATACCACATTATGTGTCAATTATATCTCAAAAAAACCACAAAGTTCCTCCGCTAAAATGTTGTAAGGTACCTCTCTACCAATACGTGAAAACACACGTGTTATGAATATAAAATCATGATACATAAATTCCCTATGCATAGTACATAATTTAAGATATGATTTTTTTTTTTTTACTGTAAAACCATTCAGTGCAGCTTCTTGTTACCCAGGCTAAGAGACATCACATCTTGTGCCTGTAGTCAGAGTTCTCAGAAACCTCCCACATATGAAAAGTCCCTTAGAGACCTAAATAAAAAGTAACCGAAAGGAGGTCTAGGAAAGAAGAAACAAAGGCAAATTAGCTTTAAGGCTTACTTGTGGTAAAAAAAAAAAAATGTATACATATACATATATACACATTAAAAATATATTAAATATTTATATATAAAATAATAATATAAATAATTTATATATAAAATATAAATATGTAATATATAAAATATATATTAAAATACATATAATATATATAAACATATGTACACCCACCCCCCAAGCCTAGCCTGGGTGGGAGCCATGACATTTCCAGGTCTGAGGGCCTTGTGACCCTCCACTGGACCTGTTAATGTTGCTGGCCATCCATAAACCTGATAATAAGATAATTTTGAGAAGACATAGTCCTAGCAGACTTGGCTTGCGTTGTGAGAAGGGGCGAAGGGCAGAGGTGGAATGCTGGACTTGGAACCTGGGAGAGTGCCCAACTCTCTCTCTACCTGCATGGCCTGGGTGGGTCTCGGGTTCCCCTACTGTACCGAGGGGGTGTGGAGGTTGGCTCCATCATCTTGCAGGTCTCTTTCCAGCTCTGGCCTGCCGTGGTTCTGTTTTGAGTTGAGTAGGTGTCATCTGTTTGGACCACACACATGGACAGGTGCTATGCCTCTGAGATCCATGTAGACATAACACCAGTGTTGCGGGAATCCTCCTGCCAGACAGTGACCCAGCTGGGTGTCCTCCTGGTTACCAGAGCCCGAGGGCGACTGAGCCAGAAAGCTGAGGCTCAATCTCCTGCTTCCAGAGGCTTCCTCCTCAAGCCTGGGGCTTGGGGCTTTTGCACCCTGTGCCTCTGCCAACTTTTATTAGCTGAGTGAAGTGCTCTGGGGAGCTGCTGTACACAGCTGAGCAAAACATCTCAGAGCCAGGCACGGACAGGGTTGCTTCTGAGGCCTGGAGCTGGGCCCGCCCCGGAGATCAAGGAGAATGTCTGGTTGTTTCCTGAGCCAGGAGGGCAGAGTAATTAAAGTGAACTTCCCTTTCCTGAAAAATGCTGGAAGGGAGAACTGAGAAGAGATCTCAGTGTGTTTTGAGAAAGGCTCTGGGCTGGGGAGGGATGTGGGGAATGGGAGACCTAATTCATGGACATCGACTCTCAGATTATCCGCATGAGGGGAGGCAAGCAGCACAGATGCATGGGAATTGGTCTCTCGCTTTGGAATGCCCCACGTTATTGTTTTCCTTATTAGATTTGTCCTGCTAAATATTTTAGACTGAGACTAATGTCAGGATTAGTTTGCATTCCCTCTGCACATGCCCCCGAATTGGTGGAGAGATGTTTGGGGGTGTGTCGGGTTCCAAAGAGAATTCCCCGTGGGATCAAAGAATTCTCTCCGGATAGCCCTCAAAATCGAGTTTAGGGTCTGGTTACAGTAAGGGAGGGTAAGAAAGGGTAAGACGAAAATACTGCAAGTGAAGCAAGATGAGAAAGAAAATGTGTCTTTAAAAAAGAAGTTTGATGATGCCTATGGTTTGATTTTCTTAACCAATGCTTTTAAGCCTAATTCTGCCTTTATTTTGAAAGCTCAAGAGTTCTAGTCTTTGGATTTGTTTTTGAGGGGTCAGGGTGTGTGTGTGTGTGTGTGTGTGTGTGTGTGCATAAAGTTGTCACACTCAGAAAAGGACCACTAAAAGAAGTTGTGAAAACTCTGTCTGTGGATATTAAAGAAGATACGAGACAGCCTTTAGGCTGTGGGTTTAAACCGGGGGAGAATCAGAATCACTCAGGCAGTGGGGGTAGGGAAGGCCTGCACTTCTTTACTTCAAAAAGCCCCAGGGACAATTGTATTCAACCCAATTCTCTGCTGCCACCCCTGAATCCCCCTCCCCAAGGTCCACACCCCCTGTTGAGAACCACTGTTGGATCTGTTCTGAACACTTATTGCCTAAAAAATGAATCAGCCTGTGAAGTTTCTCCCTGCACTCTGATTATAAAATCTTACTGTACCTATAACTGCTGTGCTCCATCAGAACCTCCCAGGTCTTCAAATGGGAGAATTGAGGCTTTGCCTTTTTTTTTTCTATTTAAATACATTTCAGAACACTGTGTATAGACTGCATGCACTTTAGAAAGAAGCTGAGGTTGAAAAGTCTGTCTTGACACCAAAGGAAGGTAAAGTCCCCATTTCAGTGCCAGGGCCTGTTCCGTCATTCACCAGTTTGCATTTCAAACAATACATTTTGTGAGCTGTTAAATATGATGGATAATATAATTTGATATTCACAAGTGCACTTTCAAAAATGCCACTTTTCTCAATCACTATCCCCAAAATCTGTAAGGGGCTCCTCACTGCTCCTCAAAATAAAGCCCTAATTCTTTGAAAGTGGCTTTTCCTTTTTCTCAGTTTGGCATTCAAAGCTTTCCATGGTCTGGCTCCAATGTGATCTTCCAGACTGCCCCCTCTCAGCCCCCTTGGCCCACTCCTATCCCTTCGAGCCGCCTCACTGTTTCCTATTCTTCAGTGTGGTGGTAACTGCATAGGATCGTAGCATCAGGATTGTGGAAGCATCTTTACTGCTCCCCAGTTGCTGAACATTTTTTTGTTCCTTTCTATGAATTTTGCCAGGAAGGGTACAAGGAATCATCTAGTCCAGTGGTTCTCAACTTTGGCCATTCTCCGGAATATGGGATTACGGGGAGTAGGTGGGTGGGAGGCTGGGCATTTTAAAATTATTTTTTATTTAGGTATAACATGCACACAGGAAAGGCCACAAATCACAAGTGTGCCACCCGATGACGCTGGGCACACAAAACACCCTCACGTAGCCAGCACCCAGATCAAAAAACAGAACGTTACTGGCACCCCAGAAAGGCTACAGTAAAGGAGGCTTTTAAAAAATTCTCACTTTCAGACCAATGGTTTGAGATTCTGATTCCTAGATGTGAGGTGAAGCCCATGAATTTGCATATTTAAGATTCTCCCAGGGGTTTCCCACGTACCACCAGACTTGGAGACCAGAATCTCCCACAGGTTTTCAAATTGCCCCTCAGGTGACACCTTGTGGGGTGGAAGTAGAGACAGGGAGCTGTCAGACCTGCCTTTCCTTTCTGTCACAGCTACTTGTAGCTCTTTCTTAAACTGGGCCTCCATCTGTGGATGAAAACAATCCCTTAATCCATGATTCTGAAAACCACCTGTTCAGTCAGTCAATCACAGAAGCAGAACTACAAGGATGGATAGGGATATACATGTATCTGTATCTGTATATATATGGGTCACACAGGTATGTGACCTTTCACAACAGTAATTGCTGATTACCAGCCTCCATAAGGCATTGTTTTTGCATCTGATGCTGGAACGTAAAGTCCACAGGACAGGCGGTTGGGAAGGAAAGAAGGACGAAAAGTGGGAAAAACCAAGAATAATCTGGAATCCACAGGCCTTTACCGGAACCCCACGAGGATGGACTGAAACTCATGTCGGTTCTTATTGCCTTTGACCATGATGGTACGGACATCCCCCAGAAGCCAGGGCCCGTCGTCTTGGAGCTAAACACATACACCTTGCCCAGGAGTCAGAGAAGCTGAAGGGGGATCCAGGGGAAGGTGGAGCAATTACAGGCCTGGCTTGGCTGCTACCTCATGCCATGAGGTGGGCCAGCAGACAGGCGACAACCTATGTGTTACAAAATGGCTGCTGCTTCCCTTCCATCCTCCAGATCTCCCAAGAATCTCTCTGTGGCCCATACAATTAGAAACCTACAGGACAGGGAGTTCTGGGAACTGTAGTTCAGCCTGGCCAGGTCGACACCTGACAAAGCCACCACCACCTATCTGGTCAGGTTCTCAAGCTTGGCTGCACACCGGAATCATGTGTGGAGTTTGAATGCCAGGCCTGGCATCTGGATATGTGAAAGCTTCTCAGATCACTCTAATGTGCAGTCGAGGTTGACAAACACTGGCTTTCAACTAACAGACTGGTGTGAACCTCCGTGCTATCCCCAACCCGGGGCCCAAGAAGATAAATTCTACTCTCGTTTTGCCTCAAGAGGGTCACAAAAAGATCTGGTTACTTTTTTGAAGGTCCTAAAACGTCGTTTTTCTCATGATTCTGCCTTCCTGCATTTGTCTGTCCTCCCTTCTCGAACCTAGCCACAACCATCCTGCTGTCCTGAGCACAGGACAAGGTTGTGCCTTGAACGAAGCCATTTCTCGTTACCCCTCTGGTGCTGAGTGGATGAGGAGCACAGTGGGCAGACCCTGATCATCCTAACACCATCAAGCTGACAGTGAACTGAAGATCCGGAAGTGTTTACTATTAAACTTCTAAATAAGCCATCTCTTTCTCCTAGGCATAGACTAATTAAATAATTGTAACACAGTAAAGTGGTCAGCGAATACTTAACCACTGTAATACGAGCCTGTGTTGACCAGAGCCAGTGCTGTGGACTCGCGGTGGCTGAGCTGCTACAGCTGGGTCTTTCTCAAGGATGGCGGAAAGAGAAGCCCAAGAGGGGCCGCTGTAGGAAAGGAGGTGGGAAAGAGGTGGGGGCCGGGAAGAGCTCCAGTTCACGTTCCAGCACTGCCGCTAACTGGTCTGGGGCTTTGGGAAAGTCACGTGACGCTTCTAAGCCTCAGTATCAGCCCTACCTCGTGTATGGGGTCACGAGAGCATCAGAGGAGAGAAGGAGTGTGAAACGGTTTGGGGGCAGGTCCAAAAGCACAGACACTTCTGTGTGCACGGTAGCTGCATCAGCTCCGTGACAGACAACGCTAGTGTAAGGGAATGGTCATCTAGATTAGGGGCTTTTTACACCCCTTGCTTTCCTTTTCCTGTCTACGATGTGGTTATTTCTAAGGAGAACTGCTGAAGTGTGAGACCGACACCACTGATTAAAATAAGGTCTTTGAAATTTCCATTTTTTATGCTCTCCCTCTCCTCCCCATTACAGCAGACAGTTGAAGCCCGCTGAGACACTCCATTCTATACTCTGTAAATAAGTTTACGTAGAGAGAACCTTTCTAAGAATCAACGGCAGCAGAACCTTTCACAGCCTCTCTGTGAAGTAAACCAGGGAAAGCTCCGGTGGTGCTACAATATGTTTACTGGCCTATGTTTACCGTGGAAGGTAGTTTTCTGCACCCAAATTAGATTTCAAGCCTCTTGGGGGCAAGGGTTGACTCTTTTTTTTTTTAAATTTTTTATTTATTTATTTTCCCCCCAAAGCCCCAGTAGATAATTGTATATCATAGTTGCACATCCTTCTAGTTGCTGTGTGTGGGACGCAGCCTCAGCATGGCCAGAGAAGCGGTGCGTCGGTGCGTGCCCGGGATCCGAACACAGGCCGCCAGCAGCGGAGCGTGCGCACTTAACCGCTAAGCCACGGGGCCAGCCCATGGGTTGACTCTTGATCCCTTGATTTGGATCGCCAACAGTGCCTGCGACAGCGCAACAGAAAGGATAGCGGACACAGGGACCCAGAGTTCCAGGTTCCAGTTACAGCTCTGCCCCTCATTGTAACCCTTCTCAGCCTCAGTTTCCCCCTCTGTAAAGTGGGAAGGACCTACTTCATGGGGTTATTGTGTTAGCGCAAATGAGACGATGTGTGGGAAAATACTTCTACGACCCCAAAGCGCTGTGCAAGTGGGAAAAAATGTGGTAAGTGCTGTGACTTCTCAAGAACTAGGTCCTGGCTGATCTTCCTGTTGAGGACAGGGAGGCACAGAGCAGGAGTGGTCGACCCCAGGCTGCAGATGGAGAAACGCTCAGGGGTGGAGAGAAGGGGAAGGTGATGTGCCCAGGAGCCTGTAGTGACAGCAGTCGCTGTCTCTCTGTCTGTCTTGGGAGGTCTCTGTGCTCTCTCTCTTGCTGCAAGCTTTCGGTTGGCCTGGGCGCTTTTCATTCCTTCATTTTTTCATCAAGTGTTTAGTGAGCACCTATCAGGTGTCAAGCCCTGTACGCGGGTTGAGAAATGAATGGTGAACAAAATCAGATGAGGTTCCTGCACTCATGGAGCCGAATCTACTGTTTATTCCCAAACAGGCTTGTACTCAGGCTTATGCCCTGAGAGAGCTGGACAACTGGCCTCATGCAGCCCCAGGGACAGATGCAAATGCTGTGTTTTGGTGGGATTCTAGACTGAAGCTGAAAAATATCAACACGCTGAGGCCGGGTCTGATAAGAAGAACAAGAAGGAAAGATAAACCCCCACCACCCCTATTTTGGGTCTTCCCTTATTGCCCCCCCACCTCAGGTTTCCAGAGTCCTACTCTTGATGACTTTCCCCTCTATGGAAACTAACTCTCACCCAACTTATCCATACCACGGTGGTAAATGCTCTGGGGGAAGTGCACTCAATAGGGTGGAAGCTCTCAGGCAAAGGAATGATGCCCCAGCTGGAGGGAGAGGTGCATCACAGGGCACCCCAAAATCACACCATTGGGGGGTCGCTTCAGATTGGCACTTGCAGGGACATCAGAGGTGGAGAAAGTGGGGGGCTAAGTCCCTCTAAGCAAACTTTGTGGTCCTTAAAGATTACTAAAGATAAGGGAGGAGGGAGGGCAGGGAGCAACACGGCTATTGTCAGGGTCCAGCTTTGTTCAGGAAAGGTGGGTCTGCAGGGGCTTATTCCGTTACTAAAAGTAACTAACTAGGTAATTAACTGTATACCTGAAAGAAGGGAAAAAGGAAAGACCAAGGGAGTCTTCTGTAGCCAGAACCTAGAAAAGCTCCATTAATAGGCCCTCTTCTGTTTCTCATTTCTGACCAAGCTGCCAGACAACCCCACTGGTGAATTTCCAGCTGGATTTATAATTTACCTCTTAGTGAGAAAAGTAAGACATATTTTATTATAAGACACTCCCCCAAAAGCCAAATTCCTCACAGACTGTAGGTAATATGAACCCCAAGTGGACTCATTAAAATAAGTTTTTATTGTAACATAAAGCACAGGCACTTAAAACCACACAAAACAAATGTATTGCATTGGGAATGATGAGAAGGCAAACGTCCCAGGAACCAAAGTCCGGTGAAGGAAGAGAGCTGTGCCGGCGACCCTAGAGCCCCTCCACGCATCTGTGGCCCCTGCTCCTCCCAAAGTAGCCCGCTCCTACCTGACTTCCTTGGGTTTATTTATGGTTTTATCACCCAAGTGTGTATCCTTAGACACTGTAGTTTAGTTTTGCCGTTTTTTTTAGACGTCTTTTAAGTGACCAGTTCTCCCTCCATCGATTTCTTTTCCTTACCATTCATCTGTCGAAGGCTCAGGCAGTCTAAGCCGCAGTTTCCTACTGTCTGCATTTTGCCTGTGGTGCATGTCAACACGTCCAAGTGCACTCATTCTCAATGTAAATAATCACCCATTTGAAAACAACCTGTATGCAAGCTGTGTTCCGAAGGAGGGCACCACACACCGTAATCACTCTCTCATGAGTGTGTGGGCAAAGGGGGCGCTCACAATGGAGGTAATGAGGCAGGGAGGAAGTTGGGATCTGGGGGCAGCTCTCTGTGGATCTGGTGATTTATGAAAATCTTTTTGCAATTTGAAGTGACCGAGGAATGCTTCTCTTTAATGTCTTCCAATATAGTTTGCTTCAGCAGGAGACACATTTGGAATGGGGTTTGGCATCATGCTATGCTCGAGGGTCCAGGGTTGTATAACATTAGGTTTTATCAAAGATGATTGCATAATAGGATGTAGTAAAAACCTAAGGAATCTAACCCACTAACCAGACTCAACAAATGTAATAAATATAAATGATGGATGAAAGGAAGATTAGATCTGGCCATTTACTTAAGGTTTGGAGCAAGAAAACTAAGCTTTAAAATTTTGTCTTTTCTCTAATCTCAGCAGGCAGCCTGACGAACATAATTATTAGCATTTTCAAAAGGCTTTATCAAATATTGACTTAATAAAGGGAACATCCACTTAACGGTGACCTCCAGACACCTCCGGTAAGTCCAGGACTCTAAATTATATGCTCCAGGCTAAGCAACCCACACAATGGACAAAAGCAATGAGCAATGTCCTACTAGGAGACGGGAGGTTTTTTAACACTTAAAATTAAATATGTGTGGGGTCTGTTTTGATTTGCACAGAAAAAAAAAAGCTCTGAAACTGATGGATACAATAAAAAATTCAAAAGTCAAGTCATCTTCAAACCCAATAGGCTGCCGACACTACCTTCAAAACTTTATTACAGCCTTAGTTGTACAGCCACAAAAGGGGCCTGAAAGACATCAGAGGAGGAATAAAAGAAATTAGGCAGCGGCCCCAAGTGATCACACTCTGGTTCTCTATTCTTTCTCTCCATGGTTCTCCTAGGGATTGTATTTGTGAAAGAAATCAAGATTGTGCATCCTCGTTCCTGTTCACAGTGGAGAGAAGGTGGGCCAGGTGGGAGACGCAGGGAGGGAAAGATAATCAAGAGGACTTAATGCAGATCTGACAGGCAGGTGGATTTCTTTCCTGGACTCAGGAGTTTTTAAGATCTGCTTGCAGGGGCTGGCCTGGTGGCATAGCGGTTAAGTTCGCGTGCTCTGCTTTGGCGGCCAGGGGTTTGCAGGTTCGGATCCCGGGCGCGGACTGACGCACCGCTTGTCAAGCCATGCTGTGGCGGCGTCCCATATAAAGAGGAGGGAGATGGGCATGGATGTTAGCTCAGGGCCAGTCTTCCTCAGCAAAAAGAGGAGGATTGGCATGGATGTCAGCTCAGGGCTGATCTTCCTCACACACAGAAAAAAAACAAACAAAAATCTGCTTGCAAGATTGGGTTCCTGCTCTTATAGTATAGATGGTAAGTGATTTCCAATCCTGGTTTGTACAGTGCTCTAGGGTATTTCCAATGATTACAATATGTGTGTTTAAAATTCTGGAAACCAAACTAATTTGAAGTCACTTTCACTGAAAAGGCAAATATGATTCAAAAGCCTTTTTCTTCGTTATTGTCCTAGTTTACCTTTCTGCAAGATCTGACACTCCTTCTTGAAATCCCTTCCTGCCTGGACCCTGCGACACTGTTATTCTGATGTTTCAAGTCTAATGCTGGTCCTCCCGGCTGGCTCGTGCGGCTCTTCCAGACCCCATCTCTGGATCCCCAGGAATTCTGCAGAGCTCTCCCCTGAACCCTTTTCTCGTCCCTACCCCCCTCCCCAGCCGCCACTCTAAACCCCTTCATGGACTCCTCTCTTCTCAAGATTTCCAACTCCAGCCTGTAAGAGCTACCCACCCACGGTATGCAATCCCCTAGGGCAGGCTGGGCTGGGGCCCAGCAGTGATGTTTGAGGGCAGACCAGAACTTGCAAAGGGGGTTAAATCGATCATGGCTTCCATGCTTCTCTTAGCTCACTTCTCACGCGGGCTGGGCTTGGCATGAGCACGTCACGTGCATTGTGGCATTTAATCTTCATGCCACCTCTCTGAGAAAGCATGATATACCCATTTCTACACATGCCCTGGGAGAGGGCAGGAGCTAGGCGAGGCAGAGCTGAGCTGTGATCCTAGCTCTGAGCCTGGCTCTGAACTGTCACGCTCTTCTGTCTAAAGTTGGAGATTTTGTCCTAGTGTTTCTGGAGACTGGAAGGATCAAGAGCTTCGGGGTCTGCTCCTTCAGTGGGAGGACAGATCAGTGGTTACAGGTTCCAGCTCTGCTGCCCCTGCCATGCAACCGTGGGAGAGGGTCCTGCCCTGTCTGCACTCAGCCCTCCCCACTGACCACACAGCTTCCCCAGGAGGGTCCACCACTGAAGGCAGGAGGACGTGCGAGGTCTTTACTTTGTACCTCCCTACACTTCCCAGTCGGAATGTGGTGATCTTCCAGGGACTGTGCCATTTGTAGAAGGACCAGGGCTTTGGCAATCCTTCTTGCAAACTGTGTGCATCAGTTCATAGAAAACCACTCTACTGATGAGACTCAACACTTGAACCCAGGGCTGTCAAAGAAAGTCCTTGACCTGGGAGATGTGAGGAAGAGGACAGAGACATGCACGGTTCTGTCTTTGGATCAGCAACAGGCTCTTGAGCCACCCCTGCTGAAGGGGCACTATGGCCAGGGGCCTTCAAACTCTCTGAACCATTTCAAAGTCTTTTTAAATACTGTCTCCATTCTGCATAAACCCATATTCCGCACCACCAGCTACTACATGGAAACGAAATATTTGGTGGCCTTTTCTTCTAGTTTGATCTAACGTTTTTCCTACTGAGTACCTAATTTTGTGAGCCAGGTTTGGAGCACTGGGGGTGAAGATGAATGTTGAAATAGCCACGGGGCTGCATTCGTTCATCATGTCTTTCTTACTCATTGGGAGTCAGCCCTGAGATGATCAGTGTGCGGCGTGTGGTCAGCCTGGGCCACTCACTCACCAGGCCCACACACAGACTGGCTGATCAGAGCCTGGCACAGGGCTGAGGCTGCCATGCTGGAGGAGTAACCAATCAAAAGGACTAGGAGCTTAGTGTGTGTGCGTGTGTGTGTATTAGAGTGACGTACCCTGCGTGGATGGCTGTGGTAGGAAGTGGGGTGTGATCAGAGAGACAGAAAAAAGCTCCTAGAAATGTGTGGTCATCTTGGGATGGATCTCGTGCCACAACCTGCACACACGGCCCTATTCCTATTGGAACCCAGGGAGTTAAAAATGAAACAACCCTTGAAACTGAAACCTAATTATCCATGTCAATTTATTAAATAACTAAGGTTTTCTGGGCCTTATTAAAATAAATGTTGAGTGTATTTTCTTATCCTTTGACGCTCACTTCTTCACTTGTCAGCACCTGCCACCAGCAGCTGGAGTAACCTCGCCAATTTTGCTGTATGTGCAAATCAATTTGATTTCCCCCCAAAAGATAAAAATCAGTCGAGTGATTAAGTTACAATTAACGCATGTCACTGAAGGCACAGACAACATGAAAAGGCTGAGGAGGACTTGCCCCAAGGTCACCAGGGACTTCCTTCCACCCAAGTTAAATGATTTTTTTTCTCATTCTCCTTGCCTGCTCTACTCTACGTGATATTGTGGGCGGTCAACAAGCTTCTTCCTATTTCTTGAAATTCTCCCCTCTTTTGGTTTCCATCATACTATCTTTATGCCAGGTTCCCCTCCTGGATCTCATACTGGCTACCTAACTGTTAATCTGTTCTTTCATTAGTCCGTCCATCCGTCCATCCATCCGTCCGTCCGTCCATCCATCCATCCACCCACCCACCCACCCATCCATCCATCCATCCATCCATCCATCCATCCATCCATCCACCCGACAGACGTTTAAGGACCCAACGTGCCAGGCACTGGGAAAAAGGACACAGTATATTTGTCTTGTTTTACAGTTAAAAAATGCTTTTATATATATTATTTCATTAATTGCTTGCTACAACCATGTGAGGTGGGTGTTGGTATCCCCATTTTGTAGATGAGGAAACACGCTCTGAGAGGATCTGTGATTTATTTACAACAGCACAGCCAGCAGGTGGCAGAGTCTAGACATGAATTCAGTAGTCTGGACATTTCATCCCAGTAAGAATTCATAATGGCATTCTCTTACATACTAGTCTAGTGTAATTTCTTGACTAGTCTCATTGTTCCTAATTAAATGTCACAATCCAGTCAATCCATATTTATCGAGACTGTGCTAGGCTCTGAGGGATGCCAAGACTGGGTCCCTGACCTCATACAGCTTGTGGTCTAGTGGGGAAGACAGACATTAATCATATGTTCACACAATAAACACGTTTTCAAGGTATGAGGGAGAGCTGACCTAGTTATGAATATTAAGGAATTCTTCCAGGAGGAAGTAATCATTAAGATGCATTCTGAAGGATGAGTCAGAGTTAGCTTTGGGAAGAGATGGAAGAAAATCATACACAGAGAATGAAAAGCATGTGCAAGGGCCCTGTGGCAGGAAGACCCAGTGTGCTGAAATTTTCAAGGCCAGCTTGACTGGCATATAGTGAGTGAAAGGGAGGTGGACATAGGATGTGGTTCAGACCACATAAGACTTTGTAGCCACGATAATGATTTTTACTTTTAGCTTAAGAGCAATGGGAAGCCACAAGTCAAGAGAGTGATACGATTAACTTTGATTTTGATTCTGACTTCTGTGTGCAGAACGGATTGTAGAGGAGCAAGAGCGGAAGCAGGGAAAACAGCTGGAAGGCTTTTGTAGTTGTCCAGGCGAGAAGTGATGACAGCTGGGGCCAGGGTGGTGGTGGTGGAGATGGAGAGAAGAATCCCACAGGGGCCCCCTGCTCTGCTCAAGCCCACGTGCTCCCTAAACCCTGTCACCAGAGTGTGCTCACGAGTTTGCAGTACATGGGAGCTTGTCCACACTTCAGGGCTCTGCTGGAGTCTCCTCTTCCGGGAAGCCTTCTGCAGACAACGCCAGTCCTCCCAGATCTTTCAGAAGTGTGTCTATCTTCTGCATTGTCCGTTCTCACACCTGCTTTTTCTCTATGGCTTGGCTGTTCTCCGGTCCATTCCTGGAGGTGCCTTCATTTCTCTTGTTGTCTTGCTTTCTCCCTTTGGAAAGTAAATGCTTTGTTGGCATTCGCTGAATGGTATCAACAGGGCTCCTTTGGAAATTACATTTGTAAATGTTTACTCATGCCAATTGCCTTTTTTATTTTTTCTAAATTAAACACTGGTTGCTTAAATCTGTTTTCATAATCTCGTTCTACCAAAACATATGTCCCAATTTTTCTATTATTTCCTCTAAACTCTTTTCCATATTTCTCCTAGTAGAAAGCAGTTTCAGGGGGATTGGAGTGGGGGCGGGGTAGGGGCAGGAGTGTAATTAAACAGGGGCTGTCTGACCAGAATTCCTATACCTTTTAATGGGGTATTTGATTAATCTTTTCCACAGGCACCATTATTCATGCCTTGATGGAATCTCATTTTATAGCCCTTAATACGTGGACCCAATTTATCCACATCACATTGTATTCTAATACTTGTCATCCAAGTTTTTAGCTATCTCCTTCTCAGTGTAAAATCATCAGCAAGTTTGATTAGCTTATTTCCTGGGGATGAGAAGGGAGATAAGAAGAGACACAGTACAATATGACCACCAATGGTTCTGCATCCTCAAAAGACTGCTAAGTGAAATCCATTTATGGAGCCGGGGTGGCCAAAATAAACATCTGCTCCCGGGGAAGGGTGTCTGTGTGGGACCTAGGAGCCGCAGCCACAAAGGGCCAATGCCTGTTGTGCCTGGCAGTACTAAACCACCCTCCTGAGTGGGATCACTTTAATAAAAAATAGTGGGGCTCCTCCTCTCCCGCTTCCTAACATCCCCTCACCCCCCAAATATCCTTCCTGAGAGGCACAGCCCAGAAGCTCCTCTTTATTTTAGCATACCACTTCTGCCTTAAGTCCCTGTTCTTTCCCCACTGGGGACCTGGTAGGCCAGATAATCTAGAAGGAGATGCACAGTGCTGTGTGTTACTCTCTCTCCAGCACAGAGTTGGCTCTAAGCAGCCAGCCCCTTCTTCCTCTTCTTTGGAACCAAACCTGAGCCTTGGGATTCATAGGTGGCTTCAGTCCTTTCTAAGCAAGGTTGCCCCTTGGCCTAAAGGCAAGACCCCTGTAGGATGGTAGGCTCAAAGCCCACAGAGAGTTTCCAATGTCCCTTCCTCTACCCAACCACCTTTCCTCAGCCCAATCAGGCAAAACTCCCACAGCCCCCTCTGGAGTCCTTTTAAAAGCTCCCACCATCATTTCACCAAAGGCCCTATATCAATTATTCTTGTGCTTTTCTGAGCCCGGCAAGAGGAGGATGAAGAGGCCACTCTTTGTGGTGGTGCTCCTCCTTCAAGAGGTCGAGCCTCATTCCCCTCCCCTCGAGTGTGAGTCAGACTGAGTGACTTGTTTTTAATGAACAGAATCAAGCGGAAGTGACAGTGTGTCACTTCTGAGACTAGGTCATAAAAGGTATTTTGACTTCCTCTCTCTCTCTCGTATTGTTGGCTCTGAAGGAAGTTAACTACTATGTCATAAGTAGCCCTATCGAGAGGCCTAAGGTACTGAGAGCAAGGAACTGAGGCCTCCTGCCAACAGCCAGGTGAAGGCGCCATCTTGGAAGTGGGTCTCCAGACCCAGCCAAGCCTTTAGATGACAGCAGCTGTGGACAGCTTGACTGCAACCCCATGAGGGACCCTGAGCCAGAACCACTCAGCTAAGCCGCTCCCAAGTCTCCAGAAAATGCTCAAGACAATAAATATTTGTGGTTTTAAGCTGCTAAATGTTGGGGTCATTTGTTATGGAGCAATAAGTCACTAACACACTCTCACTATCTCAGAGGAAGGCCTTGGTCCCCTCCGCCTCTTCAATTCCCTTCTCAGGCTCCATTTGATCTCCTCTCTGCTCAGGGAGCCTGGTGTCCCTCTGGTACCCTCTGCCAACCCATCCCTGGCCTCTCCTGTGTCCTCACAGTCTCGAAGACTCTTTCCTGAGAAGAGGGGGATGGAGGGAGGAGGAGCTCTGCGTGGCCTGGGTTTGGAATGCTAGCTCCTTGCCTGCCACCCAAAGTGACATCTGGAATTAGGAGAATAACTTTTTGCAGAGAGCAGCCTTCCTCAGGCCATGAAACTCCCTCTCATTTCTGAACCGGGGGCCTAATGACTTCAGTCAGGCTCACAGTAGCCATGAAAAGACTTCGCAAATAACGCGCTCCCTTTTGTATCATATGCTCACCTCCTGTACCCTTTTTGCTCATCTGCAGTTTCTGCAAAAGGTCCTGTCTCTTTTCAACTTTGCAGTTAAGTGCCTCTGACACTAAGTGGGGATTCCAAAACTGGAGGGAGATGCAAGCTGCCTTAAATGTTGCAAGGTTTGCCACTCTACTCCACCCTTCCTGGCGGTGTCCCCCCAGCAGACACCACAGTCGTAAAGGAGGTGGTGATCTGGCTCTCACTTCTCTCATAATTAGACAAGAAACACAAGTGTAGTTTTTGATGAAAAAAAAAAAATCCAGCTTGCTCTTTTATCTGGTTAAATCCTAGTCATTTTTAGAAAACCTATCTCAGGTCTACGGGACAATGTCAGACAGTTATAGATGTCAATCTCTTGGAAGGCTTGGAAAAGGTAAAAAAGCAGTGGCCCTAAGCAGTGGAGTGGACCCCAAAGCAGTGGTGCTCAAGCTACAGCCCCTGGGCCAACAGCATCAGCATCCTCTGAAGGCTTGTTGGAAATGAAATTATTGGGCCCCACCTCAGAGCCACTGAATCAGAAACTTGGGGGGTGGGGGTGGGGGTGGGGGTGGGAGTGGGGGAGGGGAGCAGCAATCTTGGTTTTAACAAGTCCCCCAAACAATTCCAATGCATGGTTAAGGTTGAATATCACTGACTTAAAGGATTAAACATCTAAATTATTCATTCATTCATTCATAAGACATTGACTGAGTGCCTACTATTTGCCAGACACTCTGAGGCAATGAAGAGGAATTATAAGGAATTCCTTCCTCAAGGAGTTCACAGCCCTCCCTTGCCTTGCTTTATGACAGAGCTTGAAGAGAGAGCAGGAATTCGAAGACACTAATCCAAGGAATGCAAACCATTCTTTACATGTAACTCTTTTCAATGGACAGGAGGCACAACAAAATTGTTTTTTTCCAGGAATGATCATATTCTTAAATAGTAACTTTTCTAAAGAAGTCAATGTGTGGGTTTAATATATCATGTACAGCTGGCTCAGCCTTATAATCTTAAAAGAAAAAGATTATGTGATTTCACCATGAATGAAATGCAGAATTACCTTAAAGATTCACTTATGCATCTGTCTTTTAATGAACAAAATTTTCTGTGTTTCATTATCTCCCTTGAAGAGTTTCTCCTCTCTTTTTCTGTAAGTCTAAGTAAGTCATAACAACTAAGATGTATCATGTGCTTCCTATGGCCGGGCTGAGGGATGGCTCTATATTTGTTAACTCATTTGATTCTCCCCCGACCTTATGAAGTAGACGCAGCAAACACAACGGTCTGTAGATGAAGAAGAGAGGCTGGAAGAGGCAGGAAGAGGCACCCACACCCATCTCTCAGCCCCATGCAAATTACTCTCCCATGCTGTACTCTCAGCCCCAATGGGTCATTTTGCTGCAAATTAAAATTGCTTAATGGGGAAAACATAAAAGCAAATACCACCATCCCCTAAAAGATTTCCAGTATGAAACCACTGGCTAAAGCTTGAATTGAAGGATTTACTTTTAAATGTTAAAGTTTATGCTAGATTTCTCCTTCAGTACTAAAGATAATTAAAAACTGGCTATAAACTCCTATGGCCACCAGCATTAGGGGTCTGCATAAGAATCTGGTACATGCTCAACAGATCCAGCTTTGAGAAGATGCTCCACATCTGTTCCTTTCTCAGGGTGCCTCAATGATGCTCAACGACTCACTGTAATACTATTAGGGCAGAGATTTTCCTGTGGTTGGGGATGAACTCGAGTTGATCCAGCCATGGCTGGGACCTTGTAAGTTAGGATGCCCAGTTACTCTGGCAGCTGTGGAGATGAAGGGTGTGACCAATGACCACAGAAGAAATCAAAGCTGTCTGGCTGGACCTGCAGCACACTCAGCCCCCTGGCATGGGCATGAGCCTGCCCTGGCTAGCTGAGTTCATCTGCCACACAGGCCTACCCTTCTTCATTTACAGGGGAATCATGGGTCACCCATGTTTTGGCAACCAGGAGGCTTCTTCTGCCTATTGCATCCTTGGGAATAACTGGGTGACTTTAGCTATATGCAACCAAGAAAATCTAAAGTCCATGTAGGCTGTGTAGAAAACTGTGTGGGTGTCTTTTGAGCCACATACAGAGCATGCAACTCAAGGTGAACTGAAACGCACCCACCTTTCTCATCGGCTTTCTGTAATCAAAGTGTTTTAGAACATCAAGTCCAACCCCCATCTCTTTCTAACTCAGGGGTTCTTGCTGGCTTCTGCTGAGACACTGATGTGATTAGTGGCATTCTGTGGAACTACAGACATGAGATGTTGAGCTCACAAACGTGTGATTCATTTCAGGATTCTAAAATGAGAAATGCACCTATCAATGGCACACTGGAGGCCGGGAGATTCTGAGAAAGCACTTCATGCATATAAATGGGACATACGATGAAAAAATTTGCTTATGGTTACAATCCTGAAGCCAGGGACCACCCCACTGTGCTCTCCATCCTTGCGGAGTGACGGCTCCGCGGGAAACCGCTGGGATTAGACGATCCTGCATTTGGACACCCATCTGCCACCTCATTTATCTACCTGTGACAGGGATAGTGCTGGAAGAGAATCAAAAGATGACAAATTGCTTCTGGTTTTAAAGGAGCTGTTCAGGCTGGGTGTACGCCCAGGGGGAACCAGGTTTCACGCCAGGAGCCATCACTTCATCCCGTTATAAGGCCACATTTTGGCAAACACCAACCAGCAGATGATTGTTATCTCCTTTCACCAGTGGATTTAAAGACACTAGCTCAGAAAGCCTGAAATGCAGTCATTCTGAAGACGTCCGCAGCAGAGAGCAGACCTGCCCACACACTGCAGAGAGGCAGGACGGCAGGCATCGGACAAGAGTTCCAGATGAGAGGGGTTCTTCCCATGTTCAGGCAGACATAACAGGGGAATGATTTTGCAAGATTCCAGAGCAGAGATACAGTATTAGTAAATGACTCTGGGAAAGGCTGACTCAGGTGAGATAAGGACAAAAATTTCTAGGATACTGGCCATGGGAACCTGCCTGTGTGGATACATAACCCCCAAGCTTCCAACTTCCCTGGGGGCAGGGAGGAGGCACATGACATTTCAAGACAGTCCACCTGAGCACAACTCAGCCCTCCACAGCCCCTCTGCCTACCAGCCAGGGCTGGGCATCCCAGGGGCTGTGGTTTTTCTTCCTTCCTTCTAGTCTATGCTTCCTCTCTGGGAATGACCATATAATTCGTGGTCAACACATTCAGTCCTCTGGAGGTGAACTTTCCTCAGCTAGTCCAGTTTGAGTTTCTTCTCTGTTGTGTGCTGGAATCCGCAAGGCCAGAGAGGTGCCTCTCTATGCTGATGACTGCAGATGCCAGGTGCTCTTCCGAGCATGCACTCGGATCTCCTCATTTCATCCTCCCGACAATCTCTGACATGGGTGCTAATATCACCCTCATGTTGTAGATGAGGAAACTTAGGCACAGAGACGTTGGAGGATCGGCTGAAGGTCACCTAGCTGGTACATAGTAGAGCCACAATCACACCCAGACAGCTTGGTTCCAGGGTCTGGTTTGTTCCTAACCCCTGGGCTGCCTCCCTAATATAAGCCCCCTGCAGACACAGCAGCTGAACCCCACATGAGCACTGGTTCGCCCAGGCCTTCCTGGTTCCCCAGGCCCAACCCTCTGGAATCCACTGGGTGCCTGGAGCTGGAGCACAGGGCCTGCAATGTGAAACGACAGAGGCTCATCTCCAATCCCCCTATTCGTTTCTAAATTCAGGCCAGACGTCCACACGTTTATTTGTGCTTGTTTGTTTTGAACATTCAACCATGTTGCCCCAGACTGCTTCACAGACGGTCTCTCTGTTCCCCTTCCTTAAACAAGCACCTGCCCCCCTGACACCTCCCATCTCGGGCAACGTTCCTGCTGCCACTGACTGATGCTCCTCGCCTAACCTCATTATACATTTCAGCTAAAAACTCCTATTTTCCACATGGCAGCGAGGCATATTTATACCTCAAGTCACATGCCAAGGCATTTTTAAGTTTCTCATTTCTAATAATAACCTTGGAGCACAACCACCATGCCCATTCCACAGACGGGCAAAGATGGGAGCTCAGGGCAAGGTTGCAAAGGAGTCCTCAGCTGCCAGGTCTCTCGAGCCACTTATATACAATTCTCTCTCCAGATTGCTTCCTCTCATCTTCCTGTTTAACAAACTTATCTAAGGCCTGGGAATGAGAGATGCTATCAAGATCAGGTAGTATTGTATCTGTGTCTGTCCTCCAGCTCTCAGAACACTAACAAGCAATTCTAAGCTCTGGTAGTAGGAACATCGATGCTTAGCTTTCTGCCAAAACCCATTCTCATTAGCGGTTTTGCATGCATGAAACAGATACGTGGAGTTTTTGGTCCGCACAATTCTCTCCTCACCCCCTGTAACTAATCAGAATGCTGAGTGGATTTATTCTCATGCAGAACACAACCAACTGCCTTCAGCGTCTGCTGAAATGACCGTAACTTTTGTTCTGATGGAATCTTCTGGCCAGGAAATGAAAGAGTAGATCATAAGCTATAAGCAGACTGAATAATATTCCTTCAGAGTCAAAATTGTAAGACCATTTCTCAAATAGTTATTACAGAAAGCTCAGATGCCATGTGAAGGAGATACAGGAAAGCTGGAGGATGTGTTCACTGCACTAAGTCTGGAATTAGAAACAACAAATGTTGGAAGTGTCATAAAGGCCAATTTGCCTCCAATAGTGAGGACACACTATTTTGCTGCTGCTGTGCATTTTTTTCCCGGGGTCTCTGTTCACGGAAAATGCCATGGGGCGAGAGTCAGGGGTCCTGAGTACTACTCCCAGCTCTGCCCCTATCAGTTATGTGACCTTAGGAAAGTTGCTGAACTTTGAGTTTCCAAATGTGGGAAGCCAGCACTCACTAGTCTACCTCAAAATGAACACGCTACTAGACAGTACTTTGTAAATGGTAAGATGCTGTAGAAATCTAAGATGTTTCTAAAGGTATATGATCACCCTCCAAAGGCAGCAGAGAGAACAGAAGCCCTCCATCTCTGTTTTCAAACCAATCACCTTCTAGACATCCTGCTGTGAAGTGGCATTTGCGAGTGTAACCACGGAAGGCAGTGCACGCCCCAGCATTCAAAAGTGGGCAAAGTGCATGATTTCACTGGTTCACCATGTCTACTCATATTCGCCCTTGAGTCCTTATCTCACCATCCAAGGCCACGCTTGGCACATAGTGGTACTTGTAAACATGGCACAAATCAAAGAACGCCAGTCTAAGGATTTTAGGCCCTCTGGTGCAGAAAGTCTGTCTGGGGGAAAGGAACTGGGTCTGAGAGGGGTAATTTCTGGAAGGCTGAGTCTAGGGTGACCAGCTAGCTGAGACCTAAGAGATTTCTTGGGACGAGCTGGTCACTCTACGTGAGCATCATATTTGAATATCCATTTTGCCTCCTCCCAGCTGGTGGGAAATAAAAGAGCTGAACTAAGGGAAGTCCGGTGGAAGGCATGTGTGTCTCTGAGTTCCTAGAGTAGATCCCTAGGGATTTACAGCCTGGGCATGTTTTTTCCCCTTTTGCCCCTATTAGTTTCTATTTCCTTAGCTGACACCATCTTTTCACTGTCAGGAATCCAACAGAATCACACCCCTTCTATTTTTCCTGCATCAGATTATCGCCTCTAAGATATTTCCCTGATCCCTGTCGGTGGCTTCCTGCCACCAACTAAATCTTCTACCTGACAGCTCGAGGCATTCCGTGCAAAACTGCAGCCTTCAGCAGGCCTTGCACTTTGAATTGTCAGAAGTGCTCTGTGCAATATTCACCAGAACACGTGCACACCGCAGAACTGCCATCTGGATCAAGAGCTGACTGGTGCACGTAGCAGGGAAATTACATTTTGGGCCAGTGAGGAGATGTGATCGGTGGGGATTTCCCTTTTAAAAACTTACAGCTAAAGCCTGCCTGAGACCATTCAATATTCATAAGTGGAAAGCAGAGATGGCGTTCCTGTTCCGCCAAGAGCAATAGCTATTTATCACAGCAAATGACTGAAATCGTTGTACACACAATGCTTTACTCAGTGCTGTAAATTACGGTGTACAAAAGATTAAACTTAAGCCTAATGCTACCCTTGAGCTTCAACAGCTGAGTCCTATAAATGGATACCCGTTAAGAGGCGAGAATCTCTTTCCTGGTTACTATTTAAAAGTGTATCTCTATTAAAAGCTTGTCTTAAACATAAATTACCAGGAAGTGTGCCCCTGGCCCCAGGCAGGCTCTTTCTCAGGGCACTGACTCACAGAGTCACATCTAAATGACACAGTGACAGGCCTGAGACTTGAAGCATGTGCTGTGCTGACCTCCAGAGGGATGGAAGTGAGAGGGACTTCACAGAGCGCTGAATGAGCACTCACTTCCAGCTTTGCCTGAAGAGGGCCAGGGAGGGCTCCACCAGGCCTTAAGAAGACCTTTGGAATTAAAATGACCCTGAACCGCAAACCACTTCAAAAGGGGTGTTTCTTCTGGTATCTGCTGTTCTGTGAAGTACCAAGGAACCCTGACCTAGAGCGGAAGCCCCAATTTTTCCAGCTAAATTTTATTCTCCAAGCACTTGCTCCTCCAAGTGTGGTCCACGGACCAAAAGCACCAGCATCACCTGGGAGTGTGTCAGAATTACAGACTTACTGAATCAGAATCTGCATTTTAGCAGAAACCCCAGAGGGATTCCCATGCACATTACAGTTTGGCAATCAAGGGATAAGTAAGCAGGTGTCAGCAGGGAGGAGCCCCTTGATTTTCTCACTGGAAATCACTACACGTGACAAACAGGAGCTGGAAACAGGCCCTAGCAGTGGACCATAGGATTCTGGGTTCTCTTTGTCCAATCCTACTTTGGAACATTTTCAGGAACTTAAAAGAGAGATTTTTATGAGCTGGGAATGAATGTATCACTCTGAACTTGAGAGATGACCAAAAGCACCCCAGGGTGTAAAACAGTGTGAGTTAGCAAAAAGTTCATGCTTTACTAATCAATCAGGATGTCTCTAGTTCCCCTGTGAGCCAGTAGGCTGAGGATGCCGCAGAATGTTTTGGGCAAGGATTTCAATTCTTTGTTGTAATTACCAGCTGACTTTAAGTGGGAAAAGTATGCAAAACTCTTTGTGTTGTTTGATAAGACAGAGATCCTGGATAACTGTAGTCTTTGTTAGAAAAAACAATTATCATTAAGTATGCATGTTAAAAACTTAATGGTAATCATTAAATAAATAGATTTATATAGATAGATAGATTTAGAAATAAAATAAAATCTGTTGTGGCCAAGCTAGCAGAGGGAAAAACAGGAAGAAGGTTAACAAAAGTTTGCTAATCTAATGGAAGCCAAGAAAGGAGAACAAAGGAGCAAATAAAAGCAAGGTAAACAGAAACACAAAAGAAATAAATCCAAATATATAAAGTAATCACAATAAATGTAAATGGATAAAACTCACCCATTAAAAGACACTATCAGATTGAACTGTTTAAAAAGCCAGCTATATACTGCTTACAACAGAGACACCTAAAACAAAATGATACAGAAAAGTTGAAAATAAAAGGTTGCAAAGAGATAAGGCAAATATATATCAACCAAAAGAAAATTGGGTAGTAATGTCAATCAGAAAAAATAGGGATGAAGATTCTGCAACTGAAAGGCATGAGCCATAAACTTATATGCACCTAATAGCACAGCCTCAAAATTGTACAGCAAAGCTGCCAGAGTTCCAGGGGAGACTGACACACTCACAACCATCACAGGAGACTTAAAACCCTCTTCTCAGAAATTGCAGACCAAGCAGACAAAAATGGCAAGGACATACAAGATTTGAAAAACAAAAAACCCAACAAATACATGAACTCTGCACACAAAAGAGAGATTATACAAATTTTCTAATCACATGTGACACATTTAAAAAAACCGATAATGTGCTAGTCACAAAGAAAGTATCATAAGTTATAAAATGGATAACTTATAACATTCTCTGGCCATCATAAATTAAACTAGAAATCAAAAATAAAAGAATAGTCAGGCCTCCCTCACCACCCTTTACATTTGAAAACTAAAACTACAACCCTAAATTACCACTTGGCAGTGGTATGACCTTTTTCTATGTGTGGCCTAGTTGCTATGGGACCAGGTTAATTTACATGACATTTGCCAGGGGTATCACCAGAAACAGGAAACTCCCTGAGCCATTATAGCTTCATTATTTTATGATTTGAACTAAATTCTAAACCAAGGGAAGGTGAAGAACCCGACTCCCGGAAGACAAGGGATGTGCGTGGGTTAATTATGACCTAGTCGTGCGGCACCAGAAGCTGCCATTGGCTCACTCCCCAGACCATGCCCTGTTCTGCCACACTAAACCCATCTCCTGCTGGCAAATGCTGGTTGGATGAAGAGACTGTCCTAGAAGTGCTCCTGGCATCTGGGAAAAGGTGCTATTCAATTGACATGACATCTTACAAGTAATAGCATCCTGGAAGCTAGCAAATACTGTAGTTAATAGTTTGTATGGGACCTTCTGTCTGCTCTTTCACAGGGCCAAGCAATTCTGAAAAACGACCGGGAAATGCTGCATAGGAGACACAGGAAAAATATAGGTCCATGTGTCTCAGAAGTAGAAAGCACTCTTCCCAAGAAATCCTGCAAACAAAACCAAAACCAGACCGATGGTCCTTCGCCTGGACTGTGCTGCCAGCCCAAGACAATCCCAGTGGTGGCTGAATAATGAAACAGATATTAAAAAGAAAAACACCAAGTAACCTAAAAAGGACGGAATGCAGGATCAGGGTAATATTGATCAAACTGCATTGATGGCAGGTCTGCAAGTTCTGTGGGTGAGGGGTGGGGAGATGGAACAATAACAAGATAAAAGAGAAGACCACAGCTCTTCTGCCTGTGCCGTGGGCACCGGACGCGGTCCAACAGTCCCGTGGTTTCCTGGCTCACAAACACACAAGCCAGAGTGGAGCAGCTCTCACCGGCACCCCCTCCTCCTCTGTGCCTTCTCACTGGTCTCCCAGCCCCTCTTAGCAAACACCACCACCACCCCCCCCCCCTTCAAAGAGCAGCTGAGGCAAAGGTTTGTTGCAAGGGCAGAGGGTGAGTGTCACAAGTGATAAGAATGTGACAGGGGCAGCTGAGAAAGCGGCACAAGAATTTTAAAGGAGCTGCTGTCCAGCCCCTGCCTCCTTCAACACACTGGTAACTTGATTTGTACGCACTTGAGATAGTGCCACCATCCGGATGATGACCCCGAGCTGACAGCAATGCGGGTCACTGAGTTAGGGGTCAGTCAGGGCCATAGACCACACCACCTTACTAATGGGGCCGGATGCGGCAGCGCTCGTGGAGCAGGCAGGCACGGGTTTCAGAGAGTTACGCCTGGGGTGGGTGCAGCCACTTATAGAGACAAGCAGAGAACCACAGCCACGACACAAAGGAAGCCACACTCCGCTCAGAAAAACGCACCTCTGGAGAGGGCTTGGGAAATTGAAGAAATAATTCCTGGGAGACAAAGGCAAACACATCTACAATGCTAATAAACAAAGAACAGGGTTAGTCAGAAACCGAATCTTAGAAATCTGTAGTTCCGGTTTAGTAAAACAAAGACTATGGTTGCTTTCTCTGGAAAAAAATTACTATTCATTCCATGTGAAGTAGGATTCATCATCGTGAAATCGCTTATGTACTCTTTCATCCTTTATTCCCCCCATTTACATTTTCCCGGACCGATTTATTTCCCAGGCGTCTCCTACGCAGCATTCCCCAATATGCACTCATTTTTCAGAAGTGCTTGGTCTTGTGGAAGAGCAGAGGAAAAGTCCTACACCAACTGTTAACTACAGGATTTCCTTGACTCCAGGAAGCCATTAATTGTAAGACGCCACATCGATTTAACCACACCTTTTTCCAGGGTGGGGGGCAAGAAACCGGCCACGGTAAATGTACACACGATGGGAAGAAGCACTTTGACTTTAGAAACTACAGGGCTTGAACCTTTAGAGACCGCAGTGTCCCCGAGGCACACCTACGGACCAGTTCTTGTGTGACACCTTCGGAGGTAACTCGCAGCGACCCCAGGCAAAGCACTCAGGATCAGCTCCTTAAGCAAATACTCCAGGGGCCCTTCCAGAAGGAAAACTGTGACAGCGGAGCGGCAGCTTAGACGGGAGCTGGGTTCTAGCATTGAGGTGTGAGATGAAAGTCACGTATAATCAAAATCACCCGTGAATACCCTTCTGCTCATAGAGTACAGCACACACGGTGTGGGGAGAGTGGGCTCTCTCCATGGCCAGTTTCTCCTCCAGAGTTGGAAAAGATCTTTGTTTTTCTGCCAGGGCACCAGATGAAGGAGTGGGCTTGTGTCTGGAGCCATGTTATTAGCAAAAAAACTGCATTATTATTACCCAGTGCACGTGGTTGAATTCAGATAAATTAACAGTGATGAGACTCCAAAGTGGAAGAGATGATTTTTATTTTTCTCTCCAAGCCCTCTTAGTGCTTTAATAGGCTAATAGCTGCTGTGAACCTCAGGAGGGGAATCTGGCACATGGGGTTTCCCAAGCAAATGTGTCCTCTGGAACTCTAGCTCTCAGAGGACTGATTCACTACTCCAGGAAGGAACTCTGCTTGGGAAATGCTGCTCTACTCACTGCTCAGGATGGGGAGAATTCCAAAATGACCTTTCGAATCAGTGCTGGCAACATTCTTTCCTCGGATTTAAATAAAGCGATGACTGTTCCCCTAATTTTCCTCGATGGATACAGCTCTGAGGAATGGCATGGGGCAGCCCAGAGAGGACAAGCCAGCAATGAGTCAGAAGCTGGGGTCATGTTACAGTGACAGCCCTCCAGAGCTCAGCTGTGGTCAGGGATCACAGCAGCAGTCTCACAAGAGCTCAGTGAGGAAGGACGTGTCCCCTGTTCCAGGCTCTACGACTGCATCTGAACAGAGATGATCGTTCTCTTTCAAGTAGCAATATCTTCTAAATGAATGTACTTGCTTACATGTGGAATTTGGCTTATTTACAACCGGCAAGCCAATTTTCCTTCCTTGCTTGCTTCCTTCCTCCTTTCTTCCAAGATTCGTTTTTTCAAAAGTATACTGATCACCAGCTGTAGATCCAGCACTCACGTTAACTCAGGGAATGTAATGGTGAACATGACGACAGGGCTCCTTGAAACTCCTAGTCTGGGGTATGTGTGTGTCTGTGTGTGTGTGTGTGTGTGTGTGTGTGTGTGTGTGATGGGGATGGATAAGTAAACAAGCACTTGGCAATAGCCATCATATATGCTAACGTTGGTGAAGCGGAGAGTGCCAAGAGCACTTGAATGGGAACTGAGGGAGTCTTTCCTTCTACCTGTCTGTGCACCAAGTCAGGAAGTGGGCTCCATGCTGGGACACAGGGATGCATAATGCACAGTCTCAGCCCTTGGGAGCCCAGTGTCTAGTGTTCACAGGTGACTCTGCTGCACAGTGATCGGTGCCATAGGATGCAAGGATGCAGGAGGCAGAGGGACCAGCTGACGATTTGGTCGGGTGGCAGCTGAGCTCAGCAGAAATGCGGAAAAACACTTAGGGTGTTGCTAGCCTAAAAAGAGGTCTATCAGTGATGTAAAAACGAAGTCACTTGCACTCAGAAAAAATCCCAAGACACAACTAAAACGGCTATTGTCAAGGTCGACAACAACCTTTGGTGGCAAATCCAGCAACTTCTCTTTTCAACATCTTGGCAATACAGCATCCATTTATGATAAAAACTCTGAATAAAATGGGTATAGAAGGAAAGTACCTCAACATAATAAAGACCATATATGAGAAACCCACAGCTAATATCATCCTCAATGGTGAAAAACTGAAAGCTATCCCTCTAAGAACAAGAACCAGACAAGGATGCCCACTGTCACCACTCCTATTTAACATAGTATTGGAAGTCCTAGCCAGAGCAATCAGGCAAGAGAAAGAAATAAAAGGGATCCAAATTGGAAAGGAAGAAGTGAAACTGTCACTATTTGCAGATGACATGATTTTATATATAGAAAACCCTAAAGAATCCACCAGAAAACTTTTAGAAGTAATAAACGAATATGGTAAAGTTGCAGGATACAAAATCAACATACAAAAATCAGTTGCATTTCTGTACACTAACAACGAAGTAGCAGAAAGAGAAATTAAGAATACCATCCCATTTACAATTGCAACAAAAAGAATAAAATACCTAGGAATAAACTTAACCAAAGAGGTGAAAGATCTGTACACCGAAAACTATAAAACATTTCTGAAAGAAATTGAAGAAGACACAAAGAAATGGAAAGATATTCCGTGCTCTTGGATTGGAAGAATTAACATAGTTAAGATGTCCATACTTCCTAAAGCCATCTATAGATTCAATGCAATCCCTATCAAAGTTCCAATGACATTTTTCACAGAAATAGAACAAAGAATCCTAAAATTTACATGGAACAACAAAAGACCCCGAATAGCTAAAGGAATCCTGAGAAAAAAGAACAAAGCTGGAGGTATCACACTCCCTGATTTCAAAATATACTACAAAGCTATAGTAACCAAAACAGCATGG
The DNA here is from genome assembly GCF_020826845.1 of Diceros bicornis minor. Classification (NCBI taxonomy): domain Eukaryota; kingdom Metazoa; phylum Chordata; class Mammalia; order Perissodactyla; family Rhinocerotidae; genus Diceros; species Diceros bicornis. The sequence goes on along the minus strand of NC_080742.1, from coordinate 12,531,863 downwards.
TACTGGCACAAAAACAGACACACAGATCAATGGAATAGAATCGAAAGCCCAGAAATAAACCCACACATCTATGGACAGCTAATCTTTGACAAAGGAGCCAAGAACATACAACGGGGAAAAGAAAGTCTCTTCAACAAATGGTGTTGGGAAAACTGGATAGCCACATGCAAAAAAATCAAAGTAGACCCTTACCTTACACCATGCACAAAAATTAACTCCAAATGGATTAAAGACTTGAATGTAAGACCTGAAACTATGAAACTTCTAGAAGAAAACATAGGCAGTATGCTCTTCCACATCGGTCTTAGCAACATCTTTTCAAACACCACATCTGACCGGGCAAGAGAAACAATAGAAAAAATAAACAAATGGGGCTACGTCAAACTAAAAAGCTTCTGCACAGCAAAGGAAACCATCAACAAAACGAAAAGACAACCTAACAATTGGAAGAAGATATTTGCAAACCATACTTCTGATAAGGGCTTAATCTCCAAAATATATAAAGAACTCATGCATCTCAACAACAAAAAAACTACCAACCCAATTAAAAAATGGGCAAAAGACCTGAACAGACATTTCTCCAAAGAAGATATACAGATGGCCAACAGACACATGAAAAGATGTTCAAAATCACTAACTATCAGGGAAATGCAAATCAAAACTACAATGAGATATCACCTCACGCCCGTCAGAATGGCTATAATTAACAAGACAGGAAACAACATGTGTTGGAGAGGATGTGGAGAGAAGGGAACTCTCATACACTGCTGGTGGGAGTGCAAACTGGTGCAGCCACTACGGAAAACAGTATGGAGATTCCTCAAAAAATCAAGGATAGAACTGCCATATGATCCAGCTATTCCACTGTTGGGTATTTATCCAAAGAACTTGAAAACACCAATTTGCAAAGGTACATGCACCCCTGTGTTCATTGCAGCGTTATTCACAATAGCCAAGACTTGGAAGCAAGCTAAGTGCCCATCAAGGGACGAATGGATAAAGAAGCTGTGGTATATATACACAATGGAATACTACTCAGCCATAAGAAACGATGAAATCCAGCCATTTGTGACAACATGGATGGACACTGAGGGTATAATGCAAAGTGAAATAAGTCAGAGGGAGAAGGTCAAATACCGTATGATTTCCTTCATTAAGTAGTAGATAATAACAACAATAAACAAACACATAGGGACAGAGGTTGGATTGGTGGTTACCAGAGGGGAAGGGGGGAGGGAGGAGGGTGAAAGGGATAATTCGGTACATGTGTGTGGTGATGGGTTGTAATTAGTATTTTGGTGGTGAACATGATGTAGTCCATGCAGAAATAGAAGTACAATGATGTACACCTGAAATTTCTACAATGTTATAAACCAATGTTACTGCAATAAACAAAAAATAAAAAAAAAATAAAAATAAATAAATAAAAAACCAAAATCAACATCCTGGCATTTGACCAGGTCTATGAAACGTTTTCTTCTTTTGGCTTCCTTGTCGTCATCTCTGCTGCTTTTCCCATCAGGTCACTGGCCATTCCCCTTCTAACTCACCCTGAATGTTGACCCCTCCCTTTTCCAATTCAGTCCACGAGTAAATTCTGTCTACATCTACATTTCCAAAATGGATCTCAATTTGTCTTTTCCTGTCTATCTGCACAGCTAAGCATTAGTCCCTATGAGGTCTCCCAGGCTCCAAGCAGCCAGAGGGATCTCCTGAAAACATAAACCACATTATGTCTTTCCCTCACTCAATACCCTCCAGTGTCTTCTCATATACCCAGAACACAACCCAAACTCCAGCCTCTGGATTACAGGGCTCTACAGATCTGGTCCCCACCACCTCCCTGAAGCCCTCAAACACACCTCACCTGCTGATCTCTGGCTGTGCTTTCTGCTGGGACACTCTTGTGCCAGCTCTTCATATGGTTTGATCCTATTTTTGTTTATGTTATTTAATCTACCAGAATGTAGCCTTCAAGAAAACCACGTCCTTATCTGTCTCCTTCACCACCATATCTGCAGCACTAGAACAATGCCTGGCATACAGTAGGTGCTCAACAAATATTTTTCAAATAAATGAATGAATCAAAGTCATGTGACACTGAAGAAGGTAATCCAAGAGATTCAGCCTTCAAGAAATAAGCTTTAACGAGATTATAAGTTTTTTTTTAATTAAAGATGAACTCAACAATCCCAAGGTTATGAAAAGCCTATTAATCTATCTCCAAATTTGAGCTGAACCATTACATCTGCTATTTGTTTATTTATAACATCTCTACTTAATTCACAGAAACATGCAAAAAAGGGAATTTCATTGAATTTAGAAGATATCACCTACTGTTTGCGGGTCTCACGAATCTGCTCATTTGCTGGAGATACACAAGAAACCACAGGCAGAACTGAAGGTGGTGCCCACTCCACCTCTTCTACAAGCTTCCTTCTTTTTACATTTTGATATTTAAAGGTCTATTTCAAATTCTGTGGCTAAGGCTCTAAACACATTCACTATAACGAGTTATTCATCCCTCTCTCCTCCCTTCAAAATTGTGCCCAAGTTCTTCACCTATGCCAGTAAGCAGACAAGCTCAGTGGCATAGGTGAGAAAGACGGGAAAGACATGGAGCTCAGCTGCCCCAGGCACCTGTCATTTAGTCTCCAGCATCCTACAGGGGACAAAAATGGCCTTTCTGTATCAAAATTTACTTATGGTGTTGCAGGGAGTTCAAGACCCAAAACATTTGACCAGTAGAGTGGCTAAAGTGACCTGGAGTCAGACATAGGTTGGAACCCTGGTTCTGCCACTTACATCAGCCTGATCTTGAGCAAATTTCTTAAATCCTCTGAGTCTCCTTTTCCTTGGGTGTGAGATGGGGATAATACAACCGTAGCACCTTAGGGTGGCGATAGGATTAAATAATACATAAAAAGCTTAGCATGTATAAGTGTTCAACAAGTGTACTAGCTTTATTGTTATTGTTATTTTTGTCTTCCATTAGCAAACTAAAAAGAAAAGCCAGGGTTTGGGACCAGGTCAACCTTCTATGTCCTAGCTAGCATTAACTCTAATTTGAGCAGTAGCAAGTTCGAAATATAAAAATTTGAAGTGGAGCAAAACGTAGTCTTACTTCGTTGTAGATTCTCTCAGTTGTAATGCTTGATTTAAGGTATAGCTATGTGTCAATCAGTCAGTCCGTCATTTCTTTCCTTAGGGATCTCCTTAGGATCTGTTATAGAGGTTTCCTTAGGATCTATCACATGACCCGCACTTTACCAAGGACGATGGAAAGATGAAATAAGAAGAAACAACAGTAGACACTGCTTCTGATCATAAGGAGCCCAAAAGACATGATCAATCCAGGAGTTAATTCTGGATCGGGGATACATTCATCAAATTAAAGTTAAAAAAGAATCCTACTAGCCAGATAAAGTTTACACAGAATCACGTGCTCTTGCCAAGTCTTATTAATACTGTCAGACTTGACAAAGAATATGTTGGATGAGACCAATTTCCTTTAATTATTTTATAGTTCTCTGGTGTAAATAATCTAGTCTCAAAAAGACAACTAACAATAACAACAGAAATTTAATCTCAACAAACAAATCCAACTTAATTGACCAAAAAACCCAAGCCCTGCGCTGTGGCAATCAACACCTTCAAAGAGGAAGTCCAGGCCGGATAATTAGCCGGTGATGACACCCGGGGAGCCCAGGCGGCACTGACACTGGGAAGGACTGACTTTCTCTAGGGCTCAGAAGCACAAAGGGTTTGTCCCCCCTCAACTAAAGGTCACCGGGAGATCGACAAAATAAAAAGAACAATTGCAGGAAACCCTGGAACCTCATTAACCGAGGCTCCCATGGGTAGCACTGCTGGGCTATGCTGCTCTCGGTCCTCAGCCAGTGCCAGCATCTGGATGTGCTTCGAAGAAATGGAGGTGCCAGCCTCCAGGAGTGAGTCGCTGTCACTCATTTATTTTGCGGCTCAGCCTCTCTGCTTTAGCTCACAGTTCATTAAATTCTACTGCATCACCATCAACATGCAAAACAGCCACTTGAAGGGCATTCAAAAATATAATCAGAAAGGCGAATAAAAAGCCCTCTCTGAGAAAGAGGAAAAAAATTAATCCTCTTGTCTGTTAAATGACATCTAGTTTCTTTGGTTCTAATACATTTTTTTTAAGTAGCAGTGACATCCGAGGATTATCTCTGTGTGATGGATGGAGTGTGGGGCTGTATGGTGCTCTGCTTGGAGGGTGAGCACCAAATGTGGCTGAAACATTCTGAAGGATCTGTGTCTACAGATGTGTTATTTCTTTTGCCTTTTTTTTTCTTTTTTGATTTTGAGGTGGGAAGGACTGTAACTTATGGACTTCTGTAAGATATCTTGTTTTAAGCTTTGCATATGACTGTGATGGGGAAATTATCCTGATGACCAGCTCTCTGGAAACTGAAATCGTGAACTTTCTACATGCTACCATGTGATTCCACAGAAGTTATTTCTGGGCTTAGTGTGTGCGTGCACACACACATTTTAATTTGGAGAAAAATTTAAATACAGAAGAGCACAGAATATGATATGACAAAGTGGGGTGTTATATTTTATGGCAGTGGTTTTCAACTGGGGGCGATTTTGTACCCTAGGGGACATTGGCAATACATGGAGACGGTTTTGGTTGTCAGGACTAGGGGCAGGGGCTGCTACTGGCGTCTAGTGGATAGAGGCCAGGGAAGCTATTCAACATCCTACAAGGCACAGGATGCCCCCATAACAGAATTATCCAGCCCCAAATGTTAACAGTGCTGCTGCTGAGAAACTCTGCTTTACAGTAGTTCATTATGTCAATACATTAGGAGATAAGGACAGAAAAAAATCATAGTCCTTTCTTTTGGGTGAATCATACAACTTCATAAATGTTCAACCCAATTATAAAACTACAACTTGGATCCACCCATTACTTTTCTTGTAAATTACCATATTCCAAATTGATTAAAAATATGCAACTACTAAAAGTAATAACAATATTTTTTCCATTGTAGGCACTTTACACTTCCTTGTTTTGAGCTTATTTACATGTCTGCACACACAGATAGGACCCCCTACACACAAACACACACACACACATGCATGCACACACGCACACACCACATGCACAGAGGATTTGGGGAGGAAGAAACGGCCACAGTACTTTCTCTGGGCTGAGGTTGGGACCTGCCACGGCACTGACACATGAGGAATAATCACAAACAGCACCCTCCCACTCTGCAGTAATCGTAACCAAAAACTCTTTGGAAAGATTTCATTATAAATCTCTGTAGCTTATCACTTGGTCAATGATAGCTTAACTTTTTTTTAAGCGAACGTTGTTCCACTACTGTACTAAGTACTTTCCATACGTGAGTTCCTCTAATCATCACAACAACCTTAGATAAATATCATCCCCATTTTAAGAATAAGGGAACTGAAGCACAGAAAGGCAAAGTAACCTACCTAAGGTCACACAGCTAGTAAGCGGAGGGCTGGAACTTGAATCTAAGCAGATTGACCCCAGAGAGGCTATTCCCAGCCACTCACATCATGTCAGTGCACTGAGTCACAACTGGGTAGGCCGGCCGTGAGGGACAGCACGGTCTGCTGAGCGGACCAGGCCTCCCAAGGCAATGCTTTTGGTTTGTTTTCCCCTTTCTACGACTATCCCTACACAACCTCATCAATTTACCTAAGGAACTTTAGAAACAAACCAATCCCTCAAGATCCTAGAACTTTTGGGTCCAGGTTTAAAAAGCATCTAAGAGGCCCCTGCACAGACTTAGGAAACAGACCAAGGGGCCCAGCATGGGTGGTGGCCCAGAAGGTGGCTCCCAGAGAGCCTCCACTCCCATGCCAAGCAGAGGGTCTCCCGAGCAGTGGCCATGCCTGCTTTTACATCTGGGACACCAGCTTGGGGCACAAAGTCAGGAGCGACAGGGATGCGGCCAGTCCTGGGAGCGGGGCTTCACGTGACCCTCTACGGTGAGGTGGCCAAGGCTGGATGGACCTCGGCAGGGACCCCAGGGCGATACTGGGAGCTTCACGGCATCTCCAAAGGAGCTGGGGTTTGGGCCTAATGTGAATGTAAACCATATTTATAAAGCCAGAGCCTCAGGACTCCTGGCAAATGTAGTCATCTTCAGGCCGACAGTCCCTGCCTCTGTGAGTGTGGGAAGCTGAAGCTGAATCACAGGCCAGTCTGCAGGCTGACCTCAGAATGCACAGCCCCCGAGACGGGGCAAGAGACGAAGACAGGAAACACTTGACTGAATTGGTTTTCCCATTTTTCATAAGAAACATCCAACTTAACAAAAAATAGCCACACTTTATTGACGATAATAGCTACCCTTTCTTTATTTCCTTACCATGTGCCAGGAAACCACTTTATCTCTGTTCCTCACAGCAACTCTGCAAGGCAGGAACTATCACCTTCATTTTAGAGGAAAATGAGGCTCAGAAAAGTCACATAATTAGCTCAAGGTCACACAGCTAGCAAATGTTAGTCAAAGTTCTAGCCCAGGTCTGTTTGCCTCCAAAATTCATGATTTTTCCACTATGGCTTTCAATTTTTCACATTACCATCAGCCTCCAAAGTTACCAGAACCAACTGCCTAAATACACACACGCATTTTTCAATTTAACTTAACCAGGACACTGAGATCCTGAATGCTGCCATGCGCCCATCTCTCTGTGTATGCCAGGATCCTCAAAATCCAGGAGCCGAATCACAGGTGCAAGAATGAGCCAGTTTCAAAGAGAACACATAGTCAAGGCCCCTGTCATTTAAAAAGGTGACAAGTCCAGGGTCTCAGGACTGGGCAGAGGCCAAGCTGGGATTTGGCCCCAGGCGTGCCGGCCCCCGGGCAGTGTCCCTCCCACTGCTCCACAGCTCTGCTTCCGGGGCCAGGGCTGGTGGTGATGACCTCAATTCTGGGCGCTGGGAATACAGAGCTGAAAAGGTACCTCCCTGGTCTTGAAAGGATCCTAGAAGCTGGTGGACGTGCTGAGACAGTCCAAAGATAATTGAAGTGCGTGGCAGAAGGTGGGAAATGGCCCAGGAGAACAGAGTTCTATGGATATTAAGAGGGATGAATCACGTCCAGCTGGGGGCAACAGGGAACGACGCCACGGGGAGAAGTGGGGAGGAAATGAACACACGTTCTGGGCATATTTGCAGGAAGGTGACTCACACCAGTCATTCTGCATCAACAACCCATGAGGCAGGCAGAGTACCCATTCTACAGACAAGGTGGAGAGACAGGAGGCGACCTGCCCAAGATCACACAGTTCACAGGGTGGTCATGTGAATTGCTTCATCTGCCTCCAAAGCCCATGTTCTCTCCCCTACAACAAACTTCGAATGCTGTTCTGTGGAGCCCTGGCGGGTTGGGAGGTCAGGAGGAGGCAGGTAGGTGGGGTTCAAGCCACCACCCCAAGTTCAACCCGAGAGGCTCTGCTTTGCATATATATTTATAGACTGGGGTTCTACATAAGATTCCAGAAAAAAATCTCTGCTGCTAACAAAATCGAGTGTGAAGCCCTGTACTGCCATGTGCTGCCTAGCAGGTTGCTGGGTCAGCCCTGGGAGTTGGGGTAGGTAGAGAAGGCATGTGATCCACGCAGCGGCAGTGACAGACAAGGGCTAAGCCAGCAGGCTGCACGCGCTTCCCTCACTCTGGAGTGACACTGCCTGCGTTCACAGTCAGGCTCTCCACCAGCCTAGCTGGGAGACCTTTGGCGAGCCCTCCTAAGCCTTAGCTTCCTCAAGTTCAAAACGGGGATCATATTGGTCCTTACTTCGTAGGGCTGTGGAGAGGATCACGTACTCAAAGATATGGAGAGCATAGAGCACGGGGCCTGGCACTTAGCACATGGCACTCTTATTAAGTCGTTGAAAACAGCGAGGCCAGTCATAGGAGGTAACACAGCAAAAAAAGAAATATCATGAAACTGTAGGAGGAATTCTTAGGGAAACTAAGAAATCCTCATTGCCTCCGAAGAGTCGCTGTGGTTCTGAGCTCTGCCTTGCATTCTCCTGGCCTCGATAAACATGGGTTGTGAATCAATGGGACATACACCTGAAAGACAAGGGAGGTTCTGGTGCCTCCATCTGCTGAGTGGTGGCTGTGTCCCCATTGCTACTTGTCAGCTGGTTCAGCAAGAAGCTCAATGGAGTCTGGGCTTTGAGGTCAGGAACCCCAAACCCCCAAACTAATTTACTGCCACTGCTCAGAGTAGGTGGCCACAAAAACCTCAGCTCTCCCCCTAAGCTCAACTTGGCTCTTGCACCAAACGGCCTAGGGCAGAGGGAGGCGCACGTATGAGCTGAGCCAGGCCCTGGAGGCCTCCTTTGTGGCTGGATGGGACCTTGCCTTGGCCAGAATTCTGCAGGGCACAGTGGGGTCCCGGGTCCCTTTCAGGTTCCTTCCATCAAAGACTCTGCCAGTGAATTAAGTTCCCAGGGAAAGTTTTGATGGCTTACGAGATTTTCGTCTGTCTTGTTTGCTGCTGTATCCCAGTGCCCAGAACAGCAGCACATCCCAGTGAATGAACAAATGGCGAGCATATTCAGGGTGACCTAGCCTCTGCATCTTCATGAGACAGACAGAAGCAACTGGCCACGGAGCTTCCACGGCCATTCACTGACTAACCAGCTGTGTGGGATCTTCTTGCCACTGCTCTGCTTTTGATTTCCCCACCTGTCACCTAGGCTGGTAGCACCACCACCAGGCCCCTAACAGTTTCGCTTTGAGAGGTTTGACCTTTTCTCTCTTCCCGGTGGAAGGGAGGGTCATTTGCTACAGAGCGCTGAGCAAGACGGTCAGCTCGTGCCGAGCACACGCCCTGCTCCTTTCATGCTCACTCTGCCGGAGACAGAAATGCTAGAACTAGAAGTGCCCACGGAAGTCACTCCTCGTGGAAGAGACAAGGAAACCAAAGCCCGGAGACAGTAAGTGAGCAGCCCAAGGTCACAGAGAAGGGCAAGGAGGGCGGGAGACAGGCCTCCAGGCAGAACCCTTTATCTAGCACTTTCTAGGGGCCTCTCTGCCTGTGCAGGTCAGAAAGCCTTGGGAAGTGCCTCTGAAGCCTGAATTCTCTTCCTACAGATTATAAACACAAAATACACCCACAGTCTATACACAAAATACACCCACAGACACAGTTTTATATCTGTGTATATATCATATATATCATATACACATCTACATATTCATAAATGATATTAGGATATATATAAACTATCTATAGTCCCAAATACACTTCCTGAAGAACTTAGATCAGCTCGACTCCATTTTATACTTATTACAGAATAGTGATAACTGATTGGGTGGGGGAAAATTAGGAATTCTGAGCACGAGAAGGAGGAAACGTGTAATTTGCAAAAGCATACTGGATATTATAATTGCTTTGATTTTTTTGGGCACAATATTTAATGTGCTTTGAAATTTAACAGTAAAGAAGGGCATTCAGATTATATGTTCGTCAAAAGCGAGTATGGCTTAAATAAAAAGATTGTGAAATCCTATTCTAGAACTCACAGCATATCACAGCTTTGGAAATGGTCTGGTTTCGAGATAAGGAAACTTCCATCCAGAGAGGTTAAGTCACTGCCTGTCTGAGGTCAACAGCTATTTATTCTTTCCCGAGGGGAGCGGGCCACGCAGCCTCTCTCTGTTCTATGTCCATGGCATCTTCATTGAAGGGGAGGCCAAGGTTTGCTGTTGACCAGCTGAAGGGAATTTACTGCACCAAGGATATAATGATACGGAGGGAGAGCGAGTTCCCAAACACATCTGGATTTTTCTAACAAGGAGGATTCCTGGAAAAAGAGAAGCTGCACCTGAGGCTTTACTACAAGGCATTTGCTTGAGGCAGCACCGCGCTGACCCCATTCTGGGCTGCCCTTGGCCCTCGCCCCTCCTTTGTGTACATCAGGAAGACTCCGTCTGGCCCTCTCTTTCAGGGAGTCAAAATGTCAGGCTGCAGGAGCGATGCCTCAAGCCACTGCTCTCCCTCCCCTTTGTCACCCGTGGAGGCACCGAAATGTTGGTTGGATGGTTTCAGTCTGGCTGCATCTATCTAAACAAGTTGTAGGTTTTCTCTCATCTGTTCCGACAGGACTGAGCATTTTGGCAGAAGGATTACAGCTCCTAAATGAGTCACCCTGTGGGCAGAGGCAGAGCCCCAAGAAGAATTTACCCACGGCCTCGGGCTAACACAGACACAGGGCCAGACCCTGGCGGGGAGCCAAGGGGAGGCAACTGTCCCTAGAGCGGTGGCCGCAAACGTGTCCGCCGGGTGCCGGAGTTCACTTACCGCAGTGCGACTGGAACACCTGTGGCTTGACGACCTGATTACAGGCACTGCACACTACGAGATAGAAGTCGTCATGTGCTGGATAATGGCCAAATAAGTGCATATCTGTGGGGGAAATGAAAACAGGTTTCTTTGAAAAAGCAATTAAGTCTCAGAAGGTGTGCAGTTTCTTCCCGGAATTTCCTCAAGGATAGTTCTTCAAACAAGACACGCGGAAAGGCAGTCATCTTTACTGAAGGGACACGGGGTGTCATAACGCAGCTCCCCGACGCCCAGAGAAGCAGCCGCCTCCAAGGAGCCCTCCTCACTCCGCTCTCGAGACGGCTGCTCCTACTGCGGGCGGAGTCAGCGGGGCTGGGGCTGGGGCTGGCTGAGGCACACGCCCTGGGTCACCCTGTCCTGAGAGACAGACGACTGCGAACTGGGACCCACCGAGGCTCTAGTTATTTTAGGATGGGAGGAGCACTCCCAAACCCACTGCAACTTAAGCCGAGGTCTCCCAGGTGAGTGAGGGCCGAGGAGGCCTGGGGAGGGAGGAGGAATCATCCTCGCCTCAGCGGTCACCTGCGTCCCCATCACCTGAGGGAGATGCCAATGTAAAGGAAGCGTGCAGTTGAGCGGCTCGTTTGCTGTCATCCTTAACCATTCTTCCTTTGGGAAATATTTACCAAGTGCCCAAATGTGCCAGGCCCTGTGCTAGGGGCCGGGGTAACCAGTGAACAAGAATGAGGGCCCTGCTCTCCTGGAACTCATGGTGCCAGAAGAAAGAAACGTTAAACAGGTAATCACACAAGTGTCATTCAGTTGTAATTGTGGTACATACTGAGGAGCAGACAGACACAGGGACCCTGAGAGTGTGTGGACCAAACCTTGTCTGAGGCGTTGAAGTGGCTGCCCTGAGAAGGGGGCGTCTCAGCTGAAACGAAGAGCCGGGGGAGGGAGAGGAAAGTTCCAGGTCAGCCAAGGAAGGAGGTTCTGTGTGTTGGAGGAACCTCTTGGCGGGAACAGAACAACAAGGGGAGATCCCAGAAGACGAAAGCCTTCTGGGCCAAGGTAAGAACTTTGAATGTGATTTTAAGAACAATGGGAAGCTACTGAAGGTTTTTAAGCCAAGAAGTGACATGATCAGATATACACCGTTAAAAGATGAGCTATGTGGCCTATATCTAAGAGATATGAACGTATATGTCTACACAAAAAATTGTACATGCATGTTCACAGTAGCATTATTCATAATAGCCCTAAAGTGGAAACAACCCACATATCCATTAACTGCTGAATGGATAAACAAAATATGGTATAACCAGACAATGGAATACTATTCAGCCACGAAAAATAATGAAGTACTGATACCTGCTGCAACACGGGTGAACCTTGAAAACATTAGGCTAAGTGAAGGAGCCAGACATAAAAGGCCACATAGTGTATGATTCCATTTATATGAAATGTCCAGAATAGGCAAAGCTATAGAGACAGAAAGTAGATTAGTGCTTGCTTTGGGCTGGGGGGCCTGGAGGGAATTGGTGGGTGACTGCGAAAGGGTGCAGGGGTTCTTTTTGGGGTAATAAAGATGTTCTAAGATTGACAGTGGTGATGGTTGCACAATGCCGTGAATATACTACAAACTCCACTGACTTGTACACTTTAAAAGGGTGAATTGTGTAATGTGTGAATTATATCTCAGTAAAGCTGTGGGGGTGCGGTGGGGGAGATCAGTTTTGAGGAACGGGTGGTCGCATCTTCTTGTGCACCACAGGGCAGAGGCAGAGCCCTGAGGGCACCTCCACCTGCCTCTTCTTAGCGGACCGGCTCTGAGAGCAGGGTGCTCACAACCACTGACAGAGTTGACAGAGGAATTAAAAGGAATTAAAAATTCATCATATGCGTGAAAATGCTTTCTGTCTACACCTCCTGAACTTCCTCTCCCCAATCTCCTTCCCCCTCATTTTCTAGACTCGACCTGTGTCCTTAACGAAAACCACCAAACACAGGACGGTTCCTCCAGCTGCAGTGCTGGGCCGCAGGGAAGAGCTGAGTTCCTCTTGCTGCGGGGACGGCTCACTTATAACCCAGCTGTACCGGAGGCACCGCGGGTCTGCGCTCTCTGCTCTGAGCAGCCCTGCTGTGGAGAGGGAAGAGGCATCGACACACTGTCAGCAGGCCAGGACCTGAGACCCCCGCTGCCCTGGGGGAAGGCCTGTGCTGGAAGGGTGGGACTGGCTCTCACTGCAGCATCCTCCTTAGGTGTCAGGGGCAGGAGGACCCACCGTCCTCGCCATCCTCGCAGGGTGGGGACGCAGGCCCACCGCATTTCTAATCTGTCTAATCTGTCGGTGGCCCCGGGCGTGGCCTGTTATTTCCCCTCTCTAGGACTCGCCTCTATTTCCACTTCTGACTAAGCCTTGTCACCGGAGGGGAGCGTTATTAGTCAGCGCCTGGTGGGTGGCGAGGCTGTGGAGAGAGAGAGAACCCACCTGTGACAAGAATCCTGATGTGAGGAGGCCTGGGCTGGGCCCACCTACAGTGTCCGGGACCCTCAGTCAGAGCCTCCCGGTCCTCAACTGTGGATACCACTCCTGTTCTACTTTTTATTTACTTTTATAATATATATCCTTATTTTTAATAACAAAAGTGATCCATGTTCTTTAAAGATACATTTGAAAAATACAGAAAAGCCAGAAGAAATAAAAAAAAATTACTAGCACCTTTATTAACACTTTGCCTCTCATTGAGATTCAGTCACATTTTATATCCAGGAACATGTGAAACCAGGAGCTGGCGAGGGCTAAGACATTTATTTATTCAACGAGCATTTACCAAGCTGCCTTACATCCTTTCTGCAATAGATCAAGCTATAAAGAAAGAAAAGAAATTCATTAATTAAAGAAGTTTTTAAAAAACAAGCAGCAACAAAAATTTCTTGAGCACCTACTCTGTGCCAGAAGCTGTGCCAGGCGGGGAGGCAGAGACGGCAGGGTGTGGGCAATGTGGCTCTGCAGCTTTGCCGTGCAAGCCTGATGACCTGTTGGAGGCCTGTCAGACTCCATCTGATGTCCCACTGCTGTATCCTGCAGAAATCTGCAGAGCACCCCCCCACCCCCACACACATCTCTTCAGTCACGAGTTGAAGGTTGCGCCCAGGCTAGTCAGAGACTGGCCACCTGGGGGGTGTTCCACTCCGGGCCCTTCACTCCACCAGACTCGCCCTCGCTTCCTCTAGGGCAGCTTCAACCTTGCGTATGTCTGCTGAGCATGTCTCCTGTGAAGTGAGAGGACTGGCTTGCCTGCTTGATTATTCCTCAGTGATCTGACCTTAGAATCTCCTCTACAGGCTGCTCAGGTTCCGAGAGCCCGGCAGATGGGGAGCAAGATAAGGGCACCTGGCTTCTCAGAAGACCACCACGGCACGTGGCCAGGCCAACACAGTCAGTGTGCTGTCTGCTCAGAGATGATGGGGGAAAGACAGGGAGAAGTGAAAACTAGTACGTCTGGCACAATGCTAGGTTGTCCATGAATTAATTCTCTCTCTCTATTTACCACCCAAATAAAACACTCAGTGCACAGTTAAAAATAAAAACATTGGCGTGTTGAAGTGGGCTTGCACTAGCGTGTGAGAGCCAACTGTGCGTGTCTCTTCCCAGCTCCATGTGCAGTGACATCACGGTGGTAGCTGGAAATCAGCCATGTGGGAGTATTTACACCACGGAAATGGGTGAACACTACAAATCAGGTGTTTTCTTTCGGAGAGCCCCGATTGTTAAACATTTATCAGTGCACCACTGAATAAAGATGGGGAAAAAGGGAAAAGTGAAACCACTTGTAATGATACCGCCTAGGGATGACCACCATGGCCATGTTAACATACACCCTTCTAGACCTTATTATGTGGTGTCAGTATCTTAGTTAACCCTCATAATGAACCTACGAAGTCGCCATCATCTCCACTTTCCAGGCAAGGACACAAAGGTGAAGGAACTTGCCTGAGATCCCACGGCAGCGATTGGTAAAGTGGGATGAGGCTCCAGGACACTCTGACTCTAGAGCCAATGCTCCCTCCTCAGCAAAAGGCTGCTTCTTTCACAACAGAGCAAGATCCCATTTGGCAGATGAAGAAACCAGTTTGGATGGGTTGCCTGGATGACTGACGGGCTGTCGCAAGGCTCCGAGGGAGCCGCTGGCATGGGCGCAGGCCTGGGGTCAGAAGGAGTTTAGAGCACAGTGCTCATTGTCGTGCCACCTGAGGGAAGGCCCAACCTTTCTGTGTGTCAGTTTCCATCCATGAAATGGAGCCAACAGTTCCTGCCTCACGGGGCTGCTGCAACAGCTTGTAAAAGCTGCCCGGCTTTGTACTTTCTTCCACCAGGGATTTGGGAGGGAGTGTGGAGAAAGCTTCAAGCAAGGTCATCTCCCCTGTTTTTCAAAACTAACTAGTTCTGTCTCCAGTGGGAGAGTCCGTGCTCCAGGCAACACATTCTTTGACTCTCCCTTACGACCATCCTGGGAAGCATGGGGGTCCCTCTGACCTGCAGAATTCCCTGTGTGTGTGCATGTGCACATTAGTGCACGCGTGTGGACAGACGAGGGCTGGGAGCCATTGGGAGGGCTCTCTCTCTAGGCTGTGGTTGGATCCCGAGGAAATGTGCACAAAGATGATGAGACTTTGTCCAGTTGCAAACACAGTGGTCGACCATCTCCCAAACAGACTAAGCCAAACCTGTCTTTTTGCCCCATTTTACCCCTGCAAATGGATCAACTGTAGGGTGCCAGCACCACCATGGCATTATCACAGAGGCAACCTCAGGCATCCTCCTTGCCGGATCACAGGCAGGGAGGGAGCAAGCTCCACCAGCTCCATTTTGCAGATGGGGGAAATAGAGGTATACTTACTCTAGGTGAGTATTTTTCCGTTTTTGACCCCAACTCACTATACACATATACATATCTATCTATCCATCTATCCATCCATCCACCCACCCATCCATCTATCCATCCATCATCTATCCTTGGAACATGTATGTTACACTCTGATATGTTCTATTCTGTTCTGTTCTACTCACTTTTTGTTTTACTCTATTCTATTTCATTAAAAAAACACTCATTGAGATCTCTACATTAATTTCAGGACCCTTCAACGGGTCACAACTGAAAGTTTGAAAAACACTCTTCAAGGCAATCTGGTGAGTCAGGGGCTGGGCTGAGCTGAGCCTGAGAGTTAACCGGGGATTCATAGGGGTCTGAGCAGTGGTCACCGGGGAGTCTGAAGCCATGAACCGAATCATTAGTGCCAATTGTATGCTGGAACCTGCTGGACCAGCTCGGCAGAGCAGAGAGTATCTCTTCCTAACTCTGCACTCAGTGAGGCATGTTGGTAGCCCGAATCAGCCAAGGTGAGAGGATTTACTACACCCCGGGAACCAGCATCCACAACAAACCAGGGCTGCTTCTCCAGAAGAGCTGGTTGTTAGAACATCTACCAGCACACAACTGACTAGCACCCACTCTGGCATCACTCTTCCCTGCATCAATGTCCCTAGCTGTAAAAATGGAGAAAATTATATTCATCACCTGCCACACTGGGATGCAGAAAGGCGTGAACTTGGGAGGATGCTATATTAATATAAAACTATGGTTATGGTATGATTATTAACCCAAGAACTTATGCACAACAGAGCCAGGTAAACACGCTAATCACTTTCTGTATCAAATGAGTGCACAGAGGCTACGACTTGTCCAGGGTCTGGTGGTGATAAGGGGAGGGGGAAGGGGGGATGGGGGTAGAGAATTAAGTTACTGGAGTTCTTTCCAACGTCTGTCAGCTTCATGCTTACTGGTGAAGGGTTATTCACAGAGATTATTCAAAGATTAGGCTCACTGGGCAAGCCCTGATGGCACAGTGGTCAAAGTCTGGCATGCTCCGCTTCGGTGGCCCGGGCTTGGTTCCTGGGTGTGGACCCACACCACTCGTCTACCAGTAGCCGTGCTGTGGCAGCGGCTCACACAGAAGACCCAGAAGGACTTACAACTAGAATACACAACTATGTCCTGGGGCTTTGGGGAGAACAAAAGAAGAGAGAGGAGGATTGGCAACAGATGTTAGCTCAGGGTGAATCTTTCCCAGCAAAAAAAAAAAAGAAAAAAAGATTAGGCTCCTAGTATTGAACTAATGCTGCTTACAAATTTATCACACAGGCTGTTCTCAGTGCCCCGTGCACAGCAGGCAGTCTTCCACTTCTCTCACTGACTTCTGGTACAATTCTCACTGGCGGCAGAGTCAGTTGTCACTTGCATTCACGGCATCCACTTAGCCTGGCATCCTCGGCCTGCTTCCTGACAGCACTTGAGGTCCCCACAGGCCTGCATCTGGCTCTCACAGCTTCAGCTCCGCTGAACACCCTTCTAGCCCCCACCCCTCTGCTCCTCTCCTCTCCCGGATGGCAGAGGAGGGAGGGACGGGACAGAGCTCAGCTGTGATGGATGGAGAGACAAAGTTTAGGACAACAGAATGGTGTCTATGAAAGTAAAATCATAACTCTGATTTCTTGGTTAACTGTTTCTTAAGTCGAAACTGAAAAAGAAATTGGCAGAATGGGAGCAGCATTTTATTCATGATAAACAGCTTTCTGAGGGGAACACTTTTGACAAGCAAAGTCATGTGTGTGTATAAACTCTAGTTTATATCCAGTATTCACTTTTTGAAAATGGCTGCAGTTAAGGAAAAGGCAGGGTGACACTTCCAATTCATTATTTGTATAGGCCTTGTTTCTAAGATGGGAAGACAGCTGGTTTTGTGGATTCAGGATCAAACTAGATGCTGTGCGCTTTTGAATTTGCCCCTGGACACCTTCCAAAGCTTGAGACTTTGACATGAGGAGGCAACAACTGGTGAGAGCTCAAAAGATGAAAAACTTAAGAGAGAGCGAGTGAGGGTTGATTCCTTCCCTTTGCAAGTGGGAACGCTGAGTAAAGCTGCCTGGAGAAGCTGCAAGAAGCAGACTCGTTTCGAAGGCAGTGGAACAGCTCATCAGCAACTGCTGATACCCATGGTCGCTATAGAAAACCCGACCGTGGGCAAAGGAAGACACCAAAACAGACAACTTAGTTTCTCGAAAAAAATAAACAAAGCCCCAGAAAATGGCCTTAAGTTTTCCCAAAAGGCTTTTCCAGGAATGCGAAACCTCCCCAGTTGCTATAGGAATTATAAAAATGTCAAAGTAGCATATGCTATAATACTCTAGTGTAACAACAGTTTCATATAATTTAAAAATTATGCTTCTTTTTTTAACCGACTTTAAAAAAATATTGGAATGAAAAAAGTTGAGATTGTATTTACGTAATTTCAACACACAAACCCTTTCCAGGAAGGTAAACAGGCCTCTGCCCGTGAGGGGTAGCTGGACACACAGACACAAGTGGGATCTAAGGATGTGACAACCCTGTGACGATGGCTGGAGAGCTGGAGGCCACTCGATTTCCTTGGAAAACTATCAAAAAGATGAGCTGGTGGCTGGCACTGGTTTTGATTTGTGGGCTTCCACTTACATAAACTCAGACGGGGGAAATGACTGGGAGGAATAGTCAGTGTGGCTCACAGACACACACGGCTGCCCCCAAGCAGATCAAATCTGGACACAGACGGCACCTGCAAGAGTGACGCGGCAGCCTGAGGAGGAGCACCGCTCACATCTGGAGAGGCTGTCCGAACAGCCTTCCTTTCCCCATTAGTCTTAATGCGCTCATTCTACAGTTTTTATTAATTCGTCTTCTCTCTCTGCTAGTGGAGTTTTCAGCTGCATTTTAATCACTTATGTCAAATACAAAGCTTGAGGGGACATAAAAAATGTTTCTCCTTTGCTCCGACTGTGATTCTATTTGTTCCCCAACTCCAAAACCTCCTTAAATTCAGAGAACAAAACAACTTGGGGTCCTCAAAGCAATGACCTCACACATGACACCTTCCACGTCCCCAGCAGAATGTTGAACTCCCCTCTAAGAAAATGCAAAAAAATGCGGTCACTTTCTGTTTTTCAGATCTCTGAAAACCCAGGGCCTGACTGTGAGAGCTTCAAAAACAATGAAATCTGGAAAGGAAACTGAAACACGAGGACTAGAAAAGCAAGCAGCGACGAATTCTCCAGCATCAGTGAGGGAGGGCAGGCACAGGTGGCGGGCGGGGAGCTTTCTTCTCTTACAAACCAAGGATTGAAAAGGCCCCCAGCCTCCTCTCGCTCCGGCCAGGCCAGAAGGCACCCTCTTGCAAGGCCAGAGCCAGGAGCTAGGCCCCAAGCAGGTGGAAGCTCCCCATTATGCTGCATGAACCACTCCCTCCTGATCCCCAGCCCAGCCAACCCACAACCCCAACTAACCAACATGGCCACACGAGACAGCCTAATCCCTTCCTCCTCAGGATCAAACCAGAAGCTGTGCGCTTTTGAATTTGCCCCTGGATACCTTTTAAAGCTTGACACTTTGACATTAGAAAGCAAGTCATACCCTCATAGTGTATTGAGGCAAGGGGGGCTGTGCTGGGTCCTGGGGGTGCTCCCTCCTGGAGGTGCCAGCCCCTCCCACCAGCCTCTCCTCCGGCTTCCACTCAGACCCAGCAGAACTCCTATCCTGCAGCACAACGAAGAAAGAGAAGGAGGAGAGATGGTACACAGCTGGACCCAGGAGGTAACTGTAGCCCAGAGTTAATTAAAGGACATATTTGTGAAGGGGCTGGCACACAGTAAGGATGTAAAAAATAGAATGTATTATTATCTGTGGTCTTCCTCCTGTCTCTCCAATTCACCCGTCCCCTCCTCTGGGAAGCCTTCTTTGAGGGGAGCCTTCTTTGCCTCACCCAGATGAGAAGCAGAGCCCAGGCAGAATGAGCCTCCCCTACTCCTTCCCTCCCTCCCTCTTACATCCTTCTATCCTCCCCTCCCCCACTCCTTCCTGTGTGCCTTCAGCAATGCAACCATAGTTCTCCTAAGGCTGTACTGGAGCAACTGGTTTACACCGCTCTCACCAGACTGGGATCTTCTGGAAGACAGGAATCGTGATTTATCGCCCTTTATATTTCCATAGCCAAACAGCCTGGCACATGGGAGTTGCTTAATAACTGTTAGTAAGTTAACTAGGCTGAAGTTCCTAAGAAGTTGAGTTACATCCCACACTCCTTAATTTCCTCTTCTCTCAAAGGGGGAAGTTGTAAATGATAACAAATTGCCCAAATATCCATGCTGCTAAGATTACGAGATCAATAATCATGTCTATTTGTTCATTCTTTGAGCTCCTTGGAAGACATGTACTGCAAGAATCTGAGAAGGAGGCATGCTTCAGGTGGGCCACGGGAGTGAAGAAGTGGTTAGTTCCTGTCCCTTCTGGGCCAAGCTCACGAAGGTTGGGTCCTTCTTCCTCTGGCAAACACAGCAGCTCTCACCCCGCCCCCAGCGATGGCCCCCTCAGAGCCAGTGTTTGGGTGGGCTTAGGAGTGTTTTCTGGGTGGTCCCATCTTCTATTTCACCACCCTGGGGCTGCAAGATGTCTTGTGCGTCAAGACAGTAAGTGATCCAGGGCCTGGAAGATTTAGACTTCTCCCACCCCTTCCTGTTTCAGCTCTGTCCTGTCCGACACTGGACCAGCACAGCAGTCAGGCTCAGCCCAGGGCACACTGAGCGATCTGAGCCCAAGCTGTCAGAGGATCTGACTGCCTGGCTGGGCAGCAATGACTCTGGTAGCCAAGAGAATGGTTTTGCAAAGCGCTCCCTTTCGCCTATGCCTGGCTTAGGTAACAGTGCCAACAATTTGCCCCAAAAATGTTCCTGGGGATATAAACCCAGCCCTGACTCTCTCATGAAGCTTCAGGGACACGCTGGCTCATCCCTGTCCAGTCATACACATCCTTGTCCATCATTCCAGCCAGGTTGGCTGGTGGCATCCACCCTGACATCCCCATGTCTGGCTCTCAGGACAGATGAGGAACAGGTGACCACTTTGGCAGGTTGCTGAGTCCTGATAAGGTTTCCTGGCTACAGCTGTTCTTACAGCAAGGGTTGCTTGGGCTTAAAGATCAGCTGCATGGACAGAACAGCCCCATTTCCCCCTCACCAAGTTGGCCCCAGTGTCCCTGGCACAGCTCGGGAAAAGTTCTGTGTAGAGGACAAGGATGGGGACAGCATGTTTAATCAAGGGTCTGAAAGTAAAAATTGTACAGTTTACTATGACCAGTCAGAGAAAAAAAAGAAGTATCAACCTATTGGAGGAAATTCTAGTCCATTCCTCCAGCTTTCATGCCTAGTGTCACTTAAAGAGTGGGTAAGTAGAGGGGCCTACAAATGCTGTGGAATGGTCACAGGCCATCACCAGACCCCCTTCCCTCTCAGGTTCTTCCACCTGGGTCATTTAAACATTTCAATGTTCACTTACATATTTACGCCCACGTTACCTTCAACTTGAGAACTATGGTTGAGATAATATTTATTTTCACACTATCACTAGGCCTCCCTGGGCATTTTTTTTCTCAATTCTTCTTCAGTAGGCCTTGCTTTGTTTCTTTGTTTGGAATAGGCTTTTCCTACCCTGAGCCTCTCTGTTCAGAGAAATTTAAGACTTTTCTTTGTGAGGCCAGTTTCCAGTTGATTCTGGGGTGACTCCTCCCACCTTTGTCCTGGGGCATCTCTTGGGTCCAGCTTGGGTCTCCTGGCACGGTCTGTGGTGCCTTCCCTCTTCCTACTCCCCACCCAAGAGAGATCTTTGTGAGGTGGAGGTAGGCGCCATATTTCAGGGAAGAGGGCAGTGGGTTTGGGGATGAGGATGTGATGACCCACATATGACACTTTTCCTTGCAAGACAGGTTATGGTCAAAGAGAATTTTCAGACTGAACAGAAAAGTGCTATTAAGAACGACTTAAATGGGTCAAGGGGAAATCAATGGAAACATCTCCTTCAGTATCTTTTCACATAGGACAATCCACTTTCTTGTTGTGGCAGTATGACCGAGACAGGAGAATGGACCAACTAGTCCCTTAAGTTCCTTTCCGGCTCTTCAGTTATGATGATGGATCCAACAGGGAGTGTGTCAGGAGAAGAATGGGTGAGGAAGAGGGGAGGAAGGGGAGGATGCCACATTAATGTTACAAAAGGAAACCCATGGAGAAGATAAATAGAGCACAAAATCTGAGTGGTTTACTCTTAAGAGGAGTTAGTGAGGGCTGGCTATCTCATTATCTATCTGTCTGTCTATCTATCTATCTATCTATCTATCTATCTATCTATCTATCTATCTATCATCATCTCTATCTCTACTTCTTTCTTTTTATCTATCCTATCATCTCTCTTTCTTTCTTTGAGCACCATGATTCTGAGGTGGACTTAACTCAGTCTCAGCCTGTTTTATTGCTACAACAAATGCTATATTTTTGGGTGACAAGGGTGAGATATGGCTTTACAAAAATAAATAAAAATTAAAAAAAGAAGAAAATAAAAGAAAAAAAGAAACCTAGACAACAGCAAAAAATCTGTTGATTTTCAAGGTTGCATTATAAACTACATGAGAGCATGGACCAAGCCTCACACATAGCTTCATCTTCCCCACCTCTAGCACAGTTCCATTCATGCAGCAGGAGCTGAGCAGAAGTCTGAATTGAAGTTCTCCCTGTTCCTCCACAGACGTCAGGAATTCAGTTGCCTGCTGAATTCAGCTTTCTCTCTGAAACTGCAACAGACTTTAGGCTTAAAAAATGGCTGCTCTGAGGCATACTGAAGAACTTGATGTCTACCATCTTGCTTCTTGAGATTCATACATGGAGAGGCTTTCATTCTACGTTGATGAAAACAAAGACAGAGAGCCCAGGGCAAAGGAACAGGCTGGGGCTGGGGGATCCAGCTGTCTGTGGAGTCAAACCCATGCCGTACTGAGGGCTTTCACAGCCCTGCTAAGACCAGGACAATAATGAAGACACACTTCTCACTAGGCCTTCTGTCACTGTGTAGAGATTTTAATTGAGAAATGGACTGGAGGGGCCAGGCAGCGTCTACCACAGAGATGCTCCACCTGTCCCAACACAGCAGTCTGGGAGACTTCTTGGATGACGTGTTGCTGGACCACACCGAAAGCAGAGTCCACAAAGAAGCCCTCCAGTGGTGCCTCACGAATGCAGGCAATGTGACATTATTAAAGGCACAGGAAAAGGCCTTCATGAGACTGTACCACGGTGGGCCTCGGCTATCAAGTTATTGCTACTAATGCCATCCAGAGCACACAGTGGAGACCACAGGGTGAAGAAAACGCCCACCCTAGAAAGCACCCGCCTCGTTCCAGACATCCCAACCCCTGCTCAGCTGTGGGGGTTCCATCAATGCCCTGCTGGTGGATTCAGGGATGAAGAAGTGGCACATGCTAGAACCCATCAGACTGCGGCCAGGAACGACAGGCGGTCCCAGTGCCTGGTGTCGTGATGAGTCCCACGGCAGTGGTGAGCTGATTCCCTTTCAGAGGTCTAGGGCAAGAGACCCCTGGATTATGTGGCACTTGTCAGTAGCTCTGAGCACAAAGCAAGGCCAGAGTTGGCTCTGGCTGTGGCTTATCCATAACTGGCAAAGCAACTGCAACATTTTTTTTTCAGAGGGCCATTTGTCAGGGCTGTGGAGCCCCACATTTGCCCTTCACGGTTACAATGATCACCCAAATGACGCTGCCAGAGCTCAGAGGTAAGTGTGCCATTTGGCTCTGTCATGAGATGCGTCCACTTGGCATAGTCAGAGGGCAGTGGCAAGAACTGCTGGACGTCCCTGGAAGTCAGTGTCCAAAGCACTCAAGCCATCGGGACAGGCACACTGCAGGGAGTGGTTGACAGATATCCCGAGGCCTTCCCCTAGGAACGGGGGAGCTTCCAGGGGAGCCAGAGCCACTCCAGCTGGACCTGTCATCGCACCGCCGCCTGTGCAGGACAGAAGTGTATCCTGGCTCTAAGAAAACAAGAAGAAGTGCCTGAGGATCTCATCGCTCCAGGCTCCTCACTCCAGTCACACTCACCTGGCAACCACTCTTATGGGCTGGTGCTTAAAGCCGGCGGCCTTCTGAGCACACAGGCCCAGGAAGGAAAAATCCACCATAGAGAGGGTTACAGAAAGCTGTTTTAATGTAATGGAAAATAGGATCGATCAGCTGGAGGAGAAAAATCACAATGTCTTCAACCACAAGTCAAGCATGAAGCTAGTGCTGTGCCCAAGGAGAAAAGGGAGACTCTTAGTGAGGTTCATGAGGCTATGGCATTTGGCCCTATCCCTGGGTCCCAGGTTCAGCCTCCACCACTGCCCCTCCCAGACCCTCCCTCCACACTCCAAAGTCCAACACATCCTTAGGCCAGCTTTACCGCAACCTCCTCCAGGGAGCCTTCTTGGATTCCTGCAGAGACAACTAGCCCTTTCTCTGTATTCACACAGTCCTCTGCATTCACTGCTGCACTCAGCCCACTCTATCTGGTGTTTACAGACAGCGGTAGGTACACCTGTCGTCCTCATTTTACACTAATGTCTTATATACGGACTCAGACAGTTAATAGTCAAAACTAACACTGCCAGAAACATGCTCAAATGCTTAAAAGAGTGCCAATGCATCAAAGATGCCTTACTTTCAAGGAATCACCCAGGAGACTTAACTGTGGGGTACTGGAATTAGCAACAAATTCCTACCCTGCCTCTAGCTGGCTGTGTGACACTGGGCAAGCCACAGAACCTCTCTGGATTACCTTTCCTCTTCTGAAAAATAGGAGTCATACCTTCCCCATTGGGTTGCTGTGAGGATGAAATGAGATAACTTACGCCAGTGCCAGCATCCTATAGCACTTAATTAAATGCCATGAAGTTGAACTGAACTCTAGCCTGAACTGGCTAAGTCAAAAGCCCAAGGCCCTCAGAGGAACACTATTTACAGAGGCGGCTCTGTGTCATGCTCAGAATGCAGGTTCTGAGTCAGACTGCCTGGATTTGAATCCCAGCAGCACCTCCTTGGGAAATTTCTCTGGACCTCAGTTTCCTCATCTGCAAAATGGGGATGGTAATACTAGGGTAGTTGTCAGGATGAGATGGGGTAACACACATCTGATGTCTGGTGCATGGGAAGCTCTCTACAAATGTGAGCTATTATTATTTATCAAACTTTATTATTTTTATTTATTTATTTATTATTTAAATAATATTATTATTTAATATTAAATAAATTTAATACTTATCAAAATTTGTTATTATTTGGAATCAAATTTTGCACGGCAGGACTTGAAAAAAACAACTGTGTTTCAGTGGAGCAAAATAGTGAGTGTTGAGGATGAAATTACCATACGAAAAGCCACCAGACCTTGAACTTTCAGCCATCTAAGCCACAGGGTGAGTAAGCAGCAGATGAGGGTTTCTCAAATAGTGAATACTACTTGCAGTTTGATGGCCAAATGTAAATGCCCAAGCCCTATCCCAGATGGATAGAATGAGATTCTCTGGGGGTGGAGTCCAGGAGGATGACTTTTAAAAGCTCCCCAAGAGATGTGATAACCTCTAAAATTGTCCAGTCACTGTCCTATCATGGCAACTATGAACGTGGAGACACCTGGTCATTCGACACCCACCAGCACATCCCTGTGCTAGTCTGGCCATATGGAACCTCTTGCTGGTTAAGAGATTCTGTTAGCCAAGGGGGAGGAGTGTTCTGTCCATGTAGGGGTGCCACTGCGGTACCCTTGGCATGCGGTTTAGTGTGCCCCTCTTGGGAACCTCTACTTGTAAGCTCTCTGGACCTATGAGTCAGAGACAGTTCAGCAGTGAGCTGCAGCCCACTTGAACCACTTGCCAGAGGCAACTGTGGGCTTCTCCTCTCAACTCCACATTTAGTGACTTTGCTTTGGTGATTTGAAATTCACCACGGTGGGAGTATTTATACCTCAGAAATTGGCACACACTGCAAATCACGGCTTTAAAATTTGTTCAGAGAGCTGGTATGCTAGCACACCACTGGTTCTCATCCATAATAAAGTTTGGTGCTGGAACCCAACTCTGGACCGTGGTCCAGGGCACTATATCTAGGTCCTTGGATGGTTTGGGGCCAGTTAAAGCCTGGTTTCTGAAAGCCTACCTAAAACATGATGCTAGTGGTGTCTGGTGTGTTAGTCCTCGTGGCTTGGCTCAGCAGAAAACCTCCTTCGTGTGCTGTGGTCACACCCTAAACCCCAGCCCTGGGCTGGCCATCTGACACATTGCAGTCTTGATACCCAAGTGGAATGGGGTCAGGGTGTCGATGCTTCAGGGCCAATCCCTCATCACCACTGGAAAATCAACTCTGTTCTCCTGAGAGCTGCCCAGCGGCCTTCACACCTGCAGGAAACCAATCTACAACATGCGGGCAGGGCAGAGGTTCTCTCATCCCTGGGAGTGGGGGTTCAGGTGGAGGGGTGGCCCAGCTAAGCTCCGGCCCCAATCCCCAGCCTGCTATTCAGACACTCCCAGCTGCCTTTCAAAAGGGGACCCATGTAGAGCCGTAAGCCCTGCAGTCAGCCCTGTGTCAGCAGATCCTGCTGGGGAAACATACACTTTTCCTTTGAATTCTTCCACTCCTCAGTCAGGTGAGTCAGGAGAATTCAATCCAATTTCTCAGTAAATCCTACTATGCTCTGGAAGGACACGGTTTGAAAAATCTATTTTGTGCTTTTATTTACTTAAGGTCTGCATGCCTAGGGAAGCTTTCTCATAGCGCCATCAAAATGCCTTTCACTTAATCAGGAAAAAAAAAAAACAACTTCCTGGAATACGACCAGCAACCGTGAGGCCACACGGCCGTCTCTGCCCATTCCTCAGGCCTGCAGCTGGCCTCCTGGGCACAAATGCCATCTGTAGCCGTGGGGGGAACAGTTTTAGGAAGACGCTTTCCCAGAGGGACTGCGGCTCTGGGCCCTCAATTCCCGGTGGCCTGAGGCTCCCTCTTGCACCCCACACAGCTCTCCCCCTCCAAGGCTGCCCAGAGCTCATGGAGTTTTGTTTTCCTGGTTTAATGCTGTTTTCGATCCAGATGCACAGCCTGTCTCCATGGGGTGTGTGCCTACTATTCTAGAGGCTTCTCAGTGTAAACTGCAGGGCTGGGTATCTTTGGACAGTCTCATCTTTCTAGAAGGGCCAGATGCTCAGCTCATAAGGCAAATGTACTCAACGTATTCAGGGGTTGGGGGTGTCTGTACTGGTAAACTTAGACCTTGTCCCAACTCTCCTTTCTACCTGTGTCAAATCCACCCAGTTGGATTTGACACAGGTAGACTTCCCAGCCAAGTTCAACATGGACCCTTAATAGGACCCCAAGGCAGGTCACACTGCATTCTCCAAGTGCCAGTGATGGTGTGTTGTAGAGGTGCCCCTATATTGTCAGGGGTGACGGCGGGGGGGCGGTTGGAGCTGTGGGTGGTGGCAGAGGGCATACACGCATTCAAGCCCCAAGCCTTTTTAAGGAATGGTCAAAGAGTCCCTCTTCTCTGCCCTGGCTCCTCCCCCAGCTCCCCTGGGACCATGGGCTGCTGGGCCCTCTGAGCCAGTGCCTGCTGTGGCCTTCACCCCAGTGATCCAGATCCTATCCAGTGGGGCAACAGCTCTGGCCCTGGCTGCTGTGAGAAGAAGGCAGGGCTTGAGCAGTTTCTGTGGTGCTTCTGGCCTCTGTCACTAACTTGTCAAGGCATGAGACCTGTCTGGGTCCCCAGAGCACCCCTATCCCCACTGGTGAAATGAGGCAATGGGACCAGGTTTGTGGTTCTATTCTTGCTGAGCAGAGAATCTCTCAGGAGCTTTTTTTCCTTAGGAACATTCACCCTGAGCTAACATCTGTTGCCAATCTTCCTCTTCTTTTTTGTATGTGAGCCGCCACCACAGCATGGCCACTGACAAGTGGTGTGGTGTAGGTCTGTGCCAGGAACTGAACCCAGCCCACCGAAGTGGAGTGTGCTGAACTTAACCACTAGGCCACTGGGGCTGGCTCCTCTCAGGAGCTTTTAAGACACAGATTCCTCAGTCCCAGCCAGACCAAAAGAATCAGAAATTCTGGGAGGGCATCCCAGAAATCTGTATTTTGGACACAGCTTCCCAGGCAATTTTGATGCAGCTGTTCAACCCAGCACCAGGCTAGATGCTCCCAAAGGTCCCTTCTCATAAAAACAGTCTATTATTTTATATACTTTCACCCCGTTATGCACTGAGACGGGGAAGGGAAAGCACGGGGGGAGAATCATATGCACAGTTTGCCTCTCCAGCAAACAGAGGTGGGGCTGTAACACTGTTCCCTCTCTGGCCCAGCCGAGTGGCCACCAGTCTACCATGGAAGGCAGCTCAGTAAGGGGCCACTATAGGTGAGGGAGGGGTATTGCCCTTGTTAAGGTTTCAGCTCCCCCCCACTCCTCTCAATGGACAGGACTCCTGTGGGCTTTGGGAAGAGGAAGAGGAAGAGGGCAGCCCTCACCCCTGGCGCCTCGGCCTCACCATACCCCCGAGGCCGGGCAGGTGTGGCCGGGCCTCCTGTCCCGGCCTTGGGGCCCAGTCTGCCCCAGATGCCCTGTCAGACCCTCGGGCCGCCTTCCCCTCACTGATGTGCCAGGAGAAGCCCTTCAAGACGAGCGACAGCCATGCCGAGACCAACTCAAACCAGGAAGAGCAAACTCTGAACCCCTCACATGAACGCCCAGGAAGGGCCTGGCTGCCCTCTCTCTAAAGAAGCCTGACTAAAGGGGACCCCTGTGCCTGGCCATCCCAGGTGCTTGAGAGTGTGGGTGAGGAGCCGGCACAGCCCACCCTGTACCAAGATAAGACTCAGAACGGCGGTTACGTTCACAGAGAAGGGGGAGCTCTTGTTGGAGATAAATGGAAATGCCCCCTCTCCCCTTCCTATCCGAGGAAATGAGCCTCTCATTCCAACCAACAAGGAACAGGGAGAATTTCAGGGGCAGCCCTACGAGACCATCTGCACACCAGTCTGACATTTCTACAAACACTCAGTCCACGTGTCACGTGCCGGCCAGGGGCTGCTCTATGCTAGATCCTTAAGGGGAAGTTGTATTGATGAAATAATATGATTGAAAACAATAGCAGCCAACATTTACGAGTATTTCTCCCTGCTAGCCACCGTGCTAAGTGCTTCACACTGATGGTTTCATTAATCCTCACAGGATTTACCCTGCAGGGGCAACAGTCTCTCCATGTTATACATAAGGAAACAGAAGCTCCAAGAGGGTCAGCCACATGCTCTAGTCTCACAGCTTGGACACGGTGGAGCCAAGCCGAGCACCCTGGGCTGCTGACTCTTAACTCCTAGGCCACTCTGCCTTTCCAAAGAGGAGGGCAGCTCGGAGAAAAGGAGACCGTGGGGAAGCGACAGGAACTCCGAGGTCGGTTATGAATAAAGACCCGCAGAGCAGCATTTGCCAAATGTCCACGGACAGAGGAAGCAGAGAAGCAGCATAAACGGAAGTTCCTGTCCACGATGAGGGCGCAGCTGGGACAACACACACACTTAACGTGATGAACGAGCCAGACAGTAGAATATAATAAAGTAGATATAATATAGTAGAAGGCTCCATGCCAGAGAGAGAACAGCATGGCGTGAAGTGATGGGAGAACCAAGCGGCACAGGCAGAAGGGCAGAGGGAGCTGGAGGAGGGAGCAATGAACTCGGGCTGAGGTGGCAAGGGCCTTGCTCATGAGGGTGGTTTATGTGGGCTGGAGAGAGGGTGTGGCGGGGCCCTGGTGCTGTGGGGCAGGAAGGGGAACATCCACACCCCCGGGCTGGGTGAATCCTGTGTGTAGGCTGGCAGCTGATGGCCCCTGTGCCAATGGTGATTCAGTGCAGGAAAGAGGTTGTTGGGCTCACCCACTGCCCTCACCCACTCACATACCCATTCATTCATTCATTCATTCACTCATTCAACACTTATTTATTGTTATTGACTACATGCTAGGCACTGGGGTAAATTGAAATGAATGAGATAATTCCTGTCCTCAAGACCATTAAGGAAAACAGGCCCATAAAACACGATGGCACGTGATAAACAGGGTGTATACAGAGTACAAAGGAGGGAGGGCAGGAAGGCTTCGCCAGGATGACCCCAGAGCTGGGTCCTGACAGATGAGCGGGGATTTCCAGGCAGTCTAGGGTGGAGAAGTATCCCAGATAGGGTAACAGCAGAGAAGTGAGACAGCCTGTTCAGGGCACTGCAGGCAGCTCAGTGCAGCAGAGAACAAGGATGCCGGGAAGAGGGGCAGGAGATGGGCCCAGAGAGGCAGGAAGGCGGGATTTTACTGTGTGCACGTATGTATGAGGAGGGTGTGGAGAGCAGCAATGGGGTCTTTGTTTTGGAGTCAATGTTGAGCTTGCTGGGACAAGCCTGGGGGAGAGTAGGCTGCTGTAGAGGTCTGTGGGGATGGTAGTGATGTGTCACTTGGGGGCGGTGGCTGCAGGGACAGAGAGGATAAAGGACCCTAGAGACAGTCAGCACTGACCCACTGTGGGAAACGACTTACAGCTTTCTGGCTTGGGCTGCTGGGAAGAGGGGAAGGTGGCTGGGAACACAGCAGGAGGGCAGGAGGTGCTATGCACTGAACTGTGTCCCCCAAAGTTCATACTTTGAAGCCCTAATCCCTGATGTGATGGTTTTTGGAGATATCCTCACCAGGTACCAACCATGCTGACACCCTGATCGCGGACTTCCAGCCTCCAAAACTGTGAGAAATAACTTTCTGTTGTCTAAGCCCCTCAGTCTATGGTACTTTGTATGGTGGCCCAAATGGACTAAGATAGACGGGGGAGATGTATGTGTTTTGCAACCTATTGAGTTTGAGCAACTGATCTGCAGCTCAAGAGGCAAGTTGGGGCCAGAGAAAGACTGAGACAATCATGAGCATGTCGATGGTCCCTGAGTCGGGAACACGGCAGGGGTCAGCCTGTGAAATGATGTTGCTGACGACAGGGTTATGGACGGCACTTGGGGAACATCAACCAGGAAAGGACGAGAGGAGGGCAAGGGGCCAGTGCAGGACGCTGAGGAGGAATGCTCAGAGAGGTGGGAGGTGAGTCACGAGAAGGCGCCAAGGAGGACACAGGCATCGGAGTCCAGTGCACAGAGACGTCAAGTAAGAAAATGTTGCAAAGTGCCCAACGCCTCTGATGATGAGGAGCAAAAGCTGTTTTGGGGACAAGGTGGGGTGTGGAAGCCAAGTGGCCACTGCTGGGGCATGAGCACCAAGGAAGGGTGATTAGTTTGTTTTGATTTTAAACAACAAATATTAGAACAAAGTGTTAGTCTGCAAGAAGCCAGGAGAGCCTTCTTTGCCCTTCCATGGTCTTCTCCTGGCCTCCTGGGGCCTGGGAGAGCTGCAGTCTAGGGCTCAGCCAAGCCTCTTGTGCATGGGAGACCCCTCTGTCACCCTCTCTGCCCAAGCTGCCATCCCGAGTGGCTTTCAGCTGCCCTCCAGTGACAGCAGCTAGCACTGGATACTGACCGTATGCCAGAACCGTGCTGCTTCAAAAACATCGCCCCGTTCCACCTCCTGAAGAACCTCAGGAGGGAGGCTCGCTCAGGCGCAGTTTACAGGTGAAGGAACTGGGCCTTGTAGAAGTAAAGTTAGCTGCCTAGAGTCAGGCACACTGCCAGCACACAGGGTATGGGATTTGAACTTATTTGTGTCAAACTCCACCATATTCCCTGGCCTCAAAAGAACCTCTCCCATTCATGTCTTCCTTGAAAGAGCCGCCTCCTACTGACCCAGCACCTCCCATATCGGGGTAGAATAGGACACGCCTTCGACATGCCACTCCTGGGGCAGAGGGTTGCAAGAATGACCCCCAATTTGTTTACTCTTCCCCATATCTACGCCCTTGGGTGCTTCCCTCCCCCACTGATTCTGGGGTCGGTCATGTGACTTACTTTGGCAAGTGGGACAACAGCAAATGTGACACAAACAGAGGCATATAAAGTACTTGTGCATTGGGGTTTGTGTTCCCTCTCTTGCTGCTCTGTGGAACGCTGACGCGTCATGCAAAGATGCCCCAGCTGGCCTGCCATAGAAGGGGATGAGCCGTTCCTGTCCAGGCTGCTCCAGGTCAACCAGCCTCCCAACACACAAACAGGTGAGCGAGGCCATCCTGGACCATCCAGCCCCAGCTGAGCTGTCCACACCAGAAGAACCACCCTGATGACCCACAGAGTCATGATAAATGATGTCTATTGTCTTAAGCTATCAAGTTTTGGGGTGGATTGTTTCGCAGCAAAAGCTAACTGATACAAATCCTGAAAGAAGGCCCAAACCAGCTTCTCCTTCCAGCTCTGAAGCAGTGGAGGTGAACTCTTGGATATCTCATGCCCAAACTCCTTCAGCAATGGAAGAACCACCCCAAGAATACAACATAGTCCTTGGCCTGGAGGGTCCCTGTGCTCCTAGAGGGGGTGGGAAAAGGACAGTTTTCTGTGTACCTTCCCTCTGGGATGCACGGTGGGCCTGCCTCCAGCCAGCAGGCAGCCCCTGGCAGGTGCCAGGTTATTTGGGGACAAGGTGACACAGTAGCATGCTTCTGCCATATTGCCCCCAGCCTAGTGTTTTTCCACTGATGCAAAAGGAGGGAGATCATCTCTTTAGTGAGGGCCACTGCAAAGGCTTCGAGGCAGCATTTCATCGGAGGTGCTAGAGGAGCTCTTGTGGGAGACTCTGCAAAACCCAGCAAGGTCCAGCTCCACTTAGCAAGGAGCTTGCTACTTCCTTTTCCAGAGAGGCATAAAAAGGAATGAGTCCCCAAGAAAGCTAACCTAATCGGTGGCACTTTGATAAGGTGACAAAACACTCCCTCTTCCAGCTCAAACCCACTCTGTGTGGTGAACTATTATGGGAAGGAAGCATCGACTAATTAGAAGCATCTCTAGGACATGAGAAAAATCAGCACCTAAAATGTCTGCGCAGAGAGAATTCCTGTTAGGAAGAGAAAAAACAAAAAAGAGCTAGGATGTCACTCTCCCCAAGCATATTTATAAAGAGAGGAGGAGATAAGAATTAATTAGGACAGGAGCTTCTCCCAAGTGACAGAAGACACAATTATTTTTGCTGCTTTTACAGACCAAGTGCCCTTTCGAGGTGGGGACCGACGCCTGATGCCGCCCACCATTTTGAAAAATGCTTTTAGTATTTGCTAGTTCTAATGAAGCTTGAAATGAAGATGGCTCTTTTGTTTACTCCCCCTGTTTGCGAAGCCCTAGCCGCCCATCAACAACACCAATGTCTGGATTATTTATTTCTCATTGCCCAACCTATGGGGCATAGAAAAATTTTATGGAGCCAAAACCTGAGGCATCTTCTCAAGAGGAAGTGTGGACGTGCCTCTCCAGTACCGTAGAGCGCAGCCCTTCATTAACCTGGATTTTGACGGACAGGACTGACCCAACTTGGGGCAGGGCAAAGAGCCCTGAGAGTCAGAGGCTTGATTCTTACCACCTCCTGCCATTCACTAGTGTGAGGTCTTGGGCAAGTCCCTTAACCTTGAGAAAATTAAATAAAACGAAGGGGTTGGTGACTAATATATTGTTTTTTTTTCCTTGTGGCAAAAAAAATAAAAATAAATAACATGAGATCTACCCTCTTAACAAATTTTTAAGTATACAGTGCAGTGCTGTTAACTACAAGCACAATGTTGTACAGCAGAGGTCTAGAACTTTTTCATCTTGTAGAACTGAAACTCTATACCCACTGAACAACAGCTCCCCATTTCCCCCTCCCCCAGCCCCTGGCAACCACCATGCTACTCTCTCTGAGTCTGACTACTTTAGATTTGTCCTACATGTGGAAGCATGCAGTATTTGTCCTTCTGTGCCTTATTTCACTAAGCATGATGTCCTGAAGGTTTGAACATATTATATCCTTATAATAACACTTTCATGGCACTCAGGGTTCGCACGTTGCATGGTAAGTTGTTATATGTATATTAACTCCCTTAATCCTCATAAAAATCCTATGAGGTTTAGTATCATTATCTCTTTTTGAGGCCCAGGAAGGTGAAGTGACGTACTCAAGCTCACCTGGCATGAACACAACAAACATGATGCTGTTTCTGTATGGATCAAAATTTTTATTCTATGCAAACAGGTTTACAGAGATACTGAAGTCATTGAGGATGGCGGCAAAAGATGGCGCAGGGAGAATAAACGCGAGGCGGTGTCTGAGGATTTACCTCTGCGTAGTTGAAAGTGGTCCTTCATAGCAGAAAGGGGGAGGCCTCGGAGCCGGGGAGACCTGGGTCCGATTCTGGCTCTGCCCCTGCTGCAGGCACTCAGGAAACAAAAATGAACAAAACCGACAAGATCCCTGCCTCATGGAGATTAGACGCTAGCAGGGGAGACAAAGAATAAACGAGATATACTTATAATGTCTAGTGTGTAGAAGAGGGAAAATGTTACGGAAAAAACAGCTGAGCAGATAGGGGATTGGGAACACTGGGTGGGAAGGCTAGTTGGAATTTTAAAAAGGGTGTCATGGAGAAGATGATATTTGAGGAAAGACTAGAAGAAAGTAAGGGAGTCAATCATGAGGCAGGAGGGTATGTAGGGGACCTTGCTCCAGGCAGAGGGGAGAGCTAGTGCAAAGATCCTGAGGTGAGTGAGCCTAGGATGTATAAGGAAGAGCAGGAAGGCCAAGGTGGTTGCAGAGGAGCAAACAAGGGCCTGAGCAGAAGGGACTCATTGACTCCAGTGCTTAGAAATCCTTTAAAATACACATGAGGAAGGATAAAAAGAAATGTATGAGAAAG
Organism: Diceros bicornis minor; assembly: GCF_020826845.1. NCBI lineage: Eukaryota > Metazoa > Chordata > Mammalia > Perissodactyla > Rhinocerotidae > Diceros > Diceros bicornis. The sequence continues at coordinate 12,497,737 of NC_080742.1, read as the reverse complement.
CAGGATAGAAGAAGAAAGGGCCCAAAGGGGGACTGACAGAGTCGCAAAATACTTGCATAGTTTAAAAGATAACGTTTTAATTTGTCTCTCACCATCTCGCGGCTTAACATTCAGAGAGGATACAGAAAGTCTGATGTAAAAATAAATTCTTCTTTAAATAAGAAGAGAACGTTCTGAACTGCTTCTTCCTGGGGCTTTGTATTTATTACGCTGTTGCACAGAAATTGCCAGTCTAGAACAATCAGTTCACAGGGCTGTTACAAGAGACCATTTACTGGGAACATATAAGGAACAGGATGCAGCTAGAAGGGGGCGGGGGCCGTGGATGGGCTGGTCCTCTCTAGGGGAGGCCCCCAGGATGTTCTCCACCCTCGGTGCCCACCTCACTGCTGTCTCTTCAGGGGACGGGTGGGAAATCACTCTTAGACATAAGGAGGGGTGTTCACCCCAATGACATTTTGAAAACTGCCATCTTGTGCCTGGAGAGCCAGGTATCACCGAGTGAGGAGGGGAGAAGGGCCAGGTGCCAGCCCATCCGAGAGTCAGAAACACAGCAACCTCACACGTGCACTTCACACTCGGCTCTAGGAAAAGGTACGCACACGCAGGCTGACTTTCTAACTTATTATTAAGAGTGGTGCCATTTCCCTCTAAGTGTTCTGTGTTGGCATAATTTAGCTTAAAAAGAAAAGTATAGTTTCCTTGAAACACGGCTGATCTGACCACATGTGTTTATCTCCTTTCCCTCATAATTCCCTGGAGGAATCTATCAAAGATATTAAAATGACTGAACCCTGAGGATACAAGGAGCCCTTGGTGTCCCCGCTGCAGGCAGGCAGCCTAGAGTTTCCTCTGTGGCCTGCAGCTCAGTGCGGTGGGCGCATGAACACGAAGCAGATCGGTTCACCCACAGGCCCGGGAAGGCTCAGGGCTGGAGGTACCCACACTTTGGAGGGAATGAAGAGGGGAAAGGAAGGGATAAGCCAGGAGGGCTGGTTGAAAGCTGAATAGAGAGAGACTGGACCCAAGCCCTCCCCCAGAGATTCCCTCTAACCTTCCCCATGTCTGCCCCAGCACCATCAAGGAAACGAGAGCCTTATTCTCAGCAGAGTTTGCTCCAGGCAGGCTCCTGTCAGGGCAGAGTGTGGTGCTGGATGAAAACGAATGAATGCAGAATGGAATGAAGCAAAAGTCTAAGTCCTGAATAGCAGACCAAGCTCACCACTGCCCTCCATGGTGTATACCTCCCAGGCAGGAGGATGGACACATCTCCCCTGGAGAAACGGAATGGCCCGCCGGTCCTTCAGGGGGAGATGAACGCTCTGTTGATAAGGATCATCAGACATTTGAGGAAAGCCTCCCAAAATGAAAACATGAGACCAAAGTCATCAGGAAAGTGGAACTCAAAGAAAACAGCCAATTCAAGAGGAATAAGAAAACTAGGAGAGAGAGAGAGAAAATAGCTCCTATAATTAATATCAGTGATATAAGACATTGCCTGCGGGAAACAAGGGTGTTGTGAAAAAGAATCAGAATAGGAAGAATTCCTAGAAATTAAAAATATGTCAACTGAAATAAAAAATTCAGTGGAAGATATTAGAGAATAAAGTCAAGGAAATAGCCCAGAAAGTAGAACAGACTCATAAAAGGATAGGGAATATGGAGAAGAGGTAAAGGACTTCGAGGTCAATCTAGGCTGGCCAAGGTCTAACTAACAGGGGGTTCCAGAAAGAAGGAACAGGGGAAACAATCAAAGGAACCATTTGAAATATGAACACATTCCAGAATCAAAGAAAGGTATCTTCAGATTGAAAACTTCCAACAAACGGCCAACTCAATGAGTGGACCAACAAGAAAGGGAGGACAGGAGGGAGGGAGCGAGGAAGGAAGAAAGGAAGGAAGGAAATAATCATCCAAGGCATGTTATTCTGAATGATAAAGAGGAGATGCCATAAACTTCCAGAGAGAAAACAGATCACATCAGGGACTCAGAATGGCATTAGACTTTTCATTAGCAACACCAGAAGCTAGAAGGCAGTGGAGTGTTACCTTCAAAATTTGGAGGGGAAATTATTTTCAACAGAAAATTGTATACCCAACTAACCATCATTCAGGTTGAGGGAGGAGAAAGGCATTTTCAGACCTATGTGGCCTCAAAAAATTTGCTTCCCATGCACCCTTTCTCAGGAGGCTGCTGGAGGATGTGCTCCCCCCAAACAAAGGGGTAAAGTAAAAAAGATGAATATGTGGGGTCAAAGAGAAACCAGATCTAAGACATGGAAGTGCAGTGAAGGGAAGTCCCCAGATGATGCATAGAGAGTGACATGTCTAGACTGGAGCAGGAAGATGGAGGATTCAGGAGGTGGAGGACAGGGCTGAATTGATGGGTTATATGATGCTCGTGAGCATTTGGCAAATGGCACTGGTAGGCATTTGATAGATCTACAGGGGCATTTGGGAAGAATGTGCAACAGGTATGTAGCAATTAAGCAATCTCTTAAAGGCAATTATTAACTCCGACAAAAACAGAAAGTTCTATAAGAAAGGAAGTGTGATTCCAGTACAATAGTTGGTTCTCTAGTGAATAATATTTAAATAATCATCATACTGTAAACACTGACCACAGATTTCATCCCACTTTATATACGACTCTACTTGGAAGATGGGGAGAGTGCAGATGGGTGGTGCAAGAGGGCCAAATTCCTCTAACAGGAAGTCAGTAGGCAAAGTTTAAAACCTATAAATCAGGAAATGTGGTATAAGCATCTAATTTATGGAGGTCAATACCAGAAGAAATAGCTAAAAGATTTTAAACAGATTGCTCTGGAGAGTGGGTCTGGGGGCTGGAGAGCAGCTGAGAAGGGCACTATGGTTTGACTGTTAAACCATGTTTTTACAAAATTCTGATAAAACGAAACTTAAAAAAAATAATCCATTCCCTTGAAATTTCTATATAAAAAAGCTTTTAATAAGGAAAATGGAGAGACAAAGCAACTCAAAATGAGGGAGAGTAAGGTGGAGGAGGACAAAGAGGAAATATTACAAAAATTCTTAGCATGAAATGGTTCAGATTCAGAATCCAAAAATGAGCTTTTCCTGTTGCTGAAAACTTCCAAGCACAGCACTTCTGCAACACTGTGCTCCTTTCCCCACGTCCCTCAGGGAGGGGTCCAGCCACTGAGATGTCTCCTCAGATCACTGTCACCCTCACATCTGTTCTCTGCCCAAGTGGAGGAGTCTAATTGGGAAATATGTCTGCTGAGATTTGCCTCCAGCTGTGAGCCAGAATGTTCAGGAATGTTCTGGAATGTTTGCTTCCTAGGCAGGAGAAGCCAAGAACTCTAAGAAACCTGCAGGGCATGGGGAGCAGGGTGAGAATCAGCTGATGACAGGTGTCACAAACAGTGACCCCGGAGTTTAGAAAACAATCAAAGGAGAACAGACAGGAGTCACTTATCAGTATTCACTCAGCTGACAGCATTCATGGTGAAAGTCAATCAACAAGAGGAAGCTGGGCAAAGAGGGTGCAAACGATGTTTCTGTTAACTGAGAGCTTGTCCTCCTTAAGAGCTCTAGAAATAAAAAGGCAACATTTCCCCACCAGACTAGGGAAGTGTTAAATTATCCTGCTGTTTACTCTTTCATTTCGAGGGCCTGGGAGTGGGGTGGGCTACTTATTTTCACTATCTCTCTGATGTATTTAGAGACCCTAATGGCAGCAGAAAGTAAACAAACATTTGATTGAAAACAGAAATGTCAATATGTACCCTCTACCTATTGTTGATACAGGAGAAGGCAAGTTTAATAAGATTGAAACAATTAGACTTGAAGATTGCTGTACGCAAACCATATGAAAACGGAAGCCTATTGCTCAGTGTGCAGAAGAAAATAAACTGCTGTTGGTTGGTGGTTTCTTCTGATTACATTAAAGTAAATGCTTGGATGTTACATGTACTAACGTTGATAACTGTACTGAGGTTATGTAAGACAACAGTCCTCTTGGACAAACTAAAGTAATTGGCAAAGTACCAGGAAGAATGTAACTTGCCCTTAATTGGTGCAGAAAAATATTGTGTGTGACTATTAAAAATATATATATGGAGATGCACCGCTTGTCAGGCCATGCTGTGGCGGTGTCCCATATAAAGTGGAGGAAGATGGGCACAGATGTTAGCCCAGGGCCAGTCTTCCTCAGCAAAAAGAGGAGGATTGGCACAGATGTTAGCTCAGGGCTGATCTTCCTCACCAAAAAAAAAAAAAAAAAAAGATATCTATATATCACTATCATTTATGTATGTATGTACATATCTATCACTCTATCGATCTGTACGTATAGATCTATTTATCGATCTATCTAAAGAGAGAACGACACAGTAAATGGGCAAAATGTTAACAATAGTTGGATTTGGGTAAAAGCTATAGGGTGTTTTTTGTACTATTCTTATTCTTGAAGCTCTTCTATAAATTTGAAACTACTTCGAAATAAAAAATTTAAAACAATATAAAATAGAATGAATGCTTGGTATCCCAGGTGAAACCATAAGAAAATGACTGATGCTTTCAAAAAACATTCTGAAAGCATCCTGGGTGAGTGCCAGACACCAGACCCCAAATCTAGCAAGCTGCCTGGGCTAACATCCTTGTCTTTTGGAATAGCTTTAGAACCAGCAGAGTGGTCTTAGAGTGTTCAAGGTGGAAGGAAACCAGTCTTTCAGGGTTTGTTTCACTCTGCAATGGCCCAAATTCAAGGCTGAACGATCAGTTTGTACAACACAGCTTTAGTTTAAAACAAAGGAATCATCCAACTCTCTTACTAACTTCAAGATAATTCCAGGAAGGGGGCTCTCCAAACATTTGGGCACTAGTAGGCAAGTCTGCAGCACGTCTCGAGGCCAGGATGCATTAGGATAAAATAATTCATAGTTGTATCCAAGGGGAAATGCTTTACTGAAAAACTGGGGTACTGGAGCCAAGCAGGACCCCAAAACATTGCAGCTAGAAAAGACTATGTCTGTATTCACCCCTTATTGCTGAACACATGGATAGCTAAACTTTCACATTAAATTTAACTTGGTTTCTAAAATTGAGGATCGAGGGTACTCTTGGGAGAGGGGAATGGTGACTGAGGGGGGCGCGATATAAGTGCATCTAAGTGACTACAAAGTTCTCTCTCGACAGGGGTGGTGGTTACAAGGGTGTTGGCCTCATATGAATTTGTTTTATGAAGTTTTCTGCATTTGTGTTGGATATTTAACAATAAAAATGTTTAAAATTAGAGAAAAGTAAAAAGCATTAACTTGTTTCGGATTTTTTTTTTAAATAGTTGTGCCCTATTCAAATGTCCTCTACCCCATCTGATATTGACGTCTGTAGGTCACAGATATAGAAGCAAAGCCTTTCAAACTAATATTCAAGAAAATAGTCAAAATGTACATATTACCAGGAAGTTATATATTGGCCTAAAATTCATATTGGGGTATGGATGACTGATAGCTTAGCGTCTTTCCAGAGAACAAAGATTTTTGGAAGGAAAGAAGAAAGAATAGTAGGGGATGGGCATGAGGCGAGGGACCACCCTGGGCAGTGGGGGAAGATGCTAAAGTTGGAGTGGGAGCTGTAAGGCTCACCTGGCCCCTTGGCAAAGCAGGAGCCCCCACTTGGATGGACAGACAGTGTGGTTCCCTGCACTATAAGGATCAGACATGTGGCTGCCCTCCGCTAGGCTGCCGACGCAGAAGACTAACACTTTCCCACCTGCACTCCAGCTTCGGCTACAAGCGGAGGGTTGGTTTTTTTAACTGCAAATTTCCCTCCATGTCCTTAGACGACTTGGCTGTAACAGGCCAGCACATCACCTGCTGCTTTACCATCTTGTGCTGGACAGTGGGAGCCGGGGGTTCTATCCCAGTGTGGCCTTGGGGGAGAAGATGGACTGCGGGATCTCTAGGCTCCTTCCAGGCCTGGTCCTCTTATACCTCCATAAGAGATGGGTTCCATGGATATCTGAGAGAGGGAAGTCATCATCAGAGTGAGCAGACAGAACTCATTTTATAGCTGGAAGAGTAGAGTGGTTGCAAGCAGGGCTTCTGGAGACAGGGGGACCTGGGTTCGAACTGTGGCTCCACCACGACTACGGGCAGGTTATTTAACCTCCGTCCCCTTCAGCTTCCTTATCTATGAAATGGAAATGGAAACGGTGAGGATTAAATGTGATCACACATATGCAGGCTGGCGGAAAGGAAGTCCATGCTCAGGATAGTTAACTGCGATTATTGCTACAGTTCCCACAGCACTTATATTAACTGAGACTTGGAACATTTCATTTTCCCCTCGCATAATTAATCCTCTACTTTGCTTGATGCCAGAGATGCAGTTTTGCTACAGTGTGGCATCACACATACTCAAAATGTGTGAGCCCCAGACACCTCTGGTGACCTGCTGTAGGGCCGGCACAGCTGTCTATCTGAGGCCACGGAGCGCTTCTCTTACGCTTGAGCGGGAAACACTGAAATCCGAGTCTCCTGGACACTGTGCTGCTTCTCAACAACAGATTTCCTTTTTCTGTATCTAAATTGTCTATAGTAAGCAGAGTATAACACCCTTGATGCCAAGGGGAGAAGTGTGCTCTTCTGTGAATGGAGTGGATGCTACTGACTCAGTAGCTGCAGGATTTGGGTTGGGGGTTGCTTTTCGTTTTTGTTTGTCTCTTTAAGTCAAGGTGGGACGCTTTTGCTACTTCACCTGTCCACCTTCACACCATTACTTCTTACGACCAGCAGAAAGGATTTCTGGGGTGGTGGGATGAACCCAAAGAGCAGTTGGTGGCTGGGGACATGAGGTGGCTAACTGGTCACACCATTGGGTTTGTGTGTTGAGTGCTCTACAGATTATGAAACACCCCCAGAAATGTCAGCCTATTTCACTTTCACAACCCCCCTATGAGGAAGGCAGGGAAACTGCAGTATTTTTATTACTACTTCACAGATGAGGAAACTGAGGCCCAGAATCAAGTGGCTTGTCCAAGATCCCATGGCTAAGGAATGGTGGGACCTATGACCAAGTCTTCGTTTCCATTCTCCTAGCAAGTTGTTTCTAAGTGCATGTCAGATGCTCAACATGATCCATTTAGGGAGGGGAAACATATTAAAATTTCTAATTATACCTATTTTCTTCTTCTTTTTCTATTAATACTTTATTTTTTAGAGTAGTTTTAGGTTCACAGCAATTCTAGTTATTTTTAGCTTACCCTTTTAACTTTTACATTTTTTCATCTGTTTGTTTCATAATACTCCCAATATATTATAAATTATAATTATAGAATAGTATGTGCATATAATTTATAATTAAATACACATATATGGGAGTGTCAGCTCCAAGAATTTGAACTGATAAGGGTGTCTGATTAAAAGAGCTTGGAGGTCTCTTCTCCAAACAGTCTTACTAATACTGGCGATTACTAGATCATTCTGCTCCTTTTTCTTCCTTTTACCGTTGTTAGTGACCTTCAGTCAGGGAATTTTCATGGTGTGCATTCTTCAGATTGCACCACAGCCTGGTGAGTGATACCCTTGATTTTATCAAGAGTCATAGAAGGTGTTTTCTCTCCCCTACAAAGTCTAAGGCTGATATGAATCATATTTCTTTGTTGAAGGATCCCAGTGATACGCACACACCGCGGTTCCTAGCTCAGACAGCAGAGGCACCCCAAGTTCCCAGCATTGTTTGTGACCACTTACAAACAGCAAAGGTTCACATAAGCACAGGGGTACCCAGGTGGTTGCACACTGGTTCTTGAGTCATAACAAGGCATACAGTTTATGTCACTACACTTGCCATTTTGTAGCATTTAAGAGCATGGTACTTCCAGTAAACATGACATTGGAAGTTTTAAGAAGGACGGAATTGTTGTATGATTTGTTCACTGCTCTATCCCCAGAAGTGCCCAGAACCCAGTGGGCACACGATCACTGTTTGTTGACTGACCAAATGAATGGTGGACAGACTACCCCTTGTTCTCTTCTCTTCTCTCAACTAAGATACTCCTAACATGACAGTAAAGTAGAGAAAAAGAGATGAACACAAAGAGAATGGAAATGGGAGGTATCAACAAATAAGTAATGTTTTTGGAAGACAGAATAGGAGTGACAGTTATCACCATCACTAAACAGTCAGTTACTGGGCAGAGTGGAGGAAACAGTGACCTACACCTCTATAAAAGGGATATGGATGCAAGGCGAGCATATTTGCCCAGGAGACAACCCTTGGCAGGCCTAGGAGCTGGAGACTGACACTTCAGATGGCAGGGGTGATCTGGTGGGGGCCATTTGAAAGTCTGAAGGTTTATTTTCTAGGGAAATGGATTAGAAGAGGCTCCAGAATAGAAGACAGGAGGCATGGTGAAGGCACAGAGTGATGGGCAGGCTAAAAACAGGGGGATGGAGTGAGAATGGCCACACTAAAACGCATGATGTCCTCGGTCCCCATCCCCGGCTGCTCTTAGAGCACCCTCCAGGCAGGAAAGGGGAGGATTCATCTCTGAAAAAACAGGATGGCTTCAAGAAAAGGCCTCCACATGCTGATAATTGAAAATTCTCCAAAGAAACGGTGAATTTGCAATAAAATCCGCTACACAACAGGCCACCAGTCAAAACCTTCACTGAAACTCCCAGAACCTTCCAAACACTTGTGCCTCATTCTCAAATATGAATGGCCAAGGATCACCAGACATTTAAAGAAAGCCACCAACATGAAAGAGACCGAGACAATGGCCAAGAATAGAGGAATGTGGAAGCCACACAATGAGTAGAAGAAAACTTCAGAAAAGCCGTTGTTAATATCTTTAGAGAGATAAACCAAAACTAGGATGCAATGGTGAGGGAAAAAGTAGAGAATAATCGAGAGTTCTTGGAAATTAAAAACATGATACGTGAAACAAAAATTTCAATGGAAGGTTTGCAAGATAAAGTATAGTAACTCTCCAACAAAGAAAAGACAAACAGACAGAAAGTAGAAACTGATAGTCTTAGAATCATAAGGTCCAATATCCGACAAATAGGAAATCCAGAAAGAGAGAACAAAGTAAACGGGGAGGAGGAAATGACCCAAAAAAACAATATAAGAACATTTTCCAGAATTGAAGAAATGCATTTCCACATGAAAAGGGCCCACCTGCAGAGTGCCCACCTCAAAGGATGAAAAAAGACCTCCATGGCACATTATCAAGAAATTTTAGATCAACAGTGACAAAGAGAAGATCCTAAAAGCTTTCAGGGAGTAAAACAGGTCACACACAAAGGACTGGCATCTAAATTAAAGGGTGACACCAAAGCTAGAAGACAATACAAAAATGGCCTTAAAATTCTGAGGGAAAATTATGTCCAACTTTGAATATTCTATAGTCCCCAAATTTTGTTCGGGTGTGAGGGCAGATTAAAGACATTTCCATATTTCAAGGACTCAGAATACTTACCTTCGATGTAGCATGCACCTGGAAGACGTGTTCTGGCAAAACAGGGAGCAAATCAAGTAGGAGGCTCAGGCCAGCAGTGACTGGACCTGCCAGGTGATGGGGAAGGGAGGTTGCAGGAGGGCAGCGGCACAGCAGGCCTGGTGTCTAACTGGGCTCCAGAAAATACAGGGGAATTGACAGATTATCTGATATGTCCGACTAGCTGGGGAAAAAAAATACTCACGGGATACGTCCAATCTAATGGGCAAAATTAAGGACACGTATATAGACAAGAATGCAAGTAAAAACCATGAAGTAATCATTAATATTAGGACAAGTGAAAACTTATATATGAGAGGATGTGTCAACACCAATGTCTAAAATTGATAAATGAAGACATAGTCAATATGCATGTTTTAAAGGAAGAGGGAGGTAAATACTCCTCGGCTCTGCAGTGAACCACACAGCTGCCCCTCCCTCTCCAGACCCACACTCTCCATCCTCTGGAAGTGAACACATTTGGGTACTTTTTTGGGAGATCTGTTCCTCACTACCTGAACTCCTACTACTTATATCTGAAACCCATAAACCAAATAAATTTGGATCCTGTGGTGCCCCTCACTTTCTGAACTTGGTATCTGACTCAGGGACTAACAGATTCAGATACTTGATATTTACATAAGCTTAATGTAGCCACAGATCCTTAACTGGGCACTGTGACACAGCGTGGGGAAGGGACGGGGAAGGAGGGCAGGGTGGAGGGGTGCGAGGGCCAAGCCTTCCTCTCCTGTGATGTAAGTGTCAGATAATCTCTGAAATATCTAAAATTGATAAATGAAGAAATACTCATCTGAGCACATTTCATAGACATATGGAGTAAAACTAGAAGAAACAGCTAAACAAGTGAAAAATGGTTGCCTCCAGGGGGGACAGGACTAGGAGGGTAGAGATGGGGTGAGGGATTGCTGTTTTATTCAGTTTTTTAGTGTTATTTGGAGTTTAAACTGTGCATGAGTTACTTTGAAAAGAAAAAAAGCACATTAAAAAATTTAGTAAGAACACTAGCCCGGAGACCTGGGTTTTGGCTCAAAGTCTGTCACCAGCCAACTGTGTACTGCTGAGCACGACTCTTTGATCTCCGGGCTTCGGCTGTTTCATCTATAAAATGAGGAGTTGGGGTCCCTCCCAACTCTACAATTCCATGACTGCATAGTTTTAATGCGCAAATTTAGATTTTCTTCGAAAGTTAGTGGTGTCATCTAAGTTTCACTTCCTGGGCTGTAACTAATATTATTTGGCATTGGTGTTAAGAAAATAGCATTTTATTACATTAAAAAACATATACAGATCCCCAAAATAGAGGCATTTGGGAAGAATCTGCAATAAGAGAAGCTTGTGGCTTCCAGAGAAACGAGGAATGTAAGTTGCAGCTATTTTGTAGAGGAGTGCACCGTGGAAGAAAACACAGGACGGTCGAAGAAGAGAATGCAACCTGATCACTAAGAAACAACAAGGCAACAATAATCAGACAGACGGGAGGGTTAGACCCCACAAGGTCTAAGGTAGGTGTAGGGGAGGGAGGGGACAGAACCTGCCCAAGGGATTCCCATGAGCAGAGAAGTCTAAGGGGTAAATGATTTGGGCAAAAGCATGAGATTGGAGATGGAAAGAGATGAGAAAGATAGAAACTGTAATCTTTACCAAGAGATTTAAAAATACTTTACCTTTGGGGATAGAGAAGTAAGATGAGTTCACAAAGTAAGAACTGACGGGGTCTGATAAAGAGGACAAAGGTTTGAAAAAGATGAGAGACATCAGGGAGCACGTGAGCTAAGGCTGTCCCGGAAACACAGCATTTCAGAGTGAGGCCGCCTTGGACTCCACTCCAACCTGTGTCTGATGCATGCAGAACGGAAGGAGAGACAAGAAAAGGAAAGGCTGGGGACTCTGTCTTTGCCAGCATGAAGTAAGCCCTGGTGATCAAGAGTACAAAAAAAATCTGACAGTCATAGTGGCATCCATATTTGTTTAAACTGACTTCTCTTGTTGGATTCTGAATCTCTTTCCAAAATAAACAGCACACTTTCTTCACATCCAGGCAATGAAGTTCATTTTTATACCATTCATTAAACATTTAAACCATTCATTAAAAAAAAATAAACATTTTTATTGAGGTAAAATAAACCCTTCATACTTAAGGACATAGTACGTCCTTTTTCGTGACTTTAGGATAATAATAGCTGATGTCTGAGTACTTCCAGCCCAGCGATAGACCATTCTAAGAGCTTCATGCAAAATCCCTTGTTTAATCTTTCCAATAACCCTATAAAGCAGCTACTATAGATCCCCAATACCTTATCCAGAGCTCTTGGGCCCATTGGGTTTCCCAAGTCAGAATTTATCAGATGTTAGTAAGGTAACATGGTACATATTCCACAACAGTCCAGTAGAGTCTGGGGCTGCATCCTATAATCAAAAACATGAATTTTTATGCAGTGAAACATAGGGTTAATAATACTAATTAGGATAAATAAAGAGTATAATAGATAGCCACATGTCAGTTCCGGTCAGATTTTGATGCCATATGAATGTGCCTCAAACTTCGGAAAAAAACTTTCTGTTTTCAGAGTATTTGTGTTTCAGAAATGCAGACCCCTAATAATAAAGCAGTATTATTATCCTTATTTGATTGCTGAGGAAACTGAGGCACAAAAAAATTATGTATCTTTTATGTCCAAGCTCACACAGCTCGTAAGCAGCGGGGTCAGAAGTTGACCCCAGGTCGCCTGGCCCCAAACCTAGGCTCTTAACAGCACTGCCATACTGTGCATGGCTTATGGTTTAGGACTGGGGTTGGTGGAGGGCATAAATGACATTTTCACCAAACAAGTAAGCAGTCAGGAACCTGGTATCCAGATCCACGCAGAGCTCTGCTGACACGTCAGAGAGCCAGATGACATCAAGTCTTCCCATCCCTGGAGAACAGGGAGGTGACCTGTTAGAAGACCGAGGCTTGATTTAGATATAGCTGAGGATGAACTGGAAAGATCCTGGGCACACAGAGCACCTTGATTGCTCTGAATTCCATGGAAAGTTTGGGATGAGGACAGAAAAGTCCCAGGTGTACCCAGGTAAACACGGCCAGTGAGACCAATGAACGTGAATGTGAAAATCGAGAAAACAATGACAAGAAATAACAAGAGCTGTTTACCAAGCACATGCTCTGTGCCAAACACTGCGCTAAGCACTTGATATGCAGTATCATGTTTGATCCAATCAGCAACCTTTTGAGGGAGAAATTGTTATTATTCCCATTTACAGAGGAGGAGGCAGAGGCCAAGCTCACACAGTCCACATTTTACCAGAGGCAGAGCCCAAAGGGAAGAAGGAGCTGGAAAAACACAGGGTTTAGAAACTAGAAAACTCACCGAGGGAGACGAGAGCATGTGAACATCACCAGTTTCTTTCTACAGGAAACACATGGGCTCTGCTGACAAGGGTACTCACGGCGTATGCTATAAGAGCTACTTTCTAGGAAGACACTTTTCAAATCATGTCTTTGTAGGATAATGCCTTTGACAGAGTAAATGAAAAGAGAATTTAAATACTAGATAAGCAGGCTTATTTGCTTTTTCACAAGGGAAGATGAGCAAATATGTAGCTTCCAATCTCCAACTTGGAGAAGGCAATCAATAGCTTTGACAGGCCCGGTCCTCAAAGAGCAAAGTGAAAACACAGCCATTTCCCACATGGAGATAAAGCTCCTATGGGCCAACATGGAGGAGGGAAGAGAAATAATCGTGCAATTTAATGATAATTTAAAAAACAATGATAAAACACCCACAAATACACACTCACTCAGAAGACCTACACTACTGCCAGCTTCCCCATCTTCAATGTTGACCAAAATTGTAGACTTCAGTGAGAATTATCAAAATGCATTTACCAAAGTAAGGTTATTTCTGCTAGAGGGGAAAATATTAAAACTTCCTTTCAGAACAGGCCAAAGACAGAATGTTGTTTACATTCCAAGCAAAATCACAAGCACTTAACAACTGGATGTTACAACGACCTTACAAGGACCTTGTCTGGAAAGAAGGGATTAAAAAGAAAATCTCAAGTTATTACAAACTGCTGCCTAAGGCTGGGGTATGGTCAGGTCTCCTAAACCATTCCCCACGTGACACCCCCTTTCAGTGTCAGGGTTCCAAGTTGGAGGTCGTAAGAAGGGGCCGTGTCGCTGAGGACACCCCAAGTGCCTCACTCAGAGCTGGCAGCTGCAACTCCCCTTCACAGATGAGGAAGAGTCTCTGGGGGTTGGGTCACTCGTTCCAGGTCGTGCCAGGTATAGTAGGTGGACACAGAAATGACACCCAGGTCTGTCCCCGCAGCCGAGGACTCTCTGGCAGAGCTGGAGGAGGGGCTGGAGGGACTGCCCTCTTCAGACCACCCGTCAACCTGAGCCGGAGTTCCACTTTCCCTGTCTATTGATTGATCTTTTACTGATCAGACTTTTTGCTTGAGATTTCTTTGGGAAAATTGTCCTATTCTGCAAACAACATCAACAACAAAGATGACGACTCTGAACCCCCCCGCCCCCCGCCCCCCCGCCTGTGGCACGCCTTGATTTGTGACTAGAAGAGCTTTTTACCTTTCTTCCCCCACCCCTGCGGGGGCGCGAGGTGTGGGGTGTGGGGTGCAGCCAGCGGTGCCTGTGAAAGAGGATGAGACGCGCTGCGTGGGAATGTTACACATACCTAACGCATGATTTAGCGGAAGATAACATCTGAGTCATAAAGCAGCCCGACAGCCAAACAGTCAATCGAAAGCAAACAATGTGGGAAAACAAATTCCTGTATTCTTACAGGGCCCGTGCTGGGAGGATTCCTACCCCAGGGCTCTTAACCCATAAGTCAACCACTCCGTCCCTTCTCAGAGAGGCAGCGAGCCCGCATTCCCACCTGCACAGGGGGAAGGGAGAGGAGGCCAGCACGGGCCATGACGGACGTGTCCAGTGGCCCTGGAGACAGGAGGCGGCGCACGCCCTGCGACCCCACTTGCAAACAGCATTTTGTCATAGACTCCAGCGAGCAGGAAACATTTTACAGGGCGAGGTTCACAGCGCTGTCCCACTGAGACTTAGAGACATCCTCAAGTACAGTGCTTCTCAATCCAGGTTCCCAGGAGCCTTGGGGTGCCTCAGAAGTATCTCAGGATTCACTCCAGGGCCATCCACCTATCCTCCTTCAGCCAGAACGGTCCTCTTTTTGTGTGTTATGCAGAGGGCTCTAAGTAAGGTTTGGATAAGAAGTGAGGAGTTCTAGTCCACCTTTATCACAGCGCAGAAGAGGCGATTGAGGCCCAGAGAGGGAGAGTAAGTTGTGCACTGTCACCCAGCTAGTTAGGGGCAAAGCTCCAGCCTGCCTGCTCATCACCCTGCCCCTTTCACTACTCTGGTTGCAGGGAGGATTCAAAATAACTGAATAAATGCCTCATCGTTGTTGTGAGAAAGGCTGAAGGCACATCGCCTGTTCAGGAGGTCTCCTCACTGCTCTGGGAAAATCACGAGGGATCTAAAATGCCTAGAAAGCAAGTGGCTGTGGTAACGGCGCCTCCAAACCCCAATTTCCAATTCTGTGGGGTCAGTTGGGCAACAGGTGGACAAAGTCATTACGTAAGGAACATCTGCTGACACCCACTGTGAAAAGACTGGATCAGGAAGTATGAAAAATGCTCTGGAGACTCTTGGTAAACGTGGCAGACTGATCGCCACGTTTATCTCCACTCTCTCCGAAGTGGGGTTCACTAAAACGACAGTCAATTTCATTTTAAAAAGGCATAAACTACAAGAATGATGTGAACAAGAGAAGAGATGAGAGTAGATCCAAGATGCCAATAAAATTTTGGATGCTCCTGGAGAGCAGCTGGACAAATGGTAGAGGACTTGGTACATCTCGGCCAGGGGGCAGGGTGGGGCGGGAGGCAGACTCAGGCTGATTGGGGCCCCAAAGGCCCAGGAAGGCCCAGGATTGGGGGCCCAGGCTGCCCTTAAAACAGGAGTGTGGGGTGGGATAAACATAAGAATCTTGTTGGGAAGTCTGTATAACCTTATACCCTCATACTGGCAAAAGACTGCTGAAATCAGAGTTAAGAAAGCACATGTAATAACGGTACACCAGGTGACTCAGCTGTGAGAAGACTTACACGGTCATAATGATACAAGTCCCCAATACCTACCTGTCTAGTGAAAAACCGCCATGTAACTATACTGGAGGGATGGATGGAGGAGAAATGTTGTGTACATACAAGACTTACTGTATGATTTGATCTTTTTAGACTATGTACATGTACAATTTTGATAAAAATAAAAATTTGTAATGCTAGGGCAAAGACTTGTTAACCAAAGGAAGAATTTTTTTTTTTTTTGCAGAGGAAGATTCACCCTGAGCTAACATCTGTGCCAATCTTCCTCTATTTTGTATACGGGACGCCACCACAGCGTGGCTGCTGACAGGTGTTGTAGGTCCGCGCCCAGGAACTGAATCCAGGCCGCTGAAGCGGAGTGTGCCGAACTTAACCACTAGGCCACAGGGCCAGCCCCCAAAGGAAGAATTTTTACTGACAACATTAAACTGGATTTTTTTTTTCTGCAATAACCTCTTAACTGGTTCCCCTGTCTCCAGGGCCAACTTCCTAGCATATTTAGCACATGCTTTGCCAGGGTCATCATCTGGCAGATTTCTGATCACATTACCCTCTGTTCAAGGCCCACCTGCTAGAAGATGACACCCACAGCCTGGGCCCACCAGCCCACCCACAGCTTCTCCCTGATTTTTCCAGCCTGGGCGTCTGCCCCTCCCAGGCATGTGTTCTCTGCCCACAACCAGTCTGTTCTTGCCCTCTTTTTCTGTGGAGGGAACCTGCAGTCCCCTCTGCGTGCAGGTCTCACCCCTTGTCAAGGTCCTCCCTGAGCCCCCCACACCTGGCTCTGGCAAGGGATCCCCCCCCCAACCCCGTCCTGGAGAAAGGCTGTCCCGCATGGGGCCACTCTCCCACCCTCAGCACACTGCCTGCGATGCATTTCCCTTTTCTCTTCTCATCATTTAGGTCTCAGTTCAAAGGTCAGCTCTAATCTTCCCTATCCACCCTCCTAAAGTAGCCGTCTTTGCCACATCACCTGTCTGACTTCTCTCAGAGTAGTTCTCAGCACCTGGGATGATCTTGTTCACTTATCTATTGTCTGGTTCCCTCCTCCACAGGGCAAGGGCTTTGCCTGCCCTGTTCCCAGCTGTACTCTCAGAGCTGTGCCTGGGACGTAGTACGCACTCAATAAACATCTGGTGATGAACGAATGAATGAAGGACTTTTAAAAACGCACCCCAGGGCCCTCTTTAGACATAATACATCCCTGTGCTCTTTCTCAGCCCATTCTCCACAGAAATTCGTTCCCACTGCTTCACTCTCCTGTCAAAGTCACCCATGACCTCCGATTTTTCAAATCCACTAGTTAATTCTCATTTACCTCCACTCCTCAGCCACATTTGACAGGATTCATCACTTCCTGGGGAGGCCACACCCTCTGGCTTCTTCTCTTTCCTCACTGCCCAGGCTTCTGACCTGACCTCTCTCCTCTCTTCATCTCGCTTCCTGGGTTGTCTCGTCCAAACTCACAGATTTAAATACCGGCCCCCACACAATATGTTTTTGGCAATTTTGAAATCTGAAAGCTCTAAAACCAACTTTTTACATAACTTTGGTGCCAACACTTATTTCATGACAACACCTGATCCTAACTGATGTGAGGCTATTTCCAGTCTTTATTTACCTACTGAAGCGTGAACATGATTACAATTTGCTGCAGAAATTACCTGTGTGTTTGATTACAGGTGATGGCCAGACCTCAACGGGAGTGTTAATTGATCATCTTTCTAAAACCTGAATAATGTTGAATTCTGAATCCCATCTGCCCCCAAGGCGGTTGCGTATGGACCTGCACCATCCGTACACCCACGAGTCCCACTGAAGGAGCTCTGGGCCCCACACTCATCCAGTCCCTGCCTGCTTGACTTCTCAAGGGTCTGAAAGGTGAAGCTTGCAATTCACACTCAGCATATCCAAACAGAGCTCCTCACTTCTCTCCTCCCACCCATCTCAGTTACGCCACCATCACTCTCCCCAGTTGCTTGGACCAAGGAACTAAGAATCATCCTTGACACCTCGCTCTCCCTCCCCATCCCACCTGTAATCCCCCAGGAAGCAGGGTCCCAGATATGGCCACCACTAACCACATTCACCACTACCCCTAGTATAAGCCTCTCTTGTTCCACCTTTACCCACTAGAGCCAATTCTCCACAGAGCAGACAGGGCTTTCAAAAACTAAAGTCAGATCAAGTCACTCCCCTGATTAAAATCCTCCAACGGCTTCTCTCAACACTAGAATAAAATCCTAGCTCTTTACATAACCTACAAGGCCCCATATGGCTTGGTTTCTGCCTCCCACTCTGAGCTCATCCCCTATTATACTCCACCTTACTCAGTTTCCTCCAGCCAGGGCAGCTTTTCTCCCTTCCTGCCTCAGGACCTTTGCACCTGCCGATCCCTCTCCCCCAGACTCTTATCTGGTTCTCTCCTTACATCATTCAGTTTTCTGATCAAATATCATCTCCTTAGAGAGGCCTCCCCTGCCACTCATAGCCCATCGCTCACTTTCTAACTCCTTCCTGCATTATCTTTGGTTTGTTGACTCTTTCCCCTAGTAGATTGTAAGTTCCATAAAGGCAGGGAGTTTTGCAGTTTTGTTAACCACTGGCTCCCCTGTATTTAGGGCATAGTCTGGCACATACTACATGATCAATAAATACCTGTTGAATAAAAGAATGAATAGGTGTGCTCATTGTACACCATTTGGAAAATAAAGAAAAATATAATGAAGAAAATAAAATCATCCCTAGAATCCCATTGCACAGATATAAACCTATACACAAATGTGTGCTTAATAACAAAAATAATAAAATAATTGGTAATGTTTTATATCTTGATAGGGATTTGAGTTTCACAAGAGTATATGCATTTGTCAAAATGCAGTGATTGTACACTTAAGGTTTGTATATTTCATTGTATGTAAATTTTCCCTCAAATGAAAAAAATTATAGACAAATATTGAACACTAGTTAATGATATGCATGCTGAAGTATTTGCAGGAAAGTGTACTGATGTCTGCAACTTACTTTGAAATGCATCAAAAAAATAAGATGACATTGGCTGGACAGAAGGCAGACAGATGGCCATACACATGATAAAGTAAACGTAATAAAATGGTCGTGGTAGAACTAGTGGTAGCTATAGGCAGAGGTCATTGCAAACTTCTTTCAACTATGCTGTATATTTGAAAATTTTCATAACAAAATGTTAGGAAAAAATAATTTGGGAATATATTGACTATAGTTTTGTATCCTATATGGTTCACTGGATATTTTATTGCATTTTCCCATATCATTACTATCTTTGAAAACACGTTTCAAGCGGCTGCCTGGGATGCCACTGAACGGATGTACCACAACTTAGCATTAGTCCTATCTTTGGAAAGGTAGACTATCTTCAATTTTTCACTTTTATCAACAGTAAAGTAATGAAAATACTTGTATACAGATCTGTGTGCATAAGTGTGTTTATTTACCCAGTTTACACTCCCAGAAGTACAATCACTAGGGTCAATGTCATAACATTTTAGAATCCTGACACATACATACTGCCGACTGCCTTCTTGAAAGGTGGCCACTGGATGGGTATATTCTTATTATCTGGAGAGTCTGTAGATTTCTTCAAGGAAAGCACCTGTTTTCCTCTGTCTCCATCACTGGGCTTAGTGTACTGCCATGCACTCTGCAGACACTGGGAAAAATGTCTTGAATTACATTAAAAGAACATGTGACCAGAACCAATCCTGCCATATCTCAGAGAAAAACGGTGAGAGGCACTTTTCTTACTGGGAATTTGAGGCTGCCTCTTCATGACCGTGGCGAGGAGAGGGCTACAGACAGGAGGCAAGGACCGAGGGCTCCCTGAGAACCACCATGACTGGACTAGTTTTCCCAGAGTTAAAGGTAGTCTCTGGACTCACTAAAGAAATGATGGCTCACCCAAACAATGGAACATTCTGTGGCCTTTAAACAGAATGAGGCCAAGTCTTATGAACTCTGGTGAGAAGGTGATTAGGATGGATGCTATGGAAGCAAGGAGCAAGACGCAGAATAGAGGGAGGGGCAGCATACTCAGGGCTGTGCAGGCGGAGCGGGGGGTTTACCTTCTTTACTCCATGCCCCTCTGGACTGTGGGTTGTTGTTGCTTTTTTTAAAACAATTTTATAATTAAGGAAAAAACAGTTAGTTCCCAGAGGGAAAGGAGATAAGGTTGGTGGGGACAACTCTTCGAGATCACTATTTGGATTTAGCATGTCGGTATTTCGGCTTAAGACTTCAGTATACTAGCATTTTGGTTTTAAGACTCACTGGAGAAGTAGTCCTCACTTACAAACTGGTTTTGTTACAAAAGTTCACGTGGAAGTTCTTGTCTGGAACTTAGAATGTATTTCCCTATAAAATGGAGGCGCTTCCTATTCTGGTCTGCAAGATCTTTTCTGATCCTTCATGAAACCAAGATAGATCTGATTTTCATAAAGGATAATAAATCCTTATTGACAGAGATCCTGAAGGGGACTTGCACTGGACTGGTGACAGAGGCCGCAATTTTTCTTTAAAAAAATCTTTCTAGGGAAGTCTGGCTAGTGGCATCCTTATTTCTCATCTTTTTTTTTTTTTTTTTTTTTAAGAGGGAAGAATAGCAGAGGAAAAAAAACCCCTCAGGACTTTCCTGAGGTAACTGGCTAAGGGATGGAAGTGGGAGGGGAGAGAGGCCTTAAGTAAATGTGTGAGGACAAGCTCCTTCTGAGGCGAAATGTTCCGGGGAGCGAGGCAACAGGAAGAAGGAGCCGGCATGGGCTGCATCCCCAGAATAAATTAAGAGGGCAGTGACACGGGAGAAGCAGTGCCCAGACGTGGGGGCTGGAGGAGGAGGGGCGTGGGAAGAGGGCTCAGAGAGGAAGCCCACAGGGACCTGAACCCTCCCACTGAAGGGAATGTGTCCCTGGCACAGACCTCGGAGGCAGCAAACAAATATTCTGGAGCCTCAATAAAACAGCAATAAAAATGAGAGCTTCCAACGGTTCAGAATTCCAGTAGGTCCATGCACCTAAGCACTGCCTTCACTTCACTAATTAGTTTGCAGACGACAGTGACAAGAGAGGCGAAGGACTGCCAGTAAATAATGTATGTTTCTATCCCGTGGGCGAGATAATACCTATTTAGCTGAAAGTCCTATTATACCAGGAGAACATAAGTCCCCGCATCACACAAGAGCGGCAGGGTCATCCAAACAACCAAAATGACCCAAGGACCAGAAAAACAACTAAGCAATGAGACGGATGTGTTAAAAGCGCAGGAAAGAGCAATTAGGGAGAAAATGGGATGCCAGCATGTAAATGGTAGAGCAGTGAGGTTCCCTGTGTGCAGTGGACGGTGATGCTTCAGAGATGAGGTGAAGGAAAAGTGAGTTATCAGGGACAGATGGCAAACATGATCAGGTGGCATAAGGACCCCCGACAGAAAGTGCTGGGACTGGAGACACTAAGGGTGGCAGTGCCCTCTACGCCTCCGCCTCCTCCACAGCTCCCGGCCCTGAAGAGATACTCGAAGAAGATCTGTGGGTGCATTTGAGGCTACCTAGAAGGCAGTCATCAGACCCTTGATGACTCCCTATTTCTATGATGTCATAAGATGCACCATTACTTTATGTACTGGTAGGAAAGAAAAGACCGAGTGACCAGTTAACTATGACACAGCTTCGATTCTAAGACATAGCCCAACTCTAGAGACGTTAAAATTGTGAAAACAGTGGGCATCTCAGAAGACGAAATATGGTGGATTTAAGGTTACTACCCGACTGTCTTGGGAAGGGGTGCATGGAACCCCGACACCACCTTCCCCTCACCTCAGACCCCCCTCAGCAGCGCCAACGAAAGGGGGGCCCAAATGTAGCTCCAAGAAGCAGGAGAAAAGCTGAGGAGTAGATGGATGCAGGAAAAGGGATCCACGGAAGAAAGCAGGCCAGGGACGTAAGGACTCCCTGAGCATCTGATTAACATCTCTGCGGAGGTGGACTCGGCCACGGGGCACAGGTCTCTGGCCGCCCTCCTCCACTCGAATGGCGAAACTGATGCCAAGCGCGCAGCCTCTGTGGGACGAGCGGCAGGCGCGCCAGGCCTTTGGGGACGTTTGCCAAGTGCTCGCCTCCCTCGTGAATGAACGCCGCACCCGTGCATTCTCTCGCCATGGCGGAGGTCCTAAAAGCAGGAGTTGGCTGCACAGGAAATGTTTTTGCAAAGAATGAACCAAGTCTTCTCCCTCGGAAAAGAGCTTCCCTCCAGCCTCCTTCAAGGGAACTGGAAAGGAATGCTGCCAATTTGCAAATCAATAACTCACATTGGCTGTGTAGACAATAAAGCGCAATATGCGATCCTAGAGACCCATAATGGCTCAGTGTTCTAACGTAATCCTGCCCTCCAAGAAGCAGACAAGAAAACGACACAGGCCTCCTGGCTGCGTCTGCCCGGTGCCACACCGAGGGCGGGCGGGCTGTCTGCCTTTCTTTCTTTCTTTCTTTTTTTTGGTGGAAAATCAGAAGGCTTCAGCTGAGAATGTTGCCAGGAGCCGACAACACTCGACATTTCACCACTTCCTACTTTTCACAGCTATTTGCATAAGGGTTGTTAGGAAAATACCTATACCAGGAGGGAGACGACTTAATGGAACAAGCATTTCAATCATTCACTTTCAGCCAGAATTTCACACACTCGGAGGCACTTGACATTCTCCTTGGAAATCGGGAGAGAAACAGCTGCAGTGTAGGCCACACCCCCAGGGACTTCAGCCTTCTGATACAAGGGGAGTTGTCCGCGCAGACATGCCTTAGATTCTGTGAAATCCCAGCCAGGAGCAGAGGCTGGGAGATCAGATAATAAACCTGATCTCCATCCCACCTGCATTGCCCCCTGCTCCACCCGCAGAGACAGTCAAAAGGGCCTACGGCTGGCGACTACATTCCCCCTGAAGGTTCTACTCCCTTCTCATTACTCTCTGAGTCTGGCAGCGGGGCAAGAGTCCTGGGCAATGTAGAGATGACCTGAACTCCTGGATCCCTGGGAACAAAGCCAGCCAGGTCTCGAGGAATCCAGGAATAAGCCCTTATCGACCCACTTGCCCCATGTGAAGGGCTGGCTGGAGCATGCCTCTGCTTCCTATCCACTCGCAAGAGAGGCTCTTAGGAACCTCACTCACGCCCCGGAGAAAAGCAAAGGAATCCATTCCTTCATGACGTGTAATCCCTACTCAAACATGCGTTCCTCAGTCCAGACGAAATCGCTGAAGACCTCTTGGAACTGCCCACTCGTCTTCAGGGAAGGCAGCCCTCGCGGGAGGTACCCATACGGAAAAACCAACCAGAGCCAACCACATCTGACACATTCAGCTGTGGGTGTTCCAGATACAAATGCAGAGGTTTTGCCTTCTACAAAGGCCCAATGGCATGCTGTTATGGGCAGCGGCTCAGCTGAGACAGGTTTTTAGGAAGCTGTTCCTGCTGCATGAGGAAAAAAAAAACCTTGTGGATTTTGTGCACTGACAATGAAAATCAAAACTCGAACCTGGAAGATGGTTGCCTGATGATTTGGCACCTCTCCTGGTGTGAGCACTCCAAATCCAACATGGGGATTTCCACGCCTCAGCCCAACACCCTCTTTACTGGACCTCACTCCCGATCTGCTGGGCACACGGGTGTAATTGCTGGCAGCTTTCCCACTTGGATTGCATTCCAGTCGGTACCTGATTTGCACATACGAGTACGAGTCTGTTTTGGCCATTTGGCCTATCTCGGACAGTCCATCTGGGGCATCTGAACGGCAGCTGTTAGGCAGCTCAAGCACAGGGCAGATGGGATGAATCTTCTTGCCTTTCTCCCCGCATCTCAGTAAACCCAGAAGAGAGGGAAGAGCTTCAACACCCCACGAGGGCTGGCAGCCTTAGGTCCAGCCCTGCGTGCAGGAGAGAGAAGACTGATGAGTCCACACGTCCTCCTCAGATAGCCCATGAACACCCGTGGAAAAATACACCCATAAAGCACCTACTATGCGCCAGGCATGGGAAGGAGGGATATACACGAGACACAGGCCCTGTCTTAAAGGAACCCAGAGCTCACTAGAAAGAAACACAGGTGGAATAGGAAACAATAATACGATGGTAGATGCCATAACAGAGCTACCTGAAATGTGCCAGTAAACAGACGAGGACTTGGTAAATTGTGCATGGGGCTGAGGGAAGGGTGTGGTCAGGGAAACTTCATTTGAACTGGATCTTCATGATGCATAGGACGTTGCCTCGTGGACCAAGACAGAAGTCAAAAAGACAAACAAGAGGGGAAGGTGTGTGAGGGCTGGGGCTGATGCTATGTGAAGGGTCACATGCCTACATCACTCAGTAGACCCCAGGGAGCCACCAACACGACTTAAGGAGCAGAGTGACAATCAGATCTGAGTTTTGGAAAAATCACTCTGGAGATGGTAAGACTGGATTAGGGAGGCAGTAACTAGAAGGAAGGAGATCAGTTAGGAGGCTGCTGTGAAGGTCCTAGAACATGAGGGGATGCACAAGGGCTACCATTGTTGGGGAGCAGAGGAAGGGCTGGAGCAGAAGGGCCTCTGGGCTGCAGATGGGAGGGGAGAGAGGCCCGGCTGAGGCTGGCCTGCGTATTGCTAGGGTTAAAAAGCCTGGTGCATCTAAGGTCTTGAATCCAGCCTGCCAACACACCAACTCTCTCTGCCACATTTCCCGAACTTTCCTGATCTCCAGATGCCCCTCCACCAGAATCTGGGAAACACCCTGGCTTCCAGTCTACCTGTTATGTACTCTCCAGGTCATGCTTCCTGCCCCCCACAGCTTCCAAACCTCTCACCCACCCAACTGCCAAACGCCGGGCCATGGAGACTTCCTGGCCTCCCCTGCACCTCCTTGGGCACCAGGACCAGAAGTCCCAGGAAGGAAATGGGGTGTACTCCCTTCTGGATCCTATGCACGGGTCCGTTTCCAAATCCAGACAACAAATAACTTATCAGAGGTGAGGTCACCCTGCCCCAGCTGGTATCAGGAATTCCAGGATCTATCTGGTCTACCTTTGCCCCAAGTCCTGGCCCCATGGAGTAAGGCAATCTTGGAGTCTTCCTAGAAACCTTTCTGGGACATTTTCCTGTGACCTGAAAAATCTGGATACGAGAGGACAATCCTAATTTCTTTGGTGAAGTCCAGAAGGAATGCATCTAGGGTGAGACCGTGAGAGATCACTGGGGCAGATGAGCCCGAGGTGTTATTCCTGTAAATCTAATTGCTAATGTCTAAGACAGGAGTGACACGGGGCCTTGTGTGTGCTGTATAGCATTTATGTTTCTAAGAGGATTTCACAGTGTATCACTGCAAGGGGTCTCTACAACGACACGAGAGGCAGGGGTTACACACTCCTAGGAGGAGAGCACGAGAGCACAGATTCTGTGGCCAGAATGTCTGGGTGGGAATCCTGCTCTGCCAACTCACTGGCTGTCTGACCTCGGACAAGTACTCTACTTCCTCGTGCCTCAGTTTCTCCAGCAGGAAAATGAGACTAATACTAATGCTTAGCACATACCAAGCACTGTATAAGCGTTTATTAAAGAAAGATCTCCAACTTAGAGACAGTGCCAACAGGCTGAGGAACTTGCCTGAGGTTGCCTGGCTGGAATGTGAGATGGAGAACTAGAATTCCTTGGCTCCTAGGCCATGCTCTTCATGCCACGTCAAGCTGCTCTGGGAAGCACCTATCCTCTGGCAAGTCCCTCCTCCTGCCTCGAAAGGGCCTTTATGGGGAAAACAATGTACATGATCATCTGACAGCAATAATCATTAAAGTAGAGTACATATTTTTTGAAATTTTTATTGAGATAAAATTCAAATAACACAAAATTAATCATTTTAACCATTTTAAAGTGTACAATTCGGTGGTTTTTAGTAAATTCACAATGTTGTGCAACCATTACCACTACTTAATTCCAGAATATTCAGCACCCCCAAAAAGAAACCCCATACTGCCCAATTTCCTTCTTTCCCAAGCCCATGGTAACCATTAATCTGCTTGCTGTCTCTATTCTGTCATCTATTCTGGACGTTTCATATAAATGGAATCATACAATATGTGGTCCTTTGTTTCTGGCTTCTTTCGCATAGCATAATGTTTTCAAGGTTCATCCATTGTAACACGTGTCAGTACTTCATTCCCTTTTATGGCTGAACAGTATTCCATTGCACAGAAAACCACATTCTGTTTATCCATTCATCAGTTGATGGACATGTGGGTTATTTCCATCTTTTAGCTATTGTGAATAGTGCTTCTATGAACACTGGTGTACAAGTTTTTGTGTGTACTTGGGTATATACCCAGGGGTGGAATTACTGGATCATCTCTGTGTTTAACCTTTCAAGGACCTGCCAAACTGTTTTCCTCAGTGGCTTTTCCATTTTCCATTCACACCAGCAATGTATAAGGGTTTTAATTTCTCCATATCCTCGCCAACACTTGTAATTTCCCTTTTTTCTAAACATATATATATTATAGCCACCCTCGTGGATGTGAAATGGTATCTCATTGAAGTTCCGATTTGCATTTCGCTAGTGAGTAATGATGAGCATTTTTTCACGTGCAGTACATCTTTATGTTCTTGATATCATGGAAATTGAGATAAAAGATATGAAGTCTTGGGCCCCTTTTCTTAGATGACGAAGTGAGCTCGGTGTACACGCATATGCAGATTGCAGCAGGAAAACCTAATTCCCAACAGACAGTTCCTTTGGTCAGTTCCTACGTGCAGCGAGCAAACCGTGGCCTCTAGGGGTAGAGTGGGACTTGGGAAGGCCGCTCAGGCCCACAAAGGCTTTCAAATCCACCTGGGGCCCATCCTGCTCTGTTCCTCTTGCTGGTTATTGGGTCACATCTGTTTTTGTGGGCCTTCTCAGCTGCCTCCACCCTTAGAATGGCAGCCCAACTTTGTCCAAGGGCTTGAAGGGGGGATTAGCAAAGGCTCTGAGATGCTCAGCTGGTAAACCAAGCTCTGAGAGAAGCTGGGGCACTAAGGATAACACCACGCGACAGATCCATCTCGGAAGCTAAGGGAGCAGAGGGCCTGAAATGCCAGCCAGTGTCAGCCAAAGTCACTCACTGAAGCAAGACTCTCCTGTGGTACCGGGGCAGCAAAGGGGCCCCGGGTTGGCTGCTGCGTGAGCACTGTGAGTTTGGAGCTGCTCAGTCAAAATCAAAGGCAGAGCACGTCTGGGCAAGCACCTTTCTGAACACAGGCCACTGGCCACCACGGTGAACGATGTCTACCCCAAGTGTGGGTGTCCCAGGCCCCACCCTGCCTCCTCTTTTCATTGCTGCCTTCTGGCCATTTCATCATTTTTCAGGGCCTTCCCCAGAAACAGGAGAGAAAAAAACCACTACTGCATGGTTCCACAATTCTTGTAGAACAGTATGGCTGAGAGTCAGGCTGAAGCCAATGGGTTCCTGCTCTATCTATTATTGTGCAATAAATTACCCCCAAAATTTGTGGCTTAAAACCACAATTTGTTATTATCTTTCACAGTTCTGTGGACTGACTAGACTCAGCTGGGCAGTTTTTCCTTAGGGTCAGATGTCAGCTGAGGCTGTAGCCATATGAAAGATCTACTAGGCTGGATGTCCAAGATGGCTCATTCACCCGGCTGGTATTTGATGCTGACTGTCAGCTGGAAGTTCAGCTAGGGATGTCCACTGGAATGCCTACACCTCAAAGAGACTTGGGCTTCTTACTGTATAGCAGCTGGGTTCCATGAGGGAGCATCCCAACAGTGAATGTTCCAAGAAATTCAGGCAGAAGCTGCAAGTCTCCTATGATCTAGCCTTAAATGTCACATGGTGTCACTTCTGCCATATTCTACTGGTCAAAAGGGAGTCACAGGGAACCCTTCCCAACTTTCTGAGGCCAGTACCAGACAAAGACATCACAAGAAAAGAAAACTACAGATCAAATCTCTTATGAATATAGATGCATAAATCCTCAACAAAATAACAGCAAACTAAATTCATCAACATATAAAAAGGCTTATACACCTCGAGCAAGTGGAATTTATCCCAGGTTCAAGGGTAGTTCAGCATATGAAAATCAATGCATGTAATACACCATATTAATAGAATAAAGGACAAAACCACATGATCATCTCAATGGATACAGAAAAAGTAATTGGTGAAATCTAACACACTTTCATGATAAAAACACTCAACAAACTAGGACTAAAAAGGAACTTCTTCAACTTGTTAAAGGGTATTTATGAAAAGCCCACAACTAATATCATACTTCATGGTGAAAGACTGAAAGCTTTCTCCCCAAGATCAGGAACAAGACAAGGATGTCACTCTCCACTTCTATTCAATATTGTTCTAGAGGTTCTAGCCAGGGCAATTAGGCACGAAAAGAAATAAAAGGCATCCAGATTGGAAAGGAAAAAGTAAAACTATCTCTATTTGCAGATGACATGATCTTATATACAGAAAATCCTAAAGAACACACACATACACACACACACACACGCACACAAAACTATTAGAACTAACAAACAAGTTTAGCAAGTTGAAGGATAAAAGAACAGTATACAAGAATCAGCTGTATTCCTATATACTAGCAATGAACAATCTGAAAATGAAATTAAGAAAATAATTCCATTTGCAATAACATTGGAAAAATAAAATATGAATAAATTTAGCCAAAGAGGTACAAAACTTGTACACTGAAAACTACAAACAACATAGTTGATAGAAATTAAGATGTAGATAAATGGAAAGACATCTTGTGTTCTTATAGTGGAAAACTTAATATTGTACAGATAGTCATACTCCCTAAACTGATCCACAGATTCAAAACAATCCCTATAAGAATTCTAGCCACTTTTCTTTGCAGATATTGACAAGCTGATCCTAAAATTCATATGGAAGTTCAAGGGGCCTATATTGTTTTAAGCCAAAACAATCTTGAAAAAGAGCAAAGTTAGAGGACTCATATTTCCTGGTTTCAAAACTTGCTACAAAGCTACAGTAATCAAGACAGTGTGGTAACGGAATAAGAATAGACATATAGATCAATGGATAGAACTGAGAGTCCAGAAATAAGCTCTTACATTCACGGTCAACTGATTTTCAACAAGAGTTCAGAGACAATTCAATGGGGGCGGAAATAGTCTTTTCAACAAATAGTGCTGTGACAACTGGATAACCACACAAAAAAGAATAAATTTGGCCTCTACTTCACACCATATACAAAAAATAACTCAAAATGGATCAGGGATCTAAATGGAGGAGCCAAAACTATAAAACTTTTAGAAGGCATCATAGGAGTATATCTTCGTGACCTTAGATTAGATGATGGTTTCTTAGATACAACACAGAAAGCACAAGCAACAAAAAAATAATCGATGAACAGAACATGATAAAAATTAAAAGCTCTTGTGCTTCAAAGGATACCATCAAGAAAGCAAAAAGACAACCCACAGAATGGGAAAAAATATTTGCAAATCATATATCTGATAAGGGACTTATATGCAGACTATATAAAGGACTCTTACAACTTAATAAAAAAAAAAACTGAATTAAAAACTGGGCAAAGAATTTTAAAAACATTTCTCCAAAGAATATTGCCAGTAGGTGCCAATAAGCACATTAGAAGATGCTCAACATTATCAGTCATCAGGGAAATGCAAATCAAAACCACAATGTGATACCACTTCACACCCACTAGCGCGGCTATAATCAAAGAGATGGGCCATAACACATGTTGGCAAGGATGCGGAGAACTCGGAACCCTCACACACTGCTGGTGGGAAGATAAAATGATGCAGCTGCTTTGGAAAATAGGTTAGCAGTTACTCAAAAAGTTAAGCACAGAGATACCATATAATCCAACAGTTTCACTCCTAGATATATACCCAAGAGAACTGAAAAAATATGTCCACACAAAAACTTGTACCCAAATGTTCATAGCAGCACAATTCACAATAGCCAAAAGGTGGACACAACCCAAATGTCCACTGATGACTGGATAAACAGAATGTGGTGTATTCCATTCATACAATGGAATACAATTGAGCCACAAAAAGGAATGAAGTACTGCTTCATGCTACAACATCGATGAACATTATGCGACGTGAAAGAAGCCAGACACAAAAGGCCACGTATTGTATGATTCCGTTTATAGGAAATGTCTAGAACAGGCAAATCCATAGAGACAGAAAGCAGATTAGTGGTTGCCAGGGGCTGGGGGGATGAGGGAATGATGAGTAACTGCTAATGGGTATGAGGTTTCTTTTTTTTTTTTATTGATGTTTTAATGGTTTCTAACATTGTGAAATTTTGGGTTGTACATTTTTGTTTGTCCATCACCATATATATGACTCCCTTCACCCCTTGTGCCCACCCCCCACCCCCACTGCCCCTGGTAACCACAGTCCAGTTTTCTCTGTCCATGTGTTGGTTTATATTCCACATATGAGTGAGGTCATACAGTGTTTGTCTTTCTCTTTCTGGCTTATTTCATTTAACATAATACGCTCCAGGCCCATCCATGTTGTTGCAAATGGGACGATTTTGTCTTTTTTTATGGCTGAGTAGTATTCCATTGTATATATATACCACATTTTCTTAATCCAGTCGTCAGTCGAGGGACACTTAGGTTGCTTCCACTTCTTGGCTATGGTGAATAATGCTGCAATGAACATAGGGGTGCATAAGCCTCTTTGGATTGTTGATTTCAGGTGCATTGGATAGATTCCCAGTAGTGGGATGGCTGGATCATAGGGCATCTCTATTTTTAATTCTTTGAGGAATCTCCGGGTATGAGGTTTCTTGTAGGGGTAATTAAAATGTTCTGGAATTGGGTAGTGCTGGTGTTTGCACAATTTTGTGAACATGCCAAAAACATGGATTTACACACAAAAACACTTTAAAGAGATAAATTTTATGGTATATGAATTATATCTCAATAAAGCTATTCTTTTTTTTTTTTTAATGAATCTCCTCCATTCCTTTTTCTTATTTTTTTTTAATTGATGTTTTAATAGTTTTTAACATTGTGAAATTTTGGGTTGTACATTTTTGTTTGTCCATCACCATATATATGACTCCCTTCGCCCCTTGTGCCCACCCCCCACCCCTCTTGCCCCTGGTAGCCACAATACAGTTTTCTCTGTCCATGTGTTGGTTTATATTCCACATATGAGTGAGGTCATACAGTGTTTGTCTTTCTCTTTCTGGCTTATTTTACTTAACATAATACGCTCCAGGCCCATCCATGTTGCATATGGGACGATTTTGTCTTTTTTTATGCCTGAGTAGTATTCCATTGTATATATATAACACATTTTCTTGATCCAATCATCAGTCAAGGGACACTTAGGTTGCTTCCACTTCTTGGCTATGGTGAATAACGCTGCAATGAACATAGGGGTGCATAAGCCTCTTTGGATTGTTGATTTCAGGTTCATTGGATAGATTCCCAGTAGTGGGATGGCTGGGTCATAGGGCATCTCTATTTTTAATTCTTTGAGGAATCTCCATACCGTTTTCCATAGAGGCTGCACCAGTTTGCATTCCCACCAGCTGTGTATGAGGGTTCCTGTTTCTCCACATCCTCTCCAACATTTGTTGTTTTTTGTCTTGGTGATTATAGCCATTCTAACGGGCGTGAGGTGATATCTTAGTGTCGTTTTGATTTGCATTTCCCTGATGATTAGTGATGTTGAACATCTTTTCATGTGCCTATTGGCCATCTGTATATCTTCTTTGGAGAAGTGTCTGTTCATTTCCTCTGCCCGTTTTTTTATCAGGTTGTTTGTTTTTTTGTTGTTCAGTTGTGTGAGTTCTTTATATATTATGGAGATCAACCCCTTGTCAGATGTATGTTTTGCAAATATTCTCTCCCAGAATAAAGCTACTCTTAAAACATACACACACATGAATCATAGGGTCAGCCAAGTGCCACAGAGAGGGGACCACACTGGAGGCATGTGCACTGTGAGGGCATCTCTGAAAACCAGTTATCACTGGTGCTCTCCAACTTGCTACTGTGTGGGGTAGCTGAGGAAGACCTGCCTTGTAAAACTGTGGTTTACCCTGAGCATGAGAGTCAGCTCGGTGGAGTAGAAAGCATGTGGGTAGTAGAGAGGGGCAGATCCAGGTTCAAATCCTGGCGCTGCCACTTATTAGCCATGTGAGCTCAAGAGAGGTACTTAATTTTTCTCTGCCCCAGTTTACTCAGCTTTTTGCACAGTGAGAGGATTAAAAGGCTAATTCATATGAAGTGCCTGGTAAATAGCTGGTCAGTAAACAGTAGCTCTTATTCTGAGTTCTGTCTTGTCAGCATAATTATTAATAGTAGCGGCCCTTGCCAGCATTCAGTAACACCTACTATGCAGCTTAGGAATTATCTGGGAATTTCTATTCTCCTAGCCACTTAGGTCCTCCAGGCTAGATTAGAGAGGTACAGAATTTCTGAGCTATAGTATTTCCTAAAAAGCATATGATCCACATATAAATGACAGACATGGTAAATTAGCCTTAATATATACAGAGCTCTTACAAATCAATGAGAAAAAGATTAAGACACCAATAGAAAACTAAGCAAAAAGCACAAAAAAGCAACTCACACAAGAACATACACAAGTGGCCAATAGATACATGAAAAATGTTCACCCTCATTAGTAATCATGAGAGTGCAAATTAAAACAAGATAACATTTGAACTTATTAAATCATCCAATATTTGAAAATCTTTAGTAAGGTATTGGCCAAAGTTCAGAAAACAGCTACTCTCATACACTCCTAACGAGAGTGTTAATTGGTACAATATTTCTGGAGGGCAATGAGTATCAAAAGCCTCAAAAACAGCATACTTCTGGACTCAGCACTCCTCTTGTAAACATTTATACTATGGAAATAATTATGAGTGTGTGTAAAAGTTTAGCTACAAGGATATTCATTTATTGATTGCAATATTATTTTTAATAATGAAAAACTGAAACCACCAATATATCCAATGACAGAAATTGGTTAAATACATCAGAGAATGCATACACAATGGAATACGTCATAAGTTGGAAAGATGCTCACCATAATCAAAACAATACAAAATTATCTCATTTTGTATTAATTATAAAAAACAAAAAACAAAAAAAGGCCAGCAGTGGTTAATTCTAGGTGACAGGACTATAGGCTAGTTTTGCTTCTTTTGTTGACGAGTATTTTCTACAGTGATCATGTATGACTTTTGTATTAAGAAAAACCATTTTTTAAAATAAATGTACTTATGGAGGCCCGAGCCCTCCACGAACGCCCGCTTGGCGTGCCCAGCCTAGAGCATACTGCTCCTCAGCTTGCTGAGTATCCACTCTCCCACCTTCGAGTCCCTGCCTCCCCCAGCCCACAATGTGTCCTCAGGGCCAGGTCACTGCTCTCTGCTCCTCTCTGGATCCTCCCCTAATTCTCACCCCAGGGAATCCCTTGGTGTCTCAGCACCCCCATTACCCCATCTGCAAGCCCCTCTAGAAGTCACACCTGCCTCCTTCCAAGCCCCAGAACCCAGCACTCCACAAAGAGAAATGTTCCATACAAGTTGGTGGGCACATTATTACCAGTCTATTGTGGGTCCCAGCAGGGCCTGGAGGTGTGATTCCACTTCTCTGCCACAGAGGTGGCAGAAGGCTCCCTGACACCACCACGACTGCCCAGAGGCCTGTCCCCACCTGATGACACACAGGTGGGAGCAGAGGGGCCCTGGCAGGGAGAAGATAGCTCAATCAGACCCCTTCTGACCCACCTGAGATATGCCACGAAGTTTTTAAGGGCAAGAAGGCGAGGCTGGTTGTCTCCCCAAATCTCCACCAAAACACCAGGGCTAGGAGCCCGCAGGGAGATGTGCTGGGATGTGGGTCACGGGAAGCAGCCTCTCTCACCGAGTGGGGGCGGTCTGCGGTTTCCAGCCCTTTTGGAGGTGTGGGGTAGTTTGCTTGGTTTCATGACACCTCCCCTCCTCCTGAAAGGCCTGGGTGTAGATTTCCCCCTTAAGTGAAGTGAACACAAATGATGGCTCCCCGAGGATGTTCAGGCCCCAGGATGACCATGGGTGCTCTGGAGTCTGGGGTCATTTCCCCACCTCCCCTTCCCATTTAAACTTACAGGGAGATGAAACCCAGCCGCTCCTCCCTCCCCACTCTCAACCCTATAAACAGAGTCACCCTCACGGTGGAGGCAAATTCACACACACTTGCACATTCTGGGGCTATACCAAGACCTTTCGATGTTTCTTAAACCTTCATACTTTATCTTAAAAATTAATGTAAGTTTTGCTTTACACTCTATTTTTGCCCTTCTATATTTCATTAATTCTAAGTTATACTCACCTCCTCCCATTGTAACATCATTAAAATCAGGATAGATTCTTAGACAGTGGTTGTCATTTAACTGGAAGTGTTTTTTCCTATGAAATATAATGATAAAAGAATAATCCTTTCCCCTAGAAATCTGAAAGATGTGCCAAGTTACACACTGCCGGCTCCCTGCTTGGGGCCCCAGTTTAAGTGCCATTTCTAGATGGTGTTTCCTTACAAGCTGCTAAGTCCAATGTCATCCAGAACACAGCCCTTGCCAAAGCACTGGGTCTCGTTGTTTTTTTTTCATGAGGAAGATCAGCCCTGAGCTAACATCAGTACTAATCCCCCTCTTTTTGCTGAGGAAGACCGGCTCTGAGCTAACATCTATTGCCAATCCTCCTCCTTTTATTCCCCAAAGCCCCAGTAGATAGTTGTACGTCATAGTTGCACATCCTTCTAGTTGCTGTATGGGGGACGTGGCCTCAGCATGGCCGGACAAGCGGTGCGTCAGTGCACGCCCGGGATCCGAACCCGGGCCACCAGTAGCAGAGCGCGCGCACTTAACCGCTAAGCCACGGGGCCGGCCCACTGGGTCTCATTTTGAACAATGCCCCAGTCTCCCCTTCCTGGGGATTCTCAATGGTAACAAATGGAAATGTCTCCTGAGCACTTCCTAAGGGCTGTGCATTGAGCTCAGTGTGTGTGTTCCTTTCATCCTGTGAGGTACTTGTGACTATCCCATTTCACAGATGGGAAAAATGAGGCTCTGAAATGATGTGTTTTTCCCAGGACTGCACAGAACCCAGGTCTCTGACTCAAGAGGCTCAGCACTGACCCCTTGCCTCCTGATGAGCAGGCAGAGAACACACACAGGGCTTCTGCTGTCAAACACTCTAGACCCCTCTGTTGGCAGAAGGGGGGTTCACGACCCACATGTGCTGCTTGTTTGGAAAGCAATCCTCATTTGCCTGCAGGAGGGCCCCTCACAGGAGCTCCCCAGCCTCCCCTTGGGGCTCCCCAGCCTCTGTACACGCCCTCATAGGATCCCTGGTGGGTGGGGTGAGCCGGGGGACCAGTGAAGTCGGACCCCAGAGAGAATGAAAGTCGATATCAAAGAGGCAGAAAGTGGGTGTCCACCCTCAAGACACTTCACTTCAGTTCTTCCTCCTTCCTGTCGCCCACTTCCTTCTAACCCATCTCCTCACTGAGAAGCTTCCAAACTTGCCTTCCCACAACATCTCTCTCCCTTCTCTCTCAAATTCTGGCCCACTATTTGCTCATCCTACAATTTACGCACAACCCACCAGTCAACCTGCAGAAGCCACTGGACTTTTTAGGCCTGTCCCCTTTCCCAGGCAACAATAACAGCTGCCAGGTCCTGACCATCAATGGTTTGCCAGCTTATGAGTTAGCCCTAGCCCTCCCTAGGACCATCACCATTGTCAAAATGAGCAATTTGAGGTACAGAGAGGCGAGGTAACTTGCCCAGAGTCACAGAGCGAACAGGCAGCAAGATGTTAGCTGAGATCTGATTACAAAGCCTGTGTCTTTCCTTCTCCACCAACCAGCTCCTCTACTATCAACTATGCACAGGGATGAGCTTCAAAAGTGGCTTCTTCATCTAGCATAGCACGTTATCTGTCTCCGTCTGTCTGTCTATCTCCAGGTAAAAAGCCTGAATACAAGTCACGTCAGTAGGGCTAGATTTTAAAGTGGTTCCACTACCCAGGCTTCTCTCTAGCTCTCCATTCCCAACGCAGGGAGGACTCCTCCTCAAAAGAGATTTAAAAGTGTCGGGAACCCTAATACCAAAATCCAACTCTTAATGCAGCACACACACGCTTGCCTGGGTCCCCGTCCCATGTAGCTTGCTCAGTGGTTACATCTGGGCACATGCGTGTCTTCCCCACAAGCTGTAAATTTCTTTAAACACGTTTTGTTTGAAAGGGGGAGGGAGTGTCATATCTTTAAAGAGGATCCCAGGAAAGCCACAGAACCCCTCCCCAGAAAAAGTGCACACATGAAATACATCCTCATGCCTCCAGGAGTCTTTGTGCAACTGGAGTGCTTCACACATCACAAGTGCACCTGAGCTGAGTTACCTTGGAAGCGCTGAGGAATCATTGCAGACACACGGATTCTCTCCAGGCCTCCATCTGGACTCCTCTGACACCCATGTCCATAGGTGCACTACTCACAACAGCCAAAAGGGGGCAAACAGCCCAGGCGTCCATCAATGGAAAAATGGAGAAACAAAATGTGGTATATTCACACAATGGAATATTATTCAGTCATAAAAAGGAAGGAAATTCTGACACACGCTACAATATGGATGAACCTTGAGGACATTATGCTACGTGAAATAAGCCAGTCACAAAAGGACAGATACTGTCTGATTCCACTTCTCTGAGGTACCTAGAATAGGCAAATTCATAGAGACAGAAGGTAGACTAGAGGTTACCAGGGCTGAGGGGAGGAGGAATGGAGAGTTACTGTTGAATGGGTACAAGGTTTCTGTTTGGGATGATGGAGAACTTCTGGAAATGGATAATGGTGATGGTTGCACAACACTGTGTATGTACTTAGTGCCACTGAATTGAACACTTTAAAATGGTTGAAATAGTAAATTTTATATATATTTTAAAAAGTTTAAAAATTAAATGTGCTCTATACTGTGGCTTAAAAAAAAAGGAAACAGTCGTACCTGCCTTTACCTCTTTGAAAAGATACGAGGATTTATTACACTTCCCATAAGACACTGACACACCAAGAACATTACCTCAACACCTCCTCCCCAGGTGCCAGCATCTCCACAGGGGCCTAACACCATTGGACACGTGGTGATTTGAGACCCCCCTGGATGAACGGCGCCACATACATGTAAACGTCCCCTTCTTTCTGCCTGTTCCCTCCACGCACAGACCCCACCTCAACAGGCAGCTGGTTTCCCAGTAAGACCGGGCAGCCCGGCCTGCTCTGAGTAGGCATCGACTGCCATCCTGTTATAAATCCTTCCCCACAAAGCACTGGAGACTGGTCCTCTTGCTGTGCCAAGAAGGCTCTTTCTGACCATCTGTAATCCATTCAAAGGCAACCGGCAGGAAACGGCAGCAAGGAAACCCCTGCACCATGCAACCGGTGGGCCCTCTCCTGCCACTCGTGGCCGGCGGAGGAAGTCAGCCTTTCTTGGGACACGAACATCTGCCAGCGTCTGAAAGCTGCTGGGCGTCTGTCAGAGGCTAAATGGGCTCCAGGCAGATGCTCACAAAATTTGGTAAGTAACGCATGCTGCATTGAGTTTTTAAATGAGCTCTGAAGAAAACTCATTTGAAAAATCAAAACAAACCCCAGACCTTAAGAGGGGAAAAAAACATTATATGAAAACTAACCTCAAAAATGCTTTCTTCTGATTTCTATGGACAATTAGACCACAATTTCAAGTAGTTTAAATCCTTCTTACTGTGGCTCCCCCTCCAATCTGGTGTTGTCAGCTGCTTCTTCCTAATAGTGACAGTTTCATCTTTTGGCACTAAAAGCTCAGGCCCTCAAAGCATTGCAGCGGTGAGCTGAAGCCAGCCTGTACAGGCTTGCAAGCGCTGATTGTCAAATTTGCAGGAACGTGGTGAGCCAATTATGAAATTATTAAAAGTTATATGATATAAGCTTACAATTAAATGCATTATATTTTTAAAAAAGAATACTCAGAATTCATCACTTCCTATTTATCTTGCTACCTTTAACTATTATCTATGCTTTGAGTAGGGCTGACAATTTTTTCTAGAAAGGGCCAGGGAACAAATGTTTTAGGCTCTGAGTGTCTGTCTCAGCCACTCCACTCTGCACTCTGTAGTGCAAAGGTAACCAGAGACAATACATAAATGAATGAGTGTGGCTGTGTTCCAATAAAACTTTATTTACAAAAGCAGGTGGCAGGCTGGAGTTCGATGATGGGCAATGGTCTGCTGACCGCTGCTCCTGAAGTTGTGCACATCGATTGTATCTGTATGGTGGGAATCCTATATAGCAGGGTTCTAACATACATCTCTTCCCAACTCTGAGTTCAGTGACAGCACACTGACAGCTTGAAATGTGGTGGTGGGAGAGTTTCCATCACAGAAATCATCAAATCAGGGCTGGATTTAATATTTTTTTGATTATCTAGATTTAAGAAAGTGAGTAGAGAAAATTTTAGTAATGCAGATTCAAACATATATCACGCCTATAGCTGTATTGTGAACAGCACAAAAAAATGAGGACACTGTCTCTCGGTACTTGTTCAGCAAGGAAGTCACTCTCGTCACCAACAATCGAGCGAAGTCCCAACACACATCTTTGTTCTTTCCCTTTCATCTCACTCACTGACTTCAATAACAATATCAGCCGACACTGAGGTCGGACCCACACTTGTTTGTCAATTTCAATCTTAGGTGGGCTGGGGATACCAGAATTTGGCAAAAATCAACAGCAGCATTCTGTGAGAATCAACTGACTATATAAAATTTACAATAAAGAGTATTAAATATCTTATTATTTATAAATTGTATGCTAAACAGCCTTTTTATCAGTAAAATGTATAATAAACATATGTTTGTATATGTACAAATTTATTTAGAAAGCAAGTTGTTAAACACTTACTAGCATAACACTGATTGGGATAGAAAAGAACTTACAGATTAATTGGGCAGCAAGACCTAAAAATGTGTGTGTGTGTGCGCACGCGCGTGTGTGTGTGTGTGTGTGTGTGTGAGAGAGAGACTAACCCTCCCCCCAGCCCACTGAACAGAGACAGCAAAACACACACAAACATTACCAAACAAAAAAGGAGCCTGTTTCCTGAAAATTCTACTTCATAAAAAACTGAATTGCGTTGGGTACTGAGTAGGTGTACAATTGGAATAAATTATGGACTGTTTCTCTTTGGTATTAACGGCAGATCCAAGACTCATCATAACTTCTTTTTCCAAAAGCGACTGTCTGGGGCACTCACAGCCCTTTAACTTGAGCTGTTCCTTCCCTGCAGAATGTCCCAATGCTCAAATCCTAGCCATCTGTGTTGGACCATTCATTCATTCATTCATTCTTCAACCATTAACTTGGCTCCTATTACACATCCTTTCCTGCGCTCCTGATAGAACCACAAACCAAATAGCCCCTGCCCTCAGATCAAAGGTCACACAGACAGCAGACTGAAATCTCTTCCTTCCCTGAGCCCCAGGGCATTCAAGCCACAGTTCACTCTTCAGCTGGCAACAGCGTTTCCAGCCTGCTGCCTGGGGAGCTCCTGAGTTCCTGGAAGGCAGGGGCCAGGGCTATTCCACCTCTACAACCTGCACAGAGCCCAACCCAGTGCCTGGGCATTTGGTCACTTTCTAATGAATCAGTGATACAGGAAGTACTGCTCTAGCTTCATAATCTGCAGAGCATCACCCATCCTGGTTGGCAGTTTAACTTCAACAGTTCATGCGACCCAGACTAAATGCTGGGCTCCAGCTGGAAGGTGGGAGAAAACTATTACAAGTGTAATTATCTGCTTCCTTCCTCAAATTAAAGGAGATGGTCACTTGAGTGTAGGGGATAATGTTTCTCAATGTTTTTAAACTCATGCTCTACCAACCAAGATGTGGGTACACTTTACTTCTGAGGTTTGCACTACAGAGCTTACTCTCTCTATCTAGAATTTCCCATTGATTATGGGTTTTCACAGTGCACATGCATCTTATTGAAATGCCACCGTGCCCAGTCCTTGCCCTTGCTGCTCCTTAGCTTAAATCACGGGTGTTCAACTACTTACTCTGAAAATTGGTAATTAGAGGGAAAAACTTTACTTTGCCTTTTTAGGAGGAATTTAATAGTTCATCCTCTGTTGATGAGGAAAAAGGTCTTCTTTATAGAAAAACGTCAGCCAATAAACGTAGATCAGAATGACAGAATTTGAAAATGACCATTCTACAACCCCCAAAGAAATAGCTAATCCAGGCAAGGAACATCAATGGATGCCAAGACGATTCCATGAAATTTCTTGTTGGGGAACAGGGTATTCATTTAGTGCCAAAGCATCACTCCCAGAATGACATGCTAGCTGCAGAAGGAAGACAAATCTTTGCAATGGAGAGAGGTGGTCACCACCTTACCAAGTGATCAGTACCTAATAATGGGGCACCTTGACATCATGTACCCCTGATGAGGTGCTCACTGAAGTGCTCAGAATCATCCGGGATATATCTTGCCAAAATGTTGAGCCCGAATCTGAGACTTGAGTCTAACTTCCAGTATGGGGGAAAAACAGGGCACAGAACAAGGAGGTAAATGACACCATAAGGAAGTGATCAGACAGATCAGAATGTGAAGCATTTTAAATGGCAATGTTTTATATACGTATATACAGAAATGTACACATATTCATATATATGTATACATATAGACACACATACGGGGGGGGGGGCCTGTTCTAAAGAGACAAAAGAACCAGATGTAATGCAGGAACCTTGACAGGATCCTGGTTACATATATATATATATATAAAAGCAGCTATGAAAGGAGCAACTATAAACTTTTTTGGGGAGACAATAGGAGAAATTTGAGTATGAACTGGATATTAGATGCTACTAGGAGATTACCATTAGTTTTCTACGTGTGGTACTGGTATTATGACTATGTAGGAGAATGCCTTTATTTTTAGGAGGGCATGCTGAAGCATTTAGGGGTGAAGTGTTGTGCTGTCTGCGACTTACTTCCAAATGGTTCAGCAAAAACACACACACATTTATATAAGATGAGACTCTGAGAACTTAAGTGAGTGGTTCGTTACACAATCACGATGTGTCAAAATGATAACTATTTAGAGGTGAAGAGTCATGATGTCAACAACTTATTTTCACATGGTATCAAAATACATATCTTTACAAGAAAGCAAACAAGATAAAATGTGAACTAATTTTCAACTCTAAGTGGTGCACATATGAATGACCATGTTACTATTATTTCAACTGTTTGCTATGTGTGAAAAATTTTAATATTAACATTAAGATGGAGGGGCAAAAAAGAAACAAGGGTACAGGGTGGGGGTTACTACAAAATCTGAACTGAGAAACTAGGTGGCTCAAAGGTGCCTGTGACTCTGGGCCCAAACAGTAGCACTTTTCACTGAATTTTCACTGCTGCCGGAGGACCCTTGGAGGATCCTGGGCCTGCAACCCCCATAGCTGAGCCGGGCCTTTCTGCACTGTGGCTCCACACATCCACCGCCACAGAAGCTTCAGAGGTCCTGCCAGTTCTCAGAATCTCAAAGACTTTAAAATATCAGGTGATAAATCAAAGAAACCCACAGGTCATCTCTAGACTGCTTTTGAAAATAAAAATATAAATGTAGCGTTGTTTAAAGGATATACAGTTTCAGTTTTATAAGATGAAAAGAGTTCTGGGGATTGGTTGCACAACAATGTGAATGTACTTACCACTGAACTGTACCGTTAAAAATGGTTAAGATGGTAAATTTTATGTTATTTGTATTTTACCACAATTAAAAAAAAAAAAGAAATGAAAATACAGGTATAACAAGACATGTACCTGAAAAACAAACTGGATGCCTAGCCAAAACGTAACACTCTATTGGTTGAAAAATAACTCAGGAAAAAAAAGGGAAGATATGGTCCCTCCTCCCTCACCTCCACCTCCAGAAGATTATAATGCAGCTGTGCAAATAAGACATCAGGTAAACAATGGAATGGTCTGGTAGACAATGGAATAGCCATGCAGTGTAAGATTTAGGGGCCAAAGTGCATGGTGGGTACAGCCAGCATTACAGGGTCCAGAGGAGGTCCAGGCTGTGGAGTCTGAAGAAGGCTTCCTCAGAGAGAGAATGTGGCCTGGGCCCTGCAGAGTGAGGAGCATTCACAAGAGGGGAAGGTACTAGAAGCAGAGGACCCCACTGAGGCAAAGACCGGGACAGGGAAGGAACGTGGCTTGTCCAAAGGGCTGTGAGGGGCAAACCACCTGTTAGGATCTGAAGGGACAGACGCATAGAAGACCTGGAATACTGCATTCACTGTCGTCTACGGGGAGGTGATGAAAGGTTTTCACTGGGGGAATACCTGAGAAAATGTGACTTTTTGGGAGATTAATTTTCAAGTGGTATGCAGGGAAGATGGAGACAGGGAGGACAATTAAGCAGCTATTATAAAAATCTAGGTAGGCTATGAGGCAGGCTAGACTGGGGTGGGGGCTGAGGGAGTGGAAAGAAATGGAGAGGTGCAGAGAACTGCTCTTAAGATGAGAGGGAGGGAAGGGGGAAGGGAGGGAGGGCCTTTCTAAAGATAACAGATAAGGGAAGATACACAGAGGGCTCTGTGCTCACACTGGCTCTGCAGGTGTCTGTGGGTGCAGTACGGACACCCATGAGGGGCTGTCTGACACGGCACACCAGAGGGGTGAGCTGAGCTCTCCGTGGCGAAGAGGTCAGGCCTGGAGGCAGATGTACCAGAATCAACACAGAGGGAATGTCTGAGGTGTGAGCAAGGGGCACGGGTAGGCTGACACAGAGCAAACTCTGGAGGGAGGAGCTGGGAGGAGCAGACAGGACATGAAGAGCTGGCAGGAAAGATGTAAAAGTGGGTGTCATCAAAACTTTGGTAAAGAAAATACGGTTTTCAAAAAGCTCTAGGGCAGTCTACTCTTTAATGAAATCCCCAGTAATTCCACTTGGAAAGCAAATAGCCCCCCAATCTGTCTAAGGCTGGATTATTATATATTGGGTTTGCGTAAAACAAGGCAGATCTCTATTTTCAACTGTCTTCTGTCATTAAGTGTTTGGTTTGAACCTCTGAAAGCTCCAGGACTCATTTGAGTTCCACATTCTCTGTGAATCTTGCCCTGCTTCTGCACAAGATGGTCAAGGGCGTAGCTGAAGGGAACAGAAGGCCAGAGCATGGAGACGCGGCTGACAAGGCTGTCATCGCTGGGTAGGCCAGATGGAGCCAACCTCGCCCGCACGTGCCCAGTTTCACTTCCCGATGTTTCCCTTTCTTCCTGAAAGTCTGGGGCAGATTCTTTCATGTGTGAAAGGTGCTCCAGCCCACAAGCTCTTGGCCTTTACCAGAAAGATCACAACACTGGCCAGCAGACCAAGGGGTCCAGGGCTCATCAAAGGCCACCCGAAACCCCACACTGAGGAGGCAACTAAGTAGGCAACGGGACAGTGCTGAAGAGGAAACACATGTCGAGGGCTCCCCTGGTCTCTGCAACTGCTGAGAGAGAGAGAGAGACAGAGAGAGACAGACAGAGAGAGAGAGAGAATACCAGCTCCTCAGGACCAGCCAGATTATCACATATAAAATGCTAAGTGCCCTGAGCAGGGGAAACCCAAAGGAAGTGAACATTCCCACGTCACCCTGTCCTCAGGTGGGAGATGCATGCTGTGTCTTTCTCAGCCGCTCCCGTCAAAGAATCTTCTTTGTCTCACTGCCCCTCAGAGCCAGCAACAACTAGGGCACGTGCGGCCAAGGCAGGCGAAGGTCTTGCACACACACTCAGCAGGCGCCTTGCCCATCACAAGGACACCTCTAACGTGGTGCTTATTGAAAAGCCATCTCCAGTCCCTCATCCAAAGAGTGCACCCTCCATGAAAACACTAACCATCTTAACACCAAGAGGAAACGGAAAAGCGGCCTAGAAGATGTTCAAAAGGGGAAAAAAAAAGAGAGAAATCATTGCTGCAGATAGATGCCCCTGGAGTTGCTTGGCAACCATCGTTGCTAACACCTTCTCCCAAAAAGGAACAGTTCGAGTCAGCTCCTGAGATTTCCCTGAGGCCAAGACTCTGACCACAGAGGCCCCAAAGCTGGGGCCTTGGGATGAGAAGGATTTCACTGAGGGGGAGACCTGGGGCCCTATCAGCAGGCCACTGGCTTACACATGAGGGGGTGGAGAACTAGCCATTCTGCTTCAAGAACATACTCTCCTAGGCAGAGTTAGTACTAGGGCAAGTGAGGCGCCCAGGGGGCAATGCTTCAGGAGGCCCTCACTCTGCACTTGAGGAGTCTGCATGTGGGCCTCCTTAACTGTGTGCCCGGGTGCCCCACCTGCTCACCTTCGTCCTAGCCCTGCTTCTAGGGCAACATTATGACACAGCGATTAAGAGCATAGCCTTTGGATGCAGCCTGCCTCTGGGTTCCAGCTGCAGCTCTGCTACTTCCCAGCTGTTTCACCTTGGGTAAATCACTTAACCTCTCTGAGCCTCAGTTTTCTAATCCCTAAAATGAGGTTGAAAATAAGAATTGCCTCATAGGGTGGTCATGACGATTAAACGAGAAAATGCACATTTAGCTCTGTGCCTGGGACCTAGTCAATGCCCAGTAAATAGCAGCTAGGATTGGTATTTTTAGAAATACACAAGCAGCTCCCCAGAACCCCTTAAATGAGACCTACGGAATCCATATCTCTGGGAGTGGTCCTGGTGTCTCTGCTTTTAAAGAGCTTCACAAAGGATTCTCAAGGCGGGCAGCACTGAGAGCCACTTCTCGTAACCAATGAACAGTGGTTCTCAAAGTTCAGTAAACACCAGAGCTGCCTGAGGAGCCTGTGTAAAATGCATGTTCCTGTGCTCCACTCCTGGTCCTCCTGGTTCAGTATGACTGTAGCCTGGGATGCTAAGTGCCTGGGCAATTTCAACGCAGGATCCCCAAAATGACCACACTTTGGAAACTGAAACTGATTTACTCTTGGAAACTAGTAGCACAGGGACATCCGTCCAACTCCTTTTGTTTTTCTTCCTGCATCCTTAAAGAACCAGGGACAAAATGTTGATCAAAGATGCCCAGTGAGCCCACGGATACTCCTG
The DNA here is from genome assembly GCF_020826845.1 of Diceros bicornis minor. Lineage (NCBI taxonomy): Eukaryota > Metazoa > Chordata > Mammalia > Perissodactyla > Rhinocerotidae > Diceros > Diceros bicornis. The sequence goes on along the minus strand of NC_080742.1, from coordinate 12,452,877 downwards.
GAGCAGGAAGGACGCCATCCATCCCCCAGAAGTGGCAGCTCTGCCAAGGCAAGGAAGAGGACCCAAGTGCCTGGGAAAAGTAACAATCATCATGACAAAAGCTTACATTATTGAGTACCTACTGTATGCCAGATAGTATCTCATTTATTTTCACAACCCTGAGAGCTACCATCATTCCTATTCTGAAACTGAGGCTCAGAAAAGTTACTTTACTACACAGCTAGTAAGTGGCTGAGTCAAGATTAAAATAATGCTCCATGAAACTTCCAAGTCTGCAATGCCAATGAACTTCTGTGGGAAAATATACGTTAACATAGAATTTACCATTTTAATCTTTTTTTTTTTTTGTGAGGCAGATTCACCCTGAGCTAACATTTGTGCCAATCTTCCTCTATTTTTTATGCGGGTGGTCACCACAACATGGCTGCTGATGAGAGGTGTAGGTTGCGCCTGAAACGGAACCTGGGCCGCTGAGGTGAAGCATGCTGAACTTAACCACTAGGCCATGGGGCTGGCCCCCCATTTTAACCATTTTTAAGTGTACAATTCACTCTCCCCACCATCCACCTCCAGAACTTTTTCACCTTTCCCAGCTGGAACTCTGTACCCATTAAACACTAATTCTCCACTTCCCCCTCTCCCCAGCCCCTGGCAACCAGCATTCTACTCTCTGTCTCTATGACTGCACTCTAGGAACTTCATATAAATGTACTCATACTCCCTTTTGTGGCCAATATACTCTTAAAAAGAGCCAGACACCACCTTGGTCTGAGAGGACCAAACTAGGAATGTCTCAACTGTCTTCTATACCCTGGTTCGTGTCATCAGTTCCGGTCTCCTGTGTTCCCACTCTCACCCCAGGACTCTGTGACCTATTGGGATATTGAGGTAGGATCATGCAGCCCCCCACACCCACCCCCAGCCAAAGGTGTCTTTGCACCGTTAGTGTTCAGAGAACCACAATTGGCTTCACAGAGCAGGCACACTGGTAACTGCTTCTATGTTCAAAGACCCCATCACTGAATCACCTTCATCTTCCCCACTATGGTGATCTGGTGTGACTTTGTCCCTAGAGAGCATTTATTTGGTTTCGTTTTTTCCTTTAAGCACCTGATCCCTAAAACTGGCAAGCGGAATTGTGTTATGAAACCACAGTACAAGGATAAAGCATCTACCTAGAAACAAAAGCTTTCCCCACAGTGGAATTCCAGCTTTATTTAGGGGCGACAGGGTGAGCCACGTCTGGCCCTGAATGTCAAGGATCCCCAGCCTCAGCCCACTCGCAAGAAGGGATTTCCCGGGCTCTCATCATTAGTTCAAGGGCCCCAGGGTCCAAATTCAGGACCATTTGACTGAAGTGGCCAATCTAAGCTCTGCCACAGGGGAGAGTAAGAGAGAGCCAGCCAAACAGCACTAGCTGGGAGCCCATCATTGGCAGAACATGGCACCAAGAGTTTTGGGAGAGAGAGATACGGAAGTCAGTCCTTGACATTCAGTTTCTACAATTTAGATAAAGGCCAACTCACTGGCCAACCCTCTCCCTCTCCATCATGGCTACGTTTGTTGCAGTCACAATCAGACTCCCACGGTTCTTGTGAGGCGAGACTGGAGTGGGAACTCCCAGGAAGTGCCCCACAGTGTGGGGGAGCTAGATGTCCTCCCTGGGCTCTCTTTTCCCTCTGGAGGCTCAGTGAGACCTCTCCATGTGGTGCTGCACTGGCCACAGGGAGGGGCAGTGTGGTCATCGGGTAGCGGCTTCTCTTCCCCTTCTACCGTGGTCTGTCTTGGTTTCTGTGGTGCAGAGGGTTACTTCAGCCTCACTCTCGTGTTCTAGGATTCTCTTGGTGGTGTCTTGTCCATGAGTAGTTGCTAGTTATTCTTGTGAGGGGGAGCAAAGTCTGGAATGACCTATGTTGCCATCTTGGTGACGTCACTCCTATGGCAGTCACTAAATGATCACAGTTTCCAATTGTGAACACTTCACCACCTTGGAATATGGGGGCCTTGGATAAAAGGGATTTGACTAGGACGGGGTCTCACTATGTCTGCTACTATCATTTTATGTCTACGTCCCAACGAGGTCATGAGTGAAACAAAGTGTCATGAAGAAAAGGCTGGCCCAAAGGATATAAACATGACATATACAGAAAACTCTGCAGAAACGGAATCCGCCTAACCTTTCTACATCAATTCTGAAGCAGAGACAGCAGGCCCCTGTGAATCACTGGTTAGAGTGAAGATGGCCCTACAGTCCTAAATAAGGCTGTAGACCACTTGGCACACGGGTCAGAAGCCCTCAGAATCTGATCCTCCTCTGCCTCTCCTATTTTCCAATCCTTAACACGGATATCCTGAAATCAGCCGCTTTGCTCTCCATCGTGTGCATCCCCATTCCAGACAAATCCCATGGGTAATCAAACTGCACAGAACGCCAGTTGTGCTTCCAGCCTGACTTTAAATATAAACTAAAATCCTTAATGCTTCACTGTGGTGCTTTTGACATCAGGGGCCACTGTATAAATGATAATAAATGCTGTCATTATCAGAATCAGCGTTTTGGGGTCTCCTCTAGCCACAGTGAGGGTGGGGTGGGCCGGCCACCCAGAGTTAGAACCTGAATTGGTGATGACTGTCACCAATTACTACAGAATGGAACTGAAGAATTGGAGGAGTCATCTTGGAACCCTTTGGAGGAGAGCTCCTTGAGGAATGGAGTCTTCTCACTCTTTAGATCCTCCCAATATAGTCCAGTGCCAGGGCATAGTCACAGCTCCACATATGTCTGCTCAGTACTTAATAAGGCCAACTCATCTGGAATGTAGGCATAAGACATGGACAGATAGTAGCAGAATACTTCTGTGAATACTTTAGTCTATTTTGTGTTTTTACCTTTCCAGCTTCACTTTACACCAGTGATTGTCTACAAGAGTGATTTTGCCCCCAGGGGACCTGTGGCAATGTCTGCAGACATTTTTGGTTGTTTCAACTTCAGGGAGGGGGAGATAGAGGCCAGGGATGCTGCTAAAACATCCTACAATGCACAGGACACTTCCCCACCACAAGGAAGTATCTGTCTCAAAATGCCATCAGTGCCACTGCTAAGAAACTTTATACTACTCTCTACTTTGCTATCTTCACTCTAGTGACAGACTTTTTAGTTTCTAGAACATTCTATATTCTCTCACACTTTGGGCCCTCATACATGTTGTTTCCTCTAACTGCACTCCACCCAGCCCTACACATGGATAACTTCCACCCATCCTCCAGGTTTTAGCTCAAATAAAACTTCCTCAGGGAGGCCTTCACCGAGCCCCTAACCTAAATTAGGTCCCCCTGCCATGCCCTCCAACCGCACCTCAATTTTCTTTCAGAGCACTCACTACAGTCGCCGTGACGTTTTTATGTCTGCCTTTGCTCTTAGGATGGAAGCGCCTTGAGGCAGAGGCTGTGCTTTTTCACTGCGGTATCCCCAGCCTAGCCCAGTGTTGGCACACTGTGAGAGCTCACAGTCTCAAATGCATGACGGAGGCCAAGAAAGCAGGGGGGGTATTAAAAACCATGTGAGACACCCAGAGGCTTAAATTATCATCCTACTATGCAGGCACCAAAAAGAGAAGGTGGCAGCAACTTATGAATTGATATGGAGCACTCTCTAAGAGAAATGGAAACGGCAAGATACTAGGCCACACTTATAGTATACTATCATCCATGTGGGGAAAGCAAGAAGAAAAAACTATATATGGATCTACTTGAATGCATATAGAGTATCTTTGGAAGAATACACAAGTAACTGGGGACAGAAGTAGGAGGGAGACTTCCTTTTCATTGCATACTCTTCTGAATTTCGTAACATGTGAACATTATTTGAAAAAACAAGAAACATTTAAATGAGAGTGTGTGTGATAGTCCATGTTTTCTAGAGATAAAAAAACTATTCTTGGGCCAGTGTGGTGTCATAGTGGTTAAGTTCGCACGCTCTGCTTCAGCAGTCCAGGGTTTGCGGGTTCAGATCCCGGGCGTGGACCTACGTACTGCTCATCAAGCCATGGTGTGGCGGTGCCCCACATACAAAATAGAGGAAGATTGGCACAGATGTTAGCTCAGGGACAATCTTCCTCAAGCAAAAAGACAAAGGTTGGCAACAGATGTTAGCTCAGGGACAATCTTCCTTACTAAAAAAACAAAAAAAAAAATCCCAAAAAAACCCCTATTCTTGTAGAATGAAATATGATGAGAACCCAGCACAGTGTAACGGTGCTTAGAAGGCAGTACCACATACAGTGTATTGGAGTGTGCCCACCCTGCCCAACTTCCTGTCTTGGAAGGAGCCAGAGCCATATTTTCTCCACATGAGAAGCCGGGCACATGGAAACACTGTACGTATAAAGAGAGACTCATTGCAGAAGCTTTATATTTTCAAAGCTAGATGGTTTTGAAAATGCCCTCTCTCAGCTTTGCTGTCTTGGCTCCGGCACGCCCTCTCCTCCATCGCTTGGATGCAACTGTCAAGCTTACTCATTCTCCAGGCCCTTCTCCTTTTCATCTCTCCTCCCTACCACCTTGAGGCCACACGTCTCTGCTGTCCTTTTATCCCAAACGCCGCGCAAGAGAAGAGAGACGGTAATGCAATGCTAAAGTGAGCAAATGGTGCTGCTGGTTAGCAAGAGGGAAGGAAGTTAGGCTTCATGGAGAAAGAAGTTGAAATTAATGGCAAAAACGAGGTTTATCTGTGTAATCTGTGGACGTGGTGTTTTCCCATCTCCTATTAGCATAGATAATGGAGTTGTCTGTGAAATGATAAAGGGAAGCAGCCATCGGCAGCTTCCCATAAATCTCCACCACTTGTCGCTGGCTTCCCTGGCTTGGATTCTAAGAACACTTCATTCTTCCCAGGTCAGCTGCCATCTTTTCCTCCATCTGCTCCCCTCCAGATACCTGCAAGACTTCTACACCTGAGCCCAACCTGTTCCCACATTCCCTGCGTCCCTCTGTGTTCCAGCCTCACGCTACCAGCATCTCAAGAGAAGAGCAAACTCTTATAGTCACAGCAAGATCTTACTGGCCCCAGAATAGTTTTCGAATTGGGAGCATTTCACAAGTTTACCTACATCAAATCAAAACACCTGGGAACATGAAAACACAGACAAATGCCCAAAGTAATTCACGTAGGCTTCCAAAAGACCCAAATAAGGATCTATTGAGGGCTGTCTTTTCTCAGTGATCAGATAAAACAACTTATTGATCATTTTAAAAATTATTTTTTAGACCTCCCAGTCCCCAGAAAGAACGATGGGAACGCTTCCTAGCCACAGGCCTGAAACTGCCTAAGTATTTTTCTCTAGCACTTGATAAAACTTATCAATGACTACACAGTAACTGCACTCCATTAAAAACATGGATAACATGGAAATTGGTTTTTAAAAAGTCATTAGCTTTATAAAATTATGATGACATAGTTTACTCCAAAAATGAAATTTCTGATACAATATATCTTTTCAGTTCATCACTCATTAGTTAAGAATCCTAGTTAATTATAATAATAAAGTTTTCTAGAACTAGCTTCATTAATAAATGATGATGATAATCATAATAACGTTAAAAAAAAGAATAAAGTCAAACATCTGTTAAGGGCTAGCTATGTGCTAAGCCCTTTTGTATTATCTCAGTTAATCCTTAGAACAGCCCTGTTATTATCTCCATTTTATATAGTTCAGCACACCTATGAGCCATACAAACTCTGCTCCTTATTTATGAATTGACATTCTCAAAAAAAAAAAAAGTTGAGGTGAGGCAATTAGAAAAGGGGAACATCTTTCTAAATCACAGAGCTTTTTCCCAATTAGCTGGAAAAAAGTCTTCAGATAAATCTATGAAGCTAGAGAAAATTATTTTAAAAGGTTAGCTAGATGAATGGCCTTCCTTGGAATTTTCTATCATAAATGCATTTCCCATCTTAGATTAGGCTAATAAGGTTTGTGGGACCCCTCCTCTTAAGAAATCTCAGGTCTGATTGACCCCACTGACTGAGGTCAACTCGGTCTCCACCGTGGGGAACACATCACCCTGGGTTTTGGACTCAGACCTTCAGTTTTCTCAGAGTCCTATAGGCCACACACCATTCACAAATGATGTGCAGCAGAATATGTGTGTGTATGAGATGCAGTGATTTCTGCCACCAAGAAGTTATAAATTGAGAAAATAAACCCAATATGTAATAGTTTAAGATATTTTTAACGTGAAGCCTTGATTTTTTTTTAAGTATCTTTAAAAACTGCCTGTCAGGTATGACAACGTCCCAAATGTAGGTACATTCAATAGAAAAACTTAGGTTCAGAGGTCAAAGGGATCTTAAAGGACTTTTAATCCCACTCCCTTACTTTAGAAGTGAAAGAATAGGCTCAGGAGAGGGAAATGACATTCCCAAGGTCATATGTGAGAATTTAGGAAGTTGACCCAGAGTGCTCTCTCCCCCTCCTTCCACCACGCCAGGCTGCCCTGGATATAACCCCATATGACCATATCCAAGCATGAAATTTGCAAAACCTTCTGAACTCAGCTGATGATTTGGCAAAATTCAAAAGTATTTGCCCAATTCCTCCAGACTGTAATTTTAGCTAACTTTGGATGAAATAATAACGTTGATATGAAGACTTCATTTCAGAGATTTCAAAGCATTTAGTTAACATTTCATACTGAAATGGGCGGAGAATTGAAGCAGAAAAGACTGAGGAATGGAGAGGGAACTATATTACAATAATCAGATTATTCAACAAGTCTGCAAGTCCTTCCTGCGTCTTCTGAAGCTGTGGCCAGATAGAGGCAGAAGGTAAAATGATTCTTTTTTTCCCATTTTCAGCCTAACTTCCATCCCTGAGCTTAGTCTATAAAAAATATCACATCACAACAATGTTCACAGCAACATTATCCATTATAGCCAAAAGGTGGAAACAGGCCAAATGTCCAACAACAGATGGATAAACAAAATATGGTATATACATACAATGGAATATTATTCAGCCATAAAAAGGAATGAAATTCTGATACATGCTACAACATGGATGAACCATGAAAATATTATGCTAAGTGAAATAGGCCAGACAAAAAGGAACAAATATTGCATGGTGTATGTATATAGTATCTAGAAAAGGCAACTTCATAGAGCCAGAAAATAGAATAGACTCACCAGGCCTGAGGAGAGGGGGGAATGGGGAGTTTTTGTATAATAGGCACAGGGTTCCTAGTTGGGATGATGAAAAAGTTCGGGAAATGGTTAGTGATGATGGTTGTATAACGTTGTGAATGTACTTAGTACCACTGAATTGTACACTTTAAAATGGTTAAAATGGTAAATTTTATGTTATGTTTATTTTACCACAATAAAAAAAATCACATCAAAATCTTGATCATATCCCTTCATTTCTCAATTGGAATTCCTAAACTCTATTTTCGTCATTCACTGCTATCAAAGCTCAAATTTCTCCTCCAGACCTGCCTACCACCAACAGCATCAAGGCCAATGTATGTATGTTCACACACATGGATGAACACAATCACACCCAGGCCAATTTGTGACCTGCAGAGACCCATCCACAAACACGTCTCCATCTCGAGACCTCCCACATGATGGCTGCAACAAGAAGGCCTGTGGCGAGACTAACACAACCAGTGCTTCTGGAGGTCCAGCAATGAAACACCCTGACACGGAGTCCCAGCTCAACCCTTAAATTCCTCACCATGGGGGAGATATATATTTAGTATATGTATACCCTCTCTAAAAAGAAAACTGCGTGCACATAAAAGGAAGACCTTCAGGAATTGCTAACCCAAGTCTGCTCCACCAGGCCCATGAACAAGAAATTTCAGTCCATACATGGCTATGGTGTGAACTCAGCAATTGCATGTTACACTGAACAGTGGGTGTCCTTAATACAAATGCATATAATTAGGAGCTAAATCTTTGTACCTTTACAGGACAAAGGATATAATAAGCAGGATGTACAACTGTGACTTCTGAGGAAAGGAGAGCTTTTCATTTTTCCTTAAAAGAATCTGTTTTTCAGGAGGCAAAGAGAATCTGAGAACAAGAGTCTTTTGAAATGGAAGCAGGGAGGAGGGCGCAGAATATGATTTTGTGTGTTATAGTCATAATCTATCACCCAGGCCTGAGAGGCATCAATTCTGCGCCATACCATGACCTTTAGTCAACTTTAATTTAAAGGTTTTCACAATCTCATTTTCTTTCGTGGAAACGTTTTCACTGCCAGTGGTCTGATAACTGAGTTCCTTAAGTCTCAAGAGTTTGTCTGTGAAGAGAAACAGTCTCTAGTGGTACTTTCCATTGCCAACACATGGACATTTAGCACAAATAAGCTGCCACTTGTGAGAAGTCCACTTCACATCATTCCCTCGTGCATCCTAAAGACACATGTCAAGACCACACTAAGATATTTAGAGGCAAACATCTTTAGAATAAAGTTTCATTCCCAACGTGCTTAATTAGCAGAAACACTATGCTAGAGAGCTGTCCTTGAATATGCATGCATTTTAACCTCCATGTTATTTTTTCTGAAGCACAAATTTTCCTCTCACTGGATGGTCAGGAAGTGATTAGGCACAGAAAACCAACTGTCTTAAGTGTCGATCCACAAAATGAGTTCCATCTTTCCAAGCAGGTTTCAGCTGTCTTACAGGGGGACATTCTAGTTTATGAGGGAGACCATGTGTAATGGCCTTTTCTCCATTCATTTTGGAGGAGCAATGCTCCTATGGCCTAGTTATAGCTGAACTCTTTCAACGCTTCCCACCAACCTCTTCTGCATCCCTTGCGCCTTCTTCCCATCCCCAGTTTCAGCCAACTATGTTTACAAGACATAGTAAATCACAATTCAGATGAAGCCATCCAATTGTTCAGCAGAAAGTGGCCTCTGGCGTTGCTCCATGTGAAGCCCACAGGCCAGAGTTACATATGCCAGGCTTGCAAATGCGAACAGGATATGATTTATTTACGACGACCATGTGTGTTTGATGCCCAGTTCCAGCAGGCTGTGGCTTCACTCGCCTGCCTCAGTCTGGGATGACCTATCTACTCGCTGTGTCCCATTTCAGGTACTGTATGTCCACGCTGGGGAAACAGAGGTGGGCGACCGGCTGGGGGGCTGCACACACAGATGCCCCTAACCCTGCTCACACATAACAACCTGTCACCCAACACAAAGTGGGCCAAATGTAACTTGCTGCAGAGGCTTGCCATGTACAATGGTTTTCAGCAGAGAGTGGAGAAGTAGCTGCTTGAATGACTGCCCATGTGGGGGTCATTAAACTGCTGTGTATTCACCCACAAGGAAGGCTGGGATGCTTGTGAAGGGAGCCCCCATCCTCCCTTCAGAGATTTTGACCCCCCACCATTTGGCAATGATGCTCCAAAGGCGAACGGCAGATATGCATCAGAAGGTCCAAACGTGGACTCCAGTGGAAGTGCAGTAAACTTCTGCCTTCAACAGTCTTCCCCCTTACCCCCCAGTTGTATTTATACTTTGAGAGAAGTTAACATGAAGCAGTAGTCACCTGGGCGTGCTCAATTTTTGACAAGCCTTAGTCACTCTGTACCCAGCAGAACAATTCACGTTATCGTCGAAATCCTGTGAAGATTCTGCCACACATGCTAACACTAAAATGCCAGTAGCTTCACTTACCTTCTTTATTAAGCCTCATAACCTCCCTGCTTTTTCCACCCTCTTTTCCAGCCTCTTCTAAATCTACATCTGCAGATGAAAAAGAAAAGGAAAAAAGAAAATAAGGAAAAAAAGAGAGAAAAAGGGGGAAAAAAGCCAAAGTCAAGGGGGGGAGGGAGAGTGTTTATTTGCAAACAGATCGATATAAATACTGTATATGAAAATCTTTCAATAATTGACAATGCAACGTTTTCTCCCAAGTCCGGATTTCCATCTACCTGGCCCAGATAGGTACCAAAAAAACTATGCGAGCAGCAACAGAGTAGCCTTTTAAACAGATACACCGTGGGGCTGTGAAAGCCCACCCCGCGGGCTGCCACGGGGAGCCGGGCACAGCCAGCCAGCCGGCCAGCCCTGGCAGCAGGGCCTCTCTCTGTGCACTGACGGTCTGTCTCCGTGTGTATTTATTTCGAGAGAGAGGGAGAAGCATGGAGGACGCCGGGGGCCACTCTCTCTCTCACACACACACTTTTTCCCAGTGGCTCTAGGTGAATGGAAAGGTTACAGGATAATAAAAGGAGGAGGAGGCGGTGGGGTTCTTACTGTCGGAGCAGTGTAATTTGGCGGCGTCGATCCAGGAGGACCAGGGTTTGCCCAGAAACGCCTCCGGACTGGGCACTTTGCGATCCAGTGTCGCCATTGCTCTTCCTTCTTGTTGCTTTTTCCCTGTTCCTTCGGCAGCAGCAGCCGAGAGACACGGGATTCGAGAACGCTCCGACGTCATCTTCGGAACGTTCCGACATTGAGTGTTCTGAACCGGGAGGGCGGGAGGAGGAGGGAGGAGGGAGGCGGAGGAGGGGCGGAGAGAGGGGAGGAGGAGGAGCCGGCGCTCGGGCGCCGGGCCCGCTCTGCTCGGCTGGCGGCGGCCGCGGCCGCCAGAGGCAGCAGAGAGGCGGCCCCGCCCGCCGGGGGAGGGGCCCGCGGCGCGGCCGGCGCGCGTGCCGGGCACCCGAGGCTGCAGCCGCCCGGGCGCGGCGATGCTGCGGCGCCGCCGCCACCTGCATCCGGCGGCCCGAGCCCGGGTCGGAGGGGCCGGGCGTGCGGGGGAGGGGAGGGGGGTGATCGGGAAGAGGCGCGACCTGGGGCCCTAGGAAGGGTGGTCTTTCCCGCAGAGTTGCCGCTAGAGGACGGAAAGTTTGCACATGCAGCCCTCTCACCGTGTCCTTCCCTCGCCGGTCCCTGTCGCCCGCGGTGAGGCGCCCCCGGGGGGATCCCCGCGACTTAGAGGGGAGGAGCCGAGCAGGTTTGCGCCCCAGCCCCACGACCACCCCAAGCCAAGGAAGGGACCCTGGTGACCTCTCCTCCCAGCCACCACTCTCTTCACCCTTTCTCTTTCACGGTGGACCTTGGACTGTGGAGGATTCTGCAGATGCCTTTGGGAGCTGAGACCAACGAGTAGAGGGAAGTGGTGCTAAAAAGCAGGTGAGTTCGGGGCGAGAGGAAGTGCCTTCCCGTCTCAGGCTGCGGGACGGGCAAAGCTCAAAACTCAGCGCCCGGCGCCCGCGGATTCTCCGCGCGATGCGTGCCCCCGGCTCTCAGAAAACCGCTGCGTAGACTTGGCTCCAGGATCACGACAGCGGGAGAGCGAATTCACCGGCTCTCAGAAGACGATGCTTCGAGGGCCAATCCCCTGGAGCAGTTTCCAGCGCTCCCTACGGTGGGACGGGGGTGGCCCGGATTAGCGCGTGCAACCTACCGTCGGGAATCAGATTCCTGGGAGAAGTCACTTCAGGCTTAACTGCTCTAGGCAGTTAGGAAGGAAGCGTTAGATTTCCTCTGGATTTTGGACGTTTGATTCTCTAATTGAGATTCCCCTTCCCGGGGTAGGCAACGAAGGCCTTAAAAGGTCTTCTGGTATCTGTTTTTTTAAAAAATCCTTTTGTTTACTAGGAATTACCTAAAACATAAGGACACTCCTCCACAATCGATATATTTTTCCTCTATTGCCCCAGCACCGTTTTAGTTCTTACACCATTTTTTTTTGGGCTCATGGCTGAAGCGCGCTGATTTGAAGTTGCTCCTCACTGAGTTACCCCCTGGCTCTGCGGTCTAATGCCTCTGCATCCTGTACCTCAAGGCCGGGGTTAGGATGGGCGACTTGGATTGGTCTTCAGTGGTGATGTTTGTGTGAATGGGCTTGTTTTTTGTCAGACCCAGATAAATTTCATCTGCCTTTGCTCTCTTTGGAAGGGTTCTTATATAGGAACCACTAAGTGGCTAAAGTGCCACTGGGTGGAGAATTCTCATTTTAAAGATTGGTGGCGTTAACAAATGAAATGTTTATTACTTATTGACCTCTTATGATATGCTAGACACCGTGCTTGACGTCATTCATCCATCCATCCCTCCATCCATCTATCCATCCATCCATCCATTCATCTTGTCAACAAATATTGCCTGTCAGGGACCAGCCTGCATCAGCAGAGGAAGACAAATGAGACCCAGCCCAGCTCTTGTGGAGATGCAGTCTGGCGGTCTCTGTGGAAGAAGGAAGGTGTGAAACTTATCACCAACTTGGGAAAACAAGACAGACACAGTTACTGACCAGTGAATGGTGTGTCTCTCAGAGCTGTGCCTGTTCATAGGAGGAACTGAAATCTGGTTTAGAGTGATCAGAAAGTGCGTCACAGAGAAGATGGGATCTGCTTTGCATCTTGGAAATTGGGAAGGATCTATAATGGTAAGGGGAAGACTGGTCTTGCCAAGCGAGAGGGAATGATGGCGTTAGAGGCTTCAAACTGAACATAAGTGTGAGTGTGGTTTACCTGGGATGATGGGTTATTATTGGGGGTTTGGGGGTGATGAGTTTGTATAGTCAGGCCTGGGTCAAATTATGGCAGGCACCGAATGGCAGCCTAAAGAGTTTGGGCTTTGTTTGATAGTGGGGAGCCACTAAAGGGGCTTTCTACAGCATAGGGATAAGTAAAATGTGACTTAGAAAGATTACTCTGGCTTTGGTGTCCAGGATGTATTGGACTATGGCAGCTGGTTAAAAAAGTAGTGCTGTGGTATCATAGTGTGAAGGCCTGAACTTTGCTGGTCCCATGCCGGTGAGAAGAGGAGACAGGCGTGAGAAACTCTATGAAGAAAGCGCCTCCTCAGAGGGTATGTTGTATGGCTGGATTTGGGGGGGGGGGCGAGAGAGAGAGAGCTGGGAGGCATAAGTAATTCTATCCTGGAACATTTTGCCCTTCCCCTACTGCTTTCTGATTTTCCTTCCACCTTGGTGTTTATTTGTCTGTTGTGCATTCAAGGGAAGATGTGGTTGGCAGCCTCTAAAATGACCCCAATGATCCCCACATCCTGATATTCTTGCGCTTGTGTGATCCCCACCCCTTTAGTGTGGGTTGGACCTAGTGACTTGCTTCTAACAAATAGAATATGGCCAGTGAGGGGATGCTACTTCTGAGGTTAGATTACAAAAAGACTGGCTTCTGACTTGCTCACTCATGTTCTCACTGGCTTGCTCTAGGGGAAGTCCACCATCACGTTGTGAACTGCCCTATGAAGAGGCACAGGTGGCGAGGAACTGAGGGGGCCTCTGGCCAACAGTCAGTGAGGAACTGAAGCCCACAGTCCAACAGCCTGTGAGGTGCTGAATCCTGCCAACAGCCATGTGAGTGAGTTTGGCAGCTTCTCCTCCTCCAGTCGGGCTTTGAGATGAGACCACAGCCTTGGCCCACACCTGCGAGGGACTTTGAGGCAGAGGCACTCAGCTAAGTCATGCCTGTATGCCTGACCCACATACGCTGTGAGACAATTAATGTTTGTCATTTTAGGTTGTTAAGTTTTGGGATAACTTGTTATATCACGATATATAACTAATACAGAGTGGTTTGGGTGTAAAGTGATTGGACAACAAAAAACTTGCTAGAAAAATGAGTTTAACGAAGGACAAGTCTGAGCAATCTTCCCTTGTTTCTCTCTTGAGCCTCCTGTGAATTGTATATGATACTTCTCGGAAATTTTTTGCCAGCTTTTGGGGACTGGTTTACACTAGTATCTGCTACATGCTGAGTTTTGTAATTTATCTTTTGAGTACTCAGATTTTGCCATTTAAACTCAGTCACTACTTTGTAGAAAGAATTCTCCAACGACAAGGTCATGATGTAACTGTTAGAAACAAGTCTGTACTGATAGCGATGCCACCACCCTGGTGGCCGTTCCAGCCCTGCCCTCCTCGAGGTGTATGAAAGGACTCAAGCCGGATGGCTGGAGTCAGTGACTTGGGCTTCCAGAAAGTTCTGTCTCCTCTCCCAGGAGCCACTTTAAACCACTTTAAGCCACTTTTAAACAAGGCAGTGGTTCAATATTGTAACATCAGTTTACTCATCCAGCTGAGTCTCAAGTAGAGGTTATTTCTGCAAAAAACCCTGAGGATGGTATGGCAGCCTAAATATTATTCCCTTCTAGCTGAGAGGATTTTAGTTTGCAACATAGTAAAGAATGGGCTGGAATCTAGAAGTGATTTAGCATCTTTACAAAATAAGACTTGGATACATCGCCATGTTTAGCTGATAATCAGGACACGTATACATTGTTGCAGTTAGAGTTATGGAATATAATTGCAAATTTCTACTCTAAGCCTTCCACAGTTTCTCCACTGACTGTAGAGATAATAATACCAACTTTGTGAAACTATAACCCACCTCTGACTTTGTAAATATGGATAACATTGCTGTCAATTAAATTATACCACTGGGAGCCAGAGAATAAAGAAAGTGTTGCTCATCAAACTACTAGACTTTTACACTTGACTTTAGATGAAAGTTGAGGTCCGTCAGGAGTAGTGCTTGGGTCAACATGGTGCATATATATTATATATACACATCTATATTTATATGTCAACTATGTATATGGCAAATTTATTGCAGACTTGAACTCCTTTTGGTAGTAAATAGTTACAAATACTGTTGGTGACAACAAGAATCTTATACATTCTTAATAGGAATAAATTGACCTGCGAAACAGTAATTTAAAGCATGTTAGTATACTGTCTGTGTGATAAAACTGTCTAGCAGCAGTATAACACCTTCTTCCCCTTATGATTAATGTTTAGGAAGAGAAAAGGGATGTAAATATTTTTATTGTCTTATTATCTTTCTTGGAAAAGTGACAGTGGTTGAGTTTAATTAAAAAAGAGACTCTCCCGTAGACCAAATAAAGAAATCCGTTCAATGGAGATGACAGTGGAAAATACCTATTTAATTTGAATAACACCTGCTTCTGTGGAAATGTGCATCTAATACGTAGCCTGCATTCACTTAGTCTGATTCATGTGCTGTTTTACCACGTTATTGAAAAGAAGAGGGAATATTAGCTCTCTCATTTGAGGATATTAAACTCCTGCTGGGGTCGAGGCGCTGCGTGCGTACCCCACTTCCTACCTAGACTGCAGTTGGGAGTTACCTGGAGGCGACAAGGAGAAAATAACATGTTCCATTCAAATGAGGCATCCCTGGAATTGTTTGATGTTCTTTGCTTTAATTGAATCCATCTATCCCATCTGCCACTCTTCTCTCTAAATTTATTTCCCTAACCTACTCTCTCTGAGAATTGTAATTTGGGGGGAAATTTGTTACATACGATGTTACCTTTTATGAAAGCTCCCTGCATCTGGAGGGCAGGTGTGCCGTCTCCCTCACCTTGTTAGACGCCTGCCTCTTCCCTGCCCCCTCACATGTGGGCTGGGATAAATGACCCCTCATAGTGACAAGAGTAAGAAAGAAAATAGGAATTCCAGGCTTTTGGTTATTGGTTGCAATATAAGGCTCTAGCCATGTGCCACGTCTGAATAAACATGGATTCTGTTAATAAATATAACTACAAAAACATGAAATTTGTTTCTGACTGGGGCAGAAAAGCCAAAATGGGAGTGTGTTATCTCGAGGTAAAGCTGCCTTGAACCCCGGAGAGAGTCACCTGTGACTCTGATCACAGACTCCCTGGAACCGCCCTGATGCTGCAGGTGGGGGGGACCTCTGTTCCCCAGAGGGTGGCTGGGCCGGCCCATCCCTAACCACTGCTCCTTCTCAGGGGTTAGGCAGGAGAAAAGACAGCTTCTCTTTAGCATTGTTGTGGAAATCACTTTTGGCCCTTAACCTAACTATAAAAACAAATTTAACATTCATGTACACATATTAATTGGAGCAAAGCCCATCGACCCCTCCAAACTGACCATTTATTGTGTTTGAGGACGCAGGGCAGGTGGCGGCCAGAGCACAGGCTTGAGATTGGCAGGCGTAAATTAGAATTGCTCTTCAGTCATTTGCTTGAGAACCGTTCTTAGTCCAGCTGAACCTTGGTTTCCTCATTTGTTAAATGGGTACTAAGGTTCTTCTCTTTGGATTGTTGTGAGCATTAAGTGAGTGCCTGGGTATTGAGCCCCCAGCAGAGGGCCTGGCACACAGTGCACGACTGTAATGTTCACTATGATTATTACTGTAGTTGCAATGTATAGTTTAGACCATAGCTGCCAGTCAGAAATAGGCCAACCCTCTGACGCTGGGAGGGTTCGTGTGGTTGCTTCTGACAAACGTCCTTCTCCTTAGAAATGAAACTAAAGCTCTTCTGTGTCCTTTGTATGGGGCTGCTGCCTCTGCGTCAGTGGTGGAGATCTCTGTCTGAGACTTCCACTTCACATGGACTTCAGGGCAGGGTAAATATCCGTTTATTGGGAAGACCCTATAAGACCTTTTTGTTCTGCAAAGGAACTGCAAAATCCAAAGTCTGGTTGGAGACAAAGCTGCCTTCGCGTGACAGTGTAAACAGTTGTCTTAATAGTGAGCAGAGTGGGGTCTCTGCAAATAATTTTTTTCTGAGAAAAATTTATTTATTTTCTTTTGTAAAAGAAACCTAGTATTGAATTCTAAAAGTCATGTATGAATGTGTTCTCATGAGATAGTGAAACAATAGAGGTGAGAAAATTCGCTTTGAATATCCCCTTCAAATGTGGTCACTCCCCTGCTCCTGGTCTCGGGGCATTTTTTCATGTCATTTTCTATACATTTACCTAGCATGTATGTTTATCATTTACAGGTCTAGATGATATTGGTGTGTGTGTGTGTTCTTCTTCTTCTTCTTTTTAAACATGAATAGCATCATTTTGTGGATTTTTTTTTCATCCCTGGTTGAGAAAGAAGACTTGCACGAGCGTAAACAAGACTGACAGGTGCCACAGAACTTTTTGTGGATATTTTTCTGCAACTTTTTTCACATAGCTATTACATGTCATTACATGCAGAAATACCTCATTCTTTTAAACTGCTGCATAGTCTTCCATAAAAAGGTTCCAATCGGTTTATCTATTATCTTATTGATGGATATTTAGGTTTCTGGGTGGTCAACATCTTTATTTTTATATATGCTTCCTGGGCACATGAGGGAGTATTTCTACCCAAAAGTAGAATTGTTGGGTATGTGCATTTTAAATTTTAATAGTTCTGCCACATTGTCTTCTGAGGTAGCTGCCAAACTTATACTCACACTAGCCGTGTAGGAATGGGCCCATTTCCTCATGTCCTAATTAATACTCAATATTTTCAAACATTTTAATTTTTGCCAATATTATGGTAAAAATATCTTATTTAATTTGTATTTCCCTCATTTCTAGTATATTTCTGTGCATTTGTTCTTATGTTCATTGTATTTTCACTCTAAATTGCTGTTAATATCTTTTAATGATTTGTTATTGGTATTTTTAGATCTTTTTATTGATTTTTTAGGAATTCTCTATACATTCTAGATCTTTTGTCTGTTTGAAAATAATGTAATTTTCCAGCTTGTTGCTTTTCCTCTTTTAAGCTTGTTTATGGCATCTTTTCGATACATATTTTTTTCCCATTTGGATGTAGTCAGATGTATTAGACTTTTCCTTGAGGCTTTTTGTTTTTTGTGTCTTGCTTAAGAAGACCTTCTCTTCCCCAAGGTCATAGAATAGTTTCTTATATTTTTTCTTTATGCATTATATAGGTTTTTATTTTTACCTTTAGATCTCAGACTTTTTTGGTTAATCGTGTGAGGTAAAAAATTAATTTGTGATTTTTCCAAACACGTTACTAATTTTCCCCAGGCATATATTGAATAGCGTATCCTTTCCATAGAGATCCATCATATACTCACTTCCCAATACATAGATCTGTTTCTGAGCTCCCTTTTCTGTTCCATTGCTTGAACTGTCTTTTGCAGCGCCAATTCCACAGTCTTAATTACTCTTGTTTTATAATATATTTTGCTGTCTGTTAGAAAAAAGCGTTTCTTCTCTGTTATGGGTTTAGAATACTCTGTCTTAGTCCATTTGGGTTGCTGTAAAAAAATATCACAGACTGAGTGGCTTATAAACAACAGAAATTTACTTCTCACAGTTCTGGAGACTGGAAGTCCGGGATCACGGTGCTGCAAGATTCGGTGTTCAGTGAGGGCTTCCTGGTTCATAGACAGCAACTTCTCACCACGTGGTGGAAGTGGCACACGAGCTCTCTGGGGTCTCTTTCATAAGGGCACTAATTCCAAGCACGAGGGCTCCACCCTCAGACCTAATCACCTCCCAAAGGCCCCACATCCTAATACCATCACCTTGGGGTTAGGATTTTATTATATAAATTTAAGGCGGGAGAGAAGGGGAAACACCGTGTAGACCATAGCACTCTATCTCTAAAGAAGTATTTTTTATTCCTGAGAAGTGTATTCTGTGTGTCATTGTTTGACATTTGTCGTAGGACAGCTCATGATGGGCACTGGGCCGTGTCAGAAGATCATTGGAAACAGGACTTCACTTCATGCTCACAGGGTACCATAGAGGTGGGCCCAGTGGCTACAGCCAGCTTGGACCCAATGAAAGTGTCCCCCAAAATGATTTTCCAAACAAATATCTCAACTTAGGAAATGAATTGTTGAGAGAGACTGTCTTTCAAGTATCTGGAAGGGCCGACCCCTGTGGGTGGTGGTTGAGACTCTATGTGGGTATTCCCATCTGTTAGCCATCCCACAGGGAGAAAAAGGAGCCATGAAAAGTGAAGGTTGGAGGAGAGGAGGGAAGACCTGACACAGGGGCTGGGCCCTGGACTTTCCATAAAGCCAGGACTGAAGGTCTCCCCAGGTGGTGGGAACGAGGCAGATGAGAGCCTCTTGCTGGCTGGGAGCAGGGCCAGGGAGCATCCAGTAGGGGAACCTGCCTGGGACGACGGAGGTATGACTCTGGAATCCTTCAAACCCAATATCTAGTGATAACATCTTCTGTGTTGTCATTTCTCTTGCTTCCGTCAAGTTTTATCTGGTCTTAGATAGCTGTGTTGTGGGAAATTAAGTTATGGGCTTATAGTTGTATGGGAGCCACAGTAGTAAGGCTGAAAGTTGCCAGCTTTACCTCATGCCAGCCCTGTGTGTTAACAGCACCATTATTCAAGAGAAGGTCGCAGTCCCCGAACTCCAGGAGGCAGCCAGGTACAAAGTGAGTGGGGGGATGCCTAGGCTCTGATGTCTCAAGTCAGCCCCAGCAGTCCCTTCACCTTTCCTCCAACCCCAGCAGTCCCTTCACCTTTCCTTCAGCCCCAGCCTGATACCCTCAAAAGGAGGAAATCCTGACAATGAGAGGCCGGAGTTTGGGTTATATTTATATGACAGGAAATAGAAGCCTTTAAGGTCGTGAAACAGTTGCTGCAGAACTTAGAGCAAAGCCCAGGTCTCCATTGTTTGGAGGCCAGCTTATTCATAGATTACACTCCCCAAGAATGATGCTAAGGACGTATATGTAAACTTCCATGTGGACCAGCGGTTCTCAATCAAGAGCGATTTTGCCGCCTTCCCCCTCCCCTCAACCCCACCTCGAGGACGTTGGCCGTGTCTGGAGATGTTTTGGGTTGTCATGACTGGGTCGAGGTACTACTGGCATCTAGTGGGTAGAGGCCAGCGATGCTAGTAAACATCCTACCGTGAGATGTTCGGGACGGCCCCCAACAACAAAGATTTATCCTCAAAATGATAGTCATGGGATGGATGTAGACCAATTAATTTCAGGTTGTCTTTTTTTTAATTTTCATTTCCAGAGAATGACCACCTAACCCTCATCAACCACTTTGCTGTCGTGGGCTTCTTTCATCACACAGAAACCTAGCAAGGGTATGGTGGGAGCTGTGACACCCATCTTCACGACGAGAAAAACCCAAAGTCCTTTCACTTTCAATACATGAAGGCCAGATTATGTTATCGGATGAATACTATTTGCAGAATCAAAGAAAACGTAAGCTCTCTATCTTATGGATATAGTTATTATGTGATAATCAAGTCCTGTGGTTGTCTCTTTCTTCTCTGAATCCTTTACAGAGTGCTGCTTTCCTGTTCTAACGGGAGGGTTGATCAGTGCTAAGACACCTATGCTAGATAGCTCTCACTATTCCCAATTTATAGATGATGAAATTGAGGCTCAGAGGTGAAGTAAAATAAAGCATGGTGCCCTTCCACTGGTTTCTTGTATTCCAAAGTTATCAAACATCTGGCCAGGGCTGCTGTATAGGTTGTGTACTGCACAATTGTGCCACTTTTAGGGGAGCACCATTCACATCTCAGTCATCACAGTGACAATTTTCCTGGCAGATGGTACCAAAGTGGCTTGTTCTTACAAAATTGGGAATATGAAGACTATTTTCTAACAGATGGAAGTAAAGTTTCTTGAAGAACTTGTGCCTTTTCCTAATGCTCGCTAAGTCCTTCTACTAGACGGACTAGCAGAAGGAATGGGATTATTGATGACTCTTTGTGTCTGTAAACAGTTTAACTGGGAGTTTTACTTTTTGTTTGAACAGGGGTCACCCCCCCTTGCGGAACATGTGTATGATTTTAAGTATTGTAGAGTGATGGAGGGTACAATGAGTGCATTCGAGTTGGCAGATTTCCCAAGGAGACTCATGTGTGAGAAATACAGTGCCTTGGGTGATGGAATAAATAAAATGATCTTGGTATCTCAATTTGGTTGTTCACACTTCAGTTATGGCGTTAGTCATCCTAAGCTGGGCTTGGAAGAAGAGACATTGACATGGATATCAGTTTAATAAATTTGGCAGTGGGAGGTGCAAAGAGTGTTGTTTTAATTACGCATTGACCCATTGATTGATTTAGCAATGTGTGTTGTGGGGTTTGTGATTGATGCCAAGTAATGGCAGATGCTGGACTCTTCGGAGGGCGAGGGCAGATGTTGGAGTATTGATAGACTGATGAGCTCCATGTTGGCCCCATAAAGGGAGAATCAAAATACAAGTAAAATATTGTAAGGTGGGTGTGATGGTATTGCAGGCGTTAACAGAGCCTGTCCGAGCTTTCATCCTTCGTACCTACGGAACCATCTTCAACACAGACACTGCTCCCCGACAGAGGTGTCCTGCTCTAACTTGGTTCTGAATCTTTAGTGTGCTCCATTTCCTGATGTTTTATGGGGGAGGAAATCCTCACCAGTTGCCTTAGTTGAGAAGGCTTTAATTTTTCCACCTATGCAAGTACCTTGACATTCAGAGACTTTGGCTAATCAACAAAAAATATTTCTTATAATGCCTAGTAACTACCCAGGTCTGAGCGGGAGGTGGAGTATATGAAGGAATTACACCCTCATCTTATAATAGGACTCACCTTGCCTGGCCACGTGCCGGGTGGTGTAGACTGAGTAGTTGCCTTCACGAGGAGCGTACGTCTAGTTTGAGGGAGACATATGTGCAATCAATAATTGGAGAACAGGATAGCCCCTGAGAAGGTGCTGATCTGATGTGCAGAGAAGACATGCCATAGGTGTCTGAGCAGGACAGGTCACTGTGGGGGCCAGCGAGGGCTTGGGGGAGAGGAGAAATCTGAGCAGGCCATAAAAGCCTGGGCATAAATAGCCAGTGGGCAGTGTGGTGGATGGGACAGTAGTCATGTTAAGAGCCTCGAGTCCCATCATAACAGTTCCCTAAAACAAAGCTCTTAGTGGAAAACAGGTAAGTCACAAGGGGATTTGGAATCCTGAGGGTTTAACAGTGTTACACAATGTTTCCAAGATTAAAATCTACGGTGTGAGATAACCTGGGTAATAATAGTGTGTGCTCTTAGTGAAGTGGCATAGTTCTTTGAGAAGGGCTTCTTATCAAGAACAAATCTCTGGAATTACGGCTCTGTTGATCTGAATGAGGTAGTTAGGGGAGAACCTTGAACTTTTCGAGATTCTTTCGCCATCTGGCCAGGATGTTTAGCAACTGCACCCAACTGTACAGATAAAGGGTAGTCTGTGCACTTCTAACACTCCAACGTTGGGTCATTTTCAAAGACATGTTGAACTGGCCTTTCATTCTAAGTAGGCTGACCAAATGGCTGAGTTGGCCTGGGGAGTCCCGGATTATGCAAAATTATTAGTAGTTTCCCTTTCAGTCTCAAAAGTGTCCTGGTTTGGATGATCAATCATATTGCTACCCTAATTCTAAGCAATCCACTTTGGACTTTTTTGGCTTACTCTGTGAATTCTCAGTGGCTGAAAGGGATACTTCTAGCTTGAGAGTGTTTGCCCACATGTGCATTCTGTCTTTTTGAAATGGTTGTATTTTTTCGCTTGCATATAAAGCAGTCTTTGCCAAAAATCCAGAAGGAAAACAAACAGCATAAATAAGATGTTATCGTAAACCTAGAAATGTGTGAATATTTTGATATCTATACATATATATCTCTATATATCAATATATCATATATTTATATATTTTTAGATCCCCAATCTCCAAACCAAGCCACTTTACTTAGAGTAGCATTCCTTATATACGTATATAGATACGGATAAGCCAGCCCTGGTGGTCTAGTGGTTAAGATTCCGTGGAGCACCGTCGCCCAGGTTTGATTCTGGTCAAGAAACCACACCACCTGTCTGTTGATTGTCATATTGTGGCAGCTGCGTGCTACTGTGAAGCTGAAGGCTATGCCACCAATATTTCAAATACCAGCAGGGTCACCCATGGTGGACAGGCTTCAGTGGAGCTTCCAGACTAGAAGGAGTAGGAAGAAGGACCCACACCCACTGCTGAAAAAACTGGCCATGAAAACCCTAGGAATAGCAGCAGAACATTGTCTGATATAGCACCAGAAGATGAGAGGAGAGGATGATGCAAAAAAGACCAGGCAGGGTTCCACTCTGCTGTACACAGGGTCACTAGGAATTGGAATCCCCTCCACGGCACTAACAACAGAGATATGGACACTACATGATATTATGTATTTAGAACTATATAATAACATAGTCAAGATAGATAAACATAATCACGTTTTTAAATAATCACTTTTAAAGACTCATAGTATTCTAGTGAATGGTTGTCCTTAAAATATGATATATTTAAATCCTCAATTTTGGACATTTAAATTGTTTATTTATATATTATTAACAATGTTATAATAAATGTTTTCTGTAGCTAAATCTTTTCACACATTGGTGATTATTTAGGATGCTTTCTTATAAATGAAATTAATAAGTCAAAGGGGATATGTATTTAACATTTTGAAATTGTCAAACTTAGCCAGTATATGAGAATTCCAACTCATGGCCTCATCTGTGCTGTATCTATTATTCTTTTTCATCTTTCAGTCTGATAGGAAAGAATTTCTTCTCTTGGTTATTTCAGATGTATCTCTGATTATTGATGATTCATATTTCTTTTGTAACAAATTTCTCATTTTTCTATTAGAGTGTTCACCTTTCTCCTATTGAATTGTGAAAGCTCTTTATATATTAAATAAAGTAACCATTTGTGTTATAAGTTGCAAGATTTTTTTCCTAATTTACTATTTGCCTTTTAACTTTGTTCGTGTGTGTGCATATGTATGTGTAGATTCAGAAGTCTATCCTTTTTATACAGTTACACCCATCAGTCTTTTCCTTTATGGAGTTATGTACTTTTTTAAAGGACCAGGTTTTCAACATAACTAACCTGAGAAATTTTCATAATCTTATCTGATGCTCGCAAACCCCTTGAGTTCCTTGTTTCAAATTTTACAGTGTCGCCATTGTAGATGGATGAGGCAAACTTTTTGTTTTTCTTTCTATGGTTCAGTATATCTCCCAGAAAGGCTTTAGTCACTTTACAAATTCACAGATAAGTTACTGCAAGTAAGAACTGGCAACGTGCATTTTTTTCCCTCAACCACAAACCACGTATGCCACCCTTCCTGAAAAGCTGTGATGGGAGTTAGAAGGGACTAGTTTGTCTAGATTCTTTGCAGAGTGATTCATTGTCCCATTGATGTGCTTTATAGTTGCACCGATGTGTTCTCAGGAAAACTGTGGCACCAACGCAAGGTTCTGATACACAGTCAAGGAAATGCCACAGCCTGTCATCGTTGCCCTAAAGCAAGCAACTTACCCTGGAATGGTGTCCCTGGGCTTCACGGCAGAGTTACTACTCTGTGGTAAGGAGGGTACTCCAGGCAAATGCAGGTCGAGCTCTAGTTGGGACCGTTGTGGGTGAGCTTGTATCCAGGCGTCTACACTGGTGTGCCGGCTTGAACCACAGGTGAGCCTCAAAGACCCCTCCTTCATCTTTCAAGTTAGACCTGCGTATCCTACTTTCTTCTTGGCCCCTCATGTGCCTGTCTGGCCCTCTCAGTGTTTCATCTAGGGGGTGGGGACAGAAGAGAATCCTCCCCCACTTGCATACCTCATGGACGTTAACTTGGTTGTCCTCAACTCCCCCCACTTCTATCTGAGGCCCTTCTTCCTGCAGGGTGAGGGAGGGGAGGTCTTGAGCACCACTGAGGGTTGAGTGTAAGATCAGTGATCACTACCACCGTGATGCTGCGTTGGGGTCACCACGATCGTGCTGCTGAGACAGGGCCACCTACCTCCCTTCTCAGCTGTCAGAGCTTTTCCCCTGCTGCTTCGCAGTGGGGACTCCAGGGGCCAGCCCAGGTGCATTCTCAGGGTACTAAACCCCACCAACTGGCAACTTCTTGAGAGAACCCCATCATGGTGGACGTCTGGGGATGGGAACCAAGGTCCTGTGTCAGTAGGTCTTTACTCTCTGATTTTGCCAAGCAATTATTAAAGAGTATCACATGCCATAGCTGTAAAATAATCTGCTCCTGTCAGCAGGGAGTCAGGTTTATGATGCCGCTCAGGGGCCAGACCCAGGATTTGAAGATGGTGTTTACTGTGGAACGACCCTATTACGGACTTGAGTGGGCCCTTCCCCAGATGCTATACTTCCATATGAAGTACATCAGGGGTCCCCTAAATCTGGGGAGGATAAACTATTTCCCTTCTGTGTAATCAGTGCTGTTTGGTCTCCCTCTCCCCATCCTCTTATTCAGTATCACAACAGCCAAAGAACTAATTTGGCTACAACACAATCCTGCTCAGAGTGCTGGGGAGGGAGAGAAATCAAATATGAGCAAAGCCCAAACCCTCTTCATGGGCAAGGCTCCTTTGTGGATAATTTGAGTCTTGTTACGCATTCGTCGATAATCAAATATCCTCCCTGGTGGGTATTGGCAGTACGTCGGATGGAGATCACTTATGAAGAGATGCTGTGTTTTCCAAACCCATTCTGGCTTCTCGAGAGTCTGTGCACTGGGGAAGCCAGTTATACTATTGTAATCACAGTCCCATTCTTTTCTCCTTTGAGGGCTGGGATGGGGAGTGGTAGAGCAGAACAACATCTTCTGTGCATTTATTCATTCCCGAAACATTTACTGAGCTCTCCTGGTGGCAGGTGCCACCAGAGAAGTGGGAAAGGGAAATCCTGGAGACACGATATGTCTCGACTTTGCAAAGGCATTTTGCAGAGTCACTAATGACATCTGCAGGGGACTGAAAGTGGCCTCCAAAGATATCAGGTCCTAAGCCCTGAAATCTGTGAAGGTGCTGCCTACGGTAAGACATACCTGATAAAGTCTTTGCAGAGGGGATGAAGATAAGCATCTTGAGTTGGAGAGATTATCCTGGATTATCCAGTTGGGCCCTAAATGCCATCGTGTGTATCCTTTAAGAGAGAGGCAGAGGGAAATTTTCCAGTGTCACATATAGGGGAGAAGGCGATGTAAGATGGAGCAGAGAAAGATTTGAAGATGCTGACCTCGAAGAGTGGAGTGATGTGGCCACGAGCCAAGGAACACCAGAGCCACCAGAAGCTGGAAGAGGCAGGGGACAGATTCTTCCCGAGACTTCCAGAGGGAATGTGGCCTTTTGACACCTGGCTTTCAGCCCAGTGAAACAGATGTTGGACTTCTGGCCTCCAGAATTGTGAGAGAATAAATTTGTGTCGTTTTAAACCCCTAAACTTGTGGTAATTTGTTACAGCAGCCCCAGGAAAGTAATACGACATCCTTGTGGATAACACGGAGACCTGGGTCTAGCAGACAGTTCAGGTAGGTGGCATCACAGATACCTGACTGACTATTTATTCATTCACTCGGCAAATATTTATTGAGCAACTACAATCTTCCAGGCACAGGAGATAGAGCATGAATAAGGCTGACAGTGTTCCCACTGACACTGGGGTGGGAGCAGGGAGCAGGTAAAAAAGAAGTAAATAAAAATTATAAACAAGGTAACTTTTGTTATTGATAAGTGATTTAAAGAAAACAAAACAGGTAATGTGGAGTTGGGGAGGGGATGATTTTAGATTGGATAATAGGAGGGCCTTTCTGATGACATAACCTCAGAGCTGAGTCCTGAATATCAGAAAGAGTTTCTATCCGGAGAAAGCTTTCCAAGTGGAGGGAGCTGTAAGTGCAAAGGCCCTGAGGTGGGAATGAGCTTAGTGTGCTTAAGTTTAATTGGGCACAGAAAGACCAGATTCCCCCAAGTCAACATGGAGAGCCATCTCTTACGGCGGGCTGCAGGGTTTTGTTGGAGGCCCTGTCCTGTGCAATTTTCTTTGCTTATAACTAAATTGGAAATAACGTATAAGCCATATTTATCAAGGATGTGGGTAACTTAAAGGTGGTCAGACTTGTATTTGGTTAGATGTCAGGGATTGGGTTTTAAAATACCTAGGCAGGCGTGAATAAAACCCCAAAGATGACATTTGACGGGGACAAAATGTGAACCCCTGAGTTGAGACTCAGAAAAATTATTTGCCTAAGTCAGGAGGGGCACCCGGCCTGAGTGCAGTGCTCATGCGGAGGCCCTAACGCGCAACGTCAGCCAACGACCTTTGGGACTGCGAGAAAAAGGTGAGGCACTTGCACAACCTTTTAAAGTCTGGAGGACAGCTCAAGGGAGGGGGAGCCACGGGCCTGTTTCTGGAATTCTGAGTGGGGCCCACATTGGACGGGTCGTAGAAACAATTCATTCATTCATTCAATTAATGAATGTTTTATTGAGCACCTCCTATGTGCCCAGCACTGACTAGGCCATGAGGACACAACACTGAATAGGGTAGAAGCCTTGCTGACCCCAGAGAGCTCACATTCTAGGGGGAGGAGAGACACTATGGACTCAACTATGTAATAATCATCTTTTTCTCTGTATTAGACTTTTTTCAGATTATAAATTATTTTATGGTTATTTTATATTAACTATTATAAGTTTATATGCTATTTTATTATAACTTTATAAGTTATAACTATTATAAGATTATAAGTTATTTTATTATAAATAAAATAACAAAATAAACATTATAAAAATATATAACACAGAAAAGATAAATCCCCCATAAATTCATCCTCCTTCCCCAGGAGGTACTGTCAACAGGTTTGTGCATTTTCCTCCAACTTTTAAAAATATGCATATAATATATTTGAAAAGCATAAAAATGGAAGCACACACTTTTTAATTTGTTTCTTTAGCTTAATATATCTTAGACACCTTCCCATATAAATGTAAAGAAATCTACCTCATTCTTTTAAATAGCTGGGTCATACTCCATTTTATGAATGTACCACAGTTTATTTAACTAGTGTCTTATTGATGGATATGTGTACTGTTTCCACTTTTTCACTGTTATAAACAATGTTGCAAAGAGAATTACTCTGCATATCTTTTTACATAACTGGTGGAAGTATTTATGTCTAAAGGATAAATTCATAGAAGTGGAAATGCTGGGTCAAAGGATATGAAAAGTTAAATGATAGATGCTCTCCTATTTCTGACCATTCAGGTCGGACCTGAATGAGAGTGCAAATCACAGTGCATGTTTTCGTGCAGCCTCAACAGCACAGGATATTAGCAATAATTTTAATCTTTGCCTGTCTGAAAGGCAGAAGACAATAATATCTTGTTTACATGCACCATTTCTGGCCTACAACCAGTCATGCAGGGATGTGTAGGGCACCTGTGTAAGGCAGAGAGGCCAGAACTGCTGAGGTCTGAAATTAACCAGGGGGGGTGTGGTGAGGGGTGACCAAGGCATGCGAGACAGTTCACACAGCACGTGCAAAGGCCCTGTGGGGAGAGGGAGCCTCGCAGATCAATAGGACTGAAAAACTTCCCTGGGGGCAAAGAGCAGAGAGCAAGGAGGTGAGTGAAGAAGAGACAAGGGCCAAACCTTGCAGGGCCTTGGGGTTCCTCTCAAGGGTTTTGGTCTTTAGCCCAAGAGAAAAAGGAAGCCAATGGAAAGATGTGAACAATCGGACATGATTAGATCAGCATTTTGAGCAGATCCCTCTGGCTGCTGTGTGAAGAATAGATTAGGAAGTGGGGAGAGTGGAAGGGAAGAGAACATGAGGTAGATATTTGGGGAGTCCGGGTAAGAGATGGTGGTAGCCTGGACTAGGGTGGAACGTGGGCTAAGGTAGAGGCTAGACTCGGAGAGAAGTGGGTAGATTTAGAAGTTATTTAGGCCACAGAATTGACGGGAATTGATGCTTGAACAGGCCTGGGTGCGGAGTGTGGAAGAGGGTGGTATCGTGGAAGAACTGGGTTTGCAGGGCAGAGCGGATGGGAGTCGTTAGGCTGACGAGATGTGACAGAAGCAGGTGGTGATTAGCCTGAAAAGTGAAGGTTCAGGGGAAGTAACGTCTGTGGAGAGCGGCCACCATGCCCACAGCCCCACCTGAGACGGGCTGGCCGTGCGGCTCTGCTACCCGAGCCACAGCCGAGTGGACTGGGAGAGCGCCTGAGCCGTGGCCGTGATGTGGTCCCCATGAAAGCCTGCCCGTGCGGGGGACAGTGCCAGAGGGGGCGCTGAGACCTCCTTCAGGGAGTCTGAAGATGAACTCCAGCGAGCGGCCGTGTTTGGAACTGGGGCACATGAGAACGGTCATACATGCAGGCAGGAAGTGGAAGTCATGAGGAAGCCAGAGTCGTGAGGAAGGAAGGGGGAGAGAAGAGGAAAGCTGGGGTGGGGGAGTGGCTGAGACCCCCAGAGCACCCGAGACGGACTGGGGGGCCCTGGACCCTGAGTGTGGCCATGTGGTTAAGAGCCAGCTTTCAAGCGGAGCAGAGCCGGGGGTGACTTCTCGGCTGATTGGCTGGGTGACCTCGAACAAGTCACTCAGCAGCTCTGAGGCTCTGTTCTGTTCTCTCAACTATAAAGTAGACGCCATGGTCTTTATTTCTCAGGCTTGTTGTGAGGGTGAAAGAGACACACCTGAGAATGGGAGGGGATATTTGTGACACATAAAACCACCAGAGAACCAGTATCCAAAATTAAAAGTTGAAAAAACACTCCTACAAATCAACAAGGAAAAGGCAGCCAACCCAATAGAAAAACAAGAAAGACTCGAACAAGCACTTACACAAAGAGAATATTAACATGGCCAAAAATTACGCGGAAATATGATCAACCTCATTAGGAATAAAGGAAATACAGTGAGATTCCACATGCAACAACCCGGATGGATCCCATAAACGCAATATTGAGCAAAAGTGGCAAGATAGAGATGAATGTAAGAAGTATGGGTCAATGTATTTAAAGTTCAAAAAAACAAGCATTAAAAGTACAATTAAATACTACACACAGCAGATTGGCAAAATTTTAAATATCTGATGATACAAGTGTTGGTGAGCATGTGGAGTGACAGAAAATCTGTATGCTCCTGGTGGGAATGTAGGTTAGTATAACCATTTTGGAAAACAGTTTGGCATTATCTAGTAAAACTGAAAATATGCACATCCTACCACCCAGCGATTCTATTCTCAGGTATACCTATCTAAGAGGAACTTCTCATGTAGCACACTGGAATATATACAATATATACAAGCATGTCCATAACTTTGTTTATGGCCTCATGCTAGAACCAACAAAAATATCCATCAATTGTACAATGAATAAATAGATTGTGATCTAGTCACACAATGGAGTACTATACAGCACTGAAAATGAATGAACTGTGCTATTGGGAACAACATGAATGAATCTTGTAAACATAATGTTGAGCAAAAGAAATAATACAGAGCATATGATTTCACTTTAAGATTCAAAAATAGGCAAAACCAAAGTATAAACTATGTAATGGAGTTTATATTGTATGGCATATATTGTTGAGCAAACTATAAAGATAAATAAGGAAGTGATTATCACAAAAGTTAGAATAGTGGTTGTGTCTGGAGGCGGGGAGGGTCCTGAGACCAGACGGAGATACCCGGGGTAGGGGGGTTCTGCAGTGCTTGGAGGTGTCCTATTTCTTGACCGAGGAGGTAGTTATACAAGTGTTTGCTTTGTGATTGTTCATTATACTGTACATTTGTTTTGAACATTTTAATCTAAGAGTATTTTATTCCACAATTTAAACAAGTTTGAAAAAAAGATAGCTAACACTTGTAAAACGCTTGGCACAGTGCCTGGCCCATATTAAGAGCTCAACAGAAGGCAATTTTATTTACTGTTATAACCCAGTTGTTAGAGCCATGTTGTATCCTAAGCAACCTTCCAGCTTCTGGACTGAGCTCTAGTCTCCATGAGGCTTGGCTTTAAGGAGGAGATTCTGGACTCCTCTATTTCCCAAGGTGGACCCCAAATCAACCCCGTTCCTTAAGACAGCGCTTCTCAATTGATGTGTGGGGGTTACTGCACTGCCTCAAACTCTTCCCAAGTGCGCTGCCAAATTTTGGCAACGTGTAAAACTTTTTTTTAGCATCTCTGTTGTTATGCAATTCCAGAAAGTGAGACTGCTAAACTGAGTACCACGTGACGAGGTGCACAGCCAGAGTCCAGCCTGCTGCAGGTCCGAGGTCAGGGGTCAAAGGTGGAACCTGATGCCAAGGAAATGAGAACACGTGAGAACTTGGCTTTCTGAGAGTCTATCAGGGAAGTAAAT
Organism: Diceros bicornis minor; assembly: GCF_020826845.1. Lineage (NCBI taxonomy): Eukaryota > Metazoa > Chordata > Mammalia > Perissodactyla > Rhinocerotidae > Diceros > Diceros bicornis. The sequence continues at coordinate 12,421,951 of NC_080742.1, read as the reverse complement.
TCACACCCAAAGAGTAGTGATGCAAAAGGGGACCAGGTGAATTCCAGGATAACTGAGGATGCCATTTAAACCCTTCAAGTGTGTAGCCCCAAAATCTAGTATTCCACAGAAGGTTGACAATCACTGACTAAGGTAATCTGAGAATGTCTCTATTCCTTGCAAGCCTAATAATGGAATCACCCTTCCACAGTTATAGGAAGGGTTGTTGTGTGCAATAGCTAACTACAATAATAACTAATGATTGTGGAATGCTAATCATAAGCCAGGTATTGTGCTAATATCTCATCCTCATTTCCACCCTAGGAGGCAGGTGCTATTATCATCTCCATTTCAACGGATACAGCTGAGGCACAAGGAAGTCAGTAACTCGCAGAAGGTCCCACAGCTGGAAAGGGCTCGAGCCAGGACGAGGGATCATTCTTATTCTCTGGTTCTAGAGGGAGGGCATAGCGCAGTGTTTGGGAGTTAGATGGAGGCAGGTTTTGCTGACAATAAGCAAAAATGTCCTAACAGTGGAATGGGGGAGGATTAGGGAACAGCAAGCGCTCTCTCTCTCTCTAAGCAGAGACGGCAAGACAGTTTATGAAATGTTTTAGCAGAGATTCCTGCATTGGGTGGCAGGTTGGACTAAATGCCTTTCCAGGTCCTTTCAAAGAACCCAAAACTTGTAAGTTTGGGTCTTGGTAGAGCTTCCAATAAGGGGCTGGATTCTTTGCTTATTTTCTTTTTGAACATGAACTTCCAAACTTCAGTGCATACCCTGATGTGTAAGCTGTTGAAGTACACTTTCAAGTTGATGTTTATGGACTTCCTCAGAACTCTCGAGGCACAGGAACATTATTTTCTCTATGGGGTTGTTTTCTTTTAGTTTTTTAGCTGACAGTAGTTGTAAAGGGCCTTTCTGACAGGCAACAAAATAACTTCCTAAGCTTTAGAAGAGAAATAATTTGCATAAAACACTCTCCCACACTTCTTTCTTTAATTTCAGACTAGAGGTATGCATCTTTTCACAAGGACTTCCCTGCCACGCTGCCCGTGAATGGCGCGTGTAGTGTGAAGACTACATGTGTGCCGTTAACAGTGATAGCATTTGGGCTGTTTAGAATCTGCCGCTTAGACTGAAATGACATGTGTGGCTTTGTTTCCAGGGTTACAGAAACATCTTTGGTCTATTTCCATGACTGTGTCCAGTGGAAACGCACTACTTCCTGCTCTTCAGAAAGCAGAGCTCTGCGACCACCCTCCGGGATAATGGGGGCGTCGGTGGTATCTCTAGCTGGAGTTGGCTTTGGTTGAGGCTTCACTATTTTCTGATAAAACTGACTTGGTTGTAGTTGATTATTTGACCTAGGGGTATAAAATTGACCTTGATGTTTTCCATGGGCAGAATATAAGGGCTGAGTTGCATATAGTTGTTTTTAAGGTCTTTGAGTAATAACTGTTTTAACTAAAGGTATAGAGGCTTAGAGATTGTCATATGTACAACTTAATTTATCATCACACCTACAATTAAGTAGTTAATTAAACTGTGTTAATTAACTTGAGTTTATTGAACATATACTATTTTTTACATAGACAATTTTTTAGAGCAGTTTTGCAGCAGGTTGACAGCAAAATTGAGTAGAAAGTACAGAATTCCCATATACCCCCTGCTCCACACACGCATAGCCTCCCCCACTAACAACACCCCCCACCAGAGTGGCACATTTGTTATAATCAATGAACCTACATTGACACACCATTATCACTGAAAGTCCACAGTTTACATTAGGGCTCACTCTTGCACATTCTATGGGTTTGAACAAATGTATAATGACATGTATCCACCACTATAGTATCATACAGAATAGTTTCACTGACCTAAAAATCCTCTGTGTTCCACGTATTCATCTCTCCCTCCCCCCAACCCCTGGCAACCGCTGATCTTTTTACTCTCTCTGCAGTTTTGCCTTTTCCAGAATGTCATATAGTTGGAATCATACGGTATGTAGCCATTTTAGATTGGCGTCTTTTACTTGGTAATGTATATATTTAAGGTTCTTCCATGTCTTTTCATGGCTTAATACCTCATTTCTTTCTAGCGCTGAATAGTATTCTGCTGTCTGGATGTACCACAGTTTATTTATCCATTCACCTACTGAAGGACCTCTTGGTTGCTTCCAAGTTTTGGCAATTATGAATAAAGCTACTATAAATATCTGTATGCAGGTTTTTGTGTGGACATAAGTTTTCAACTCATTTGAGTAAATACCAAGGAGCACAATTGCTGGATCATATGGTAAGAATATGTTTAGTTTTGTAGAAAACTCCCAAACTGTCAAAGTTTTGCATTCCCGCCAGCAATGAATGAGAGTTTCTGTTATTCCACATCCTAGCCAGCATTTGGGGCTTCGGGATTCTGGATTTTGACCATTCTCATAGCTGTAGTGGTATTTCATTGTTGTTTGAATTTGCAATTCCCTAAGGACATATGATGTTGAGCATCTTTTCATATGCTTATTTGCCGTCTGTATATCTTTTTGGTGAGATGTCTGTTCATATCTTTTGCCCATTTTTAATTGGGTTGTTTGATTTCTTAGTGTTGAGTTTTAAGAGTTCTTTGTATATTTTGGATAACAGTCCTTTATCAGATATGTCTTTTGCAAATATTTTCTCCCAGTCTCTGGTTTGTCTTATTCTCTTGAACATATACGATTTTAACAGTGCTCTGTTAGATGTTGTATGAGCATATAGAATATATTGAAGACAGAATTTCTCTGTTTTCTGTTGCCTGTTGGGAAGTACCTATTTCCTGGATGCAGAAAGATCCCCATTGCTTCTTTAATTGGCTGCTGGTGAAGCTCTTATTTGGATCGTGGGAGTGGTAAACATTCCAGAGAACTGGTATATTTGGGAAACTTGCTTGGATATTGTTTTATGTGGTGACAGTTCCACAATAAGTTATACTCTGGAGTCTTATGTATAGAAAAGCTTGAGACACTGAATTGTTTGGGAAGACAAAATGTCATTAGTGTTCTAAGAAATATTAATGACTGATATTTATATGTTCCTTTACATATCACTTTCACTGATATTACCTCATTTGAAGATTATGAAGTAGTGAGGACTTACCTAAGTAAGAAATATGGTAGTTTGGTCAAGAGAAAGAAATTTTATTTATCTGGCTTTTTTTGTTTCTGAGAAAGATTAGCCCTGAGCTAACATCTGTTGCCAATCCTCCTCTTTTTATGCTGAGGAAAATTGGCCCTGGGCTAACATCCATGCCCATCTTCCTCTACTTTATATGGGACGCCGCCACAGCATGGCTTGATAAGCGGTGTGTAGGTTCGTGCCCGGGATCTAAACCTGTGAACCCCGGCCACTGAAGTGGAGTATGTGAACTTAACCGCTATGCTACTGGGCCTCTATCTGGCTTTTTTTTTAAACTTTGGAATATTTAAAAATATTTAACAGGAGGGGATCATTTCCAAACAGTATAGAGTCACAGGTAGGACACTTCACATGATTTCACGTTTGGAGTCAGCATGTGCTTATCCTGAATGGCATAATATCAGCCAATGAACATAACACGCTTAAGCTTCAATAAGTATTAAACAAAACTCTTCAGTGTGTCCATTCATAGGCAGAAAATAGGGCCCCCAAACCCAATGTGAACTGGATGTCAGATCTGTTCTGTTTGGATGCACCATATTGCTCTAATCAACGGGGGCCAAGGTCATTTTGGAGCCTAATGTCCAAGTAAAATCTTAAATGAAAGGGAAACTCAAACCTTTAGCTGAGCAGTAATACAAACAGTAGTGAGACAGTGTAATTGTCAGGCTGACCAGGAGCCAGAGCCAGTATCTAGGATGTGTGCTCTCACACTGTCCGGTCCCCAAGAGAAAGAAACGATCGAGGTGCCCGATGTGCCATTCCCCTGGGAAAGCCAGAGTGAGGGAGGGCAAGATGGGGCAGGAAAGAGAGGGGACAATTGTGCCTCCGACCAGGAGGATATGCTGGGTCCCCCAACTGCAGATCCCTCTTCTTGGTGAGAGTGATACAAAAGTTCTTCAAAATTTCCCAGGCTTTGAGGTTCCCAAAGATAAGGATTGAAAAACAGTTGCAGAACATTACAACTAGAAGGAATCTGTGGCCAGCGCTCTGCAGTGCAAAAATCATGGGTGTGGGACCTCTGCACACCTGGGGTCCAGGCCTACTGTGTCTTTGTTAGTTATATGACCTTGGGCAACTTGTCTAAACCTCTGAGCCTCGATTTCTTCATTTGTAAAACTGGAATAATAATTTCTGCTCTTTAGGACTGTTACAAGGATGAATGATAATTTACGTCAAATATCTGGCCCATAGTAGGGACTCAATAAATGTTAAGTGGTTTTAAAAAATCATTCAGGCCTTATTCGTGTGTTTAATGATTCCGCTGTAAGGAAAGCCCAGGTGCACCTTCAATACGCTTCCGCTTCTACTGCTTTCCTCGGAAACGAAATACTGTGCATGGTGTTACCTCCTTCAGAGTGCTATTAAGCATGTATCCACTAGGACGTCTTCGCTTGCAAGTAGAAAAACCCCCACTTCAAACTAGCTTAAAAAATACAGTGAATTTATTGGTTCATGTAACTGGAAAGTCCTATAATGATGTCAGATTCAGGAGAAGCTTGGCCCAGCAGCTCTAGGTTGTATGGAAAGATCTGGTGTCTTTTTATTTTTGCTTTGCTACCCATGGTATAAGCTTTATTCCAAGTCTGTAGTTGCAAGATGGTTGTCAGCAGAAGTCTGGGTCCATCTATTAGAATTGAGTTTACTCTATATGATGGATTATCCACTATAATAGTGGCTGTAATGAGATGGAAGTATGTTTCCCCCCTGTTTAAGAGAGATCCAGAGATAGGCAGTCCAGGGCTGGTGTGGTGGCTCCATCATGTCATGGGCCCAGATGTCTAAGTTGATGCTCCACATCTCAGGGCATGGCTGCCTTTCTCGAGGTCACCTCAAGGTCAAAAATGACTTCTGGAGCTCCAACCATAACATCTGCATTCCAGGCAAGAGGAAGGAACATAAGAAAGGCTTCCCTCTTCTCTTGTAAGGAGGCTCGTTGCAAGTACCACACAACCCTTTTGCTTACATCTCATCGGCTGTAATTTAGTTACATAGGGCAGTTGCAAGGGAAACTAACAAGTAGAATCTTCTGCTGGACTCAAGTGTGTCCAGCTGGAAACTGAATTATTCTTATTCCCAAGAAGAAAAGGAGAATAAATATTTTAAGGCAACCAGCAGTTGTTGCCACTCAGGGCCACATGCTTCCTTATCCAGGCCCCGTGAACACAGAATGTCTTTTTTGGGAGCTTCGATGAAACAGAACAGATGTTTCTTTCTCGGAAGACCCTAGAGAACACACCTCATGTCTCATTGGCTCGGACTTGGTCTTGTACCCATCCTGGCACCACTCACTGTGGGGGAGCGTGTGTGGGGACAGTGAGTGCTGAATGGCTTGTGCACATGACAGCCCTCTCCTGGATGGAGGGCAGGTCTGGTTCCTGGGACATCCAGGACCCTTTAGGAAAAGGGAAGGGGCAATGGACGTCAGCACAAAGTGTTCCTCCCTCCACACTCCCCTCCCCAGCGCTCTTTTCACTACGCTAAACAATTCTAGGACTTTTAACCTCTCGATGAAAGCCTCAAATTTTAGATCCTTTCTTTATCTTTATGGATCTTTTCTGAATCTTCTCCAATCTTTCCTGGTTTACACTGGACGCAGTGGTAAGCAGGCAAATCTCCAAGCCTCTCTAAGCTTCAGTTTCCCCATCTATAAACTGATTAGGATCACGGTATCTACCTTTCTCCGAAGATCTAATGAGATGATGTGGGTATGCGTGGCACACAGCGAGCCTTGAATAAAGGCTACATAATAAACACAATCATAATTCCTGATTCTCGGGTCCTATTTTCCTATTTGCGTTTTTCTTTCTTTTGTGCTTGTTTCTTACCTGAAGCCTTGGAACCCTCTTTTTGTTCTACTCCAGCTTCTGTTTCTGTAGTTTGTTTTTCTCTCCTTAGAAATGCTTCTCAATAAACGCCCCTGTCTATTTCTGACCTCGTCTCTCATTTGCCAAGGTAGCTGTCTGTGCCTGGAGGTACAACAGCAAGAGAAAATGCTTCAGGAGGGCAGAGAGAAGAGGAGCTGCGAGGAGCTGGTGGAGGGACGGATGGTATGGCCGCCCCCCAACCCGGGGCCGCAGCCTCACCCCTGCTTAACCAGACGTTGACTTCTGGTTCCTAGGCTGAGTTACTTGGAAAAGGATGAAGAATGTGTCCTATTTGTTCATGTGAATTTACGTAAGAAACACACCCTCAGTCATTAGGCCTCGGAGCGAATTTGTGTACATACTGCTTAAGAGTTGACCTAGTGGGTTTATTTAGTTAGGAAAGTCAAAGGATGAGGCTCTCTCTCTTGAGGAGCTGAGAAAGCCTCCTCCAGTTGCATCGAGGATAGTTTGTCGTCACCTTCTTCCCTCCTTCCAGCCTTCCCTCCTTGCTTCGGCAAGGCCAGGGGAGCTGGGAGGACTTGCACTCAGTTTCCCATGCAAAGAGCTGCTCATGAATTCGTGCCCTCGCCCATACGGGAGGAGACCCGAGTTTCCCAGAATGCTGCCTGCAGTTCCGTCGTAATAATCAGGGAGGGGATAACAGCTGACATTGATTGCCAGCCACTCTAAGCACTTGCATGTATAGTAATAGCTAACAGTTAATGTGGTACGTACTATGTGCCAAGTGTAAAGTTATTTTATGTATATATTAATTTATGTTATTCCCTAATACTCCTTAGGATGAGTGACTACCAGCACCCTCATTTTACTGATGAAGAACTCAGCTCAGAAAGGTTAAGTAACTTGCTCGGGGTTATCCTGTTAGCGTCAGAGCCTGGATTCAAACTAAGATTGTTGGGCTCTGTGTTCTTAACTGGTAAACTACACTACCTCCCCATGAGGAGGTTTTAGTGTTATTATCGCACCCATTTTACAGATAAGGAAACCGAGGCACAGTGAGAGGAAGTAGTCCTGGATTCAAAAGGGGGAAGGGACTCCAGAGCCAGGGTCTTATCTGCTATGTCGTACTACCTCCTCCTGGGACGTGTGGGAACATCTCCTGATCCCACACATCATACAAGGAGTGATCTGAGGACCACTGCAATGGCGTAACTAACCTGGAGCAACTAGTGACAAGCACAGAACGCAGACCCCATCGGTGCTGGAGCGGAGGGAGGAAGGCAGCCCCTGTGAAGGCAGAGACAAAGCACTGCTCTGGTGCCAGGAGCAGAAACCACTTGTGCTTTCACTGCTTCCTTATCTCTTCTTCATTTCACCCAAAGCTGTTGGTTAGGAGGTCCTGGGACCTGCAGGGGGCTTTGAAGCATCAGACACCACGATCATAATCCTACCAGTTAAATAAGGGAACTAGCAAGGGAAGACGTCATTTAGAATGTGACTTATTTATTTACACCATGCCCTGTTGCCTAAAGGATTTACGACAGTGTACAGAAATGCCTTGACTCTGGGAAAGAGCATCGATTAGGCGTGTGTGATGGCGGCTAGAATCCCACCTCTCTCACTCCCCTTCCCACGGACCTGGACGGACCCTATCACCTTCCGGCTCCCTGGTTTCTTTACCTTTAAATTGGAAACGATGTCTTCCTGGTGGAATTGGGTGAGCATGAACGACAGTTCACGTAAAGTTCCTAGCACAAGGCTGGCCCACAGTAGGTGCTCGGTGAGTTTTGTTATTATTACAAGGCGGTGAGTGATGCAGCATAAGGAAAACCAAGGGGTTTCCCCTTAAGGTCCGGATGTGAGGCCCGTACCAAAATACCCCACGCACTACCCAGGACGGCGTGAAGAGAGGAACCTGATTGTTAAATCATTCAGGGGGCTCCTGAGAGGAAAACGGTGTGCTCGGAAGAGGCAACTTTCCAGGCTAAGGTGGGAAGAAAGATCTCTCTAGAGTCCTAAGGAGGATGCTGCGATGTTATAAACAGTGTCCTCAACAACTTCTTTAGAGCAAACGCAGTGACAAGAGCCACTGGCTGTCCCTAACAGAGGCTAATGGCAGCAAGCCACAGCATAATCCAATAGAAAGCACTCCACTGACAGCTGACGTAATAGAGTCCAGGCATACTGCTCCCGGCTGTTATGACTCCACTGGGGGCGAGGATAGGTCATGCTTACTGAGCACTGTGAGGGGCCAGTGAGAATCTGAGCCCTCTGCATGTGTTACCTCATTAAGTCTTACAACAACCACGTGAGACTGGTAATGTGATCATCTCCATTTTGCAGATGAGTAAACTGAGGCCCAGAAAACAGGTTAGGAAAGCTGCCCAGGGTCACTGAGCTCACGATCCCCAGCCAGGCTTCCCACTCAGGTGGGCAGGCTTGGCGCCCATGCCACTGACACTCTGTCACTCTGGGAAACTGATTGGACTCAACATCCTTGTGATGGTCCTTGTCAGCTGAGCCTTTGAGAAATCTTGGGTGGCAGTGAGTTCAGGAAAATGTCTAACTCCTGACGAGTTCCTGAGGGGCAGATGTTCTGTGGGGCCGGTTAGTGTGGAGCGGTGTGCTTTACCTGCCAGCCCAGATGGGATAGGACTGACAGAGTCTTGCTCAGGGCCTGGAACCGAAGGTGCTCATGACCTCAGCTCAGAAAAGGGGAGGGCAAGCAGAGTAGCAGGGCCAAGACTTGCCTTAGAAAGGGGTCTTCAATCCATTGTCAAACATAGACACGAGTGATAGAAGACCCAAATTTCTCTGTGTAGCATGGCTGCAGTAATTTGAGTCTGAAAAAATGTCAAGGCAGTTACATTCCTGTCTGGCTATTTAAAAAAAAAATGAATATATGGCACCCATAGGATACTCAGCACACATTCCTTTTGTGATTTTTGCCTAATATATTGGATCCCCTAAACCATCTGTCAGGAAACACTCCCAAAGACTCCCCACCCTGTAACCACTATCACAGTGGAATGTTCCAGAAAGGCCAAATATAGCACTGTGCTGTTTCTGCATGGTAGACATTGCATGGTTATAATTGTAACACAAGCAGGATGCTAAGTGGTGCAGCCTTCTGGGCTCCTCCTCTTCTCTGTGTCCCGATTGATTGGCAGAGTCCCACTTCCCCTTCTATGAGAGCTAGGCCCTCCTCAGGATTTCCCGAGACTGTCTCTGAGGGCTTGTAGTCTCCTGCTCAGCCTACCACCCCTGTCCAGGCTCGTCAGGTCCTGGTGGTGGCTACTTTTTCCCTGCCCGGTCACATCCTGCCATGCAGGGCCCCGATTCTCTATCCTTTGTGTCTCAGGCTGGGTAGGCAGCCCGCTTGTACTCAAAGTTTGGTCTAATGTGGAGGAATTGGAGCACAGCACAGTACAGGCAATGGCAGAAAGCCACATGTCCTGTCTCGTATCGGGATCACACGCCATGTTCCCTTAAGGCCCTGGCTTGCCATTATCCTCTTGAGTTTGCTCTTCCCCAGGAGCTGCTGTCTTCTCAACCAACTGCCTCCTCCAGTCCCCAGATGCAGTTACTTCCTTAGAGAGCAGAAGTTGCTTCATTCTTCCTTTTCCCCTTTTCTTCCCAGGCCGTGCCCAGAGCTCGCTTTTCTCACCCACCAAGTCTCATCAAGGCTCACATGGTGTGTTTCTTCTCTGTGAGATAATTTATGTCGTAATATGTGAAAGTGGCCACAGTCATGGTTTTAAATAGCATTTCCCCCACTACATCGTATGTATCAGAGTTTACAGAATAGTTGGGAATTAAATTTTTATAAAGTAAGGACAAAATAATGATATAATAAAAATGACCAGAAATGAGTTATCAAGCCATGAAAAGACATGGACGAAACTTAAACGCATATTACTAAGTGAAAGAAGCTAATCTGAAATAGTCACATACTGTATGATTCCAACTATGTGACATTCTGGAAAAGGCAAAACGACAGAGACAGTAAAAAGATCTGTGGTTGCTGAGGGTTGGTAGAGAGAGGGATGAACAGGTGGAGCGCAGAGGATTTTTAAGGCAGTGAAACTAATCTATATGATCCTATAATGGTAGATGCATGACATTATACATTTGTTCAAACCCATAGAATGTGTACCACCAAGAGTGAACCGTAATGCAAACTATGGGCTTTGGGTGATAATGACATGTCAATGTGGGTTCATCAATTGTCAAGAATGTGCCACTCTGGTGGGAGTTGTTGAGAATGGAGGAGGCTGTGTGTGTGAGGGGGGCGGGGGGTACAAGGGAAATCTCTGTACTGTCTGCTCGATTTTGCTATGAACCTAAAACTGCTCTAAAAAATAAAGTCTATTTTTTAAAAAATGACCCCAAGCAAGAGATGTCCACACAGGATAACTACGTAAGGAATGGTGGTGCTGAGAATAAGGCAGGAGAAGAGGAGGTGGCTGTCGGCTGGGGTGGCCCCACTAGGCTTTCTGGAGAGAACGTGCAAGTTGGATTGAGTAATGAGGGATGGAAGGGATTGGATGAATGGAGAGTGAGAAGGAGGGTGCCACAGGGAGAAGGAACGGCCTCGGCAAAGGCACGGAGGTGGCATGACGCACGACCCACAGGACTGAGAGGTGAGCAGGAGTCCAGGCTGGTGGGATGAGCAGGGATCCCCACTAGGTGAGGGAGAAGCAGCAAGCCAGCTGTGGAGACCCTGCCAATTGTTTCCTGGTAGCACATCTGAAGTGATCGTGTTGATTGCGGTTCCCTGCGTACGAGACACTCAACAATGTAATCTGCTAGGATGCAGCTCTCTAATTAAATCTATTTTCTTACAACATGTGTTTGTTTATTACCGAGAGCTGTGATAACTTGAGGGTGTCATGTCAACCTTGTCTCACGCACCAGCTGAACTCAGTGACACTAGCATCTTGGATCCTGACAGATGGGGTGTTATTACTGAACCACAGGCAGGCTGCCCAGGGCTGGACCGCTGCTCAAGAGGTGCTTCATCTGCAGTGTGGGCCGACTTGAGTGAAGGCAGCAGAAATGCCTAGAGTTGGAACCCCACGCCAGTGTCACTTACACCAGTGCTTCTCAAACTTCAGCCTGTGTCTGAGCACCTGGAGGGCTTGTTACAACTTAGAGTTTTATGACTACTTACCCCTAGAGATTTGGCTTCAGTAGGTCTGGGGCAGGGTGGAGAATTTGCATTTCTAGCAACTTCCTAGGTGATGCTGCTGCTGCTGCTTGGGAGATCACACTTTGAGAACCACCAGTCTACTCCAGAGCCCTATTGTTAACTTAGAAAGCTTTTTCTCTCCAGTTCTCGTGTCTGTAATGGTGTGCCCTGAAGAACTTCAGATTTGGGAAGACAAGTGGGTTGAAGCCAAAAGGTGGAAACAACCCAAATGTCCATCAACAGGTGAATGGCCAAACAAAATGTGGTATATCCATACAACGGAACGTTATTCAGCCATAAGAAGGAATGAAGTACTGACACATGCTACCACATTCCATTGGTGAATGGAAGAAGCCAGTCACGTAAGACCACATCTTGTATAATTCCATGTGTATAAAATGTCCAGAACAAGCAAATTCATAGAGACAGAAAGCAAATTGGTGGTTGCCAGGAGTTGGGGGTGGGAGGGAATGGGGAAGGGCTGCTGATTGGGTTCCCATTTGGGATGATGAAAAAGTTCTGGAACCAGACAGTGGTGATGGTCACACAGCACCGTGAATGTACTTAGTACCACTGAATTGTACACTTTAAAATGGTTAAAATGGTCCATTTTATGTTATGTGTATTTTACCATGATAAAAAATAAAAAAAGTGAATGGAGTGCTGTTTTAACTCAAATTGTGCGGCCATTTGAAAGGCTTACAGGAGAAAGCTTGGAAACGCAAAGGGCCTAACCCAGTGGTCCTCAGCCCTTATTGCATGAAGAATCACCTGGGGAGTTTTACACTATGTCCTGGTCTTAGGTGCAGCTAAGATCAATTAAATCGAAATTTCTGGAGGCGAGATCTAGGCACCAAAAATTTCAGAATTCACCCCTCGATGATTCTAATGTACAACCAGGGTTGAGAACACTGGCCTAAAATCTCAAGGGCCAAATGGGCTGATGATCTACATGCAAACTGGCTTGAACTTCATCACAGACAATGCACCTTCATCTTCTCCGAAACCGGCTTGGAAGTGGCGTGCAGAGGAGAACGAGTAGGCTTTGGAATCAGTTTGAAAATTGGCTTCGCTACCAACTAGCTGTGTGACCTTGGGCAAACCACATAACCTCTCTGAGCATTTGTTTTTCCTATGGGAAGGAGGACTCTGTTTTCTCCTATGGGAAGAACACTACTTCATAGGGGTTTTGTGAGGCTTACATGAAACAGGTCAGTTACCCAGTTAAAACAGTGTCAGACACTGTTGAGTCATTATGTGTCTCTTTGCATCTCCTTCTAGACCGGAAGGGAGACCCAGTGCCTTATCTGTGTGAAACCCTAGCACCGCAGTGCCTTGTACTATAAGTTCAATGTTCTCCCTCCACCTGAGAGGAGGGACATGTTTAGATTGGGAATTAGTGTTAATGGCCTCTCAAATCCATAATCTGGAAGTGCAGGAGGTCGTGAGCCTGGTAGAAGTCCTTTTTGTACTTCCTTTTGTGTACCAAGCTTTATAACGATAAATATACTCTAAGATACAAACAGATAAAATTCGTACACAAATTCCTGACAATAAATAAAATCATTTGGATTATTTCATGTTTCTGTTCAGTCCTTATTCGTAGGTAATATAGGTAATATATTTTTATTCAACTACAATTATGGCATAGATACAATTTTATATTCTGCTTTCTTTTACTCGGTAGTTTATCTTCTGCATTTCTCATGTTTCTGTAGTTCTTAATTATTGACATTTTATTGGCTTCATAGTATTTCATTGAGTAGCCTTACTATAATTTACTGTAATATTCCTCTATTGTTAAGCCTTTTAATTGCTTCCAAATTTTCAATATTAGAAATTGTGCTCAGTGAAAATATTTCTGCATACAACTTTTAACTTCCTTTGGCTTATTTACTAAAAATAAAATTCCCATAAATTATTGGATCAAGGAGTCTGAATATTTTAAGGCTCTTGAATGCACCCTCAGATTGCTTTGGTAAAGGATTGTATCAATTTACACTGCCACCGCAGGGTGTGGGTGTATCATTTTCAACAAGTTGCCAGCACTGAATTTCACCATTTTAAAAAGGTTTACAAATTGTACTGCTATAATCTAATTTAATATAAGCCAATGAATTACTGTGTCCAACTTTTTGTCATGCATAACATTCCTTCCCTGTTCTTCTTCTGGTAGCATCCCTGCTATTTTGTAAACTGCTGGAGGGCAGTTTACAAACCTTGCACATCGTAGAAAATCAATGATTACTTTTTGAAGCAATGAATAATTCAGGCAATCTCTCTTCCCAATAATTCTTTGGTTTTCTAATAGCAGAGGGTTTTTTTTAAATAAACTAAATTATACTTTATTTCACTTACGTTGGCAGCCTCAGAGAGCTCTGTTTGCTGGGAAAACGTATGAAGATTTTCACTTGGGAGGAAGCAGACCTCCCCCACACCTCAAAAGGAAAGCAACAAAATCATTCCTCTTTCCTCCAGCCTCTCTCCGCACTCCCATCTCATTTCCTGTCGACTCCTGAAGAGCCAGCTTGAGATGAACCCAGGAAAAGCTATTTGTAGAGTGTATGGGAGGAGAATGAACACCAATAGGCCTTCCTATGCTATGTAGCTTGGTTTTTGCTCTTGCAAGCAGGAGGTTTGTGCATGCCCAGATGGCAGTATTTGTGCTTTGGACCCATTGACTGGGACAGTTCTTGGTGATGAAAAGCTGCTGCGAGTTCAGCAACACTCTTAAATAACTATGTATGTATTTTATTAATTACAACAGCATCTGTATTAACTTCAAAAATAGAGGTAAAAATATGCAGGAGACCCATTTATCCAGCTACACACAATATTTGGTGCACATTTGCATCCTCAAGTTCTTTGTCGTCCTCTGTACAAAGTTGGGAAATGCTGCTCTGAGAATAAGCCAATATCTCAATATTGTGACTAAGAGATGCTTACCCAGTCAGGATGACTAGGGAAGTGCTTGTCATTTTAGTTAGTACTTGACTAGTGTTTAATAGGCTAACCTGCTTCCCACTAGGCCTTGGCACTCCTCCCTAATTTTTGAAGATGGCTAATTTGAAAAGTCCACTTCCTGCCTGTCCAAGCTTCTCCTCGTTAGTGACAACAACAGACAATTAACGGCATTTCTTAAATGTCTGGCTGCCCGAAGTAACATCTTCTGCCAACTAAAAAGTAACAAAGCCTGCACCTCTCCTCTCTTCCCTTCATTGACCATAACATCTTGACATCTTCCTCTGTCTCAGGCTTTGTCTAAGAATTAGCTTACTTCTCAAAACAGAGTACGTCATATGTTTCTTTTGGGGAGGGATTGTTTGTGACTATGAGTTTCAAGAGAAATTAATGCTGCTGGTTTGCAGAGAGTTGACATATACCTATGTTCCCCATGGATCCACATCCTCTCCCAGATAAGGAGTTCTTATATCTTGGCCATGCCTGGGGTGTTGCAGGGATGGGGTAACTTACTTTTTGCACTCTTTCCCCTTCCCCATTTCCTACAAAGACACTCTGGCCCTCGTTTACTGTAGCTTCACTCTTAGAAATTCAACTCAGGATATATGACGTCACGGATTCTTAAACTCAAGGAAACAGAGAAGGTATAACCCACAGGTTTCCAAGCCTGACTTTTCATCAGAGTCTCTTGGCAAACTTTTCTGAAGTACATATTCTTGCTCCTACACTTGTTCTGATTCATTAGGACTGTGTGTGGACATGAAACCTGCATTTTGTTCGTTTGGTTTTTTTTACTTACTGGATCACCAGTTTATTATAAAAGGATATAACTCAGGAAGAGCCAGATGGAAGAGATGCACAGGGCAAGGCATGTGGGAAGGGTGCCCTTCCATTCCCTCTCCAGGCACTACTCTCCCAGCACCTGCACGTGTTCACCAACCCAGAAGCTCTGAAACCTGCATTTTTAAAGCTTTCCTTATGCTTCTGATGATTAGCCAGGTTTCAGAACCACTAACCTAACCAGGCTCCCAGGGCAAGACTCCCTTGAATATCATCTCTGGCAGGTGGTTATGCAACCTGCACTGGAATACCTCCAAGCCATGGGGCACTCACTACTTCTCACAAGTGGCCTGAACTAAAACAGCTCTTCCTTATGGTGAATTGAAAGGCATCTCCACCACAAAAGTTTCTATCTATTGGTCTCAATTATGCCTTCTATAGCAACACAGAAAAAAGTTATTCCTACTTTTTACCCAAACACTTGAAAACAGCTACTGTTTCCTTCTTAGGCTCTCTCTTCCCATTTCTGGGTTCTTAGTCCTGGTTGTCCTCCTCTGAATACAGTCAGAGTGAGTTTATAGTGAGTTTAGATATGTCTTCTAGATGATCTCTCATGAGAACTTTATGGAGTAGCTATCTTCCTGTGTTAGAGATGACTGAGGGCCAGTGAAGTTAAGTGACCTGCCCTGGTTCCTACTAATAAGTAGCTGAATTGAAATGTGAACAATCTGTCTTACTCCAAATTCTGCACTCTTAATTAACATGTCATACTCTTGACTTTTTCTTTCTTTGATTTTAAATGCAAATAAATAGATGCTAAATGAGTGTTAAATTGAAGTGTATAAAAGTGCTCCCCTGCCCCAATTCTACTCCCTAGAGGCAGCCGCTGTTGAATTTGCCAAGTCCCTCTTAAGCATGCCACTGAAGGCTGGATGTTATGTTCATGGCAGAGGGAACTCTGCCTCCTTCCCTCTGGACTCCATTTGCAATGACTGCAGCCTTCAAGTGCATTGTAGGCTTGGAGCAATGAGTAGGTCTCTTTGCTCATTTTGACCCTATAGGCAAGGAAACTCTTAGTTTTTTGTCTGTTTTAATAAACTGCTATTGATTCAGGTTTCATTCATTTTGTATCCTTGCAATGCATTTCTTGATGGTAAAAGAAGGACTTCATATCTATCTCCATTATTTTTCTTGTTGGTCGTGACCTATCATTCCAACTGAGATATAGATCCTTTAGCCTCCCAATTGGATCACCCGTTAAACTATCTAGCTCAATGTCATTCTCATATTTTAATAGCTATAATGTCTCTTATTGTCCAAATCATTGATAAAAGTTTTATTGAAGATAGGACCAAGGATAGAGTCTTTGATCACCTGTAGGTGAATCAATCAACCAATTAATTAATAATTCTGGGCTACAGTTATTCAACCAAGGCAAACACACCTCATTGTATTACCATTCAGTCCTGTCTATAAGGACATGAGAAATTTGGTCAAATGCCTTTCTGTCCACTGCATTTTCCTGGTTAATTAAACTAATAAGCCTATCCAAAAAGGGAAGCATTTAATTTTCTACTTAGCAAACCCAATGTGAGTTCCTACTTATCATCACCTTTCCCCTTTAAGGTTCACATCTCTTTTATAGTCTATTCTAGAATTTTGCTGTGGACTTATATCAACTCACTGTTTTGTCAGGCTCTGAGTGACTCTGAAAGGGGCTGGGTTCAGGCTGGGATGTGTTGCGGTGGCACCTGGAGTGGCAGGCAGGGCCAAGGCCAACAGGGTGGTGAATGAAGGCAGCTTCAATGGTGAGGTGGGTGGGTTGGTTAAGTGCGTAGGTGTGGGGGCTGGTTAATTAGAGTGGAGAGTTGACTAGTGGTCAGTGAGGGGAACTGAAGAATCCACCCTAAGGATGCATCAAGAGGCAGGGAAAGAGCAAGAATGGAACAAAGGCAGATGTTCCTTCAGGGAGCAAACCAGCTGGGCACGGAAGGCTGGAGACTAATGTTTGACTGAAAGCAAGAAACCAAGAAAGCCCAAGGATGGGGGAGGTGAAGCTGACGAAAGTTAAGAGTGAGGATTGGTCTTGGAGAAGTAGCCTGCCTCATCGGGCCTTGTAATGGGATAACTTCATTCCCTGTCTCAGCAAATGACACTAACTACCCAACTGTCCAAACCGGAAATCTGAGTGTCCTCCTAGGGTCCCCCTGCTCTCTCTGCCTTCCCATAGCCAGGTTAATTACCAAGCCCTGTATTTGTCAGAACTGCCTGTTCTCCCCATTGCTCTGAGCCACTGTCACTCACTCTGAATCACTACATGGCCACCTCACTGGTCCTCTTGCCTTCAGATCTGGCTTCCCATTCAGTCTCCACACTGGTGGATTCAGTCCTTATTTTGAAACACAAACTTCATCACATCTTTCCCCTGCTTAAAAATCCTTCAGTGGTTTTCTATGACCTTCAGAATAAAATCAAGCCCTTGAGCATGAAATAGCTGCCCCTCGCTAGGGATGCCTCACCTCCCGCTCCCTCCCGCCTCATCTTGCACGCCTCAGGCTCTGCTGGTCCATGTGCTGGGTGGTCGTATTGTAGACGCTCTCTGTTATGCTATTGAACATATTGCTCCTGCTGCCAGAAATATCTGCCCCCACCTTACCCCCATCCACCTGACTAATTGCTACTCCACTTAGCGTGTCTCCCCTGCCTACCACCTGCTTCCCCTTCCCATTGTGAAGAACATTACCTTCTCTGAGCACCCTTGTTTTATTTCTTTCATAGGACATAATCACTCTATATTGTAATAATTGATTTATTTGCTAGTTTCCCCTCCAGGTTGTAAGCTTTTTGAGGGCCAGAAAATGTCTTGGGATCCCTAGTACTTAGCAGCCAGCCCTTGTGGTCCAGTGGTTAATATTTGTTTCTGGGTTCCTTTCCCGGTCAGGGAACCACACCATCTGTCTGTCGGTTGTCACACTGTGGCAGCTGCATGTTGCTGTGACGCTGAAAGCTATGCCACCGGTATTTCAAATTCCAGTAGGGTCACCCATGGTGGACAGGTTTCAGCAGAACTGCCAAACTAGACAGGTTAGGAAGAAGGACCTGGCCATCCACTTCTGAAAAAAATTGGCTGTGAAAACCCTATGAATAGCAGCAGAACATTGTCTGATATAGCGCCGGAAGGTGAGAAGACCAGGCGGGGTTCTGCTCTGCGGTACACAGGGTCAATAGGAGTCAGAATCGACTTAACGGCACTAACAACAAAAAGTGTGGGGCACATGGAGGAGAAAAAAAAGTGTTTGTTGAGTCCAATTGTTCATACATTCAATATTAATGAGAGAACAACCCTTTTTAAAGACCAGCCCTTTAAATGGTCTCTATCTTGAGGCATTATTTTCCCCTATCTAAAGCTCAGTCTACCGGGTCATGATACTTACTGGTGACAGAAAGGCATCAGTATTTAAAGGTCATGTATACAGGAGGTACAATACTAGGTCAAATCTCCTAGTTCATAGGGAACTGAAGCTTTTTAGTATCTTTGACCAGGATAGGAGGCAGCCGGGTGCTATGGCTGTGACATGGTCTCAAGCTTGGTGGCCAAGAGGAGAGGATGATGAAGAAGGAGGTGGATTTGGGGGGTGGGGAGTACCTATTCAATCATCCGCCAGAATGGATGACATAGGCAATGGGAACTAGGACTAGAGCAGTGTTATTCACCTTCTTAGAGTTTTGGGTATATGGAAGAATTGGGTGAATTGGAAGATTTTGGTGAATATCTATACTAGGTTTCTGACATGGAGAGTTTCTCCAGGGAGACAGTTTGTTCAACTTAATCTTATACACAGACCTGACCTTGTGTAAGACTGTGTACAAATTGCCCCATCAACAGGACCTTCATACTGGTAGTTATTCCTAGCATAATGGCTTTAGGAGATTTTGGGGCCGGCAGGAACTGGGGTAAATGTAGCAGAACAAATGGGTGTTATATGGAAAATTTAACTGTAAGAAGCAGTGACAGCTTGGTGATTGTGGTAGTAAAGCACAGAAGAAAAGTCATCTGTAACTTCTACTTTGCAAAAATTGGGATATAAACTGAGACTACAGTACTGAAGCAACCCCACTGGGAGATTCATAAAAAAGAAATGCATTTCATATACACATCTGGGCAGTTGTAGCCACTGTGGGTTTCTTGCACGTCTGATAGAAAATGAGCTATGTTAGTGAATGCATTAGCCAATATGATTAGCCAATTGTAGTGAAAGGCTCCACCTTGGGGAGTTCGGGATAATACAAGTTACACCCATAATCCAGTTACTAGGTTGAGTTACTGGGCATATGGCACAGACTGAATGGAGAGTTGACCCAGGAACTCTCCTTGAATACGTCCATTTTTGTAGACATCTCCTTCTAGAACTGCTAGAAGTTCCAATTTACAAATGTAATGGCGGTGCAAACTGAGAGGTAAGGCCCGGCCACCATATCTGAGAGTTAGGGGTTAGGTAGAAAGCGTACTCTAGGATTGGCACAGTGGCCAAGCAGTGGCCATGGTCTGTGCCCTTCACTGCTGTTCTCTGTTGAGAGATGCAAAGACAGCAAGGCTGAGTTTTGGCACATTTCTTTTTGGCAAGAATGTGGGCATTCTTGCACATTGAGCCTGCTACCTTGAATAGGACCAGGTAGTCAGTCCTGTGAGCCAGAACAGAAAATCTGTGGTTCTGGATGCTCAGGATGCTGTGTGTGTTGATGTTGAATCAATGGGTTTGATGCTTAGACGGAGCCTCTCAGACTCTAGAAATGCTTGAGTTTGCAGTGATCCATGCATGGTATGATAGAGAGCCTGATCCTTATCCTTCAAGATGGGATTTACAGGATCAAAATATGACTTTAAGGGGTCGGCTCCATGGCCTAGTGGTTAAGTTTGGTGTGCTCCACTTCAGCGGCTCGGGGTTCATGGGTTCAGATCCTGGGCCCAGACCTATACCACTCATCAGTCATGCTGTGGTGGCAACCCACATACGAAATCAAGGAAGATTGGCACAGATGTTAGCTTAGGGCTAATCTTCCTCAAGCAAAAAAAGAGGAAGATTGCTAACAGATGTTAGCTCAGGGTGAATCTTCCTCAGCAAAAAAAAAAAAAAGAAGAAGAAGAAGACTTTGATGGCCAAGTTCTCCTTTTTCCCAGATGGTTTAGATCTGCCCTGTCCAATATGGTAGCCAGTAGCCACATGTGACTGTTTATATTAAATTGAATTGGTTGATCAAAATTAAAAATTCAATTGCTTAGTCACATTAGCAACACTTCAAGTGATTAGTAGCCATGTTTAGCTAGTGGCTACTGTATTGAAAAGTGCTGATTACAGAACATTTTCATCATTGAAGAAAGTTCTGCTGGACAGAGCCGCTCTAGATCTCTTTGAAGAAAAATACTTGGAAAGTCATGCTCCTCCAGGGTCTCCATGTTGGTGGCTTTTAGACCAGGTGTGGAGAGGAGAGGTCCAGTTGTGATGATGGAGGGGTCCTCCCTCTCCCAGGAAAGGTTGCTGTGAGTCAGAACAGAGGTAAATCATTTCTTCAGGTCTGCCAAGATTCAGTGGATGACTCCTGACAGTTGTATTGTGGGAGGTCCTCAAAATATAAACACTGATGATCTTGAAGCTGAAGGGGGAAGATGTGTTGGGGATGATGTTGATCCATCTGGATGTCATGCTTGAGGCTGATATGGCCCAGAAATTTGACTTCCACTGGTTAAAAAAATGTACTTCTATGGTTTTGTATTTAACCTGTAAATCCAGAAGCATGTCAGGGCTTTTTGGACAAAGAGTGAGAAATTAACATATACTTGAAACATTTCCCTAAAAGATCATGCACTACTGTCCCCTACGTGTTGCAGGCTTCAGTACATATTCTTTGACAAATAATTTGTTCTGTGATGCTGCTAAGTATAACAAATGAAAGATGGTCCTTCTCTTAATGAAATTGTGATATACGACACCAATCTTATAAACTCTAATTTACAAACCCTACAATTATGAGAGGCACTTAAAGTATAAATAGCATTAAGATTACCCTTTACCTTTGTGGTAGGTGGAATAATGGCCCCCAAAGATGTCCATGTCCTAATCCCCAGAATCTGTGTATACGTTACTTTATGTAGGAAAAGGGTCTTTGCAGGTCTGATTAGGTTAAGGATCTTGAGATGGGGAGACTATCCTGGATTATTTGAGTGGATTATCCAATGTAATCACAAGAGTTCTTAAACGTGGAGAACCTTTCCTGGTTATGGTCACACGAGAAATGTGCCCAACACAATAAGCGTCAGAGAGATGAAGCGTTGCTGGCTTTGCAGATAGATGGAGGGGCCATGACGTGAGAAGTGTGACCAACACAAGAAGCGTCAGAGAGATATAGCATTGCTGGCTTTGCAGGTAGACGGAGGGGCCATGAGCCAAGGAATGTAGGTGGCCTCCAGAAGCTGGAAAAGGCAAGGAAATAGATTCTCCTGGAGAGCCTGGAAAAAATACAGCCCTGCCCACACCTTGATTTTAGACTTCTGACCTACAGCAGTCTAAGACAATAACTTTTTGTTGTTGAGCCTGCTATGTTTGTGGTAATTGTTAACAGTAGCAATAGGACTAATTCACTTTTTATAGAGTAGAGGATTATTAAAGAACTTGTTTTGAAAATATAACTGTTAAGAAGATGGAATATTCATGTCCACCAACCAGTGCATTCTTAGCTTGTAGGCAATTCTGTATGAAGCCAAATTATAATAAAATTGTTGTTTGGTGAGCATAGAAAACTTGCTCAGGGATTAGGTTGAGTCCAGAAGGCTATTGTGTCTGCTTCTACCCCTCACTTATCTGGGTAGGTGGAAAGCCTCTGAAAGTGTAATCCGGTAGAGAACATGTCTGCCAAGAACTGGCCTAGTGAATTGGGCACCAGCCGTGCGTGGCTGTGGCATTGAAAGCCTTCTAGCCATTTCATGGCCTTAGCTCCCCCGTTTTATTTTTTCACAAAGTGGACCAAAGAAGATGAATAGAAAAGAAATCATTGTGAAAAACTTGGTCTTGATGAACTCTTTGTGGGGGCAGTGTGCGGGTACCATGGAATCCGTACCCCAGTGTACACCAGTGTGAGGCTGGTGGAAATGCTCATCACGAGCAAAGAAGTCAGGATCACAGCTTCTGAGGACTGGACATGTTCTCAACTCTCAAATATGAAATCATTAATGGCCTTGACATTTATGGTGTTAGCCTTGGCTCAGATAAGAATGCCCTTGAGCCTTACCAGGCTCTCCAAGGTCCCTCAGTAGACCATGGCTAGGACTCTGGGACATGGGGCTCCGTCAACGATCCTTTATTTTGCTATGGCATAGCACCTGCTTGGCTTCCAGAAGTCATTGCTTCGCCTTCATAGAGAAAAGATGTAATTGCTGCCATGAGAAACTCTGGAGTGATGCCCACCAATTCTAACTCCCACTGGCTGGCTGACCATTTGTCCACTTTTTTCCATATAATAACAGCTTTATTATGAACTTGACTTCACATACAAAGTTAGAATGGCAATTACACTTAAAATGAACTCATTAAAAAGTTTAAATATCATATTATAGATATACAGTATCCAAAATTCCAGAATGTATTTAAACAGGTAACAGACATTGCTACCCCTCTTTGGACAGATAGAATGACAGCATTGCTGAAACTGGCTCCCAGACAAGTTTGGACCATCTGCTCCCATATCTTAGGGAAGAGAGGAAGTCATGATACAGCCATTGTGGTTGCAGTGATTCATGGATAGTTGTTCCTATAACAATGCCAAAATTGGGCTCACATTTTTCACTTTGTGAGGCAGATGATGACTGCTGCTTTCTTCTGTTTCTTAACAGCCACCACTCAAGGTATTGACATTATACCCCTTCATTCCAAAAGGTACCAGAGATGGGAATATAAGCCTCTTCACAAAGCAAAGCACCTCAAATTCATAGATGGTTTCCAATGTTGGTCTACAATTGATCTTAGATAATATGACAACATCACTTCCTAGAAGTCTCCTTGGTCCATTTGGTCCACCTGGTCTCCTCTAGCTGCAGCAGAAGGGGTCATGATTTCTTCCATTTCGTGGCTCAAACTGCCATGATTGGGCCTTGAACCAGGATGGGGCCCCGATTCCTGCTGCTCGGCTGGGCTGGGCAAGGCAGGGCTGGGTACACAGGTGAGGCTAAGGGTAGAATCAAACCTGGAGGGGGTGGGGTGCTGTCAATGGGCTGGCTAGCTTAGAATGAGGTTGGCAAGCATTTGGTCAGCAGGGTTGGGAATTAAGACTGAGGACTGGCTGAGGGTAGGTCAGGGGTCCTGGCAGCGACACACTTGGGATGAAGGGAGAAGCATGCAAACAAGCCAGGCTGGGAAAGCTCTGCGATGGGACTGAAGTCAGGCGGGTGCACAGCAGGCAAGCCGAGGTCGCAGTGGGAGGCAGTGGGGTGCCACGGTCGAGAGCACGGGTTTTTCATTCACGTGGAAGACTTGAGTTTAATCCTGTCCTGTCAGTTATTAGCAATGTGATTTGGGTCAACTTACTTAAACCTGTCCCAGTTAAATCGTCTCTAAAATTAGAACAATAATATGTATCCTGCAGGTGATTTTAAGAATTAGAAATGATGCATATGAAGCACCTCACACACTGTTTCTTCAACTGTGTTTATGGATGTAGTTTCAGGGGTCCAAATGTTCTCTACAAAAATTTTATTTTTTGTTCTCAACTTTCTTTTTTTTGAACATAGACCTTATTTTTTAGAGCAGTTTTAGGTTCATAGCAAAATGGAGCAGAAAGCACAGAATTCTCGTGTATCTGCTGTCCTATACACGTGTAGCCTCCCCACTATCCGCATCCTCCACCAGAGTGGCATATTCGCCGCAATCAATGAACCTACACTGACACATCATTATCATCTAAAGTCCCTGGTTTACATTAGGGCTCACTCTTGGTGTTTTGCATTCCATGAGTTTGGACAAATGTATAATGACATGTATCCACCACTGTAGTATCAATCAGAATAGTTTCACTGCCCTAAAAATCCTCTGTGCTCCACCTGTTTATCCCTCCTTTCTTCCCCCCGATCCCTGACAACCACTGATCTTTGTATAGTCTCTATAGTTTGGTCTTTTCCAGAATGTCATATAGTTGGAATCATACAGTATATAGCCTTTTCAGATTGGCTTCTTCTACTTAATAATATGCGTTTCAGGTTCCTTTATGTCTTTTCCTGTCTTGACAGCTCATTTTGTTTTAGTGAAGAATAACATTCCAGCATCTGGATGGGCCGCAGTTCATTTCTCCACTTACCAGCTCTTAACTTTCAATCCAGTGCTTTTCAAATGGGGGTCTTTGGATCTCTGTCTGGGCTGAACATGTATTCTTGAGGACTCATGAGTTTTAGAATTTGAGAAACACTCGCCTAGTAGGCTCAATAAATGTAAATAGTAGGTGCTCAATAAATGTAAATGATTAATGACAGGATCATTTCTCACATAAGTGAAGCTAAAAGTGTAGTGAAGCAGGGCTGGGCTGAGGCCTGTGTTCACAGGATTTATCCCAGAGAGGAGAGTCTGGTCAACTGGATTTGCAGTCAAAGCTGCTTTTTTCTGGGCAAGGCGAGTTTGAGCTTCCTGGACAGCTGCCCGCGGCTGCCCAGTCTTCAAGGGGCACACCCCTGGGGCTGATGCTGGACACCGCAGTGACCTGACAGTTTTTGAAACTTGGAGTATTTTCTCATCGTGGGTTTTCTGGCACTCTTCCCTTGTTCTGTGATTTCCAGAGATTACAGTCTCCTCAATTGCTTCTGCAAAGTCTTCCAGTTCCCTGGGCTGTAGTTCATGGGGCCTGGAGACCTGAGCTCATTTAGAGCTGCTTGGGGCTCCCTCACTATCTCTCCATCCATCTTCAGCTTCTGTTCCCTCTTAGCCATCTGTGTTCTGTTTTACTGGTGCTGCAGATTCTGCTTCCAGATGGCAAAGACAGGAGTAAAACCACAGCTGGGCAGTTCCATCATCTGTCCCCCAGCTACTCCAGCCACTGACCTCCTTGCTCATCTTCTTGCCCCAAACTTAATTCTGTGAGGCCCGTTTTTGCTCTCTGAGTATTTCACAGGCCTGAGGCCAGAGCTGTAACAGCACCCTAGCCTCTTCGCTCCTGTCCTTCTGATGTGCTTCTCTCTCCACCTCCTCATTGAAACATTCCCCGTGCTGACACAGAAGGGTTGTAGGTACCTCTTCGAGGTTCATTTGGATCATGCCTTACTATAATTTTCAGAATTTCATTTTTCAGAATCCTCTGTATTGCAAGTCATATTTCCTTTTAGCGCTGGGGTTCTCAACCCCAGCTGCACATTGGAAGGACTTGAGCAACCTTTAGAAAGCACCTATGCTTGCCCCCAACACAGACCAAATGAACCAAATCTCTGGGGCAGAGCCCAGGCATGGGTATTTTTTTTTTAGCTTTCCCAGATAATCATAAAAGGAAAAAAAAATTGTTAAAATAGACTTCATCAACATTAAAAACATCTGCTCATCAAAAGATACTGTTAAGAAAAAGAAGAAACAAGTCACAGACTGGGAGAGAATATTTGCCACACAAATATCCGACAAAGGACTTGTATGCAGCATATGTTAACAATTCCTGCAACTCAGTAATAGAAAGACAAACAGCCCAATTGAAAAACTGGCCAAAAAACTTGAATAGGCATTTCACAAAGGAAAATGGATAAATAGCTAATAAGCCTGTGAAAAAGTGTTCAACATCATTAGTTATCAGGGAAATGCAAAATAAAACCAAAATGAGATATCCACTAATGGCTAAAATTTTAAAAAACTGACAACACGAGGATGCAGAGCAACTAGAACTTTCATTCATTTCTGCCAGGAGAACAAAATTGTGTGACTACTCTGGAAATTTGTCTAGCAGTTTCTCGTAAAGTGAAATATACACCTACCCAATGACAGAAACACTACTTCTAGGTGTTTATCCAAAAGAAATGAAATTATGTACACTAAAAGACTTAGTAGCCTCATTAATAATAGCCCCAAACTGGAAACAATCCAAATCTTCCTCAACTAGAGAAGGGACGAACAAATATGGTATATCCATACAGTAAGGTGCTACTCAGTCATAGAAGAGAGAACTCTTGACTCATGTAACATGGATGGACCTCAAAATCATGATGCTGAGTGGAAGAATCCACACACAGAAGAGTACGAACTATATGATTTCATTTATATGAAATTCTAGAACAGGAAAAATGAAAGGAATCAGAACAGAGGTTGCCTGTAGGAAGGCAGTCTCTGTGAGTGACTGTGAGGTGCATGAGGGATCTTTCCAGGGTGATGGATATGTCGTATATCTTGATAGCGGTGTGAGTTACAAAGCATATGCGTGTGTCCAAACTCATTTTCTTTCTTTTTTTTTTTTAAAGATTTTATTTATTTATTTTTCCCCCAAAGCCCCAGTAGATAGTTGTCTGTCATAGCTGCACATCCCTCCAGTTGCTGTATGTGGGACGCGGCCTCAGCATGGCCGGAGAAGCCGTGCATCGGTGTGATCCCGGGATCCGAACCCGGGCCGCCAGCAGCAGAGCGCGCGCACCCAACCGCCAAGCCACGGGGCCGGCCCTCCAAACTCATTTTCAAACTGAGGTCTTAAATGTTGTACATTTAATATCTGTACATTCAATTTATATAAATTACACCTCAATCAGGGAAATTCAAGGAACAAAAGTTCCCAGATGACTTTGCTGCACAGTAAGGGTTGAGGATCTCAGTTCACAAAATGTCTTCTATCTTTTCCCTGCGGTTTGAAAACCTTCTTTCCCACATCCAGACCCCTTGTCTGCCAGCACCATGCACTCCAGAACCCAGAACACACACACCAGCAACCCCAGAACATTATGAGAAACTCTCCTAAGATACCTCTCAGTTCCAACACACCAGCCACACCTCCTGTTGGTGAAAGGAAAGCTAAAACACAGGGTCTCCTTGCTGAGCGAGGAGTAAGATAACTGGGCAGGTGACCACCTGCTCTTCTTGTGGGCGACTGAGACCTGCAGCAGACGCCGGGGGAGTTGAGGCCCTCTGGCCTCGCTCTCTCATCTGTATGCAAAGGTTCATTTCATGTTTTGGGAAAGCATCTTTCGTCCACTTCATCGAATGAGCATATTTTTGCCCCTAGACTTACTGATTTTGATATAGTTCAACGTGTTCTTATTTAAAGTTAAGTTCTGGCCTCTTTTTTTTAGATATACTTCTTTTGAATAAACTGTACTTTAAAAAATTACTATTTCCATCTAAATTCTCTCCTACCAAGACCCAGGGATATCTGGAGGATGTTTTTACCATGGCGTGTCTATATTTTCAGGCTATTTATTGCCCATCTCCTAGGCCTTGCCATATTTTCTTTTCTCTGGGAGATGCTGAGATCTGATTTAGCTGCTTTTTTGATCTTGTGTCAAACAGCTGTGAGCAAATACAAAAGTAATATATCACCTACTCAGCAGCCGTTCCTGCCCAGGCCTCAGCTAATAACCAAAAAGCAAACCACAAAGATACTTTGAAGACACAAAATAGATGTCATGAAATCATACACTTTCCTCAGAGCTGAGCCCCTTGGATTCTCACTCAGAGCCGATTTACTCTTACCTGAGACACAGGTGTAACATTCTTCACAGCCTGGTTAGAAGCACCACATTAGAAGGAGAACCCAGGTGGCTCTTGTGGTCAGGTACATTGATAGCTGTAAAAAGGACAGCCGCCCGGAGAGAAGAGACAATCCCTTCCACCTTCACTTTCTCTAATCAAAACAAAGAAGATAGGAAAATCTAGTGGCCATTTGATTTAGGAGCACACATGTAAAATGATTCTCAATCATCTCTGGAGGCATGACCATATTTGAGGTCAACACAAAACTATCCTTTATGGTAATGCTTTTAAGTCATCTGGAAAAGGCTGTGCGCCCTCCGCTTCTCTCCTTAAGGAGGCAGAGGAATGCGTAACACGGTTTAGAAAGGTTTCTGTCAAATTGGTTGGAAATAAACGTTTGACAGTTTAAGTGAACAAGTTTCAGTCTCTCAAACCTCAACTCTCTTGGCACCCTTCCTGGCAGCTCTGGGTGATGGCGTCACACTGCCGAGGTGGCGGAACCAGGCCCTCCTGGCACTCCTCCATAGCCAACCAGCCCTGCCCCCCTTCTGGACATCAGATGGGGAAGTCGCCTCCCTGGAACTGCAGCCCTCATACATGGCCCTGGGCCTCTAATCTGCCCTTCTCAGTGTTTACTCAGCACCTGCTGCCTTTCTTCCTCCCAGCCTCTGCCAACTGCCATCCCCGTCTCCTTGTACCTCCAAATCCACAAGACTCTGGTTATCTCTGGGTAGACTTTCTACTCTACAAATCCATCTGAGGCTCATCTATTCACCCCACGAATCTGAAATAAAAAGAAGCAATGCATACAGAAGTTCTATAGATGAAATGATAATGATGCTTGGAATTTGTTTCAAAATAATCCATCAGGGGTGGGGGAGGGAAAGGCATGGACAAAACAAGATGGCTATTGGTCATATCATGTGCTCTTTTTGTGTATGTTAGAAAGCGTCCATTAAAAAAGTTACAAAAGGGGGCTGGCCTGGTGGTGTAGCGGTTAAGCTTGCGTGCTCCGCTTTGGCGGCTCAGCGTCTGCCGGTTCGGATCCTGGGTGAGGACATACTCATCGCTCATCATGCCATGCTGAGGCGGCATCCCACGTAGAGGAACTAGAAGAACCTACAACTAGGATATACAACTACGTACTGGGGCTTTGGGGAGAAAAAAGTAAAAAAAGAGGAAGATTGGCAACAGATGTTAGCTCAGGGCCAACCTACCTCAAAAAAAAAAAACTCTCTCTTTAAAAAAAAAAGTTACAAAAGAAAACATGTGATGTCATACAACCTAATTTAAAGTTCTGGTTCTCATTTTCATGTGATGCTGGAGAGGGACTATACAGTCACTTTGCCATCAGCTCAAGATCACTCAAAATTATTTCCTCGATAACTTCATCCAGGAAACAAAATATCTGAGAATTATTTTAAAAAGATTCTCTCAAGTATATCTGCCTCTTGCTGTCCAATATACTTCATGGTGCAGATTATTCAGAGCATCTTTAAAACGTCAACATTAAGGGCAACTCCGTGGAGTCGGGGACAAAAGTCAAGATCAAGTGCCACTTTACCTTTGAAGAGTTCTGGCACCCGGGCCCATGCCTACAGTTCAGCTCTACAATCAGGATATTGATGAGGCAAGAGGCCATCTTTGAACCCATGTGAATTCTGTGTATTTTGGAACTTGAATCTTCAGAAACTTGGCTCTCTGTCAAGAAATTACTTCCCTTCTCCTCCATTGGCTCAGCTTTTCTTCCTTTTCCTTCCCTTCTCTTTCCTCCTTCCTTCCTTCCTTTTCTTCTTTTAAACCACCACTACCATCACAAAAACCCATAGCATGTTCATATCACACCTCATAGAGTTGTAAAGATGAAGATACAAGTGTGGGAGAAAAGGAGAAATTTTTAATTAATTAGAATAAGTTTGATCATCATAATTATAACAATTTTTTATCATGGACACTTTCAAACATATAAATGTCTGACTAATATAATGAACCCCTCATACCTACCACCCAGCTACAATAGGTGCTCACACAGGGCCAAGCTCCTTTTATCTGGACATCTGGTGTCCCCCTACCTCACTCCCACCCCCCTCCCCACTCCACCCCAGATTACTTTAAAACAAGTTCAAGGCATCATATTATTTCATCTGTAAACACTTTAGTAGTATCTCTAAGAGACAAGGTCTATCTTTCTTTTTTAATATAATCACAATACCATTATCACATCTAAAAAATAACAATTTGTTAATATTATAAAATATTTAGGCAGTGCTCAGATTTTCCTTATTATCTTACAATTTCTTTTTATTGTTGGTTTGCTCAAATCAGGATCCAGATAAGATCCACACATTGCATTCAGTTGAAATATCTCTTGTCCTTTCTAATCTATAGGCTTCCTTGCCTTCTTTTTTTTCCTTGCCATTTATTCATTGAAGAAACTGGGCTATTTGTCTTGTGGAATTTGCAACATTCTGGATTTTGCTGATTGCATCCTCATGGTATTGTTTAACATGTTCCTCTATTACCTGTAATTCCTGTAAGATGATAGCTATACCTCGAGGCTCATCATCATTGTAAAGCCTTCACTTCCAAGAGTGACAATTTCTGTGTATGACATCTCGCCTTAGTGAGTAAGGCGGGTCCCAAACTCTCTTGAAGCAACAAAAAAGAGGATAACTATTTTGCAGTAAAATCAAGTCTAGTCCCTGTTGACTTTACAAAAAAATGTCTGGCCAGAGTCCATCATTAGCTCCACGATGACTGTCAACTAGAGTGTGTTGGGCCTCCCTCTGTGCGTGAGAATGAGCGTGGACAGGTGGAAAGAACGTGAAGTCAGGAGTCAGACAGCCCTAGGTTTGAATTCTGACTTTGCCTTTTGTTAAGTACATGCCTTTTCTAGTTAACTTAATATTTCTTAGTCTCAGATTCCTTATATATGAGGATAATGTCTACATTACCAGGCTGCTGAGATGCACCTGCCATGTAGTATGTCTTCAATAATTGCTTGTTTTTTCTTCCTGCATAGGTTAAAAATGAGAATTTGTGTTGAAAACTACAAATCTATAGAGTTTGCTTAGATCCAAATGCAAATATGGCATTCACCAGCTTCACAAACGATAGAGAAGGTTTTCAAGTAAGCCTTGAGAAAGGGCACTCAGAAAGGGGAAGGAACATGGGAGCAGGAAATGTTGCTCTCCTTCCCTCTTTCTTGTACTCAAGAAATTCTTCCCAAAGAAAGCATGACCCATTTCAGCCTAAAAATTCGCTATTCTCTAGACTGTGCTGGCTTGAGAACATATTTCTTTTACCAAAAGATGAGTTCACAGTAAATGACTCAGAGACATATGGATGAAATTTCCCTTAAGCCACTCAGGGGATTAGAAATTAAGGGAAAGAGTGCTTGGCAACATGCGTTTGGGGTTTTGCCAAACCTAAGCCAACTGAGAAATAGTGAAGACACCAGGCAGATCGCGAATGCTGCCAAGTTTACACATCTTAGCAGGACAGGGATTTATAATTAGAGCTGCTCAGAAAAGCACCGCCTCATGGACGGCAGAGGACAAAAAAGCCTTTGTCCTCAACGCCTCAACGTGGCTGCTACTTCCCAGATGGACCCTGCACAATGTACACACCCTCCTAATCATCAGGATCCTCAAAGCCACCTCCTCCGGCCACAGCTCCTCTCCTCCACAGGCCCCTGACATCCTCGCCAGGCCTCTTTTGTTTCCAGGCCATGCTGGATGTTTCTCACAGTGAATTCCAGGATGAGGGAGAACAAATCTTGATGGGCGTTCTTGAGTGACAGTGAAGAGCTGTAACGGGAAAGTACGACAGAGCAATGTCCTTCTCTCACATACACAGTTTTTGTCCTCTGTCTCTTACTTTTGTCACCTTTCCACATTCATCTGCTTTCCACAGGTTTCTTTCTCTGTAAAATGAAGGGATTGGCTCAGCTGTTTTCGAACTGTGCTGCGTGGAGCCTTTTAAAGTCTTGGCAGGGCCCAGTGGAAAGAGGTGAGGAGGTTGTGAAAGGAGCTCTCTTCAATGAGAGAGGGGAGGGAACTCCAGCTGAAGATTTCAAGTGAAGCGAGGGCTCTGGGGTCAAACAATTTGAGAATCATGAGACTGGTTGAAGTCTCACGTCCCTTCTGACCAGACTAGGCTAGTGTCGTGTGCTGCACTTCCCTGTCTCCACCCACACTACACCAAAGATCGCGAAACATGTGCACCGATTTTTCTCTCCAGCACTTGTCAGAGAGCTCCTGTGTGCCAGGCACTGTGCTAAGCACTGGGCATTTAGCAGCGAACAAAACAGACCTGTTCGCACCCCCATGGAGCTCACAGACTAGCACGCAAGGCTGGCGTTAAACAAATGAGTATGTAAACCCAAATCAGAATATATGCACCGTGAAAGACAAAACCATGGTTGAAGGTTGAGCAGGCCCGGAGTTTGAGAGATACTGTAGAATGCTTCCTGTTCAAAGCATCTCTCCCACCAGCCTTGCTTGAGAGAACAGACTGGGGGCTTGAGGTAGGCGAGGGTGGGAAGGTTTACAGCTTGGTGGGCCTGGAGGGATATGAGAGATTCAGAAAGGAGGTGACCCCAAGTGCCAGTGAAGGCCACGCCAATGATTCCCTTCACTTATTTTACTGGTCTATCTAGAACTCTCCTTAATTTCTTTTCCTCATTCCTCACCAAGTTTAATATGCTATATACAGTAAATTTTAGTCATTAATAAATCTTAATTTTATTGCTATTCCTTTGCCTCTGTCTAGCTCTTTCTCTTTGTACATTTTGTAAAGAGAAAAGGGATTTAAGAAAATTTCTGGAGGCATTTTGTGGTGACTTCTGTAGGCAAAGGGGCAACACTCACCAGCACTGGCCTGTGGTGTGCCTGACCTCTTGGCAGGGGGAGGGTTGGTGGAACTGGGCAGAGGGAGACTGGTTTATTGGCTTAAAGAGTTAAGACTCCTGTGGGGCACTAGATGGCAACATTTCTCCAAATCTAAACTCAGTGAAGGCGAGGACCTATTGACAGAAGGTCAACCCTGCATAGCTGCCAATCCTAACATAGTCTGTGAAATCTGAACTTGTGGAGATGAGAAGACAGAAGCCAGATCCGGTGGAATGGGGATCCTCAACAGTTCATCTCTCAGGGCTGGTGATCCATAGGAAGGGTTCAGTGGCGTTAGCTATTACTACTACTACCAGCACCACCACCACCACCACCACCACCAATACCACCACCACCACTACCGCCACCCCTACCATCACCACCACCACCAACACCACCACCACCACAAATACCACCACCACCACAAATACCACCACCACCACCACCACCAATACCACCACCACCACTACCACCACCCCTACCATCACCACCACCACCAACACCACCACCACCACCAATACCACCACCACCACTACCACCACCCCTACCATCACCACCACCACCAACACCACCACCACCACCAACACCACCACCACCACCAATACCACCACCACCACCACCACCTCCACCATTACTACTACCATCACTACCACCACTACCTCTACCATCATTACTATTACCACCACCACTACCACCGCTACTAATTGAGCCACAGATGTTGCTAAAAATTAAAACTTCATTCAAACCAATTCTGGGTGGAGAGATCTAGTTAGAGATACAAATCTTTTCCTTTTTTTTTTTTTTTTTTGCATATATATGCTACAACTAGGTTAGCAAACTGCTACCTGGTATAGAAACTTAGGAGAATTGCTTTGATGAAGAATGACTTGTATTTGACGTATCAGTTTTTTGGTAGATAAGCAGTTGCTTCTTATCTACTTAAGCAATATTTGGAAACAGAGTGTCCTTCTGTGTGGAGTGAAAGTATCCTCTGGAGTTTTGTTTGCATTATCAATTTATTTAGCACACTCCTTCTGCTTAGCAACCACTGCCACTCCCCAGGGCGTGTCCTTGTAATTAGCAACCTGTCACTGTATTTCAGTCTTTCTGTTGAGGAATACCAACTGACCCACAAAGAGTCAAAATATATCACTTGACATAGAACAACATTTGCTGAACTTCTCATACAATTGGGCTGGTCAGATGAACTGTTTCTTGGGATCAGAAATTGAATCTAGGTGGGTTTATGTGAAAAACTGGGAATCAAGGGTTCAAAGGGTGAGAATGGCAGAGGGAGAGAGTGGCAAGGCAGAGTTACAGGACCAAAAGTTGCCAGCTGGCTACTTGTTTTAAACCACCTCTTTTGTGCCTTAAAGGCCAGTGTCCCTTAGCTGCCACCTGGCAGATGTAGACTTTTTGCATAGGTCCATTCATGTGTTCAATCAACATGTAATGATTAACTTCTAACATATGCCCAATGTGGTTCCTGTGTATGCTCCAGGGATGCAGCAGTGAGCAAGATATCTGCCTGAATGATGCTTATGTACTGGCAGATGAGAAAAACAAAAACAAATAAACAAATTGCTAAATATCATTCTGGTTTGATAAACACCAATATGAAGATTGAAGAGGGATTTGGACATAGTGACAGATAATGGCGTATATGTGTGAGAGTGTGTGCGATTCCACCGGCTAATTTAGTTAGATTCATCCAGGAAGGCTGCTCGGAAAGGGTGCCATCTGAACAGATAGACCTAGGTGAAATGAGGGAGTGAGTCATGTGAGAGTCCCTAAGCACGTATCACCATTATCATGAACGGACCTAGTCAAGGTGGTCACGATGCTTGGCTCTTAGGTTCCTGGTAGTTGACAATAGCTATTGAAAGAAGATTGAGGCAAATAAGGGTGAACGACTCCCCTACAACTTTGCTCCCAGTTTATAAAGAAAGTAAATTTTCTACTAAATTTGGTCTTGCATACAGAGATTTATTAAGCAGTTTTTTATTAACAGGTTCAAATAGTTTATGCAAACTGTTTGGTAAGCTCAATGGAGACTCAGTACTCTGTCCTTTTAGGAGCTCTTTCCACAACCTTGTGTGAGAGGGTCACTTGAGGGAAAGACAACAACACACCAGAGGCAGGATTCCGTTACACTGAGACTCAGCAACAGGCACCCAGAGCTCCTCCTGACCAATGCAGACACTGGACTGTACAGGCTCAAGCCTCAGGGGCCATCCCTAAAGGAACACATTTGTGATGGTTCGTTTTCTGTGTC
This sequence comes from Diceros bicornis minor, assembly GCF_020826845.1. Taxonomy (NCBI): domain Eukaryota; kingdom Metazoa; phylum Chordata; class Mammalia; order Perissodactyla; family Rhinocerotidae; genus Diceros; species Diceros bicornis. The sequence goes on along the minus strand of NC_080742.1, from coordinate 12,387,188 downwards.
AACTTGGCTAGGCCAAGGTGCCCAGCTCCTTGGTCAAACACCAGTCTAGATGTTACTGTGAAAGCATTTTTAGATGTGATTAACACTTAAATTAGTAAACTTTGAGTAAAGCAGATTACCCTCCATAATGTGGGTGGGCCTCATCCACTCAGTTGAAGGCCTTAAGAGCAAAGACAAAGATACCCCAAAGAGGAAGGAATTCTGACTCCAGACTGCGACATAGGGATTCTGCCTGAGCTTCTGGCCTTCGGTCTCATCAGTTGACTCAAGAGTTGCAACAATAACTCTTACTTGAATCACCAGGCTTCCAGCCTGCCCTTCAGATTCTGGACCTGCCCCCCATAATCACGTGAGCCAATTCCTTAAAATAAATCTGAATTTCTCTCTCTGTCTCTCTTTCTATATATACTGTTGGTTCTGTTTCTCTGGAGAACCCTGACTAATACAGATTTTGGTACTGAGAAGTGGGATGCAGCTGTAAGAAATATCTAAAAATGCGGAAGTGGCTTTGGAATTGGGTAAGGGTTGTGGGGGGGGCTGGTCAAATTTGAGGTACATGATAGAAAAAGTGCAGATTGCCTTGAAAAGATTGTTGGTAGAAATATGTTCATTAAAGGAGATTCTGATGAGAGCTCAGAAGGAAAAGGAAAGAGCTATAGAGAAAGTTGCTGTTGCCTTAGAGAATACATACGTCCTCATGAACAGAATGCTGCTAGAAATATGGATGTTAATGGTGCTTCTAGTGAGGTCTCAGGCAGAAGTTTGGACACAGACACGGACAGGCACAGAGGGAAGATGATGTGAAGAGACACAGGGAGAAGACAGCCATCTACAAGCCAAAGAGAGAGGCCTGGAACAGATCCTTTCCTCACAATCTTCAGAAGGAACTAACCCTGCCAACATCTTGATTTCGGACTTCTATCCTCCAGAACTGTGTGACAGGAAACTGTGTGGTTTCCTATACCCCGTTCGTCACCAGTCAGGTTCTCTAAGAGCAGGTGCTGAGACAGAGTTTGGGGTACAAAATGTTTTTGAGGGATCAAATCCTGTCAAAGGAAGAGGAAGAGCCCATCATCAAAGACAAATGCAAATAGCATGACCAATTAACACATATGGCCAGCTAGGTCTGCTTAAATAAAACCTCAAAATAAATGAATATCACAGAGTACAGATGATCTGTACACTTCATTTAAACTTACTATACTTGTTTCCCCTTACTAGATTATCAAGCATATGACGTAATTAGGTGTTTATCTATTTCCATATTGATGGAGCTTTATAATCTATGCATTGAAGGGAATTATTAATGCTAACTTAATATATTATGAATGCTAATAAAATAATAGTTATTATTAACTATTAGTTAATAACAACTGCTCTATTTGAATCTACTTTAGTTGGACAAATTTAAATTCAATAAAATCTAAGGTAAATTTTTAAACAAAGAAGGGAGAAGGAGTCGAGATTGGGCAGGGGGAAAGGTGAATGATAATGCACGTGGGAGGAGCCCAATCCAATGCTGAACACCTACTGAATACTGCCCATCAGGGTTGTCTGCATTGGGTCAGAATGGCTGGGCTTTATCTCCACCTGGTGCAATCACTGGATAAGGGCTGCCCCAGCAAGGGTGTCCTCGGGTGAGGGGCGCTCTACAACTGAAGCCGACCCTGAAGGAGCAGGTGTCTGGGGATGTCTGCTGACCACACTCCTTGGGTGGGCAGGGAGCCTTTCCTGGAAGGGGGGACGTGGGCCACACATCTCTGTGTCTACTACGTTGCTCATGGAATGGTGAAGAATGGTACATGGCTAAAATGTCTTAGCCAATCCACGTGTCTTAAATACCTTTAATTTCACCCACAAGAGTCCATTTCTAATATTCTTCATACTTATTAACAATGAACAAATTTCGACAATAAAAACCCATTTCTGACATTCCCTATGCTGATTAAAGCCTCAGGTATCCAGTGAGACATTGATCACAGAAGCACATGAGGTGGCTGCTTCTGCAGTGTGGCTTTTCTGCTAAAATACAGGCCGACTACCCTGGAGTGGAATTTTCCATTAGAGCAGCTGACAGCCCTTAGAAAAAGCTTAAAGCTTAAATGAACCAGCACACACATAACATTACTGACTCTACCTTGCTGAAGGATTTTAAAGACAATCAGACATCAACAATCCTCGTTTAGATATGCTTGTCTCTGGGGCCTTCGACACCTATCTCACTATCTCATCTTATCTAGTCATACTGTCTTAGGGATTATTTAGTTGCAAAGTACAGAAACTGCTCAAACTAGTTCATGTTTAATGGGGGTTACTATCAGGATACAAGCATTGGAAAGTGACTGGCAATGGTGGCTCCTTGGCTCACTCAGAGTGGAACTGGGATGTTGGGATCTCAGCTTTCCCTGCCTCTCTCATGGGGACTCGGGCTCTCCTTCCCTCTGCGCACCTGCTCCTGTCCCCTGCCTCTCTCTGCCTTTCCACTTACTCATCGGCACACTTCCCCAGTCTTGATTCTACATAACCACCATCATTGGACCATCTCCGTGTCTCTTAGGTCAATGTCTTGACAGAGAAATGAAGAAAGATAAAATACGACTGGCACAGCCCTGCCTATGGCCTGGGGTCCCTTGAGTTGGTTGAGCACTGTGGTCCAGTCATCTGTGGCCAGAGGTGTGATATGAGCAGGGTAAACGAGGCTCCTCCTTCTAGGGGCCGCAGGAGGACAAATTCCCCAAGAAGAGGATTAAGATAGGCAGGCGCTGATCAGCATCTCTGGCATGTCCACCCCAATCCTACTTACTGGTAGTACAGCATCTTGCCAGAAAATTCCCTTATATGCACACCCCTGTGTGTGTGTGTGCTCATAGGTACACACATGCACACCACATGTTGTCGGTTAAGCCAACCCAAGAGTCACTGCCAAAGGCCATGTAATCAAATTACAATATTCAAATATACACATGATGTGTCTTCTTTGATTTGATTCATATAGAAATGTCTTCCCGTTATCTTTCTCTGGAAACTCATCTGCTACAAACACCACCTTCTTGGCTGCAACCCAAGGAGGTCTGAATTGACTCTTCCTCAGCGATGGCCACTTCCACCATTTCTGGGTGCCGCCACGTCTAGAATGGTGCTGTCTGCCTCGCAGACTACACATGCTCAAAGGCTATGAGTCAAGCAGCTCACAACCAACCCTAGTCTATAGTAGATTCTCCAAGGAAACTCTAGCTTGATCCCAACATAACAACTAGACCTCAGCATAAGCTGTCAACCCCAGGATTCATAAAAGCAGAACTGTCCTCCAGCCTGGGTACACAGAAACCTCAGATTGTTCTCAGCGTTTCCTTTCACGCTTGTTTGCATCATTTGGAATTTCCCAGGGACACTGGTGCATCAACTAATCTTATCAGCCAGGCACCCTTAAGCAGGCGTAGCAATGAAGAAAAGAGAGCCCTGTGTCCAGCTTGCTGGAGCTGTGCACTTCCACCCAGGGCAGAGCCAGGGCAGCCCTGTCCAGGCCCGGAGGCTGCTCACTCCCATGTCCTCCCCCTCGTGCCTCATATCCCTTCAACAGGGCAGAGCCTTTATCCCCAGTCATAAGAAATGCAGAAAAAGTGGAGACAACTCAGGCAGAAACGACTCTGCCAAATTGAAGACGTCAGATATACTTAAAGAGAAAAGGCTTAATGTTCCTTCCCAGAACCCCCTGTTAGGGGTAAGAATGGGGGAGACCTGAGTTAAAACCTATATTTACCTGTTCCCCCTTCACGCTCCCCTCTCAAGTTCATATGCCTAGAGAACTCATCAACTTCTATGAATAATTAGATGTGTTTGCTAGAATATTCTCTCCTGGAAGCCTGTTGGAGAAGTGTCTAAAACTGAGGGCACTAAACAAAAACTTTCTTCTTTTCAGTTTTCCCTCAATCTAGCTGCCCTGGCAAGTATTCTCAAGTGCCAAGGGGTCCAGACCTGTGTGACTAGGCCAGTCGTACTGCCCCTTGCCACACGGCCCAGGAGATCTCCACCCGCGAGAGGGCAGGGCCACGGGGCTCACATGCTGGTGTCCCCACTGCCCCCAGGCGTCTGTCTAGGTTTGTGGGTGATTCCACATGCCAACTTTGTTATGGAGCCCCTTACTTGAAAAGGGGGCCCATGGCTCTCGGATCAGCCACTGCCCTTAGGGGTCCCCTCGCTGCAGAGGTGCTGCTCTGGCTGACTCAGGAATCTGCCTTCACACCCCCCCTGCCCAGGCCTTTGCCTGGGATCCACCAGGGGTTGGGGCTCTTCTTATTCCCCCAGACAAAGGCCACAAAGTGTGCATTCATCCTGTCCCTTCTTCCCACAGTTAAGCTGGATGGCTCATCGGCAAGGGCTAAGTGGCCCGTTAGGAAGATCCCTGAGCTTAAAACATGAAGAGCCTGCCCCTCTCTGAGAGCCAGGAGCGTCCAGACCCAGAAACCCCTTCTCTTCCTTCCTGACGCCTGGACCCCTCCCCACCCTGCCTGCTCAGTGATTGACAGTGGGTCTTCTGGTTACAGCAGCAAACAACAAACAGAAGAAAGAACAAAACCAAACCAAACCAGATTTAATTCTCAGTTCTGTATGTTCTTCCCCAACCCTCTCCCTGACAGAAATGCTGTTTCCAATTACTTTTCTTTCCGAGGAACACAGGAGGAGGAATAAGAAGAGGTGGTAGGAGAGGGCAGCACCACTCTCTTTAAGAGGACACACATGCTAATCATGTAAGTGGGTGTTCTGTAGAGTCCAATAATTGGGGCAGAGGGACTACCAGTGTAGTGGCCCGGAGCCCAGACTCTGGCTTTGCGTGGGTTTGAATCCTGGCTCGATCACCTCCCAGATTTGTCACCTTGGGCTAGTTACTGAACCTCCCTGTGCCTTGGTTTCCTCATCTAGTAAAATGGGGCATAATATTAGTACAACCGTCCCATAGTGTTGTGTGGACTAAATGAGGTAATACCCATTGAGCACGGAGAACAGTGTCTGGTATGTAGAAGGCATTGTATAAATGCTTGCTCTTATTATTATAGAGAGCTAGGATATAATATTTCTGTTTCTGTCGCTATAAACTTGGTTATCACAGCTTATATGGTACGTGAGGAGGAAGTTAATTTATAAATTATTTATAATGAATATCCAGCTACTTACAAAAAAGATATAAAGCAACTGAACAATGACATTAACTGGAAAATTCATCGATGAGGATCTTGTTTGTAGTTCTGTTGTAAAGGGTAATAATTTTTAACCTGAGGGAAAAACTGCCTTCTTTTGTGTTTGCTTGTTTGTGGTGGTGGGGTGGCGGGAAGCACCGTGACCCGTCAGCAGGGAGACCTGGCTAAAACAGTAGGAACGAGGGAGTGCTCGGGAACGCTCTGTGGACTGCGGGAATCCCGTCCTTGATGTGCCAGGACTGGATGCTTCACACAGACAGTCCTGCATTCTCACCATCAGCTCTGCGGTGGACAAGGCACCGTTAGTCCCACTTTGCAGATGAGGAAGCAGAGTCAGGAGGTTCAAGTGACCCACCTAGTGACAAAGCAGGTAAGTGGGAGAGAAGGGCTCAAGGCTCAGTCCACCGCCAAACCCACGGGCTTCCTGCTCTGCCCCCACCTACCTTGTGATTGGACAAGATGCTTAGCTTCTCCCAATTCTACAGAGAAAAAACGAGAGGAAATGGCACCTCCTGGTTCTTCACATCTGGGATGAGGTAGGATAGGCCACTTGCCTGGATATCAAACAATTTAAGCTTGTGGAATTCATTTAATTTTTGACGTGCAACAGAGGCTATAAGCCACGAGCCTGACCTTACTTCAAGCACTAAATGATGATGTTTGACAAGGAGATGTGAGCAGGGCTTTAACTGATTCCTGTGTGTACGGTTGGTGTTTCATTTATGACTGTCTCCTCTGTAACAGCCTCCACCTGGGATCCAGGGAGTGGACTGCTACGCAGAATCTTGCCACTGGTTTGAGGTCAGGTCCAACACGCCTTGGTTGATTCATTCATTTGTTTAACAAGTTACTCGTGCTGACTTGCACTGGGTGACAGTCCTGAACCAAGCAGACGTGGGCCCTGCTTCATGGCGCTCACGGTCGGATCAGCTATAAACAAATGACTTCATGAAGAAATACACAGTGAAAACTGTGGTAAGAGCCATGAATGAAAGGAGTAAGTGTGCTTGGAGGGAGAGTGATCAGAAGCGGGTGGTCAATGAAGGTCTCTTTGAAGAGTAACATTTAATCGGAGATCTGCGAGTTAAAAAGGAGCAAGTCCTGGGGAAAGTAGAGGGGAAGGATGTTCCAGACAGAGGAAACTGTATGTGCAAAGGCCCTGGGCCAGGAAGGGGTTGGTATTCTTGGGGAGATACAACACCAGTGTGGCTGCAGGGAGTGAAGGTTGGGGGTGGTGTTGCCTGGGGTGGGTAGTTAACAGGAAATATGGAGGAAATAGAAACATTTTAAACAGTAAATGGAAATATAATCATTAAAATATAGACTGTAGGAATATCCACAGGAAAAACGACCCAGTTCAACAAACAACAAATACTTTACAAGGGAAAAAAATGTAGAGGGGAAGCCTATAGATCAAGAGAGTTAAGAAGACACACCAGGGATGTGGAGCTATTGGAACCCTCATACATTGCTGGTGGGATTGTAAAATGGTGCTGGTGGCAGTGATAGCAGTCCTGGAGTATGGGACGTGCATAGAATTAATGAAGATGCCTGCCCCCCATCCTCACACACGTTATTCCCTGGGACCCTGGATGATTTCTGTTGCGGGTTGAATTTTGTCCTCCGAAAAGATCTGTTTAAGTTCTAACCCCCAGTACCACAGAATATGACTGTAGTAGTATCAGTCAGGGTTCTTCAGAGAAATAGAACCAATAGGATACACATATCCATACTGGATGTGTACATATATATATCCTTCTTGCCTGGAGGAGGTCAGAAAGAGAGAGAGAGAGAGAGATTTATTTTAAGGAATTGGCTCACGTGATTGTGGAGGCTTGGCAAGTCAAACATCTGCGAAGTAGGCTGGCAGGCTGAGGACCCAAGGAGTACAGTTTGGATCCAAAGGCAGTCTGCTGCCAGAATTTCTTCTTGCCCGGAGGAGGTCACTCTTTGTTCTCTGAAGGCCTTCAACTGATTGGGTGCAACCCACCCACATTATGAAGAGTAATCCGCTTTACTCAAAGCCTACTGACTTAAATGTTAATCTCATGGAAAAAATGCCTTCGCAGGAACATCTAGATTAACGTTTGACCAAATATCTGGGTACCATGGCCTAGTCATGTTGACACATAAAATTATCACAATGATTTTATTTATTTGCAAATGTAATTAGTTAAGTTATAATGCGGTCCTAGTGTGGGCCCTAATCCAATATGACTGATGTCCTTAAAAAAGGGGAAATTTGGACACAGAGACAGACAGGCATTCAGGCAGAACGCCACGTGAAGATGAAGGCAGAGATCAGGGTGATGCCAGCCAACCACCAGAAGCCAGGAGAGAGGCACAGAACAGGTTCTTCCTCACAGCTTTCAGAGGGAACCAGCCCTGCTGACACCTTATCTCAGACTTCTGGCCTCCAGAACTGTGAGAAAATAAATTTCTGTTGTTTAAGAAACACCCAGTCTGTGGTACTTTGTTACCTCGGCCTTAGCTTCCCATAATCAAAACAGTGCCGAAATAGAGAAAAAAGACACCAAACTCCTTGGTGTCAGAAGGCATTATCTAGGCATTAAAAGAAGAAAAAACTGAAAGGAAATGTGAGCAGCCAGCACCCATTTCTCCCCACCCTCTCTCCATCCACATCCACCCCCACTTCCAAGCCAACAGATCAAATCCTGAACCCGAGTAGAGGGAGGAGAGTTGAAGAGAAAATCAGAGAGTTAGATGCAGTGCGGAAGTTGTGCATCCTTCCAATCCCCCCTACACTAGCCGACTCACAGATGCGGGCGCGTCTGGTGGAGGTACACAAAGAACTGTGAAGTTTGTGGATCTGATAGTGGAGAGGACCTGTGTCCTGTTTCCTGCATGAAGTCCAGGGAGACTGTAAGCTTGCTCCGTTGTTGCATATCAGCAGTGGGATAGAAATGGCAGCATGACATACAGGGCCAGAAGCTATCTTGAGTTTCCTGTGTTCCTAAAGGGGTGTGGATGACCATCGGGAAATACCCAAGGCTCCTGAGTAAGACACATAAAATATCTGGGAGTGAGCAAGCCCATGGGGCCTTGAGAGCAGAACGAGGAACACTACATCAGAGGGGAGCAGACCATGGACGGGACTGGAGGATGTCTTGGAGACCAAGCAGGATATGGTTCATCTGAAGTAGCAGGCCAGCAAACCACCAAGAAGCAGATGCCCAGCTACCACCCCTCTCCCAAGCCCTCACCGCCATGTTGGCAGGTGTGAAAGCAGCTGGACATTAGTGTCAGTCTCGGGGACAAGGAGGAAGTGGGAGAAGAAAATCTTGATTATGACTTGGTTATAAAATCAGAATGCTAGGAAGTCACTAAATTTGACTTGGTTTACCTGAAAATAGCTAGATTAAGTTTTCTGCATTAGTTCAAACGAGAATTAAAGATGGAAAGTCTCATTTCATGGTAATACATTTCACACACGTGCGGATTCATGCATATGCACAATTGAAGGACCTTTTAAGCACCTGTTGGCAGAGACTTCTCTTTCTCCTTGACCATCATTTTCTGGATCAGAGCTCCTCAAAGCTGGGGCCCTCAGGTAAGCCCCCCATATGCTGTGTCTTTGGGAGTTCTGTGATGACAATGATGTCCATGAGGCTAGCGACCATCCATTCCCACTCCTCAGGCCCTTCCTCAGGACTCTGTCCACCTACGGTTCTTTGCCTATTAAGCAGCCACTGTTCTTCACAGCCGGATTTCTGTGACAGAATACCTACATTCTCACATTATCTGTTGAGGGAGAGAGGCAGCAGCTTGAGATGCTTAACTGCTGAGCTCTAAGCAATGGTCAATGCACAGCAGAAGGCATTACCTGCTCGTGCAAGTGCTTTCAGACATATGTTAGTGACATACACACATTTACTGCTGTGGCTGTGCTCTCCCTACTATTATCAACAACATTTTTAGAGTAGGAGAAAGATTCCAGGGCTGAGAACCCGGGGGCCTGGCATCCCTTCCTGGACCTCTGCTAACTGGCTTTGTGAGCTAGAGCAAGTCATGTAAACTGTTTTCTTATCTAGAAAATGCAAAGCTTGTGTAACACCCAACTAGAAGATTTCTGTGATCTTTTCAGGCTCTAAAATTCTATAATTCCAACACAGTTTTTACATTTTCTAGTGTTTTGAGGAAATTCTATGAGTATAATTAATTAGACGGGCAGAAAACTTGTAATAATCTGTTAGGAGCTCAGAGGACAAAGAGTTTTTTTTTGTTTTGTGAGGAAGATTAGCCCTGAGCTAACATCTGTTGCCAATCTTCCTCTTTGTTTTTTTTTTTTTTGCTGAGGAAGATTGGCCCTGGGCTAACATCCATGCCCATCTTCCTCTACTTTATATGGGACGCTGCCACAGCATGGCTTGACAAGCAGTGCATTGGTCCATGCCTGGGATCCAAACCTGTGAACCCCAGGCCGCTGAAGTGAAGCACGTGAACTTAACCGCTAGCCACTGGGCCAGCCCCAAGTTTTGTTGTTTTTAATATGGTAGAGGCTTTAAATGTGAGTTAGAGAGGGCCCACAGGGGCACAGAAGGCTGTTTGAAGCCCAGCTACTTGAATTGGAACTTATTTATTGAATGTGGGTTTACCCACTATACAAACACACAAACACTCACATGCACACACACACACTCAAACAAAAGAATCTCACGTTAAGGGATAATATATTTCTGAAAAGATGCATATTAAGCTAGACTTTTGTGAACTGAAATATTTTGATTGCACAAAGAGGGCATACTAATTTTTTAAAAAGGTGGAAAATCCTAAGTCCTCAAAGCCGAGTAAAACCAAACCAAATCAACCAAACCAATACAACTCTAAATTTTTGCCTTGCAAGAACCCATATTATTATTTATATGCTTTGAAAATTAAGATTTTTTTCCTTTGAAGATCAATTTTTTAATGAGACATACCTATAAATGATTATGATGAAATAATAACAATGATTTTCATAAGCTATTTGTGAATTTTGTTTATTGTTTTAAAGTTATGTTTCAAATGCAGTAAATCAGGTTATCTGATACTACTCAGCAGGAGTCTTGATCTATAGGGACTTGTATCAAATCTACTTATGACTATGGTTTTGAAAATATATAACAAAAAAAGTCCTTGATAATAATACCATTATCTACTCAATGAATAGATGTTTCACTTGGTGATAAACCATTTGAGCTTTCAAAAACAGTTATCAACTTATCATGCTTTCAAAACCAGGAAGTTATAATAGGCCTTCAAGAATAGCTAATCTTGTAGTCTCACAGCAAAATTAGAATTTTGTAATTGTAGGACATTAAGGATAAAATGAAAACCTTAAAAGCTACCTGAAAAAAAAAGACAGATTTCTGAAAACAAAAACCAAAAACAACATCAGACTAACCACAAACTACTCATGAGTAGGAACAGATGGCAGACAACAGGGAGAAAATATCTTCAACGAGTGGAGGAAAAGTAACAGTCAACCTAGACTTATATACCTAGCTAAACGATTACTTACAAGTGAGGATGAAATAAAAGATGTTTCCAGACATATAAAGTACTTATTGCCCACTGATCTGGCTGAAAGAACTACTAATGAATTAAGTAAGAAGAAAAATGAATCTAGAGAAAAGGACTGAGATACAAGACCTGAAAAGGTGCAAAGAAATCTGCAAAATATCTCAGTAAATATAAGTATTAACAATATTGATGGTTTAACACAACCCGTTGTTTGTGTTTAAAGACAAGGAGGAACTTAATTCTAAAGAACATAGAGGGCCGGCCCCATGGCTTGGCGGTTGGGTGTGGCGGTCTGCTGCTGGCAGCCCAGGTTCGATCCCGGGCGCATGCCAACACACCGCTTCTCCGGCCATACTGAGGCCGCGTCTCACATACAGCAACTAGAAGGATGTGCAACTATGACATACAACTATCTACTGGGGCTTTGGGGGGAAAAAATAAATAAATAAAAAAATAAAATAATAAAAAAAAAAGAACATAGAAAACAGAAAATTCGAGGGGGAGTTTCAGAGGAAAGTTAAAAACTAGCTAAGGTCTTTGTGTTGAGAGGAGAAACATAACAATAAAAATGATCTTTAACATTTTTTGGAAAAAATAAAGTTATGTATTATATTAAAATAATGTAAATCACAAAAATAATGGAAATACAATGTATATTTTCCAAATTAATGGGGGGGGGCAATAAAGACAACTGTCAGAGAAAGTGAAAAATAAAGAAAAATCTTTTTTTTTTTTTTTTTAATAATCTTATTTATTTATTTTTTCCTCCAAAGCCCAGTAGATAGTTGTATGTCATAGCTGCACATCCTTCTAGTTGCTGTATGTGGGACACAGCCTCAGCATGGCCGGAGAAGCAGTGCGTCAGCGGGCACCCGGGATCCGAACCCGGGCCGCCAGCACCGGAGTGCACGCACTCAACCTCTAAGCCACAGGGCCGGCCCAAGAAAAATCTTGATTATAGCAAAAAGAAGAGAAGAGTAGAAATGAGACTAAATACTCCATTAATCACAATAAGTGTAAATTTGAGTTATTTTTTTCAGAAAGGGACTTTTAGGTTGAATTTTAAAAAAACAAGGTATAACCTACTAATCAAGAATCATGCCTAAAAATTTACACAGAAAGTTTGAGAATAAAGGGATAGCAAAAAATGTACCAGGAAAATACTTATTAAAGCATATTTTGTTTCCCTCCTCAATAGCGGGACAGATTTGTAGTGGAAGCTTATATCAGAGACTCCAAGCTAATTTCTTAGCGTCTCAAGGGCTTTTTCATTGATGTACTTCCACTATTAGCACAGTGCCTTACACACAGTAGGTATTCAATAAATGCTCACAGAAGAGGCTGATAGGAAAATTTGGAAGACTTTCTGAAGTGGTCTAGTCCCACCACTTAATTTTACCTGTAAGGTGATTATGGGACAGGGAGTAGTTGACGTTCCCAAAGGTGCACAGGTATCCCCACTACCCCTGGTAAATAAACATCCATACTTTACAGTTTACAATGTCCTCTTAAAATTGTTGTTTAAGTATATTTATGTACAATGGACTGTGTGCATTCAAAGTGTACAACTTGATGAGTTTTGACAACTGTAGATGCCCATGAAATGACCACCACAATTAAGGTACAGAACGTTTCTATTACCCCAGGCGAGTGCTCTGCCCCTTTGCAGTTTACCCCTCCCTCCACCTCTAGCCCCATGCAACTACTTATCTGCCTTTTGACACTAGAGATTGGTATGCATTTTCTAGAATTCTATATAAATGGAATCAAACAGCACATACTCTTTTGTCTGATTTCTTTTGCTGAGCATGATTTTGAGATTCTTCTATGTTGTTAAATGTATCAGTAGTTCATTTCTTTTTTTTTTTTTGCTGAGCAGTATTCTGTTTCATGAATGTACCACAATTTGTTTATCCACTTGCCAGTTAACGAACATCTGGGTTGTTTCCACTTTGGGGTTGTTATGAATGAAGCTGCTATGAGCATTCATGTAGAAGTCTTTGTGTGGACATATGTTCTCATTTCCTTTGGGTAAATACTTAGAAATGGAATGGCTGCATTGTACAGTAGGTTTATTTTTTAAAACTCATTTTAATAAATTAAATATAATATACATACCATACAATTCACCTATTGAAAGTGTACAATTCAATGGCTTTTAATGTATTCACAGAGTTATGCAACCATCATCACAATCAATTTTAGAACATTTTCACCACCTCAAAAAGAAGCCCTCTTAGCTATTATTCCTCCAGCAACTCATCCCCCACACTCCCAGCACCAAGTAACCACTAGTCTACTTTCCATCTGTAAAGATTTCCTTATTCTGGACTTCCGAATGAATGGAATCATATAATACATGGTCTTTTGTGACTGGCTTATTTCACTTACTGTAACGTTTTCATTGGTTCATTCATGTTGTATCTTCATTCTTTTCTTCTTAAGACTCTTTTTTTTTTTTAGAGCAATTTTATGTTCACAGCAAAATTGAGAGGAAGGTACAGAGATTTCGCATATACCCTCTGCTACCATGCATGAATAGCTTCCCCCATTATCAACATCCCCCACCAGAGTGGTACATCTGTTAAACAGATGAACCTACATTGACACATCATTATCACCAGAGTCCATAGTTTACCTTAGGGTTCGCTCTTAGTGTTTTTATGACTGAATAATATTTCATTGTATGTGTATATCACATTTGCTTATCCACTCATCAGTTGATAAACATTTGGTAGTAGGTTTATTTTTAAGAAATTGCTGAACTGTGTTCCGAAGTGGTGGTACCATTTTACATTCCTATCAGCAGTTTATGAGAGTTCCAGCTGCTCTGCACCCTCGCCAACAGTTGTTATGTTCAGCCACTCCTGATGCTATGAAGTGGTTCATAGCCTGAACTGCTAACGAGAGGACAGTGAGTTTAAATCTGGCTCATAGCTGTCATCAGGCTCTCTCTGGTCTTGTCACCTGAGGGCAGGTGAGTGGAGTAAGGACATAGCTTCTGCTTAGGCAAAGGCAGAGAGGGTGGGAGAGAACTGAGTCCTTCAGCCTGAAGAGTCAGCCTCACTCTTGGTGCCCGCAGAGGTTAGTGACACTGACAACACAGCCCTCCATCTACGTAGCCCAGTGCTTTGTGTAGGATGGGATTACTATGTACAAAGGTGACGGGCACAGAACATCCAGTCATCCACATCCATGCAAATGAGGGGATGGAGAAAAAGCAGGTCTTGGTTTGATTCTTTCCTGCTGGGGCAAAAGTCCCAACTCTATCTTGAATGGCTTGTTCTGGGCTGGCGCAAACTTTCCCCCTCTTTTCTTCCAGGTGCAGTAAACATGCTAGAGGCACATTTCCTCAGCCTCACAGTTCTATCCCAAGCATAACCACTCTTCAGATATGAAGAAAAAGTATTCCAGTGCCCCTGGGTCTTTGAGCAGATCAGGAGGGTTCTGGCTAAGCTGGTTCCAGAGAACTCTGAGACAGCTGCTGGAAAAAGAAGTTCCCACTGGATCCTACCTCACACCTGAAGGAACCTGAAAGAAATCAGAGGCCTACATTTGAAAATAAAATCATAAAAGTATGTTTTAGTCCACTCAGGCTGCTATAACAAAATATCACAGACTGGGTGGCTTATAAACATTAGACATTGATTTCGCACAGTTCTGGAAGCTGGAAATCTGAGATCAGGGTGCCAGCGTGGTCGGGTGAGGGCCTTCTTCTGATTGTATCCTCACGTGGCAGAAAGGGGAGCTAGCTCTTTGGGGCCTCTATGAGGCCTCTTTTATAACAGCCATTCCTGAGGGCTCCTCCCTCATGACCCAATCACCTCCCAAAGGCCCCACCTCCTAACACCATCACATTGGGTTCTGCATTAGGATTTCAACATATGAATTTTAGGGACAGAAACATTCAGACCATAGCAAGATACTAGAAGAAAATATGAAATTTTAAAAATTACCTCAGAGAGAAGTCCTGTCTAAGTAGTACACAAAACCTAGAAGCCATAGAACATAAGATGATAGATTTGACTACATAAAAAAAATTAAAAATCTTACATGGCAGAAATTCCTATAAATAAAGTCAAAAATCAAATGGTAAACTGGGAAAAATATTTGTAAGCACATTACAGACAAAGTGCTAATTTCCTTAACTTATCAAGACTTCCTACAAACCAGTAGGAAATATACCAACAGTCTAGTTGAAGAATGGTAGAAATGAACAGACAATTCACAAAAAAGGAAACACTATCGATTCTTAAATATCGGAAAAAGATGCTCAATCTCACTCCTGAGAAGGGAAATGCAAATTGAAAAGGGAGACTGTTTTTTGCCTAACAGATTGGCAAAAAGTAAAATGTCTTATAACACTATGCTGGTTAGGTTTTGAGGGACTCTCCCACATTCACCCATGTTATTAGTAGAAGCATAAATTGGAACAACCCCTTTGAGGAATATTTTCGCAACATCTGTCAAAAAGTTAAATGCACATTTCCTTCAATTCAGCAATTCCATTTTTAGGAATTTAATCTATAGATATACTCTCACAGGTATGATATTATGTATGTTCAAGGATATTTATTACAGCATTATTTGTAACAGAAAAAGATTGGAAGCAAAGAAAACATCAATCACTAAGGGACAGGATAAATTATATATGGCACATCCATATAACAGACTACTACGCAGTTATAAAAAAGAATGAGGCTGCTCTACATGAACTGATATGTCACAATTTCCAAGATATATTAAGACAAAGAAAAACCTGGGTAAAGTCCAGAGTATGTAATATGCTTCCATTTGTACTATAGCAAAGACTATGTTGATGAGTATATGTTCATACATGCACAAACTGTCTCTGGAAGGATCTCAAGACTCTGACAATAACAATTGCCTCTGGGGAGGTAAACAGCTTCTGGGGAACAGGGGTGAGCAGGAAGATTTACTTTTCATTGATTACTCTTTTGAATACTTGGATTTTATATTGTGTGCATGTATCATCCGTCTAAAAAAATAATTTTTTCTTCTTAAAAAATTGATCTCCACCTGGGATAAGTCAGCTGGCAGAATACCATGGGGTGAGCCCTGCTATTTTGTATCTCTACCCTGTCTATTCCCTTCGCCTGGAGTGGCCTTTCCCCCTCATTTCTCCAGCTCCTTTTGCCCTTGGACACCTTCTCCAACAGCCCCATTCCTAGGCTGAATTGGATTCTCTTCCCTGCCCCCTGCCATGCCTCCAGAGCCCCGCGCAGTCCTCGAGCACAGCACTTGGCCCACCTGACTGTAACAGTGGGCTTACCAGTTTGTCTCTGGACGAGGTTTGAGCTCCTTGATGGGAGAACCGTGACATATTAGACCTTACGGTCCTGGTGCCCGTCACAGTGCCTGGCACATGGTAGTCTTCTACAGGAGTGCTGGCTGACTGGATGGACAGAAGGAGTGGTGCTTCCAGAGTGTCAGTTCCGTGTGGGCAGGGATTTTTTTTCTCCAGCTCCTTTTGTTTTATTCTGTGCTATAACCTTAGCATGCACAGCAGGGCTTGGCACACAGTAGATATTCAATATTTGTTGAATGAATAAATGAATGCCGCCTAGAGGGAAAAGGGGGAAGAAGTGAGCAGCGGAGGGAAGATGTTTGAACAAGGTGGTGGAGAGGTTAAATAGGAGGACTACAGCTTGGGGCAGGGACTCTAGGAGGGCCAACAACGGACACTAGAAGAAACTGGCTTCAAAGTAGAGCTAGGTATTTGCCCACAAGAATGATGTGGCAGCCGCCGCCATCAAGACCAAGATGGCCGCGAGATTCGCTGCCTTTCTCAAGAATGCCTGGGCCAAGGAGCCGGTGCCGGTTGTGTCCTTCACCATCAGGGGCCTTGCTATGTGGTAATTCTGCCCCTACTCAGTCTCTACACCAATCAGGCCATCTTGATCAACCAGGCCACACCCTACAACTACCTAGTGCCCCTGCAAGATGACGGGAATGTGTCAGCCACCTCCAGGAGCCCCTGAGCCCAAGCTTGCAGTGGCTGAAGAAACTGTGAGCCCCTCTGGCGACAGGGAGGAGGGCCCCTCCATTGGGACCCCCAATAAGCATGTGAAAACCCCAGAAAAAAAAAAAGAATGATCTGGCGGAGTTACCATATGATCCAGCAATTACACTACTAGGTATTTATCCAAGAGAAATGAAAACATCTCTGCAAAAACTTTTTTTGTCCATGCAAAAACTTGTACAGGAATGTTCATAGAAGCATTATTCATGATAGCCAACAGTTGGAAAAAAACCGAAATGTCCATCACTGATGAATGGACAAATTAAATGTGGGACATCCATACAATGGAACAAGATTATTTGGCAGTAAAAATAAACGATGTACTGATTCATGCTACAACATGGATGAACCCTGAAAACATTATGCTATGTAAAAAATGCCAGTCACAAAAGACCACATGTTGTATGATTCCATTTGTATGAAATGTCCAGAACAGGGAAATCTATAGAGACAGAAAGTAGATTAACGGTTGCCAGGGGCTGTAGAAGGGAGTTGGAGGAACATGGGGAGTGACTGCTAAGGGGTGCGGGGTTTCTTTTGGGGGTGATGAAAATGTTCTAAAATTGATTATGGCGATGGTTGCACAACTCTGTGAATATACTAAAAAAACCACTGAATGGTACACTTTAAATGGGTGCGTTGTATGGTACGTGAATTATATCTCAATAAAGCTGTTATAACAAATAAGAATGATCTGGAGTTTCCTAGAGGCGTGAACTGAGCCCAGGACCATGCTGACCAGTGCCTTAGGCCTCCGGAGTTCTGTCTCCTGCAGTCCCGTGGGGCTAAGCCCCCGGGAAGTCATGTTCATTCACTTCTCCACCCCTGACACCAGGGCAGGAGCCCTGCCAGTGGGTCCTGAGGGCTGAATGGTAGCAGAATATGTCACCCCCAAGTATAACTGTGCAGGACACACCAGCCCAGGATACGCTGCTTTGCTATATTGATTATTTTGAGCTGAGGGCACTTGAAAAACAACAAATACAGGGCGAGGCTCTCTCTGAACTCCCCCCATCGGCCTAAAGACAGATCCTCCAAAAGGAATTCAGTTGTCATAACCCCCATTCCGGGGGTCCCATGAAGCAGGGAAGATTGACTCTTACCACAGAAGAGGAGACCAGAAGTGGACTCCACACCCAGACGGACTTTGTCACACACTATCATACCTCCCATCTATTCTTCTCAGGGCCCATTCAGCTCTCCTAAAAGTCATTTTCTCTCTCGTCTAAGATCATCTACATGCCCCCTCCCCTTTGCCTATTAAGATGGTATGTAAGCCTGAATCCTAAGCCACCTCAGGAGTCTCTCACTTTTCCCTGGGTGTCTCCCCTGCGTACATGAGGTATACATGTTAATAAACTTCTGTTTGTTTTTCTCCTGCTAATCTGTCTTTTATTACAGGTGTCTCAGCTAAGGACTCAGAAGGGTGGAGGGAAATTATTTTTCCTCCCCTACAGGGCCTTGGCTTCAGAGGAGCACCTCTATGGCGTTCAGGGCCAGGACTGAGTACTCCAGGGGTTCCCGACGTCAGGAGGGCTGTGGAACTTTATTTCCTTCCCCACGACAGCTGAGGGGCTCTCACTGGATGGGTGTTTGGGGTGGGAGAGAGAATGGCACTGAGCAAGGAAGGATAAACTAAACTCAGTTAATTCCACAGTTTCTTGGAGCACCAGTGATGCATCTGGCACAGTGTGACATCGGAAGCAATTGGCATGCAAAGCAGTACAAGAGCTTTTCTGGCCTGGAAACGCTCGCCAAGCCGGCTGGACACAGTGTGAGAGAACGGGGGTGGAGCACAGTGGCCAAGCCGTGTGCCGGGTGGTACCGCGGCCCACAGAGGAGACAGGAGGGGCTCGTTTCCATTCCTACGGGAGGCTCCGCCCCTCCGCATGCCCGCCGGCACTGGGAGTGTGGGCCTGGCCGGGAGCGCTTGAAGCCAGGTAGGGGTGCTTGCATGGTGTGTCCTTCCTGAGTGTCCTGTCCTAGGGTTTGGTTCCCTGAAGCCCATAGTTCCAGGACTGGACGAATGGGAACCATGGGCAGAGCTTCCCCACAGATATAAAGGCGACCAGGTTCACTGGCCAGCTGCCGATGCCCATGGAACTGCTAAAGGAGCTGAACTTTTCTTTTCTTTCTTTCTTTTTTTTAAGACAGGACAATTTTTTTATTGTGAAATTTTTGTTGTACATTATTGTTAGTCACCATATACATGCATCCCTCCACCCCTTGTGCCCATCCCCCAACCCCCTTGCCCCTGGTAACCACCAAACTGTTCTGTCTGTCCATGTGTTGGTTTATATTCCACATATGAGTGAGATCATGCACTGTTTGTCTTTCTCTTTCTGGCTTATTTCGCTTAACATAATACCCTCTAGGCCCATCCATGTTGTTGCAAGTGAGACGATTTTGTCTTTTTTTATGGCTGAGTAGTATTCCATGGTATATATATACCACATCTTCTTTATCCAATCATCAGTTGAGGGACACTTGGGTTGCTTCTGTGTCTTGGCTGTAGTGAATAATGCTGCGATGAACATAGGGGTGCATAAGCCTCTTTTGATTGTTGATTTCAGGTTCGTTGGGTAGATACCCAGTAGTGGGATAGCTGGATCATAAGTGATTTCTATTTTTAATTTTTTGAGGAATCTCCATACTGTTTTCCATAGAGGCTGTGCCAGTTTGCATTCCCACCAGCAGTGGATTAGGGTTCCCATTTCTCCACAGCCTCTCCAGCATTTGTTGTTTTTTGTCTTGGTGATTATAGCCATTCTAACGGGCGTGAGGTGATATCTTAGTGTGGTTTTGATTTGCATTTCCCTGATTAGTGATGTTGAGCATCTTTTCATGTGCCTATTGGCCATCTGTATATCTTCTTTAGAGAAGTGTCTGTTCATTTCCTCTGTAAAGGAGCTGAACTTTTGAACATTCACCCGTGCTTCTACTTCTCACCTTAAGTCTATAATGTCTTGAGTACATTATAGATTATGCAAGCGTTGGTAGGCTGCGAACAATCCATCTGTAGGAAAGTGTGTTCCAAGTTCTAAGTCAACGAATCTTTGGAACACAACTCCTTTGCAGCAAAGTAGACACTTGCAGTAGCTGGATCCCGGGAAAGTCCCTTTAAATACTTTAAGGGCCTGAACGCCTGCTGGGCCGGACACAATGTGGGAGCAGGCTCCCCAGGTCTTTCATGTGAAGCTGGAGGGGTGCCTGCCCCAAAGGTTCCGGCCCTGCCTTTGAGCCACTCGATTCATCCCACCAGGTGGAACCAGGAGAACGCAGCATGCCAGAAGTGAGGAACAAGAGAGCCAGGGGCCTCTGGGTCCCGTTCCGTCTTGTGTGATTCTGGCCCAGCTGGGTTCTTGGTGCCAGGACCACATGCTTTCAGAAGGAGATAGTAGCTGACAGATGGACAACAGAACATCATAATGGCAGAAACAACCTCAGGGCTGGAAACAGAAGCTGCAATTACGGGAGGAAAAAACTCACAACAAATTTCAAAATATGACCCTTATGATCCCTGGAGCAGGGAGAGGAAGGAGGGGGGTAGACTCACCCTATCCTGGTGAAAACAGGGCAACATGAAGAACACCGTGCAGTCAGGCTGAAAATTAAACAGATGTGGGTTTCTTGAATTCAAAGGCTTAATTATTCTGACGTTTTCCATAACTTAATCTGAGCCATCACTTCAGCTTTAATTATGCATAATGAAATGCATTATTTACAGTAACTAATATGACAGGAAAAACTGAGAGGTGAGAATTGGTAACTTGGCAACTGTTTATTCATCTTTTTTTTGGCCCATGTTTATTGAGTACCTACTGTGTTTCAGCCTTTGCCACGGTCTTATGGATGGACCATTAGGAAAAAAATCGTGTCGCTACAGCATATCCTGTGGGCCAGTTTCTTTCACTTCATTATCTCATGGACTGCTTGCAATAATGCTGCATGGCAAGTATTATTCCTTTATAGAAGTGGAACTGAGATTCTGAAAGGTTAGGTAATTTGCCTAAGGTCACACAGCAAAAGCTATGGTTTTTGTCATCTACCTCCTTCAGACAGAAACCTACAGACCGTCGTTCCAAATCTTACTTCCTGCTCTATACAGGAAAAGTTAACTTTTCCTAAGGGAAAGGGTGCTTGGTATTTTCAGCAGGAAAGTGAGTGATCAAAATTGTGCTTTTGGAAAATTAACCTGACAGCTTCCTGGAGGATGCAGTGGATGCTATTGAGACAGTCCAGGCCAGAGGCCAGGCCCCTAAGCCTGAGTGGTGGCTGCAAAATGAAAAAGAGGCTGCAGGTGGCGCTGTGGAGGTGAGAGGGGCCAGGAAGTGGACGTGATGGGCGGGGAAGAAGACAGCCTGGCAGCCCAGGTTTGGGAAGGGAGGCGACGAGTCCCATCTTGGCCACTGACTATCGGCTTAATGGGGTCAAGTCACTCCCCCTCTCTGAGCCTTGTGCCCAGAAGGGGCAATAACCAGCTTATTTAGCAGTCTCAGTTCAGGGGCATGTAAGCTGAAATGGTTTCATTTTTCCTCCAGTCATTGTTTTTAACCCACCTAGGTTAAATCTCCCTTTCTTGTCCCTTAATAGCTTGCTTCCGGGTCACTTCCAGGTATTCATAGTCCACCAAAGTTTTCACAGCTTCCACCTCAAACGGACCTCAATCTCACTTCCTGCCGCTCCCCTGCGCCAAGGCTGCCACAGCCGGAGCTGGGACCCTGAGTCGGGAGCCTGGGGCGGGGTGGGGTGTGGTCTGGCTCCTCGAGGCCTCCTCCCGCTTCGCGCTGGAGTGGGAAGATGGGGAGGAGGGAGAGGAAAGGGGATGAGTGTCGCTCCCTCGCTGGCCCTCCTTGCTGTCTCTCTCCACTGGTCGTGGCGGCTCCCCTGGCTCATGCTGACTCACTGGCCAGTGGTGACCTCTGCATATCCACTTGCGCGGCAGATGTGGGCTTCAGAGGCCCTGTGGGGGTTCCCGCTGCTGGCGCCCTGATGGGGAGGGTCTGGCTCAACGCGCCCCATCCCCCTCCTGCCACCAGCCTTGAGCTGCGGGGCTCCCCTCCCCAGCAGGTGGTTCTCACTTCTGAGGAGCAGGAGAGAGGGTCCCAGTGCGGCTTCCTTCCGCTGTGTCCACTGCTAGTCTTACCGCACCACGGCGAGGGGACGGGCTGCGCCACCGGCGTCCTCCCTCTGCGCTGCCATCGCTCCTGTTCTGAGTGGAGGCCGTGTTTCACTCGCCAGGCTTTCAAGCCTGGCACGGGGCTGCATGGGGCAAGAAAGCACTGTGTAGGGCAGTCCTGGCCCTGAGGGGCGGGCCACATCACTCCCCAGTGGGCAGAAGCCTCACTACTCCACAATCGTCCTCCACAGACTTCCTGGAGGGCTGGAGGCCCTTCCTCCACAGACTTCCTGGAGGGCTGGAGTGATGGTTGGAGTCAAAGGGTGGTGTCTGTGGTCAGGAATCTGCCTTGGGTCTGGTCCCGGCTTTGAGTCCTACTCAGCAATTCAGGACAGCAGAGAAATTCCCACTTCCCCATACCTCTTCCAAGAAAGACAAAATGCCTGGTTACAGGGCGATTGAGACCATCATGGGTGATTATGATTATGTCCAGCCTTTGCGGTCATCTCAGTGTCTCGACTCTTTCTTTGCTCTTTTGATTTCTTTTGGGGCTCTCTGTACAGGCACACGGTGGGTGTGGACTTTTGAGGAGGACTCAGCTGACCAGGGCTGGTTGCTTGGCCTCTTGGGTACCTTGTGGTCACAAAAGCAGGTAATCAAAGAGCAAACAGTCCTGTGGTGTTGGGAGTCTCCCTTAGTTACCACAAAGCCTCTGTTTGATTTCTCGTGTAGCAACAAAACCAGGAGGGGAAGATGAGTGGCATCTGGACTAAACTCTGGGTGTGAGGCAGGCTTCAGCTCCTGGATGATATGCTGGAAGCATGCACGGATGTGAAATATCAAACATGCAGGATGCAGTCCTTCTCCTGGTTCTCCTGGGTGCCGTGTCAGGTAGGAATGCCATTTTGCCACCTTGCTTGGCCCACTCAGTCTGCATGATATTTTTGGTAATCAAGTCCCCAAAGAGGAAATTGCCTGTGGGAGGCCTTGTTGAACCTGGGCTTCTCTGCACTGATGAATGAGATGATGCAGTAACAGGGAGCCCTGGGAGGCTGGGCTAGGGGTCCTCTGGAGAAGAGGGGTGGCTACATAAGCCGCAGTCCAGTCTATGTTTGTACAGACTTCACTCTCCCTCTTTGTTAACTGGCCTGTGCTGGAAGTCCTTCCAAGAGCTAAAGTTGGGAAAATGATGTTCATAGCAGAGCTTTGTGAGTATGTCAAGTCAGTCTTTGTGGAGATTCTGGCCTTCCTCTGGAGCCTTTTGGGGGCAACTGGAGGTTGGCAAATCCTCTTATGGGAAAACAAGGTGTGAGGGGATATTGTCTTAGTCTTGAGCAAAGAAAATGTCTTCTGATAGAAGAGCTGAAGGTTCAACCTAGTGCCTCTCGCGTTCCTTCTTCCTTATTCAAGAGCTTCAAGAATTTTGGGTGATCCTTTTAATGTTGTCAGCTTGGATTATTGAAATTGAGCTTTTTAAATTAAATCTTATTTTTGAATAGGTAGTATATGCATAATGTATGGAATTCAATCATGTTCAATTTGCAGATTAATTTAGGGATAATTTACATCTTTGATGAGTTAGAGAGTGATATGCTCAGAGGAGTGTCTGATGCATAGTAAATGCTTAGTAAATGTTAGCGATTATTATGCATGAGGTTGAAGCTTCCTATCCAAAAACAGGGTTCTAGATACTCATTCAAGTCTTCATTTGTTTTCTTCAGGAGTATTTTAAGATTTCCTTCATATAGATCTTGCACATTCTAATTATGTTTAGTTCTTTCTTTTTCTTTTTTTGCATTTGTAAATGGAATCTTTCCTTCCTTTGTATCTTTTAATTGATTGTTATATAATATATGGAAGTCTATTAATGAATTATGGTAAGATAATCGTTTTTAGTTGATTCTCATGCATTTTCGAGGTTTGAAAATAATAAACATTTGTACTTTTCCTCATCTATTTTTCTATCTCTTATTTCTTTCACTTACATAATTACCAGGCCTGTGCTTTCAGAGTGTTGTTAAACAATGATAGGAGTGTACATTCCTGTCGTGTTCTCCGTTAAGCCTGACGCTAGCTTTCCGTGTGAAATAGAAATGTATTATACGTTAAGGAGATAGCTATTATTCTTATTTAGGTTATTTATTTCTGCATCAAAATGGATTTTTAAATCAAATGCTTTTTCCAGATCTATGAAAATGATTATTTGATTTCCCTCTTAGATCTGCTAATAAGACACATCAATAACTGGGTTTCTTAACATTGAACCTTCTTTCCTCCTGGGCTTTTAGACTGAACAGAGGGCAGGAGGAACAGTGAGTGTGAAGCTGGGCCTTGAGCAGCTCAAACTCTTACTTGAAGTAAACATTTGTGATTTTCCCAGAAATACAGGCTTTTAGGACCATAATCATTTGAGTGAAGAGGTGACATTTTTGTTGCTGGGAGAAGAGTGAGGTGAGGAGGAACTCAATGTCTCACACTGACCACTGTCATTTGGAACTTTATTATCAAATGTGTGAAAGGAACAGATAGAAAGATTTGCAAGAAATACTTGAGATTTCTTATAAAAACCACATTCAAATCCCTCCCTCTCCAAAAGACCACGCACTGCAGCATGCTTTTACTTCCACAGTCAAATCCTGTTTTTGGAAGGTCTGCTGTGATGCGGACTGTTTCTCTCTCACCTTCTTTTATGAGTCCGAGAATCTGATTCTTACGCTTGCTCTCGAACACCAGGACCACATAGGACAGTGGGGAGGGCTGGACAGCTACATAGTACCTGCCTTCAGGATACTGGAAGCAGGCATCACCATAATAATCTCACGTGAAGTAACAGGCTCCAGTATTCCCTTCCTCTCATTTGGTCTAACTGCTATGCATCCTCCAAGGCCCAACTCAAGCCCCACCTCCCCCATGCACCCTTCCTGGATTGCCCCAGCTCTTGGTGGGCTCTTTCCGCTGCACCCTGGAGCTCCCCTTGCCTGCAGGTGGAATGCATGCCAAGGGTTTAGGACAGTGCCTAACAGAATAACTGCCCAACAAAAGGCGACGTGAGTTATCATTCTATAATTCCTCTGTTACGTGTCTGTCTTGTCTCCTCGACTGGAATGTCAGCCCTGCAATAACGGGTTTCTTATCTCTGATTGCTCTGTGGTCCCTGAGTGCCACATTCATACAGGATATCCCAAAATTTTTGTTGTTTTTGTTGATCATTATCCCTTTTTGGTTCTTTTTTTTTTTTTTGTTTCCACGCTTACTGATAGCCCCTACATACAGAAATTTAGATCTTCTGCCTGCTTAATACTGGCATTTAAATTAGCTTCTGTCTTCTGCACCTCCTATTAATATGAGAGAAAGGAAGCAGTTTCTTTTGGGGACGCTATAGTGTCCCCTTCCAAGAGCGGCTTACAAAGGAAGGTCTCATGTGAACGTAAACTAGACAAGTCTCCCAACTGTAGCAGTGGAGAAGAGTTGAGACAAAGCAGTCTTCTGGCTCCATCAGTGCCAAAGGACCACATATCACTCCTGGAAGATGGAGGACCTAGCAAGGGCCCCTCCGGGTACTTAAATCCACTGCACACTGAAGCTGTCTACATTTTGAGAAAGCTTCCAGGGAACTAGCTTTTGTATTAGTCGTATGGAAATGAAGACTGCCAGGATGTTTAATGAAAGAAGGGTTCCTTGGCTGGGAGGTCCGCATGAACATGAAAAGGTACCAGGCCCACCAACCTGAGTTTTGTCTACCAAGCCCCAGGCATGAGGCTATCCCAGGTCTCTCCAGGAAGTCCTCCCAAGCCTGCCACCTGGGCCTGGCCCTCTGCTAGGCAGTGTCGGGAAATCAAAAAGAGGCCCAAGATTCAGTGTCTTCTGCTCCTTGAGGAATTAGGTGCAACCCTTCTTAATGCTCTCCTCATTTGAAAAGGCAGGAAAATGCAGTCCATTTCCAGAAAGTCTTTCTGTCAGCTGATTAATCCCCTATATGGGGTCCAAAGAACGTTGCAAAAGGTTTCTGCTTTTTCTGTCATGTCACTTTCCTGTTTAGAGTCGACCTCAAAAGAGCAAAAGGCCATCCCTCCTCTTGGCTCTCCCTCCCTCTTCCTTTCCCATGGCAACCTGGTTGTCTTCCTCTCGCCTCCAGCTCAAGCACTCAGTCTGTGGAATCCATCTGCGTTTCTACCTCTGTGGAGTTGGAAGAGGTTTGCAAGAAACCAGCCCTTCTCAGGCTAACACCAGAGTGATGCTTCAAGACAAACACCTTTCTCTTGCTAATTGCAACCTAGTGTAATTTACAGAATCACTAGTAGCGTCACCATCTTTTCTTCTGTGTCCTACTAAGGGCTCCCTTTTATTAGCCTTGCCTGGCATGGACCAGTGCCCTCAAAGGGGTGAGCACCCCATCCCATACACTGTGGAAATTAAAGACATAGGAAGACATTGCATGTATTGAAACAACAACATTCTATAGTGTTTTATAGTTTATCTAGTACATGCATTTACTTATATAGTACCTGTACCGTGTGAGAGAATTCCAGCAGGCCTGGAATTAGCCTTGGCTGCTTTGCTAAAGTTTCTGCACAGAACTGACCCCTGGTCAAGGCACAAAGCATGCTGAGTAATAGTGCTGCTTTGTAACCGTGGGTCCTGGGAGGTTGGGAACGGTTTGTACCGGTCTGTTTGCATGGTTTATTGATAACAGTGAGATGGATGGCTTGTGCCTGGTCTTGGTGAGACCCTTGGAGGGCTTTGCTGTTGAGGTTGGTTACGTAACAAGACGGTGCCTACATGACCAGCAGAATATAGAAATTTCCACAGAGACTCTATTTTGGGCTCCCTGGTTCCAAGGTGTTAGTAGATAGGACAGTGGTTCCTGATCTGAGCAAGTGCATTTTGTCATGGCCCTTAGGGAAAAGAGGACAACAGCAGCTGGTACCTGGCCTCTCTGGTCCTCATGCTATGAGGCAGCCTTCAGCTGGGATGCCTCCTTTTTCTGTAATAAACTATAGATCTGTAAGCATTCTCATTTGGGTCCTGTGAGTCTTTTTTAGTAATGGAACCTTGTTTAATGGCCACTGCCCTGAGAGAGACAGTTGACAGAGGGCCCCAGAGAAGGGACCAGCTCAAGGTCATACAGTCACGTAGTGGCAAGGCTCAAACTTGAAGCAAGTTGCTCTTTTCGCAGCACTCCTCTGATGTCTTTCACTCCTCTGATGTCTTTCACCGTTTCGATTAGTTACTGGAGAGAATGAAGAGGTATTTCTTGAGTGACAGTCTCAGGCAAGCACTGCGCTGGATATTGAAAGCAGAGCTGTAAGCTAGAGCAGCTGCATCCCCGGAGAGAGATGATGGCATCGCCCCACATCCCTGAACCACATCATCACTGGTGTCGGAGGCCCAGGGTGGCCAGCTTCCTCCCCTGTAACTGAGGCTGTGGAGGCCTTATTTATTCCAACACAGGCTCCCGGGACGGGCCTCCTTGGTCCATTTCTGGCAAGGCAGTGATTTTGCTCGTTTGGAAGCAAGTGGGCACATCATCTATGCGGATCTCAACCACAAGCGAGATGTTTCAGCGGGCTCAGTGCCTGATCATAAATCTTGGCATGCTTTTTCTTTTCAAAGTGTATGCTTCAAGCAATTCTAATTTGATTCTTAATTAAGATGCATGTGTAAGTCAAATTCCATTAAAGCCTCTTTCTTGCTTTCCAGCACGCAGACCACCAAAGAAAGTTTGAAAGACCAGCCTCGGAAGGCAAATGCGTAACGTCTTAGGGAGAGCTGGCCCTTGGCTCCTAACCTTCCCTCTGCCACTGATTAGCTGGTGCCTTTGGACACATCCCTTAGACTTCTCCGTATAATAAATGGGTTGTACATTTAGTGAATTTTTTATTTTATTAATGCTCTATTTTTAAGGTAGAGGACCCTAGCCACTAATTAGTATTATTATTACTACTATTGCTATTACTACTGCTACTTCTACTTTTTTAACAGCAAGGGAGCTGGAGGAGCTGGGTGTTAAACTAAGAGTTGGGAGATCCCAGTTTGGCCAGCTTTCTTATCAGTGTCCCTCGATCACCTGCCCCAAAGTTTTTAGGATTCAGTTGCATGACCCTGGCATACATGACCTTGCCCTGGGAAGAGAGGCCACCAGATGAAGAGCAGAACATCTCCAGCAAGAATGTCAGCAGAAAGGGCATATCCAAGGACACAGTCTGGCTTTATCCGTCCATGGAACAGGCAGTTCCCAACACAAATTGCTTGAGGGGCACTAGATATATCCATTTCTCCCTCCAAAATATCTCCCTCATGCCATGCGAAATGTGACCATTCAAGGAGGACTGTGGAAAGCTCTATAAATATATGGAGGCAGCATGGAGCCATGCAAAGAGCCCTGTCCTTGGAGTCAGATGCCTTGGATTGGGAGGCTGGTTCTTTCATGGAATTAGTCTCTCAAACCCAGGGCTTATCCAAGTTATACTTAACACAGAAATCAATGGATACACTCCCAGCAAAGCAAACTGGGAACTGTCAGCTTGGGACATTTGGGGAGCACAGCTTTTCTAGCCTCCACAGTCCCCCGAGGAGACATACCAAGGCTGGTGGCCATGGTAATCTGCCTGTTCAGGGAGAGGCTGTTGAAAGCCCTGGGCGGGACTTAGCACGCCTCTCACATCTGAGCCCACACCAAGCTAATATTCCAACACAATTCCATATGTTATTCCAAAAACAGTCTCTCACAGATCACATCACTCAGCTCTAATGTCTGGGTCGAGGGTCCAGTTTCTTACCAACCCCCAGCACCATCTTGCTGTACTGTTGCCAGGTGATAGAATAACCATGATGTATCACATGACTGACTGTCTGCAGTAAGTACGTGAAGTCTGTTATCCACAAGGCTCACCATGTGGCGAGAGCCCACCAAGGCCGCTTAATTAGTGTGTAATCTCAGGTGTGTGAAATGGCGACAGCAATACCTTCATCATAGGATTGTGTTGAGAGCGCATGAGATCAGACAGTAGAGCAGCCAGCATGATGCCTGGTGAGTAAGTGCTGAGTAAAGGCGCATGGGTACTTATTTCTGTCTATTCATTTGGGCTGGGCACTATCTTACTTTGGGCTATTCTTGAGAAGAACCTAGTGAGTTATATCTTTGCTTAAATATGGATAGAGGCGTCCATCTTTCTCGGCTAGAGGGGCACAGGTCACTGGGTTGGGTGGGAGGGGGCAAAAGAAGGTGGGGGGTCCTTTGAGACAAATTGCCAACTTTTCGTTTTGCTTATGACTGTCTTGTCCTGCTGAACAGTCAGGAAACACTGTCATGAACAGCTTGGGGTTGGGGGGCCCCTGGTGATTTTCAGTTCTGGGAAAAGAGGGCATGAGGGGATTATGCCTAAAAGACCCAACCCACCAAAGCATTTGATTATTTTGCTCATTTTGAAAAACTATTTTGGGGAACTTTTTGCCTCTAAATACTCCAAGCATATTATTTTGCTCCTGGTTTTTTGTCACAAGAATGCTGTAACATTAAAGTCAATTTCAATAGATTTAAAAAATCTATTTGTATTCACATCCTAAACCTCAGCTGTTCTGATATTTCTGAGTCCTTGTACAGTCTTTGTCCATAAAACTGGATAATTCTGCAAGTAAAAATAACTTATGCATAATGCATTTTAGTCTCCAAACTAAATAAGATGATTTTGGATTTATGAAAGCTTGTATCAATGAATGTGCTTATATTACAATTTTTCCTACATTTCTATTTGGTCTTATGCACCCCCCCTCGCCACATTTAAAATAAAAACATCCTCTTACAAAATGCAACATTTTTCCATGGCTTGTTTGTTTCTAGAAATTTTACCCCTTTCAGTAGGACAGGTTCTGTCCCTCCTGTACCTCTTCCTGTTCCGGGTGGTGTGCCCCAATGGCTAACGGTAGCCAAGATCAGGAAGCTGGCTGAGAAGTAGGCCCTCAGTGTAAACGTTGGCTGTGTTATCTATTATTCACTGTGTGTCCTTCAGCTCAGTTTCCTCATCTGTAAAATGATGATATTAATACTATCTGAGAGGATTGCTTTGAAGAGCAAATGAGAGAAAGGATTTTGCAATGCACTTATTTGGAACAAATGGTAATTGTGTTAATTTCCTAGGGTTGTCATAATAAATTAACACAAACTGGATGGCTTAACATAAGAGAAATTTATTTTCTCAGAGTTTGGGCGATCAGAAATCTGAAATGAAGGTGTCAGCAGTGTTGGTTCTGTTTAGAGGCTCTGGGGGAGAATCTGTTCCATGCCTACCTCCTTGCTTCTGGTGGGTTGCTCGCCATTCCTTGGCTTGTAGATGTATCACTTCAATGTCTGCCTCTGTCATAACACGGCCTTCTTCCTTCTGTGTGTGTCTCAGTGTCCTGTCCTCCTCTTATAAGGACACCAGCTGTTGGATTTAGGGCCCACCCTAATCCAGTATGGCCTCTTCTTAACTAATTACACCTGCAAAGAGTCTATTTCCAAATAAGGTAAATTCTAAAGTTCTGGGTGGATGCGAATTTTTGGGGGGACAGTATTCAACCCCCTATAGTGACCATCATTATGAAAGAATATGACCTGTTGCTCTCCTCTGTCCTGGCGAAGTCTTGCAGAGTGTCAAGGAGGCCTTAGAATGTCCGAAGGCTTTCCTGGAAGAAACACACTTGCTCTTCAGTTGTAAAATTCCCTGTCTATAATGCGGTCCAAGGCAGTTCACAGGCCTTCTCTGTGAAACGGGAGTTAATCTCTCAATCAGGAAGTATTGACTGACTCTCTACATGATGCCCGTAGCATTCAATAATAACAAACAATCATCCTTGAGATTACTCATGGATGTGGGGAGATCTGCCTTGGTTTCAGAGCTCTCCAGTCAAGTAATCTAAGTTCTCAGGTGACTTCATGAAGCAAACACTGACACAGAGAAGGAAAATCAACTCTAGTAAACTACCAGGTCCTTCTAAGAGAGAGGATGTCATGGCCAGACTAGGTCCTTCAAGTGGGCATCTGTCTCCTAAGGTTCATGTTTCTCCTTCTCTGGCTCTTCATCAAGACTGAGAGAAGAGAGAAGGGAAGTGGGGAGATGAGGGAAGGAAAGCAGCGAGACAAGAGAAAAGCAGCAGCTTTCTTTACAGAATGACGGGAGCAGATTTCATGGCTGTTTGGTGGTGGTTGTTTTCTTGGCTCCGAGAAAATCTCGCATTCCCTTTCCGACTCTTGGCAAGACTGTCTGTTCTTGGGGAGTGACCAGGTTTCATTGTTGCCCTGAGTTACGAATTGAAGCCGCAGACAAAGCTGTTAAGTGCCTGTTCCCAGCACAAGGCTTCGTGTTCATGTCGTTTTGCATCCTTTGTAAATCCGCAGGGGGAGAGGTGCTACACCTCATCCACTTGCCTGCTGCGAGCAATGTGGCAGAGAACTCTCCACCTGGGACTTCAGTACACAAGTTTTCCGCGAATTTGTCAGTATCAGTGTCACCTGTGATCCCAGGGTTTCCCCGGATCATCAACTCAAGTCCCCTCACTGAAGCCTTCAGGGTGAACCGGCTGTCAGGCACTGACTTCCAGGTAAGCACCATCTTACTCCCAATGCATGTTGTCTGCCAAGAGGGGTCCTGAAGACGGAGGTGGATGGGATTCTAGATCAGT
The DNA here is from genome assembly GCF_020826845.1 of Diceros bicornis minor. Taxonomy (NCBI): domain Eukaryota; kingdom Metazoa; phylum Chordata; class Mammalia; order Perissodactyla; family Rhinocerotidae; genus Diceros; species Diceros bicornis. The sequence continues at coordinate 12,355,648 of NC_080742.1, read as the reverse complement.
GATCATTTCTTCCTCTTTCCCTGGTTTCATTCCCCTTCTTGTAAGATCCAGAAGTCCTGTTTGGGGCATCCTAGAGCCCTCTGTGCTGGATGCCTCTGTAGCCTTTGGACTTTTCTCTACTTAATCCAGTCCAAATGAACATTATACTGAATTTGTTACACACAGAAGGCTTGTTTTTATTGCCCACCACCCTCACCTGAGAACAGGTATTAGGTGTGCTGACAGTGACTAAATTCTTTGGGTGGGATAGTTTGAGTATTGACCTTCTTAAAAGCCGGGCCCTGATGAATCTGTGTCTGGTGATTCTGCTCTTCTATGATCCTGTGATTTGGCAGCAGGAAATCGACCAAGAGACTTATTTAACCTGGAAGAACACACCCTTAGTGAAAATATCAACCTAAATGGCCAGCTCTACTGTGTGGATGTTTCCTCTTGGATAATGCAGACCCAGTCATTCACATTCAAGAGCCAGGCCACCTCTGCTCTGTTTTCTCATTGGTCATTTCAGTCTTTTCCAAAGTCGTCACTTCTCCTTAGGCAGGACAAACCTGCTCATTGCTTCTTTTCCCCTGGTAACCTCAGAGGCCTTCTGAGGACGTCTTTAGGGTCCAGGTATCTGGACCTCCTTATACTTCAGTATCCCCCACCCCTACCCCTTTCCTCAACTGGCGTAAGCCCTCTTACAGATAGCATCAGCCCTGCCCCGGTCCTGACGGCCATTGCCCTGGTGTTCTCATGGGACCCAGTGGGCCCAGCCTGCTTGGTCTAGGCTTGGTTGCCTCCCTGAGGTGCGCACTAGGTGTTCTTAAACCCAGTTGATCATTAGAGTCACTAAGGGAGCTTGTAAAAAGCGTGCATATCCGGGCCCCAGAGCAGACCTGTGGAATCCACAACTTGAGGGCCAGAGCTCAGGCATCTGATGTTCTCAGCCCCCCAGGGTGGGCCCTCTGGTACGTAAGGAGCATGCATTCGGCATTCTTCCCCTCAGCATCCAGTGTACATTCTCGGGCCCCAGATGCCGGTTCTGTGGCTTACCTGCTCTCTCTACCTGCTCCCCTGACATCTGGCTCCGCTTTCACAGTTGCTGCTGGTCTGTTCTATCAGCCTTGCCAATTGCTTGCACTTAGAGAGCGCGTGGTACATGACTGACACTGTTGAAAGGGCGTTACCTGTGTTTGCCCTTGTAATATTCAAAACTATCCGATGATTTTATTTGTGTTATTACCCCCTTTTTGCAGATGGGGGAAATGGAGCAGAATGTAACAGAGAGGGTAAGTAACTTGCCTGGGCTGCACAAGCTATTAGGTAGCTGAGTTGAGACTGGAACCTGGCAGCCTGGCTTTAGAGCTCTCACTGTTGTTTTAAACAGCTTGCTTGAGATATAATTCACATAGCGTGCAATTCACCCATTTAAAGTGTACAATTCAGTGGATTTTACTGTATTCACAGACCATCACCACAATCTAATTTTAGAACATTTTCTTCACCCCAAAATGAAACCTCAAATCCATTAGCAGTCACTCCCCTGTCTCCTATGCCTCCAATCCCTGGCAACCACCAGTCTACTTTCTGTCTTAATGAATTTGGCTATTCTGGACACCTCATATGAATGGAATCATATTATATGTGGTCTTTAATGACTGGCTTCTTTCACCTAAGCATAAAGTTTCAAGGATCATCCATGTCGTAACATGGATCAGTACTTTTTTCCTTTTGATGGCCGAATAATATTCCACTGTATGGATAGACCACATATGGTCTATCCATACATTAGTTGACAGGCATTTGGATTGTTTCCACTTGAGAGCTCTCATTCTCAGCCTCTATAGTCTGTTGCTTTTAATAATGATGTTGACTGTGCTGCTTCAAATTTACAGAGGTTCTAAAGCACATTCATGTCCTGGTCTCTTGATTGTTACTACTAACATTGATATTATCACTATTTAAATTTGTATTTTAATAAAAGAAATTAAAAAATAGAAATAAGAAATAGGATTTAGAAATAAGATAAAGACACAGCAAGGTTAATTGATTTGTCCAAGATCACATAGCCATAAAGGATGAAATCAGAACTTAACTCAGGTCTTCTGACTCCCAATCTCAGGCTCTTTCTCCTACATTACCATACATATCTACTGCTGTTTTGGTGAGCCCCCAAGTCCTTCTCTATGGGACCTGCCCTTCTCACATTCCATGTGATTTAAACAGGGCTGTCAGTCAAGGAAGAATTTCATCCCATTCATAACCTCTAGAAATGGAGAATTTCTTAGCTCCTTAACTGGTCTAGGCTCAAGCATTCAGCATATTGTCTCAGTCCTGTGCCCTCCTGGCACTACAGCCTGCAGCTGCCCAGGACCCTGTGTTGATACTAGGATGGGCCAAGGGTCACAAATCCTGAAGCTGTTCTTAAGAATTGGTTGCTTCTGCCCAGAAACTACCCAGTATCATCAACCATCCCCTCCAAGAAGATCCCATTCTCCACCCCAAACTGCTCACAAGAGCCACTCCTTCGGAATACGACAATGCCATCTCTGTGGCAGAACCTGGCTCCTCCGTGGGCAGCTTTGACACTCTGCAGGATGACAAGTCTAGTGATGAGGTTTTTGGGTCTCTGGCCCAGAGGTCTGGTCAGTGTTGGCCTTGGGACTCAGTCATGCCAGGCTTCTGAGGGTGACCTCCAAATCATGCCAGAAGCCAGGCCTCTCTGCTTTCAAACATAGCTGCTGGGACTTCTGGGGGTGGGGTGAGGAGGATTAATAATAATAATAGTGATGATGATGATGATAACAGCTCACATTATGGAGCATTTACTATATGCCAGGAATTCTCCTAACATTTTGTGAATTCATTCATTCACAAATTCATTCATAACAATGCTATGAAGTGGTATACCATTATTATTTGCAAATTAAAGTTGGGGAAACTGAGGCAGAGAGCTTGAGCACCTTGCCTAAGTTCATATAGCTAATTGGTAGAAGGCTTGAGATTTGAGATCAGGCAGGCTGGCCCCATGAAGACTCGCTTATAGCCCCCACGCTGCGCTGGCTCACTGTTGCCCAGCAAGAGAGACAGACATCAGAGCCTCATTCGGCCCATGTGGCTAATCGTTGATCAAGGGGTTTTCTCCTGGAGCAGCACCAAGAAGGTGAGCTCTGAGAAGCTGGGGGGCATGACTGCCGAGCTCAGCAGCTGCACAGACAGGAGCTCTCCTAGGTCGTATGGAGGCCCAGCCTGCCCCTCTTTCATTTGCCCATCTCTGAGCTTGCCTCCTCTCTTTCCTCATCTACTGTCATGCGCACTGCGGACCCTGCGAATTTGCTCAGCCTTGTCCAGAACAACCTCAAACTCGACATGCTTGAAACCAAAGACATTGTCTTTCACCAAAGCTCTGCGGCCAGATTGCCTGCAACCAGATCGAGCCTCCATCACTCCCAGCTGTGCCCTTCACAGTTCCTTCCCTCCCTGTCCTAGTCTCTTTTTGTGTGAGATGGTGGGAAATTTTACCAACCTACGGTTGTTGCAACGATTCAACAAAATACTTCACAAAACCGCTCAGCAAGAACCCGGCACATAAACATTTAATAAATGCTGGTAACGACAACAAAAAACAACTTTTCCATTTGTGTTGATAGCAACCCAATTCCTTTGGTTCCAAGATATAACACTTCGGACCCTTTTTGACTGTTCTGTTTCCTTCCTTTCATTGTTAGAGCTTGTTCCCGAGGAGAAGGGGCTGTCAGTAGGTATGTGGTGGGAAAGGATCTGTGCAAGCTCAGGGTGCAGGAGAGGGCTGTGGGCTTAGCAGGAAGCTAGGGGATAAATCAGGAGACAGAGTGGACCTTCTAGACACAGGGCTGCTCTGGTGACATTCACTCACTAAACAGTTTTTTTACCATCTAATGATAATAAATGTCAGCTGAGTGCTTGCTCAGTGCCAGACAGTGACCTAAGTATTCCAAGGAGTAGCTCTTTGAATCCTCACAACAACACTGTGCTATTATTATCCCATTTCACAGATGGGGACATTGAGACATGGAAAGGTTAAGTGATGGGAAGGTTGGGCTTTAAAGCCAGTCAGTCTGGCTCCAGAGTCTACGCTCTTGACCACTATGTTACACTGCCTCTCACCTACTGCATGCCAAGCATAAAGACGGGTCATCTCCACTTACACTTATGTGGATACTGGGTTGACCCTGCTTATGGGCGGAGACAAGACTACCTCGTTTTCCCTCTCAACTTTCCTCCATATGTTCTCCCTCCACTGAACACACTCATTCACATCAGTGGCCATCCTCTCTTCTCTTAACCAACCCAGATCTTGCAAAGTCAGACACAATACCCACCACCTCCTCCATGAAGTCTCCCCTGACTAAACACAGCTCACAATGAACTTTTCCCCCTGATTTTCCACAGTACCCTGATCTAGCTCTTTGTTGTAATACCTTGTGTTATACTTCCGCTGTTTAACTGGGGCAAGAATTATTTACCTAATTATAATTGTATGGAAACAAAATCAGGGAAAGGGACATTCCCAAGGTCACACAGAAGTTCCCAGTGGTGGAAATGAGATTGGAGCTAAGTGCTCTTCTCACTACAGGATACTGAAAACTGCACTGCCTGGCCCCAGTCATATTAATAACCAAAAGGTCCTATTAGCATAATTACAACATTTGTGAAATTTAGTCTTTGATGTCCCAAAGGGCTCTGGGCCTTCTGGGAGCTCCACGGGCTAAGCTGGTGGCAGGGATGTGTGTATTGATGTGAGAGGTCACAGACTGGCCTCCAGTTAGCCTCAGCAGGGCCCTCCCACCATGGACCACTGCTAAGGGACTTGTCTAGAAGCCTATTCCAAGTCCTGATAGGTTTCATCTCCAGTCGATGGAACCAGATGTCTGCTGAATATTTTTCTTTCCTATGAAAAGCAGCATCACATGCAGGAGTCCCTTTAGTGAAGTGTCGTGGGGCTCGTGTTGGAAGGTCTAAGGCAAAACAACCAGTTCCTCTGACAGTGAGTGGACGATGGTTTCCAGGATGCTGGTTGTTTCCTTCCTAGTAATATCCCTGTGCAAAATGTATGCATACAACACAGACCTTCTTTCACATGGTCACCAAGAGTTCTGCATGTGCTTTTAGGTTGTCACCACTGGGAAGGAACAACTGGATTTTGAAACAGGACCAAACATATTTGATTTGCAGATTTACGTTCAGGATGACGTTGGTGTCACTGACCTGCAGGTCCTGACTGTCCAGGCAACAGATGTGAATGAGCCACCTCAGTTTCAAGGCAACTAGGCAAGAGGTAAGATCCCCCAGGGTTGGCAATGCAGCCCAGACGGTGGCATCAGGGAGGACCCTGGGGGACAGAGCCAACAGAGAAGTAAATAAATAAGCAGCTGTTTCCCTGGAAAAGGCAGCTGCTTAATGAGCAGGGAATAGATGAAATGTCCTCCCGCCCAGGACTCACAACAGTTTACAAAGCCCTTCACATGCATGGTTTCTCTCGGGCCTCTCCCTGACTTGGGGAAGAAACCAAGGCTGGGGAACCTCAAGTGGATCGTTCTGGAGGAAGCTTGGCTGAGCCCCCTATAGGCTCCTCACTGTGTCCTGCAGTCATTGACTGACTTGCTCATTCTCCTCATGGACACTGACACCTTGAGGGCAGTGTGTGTCCGGGGTCTGCTACAGAATAGGGACAATACAAGGGACTGGAGCATAGGGTGACTTCCTACATGATCTTGCTCAGGCTCGTGGCTTTGAACACCATCCATATACTACGGACAACCCCCAAGACTATCGTTTGGGTCCAGGTTCTCCCCTGAACTCCTGACTCAAGTATACAGCTGTCTTTCCCAACATCTCCATTTGGATGTCTAATAGACATCTGTGATATTGTGATTTATAGTAAGAAATATATATTTGGTCTTCAACCCCAATCCTGGCACAGAGTTCCTAAAACCTTGGGATTTCCTAAGTGACCAGAGTGATAAAGTTTTCTCAGGTTGTGTTAATGAGGTGAATTCTGGACCTCACCTAAGAATGGGAGCTGGCCACCAGAGGAACCAATCATGTGATTGGGAACTTTCAGTCCCACCCCCAATGTCCAGGGAGGGGAGAGAGACTGGAGATTGAGTTAAATTGAGTTCAATTGCCAATGGCCAATGATTTAATCGATTGTGACTATGTAATGAAGCCTCCCTAAAAACCCAAAAGCTTCTGGGTTGGCGAACACGTGGAGATTCAGGGAACATGGTGCTCTCAGAGAGGGTGTGGGAGCTCTGCACCCCTTTCCCTATACTGTGCCCTATGCATCGCTTCCATCTGGCTGTTCCTGAGTTATATCCTTTTATAATAAAGCAACAGGGCGAGCCCCGTGGCGTAGCGGTTAAGTGCGCGCTCCCGCTGCTAGCGGCCCGAGTTCGGATCCCGGGTGTGCACCAACACACCGCTTGTCAGGCCATGCTGTGGCGGAGTCCCACATAAAGTGGAGAAAGATGGGCACAGATGTTAGCCCAGGGCGGTCTTCCTCAGCAAAAAGAGGAGGATTGGCATGGATGTTAGCTCAGGGCTGGTCTTCCTCACACACACACAAAAAAATTAAAAATAAAAATACAATAAAGCAACAATCTAGTAAGTAAAATGTTTCCCTGAGTTCTGTGAGCTGCTCTAGCAAATAATTGAACCTGGGGAGGAGGTCATGGGAAACTTCAATCTATAGCCAGTTGGTCAGAAGCATGGGTGACAATCTGGACTTGTGATTGGCATCTGAAGGCAGGAGAGCAGTCTTGTAGGACTGAGCCTTTAACCTGTGTGATCTGATGCTACCTCTGGGTAGACAGTGTCAGAATTGAGTTGAATTGTAGGACACCCAGCTGGTGTTGCAGAATTGTTTGTTAGTGTGGGGAAAAAAAACACCCTACATTGGAATTGGTGTCAGAACATGACATCTCAAACTTAATGTGCCCCCAAACCAAACTCTTGACTCCCACTCCGTTCCCCCTTCCCTGCCCAAATCTGCTTCTCTGGTGTCTTTCCCATTTTAGTTAATGGCAACTCCATCCTTCCAGTTGCTTGGGCCAAAACCTGCAGTCATCCCTGACTCTTCTCTGTCTTTCATACCCAACATCAAAGCCATTAGGAAATCTCTCTAGCTTCTAAATCTGTGCAGAATCTGACCCCTCCCTAGTATCTGCACTATCACCATGGCGCCAGCCACTAATCATGTCTCGCCTGGATTATGGCTGGCTAACTGGCTTCCCTGCTCTGCCCTTGCCCGCTTCAGTCTCTTCTCCATATGGCAGCCAGAGGGATACTGTTAAGGCCCTCCTGTGCTTAAAACCCAACAAGAACTTCTATCTCCCTCAAAAGGAGAGCCAGAGCTCCTTAAGGCCCCATCAAATCTGGCAAGCTTGTAGCCCCCTCACCCATGTCCACTCCCACATGTCTCCCCTTCACCCCTCTGCTGCAGCAGTCTTGGCCTCCTCACCCATCTGTGAATACCCCAGGCATGCCGCTACCTCTGCATCTTTGCATTTGCTGTTTCCTCTGCCCCTTCCTCCTTATCTCTATGGCTCCTTCACATTTCTTTAAGAATCTCCATTCACATGTCATCGAATCTTCCATAATCACTCTATTTATCATTGTAACCCAACTCAGAACACTCCTTTCCCTGATTTTTCTGTAACATTGCTCACTAACATTCGCATATTTACTCATTTATTTTATTTTCTGTATCTTCCTGCCAGAATGCAAGCTCCATGAGAGCAGGGTTTTGTGTTTTGTGAAGTGCTGTTTTCCCCATGTGTAGATCAGTGCTTTGTACATAGTGAGAACTCAGTAAATATTCTTTGGAATGAAAGCATGAGCAATGATAAAGGTGAGTGAAAGCTCAAGCTCAGATGTAAGAGGGCTTGGGCTCGAATTTTGATTCTATTGCTTAGTGGCTGAGACAATCTCATAATGTCTCCGAGCCAGGTTCCTCATTTGTAAAGTGGAGATCATTATGGTGCTACTTTATAAGGCTCTTATGAAGATTAAAGGAGAAAACATACAAGTCCTCAGCACAGTGCCCCAGAAAGAGGGAGTTAATGTGAACATTCTCAGTCGTCTCTCAGAAGGAGAGATGCCAGAGCAGAGCACAGCGGCTCCTCAGGAGGGCTGGTGGTGCCAAGTGGCACTCCCTGCTCCTCCCTCCCCCTGACAGCCAAGAACTCTGAAGTGGATGAAATCAATGTTTGGCCCCTTTCCTGAGCCTCTGTAGCCCTCTCCCCACCATTCCATCTCCTTTCTGTTCCACTATAAAGCCTTTCATTTCGTTGACCCATTTCTGTTAAGATGCTAAGTGCACTTCAAGGGGTGACCTTAGCTCAGTTGAGAAAGAATTTGCACGTTAAAGTGGATCTGGAACATGAAACAGCCTCACACTGGAGGTTTCTACCCATGGTTACTTCCCAACTCTCTGCCCTTATCACCTGCCTTTCCCCTGAAACAGCCTTACACTAGGTCACCTCTCCACAGAGGAAATACATGAAGACTTGGTACCAGCTTGGCCAACGCTGGTCCTTTATTAATTCCCATAAATGGATCCACTCACACAAGTTGGCCAGTGGTCTTACTCACGGCCTTTATTATTGCTTCCCTCTTTCCACCATGCCAATACGTGTGGTTCCCTTTGGCTGTGTGCAGCTGTCCTGGTTTTGGAATTCCTCATTTGCTTTATCTAATAAAATGTTTCCTATTCCATTTTGGATGCTGGTACAGGTCAAGACTTCTACCTAGTGGAAAGAACACACCCTAGGTTCATTTACCAGGTCAAGGCCTTCGATCCAGAAGACACAAACCGAAACATACCCCTCAGTGTGAGTCTCCTTGTTAAACTGAAGAAGGGCTTCTCCAGTGTGCCTTTGACACAGGAGCGCGGAGTCTCGGCAGGGCGGGATCGGGCAGTGGCGTGGAGGAGCCCGCCGTCCGCTGCCAGAGCATAGAGTACAGGGAGGTGGGAGTGGGTGAGGGGCTCTGGAGACAGACACTCCAGGTGGGATTCATGGCTCTGTGTGATCTTGGACGAGTTCTTAACCTCTCTGAGCTTCCATTTCTTCACCTGTAAAATGGAAGAATGATAGCACCCACCACAGTAAGGGGATTGTGCGTATTAGATGATGCAGGTAAAGCCCTTTAGCATGGTGCCTAGCATATCAAAATTGCTCAATTTTTAAAAATTTTAAGCTGATAAAAATCCAATATTATTTTAAAAGTAAGCCTAAAATATAGACCCCAAAGGTAGGCATTAGCAATCCTTTTCAAGAGATGAAGCCAAGTTGCTTGGAATGTAGTTTAAAAAAAATTAAAAGAGAGTCCCAGGACTTCCAGAGAACAGGAGGAATTCCATAGAGGAAAGCAGGAGAGGAATTCCACAGAGCAGGAGCCTGGGCTGGAGTTGCCTCACGGTTCAGTCTAAGACAACAGATGTCTCTTCTCCCCCTTTTTAATCAGTTTCCTTACTGGAGCTGCCAGTGGAGCTCTTGTAACCACCAAACCTCAGGTGACAAAGCCACTTAGCTTGTCCCTGGACATGGATGCCCCAGCCCCTAGCTCTGCCCATCGACTGGCCTTGTGCACCCACTGCAGCTGGCAGCCCAGATTGGAGGAAAAAAAAACCCCAAAGCTAACCCTGCCCGACTAACCCTGGAGCAGGCAGCTCTCCTACAGACGCTGCCTTACAGAGAAGCGACTAGTTGAAATATGACACTCGGGGAATTGGTAACACCAGAAGGCTGTTTCTGCTATTTGCTGCCTGATTTGCAGTTTCAACAGGACAACTTTTTCTAACAGGAGGAAGTGAGCCTTGGGAATAAACTCCAGGACCAATGTAATATGGTCTACAGGGGCTGAAACAAAGCCGTTTTGAGATTATTGGACACATCTTAAATTAGGGAATAGTCTGTTGTTATTACTAGATGGTCCTTCTGTCCAAAAAAGTCATTCATTCATTCACTCATTCATTAAAGATTCATTCAAGATTTGCACGAATAAGTGAATGAATATGCAAACACTTAATGGGGTCCTACTATGTGAGAAGAGCAATACTAGGTACTTTAAATACATACTTGTTGATAACATACTTGTTTTATCAGTTAGGAATGTGCCTGAATATAACAGAAAACTTAACCACACTGGAGGATGTGGGATTTTTTCTCCCCTATCAAGAAGTCCAGAGGCAGGCAGGCGGGCCCAGGGCGGGCACAGCTGCTGCTGGCGGAAACTTGGGCTCTTCCGTCCTTCTGCTCTTCCAACCAAAGTGTGTTGGCTTTGCCCTCTTTTTGTTCACCTCATGATTACAAGATAGCTGCTGTTCCTCCAGGCTTTGCCTCTAAGTTTTAGGCAGGAAGAAGAAAAAAAGGAAGCAAGAAGGGGTGTAGGATGAAGGGGGCAGTCTGTCCCTTTTTTGCTAGACGCTCCTGGAAGCCCTACCCCAAGGACTCCTGCGTACTTCTCACTGGCCAGAACCTTGTCCTAGGGCCACTGTTGCTTCATGGTGCCTAGAGGAAAAGGGAGTTTGGATGGGCATTAGGTCAGCAACCCAAAGTATAGTGCTTCACTTATACGTTTAATCCATTCAACATTTACCAAGAATCCACCATGCGCCAGGCTTTCTAGTAGACACTTTGGATACAAAGATGAGTAAAACATGCTCACCTCAAGAAGTTTACAGTCTGGACGGGAGGCATTCACGCATATGCCAAATACTTATAATTCAATAAGATAATTGCTATCAAGTTTGCACAAGATGCAGTGGGGGCAAAGTGGAAAGAATCCCAGCTGTGAAGAAAAATATTTATTTTTAAATCTCCATTTTTAATATATCTTTCCAAATTACGCAGAAGGAATAAGGTGATGGCCCCTTTAAAAAGGCCTCCTAGATCAGGTTGTTACCCTCTCAGCAGGAGGGAAGCAGCTCAGGTGGGGAGCAAATACAGCAGGTGTTGCTCCCTTACCAGAAAATGTAGTGCCATCAACAGAGGGCTGGGTGCAGCTGCAGGGACTCAGAGCCGGATGGCTGCGACTCGGGCTGCTGCAGTGAGTTTAGGAATTGTTTGGGGAGGGGGGTACTGCAAGCTGCCCAGAAAGTGTTAATGGAGTATTTAACACCTGTGCTAGGACCAACAGCTGCACAACTAGCCTGCAGGAGCAGCGAACATAATCTAGAAGCAACCTTTCTCAGTCTAGAAAAGGTAGTAACAGTTTAGGAAGTAACGTATTATGGCCTTTGTCCTTAGACATTTTATTCTGGGTGCTTGGGGCTACTAAATGACATATTTTGCTCTGTACCAGGAGAGCGGAGATGGGTTAATTTGCTATTGACCAAACCTGTGCATCTCAACCTTGGCTGTAAATTGAAACCACAGGAGGGACTTTAAAAACACAAATGTCTGGGGCCGGCTGGGTGGTGCAAGCGGTTAAGTGCGTGCACTCTGCTGCAGCGGCCCCGGGGTTCACTGGTTCAGATCCCAGGCGCGCTCCAACGCACTGCTTGTCAAGCCATGTTGTGGCGGCGTCCCATATAAAGTAGAGGAAGATGGGCATGGATATTAGCCCAGGGCCAGTCTTCCTCAGCAAAAAGAGGAGGATTGGCAGATGTTAGCTCAGGGCTGATCTTCTCACAAAACAAAAACAAAAAAAACACATATGTCTGTGTCCCACCCCCTAAGAGTCTGCTGTGATTGGCCTGGGGTGTGGCCTCGGACGTGAGGATTCTAAAGCCCCCGGGTGACCTCGTGCACAGCCAGGGTGAGAACAGCTACTTCATGACATCGTCTGCCAAACTTCCCAAGTCCTTCTCTTGGAGTTTCAGATTCTGTGGGTCTGGGGTGGGCCTGGGAATCTGTATATTTGACAGATACCTCGGGCGATTCTTCTGGTCTGCAAGTCTGGGAACACTGGCTTATGAGTGTTTCTTAGAAGGTGTTTAGTCCCCTGCATGAGAATATACTTAGGCTGCCTTAAAGAACACAGATACCTAGACACTGCATCAGAATGCTGAATGGGAACACACACTTCCCAGATGATTCTGATGTACTCGACTCGTCGAGTACAGAACTGGACAAACAAGGACAGACTTAAAAACACCGAAGCATGTTCATGAAGCCCCCTAGGCGTTGTTTGTGCCTGTCATCTTACTTGTGGGTTTCAGGAGTCACCTTGCTGTGGCAGCAACTAGAGGAGGAAGGATGAATTTAAAAATACCTTGTGGCTGGCTCGGTGACGTAGTGGTTAAGTTCACACGCTCCGCTTTGGCGACCCAGGGTTCACAGGTTCAGATCCCAGGCGAGGACCTACTCACTGCTCATCAAGCCATGCTGTAGTGGTGTCCCATATACAAAATAGAGGAGGATTGGCACAGATGTTAGCTCAGGGCCAATCTTCTTCACAAAAAAAGTAATAAAAAAAATACCTCTAGGACATCTCTTGAAACCCCAACTCCTTTAAAACCACAAATCCTACAACTCTTATGCAGCTTAATGCAGTGAAACTGTGACACAGATAGTGTTAAAATTGGGGTGAATGCAGAAACCACTGGTATTTCCTCCCTTCTTTTTAAAGAAACTGAAAAAGCATGTGGAAGTACACTGTTCAGACCAGCACTGCCCAATAGGGCTGAACTGCAAGCCAGAAATGAGTGCTGCGTATGTAAGTTTAAATGTTCTCATAGCCACATGAAAAAAGTGAAACGAAACAGGTGAAATTAAGTTTAATATAGTTTATTTAATTCAATATATCCAAACCGTTATCATTTCAACATAAAATCGACATAAAAATGATTAATAAGATATTTTACATTCTTTTTTTCACAGTAGGTCTTGGGATTCCTTGTGTATTTTACACTGACAGTTCTCCTTTCAGACCAGCCACATTGCAGACGCTCGGTAGTCACAGGTGCCTGTGGCTAGTGGCTCCTGTGCTGGACGTTGCAGGCTCAGATCCTGCGTCAGCTCCCCCTCCTTGGGCACCTTCTGTGTTGTGACTGAGAGCAGGTGCTCAGAGCCATGTGTCAATAGTGGGCTCAGAACGTAAAGATGTGCAAGAAGGTCTGTGTGTGAATCATTATATTTACTGGAATTTCTTCTCCAGGGCCCCTCCCCCTGCCCTTTCTCCACCTGCTGAAGGAGGCTGTATGGGACCCAGCCCCCTCCTACCCTCCCTCTTCCCCCTCTGCTTGGAAATGGCCACTGTGACTGCAGCAAAGCCTCCTTGGGGACTCTAAGGACGTTAATCATTTTCGCAGCTGGAGGCAAAGTGATCTAGCGCAGCGATTCCTCCATTAAGGGGCTTTCTCTTGGTCTTTCCATTAGGGAAGGACTTTTGCATAAAGTGAAATGTGCTTTGTCTTCACCAGGTCAGACAAAGGATTAAATTAAAAGAGCAATAACCTTGCTGCTAGCTGGGCTACCGGGAGGGCAACATAGGAAGTAATTCTCTCTCGGCCTCCATCTTGCTCATGGCTCTAAGAAGTGGCAGCGAGTTGTGCCTTTTGATCTCCCTGGGAATAAAGTGACTGTCGTATGCTGGTCCTGGCTGGCTGGAACTTTTCAGATCCACTGAGCAGCCCCTTATTTGCGGATGAGGGAAGGAACTGAGGCCCTTGCCTGTGCCGGTAACTCTACTGAGAGCCGAGGTCTCCTCACACAACTCTGCTCAGCCCCTTCTACCCTGTTCTGGCAAATTCTGTCTTTAGTGTCCTGCCCTTTCTTTCCTGAGTGACAGCGCCCTTCCTGTTCCTCATGCACTTCCACTGCCACCACACACATATGTGTGCACACGGACACACACCACTGGTTCAGCGCCACCCCCCCCCCGGCGTCTCCCCATCGCCAGAAATCTCTGCAAAACACGTTCTACTCCAGGTTCTTGTGAAAATGCTCAAGAAAGGAAAAAGCAGTGTTATTGGACAATTCCCACTCCAAATCCATCACCACTAACAACTGTTCATGTGCTGGGATAAGCACTTCTTAAATAGGTGGGGATCGTTGTCCTTAAGATTAGTGAAGCTTGAATCAAAGAACAGGACCCAGGCTGATTATGGCAAAAGAGTGACAGAATATGAGAGGATAGGATCTGCAGCGTCATCAGTAACGGTTTACGTATCTATAGCATTTTGCGTTTATAAATGTGCCTCTTCTGAAAAACATTCAAATACTTGCCCATAACCCCCGTAGCTCACCCTCCTAACAACACAGCAGAAGCTGAGACCAAAAGGGCCTGCAATGGGCTTTTCACAGGAGTTTTTTTTCTCTTAGGCACCCGCCACCCCAACCCTGAGCTGAGATAGGGGTGGAACAGGGGAAAAGAGAGGAATTGAGGCTTTTAGAAAACACTCAGCTTGCACTGGAAAATATAATAGGAATGCGGCGTCATATTTATAACTTGCCACAGCCCAGTTGGAAGATGATGCTGTGTGCTGTTGGCCTTCTGAGTGGGTTTGGGGGGCATGTTCTGAGTGGCTTGTAGAGTCCTTGGCACTCCCTGGACTTGGGAGGAATAAGGGTCTTTCCTTCCCTCTGGAAACTTGGCCCCTGGAAGTTGGCTGATCTAGTCTTAGGAGACAGAAGGCTGAATGCTTGTTGCTTGATTCCATCGCAGGCCTGAAAGCAGCCGATGGCTGCAAACCGGCACAGGTTGAATTCATTATCTGCCTGTGACTCCAGCTGCAGTGCAGGAGCCACTGGGAGCTGGCGTGCCCTCCCCAGGAGCCTGACATTTCAGGAAACTGGGCCAGCTCCCTCTCACCCTCCTGTTTCCCTACACCCATGGCACAGTAACGGGTGAATGAGGCGGGAAGCACGGGCTCGTTGTCTTCCACGCTGAAGCTTTTGTGTCCATGAGCAAACCGCGCTGCCAAGGGGCCGCAAATAGAGAAACCTGGGGTGGTGGTAGAGGAATATTCCCAGCAGGGAAACTGGGGAGCTTGTCTGACAAGCATTTGTTAACCGAATTGATCTGATTACTCAGGACTTTTCTTAGCCAGTACTGGAGCAGACAGGGGCTGCAGTTGCTTTTCGTTCTATTTAATTTCTGTTTTCCAAGAATGAATATCAAGGGAGCAGCTTTGATTAAACAAGCCTTTAAAAAGGGGAGAGAATGCCAGGTTTTACAGAAAGCTTTACTGAGTCGCTGGCAAATGGCCACATGACACAATATTTTTAGTCTATGGATATTATCTCCTTTCTAAGTACTGCTATTCCCATTAACACCAGCTCGTAGGTTCAGGGATAAAGGAAATTAGCTTGGCACTGAAAGAAAAAAAAAAAATCAGGATTCCAGGAAACCAGCCTCTTAACTAGAAATTAAAAAGACATTCCCCATGTTCTGGTTCCACAGTTCTCCATGCTTTCTGTCTGCTGCTGTTTCTTTTTCCTTCCTTGCTGAGACTGTAGGCAGAACTGGAGAAGATTTCATAACCAAGTCTAGCATTAACAAATTAAAACAGATTTTTAAAGAGGTTTGGCAAGATTTTTGTTATTGTTGCCTTTTTGTTTGGTTTTAAGATTCCTTTAAGCTGGTCTCAGATGGGAAATAGGCAAGAAGAAAACCCCAATATTTAACATTTACCAAATATTGATTGAGCATCGATTATGTGTTAGGTGCTGGGGATAGAGCAGTGGATAAAATGAAGCCCTTTCCCTCATGGATCTTACATTCTAACCGGACAGTAGAGCTTAACGTATATTGAGGGCTCACCATGTGTCGGGCACTGCTCTAGAACTTCACGTGATCGCCCCATGGATGTGCCCTGTTATTATCACTCTGTTGCACGAGCTTTCACAGCTGGAAGGTGGTAGAACAAGTTAAGCCACTGCACTTAACTCCACTGCCCCAGTTCATGACTCTTATATTCCAGACGGGTCTAAGAGTCCTCCTCCTCTGTCCCCATCACATCCTAACCCTACCCCTCTTGGAGCACCTCCCCCACATCTTCCTCCTGTGTTCCCTCAGTTGAACATAAGCTTTGGGAGAATGGGGCCTGTCTGTCATCTCTGCATCCCAAGACCTTCCACTGTTTGGGACCAACCAGAACTGGGGTCCTATCTCCCTAGAGCATTTCAAAACACATGTGGAAAGGCATCCTGATGCAGGTGCATACAGTAAATGCCCCCCTTGGCTCTATAAACCCTGGTGTTCCATCACAGCCAGCCTGGGCCTCTGATCTATGGATGTGTGAGGATTCTCTGCAGGGAAGGCCCTGCTCACAGAACAGAGCTGCTCCGTGTGCAGGTAGCTGCAGACCTAGGCAATTGCTGCCAGGCTGTGAACTGGAGAGTTGACGGGAGGCTGGGATTTAAACATCGTGCTTTTGAGCACTGTTTAGGTGCTTATACAATTTGAAGGGCTGGGAGAAGGACTCTCCTTGGCAATGCCCAAACATTTCCTCTTAAAAATGGGTAGGAACCACTTAAGTGACCAGCAAGAAAGACTTAGTAAAATAAACCCCTAGAGTAGAATGCTGTGCTGTCATTAACCAACCAGGCTGTAAAATAAGATTTAAGAATATGGGGAAGCGCTCAACCTATAAATGAAAAGAAAAAGATATTATAATTTTGGTTAGAACATCAGCTCAATTTTTTGGAGGTGTATTTTGCATGGAAAAGAACAGAAGGCTATTCATGAAAATGATGAGATTTTACAGGTGACTAATGAGGTTTTTAAAATACTTTTCCCTCTTTCCCAATTTTTGTGTAAAAAAAAATGTTCATTACAACTAGAAAAATGTTATTTAATAATGAACTCTAAAAAATGGTTTAAAAACCTTATATTGGTCCCAAAGGAGACCTTTAAT
This sequence comes from Diceros bicornis minor, assembly GCF_020826845.1. Lineage (NCBI taxonomy): Eukaryota > Metazoa > Chordata > Mammalia > Perissodactyla > Rhinocerotidae > Diceros > Diceros bicornis. The sequence goes on along the minus strand of NC_080742.1, from coordinate 12,338,820 downwards.
ATATTTTCTGTGAATTCTCTCTTCTCCTGTGGGGACCTCAGCTGCAATCACAACATAGCAAATCGCTGGGCTGGAAACCTTGGCTGGCACGTCCTTTGATGCTAGACTTCAGGGGTTGTGGTTCTGGTTGCAAAACTTCCACCGATTATCTGATCCAGAGATCTAGGCTTTGAGAATAGATCATCTTTCATCCTAGTAGGAAATAATGAAAGCTTCCAACCTTAAAAACCTTTGGAACAAGTGGATATAAACATGTAAGCCTTGAGTGTTGCTGTGGCCCTTCACATTTTACAGTGTGAATTCTGATTTAATCCTCACAATAACACGGAGGAGCAGTTGGTGGTATCATCTCTAAATTAAGGAACTTGTCCTTTGGTGATGCTGTGGTAAGGCCTAGAACTTGGACTCAGCTCTTCTGATCCAGGTCCTTCTCCTACTTTGTTGACTCCATCATGGGAGCAAGGAAGCAATCTTGGTGAGCACCCATGGAGAGCGCAGGGTGGTCCTCCTACGGGCTGGCCCTTAGCGGGCTGTGAAAATAAGCCTGTGTTCCTGTCCGAGCAAGTAGTGCTGGGCAGGTGGTCATCAAGAGAGCTGGGCTGGGCACTGGGAGCCCAGGAGGACGAAGATTCTCTTCTCCCCAAGACGCGGGAGGACTTGAACAGTGGCCACAAATCTGAGATCAGATTTAAAACCAGCCCTACTATTTCCCCAAACCAACTTCCAACCTGGACTCTAGGCCCTGCTAAGTTTCATTCTCTCTTACTCTTATCCCTCCCCTTTTCCCTTCCATCATTTCAATGAATGATGCTCGTGAACATTTTTGCACTCCACTATGTCATAAGTTCTTTTAAGAGGACATCTTATTTACTTTAGTATTAGTATGACCTAATACACGGTAGCTGTGTTTAAACAGTGTTGGTTAAAGCCAAGACATAGAATCAAAGCCAGGAGTTGTCCTGGGAAGCAGAAGTGAGTGACAGGGATGAGGAGACTGGACCAAGAAGCAGAGTGCCTGGACTGGGCGCCTTTATATGCCTTCTGCCATCGAAGCAGGATCCAGTGACCGGCTCTGCAGCCTGTGGCCAATCAGGGTGAGAGGCGCAGACCAACAAATCCAAAAGTCTCTTGAATCCAGAACCATTAAGCCTGAGAACTGCCCGTTTGGGCATCATCCTGATGCATCAAGAATGTTCCATGGGCCAAGAATATAAAATGGGAACTGAACAAACTTATCTCCTGGGGAAAGGGGCAGAGGTGCACTTAGTTACATCCTTTTATTTTCTTGTTTTTTTTTTTAGTATTTCCTGATTTCTCCCTCAAAGAGCTTCAGAATGTCTGCTAATGGGAACCTCTTCTCCACAACAAAATTTGACTTTGAAGCAGGACATAGCAGGTAGCCTTTGCCAGTGACATGGTTTGAAGTACCATTTATCTGAGGGTCAGGGAGCAGGCCTAGTGCAGCCTGAGGGCAGCTGGGGAGGTCCTGAGTGGTTTGCTGCCTTCCTGCTAAGTGCAGTGGGGGTGAGCCCCAGAGGAATAGGGCATAAGGCAACTATCTGGAAGGCCTCCTTCCCTGTCCAAAATCTTCATCACCAGGTAGCAAGAATGAAGGTGCGGGAGGGGCTCCCAGAGCCTCTGGAGGCTGCTCAGCTGCCCTCTGGCTTGCGAGAGCAGCTGGCAGAGCCGTTTGCTAACATGAAAGCAGCAGGGCGGAAGTGAGCAGGCCTCTGAGGAAAGACGAGGCGAGAGGCCAGGGTTTGAGGAGGAAAACATACAGGTCTTGGGGTTAGCTCAGGTTTGGCTCTTGCCTCTGCACCAGTTGTGAGAACCAGGGCTGGTTACTTAACCTGTGGGGGCCTCGGTTTCCTCACGGGGGTGTTGTGCGCGCTCTGCCGGGATATCGTGAGGAACGGAGCTAGAGTGTGCAACACGGCGGGCGTGAGCGGGCGCTCCTCAGATGGTGGCTGTGAATAAGAACTACAGGGTGAAAAAATAGAGGAGTGGTTTTCAGAGATGGGGAGAGAAGGGTGGACACAGCAGTTCTGACTCTGCAGGAGCACAGAAAGGGTACAGACTCTTTCCTCCCTCTTCCCACCCCATTTTGTTTCTCCCCCCATTTTGAGGTGGTGTCAGCGAAGCTTGACTGCCTCCCTTGGGGTGTTTCCCTGACAGCTACCCTCTCATTGTGGAAGTGAGAGACAGCCAAGTGCTCAGGGCCTCTACCGCCCTCCAGCTGAACATTGTGAACTCAACGATGAGCCCCCGTGCTTTACCAGGTAGGCCTGCGGGCACACGGCCTCCTCAGACATTTAATACAAGATGGACGGATGCCCTTTGCTCTGGCCTGCAGGAGAGAGAACAGGCCCGAGATCTTCAGTGTCCTTTCTCTGGGCCTCTGGACTTCCATCTTACACCTGTCTCCCCCTCCGCACCCCCACATTCACACACACCATGGGGTTGTGGGTGCGGTGAGGAGGGCTGGGGGCCGGACACAGTGCCCCATGCCAGGCTTGCTGCTGGGCATGAGTAGAAGGTAAATATGAGGCAGGTACTTTTATGATAGAGCGCTCACCACTAACAGCAGCAGAATCTGAGAGCACACATCTTCAGTCAGGACTCAGGAAAGCCCATCCTCTCCTAAGCAGGAGAGGGCTGTTTCCATGGTGCTCAAGGGGCCTGCCCACTGCTGGTGCTCTAAGTTTCTTCCTGCCATGGTGGATCCAGGAAAGAGATCTGGCTGTGTCTGGCAGCTCCTACATCCAGCAGAGGTGGGAAGGGAAGTGAACCCGGTGGAGGCAGCCTGTGGGAATGTGCCAGGCACCAGCCCAGGCACAAGGGGAGACCTGAGCCTGCTACAGATCGGGACTTAGGAGCGGAAGATGGGGCTCTGAGCTGGCATATGACCCTGCAAACAGCCTGGCTTGCTGGTTACAGCAGTTTGCCTGCCCGGATCGCTGAGGTGGGCTCAGGAGCCAGCCATGAGGAAACTGGCAGAATCTCCTGCCTGGAGGTTACCTGCATTAATGGCTGTGAATAGATTCAGCCCAGGAGACTCCACCATCAAAAAGCGACTGGGCCCCAGAACTATGTAGAATGCTTGCAAAAGTACTCTGAGATTGGGAGGTATTGAGGCCACTATTCACTGGCTAAGCTGGTGCCGTTTAGCAAAACACACCACAATTGTGAAACGTCTGGATGTTCACACAATCTACAGCCCAATTGCTGCGTTTTGATGTGGAGGGAACACTGGCAGATACCCTCCCACGTAATGCTTCCCGTCAATGCCTGTTGCCAGGTTAAGCTCAGAAGGATGACGCAGTGCATTGCTGCTGACGGGCTCCTCCAGGAGCACAGTACAGGCAGTTTATAAATAACTGTGACATCCCAGCCTGGATTCGGACTCAAGTCTTGGCCCACACAGCACTGTGGACTCATCAGTAACCCCCAGAGGAAGGTGATGGCCATGGGGCTGGAGCCGATGCTTTCTGCAATGCCCCCCCACACCCCCAGTCTTTGAGGTAGGAAAGCAGGCTAACGGGGTTGCAAAGGGGAAAATAATAAGTTCTCCCAAGGGGCCAGAGCTTGTGGACCATCTGGTTTGGACTACATCTTCCAAAATACAGCAACTGGCCTCAGCAGAAAGAGAACATGACCTTGGCTGGTGGTTAGGGCCCCCTGAGATGGTTCTGGAATTCTGGTTCTCATTTTTGGTTTGAGAGATGAACCTGTTAGGCAACATCCCAGACAGAGAGCATGACCTATGGGATTGTCTAACCATTTTTTAAAAAACCAGTAGACTTTATTATTTCAAACAGTGTTCCATGGATGTTGGTAGGGCCGGTCCTGCAGGAGCCTGTGCTCTAGAAGGATTTGGGGCACGATGACTGCCCTGACGTTGTCCAGGCTGCTCAGTTAGTCAGTCTACTCCCCTAGCCATCCACGATTTGTTAAGAGTTTGCTCAGTTTCAAACTGGGTGCTGACTTCGAGGGCTTTCGTGGTTCCCTCGAACCATGATCCTCCTTTTGCCCCAAGTCAGTGCTAGGACTAACTGTAAGTTATTTAATTTGGGATTAACAAAATTAAATCCTCAAACTGACTCAAGTATACTGAGTTTGAATGTGAAGTAGAAATGTATGATGTAGAAACAACTCTTTTTTCTTTACTATTTGTTAAGGTCCTGCAATTAACACAACCAAAGTAAGTACTGTTTCTGTTGTTGAAAATGTCTCACCAGTTTATCCCTGGGTGGTGACAGACATCTGAATGCTTTATGGACTCATGATGTGAACTCTAAGATTCTGCTATTTTTAAAGTTGAGCACTTTATTGTAAAAGTACCTGACATATACTTACTCTCTACCCAGCGAGCACAGAGCCTTCTATTTTTGCAGAGCACTTTATCGTAGAGTTGGGCAGGAGGTCTTTCTCCCCTTCTGCCCATTTCTTTTGTGTATACTCATAGTCCTTTTCAACCTGGGGCCTGCCAATGTATAGGCACCTTATGCACTTACTGAATACTCGTTCCTAGCGATGAAGCCATCTGTGGTCACCTGGGATTCACAGCCTTTCCCATGAGTGTGGCCATTGGGCCTGGTCTCCCCCTCACCCAGGGTCTGGTGATCCGTTTATGCTGGAGAAGAGTGTGGGAATAAGTGATATCAGAGCTTTACCCTGTCGGGTGGCTGCAGGGCCTCTGGCTTCACTGCACTTGAATAGATCTTAACTGTGGTCTGAGGGTAACACCCTTATGTTAAGTGATATTTTATACTTATTTGGGTCTTGGATCCCCAAACCAAACAAACCAAGGATTTTATCTTCTGCCAAGCTCAATATCAGGTCAGCCAAGGAGAGAATGTTGTACCCGAGGAGCTGTGCCTTCATCAATAGCCTGACTAGTCCCCTTCACGGGGACCTGCTTTCCTGGAGCCCCCAGCACAGACTAGAGGAGCCTGCAGAACGTGAGGTCTTAGAGAGCGGCACTACTGACATTTTGAGCTGGGTCCTTCCTTGTGGTGGGGCGTGTCTTGTGCATTGTAGGATGTTTAGCAGCATCCATGGCCTCTACCCTCTAGATGCCAGTAGCAGCCCCCTCCCCTAGTTGTGACAACTAACATAATCACTCCCAGTGGAGAGCCACTGTCTTAGAAGGAAGAAGGGAGGGTGGGAGGAAGGGGATTTTCCTCCCAAGGTATCCTCTGTCTGTCCTAGGAGAGGCTGGGAGCCTGTGGTTGTCACCTCTGGTGATTCCTTATGACACTCCTTCTCAAACCTTAAAGTGCATACAAATCCCCCTGGGCATTTTGTGAAAACACAGATCCTGAGTTAGTGGTCTAAGTGGGTCTGAGATCTGCATTCAGATCCGGCATCCCCAGGGAGCCTGTTAGACATGCAGGGACCAGGCTTGGAGTAGCAGGGTGAGGCTGTGGAGGAAGCCTGGGCATCTTAGTGAGCTCTCTGCTGGACATTAATGGAACCCACTCAGAGTAACCAAAGAAGAAATATAACGCGATAGAGACAGGGGATCTCACACAATGGGCATAAGGGCTTAGTCTAGCCTTAGGACCTGGGGCCACCACCGTCTCTCCTCTGGCTCTGGTTTTGGCTCCGGCCACCCCTCCTCATTGCCCCACCCCCCCAACTTTGTCTATTCCTGGACCCATCAGTGGGCAGTAGCACAGATTCCCTGAGAAGGGGGTGCGTCAGGTAAGCAAATAGATTAATGGGCAACTTCAGTGGGACACTGCATGGGAGGCCTAGAGCACGGGAGTGGCCTCTTGGCCCCAACAAGGTTTCTGTCTTCCAACAATGGAGTGTACCTAGAGGAGGTCACCTCAAGAATGAGGACAGGCCCAGGATCCAGGGAGGAGCCCTGGTCGGGGAGGGCCTGGGTCCAGCCTTTCTCTGCCTGCCTCTGCCTCTAGCTGGAGCTTCCCTCTCCTTTCTCCTCCCTCAGGCCCTCCCTGCCCTACAGGGATGGTTTTGGATGCAATCATTTAGATCTGAGGTTTAGTATTCCCCTCTTAAAGAAGATCTCATGTGGGAAAATCCACACTTAGGAAACTGGTAAATTAGAGGTGGCTATTTGCCCCAGATGAAGTGATTTTCCCTCAGCAAAAGGACTTCCTACAGAATTATCTTAAACAATAAGCCTTCCTTGGTGCATTCAAAGTTACTCCGATTACCCAAGTTATATAGTTAAAACTTCAAACCTATCTGTCTTACTGCCGGCCTTTTCCAAAGGCAGTGGAGGTCTGAGGACGATGGGCAAGTTGGTGATTTGGGGTTAACTTGTAAGGAGTCATCCTTGGAGGGCAGTGCGCTGACCTTGGCTTCTGCCGGGGGGCTCATATCTCTGTTCAGAGAGCAACATGATTGATGCAACTCAGAAAGGTGTACACGTTCTGTGTGTAAATTCTGCCTCCTCAGGCCAAAAACAAAAAAGACAAGGAAGAAATAACAAGTGAGCAGAGGCACTAGAATAGAGCAAGTTTACAGTTTATTCAGCTTCTGGTGGCAGCCATGGGATGAGAGTCAGGAACCGGTAGTTCTGGACATTGTGTCCAGATGGATTTTTAAAATAATTCAGGTAACTTTTGCACAAGAATTGGGAGAAGGAGAGAAGGTAGCTGGATAGACCAACTATCCTTATTTTAAAAGATATTAATGCCGAGGCTGATCTGAAATGGCATCAGGTGGGCATGGATTCAGGGACCGTGGCCGATGTAAATCGTTGCAAAAACAGCCTGGCACTTTCTTTGCATCCACAGGGATGTGATCTTTGGAAATACAAAAGCCGGTCACCCCTCCTACCAGCTTCTGAGATCTCCCTCCAAGCATGTTGATGCAGCTTCAACAGCTCAGCGCTATATTTAGCACTCACTAAAATACCCACCTCCTAGACTCCACCCTCCCATGCCCCTGAAAACTAGCTGTGTCTGCTGTATTTCTGTTCCAGCCCAACGTGAGTGTACATGATTCCGGAGGAGCTGAGTCCAGGAACCATCATGGCCAATATCACCGCTGAGGACCCTGATGATAAAGGTGTCACCAGCTTCCTCCTCTACAGTCTCACCACTGTTAACAGCTATTTCATGATCAATCAGTGTAAGTCACACATACACACACATCCTTATGTGCATCCTTTAATTCAGCCATTTGGATTGTTTTTCAAATATTTTATCTGTCTCTGGTCTGGGGCATGCGTTTCTGTCTAGAGTATCGTAAGTTTCCAGGGTAATAGATGAAAAAGCCGTCTTTTTCGAGGCTGAGGAAACTGAACAGGGCCCCACGTCACAGCTGTATCATCCTTCATCTTTGAGGCAGGTGGGCATCTAAGGATGAATGAGTTCACTATCCTGAGGGTACCTTGGAGTCTTCTGAAGAGGGGGTCCAGACCAGTGCTGTCCAAAAGAAGAAGAATAGAAGCCACATATGTAATATTATAGTCTCCAGCAGCCACATTTTTAAAAAGAAACAGGTGAAATTGATTTTAATAAGGCATTTTATTTAACCCAACGTATCTAGAATATTATCATTTTAACATGTAATCAATATTTTGCAGTTATTAATGAGATATTTTACATTATTACTTTCTACCAAGTCTTTGAAGTTTGTTGGTATTTTATACTTACTGCACATCCCAATTTGGACTAACGACATTTCAGGTGCTACATAGCCACATGTGGCTAGTGGTTACCGTGTTGAACTGAATTGATCTAGATTGATCTGCTGGATTGCTAGGAATTATTTTCCCACCTAAGTGTCTTGGTGCAGAGAAGGAGAGTTTTTTCCTCCTAGAATAGCCATCTATTGTTGGGGTCTTAGTACATACTGGGCACTATGGGGAGAGATCCACAGGCCTTCCATCTTAGGTACTCAGCACAGCGACCCAATGAACTATCAAAATCCACATTTTACAGATGAGGAAACTAGGCTTAGAGAGAGACTCGGACAGGTAAGTGGCTTGTCCAAGGTCTCACAGCTCGTAGGTTGTGAAGCAGAGATATAAATCGAAGTTGCTCTACTCCAGAACCCGCCTTCTTCACACTCCTAAACTGTCCCACCTTGTAAGTCCCTATCACATCACCAAAACGGACTTCACTTGACATAATAGTTTTGTGGAGGCCAGCATTGGACAATCCCAGAAAGACAATGTGTTGTTTGCCCCATAGACTTTAGGGCAAAAGGATATCTGTTCTCAGGACAGGCAGGCAAAGGCAATAATTGTGCTCTGCCTCTGGAAACTTCCTAGTGTCCTGTCATCAAGGACCTCACTCAGCTGATGGTGTAGGGACAGACAATGATGGTTTAGAATTCTGTTCACTCTGCTATTGCAAATTGAACTTTTAACAAATATGGTGGTTTTTTGTAGCATATTTATTAAGACTCTTTGTTTGCAAGTAACAGAAACTAAGGCAAGCCAAACCAAGCAAGAGGAAAAAAAAAACAAAAAACAAAGGTAGAGACACCCATTAACAGGATACTGGGTATCTCACGAGAAAGGTCAGGGCATAGGAAGGGCGGGAACCAGTGCTGCCCCAGCCACCTCAGCAGCTAGAGTTCCGGCCCCTTATCTGTAGCTCTACCATTTTATTTCATTTTTTTAGTGAGGAAGATTCACCCAGAGCTAACATCTGTGCCAGTCTTCCTCTATTTTGTATGTGGGTCGCCGCCACAGCATGGCTTGAGCAGTGTAGGTCCACGCCCGGGATCTGAACCCACGAACGTGGGCTGCCAGAGCAAAGCATGCCGAACTCAACCATCATGCCATGAGGCCAGCCCCTGTAGCTCCACTATTAACCTGACTGATGTCTCTCAGTTACAAATTCTCCAGTAAGAGCACCTAGTGGGTCAAGCTTGAGTCAGTTGTCTACCAGTCCAGTCAACATAGCTGACATAGTCACCAACATAGTCCAGCCCATAGGCAAGGACTGCTGACAGGGGCCCAACCCTGAAGTCTGAGGTCAAAATTCCAGAAGGGTCAGGTCAAGCACCCCAATCAATGTCAAATACAGGAACTTACATGAGTTTTTTTTGTAATGTGTTTGTATAGAAGGTGTTCTCTGTGTAAGCCAGTCCTCATACCAGAATGTTCTTTTCCAATTTACTCCGAGTCTCCATCTGCGTTTACTCTTCATTTCTCTTCCAAGAGTCATGTTGTAACCTTTGCCTTCTTAGTGACTGGTACCATCCAAGTGGCGCACAGGATAGATCGAGATGCAGGTGAATTAAGACGAAATCCCTCCGTTGCTCTGGAAGTTCTGGTGAAAGACAGACCCTCGGGGGCTCAGGAGAATCGCATGCAGATCACCTTCGTTGTGGAAGACATTAATGACACCCCTGCTGCGTGCTCCAAGTTCACCTTCAGGTATTCACATTCTGAGACACGTGCTCGCAGTTCACCTCTTGGGTGGCCCTCTACCCTTTGGCTTCTCTGATGTATTCTTGGCAGGAACTGAAGAATTATGGGCATTTGGGACATGGCTCACTAAAATAAGTAAATTTGAACTGTTTGAGTTAGTTAATAGTTTTTCCTTTCATCATCCTTTTTTCTTTCCTCTTGTTCATTTTCTTTCCTCTTCTTGTCTCCCTTCTCCACTTTCTTACTCTGTTAAAAAATATTCTTATTTTGCTCTCTTCTATAACGTGTTCATCTCTGTTGGTGAAAAATACCACTGGGACTTGTTAGACTCTCTCTGGACTGTACCTTTTCTTTATTTATTGCCACTGGTGGCAAGACGGTGCTGCGAGTTAGCAGTTTTAATAGATGCTTGAGACTTTGGAGCAGTAACTAGGAGCTCCCAGAGAAACATGCCACCAGTAAGATGAATAAATCAAACCAAGTATTTACTTGAAATAAAACAAAGCATCTAATTCACCTTACACAACTTAATTGCATGTAAACAAAAGGCAACGGAAAGGGGAAAAAAAACACAGATACGAGTGGGATACAAGTTATTTTGTATACTTTGACCTGTTCTTTGTCTCACAAGCTATTCACCATTATTTTAAAATAAAGTCCCTTGTGATTCTGGGTTAATATGCCTTTTTGAAAACAGTACTGTCTTTCTACTAACTATTTTGTCTAAATGGCACAAGGTTATGAATTCCCTGGGTTAGCTTCACCTCTGCAGTTTCCTAATAGCTAGTCTCCAGTTTCTTGGGAGTCTGAAGGTGGCTCCTCTTGAGGGTGGGGAGGGTCACCTTTGTGGTGACCCTTGCTGAGAGAGATCCCTGCGTCCGGGGCAAGGCTGGAGACCAGAGCAGGTCTCATGTCCGGATGTCCGCACGGAGAGTCTCCTGCTGAGTTTATCTTTGACTGGTGTTGCAAGTTCACTTTTTAAGCTCCAGATAGCTTTGGCCATAGACCCAATACATAGTATGGCTGGGCAAAGGACAAAGGGCCCTAGACAAAGATCGTCTAGGGTAAGCAATAGAAATATAAATTCCTTTATCATGATTATGAACGTCTCCCCGTTTTCCCAATCGGCATGCCCAGCATAATGCTCAAATCAGTATGGCCTTGAGTGTGATATTAAAACAGTTACACCCTGTTCTGGACACATCCCATTTGCCCCTTCAGGTCCAGTCTCCAGCCTTCCCCACCCTGCTCTGTGCCCCAGGAGGCTGACCTGTATGGCTATCAATTGGCTCCCTCGCCCTGCAGCTTCGGGCTGCTCCATGGGAAGCCCTGAATGAGGGGGAGAGTGAAGTCAGGGTATTCACCCTGGGGTTGAGGAGTAAGAATTTGGGGTGACTAGTCTATCAGTGACTAGAAAGGACTGTGCTGCCTCCAACCTTCCTTGTCAGTTTTCTCCCCTTGGTGCGTTTCTGTTAAGTGCGTCCTGTGCTTCCTGCAGTCCAGAGTCCCTGCTGTGTGGGATGGCAGTCTGCAGACTGCATTCCCTGTTAGCTGGTCAAGTCACATTTTGAATATCCTACACTGCCCAGGCAAGCCCATGCAGAGTCCTGCTCTTGATAATCTTCTCTCCAAATTAGCCCTGAGGGTCAAGGCCAGCCAGCAACTGGACTAATTGTATTTATTACTGAAGGTAGCTCGAAACAATGTTCAAGTCCCTCCTCTGGGCTTTTCCAGCGAGAGTAACTGAGAGTAACTAGCAGCCATCCTGTGAAAGCCAAAATGTGAGGAGGGGCAACAAAGGGCTCCTTCCTCTGCAGTCCGAAAAGTGGAGGTCTCCACTCCACTCCCCAGCCTCATTTGCATACTCCATACTCCAGGGGCTGGGGACCCTGGCCCCACATTACCCACCATCCTTCCCTCCTCACCACCTTCTCCATCCCCACCATGCCAGAGCGGAAGCACACAGCCAGGTCAAAACCGAGCCAAACCATGCAACCAGGGCTGCCACCGGCTCTGACAACACTTGTCCCTGAGTATTTACTCCTTCTTCAGGGCTCTGGGCGCAGCCCCTGCAGGGGAGTTTGGGAGAGCAGGTAGGAAATGGTGGGAGGGGCCGGCACCCAGTGGATTGGACAGAGGAGGCGACTCTGCCAGGCTCCTGCTGCCTCGGTGGGTCGCCTGAGTCGTGCAGGTTCTCAGGCCGGCCAGAGATGGAAACAGCTCCTGCGGCTTTCCCAGACTGCTGATGAATGAGCCCAGGGCCTGATGGAAGCATCAAAGGCACCGTGACAGCCCCTGCTCTGGTTGTAAATTGTCAGGCGCTTGGCTGAAAACGCTTGGCAAGCTGTTTGTGGTCCCGAGGCGGAGAAGGTCGGCAGATTCAGTATGCGGCTGGGCAGTCACCTTTGCTGGGGCGGGAGCCGTGGTCAGACAGCTGTGGGCGAGGGCAGCCTGCCTTTGAGGTTGGGATTGATGAATGAGGGGGTGTGGTTTTCCAAGTCACGCGTTTAGGAAAAGAATACCAAGCGTCAGGGAAGAATGAAAAGAACATGCCAGGCAGCCCTGAGGGGCCTAGTGTGCAGGCCTTCTTCGGAGTGTGTGAAGTGTCTGGCTTCAGGACCCTGGATTCTGTGGATGATGCAGCCTCCTGGCTTCTGCAGAGTTGGAATCAAGGCTCAGATTCCCCAACCATCTGTGGGCCTGGAGAGTCATTGATGGAATTTACAGTGACTCTAACAGACAGTAGAGAACTATGCCTGGATGCATCAACTTTCTGGGACAGGTCTTGAAACCACTCTGAACCACTCTTTCTTCACCTGTAAAATGGGGACAAGAATACAAACCTCTTGGAGATGAGGGAATTAGAGATAGTGTTTTCAAAGTGCTTGGTATGATACAGCATATAGTCGGTGTCTAATAAATGGTATCTATTCTAAGTACTTATGAATAAAACCATGACACTGTGCTATCAAGACAGGAATAAAGATGCTCGACTCCAATCCACTGAAACACAGAGGAGATCTTTGCCAAATGAGGCATCATGGAGTTCATCATGGATATTACACCTGTCAGAAAAACTGCTTTCCAGGAAGCAAACCCAGTTATCCTCAGAAGTCTAAGACCATCCTTGCTGTCAGACTGCTCCTTCTTTGCTGAGCCCAGAGCCCACTTTAGCTGCCATTAAGGGATGATGTGGAATGCAGAAGGAAGCATAACTTGGTTGCAGAGAGAGGTGATGGTACAGAGGATTAAAGAATTTAACACATGTTAGTCTGGGTGCTCTGTGAACAAGATCCCAAGACAGATGAAATGTGCAAGGCTTGTATTAGAGGAAAGGAAATGCCTGTGGGAGAAAATGGGGAAAGAGCCAGACAAGGCTGGGAGAGTCATCAGACCACAATGCAAGTCCCACCTGAACGAAGGGAAGAGGGAGGAAGGGTGGGTGGAAATGTTCTAGTCTTCGGAAGGTTTGGCTAGGGCACTGGGGAGTCCAGGAGCCAAAGTCAGCTGTCACAGCACAGGAATGAGCCAGCCTTAGTATCTGCCACGCCCAGTCATTGGCACACAGCTGCACTGCAAACACAGGGATTTCAGAGCACAGCTGCTGGGGTCTGTGGCCAATTATGTTCTCGTGGTTGAAGGTCTTCCAGGCACATTCTCATGGCAGCCACAGTATATTTTTGTAAGAAATTCTGTTCAAGATAAAACGTGATGAGGTAGGTAGCAAAATAAAACAAAACAAAAATACAGCCACAGATTCCTCCCTGCCCGTACCCATGCCCCTTTGCAATGTGATTTTGCCACTTCTCCTATCAAGAGATGGGCTGCTCTTTCTGCTCCTTGAATCTGGACTTGACCACGTCAGTTGCTTTGGCCACTGGGACATTCACAAACACGGCACAGCAGAGGCCTAAGAGGTGTGTGTGCATTGGGACTTGCCCTCTTTTGCTACTTTTGGAAATCTGAGGTCTCCACGTGAAGAACCTGGACTAGTCTCCTGGAGGATGAGAGACAACATGAAGCTGAAACCAGCCACCTTCCTAGCACCAGACATATGAGTGAGACCATCCCAGACCATTCAGCCCCAGCTGAGCTGCCGGTGACCACAGAGACCAGCCAAGGTGGACTAGAACAAAAAGAACTGATGGGGGGCCAGTGCCAGGGCCTAGTCATTGAGTTTGGCACACTCCGCCTTAGCAGCCCGGGGTTCAGTTCCTGGGCGCGGACCTACACCACTTGTCTATCAGCGGCCATGCTGTGGCGGTGACCCACACACAAAATAGAGGAAGATTGGCACAAATGTTGCCTCAGGGTGAATCTTCCTCAAGCAAAAAGAGGAAAATTGGCAACAGATGTTAGCTCAGGGCAAATCTTCCTCAGCAAAAAAAGAAAAGAACTGATAGATAACCCTTAATATTGTAAGAAATAATAAATGCCTGTTGTTTGAAGCCACTAAGTTTTGGGCTGGTTTGTTATGTAGCAAAAGTTAACTGAAATGATTTATATCCATTTATAGATGGAAAAACTGAAACTTGGAGACGTGATAAAGTCCCTTATTGAACTGAAGCCTAGAGGTATCAATCACTCTTCCTCAGAGTCTCCCACACTAAGCTGGGCTTGACCAGAGGACTCTGATTTGGGGGCAGTTTTACTCATTTGTGCTATTTGCCTAGACCCTGGAGTCAACTGAGATTGAAATTGAGGTTATTCAACCCTTAATAAACCTCCACTGAATGAATAATACTAAGGTGTTAGGAGGCCCTTCTGTGACATTGAAGCCGTTAGAACACAAGTTGAGGAGTTCCCAATCTTCAAGGCTTGGGAGGTGAGGGATGCAGGAGCACAGGGATTTCCCCTAACCAGATTATAAACTCCTGCAGGCAGGGGCAGAGGTTATATTTCTCTTATATTTTTCTTCACTACTATGCTGGTCTCATAAGCTACCATTCACTCGTTCAACAAATATATATTGAGCACGCCAAGAACAAAGCAGATGAAGATCCCTGTCGTCATGGAGCTTACATTCTAGGGGGAATGGGCGATGAACAGGATAAATAATAAGTAAACTATATAGTATAATGGAAAATGATGAGTGCTAAGAATTAAAAATAAAGGGGGCACAGGAGAGGGAGCAGTGGGCAGGGGTCACTGACATTTTAGATAGGGTACCCAGGGTGGCCTCCTGAGAAGGTGACATTTGATTAGAGACTAAAGAAAGTGAAAGAGCAAGCCTTATGAATATTTGTGGGAAGAGCCTTGCACAGTAGGTGGAATGGCCCTGAGGCCAGGGCTTGGGGAGTGTTCAAGGAACACCAGGAGGCCAGAAGGGCAGGAGTGGAGTGAGCAAGGAGAGGATTCGGGAAGAGATGGGTTCAGACAGAGAAGGCCAGGGGTGGGGGGGTGCACATGATAAGGGGTCCTGTAGATCAAAGTCAGGACTTTGAGTGAAATGAGGAGCCATTTGGGATTTAGGAACAGAGGAGCGACGTGATCTGACATTTTAACAGGACTCCTCTGGCTGCTGTGTTAAGAATAGTCTGGAAGGAGGCAAGGGCAGAGCAGGGACACCAGGTCACTGCAATAACCATGGACTTGCTCTGAATTGAGATTAAAGCAGAGGAGTCTAGCCCAGGGCGTGTGTTAGAAGGAACACTCCATCGCCATTTGTCGGGGAGAATATTGAATCGTGTCTTTTTGCCAGCATTATGGTGTCTGAAAGGGCAGCCAAGGGGACCTTGCTTCTGGACCTGAACAAGTTCTGCTTTGATGATGACAGTGAAGCACCAAACAACCAATTCAACTTCACCACGCCATCTGGAGTGGGGAGCAGCGGCTGGTTTTTACAGGATCCAGCTGGCTCTGGGAAAATTGTGGTCAGTTAACGGTCATTGCATCATTGAAAGGGCATGGGGAAGCTGGTCTAACAGGCATAGTGCTTTTGCTGCCCCACAGAGAGAAATTTCCAAGGTAACTCCCTCTCCGAGCGACTGTAACTGACAGACTTCAGAGTGACTCTGTTGTTCTCGTTTGCTCTTTATTTTACCCAAGTTCTGGGAACCGTTTGTTATGCACGGTTGTGCCTGGGGTGCTAAGGACTGGATTCTTTCTTGCACAGCTGGCAGTTTGCATGCCTGTTTAGCTGCCTCTACGGTCACGTTAGTGCCCTCTGGGCTCCAGCACTTCTGTTTATTTGAGCGCTCATTCCTGGCCCCGGGAGGTGTGAGGTGAGAGAAAGCAGGGCCAGGGCGGTGAGTGTGTCTTGCTGAATTCAGTGTCGTTGAACCACTGGAGGCCCCGAGGAGACTGAGAAATGAGGCTGAGTGGGTACCCCCACTCCACAGCCCAGCCACAGGGGCAACAGCAGAGTTGGAAGAAGGATGGGCATAAAGGGCGGGTCTCAAAGGGCTATGTGAGACCTTTACCTCCAGGGTTCCTGCTGGAGGGTGGTGGGGAAGGAGGAGAGGAAAGTGGAAGGGCAGAGGAGGTGGGTGGGTCTTGGAGGAGGGTGTCTTGGGGGGGGGTCTGCATCAGAGATAAAGCCTCAGGGAGGAGAGCGAGCAGCCCCCTGGGCATCCTCTCACCACCTCCTTCTCCACCTCCCATCCCAGGCCCTTCTTCAATCCCCAAGAGAGTCTTAGCAATTTTATTCATAGTGTCATCTTAAAAATAATTTCCATTTTGTTCTGTTTAGAAAATTAATACATGTTCCCTGTAGAAAACACAGAAAAGCATTACCATTCAGTGATAACTACTATTAACATTGTGATAGATTTCCTCCCTCTGCATAAATTTTATGTATATTCTGTATATACATGCATAAGTATTTTAAATGATGGAAATATCCCTGCATATAGGATTCTATGTTGTGCTTCTCTTCAACTAACCTGAAGTCTTAAGCCTAAGCAGTTGGGCAATAGTGCTCAATGGACATCTTTAAACATAAAATTTCTCTCTCCTGATAAATTCTTTCGAATAAATTCTCTGGCAGTGAGCAAAGGTATGGACATAACTTTTTAAAGCTCCTCCTATGGGCAAAATGCTTTCCAGAAAAGTTTTGCAATTTACATACCCGATAACAGTGTATGAAAATGTCTGCGTCAGTCCAATGAAAAGGGTTGTTATTCTGTGCGATGTGATCTCTCTGCTGGAATCTAGTTGGTTGGCGACCTAGATCATGAAAATCCAAGCAACCTGGCAGGCAGCAGCCAACACACGGTGATAACCCAGGCGCAGGGTGTTGCCGCTACTGCAAAAGCAAGCACCGTTCTGATTTATTTCATGAAGCATCTTCCTCGAGTAGCAACAGCTAAACTGTGCTAGGCAATACTTGGTGCTGGACTAGGGGTTTGTGTTCAAAAGGAGACTTCAAAAAACCCAGACACTTAGGAATCAGCCCAGCCTCCTCCTGTCCGTCACCAAGCACGTTTATTCAGTCTCCAAGTCCTTTCTTCTCGGTCGCCTCTTAAAACCTCTGGGATCTGCTGCCTGCCCCCGCCCCGCACCCGCATCCCACTTGCACTGCTCTAATGCGGAACCTCCTCTTTCTCAGCTGAATTACAACACCAAGAGTCTTTTAAGGGGCTTTCTGCCTGCCTGTCGTCTTGCCCCCTTCCAAGCATCCTCCACATTTCTGACAGTGATTTTCAGGAAATCCAAATGCCATCATATTACTTCTTTGCTTAAAGCCCTTGAGTGTCTCCCCATAGCTGTCAAGTTTAAGTTCAAACTCTTTGGCTTGGCACACAAGGACTTTTCACTATCTGGCCCCTGCCTAGTTCTCTAGCTTCAGCTCCCATTGCTTGCCTCTAAGTCCCGTTTTTTCCAGCTAGGCAAATAGCTTGCGGTTTTCCTGAGTGAATCACCAAGGATACCTTGGTATCCTTGCACGTGTCTAGACCGCTCCCCATTCCACCATTGCCCCATTTGTCCAGCTCTAAGTACCCTTGTAAGGCTCAGCTTGCACTTCCTCCAGCTTCTCGAGTGACGTGTTCATCAAAAGGCAACTACCGTAAGCACCAGGCCTTAGTCATCTTGTATCTCCTATGTTTCGCACAGAGCCTGGTATACAGAAGACGCTTTAAAAATATTGAATAAATGAATGAATGAGAATAGAATGTTGCTATTTACTTTTTTTCTATTTCCATTTTTAGATAAGATCTACATTTATATCCTAACAACCCCAGAAAATGAGTTTCCACTTGTCTTTGACAGGCTGTCCTATGTAGCTAACGTGTCGGAATCAAGCCCAGGTAAGTATCAGACGAGCCCCAGACCCCAGTGCTTGATAGACCCCTCCATCCAGGTGCACGTTGATAGACCCCTCCATCCAGGTGCACGTTCGTGGAGGGCAGCTCCCTTGCCGATGCCCAAAGCGAGTTTTGCACAGCGATTCCTGGCCGAGTCATGTTTGTTGCATCTCTTATTTCCTTTCAAATTGTCCTCAGTGCTGAGGGACACTTCAGGTGAAATGTAGATTTTGAAAGCAGCTGATTAAACTGCATCTCTCTGCGCCTGATTGCTTCCTTGTCTGTGGGCCGGATTCCGCTCATCCTCTCTTTGGTAGCCTGTTTTCCATGGTCTCCACGGTGGTTTTTATCCAGCTCACTCAGAGAATTGAAATTTAAAAATAGGGACAGGTTTCCCATTTCTAGATTTCCTTCATTTAAAAACAAAATAAAGACATTTGCTCTCTCCCTTAGTAGGATTCACTGGAGCCTCTCCTCCGCCCTTTATATCCCCTTGATCTGGGCAGGCTCTGCCCCGTTAGCGGAGACCCCTCACCTCATTTCCGGCTTCTGTTCCCCCAGCTCTCCCGGTCAGAAGGTGGTCCTGTTAACTCTGGTATAATCAGATGTCACCACAGCTTTTGATCCTTTTACATGGATACTTCTTCTTTTTCTATGTTAAACAAGCAAGCAAACAAACCCAAAACGCTCCCTCTAAAATGATCCCCTCCCCATTTTATTCTCTCTCTTTATGACAGTCTGCATTTCCTGACATTAAGCTTTAAACAAAGCACAAAAAGAAGGTCCAAAGAAACTGCTTTTAATTCCTTATGTCTTACCCGGTAAATAACAAATGCAGTGGGAATCTGCTTCTTATGAATTCACAGAGCTTACTGCAGTTATTAAGCATGAATTTGGGGCCCAGCCCTTAGTGCTGCGGCTATATAGTCAACAAGAGAAGGTTCCTGCCCTGGAGAAGTGTGATTTACGAGAAAGAACTTCTTCAAATCGAGCAAGCCGGATCTCCAGCAGCCCCACCAACAAGATTTGTAAAATAAGCAAAATGGAACAGTGCTGAAAAATCTATACTCTGTAATCATCAGTTACTAAACCCTTAAAAAATTGTTTATTTTTCATCTTGTTTGTAAGAGCAGTTCATGTTCATTATAGAAAATTTGAAAAATACAAAAGACTTTTAGACAATACTGCTGCAAAAAGGTGTGTGAAGATGTTCTTTGCAGTGTTGTTTATGATCACATAATAATTGGCATGCTTGGAGTCTATATCGAGACATGAATTGTCTTTCACATCTCCCAGTACTGCTTGGATCATAGGGCCAGTTACCTAGTGAGTGCTCATTAGAGTAATTTAAATTTAATAGAATTGAAGATATAAAACACAGAGTTTGAACAGCAAAGAGGCCTCCAAATGTCTTTCTGCCCATGGCAGTGAGAATGTCTGCTCTTGGGTCCTCCCTGCACCCCTAAAAGCAGGACTAATCTCAGGTACTTGATTCTTCCAGCTAGAACCCGGGTTGGACAGGTACAAGCGACTGATAAAGAGCTCCCCCAGCGCAGCATCGTGTACTCCATCTCCACCTGGGGGGCCAGCCGCCAGTACCCAAATGTATTTTGGATTAATCCTAAAACGGGAGAACTTCAGCTGGTGACTAAAGTGGACTACGAAACAATCCCCATCTATATTCTCAGAATCCAGGCCACCAACAGCAAGGACACGAGCTCAGTCACTGTGAGTGGGGCTGTTTGGTGCATTCACACCAGCCTGACTGGCTGACTTAGGGTCTGTCTGGCACCCTCCAGGTCTGGCCGTAGCAATAAGGAATCTTAACAGGGCACATCCTGCAGATGTGATGGGAAATGACTGGTGGTGTCCAGGACAGCACAATGGGACACACATTTGGGTGCCCAGGAAATAAAGATTGACATCTGTAGGCCCAAATTTGTGGATGACTGCGAAGAGGCTGAGACTCATGGCCAGGTGGTGGAATATTGCCACTCTGTGGGACAAGTTTCCTCCCGTTGCCCTTTACATGTCCCTTTGCTTTTGCAGTGGGCCGGTGGTGAGATACACCCTGCCAGAAGTGGGCTTTGGTTTCATAGTTCTGCATTCCCCCCGCAAGAGCAATTTTGCCATGTTCCTACCCTACCTCCATCACCCCAGAAGGCGTAGATCTTAAAGTGATATGGCTTGGCCCAGGGCTACTGTTTCTCAACCTTTGATGCTGAGAATCTGGTTAAATGCAGATGTGAGTCAGCAGGTCTGAGTAGGGCCCGAGAATCTGCATTTCTAACATGCTTCCCAGTGGTGCTGATGCAGCTGCTCCACATCCACGCTTTGAGTAGCAAGGATGTAACAGGTCTGTGCTGTCAGTGGTTACGATAATCTGGGGGTAATATGATGGCCACAAAGACAGAACTATGTCTCGGTCTTTCCCATTAGTAAAGTGACAAAGCATAAGGCAAAATGAACTCTTAGCTGGCGGCAGGGAGCCCTGTGTGGTAGAGACAATGACTGGTTCAGAGTCAGGAGACAGAGTTCATTTCTCAACTTTGATCCCAGTTTTCCAAGTCAGTCTGAGCAATGCTAATCTTTGTGTCCCAATTTCTGTCTCTTAAATGGAGAGTCACCTGATAACCCAGCACCTGAATAGTCCAGTTCCTCTCATGAGTTGCTTTGAATTAATGGGACGATGCTTTTAATGATGTGGAAGCTTGGCATTGCTAGCAGAGGAAGAGATGTGCTAAGTTGGAGATAATTGTAGTGGTTGTTAGGCTGGGTTTTTGAGAAAAATGAATGGACTCCACTTTGGGAGCTAACTAGAGTGAACATTTCAATTTATTCCTGGGCTCAGAAATAGCTGAAATCCCCAAATTTCAAAGGTAGAATGAATACAACTCAAATTCATGGGCTTTTAAAAAGGGTGATGATCATGTAAGTCCCTTTCAGGGCTGCCATTCTATGATTCTGTGCTGGCAGGCGTCCCTGTCCGGATTCCAATTCAACAGGTATAAAAGGCACGATGAAAGAGAAGAGGCTACCGCTGCCTGTGGCAGGTTAGCGCCACCAGCTTCATGCAGGGCTAATGGCCTAGGTTACAGATGAAATCCCGGCTGAGCCAGGTGGACTCCCATCCCAGTGGTTCTCAACCCTGGCTGCGTATTAGAATCAGCTGGGAACATAAAAAAAGTGCCTGGGCCCCACCCTCCAGCGAGTCCGATTCATTTGGTCTGGAGTGGGCCTGAGAAAGTAGAGGCAAGGTTGAGAACCATTGCTGTATATTCCAAAGTTAAAGACGGAACTTCCAATTCACAAGGACAGCAAGCAAGGAAGTATGGGGGGGTCACCATAAATCCATAATCATTACTGGAAAAACAACTCAGCATCATCTGGGCATGAGCCCATGCGTCTAGGTGCAGGTGTGTGGGGTATGTGAATGTATACTTATGTAATACACACGCATGTGCACACACACCCACACGTGTACACACAGAGTACAGAAGTTGGTAGCATAGGACTTGGAGTAGGACAGACCTGAGTTGAAATCCCAGCTCTGCGACTCACCAGGTGAATGGCCTTGGGTCAACGATCTAATCTCTCTAAGCCTCAGCTTCCTCACCTGTGAAATGGGAACAGTCATGTTATTATCTATCTCAGGTGAGGGTAAATGAGCTCTTCCATAAAAAGCACACAGCCTGGTGCTGGCATACAGTGAATACTGGTTAAGTTTTAGCTGTTAACACGGGTTGTCGTCTTGCTGCTCTAGGTTACTGTGAACGTCCTTGAAAAAAATGATGAAAAGCCAATTTGTACCCCAAACTCTTATTTCCTGGCCATCCCAGTGGATCTGAAAGTTGGCACAAATATTCAGAATTTCAAGCTGACGTGTACCGACCTTGATTCCAGCCCCAGGTCTTTTCGGTACCCCATCGGCCCAGGTACAGAATTTGATATCCACAGTCTTGGCCTGGCTCTTGGTGCTGGAGGCCTTAGCAGCTGTTTAGAGAGGATGGGGCGGATCTGTGCTCACATCCTGAGTGGGGCACAGTGTGTGGTGGGCGTATTTTGAATGAGGAGAGCTGGAGTGAGGAGTCTAACGGTCCCGTGCCTCCCAGGCCTCTTGTCTTCCGCTTCTCCTCACCCAGCTCTTTCCAGAGTCCCATACAAGCCTGCCCAGAGGCCCAAGGAAGGGGGAGTCCCGTTGATAATGACTCCCCCCAAACTCCCAGACTGTCGTATAATTCATGAATCACATTAGTGTAGTTAAAATTTTTTTTAGTCCAACTGCTCAACCACCTCTTTTCCTGAAAGCTTGTGGTGGGGGCAGGGACTCCCAGTCCTCTCTCTGGATAATAATAGATTAAATAGATTAAGTGCATTTTGAAACGTGTCCTCAGGAATTCTCTTCTGCTCCATTCATTTTCTCTCTTTAAAAATATACCATTGTGGGGGGAAAAAAAGAGCACCCTCAATGGAAATTAGACCAAAATAGCTCATCTAATGAAGTGCTGAGGCCAGAGATTTAAACCCAAACAAGCAGAGCAATTCCATGTGAAAGAGTGAAAATCCATCTTGGCTGCCTGCTGAGCCCTGGCAGAGCAGGAACTCGAACAGTAGGAAGCCTCTTGAGCTGGCTGTGTCACAAAACCCAGGGGCAGAGACTGCAGTGGCAGAAGATGGAAATAATCCATGCTGAGAACCCTCAGGCCTCTATGAAGTGCTTCGCTGCTAAGGGAGTAAAAATGGCATCATCTCCTGCTCCGTTTACTGGTTTTCAGTCGGTAATGAGTCTGGAGCCACCGGAGGAATGAGCAAGGGCTGCTGGGACGGGCAGCCTCTCTGCCCTGGCCTCCCTAAGCTGTGAGCCTTGAACCATAACAGGCTCAGGGGGAGAAGGAGAGGATGGATTCGAGGAGATCTGGGACTGTAATCCCTGCAAAGCCAGGAGGCACCTTCCTTTGGGGGGACCAGGGACGTCTGTTACCAGTGTGACCAGCCAGGTTCCACGGAAGGCGTGGAATGAACTTGGCCTATGGCTATGGATGTGGCCCACTCTACCCTCTTGCTGCCCACTCATTGGTCTGAGGGTGAGTTACATGTTGTTACCAAATAAATGCTGGATGATAAGGATTGGCTAGAGAGGCTGTGCCAGGATTATGAAATCACTCTGCCTGATGCTCAGCAAGATGGCGGCCATTCTCCCGGGACAGATGTGCTGTTGTCCTTTTCTACTCTCATCCTTGTTGCAGCCTGTGAGCAAGAGTTTCTTTGTACTAATGAAATCTCTGGTGCAGTTAAGGCTGATATCATAGCCCTGGTGCCTCAGACACAGTCTACACCTGCAGTGTGGATGTTTGCATAAAAGACTGAGTGCAGTTTTCTCTTAAACCTTTATTTCTCACTCTCTTTTCTTCCTTTGCCCAAAATCCTTGTATCAAATCTCATTTAGGCAACATCAACAGTCATTTCACCTTCTCTCCCAATGCTGGGTCCAATGTTACACGCCTGCTCCTTGCAACTCGCTTTGACTACACTGGTGGGCTTGATGAGATCTGGGACTACAAACTGGTAGTCTACCTAACTGATGACAACTTGCTGTCCGGCAGGAAGAAAGCTGAGGCTCTTGTTGAAACACGGACTGTGACACTGAATGTTAGCGTCATTCCTTACCCAACCACGATTGTCACCACAACCCCCAGGGTAAGGGCTTTGGAACCTGGACTCCCCAGTTACATCCCTTGTGATTAACGTCGGTGGAGCCCTTTGACCCAGGAGAAATGTGGGGTGGACTGAAAAAGAGTTGAGATATTAGGATGTTGCCAGGAATGGCAACCATGGGCTGGAGTGGAGTCACTGGGTGGTAGATAAAGATCTGGGTGAGACCTTGGATTTGTAGAACCATTAACTTCCTCTTCTGGTAAATGAGGGTGTGCATTGATGCAGGGGCTTTGATAGATCAGGTAGTCACCACCTATGGTGCTTGTGGCACAGGAGCCAATTTTCGTGGGCACGTGGCCAGTTGCTACCTTCACAACCTCTTCTCTGCTTGCTCTTAAGAGCCATTGCAA
This sequence comes from Diceros bicornis minor, assembly GCF_020826845.1. Taxonomy (NCBI): domain Eukaryota; kingdom Metazoa; phylum Chordata; class Mammalia; order Perissodactyla; family Rhinocerotidae; genus Diceros; species Diceros bicornis. The sequence continues at coordinate 12,315,145 of NC_080742.1, read as the reverse complement.
GTCAAAGTCCATGAAAGCAGGTAGCTGCCAGGTGCTCGTCTCCACTTCTTTTGAAGAGTCACCATGTACCAATCTGTACCCTACTCCCCATCTCCACTCCAAAAAATTCATTTATTCAATCTACAAATATTTAATACCTATAATATGTCAATCACTTTAGTGAACAAGTCCAAAATGATCTCTGCTTTCATGGAACTTATAGTATAGGTCAGTGGTTCTCAAAGAGTGGTCCCCAGAGCATCAGCATCACCCGGAAATTTGTTGGAAATGCAGATCCCCAGGCCCACTCCAGAATCTTAAAGTTATACCTCACCCAACCATGATCATCACCATAATCTCCCTGGAAGGATGCTAGAACCCCAACTACATCCCCAGACCTACTAGATCAGAAACTCTGGGTGCAGGGCCCAGCAATCTGTGTTTTTAATAAGCCTTCCAGGGGATTCTGATGTGTGCTGAAGTTTGAGAGCCACTGATCTTGAAGGGGAGACAGGTTTCAAACAAGTATGCAAATTAATAAAATAGCTAAAGATGTGGTAAATGGTAGGAAGACAATAAGCAGGTGCCATAATAGAATCAGAGTGGTGAAGGAAGGGAGAGTCTTGGAATCTGACAACAGGGTTATCTCTCCCTGCTCCTTGGGGGAATGGCTTATATTTGTGCTGACTCTTTTGTCCTCTTTCCTCCTGCTCCTAGTGAAAGCTGTGCCCTTGGTCAGCAGCCCCATACTTGCAGTATGCCAGAGGAAAAGTAATCAGAAGCTTAGAAAGCTACCTATGGAAGGTGGTCAAACTCTGCTTCTCAGAGTCTTACCAAGTTAACGTTCATCTCCCATGTGCTTGAGTCAGTATTACCTCAGTGAATGGAGGCATAAGGCAACCCTGAGGGCTTTTAGTTGTGGTAGAAGCCAGTAGGCTCCCCTAAGTAAGGAACTGCCACCTTTCTGGGGCTTCCAACATGACCCAACTGAGACGTCTCCAATCCTGAAATCTCCGTGACTTGTTTGTTATCTGTCTCCTGCTCTAGGCAGAAATGCTGAACTTGAGGTTTCGCTGTGTTATCAGCCCACTCATCTGGCAGTGCAGCTTGTAGTGAGTGAACACGGAAAAGCCTACAAAGTGTTAAAAAAAACAACTTTCATGGCTCATGCCTTCCCAGTGAGAGACAATGGCTATATTAGCCCCTGGGTTATACCATAATCTGGCAGGGAAAAAAGCCAATGGAATTTTTAGTTTTGGAGAAGGGGAAGAAAGAGGATGAAATTAGGCCTGGAGTTGCTTTTCAGTTCCCTGAATTTTCTGGGTTTTCGTTTAATGGATGTTTGGAAAGACTATAAATAAGGCGATGGGTTGAGGCAGCACGAACTATGAGCACACAGATGTTCAGTTTACAGAGCAAGAACAAAGAGCAGATACCCATCACCAAGAGGGAGTAATGATGTCAAAAATGCAACCACTCTCCACTCACCCTCCCCCTCTGTCATTCAAGCCCAGGGTCACCTACCAGATCCTGAGGAAAAATGTTTATGCTCCATCAGCATGGTATGTGCCTTTTGTCAGCACTCTGGGATCCATATTGCTTCTGGGTCTTCTAGTGTCCCTGATCGTCTTCGTGGCCAAAGCCATTTATAGACACGGTCCCTGCAAGACTGGGAAACACTAGAAGCCTCTGTAAGTTGCCAGTGGGCTGAGCCCTTTCCACCACTTCCTTTAGGTCACTGTTTCTGGTGATGTCAGGAGAGGGAAAGATAGAGAAGCAGGATTTCTCTACAGGGTAGAGAGGGTGTCTGGGGTGAAGGAAGGCAAAGGAGATGTGGGGGAAGGAATCCCGGCTCCTGTTGGTCCTGGTGGAGCCTCTTCATCACCTGCTGGGCCAGGTTCTCCCTGGCACTTGCCCTGTCTTGGTGACCTTGCCTTGGATAAAAGCTGCCGAAAAAAGCCTGGTGTGAGGAGTGATAGAATATGCTGTGCTTTTATAGGTAGAATATTTAAAGGAGGGAATGGAATTAGAGCAAGCACAAGAAACTGATGAGGGAATTAAGTTTTTGGCTCCAGTGACTCAATTGGGCTTTTGTGTGACTAAATAATCATTGTTCTTTTGCGTGTGGCCAGGATCCCTCTCTCTCAAGGGCTGTAAAAGTGGGCCTGTTTCCTCTTCCTTCTAATGTCACCTGCTCACTAATCAGCCTCTTATTGTGACACTCTGCTGAGTGTCTTTACTGGCTAAAGTGAGGTCCAAGAGTGAAGTGAAGAGAGCACTGGATTGTTACAAGCTTCCCCCAGAGCCCGTTTCTTGAGTCTCAGTAGCTCCTACACTGAGAGCATCATGGTTATGAGCCTGGGCTTTGGAGGAAGATGAGGCCTGGATTCAAATCTTGGCTCTACTCTTTTCTAGGTATATGGCTTTGGGCAAATGACAACTTCTGTGAATCTCAATTTCCTTAGTTGAAAACTAAACAATTAAATGAGCAAATGCAAAGAGAGCACTTATCACTGTTCTTGACGTAGAATAAATGCTTCATACACTAGGTTTTTTATCTTGCTGCATTATTTTTCATGGCTGAGTCCCAGTGAGCTCAGGATTCTAGATTCCAAGTTTAGCTCCGTGCCCAAGCATCTTGGGGTGTTGGAATGTCAGTTTTGGAATTTCTCACTGGCAAAAAGAAAGGGTGATAAGACTCGTCTGCCTTTTAAAGGTATTTTGAAGATTAGTACTGTCAAATAATTTAAAATGTAGGAATGAAAGACTATGTAAAAGCATAAGGCATTAGCAGAAAGATGTGTATTGCCTTTTGCCATATTTATTGGGGAAGTTCGTTGCTATTGGCAACCTTGACTGCAAGGTGAGAAATCCTTGAGCATCTGCTGGAATTAAAAAAGGCATTTTTGTTTGGACTACTCACAAATTGATTTGAAAAAAAATTTGGCTCCAAAAGAGTGGCGCTTAAGCTTGTAAGGAGGGTGGTGTTCGGTAATGGGATTTGGGCAGAAGTTCTTAAAGGAAGTAATCCAATAGACATCGCAACTCCCATTCAATTTATGGTTAAATGTTAAATACGCACCTTGAACCTGCTTGCTTTAACTTACATTCTAAATGTTTATTGTTTTCAACATGGCTGACTTAAAAAAGAAAAACTAGCTAGTAATTCAGACTCAGACCTGGGATCTCTGGAAATTACTTGTACCATATGGCAGTCAACATTTGTCCAGTAGCAAAATAGAATAAAATTAGAGTCACAGAATTATAGAATCCCAGGTTATCATGGGAGGGGTCTTAGAGTCCAAGTCCAGTTCTTCATGTTACAAGAAACCAGGGTTTAATTGCCAGCCCTCGATCCTTCTGCTGTGAGCTAGGCCTTCTGCTCAGCTGGCTGCTGGGGAGAAAAATGGGCCAGGAAGACTCGCAGGACATCTGATTGGGGTGGTCATGCCCTCACCAGGCGTTGTCAGAGGAAATGTGTTCCCTGAAGTTCTATAAAGGAATAGTTTTCAAACTTATCAAACTCCCAGAACCTCCTTAGTCCCAAACCAATATGGGCGCTCCTCTGTTTGGAGCAGGGGGGGATCCCAGCCTTCACTTTAGTCCCCATCTTTAATCAGCCCCTGAATCTCGAGGAACTCAGCTGCCCACAGGCCCCCGTATTGTCGTGTGTACAGTGCAGCATACTGTCAGGTTAATTCTTGTCCATCCCTTTTCTCCCCCCGTAGGGTGAAGAAAGGAGGTTGGTATGGTGCCTACTCCCTTTGTTTATTGATGTTGTTGTTGTTGTTTGCTTGCTCTGTTCTACTATATAAAAGGACTCCAGCTCGGCAAAGAATCAGGGTGCAATCCTGTCTTGGTGGGTTTTCAGCCGCATCATCCGTAGATGGAATGAAACAGCAGTCAGACATTAGCTTGAGAAAGGAAAGGGCCAGGTGATGGTGCCATTAGCCCATCAGATCTCTCGTTTTGCCTGTTCCTGACCCAGAGTCACCTCCAATCAGCTCAGCTTGAGCACGTAGAGGTCCGCTCTGTGCCAAGTGGGACAGAAATGAAAAATTCTCCGTGGGTTAAACACAGACGCTATCTACTCTCTGCTCCACATGGAGGGGTGTGACCCCTCCTGAGGACAGCTAATGCTCTGTATTGGACAGATGCCTCTTTTTAAAGAACAAATGATACTTTATTCTCAGATTGTAATGGATTTGATCATTTTCACGGGTTACTTAGGTCAGGCTAGTTGGAAAGGGGGCTGTGCAATCAGATGGGCCGGGAGAGCTGAATGCCTTCAGGGACGTTGGTGAATTGAGCAAGGGCCAGCTGAACAACTCCAAGCCTGAGGGGATGTCACCACCTGGCCGAAAGTTGTTCCCTCAAGGAGAATCCAGGCTGTGGGGAGAGACAGGACAAAGAATTGGAAAGTATGTTTTGAAAAAATGATAGCTTTAATCAGTCCTATCCACAGGTGTGTGTGTCTGTCATGCACAAGGCACGTCTAAGCAGGGTTAGAAATTTGATTATAATGGTTATTGATCATATCAAATGAGATGGTTTAATAAATGAGAGTTTCGTGGGGCCAGCCCAGAGGTGTTGTGGTTGGGTTCGCTTGCTCCGCTTCCGTGGCCCGGGGTGTGCGGGTCAGATCCTGGGTGCAGACCTACGCCGCTCATCAAGCCATGCTGTTGCAGTGTCTTACATACAAAATAGAGGAAGACTGGCACAGATGTTAGCTTAGGGCCAATCTTCCTCACCACCACCACCAACAGCAAAAAAAAGTGCTACTCCAGTAAATGCACAAAATAAATAAATAAATGAGAGTTTCACAAACTATCTCCCACCTTAGTTACTTTTTAAAAAGCACACAAGGAATGGATGCAAAGCGTTGCCACGTTATAATAAACAAATGTATCCATTCAATCTTGCTTTCTTACCTAGAAAACCATTTAAAAGCTAATTTCCTAGGTCCAGTAATAAAAACAAGCTGGAAAAAGTAAAAGAATTTTTAAAAATTTTGTGTATTATATCTATATGTGTGTGTGTATATGTATTTTTCTGAGAAGATGGAAAGCTGTCAACAAGCATGTCTACAGACAGAAAATTCTTTGCCATGTCTTCAATACTGATTTCAAAGCCTGTTTAAGAAATCTCATTGTGCGGGTAGAATTTTAAGGTCAATTTAGTGTCCAAGAAGCTTAACTTCTGCCTGTTCTATTCCCTGCAGAAAGGAAGAATACAGAGAGAGAAGTTGTGCTGGTGAGTACGGTTGGCCCCGGGCACCTGGCTTGGGTGTGGGTGATCGGGGGCTCCCGTCCCCCTCCCAGGCAGGCCCTGCCACCGCCTCATGAGGGTGTTTATCATTCAGAGAGATGCTGGTATTTGGCCACTGGAACAGATTGCTGTGTGACGAACTCCTCATAGAATTTGTTCCCTCCACTAAACGTGTCTGCTGATATATTTGCAGAAGAACTGGATTTCATAAATATTGAATAGTGGTGTTTATTATCTCCACCAGCTCTCTAGGAAAGTGAGTTGAGGGAGAGGAGCTTAAAGACCAGAACTGGTGCTTCAGCCTTCAATGGGATTTATTTTTTTCTCTGCTCTTCCTCAACCCTGCAGAAAAGTGATAGAGAAAGAACACTACTTGGGTCCAGGGTTGGCTCTGCCTGCCTGGCCTCATGACCTTGTGGACTCCCTCAGCCTCTTAAGCTTTAGATTCCTCATCTGTGGAATGGGAGCGAGAACACTTGCCCCAAGATCACAGATGGGGAAATATTTTGAAAATTGTTATAAGAGTTACACAAATGCAAAGTGTTACAGGATAGTTGGAGAGTGACCTCCCCATCTTACCTCCTTGTTTTCCTTTTACTGAACCTGATCTGCCTGATCCATCACTGGGAAGTGATGTGAAAGTGACCCCCTGCAGCTCTTCCCCACCCCCTGATAATAAGACTCATAAGTTTGAGGAATAATATGCACAGCGAGGAGGACAATCCAATGTGCTGGAATGTTTGCTTGGAGACCTTCACCTAAGTACTTATATGTACCCGTCCATCTAATAACCAGAGGGAGAGGCCATGTGTTGTCTCCTCGGTCTTATTGTCTAAGGCAGTAGTACCCTTGGTGTTGCCACTCAGAGACTGCCTTAGAAATGTGTAATATTAAATTAATCACTTAAATAAATAAATCCCCATGACCGTAAAAAGTATGGCTGCTGAGCTGATCAAGTGGATGAAACCCATATAGTCTTCGTTTCCTCTCTTTTCAGAGTTGGGGAGCTGTGGGCAAGTGAGTAGGTGATGTCTTATGTGATCAAACTGGGGGTTGCAAAGCCCACTAAACTCCAAACACTGTCCCCATCAGCTGCTAAAGAATGGCGCCATGGGAGGCCACTGTGGGAGGGAAGGGGGTGTTTCCATGGGGACAGAAGTCAGGTCCTGGAGGGTGGCACAGAGTACGGATCAGGGGAAAACAAAGATATAGAGCACAGGGCTTAGATAAGGCAGGCCAATATTGCATTGCCCTAGGTGAGGGGACACAGCCAGAGCCCAGGGGTGGGAGCCTGTGGGTGCTCGTCCGTGCCTGCCTTGCATGTCTGTCTGACAGAGCCCACAATGTAGTTCTTAGCCAGTGTTGTGTGGCATTTCTGCTCTTCCTTCTATGCAGCGTAGGTATCATTTATCAGGAAGCTTTCCTACTCCCCAGGTCTGGATTAAATGTCCTCCTCCCTCTCCCTCCTGTGCCCCCATAGCATCCTGTATTCCCCATCGTAGCCCTTAGCACTGTTTTGTAGCGCCTGTTCGTCAATGGTTCCCACTTGATTGCAAGCTTTGTGTGGGCAGTACCCACTCCTGCCTTGTTCACGTTGTGTCCCCAGCATCCAGCATAGTGGCTATTGAATAAATAAATGTTGAGAAGGTGCTGGGTGAGGAATTTGGGCTGTGAAGATGGGTGGCCTTGCCTGGGAAGGGGAGTATAGGGTTGAGCTTGAAGCTGTCTCTTTCTTCTCCTTAGGAAACAATCCAGATGAACACTGCCTTTGATGGAGAAACCATAGATCCAGGTAATTAGGTGGCAATGCCACCCATAAGGGTGTTTTCCATATTCCAGGCTGGTGGAGTCAGGGAGGATCTCGTCCAATTTCCTGCTCTTAACTCAGTTTGTCAATCCGTTTGTTTATGTTGCCTCTACAGTGCTGACTCTTCTAGGCTGCTTGCAGCCACTCAAGCACATGATCCTGGGTGAGGCCTCAGAGAGTTTCCACCTAAAGGCTCCCTCTCAGGGACTACACCTCTGTCTAGCCTCCCTCCCTAAATCATGAACCAATTCAGGGAATCGGTGAGTTCAACCCACGTTTTTCTCCCTGCTCATTGGGACTCAACCGCCTCCCATCCTTTCTGAATGCTTCTGACACCATCCTGTTGGTAGTGAGAGAGAGGGAGAAATGGCAAGCTTGGCTTCTTTTTTCCCTAGATCAGGGCCAAGAATTTCTTCTTGGTCGGCAAGATGAACATAAGGTAGAGCTGGCCTCCAGGGCTCTCATCACTCCCATGAAATCAGCTCCAAATTTAGCTCCTTTACACACATCCCTCTGCTTACAAAGGCTCAATTATAGACGTGAATAAAGGGAAGGAAACCAAATTCAGGAGGCAAGTGTGCTGGCTCCCTGCCACCCTCACATGCAAACGGCTCGGTTCTCCTCTGAAGGAGGATGGCTCCTCTCCAGGAGAGGCTGCTGCTGCTAGAATTAAATTTCCCTCTATTATTAGGGACTTGTTACCATAATGTGCCCACATTAGCATAAGTGCTGTTGGGATCCTCTGCTGAGAGGCCACTCATGCCGCATGGAAATGGAAGGAGCAGGGGCTCGCCTGAAACTCAATCTTCTGGGGCCAAACCAGGAAGGACCGAGGCTGTTATCCTGTGTTTTTGTGTTTAACAGAAGGAAAAAGAAGAAATGAGCCAACTGGACTAATGTGAACAAACATATCAATTAGCATCCATGGGCTCCAACGGGATAAAAATGGTTCCCTTGCATCGTCTCAACTGGGGCCAGATTTGTGTGCCTGTGTCTACAAGTCTCTGCTAACCTAACGTAAATAAAAATCAGTCTTTTCGTCCTTACTTGGTGAATCTCTTTTTATATCAGGGGTTCAAGGGTCTTTTAAAGCAAACAAATCAGAATGTAATGGGTAACTCCATTGGAAATCGAACCTAATTTATCCGAAGCTCACATGGTGTTCAAGATTTATGTGGCCTTCTAATCTTGCAGCTGAGATGGCCTTAAGACTCGCCTAAACCTTTCTATCCAGAGAGGTGTGATATTTGCTGCGTGTGTGGTCGGAGCTGTGTAGCTCTATGGCTCATGGAAAGGGTAGGCTGGTGAAGACTGTGATAGTCACAAGCCTGCTTTCTATCTAAATTATTCACACCTTCTAGCATGCTTCTTGCCCTGGGGGTGCGAATAGAGCAGGGTAGAGATGGGGGAGGAGAGAATCATTTAAATTCCTTCTTTTACATGGTTATTGCGTATTTTTTCCGCTGGTTACCGGGGCAATATATGAATTCAACTCAAAAACTGGAGCCAGAAAGTGGAAAGATCCTTTAACCCAAATGCCAAAATGGAAGGAGTCCAGCCGCCTGGGAGCTGCTTGGAGTGGAGCTGCCTCTGGGGAAGAGACCGGGCTCCCGAGGAGCACCAACAAGGAAGAAGATGGGCTGAGCAGCCAAGTGCAGGCTGAGGATGCAGGCCTGGGTTCTAGAAACCAGGATGGCAAGCCGAGCTCCCCACAGAGCAGAAACCCTGCCCTCATGAGCAGTGCTTCCCCCAAGCCAAACCCAGAAAAGTAAATGGTATCTGGTTGCCACAGCCACAGTGCAGCACTGGGAGGGGCCTTGACTGTCGGCAGGGTGCAGCTTCACCCTAAATTCTATGAGGGCCGGGGTGGGTGTGCCATAGTGGTGAAAATGTGGGCTGAAGGGACTCAGATTTGGGTTCCCAAACGAGACATTTAAAACAAACAGAAAGGGGGGCAGCCCAGTGGCATAATGGTTAAGTTTGCATGCTCCGCTTTGGGGTCCTGGGGCTCGCAGGTTCGGATCCCAGGCACGGACCTATGCACTGCTTATCAAGCCATGCTGTGGCGGCATCCCATATAAAGTAGAGGAAGAGGGGCACGGGTGTTAGTGTAGGGCCAGTCTTCCTCAGCAAAAAGAGGAGGATTGGCAACGGATATTAGCTCAGGGCTAATCTTCCTCAAAACAAACAAACAAACAAACAGAAATGGGTTTGACCCCATAGTTGTCGTTTTCTGAGACGGCATAGGAAAAATTTCTCTCAGGTCTCTGTACTTCTGATCAGCTGACTACTAACTTTTGGCTGTGGGATTGTAGGGTTTCTTCTTCAAATTGACTGCTAGGAAGCTCCATGCAGTTCACTCCAGGACTTCCTGACACAGATACTGAGGACTCCCCTCCCACCTGGTTTCCAATTATTTTTCTGCCTTTATTTTAGTATCAACCAGATTTTGTCACTTATAAATAAAGTTCAATGCCATACATCTTTGTAAGTCACCTCAAGTCTTTTTCAGAAGAAGCAGAGCAGTGAAAAAAAATGCCTGCATAATTAATGAGTTGTTCATTTGGGAAGAAGAAAACACAATAGATACCTTTAATTCTTTATTAAGGTATGACTTATAATCAATAAAGTGCACAGATCTAAGATATTCAGCTGGATGATTTGTAGACACCTCCCAGAGGCAACCACTAATCTGATCTTTATCATCGCAGATTACTTTTGCCTTTTTTGAATGTCATATAAACGGAATTATGTGGTATGTGCTCTTTTGTGTCTGGCCTCTTTTGCTCAACATCATGTCTGTGAGATCCATCCTTGTTGTCCTGTAGATCAGTGTCCAGCTCTCATCACATCCCCACTGTAGGAATACACCACAGTTTAGTTATCTGTTCTACACTTGGGTGGCTGCTTCAAGTTTTTTGCTATTATACATTACAGCACTATGAACTTCCTTGTACGTGTCTTTTGGTGAGCACAAACACTCGTTTCTTCCGAGCATATTCCTAGAGTGGAATTGCTAGAGTCATTGCTGGAATCGGCTGAGAATTCCAAAGTTAGTGGCCCCAGTTTACATTTCCACTAGCCACGACTGAGAGTTCCAGTTGCTCTACATCCTTGTCAACACTTGGTATTGTTGGTCCTTTCAATTTTAGCCATTCTGGTTAAAATTTCTCTTGAAATGAAATCACTATTTCTAAAGCTAAAACAACACCAATCTTCCACCCACCCTGCACTGCTCCTCCCCTACCTCCTGTGATTGGAGGGAACCACAGGACTCAGAGTGGAGACACAGCGGGAAGCTCTATCCAACCATACAACTGGGACTTTCCCCCTGTGCGTGTGAGCAATGAACTGAAAATATATGGTACTACGATGGACTAGGAAATGGAACTTTCCAGTGTGTGCCTAGTGGAGGCTGAGCAAGTCTCACTTTACCTCTATGTCCTGACCCCCAGCTGCTGTGGTCCTCATCCAATAACCACAGGAAAGGACCAAGGGAGAGTCTACTAGAGCAGCACCCCCTGCCCAGTTGGGGAGCCAGATGAGCGCTCGCCAGGCCCACCACGGCCCATGGGAGGCAGGTGGGATCCGTCCTCAAATGCAGACCTTCGGAGAGGGCAGCTGCCCCTTATTTTGCACGTGTGTGTCAGTGTGACTTCTCAAGAAAAAGAAACATTTAAAAAATGCCCTTTCTGGGCCTAGATTGAGTGTGATTTATTAATAAGGGCTGGTTGCCTGGGAACTCCCTTGAACAGGTTTAAATTTTGCAAAAGAAGGCAGAGCTCTTCATTTGCGGAGGTTCAAGTGGGTGAAGTGGCTGATTACCGATTTAAGACGCGGTAAGTCCGTGGAGCCCCGAGTGAAATGCCTTTCTTAGAAGCTCTCTGCCTCAATGCAAGTAAAATGAGGCTCCGGGAAGGCTGAAGGGGGCCTAGTAACTGTTTATGAGCCCATTAAGGATGATTAAAAGGAGGGCGGTGAGCTGCTGTTCACCCTTTTCCAACAATGACAGGGCAAGAGGGAATTGTGCTTCTCGGCCAGAAGACGAGAACGAAGTTCGGCAGAAGGAGGGACTTCCTGAAGGCTGGGGTCTGTTTGAAGAGCTTGATTTCTTCCCTGGTGATGTGCAGGAAGAGCTGCTTGTCTTCCAAGCCCCAAGAGGTGAGCCCCGAGAACCCAAGACACGGGCTCAGGAGTGGTACCCGGAGGCTTCTGGCTGGGGAAACTCTGCCTTTGCTTTTGCATCTTGGGCTAGTTGATGAGGGGAAATCAGAAGTCTGAGGTCCACAGCTGAGGCCATTTGGTTTTTAACATTGACCAGGTTTGGAAAAAAAAAAGTAATCTGAATAAAATGAAGCCAGGGACTATTATGGATCTTGGGAAAGTTTTCTCACATTTCTCTCCCAAGGCTTTAGACACGTATGAACTTATTGTAGCTAACGTTGACCTGCCTGATTCTGAGTCATGACAAAATGGAGGCAAAGACACTCAGGGATCAGTCCATGGAGGGCTCCATAGTTGCTGAGGATTTAAAGCCGCACAGTGAACTCTGAAGTTCCAGCTTTCCGTTGTGCTCAGTAGAAAGCAGGGCCCGCATCTCGTCTGCTTGTGTCAAGAGCACGTGGCTCACGAACAGAAACTGGGCAATGACACCTTCGCTCCTCAGAGCCCTCTTTCACGTCTGCAGTCCTATCTTTTGCTGTTTTATATAATGTGTTTTGTGATGGCTGAGAAAATTAAGCAACAAAATGAGTGAAGAGTGAAAATGATCACTATTGAAACTTGGCGTTTCTCATTTCAAATTTAATGTGTGTTTATACCTCCCATTCATTCAATAAATATTTATGGAGCATCTACTGTGCACCAGGTACTGACTCTGCAAACACAGCACCTCAAACCCTGCCCTCGAGGAGCTTACATTCTGAATGCAGCATGTCAAAAAGCCATCCTCAAAGGATCTATTTCTAGTTCCATCCTGGCCTATTTGTTTCTTGGTTCCTTGAATCTTCATTCTGAAAGATAAATTAACCCAAACCTTTCTGGAAGAACAGATCATTCAGAACCATTTAAATATTTTTTAAAAGCATAATGGGGAGCCCTTGTCAGGAAACAGTTGAGCTGCCCAAGGAGGGGCCACAGCCTTGGGTTATCAGGCCAGCAGGCTGTTGATACGTCTCCGGATGGCAGCTCTGAGCCAGGGGTGACTTCTGTGTGTGGAAGATGGAGTATCCTGAGTCAGTGAGACATCTGATCTGGAGGTCAAGGGAAAGGTGAAGCATAGGGTTGGGAAGGGTGGGGGAGACTCAGATCACTGAGACCCTCCTTTGTGTCACCTGTATTGGGGGCTGGATGTGGCTCCTGCTCTAAGGGAATTGTCCAACTGAGAAGATGACCAGCTCATCGAGAAGACAACCAGCTACCACACAGGTGCTCTATGAGAAACGAATGAGTGTCAGAGGCAGCGAGTGCTGGATGAAGTAGACATGGGCCCCCCCAGTCACTGAGGGACAATGGAAGATCTGGAACCTGAAGGGGTCTTAAAGGAAGAGATGAGTTCAAGGGGGCAGAGAAGAGAAATTGTGAGCAAAGGCTAAAGCACTCAGAATCCTGGTCTTCCATCCATTTTCAGCACGTGCCTGGCTGGTGTAACCTGGAGTGAATAACCACAGCCCCACACAGTCTCCCAGGTGTGTAGCAAGCACTCAACAAACATTTGTAGAATTGGATTGAAGAGAGCAAGCCTGTGGTCGGTTTTCTACCCAGGTCATGTAGCAGAGTCACAGCTTTCCTAACTCGATCTAGACAAACATTGTGATAATCGACATCAGGTACCAGGCACTGTTCTGGGTTCTGGGCATACAGCAGTAAGAACAATGTTCTTAGTGTTTACATCCCAGCGAGGCAGGAGAAACTGAATATAAAAACAGACAATGGCTGGACCATATATAAAAACAGAGCTCTGACCCACACCTGCAGCCACCTGCCCAGGAAGCCCCTGATCTCCAGTCAACAGCCCTGGAAGCCTGCCTGCTATGTCAGCCTTGCAGGAAGCCAGATTGCTATCCTAGCAACAGTCCCGGAAGCTAAACAATAACTTCTGTAACAATCTGCCCCAAATCGCCAGGGCTTGATTAGTAACTGACGGCTTTCCTAATTTTTATCTCCACTTCCAACTTAGGACCAACCAGAGAAAGCCAAATGGGCAGCATAGGATGCCCCCTCCTCTGAGGCCACCTACAGCCTCCACCAGCCTCCAACCAGGGCACACCTGCAGTCTTCCCTTTCTTCCTCTATAAAGCTTTCCCACTGCTCTGCTGCCTTTGAGCCTCCGCTGAAATTTCAGTGGCGGTGGCTGACTCCCTTGCTATGGTAAACTATGAATATGTAGCTGTTGCTTTTCTCATGTGGTTGGTCTTCATTTATTTCCACAGGAATGATAGACAAGTGGATTATATATATATACCTGTATATGTATATATATACACCATATGTAGATATATATATGTCATGTGTATATATATGGTGTGTTAATGGTAGTGAATGCTATTAAGAGAAATGAACAGGGTCAGGGTTCTGGAGGGTGGGCATGGCCACTTTGAACAGGGTGGTCAAGGAAGGCCCCATCGTCAGGTGCGAGTGAAGCAGTGGAAGTAGGGAAAGAGCCTGCAGGTAGCTGGAAAGAGCCTTCCAGCAGAGAGTGCACAGCAAGGGCGACCTGAGGAGCAGCAGGAGGAAGAGAGTGGTGAAGACGAGGGCCGGAGGAGGTGACTCCTGAGAGGTGTGTGGGGAAGCAGGTGTGTATCTGTGGGGGGAGGAGGGGGATGTGTGGTCTGTGGGGCGTGTGTGGTGAGGGGGTGGGGATGGTATACACATCACACAGGGCCTTGTGGGCCATTGTAAGGACTTAGGCTTTTGCTCAGGGTGTGATGGGGGCCATCGCAGTGTTTTGAGGAGTGACATAATTTATGTTGTAAAAGCATCTCTCTGATTGCTGATCTGAGAATAGACTTCAGGGGGGAGGGCATGGGGGTGGAAGTAGAGGGACCAATTAGGTGGCTCTTGGATTAATCCAGATATGAGGTGGCAGTGGCTTGGTCCAGGGTGGCAGAGGTGGAGGACGGTGGGCTCGTGGAAACCTTGCAGGACCTTTTTGAAGGAGCGTCCCAGATGTGAAAGAAGTCCTGAGTTCTCTCGGGCCCTATTCCCGTATAAGATAAAGGTGCCACCAGCAGGGTTTAGCCACCCCCTCCATGGAAGCAACCAGATACAGCTATTTTAGAGAACACTGGGCAGTTCTTCCTGAATGCGCCTGCCCCCTGCCTGTCTGTGAAATCCTTTGCTTTCGGGGATGGTGGTCACATGCGTACATAAGCATGATGGGGGAGTAAAGAGACCCTCTCAGTGTTTCTGCCGCATTGGACTTCCTGCCAGACTCCAGACAGACCTGGGTGGTGAGTTCCAGGTCTGGGGTCTGTGCCCTGCAGTGGACAGGTTGCAGGCACCTCATTCAACCTGAGCAGCACATTAGATTCACTCTCAGTCTGAAAAAGTACAGTTCCGATTAAAGACCTTTCACCAAGAGACCTGAGTTGTAGGAAAAAATTGTTGTCTGTTACTCCCAAGAGAGTCTAAGTTCTTAGGAAACTCATCTGTTTAGAGGGAAAAGGAGAGATGAATGTGTCCTGGAAAACTGGAGCCTTATGATCAGATTTTTGGAGACAGTCCCAATGTAAAATGGTATATCCTACTGTCCTCATGAGTACAGACCGTAATTATCAGCCCTGATTTTTGGTTTGGAAAACAGGATTCTTGTAAGTCTTAAGACCAAGGCAAAGGATGCTTACGAGCTTTCCGTTCTGCTTGGGTGGTGCCTGCTAGGTGAGGCTGGTTTGGAGGCGAGCATCCCGCTGCCACACACTGGGCCCCATGGACTCAGAACCCCTTTCATTTCTGAGGTTTTCAGAATCACCCTGTGGCTGCTGCGGCCCCTTCAGAACCAGGCACATCTGCGGGAGGGAAGCTGGTTAATCTGATTTACAGGTGAGGCTCACATGAGCTCCACTCCCCACACAGCCCATCTCGTTTGTTCCTCCACAGGCAGAGCACACGCCAGCTAGCATGCTAAGTGGTCTTTTTTTTTGGTAACAATTGTATTATTTGTATTGTAATTTAATTCACATACCATAAAATTCAGTGGTTTTTAGTATATTCACAGAGTTGTGCAACCATCACCACTATCTAATTCTAAAACATTTTCATCACCTCCCACATAAACGCCATACCCATAAATAGTCAGTCCCCATCCCCAGGCCCTGACACTTATTAATCTACTGTCTGTCTCTATGCATTTGCCTATTCTGGACATTTCATATAACTAGAATCATACATTATTTGTCCTTTCGTGTCTTGGCTTTTATGCTTAGCAGAATGTTTTCAGGATTCATCTATGTTGCAGCAGGTATCAGTCCATTACTTTTTATGACTGAATAATGTTCCCTTGTATGGATAAGCCACATTTTGTTTATCCATTCCTCAGTTGATGGATATTTGGGTGGTTTCCACATTTCAGCTATTTCCAATAATGCTGCAATGAACATTCATGTACAAGTTCTTAGCGGATGTATGTTCTAACTTCTCCTGGACTCTCTAGGAGTGGAATTGCTGGGTCGTATGGTAGTTCTATATTTATCTTTTTGAGAAACTGCCAGACTGTTTTCCAAAGTGGCTGCACCATTTTACCTTCTCACCCGCAATGCATGAGGGTTTCACCAACTTTTAAAACACACAGGTGAGGCGCCCTCAGCCCAGGCTGCAGGTGGGGCACTCAGGCCTTCCCAGATCCTGTCTGCTCTGGCATGCGGAGTCTAGGTGTGGACTGGAGTACTGGTGGACTTCCCTGAGCTTCGCGGTGGCAGCTTCCTCTGCACCCGAATGGTCTGCAGACAGGTCTCTACAAACCTCAGGATGGCACTTGTGCTGGGCACACCACCTACACCATCTCTAATCTTCAAGCACTCTTTTGAGTATGGTCCCTTACCTGCATTTTACAGATGAGAAAGCTGATGGTTGGAGAGATCAGGGAGCTTGCCCAGACATCACAGAGCCAGGACACCAACCTGGGTGTGTCTCCTCCCAGCCTGTGTGGGAAGGGCTTAGTGATGGCCTTGATTTGTGTTCTGGTAGGGAAAAGTGTCAGATGACTGACCACTCAGAGGGATCCTCTGACTGCATAACTCTCTTCCCTAAAAGTCCCAGGCATCTCGTGGCTGCAGGAATCAAACCTTCACAGGTGCAGCATCAATACCAGCTTCCGGACAAGCAGATACCTTCTGAGAGTGTCCTCTCCTGCGTGGCTTGGGGTAGGATCTGAAATAGCCCCTGGCTGCCTGGAGTCCTGCCAAGTAAGCCCAGCGCATGTGGTTTTGGGCTGCGTAAGAGGCAAAGTCTATTCTTTGTTCTATGCACATTCTGTACCTGTCTGCAGTCTCATCTTGGCTATGAGTGTTCGAGTGCCTTAGATCTGGGTCACTCAGGAACAGCCCCCTCTTCCCAGAGGCGGAGGCAACTGCAGTTACTACTGTGGGCCAGCAGGGGCTCTTTATGCTATTTAGCTTCCACTGAGTGGTCCAGAAACGCCTCTGGTACAAGACTGGCTCTTCCTTCTTTCCACCTTTCCCCAAGCTTTCCAGGGTCTGTGACCTCAGGGCCTGCAGAGAGCAGCTGCAGGGCACCCACGGTCAGGATTCCGCCTGCGGCCACCCACAAAAACCCACAGCAGCAATGCGGTGGCTGGAAACCAGGGAGTGCCCGAGGAAACCTTCTGGGGAGGCAGTGAGCCGCTGGCTCCTCCCACAAGTGGCCTTCTCCCGGAAGGCCCCAGGACAGCTATCAGGGCATTTTGCCAAGCAAGCTATGGCTATTGACCAAAACAGCTCCCAGCTGGGCTCAGAACAACTTTATCGCTGTTGACATAAGTAGAGGGGGTTAGAATCAGAGGTGCTGCTTGGCATCTCTGAATACATACCCCGGAATTTTGTTTCCTTAACACGTCATCTTGCCTCAGGTTCAGGAGAATGAGGGTCTCAAATTCTATGCCTTTGTTTGGTTGAGTGTGTGCTCATGTGTCTGTGTAAGTGTCCGTGTAATAATAAGTAAAATCACTTTGCATTTATAGAATGCTTGCAATGTGCAAGATCCCGCGGGGTCCTTTGTGTTTATAATTTTATTTAACATACGCATCTGGAAGTACTAATTTACCTGTGAAGAATGGAAGCTCAGAGAGGGTGAGTGACCTGCCACAGGTCTCACCGCTAGTCAGTGGCAGAAGGAGATGGTGTCTGAAAGCAGGTGTGGCTTCTAAGCCCCTTTACGGCAGGACTAGGGTCTGGAATTCCTGGTAAGATAGCTCAGCCTCTTGTCGCAACCACCCAGCACTGCCTTAAGCTGGCGGCTGCTTTGGAAGAAGGGGGCAAGGCTGGGGGTAGACTCAGAAAGGGAAGGTAAGGACGGAATCTGCAAGCTAGTTTAAGCCGGAACTAGTTTGCTGTGCCTTGAAATGCACTAGGGCCTGGACGAGGCTCCCAGGACGGGCCCTTTGCACCGAGCAGCTGGAGCTCGTTAGTGTCACTGGGCACCGAGAGGGAAAGATAAAAAGGGAAGCGAAGAGGAAAAAAGGGGCGGGGGGAGAGCAAGGCAGAAGCAAGGGATGTTCACAGGAGGAACAGAGAGGGAGCAGGCGCTGGGGCTGATGGCCTGAAGACCCTCACTGGGGAGCCCCCTGTCTGGGGGGCTGGTAGAGCAAGCACAGCCTTCATTCTCTCGAGCAGGGCCAACAAAGGGCAGCTGCATCACAGGATTTCTCAAGAAATAAAAATTCCTAGCACACCCCTGGGGCCTTGGGGAGAAAAACTGACAACGTGTTGATTGAAAACAGACCGAGCTAAAGTGTGCCCGCAGCGTGAGGCCGCGCTCGCGCAGGTTCACAGCGACACCTAGTGGTCCTCGGGGGCGCCTGCCGCCTCCGTGGAAATGGTGGGGCCTGTGGTCTGTTGAAGAGAGTGTTTGGGGTCCAGAGCAGACATTTTCTCTTTTCCCCTGCTGTCCAAGCACATATTTTGCTCTGTGGAACATGCCAATATTCTTAGGGGAGTTCCACACGTCCGCAGGGGTCGGGGCGGGAAGCGACTGGTCAAGGACTGGACAGTTATCTATAGCCAGCTGACTGCACTGGCTGGATTGTCTGAAGTGGTCATTATTTCCTCTGATTTTATTCTTTTCATTTATTAAATATAAATGTATTTAATGGCGATACCTTTAGAAGACTTTTACACAAAAGAATTCTCCAATCCGAGACATTTCTTTGTTACACTACGTGTTTGGAGAATATAATGACTATCCTTCCATATTAGGTCAAAGACCTTGGCTTCCATAGTGACCCTGATCAATAAGTCTGCTTAAAAATGAGAACTATGCCATCTCTTTCTGGATGACGACACTTGGACATTTTCATTCCCTTCCTTGCCTTCCCTCGCTCCATATAAGCTTTGGCTCATTTACGTGTCTGAAGGCTCCCTGGGGGCAGAACACACCCAGTGTTAGCACAATGCCTGGGACGTAGTTGATACTCAAAAACTATTTCTTCATTGAATGACTTCATCTCCTGTTTGAGCAGTGGGGAGCCACAGGAGGGAGGTCAGGTAATCTAATCTCCTGGCGAGTGCTGCGATAGGATTCCAGACTCTGGAGGGAATTTATCAGACCATGAAGACCCTCGCCAGGGAGCCCCCGCCTGACAACGCAGCTTGTTGTCCACAGCTGGGGGTGGTCTGTGGTTAAACAGTAGCCCAGTGTGGCATTTGAGAGCTCTGTACAAGGTCTATTAAATGTCTGTGTGTTGGCACTCCTGGGAGGGCTCCTCATGGCCACGCTTTACAGGCACCCTCAAAAGACCCACTGAAGGCTTTCCTTTTGTTTTTTTTAAAGGAATTAATATATATATATTTTTTTGAGGAAGATTGGCCCTGCGCTAACATCTGTTGCCAATCTTCCTCTTTTTATTTTTTCTCCCCAAAGCCCCAGTACATAATTGTGTATCATAGCTGTAGAGTTGTAGCTCTTCTGTGTAGGACGCCGCCTCAGCATGGCTTGATGAGTGGTGAGTAGGTCCACGCCCGGGATCTGAACCGGCGAACCCCGGGCTGCTGAAGCAGAAGGCGCAAACTTAACTGCTATGCCACCGGGCTGGCCCAAGGCTTTCCTTTTAAAGAAGATACCAGGAGCTCCTGTGATCCAGTCTTGCTGGAAAGGAAACACTAGCCTCAAGCTAAATTTTATCCAAATTACATTGGCAAATGACTTGTATTAACTGGGGTCTGTGGGTTGCAAAGATCAGAGACTCACAGATTTATCGGGAGGCTACATGTGGAAATAAAGAACCTTGGCCCCATTGCTTGATCACTCCAGAACCCAGAAGATGCAGAAGACCCAACTATTTGAAGCATGGTGTAGTAGATCTGGGTCATATTGGTGCCAGCTCAGCATCATTTGAATAGCCTTCCTAAATTAGGAAAATCGGCCATGTTAGGGGCATTACCTCACCAGGGTGGAGATCAGAACTCAGCTTCCCAGACCAACTCTGCAGCTAGGACCCAGGCATGTAACCTAGGCTCTGCCAACTGGGTGCAGCAACATGAGACTTCAATATGGAAGAGGGAAAAGCAAGGAAGCAGCTGCCATGTGGGATTGCATCTTGGTGATGGGGGCAGAGCATGGCAGAGGACATGGAGCCTTGGAGGCAGCAGGGCCAGAGATGCTCCCAGGATCATGAGCCAAAGGGAGTGGGATCAAGCCTGTGACCAGACCAGTGGGGATGGGGTATTGTTCGTGGCTGCAGAGCATCAAGCCCGGTTCTCCAACTCTGCCAGAGATTTTATGAGCCACTAATACCCTGTAATACATTCTTTTTCCATTTAAACAAACTAGAGTGGGTTTTGTTGTTTGTAAATAAGAACCCTGGTTGATAAACCCCTCATGAAAGTATAGCTAGGCCTCATGGAGATTTGGATCAGCAAGTCATTTGGCTTTCAAGGTGGCTGGAGGAGGAAAATGTCAGGAGTTCAAGGACCATTGCTTAGAGAGGCTGTACTCAGCTGTTTTGTTTGGGGGTGAGGTGGATATCTGTTATGACTGCTTGTTCAACATCCGTCCGGTAGCAACCATTTTCTCCTGTTAGGCCCTGTGTTCTGGTGGCGCTGACATCATGCCCTCATCCAGAGCTGAGCACGTGACCCAGGCCTCGCCAATCAGATTGCTGCTTCTCTCTGGCCCCAGTGATTGCTTCAGGGACGGATACAGGTGCCAAGGTGGACCAATGAGAGCGATCCCTGGGACTCGTGCAGCACACCTAGGGAATTACTCTTTTTCTGCTGAGGCTGCTAAGCTGGAAGGAGGTAAGCATGACACGTGCTGCCGGTGTTGGCTGCCATGTCAAGTGTGGGAAGAGCCTGCCAAGCAAAGGGAAACGCCAAGTGGAGGGAAGCAGAGGAAGAGGCAGAGGTGTGCTAATTCCTGATGATTTTGCACAGTTGGGTCCACCCATGACTGAAGTCAGTTCTGTCCTTAGATTTTTCCATTATGTGACCCATCCAGTTCCTTCATAAGTTAATTGGAGTTGAATTTCTGTCATTTGAAACCAAAAGTGTCCTGACTAATACAATGGTGCACGTTCAAATACTAGAAGTTTTGGCAAGTCTTTAAAGGGATTCAATGACTTCCTACTTCTCATGCCGTTCACCTGGTTACTCTTCAAGCCCGTGTCTTCATTTGAGGATAACTGTCACAGCCCCAACTGTGCTCTCTTCTGTACTCACGAGACCAAGTTTTCACACATCCTGGGAAACACGTGTTCATTTGCACATGCTTGTCGTTATACCCTACCTCTGCCATCCAATGTGCCATTCGGGATTCTCTCATTCTCCATGAAGCAATCCTCTCGACATTCAGTCTAATGAACGACAACAGTCTAATGTGTTGTAACAACACATATCCTTAGTTGCAGCAAGGTACATCCTCCACCTTGAGCACAGTGTGGTACCCACATGTTTGGGTCTGCTGCCAGCCTGTGCACAGAGGCATTTGGGTTCAGACCCGCTGGTCCTGGAGCTCCGGCGTCAGTGGGACTCAGTGACTACGATCTTCACTCACCTCTTCTAATTATAGCTTCATGATTCTTGTCCTACTACCAGGTGCTCATTTTCTTTTTATTTCCAAAATCAATTCCCAAAGAGAGAAAGATATAATTTTATTGATCTAACGTCTAATTCTAATTTTCGTTTGGGCAGGGTTGCTTGCGCTGGGCCGCATCAGACAATCCCAGCCAGTCCGTAGATGGAAGGTTCTGGGCAGCCACCCCGTCTAATCACACGTGGCCAAGAGAGGGTGTGGGTCATGTGGTAAAAACACAGCAAAGTCCCAATGACGACCAGCTCGGGGACACTCCTCTCCTTGGGGGCCATGACTAGGGCAGTTTTCTTAGCCAGGAATGGTGTGTTTGATAGCCTCCATGTTCGATGTGTCTGGTACCTTATCCTGTCCTATAAATAATAGAATAAAATCATGATGATGATAGGGATGGGGATGTTAATAATAATTGTGAAGGATTGGCTTCACCTTCAATATCTCTGTTCTTCCTGTATCACACTTACTGGCTATCTCTTTGAAAGTTATCAATTTTTATTTTCCTATAAGCCAAAGGGCTGACTGAGTTCATGCTCTTTGAGGGACTGTGAGGAGAGAGGAACTGTTGAGCATCGATTTAAGTACTCCTTTTCCCTGACAGAGGACCCAGCTGCAACTGTGGGTCGAGTGGCCTTTAGAGACCTGAGCATCCTCCACTCCTTTCCCTAAGCCGGACAAGGGCATATTTCCCCTATAACTCTCCCCTATAACTGGGAGAGGGCCATGAATACCGACATGCTGGCATCTAGCTTATTCCTAGTTTATTCCGTTGTGTTGCATCAACCCTCCAAGGCTGACCCCAGAGCCTCCAGCTTCAAGCTAAAAGGCTCTCAAAATAACCAGGAGGCTCGTGCCCAGGAGCCTGTCCCAGACCAGCCACACCCAGAGTGCTGGGAGCCCTGCCGTTACCTCGCTGTGCAAGTTTTTAGTGAATTGAAGGACACGGAATGCCTTCCTTCTGAATACAATAACCATAACCACCAGGGTTGGCAGAGGGAGAGTCTGCTGAGGAGGGGGGCTGTACCAGAAGTCCCCATTTAAACTTGGGGTTCCCCTTGGCCTGGCACTGACCCCGGTTGGGTGGCATATTAAACTGGGAAAGCGACCTCTGTACCTGGACTGACTTCTGCCAAGTTCTAGAACACTATCGATAGAGTCTAATTCCCTTTTGTATTTGAAGGCTCCCAGAATCCTAGAGAGATAACTTCTCACACCTCAGTAGCTCATTTCTCTCAAGTTGTTGGGTCTTTGTTCAAGGTTTATTTGTTTAATCCACCAAGTTCTGGTGACTCTTTTGATTTTCACTGCCAAATAGTGTCTCAAGACAAAAAATGGTCTCTAGTCTATGTGAACAACACCAGGTGACCTGTTCCCACTCTGGACAAGACCCGACTTAGTGGTTAAGGGCGTGGACTCTGACATTAGATACGCTTGGGGTCAGACATTGGCACTTTGTGACCTTGAGTAAGTTATTTAACATCTTTGTGCTTCCGTTTCCAGCCGTGTAAGTGGGGATGATGGTGACAGAGTCTGCCCTGCAGTGGAGTGTGTGGATTAAATGAGATCATGTACATAGTAAGCAGTAAACAGTCACTGTTTTTTCTAGCTAGGTGGGATTTCCCTGGGGAGTCATCAGACCTTTTTCCTAGAGACCTGCCAGGGCTGCAGAAATGTCATAGCCAGGCCCTGTGTGGGACCCTCCTCCCAGCTCAGTTCTTCCCACCTCTCCAGGGGCCTTAGGCCAGCATCCCTGGTTCCAGAGAGGACGCCCGAGGCAACGGCTGACTTGAAGCCTGCGAGTCTGGACTCGGCCACTGACGGGGTGGAAGTGTGTGGCGTGCTGCTCTTCAGTCTGGGGTTTTCTTTTAGGGCATATTGCTGCTGACATCACTGGGCACGGGACTTTCAGTGTAGGGGATGGGCATGGGGGAGGAGCCCTGCCTCTGCCGTCCAGCCGGGTCTGTGGACGACACCTGGCTCAGAGAAAGTAGCTCAGGAGGACAGGCCCCCAGGTCCAGGCTCTGAGAAACCTAATCCGGGCTCAGCTAGGCTTTTGCTAAATCGCTGATCTAAGGAGCTGGCAAATCCTTTAAGAACAGTATCTGGGAGGTGACGGCCCAGGCAGACCCTGGGCTCACCGACACATCGTCATTAGAAGTGCATTAGAAGTGCACAGTGCTTTTCAGTTGGCAGGGGCTTTGTAGTGGGGGTAGAAATTTTCCTCTCCCCTTCTAAGTTCTTCTGACTGGTCTAAGAATTAAATTGACATGAGATAGATTAACAGGAGAAAATTAAACAAAGTTTAATAACATGTGTACCTCCCGTATACATGAGAGAGACCCAGGAAAACTGAGTAACTCACCAAAATGGCCAAAGCCACCACCTTAAATACCATCTTCAGCTAAAGACAAAAGAGGATGTTGGAGATAGTGGTTTGGGACTTCACAGGGGAGGAAGACCATTCGCCTGGAGATGGAAAAGCAAAAGTCTGCTGAACAAATGTCTGTTATGCCATACAGAGACAGTGGGACACGGAGAGGACTCTGATGTCTAGGCCCTCCAGTCTCCCCCTGACACACAGCCCATATTCTTTGTAGACATCTCTGGTGATAGCTCTGTTCCTGTTACAGGCTGTTTTAAATTCTTTAAGGCAGTTAAGGGAGAGGTAAAAGGAAAACTTCCTCAGTCTTCTGTTTCTTAAAAATAATCAGCCTAGGGGCTGGCCTGGTGGTGTAGCGGTTAAGTGCACGCGCTCCGCTGTGGCGGCCCGGGTTCACAGGTTCAGATCCCGGGTGTGGACCAAGGCACCGCTTATCAAGCCAAGGCTGTGGCAGCGTCCCACGTAAAGTAGAGGAAGATGGGCAAGGATGTTAGCCCAGGGCCAGTCTTCCTCAGCAAAAAGAGGAGGATTGGCGATGGATGATGGCTCAGGGCTAATCTTTCTCACAAATAATAATAATAATAATAATAATCAGCCTAAAATAATCCTCATGTTAAAGACACACATTCTGGGGTGGCAGATTTTGTTTTCCTTCAGCTTTCACACACCTCGTGCCAATCTCGAAACAATCAGGTAGGGCCAGACCGGGTAGCAGGGCCTCTGTCCTGCCACCCCATGCTGTCCTGATGTGGGGGAGCCCCGTGCTTGGTGGGGAGGACGCCACCCCGAGAGCCCAGGCTGAGATTCAGGCGGCTTGTGCCTTAGCCCGCGTCCCCCCACTACCAGCGCAGCTTCAGCAACAGTCCTTGGTGGGGAGAGGGGATAAAGCCAGCCCGGTGACCAGTCCCACTTTCAGTTGCCCTACGGAGCCTCCCTGAGTCTTTGCAAGTATCACACTGGGAATGTCAGACCTCAGGCAAGAATCCATCAGCCCAGAGGATGAGTCAGCCCAGGCTCAGGGAGCATTCCCTGGCCTGGCCTGCTTTTCCCAGAATCCCCTAAAGTGCTGGCCCTTAGTTAGGATGGAACTCGAAAGATTCATCCCTGGTTTTAATCCATCAAGATAGTTGAGCACAGACTGTTTTCCCGGGACTAGACTGGTCTGTGCCCGTCAGCCGTCTGTTCCCTGTTGAAGGACCCCAGAGTTCTAGGGCGCAGTGAGGATGGGAGGGGCAGGGAGGGAGGGAGACTTTCTGGAAGGAGATGGCGTGCGCTTACACTCTCAGTTCCCTCAGAGAGGTGGCTGCCCGGTGCTCTCCTCCAGGGCACCTGCAAGTCTGCGTGCTGTGGTTTGTCTGGGGGTGAGGCGCTGACTTTCGGGGGACATTCCTCTGCAAGCACATTTCCCCAGGAACACATCTGCTCAAGCGTGTGGGAAACAGCATCTTTGCTGACTGGGTTAGCGTCCGTTAGGTTCATATTCAAATGAACATGGAGGGAAGCAGAGGGGAGGGGTTACAGCTCCTGCGGAGGGTGGGAGAGGCATTTAAAATGTATGGAGATCTGTCTTCCCGATGTCTCTTTCACCTAAAGAAAATAAAATAATAAAACAACACAAACAAAACACTGCAACCAAACACTGACTCTGAGCAGGAAGGGACAGTCTGGTGTTCCTTGGGGTCCACTGCACGTTCACACTGGGGGCCAGTACGGTCAGCGGGGGGCTCTAGGCAGTCCTGGGGTCCCAGCTCCATGTGAGTCACAACGGTCGTGCTGAGACAATTAGTGCGCATGCGACAGGCTCTCCAAAATCTGGAACAACTCAGGGTCCCTTGCTCGGGAGGGTCTCAGACAACCGGCAGGCTGTTCCTAGGCAGTGCCAGAGGCAGACCTGAATGCTGAGGAGCACACAGCTTCCCCTGGGTCGGCACGAAGGGCAGGGGCATGGGAACGAGCCCCTGGGAGCTCTCGGCATTGCTTGGAAGGTGAGCTAGCACGGACCAGGACCCCCTCCCCATGGGAGGGGCTGCACCCAAGCTCCCAGCCCTGCAGCCCTGAGGCTTCCTCTCCACCTCATCCATGCCCAGGGAGCATGTGACAACCCCAACAATGCCTGTATGTCTCCTCCGCCTGGAGCCCAGCAGCCTGTGTGGTCCCCCCAGGGCTCGAGGGCGAGGAGTCCTCGCTGGAACCAGACCTTCTCTTTGGGCCCAGCTCACGCCGCCCCCAGGAGGGATGGCAGAATAGGGGACAGGAGCCTGCTTGTCTCTCCTTGTTTTCCTTTGACCTTGTGAGTTTTCCCTTCCCACCCCCTTCCCAAAGCCTGTGCCCTCACCCCTGCTGTGTGACCTTACAGAATTGTCTCAAAGCTGGTTGTGAGGGGAGGAAATCCAGAGAGGCCCCCCGGGGCAGGCACCCCCCGTGCCGCGCCCCCGCCAGCTGCCTCCAGCCACCTCACTTAGAACCACAGAGGCCTAGTGACTCTGAGCGCACCTTTACCACCGCCACCAAGCCCAGAGGCACAAAGTCAAGGGAAGGGCAGGGACCCCCACGAGCTCAGGGAGGAGGACTCTGGATGTGGTGATACACGAGGAAGAGGGCTGCGGCTGCTTCTCCAATGCTCCTGGGACAGTCTCCTCATTTGTCCCTTCTAAGGGCCCCTCCCCAGCCCAGCCCAGCCCACCTCAGCCATCACTGTGGGCTTTGCTACTCTCCACGTCTCCTGGAAATGGGTAATTCTGCTGGGTAGCTGGGATGCAGTTTTACATCTTTCCGAAGCCTTTGTGATGACTGGCATTTCTCACTGAGTAATGTAGGTGGCCCTCTCTTCCTGCCAAGGTGAGCTCTTCCAAAGGTTTACATGTACCTGTGTCCCTGGGAAAATAAGCCCCTTTGCTGCCCGACAAAGGGGAGGAGGACAGGGCTCTGCCTGCAAACCTACCAGGCCCTAGTGAGCAGTGTGTGTAAGCTTAGGCAGCGGGGCAGCCGGGAGAACAGCCATGAAGATCACTTTCACCAAATTTCTTTCAGTTCCACAATTGTGCTGTGCTCCCTCATGTCTCAGGCCCTTTGTGCCTGCAACCCTGCTGTCTAGAATTCAGTCACTCATTCACCACCCATCTGCCCGGCTTCTCGTATGCACCAGGCCCTCTGTCTCCAAGGTGCTGGGGAACAACAAGACAGTGTGGCGGCGGGTGGAGAACAACAGTGAGGCCTGCCCTGTGCATTCCTCATCTCTGGCACCCCATGTGCCAGAGTGTCACGGAGAGGACACCTGACCAGTGGTCCTCAGGGCTGACCAGCAAAGAAACCCACAGGGCACAGGGTTGGGGAGAGAAATGTCAGACTCAGAGGGCAATCCAGGAGGGCTGGAAATTCAACCCCTCTCCTTCCCAATAGTCATCAGAGGCATGGTGCTCAAACTTTTTGACCATGATTCACTGTAAGAAATATGTCTGACATTACAATCCGGTACTCACATAGGTATACAACTGTATATATGTGAGAATACACACAGCTGGCAAAATTTTATAAGATATTACCAACCTTTTCTGTGTATAATGAACTCTGATACTTTTTTTTATTGATGTCATAATACTTTATAACTGTGAGATTCCAGTTCTACATTATTGTTTGTCAGTCTCCATATAAATGTACCCCTCCACCCCTTGTGCCCACTCCTCCGATACATTTTTTATTCTATCCTATCCAAAATGCTGTTCATGAATTTTGCAGCCCACTAATGAATGGCAAATGTCAGTTTGAAAAACACTAAAGTGGCAGGAAGAAGTCACAATCAAATCTTGTTTTAAAGGCATTCAAGGAGCCCTCTACTTAGACTCTTCTATAAATCAAATCAATCTACTTTTAATTGCACGTATGAAGACCCAACCTTCTGCTTTTGGGTTTGCTTAAAGCAAAGTATGGTCTGCCTGCCAAATCCAACCCTCTGCCTGTTTCTGTAGGCCTCTGAGCTAAAAATGATTTTAAACGAAAAAAAATCAAAAGAAGAATAATTTCACAACACTTGAAAATGATATGAAATTCAGATTTCAGTGTCTATACTTGTTGGCTCACAGCCACGTCCATTTGTTTGCATGCCGTCTGTGGCTGCTTCTGTGCTGCAATGGTGGACTTGAGCCTGGCCCGCTAAGACCAAAATATTTACTCTGCGGCCCTTGACGGAAAGAGTTTGCTGACCCCTGGCTTAAAGTGGGGTATTTCTTATGCTAGGGATGGGGTGACCCTGAAAGAAGAGTTTGCTGGTTTGGGGCCTTTAAGGACGTCTGGCTTTGCCGAGGCTTCCTTCTCTGAGCCTTCTCTCTGGCCAGCAGGAGCATCGGGCTGGTGTGGTGGATGCACCTTAACCACGCGACTGACTGGGCAAGCAGCCGTCCCACAGCTGCCCAGAGAGCCCTGGCACTCTCGGGCACTGTGCGCCCTGGCCCAGAGGGCCCGGGGCTGCGGCCGGGGCTCAGAGAGTGTGGCCTTTGAAAATCAGCCAGCCCTGGCTCTGACTTCTCCACCCGACCTCTCTCCTCCTTCTTGTCTTGCTAGCAACACTTTTCTATGGTCTTTTTCTATTTTTCTCTGGGCTTTTGTGGCCTCTGGGTCACAACTTCCCAACAAAGTATACGGCAAAGTCAATTTTTTGAAATATTAATAAACGCCTTTTCTCTTCTGGTCTTTTTTTTTTAACTCCCCCTCTCCTCAAACTCCCTACCACCCCCAACAGCCAGGCTGGTCTGTGTTCTCCTCTCAAGGGAGTTGGGGTAGGGGATGGGGAACCTCTCTGGCTTTAACTTCAGGGACAGGGAGACTGTGAGAACTCTCAGCAAAACCTGGTTCAGGGGAACATTAAGGTGGAGAGCCAGGCTCCGCCCACTGTTCTCTGGGCTGAGAGGGATGGGGAAATAGAGGGGGATGCTATGTGCAGAGAAATCAGTGGGGTGAGGGAGGGAGACACAGCCCCTGAAAACAGAGAGTCCAGCCCTCAGGACTTGTCAGCAGAAGGCCACCGTGACCGTCAGCCTTCACTCAAGCAAGCGCCACTTAGGGCCACTGGCTGGCCTTCCTTCACCTTGGTGGGAATTTCTTCTACAGCAGCCAGCACATCCCTATGGGGCAACACCATCCCAGCCTCCAGCTGTGGCTCTGCCCCCATCTGACCTGCCCTAGGGACTCACTGCCTGCAGCTTCCCTGGATCTGATTTAGTCCCAGGCAGAGAGAGGGGCCCGCACATTTAGTGGACCGGAGCCAACCTGAAATCCAACCTGGGACAATCTGGGTGTATCAAGGTGATTGACATATCCTAGGTTTCCACAGCTCCCACTGCCAGATTTGGGACTGGGCAGGCCAGACTGGTGGTAACCCCCCAGGGTGTGTGCATGTGTGTGCACGTGCGCGTGTTCCCGTGCGCTCGCACAGGTTTGTGTGTGTATGAGAGCGTGTGATAGGATTTGGGATTTGGTGGAAGATAAGAATGGATGGATGGAGAGCTGAGTAGCCAGACAGATGTTGGGGAGGGGCAGAAATAAGACCCACTCTCCACACAAGTGTCCAGTCTGCTGGGCCTGGAAGGGGCTGGGCCTGATGCCGGCCATCTTGACTGCCGGACAGAGTCCCTGCTTTTTCTGCTCCATTCCTAATTTTTGTTCTTCCCAAGAAGGCCCCACAGCGGAAGGAGGAGGAGAGAGGAGAGGTGGAATCTCCTCGTCTCCCCGCACCTGTGGCGAACGGACCGCGGTAACTGTTTCTAATCTGAGAGGTGGAGAGAGGCTTTCTCCAGCCGCTCCTCCTAATGGACAGTGGGCAAACCTCCTTCCTGTCTGCCAGGGTGTAAAGGCTTGACCTGCATTTCACAGAAGTCAGCTTGAGTTCAATCACAGCGGATGGCCCGATCTCGTTTATTTTCTCCTGTATACTTGAAGTTAGGACAGCTTTAATTTGAAATGGAAATTTATGCAAATACCATGGAAATCAGGTCATTCCCAGATTAACTGGGGAAAAAATCTGGTCTCCTTAGCAGGCACCATCTGTCCCCTCCTCATTCTTTCCATATCTGAACCCACCCCCGCTTTCCCAATCCACTGTGAAACCTGCTTTCTTATGGCTGAGAAAAGAGATCTTTCAAGGGAAGGAGCCAAATCACCCCTCAGTTTTCCAGCTGGGCTGTTCTAATGCCCCTTCTGCTGTGGGAAGAGGCTCAGTGAGGGATGGGAAGGGGTTCAGGGTGAACTCCAGGCTGACAGCTCTTCAGAAGCCTGGGGTCTCAGAGGAGCTGCCCTCCCCCCACCGTCCCCCTCCCCCCCCCACACGTGTGCCATACCCTCTTTCCTCCTGGCTTCTGCTTCCCTGTGCTTCTTCCTTTCCTCCTTCCCTTTGCCTGAAGCCTTCTAATGGCATCTGGAAGCCTCTTACTCCCCACTGTGGCAGTTGGAGTAGAAAGGTTTGGGAGCTGTGCAATCTTGGGAACTTTGGGTCCAGGTGTATGTTGGTTGGTTGGGGGGCATCCCTCCCTCATAGCTGCAGCCCACTCCTGCTTTGGGACAGTGATGGCTGCAGTCCTGCTGTGGGAAGGCAGAGCCTACTCCCCTATAGCTGGAGCAAGTTTCTATTCCACCACCCTTTAGCCTTTCTTTCCTCATAAAGGCTGCTATGTGAGGGAAGTGGGGGGCTCCTGGCTTCTTCCTTCAGTGTCACTTTCTCCTGGAAGGGGGTACAAGTGAGAAGACGGCCAGTAGTTCATTAGCTCCTCCATCCTGCAGTGAAGAAGCCTCATGGAGCAGAGCCACAGCTGACTCACCGCAAATAAGTAACTTCAGGGTAAACACTTTTGTTGCTGTTAGCCACTGAGATTTTGAGGTTGTTTGTTATTGCAGCAAAACTTAATGAGAGCTGACTAATATGCCCTCTATAATCTTCATTAACCTTTCTCCAAAGCTTTGCAAATTTCAAAAAATTCCTTAATGTACTCGTGATATTTTCTCAGTCTGATGCCAAATGAGAATAAAAGCATCTTCATAAAAATTTGCTTTTTTTCTTGATTCTTAATGTGACAGTACAAACCACACTGGCACAAATGGCTTCAAAACCACACCTCCAGGCAGTGGGAACAGTCATGCAAAGGCCCTGAGGCAGGAAGGTAAGGAGCGCAGTGTGGTTGGATCAGAGTAAGCAAACAGAAGAGTGGTAGGATATGAGGTCAGAGAGTTGGGGGGTGGAGAGCGGTAGGCTTGAGTTTAGTCCCAGAGAAGGTGCAATTTTAGAACAGAAGCACAAGGGAGCACTATGACACTCTTCTCAGTCACCGTTGAGTACACATGCTGGTGGTAGAGGAGGTGGCAGACACCCCCTGAAAGGGCTCTGCCAGGGACTAGAAGTCCAGCCGGCTCTAAGCAAATCATAAACCATAGGTTCTTAGAACTAGAGGAACTTTTGAGATCTCCCAATCCAGTCGATTGCCACATGGGGTCCAACATGCCCACAGAGGGACTCCAGGATTCTGGGAATCCTGTGAAATACAAAATCCATTTTTCAGGAGAAACTGTCAAAGCTTTCACTCCAAGGAGTCAAGGTCCCAAAAAGTGTACAGAACTTCTGACTCTAACCAGTCCTCCGTCCAAGGCCAGACTTGAGGAGAACTTGCTCAGCAGGAGGCAGCCTGGGCCAAACCCACACAGTCCCAGGTGCCCTGGAGACCTGGGTCTGCAAGCCCTCTTCTCTCTGGGTGGAGGGACCTGGAGAATGAGGACACTGGTGCTCCCTTCAAGGAGCTAGAACATTAGTTAGGGGCCTGCAGACTCCCCTGCGCACTCTCCACTGCCTTCAGACTGAACACACAACAGACCTTGCACATCTATGCACTATGGGTTCTCAAAGGCGCCTGGATACTCCTCTGATAAATAAAATATCGTTGCACTTAATGTAGTTACTGACTTCACAGTTGCTTTGATCATTATATAGTTTCCCGCCCACTAGATGCTCTCTATATATCTAATATCTAATTAGTCTAATATAAGTCTAATATATATTGGACTCCACATAAGTCTATTATAATGGGGAAGTGTGTGTCAAATCTTTTGAGCTAAATGGGAATCTTTATACTCAAACTGGTTGGGACCGTGGTCCGTGGTAGGAGACGGGGAAGACCATGGAGTGGAGAAGTCTGATAATTGAGAGGTGGACGGGGATGCAAACACGGGTGGGAAGCCGGGGCGAGCAGTGGGCGGAACGTGAAGGCAGAAGGGACGCTCAAGCCCGTGGGACTGTTCGGGTGGAACCACAGCTGGAGACGCAGACCGAGGCTCACTCCTCTGACAGGGAAGATGCAAAGTTTTAATTCCGCGTCTTGTGAAAAAAAAAAAAGCCCCTGATACTATTGTACTTGCTATTGGTGTTTTAAAATACCCATTCATTACCACAACTAGTAGTGTCACTTGTCTCGGCCCGACTTCCCCCTCCTTCCCCCTTCTTCCTCCCTGAGAGCTGCTCAGAGAACCCCAAGCCAGCGTCGACCTCGGGTGGTTAGACCTGCAGGTGGGTGGTTCCCAGGGGCCCTTGCAAACCAAACCACGAGCAGAAAGGAGAGGCTGAGGACTGGGGTTCCTTTCAAAGCCTCTTCTCAGCTTTTCTCCACTTCACTGCTTAAGCATGTCCCCCAGACACGGGCTCCAGGGCTGGAGCGCCCGCATCTTTATCAAGGGCCTCCAGGGGACGTGGGAGACTGAGAACAGGAAAATCAGGCCCAGGCAGGTGCCTGCACAGCCTGCCCGGTGCTGGCCCAGTTTGCTCTGCCGAGTCACGCCCTGCCTGCCGCTGGCATGGGGAGGTGTGTGTGGACTGGCCCTGCCAGGGAGTTGGCTCCTTGTTACCATTCTCCACAGTGACTTCCACTGCTCGCCCAGCCCCGACTGTGGCTCCATTGTCCACAGTGGCCTGGGCTGACCAGCTCGGCCCGGAGCCCTGCCCTGGGAGGACACAGGCTACCACGGCGTCACAAAGCGCTGCTTTGTGGCCCTGACAGGAGGGTTTGTCATTAGCTGTGAGATGGTCCCTGGCGGATCCTGGCATGTGGTGAGCAGACAGATCTGGGCTGGTATTTCGAGTACCCCCAGTTGGATCCAGCATCCAGTCTGTCCGGGGTGTGTGGTCTCTGCCTCCGTGTGGATCCTTGTGGCCTCAGGTTCACTGGCACCTTTTGTGCTGACCCAGTGCAGGAGTAGGGGGGCACAAGAGCAGTGGTTTGTGCCCAGTGCGTGTCATCGTGCAGGCTAACAGCACCCTGAGGTTGTGCAGGGCCCTTACATGGTGGTCCTCCTGGTGTCAAGATGTGCTCGGAGTCTGCCCATCCCACCTTGGGCACTGGCACAGGTCCCTCAACAGCTCTTTCTCTCCAAGAGATTGAGGACCCAAAAAGGGTACAGAAGTTCTGACTCTAACCAGTCCTCCATCTTAAGGCCAGATGTGGGTGTGATAGCCAACCAGAAGAGAACAGAAGTGAATATCTTGGGATAGGGAAGAATTTCTTAATCAAGACACACACAGACACACACACACACACACACAAGCAAAAATCACAAACCGTAAAATAAAAGGTTAATGATTTTGACTACATTAAATTTGAGAATCTCAGTTCATCACAGGTACCTTAAAGAAACTCAGAAGATAAGCCACAAACTGGGAAAAGATATGTGTAACACACACATGACAAAGGATTAGAATTAAAATATATCAAGAGTCAGGCGCTCCTGGCCGGGTGGAGGGAGTGGGAAATAGACAAATAGTTCAGTAGAAAAATGGGCAAAAACTATGAACAGGCGTTTTACAGAAGAGGAAACACAGAGGGCTGAGTAAACTTACAGAGATGCCAACCTTGTCGGTATCCAGGAAGATGCACACCGGGACCAGCATGAGATATGTCTCCTCCAGCGCAGGCATTCTGGACCCTCCACCTGGAGAGCTCTTCTGGGATCGTTTTCAGTTACCCTGGGCCTTTCCCTGGAAGCCTGGCCCGCTGGGCTCTGCAGAGTCTCTGGTTAGTCCTTCCCCCAAGTATCCTCCCGCCCAGAGCCCAAGTCAGACCCCTGTCCTCTCCCTTCTGGTACCCACCATTGGAGGGGGCAGCAGATTCCCCAGTCTCAAGCAGATCCCTCCCCCCAGCCCCATTCTCAGCACCCTCCCCTGGCTCTTCTCTCAGGTCTCAGCCTGGCCAACAGAGCTGCAAGGACATCTTCTCAAGCAGAAAATCAGTCCACTTCACCTCACAAGCCGGTGGGGACCTCAGGGCAGACTGTTGATGACAAGGTAAATATTCTGACAATTAGCACCTTCTAGACAAGTCCAGGTAAAAGAGGGGCTCCCTCAGCTGACCACAAATCCCCCCTCCTCCTTCGTGGGCAGCAGTGTCAGGCCACTGGCTGAGGCAGAAGCCACGTGTGACAAGGAGCACGTGCAGACGGAGGCGGGCATTGCAGAGGTGCCATTCCTAAGGTGCTACTCCCTGGGTCTGCTCACTCCAGGACAGTGCTTGTACTTTTCTCCTGGGTTAAGTTACCTGGTTCAGAAATCCCTCCTGATCGGCCTTGGAGAACTAAACA
Source organism: Diceros bicornis minor (assembly GCF_020826845.1). NCBI lineage: Eukaryota > Metazoa > Chordata > Mammalia > Perissodactyla > Rhinocerotidae > Diceros > Diceros bicornis. Next base: position 12,280,877 of record NC_080742.1, on the reverse strand, counting down.
GGCAGCTGAAAGAATAAGCTGAAATGACTGAGCCCACGGTCAGAAAGAGAACTAGACACAGCTTAGCCTATGATGAAATTTTGCATAATTACACGTTTAACAGATAAACACTATGCAGTGGGGTTTGGGTGCCACTTCCAAACTCGCTGCTCTTAGGAGTTGGTGAGGCCTTTAGTCAGGTGGGACTGAGGGACTGTATGGTCGTGGTCTTAGGAGTAAGTGGGACTTTTACTCATGTGTGACTGAGGCACGGCGTGGTCGTGGTCTTAGGAGTGGTGGGACCTTTAGTCAGGTGTGACTGAGGGACTGCCATGATCGGTCTTAGGAGTGGGTAGGACCTTGACTCAGGTGTAACTGAGGCACGGCGTGGTCGTGGTCTTAGGAGTGGTGGGACCTTTAGTCAGGTGTGACTGAGGGACCCTGTGGTCATGGTCTTAGGAGTGGTGGGACCTTTAGTCAGGTGTGACTGAGGGACCCTGTGGTCATGGTCTTAGGAGTGGTGGGACCTTTAGTCAGGTGTGACTGAGGGACCCTGTGGTCATGGTCTTAGGAGTGGTGGGACCTTTAGTCAGGTGTGACTGAGGGACCCTGTGGTCATGGTCTTAGGAGTGGTGGGACCTTTAGTCAGGTGTGACTGAGGGACCCTGTGGTCATGGTCTTAGGAGTGGTGGGACCTTTAGTCAGGTGTGACTGAGGGACTGCCATGATCGGTCTTAGGAGTGGGTAGGACCTTGACTCAGGTGTAACTGAGGCACGGTGTGGTCGTGGTCTTAGGAGTGGTGGGACCTTTAGTCAGGTGTGACTGAGGGACCCTGTGGTCGTGGTCTTAGGAGTGGTGGGACCTTTAGTCAGGTGTGACTGAGGGACCCTGTGGTCATGGTCTTAGGAGTGGTGGGACCTTTAGTCAGGTGTGACTGAGGGACCCTGTGGTCATGGTCTTAGGAGTGGTGGGACCTTTAGTCAGGTGTGACTGAGGGACCCTGTGGTCATGGTCTTAGGAGTGGTGGGACCTTTAGTCAGGTGTGACTGAGGGACCCTGTGGTCATGGTCTTAGGAGTGGTGGGACCTTTAGTCAGGTGTGACTGAGGGACCCTGTGGTCGTGGTCTTAGGAGTGGTGGGACCTTTAGTCAGGTGTGACTGAGGGACCCTGTGGTCGTGGTCTTAGGAGTGGTGGGACCTTTAGTCAGGTGTGACTGAGGGACCCTGTGGTCGTGGTCTTAGGAGTGGTGGGACCTTTAGTCAGGTGTGACTGAGGGACCCTGTGGTCGTGGTCTTAGGAGTGGTGGGACCTTTAGTCAGGTGTGACTGAGGGACCCTGTGGTCGTGGTCTTAGGAGTGGTGGGACCTTTAGTCAGGTGTGACTGAGGGACCCTGTGGTCGTGGTCTTAGGAGTGGTGGGACCTTTAGTCAGGTGTGACTGAGGGACCCTGTGGTCGTGGTCTTAGGAGTGGTGGGACCTTTAGTCAGGTGTGACTGAGGGACCCTGTGGTCGTGGTCTTAGGAGTGGTGGGACCTTTAGTCAGGTGTGACTGAGGGACCCTGTGGTCGTGGTCTTAGGAGTGGTGGGACCTTTAGTCAGGTGTGACTGAGGGACCCTGTGGTCGTGGTCTTAGGAGTGGTGGGACCTTTAGTCAGGTGTGACTGAGGGACCCTGTGGTCGTGGTCTTAGGAGTGGTGGGACCTTTAGTCAGGTGTGACTGAGGGACCCTGTGGTCGTGGTCTTAGGAGTGGTGGGACCTTTAGTCAGGTGTGACTGAGGGACCCTGTGGTCGTGGTCTTAGGAGTGGTGGGACCTTTAGTCAGGTGTGACTGAGGGACCCTGTGGTCGTGGTCTTAGGAGTGGTGGGACCTTTAGTCAGGTGTGACTGAGGGACCCTGTGGTCGTGGTCTTAGGAGTGGTGGGACCTTTAGTCAGGTGTGACTGAGGGACCCTGTGGTCGTGGTCTTAGGAGTGGTGGGACCTTTAGTCAGGTGTGACTGAGGGACCCTGTGGTCGTGGTCTTAGGAGTGGTGGGACCTTTAGTCAGGTGTGACTGAGGGACCCTGTGGTCGTGGTCTTAGGAGTGGTGGGACCTTTAGTCAGGTGTGACTGAGGGACCCTGTGGTCGTGGTCTTAGGAGTGGTGGGACCTTTAGTCAGGTGTGACTGAGGGACCCTGTGGTCGTGGTCTTAGGAGTGGTGGGACCTTTAGTCAGGTGTGACTGAGGGACCCTGTGGTCGTGGTCTTAGGAGTGGTGGGACCTTTAGTCAGGTGTGACTGAGGGACCCTGTGGTCGTGGTCTTAGGAGTGGTGGGACCTTTAGTCAGGTGTGACTGAGGGACCCTGTGGTCGTGGTCTTAGGAGTGGTGGGACCTTTAGTCAGGTGTGACTGAGGGACCCTGTGGTCGTGGTCTTAGGAGTGGTGGGACCTTTAGTCAGGTGTGACTGAGGGACCCTGTGGTCGTGGTCTTAGGAGTGGTGGGACCTTTAGTCAGGTGTGACTGAGGGACCCTGTGGTCGTGGTCTTAGGAGTGGTGGGACCTTTAGTCAGGTGTGACTGAGGCACGGCGTGGTCGTGGTCTTAGGAGTGGTGGGACCTTTAGTCAGGTGTGACTGAGGGACCCTGTGGTCGTGGTCTTAGGAGTGGTGGGACCTTTAGTCAGGTGTGACTGAGGGACCCTGTGGTCGTGGTCTTAGGAGTGGTGGGACCTTTAGTCAGGTGTGACTGAGGCACGGCGTGGTCGTGGTCTTAGGAGTGGTGGGACCTTTAGTCAGGTGTGACTGAGGCACGGCGTGGTCGTGGTCTTAGGAGTGGTGGGACCTTTAGTCAGGTGTGACTGAGGGACCCTGTGGTCGTGGTCTTAGGAGTGGTGGGACCTTTAGTCAGGTGTGACTGAGGGACCCTGTGGTCGTGGTCTTAGGAGTGGTGGGACCTTTAGTCAGGTGTGACTGAGGGACCCTGTGGTCGTGGTCTTAGGAGTGGTGGGACCTTTAGTCAGGTGTGACTGAGGGACCCTGTGGTCGTGGTCTTAGGAGTGGTGGGACCTTTAGTCAGGTGTGACTGAGGGACCCTGTGGTCGTGGTCTTAGGAGTGGTGGGACCTTTAGTCAGGTGTGACTGAGGGACCCTGTGGTCGTGGTCTTAGGAGTGGTGGGACCTTTAGTCAGGTGTGACTGAGGGACCCTGTGGTCGTGGTCTTAGGAGTGGTGGGACCTTTAGTCAGGTGGGACTGAGGCACGGCATGGTTGTGGTCTGCTTCCTTGCTGCTCTGCTCTCAGAAATCTGGACCATGGCTCCTCCCTCCCTTGGGTCCCACCCTGTGTGAGTTGCAAACCAGCCCCGGCCACCATGGTTGCCATCCTTTATCGTGGCCTTTATAAAAACAGCAGGCAGGGTATGGCTTTGATCTGCAATGGCTCTCCCTGGACAGTCCTTGTCAACTGTATCCCTAAGAAGATTTACTTCTTTCTTTCCCAGTCCCTCTCTCTTTTTTTCTGTCTTTTTTTCACGCAACAAATCGAGCTTTCATTATGCACCAGATAGTCTTCTAGGCACTGAGAATACATCAGTGAACAAAATAGTTACCAATCCCGGCCGTCATAGAAATGATATTCCAGTTGGGGAAAGAGGATATAAACAAAATAAAAAATGAAACCTATGATGTGTTAGGAGTGATGAGCAGCCCTGAGAATCACTTCTATTTGCATGGCCCACAGCTGTGAGACTGTTCACTTCACTAACCACTGAGGGATGGTGAACACGGCCTGAGCAATCACCATGAGCAGGCACTGCATCCAGTGACCACACGCATTATGTCACTTCAGTTGCATAACAAGCCATGTGGGAGGTGCTATTACTGTCCCCAGGTTCCAGATGAAGAAACTGGCTCTCAGGGAGGTTCGGGGACTTCCCAAGATCATCCAGCTGCCAAGAAAGGGAGTCGGGATTTGAATCTAAAGCCATGGGACTCGGATGTCTTTGTTCTTATGCCTCCCAACTGTGCCCTGACCCTCCGCAGTACTCACTCAGCAGCTCCTGGATGGCACCGCAGTGAGGGGGTCTCCTCTGGACCGCACCGCAGGGAGAAAGGAGTACATAGCCTCTGAACATGTGGGTGATAAAAGGAGTATTCCGGTGAGTCTGAAATGACCACTGTTCGCCTCCTGGGCAGAAGGTCCTGGTCACAGCAGTGGCTGCCTGGTGGTGCCTTTTAGCCTCTGCCAGGTGTGTGACTGAGGCCCCAGACCACACCAGCCTGAGACAGAGCCCAGGTCACAGGTGCCTCCCGTGGCTTCGTTGCCCAGGACCTCAACAAAGCAGGGCCCAAGTGAGACACTGGCCCTGTGGGGACAGCCTGAATGTGCCCCGGGCAAGGCTAAAGGTGGTCTCAGAGAAGCCACCACCCCCGCTGCCCCTGTGTACTGTTTCCCCAAAGTGAGGTCTATAGTTTGTGGGGGTAGTCTCCATGACCCTCCCTGCCCATAGTGAACCCAGGAAGCTGAACCCAGGAAGAAACAGAGCACGTGTGTGTGTGTGTGTGTGTGTGTGTACACACATGTGTGAGTGTATGCAAAATGTCTTAACAAAGCTCATACATGAGGCTGAACAATGACGCTCCCTCCTCCCTGCCTGTCCTGGGCCAAGTCTGGTGGGGGTGGGGAATGCATTCCAGTCCTTCCAATGATAAGCTGTGTGACCTTGGTTAGGTTGCTCAAACTCTCTGGAATTCAATGCCTTTGTCTGTAAAATGAGGCTAAGAACTTTCTTGCCCGCCTCCTGGATTTGTGGTGAGGATCACAGGAAATAATGTACAGAGTGTGCTTTGTAAACTGTAAAGTGACATGCACATCCATCATTCTTGCAGTGACTGAAAAGTGGGAGTCCCACCAGAAGAATCACCAGGAGGCTTGTTTAGATTTAGGGCAATCAGGGGTTAAAATTCTCGTTCACCGGAACAGGCCACAGGTACTGAAAATCCTCCACTCTGTTCCAGAAACATTGTTTGTAAGACCCGGCCCTTCCCTGCCTTCTCTGCAGCCAACAGGTGAGAAGCCAGCCCGGGAGGCGGGAGGAGCAGGCGGGCGCGCCGCCGAGAGAGCAGGTGCTGGAGGGTCGGGCTGCAGGCAGGCCCTTCCCGGGGCGGGGGCTCAGCCAGGCGGGGTCTGAAGAGGGCCCCGCGCGCACGTGACCCCTCGGCGACACCGCGGCAGAAAGCCTCTCCCCAAGATAAGGGCGAGCCGAGCAGATGCGCCGTGCCCTCTCCAGAGTGACAGATGGGACCCTAAACCAATAATGTCCCTGCCCGGACAGGCTCAACCGGCTTCTCCCCCTCGCCCTAGAGGGAAGCGGTCAGGATTCCAGTTGTTTGGAGAAAGAGAACGCTCATTTATTGGGCCCCCGCCTGCCTGCCATCTGGTACGCGGTGTAACCCGCCCATCGGCGCTGTGAAGTATCAGCCACATCTCGCAGCCGAGGAAGCCGAGCCGGAGGCTGGGGGTGGAGGGGAGGAGGGGGGCATTGATCTCGGCCCCGCAGCTCCAGTGGGAACCCGGATGCGTTGGACCCCAAATCATCGGCTCTGCCAGGGCTCCTGATTAACCCGGCCATCAACACTGCCTGGGTGCCTGTTGGTCCGGCCTCGGGGGTGGGGCAAACCCACGGGCCGCAGGGCCCCAGAGGGTGTTCCCACTGCGCTGGCACTCCAGGTCCCGCAGGGAGTGCGGTGAGACCGCGGCTGCGCAGGATGCGCGGGACAGCTGTCAGGGCCAGGACCGTGTGAGTCCGCCCACCCAACCCCTCAGTGGGTAGAGGGTCCTCCTGGGCCCCGAGGCTGTGAGTCAATGACTCGGGCTCACGTGATGAAGCTAGTCAGGAGCTCAGCCAGGACAAACTCCCAACCCGGTGCTCTTTGGACACCCACCACGTGTGAGCTGAGCCTTGAAGGGGTGAGGTGGGCGTGGTTGTGGCAAGTAAAGGACAGGCCCGAGGGACCAGGGCCTGGGGCTCCGCCTCTTGCTCTGGAGCCTCCGCTTGCCAAGCGCGCTGGTCCCGGGGAGCAGCTGCCTCCACTCTCTCGGCAGCCTGGGTTCTGGAGCCAGGCCAGCATTCACAGCCTTTCCCCTCCTTCTCCTTGTGAGAGAGGAAACTGCCAGGGCTGCCAGAGCCGGCGGCTTGCTTCCAGGTGCGCTGCCCACCTTTGGCTGGACTGGAGGGTGAGGCCTCTCGGGCGCCCCCTCTTTCTCTGGGTCTGGCCATTTGCGGCCCTTCCCTCCTCCAGCAGCTGGAATCCGGTTCTCCTCATGGGGCTCCGTCTTCCCAGTCTCAACTCGCTGTCCTTTGTCCCTTAAAGCAAGGAGCTTGTTGTCTGTCTGACATATCTAGTGGATGGGGGGCCTCCGGATGGAGCGTCCCAGGACAGGGTCCGTCGGCCATGGTGACATGGATGACTTAGAGATAGCTTTACCCGAGACACCCTGAGGTGTGTCTGAGGGCTGAGGCCAAAGCAAGGGGAGGGAAGCTGTCACTCGCCCTTGTCCCCAGGTCCCGTCCCCTGCCTCCAGGGCTCCCTGTTTGTATTTGAAATCCAGTGTCCTGGGATCAGTGGATTTCCTATCCAGAATGACGTGTGGCCTGTTTGCTCACCCCTCTGGAAGGCTTCTCACCTTGGATTGCCCCATGCCGACTGCAGATTTTTCCACACAACACACACGGAATGTTCCAGAATGTTCGTTTACAAGTCTCTTGTTTTCGTTAAGTGATTTTCTATGACTTTCCCTGGAGGCTTTTATATAAATAAGCACTTCATCTGGGCAAACAGGAGGGGAGATTGATTGACTATCCTCAGAAATCTTGAAATGCTGCAGGTTCTGCTACTGGAGGACAATGAGCAGGGGCTCCCAGGGAGGAGGGCCGCTGCTCATCCCAGCCCCAGGAGCCCTGACAGCGGTCAGTGGGTGCCTGCCCTGAGCTGGGCTGTGCCCCTCAGCACCTTCCTGGCTGCTGGGAGGCGGCAGGGAGGCTCCCCCCACCCCACCCCCACCCGCGCCGAGGCCTGGTTCCCTCATTAGCAAACAAGGCTCTAACCCCTGTCTCAGGGCCCCTCTGAGAGTTAAGTAGTGTGAAAGGAATGCTAGGCAGCCACCTCTGGGCATTTCCATGCCTTTGAGTAGCCTTGAGTAGTTCCCCTTTGGTCTGCAGATTTCTAGAAGTCCCCATGGCACACTGGTGTCACCTTAAGCTTTTTAACATTGGGCCGCGTGTGCTTCTGGGTTGTTGTTAATTTAGCCTAAAGACCTATGATTATTTTCCATATAATAAAATTATCAAAAGACAGTGGAATTCCACAGAGTCATCTGAAAGACACACTTTTTTAGACCCTAGAGACAGTGTGAGTTAGGCTAGGAGGTCTGGTGAGACACACCAGGGCTCTAAGGGGCAGTGTGCTTGTGGCCAGAGTCAAACGTATCTGAGATCAATCCTGGCTCTGCTGTGTGACTTTGCGCAAGTTAACCTCTCTGCACTTCTGTCTCCTCATCTGTCAAAGGGAACTGATAATACCTATCTCACTGTGTTGCTATGAAGATTAAACAAGGAAATGGATGTAAACTCCCTCACATAACATCTGGCTCACAGCAAGTGCTTAATCAATGAGAATTCTCATTCTCTTCTAAAATCTGGGCTGCCTGGGAAGAAGTCTAACATTAGGAATCTCTCAACATTTACTAGTGGAGTTGTTTGCGAGATCAGGAATGGTTGAGAAGGGGCTGAGAAGGGAAATGGGGTCTGAGAGAATGTCATGTGGTCACCAGGAATCAAGGATGTGAGTGAGAAGTTCTTTAGCAGAAATTAGGGGATTACCTCTTTCATCTGAATCCTAGTGATGGATGCTTTACAATATGAGTAGGATTACACAGAACTTAAAATATTTTCCTTTTATGATATAGGAAAATCGTCTCCTTGACTCAGGGCCACAGGCTGTAGGTAGCTCAATGCCACTCTCCCAGCACATGGGGCCCTGCATCCTGGTTCCCTCTCCTTCCCCAGCCCTGGTCCTTGGGAAGTGTGTATGAGTCTTTATAAGTGCATGAGAATAGTTGCTCCAGACCACTGGTGTGTTTCCCCCCAACCCCCTTGAGTTTCAATAAAACAGAAACAATCGAGGTAAAGCGACGTTACACGTTATCCTGGGTCACTGCGAATTGAGTTCCCGTCCAGTCTCCTTGGACCTGCCAGTCCCCGGGCAGAGACCAGCAGCAAGTTCAGGGCCTTGTCAAGAAGGCTTTCCTTTAATAACACCCATCCACACACACGAGACACAGGCCTCCCTGGAAGTGCCAAAAGAGTGTGGAGACAGAAAGACTTGAACAAGAAAGCTCGTTGCACTTTATTCCTAACAGCCCGAGTGCCCATCAACAGGAGAATGGAATACAAATTGTGGTGTAGTTATACAATGAAATATTACCCGGCTATAAAAACGAGCAAATTTCTGAAACATACAACAACATACACCTCCCAGTCATTATGCTGAGAGAAAGCACACAAAAAAGTATATACAGTATGATTCTATTGACAATAAGGTTCAAGAATCAGCAAAAATAATCTAAAGGTGATAGAAATCCGAACAGTGGTTACCTTGGGGTGGGCATGGTTACCTTGGACTTGGAAGGGGCTCAGAGGACTTTCTGGGGAGATGGGGATGTTCTGTATCTTGGTTTGTTTGGTGGTTACATGGGTGTAGGCACAGATAAAAATTCATAGAGATGTACACTCAAGAACTGTGCGTTTTACTGCATATAAATAAAAAATTTAAAAATTTTATGATAAAAGTATTGAAAAAGAAAAGAGAAATTGGAGAAGTGTAAAAAGGTCAAGTTTAATGGGGGGGGGCTCCAACTCAGAGCTGGCCTCAGGCATCAGAAAGCCCAGTGACCTGTTCCTCCGTGGGGTCTGTGAGCCACAGCACTGACGACTTCCCCACTGAGCCACATTCTGAGCCTGGCGCCAGTAACAGACCACTTGCCATTGGATTTGTGTCAAGCCATGCTTCCAGGCCTTTGCAGATAATATTAAGCAAATTTGCCTCTTTGAAATTCTTCCCCCATGTATGCCCCCATTTCCCCTGAATGCCTTGAACCATTCACCTAGTCACCCCAATAGCCATCTGTGACCCTTACTCACTTGTACCCCACATCCAATCAATCACCAAGTCCTGTCAATTCTATGTCCTTAATAGCTTTAACACTCATCCATTTCTCTCCACCCCTACTGTCCTAAATCCAGTGTCATCCTCCTAGATTACACACCAGCCTCCTGGTCTTCCAGCCTCCGGTGGTGTTACTCTCCTTCACTGAACTCTCTGCACTGCTAAAGGGATCATTGCCCTAAAATGCAAATCACAAAATACTTTAAAGGATCTCCATAGCTCCCAGGTAGATGGGATGGTCATACGTAGGATTGTCAGGGAAGGCCACTCTAATGAGGTGATACTTGAGCAGAAGCCTGAAGGAAGTGATTGTTGCCACCCCACACCCCAAGTGTATATCATATTCATTCTGATTCTGTGGCAATTCCTAGCATAGGCTGTGCTCTGCTGGGCCTCAGGGCCTTTGCATACACTGCTTCCTCTACCTGCAGTGCTTCATGCTGTCAAGCACTGTGAAGGGCCTGAGATTTTACCCTACTTGTAAACTGCTAAGTTAGTCTGCCACAATTTCATGGCTGTTGGTAGAAGACATGAGACTTCTGGGTCAGAGAAGAAGGATAGTTTATTACTCCTGGAAATAGTAGTAGCCAGAGTATCAGGATTTTTTCATCGGTTTTCTGACCCCAGATGACCCAACACCACCATTCAGTGATATAGATGAAGTCTTAATAAGTAAGTAAACTGTTGTAGAAGGAATTGAGACCATAAAAATTGACGAGAATAGTTGAGAAAAGAGTACTTGGAATCAATTGCCACATTCACAGAACTTTGCTGTGGGTGGAGGCCTCAGTATTAGGTGATGGAAGCCCTCCACAGAATAGTTCCTGCGCTTGAGCATCTGCTCGGGGCCTGGTGGGGAGACAGCCAGTCCGCAGATGAATTGTAAGCCTGTGCTCTCAAGCGCTGGTAGAGATGTGCGCAAAGGATCAGGCAAGCGCCCAGGATGGATAGGAGGAGGCCACTGAGGCTAAATCTTGACAGATGGGCAGGAATTCCTCAGAAGTACTGATATACTGGTCTTGAAAATATCACTGCATACAAGAGGAGGACAAGTGCATTTCCGAGGCAGGAGTCCCTTCAGTTGCACATTTACACAAAATGGGGTGGGTTTTTTGGTGGTAGAGTGGGTGTGAAATTCCCTAAAGATGCACCCAGGCTGGCTGCCAGAGGGGGTGAAATTCCTTTCAGGCACTCCTAGCAATGAATGGGGAGAGACGGCTGCAGGGCTGGGGTCCTGGGGGCATGCTCTCTGGGTGCGGCTGGCTGTGGTGCTCACCAATCCGGAGCAAATCTTCAGCATTGTCACAGCCAGAACCCACTCTGGTTCCCCGGGTGAGAACACGCCCTGAATTCCAGCAGGCCTGCTTGTCAGGCCGGCTTGGCAGGGTTTCAGAACCAATGCTGCCAACAGGCTGCTCCCGCCTGCAGGGCAATTCATGAAGCCCTGGGGCCAGCGGTTGCCATTTTTGGTTCCCGGAGTTGGGATAAGCCTGACACCTCCCGGCTCCCCACGCACCACCGCACTGCCCTCGGGCGGGGCTCTGTCTGTGAGCGTTGAGCTCTGCAGGGGTGTGGGTGAAGGGAGCCATGGACGCATCCAGCCCGCAAGGCTGAGCCCCGCCAACTCCCTATCCGGCAGGTGAAGAAACGGAGGCCCGGGGAGGGCAGGGGACCCCATCAGGGTGAGGTGACTGCTAAGGAGAGAGCTCGCTCCTAACCCCAATCACGCGCTCTACTACCTCTTTCTAGTTTCCTCTGAGGTCCCCTGACACCCGCCGCGGACCCCGGTCAGAGCCTGGCCTTTCACATCGGAGGCACCCGCTGACTAGCCTCCTCCTGGGTGGGCGGTGAGCTCCAGAGAGGAGAATGCGCTGTCTTCATCTGGCACGTAGTAGGGCTCAGTGAGCTCCTGACGAAGGAGCGAGTACATGGATGGTGCCATAACGTGGGGCAGGGGTGGCCAGCACTATTTTGGGTTGTTGCTTCTTAAACACAAATCCTGGGGCTTAGCTGGACCCAACGTCAGAAAAACAGTTTGTCTTCATTTAAAGAGTAACGTTACAAGTTAAAAAAATCTTAATCCGGGGCTGGCCGGCTGCGCGGCGGTTAAATTCATGCATTCTGCTTCGGGGACCTGGGGTTTGCTGGGTCAGATCCTGGTCGCAGACCTACTCACCACTCATCAGGCCATGTTGAGGTGGAGTTCCACGTAGAAGAACTAGAAGGACCTACAACTAGGATATACAACTATGTACTGGGGGCTTTGGGGAGAAAAAAGAAAAAAAAAAAAGAGGAAGATTGGCAACAGATGTTAGCTCAGGGCCAATCTTCCTCAAAAACAAAAAAAAAAACAACAACAAAAAAACAAAAACAAAGTAAAGAGTTCTCCCTGGCTGGTAGTAGAGGAAGAGAGATGCGCTCCAGCTGGCTGGAATAGAGTCAACATTCATTAAAAAAAAAAAAAAAAAAAAAGTCTTAATCTTTCTTTTCTAAATCTTTGAGTAGAATTGAGGAGATGATGCCATTTTGACTCTGTGACTCCTCTATCCTTCCCACACAGCCCAGCCCCCAGCTCCACAGTCCTGTCCTTCCAGATGCTCACATCCCAGTTTGAGAAGCAGAATTCGGGGAAGCTGGGCTGAGCAGGTCACTTATTCCCTGGCTGTCCCTCCCTGTCTCCCTTTCACTGCCTCTTGGTCAGAGCCATTCTCTCTTTCTCAGTTCTCAGCTGGGCCAGTCTACTCGGCCTTGAATGGCGAAGGAGGAAGTAAGAAGCTTGGGGGCAGGGTGGGGAACAGGAGGGTGGAACTCCCACAGGTGCCCAGTCTCCTGTGAGGCATTGCCCTGCGCAGTTCCTGAAGGACCTGGGACTCCTGCCCTTCCACTCCTGAGGAAACAGCTTTCCTGGGGAGCCAGGGGAAGAGAGAAGAGGGCAGAAGGAAGGGATGGAGCCCCCTGCCACTTTTCCAAAACTCTCTTTCACTTCTTAACCCTCTGCTCAGAGGTCTGACGCCTTCGGCCCTGCTGTGGTAAGTTGTACAGGAAACAGGAAGCGTGGTTTAGCAGACATGCCTTTAGACTCAACAGAGTAGCCGGCTGTGCTGTACAGCTACAAGCTGGCACGAAGCTTTGCATAATGCACGAACACCAATTCCACTGGTGAGTTCTTGCCCCAGAGATTCTTTGTGGTTGGCACCATTGGTACCTTGTTGGCATGTATGTGTTCTTCCATCCTCTTAGGAAGTGACCTCTGCAGGCATTAAAAAGCAAGAGTGCTTCAGGTTCCCTTCCTGAGCCTGTTAGGCAGTGTGAAAAGCTAAATACCAGTCCTGGGAACGGGAGCTGGTTTGGAGTTTCGCCCCACAAAAGGTGGGCCCTGCGTTGCTCACCCAACTGGCGGACACGAAGGTTCTGTTGGAAGGAGGAAAGGATCTACTTGGAGCAACTCTGGGCCTGTGGCGGGCCTGGAGTTCATGTTCAAGCATAAAGGGAAACGGGGCATAGTGGTGGGTTAAAGGGATTGTTCATCTTCCCACTGATGGCAGACGTGAGCTTTGGCCCAGGGCCCAAACTTCTTATCCTTGAAAAACACATTTTACAGATTGCTGGCAAAGACAGCCAACCCGGATTAAGCCGCTAGACTTAACTATTTTCACTCTCCATCCTACTCCTCTTGAAAAAATACAGGATGAAGATTTCCAAGGATGCTTCTCCCCTTGTCTTCCCTGAAAGACGATGAGAATCTCAAGGAAAGTGGAGCTCGGTTTGGGGTTGCTGCCTCCAGAAAGCTCGACGTAAGACTTCAGGACAGTTCAGTAAGAAGGAAAGTATTTGCACTTCAGAAGGATCTTCATTTTCTAATAGGATTCCTTCAAATGGCAGATTCCTGAGGACATTTAAGGATTTGTTTACAGATTGTTATCTTACTCTCAGAAAAGCTGAGAGGCAGAGAAATTTTGCGCTGACATTTTGGGAGTGCCACCCTCAAAGCAGAAAGAAAGACAATGTGTCTTTGATCTGGTAATGTGAAGTAATGGGACAAGTCTTTGTTTCATAGGCACCATTTTACCATTTAGAGAGTAAAGAGAAGCCCAGATGTATTGCTCCACACCGATATATAATTAATATTTTAGTGACTGGCAATCCTTAGTTGTCGCCATAAAATTCTTCTGGAAACCTCCATGTCAGTTGGATCCTCATAAAACAGGTTTTTGCAAAGTGGATTATATTTTTTGTCATGAGAACAAGGTTATAAACTCGGAGTTGCATTCTTGATTAGGGACACGACATCAAACATGTCAGGTATGATTTGATGATTTCTGTCAGAAATGCAAAAATAAAATAACCCTAAACTCCGTGGTCATTATGAATAGTAAAGTCATGCTCCAAGTATTATAAAGTGGTGTAAAGGTACTGTGTGCATCCCAGTGGTCTCCTGTTACTACCCTGGGGGAGTTCAAAATTGGCCACCTCAAAATATGTCTCTTTACCTTGATTATTTTCTCTGAAGGACATTTGACCTCCCCTCCCAAACTGCCTAAAGAATTTGACATGGAGGGTCTATTCCAGGAAGGAGCCACTACCATATGATAGCTGTAGTGTAATGTAAAACAGGCGCAAAAAGAAAGGCACCAACAAGCCCATCTTATAAAAAATTCTGTCTCTCTAGCCACATTCTCTATAGGTGGCCCTGTAAAGAGTTGTCTGACAAACATTTGCATTTCCATTTCCATGTGAATTGTCTTCTTCCCCTCTGAAATCCCTAACCACTACCCCAACATCCTCCTTTGTCTGTCTGAATATGCTATTTAAGGTGAAAACCTCCACCATTTGTCAAGAAACTCAGTTTCCCTGGTTTCTCCCATGTGTACATGTTACAAAGCTTTGTTTGATTTTCTCCTGCTATTTGGTCTCATGTCGATTTAATTTGTAGCCCAGCCAGAGGGACCCAGAGTGGGTAGAGGATAGTCTTCCACCCCTTTGTGGGAGATCAAGATTTGGCCATCCTGAAATATGTCTCTTTACCTTGATTGTTTTCTCTGACGGACATTTGACCTCCCCCACTAACTGCCTAAAGAATTTAACATAGAAGACCTGTTCCAGGAAGAAGTTACTATCATATGATGGCTGTAGTATAATGTAAAATAGATGTTACAATAGGAAAGACACCAACAAGCTTATCTTATCAAAAATTCTGTCTTTTTCCGGCCACATTCTCTAGGTGGCCCTGCAAGGAGTTGCCAGACAAAAATTTACATTTATAAAGGAAATCTCCATTTGTAAAGGTATCTCCCTCTCTGTATTGGAAAGGGGGGGATGGCCTCTCTAGAAACTTATCAGTGTGGAGGATAAGGCCTTAAATATACATACCCTTGATTACTGTGATTTCTGTCTTACCACCCACCCCCAACATCCTCCTCTGTCTTTAGCTGAAGATAGTATTTAAGACGAGAATCTCTGCTATTGTGTTGAGAAACTCAGTTTCCCTGGTTTCTCCCATGTATACATGTTATTAAACTTGGTATTATTTTCTCCTGCTAACCTGTCTTTTAATTATTTGGCCAGCCAGAAGAACCTTAAGGGAAAGGGTAGAGGGAGATTCTCCCTCTTCCACAACACCTTCAACCCCCTGACCTGCTGACTCTGGCTTGACTGTTGACTGTTGATATAGAGTACGTCTTGACACCAACTGTGAGGTAGGGAAGGCAGGTATTGGTCAACAGATGAGGAAACAGTTTCTTAAGTGCACAGCTGGTTGGAACCACAACAGGGACTCACAGAAGGTATGGGTTTTCTTTCTCTTCCTGAGTCCAGTCACTTTCCACTGTACACAGTGCCCTGCTTTGATGGTGGACGTGGTGTATGTGCTTGTCTGGCATCTCAGGGGATGCTGCTTTAAATGCACATACATTCTGGCCTCCCAAACTCCATTTTTTGGTTGCTATTTCTAAATCAAAATGCCTATCTTTGTTTTTATGTGGAAACTGAGGGCTATATAAAGTTATACAGAAAACTTTAATAATGAATCACACAGAAGAAAAGTGAAAAGTGTGTTACAATATAAATGTGACCTAAAACTCTGACACTTACAATAAATGTTTACTTTGCAATACTCTTATTTGTTTTTTCTAGAATTTAAAGGAGGCTTTTGGAACTATATTTTTAAAATAAACTAAAAATTGTCCCTAAGGAGCCTTAGCTGACATCATTTTTGTTTCCTTCCTATAGTTCCCAGCTGAGGTTTTCAAAATCGTTCCCCTGACCTTAGAGCTGCTGGAAATGGCCCAGCGCTGATTTGACAGTTTGTTGACAGGAACAGCAACACTTCATACTTCATTGGAAAGCCATAAAGGTACGTTCCAGGTCATTAACTGAGACTTTTAAGAGTAGTGGCTTGCTGCATTTGGGTAGTGGGAATAAGAGAAATTTCCTTTACAGTTTTCATGACCTTTTTTTTTAAATGATATTAAAAATGGATTTCAAATGGACACAATTCAATTAATAAAAATTCTTGATTCATGGCACACTCTCATCATTGGTCCGTGCATGGCTCTGTTTTACGTTATGTTATTTTTACCTACTAATGAACCCCTGCTGAAACCAATGCCCAACCGAGAACCAGAACATCACCCGCATTTTCCCTTGACCAAATAGCACTCTGTCTGTCTCTGCTCTGCCTCTCACATAGGTTACTCCTCCCCTAAATTTGGTGTTTGTCATTCTTTTGTTTTTTAAAAACGAATTTTACCAAAAATGCTTGTACAATATGCTTAAATAACATATAATTGGGTTTGCTTGGTTGATAAAATTAGTATCACACTATGTTTGGTCTTCATTATCCTGCTTTTTTTACTCAATATTGTTCCTGAGATATCCACGTGGTTAGTAAAACTGTAGCTCATTAATATTCTCCATTGTGTTGTAGTACATTGGGTGACTCTACCAAATTTTACTTATATTTTCTCCTGCTAATAAATATTTGGGTTGTTTCTATTTCTTTTTCTAATACACGCTTTCCTGCTATGTACATTCTCTTATCTATTTCATATTACACAGGTGCTAATGTTTCTTTTGGGTATATATCTAGATGCAGAATTACTGGGCCATAAAGCATGAACAACTTGACAAGATAATGACAAATTATTTTCCCAAGTGGTTGTATTAATTTACACTCTTACCAGCAGTGTGATCCCACTGATTCACATTCCCTTCAGACTTGATGCTGTCAGACTTTTTAATTTTTATCAAGAGTTGTAAAATGGTATCTCTGTGTGGTTTTGATTTATGTTTCCCTGATAATGAGGTTGTGCAGTGCTTCACGTTTATTAGCTGTATCTAATTCCTCTTTTGTGAAATACCTGTTTGAATCTTTTGCACAGTTTGCTATTAGGTTATTTTTCTTTTTCTTATTTGTTTGTGGGAAGCTTTATATATTCTGCATGCTAATTCTTTGTGTTGTAATAACTTCTCCCAGTTGTAACTTTTATTTTCTTTAAAGTATTTTTTGATGACACGTTTTGATGACTCATTTTAATGTATCTGAATTTGTTAATATAATCTTTTATGATTAGCCTATTTTTGTATCTTGTTTAGAAAATTCTTCCCTATTTTTAGATCAGAAAGATATTCACTTATGTTTTCTTCTAAAAGCTAAGGTTTGCTTTTGACATTTAAGCTCTCAATGCTTCTGGGTTCGTTTTTTGTATATGGTGTGAAGTCAGCTCTGATTTCATGGTTTTGGCCCCATTTGTTGTTATGTGTTTCCTTTCCCCACTTCTATCCTTCCAGCATGTCTTAAAATTCCCAATATTCACGGGTCTGATTCTGGGCTCTCTATTCTATCCATTGGTCAGTTTGTTTACTCCTACACCAGTACCACACTATCTCAATTACTATAATAAATCATTATATCTGCTGGGATAATCCTCTTTCATTATTTTTCTTCTTCAGAAATACCTTGGCTATCCCGGGCCTTTTGCTCCTCTGTATATATTAGAATCAACTTCTCATGTTCTATGAAAAACTTTGTTGAGATTTTGACTGTAATTGATTGCAATACATCTGTAGATCAATTTGGAGAGAATTGACATGTTCCTGATAAAGTCTTCCTATCCATAAAGATGGGCTAGTTCTCCATTTAGATGTTCTTTGGTAAAATTTTATAATTTTCTATGTGCAGATTTTGCATATCTTTTGTTGGGATTTTCCTTCTCCTAGAACTTTTATAGTTTTATGGTATTTTAAATCAATAATATTAATATTTAAAAATAAATTATGTCTTTAAATTTGTGTCTGATATATGGAAATGAAATTGAATTTTTTATATTGATCATCTTGAAATCTTCTATCATGTTTAATAATTTATTTTTAGAGTCTTTAAGGGATTTCTAGGTAGACAGTCATATCATCTGCACATAATGACAACAACTTATTGTTCTGCATAGGAGCTCTATAAAGTGCTGAATAGAAGTGATGAGAATAGGCACCTTTACTTTGTTCCTGATTTTCAAAGGAAAACTTCCAATGTTTTCCTACTTAGCATGATTTTTGTTGTAGGGGTTTTATTTAAGAGTGTATTTTGATGAGACTTTTGAAGTCTCATACAACATTCTGTTTTCATTCCATTGGCCAGAACTTAGCCATCAAGCTACACGTAGCTGCAAGAGAGGCTGGGAAATACCGTCTTTTAGCTGGGAGGCAAAGGGAAAATGGAGTCCTGTTAATTGGAGATAAAAAGAAAGAATGGAGGGGCCGGCCCCGTGGCGTAGTGGTTAAGTGTGCACGCTCTGCTGCTGGAGGCCCAGGTTCAGATCCCAGGCGCACACCGATTCACCGCTTGTCAGGCCATGCTGTGGCAGCATCCCACATAAAGTGGAGAAAGATAGGTATGGATGTTAGCTCAGGGCCAGTCTTCCTCAGCAAAAAGAGGAGGACTGGCATGGATGTTTGCTCAGGGCTGATCTTCCTCACACACACACACACACAAATTTTTTAAAAAAAGGAAGAATGGATATTTGGTCAATAAAGAGTAGTCTCTACCATATCTTGGGGATGTTGCCCAGAAACCAAGACAGACAGTTGGATAGTATCACGTGGATATCTTGCAAGATATAAAAATGTCTTGGGCTTTTCTGTGAAATTATAAAAACAATAATATTACAAAAAAGCTGCAAGGTACTTCCTTAACCCGCAGGTCAACCTTACCTACTTCCTGATCTCCATGCTCCATTCTGGGCCAAACCCA
The DNA here is from genome assembly GCF_020826845.1 of Diceros bicornis minor. Taxonomy (NCBI): domain Eukaryota; kingdom Metazoa; phylum Chordata; class Mammalia; order Perissodactyla; family Rhinocerotidae; genus Diceros; species Diceros bicornis. Next base: position 12,262,450 of record NC_080742.1, on the reverse strand, counting down.
ACACTCCTTTTGTCAGGGAGAGAAGAGTAGAAACCACATCACTGGTCACTTCTTTTAAGATGGTCAAAGTGGAGTTACTGGGACCAAAGGTATGAAAATCTTCATGGTAGAAGGAAAATTTGAAGTCTTCACCAGTTTGAATTACCAGTGCCATTTGTTACCCCACCACTCCTGCTTTCCTGTCCTCTGAAGGCATTCCGCCAGCCAAGGAAGCTAAGATACTACACTTGGTAGGTTGTTCCCAGAGAAATGTAGAGGGAATCAAATGAGTTAGTGCTCAGGCATCGTATAGTCAACATATATTTTTGCAGCCTTTGGTAGAGAAAAGGCTTAAAGAGCTTGGGTCTTTTGAGCATACTGGGTCTATTTCCTGGCATTAAAAAAAATATCCATAGAAAAATAAATCAGAATAAAATTTCCAGGGCTGGAGGGTGAGAGAAGAGAAAGGTGGACGCTCCTGGGAGTCCCCAGGAGGAGGCTGGATCTCTGGTTGATGCCCCTGGTGGGGACACGTGGGTGAGAGATGGTAGAGCGCCAGCCGGTTTTGAGGATCTGAGGGCAGAGAGCACCTGTGTCTCCTCCTTGGGTGGGCAGTGGGATGAAAATGTTGATAAGGTATGTGTGGGCAGAGGGAGCTTGGGATAATTTTCAGTCTCTCATGCTTCTGAGCAGTGCAGGAACATCTGAAAGAAAGTGGTGGGGAAATGACTGAGAGCAGGCGGGCAGACCTGAAGGGGCCTTGGGGGTGAGGTTGACGAAGACCTAGTTTCCAGGACCAATTGTTGGCTCCAGGAACATCTCAGGGTATATGCTATGGGGGCGAGGGTAGCCTCATCTAAGGCCAGATGGGGGACAAGGCCATCAGGGACAGATGGTACCTTTCAGGGCTATGATGAAATGTAAGCTCCCCAGAATCTAAATGCCACCTTGGAGAGAAGGAAGGGGACATAAAAAAAATATTGAATTAACTGAGTTTAATCTGAAACAGCTGAATTTACCAGAAATTTATCTAAAATTATATTAATAAAGCCTCAAAATGGATATGATGAGTTATAGAAAATAAATGGGAAGTTACATTTTTACATACCTGACTGCATAGTGAGAAAATATTTTACCTTTTGCAGTTTCAGGACTCTAAGTGTATGTTGCAAAATAGCCCAGCAGAACATGGACTCCTCAACTGCAGGAATAGTATATTCATCATATTTGTATCCCCTGCATCTAGCAGAGGGCCTAGTGCTTAGCAAATATTTAATCAATATTTGTTGGATGAAATTATTTTCCAGAAAGGTTGTTAGCCATTTGTGTTTCTACTTTAAATGTTATGCATTTGCTTCTTTAATCAATCTGAGATTGATTTTGGGGAATAACATGAGAATCTAACTTGCTTTTCCCCTCAATGTCCAATTTTCTCAATAGCAGTTATTGAATGATACTTCCATTATCCATTGACTTCTGACATTTCCTTTTATTCTAAGTCATTATTGGTAAGATGGTATATTTCAAGGCTAGCTATTATATCATGTATCATTAATAAACTGCTTAGTTATTTCTTTTATTTTTATTTTATTTTTAAAGATTTTATTTTATTTATTTTTCCCCCCCAAATCCCTAGTAGATTGTTGTATGTCATAGCTGCGCCTCATTCTAGTTGCTGTATGTGGGACGCGGCTTCAGCATGGTCAGAGAAGCAGTGCGTTGGTGCGTGCCCGGGATCCGAACCCCGGGCGGCCAGCAGTGGAGCGCGCGCACTTAACCGCTAAGCCACCGGGCTGGCCCAAGTTATTTCTTTTAAAAGTAACAATTACTCCTCAGCTCAAAACCCTGTAAAGGTCCTCATTTCACTAAGAGTAAAAGCCCAAGTCCTTACAATGGCTTATAAGCCCCCTTATGACCTGGACCCCAATACACACCTCTGACCTCGTCCCTTACTACTTTCCCCCATGCTCACCCCAGTCTGCTGACATTGGCCTCGTTGCTCTTCCTCATTGTGATTTTAAAGTGTGTCAACTTGGTGAAGTTTGAACTACATGTCCCAGAATTCCCCTCTCGTCCTCTTGGCAATGGTCTCAAGAGAACTTGGTGTGGGATTTGGAAGGCAGCAGTGAAGCAGCAGCCAGGACGCTGTGAAGGTGGGTGCAGGGTGCCAGGCGCAGCTGCAGCTCCTGCGTGTTGTTGCTGACCTGCTGGCTGGCTTTGTTGGTGTGGGGCAGCTCCTCCTTCATCTTCCTCCAGTCCTGATTCAGGCGTGTGCGGCTCTGCGGGGAAGGGCAAGGCTGCTTCTAGGTCACCTGTGCAGTTGAGGTGGAAAGCAGAGAGAGACAGGGCGGGTCCCAGTTTGGCTTCACAGATTCCAGTTGTTCTGTTTTCTATCTCCCATTTCGTGTTCAGCTTTCCTTCCCAACTGCTGGTCCTGCTGGCCTACCGCGACTTCATATCTACCACCAGATGCAGAGGCAACCTCCATCCACAGGCTTTTTCACCTGCTCCTGAGTTGCATGAAGCCCAATCCTTTTATTACACCCCTTAGTGGTTCTGCTTTCCCGGCTGAACGCGGATACACTTACACAGGTGAGACATGTTCCCACCTCAGCATCTCCACCCCGGATCTTCCTCTACTTGGGTGCTCTTCTTTTAGATAGCCTCAGCACCAGCACCCTCACTCCTGTCAGTGTTCACTCCATCTTTTGAAAGTGGCCTGTCATAACCATCTACTTAAAGTTCCAGTCTCTCTTCTCCAAACCTCCCTCGAACTCTTGAACTTGCTTTCTTTCTTCTCTTTTGTTCCTGTCAAAAAATATTACATAATTTTTTGGTAACGCTCATTTTTTTAATTTACTAAGATTATGTGTATTCTTTGTTGTTTGTCTCTCCCTCTAGAATGTAAGCACCACGAGGTGCTTTGTCTATTTTGTATCCCTGGCACAAAGTAAATACTTAATAAATATTTGTTGAATAAATGAATTTTTATAGTATTACATTTATATTTTTAAGTAATTATGGGGGGCATAAAAACACGTCCTTTACTTAAAAAGCAAAAAGCCACAACGCTTTAAAGAAGACAATGTTTGGTTGAACAAACCAGCACAGGACTTTTTCCTTTTTGTCCACGTTTCTTCTGGTAAATCACCAAATCTTCCCAGCCAGGCAGCATAATTAACTGCAACCAAAACCTCACACATACGTATAAGTAAGTAATTTTCCTTTTTTTTAAAGTAAATTACAATGTGTGTATTTTTTGCAAGGGGAAGGGGTGGGAACAGGAGTGATTGTGATGCTTCGCTCCTGAAGGCAGAATTCGACGTGTCTATGTGAAGGAGGAGAAGGCAGAACTAAGTTCCTTCTCTCTCTAGGGCAGCCAGAGAAAAACACTCTAACTCAAGCCTAATGCCAGGGACGGGAGTGATTTTGGTAGTAACAGGAGGTTGAGATGGAGGTGGGACAGAGAAGAGGCAGGAAGGCATTTGGAAGACAGCTAGTACCTTGCCTTGAAGAAGGCAGTGGACACAGCAAGGGAGCAGAATGGCAGGCGTGATGAGCTGGGCAGTGCTGATTAGACAGTAAACAATGAGTTAAGCTGAGACGAGCCACAGGTGGGCGTTGCCTCCACTCACAGTAGTGTCTACAGGACTCACTGGGCATATGTTACTACGTATTCTTATTTATTTTTTTCCCCCTTAAACGTTTTTATTATGTAATATTTGATATACCCCAAGGAGTTCATGCAACATCTACCGCTATAAAATATAATAATAAATCAAACACACGTGAATCCACCACCCAGTTTATGAACTAGAACATTACCAGTGCTTTTGAAAACCCTGTGTGCTCTTCCTGGGACTCAATCCCCTTTCTCCCTCCAAGGTAAGCGTGTTTTGAATTTTACGTTTATCATTCCCTTGCTTTTTCAGAAAAAAAATTTTAACCAAATATCAATGTATAATGGTTTGCTTTGCTTCTTTTTGAGTGCATTGTGTTTAGACTTCTGTAATTTGCTCTTTTCACTTAGCATTGTTTCTGAGATATATGTGTTGTTTCATGTAGATGCAGTTTATTCATTTTCACTGCAGTGAAGTCCCTAACTTTCTAAAGCATATTGTTCCATAGTCTGTTTTAAAATTTTCACAGTTTTACCTTTCACATTTTAGATTTTTAATTGATCTGAAATTGATTTTAATTATGCTCTGAGGGAGGTATCTAATTCTTTTTTTTTTCCAATATGGATAACCAATTGTCCCAGCATCAAGTATTAAAGAGCTCATACTTTTTCTACTCATCCATTTATCCAAACATTAATTATTAATTCAACAACACATACTGAACACCTATTATGTGCCAGGCACTTTCCAGTCACTGAATCTGCAATATCACCTATGTCATGTATCAAATTTACATATTTGCATAGGTTTCTTTCTTAAATATTTTATTCCATTGGTCAGTTTGTCTCTCCTTCACAACATCATACCATGTTAATTACAGTAGCTTTATGTAAGTGTTACTATTTAGTAGGGCAAATCCCTCCAACCACCTTCTTCCCTCGGAGTGTCTTGGTTATTTGGGGGCTTTTGCTCCTTCCATAACATAAGAATCAGCTCGTCAGTTTCCCAAAGTCTTTGGAATTTTGATTGGAATTCAATTAAATCTGTAGATCAGGCAGAGGAGTTTTATAGTTTTCTTAGAAACAATCTTGCATATTTTATTAGCTTTATCTCTTGCTTCCTAATCTTTGTTACTTTAGATAATATATTTTCTTAAATTACATTTTATAGCTGTTCCTGTTCTATAGAAATGCAGTTTTTGTTCAGCTATATTTCTAAACTCTAATTAATTCTCGTACTTAGTTGGTAAATCATTTTGGATTTCCTATAAGGACACATATTACGTGTTAATAAGAGTTTAGTTTTTTGCTTTCTAATATTTACAACTTTTTTTCTTATTTTATTGTGTTGGCTAGGATCCTCAGTACAGTTATTTCATCTTTATGCATTCCATTTCATATGTTCTCCTCTTTATTCAAGACACCTCCGCTCTTCTCATTCTCAGTTGATGACCTTGCTTATTTCACTGAGAAAACAGGTGCAATCAAAGAGAACTTCCTGTCTGATTACCACCAGATCTACAAACAAACCTTTAAAAATTCTGTCTTTCTCTCCTAATACTCTAATGGATGAACTGTGTTTGCTCTCGCCAAGATCATCCTTTCCTCTCTCACATTCCTAAGGACTCAGTTCTGCAATCATCCCTCCTCTCCTTGCAGCGTAACGTTTTCTGTTCTAAAGTGCATCAATGCTCTCAGATTAAAAATATGCTGTAATAGCTTAAATTTGAAGCACACAAAAATCCCTCCCTTAACCCTGCATCCTCCTTCAGCTCTTCCAATTCTCTGCTCACCTTTATAGCAAAACACCTCAAAAGAGTCATCCACACTTGCTAGTTTTCACTCTCTCACCTCAAATCATTCTATTGGACTGCTCCAATTAGGCTGTCATTCCCAGAATTCCACTGAAATAGCCCTCATCAAGGACAATAAACTCCACATTGTCAAATGAAATGGTTGATTCTCAGTCCTTATCTTAATCTCTCAGCAACATTCGACAGAGTTGATCTTGTGTGCATGTGTGTGTGCGTGTGTGTAGGGGGTGTAAATACACGGGGTTTGTATGCTTATTCATTTATTCACAATTTACTCATTTTTTCAAAGAGGTAAAGCATTTGGCTGCATGATACAGATAAATATCCATCTAAATCACTAAAGGATTTTTCTGTTATTGCCACCAAATGCATTCCTTGCTGATTTATAAGTTTATAGAGTCCTCTTAAACATCTCAACAAAGGAAACCCTATTATTAGAAGCAACATGGCACAGTGGGGGGAAAAACTGAATTGAGAGTCCAGATTTACTTCCCCTTTGGGACTAGAATGGATATTACTTTCTCAAGCTCTCAAGCTTGCTACACTTCAGATCCCACTTATAAAGTGAGTGAGTTGTATATCTAATGCAATGATTTGTTAAATCTCTATCTCCTCTCAGATCATGGGTAAAATCAGGAGCATGGACACAGCCTCTGATTTAAAATGAAATTATACATTGACTATTTTGGTTTGAGTTCTTGGAAAAGGGAAAATTCGTGTCAAAGCTGTTTCCACACTTTGATAATTATTCTAGCACCGCTGGTCATTGTGCTAAGGAGGAGGAAAAGAATGACTAAGATAGAGATGACAGTACATTTTCTCTACTAAGTCTTCCCTCTTCTTACTGACTAAAAATGTAGTTTGGCAGATAAGAAAATAAGGAGGAGAATTTCTGCTTCCCAGATGATGGAGTGGATGTACTTTTCCCTAGTCTCTCACTAAGTGCAACTAAAAACCTGGGACATTATATATAAAAGAAACATAAGAAGTTCCTGAAAGGTGGAGAGATGACAAGAGACTGGCTAGGGACCTTGGGACCCCAGAACACTCAACACGGTGGTGAGTCCTCTGGATTTTCTTTTCAATTCATAAATCTCAGACTTGGACCTGAACAAGCTGGCAATCTGGAAACACCAATAGGTGCAGACCAAAAAAAATAAATAAAAAAAAAAAGCCCCAACAAAAGCTGGGTCTCTCTAGTCAAAGGACAAGAAAAGGGGAGGCCTAGCAAGACAGAAAACTTCTAGACAATAACCACTCTACTCCAGCCAAATACTACAGAAAAAACTGTGGCTCCACTCATATCCATACCAGCAAAAGACAATGAAGAGCCTAGAGATCCACCCATGTGAGGCTATAAGGAGGCGGCCCTCCCCCCTCTCTGCTGGAGTAGAGTCAAGGAAGCCTGCTAAAACAAAAGGCTTAAGTAAGTCCTAGAGTCTCATAACATAATACCCAAAATGTCCAGGTTTCAAGTAAAAATCACTCATCATACCAAGAACCATTTGGATTTCCAACTGAATGAAAAAGAAAAGCAATAGATGACAACACTGAGATGACAGAGATCTTAAAAATATCTGAAAAAGACTTTGAAGCAGTCATAATAAAAATGCTTCAACAAGCAATTATAAATATGCTTGAAGCAAATGAAAAAACTGCAAAGAAATAGAAAGTCTCGGTAAATAAATCAAAGAACCAAATGGAAATTTTAGAACTGAAAAATAACCAAAAACTCAATGGATGGACTCAACAGCAGAATGGAAGTCACAGAGGAAAGAGTCAGTGAATTGGAAGATAGAATAGAAATTACTTGATTTCTAGAGAGAAAAGACTATAAGAAGAAAAAAAAGAAGAATAGGTCTCTGAGACCTGTGGGACCATATCAAAAAAATCTAACATTTATGTCATTATAGTCCTAGAAGAGGAGAAAGATGGTGGGGCTGAAAAAGTACTAGAAGAAATAATGGCTGAAAACTCCCAAATTTGGCAAAAGACATAAACCTACAGATTTAAGAAGCTGAGCAAACCTTAAACAGGTCAATCTATTTTGTCTATCTTTTTTTTTTCATTGTTTTATTTTTAACATATTGTATCCTTATTTTACATGTGCTTCAGTTAACATATAGAAGAGTTAAACAATAAAATCAATAACCTGAAATATAGGGCAAATATAGAACACCGCACTCAATAGAATATACGTTCTTTAAGGCACACGAAGTAGTTAAAAATTTTGACCACAAACTAGGCAAAAAACACAAGTCAAAGCAAATTTTAAAGGCTTGATTATTGCAGAGACCACAATGCAATTACCTCAGAAGTCAATAAAAAAAAAAAAAAAAGAAAATCCTATACGTTTGGAAACACATCACTAAATAACCAATGGATCCAAGAAGAATTATAATGGAAAATTTGAATATATTTAGAACTAAAATGACAAAAATACCACATATTGAGAACTTGTAGGATAAAGCTAAAGCAGTAGATAGTGGAAAATATAAAATATCAAATGTGCATATTACAAAAAAAAGTTGAAAAATTAATGAGCTAAGTACCCATTTCAAGTTAGGGGAAAAAAAACACAGCAAAACAAAGCCAAAGAAAGTAGAAGGAAAGAGGTAATGAAGACAAGAGCAGTAATTAAAAAAAGAAAACAAACTAGCAAGGATCAATAAAGTCAAAACTTTATCCTTTGAAAAGACGGATCAAATTGACAAACCTCTGGCAATATGGATCAAAAAAATGGGCATAAAAATAATACGAAGAAAGGATATAACAGCAGATGCTGTAGACATTAGAAATGTAATTAACAAGCTATTATGAACTTCATACTAATAAATTTGAAAACTCAGATGAAAGGAAAAATTCCTCAAAAATATTACTGATTCAAAAAAAATTTAAAAACCTGAATAGCCCTATAATCACAAACGAGACTGAGTCAGTAATTTTAAAATAATCTTCCCATAAAGAGAATTCCAGGTCTTAATGGTATTAATGGTGAGTTCTATCAAATATTCAAGGGATGAACAATTCCAGTCTTACACCAACTACTTCAGAGTATAGAATAAGGGCAAACACTTTCCGACTTATTTCATGAGCCTGTGAAAAGACATTTGTGACACACATAAGCAAAAGAAACAGTATCCAGAATATTACGGAACTACAAGAAATCAATAAGAAAAAAAGAAGAAACAACAAAAACAGTAATTTCATAGAAAGAATATGAACATTAAGAAGTGATGTTTAACCTCATTCATAATCAGGGATATTAAAACAGGTGTGAAATACTTCACACTCACCAAATCGGCAAAAATTAAAGAGTGAAACAAATCCAAGTGTTGGTGAGACTGTGAATCCACTACTGGAGGGAATGTAAATTGGTGCAACCATTTTGAGAAATGGTGTGGCATTACCTAAGTTGAATAGGCATATATCCTACAACTCAGCAATTCCACTGTATTGTTCATAATAGCAAAAACTCCAAACAACCCAAATGTCCATCAATAGGAGGGATACATGAATTGTGGTATATTTATACAATGAAACTACATCCAGTGAGAATGAATAAACTACAGCTAAATTCATCCACATGGATAATGTTGATAATCAATTCTCGTAAGCCAAAAAATTGTGAGTTTATTTTTATAAACTTCAAAAGCAGATAATCAAAGCCACGTATTATTTAGGATAGTAAAAGCTACAAAGAAAAGAAGAGATTAGCACCATATTTAGAATTGAAGATCTAATCAGGGAGGGGTAGCGAGAGAACTTTGAGAGGCATTGGTAATTAATGTTGTTTCTTGGTCAGACACCTGTACATGTACATTTTCATATACTTTATGTATGTGCTATATTTCATAGCAGAATTATTTTTGAATAGTACAGTAGGTTGAATAATGACCACCAAAAATATCAAATACTAATCCTTGGAGTTTGTAAATGTTACCTTGGAAAAACGGTCTTTGTGGTTGTGATTAAGGATTTTGAGATGAGATTACTCTCTGGATTATCCAGTGGGGCCTAAAAGCCATCATAATTGTCCTTATGAGAGGCAGAGGGAGATTTCACACAGACAGGTAAGAGAAGGCAATGTGAAGACAGAGGCAGAGATTGGAGTGATGTGGCCATAAGCCAAGGAAACTAGCTATCATCAGAAGCTGGAAGAGGCAAGGAGTGGATTCTCCCCTAGAGCCTCTGGAGAGAGTGCAGCCCTGCTGACACTTTTATTTCAGAGGAAAACAGGTTTTGGATTTCTGGCCTCCAGAACAGTGAGAGAAGAAATTTCTGTTGTGTCAAGCCATCAAGTTTGTAGTAATTTGTATAGCAGTCTCAGGAAATGCATACAAATGGTGAAGAATGGTGAGAACTCCCTAGGGATGGATAAGGAGACCCAGCAAAATTCCAGACATTTATAGTAGTATCAGTCTGCACGGTTGAATGATTTCTTCCAGCAAAACGCAGCAGTCTTAATGTAGGACAGAGAAAGCTGAGGAAGTGATCTTCCCATCAAGGAAATGAAGTTGCAGCAGAACCAATGATGAATGTGTCATTTCCATCGCCTGGGATTGTGGTGATGGCTCATGTGGTATGGTGAATACCCAAAGACAATCAGATTGTGACAGGGACTCAAACTGTACCTTGGAATGGAAACCTATGGGATAGTTCATATCTACTAGAATAGGTGAATTTAGCAAGATTGCAGCATACAAGATCAAAATACAAAAATAAATTGTATTTCTATATAAAAATATTGATTACAATGGCATCAAAAATATTAACTACTTAGGGATAAATCTGACAAAACATGTACAGAACCTGTACACTGGAAATTACAAGACACTACTGAGAGAAGTTAAAGACATACGTAAATGGAAAGTTGTACCAACTTCACGAGTCAGAAGACTCAATATTAAGATGTTAACTCTTCCCAAGTCGAGCTTAGATTCAACACAGTTCCAATCAAAATCCCAGTAGGCTTTTTTTGTAGAATTCACAAGCTGATTCTAAAATTCATATGGAAATGCAAAAGATCTCTAACAGCCAAACAACTTGAAAAAGAAAAACAAAGTTGCAGGACTAACACTACCTGATTTCAAGACTTAGTATAAAGCTACAGTAATCAGGACAGTGTGGTATCGGCATCAAGATAGAGAAATGGGTCAGCAGACCAGAATATAGTGCAAAAATTGACCCACACATTTGGGACAACTTATTTTTTTACAAAGGTAAAAACGCAATTCGGTGGAGAAAGAACAGCTTTTCAACAAATGGTGCTGGAACCATTTTTTTGGCATTGGATATCCATATGCCAAAAAAAAAAAAGAAACTTTGATCAATATCATCGTCCAAAATGTAAAACCTAAAACTATAAAACTTCTAGAGAAAAAATATAGAAGATATTTATGACCTTGAGTTTTACAAAGATTTCATAGATACAACCCTAAAAGCACAATCCATAAGGAAAACATGATAAATTTGAATTGATCAAAATTAAAAACTTCTGTTCTTTAAAAGATTGAGAATGAAATGACAAGACCAATAATGGACTTGTACCTAGAATATCTAAAGAACTCTCACAACTCAGTAAGAAAAAACCTGATAAAAGTGGACAAACGTTTTGAATAGATACTTCACCAAAGATATACAATTAGCAAATAAACACGTGAAAAGATGCTCTACATCATTAGCCATTACAGAAATGCAAATTAGAACCACAATAAGAGGGGCCGGCCCCGTGGCTTAGCGGTTGAGTGCGCGCGCTCCGCTGCTGGCGGCCCGGGTTCGGATCCCGGGCACACACCGACGCACCGCTTCTCCGGCCATGCTGAGGCTGAGTCCCACATACAGCAGCTGGAAGGATGTGCAGCTATGACATACAGCTATCTGCTGGGGCTTTGGGGGAAAAAATAAGTAAATAAAAATTATAAAAAAAAAAAAAACCACAATGAGATACATGCCTATTACAATAGCTAAAATTAAAAAGACTGACCATACCAAGTATTGATGAAGATACGAAGTATCTAAACTCTCCTACACTGCTATTGGGAATTTAAAATGGCACAACCACTTTGGCAGTTTCTTAAAAAATTAAACCATTCCTACCATATGATTCAGCTATCCCACTCCTAGCTACTTTCCCAAGAGAAGTGTATGTCCATGCAAAGACTTTTACATGAATGTTCACAGCAACTTTACTTGTATTTGCCCCAAACTGGAAACAGTCCAAATATCCACCCACAGGTGAATGTATAAACCATTTGCGGTATATCCATCCACACAACGGAATAACACTCAGATGAACGGTTGATATATGCAACATGGATCTCAGAATAATCATGCTTAGCGAAAGAGGTCTGACAAAAAGAATATATAGTATATTAATCTATTTACATACAACTCTAGAAAATGCAAACTATCAGTGACAAAGAGAAACGGTTGCCAGGAAATAAGTGGGACGGATGGGTGAGAGGGATTTACCAAGGGACGTAATAAAATTTTGGGGGAGTGATTGATATAGGTTCATCATCTTGATGTGGTAACAGTTTTACAGATATATAAAGACCTATTAAATTGTATAATTTAGATATGTGTAGCTTATTGTATGTCAATTATACCTGAATAAAACTGTTTTAAAAAATCTAACCACATTTTTCAAATTCAACTAGCAAGCAAGGCTTCACTTGTAATTATTATTCTTGTACAAGCAAAATCCAAATTGTAAAAGTAAGAAATAGACTCTGTATGACAGCATTATAAATATATCATATAATAGTATTATCTTATTTTCATCAGTTTATTTTCCACTTATTTGTCTGTTCCACAAGAATTGTTGATATTTATCAAATTTTATATATTACTACTAGAATGACCAAGATACAATATGGTGTAAATTTGTGGTTAAGTCTGCTATACTGAAACAAAATTGTAGCTATTCTATTTTCAAATAAGTACACATTTTCTATTTCTCATGGATTTTAATGACAATTATCATGTAACTATAATTAGAGAAAGATAATAGGAGATAAAGGGTTTAATCTAATTTCCAAACACAATGAAGAAACAAAACTATCATTATTTGCAGATGATATAATTATCCACATAAAAAGTAGGGGAATCTACAAATTGTTAAAATTAATAAGAGGTTTAGAAAGGTTGCCTTGTAGATAAGAATCAGCAGAAGTCCTGTGTGTCGGCAATAAAAATTACTATTTAATTTAGAATATAACTTACATGTTACTATGTATAATAGTAACAAAGGCTACAAGATACATATACATAAATCTAATTATTCATATAGAATATATGAAGATATATTCTATATCTTCATACAGAAAATTATAACTTCAGTGAAGGACATAAACGGAGAGATAGACTGTGTTCATAGGTACAAAGCCTTGGTGTTATAAATATGAAAATTCTCCCAAATTGATCTATAAATTCAATGCAATTCCTTTCAACTGAAATTCCACATAGGTTTTTATGATTTGACCAGCTGATCCTAAAATTTTTATGAAAGTATAGGGCTCAAGATAGCCAAGACAACTCTGAATAACAATAATGATGGTACCCTGGTGCTTATCCTATTAGATAGTAATTCTTACTGTAAAGTTACATATAATTAAAAGTTGATAGGACTAGATATGGTACTGGCATAGAGCATACAGAAGGAACTACAAATAATATGGAACCTTGATATATGACAGAAGTGACTAAAAAATGAACTTTTAAATAAAGTGTACTATGAAAATTGGGTATCAGTATTGAAAATTATAAAAATTAGATCCCTACTTCAAACTATATACAAAAATACACTCCCAATGGCTTAAAGACCAATAAGGGAAAAACAAAACTAACATATTGAGAAGAAAATGGAGGTGGGTATCTTTATGACATTGAGAAGGATTTCTCAAGACAAAAAGCACAAACCATGAAGGAAGAAAGTTACATGAATTTTAAGATAAATTTTTGTATGACAAAAATCATAAAGTGAAAATGTAAGGCATGGCATCTGCAATCTATACCAATGCCAAGGAATTAGTATCCAGAATAAACAGCACCTCAAATCAATAGGAAAAAGACAAACACCACAATAGAGAAATTGGCAAAGGATATGAATAGGCAATAGAATAGTGGAAACCTAAGTGGCCAATAAACACAGAAAAAGATCGCCAACCTCAAATAGCAATCAGAGAAACACAAATTAAAAGACATCATTTCAAACCTATCAGATTGACAACAGTCCAATAACATCAAGTATTGGCAAGAATGTGGTGCAACGGGGACTCTTACATATTGGTGGGAGACTAAATTGGTAAAAGGACTTGACTGAACAATTCTGTAATACCTAGGTTACAGCTGAAAACGTGAATATCTTACATTCCAACAGTTCCACCTCTAGTGATACAGCCTAGAGCAGCCTTCACACATTTCACAAAAAATTTATTTCAGTGCTATTTGCAACAACAAAAGGTGAGAGAAATCTAACTAAACTTCAGTAAGGAAAAGACTGTATCTGTAACGTTTTCTTTCTTTCTTTCTTTTCTCTGAGGATTTTGCTGAAGATCTGCTGCCAATCTTCCTCTTTTTGTATGTGAGCTGCCGCCACAGCATGGTCACTGACACACAAGTGGTATAGGTCCGTGCCCGGGAACTGAACCTGGGCCACCTAAGCTTGGTGCCGAAATTAACCACGAGGCCACTGGGGCTGGCCCTATGTTTCATTTCTTTAAAAAGACAAAACCAAAACAAATCTGACAGAAATAATGCAAAATGTTAACGTCTGTTCAATCTGGTAGCGGGAACTTGGTTATATATTACTTATACTTATCTGAAATACTACATAATTAAAAATTTAAAAATCAAGTGTGAAACAAAGTACATAACAAGCAATACTACCTTAACGTTTACAGCAGGTTAAAAATTAAGTATTTTTATCCAAGTGACCTCAATTCACAAAAACATTAGTAACGATGCTGGTTTTTAATTTTTTTAAAATTTATTTGTTTATTTATTTCCCCCAAAGCCCCAGTAGATAGTTGTATGTCATAGTTGCACAGCCTTCTAGTTGCTGAATGTGGGACGCGGCCTCAGCATGGCCGGAGAAGTGGTGCGTCGGTGCGCGCCTGGGATCCGAACCCCGGCCGCCAGCAGCGGAGCACGCGCACTTAACCGCTAAGCCATGGGGCCGGCCCAGGAATGATGCTGTTTATAAATAGCTCTCTGCAACCTATTACCTAGTAAGTCAAAGCTTTCATTGCTCTGTCCTGGAAATTATCCTATAAATTGCCTAACCTTGTAATGTTGACTCAAAATCAGGGAGTGAAAAGGCAATAGAATGGACTTCTTTCTAGATCTACTGTAATCTCAATAGCTATTAACTCCTAATGTCATTAACTTTATGTACATCTACCACCAACAGAAAAATAAACACCAAATCATCCAGGACTTGTTGAGGAATTTAAAGGGAGATCCACATAATCCTGAAGCTTATCCTGCCTCTCTGCCCAAGAGCACCATCCTCCCCTCTTCAGCCCCATGGACTCCAGGTTAAGCATCTCTATATTAGATGCTATCACAAGTTAGTAATCACAGCCAATATTTATAAAGTATCTACTATATGCCACTGTTCTAAATATTTTACATTTATTAACTCATTTAATCCTCATAAACACTCTGAGGTCAGTACTCTTATTCCTATTTTTCAGATAAGCAAATTGAGGCTACAGGCATAAGTAGTTCACCTAAAGTTAACCAGCTGGTATACGGTGAAACCAAGACTCAAACTCGGGCAGTTTGGCTCCAGAGCACACTTTTTTTTTGGTGAGGAAGATTGGCCCTGAGCTAACATCTGAGCCTGTCTTCCTCCATTTTGTATGTGGGATGCCCCCACAGCATGGCTTGATGAGTGATGAGTAGGTCTGCACCCGGGATCTGAACCTGCGAGCCCTGGGTTGCTGAAGCAGAGTGCGTGAACTTAACCACTATGCCACTGGGCTGGCCCCCAGAGCACACTCTCTTAATCAAGAGTCTCTATTGCCTAATTGGACAGTCAACTAGAAAAGGTTTATCAGAAAGATGTAACCAGAAAGTTACAAATAAGCATTTTTTTAAATGATTGAAAGAAAAGAGGATAGAACCAGGGTCACCAAAGCATGTTTTGTCTCTTTTATTCCTTGCCAAAAAGGAAAAAAACTATTATGATATTCTATTTCCTGCTCTGGAAATCAATTCCATTTTGCATTGCTCATGCCTTTAAGATGAAGGTTTCTTTTGTTTTT
The DNA here is from genome assembly GCF_020826845.1 of Diceros bicornis minor. NCBI lineage: Eukaryota > Metazoa > Chordata > Mammalia > Perissodactyla > Rhinocerotidae > Diceros > Diceros bicornis. The sequence goes on along the minus strand of NC_080742.1, from coordinate 12,246,764 downwards.
GGTGAGGAAGATTGGCTCTGGGCTAACATCTGTTGCCTATCTTCCTCTTTTTGCTTGAGGAAGAGTAGCCCTGAGCTAACATCTGTGCCCACCTTCCTCTATTTTGTACGTGGGACGCCGCCACAGCATGGCTTGATGAGTAGTATAGGTCCACACCCGGGATCTGAACTCGTGAACCTGGGCCACTGAAGCAGAGCTCACCAAACTTAACCACTGTGCCACCGGGCCAGCCTGAAGGTTTCTTTAATATAACAATCAGTACACTTTTTCTTTTAACTTCTTTATTAACTTGGTTGCATAAAAGATATACATTCTCATATTGACAATTCTCGTCATGAACAAAAGCAACAAAAATAAGGCAACAGCAAGATGCCCTTCACATATAAACAATCATGTGGTAAGAACAGGAAATCTGGCCCTGTACAACAAAAAGACAAGGAAGCAAAATGTGAAGAAGCCCTGTATTCAGAACATAACCAAATGTGTGTGCAAAGACAGTGCACCCATAACACAGCTCACTCAGGTTCCTGTTTATGATGCATAATTCCTTAATCACTCATGTGTGAAATAAGAATGGACATTAAGAAACATGAAATCCGAATCACATTTATTTCTGCAATATCAATGCTAAACTCAAAATAGCAACGTCATTGAATCTAACTGTTAAATGTTTCAAAAGTAAAAGGCAATCTTAATTTTTGGTAACCCTATGAATAGGGCCTGCAAAAAAAGGTGGATTATTTTACTCCACTTGCAAGGAGACTAGCTCTCAGCCTACATTTAAGTAGCACGAGCAACAAAGGACAGCAAACATCACTAAGAGTAATGCCCATAGATATCAAAATACCTAGTTGAACTATGTTCTTTCTACTTACACAGCAAGTCTATTAAACAACCAGCATAATGGAAGCTTACACCTCATGCAACAGAATTACTCAATTAAAACTCTACATCTATTAGAAATTTCCAAATCCCACTCCCAAAACAATTTTAGTACACCTATTAAGTACTGTAGGTCATTTAGAAAAACAAATAAAACACACTCACAGTCTTTGCAATTAAAAATTTTTCATAACATATAAACAATGTTCAGATATAAATTCTGAACTAAATATGTTTTTTCTAAATACGATTTATGTAATCAAGGCTTTCTTAAACAAAGACAGGTCTTAGGTATGTGATCTGTACAAACTTACAGTAGTGTATATTCTAAATAGAGATTTTCTTCTTATTATGATATGACAATAGAACTCTTTTCTGAGTGAAGATATATGTTAAGGCTTAAGGTGTAAACACTTTGAAAGGCAAACAACTTAGTGAAGAAATTACTGTTCATTTAAAAATGTGTATTATCTCATAATAGGCCCCCTGAATTTTCAAATTTACATGTGAGAATACATTTACATCTTAAATTTTTAGGAAAGGCACAGGCTTTATGTAAAAAAGCAGCAAAATTTTAAACCCACCAATTTATTGAAAAAGCCATTACTTTTATTAGAAACCAATAATGCTTCTCAAGATGTTGGCAATAAGTCATAGTATGGACGTGTATTTCATACAGTGTACTTCTCTCTTTCATTACATTCCAGAAGGAGGTGGACTGCCTCCTTGGCCACGGGAAGCAGAAGTAGTTGATGGACTGTGTAAGCTGGTCTCCTTGTACACAAACCATGCATTTCCTGCCCAAAGTATCATATTCAGAAAGCCGAAGATCTAAGAAAGAGAAAATAAACATTAAAATCTAATATCTACTTAAAACTTCATACCCATCTTAGTTTTCCTTTAAACATTTAACATGTGCAGGCAGTATACCATTACTTCATTTAAAGTTAAAACTACATAAAGAGTGGAATAAAAAAGGAAGCGTTTCCATTTCAATGCCAAATTTGGATACATAATGACTTATTCTCAATGAAATAAAGCTAAATCTCTAAATCTGTAACATATAATAATATCACGACTAAAAGAAATCTTATTTTTGCATGCTCATTATTACTGGAAAGATGGGATTAAATTTGAGAAAAGTACCTAAAACCCTCCTTTTATTACTCTGTATATAGACTTCAATGCTTCCGGGTAAAGAGGAAGAACAGGAACCCATGTTTCCTTCTTTGAGGGGCTCTCATTTTTCTCCCATCTGAATGGTTATAAATTGCCTTTGTGTATCTTTCCCTATTTCCTACTTTATCCCCCACTACCATCTCCCCGACCCCAACAGCTACAGTCAGAACAGAAAGGCGTCACAGAACAACTTGACTTCACATCCTCTATGGCCAAGCTAATAGAAATGAGTCTTCCCAGGTATAAATCTGACAAGATGAAAGTCTCAGAGATGAACAAACTGAAGCTACCCTATTTTCATGGTTTTTTACGAATACAGTAACAGTGACTTATGAAGTAAGAGTGGGGTAAGAGGCTTGAGAGTACCATCATATTACTGAAGGCCAATGCTTTATATCTTTTTGTGTATTTGCACACAAAGACAACATTTCTGAAATCGTCCATCTCAGATCAGTGTCAATATAAATGCAAAAAAACTTTTAAACTACAAAGTTATAAAACAAAAATTTGGCCAAATTGCTTTATAGGGCACAGCTGACTTCATGCATGGGAAAAATATTTTCTTGAAAAGACACGAGACCTCACTAAACACAATATACCCAGTATATTAATGATATATTTAATAATACATTTATCTGTATTTTGGGAAAATAGAAAACTAAATCACATATAAATTTATATAGACCAAATTTTTTAGATTATTTAAGAAACCATAAGATTATTTATGAATCATAGATTCAGAGAAAGTCAGATTAGAGAATGGGTTCTAAAGTTAGATTTGTTTTAAACCTTGGTTTTCCACCTTGTAGCTGTGTGACACGTTGGGCAAATTAACATACTAGCTACATTTTTTCCTAGTTGTAAGATGAAGATAATACCACCTCCTACATTCCTCTTAGGATTGTTGAATAACTTAAACAGGATATGAGTGTATTGCCCTTAGCACAATGCCTGGCACATAGTCTAAATAAGTGTAGTGACTACTATTAGCACCTTTCAGGTAAAAGTCTTGCCTAGTCAATTTTAATGAAGAGATAGACTCAATCATAATCTTGTTAAAATCTGTTTACCAGTAATAATTTTCTTAAACTTTTCTTCATTGTTATAAAGGCAAAGACTATATGGTAAAACTAGGATTCTGATACCTTAGTAAAAATAAAAACCAATTTATTCATCATGAGATTTACTAAAAGCTATTGTTTTCTTAAATTACTGGTAAGGTTTTTCTAATAAGTAAAATAAAATATTTTATAAATAGTGCATACATACCACAGACACATTTAGGGATCCCATACTAGTCACAGAGCCAAAATAACACAACACTATTTGATTACAAGATCCAAGTTCCTGGATAATATTGTGACCGGTAGCTATTTTAATATCTGTAAGAGCTTTAGCCCAGGCCGAAGTGCTCACCAACCACAAAAAAGTGGCGATAAGAGTAACAACAAAGTCCTAAAACAAAAACAAGTATGAGTGAATAATGAACAGTCAATTTAAAAATATTAAATTTCAAATCCACAATGAAAAAATTGAGATCACATTGAACCCTATGGCACTGAGAAACGGCCTTCATGATATACTTTATAAAAAAGGTCATAGCCAACATAGTAAACATAGCTGTTTATTATTATTAGCCCAGTGCCTGAGCCACAACAGTAAACAAGACTCAATCATCTTAGGAGTCTAAGATTTTTACACTAGAAATCAAAATTTTACATAGCCCTCACCACAATCTTACCTAAGCCCCTGGCTCCCCCAGGATCATACCTTAGACCCTGTTATCACCAAAAACTGTATCACTCCATAATCTCTGTTTTAATCATCCCACTCCCACATATCACCTCTTTTTCTAGCTCATTCTCTCTGGTACCCCAACCCCAAAAATCCTTTGACCCCACAAGACCTACAATCTGATCTTACCAGTTTTTTACTGTTTCTCTCCTTAACTAATTTATATTCTAAGGTCTTTCACTATAATCCCTTGCATATACTCTCAACTCCCTTACCCTTCTCCTGCTTTCTCACACTGTTGTGGAAAAACTGTAACTTTACTTAAATCTAATTCTCCATGATATGGATAATGAAATGATGAAAAGCACACATCCAGGATGACTTGTCTCTTTAAATTCATAATGATGAAATTTTAAGAATGCTTATTATATTAAGAAAAGGACAAAAACAATCTCTCTCAAGACACCACTAGTAATTTTCTACTAAATTCTTTGCCACTTATTACATTTCCAAGAACAGGACTGAAGTTTTTTTTTTTTTTTTTTTCCTGAGGAAGATTCACTCTGAGATCTGTACCAATCTGCCTCTATTTTGTATGTGGGTTGCCGCCACAGCATGGCCATTAAGGAGTGATGTTTGTGCCCGGGAACCAAACTCAGGCCGCCAAAGCAGAGTGTGCCGAACTTAACCACTAGGCCATGGGGCTGGCCCCTAGGACTGACATTTTTAATATTCTGATAGTTTTTTTATTGAACTAATAAGATGAAGAAAGGAAAAAAAACATTTGTCCTCCCTACTTAATCTATTCCACTGGGGAACTAAAATTTTGTCAACTTGTATTGGTTGCAAAGATCTAAATAACACTTTTTAAAAATATGTATTTGTATAATATAAAGTATAAGTTCTACCTTGTTTGGTCTTCCTTTAAATTAATGACCAAAGTGGGAATAACGTAAAATCTGTATCTCTTAATGTTACGTATTCTGAGCATTTGGGTACACCCAAAGCTATGAGTTCTTACACATCTGCAGCAAAAATCTCTCCAAGCTCAGAAATGGGTTTTGGAGCTCATCACAGAAGTATTTTGTTTCTTAAATAAATTTGATTAGCTTTTAATTATTTTTGCCAACCAGCTTTTAGTCATTTATTTAGGATAAACAGCAGTGACTATTTATGAGACACAGAAACTATGCGATAAATACATCTTGACGACCTTGGTCAAGACGGCATTGAATAAATGCCTTGTGATTAGAGAACCAAAAACAGTAACTAATTTTACAAACACGGAGTTATTTGCACTTTGCATTTGAGCTCTCTACTGCTACTGGTCCTCTTAAAAAAACGTAGATCAAAGAGAAAAGGATAGAAACATTATAGCCTAAATTTTTTGCACTGTGGGAATACTCTCTTTTTGCTGCTGTACTCTGTTATACTTTTTCCTGCAGGTAGACATTTTCTAAACACTTGCTAGAAATACAGTGCCTTCTGCAGAACTGATAAATAGTATGAGGTTATCATATGTTAAACAAGTTCTCTCTGGGCTAAGTTCATAGCTTTGACCAATATATCTCAAATTCTCTTAATTTTCAGGTTTCTTCCTTCCAAATTCCTTATTAAAAAACACACTCTGTTCTCATTATGCTCTTTAAATCTACTCTGCTGATGGTTTAATGCATGACATTCTTATATTTCAAAATATATGAATTTCTGAAATAATGCACAAGTAACCTCAGGGTGAGGGGAGGTGGCGGAAACATGGGCTCTTCTGAAACTAGTCTTTGTCCTACTCAGGACTCTGGTTGAGCTGCAGTCTATGTCAACAGGTGCCACCTGGAGTTCTGCAACGCACAACCTGCAGCTGCCTGTGGCAGCCCTGGTCCTACCAGTAAGTTAGAGTACGATTCACAACAGATCTTCAGGATTTGGGATACCCTATCTTTGGCTGGCTTTGTTTTATGATATTCCTGATTCTCCACATGACCTAGAACCCTTAAACTCCTGCTACTTAACACAAAGAAGTGCTATATTTACTTAAAAAGGGAACAGACAAGAAACATCTATTAGACAATCAACAAAACATGACTTAAGGAACCAATTCTGGATTCTCTCTCTATATGACCACTAATTGATCACTCTGAGGTGGAAAATTACTTCTAACTTGCTGAATGATGCAACTAGATCAGTTTTATTAGATGGAAAAACCCTCTACAAAGATAGATTTGAATGTTGCTTTTAAAAACGTGGTATTTTTAAAGCTTACCAAACAAAATTATGAGAAATAAAAGGCTCATTTCTCGATTTAATTTAAAAATGTATTGGGATAATGACAAAACAGCAAGAAATGTTTTCATTTAGAATTTAAATTATAAAGAATTTTAACAAAATATAATTATTGATATGATCATACTTCTTTTTAAAATAAGTCTTGAAAGTGCGCAAAAGTTGTAGATTCCTAATATGTAATTTCTGTCGAGTAAGCATCGCAAATTAAATACTTGATGTCTATCTTTTTGAAAAGCACCTAATAACCAAGAAGTATTTTATGAAAACGACTGGTTTAAGAATTTCTTCTCAGATATAAGAAATGGAATAAATATGAGTGATAAAAGACTGTTTTATTCCTTACTTACCATTTGCATTCTTATGATCCATGCAGCAAAAATTAAAAAAAAAATAAATAAAACCTGTTACCTTATTTAATAATTTCTTCATACCCAAATAGCCTTCTTTGAAGTAACTTCACAAATAATTAGCAGATGTCAGTGTTTTCTCATAAATATAAATGACCAGTAGCACAAAAACACCTCTGTTCTTCCTTCAAGTCAATAACACTAATACTGACTTTGTAGTTATTCTTTTGTAGTGGTGGTCCAGCTTAAAACCATGGCTTATCTCTGGATTTGCCACCAAGAATCCAGGGCAGATTCTACTAACTAAATCTCAGAGATTATTTTTATTTCTAGCTCAGCAGACTCTGAAGCCAAGAAAGGTGTTAAGACTTCAAATCCAGATCTTTTGTTGCCACCTCAAAGACTCAAAATTAGCTCATGAATGCCACTAATGCTGAATATAAGAATTACCTGGGTCAAATATTAAAGAGTTTAGGAATATAGCCCAGGAGTCAGCAAACTTTTCCTGAAAAGGGTCAGACAGTAAACACTTTTGATCTCTGTCACAACTACTTAACTTTGCCACTGCAGCATGAAAGCAGTCACAGACAATATGTAAATGATAGTGTTCCAAAAAAACTTTATTTAAAAAAAAACAACAGTGAGTCAGATTTAGCTTGTGGGCCATAGTTTGCTAGTTTCTGATATAGACTATTAAGCTCAATAAGACACTAGAGAGGCATAAAGAGGGTCTCTGAAAAAAGAGAAAAAAGGTAAGAAGTAGGAACACAGTTATGAGACTACTAGTATGGCAGCAATTCTTCAAACCAAAGGCATTCATTTCTCTGCTCCGTGCAACCTAATATGCTCTATCACATATGTGAGCTCTTTCCAGGTTAAAATACAGTTAGAAACAAATCAACCAACCTCTGGACTCCCTGGAGTACAGAGCAAGTGCTGTAAACAGGCTAAAAGAACTGGTTAAACATGACAACAACAGAAAGCTCAACCTCGGGGCAAACACAGGACAAAAATATGTTGAACTGGTTTATGCCAAGAATTTTTATTTCCAGTGTAAGAAAATCTGCATTTAACTTCAAATATAATGTACACATATCCTATACAAATTATTTTGGTATAAAAAGAAAGTGATTACTTACAGCCATGGGAAGTTTCCGACTATCCCGATACAGGTTTGTATAACCTAGATAGAGCAGAAGAGTGGCCATGCAGTACAGGAAGACAAAGACTGCAAACGTAACATAAAATTGCGCAGAAGAAGAGTAATCTCCGATAAGGACATGACGTTTCCATTCTACCTCACACACATTTACACCTGAAGGTGCCTGAAATGATGCTTGATTCAACCTATTAAAAAAAGGTTCAAATAAATGTATGAATTACTTAGACTCTTCCAACAGAGAGAGAAATACATATGCAGAATATTGAAGTGACATTTCAAAAAATACTCCCCAAACATATTAAAAACATTTTCCTTTGAGGAAAAAAAGAGAAAATTCAAATATTTAAGTCAATTAAAATTTTTGTAAGAAATGTACATAAAGAGTATAAATTATACCTGGTAACTGGTCTATGATAGACTGAATATAGACTGAATTAAACACTTTTACATCCAGATACTATCTTCCTGCAATAACAACTTAGCAGATTAAGAGGTCTGATATGAAATAGTTTACAATTTGAGACATGATATTCCCTATTAGGAGGCAGAGTCTGTGTGACTAGCACCAGGAGAGCCAATAATAATGATTCACATTTTAACCCTGGATTAATTAGCTGCTAACTTCACATCATCTTTAATCTTCCCCATTCATAAACGGCAAAAGCACCTATCAATAAAGATGCTGTAACAGTACCTTGTACAGAAACTTTATAAGAGAAGGGTTGGGAGATGTTAAGGCAATGACTGATTACCAAACACTTGCTATCTGACATATCTTCAATGCAAGATTTTATTTAATCACCAAAACAACCTGAAAATGTAACATTTCCAATTTATTGGACAGAAAAATTGAGTCCTAGAGAGCTCAAGTAAGCAGTAAGTGGAAGAAGACTCACATCCAGGCTTAAACACAGGACACAGGAGATTCAATAAACTTTTCAATGAATACTGAAGTTCAAACAGAAGAATTCACAAACAAAACATTCATTTTAGTTTCAGAGTAAGAAAATAAGGTTTTACACTAATGAAAGAAACATAGGAACTCTTCACTTTATGTAAATACATATCTTTAAACTATATAAAGAACACTATTATTTAGTAATTGCAAATACATGAGAAATTTTGATTTTTCCTAAGTTGTGTTTGCTTCTACATCCTGGCTTCTCACACTAAGCAATCTTAGTGTGGAGCAATCTCTGTTTTGTTTTGTTCTTAAATTTCCAATCAACTGTGGGATGACAAAACAAAAATGTCACGGTAATGTCATATAAAAGTTTCTAAATGCTTACTTTCATTTTTCTCTGCTTATTCCATCACAGACCAGGAAAACAGTTTGCAGACAGGCACTGGTCTACATACCACAGTTTGAGTAGCACTGTTCACTGGTGACCAATGAGCATGCAACTTATAATTTCCTACTCCCCAAGATCAATAAATTGCTGGAAACCTTAATCAGTCAATATGAAAGTAAAAAGAGTTGTTAAACCATAAAAACAAACAAGTAACTCACCTGAATGGATAACCAAAAGTGGCTGTAATCGTTTTATTGTCATGAACTCCTTTAGAAGGACAAGACACTTGAATTTCTGTTCTGCCCTTAAAACCTCCACAGGTGGCAAAAGCAAAGATAGAAGCAATCTATGCAAAGTGAGAACAAATGAAAAAAAAGAAAGAAAAAGGAAGAAGCATTACTGTACCCAAAACATGGGTCATTAAAACCTTAAATATATTGATTATTAAAAACTGGCTCATTAACATTCTAGAAATCCTTAATTACAAATTAAACATAAATGGTGAAAAATATTTAAAAATTTATTTGTGACTCTCAACAAATGTGGTTTTATTTTCCCAAGTACAATACTGAAATTAGTTTACCAGCCAATATAACAATTCATTTGCTCGTAGTCCAGTGTACCCACTAAATATTAGTATGAAATTCAGAGGAAGTTTTATTTATTAGTATCAACATCAAAAGGGGTAAATTGGAGGTATTTTTATTTGGAACCCAAGGGTAAGTGTCAAGCCAAGAGACTGTAAGCAAAGAGGAGATGCTATTTCATGAGCTTGTAAGGCCTCACTTGTGGGTATTTTCAGGTCTCAAAAAAGTAGTTGGAAATTTGTTTTCCTAATCATGCATATACTTAAAAAAAAAAGAATGAAGCTCTCTCAAGTGCTAACCACAACAGGAAGAAACTAGAAGCATCTTAAATGTTGAAAGGGAATCAAATCAAATCAACTCACACAATGGAACATTATGCAGTCATTAAAATGCTGGGGAATATCTAATGATATAGAAAAATGTCCATTACATACCAAGTTTGTTTAAACAATGCACTGTGCATGAGTCTACATCTATGCATATGCACACAACAAAAATGAGACCGGTTATGCATCAAAATTTTAACAGTAGTCACCTCTGAACAGAATATAAAAGATAATTCCTTTTTCTATTTGTATCTTCTAAATTTTCTACAAAATAAAACAAACAAAAAAACCCAGATATGGTGTAGTGACCAGGAGCTCAATCCTTCAACAAACGCTAATGGCTCTATTTAGAAAATATATTTGCAATCTGATGACTTCTTACCACCACCACCACATCCTGATCTAAACCACCACTACCTCTTGCCTGAATGATATGCTAACAGCCTTCTAAATTGATCCCCCTGCTTCTGTCTGTGCCCCTACTTCAGTCTAATGTCAACAGATCAGTGAGGGTGATCTTTTAAAAATATGAGGCAGAAAATTTTATTCTCTGCTCAAAACTCTCCAATGGCTTCTGAGTTCTCTCGGAATAAAAACCAAAGTTCATATAATGGTCTACAAGATCCTTTCCTCCCTTAATATTTCTGATCTCACCTTGCTACTTTTTCCCTTGCCAAATCTCTTTACACAAAACGGTCTCCTTGCTATTCCTTAAAGACATAAGATAAACTCCTCCTTCAGAGCCTTTGCCCTGGATATTCCCTCGGCCTAGAATACATGGTTCATTTCCTACTTCACAGCTCCCTGTTCCAATATGACCTTATCAGAGAGGTCTTTCCCTAACCACACTACATTAAATAACAATGCTCCCACCCCACACTACCTATTCCCTTTATTTATGCTGCTCTATTTTTCCTCCATTGTAATAACCACTGCCTGAAAGTACTTAATTATTTGTTTGTCTTTGAATGTAAACTCAAAGAGGGCAGGGACTTTGTTTTGCTCAAGGTCACACACATCCAGCAAATAGATAAAATTTAGTGCAGCTCTGATATCAAAGCCTATACTGTTGAACACTGAAATAATGCCTCCCACGGATTAATCTAGGGCCTTGAATCAGACCATAATCAGGATCATAACTACCAAGGAATTTTTTTTTCCATGAAGAAGAGATATATGAAAAGGAATCTGATTACAGATATGAAAAGTCTGAGGTAATATACAGCGCATAGTTTAGAGTCTTCAGGTAAGAGTCAATAGGTGAAGACAGACGAATGGATACTCTCTCAGCATCAATGTGCATGAATACACAGGGTGAAAACAGAAGGGCAGGAAATGAGTCTTGGGCATATACCCACATTTAGGATTAGAAAAATGAAAGAGGATACACAAATTGAACCAATGGAACAGAATAAAGAGGCCAGAAATAGACCTGTGTGTATAGACAAACTTTATCTAACAGCTGGCACTGTTACCAAGGAAAGGAGTGTGGTGCTTTTAAAAATATGTCTACAGGGGCCGGCCTGGTGTAGTGGTTAAGTCCACGTGCTCTGCTTTGGCGGCCCGGGGTTCGAGGGTTTGGATCCTGGGCATGGACCTACATACTCCTCATTAAGCCATGCTATGGTGGCATCCTACATAAAAAAATAGAGGAAGACTGGCACAGATATTAGCTTTCTTCAAGCACAAAGAGGAAGAATGGCAACAGATGCTAGCTCAGGGCCAATCTTCCTCACCAAAAAAAAAAAAAAAAAGTCCACAAACTCTTTGATCCTCCTCCCCTGAAAAGGTGGAGATTAATTTTCCTCTCCTTAAGTGCAGACTGGACATAGTAACTTGCTTCTAGTGAATAGAATATGGTAGAAAGAATGGGATGTCCTTTCTGAGATTAGGTAATAAAGAGACCAGAACTTCTGTCTTCCTTTCTCAGTCTCTTGAATCACCGACCCCGGGGGGAAGCCAGCTACCATGTTGGGAGGATACTCAGGCAACTTACAGAGACTCCTGTGGTGAGCAACCAAGGATTACCAACAACCATGTGAGTGGCCTTGGAAGTGTATCATCTGAGGCTTGCGGTCATCTGGGCCGTGTGAGTGAGCTGGAGGGCTTGAGAAGACTGCAACCCCAGCCAACAGCTTGACAGCAACCTCATGGAAGACCCTGAGCCAGAACCACTGAGCTAAGCGGCTCCCAGACTCCTGCCCCACAGAAGCTGAGTTAATAAATGTCTGTTGTTTTAAGGGCTAAGCCTGGGGTAATTTGTTACGTAGCAATAGGTAATTAACACAAGGAATGACTGTTCAATAAATGGTCTGGATGAGCTAAAGACTTAACTGTAAAAAGTGAGTCTTTAAAAATTTTTAAAGACAATATAAAAGAAAATTTGTGACCACAGAGAAGGGAAGAATTTCTTAAGATTAAAGAAAAAAATGCTAACCATAAAAGATTAAATTTATCTACAGAAAAATAATTTATTAAAATCAAAAAGCTTTTGAATGTAAAACAAGCTACAAACTAGGTGAAAGTATCTGCAAAAATGTCACAAAGGATTAGTATCTACTAGTACACAGATCTAAGAGAAACTCGATGTGTACTATAGAACATGCACAAGAATGTCCATAGCAACACTGTAATATCAAAAAGGAGGGGGGGAGGCCGGCCTGGTGGCATAGCGGTTAAGTGTGTGCCCTCTGCTGCGGTGGCCCAGGGTTCAGATCCTGGGCGAGTACCGAGGCACTGCTTCTCAAACCATGCTGTGGCGGCATCCCATATAAAGTAGAGGAAGATGAGCACAGATGTTAGCCCAAGGCCAGTCTTTCTCAGCAAAAAGAGGAGGATTGGCAACAGATGTTAGCTCAGGGCTAATCTTCCTCACAAAAAAGAAAAATGAGGAGGGCGAATCAACATGAAAATGAATAAAATATAGTAGTTACTTACAATGGGAAGTTATACAGCAATAAAGATACACAAACTACAGCTAGCCACGTCAACATGGATCAATCATAGAGACCTAATACTGATTGGCAAAAAAAAAGTTGTCTAAGACTACACAGAGTATGATGCCATTCTTTCAAAAGCTTTGTTTACTTGTCTACATCACTGCTGCCGATATTTTTGTTCAGGCCCTCACCATTTTTCACTGGGACCAATCCAACAGACTCTTCCTCTCATTCCCATCACCATTCACCTTCTACAGTGTGGGGTCTAGAGCCGCAGTGTCCAGTAAGGTAGCCGCAGGCCACATGTGGCTACTGAGCACTTTAAAAATGGCTAGTCTGAATTGAGATGGCTGTAAGTGTAAAATATACAATGGATTACAAAGATTTAGTATAAAAAAAGAATACAAAATAGCTCATCAATAATTGTTTATATTGATTACTTGTTGAAATAATATTACTTTGGAAATACTGGGTTAAGTAAAATATATTATTAAAATTAATTTCACCTGTTTCTTTTCACTTTTTTAGCATGGCCAGTAGAACACTTAAAATTACTATGTGGCTTGCACTTGTAGCTTGCATTGTGTTTCTACTGGACAGAGCTACTTTAAAGTGATGCCACGCTGATGTGAAATAAAAATCTGGTCCTGTCACTCCGCTGTTTAAAGGAATTTCCTCAATGGCTTTCCAGACCTAAATTTAAGAAAAGAAAAAACGAAACAAAACAAACTCCAAACTTCTTAACTTGGCATAAGAGGCATGGCTGAGACAGCCTCAACTTTATCTTTCCAGGTTTACGTACGCTATACTCCCTGCCAGGTCCGTATGACTCTGTCACACTGTACTACTCACAGTTCCTCAAACACCAGGTATTTATGTCTTGGAGGTATATGTTTCTTCTGCCAGGAACTGCCCCACCCCCTACCCCTATTCTCTAATAAGCTCATCCTGTTACCCAATTCCTTGGTAGAACTATTCTGTTTCCTGGGCTGCCATAGACTTGGGTTCATTAACTCTACTATAGGCACATTTCTTGTGTATCCTGCCTTATACAAAACCCCCAAGAACTAACAATAAAAACTAGTTTCCCACTTAACACAAAAATTAGTAAATAATGGCATACTGTACTATAGCTTATCGCCTTTAAGACTATCACCTTTCCCTCTCCTGTGGCAGACTGTCATGCCTTTGCACTTGGTCTTATTCAGGATTTTCAGAGTCTACCTAGCAGAAGGCCTGGCACAGAGCAAATGCTCACTCAATAACTGCTTAATTAAAGGAAAAAAATCAATTCCCAATAATCTACAAATAAAATCATATTTTGAGTCTTATATAACCACCATTTCAAAGGTGTCTTTTTGTTATGAGGATAAATAAACGTCATATTTGCAATTCTGGTCTTTACCTTATGGAAAAAAGGGACAAGAGATGCACTTTTTACTAAATGAAGTACAAAACAATCTGAAGTACAAAACAATCTAAGGGTAAACTATTCAACCATCTCACCTCTCTCTCTATTCTACTGCTATTTTGATCTAGATTAGAAGTTATACACTGGCAGCCCATGGGTGAAACCTGGTCTGTAGATATTTGTATGGTCTTCCCAGTATACATAAAAATGTGAATTTGTTGTCAGTATTTTAATATCAGCATACTGCATATAAAAATTTGGATTTCCTGTTTTTCCTGAGAGGGTGTGGGCAAACTGAAGATATGGCAACATCATATTCCCATATTCCATCAGACCCATATTCCCATAAAGCAACAATCACGTGGAACTGAGTGACAGATGACACTTAAGGCAGGGCATGTGCTTTGCAGATTGCCGCCACGCTGGTCTCAACAACTAACCTTATGCGTGTTAGTTACCAGTAACCAATGAACTTATACTATTTTCTCCCAAACAGCTTGTTTCACTCATTTACCTTATGAGGGTGGTTCTTATGAGCACATCGGTTTGTACTCCTAGTCTAAAATGAGGAGTACTGGCATGCTGATTCCTATTTCCTTGCCGCTTGTGAAATTCATTTTCCCATCTCTCTCTATCCCATGAAGAATGACTAAAACGGCCGACATGAAATTCTATCTGTAGAGTAACTAGTAAGAATCCAGGGACAGGATGATAGCAAGCTTCTTCTTCTGGTCAAAAAGGCTGCATACTCATTATAACAGCCTCAAGTTACCAGAAAAACAGTTCTACTTATCTCTCTGCCCACTAGAGACATGGCAGACCCCTCTCTAATTTAGAGACCTATAACTTTGACATTAATACTATAATGGTTCTCTATAATACTACTCTCCAAAATAGATTAATCAATTAACTAGTATACGAGAAGAAAATGCTTGAACTTCTATTTATGTCTACTTTTAGACTTAAACAAGGAATTAAAGCTTTATTGAAATTAATATACCACTGAAATCCATGCTGGGCCTGTATGTCAGAGAGCCCCATGTCAGTATAGTTATGTTGGGTATCCCGAAGGTAAGGGGAGTCCCATAACATGGAAGGTCAGACAGCGATAACTTCACCTCTTCTTTCACTGTTAGTATTCATGTATTACAATGAACATGTGCCTGGCTAAGTGAATTTATGGAATAAATTATCTAGTTTTAACCAAACTAACCTTCACAAAATGGACTGGTGGTTTAAAAATGTCTTCACAGAAACTACGGATTAATAATACAAAAACTCATGTCCAAAAGAGAAAATAGAAGCACTAACACCCCATATGAGCTATATTTATCAGCCACATTGCAAGATAAAAACAGATTCTACTTAATCAGATCACAAGAAGGTGGCAAAAAAAGAGAAATTATTAGACAAGTATCTGAAACAAGGATTTAAAGATATGAATGAAATTCACCCTGAGCGTATAATATGCCTTAAGATACTGACTTAGTAAAATACCTATAACTTAAATGCATATTAGGGCTCTGTGCATAAAATTTCACACCGATAGGGATTCATGATAAAAAAAACTTTTGGCGGGGCCGGCCCTATGGCATAGCCGTTAAGTTCATGTGCCCTGCTTTGGTGGCTGGGGTTTGCCAGTTAGGATCCTGGGCATGGACCTACGCACTGCTCATCAAGCCATGCTGAGGTGGTGTCCCACATAGAGCAACTAGAAGGATGTACAACTATGACATACAACTATCTACCAGGGCTTTGCGGAGAAAAAAGGAAAAAAAGAGGAAGACTGGCAACAGATGTTAGCTCAGGGCCAACCTTCCCCTCCCTTAAAAAAAAAAAAAAAAAAAAAAAGTTTGGCGGACCCCTGGTATTTTCAAGGAGTTATTTACCCTACGGCCAGAGTCCCAGTCCCGGCTCTTAGGCCCAGACCCTGTTCAGCTCACTGAGGGTTCCACTGGGGAACATCATACTCGTCTAATTTATGGGTGTCTTTTACATGTTTCTAGTTGCAGGGTCCTCACTGCTATTTGGTTTCATCATTAATCCGATGTCATCTACTTACATTTCTTTTCACCCGAGGTTTAGTTTAGGAAAATTATATAATTGATCTCTTCAGAAATAGATCTAAAAGTATATTGTGTATAAGTGTTTACGTGCAAAACCAAGTATATGCTGTTTTGCTAAAGCAAACAATCATTCAGTACTTCAAATGAACTATCACAGCATGTTTGCTTTTACAGTCCGTGCCGAGAGCCACGGTATTGATTTTTATGAGTCAAGGTCTGCAACATTTACTAAAGATATTCATTTTTTAAAATGTTTTGTTATTGATCCTGATATTTCAGTTTATTCCCACTGTGCACTGAGCAGTGAAGTCACTTACAAAATGCTTCAGTTTTCACTCTTCTACCATCTCCCTCTGCTTGTAAAGTACAATCACAGAAAGTTCTAAATTAGCCTGCCTAGTAAGGTTCCACAAGCCTTAGGAATTTGGATCATGAGAAGTAAACCTGAGTTACTGCTGAAATAAACAGCTAGAAGATTTTTGCTAACTCTTAATTATATTATGTTGAAAACATCTTTATGTCAACCTTTATTCTTAAATAACTGTTAAGCTGAGGAATCTAAATATACTCACCTTAAAATCATTTCAGACTGTTCTATTACTTTTATGTTTTTTGGAGTGAATTGATATCCTGATAGTTTATCTGGCTGGCTGTCTTGAAGTGAGTCTGTCACTTCATGGAAAACTGATAGTATTTGTTGCCACTGATATAATTTGAGCTTATAAGAGAAAATTAGTTTTCTTCATGTGTTTTAGGATATCTGATGTAGACTCAACTTAAGAGTTTGTTTTCCCCCCTGTTCTATCACTGCCTAGTGGTTTTATAGTCATCTCCCTGTCTAATAGTTTTACGGTTGTTGCTACCTGGCCTTCCGAGTCTCCTAGCCCACCAACATCTTATGATGGGACCTCTAAACAACCAACATATGAGAATATTCAAGTTATCACAAATCCAGACCTTAAGCCGGCAGGCAGACTGATTCATGATTCAGGTCTTTGTTAGAAGACTCGCTCTCTCCTTCTACCTCGTTAAGTCCTCAGCTCTATGTACGCCAGAAATCCAGACAATAGGTTAAAGCTTTTTTCCAGATTTATTTCCCAGATCAGGAAACATTCCTTCCCCCACCCATATTTTCTGTTTCATTTCTGGTCCCCAATGATGCTTATCTTGTATTAGAACAGCAATTCTCAATGTGTGGTCTGTGAACCCCTAAGAGCACTTAAGACTCTTTCAGGGAGTCTATGAGGTCAAAAATATGCTCATATTATTACTAAGATATTTTTTGCCTTTTATACTGGGTTGATATTTGCACTGGTTTGAGCAAAAGCTTTGGTGGATAAGACTGCTGGGCTTTAATAAGAATCGGCAATAGCACCAAACTGTTATTTCATTGCTATGCACTTGCAATTAAAAAAAAGTCAGTTTTACTTAAGAATGTCTTGGATGAAGCAGTAAAAATTATTATTTTTATTAAATCCTGACCCCTTGAGTCTTCTTAATATTCTGTGTGATGAAACAGGATTTGCAAATAAAGATTTTACTGTATACCAAAATACAACAGTTGTTTCTAGGAAAAGTATTTAAACAATTGAGTTGTACACTGAACTAGTTGCTTTTTTCATGGAACACCATTTTTACTCGAAAGAATAAGTAATAGACAAAATAC
Source organism: Diceros bicornis minor (assembly GCF_020826845.1). Taxonomy (NCBI): domain Eukaryota; kingdom Metazoa; phylum Chordata; class Mammalia; order Perissodactyla; family Rhinocerotidae; genus Diceros; species Diceros bicornis. The sequence continues at coordinate 12,228,890 of NC_080742.1, read as the reverse complement.
AGTTTTTCAGACTTGGATAATCTTCTCAAATAGGAATGAAGTGAGCCTCTCACTTTAAGGAAAACTGGCAGTATTTGTTGCCATTGATGTAACTCAAGCTTTCAAGTGATTTATTATTGTTATTTTTAAATAAATAAACATTTTTTATAATGTCTCAAAAAGTCTCAGCTTCAATTTCTAATATGGTAAATATCAATAGATATAACCCGCATAAACAAAAGCTCTTTGAGGTCCTCAATATTTAAAAGCATAAAGGGGTTCTGAGACCAAAGTGTTTGAGAACCAGTGTATTACAGCACTGCTCTGTTATCTCAATTTTCTCTTTTATATTTTACCAGAGATTGCTATTTCTGTGTGGGGAGACTGCGTATGTGTGTATATATTTTTGTGCATTCTGAAAGCACAGATAACATATATGTGTTGTCTATGAAAATTCTCTCTGATCTGCCCTGTGAGAGTGCTGATGGTAGATTCTGAGGGGAGTCCAGGTAGAGTACACAGAGAGCACAGGCACGGGGTGAGTCAGTAAGTCTCCTAACAGGCTTTAAGCGTACACAGAGTCCTGGGAGGCACAAAGTGGTATTTGAAATCCTTTTCCCCTTTCCATAATAAGGGGAAAAAGTGAACAAATGACAGAGTTAGGAGAAAAGTAAGTTTCCTAAAAAGTAGTCTGTTACAGACTGACAGTCTAAAAATTAAGCAAATGGATGAAACAAACAGCAGTCTATACAAACCCCATCCCCCACACTCTGCAATACAAATAATCTGTATTTTCTGGGGTGCCCCTCTGTGCTATATTGTAAACCATAAAACTAGGATAAAACATGGTCCCTGTTTGCAAAAAGCTTATAACCTACTTAGGATGACTAAACTTTAGATATTTTATATAAACTTTTATGTATTTCTGAAAGTTTGTTGTTTAAAAAATTGATATATGTAATCAATATATAAAAAATTATTTCAGATACCTTAAGTTTCTGTTTTTTAAGCTTGAAATTTTGGGTAATATTTTCATTAACTTATTAAAAGACCAACGGGAAACATAAAGGTAAGCTATCAAATGACTAAGAACAGATAGAGTCCTGGATGTAGTAATCATAATCATGGGATAGTGGGTAAATTACTTAATTCCTCTAAGCCTCAGTAATATGAAGACAACAGTAACACGTAACATGGAGATAACAACTCTGATAGGTTGTCAGAGGATTAAATAAGAAAATACAGGGAAAGCCCTAGCACATATACTGTACTCGATAAATATTTCCTGTTAATACTGAGAATAAATTGACCAGCACAGACAAAAATATTCAGAGATGGTTAGTAACTCTAAAATTCAACTTAAATTAGTCTGTAATTTCTTATACACTCCCCAAACAGTATCTCTTTCACAATTGTGTGTGTGTGGAATTAGGAAAGCATATTACTTAGATTCATTAAAGGCTAAACATTCGTTCAGTGTCCACCGTACCCAAGAAAGCTGCAAGAAAGTCCAAAACACAGTGTTCAATATTAAAAGGAGATAAAATCATTTTAATGAAAAACTTCGATCTAAATAGCAGGGATAATTGACTATAAAGTAGGAACCAAATTAAAATTTACCAGAGAAATATTAATACTTAAAAAAGCTGCTTTGATAAAATTAACCCTTGACTTTTATTTCCGTTCCACTCCTACACATGGGGCATCTATTCTTATCTAAATTTTACATTGTCACCTTGACAGGCTGCTAAAGGCAGGAAAACATGCAGACAGAAGAAAAGCACAAAATGTATCATTTCTAAAGTTTGAAATATGTAATAGAGAACTTGGTGATCTTGAAGGACCAGGAGGTATGTACGTCAGCCATACAGGGCTCAATTCTATCCACTGTCTGGGTCTAGTCTTCCTAGAAACACAGCATCTCAGAAGAACCTACCAAGAACTGTTCAAGTACATTGTCATCATTTACACAGTTATATATTAACTCAATCATTCCAACAGCCCTGTGAATTATGGCTATTCCCATATAAGTGCAACAAAAAGTGAACCTTTACTGAGCACTAATTACACAAAGAGAACTAGGGCAATGTCACTGTCAGGCACTGTAACTAGGGGCCAGAAGAAGATATTAAAAAGAAACAACATGGTGACTGCAGTTTAGAAGCCAAGTGGAAATGCTTCTGCTTTGGTGATTGTATTTTAATTCTGTCAATAAATATTTACTGGGTATCTTGCCTTCATGTCTATACGGCCTTCAGGTTCGAAACCCTTTGAAAGTTACATATTATTAGGTTATATCTTAGTCTAACATCTCTGAGAACCTTGCTAGAGATAAGCTGATTTGGGGAATTATTCTTTCAGTTACATAGATGGTAAGCAACCTTTATCTAGATTTTAGATTTGTTTGTAAATTTATTTATTGACTATTTTTAGAGGTAACCCCCCACACCTCCATCGTCTTATGAACTTGAACAATTCATTTAAAACACTTAAAAATCCCTCCTACATGCCTTTCTCCTAGAACCTTGTCTTATCATTTGTCCCCTCTCTGCCTGTTTTTAATCTCCAACAATTCACTATTCACAAGTCTCTTCTCTACCACCCACAAACACATTCAGTCTTTCTGCCTTTCAGATGGGTTACCACCAAATCTCTGCCATCTTCACAGTCAAATAGTGGTTTACTCTCACTGTCTTCACTTTCTTACCACCCATTCATTCAGCCTACTACCACCTGGTTTCTGATTTGACTGAAACTGCTCTTACTAAAGCCACCAATAGCCTCTGGATTACCAAAACCAAGGGATGCATTTTAGTCCTTATTTTACTTAACCTCTCTATTCCACCTGATATTGTTGAGTACTCTTTTCTTGAAATTCTAATAGTGATGCCAAGATGTTATTTCTCTCCATCTTCCTAACCATTCCTTCTCTCAATTGCTGCAGTTTTCTGCTCAATGTCCACCCATACTTGTCTTTTAAACTCTAGATCCATATATCTGACTGCCTGTAGGATACTACCACTTAAATGATCTAAAGAGACCACAAACTCAATACATCCAAAACCTTATCGACCTTCCACCAAAAAAACTGCTTCTTCTCCTTAGTGATCTATCTTGGTAGAGGTACTACTACCAACCGAAGTCAGAAATATGGCAGTCATCTTAGAGTCCTCCCTCTTCTTCACCCTCCAAATATATTCTAATTTCTAAACCTTTCTCTATTCTCACTGCAATTAATTTTAGGCCCTCATAATTTCTCAAGCAACAGGTCTCCCTTCCTTCACTTATGCCCTTTCCAATTCATCCTTTACACTGCTGACAAAATGAAAATTTCTGAAAGGCAAATCTAATTATATTTGTCACTTGTTTAAATCTCTTGAATGAGTGAGTCCCCACCTCATATGGTAGGAATTCTGGGCTTAAATGGAAGCTATCCAATAAATACCCCAAAATTCTGTAGCCTGCACATATGCATTTTCCTAAGGAAAGTGCCCAGATTATCAAAGGTTAACCCCAGACGGTTAAGAACCTTTGGTTCATAGGATTAACTCCAAACCACTCTGCAGGCCCTTTGAAACCTTTCAGAATCATCTCAAACCACACCCTCCCTCCTAGCACATCTTCCAGCCAACTCCAATTTACTTTTAAGTTCTCAAATAGGGCTATGCCGCTTCAACTTTTCACACCACTAAACATTAAGATTTCCTTAGCCTGGAAAGCCACTCCCCAGCCACTTCCCAAGTCAACAAGTACTCATCCTTCAAGTTCTCAAATAGGGCTATGCCGCTTCAACTTTTCACACCACTAAACATTAAGATTTCCTTAGCCTGGAAAGCCACTCCCCAGCCACTTCCCAAGTCAACAAGTGCTCATCCTTCAAGTGTTCTTCCCTCTATGAAATTCTCTCTAGCTCCTCCAAACAACTGATTTCTCTTTCCTTTCACCTACTACACTTTGCCTACACCTTTATTACAGTATTTTTCATATGGCATTTTCATGTCTGTCTTTCTTAATAGATCATGAGGAAAAGACCCTGTTTTATTCATGTTTGTATGCCAGTGCTTAGCACAGCACCAGTATATAATACATACTCAAATATCTGTTGAATATTCACTACACCATTAACAATGAAGAGTCTTTTCACAAAAGGTTCTCCTGTATAATAAGTTGCTCAAACTGAAAGTAGTATTTCCTTAAGAAGCTTAAAAAGGATATTTTTCAAAATATATCAGACCTATGACCACTAATAAACTTACCACTAATGTTTTAAAATATTAAGGAAAAAAGTTGTCTGCTTTTTTAAGATTGACAAATAATATAAGCACAAACATAAACAACTGCCTCTTCATTTAAGTGAAAATTTAAAATTATAAATTTAGTTATAATCCTCAATGCAATTCAATCTACTAGGTGCAAGCCTTTTTCTTAACCTTTATATTGGATTAGCCTACTTAAATGTGATCTTCCTCCTACAATTTAAAATTTTTATATACTCAAATAATACTTTTCTTTATATTTAAATCTGGACCTAGGTTTACAGAACCCTAAGCACGTACATTTACGTGTCTTTAAAGCAGACATTTGTGTGACATCAGCACTTTTGCAGTTCTCAAAAAACACCAAGTAAAACTTTGGGGGAAAGGTAGGAAACTTTGGGTGTAGGTAGGAAATCAGACTGAGTTTCTGTGTTACTCTAAAAAACATCCTCGGTAGGTTATTTAAAACAGGAAATCAAAAGTTTTTACTCTTCACCACTGTTTCACTAAAACACAGGGTTCAAGCGTTAGGATGTAAATGTTGCTGGCTAAAAAAGCAACTTGGCTGCACGCTGGACAGACGCCAGCTGCCTATTAATACGGGCCTGAAACTCAGCCCCGAAATACGTACGAGGCCACGAAGTCTAAAATCAGCAGAGCCTGGTGTATTCGCTAACTCCTCCAAAAGACTGATCACTGCCAAGGTCGGATTAATAAATCGCCTTTGATATTAATGACTGAGAGTGTTCCCAGGGCTGACTGCAGGATGTTGCTGGGAAATACCTAAAACAAACTTGGTGGCGATTCCTAGCACGTGTTTAAGTGGACTGGACCGACGAGCTGCGTTCTGTGCAAAGACCTTGCCCCTCACCGCCCCGCCCCCGCCTCCCCGACCCACGGTTTATTTTTACCCAGTTCTAACTTGCAGCCAGTCTTAAAAGCTGACTAGGGACGGAGGGCTCGTCAAATCGCTTCGGCGGGGCAGCCCCGCCTTCGAGGGGGCGGCCGCGGTCAGCAGGCCAGAGACGCACGGGCGGCCGCGCCCCGGGCGCCGCTCGGGCCGCCGGTTTCGGTTAGACCGCAACAGGAAGTCCCTCTTCCCTCGCGGCGAGCGGCGGAGCCAACGAGAAAGGTGAAGCCCGTTCCCAGCCGGCGACCAGAGGTGAGCTGCGGCGAGGGCGGCTGCGCCCGGGCCAGGGGGCCGAGGGACCGCGACTCCACGCCGACCGCGGCGGCCCCGCCCGCGCGGCCCGGGCCGCGGCCTCCCGTCCCCTCCCCGCCCGGCCGTCCGGTCCCGGCGGGCTGGGCCGCGCCCTCGCTCCCGGGGCCCCTCCCCGCCGAGGGCGGCGGCCGGGCCACACTCACCCACTCGAGGACCTTGATGAAGCCGAGCGGCTCCTTGAGCGGGTTGAGGTTGAGCTGGAAGGAGGACATCCTCTGAGGGAAGGAGGGAGAGAGTCAGGACGGCGGGCGGAGGAGGCGGGGAACCAACGCGAGCGAGCGGCCGGGCGGCGAGGACGGGCGGAGGGGCGGGCTCCGGGAGGCGGGCGGGCGGGGCGGGCGGTTGGGCGGCTCGCCGAGGCGCAGGGGCGGAGACGGAGAGGGGCGGCCGCGGCGGCGGGGCGGGCAGGGGCTGGGAAGGGGCGGCGCCTCCGCGGGTCGCACCTGGCCGAGCCGGCTGATCCGCTGGCGAACCAAGTAGATGTTGGACGCCATGCTGCGAGCGCCGCGCCCCCTGCCCAGAAGCCCGACCCCGGCGCTCGCCTCGTCCCGCGCATGCGCGCCCTCCCCGCGCCTGGGCCGCGAGCGCGGCTGCCCCACGCCGAGCCTTTGCGGTGGGCTGTCTGCTCCCGCCTTCCGGCACCACAGCGCTCTTCCGCCGCTTTCCTTCACGGTTCCCCACTGTTAGATGGATTTATAAAGTATTGACACAGATGAAGCCGCGTTTCAAGGCTGGTGTTAGGGGCCTTTTATTAAAATGGTGGCAAGTTATTGCAGAACCACGGACTTCGGGCGTCCATGCTGTAGGGTATCTCAGAAGCGTGATTCACCAAGCATTCTTACGGAAATTAAGTATACTGTCAAACTTATCATTGGAGTCAAGTGGAAGGATGTAGGACAAAGGTTATATCTAATAGAAAAAGGCTAGGCTGGACAGGCTCCTGACCACCTACCTCTCTCTCCTAGCCTGTTGGTGAAGTCGTCTGCTTGGGGCGCTCTTGGTGTCTTTCTACAGAAGGCTAATTCCTGCTCCCCTTCAAGACTCGGGTTAAGTGACACTTCCCTCCTGGCACCCAGTTATTGGAACCCCGAAGTAGTCATCTCCTTATTGGCTTCCCCAATATCTTGGAAGTTCTTGGAGAGCTGGAATGGTGGCCTATTGGTGTGTATGGTAGAGTGGGTAACACCATGGAACACTTAGTAAAGAAGGAAGAAAGGAATATCCCAATACCAACTTCCAAGTACTTACCTGTATATACTCACTGATTTTCAAAGCACTTACCTATAAATTAGCAGGTTCCTTGCCATTGAAGTTATTCTAGAAGGGTTTGACAACTTACTGAACGTCTTTCTAGGAAGCTAACCCTTTCTGCGTGGAGACCTGATTACTTCTTGTTTGCTTCCCAGGGAGGGTGAAGAATGTGTTTCAACTTTTCCTTGTCGACAGAGATAATTTTACTCTTTTTATCCTGACCCCCGTTCCTCAGTCCCCAGGACAGTGCCTTAAGCTCAGTGGGTGCCTAGTGGATGATTGCAGATTCCTCTTACTAAACAAGGAGGCATCAGAGATGCCCCTCAGGGCTAAATCAGTGGAAGGTGACCATGCGGTGGTACCCAGTGCACCTGAGACCACTGTAAGCGGTACTCCAAGTCTTCCTGCTTCCTCTTTTTTTTTCCTTTTCTACTTTGTTTCTGCACCCTTTCTCCTGGCACCCAGTTGTCGGAGCCCCAAGGCAGTGATCTCCTTACTGGCTTCCTTGCTACTCTTCTCTTTGTATTCTCTTTAGTCCATTTTTCTAAACTTTTCCCCCACTTCTATTGAGGCTTTTGGGTGGGCACCTGGGGCTGGGTTGTGGATAGTACTCCTGTGGGCTTGGGCTTCATAATCACAAAGATTCAAATTAGACTCTAATGTTATTTCCAAATGAGATGTGCACTGACAGAGCGGAGCAATGTTCACCTTGCAACGTTATTAACTTTAAAAATCTAAAATATACTGTAATTTAGTAACCCAGTTTTGACATTTCTCCATTTTTTTCATTTTTTGAAGGTCTCAGAAATTGGAATTGGCTGGGCCCATTCTCAACTTCTGAGAAGCTTAGCTTTCTGTTTCCTCTCTTCTGCCTCTCTTTGCTTCCTCTTCTCTTTCTTGTTCCGCCCACCAGCGGAAGGCATGGTTGTTTCTCCTCAGGAAACCTTTAGTGTTAGACTAAGCACCTTGAACTTTACAAAGTTCTTTTCTTTGGCTGTGTGCCACTAGTTTTTAAAAGAGACCACTTAAGGTGAGCAGAAGAACAGTATCTGGTCACTTGTCAGAACTCATTCACAGGATCTGCCTGGGCAAAACAAAGCAGGAGTGAGCCCCTGCTGTTACCTTCAGTGACATATAGGCCAGCGCTGCTCTGCCAGTCAGCTGAGCTCCAGGGAGCGCCTACTTTCCTGAGAAGGAGCTGGTAGTGGCTGGCGCGGAGCAAGTGAAATCTGATTAGGCAACCAGATAGTTGTGAATTTTTTTAGTCCCGGAAAAACAAGAGTGTTTAAACAATAGCATCTCATTCAAGGCACAACTGTTTAAAATCTGGGAAGAATGTTCAGATGGCTGTTATCACATTGACTACAACACTGGTCATTTTCTGATTTGCATTGTACCCAGGGCTCTCTCTTGAAATCAGATGGGAAACAAAACAAAATGTCCCTAGTACTGTATGCATGGCTTGTTTATTCTGTTCTCTGCAAGTGCAGAACACTGACTTCCTGCCATGGAGAGAGTAGGGTGTGATCGATCTTGGACAGTAAGCTGAGCGGATGAAGTGCTTTGTTTTTAGCATGCTGGTCAGGACTGCCCCAGGATCTGAACTTCTTGTGTCTAACGTAGGAAACCTAAGGAAATGCACTGCCGCCCATCCCTCCTGATTTTTTCCCTGTAGATCTTATGTCAGAACCACCACAATCTTCTCAGTGACATTGTAGCATTTATTAAGAGAGAACAGATCACCAAAGATGATCACCTTCTCTGTTGACCAGTCACATGCCCAGGAAGTCTGTAATATTATCAACAATAAAAATCAATCTTCTAATGTGATTCGAGGAGGAGAAAGAAAGAAATGCCGGAATAGAAGCTGGCTGGGAAAATTCTGATGCTGATGAAATGATGGCAATGGAAATTTGTCTATGATTTCTCCAGGAGGCAGAAGAAACTATTTTTTTCTCCCATCAATTTTTAAAAAAATTTTATTGATGTCATACTAGTTTATAACATTGTGAAATTTCAGTTGTACCTTATTACTTGTCAGTCACCAAATAAATGTGCCCCTTTACCCCTTATGCCCACCTCCCAAACCCCTTCCCCTCTGGTAACCACTAATCTTGTTCTCTTTATCCATGTGTTAGTTTATCTTCCACATATGAGTGAAATCATGGGGTGTTTGTCTTTCTCTGTTTGGCTTATTTCGCTTAACATAATACCTTCAAGGTCCATCCATGTTGTGAATGGGACGATTTTGTCTTTTTTATGGCTGAGTAGTATTCCATTGTATATATACCACATCTTCTTTGTCTGTTCATCAGTCAGTGGGCACTTGGGTTGCTGCCATATCTTGGCTATAGTGAATAATGCTGCAGTGAACATAGGAGTACATAAGTCTCTTTGAATTATTGATTTCAAGTTCTTTGGATAAATACCCAGTAGTGGGATAGCTGGGTCATATGGTATTTCTATTTTTAATTTTTTGAGAAATCTCCATACTGTTTTCCATAGTGGCTGCACCAGTTTTGTGTGAGGGTTCCCTTTTCTCCACATCCTCCCAAACATATGTTATTTTGTGTCTTGTTGATTATAGACATTAGAAGAAACTATTTTATATAGTCTTTTGGTTTCTAGGAAGTTAACTGTAAATGTAATTTTTGTAAATGGAATTTTGCTTTAACTACACTTTAGGAGTTGGCTATTTAAAGGATTCTTTCAGAGAATCTCCTTATGATCATTCTTTATGCTTCATCGGTTTGTATTTTTTATCCTCTCCACCTATCCCCTTTTTTTAAAGCAACAATCGTTTATAATTTTCTTACAAGCTAAATAAATTGGTCTTTGCTTTCTGAAACAGTTTCTTTGATTGTTGTTATTTTCTTAGAAGGAAAAGCAAGATTTTTTGTTTGTTTGTATTTAAACTCCTCTGCTTTATTATTTTTCTTCATTGTTTTTTCTTAATTTTCATTTCCTAGAATGACCAAATGATGAGAAGCCCAGGAATGTATTGACTTTGCCTTTATTATCAAGGCATAACCCTGAGAGAATGAGGAAAGCCCCAACCACCCCACCACCCACCCGTGGAAAGATACGTACCTCCTCCTGCACCGTTACACAGATCCTGAGATACTGTCGTAATACATTCTCTGCGTTAGGTTAGCAGCTTCATGTCTCAAAATACAAACACCCTGGAGAATTATTGCGTTAAATGGTCTATTAAAGCATAACACTTTAATGGAAAATTATCTGATTATTTTTCTCTTGGTAGTGAGAAAAATGGGAGTTTTAATGGGAGTGTAGGAAATAAGGGGTAATCTTGGGATCTGGGGCACCATCCCAGAGGGACAGGCTTACCTACAGGAAAAAGTTCTGGGCTGCCAAGGAGTTGCAAAAGGGATACTGAATGCCTGGGAAGTATGGTGGAGGAGCTTCTCAGTATGGAAGAAAAGGAAAATGGGAAGCAGAAATAAAGCAAACTTGGATTCCTGTACAATTTAGGGAAGCTGAATTTTCTTAGCATATTCAGTTTCAATGGTTGCCAATCATTTGAGAAGAAAGAGAGACCTGAATGGAGACCTCTTCCTTCCAATATTTATTGATCACTCATATGGACTAGGTACTTTGCTAAGTAGAACTTTCCACAAAGTGGAACAAGATATTCTTCTCCTCAAAGAGTTTACATTCTAAAAGGAAAGATAGGCCTAAAGAAAAAAAAAGATAAATGAAAATGTATTTTCAAGTTGTGATATGTGCAATGAAGAACACAAAACATATACTTTTTATATTTTTTGTTTTCTGCTCTACAATTTCACTACCCTGCAAAATCTGTGGTAAAACAGAGATACGTTGGCAATGGCTGCAATCTTCATAATCTACATAATCAACTACTTTTGATTTCTGTCCTATGTAAGTTAGGTCCTATGTAAGAAATCCTATGTAGGATTCCTAGGGATAATCTTATGACCCTCTCAGAACTCTTTGAAATTCTATAGACTAGTATTCTAAACACTGAGGGGCTCTTCAGAGCCAATTCTAATAATTAAGTAGGTGAGGTTGACCTGCCTGTGAGGTTTAAGACCTACTTTCTGTTTGCTGTTCCCACCTCCAGCACAATACCCATGCTTCGGCTACATTTCCAGAAATTCCAGGGTTAAGAATTCTAATAGACTGGCCTCAGGAGAAGAAAACAGAGAAAGTTGATTAGTCATGGAGCTGCTGGTGACAAGAAGGAGAGAGAGGAATAAGGGATACACTCAGAGCCCGAAAAAAACTAAGAAAACTGACTGAAATGCTCCATGTAGGAGAGTGAATCACAGCAGTTCCAGATCGGTAACCCAGGTAAGGAGAAGAGGCAAAGTGGGGAAGAGGATTCCTCCTAAACCTAAGAGTAGAGTGTAGGGAGTCACCTGAGGTCTACTGTTAAAGGAGAACTGTAAATATATCCTATTATAGGCTGTGTGCACAGTCCTAAACATTCTCTTATGCAAGTGATTACTACAGCCTTTAGAAGTAGGAAGTCAGGTAGATGACTTATGTTATTTTTATATTACAAGGATAATTGTACTATAGTTAGTAGAATACTGAGGAACAATGTAAAATATATTTCTGCCTTGTTCTCACATACCTACTAGCGAAAGAGGTAATATGAGGAAAATGAACTAGAGCAATCAAGTAAAACTACTATCTTCTTGGGCCTTTTAGTGGGCACACATTTTTGTGTATGCCCAGGATCCCTTTAAGGGAACACACCTGCCACCCTCATTCCAAAGTATTCCTGGTCAGGTGGTTTGACCCAGGGATGGGTATGTGATCCAGGCTCAGTCAATCAGAGTATTTTATCTTCCTAGTCACAGTGATTAGTTCATGAAAGAGTATGTGATATAAGTTGGACCAGTCAGAAGTCTCTCTGGATATTTTATCAGCTATCCAGAGAAATTCCCTTTCTCTAGGATCATAGGCTCTAAGAACTCTGGAGTTTTGGGGCAGCCAGAGTCCTCCTTGCTGCCACATGGAGTCAACTTAAAGATGAAGCCGACCAGAGACAAGCAATGGATAGGGAGTAGGGAAGAGAGGCCCTAACTGATACTGTATCCATTCTAAGAGATCCTTGTGTGGATGTGGCTGAGTAGAAGGACAGGTTTCTACCAGCCTCTGAGAATGGGCAATCAGGGCTGTAACTCACCCTGGAACAAGTTGTCCTTGTCAGGAGGGGCCAAGCTCTCCCAGGAAATTTACAGTGGAGGGGACTGATGATAGCAGATAGCCAGCTGGGCCTACTTGAAAGTACTGGTCTTTGGGTGACTTCAAGATTAGTGTATACCTGCCCGCTTTCCCTGACGCCTTCCTGTGCCCCTTGCTGCCTCAGGTCAACCTGAGTTACCCAATTCATCTGGTAAAAGAGTGAAGAAGAAATAGGAAGACTGAGATAGCTTCCAAGTCCAGCAGAATTCATCTTATTTTCTCTCTTATGCATCAGACTTTCAGAAGTGTGAAGTCAGGGCCTGTGTCTCCCGCTACAGGACCATCAGGCCTAGCATAGCCCCAGAACTCAGTGAGCACTTCAATGAAGCATTGAATGAGTGAATCTGATATGGAATGTGGAGATAGAGGCCTTGAAGTATTCAGCCTGAGAAATTCATTGCTTTGGATTAAAGCACTGCCTTGTCAAGCATCTTCTTAAAAAATGTAAATACTGGGACAGCCTGGTGGCGTAGCGGTTAAGTTTGCACGTTCCGCTTTGGTGGCCCAGGGGTTTGCCTGTTCGGATCCTGGGCGCAGACCTATTCACTGCTCATCAAGCCATGCTGAGGCGGCGTCCCACATAGAAGAACTAGAAGGACCTACAACTAGGACACGCAACTATGTACTGGGGCTTTAGGGAGAAAAAAGAAAACGAGGAAGATTGGCAACAGATGTTAGCGCAGGGCCAGTATTCCTCAAAAAAAAAATGCAAATACTCAGAGGAGACATAACATCTTTCTCTGTCAACCAGTAAGTCTCATTTTTGGCAGTTATCAGAACAAGGGAAACTATAAAAATTGGATTTTAGAGAATGCTCTTAGTGTGATAGGGCACAAACTGGTGTTACTAAATTGGAAATTTGGCATTATTGCCTGAAGTTTAACATTCATATACATATGACACAACAAGGGATGGACCTCAGGGAAATTTGTGCAGATACACAACAGGAGACATGTGCAGGAATGGTGATAGCTACACTGATCACAATGCAAAACCTGGAAACACACCAAATGCCTGTCAACAGGAGAGTGGATGGATGAATTGTGATATATTCACATAGTTGAATATTATATGGCAATAAAAACAAATGAACTACACTAATTCACAACAATGTGGATAAATCCTGGCTATGAAACAATAAAACATGAAGTGAAGAAAGTAAATGCCCAAAATGTATACAACATGGTATAATTTTTATAGAGTTGAAAACAACTAACATAAGAATATACTTTATATAAACATGTATAGATGCAATAAAAGCAAAGAATTCTGGATGATGGTTATCTTGTGTGGGGAGAGGCTGGGAATGGGATGGGGGACCACTGGTTAGACAAAGGTTACGTCAAATTTCTAGCTTTTGTTTTGGACGGTAGGCTTGTAGGTACTTATCACATTATTAACCAAGTAAATAAGTAAAAACAAAACCAGAAAGCCTGGGTTCCCTAGGAAACAGCCTGATGCTGGTGCTTTATTTGGAAAGTGCAATCTCAGAGCAATGATGGTGAGAGAAAAGTTGAAGGGAGGCAGGAGGGATGGGGAGCAATGCCAGGGGATGCCTTAGCAGTGCTTCACGATGAGCTCTGAAGACACAGGGCTGGGTAAGTCAGCGGGTGTGTCTTTTCAGCCATGTGGCAAGTCTTCAGGGAGGATGTTGAGAGAGATCATGCCTTGGAGCAGTCCTTGGGAGGGAGGAGGAAGAGGAAAATTGTCAGACTGGGTCTCTCCAGTGGGAAGGTCACTTCCCCTGGGCACCACTTCTGGGTTGCTTCTCTGGCCCCTTTTGCTGGCAGTTAGGGAAAGCAGGTCTCATGGCCTGCATTTTAGCTAAGTCCACAAGCGGTGGTAGAAGCCAAAATCTCAGGGCATGTGGCTTATCAGCCCAGCTGTCCAATAGCAATAAAGGGAAGGTCCTCACCCTCCCAGGCGAGACTCTGGTTGGCGCCAGGTGGAGTAAGTTCCTGGGCTGTAGAGGCAACTGAGCTAGAGCTGGTAGCTGAGGGACCAGACCAGAAGGGCACCGAGGGAAACTAAGAAGTGCATAAATGTGTCCAGTATGAGCAAGGGCTTAGGAGTCAGACCCAGGTTTGAATATCCACGTGAATTTGGATAAGTTCCTGAACTTCCCTTGAACCTCACATGGAATACGGGAACAGTAATAACCACCTCCACGGGCTGTTGTGAGAATCCCAAAGAGATCATGTGTATAATGCAAGCAGCAGGGTCTTTCGCACCTAAGAAGTCCTCAAAAAATGGTATTCACCTTTCTCCTACCCTATGCCATGAAACATAATTGAGATAGTACTGGCTGGGGGGCAGGCCTGGCTTCATTCCTCTTCTCTTCTCCTTGTCCCACCCCACCCTTTTCCTGACCCTGGGCAGACCAAGACACTGGGCACATGTTATAGGATGAAAAAGAAAAGACAATTTTTACCTCTTTCACAACGTCAGTAGTCCTGGGGCTGTACTGCTCCTCTGTGCTCTCAGTTTGAAAAGCTATTGGGTTTAAAGAGGTGTCCCAAACAAAGATGGGTGCTTCAAGCAGGCAAATAGTTTGCCACCTCCTCAAAATGGTATTCTTCTACTATTTACTTTGGTTGTGGGCAGAGCTGGCCCCGGCAGGACGAAACCGCCTTTCACCACTGTGTCAGGGGTTGGGCATGTGGACCTGAGGTCAGCGATGGCAGATTTCCAATTCATTTCAGGGATGTGTTAACCCCTTTATGACTTGCTACCTTGGCCACCTGTCCACTTGGTCATTCCTTTATGTGTCTAGAGCCCCTAAAGGAGAACTCGGTCAGCCAACCTCTTGGTAGCTGATAGACACCACTTTAATTCAGGAGCCCCTTTCTTTTTGGCCATATAAGAACGTCCATTTCCTGATTTGCCTGCCTTATACAATCATGTGCCAGTGTCTTTCCTAACACCTCCATGGGTTCTTGTGTTTGAATACTTGCCTAAAATAAATGCACACTGCTATTTTGCGGGTGGAATGTAGTATTGCGCAAGTGGAGGTTTTAATTTTGTAGATTTAGATGAGTGACTTTCTTGTTCTTAATTTGTTTTCTAATTTGGGGGTAAAATGAAGTTATGTGGGGGCTAGAAGAAGCTCTCAAAAGGGGCTCTCCTTATCATTAATGCATATTTTACACATGCCCCAATGCCAAGACACTCCTTCTCAGAGCCTTTTTGAAGACACAGAACATTCCTAATTGCTAGGTTGCCTCTCTTTGAGTTAACCCCGTGGCCTCCACAAACATGTAAAAAATTCTTGAGGAGTGGCACTCCTGCATGCTCTTCGCAAATTTCCTTTGGCTTCCCCCTCCTGGCTCACTTCCTTTGTCCACAGATCCAATTTCTTTCTAGTAGGCAGTGGGCAATTTAAAGACTTCACACCACTGACTTCAAGTATTACTAGAGAAACGATCTTCTGCCTGTTCCTGTAATACCTCTTGGGCCCCCCCAAGAGCAAAGCCTTGAATTCTACTACCGGGACTTCTTTCATGTGGCTAAATTTTGATTGTTCCTTAAAGATCAATGTCCTGGAGGACCAGCATTTTAAGCTGTCCTAAGTCATCTGTATCTTGCCTGTGAATGGCGGGCAGCTCGTGTCAGCGGAGGCTCTGAGGACAGCTGCGGCATGGAGGAGGAGAGCCTGTAATTAGGGAGTTGGGATCCAGAGAGCTTCTGCAGCTTCCTCTATGATGGAATGTCAGGGACCTGCTTACAGGTGGTAAGTAATGCACGGACCTTGAACTCCCCCTCTCTTGCTGGCATAGCTGCTCTTGCCTTTAACTTTCAAATTAGAAATGTTTGTTTATGGTAGCAATGGAAAATAGTGTAGGTTAGTGAAGTAGCAGAGGTTGGCGAACCCATAAAAAGTAAAATACCAGAAAAGTGTCACCTAAAATGCAATGTTAAAAACAGTTAAACATTAACATAACTTTGAGAGCCAAGAAAAAAGGCTCCTCAAGGGAAGAAACATATACAATGATATTTTCTGCTCTTTTTTTTGCCCCATGGTATGAGGCCATCTTTTATGAAGGTCATCTTTTATGAAAATCAATAACTTCAACTCACATTAAGATGTCTCTGAGGCAGTGTGAGATTATATGGTAAGTAAACAGTAGGCAGATACTGAACCAAAGGAAGGGAGCAGTTAGGAATGCAACTAGCCCAGCATAGGTGCTCCACTTTAATCAGATTCCTCACTCTCTGTGGGACTCCCTCTTGGGCCGGGACTTGATTGAGCTGCTGGATGAAAGGCGTGAGAGCTGAGCCTCATCGTCTTCCATTTCTAATCTTAGAGAATCCATTTATTCCTTTTATCAATTGTCAGGACCAGTCTCAGAAAATGTTGAGAATTTGGTATGAATAATAATTACTAATATTATATGGTTCTTTGTACTTTGCAAAGCATATTTACATGCATTATGGCATTTAGTCATCCCAACCACCCTGTGAGGTAGGCATTATTATTATATTGTTATTAGCACAATTTTGTACCTGTGGAAACTGAAGCTTAAAGAGGTGATGTGACTTGTCTAAAGTCATAGAGAAAGGGGATGGCTCTAAACTCAAGTTTTCTGGCCCCATGTCCTGTTGCTCCACAATTCACATTGAGTCTGAGGAGATATCAGTTGTCCACCAGGCTCCCCTCACTCTTACTTTATTAAAAATAATGGTGGTAATAGTGGCCGACATTTTGGGGTAGTGAAATGATGCCAGGCACATCTCATTTAATCCTCATACCAATCCTCTGATACAGACTTTTTAAAAAAATATTTTATTTTAGATGCATATATATATATATATATATATATTTTTTTTTTTTTTTTTTTGCTGAGGGAAATTCGCCCTGAGCTAAGATCCATTGCCAATCTTCCTCTTTTTGTATGTGAGCCACTGCCACAGCATGGCTACTAACAGATGAGTAGTGTAGGTCCGTGCCCAGGAACCAAAGCCTGGGCTGCCGAAGTGGAGCGCCACAAACTTAACCACTAGGCCACCGGGGCTGGCCCTGATACAGATTTTATAACTGAACTTATTTTATTGTTGAGTAAACTGAGGCTCAGAGAGGTTAGGTATGTTGTCCCAGGTGCATAGCTAGTAAGTGATGGAGACAGAATTCAAATCCAGGCCTGTTTGGTTTGTCAGCTCTTAACCACTCCACTCTATGACCTTGCTGTGTCCTTTGGTTTCTCTTTCAAGGTTTCTGGCTCTTTCCAAATGTCTGATTCAACACAGCAGAAGCACACATGGTGCTTTCAGGGGCAAAGAACCGAACCACACGTTGGGGGAGGACACAGAGGATGAACAATAGATCCTCCAGGACTTACACCAGTGGGAACCGCAGCTGACCTGTAGGACAAAGCTACAATAAGGAATGCGTTAGTCAGGAGGGCATGGAGCCCATTGTGGGAAGAGGAAACACCAGACTGACCAACCCACACTGAGGCATCAGGGACTTACTCTGGATCTTCTACCCTGAATCATTCGAATTTTATAGGAGGATAGATGCTTAACACCAAGGCATCCCTTACTGGTAACGACCTATGACCTAAGGCACAGCAGAGGGCGCAATGTTGCCAGTTGGGTGTGAAGGCAGCAGCCTGTTCTGAACTGAGGGTTGTAAGACCCTCTGGTTGGTTACAAACGCTCCAGTCCTGAGTAAATCCTAAAAGACAAACTTCTTTGAGGTAAAGGTCATAATACACTGAGAGTTTTGCTTTGATTAAAAATAAGAAAAAGTCCTTAGCCACCTTTTCGTGATATTTAGCTCATTCTCTTGCTGATTGACACTGACAGAGGGGTGGGGGATGTTGGTGAGAGAAGGTCTAGGAACGAAACAATTTGTCCAATCCCATGAAAGGAAACCCTTTAAATGTTTGCAGGAAGTGGGAGGATCCACGTGCCTTTCATCTTCCTCATTCCCTAGGGAAGCAGTAGAGTGCTTTTTCTTGGTCCTGGCTCGTGGTTCTCAGCCCTGGCTGCTCCTTAGAATCACCTGGGAGGCTTTTAAAATCTACCCGTGCCTGGGACCCACCACCCAGGAATCTCTGGGGGGTGCGGCCCCGGTACTGTAATTTTTTTAAGCTCCCCAGGTGATTGTGAAGCACAGAGGGTATTACTGCTCTAGAATTTCACACTCAGAAATAGAGAACTGACACAAGTGTCCAATTAAACTTTCTACCATTTTGGTGAGTTTGGAAGGGAAACAGGCATTGTAGACCGATTTTAAAGGGGGGAAGAGAGGCAGAGAGAGGAAAAGCGATTTGCCAGGCCAGAAGACGGGTAAGGGCAAAGTTGGGGTAGGAGGCAGCCTCTTTTTCTTTCTGTTCTCCTACATCCTTCTTTCTGGTAGTATATTATAGTATCAGTTGTTCTGATAGCTTTCTATGTACTCAGGCAGGAGATTTCTACTCCTTTACTGGGTGACCTTTCCAATTAGACCTATACTACTGTTTGAATGGGTTTCTTGGTATGGAAACCGAACTCTTTCTTTTGTAATTCTTAGCTCTTTGCAAGCTCGAGCAGGGGGTCCTGAGACTTGCACATCCATTTAGAAGGAGCACCAAGGGACCACGCTTGGTGCATTCTGTGCAGAGCAGAGCATGTGCACGTGCACTGAAAATGCGTCAGTGAGGGTGGAATTCAGACCTGACTCGGTCTCTGCTTTCAACCCAGCTGTAAACCCAGGATGTGTTCCCCTGGATCTACAACAGTTAATTCTTTTAGAACACATTGCTAAATCCCCCAGGAGGCTTGGCCTGCAGAGGCCACCTGAATTGCCGCCTGCTTCAAGGTGCACTCATGTTTCTTGATTTAACTGGGTCAGTTCAGTTGTTTATTTTTGCCATTTGATTTCAGGGCAGGGCTGGCTTCAGTGTGCTGGCAATTCCCAGAGAGTGCAGGCTCCGAGTGACTGGGGCAGGTGTTCAGGAGCCCCCAGTGACTATTATTTAATTTTGTTCCTCCCCTTGCCTCATGGTTAATGTGTGAGTTGTTATGTGACCGAGTTCTATTTTTAACTGCAAACATGCTCTGTTTAACTGGAATCATGTTCTTTAGACACTGCATTATGCAAGCTGGCTCCAAAGTTTGCCAGGAGTGCTAAACTAAACTGTGACAATTCCCAGCTGTAGTCATCGAAACCCCCACAGTGAAGCGAACAGCGTGCTTACTTGCTGCAAGATAGGGTTTCAATTGTGTTAAATAACTGTCTGGTGCTACCTGATAAGAAAGCCATGTCTGGCCACTTCAATCAGCTTCTCTCATCTTGTCTCCTGTCTAATCCCACAATAAATCCTGTGGGCCTTGGGGGAGGGCGTTAAAAAGGCTTCTGGTGAAGAAGATTAAACTTGAAACAAGTCATAATGAGGCACAAGCAAGGTAGTGCGCATTGTCCTGTATCTTCTCAGTTTGTAAGCAGGAGGGGAGAAAAGATGGTTTGGATGGACGGCATCCAGTTGAGAAGCTGCTCTGATGAAGGTGTTCCTGCTGAGCTATTCGTTATCCTAAAGTGAATACATTAGACAAGTCCACTGGTGGGTTCTCAGGTTTTTCCTTGGGGTAATCATAGAGGAGTGGCTTTCAAGAATTGTACAGAGCCAGGGATCTTTTCCTCTGACTTCTTGTGGAGTCCTGGTGTCTGGCTTATTATCCAAGATGACGCAGAGAAGGGGCAGAGCTAGCAGTCTCTGAAGGGAAAATGTTAGTATCAGTCAGGCTTCTTTGGTGGCGAGCAACAGGAATCAACTTATTAAATAAGAGTTAACCTACTTAAGAAGAAGAGGACTTTTTTGTGTGTGTGAGGATTAGCCCTGAGCTAATATCTGTTGCCAATCCTCCTCTTTTTGCTGAGGAAGATTGGCCTTGAGCTAACATCTGTGCCCATCTTCCTCTATTTTTTATATGTGGGACGCCTGCCACAGCATGGCTTGATAAGCGTTGCATAGGTCCGCACCTGGGATCCGAATCGGCGCACCCTGGGCCGCTGCAGTGGAGTGTGCAGACTTAACCACTACCCCCTGGGCTGGCCCCAAGAAGGGGACTTTTTAGAAAATAAGTTCTATGAGAGCAGGGGCTAGCTTGTTCACTGCTGTTTCCCCAGTATAACAGTACCTTGAATATAGTAGGCACTCAGTAAATGTTTGTGGACTAAAAGAAGATATAGGGTGATCAAAGAATTGTTGGGAAGGCTGAGAATCAGTTTCAGAAAAGGGTAAGGATGAGAGCATCTCTGGAGGGGTTTAGGTAGCAAGAACTGGGTCCCTGACAGTCATCAGGACATCACTGCTGGAATGAATGCTCTCCAACTGTTCGAACATTTTTGAGTGTCTATGCTCATGTATCAAAATCCAGAAAGAGAGTGTATTAGTCAGAGTTTTCCAGAGAAAAACAGAATCAATAGGAGACACACACACACACACACACACACACACACACACATAGAGAGAGAGAATTTATGATAGGGAATTGGCTCACACAATTATGGAGGCTGGCAAGCCCAATCTGCAGGCTGGGCTGGCAGGTTGGAGCTGGAGACCCAGGGAGAGCCTATGTTCCAGTTCCAGGGCTGTCAGGCAGGAAGAGTCATGCTGCAGATGAAGCCCAAAGGCAGTCTGCTGGAAAATTCTCTCTTATTCCTGTGATAGTAGGTCTTTGTTCTATTCTGTCCTATTCAGGATGGGACCCACCCACATATGGAGAGCAATCTGCTTTACTCCACTGATTAAAATGTTAATTTCATCCAAAAACACCCTTGCAGAAACACCCAGAATAGTGTTTGACCAAATGTCTGGGTATGCCATGGCCTAATCAAGTTGACACATAGAATTAATCATCACAGAGAGGGAGAAGGAGAGCGAAACTGGCCTAGCTTGAGTCACGTCACCATCATCTTGGCAAGTAGAAGGCAGGGGTGTTTTATTTGGCAGTTTCAGAGGCTTTGCACAATGGGGCAGAACTTATTTCCCAAAGGGAAAGTGGGGAGATGTTACCAGGAGAAAGGGAAATAGATACTGGGAAGCCACAAGATACCAACTGGCTCTTCTCTCAGGAGAGTCTTACTTTGTCACTTGCTTCTGTGTGGCTTAACATCAAACACATCTCTCTGCTTTGCTTTCTCCAACTCCTCTGTGTGAAAGGGAGAGCAGCTGGGATGGGGAGAGAAATCATTTCTGTCCCTTTGCCCCTTCACCTCCAGTCTTGAGTAGAGGTGACTGAGGGTAGATCACCAGCTCTGGGCCCTTACTCTTAGAGGTCTGTGCTATCGATTCAGCACTCAAACGCTGGCTCACTCTAGAAAGGTCCCCCTACGTTGTAAAGGGTGTTCACAAGACATCTCTGCCCCAGAAGAGTTTCAATCTATTGCACTCCGTGTATTTTCCTTCTTCTCCATTCTTTCCCTACTAGATGTATCGTGTGGCTGTGCTTACTGCAAACCCATGTAGTGGAATTAAAAAGGCACCCCTTCCTCAAGGTACTTTATATCCATTGGTCAGAAATTGTCATAATGTACTGATTTTGTCAGAACAAGATACTGCTATATACCAGAAAGTTGTCACGATAAGCGTAAGTCTACCATGTTTACAACGTGAATGATGCCTCTTTGGATATGGCACCCTTGTGCAGTGTACAATTTGTCCATCTGTACATGGCAGGCCTGAACTACCAAGGGAGAGGCAGACCACCAGAGGCCAGAAAAGCACACTCGTCCAATGCTCTTGTGAATGGTGTGTGTCTGTGGGGGACTGGGGGTATGTTCCCTTTCTTTGGGTTCTGATCAATAGCTGCCACTGATGAGAGTCAAGACACAACTGTGAGTCCAAGACTCCTCTAGTATGGCAAGTCCACCATACTCCCCAAAGAAACTGCCTGTGAAGAATTAGGGAACACTGCTCTCCTCTTGGGGGAATTCCTGGGAGACAGACATGGCTCAGACCAGACCAGGGGGAGAGGCAATGGGCAGATATTGCCACTCCAGGGCACATCCACTGTGACGTCCTCTTCAGAGGTTTGTAAGCCTGACTTCTGAGTAGTACATTTTGTAGATGGACCGACTCACTGCAGATTCCATGGATTCCTGGTGGGGTAGACAAGATCAATAGCCTAAAATGAAAACAGGTAAGATAAAAATTAATAGAAATTCTAATGTTTTTCCCATATCTCAATGGACCATGTTGTACACATCCTGGGGTAGGCACAACCCACTTTGTGGACCAGATCTAGAACCCGTTACTCCCCTTACAGCACCTGTGCAGACAAGGCTAATTGATTACAACGCTCCCCTGAGCCTGGAGGCATTCTCATACTCCGTTACAGTACAGTGATCGCTGGGTTGGGGTTGGCAAACTGTGGCTTGAGGGCCTTATCCAGCTTGCTGCCTGTTTTCATAAATCAAGTTTTATTGGGACACAGCTACACTCACTCGTTTACATATTATCTATGGCCAATTTCGTACTCCAATAGCAGAGCTGATTAACTGTGAGACCATACAGTCTAAAAGCCTGTGAAAACTCATAAAGGGAAACCTCATTTAAAATGGAGTTGGCAGGCTAGAAGGTGGAAACCTCATGGGCTGCCACTGGACCTCAACTACAGAAAGGATTGTCAATTACAGACCCCAACAGGAAGAGATGTACATTGCATCCCCAACAAGAAATTGACTACCCCAGAAACTCAGCCAATGAGAAACCATCACCACCCTGAACCCTCACTTTCCAACAATGGGCTTTTGTTCAAAACAAGCCCTGGAGACTTCCTCCTTTTTCTCTATAAAATAACTTTCCTCTCCTTTGCTTGCTGGACTTGCCTATGGCTTTTGCTATGGCTGGCTTGTCCCAAATTGCAATTCCTTTGCTATTCCAGAATAAACCTATTTTGTTGGTTAAAAAAATGGGCTGTTTTATTTTCTTTAGGTCAACAAGCCCAAAATACTTATTATCTGACTCTTTACAGAAATGTAAGAAAGCCGACCCCTGTTTAGGCAGTCAGTAGTGATCACTGTGTGTTGGTAATGAAAGGTGAAACTTGTTTGCTCTCCCTGCTCTCAAGTTAGGCTCGAGTTTGGAGAATAGCTCATTGTGCTAATGAAGTCAAGCTTGGCCTTGCTTTCTTCCATGGGTACTTAATCTTTGCTAGCTTTTTTAAGAAATCTAATCCATTGGTCACAAGGACCCAGAAGTAAGTGTGGATCAAACTGGTCACCTAAAGTCCATGTCCTACACAGTATGGTCAGCAGTGTCCACTCCATCCTCAGCTCCTGTGCTACTTGCTCCTCAGCAGAGCTAACACCAACAGCCCCAAGGCCTCCTCCGCTGGAGGGCTGCAAAGATGCTGCACATCACCAACGGGGCCATGAGGATCTGTGCCAAAATGTTTGGATTTCTCAAGAGGAATTTTTTTTATTCAAGATTTGAGGTGGTGGTTGGGAAAGGAACTGAAATGGTTTATTTCCACTAGTCCTGACAATTCCCAACTCTGACAACACTCCCTTACCCTTCCTCTTTGGCTTTGGCCGTTGGGAGTGGGAAAGGAGAAAAGGGGTAAGAGCTGCTAAAGGAGGTAAAGAGAAAAAGGCAGAGTCAGAGGGACGTTCTGAAAGATTGAAAGTGTCTATACCGAGGTGGTTGAGCTTGAACCTAAATAAAGTCCACAGGTTTGGGCAATTCTCACAAACTGTCAGGGACCAGCCTGAGTCCTTACCCAGGGTCTGAGAGATCTCTCTGCAGGGAAGGGCGCAGCAAACGAGGCTGGTGAAGCCACTCTGCAGTCGCTGCAGAGGCTGTGAGGTCTGTCAGCGGCTCTGCCTCCCGGCCCCTCTCCCTGAGCGCTGTCCCTCCCTCTCCCCACCCCACGCCCCACCGCTGCGTCCAGTTTGGAGAGGGGGAGAGGGCCTGAGAACTGGAAGTAAAAATGGCAAAATCTGCTCCTTGAAAGCCATCCCCCCCTGCATAAGAAGACTACTGTTTTGGTCACGTCTAATGGACTGTAACACAAAAAGGCAGGTGCTCCCTCTTTTCTGGGTGGGCACCTGTGGCTTCTGAACATCACGTGCCCAGAAGACTCGGCATTAGGCATCTGTGGAGCACCTCAGACTCGGGTGACAGCTGCTCTGTTGTGGCCCCAGGAGCCACATTTCTGCAGCTTAGCAGGAGCAAAGGGCTTGGGAGAGGGTTTTCTTGGAGAGAGCCAGAGCGGGAGAAAAGCAAGTGGTGGACACTGCGTTTCCCGGCAGGACTTGCTTCTGTGTACACGTGAGTACGTTGGTTTGGATAATACTCAACTCCAGCTAATTTAAGGCTGGCTCACACGTGCTGTTCTGGCTGTCTTTTCATTTTTGTTTATCCCTGCACCCCCTCTTTCGGGAACTGCTGCTTTCCCATTCCATGAGGTTCTAGTGGACCAGTTAATTGTGTGGCTCTGGCTTTCCAGCCACAGAGGTGGTCCCTGCTGGGAGAGAGAGTCCTCCCTGGGCTCCCACACGCCGTGCTGTGTGTGCCAAGAATGCAAAATCCTGACCACTCTACTATCTCAGCCAGCTCTTGGGGTTGTTTGTGCAGCTGGTGACCTTGTGAGACAAAAGACTGTCTCTCCTTTGAAGAGCAGGCTTGGTTGCTATAAAAGCAGTGGATTCCCCAGCTCCGTGATCCTCAGCTGTGGTGCACGCCCACTGCCTGCTTGGTCGCCCTCTGGGTTAGGCCGTCTGGCTGCTCCCAGGAGACTTGGGGAGGACCCATGCAGAGATGCTGTTGTTCCTGTTGGGCGCTGTGCTGTGAGTCATCAAGTCTCTTGTCTGACACATCCCTTGTCTTCTGGCATGAAACAGCAACAGGCTAACTCATTAGCTTGAAAGGAGGGTAAAATCTAATGACGGAGAGGGTGGACGTTTGTTTTCTGGAAATGGACACAAACAGGGCTTCTCTAAAGTCCATTTTAGGGATTGATGTGGATCTAGAAGAGAAAATATCGAGCATTTCCCCGAGTTTGCCAATTGTGTAGACAATGATCTGGCAGCTATAAATGTAGGGTATTGATTCATACTTTACAAATGTAGTTGCTACACCTGTTACTCAGATCCCTTCCCATTTAGGGCATGGGTGTGCTGTAAGTTGTAAATATGAACGCTGATTCAAATGCTAACCTGCTGTGTGCTCTCTGTCCCCTCCCAGCCCCCATCTCCACCTGTATGCAGTGAAAACCATTGCATACTGACCTCCTTCTGTCGGTGAGGGAAGTGTGTGTGGGTGTAAGTGAATTTCCTCCCCTCAGTTCCCAGAGCAAGCTGACCAAAGTGTAAAGTGGATACCATAGTAGAGCTAACATTTCTGTATCCTGGGTCCTGCGTAGCCTAGGGTACACGTCCACAGGCACTGAAACTGCCGTGGCGTTGAACTTGTGTCTGAACAGCTCAGCCCCTGCCTCTGCAAGGACACCTGCCACACCCCCCTTCTCCCCACACCCCCGACTTGAGAGGGAACCCTCTGAGCCATCAGATGCAATGCCTGGGTTTTGCCACTAGATGGACCTCTAAGTATTTAATTTCCAGCCATCAGTGTGGGTTTGCGGTGGTGGTGATTTTTACATCAGAATTCAGGTCCTAGGCTTTATGTAATTCAGATTTTGGTACTATATGAAAAACTCCTGTGGTTCATTTGAGACATCCTGACTCACATTGGTGAGTATGGTAAAGACAGGTATAAAACCCAGATTTTGTTGGTGGGGGTGTTCTTTAGTAAATTGTCCACCCAGGGGTGGGGTGAGTCCTGTTGTGCTTCATCTGCTCAGAAGGGCACCTTTATGTACTTTTCACAAAGGCGCCACACGTCCTAATGCTGGCCCTGGTTTGGGCCACGAGGAGAAGTGCGGAAGCCTCATGCCCAACCTCTCTCCCTTCAGTTACTGAACCAACACCAGCAGCCACTTACCTGGAGATTCGCTGTTAGATGAGAGAAAATGAAAACCACGCCTTGTTCCGCTGGTTTCTATTACAGCTGAATGAAATCCCTTACTGATGAACGAAAAACGGAAGGAAAAGCTCCAAGTGAACAGAACCAGGAGAGCAGCTTTCCTTCGGGGAGCATGGGATGATGCGTCTGGCCTGGGTTTGAGGTCCAGAGCTCTTATCTCGTTCTGTGCCCTTGAGCCAGTCACTCTGCCCCAAGGCCCAGTGTCAAGGCAGGACCACCATGCTCTGAGCCCCCATCCCCCACAAGTGTGTGACATCCTCTCTGTTCTGCCATGGGCCACAGGCAGTGGGTATGGCAAGGACAGGAGATTGTCACCTCCCTCACAGAGCCACAGGCTGGGGGAATAAGAATTACCTCTCTGGTAGGATGGTACATTTCCAAAAAGAAATAAATAACTTTAAGCTATTTCATGGACACCACAGCTCAAAGTCTGATGACAACAGACCAATCCCTCTGCAGCGAGGCCTGTGGAAATCAGCAAGTTTCCCCGAGAGAGCGCTAGAAACCTGCTGTTTCATTTCAAAGGCCCTCTTCCTCCGGGCAAACATGGTGGAAATGAGGCCTGCCCGATAGTGCTGAGGGATTTTAGGCCAGAGTTTTATTTTTTCTGCAGATAGTTTTTGACATTTATTTTAATTCTCTTTATTGTGAACTATAACACACCTATAGAAAAGCATATTAAACATAATGTACAGCTTAATTTTTTTAAAAGTAAAAACCTTCTCAGATCAAGAGAATAAAAAATGCTAGCCCCCTGGAGCCCTCCTGCATATCCTTTCTCAACTGCAGTTCCCCCTTTCAAAGGTAATCACTGTCTCTACTTTTTTTTTTTTTTTTTTTGCTGAGGAAGATTGGCCCTGAGCTAACATCTGTGCCCATCCTCCTCTATTTTGTATGTGGGATGTCACCACAGCATGGCTTGATGAGCAGTGCATAGGTCTGTGCCCGGGACCCGAACCTGTGAACCCTGGGCTGCTAAAGTGGAGTGTGCAAACTTAACCACTATGCCACCAGACCAGCCCCTTACTGTCCCTACTTTTATGCTCATTCACTTCTTTGCTTTTCTTTAAAATTTTATACTACATAAATATACATCCATGGACACTATTGTTTGATTTTTACCTTTTATTGAAATTTTTTAGAAATGGATCCATACAGTATGTATTCTTTATGTCTGGTGGCTTTTACCAACATAGTGTTTGTGAGATGCGTTCATGTTGCACACAGCTGTAGTTAATTCATTGTGACTGTTGTATAGTGTCTTATTGTATGAACAATCAATAGGTTTTTACAAATTTGCTTGATTGTGGACATTTGCTCGTTACCAGTTAGGGGATTTTATGAAGACATCTGCTTGGAGCATTCTCGTCCATGTCTCCATGTACTCAAGTACACACATTTAAGTTGGGTAGATACTTTGGATTAGAATTGCCAGATCACGGGATATGTTCCTTCAACTTTGCTAGATGATGCCAAAGTGATTCCGTCCGTCCATTCATGCTCCCACAGCTGTGCACAAGAGGTCTCCGTGCTCCACATCCTCGCTGGCACTTGGTGATGCTAGTCTTTGCAAGTTTAGCTTTTCTGTTGGTGTGCACTGTGTGTGTGTGTGTGTGTGTGTGTGTGTGTAAGAGATTTTTTTAACCTAATATTATTAACTTAATTTTTATGAAAAATTTCAAACATAAAAAGAATAATACAGAGAACACTCACATACCTACTACTAAGTCAATAATAATTAACATTTGGCATATTTGCTCTTTTATCTGTATCAATTTATTATCTATTTTGTGGCTGTCAATTGTATGAAAACAGCAGTCATGATGACACTCGTAAATACTTCACCATGACTCTCCTAAGAGGGATACTTTACTATTTAATCACAACAACCAAGAAAATTAATAATTACTTAATATAATATTTAGTCCACATTTAAATTTCCCCAGTTGACGTGAACATGTCTTTTATAGGTAGTTTTTTTTTTTTTTTTTTGTGAGGAAGATCAGCCCTGAGCTAACATCCGTGCTAATCCACCTCCTTTTTGCTGAGGAAGACTGGCTCTGAGCTAACATCTATTGCCAATCCTCCTCCTTTTTGTTCCCCCAAAGCCCCAGTAGAGAGTTGTATGTCATAGCCGCACATCATTCTAGTGGCTGTATGTGGGACGCAGCCTCAGCATGGCTGGAGAAGCGGTGCATTGGTGCGCGCCCGGGATCCGAACCTGGGCCGCCAGTAGTGGAGCGCGCACACTTAACCGCCAAGCCACAGGCCTGGCCCTCTAGGTAGTTTTTTGACATCAGGATCCACTCAAAGTTTATACATTGCATTTGGTTATTGTGTCTTTAGTCTCTTTTGTTTTATTTTGTTTTCATGACACTGATCTTTTAAAAAGACCAAGCCAGTTGTCTTGAAGAAGCCTCACATTTTGCATTTGTCTGATGTGTCTTCTTGGTGTCTCACCTGTTCTCTGTTACTTCTTATAAACTGGAAGTTAGGTCTAAAGGCTTGATTAAGTTAATCTCATTGCGGTTTTAACTCACATCTGTTGGATTTCTTTTTTTTTTTTGGCAGGGAAAGATTCACCCTGAGCTAACATCGGTTGCCAATCTTCCTCTTTGTTTTTTCTTTTCCTCCCCAAAGCCCCAGTGCATGGTTGTATATCCTAGTTGTATGTCCTTCTAGTTCTATGTGAGCCACTACCACAGCATGGCTACTGACAGACAGGTGGTGTGGTTCTGTGACTGGGAAGTAAACCCAGGCCACCGAAGCGGTGAAAGCACCGAACTTGAACCACTAGGCTGTCAGGGCTGACCCTCACATCTGTTGGATTTCTAATGAGATTGAGCACCTTTTCATATACTTACTGGCCATTTGTGTTTCTTCTCTTGTGATGTATTCAAGTGTCTTGCCTATTTTTCTACTGTTGTTCCTTTTTCTTATTGTCTTGTATGAGCTTTTTATTCTAGATATGTGTTGAAAATGTCTTCTTCCACTCTGTGGTTTGCCTTTTTTCTTTTGTAAGGATACTTCTGATGAATAGAGGTTCTTAACTTTAACGTCCAATTTACCAGTGTTTCTGTGACTTGTTTAAGGAAACTTTCCTAAACTGGGGTCAAAAAGATCTTATAGGTCATCTCCTCAGTTGCCTTTCATAGTTGGATCCAAAGTCCTTCTGGAAGAGTTTTTGTGTATGGTGTGAGGTACAGGCCAGTTTTCGTTTCCTTCTCCCAACACCATTTATTACAAAGATGGCATTTTCTCTAGTGCTCCACAGTGCTGCCTTATCATAAGCCAAGGGTCCCTGTGTGGGGGAGTCTTTCTGGGAGATCTCCATTCTATCCATTGGTCTGTTTTTCTATCCTTGCACCAACACATTTTCTTAGTCACTGTAGCTTTATGTGATGACTTGACATCCGATTGTGCAAGTTCTGCTCTGTATTACTTCAAGAATGACTTGGCTAAGATTTTGACGTTTTACGTAAGAACTGACTCAAACCTGGAGCTTCCCTTTTGAAATAAGTATCACGAGGTTATTATTCTTTCCTGGGCTATGTTCTCCGAAGTGGCTTACCGAACTTCCTAGGTGGTCCTTTCCAGGAACTTTAGCCTCCATGGCTTGAATAAAGATCTGTTTTGAGCCCATGCAAATGCGATGTTTGGAAACCCCATATTTGTTAAGTTCTACTTCTTGGAACCAGCTGAAGTGTAGCAATTGAATCTGCAATAGCTGGTGATGTTCTTAAGACGAATCATTTGATCTTTGGAAATGGGTGACTGACTGAGAGGCTGTTTTGACCCCTCCTCTGGGGGCTGCACCCTGGAGAGAGAATGAGCTCTGGAGTTAGATTTTGGGGTTCAATTCCTGGGTATACCACCTACTAGCCGTGTGACCCTGGACAAGTTAGTTAACTTACCCAGCCTCAATTTCCTCATCAGTAAAATGGGATAATAGTACCTACATCATGGGTATTTGTGAGGATTAAATGAGACACTATGTGAAAAGGGCCTGGCATAGAATAAGTGCTTAGTGAATGTTTCTTGAGAAGCATTCCTTTTCCCTGCAAGAGCTTTGAGACTCACCTAGGAGAATAGCAAAAACAACATTCCTTTTGCATTTCTGAGATGCGGAAGGCTTTACTTGTTGCAGTCTCTGCAGGGTGGTCTTAATGTTCTCATCTGCCCCTCAGCAGTATGAAGGGAAAACGGTTTGTATCCTTGACTGAAAATTACTCAGCTCCTTCAATTCTTTGAATCTAATGTTTCTGAGGCCATAGATGTTACAAGTGGAGGGATTCAGAGGCACACCCCGGGGTCCTCTTCTAGACCTGTTCAACAGCAGTTTTGAATCAGCCCTTTCCTACTTATTGGTGTAGTGGGGTATTTACCGCCCTGCAGACCTCTCTCAGGTCAGGGGTGTGTGCACGGCCTCAAGGAGAGTTGGGGTTGTTAGGGCTGCTGTATGTGACAGGGAGAAGCATGCGGTTTATGATTAGCTTGTTGAGGAACCAAAGTGAAAGCCCAGTGGAGTGGAGCAGTGCGTTTATGCCCCTAACAGGCTGGGAAGCAACTCGAGAGAGAGGCACCTCTGGAGCACACTGGACAGGATGAAGGCCTGGGGAGCAGTGGAGAGATGTAATCTTGGGAAAGTTGAGGAGCTGGGGTAGGGGAACCTAAGGAAATAGTTGGTGTTAGAATAGTCTGGACGTCCAGGGGTAGCCAGCCAGCCCACCACTGCCCCAAGCCATGCCTGTTGATACAAGCGCAGAGAAGTGGCTTTGGCTATTCTGGCCTCAAGGCCATCCTCTGAAGGGCAACTACCACCTTGAAAGCCTTTCTAGAAACAGAAGGGAGGTGGCGCTATGGAGGGACAGTCCTAGGTCCAGTACCTGGGTGGAGCTGGACAGGAGAGAGGCCGCCCTTGTTACACTGAAATGGAAAGATGTTTGCAATGCACTGTAAAGGGGTTGCAGTTACACAATTACAACTGCACAACTGTACCTGTAGCATGATCTCATGTAATAGGAGATGTCTATCTAAAAGGATCTGGGAGGTTATTTCTGTGGCATTAAAAGTAATTGTCCCTGGGTTTAATTATTGGTTCTTTTTATCTCCCTCTATTTTCTGTGTTTATTGTATATCTGCAGTTTTTTTGGTTAAATGAGCTTTTATATTACTTTTGTAATTAGACTAAAAAGAAGGAACATTACTGGGCTGTCTCCTTTAACCTAAGTAGTTGGGGATGGGCAGGGAGGTGAATTGGTGGATTCTCATTGGAATCAGCATTTATGATCAAGCCCTACTCGTATTATACATGTAGTGAGTGTCATATACTTACACGCCTGTAACATGTTCCTATCTGCCTGTTGGTCACTGACTAGCTGATAAAAGGTGAGGTTCCCTCCAGTTTGGGGGCAGGGCCAAAAGATCCCCCTGACCCTTCACTCACAGGTTCTGGCTAAGGTTCTTTCCATGGCAATAAGAGAAAAAAATAAACCAGAAGATGTCTATCTGGATTGGAGAAGGGTGAGAGGGCATCTTTCTTCTGTCTGATTTTCCTCAGTGTTCAGCGGTGACGTTGTTCATATGGTGTTGGTCAGGGTTGCCTCCTGCAGCTTATAGTGAGGGCCGATGTCAGGGACTTAAGAAAATGGAGATATATTCGCTCAAGTACTTGAAGGAGGGAGGGGTCCAGGGCTGGTATGGTGGCCCCAAAAGGTCACCAGTGCCCAGGCTCCTCCTGTCTCTGCGCCGCCACTCTTGGTGGGTGGCTCCCAGCACTGAGCCCCCAAGACCGCGACTGGACCTTCTGCCATTGTGTCCTTGTTTCAGCTGCAAGTGGACGGGGAAAGGGGGGCTGTGCCTTCCCAGAGGCCTCACCCAAGGCTTGCCCTCATGTTTGGTGACACCCAATCTGCACAAGAGGCTTGAAATGTAGTTGACTTTATTTGTTTTATTTTTACATATATATATGTATATATATAAAAAATCTGGCACATTGCTCAAGAGTTCTGTTACTAAAGGAGAGAGAACAGACCTTGGGCAGGCAACAAGCAGTCTCAGTCGAAAAGCTCTGCTTTTTTTGCAGCAAAGTCCATAATTTATAAGTGCTCCAGAGATTTCAGGATCACAGTGGATCTTTGAAAAAACTGGCACACCAAAGATGCCATAAAGAGTCCCACGGGGAGAGTCTGCTCAAGATGGTCCTTCAGCTGCAGTTGATCAGCCAGGGTGTTCTTCTGTTCCCCCTGAGGGCTCAGCACAGCAGGGCCGCCACTTGGCTGGCGTCTGTCAGCAGCGCACAGTTGTCTCAGTGCAGATGATCCATGGACAGCTGGCACAAGAGCAGAGGGTCCTTGTTTGTCGTCCCCTGTATTTGCCCCGTCCTCATACAGTTGGGCCCTTGGGCGTTCTTTTGACAGTCACTAAAGTTACTGACGTGCTTGGCGTTGCAGTTTTTGGAGGGAACCCTGTACCCTCCTGGCGGTGAGGAGGTCCTTGAGCAGTGAGACCCAGAGACCCCCAATGGCCAGAGATGGGCTTCTTGTAAGACAAATGCTTAGAGTAAAAGTGTCATGGAATTCCCTTTTTATTTTATTTTATTTTTTTTATTGAGGTCATACTAGTTTATAACATTGTGAAATTTCAGTTGTACATTATCATTTGTTAGTCACCATATAAATGTGCCCCTTTACCCCTTATGCTCACCCCCCAACCCGCTTCCCCTCTGGTAACCACTAGTCTATTCTCTTTGTCCACATGTTAGTTTATCTTCCACATATGAATGAAATCATACAGTGTTTGTCTTTCTCTGCCTGGTTTATTTCGCTTAACATAATACCCTCAAGGTCTATCCATGTTGTTGCAAATGGGACGATTTTGTCTTTTTTAATGGCTGAGTAGTATTCTATTTTATATATGGAATTCCCTTTTTAAATGTGTACTCCTTAAAGTTTGTAATAAAATTTGTGCTAACATATGTATCTGGGCCTCTTGTGAAACCTGAGTGGGTCGGCCTTTAACTAGAAAGAATCTGCTGACCAGAATTATGTAAGGCAGGGGACAGTGCACAGAAGGAAACATAAAGCTGCTTCAAAAACTGGCCCTGCTCTCAGAGAACAGAGGGGAAGCTGTCCCTCGGAGGAATTCCTGGGGAGAAGCAGTATCGGGAAGGAAGGTGGTTTTAGAGGAGGCTGATTTTGAGTCAGGAGGAAGGTTGTTTCAGGATGTTTCATAAAAGGAAATGGAGCCCTCTGACCTACCCCCTGCCCCAGCAGTCTGAACTCTGAACAAGTGCAGATCTTATCAGGGCTATGGTCCCTTTGAGATCCAAGAGGTTTGTGGAGCATTCTAGCTTTGCTTATTCTCTAACTCTGGAGACCTGTTGCCTTGAAATGGGACGTTTCCCTGGGCCCACCTCCCCTAACCTGGCTCAGAAGCGCATCCTGGAGCCCTGCAGCAGGTCGCTGCCCTTCCCGCGGCCCTCTGCTGGAACGGTGCTGCCAGCACCACTAGAGTGTAGCCTCAGAGCTTTCTAGGGCTCTTGGCCAATTCTTGATACTTCTTTTTGGTCCCTATAACAGAGAGAAGCTGACAAGCAAGTTCTAGACTTTTCTGACCTATAACTGAATACTAAGTAAAATCAGTGCTCTATTATTATAGAATGAGCAACATGACTATTAAATGAGCATCTGATGAAGATAGTGAACTGAACTTAATTATCAACTAAGAAAGAAAAGACAAATTCCTTGTGCTTAAAAAAATGCTTATAGAGGCTATACTGTCCAAGATATTGTGCTCATCCTTAAAGAACACGTAGAATGAGTTACACAGTTTCTCACTGCACTGAGTTTATAATCCTATCATCCAGGAGGAGGGGAAGGAATTATAAAATATGACCGATCAAGATAAATCCCATGAAGAGAGTACCAGACAGTGACGGGGCTCAGAGGAGGGAGAGCTCAGATTTGGTTAGAAATGAGGAGAGGTCTCAGAAAAGCAGCAAGTGCAGCTAGGCTGGGAGAGGTGTGAGTAGCCAATGAGGGAGCACCAGGAACGTGGTCTCAAACAGAGAGAAGATGAGTCGTGTTTGGAATGGGGCAGTGCTCAAGTGCACCCTAGGATTAGAACTCATACAGTGGCAGGGAGAAGCTGGGGAAGGCAGGGAGGAATTTAGTTCTTTTTTTTCCTCTTTAGTCTATATTTTGGTATTGTTTGAAGTTCATGGTTAATAAACTGAATTCACTTACTGTCACTCTAATTCTATGTACATATAGATATATACACACACCCACAAGTAGAAAGACCTGTATATATCTGTACCCATATGTTTGTAAAAGAATGATATGAAGTTTCTTTGGGTTTCTTGGGGACTAATCTGGAAATCTAACAAATGTTTCACGTGGGATTGAACCAATAGACTGTGAGCTGAGATAATATTTTGAGATATGAATCATTTTCCCCACCTTGTCATCTTTTTGTTATAAAATAAAACCAGAGAAGAAAACTGCACAAAACAAAAGTACAGGTTAGTGAATTATTACAAGGTGAACATCTACCTTGTGGGATCATCCAGACAACTGCCTCCCTCTTCCCCAAAGTAACTACTATTCTTTTACAGCAGTTACTTCCTTGCGTTTCTTTCATTTCTTTCTTGTTGGTCACCCAAGTGTGTAATTCTAGACACTGTAGTTTCACAGTGTCCCCCCCTTGTAAAAATGATTTGATATGTCCCTAAAGTCATTTTAATCTGTAGGTTCCCCCTCCATCCCTTTCTTTTCCTTAAAATGTATTGGTTGAAGAGCCTGGGCCACTTGACCTGTAGTTTGGATCT
Source organism: Diceros bicornis minor (assembly GCF_020826845.1). Classification (NCBI taxonomy): domain Eukaryota; kingdom Metazoa; phylum Chordata; class Mammalia; order Perissodactyla; family Rhinocerotidae; genus Diceros; species Diceros bicornis. The sequence goes on along the minus strand of NC_080742.1, from coordinate 12,194,147 downwards.
TGTGATTGTGTGTGTATGTCGTCTCTCATGTTCCTCTGACCTCTGTGGTCCCTGTAGATTGGCAGCTGAATCCAGAGACTGGATCACACTCGGGTTTGAACCCTTCGGCAAGATGCTAGATGATGAGGCTTCTTTTACCTCATACCCTCTGACTGTGTGATGTTAGCTGCCATTGATTCTCAGTGTCTGGATCCCCTAATTCATTGGGCGTTGTGAAATGATGATATTCTGAAACTGTCATGTCTTTTTCATTTCATTTATTAGTTAGACTACATTTATAAGGAGATGCTACCCATGGCAGTGGTTCTTTACAGAAGGGTAATGCTAACATTTTTCACAATCCTGGGATAGTCAAACTCTCCTAAGCCTGACCCCTTAGCAGTCAGCTCTCACAGGACTTGTAAAGGCTGAGCTGGCCCCAGAAACACTGGCCCACTTGTTCTGGCACTGGCCACTTGTGGACCCAGAATCAAAGGACCCTTACTGCTCTGGTGACCCCCTTCTCCATGGAGTACAATAGCTGTTTCTGTTCATATGGTAGGGTAGATACTCTAAATGATCTTCCAGTTGAAAAACACCAAAACACTAGGTAAATATTTTAAAAATGTATTGTTGAGGTTCCCTAAAGTAAATCTGCAGAGGTCAAAAAAATGAAAGGAAAGCAGGAATCTTGTAAGATAATTGAATGACAAAGCTGGTTTCTGCACAGAGGGTTTCTGCTAAGGTGTGGAGACTTTGAGCTTCCTCTTTGATAGTTGCAGGGGGTTCAAGGGATAGGGGATAAGGGTAGGGCATGCCCAAGGGGGAAGTTTGTGTTTGGAGACACTTCTGCAAAAGGATGAGAATCCAACAGGCTATAATCTGAGGGTAAGTGTGAGCAAGAAATAAACATGATGTGCTGCAGGGGGTGGCAAGGAGACTTGACTATTTCAACCTTGACACCAGAAGGAAGGGAATTAAAAACACTCCCCTGAGAATTTGTAGTGACAAGCTAGCTCTCTTTGAGTTGCGGTCCAAATTTATGTAACCTGTGTGGTTAAGAAAAAAACCTCAAACAGATAATTAAATTTAGAATGGTTCTCAGTTGATAATGCCTCCAGGGAAATGGCAGAATCAAACATATACCTTTTCTGGAGGAAGGCAACCTCAGCAATAGCTTCAGAGATTTTTTATAGAGAATTTCTTCCCTTCCAAGTAAGTGAGCAGGTCAAGGTCAAAAATTAAAAAAAAAAAAGAGAGAGGGAGATGAAGTACATGACTGAGGTCCAGTTGAAAAAATAGATATCAGAAACAGACCCTAAAGACTTTGGATATTGGAATTATCAGATGCAAACTATAAAACAGACATATTTAATGTGTTTAAATAAAAGAAGCTTGAAAATGTGATTGGAAAAGAGATTGTAAGGAATGTCCAAATAAATTTGAAAAAGATACAAGTAGAATATCTAGCAATAAAAAAGTAATAATTAAAAATAAAAATTTCAAAGATGGTTTAACTATCAGATTTTAGATGAAGCTGAAGAGAGAAATAGTGAACCAGAAAACAAATTCAAAGAAATTACCCATAATGCAGATCAGAGGGACAAAGACACAAGAAATAAGAGAGGTAACAGAACTCGGAGGAGAGAGAGGATCTAACAGATGACCAGCCAGAGGTCTAGAAGGAGACAATGTCAATGCCAGTGAGGCAACGTTCAAAGAGACAATGGCTGAGAATTTTCCAGATCTGATGGAAGCAACCAATCCTCATATTCAGGAAGTTCAAGAAATCCCAAGTAGTAGAGATAAAAAGAAATCTACCAAGAACAGCAATATAAAGAGGAGATCTTAAAAATAGCCATATTAAAAAGGAACAGCAATTAGAGAAGCCTGATTCTTCATAGCGAAAATGGAAGCCAGAAGACAGTGGCATGATAGCTTCAATTTGCTAATACAAGATAACTTTCAAACTAGAATTCTACACTCACAAAATGTTTCTCAACTATTAGGACAAAGATATTTTCAGAGAAACAAAATTTGAGAGTTTACCAACAGACCTTCACCAGAAGCAAATTAAAGGATAAACTTCAGGAAGAAAGAAAAGTTTCCAGAGATGCAAAAAACAATGATGAACAAAGATAATTGTAAATCTGTGGGTGTATATAAACTAATATTGACCCCTTAAAATAATGATGTTAGTAAGTGTATATTTGTGGAGGCAAAACAAAATAGAACCAAAATACTGAACAAAAATAGCATATAAGTTATAAGTGTGTGATTGGAGTTAGAACATTCTATCCTTCTTGTATTATTTGGGAGGTTAAGATATTAACTTTAGTCTCTAAAAATATGCATCTTAAAAATTCTGGGGTTAATCATTAAAAGAAGACAGGGAGAGAGAAAGAGAGAGGTAAATGGACTACAATCTAGTTAAAAGATAATGTCAGACTGGATTAAAAATAAATAAAACCATACTTTTAAATGAGACATAAGGACGCAAAAAGGTACAAAGTCAAAGGATAGAAAAGCTGGTTATGGCTTAATGATTAAAGATCATCTTCACTGGGAAGTTGTTATTATTCTAAACTTTTGTGTACCTGATAACACAGCATCACAATATTTAAAGCAAAATGACAGATCTACGAGGAGAAAGTGACAAATCCATCATTATAGTGCAAGATTTTAACACATCACTTTCAATAAGTTTTGGATCAAGCAGACAAAAATCAGTGAGATTTGAGATTTGAATAGCATAATTAGCAAGCATTAATAAAGAACATATATGGGGGCCGGCCCCGTGGCATAGTGGTTAAATGCGGGCACTCCGCTGTTGGTGGCCCGGGTTCAGATCCCGGGCATGCACCAATGCACCGCTTGTCAGGCCATGCTGTGGCGGCGTCCCACATAAAGTGGAATAAGATTGGCACCGATGTTAGCTCAGGGCTAGTCTTCCTCAACAAAAAGAGGAGGATTGGCATGGATGTTAGTTCAGGGCTGATCTTGCTCACAAAAAAAACAACAAAAAAAATATGAACAATTGGAGAATACCCATCTTTCTTTTTAGAACGTATAGAATTTAATAAAATTACCCACATGGTAGATCACAAATCTAGCTTTTACAAATTTCAAAGATTCAGTATCATACAGAATATTCTCTGACAACAATCTAATTGTGAGATATAAATAGTGAACACTAAAAGTCCCACTGTATCATTCAGCATTCAGTGATTCAAAAATCTCTAGCTATTTCAGGGAGAAAAGGACTTAATACTGGGAATTAGGTGATTAAAACATTGTTGGAAGGGATAGAGAAGTAAACTTTAGGTGGGGATTCCAGAGAAGATTTCCAGAACAAAAGCCCTGAGTGGGACTGCCTTGACCTCTGCCAGAGGCGGTAGGATGGGAACCAGGGGCTGTGCTGGTGGGGCCCTATGGTAGTCTGTGGTGGCACTGGGACTTTTGAATTGAAGAATAGACCACCAGGCTGCAATCCAGGGACCAGGAAGCAGCCACTGCTGCTGTCACAACTGTCTCCCCACACCCATGAAGCCAGGAGCCGGGTATGAGAACCCTGAATTCAGTGCTACTGCCCTCAAAACTAACTCTCAACACTTAAAAAATCTCTATCTTTTTATCTGGACACTGGAATGCTGCTGAAGAAAACCAAATGTTCCACGACCTTGTTTGTCAGCAGGAAGATGATGTTTACTTCTTTTTTTTTTTTAAATCTCCTTCCAGCTTTATTGAGATATAATTGACATATAACATTGTGTAAGTTTGAAGTGTACAACCTGTTGATTTGATACTTACATTTTGTGAAATGATTACCACAATATCGTTAGCTAACACCTCCACTGTCATATAATTACCATTTATTTTTTGTGGTGCTACTCTCTTAGCAACTTTCAAGTATATAAAATAGTATTGTTAACCATAATTACCAGGCTGTGCATCCCCAGAGTTTATTCATCTTACAACTGGAAGTTTGTACTCTTTGACCAACATCTCCCCATTTCACTCAACCCCAGCCCCTGGTAACCACCATTCCCCTCTGTTTCTATGAGTTTGGCTTTTTAAGATTCCACATATAAGTGATATCATGCAGTATTTGTCTTTCTCTGACTTATTTCACGTAGCATAATGCCCTCAAGGTCCATCCATGTTGTTGCAAATGGCAGGATTTTCTTCTTTCTCTTGACTGAATAATATTCCATTGTATGTATATATACATATATATATATATATGTATATATATATATGTATATATACATCACATCTTCTTTATCCGTTCAGCCGTTGATGGACACTTAGATTGTTTCCAAATCTTGGCTATTGTGAACAATGCTGCAATGAACATGGGAGTGCAGATATCTCCTCAAGATCCTATTTTCATTCCCTTTGGATATATACCTGGAAGTGAGATTGCTTGATCATAGGGTAGTTCTATTTTTAATTTTTTGAGGAGCCTGCATACTGTTTTCCATAGTGGCTGCGCCAATTTACATTCCCACCAACAGTGCACAAGTGTTCCCTTTCTCCACATCCTCGCCAACACTTATCTCTTGTCTTTTTGATGATAGCCATTCTAACAGGTGTGAGGTGGTATCTTAATGTGGTTTTGATTTACATTTCTCTGGTGATTAGTGATGTTGAACACCTTTTCATGGACCTGTTGGCCATTTGAATGTCGCTTTTGGAAAAATGTCTATTCAGTTCCTCTGCCCATTTCTTAATTGGATTGTTTTTTTGCTAGTGAGTTGTTATTGAGTTGTGTGAGTTCCTTATATATTTTGGATATTAACTCCTTATCAGATATATGATTTGCAAATATTTTCTTCCATTTCCATAGGTTGCCTATTTATTTTGTTGATGGTTTCCTTTGCTGTGCCGAAGCTTTTTAGTTTGATGTAGTTCCACTTGTTTATTTTTGCTTTTGTTGCCTTTGGTGTAAAATCCAAAAAATCATTGCCAAGACCAGTGTCAAGGAGATTTCCCTCTATGTTTTCTTCAAGGAGTTTTATAGTTTCAGGTGTTATGTTCAAGTCTTTAATTCACTTTGAGTTGATTTTTGTGCATAGTGTATGACGGTGGTCCAGTTTCATTCTTTTGCATGTGGCTATCCAGTTTTCCCAACACCATTTATCAAAGAGACAATCCTTTCCCCATTGTATATTCTTGACTCCTTTGTCGTAAATTAATTGACCATATATATGTGGGTTTATTTCTGGGTTCTCTTTTCTGTTCCATTGATTTATGTATATTTTTTTTATGCCAATACCATACCGTTTGATTATTATAGCTTCGTAACATAGTTTGACATCAGGAAGTGTGGTGCTTTCATCTCTGTTGTTCTTTTTCAAGATTGCTTTGGCTATTCAGGTCTTTTGTGGTTCCATACAAATCTTAGGATTGTTTGTTCTATTTCTGTGAAAAATGCCATTGGAATTATGATAGAGATTGCACTGAATCTGCAGACTGCTTTGAGTAGTATGGACATTTTAACAATATTAATTCTTCCAACCCATGAGCATGGAATATCTTTCTATTTGTGTCTTCCTCAATTTCTTTCATCAATGTCTTATTGTTTTCAGAGGATATGTCTTTCACCTCCTTGGTTAAATCTATTCCAGGTATTTTATTCTTCTTGATACAATTGTAAATGGGATTGTTTTCATAATTTCTCTTTCTAATAGTTAGTCATTAGTGTATAGAAATGCAACTGATTTTTGTATATTGATTTTTGTATTGAGCAACTTTACTGAATTCGTTTATTACTTCTAACAGTTTTTTGGTGGAGTCCTTAGGGTTTTCTATATATGTCATCTGCAAATAGGGATACTTTTACTTCTTCCTTTCTGATTTGGATGCCTTTTATTTCTTTTTCTTGCCTAACTGCTCTGGCTAGGACTTCCAGTACTGTGTTGAATAAAAGTGGTGAGACTGGGCATCCTTGTCTTATTCTTGATCTTAGAGGAAAGTTTTCTGTTTTTCAACATTGAGTATAATGTTAGCTATGAGCCTACATATGTGGCCTTTATTATATTGAGTACGTGCCCTCTATACTCAGTTTGTTGGGAGTTTTTATCTTGAAAGGATGCTGAATTTTCAAATGATTTTTCTGCATCTATTGAGATGATCGATGAAGGATAACTTCATTTTGTTAATGTAGTCTATCACATGGATTGACTTGTGGATGTTGAACCATCCTTGCATCCCTGGAATGAATCCCACTTGATCTTGGTGTAAGATCCTTTTAAGGTGCTGTTGAATTTGGTTTGCTAATATTTTGTTGCAGATTTTTGCATCTATGTTCAAAAGGGATATTGGCCTCTAATTTTCTTTTCTTGTAGTGTCCTTGTGTGGTTTTGGTATCAGGGTAATGCTGGGCTTTGTAAAATGAATTTGAAGTGTTCCCTGCTTTTCTGTTTTTTGGAAGAGTTTGAGAAGGATTGGTATTGGTATCTTCTTTAAATGTTTGATGGTATCTTCTTTAAATGTTTGATAGAATTCACCAGTGAAGCCATCTGGTCCTGGACTTTTGTTTGTTGGGAGGTTTTTGATTACTGATTGAATCTCCTTGCTAGTAATTGGTCTGTTCAGATTTTCCATTTCTTCATGATTCAGTGTTGGTAGGTTGTATGCTTCTAGGAATTAACCATTTCTTCTAGGTTGTCCACTTTTTTGGCATATAATTGTTCATAGTAGTGTCTTATTAGCCTTTGTATTTGCATAGTATCAGTTGTAATGTCTCTTCTTTCGTTTATAATTTTATTTATTTGAGTCCTCTCTGTGTTTTTCTTGGTTAGTCTAGCTAAAGGTTAGTTAATTTTGTTTATCTTTTCAAAAAACCAGCTCTTAGTTTCATTGATCTTTACTATTGTCTTTTTAGTCTCTTTCATTTATTTTTACTCTGATCCTTGGTTTTTCCTTCCTTCTACTTTCTTTGGACTCAGTTTGTTCTTATTTTTCTAGTTCCTTGAGATGTAAAGTTGTTTGTGATCTTTCTTGTTTCTTAATATAGGTGTTTATCTCTATAAACTTCCCTCTTAGAATTACTTTTGCTGCATCCCATATGTTTTGGTATGTTGCATTTCCATTTTCATTTGTCTCATGATATTTTTTTAATTTGTCTTTTGATTTCTTTGGCTATTTAGGACCATGTTCTTTAATCTCTCTATATTTGTGAATTTTCCAGTTTTCTTCTTTTAATTGATTTCTAGTTTCATGCTATTATGGTCAGAAAAGATGCTTGATATGATTTCAATCTCTTAAATTTATTAAGACTTGTTTTGTGGCCTAACATATGATCTATCCTGGTGAATGTCCCATGTGCACTTGAGAAGAATGTGTATTCTGCTGCTGTTGGATTGAATGTTCTGTAAATATTTGTTAAGTCCATCCAGTTTCATGTATAGTTCAAGTCCAATATTTGTTTGTTGATTTCCTGTCTGGATGATCTATCCATTGCTGAAAGCGGGATATTGAAGTCCCCTACTATTAGTGTATTGCTATCTATTTCTCCCTGTGCATCTATTAATATTTGCTTTATACCTTTAGGTGCTCCTATGTTTGGTACATATATATTTACAAATATTATATCTTCTTGGTGAATTGGTCCCTTTTATCATTATATAATGACCTTCTTTGTCCCTTGTTACAGTCTTTGGTTTAAAGTCTATTTTTTTTTATATAGCTACCCTTGCTTTCTTTTGGTTTCCATTTGCGTGGAATATCTTTTTCCATCCCTTCACTCTCAGCCTATGTGTGTCCTTAAAGATGAAATGAGTCTCTTGTAGGCAGCATATAGTTGGGTCTTGTTTTTTTATCCATTCCGCCACTCTTGTCTTTTTATTAGAGAATTTAGTCCATTTACATATAAAGTAATTATTGATAGCTATGGACTTACTATTGTCATTTTGTTAATTGAGTTCTGGTTGTTTTGTAATTTCTTTGTTCCTTTCCTGTTCTCTTCTTTTGTGATTTGATGATTTTCTGTAGTGGTATTCTTTGATTCCTTTCTCTTTCTCTTTTGTGTATCTACTATAGGTTTTTGCTTTGCAGTTACCATGAATTTTACATAAAACATCTTGTTTTATAGCAGTCTGTTTTAATATGATAACAACTTAACTTCAGAAGCATACAAAAGCTCTACATTCTTACTCCTTCCTTCCCCCCCAATTTTTTTTTTTTTTTTTTTTTTTTTTTTTGTGAGGAGATCAGCCCTGAGCTAACATCCGCCAATCCTCCTCTTTTTTTTGCTGAGGAAGACGGCCCTGGGCTAACATCGGTGCCTATCTTCCTCCACTTTATATGGGACGCCACCACAGCATGGCTTACCAAGCAGTGCGTCGGTGCGCGCCCGGGATCCGAACCAGCGAACCCCGGGCCGCCGCAGCGGAGCGCGCACACTTAACCGCTTGCGCCACCGGGCCGGCCCCCCAAATTTTGTTTTTGATGTCATAATTTACATCTTTTTACTTTGTTTTTCCATTAACAAATTATTGTAGTTACAGTTTTTTTTAAAAATATTTTTGTCTTTTAACCTCTATACTAGCTTTATAAGTGATTTACCTACCATGATTACAACATTAGAGTGCAAGTGGTCACTGACTTATGATAGTTTAACTTATGATTTTTCAACTTTACAATGGTTTGAAAGCAATATGCATTCAGTAGATACCATACTTTGAATTTTGAATTTTGGTCTTTTTCTGGGCTAGTGATATGTGGTACGATACTCTCTTATGATGCTGGGCAGCAGCAGCAAGCTGCAGCTCCTAGTCAGCCATGCGATCACAAGGGTAAACAACTGATACTCTACAGTGTACGGTGTTGCCAGTGTTTTTTGGATGAATACTCATACAACTCATTCTGTTTTTCACTTATAGTACAGTATTCAGTAAATTACATGAGATATTCAACACTTTATTATAAAATTGCCTTTTTGTTGGATGATTTTGCCCAACTGTAGGCTAATGTAAGTGTTGTGCGCATGTTGAAGGTAGGCTAGGCTAAGCTATGATGTTTGGTAGGTTAGGTGTATTAAATGCATTTTAAAATTATGACATTTTCAACTTACAATGGGTTTATCAGGATGTAATCCCATCATAAGTCAAGGGGCATCTGTATTCTGAATTTAAGAATATTTTTACATTTACCTATGAGTTTTATACTTTCATGTTTTCCTATTACTAATTAGTGTTCTTTGGTTTCACCTTGAAGAACTCCTTTTATTATTTCTTGTGAGGCAGGTCTAGTGGTGATGAACTCCTTCAGCTTTTGCTTGTCGGGAAAATTCTTTATTTCGTCTCCAATTCTGAAGGACAACTTTGCCAGGTAGAATATTCTTGGTTGGCATTTTTTTCTTTCAGCACTTTCAATATATCATCCCACTCCCTTCTGGCCTGTAAGTTTCTGCTGAAAAATCTGCTGATAGTTTTATAGGGGTTGCCTTGTGTGTTACAATTTGTTTATCTCTTGCTACTTTTAAGATTCTCTCCTTGTCTTGAACTTTTGACAATTTAGTTATAATGTGTCTTGAGGCAGGTATTTTTGAATTCATCTTATTGGTACATTTTGTGCTTTCTAGATCTGGATGTCTGTTTTTTCCCACAGGTGAGATAAGATTTCAGCCATTATTTCTTTGAATAAGCTTTCTATCCCTTACTCTCTCTGTTCTCCTTCTAGGACCCCTATAATGTGTGTATTGGTCCTCTTGATGGTGTCCCATTAGATGAATTCCACTGCTTTGTCTTCGAGTTTGTTGGTCCTTTCTTCTGTTTGATCTAGTCTGATGTTGAACCCCTCTATTGAATTTTTCGGTTCAGTTATTTTATTCTTCAGTTCTGTGATTTCTGTTTGGTACTTTCTATCTCTTTGTTGAAATTTTCACCTTGTCATGCATTGTTCTCCTGACTTCAGCAAGCATCTTTATGACTGTTATTTTGAACTATCTATCAGGTAAATCACTTATCTCTGTTTCATTAAGATCTGTTTCAGGAGTTTTGTGTTGTTCTTTTCTTTGGAATATATATTCTTTTGTTTCTTCATTTTCCTGGACTCTCTCTGTTGGTTTCTGTGCATTAGATAAAAGAGCCAGCTCTCCTAGTCTTGACAGTGTGATCTCATGTAGGAGGTGGACCTTGTCAATCAGCTTGGCCCATGCTGCTGGTTGTCTCTCAAAACTTCGTGATTGTCCAAGCTAACCTCTTTGTTCTCAGTGGCTCCTGGTAGTTGAGGGTGTGCCAAGACCCATCAGTGTTCCAAAGGGGAAGATTGCAGTCAGCACCTGGGAGCAGGCTGGGTTGGAAGCTGGACTCTCAGGCAGCAGCTGGGTAAATATGTAGTTAGGCCCCTTCAAGGGAGAAACTGGGAGGTGGGAGTTTTTGCCTGCTTTCTCTGCACTGGGCCTGGGTCTATAGCTGTGAGGAGGTTTTCCTAAAGGTTCTCCATTAAGAACTTCTTGTTTGCTATAGTCCTATGTGACTCCTGAATGCAAGTCCCATTGGCTGTCAAAGCCAGGTGGTCTGGGAACCCTTTCCTCAGGGGGCAGACACAAAAGCTGGGGACCAGATATGTGTACAGGCTTTTTCCTGGGAGATACTCGTGACTTGGAGTGGGATAGAAGGAGAGGGCAGGGGAGGTATCTGTAGGCCTCCCCGATCTCTGGGAAGAATCACGGTCAGCCCCTAGATGCGTGCTAAATTAGAAGCCTGACCCTGGTCAGCCAGCAGTTTTGAGGTATGCAAACAGACCCCTTTCAGGAAAAGACTGGGAGATAGGTATTTCTGCCTGCCGCCTCCGCACTGAGCCCTGGGAGATAGCCACAGTGAGTGCTGTGCCTGGTAATAACTGGTTTTTGCTTGCTGTAGTCTTGTGGGTCCCATGGACATGAGCCCTGTTGACTTTCAGAGCTAAGTGTTTTGGGAGCTCGTCCCTCAGGTGGAAGTCTTAAAAGCTGGGACTCTACATGTAGGTTTCAAACTCTTCACTTCTCAGGGAGAAGCTGGGAGTTGAAGGTTCCCTCCAATTGCATGGCACTGTGCCAGGGGCAGGGTTTATGGTGAGAGTGTGTCTTGATCTTTCACCAGTTTGAATATGGATATTTTCTCTTTTGCCCAATGTGTAGGAATTGCTCAGGTAGTTTCTGGATTTCTTTCAGAGGGAATTGTTCCATGTGTAGCTATTCATGCGGTGTGTCCTTGGGAGGAGGGGAGCTCAGGAGCCTCCTATGTTGCCATCTTTAAAGACTGCCCTGATGATGTTTACTTCCATTCCACCTTTCAAATCATATGTAGGTGCATCCAATGGAAGAATTTAATTCACACTCAGAACTGTAAGACAAGTAGGAAGAGGTTTGGCATGGATGATAAATGCCAACTTTCCAAATCCACCACAACTCATGGGTCAAAGAAAAAAATCATAATGTAAATTTAAAATTATATAGAACTGAGCAATAAAACACTATGCATCAAAACTTGTGAGGTACAGTTAAAATGACACTCAGATGGGGCTGGCCTGGTGGCACAGCGGTTAAGTGCACGCGCTCCGCTTCAGCGGCCCAGGGTTCACAGGTTCGGATCCCGGGCGCACACCGACACACTGGTTGTTAAGCCATGCTGTGGTGACATCCCATGTAAAGTAGAGGAAGATGGGCACGGATGGTAGCCCAGGGCCAATCTTCCTCAGCAAAAAAGAGGAGGATTGGCATCGGATGTTAGCTCAGGGCTGATCTTCCTCCAAAAAAAAAAGAAAAAAAACGACACTCAGAAAGAACATAAATGTTTATATCAGAAAAGAAAGGATCCACATTAATGAGCTAAGATTCCAACTTCAAAAATTTAAGAATAAACCTAGCCCATCATACTCAAAGAAAAATAGTGGTTTAGAAATAATAAGAACAGAATTATTGACATAGCAAATAAAGATACAATACAGAAGATAAAGTCAAAAATTGGTTCACAGCAATAAAATAAACTTAAGGCAAAATTATCCCATACAAAAAAAGAGAAGATATAGTTAAATAATAATAGTAATGAAAAGGGAAATAGAGCTATAGATGCTGCAGACATTATGATGATAAAAGGATATTATGAACAATTTTGTCATAATACAGTTGTTTTGTATTGTCAATACATTTGAAGACTTAGTTTAAATGACTATGTTCATAGAAGAATATAGCTTACTTAAATTGACTCAAGAATAAATAGAAAAATGAATAGTCTTATGATCCTTAAATAAACTGAATCAGTAGTTAACATCATCCCTTAAAGAAAACACCAAATTCAGAAGGTTTTATAGGTGACTTCCATCCAACTTTCAAAGACTCGATAATTCTGATTATGAGCAAACCCTCTCAGGGAACTTATTTCAACAAGAGCTCGATTTTAAATATAACTATCTCTATTTTTAAATGTTGGCAACTATTGAAACATTTTTGTCAGTGCAGGCAAAACAAAATATGTCTGTAGGCTGGTTTCGGCCCACAGTCTGCCAGTTTGCAACCCTTGATCTAAACTTTACAGAGAAGAGTTGATCCAAGTCATAGTGCAATTAAACTGAACAATTTAGGTCTAACATTAAGAAAGCTTGCTGAAGGAATTACAAGACACTGACATGCATTTCCAGAGGCGGTTGTGGAAATAGTCTCTGAAGACTAAACATCACAGCTGCCTGGAGTGTTCCTAAGAAGGCTGCTGTGCAGCCCTACTTGGAGGCAAAGGGATGGACAAGATGACCTTTCTGGGTTGTCTCACGGACTCTTCTAGCTTTTCTAATAAATGCGTTTTTCTTGATGCTTCCTTCTGTGTTACCATCTGATCCAATAATAAACACAGTGATTTGCTTCCTGTAGATACTCTGGCTTCAGGAAAAAAGCATTACGATATTTAGGTCTAAGTTAGAATCTTCTACAGCATCCAATTACTTGCTCTTCTTTTATTAGAAGAGGTAATAGTGATGTGTAGAGGTGTAGTGATTAATAGCATGGACTTTAGAGCCAGACTGTTTTACCTATATGACCTCTCCATACCTTAGTTTCCTTATCAGTAAAATGAGATAAGACAGACAGGATCTCTATTCTTAGAGCATTCACATTCTAGTTATGGGAGACAGACGATTAAAAAAGGTAAAGACCCATAGTATATGTCAGATAGCAGATTCTGTTTCCCATCCTTGATTCTGAACTTGGCTGGGTGATTTGGTTTGGCCAATGGAATGAGGCAGAAGTGATGGTGCTCCAGTCTGGGCCTCAAGAGTTTTTGTGTATTTCCGTTTGTTTTCTTGTACTTCTGTTACTTCCATGAAAGGGACATGCCCAGTTTGCTTGCTAATCCTAGGAGAAGGATGAAAAGATAGGGGGAGCTGAGCTAAATTCAACCTAGGTTATTCAATCCTTAGCTGGCTACAGATGCATGAGTGAGTCCAGATGAGTCTGGCAGAACTGCCTAGCCAAGCCTGGCTTGTTAGCCAACTCCCCTGCTGACTGGCAGATAAGTGAGAATTAACAAATGGTGGTTGTTTTAAGCCACTGCGTTTGGGTTGTTGTTACACAGTAATAGCTGACAGATGAAAATATTTGTCAGGGTCTACTCTAGCTCCTTTGTGCCCAAGACTCAATTAATTTAAATAATACTTATTTAATTAAAATTTAATGGAAACTTAATATAATGTAATAAAAATATTAATAAAGTCGCAGTCTGTGTGAAAAATTTGAAATAAAGCAAATATCTACATCTCCCCCCTACCCCCCAACCAAATTTTGCCAAGAATCTTGTAACTTCAAGGATGGCTAGGTGAGTGCGTTGTAAACTGTGCCGACTTGCCGACAGAAATGGTTGATATTCTTTGTCTGGATCAACCTTAAATTATCGAGTCTTACATAATGAGAGGTCTTTATTGAATCCTTCATACAGAGTGCAACTACCTTGGACTGTCATCTCCATTTAACAGATGAGGAAACTAAGACGTACAGAGGTTGAGATCACACAGTAAGCGGCTACTGCCTTTAGGATGATGGGCAATGCAGTCAGTTAGAGGAATCCCAATTGCCTACATGTGTTTTCTTTACCACAGGACACAGTTCAGGAATGTGGAGTCCCTACAGGTGATGTGGGTCAGTCCTTTGCTCAGGCCAAGGGGGCGGCCCGGTTTACTGGACCGTGTGCCCTCTGCTTTCTGTACTCAGAACCTTGAATTTCTAGTGATTTATGACCTTGGTTTTGCATATTCTCCATAGTCCTCCATAGTTTTCAAGCCTACGTTGAAAATTTCTAGTAACGCTATTATTCTCCGATCCCTGCATCCATGCCTTTTAAGTGTTTCCTACCTTATCTACTCTCTTTGCTGCTTTGGATTAAACTTTTTTAATTCCCCAGCTTTGTCTTCATCAGTTCTTTGGAATAATGTTCTCCCCTCTCTGCCCTTTGGCTCGCGCAAACTGGGCCTAAATAGGAATTAGGTCATTCCTAAAGCCCTCACTCTGACTTTCTCGGCTCTGCAATAAATTCCTGGCCCTTTGTTGCCCTCTAGTGGCCTCCTGATTTACTGCTTCATGTATAAGACATGGTTAACCCTCTGTATGCTGGAAGCAGTTGTTGGGACCAACAGTTTTAAAGGATGTGGTTAATGACTGCATTTCATCTCTGACTGGATTCAGCCTCCTTCAGAATACTAAATTATGTGCTTAAAGAATGTACAGTCATTTAAGTTAAATATTGGAGGCAAATTAATGAAAATTACTTCAGAGAACCCAAGGACAGGTCTAGTGTTCTGACCTCCAGTTGATCCCTATTCTAACAGATACTTTTCCTCTCAGTTTTAATGAGGAGTCAATGAATAAGTCAGTAAACGGACGTTTACTGAACACCTAGCAAGTACCCCACACTCTTCTAGATACTAGGGTCCAGCTGGAAGGAAACGTCCTGCACTGTATTTCAAAAACAATTCTGCTGTTATCATTATTCAAAACAAAACAAAACACACAAAAAAGCTTGTGACGTATGTGAAGAGGGAAAGTTTGTGTTGCCCTTTCTAATCCTAAGTGAATCTTCACCACTTCTTCTAGTGCTGGCTTGGTTAATTGTAGTGAGATCAGAGAGGTCATAGATAATG
Source organism: Diceros bicornis minor (assembly GCF_020826845.1). NCBI lineage: Eukaryota > Metazoa > Chordata > Mammalia > Perissodactyla > Rhinocerotidae > Diceros > Diceros bicornis. The sequence goes on along the minus strand of NC_080742.1, from coordinate 12,179,057 downwards.
GGAGAAACAACACAAGGTTTATGGTAAACCCAGTGTTCTATAACAAACGTACAATGAGTAAATTCAATTTTCTACAGTGAAAAGTAAAACAAGTGTCACAGTAGTCTCTAGGTTAAGGGTTATGTAACAGCAAATCATTGCAGCTAAAATAGAATTTCACAAGAATGCTTGTGGCAAAGTACCCAATTTTATGGTTCGGCTTGAAAAGGCCTTCACTGCAGCTTGGCTAAGATTTATATTTTGGATATCTTCAAGACTAGCTCTGAGCTTGGTATTCTCAAAGCATTTGTGATAGTAGTATTTTCATTTTCTTAAAGTTCTTTAACCATTTTTGCAACGTGTAGCCTCCGATTTCAACTGTAATCTTAACCAAGGCTGAATCAAGGTTCTAAAGTTTATAATTTTCTGTTTTTACACAAACGTGAAAACTGATGGCCAAAGTTGCTGACCTTAAGGAGCTTACATCCTTACAGGGTAGAGAGCTGATGAGCGTGTAAATAAATATGTTAGCCCAGGGGTGCGGTGTCTGGGTGAGAGGCAGTCATCTGCCTCCACCGAGTAAATCACATCTGGCCAATCCTCACAGGTGTTTCTGCCTCCACCCCTGGATTCCTCAGGTTGCAAGGAGAATCTTCACAATATTACTGGATTTAACACATGCTGTGGTACAGACAGCAGCTCTTATTTCCTACAGGCATCTACTGACCCTGGCCGGTGTCCTTGGCCCTCAGTCCTGGAGGGATTGGAAATCTGGTGACCAGTGCCATTGGGGAGGCCACTTTCTCGTGCCATGCCTGAGGGCATGCAAGCTCCCCCTAGGAACTCAGTGCTTGGAACACTTTCTGGGAGGTCAGAACCTTTCCGCGAGTTCCCTCTGCCCATTTGGGAGAGGGAAGAGAGGGAATTGGTCCCAGGACATGCTGGACATCCCCCTTCTATTCCATCTCTCAAGGCCCCTCCCTTGGAGGCTAACACCATGGGGCAGATCTGGGTTTTGTGGGGCATGAATCTTATATAATTGTGTGTGTGTGCACTCTTTAAGGAAAAGAAAACAAAATTAGGCATAAAAATTAGATATGAAAGTGAATATTAGAATGAGAAAGAAATAATAACAAATTAAAAAATTTTTAAGCTAACAAATACCAGAAATGTCACAAAAATTGAGCAAAATAACAAAATACATTTCTTAACTACCCAAGATACCTCTACAATACTTTTTTCCTATATTTGTGGCTGCATACTCTTTGAGCACATCTTCACATATAAAAGATTTATAATATCACTTTGTAAGAGAAGACAGAAGGATGGTGTTATGGACTGAATGGCTGTGTCCCCCCAAAATTCAAATGTTGAAACCTAACCCCCAATGTGATGGTATTAGGAGGTGGGGTTTTTGGGAGGTGATTAGGGGCATAGGGGCATGACCTAGGAGACCATGGGAGCCCTCATGAATGGGATTAGTGCCGTTATAGGAGAGACCCCAGAGAGCTCCCTTGCCCCTTCATCATGTGAGGACACGGTGAGAGGATGGCAGTCTGTGAACCAGGAAGCGGGCCCTCACCAGACACCGAATCTGCCGGCACCTCAATCTTAGATTTCCCAGCGTCCAGAACTGTGAGAAATAAATGTTTGTTGTTTAAACCACCCAGTCTATGGTATTTTTGTTATAGTAGGCTGAATGGACTAAGACAGATAGATAAATATATCTTTCCTTTTAGCATGTTTGATCAAAATTCCTTTTTTTTTTCCCTTTATGAGTTTAGAAAAGTTACTTTCAGCTTCATAATTCATTATTGATAGTATCATTTAGAAGTTTAGAATAAACTTGTAAAGTTTGGGAAATCTTCTGACACGTTTCTTCATATATGAGTTATGAAAGTTGGAAGAATTTTCCAAGTCTAGCTTCTGGTTCTATACATTGCAAACTTAATTTCTCCTTCAGTACCACGCACTTCCAGAGCTGGGCACTGTAAGGCATGCTCATATGGTGAAAAGAAAAACCCTCTGACCGGGCCCCCAGGTCCTAACCCTGGATAAGCAGTCACAGTAGGTGGTAGGAATATTTCTGGAAGACATTCTTACACTGGGACATCTCACAATGGCTTAGCTCTATATGGAAGCAACCGTAAACCGCATAAGTATATCCCACTAAACGCAAACCAAATATATCTCTTTAGCTGGATCCCAAAAGCCTGTGTGCACTGTGACATAACTGGCAGGAGGAGAAATAGGAAGGAGGGGAAGTCAGAGTGGAAAGAGACAGTGGTCTTAAATAATTGCAGCTCAAATAGCTTACTTTTGCAAATTTTACAAAAATACATGACCACGTAAACCCATTACTAGTGTTCCTCTCAGGGCCTGGCAGGGGTCCCTGGAGGTGAGGGGCCTGAAGCTTAAGATTCGTGTGATTCGTGGTAAATACTCCACTGCCCTTCCCTATTAATGAGGAGCACTTGCTCAAGCCTGGGAAGCTTTCTCATCATCATCTCTTCAGCATGGGAAGAATTCCTCTCTTCTCATCTCCTTCAAGTCATCTAACATCTGCTGCTCAACTCAGGCGTCGAGCTGCTGTTCCCCACCTCTCTGCTGATGCCACTTCTGCGAAGGCCATCAGCAAACCCCGAATCCCAGCAGCTCTTTCAGTCCCCGCTTCACTGGGCCTCCCCTCTGCGCTTGACACTGTTGAGCATCTTCCCTCCTGGACCTGACTCCTGTGGCTTCCATGACATAACCCCTGGCCCTCACCATGCCCTGGGTTTCCCTCCCACCCGTCTGTTGTTCCTCTCTTCCTAAGTGCTGGCTTTCCTCCAGGTCCCATCCTTCCCCAACTTCTCAGTCTACACACAGCCCTGAGTGACAGCATCCACTGCCCCGAGGGTGGCCATACCCACGTGTTCTGGCTCCCAAGTCTAGGTGTTCAGCCTGGACCTTTGTAACTGTCCATTTGTGGCTCTTTCACGACACGGTGGACTTCTTGAGACAGGGACCATATATTATGCAAATCTGCATCCCTAGTGCCTAGCAGGTGCTTAATAAATGTCTGAATGAATGAATAATGAGTGCTTGCTGGTGAGACTCAGGTTACATATTAAGTTGGAATGCTCATCCATGTATGAAGTCCTATGTACAGAAAAACTGGAAAATAGAGCAGTTTCCGCCACAGTGAATTTTAGTCATCCCATAATAAGTAGTCATCGTAGGAGGAAAGTCCTAAACATGAGGAGAAATGAAACCAAACCCAAAATCCAACTGATCAATTCTGTTTCAAATGGAGATCAGAATAAATACTGCAGTATTTTCTTTAGAAACTCATTTAAACCACCCTCTATAGTCTTCCATTCTGGGTGGTTCTGAAAAATTTGCTGTAGCAGTTTGGTCAATAAAGGCAAAGAAACGTAGACTTACTTTAAACGTTATTTTTCTCTTCAGTTACAGTTGATGACAACTTCAAATTTTCTTAGACTGACATATATAAAATTGGATGGCATTTCTTTGTTGTGCAACTAATAAAACAAACTATTTCATCTGTTTTGAATATATTTTCCTCTTGAAGTATGATCACATGCCCAGGCTCTGTCTAAACACAAATTGTTTGCACAAAGATGAAAATGATTTGGTTTAAGAAATCATTGTCCCTGAATGGCACTAAAATCTAGTTTGAATTTTTTCACTTTTCTTTTTCCAAACAATTGTTCAGTACAATAAAAAATTGGAAATTTAGTCGAATTAATGCTATATTATTTAGGCAATAAAATTCTCTTAGGCTGTATTAAAATCAATTAAAATTCTACTCTGTTGCTAATATTTAAGCTGTGTAAGTATTGTAGTTCTAATTTTGTTACTCTTTAAGCAAGAGGTCAGGTGGCACCCACACCCTCCACTTTTTTTGTGTGTGTGTGAGGAAGGTTAGCCCTGGGCTAACATCCGTGCCCATCTTCCTCTACTTTGTATGGGATGCCACCACAGCATGGCTTGATGAGTGGTAGATCAGCCCACGCCTGGGATCCGAACCTGCGAACCCTGGCCGCCAAGGCAGAGCGCACGAACTTAACCCCTACACGGGGCTGGCCCCCACACCCTCCACTTTTTAAAGGGGAACTAGAAATCCTTTGGTGACTGGGGAATCTGAAATTCTCTGAGGAAGTTAGTAGCATGCACTGGTTGCCTTTCTTGGAGGCTAGGAGAAATGTCAGAAGAAACAAGGAAGGGTGTCAGGTGGAGACCGAGCGATGCCCAAGAGAGGTGAGAATTCGAGAGGCTATGGGAATGAGCACAGGCCCTGAGAGTAGCCGTGAGAGGAATGAGTTTGTTCCAACTTTGGAACACTGGTTCTCAGGGTGTGGTCCCTCCTAGCGGTGTCACCTGGGAACTGTTGGAAATGCAGATTCTAGGCCCTCACCCTAGGCGAACTGAGTCAGAAACTCCGGGGGTGGGACCCAGTCATTTGTGTTTTAATAAGCTTCCCCCCACCCCTTGCCCTGGCTCCCCAAGGATTCGGAAGCACACTCAAGTTCGACAACACTTCATTTAGAGGAATGTGAAACACCACTGTGCATGTGAAAATGTTCTATTAAAAACATAATTACTGAAAATTTTCTTTAAAAATAGTATATTTTAGACAATAATACACAGATTATATATTTTCTAAAGCAAACCAACTTATCTGGCTTTTTTCCTCATGGTTGAGTGTCTGGGAGACAAGCGACCCTGTCTACCATGATTGGTGCTACATAGAATACATTTAAGGATGGGTGTAGAAGGGAAAATTCTCATATCTCCATATTGTCTACAGTAGAGTTTATTAGCCAGAGAAACATGATAGGTTTGTCTTCCTGCTAAAATTGTGCGATTGTCAAATTTTCACATCATTTGTATATAGATATTATTTTCATTTAATTGTCATTGCAAACAAAAAGAATCAGATTTTGGGCAGTAATTTTATTTCACTGTTTTTGACATTAACTGAGCTGAACTTATTTTTATTTAAGTTTCCATTTTTTTTCAAGCTTTTCCTTCTGTGTTCATGGTTGGAGTGTTAATAGCATGTCAAACTAATTGCACTCCTGATGGTCTAATTCTATTCACTGTCATATTTGGCAGTAAAATTCTGAGTTTGGCATGCTTTCACACTGACACAAGCATGCTAAATTAGCTGAGAAAAATCTCAGAATGCTAGAATAAATCTAGGCAGAATCAATCCAAAAATATCGTCAAGGATCATACAGGACATTTAAAAATTCTAGTTGGCTTATGCATCCACTCCAGGGAAAGCTTGTTCTGATGACCTCACCCTTGCCCCTCTGGTTTTACTGATGATGGTGTTTGCTTTCAGTGTGTGTATTAATGTATTAATGAAGGACTCCTTGGGCTATACACGACATGACAGAAACCCAGTTTGAACTGATTTCAGCAAAGAGAGATGGTATTATTTTTTATAACTGAAAAGACCAAGAAGTATCTGGCTTCAGGTATGGCTAACTCCAGGGGCTCAGATGGTGTTATATTGGGCAGTCTCTAAAATGGCTCCCAATAATCCTTGCCTCCTGGTATTCACAGCCTGTGTAATCCTCTTCCCTTAAGTGTAGGTTAGACCTAGAGATTTGCTTCTAACGAGTAGAATATGGCAAAAGTGACAGACTGTTGTTTCTGAGATTAGGTCGCAAAAGGACTGTGACTTCTGCCCTGCTTGCCATTGCTCGCTTGCTCTCTCATAGAGCCTTCCATCTGGGGGAGTCAAGCCACGTTGTGAGTAGCCCTGTGGAGAGGCCCAGGTGGCAAGAAACCGATGACTCCAACCAACAGCCAGCAAGAACTCGAGGCCTGCCAACAGCTGCCTGAGTGAACTCGGAAGTGGGTCCTCTGAGACCTGCTGACAGCCTTTGTGAGTGTAGTTCTCCCCCCGTGGAGAAGACTGTTGTCCTGGTCAATGTCTTTTTTTAATTTTTTTATTTATTTTATTTTTTCCCCCAAAGCCCCAGTAGATAGTTGTATGTCATAGCTGCACATCCTTCTAGTTGCTGTATGTGGGACGCGGCCTCAGCATGGCCGGAGAAGTCATGCGTCGGTGTGCGCCCGGGATCCGAACCCGGGCCGCCAGCAGCGGAGCGCGCGCACTTAACCGCTAAGCCACGGGGCCGGCCCTGGTCAATGTCTTGATGGCAGCTTTGTGAGAGACCCTGAGGCAGAATCACCCAGCTAAGCCCCCCCGCATCCCTGACCCCCAGCAGCTGTGAGATAATGTGTGGCTTTCAGTTGCTGTGTTTTGTGATAATTTGTTAAAAGTAGTAGGTGACCAGTACAGATATCATTCGCCCTGGGATTCTCTCTCCAGCTCCCGGTACTGCTTTCCTTTCTGTGGCCTCTGTTACCAGGCAGACCCTCCTCAAGTGGCCAAATGGCACCTGGTAGCTCCAGACTCACAGCCCAGCTCCCTGAAGGAGTCAGTGACCTTCTCCTTTGTGATGAATAAAGAAAAGTTCCTGGGATAAAGAAAAGTCTCATGAAACTGACTTGGGTCACTTTCTGCTGGAGCCTTTAGTGTTAATTTTTCTTTGTGCAACAAGCTCCCTCTGGTGGTTTGGAAACTTCTGAGTGACATAACTGGAGAGTTCAAGGTCAGTCTCCCTAGCCTCGGTACTCTGAGCCTGAGTTCTAGCTTAGGACAGAAGTGACCCTGGATTCTGTCTGCCTGTCCTTTGCCATCGATGAAGCTCAACTAAAGTCTAGGTGGTGGGACAGAGAGGGCAGATGACTTAGAGGAGGCAGTGATAGGTGTCTCCATAAGATGTTGATTTATTTATTCACTATTATCTACTAATAGTCATTATGTGGCTATTAAAGTGTTCATAGTTTTCATTTTTATTTCTATCTTCATGACCAATTGTTTATATCAGCTTCCTGGGCCCAGTGACTGGTTCAGTGTTCCTGAAACCATACCACACAGGCATGTACCAAGTGTTGAAGGTGTCTGCTACAATAGTTCTGTTCCCAGTGGTCCTCACTGCTGGGACATTCCTCTCTGGCGTGGACTTTCTCTGGCCACTCTCCAGTTGAGAGGTAGAATGTCACAGAGACCCACGTTTGACTCCTCTCTAGCTTGGCCATTTGCAAAATGTGCTGCCTTGGCCTCTCTGAGCTATAGTTTCTTATTGTGTAAAATGGGGATTTTGGGACCTGCCTCATAGTATTACTATTAAATAGCACAAAATTTATACCACTATATGTATATGTGTGTGTATATACAGTCACGCATCACTTAACAGGGATACATTCTGAGAAATGCTTCATTAGGTGATTTTGTCGTGTGGACATCACAGAGTGTACTTACACAAACCTAGATGGTATGGCCTCCTACACACCTAGGCGATATGATACTAATCTTATGGGACCACTGTCGTGAATGTGGTCTGTCATTGACCCAAACATCATTATGTGGTGCATGACTGTATATATATATGTAGTCAGTTCCTGGAGCATGGTGAATGCTTCATGAATTGTCCATAGAAATAGTGTTTCAATGTCTTTCTTCAAATGTAGGAACCAAATATGAACATGGCATTTCAGATGATGATCTAATTAATTAGCTCACCCTCTTCTGAACTCTTCTCATAAGGCAGCTTAGTCTGCAGTAGATCTTAATTTGGATAAGGGAATAGCTACATCATGCGGTTGACTCAAATTGATCTTATAATGAACAAAAAGCCCTCCCAGTTCTTTTTTTACATGAACTGCTAATAAACCATGTCACTCCTATTCTGCTCTTATCCTCTTGCAATTTTATACCTAAACACTTGGCTTCACATTGATGCCTAAGACATTCTGCTTTATTATTTGTGGACACATCCGTTTTATCTGCCCAGTCTTTTTGAGTCTTTTCCTTTGTCCAACGAATCATTTGTTTGTGCACTATGTTGGATGAAGAATCTGCCCATTAGATGAGCAGGCCATCCATCTCATAACTCAAGACGCTGAAAGAGCCCAGTCTAGACCCCCTTTGGCTGGTATTGGCTGATTAATCACTCTGAACTCTTTATTTAGCCAGCTGTGGATGCTCCTAATTGTTCTCATTGTAGACCTACATAGCTTCATATTCTCCACCTGGATGCCATGAAAACATGCCATTTCAAGTACTTTGTTAAAATTCACAGCCTATGTGTGATCTACAGTGTTATAACTTTAGTGAAAAAGAAAATGAAAGGTCTCATCACTTCTGTGTTGTCAGCTGTCTCTTGGTTGGGCAGAAGTCCCAAGAGGCAGGTCCCTTCATTACTTGTGAATGATACTGTTGCTAATGTGTTAGAGTTGCCGCTATTCCACATTTTTGCCAACATTTGGTATTATCAGAAGGAATTTTTGTCAGTTTTCTGAGGGTGAAATGGTATTTTATTGTTTTTATAATTACAAATCCCTAATTACTACTGAGGTTGAGCATATTTTCACATTTATTGACAGTTTGGGTTTTCTTTTGTATGGTTTTCTTTTCCTGTTTATATTTTTTGATCATTTCTCTGAAAACTTTGATTTTTTAAATTTAATAATATATCTTGGAGATCTTTCTATACGTGTGCATGTGTGGAGTGTTTGTATTTTGTTTTTTAACAATTGCAGAGAATGTTCCATTCTGTGGATATAGCATGATTTATTTAACCATGTCCTTCTGATATTTAGATTATTTCCCATTTTTATTTCCTACTACAAACACTGCTTTACTTGATGTAATTTGGTTAGTATATTCACAGACAGATAATCATTCTAGGAGAGAAATTGTAGATCAAATAGTATGTGCATTTTGGGCCGCCCTGTGGCTGAGTGGTTAAAGTTCCGCGTGCTCCACTTTGGCAGCCTAGGTTTGTGGGTTTGGATCCGGGCGCGGACCTATTCCACTCACCAGCCATGCTGTGGAGGCATCCCACTTACAAAATGGAGGAGGATTGGCACAAATGTTAGCTTAGGGCTAATGTTTCTCAAGCAAAAAAAAAAAAGAAGAGGAAGATTGCCAGTGGATGTTAGCTCGGGGCAAATCTTCCTCACCAAAAAAAAAAAAAAAGTATGTGCATTTTATATTTTAATCAATATTAAACAACCTTCCAAAAATGTTGCATCAATTTATACTCTCCCTGCAACAAGGCATCTTCCGTTGTGATCAGGAAAGTGTTCTCTGTGCTCTTCAACTGCTGAGGCCGTTTGTACAACAAGCCCATGGCAGCACTTCTCCCTCTCCCTTTCTCATCGCCGGAGGTGATCTCTCTCCCTTTCTCATCACTCTAAGGTGAGGTCATCCTCTCGTGCCTAGCTCTCTGTATGACTAAGGGGGGTGTGATTTTTTTTTGAGCTAGTATTTACTCTCCTTTTCTTCCTCTCCTCTCCTCCCACACACACACTCTCATGGAAAGAGTGTATTTTTTTTATCCCACTGATGCTGAGTTGGCCATTTGACTTTCTTTGAACAATAGAATATGAGTGAAAGAGATACGGGCAGAGGGTTTTTTCTTGTTCTTGTGGTGGTGTTTTTTTTAATGAGATATAATTGACATATAACATTGTGTAAGTTTAAGGTATACAATGTGTTGTTTTGATGCATTTATATACTGCAATATGATTACCACTGTAGCTTTAGGTAACACTCAGTCACGTGACATCATTTTCATTTCTTTTTTGTGTTGAGAGCAATTAAGATCTAGTCTCTTAGCAACTTTGAAGTTTGTAATACAGTATTGTTGACTATAATCACTATGCTGTGCATTAGATCTACAGAACTTATCTATCTACTAGCTGCAAGTTTGTACAATTGAACAACATCTCTCCTATTCCCCCACCCACCAGCCCCTGATAACCACCATTGAGCTCTCTCTTTCTATAAAGAGTTTGGCTTTTTTAGATTCCATATATAAGTGAGATCTTGCAGTATTTGTCTTTCTCTGTCTGACTTATTTCACTTAGTGCAATGCCCTCAAAGCCATCCGTGTTGTTGCAAATGGCAGGATTTCCTTCTTTCTCATGGCTGACTGATAGATACTACATCTTGTTTATCTATTCAGTTGTTGATGGACACTTAGGTTGTTTCTATGTCTTGGCTTTTGTGAATAATTCTGCAATGAACATGGGGGTGCAGATATCTTTCCAATGTTCTGTTTTCATTTCCTTTGGATATGTACCCAGAAGTGGGATTGCTGGATCATATGGCAGTTCTATTTTTAATTTTTTGAGGAACCTCCATACCGTTTTCCATAGTGGCTGAACCAATTTACATTTCCACCAATGGTACACAAATTTTCTTTTCTCCACATTCTCACCAACACTTGTTATCTCTTGTTGTCGTCATCTTTTTTTGTGTGTGAGGAAGATTATCCCTGAGCTAATATCTGTTGCCAGTCCTCCTCTTTTTGCTGAGGAAGATTGGCCCTGGGCTAACATCTGTGCCCATCTTCCTCTACTTTATATGGGACGCCACCACAGCATGGCTTGATAAGCAGTGCATAGGTCCGTGCCTGGGATCCAAACCTGCGAACCCCGGGCCACTGAAGCGGAGTGTGCAGACTTAACCGCTATGCCACTGGGCCGGCCCCTCTCGTCTTCTTGATGATAGCCATTCTAACAAGTGTGAGGTCATATCGCATTGTGGTTTTGATTTGCATTTCCCTGATGAGTAGTGATGTTGAGCATCTTTTCATGTACCTGTTGGCCATTTATATATCTTCTTTGAAAAAAAAATCTATTCAGTTCCTCTGCCCATTTCTTAATAGGATTTTTTTTTTTGTTATTGAGTTGTGTGAGTTCTTTATATATTTTGGATATGAACCCCTCATCTGATATATGATTTGCAAATATTTTCTCCCATTCTGTAGGTTGACTTTTAATTTTGTTGATTGTTTCTTTTGCTGTGTAGAAGCTTTTTAGTTTGATGTAGTCCCAGTTGTTTATTTTTGCTTTTATTGCTTGTGCTTTTGGTGTCATATCCAAAAAATCATTGCCAAGACCAATGTCAAGGAGCCTCTTCTCTATGTTTTCTTCTAGGAATTTTATGGTATCAGGTCTTATGTTTCAGTCTTTAATCCATTTCGAGTTAATTTTTGTGAGTGGTGTAAGATAGGGGTCCAATTCCATTTTTTTGCATGTGGTTATCCAGTTTTCCAAACATCATTTGTCAAAGAGACAATCCTTTCCCCATTGAGTGTTCTTGGCTCCCTTGTCAAATATTAGTTGAGTGAATATGTGGGGATTCATTTCTGGGTTTTCTATTCTGTTCCATTGGTCTGTGTGTCCATTTTATGCCAGTACCATACTGTTTTAATTACTCTAGCTTTGTTGCATAGTTTGAAATCACGAAGTGTGATGCCTCCAGCTTTTGTTCTTCTTTCTCAGGATTGCTTTGGCTATTCGGGGTCTTTTGTGGTTTCATGCAAATTTTAGGATTGTTTGTTCGCTTTCTGTGAAAAATGCCATTGGAATTTTTATAGGGAATGCATTGAATCTATAGATGGCTTTGGGTAGAATGGACATTTTAAAAATATTAATTCTTCCAATCCATGAACACAAGACATCTTTCCATTTGTTTGTGTTGTGTTTAATTTCTTTCATCAAAGTCTTATAATTTTCATTGTACAGATCTTTTACCTCTTTGGTTAAATTTATTCCTAAGTATTTTATTGTTTATGATGCCGTTGTGAATGGGATAGTTTTCTTTATTTTTTTCATATATTTCATTGATAGAGTATAGAAATGCAACTGATTTCTATATGGTGATTCTGTATCCAACTTTACTGAGTTTGTTGATTAGTTCCAACAGGGTTTTTGTTGAGTTGTTAGTATTTTCTCTATGTAAGATCATATCATCTGCAAATAGTAACAATTTTACATCTTGCTTTCCAATTTGGATGCCTTTTATTTCTTTTTTCTTGCCTAATTTCTCTGGCTAGTACTTCCAGTACTATGTTGAGTAAAGGTGGTGAGAGTGGGCACTCTTGTCTTATTCCTGATCTTAGAGGAAAATCTTTCAATCTTTGACCATTGAGTATGATGTTAGCTGTGGGTTTGTCATACATGGTCTTTATTATGTTGAGGTATGTTCCATCTATACCCGATTTGTTGAGGGTTTTTATAATGAAAGGATGTTGTATTTCATCAAATGCTTTTTCTGCATCTGAGATGATCATATGATTTTTATTACTCATTCTATTAATGTGGTGTATCACATTTATTGATTTGTGTATGTTGAACCATCCTTACATCCCGGGGATAAATCCCACTTGGTCATGGTGTATGATCCTTTTAATGTGGTATTGAATTCAGTTTGCTAATATTTTGTTGAGAATTTTTGCATCTATGTTCATCAAGAATATTGGTCTATAGTTTCTTTTCTTGTGGTGTCCTTATCTGGCTTTGGTATCTGGGTAATGCTGGTCTTGTAAAATGAATTTGAGAGTGTTCCATCTTCTTCAATTTTTGGAAAAGTTTGAGAAGGATTGGCATTAATTCTTCTTTTAACGTTTGGTAGAATTCACCAGTGAAGCCATCTGGTCCTGGGCTTTTCTATGTTGGGAGGTTTTTTATTACTGATCCAATCTCCTTACTCGTTATCGGTCTGTTTAGATTTTCTGTTTCTTCCTGATTCAGTCTTGTTAGGTTGTATGTTTCTAGCAATTTATCTATTTCTTGTAGGGTTTCCAATTGTTAGCATATAATTTTTCATAATCTCTTATGATCCTGTGTATTTCTATAGTATCAGTTGTAATGTCTCCTCTTTCATTTCTGATTTTGAGTCTTCTTTTTTCCTTGGTTAGTCTAGCTAAAGGTATTTCACTTTTATCTTTTCAAAATACTAGCTCTTTTGTTGATCTTTTCTATTGTTTTTCTGGTCTCTATTTCATTTATTTCTGCTTTGATCTTTGTTATTTCCTTCCTTCTGCTAACTTTCGGCTTAGTTTCTTCTTCTTTTTCTAGTTCTTTGAGGTGTAAAGCTGGATTGTTTATTTGAGATCTTTCTGTTTTGTTAATATATGCATTTATTGCTATAAACATCCACCTCAGAACTGCTTTTGCAGCTTTCCATAGGTTTTGATGTGTTGTGTTCCATTTTCATTTGAGATATTTTTTATTTCTCTTTTGATTTCTTCTTTGATTCATTGGTTGTTCAGGAGTGTGTTGTTTAGTTCCATGTGCTTGTAAATTTTCCAGCTTTCCTTTTGTTGTTGATTTGTAGTTTCATAGCATTGTGGTTGGAAAATATACTTGGCATTATTTCAGTCTTCTTAAATTTGCTAAGACTTGTTTTGTTACCTATCATATGATCTATCCTGGAGAATGTTCTACGTGCACTTGAGAAGAATGTGTATTCTGCTGCTGTTGGATGGAATGTTCTATAAATGTCTGTTAGATCCATTTGTTTTAGTGTATGGTTGAAGTCCAACATTTCTTTGTTGATTTTCTGTCTGGATGATCTATCCATTGCTGAAAGTGGGGTATTGAAGTCCCCTACTATTATTGTATTGTATTGTATTTCTCCCTTCAGATATGTTAGTATTTGCTTAATGTATTTGTGTGCTCTGATATTGGGTGTGTATATATTTATGCTGTATCTTCTTGATGAATTGACCCCTTTATCCTTACATAATAACCTTCTTTGTCTCTTGTTACCATTTTTTGACTTGAAGTCTATCTTGTCTGATATAAGTATAGCTACCCCTGCTTTCTTTTGTTTTCTATTTGCATGGAATATCTTTTTCTATCCCTTCACTTTGAGCCTATATATGTCCTTAAATTAGAAGTGAGTCTCTTGTAGGCAAATTATAGTTGAGTCTTGTTTTTTTAATCCATCTAGTCACTTTGTGACTTTTGATTGGTGGATTCAATCCATTTACATTTAGAGTAAGTTTTGATATATATGGACTTACTGATGCCGTCTTATTAATTCCTTTCTGGTTGTTTTGTAGTTTTGTTGTACCTTTTTTCTCTGTTTCTGCCTACTTTTATAAATTAGTGATTTTCTGTGGTGGTATGCTCTGTTTCCCCTTTCTTTATCTTTTATGAATCTACTCTGTTTTTACTTCATTGTTACTGTGAGGCTCACATAAAACATCTTATAGATAAAACAGTCCATTTTAAGCTGATAGCAACTTAATTTCGATTGCCTACAAAATTTTCACCCTTTTATTCTCCCTTTTTAAATTTTTGATGTCACAATTTACCTCTTTTTATATTGTGTATTTGTTATCAAATTATAGTAGCTGTAGTTATTTTTAGTACTCTTTTCCTTTAACCTTTTTACTGTAGTTAAGTGGTTAACACACCATCTATTACAGACTTAGAGTTTTCTAAATCTGACTGTATATTTACCTTTACCAGTGTGTTGTATACTTTCATATGTTTTTCATGTCACTATTTAGCATCTTTTCATTTCACCTTGAACTCCTTGCTGCATTTCTTGCAAGACAGGTCTAGTGGAGATGAACTCTCTCAGCTTTTGTTTGTCTGGAAAGTCTATTTCTCCTCATATCTGAAGGATAACTTTGCTGGATAGAATATTCTTGGCTGGCAATTTTTTGCTTTCAACACTTTGTATGTCATTCTCTCCTGGACTGTAGGGTTTCTGCTGAGAAATCTGCTGATCGCCTAATGGGGGTTCCTTTGTAGGTTACAATCTTTTTTTCCTTTGGCTGCTTTTAGGATTCTCTCTTTACTTTGGTTTTTGACAGTTTCATTATAATCTGTCTTGGAGAAGGTCTTTTTGCATTGAGATAATGGGGTGATCTATTAGCTTTGTGAACTTGGATGTCCAAGTCTCTCCCCAGGTTTGGGAAGTTCTCAGGTCTTATTTCTTTAAATAAACTTTCTGCCCCCTTATCCCTCTCTTCTCCTTCTGGAGCCCCAATTATTCTAATATTTTTACATTTGGTGGAGTCCCCAAAACCATGTAGGCTTTCTTTGCTCTTTTTTGTTTTTGCTTTGTTCTCCTCTGGTTGGGTTATTTCAAAGTTCCTATCCTCTAGCTTACTTATTGTATCTTCCATTTGATCTACTGTACTGTAGATGCTCTCTATTGCATTTTTCATTTCATTCATTGAATTCTTCAGCTCCAGAATTTCTGTTTGGTTCTTTGTTATGATTTCTGTCTCTGTTAAATTTCTCATTTTGTTTGTGTATTGTTTTCCTGATTTTGTTGAATTGTCTTTCTGTTTTTTGTAGCTCATTGAGTTTCCTCAAAACAGCTATTTTGAATTCTTCATCAGCTAGATCACAAAATTTTGTGGTTTTGAGTGCACTTATTGGAGGATTATTGTTATTTTTGGTGATGATGTGCTTCCTTGATTTTTCACATTCCTTGTTGTTTTGTCTTGTTGCTTTTGCATTTGAAGTAGCAGACACCTCCTCGAATCTTCGGGTGGGATGTGCTATTCATTGGTCCTGATGTTTCTGGGGTTTTCTCCAACCTTCTATGAATATACTTGCTCCACACTTCTTGCTCCCTCTTGTGGCAGAATTCTTAAGCTTGTATAGCTTCTCTGGTTCCTACAACTCACTACCCTAGCTGCGGGAAACCTCTCTTGTTTTCCAGAAGGTGGCACTACAGCTCTAGTTTCTGGTTCCTCCCTTCCCACAGACCCTGGTCTGTTTTTCTGAGAGCATTTCATTTACTGGACTCTCTTTTGCCACTACACTTGGCAGCACGTGCAAGGAGCCAGCTACAGAGTGGGGGGAGGTGTGTCTGACACACACTTGGGGTGTTGGGGGTGTCTGAGGGCCAGTGGGTGGGCCTTCAGGTGAGGGTCTTCCAGAGGCTTGTGGGTGGGCTTCCTGCTGAAGTCCTGAGCACAGTCAGCAGAAACCGCATTCCTTTAACGCCCTTTGGTATTCTCATCTGCCTCTTTTCTTGATCTCTTCCCTCCCCCAGGCATGGAGGTCCCACCTCAGTACTGTGGGTGCTGCTGGAGAGAAATAGATTTCCCCAGCAGTGTCCTGCACAGCTGGAGAAGCTGAGCACTCACCACTCTCCCTTTTCCCCATGGGAGAGATTGCCACTGGCTAGTTCAGCCCTGTGCAGCGTCAACCTTGGGGGAGGGGTGGTGCTGGCAAAGTTCCTCTTACCCTCTTCAGTGCATCCAAACTTGTATTTTTTTTTGGCCCCAATGGCATGCTGGAATCCCCTTGGGAAGGCTGGACGTCTACAGAGTCTCTTTTGTCTATGGGTTTCTGCACAAGTCAGCACTCTCCAGGTTTTCCCCAACCACAGCTGAGAGGGGTTGGGGCAGGTTCACTGGCTCCAGCTGGTTTTGAGGTCTGTCTTCCTATTACTGGTTGCACAAGTGGGCGTGACTCCTCCTGGATCCCTTGGCATGTGGTGCTGGATCCCACAACTCCCACAGAGGCACTTTTCTTTGTGGATGGGTGCCTCATTATTTGTTTAAAAAGGGGGACAAGAAAAGAGGGACATCTTATGCCACCATTATGCTGACATCACTCCATGAGCAGAGGTTTTAAATGTGCTTGCGTGGGTTAGCTTGACCTCTTGTGCCTCTGCCATCCTCCATGAGAAGAGCATGCCCCAGGTAGTTCTGGTTTCAGAATAAGAGTCACCAGGAGCTGACCTGAACCTAACCTACACCCTGAAGTAGTCACACCTGCCAGTCCATAGATCTATGAGTAAGAAAAAAATGCCTTTTTTTGGTATGTCACTGAGATTTTGGTTTGATTTGTTAAACAGCATTATTGCAACAATAGCTGACTAATATAAACTCTTAACTACTATATTTTAAGAAATTCTGTATACATAAAAACATATATAATTTTACATAAATTCATAGCATAATTATGATTATGTTACACATATTTTTACTGCTGTCTTTTTTCTTCTCCTTATTAGGTTGGCTACCCCTCTTTTTCTAACCGCCCCCCCAAGCCCCCTGTCCCTTCCCAAGTAATCCATGTTAACAACCTAGTATGTACCCATCTGTATTTTTCTCCGTATTTCTTATGTACTTATATATAATAATATGAACACATATATGCAAGAGTGCCATTCAAAATGTGTTGCAACCGGTAAGGCACAGTACCAACCAATCAGAATGAACAGTAGCTGAAATGTCCAATATGGCTCTATCAGAGGATACTGGCTGAATGTCAACCCTGTACACACACATGATAGGAGTTTCTGTCATTGTTTATGTTTTACAAAAATGGAACACTATTATAAACATTTTTTGCCTTATTTTTTATACAATGATATCTAATCCCTTAAATTCCAATTGTGATATGGCTTTTATTCATTCTTCTTAAACGCTGTATAAAATCATTAAGTGAGCCAGATGTATCAACATTCATTCAACAGTACCCTATTAATGGACTTTCCCTTTATTACCAGTGTTTTTGTTACCACGAACAATGCTGCAGTTAACATTCTTGAACATATATCATCATATACTGGTGTTTTTATCTCTAGGGCATCAAGTCCCAGGAATGGAACAGGTGGAGTGAATGGTAAATTTTGTTAGATGGTGTCAGATAGCCTTTCAAAATTCTGTGACAATTTACATTTTTATCATCAAAATTTAAAGAAATCATTTCCCCTACATCCTACCTAGCAATAAGTAAGTGGCTTTCTGATTTTTGCCAACCTTGTGGCTATAAAGTAATAACGTGCATCTCCCAAACCACTAGTGGCTCACACACCTTCTCATGTGTTGGCTTTTTGGGTTTTCTCTTCATATCTTTGCTCATTCGTCTGTTGGGTTGTTTGTACCTTGTCAATATCTAAGAGCTTTTTGCATATTGGAGATATTGACCCTATGCCTAGATTGGAAAACTTTTTCTTAATCCAAGATTTGTCCATTGATTTGGTTTAGGTCATCTCTTGCCGTACCAAAATGTCACGGTCATGAGAATGTGACATGACCTTCCTTTCTCCCCTCCCTATCTCATCTCTCTCTCTCTCTCTTTCTTCCCCATCTTTCTCTGTGTGTGTGCCTCTCTTTCCCTTCCATCTTTCTGCCTTTCTGTGTCTTTCTTGGGGTCTCTCTTTGTTCTTTTTCTTGCTGTCTATCTACCCCTTCTCACCTGGCTCCTCACCCCTCGCGTTTCCAGCTCCATGCGAATACTAATTTTCAGTGCAGAGAGCACAGTCTTTTTCTGGCCTGTGTTACTTTCAAAGCCAAGACAGACCCAAGAAGTGACCAGGGGTAGCACAATAAGGGGTTTAAGCAATGTGTTTTTAAAATTGGCTGAATTTGAGATCCCTCAAGGAGTTTTTTTTTTTTTTTAATATGGATTCTCCAGCCGCCCGCCCCCACTCCGAGATTCTGATTCTGTAGGTCTGGAGAGGAGTGTGATGTACAAATGGATATCTATTTTAAAATCTCCCCAGGGGATTCCAGTACACCATCAGGGCTGGAAATCCACATTAGCACTGGATCAGGGAGGCTAGACATGCTGCCCAGTGCGGGCAGCTTGTTTGGGCAACTGCACAAGCTGGGCAGTTGCAATCTCAGATAATTACCTTCAACAACCACCCAATCCAGCCCAAGACTGCACGAGGGGTTCACGTGGAGTGGAAACAATGGCGAAGTAGGTCTGCAAGCCCCATACTCCATCTCAAATGGCAGGAGACAAAAAGGTGAGGCGCGGCTCAGCCTAAGTGCGGCTGCAGTGCTGCAAATGGGCACAGGGAGGCAGTGTGGCCTCATGTGACTCAGAAGCCCTCTAACTCCGAAAGGAGGCTGGGCCCAGGCTGGGACGCTGGCTGCAGCAAAACTCTGGCCTGGTGAAGGGCTGTCCCATCACCTTCCCCCCTTCTTAACTCAGTCCCTGTCTTACAGAACCGGGCTCCCAGATGATTAAAGTTCATGCAACATTTGTTGAGCATGAGTTTTCTCATGTCAAACACTGTCCTGGGTTATTTGGTTTAATCTTCACACCAATCCAAGGTAAGCATGTTATTTCCATTCTACCAAAGAGGAAGCTGCAGCTTAGGGAAGTTAGTGAACTTCCTAGTGGGTGGCAGAGCCAGGATTTGGACTCGAGTCTGACTCCAGGCCAAGTGTTCTTTGCATTCAACCGTTACTCCTTTATACAGGTAACATTTAATTGATTCTGATTATTAATAAATGCTAATTTGCCAATTAATTTATTTGTGCATGCTGATTACTTATTTTTCTTTTCTTCTTTCTTCCTTTCACAAAAGGATCAGTAAGGATAACTGAGTTAGCTAAGAAATCTTAAAGCTCACAGTCTGTTTGCATTTAAACAGGAGACGGAAGAAACAACGAATGGCTGATGGTGAAACAGCAGCCATGGGGTTGCCTACTCCACACAGCGAGGCCCAGGTGTCACACCAAAAGTCTGCGGACCTAAGGCAGGATTTTATTTGGCTAACATGGTGTTATTTAAAAATCTAATTTCGGTGGTTTTAGATGGAGCATTTGCCCTGCCGTTCATCACAGTCCCCACCATTCCCTTTTCTTTCCATCTTGATGCTTTCCTCATCTATGCTACCTGCCTGGTCTCTGCTGATGGCAGCACCAGGCTCGTGGGTGCTGGCAATACTACTGCGAGATGAGACCTGCCTTTGGGCCTTGAACCTCACCCTACTCCACCTCCCTTCCTTTGCTCTACTTCCCTCCAGGTGTCGTCATCGTCATCACCTGGCTGTTGTATGTAGCTGGAGGCTCTCACACCTGTGATGGGTGCATCCGTGGGTCCACTCTGCTGCTCCTGGCAGCCAGGGCTAAATTTAACTGCAGCTGCTTCATCAGATGCTCGGGTATTTTCAGCTCTAGGAGCACAGGGTGGCTGAGCTGGCCAGGGCTCATATCCAATGTTTTGGATTGAAATTAGCATCCAGGTTATTCCAAGGGCTTGGACCCTCCCCGCTAATTGGAGCTGGGGAGAAAAGAAAAAGCCAGAAGTGGTAGAGAGTAAGATAACACAAGATAGACTCTGGGGACCCTCTGGATTTGCTCGGTCGTTTCTCTGTTCTCCACAGTCAGTCACCTGTGTGGCGTGTGTGTGCTGGAAGGTCATGAGCTAGAGACCATCCTCTCCAGCTCAGCCCGGGGAGGGTGACCCACGTGGCCAGGGCCACTGCCTGATTGGTGGCCGAGAGAAGGGTATGTTCTGCATTGCACAATGATGGGTCACTGCTGCCTTGTTCTCTCCCAGTCTGCTGGCCCCTGAGTCACTGTCCAGGGAACTGCCAGCCTTGCTCCGAGTGCCAGCATTTTTCTTGTGTCATCCAATGTACTTTCGTGACCTGAGTGTTTGTGGACAGGGTGATGTTCCCAAAAGCCATGGCCCACAGCCCTCAGAGTTCCCAGCTGGAATGTACTGTGGCGTTGGCAGTCCCTCTGGCCAAGAGAGCAGACGCGTGTACAAAATCACAGGCTCTCAGTGGCAGTTACAAATAGAAGAGGAAAATGGGCCCAGAGATGGAGTGGTGGCATTGAGGGGCTGGGGAGGAGAGGATACACAGAGGGAGGATGCGGCCCCTAGGACCTGGGGCCCCTGGTGGAGGAGAGGCCTGCCTGAGCATGGGAACTAGCCCTGGCTGTTCTTAACTGATGCCCTTGGCTGTGAGATGTTGTCAAACCTCCTGTGGATCCAAGTAACAGGATCCTCCCTCTTTCTCTAACTCTTACGTGTCCAAGGAGGAGAAATTCTCTTGACTACTTCTTGTGCCCAGTGCCTGGCACTCAGGGTGCTTAGCAGGTGCCCACTGGATGGCACCTCCAGCTCACAGTTCTCACACTGGAAGGGGTCTTGGGATCCTCTGTTTGGATCTACTCTTTTTACAGAAGGCAAGTTGCAGCTCTCAGATGTTGTTAGTTTTGTGTCTGGGTCTCTGACCTCTCCCTTGCTGTCGTCAACACCTTTCTCTTTGTCCTGCTAATATTGACAAGAACTAGCAATCAGGACTCTGAACAAGGCACCCTTTAAACACTTTGAATGTGTTAACCATTTAGACCTCACACCAGACCTATCTGTGAGGTAGGCACTGCTATCATCTCCATTTTGCAAATAAGGATGGGGAGACCCAGAGAGGTTGAATGACTCGCCCAAGGTCACACAGGATTTGGAGCTGGGTGTTCTGGCTCCAGAGGTCTTAACCGCTACGTATACTGCCTCTCATGGTGCTTCTTTAGGACTGCCTGTTTCTTCTCCATCTCCCACAGCAGACTTGGAACGACTTGATGAAAGGGATTGTGTTTTAATCCCCTTTGGATCCCAAATCTAACCCAGAGCCCAACACAGGAGAAGCTCAAACAAAATGTTTGTTGAATGAATGAATGAATGAATGAAGGAATGAATGAAAAAGCAAAAGTATCAGTTAAACTGTTGTTCCTTGCCTTGTGTTTCTTGGATCTAATGTCTCTGAGGGGTTTATGAGTACAGGATAGGACATTCTGACCTCTGGGGGGTGGAGGGGGAGCCAGCTGGGAGATCCCAGCAGCCGTTACCTGGGTGAGAACCCTCCAGGCCCTTCCCCTGCTCCCTCCCCAGCCCCCGTCTCCTCTCCCCACCAGCTGGTGTGGTTGTTGGGACACAGCCCTGCACATTTCCTACTGCAGAGTGTCGTGCAGATTGATTCTTCTGGAGACTGCCTGCAGGCTGATGAGCACGCCCGGCATCCAGCTGACTCCCGGGCAGTGGTGGCAGCGGCACCCTCGTGATGAGCCAGAGGCGGGGAGGGCTCCCCTCCTCCGTGCCTGCCGCTGCCTTGGAGGATTATCTGTGTGTGTTCACTGTGTTCTAGACGCCTGGGGCCGCATGGGAGGTTTCAGAGTGTCCAGTTTTCTGAGGCTCACACAGGCGCAGGGGCCACCAGTCCCCGCAGCTAGGGAATGAGGCGCCAGGGCTTAGAGGAGGGTCTGGGAGAGGTACCTGGGCATGTGCCGCCAGACACATTCACCCCAGAGATGGCAAGAGAAACGGCCAAAGGCTGAAGCTGTGGCTGGGAAGAGGAAACAGGTGAAACAGAAAAGAATGGTCCTCAAAGTGGGGTCCCCCAATCACCACCAGCAGCACCTGGGAACTTGTTAGAAACGCACATTCTCAACCCACCCCGGACCTCCTGAGGCAGCAATTTGGAAAAGGGGCCCAGGAGTCTGTGTTTTAGCAAGCCTCAGCTGATTCTGATGCAAGCTCAAGTGAGAGATCCGCTGTTCCAGGCCATCCCATTGGCAGGACTGACTAAAGACTTCGTATTTACTGAGTTCTGGGTCTTTACAAAGGGCCGTTCAAGGGACATCATAGATCGGACACAATCCTTCTCTCCCTCTTCCCCACCCTGATGGAAACTCTGGACCAAGTGTGAGAGCACTAGTGAACAACAGAATACACTGAGCCAACCATTACATTGGCCCCAAATCCTACTTCCACAAGAGAAAGGAATCACGAGCTATGTTTCTTATCCAAGATTTGTCACATCCGTTGGCCACCAATGATCAGCAAACGAATAATACATTAAACTAGCATCTGCCAATCTTTTTCCAAATGATAAAATACTAGTAACTCATGGGTTAAATTACAAATCCTAATTTGCTCGCCCACCCCAGAACTCTTAATACATATCGTTACTTAGAAGCAACTTCTTAGAAGCCTTGGGAATAAAAGATTACAGACCAGCAAAATGTATCATTTAACCAGGCCCTCAAAGCAAGGAGTGTGATTCCAAGAACCTCCAAGTAGGGCAACATACTTGTGAAAAAATTGTTAATTTTGATAGGTAGATTGTTAATTTAAAAATCAACACAGGCCCCTGTCTTGAATTATCCTTTATGTAAAATCATGTTAGTAAGTACCCCAAGTTTTAACTCCTATCTATTCAAGACAAATCATTAATTTACTAAAATTTTAATTTTTCTAGATCAGGGGAGTTTATGCCTGGTAGATTATCTTTTTTGTTTGTTTGTTTTAATTAGCATGGTACTTCTACTTTCCCTTCCTTTGCATTTGCCTGGTTTCTATTGCTGCTCTTTTATTTTCAACTTCTCTTCATCACTTTATTTTGTATCTGTTTTTTTTGTTTATAGTACATAGCTGGATTTTGTTTATAGTACAATTTGACAGTCTCTGTCTTTTAATGGTGATAAATAAATGAAAAGCAATAGGATATATTGGAGTATATGAGGAAGCCATTTGGTTTAAAACTAATTCAGCCTGACCTCGTTTTTGCAAAAGGGCCTGACATGGCCTCTTGAGCATGCATTGCACATCTGCTTTAAATATTTACTATGTCCCAAATACAAGGATGATGCCCTTAAAGATAGGGATGTAGCTTCCCCCCATATCAGCATTTGTTTAAGGATAAGCATCTCTTCCTGGAAACTAAGGATTAATTACCAACCTGCTGTACTCACCTCGTGGCTACTGACCTGCTGACCACCGACCTGCTGTGCCAGCTAAGCATCTCGTGACAGTAGTAAAAGAGATATTCCTGTCATATGTGATATATGCTCTTTGTTCCAAGACGGTGTATAACCACTCTGTACACCCCACTTCTTTGGTGCACTTCCTTTCTTGGGGAAGAAAGGCCTGGGCTATAGTCCTCAGACCTGGCTCATAATAAACTCACCCCAATTTTGATTTATAGTTGATGGTGGATTATTTGTGTCGACACTTCTTGTGTCATGGCAGGATTTCAGAGAAACCTACCGGAGCCCACCTAGAGTCTAAACTGAACGGGTATTCGGTACCAATAGGGGCCCCTTGAGCCCCCCTGGATCACTGCGTTCTCCAGGCGACCCTGGTGGGTTCTCCTGAAACCCAGTCCTCCTTATTTGAAGTTGATGGTCCAGAGTTTATATGAGCTGTTTCAAGCCTTAAGACTAGGTGTCTTAGGGTGTACCAGTACATACGCTAGGTAAGAGGAACCTAAGGGGAGAATTCCCAGGAAAAACAAACCTAGGAGGAATTTCCTAGGCCAAGGGAGCCTAGGGGGTACCTTTGGAGTGAATGGGGCAGGCTGACCTATTAATTTGGCTTTAAATTGGAAAGAATTGTGTTTATAAAGTCTGAACAAACTGCTTGATAGAGAAATGAGAGTCTGAAATTGTTCAGCTCCTAAGAGAAGGGACACCAGCTACTCCCAGCCATAAGGAGTTCTCAGGCAACTGAGAACCTAGTGGGAGTGTCTGAGGTTGAGCCCCGAGATGTGCAGTGGTCCCATAGGGAATTCCATGGTGATCATTCGCTTTAAGTAATTGACGGCTTGTCCAGGGACGCGCATATGAGGGTTGGTCATCCACGTGCTCCGAGCCCCCATGGTAGTTTTAGACTGCCAGTGGGAGAAACCAAGGCACATAAGAGAGGGTTTACAACCTTTCTATAGGGAGTGACACTCACAAGCAGCACATTTCCCATCCGCTACCCTGTCCCTAGAAATTGTTCAGACTTTACAGTAAAACGAAGCTAAAAGAAAAACAGGAAATTGAGCCTCTGAAAGCCGGCCAGTTCCCAAACGGCCTGCTTCCTCTCAGAACTCCAGCTGGCTTCATGCTGAAAGTTACAAGTGCCTAACAAAATGGGGATAGCTGTAAATAGCTGACAAGATCACCCGGGATAATTTAAAATTACAGTGGCCACTGTGGGGCTCCTTTTTAGGAGGCAGGTTATAGAGAAATTTTTAAAGGCACGAGTTCTCCAACTTCCAGCAATATTGCTCAAAAACTAAAAGTTCGGGACACTGTCAATATTTACAAAAAACAGCAAAAAAAAAAAAAAAAAATCTTACCAAGCTTGTTTTGTGTCCTGAGGGCTTAGCTTAATAATTGTCGGGTTGGGGTCCAAAAATATGGTCAAACAAAAATGTGGTTGCACCTCATTTTGCAGTAAGAGATAGTCAGACAGAAATCTGGGTTGCACTCCATTCAAGGCTAAGGGTCCTGCTAAACTGCCACCAGCCTCAGGGGAATTACACTGGCCATTAGAAGGAATGTTCTGATTACACAAGTTTATTTAAGAAGTTCACTTACGAACAATGACTTCAAAATTCCAAAATAACCTTATTGAAAGTTTTGTTGCAGAAAGCTAATAGACAATTAAGTTATAAAAGATACCTAAAGAGGGGCCGGCCCAGTGGTGCAAGCAGTTAAGTGTGCGTGCTCTGCTGCAGCAGCCCAGGGTTCCCTGGTTTGGATCCTGGGCGCACACCGATGCACCGCTTGGCAAGCCGTGCTGTGGCGGCGTCCCATATAAAGTGGAGGAAGATGGGCACAAATGTTAGCCCAGGGCCAGTCTTCCTCAGCAAAAGAAAAGAGGAGGATTGGCAGATGTTAGCACAGGGCTAATCTCCTCACAAAAAAAAAAAAAAAAAAAAAAGATACCTAAAGAGAAATATATTAGGCCATAGCTTTACAGACATCTCCATAATCTAACTCCCAGAGTTAATGAGACTGGGAGAGATTTTCTGGGAAACTGCTACGTTAAAGATTACTGGAAGTGTTCAGTACAGCCAGGTAGTTACTGTTTGTCCCTGCTAACCTGACAAGGTATTTGAAAGGCTTTAGCAACTTACAATCAGAAATTCAGCCAAACTGGAAGCTGATATTCAGAGTTTGATAAGAAATTTTAGGCCTTCTTCCCTAAGTTAAAATAACCCAGAGGGAAAGAAGAAAATTAGGGTGATGTAGTTGGACAGGTAGATCAACCAATAATGTCATTTAAGTTACAACCCAAATTTCTGAGAAATTAAGAGCAACTGTCTTCAACTTACAAACCTTTGCAAAAGTAGAAGGCAGCTCTAGAGGCAGTTCAGATTCCACCCATTTCCTTTATGTCAAAAAGGCTTATCACCTCACCTCTCCAAGGGCTGTTATCTAGCCCATCACCAATTCCTAAGACTGAAGGGGAAAAAAGGACAAAAGGAAAGAAAAATGACCATAAAAGCACCCTCGCCCAAAATCGAGCATCTTGAGTGTCGTCTCCACAAATATTAATAGAAAAAGCTTAAAACAAAATTTGGATTCAATTATTCTTTCATAACTGTTGAACCTTATATTACTGTATCTGATTCATGGCAGTAATTTTAAAACAATAGCTGTGGAGTCTCTGTGTATGTGTTTCTATTTGTATGTTATGTATGTGTGAGATCTTACCTCTGGAGGGTATAATTTCTAAAGAGCTCTATTTAATTGGCTTAAAGTAAGCACTTATATAAATGTAATGGAAACCAACCCAAATGTCTTTCAAGTTAACATAATATAAACAATCTTTGGCAAGTGAAAGCTTATGTAAGTTTGTTGGTTTGATTAAAATAAACATGTTTTCAGAGTTATCAGTATGGAAGCAAGTAAACTAAATAGATGTGAAAAAGATGAGTGTTGGGCGAAACTTTTAACAATACTTGTGTGTTATGGTATATATACTTAAAATAATTTCAAAACCTTTTGGTAACTTGAAACCTTAGAGTTTTGCTAATTGAGTTAAATGATAAAATTTATTGAGTGTCTAGATCATTTCCAAATAAGATAAAATATTAGATGTTAATTACTAAATATAGGTTTATCTACTTTCGGCTTCTTCTTACAGAGAAACCAAAAGATGTTTGGGTCTACTAGTAAACATGTCTTTATTTTATTAAAAAATCATACTATGAAGTAGCATGTTTCTAGAAATTATAAAAAGTATTTATAAATTTGCCAAGCCACAGAATGCTCGTGTAAAAGACAGTTTATAATTGCTTAGTTCTTATTTTCCACTAAAAATCCAGGTCTGTAAGGGTTAAAATTCTAATTAATATATGTGATTAAAGCTACTAAAAATTAATAAGGAAAACATAAAAAATCAAGGAAAGTAAGATGTATGTTTTTAGTAAAAAAAAGATTTAAGAAATAAATATATTTTTATTTGTTTTGATAATAAAAATAAATTTGTCCTAAAGTACTAGGAAGGAAAGAAAGCATAGGGTAAATTCTGAATGTAAAAAGAAAGTTATAGAAGGTCTGTGGAAAAAGAACCCCGTAGAAAAAGAACCTTCCTCCATGAGGAAAGAGTTTTCTGCGTGGTCAAGGTAGCTAAGATTAAAGTAAATTTAATTAAGTAAGTTTTAATATCAAAAGTAAGCTGGTACAGGGGCCAACCAGTGGTGCAAGTGGTTAAGTGTGCGCGCTCCACTGTGGAGGCCCAGGGTTTGCGGGTTCGGATCCCAGCACACACCGATGCACCGCTTGTTAAGCCATGCTGAGCCAGCGTCCCATATAAAGTAGAGGAAGATGGACATGGATGTTAGCTCAGGCCCAATCTTCCTCAGCTAAAAAAGAGGAGGATTGGCATCGGATGTTAGCTCAGGGCTGATCTTCCTGACCAAAAAAAAAAAAAAAAAAGGTAAGCTGGTACAAAAATTAAAGTTTGGTTCTTTCTCCCTTAAAAGGGTACTTTTCCTGGACTTTTAGTCTGCTCTTGATAAAGAGATTATAAAAGATTTTCTTTACTTTTAAGTGAGTCTCACTTTGCTTAAATGGATAACTAAGCATTGTTTCATAGCGACACAAGATCAGCAAACACTTGATCTTGTTTGACCAAGTGTTTTAAAACCTTTTGATTTTGATTTTTTTTGTGTGTGAAGAATATTAGCCCTGAACTAACATCTGTTGCCATTCTTCCTCTTTTTGCTTGAGGAAGATTGTCCCTGAGCTAAAATCTGTGCCAGTCTTCCTCTATTTTGTATGTGGGATGCTGCCACAGCATGGCTTGATGAGTGGTGTGTAGGTCCACACCTGGGATCCAAACCCAGGAACCCTGGGCCCCTGAAGCAGAGTGTGCAAACTTAACCACTAAACCACTGGGCCAGCTCCTAAAACCTTTTGATATTTTTTATGAGTTTCCCAAAAATTCATATCCTAAATGAAATCTTTCTTTTGATTTAAAAATTTCTCTGAGAATTTTCAGAGGGCCCCTGGAAATTCTCAAAGAAATTTGTTCTCTCTTCCTATAAAGAGGGAGATACTAAACTAATTAGGCTTTTTTGGTATGCTAAATTTCATGAAAAGCATTGTCAAATAGATGATGATAAACCTTCTTAGGTTATATTGCATAGGCAAATATTATTTGCTATCTACCTTGCTTCCAGCATCACAGGAGGAAAATGACCATGGCTGCATTCCATTATCTAATTTGGTTAACAGATAGGTCTTACTTAAAGGATAAGCAAGGACATTATCAAGCTGGATATGCTGTCCTGCCTCGAGAATGCCTACTACTTTCTATTAACTCTGTTAACCCAGGAAAAAAGTTTCCTTCTACAGGCTCAAGAAATTGCCATGGAATAAGAGAGACAAAGGTGGCAACAAAAGGGGGAGCTTTTGACACCACCACACGGATGTGGTTTGGAACTGAGCTAAAAAAAAAAGTGTAGTGCCTATTGGCGCACAATTGCCACTGCTCCAGCGTGTATACCAATTAACCCATTGGGCACCTGAAAAGATGATTTTTGGGGAAAACAATACTTCTGGAAACTTTCTCCCACAGTGGCTCATAAAGCATATGCTCAGTGTGTTATATGCCCAAAGTATAATCAAGGGAGACTATCTCATCAGTCACAAGGCCACTTTCCCCTTCCTAAAGGTTCCTTTGAGGTATGGCAATTGGACTTTGTTCAAATGCCACCAGCTCAAGGATAAATACATCTTGTAATGATCTGTATGTTCTCAAATTGGGTTGAGGGCTTTTCTTGTAGAAGAGCAACGGCTTTAGGTAAATTATTATTGGAAAGGATAATTCCTGTTTGAGGAATTCCTACCAAGTTACACAGTGACCAGGAAACTCATTTGACCGGAAAAATAATTAAATCCATTTGTGACATTTGGCCAATAGTGCAACATTTTAACAAATGGCCCAATCAAAACTCAATTGGCAAAGCTTTCAGGAGCATTTAATCTGTCATGGCCAAAAGCTCTTCTGCTAGTGCTCCTAAATCTTAGATCTACACTTTTTGGTAAACATCAGCTGTCCCCTCTCAAGATAATAACTGGATGGCCTATGCACTTGGATGAAGGAATGTATGAACTAACTTTGCTTAGAGGAGATATCTTAATTATTGTCAATGTCTCACTGAGACACTTAAAATAAATGAGAGATTGGTAGCTGATTCTTTTCACAGTGGGTTCCTGGGAGACAAGACCTTTAGGATCATGAACTATGACTTGGAGATTTTTTTTATTGGAAAAGACACCAGATAAAAGACTCTTTGCCTCCAAGCCCTGTTGGAAAGGACCATACCAGGTACTTTTAACCAATTCGTGCGCTGCAGAATCAAAAGGCATAGACTCATGGATTCATATTTCTTGTTTAAAAAAAACAGTCTTCTCCATCTGAGTGGGTTTCAGTTCCCATTTCTGATACCTGACTTCAGCTGACCAATGCAAATATCTCCAAACCAGGATGAGCAGAAGACAGTATCAGCTGTAGACAGCTGCCCCAAGCAAGACTCTGGACCAGGCCTGTATTCCCAACCTTATATCTCCTCACTTAAACTTTGTGATGCTTAAACCATATACCTATTTTATAATTGTTCCATTTAAGGTTTTCAGAATACTATCATACTTAAAGAGAGTAATTGATTTGGAACAGACTGGTCTTGAAGGCCAGGCATTTACTGGGTGGCTCCTAATGGAACTCAGTGGTTATGTGGAACAAACCTCTGCCCCTGGCTACCACCCAGATGGGCTTGTTCAGTGTTCCACTGGTATGGCCACCTAGCAGCTACGTTTATTCCTTTCTTGGGGCTAGAAGATGCTGTATCATATATAGAAGCTCTGACTAAAATACTTAATAAGCCCTTAATGATAGTCAAGCAGGAATAGCCTTGTTACATACTGAAGTGTCTTTAAATGAGAAAGGCTGTCCTTCAAAATAAAATGGCCTTAGATATTCTAACTGCATTCCAAGGTGGCACATGTGCAATCATTCAAACTGAACACTGTGTTTTTATACATGATGAATCTTCCAATGTATCCTCTCTGCTACATGTGCTTTAGCACATGAACAAGTGGTGAATGCCTTAAGCGATCCTATACCCAGTCTTGATTTGTTTGGTTGGCCCCCTTCAGGTACTGGTTTCCTTTTTCAATGGAATTCTGATAAAGACTATGCCAAAGAACTCATTTTAAAACTAATCTTTTCCAATATTGAATTGTCATCATTGTTGCTGTACCCATTCTATAATTGTAAACAATGTGAGCATGAGGAGTCATGTAAAAGCACATGTACAATGTTTGTGCAACAATCTAAAATTAATTGAAAAATTATATAACCTATGAAATGCTTCCTCTGTTAATATACACCTCTGTGCTTGTCTGACTATTTCCCCCCAATGTGGGTAACTAGGCAGATAAATGAGATGAAAGCCTAGCACTGAGGGACATGATGGACCCAGGGCAGGCAGCAACCACCCTGGCACCGAAGGATGATATTTTGATCATCAGTGCTTTCTGTCAAAAGATTAGTGATCAAAAGGGGGGAAATGATAAATAAATGAAAAACAATAGGATATACTGGAGTACATGAGGAAGCCATTTGGTTTAAAACTAATTTCGCCTGAACTTGCTTCTCCAGAAGGACCTGACGTGGCCTGTTGAGCATGCATTGTACATCTGCTTTAAACATTTACTGTGTCCCAAAGACAAGGATGATGCCCTTAAAGATAGGGATGTAACTCCCCCCCCCCATATCGGCATTTATTTAAGGATAAACATGTCTTCCTGGGAACTAAGGATTAATTACCGACCTGCTGTGTTCACCTTGTGACCACTGACCTGCTCAACACCAATCTGCTGTGCCAGCTAAGCATCTCATGACAGTAGTAAAAGAGATATTCCTGTCATATGTGATGTATACTCTTTGTTCCAAGATGGGATATAACCACTCTGTACACCCCACTTCTTTGGTACCCTTCCTTCTTTGGGGAAGGGAGGCCCTGGGCTATAGTCCTCAAACCTGTCTCATAATAAACTCACCTCAATTTTGATTTATAGACTGATTATGGATTATTTGCATTGACAATGGGTTAATTCAGTTTATTTACATTTAATGAAAATTGATAATGCTTACTTTACTTCTGCCAACTTACATTATGTTTATTTTATTTTGCCAATTCCTCTTTTTCCCTTTTCTTACTTTTCTGGTTTAATCAAGTTAGCATTTATCCTCTTTTTGCTTTTGTTTTTTAATAGCTCCATTGAGGTGTAATTGACATACAATAAACTACACATTTTAAAGTATACAACTTGGTAAGTTTTGACATATGTATATGTCCATGAAACTATCACCAAAATCAGGATAACATATCCATCACCCCTAAAAGTTTCCTCTGCCCTTTTGTAATCTCTTCCTCCCCTCCCCCCACCTTAATCCCCAGACAACCAATGACCAACTATCTGTCACTATAGATTAGTTTGCACTTTAAAGAATTTTATAGACTTGGAATCATAGTTTGTGTGACTTCTTTCAGTCAGCTTAATTAATTTCAGATTCATCTATGTTGTTGTGTGTATCAGTGGCTTATTCCTTTTCATTGCTGAGTAGTATTCCATTATGTGGCTATCCCACCGTTCCCTTATCCATTCACCTGCTGATGGGCATTTGGGTTGTTCCTAGTTCTGGGCTATTCCAAATAAAGCTGCTAGAACACTTATGTGCAGGTCGTTGTGTGGATGTATATGCTCATTTCTCAGCTAAATATGTAGGAGTAGAATGGCTGGATCATGTGGTCAGAATACATTTACCATTTTAAGAAACTTTATACTGTTTTCCAAAATAGTTGCTCCATTTTACATTCCCACTATCAGCACATGGGATTTCCAGTTTCTTCACACCTCAACAACCTTAGTATGTTTAGTTTTTTTAATTTTAGCCATTTTAATAGGTATATGTGGTATTTCATTGTCACTAGAATTTGCATTTCCTAATGCCTAGTAATGTTGAACATCTTTTTTTAAATGTGTCTATTTGCCATCTTTATATCTTCTTTGGCAAAGTGTTCAAATCTTTTGCCTATTTGTTATGATTGGTTGTTTTCTTGTTACTGAGTTTTGAGAGCTCATTATATATTCTGGATGTAAGTCCTTTATCAAATATATGATTTGTAAATATTTTCTCCATCTGTGGTTTGTCTTTTCATTCTTAAGCATATCTTTCAAAGAGCAGAAGTTTTTACTTGAATGAAGTCTGATTTATCAATTTTTTTCCATTTATGATTGTGCATTTAGTATTATGGCTAAGAAATCTTCACCTAACACCAGGTCACAAAAATTTTTTCCTAGGTTTTGTTCTAGAAGTTTTATAGTTTTAGGTTTACATTTGCGTATATGATCAGTTTTGATTTAGTTCTTGAATACGGTGCGATATATGGATCAAAGTTCTTTTTTTTTTTTTTTGCATGTGGGTATACAGTTGTTTCAGCATCATTTATTGAGAAGACCATCCTTTCTCTTCTAAATTGCTTCTGCACCTTTATCAAAAATCAGTTGTCCACACATGTATGGATCTTTTTCTGGATTCTCTATGCTGTTCCATTGATCTATTTGTCTGTCTTTACATCAATAACACACTGACTTGATATCTGTAGCTTTATAATAAACATTGAAATCAGGTAGTGTTAAACACCCTTGAATTTTACTTGTCTTTTTCCAAGTTGTTTGTTTACTCTATGTCCTTTGCATTTCCATATGAATTCAGTCTTTCCCCATTATGTATGATGTTAGTGATAGGTTTTGCATATATGCCATTTATCTGATTGAGAAAGTTCCCTTCTATTTCTAATTTGCTCAGAGTTTTTTTTTTTTTTTTTATCAGAAATGATGTTGGATTTGGTTAAACATTTTTCTGCATCTGCTGAGATGATTATGTGTTTTTATTCATTTTAGTTTGTTAATATGGTGAATTACATTTATAAAACATAGATTGATTCTTGACTGTTAAATTAGCCCTGCATTCTTGGGATTAAACCCCCCTTATTCATGATGTATTACCCATTTTAAACAGGCAGTTGTCTTTTAAAGAGTTAAATAATAAGAAAAAAATCTTACCAATGTAGTTACCATTTCTGGTGGTGTTCGATCTTTTATGTGGATCCACATTTCCATTTGGCATCATTTCCATTCCCTTCCTTCCTGTCTTCATCCTTACCATCCTGAAGGACGTCTTTTATCATTTGTGGGGTGTGGATCTGCTTATGAGAAGTTCTTTCTACTTTTGTATACCTCAGTGTCTTTGTTTCACTTATATGTTTGGCAGATGTTTTCAGAGGGAATAGACGATTTCTTTCTTTCAGTAGTTTAAAGATGTTGCTTCATTATTGGCTAACTTACATTGTTTCTAACCAAAATCTGCCATCACGCTTGTCTTTGTTCCTCTGATTATAACGTGTCTTTTTTCTCTGTCTGGTTTTAAGATTTTCCCTTTAACATTGGTTTTCAGAAATTTGATTTATCACATGCTTTGGTGTAGTTTTATTCATGTTTCTTGTGCTTGTACAAGGAGTTTGTTGAACTTCTTGGATCTGTTTATAATTTTATCAAATTTTGAAAAATTGCAGCTATGATTTATTCACATATTTTTCTGTTTCTCCCTCTCTTTTCTCTCCTTTGGAGATTCTAATTTTATATATATATATATATTAGACCACTTGATGTTTTCCCACAGTACAGTGATGCTCTGTTTGTTTATATTTGTCTTTCTTCTCTCTGTTTTATTTTGGATAGCTTCTACTGCTATGTCTTTAAATTCACTAATTTTTTTTTCTGTAATCTCTTTTAATCCCATCTAATGTGTTTTTCATTATGAATGTTGTAATTTTCATCTCTAGAAGTTGGGTCTTTTTAACATATCTCCCATGTCTCTACTTAACATGTTCAATATTTCCTCCAGCTTTCTTAACATAAGGAATATAGTTATAATAACTGTTTTAATGTCCTTTTCTGTGAATTCTAACATCTGTATCCATTCTGAGTTGGCTTCAATTGATTGGCTTTTCTCCTTGTAATGGATTGTAGTTTTCTCCTTCTTCGCATGTCTAGTGATTTTTGTTTGGATGCTAGATATTGTAAATTTTACCTTGTTGGGTACTGATATTTTTATATTTTTATAAATATTCTTGAGCTTTGTTCTGGGATGCAGTTAATTTACTTGAAATGGTTTGATCCTTTCAGGGCTTGCTTTTAAGGTTTGTTAGGCAAAGCCAGATCATTCTTT
This sequence comes from Diceros bicornis minor, assembly GCF_020826845.1. Classification (NCBI taxonomy): domain Eukaryota; kingdom Metazoa; phylum Chordata; class Mammalia; order Perissodactyla; family Rhinocerotidae; genus Diceros; species Diceros bicornis. The sequence goes on along the minus strand of NC_080742.1, from coordinate 12,144,887 downwards.
AGTTTAGGCCTAAATATTCCTCACTACCGACTACTGATGCACGGCACTTTTGAGTATCTAGCACACGTCTCATGAATTAGAGTGTTTTCTAGTCTGGTTGGCAGGAATAGGCACTAGTCCTGGGTCTGCATGTGTTCTAGGTACTGTCTCCTTTAATCCTTTCAGGTAGTTCCTCACACATATGGCCTGCTCAGTAATCTGCTGAATGCCCAAGGGGAACCCTCTGCAAACCTCTGGACCTCTTTCTGTCTTTGTGCAGTTCTCTCCTCTATGGTACTCTGCCCTGCATGCAAATCATAAGAATTCCAGCTGCCGTGGTCTTCTTGACCTTTCAGCTACATTTCTTTAATTGACAATTTGTCAAGCTCCTCTGGGTTCATTTCTTGTTTGTTTCCTGTCTCTCAGGGATCACTTTCTTTGTTGCCTGGTGTCCAGTGTCTTGTAAATCAGTTACATATATTTTTTCTGTTTTTTTCCTAAAGTCGTTTAAGGAGCGAGGGTAAATACAGTCCCTGTTACTCCATCTTGGTTAGAAGCAGAAGTTCCCAGATTCTGCCTTTTGTCAAGGCCTCGATGAAAGAAATACCGGGGAAAATTACTCCTTACATCCAACCTCAGTTGGAGGGTCTTCTTGACATCTTCCCTTCTGGCTGAGTGGGGGACCTGGGGTTTTGGCTCAGGCTGGGGTCTTGGAGCTGGGCTTGGGGTGTGGGGTTGGAGAGCCCAGCCCTTCCTGTGGGGCTGGAGAAGGGAAAGTGCTATCCATATTCCAGATAAGAGAGGATCAGAAAGTATAGACACAGATTATTTCTTTAAGAAATTATTTTCTACATTCTCTTATTAAGTCTAAGATTTCTTTAGGTCCTGGCTTTTTGATTCAGTTCTTGCAAGTGAAATCCTGCTTCTCCAGTAGGAGGTCTAATACAGAGGAGCTCTGGATAGATTAGGGGATTAGGTGATGCAAAGCCAATTAGGAGAAACTTTTAAAATAAACTTGGAAACAGAAAACACTTACCAGGATGAAGCCCTGGCCTGTTTTATAAAATTATAACTCATCTTTATAACTCAAATTTATAACTCATCTTTTGAGCCAATTAGATTTTAAGCAATTATCTCCTGTGTAATATAGCCTTTAAAAGCCTCTAAAGACCTTTTATGCTAATTGTTCTTCAGGGGTAATGGTATTCAAATTGAAACTGTTACTTTAAAAATTATGTAAATGGTCATTTTTCTTTGTCAGACAGAAAATCCTTAGACGCCACCTTTGCGTCTTCTCCCTTTATGCCTCAAGGCAAATACATCAATAAATATGATAAATTCCTTGCCTTCCAGAATGTTGCTAGAGATTTGCACAATTCCATGGTGCAAGTCTACACATGGAACAAACAAAATAGAGCAAATGGATTTGGGTGTTGGGACCCAGAGAGGTTTGTTAGGTTTCTGGACCTGGAGGGATATATACCTCTTGAAGGTACATATCAGTGTGTCAGAGGGGCTGGAAGCCACAGGATGAATACAACATATTGTGGAACATCAATTTTACTTGTTGGTAAAAATTTAAAACATGTTTTAAAAGCAAACAGGTATATGATGATATAAAATGCAAATTTTACTGGATTTTAAGATAAAAATCAGACTTAGAAAAAATACTAAGCCTTGGATTACATTAGGCCATACCCTCAGATTCCAGGATGCAGGGGAAGTCCTGATCATTCTCCTGCATGGATAGGGGTACTTCAGTGGAAAAAATTGAGAAGCCTTGCTCTAAAACTACAGTGCCCCTAAACAGGGTGGGAGAGAGGAGCCCCTTATGGAAGGTCTGCAACTGTGCAGTGGGCTTGGAGAGAGATGTTGATGGACCAAACCCATGTAGACACCCTCAAGAGCTACCAAAATGGGGACAAGACCATTCCACTCACCCACCCACCCGTCCACCCACCCATCAATCCCTCCATCCCTCCCTCCCTCCCTCCCTCCCTCCCTCCCTCCCTCCCTCCCTCCCTCCTTCCATCCATCCATCCAAGTGTTTACCCACCCTCCTCCCTGCCTTCCCTCCCTCCATCCATCCTTTTTATAAGCCTTTATTAAATGCCTCCTATGTCTCTAGAATAGTAATAGGTAATGAGGACAAAAATGGATAAGAAATAGACTGAAATCTCAAGGAATTTAATGTCTAGTGCAGGAGTTCTCAAAGTTCTTCCTGCCCCAGCATATATAATTACAAAATTATTTGCTAAATCTGTTGAGCAATGCCAGACACTCTTCGAAGTGATTTACATGAAATAACTCATCTAATATTTACAATAACTCTATGTATAAGTACTATTATCATTTCCATTACACAGGTGAGGAGCAGGTGGACTGTGTTCTCCAGGCTGAGAGTCATTGTCTAGAGGGACAGACATGGTTATAAGCAATTATAATGCTGTAAGTGTAACTGGAACACAAGAGTAGTGAGACTGATTATTTCTGAGGAAGTGGAGACCCCTGATTTCAGATGGAAGACCATCTAAGTATGGAAACCCCAACATGGAAATTCTTTCTCTTTCCTGCAATGATCACAGAATCACAGAATCTCGGGCCTGCTATATGATTTTTCCCAGCATCTGGCCTGTTTTGAACAACCTCAGTGGCAAAGCACTCCTGGCCTCACAAGGCAGCCCATTCTGTCTTTGGTCAGCCCAAATGGTGAGAAATATATATTGTGTCAAAATCTACCTCCTGATAATTTCTGCAAGCCAGCCCTAATTCTATTTCTTACAGCAGTTTCTCCTAATGTTCTGTGTGTGGGATGTTAATAGAAATTAATATGGGGACATACAAGAGAGGATTGTGGTGCACAATAAATACAGTAAATAAACTCTAACGAAGGTTTCCTTATTAGAGGATTTTCTCAGAATCTTTTGTGTGCTAATGTGCTTTGTGAATCTCAGAGGGGGATTGCTTTTGTGGCGTTTTCCAAATTTACTCACCACCCAGCTCTTTTCCTGATAGCCACGTATGAACATCGCATTGAAAATGCTGGGGCAGTAAGGCTCTGGTGTCCCTGAGTTAGAATTAGCATGATCCTCCTTTCCCAGACCAGCGTTTCAAATGCTTGTGCATGTGCTCCCAGTATAGTCTTCAAACCAGACACTTCTCTGCGTCTTTCAGCTTTCTTCATGGTTAGGTTTTTCGACCCTTCTCCCTCTGGTCACCTTCTCTGGGCAGCTCCAGTTTGCCAATGTCCCTCCTAAAGTGTGGGTTCAGAACTGAGTGTAGTAGCCCTACGTGATCTTTGGGTGGGTTCCATTGGACACCATCTGAACCCTTGGAACACTCTTACTCTGCCCCTTTATTTCTAACCTGACAGGGTAGGTTAACCGACTCTCGGCACAGACATGATGGATACCAGGGGCAAGAGAAGCTTGTGGAATTTGGAGCAGTTCAGAGGACAAATAGAATGATTTTTATATTTGAAGGTTTGAAATAAGCAAACGTTTGAGAGCCTACTATGTGCAAGGCACTACAGAGGGTAGAAGCGATGTAAGCCATTAGTCTTTCACTCAGGAGCTGATCATTGAACTAGGGAGATGGGTAACAGAAAAGGTCAAAAATACAAGATAGCATCAACAAATGCCAAGTGATGCAGATTAGCTAGGATGGGAGGAATGCAAGGAAGATGTACTGCTAGCTGTTTTTATATTTCCTCCACAATATCCCATACATCCACTGAGGGTGAATAAACATCGCTGGTGGGCTGAGAGAGGTACGCCTTGCTTTGAAGAGTCTATGTGCTCCCAAATAGCTTGGTGAGGAGGTGAAGTTTTGATTACTGAATACTTTTTCTCAATGATATTTTATAATATTGTGTTTTCTGGAAAACAGTAATGTTTACTCCAGGTCAAAAATCAGGTCCTGAACTGGAGTCAATTTCTAAAGAAGTCCTACCCTTAAATGCCAAAACAGAGAGGAAATTTTTTAGGGTACCAAGTATTATTGAGAATAAGTTAAGAAATACAAATACTTTCTTCTCGAGGCAATTCCCACATCCAAGGCAGGGTCGTGTGGTGGCTCAGAGCACAAACTCCAGAGCTAGACAGCCCTGTTCCCATCCCTGCTCCTCTACTTACTAAACAAGTGGCCCTGGCCCAGTACTTACCTTCTCAGTGCCTCGTTTTCTTGTTTCTAAAATATGAGGCTACTGAATAGTGCCTACCTCATAGGATCGGTGTGCGTATGAATGAGTTTCTATGTGTAAAGCTGCGAGAACACTCAGGATATCCTCTTGTATTATATATTTGTTGCTGTATATCAAATCACCCCAACATGTAGCTTAAAACAAGAACCATCATTTACTTTCTTTCACGGTTTCTGAGGGTCTGGAATTCAGGAGCAGCTTAGCTGGGTGGTTCTGGGCGAGATTTCTCATGAGGTTGCAGTCAGACGTCTGCTGGGGCTCAGGTCGTCAGAGGCCTGGTTGGGGCTGTAGGATCCACTTCCACTCACATGGCTGGCGCGTTGGTGCTAGCTATTGGCCTCTCCGCAGGATTGGTGAGCGTCCTCAGGACATGGCTGCCAGCTTCCCCTAGAGTGAGAGACCTAAGAGACCACGGTGGAATGGCAATCCCTTTTATGGCCTAGCTTTGGAGGTCGCACACGGTCACATCTCCTTTATTCCACTCTTATTCAGTGTGGAGGGCATGATGACCAGGAGGTGACCATCAGTGGGGGCCATCTTGGAGGCTGGCTACCATACCCTTCAAGGAAGCACTATGTTTTCTTATGTGGCTGATATTAGGTGTAGGTATTCAGTACAGAATATTTTAAAATCATGCAGTTCATATAGACGCTCAGTACTGTTTTCTCAAAGGAGAGTTTTGTTAACATGACTCCATGGCTGTAACTCACATATCAGGTGTTTTGGTTTGGGTCCCCCTGAAAGAGAGCCTGAGGCAAGGACTTGGGTACAGGGAGTTTATCTGGGAGGTGATCTCAGGAAGCAGGAGGGAGGAGGTGGGGCAAGTGAGGGAGGGAGGAAGGGAAAGCCAATATAAGGGTGCATTATGGAGGCTGCTGCTATGGCCACTATGGATTGGATTCCTCTGGGACCTGCTAAGACGGGGACCGAATGCCTCCCAACGTTATCCATCTGAAGGAAGCGAGGCTGGGACATTCATGCACTAGCTCCCAACTCCCATTGCCTGAGCGTTTCCCTCTGGGAGGTAAACATCCCCTGCATGTCAGATCTGTACTTGCATTCAGGCTGAGGGGCCCCTCTGGTGTTGGAGAAGGCTCTGAGATGAAGTGGAAACCTTGGTTCTTGCTGGAGGAAGGATGCTGTCGGTACAAAATGAGTCTGAGCTCACACAGGTAGGCTGAGGGATGTGATGTGGACACCAGAGGCATTTGCTACATCACGTTTGCAGGAGCTGGGAATTAGGTGGATGTATTAGTTCAGCTCCCCCAAGAAGCAGATGTCAAGACAAGATTAGATGTGCAAGGAATTTGATGGAGAATATGTCTTGAGGAAAATGAGGGGGGAGCTGGAAGAGGCTGGGGGAGCTGTCAGACAGTGATGCAAGTCTGACACCTGCGGCGGAGAAGAAAAGGAAGAAAAGTTGGGTAGAAAGAGTCTTAGCTTCTGATGCAGGTCTAGGAAAGGTTCAGCCAGGCCGATGGGGAGGCCTCAAGCCCAAATCTCCCATCGAAAGAGTGCTAGGTTTCACAGGAATGGGCCTGCCCTGCGTCCAGCCCGTGTGAAGCATGGCCTCGGTGCACATGCAGTGGGGGGCCACCTCAGCTCAGCCATCAGGCAGTTACACTCCCTGCCATCATGGATCTCAGAGGCACATTCTGTGGCAGCCACAGTTAGTGTCATGCGTGGACAACACAAGTGTTGCAACAAGTCTTGTATTTGGGGGAACCAGAGGTCACTTACCCCAAGATACTAAGATATTTCCTTCCTCCTTCTGTTCGCCACGTTGTCTGACCTTCCACCATAAGAGAGGACTCCTTTTGTTTAATTGTTGCCCTCTCTTCCAGGTCAACTCTGGGAGAAGTAACATATCGAGTCACTAACACTTTAATATGAACAAGTTATCCAAATTATTTTATCCTGTGACAGACAGGAGGAATCTGGGACAACATGAGGGCATGTGGAATTTGGGTGAATAGCACTTAAAGAAAGGGGCACAAATATTAAGGACTGGGGACCACACTGGGCCCACTTTCCAATTGTGCTCATGGCTTCCTCCTGCTGGAAATGGAACTGAACCAACATTCAGACTCTCTGTAGTAAAATAATAAGTGAAATCTGCTTTGCACATGTGTCACCACTCTGTCCAGCCCCGCTTTTCCCTACCTCCTGAACATTTTGAAGGAGGGGGTATTTTTCTGGGTGGTTTGACAAGTTAAATAAATGTTGTGCAGGTGGTTGGAACATTTGAGTTGGGAAGGAGAGAAGAGACTCCAAGATTTTTCAGAGGTTGATCCATGAGTTCACTCAATCGGAATCCCTAGAGCTCAAAATGTAAATTTCTTGTTCTTCCTCCCCACCCATGTTCTCCCACCCCAGACTAATTGAATTAGAACCTCTGGGGATGGGGCCCAGGAATCGGTACTTTTATAAGCATTTCTGGTGATTTTTGTGAAGACTGAAATTTGGGAACCATAGCTTCAAGACTAATTATGGTAGGACAAGGACATCAAGACTGTAGCTAGAGGAATTTAGCTTCTAACACATAATGCAGGTCTTCCCATATCTTCTCTCCTGAATCCCAGACACAGCTGCCTCCAACTTCCCACTGTGTCCTTGATATCCTTTCTGGGATGTGTCCAGGCATCTCAAACTCAGCATATCCACAGCCAAATGCCTGATCACCTACCGGGCCCTCGCCAAGTGGCTTCTCCCCCAGCCTTCCCCACCACACTTAATGGCAACTCCATCCTTTCAGTTTGCTCAGACCAGGTGCATCCTGCCTCCTCTCTTTCTCTCCCTTTTCATATCCATCCAACTAGTTCAGCTTCACAATACAGCCAGAACTGTCTGAACACTTCTCTCCACCTCCACTGTTACAGCCCTGTTCTAGCTGCCATAATCACTCGTGGCTTTATAGAATAGCTTCCTCACAAGTCTCCCTGCTTCTGTCTTTACAGTCCATCCCTCCCTCTCACCTCCAGGCTATGCTCAGTAGTCGAAGTGACCCTCTACTCAAAATCGTCCAATGGTTCCCTATCTTTCTACTTTAAGAACCAAAGTCCTTATAGTAGCCTATGAGGTCCAGATCAATCAGGATCCTGGCTACCCTCTGACCTCATCTTCTACAAGTCTCTCCTCTTTTCCCCTGCTCCAGCCACACTTGACTCCCTGCTATGCTGGAACACATTAAGCATGACCCTGCCCCAGGACCTTTGCACTAGCTGTTCTTTCTGCCTGGACCACCCTTCCCTCAGATCTCTGAATAGCCCTCTCCCTCACCTTCTTTGCTTAAATGTTGCCTTCTCAGTGAGGCCTCTCAGACCACCCTATTTACAGTTACAACCCTTCATATTCTGGATCTACTTTACCTATGTTTTAAATTTTTTTTCCAGTTTTACTGAGGTGTAATTGACATACATCACTGTATAAATTTAAAGTGTACAGCATGATGGTTTGACTTACATATGTTGTGAAATGATTACTGCAATAAGTTTAGTTAGCATCCATCATCTAATATAGATGCAATAAAAAAAGAAAGAAAAAAAGTTTTTTCATTGTAATGAGAACTCTTAGGATTTAGTCTCTTAACAACTTTCATATATATGAAAGTTGAACTTTCAGTGAACTATAGCCATCATGCTGTATTTTATATCCTAGTACTTATTTATTTTGTAAACTGGAAGCTTGTACCTTTTGACCACCTTCCTCCAATTTCCCCTCTCCCCACCCCCCGCCTCTGGAAACCACAAATCTGATCTCTTTTTCTGTGAGTTTGGGTTTATTTTTAAGATTCTACATATAAGTTAGATCATAGAGTATTTGTCTTTCTCTGTCTGACATATTTTACTTGGCATAATGCCTTCAAGGTCCATCCATGTTGTCACAAATGGCAGGATTTCCTTTTTTTTTTATGGCTGAATAATATTCCATTGTGTATATAGACCACAACTTCTTTATCCATCCGTCCATCGATGGACACTTAGGTTGTTCCGTGTCTTGGCTATTATAAATAATGCTGCAATGAACATGGAGTGCAGATATCTTTTTGAGTTAGTGTTTTCGTTTCCTTTGGATATATTCTCAGAAGTGGAATTGCTGGATCATATGGTAGTTCTATTTTTAATTTTTCGAGGATCCACCATACTGTTTTCCATAGTGGCTGCACCAATCTACAATCCCACTAACAGTGCACAAGGGTTCCCTTTTCTCTACATCCTCACCAGCATTTGTTATCTCTTATTTTTTTGATGATGGCCATTCTAACAGCCCTTTACCTAACTTGATCCCTTTTTCAGAGCACTTAGTATATCCTAATATACTCTATAATTTATTCATTTATTATGTTTATTTCCTATGTCTCCGCAACAGAAAGTAAACTCTATACAGGCAGGGATTGTTGTTCCCTGCTGAATCCCCAGGATCTAGAACAGGGCTGGCAGATGGGAGACAGTAAATATTTGTTAAGTGAGTAACTGAATTGCATGGAGAGAGAGGAGAGATGGTATGCATTTTTACAAAGTGATTCCTTACATAGAATTTGCCATACTCAAATCAAAAGAGGATTGTTTAGGCCATCCACGGAAACATGCAATTCATTTCAAAATAGCAGTAATAAACTTTTATTCAGTGTGTACTATGTGCTAGGAACTATGCTAAGCATTTTTACCAGCATTATCTGTTTAAATCATTGGAAGTTGAGGCGCAGAGAGGTTAAGGAACTTCTGCAAAGTCACACAGCTGTCAAGTGGCAGAACCAGAATTTGAATTAAAGCTGTGTGAGCCCAAGGGCTCTGTGTTTAGCCGGTACACTGCTGCTTCAGAGGTAGACTTTCCTGATAATTCTTAACCTCTGTCTGTGCCCCTTTAAAAATCAGTTTACAAGCTTAAAGCTATGGCTCATATACTCTTTTTTTTTTAAATGTTTTATTCTGATTATTCTACTATTACTTCACTGTTTATTTAGCTAAGGTTTCTATCAGCACTTGTAGGAGCATGTGCTCTTACCCGTGTGCATTTCTGAGCTTTTAGAATCTGTTGGCTTTGCGGGTTTCTTAAGGCTGGTTGAAGGAAGCCTATAACTTCAAAGACTCTTTCCTCTCTCCTTCCACTGGACTTGCAACACTCTTTAGGGATCTCACTGAAGACAGTCAGCTCAGCTATCTTATAATATTCTATGGAATTCAAGTCAACAGATTTCTTGAGTATCTCTGCCCCGGGCTCTGAAGGTACAGGGGATGAAGATGTGGTCCTTGCCTTGCCGGCTCCTGGTGGGGCCAGGGAGAGCGATGGATAACGCGACGCGGCAGTGGAGACAGCTTCTCCTGGGTGCGCAGGAGCAAAGCCAGGCTGCAGTGGAGGGGGGATGAGTGTGCCGGCGTGAAGGGAAGGGGAAGATACCCCGGGGGAGGTGAAGTCCGAGGTAGCTGGACCAACTGCAGCGTTTGGTGGTGGAGAAGGGAAAGGCCATTCTAGCAGCAAAGAGAGCTCCAGCGATGGGCAGGGAGGTCACATGTTGTTTATCTGGGGGACACTGCGAACTCCGTGTGGGGCAGGGGTGAGGGGAAAAGGGTGGAAATGCAGTGGTTGGATTCAAATCGCGAAGAGCTGGGGAGGAAGTGGAGAGGACTCCATAAGCCTTAGGGAAGGTCTCGGAGGAGCGGATGCGCGACCTGCTTCGGTTCGTGGTCTGCAGCGGTGTGGGGGTGGGCGGGAATCATGGCCCACGGTCCAGCCTAATCGGCTTTTCTGGAAGGAAACCTCTGCACAGAGCCACCCATTTCTTCCTTATCTGTGTGTGCCTGGCGCTGCTCTGTAGACGCTCACTGAATAAATGTACGTTCACACACACCGATTTATTAATTCCATAACTTTTCTATCCTGGAGGTTTTCTGTTAAGAAGGGCAGTTAGCACTAGATGGAGGTCCCGGGAGGAAGTTCTGCGATGGCACGCTGACTGCAGGCTGGCCTGTCGTCGTCGATGACATGCCTCAGTTTCTTCCCACATTGATTTGCTCGTTGTAAGATGTAAGCGTTTCCTCCTCTTCCTGTTCCTCGGGTTTCATCAAAATTGTGACTGCTCCAGGCATCTTCCTGGTCAGAACAAGTGCATGGGACGAATGATGGGACACTTTAGGAGTAGATTAACACAGAGCCAAATGGCCGGCTGTTTGGGTTACCAATGTTACTGTGCATAGAGTAAAAGGTAAAACGGATTAATTTTCTTGCATACTGGATCTCTTTTAATTTTGTTGGCCATAAAACAGTTCATAAACTCAAATAGAAAAAATGTATATTCTTTAAAGAAAAATGAAAAAAACTACCCACCAACTGCAATTTTGAGGAATGGAAATAATTATGGATTTTTTGTTTGACTTTATTATAATTTATTTTTAGTAGAAGTGTGAATACTTGCCTGCTACATTCTGTTGATGTTTATGGATTTATTTTCAGAGAGAGAGAGAAAAAGAGAGACTGAGAGACCTCAGACATTTAGCTACTTGTCGTGTAGGGGAGGAAGACAATTCCTCTACCCTCTACGTCCTGGCTGGTCTAAGAATTAAATTGACATGAGACAGAATAACAGGAGAAAAATCAAACAAAGTTTAATAACATGTATATGTGGGAAGAAACCCAGGAAAACTGAGTAACTCGGCCATCTGGCCAAAGCCACCGCCTTAAATACCGTCTTCAGCTAAAGACAAAGAGGGTGTTAAGGGTAGTGGTTTGGGGCTTCAAAAGAGAGGAAGGCACAACTTACATGGAGATAGAAAAGCAAATGTTTGGGAGATAGAACTTTGATAAGAGTGGACTTACCAAGGACCCTCACAGTCTGTTGATAACCGGAGTTATCTATGGTGATGGCCTGTCTTGGGGACAGGGCTTCTATCTTAAATTCTTTTAGGCAGTTAGGGGGAAGGTCAAAGTTTCTTTCAGAGTCTTTTTTTGTTAAAAATAATCAAGCCAAAGAGACACATTTGGGGTGGCCAATTCTGATCCCCGACATCTGCATTAGAGAGTTTATTGAGACATAGAATAAAAATTAGCAAGAATCAAATGTTATCCACTAAATGCCAAAGCACAATCCATGGCTGAAAGACGGCCTGGGACTTGCAAGTCAAATTTAGCTGCTTTCTCCATATGCTGAAGGCTGGTCTACTTTCCCATTCTCTTGGCATCATTTTTCCAAAGCACATGCACTAATTAACTGATGGTTATAGATGAGTTCTATCCTTCTATCCACCTTCAATCCAAGAAATTCTTACCCATTTTAAACTTATTGAGAAATAAAAATCCACTCCAATCAATGGAGAAACCACTTTATAGGTCTATATCATGCTCTATTTATTTATTTATTTATTTATTTATTTTGTGTGCGAGGAAGATCAGCCCTGAGCCAACATCCATGCTAATCCAACTCTTTTTGCTGAGGAAGACCGGCTCTCAGCTAACATCTATTGCCAATCCTCTTCCTTTTTTTTTTTTCTCCCCAAAGCCCCAGTAGATAGTTGTATGTCATAGTTGCACATCCTTCTAGTTGCTGTATGTGGGACGCGGCCTCAGCATGGCCGGAGAAGCAGTGCGTTGGTGCACGCCCGGGATCCGAACCTGGGCCACCAGTAGCGGAGCCTGCACACTTAACCGCTAAGCCACGGGGCCGGCCCCTCATGGTCTATTTATATTTATTCTAGTAAGTCTTCGTTTATCCTGGGAAAATGATGTCTTACATTTTTATACTGTTTAATAGTTTATAAAGCATGTTTCATTTATTACCCCATGAAAATCTTACTACTCTGGAAGGAAAGACATCTTAATGTAATTTTACAGTTAAGAAACCGGAGCATCTGATATTTCTTGAGATCACTTGGCTAGCACTTGACAGAGTCATGTCCAGTATCTTTATGTTCTGACTCCTATACCAGGATTTGTTCCCCACAAGTGGACTGACTATAAAACTGCAGTAAAACTTGTAAATCTTAGTAGGGAAATCAGTTGTGTTCTAATTTCTAAGTACTTGATTCAAGCAGAAATTGAAATAAAAAGTATAAAATTAAATGAAAAAATCAGCCACTAACATTTATTGAACATGTACTATGTGCTAGGCATTGAAAAGTACATGCATTATCTCATTTAATCCTCTGACAGCCCTAAAAAGGGGGAAGCTATAGTCACGTTCACTTTTACAGATGAAGAAAGGGCTTTTAAAGGTTAGGAAAAAACGTCAGAGGTCATGTAGCTAGTGAATAGCAGAACTGTATTTGAACCCAAGTCTGTTAGATGCCAGAGCTAAGGGCTTAACCACTCTTCCAGCTGTCAAGGAGGATCCATCAAAGGTGGTGTTCACTTGACACAAAAAAACAACTACAGATAATGTTTATTGAGTGTTTCTTCTGTGAAGACACAGTGCTGTGTGTTTACATGTAATTTCTCCTTTGCTTCTTACAACAAACCTGTGAAGGAGGAACAGTTATTGCTCCCATTTTATAGATGGTACAACTGAGGCACAGAAAAGTGAGGTATCTTGCTCAGGGTCACACAGCGATTAAGTGACAGAGCTGGCATCTGAACCCAAATAATATTTGCCCAGCATCTGAGCACTTCCCATCCATCTCATGCTTCAGCCCAGTCTTCCTCATTCTGTTGTGGTCAAAGGCTGGAAAGACGTGCAATCATTCAGAAGGCTCAGGGCTCTCAGGCACGTCAAGGGAGCAACGTCATGCCTTCTTGGACGAGTGAGTAATAAGCAAACTTTTCCTACAAAGAAAGGAGGACTTGAACAGGAACTTTCTACAAGGACTTTGGTGGGGAGAGTCATCTGGAAATACCACATTATTCAGCTTGAGCAGTACATGTGCGTCAGGGAATTTCCCTGGAAAGCAGGTTCTGGACCAGTGTGTTTACTCTCAGCAGTCTGAAGAGAGAACACGGTTAGGTTAAGTAGCTATTAATAACAGTTGACGAGAAGAAAGAAACAACTCCGGGACTGAGGTTGTAGTGGTCTCTTAAATAGACTATCAGGCTAACACTTGCTACTTGTTTATTTTATATTATTGTTATTGGTTTCAGGCACACAGAATTAGATTACTCCTAATCTTTGCTTTATAACACTCTGTCTACATTGTGACTTGTTTATACTGATTATTGTTTTAAATAATTCTATTTTAAAGCATAATTAAGTGAGAACATATTCTAAAGTATGCTCCTGGGTACTCTCGACCCAGAGGAATCGCTCTGGCACATGGCTTATCTGTGGAATCTTTTCCCAGATTCTGAACATAAAACTTAGGAGGAAATGACTTTGGAGTGTCATCCCTGAAACCCAGAACATGATGGCAAATGACCCTGCCATTAATTAGAAGCTTCTCTCCTTTCCACCAGGGCTTAAGGTTACCGGGCAGCGTCAGCCACGTGCCTGGGAGTACCTAGTATTCATGACATCCTCTCCAAATTCCAAGAAGATAAAATAAACAAGTGGTCATTTTCCGGGAAAATTGAGGTCATATTTCCAGTACCCTGAGAATCCTCATAGTCACTATTCCTCTGCCAACTGAAAAAGTTGCTCACACCCTCAACCCTTTTCCTTGGGAGGCCAGCTGGAGTGAGGGCAGCAGAGCTGCTTACGTTGGGAAACTTGGGAAACCTGCACCTTGTCCGTGGCCTGGTTAGAAATCCTCTAACCGGACATTTACAGGAAGAAGTTGAGGTTGCTTTGAGGGGAAATCTCTTCCCAAATTACCCATCCAGCAAAGGGTTACTTGTCTCTTTCTTCCTCATCACAACTTCTTCTTTCTGTTTCTACGGAAAACATATTTGTTCCAGCTCCCTATCCCCAAAGTAGATTTTAATTGTGAAACCAAAGTGGAACTGAACATTTTGTATTTCTGGTGATTGAGGTCATTGTAAAGACTATTGCTCTATCTTGGGCATTTGGGTTAGTTTTCTTTCCTGGTTCTGTGTCTCTAATTTGGCAGCATGCTGTGGTGGCTAAGAGCATGAACTCTGCAGTCATAGTGATGGGTTTCAAGCTCCAACTCCAACATTTACTAGCGCATTTAAAAAAAACCTGTGGCAACATATATAATTTTGCTGAATTTTAGTCCTTATCTATGAGATAGTTGTAACTACCTCATAAAGTTGTTATGAGGATTAATTCAGACATCCTTTGTAACACATTTAGCACAGTTCTTGGCACATAGTGAGCGAGCACTCAATAAATGTTGTTACTGATATTATTATGAAACATATATCTTCATATACTTGTTCTTGTATTTCTGCAGACTGGATGCCCTGAAGTAGGATTTTTGGGTCCAAGAGTGTGTGTTGTACATTTTAATACATGGTGCCCGATTCCTGTCTGAACAGTCGGCAGCAGTTCAGTGCCACTATTGGGGAGTGGCCTTCTTCCCCGAACCGGACCTACATGGAGATTAGGCATCATTTCAAATTTGGCTAATATGATGGGTAGAAATGGTTTCTTATCATTTCGACTTGCATTTTCCTGACCTCTAAAGAGACGGAGTATCTATACATAGATTTATTGGCCATTTTCAGAGTCTCTTCTAAGTCTGAACAGGCTGTGCTTGTTCGTAGCCTTTGTCTATGGGATTTTACAAACACTACTGTTTTATACAAATATTACCAATTTATAAGAACAGTCCATCAATTAAGGATATTATCTACATTGAAAATGCTTTCTCTCATTCTATTATTTGTCTTCCTTTTGTGATCTTTCGCTATACTGCCATTTACATTTTTTATATAGACTGATGTACACAAAGGTATACATTTTTCCTTTCTGTCTCCTGGGTATTCCTGTTACCTGTCACACCCTTTTGAGTGCCATGTATATGCTAGAGTCATGCTCTTGTTCTCATTTCATGACAGCAGTGGCTCTCAACTTTTTCTGGGCATCAGAATCACTTGTTCTTGGGAACTGTGTGTTCTTCGGCTGGATCACAAAATTTCTGGAGGTGGGGCTTAGATACATGTTTGTGATAAAGGAGTCTCATTTTGAAAAATGAGTGCTACTTAAAAGTAGGTTTTTAAATTGGCAAAATGTTGATATAGTTGTTAAAGGTGGGTGCTAGAGATGGATTGTTTATATCCACCCCAAATTCATACATTGAAATCTTAACCCCCAATATGATGGCTTCAGGAGACTGGGCCTTTGGGAGGTGACTAGGTCATGAGGGTGGGTCCCTCCTGAACGGGATTAGTGCCCTTATAAAAGAGACCCCAGAGAGCTCCCTCGTCCCTTCCCCTATGTGAGCTTATAGCAAGAAGACAGCTGTCTATGAACCAGGAAGAGGGCTCTCGCCAGAACCTGTCCATGGTTGCACCCTAATCTTGACCTCAAGCCTCCAGAACTATGAGAAATAAGTTTCTGTGGTTTGTAAGCCACCTGGTCTCTGGTATTCTGTTATAGCAGTCCAAAAGGACTAAGACACTGGATGCTGGGCATATGAGGATGCATTTTACTGTTCTCCCTACTTTTGAATATGTTTGAAAATTCCCATAAGTAGTAGCTTTGAGAGGAAAAGTTCTGATAGCATGCACAGCTCATCAAAGTTGCTGCTTTAATCAGAGTTGGCTAAGCAGCAGAGATGTTGTGTGTTTAATCGACCTGGAAGTTCAACTAGGAAGGGACATGGCCTCCTCGTGGTGGTGTTGAGCAATAAGGCAGGCTGCCCAGCTGGGAGCAGAGCCCGAGCCTGACGCTTGGACCCTGAGTGACAGGGCTGCTTCTCCTCCTGGTTGCTTCAGGGCTTCTCTCGCGCCTCTGCAGGACCCCGGGGAGAGGCAAGAGCAGATATTTCTGTTTTTGGGGGGAGGCCGTCAAAAACGGAAGTCAGTCTTCAAGTTTCTCTCTGGGAAGACAGCAGCAGGCGGCAGTAGTGGGTCTTTGAGGATCAGTAAATTGGAAGTGCTCCCATTTCCCGTCGGATTGGTGTCTGTCTCCCTCCGTTACAAATCCTTCGTCAGTCATCTTCTTACACTCACCCTGCGTCTTCCACTTTCATCTCTCTCTTTTTCACCCCTAGCATGGCACTTTTTTCCTAGTCATATTAACTCCTTTGCCTTGACTGTGATTTGCTTACTTCTGCCTCTAGGATAAACATAAAATGCTACAGGCAACCTGGGGTGCCTCACCCTGACTTTCCCAATCCCCAGTCCTCATGTCTCAAAATACTGCTCAAAATGCAGCTCAGGGGAAGCCCAGGGCAAACTGGCCCTCCATTTATCCACGTGTAAGGACAAAGATAACCAGGTAATTAAAGAAAACGGTGAGCACAAAGGAGGGCCTTAACCATGAACAGGTAGAACATCCTGCTGCCAGAGGAGATGGAGAGAATGCTGGGGAGGAAGAGAACTTTTGAGAAGGTCTCCTTAGAACCTGTGCAGGGATTCAAAAAGACATTACATCCATAAATTGAAAACAAGTTGCCATTGAAAGGAATAACCAGAAAACTAGAATTTTTGAAAATGAAATCTTGAAAATATGATTACCAAAATTAATTTCAAAATTCCATAAAAGTCTAAAAAATAAAATAGATGCAGCCAAGGACTGAATTAGTAATATGGAAGGTAAAATAGAAAAAAGAAGTTTTCTAAAACTTAGGAACATGATGTAAAAAGAGAAAAGATGAGAAAAGGTCTAAGCAGTTCACACTCCATCTCCTCCAACAGGAGTCTCAGAAGGATGGAAAGAGAACACAGAGGGAGGATGGAGGGTGCAACCTTTTTTTCAAAATAGAGAAATGAGGGGCCAGCCTGGTGGCATAGTGGTTAAGTTCACGTGCTCTGCTGTGGCGGCCCGGGGTTTGTGGGTTTGGATCCCAGGCACAGACCTACACACCGCTCATCAAGCCATGCTGTGGTGACATCTCACATACAAATTAGGGGAAGAGTGGCACAGAAGTTAGCTCAGGAACAATCTTCTTCAAGCAAAAAGGGGAAGATTGACAATAGATATTAGCTCGGGGCCAATCTTCCTCATCAAAAATAAAATAGGGAAATGGCTTTATCTTCATATTCTAGGTACATATTGGTGAAATTTCTGCCCTGCAAGGATAAAAAGAATATCCTTAAAGTTTTCAGACAGAAAACATAAGATTGCCCATGTAGAGACTCACATCAGACTGGATCAGACTCCCATCAGCAACACTGGATGTTAAAAGACAGCAGAGTGGCGAGTTCCAGATTCTGAGGGAAAATAATTGAACCTAGGAATACATACCAGCTAGACTAAGCATAAAGCTATCTTTGGACACAGGCAAGGACTCTGAAAGATTGTCTTCTGTATACTTTTCTAGACGAGTTACTCAGTGCTGTTCTAGAGCCAAGCAGAAAAGGCCCCCAAGAAAAAGGAAAATATGGGGTCCAAGAACCAATCTAGGAAGACAATGACAAGAAATCCTAGGATAAAGACAGTCGCTCCACGTGCCTGGACGGCGGTGAGTCTAGATTAGAACAGGAAGTCAGAGGGCTCCATGGAAACAGTCTCCAGGGAGAAAGTGGGTAACGTTACACAAATTGTGTGATTAGGATCTAGAAGTGTCACCATAGCCTGCTATCAATGAGAGGGGGAAATAAGTCTCTGTTTTTCAACTAGAAAAAGAATGGCTAGTAGATATTCTGGGAAAGAAAATGAAACACTCTAAAAGAAAATCTTGGTCTAAATATGAAACAAGTTAGATTTTGAGCAGTTACTGGTGTATAAGAAATAGTGCTGGACCTTCTGAATTAAATCACATCTCTTTGAATTTGTAATGGGTACATTTCTCTGTATTCAGTGATTTTTTACTCCTGAAAGTGGTTTGCCATTTTTACAGCATATCTTTCTTTAGATCAGCTTTTCCCTAATAATGTCTCTGAAGAATCACCGAGAGAGTAAACTTAGGTATAAAGTTTTGTTCCCATTCTCTCTCCTTCTCTCTCTGTTTCTGTCTCAAAAAAAAAAAAAAAAAAAACCCTGCTTTGGTTGTTTTTAACATGGCAGTGATGACTTGGGGTTTTGATTAGACAGTCTTCTAAAGCTCGGTATCTGGAACCTTAAACTTATTGCCATTAAGAAGCATAAACTTTAAAAAATATCCATTAACTCTAACGTCAAAGTCTTGTATTTTTGTAATCTATTTGAACAGTTCCTTAGTAAATCATAGCTCTTGTTTTGAAGAAATAAATGTGTATAGTTTAGCAACTCCTTTAGTTGCTAAATGCAACTGCTAAATGCAAGTAAAATTAAATGGAATAATTTTTAAAGAAATATTTATAGCAGTTATCTCTGGGTTGTGGGATTGGAGTTATTTGAATATACAGATATGAGTTTCCTAATTTTTCTACCAAGAATATGCATTTCTTCTATAATAAGGAAAAAACCCCATAAAATTTAAAAAGAAAAATGATTTCTACTGAAACTGCCTCCCCAGGAAGTCCTCCTTGATGCCCCCGCTTTTCACTAATCCTTGCTCTCACATTTGTAAACTCAGTTTTTAAAGAACTCATCATTTTCCTGATAGCATGTGTAGCTTTGCATGTCAAATGCTCCTGCCTACAAGATTTTGAGTTTCTCAAGGATCAGGCCTGGGCATCTACACCATTGCTGTTCTCCTGGCCCGGCCTAGCCCAGCCTCAGGCTGCCCCCACCAGGTCCTGGATGGCATCCTGGGCAGAAGCAGAGCCGCTTGGCCCCGCACCCTGTGCTCCCCCTGCTCTCACAGACACCCTGTACGGGGTGAGGGAGAAGGGAGGCAGCAGGTAAACTCGAGGCAACTCAGGTAAACTTGGTGATGGGAATCCACACTGCGGTAGCTTTAGGTTCTCTACACCAACTATTAGACTTTCAAAGTTGCATAAAGTATAAATTAGAAGCCCAAATGCTTACAGGCACACCTCGCTTTCTTGCGCTTCACAGACACTGCATTTTTTACAAATTGAAGATTTATGGCAACCCTGTGTTGAGCAAGTCTATTGGCACCATTTTTCCAACAGCATTTGCTCACTTTGTGTCTCTGTCACATTTTGGTAATTCTCACAATATTTCAAAGTTTTTCATTATCATATTTGTTATGGTGATCTGTGACCAGTGATCTTTGATGTTACTATTGTAATTGTTTTGGGGTGCCATGAACTGTGTGCACATAAGATGGCAAACTTAGTTTGGATAAATGTTGTGTGTGTTCTGACTTCTCTACCCACCAGCTGTTCCCCCATCTCTCTCCCTCTCCTCAGGCTTCCCTATTCCCTGTGACACAACAATATTGAAATTAGGCCAATAAATAACCCTACAGTGACCTCTAAGTGTTCAAGTGAAGGGAAGAGTTGCATGTCTCTCACTTTAAGTTAAAAGGTAGAAATGATTAAGCTTAGTGAGGAAGGCGTGTCGAAAGCCAAGACAGGCTGAAAACTAGGCCTCTTGTACCAGTCGGCCAAGTTGTGACTGCAAAGGGAAAGTTCTTGAAGGAAATTAAAAGTGCTACTCCAGTGAACACGTGAACAGAAAGCGACACAGCCTTATTGCTGACATGGGGACGGTTTTAGTGGTCTAGCTAGAAGATCAAACCAGCCACAAGATTCCCTTAAGCCAAAGCCTAATCCAGAGGAAGGCTCTAACTCTCTTTGATTCAATGAAGGCTGAGAGAGGTGAGGAAGCTGCAGAAGAAAAGTTTGAAGCCAGCAGAGGTTGATTCATAAGGTTTAAGGAAAGAAGTCGTCTCCATAACATAAAAATGCAAGGGGAAGCAGCAAGTGCTAATGTAGAAGCTGCAGCAAGATCCAGAAGATCTAGCTAAGATCATTAATGAAGGTGGCTACACTAAACAACACATTTTCAGTGTAGCTGAAATAGCCTTATGCTGGAAGAAGACGCCATCTAGGACTTTCATAGCTAGAGAGGAGAAGTCAATGCCTGGCTTCAAAGCACCAAAGCACAGGCTGACTCTCTTGTTAGGTGCTAATGCAGCTGGTGACTTTACGTTGAAGCCAATGCTCATTTACCTTTCTGAAAATCCTAGGGCCCTTAAGAATTATGCTAAATATGCTCTACCTGTGCTCTATAAATGGAGCAGCAAAGCCTGGAGGATAGCACATCTGTTTACAACATGGTTTACTGAATATTGTAAGCCCACTGTTGAGACTTTCTGCTCAGAAAAAAAGATTCTTTTCAAAATATTACTGCTTAGTGACAATGCACCTGGTCACCTAAGAGCTCTGGTGGAAATGTACAACGAGATGAATGTTGTTTTCATGCCTGCTAACACAACACCCATTTTGCAGCCCATGGATCAAGGAGTAATTTCAACTTGCAAGTCTTATTAATAAATACATTTTGTAAGCTTGTAGCTGCCGTAGATAGTGATTCCTCTGATGGATCTGGGCAAAGTAAATTGAAAACCTTCTGGAAAGGATTCACCATTCTAGATGCCATTAAAAACATTCATGATTCATGGGAAGAGGTAAAAATATCAACATGAACAGGAGTTTGGAAGTTGATTCCAACCCTCCTGGATGACTTTGAGGGGTTCAAGACTTCAGTGGAGGAAGTCACCGGAGGTGTGGTAGAAACAAGAGAACTAGAATTAGAAGTGGAGCCTGAAGATGTGACTGAATTGCTGCAATCTCGTGATAAAACTTTAATGGATGAGGAGTTGCTCTTATGGATTAGCAAAGAAAGTGGTTTCCTGGGATGGAATCTACTCTTGGTGAAGATGCTGTGAAGATTGTTGAAATGATAACAAAGGATTTAGAATATGATATAAACTTAGTTGATAAAGCAGCAGCAGGGTTTGAGAGGATTGACTCTAATTTTGAAAGAAGTTCTCCTGTGGGTAAAATGCTATCAAACAGCATCACGTGCTACAGAGAAATCGTTCATGAAAGGAGGAGTCAATCGATGTGGCAAACTTCACTGTTGTCTTATTTTAAGACGTTGCCGCAGCCACCCCAACCTTCCGCAACCTGATGGGTCAGCAGCCATCAATGTTGAGGCAAGACCCTCCACCAGCAAAAAGATTACAACTCACTGAAGGCTCGGATGATGGTTAGCATTTTTTAGCAATAAAGTATTTTTTAATTAAGGTGTGTACATTGTTTTCCTAAACATAATGCTATTGCACACTTGATAGACTACAGTATAGTGTAAACATAACTTTTATATACACCGAGACACCAAAAAATTTGTGTAACTTGCTTTGTCATTATATTTGCTTTATTGCGGTGGTCTGGAACTGAACCTGTAATGTCTTCGAGGTCTGCCTGTACTTGTGTGTTGCATCAGCACACTAAACAAAATAATCAAATGGCAGGAACAGACTAAACTCAGAGCCTCTTCCCACGAATAGTGTTTGTGGGGACAACGGATTTTTTCGAGAAGTGGATCAGCTAATTTATTTGTAGCGATTCGGGGAACTGTCACGAGGGACTGAAAGGATAATGAACATAGGGAACTCTCAAATGTTGGTATTAACAGGAAAAAGCCTTTCATGGAAAGGAGAGAGAATTGCACAAAATTTGTTTCCCCCATAAACCATAGTCCCTTCTCCCTGCCATGCTTTCCTGCAGACGAAGAAAACCTCTAGAGGATAGGGTGAGAGTAGAAAGAAGGAAAGGAGAAAATGGAGAGAGGACTGGGAGCTGCAGATGAGGATGAAACCCTGAGAGACAGACAGTCCTTCAAACCGGACAGTGAGTCATGCAGAGTGAATTAGGTCTGTGTTTCAATTTCCTCTCTTTGCCCCCAAATCTTGACATTAGCTTGACTTTTATCTCCTTGTAGCATCTTTATTCCAAAGAGGCAAGGCCATTTTTACATCTTCATAGCCCCTCGCATGCCTGCTGTTGGAAGGGAAACACATTGGAATGTATCTACATTCCAAATTATGTGTGATTTTTTGGTAAATATTTTTGACAGGACATTATGTTGAACCATATGGAATTGCCATTTTTAAAGACCAAAAAATAATCACGTACTAGCAATTTCAAACTGTTCAATCTAATAATTTTGCTTTTGAAATTATTTGGCTGTAAGTGCTGCATTTCATTTACGATTAGCTATGATTTCTCAGCAACTATTACATATAGGCTGGGAATTTACATAAAATGAGAAATTTTAACCTACAGATTGTTATTAGAGGTAATGACACTTCAAATATTTGTAAATACTAAAGTGAATACCATAGTGTAAGTGCAGAGTAGAAGGAGCCAATGATTATTATATGAAATAATATTAAAATGAATAATAAGTAAAATAACAAAATGATAATAAGATGAAAATAACAACATCAGACTCACAGACCTATTGGGAGAATTAAACAAGATATAACAGGCAAGGCATTTAGCATAGTTAATGGATCCTAGTGGGCATTCACTAAATGTGTTTCCTTTCTCTTTTCTGCAATGAAGGGTTGGAAATGCAATATGTTGTGGGGCACAGAAACTAACTTGAAAAACAGTAAGGATGAAATAAAATACCGAAAAATACAGAGATAGTATTTGGGTAGTAGTTCCTGGCAGAGCAGACCAGGTACAGCAAGAACACTCTAAATTGCTGAAAAAGACTTAAAAACTTATTAGTCAGAGTCCTGGCCTAGCTGTTGTGACTAAGAAACCCCCCAATACAGAGGCTTAGACAGGTGGACTCTTCTTTTTCTCTAATCACCCAGAGGTCAGCTATCCCAGGCTGGCAGGGCAGCTCTGCCGTTCTCAACACAAGATTTCCATCTTTGGGTCCAAAGTGGTTTCTTTAGATCCTGATATCTTCTGGGTAGCCAGAAAGGGGAAGGGCCGGGGCGGCATCCACATTTCTTTTAAGGGCATGACTCAGAAACGGCACACCTCGTTTTTCCACCCACACTCTATTGACCAAGTCCGTACTGTAAAGGATGCTGGGAGAAGTGAACTCCAGCTGGGTGGGTGTATTCTCCACTAAAACTCAGGACTTCTATTATTAAAGAAGGGGAGATTGGAGCTGGACAGCTAGGCATCTCAGCCACACAACTCATATTCTGTTTTCTCTAGTTTACAACCACAGCCTTTCCAAAAGAAGAAAGCAAACACATTCCCCCAAGTGGAAGCACAATTTCTTGCTTATTAATTGATTCAATAAATATTTATAGACTACTTGCTATGTGCTAGGCAGTATTCAAAAGATTGCAAATACAGCAGGCTGCAGAACAGCTGAGGTTCCTAATCTCATGAAGCTAAATTCAATAGAGGGAGAAAGTAATTAAACAAAAATCGGAAAAAACATTAGATACTATTAAGTGCAAAGATGAAAATTAAGGTGATGTGGGAACAGGGGACAGGGTGGCTGAGATTGGGTGCTTAGGGAAGCCGGCACTGAGTAAACGATGTGTAAACTGAGGCATCTGAAGAGCGGGAAGCAGAAAATGCCAGGAAGGGAATGCAGGTGCAAAGGTCCTGATGGAGGAAAGATCTTGGAGAGTTTGTGGTAGAGAAGGGCCATGTGGCTGGATTTAGCAGGAGCGGGAGAGAGGAAAGGCAGCCAGGAGCAGTTTGTTCTCTGGTGTTTCCCAGCTGTGAGCCCAACGTACACAGGGTAGGCACCCAGTGAGTGCTGGTAGGGAAGGAATTTGGGAAGGAGACAGATATTTGAAGAAATGATCACTTCTCCTCTTTGGCTTTCTCTACTCTTTGCTAAACAGCTCTGGTTTTCTTACTTTTTCTCCATGTGGTTTTCCAGATCTGGAATGAGCCTGACACCCACTAGGAGCGTCAAGTTTGGAGACGCACCATAACAGTGGAGTGCCAGGGTGGGGTGGGAGTTAGGCTGCAGCTTTGGAGCCAGACTGCCTGGGTTTGAATCCCAACTCGGTCCATTATTATCTGGGTCACCCCGAGTAAGAGTAATAGTGCTTAATCTCTCTAGTCGTCAGTTCACTCATCTGTTGAATGAGGGTTAGTAATGACCCGAATATGCCAACAGGTCCTGCGTCATATCTCCTCCACGACCACAATACTGAAAGATCTGAAACTAAGGTTTTTGTAACTCACTTGAAGGCAAAATCTGGCCTGAGCTGATCTGAACCTATTTGACAGGAAAACTTGACATGAAACTATTTATTATTTTGATTTAACCCACTTTAAAAAATATTTGTACATTTTGCCACAGAAATATTAATGTATTTGATTAGGGGGTAGCCCCAGACTCTGCTGGGGGAGTTATGTAATTTGTAGTGTATGGGCCATACTTTTTTTTTTTTTGGTGAGGAAAAGTGGCTCTGAGCTAACATCTATGCCAGTCTTCCTCTATTTTGTATGTCGGATGCCGCCACAGCATGGCTTGATGAGTGGTATAGGTCCGTGCCCAGGGTCCAAACCCACGAACCTGAGCCGCTGAAGTGGAGCACGCAAATTTAACCAGTACACCACCGGACCAGCCCCTTGTCCATACTTTTAAAATCTGAAAAATTCTGAATTCCAGAAACATTTGGGCCCTAAGAATTTCAGATAAGGGACTGTGACCCATTACTCTCCTTCTTAAAATATGGCAGCTAGAATGAATGCAAGACTTTGAATGTGGTCAGTATACCAGCTTGGAGTACAGTAGAGGGTGAGGAGAGCATCTGGATATCATCAAGTCATCCCCAAAACTCGAATTTCACCCTCAGGGGTGAGGTGGGAAAATGTGGCTCTAAAGATACAGTTGGGGGGCCAGCCCTGTGGCGTAGTGGTTAAGTGTGCATGCTCCGCTACTGGCAGCCTGGGTTCGGATCCCAGGCACGCACCAATGCACCGCTTGTCAGGCCATGTTGTGGCGGCGTCCCATATAAAGTGGAGGAAGATGGGCACAGATGTTAGCCCAGGGCCAGTCTTCCTCAGCAAAAAAAAGAGGAGGATTGGCATGGATGTTAGCTCAGGGCTGATCTTCCTCACCCCCCCCCCCCAAAATAATAAAGATAAGTTGTATTTGCAAGGCCTCCTGGGAGGTGCTCTCAGGGGAGTCTCATGGTGCTCGGGCCTTGGCCATTCCCCAGCCAGTGGTTTCATAGGTGATTCCTGGTACATGTGGACTCCTGGCTCTAAGCAACAGAAGCCTACATGAGCTAGCTCAAGTCAGAGGATTCTCAAGAAATACAGGGTCAAGAGGCAGCTGGGCCTTGGGGATGTTCTGGAACCAGGGATAAAAGCCCGTGGAGATTTAAGGCTTCCCTCATTTTCTGTCTTTTTTCCCTGCTTCTCTGCATGCCTACTTCATCCATCTCTCTGGCTGAAGAGGAGTTTTCTCTACTTTCTAATCCACTTGGCAGAAAAGAGCCATTGCCAGCAGTTCCTTTGTCGTATCTCCTCCATTTACGAGCACAGTCTGATTGGGCCTGAACTTCTGAGTCAAAATTCCAAATTCCCCAGGAGGGGGACGTTGGCTGGTCCAACGGGCTGAGGGGGTGTGGTGGTGTAGAGGGATAGGAGCACCTTGTCCAAACATGGCTGCTCCCTCCGTAACTGGGGATGAGGAGGGGATGGGCAGCTCCTGGTAAAGTGCGTGAAGGTTGGAGAATGGAAGAGTTGGGCAGAGTCCCCCGCCGCAAAAAAATATGCATGTATATATATATATATATATATATATACAGTCTTAGCTCAGGTTGCTATAACAAATACTACAGATTGGGTGGCTTAAACAACAAACACTGATTTCTCACACTTCTGGAGGCTGGAAGTCTGAAATCAGGGTGGCAGCGTGGTTGGGTTGTGGTGCGAGCCCTCTTGGCTTCTAGACGGTGTCCTCACGTGGTGGAGAAAGATCTCGTGTCTCCTTTCTCATAAGAGCATTAATCCACTCATGAGGGCCCCACCGTCACAACCTCACCTATCACTAATTACCTCCCGAAGGCCCCGTCTCCAAATACTATTATATCACAGAGGGATTAGGGCTCAACATATGAATTCTGGGGGGCCGCAAGCATTCAATCCATAGTGTGTATGTATATATAATATGTATAGTATTTACTCAAAAGACACGGCAGGGATAGTCATTCACTTTTGGATCCATGCGGTCCTCTTTGAAGCCCAGAGACATACAAAGTGTCTGGGCGGGTAGGTCAGGCTACAAGCAGAGATGTCTCTGATTCTGTACCTTGAAGGAAAACAGGTCACACACTCACCTTCACTGCCATGTCTGTCTGCACTGAGCTGAAAACGGTGGTTTAAAAAAGGCAAGGTGAGAATCTGATAGATTCAGGAAAGTTCTATCTGGTTATTGTTGGGATAGGAGTAGGGTGTGAGAAGGCATTAGAAGGAAGATAGGCCAGCAGCCCTGGAGAAAACAAACGGTGAACTCTTTCACCTCCTCAGTCCCTCAGTGCCCAAGTTGTGCCGGGTTTCCTTGCACAGGCCCGTGTCTGAGCATCTGAACAAAGGGCTCCCTGCACAGGTGATCCAAGACCATTCCTTGCCCATCAGCTCCTCGGGGCTCTCGCCACTTTAACTGTGGTCCCGCCCAATTCCTCCTGCTGAGAGACAAAATCAAGAAGCGTAGTCCCAGGGAGACAGCAGGGGAAGAGTCCTTCTCCTTGTTCTCCTTCACTCGGACTCGGTAGACAAAGCCGTGCCTTCCTCACCAGGGTTTCACTTGATTGCTGCCCCTTCAAACGTGTGACTATCTGGCGCCAGGCATGTTTACCGGGTGGGACAGAAATCAAGGGTCTGAGTGAGCCGCCTTTGTGCAGAAGTTATTTTTCTCTTGCACTTTTTGAGAGGGGACTTTTAGAGAGGGGACCAACCCAAATGCCTTCTGACTTGGGAAGACAAGCCACTTAAAAACTCTGGGCCCCTGCTCTCCAATCTATGTGGCTGAAGATAAGTAGCCCAGTGCTATCTTTCCGTATAGACGTAGAAGAGAAGAAAGAAATGCCTCCATCCTTGCGAGTTTACCTAGGCATCTGAGTTGCATTTCATAGGATCCTGTACAAATATATGTTGCGGTCACTGGTTCTTTCTTGGCATTGGAACTGATGTGGAATCTTTTCCTTTCCAGCCCTCCCAGTTCTGCAGTTTGACCATGTGGGCAAGGTTGCAGAGGAGGGATGTGGGGCAGGACCGCAATCCAATGTGTCTGCAGATGGCAGGTGCATCTAGTTCTCCAGCTGTGGCCTCCCTGAGGCAGCCCTTGGTCAGATTCCCTAGAGAGTACAATGACCCCTGTGTCTCCATTGCCATGCCGCAAGAGATAACTAACTGCAGCCTAAGGTATCACACCTAAGATGCATGCAACACCATGCGATTACTCAAGGGCTGTCTTTGCAGGTTTGGTACAATCAGTTCTTGGTAGAAAGAGCTGTAGCCTGGAAGTCAGGATGCCTGGGTTTTAGTCATGGTTTTGCCACTGTGAAACTTGGGCAAGTCACTCACTCCTCCTGAATTTTTATTTTCTTGTCTGTAAAATAGGAGTTGTACTCAGTGACCTCTATGATTATTTCCTGCTCTAACTTGCTTTTGAGCTTCACAGTTTCAGAGCACTCCAGACCTTTTCTGGAAAGTGTGTGTCTCAGAAAGATGAGACTCGGAATAGCCAGTTTTATTGGTCTGCTAGGGCTACCGTAACAAAGTATCACAACCTGGGTGGCTTAAACAAGGGAAATGTATTGTCTCATAATTCTGGAGGCTAGAAGTTCAAGATTAGCTGTCAGTAGGGTTGGTTCCTCCTGAGGGCTGTAAGGGAGAATCTGTTCCAGGCCTCTCTCCTAGCTGCTGGTGGATTCCTAGTAATCTTTGGCATTCCTTGGCTTGTAGATGCATCACCCTGATCTCTGCCTTCTTCTTCACATGGCCTTCTCTTGTGTGCCTGTCTGTCTCTGTGTCCAAATTTCTCTTTTTTATAAAGACACAAAGACTCATATTGGATTAGGGCCCACTCTAATGACCTCATTTTGACTTGATTACCCCCTGTGAAGACCCTGTTTCCTAGTAAGGTCACATTCTGAGGTACTGGGAGTTAGGACTTTAACATATCTTTTTTGGGGGACATAATTCAGCAGCCCGCAATAGCAGTCATAATGCTTGGTTAAATATTTCTGCATGGAAGAAGTGAAGAAATAGACTAAAAATAGATTTTCAAATTTTTTAACATTAGGCAATACCTTTCTCTTATTTTTACAGAATACTTGGAGTTGAGTTTATCAGGTTTCATCAGTTTTTTGTTTGTTTGTTTGTTTTTTTAATTTTATTTATTTTTCCCCCAAAGCCCCAGTAGATAGTTGTATGTCATAGCTGCACATCCTTCCAGTTGCTGTATGTGGGACACGGCTCCAGCATGGCCGGAGAAGCGGTGCGTCGGTGTGTGCCCGGGATCCGAACCCGGGCCGCCAGCAGCGGAGCGCGCGCACCTAACCGCCAAGCCATGGGGCCGGCCCCGGTTTCATCAGTTTTGAGATGCAGTGTTCCTTCAAATGGTTGTCTCTAAGAACATGTAAGCTGTTCCTTTTTTTCTTCCCCTCCCTACTTTCTTGTTTCCCCCATTCTTTTGTGTCTCCAACTCCTCTTGTATTAATTCTTACTCTATTCCCCTCCACTCTCCCTGGCAGGATCTTGGAAAACGAAGAAAAATCTGTTCTTTATTCTCTGGTTCACCATCTAGAGTAAAAAATGCAGCCATCATCCTCACTGAATCGCCGCTTCTGCTTTCAAACCCTCTTTTCGTCCTCCTTGCTTTTCCAGGGACTTATAGAAATCTTAGGACTGGAAGGGACCTGAGATGTTTTCTGAGCCCACAGGTGGCTTTGGTCTCCTTGGATGGCCTGCGTTTTTAGGCCATCTCTGCATGACCATCTCTCCACTTCTGAGGTATGTGATTGATGACTATAAGCATTAGATATGTCCTTCTTATGTCAAGTTAAAATCCATTTCCCCATTCTGTCACCAGTGAGCTCTCTAGAGCAGGACTGAGCACAGCCATTCCATCTTCCGTGGGAAGCCCTTGGAAGCACCATCAGCTGCTCAGGTTCAGACTTCCTGTTGACATCTGAGAGGCAGATTTCTCTGGTTCCACTAGTTATTTAACCAGTTAACTTCAGGGTCTGCAAATAATTAGTTGAGATAACTTGGGCAGGTGATATAACCTCGTTGAACATCACGGTCCACGTCCTTGAATTGAGTTGTGGCTAAAAGGCTTGAATTTCAGGGGCCTGCTCTCTCCCTTTCCAGCTTAACGTTTCTGAATCTCAGTCTGTTAATCCACAGAAAGGCAGTAGGACGTGCCTTGCCTCACAGGATTGCTGTGAAATCAAATGTGATAATGTTTGTCACATTGGTTTGTCGCGTATTGTTGCTGCTGCTGCTACTGTTATTAAGGGCCTTGGCAGGAAGGCCTCTTTCTAGGCTGGATTAAGATAGGAAGTGAATGAAAAGCTTTTGCTACAAGTCCCCTGAGCTTCCAGGAAGTGGTTGGGGATAGGATGTGTGGGAAAGCCAAGAGGGTAATTCAAAGAATTATTTTCCAATCTTTGACCCAAGTTCTGATTTTTAGCCAGCTTCTAGAGCTGCCTGGGAAGTGGCCAAGTTCGGTTCTTAGAAGACCAAATCAGGGATAGGGGCATTTACTGTTTTGAGACAAATTAAGCAAAACACAGGATGATAGGCATCATTATGATTCCCTCCCTCATTCCAATCAAGAACTAGCTCCCTTCAATTTCAGAGACTTTAAGAGAAACTGTACAGAAAAGAGTTCTTTTATAAAGAATCAGAAGAAAAGAAAATGATAGAGGTTTGTTTCTTCCTGGCCTGCCCTCTTTCTCACACTTTTCTGGCATGAAGCAAAACAGCATACCTCTGTGGACAAATTCCAGTGCCATTATCAATAGAACTGGAATGGGCTGTCCCTCCTGGATGTGGCCCAGAGGCTCCCACCTGCGGCACTGACGGCCATTGGGTCCTTTCCACAGAACCACGAGTGTCTGTCTCTTCCATGGGTCTTGTAGGGTGGGTTTGTGGCCTCCTGTTGCCCTGCTCTAGTGTCTAAGAGAGCATTTGGTGGTCCTTTCAGCCGCTTGAATGAAGAGAGAAAGGAGGTTGCCTTCAAGAGCCTCGGGGCTTGGCATCTGTCATGCTTACACATGAATGATTTTAGTATCCAGAGAATCACATCAGGAGCTAATTAAAGCCAATTCTAAATTATTTATCTGGGTCAGATTTTTGTTCACTTTCTTATTCAAGATAAAGAGACTGTTGCTCTGATGTATCATAAAACATCTTAATGAATCTTGAATATTTGCTCTGTGCCTTTCTGACACCCTAATTTTTGTTTTGGATCTGACCTTGGTATAAAAGATCTACAAAATTTACCTAGATCTTTGCTACCGCTAAGTGTAATCAACTGAAAATTTGTTATGTAGCATTGGTAAAACCATCTGGTGGTGGAATGAATTGTATATTTAGAGATGACAGAAATAAGGACTTTGAACCTTTATCATCTAAAAAACCCCAAAGTAAGCAAAATATAAAATGCATTTCCACCAACAGTGCACCAAGGTTCCCTTTTATCCACATCCTCTCCAACACTTGCTATCTCTTGTCTTTTTTTTTTTTTATTTTATTTATTTATTTTTCCCCCAAAGCCCAAGTAGGTAGTTGTATGTCATAGCTGCACATCCTTCTAGTTGCTGTATGTGGGACGCGGCCTCAGCATGGCCGGAGAAGCGGTGCGTTGGTGCGCGCCCGGGATCCAAACCCAGGCCCCGAACCCGGGCTGCCAGCAGCGGAGCGTGCGCACTTAACTGCTAAGCCACGGGCCGGCCCTCTCTTGTCTTTTTCATGACAGCCATTCTAACAGGTGTGAGGTGATATCTCATTGCGGTTTTGATTTGCATTTCCCTGTTGATTAGTGATATTGAGCATCTTTTCATGTACCTGTTGGCCATTTGAATGTCTTCTTTGGAAAAATATCTGTTCAGTTCCTCTGTCCATTTTTTAATCATATTTTTTTTCTATTGAGTTGTGAGTTCTTTATATGATTTTTAAATATTTTCTCCCATTCTGTAGGTTGCCTTTTCATTTTATTGATAGTTTCTTTTGCTGTGCAGAAGCTTTTTAGTTTGATGTAGTCCAACTTATTTTTGCTTTTGTTGCCTTTATTTTTAGTGTCAAATCCAAAAAATCATTGCTAAGACCAATGTCAAGGAGATTATGTTTTCTTCTAGGAGTTTTATAGTTTCAGGTCTTATGTTTAAGTCTTTAATCCATTTTGAGTTTATTTTTGTTTATGGTATAAGATAGTGATTCAGTTTCATTCTTTTGCATATGGCTGTCCAGTTTTCCCAACATTACTTATTGAAGAGAATATCCTTTCCCTATCGAGTGTTCTTGGCTCCTTTGTCATAAATTAATTGACCATATAGGCATGGGTTTATATCTGGGCTCTCTATTCTGTTCCATTGATCTATATGTCTGTTTTTATGCCAATACCATCCTGTTTTGATTACTATAGCTTTATAATATAGTTTCAAGTCAGGAAGTGTGATGCCTCCAGCTTTGTTCTTCTTTCTCAAGATTGCTTTGGCTGTTTGGAGTCTTTTGTGATTCCATACAAATTTTAGTATTGTTTGTTCTATTTCTGTGAAAAATGCCATTTAAATTTTGATAAGGATTGCATTGAATCTGTGTATTGCTTGGTGCACCATGGATATTTTAACAATATTGATTCTTCCAATTCATAAGCATGGAATATCTTTCCATTTATTTGTGTTTTCTTCAATTTCTTTCATCAATTTCTTATGGTTTTCAGTATGCAGGTTTTTCACCTCGTTGGTTAAATTTATTCCTAAGGATTTTATTGTTTTTGATGCTATTGTAAATGGGATTGTTTTCTTAATTTCTTTTTTTCATAGATTGTTGTTAGTGTATAGAAGTGCAACTGACTTTTGTGTATTGATTTTGTATCCTGCAACTTTACTGAATTTGTCTATGAGTTCTGACAGTTTTTTGGTGGAGTCTTTAGGGTTTTTTTTTTTTCTTTCATTTTTTGTGAGGTAGATCAGCCCTGAGCTAACATCTGCCAATCCTCCTCTTTTTTTGCTAAGGAAGACTGGCCCTGGGCTAACATCCATGCCCATCTTCCTCTACTTTATATGGGACGCCGCCACAGCATGGCTTGACAAGTGGTGTGTCGGTGCGCACACGGGATCTGAACCAGCGAACCCTGGGCCGCTGCAGTGGAGCACGCGCACTTAACCGCTTGCGCCACTGGGCCGGCCCCGCTTTAGGGTTTTATATATATAGTATCATGTCATCTGTAAATAGTGACAGCTTTACTTCTTCCTTTCCAATTTGGATGCCTTTTATTTCTTTTTCTTGCCTAATTGCTCTGGCTAGGACTTCAGTACTATGTTGAGTAAAAGTGGCAAGAGTGGGCATCCTTGTCTTGTTCCTGATCTTAGAGAAAAAGCTTTCATTTTTTTTGCCATTGAATATGATGTTAGCTATGGGCCTTTATTATGTTAAGGTATCGTTCCTCTATCCTCAGTTTTTTGAGAGTTTTTAATCATGAAACGATCTTGTCAAATGCTTTTTCTGCATCTGTTGAAATGATCATATAATTTTCACCCTTCATTTTGTTAAGGTGGTATATCACATTGATTAATTTGTGGATATTGAATTATCCTTGCATTCCTGGAATAAATCCCACTTGATCATGATGTATGATCCTTTCACTGTATTGTTGAATTTGGTTTGCTAATATCTTGTTGAACATTTTTGCATCTATGTTCATCAGGGATATTGGCCTGTACTTTTCTTTTCTTGTAGTGTCCTTGTCTGGTTTTGGTATCAGGTAATGTCGGCTTCATAAAATGAGTTTAGAAGTGTTCCCTCCTCTTCTATTTTTTGGAAGAGCTTGAGAAGTATCGGTATTAATTCTTTAAATGTTTGGCAGAATTCAGTAGTGAAGCCACCTGCTCCTGGACTTTTATTTTTCATGAGGTTTTTGATTACTGATTCAATCTCCTTACTAGTAATTGGTCTATTCAAATTTTCTATTTCTTCATGATTTAGTCTCGGTAGGGTGTATGTTTATAGGAATTTATCCATTTCTTCTAGGTTGTCCAATTAGTTGGTGTATAATTGTTCATACTGTCTCTTATGATCCTTTGTATTTCTATGGTATCAGTTGTAAGCCTCCTCTTTCATTTCTGATTTTATTTATTTGAGTCCGCTCTCTCTTTTCTTTGTGAGTCTCACTAAAGGTTATCTATTTTTTTTATCTTTTCAAAAAACCAGCTTTTAGTTTCATTGATCTTTCCTATTGTGTTTTTAGTTTCTATTTCATTTATTTCCACTCTGATCTTTGTTATTTCCTTCCTTCTACTAACTTTGGGCTTAGTTTGTTCGTCTTTTTCTAGTTCCTTGAGGTATAAAGTTAGGTTGCTTATTTTAGATCTTTCTTGTTTCTTGATGTAGGCATTTATTGCTATGAACTTCCGTCTTAGAA
Source organism: Diceros bicornis minor (assembly GCF_020826845.1). Taxonomy (NCBI): domain Eukaryota; kingdom Metazoa; phylum Chordata; class Mammalia; order Perissodactyla; family Rhinocerotidae; genus Diceros; species Diceros bicornis. The sequence continues at coordinate 12,111,279 of NC_080742.1, read as the reverse complement.
CTGCTTTTGCTACATCCTGTAAGTTTTGGTATGTTGTATTTCCATTTTCTTTGGTCTCAAGATATTTTTTGATTTCTCGTTTGATTTCTTCTTTGACCCCCTGGTTGTTCAGTAGTTGTTGTTTAATCTCCACATATTTGTGAATTGTCCAGTTTTCTTCTTGTAAATGATTTCTAGTTTCATATCATTGTGGTTGGAAAAGATGCTTGATATGATTTCAGTCTTCTTAAATTTATTAAGACTTGTTTTTGGCCTGTTAGGCCAAAGATAGATATGATCTATCCTGGAGAATGTTCCATGTGTGCTTCCTGATTTTTAAGAATTATGAGACAATCAAAGAAATTTGCACACTGACTAGATATTTGATATTAAAAATTAGTTATTTTTAGGTGTGAAAAAATATACTATCAACAATGAATTTTGGGTTTCATTTAGAATGGGGTGAAAATGAATTCCTTCTCACTTCTGATATTTTATCATAAGAATCAGCTCATTGACAATGCTAAAAATTTGTTTGGAATAGATGCTACTACCCCTCATAAAGAAATGTGTTCATAGATAGCTGGGTTATTTAAATGTCAAAAACTCTCGAAAAGAAGCTAGCTCTGACATAGACATGTCAATTTTCAGATCTGTGATAGGATGAGAAAACAAAAAAGGAACCATTGACTGTACTGTAAAACATTGATATTTCTCTCATGTTACTCTGAAAAATAGAGAAAAGCTGAGAAACTAGGTCCTTTTAGTCTACTTAAGTCAAGACAATAATCCTGGTTCAATAGATTTGAAAAGGCCTGATTTATTCTTTTTGGCTAGAGCTCCTTTGAGCAAAGGTTTGTGAATTCACACAAATAGAAGAACTGAAAGACAATTTTTCTCTAAAGTACTAACTGTCATCCCTAACATGGGTCTCTTAGAGTGAAAGTGTTGAGGATAATCTCTATATGTCTCTGTGAATATTCCACATATATAGTCCATATATCTCCATATATCTATACTCTCTTACATATCCTTAAACCAATGGATATAGAAAAGTTTTTGAAAGTGAGATTGGATCAGGATATTTACTGAATTGTCACCTGGGCAGTTAGATGGCTTCAAGTATTCCAGTCTGAAGAAGGACACGTTCCAACCAAAGGAATTTGCCTTGTGTCTCTTAGGCTGAGTCCCCTTTACCAGGGTGTGAGTGCAGAATGCTTCTCCAAGTGCATAGCCTAGGCAAGTTGCTCCCAGTTTCCCACGGTACCATGTGCACCAGAAAACCTTTGAGGAAATCTCATGGAGGAGGTCAGGGAGGGGAGCCAAGCTCTGGTTCTTTTCATGGTTTGCTCTGAGGGGTTGGTTGGTTGCAGATTTGTTAGGGTACCCTTACCTGCCTCTTTGTATTCTGTACTCTTCTCCCACAGCCTCAGCTGACTGAGGTGGCATTCTGGATTGCTGGTGGGCAGTCTGGGTTGCCTGCTCTTTATGTCTCCACCTGGAAAGCTCTGGACATATGATTTCTGTTTTCAGCCCTTGTCCCAAAGCTGCAGGCAGTCAGCTGCGTAAGAAGTTGTTTTGATGAGGCTGATACAGCCCTTCTCAGCTCCTACCTCCTCAGTGAACAGCCTAAGTCAGCATTGGAAGGAACTAAAAATAGCTGGAAATGATCTAGCTAGTCATTCTCAAGTAGCTGGGTCAGATGAGGCACCAGAAAAGGGAATCACGGAGCCTGATGAACAACTCCAAGAACTGCAAACCTCTGTTTACTGAAAGCCTGTGTGTGATTTTGGCAGCAGAAGAGCAATAGACACACATTCGCACACACTCGTACACACTTGATACGCTGCACGTGTTGCACACACAATGACTAAGCACTGAAGAACCTCGTGGGAAAATAAAGTGCCAGTTGTACATCCAGAGGTGGACAAACAGTGGCTTCTTGGAGGGGCCTTCCTGGAGGAGGTGATGTAAGGCCAGATCTGGAGTAAGATGCTGCATGTGGACAGACGCAGGGAAAAGGGTCAGAGGAAAGAACTCGTCCTCGTGGCTGATGCAATATAGTCAGGAGGATAAGCATGGTGGCTTGTGAAGTCACACAGCCCTGGCTGGAAATCTCTTTGTTCCTTTCTAGCTGTGTGGCCTCAGGCATGTTACTTTCTATCCATGCTCATTAGTTTTTTCACCTCTAAAGTGGGGATAATGCCTGCCCTAGAGAGTTGGTGAAGGGATGAAGGAAGGATGTTCATGCACAGGACCTAGCATGCCTAGCACAGGGTTGGCAAGCAGAACTGCTCATTTCTTTCCCTTCCATTCCATCTTTCTTTCCATAGGAAATGGCACAGTGAGAAGTAAGTTCACTCACTACGTTGCTGAAGCTCATCTGGTTGTAGCTGGAGCCCCTAAGTTTGGTTTAGGAGCCTGCTTGATGTGGGGCTTCCTGGGGAGCTGTGATCTTGTGAATCAGGACCAGGTGGGTGATGCTGCACTGGGGTCAGTTCAGGTCAGTGTTTTTCAGCTGCAGGTCATGACTATTAGAGGTTCAAGAAATCAATTTTATGGGCTAGTTAAAAAGAGTGGCGTACAATAGAACCAGAGAACAGATGCAGTCATATCAGAGTGCACTGTACAAAGTAAGGGTTTCAGTAACGTGTGTACATGTGTGTGACAGGGTTGCAATGTGAAATGTGTTTCTTACTGAAGGTTGTGGTCAAAAAGTAAAAACAAATGAGCAAAAGTTATGGTCTGGAGGATCAGAGATTTTGTTTAGGGAGTTCTGACTACTCTGGGAGTTCAGGCCTCTGCACAGGGAATTCCTGAGAAGAGCTTCATACCGCTTGTAGTAGTTTTGGGGGTCTGTTGGGGAATGATCTAATTTGACCTTTTCTGGATAAAGCAGATGGAAATACTAGTCTGGAATTCTCCACAAGATGCAGATGAATGAGGGCGACTTGAGTGGTTGACCAGTTCCCACTGATCATTTTTTGCCTTAAAAATCACCAGCATTTGGCTCCACGTAATGAGGACCTAGGGGGTATGGAGTAGGAGAGGCAGGTGGAGAAAAGGATGTGGCTCGAGAGTGGGGAGTGGGGTGACGTAGAACGGAGAGTTGTAAGATTCCGAAACTTCCTTCGCCCGACATGTCATTGTGGATGTCTACCACGGGCCAGGCCCGAGCTTCGGCCTTAGGAACGTGCAGTTGAAAAGGTCGGGCATTGTTCCTGCCCTCGCCGAGCATGGTATCTCATGGTGGAAACATAAGGAACTGCCAAAGAAATAGTTTATCCAATGAGTTATATTTTTTGCCCATCAAGATTTAAAGTATCCCTGGGCATAATATGGGATTGAAATAGCTTTTTAATTATTTGTGGTACATATGTTGATTATTGTTTTTTCTCTATTCCTAGTTTCAAAACTAGCTGAGAGGGAGAAGAATGGGGTATTTCTCTCTCTTTCTGTATGTATTTATATATGTGTGTGTGTACATACATATATACATATGCATGTGTGCATATATATAGTGTATACATGTGTATATACGTATACCTGTATATAGTGTGTATATATGTATACATAGGTGTATATATGTGTATGTATACATATATACACATATATACACACGTGTAATGTATGCATACACATACTCATACACACAATGATGAGTTAAGTTGCTTTTAGTTGCATGGTTCTCAGTGTTTTCAATGGGCCAGTGGCCCTCAACAGCGGAAAGCTCTCCACACTCAGATCCAGCAGTTGGAAAAGCTCATTTCTAGAGGAGTCCTGGGCACCCCACTGTCCGGACTTAGGAGGCCAGCACTTGTAATTCCATTTATCCCAAATGCTTGTGGTCATTTCTTGATAATAACAGTAATACTTGCCCCTTGTAGAGAATGGAGACACCACGGAAAAGTACACACCTAGGAGCCTTCTGTACAGGGAAATGCTGCTGGAGCCTCCTTAGAGATTCATGTTTCCAGCTTATCATACGTGAAGAGGAAAGGAAAGGCCGTTTTGACATGTTAATAGATTTGCAGAGCCTGGAAATGATATGAAATGTGTCCTTTTCCCAGAGCTAAGTCGTTCTCTTTGCTCCTTGTAGGAAAAATACAGTGACCTTTCCTTCCTCAGGCAGGCTAGGGTGAGGACAAGTTGCAGAAACCCCACAGAACCGTTCTTGGCCGTCTTTCGCTGTGGCTTGTTCTCTAAGCAGAAGAGAGAACACTGCTGATGAAGGTTTAGAATGGAGGTGATATGGTTCATAAAGTGCTGAGGGGTGAAGTCTTGCATCCATAGTTGGGTAGCGGTTTATATAGAGCAGTAATTCTCAACCGGAGGGGATGGGGGTTTAAGAATTCTCTGGTGGTTTATCCAAACCACACAGGCCCTTTCCACTGTCACATCCTGGCGTGTGTCAGATGTTCAGGAGTAAAGGTATGTGGTTCAGAAAAGCCCCATGGGTAATTCTCATCCTACCCCTCTCCTCCTCCACTTACTGATACAAAGGATAATGCACCTAAGCCCTGCTCAAAGATACAGAGAATGGACGTGAGCAACATAAACATCAGAAGCTGGAGGGTTCAGAAAAGAAATCAACAGCAGGCACTATGTCTCAGAAAGCATCTTTTTCTGCACTGAAGTGTCCTCTGCCATTCCTGTCTCAGGGGAGACAGAGAGCTCTTTGCCAGAGGCACATATTATCCCACAGGCTTGGTAAATAAGCTCCGAGCACGTAGGTGGAATGCTCTGTTCCTTGTGAGTGCCACACTGTGCTGGCACCTTTCTGGAGCCCAGGCAATGTGAGGCATTGTGCTGTTTCAGCCTGCTTTGGTCAGAAACCTGAGCAAACAAGTCATCTGATTTAACGGAAAATAGCAGCAATTATTTTCAACCTCTTGGTATCTTATATGTTAGACATGACTCGTAATATTTGGATAACAAAAAAAACAACCATTCTATCTTTTAATTGATTTTGTGTGTATATAGGATGTGTGTGTAATATTCATATATATGTTATGGATGTAGAATGTATGTGTCATTTATCTTATTATTATTTTTGCTATTGGTCCTCTTGTTTCATTTTCTCTCATTTTTGGCCTTCTTTTGAAAAAATTTAACCTTTTCTTGTTAGTTTGAAAGTAACATACTTTGTTCCTATTGTCATTAGTTCAACATACATACTGACCAAAGTCTAAAAGTGATCAATATAAGTTTAACCTCCTCCTGACACTTCCAGTGTCTTAGAACACTTTTAATTCCATTTATCTTGCTCCTGACTTATGCTCTACTTGTAGATGTTACATATTGTCTAATTTAAATCCATAAGCCATCATCATTATCGTTTCATATGGTCAGTGTCACTTAGTTGATCCCCACATATTTACTACTTTGTTGCTGTTCATTCCTTCATCTCTTAGAATTTCCTTTAGTGAAGGTATGCTAGTGGCGAACTTTCAGTGTTTGGTGATCTGAAAAGTCTTTATTTTATCCTCTTTCTTGAAAAATACTTTTATTGGGAATAGAGCTCTATGTTGGCAGTTACTTCCTTTTAGGATGTTGTCCCTTTAGGACGTTGCATTGTCTTCCGGCTTCCACTGTTGAGAGTTCAGCTGTCAGTTTCTTTCCTTAGAAGGCAATCTTTTTTTCTCTGGCTGTTTTAACACACTTTCTTTGCTATTGTTGATTTGTAGTTTCACTATAATGTGTCTGAGTGTGGACTTTTAAATTTATCTTGCTTGGGATTCATTGAGCTTCTTTAATCTTTTGATCGTTGCTTCTTATCAGTTCAGGTAAATTCTGAGCCCTTCTCTCTTGAAATATAGCCTCTACTCCTTTTTTCTCTTTCCTCTTCTTCTATATTGCTCTGATTAGACATACGTTAGGCCATTTCACCCCATTCCATGTTGCTTAACTTCCTTTTGATTTTATCCATTTGTTTTGTGCTATATTCTGAATAATTCCTCCTGACCTATCTTCCCTTTGGTTCCCTCTATGCTATCTAATATGATTGTCAATTTCAGTTTCTGTATTTTTTATTTCTACAAATTCTTCAAATTTCTACAAATTTTTCAGATGTTAGGTCATTTAAAAAATTTCCTATTCCCTGCAGGTATTTTCAAGCTATTTTATCTTTAAAAAACATAGTAAGCATAGTTATTCTATAATGTCTCGTAAGTTCAATATTCGAACCTTTTATGGATCTTTTTTCTACTGCTCATTCCTGGTGTCTTGTTTCCTGGTGTGATTAGTTACTATGTGAGTTGTTCATTTTCTTTAGAAAATTATTTGGGGAATTCTTTGAGGCTTACGATGAAGGAGTATCCTTTCAGAGAGGATACGCATGCTGTTGGGCATTAGGGAACTCTACCAGTCCAGGTCAATCTAAATGTGTAGCTTGAGGTTTTGTAACATGGGGGTGAATTTGGATTGCAAATACGTGCAAGGGCTAACTTGCAATGACACCTTCGTAGAGATTTTTTTCACTTGGTCTGTCCAGAGCTAACGCAACTTTTCTGGCAGTGCCCTAGTGGTGCGGGGGTGGGTTTACTCCTGGTTCGTCCTCTTTCTGAAGTACAACCCTTTGGGGGGGCCTGCTTTATAGCAGGAGGGTCTTTGATTTCTGTTCACTCTGTCCTGTCAGGCCCTAAAAACTGAAGCCCATAGTCCCCAGGTTTGGTAAATGCCCCAGGATGAAAGCACCTTCAGTGCTCGGTTCTCTCCAGGGTCCTATTTTCATTTGGATGTTGACCCAGTAATTTCTTACTGTCCTGTTAGTTCAATACTTTTTTTTAAAAAAACCCCAAAACCAAAAAAACAGTTACCCATTAGTTTTTGTTGTTTTCAGTGAGAGCGTGGTCAGAATTACCTAGCCTCATTACATTTCTGGAAACAGAATCTTCTAGTTACAAAAATACAAAGAAGGCTTTTGTCAAAAGTTTGGTGTTGCTGGTTTGCACAGAAGATTCCTGGATTTTCCTCTTAATCTTCCCATATCACGTGGTCAGATTTCTTAATTTTACTTCCTAAGCTTCTGTTTCTCCATCTGTAAAAAAGGTATTTAAAACAGCCACCAATTTTGGAATTTTCATCAGTGAAGTCGGTAGAACTCCTTGAGAGTTGAATTAAAATTATATTTACTTTACCTGGTTCCAAAAACAATTAAGGTGATTAAATTTTAAACTTCCTAAGAGCACCATTAGAAGTTCAGAGAGGGAAGGGCGTTCAGTAGAGAGCGCCCTGAACTCTAATCTCTGCTCTGCAGTTCATTGGAGGAGTCCCCAGTGTGGAGTCGAAGGAACAGCCCCCTCAGTTACATGCACATTGTTTATTGTGATTAGAACTCTTCTGAGAAGAGGCTCCATAGCCTTGAGCAAATTCTCAGAGGTCTAAGACCCAAGGAAGGTTATGAACTACTGAACTACATACAAGGACATCTTAGGCAAATAATTTATCCTTTTTATACCTTAGTTTTCTAATTTATATTTTGATGAAACACCTTACTTCACGAATTTACTGTAAGGATTTTTCAAAAAGACAGTAATATGTGAACATGCTTTGAAAAAGTTATCTGTCTTTTTTAAAAAAAAGTGGAACATTTATGGGGCTGGCCCGGTGGCGTAGCGGTTAATTTCGCGCGTTCCACTTCAGCTGCCTGGGGTTCGCCAGTTCGGACCTGCTCACTGCTCATCAGGCCATGCTGAGGTGGTGTCCCACACAGAAGAGCTACAACTCTACAATTATGTTATACAACTATGTACTGGGAGAAAAAAGAAAAAGAGGAAGATTGGCAACAGATGTTAGTGCAGGGCCAATCTTCCTCAAAAGAAAAAAAAAAGGAACATTTTACTGTTTATTTTTAAAAAATGGATAACTTTTTTTTTTAAAGATGGAAAACTAAGGTATAAAGAGGATAAAAAAACTTAGTAAAATGTTCCACTTTTCTTTTGAAACACTTATTTAAATGTTTAGGGTATTACTGTTACGGAGGGTACCAAAACACTGTAGAAAAGCGTTTATCGTAATGACAATGACTCAACAAACATGTGAATGTCTACTATGTGCTGAATGCAGGAGATAGAGATGAATAAAACACCATCCTATACTGCCTCATATAGGGCACAGACCCACGGATTATGAGTGCTATTTTACAAATACACTCAATACTTATGGGGGCCAGAGGATGGGCTGGGGATGGCAGATGAGTGAGTCTTTGAATACTTCTTGGAGGCATTATCACCTGATCACCTAAAATGAGTTAGGCAAAGGAAGGCACTCCTGGCTGGAATCAGCATAAGCAAAGGCAGAGAAATGGAGAAGATGGTGTAATGTGTGTACGCGTGCATGAGCGTAAAGTAAAGCAAGTCAGTGAGGCTGGTACAGAAAATGAACAGCAGGACACCAGGCTACCTGTAGCACAGGCCAGATCAAGGAGGGTTTTGTGGGTTAGGCTGGATACTGAGCATTATCCTGTAGGCTAAAGGGAGCTTTAAGCAGGGGACTAGTAGGTTTTGTTAGAATATTCTGGTAGCAGAGTGGGAGGGAGAGGGGGCTGAGGATAGGAAATCTAGTTAGATGTTTTTTTGTATTGTTTTAGGAAGAGATTTGTGAGCCTGAAATGGGTTGGAGAGAAAATGGATTAACACATTATCTAGCAGGTAAAGCAACAGGACTGTGAGGTTGATTACATGTGTGCGGTAACAGTGGGAAGTCTCACTTGGGTGGCTGGTTGAGTCCCCAAATGAGGTAGAGAATCCGGAGGAATACGTTAAGTTTGGACTTGTTGCATTTGAGTAGGTATCTGGGTGGAAATGCATCATAGACGGGTAGAAAAATTCAGAGGTCTGGGCTCGAGATGTACATGTATGGAAGCTTTAGTAGATAGGTGATGGCTGAGACCACATGAATGGCTGAGATCAGCAAGATAAATATGGAGATAAATGGGATATGTCAACATTCAAAAGGTAAGTGTGTAAAGAAGAGCCCCAGAGAGAAAAGGGACCCAAGATGTTTCAACATAGAAGCCAAAGTAGTAGTTTCAAGGAATGAATTATTAGCAAATACAGGAGAGATCTTCCAGTGAGATAACTAAACGTATTCACTTGGCAATTGAGAGGTCACTGTTGTGTTTAATGAGGGATGAGAACCAGAGGGGAGGCAACAGGACGTGAGGCAGTAAATGGAGAGGAAATGTGTACAGCTTGAGAAGTCTGGATCTGAATGGAAGAGGGAGGCTAGAGCTGGTGTCATCAAAGCAGTTACTTTTTTTTTTTAAAGGATGGGAGACACAGGAACATGTTTGTTTCTTGGCTGAGGAGGAAGAAATAGAAAGGGAGAAGCTGAAGATAAGAGTTGTTTCCCAGGCTCAGAAATTGGGTAGAACTCTTCGGGCTATTCGGGAAAACCTAATCAGAATTAAACTTGTAGCCAATTTGTCAGGAGAGCTCACATGCACAATAGCTAAATCCATCTGAATAAAAACTACAGCGTGTCTTCCCTAGTTTAAGTCGAAGAAGTAATAGCTTAGTAGCTAATTACAGGATTAAACAAAAAATAAATATAGTGGGTCAGGATAACTGTATTTTTAATTGAATTTTGTTGCCAACCAAAGACGGATGCTTCTTTTCTCCAGGATGAGCATAAATCAATCTAAACCAAAATTGTATTTTTCTGCAGAGATTATGCTACAAACTGGTAGAAAAGTCAATTGTCAGTTTACACTACTCACCAGGAGAGCAGCAGGACTTTTTTTTACCTGAATAGTGGTGAAAGCGCAGGTTCCTTGTGAATATACCGATTAAGTCACCATGAGTCCTATATACCAATAAGGGGAGGGGTCCATTAGCCCATCTGATAGCATGCAGGCAAATTCCTATCAAGGACCCATTTTCATGTTAGTTAAAAAAAATTGTGGTGAAGTTGATAATTCTAATGCTTTTAAACTTCCTTTCAAGAACATATTTCTCTTGGCTGGAATAACCTAAAGAGATATTTTAATAAATTAGTTTTAATGGAATGAAGAATTATGAACCAAATAAAGATAGAGTTGTCTCTGGGGAACAGATAATTTAGAGAAACTTTTTTTTGTGTGTGAGGAAGATCAGCCCTGAGCTAACATCTGATGCCAATCTTTTTTTTTTTTTTTTTGCTGAGGAAGATTGGCCCTGAGCTAACATCCATGCCCATCTTCCTCTACTTTATATGGGACGCCGCCACAGCATGGCTTGACAAGCGTTGTGTCTGTGCATGCCTGGGATCTGAACCTGCGCATCCTGGGCCGCCGAAGCAGAGCGCACGCACTTAACCACTGCGCCACCGGGCTGGCCCTAGAGAAACTTTTGAATAAAATAAAATGCTAATTTAAAATGAGTTGAGAAGAATGTGAATACATGAGAGATGACTGATTTTAATTGGCTGTAGAATGCTGTGGCTGGTCTCTTGTAAAAGTAAAATGTAAGTCTTAAAACATTCAAACAAAACAAAAATTCAAAAGTGTATTTAAAGGCTTGAACGCTTAGGCCTGTGCCAGTGAAAGGGGTGTTTGTAGCAAGCTAATAAAACCAAGAAATTTTTGATCTAGGTTATTCCTTCCCTCCATCTGTTCATTAAGTCAACAAATATTTCCTGAGTGCCTGGTAAAGGACATCAAATCTTTGGCAATCCACAGAGCACTTGTTAATCTGTTCATACATGTCCACGCGTGCTTGGACTCTCCCGAGAGGCCTAGCTCAGTGGTTTCCGCCTGATCCCTGTGAGGCTCACACTCCTCCTTGTTGCTGCCTCCTGCTGGCCTCCTGGTCCCTTCCCTTCATTCACTGAATACTTGGGCACCTGATTTAGTTTTCCTCTCCAATACAACTTCTGCTATCTTCCTGGATGTTAATGTCCACCTGTCCAACCCACTTGTGCTTTCAGGTTTCTTGATCTTGTTTTGTCTTTAATGATCTTCTTGACTTCACTTAGCCACTGCAAGGTCGCATCTTAGATCATACTACACCATGAACTGCTCCTCTCAGATCACTAGTCTAATCATCCTAGTGTCAGATGAGCATTTCTGTCCTTCCAAACGTGCTTGTTCAACAACTCCCAACAGATCAGAGCTGTCATCAGACTGTCCATCAGGCTCTCTACTATCTTCCCCCTGCTTTTGTTGCCCTCACGTCCTTACCTATCCAGTTTAGATACCATAGGACCATTATTTCAACAACTCAGTTATTTCAACAATTACCCAATTATCGTCCTTTTGTTCCATCAGACTCATCTGGCAAAACCCCAAGTATGTCTATTTTCTCTGTGTGTACCCAGGCATCACGGTGCTACTAGGGAGGGGAACAAAAAAATCACGAGAGGCACATTTTCACTGTGAGTTCTCAACCACCTAATAGTTGGGTCCTCCACACCGCTCTACAGTCCTACTACACCTCTGGTCACCTTATTCTCCACAATAATCATTTTAAAACCTCCATTTTCAAAACTCCAGTTCCCTCTGGTCTCTGCCTTCACAGAGAAAACTCAAGTCTGCATATGCACCTATCCTCCTCTTCTTCTGGAATAAAAGCACCCCTCCCATCTAAAAGCCAAACCCTTCACCAGTGCTCTGGACCCCATCCTCCTCCACCTGCTTGGAAACCCAGCACCGTCGCTGATCCCTTTTGGCCTATCTTCAACTTTCCCCTCTTCCCTGGTCTTTGTCACAGGTTATGCTGTGGCTAAAAAGGGAAACGAAGACACATTACTGCCTTATTCTCTCCTCCTCTTCACACTGAAAGTTCAGAGTTGTGTCAGGTAGCTTCTTTCTGACATCTGCCTCCTCCACTCCCCGGAAGGGAATGTCTCTAAGCCACCCATTATTTCAGGTTAAACCCAAGAGATGCTTTTAATTCCTCACCCTACTTGATCTCTCAGCAGCATTCAACACCTGTGCAGAAAACCTCCCTTCCTCTGGCTTTCATGACTCTGCTCCACCTGGCTTTCCTCTCTTTAGCTACCGCTATCGGTCTCCTTCGCCTTCTCCTCTTCTGCCACTTACCTTTTGAGTGTTCCTATGGGTTTGCCCCAGGTCCTCTTTTCTTTATCCTCTATAGCAGAGATTGGCAGTTTTTTCTTTGAAGTGCCATACAGTAAATTATTTTAGGCTTTGCAGGCCATAAGGTCTCTGTTGCAACTAGTCAACTCTGCCATTGTAGCATGAAAGCAGCCGTAGACAATAAGTAAACTAACGGGTGTGGCTGTGTCCAGTAAGACTTTATTTATGAAAACAGATGGTAGGTGGATGTGGCCTATGGCCTGTGGTTTGCCAGGCCATACTCTGTACTCTCCCTAGAGAAGTATCCTCCCCCGTCTCCAATGACCATCCAACTATACATCAAATTCATACCTTGAGACCCTTCTGTCCCCAAATCTGTATATCCAACTAAAATCCACATTTAAACATCTCAAATCTTAGCATAGGAACTGTGCTCTCTCCCCGCAAATCTGGTCTCCCTCCAGTATTCTCTGTAAGAGGCACTGCCATTCATACAGCTGCACAAGGCAGAGAATAAGAGTCACCCCTGATGCCTCTCCTTTCTCATTCTTTGAACTGGAGGAATACCTAGAAAATGTAAGTCTGGAAATGCCATTATTTGAAGCACACAGTCAAATTTAACATTTCACTAATAGAGCTAAACTTTATTTCCATGTTTATTACATGTTCATCTTTGATGTTGAATACATATTAGAACTGATTTAACATACAACTCGGGAGAAAAGCTGACATTCTCCACCGAATGGGTTAAAAAGGAATGTAAAGCTAAAAAATACTTGCTTTAGTGTTTAAGTGAATTCTAATTATGGCAAACAGAACAATACCTTGCCATTTTTCTCTTTCTAGTTTTCCAAGATGTATTTCACTATAAAATTTTTTTCATAACAGTTTACTTCAAGAAAGGAAATAAGGGATAATCATTAAAACCATTTTACTTTAAGTGTAGAGTCCAAATAAAGAGTCTTAACACAGAACTCCTATCTCCTATTTAAAATACAAATACTTCATGATATGATGAATTGAGGGGGATTAATTTGATATCAACTGCAGATCTAATGACTTAAGCAAACCATACATGCCATTTGCTTTTTTCTGGACGAGTGAGGCTGATTTAAGGGTGACACACAGCAGAGTTCTATTTGATATCTAGGTTAACCATCTGCTACTCAGAATGGGGACAGCCAAATACTAAGTGCTTAGTGATGGAAATTCAGGATTAATCAGTTCCAAGTGACTAACAGCTAACAGAATTAATCATTCCACCCCCCAATCTATGGCCATGTACAAATTTTAGTACTCACTGAAAGTTTTAAAATAAAACACTAGATACTCTGAAACTTCTGAAATTCACGGTACACAAAGAATATTGTCTGTAGTATAATTCCAATGCTTAAACAAAATCAAAATTATAGATGGTTATCAAAGTTGTTATTGGTAATAAATATAGTTTCGTTTAATTCGCTATAGGCCTCTTAAGCATGTTTAGTGAAGAAAAAGGTGTGTTCTTAACACTACTAATTTATGCTTAGCTATATTAAAAAAAATCAGCTTAAAATTATTTTTCACCAGGGATTACATGACGAAAACTCTTAATAAAAGTGAATAATGCTTATTGTTCTCATTAAACAAGTGTTTAGAATCAGCTGCAAAAACCTATTCTTTTTAATGATGCTTATAAAAGATGTTTAAGACAGATAACTCACCACTAATTAATTATTCTACTGATAAAATACTTTTCATGTAACTGTTTAGGACAGATAATTTACGGCTTTTCAATTTTTAAAATCTCACATTTACTGTCATGTTGTTAAAGCTTTTCTAAATCAGTTTTCCAGTATCAGATTCTCAAATGGGAAAAGAAAGGACAAAAGAGAAACAAATTTCATATCATTTAGCCTTCTCCCTTCCCTGGAAATCAACATCTCTCTTAAAATTCAAGGCACACTCCTTTTCTGAGAATAGGGGTCGACAAACTTTTTTTTGTAAAGGATCATATGATAAACATTTCAGGCTTTGTGGACCACATGGTCACTGATGCAACTACTCAATTTCCACTGTTGTTGTGAGAAAGCAGCCACAGACAATATGTATTTACACAAAACAAGAGCAGGCTGAATCTGGCCTGTGGGCCATAGCAGGCCAACCTGCCTTACAAGAACTGACCTAAATATAGCAGAATCATCCAAAAAAAAAAAAAAACCAAACTGATCTCTAGTGAGGTGTGATGACTGACTCAGAATCTAGCAGTTAATCACTCTAGAACATTTTGATGTTAAACACTTTGAATTTACCCAATTTTCTGCTTTGGGTTAAGATTCTTCTATTCAAACTCATGTCATCATGCTTTTCATTGGGGATAATTTATCTTCATTTAAGAACTTGCTTAAGTATTATTTATTGAGGGATTGAGTTTAAAAATCAATAAATGATGCCCATACAATTTAATATCCAATTTAATTTTTTAAAAACTTAATGAAAAATATAACAGAATCAAAACATTTAAAATAAGTACACTCACTACCCATTCCAGTAATTCATTTAAGTCATATCAACTATAGAATAGGAAAAATAAATTCAGAAGTGTAATTATTTTAAAATACACTGCTTCCACTTTTGTCAATATTTTACATTTATGCCTATATTCTATAGCGGAAGCAGAAATTCTCTCTAAAAACATTATCTCCTTAAAATCTTGAGGTGCATATTAGAGCCACAGGCAATATCTGACATATAAAACTGCAGTACAGGCCTTTCAAATTCGGCATTTCACTGGGACAATGCAATGACCCACGTATATAATCACTGTACAGTACCTGGACGTTCCAGTAAGAACCATTATTTTCTTTAATGTAGAATGATTAATACATATTCTACAAGGGGCAGTGAGGTTAGTAATTCTATAAGGTATGTCCCAACATAATTTTCAAATTGTACAATAACACAAACAACTTTGTTAAGGCCATGTTTTATTTGCTGATTAATGGACAAAAGGCAATGTAATTTATTTTCAAGTATTTTCTTGAAAGTCTGTGCTCATAAAAATCATGAAAAGTTGGAAAGACTGTTAAATCACTGAAACTTTAAATATATCTTACACAATCTTGTTTGTACAAAAATACAAGTTAAATATAAACATAAAGCAATCATGATAATTTTATGCAAATCTGTTTTATGTGATCTTCAGTTATATATAAAAGTTTCTCGGTTCTGTTATTTGTGAAAAGATCAATACCAGATTGAATTACTATCTACTGGCAAAGGGCCCTAAAAAGCTTCCTTTAGCATTAATCTTTTACATGGCTAAGTGCATTTCCTAATTTCAGATCACCTAAACATTGGAAAAAAAAAGAAAAAAATGAAAGGGCAGTATGTCCATAAACCAACAAATAATTTGGCTGTAATGTATCATAAAACACAAACCCCCACACATCTGTACAATAAACATTATGTATTACATACACACAGGTGTATACGTGCATGCATGCGCATAACACACATGCACGCAGACACACACGCACACCCAGTCATAAAACAAAGCCTAATGAGGTGCTGCTTCCAGTTCGATATCCAGCATTGCATTTTTTCTCACTTCATCGAAGGAATAGTTTTTTGTCACCTTCCCATTCTTGAAGACAGTATGGAGAAGATCCTGCACAAATAAACAATACTAAAATTTAATGATTATATCAGACTATCAAGCAAAATACTTAAATAATGCTTTGATGAGTTAGACTAGTCAAATACACAGAGATGTTGATGGTGTTCAAATTATAAAATGATTTTATACACAAAGAATGCTGGTGGAGCAAAGGCAGAGAGCAAGGCGCTATCTAAAATGGCTGTGTAGACGTATTTAACTTTTATGAAAAGGAATGATCTAAATGTCACATTCTTCCTTAAAGGAAAAAAAAACCTAGGTGACCCATCTCTTTTTGTTCAGGTGGAAGATGCTTGCTGCCTGGTTGCCCACAAGAACTATGGCTGTTGCTGATACTCATGACTGACAGCACAGCAAGGGAAGCCTGCCAGACCTTCCCTTGTTCTAGTCAACAGACTCAACACCCAGGCAACTTATCAACCTGGAATTTAATAAATTTGCTAGTCACTGAGTTTTGGGTTTAAAACAAACGAAAAAAACGCTAAAAAACAAAAAACCAAACCTAAAACGGAAACCAAAATAAGCATTGATTTCAAGACTCTCTGTATATATTCGCAAGTCAATGATACAAGTAATCCTTTTGATCCACATAAGGGTAACAAAGATAAATGAAGAGAATTAGGACTAAATTCCCTTTTGGATCTGATAAAGCCCACTCCTGTCTCACTAAGGAATTATCTGCCTCTAGTTTCTGTTTCTCTTTGACAAATCCATATAAGTGATCTATTGTGCCTGTTTTCCATCTAGTCTGAAGACTGAGGTGCCTATGACACTATTATTTTTGTCACTGTGTTGTTTCAAATCACATTGCTCTAGCTATAGCATTTTCTTTCATAAAGTGAAATATAACCTATTAAGGAATGGTGGTTCCTATTCTTAAATTCACATACTCTTAAAATCAATGCCTTTTTAAAGTCACAGTTATGACCATGTCTAAAGTGACGTTAGTCCATCTGGGATAAACTAATTCAGCAAAGACTTCGTAGCTAGACGAGTTAAGTGAAGGCTACTCAAAGAACTGCATAACAGGCTATACAAAAGGATCTAAAACTTTGTTTAAGAACTTATATATTTTCATTAAAGATAACATAAAAATGTTATTTCATTAATTCTGGCTCAGAATCTTAACGAATATAATAAAAGTAAACAGAATATTTGATATGGTATAAAGAATCTAAAGTAATAAACTAGCATGTTTAGTGTAAACTATCCTCTGAGAATATGAATATTCATGAGTAATTTCCCTCTAAAAATGAGTAGTTTTTTCCAATCCAGTGGCTTAAAAAGCAGAAATTGTATAACTTGTGTTCATGAATATAAATGTACTTTTTGTATGTTAAAGACCATTAGACCATATGGACTACTTTAGCATACAGTCATGTGCCACATAATTTTAGTCAGTGATGGACCGCATATACGACAGTGGTCTCATAAGATTAGTACCATATGGCGTAGGTGTGTGGTACTCTATACCATTGAGGGTTGTGTAAGCACACTCTATGATGTTTGCAAAAATGACCCACTGCCTAATGACGCATCTCAGAACGTGTCCCTGTTGTTAAATGATGCAGGACTGTGCTATAAATTTTTCCAGTTTGACTTGAATCAGAAAAGTTGGTTAAGTTTAGGTTTCACCATTTATTAGTTATGTAATCTGAATCAAGTCATGTCATTTCCATATCTTACACCTCTAAGAGAACATAATTTGCTTTTTTATTAGCCTATAGAGTTGTGAGAATCAAACGAGACTAAAGAAAACTATCTGAACTGAATTCTATTAAGTTTTAAAAAAACAGAATTATCTTTAACAACATTTTAGAATTTGGATAGCCCTTCTTTTATCTATTAAAATTACCAAAGTTTTACTAGAACATAAATAGCAATGAGAAATCTAAGAGCAGCATCCTTTAAGTATTCTTAACTACTCCTCTTCAGAAACGATTCACTACTGTTTGGCAGTAAGATTAAGATCAAATACACACAAGCATGTTGAAGCTCATCAATTACTCCCCTGCCGGTCACTATGTAGACAAACTTTTACCTTTTTTTGAACGTTATAAAATTATTTCACCCAATATATGCACATGTCTCATATTTATGATCTAGCCACTGCTTGTTCTTCATCTTATTTTGGTAGGCTAGGTCAGTAATTGTATGTTTTACAATAAAACTACTTTGTCCTCCAAGAAAAACATTGTTCTGAAAATAATTTTAAAATAAAATACAACATAAAAGCTTCCATTCATAATTTGGAGAGCCAACCTACTACTGTTAAGAAAAAAACAACAAAACCAATCAGCATAGATACATACCTGACCATATTCCTCAAGGTCTCCTTTTCCTTCCTCAAGGGTAACAAAGTTCCCTGCTGGTGTCCTATGTAAAGATAATCGGCCCTTTTTGGACCTTTTGTTGGGATCAGCAACTGGGTCCTTAAAGACATTAATCTGGAATCCAAATTAAGAAAGAGGAATAGAAGACTAATCATTAGAATGTATACCCCCACTTAAAAAAGAAAGTATATACATAATTTATAAATTCTAAGGCACTTTATAGGTATAACTAAACCAATCCACATTGGGCTTTCAGAAACATAACTCTAGCCTATTTTGGAGGACACAATCCTCTGTTATGAAAAAAGGTTTGAAAAAAATCCAAATCTTAGGATATCCTTTAACCACTGCAGAATACCTAATACTCCATTTGTAGTAGGTCTTTGAGGTTAAAATGTAACCCTTAAAGTGTCTCCTTGTATATTACAAATTGTCTCTAAGCTGATCATGCATACTATTGGAAAAAAATCTATGTTAACTCTATTATATAATCTGTGGCAAGGAAACCAGGATCATACTAAGGTAAAAGCTTTCCTACTTCATAACCTTTTCCTTTTGTTACTTTTTAACTCTATTACCTACTTACTGCCAGAAGCAAAAAAGACCTAGAGAACGTGAAGAGAGCAGAAGGTTTGTTTTAGGATCAGAAAGTGGGACGACAAAACCTAATAGAAGCAACTAGTGATGGCTATGAGAGGAGAAGCTGACGAGTCAACCCCAGAAGTGCCCAGAGAAGGACGGAGGTGAGGTGACGCAGGAAGCCCCCCAGGTGTTCTCAGAGGTTCTTAGTATCCCCCACCCCCACCCTCTGATCCACAGACTCTCCATAGCCTATAAAGAGCTCAGGGGATTGTTGGTCAGCTGCCTAGCAGCTGGGGTTCTCCTGTTCTAAGGCTACTAGAATGTGATTCTGGTATCACAACTCCAACTTTACACTCCATCTTCCTAAAGCACTGTTTTGACAGTGTTTACATACTTGCATGTCTTTAATATATGATAGCTATGTCAACTTTTTGATTCAGAAGTACATACTGAATCAGTGGGAAATGACTGACCTGCATTCTCTCTCTTAAATAATCTCTTATTTTCTCTCCTTTTTCCAAGTCTCCTTTTTTCTCCTAAGTCATGTTATTTATTACCTAATGTCTCTTTTCTCTCCTTGTTTCTGAGTCAAGGTCAGTGGCACCTGACAACATATTCATAGTTCAGGACCATATTATCCTTTGATTACCATATTCAGCAGCTGCATTCTACCTAGATACATCAAGAAGGTACTAATACAGGAGTGAAAATTGAAGGACATACCCCAAGACCATTGGTTACAACATAACTACACTTGAAGGAACAATTCAAGAGATCTCTTGTTAATTTCTGTAGCAAAGCTCCACCAGAACCAAAGGCAATATTTTCAATACTCCATTTTTCTTGCTTCATGCCTTCTACAATCTAGAAGATTAAAAAATAAAAAACAAATAAGTAAACAAAAACTAAGTATTTTGGAAGAGGAAGGAAGTAATTTTCATTGGGCCATACTGATAAATACTAAACCATCCTAGAGCTGTTTTATAACACAGTAAATAATGAAGTAAGAATAAGGCCTACACAAAGTTATAGTCCACATTTTCTCTTTTAAAAGACCCACTCCCTTGAAAAAGGGCAGCCTGAGGGATAAGTGTGGAAGGAGGGGATTTCATTCAAAGTTCCTGAATTTGTGGTGGTGGTGTCACTGTGATTGTGGTTAGGGTTGGGGGAGTGAAGGAAATGAGAGGCAGAGAGGAAAAATTGGCTATCAATATCTAAGGTTACTTGAGTAAACTTCTCTCATCTGCGTCTCGAACTTGTATTGCCTACATGCCAGAAGCACAAGCAAGGGAGCCGAGACATTTGCTCCAAATTACTAGACTCTAGGAATGACTAATCATCACTAATAAGTCTCAGTACATGTTATCACGTCGGAGTGCCTGTCATATGTGATAGGGCATTTAAAAATTAATGGATATTGGTGGTAAAACAATATAAAATATTCTCTCCTGCCTAAGAGTTGAGACATTTTATTCCAGCTGGTGCTCCAGTGCCATAATCAAAATTATGAACAGACTAGGTGTTAAGATTTATCACTGGATCATTTTTGGGAGAATGATCATCTACTAAGCCAGCTAGAGAGACCTGTATGAACATATAGTTCTCGCAGCTAAAATAGTTCTTTCAAGGGACACACATTTAAAAGTTACATTAATTTATTAAGCTACATTATTATCAATGTCATTTGCATTTCTCCTAAGTAGGACTTATTTACCTAGCATCTGTCATCTGATGTAACATGTTCAAGCACTTTTATGATAGAAGGTGGCAAGTGAAATTTAGTAACCATTCCTTTAATTTCATGAGACTAGTCAAAAGGAAGTAATTGGAAAATCTGGTTCTATTTTATTTAAACAGATCATTCAGAAGTGATTAGAAAATCATAAGCAATTTTAACAGTTTTATGTGAAATATTAATACAAATTCACCATATTCTCCTTTAATACTAAGAGTCTCAAACTGACTTTTTATCTATTCCTTATTTTCAATACTGCAAGATAAAAATACAACAACTCCAAGGACCTTCATCTTTTAACAAACCCACATTTAGAAATGCAACTTTCTTTTTAAATTCCAACCTTTTAATTCTCCTGCTATACGTGTAGCTTTCTTTTTCTTTTTTACCAGCGGCATCAAGGTGGAAACATATACAATTTATTTCAAAGTGATTTCTTAGGCTGTACATAAATCCAGTCTCATGTCTTTATTATTATACCTGAACCCAGGAGTACTCAAGAGCCCTGAATTCAGATTTATTTTTCATTGACAACTGTGAACAAGTATAACACACAAAGTACAACAACAAAAACCTTATGAAATTAAGGCATGTTCCAAAAGAGTGAATTTCAATATGGAAGAAATACAAAGAGTAGAAGAGAAAAACAGAGGAAAAGAAAGGGAAATGGACTGATGGAGGGTAAGGTGGTTTGGGTAAAATAGAGAAAACAGTTTCAGACCTGTCACCTGATTTTATATATGCCTCAGAAGCACAAGAATGAGGAAATTACAAAGAAGAGTATCACCTAATGTCATCTCTCGGTATTTTGGGTCCAGTTTCTTTAAGATATTGTTCCCATATACCTTCACCAAAAGTTATAAAATTTAGACAGTTTAGAGTTAAAGTGAATTTTTCTGTTAACATTACAGGAAATTATAGAATTAAAGAAAAAATTGCTATTTAAAAATGTTTACATATACAAATCAGAAAATCTGATTAGACATAAATTGACAAAATACCACTCTTCATTCTCATATCTCACACCCAAGGTATCTAACGTAACTGAAATGAGAAGTCATTATACCATTAGGGTTTAAATGAAATATTTTTAACACAGCCATACATTTAAATCATGCACTACAATCTACAAGTGCTTTCACAATATTTTATGTAGATCAAAAAATTAATTTATTCTTATCATTAAGATTTACATAAAACCAATGTCTTCTATTAAGTCTCTAGACTGAAGTTGTGAGGATCAGGGTAAATTTCCTAGAAAGGTAGAGAAAAGGGTTCTAAGAAAAGAACAGTAGGATAGCTAACGAGGAAGAAAAATGTTTAAAATATGTGGGACTTCACTTGAAAAGAAATCTTCTTGCCAATTTTGAGAATTCGATACCATTTTAATGTCATTAATGAATCACTCCGATGGAAAGGTTCAATGATAATAATGACTGAATCCCTACCCAAGATACAAACAGAAAGAGAAGACACACTGTTGTGTTTTGTCCAACACAAAAGAGATTTCTGCCTCTCTTCCTAAATAAGCAGACTCATTTTGGTAACACAAAACCCTAGAGCAGGGTGACACTGTACACTTCGTGGGACATTACAGGGAAGACGGTGAAGGGCAAACTCCAAGAGCAAGGCTGACAGTCAATGAGAGAACTCAGCTGTTTGAAATTAAAAGATTTTTCATTTTGTCAAAATGAAGGCATCTAATTTAGTATAAGTGCAAAGCAAAGCTGCTATGTGAATTCCTTTTCCTGCTCCTAAAAGCTTCTTTTGACCACCTCCACGATGAGGAAGGCAGGCATTCCTTTAGGTAAAATAACACATGAGTGCATCTGCATGTACACAAACCATTCATTCTCTGAGCGTTCTGTTTCACGTTTTTCCAACGCCAAACAGTATTTGTCTTCATATTTAACTTCTTGTGGATGGGGTTAAATAAAATTTTTAAGTTTTGAGTTGATTCTCAACTTTAAAAATGCACATACATTCTCTCAAAGTTTATTTAAAAAAAAAAACAAAAACAAGAGAAAGGAAAGCCAAAGAGCTTCGGCTTTTAAAGGGAAGTTCAAGTGCCTGATTGAACAACCCAATATAAAGAGCTGGACCACTGGAACAAGGAAGGGGAGGAACAAGCAATGGGAAGGGCTGGGGCTAATGGGTTTTCTGCAGCTGGTACAGTCCCCTGCTCATGTTTCTTCATCTGAAAGGGGGGCGCGAGGGTGTGAGGGCACCTGCTAAACTGCCTATAATGTAGGTAGGGGTAACAGTTCTCAACTGATACTAGAGTAAGAAACCTTTAACTCAGCTAAGGAGACAACAGCAATTGAACACACCAGCTGAGATTTCTATCCTCAAGTCCTCCTCCTCACTGCAGACTTTTCTTCTACCTCTTCCTTCCTTTTCACATGGAAACCCCTAATGTCCCAATACCAAAAGTCTCCCAGGAGTTTGGAGGAGTTTCCACTTTTCTTAGGCAAAGCAGTTTGGGAGAGTTGGAAGAGGAAACCTCATTTCTGTTATTGCAAGAATCTATTCCAGACACCTCCTTTTGGAACTCTAAATGAACATCACCTCAGAAATACTGTTTATTATACACAATAGCTCTTATTTTAAATGAATCTTATTTGGAAAACAAACTACTTATAATTTGGCTACTGACTTTAACTACATCCAACTCTCTCAAACAGAAAAACCCTCTGATAACTTGTGTTATACAAGCGGATACCATGTGAGACCCGCACACACTGAAGTTAGTGGTTCACAACAGCAGATAGTCTACGTTATGCTATCAGTGACAGCCTTAATTTTTATGAGTATTTTAGGTATTAGTTAAAATGAAATTATAGCTCTTTAGAAGCTTATTTGAGAAACAGCAGAGGCAAAAGTTTTAATATAATACTTACACTATTTGGTTAAATCTAACAATAATAGTGATGACAGTCAATGTTTAATTTAGAAGAGCTAACAAACCATTCTGTAATTTTTGAAAAAGCACTTATTAATACCATTCGAATTTCACATTATTAGAGTATGTGAAACCCCATTCTATTAAAACAGACTCATTTGAGTAGTGTCAAGACTATGTTTTATATACAAGGAATATTCCTTAACTGGCATTTTCTTGTTTCCTAGTGACACTTCTTCAGGTTCATCACCCAGGGTGGCCAGTTAGGACTGGCAGTAGTTAGTGTGGTGTGGCTGGTACTTCTATACTTTAAGTTACTATTATTTATACATTTTAAGCAATTAACAGAAAAGACATATACCATTATAAAGACTTATGAAAAGAATCACAATTGTACTTAAATTATTAATGCATTATTTATCAAATAAAAAAGAGATTAATTATAAGGACTGCCTTATTCGAACTTTTAATATAAAACACATACCTCTTGTAAGGTATTAATATCTACGCCATCTCCTTGAATAACTCTAAGATAAGGTGGCAGCAACTTGTAGCCCTTTGAGTTCTCAGTAACAGGGAACTTCTTACCTAAAATATCCAAAACCTGTATGGAAAAATACACATCGAACACAAAATAACTAAAAGCGAAAAAAAAGTGTAAAAGCTTTCCAATGTTAAAAAAGTGACTTTGCTAGACAATCTTGAGAATATAATAATCAGATTACTGAAAAAATTTCACAACACTATGTATAAGCCTTCTAAAATTTAGTCTCAATTCGTTTTGATTATGTTAGAAATAGGCATGCTATTTTCTATCAAGTCAATTTATACTGTAAAGTGGCTCAAAACACCAGCTTTTTCTCTCACATTTTTCAAATTACACAGATTCAGAAAAAAAACCTTTAACATTAGAAACTTAAAACAGTAAATATAATATTTTTAAAAGTATATAAAGCATCATTTAACAAACTCACAATTATACTTTTGATTTAGATTTATTCTACTTGTGCCCAATAGTTTAGTTTGGTTTAATCTGTCTGATATAACTCAAATATAAATCCATTTGGATCACAAAGTTCAGAGAAATCATGATATGCAGGCATAGCTGGAAATGAAGCATATATAGGCCACAGTTTCTCTGAAGTTCTCCTCACTTAAAGATGACACTCATTTTTCTTAAAGCCAAATTGCATAATATGCAAATCATCCCACTTATTCATTAAGTTTTGTAGCAGCTAAAGTACCTAAACACTGATTTAAAATTTCTCAGAAAGCTTGGTCAGAGACACAAGAGACCTACCAGACATATTCCTGCCCCCAATAATCACTCCCTTTTTCTAAATAAAGATTCTAACAATGAGAAAATTCCATATTGATAACTCAGTTTATTCTTAAAACTAGGTCTGTACATTTTTATTAGGTAACAGGAAAAACATGAAATGTGTTAAGTTTGCTAAAACCAAATCTGTTAATATTTCAGGCTAAGGTAAGACCTTCAGATTGGCTATTACTTAATAGGATAGGAAAAGACCTCCTTGATTCTCTATTCCTCTTTCTTAAGGGGTAATTTATCATCTAATCATTAGTTGGGAAACTGTGGTCAAGTGGGAAGGCAACAGCGAGAAAGATCTATGTTGGATACTTGACTTATTTCACATGTTGTGTCACCTTAAGCAAGTTACTTTAACCTCTCTAAGCCTGCTGCTTTGTCTATAAAAAAAAAAAGAGACAGTAATATCTATCATGAGGTTTTCACAGAGATTAAATGACACAGCTTAAGTAAAGCACCTAACATAATATTTTCTAGCAATAAGCATCAAATAACCTGCTCCTATTAGTGTTTTTCAAAGAAGGCAAACCAAGTCCTAAACACTGAAAAAATGCAACATTGCTACATTAGCATCAACAGTATCTCTAAAGAATCACTACTTGAAAGGAATTTTCAAATTATTTTTATTCCACATCACTTTGCACATATTTCTTTTGCACTAAAAACTTCAAAGGTAGAGCAATGACTTGTGATAAAGGAAAAGAAACAAACCACAAACTTGGTAACCAATTCACAGGTTTGCTTAAAATAGTAATGCTATTAATTAATTTTGAAGGAAAGTAGAAAAGAAAATATCTATTCAACAGTACTTAACTGTCTATTTGACAGTATATAAATAACCCATAACTCTGGGTATCCTTTCTCTGGAATTAATGTGTGACCTTGGGCAAATCTATTACGCTCTCTGGGCTGCAACTCTAAAGTAAGGGGACTGGTCAAGATGGTTCTGAAATGGTGTGTGTACAAATGAAATTAAAAGTCGTGTTGATGCAGCCAGTCTATAGGTATTTTAATAATCAAGTTACGTATTAAAATTTACCTTTAATACAGTGTCAAGAGGATTTCCAGAATCGGGTCTGATTATTAGTGGCGCTGCTGTACTTCTTGATACTATTAAGTGTCTTAGATCTTCACCCCATATTTTCTCACACGCATTATAAATGTCATAGCTATCGCTGACCACAGAGACAGGCACTGATGAAAACTGTGTTACTATATGTTCAAAAGCATCTTTTTCGTGGTCTTTGCCCCAAGCTGTTATGGTACTAGAAAACAAAACAAAAATACAGATTTACTTAGGCAGACACGTTATCTGTTCCTGAATCATATCCCATGTTTACTACACTATACGTCAACACTGCAGGGAAGGTGAGTGATTTAGTTTAACAAATGCAACATCATAAGGTTAGTTGAATATTTGGGCCAAACCACCCCTTGGCCAATTTTTTTCAAGACTATAAGTAATCTTACTCTTCTCCAATAGTTATTTTGGCTCTTAAGTCATATTCAACCAACTATAAACTAGGTTTTTTTTTAAATTCCTGAACCTACTCATTTAATATCAAAGCTAAAAAGCACTTGCTGAATGCACTCTATACATTATGCCAAGATGTCAGAATGAACACATATATTCCCATTATTTTGCTAGGTAACGCAACCACTTGGCTCCCTTCTGTGAATTTTCAAAACCATATACCAATAATAGCAGGGACATACATTACATCTTTTTTACTTTTCAAAATCTTATACTTAAAGGCAATTACTTAGACAATTATTTATACTATACCATACATACATATAGTCAACTAACTCTTTACCTGTTATATCTTCAAATGGCCATACCTGTTATATCTTCAAATGGCCAGTAACAGGTAGTCATTTATTTCTTTTATAGATTATCTACTACTAATTAATATATGCCCAGGGAATAAGAATTTTAATATTTAGTTTGAGCAAAACATAATTAAGATGAGAAATAAAGTATGAGAATTTCTATCAGGCAAGAATGGTTATAGTGATTTTTACAATGTCCTCAATAATGGATTAATAGAGTAATAATATGTAACTTAAGTACCTGTTGGTTAATTAATATATAATATAAACCATTTTAAAAATGCTTAAACAGAATTTAATAATTGTTACCATTTCCTCATGTCAGGCAATCTTTCCTTCTCCCTAATTTTCTAGTCTTTGCCTCTATCCCATTTTCCTAAGTAAAATAATGGAAAGACAACCCATTCACTTATTATGTAATTCCATGTAGGTATAAGTTTATCTCAAAACTGTCTCACGAGTCACACTAACTTATGTTTGAAATTGCAATTTTATTTCTAAAGGACTGGAGTAAACAACTTTTCAATGGTATGCTGGTTATAGCAGTGTATGGACACTGCAGGGTTATAAACACTTACTACCCAGAGACTACTCTTGTCTGAAATGGAGAGAGAACCTATTTATATATAAACTCATTTTACAGTGAACACTCTGCTTAACAACTACAGGGGCTGCCAGTAGCTAGGATGCCAACTCTTACTTCATGTAAGCATCTGAAGGCTAAAGGGAAAATTAAGACATGGATGAAGAGAAGCCCCATCTTCACATCAAGAATGCTACTGTCTTCTTTATAAGGGAAAGAATTAAACTCCAAGAACACCAACACCGGAGAGATGTACAGTGTAAGAATAAACTCCTATAGTCAGAGGTCACGGCTTATGCAGTTACGTTTTACTAGCGTTGTATCAATACAGACATCTAATTCTGCTATTTGTGTGTATTGTGTCTAGCAAACTGAACTGTTCATTTTTAGTCTTTATCTTACTTGCTTTCTCTATGGGATTTGAACTTTCCTGAAGCTTCCTTTCCCATGACTTCAATGACAGCTCCCATGTTTTGATTTTTTTTTTTCTATTTCTATGGTTCCTTTTCAGTCTCTCCCAGATGCTGTGCTCTCCTTCTAGCTAACCAAAGGCTCTGACCTGGGCACTGTCTCCCTCTACACACATCTCCCTGGGTGAAAAACACTCAAAGCTTTTCAAAAATACCTGTGTGGTAAGGGTTTCCAAAATCTGTACTTTAGCCCAGGTTTTTCTTCTGGACTCCAGATCCACTTCATTAGGTAGGAAGATGAATTTCTTCATCTCATCATCCTATAGACATTTTCTATAGCACCCTCTACACAATCCAATCATTAACACCTACTCTAGTATAGTACTTGGTATATGAAGATTATAATGTTTGTTCAATGAATTCTACTCATGCTCTTATTGCAATTTCCAGTATCAAATTAAATTTGATATCTTTCCAAAGTTGGAGGAAAGCGTTATGTCATTGAATATTTCTAAGTCGAGATTCATATATTCCTTAAGAAACTATCTATAACAATAATGGCAATGCTCTAAATTTCAGAGTTCTCTTATTTTTAAGTTATTTTTGGTGTTAGCTCATTTATCCTCAATGACCTTCTGATGTTGCGATGTACAATTTTAGCTCCTCCTTTTGTTTGGCTGGACAGAGGAACCAAAGAACAGAGAGAGAAGTGATTGCCCAAGGCCACCCGGTATGTCAGCTGTAAGGTCACTCAGGTTTCCCAACTTTCAGTGCAAACCTCTTTTCACTATATTATGCTGTTGTTTGAAAGACTTTTCTATTTAAGAACACCTGAAATATTCTTATTCAAACTTACAAGTGCAGTAAATATTTTGAGACTAAAAATAAAATGGATTTTCACTCTGTTTTAACATGAAAGGCCTAAAGAAGATATTATCTTTAGTCTCAGATTTATAGTATCATACCCATTATAGTATCATACTCGTGATGTTATTACTTTGAAACAAAACCATCAGTGAAGAGCCTAATATATGAATACTACATTAAGTTTTTAAAAGATATACATACAAGTCCAAAATAAAAATACTGTAATCCTAAAACCTTTATCTGTTAATGACACCCTTATATTCCCAGTTTCACTAATCTTGAATGTGAAAGTATTCAATAAGGCCCTACTAACACAGCAATACTCATAAACCTTAGCTGAATCTACTCTCTACTGGGCTCCAATTCAAATCATCAAGTTCTAACAATTTCATCTCTGAAGCCACTGCTCATGTTTATCCACTTCTTCCCATTTTAGCCACTTGGTTCTGAACCTTGCCATCTCTCAAAACTATTGCAATTGCTTCCTGTAAAGCCTCCTAATTTCTTGTTTCTATTTTTTTCAATTCATAGGCTAACCTGCCATCAAAATAATCTTCCTAAAATAGTTCTGAGGACATCACTTCTTTGCTCAAAAAGTTCAATGCCCAACTCCTATCTGAAAATGCAATTACAATAACCTAGCATGATACTCATATAGTTAACATTCAATGTCAAAATGAATTTGAGGGCCTATACTAACCTGTCTTCCCAGATTACCCATGTTCCCT
This sequence comes from Diceros bicornis minor, assembly GCF_020826845.1. NCBI lineage: Eukaryota > Metazoa > Chordata > Mammalia > Perissodactyla > Rhinocerotidae > Diceros > Diceros bicornis. Next base: position 12,082,320 of record NC_080742.1, on the reverse strand, counting down.
ACAAAATCTCTCTGTTTCAGCCCTTATTTCCTAAACGATTTCACACTCTCCTCTCTTTCATTCTGCTCATTCAGGACAATGCTGACACAGGGTACGCAGGCAATAAATATTACTCAGAGAATGAATGATCCCCCATATCTGCCATTAAATTTTACCATTTCTTCAAGAAGTCAAGATTTCACATATCACTTTTATAAAACCTTTCTTGATCCCACCAATGGAATATGATTCTTCCTTTCCTTCCCTTGTACTACTAGAGCCCTTTAATTGCACCTCTTTAATAGCACTTAATCAACAGAGCAGAATGTTGCTAGTGTACTATTTTCATCTTGAAGATAGGGTCCGATTTTTATCTTTCTATCCCTTGTAGCACCCAGTAGATTGCCTTACATAAAAGCTCAGCTTTACTCTAAACTCACCGTTGGTTTTAGCACCCTGCAATATTCAAGTATGAGTGGAACTTAATATACCTTCCCAAACCAATTACAGTAAATAATTTTTGTTATAAGAACCAGAAATAAGGTTTGGCACAAATTTTAAAAACTCCACTGACTTTTCAATAAAGTTAATTCTAGGAGCTGCAGCCTAGATTATAATTGCTTTCTGGTTTAACTCGAGATGGCTTAGTAAGATCAGATAAAGAAGCATAAGAAGAATCTGAACGCCCTCTCTTTCATCAAAAGGGCTTACTTGCTCATCTACAATTGAGGGTACTGGGTCCAGATGACAATTTCCAGGGCAAAGGTAGGTGAGCTCATGTAGAGGAACAGGGAAAGGGGAAAAAGTGACCAGGTTTTACAGTGAGTGCTTCTAGACTTAATTTAACAAATAAAACCTATCTGCATATGGCAACAGAGCAGTTGAAAAAGTCCTTAAAATAAACCCTATATGGCAATATAAGAGTTGAAAAAAGCTCTTAAATTGTTTCCATTAGGATGGTTAAAGGTTCTCTACCTTCCTGATACGAATCTTTATACAAAGTATAAATACTGAATTTGTACTGCTTAAATTCATGAAGATTCACTGTAGGACCTGGCTCTACAGTTAAGCAAAACATCACTGAATTACAAGAGTGAAAAAATAGTAGTTTTAGAAAACAAATGTTTAGATAATAGGAAGAGGAAAACAATTTTACCTGTGTTCTGCCGCTGGAACAGAATAGCCTGGAACACGATCTTTCGTTCCATAGTATTTTTTAACTAAAGCAATTCCTGCTACTGTATCTGTTCCTTTGAAGTTAACCAAATGAGCAGATGCTCCTATGCCAGCAGTCTGGAAAATAAACAATAAACCAAAATTCAAAAAAGAAAAAGAAAAGACCCATACTTGAGGTATACAGCATAGCTCCCAAAGGAATTACTGTCTTCAGTATTCTTCGAGAGATAATATCAGATATCTCTGATAATAGTTCCTTATGACAAAGATCTAGTTTTTCCTAAATATTTAAAGATTCAACTGTTATGTCCTCAAAGAGACCTATTAAATAGTGACCTGCCCCCAATTCCCATCACCTTCTTTCCCCTTACTCTGCCTTGTGCTCTCTGTAGCATTATCTGACAGCTGCTAAATTTATGTCTGTCTGTCTGTCTGTCCACCTGTCCGTCCATCCATCCACCCATCTGGTATATAAAGGATAGGGACATTTGCTGAAGGCTATATTCCATGTACTTGGAACAGGGGCTGACACACAGTAGGTACTTAATATGTGTTTGCTGACTGGATCTTTAGAATTTCAAAATGTGGCCTACTTAGAACCAAGATCAATCCCAGTAACTTCCCCAAAAGTTTACAGTGGTAATCTAACCGACAGTCCACATTTCATTAAATGAAGTTCATTTCATAGGTTCTTACCTCTTGGGAAGAGACTCCTCTGTAGCCAAAGTCATGTAACTTGTATTCCAGACCATCTAAGTTACCAGATGTTTCTAACAAATATTTGGCCAATATTTTCTTCTGCTCTCTAGAATTTGTGGCCACTGTGATTGGATACCAGGATTGAACAAGAATAGTCTGTAGTAATAAAATTAACCACAAATATTAAAACATAAAATATTGGGTTCTTTCTGAGGAAAATCCTAGCTCTCTCTGGAGATATGCCTTGGACTTCCATACTACTAGAAAAACCCATTAAATATTTCAACTGTATAGCAGAATGCCCACCATGTGCATTCCAGATATAGTCCACAGGTCAGCTCTCAAATCAGCAAAACAAAGGATAAGCACACCAGGCCCTTAATGGTAGAAAACGTCAAATTACCTAGTTTCTATCCAAAGTGCCAAAGAAGCAAATAATATTTAGAAAGACTATCTGTGATGAAATACTACTTTTTAAAATATTTTCTGTGTGTCATGGATGAATAGTTTTATAAAATATACTCACACTTGGATGTTGAGGCAATTACTATAAAAGTTTCTAAGTGCTTAGCCTCGATTTCTGTATTTAATGTGGACCTGTATGGACCAGCACTGGTCCACGGACTACACCTTGAACAGTATGGGTCTAAAGTTATTCATTTATTCCTCTAGGTAGTTTTGGATCTAATTTTTCCTTGGATAACATAACTACACTAGTAGGTTATATACTTGAGATACTTTTGTTTAGCACTAGAGATTCTACTCACTGAGTTATGCTTTATGTCCTTGGATTTATCAAAAGTCACTGTAAGAAAGCCAAATGAAACTTTTCTGCATATGCTATAAAATTGCGAGGTCACTATTTTATAACTCAGGGCCTATTATATAAGTTCCCCAATGAGGAAATGGAAGAATTGCTAGGTTCCTACTTTCTGATAAGAACTGGCCCTTCATTTCTTTTTTCCTTGGCTGCCAGGAAACCCCAAACAAAGCCTGATGCTTAATCACAGCAACTGCATTAATTATTACAGCTTGGGAATTCACTCCTTCTCCATTCTAGGATCATAATTTTCTATTTTTATTTTATTAACCAGGTAGTGTGTTATTAGAAGCAGCCTCAAATTTAAGAAAAAGCTGCTAAAATGACAACAATGTCTGAGCTCGATCAAAAAGCTATTTAATTTCTTAATTAAATTTTACAAAGCAAGCTTTTACTGAATACCAGCTAAATGATCAAGAAATAAAATAAGTAAAAACAAATAAAAAGATTATTTAACCTTAGACTTCCCAACTTGGTCACCTAAAAAGAAAAAAACTGTAGCATTAGACTCCTATCACTGTTTAAATACGGCCCCAAATCTTTGCAGCTCCTCTCATCAAGAGATGGAATCTGTTTCTTCATCTCTTGATTCTGGGCTGTCCTTATGATTTCCTTTTGACCAACAGAATGTGGTGGAAGCCATATTGTATGACTTGCAAGCTTCTGTTTCAAGAAGTTTTGCAGCTTCTACTCTCGTTCTCTTAGAACCTGAAGACCTCCATGCTGTGAAGAAGCCTAAGTTATGGAGAGAGGCCCACCACTCCCAGAGATCTGGGCTGAAGCCCCAGACACGGGAGTGAGGCCATTTTAGACTGTCCTGTCCTAGCTGAACCCTAGCTGAATGCAGACGCATAAGTCCATGCAAGACCAGCAGAGAACCATCCAGTCAACCATGGAACCATGAGAAATAAGAGCTGTTTTATTTTGCCGTAGTTACATAATAATAGAAAACTGATGTAACTCCTAACTTAAACTCTATAAACCATTATCTCCAATCTCGAATCATTCTGTTTCTGAAATTACTCTTTTGATTCCACTGCCAATGCCCACGATTACCCTACCTCTAATCTTTAGCTTCTCTGACTTACTCTTCCTACTGCCACCGGTTATCACTCTAAAGCAGGAGTTTTATTCAGATTGCGTCAACCCCTAAAATCCTTTAGTGGCTATCTTCTGTCCATAGGGGAAAAAAGCCAATTCCTATAGAAATCTGAGGCCTTCTATAATCTTGCCTTGTTTACCGTCTAAACGTTTATCTCCTACTGTATCTTCCCCTTTCATGCTGCAGGTCCCCTGCGGCTATCTGCCGTCCTGAGCACACTGTGCCATTTCCTCAGCTCTTCCTTTCCCTTATTAAAAGCTTATTTTCCATTTCATGATTAGACAGAAACAGCTATTTTTCTGCTACCAATTCAGCATTAATTCTTACTTATATTAGTGGTTAGTTCAGAATGAATTCCTCCTCCCCCAAAAGCCTTTAAATAAGACATATCTTACTCTAATTTCTGTGCCCAGCACTTTTTGGTACATAGCTGGTAATCAATCAATATTCATTTGTTGACTTTAATTCGATTAACTCACATTTTAATTTAACTTAGATTGATATTATCTAGGAGTAAAAGAAAGATATAAAATATAATGTGAAAAACTCTAGTTGAGTTATAAACGTAGAAGATGGACTTTACCCCTCAAAAAATGCCAGAGATGGAAAGAAACAACTATCAGACACAGTGATCCTTCACATCACCATTTCCTTTCCATAGTCCAACAAAACAGCTTAAATTATACTCTTAATAAAATCACTCCCCTTTAAAAAAAGATCACTGTAGGTATAAGCAAGGGAAAAAAAGGCAAGTTAGTTTGGGTTAATCCAAGATCTATTAAAGTCGACCTTGTTGGAAACTTTTCCAAAATCAAGATAAAATTTTTAGCTGAAAACTAAGACTAAAGTAAATGAAGTTACAAATTTCATCTAAGAAGTGTTTATTACAAGGTTACTGTGCAGGATAAGGAATTTTAAAGGATAAGAAGAGGTGTGGTATATATAGTAGAAAGGGGACTGGACTTACTCTGTCAACTAGTCTGCTCACCTCTCAGGGCTCAATATTCCCATCTATGAAATGAGGGCATTTGATTAATGGAATGGTTTTTTTTGTTTTGTTTTGTTTTTTGCGAGGAAGATTGGCCCTGAGCTAACATCTGTTGCCAATCTTCCTCTTTCTGATTGAGGAAGACTGTCCTTGAGCCAACATCCATTCCAATCCTCCTCCACCTTGTACATGGGACGCTGCCACAGCATGGCTTGACAAGCAGTGCTTAGGTCCATGCCCGCGATCCCAAACTGCAAACCCTGGGCCACCGAAGTGGAGCATGTGAACTTAACCACCATGCCACCAGGCTGGCCCCTGGAATGGTTTTTAAAGTCATCTTTTCTTTTCTTTTTAACAGCAAAAAGGTTTTGTTTTGTCTTTTGGTTGGAAGAGACGGTTAGGTATAGCCCAATATGCTCATTCGTCAGCCCCCTCGTAAGTCTGAGACACCTTTGCAGAGCATTTAGGCGCTCTGAAATGTGTTTTGAAATCTGATTTGAGGACTAAGGTTTCTTCTAGCACCGATACTGAAATTGGTAAAGCAATTCAATAATTTTAGTGGATTTTAAAATTCAGTGTATGGTAAATAACAATCAAAGAACATTATTAATAACTTTGAACATACACTGGTAGAGGGAACCGGAAGGAACACAATTAGTACTATCATTTAAAATGTTTTAAATCAAGAATTGCCTAAAGAAAATCTGCAAGTTTGTAAATAACAAGTTTGCTGGATTTGGTAACAGATTTCATACACAAGCTGGTAAACTTGGGTTGGGGATGGATAAGAGTAAGACAAACCTCCTCTAACCCCACACAAAACCCCACAAAGGATGCAAAGGGACTATGAAGAAGTCTCTTCTGGAGACCTGGTATTTAGAGTAAACACAATTTTTTATAAAACAAGATCTATCTAAAACTACAATAAGGGATTGCGTTGGACCATAAAGTTTTGTGCCTTAGATATAAATACGAACCTATGACTGAAATTATTTAAAATAATATACATTAGTAGAATAGAAAGTAAACTTGATATAAGTTCTGTTTCAGGTTATAAGCAAATAAAAACAAGGAACTATGTACTTTTTTTCCTTAAAAATCTAACAGTCTCATATTTTATGTTTAATAATTTTTAAATTAAAAATAATTTTATTTATATATTTGCTAATAAACTACTGCTCTAAAATGTCTATATATAAAATTTTTTACTTTGTTTTTTTTAGTGAAATAATTGCCAATCCTCCTCTTTTTGCTGAGGAAGACTGGCCCTGACCTAACATCCATGCCAGTCTTCCTCTACTTTATAAGGGACGCCGCCACAGCATGGCTTGATGAGCAGTGTGTATGTCTGTGCCTGGGATCTGAACCTGCGAACCCCGGGCCTCCAAAGCGGAGCACACGAACTTAACCACTACACCACTGGGCCAGCCCCTACGTTCTTTTTTTAAGGCTAGTGTTTCTTCACTTTCTGAAGAGGGTGAAGAAAAACATAAATGAAACAAGGTGGACTGGGAACTAGTTCTCTATGTCCATAAACATCTGTTTTATGGAAGTTCAATTAGATACAAGGGAAGAGAACTTAACTAAATTCTCAACTAGAAAACTTAAAAAAAAAAAAAAGCAAGAAAAGCTTATCCATATATGATGATTTTCAAAATAAGATTTATCTGTTTGAGACCTTTTGGCACTGAAGGTAAAAGGATAGACTAGACGACGTGGTTAAGCACTCTTCTACTCTTGTGTTTTAATAATGCCAGTCCCTCAAAATCAAATATTTGCCAGTACAAATACTATGACAATTGTACAAAAACTACTAAGATACTTTTCTTTTACTTTGAGTTCACAATTAATTCAAAGTTTTAAGACATAGCAGTAAACTATTTAAAATCTTTATTTTAATTGTACATTTTCTCTGAGCCTATTAGCCTATTATTAGTTGATGGCTCATCAAGAGTCTAATAAATAAGTTTTAAATTTCCTGTCGACTTAGCAAAAATATATTTCAAACCTATTCTTGGACCTCTTACTTTTTCTAAATTTTTTCCAGTCTTTATTAATGAACCTCAAATGTATTATTTTACAATATAACAACAAATTAGTTTAACTAATAAACTAATGAGATAAAGAGTCAGTTCTACGCACTAAGTAAACACCTCTCAGAGAGTCAGGTAATATTTCTATAGTCACTTCTAAGCTATTTCCTCTTGTAGATAAAATCTAAATTAAGCTGTTAAGAAGCTAAGAAGATAACTAATATAAAAACTATAAGCATATGAAAATATGTGATTGTTTTCCTTACATCTAATCCTAAGCAAACAAAAAGCCTTTGCAATATCAACTAAGAGTCTACAATGTACCCTCTTTTTGGGCTTTGAAATTAAACAAATGATCAGTGAATCTTGAATATATTTAGATGAGAACTATCAGGTGGTAAAGCCTGGGACCTAAACTGATTAGAAGAATGAAGAAAGCAGTTATTAAAAATTTGAACAAAATTCCTTTAGTCTAACTGGAACAGAATATCCATAAAATGTCTTAAGTTACTAAAAATGTACCTGTGCTGTTTTTCTAATTTTTCTCTATGATAATATGTATTTAGGATTCCAACAAATAAAATGGAAGCCAACTGAGCTTTAACAGTAATAATTCTTTTTTTTTTTTTTTTATAATTTTATTTATTTATTTTTTCCCCCAAAGCCCCAGTAGATAGTTGTACGTCATAGCTGCACATCCTTCCAGTTGCTGTATGTGGGACGCGGCCTCAGCGTGGCCGGAGAAGCGGTGCGTCGGTGCGCGCCCAGGATCCGAACCCGGGCCGCCAGCAGCAGAGCGCACGCACTTAACCGCCAAGCCACGGGGCCGGCCCTAACAGTAATAATTCTTAATAATTTGATTTAGATAAAATCTCAGAATATTAGATTTCACTTGAAGGAACCTTCAAGAATATTTAGTCCAATTGCTATTTTATAGATGAGGAAATTGAGGCCTGGAAAAGTTTAGTAAATTGTAGGAGATTACATAGTTTTATTAGTAGCAATTTTTAAACTAAAATCCCAGTTGAATGGCTTTTACATCTTTAATTAATATTAAATAATAATTTAAAACAAAACAAAAAAAACAAAATAAAACAATTCACCTCAATCCAATTTGTAAGCCAGTAACATTCTGGATCTGTGTTTTCCACTGTGAAGAGAACATTTCCTCTGGGAATGACAGAGCCCTCAGGAACAGCTTTTATTTCTATCGGAAGATGCCCATCATATTTCTGGTAAGAGACAATAACGAATTTATTCATTTAACAGATGATATGTAGTTACCTGTTTTAATAAGATTCTCTATATTTTACAGAAGCTAAACTTACTGTCATAGAAACTGCAATTCTTGATGTTACTATATTGCTAATAATCTAGTCAGAATATCCATATCCTGCTAAAATAAAATTAGCTAAAATGATTAACAGTTTGGCAATGATATTAATTTTTAAATTTTATGCTGTCAGAGTGCTTCTGCTAAAGAACATTTATCACTAGAAGATACAGATAATTTCAAACTGATCAAAACAAAAAAGTTGTTTTTTTTCCCACTCTTAAAAAAAAAAAAATTCCAACATATGCCAAGAACACACCATCTTCTTCCATTAGGTCATTTTCCTAAAAGAAAGGCTAAAGACTGAAAGATAAAATAAGCGACTGCTATCAAAGAGCAAAACAAAATAACAACAAACAAAAAAGAAATGAAAGAGAGAGAGATCCCTGCCAGTAGAAGAACCTTAACGAGGTTTTCTCTTTATTCTGGTAGCAGACCTGAAACCATTTTGATAGTAGATAGACCAATCATAAGTATATTTCTAGAGCTTCAGCAATCAATATTCAAGTACAACAATTCTCTCCAAAATTAGGAAGAGGATATATTTGCTACATGGCTATGTTCTAGATATTTAATTATGCATCTCCCCTCTTAAAGCTAAAAGCTGTGGGTAACTTTTTGCTAGAAAGGCAAGTTGTTTCAGAAATCCTAATAGTTTATGTGATTTGAGACAAAGTAACTAGATAAAAGAAAAACCTGTTTGATGAGAAGCACTGGAGGCCTCATGATAACAGCAAAAGAATACTGCCTTAGAAGTCTAGCTGGGACTCAAAAGCAAGTGGGAGACCTTGAGCAAGTCATTTAACATCTTTGGGTCTCCGATTCTATGCTTGTAAAATGGGGTTAGGAAAAGATTATCTCTAGAGAACCTATGAATCCCTAAGATTCTCTGAACATAAAATCAAAAGATTTATCACTCTGGCCCCTGGGAATTATATTAATAAGCATAGCACCTAACTTATCTATTACTATCATCCTGACAACAATCCAAATGAGATGAGTGCAGGAGTTAGCCAACAGATTTTACTGACCTTACTTAAGATATAGGAAAACTACAGCAGAGTGCTTACTTGACTTCTTCAAAGACCCATCAGTACCAAATAGTAAAACTCAATATTACAATGCAGGCATGAAAGTTAAAGTATTTCTAATTATTCTGTGTTTGACAGTCTACAATGGAAAAAACGTTCGTTTTTAAGACACCAATTAATTAACACAGCATGGCAAGATGCCAACAGACCCATTCCCAATCTATCTTTGTAATAAAGAAAACCAGCAGAGGACACAACTCTCATAACTCAAATTCCATGTCTTTGGATGCCCTAAAGTTTAAGCAAGAATAAAATCAACTTCATGGATCTGCACCAAACCATTCTAACTATTCAGTAAGAGAAATTTCCTAGAATTATCATACAGTGACAGAATCACAGCATCTATTTTCTACAGTCAAAAGAACAGATCTAAATTTTGAAATTGCCAAATAACCATGCCCTTTCTTAATTATAGTGTATTTTTAAAGAAAGGATTAAATCACCTTTCTGGAAAATGCTAATTATTTAAATTATAATTCATTTATATTACAACAAATTACTTAGACCTGCTGGAGATTCTATACGTGATTTGCTACCAGAAAAAAAAAATTAAATACTACCCTTAACTTTTCACAAGATGGTCTTTGAGTCACAGAGAGAAAAGAGTTATAATTATAGTCTAATCTTCTATTCAAATTCCTTTGCGAGAAATTTTGAACTAAAAGCAAAATCGAAATAGATCAAAACATGAAACCATATTTTACCTCAAGAATGTAGTTCCATCCCTTTTCATTAAAGACATCGTCTTGGAAATGCTCTCTGTACACCTCTTTGGCTTCCTGGATCTTCTCTTTGGTCACTACTTTACCTAAAAGGAAAAACATCTCCTGTTCACATTTCTACATGCATTCTGTGAATTGCTGAATTGTCATAGGATTAATGTCTCTAGCTATTTCACCCATTTTATGGATAAAAAAATAAGAACTGAGAGGTTAAATGACCCAGAGTCAACAGTAGAGCCAGAAAAGGAATCTGCACTTCCAACCACTCACTCCAGCATAAATGTTAATTTCTTATTTGAAAAGCAGATGTGCAGAAGAAATTATTACACATATAGTATTTTTTAAAAATCACAATAAATTAACTTTTAAGAATATATTTTTTTCTATCTTTATTAACTTATATATTCTTTAAATTTGAAAGAGTAAGCCTTTGATACAGATGATGTTCCAGGAGAAGCTTTCCACTTTATTCATAAAGGATGTCTTCAGGGCTGATAATCCTATAATTTTCACAATTACTAAATTTTTGTCCCCCAAATACACTTTTAGCTAACTTTCTTTAACTGTAAAATGAGGATAATAATAAGTAAGTAGAGCGCTTACTTATAGGGTGGTTGTGAGAACTAAATGAGTTAAGACATATGAAGCACTTAGAATAATGCTGGCCTATAATAGGCAATAAATATGTTTTAGCTATAATTAATAATAAATAATATTTTATGACGTTTTTAAACTGTAGAGTTAAAGTGTGACATTAGCCTTTGGTAACTTTCTCTATATAAGATCACTTTGCAGTAGTCTTGCTGCAAAGTACTTTTGATATCCAAGTAGCTTTTCAATAGTATAACAAATCTCAACTGTCTGATATTAAAATTGCCAAGATTATGGAAAAAGGTTATTATCTGCATAAAAATTCAACTTAATCTGTATTTAATTCTGAGATTATTTTTATTTGAAAACATTAGACAGAAAATTTTCCAAAATGTATAAATACCTTGGGAACTCTCTTCCTCCTAGAAATACCATTACAAAACAGACTAGAAATAGACTTTCAAATAAGAAAGAACAGAAATTATTTTGGAGATTTTTCTGCTTTAAAATCCATTTGAGACTAAGTCCACAGTTAAGGTAGTTTTGAGAAACTGTAAGGTAAAACTGACTAGCACGAAAATATTCTAATTATAACTGGTAGCATAATTCAAAATGAGTTCCCAGGTCAATAACAAATCCTTTATTTTGAATTAATGACTAAAGTCTATTAACAAACCAGATTAGCCTCAGAAAATTATTGACTTTTTTTAAACTTATTCCCAAACTTATTAGTTCCAGAAAATCTTTCTCATATTTGGAACACCAAGCACATATACCAAATTATAATATTTAATGCATTCAAATTAACAGGTTTAAAAAAATTCCAAAAGAACCCCTGAAGTAGTTAAAGTAAGTAAATAAATACAAAAATTAAACTATTCAAAAAATTACTTCAAATAATAGAATATAACAATATTGGAAAAAAATTATGAAGTTATAAAAAAGCAGTGTTTTAAATGTAGTAGGAAAAAATAATACCTTTTAAGTACTTATTAAGAATGTACTGCAATCCATAAAATACCGTTTCCTCGTATTTCACTTTCCTTATTTTGGAATTTTCTGTCTTCTTTTCACGACATTCGAAGTAGGAATAAACTTTGCTTGTGTTGGGTGGGTACTGTTTATAGTGAGTAACCTATACGAAAGAGAAATACTTGAGTTAGAAAACACCAATCACAACAGAAAGGGCTTGAAATTATTTAAAAATCAGCGAAACTATACTCCTTATTTGCTATTGATCAGTTTTTCTTGGCTATAAAGAATAAAAATAAGTGTCATACTTATTAAGATACTTTTAATAGTTCAGTATCTTCAATCCAAAACCACAGGAGAGTATTAAATCTTACAAACACACACACTGAACCTAATGAACTACAAGGCCTCTAAGCTGGACGCTTGGGATAAAAGTACAAAGAATGGTATCTCTTGTGATCTTGGGGAACAGTCTTCTCTCAGGGGATAAGAGATGTTGCTGCTGGGGGCACACATAGGCTATAAAAGAATGAGCTGAAAGCAGAATTTGGTACTGTTACTATGTAAATGTGGTATGTTCGAAAAGTCAACAGTCAATGACTTCCCGTGACTCTATTTCTTCATCTGTATAATGGGGTACTGAGAATGATCCCTTCTAGTCTTCAAAGTGACAGCATGAAAACCTGGATGAAAGCAAAAGCAGCAGCAGAAAAAAAAAATCCTGTTTTGTAATCTTTCTTTTTCTCAAATTACCTCCAAACTGGGAAATAAATGGTGATACAAAGCAACATCAAATCCTTATGAGTTTAAAAATATGAATTCACAAATTTCTTTTCCATGAATTTGGGTAAGAGTCACTGTTGAAAATTCATCTGTTTTTGTTTTAAGAAAAAAAAAGTGAGTGCTCATTATAATTTGCATTTTATTATAGTCTAATGTGGTTAAAAAATTTTACCAATAAAAAATAACTGGAAGAATAATGTGTATTTGCCCAGTTGCAAGAGTAGAAACAACAACACTTTAAAGCTTAAGGTATAGCGTGGTGAATCAGGGTGATGGTGGAGTAAATCTCTGCAGACCAAGTTTCATGGATGACCACTGTTAACATAAAACCATTTTTCCTGTTTGGCTCTGATCTCGTTTAAGAAAACCAATGTTTTCCTGGTTTGGCTGCACAATCTCAATCCTAGTAAAACTTGGCTTTAACCTAAACAATCTTTGTAGTTTAGTAGAAAAATTCTGAAATGAATACCCCTCATATAGAAAGCAAAAAAATCACAATGTTTAATTATGTTTCCTCTCCAATAGAAGCAACTTGCAACTCTAAAAGCATAGCGCCTTATGCTGCTTACATGCACCCTTGGAGGTGAATCTTTACATTAATATGTGGTCTGAATGTCTAGGTAAGCCACCGAGCTGGAACTTTGTTTTGCTCAGGTACAACAGATATCTATATACTACAAAGTATACGGAGCTTCATCACAAGTTGGAAGTATATGTCAGGTTTTTTTTAGATAAGAACCCAGGGACTGAAACCATTGTAAATTTAAGATTTTAGAAGTAGCTAAGTGAAATAGCTAATACAGAATCCAGAGCAATTAAATCTATTAGTCAATTCACTAAAATGCAAAACAATATAAATATATACATAAATGATACCCTAATAGAAAATGATTATTACTTTAACTACTTAAAACTGATTAGAAAAAGATACCACCCACCTAAAAATGAAACCAAGATGTATATAAAAGTGAAAATATCCAGTTTACAATCTAAATAACTCTAATTCCTTTAGTGGGAATAAGCAGTGAGGTAGAAGAAAAGTCAACTATGAAGAAGTAAAATTTGAATGAAGGTCTGGATTCACATCGTGCAAGTTTATAAAAGTCAGATTCCTAGTTGTGACTCTCAATAGTTAGTTTAACCTTCTTTACAGTTCAGATACTTAATGGTGCATCTTTATAAATTTATTTTTTCTAAATCGGATTTAAAAGTATTAGAAGGCAAATGAATTATTTTCATCTTCTGAGTAGACCGATCAGTCAAAAGCTGAATGGAAATGTCTCTAAACTATTTAACTCCACCTTGGTCTAAAAGTATACTAAAAATTTTCCGTCATACAGATACAGTTCCAGTTCTGGACAATAATTAAATATGTTTATAATTTTAAAGCTTTACTTCAGCTGTGTTCTTTAATTATGATATGGTTCTTTAATTATGGTATATTGTATAAATATTCAGAATGCCTCCTCTGAAAACAAATGTCACAAAAACCACAAAACTATCTAGGCTGCTTAATTAGAAATGAAGTACGACTTCTAAAATCTTCTTTGGAAATATTTGAGAGAACTGTTTTAGAATTTAGCTAAAGAATCTAGGTCATCTAGGCAAACTCTTAGGCAATTAACCATGAAACATAATTTACTAACTACCTACTAACACTCAATATGTTTACAGAAGAATAAAATAGTATGTTCAGATCTACGTATATTGGCATATACACATTGTTTTAATGGGAAAAACATTTTTAAAGCTTCTTAGTAAATATTCTAAGAATACAGTCAATAGATGATTTCTGATTCTAGTTTTGCTAGGTTTACTGTCCTCTTCATTTTACTTTCTGTTAAACTGGTCACTCTGAACCCCTTGGAACCTTCCAGAAAATGAGATGATATAGCAGAAATTCAAATCAATAAATTGTTACTTTATAAATAGTTCATTCATTCACAAATATATACTCTGTACCTCAGTGCTGTTTCAGATGCTGAGGATGGGAAAGTAAAATGAACTGACATGGTCTCTATTCTCATAGGGCTAATGAAGGCTGAAAGGTCAGAGAATAACAATACATAAACAAAATAATTTCAGCTCTAGATGAATGCTGTGAAAAATTAAAAGAAAATGATAGGCTAGAGGGGGTCTGGGTGACCACTTTAAGTAGGAGACCAGGGAAGCTTCTCTGAGATGGTGACATTTGAGCCAGATCTAAATAACAAGGACATTGGAAATAACTTGACTTCAAGGACTGAAAAGAATGAAGGCCAGTGTGGCTGGTGCTTACATAACGGGGAGGAGGAGGCAGTCCACGGTAAGGTCAGAGAGACGCAAGGACAAGACTATGTAAGGCTTACAGGTTACCACAAGGAGCTTGAATTTTATATCAAGTGCAATGGGAAGCCATTAGTATGTTTTAGGCTGGACTGAATATGATCTGATTCACATTTTACAAGGATCAGCCTGGCAGTGAGGTGGATGGATTACAGGGTGACAAAGTGGAAGCAGGAGTGTCAGTTAAGAGGCTACTGCCAAAGACTAGGTTAGGTGAGAGAAGTGCTCACTATCTTTGGAGATAAAGGAGAATCAGGCTGATAGATCAGATTTGGGAGATAAAGAGGACAAGGAATTAGGGATGTCTCCTAGATTTTTAGCTTGAGCAACTGGATGAATAATGGTGCTATTTATTGAGACAGGCAAGGCCTTGGAAGGAATGGGTAGGGAAATCAAGAGCTGTTTTAAATACGTTAAGTATTACTAACAAAAAGTTTCATAGTATTCAAAATTAAAGTGAACTACAAAAAGGGTGCTCTTAAATCATGTTAATTGTTTTTTAGCACTGCTTTGATTTCTATCACTAGAGAAATGGTTCTACAATAAATTTAAAATTATTTACAGGATGAAAATAGCAAATTTCTCATAATATCCTCAGCAAACCTTACTCCTAAAAAAATGTTTCCTAAACTGGCATGGCCTTCCTGCAGCTAACAGAGCACTGCCAGTACATACATATATGTGTGGTAAAGACCACAGGCACACAGGAAAATGTAGCTCTTTTAACAGAACTTAATTTCACAGTTGTATGATTGATTTACTTCATGAAAAAATAAGCTTCTAAAAACTGTAATCACAGGCTAAATATCCTTGTTCCAAGTATGACAGCTAAAGAGAAGTATGAGAAATATTTAAATTGCATATAATCTTCCTGTGAGAGCAAAGTCTATTTTTCTCCTGAGCTTCTCTAGATTTCCTGTAAGGTGGATCTCATGTCGCTCCAAAAGCTTTCTTCCCACAATGGGATCACATGACTAACAGCAACTACTACTAACCTACTTTTCCAGTTATAATTTTATTTTTAACTGCTAAGAAACAATCACAAGCCAACTATGTGCATATAAGAGCACACGGGGTAACACATCCAAGGGCACAGGGTAAGTGATGTTATCTATCTAATATCTAAGGGCACTGAGAAGAGCCTTAGTGACACTCAGTGACACTCAGCCTCACATCGCCTAAGACTTTCTACCTCTTCAAAGCTACTGTGCTAGAAACAGCAAAAATTATAACTGATTCTTTCTTCTTTTCAATATTATTTAAGATTTCTCAAGCCCTGGAAATACTTCTGTTGCCTCAGAAAATAATTCGTTGCTATTTGGCTTTTGAAGCAATAATAACTTTAAAAATATGGCTTAAGGATTTTTGGATTACATTATTTTGGGGAAGGGGAGAAATTGTAAAACCAGCTATAATCATTATACTGCCTCTTCCCTTAAACCCCCTGGCACAGAGTTCCTGACAACTTGTACCTTTTTTGCAACACCTTTAAGAGAGATTTCATCCACTGACAAAGAGGACACCAGCTTCTGGTATTTCTGTTTTGCAAGATATTATACAATTATTACTGACCTAAATTAAGCTTCCTGTGAAGTATATTCATGATTTATGTATAGGATTTTATTTCTGTTGCCCAAGTCCTTCCTATAATTTATAATCGAAAACTTACTGGAAAATTGCATTAAGAATGCCCAGTAGTCTCTGACATAGAAACTGCAGCAGTACTCCGCTCCTCACAAGGCTCAGGCTGCCATGGGAGCCACTGGGACCATCCTTAAACGTCCGTTCAGAAGCAGTGAAAAAGAAGCAACTATAAACATAGAACAGCTCAGAGGAAGACACTAGGTAGCTCAAGTCCCAGGCAGGTCTAACTTGTTCATGAGATGATTCTCATCTATCCCACACTGTTTTCCTCCAAAAAGCCCAAACTTTTAAGATTTGTTATTCTGCTAACGAGGAAGCAAACTCCTGGTTTTTTAAAAATGCTGCCTGGGTGCTTAATCACCATATATAAATTATACAGGCTTTTGTAACTTCTCTAATATCAACTTTCACCTATCCTGGATTGTAAGAGACATCTCTTATCCTTTACAATACCTCATAGGCCTCCGACATTTATTAAATGAATGAGATGAAAATGTGCTGACTTCCAGATAATCAGCTTACAAATGACCTTTTGAGAAGTAACCCACACTGGACAGTACATTTCATAACTAATGCGTCATGTGGTTTAAACCGTAAATTGCTTAGGGATTACTTTTGTGCGCCATTATTTTTTTCCAATTACAGCTCAATTGACAACATCTTCCATTTTAATCTGCCAACAGGTAAAATGTTCAGAAAGGTTAACACTATTCTCTGCTGCAGTTTGTTAAAAACATTACACAGAAGCAAGAGGAAGGAAGAATGGAACAGAAATGCATCATTTAATGATCCATAGTTATTTGGAAAGTGATCAATGGCTATCCCAGAGATAAGTGAAAAAAATGACCTGTCTCTTTTATGAAAAAAGTTCCAAATGCTTTCGAGGCACTGCACTGGCTAAGTCCAGCCCAAATGCACCTTTCCCTAGCTGGCTTAGCACAATGTAAATACAACCCAGTAGATAATTTTGTTTTAAGCCATTCTGAAAATACAAATGATTAACACTTAAGATTAAGTGTCCTTTCATTTGTAACAAGAACGCAGGATGAAAATGGAAGAAACAATCACATTTACCTATATTCTTAGTTCATTATTATGTATAATGAAGTATGAGATTACAGAAACAATATATATTTTAAATGTTCCTCCTTTGGTCCAAATTGCCCTGAACTAGACCTCTAGAGAGGAAAGTGTTGTCATGTGCTTGGACACTATGCCATCTACTTGCAAAAAACCCTTTTGTAAAGCGCTTAGACAACCAAGTATCCTTTCTTCAGTTTTAGAAAGAAGACATCAACAATATTCTGCTCTCTTCCATCAACACATCTAAAGCCACTAGTTCCCTATTTTAACTGGCCAATAGTTTGTAAGTACTGATAAGGATATGTAATACTCTCATGTAATTTCCAAATGAAAGGCTCATTACTTCTAACCTCAAGATTATCATTTCTGTCTCTTCTTGACCTGAGAAGATAAAAAGGCAAAAATAGAATATAAGCCACCAAAAATATAAGGAAAATAAAACAAGGACTAAAATGTGAGTGTGGAATACACAATCTATTGTACTGTACTGCTGTAGACCATTAGTATAAAACATAATCTGACTGATTCCTCTTGAGACTTTTTGGGGAAAAAATGAAAAATCTTGCTAAGATGAAAATCTAAAAAGATTTCATATTAGAAAGGGGATAAAATATACCAGTCAGACTTGAAAACGGACAGGCATAAACTTGATTAAATTTTGATGCAAATTCTAATAGTGCAGTTAAGCATGACTTGCTAGGAGATTAGAAAAGTTCTTGGTGATATACTCTTCTAATTAAAAGCATCCCATGGTGACTGACAAACAATAATGTACAACAAAAATTTCACAGTCAAAAAAAAAAAGCATCCCAGAAAACTGATGTTAAAGCAATTTTACATTCCTTATGTATAATGGCTAGAGGAACTACAAACTAAAGGTGCTTGCACTCAGTTTTGTTTTTAAAACTTAGACTAATCAAGCTCTGTTTACATTTCCCATTTCAATCAAATCATAAGTTACTACATAAAAAAATTTGAAAATTATTTTAAAGATTTGGTTAAGAAAAAAAATTCTACCAAACTAAGAATGAGACCATTCTAAAATCACTATTAAAAATACTCGAAACACTATGATTGAACTAAGAGAATGCCAGAGGTTAGGGGGCCAAGATAACCATCCTTGATAGTACTATGATACTATGATCTCCTTGCTATCGTGTAGATTTCCACTTTAAAATTCCGTTTAAAAGACCACTTAAAGAAACTTGGTTCTACTTTAAATAATTACCCATCTAAATCATCATAAGTAGAATCTTAAACCGATTGGGAAGAAAAGGACAAAGGAGACCTCAAGTAAAACGGGATACTCCCGAATGCTTTCTCGGAATATTTAAGGAGAGAAACAAAAGCAAAAAAATCACGACAAAACCCCAAAACACGAGAGTATTATGCTTTACCACTATATTCCACCCATCATGTTGCTCAAGTAAAATACTAAAATTTATTTTTATAAGTGGGGTTTCTGATCTGACATTTCATCTTTTAAGTGTCTTGGTTAACACAGCTTAGCAAAGTATAATCCAGTTTATTTCATATAATTTGGAATCTACAGGAAAGAACATTTGCAGATTTCTCTCTAATCATTCTTTCCTTTACTAATGTGTGTGTTTCAAATAAAATTAATGGGTCAGCTATACATGCAAGTGTCCCATAGGCAAATTAACACAATGTTGTGCCATTTCTCTCTCTGCAAGTTCTCCAGGGTTAAACTACAGTGCATTTAACTCCTCGTGTTTCACTTTCCTTTTCACAGCAAGCCTCCAGTGGTCCTAACGCAATAAAGGTAGATAAGCAGCATGAGTGATCACCAGGGGCAAAGGAGTTTGAAACGGAGGCCAGTGCAGTGGGACGGAAGAATCCAGCACGGCTACCGGGGGCAGATGAGTGTCCTCCGCACCCGAGCCACAGGCACAGGAACGTGGCTGGCTGCTCCCGCACCCCTACTAGGACCTCGCCCACCCCTTCTTCGGGGAGGGACGTACCTGCCCCGCAAGAGGTGAGCGCATCCGACTCAGCTTGGCGGGGAAAACCCCACTTCCCAAACCCCGCTCCCTCGCTCCAACGCCGAGCTCCAAGGGGCCGTTACCTAACTGACCCGCTCCTCGGGCGAGCCCTCGCGCAGGCCGGCCCAGCCTGGCCCAGCCCGACCCGGACCGGGCCAAAAGGCCGCGCTCCCGGGTAAGGCGTGCGCTCGGCCGGAGACGCCGCAGCCGCCCAACCCCCGCCGCGCCAGCCCGAGCCCGGAGCCCCTAGCCCCGGGCCCCGGGCGGCGGGCGGGCGGCTCCGGGTCGGGCCCGCCTCAGCTCCTCGCCGCGCCCCCCACCACGCGCCCGGCCCCGCCTCCTGCCGTCCATCCCTCCATGCCTCCTCCATCCACCTCCTCCCCACTGCGGCGCCAGCTCCACCTGCCTCATCCCGCCAGCCGCCCGCCCGCCCGCGCCGTCCCTCGGGGCCGCCCGGCGCCACGACCCCGGACCAGCCGCCCCCCGCCCCGCAGCCTCGCGCTCATCCCCAGCGCGCCCGCTCCGTCTCCGTCACCTGCCCCCGCCCGGAGCCTCTACCTTGTAGGAGTCGGTGGCCAGGAGGATGTTGAACTCGGCTTCCGCCGCAGCATTCATCTCGGGCCGGAGCATGGGGGCCGTGCGCCGCAGACTGGCCGGCGCGGCTGCGAGCAAAGAGAAATGTGGGCTTCACCGCGCTCCGTTGCTTAAGTCACCGCTCGGTCCGAGGGGGCGGGGGAAACGGAGCGGGGAGGAGGGGCCAGAGGAGGGCGGGCCCGGGAACCGTGACGCGGTCGGGGTGGCGACGACGACGGCGGCTCGCGCGCTCGCAGTCCAGGGACTCGAGCGGCCTCCTGACCCCGGCAGGGACGCGAGGGGCGGGGCGCGGCCGCGCGTGCGTAGCGCAGGGGGCGGGGCTGGGTGGGGAGGACGTGAGGCACGCGCTCTCTGTCGAACACGCCCACTCTGGGAAGCCGGCGGCTGCGGGGCTGTCCCGACCCGTGACCCGAGCGCTAGCCATGGCATCATTTCCCAGCCCGGCGCGGCGGGGCGCGACTGGGAGGGGGCGTTCCCGGCCGCGCCACTCTTGCGATTAGCCGGTTCCCCCGCCCCGCAGGCACCTTCCTGTCCTGCCCAGTCCTGGCCTGTTTTCCCAGTCCTCCTGAAGTCACGCCACCCGGCTGGGGGCCGGGAAACCCCCCGCCCCCGCCCGTCTCCGCGTCGCCGTCGCGCAGCTACTCACCATTGTCTCCTGCTTGGATTAAGGATCGAGCCTTTTGCCTCCATCCCTCTTGTCTTTCCTGATCCTCCTAACCCTGTCTTTAAAATGCGAAGAGCAGCGGTGAGGAATAAACTCGGGGGCGCCCCTTTAATCTGACGCATCAACTCCGCTTTCTTCCGGTTCCATGGCTGAGCTCCTTGATCCTTTGAGGAATGTTGTGACTTTCCCGGAGAAAATAGCCTGCGCCGAAATGCGGGGGTTGAATTCAGTCCTCGTAGATAATAAGAGGACAAGACCTAATTGAATGTAATATTGCCGAGAAGTAAACGGCAACGGGCCAAGTCTGACAGGGTGCAAAACTGACATCATCGTTATAGTCATCAAATCTTGGGAAATGGGTCGGCAACCTCCAAATAGAGAAGCAAGAAACGACGTCGGATGACTTCACCCAAATGCAGACCATCCGTTTGCGCAGTTCTCATACGTGGTTGCACTTTTGCGTAAAACTAGGATTCCCCTTGTCCACATGGTCAATAGCTGCTGCTTTTTTTTTTTTTAATTTTAAGATTTAGGTTTTACAAGATACAAATAGGCGGAAAAAAACCCCGGCCGGTTAATGAAGACTCGTACAGAAACTTGATAGACTATCGTTTGTTAGTGGAAGTCTCATTTTATCAGGGGGTAGTGGGGGGAGGGCTGTGAATTGAGAGAGATTCATCACAAGAAAACTGAGACCTCTTCAATTAAAAGCAGCTTCGGTCCGACTATGTCTTGGAGTTAGTGCAGATCCTTGACAGTCGCCTCCATCTGTAGGTAGACTCAGTACAGGCAAAGACCACAGAAGTGGTGAGACAGCTCTAGGCACTCGCCAAGGTAGTAAATAATACCGATACCTTCAGAATTATTTTCAGCAACGAGGTTTAAAACAAGAGTCTTTTTCTGGTTGACCCTCCCAGTGTTTACTGGGTAAAATTACTTTTAAAAAATTTAAGTAATGACATTATTTGAAATTTCTTTATTTTGGGAGATTTTGTTATATTGGTCCAAGCAGGGCAATTCAGAAAGGAAAAGGATCCTTTTTGCCTCTTAATTTGGTGTTTTTTTCTTCATTCATTTAAAATTTCTGTAATGTATTTTACTTAAATGACAAGTTCTTTTTGCTTAGCTTCCTGAGAATCCATGTATGTATAACTGACCATTGTTCTGTGCTGCCCCATGCAAGAAAAAAGAATAGGATTCTGATTACAAAGTGGGCCCTGTTTATGGTAGCATTTTTTTAAAACAGCAAAATAAAATTTGATCTTGCAGTCTTTGAGTTGAATTTGCAGTTTTGAGGTGAAAAAGTTTAATATCAGTGCAAGTAAAAATGTTAATATTACATTGGCATTGCTTGTTAAACGCAGAAACAGTCATAAGGCCTACACGTGTTAGTGACTTAAACCCTCACAGCAATCTCCAGAGGAAAAGAGGAAAATGAAGTCATGTTTCCAACAGAAAATCTCCATTTGCCTAAAATCGAATTAAGCACACTCTGTATGTAGCTACATACTTAAGCAGAACCAGTTTTGTGTTAATCAGTTTTAGAACCATGAAATTATCACCAAATACAGAGTCAAGGTTTCATTTTGAAATGGCCTCCCTTGAAAGACAATTTAACAGGTAGCATTCAGTATGTTTATCTAGTAGCATGTAAGAGATCTGAGAAACTGTTTCTCATAGGTCTCCACAACATGACAAATATTGACTAATACAAAGACTCAAATGAGCCTGCTGCCTTTATTCAAAGCCCTGGATTTATCTACCATTCCTTCCAAACAGCCAGTCAAGCAGGGTGCATTGAGCATCCAGCTCCTTGTTTATATCCCTCACGGTGCTAGGAAAGGCCTGCGTGCCACTCATACATTTGATCAGGCAAAGTGGATGTGACTATGTCACTCCTGTTTCCACACGCCGTTTCAGAAAGCCTTTGGTACACTTGTATCTCAGAGTTGCCTCGGATATTGTAATCCGACCTGATTTCACCTCAGTAAAAAAGACAGGAGAAGTAGGTGTGGGACTCACACACCTGCAACTCCCGACAATGGTCCTATCCATCACCCTTCGTAACTCCCTCTAGCCTTACCAAACAGCAACAGCTGTCACCAAGACCAATGTAAAAGAGGAATTTTTAATTAAACTTAGACCTTTTACTTATTCAAGGCTCCATGGCCCTTTGGGGACCTCCCAGAGTTCTAATTTCTTATGGAAAAGGCCCCATCTACAGAAAGGCGTAGGTCTTCGTGGATCCCATTACGAGTGCTGCCCACCCCTGAAGCGCTCTTGAATGACTCAGTCTGCTGGGTCCTCTACAATCATGCAGAGACACACAGAAAACTGCTGAGTCTTAGTGTAACAATAAGGAAGTGATAGAGTAACTGTAACCTACCTACGTACAGGAAGAATTAACACACCTACGTGGATTGTTCACAGCCGTTCTATTGCAAAATGTTCTTGTACGCTTTCTATGATGTCCTTGTGGTCTGACTGTGTTGCACTCTCCTAACTGACTATTTGCCAGGGCAATGCTGGGTTGATCATCTATCTGACGTAAAACTCTCTTCAAATCTCATATCCAGCAGAGAGTTTTCCCAATCTGTGTATGTTGCATGGCACGTCTCAATTTGCCCATCTTTATTAGTTGTGTTTTTGTTTTCCATTATATTCGAACATAAATTTTTCTAATTCCAACCAAATAAAATGGAAAATAAAGGTAGAAAACAAAAATAAAAGGTTTGCATTCATCTTTAAAAATAAGGTAAGTGTGTATGTACATGTTTTCATGCTATGTGTGGGGATTTGGTTGTCATAATTACTTATAAATTTTGTTGATGACCACATTGTTTAAGATTCAATAGCCAAAATCAATGACTGAGAGGATGAGACTATTAGAACTATAAAAAATTGTCAGGATCTTTTAATGCAATGTTTTCCTAAGTGAGGTTTGCTAATTATTGATGGTATATGAGATGCGTATCAGTGGTACCCAGATAAATATTTTTCCTTTCAATAATTATGTATTTACTTTTAAAGAGTTTTAGAAAAATATAACTAGAACATAAAACTCGGTTTTTCTTGGGAATTATTACTTAGGATGAAGCCAAAATAGGTGGGCACTCAGACTGGTGAACTATTTTCCTTTCCTTTCCTAGCGTATAAGCTGTTTTCATGTCCTCAACATAAGACTGGTTTTCTTGAAGAAGGTAAACAGGAAAGGCTACATACTGTCTGATTTCATTCATATGAAATTCTAGAAAGGTAAAACTATAGTGCAAGAAAGCAATCAGTGATTGTCAGAGGCTGAGATTAAGGGAAGCAGATTGACTGCAAAGAGGCATAAGAAACCTTCTGGGGGTGATGGAAGTGATATATGTGCTAGTAATTATACACCTGTATATATTTGTCAAAATTTGTTGAATTCTACACTTAAAATTGGTGAATTTTATTGTATGTGAATTATATCTCAATAAAAATGAATAAAAAAAGACTGGATTTCTTGAAATCAGTTAAAATATTTCCCTCTCTTTTCCTATTCTGTTTTCTTATGTTTTCATTTCCACGTTTTATTGTTCCTGTCTTTACATGATTTGAGCACCATTTTCCCCTCCTCAGAGGAAGGACAGTTGTTCAGGTTGCTGAACATTAATAGAACCCCAATGCCCAAAGGAGTTTCCTGCTGTTGAGAAGAGAGCAGGAAAAGGAATCATCCCAATATGATTCAGTTCAGTGGGAACATATCAACACCTAGTCCGTACATAGTACTGTACAAAGAAGCACTGGAGGACTCCAGAAAGAAATGTCGTATTTATCCTCAGTTCTTTTCCAAAGCTGCTAAGAAATCACTGGGAAATGGAGCAGGGGGAGATAAAACAATATAGGCAGTTAATTTATTATCCCCAGTAAATTCAGCATTGGATTGTGAGATCAGTATAAAGTTGCATGTGGATATAACCTTACCTGCCGGGACAACTTCTGAGGAATCATCAAGGCCTGGATAAAGATCAACAAGCTCCCACCCAGTAGCCATGCCCCGGACTTTTTCTATACCAAGAACTACTCCACTTGGGAAACCTTAAAGGGCAGCCTTGCATTCTTTGGTCAGTATCTCCTGCCTTTCTAGTTCACTCACTCTCCTCCTTACCTCTCAAGATTTCTGCTGTTGCCCAGCATTTGCCCATATGCCTTTACTTTCTTCCTTATCTGGACCTAGCCTGGATCCCTTCTTTCATAGTGTCAACATCTTCTCTGGTTCTCTCATCTCCTGGCTGGTCCCCAGATCCTTAGATTTTTTGCTCTTAGAGTATCCAGGCTACTGAGCACTGATAGGAAGCATCACACAGCCATGAATTTGCCATCAAGAACAGGACATACAGTGCTGCCTAGTCAAGCCTTTTATTCCCCGCATTCAGCATGCTTTCCCATTTTGCTCAGGAGTTATTTGAAATGTTTACCACTCTCATCAAACTCCTTACCTCCAAACAACTCCCTCACTCTCAGCAGATGATAGAGTCCTCTGTGTTGGTAAGAAAAACCATGGCCATCAGTGGGAACTTCCTAAACTATAATCTGTAGCTATGAGAGCAGAGGTCTATTCTCAGAGCCACGTGTAGTGCCAGGCACATGGTAGGGGCTTGGTAAATATTTATTGAATGAATGAAGGAGCAACTTCTATCACTGACAAATGCCGGATGGGCCTTGTGGTAGATTGTATTGTTTGCCCATATTCAAAGTCCGTCACTGGTGTATTGTTCACACATATTCATAGTCCCTCTTCCACATCACTGTTCTATTGAACTCAGGCCTGATCATGGGAGTGGGAGTTGTATTAGCCATGAAATGTGAACTGAGGTGATATGTGTCACTTCCCAGCAGAAGCCTTAAGAGCTCATGCATGGTTTGCCATTCACTCTTTTCCTTCTGCCAAAGACTGCAGTATTCCAGATGTAGGCTGATCCATGTGCCTAAATCCTGAAATGTGGACAACACAGAACCAAATCAGAGCCAACTAGCCCTGGACATGGAGTGTCTTTCTTGCTGTAAGCCATGGAGATTTTAGAGGTTGTTACCCCAACATAACTAGGTTCATCCTGACAGATACAGGCTTCCGCACAAGTTGTTTTCTTTTTCCTCCACGCTCGGGGAAGGAGGCGTCCCTCCTGCCCTGGGTTAGTCTCTCTCACCTGTGCTCTGGATCCCTCCCTCACCTCCTTACCCAGTTCCTTAGGTCCCCTTCCGTTAGTCATCACCCTTTCTCTCTTCTGAACCTTCAAACACCCCCTCTCTCTTGACTTCTCCTTGGCATATAAACATATTTGTATCTCTCCCATCTTAAAGAACAAAACCAAAAAAGTAAACTTCCTTTTCCAGTTATCACAATATCTGTCTCCTTTTCCAGAAAAAGAGGTCTCCACCTCCCATCTTTCCTCGTCTTACCTACCTCAGTTAGTGTGGCACTGACACTTTGGCCATATAAGCTGGCAGATCCAATGGTTATACTTCACACGTATTGTTTAGTAACATCAGTAAAACGAAAAGAAATTTTCTTTTCTTCATTTAACCATTATTTCTCTTGTTTTTCCCTCTGACACCAGGGTGAGAGTGTTTTCTCCAAAGGAAATCCTAGCCTATTATTCTACAGTTCCATCTGCCATGGAATTTAGCTAGGAGGTCCCAGAAGAAGCCACCTGTTGTCTACGTCAAAATTTATGTGGGCCTGGGCTAGGTACCTCTTTCTTTCCCAATGGTGAATTTCCTGTTCACCTATAGCACCTGTTAATCAGAGACTAGGGAACATTTTGAATCCCATCTTTGTCCGAGGGTGTTAATCATACTATCCTGGGGCCAACTATCAGTCCCAAAGAGCTTTTCTCCATTTCTCATGGGAGGCCAAGGGACTCCTCATGCAAAGAAGAATCCCCGTGGCCTGCTCTGAAATTCAGAATTCTGCAGTCAGGAACATGATTGGATTCCCCACAGATACTTCATGCTATAAGCTGCATATAAGGAGATTGATCTGCTTTTCAGATTCATCCAAACTCAGTGAGAATGAACATGGGCACTACCCTGAAAACTGAGCAACATGTCGGTATATACTATTTAATTAACATAATCCAATTTAGTTAAAGCCCTCGGCTCCTGCCAAGGCTTTTTAAATGTTGTGCTGAACCACACCTATGATACAATAGACACTCACATAATAAATCATCATTGTAGATTTTCTTTTTTCTCTCCAGGTCACACCAACCTTGTGGGATAGTCAGACACTTGTGAAACAAACAAAATGGCTTAGGATTTACAGTCTTCTCTTCCCCTCCAAATTCTCCCAGCTCCTCCCTTCCCAAGGTTTCCAAGAGACTCATTTCAACACATTGATTGTTCTTGGATATTGGGGTCATTCTCTCTGCTCTTTGCTCTGATGTATGGTGGCCTCTTCTAGCCTGCCTGTCATCCTTCTCTGGCCACATGCCCTGCAGCTGTGCTCATATGGTGGCTTTGTACTTCTGTAAATTGTAGTACAGTGTAAGGCTCTTGGCCCATCAGTGATCATAGCTCATAATACATCTTTCAAAAAAATTCTGGCTTTCACAGTTCTCTCATTTCAGATACTTAGGACAACTTTCCAAGGGCTTACCTAGAGGATATTTGAATGATACTACCCTGTTTTAATAAAAAGATCTCCCCTCATTTTTCTCAATTAAGTTGCTTTTAGTTGTAGGTAACACAATTGTCTACTAAAAGTAGCTTAAGGAATAGAGGTTTAATATCATCCACAACAGGAAGTCTTAAGGTAAGTGTTTCTAGGGTGGGTTCAGTAACTCAAAAACATCAAGATTCCTGGCTAATTCCCTTTTCTACCCTCTGTTATTGTCAATGTATTGAAGATGTGTACTTATGCGGTCACAAGATGACTGCCATAGCTCGAAGTAACATGACACAAAACATGCAGAAACAAGAAGAGAGAGTAGAGTTTTATATCGTGTGCATCTCTCTCTTTTTATTAGACGTGAAAACCTTTCCCAGATACCTCCGGCAGACTTCCCTTGGGTCCTCTTGGCCCAAGTTGGACGTATGCCCAGGCCCTGGCTGCAAGGAAGGCTGAAAGTGTGAGAATGCTGACATACACAGTTTCTAGAAAGGAAGAAAAGCTCCACCAGCAAGGAAGAAGGGGGTTAGGAATGGCTGTTGTATGGGTAACAACAGTAAAAACCATATCACTACTTGCTAGTAGCCCAGATGCCTCAGGTGTCCTCTGTCTCAGAGTGAACTAATTTTAGGAGTCTGCCCTAGACTTGGCCACTTCTGTCTCCTTTTTTTTTCAGGAGGTAATAATCTCACCATTCCAGGTAGTTCCATCATTCCCAAAGACCTCTTCATAATTTCTCCCAACAGCTCAAAGCAGTTTTAATGCAAATCGAACTCCTAGTGCCTTCCTGGTACTCCAGAATCAACCTGAGCAGGATGTGTAGATTAAAGTCCCACCTTGCCACCTGTCCTCCCCTCCTTCCTGCCTATTCCCTGGTTTTGCTACTTTAACAAAAGGCCATGTTTACCCCTTATGCAGGCTCAGAAAAATGTGTGAGGG
Organism: Diceros bicornis minor; assembly: GCF_020826845.1. Lineage (NCBI taxonomy): Eukaryota > Metazoa > Chordata > Mammalia > Perissodactyla > Rhinocerotidae > Diceros > Diceros bicornis. The sequence continues at coordinate 12,054,139 of NC_080742.1, read as the reverse complement.
CTAGCAAAAATGTTTATACTTTTTTCCAGAGTGACCATTATCATCTCTGAGGAGTAATCACAAAACAATGACTTATCCTCATATACATTTATTCAACTAGTCTCATTACTTTATAATCCTATGTCATGTGCCCATTATATCATTATACTGAACCTAACACAGTATTGGCTCTCATATTGTCAGTAACAGTTTTTAGGCACAGTCTAGATACTTTTTAATGTATTAATGCTTAGAATTTAAAAAATTAATGTGAACTTCTGTTTAGTAAATTATCACTATCATCTAAAAGCATTTATTAAGCGCTTAATTCCATGCAGTTACTGTCTTAGCTAGTGTGTAAACAAACCAATGCAACGCATTTTACGTAGAGGTTTAATGTCCAACATAGAAGCAGTAATTGATTGAGTTAAATATTCATAATTTTCACTGACGCAGAGGGATGCCAAGCTCAGGTTGGGCTCAGAGGGATGGCTGCATTTCAGAAAGGCCTTTTTTCAATTCCGTTAACGTTTCTTGAATACCTACAATGCTCAAGATCTTGTTGGGCCTACAGGGATTGATATGATAGAATCCCTGCCTTCTAGGGGCAATATTATGGGGAAACCCAAGAATCAGTTTTCCGTCCTTCTGATGGACACTTCCTGTCCCCTCAGGAACGCTGTACTTTAGCCTCGTTTTGTGGGCGTCCTACCTTGGACCACTGCTCACTCGCTGCTCCCAGAGCCCAGGGTGCGCAGGCTGCAGCCCGCTTTGGTGTGATGGTGCCATGTCTGCAAAGGCCTCTGTGGAGGGCAGAGAAACATGGGGCAGGCTTTACTTCTTTTAAAGCCATGCCACTTTTTAGAGCTCAGCATCCACATCAAGTCTGTATTAGGATGCAGTTATACTTAGTTGGCTGTAACAGAAACCAAAAAAACAATAGCCTAAATGAGATTTAAGTTGACTTTTTTCTCTGAGGATAAGCAGTACAGAGATGATTTAATGCTTCAGGAATCCATGCTCTTTCTCTGTCTTCTTGCTTGGCCATCCTCAATGTGAGGCTTTGATCCTGTGGTCTAAATTGGCTGCTCCAATTCTGGTCACCAACTTAGCATCAATATGGCTGCTGTATGCAGAATAGACTATCAGGGGTAAGAGAGTAAGTGTGGAAACCAGCTAAGTGACCATTGCAGTCCATGTGAGAGATGATAGTGGCTTGGACTGAGAAGGCAGGAGTGGAAAGATAAAGAGATGGGCAGATCTGAGGCATGTGGAAATAGAGCTAATAGGACTTCTTGAGAAAGAAGATGTGTGTGGAAGAGTAGAAGGAGGTTCATGATGGTCATGTGGAGAAGAGTAGAGTCAATGATGATTCTTAGGCTTTGGCTTTAACTCCTGGGCGGTTCCATTAAATGAGTTGTGGACAACTTCAGAAAGAGAGATTTAGGGGATCAAATTAAGAGTTTAATTTGGGCCGTTGAAGCTTGAGATTTCTATTAGACAATTATGAGACTACCTGCTTGGCTACTGAGATTTTGACTACTACTTGGATTTCTCCTTCCTATGTCTTGATGCCTAAATGGATACCTGGTCCCAAATGCTTCCATAATTAGGAATAAATTTGTGCCCCTATCCATTCTTCAGGGTTTTTTTCTGGAATTTCCTGGCCATTTGTTTTCAGACCAGTCTTTGCAGCTTTCAGTTTCCCCAGCTCCATTCTGCCTGCTGCTGGTTTCCTGTCCCCAGAGTGAGCTCTGACTTTGTGCTTCTGTAGTCACAGGATAGCTTGGGACCAAGTCTACACAAATCAAGCTGTTGGGAATAGACAAATTATTTTTTCAGACAAGATCTTGGAAATTTTTGTCTTGTATAATTTTCTTCTTTTGGTGTTATCCATCTGTTGGGTATAAGCAAAGAAATAAAATACATTTTTAGAAAATGGCCAAACATTAAATAAATATTAGCAAATTGTATATTTATTATTGATATTTTCTTATTTTGAGAATAAATATCTATTGCAAATAAAAGAGAGAAGCAAAAGAGAAGCTACTATATTCTTCACATAAAAAATACCTTACAGGTATCTCCACAGTCCTAGAGCTGGTCCAGAAATAGTTCCATCAGGTTGCTCAAAGGTGGTCAAGCTACAGAGGACTGTGAAACACTAACTAAACTGATAAGCAACAGATTGGTCTCTTCGAGGGAAAATTTAACAAATTGCAATTGAAATAAACCTGACTTGACAATGGGATCCTATTGTCTGTACTGCAGGTTCCCTCTGAAAACGTTTACATATCAATAATTTGCTTGGCAGATACAGAATAAGACATAGAGTGGTAGATGCTTTCAAAAGATATCTGCATTAAGCTGTCTGAGTCTGAGAAATTAGCTTTCGTTATTCTGGGGATATTTCTGTCAAGGTTAGGGCAGTTGATCTTCTAGAATCAAAGCACCCTCCTGCTGGATAGTATTGGAAAACAGTGACAAATTCCACAGTACCATTTCCATGTGCCAGGCAAGTTACAAAGCAACTGGAGAGGCAAAAGAGTTTCATTTTACATTAGTGGCATTTGAGGTATGTCTTCTTGACACACAGATTGGTCATTTTCCAACTCTACCAACAACATATTTGTAAGCTGTCTCTTCAGCTCGTGGTGTTACAACGACATTGCTTCTGTCTCACTTTCAGAAGATGATCTTTTCCTTATTCTCTTCCCACATCCTGGATATTCTGGTATAGTCCTTCATGTGCCAACAACATTCAAGTTTTAAGAATGACTTTAAAGCTGTGTAGAATAATAGCCAGAACTATTACATTTACTAAGAATTCACAAGGTTCTTCACATAGAGCTTATTCAAACTAATTATTGATGTGTGTGAATCTACTGAAATGTGATGACTTACATAATGTGGAAGTGCATAAATTCTCCATGGGCCTTGAATTCTAATTAGTATATGGATATGTGTAAAAATCAAAAAGGAAATAAATTTATACAGATTATACTTATTTATTCCATTATTTTTATATATGTAGAAAAAGTTTGTATTATTTTTGATCTTGAGACAAGGCAGTGCTGACAGAGATATAAAAGTGGCCAGCTAGAAAATTATGTAAGAAATTTGATCATATAACTCGTTGATCATTTGTATATGACTTGCTAAATTTTTTTTAATTAAACAAGTATTGAACACATAAGTTATTTTGAATATTTAAAGAATTCAGAAGTCTATAGCGTAGAAAGTGTAAGTTAATTTTTATGTTCTAGTTTGCTATGAATTTCTGTTTTTTAAACATGAATGGGCATTGATTTTTCTAAAATACCATTTTGGTATCTTACTGAAATAATCACATGGCTTTTCCCCTTTAACATTTCAGTGTAATAAATTACATAGAATGATTTCCTAATATTGAACCGCTTGTTTACCTGGAATAAACAGTACTTCCTCATGTTGCGTTATTCTTTAATATTTTGTTATATTCAACTTGTTAATACTATACTTAGGACTTTCTCGGGCATGTTCAGGAATGATATAAGCCTAGAGTTTTCTTTTCTTTTTTTATACTATATCCTTGTCTGGTTTTAATATTAGAGTTATACTTGTCTCAAAGAACAAGTTGGGAAGCTTTGCATCTTTTCCTGTGTTCTAGAAAAGTTTATACAACATGACAGTTCCTTGTTAGACTTCTTTTGTGAAAGGAATTGGCCTGGTGTATTTCTTTTGTTTGTTTCTTTGTTTTTAATAACTTTTTGATGATTGAAAATTTCAAATATATACAAAAGTAGAGAGTATGACATAATGAAACTTGATGAACCCACCATCCAGCTTCAACAATGATCAACTCAGGGTCAGTCCTGTGAAATCTATTATTTTAAATATTGTTTTGAAGCAAATCCTAGATACTACACCATTTCATGTGTAAATATTCCAATATGGATCTCTAAGAGATAAATGCTCTTTATTAAAACATGTCCGCAACACCATATCAAACAAAATAACAATACTTCTGTAATCAAATCAGTGCTCAAATTTCCAATTGTCTCATGAATCCTATTTTACAATTTGTCTGTTTGAGTCACGAAGTCCACATATTTTAATCTATGAGTTTTTCTTTTATATCTTTTATTTCCTTGTGATTTACTTATTGAGGAAATTAGGTTGTCAGGTTTCCTATGACCTGAATCAGTGTTATCCAATCGAAATAAAATGAGAGCCACATGTGTAACTTCTAATTTTCTAGTAGCCACAAGAAGTATAAAAGAGACAGGTAAAATAGACTTAATATATTTTATTTAACCTAGTATAGCCAAAATATTATCAATTCAACATGTAATCAATATAAAAAATTAAATTATTAATGAGGTATTTTATATTCCTTTTTTTGGATACAAATCCAGTGTATACTTTACCCTTACATCACATCTCAATTCTGACTAGCCGCATTTCAGGTGCTCAATAACCTCACGTGGCTAGCGGCTGCAGTACTGGACACCGCAGGTCTGGGTATTGCTGAATGCATTTCTGTGGCGTAGTTTCACAACTTCCTCTAGACTCTGTAGTTCCTGTAAATTGGTAGTTCCTATAAATCTAGAGGCTTAGATGTTTTATTTTGTTTATTTTTTTTGCAAGACTACCTCGTAAGTGGTCTGTTCTTCCATTGGGAGGCATATATGTCTAGTTGTCACTCCTTTTGTAATGATGGCAGCCATTGATACTTAATGCTTAGATCTATTAATTCATTTGGGGTTATACAATGATGATATTCTATCAGTTCTTTGCATCTATTAGCAGAAATATGTCTATAAAGGGAAACTTCCTATCATAAAGTATTTGAGTATCTGAATATATAATTCATACAAGAAAATCAGAATAAATGCTTGATTCTTTTTTATTTACTAGTTTTCAAAATAATGAGTTGATTTTCTAATATCCTCCAAATTAGATCAATAAGTTTTATTATTATTATCTGTTCTAGTTATCCATTGCTGTATAAAAAAATTACACTTGAACTTAAAAAAATTTTTTCTTTCAGTTTCTGTGGGCCAGGAATTCAGGAAGGAGTTAGCTGTGTGCTTTTGGCTCAGGGTCTCTGTTGCAGTCTGATGGAGGCTGGAGCTGAATCAGTGGGTGGCTGGTGCAACTGAGGGCTGGCTGGGCATCCCTCTCTTTTCTTGTAGTCAAGGCCTTTTCAAGTGGTCACTCTACATGAGCTAGTTTGGGCTACTCACAATGTGTCAACCTTAAGGCAGCCAGACTGCCTACATAGTGGTTGAAGGCTTCCAGGGCAAATATTTTAGCGAGCAAAGTGGAAAGCTGCATTGCCTTTTATGCCCTAGCCTTCGAAGTCACACCCTGTCACTTTCACCATCCTCTCCCTCATGAGAGTGACGATTAGCCTTCTGGTCATGTATTATTTATCTACTGCTGCATAATGATATTACACAAGTTTAGCAGCCGAAAACAACGTGCATGTATTATCTCCCAGTTGTGGGTCAGAAGTCTGGGGATGGCTTAGCCGGGTCCTCAGCTTCATGGTCTCACAATGCTATAATTAAGAAATTGGCCAGGGTTTTAGTCTCATAAGAGGCTCGACTGAAGGAGGATCCACTTTCAAGCTCATATAGCTGTTGGCAGCAATCCATTTTCAAGGACTGACTGTTGGACTGAGGATCTCAGTTTCCTTTCGGCAGCTGACTGGAGGCCACCCTTATTCCTTGTCACATGTACCATCTCCATTTGGCTGCTTGCTTCCTCAAAGCCAGCAAGGGAGAAAGAGTCTCCTAACAAGATGGGTTACAATCTTATGGAACATAATCAGGTACATGTAATCATGTCTATCTACGTCACCTTTGCCATATTCTATGAGTTGGATGCAAGCCTGGTTCCCACCCACACTCAAGAGATGAGGCTCACACAAGGGCACTTTGGCTTTCTTTCAATTCGCAGAGTATGCCATGATATGATCTGTCTCAGGGCATTTGTGTAAGTTATTCTTCTTCCCCAAATACCCTTTTCTTCTCCCCAAGTTTACCTAGTTAATTCCCACTCCTCCTGCACATTTCAACTCTATCCTAGTTGCTCTCTTGGTGTCTTGGGAGGGATTTGGGGAGATTTAAAACTATGCTGCCACTGTGTTCTTCCCCCAGAGCATTTGGTTTGCAGCAGATTTTTGGATACCTTCTAAATTTCTTCTGTGGTTTTTCATCTATTCAGGTTCTCTCTCTCCCTCTATCTCTGTCTCTCTTTAAAAGTTTTATGTGTATTTTCCAACAAGCTCATTCACTTCATAGAAATATTGGTCTTTAGTAATCTCCAAAAGTTCAAGTTAAAACAAATCTCCTTCATCTTTATAGTTGTCTCCCTTCCTAATCTGATTTTTTTGTTGTTTCTTTTATTATAATCAGACTTGCCAAAGGTCTGTCTGTTTCATTGCTCTTTCAAGAAAATAACTTGTAATTTTACTGAACAATAAATTTATTTACTAAATTTTTTTTACTAAATTTTTTATTTACTAAATTTACTAAATTATTTACTAAACAATAAATTTATTGTTCAGTACAAAAATGTTAATAAATTTTTGATATTACTATTTTATTAATTACTTGCTTTTACTTTCTTTGAGTTATTTTGTTTTTCTTTTTCTAGTTTCTTGAGTTAATTTGTTTTTACTCTTTCTTGATTTTTGGTATATTATATAAGTTGATACATTATCCCCTAAGTACTACTTTGGATATATTACTTAAGTTTTAGATCATTATTTCTCATTTTTAGTTTATTTAAAAAGTTTGTAACTTTAGTTTTAATTTCCTCTTTAAGAATTGTTGAGCAACATTTGAAATGTTTTTTATTACCTTGTTAATCTCTAATTTTATTTAATTCAGATCAGAGAATCAAGACTATAATTTTTGCTTTCAAGAATTTTTTGGAATTTGAGATATTTCTCTTTGACTTATGTTTAGTTTTTACAGTTATTCCATTGGTGTTTGAAAACAATGCGCATACTCTTTTTTTTTGAAGGGAGTTAAATATATATTAGATCAAGTTTAATTATATTATTCATATTCTTTACATTATTTCTTAAGTTCTGTTTACTTGATCTATCAATTTCTGAGATATATATATATTTTTAAGTCTCCTACTATGTTAGTACATTTGTCAATTTCTTTTTGTATTAATAATATTTTCAATTTATACTTTAGAAGTTATGTCAGGTAAAAGTTTTGACTGTTCTGTTTTTGTAGATTGTTCTTTTCATCAACATAAAATATTCCTCTTTTTCCATTTAATGATTTTTCATCTTGAAATTTATTGCATGTGAAATTAATATCACCATATTTGCTTTTTCTTATTATCATTTACCTTGGATACCTTTTTTCCAAAACTTTATTTCTATTGTTTGGGGTCATCTCGTTCTAGATATGTCTCTTATAAAAAGCATACGACTGAATTTTTAAAAAATACAGAGCTTTTTCTGTCTATTGACAGAGGAACTTAATCCATTTATATGGTTGGAACATATCCTGACATTTTCTTTTGTTTCCCATCCACTATTCTTTCTTGTTGATTTTTCTTTTCCCTCTGAAGATCAAGAGAAAATCCTAAAAGTTCCCAGAGGAAAAAGAGAGGTTACCTACAAAAGAATAAGAGGCAGAATGTCAATGGACTTGGCATCATCAGTACAGGATACTGGAAGACAGTAGAACAGTGTCTCTAGTTCTGAGGGAAAATTATTTTTATACTGGAATTCTATAGTCAGCCAAATGTCAGCATTCACATGTAAGGGGGGAAAAAAAGACATTTTTGAACATGTCGTGATTCTACAGGACTCAGGAGAAGCCACTGCTGCCCACTGCTCAGTACGGGCATGGGGAAAACCATGCTGAAAGGATCCTCTGGCCCAGCTCTTTCTGCTGCAGTCTTTTGTATTCTTGCCCAACTGTGCTCCTTATATCTGTGGATCCGGAGCTTGCAGCAGGGGCCAGCAACCTCAGGCCAAACCCACCCTGCCGCCTGTTTTTTTTTTTCTTTTTGTGAGGAGGATCAGCACTGAGCTAACATCTGCCAATCCTCCTCTTTTTGCTGAAGAAGACTGGCCCTGGCCTAACATCCATGCCCATCTTCCTCTACTTTATATGGGATGCTGCCACAGCATGGCTTGACAAGCGGTGAGTCTGTGCGCCCAGGGGATCCGAATCTGCGAACCCCCCGCCCCCATAGCAGACCGCAGGCCGCCACAGCAGAGCAGGCGCGCTTAACCGCTTGTACCACTGGAGGGGCCCCATGCCACCTGTTTTTGTAAATAAAGTTTTATTGGAACATACCCGTGTTTGTTCATTTACATATCCATGGCTGCTTTCACCGTGCAAGGGCAGAGTTGAGTAATTGCATGACTCAGAAAACCTAAAATCAGGGCCAGCACTGCGGTGAGGAGAGAAAGGCGCCTAGGGTGCGTAGTAAGGAGGTGCTCCTTTTTAAGGCCGGCCTTGCACTTGCATGATCCTGAACAGGAGCCTCTTCTTAAATTTTGCTCATTAGCCACTTCTCTAGCCTCACTCTATTCCTCACTCTGCCTAAAACATTTACTGTGTGTCGCTTAACAGAACTTGTTCCCCTGGCTTACAGTATCTCTGAAATTGTTTGTATTCCTGGGATAGTTTTCTGCTTATGATACGGACCATGGTTTTCTATTTTCTGCTCTCTCTGTCAATCTGATCATTCATACTTCTTATTTTGTGAGATTCATTATTTTTTAAAACTTTTTTTTCTAGGTATTTTGGGTAGAAGGGAAGGTAGATCTATTTTAGAGAAATCTAATAATAATTCAGTCTAAAATATAGTATTTTAATATAAATTGCTATTCTTGTTTCATTTTTTTTCAGTTTTCTTATAGAATCTGTTATTGGGAGGTTTATCTTTTTAGATGAAATCTGACAGCACTGCAGAGGACATGGCATAGAATTATACATCCTTTCCCAACCACCTTTTGGTCCACTTCTTAAAAGGTTCATAAATATGTCACTGGAAATTTTATTCATATTGATTTTTTTCCTCCTCTGAGTCCTCTTATATTTATTACATGAGGCATAGAATTAATATCTTTCTTTACATCTTATTGCCTGCCTTGCACAGTAAAACACCATTACCGATTTGTTTATTTATTCAGCATCTACTTTGAGCCAATTGCTGTTCTAGGTGCTGGGGCTACAATGGTGATGGAAAAACCAATGCTCTTTCTGCTGTCATGGAGTTTACAGTCTAGCTGGGGAGACAGATTGACCAAATATTGAAGTATGGACCCTGGTAGGTGGTGTGAAAGAAAGATACATGAGGCTGCAATAATGTCTAAAAGGTGGTCTTGACCTGGGCTGGTAGTTCTCTGAATGCTTCCCTGAGAAAGTGATGTTTGAGCTGAAATCTGCAGGAGGAGTAGGAATTAATTAGGTAAACTTGGAGAGAAGAAAAGAGTATTTGAGGGAGAAAGAATACTTCATGCAAATGCCTTGAGGCAGGACGGAGCATGGTACATTCTGGACGCTGGAAGAAGGTCAAAGTGATCAGAGGTCTGACAGTCACTCCCATGAGGGAGAGTATTGAGAAATGAGGCTAGAAAAGGGGGGCAGGGGTCACATTATATATGATGTGAATTTGGGTCCTAATATTTAGAGCAGTTGGAATCTACTGACAGACTTTTAAGCAGGGAAATGACATGATCATATTTAGGTTAAATTAAACAAAAAGAAACCTGCTAACAGAGTAGAAAATTGGATGGAGGATATGAGGTGACCAGTTAAGAGGCTGTTATAGTGGTCCAGGTGAGAGTTGGGGGTAGATTGGACTGTGGCAGGATGAGAGGAGATAAAAGGAAATTGATTGATTCAAGAAATATTCAGAAGGTAGCATGAACAATTCTTTGTGATGGTTTGGATACGGGGGATGAGCAAGTGGTGGGTGGCAAGGATGACTCCCAAGCTTCTGGCTTGCTCACCTGAATGGATTTTGGTGCCATTTACTGAAATAAAAAACACTATAGATGAACTAAGTTGGAGGGATAGATCATCTGTTCAATTTGGGATGTTTGAGTGTGAAGTGCCTCTGATACGTGCAAACAAAGATTTCACATAGCTATCTTGGTCCAGAGCTCAAAAGAAAGGTCCAGGATAGATGCAAATTTAAGATATATGGTATTTAAGCTGTGGGTGTATTTGAGATTGCCTAAGGAGGTAGTCTAGAGAGCCTACAACTGAGCCTTGAGGAACTTACAGGCAGCATAGAAGAGGATGAGCCAACAGAGAAGACAAGGTAACAGCCACAAACGAAAGAGGAAAACCAGAAAAGCACAGTATCATGGAAGCCAAAGGATAAGAGTGTTTAAAGAAAGGATGGCCATCAATGTGGCTACTGAGTTAAGATGAGGGCCAAAGTATTTATCAAATCTTGTGACAAAAAATTATTAGTGATCTTTATGAAAATAGTTTCATAGTTTGGTAAGAGAAAAATCCAGATGGAATACATTAAGAAATTGGCAGGAGGTGAGGAAATGGTGTCAGCAAATGTAACCAACCTCTTTGATGACTTTGGTGATGAAGGGGAGTCTCCAGAAAGGGAAGTGAATTTAAAATATTTTCTTTTTCTTTTCTTGCTTTCATTCATTCTTTCTTTCTTTATTTTTTTTGTGAGGGAGGTTAGCCCTGAGCTAACATCTGTTGCCAATCCTCCTCTTTTTGCTGAGGAAGATTGGCCCTGGGCTAACATCTGTGCCTATCTTCCTCTACTTTATATGTGGGACTTCTGCCACAGCATGGCTTGATAAGCAGTGCGTAGGTCTGCGCCTGGGATCTGAACCTGTGAATCTCGGGCCACCGAAGCAGAGTGCGCGAACTTAACCACTATTCCACCAGGCTGGCCGCCATTCTTTATTTTTAACGTGAAAAAACTGAGTATGTTTAAAGGGGATAGAAGGATTCAGAAGAGACCCATAAGCTAAAGACCCTGGAGAGAAAAGAAATAATAAAAAAATTAAGGTTCCTAAAACAGATAGGAGAGTGTGGGATCCAGAACACAGTGAGCCTTGGAGGCCTTGAAAGGTCATTGACCTCTCCCAGTCTCGTGTCCTCTCAGTGCTTGGGACAATTATGTCTTCTGAAGCATTGTTCAGGTAGATGTATATTGATGACTGTTTTTTGTTTATTGTTTTTGGCTCAGTGAATGATAATGAAATGGAGCAGGACCATTTAGGTCATTTGCTCTTGATGTTATCCTAACATTATGTACACAGCCTTTTTCTTTTTAAAATAAATTTGCGGCATGTGCTTTTTAGGGGATGCGGTCCTTCAAATCAAGGACTCTTTGCCAGTGTTGTTTTATATTTCTCCTAGCTCTCTTTGTGGGATTCAATGTTTTGCCTAGAGTCTGGTTCAGATAGATAAATGGGAAAGACGAAGTACAGGCAGTTCTCGCTTTGCATCTTTGCTGCTGGCTCATCTGACACCACCAGTACTTCATGTCTCCCTGTTATCCTGCAGGCAGTGGTTTCTGGGTAGGTCCAAATGGTGAAAACCAACAGCACATGAGCAGTTGGAGTAATACACATGAAAATCAAGGGTTTATCTTACCTCAAGGTAAAGACATGGTTTTCAGAATACATTACATCTAAAGATGAGCTAATCTGTAACTGAAGGTTAGTAGCTCATCTTTTATCAGCCAGCAAGAAATATAAAGGCCCATTCCACATTAAACCAGATAAGACATTCTAGAACTAAGTAGAAAAATTTAGCACTTAAAAAGAAAGATGTCACTCTTGTATCTTTTTTTTTTGCATTATATCTTAGTGATATTATTCAGCTAAACAAAGGTGAAAAACTAAGAAAAAGACAGTGTAAGATAAAAGAAAAGATAGAACTCAGCAATAAAATTGCCTACACTCCTTATAATCATTTTATACAAAAGAAATCTCAGAATGACATTTGTCCAGTAGGCCTAGAAAGCAACAATCCAAATTAAAAGGGAAAGTCAGTGTTCTTCAAGAAGAAGAAAAATGGAATGACTTCGGTGTAATAGCTAGCATGAGTAAGAAGATGGAATCCATTCATAACACGGAGAAGAAGGGAAGTATTTCATCTCTATAAGAAAAATTAAAAGGAATCAGAAATACTAGAAAAATAAAAAGCTATACAAGAAAGCCAGAGTCCAAATATGCAATCTAAAACATGTAATGCTTTTCAATAATTGGTGAACAGGAAGAAAGAAGAATCCATTTGACCTTGACTCCAGAACATTCTTCTTTGAGTGGCACAGAGGTTATGATGTTGGTACTATACAGAAGAAAGGCACACTTGACCATGACTGCGCTTCTTCTCTACAACAGGTCACTGCTCCTGAAGGGCAGTTTATCCTTTCAGCCACGGCTCTCCCTAGAAGTTCTGGTAACTACTCCTTCCCTGGGATTACAAACCACGGGGAATCACCATGCCTTGCTGGTTTTCCCTAACTCTGCTCATGTTTTTGTAAAAAATCCCTTCATTAAACTATCTTCAATCACCTCTTTTGAGAGTATCTGCTAGTACTCTGACACCAGGAGAAAGAGAGTGAGATAATACTTTAAATTCCATTTAATGTTCATCCAGTGATGATTGCAGGCCACATGTGAGATGAGACAAGAGACATGAATCTCCTCTTTCCTCTGTCAGTCTCAGTCCCATGTCTACGTGCCTCTCATAGTGTGCTAATCTTGTGGCAAGTATGATTCTAGTGTGTGTTTGTTCGTTTGTTTGTTAGGAACAAATGGCTCCTAAATGCAAACACACTACCTTAGGCTTAAGTGAATAAACAGAAATCAATTCCCATAGCCATTATTAATTCATTTAGAACTGCTGTGCAAGTTACCTAAAAGCTCCTCTCCTGCATGTTGGCAAACAGATCAGGCTAGATCTGTCCCCACTGACCCCTCTGGAGATCTTGTGTGAGCAAAGCACAGTCTCCACCACCACATGCAGTGGCTCTGTCTGTCCATGTGCCAGAGGAAAAGCTGGCTCTGTTGGACTTACTGAGAAACCATTCAGTCTTGAGCTTTATAAGCTGATGAAATAAAATGCTGAACTTTCAATAGCCCCCAAACCACAGCATAACCTTCCAAATCAATCTCATCTTCCCATGTTGGGTTAGAAGGGACTTGTCAGATGTCACTTCTCAACAAAAGCCCAAATCCAGGCATAAGACTCAATGACTGATGATTGACTTTTCTGTTTTTCATGAAAACATCTCTCTTGGTGTTGAGGTCGCTCAAATAGTAAAGAGCACCGCTCTCCTTCCTCCCCACCTCAGATCCACTTCCATTTTGGCCTCCTTTCTCTCATTTGCTCAGTGCCAAGGCCTTTCTATGTCTGCTTCACCCAGTTTCCCAGGGGCAACCTCATTGCAGACATCAAAGTTTCTCCCCACCCTGCTTCCAAAAGCCCATGTGAATTGTGATTCAGTTGTGAAACAGGCAACTTCAAATCTCCCCAGTCTGGGTCCTTTTCTCCTTCCTTGGTGCCCCCTTCCCCATCTCAAGGTTCCAAGATCTTTTCTCTTGGAAGCAAACCCACTCACCAAAAAGGATTTTTTTTCCCAATTATTTATATTTGCTCTTAATCTCTATTCTAATAACGATAAATGTTTGTATTAAGCACATAGGCTTTGCTTTGTGGCATTCTAATGTGGTTATGGTGCTATCATATAATCACCATTTTTGACCCAGTGCGGGTGTTGCCAGACTCCATGGCTGCTTGTTGACACAGCATGATCATCTTTCTCAGTTTAGAGCAATTAAGGGCCCATTTCTACCCAGCACTAACCTAGTGCTGGTCATAACATATGCTGACCAGTGGTGTGCCAAGCATTGTGTGGGGTGCTTTATACATGCTGTTCCATTTAACATTCACAACCACTTTGGTGTTTTTATTATCCTCACTTACAATAAGAGATTAGCCTGTTCCTTCTTTCTAATGTTACTAAGTGTCCATTTCCTTCCTTCTCTTCTGAACATAGGCTTTTTTTTTTTAGGACAAGCATTAGTCTAAATAATAATAATAACTGCTATTTATTGAGCACTTACTATGTACAAGGCATTGTGGCAAACATTCTACAAAAATTACCTACTTTTCTCTTTATACCAATCCTTTGAAGTGGGAATTACCTTGGAACAGAGAGATTAGTCTTAAATTACACTTATAGCAAGTGGTAGAGTGGGGTAGACAGCTGCAACCATCTGAATCTAGCCCCCTAACACTAGAGTCTCCCTAGTTTCTATGTGGATCAATCAATACAGTGATGGACAAGTTCACTAAAACATCAATAAGAAATAAAATAAAATAATGATGTAAATAACACAACATGTCATGTTCATGTTGGCTAACTGCATAATAGAACATCTGTGGAATTGGAAAAGAAAAATTTCAAATATTGCAAATAGTACCTAATAAGAAAATTGGAAACACAGCACTCATGATTTTATCTGCCTTGAAGGTACACGAATTGCACACACAAATTCAGCGGTGCCTTTAGTCTGTGTTGGGTTCCCTTCCTGGTTTGTCCCTTCCCCCAGGGAAATATTAACAAAGTCTCCTACAGCATCTCCTTTAAAAATGGTTTACCCAGTAGATGCTTGAAATTCTACATAGCTGCATGGGACACTAGTTAATTGGTTTCGAGGCACAACTCTGATGTTTATAAACCTAACTTTGTGTAACCTCCAACAAAGATAGCCTGGCCTTGTACACTCAGGGACTAGGCTGTTTTAAATTAAAAGGGCCCTTCATCCTGTACCTTTTATGCTATTCTTTTCTTTCAATTTCTCTTTCTTCCAAGTTTCTTTTCTCTTATTAAAAAGTTCCTTAAATTTGCTACTCAATTCCTCTTTTCTGCTTCTTCTCAAATCCTTGCTCACTTCCTCAAAAATAACATTATAGTCATTCCCTGAGGGTTCTTCCCCGGTCCTGTGTCTGTCATACCGTCGTAAGTCAGCGGCCTCGTGCGTAAATTCCTATGTTCTGACTCTGACTTTGTAGAACAAGGTGTTTACTTTCTCTTTTCTTTCTCTACATTTGTTCTTATTTTTCATGTCATTGATTGTTTCTGTTATATGTTCATTTGTCTTTTTCAACCTTTTTCTCCACTCTTCTGGTCCTTTCATTGCTTCTGTCCATTTGGTTGGAAAGACTGAGTAGCCAATTTCTGCTTCTCGTTTTCTATGTGATCCAAATTAAAGGAAGTATTGATTTCAAGCCCGATCCCCTTTCCCTCTCTCACTTCTTCCCCCAGGGCTGGAGGCTTGGCTCCTGTTGGCTTATGGAACCCTTACTTCTGCTTGCATGACTGTAGAACAGTGGTTGTCAGATTGACCTGGGGAAATTTCCCAAATAAATATATCTGACCTTCCCATTTCTTCTACATTTATCCTGATATTCCAGGAGCGGGGTGATATGGGAAAGAGAGCAGACACAAGTTTTTTGACAAGGCCATATGTGCGATTTTCCTGCTGTGACCTTCTACTCTCCAGTCACTGATTGAGATCCTCCACTCTAGAAGCTCCCACTTCCTGGGTCAGAAATAGATTCCTTTGTTTAAGGCAGTATCCTGCCACTTGTTGAAAGTGACATCACTTTAGTAAGCAGTGAGTGGAGTGCTACTGGGGGCAAGATGTGAGCCCCTTTTCCATCTGCTGCAGAGTTATTCACTGGCTTGATGCAATGATTAGGGTTGAGCCAAGATTCATTTTATTATAATTAAGAGTAATTCCACATGCTGCGATAGAACTTACTTAAATTTTTATTGGAGACTTTTTAAAAAAATTCTGAGTTCGTATCAGACGAAGCCTCTGGCTCACATATAGAGTCTGCCCCAAAGTCTTCAAGAATTGGAAGTCTACTAAGTTAAAAGACAAATACTGAAACAAGTAATCTTCAAGCAATGTCTAGAGGTTGTCTACTGTTTTGGCTGACTTGGACTCAGAGCCTTGGATAGAAGTAAAAAAATGGACATTATCCATCTCCAGTGAAATTAAAGGAATCAGTGTCTGTACCTGATGAGGCATCAAATCAACTGCATTGTCCAGAAGAACAAGAACAAGAAGAACTTGATCTTTATTTGATGAAAGACAAAACAAATAGAAGGATGAAAAAACACATTTACTGATTGGTCTGATAATGATTCAGATGGTGAAATTAATGACCAGGATTTAAAAGAGATTTTGATTATAGCTGAGACAACACCCTACTTGAGAAAACATCCTGGATGAGATCACACAGGCAACCACAAGTCTCAGGCAAAAATTACATCTGAACTTGTTAGAGTTTTCAGTGATGGTTTATATTATTGTAAACAGAATTAATGCATGAAAAAGGATGAAAACAAACACAGCCATAAAGAAATCGACAAGTGTGATCTAAAATTCATATGGAAATTCAAGGCATCCAGAATAGTCAAAATAATTTTGGAAAAGAAGAACAGATTTGAAGGAATCACACAAATTTGAAGGACTCACATTTCCTGATTTTAAAACTTAGCACAAAGCTACAGTAACCAAGACAGGGTGGTACTTTCTTAGATAAGGATATAAGGACAGACGTTTAGATCAATGGAATAGAATTGAGAGTCCAACAATAAACCATGTGGTCAGTTGATTTTTGAAAATGGTGCCAAAACCATTCAATGGGGAAAGAATAGTCTTTTCAACAAACGATGCTGGGACAACTGGACAGCCACGTGCAAAAGAATGAAATTGAACCCTTACCTCATACCACATACAAAAATTAACTCAAAATGGATTTAACACTGTGATATTGTGATTTATAATCAGAAATATATATTTGGTCTTTGTCCCAATTTCTAGCACAGAGCTCCTGAAACCTTTGGAATTTCCTAAGTGATGAGAGTGATAAAGGTGTCTTTTGTCGTATTACCTCATCTAAGGATGGGGGCTGGTTGCTAGGAGGACCAACCATGTTTTTAGACGGTTGGAACTTTCAGTCCCACCCCCAACCTCGGAGGAGGAGACAGAGCATGGAGGTTGAATCAATCACCCATGGTCAATGATTTAATCAATCATGACTATGTAATGAGGCCTCCATAAAAACCAGAAGGACAGGGTTAGGAGAGCTTCTGGATTGGTGAACACATGGAGGTGCTTGAAGAGTGGCGCCGTCTAAGAGGGCGTGGAAGCTCCTCACCCCTTCCCACATATCTTTCTCTAGGTGTCTTTTCCATCTGGCTGTTCCCAAGTTACATACTTTCATAATAAACTGGTGATCTAGTAAGTAAAAATGTTTCTTGTTCTGTGAGCCACTCTAGCAAATTAATTGAACCTGAGGAGGAGGTTGTGGGAACCTCTGATTTATAGCCAGCCGGTCAGAAGTATAGATAACAACCTGGACTTGGCGATTGGCATCCTGAGTTGGAGGGGTCGTTGGAACCTCCAATCCATGGTCAGTTGGTCAGAAGCACAAGTAACAACCTGGGCTTGTGACTGGTGTCTGAAGTGAGGGAATGGGGGATAATCTTATAGGACTGAGCCTGAAACCTGTGGAATATGATGCTATCTCCGAGTAGATAGTGTCAGAATTGATTTGAATTCTCTGACACCCTACTGGTGTCTGAGAATTGTTTGTTGGTGTGTGGGCACCCCACCACCACCTGCCAACACACACACATTGGAATTGGGTTCAGGAATCCATTTTAAATACTTATAAATATAAGAGCCTAAAACTATAAAACTCTTAGAAGAAAACATAGGCATTAATCTTTGTGAACTTGGACTAGGCAATTGTTTCTTATATGATACCAAAAGCACAAGTGACAAAAGAAAAAATAGATATTGGAGTTCATCAAACATTAAAACTTTAGTATTTTAAAGGACACCATTATGAAAGTGAAAAGGCAACCTGCAGAATGGAGAAAATATTTGCAAATCATATATCTGATAAGGGACTTATATCTAAAATACATAAAAAACTCTTAAAACTCAATAATAAAAAGATAAATAACCAAATTAAAAATGGGAAAAGCATATGAATAGATATTTCTCAGAAGAAGATATCCAAATGGCCAATAGCACATGAAAAGATGCTTGACATCATTAGCCACCAGGGAAATGCAAATAAAAACCACAGTGAGATGCTACCTCACACCCACCAGGATGGCTATAATCAAAAGGACAGATGGTAACAAGTCTTGGCAAGGATAGGGAGAAACTGGAATCCTCATACCATGCTGGTGGGAATGTAAAATGGTGCAACCACTTTGGAAAACAGTCCAGCAGTTCCTCAAAAGGTTAAATATAGAGTTACCAAATGACTGAGCAATTCCAAGGTTAGTTATATACCCAAGAGAAATGAAAACATATGTCCATGAATGTTCACAGAAGCATTGCAAAAGTGAAAAGAACTCAAATGTTCATCACTGATAAATGTATAAATAAAAAGTGGTATATCCATATAATGGAATATTATTTGGCAATGAAAAGAAATGAAGCACTGATACATGCTAAAATATGAAAACATTATGCTAAGTGAACAAAGCCAGCCGCAAAGCCTGCATAATATGATTCCATTTATATGAAATGTCAAGAATAAAGGAAACCCGTAGAGACATAGGGCTGGTGAGGTGGGGGAGAGGAAATGGTAAGTAGCTGCTAATTGGTACCAGGTTTCTTTTTATGGTGATAGGAATGTTCCAAAATTGATTGTGGTGATGGTTGCATAGTTCTGTTTATATACACTAAAACCATTGAATTGTACACTTGACATGGGTGAATTGTATCACAAGTGAATTATGTCTTAATAAAGTTGTTACAAAAAGAGAAAACAATTGCTGTGCTGTTGGTGTAGAATAAATCCCTTAAAAAACCAGTTCTGAGGACATTTTCCTGCCTAGAACCTCAAGCCAAAACCATGACCGCAGGCTGACGGCGAAGTAGTGGTGGATGTTACACGAGAATGCTAGAGGAAGCTTAAGGAAAACGGTAAATTAAACAGAGTATAATTGAAAACTACCTCTCTCTGAATTCAAGAAATGTTTCTATTCTCAGCAGCAAGATTTTCTTTCTCAATTTTCTTACTTTGGCTTTGTGAAGTATAAGAAATCAGAAGGAAAGTGAGGAGCAGGGAAATGTTATTCCATCATGGTTTGGGGCAGAGAAAATAAACTTTTGCATCAGACAGACCTGTGTTCAAATCTGGACTCAGCTCCTTGTGGGGCAACAAGTGACAAAGGTACTCAGGGCCACAGCTGAGGAAAAGTGGTGAAGTCTGTTTTCTCACACACACTCTGGGAACAACTGGGTATTTGTTTTTTGGCCAGCTAGTATCCGTCGACCCTTCTTTTGATACCAGTATCCAGAAATTTGTTTAGGGGAAATAGCCTCCTCCTGTATTTTTGGTGTATTTGGATGAATTCCTGGTTTTCCATATATGTGCCTCTAGCATGGCTGATCAGCACATTCCATGGTTTAGGGATGGAGACAAATGAAATTTAGCCACTGGGATTAAGTTTAAGACCTGTGTCTGAGTTGTTGAAGCGGAGTTCTCTTTGCTGCTGCTGCTGAATTGAATCTGATGGGTGAATGTCCGGAGCTGCTCAATCTTTTTGGCCATACAAAGCCTGAGAGTGTGAGCAGCAGGGAGACATAGAGCAGAGGAAGGCAGAGGGTCTGGACCTTGGGGACATTATAGATGGCTCTTGTTAAAACCATGTTAGCATCAGCCCTGGACTTTTCAGTTCTATAAGTCAATACATTTGTTTTTAAGCTTAAAACAAGTAAAAATTGACCTTTCAATTATCTGCACCCAAGTGAACACTAAAAGTAACATTATCTACTGTTCTAGTCAGTATGGCTGGGTAACAGATGACCCCCAAACTTCATGTTTTAAAATAAGAAAACATTTATTTTGCCACAGTCTGGGCAGGGATTAGAAGGGGTAGTTTATTTGTGCTCTATTTGCTATCAGCTGTGGTGGTTTGAACAGTGGGGACTGGAATCACCTAGAGGCTGGAATCATCTAGAAGCTTGCTCACTCACATGTCTGGTGCCTGGGCTGAGAAGACTCAAACAGCTGGGACCAGAGACGTTGGGGTCCTTTCTCTCTCTCTCTCTCTCTCTCTATCTCTCTCATTCTTTCTCTCTCCATAGTCTCTCCATGTGATCTCTCCAGCATGGCAGCTTCAGGATAGCTGAAGTTCTTGCATGTCAGCTGAGGACTCCCAAGGCACATGTTCTGAGGGAGAGAGAGTTGGGGAAAAGCACCATCATCTTTTGTGTCCTAGCCTCAGAAGTCATGCAGAGTCACACCCACCATAATCCAAGGCCCACCCAGATTCAAGAGGAGGAAACCTAGACCCCATCTCTTGATGGAGGAGTGTCAACATCACACTCTAAGAAGAACATACGGATTGGGATGTATTGGTGTGGCCATCTTTGAAAATACCATCAGCCACAATTTGTGGGGTATTTGTAAAGATTAAATGAGAAATTTTTCAAAAGACTGTATTATAAAAATATAATATAGAGCCGAAGACTGAATGGGCTTAATTTACTTATTTTTGCAGTCATGCTTGAGTATTAAGAGAGGGTGCAGAACGGGCCCAGCCTCTTCTCTTGGTTCAAAATTCCTGTGGCCGAAATTTTACTTTATTAATCCCATGACTGGAGGAAACTGCCGACATCAGTGCTCCTAAAATGTATCTTCAACACTTTTTTGAGAAGTCACTATAAGTATTTTGGCAGTTAAAGCCATAAAATCAAAGTTACAAAGTATCAGCCTATGTTATCTACTCATATAAAATATGAATCAGATTATTGCTCAAGATTAAAACAGAATGATAAAATGAATAAAGCCATGGCAAACGTAAAATCTGCTGACGAGGCAATTGCAATTAAATTGATTGACTAGGTTATAGAAATAAAAAAAACCCTTTAGCTTTGAAGTCTAAAATAATCCAAAGGACCAGCTCTCCAACTTTGTAAAAGTCATTTTGCCCCCTCTAAACTTCAATTTCTTTGTGGACAAAACATGGAAGTTGGATTAGCAGTTCTTAACTTTCACGGGGAGGGTGTCAGACTTCTTTCATAGTCAGATGAAAGTTCTCGGCCCTCTTCACAGAGAAAATACACAGACACAAACATTTTCCATATGATATCAGGGGTACGGTGTAGGAGTCCAAGTTTAAAATTCCCGGGCCCCTCACTCTCTCTATCTTCTTATTCTAAATCCTGTGATTGAGGATAGTTGATTTTGGCACAACTGTCATGTTTCTCAGCTCTGGAAGGAATCTCAGCCCTCCTTGAGTTCACTGTCAATGCTCTGACGCAGGGCTAGCTTCAGGAGGTATTACCTGTGCAGTCACCCACGGCCTGTGCTCAGGAAAGTCTCACCTTTAGTTTAATGCTCTTTTGCCGCCATTTGACATTCTTAATAATTTTTGGAGAAGGAGGCTCACATTTTTGCACTGGGCCCCACAAATGATGTACCTGTTCCTGCTCTGGCCACCCTGAGTCTCAACTCTCCCCGAGTTTCACATTCCCAAGAAGTGGTCTTCCAGTCTCTGTGTGGACTCATAGAGCAAGGAGGAGCTCGACACTTTCCGAGGCAGCCCGTGTCAGTTCTCGGCTGGCTGAATGGCTGGAAAAGTTTTTATGTTGTGCTGCACTCCACCTCCCTCTAACCCCACCCATTCATCCTAGTGTTCTGTGTCTCATGTGGTAAGTTCTTTTCAACATAAGAATCTTTTATTTGAAGAAAGCCACCATTCCCCACCACCTCAGAAGAAATCTAATAAATTCATGAATCGAATCTTCCCTTGTTTGATTGATTCATGGAAAGAGAAAGGCTGTGGAAAGCTCACGTGAGATGAAAGATCATCCGAAAGTGTCAAATACGAAAAGGAAATAAAATGATTAGGATCGATGCCCTAGGCCGAAAAATCAGGGAAGAATTACAGAGGAGCAGCAGGGTTTGTGCTGCTGAAATGGAAACAAGCCTTAGGTCTTTTTGCATCATAAAAAAAAGTCCCCAGAGAATGAACTATGCTAATACAATTTGTTCTCATTTTGAAATTAGAGGTGTTAAGCAACAGATTTCTTTTTTGCAAGGAAATGACTGAGCTTTGGTCATCTCTGAGGCTTTTTGCTTTTTAGGTGAGGAAGATTGTCGCTGAGCTAACATCCGTGCCAATCTTCCTCTATTTTTTGCACATGGGATGCCACCTTGGCATGGCTTGGTCAGCAGTATGTAGGTCCGCTCCCAGGATCCAAACCCGTGAACCCTGGCCGCAGAAGCGGAGCGCATGAACTTAACCACTATGCCACTGGGCCAGCCCCTTGAGGCTTTTGTTTTTAAATAAGTATCTTAAACAAGCAAGTAATATGAATAAATAGGCTTTAGCACCACCAGGCCAAAATACGTGTATGTATTATGTGCCCTGACGGAGTATGACCTTCTTAGGGAGAGACTTACATTTTATTCACTGTGCTTGTTCCTCTCTACTCTGGGATATGGCACAGTGCCTGGCATGCGGGAGGCTGTCAAGAAATGTTTGATTCTGTAGTGAATGTTTCTGTGTCTGGAGAGAGAGGGTGGCCCTCCTGCAGGCACAGGTGTGCAAAGATGATTCTCCATGTCGAGGGGATGGAGGGACCAACGCTGACTACCACACACCTAGTGGTTCCCTTCACTGGGCATCAGTTCTGACAAAGTGGGAGGCGGGCAGGGTGCGGAAGCCGAGAGGAGATCTTGGGACAGCATTAAGGATGACTTTTTCCTTTTGTATGGTCCTCATCACAAAGAGAAAGGCAGAACCCACTGTTAATATCCCTACAGAATTGTTTCTGGGAATATAAATTTGCAACGGTATTTTTTTTTTTATAATTTTTATTCATTTATTTTTCCCCCAAAGCCCCAGTAGATAGTTGTATGTCACAGTTGCACATCCTTCTAGTTGCTGTATGTGGGATGCGGCCTCAGCATGGCTGGAGAAGCGGTGCATCGGTGCGCGCCCGGGATCCGAACCCGGGCCGCCAGCAGTGGAGTGCGCGCACTTAACCACTAAGCCACGGGGCCGGCCCTGCACGGGTATTTTAAATAGCACCATCCTCATACTCAAATTCTGCATTTTCAAAATAACTTCCTTTTAGTTATACAATTTCTACATACAGTCTGGCTAGCAACTTGTTCGCTATTCATTCTTTGTTCCAGCTATCTATTAATGATTTTATAATTTTAAATTATTTAGTGTATTTTATTTTTTATTAGATATCATATGGGTCAAAATGTAAAAAATGTAAGAGTATACAGTGAAAAGTTTCCTCTCACACTGTACGCTGGCCATCCAGTTTCCCCAGAGGCAACCAGCATTATTAGTTTCTCGTCTCTCCTATCTCAATCTTTGCTGTGAGCATGAACAATTAAATATCACTTCATTTCCATTTTACAAAGAATGGGGCTATCACTAACATTGTTTCGTGTGTGTGTGTGTGTGTGTGTGTGTGTATGCGTGTGTGGAGGGGGAGGGTAGAGACTTAGACTTGTCTTCCCTTTTATGATTTTCTGCTTTGATCCCTAGTCTTTAGACTTGTAAAATTAGCCCTGAGCAGCCAGCGATGCATAACCATTGCTCCACCCCTCTGTCCCGAGAGAGCATAGCTAGCAATGTAACAAAGTCTTTTCATGCAGCCATAATAAAGCAAATATTACTGCACTGCAGCAGGACTTCTCTGAGTTATTTTCCATTCCTCTCTCAAATATTAATCTTCAAAGTCACTACAGCAAAAGCTTTCTCTGACAAGATATCAAGAGATGAAAATTTTAGCTTGTCTGTCACTCAAGTTAGTGGGATCTGTCGCTTTCTTGTTTCCCTCTCTTCTCTGTATTCAGAAAGAAAGTTGCTTTTTAAAAAGTTCACTACCAAACAATGATTCAGAACTCCTAAACCTTCTTATGAGGAGAATTTTCCATGTTTCATTTCTCCCCACACTTGTCCTCTCCAGGGTTAGAGGAAAGTCCTTGAGTGGGTTTGAGGGCAGGTTGGACTTAGGGAAGGACTTTACCACTGGATATTGACTAGATTCCATTATTTCGTGTGCCCAGAACTCATCCACTTCCTTTTCTGTGTCTTGCCTCCTCCTTCGAGGAACTGTCTCTTCTTCTGGCTTGTCCACGTGGTTCATTTGGGAGCAGCCAAGTTAGTCCAAATGTAGTTTATACCCTGGTCACAATTTACTGGTCCAGGGGTGGACACCAGCTCCAATCTGGGCCAATAGAGTTCCTTCCCAGGGAATTTAGACTTGGGTCTGACTCAAGTCAATCTCTTTCCAGATGGCTGAACCTACAGGTAACATGTAAAATCCAGGGTCTTTGGGCTGTCTGCTGTTTTGAGGATGGAAGAAATAGAGGCAGATGGTCTGAAGAGAGGGAGAGAAGAAAGTAGCAGAGATGACATGGAGAGCTATTGGTAGTGCCCTGTCCCTGCCTCCAGCCATTGTTGCTCTTGCTTTCCATGAGACATCTTAATCTTTTCTTGGTATAAGCTATTTCAGCTTTGTTTTCTGTTCCTTGCAACTGAGTCTAATAAATACAGAGGGCGTGGCAGCAACCACCAGCCCTGCCATCTACTGGGCAAGGCTCTGAGATCTACCTCAATTCCCTACAGCATTGTATCCCCTCTGCCAGTTAGAAGTTTGTACTCTTGTAAAAACTTACCTCAGATTATGTTTTTAACTGAAATATTTACCTGAAATGGTTTTTCTTTCATAAATGTTGAATTACAGTAGGTTATCACTGACACTTTGCTTACACGGCAGGAAAAACGTTGTTTGGGATTTTTATCTTCTATTTGTTTCCTCTAAGTATTTCCTCTCCTCCTATTCAAGCAAACCTGCAGCAGTATGCAGAGAAAAGCAGTATTCAGCAGTATTCTTGTGTGTGCATACACCTGAGCCCATAAACGAGGTGACGCTAAGTACTTCCGGGAAAATTCATCAAAGCCAAGTAGGAACCCCCACCCCACCCCAAGGTATCTAGGAGCAGAGGAAACTTATTTATCAGGCAGAGCCCCTGGGAGGTGGCAAGATGCCAGGACGAAATGTGGAAATGGCTTGTGTGGGGACTTAGGCAGCCACAGACAGCTTTGCTGAGGTTTGCACACTTCAGAGAGGCAAGGAAACAGCAGAGAGATAGCAGGATAGAGGAAAGCTGGACTTAAGGGGGCTATGAGGACAGGAATGGGGCATCTTGTTGGGCCATACCCAAGTCCATAACTATAGATATCTCAGTGGACACATGTGGAGACAGAGAACTGGAGGACAAGACGCCACACCTCCACCACGCCACCCAATGCCTTAGCTCCTTTGGTGCCTCCTGGAACTTAAGACAGACCCTTGGAAATGAAGACTCTAAATTGACTAAGAGTAAGTTTCCATCACCCTAGTAGAACGTAAGCCAGAAAGAGAAATTAAGTGGAATGATAGAAAAACAAAGCTATGTCTTTAGGTCACTTGAGTTTCTGGACTGAGATTCATACATGGCTACCTGTTATTACACTGCTTTCCTTTATATTTAGGGTAAACAGTGTATTCCCAAACACAACTATATTCAGTTAAAATCTATAATGATAACCTAAGAAACTGTTGTTTGTTCTGTTCATAATAACTCTTGAGCACTTCCATTGTGCCAAGCATTGTGCCAAGGACTTTAAATTCATTATTATATTCAATACTTATAATAACTTTAAAGGGTAAAAATTCTTATTATTAGCATTTTATAGATGAGAAAAGTGAGTCATTGAGATGAAAAAAACTTGCCCATTTAGGCATTATAAAGGATTCCATCCTATTTATGGTGATTGCTTCTTTCAAGCGACTATTTAGATAAGATATCTGAGCCAGAATAAGAGTTCTCAAGGGATTTCAAAGTAACTACATGTATATGAAGCCAAGATCATCATTAAGTAGCTTTTATAAATTGTTCATTAGCATGGAAAGGCATTCATTGAGGGCCAATTTGAAGCAGAAACTGTGCCAGAAACTTGGGTTAACAGTGGCATCCTCTTCTTCAAACAAGCCAGCTATGAGGGAGTTGTTAAAAGGCTTGTTAGGAGACGATCTGGATTTAATTTCTCAAGTGCACTAGCCATTAAGTCAGAAAACCACAGCTTTCAGAACTTGAAAGAACCACCAAAAATCAGTTTAGCAAGTCATTGCCTCAGACAAGCAGGGTGCCACTATCCTCCTTCTACTAATGGCACGATCAATTCCCTGGGTGATCAAGGGGTGCAGTGGGGACTAATTATCTTGTCTCTTAATATAGTACTCTTTCCACACTACCATATTGTCCCTCATTTCCTCCAGAAGAAAATTCTTTCTTTGTTTTTTTTTTTTGCTGAGGGAGATTTGCCCTGAGCTAACATCTGTGCCAATCTTCCTTCACTTCATATGTGGGTTGCCACCACAGCACGGCTGATGAGTGGTATAGGTCCATGCCCAAGATCTGAACCTGTCAACCCGGGCTGCCGAAGTGGAGCATGCCGAACTTAACCACTAGGCCACAGGGCCAGCGCCAGAGAATTACTTCTTTTACGAAAAATTCTTGAGAGGGTTCATGTTACATGAGATGACAAAAAGTAGAGAATGGAGATTTATATTATTCTATGTAGGTATTTGGATCAATCACAACAAAATACCAGTGTATTAGTCAGGGTTCTCCAAAGAAACAGAACCAATAAGAATATATCCCTATCTATCTATCTATCTGTCTGTCTGTCTGTCTGTCTATCTGACTGACATTTTAAGGAATTGGCTTACGCATTTGTGGGAGCTGGCAAATCTGAAATCCATAGGGTAGGTTGGTAGTCTGGAAATTCAGGTATGAATTGATGCAATTTTGAGTCCAAAATATGCAGGGTAAGCCACGCAGGCTGAAAACTCAAGCAGGGTTTCTATGTTGCCATCTTGAGGCCAAATATCTTCTTCTGGAAACCTCAGACATTGCCCTTGAGGCCTTCGACTGATTGGATGAGGCCCACCTACATTATGGGAGGGTAATCTGCTGTACTCAAAGTCTATTAGTTTAAATGTTAATCACATCTAAACAGTATCTTCACAGCAACACTTAGACTGGTGTTTGGCCAGGTCAACTACAACCACTGACCCATGAATCTGGAGAGGCTCCTCTAGTCCAGGGTGCTGGGTAAGTATTTGGGTAATTATTCCACCCAAAAAGCAGCATGGTCAACATTTTATGGTTTAAACAATGTCAAAAACATCTATTTATTACAGAAAGCCATTATTATGCTCAATATACTGGGAATCCCCCAAGTAGGGACTATAGTTCTCAGTAATCTCTGGTTTATATAATCATATAATCTTTGTATGTGAAAGTCATCTCTCTGAACTAGCGTTTCTTGGTACAGATATACTGATCAAAATCAGTCTCTGTTTTTTGCAGCTAGGAAACTGAGGCACAGAGACGTGAAGGGCCCTGGGTCTCAGAGAGTTGGTGGCAATTACAAACTCAAGTTTATTGACTCAAGGTTTCTTGCCAAATGCAAAATATAAAAAGCCGGTAGTAAGTGGTGAGGACTGGGGCCACGATTGTGATTGATTCTATACCTCTCCACCTTTTCCGTAGAGCTGAAGCTAGGCGTGATTGATGAGTAGATGGTAGATGCGTCATGGTAGAAATGGTAGCCCAGCTGGCTTTGTTGTGATGATGGTTGTGTGTGTGTAGATTATCAGCTGGTAGAACACTCTCCTTTTCTCCCTGTCAGTTTCTCTAGTGACAGCCCAGTTGCCAGCAGAGGGTGGTGGGAGGAGGGATTGAGTGGATCAATCTTGGGGTTTTAGGCAATTGCCTCCATTTGCTATACTTTGAGCATGAAGGTGGTAGGAATTCCCACTAGCTAGAAAAAAATGATAAGAAAGAGTATGAATTGATGATGGCATGTCACTTAAAAAGGAAGGCATCAGAATTAAAATTCATAGACAAATATCCAAAAGCTCTTTCCCAGGAGAGTAAAAAATCATTCTTTTATTGATTCTTTTTTCTTGGCTATTGGCTTGGGCAGAGGATTTAAAAGCTATGACTTCAAACTTGTTATGTATATATAAATATATATATATATATATATATATATAAAGCCCCAATGTATGAATTTCTTAGATTTATTTTTGTCTTTACATTAGAGCTTCCTGGGAACTTTTTGGTGATTCCATGTCAGATAACATCCTATAACTCTGTTCATATTTTTTTCTATGACAGAGTATCAAATACAGGTGCCAGTATCTAATTGATTATTCCATGTGCCCTAATGCTCTCAAAAAACTGTGGATAGAACTGAGACATATACTAAAACCATAAAATTATTGATAGGGTCAGATTAGTGATGGAAACAGTTTAAAAATGGTTTGTGGTAGTTCTTCAGAAGCTAATCTTGAAAATTAGGAGATCACCACCTATGCATTTTTCTCTTTTCTCTTTATAATTGTCATGGGCCCGTGATTTACCCCTAAATCCTCTTAATTCTCTTAGGATTAAGAGGATTTAGATATTTAATATCCATGGTATAAATCAGTTCTTGTTGGGGTTCTCACCCCTGCACCCTGCCTTAGGCCATCATGGTTTCTGAAAAATGCAGACAACAGATGCGATAGGCATATGCACATTCTTTAAACCTGGTGGCTTAGGTTGGGTTTCTTTGCAGCAGAGCCTGCAGCAGGAATTCTTATACAAGTCATTTACTGAACGAGTGATCTCTGGTGAACTCTGTAAGAGAGTGAGGGAAGATGGCACAGAGGAGGAAGCTAAGTAAGATGTGGTTTCAGCTGAAGTCTAGCCTCAGTCTGATCCCCTGGAGAGCTCTGGAGCAAGAATGACGCTACAGAATTGTCAAACATTAAGGTTAGGGGAGCTTTTTGTATCCCTGTATGGGTTAGTTCATAGCTGCAAGTTGCCCTGCGGGAAAGTGTAACCCCCCAGCCATTTTGGGTGGGTGGCACCACAGTAGTTCCCTCAAGAATGATGCAGCAGGTGGGGGAATGGTGCATTGGTCCAGTAAAGGGGATCTGAGTAGGTCACCAAGAATGTCTGTTATACCTAGGCAGACTTATTGTCCTGAATCCCTGCTTCCCTTCTTATTCTGCTGACCTTAGCTTAACTACCTAGAAAGAACCATAAAGGCATCATATATTGTACTCCCTTGAGTTTAGAAAAACGAGCTAGCTCTTGGCATTCAGTTCCCTCCAGTACCCTAACCCATGTAACCCAAACATCAACCAGAGTTCCTAGCTTTGAATCCCAAAATTTACCATCACATGCTCAAGCCTTGTAAGCTTTCATCTTCTCGAGGTTTATCAACTCTATACTCCATTGACAGGAGTTTCTGCTCACCACCCAGTCTTGGCTGGGTGGGCAGTATATTAGTTATCTATTGCTATGCAATAAATTACCCTCAAACTTAGTGGCTTAAAACAACAATAAACATTTATTTTCTTATAGTTTCAGTGGGCTTCGCTGGTTTTTTTGCTTAAGTTTTTTTTTTGTTTTATGCAGATGTTGGCTGGGGCTGCAATCATTTGAAAGCTTGATTGGGAATGGAATATTGCTTCAAAGGCGGCCTGGTCACATGGCTGGCAAGTTGGTGCTGGCTGTTGGTGGGAGGCCTCCATTACTCCCCATGTGGTTCTCTTCACAAGGTTTCTTGAATGTCTTCATGGCATGGTAGCTAACTTCTCCAGAAAGAGTAATCCAATAGAACAAGGCAAAAGCCACAATGAGTTTTATGGCCTATCCTCAGGAGTTGCACATCGTCATCTTGATCAATTGTTCACATAGTCCATCTGTGATTCCGTGTGGGAGGAGACTGCACAGGGTGTGAATAGAAAGAGGCAAGGATCACTGAAAGCCACCCTGGAGGCTGGCTACCACAGGGTAGTATATTCTTATATTCCTTCTCAATATTTTCCTGCCTTCTCACTCTGCCTGTTTGGTAAGAATGTGGTGGCTCCTTATCGCTCTACTCAAAATTTCTTTGTTGTGTATCCTTGATCTTTCTCAAGACTCTTACTTGAATTGAGTCAAGTAGAATGTGAAACCAAAAGTTTATTTAAATTAATCAATTTGAGCAGTTTCTAAGCTTTGAGGGCTGTCTACTAACATTGCAGAAGTTGGTGCCACTTCCATACTCTCCTTAGCTCCAATCTTCTTGATTATATAATCTTCAATTATGCCTACTCCCAGCCTTCATCATTTCCTGGAGAGTCCTCATTTATAAGGCATTTCTGTCCTGTAGCTACACTTCTGTTCTCTTCCTAAGTCTTCAACCATCCACTCTAGTGCTTTGTCTACTTAACCACAAAGATTCCAAAATGGAATCTCCTTCCCCCAAGGTGGCAATGCTGAGGCATGGTTGTATTTGAGTCTGAGTTAGAAGTGCAGAACTGGGCAGATTGGCAAGGGAAAGCTAGAACTAGACACCAGAGTGGCCCCGTCTCTGAAGAAACCAAGGCTTTTGACCAAAAGCTACCTTTTGCAATGTCAGATGTCAAGGGAGAGTGATTTTTGCTTTCACAGTGCTTGGATTTCAGAGCTTTTTCATTCTGACTGTATAGAGAGAAGCACTGCACAAAGGTTATATAAGGTTCTTTGCTTATCCATGTGGGGTTTGAGACATTAACAAGAATTTGGCTAAGCCTGATCCACTCTGCCATCTGTGGATCTCATTCTCTTCCCATTTCTGTGATGTTCTTCATCTGTTCTGAGACAGGAAAACTCTGTTGCACTGACATAGGCAATACTCCTAACCCTGCCAGCTCTCTTACAAAGTGTATGTCATTGGTCACTTGAGGAAATGGAAGGAAAAGTATATATTCTTTCTATGGTTCAAAACAAATCTCAACTAGAGATAGTAAATATTTTAGGCTTTGCAGGCCACATATGGTCTCTGTTACATTCTCTTTGTCTTTGTTGGTTTGTTTACAATTCTTTAAAATTGTAAAAACCAATCTTAGCTCTGAGGACTGTACAAACACAGGCCTCTGGTGGGATTTGGCCCATGGATTGTATTTGCCAATCCTTGCTATGTTAAGCAACTTACAAATGTAGCAATGGCTCCAACAAAATTGAAAAAGAAAACCACTTAAATACAATTCACAGCCATTTGAGAAGTAAAGGTACTGATCACTTCAAACAGCTATTAGAATCTCAAAATAAACAGTAAAGGTCTTGCTAAAAACAGGCACATGAAGTAAAAAGGACCAGGAAGTCAGTGTTATTTAGTAGTAGAACTTATTGTCCCAAACAGAAAGTCACACAGTTGTTAAGATCCTAATAATGTGATCATGTATAATTATTATAAATAAAATGCTAGGACAAGATGCAGTACAAGAAATTGAAAAGGTTCCACACTCTCAAGTAGTGTGATAAATTGATGTATTGATAACATGTTACATGATCTTGAAGAAGTTTTGTAAAATAAACTGAAAGACCGCACAGCTTCTTTATCTAAATTGATGAGTCAGCAGATTTCACCAATAAATGCCATGCTGAAGCATTGGTAAAGTTTGCAAGTAATTATAAAATTCAAGAACACAAATAATTGCCCACAACAAGCAAAGGCCAAGATATAACTAATATTTGGTTTCATATCTATAAACAAGAGGTCTGCCTTGGGAGAACAGTGTTGATATCTGTATTGATGGTACCTTGTCAATGGTTGGTTCTATGAGAGCTTTTGCATCTTATTAAAAAGAAAAATCTCCTCTTATTGTCACAACACACTGCCTTCTTCACAGAGAAGTGCTGTTGTCAAACATTCTTGGAGATGAAATGAAAGAAAGTTTTGTGGATGATGCTACAAAATGGCTAACGTTGATATACAAAGACTAATTAACTTGAGAATGTTTTAAAATTGTGGGAAAACCTGGGCAAAGACCACATAAATATCCTGCTACACACAGAAATTGGGTGGCTTACCAGAGGAAGAGATTTCAATAGGGTTTTTGAGATGAAACGTGAAATTTAGAAGTACTTTCAAGATAATG
This sequence comes from Diceros bicornis minor, assembly GCF_020826845.1. Classification (NCBI taxonomy): domain Eukaryota; kingdom Metazoa; phylum Chordata; class Mammalia; order Perissodactyla; family Rhinocerotidae; genus Diceros; species Diceros bicornis. The sequence goes on along the minus strand of NC_080742.1, from coordinate 12,022,101 downwards.
TTGGCCAGATTTTGCTAAGTGCTTTGAAGATGAACAATGGTTGCAGAAAGGAGCCCTCTCAGCAGATACTTTTCATTACGTGAACTAGTTGAACAAGTTTCTGCAAGGCCCTGGAGAAAGTGTTTTGACTTCAAGTGACAAGATTCTTGAATTTAAAAGATAACTGAGAGGAATTTCTGATGTAGGTGATGATGGAATAATACCCTCCTGGAAAACTCTCCTTTAGTAAACAACTATAAAACCTGGACATAAAGCAAAAAGTAATGACCTGAAGGCACTGGAGAGAGAAGAGAAGCAAACAGATACTGGTGAGGAATAAACACTTGGAGGAGGGGAGCTGTATGAAGTAAGCTCCCATGTCTGTGGCTTTTGCCTGGGTGCATGGCTGGTGCATGGTGATGATGATGTCAGTAGAAAATCCATGGTCTCCCTGGGAGGATGAATCCACAGATGATGGAGAGAGTTGGAGAATCCCAGAAGAGAAAAAGACAAAGAGGACATTCCCAAATTCTGTCTTTCAATTTCTCTGACTGATTCCTGAACTACACATGCATGAAACAGACTCAAGGCAGCTTCGCTAAAGACAGATGATCTGAACTGAGATTGGAGCTGCCACAGAAGAAATGGTTGCACAAGGTAAAGAAAACCACTTGTTAAAGAAAAAGAACAAAATCATGAGTTTACACAACTTACCATTCACAGAGTACAGGATAAATCAAAAACTTTCCAACATAAAAAGAACCAAGAAAATGAACATCCTCAGGAGAAAGAAAATCAATTGAGTCAGAACTCGAGATAAACTAGAGATTAGAGGTAGCAGGTAAGGACCCTTAAACAACTATTATGATTTTCAATGAAAATGATTTTCAATGAAATAAAACAAAATATGAGCTCAACGAATAAAAAAATAGAAAATTTCAAAAAAGAAATAAAAACAAACAAAACCAAATGGAAATTCCAGGACTGAAAAATACAATATCTGAAAGAAAAAATTCACTGAATGGATTAACACCTGAATGGAGATGACAGAGTAAATAAAGTCAAAGATCAATAATGATTATCCAGTGTGAAAAACAGAGAGAAGAGAGACTGGGAAAAAAAAGAACAGAACCCTTTACATAAATACCAAGTGGTCCAACATATGTGTAATAGGGATTGCAGAAGAAGAGAGAAAAAAGTTTAATAAAAAATGGCAAAACAATTTCCCCAAATTTGATAGAAGACAGAAATTTATAGATAAAACATGTTCAAAGGACATCAAGTAGAATAAGCATAAACAATCCCACATCAAGGCACATTAAGGTCAAACTATCGAAAGCCAAAGACAGAGAGCGAGTCTTCAAAGTATGAAGAGAAAACAACAACACATCACATATAAGGGAAGAATAATTTAATTAATGGCTGAGTTTTCATCAGAAACCATGGGAGATGGAAGAGAGTGAACAACATCTTTGAAGAGCTGAAAGAAAAAAAAAATATCAAGCCAGATTCTATATCCAGAGAAAATAGCCTTCAAGAATGAAGGTAAAATAAAGATATTTTCAGACGAAACAAGACTAAAAATATCATCACCAGCAAACCTACAAGAAATGCTAAAGGACGTTCCTCAGGCTGAAGGTAAACAGTACTAGCTGGATATTTGTGTCTCCACAAAAGAATGAATAACATAAAAATTGTAAACTTTTTCTTTGCTTTTTTCCTCTTAATTTCTTTATATGAATCATATAAGTATTCAAAGAAAAATTATAATCATGTATTGAATAATTTATAACAAATGTAGTATTGTATATAATAATTATAAAATAAATCATGAGGGGCATATGGAACAAATGGCTTCAAGGTTTCTGTATTTTATCTGGTTGGTACAAAATTAAATGTAAGGGGACTATCAAAAGTTAAGGACATATATTGCAATCCTAGAGCAACAACTAAAATAATAATAATACAAAGAAGTATAGGCAATTCTGGTAAGATGGAGTAAGAGCAATAGGATATACTCTCTTGCCTGAAATATCTAAAAAACTAGAAAAAATATATAATCATCAAGACATTGAGTATCAAGAAATAAAAGAGAGTGATTTCTAAGAGATGGGAAACAAAGAAAATAAGCCCTACAATTCCCCTAGCAGTCTGGAGAGAGGTTCCGGGCAATGGTGCAGGGAAGGGGAAGCCTGGAAGACCCCAGCTGCTCCCTGAGTCGAGGACCCATGGGCTGAGTAGGTGGAGAGACCAAGGCAGCTAGAGTTTTCAGGGCAGGGTGCCAGAGAGGAAAGAGGTACAGAGAGAGAGCAAGCACTCTGGAGATTGGCAGAGGGTATCCCTGAGTCTTCAGCTGAGTACTGATCAGTGAGTGCATATGTCTGAAACTAGCCAAAGTTGGAGAAAAAACTACCCAAAAGAATTAGAGGGAACATATCTGGAGCTAACACAGGGCCTGGAAAATTTCCTGTCCCAACAGCCAGAGGGGAAAATCTCATTATTTATGGAGAATCAGGTAAGATGTTTGGCTCTGTAGTCAGGAAAAAATTAGTTCTAGACTAAATACCGCTCTGGTTCCACCAAGGAAAGCTTAAAAGCAACCCCTGAAAGGATCAAACTGTTGCCAAGTAACTGAAGTGTATCTAAGGACAAAGATCAAGAATATTTACAGGAATACAGATTAAACAAGTTAAAATTAATAACTGGCATACAATAAAATATTACCAGGGTATTAATTTTCTATTGCTGCATAGCAAATTACCACAAACTTTCTGGCTGAAGACAACATCTGTTTATCATCTCACAGTTATGTAGGTCAGAAGTCTGGGTGAGTCTCAACGGGGTTCTCTGCTTAGGGCCTTCCATGTTTGTAATCAAGGTGTTGGCCAGGGCTGTAGTCTCATTTGAGGCTTAGGGTCCTTTTCAAGTTCATTTGGCTGTTGGTAGAATTCATTTCCTCACAGCTGTAGAACTCATGAGATCACGTCTTCCTCGAGGCCATCAGAAACATTTTTCTGACTTTCTCTGTCTCTGCCTTCTAGATTCCTTGTTAAGAGCTCACCTAAATAGGTCAGGCCCACCAAATACAATTTATCTCTTGATTAATTCAATTGATTTCAGACTTACATTTCATCTGCAAAATTTCATGTTTCTTTTGATGTATAATGTAATATAATTATGAGAATGATATTTCTTCACAAAGCTAGGGGATTATAAAAGGGCATTGGTCATTGGGGTCATCTTGCAATTATGCCAGCTACACTAGCTGAAAAGCAGCGGAAAACTATGACCCATAATGATGAGAAAATTCAATGGATTGAAATCAACTTAGAAATGATACAAATGATAGAATCGGTAGACAGGGATATTGAAATAGTTTATTATGGCTATATTCTGTAAGTTCAAGAAGATAGAAGAAAGATAGAACATGTTAAATAAGATGTGAAAAGATACAAATGTAGCTTCAAGAGATGAAAATTACAATGACTGGAATAAAAAGGGCACTGGATGAAATTAACAGCAGATTAGACACTGTAAAGGAAAAGACTAGTAAAGTTAAAGACAAATCTTTATAAATAATCCAAAATAAAATGCATAGAGAAAAAAGAATAAACAGAAATGGGAAAACTTTAATAGACCTAATATCGTGTAATTGGAGTCCCCAAATTTGGAAGGGGGAGCAGAACAGAAAAAATATTTGAGGAAATATGGTTAAATATTTTCAAAATTTGATAAATACAATAAACTCATAGATCCAAAAAGTTCCATGACCTTAGAGCATAAGAAACATGAAGAAAATTACACCAAGGCACTTCAAAATCAGATTGTCAAATCTAGTGGTAAGGAGAAAATCTTAAAGCCATCCAGAGCAAAAGACATGTGTAGAGGAACAAAGAAAAAAATGATAGCAGATGTCTTGGAAATAGCGCATGGGAGAAGACAATGAGGCAATATCTTTAAAGTACTGAAAGAAAAAAACCTAACAATCTTGACTTCTACACTGAGCAAAAATATCTTTCAAAAATAAAATAAAGGCAAAATAAATCCTTTGCTTCAGACATACAAAAGCTGAAAGAATTTATCTCCAGCAGTGCTTCACTAGAAGATATTTTGAAGGAAATTCTTCAGGCAGAAAGACAAGAAGACCAAATGGAAATTTGGATCTACACCAAGAAACGATGAACATTAGAAATGGTAAGTAGGTGAATAAGTATAACTTTTCATTATTTAAATTTGTTTAAAAGATCATTGACTGCTTAAGGCAAAAATAATAAAAATGGATCATAGGGTTTATAATATATAGCATTACATATATTATGTTATATAATATATATAATAGAATATATAAATGTATGACAATAACACAGAGGCCAAGAGAGGAGAAATAGAAACTCTTGTAAGGTTCTTATGTTATGTATGAAATAATACAACATTACTTGAAGGTAGACTGTGAAAGGAAGTTAAATATGGATACTATAAACCCTTAAACAACAGCAAAAATTAATAAGTAATTATAGACAGTAAGCCAACAAAGGAGAAAAATGAATTTGTAAAAATACTCAATCCAAAAGAACATCGAAAAATTGGAAGAGGGAACAAAGAGCAGATGGGGAAAATTGAAAATAAATAGCAAGATGATAGATTTAAACCCAATCATATCAATAATCAAATTAAATGTAAATGATCTAAACATTCTAATTAAAAGGCTGATTGGATATAAAAGCAAGATCCATATATATGCTGCCTCGAGAAAATCCATGTTAAGCATAAAAATATAAATAGGTTATAAGTACAAGGATGAGATTAGATATGCCATACTAGCATTAATTAAGTTTAAGCTAGAGTGGCTGTATTAATGTCAGAGAGAGCTGATTTTTAAAGAAAGACTAGTACTAGGGATAAAGAGGGTCATTTCATAGTTATAAAGAGGTTATCAAGAGGACATAATGGTAAATGCTCATGTACCCCAATATAGAGCTTCAAAAATGCATAAAGCAAAAACTGATAGAAATGAAAGGAGCAATAGACTAATCTACAATATAGGAGGAGATTTTAAAATCCTCTAAAAAAAATTGATAGAACACTAACACCCAATTGACCAAATTGACCTTTATATAAAATGTCACCCAACGAGAACAGATTACACATTCTTTTCAAGTACACAAAAAACATTTATCAAGATGGAACATATTCTACACCGTAAAAGTGTCTCCATAAGATTAAATGATTCAAATCATACTAAATATATGGTCAACCTTAAAAATGAAATACAGGCATACCTTGGAGATTTTGCAGATTCCGTTCCAGACCACGGCAATAAAGCGAATATCACAATAAAGTGAGCCACACAAATTTTTTTGTTTCTCAGTGCACACATAAGTTGTTTACACTGTACTGCAGTCTATGAAGTGCGCAATGGCATTAATGTCTTAAAAAACAACGTATATACCTTAGTTAAAAAATAACTTTATTGCTAAAAAAATGCTAACCATCATCTGAGCCTTCAGTGAGTCACAATCTTTTTGCAGGTGGAGGGTCTTGTACAAAACACGATATCTGTGAAGTGCAATAAAGTGAAGTACAATAAAACAAGGTATGCCTGTAACAAGGTTTTTAGCCAGCCAAAATGAGTTTTTTCAGGAATAGCAGAAGAATTGCAATTTGGGACAAGCAAACTATGGTGAACCATAGGCAAATCTGGGGAGACAAAGGGAAGGTCACTGTTTATTAGGTTTTAGGAGGAAATTAGGGAGGATGGTTTTTCACTGGCTGCAAGCAGTGAGCAGCTTGTTGTTGCTGGATCAGAAGGAAATCTTTCTTCCTGCTGGGCTCTGTGAGCTGCGGTGAGTGATACATATGCTTCAGAGCCCTCCCTTCATGGCTTCCCAATTCTATTTTGATTTAGGTTTCCTTTGTTCATTTTCACATTTTCCCCTTTTGATAAAGATCTTTCCTTAAAAGCATCACTGACCAAAAGTCAGGTTATCCAGTTTTAGTGGAATTATGTTTTGTCCCTTGACTGGAAGCACCTTTCCTAGATGTTATGTCCTGTGTTAGAGAGAAAGTACATGACTGGAAACCATTTGAGGCCATATTTGAGTAACAAGGAAAGTAAAGGGGGGACCTCTCAGGCATTTTCACTCTTGAGATCATATCTTGTCAAGATTATAAGCATTGGCAATCATCTCAAAGCACTGAACCAACATCATTCTATTCAGTGCATCGTTTCTGTAGAGATTTGACAGGCAACAGGTACAAACTTTAAAAATAATTATGCAAAGCAGAATTAAAAGTAACATGACAAATCCAGTTTGTATGATGATTCTAAACCATGACTCTAGACCTGAAGGTAGCCAATTGAACAAATCAAAGGACCATAGAGAGTCAAGTGAAATTTGTTGTAACCAGCGTTCTTGTTCCCTGATCTTGTGTGACAGTTTCTACTTCTCTAGAGGTGTTTATCCATGTGCAACAGGTGGTATTTGATATCACACAAATGCCTCCTTATTCAGCAAGTAGGTAATCAAGGCCTATGCATCTAAAACTATTTTAGCCAATGAGTCAAGTGATTGTTGTTGGGCTGTATTGCTTTGGCTGTGGAATTGGCTAGCTTTCCTAATGTTAGGGAGAGATTTCTGATCATATACTCATTGGCACTTACTCTAACTCAAGGGAGAAAGGCTTTCCCTATGGAGGCAAATCTGGAGTCATGTATGCCCCTGGTTAGCTCCCGATTAAGATGCTTATGAAGGTTTAGTGAGAAAGATCATTGGGAAGCTTCAGATTTATTATAGATATTAACAGGGACAGTTAAATATCCTAATAAACATTGGCATCCCATTCGTCATCTCGCCAAACATTCATAGGCCCACTGAGAGTTCCATTCGCCACAAAGATGAAACCAGGTGGTGCAAAGAAGACCCCTATGAGCGTTTGATTGTTAACAGTGATTTGTCAACTGGGTCTTTTGAGCCAAGGGTCAGTGGTGTTTAGGGAATATTTGAGGAGACATAATCCTGTTCTGTGGATTGCACAAGGAAGGGTTGCACAAAAGCTACACAAAGAGGGGTTATTTTGTTACGACAAGCAGACAAGATAATACTAGAGGGACACTGCTGTTGTGGATAGATTGGGGTTTCTGGTGGGAAATTCAACAATCGGAAAGCTTTCTTCCTTTGACAATGGATTGGGAAATATGGATAAGAGCATTGTCTTTCTAAGAAAGAGGGGGAGAAAATAAGGCAAAAAGTAACAGTGGGAAAGAGATATACAGTCCTGATCCAGTCATCTTGGGGAAAGCTGTCTCCTTCAGCTGTCATCTGCTTCAAGTCCTGGGAATCTTCACTTTTAGGTCACCAGTTGGCATGCAGGTCCAGTCAGGGTTTGGTGCTTTCTTTCAGTGTGATCATGGATTTAAGAGTCTATTCCTTGGAGTTTAGTAGCACGAGGATTGGTTAACAGTACCTGATAGAGGCCTTTCCAATGGGGTTGAAGAGAGTGTTTCTGGAGATGTCTTTTCCAATAGAGAAAATCTCCAGGTTGTAAGGTGTGATGCTTAAAGTCTTTGTCTCCCAGGGGCATGCTGTGGAAAGATTGTTCTACTAATGTGTGGTTACTCTCAATGGATGAAATTTGGCCTTCACAATATTGAAGTATATCTCCTTTTATCAGCTGTGAATCAAAAGAGGCAGGAGCTAGATTCCTCAGGCGCCCAGTAATTATTTCAAAGAGTAAGAGTTTGTGGGTTCCAAAAGGAGTGGCCCCAAGGTTCAGAAGGACCAATTGCAATACTTTTGGCAAGGGTATTTGAAGGGTCTTTACAAACTTTGCCAATTGGGTTTTTTTTTTTTTTATAATTTTATTTATTTATTTATTTTTTCCCCCAAAGCCCCAGTAGATAGTTGCATGTCATAGTTGCACATCCTTCTAGTTGCTGTATGTGGGACGCGGCCTCAGCATGGCCGGAGAAGCGGTACGTCGGTGTGCGCCCAGGGTTCCGAACCCGGGCCGCCAGTAGTGGAGCGCACAGCACCCAACCGCTAAGCCACGGGGCTGGCCCATGCCAATTGGGTTTTGATGATGCTATTGGTACATGTGACTAGTCTCAGACTGGGGATAATAAGCACAGTGAAAATGTTGTAGAACTGGCCAAACGGCACAGACTTGTAGTACTTGACCAGTAAACTGGGTTCCGTGATCACTGTGAAGTTCAAAAGGGGTTTTCCAGGTAGGAATGAGCCTTTCCAACAGGACCTTAGTCATGGAGGAGGCAGTGGCCTGCCTACATGGAAAAGCTTTGATCCAATGAGAAAACATGCAAATCATTACCAAGACATATTTATACCCATGAGATAGAGGTAGCTGTATGAAATGCATTTGCCAAACCTCTAATGGCCCATTAGGCAATTTAAAGTGCCTGGGAGCAGTGTGGACAGATTTTCCTGGATTGTATTTTGGAAACACAACATTAACCCAAGAGCCAACATCTTCCTAAAAATGCTGCATAATATCTGTCTGATATTGTCTTCTGAGAATTCATTATTCGGAAAAGCAACATTAAAGCCTGTGCACTGGTATAAAAATTCACAATATGAAACACTTTAGTTTGCCAACCTGCTTCCTCACTTTGTCATCACCAGCCTGGGCATAAAGGTATGCCCTATTCACTCCTGTTAAAAGAGCACTGAGCACTTTTGATTCAATATTTTTTTTCTTGACTTGTTGAGGTTTATTACAGACTCCCACTATTTGAATCATTTTATTACTCTGAGGCAGGGGCTATTTAATAGTAGTGGGGTTGAACACTGAGAGTGTGGCTCCAGTATCAATAAGGATGGATAGAAATTTATTTCCAACCTGGAGAGTTGTTTCTCCAAGCTGGTTTAGAGGAAGCATTTGGAAAAGGCCCTGTAATTCCCTAGAGTCCCATCATTGGGAAGTGGGAAAACATTGGAAAGATTGGTTGGGTGACTGAAGATGCCTGGAGTATTTTTGTTTATAGCAGTCTTTTTTCCAATATCCTGGCTTATTCCAATAATGACTGAGGCCGGGAGGATTTTACTTATGGGCCTCCATCTGTTGAAGTTGGAGGTTAAGGATTTTAATGGTCTTTTTCTTAGTAGAGTCACCTAGGGTGTGGACTAATTGGTTTGCCAAATTAACTAAGTCTGGAGTGGACATAGTTTCCCATTCTATTCTGGTTCTCTTAACCAAGAGAGAAAGGTCCCCGTTTAGCCCATTAATGAACACAGAGTTGAAGCTGCCCGAGTGGATTTGTCATCCCCAGGGAGACCAGAATTCTCCTTAAAAACAATTTGGAGTCAACTGTAATAGATGTGCACAGGTTCACTGGGTTTCTGAGTGCAAGCCTGAATCTTATTCCAATCAACAGGTTTTGGGAAAGCCCTAGGGATTGCCAGGTGAAGTTGTTTAGTGATTGCCCAACCCAGATCATATAACAAGGCAGGGGGTTGGTCTCTTATTTGCAGTTCTAGGAGTTTTTCAGGATCATCCCGATTAGCTGTTTTCCTCCAGTGTTGGGCTTGGCCTTTGCCAATGAGCATGTGAACGAGCTGATATAAATCTGAGAAACCTGGTTGGTAAGTCTGAATTCCTCGGCAAATCAATGAGGGTCTTCAGTAACTCAAGGAAAATCTCTGACTGTGACTGATAGTTTAGCCTTAGTACAGGGGACACAGGAAATTAGGAGGTTAGCATTAGGACCCTCAGAGGGTCTGTTTTAAAGGAGTAGGTTCTAACAGGTGTGGATGAGGAATAGGTAGGGAGAGGTTGGAAAAAAAGGGATGTTCAGCGAGAGGATTGGAATGAGGAAGTTGAGGGTACAAAGAAGGTGGGGTAGGCGCAGTAGGGAAAGAGGAAGTTTTAGTGCAGGGAGCGAAGGGGGTGAAGAGGCCTCCGATGCCTTTTCATCTTCTTTCAGTTGTTTATTTGCCTCCGTCAATTTAGCAATGGTATTTTGTAAGGAGGCAGTTTTAGATTCCTGAATATGTAACAGCTAGATCTTAAGTTAGCACGAGGAAAGCCATCTTAGGGAAAGGAAGCAATATTGTAACTACATATGACCCTGACTCACTAGTCTCTGTGAATACATTCTAGCTTGCATGTAGCCTAGACAATTAAGCACCTCTCACTTTTGCAAAACACATGATCTGCTAGTTCTATGACTCTGGCTTACGTATATCTCCCAGCTGTGGTAAGACAGTAACTTTGTTCTACGAGTTCCCCAGGAACATGACGACCTCCAGAAAGAAAAATTCTGTGTAGGTTCCCATCAAGAATGACAGAAGAAAGAGATAATGCAGCGCCTTGAAGTTTGTCACACTGGATGCTAGACATCCCTAAACCCTCCCCCTTCCCTGCCCATTTCCACTTTATAACTGTCTCAAGATTCTGTATGATTTTAAGATGGATCTTTAGGACACTAGTCCACTATCTTCTGATTATGCTAGCTCATTGTATAAACTTTCCTTTCTCAACCACCACCTTGTTTGTAATTGATTGGCACCGGATTGTGGCGAGCAGAACGAGCCCCTTTTTGCTTGGTTACAAATACACTTGGAAGCCTCGGATACCAATTGAAATAGGCATCTCATTCAGTTTATTTTATTTTAGAGCCACAGTCTTCAAGTTTAGTTCTGAGAAAAACCAATTTGGGGGAGATCAAAGTTTCCCCATAAAGGCCATTGAAGTCTTAAAAGATCTTTGGTTAGGTTGGTCCATTTAGTTAAAAACGCACATGAGGAGAGACCTTTGCTTTTAACTTAAAACCAGCCAGGGTCCCAGAAGGAGGGCCATCCTGAAAGTGTTTAGAAAATTGGGATCCCATAATCTTAACTTAGAAGTTCAGAAAAATAAATGAGTACTCACCAAAAGGACGATGTCTTCAAGAAAACAGATCCCAAATAGTGTTGGAGAGCTTGACCAAAAAGCTCGAATCTGAGGGGAAACTTACCATACTGAAAGGAAGAAGACGACTCACGGAAGCAGAGAGCACAAAGGTCTCCAGTGGGTATTGCACGTGGTTCTGAGGGTTGTTAGTTCCTCAGGGGTTCATCCCCTTAGGGTCCCTTCCTGTGTGGTCGCCATGAAATGTTGACCTTAAAAATGAAATAACAAGGTCTTTAGCCAGCCAAAATGAGTTTACTTGGAATTAGCAGAGGAATTGAAATTCAGGACAAACAAACTATGGTGAACCATAAGCAAGTCTGAAAAGAAAAAGGGAAGGTCAGCGTCTATTAGGTTTTAGGAGGAAACTGGGAAGGGCTGTGGCGGTTTTCATTGGCTGCAAGTGGTGGGCAGCTTGTTGCTGGGTCAGAAGGAAATCTTTCTTCCCGCTGGGGTCTGTAAGCTGTGGTGAGTGACACGTGAGTGAGAGCCCTCCCTTCACAGTTTCCCAACTCCATTTTGATTTAGGTTTCCTTTGCTTATTTTCACAATATCCTCTGACCACACTGGAATTAAATTAGAAATCAATGGAAAAAAAAGGAGAGATCAAAGGGGAAATTACAAAGTATTTTGAACTGAATAAAAATGAAAATACAACATACCAAAATTTGGGGAAGCATTTAAAGAGAACTTAATGTGAAAGTTATAGGACTAAACACCTATATTAGAAAAGAAGAAAGAGATCAAATCACTGACTTCAGCTTGCACTTTATGAAATTAGAAGAGGAGCAAATTAAACCTCAAGTAAACAGAAAAAAAGGAAATAAAAAAGATTAGAGTGTTAATCAATGACTTAGAAAACAGAAAAACAACAGGGATAATCAATGAAACCAAAATCATGTTCTTAGAGAAGATTGATAAAAAGATCAATAAACTTCTAGATAGACTGATCAGAAAAAAAAAAAGACACAAATTACCAATATCGGGGATGAAAGTGGTAACATAACTACAGATCCTACAGTTGTTAAAAACGAAATATTATTCACTATGTCAATACATTTCACAATTTAGATGAAATAGACAAATTCTTTGATAGATACAAACTACCAAAGCTCACTTAAGAAGAAATTAAAAACTTGAATACTCCTATATATGTTAAAGAAATTGAATTTGTAGTTAAAATATTTCAACAAAAAAAATTCCAGGGTCATGTGGCTTCACTGGTGAATTCTACCAAACATTTAATGAAGAAATAACATCAATTGTACACAAGCTCTTCCAGAAAAGTGAAGAGGAGGGAATAATTCCCAACTCCTTCTATGAGACCATCATTACCCTCATAATAAAATCAGAAAAAGACGTCACAAGAAGAGAAAACTATAGGCCAATAGGTCTCATGAGAATAGATGCAAAAATTCTAAACTAAATTTTACAAATCCAATAAAATATTAACAGGTTAATATATATTTGACGGTGCCATCTTCGTGATTGGTTGGAAGGGTAAAGTGAATTGATAGAAAATGGAGAATCTCATGAACTCTCCATGAGGGTTTGGGACAGTGAAATGGTTGATGGAAAATGTAGGTTATGACAATGCCTCCACATGGAGGTTTGGTAGACAATGGAGATTACGACGCTTTCCCCTTGGGTGTGTGGAGGGGTGAGGGGGGTTGAAGGAAAATTGAGATTATGGCCATGCCTCTCCCCACATAGCCAGGGAGTGGCAGCAGTGGAAAGAATGTGGTGACCTGACACTGCAAGGCCCTGAGTTGGGTCTAAACAGGACATATTAACATGCTTGGAATGTACAGGGTTGGGAGAGCAGGGAGGAGGGCTGTCTGCACTGAGGCTTGAAAGATCAGCAGGAGTTTTCACCAGGCCAGACATAGAAAGGCCTGTAATAGCAAGGAGAGCCCTGCCTACACCCTGGCGTGATTAGCCCTCAAGGCTGCCCTTCTTCTGCCTTTTGGTCAGTCTAGCTGAACCCCAGGGCCCTCATCTCAACCCCTCCAGGGCTGTCCAGCAACCCACAGTCTCTCTCCACCTACACCAGCAGCATCTAGAGACCATGTACCAATCCGTGATATCTCCCCCACCCACTGCCTAGCTGTGGTTAAGCCAACTGGGGCAGAGCTCAGACCCCTAATGGTGCCCCTGGGTCTGCGTCTGCTCAGACTGTGCCCACAGTCTGTCCCACTGAGGAACTTTTTCTTTGCTACATCATCCTCCCTATTGGCCCTCAGTCATCTCTGTCCACCTCAAGCTCTCAGCACCTACCTTAATTGCCTCACATGTAGCTTCCCCTAATAACCTCACTCGTCTGGGGTCCAGCCTCACAGGATCCAGCCCATGTTTTCTCAAGGAGGGAAAGGACGTCTCCATCCAGCAGACGGGAAAGTGGGGTGCAGTCGCTGTGCGTCTCCCATGTTCCTGGTGGACACTATGACAGGCTGGTGGACTGCCCCATGACCTCTTTCATCAGCCACCTCCAAGAATGGAAAGTGGAAGAATGTCCTCAAGCTAGCAAGGACCTGGACAAAAAGAATCCAGAGTTACTTGTGTGTCCACCTTGGGGCTGTGGCAGGCAAGGAGCTGAGCGTTTTCATGTGCTCTTCAGGGGTTCTCTCCACAGCCCCGGGGGCTGGATCTCTCATCATGCCCACTTTCAGGGGCGCAGCGGTCACCTGCCTGAAATTATGCAGTGAAAGAGGGGTTAGGCAGAGAATCCATGCAGCAGCCTTCTGACTGAGGCCAACGCCCTCGCTCGGCCCTGCCTGTGCTGACAAGGAGCATCTTGACCTCACAGAAGCAGAAACACAAAGGCTCATGAGGCCATGACTCGGCACGTGTGAGCACCTTCTGTGTGCTGGGACCGTGCTCAGGATTGGGGATATGGAGGGGAACACACACAGGGCTGCCTGCTTTCAGGTTGCTCAGTGTCATGGGGAAGGGAGACATAATCAGATGGGCCCACCAACACATATATGATTACAATTGTGATAGGACAGTGAAGGAGAAGTTGGGAGGTGGGGTCTGAGCTAGCAGGCGGCCAGGAGGGCACCCTGGAGAAAATGACTGAGAGTGGAATGATGGGCAGGACCAGTCACGTGGCCGACACTCCAAGGAGAGGGAGGAGCACATGCAGAGGCCCAGTGGTGTAAAGAAGATGGGCCAGTTCTGGGAACTGGAAAAAAGTTGCTGCAGCTGAAGAGGAGGGGGCTTTAGAAGTTGTGGGCGTGGGCAGGTGAAGAGCCCTTTGCTGGGACTGCAGCAGCTGATGGGGAGATGCAGGCCTAGCAGACCCCTTCCCTGGGGAGTTGTGAGGTGGGAAAAGAGCCCTGGATCAGTTGGGGATCAGTGCATCTGCATATAACAAAATGCCGCCAACAATGACTGGGAAAAAGAAAGTGAAGTTCTCCTCTCTCATGTAGAGAAGCCTGGATTCTCTGCGCCAAGATTAGGGCCCTGTCTCCATCTTTCTGCTGCATCACCCTCCCATGGCTTCCATCTTCAAGGCACCACATGAGGGGGTCCAGCCATCACATGCACACTCCACGTCTGCAGGAGGAAGAAGACAGGGCAGTGAAGGGGCTGCTGCCTCCCTTCCAGATCCTCCTCAAAAATTCCACACAGCCTTCTACTCAAAACTTAGTCTCATGACCACACCAGGGCTCAATGGAGCCAAGAGACTGGTCTTCCTAGGATGGTTGCATGGCTCTGTAAGGAAGAGGAAGGAGGGGGTGTGTGCATTAGGACGACAGAAGCTGCCTGAACAACTGCCAACGCCGTACTGGCTTTCCCCACAACAAGCTCATCTGATAGTTTGTGGATGAATTCCTGGTCTGTAGGCAGGTTCTTCCCTGCAGGGACTGGTGGGAACACAGGCCCTTCATCTTCGGGAGCCACCCTCCTCTGCACCAGGCCTAGACTTGTCTCCTGACTGCTTTCACAGCAGTGACCACAAGGAGTACACTGAGTCATTCAGGTTCTCAGTCTCTCTCTCTGTTTTTTTTCCATTTGTTTTTTTTGTTTTATACTAGTAAAGCTATTGGTCTGTGTGAAGGGCTGTGCTCTGTTGATGGCCTAGACTATAAACCATTCATTACACACTTTTATTCATGACACATAGCACTGACTATGAGGTAAGCAAGATCCTAGGATACTGGAGGACACAAAGGGAATGAGATATGACTTTGACCACAATGGCCTCTATCTCTTCAGGACACATACAAATTTTGGTAGTTAGAAAGTGGAATTGGCACAAGAAATATTTAGATTATTTTGGGAATGAAAGGGATCAGCTAGGGTGCCTTTAGCTTCCTGTAACAGAATTTCTGGCCCAAAGTGGCTTCAGTGCAGGTGGTTATGATCTCACCAACAAGGAGTCCAGAGTCAGGGGACTTCAGGGCTGATTAATTCATCCTGTCAGCAAGGGCTTTCCTTTGCATCAGCTCCTCTGGGATTCTCTTTACCTCTTTCCTCATGGTGTCACTTTGGCTGCTACAGCTGCTAACATCACACATTCACCCTACCAGGTCAAAGGCAAAGACAGCAATAACTGATTCCTACCATCTGCCTTTCTTTAGTTAAAGAGATACAACTTTCCTAAACACCACCTGCCACCCACAGTAGGTATCCTCTCAGGCCCTATTGGCCAGAACTGGGCCAAATGCCCTCCTCACCCCCAACCAATCCTAGCAAAGAGGAAGGGGAGGACCTCCAGTCATGATTCATTCCCTAGAACGAGTCTACTTTCTTTGAGCCCATTGCATCAGGAGCCCAGACCTGATGAGCACAATTTACATTTTATTTTTTAGTATTATGGTTATTCAGTGTAGAAGAAAGAAATGACTGCTGGAGAAAATACTAACAATGTTTGCAACAGGAGGCAAAGAGGTCAAGCACCAAAAGTCCAGGTATAGAATGGATCGTCCTTGTGGATACAGGAGTCACGGAAAATGAAGACACAGCTGTAGTGGTGCCAGCATCGCGCAGGGCTAAAAAGTCTTCAACGATGACCACAGCGATGAGCAAGAGGCAGACAACTGCATAGAAGGGGTGATGGGGTGCTGTCCAGGAACTGTACTTCCACGTTCTCAGACGGGAAGCCTACTCCCTCTGTTGCCTTGGACCTTTGGTGTGAGGATCCTTCTTTCTCTTCTCGGAGTCTGGCCTCCTCGGTCCTTGCCCCAGGCCTCCTGCAGCCCGCCCATCCCACTCAATCTCCCGTCCTGAGAACCAGCTATCAAATGGGAGAAGCTGTAGGGGCAAAGGAAGCAGATGCAGCGTCAGGATCCAGGCACGTTTAGGGTCACCATGGAAACCCCTGGGCGAATCTTCAGCGACGGGGAGGCCCAGGGAGGACCTACACCGGGAGGACATAAACCACGTGATGAGCAGCGCTCCCTCTGCTGGCTCTCAGATCCCAGGGGGGTCCTGGGAGCACTCGGGCGCGCTGCCCTGCGTGGGCGGGGGCGGGTCACCGCTCCCACCTCCAGTTGCTCCACCTGCGAAAGGAAGGCTCTGCCAGGGGGGAGAGGGAGCTGTGTGCTGCAAGGAGTGAAGGCCGGCAGGGGCACCGGTCTGCCCTGTAGGGGATGGGGGATGGTATCCCGGCGGTGAAGTCAGGAGGCTATGGTGAGAGCTGCCTGGTAATTGGCTACACCGCAAGACGCATCTGAGAGCCGCCTGGCGATTGGCCAAGTAGCGTCTGTGATGTCAGGAGGAGGCATTATGACGCGTCTGGGTGGTTATAAAAGCCGGGCTCTGGCCTGAGGCCTCACTGAGGGGAGAGACGGCGCTTTTGCTTCGGCTCCTCCTGCTCTTGGAAGCATTCTCCAGCCCAGACGACAGCATATCGCCTGCGCTCTTGTCCAGCCCTGGGCCTCTCGCCCACACCTTGTGCTCCACGTCTATATTCCAGTCCACCTTCGCTCCTGGGCAGTCCCGCGGGTCCCCGCAGCGGCCCCGGCACCGCGGACCCGCGCCCCCTGGCTCTCACCTGTGCGGTCCCATCCCACAGGGAAAGTTGGGCGTCAGGAATCAGAGTAAAACAGACCCTCATCCACGGGGGGTGGGCCCGTCCCAGACCTCCAGCATCACAACCTGGTTCAGCACAAGTTGGCCAGGCCCCCGGACACCCGGATGACCAAGGGCCCCCCAACCCAGCTCAGCACAGGGTAAGCAAGTCCCCCGGACACCCAGCCCTTCGGGAGCCCACCAATCCAGCTCAGCAAAGAGCAAAGGAGTCCCCTGGATCCTCGGCCGGCGGAGAAACCCAACCTAGTTGAGTTCAGGGCTAACAGTCCGCCGGACACTTAAGCAACTGGGAGGCCTGTGACCTGGCTCAAGACAGGGTGAGCGAGTCCCCTGGACACCCAGCCCACCCAGAGCCCTCTGATCCAACACAGCACAGGACAAGAATCCCCCAACCCAGCTCAGCACAGGGTGAACGAGTCCCCCAGACACTCGGCCAACTCTGAGCCCCCTGACCCAGCTCAGCACACGGTGAGTGAGTCCCCCAGACAGGGGGTCCCCCTCCCCCCAACTACCGCAGCAAAGGGGGGCCAGTCCCAATTCCCGTCCTCCCGGACCCCACCCAGTTGCACACCAGGTGTCTAGCCCTAAGGTTTCCATTCCTATTCCCCAAGACCTTGTCTGCCTGTGGGCATCAGCACCTCTGCCAGGCCCAGGTGAGCCAGGCAAAGGAAAAATACCTCATACCAGTCATCATGTGCCACATGACCACACTGCACTCAGAGAATCTGAGCCCAGAAGTCGCAGAGAGTGAGGAGAGAGGCCTCAGAAAGTTCTCTCACCTCCTGGCAACCTTGACCCTGACCATGTTCTTGTCTCCCAGGTGGTATCCTGTCAGCCGGAAAGGGAAGAACCAGTCCCTGTGGCCCGCCCATCCCACCACAATTCAATCAACCTGTAAAACGGATGGAAGGCCAGGAAACCGGGCAAGAATAACAAACGGAACACAAAAATGTGAGGCATCTTAACCACCCAGACATGAGAAATCTGAGGCCACAGGGCCAGGTGGAAATCCATCTTCCAGTGGAGGGGCCGGGACAGGCTCTCTGTAAAGGTGGAGGTTGCTGCCTCTGTAGGAGGCGGGCTCAGAAATGGCAGTGGTTCATGGCTGGGTATGGAGGCCTGGCCAATGCTTGGAGCTATTCAGAGTGCAGTCCCCCTGAGGGGTCATGTGCCGAGGTGCTGAAGACCTTAGGCCTGGGCCTGATTTCAGCCTGGTGTCCTGGGGGCATATCACTTGGGGAGCCTTTTTCTTCTGGGGAGTTCTCTTGTTCAGAGGGAGCAAAGGCTGCCATGCCTTAGAACAAGAGAACGGCCTGAAGTTGGAAGAGCTGTCCATGGAAAGCCAACTTATAGAGAAAAGTTTGACAGACTCTGAGGGAAAGCTGAAATTGATGAAAATAGCTAACACCAGCAGGGAAATTAATAAAAATCTGTCTAAGCAAATGTCTGAGCTAAAGTATTCCTTAAAACTGTGTGAAGAAGAAAATCCAAAGCTGAAAAATCTGGTTGTCAACGTGGCATTGCAGGAAGGACACGATTTAAGGAACTTGCCAGAGGACCAGGCCTCTCTGGACACAACATGAGATGAGGATGGGGACTGCGAATAAGTTCTGGGGGAGACCCAGGCTCTGACCACAGAGCAGTCCTCCCCAGCTCCTCCAGGCTCAGGACGGGTCCTCCCGAGGGGAGGGGGGAGAAGGGGAGGGGGGAGAAGGGGAGGGGGAGGCGTTACAAGAACAGGCCGAGCAGTGGTGTCAGCAGCAGGCCGGGGTCCGTGAGCTGGAGAGCTTCTACAGCAAGATGTGGGGGTTCCTGGAAGCTTTTGCCTTCCAGGCAACATTTTCACAGTGCCAAGGGGCGATGTCCCCAGCATGGCATAGAAAGGGGAGCTGGGGAGGGATGTAGGTCACCTCCTTGAGAACTTCATGATGAACTTCATGATGTTTGTGCATTTTAAATAAATGTATCAGAATGCAAAAGAAGTGTCCCTGGTGACTGTTATGGACAGCCAGGGTCACAGTCACTGCATCATGCCACATGAGTTGTCGCATTCTCTAGCTGGTCGGGTCTCCACAGGGCAAGTGTCCAATGTAACCCTCAGAACAGAGCCGTGAGGTGGGCCCGGGTCTCTGTGGCTCTGAGAAGGTGTCGGTGAGCTAGAGAGAGCTGACAGTGAGCACAACCTGCCCTCCCCCATCAACGCTGTTCACACGTGTTGACTCCTCTAAAATTCGAGCCAGCCACTGAGGTGGGTGCCCTTCTGATAGAAAAGAAAGCAGAAGCAGAGTGTCACCACACAGATATTTTTGCAGAGACCATTTCTGGCCCCAATTTGTGGCAAAACTTGGGTTTGGACCCCAACGTTATGGCTCTAAACTCTGGCCATAGCAGCAGGTACTTCTCAATGGCAGTTCCTGTCTGAGTCAGGCTTTTGATGAGCAAATGTGAGGGGTAAGACCAGAGTTTGGAGAGACTGGAGGTGTGGGATGTGGGTGAGGTGGTGTGAGGTGAGGGCGGTGGGTGAGAGACTGGAGAGAGGGGGCTAGGATCGTGGGCTGCGTGCTCAGAGCGACAGAAGCTGTGCAGGCCTTGGGGGGTAGATGTGGCACTTGCTCTGGTTGCTCTAGGTGCGAGGGTAGATGGACGGAGCAAGGTGGAGACGGGTGGCAACAGGTGCGTCAGGGAGACCGGAGGGTGTCTGTGGACATGGAGGGAGGTGGCTGCCTCCAAGAAGCACAGCTGAGAATCAGTGATGAATTGGATGCTGGGTGCAGGGAGGGAGGATGCCAAGGTTCTAGGATCCTGGGCGATGGTCCCGCTCAGGTCCAGGGACTGTGGGTGGAGCTCAGGTGAGGTGTGGGCGGATGAGCAGGGCCTCCCTGTGGCTCAGGCCGAGGGGGAGGTGGAGGTGGAGCTGTGGCCCAGGGGCGGTGCTCCAGACACACACACTCATGGCAACTGGGCGTAAACCCAGGAGAGTCAGAAAGAAGCCTGTCTGGGGGGAAGGTGAACCTGAGGGGGACTTGGACTTGGACGGTGTCTGAGCCGTTTGGAGGGCTGCTGGTTTCAGGAGCCACTGGGGAGGGTGGTCGAGTCCAGGTAACTAGGAGCTGAGGGCAAGTGGCTCAGAGCTGGTGTTAGTGTGATAAGTGTGGGGGTCAGATGGTGCGGACCTGGAGGAGGTGCAGTTTGAGGAGTGACATTTGGTGAAGGTCTGAGGTGGGATGGACACGGTGTGTGACCTGGACATCTGGGCCAGCCCTCCCACAGGCAGAGGCAGCATTTCACACTCATTTCCTGTCAGCTGGTGACCCCAGGTCTCTGGCACTGGATGGGGTCTGAGGGGCAGAGGTCAGAGGGCACATGGTACACTTGTGTGATCCCAGTGCTGGGATCCTCCTCTGCTCAGCTGCTCAGACTGCACCCCAGTCCCCAGGAACAGCAGCTTCCTGGAGGCTGGAGGGGCTGTAATTTGAGTTTGGGGGTGTGATCCTGAGCTGCTCACCCCTCGCCCACCCCCAGGTCCTTCATCAGTAAAATGTGGATGACTCCACGGAGAGCAGGAGGCAGGAGATGGCAGGGGTTAGAGAGCGGGCATCAGGGGCAGGGGACTGATGGAGTCCCGCAGAGTGAGGAAGTGAGGGAGGGAGTGTCCCCTGTGAGCTGGCTCCTTGTCCTGGCCCTTCCTTCCCGAAGGCAGAACATCAGCTCTGGGAGGAGAGCACTCTGGGTGCTGCCTCTGCCGCACACCTGGTCTTCTCTGCCCTTCTCGGTCACAGGCTGCCACAGCTCAGCACCTGCATTCCCCACAACCCTCCTATCTCCTCCACTGCTGCTCAGCACCCACACATCAGGGCTCTGGGGTGGCAGGGATAGCTTTGAGCTCCAGGGAGCTGGATGGAGTAGGACGACTAGCTTTAGGGAGCTATTCTGTGGTGTGGTGACAAATATGGCATTAGTATATATATATAGAAATATTTATAGATTCACAGGAAGCTGCAGATAGTACAGAAAGCTCCCAGGTACACTTCACCCATTTTCCCCAGTGGTAACATCTTACATTGCTGTAGAACAATACTGACACCAGGAAACCAATGCGGCCACAATGGGCGTGTTTGTTTGGTTCTGTCATTTTATCATGTGTACATTCTCCTACGTAGCAGCACAATCCAGGTGCAGAATGTCTCCGTCAGCACAAAGATCTACCTCATGCTGCCCATCCCTGCCCCCACCATTCTCGCCATGGCAACCACCAATCTGTTCTCCATGTTGGGAGTTTTGTCAATTCAAGAATTTTACAAGAATGGAATCATACAGCTTTGACCTTTTGAGATTGGTTGTGTTTTTCCTCTCAGCATAATGCCCCTGAGATCCATCCAAGCTGTGAGTATCAATGGTTCTTTCTTTTTTATTGCTGAATATCGAGTTCCATAGTGTGGACATACCACGGTTTGTTCATTTATTCACCTATTGGACATTTTGGATGTTTCCAGTTTTTTGGCTATTGCAGTGAACATTTGTTCAAAGGCTTTTGTGTGAACTTAAGTTTTCATTCTCTGGGATAATAATTCAGGAGCATGATTGCTGGGTTGTATGGTACATTTATGTTTAGCTTTTTAAGAACCACTCAAACTGTCTTACCAGAGTGGCTGTACCACATACATTCCCATCAGCAATGTGTGAGAGATCTGAATTTTTGCCAGCATTTGATGTTGTCACTATTATCTATTTATTTATTTTGGGGAAGTAGATTTAAATTTTTTTTAATGTTTTTTAAAAATTATTTTATCGAGGTCATAATGTGTTGATAACATTGTGAAATTTTGGTTGTACATTATTATTTGTCAGCCACCATATATCTGTGCCCCTTTACCCCTTATGCCCACCTCCCAACCCCCTTCCCCTCTGGTGACCACTAATCTGTTCTCTTTGTCCATGTGTTTGTTTATCTTCCACATAGGAGTGAAATCATGTGGTGTTTGTCTTTTCTGTCTGGCTTATTTCGCTTAACGTAATCCCCTCAAGGTCCATCCATGTTGTTGCAAATGGGAAGATTTTGTCTTTTTTTATGGCTGAGTAGTATTCCATTGTATATATATACCACATCTTCTTTATCCATTCATCAGTTGATGGGCACTTGGGTTACTTCCATGTCTGGGCTATTGTGAATAATGCTGCAGTGAATATAGGGGTGCATAAGTCTCTTTGAATTGTTGATTTCAAGTTCTTTGGATAAACACCCAGCAGTGGGATAGCTGGGTTGTATGGTATTTCTATTTTAATTTTTTGAGAAATCTCCATACTGTTATCCATAGTGGCTGCACCAGCAGCCTACCAGCATTCCTACCAGTAGTGTGTGAGGGTTCCCTTTTCTCCACATCCCCTCCAACATTTGTTTTTGTCTTGGTGATTATAGCCTTTCTAACAAGTGTAAGGTGATATCTCATTGTAGTTTTGATTTGCATTTCCCTAATAAGTAGTGATGTTGAACATATTTTTCATCTGCCTGTTGGCCATCTGTCTATCTTCTTTGGAAAAATGGCTGTTCATATCCTCTGCCCATTTTTTTGTTCAGGTTCTTTGTTTTTTCATTGTTGAATTGTATGAGTTCTTTATATATTTTGGATATTAACCCCATGTTGGATATATTATTTGCAAATATGTTCTTCCAGTTGGTGGGTTGTTTTTTCATTTTGTTCCTGGTTTCTTTTGCCTTGCAGAAGCTCTTTGGGCTGATGTAGTCCTGTGTGTTTATTTTTTCTTTTGTTTCCCCTGCCTGAGTAGGCATGGTATTTGAAATGATGCTTCTAAGACCAATGTCAAAGAGTGTACTGCCTGTATTTTCTTCTAGGGGTTTTATGGTTTCACATCTTACCTTCAAGTCTTTAATCCATTTTGAGTTAATTTTTGTGTATGGCATAAGATAATGGTCTACTTTCATTCTTTTGCATGTGGCTGTCCAGTTTTCCCAACACCATTTATTGAAGAATCTTTCCTTTCTCCATTGTATGTTCTTGACTCCTTTATCAAGGATTAGCTGTCCATAGATGTGTGGTTTTGTTTCTGGGCTTTCAATTCTGTTCCATTGATCTGTGTGTCTGTTTTTGTACCAGTACCATGATGTTTTGATTACTATAGCTTTGTAGTATATTTTGAAGTCAGGGATTGTGATGCTCCAGCTTTGTTCTTTTTTCTCAGGATTACTTTAGCTATTTGGAGTCTTTTGTTGCCCCATATGAATGTTAGCATCCTTTGTTCTAATTCCATAAGAATGTCGTTGGGATTCTGATTAGAATTGCACTGAATATGTAGATTGCTTTAGGTAATATGGACATTTTCACTATGTTTATTGTTTCAATCCATATGCATGGAATATCTTTACATTTCTTTATGTCGTCAACTATTTCTTTCAATAATGTCTTATACTTTTCATTGTATAGGTCTTTCACCTCCTTGGTTAAATTTATTCCTAGATATTTTATTCTTTTTCTTACAATTGTGAATGGGATTGTATTCTTGACTTCTCTTTCTGTGAGTTTGTTATTAGAGTATAGAAATGCAACTGATTTTTGTAAGTTGATTTTGTATCCTGCAACTTTGCTGTCATTGTTGATTATTTCTAATAATTTCTGGTGGATTCATTAGGGTTTTCTATATATATAGAATCATGTTGAGTCCAACCAGCGAGAGTTTTACTTCTTCCTTGCCAATTTGGATACCTTTTATTTATTTTTCTTGCCTAATTGCTCTGGCCAAAACCTCCAGTACTATGTTGAATAAGAGTGGCAAGAGTGGGCACCCTTGTCTTGTTCCTGTTCTCAGAGGAAAGGCTTTCAGTTTTTTGTGGTTGAGTATGATGTTGGCTGTGGGTTTGTCATATATGACCTTTATTATGTTGATGTACTTTCCTTCTATACCCATTTTGTTGAGAGTTTTTATCATAAATGGATGTTGGATCTTGTCAAATGCTTTCTCTGCATCTATTGAGATGATCATGTGGTTTTTATTCCTCATTTTGTTAATGTGGTGTATCACGTTGATTGATTTGCGGATGTTGAATCATCTCTGCATTCTTGGTATAAATCCCACTTGATCATGGTGTGTGATCCTTTTAATGTATTGCTGTATTTGGTTTGTCAATATTTTGTTGAGGATTTTTTCATCTATGTTCATCGGCAATATTAGCCTGTAATTTTCTTTTTTTGTGTTGTCCTTGTCTGGCTTTGGGATCAGGATGATGTTGGCTTCATGCAATGAGTTAGGAAATATTCCATCTTCTTCAATTTTTTGGAATAGTTTGAGAAGGATAGGTATTAAATCTTCTTAGAATGTTTGGTAGAATTCTCCAGAGAAGCCATCTGGTCCTGAGCTTTTATTTTTTGGGAAGTGTTTGATTACTGTTTCGATCACTTTATGTGTGATTGGTCTATTCAGAATCTCTGTTTCTTCTTGATTCAGTTTTGGGAGGTTGTATGAGTCTAAGAATTTATCCATTTGTTCTAGATTGTCCAATTTGTTGGTATATAGTTTTTCATAGTATTCTCTTATAATCCTTTGTATTTTTGTGGTATCCATTGTAATTTCTCCTCTTTAATTTCTAATTTTATTTATTTGAGCCTTCTCTCTTTGTTTCTTAGTGAGTCTGGCTAAGGGTTTGTCAATTTTGTTTATATTCTCAAAGAACCAGCCCTTAGTTTCATTGATCCTTTCTACTATTTTTTTTTTTTTGGTTTCAATTTCATTTATTTCTGCTCTAATTTTTGTTATTTCCCTCCTCCTGCTGACTTTGGGTTTGTTGTTCTTTTTCTAGTTCTGTTAGGTGTAGTTTAAGATTACTTATTTGAGATTTTTGTTGTTTCTTAAGGTGGGCCTGTGTTGCTGTGAATTTCCCTCTTAGGACCACTTTTGCTGCACCCCCTATGAGTTGGTATGGTGTATTTTCATTTTCATTTGTCTCCAGATATTTTTTGATTTCTCCTTTAATTTCTTCATTGATCCATTTGTTGGTCAGTAGCGTGTTGTTTAGCCTCCACATATTTGTCACTTTCCCAGCTTTTTTCTTGTCGTTTATTTCTAGTTTCATAACATTATGGTTGGAAAAGATGCTTGATATGACTTAAGTCTTCTTAAATTTATTGAGGCTTGTCTTGTTTCCCAACATATGGTCTATCTTTGAGAATGTTCCATGTGCACTTGAGAAGAATGTGTATTCTGCTGGTTTTGGATGGAGTGTTCTCTATGTATCTATTAAGTCCATCTGTTCTACTTTTTCGTTTAATTCCACTATTTCCTTGTGGACTTTCTGTCTGTATGATCTATCCATTGATGTAAGTGGGGTGTTGAGCTCCCCTACTATTATTGTGTTGCTGTTAATTTCTCCTTTAGATCTGTTAATAGTTGCTTTATGTACTTTGGTGCTCCTGTGTTAGGTGCATATATATTTATAAGTCTTATGTCCTCTTGGTGGAGTGTCCCTTTTATCATTATATACTGTGCCTCTTTGTCTCCCATTAGCTGTTTTATCTCGAAGTCTACTTTGTCTGCTATAAGTATGTCAACACCTGTTTCTTTTGTTTGCCATTAGCTTGGAGTATTGTCTTCCATCTCTTCACTCTGAGCCTGTGTTTGTCTGTACAGATGTGTTTCCTGGATGCAGCATATTGCTGGGTCTAGTTTTTTAAGCCATCTAGCCACTCTGTATCTTTTGATTGGAGAATTCAATCCATTTACATTTAGAGTGATTATTGATACATGAGGGCTTAGTGCTGCCATTTTATCACTTGTTTTCCAGTTGTTCTGTATTTCCCTTGTTTCTCGTCCCATATGTTTTGGACTGCCTATTCAGTTTGGTGGTTCTCTATGATGGTTTTCTCAGTTTTCTCTTTATTTATCACTTGTGTTTCTGTTCTGATTTTTTGTTTATCAGTTAAAGTAAGGTTTGTGTACAAGATCTCGTGGATGAGATAGTCCATTTTCTGATAGCCTCTTATGTCATTAGTCTAAGCAGTTTCCATCCCTTTCCTCTTCCCCATCTAAGTTATTGTTGTCACAACTTATTCCATTTTCTTCTGTGAGTTTGTGGTTAAAATGAAGTGAGTATAGTTATTTTTGATGCTTTCCTTCCTTTTATCTTTAATATTATAATTAAGTGTTTGATAACCTGTTCTGATAGAGAGCTGCAATTTTCTGATTTTTCCCACCTGTTTATCTCTGTGCTCAAGGCTTTGTAAATCTTTTCTTTTTTTTCCAGGTATGAGGGCCTTCTCGATCATTTCTTGTAGGGAGGTCTTGTGATGATGAACTCCCTCAGCTTTTGTTTATCAGGGAAAATTTTTATTTCTCCATAGTATCTGAAGGATAGTCTCACTGGATAGAATATTCTTGGCTGAAAGTTTTTGTCTTTCAGAATATTGAATATATCATTCCACTCTCTCCTAACCTGTAAGGTTTCTGCTGAGAAATTCGCTGAAAGCATGAGAGGGATTCCTTTGCAGGTTATTTTCTTCTGCCTTGCTGCCCTTAACGTTTTTTCTTTGTCATTGACTTTTGCCAGTTTTCCTAATATATGCCTCACAGAAAGTCTTTTTACATTGATGTAATTGCGAGTTCTTTTATCTTCATTTACATGTAATTCCAGCTCCTTCCCCAGGTTTGGGAAGTTCTCAGCTATTATTTTTTTGAACAAGCTCTCTGCTCCTTTCTCTCTCCCTTCTCCCTCTGGAATACCTATAATCTTTATGTTGCATTTCCTAATTGAGTGGGACATTTCTTGGAAAATTTCTTCATTTCTTTTTAGTCTTAGTTCTCTCTCTTCCTCCATCTGAAACATTTTTACATTTCTGTCCTCTAAATAACTAATTCTGTCCTCCGTAATATCAGCTCTGTTATTTAAGGACTCCAGATTTTTCTTTATCTCATTCATTGTGTTTTTCATCTCCAACATTTCTGATTGGGGTTTTTTTTTATAGTTACAACTTCTTTTGTGAAGAATTCACTTTGTTCATTAATTTTATTTCTGAGTTCACCGAAGTGTCTTTCTTTCTTTTAACTCGAGTTTCTTTATGATAGCTATTTTGAATTCTCTGTCATTTAGATTGTAAATTTCTGTGACTTCAGTATTGGTGTCTGGGTACTTGTCATTTTCCTTCTGGTCTGGAGTGTTAATATAATTTTCATGCTGTTTGATGGGGTGGATTTTTGCCATTGCATAATGGTAGTGTCTGGTCTCAGATTCCACCTGCCACCACTGTGCGGGGGGCGAGGGGGGAGGATCTGTGTTTTCTGAGCCCACGATGACCCCTGTCAGTTGTGTCCATCTGTTGGAAGCTGTGCCAATAGGGCTGTTCTGCATTTGCCTGCTGGCCACCACTGCTTTACACACATAGGCACAGGTGCTCTGGCAGGGATCCCCTGCTCTGGCCAACCAACCAAGCTGATGTGCCCAGCAGGATGGGGGGCAGGGGGTGTCTTCCTTCCTGCCCATGCTCCTGCTCTGCACTCACTGTCTGCCTGCCTGGGCTGCTTGGCTTGGTGGGGACATCCCCCCCATGGTTGCTTAGCCTCCTTGGTGTGGAGCATTCCCCCTGGGCTGGGAGGCAACTCCAAGAGTGAAGGGTTCCTGAAGAGGGCTGCCTTCTCCCCCTCTTCTCTCAGAGTCACATGCCGGCTGCCGCACAAGGTCCCACACCCTAGATCACTGCTGCTGGGAAGGGAGAGGAGATCCACTTACCTCTTTCCACTGCCTGCCAGGGGGTCCAGCACCCCCACCTTCATACATATGGCTGTGTGGATCTCTCAGATGTCTGTTGTATTGTGTGAATGTCCTTTATTGGTTTATGAATGTCCTTTTCATTTGTATCTTAGGGAGGAGAGACTAAGGGAAGAGCTCACTCCACTATGATGCTGATGTCACTCCCTCTATTTTTTATTTTAACCAACTGTTCTAATAGGTGGACAGTGATATCTCATTCAGGTTTTCAGTTGAATTTCCCTAATGGCTAATGATGTTGAACAATTTTTCATGTGTTTATTTGCCATGTGTATATTCTTTTTGGTGAAATGTCTGTTTATCTCTTTTGCCCATTTTCTATTTGAATAGTTCATTTTTTTACTGTAGAGTTCTGAGAACTCTTTATATATTCTAGATGCAGGTCCTTTGTCAGATATTGTGTTTGCAAATATGTCCTCCTAGTCTGTAGCTTGTCTTTTAATTCTCCTAAAAGGATCTTTAATAGAGAAAAAGTTTTTAATTTTGATAGAGTTCAATTTACCAAATATTTTATTTTATGGATTGTGCTTTTAGTGTCGTGTCTAAGAACTCTTCACCAAGCCCTAGGGCCTGAAGATTTTCTCCTGATTCCTTCTAAAAGTTTTGTAGTTTTACATTTTACTTTTAAATCTATGCTGCGATCAATTTGAGTTCATTTTTGTATAAGTGGTGAAGTTTAGTTCAAGGTATTTTTGTTCTTCTTTTTGTTGTTGTTGCCTATGGATGTCCGATTGATCTGGTACCATTTGTTGAAAAGACTATTATTCTCCATTAAATTGATTTTTCACCCTTTGTCAAAAATCGGTGAGTCATACTAGTGTAGGTCTACTTCTGGGTCCTCTATTCTGATCCATTGATCCTATGTCTTTTTTCTCCACCAATACCACAGTCTTGAGATGGAGTATACTGATTCCTCCCATTTTATTCTTTTTTAAAATCTTTTTAGCTATCCTAGTTTCTCTGCATTTCTATATAAACTTTAGAATAATCTTGTCTGTGTCTATAAAAGAAAACTCTCTGGGATTTCTAGGAATTGTGTTAAACCAGTATATCAATCCAGGGAGACTTGACATCTTTCCTGTGTTGCGTCTTCCAATCCATGAGCATGGTATGTCTGCCCATTAATTTAGATCTTTGATTTCTTTCATCAGTGCTGTGTAGATTTCAGCATACAGGTCTTGTTCATGTTTTTTAGATTTATATCTAAGCTTCAATGATTATAAATGGTATATTTTTAAATTTCGGTTTTCAAATGTTCATTGTTGGTGTATAGAAGCAAAATTGATTTTTGTATTTTTATCTTGTATCCTGAAACTCTGCTGAACTCACACATTAGTTCTAAAGTGGTTTCTGTTTCGTTTGTAGATTCACTTGAATTTTCTTCACAATCATGCTATCTACAAGTAGGGATAGTTATTATTTTTCCCTTTTTGATCTGTATTCCTTCTTTGTCCCCCTTCCTTGCCTTATTGCACTGGCTAGAATTTCCAACACTATATTGAATAAGAATGATGAGAGGAGACATCCTTGCCTTGCTCCCAATCTTAGGAGAAAAGTATTCAGTCTTTCACCATTCAGTATAAGGTTAGCTGGAGGTGTTTTGTAGATGCTCTTTAAGCAAGTTGAGGAATTCCCCTCTGTTTTGATTTTTTCTGAGTTTTTATCATGAATGAGTGTTTAATTTTGTCAAATGCTCTTTCTGCACCACGTGATGTGCTCATGTAATTTTTTCTGTTTAGTCTGTTGATATGGTGAAATATATTAATTGATTTTCCAGTATTGAAACTGTCTTGCATCTCTGGAATGAATCCCACTTGGTCATGGTGTACGATTCCTTTTATATAGTGCCAAATTCTATTTGATAATGTTTTATTGTGGATTTTGGCATCTCTGTTCATTAGGACTATTAGTTTGTAGTTTTATTTTTCTATAGTGTCTTTGTCAAGTTGAGTATTGGTACTACTGGTTGCATAAAATAAGTTGGGAAGTACTCCCTTGTTTTCTATTTTCTGGAAAATGTTATGTAAACTTGATGTTAATTCTTCCTTAAATGTTTGGAAGAATTTTCCAGTGAAACAATCTAGGCCTGGAGATATCTTTTTAGGGAGCTTTAAAACTATAAATTCAATTTCTTTGAAAATTATAGGGATATTCAAATTACCTGTTTCAAATGGGGGATGTGTAGTAGTTTGTGCTTTTTGAAAAATTGGTTCATTTCACCTAAGGTGTCAATTTGTGTAGGTAGAGTATTCCATTATTATTCTTTTGATATCTGCAGGGTCTGTGCTAATATCCTGTTTCATCCCTGATATTTATCATTTGTGTTTTCTCTTTTCCTTTATCAATTTTAAGTCTGCCATATCATTTTTTTGTTTTCTGTTTGTTCTCTCTGTTTTTTGTTTCCTTTTTTTTTCCCCTTCCTATGGGTGGCTTGAACATCTTTTAGAATTCCATTGTGATTTAAGTGTTTTTCAGTGTATCTCTTTGTATAGTTTTTTGTATGTTTGTTCTAAGTATGACATTATATGTACATAACATCACAGTCTGTTGGTCTCTGCATCTTACAGTTTGAGTGCTATGCAAGAACCTTACCTCCTCTTAGGTCCACTTACCCTCCCCTGTTTACAATACAATTGTCTTAAATATTTCCTTTACTTATATTGAGAACCACTAAGAGACAAAAATGTTATAATTTTTGCTTCAATTATCAAACATAATTTAGAAAAATCAAGAGGAGAAGAAAAGTCTATCATATTTACCCATATTTTCACTCTTTCTGTTGTTCTTTCTTCCTTTGTGATGTTCCAGGATTTTTCTTTTAAATTTCTTTCCTGTAAGGAACTTCTTTTAGCCCTTCTTTTAGGGTAGGTCTGATGGTGACAAAGTCTTAGTTTTCCTTCATCTGAGAGTCTTGATTTCCTCTTCATTCTTTAAATATATTTTTGCTGAATATAGAATTCTGGGTTGACAGTGCTTTTCTTTCAGCATTTGAAAAATATTGTGCCACTTCTGGTTTCTATGTTTTCTAATGAGAAAGCCACTGTCATTCAAGTGTTTTTTCCTCCCCTATAGGTAAGACATCATTTCTCTCTCACTGCTTTCAAGACATTTTCTTTGTCTTTAGTTTTCAGAAGTTTGATAATTATCTGTGGCCGTAGTCTGCTCAGGCTGCCATAACAAAATACCATAGGCTGGATGGCTTAAACTACAGAAATTTATTTTCTCACAGTTCTGGAGGCTGGAAGTCTGAGATCAGGGTGCCAGGATGGTCAGGTCTGGTGAGCACTCTTCCTGGCTTGCAGATGGCCAGCTTTTTGCTGTGTCTACACATGGCAGGGAGAGAGAGAGCAACTGTGTGATATCTCTTCTCATAAGGGCACTAATCCCATCATGAGGGTCCCACCCTCATGACCTCATCTAAAGCTAATTACTTCCCAAAGGCCCCACCTCCAAATAACATCACATTGGGGGTTAGGACTTCAATGTATAATTTAGGGGGGACAAAATTCAGTGCATAGATGTGTCTTGGTGTGGATTTCTTTGAGTTGATCCTGTTTGGGTTTTGTGCAGTTCTTGAATCTTTAGGTTTATGTCTTTTGCCAAATTTGGGAGATTATCAGCCATTTTTTCTTCAAATACTTTTTAAAACTTATTTATTTTAGTGTGTGTGTGTAAGGAAGATCAGCCCTGAGCTAACATCCATGCCAATCCTCCTCTTTTTGCTGAGGAAGACTGGCCCTGAGCTAATATCCATGCCCATCTTCCTCCACTTTATATGGGACGCTGCCACAGCATGGCCTGACAAGCAGTGTGTTGGTGCATGCCCGGGATCCGAACCCAGGCCACCAGCAGTGGTGCATGTGCATTTAACCACTACGCCACAGGCCCAGCCCCTCAAATACTTTTTAATCCTCACTTTTTTTCTTTTCTCATTCTGGGATTCCAGTGACACAAATGTTAGATTTTTTGCTGTAGTTTCATATGTACTTGAGGTTCTGTTCTTTTTTTTCTTTTTTTCAGTCTGTTTTCTCTCTGTGGTTCAGATGAGGTAATTTCTATTGTTCTATCTTCAAGTTTACTGAGTCTTTTCTCTGTCTTCTCCATTTTGCTATTGAGTCCACTTACTGAGTTTTTAAAATTTCAGTTATCGTATTTTTTCAGTTCTAAGCTCTCAATTTAGTTCTTCTTTATATCTTCTATTTTTTTTGCTGAGAGTTTCTATTTTTTTATTTGTTTCAACCATGTTTGTAATTGCTTGTTGAAGCATTTTTATGATCGCTACTTTAAAATCCTCATCAGATAATCCCAACATCTGTGTCATCTTGGTCTTGGGGGTCTCTTGATTGTCTAACTTGTTCAAGATGACATTTTTCTGGTCCTTGGTATGATGAGTGTTTTTCAGTTATGTCCTGGATATTTTGAGTGTTATGTTATAAGACTCTGGATCTTATTAAATTGTGTGTTAGTAGGTGGTGGATCTATGAAAGTGTGACTAGCAAGTGCAGCCTCAGTTATGTGCCCAAATTGAAAGGAGCAAATTTAGGCCTGACCAAAACTACAGCTGCTCAGCCTGGTCAGACACAGCTGGGAAATTACAGGACAAATTATGTGGGAAGTGAAATCATTGCAGCATTCTCCCCTGCAGGTAGCAATGAGAGCATATACCAATTAACAACAAGTTGTTTGCTGAATTTATCCCTAAGGATGGATGAGAACTTTGTAGTGACTAAAACTCTGGTTGGGAGTGGGGAGTCCAAGATGGGAGCCTCAGGAAATGTCTGTTTTGTGTGTTGAGTGTGTTTGAGAAGTTTAGTGTACACTTGTAGGAAATCAGTAAGGATGGACTTATGGGATGGTTGGTATTGATGCTGGGCTTGCTAAAACTTAAATCAAGGTGGTCCCTTCTTACTAGTGTCCTTGTCCTAGGCATCATCCCTTAGGACCATCTGAGGGAGCCCAAGCCAGAGGGTGAGCCAAGGATGGGCCAGCTCTGCTGAAGAGCTGGTATGCTGCATTGACATGAGATGGGATGCACGTTCCCCTCCCTATCCACTTTCCCTAATTCCCTGCTTGGGAATGACCTCTGCCCTCATCCCCACCACCAAACTATAGTCACAGAGGGAGAATAGCCTGGTGGTCACCTCACCTGGAAGCCGCAAAAGCCAGTCTCTCCCTCTCCTTGCATCAGCCCAGGGCAGGTGTGTGGTCCTCCCACATCCACCTGGGCACTCTTTTAGGGGAACTGGACCCCTTGCCAGTGACTCTATGATCAAGCATCTCATGGACAGTTCTCCCTCCAGGCAGCTGCCCAAGACCATTCCCAGGCCCGAGCCAGCCTCCTCAGGGCTGCAAGCCTCAGATGCCTCTGATAGGTTCCCTCTTGCTCAAGTTAGCCAAGGCCAGCCTCTCCACTTGCACCAGAGAACCCAGGTGATACAGAACTGCTGAAATAAGTTGAGTTTTCACATCACCCCAGCAGGAGGGGTGAGACAAAATGAGAGGAATATCCTTGCTCCTCCCAAAGCATGAATCAAGCATTTCAATGCAAGTCCATCTATACTTGGAGTGGCTCTCTGTATGGTGGATCATGGCTAGCCCCACACATGGGGCAGTCCATTCACTCAGGGCTAATGAAAACATATCTTTGGGAAACTCTTTTGCCAAAAGTAACCTCAACACCTTCCTGTATGGGAGCGGGTTTCCTGAAATGGAAGTGATAGCCTGAACCACATTCTCAAAGTTGGGGGTTTCAATTCCACAAGACTTCTCCGACTGAACTGAAGATGAGCTCACCATGTTCATCTCATGCTCCTCAGTGTAGCAGTGGTGAGAGGCCTGGCCCACAGGGTGCTGGCCCTGGAGGGGGTGGCTGAGGGTGCAGCCGCAGTGAGGCCCCGGGGCATCACTTGCTGGACTCAGGGTTCTGTGGGTATCGCAGGACAGTCAGCGTGAAGGGAGCATTGCTGCACAGTGCCTTATAGAAGCCCCTGACTTTGTAGACACCTGCTTTCCACTATGAAAATGAGTACAACCAGGTGGGCTGAGTCCTCTATCAAACATGACAGAACGAGAGATCATGTTCAACAGTGACACGTGACCGAGGAGAAGAGGTGCAGGTCTCTGGGGCCAAATCACAGAAGCAAAGCTACTATTTCAATACTCGGTTTTTGAATTTCAGATTCCCCAATGCAAATTTAAAATATAACTCATTCATATAATAGGTTTGCAGTGAACTGTGTTTCCCACAGCTCAGCAGGAAGGAAGACATCCCACCCCACATTTCTGCCCTGATTGTCCCTGCAGTGCCCCTTTCTCCTTGGCCGTCTGCGCTCGGAGCCCTGAGGCAGCCTCTGTCCTACTGGCCACAGGGAAACAAAATGACCACGTAGTAATTTCTGAATCAGAACAACATAAATGTTGCTCAAAACACAAAATGAGTTGAAAGAGGAGGCAGCGGAGTGGGCTGGAAGCTGGGGGCTCTGTCTATCATCCACTCATTTGATAAGGATGACTGCTGGGCATGGAGGGCAGGGGCTGTGCTGTGGGCACTGGGCACAGAGGTAGGGGAGGGCAAGGGGCACCAGGGGTCCGCGGCACAACTCTGTACAAATCCCACAGAGACGGTCACTCCAGACTCCTCATCAGCAGGGAGTGGTCAGGGAAGCCACTGAGAGGCCAGGGCTGGAACGCATTGCACACCGGCTGGCAGGGGGCAAGGTGGTCCTGCTGGCTCCCTGTGTCCCTCTTGCTGGTTCTGTTCACCGCCTCCCAGCTTCGGCATGGCAGGCCCCTGCAGCCTCCTGAAGAGGACTGACTGCCGTGTGTGACTGGCCCACTTAGGCCACAGCTGCAGGGAGCTGAAGCGCCTGGCAGTTACGTCCCCACAGGGCACCCTGAGCCTTCGAGTATTGGGCTGCCTGGCACTGGAGGAGGCAGGTGTAACTCATGTCCAGAGCCCCACAGGATCAGATGGCGCCCGCACATGCCGCCGCCTCTGCCACACTTTGCATGGACTTGGGGGCCGTGGGGAAGCAGCCCTGCCAGCCAGGACGGCCTCATGCACTTAGGATGCTGCAGATAGCTCTCCCTGCTGACGCCACAGCCCAGCGGGCCTGGATGGTCCACAGGCTCACGTCCCAGGCTCTGTGCGCTCCTTCAACACCAGAGCGGAGCCCGAGAATAGGACGAAGGTGGATTGAAGGGCGGGTTAAGTGACTTATCACCCTTTGTAATAGATAGGTAGCTATTTTAACTACTCTAGTGTCCTCTCTTTAAATAAGCTAAACTTCCCCCACTTGCTACCATCTCTGGTCCCATGTTTCTTTAACCATGTGATCATTTAGGAAACTGCTGGGGTGACTTGTGGCTATTTAAGGCCTGAGCCGTCCACAGGTCAGGTCCTGTGCTGGCTGTGGGAGGAGAGCTTCCCGGGCTGGGTGGCCTCCCCATCTGGTGGAGGTGCTGCTGCTGCCTCTGACCCCCTGCATGCCCAGCTTCTGAAAGAATAGGATCTTGGCAGCGCTAAGAGCCAAAGTCAGAGGCTCACACCCTCCAAACCAGATCAGCCCCTCAGCCCTCATCACCCCTCACCTTCCCATCCCCGAACAGAGCCAGCCAGGACCCTGCAGGAGCTCCAGAACCAGCAGCATCAGCACAAGTGGGATGCAGGCAGCCCACACAGGGATGTCCTGCCCTCAGAGCAGCCACGTGTGGGCTGGAGGAAATTACAGAATGTAGGATTTGGAGATGGAGTGTGGTGACATCTGCTGACCTGTCCACCAGATAAGCCACCAGGTAAGACCCTCCACCAGCAAAAAGATTACAACTTGCTAAAGGCTCAGATGATGGTTAGCATTTTTTTAGCAATAAAGTATTTTTAAATTAAGGTATGTACATTGTTTTTTTAGACATAATGCCATTGCACACTCAATAGACTACAGTAGAGTCTAAACATAACTTTTATATGCACTGGGAATCCAAAAAATTCATGTGACTTGCTTTATTGTGATATTTGCTTTATTGCGGTGGTCTGAAACCAAACCCACAATATTTCTGAGGTATGCCTGTATATTATGAGCAGTTGGGTTTATCCTAGAAATGCAAGATTGGTTTAACTTTAAAAAAATCAATCAGTGTAATTCACTATATTAAAAGACTGTAAAGGAAAAATCATGATCATCAGAATAGATGGAGAACAAATATTCTGGAAAATTAAAAATCCATTCCTGATAAAATCTCTCAACAAAGTAGGTATTATAAGGGGACTCCCCCAACCTTCTAAAGAGCATCTAGGAAAAAGCTATAGCTGACATCATACTTAATGGTGAAAGACTGATGCATTCCCCCTCAAATCAGGAACAAGGCAAGGACGTCCATTTTCACCACTGCTATTCACCATTGTCCTGGAGGTTTTAGATCTTGCAAATAAGGTAGCAACAGTTACCTGGAGAGAATAGAGTGTCATGCTGTGGGTGGAGGCTAAAATCACAGTTGGAGTAGAATTTGGGGAGATGTGAGCTTTCCTTGGGGTTTCCCAGAGGAACTTGGGTTTGGGAGGGGGACCTGCTAAACAATGGGACTTCATGTGGTCAAGCAGGATGAGGATTCAGATTACTGTTAATTTGGTGGTAAAGAATGTAAGCGTTGAAGAAGAACTTGAACACCTCTAGGTAACATTTGTATATATCAACTTATTGCTCTTACTTGAGGATAAATTCTTCATGATCAAGGAGCTTGTCTTTCCCTTTATTTCCTTTACCAAACTGGGGCTAATGCCTTGAATACAGCAGATGCTCGCTAGATATTGGTTGAATGAATGAATATATAAATAGCAACATGGACTCTCGACAGAAATATCATTAAAATTCCTTCAAATGCTCTTCTCTGAGAACATTTAATAATTGGGATGATTTCCATGTTTTTCTATTGGGTATACCATAAAATATTTTAATTACTTCTGGCATTGAAAATTATTGACAAAATATTTATGGCCAACAGCATCTCTGATATCTGATTGGCTTCAGAAGGCTGATCTCAAACGACCAGGTTTAAGACCCACCTAGTGTACTCAAGAAGAGGAGAGCAAGACAAATAATTTTCTTTAAGTAGGGAGACTTTCACTGGAAAGAAGCTTCTACCGAGGCATGACTTTGCCAATCTTGTGCATATAGTCCTAGTTCCTAGAACACTGCCTAGAATAAATAAATACTCAAAACTTATTTTTTGAATGAATAAACAAGTGGTTGTCTTTTAAGTAAATAGGATGAAGATTTGTTGACCAGCAGCCATTCATCCAAAACCCGTCTTCTCATTGCTCCACATGTATCTCACAAGGTAAATCTTCCTGCTACGAGGAGGATTTTAAAAGCTAACCTCCCATCTGGAGGTAGGGCTGGTGGAAGTGTGGAACAGGACATTTTACTGAAATATAATTGGGATGTCTTAAGATTACTTTTGAAAATTATTTCAAAAGCAATACACATTTATTATAAGAATTCAAACATAATAAAACACATAAAGTAAAAGATGAAAGAAAGGTTAAGATTTTTTTTGGAATTATTACAAAAGTAACACATACTTATTGTAAAAATTAAAATGTCACGGAATTATGTAAGGAATTACGTAAGTAAAAGGTGAAAGGCTCTGTTTTGAGAAATCGCCGTTACTGGTACAGCGTGTATCCTAGGCTTTCTTCCATGCCCAATCATGACTACAAATAATTTTTAAAATGAATCATGCAACTTAAAAAAAATCTTAACATATCTTGGATATCTTTCCAGGTCAGTAGATGTAGATTAAATGCATTATTTTAATGGCTGGCTACTAATTCAGTATAAATAGTCCATAATTTATTTAAACTCTCCCTATTGATGGACATTTGGATAGTTTCTTATTTTTTGCTATTACTAACCGTGCCCTAATGAAACACTCATATACATACATATTTTCATAGTTTTGTGTGTCTCCCTGTAGGATAAACTTTAGAAATGGGATTGCTAATTCAATTGGAAACAAGGTAAGGGTAAGATTCTAAGCCAAAGACAGACAGTCCCCAAGTTCTGAACATTTGTCAGAGAGGGTCCCATTCTTTCTAGCAACCACAGCAAAGAAAGAAATAGAATTGTTCACAGGATTCACTGTGTCATTAGGGAGAGACCTTGAAAGCAAAAGCTGTCTTTGGGAAGAATCAGTGGAATAAACACCAAAGAGAAGCAGAGCTCAGTCGGTTCAGGTAAGAGCCTACCTGATATAGAGAGAGCAGATCTGACTCCTTTCCTGTCTTTCTGGAACAACAGTTACAGTTTTCTGAAAGAGCCCAGGCTGGGGGCTGAAGTGTAGGAGGTCTCTGCTATCCGCCAGCCTGATGGCAGACATTATGTTGAAAGACATGAGAATCACACAGCTTTCCTGCATCTGTGGGGGGGTCTGAGAAGTGTGGAGGTAGGAGAACAAAGGTGGAAGTGAGTCAAACCACGGAGTAGAAGCGGGTCCTGGGAGGTGTGGAGCCAGTATACCAGGATCAAAAATAATAATAGCGAGGTCTGACCATGGGCCAGACACTGTACATACTTCTCATACTTTTCATAAATTAGCATATTTAACTCTCACCACATCTCCAGCAGGAAGTGTCACTACGCTCATATTTTAGATGAGGAACCAGAGGAACAGAAAAATTAAGTAACTTGCCCAGCTAGGAAATGGGTGATCTGGGATTTAAATCCAGACTTGGCACAGAAAGGACATACTAAGTGTGTTCTGAATGAGGTGGTGAGACTTACAGATTCAGGTAGGACAGGGACTTAGATAGCGTGAGGGGTTTGGAGTATACTGCAGCAACCTGGGAGGGGCAGAAGTCCGAGATCCTCACCAGCATCCGCAGAGGAAGAACAGGGGTCCATGTGCCTTTCCCCGATACCTGATGTCTGAAAAGGTGCCACAGAAACTCTCATCACCCATCAGGAGCCAGGAACTGAGGGTCCAGTGAAGAGATTGGGCTCGTTTTTCCATCAATGAAAAGAAAGAGAGGGTTTGCCCTTTGCTTGACCTTCCTGCTGCTGCTCTGCCCACCGGGGTCCTAGAGGGCATGCACTCTGAAGGGTTCATTACTAGCCCACCG
Source organism: Diceros bicornis minor (assembly GCF_020826845.1). NCBI lineage: Eukaryota > Metazoa > Chordata > Mammalia > Perissodactyla > Rhinocerotidae > Diceros > Diceros bicornis. The sequence goes on along the minus strand of NC_080742.1, from coordinate 11,983,294 downwards.
CTGTCTCTGGGGATGACTGAGCAATCCTCTGTGTGTAGCCACAAGAAGACTTCACTGCCTTCGGAAATGTTGCAGCCCCCAGCTGTTCATTTCTTAAAAGTCCTGGCTATGCCAGATCATTCTGAGATAGTTCACTAAACACTTAAAATTCCCAAAGAGGAGACAACTGCAGGAGGATGGAGCTCTGCTTTCAGGCTACAATAGAATGCACATCCCTTAATTTTTTTTGTCTTAGAGATAACTGAGATGAGATTAGAAGTGTCACTAATTTTTAATGCCACTGAAGGCAAAATATACAGTGTGTGATCACAACAGTCATTGCTTTATCGCTGCTGTGCTAACTTAAAAGAAAGAAGAATGTTAAATTAAGCTCTTTTAATTTGATGATTTATTCATTCATTTCACGAGGATTTATTGGGTGAGGGCCAGGCTCTCAGCTAACTGTTGCAGATACAGCAATGAGACTCAATGCCCTAAATTTGACACGAAAGATCTGGCAGGGCAGTGAATTCAACTGGCAAGGTAATTTGGCAATATGCAGGATCAAGTTAAGCTTTTACCAGTTCAGCTCCCTCTGCTCTATAGTTGCAAGAGATAAGAATTTCTTTTTGCATAATCGTAGAAAGTCCCTAGTTTCAGTCCAAGTCATGAGCCCATAGTTAGTCATTTAAGTTTGTCCTTCCCTTTCTTTAAGCTGTTCAGTCCTTAAAGAAAGAATTCCTTCATCCTCAAATTTCTCATGTCCTTCAAATGATTTTATGGTGGCAGCAATTCAGTGTCCCCAAAGCCATGCCTTCAGTGAATACTTGATGCCTGGTGACCACAGGTATTAGTTCAGTGGGCAGCTCCTCTCCTGCAGGCCATAGGCTGTCAGTTACCCACCTCCGACGAGCGATGTTGTCTTCAACAACTAAGACAGATAACTAGTCTCAGATTCCACACATTTGTTGGTTGCAACCCACTCCTGGAACCCAGTTTTTTCATTATGGATCTTGGTTGCAAAAAACAGAACTAAACTCTGGCTAATTTAAAAAGAAGAAGGCCGTATTAGTTGGATAGTTGTAGTTCCTAGAGCTCCTGTGAAGACCAGAGAACTGGGTTTTCAAAAGGGATAGGAATAGAGGCTGGGCAGCTTAGATAAGCAGAATCTGTTTATCATGCTAACACAGGTACAACCACCACCCATCCTGGATCCTGGCTGCCTCTGCCGCCACGGGTACAAATCCCAAACCTTCCCTGCTTCTTTGTATCATTCAGACCCAATTTCAGGTGGGAGCGGCTGACTGGCCAAATCCAGGTCTAGTACCCAAGCCCTAGCTTCCAGAGGGCCAAGAGGACAAGTGAATGGACCCTCACCAAGACCCACACAACGGCAGATTCTTCAACATAGAAGGGGGTTCGGGTACAGCCAAAAAAAATGACAGATTTCCTCTACAGTTCATAAGTCAGGAAGCACACGACCCATATGAATTTTAGAAAGCAGCTTGGATGATGGATTGTAACAATATGAAACTAGGTGTGGACTGATAGGAAGTGACTTTTGAACCTAGAAGGGTGGAGCTTGATGATTTACTGGATGTGAAGGGTGAGGGAGAGAGCAGAGAGTGGAATCCAGGACCACACTCAGGCTCCTGGCTAGCACGACTCGGTGATTTGCCACGCTCTGGATCTCACAAAAACACCGTGAAGCAGGGCTGGATCGGCAGTCCCTAACTAGAGGACAGGCAGCATGGTGCAGGACTTCAGAGACTCTGGATTCAGTCTTCTTGGGTTCAACTCCTAGCTGACCACTTCCCAGCTGTACGATTTTGGATGTGTGACTTAACAACTCCATGCTTGTTTCCTCTTCTTAAAATGGAGGTAGTGGTAATGTCTGTCTGGGAGGGTCGTTGTCAGGTTGAATGAGTGTATGTCTGTAAAGCACTTAGAACAGTGCCTGACACTATTAAGTGCTCAATAAATGTGAGTTATTATTGTTAGCTGTTATCACTCCCGTGCTCACTCCAATTAATCCACTGTGTTTGGGGGTTCTTTATATCCTATGAAAAGGTTGATCTGAAAAAACAGAGTGGTCTTTAGCAATTAGGGTCTACTGGTCATACTGTCCACCACAGAGAAATGTAAAGCAGCCTGATGACAGCCACTTACAGCCACTCATCCAGATGAGACAGAGCAGCCGCTTAGTTGAGGACACCATTCCAGAGTGTGTTGATCAGAAATGAAGAAAATGATTTCTGCAGATCTGAGACCATGTCTTCTGGATATTCTGGTTTCACTTTCAGAAACTGCTAAATCACAAATCACCTTCCAGGGAAATGACATAGCATTATGAAACCTCTACTAGAGCATGAATGAGTCAAACAGGTTTCTTACATAACAGGAACTTTGGCATGTCACCCAGGGCTTGGCTCCTTGCCAGCTCCTCCACCCCCTTGAAAAAATACTGAGATATTTCGACAGCTGGGTCTGATTCAAGCTTGGGACATGGGGCAATGTGCAGGTCATGGCCGTGGGAGGCTGGCTCTGCTCTGGCCTAGAGAGACTCTGGAATATGTGAGGTTAGATGCAAGGGAGAGGCAAATGCTTAGAGACCCCTGGTGTTCCAACCAGGGAATGCTTGGGGAGTTCTGGGTCTAGACCTATCTGGATCCAGTGGGACCTACAGAACTCACAAATCTCCAGGGGTTTCCTGTAGGGTCTTCAGTTCTGTACCAGGTCATAAGGGTGGGAATTTCCCCCAAGAGCCTTTCCCAACACCCCAAACCAAGAGAAGATGCATGTAGCACTTTCACCCACATCGAACAGCTTGCATAACAGAGCAGGTCTAAATTTTCTCAAGGAAGGAAGAACCCAGGGCCAAGAAAGATAAAGATCAGCTTTCGAGTGGGAAAATAAATATCCCTCTCTGCCAGACTAATGCAAAAACAAAGTAAAAATTTACCAACGCTTTTGGCACAAACATTCCATTCATTTTTCATTCTGAACTGGTAGGATAATCATAGGATTCTCATATTGCACATGAGGTCTGGATGGAAAGAGCTTATCAGTTCTATAAAATATCTGATCGCTCTACTTTTCTGAGTTTTCTTACTCAGATGAAATTGTCTTTGAGACTGGATGGATCCCCACTTCTGGCGTATGATCTAAAATTTTGGGTGTTTTTATGGTATGGAAATTATCAGGATAATGCTATTTTTGTTATTGCATTGAGAAAGGGAGCCAGAATTTAAGCTGCGTATCAAGAGGACAAATACCCCATTTTATAAGAGTTTGTTGTGGAAGGAGTCTTGTTGAACAGGTAGGATATTTCTGCATAATCTAATCCTATCTAATAATGAGGATTGCTACTACTTATTATCAGGTATTGCCCTTGGCCCTTTGCATGCATTATCTCTAGTTCTCCTAAGAGACATGCAAGGTAGATATTATTGTTCTGTTACAGAGATGAGGAAACTCGGGTTCAGAGAGGTTACTTTGGCTAGTAAGGGGCAGGCTTGCTACTGCAAAGCACCGGGTCTTTTCATTGTACCATGATGTCTCTCCCTAAAGAAAGGAAATGTCCTAGAGTGAGGGTGTCTTCTGGTTTAGGTAATGCAGAGCAGACCCAAACATTCACTAGAAACTTGATCCAACCCTTTGCCAAATGGTAGATACTTTTGAGGTGGAATCACATTTCCTTTAAGGGACAAGTGTTCATGTTTTTCTCTATGTTTTCCCTTTCACTCCAGTGCAATCAATCAAAGCAGGTCAGCATTGGAAGTACCTGCAATTTGTGAGCAGCTCTTGGGCAGATGCTGTTGAGAACAGTACCCAGTCCACCCAGACCTTGTCCTGAAGGCTCCGTTTGAGAGAAGCTCCATGAGAGTCTCCTCCCCTTCAGGGGATGTTCCTACAACTACACGGTCTTTCTCTTTCACCTTGTGCAAAAAAAAGCCAACTCATCCACCAACCAGCTCCCACTCCCTTCCCATCCAGACCTACCAACAGGTAAACCCCTGGAGGACAGAATCTATATCCGATTTACCTTTGTATCTCCCACACAACACTTACCAGAGGCCTGCTGGGCGTTGAGTCTCTATAGACATCTGTTGATCCAACAGGTGGATGTGAAGCAAGATGCTACATACCACCAGGAGGTGAGACACTAGATAATTCATACTTCCTTGTTCTCGAGAAACTGATATTCTAATGGGGTGATTTGAAACCATCAGAAAAAAAAAATCTAGCTCGTGTTTGAACTGGGAACCTAAGTTACTTTTATGTTAAAGACCACAAGTGCAGCAGGGAGCACTGCGGCTGGAGTCCTCAGCAACACTTCATGCAAGAGGAGAAAGCTGGAGGATGGATGGGATTGGAGTAGGTGGGGAAGCATGGTGGATGAGGGCAGCAAACACAAGGACTGGGGGATGGGGGAGAAGAGAAGCATATGAGGGGGAGGAAACAGCATCTCTCTCAGCGTTACTGCACTGTCTTCCTCCCAGCACTCCTTAGTTGCATCCATTCTAGTTGGATCTCTCCACAAGTTCCCACTGTGTTCCCCTGTTACTACACAGGAGCCCCAGTGACGTGGTGGTGAGGTGCGGCGGAGGGGAAGCATACTATAGTCCTAGGATTAGGGCTCAGTCTTTTTGTGAGCCTGTGCCCGTGGGCTGTGACCTTCACAAGTGCTTCTCAGCCTTTCTCTCCCTTCGGTAAGACTGGATGGCTACCAGTGGGCTGGAGCTGGAGATTTCTCTTCCCCTAGGTCTCTTAGGTTCTCATAAAGCCCCAGTTGGTTAGGTTCTGGAAAATACCTCCCCTTGAGGGCAGGCCTTAATAACAACAGAATTCTCTAGCATATTTCAAAATGGGCTACTTTCCCCCTCCATATACCAGAAGCTGGAAGCCAGAGGGGATTTTTCTCCCATCTTTACTGTGAGAACCTGCAGTGCTCCTGGAGGTACAACTCACCAGTATGTGGGGCACCCCTTTGAGTCTGGCTCCCCCTGGAATTCTTCTCTAACTTGTCCACACTTACCTCCAGCAATGCATCCCTTATATCAGGTTTTCCTCCTGGGCTCTGGTTCCCACAGAGGTTTCTGCGGATCACCTGTGATCCTCTGTATCTGCCTGTGCGCCTCTCTCTGATTTGGAGGCAGCAGTTTGCCCTGTGATCTCAATTCTCTGAAGGATCAAAGAAGAGTTGTTGATTTTTAGTTTATTCAGCCTTTTTGTTGTTGTAAGCACTGGAGGGACGACTTCCAAGCTCCTTACATGCTGGACAGAACCACATGTTTCTAAAGCAGCATTTTCTCTCAGTGTATTCTGCGAAACAAGCTTGACAGAGTTCTACAGAATGTCAGTAGCGTTCAACAATAGAAGGGTCCGTGTTTCAGGTAGCTCTGAGATACTGGGTTTCTTTTCAGTGGGTCTTTTCAGTGTCTTTATTATATTAATATGCATTTGATTCCACTTTATGGGACTGTAGATTGTATTATTTCCTAAGTTGATTTGACCATAAAATTCTTTTGGGGAAGAGTATTTCATAAGACTCTGTTCCTCAGAATTCAGGAAATGCTGCCTTATAGTCTTTCTAAATAGCTTTTTCTTTCCTGCGGGTGCCCCACCGTTGTAGGCACAGCTGACATAATCAGTCCTTTTTATGCTCTTTCATACCACAGGTATTTACTGAGTCTCTGCTCTGTGCAAGGTGGTGTGATAGCTCTGGTGGGTGGGTACTAAATATTTGGGACATGGTGCCTTTTATTTTATTTATTTATTTATTTTTTTGTGAGGAAGATCAGCCCTGTGCTAGCATCTGCCAATCCTCCTCTTTTTTTTTTGCTGAGGAAGACTGGCCCTGGGCTAACATCTGTGCCCATCTTCCTCCACTTTATATGAGATGCTACCACAGCATGGCTTGCCAAGCGGTGCGTCGGTGCGCGCCCAGGATCCGAACCGGTGAACCCCGGGCCACCACAGTGGAGCGCACACACTTAACCACTTGCGCCACCAGGCTGGCCCCATGGTGCCTTTTAAAGTCTGGTATGGAAGGTGAGAAAGAAATGTACAGAAATGACTCTAATTCTGGAGGCCTCAGAGAAATAAAGTCTCCCTCAACATTTCTGTTATTTACAGAAGATGAATCAAATTAAATTGAGAAAAACTGAAAACAAATGTTGTTTGATGAAAACTGTTCACTTCCCACATTTCACTGAGGTGCCAAGTTGGCTTTAAGAATGAAAAAGTTTTGTGGATCAGATTTCTGAGCTGGTCTTCATCAGAACGTCAGTCTGCACAAAGCTGCCCGTGATCTGCCATCTTGCTCACCGATCTGGGCCCATTGCAACATCTCCTCACTGTATTTCCAGGGGTCCCCGTGGGTAGAATCTGCAGGCAGGAAACTAAGGGCTGAGCGGACTCACTCCAAATGCTTATTCTTAGCAGGTGTTAGGGCTTCGCGGAGGAGTGAAGGGCAGGATTTGTGGCACCATTCACCCATTAGCCTCTTGCCCGACTTTTGGATGCAACATTTTCTGGCTAGTTATTGACAATACAAGAAAGCAAAAAACAGCTGCTTTTGCACCAGGCACAAGCATCAAGAAGGAAACAAAAGTTGGCAGTGAGTAACGACCATATCAATTATTGTAAAGAAAAATAACCTTATATTCAGGCAGGCAGTTACTGCAACCTGAGAGGGCTGAGAGTGCTGTCCAGGTCTTTCCCCTGCCTGGCTCCCTCACTAAGATGCAGCTATGCCTGAAACCCACCCTTAGGCAGGCTTTCTTGGGCTTAAGCAATTCTTCTCTGGAAATCATCTTTTCAAAAGGCAAATACCTAAGGAGAGGAGATATGACTTTATAGTACAACCTTTTCAGGGCTGTTACCAAATGACAACGTCTTGGGATAAAAGGAATCCAAGGCAAATCACTTTACCTCTTATTCCTCAGTTTCCTTGTTTGTAAAATGACAAGGGGTGAATTAAGAAAGTTCTAAGTTATGCTTCCACTTTATGAATCACTACCACTCCCGGAATTGAGACGGTATGAAGGCGCTGGTAACTTAGGGGAAAGCCTCACAGGCTTGAAATCCAGTCAGTGGATTGTAATCAGCATTTATTTTCTGTAATGGAACAGAATAGAGAACACCAGAACACCAGATTGTATGTAGAAAGTGAAGTGTTGTTTTGTGAATACAATATATATATATATAGTATTATACAATATATATAGTATTGATTGAGGTTCTCCAGAGAAACAGAACCGAGAGAGAGAGAGAGAAAGAGAGACAGATTGATTTTAAGGAGTTGGCTGACATGAACTTGGAGGCTAGCCAGTCCAAACTCTGCAAGGCAAGCCTGCAGGCTGAAGACCCAGGGAAGAGTGGATGTTGCAGTTTGAGTCTGAAGACAGTCTGGGGGCAGAATTCCCTCCTCCTAGGGGGACCTCAGTCTGTTTTCTCTTAATTCCTTCAACTGAGTGGATGATGCCCCCCTACATTATGGAGGATAATCTGCTTTACTCCAAGTCTACTGATTTAAATCTTAATCTCATCTAAAAAATACCTTCATGGCAACATCCAGCCTGTTTGACCAAATATCTGGGTACCGTAGCCTAGCTAAGCTGACACATAAAATTAATCATCACACATATATATGTGTGTGTACGGGGTAATGGAATAAATAGTGGGTTGTGGCCAAGTAGGTTGAAAGCCTCTGTGAGCCCACAAAGCCATTCTTAACCCCGCTTCTAAGACAGCACTGCCCGCGCCGTAAGAAAGGTTACCATACCCCCAAGTGTAAGTGTGCTTCACCACACGCTGCCTCCCGTGTCCCTAAGGGAGACCCAGACACCGTTCAGCACCTGCTACTCCAGCGTCATCTCAGACCTCCCTGCTGCGCATCTTGCTGTAGGCACAATGGCTTCTGTGTCTTCCTTCATAGCTGTCACATGCTCCTACCTCAGGGCCTTTTTATGTTTTCCGCTTTACCTGGAAGGCTCTTTCCCCAGGTCTTCACAATGGCTGACTCCTTCTCATCTCTCACATCGCCACTCAACTACTGCTACCTCCTGAGAGGCCTTCCTTGATCATCCCGTTTAAAGCAACCCCTGCGCCACACATACCCCGTACACATTGTACGCCCTACATTTCTCAGCGACTCTCTATCCTATTACACAATTTTATTTTCTCCATTGCACTTATCATTATCTGCAATATCTTATTTATTTGTTTATTTTTGTGTCACTCTCCTGCAACACAAAGGTAAGCTCCAAGTCTTTCCTGCTCACCTTTTGTTCTCGGTGCCTAGGATAGCGCTGGCACGCACAAAGTCTCCACAAATGGTTACAGAATGACTGAATGGTTGTAGAGTGGACATCTTTCCATCATTTGGCTATCCATCACCTGAATCCCCTTTCTGCTTTAGGGAACACCCAATTCACAAGTCTGGATGGGAGAAAGCTGCTGACAATACTTACTTTCCCAGCCTTCTTTGCAGTGCGGCATGGACATGTGACCCGGGCTCAGCCAATCGGATGCATCCTCCATGGAAATAGCAGTAAGCAGCAGACACAGCAGATGATCCACGTGGTGGTGGATCGTGGCAGCTTCAGTGGTCACTTCCAGGTTGGTGGGTAACAATAGCAGTGACTGGGCAGCAGCCCTGTAAACTATAGTATCTGGTGAACAGAGGCAGTGGTGCACATATCCTTCCTGGACTGATTCTGTGGTATGATTTAGATCTCTTCTGGTTGTTTCCAAATTTCTCACACTCTTCCCCTCCTCTGGGTATGAGAACCTTCCAGTTCTCCAGTCTCCCAGTGATTCCGTGAGCTTCCAGATATCCTTTTCATAAAGTCCTGTCTGCTGAACCGGAGTGGTTTCTGGTGCTGGAAAGCCTCTTGTCTCTTTCCTTCTCTCGTCTTTCTCATCTTCTGTTCTATCACTCTCCTTGATCTTTTCATGTCGTTCTCCTGGATGAGATTTTATACTCATCAGGGACTCCCCCAAGTCTTGGCAGTTACCTAGTTCTAAGAGGAATGAAGGCCTCTGTCATGTAGTAGTGCTATCCTAGCAGCAAGGGCAGGAAGGACTGAAGAACATTGATCAAAGTCAATCTTTGGAACTTCTTTGACATACAGTGTATTTAGGGCTCCCCATAAGTGCAACACATGTGGTTTAACCTCAAGGAACCTCTGTAATGTAAAGGAAGAGAGAAATGTCACATAATAATAATAATAATAATAAAAGGAAGTGGCAGATCGTATTTTCTAAAGATGGCCATGGCGAGATCTTCTATATGCTTTTCTACAGTGTTATCCTGCCAAATCCCATCAAGGCTTGAACTCTATCTCTTGACTCCCTTGAATCTGGATAGGCCCTGTGACTACTTTGACCAGTAAAATACAGCATGAGTGATGCGTGATGCTGTGTCAGCTGTGGGCATAGTGCTTCTGCTCCTGCCTCTTGGAAGCCAGCCGCCTTTTAAGAAAAAGGACACACTGAGACCGTCATGCTATGAGAGGCCCAAGCAGTTGGAGAAGCCCAGGAGGATGAGGTGCTGTGTGGAGAGAGAGAAGCCAAGGTGCCAGATTGTGAGTGAGGAAGCCACGTTGAAAGAGGGTCCCCCAGCCCTACCTGCCCATGCGGACACTGTACCAACCACAGACTAGGCGCCATGCTGAGCCCTTCCTGAATGCCTGAACCACAGAACTTTGAATAAAATAAAATGGTGTTTTAAGCCACTGCATTTTGGGATGGTTTGTTATATAGCAAAGATAACTGGAACAAAGGGTAAGAACCCGTATGCATTAATGCTTCTAAACATCAGGTTGCAGCCATGTGATCAGAACACCAGAGCTTCAGTCTCCTGAGTGTACTTAGCATGCTTGGACAAGCCTGCTTTCAAATAAGAGGTAACTTACTCCTATTCAAGATTGAAGAGGATCTTGCAGTCAGACGCTTGTGATTTCCAGCATGACTAGGAGAGGTCTGGCAGGGAGAAAGAAGACCCAGGATCATTATCAAACTAGTAAAAGCCCTTCACCTAGAGAAGCACAGTTAATGCTCATCAGCTCTCAGCGCTCTACCCCTAATGGAATCAATCCTTTGAATCTTTCTACTTCTTGGCTGTGGAGGAACCAAGGAGATTTTTTCCTTGCTCTCTCGTTCCCCTCCAAAATTGTATTTACCTCAAACCCTGGAGAAAATCAGACCACAATCAAATATCACTATAACAAGCACATACACTATGATGCATTTTATACAAGAAAGTTAAAATGCCACAGCACTGTATGTTAGATTCTCAAGGAAGCACAATTCAAATAATCTCTTGTATGCCTAATGCCCTGCTATTACGTCTCCCAGAAACACGTTCTATAGCTTGCACTAAAAGAAAACAAAAGGTTGCTGTTTTGTTTTGTGTTGCATTTGATAGCAACTTTCAGGTGAAAAAATCTGAGTGTTTCTGAGTTACCCTGGATGTAAATAACCCCAAAGGGGGCCCTACACCACGCTGCTTTGTGGCACATGTGCAGGTACTATCGGACCTGTGCTTTCTTCTGGAAACTTCTAGGATGGTAGGTTATGGCTGTCACCTACCCAGGAGCCATTCCCTACCTTACTTCTTTGATAACAGTCTCTGATTTTTTAAATGTAGTCAAAGACCATCTCCTTCATGGGGAAGCCATGCAGTTTTTCAGCCCAAGGAAGTGAATCTTGAGTAAGTCAGTGAATCAAATTCCAGTCTCCTTGTCAGTGTTGGGTTCGGGAATGGGCACGTGACACAATTCTGGTCTATGAGGGGTAGAAGTCTCATGTGGAACTTTGGGGAAAGTTCTCTTGTCTTCTAAATTTTCCAAGGGAGGGATGTTCTCCATTTCTGTCTTCTGTCATTTGGTTACTTACTCTGTGAGGGTGTGATTCCCGGAGCCACCATCCTGGCCACCATGAGGGGGGCCAGCCCAGAGGAAAAGTTGATGTGCTGACCAGAGTGGAGAGAGAAAAGGACCCGTGTGAATCGCGTAATGGAACTGCCACGTTAACCTACCTTGGAACTGTCCGAATTCTGGGCTTCTTGTTAAATGAAAGAATAATTGATTTCCTTGTTTAAACCACTCTTAGTTGAATTTTATGTTACTTGCAACTGATACAGTTTTAATCCTGATACAGTAATTAAAAATAAGAAACAAGAAGTGATTACTTCTGTACAAAAGAGAAAACAACACTGTTGGCATTGAGGAGGCAAAGATCCTACATGCTTTTGGATAGGTTAGGCTACAGGGGCATGTGTTGGGTTGCGGGTTGCTTTTGAGGAGGTCCATGTTGATTAGAACAGCAAACAAAGCCCCCCTAGGAGCACCTGAACTGATCTATTTTGAAGAGCTCAAAATAAGGGAGTCGAGAGCAAAAAGCCACAGCCCTACAGTGTTTCTCCAAGGCTTCGTTAGCCCACAAGGAAAACGCAGAGTGTCTGAGAGGTCTGAAAGCCTAGAATGAGGTTGTCACAGCAACTGTGAAGAAGACACATGTGTGCCTAGGCAAGGATGGAAGAAAATGGGGAAAGTAGGGTTTTAATTATTGCACACTCAGTCATGGTGACCCAGAGCGAACGCACATGTACCATCGTTCCTCTGTGGGACAGTAAAGGAAATTCTCTGCAAAACAGCTCTAGATGGCAGAGAGTTGCCCAGCTCCAGCTGGCTGCCCCCAGAGAGTTGTTCCAAGCTATGGGCCTCTTGGACATGCACCAACAACCTGACTTGTATCGGGACGCACACTGCCATCAGCTCCTTTGACAACAACCAGAATGATGAAAACACTCTTGACACTTGGAACTGCTCATGTTTTGAATCAGTTGTCACAGGATAAACACATTGCTGTGTGCTCTGAACCAAATCCTGATGTATTTTTTGGGATGAAGGAAACATAAATTTTCTGATCTGACAGAAAATAGAAACTCCTCAATAACCAGCAAAGAAAGGCTAAAATGGAAGATTGACCACTTCTCATAGCACGCCCAGAAGGCAATTTGGGTATAATAGAGGCTTTTTAAAAAATTTCTCTTAGAAGCTCCCCCCCAAAAAGAGAAAAGCAGCCCCTGACATCTTGGAGCTGTCCTGGCACCCCTAGCTGGGCGTTGGTGTTCCCTTGCTGAACAGAAACAATTTCAGAGAATATCAGCGTGAGACAAGGCCCTGCCGTGGTCATGATGGATCAAGACAGAAACAAGTCCACTTCGTAATCATGTCTGAACCCAGACACAACTTGGACATTGTTCAACTCACAATACACCAAGCATCCCTGTCTCCTGACTAAGAGGAGAGACTGCTGCTTCTTTACCAATTACAGCTTTAGCCTCGCTCTCGTCTGCCCTCTCTCTGGATAAGATTTATTGAGATACTGTATTAGTTTCCTAGGGCTGCCAGAACATACTACCACAAACTGGGTGCCTTAAAACAATAGACATTCTCCTTCTCAAAGTTCTGGAGTCTAGAAGTCTGAAATCAAGGTGTCGGCAGGATTGGTTCCTTCTGGAGGCTCTGAGGGAGAATCCCTTCCATGCCCACCTCCTCCCTTCTGGTGGCTGCTGGTGATCCTTGGCACTCCTTGGCTTGTAGACACATCACTTCCATCTCTGCCTCCTCAGTCTTCACGTTGCCTTCTCTCCTGTGTTTCTCCTCTTTGTCCCTGTGTCTCCTCTTCTTATAAAGATTCTTGTCATTGGATTTAAGGCCCACCCAATTAATCCAAGATGATCTTATCTCTACAGCCTTTGTTTAATTACATCTGCAAAGACCCTTTTTCCAAATAAACAGGTACTAGGGTTTAGGACGTGGACATATCTTTTGGGGTGCGACAGTTCAACCCACTGCAGATCCTTAACCATAGAATCACCCCAGCTTCCTGACAGCATCTAATCCAGAGAAAAGCCTCACTTCCTTAAACCCTCTCCAAATTACCTAACAAACCCAAATCTTATCATAAGTGTTTACTGACACTCTCTTACTCAGATGGCCCGTAGTTCACCATGCTGTGTGTTTTCCCTCACTGCAATGGGTAATGCACCCATCTTGTTCAGCTATAGGAGGATTCCCAGTGGCCTTTGGCTGGGGAGCGTTGACACTCCCTAATACTTAACATTTATTGAGCACTCTAATGTGTCAGATACCATGTCAATCCTCAGGTGCAAGAATTGATTGAATTTTTGGAGCAACTCTGAGTCGGTGCTATCAATCCTCATTTTACAGGTGATAAAATTGAGGCTTAGAAACATTAGCATCTGTTATTAGTCAGGGTTCTCCAGAGAAAGAGAACCAATAGGATGGAGATATATATGTATATATCCAATATGTTATGTAATATATAACCAATATAATATGTGATTATGGGGGCTGAGAAGTCCCAAGATCTGCAGCTGGCAAGTTGGAGACCCAGGAGAGCCAACAGTTTAGTTCTAGTCAGAGTCTGAGAACTAAGGAAAGCCAAGGGGTCCAGTCCTAAGGCCAACAGGTTTGAGACCCAGGAAGAGCCAATGTTTCAGTTCAAGTACAAAGGCAGGGAAAAAAAGCTGATGTCCCAGTTCTAAGGCAGTCAGGCAGGAAGAAGCCTCTCTTACTCATGGGAGGGTCAGCCTCTTTGTTCTATTCAGGCCTTCAATTGATTGGATGAGGCCCACCACATTAGGACAATCTGATTTACTCTTTCTACTGATTTAAATGTTACTCTCCTCCCAAAACATCCTCACAGAATCACCCAGAATAAACTTGGACCAGTCAAGTTAACACATAAAATTAACCATCTTTCCCACAATCCAACAACTGGTAACTGGTGGAGCCAGAATTCAAACCCTGGGCTGTCTGACTCTCCAGTCCACACTCTGCCATAATGCTCTCCCATTATCTCCCTTTCACAAGTGGGCTTCATCCAGAGACAATCTACGATGGATCTATGCTAATTCTCACTGATCTCAGAATCTGAGCCACACAGCTTGGAACCACATTGCATATTGTCTCATGTTTTTGCTGTTGTTTCCTGTGATTTTCTCACCTCTCCCATTAGACTGTAAGGAATTTGGGAACAAAGTCTATGTCTTGGGCTTTAGTAATATGTAACATTATTAAATACTTATTACGGATCCATTTAATACTGACAACACCACTGTAAGGTAGCTCCCTCTATTATCCCCATTTTACAGATGAGAAGACTCAACCCAGATACTGACCCACTTGCACAGGGTTATGGGGCAGGGAGGGCATCCAGGGTTTGACTCCAGGCAGTCTGGCCCAGAGCCTGTACTCCAACTTCCCTCTGCCATGCTTCTTGTACCCTTTCCCCCAGACGGCCCCATTCTCAGAGTCCATCTCAGGGTCACACGTGGGCACCCAGGGGCTCTCTTTAAGCAGTCGGTTTCAGGGAACGAGAGCTCCTTGGGAGGCCGAATGGCTTTGAGGTTTGCTGAGCAGGGGTGTGGTGTGGACTCCCGTTGCAGGGTGCACCGGCCTTGTGGTTTGGCCAGTGCTGATCTCAGTGATGACCCTGTCCAGGCTCCTGCTCCTCCACTGGCCTGAGCTCAAGAATACGCCTCCAGGAAGCCCTGGTGGAGAGTGCCCTGGGGGCCTCCCTGTGGAGAGGCACTCAGGCTGTCCTCATCTGCCTGCATCTCGTGCCAACGCTGGGCCTTGAAAACGCAATGTCACCTTACTAAGCACCAACTGGCTTCTGCTATTATGAGATGCTGCCCTGCCAGGAGGTGTACAAACAGGTTCTGTGCAGAAGGGGAGATCTGCAGGCTCATGGAGGCTGGCAAAGAGCTGGGTGTGGGTCGCCAGGCTTGCACAAACCTAGTCCTCTCTGGGGCTGCTGGGGCAAATGCTAACTCAGTACTCCAGGGAGTGGGAGCATTGGGACCCATCCCCCAACTCCCAGCACGCTGACTTTCACGTTACCTGAGCAAGCAGGTGATGCTTAAACTTCCCTAAGCTGAATTATTCCTTAAGTATCCCAGGAAGCCTTCAATTACCTGGATATAGTCGAAATCAGAATGGGCGTATAGTTTTCAGTTTGGGAAGGTGACTCTCCTTGGTGGCCTTCAAGTCCTTAGATGTCCTGGATTCCAGAAACTCTAAGGTCACTTCTAGTTTAACCTCCGAGGACTCTGCATGTGACGTGCTCTGCATAGAGAGAAGGTTATGGGAGTGAGGTTCCTGCCGTATCTGAATGTGTAGCCTAAGAGTGAGACCATGGGCACAGACACACTGACATGGCCCCACTGGCTCTGAAGCTGGCATCTACAGTGAGTGATACTGAAAAGGGGGCAAGATTGTGGGTGATGGCTTTCCAGAGCCCTTGGGGAGGTGGGACCTCTGCCTTATGGTCATGGCACTGACTGCCAGGATGCCCACATTAGAGACCTTGCCTAGAGCTCTCCACGCCTCTCCCCGCAACTAGTCTCTGTGATCCTGTGGACAGAATATGACACAGCCTCCCCACCTTAGGCCATATGCTTGGAAAAAACATCCTTCTTGCAGAAGCTCTTGTGGGGGGAAGGAAGGACATAGCTCTTTGATCTTGACCCCTAACAAAGAATTTGTCTTGGGATCTTTGAAATCTTAGGAGAAAAAAAAAAGACCTGGAATTTCAAAGCTTTCCTTGTTTGATGTATTACAAAACAGGGGGACAAATATTTCCCTCTGGGGTAAACATCTTTTGTTCTAGAAAGATACTACAATGAATATTTGGTTACTAAAAGGAAAAGCAAATATTCTAGAATGCAGAAATTCAGACCCTGCCTTTCCAAGGGACTCCAGTGTCATGCACAATAACATAAGAAGCTGTTTTCATCATGGGTGGAATTGCAGCTCTCCAAATTATTTTCTATAGGAAAATGTTTCATCTTTAAAGAAGATTTCTCTGAAAATCGTCCCTTGTTCTTGGAAAATATGTGGATGTTCCTATCGGAGTGGAGGCTGGAAGCTGGGTGTGGGTGGGGCATTGGAAATCTACCCTCGCTCGGGCTGAGGGAGGGCTGCCCAGGAGGGCCGGACTGGGCAGCTCAAGGCCCATCTGGCTGATCTGTTTGAAGCCCTATTCTTTGCTGTATTCTAGGCTAATTAACCCAGACTTTGGGAAGGGACTGATGTTTAATTTATTGTCTTCTAGTTTATTATCTTGTTAGGGACTCTAAGGCAAGACCAACCCTCTCTGAATGGTGAGGACACTTCAACTGTTCATCATGCTGGGACATGTCAGAAGGGGATAGAAAATGAGGGAGGACTTGGGGAACACTGAAATGGGGATTGTGGCCAGGACTCCATGGAAAGGAGACAAACCAGAAGACTTTTTCTCTCTCTCTCGGATGGAAGGAAACGCAAACAGTCTAGGACTGGTGAAGCTGGCTGGGCAGGGCTGGGTGATAACCTGTAGAAATGGCACACAGAGAGGTTTGACCTGTGAACTTGATGATTTCTCATTTCTAGGACCAGTTTTAGCTCTCTCAGAGTTGTAATTCCAGTCTACTATTTCCAAATGTTTATTAAAGTGTTGTTACTTATTAAAGCATGGGGATAGCCATTCTGTCGAGAATTAAAAGCCCAGGTGATCGCAACACTAGTTCAGGTGACAGATCCGAGAGGGCCTCGCAGCAGAGTGAATGGGGTCTGTGGAGGAACAGAAGATGAAGATGCGGACTGAGTGAATGCTGTAGGCATGACTGTGGCTGCGGATTGATGAGCCCGCTGTCATGAGATAACCCCTGTCCCCAAATATACTGCAGGAGAAGGGATCTTCAAAGAGGGAGGCCAGAACCTACTAGATTGATGCTGGTGGGGATACTGAGTCAGCAAACAGGTGAGTTGTATTTAGTAAAGTTTCTCCTTTGCCCAGAATGACAAAGGGCAAAGGCTTGCGGGGCCCTGTCATTGGTGGGAAGAAGGGCGTTCTGAGGATAGTGATAAGCACACACAGGGCAAGATGGGGCAGCAATAACGATGAGAATGAGTGTGTGGAGAGAGGAAATAAAAAGGTTTTTTTTCCCTAGCAAGCAGCAAAGTGTAGTAGAGAGATCATCAGAGACAAGCGTCTTCTCCAAACTTTGCCACAAATGGGGTGCAGTCACTTATCTTTCTCCAGACTTCAGTTTCCCCATAGTGAGCGATTTGTTTACTTAGGATGTTTCTGGTGTCCCCCTTTGTGTTCTCTCCCTAAGCAAATCTGCCCCCCTCATGCAGTGGTTTGACATTCCCTCCTCTCTAGTCTTTGCTTCCTTTTCAGACCTTTCCAGGGGCTCCACTTGGAGCAACTGTGATCACAGCATCTAATGGTCAAAATAGGCAAGTGCCTCTGTGGAGCTGTGCTCCTTGGTCTGGTTACCCAAATCGGGATGTGTTTGCTTAGGGAAAAGATGCTCAAAGGACTTCACTAGGATGATTTGTCTCAACAGTTACAGCAGCAGGAATGGTGACTTTGCCACTTCAGATGCCTTTTCCAATTTTGGAAGAAAATCATTTGTGTATTAGAACCTCAGTTAAATGCTACAGACACATATGTAACTACTCATCTGTAAGTCCTGGGCCCCGTTCTCCTTGTATCGTCAGTGACAGCATTAGCCTGGCACACGTGGGCACTTAATATATGTGTATTGGATAAAGGAGTTAATGGAAGCTACAAATAGTTATGGGAGCCATATTTTCCAAGCCAATCACCAAGCCACACTGTCTGCCAATGGTTTTCTGCTGCTTCTAGATGTGATAGGCAGTCTGGGAGATGTCATTTAGATGCTGAAACATTTGAATTTGGAGACCATTTTGGAAGTTTCCAGTTTGGAAGTTTATAAATCAGTAGCATCCCTAAAAAAATAGATGTATAATCACCACATAGTACTCTAATGTTCTCCCTGCCCATAAACATCTTCGTACTATCCTCAAAGCAAGGCCCAGGTAAAAGCCTGAAGCAAGAGAGAATTATCCTCAGTGTTCTCAATTCTCCTTTTGAATTCTCCTTCCCCAAAGGATGGCGGCTTTACTCTCCCCCAGGCCAGCCAGGACTCCTCTGCTGGTCTCTCTACTTTCCTGACTCTGGCCCAGGCTCTAGACCTTCCTGACAGCCCTCCTTGATTTTTTTCCCTCAACTTATCTGAAAGGCATTCACCTTGTTCTTATCCTGTTTGTGGTTCTCTTTAAGTTTCTGTGGACTTTGAATGAGAATGAAGAGCGAGAAGTCCCCAATGCCTCGTCAAAGCAATTTGGAGCCCTACGAATGTCCTCTGGAGACCTTGGGGCAGTTAAATGCTTTAGCCCACCTGGGAACCTAACCATGTGCTCTGACCCAGCACTGATCCCAAACTTTCTTTGTCACTTCATTCTTCTTTATTTTGTGGGATGTATGCATCTTTCCAGGAAGCCTAGAGAATCTGCTGAAGACAAATGTTTGTTTCCTGAATCTAGTCATATGGCGAGTCTGCAAGAAAGAGTATTCAAATACTTTTGAGGCTACAAAGCTGCCCCTTGGCAAATGTTTGGGCCCCAGTGAACAGGGCCTGAAGCTTTTTTTCACTCTGATAGAAAACTGTGTATCCCACCTTTCCATTACATACTTTTCAAGGATTAGTTGGATCCTGCAGCAGGGTTTTCAGGTAAATATAAACAGATGTGGTAGGGCAAGAGCAGGGGAGCAGAGTAGGATGTCGTGGTTAAGAGTGATAACTTGGAAATTGACTGCCTGACTTCAAATTCTGTCCCAGACACAAAAGCTAGGTGCCCCGTAGGCAGGTTTCTTAACCTCCTTAAATCTCGGTTTCCTCATCTCTAAAATACGTACCTCATAGAGCCATCATTACTATAACAGAAAATACTTACAGTAGTTCCTAGATATGATATATAATTGCCTGCTATTATTGTTCTAGGCAATCCTTGGGTCTGTGCTTTTCCAGAATATTTACATGATCCTAGGACGCAAGATCCCCTGATGGCTTTTAGTCAATGCCCTAAGGCTTATGGAGAAAAATAAATCAATAGCTATTCTCTGGACACCTAAGAAGTAGACCTAGTTCTCAAAATCATTTCTGTCTCATCAAGAAGTTTAGCCAGAGAAATGTCTACTAGCACCCACAATGAGGCTGTGTGGGGCCAAGGAGGCTGGTACATGATGGGCTCTAGTGTCAGTCCCAACCCAATGTTATCCATTCCCATAAAGAGTCCTGTATTTGAGTGGCTACCATTATGCTTGGAGTCAGGGCCCTTTCCAGGTTCAAGGGCTATGCTTCCTCTTGCCTAATATGAAAGTGAAAAGCTTACAGACCTTTACATTGTGAGTGCCTTGATCTTAAATGGATGAGCCCATGCATGCACTTGATGGACGCTTCTCCTAACTTATGGAGGTTGTACTGAACAAAGTCACTAAGAGCTTCCAATTGTTTTAGCATCATGTGCCTTCCAAAGCTCATGAAGTTCATAGACAGAAAATAACTCCTTTCTTATAAGTTGGACATCAGATGGAGACAAGCCATCAAGAATTTCAGCTGAAATCCTCTCTAGTCCTACATATTTAAAGATTAAAAAACAATTCCCTACTCAATAGGAGGGAGGATCAAGATGGAAGAGTAGGAAGATCCTGAGCTCACCTCCTTCCACAGACACACCAAAACTACAACTACATAGAGACCAACTATCTCTGAGAAAGACCTGAAGACTAGCAGAACAGATTTTCCACAACTAAGGATATAAAGAAAAAGCCACATTGAGACAGGTAAGAGAGGCAGAGGTTCAGTCTAGTCAGGATCCACACCCCCAGTGTGGCAACCCACAAGCAGGAGGGATATCACAACTGTGGAGGTCCTCCCTGAGGAGCGAGGGGTCCAAGCCCCACAGTGGTCTCCCCCGCCAGGGGGATCTGCATCAGGAAGACAAGCCTCCATAATGTCTGGCTTTGAAATCCAAGAGGCTTAAGTCTGGGAGAGCTGGAGGGCTACAGGAAACTGAGACTCCACTCTTACAGTGTATGTGCACAAGCTCACTTGCTCCAAGTCCAAGCACAGAGGCAGCAGTTTGAAAAGTGCCTGAGTTAAAAATGATTAATGTTGGGGCATGTGCTGGAGGGGCAAGGATCTGTTGGAACTTTCTCTGGGAAAGAAGCTGCATTTTACAAATTGGAAATAAGCAATCTACCAGATGAAAAGTTCAAAGTAATGGTCTTAAGATGCTCATGAACTCAGGAGAAGAATGGATGAACACAGTGAGAACTTCAACAAGGAGATAAAAATATAAAAAGAACCAATTAGAGCTGAAGAATACAATAACTGAAATGAAAAATACACTAGAAGGAATCAATAGCTGTTTAGATGATGCAGAAGAATGGATCAGCAATCTGGAAGACAGGGTTGTGGAAATCACCAAATCAGAGCAGAAAAAACAAAAAATGAGGATAGTTTAAGGGACCTCTCGGACAACATCAAACATACTAACATTCACATTATAGAGGTACCAGAAGGCAAAGAGAGAGAGACAGGGACAGAAAACTTATTTGAATAAATAATGGCTGAAAACTTCACTAACCTGGGAAAGGAAACAGACATCCAGATCCAGGAAGCCCAGAGAATTCCAAACAACATGAACCCAAAGAAACCCACACCAAGACACATGATAATCAAAATGTCAAAAGTAAAGATAAAGAGAGAATCTAAAAGTGGCAAGAGGGACTGGCCTGGTGGCACAGTGGTTAAGTGCATGAGTTCCACTTTGGCAGCGCGGGGTTTGCCAGTTCGGATCCCGGGCATGGACCTACTCTCCACTCATTAAGCCATGCTGAGGCAGCGTCCCACATAGAAGAGCTATAACTCTACAACTACGATCACAACTATGTGCTGGGGCTTTGGGGAGAAAAAAAAGAAAAAAAAAGCAGCAGGAATAAAACCCCTAGTTATGTACAAGGGAACTCCCAAAAGACTATTAGCTGATTTTTCATGAGAAACGTTACAGGCCAGAAGGAAGTGGCACAATATATTCAAAGTGCTGAAAGGAAAAAACTTCCAACCATGAAGACTCTACCCGGCAAGGGTATCATTCAGAATTGAAGGAGAGATAAAGAGTTTTCCAGACAAGCAAAAGCCAAAGGAGTTCATTACCACTAAACTGGCCTTATAAGGAATATTAAAGGGACTTCTTTAATTGGAAAAGAAAAGGCCATAACTAGAAATAATAAAATTCTGAAAGAAAAATATCTCACTAGTAAAGGCAAACATACAGTAAAGGTAGGGGATCAATCACCTATATAACTAGTATGAAGGTTAAAAGATAAAAGTAGTAGTGATGTCAGCATCATGGCGGAGTGAGCTTTCCCATAAACTCTTCTCCCGATAAGACACAACAAAAGGAACAGTCACAGACCAACAACAGACTCCTAGTCAGTGAAAAGCAAGATCGGAAAGATCCACACTGCCACACATCTGAGAGTGGAACGTGCTGGGCCCCCAGAGGAAGTGGGGAGAGGTAAAGAGAACTCCTCTCCCTCCCCATCAGATCAGTGATCCCGGTCCGTGCCGCACCCAGAGAGGGGGGAGGGGTGGCCCTCTGCAGGGAAACTGTAGCTCTTTGGGCTTTCTCAGCCAGTGGGAAACTCCCACACAGAGGACTCAGAACTGCTACAGGGTACCATCAATATCTGAGCACCCCAGAGAGCAGATAATGAAGGGCCCATGAGAAGCCCCCCAAGCCAGGGACCCAGTGAGCAAAAGAGAGAGCCTCCTCTCCCCGCAAACTGGACCCTGCAGCTCAGCCGACCAGACCAGACCTAGCGACCAGCGGATCACAGCGAACAGCCGCGGCAGAGCACAAGGGGCTCAGATTACACAGCCCTTTATCACCACACAGTGGTGGCGGGTGGAAATTGCAACCAGATATTTCCAGGATGAGGAAAAACAAAGCCAATACAGGAACCACAATGCAAAGGTACATGAAATCACCAGACCAGAAGGAAAATGACAAGCACCCAGAAACCAACTCTGAAGACTCAGAAATCCATAACCTAAACGACAGAGATTTCAAAATAGCTATCATAAAAACACTCAATGAAATACGAGACAACACAGACCAACAATTCAATGAGATTAGGAGTTTCTTCACAAAAGAGATTGAAATCATAAAGAAAAACCAATCAGTGCTGGTGGAGATGAAGAACACAATGGAGGAGATAAAGGAGAATCTAGAATCTTTAAAGAACAGAGCTGACAATATGGAGGAAAGAATTAGCATTATAGAGGATAGGAATACAGATATGCTCCAGATGGAGGAGGAGAGAGAACTAAGACTAAAAAGAAATGAAGAAAGTCTCTGAGAAATATCTGACTCCATTAGGAGAGAACTAAGACTAAAAAGAAATGAAGAAAGTCTCTGAGAAATATCTGACTCCATTAGGAAATGTAACATAAGAATTATAGGTATTCCTGAGGGAGAAGACAGGGAAAGAGGAACAGAGAGCCTATTCAAGGAAATAACAGCTGAGAATTTCCCAAATCTGGAGAAGGAGCAGGAAATACCAGTGAGCGAAGCTGACAGGTCACCTAAATATGTCAAAAGGCAAAGGCCCACTCCATAATATGTAGTAGTAAGGCTGGTCAAAGTCAATGACAAAGAAACAATATTAAGGGTAGCTAGACAAAAACAAAAAATAATGTACAAAGGAACTCCCATCAGGCTCTCAGCAGATTTCTCAACAGAAACTTTACAGGCTAGGAGAGTCTGGAATTATATATTCAAAATACTGAAAGACAAAAACTTTCAGCCAAGAATACTCTATCCAGCAAAAATATACTTCAAATATGATGGAGAAATAGTAACTTTCCCAGATAAACAAAAGCTAAGGGAGTTCATGGCCACGAGACCCGCACTACAAGAAATACTCAAGAAGGCCCTCAGGCCTGAAAAAAAAGAAGAGAAAGGGAATACAAAGCTTGGATCAAGGAGAAAGATAGGTAGAAAAACTCAGAAAAATAGTAGATCTTTACTGGAATAGGTTAGCAACCACTTAAATACCAAAATCAAAGATCAAAGGAAGGAATTCACCAAAAATAAATTTAACCTCATCACTGTAAACACACACCCACAACACAAGATAGAATAAGGTATAACAAGAATGACTTAGAAGGGGAAGAGGAAAGTGATTGAATTGACTTAGTACAAGGAAATAGGAGGCCGTCAGGTAATGGACTATCTCATACACAAGATTTTTTACACAAACCTCAAGCTAACCACTAAACAAATAATCAAAACAAAATCACATATGATAAACAAAGAGAAAACTAGAAGAGTCATAAGACAGAACAACCAAACTGAATTGGCAGTCCGAAACAAATGAGACAAGAAACAAAGGAAATGCAAAAGAACTGGAAAATAAGTGACAAAACAGCAACATTAAGCCCTCATATATCAATAATTACCCTAAATGTAAATGGATTGAACTCCACAATCAAAAGATACGGAGTGGCAGGATGGATTAAAAAGCAAGACCCAACAATGTGCTGCCTCCAGAAAACACATCTCAGCTCTAAAGGCAAGCACAGGCTCAGAGTGAAAGGATGGAAGACAATACTCCAAGCTAATGGCAAACAAAAGAAAACAGGTGTTGCCATACTCATATCAGACAAAGTAGACTTCAAGAAAAAACAGGTTAAGAGAGACAAAGAAGGGAAATATATAATGATAAAAGGGACACTCCACCAAGAAGACATATCACTCATAAATATATATGCACCAACATAGGAGCACCAATGTACATAAAGCAACCATTAACAAACCTAAAAGGAGACATTAACAACAACACAATAATAGTAGGGGATCTTAATACCCTACTTACATCAATGGATAGATCATCCAGACAAAAAATCAATAAAGAAATAGTAGACTTAAATGAAAAACTCGATGAGATGGACCTAGTAGACATATACAGAGCACTCCATCCAAAAACAGCTGACTACACATTCTTCTCAAGCATGCATGGAACATTCTTAAGGATAGACCATATGTTGGGAAACAAAGCAAGCCTCAATAAATGTAAGAAGATTGAAATCATAACAAGCATCTTTTCAGACCATAATGCTATGAAACTGGAAATGAACCACAAAAAAAAAAAAACTGGGAAAGTGACAAAAATGTGGAGATTAAGCAACATGCTATTGAACAACCAATGGATCATTGATGAAATTAAAGGAGAAATTAAAAACTATCTGGAAACAAACGAAAATGAAAATATACCATACCAAACCATATGGGATGCAGCAAACGCGGTCCTGAGAGGGAAACTCATAGTGATACAAGCCCACCTTAACAAACAAGAAAAAGCCCAAATAAGCAACCTTAAATTACGCCTAACAGAACTAGAAAAAGAAGAACAAACAAAGCCCCAAGTCAGCAGAAGGAAAGAAATAATAAAAATCAGAGCAGAAATAAATGAAATTGAGACCAAAAAAACAGTAGAAAGGATTAATGAAACAAAGAGTAGGTTCTTTGAGAAGATAAACAAAATCAACAAACCCTTAGCCAGGCTTACTAAGAAAAAAAGAGAAAAGGCTCAAGTAAATAAAATTAGAAATGAAAGAGGAGAAATTACAACGGATACCACAGAAATACAGAGGATTATAAGAGAATACTATGAGAAATTATATGCCAACAAATTGGACAATCTAGAAGAAATGGATAAATTCTTAGACTCATACAACCTCCCAAAACTGAACCAAGAAGAAATGAGGAATCTGAATAGACCAATCACAAGCAAAGAGATTGAAATAGTAATCAAAAACCTCCCAAAAAATAAAAGTCCCGGACCAGATGGCTTCTCCGGTGAATTTTACCAAACATTCAAAGAAGATTTAATGCCCATCCTTCTCAAACTATTCCAAAAAATAGAGGAAGATGGAACACTTCCTAAATCATTCTATGAGGCCAACATCACCCTGATACCAAAGCCAGACAAAGACAATACAAAGAAGGAAAATTACAGGCCAATATCGCTGATGAACATAGATGCAAAAATCCTCAACAAAATATTGGCAAACCGAATACAACAATACATTAAAAAGATCATACACCATGATCAAGTGAGATTTATACCAGGGACGCAGGGATGGTTCAACATCCGCAAATCAATCAACATGATACATCACATCAACAAAACAAAGAATAAAAACCACATGGTCATCTCAATAGATGCAGAGAAGGCATTTGACAAGATACAACATCCATTTATGATAAAAACTCTCAACAAAATGGGAGTAGAAGGAAAGTACCTCAACATAATAAAGGCTATCCATGGCAAACCCACAGCCAACATCATACTCAACGGGGAAAGACTGAAAGCCATTCCTCTGAGAACAGGAACAAGGCAGGGCTCCCCACTCTCACCACTCCTGTTCAACATAGTACTGGGAGGTTTTGGCCAGAGCAATTAGGCAAGAAAAAGGAATAAAAGGAATCCAAATAGGTAATGAAGAAGTGAAACTCTCACTATTTGCAGATGACATGATTTTATATATAGAAAATCCTAAAGAATCCGTTGGAAAGCTATTAGAAATAATCAACAACTACAGCAAAGTTGCAGGGTACAAAATCAATCTACAAAACTCAGTTGCATTTCTGTATGCTAATAACGAACTAACAGAAAGAGAGCTCAAAAAGATAATACCATTTACAATTGCATCAAAAAGAATAAAATACCTAGGAATAAATCTTACCAAGGAGGTGAAAGACCTATACAATGAGAACTACAAGACATTATTGAAAGAAATCAATGATGACGTAAAGAAATGGAAAGATATCCCATGCACATGGATTGGAAGAATAAACATAAATAAAATGTCTATATTACCTAAAGCAATCTACAGATTCAGTGCAATCCCAATCAGAATCCCAATGACATTCTTCACGGAAATAGAAAAAAGAATACTAAAATTTATATGGGGCAACAAAAGACCCTGAATAGCTAAAGCAATCCTAAGAAAAAAGAACAAAGCAGGATGCATCACAATCCCTGAATTCAAAACATACTACAAAGCAATAGTAATCAAAACATCATGGTAGTGGTACAAAAACAGACACACAGATCAATGGAACAGAATTGAAAGCCCAGAAATAAAACCGCACATATACGGACAGCTAATTTTCAACAAAGGAGCTAAGAACGTACAATGGAGAAAGGAAAGTCTCTTCAATAAATGGTGTTGGGAAAACTGGACAGCCACATGCAAAAGAATGAAAGTGGATCATCTGCTATTGCCATTCACAAAAATTAACTCAAAATGGATCAAAGAACTGAAGGTGAGACCTGAAACTATAAAACTCATAGAAGAAAATATAGGCAACACACTATTTGATATTGGTCATTAAGGAATCTTTTTGGATGACATGCCTACCCAGACTAGGGAAACTAAAGAAAAAATAAACAAGTGGGACTTTATCAGATTAAAGAGCTTCTACAAGACAAACGAAACCAGAATCAAGATGAACAGACAATCCACCAGCTGGGAGAGAATATTTGCAAAACATACATCTGACAAGCAGTTGATCTCCATAATATATAAAGAACTCACACAACTGAACAACAAAAAAACAAACAACCTGATCAAAAAATGGGCAGAGGAAATGAACAGACACTTCTCCAAAGAAGATATACAGATGGCCAATAGGCACATGAAAAGATGTTCAACATCATTAATCATCAGGGAAATGCAAATCAAAACGACACTAAGATATCACCTCATGCCCATTAGAATGGCTATAGTCACCAAGACAAAAAACAACAAATGTTGGAGAGGATGTGGAGAAACAGGAACCCTCATACACAGCTGGTGGGAATGCAAACTGGTGCAGCCTCTGTGGAAAACGGTATGGAGATTCCTCAAAGAATTAAAAATAGAGATGCCCTATGATCCAGCCATCCCACTACAGGGAATCTATCCAACAAACCTGAAATCAACAATCCAAAGAGGCTTATGCACCCCTATGTTCATTGCAGCATTATTCACTGTAGCCAAGAAGTGGAGCAACCTAAGTGTCCCTTGACTGACGATTGGATCAAGAAAATGTGGTATATATATACAATGGAATACGACTCAGCCATAAAAAAAGACAAAATCGTCCCATTTGCAACAACATGGATGGGCCTGGAGGGTATTATGTTAAGTGAAGTAAGCCAGAAAGAGAAAGACAAACACTGTATGATCTCACTCATATGTGGAATATAAACCAACACATGGACAGAGAAAACTGTATTGTGGTTACCAGGGGCAATAGGGGTGGGGGGTGGTCTCAAGGGTTGAAGAGAGATGTATATGGTGATGGACAAACAAAAATGTACAGCCCAAAATTTCGCAATGTTAAAAACTATTAAAACATCAATAAAAAAATAATAATAAAAAGATAAAAGTAGTAAAATCATCTATACATCTACAATAATTAGTTAAGGGATACACAAAATAAAAGGATGTAAAATATAATGACAAAAACATAAAATGTGGAAGGAGAATAAAATGTAGTGCTTTTAGAACATGTTTGAACTTAAGTGATCATCAACTTAAAGTAGACTTATATATATAGGTTGTTATATATAAACTTCACGGTAACGACAAACCAAAAACTTATAATAGATACACAAAAAATAAAGAGAAAGGAATACAAACATAACAGTAAAGAAAGTCATCAAATTACAATGGAAGAGAGCAAAAGAAAAAGAAAGGAACAGAGAAGAACTACAAAAACAACCAGAAAATAACTAACAAAATGGCAACAAGTACATACCTATCAATGATTACTTTAATGTAAATGGACTAAATGCTCCAATAAAAAGATATAGGATGACTGAATGGGTAAAAAACCAAGACCCATATATATGCTGCCTACAAGAGACTCACTTCAGATCTAAACACCCACACATACTAAAAGTGAAGGGATGGAAAAATATATTCCATG
Organism: Diceros bicornis minor; assembly: GCF_020826845.1. Classification (NCBI taxonomy): domain Eukaryota; kingdom Metazoa; phylum Chordata; class Mammalia; order Perissodactyla; family Rhinocerotidae; genus Diceros; species Diceros bicornis. The sequence continues at coordinate 11,955,368 of NC_080742.1, read as the reverse complement.
CAAATGGAAACATAAAGCTGGGCTAGCAACACTTACTTCAGACAAAACAGACTTTAAGACAAAGACTGTAACAAGAAACAAAGAAGGGCATTATATAATGATAAAGGAAACAATCCAACAAGAGGATATAACATTTGTAAATGTCTGTGCACCCAAGCTAGAAGCACCTAAATAATAAAGCAAATATTAATGTAGAGGGAGAAATTGACAGTAATACAATAATAGTAGGGGACTTTAATACCCCACTTACAACAATGGATAGATCACCAGACAGGAAATCAATAAGGAAACATTGGCCTTGAATAATATATTAGATCAGATGGACGTAATAGATATATACAGAACATTCCAACCCAAAACAGCAGAATACATATTCTTTTCAAGTGCACATAGAACATTCTCCAGGATAGATCATGTGTTAGGCCACAAAACAAGTCTCAGTAAATTTAAGAAGATTGAAATAATACCAAGCATCTTTTCTGACCACAACAGCATGAAACTAGAAATCATCTATAGGAGGAATATTGGAAAAGCCACAAATATGTGGAGATTAAGCAAAATGTTACTGAATGACAACTGGGTCAAAGAGTAAATCAAAGGAGAAATAAAAAAATACCTGGAGACAAATGAAAATGAAAATATGACGTGCCAAGATTTATGGGGTACAGCAAAAGCAGTTCTAAGAAGGAAGTTTATAGCAATACAGGCCCACGTCAACAAACAGGAAAAATTTCAAATAAACAATCTAACAGTGCACCTAAAGGAACTGGAAAAAGAAGAACAAACAAAGCCCAAAATTGGTAGAAGAAAGGAAATAATAAAAATCAGAGCAGAAATAAATGAAATAGACAATAAAAAAACAATAGAAAAAGATCAATGAAGCTAAGAGCTAGTTCTTTGAAATGATAAATAAAATTGACAAGCCTTTAGCTAGACTCAGCAAGAAAAAAAGAGAGAAGGGTCAAATAAATAAAATCAGAAACAAAAGAGGAGAAATTACAATGGATACCTCAGAAATACAAAAGATAACAGGAGACTACTATGAGAAGCTATATACCAACAAATTGGATAATGTGGAAGAAATGGATAAATTCTTAGAATAATACCACCTTCCAAAACTGAATAAAGAAGAAATAGACAATTTGAATAGACCAATCACCAGTAAGGAGATTGAAACAGTAATCAAAAACCTCCCCAAAAATAAAAGTCCAGGACCAGATGGCTTCCAGGGGAAGCCCTAATACCTGTCCTTCTCTAACTCTTCCAAAAATTGAAGAGGAGGGGAAACTTCCTAACTCATTCTACGAAGCCAACATTACCCTGATACCAAAACCAGACAAGGACAAGACAAAAAAAGAAAATTACAGGCCAATATCACTGATGAACATCAATGCAAAAATCCTCAACAAAATACCAGCAAATGGAATATGACAATACATTAAAAAGAACATACACCATGCTCAAGTGGGATTGAGAAAATCAGGTGCATTTCTATACACTAACAACGAAGCAGCAGAAATAGAAATTAAGAATACAATCCCATGTCAAATTGCAAAAAAAATAATAAAATATCTAGGAATAAACTTAACCAAAGTGGTGAAGGACCGATACACTGAAAACTGTAAAACATTGTTGAAAGAAATTGAAGAAGATACAAAGAAATGGAAAGATATTCTGTGCTCTTGGACTGGAAGAATAAACATAGTGAAAATATCCATACTTCCTAAAGCAATCTACAGATTCAGTGTGATTCCTACCCAAGTTCCAACAACATTTTTTACAGAAATAGAACAAAGCATCCTAAAATTTATACGGAACAACAAAACCCCTGAATAGCCAAAGGAATCCTGAGAAAAAAGAACAAAGCTGGAGGTATCACACTCCCTAACTTCAAAATATACTACAAAGCTATAGCAGCCAAAACAGCATGGTATTGGCACAAAAACAGACACACAGATCAATGGAACAGAATCTAGAGCCCAGAAATAACCCCACACATCTACGGAGAGCTAATTTTCAACAATGGAGCCAAGAACATACAATGGAGAAAAGAAAGTTTCTTCAGTAAATGGTGTTGGGAAAACTGGACAGCCACATGCAAAAAAATGGTAGACCATTATCTTACACCATACACCAAAATTACTGAAAATGGATTAAAGACTTGAACGTAAGACATGAAACCATGAAACTTTTAGAAGAAATCATAGGCAGTACACTCTTCGACATCGATCTTAGCAGCATATTTTCAAGTACTATGTCTGACCAGGCAAGGGAAACAATAGAAAAAATAAACAAATGGGACATCAAACTAAAAAGCTTCTGCACAGCAAAGGAAACCATCAATAAAATGAAAAGACAACCTAACAATTGGGAGAAGATATTTGCAAACCATATATCTGATAAGGGATTAATATCCAAAATATGTAAATAACTCATACAACTCAATATCAAAGAAACAAACAATTTGATTAAAAAATGGGCAGAAGACCTGAATAGACATTTTTCCAAAGAAGACATAGAGATGCCCAACAGACACATGAAAAGATGTTCAACATCACTAACTATCAGGGAAAAGCAAATCAAAACCACAAGAGATATCACCTCACACCTGTCAGAATGACTATTATCAAAAAGACAACAAATAACAAGTGCTCGTGAGGATGTGGAGAAAAGGGAACCCTAGTGCACTGTTGGTAGAAATGTAAATTTGTGCAGCCACTGTGGAAAACAGTATGGGGGTTCCTCAAAAAATTAAAAATAGAACTACCATATGATCCAGCAATTCCACTTCTGGTTATTTATCTGAAGAAAAGGAAAACATTAACTTGAAAACATATATGCACTCCTATGTTCACTGCAGCATTATTCACAGTAGCTAAGATATGGAAACAATCTAAGTCTCCATCGCTAGATGAATGGATAAAGAAAATGTGGTGTGTATACATACAATAGAATAGTACTCTGCCCTAGAAAAGAATGAAATCTTGATATTTGCAAGAACATGGATGGACCTTGAGGGTATTATGCTAAGTGAAATAAGTCAGATAGAAAAAGACAAATTTCACTCACACGTGAAAGATAAGCAAAACTCAGATGCAGTGAACAGATTGGTGATTGCCAGAGGAGTGTAGGTTTAGGGGGTGGGTGAAATGGATGAAGGGGATCAAGAGGTGCAAACTTCCAGTTATACAATAACGAAGTCATGGGGATGTAATGTACAGCATGGTGACTATAGTCAATAAAATTGTATTGCAAATTTGAAAGTTGCTAAGAAAGTAAATCTTAAGAGTTCTCATCACAAGAAAATAAAATTCTGTAGTTTTGTATGGTGACAGAGGGTAACTAGACTTATTGTGGTGATCATTTCACAATGTATACAAATGTCAAATCATTATGTTGTACACTTGAAACTAATATAATGCTGTATGTCAATTACACTTCAATAAAACAAAAAGAACACTGTGGTGTTCCTTTGAAAAAGAATGTTCTCTCTTATAATGCAAATGTTGAATCTATTTTCTACATATTTCCATAAATAAGTGAAGCAGAAGTGCCCTTTAGCATCAAAGTCATTCACTTGCTTACTGGCTTTCGGGCTGGTGACTGCTGCCTGGAGATATTTAGAAGGCAACAGGAAAATAACACTCCCAAGCCACTGAGAGTTACGGGTCTGACCACGTACTAAGGATATTGTTACCGTGATTCAAGTAGAACCGACCATTCTATGTTGAAGAAATTAAAAATCAAGAGGATGCCGTTTAATTTTCACGGGCAAAATGGAGACAGACTCTACTTCCATCTCCAAGACTTGCCTTTCCCCGGAGTCTCACGTTTGAACAAAATCAAAAATTTAAAAAAATGCTCAATTGACCTTCTAAGTAGATTGAGTATAGATTCCTTTGCCAATAGAGCTGTTTTTACTTTTCTCCAATATTTTACAGTGGAGTCTCTCATATCATGCTCAGAATAGTCCAGAGCTTGTGGTGACCTCTTTTTTCAAAAGTTCTAAAAATATAGATTTATATATATATAGGTTTATATTTTGAAGTTATAATCCCTAGTCTATGACTAAATGCTTAGAGATATCAAAGTAAAACTCTAATATAAAGCTATATCTTATTTCGATTTTGAAGAAACTTAAAGCATAAGTTTTAAAATCTAAATATTTAATAACTGTCTCCATTTGATTTCCTGGTTTAGGTTGTGTTTGAAATTATTTGGTGCCTATTGGACCAGATTCCCTGTGGAAGCTGAAGGTATTTCCATAGTAGATAATGCAGTTGAAAATTACCAAAGAAGATGATAGGTGGGGAGTTATGTAAAGGGTCAGAAATTTGAGAAGGTGCAACAGAGTATGTAATATATATATGAAACCAATTTTGAAAATATACTTATAGAAACACACAGGAATAAAGGTCTAGGAGAATATACACTAAATTGTTAATAGCAGTTGTACTTGGCTGAAGGGATTATGGGTTTGATTTTATTTTCTGTCTTTCCCCAAATTTCTATAATAAAAATGTATTTGTAAGTAAAAACAAACGATACTTTTTAAACGTGGAAGGAAAAATTGTGGAGTGGGGAGGTAGTGCTGTTGAGGTCTTGCTATTCTTCTGGCTCTCAGTAGATCTTGAAATAGGCCTAGTAGAGGCTTAAGGAACAAAGGGCTTTAAACTTTGCATCATTCCATCAACAATGGAATAATCCCACTTTGCATTTCATCTGTGAAGTTTTAATGCTATCTTTACACCTAATAATAGAGCTTAAAGTAACTGAATAGCTCAAATCCCAAACCTTGAACAACACTTTTCTAAACCTGAAAATTTTAAAATTTATAAAAAACTCAGAGACAACACTAAGGTAGAGGTGCTTTATTCAGGCATAAGCAGATATTTGTAGATGTTTGTTGTAGATAAAATACATACTGAAGCCAAAGATCTTATTTAAAAGATTAAGGAATTAATTAACTGCTTAAATAATTATGAGGAAATGGTTGTGACGGGAGACAGAATTTTTATAGCACGTGCCTGATGTGTAAGAAGATATGAGTTGGTGTTCTTGACAGTGTTTTTCACTCTCTGTGAATGCAGGCAAGTCAGCGTTTAATCTAGGTTTTTTCAGTTTGATTTTCTGTAAAGCAAATTTGCTTTTCTAGTGGAGGCCCATGGAAAAGAGCTTGCCAGTGAGTGCAAACTCTCCTTGTGCCTGAAGCTCCTGGGATTATTTTAAATTGCTATGCTAGCCCACACTGGACCTTTAAGGATTTATTGAATTTTTAGCTGACTTCTTCTGACTTGTTTTTGTGCTGGCCACCTCATCCTACCTTGCTCTGCCAGAGGTGAAGCAGTTTATGTGTCCTATTTCTTCTAGGAGAGCTGTCACTCTCTAGAATTCAGTTTACTTGGTTATCTTGTGATCTCAGTTTTTGATGGATTCAAGAAAATTTATGATTTTGTAAATTGCCCAGTTTTTTTTTTTCTCATTAGCATAGAGCAAAGTTCTCTTGAAGCTTTCTACCTCCTAAGTCCTAAGTGGAAGCAGAACCAAAATCTTTTCCAGCCTGACTCTTACAATTAAAGTCTAGAAAAAATGGGCTTTTCCAATTCTACTAGACTCTGGATTTCTGAACACACTCTATTCCTTTTCATTTTTGCCTGCCATTTCCATCCCGAGCTCCTCTCTTTCCTGACAGACATAGCCAAAGGCAGCCAGCGTACACTCTACATTCTGTCTTTGCACATCTTCCTCCAGAACTGCTGGCATACCATGCTTGCCCTTCACCTCCCCAAGTTATTGCAGATGGAAGCTTTAGAAAATGTTTTGCTGCTGCACAACATGGATCAACAGCATTTTAATCTCCAATATCTGTGTCTTGACTGCTTTCCAGTACAGAAAATGCCTCAGGCTTTGTTAAGCAATAGCCACAAGTGACTGATTTCTGGTCAGGATAAATTATGCTATGTTGTGCAAGTCTCAGTGGTTTAACACAGAAGGTTTGTCTCTCTCATGAAGTTTGATGCAGATTGGGTATCCCTTCTCTATCTGATCTCCACACCATTTGGGACACATGGCCTCAAAATTTGCTATGTCAAGAGAAGGATGGAAGAAGCACATTGGGTCTAAAAATGACTCATGTCACTTCTGCTCACAGTCATATGGCCAGAATTACTCATGGCCCCAACATAAATGCAACGATGCTAGGAAACAGGGGAGAAAATGGACATTTGGTGAGTACTACCTCTGTTACCCTGTACTCTGTCCTTCCAATATAAGATCAAAAAAGGAATAAGATTGCCCTTTCTCTTGTTATTATATTTGAAAAAGAGTTAACAAATACACGTCAGATAGTAGCATGGTCTAGTAATGCACAAGGCAAGGGTCAGGCCACCTGAGATTGGTCATTATCTTCTGCCTCCCACCCTCCCCTCAGTTTCTCATGAGGCTCATAGGGAACCTACACTGGAGAACATTTGAGCTCATACAGCCCCTCCATGCCTATAAACCACTACAAGTCCCTTTTAGACCTAGAAAGCAGATAATCAGAGGTGATATGAGACTGGCACACATCAGGGTGGTGCACTGCCGTTTATAGCTGAACGTCATTCTGATTGGTTGAGTATCCGTTCTACTGGGTCAGCGCCCGTGCCTCGTGGTTACTCATTACATTGACCATCACCCCTGCTTGCTATTCAAATATACCCGATTACCCCTAGATCCTGCTGGTGTTGAGTGTTTTGTTTTGTTTTTAGGAAACACCAGTCCAAGTCAAACAATCTGACAAATGATGTAAATATTTGTGCTACGTTTCCTTGAAAAGGCAGCTCAGAAGGCCTGCTTAGAGCCTATCACTCAAAACTTCCTTCACGTCCTTCAATTCCTCATCTAGAATTTTTCACTCATGGCAATGGCCAAAATTTCCTTTCTCTCCGTCCCCACACAGTCCTCTTTCTATGAGGTGGCTTTTTATATTCCTATTCTTCTCCTGTCTTGCCTCCTCCCCCTCGGTACACCCTACATATGGCCCTCCCTGCTGCACAAGGCCCTCTGGATAATGCAGCCTGATCCAACCTGAACTGCTTTACTAGTACCTGGAAATCTGGTGAATATATGCGTTACTCAATATTTTACCTAAGACCATACCAACTCTTCCATCAGTACTATTCAAATTTTTGTCACAAGAAAAAAAAAAACAAGAAGATACTACTCTCAAATAACTCAAATTTTTGCCACAAGTAGCAGCTGAGTAGCTGGCTCATCATATCACACCAGGCAGGTTTTCGGAAGCAGGGCAGAGAATTCTATCTCAGTTGTTGCTGATGAAACCCTCCAAAGAGTAGAATCTGCCAACTTCATCACAAGTGTATGTGAACGACAGATTTTCCCTGCCTCAGACATTAACGAACTGCAGATGGTAAATAGTTCTTCCCTTTAAAAAGTGGATTTATTTCTCAGTCTGTTAAATGCAAATGCCCAAAAAAGAACACAGCTCCCTGCCAATGCAGGTTTGCCAAAGTCTTTGTTCTCAAATAATCTTAAATATAACTGCCCTTTGAGAAGTTATGCTTTGGGAATAAGCAACATTTAATGCTTGGGCAACCAAATGGATTTTGTCCACGACACTGCCATTATAATTTCTAAGAGAAAAATAGCACCAATCCTGATAGGAGTCGACCTTCTCAAACAGGTGGTTTGGAGCTGCAATCCTTTTGCCTCCCTCAAAAGGCAGATAGATGATAGATAGATTGAGATAGAATTATATAATGGATTAGGGGATAAATGAAAATAGAGCAGAAACTGACATCACATAGAGCAATAGCTGGTAGGCAACTGGGGGTTGATGTGCCTGTGTGACAGAAAAGAATTAACAAGGAGAGAAGCAGTAGTTAACCTGCTCTATTGGAAGTGCTGGGAAGAACAGCTTGGGGAAGCTAGCTCACCTGTGTGTCTTGATAAAAAGAAGACTTGACCTGAAGTCAGGAAAGGGAGATAAACCAGCCTATATGTCTGAGAATTTCAAAGAAAAACAACTCAGCCTGATTCCAGGGATTGAGCCCGGAAAGAATTCTGTTTTTTTGAAGATCTATTCTTGTGAGAGACCACTTGCCCATAATCACATGGCTGGAAAGCGGTAGAGCCAGGAATCGAACTCAGGTCCTTCAGATCCCAGAGTTTCTGACTTTTATCATACCAGATGGCCACATATTAAATCAAGAGGCAAGGACTATGAGGAGGAGGAGGAAGAACAGAAGAGAGAAAAAATTAAAATCAATAGAGGGGGTGGTAGTGGTAATCCCCAAGTGTAATAGAAATAAATCACCAGCCTGAACTCATGACTTTTAATATAGATTTAAGATAGATATAGAAATAGATATTGATACATGTTTATAAATACATATATTTAGAATCAACATACCTCAATATTGAGGAGCACATCTTGTGCCCAAATCTTGATTTCTAAATACGACTTTATAATAAAAGGAACTAGCACTTTTTGGAAAAATGGCTAATTCTGGGCTAGGGTAAGGAAAGTGCATGATGAGCCTAGAACATCTTGTAGTGCCAAATAGTAGGAAAATGCTAAAGAAAATTATGAGGACATGTCAGGGAATGAAGAAGCCAGCTCAAATGGGCTTCCACTAGCTAAATTGAGGAAAATTTGAGCAAAAAATAATAATAATAGTAGCAATGGATTGTAACCAATAACATAAGAATCCACATCTTCATGCCTATATAAATAAATTTAAAAATAAATAAATAGCAGAGATGGGAAAGCTCTTCCTTACAGCAGAGTTCCAACTGATAAATATAGAAGGAAAGAGGGAATTTAAAAATCACCATTTGACCAAATACCACAATAATAATTGTTTCAGGTACGGATCATTAATGAATTCTATAATTAGTGGGTGAAAATGTGGTAAGATACAGGATATCTACAGTCTCAAAGTGTTTCCCCACAACGTACCTATTTTATTACAAAGGGAAAATAGTGCCAGAAGACACCACCTTAACCAAGAGACTACAGTTAACATTGTTAGTAGTGGGATAAATTCAAATTTTGTGCCTTGTGATATGAAGCACTGAGAAGGACACAAAATCACTTCTGTGATATTCTTGCCCCCAAATTAACCACCTGAATTTAATCCTGAGGAAACATCAGACAAATCCAAATTGAGGGACATTCTACAAAATAACTGGCCAATACTCCACAAAAATGTTTCAAGGTCACGAAAGACAAAGAAAGACTGAGGAAGTGTTTTAGATTAAAGGAATTTAAGAAACATGAGAACTAAGTGTAATCCATGGTGCTGGACTGGATCCCAGGCCAGAAAAAGGACATTAGTAGGGACAATTGGTAAAGCTTGAATATGGTCTGTAGAGTAATAGCACCATACCAATACTAATTTTTAGATTCAGATAATTGTATTATGGTTCAGTGAGATTTCACATTTGGGGAATCTCGGTGAAGGATATACGAGAATTCTTTGTACTTTTTTTTGTAAGTGTGAAATTGTTTCAAAATTGAAAATTAAACATTTCAAAAAATTATTTTAAATCAAGAAAGTGACACTTCCTCTCTTGTCCCCAACCGTGCCCAATCCAGAGCCCTCAGGGTGGGAGAAAGTAACATGCTCCTGGACGGAGGTTGAAGTGGATGATGTTATCTTCACTTTAGTCACAGAATGTAGAGCTGCAGGAGATCTTAGGAACCAGCTAGGCCCTTGCACCTCAAAGCACAGCCCATAGGCCAGCAGCAGTGGTATCACCTGGAACTTACTAGAAATGCAGGCTCTCAGGACTACACTTACTACTACTACTGAATGAGAATCTGCATTTTAACAGGATCTCCAGGTGATTATGTGCACATTAAGTGTTGAAAATCCCTGATTTATCTCAATGGTTCTCAACCTTGGCTGCCCATTAGGATTACTTGGGGAGTTTTAAAAATTCCTGAAGCCTGAGACACACCCCTAGAGATTCTGATTTAATTGAAGAAATGGAGACTCAGAGGCTAGGGGGTGAGGGTGAAGGATGAAGTACATAAAGCTATCTTAAAGGTATCATTTATTCATCCTTTCATTTGACAACTGATTTTGAGTACCTGTTATGGCCAGGCACTCTTCAAAATCTTGAGGACACAGCAGTGAGCAAGAGAAACTCCTTGCTTTCATGAGCTCACCTGGATGGGGAGATGGAAGATAAATACGTAAATAAAATATATACCATATAGGTAATTCAAGACTGTGATAAGAACTATAAAGGAAAATAAAACCAGATAATGGAATAGAAAATGATGGAGGTAAGAGCAGGGGAGGCCTCTTGGAGCTGGTCACATCTGAATAAAGGGAAGGAAGTAACAATGTTCTAGGCAGAGGGCATAGCAAGTGAGATGGGAACAAGTCTGGGAGGTGGGAAGGATGGCAAGAAGGCTGCGTGCCTCAAGTGGAGCGACGAGGAAGCAGGGAGTGGTAGAGAATTTCTCGGAGGTATCATTGAAGGGCCTCGTGGGCCGAGATAAGGAATTTGATTTTTATTATGAGCACAATGGGAAACTATAGAAGGTTTTGTGTGGGGCATAAAATTTTCCAATACACTTTTAGAGATTGCTCTGGAAGCTGGGTGAAAAATTGACTGTAGAGATACCAGAGCAGACACTGGGACACCAAGTAGAGGCTGTAGTTTAGCTGAGAGATGATGGTGGAAATGGTAGAAGTAATTAGATTTGGGATATGCTTTGAAGGTAGAGCTGATACATTGGATTCGGGGTATGAGGGAAAGAGGAAAGTCACAAATGACCCCTAGGTTTTGACATCAGCAACAGGGTGAGGGGTGGTATCAGTGACCAAGATGGGACCACCTAATGTCACTTTGAATGGAGGGGCTCACTTATCTTTGGCGAGAGAACAAAATGAAATAAACAAACAAAACGCTGCTCTGGAGCCACTCTCAGCTGAATCTTTACTATTTCCTTCTAATGAAATTCCCATATTCTCTTGCCCCGATGAGATGCTAGCCCCTCACCCTCTTCTCTGGTGAGAGTCCTGGACTGAGCTGGCCAGAACTGGATGAAAAAGCGTCTATGAGTAGGAGAGCTGAGGGGCTATAGGACTCATTCCTCTTCCTCTTCCCAAATAACTAAGTGCAGTTACTGACTAGCATTTCCCTTTTTCCAAGACATTGTGAGGAACAAATGGTGAAAAATGAGCACATGTGAAGTGAGATTAATCCGATGATCAAACGACACTTCCAAAAAAAATTTCAGACATATTTTGTGCTATGCATAATTATAGTGCAACACGGTGGATTGGCATACCTGTCATAAATTTCTGTAGTTGGGATTGCTTTCATGCAGCCAAGCTGACCAATTATAGAATCAGCTCTGGCCTGAGGTCTGAGATGCCTGGGAAAAACTCTGAATCTTAGGAGAAGTTCCTTCTTGTAGAGAAGCAGACAAGAGGAGCTCTAGAGAGCATAATACTCTTTTCTTCCTTATTTTTCTTCTAGCGTAGGGAGTGTTTAAAGGAGTGGTAATTCCAGAGAAGTGGCGTGACCTAGAGAGGGAAGAGAGAAGGAGACTAGACTAATGATAAAGGCATTACTACTTCTTAAGCATCCCCGAAGTGCTGGGCATTTTAGTCTGGTTGCTTTGCATATATTTTGTCTAATAATGATAGAAACCTTTCAAGGAGCATACTACCATCCCATTTTATGCATAAGGAACCTGAGGCTCAGATAAAACCAGTATTATTTCCTAAAGGCACTTGCACCAGAGGTAAAGTACTCATGACCTCATACCAGGCAACTTGGAGCCACTCTGAATAGGCCAAAGAGTCTAGTGGAATTGGAGTGATTCTACAGAGGGAGCATGACAGTTAGATTTCTTTCTTGAAGAAAATGTACAGACGGTTGGTTGCACAGTACTTTCATGTTGGGGACCCTGTGCGTGCAGAACCTGCTAACCTCATCACTAAACTCTCCTACTTCTGGATGGATGAATATATACTAGGCCTTTGCCCTCTTTCGTAGGTCTGTGATCTGCTGAGTGTGCCAGTCCACTACTTCTTTACCCCTTAAGTCCTTCATTCAAAGGTCTGGTAAGACCATCTACACTGAGAAAATCCATGCATATTGATATATTAGGAGAGAAGGAAGAGTAGGAGTAAGCAGGGGTGGCCATCCCCTCAGAGCATTTGAAGAATTTCCATGATGCTGAGAACCAGGTGGCTTCCATACATGGGAGGCCATGGCTGAGCCCCAGCAAATAGCACTAGAAAATCTCTCTGACCAGCCTTCAGTGTTGACATACCAAGAGCACAGCTGGGAGGTTTGAGCACTGAGCTATATAGTGCGTGTTTGTGTAAGAGGGACATGATGGAGGAGCAGTTTTTACCAGACATGAAGGAGACTAAAGTTCTTCCATCACAAAGAAGAGGATCCAAGGAATTAAAGAAGATATTCTGAGGGATGGGACTAAAGTAGAAGAGATTTTGTACCCTCATCCCCTGGAGGTAGGTGGTGCTAGATGATAGAAACCCAAATGCGAACCTCAGGCTGGTTGGGGAGAGTTCAAGAACATCTGGGCTTGTGCTCCTGTTTGGCCCTCCTTGTTGTGGGTTGTTGTCCTCCAAAAAGATAAGTTGATGTCCTAACCACCAGTTTCTGTGAATGTGATCTTATTTGGAAATAGGGTCTTCGTAGATGTAATCAAGTCAAAATGAGGTCATGCTGGAAAGTGCGGGCCCCAATCTAAAGACTAGTATCCTCATAAGAAAAGGGAAATTTGGATACAGAGACATGCAAGGAGAACACCATGTGATGATGGAGGCAGGTACAACCGCAAGCCAAAGAATACCAAGGGTTGCTGGCAACCACTAGAAGCTAGGAGAGAGACATGGAACAGATTCTCCCTTAGAGTCTCCAGAAGGAACCAACCTTGCTGACACCTTGATTGCAAACTTCTAGCTTCAAGAACTGTCAAAGAATAATTTCTGTCATTTTAAGCCACACATTTTGTGGTAATTTGTTATGGAAGCCCTAGGAAACGAATTCACTCCTACTATATCCAACATGGTGTGGATGTGGTAGAAGACCACTGGTGGAGAGAAGTGTCTACACTAGATTGATGGGCCGGTGGGCAGGATGGAAGAGATACAGAGGTTCCTGTGTGACCCTGTGAGGGATACAGCAAGTATCCATACCCCGCCTATGAGGGGGCCTCGTAGGTGGAAAGCCTCAGATTTTAGTAGGGTCTATAAGAGCTGATGAATTTGTAAATATTTTCTTCCATTCTGTAGGTTGCCTTTTCACTCTATTGTTTCCTTTGCTATGCAGAAGCTTTTAGTCTTATGTAGTCCCACTTGTCTATTTTTACTTTCATTGCCTGTGCTTTTGGTGTCATATCCAAGAAATCATTGCCAAGACCAACGTCTTGAAGCTTTTCTCTTATGTTTTCTTCTAGGAGTTTTACAGTTTCAGGTTTTACATGTAAGTCTTTAACCCATTTTGAGTTGGTTTTTGTGTGTAGTGTAAGATAAGGGTCCAATTTCATTCTTTTGCATGTGCATATCAGTTTTCCCCACACTATTCTGGGCATCTATCCAAAAGAAATGACATCAGGATCTCGAAGAGATATTTGCACTCCCATATTCATTGCAGCATTATTCTCAATAGCCAAAGTGTAGAAACAAGCTAAACGTCCATCAATGGATGAATGCATTAAAAAAATGTGGTATATACATACAATGGAATATTATTCAGCATTAAAAAAGAATGAGGGGCCGGCCAGTGGTGCAGTGGTTAAGTTCACATGCTCTGCTTTGGCTGCCCAGGGTTCACAGGTTTGGATGCTGGGTGCAGAGTGATGCACCGCTTGTCAAGCCATGCTGTGGCGGGATCCCATATAAAGTAGAGGAAGATGGGCAGGGATGTTAGCCCTGGGCCAGTCTTCCTTAGCAAAAAGAGGAGGATTGGCAACAGATGTTAGTTCAGGGCTAATCTTCGTCACGCACACAAAAAGAATGACATCTGGCCATATGTGACAACATTATGAACCTTGAAGACATTATGTTAGGTAAAATAAACCAGTCACAGAAGGACAAATACTGCACAATTCCACTTATATGAGGTATATAAAATAGTCAAATACAGAGAAGCAAGGAGTAGATTTGTGATTGCCGGGGGCTGGGAGGAGGGGAAAATGGGGATCTGCTATTCAACAGGTATAAAGTTTCAGTTATGCAAGATGATTAAGTTCTAGAGATCTTCTGCACAATATTGTGCCTATGGTTAACGTTACTGTATTGTACACAAAAATTTTAAGAGGGTAGATCTCAGGTTAAGTGTTCTTCCCACGATAAAAAATAAACTCTTTTTTTTTTTTTAAAGAGCCAATGTGGGATGTCTAGTCAGCAGGGGGAGAGAGTTGTACTCCTTAAGAGTAATCACTATTTATTGCTAATGCCCAAACAGTAAACCAAAAATTGGACCAGCTGCTGAAATTTCAGCAGAGGGTGCAGGGAGGGCAGAAACTGATGTCCAAATACTAGGAGAGATGAGCTACATCTAATGAGATCTCAGGGCCCAGAGAAGGACCAAAAGAGGGCCAGAAGCCCTTCACCCTTGTCCCCTTGAATGCCCATAAGCTCCTTCTGTGCCCACATGCCATCTGAGAAAAGTCAGAAACTCTGAAAGACTGAACAATTACCCAAATGAGATTAAACTGACCTGAAATAGACTCTAAAACTAGAAAAGACTGAGCTACCTTGAACGGGCAAGCTTTAATCATCCCACCACCACTGTCTGCCAGCGCTGGGAAGGGGCTCCAGAGCAAAATGAGATATTCATTCTTTTAACTCACGTCTGTTGATTGGCTACTAGGAGTCTGCAGAGTTCTAGATGAGTTAGAGAAAATAAAGAAAGGTACATTATTTTTCACATTTGAATTGTAGTGCATACATTTAGACCCTATGATACCTACCAAGCTGATCCAAAATTACGTCTCTCCCATCCTTGAGGGAGGGATTGGCCTGGGGTGGTGGTTGGGGGACATCAAGTGAGGGAGCAGTCTTTGCTTTGTATCTACTGAAGACCTGCCCTGTACAATACACCATGGTCAGGAGACTACAGAGGAAGATGAGGCAGAATGGGAAAGAGTGAGGCAGGGCCGTTGTAGCAGAAGTATCTTCCCTCCCCTGTCCCCTACCTTTTGCAAAAGGCCTTTGGGAATAAATCTCAACTGAGTGCCAGGAGAAGGGAAAAGATAGACTAGAAGCCTAGGACCAAACTTTTGATGGCTTTGAAGAACAGAAAAGACCCAAACTAAATCAGACTAAGGGGTCTCTCCATGCCTCCCTCTGAGGTCCCCTGGATCTTTAGGGGACTTTAGGATGGGCTGCAAAGGAGAGAGGAAAAGCCAAAGTTAACTCTAAGACACAAAAGAATGAAGGAAACATTTCTTGCCCAACCCTTCCCTGGAAGCATGTTGACAAGCCTGAAACCATCCTCAAGTTGGCAATCATGCAAGACAGCCTAGCTGTGGACAGGTAGGCTCTCAGAACTGTGTGTATAGCTAAGAGAAATGAAACACTGGAAAAAAGCAGTTCAAAATGAGTAACCTATTTCACAGTCAAGGGACAATGGCATGGGACAAGAAACAAAGAATAATCTTCAATGAGTTTTTAGTGTCCTAAAGTTAACCAGCTGACATTCTTAGATAAAGCACCATTTTATTCAAATTCTTGATTAAAGATTTTGTCTCTTAAAGAGAAATATGCATTTCATCATAAGGATAGAACTCGATATTTTGGCTTACTTAGAAAAACATGGTTTTAAATTTGATTGATAAATACAGATTGTGGCAGTTCTATTTTAGATGTGGCAAATGTAGGCATTCCATGTATATCAAGCAAAAGCATGAGATATGCAACCTTTTTGACTATATCGATGGCTATACTGTGGGAAGAATGTGAGATAATATTTCAAAACTCTGGTTCGTCAACCACAAATCTGATGGGATTAAAATAAGTGAAATGCGAATAAGAAATGATAACATTAAATGTTGGGGAGAAGGAAGGGCAAGGCCATTACTGGCCATTTCTTGGATTCCTGTTTTGGCTAACATATCATATAACCCAAGGAAGACCTTGATCTTCATTTCCACAGAAACTATAACAAAAGAAAAGGAGATTTATTGCAAAAATCTCATTTCAGACAAAGAACTTTAAGCAATAAGAACTGCTTTGTTAAGAAGTTTGTTAATGATGAAAAGAAAGCCCACACCTTTAAATTCTAATGGGTAGTATTTAAGTAAAAATAAGCTGCCTTGGAGGTCTGGTCACATTCTAGATAGGTATAGGCTTTGTCAGATTACCTAGATTTTTGTTATGTGAAAAATTGGCTCCGATCATTACTAAGACGGTTGAAATTTATTCAATGTCCTCCTAGAGGTCGGAAATAGGATCCAAAGTTTCAGTAACAAAAGAACTGAGCCAATTAAGTGGCCCCACAATGCAGTAGGTGGCTTTTTAATTTGGTGAGCTCCTGGTTCCTGGAAATATTCAGATACTTTTTGTATAAAATGTGTAAGTCATCTTCTGGTTGTACAAATCTGTGGCAAAGCTTTGATCATTTCTCAGAAGTAGCATTTTCCCTCCAGAAGACTGTGTGATCATTAGTGTGAAGTAGGTTGTCAGAGTGACATGGACATTACTGTCAAGTGACTGACTGCACGAAATCTGATCATTTAAGTGTGTCAGATTTTGCCCTTCAGACAGTATGTCGAGGGTTCCTATTACGGTGGTGGGATTGTGACCCCACCCTCTTTCTTCACAGTAAAAAGCAGCCCTGCAGGATCCTTTTTCCTGGTTTTGAACTCTCCAGCTAATGACCAGGTGAGAGGACAATTGTCTTGTTAGTGTCTGTGTCACATTTTATTCCATGATAAAAGGACTCTGGAAGGTCTCTGCTTTTTAGGTAAAAACTTCAAGATGAGCCATCAGAGAGAACACATGTGTGTTCCCAATCTGAACTCCCTCCTTCATTGAACTCAGACCCTCTCTTCCTCATCTCATCTCCAGGGCTTTTTCTCTGAGAAGAAACAGGAACTTTGTGGGTGGACCAACGGGAGGCGGGTCATGGGATCAGGAGGAAATAAAGACATCTTCCGGGTTTTAGAAATACCAGGGACACTAGAGAAGAGGCTTCCATCATCAATCAGAGGTGCTTTAAAAATTTGACCCAAAGCAAGCCACAGAATGATTCTTGCAGTATATCTTTTAGTTAAAAATAAATAAATAAATAAAATAATGCTACATATTTTCTGTAGACACACGTATTTGTAGTAAGTGCAAAGAAACATTTTGGAAGGATTTATGCTATGTTGGTGCTAGTTTACTCACAGTGGGATTGGAGAGATTGTCAAAAGGGATGTAAGCCTGCCCCGTATTGTTTTAATTTGTATAAGGAAATAATGTTCATGCATTGCTTATATAGTTAAAAATTAATTTAAAGAATGTGCATGTACATGTGTGTGTAGTATATACTTGTAAATGCATAGAATATCTCCAAAAGAAAATTCAAGAAGTCAATAATAGTTTTTGGCTCTGGAGAGGAAACCCCAGTGGCTGGGAGGTCGGTCTGGGAGGGAGACGTACTTTTGATTGCAAGCCCTTTTGTACCTTGTGAATTTTGCACCATATACATGTATTAGATAAAACAAATCAATAAATAATTCAAAATAAGTCAATGATTTGAAAAGTTAATTTTTAATATTAACAATAATAAAATCTGAAGTGAGCTAAAATGCTGTTTTAAGGTTTGGCACATAGTTTAGAACAACAGTTGAAGGGCTGAGCTTTGCACAAGAGTGGAACTTGGTTAGAGGGGAGGGAGGTCCACTTGCAGGTCCCTGGGACTAGGATAGGTCAGGGCCTAACGGCTACTGGAAGCTAAGCTCAGGAGCAGAATCTTTGAAGCTGGGAGCAAAAACTGCGTGGTATCTACACTAACCCCTAAATGCCTTAGGTTAAGAATCAGAATGATGTAGTCTAAGTTGAAACTAGACAGAGTTGAGCCAAAAAGAAAAAAGAAGAAGACGGAAAGGGAGAGGGGAGAGGGAGGTAGGGAGAGAGAGAGAGAGAGAGAATATGACTTTGGCTTTTCTATTAGAATAAGAAATCCATATAAGATAACTAAGTCTTGGGGATGTAATGTACAGCATGGCGACTACAGTTAGCAATACTGTATTGTATGTATGAATCTTTCTAAGAGACTAGATCTTAAAAGTTCTCATCAAAAGAAAAAAAGATTTGTAACTGTGTATGTATGGTGACGGATGGTAACTAAACTTATCGTGGTGATCATTTTGCAATATATACATATATCAAACCATTATGTTGTACACCTAAAACTAATACAATGTTATTTGTCAATTATATCTCAATTTAAAAAAAAAAGAAATTCATGATGGTAAGTGCTCTGTTTCGGGGCCGGCCCAGTGGTGAAAGCAGTTAAGTGCGCGCGCTCTACTGCGGCAGCCCAGGGTTCGCCGGTTCGGATCCCGGGCGCACACCGACGCACCACTTGTTAAGCCATGCTGTGGCGGTGTCCCATATAAAGCAGAGGAAGATGGGCACGGATGTTAGCCCAGGGCCAGTCTTCCTCAGCAAAAAAAAAAGTGGAGGATTGGCAGATGTTAGCTCAGGGCTGATCTTCTTCACACACACACACAAAAATGCTCTATTTCTTTGCTTCTGTATTTTCTAATTTTGATTTTTTTTTTTATTACCCATTAGTTTTCAAGGGATCTTTTAGCTCCTGAGTCATAACAGCTAGAGGCCCATCCACAAAGAGGCCCCTTAGGTCTGACAGTTGCAAGTGTATGTGCTGGAAAAAGCTGGTGGATCTGAGATAGGCAGACAGTGAAATAAATAAAAAATAAAACTCCAACAGTAGAGGTGGGATGGTGATAAAAGGTGGCCACAACTGGAATTCTGTATCAGATTTGAGTTTCCAAAGCCTAATCAACCTCTATTAACTTGCCTGGGTAGCAGACAGTTTTACCCCAAGCCTGGACAGAAGCAAAGGATGAAGGTTCTCAGATTGTCCAGAGAAGAGTTGAGGATTAATTTTCTCAGTAATTTACAGAAATATCATGCAGTTTTGTATTTTTTCTTGCAATAAAGGGAAGGAGATTGCATGTTGGTAGTCTGCTAGAAAAGAACAAACTTTTCTTCAGTTGGGTGCCAAGCTTTATGTTAGGCCCTCCACTTCCATCACTTCATTTAATCCTCACCATAAATTAACCAGGCATTATTACCTTTCCCATTGAATATTTAGGAAAGGGTATTAACCAGGAAAACTAACTGCTATAACAAACAACTCCCAAGTCTCAGAGGCTTAATACAAATACAGATTTATTTCTTCCCCAGGCAAAAATCCAATGTGGATGTTTCCAGATGGGTGGCTATGCTGGGGCTCTTCTCCAACTTATAACTCAGGGATCCAGGCCGCTGCCATCATGAGGCACCATCGATGGGGTGGGGACAGTGAAGAGAGGGAGCAAGGAGAATCATGTGACATGATTATAGCCAGGCCTCTAACTGGTGTGTATCATTTGGACTCACACTCAACTGGACAGAACTCAGTTTCATATACCCATCCAAATTCAAGGGTGGGCTGGAGATACACATTAACTATGTATATGTCCAGAGGGAGAGGAAAGCTGGGTACTGGTGAGTATTAGAAGTTTCTGCCATAGACACTAAAAACTGAGGTTAAATATTTATTGTTGATTTTCTGCCTTCTTTCAAAAGATCTAAGGCAGAGCATTTAAGGTACATGCCCAAAGTCACACAGCTGTTAGGAGGCACAGGAAGGCTTTGAACTCATGTTCACCTGGCTCCGGAGCCTGCAGTCTGAACTATAGCACGTGGCTTCCCAAGCTGTACCCACCAACTACCTTTTGAGACACTTCATAGCCTAAAGCACCTTAGGAAAAGAGAAGACCAAAGACACATGCAGTTGAACCCTAAATGCTGTGTGTGTTTTTTCAGGATATGGGGAGGGACAAGTTTAAAAGGGCAGAACCACAGTCTGTTTTGTTTCCTTCATTTTTATTTTTTTCAGAAGGTAATCTCCTCTTGTTTATACACACCACTTAGACCTGTCGGTTTGCTGCCTCTATCCCTTTTCATCTGGGCATAGAGACGAGAGTGCTTCTGGAAAGAGTGCTGAGCCCCTTGAAGTTTTATTTTATTCTAGAAGATCTAATTATGGGCTTAATTCCAGCCTCAGGTTTGCCATGCACAACACCAGCTTTCCCACACACCTGGGAGTAAAAACCAGCCATCAAAGCAAACACTTCTCTCTCATCTCAGTTCCAAAAATGTCATACAGGGAACATATATCCTGACTAGAAAAGGATGCTCTTTCTTTCTTTCCTTTTCCCAGGGGACAGAGATTATTAATTCAAGGTCAAGTTAGAGACATTTGGGTTTAATGGGTGCCTTTTTTCCTAAATAACCCTTTATTTACCAGAGCCTTGTGGACAAGAAAGAGAAAAGAACTAAAAATTCTCCTCATATCTCTGCCTATTCTTTGGCAAAAAAAAGTTGGTCAAGTCAATTGGTTTTCCTGTAAAAGCAGAGTAAAACGATTAGTGTTTGTCGAAGAAATCCGGTGGCTGAGAGTATTTCAAGGCTGACATTCATGAGGAATTATGAACACCAGAAGAAAGTGGAATATCTTTAAAGGCGTGAAAGAAAAAAACATAACAAAACGCACAAAAAGCCCTGAAAACCCAGAATTCTATATCCAGTGAAAATGCCTCCAAGATTGGAGATGAAGTAAAAAAATTTTCAAATAAAACAAAAGTAAGAGATTTTGTTGCAAGTAGATCTGCATTATAAGAAACACTAAAGAAAGTACTTTAGGCTGGAGGAAAATGATGTCAGATAAAATTTCAAATCCTAAGAAAAGAATGAAGAACATCAAAAATAGTAACTATCTCGATAAATGCTAATCTGTTTGGTTTTTGCCTTCTTCCTCTTGATTTCTTTATTAGACACATAATTGTTTAAAAGAAAAAAAATGTGGGAGCTAAAGTATACAGGTGTAGTACATATGGTAGCTATGGCATAAGGGACTGGGGGTGTGAATAGACGAACCTAAATGATTGGAAAAATTTCCATATATATTACATGAAGTGGTACAATATTAACTACTAGTAGACTGTGAGAAATTAAAAATGCAAATTGTAACTTCTAGAGCAATCATTAAAAATACGTAATGCAGAGAAGTATGGCAAAAAGCCAGTAGGAAAATTAAAATGGAATTCAAAAATCATTCTAGTAATCCAAAAAACACAGGAAAGGGAGAACAGAAGAACATAAAACAGAAGAGATAAATAGAAAACAAATAATAAAATAATAAACCCGAACTCAACCATATCAATAATTGTGTTCAAGGGTAATGGACTAACCACTCCAACTGTGAGGTAGAAAATGTCACAATGGATACAAATGCATGACCCAACTATATGCTGTCTATAAAAGATGCACTTTAAATATAAAGACCCAGATAGGCTGAAACTAAATGAATGAGAAAAGACAAACCATGCAAACAGAAGGTATAAAAAGGCCGGGTTGTTTATACTAATATCAGACAAAATAGATTTCTATACTATAAAAATTACCAGATATAAAGAAGGACATTTCATAATGATAAAAATGTCAGTTCTTTAGGAAGAAAAAATAATCACAAGTGTGTGTATGCCTAAATAAATGGGAATATACCAAATAGATTAGCATTTATCCAGATAGTTACTATTTTTGATGTTCTTTATTCTTTTTATTTATTTATATATTTATTTATTTATTTTCCCCCCAAAGCCCCAGTAGATAGTTGTATGTCATAGCTGCACATCCTTCCAGTTGCTGTATGTGGGACGCAGCCTCAGCATGGCCGGAGAAGCAGTGCATCAGTGCGCACCGGGGATCTGAACCCAGGCCACCAGCAGCGGAGCGCGTGCACTTAACCGCTAAGCCACGGGGCCAGCCCCATTCTTTTCTTAGGATCTTAAATTTTATCTGACATCATTTTCCTCGTGGGTTGGAAGACACGACATTGTAAAGATTATTTTCCCAAATTTATCTATAGATTTAATGCACTCTGAATAGAAATATAAGCAAATTAAAAAGATAAATTGACAAACAGATGATAAAAAATTATATGCAAAGGCAAAGCACGTAGATTAGACAAAATAATTTGGAAAAGAAGAATGAGGTAGAAGGACTTATATTACCAGATTTCAAGACTTACTATACAGCTACAGGAATCTGGATAGTGTGGTATTGGTGTAAAGATAAACATACAGGACAATGCGACATCATAGAAAGGCCAGAAATAGATCTACACTTATATGGTCATTTGATTTTCAACAAAGGTACCAACTTACTTCAGTGACAACTGGATATCTGTATGGGGAAAAAAAGGGAAGCTTGTCCCTTAACTCTTGTTATGCATAAAAATTAATCCAAAGGAGATCATAGACCTAAATTTAAGAGCCAAAACAATTAAACTTAGAGAAGAAAATGTTGGTGAAAATCTTTGTGACAGTGGGCTAGGCAAAAGTTCTTAAACAAAACACAAAAAGCACAAACCATAAAAGAAAATTAATAAAATAGACTTTATTAAAATTAAAAGCCTCTGCTCTTCAAAAGACACAGTTAAGAAAATGTAAAACCAAGCGACAGTCAGGAAGAAAATATTTTTACAACCTATATCTGGTAAGGGCTTATATCCAGTGTATATTAAAAACTCTTACAACTTGATATTAAGAAGGTAAATAGCCCAATTTTTAAAAAATGCATACAAGATTGAACAGACATTCACAAAAAATATGCAAATAGCAAATAATTTCATTAAAAGAATCTCATCATCACTAGTCATCAGGCAATTGGAAATTAAAACCATAATGAAATATTATAAAACAACCTCTAGAATAGCTAAACTTTAGAAGACTAAAATACCAAGTATTGGTGAGGATGTGGAGCAGCTGCAATTTTCCTATATTGCTTATGAGAATGTAAGATGGTAGTCACTTTGGAAAACAGTATGAGAGAATCTTATTAAGTTAATACAGTTATGACATGATCTAGCATTCTCATGTGTAGCTACCTACCCAAGTGAAGTAGAAATATACATCCACACAAAAAATTGTATGCAAATGTTCACAGCAGCATTATTTATAGTGGCCCTAAACTGGAAACTACTGGTTAGTGAGTAAAGAAATTGTGTGCAATGGAACACTACTCACCAACAAAAAGGAATGAATATTAATACACACAACATGATGAATCTAAAATACGTTATACTAAGTGAAAGAAGTCACACACAAAGCTACATATTGTGTGATTCCAGTTATGTAAAATTCTAGAATAGACAAAATTATTATGACAGAAAACAAGAGTAGAGGCTGCTTGGAGATATGGGTTGAGGAAGGGAATTGATGAGAGAACTTTCTAAGTCGATGGAAGTGTTCTGTATGTTGATTACAGTGGTGATGGTTACATGGTTGTATATATTTGTCAAAAATCATCAAACTGTACAGTTACAAAGGGTAAATTTTATTTTATGTATATTAAACCTCAATAAGACTGAAAAAAAAATTACTCCTGGCTTTGGATATACAATTTTAAAAGAAGGAAGGAAGAAAGGAAGAAATGAAGGAAGGAAGGAAGGAAGGAAAGAAGAAGGAAGGAAGCAAGGGAGAGAAAGAAAGAATAGCAGTCACATGCAAAAGAATGAAACTGAACCTCTGTCTTACATCATTCACAAAATAAACTCAAAACGGATTAAAGACTTAAACATAAGATCTGAAATTATAAAACGCCCGGAAGAAAATATAGGGGGTTAGCTCCTTGACATTGGGCTTGGCAATTATTTTTTGAATTTGACACCAAAAGCAAAAATAAACAAGTAGGACTACATCAAAATACAAAGCTTCTCTACAGCAAAGGAAATCATCAACAAAATGAAAAGGCAACCTATGGCATGGAAGAAAATATTTGTCATATATCTAATAAGGGGTTAATATCCAAAATATATAAAGAACTCATACTACTCAATAGAAAAAACAATCTGATTAAAAAATGGACAGAGTAACTGAATAGATATTTTTCCAAAGAAGACATCCAAATGGCCAACAGGTACGTGAAAAGGTGCTCAAAATCATTAATCATCAGGGAAAAGCAAATCAAAACCACAATGAGATATCACCTCACACCTGCTAAGAGCGTGAAAAGACGAGAGATAAGTGTTGGTGAAGATGTAGAGAAAAGGGAACCCTGGTGCACTGTTGGTGGGAATGTAAATTGGTGTAGCAACTATGGAAAACAGTATGGAGGTTTCTCAAAAAATTAAAAATAGAACTACCATATGATCCAGCAATTCCACTGCTGGGTATTTATCCGAACGAAATGAAATCACTATCTCAAAAAGATACCTGCACTCCCATGTTCATTGCAGCATTATTTACAATAGCCAAGACATGGAAACAACCTAAGTGCCTGTCAACGAATGAGTGAATAAAGAAAAGATGGTGCGTATATACAGCGGAATATTATTCAGCCATAAAAGAGAAGGAAACCCTGCCATTTGCAACAACATGGATAGACCTTGAGGGTATTATGCTAAGGGAAATAAGTCGGACGGAGAAAGACAAATACTGTATGATCTCACTGATACGTGGAATCTAAAAAAAACTGAAACATACAGATACAGAGAACAGATTGGTGGTTGCCAGAAGTGGATGGAGGCGGGTAGGCAAAATGAATGAAGGTGGTCACAGGGTACAAACTTCCAGTTATAAGACAAATAACTCCTGGGGATCTAACGTACAGCACGGTGATTCTTCTTATTGAAAAAGAGAGAAAGGAAAAAAAGAAAGAATAGTAATGAGGGCTCTACCCTTCAAAATCAGTGTGTGTTAGTCCTGGTCCTCCAAGAAACAGCAGCTATGATGGTATTAAGCGTGCAAGGATTTTATTAGGGGAAATGCCTGCATGAAAAGGAAGAGGGAGGAAGTCAGGGAAGGATGGGAGAGCCAGCAGACCAAGACGTAAGGCACAGTCAGATACCCAATAAATATTTATTGACAAAATTAGGAGCTTCTTCAAGAACTTAGAAGTCAAGGATCAAAATTATAAAGTTGTATTTACACAACTTATAGATAATGACATTAAACAATTTTAAGGTAGGAAAAGATCTTAGATATAAACTAATCCTGGGTCACAGCTATGAGAGTCAAGGGACCTGGGTTTCACAGGGTCTGTGCTGGAAACCGCCACTGGACTGGACTGGACTGGAGCAGGCAGCTGATTTACCTGGTGGCCAGAACAACCAAATGCAAAGAGGGTGAGTGGGAAGTGCAGACGAGGAGAAAAGCCAAGCCAATCCGGGGTCGATGCAGTAAGTCAGAGGAGTTATAAATAGGAGATTAGTCAAGTAAGCAGTAGCCCAGAAATCAAGAAAAAAGAAGTGCTAGGTGGACGGAAACAAAACAATTCAATACTTTGGTGGTGAATAAGGCAAGTGTTTTGGGGGGGGGTCTTTTTTTTTTTTTTTTTAGAAGGTTTTATGGTATAGGAATAGGCCAGCTGGCTTCGTGTTACTGACGAAGCCTAGCAAGATGAAAGAGATGCTTAATTCCACACAAATAAATACCCTTGTGGATAGCTGGTGTGATAAGCAGTAGTCACAATGACAGTTTTATTAAAGACTGGCCAGTGGGAACTGCAATCGAGTCTATGAAATGTGTTTAGAATAATATGCGTGCTGTGTGCCATATATTGAAAGACTTTCAAGGGCTGCTCTGAGTAATGCATTTTAATGTGAGTGAAAAGATTAAGATGAAAGAAAAGAAGGCAGTAACCTTTAAGGGCTGGCACAAAACACAAGGAGATTAAAAATTCAGACTTGAAACTATTTTTATAGTATTGATTTGGTGCATTGGAGGGTAGAGCATTAATCGTAACTCAATACAAGTGTAATTAGGGATAATGGTGCATCCATCAACTTAAGAATTTAAACATGTTCTGGCAATGTTTTCTCATTAGTTGAGGTTTTTCTGAAAAATAAAATGCACCTTCTCCCAAGAATTTTCTCCTGTTATTGATCAGATTGTTTTTTTTAAATAAGATGATTCTGTCTGAAATGTAGAGAATCGGTTGGAGCAGGAGAGAACTGGGGGTAGAGGAAATCAAGTAGGAAGTTGTTGCTTAAATTCCTACAAGAGATTATGGCGGACTAAAAAGGAGACGTTAAAGAGTGTCAGTGGGAGAGAACGGAGTCAGTGACTTGAAGATATGTAGGTGAAATGATGACCAGGACTTGGTTGCTGGAGGGGGAAATTTGCAGATTTATGCCTTCTGTCTGAACCCTTTTCCCCAAACTCTTATCATTGGGGCCCACACTACCTAGCATGTTCCTCTACCCCTCCTTATGCTCTATCATCACGCTCCATTCATTTCTTTTCCAACACTGAAACATCCACAGCTTGTGCTCATCTCCAAAGTTCTCACAAAATCATCTCTTTCAGATTTTCTCCTTTTTCCCCATTTTCAACAGGCCAACTAAAATGAGCCACCTACTAACACCTTGCACAGGAACAAGCCATAAGACAGGCACAGCCCTGTCTCCATTCATTTCACCCTGGAAGCATTTCTCTCTCCTTCCTTTTCCAACTCCACTATCACTAAAATCAAAAAAATTACAACCCAAAACAAAAACAGAAGTCTGGAGGCATTGGTTTGACTGTATACGACAAATTTCATTCCCAAGCTAGAACATCACAGTTTCCACACAATGCGTGGGGTCTTATTTTTACTTTTGTGCACCTTAAGGATCCTTCTAGGTGATCTTTTTGTAAAACAAAATAATGGTTTTCCACAAAAGTGAATTGAAATCTCAGTCTTTAAAGGCGGGACATCGCTTGCATCTTTTAGAAGATAGCTCCCATTTCCAATTCCCCATCTCAATATGTAAAAATATGTCCCAATAAATTATAGTAAATGTATTTTAACACATTGGCATTATCCATATATGTAGGATAGCAGAAAAAAGATTCAAGTCTTGGAAGCAAAACCTCTGGCCTACATCAGTTAGGATTAGATTTGGCCGTGGATGACAGAGACCCAAATAACTGGCTTGAACATGAAGGAAGCTGATTTTTCTCTCACCTCCAAGTCTGGAAGTGGGCTCTGCCCTTAGACTTCTAGAAACAATTGACTCTGTACAGCTCAGCACTCTGCCATGTCTAGGCTGTGGCCTCATCCTCATGGTCCAAAATGACGTCAAGAGGTCTAGGTTTTACATCCATGTTCTGGGCAGAAGGATGGAGGAAGAGTTCAAAAAGAAAGGAAAGTGTGTACAGCAAGCAATCGTTTAGGAATTGAATTCAGGAACTGCCATGTGAAATTCACTAGCCAGAACTTAGATACCATGCCTAGTTGTAAGAGGGGCTGACAAAGATAGTCTTTTTTCTGGATGTCCATGCGCTGGCAAAAATGTACATTTTCTATTACTAAGGAAGAAGGGGAAAAGGGATTTGGGGGACAATGAGTAGGTCTGCTGCAGACTGAACTTCTGAATATTTCTTTAAAACAGATTCCTGGATTACTGAGTTAAAATGGACATATATTTTCAAAGCTTCCAGCTGAAACGACAAGCCACTCATCAAAGTTGACATTCTTCTTTTCTCTCTGGGCACAGAGACTAAATTTCCCAGCCTCCTTTGCAATAAGATATGGTCATTACTGAATTTTGGCTAGTGGAACTTGAGCAGAAGTGATGTGTGCCATTTCCTGGCCTGGTCCTAGGAAGCCTTGTGTGTTATTTACCTTTCCAGCTGGTTGGAATGGAGTTGTGCCCCATATAAACTTGGAAGCCCTATACTGACGACGGCAGAGCTGGCAGCCCTGTTCACTCATCTAATATGTATTACGTATGTAAGAAATAAACTTCTACTGTTTGAGTCATTATCTTTATGGGGGTATTTTTGTTACAAGACTCTTGACAAATACTGTGCAATAATTTCCAGACAGATTCTATCAATTTCCATCCCACCAAAAGGAGATGTACAGGCTGTTTCATTAATACAGTGAATATTATGATTTTAAAAATATTTGCCAATTTGTTAGGGAAAAACTCATTGTTTGATATACATTTCTTTGTTTTCTTGTGAGGCTGAACATTCTGAAACGTTTACTAGCCTTTGTGTAACTTTGCTCCCTCTTTTTTGTTGCTATCACAAAGTTAGTATTTTTTAAATGATTAAATCTTTTTTGCAACATTGAGATTATTAATCCTAGTTGTCAAGGTGGATACTACATTGGACAAAGCCAGCATATGAAAATTCCTATTCCTATTAATATAAAAGATAAACTAAAGAGTTGATCATTTATTTCTTTTGTAAAGCAAAGAGAAATCCTCAGCCTGAAAGAGAGGACAGGAGTTAAGCCAGAGACTGAGAGAATCGCTTACAAGTTAAACAGTAAATGCCCAGTAGACCCCAAACTCATATGCTCCCAGGAGGACAGATGTTAAAATCTTATAAGAAAGTGATAAGAAAGCTAATTTTCTCACCTCATATTTAGGGACAGGGCTTGAAGCTCGTCTGAGGGTCTATTACTGTTCCTTATCTATCAGCTGTTAATAGTTCAAAGAAAACCTTGTAGCAAAACACTGGTCTCTGGAATTCTCTACATATATGCAATACATTTTTTCATAATTCTTTTCCCATCCCTGATTCTCCTATTTTTTTTACATACCACAACCTGTCCAAGAGTAAGTATTATGTGGCTCTACCTAGAGATTTCTGTGGTGATTTACTCCCATCTGGAACACCCTCCACTGTTTGTCCTTGCTGCAGTGAGAACCGCTTCATAGGGGGTTTGGGGTCATAAACTAAAACAGTTGTGGGATGGGACAGGTCCGGGTAGGGTGATGATGTAGTAGGTTGTGTTTGTTTCTATTTTCCAGACACCTTCCATTTGCCCCTCGTGGCTCACTCTCAGTCTTCTCCAGTCAACTCTCAGCTCCTCAGCTGAGCCGTGTGCACACAGCAACAGGAGCCAACGCCCTCGGTGTCTAGGTGAGTTCTGCCCCTGGGAGTCCCAGAGGGAGGGAGGAGAGCCAGAGTGGCGTGTTTATTCTCCTGGCTCCCTCCCTGAGAATTTGCCCCAGACGGCCTGTGTCCCATAATAGACCTGCTTTATTGGACTCTCTCTCCTTCCACTTCCAGGCCCTTCTCCCTTGCTTCATCCCACAAGGTCTAGGAATGCTAACAGCTCTGCTATTGCCAGCCCCAGGTTCCAGAACTATTCTTTCTTGATCTCCTATATCCCACCCACATTTTTGGAATTAGGTGTAAATAAACCCTTCTCAAATTATTTTGATTTGGACGTGTCACCTATTTTCTGTTGAGATGCAGACTTATATCTATCTTGTTGAAAATTGTATCGTTGCCATGCTGCATCCTAAATAGAATTGTAAATTGTACTTTAAATTTTCCTGAGTGAATTCATGTGTTTTAAGAACTTTTTCATGTTTGATAGTTATCAAGTCTGACAAGTAGCTTTCAGGAATGCAACAGCTATACAGCTGTGTGTGTATGTGTGTGTGTGTATGAAGTATTTGTCTACCATATATATAGCACACATATACCATGGGTACAAATCAGAATCACCAGAGGAGCTTTTTTCTCACCATGATATTTAGGCCCTACCCCCAATTTACTGGATAAGAATTTTCGGAGTAAGACTAGAGCAAACGTAGTTTGCAAAATTTTGGTGTGCACTCCTATTTAAGATCTCCTACTATATATGGTATAGTTGCAGCAACTAAGCTTCTGCAAGAGTGACCATGTACACAGTACAATGTGCACGGCACTTAATAAGCCCTCTGTATGTGCTAAATAAATATAAGTAACATTCATCCTGGGACCCCTTTTGGAGTAACCATGACAAAGTAAAATTGCTGTCCTATCGTTCCCGTGGGGTAAGGCCCATGGAAGTGGGAGGCCCTGATTTCACTCAGGCATTGATTTTATAATGAAGATAAATAAGGGAGCCATTTCAACAACATCAGCGGGGGACTTGAATTTAAACTTAATGGCATGACATGAAGAAGCAAGTTCTCATTTTGGGGGGAGAGAGGAAAAATTACTAAATACCTGAGTACTCTGTCTTTAAGCATTATCATGGATATGAGTAAGAAGGGTAGCAGATAGCCTCCTGATTCACTGACCTGGGGATAGACAGTCTCCCACATGCTAGCAGAAGAAACCTAGTGGAAGGCAAATGGAACCCAAGTTGGCGTGATAGCAATAAAATATTATTGCTCTCTGTACTGAATAGTTAATGGCACTTCAACGTCTACCCCACCATTAGTTGTTCTAGGCCAGAGGTCAGCAAACTATTGTCCATGGGCCAAATCCAACCTGCACCTGTTGCTGTAAAAAAAATATTATTGGAATGGAGCCATGTCAATTTTTTTACATGTTGCCTATGGTTGCTTCATGCTACAACAGCAGAATTGCATAGTTGTGACAGAGGTTGCATGGCTTGCAAAGCTTAAAATATTTATTATTTGTCCTTTTACAGAAAAAGTTTGCCAGCCCTGCTCTAGGCCCTAGGACTAATCAGGTTCTCCATTTCTTCACGAGTTCATTGTGGCAATTTCTTTAAAGGACTGTATTTAATTAAAATTGTTGAATTTATGGGCATAGAATTGTTCGTAATATTCCCTTATCATCGTTTTATCATCTATAGAAACTGTAAAGGTGTCTCCTCTTTCATTCCTAACATTGGTAATTATGTCTTCTCTCATGTTTTCTTGATAAGTCTAGTAAGAGGTTTATAAATTTCATCGATCTTTTTAAAAAATTGGCTTTTGGTTTCATTGATTTTTTTCTCTATTGTTTGTTTTCTATTTCATTTATTTTTATTCTTATCTTTATCATTTATTCTACTTTGGGTTTAATTTGCTCTCATTTTTAGCTTTTTAAGGTGGAAGCTTAGATCATTCTCTTTCAGATCTGTCTTTTTTCCTAATAAAAGTGTTTGGAGCTATAACTTTCCCTCAAACCACTGCTTTAGCTACAAACCACAGATTTTTATATACTATGTTATCATCATTCCATTCAAAAAATTTCCTAACTATCCTTGTAATTTTTTTTTTTTTGGTGAGGAAGATTGGCCCTGAGCTAACATCTGTTGCCAATCTTCTTTTTGCTTGAGGAAGATTGTTACTGAGCTCACATCTGTGCCAGTCCTCCTCTATTTTGTATGTGAGACACTGCCACAGCATGGTTTGATGAGCAGTGTGTAGGTCCTCACCTAGGATCCGAACCTGAGAACCCCAGGCCGCCGAAGTGGAGCACACAAACTTAACCACTATGCCACCAGGCCAGCCCACCCTTGTAATTTTTTAAATGATTCATGGGTTATTTATGAATGTTGTTTCACTTCCAAATATTCAGGGCTTTTGAAGATGTCTTATTATTATTGATTTGTAATTTAATTCTGTGTGTGTTAAAATTTATTAATAGTTTCTCACAGGCCAGCATGTGGCCTATTTTCGTGGACATTCTGTTTGCACTTGAAAAGGATGTATAATCTGCAGTTGATGGATGTAGTGTTTTGTAAGTGTTACGTTAACATGGTTGATAGCGTCATTCAGATATTCATATCCTGTCTGATTTTCTTGTCTAATTGTTCTATCAACTACTGAAAGAAGTGTGTCAATATCTCCAACTCGACTGTGAATTTGTGTATTTCTCCCTTTAGTTTTGTTGATTTTAGCCTCATGTATTTCATTTGTGATATTAGTAATTTGTGTCTTCTCTCTTTTTTTCCCTCGGTTATCCTGCCTGGAGATTTATGTTTTATTGATCTTTCCACAGAACTAAGTTTTGCTGATTTTTTTCTATTATTTTCCAGTTTTCAATTTAATTGATTTTTACTCTAATTTTTATTATTTCTTTTCTTCTGCTTGCTTTAAGGCTAATTTTCTCTTCTTTTTCTACTTTCGTAAGGTGGAAGCATGGGTTATTGATTTTAGATCCTTTTTCTTCTATAATATATGCATTTAATGCTACAAATTTTCCTCTAAAGCATTGATTTCACTACATCCCACAAATTCTGTAATCTTTATTTTCATTTTAATTTAGTTAAAACTATTTGTCTTATTTTATCTTCATTTATGAAGTATATAGCTTCTTTGTATGTAAAATTTGGTGTTGGTACATTTTTTCTTTCAGCACTTTGAATATGTTTTCTAGCGACTTCTGGCTTCTAATGTTTCTGATGAGATGTCAGCTATTAATTGTATCATTGTTCCTCTGTATACAATATTTTCTTCTTGATGATTTCAAGATTTTCTCTTTATCTTCGGCTTTCAGAAGTTTTATTTAGGTGTGATTTTCTTTGTATTTATCATGGGTTGAGTTTTGCTGACATTCTTGGATCTGGAAATTAATGTTTTTCATCAAATTTGGGGAGTTTTATCCATTATTTCCTTAAATGTTTTTTCTTCCCTTTCTTGCTCTCATCTCCTTCTAAGACCCTGATTTTACCTATGTTGGCCACTTGATATTGTTCCATAGGTCTCTGAGGCTCTGTTTATTTTTCTTCACTCTTTTTTACTCTCTGTCCTTCAGACTAATTTTTCTTGACCTATTTTATTTTTTTTATTTTTAATTTTTTAATTTTTATTTATTTATGTATTTATCTATTGATCTATTTTAAAGTTCACTTATTCTTTCTTCTGCCAGTTACAATCTGCTATTTAGCCTATCCAGTGAATTTTTCATTTCAGTTATTGTATTTTTCATCTTTAGATTTCCCCTTTAGTTACTTTTATATAGTTTCCATTTCTATGTTGAAATCCCTATCTCTTTGCTCATTGAGATCATGCTTCCTTTTAATTCTTTGAAGATATTTATAAATAGCTGCTTTGAATTTTTGTCTTCTAATTCCTATATCTGGGCCCACTTAAAGTCAGTTTCCATTTATTATTTTTTTCCTATTTTTGAGTCAAATTCTCCTGTTTATTTGTAGGTTTGACAATTTTTGGTTGAAAAATGGATAATTGAATTATACATTGTAGCAACTCTGTAATCTGTTATGCTCTTCTGTGGACAGATTTTACAGGTGTTGCTATTGTTGTTAACTTGCCTGGACTCATACTGTCTCACTCTACACTGTGCAGCAGCTGATACCTCTGTTCAGTTTTTTCAGGTTTAAGTCACTGATTTTTAGCCTGCTTCCCAGCAGTGTCTCCTCAACCTGTGTAGCTTAGTGGGTAGCCATGGATTTGGGCAGGGTTAGTGCTCAGATTTTTTGGTTCCCTTGCTGTTTTGTTTGCCTTGAGCTATATCCTCTGATATTGGAAGTGTGTAGAGGAAAGCACTCAATCAAAAAAGCAGCAAACTCACAAATTTACCCAGTGCAGCTCTGTCTTTCAATTATAGACTCTCCTCTGGGTTCACCTTTTTTTTTTCTGGAGTCCCTGGAGTTTTCCCTTATGTATATGTGTTTTAGCAGTCACAAGAGGTTTGGGCCAAGTTTACACTCAGATTTTGGGTTACACTCACCATTTCTGTGGCTCATCACTATCAGGATTTCTCTCTCTCCCATCCAAAATTTCCAGCTGCTCTGTCAGCCCTTAGCTTCTTTCTCTGTCACTTCAAGCCAATAAGATTGTGGTTTTCTGCCACTGGAACTGTAGGTATTGGATAGTATCTTTAGGTGAAAAAGGTACAAATCTACTATTTTTATCCATTGCACTTGTGATCTTTTAAGGGTAAATATTCTCTAGTTTCCACCTGCTTTTGGTCACTTTCCAGTGCCTTTAAATAGTTTTTAAAAAATACTTTGTCTAGGTTTTATAGTTGTTATCTGCAGGAAGGTTTGACCAACACATTCAATTCACTATTACCAGAAGCCAGACCCCTATTAGTTACTTTAAAGGAGTTTCTGGCAGTTTTTGGCTTTATTGTTTGCTCAACCTTAAAGTATTAACAACTACTAATTAATGATCTTTGATTCCAGTATCAGTCTCATAGTCATCAGGTGTGATAGGGAGAAGTCCTAGGAGCTGAAAGCCACACTTGCCTAATCCTATCTACCCGTGACACTTGGTGAGCTCCCTACACTCAGAGCTATTGTTTTGTGGGAAGATTATAAAGTCAAAAAGTTTATTAGTCTATATGTTTGTGAGAATGAATGAAATAAGAATAAGTCTATCCTCATAAATCTTCCAAGAGAGCAGAGTTTTTTATTATTACCAAAATAATATTCTGAAAGATCTGGACTTGAAGAGTAACTTAGGGCTAAAGTAATATTCAGAAAAATTATCCCTAATGGTATATAAGACTTATCTGTCAAAGCAGTGGCCTCACGTAGAGAGAAGGTGGAGGCCACAGGCATATAGGAAAACTAGGACCCTGGGTTGGTGGAGGCTCAGATAGCTCTGATCATCACTGCTCCACTTGGAGGCCACATCCAGTGGAGTGGAAAAACTCGGAATAGGCACCCAAAGATGGATCAGCCCACCAGATAACTTAGCTCCAACACGCGGCATGAAGACCAAGCGTGTTGCTCTCTCACTCAAAGACTCCAAAGACTTTCTGCCAATTGCCCAGCACTAGGCAGCAAGATGCAAACTCACCTCCCCACTCCTCCCTTCTTTCTTCCGGTCCAAAGAATAGCAGGAGGAGGGAGAGCAATAAAACATTGAGAGCAATAAAACTCTGTCTCTCTCATTTTCAGTTTTATCCTGACTAGTCTCTGGGTAAGAGAAAATTGCTAATGAGAAATTTAGAAAACACAGATTAGCAGACTGAACTTCCATTCAAACACTCTTAACCAGTGTGCTTCCTGCACAATAGCTCGGCGGCCTGGATGCAGCTGCAAAGGTTGAGGGTCGGGGAGTGTGATTTGCTGACCTATTCAGTTTTGCCAGGCTCCTCCTGATGAGTCTTTCTTGGCTGAATCACAACCTGACCAACACAAAGCATCTGCCAGTTCCCTCAGCATCTTGACCAAGTAGCATTCAATACACACCACATGCACTTGGGTCTCTGCTGAGGACACTTTAGAGGCCAAGGTCACACTGGCCCTAATAACCTGCAGCTTGAAATCTCTGGAGTGTCTTCATAGCCCATGAAGGGAGAAGGCAAAAGGACCTGGTTCTCCTGGGGCCTAGTCTCATTCTCATGCAGTGGACGTTTGGTTTATTCCCTGGGTGTGACTAATTGGAATTCTCCCCCTGCTGTGGTTTTCTTTTCTAGGAGGCTGGGTCTAAATCTCAGCTCTAACGGTGACATCTTGCAGTGATTGTGCTCTAAAAAAACGCTCTATTTAAATTATTCACGCTACTGTAGACTTCAAGTGGTTGTTTGGAAACATAGAAAAACCCAAGAGAAGGAGAAATTTACCTTTCTAAAAATGCGGTAACAAATGATTAGTTGCTTTCTTTCACACTTTTGGTTAAATATTTATATTGGAGCTATTTTTTGCAATGATATTACCGAGAAAGTGCTCTAATACAGCTTATTCTGTCAGTGAACTTATGTGCACATGTTACTTCATCGACATTAATATATTGTGCCTTAAATGTTTGTTTTGTAAATATGCATATGCTTGAGTCCCTGAGATATTCTAAGATAATTAACTGACAGAATTTTTAAAATATAGGTCTAACTGGTTGGTTCACACCATAAACATTGAATGAACTATTTGCCTGAATTTCTCATCTTCCAACTAGTGACTTTTACATCATGTTCACAAAGCTTCTGTTTCCTGACTTATCAACTTTTGGCCTTCATTCAAAAAAACTGAGTGCCTGCTAGGCCAGGCACTGTTATAGGCCCTGGGACTTCGCTTCCCACAAACAGAAAGTCTGTTCTCAGGGACATGAGACCAACAATAGATAAATAAATTTTTTAAAAATGTAAATAAAAATAAGTGCTTCAGAGAAAATGAAGCGATGTCATGGAGATTGCCTGTTAGGCTAATTTAGGAATTCAGTCGTGTGAAAACCTGTGGGAGCAGAATTCCAGATGAGTGAACAGGTAGAGCAATGTACCTGAGGCAGGAATGCAAGTGGCTGAACCAGCCTCTGGTGGAGGCCTAGTGGCCTCATTTATGCATTCATTCAACCAAGGAGAGCAAGCAAGAGGCCCCAGCCCCTGTCCTGGAGTCTGGCCTATCTCTGAAAATTTAGGGGAGTCACTCTTTTCTAACTCTCAACCATCAGCCATAAAATGCCTGGGGTGACACCCACTTCTCCGGTTTTGGTTCTTCTAGCTACTCAATGAGAAATCTCTACATAATTAGGGTTTGCTTGGCTAGGTTACTATGCATCTCTCTCCTTGTTTTCCAAGGTCTCTGTTTACACACTTCAATACCCGGCATCAGTTGGCTGTCAGGTTCATTCGCTGGACCCTCAGCCAAGCTCCCCATTTAGCTTTCTCACTCTTTCCTCATAAATCTATTACTGTAGTCCCATTTAGCTTGACATGGATTATGGTAAGATGCTGGGAATAGAAGGGATTAAAAGCACAGACATTTAGAATTGGGGGAGGAGTTGGCATTGTCCTTCATGAAACATGTGGCTTTTGTGATCAGCCCCTGATGCTCTGCTCTAAGGATGCTGGACAGGAAAGGATCTGGAAGCTGTTGAGACTCTCAGAGCTTCCAGCCTAATTCCTTTCCAAGTGTTTCAAGTGGTACAATTGTCTTCAGTTGCTCATTGCCTAGACAACGTTTCTGAAAAGTTTGCAAATAAAGTACCAAGCCTTTTCTGATAATTCCTGGGGAGCTTCAAGATTTGTTCTTTGGCCAGCACAGGATTTGAGATTTCTTCCTTTGTCTTGACTGTGTAGCTTTTGAGTGTTTTTTCTCTAGAAAACTTGATGAAAAGGAGATGCACTTATTTGCCAGGGCCCCCTTAAATGCAAGCAGGCCCTTGCCTTTCAAATATCTTTGGAATCCATCCACTTCATTCCATGACCACCACTTGAGTCTACCATCTCCTCTCACCTGGACCACTGCATTAGACCCAAAACTCATCTCCCTTCATTGAATTCATTCTTCACTCAGCTGCCAGAGTGTCCTCTTCAAAATGCAAGTCTGATTTTGCCCTGTCCATGCTTGGAACCTTTCAATGGTGCTCCTTTGCTCAATGATAAAGATAAAATGGATAAGCTCCTACATGCTCTGGCCCTCCTCACCTATCTGGCTGCCCTTCCAGAGCTGTTCACTTGCTCTGCCATCCTGGTCAATTTATTCAATGTCTCTGGGCCATAGTTCCTTTATCTGTAAAATGCGGAGAGTAACATTAACAGCAAAGGAGACAGTGCATGCAAAAGCTCAGCACATGCATGGGAGGCGTGAGGAAAAGAGGATGGAGACGATCATGATAACTGAGCTCCTTTGGCCTTGTTCTTCAGCTCTATGTGGATTCCTTCTCTCAGCACATATTCAGAGCTAAACAGCCATTCCTCCTGGGGCTGAAGACCCAATTCACATGGCAGAGCTCTGGCCCACATGTTCTGACCCCACAGACTCAGGGTCTCCCCAGGGCCTCAGGGTTTCCAAAATGGCGGAGGTGGCCCAGGCTGCAGAGAGGGTAGAGGTGTGAGCACTGGGCCTGCTGTTCATCAGCCTCTCTTCCCTTGGGCGTCCTGCCTCCAGGTTGCCAGGGAGGGCCCCTCAAGCACAATCCTCAGCCTTGAGGCTGAGCAGTCATCTTGGTACCGCAGAATCATTTATTATTTCTTGCCATGTCAGATAGCCTTGAAACGTTGATTAATTGCCAGACAGCTAAGGCTCTGTTTCAAGGATGGCAGAGTCTGAGCTACTTATCAAGGACAAGCTCTCCGGTCCTGGGTGGACAAGCTTCCTCTGGCATCCTGCAGCCTTCTAGTTATTCCTAGTTTCCTCTTGTCAGCTTATTTCTTGAACAGGGTCAACTCATCTCTCCAGCTTAAAATAGCAATGGCTGGACAGTGCCCTGGTGAGACCTGAGCTGCCAAAGGATGGCACCCACAAGCAGCCAGTCCAGGAGCTGATAGGGACCCTGTGGGAGAGGGAAGTCAGCTGTGTAGATGCTGACCCAGATGCTTAGGAGCCAGCTGCAGAATTTCACCAGGACACCCTCACAGCCCTGTGCCCTAAGTGCAAGCTTCTCTGCTTGCCTTTAAAAAAAAACCTCCAGCACTTTCTACTTGCCAGACACTATGCTAAGCACTTACTACATAATAACTCAATTAATCTTGACCACAAATCTATGAAGTAGAAGCAATGATGATTCTCACTTTACAGGTGAGGAAATGATGAGAGACTAAATGATTTACTAGGTCATTTAACTAGTAAATGTCTGGGCCTCACTCCAGAACCCACGCTTGTAATTTAGCCACCATGCCACATGGTCTTCAGTGGCCTTCAATCTCTAGACTCGCCAACCACATGAACTGAATGAGTTAATAAATGTAAAGCACTCAAAACAGTACTAACAGTGTCTGGCACAGCATAAGTGCTCAGGAAAGGTGCTTCCATTCATGGAGCAGCACTACAGAGTAATAATGAGAAGAATGGGCTCCTAGCCAGGCAGCCAGCTCTGCCATCAGACATGGGATCTCAGCAAGCTACATAATTTCTCTTTCTTTCAATGTCTTCAACTGGGAACTAAGAATAACAATGACACTTATTTCCTAGTGTCATTGTATTAAATGAGTTAATATTTGTCAAGCACTTAGAACAGAGCCTAGAACTTACTAGATGGTGCATTTGCTAAAATACATATAGGTATACATGCATACGTATGCAATATGGTGGGCATGGACTTTATGTCATTAGAGACCTGGACTTCAAGTCTTGGTTCTTTTTTACTGTCTGGGTCATCATAGATAAATTACCTGCCCTTTCTAAGCCTCAATTTTCTTACCTGTAAAATAGAACAAAAATACCTATCTACTGAGCTATTTGAGGATGAAATGAGATAAGGTATACATGAAAGCACAGAATTAGGCATAAATTAGGTGTTTAGTAATGTGATTTCTTCTCTTTTCCTGAGCAGGTCTCTTGTTGTAGTCTCATAAACACACAAACTAATTCCTGCCCTCAAAGCTTTGCCACTGTCTTGCCCTCAATGCTCTGTTGTTTCCTGTTCCCCTCATTGTCCTCTGTTCTGTCACCTTGGAAATACTTCTAGCTCTAACATCATATAATACTCTAGGGACCTTGGAAATTCTTGGAGATGTCTAATTAAAGCAATTTCAAATTTCTGAAGGGCCAAAGGGGACCACAGTTCAGTTGGCATTTTCCCAGGCCTGTCCCTGCTGAGAGAATAGGATAGTGTGTGTGTGTGTGTGTCCCTCCCAGACAGGTGTGAGCCATTCTGCTCCACCCATTCTGGACATTCAAATTCTAACTGCAGTTGCCAGCAGGATCCATCTAGGAACAGTCTCTCCCTTGGTACTGTCTGTGGGGATGATTTCACTTTGGGTATATAAAAACATCTAAAGGGAGTGATATCAGCATCATGGCATAGTGAGCTCTTCCCTTAGACTCTCCCTCCTAAGATATGATGAAAAGGACATTCATAAACCAACAGAGGACATTCACACAACACAATAGATGTCTGAGAGACCCACGCAGCCATACCTCTGAAGGTGGAGGTGCTGGACCCTCCAGGAGGCAGTGGAAAGAGGTAATGGATATCCTCTTCCTCCCCCAACTGCAGCGACCTAGGGCATGGGGCCACACAGCTCTGAGAGGAGGGGGGGGAGAGAGTAGTCCTCCATGGGAATGGCTTCACTTTCCAAGTTGCCTCTCAGCCCATGGGAGAGCTCCACACGAGGAGGCTAAGCAATCACAGGGGCGTTTTAATGAAGCCAAGCAGCCCAGGAGGGCAGATAGTGAGGGTAAAGTGGGAGTCCCCCTGGGATCACACATGAAAAAAAGTGCCCCTCTCCCCACCTGACATACCAGCTCTGCTGGTGGGCCAGAGCAAGGGACCCCTGCCAGAGTGCCAGTGCATACAGTGTGTAAAGCAGCGGCAGCCAGCGGGCAAAGGGAGAAAGGCTCTGTCAGCATAGCTTCCAAAGGTCAGGCACAGCTAGCTGCCAGAGATCATGGGGGTGCTCAGAATACAGAGCTCCTGCCTCCTCCTCAAAGTGGCAGTAGGTGGAATCTGTGACCAGATGTTTCCACTGTGTGAAGGCACAAATCCACCCAATAAAATAGTATGAAGAGGTATATTAGTACTCCAGAGCAGAAGGAAAATGACAAGCACCCAGAAATCAATACTGAAGGCACAGAAATTTACAATCTTAGTGACAGAGAATTCAAAATAGCTATCATAAAGAAACTCAATGAGTTATAAGAAAACTCGGAAAGACAGTTCAATGAAATCAGGAATAAAATTAATGAACAGAGGGAATTCTTCACAAAAGAGATTGAAACTATAAAGAAAAACCAATCAGAAATGTTGGAGATGAAAAACACAATGAATGAGATAAACAAAAATCTGAAGTCCTTGAATAACAGAGCTGATATTATGGAGGACAGAATTAGCAACTTAGAGGACAGAAATATAGAAATGCTTCAGATGGAGAGAGAACTAAGACTAAAAAGAAATGAATAAATTCTCCAAGAAATATCCAACTCAATTAGGAAATGCAACATAAAGATTATAGGTATTCCAGAGGGAGAAGGGAGGGAGAAAGGAGCAGAGAGCTTGTTCGAAGAAATAATAGCTGAGAACTTCCCAAACCTGGGGAAGGAGCTGAAATTACAGGTAAAAGAAGCTAATAGAAATCCTAAGTACATCAATGTAAAAAGATCTTCTCCAAGGCATATATTAGTAAATCTGGCAAAAGTCAATGACAAAGAAAAAATATTAAGGGCAGCAAGGCAGAAGAAAATAACCTACAAAGGAACCCCTACCAGGCTTTCTGCAGATTTGTCAGGAGAAAGCTTACAGGGCAGGAGATAGTGGAATGATATATTCAAAATTCTGAAAGACAAAAAATTTCAGCCAAGAATACTCTATTCTGTGAAAATATCCTTCAGATATGATAGACAGATAAAACTTTCCCTGATAAACAAAAGCTGAGGGAGTTCTTCGCCATAAGACACCCGCTACAAGAAATGATCAAGAAGGCCCTCATACCTGAAAAAAAAAAAAAGGTTTACAAAGCCTTGAGCAAGGAGATAAACAGGTGGACAAAATCAGGAAATTGCAGCTCTCTATAAGAATAGGTTAGCAAAAACTTAACTATAACATTAAAGATAAAGGGAAGGAAAAAATAAAAAATAAATATAATCACCACATTTTAACCACAAACTCACAGAACAAAATGGAATAAGT
The DNA here is from genome assembly GCF_020826845.1 of Diceros bicornis minor. Lineage (NCBI taxonomy): Eukaryota > Metazoa > Chordata > Mammalia > Perissodactyla > Rhinocerotidae > Diceros > Diceros bicornis. The sequence continues at coordinate 11,913,935 of NC_080742.1, read as the reverse complement.
CGTGACAACAATAAATTAGATGGGGAAGAGGAAGGGATGGAAACTGCTTAGACTAAGGAAAGAAGAACCTATCAGAAAAATGGACTATCTCATCTATGAGATCTTTTATACAAACCTCACGGTAACAACTAAAGAAAACAATCAGAACAGAGACACAAATGATAAATAAAGAGAAAACTGAGAACACCATCAAAGAGAACCACCAAACTGAACTGGCAGTCCAAAATAGTGGGATGAGAAACAAGGGAAATACAGAACAACTGGAAAACAAGTGATAAAATGGCAGCATTAGCCCTCATATATCAATAATCCCTCTAAATTCAAATAGATTGAATTCTGCAATCAAAAGACACAGAGTGGCTGGACGGATTAAAAAACAAGACCCAACAATGTGCTGCCTCCAGGAAACACATCTCAGTTCTAAAGACAAACACAGCTCAGAGTGAAGGGATGAAAGACGATACTCCAAGCCAATGGCAAACAAAAGAAAGCAGGTATTGCCATACTTACATCAGACAAAGAAGATTTCAAGATAAAAGAGGTCATAAGAGACAAAGAGGGAAGTATATAATGATAAAATGGACATTCCACTAAGAGGCCTAACACTTATAAATATATATGCACCTAACACAGGAGCACCAAAGTACATAAAGCAACTATTAACAGACCTAAAAGGAGATATTAATAGCAACACAATAATACTAGGGGATCTTAACACCCCACCTACACCAATGGATAGATCATCCAGACAGAAAGTCAACAAGGAAACAGTGGAATTAAATGAAAAACTAGACCAGGTGGACTTAATAGTCCCACCCAAAACAGCAGAATACACATTCTTCTCAAGTTCACATGGAGCATTCTCAAAGATAGACCATATGTTGGGAAACAAGGCAAACCTCAACAAATTTCAGAAGACTGAAATCATATCAAGCATCTTTTCTGACCATAATGCTATGAAACTAGAAATCAATGACAAGAAAAAAGCCAGGAAAGTGACAAATATGTGGAGATTAAACAACATGCTACTGAACAAACAATGGATCAATGAAGAAATTAAAGGAGACATCAAAAAATATCTGGAGACAAATGAAAGTGAAAATACACCATACCAACTCATATGGGATGCAGCAAAAGTGGTCCTAAGAGAGAAATTCATAGCAATATAGACCCACCTTAATAAACAAGAAAAATATCAAATAAGTAATCATAAACTACACCTAACAGAACTAGAAACACCTAAGAGAACTAGAAAAAGAAGAACAAACAAAGCCCAAAGTCAGCAGAAAGAGAGAAATAATTAAAATTAGAGCAGAAATAAATGAAATTGAAACAAACAAACAAAAAAAACAGTAGCAAGGATCAATAAAACTAAGAACTGGTTCTTTGAAAAGATAAACAAAATTGACAAACTCTTAGCGAGACTTACAAAGAAAAAAAGAGAGAAGTCTCAAATAAATAAAATTAGAAATGAAAGAGGAGAAATTACAACAGATATCACAGAAATACAAAGAATTATAAGAGAATACTATGAAAAACTATATTTCAACAAATTGGACAATCTAGAAGAAATGGATAAATTCTTAGATTCATACAACCTCCCAAAACTGAATCAAGAAGAAATAGAGAATGTGAATAGACCGATCTCAAGTAAAGAGATTGAAACAGTAATCAAAAACCTCCCCAAAAATAAAAGTCCAGGACCAGATGGGCTTCTCTGGAGAATTCTACCAAACATTCAAAGAATATTTAATACCTATCCTTCTCAAACTATTCCAAAAAATTGAAGAAGATGGAACACTTCCTAACATATTTTATGAGGCCAACATCACCCTGATCCCAGAGCCAGACAAGGACAACACAAAGGAGGGAAATTACAGGCCAATATTGCTGATGAACGTAGATGCAAAAATCCTCAACAAAATATTGGCAAACCAAATACAGCAATACATTAAAAGGATCATACACCAAGATCAAGTGGGATTTATACCAGGGATGCTGGGATGGTTTGACATCAGCAAATCAATCAATGTGATACATGACATTAACAAAATGAGGAATAAAAACCACATCATCAACTCAATAGACACGGACAAAGCATTTGACAAGATCCAACCTCAATTTATAATAAAAACTCGGAATAAAATGGGTATAGAAGGAAAAGTACCTCAACATAATAAAGGCCATATATGACAAACCCACAGCCAACATCATACTCAATGGGGAAAAACTGAAAGCCATCCCTCTGAGAACAGGAACAAGACAAGTGTGCCCTCTCTTGCCTCTCTTATTTAACATAGTACTGGAGGATTTGGCCAGAGCAATTAAGCAAGAAAAATAAATAAAAGGTATCCAAATTGGCAAGGAAGAAGTGAAACTCTCACTGTTTGCAGATGATATAGAAAACCCTAATGAATCCATCAAAAAACTATTAGAAATAATCAACAACTACAGAAAAGTTGCAGGGTAAAAAATCAACTTACGAAAACCAGTTACATTTCTGTACTCTAATAATGAACTAACAGAAGGAGAACTCAATAATACCATTCCATTTACAATTGCAACAAAAAGAATAAAATATCTAGGAATAAATTTAACCAAGGAGCTGAAAGACCTATGCAATGAAAAGTATAAGACATTATTGAAAGAAATCAATGAAGAAAGAGATTGATGATTGAAAAAAATGGAAAGATATTCCATGAACATGGATTGGAAGAATAAACATGGTTAAAATGTCCATACTTTCTAAAGCAATCTACAGATTCAATGCAATCCCAGTCAGAATCCCAATGACATTCTTCATGGAAATAAAACAAAGAAATCTAAATTCATAGGGGGCAACAAAAGACTCCGAATAGCTAAAGCAATCGTGAGAAAAAAGAACAAAGCTGGAGGCATCACAATCCATGACTTCAAAATATACTACAAAGCTATAGTAATCAAAACAGCATGGTATCAATACAAAAACAGACATACAGATCAGTGGAACAGAATCAAGAGCCCAGAAATAAAACCACACATATACAGTTAGCTAATCTTTGTCAAAGGAGCTAAGAACATACAATGGAGAAAGGAAAGTCTCTTCAATAAATGGTGTTGGGAAAACTGGACAGCCACATTCAAAAGAATGAAATTAGATCATTTTCTTACGTCATACACAGAAATTAACTCAAGATGCATTAAAGATTTGAAGGTAAGATGTGAAACTATAAAACTCCCAGAAGAAAATATAGGCAGTAGACTGTTTGACATGGGTCTTAGAAGAATCTTTTCAAATACCATGTCTACTTGGGCAAGAGAAACAAAAGAAAAAATAAACAAATGGGACTTCATCAGACTAAAGAGCTTCTACAAGGCAAAGGAGACCAGGAACAAAACGAAAAGACAACCCACCAACTGGGAGAAAATAGTAGTAAATCATATATGTGACAAAAGGTTAATCTCTCAAATATATAAAGAATGCACACAACAACAAAAAAACAAACAACTCAATCAAAAAATGGGCAGAGGATATGAACAGATATTTTTCCAAAGAAGATATACAGATGGCCAATAGGATCATAAAAAGACTTCAACATCACTAGTCATCAGGGAAATGCAAATCAAAACTACACTGAGATATCACCTTACACTCGTTAGAATGTCTATAATCACCAAGACAAAAACTAACAAATGTTGGAGGGGATGTGGAGAAAAGGGAACCCTCATACACTGCTGGTGGGAATGCAAACTGGTGCAGCCTCTATGGAAAACATTATGGAGATTTCTCAAAAAATTAAAAATAGAAATCCCTTAAGACCCAGCTCTCCCACTACTGGGTATTTATCGGAAGAACTTGAAACCAACAATTCAAAGAGACTTATTCACATCTGTGTTCATTGCAGCATTATTCACAATAGCCAAGACGTGGAAGTAACCCAGTGCCCAACAACTGATGAATGGATAAAGAAGATGTGGTATATATACAATGGAATACTACTCAGCCATAAAAAAAGACACAATCATCCCATTTGCAACAACATGGATGGACCTTGAAGGTACGATGTTAAGTGAAATAAGCCAGACAGAGCAAGACAAACACTGTACGATTTCACTTGTATGTGGAGGATAAACACATGGACAAAGAGAACAGATTAGTGGTTACCAGAGGGTAAGGGGGTTGGGAGGTGGGCATAAGGGGTAAAGGGTCACCATTTATATGCTGACGGACAAATGATGTACAACTGAAATTATACAATGTTATAAGCTATTATGACCTCAAAAAAATTGTTTTAAACATCTAAAAGGGTTAAGTAAAAAGAACAGCTATTTCTTTGACACCTGCCTTGATTTGACATCATGCTCCTTGTTCAGGGACCGAGTTGTCTTCTTCTCATCCTCCAATCACATTCAGCAATTAGATTCCTATATTTATCAACACCATTTCACCTGAGGTGATGCACCCACTGAGCCTGCAGGCTGAGACAGGTAGTTTAGGGGAGTAAGGCTTCCAAACCTGGATGAGCGTCAGAATCTTCTGAAATGCTTGTAAAAAATCAGGGTGAGTTACCCTTCCAGACCTACAGTCCGGCAGGGCCTATACAGGTAGGATTCAGAACTGGGGACTATGTTCAAATACTGGCCCTGCCCCTGAGTGTGGCCTTCGACAGGTCACAGCCCTCTCTGCCTGGTGGTTTCCTCACCACAGATAATTGTGGAGATAACTGGGCCTGCATCATTGTGAGGATGGAAGGAGACAGGGAGGATGGTCACGAATACAGGGGCATTTCCAGCTCCCTCAGTCATTTGTGTGACCTAGCCTTGTGTTCACTCTGCTGCATCTGTTGTTTGTGGCATTGGGGCAGAGAAGTAATAATCAGAATTTTCCAACAGTCTATTCAAGCTGAGTTCAATGACTCCAGGTAGCTCTGTAACCATGAAGAAATATAGAACCTTCATGTTTGGGCCCAGTAATACACTTGGGGGAAAAAAGGCATCTCCGCCTGAAGAGCTGTGTTTCATTTTTGTGTGGATCTTGATCAGGCGTAGAGTTTGCATCTCAGGAATGAAGCCCAAAAGAGACAGGGGTTTCAAGTCAAGCAAGAAGATTGGCCTAACTAGGTTTTCTAGTACAATGTCTCTTTTCTTCTCCTCCTTCCAGTCTTTATTTCTTGACTTTGCTTGTTTTACCTTCTTTTTAAAAAATTGGCCCTTTTATATCTGAGGTTTTCATGTAAAGCTCCTGCAAATCCTTCTTTGGAACTAAGTTGACTTCAGGAATGTGTAACAATTTGTGTCCCCCAAACTCAGCTACCTGGAGTGAAACAGGATCTTAATTAATAAGAGACACAAAACAGCGTTCTCTGAATTTACCACAATGCACTCTGTGGATGCTCCAACCATACGTCCTCACATCAGGTTGAGCCCCCCGAGCCTGGGACTCTTCAGCATTCTCTTAGAGATATTGAGTATGATGGCCCTGCTGTTCCACGTGGCACCTGCCACTTTCTTCCCCACTTGCTTGTACTTGCTGGGCTGAGGTCTCCATTGCTCTGACACCAAAAGTGGCCTTTGAGGCATCCTCTCCCTGCTGCTGCCCACCACTGTCCATGCCACAGCTGCGGCTGCCCAAAGTCAAGGATGCTGACATCTGCCTGGCTCTAGGCTGCTGCTGTCCTGCCTGCGGCTTTCCATATCCTCAGATGTTTGAGTGAAGAGCTATGTTGGTTTTTACTTGTCCTTTTCTTCTAGCACCCTCACCTCAGGACTCAGGCACAAGTCCCTGGGTGCTAGGCTAGAAGTCATCTGAGTGACAGACAATATGCTGTTTCAAAAATCCCACCAGGACCACCCCCAAACCCTACCTTAACCCTGGTCTTTTGCAATTGAACCTAGTAAGTGTCCTCCTCCACCTTCTCTTCCTGTGGACTGAGTCCTTCCTAGGAGGCTCCTGTCCCTCAGGTACGTAGACCCATGGTAAGCCTACCCCACAAATCATCCAGGCATTCCCAGACTTAAATCTAAATCCTAATGGGCAGGGTGAGGGGGTGAAGGGGGGGATGGAGTGCTAGCTAGCTTAAGCTCAGACCCCAGATACAAGGTAATGAATGACTAATTGAATACATTAGTGAATAAAAGGGAGAGATGGAATGGAAGGGGAAAAAAAATGGAAGGAAGGTAAATAAAAAGAAAAAAATAAAAGATTTTGGAAAGCAGATCTCAATCCAAGTTCTAAACTCTCTCGCTCATTCAATCATGGTCGGGGGGGGAGGGCAGAGACAGAGGTTAGGGGAGATCCCATCACTTCGGGGCAAGTATCAATAGCTGGGTGTAGGAAAAACATGAGCAATTAGAGTGCTAAAGCTCTCTGAGGCTGAGTCAGGCCCTTTGCTCCCTCCTGGCTCTCAGGAAATTAGAGGACCCCCGAGGAGCAGACAACAGGAGCGTGCTTTGACCCGGACGCTGGTGCCCTGACCTCTGTTTGTTGATCACTCGGGCAAGAGAGCCTTGATAGTTGGGATTTCCCCAAAACATCAAACTGTCACGATTTTTTTTAGCTTAATTTCATATATGCCTCTTGGAAGCTGTGTAAGTTCCTGGAATAAGCAATAAATTTGGGATGCCAGAGCCTCTTTGACACTGCCCCATAGCTCAGCACAGCATCACACCCAAAGCCTGGAAAGAGTTGGAGGAAGAACCGATGAGTCCCTCCTTCTCACTCTTGGCTGTCATCTCCACGTTACTAAGGACGGAAAGGACTGGGGAACAAGCTCACGGGCTTCTTAGCTCCTCTGACATTTGCTTCACATTTGCCACCATCTAAGGCTTTCCTACATGCAGCTGGGTCAAGTATCTGGAAACATGTAGGCCTCCAGCACTGTCCACTCCACGTGTGCCGAGCCATCGGTGTAAGAGCACAAAGTGAATGTGAACATGGAGTGAGAACCTGAGCCTGCCCAGGCTCATCTTAGCCATCTGGCCTCGGCCTGGCTCCAGTCAGGGGAAGGGTCGGCTGCAGGCCCCACCTCCCCCTCCTCCATCGGCCCTTGACTTTTTCTAGCTTTATATTGGCCCATCTTGCTGTAGCCCTTACGTGCCCCCTCCCTTTTCCTTCAGGAAGAGGCGAGGATCCACCTGAGAACAGATACAGTGATCCAGTCTTAGGTGACAATTGATAGCTCTTAGATGAATGAATAAATAATGAATGAATGAATGAACAAACAAATAACTGGGTTTAAGTAGGCAGACATGCACATTTTAAAAATAATTAATCTGTCTATTTCTATAGCATGGGGAGTGGAGATCAACGGCTTTCACAGTCTTGCTAAACCTGAGAGTTTGAGGAAGATATTCTTTTGTACTTGATTTCAGCATTAAACTAAAGAAAATTAGGAGCAGTTTTATTTGGCCAGGGTGGGGAAAGGGATGGTTGGGTAGGAAAGGGAGAGATTTAAAGCAGGGGCGAAGTCCATTTTGGTAGAGTAGGGGTTGACATCTGTCATTCTACTCCCATCTAAACAGTTCCCAAGTGGCAACTCCTAATTCCCAAGGAAGATTTGATGGATGGATGTTGATACCTGATACTGACAATCCACGGTGCTTCTCCTCAGGGTCTGCTGACTCTGAGCATCTTCCTCTTCCCCACTGCTATGCTCTGAATGTTTGTGTGCCCTCGAAAATCATATGTTGAAATCCTAACCCTTAAAGATGATAGTATTAGGAGGTGGGGACTTTGGGAGGTGCTTAGGTCATGAGGGCGGAGCCTTCACGAATAGGATTACTGCCCTTATAAAAGAGGACCTGGCGCCAGCCCGGTGGCATCATGGTTAAGTTCCCATGTTCAGATCCCGATCGTGGACCTATGCACCACTTATCAAGCCATGCTGTGGCAGGTGCCCCACATAGAAAGTAGAGGAAGATGGGCACGGATGTTAGCCCATGGCCAATCTTTCTCAGCAAAATGAGGAGGATTGGCAACAGATGCTAGCTCAGGGCTACTCTTCCTCACACACACAAAAAAGAGGCCCTCACAGAGATCTCAGGCCCCTTCCACCATGTGAGGACACAGCGAGAAGGTACCAGCTATGAACCAGGAAGAGGGTCCCCACCAGAATTCGACCATGCATTGGATCAAGACCTTGATCTTGGACTTGCAGCCTCTAGAATGGTGAGAAATAAATGTCTGTTATTTATAAGCCACCTGATCTATGGTACTTTGTTGTAACAGCCCAAATGGACAACTGCTCTCTTCTCTCTTCCCTTCCAAACCAAACTTTGGGTCAGACTGAGAAGCTAGTCTGGCACCCACTTTCCAGATGTTTCAAGGCTGCCTGAGTGTCAACCTATAGGGTCTCCTTGCTAATACAACACCTTTTTAAGATTTAGAAGCAGGTCCCTTCTGTCCCAGCTCCACAGGTGCATGGTTAAGTGAATGGAGATGTTGCTTTGTGTTTATTAGAAAAATATGCTGAATCAATCCTGGTCCTGGCAGAAAAGAGATGACACACTCAAACTGGACAACTGAGGAGAGTGTAAGGAAGGCACCATTTACAAATTTGTGGGCAGGATTTAGAGAAATCCACAAGGAATGGCCAGCACCCTGGGGCCAGCAACAGTGGGGAGTCATTACCACTCCAGCCCTGAGGGGCAAGGGGAGAGAGCCCTGTACTCAAAACCCAATAAGAACAGTAGCTATGGGATCTGTGACCTTCAGTGAAGGAAGAGAGACAATTGATGGCCACCCAACAGCGAGGGAGCCGAGAGAATCAAATACTCTTCGTTTTGATCTCTTGCCAGTGCCTCCCATTCGTGGAACCCAGTCAGAAGCTGGGTGTGGTGGGGGTGGGGCGAGGAATGCAGTCCATACCTGCCAGCCACTCAGGGCACAGAGGAGGGTGAAAGATGGGGCTTGGATCTGGAGAGGCAAATGGAATATATCGGGCACAGGGGCCCCTTCCTCCAGGCACACCTAAGGAGCGAGTGTGGACCACTTTCAGCCCCACTTACCGTCCTTGGCCAGATGCCCTTTTGCAGGGCACGGCCTGCACAACCATTTGTGGGAGTCCTGAGAGCCTCTGAGGACTATACCACTTTTCATGTGCAAAAACAGTACAAAAGGATCCCATGTCCCGAAAGTAAATAGAGAAAAATAAAACATTCTAAGCAGATGTCTCTTCCAATCATGATTCTACTCTTCTTCCAATTCTGCTCTACTTTCTCCATGAGCCTTTTTCCTCTCTTCACTAAATGACACAACCATCCACCTGGTCACTTGAGGCAGAAACCTGGGATTCATTTTGACCATCTCCTCCCTCATCTTCCACATCCAAAGAAATGGTCACCAGCATGGTGGTTCCCTTTGGAACACCATCACCTCCTCCACCCCTATTGTACTGCCATGGTCATTATCATCTCTCCCCAGAATGACCACTACAATCATTTCCAAAATGAGCTCCCTGCTCCCACACACATCCAACCCCACTTTGTCTTCCACTCTCTCATACCACAGCCAGAGGCAGCCTTCTAAAGAGCACTGATGGGATCACATCATCCCACTGCTTAGAATCCTTCTGTGGCTTGCCTTTTCCCTTAGGCAGGTTCAAATGCACTAGTCTGACATAGAAGGCTCCTTACAGTCTTGTCCCCACTAGCTCCTGCAGCTGCAGCCTCATCTCTCACCACATCCCTGCATGTTCCCTTTGCTCCTGAACACCGACCCTCTTACAATTCCTCCAAAGCACCATGCTCCCTCCCACCTCCAGGCCTTTGCCCAAGCTATTCTCTCTAGCTGACAGGCCCTCTCCCCTTCACGCCACCCAACTAATTTCTATTTCTCCGTCAAGCCCTAGATGAAGTATCTCTTCTTTTTGGAAAACTGTCTTGGCCCTTCCTCTCTCCCCCTGCAAGCTCCCTTCATTTATACCCATTCTCTACACTCCACTGACACCTCTGTGCACCTCTCTTGATAGCACTTATGACACTTGCTGTCACTGTCAATTTTCTCATCTGTCACCCTCACCACCCCTGCAGCCCCATTGCCTAGCACAGTGCTGGCTCTACCTATCATAGGATCTGCAAGTGATAACTGAAATGAAGTAAGTTGTAATGAAATGAAATCTTCCCCAGTTGTCACTGCCTGACATCAATCTAGTTAACCCACTATCATGTGTGAATATTGACCATGTCAGCACACTATGCCTGCTTTGTTGTTTACAACTGGATGCAATTTGCCTTGCTCTGCTTTCCCCAGGGTTTATAGGCTTTTAAGACAGAGAGAACCTTATATTCTAGTTCTGAATGATTTCTCACCCGAATTCTGTTTGAGTATTTTGTCAGACACTGCACAAAGCCAAAGGAAATTAAGCCCATTAATAGGGTTACATTTCATAGGCAAATAAACCTCCCAGCTCTCTTCTCTCAAGGGCATTGGCCTCAATGAATTTTTCAAGAAAGCTATTTTAAAAATATCTCTTCTGCCACCATTTACTTCATTCAAATCTAACTGAATGTGGAAGGAACCTGAACTGAGTGAAATGTATTTGTTAATCTTACATTGGTATGAACCTTGGGTAAAGAGCCTGGGATCCCTCTGTATTTGGTCCCTCACTCCTCTTACTTACTCACCTAACTCACGTTTGTTTTTGTTTAATTGTGTTCCAAGCGCTTTTCTGGGGATGTAAACTGAAGACCACTTTAATGGCAATAGTGGCTAGTATTTGCGTAGTGTTTGCAGTTTATAGAACGCTTCCACACAGAGCATCTCATTTAACTCTCACACACCTAAGAGGCAGGCATTATTATTATCGTGTCTGTTTTGTAGATGAGGGTATCGACACCTCAACCTTAAACCCTCTCATCTCATGTCTTACTCCAGTCACTGCCTCATCAGCCAGCTCTATGCAGGGACTACCTACCTTCACTCAGGTACAACTAGACAGCAGCTGGCCTCGGGCCTGCACTCCTGCTTCCCTCCCTGGGGTGTCTCTGACACCTCAGATGGGGGGCCTGCTGCAGCCACTGAAGTTCATACAATGTGAATCTTAGGAATGGAGAGGAGTCTGTGCTCATGTGGGCTCTCCTAATCAGGGGGTGATGGGCCGACAGATAAATGGTCCCCTCAGTCATCTGAGACCCACTTCACAGGTCTCCTCCCAAGGCCCATGGGCCCATTGCCATTGAGTTGCCTGGTGGCCAACTCAATATCGCATCCTTGTGTTGGCTCTTCCTCCTTTCCCATCTCACTTTCCATCCCTCACTTCTACTTGTTAGGGTCTCTTCCCAAATGAACTACCTGTACATAAGTCTTGATACCTCCAGCTCTGCTTCCAGGGAACTCAGACTAAAGTCATGAGATTAGATGACTCGTCATGTATCCCAGAGTTTAGGTGGAAGACTGGAATCCATAGTCAGGTCTTCTGACTCCAAATTCCGTGTGCTTTCCCCTCTATCCTCCTTGCATTGAGAGAACTAGTAGTCTGAATGCTCAGAGGCTTGGATATTAAAACAAACTAACTATGAAAAAGAGTTGTCAAGTCAAAAGTAGAAGCAAATGACTTTGGAGCACAGAGAAAAGTGAGTGATTGAGTCGGGGTGGGGGTATGAGCTGATAAGGAAATGCTTCACAGGATAGGTAACCGTGTGGCCTTGCCTAACCACACTCTTTACAGTCAGTGCCATCTGGTATTTTCTCTCCTAGCACAGTCATTTTCTCAGCACTTATCACGATGTGTAAGTAACTATTTATTTCTATTTCTCTCTTGTCTCTCCTGTAAGGGCAGGGATCACATCTGTTTTGTTCACCACAATAACCCCAGCACCTAACACAGTGCCTGGGACATAACTGGCAATCAATAAATTAGCAAATCAAAAATCAATCATAATTGGTGAACTAATCAATAAATTTATTCCTGAATGAACAAATGAAAGGATAAATGAATGGTATTGCAGGCAAAGTGAACAGTATAAACAAAGGCATGGAAGAGTGTGAGAAGACGACCTGTTCAGAGGATGTCTGTGGTCAGTTATACAGGATTTGTTTATTTGGAGAGTGAGGAGGCTAGTAGTGGCTGGGGAAAACATTTGCTAGAGTAATACGGAGGCCATATAAGTATTCCGCCACATTCTTTGTACTGGAAGATAATATTGCCTCTGCCTGATAACTGGTTATATGACTTGGGTTCTCAAGTGTCTGCTATTGCCTGCAGGAGTCTGCTTTCTGCCCCGTTAGGCAGTCGGGGGAGGTGTTGGCAGGGCCTGACTTTGCAGGTGTGGGCCCTTACATTCCAGGTATGCCTTGGATTATCTGCTGCTATTGTCACTTGTTGTATTTTGTATGGTTTGGCATTGGCGAATCCTGTCCTAAGTCTCACCCAGTGGCTGTACTTGTAGTTCCGCCTACCTCAGAGCATCTGTTTAGGAGCCTGGCTGCATTTCATTCTCTGCCTTGCATTTCTCATCTAACTCTTACAGCATTTAACAGCAGCGTTCAGATCCTAAATAATAATACGAGGTAGTATAGGACACCTTTTTATTCATTTATTCAAACATATCTTAATGGCATACTGTGGGACAGACACCATGCCAGGCACAGGTCTCTCCTAGGTGCCTCGTGATTCTATGCACTCTGCACTTCTCCAAAGCCCTGTTCATCACCTGCTGATTCAGAGATTCATCATGCGTTCTCTCAGCCCTGGTTTGCTGTGGGGGGCTCACCAAGCCTCAATTCCTCTCCTGCAAAACACATGTGCTTATGAACTTGCCACAAAAATATTAGAAATATGGAAGAACTCTTTCCTTGCTGTCCTGCCTTCAGCCCAACTTAAGAAAAAGTCAAGATATTCCAGCTATTCAGCAGCCCTCAAAGGGTTTCTCTTCTCATTTGCAAAAGCCGAGTTAGGTGTGGATAGCCACCTGTTCCTTCCTGGCTCCTAGAGGGATGTTTATACCCTTGGCGTGCTGACGTTTCAGGAACCAATGGAACTCACCTTTGCCTCTGTTTATTTTTAGTGTCGCTGCATTTATATTTAGAAGAGAAGCTCTGACAGGCCTCCAGGAACACCTTCTTGCAATTTTTGCTGGAGCACAAGGAGGCCACAAGGAGGGAAAATAAATTGTGAATTAACTCTCCATTTATTTCCTGGGACTGTGACACTGCACAGGCACACGTACCAAAAGAGGAGAGGAGAGGGTGAGAGTCTGAGCTCACCTCCAGCTGCTTCCACGGGGCCTTCCACCAAGCCTCCCAGTTGGCACACATCTGCAGCTTCACTTGGAGGGTTCCTGAGAGAAAAGGCAAATTGAAGTCGTGAGGACCAAGAGAGGGGCTCACTAAGAACTGAAGTAAAATCACTCCCAACCTACAACTTGTCACATTTTTTCTTCTTTTCTTTTCAATTCCTACAAAACACGTTCCTGTGTGCTTTTTAAAATTTCTAAAATAAGTATTATGTGCACATAGTATAAAATTCAAAAGGAAGCATTTGTAACATATATCACAGACAAAGGGTTAATACTTATAATATTTAAAGACCCTCTTAAACATTGAGGAACAAAGGACCAAAACCTTGGTGAAAAAATGTACAAAAGATATGAACAAACAATTCAGAAAACATATGTAAATATTCTTTTAAACATATTAAAAGATGTTCAAACTCTCATTATTAGAGAAATGTAACTTAAAATACTATGGTATATTTTTTAAATGGTATACCATTTCTCACCTACCAAATTGATGAAAATTTAAAAATCTTGACAACAAAATCTGTTGGTGAGACTGTTGGGAAACAAATATTCTCATACATTGGTGGTGGCAAATTGGTACAACTGGTGTGGAAGGGGATTTGGCAAGACTGAACAAAACTGCATACACACTTACCTTTCACCCAGATATCCTGTTACTAGAAATTTATCCTGAAGATACATCCCCAAGAACAGAAAAATACATTTGCACAAGTTTATGCATCTCAGCATTATTTTTAATTACAAAATACTGAAAACGACCTAAATGCCTATACGTAGCAGATCAGTCAAATATGCTAAGATACATACAAACAATGGAGTCCTATGCAGCTGTATAAATAAATGAGGACGATCTCAAAGAAGTGATATGGAGAGAGTTCCAGGATATATTGTTAAGTGGAAAAAGAAAGTGCAAAAGAGTGTCTAGACTAATATGCTACCTTTCATGTCAGAAAGAAGGAGAAAAGAGAAAATATACATGTATTTACTCATGTATGCAAAAATAAATATAGGAAGGATAAACATGAAACCAATCTTGGTTACCTAGAGAGGGTTTATGGGAACAAAGTACCTAAAAAGCAGAAATTGAAACACAATGTAAGGAATGAGGGGGTTATTTATCTCTGAGTATACCTTTCTGTAAAGTTCTGACTTCAGAATCATAATAATGTTTCACATGCTAAAAAGAAATCACTAAATAATTAAAATCAAAATGAAAATATAATTAAAATATTGTGGGGGAAACCCAAAATAAAATATGAATAGCAATAAACGAACCTAACTGTATTACAAATGAATAACATAACATAACTTCCCATACTATGGTTAATGTAAGGCGATAATATATGAAAAGGAAGATACAAAAATTCTTTGATACTTTTTGCAACTTTTTTCTGTTTGAAAATTTTTTTAAACGAAAAGTTAAAAAGTAAAAAATGAAGGAGGTGGGGAAGAAAAGAAGTAACTTAACTCTAGAAAACAGTATTTTGGCTATATTTTGTAAGGCTAAAGTAAAATAGAACTGTACACAAATATTATACACTCTTGTTCGTAATTTGCTTTTCACAGAGGTATGGATTAGCAATTTTGAAGCTATTTTGAGCATTCTAGGATCAAGCAAATAAGTAAAATAGTATAAATAATGAAAGCCCAATTTATCATTGTAATAGAAAGAGATTGCAAATAAGAATAGAGGGAAGGATAGAATAAACTACACTGTGGGATTGGAATTAGAGATATCAACATGAACTCATGATCAATATAAACTCAAATATATATGTCACAAATATAAATGTTTGCAGACAGATGGATATGGAAATAGATATAGATGTACATATATAAAATATCAATATTCTTAGCTCTGTCTGCTACAAGGGACTCGAAGCAATGACACTCTAGTACCAATAAGCACATTCAGTGACCAAATCTTGGTTTCTAAACACCATGTTCTTATAAAAAGAACCAAGAATTTTTGGAGAAATGGCTGATTCCAGGTCTGGACAGGGAAAGTACAAGATGAGCTTGGAACATCTTATGATGCCAGAAAGTGAGGAAATGCTCAAAATATGATAGAGACATGTCAAAAGGACACACTGGCCAAATTCAAGGGGCTCCAACTTCAAGTGGTCAAATCTAGGATATTGGAGCAACAGAATAAATGTCAGTAGTAACAGATTATAACACAAGAATAAAATAAATATCATGAGTCCATACTCACATAAATAAGTAAATAAGCAATTAAAGTGGGGAAGGGAAAGCTCTTCCTCACAGCAGAATTCTAATTCATAAGTGCAGAAGGAATGATGAAAATAGAAATTACTAATTGGCAAACACCACAGTATTAATTGTTGCAAACAAGAATCACCAATAGATGCTAAAGTTACTGGGGTAAACATGTTGAGAAAAAATATTTGCGTAGCCTCAAAGTATATCCCCACAAAACAGGGGAGAATAACTTTGTAGAGGAGAAACCTCACTTAACCACATGATCAAGTCTAGATCACCATTAATGAGACATATTGACATCATGTGCCTCCTGATATAATGCGCTGAGAAGAGCACAACATTGCTTCTGTGATAATCTTGCCAAAAATGCATTAACCTAAATTTCATTAGGAGGAAACAAACTCAAATTGAGTACATTCTACACAATAACTGGACAGGATTCATCAAGGTCATGACAAAGAATACTGAGGAATTATCCTAGATCAGAGGTGTCAAGACAACGTGATAATTTGATCCAAGAACATAAAAAGGACATTAGTGGGAAAATTGGTGAAATCCGAAGAACGTCTGTAAGTAGTTAATAGTATTAAGATTAATTTGCTATACAGTGGTTATATAAGGTGTAACATTTGAAAAGGTACAAGAATTCTTTGATTTTCTTTGCAACTTTTTTCTAATTCTGAAAATTTTTCAAAATGAAAAGTTAAAAAGTAAAAATAAATAAAATGTTAAAAGGAAGAAAAGAATATACAATATTTCTATCAATCTTTTCTTCAGAAATCAATTTTCTTCCCAAGAGATAGTTAGTATTAACAGCTTCCAGTACATGTCATTCTTTTTTGGTTGTTGGGTTTTTTTTTTGTGAGGAAGATTAGCCCTGAGCTAACATCTGATGCCAATCCTTCTCTTTTTTGCTGAGGAAGAGTGGCCCTGGGCTAACATCCCTGCCCATCTTCCTCTACTTTATATGGGACACCCCCACAGCTTGGCTTGACAAGCTGTGTGTCGGTTTGCGCCCAAGATCCAAACCTGTGACCCCTGTGCCGCCGAAGTGGAGCGCACGCACTTAACCGCTACACCACTGGGCCGGCCCTACATGTCATTCTTTTTCTTTTGTTTGTTTTGTGAGGAAAATCAGCCCTGAGCTAACGTCCGTGCTAATCCTCCTCTTTTTGCTGAGGAAGACCGGCTCTGAGCTAACATCTATTGCCAATCCTCCTCCTTTTCTTTTTCCCACAAAGCCCCAGTAGATAGTTGTATGTCATAGTTGCACATCCTTCTAGTTGCTGTATGTGGGACGCGGCCTCAGCATGGCCGGACAAGCGGTGTGTCAGTGCACGCCCGGGATCTGAACCCGGGCCGCCAGTAGCGGAGCGCGTGCGCTTAACTGCTAAGCCACCGGGCCTGCCCCATGTCATTCTTTTAACGGCTTCATAATATTATATAGACAACATACATTTCATATATTAATTTAATTATTGGTCATTTACGATGTTTCTAATATTTTGGTCTTACAATATATATTAATTTAATTAGTGATGGACATTTATGATGTTTCTAATATTTTCATATATTAAACAATACTGCAATAAATGCTTCATTTTCTATACATACAGTACTTGTAGTATAAACTTCTAGAAGTGGAATTTCTGGGTCTAAGTATATAAAGATTTTAATTTTTATTGATATGGCCAAACTGGTCTCCACAGGTGATGTGCCATTTATATTCTTCCCATCAGTGTAGGAGAGTGCCTATTCTTCACAATCTCATCAACACAGTGTATAAAATAATCTTCGCCAATGTGATGGGTAAAAAACATACTTCACTGTAGTTTTAATATGCATTTCTCTTGCTGTGAATCAAGTTGAGGCTTATTTCATCTTTGTAACTCCATTTGTGTTTTCTTTTCCGTGAACTGTATATTCTTTTACTTTGCTTATCGGAAGGGGGTTACTCATTGGTCATCCTTTGTGTTACTTCCAAATTTAACACAACCTTGCAAAATAAGTATTATTATCCCCATTTAGCAAATAAAGAAATAGAGGTTCAAGGAGTCAAGGCATTTTCCCAAAGTTAGAATGCTATTTGTATATCTGTATAGCTGAGATCTCAGTTTGCCTAACTTCAACCTGAGTTCTTTCTACAGCTGTTGCCCAGATTAGATCAAAGAAAGGAAGAAGCAGCCCTTTCCCACGTGTTACCTGAAGAGTGGCAAATTCTCTATAGTTACAGGTGGACCTTGTCCCCAGATGTTAAATTACCTACCTTCTTCCTGATATAATGACCTCTGGACTTTCACTTGCTCACTGGTTTCAGCTTCACTATTTGCGTTTTCCTGTTAACGTGTCGTTCATTTCATGTCTGGCACTCCAATTGTATTTTCTTCATATAAACAAAAGATGAGGAAAAAAGTTTATAAGGAAGACTTGGAAGTATTCAAATGATGTCTGGAAATCTGCTACAAATTATTGAATATGTTAGAGAACATGGCCAAGTTGGTTTGCAAGACTGATTAATGTTTTCCCAGGTGTGGTCAGTGAATATCAGAGCATCAGAGTTTTGAGGGTCTTGTGAAAAGTGCATTTCCAGGCTCTACCACACACCTGTGGAATCCTCATCTCTGAGTATAACATCTCTGCAATTTCCAAAAGCACTCCAGGTGATTTTTTTTTGGTGAGGAACATTGGCCCTGAGGTAACATCTGTTGCCAATCTTCCTCTTTTTGCTCGAGGAAGATTGTCCCTGAGCTAACATCTGTGCCAATCTTTCTTTATTTTGTATGTGGGATGCCACCAGAGCATGGCTTGATGAGCAGTGTAAGTCCGTGCCTGGGATCCGAAGCGGCAAACCCTGGGCAGTCAAAGTGGAGTGTGCAAACTTAACCACTATGCCACTAGGCTAGCCCCACTCCAGGTGACTCTTATACACACTAAAGTTGATGAACCACTGCCATCCAAAGTGTGACCCACAGACTAGCAGCAATGGCGCCACCTGTCTGTTTGTTAAAAATGCAGAATCTCAGGTTGCCTCCTAGACATAGCAGATCAGAATCTGCATTTAACGTGATCCTCAGGGGATTCGTGTGCACATTAAAGTTTGAGAAACACTGCTCTAGAATGAATTAGTAAAGGGTATGAAGCATAGATGTTTTTACTGGGGTAAAATGGACATAAGCTGCACATATTTAAACTGTACAATTGGCTAACTTTTGACATGTTTTCAGCCATGAAACCATTACCACAATTGGAGAGTGAACATATCCACCATCCCCAAGAGTTTGCTCCTTTATAGTCCCTCTCTCTTGCCCCTTTCCCAAATCCCTCCATCCCCAGGCAACCACTGATCAGCTTTCTGTCAATACAGATTAGTTTACATTTTCTAGAATTTTATATAAATGGACTCATATAGTATATATTGGTTCTGGCTTCGTTCACTCAGCATAATAATTTAGAGATTCATATATATTGTGCACATAGTAATAGCTCATTCCTTTTTATTGCTGAATAGTATTCCATTGTCTGGATATATCAGATTTGTTTATCCATTTATCTATTCATAGACATTTTGGGTTGTTTTTAGTTTTTGGCTATTATAAACAAAGTTGCTATGAACACATGTGTATAAGTCTTTGTATGGACATACGATTACATTTCTCTTGGGTAGATACCAGAGTAGAATGGCCAGGTCATATGGTAGGTATATGTTTAACCTAAGTGCCAAGTTACCTAAGTAGCTTTGAGTGGAGTCTGTAAGACTAAAGGCAAAAGGAACTGCACGTAAGCACTGTGTTCTAGTTGATAAAGTTGTTTCCTTGTGTTACCAATTCTGATACTACTATACAGGTATTCTGGAATTCAACAACTAAGTAAATGGATGGTAGATAGTAGGATCCAGGTTTCTCACTGTCAAAATGGGAATTTACCAATAAGCAAGGGAATGAGGAAAGAATGATCCTTGTGGTGATGGATTAAAGTTGGAGACATCAATGTGAACTCATTTTAGCTTAACACAGATACAGATGGTTACATACAGAAATATTTATTGATATACATATATACACAGGTTAGTATATACACATACATTTCCTTGTTCTGTCAGCTGAGAGGGCCTAGAACAATGAGTACTCTTAGCGCCCAAATTTTGGTTTCTAATATCCTTCTCCAATAAAAGGAACCAGGGCTCTTTGGAAAAATGGCTAATCCTAGGACTTGGTAGGAAATATAAAAATAAACTCAGAGTCTCTTGTAATCCAAGAAAGTAAGGAAATGCTCAAAAACAAGCAAACAGCCTAACCACCATGATGGAGTTATATTAAAAGGATGCAGGAACCAACCAAAAAAGTTTCCAATAGCCAAAGCTGGAATAATTTGAGCAACAAAATAAAGTGATATTGGATTATAATCCAAAGAATAAAATAGATATTCATGAATCCACACTGATATAAATGAATGATTGAATAAATAAGTAAACAGGGAAGAAGAGATAAATCTCCCATGCAATCAAGTTCCAAACAATTTATGTAAATACTCTCCCTTCAAGGAGACAGCTCATAATTCTCCACTCCTTAAGTGTGGGCTATGCATAGCGACTTCCTTCCAAACAGTGCAGTATGGGAAACGTGAAAAAAAGAGCAACGTTACGATGGATAAAACTGAGAAACATTACCTCAGTCAGGTGATCAAGGTCAACATCAACCATGTTAAGACATGTTGATAGTATGCACCCTTGATATGATGTGATGGGAATTGTAATTTACCTCTGTGATATTCCTCCCCCAAAGCCGTATCCCTGCTATAATCATGAGAAAAATAGACAAATCTCAATTTAGAGACATTTTACAAAATATCTGACCAGTACTCTTCAAAACTGTAATGGTCATCAAAAACAAAGAAAGTCTGAGAAACTGTCACAGCCAAGAGGAGCCTAAGGAGACAAGATTAAATATAACATGGTATCCTAGATGGGATTCGGGGACAGAATAAGGACATTAGGAAAAACTAAGGAAATCAGAATAAAGTAAGGACTTCAGTTAATAATGACATATCTATATTGGTTCATTCGTTGTAATAAATATATCATACTAATGTAAGATGTTAACAACTGGGGAAACCATATATAGGCTATATGAGAACTCCCTAAACCATCTTCTCAACTTTTCTATAAATCTAAAACTGTTCTAAACAATAAATTTTATTAGAAGAAAAAGAAATGGAGAGAAAACTTATAGAGTAAAAGAGACTTAAGAGACATAGCAACACATTCAGAAAGTATAGACCTTGTTTGGATCCTGATTCAAGCAAATTATTCTCAAACACAATTATGCAAATAAAATAAGATCATATATGAGATAATTGGAAATTTGAATACTAATATTTAATGATAGCAAGGAATTTATTGTTAAACTTTTTAGATGTAATGATAGAATTATAGTTATTTTTTAAATAGAATCTTTATATTTTAGAGATACATACTGAACTATTTACAGAAGAAATGATACGATGTCTGGAATTTGCTTCCAAATAACCTAAGGTAAGGGGTGAGGAGGGGTACACTTGAAACAAGGTTGGTGATAAAGTGATAGTTTTTGAAGCTGGGTAGTGGTTACATGGGAGTAAGTCAAACTATTCTGTCTAATTTGGTAAATGTTTGAAAATGTCCATTGCAAAAAAGTTGAGAGAGAGAAATTTTTCAGCAACTAGAGTTCCAAGAGGAACACGCAGTGCCCTCTAAGGATATCAAACTTCTATCTCCCTCCCTGATCTGTCTATTGTAAGGTTTTTCTGATTTCAGCCTCTATTCCCCAAGATTGTAGTTGCTCAGCCATATCCTTGATACCCAAGGCTGCCTCCAATTTCCATATTTTATATAAGTGAGATTGTGGATGCCCAGGCACAAGTTTGCCAGAGGAAGCAGGGCAGCCTTTGCCAGCAAACTTGGAAAGATTTAGAAGCCTCCATATGAATTATGGAGCCTCCAGAAACAGACACCTGAGTAATTAAAGCTCATAGTAGACTTTCCAATGCAATGTGGCCTTGCAGCTCCACAGAATCAAGTTTACAAAGAGTACGTTTGTCAACAGTGACATAAATCCATCTCCAGACCTACTGCCGACAACCCATGAAGGTATACTTGTGCTAGAGAGAGAGAGAGAGAAAATGAGAGGGAAAGAAAGAGAAAGAACAAGAGGGGCAGAATACTTTTTGTATTTTCTCCTTGCAGACCAGAGCCAAATGAGTATCAACAAAGCAATCATTAGCAAATGGGCACCTCCAATGAGTTCAAAGGGATTTTGAAAGTGAATTAAGGGTTCAGGTGCAGTGCTCATTAAATCTTAGAGTCCTTTGTAATACTAGAAAGATCCTTTCTTAAATTCTTTTTTTAAAATTTATTGAGACAATTTACACACAGTAAAATCCAGCATTTTGTTATATAGTTCTGAGTTTTGACAAATGCATCTGGTCGTATAATCATCACCACAATCAAGATATAGAACAGTTCCATCATACCCCCCCAAATTCCACCATGTCTCTTCTTGCTACCACTCCTGGTAACCAGTGATCTGTTTTTTGCTTTTGCCTTTATCAGAATGCCGTAAAGTAAGTAGACTTGTGTGTCTGGCATTATTCACTTAACCATAATGCATTTGAAATTCATTTTGTTACATGTATCAGTAGCTCATTCCTTATTATTGTAGAGTCATATTCCACAAGTTTATCCATTCACCAGTTGAGATGCGTTTGGGTTGTTTCCAGTTTTTTATGATTATGAATAAAACTGCTATAAACATTCATGAACAGGTTTTTGTTTGAACATAAGTTTTTATTTATCTTAGATAAATACCTAGGAGTGAGTTTGCTGGGTCTTATGGTAAGTATATATTTAACTTTGTAAGAAACTGCCAATCTGTTTTCCAAAGTGGCTGTACCCTTTTGCCTTCCCAATAGTTACTTAGGAGGGTCCCAGTTGCTCTGCATCCTCACCAACACTTGGCATCCTTGGTTTGTCCCCTGCTTCTAACAGGTGTATTGTTGTATCTCATTGTGGTTTTAATTTGCAGCTCACTGATGACTGATAATGAACATTTTCATGTGTTTATTTGCTATATATACAGCTCCCTTGGTGAACTATCTATTCAAACCTTTTGCCCAATTTGTGTGTGTGTGTGTGTGTGTGTGTGTGTGTGTGTGTGTGTGTGTGTGTGAGAGGAAGATCAGCCCTGAGCTAAAATCCATGCCGATCCTCCTCCACTTTATGAGGGATGACGCCATAGCATGGCCGGACAAGCGGTGCGTCGGTGCGCGCCCGGGATCCGAACCTGGGCCGCCAGCAGCGGAGTGCGTGCACTTAACCGCTAGGCCACGGGCCCGGCCCTGTTTTGCCCAATTTTTAATTGAATTCTCTGTTTTGTTTCTGAGAGTTCTTTATGTATTCTGGACACAAGTTCTTTACTAGATGTATGTTCTACCAACCTTTTCACTCTGATTATGACTTGTCTTTTCATTTTCTTAACAGTGGTTGGATGGTTAATTTTATGTGTCGACATGGGTGGTCAAGGGGTGTTCAGATAAAACATTATTTCTGAGTGTGTCTGTGAGGGTGGTTCCAGATGAGATTACCGTTTAAGCTGGTGGACTCAGTAAAATATATTGCCCTCTCCAAAGTGGGTGGGCATCATCTAAGCCACTGCCTGTATAGGAGAAAAGGCAGGCAAAGGAGGAATTCTTCCCTTTTTCTTCCTGCCAATTGCTGAGTTGGAACATCAATCTTCTCCTGCCCTTGGTGCTCCTGGTGCTCAGGCCTTCAGACCTGGACTGTAATCTACACCATCAGCATCCCTCATGTGTATATACATATCCTATTGGTTCTGTTTCTCTGGAGAACCCTGACCAATACAGTGGCTTTCAAATAGAATATTTTAATTTTGATAAAGTTGAATTTAGCATTTTTTTAATTTCATGGTTTGTGATTTTTGTGTCCTTTTTAAGAAAATTTTGCCTAACACAAAATCATAGATATATTCTTCTATTTTCTCTTCTAGAAGTGGTATAGTTTTAGGTTACATTTAGGTCTATGATCCAATTTGAGTTAATTTTTCCCTATGGTGTGAAGTAAGGGCAGAGTGTCATTTTATTTATTTTTTTACATGTGGATATCCAATTGTTCCAGCACCATTTGTTGAAAAGACTATTCCTTCTCCATTGGATTATCTTGTCACATTTGTCAAAGCCAATTGACTGTATATGTCAAGGTCTATTTCTAAACTCTCTATTCTGCTCCATTTAACTATAGGTCTATCCTTGGGCTGGTGCCACACTGTCTTCATTACTGCAGCTTTATAGTAAGTCTTGAAATTAGGTATTATAGGCCTTCCAACTTTATACTTCTTTTTCAAGATTGTTTGGCTACACTAGAACCATTAGTTTTCCATATACATTTTAGAATCAGCTTGTCAATATCTACAAAAAAGCCTGGTGGGATTTTGATTGGGATTGCAACCTATAAATCAATTTAGGGAAAGGTAACATTGTAACAATATTGAATCTTCTAATCCATGAACACAGGATTTCTCTCCGTTTATTTAGTTCTTTTTCTCATCAAGGTTTTGTAGTTACCAGCTTATAAGGCTTCATATAGTTTGTCAAATTTATTGCCAAGCACTTTGTTTTTTGATGCTATTATAAACAATTCTGTAATTTTTAATTCCATTTCCAATTATTCAATGCTTGTATATAGACATACAATTGATTTTTGTATATTCCTCTTGTATCCTGAAAAATTATTACAAGATTAGTAGGGATTGGTCATACGGGGTAGGATGAGTGTGACAAAGAGAGAACATTTGACTTGAAAGTACTGAGGCATGAACAAGATGAGGTGGGCAAGATGGTAACCCTAAACAGTCCACCCTGATCTAAGTGTCAAGAGCAAAGCAGGAGGTGACAGGAGGTGGTAGTATATGAGGCTGCAGAAAATGCTGGGGGTAAATTATAGAGGGCATTTAAGCCAAGCTAAAGAGTTAAGAAGAAGTTTGGACTTCATTCTGTAGAGAGGGGAAAAACTATTGAAAGGTTTTAAACCATCAAATTGCATATCAGATTGTGTTTTAGCGGGAATACACTGATGGTTATAAAGAGAATGGATTGGTCTGGGGGGAGGGAGGAGGGTGATGAGAAAATATTTGAGGCAGGGAAATTGGTTAGGGAGCTGTTAAAATCATTCAGGACAAAAGATGATAAGGCAGGAACTGAGGAGGAGGAGGGCTGGGGAGTAGAGGGAGATCCCTGACACATTTGTAGTCGAGCCAGCTGGTTGTGGTGCCTCTGCACTCAGGTGCCAGTCTCTCCTCACTGCCCAAGAGGACACTCTCCCCACATGCACAATAGTGCCAAGTCCCTCTAAACTCAGAAATGTTCACAATTCTCTGTGATGTTGTCTGTAATTTACTTTTAAATATTTCACCGTAGGCACTGTGTAACATATAGATGGGTACATTAGTTTTAACTCAAATCTGAGGGATGGTTAGTGTCATTTGAAGAGCCTTAATCAGAAATAAACACTGCAAGGGGGTTGGTTAGCATTGGAGATCAGGTCTCCACACTCCCCACGTGAATATGCACTAGGAGGAGGGGTGGTTTACACAAAGGGAATTAGAAATACGGTTTCACTGGTGGTAACTTAGTACTAAGAAATCCCCGTTCTTGCATGAATTAGGAATAAGAAGCTAGTGATTGTAGTAGCCTAACTCTCTTTGGAGGGCAACTCAGGCCTAGGATTCCCTTTGGGTTTGTATTCCATCATGTAAGAGAGGATTCTGTCTGCTGATCCAACTAGAAGTCTAGCGCATTCTCCTGCCACTAAAATGCTGTTATATTTTCTGTTTTGAGGGAACCTTTCATGCAAAGCACCTATCAAGTGCCCAGAGATTAGAGCGCTGGAAGTGAGTTTACTGGGAAAGGTGTCACTATCGTTGCCTTGCCTGCTAAGACAGCCTTGTCTGGGAGGTTGAATTCCATTTGTTTTCATAGTAGCCCAGCTCCAGGAAGTGAGGTTGGGGGAAAGAGACCTAGCGCTCTCAGTCATCTTTAATCACTCGATGTCTGTGACCTAATTTAGTTGCCTTAGATCAGTCAGCAATACTTCCCTTCCTTTCAGAGACCTCCCAACTCCCAATACTGTCCCCACCAAACTCTGCTCACATAGTTGGTCCCCCTGGCCAGTCTTTCCTGGGGCAGAGCTTCCTAGTCCCCTCAGTCCCCCGCAATCCATCTCTGTCTCACACCCTCTCTCCTTCTCTGGGCATCTCGCACCTTCTGAATGTCACAGCTATCAGCGTAGCCACTTTTTGTTCTCAGATTATTCCATATATGTTCATCTGACCTCCCCAACTAGAAGACAAACTCTTAGAGGATCAAAATCCCTCTGTCCCTTCCTTCCATATTTTAAATCCTTATGGTCTGGTGCTACCCTTGGCACTGGATACACAGTCCTGGTGAACAGGCAGACAGCTCCTGCCCTAACAAAACATCCAGTTTAGTGGGGGAGAGAGACGAGAAAACAGGCCATTACAATAGCCCACGATAAGGGCTAGGAATTCACCCACTCATTCCACAAATTATCTTGAGCTCATACTGTGTCAGCCACTGGGTGATATAACCACACAAAACAGAGCCTGTCCTCACTGACTCTTAGTCCGGGAGAGAGAAGCACCTGACAGGAGAGCTAATGGCGGATCAACCAGCCCACAGGCAGAATGTGAGAGGGAAGTTGAATCCTGAAGGACGGGGAGTTGTGAGGTAAGGTTGAAGACCACCAATTAGTTGGGGCTGAGCAATGGTTGAAGTTGTTGGGAATCTTCAGCTCTTCCTTCTCTCCACACATCTCTAATCCAGGCTTTCTTCCTGGAGAAAAGTAAAACCAAGAAACAAACTACACAGTGTGTGCACATGTGTCATGTTATGTGGTGAGGGCACCTTCCTCTCCAGGCTGCTGGGTGTTACTTTTCCCCTGGGCCCTGGTAAGAAGCCCCAAAAAACATTTATAGTCAACCCACAGGAATCTCTTTCTCTTAGAAGTAAGTAAGAGCCTATTGGATGAAACAGGTTTCTTTTTTTATTTTAAACAGTTTTATTTATATATTTATTTATTTTTGTGAGGAAGATCAGCCCTGAGCTAACATCCATGCTAATCCTCCTCTTTTTGCTGGGGAAGACCGGCTCTGAGCTAACATCTATTGCCAATCCTCCTCCTTTTATTTTCCCCAAAGCCCCAGTAGATAGTTGTATGTCATAGCTGCACATCCTTCTAGTTGCTGTATGTGGGATGCGGCTTCAGCATGGCCGGAGAAGCGGTGCATCCCGGGTGCACCCGGGATCCGAACCCGTGCCGCCAGTAGCGGAGCGCACACACTTAACTGCTAAGCCACAGGGCTGGCCCTGAAACAGGTTTCTCAATGGGAATTAACACAGCAAAATGTAACAAGACCAGTGGATTCACCCCTCAATCCCTTATCTGCATCTTGGAGCTAAGTGGCTCCTCCCATCACGCAAAGGTGGAGATGGGGCCCTGAACAAAGCCAGCATTCAGGCCACAATGCTCCCTCTCTGTGTCACATAGTCTAGGGTGTTCCCAGGTCCCCAGGAAGAATTCTGCTGTGTGAGGATGAATTGACAGAATTTTGCCCAAGTTTGTGTTGGGAGAGACCAGTCACGTCACCTCTGTGTCATGGCTGGGGAGCTGTGTACTCATCTCTCTGCTTGGCAGACTCTCAAGTTCCCTGGAGCTCTTTGCCCAAGAATTGCCTTCTTGCAGGGTGGGAAGGCTCAGTCTCTATGTGACTTGGTCTGGGTCATTTTTCAACTCTGCTCCAACTGCAGGTAGAGCTCTAGCTCAGGATGATGGGCAGGGCAAGCTTGAGTACACAGAGTGAGTCCTGCCTGCCAACACAACTATACAGACCTCGTCATAAAATTGTAGGCACGAGAACATATAACCATTCAACACTGAATGAGCGAATAAACACAAATTTACATTTTCTACAGAATAAAATGCGTTTTTAGAGGTGGTGAGACCTGTTTAGAGAGGGAGAAGCCAGCCTGAGGATAGGGTGGCCTAGCTTTACAAATCATTTCTCCCTCTGCGGCTGATCCTATGTAACTTAACACAAAGATTTTGTTCTCCCTTTGGTTGTAGAAATTTGCTTTCTGTTTTTGCTCTACATAAAATGTCTTTGAAAGGGCAAAAGAAAGCCACTGATGATCCCAACATCTCATTGGAGATAGCAATTTTAATCTTCTCTCATCAGGGTGAGGTACCAAGTAGATTTTTTGATTCTATCTCATTTCATTTTTTCCATTCCCTCCTGGTGGTAGTAGTAACAAGCCAGGAAATTTTTTTTTAAAGATACTTTTTAAAGCATTTTTAAAAACATGTTTCTCATTATGAGCCTCACAGCATGCCCCTGTGGGAAGCAAAGCAGGTTTTACCCCCATTTTTCAGATGAGGAAACTGAGACTCAGAGATGTTGCACGACTTACCCAAAGTTACACAAGTTGAAAACGGCCGAGTCAGGTCTGAAATATTTTCTTTTTTTACTCCATGCTCAAGATTTGTTTTGTTAAAATGAGCAGCAAAAATGAAAAAACTGAGAACCTAGATAATTCACAATGGGATCATCAGTCCACTAAATAGGTCAATATTTTGTTACATTTTTAGTTTTTGATTTTTTTTTCCTATTAAAATTTTGATGGGCACGGAACCAATCATATTCCCCACTGATAATCACACTCACAAGAGGACTACTTAGTACGCAAATGACCAGCTCTTACCACAGAAACTTCTGAAAATATTACAGATCTATGATAGTGTAAAGGGGCCCAGAGTAGGATATATTTTGATTTTTTAATGACTAGTCAGCTTAACTCAGCATATTTGTCCAAGTTTTGCCCTCAGACGTTCCAAAACATTCTGCAATTAGCTCAAGAGACAATGAATGATAACTGTTAAAAACTCTCAGTGCTAAAAACCCTCTGGAAAATCCTATCTAATTAAGATGAAAGATGCAGGTGTGTATTCACTGCATCTTGGAGAAGACAAGGCAGGGCAGAGAGAAGGAAAGCAGGAGAGTTTAGAAAATGTGGGGAGGAGCATTGCTGCTGTGGAACAGATTCAGTGTCCATATTTCTTTGCTGCATAGAAGACAGGAGCTGGCTTCTATGGTTCTCCCCACTCCTGGAGCCTGGTCCCTCGCTGGCTGTCCAGAAGCCATTCTGCTCACCCTCCCTGGCCCCAGGGTCCCCATGGAGGAAGGCATCAGTAATATCTGTCCAACCAATGACTTTCAGCACCCAGAGCCATTGTTTTCCTTCTATCTCTTTATAGCCTTGCAGGTAACAGTCCTGTGTACCAGACAAGACACTGTACCTCCCCCCTTGATGCTTTCCGGAAATTTATTTGAAAATAACATCCTACCCACCACTCATTTCATTCTCTTGCACAAAGAGATTACATTTAGTGAGAAAAACAGACATAAAATTCTATCATCTGTGTATCAATGAGATGAGTTCATGCGAGGAGTCTCAGCAAACAGTGCTGAGGTCAGATAGGCGGGAACAACCATAGGTCCACCTAAGATCATCAAGCAAGATACACAGATGGGACTGGGTGGTTGCCAGACACAAGCAAAGAAGAGCATTCCAGATGGAGGAAACAACATATGCAAACTCAGAGACATGAAAAAAAATAGCATGTTTGGCAGACAGCCAAAATGTCTGTATTGTTGAATTAGATGTGAGTGTGTGTGTTATATGTGTGTGTGTGTGGGTGTGTGTAAGTCTGGTTGAGGACCAGGTTGGAAAGGCCTGTGTGATGTACCTTGGAGTTTGCATTTGATCCCACACAGTGAGATGTGAGCTTTTGAGCAGGAGAGTGATGTGATCAGTTCTGAGATCTAGAAAGGTGGCTCTGGTGGCAGTGGGTTGGAAGGGGAAGAGACCGGAGGCAGGGAGGCCAGGTAAGACCGGCTGTAGGAGTCCTGGAAAGGACACCAAGCCCAGCCACGGTGGGCAGTGAATCAACACTGACAGGACTTATGGGCACTAAGAAGGAAGACACCATTGTAAATCATCCGATTGATTCACAAGGACAGAGGGTTGAAAATTCCTGAGTGCCTGGAGTCATATCTGGGGCCTACATGAGAGGCCTTTGCCAGGTAGGACTGAAGAAAGCTGTGTGTTCGGGAAGATCATTATGAAGTGGGCAGAGGGTTTTGCATTTTTTTTCTTTCAATGGAATAGTAAAACACTTAAGAAAGGCTTTAAAACCTCTGGTTTTTTTATCAAGTGTAACTCCTGATCAGAGAGGTCTAACACACAGGGACTGATAAAGTGGGGACAGGATATTTCTTTATTTTACTTTAGCTGAAGAAATTTCTGTTGCTTTTGTACTAGTTTTTTCTCCTGCAATTAATCCGCCACCTGGTGGCCTAATGAGAAATTTCAGTTTTCACAGATTGGAAAGGGAGGCTAGTACAAGCTTGAACACACTATTGACTGCCATAGATAATACATCAGTACAGGAGTGCCTTCCTATAACTATATCCCACCCCTCTTACCTGCTATCCAAAAGGCATTTTGTAATTTCCCAAGAATTCATGGAATAATAAGGAAGTGCTTAAATCATAGACATTTCTTAAATCTGTATGCTTTTGACTCCACAAAATGAAAACTAGAATATGGTCCTTGTATTTTAAGGGGAAGAGAAATTGCCCTAAAAGATATAGAACTCCATAAGATTAATTTCAACTTATAAAATATTGCTTAAAAATAATAAGATGAACTTACAAACATAGAAGAATCCTGGATACCGAGCAAATATCTATTAAAATAAAAAGTGAACACAAGTAGATGAATGGAATCCCTTTTCTCGGACTGAGTCATGAGACCAGTCTATAATAATTGATCTTGAGAAACTGGGAGGACTGCTCCTGTGGGAGAAGGGTCATCCTTGAATTGGATCACTGCTTAGATTCTACACAAAATAAGCAATGATGCCATCCTCAAATAGATCCTATTAGTCAGGAGTGCAGTGCAGGAAGATGGTAGTTCTGCTGGCCCCTGCTGTGTAGACCTTTAAACTTTGACTTGTTGGATAATAGCGAGGCTGGGAGAGGAGTTCCAGAGAAGCGGTGGGCAGGGGCACTAGAGAGCCAGACCAGTGCTGAATTTCAGCTTTGCCCTTAGTTCGACAGATTCTCAACCTCACAAATGCTGCCAAAGAAAGATGTCTTTTTGTTTTTAATTGAGATATACTTGACATATAACATATTAGTTTCAGATCTATAATATAATGATTTGATATTTATATGTATTTCAAAAGGATGAAAGATGTCTCTTAATAGTTACGTTCTTCTAGTACAATATTTACAATATAAAATCATCAACATAGATGTGGCCGAAGTTTATTTTTGCTCTATTGTGAAGCAGGGCTGTGCGAAGTCAATTAAAAAGAATAAATGAGATTTTTAAAGGATGTTTAAACCATCTAGGCGCTAGTGATTTTCCTCAGATTCCATTTCTTTATCTTTATTTTAATCTGACTACACAACTGTCATTAATTCTAAAAACAATTTCAGTCGATCCTCTTGTTTTCTACATCTAAGCATATTGTTCACAAATAGTGATAATTTAGTGTCCTCCTTCTTAATATTATACTTCAAATTTGTCATATGTCTAAAGGAATTGGCACATAAACTTCATGAATTTGGTAATAGTTAGCAATGAGTCTCAATTACTCTTTAATACATGAAACAAGTGCAGTTTTGAAACATTGTATGCTTCAGATTTTTTTTTTTTTTTACTAATTTAAATACTGGTTTCCCCCTCAGTCCAGGTAATGATGGTGATGGTGGTGATGGTGATGGTGATGATGATTTTACTCTATTTGTGATGTATCAAATGATGTGAGAGCCGGAAGGAAACTGAAAGGTAATTGAGTCCACTCGGCTGCTGATTGAGTTAACTCAGGTCTATTCTGAAAACTCGGTTTGGTTTTGATCCATTCTGCCATGCAAATTGATAGAGAGGAAAAGATAACCAACTAATGTGTGTAGAGTCATGGAGAATATTACACAAATGATATGGAAACAAAGGTGATCACTCTCGGACCCTCCCAGAGAGAGAAGCTGAGGCAGCAGGCGTGGCTGGAGTTGGGTCCTCGAGGCTGGGACAGAGGTAGGCGGGCTGTAGTTGCGAGTAACAAAAGATGATGGGAACCACGGGAAGAACAGCTTACCCAGGAGGGAGAGCTAAGGGTCAAACACTAGAGACTTGGGAGAGACACAGATGAGTACATGGCTCAACCACTCCTCGTAGAGTTTACAGTCTGGAGGAGGGAGGAGTGTGCAGGTGAGTGAGGCAGTCTCGTAGATTTTGCTCTCAGCAGTGTGTAATGAAGTGGAAGGCTGGGTGGTGACCTGGAAAGTGGCGTAGAACAGTAGTTTCCAACCTTGGTTGCATATGAGAGTTACGTGGAAAGCTTTGAAAAATCCTAATCCCAGGTCCCATGCCCCACTCTGGGAGGGGGACCCAGGCATATTTTTTTTTTTTGAGGTCATTTTGGCTTATAACATTGTGTAAATTTCGGGTGTACATTATTATATTTCAGTTTCTGTATACACTGCATCATGTTCACCCCCAACAGTCTAGTTTTTATCTGTCACCATACATATGTTCCCCTTTACCCCTTTCGCCCTCCCCCTACTCCCTTCCTTTCTGTTAACCACTTATCTGTTCTCCTTATCCATGTGTTTATCTTCCACATATGAGTGAAATCATACGGTGTTTGTCTTTCTCTGGCTGATTTATTTCACTTACCATAATACCCTCAAGGTCCATCCATGTTGTCACAAATAGCACATTTTTGTCTTTTTTATGGCTGAGTAGTATTCCAATATGTATATATACCACATCTTCTTTATCCATTCATCTGTTGATGGGTACTTGAGTTGCCTCCACCTCTTGGCTATTGTGAATAATGCTGTGATGAACAAAGGGATGCATGAATCTCTTTGAATTGTTGACTTCATGTTCTTTGGATAAATACCCAGCAGTGGGTTAGCTGGATCTTATGGTATTTCTATTTTTAATTTTTTGAGGTATCTCCATGCTGTTTTCTATAGTGGCTGCACCAATTTGCATTCCCACCAGCAGTATAACAGGGTTCCCTTTTCTCCACATCCTCTCCAACACTTGTTATTTCTTGTCTTGTTAATTATAGCCATTCTGATGGGTGTAAAGTGATATCTCATTGTAGTTTTGATTTGCATTTCCCTAATAATTAGTGATGTTGACCATCTCTTCATGTGCCAGGCATATTGACATTTCCGAGTTTTGTTCCTGCACCTGCTGGAACTAGAATCATGCTTAGCATACCAACCAACTTTACTGGGACTCCCTTCTCCCTAGAGCTGGATTGTGACTGCTTGTCACTGGCTGCTAGCTGAGGGCGTGCGGAAGCCTGATGGATCTCAGCGTTGGCTCTCCAGATTGGACACCTCTGTTCTCAATTCCAGCATGGAAAGAGCTGAAGTTTCAGAATCCTCTGGGATAATAGGATTTGCATTGCCAGCCTCCTGTTGGGGCCAGCCTATGTCTGGGTAATTTTCTGGAAACTGAACATCCCAGTTCTCAGCTGCTTCCCATTTCCCACTGGCCCACTGCTGCCTGAACAGTGAGGCCAAATAGTCAGAGCTCAAAATCATGCCACCCAACTAGTGGGAGGGTAAAACCTGAACACTCCTCAGGGGTTCAGATATTTTGGTGACTGAGAAGTCTGTGGGAAGGTACTAGAAGAACACACAGTGCTCCTCCATGAACTCATCACCTAGAGTCACAATGAAGGCTTCTGAAGGAAAGAAAGGGGTGGGAGCAAACAAGAAATGAGTTATGAAGGTAATAGAATTGGAAAGGAGAGTGGTTCTCTGCGTAAGAGGATTGTCTAAAGTGAAAGTATGGCAATCGAAGCACTGATGGTCTTCCCACCTCCACAGCAGACATCGCTCATTGATTTCAACATTCTTCCTGCTGCACCCAGACTTAGGCTTAAAATCTATCTCACTATAGCATTCCAGGTATTCACTACAAATCAGAGTTGTCATGCAAGTTGAAAACAATCAGCCACCTTGGATCTAAAAGTGAAGAAGCACCTTTCTTCTTCCTAAGCCACCAATACCATATAGCCACGCGTGAGTGAGGGAAGTCAGAACAGGAAAACAGAGAGGAGGCCTGTGCTATGGAGAAGCAAACTAATTTTTTAAGGTCTTGTAGTATTAGAATTTAATATTTTTTCTATTTAATTATGGCCAATTCACACAATTCTTTCTTTTCTTCCAATTCCCTTTTTATATCCAATGCCATTTCCTCTCAGCTCAAGCAGTCTCTCCCATAATCTCCTCTCCCTCTTTTTTTTTCCCCAAATGGGTGTGGTGTTGAACTGAAAAAGGAACATGGCTGCCTGGAAGTCCCTCCTGACCCCCAGACAGCCTGTCAAGTTGAGGCTGTGGACAGAAGAGGTGCCTGGGGAGCAGTCATGAGATTCAGGAGCATCTCTCCATGCCGAGTGGCCGTTCATCTCTAGTGGATTCTAATTGTGATCCTGCCCCAACCCCTGCAAATACTTTAGGTTTTGCAGCACCAAATATTCCCTGAACATGTCCTTTTTCTCAAAGCCAAACAAAAACACAAGAAAAGAATGGGACGTTGTTTCACCCAGCCCCGTGAAAGAGAAAGGAGAAACACTAGACGCTGAAAGATTGCTTTCAGTGAAGTTCAAGGTGGGGGTGGAGGTATTAGATTAAATTAAATGCTCTTACCATCCCTTTAAAATCTACCAAGTACAGCCTGGCAGCTATTCCAAATTAAAGCTGGTCCCATATCTCCAACTGCTGGCAAAATGTATCCTTGGATGTCCTACTGTCACCTATGAATGTTACTATTCTCCTACTCACCCAAAATTGAAGCCTCAGCCATCACTGATGCTCCTTTCTTCTTAATCGCCAGCATCTAACTGCCTCAATGTCCAACAGATTCCCCTCTCAAAATGTCTCTAGATCCACTCCTTTCTCTCTCTATCCATGACTGCCCCCTTGTCCTTGTTTTCATGGCTTCATCCTCGGATTACAGCAGCTGCTTGGTCTTTCTCACCCTCGAGCTTCAACCCCTCTACCACCAGACCAATATTCCTAAACACAAATTTCACCTTTTCACTACTCAGTGGATTTCCATGCTGACATCCAAAGCCTAAAACTCCATGCTATGCAAACTCTCAATAATCAGTCACCACGTTTCTTATCTACATCATTTCCAGCTGTTTCCTAATGGTACACCCGTGCTCCAAAAATCGTGTTTCCACAGGCACAGCGAGCCCCTTGCTTGGTGTACAAGTGGCCTTCTGCTTGCCTTTTAGCATCAAGCAGGGGTTCGAGTGAGACACCCTAAATCTTTGATTGTTCCTAGCAAGACCTCCCCCCGCTCACCTCACCACTACCATCAAGGCTCCTTACATTCTGTCTTTTAGCATTGCTTGAGTTTGGTTCCTCCAAAATCCCAGGTCTCCCTGTTCGTCCCCATCTCCCAGACTCTAATCCTTATATGACCCCACACATCCCCTTTTCTGACCCCATCTCCTACTGTTCCTTACCTCCTGAAAAAACTTCAGTGTGCCTTTTGAAACTCACCGTCCATCAGCAGCAAAACTTGCTATATGCTCAACTTCTCCTCTGAATGTTTCCTTCATCTTCTTTCCCTCACTGAAAGTTGCCTCCTTGCTGAGGATATGGCTCGGATAAAGCTGCTCCTGCAGCTTTCACAAATAGGGGCTGCTTTCTCTTCCACATCTCTCTGGACCCTCTCTGGGGGGAAGTGGTGATGTCCTCCTTGCTCCTTTTTGCTGCTTCTAGACCATTCTCCCTCCCTCCTCTCTAAAAACATCTGGCTTTGATATTATGTCATTATATTATGCTGCCTACTGTTCTTCCTTGTGACAGTCACTTATCAACCCTCTGATTACATTCCTTCATTTCTTGAAGATTTTAACTCTTGACTCATTGTGGTCCTCCCCAATTTACTCCCCTATGGTTCTTGATGATGTTAATATAATTAATCTTCCCAATAAATTGACTCCTCGGTTCCTTGACCTCATCTCCTCCAAAGGTCACACTATAGATTTTATTTTTACCAATAATCATTCATTTTATCAATTTCTAATCATCACTATCTATCTTCCTAGCTTACTTCCTCTAGTACCTGGCCTCCAAGAATCTTCTACTACACCAAAACCTACAAGGTATTGTTTTTTTCCGACTTTTCACTGACCCTTGTTCCCCTCATATCCTCATTTACCTCCTTTCCCAGGTGAAAGTCTATGGTCAATCATTATATTTACTCCCTTGCATACAGCCTCAGTCCCCTTCCCTCTCTCTCATTTTGTTGTATCCCTTGTATGAAAGTATAATTTAAAAAAAAATTTTTTTAACTGGACTCTGATGCAAAAATTAAATGAATGAAGATCAAATATTTTATTCAACTAATTAATTAATAAAGGAATTAGGAAGAAATTGTGACCAGTTCAAAGAGCATTTAAGAAGCTCAGTATAAGATTGCTAGAGAAGAAACAAACCTAGTTAACGTGCAACAAGAGTTATAAACTGTGTCCCACTAGGCAGAAATTATTTGCATCTCTACTGGACAAAAAACTACAACTTAATATGCAACTTCATATATTATCTGGGACCCTTATCAATAGTTAACAGTGAGTCGAACTAAGTCCATTCCCCTAGGTAACCCTTGAATGGCCTTCATCACCATATGACAAAGAGGGACATTGCACTCACAGTTTTGCCTTATTTCCAAGTGTCAGAAAAAAATCACAAACGTGATTATTTTGTACTTGTACTACATAGCTAAACATGTCTGGAGAAAAACAAAACCAGTACTCTTGACTTGGAATTCATGATCACTAGTTTCAAGAAGATTCTTAACTGCTGCACAGCAGCCATGTTCTATTTACCTGGTCCTTTCGCTCTCCCACTCTCCTAGATGATTATGCTATACTTTCTCTCCCTTCCAACCTCCAATATTTCTTTTCCTATCCCCACTCTAAGCCCATGATTTTGCAACTTATTTCACTAAAACAATATAAGCAATAAAAACAAAAATTCTAAACTGCCACAGCCACATTTGCCTACCTGTATGTATTTCTGTCCACATATTTCACTTTCTTAAACAACGTGAAAATGAGACAAATATATGAAAGAGGAGATTTCAGGCATTCAACAACAGGCAGCACAGGATAGTGATCTCCGAGAGAAGGGAAACAAGTGAGATGAGCCCTATCACTGCCCCAGCTTACTGTCCCGTGGAGTTTACAGGTCACAGTGCCAGGAGGAACCCCAACTAGAGCCTAGTAGTCTTGCTGAGTTGAGGAGACATATACTGGAGTTTGAGGAGGCCAAGACATCTAGAAAAATAATAGGAGAGAGATGCAGAGAGAAAGATCTGTGATGATTTATAGACATGTCCCTTTGAGTCTTGGGCTGAGGGCTGGTCTGTACATTTGTGTGAGGAAACTATCCAAAGCTGGGAAAGAAGCACAGGAAAGGGCAGGTGGAACAATCTACAGGGCTCACACAGAACTGATTATAATCTGTGTTTGCATCAGCCAGGGTAGAAAGATCTCCTAATATGTGGGACATCTGGTAATGTCCTCAGAAGTGTATTGCCTTAGCAGTGGGGTTAAATTAGTCCTGAATTAAAGCCTTGAGAGAATCAAACTAATTCCAAGTAACTCAACATGTCCCAGAACAAAGCCCAAAGATATTAAAAGCAATACATTAAATCTGGCACTCAATAATGTAAAATTCACAGTCTGGCATCCAAAACAAAAGAATACCAGGCATACAAAGAAGCTGGAAAATGTGACTTATAGCGAGGAAACAAAGCTCTCAATAGAAATAGACTCAGAAATGACACGCATAATAGAATTAGCTAACAATGAAATTAAAACAGCCGTTATAAATATACTCCATATGCTCAAGAACAAAAGCAAAACATGAACATGATGGGGAAAGATAATTAAGATAGTTAAAAACACTCATGTTGAAATTATAGCAATAAAAAATATCTGAAATGAAAAATACACTGGATGGCAGTAATAGCAAATTAGACGCTGCAGAAGAAAAACAAGTGAATTTGAAGATATTGCATTAGAAACCACCCAAATTAAACACACAGAGAAAAAATCTGAAAAAAAATACACACAGCATCATCGACCTCTGGGATGATATTGAGTAGTCAAATATATACACGTAATTGCAGTCCCAGAAGGAGAGGAGGAGAGGAAAGACAGAAAAATACTTGAAGAATTAATAGTCAAAAAATTTCCAAACTTGGTGTAAACTAAAAACCCATAGTTCCAAGAAGATTAATAAATTCCAAACATGAAGAAAAACCACATAAAGCACGTCATAATCAAATTGCTAAAACCCGATGAAAAAGAGAAAAAATTTTAAATCAACCAGAGGAAAAAAAGACACATTACACAGAGACGAACAAAGATAAGAATTTCAGCAGACTTGCCTCAGATTTATAAGCCAGGTGTTATCTATAAGGTACTGAAAGAAAAAAATCTGGCAACCTAAAATTCTGCACTGGCCAAATTAAGGCAAAACCTAAGAGAAATGAAAGCATATTTCCACACAAAGACATGCATGGAAAGGTTCGCAGCAGGTTTATTTGTAATAGCTGAAACCTGGAAACAACCTGTATGTCCATCAACAGGTATGGATAAACAAAATGTGGTATATGGACTATCAATACATGCAACAACCTGAGGGAAACTCAAATAATTATGCTGAGTGAAAGAAGCGAGATACAAAAGAGTACATACTGTATAATTCCATTTACACAAAATTCTACAAAAGGCAAACTAATCTGTACTCACAGAAAGTGATCAGTTCTTGCCTAGAGAAGCAGGGGCTAGGATGGAGTTACAAAGGGATTTGAGAAAACTTTTTGGGGTTATGAGTATGTGCATTATTTTGATTGTAGTGATGGTGTCACAGGCGTGTACCTATGTCAAAGCTTATCACATTGGAAACTTTAAATTTGTGCAGTTCATTTAGGACAATTATACCTCAATAAAGCTGTTTTAAAAAATTAAATCAAAAGAGACATTTTTAAACAAACAAAAATGGAGATAATTCATTTCCAGCAGACTTGTACTAAAAGAAATCATAAAGGAAGTTCTTCAGGTAGAAGAAAACTTTGTATTTCTCCCTGCAAAAAAATCTACCCCTAGTCTTCTCCACGTTAGTATTGGCGCCTCCATTATTTCTAATACTGTACCAAAAACTTTGGTGTCTTCCTTTAAGCCTCTCTTTCTCTTATATACTATAGCAAATCTGGCAGCAAATTCTGTCAGTTCTGCTTCCAAAATATATCTGGAAGCCAAGCAGACCTTGCCTTCTCCACTGCTACCACCTGTTCCAAGCCACAATTCTCTCGCCCCTAGATTATTGCAATAGCTTCTAACTTATCTTACTCCATCCACAACCCCTTTCCATCTACTTTTAACAACAGCAGCCAAAATGATTATTTTAAAATCTAAGTTATTTCATTCCCCCTTTTACTCAAAACTCACCACTAGCTCCCCATATCACTTAGCGTAAAAGCCATTAAATCACTTTCACTTAAAAATCTCTGTCTTGGGCTCTGCTTCTAGAGAACAAGCAACAAAAGAAAAGCGAGATGATATCTGTAAGGTACTGAAAGAAAAAAGCTGTCAGTGTAGGATTATACACTAGAATAAGGAGAAATTAGGAAAAGAGGCGGTGACATCAGCATCATACCAGCATAGGATACCCCTCATTTTTGTCCCACCCCTCAACAACAAAAATTCAGTATCCATCCACAGACAAGAATCCCTTGAGGGAGCTGTGGGATACAGCACCATATGCCGGGAATCCAGGATGAGTCTTGCTCACCCGTGGGCAGACAGACCTCCATCCTGGCTGTGGACTCTGCGGTGGCCTGTGAACTGGCTCCTCTTAGTCGTGACCTGGGAGCCCTTGGTGAGCGCTGACTTAGGACAGTCGCTCACAGACAAGAGATCCTCAGTGGAAATCCAGGTTTCCAGAGGAGAAGTTCCAGCACTCCATTGGAGCAAAAAAATATCAGTTTGAATGCACCGGAGACGGTAAGAAGAACAGTTTGACTTCATCTAACGTCATCCCCCCCCCAAGCTGGCACCGTTAGGGCCAAGAAAGATCTTCTTTGGCTCTTGGTTTATCCTGCAGATGAACAGGAGATCACGGGAGTGATCACCCTGCTTCCCCAACTGTGCAGGACACTGCCCAAAGGGGCTTATTTCTTTCTGACCCCATTCAGAGTACTAAATTGGGAGCCCTATGATTCGGAGGGTGGGAAGAGGCGGAGAGAGGGCAAATAGAACTCTTGGAAGACACTAAAGAAACACAGATCCTAACTGCCTTGCAGATTCCGTAAAAAAGCCTGCCCACGAACTGCTGGGAGCACCTCACCCACAGATCAACCCCAACTGGCCCACTGGCATCCACAGCACTCCACATGCCTCACCCCCACTTTGTGGCCAGCTCCCTGTGCATGAGTGGGTTTTGGTAGACTGCCAGAGAGCGCATGCCGAAAGTTGGCTGAATCTGCAGGCCAGGGAGAGACCACAACCATGAGTGTTAGAGCCATGTGTGGGAAAACAAAAGAGAGGCTGTGAGCACTGGGCCTGGTGCACTGCAGGATCCAGAGAAGGCATGTAAGCTTAAGAGTTCTGCCACAAGAGGGAGTAAGAAGCATGGAGCAGGTGTACCTATAGAAGGTCTGAGATAGCCTCAGAGTCTCTAACGGGGCTGATAGAAGGTCTCTCTTTCCCAAATGCAGTTAGTAAAGACTGCAGGAGGTGACTGCTACTTCAAATGTGAAGACACCAATGCAAAACTTCAAGGAACATGAAAAATCAGGGTAATATGACACCACCGAAGAATCACAATAATCTTCTGGTAACCAAATCTAAAGACATGGAGATCTATGATTTACCTGATAAAGAAGTCAAAATAGCTGTTTTAAGGCAACCCAACGAGCTTCAAGAAAACACAGAAAGACAACTCAACAGGAAATCAGGAAAACAATACAAGAATTAAATGAGGGGCCAGCCTGGTGGTGTAGTGATTAAGTTCACGAACTCTGCTTCAGCAGCCTGGGGTTCGCGGGTTTGAATCCCTGGTGTGGACCTATGCACTGCTCATCAAGCCATGCTGTGGTGGCATCCCACATACAAAATAGAGGAAGATGGGCACAGATGTGAGCTCAGGGCCAATCTTCCTCACCCCCGCCCAAAAGAATTAAATGAGTTTAACAAAGAGAAAGAAATCATTAAAAAGAACCAAGCAGAAGATATCCCATGCACGTGGATTGGAAGAATAAACATAGTTAAAATGTCTATATTACCTAAAGCAATCTACAGATTCAATGCAATCCCAATCAGAATCCCAATGACATTCTTCACAGAAATAGAAAAAAGAATACTAAAATTTATATGGGGCAACAAAAGACCCCGAATAGCTAAAGAAATCCTAAAGAAAAAGAACAAAGCAGGAGGCATCACAATTCCTGACTTCAAAACATACTACAAAGCAATAGTAATCAAAACAGCATGGTACTGGTACAAAAACAGACACACAGATCAATGGAACAGAATTGAAAGCCCAGAAATAAAACCACACATATACGGACAGCTAATTTTCGACAAAGGTGCTAAGGACATGCAATGGAGAAAGGAAAGTCTCTTCAATAAATGGTGTTGGGAAAACTGGACATCTACATGCAAAAGAATGAAAGTGGACCATGTGCTATCGCCATTCACAAAAATTAACTCAAAATGGATCAAAGACCTGAAGGTGAGACCTGAAACTATAAAACTCATAGAAGAAAATATAGGCAACACACTATTTGACATTGGGTTTAAAGGAATCTTTTCGGATGACATGCCTACCCAGACTAGGGAAACTAAAGAAAAAATAAACAAGTGGGACTTTATCAGACTAAAGAGCTTTTATAAGACAAATGAAACTAGAATCAAGATGAACAAACAACCAACCAGCTGGGAGAGAATATTTGCAAAACATACATCTGACAAGGGGTTGATCTCCATAATATATAAAGAACTCACACAATTGAACAACAAAAAAACAAACAACCCGATCAAAAAACGGGCAGAGGAAATGAACAGACACTTCTCCAAGGAAGATATACAGATGGCCAATAGGCACATGAAAAGATGCTCAACATCACTAATCATCAGGGAAATGCAAATCAAAACAACACTAAGATACCACCTCACGCCCGTTAGAATGGCTATAATCACCCAGACAAAAAACAACAAATGTTGGAGAGGATGTGGAGAAACAGGAACCCTCATACACAGCTGGTGGGAATGCAAATTGGTGCAGCCTCTATGGAAAACGGTATGGAGATTCCTCAAAGAATTAAAAATAGAGATGCCCTATGATCCAGCCATCCCACTACTGGGAATCTATCCAACGCACCTGAAATCAACAATCCAAAGAGGCTTATGCACCCCTATGTTCATTGCAGCATTATTCACCATAGCCAAGAAGTGGAAGCAACCTAAGTGTCCCTCGTCTGACGATTGGATTAAGAAAATGTGGTATATATATACAATGGAATACTACTCAGCCATAAAAAAAGACAAAATCGTCCCATTTGCAACAACATGGATGGGCCTGGAGCGTATTATGTTAAGTGAAATAAGCCAGAAAGAGAAAGACAAACACTGTATGATCTCACTCATATGTGGAATATAAACCAACACATGGACAGAGAAAACTGGACTGTGGTTACCCGGGAAGTGGGGGTGGGGGGTGGGCACAAGGGGTGAAGGGAGTCATATATGGGGTGATGGACAAACAAAAATGTACAACCCAAAATTTCACAATGTTAGAAACCATTAAAATATCAATAAAAATCAAAAAAAAAAAAAAAAAAAAAAAAAAAGAACCAAGCAGAGATTGTGGAGCTGAAGAATTCTTCTAAAACTCTTCCAAAAAATTGAAGAGAAGAGAATACTCCCAAACTCATATTACAAGACCAGCATTACCTTGATACGGCCAATACAAGAAAACTAAAGACAAACATCCCTGATAAATATAGATGCATAAATTCTCAACAAAATATTAGCAAACTGAATTCAACAATACATTGAAAGGATCATAGATCATGATCAAGCAGGATTTATTCTAGGGATGCAAGGATGGTTCAACGTATGCAAATAAACAAATATGATACATCACATTAATAGTATGAAAGACAAAAATCTTATGATCATCTCAATACATGCAGAAAAAGCATTTGACAAAAATACAACATCCTTTCATGATAAAAACTCTCAACAAACTGAGTATAGAAGGAACATATCTCCACATAATAAAGGCATAATAATAAATATACAACAAGCTCACAGCTAACATCATACTCAACAGTGAAAGTTTGAAAGCTTTTCCTATAAGATCAGGAACAAGATAAAGGTGCTCACTCTCACCACTCTTCATTCAACAGAGTACTGGAAATCCTAGCTAGAGCAACCAGGGAAGAAAAAGAAATAAAAGGCATCCAAATTGAGAAGGAAGAAGTAAAATTGTCTTTGCTGATGGTATGATCTTATACATAGAAAATCTTAAAGACCACCAAAAAATTTTTAGAACTGATCAACAAATTCAGTGAAGTTACAGGATACAAAATCGTCATACAGAAATCAGTTGCATTTCTATACACTAACAATGAAATATCTGAAAAAGAAATAAAGAAAACAATCCAATTCACAATAGCATCAAAAATAATAAAACACTTAGGAATAAATTTAACCAACGAGGTGAAAGATCTGTGTACTGAACACTGTAGGATTTTGATGAAAGAAATTGAAGAAGATACAAACAAATAGAAAGATATTCCCTTTCACGGACCAGAAGCATTAATATTGTTAAAATGTCCGTACTACCCAAAACCAAGTACAGCTGCAATGCAATCCCTATCAAAATTTCAATGACATTTTTCACAGAAATAGAAAAAACAACATCCCTCCTTAGAGATACCACCTCCCCCCCCACCCATCCCTAATTTGTGCTTTCCCTCCCCACTGTGAAGTAGTCCCTCAGGGTCATCAGCACTGCCTTGGCAGAGCCCACTCCCTACCCTAACCTGCCCACTCTCTCTATCTCTCTAAAATTTGTATGGAACCACTTAAGACCCCAAATAGCCAAAGCAATCCTGAGAAAAAAGAACAAAGCTGGAGGAACAGAACTTCCTGATTTCAAACTATACTAAAAGCTATAGTAATGAAAACAGTATGGTACTGGCATAAAAATAGAAACCTACACCAATATACAGAATTGAGAGCCCAGAAATAAACCCTTACATAATGGTCAACTAATAGTTGACAAGGGAGCCAAAAATACACAATGGGGGAAACAATAGTCTCTTCAATAAATGGTGTTGGAAAAACTGGATAACCACATGCAGAAGAATGAAATTGACCTCTTATCTTACACCATTCCCCAAAATTAACTCAAAATGGATTAAAGACTTAAATATAAGACCTGAAGCCATAAAACTCCTACAGGAAAACATAGGCAAAAAACTCATTGACATTGGTCTCAGCAATGATTTTTTGAATATGACACCAAAAGCACAAGCAAGAAA
The DNA here is from genome assembly GCF_020826845.1 of Diceros bicornis minor. NCBI lineage: Eukaryota > Metazoa > Chordata > Mammalia > Perissodactyla > Rhinocerotidae > Diceros > Diceros bicornis. The sequence continues at coordinate 11,869,700 of NC_080742.1, read as the reverse complement.
GGCAAAAATTAATATGTAGGGCTACATAAAACCAAAAAACTTTTGCACAGCAAAATAAACAATCAACATAATGAAAAGATAACCTACAGAATAGGAGAAAATATTTGCAAATGATATGTCTGATAAGAGGTTAATATCCAAAATACATAAAGAACACACACAATTCAATAGCAATAAAACACACAAACTGATTAAAAAGTTGGCAGAGGAACTGAATAGATATTTCTCCAAAGAAGACTTCCAAATGGCCAAGAGATACATGAAAAAGTGCTCGCCATCATTAATCACCAGGGAAATGCAAATCCAAATCAAAACCACAGTGAAATATCACCTCACACCTGTTAGAATGGCTATCATCAAAAAGACAAGAGAGAAGTATTGGCAAGAATGTGGAGAAAGGAAAACACTTGTACACTGTTGGTGGGTATATAAATTGGTAAAGCCTCTATAGAAAACCATATGAAGGTTCCTCAAAAAATTAACTCTAGAACTACCATACGATCCAGCAATCTCACTTCTAGGTATATATCCAAAGGAAATGAAATCAGGCTCTCAAAGAGATGTCTGCACTCCCATGTTCATTGCAGCACTATTCACAATAGCCAAGCTATGGAAACAACCTAAGTGTCCCTTAACAGATGAATGGATAAAGCAGATGTGGTATATACATACAATGGAATATTGTTCAGCCATGAGAAAAAAGGAAATCCTGCCATTTGTGACAACATGGACAGACCTTGAGGGCATTGTATGAAATAAGTCAGATACAGAAACACAAATACTGTATGATATCATTTATATGTGGAATCTAAAAAAGCCAAACTCATAGCAACAGAGAGTAGAATAGTGGTTACTAGGATCTGGGGGTGGGGAAAATGGGGTGATATTGGTCAAAGGGTACAAACTTACGGTTTTAAGAATAAGTTCTGGGAATATAATGTATAGCCTGGTGTCAATAGTTAATAATACTATATTATGTACACGAAAGTTGCTAAAAGAGTAGATCTAAATGTTCTCACCACAAGAAAGAAATGATAACTATGTGATGTAGTGGAAGTGCTAGCTAATGCTATGGTGGTAATCATTTTGCAATATATGTGTATTAGATCAACACATTGTACATCTCAAACTTACACAATGTTATATGTCAATTATAGCAATAAAACTGGGAAAAAAAAGAGTCACGTGGATATTAAGATTACACTAGTGTCGGGGCTGGCCCAATGGCATAGTGGTTAAAGTTCAATATGCTCCATTTTGGCAGCTGGGGTTTGTCGGTTTGGATCCCAGGCATGGACCTAGACCACTCATCAGCCATGCTGTCATGGCGATCCACACACAAAAGAGAGAAAGATTGGCACAGATGTTAGCTCACGGCTAATCTTCTCAAGCAACAAAAGAGGAAGATTGGCACTAGATGTTAGCTCAGGGCAAATCTTCCTCAGCAAAAAAAAAATAGATTATACTAGTGTCATAAATGGATGCTTAGCTCATTTATTTTTGGTCTTTGTTCTTTTAAAATATAAGCATTTAATTCCATACATTTTTCTCCAAATAACATTTATCTATATCCATGAGTTCTGAAATGAGGTATGTACATTATCATTTAGTTCTAATTTTTTTCCCTAATTTCATTGTGTTTCTTCTTAGACCCATGAGTTGTCTACAAGAGCATTTTTTTTCATGTATTTTGGAACTCTGGTTTTAGATGTGCAAACATTTATAACTGTTATGTATTCCTGCTTTATTGACCCTTCTATCATGAAATAGTCCACTTCACTTCTACTAATATTACTATTAGTGTTATTAAAATGTTAAAGTCTATTTTATCTGATATTAATATAGTCAACTTGACTTTCTTATGGTTATTATTTGCATGATGTATCTTTTTCCATCTTTTTGCTTTCAACCTATTTGTGTCTTTGAATCTAAAGTGTGTTTCTTATAGAAAACCTACTGTGGGATTATGCTTTTTTTTTTTTGTCCACTCTGACAATCTCTGTCTTTGGATTTGAGTATAGTCCACTAGCATTTAATATAATTATTGATATGGTTGGATTTATGTCTGCCATTTTTTCTATTTGTTTTCTACATGTCTCATGTCACCTCCTTTACTGATTTCTTTTGTGTCAAATACTTATTTTTTAGTGTACCATTTTAATTCATCTGTTGATTTTTAACTATATTTTTTGAGTTATTTTCTTAGTGGTTGGGATTACAATATGCATCCTAATACATCAGGTTGATATTGAATTAATTCTTGTAAAAATGGCCCCAATATAGATTCATTTCCTCCTCCCTCCTTTGTGCTATTATCGTCATATATATCACATCTCTATATGCTACAAACCTGTAATACACTATTATAATTACTGTTATATGCAACTTTATTTTATTAAAGAAATTAAGATATTTATCTGGGATTGTTTTTATCTTGCCATTTTTTGAAGGACACTTTTGCTTTAAGTAGAAACTGCCTTAGTTGATAGGTTTTATTGTTAGTTTTTTGAATGTCATTCCATTGTCTCCTAGTCTCCGTTGTTTCTGATGAGAAGTCACACATAGCTCATATTGGTTTTCCCCTATACATAATAAGTCATTTTCTATTTCTGCTTTTAGGGTTTTTAAAAAATCTTTTTTGGCTTTTAGTAGTTTAATTATGATGTGTATAGGCATACATCTTTTGTGTTTATTCAACTTGCGATTCATTGAGCTTCTTGAATCTATATACCAACATTTTTCATCAAATTTGATAAGTTTTTAGCCATCATTCCTTCAAATATGTTTTCAGCCTCTTTTTCTCTTACCTTTCCTTCTGGGATTCCAAGTACGTACGTATTGCTATGGGTGATGTTGTCCCACAGGTCTCTAAAGCTCTGTTCTTTTTTCTTCAATCTTTTTTCTCTCTGTTCTTCAGATTGGATAATTTCTATTGATCTATCTTCAAGTTTAGTTTCTTACTTCTACTGTCTCAGATTTACTGTTAAGATCATCTGGTGACTATTTTATTTTGGTTATTATAATTTTTGACTCTGGAATTTCCATTTGCTCTCTTTTTATCGTTTCTGTTCCTTTATTGAGATTTCCTATTTGTGAGTCATTATCACATTTTCCTTTAAAATTATTTAAACATGGTATCATTTAATCCTTTTAACATATTTATAAAAGCAGCTGTGAAGTCTTTGCTGCTAACTCCAGTATCAGAGTCAGTTTCTATTGACTGCTTTTTTCCCCCCTGACTATGAGTCACATTACCCGTTTCTTTGCATGTCTCAGAATTTTGTGTTGGAAATTAGACATTTTAAATAAAATATTGTAGCAACTCTCAATTCTGATATATATACACACACACATATATATATATGTTTTTTACCTGAAGGTTGCTGTTGTTTTAGTGACTTGCCTAGATTTAATCTGAAGAATCTCTCTTCTCTGCAATGTGTAGCTGTTAATGTCTCTGCGTGGGTTTTTTTTTTTTTTTTTTAACCATTTTGTTTATTATTTTATTCTGACTTCCTGGGAATCACACCTGTTTGTGCATAGCTTAGTGGCTAGCGAACATTTGGTCAGAAGGTTGTGTTCAAAAACCTCTAGACATAAGGCTTCCACTCTCTATCAATGGAGCTGTGTGTGAGTTGGACCGTACATTTAAAATTCAGGCATTTTCAAGTCTACTTCAACTTTTACTTTCTAATGGACTCTTTTGAGCTTCCCGAATTCAGGCACACAGCATTCCAGTCAGCCAGGGATATATAGAGAGTTTGTCTAATACTTTTATGGTGCTCTCATTTCTGGTATCTCTCTATACATTTCTGGCTGGTTTGCCACTCACTCTAACCAGAACACACCTTAGTCTAGCAGTGCTATGGATTTTTCCTGTTTGTTTCCTACCAAGTTTGCTGCTTATACCGACAATGACTCTGGGCATAGATTTTTGCTCTCTGCTCCCAATCAAGTCAGTCCCCTCTGGCTATGAAACTGCTAGTTTTCACAGCCAGCTCTACTCTGGAAAAACTGTATTTCTCATCAACTGAGCTGGAAGGGATGGGAGCAGCCCCAGGCAAGAAGGCTGCAAACTCCCATTGTTCTTACTCAAAGTGCTAGTTTTTCATGAATATATGCTGCTTAATTTGTTTTTGCCTTTGGTTAACTCCCAGAGCACTTAAGTGATTGTTTTTGACAATCTTATCCAGTTTTATACTTGATTTTTGGACAGAGAATTTTCTAATCTCTTCACTCCACCATGGTTGGAAGTCCTGACTCTAAATATATTTTACCACAATTTTTTGTTAAAACAATATTCTGCATATACTGTAAATACATAAATGATTTTATATCTGAAGTAGATAGTCAACTAAGCTTATTTTATTGTTCACTTTAGTTTTTCCTGGAGTTAAAAAATACTTCATATTTTCATTTGCTTAGATTAAATCTCCCCAGCCCATCATCTCAATAACGTTTCACTATGATCAAACATATCAGATAAACTATCATTTCTTTTTTTCTCTGGAGATATTTCTCTTAGAATTCTTCATTCTTCTATTCCAATCTTGACTATTTTTTCTCTGCGTCTGCTGTAAAGCTGTTATTCTGAGAATTTCCTTTATCTCTTTTCTGTGTTGGGTACATTGTTTCCTAGGATAAATGTCTTTGTCTTGGAGGCCATGTAGAAGAGTGACCTAAAATATGGGCTCTGGAGTTGGACTGCCTGAGTTCAGATTCCAGTTCTATAATATTAGTTGTGCCACCTAGGATACATTGCCTATCTATGCCTCAATTTTCCCATCTGTAAAATGGTGGTGAAAGGAACAGTACTTACCTCATTCAGTTGTCCTGAAGATCAAATGAACAAATATATAAATACTAACCACTACCATCTTGGTAGAGTAGGTTTTGGTGGAGCACATGGAGTTTTTTGAGAAATGTGTAGGAGTATAATTTTTGAGAGTTTGCATAGTTAATAATTCTACTAACATTTGGGCATCTGATTGGGCATAGAATTTTAGGTTGAAAATTATTTGTCCTCAGAATTTTAAAGGTATTGTGCTGTTGTCTTGTATCTTCCAGTGTTGCTGCTAATAAGTCTGATGACATTCTGATTGTCATCCTTCTTGTGTTATATTTTTTCTTTTTGGAAATTTTTAGAATGTCTTATTCTTGGTGTTTTGAAATTTCATTGTGATGTGCCTTGGAGTATTTTTTCTTTTATTTATTGTGCTGGCTACTCCATTGACCCATATACTCTAAGAATTTTCTTGTGTTATTTTTTTGATAATTTCTTCCCTTGTTCTCTTTCTGTTCAGGCTTCTTGGAACTCATATTAATTAGAGATTGGATCTCAGGGATTGATCTTCTATCAGATTATCTTTTTATTCCTATTGTTTCTATTTTTAAATTTTTTTCCTCTTTCTGGGAGAGTTGTCTTCCAATCTTTCTATTGAATTATTTTTAAATTTCTGCTGTCATGTCTTTCATTTAAAAGAGCTCTTTTTAATTTTCTTATTTTTTATTTTATATAACTTTCTATTTTGTTTCATGGATGCAATATTTCTTTATCTTTCTGATGATCTAAATGATATATTTCTTTTTCTCCAGCTCCATGAATTATCTGGTTTTATCTGAGTTCTCTTTTTTCTATTGGTTTTGTACTTGGCCTCTCCAATTGGAAGCTTTCTCAAACATTTGGTGATCCTTAGCTCCCCTTTGTCATATAAGAGTGAGGCACAAAAATTTCAGAGAGGACAAGACTTGCTGACTGAATAGCAATAAGATTTTCATTATGTGATCTCAAAACATCAATATAGATCTTTTCTTTGGGGCTGATCAGTGTCACAATAGATAGCTTAGCTAGCATAGGTGAGTTTAGCTGCAATAATAAGTCAAAATTGAGAAAACAAAATCTCAATGGCTTAACACAATAAATATTTATCATTTCCACTATGTGTCCAATGATGCTTAGTGGTGAGCTTGGCACCAGGTACAGAATTACTCCAAATCATCTAATGATGCTACTATTTCATCATGATACTTCAAGTATTTGTCACAGTAGGGAAAAAGAAAGCATGGAAAACTACACATTGGCTTTTGAACACTTCCACCCAGAAGTAACACACATGACTTCTTCTCACATGTCATTGACTAAAGCAAATCACATGTCCACTAACTTAAGAGTGGGGAAGTGCAGCCCTCTCAAGTGCCCAGAAGGAGAGAAGAACCAGTGATACTGGATAGCAGCACTAATGTTTACCACACTGACTGAGTCACTCCCTTCAAAACTCTATTGTTGGTTTCCTCATTCCTCCTTAACACATTATTCAGACACTAAGCATCCATTTGCTCAAGTATTGGGGAGTTTCTTTTTTTTCTGATGAATAAAGAATGTTGACTAAATTAAATAGAACTCAAGAAAAGCTAGATGCAAACGAATGGATTCCTCTGCTAACTAAGCTTCCTGTAGAAGTTAGAAAGCAAAAAAAAAAACACCTTCAATTTTTCTTTTTCTATCATCCTGAGTCTTCTAAAGTCACTCTTGATCTCATCACAACACCAGTTAAGAGATGAAACCAGGTGGAAATGAAGGTAGCCGCAAATAGAGTTGTAGTTTGGAGATGGTTGTGGCCAGCTTCTGAGAGACTAGTTCTGTAATTTATCATTAACTTTATTCAGCTGCACATGAAAGGGAGAGAAGCTGGCAAAAGAGGCTTTCCTAATAGAAAAGTCTTTTAGGACCCAGAGCCACGAACAAGACATTTTATCCGAGGGTACTCAGGCAGTGTTGGTAGAATTCAGATTTCCTAGGCGGTAACAATTTAGATTCTTCAGTAATAGAGGATAGGTTGAATTTGAAGGCATCTCCTTCTCAAAGCCTGCAACACCCTGGAGAGTGAACAGGTCGCAAGCGTTACTGATTTGGGATGCTAGACACAAAAGTGATGGTAAACCAGATAAAATTATTTCCACAAGTTCAAGAGAAGACTGTAAAACCAACCTGTTTCTTTGCCTCTGGTTCCAAAGAAAGTAATTGCTCAGGATGCACATAAATGGCGTCTGACTCATTGTTTCTTTCCTTAGTGCTATTGGATGTTAAATTAATAATAAACAGCCACATATATTCTCTGAACAAATATATGAAGCTAAAATTAGCATCCTTGTCATAAAACATTTATTTGTTTCAAAATTTTGAGCTAGACTGGTCAGCAAATCAATGAATGCCCCAGACTTGTCACCCTAAATCAGCTCTCTGAGCACAAGCCACCCCAGGTTCATTTTCCACTATGAGTGAAGAGTCACTGAGAAAGCTCCTAGCCCACCGCTGGGCCTCCAGATGTGGCCTGCTGGCACACTTCCCCCTGCTCAGCTCCAAACAACCAAGACCCGCTGCTCTATGCACTCACCACTGTGCGGAGATCTGCAATCTCTCTGGAATGCAGTGTAAAAGGTGCCATTTATACCTTTAAGCCCATTACAGTGTGGCAGCTCGTTTGCTAACTGAAGTCCCCACATTGCTCAGTCATTGGATGTGGGCCACCTTGGGGAGGGCCATAACCTTGGAGGAGGTGGCTCTTTGCAGATGGGACAATCCCTAGAGAAGCTGACAATTGAAGACTGCTGGCCCACAGCACTCTCAGGATCTGGGACAATGAGTCTCCATTGAAGGAGGACCCAGGTAATGCATCCCAGTACCCACCATACTGCTATTTCAAGTCATTCCTCCTGAAGACTCTCCAACCAAACTTCAAACTTCTTCACATTTCTGCCCAAGATTCACTTTGTTCACGGTTTTCAGATCAACATCAGTTGTCCCCAAACTCTCCATCTTTTTCAATGACCCATCTCCTCCCTTCCTCCTCCATCTCTGATTTGTCACACTGTCCATATGTCTCTGTCCCCAGGGGAAAGCTTGGCTCCACACTTATGTTTATGTTTTCTCAGTGACTTTCCTCCAAGGTTTACAATAGTCAGCGCTCTGTCGATAAAAACAAAGAATCAGGCTGCAAATAATGAAATATTTGCTGAACATGTCCAACTTTGCATCTTTTGAATGTGCTTTGATGGTGTAACTAGAAGGCAGAGGGTGAAAGTTAATTGACTTTCAACTCTAGGTTCCAAACTTTTGTTTGCTCCCACAGAGTTGGCTTCTTTTGTGTTTTTCATGAACCAAACTCAATCTAATTTACTGCAAAAAGTGTATTCCTGTCACTTCATTCCAGTCTCATGGCAAATCTACTGGTCTTTCTGGAGAAAGAAATCTACTGGAGAAGAGGAATCATTTCCCCAAAATGACAGAAACTAGGCCAGCTAGAGTTAGAAAAGCTCCTTTAAATCTCCTCCTCTGGCCATTAAGCTGAGAGGATGAATAGATAAACTCACTCTCCACCATCTACATAGTAGCCTCAGCAATATTAAGCTTCACTGGTCAAAACAGTTTCTGAGTCTCAGTCTTTACCTAATGGCATCTAAGTGCATTCTTAAAGTTCAATGATTAATCATTTCAATACTCTACGGCTGCATCCATTGGCACTCCACGTACAATAGGACAAAGTAGGTAATATATTTTCTGGCATCGATTCCATTCAATTGAATGCCTCCTTGTATTTAGCTGTAATCTCTGAGTACAAGTGTAAGTGGTCTGTGCGAGAATTGTGAATTTTTTTCCCAGCATGATCTCTATTCCAAGCATAATTATATCCTAGGCTTAAAGGTTCGCCTACCCCTTACCAGGGCACTAGACAAGACCCAGCCTCAATTTCCTCATCTTTGGACAAGCTCTTCTATCACCTCCAATTCCAGATAAAGTCTCCCTGCTCTTTCTAAACAAGGCTTCTAATGTACATGTGGACAGAAAATGTGCAGAGAGACTCCAGAACAAAGTGAGATCCAAAGTGATGCTCAAGCAATACCAGAGGGATGGAAGGGGAAGGAACAGAGATATTTGAAAAGTTAACTGAGACAGAAGATGTACGTATGCTACCCAAATTATCTGTTTCCATGTGTTCTACGAGGATAGAAAATCAGATTAACATTTTGAACTTTCCGTTCTTAGGAAGATATTGCCACTGACCCATCATCAAAAAGGCATCCTTTTGGAATTCTTTTCTGGTTGTAGGGATTGATTAACATGAGAGCCATGAGGACACTTCCTCTTCTCTCTTGTAATCAAAAGCGCACTTGATCCGCATGGCTACCTAGGGCTAAAGGTGTGGAGCTGCATGGGAAAGCAGTGTCTCTTTGGGATGTTACTTCACACATGGAACGCAAAACTGAGTGTGGTCACTTTGGTACCATCAGCTATTCAGCTTAGAAAGAGCTAATAATGAAAGGAAAGGGTCTTGTTGTTTTTGTTGTAGCTGTTTGTTTATTCAGTCATTGTAAGCTATCATATTATTATGTAAGTCCTTAAAAGTCATTGAGACTCTTTGCACAATGGAGAAGACACCAAAAATGTGAAGTAGTTAAGACATGTTCCCTGTCCTTGAGAAATACAGCATCTATTTGGAGAAACTTGAAATTAAAGGAAGATTTCATTTCTTTGGGGGGTTGGAAGAGATTTTAGAGATCTCCTAGTTCAAGTTTCTCATTTCAGAAAAGGAGAATGCAACACTGAAAGCTAAAGTGATTCATGAGTCATTTAGAATCACTCAGCTAATTAATGGCAGGACTGGGACCCAAACTTGGGTCTTCATATTCTAGTTCAATGAACTTTTTATTACCCAAATCACCTTCATGGTCTACAATAATCCAAGATTAATCTATGAGTCAGTTCATCCTAAAACAATTTTTTCATCTTTTTATTTTGTTATGAAAAATATTTCAGACATACAAAAAAGTACCAAGAATAATATATTGAGGCTCATGTATCCACTACCCGGCTTTAGAAATAAAATATTACAGTCACAAAAGAATCTCTCTGTATCCCTTTTTAATCCCTTTCCTATATATCCCTCCCAAGAGGTAACTAGTATCCTGAATTTGCTGTTTATCATTTCCATGAATATTTTAAACTCTACTGATATGTATATATCCACAAATAATATATAGTATTATTTTGCATGTCTGAAAGCTTTGTAAAAGGTGTCATACTGTATATGTTATTCTGAACTCTGCTTTTTTTACTCAACATATTTTTGAGGTTTATGGATATTAATACACGTAATTCTAGTTCATTTTTGCTGCTGTAAATATCACCAATTATTTATTTTTTCGTATTTTTTTTCTTCATAGATAAATAGACTGGTTCCAATTTTTTGTCATTTCATGAATATTTGCATCCTGTTACCTTGGGGACATTGAGGATCTATAATGGGAGTGAAACTGCTGGGTCACATGGTATGCACATGTTTAAATTTCCTGGATTCTAATTTTAGCTCTAGACTGCTCACCTTCACTGGGTTTGGTGTTGTCAATCTACCTGCTCACTTCCATATTGCTGACTTTTCAGGTGAGTGCAAGTTTGAGATTTTAATGATGGAAGAGCTTAACACAGGTAGCTACCTACTAAAGACTGAAGACACAGAGTTGGTTTATGTATGGGTAACACTCTTTGGAAATGCAAGTAGACAGAAGTCTCTGAACTGAGCTGGTTAATTTATAGGGTATCATGGCAAGCTCCAAAGGGAGAATCAACATAGGTGCCTTCAAATGGAGAGATTGCCCTTTTTTTGTCATCCTGAGGACATAGGAGAGAAGTACACTCTTATTACTACAACAGAGCCAGCCTCCCTGTAAAGGGGAGTAAAGAGCAATTATGTGATACAAGTTGGTTGATGCTACAAGGTCTTCCTCCCAAAGCACTTTCCCTGTGGTTGTTCCTGAAATTCAACCATTCATTCATCTAATGTACTCTTCCATTAAAATGCAAAGAATGAGACAGAAAGTTCAAGTAAATTACTAAGATGTAATATTTATTTAAATCTTAATATGAAGGACATTTTGATAGTGGGTGGGGTGGGGTGTGAAATCTCCTGAGGGACCTAGATGCCTAGAGGTTAACCGTGATGAGAGTACAACTGTGCTAAGAGTCTTTAAAGCCCATCTTGTTTACCATCTCCATGAAGCATTCCCAATACCTCTGGCTACAATCAATCTCTCTGCTATGATCTCCTACAATACTTTGTACCTCTTTTATAACAATTATCACACACTGAATTTTATTATAAATGTGCACTTCAGGGGTCCATGCATAGTGGATCATATCTCTGTTGTTGCATAAGAAACCACTCCCAAAATTAGTGGCTTAAAGCAACCATTTATTTGCTCACGATTCTGCAATATCGTCAGGGCGCAGCTAGGTCAGTTTATTTCAGCTCCATGTGGTATTGGCTAGAATCACTTCTGTGGCTGCACTCAGCAGACCACTCAGCTAGGGCTGGAATATCCAAGATGCCCTATCATTTTCCAGGATTTCTCTCCATGTGGTCTCTCCAGTAGGATAGCTGAGACCTCCTCACATAGCGGCTGGCTTCCAAGAGAGCAAAAGTGGAGGCTGCCAGGCCTGCTAATGGCTAGGCCCAAACTGGCACAGTGTCACTCCTGCCTCATTCTACTGGTTAAAGTAAGCCACAAAACTAGCTCAGTTTTAAGGAGAGGAGAAACAGACTTCATGTCTTGATGGGAAGAACAGCGTAAATATACAGCGATGGGAGGATTTGCTGGAGGACATCTTTCGAGACAATAAACCACATGTAGTATCTTAGATAAAATATTCGATGAATAAGTGAACAGAAGTGCTGCTTCCAGAGCACTGGTCAAAGGGGTGCTGAAGAAAAATATCCCTGTGAGGCCACCAGTGAATGAGAAAGTCAGTCAATACCATCTTAGGTAGCATGGAACCCAGAAACGGAACCATCAATGGACTTGAGCATGAAACACTGCTCACCCACTTGGCTTGGTTGGGGCATAGTGGCCACTCTAGCATAGTGTGGTAGTCATTAACTGTTCATAAAAATTCCCATTCTCTTCCTTGCATCATTGCACTTCCCTACTCACTCTGAAATTAGATGTGGCCATGTGATTTGCATTGGCCCATAAAATGTAAGCAGACATGACAATTGTCACATCTAGACAGAAACTTTAGGCACCAGTGTGCAACTTGTCACATTCCCCTTTTTCTCCCCTGGTAAGGTAGAGCATTTGTCAGTCTGGGTCCCTGAGTGACTATAATGAAAAGCCCCTGTGGGTATGGCCCATAGAATCACCCCAGGAGCTGGAGAACCAAGATTTGGGCCAGGCAGCAGGACTAAAGCCAATGCCTTGTGGAACATGAGTGAGGAATAAATTTTTGTTTTGTTAAGCCACTACAATTTTTAGATTGTTTGTAACTGTAGCATAATTGTATTATTTTCTACTGCTGCCTAACAGAGTACCACAGATTTAGTGCTTAAAAAAAACACACATTTATTATCTCAGTTTCCATGGGTTAGGATTGGGCATGGCGAGCTGAGTCCTTTGCTTAAGGTTTCACAAGGCAGAAGTCAAGGTGTCAGCTGGCTGCATCCTCATTTGAAGACTCAACTGGGGAAAGATTCATTGCCAAGCTGCCACAGGTTATTGGAATTCAGTTTGTTGCAGTTGTAGGACTGAGGTCCCTGCGTCCTTACTGGTTGTCATCTGGGGGCTGTTCTCAACTCCTTGAGGCTGCCCACACTCCTGGCCATGTGGCCTCCTCCATATTCAAAAATGGAGAAACTTCCTCAGGTCAAACGCATCTCACACTTCAAATCTCCCTGACTTCTCCAGTCTATGACTTCTAGACTCAGATTTAAAAGGTTTATGTGATTATGTCAAGCCCACCAACATAATTGTCCTTTCTTGAAAAGTCAGCTGTGCCATATAAATCCATTATATTTATCGTCCTGAGATTTATACAGAGAGTGTACACCAGGGTGTGGGGATCTTAGGGGACATCTTAGAATTCTGCCTAAGGCAATAACCTAGCCAATACTGGTTGATACACATGGTTCAGATGCACCGAGAAGACCTGGAAAAGCAGCAGAATGAATTTCATTCTCTTTTTAATCCCAACACAACTCCTTTTCCAATTCACAACATTTTTCCAGAGTGTGTATTTTGGGACTTTTCCACCAGAGAGGACAATAGCTCACAAAATACATGTGGTTTGGGGAACACATGGGAGTCAACCTAAGCTATCCCAGGGCTACAATGTTCCCTTTAAGCTCTAAGGTCTATGTCACACCACACCACTGCCCATAAAGACCCTCACATTCTTTGTAACCACATTTATGAATCACATGTTAATTATTATAGTCTTTTTTGAAAACGATTTGGAAATCTGTGTCAATGAGCCTTAAATTGTTCATTATCCTAAACTTAGTAAACCCAATCCCTGAAATAATCAAAATCAATGCTCAGATTTATGTGCAAGGGGAAGGGTTGCAAGGTTACTTATCATCAAATGAATATACACTCAATATGCAACCTTAGAGGACTAGATAAATAAATTAAACAAGGTCTGTATTATGGACAGTTGTGTAGCCATTAAAAATTATATTTTTGAAAAATATTTAAAGATATGATATTATGATCATTAAATAGGATACAAACTGTATATAATGAATATTTTCCAGGACCAGACTGCTTCACTGGTGAGTTCTACCAAACATTCAAAGGAGAATTAATACCAATCCTTCTCAAACTCTTCCAAAAAATAGAAGACAAGGGAACACCTCCAAACTAATTTTACGAGGCTATCATTTCCCTCATACCAATACCAGATAAGGAAGCGACAAGAAAAGACAATTACAGGCCAATATCCCAGATGAATATAGATGCAAAAATTCTCAACAAAATATTAGTGAACTGAATTTAACAATACATTAAAGGGATCATACACCATGATCAAGTGGGATGTGTTCCAGGGATGCAAGGATGGATCAACATCTGCAAATCAATTAACATGATACACCACATTAACAAAATGAAGGATAAAAATCATATGATCATCTCAATAGATGCAGAAAAAGCAGTCTACAAAATTCAACATCGATTTATGATAAAAACAAAATGTTTTTTTAATATATGATTTTTTTAATATACAAAATCAGTTGTGTTTCTATACACTAATAACAAACTATCAGAAAGAAAAATTAAGAAAACAATCCTATTTACAATTGCATCAAAAAGAATAAAATATCCAGGAATAAATTTAACCAAGAAGGTGAAAGATTTGTACACTGAAAACTATTAAGACATTGATGAAAGAAATTGAAGACAGATAAATGGAAAGATGTTCTGTGCTCATGAATTGGAAGAATTGATATTGTTAAGATGTCCATACTACTCAAAGCAATCTACAGATTCAATACAATCCCTATCAAAACTCCAATAGCATTTTTCACAGAAATAGAACAGACAATCTTAAAACTTATATGGAACCACAAAACATGCCGAATAGCCAAAGCAATCTTGAGAAAAAAGAACAAAGCTGGAGGCATCATGCTCTCTGATTTCAAACTATGTTACAAAGCTATAGTAATCAAAACAGTATGGTACTGGCATAAAAACAGACACATAGATCAATGTAACAGAATAGAGAGCCCAGAAATAAACCCACTCATATACGGTCGATTAATTTACAACTAAGGAGCCAAGTATATACAATGGGGAAAGGATAGACTCCTTAATAAATGGAGTTGAGAAAATTGGACAGCCACATGCAAAAGAATGAAACTGGACCACTATCTTACACCATACACAAAAATTAACTCAAAATGGATTAAAGACTTGAACATAAGTCCTAAAACCATAAAGCTCCTAGAAGAAAAAATAGGCAGCAAACTCCTTGACACTGGTCTTGACGTTGATTTTTTGTATTTGACACCAAAATCAAAGGCAAGAAAAGCAAAAATAAATAAATGAGCCTACATTAAACTAAAAAGCTTCTGTACAGCAAAAGAAACCATCAACAAAATGAAAAAGCAACCTATGGAATGAGAGAAAATATTTGCAAATCATATATCTGATAAGGGATTAATATCCAAAATATATAAAGAACTCACACCACTCAATAGCAAAAAAACTAAACAATTTAATTAAAAATGGGCAGAGTATCTGAATAGCCATTTGTTTCAAAGAAGACATATAGATGGCCAACAGGCACATGAAAAGGTGCTCAACATGACTAATCATTAGGGATATGCACATCAAACCTACAATGAGACATCACCTCACACCTGTTAGAATGGCTATTATTAAAAAGACAAGAGATAAAAAATTTTGGTGAGGATGTGGAGAAAAGGGAACCCTTGTGCACTATTGGTGGGAATGTAAATTGGTGCATATTCTATGGAAAACAGTATGAGGTTCCTCAAAAAGTTAAAAATAGAACTACCATATGATCCAGCAATTCCACTTCTGGGTATTTATCCAAGGAAAACAAAAACACTAATTTGAAAAGATATATGCACCTCCATGTTAGCTGCAGTATTATTTTCAATAGCCAAGATATAGAAACAAACTAAGTGTCCATCAATAGATTAATGGGTAAAGAAGATGTGGTGTATATATATACATACACAATGGAATACTATTCAGCCATAAAAGAAAGAATGAAATCTTGCCATTTGTGACAACTTGGATGGACCTTGAGGGCATTATGCCAAGGGAAATAAATCAGACAGAGAAAGATATATACCATAGGATCTCATTTATATGTGGAACTTATAAAACAACAAAAACAACAATAAAAAACCCAGCTCATACATAAGGAGAATAGATTGGTGGTTGCCAGAGGCAGGGGTGGGGGCTAGGAGAAACGGGTGAAGAGGCTTAAAAGGTACAAACTTCCATTTGTAAAATAAATAAGTCATGGAGATGAAATGTGCAGCATGGTGACTACAGATAATAATACTGTATTAAATGTTTGAAATATTTGAAAGTTGCAAAGAGAGTCGATCGTAAAAGTCCTCATCACAAAGAAAAATTTTTTATAACTATGTATGTTGACAGATGTTAACTAGACATATTGTAGTGATCATTTTGCAATATATACAAATATCAAATCATGCTGTACACCTGAAACTATAATGTTATATGTCATTTATACCTCAATAAAAGAAGTTTGTTTGGACCTTGTTTGATTCAATTAAACGAGCCATGAACATTTTTTGCACAATTATGGAATATGATGTTGTACTGGGTAATATGTGATGTTAAGGAATTATTAGTTTGTTAAATATGAAAATGACATTTTGGATAGTTTGTTTTTCTTAAGGACTGCCTTCTGAAGAATTTATAGATGATGTCATGTAAGGCGGAAGATGAAACATGATTTGTAAGATGTTGATGATTGGTGAGTCAGTATGTGGAGTTCATTCTATACTTGCTTAAAGTCTGTGCATGATTAAAATTTTTCATAATAAAAATTTTAAAAGAAAGCTTACTAAACTTTACCAGCAAGGAATCTAAAAATGGGGCTTCACTGGGTTTGGATTTCAAACAATCTGGTGCATTGAAGGTGGACAAAAAAGAGAAGGAGGCTGCGTAGAGGAAGGAAGAGGAAAGGGAGGTAGGGACACTAGTGAGAGCACATTCCCCATTTGTCCAAGACATATCCTCTCAGCCCTGGGGCCATTTCTTCTGTGCACCATAAGAAGTTTACTATTAAGAATCCCCAACAAGCTGCCTCAGATTTGGAATTAGGAAGGACAGTGTTCCTCCATTAGCATACCAAGCAATTTATTTTCTTGGTGTGTGGCTTTCTCCTCCATCATCAAAGGCACCAGTGCCTAAGCCCGTGGCCCCTGGGGTTGCTGCCTTATTTGCCTGTGAAGCAAGCAGATGAACAAATAGAGACTAATTAAACCTATTATCATCAAGAAGTCAGCAATATGTGGAGGGGGCTTGAAAACTAGAGGTTGGGACTGTCTTTGGTTCAGCTACATGGACCAGCAGGCTTTTGAAGTCCAACACATAGATGGAGAAAATCATAAAGGCTAAGCTTAGGGAAAAAGTGGGGATCCATCTAATGGATGTAGTCCTCTTGCCTGTTACAATAAGGGTAGACTCCCTACAATTGCTTATTTGGAGGTTTGTCTGTTTGTTTTGAAAAAGTCTGACAAGAAATGCACAAAATAGGAGATTGGTGTCAAGATGGTGGCATATGCGGACTCTTAACTCACCTCCTCCCATGGACACAACAGACTTACAACTAATCTTGGAACAGTTACCTCTGAGAGAGAACTGAAAACTGGGTAAGAGGAACCCCCGCAACACGAGACAGTCCTGACTAAGGTGGAAGAGACAGAAATTCCCTTCTGGAGAGAAAAAAAGCCACCTTCACAAGCCGCAGTGCTTCATGGCTGCCCAGGAATAATCCAAAGGTACGCAGCCTTCCCTGGAGGAGTGGGAGACCTGAGCGGGGACTGTTACCACTATAAGCATTTTTTGGACCCAGCACAACAAAGACAAGTGTCATAATATCTGGCTTTGCTGGCTACTAACAACAACGGGGAATACCCCCAGAGCTATCGGATCTAAGAAAAAAAACAAGCCAGCTCTTAAAGGGCCCATGCACAAATTCAAGCATTTTGGAAAGCAACCTAAAATCAGCAGAAAGAAAGGTGCACAGTCTTTTGGTGAAAAGAGACTCACCTGTTAGGCCCTGAGTGCATCTCAGTGAGAAGTGAGACCTCTCCAGGGACTGAAACATTGGCACAGCCATTGTTGTGACCTGGTGCAGGTGTACTGACAGTCTCTGGCAGATGCCATTGGAGTTCTCCCGCTGGTCTCTTTGCCCAGGGTCTGCCCCCCTGCCTAGAGCACCAATTTAATCCAGCTCAGCCAGGGCAAGTGGCTCGACCTAGGGACTGGCCCCACCCAACAACAAGCCCTTGGGTAACTTGTGGGCCTGCGTAGACTAGGTGCCTGGATTCTCTTCAGCTGGGCAAGTGGGTCCACCTCTGTAGGGCAGGGCATGCATGAGGAGTGGGTGGAGTGTGTGGGGCATTGAGGGAGTGTGTGGGGCTCCTGCCATGGGGCAACTTGGTCTGCTTCAAGGGGTCGGGGTATGCACACGAGACAGTACTGTGTTGACAGTGTGTGTGGCCCTGTGGGTGGTAGGGCTTGTCAGCTGCAGAAGACTTGTGCTTCTCAAACAGCCACATAGTGGATCGGCCCCACTTTCCAAAGCCTGAAACAATTGGGTGATCCGCTGCCTGAGGCCAGCCCCACCCAGCTGCAATCCTGAGAGAGCTGACAAGAGGCTTATAGGCCAGAGACCTACAGCAACTGTAAGCCCCTGAGCCTAAAATCCCATCACACTGGGAGCCTACTCACTTAACAGAAAAACTGCAACAGGATTGTGCTATTAGACATGGTAGCCAACTGTGCTGGGCTCCCCACACCCGATCAAGAGCCTGAACGGTCTATAACAGCCACATGCAGCTGAGCATTACAACCAGCCAGCCAGGGAGACAGCTCAGCCTCCCTGGGCATCTAGAGCAAAAGCAACCCTGCCACAACAGAAGGACATACATAGCCCACACAGGGGTCACTCCTGAAACATTTGGAACTGGTCATGAAAGGGAAGCACACTGCTGGGCCTCATAAGGCGTCTCTTACATAAGGTCACGTCTCCAAGATCAGGAGATGTAGCTGACCTACCTAATACATAGATACAAGCACAAAGAAAGAGGCAAAATTAGGGGGCAAAGGAATACATTCCAAGTAAGAGAACAGGACAAAACTCCAGAAAAGAAAGTAAATGAAACAGAAATGAGCAACCTACCCAACAGAGTGTTCAAACAAAGAGTGTTAAGGATGCTCACTGATCTTGGGAGAAGAATGAATGAACTCAGTGAGAATGTCAACAAAGAAATGGAAGATATAAAAAAGAACCAATCAGAAATGAAGAATATAAGACTGGAAATGAAAAATTCACTAGAGGGACTCAAAAGCAGAGGAGATGATACAGAAGAACGGATCAGGAAGCTGGATGAAGGACTAGAGGAAATCACCAAGCTGAACAAATAAAACAAAAAAAAATTAAAAAGAGTGAGGACAGTCTAAAGGACCTCTGGGACAACATCAAGCACACTAACATCCGGTTATAGGTGTCCCAGAAGGAGAAGAGCGAGACAAAGGGGCAGAGAATCTATTTCAAGAAATAACAGCTGAAAACTTTCCTAACCTAGGAAGGAAATAGATATCCAGGTACAGGAAACACAGAGAGCACCAAACAATATAAACCCAAAGAGGCCCACACCAAGACACATCATAATTGAAATGTCCAGAATTAAACATAAGGAGAGAACACTAAAAGCTGCAAGAAAAAGGCAACAAGTTACATATAAAGGAATTTCCATAAGGCTCTCAGCTGACTTCTCAGTAGAAACCTTACAGGCTAGAAGAGAGTGGCACAATATATTTAAAGTGCTAAAAGGAAAAAAACCTACAGCCAAGAATACTCTACCTGGCAAGGTTATCATTTAGAATGGAAGAAGCGATAAAGAGTTTCCCAGACAAGCAAAAATTAAAGGAGTTTGTCACCAAGAAACCAGTCCTACAAGAAATGCTAAACAGACTTATTTAAGGAGGAAAGAGAAGACCACAAATAGGAAAAAATTATCTATTTCCGTGATAAGAGGGTAATGGATATAAACGCACAAAAAAGAGATTAGATATGATATCAACAACATAAAATGCGGGAGGAGGGGAGTGAAAGAGTAGAGCTTTTAGAAAGAGGTCCAACTAAAGAGACTATCAACTTAATATAGATTGCTATATACGAAGGTTATTATATATGAACCTCATCACAATCACAAACTAGAAACCTATAATAAAGTCACAAAAAACTAAGAGAAAGGAACCCAAACATAATACTAAAGAAAGCCATCAAACCACGAAGGAAGAGAGCAAGAGAAGAAGAAAAGAACAGAGAAGAACTGCTAAAACACCCAGAAAAAAAGTTTAAAAATGGCAATAAGTACATACTTATCAATAGCTACTTTAAATGTCAATGGACTAAATGCTCCAATCAAAAGGCATAGGGTGGCTGATTGGATATAAAAACAAGACCCATATATATGCTGCATACAAGAGACACACTTCAGACCTAAAAACACTCACAAACTGAAAGTGAAGGGATGGAAAAAGACAATCCATGCAAATGGAATGAAAAGAAAGCTGGGGTAGCAATACTTATACCAGACAAAGTAGATTTTAAAACAAAAACTGTAACAAGAGACAAAGAAGGGAACTACATAATAATAAAGGGAACAATTCAACAAGAGGATATAACACTTGTAAATATCTATGCACCCAACAAAGGAGCATATATATAAAGCAACTATTAACAGACATAAAGGGAGAAATAGACAGTAACACAATAATAGTAGGGGACTTTAACACTCCACTTACACCAACGGATAGATCATCCAAACAGAAGATCAATAAGGAAACATTGGCCTTAAACAACACACTAGACCAGATGGACTTAGTAGATATACACAGAACATTCCATCCCAAAACCAAAGAATACACATTCTTTTCAATTGCACATGGAACATTCTCCAGGATTGATCACATATTAGGCCACAAAACAAGTCTCCATAAATTTAAGAAGATTGAAAAAATACCAAGCATCTTTTCTGACCGCAACAGTATGGAACTAGAAGTCAACTATAGGAAGAAAATCAGAAAAGCCACAATTATGTGGAGATTAAACAAAATGCTACTGAACAGCGATTGGGTCAATGAAGAAATCAAAGTAGACATCAAAAAATACCCAGAGACAAATGAAAATGAAAATATGACATGCCAAAATTTCAGATACAGCAAAAGCAGTTCTAAGAGGGAAGTTTATAGCAATACATGCCTACCTCAGCAAACAAGAAAAAACTCAAATAAGCAATCTAACGGTGCACCTAAGGGAACTAGAAGAAGAAGAACAAACAAAGCCCCAAATCCGTAGAAGGAGGGAAATAATAAAAATCAAAGCAGAAATAAATAAAACAGAGAATAAAAAAACAATAGAAAAAAAATCAATAAAACCAAGAGCTGGTTCTTTGAAAAGATAAAATTGACAAATCTTTAGCTAGGCTTACCAAGAAAAAAAGAAAGAAGGCTCAAATAAATAAAATCAGAAATGAAAGAGGAGAATTTACAATGGACACTTCAGAAATACAAAGGATTATAAGAGAATACTATGAAAAGCTATATGCCAACAAACTGGATAATCTAGAAGAAATGGATAAATTCTTAGAAACATACAACTTTCCAAAACTGAATCAAGAAGAAATAGAGAATTTGAATAGACCAATCACCAGTAATGAGATTTAAACAGTAATCAAAAACCTCCCAAAAGATAAAAGTCCAGGACCAGATGGCTTCCCTAGTGAATTCTACCAAAAATTCAAAGAAGACTTAATACCTATCCTTCTCAAACTCTTCCAAAAAACTAAAGAGGAGGGGAAGTTTCTTAACTCATTCTATGAAGCCAGCATTACCCTGACACCAAAACCGGACAAGGACAACACAAAAAAAGAAAATTACAGGCCAATATCACTGATGAACATTGATGCAAAAATCCTCAGCAAAATACTAGCAAATCAAATACAACAATACATTCAAAAGATCAAACAACATGATCAAGTGGGATTTATTCCAGGGATGCAGGGATGGTTCAACATCTGCAAATCAATCAATCTGATACACCACATTAACAAAATGAAGAATAAAAATCACATGATCATCTCAATAGATGCAGAGAAATAGATTTGACAAGATATAGCATCCATTTATGATAAAAATTCTGAATCAAATGGGTATAGAAGAAAAGTACCTCAACATAATAAAGGCCATATATGACAAACCCATAGCTAATATCATTCTCAATGGTGAAAAACTGAAAGGTATACCCCTAAGAACAGGAACCAGACAAGGATGCCCACTTGCACCACTCCTATTTAACACAGTATTGGAAGTCCTAGCCAGAGCAATCAGGCAAGAAAAAGAAATAAAAGGGATCTAAATTGCAAAGGAAGAAGCAAAACTGTCACTATTTGTAAATGACAAGATTTTATATATAGAAAACCCTAAAGAATCCACAAGAAAACTTTTGGATATAATACATGAATATGGTAAAGTTGTAGGATACAAAATCAACGTACAAAAATCAGTTGCATTTCTATACACTAACAACGAAGCAGCAGAAAGAGAAATTAAGAATACAATCCCATTTACAGTTGCAACAAAAAGAATAAAATATCTAGGAATAAACTTAACCAAAGAGGTGAAAGACCTGTACACTGAAAACTATAAAACATTGTTGAAAGAAACTGAAGAAGACACAAAGAAATGGAAAGATACTCTGTGCACTTAGATTGGAAGAATTAACATAGTTAAAATGTCCATACCTCCTAAAGCAATCTATAGATTCAATGCAATCCCTATGAAAGTTCTAACAACATTTTTCAAAGAAATAGAACAAAGAAACCTAAAATCTTATGGAACAACAAAAGACCCTGAATAGCTAAAAGAATCCTGAGAAAAAAGAGAAAAGAAAGCTGGAGGTATCACACTCTCTGATTTCAAAATATACTACAAAGCTATAGTAACCAAAACAGCATGGTACTGGCACAGAAACAGGCACACAGGGCAATGGAACAGAATCAAGAGCCCAGAAATAAACCCACACATCTATGGACAGCTAATTTTCGACAGGGGAGCCAAGAACGTACAATGGAGAAAGAAAAGTGTCTTCAATAAATGGTGTTGGGAAAACTGGTCAGCCATGTGCAAAGAAATGAAAGTAGACCATTATCTTACACCATACACAAAAATTAACTAAAAATGGATTAAAACCTTGAATGTATGACCTGAAACCATGAAACTTCTAGAAGAAAACATAGGCAGTACTCTTTTCAGCATTGATCTTAGCAACATATTTTCAAGTACCATGTCTGACCAGGCAAGGGAAACAATAGAAAAAGTAAACATATGGGACTACATCAAACTAAAAAGCTTCTGCACAGCAAAGGAAACCATCAATAAAACGAAAAGATAGCCTAACAATTGGGAGAGATATTTGCAAACCATATATCTAATAAAGGGTTAATATCCAAAATATATAAAGAACTCATATATCTCAACAACAACAAAACTAAGAACCCAATTAAAAAATGGGCAAAAGACCCGAACAGACATTTCTTTAAAGAAGATATACAGATGGCCAACAGGCACATGAAAAGATGTTCAACATTATTAACTGGCAGGGAAATGCAAATCAAAACTGCAATGAGGTATCACCTCACCCTGGTCAGAATGGCTATAATTAACAAGACAGGAAACAACAAGTATTGGAGAGGATGTGGATAGAAGGGAACTCTCATACACTGCTGCTGGGAGTGCAAACTGGTGCAGCCACTATGGAAAACAGTATGGAGATTCTTCAAAAAAATTAAGGATAGAACTACCATATGATCCAGCTATTCCACTGCTGGATATTTATCCAAAGAACATGAAAACACCAATGCGTAAAGATACATGCACCCCTGTGTTCATTGCAGTGTTATTCACAATAGCCAAGACTTGAAAGCAACCTAGGTGCCCGTCAAGGGACGAGTGGATAAAGAAGATGTGGTATATATACACAATGGAATACTATTCAGCCATAAGAAACAATGAAATCCAGCCATTTGTGACAATATGGATGGACCTTGAGTGTATTACGCTAAACAAAATAAGTCAGAAGGAGAAAGTCAAATACTATATGCTCTCACTCATAAGTAGAAGATAAAAACAACAACAAACAAACACATAGAGACAGAGACTGGATTGGTGGTTACCAGAGGGGAAGGGGGGAGGGAGGAGGGCAAAAGGGACAATTAGGCACATGTGTGTGGTGATGGACTGTAATTAGTATTCAGGTGGTGAACATGATGTAATCTGCACAGAAATGGAAATAAAATGATGTACACCTGAAATTTATATAATGTTATAAACCAATGTTACTGCAATAAAAAAAGAAAATAAATACACAAAATAACAAATGATTAAAGGAAAATTATTATTGGAAGAAAGGAAACCTTAAAAGCCATAAAAGATTATTTTGAATAATTCTATGAAAATAAGTGGAAAACCTAGATGAAATGGATAATTTTCTAGGAAAACAGGGTTTATCAAAACTGAATGCAGTAAAGGTCAAAGAGAAAATATTCTAGAGAAGAAATAGAGGAAGTTATCAAGAGGCTACACCCCTCAAAAAGCACCAGGCCAATATATACGGTTTCACAGAGATTCTACCAAACCTCCAGGGACCAGATACACCCAGCGCTATTTGAACTCTTCCAGAGCAAAGGTAAAGAAAACTTCCAACACTTTTTATCAAAAGAGTGTAACGTTGACAGATAAATTGATAAATATTGCATTAAAAAGTACGTCAGGGCCAGCTCCATGACATAATGGTTAAGTTCGTGCGCTCCGTTTTGGCAACGCGAGTTCTAATCCCAGGTGTGGACCTACACCACTTGTCAGCCATGCTGCGGTGGTGACCCACATACAAAATAGAGGAAGATTGGCACAGATGTTAGCTCAGGGTGAATCTTCCTCAACAACAACAACAACAAAAGTACATGTCAAAGTTTAATATTTGATAAAGGTGACATATCAAATCATTTGGGAAAATAGACATTTTCAGAACAAGTACTGAGACAACTAACTAAACATCTGAAAAGAGATAAGATTGAATCCATGCTTCACACTATACACCATGATAAACTCCACATGGATCAGAGATCTAACTGCAAAGAAATGAAACCATACAAGTACTTGGTGAAAACATGAGTGAATCCATCTATTACCTGGGAGTGGGGAAAATCCAGAAACAATAAAGAAAAAGATTTTTAAACTCAGATATTTTAAAATAAAAATATTTTGCATTGCAAAGAATATCATAATCAAATTAAAAAGAAAAATGTCCAACTTGGAGCAAATATTTGCTACTTATGTTATGAAAAAGGACTAATCTCCCCAATATTTAAGAGCTCTTAAAAGTCTAGGAGAAATCTATGAAAATATTAGGCAAAAGACCTGAACACTTTAGAGAAAATTAAATGTAAATAACATTAAAAGCACAAAAAGATCCATAAATCTCATTCAGATGAGAAATACAAATAAAACTTCACTGATATAACATTTCTCATATTGGCAAAAAATCCAAACGTTTGAAAATATACTCTGTTGGTGAGAATAGAGAGGCACACATTGCTGTTGGGAAGTGGAAAATAGCACAACTCCACGTGAACAGGAATTTGGCAATATCTAACAAAATTTTACAGGAATTTACACTTTGACTCAGCAATCTCACTTTTAGACTCTACTAGGAAGATAAACTCCCAGAAAGACAAAGTAACATACACACAATGTTTTTCATTATGGAACTATTTGTAGTATAGTTGTAGTTATATTTGTAGTGTAAACAACTCAAGTGTCTGCTAAAATAAAGGACTGGCTGAATAAACTACAGTTACATCCACACAATGGTGTACTATGTAGCTGTGAAAAAAATAAAAAAGATCTCTATGTACTAATAGAAAGTGTTCTTGCTGAAAACAGCAAGATGCAGAACAATGTATGTAGGTATGCTTCTTTCTTATGTTAGAAAGGAAGGGAAAAGATAGATTAGACAGATAGACAGAAAGAAAAAGATCTGCTTATTTGCTTATTATTTTCAAAATGAAACACTAGAAAAATAAATTAGAAACTAAGAAAATAGGTTACCTATATGGGAAATACAGCAGAAGGGATAAGAATAGAAACAATACTTCTCTGAGGATTCCATTTTATTTAGTTTTGACTTTTGAGCCATGTAAGGTCTTTTGCTGTGGAATAAGACCCAAATTAAGGTTTGATGTGATGTGCTGCCTTGACATCTGGTAAAATCAGGAGGGCCTTGAACTCAAGTTCCCCTCCCCACTCTGCTCCTGTGGATGAGGTCCTTTAGCCAAACAACCCCCATATGAAAGGGACCAGGCACAGTTCCTGCCTATCCCCAAGTAGGGAGTTTCAGTTCTTTGCTAGCTCACAAGATTATTCCAACAAGTCAATCACATTCTCCCATAGGAACCAAGGGGCACCCCACCCTCTTGATACTACAAAGCCTGCCTCCCACAGCTCCCAGTTGTTCACTCTGTCCTGAGTGCAACCCCTATGTGGCCCTGCGTGACATGCAGTGTCCTTCTCCCCCAGGCTCTGCGTGGATGTGACTCATAAACTGCTGTCTATCTTATCTGTCCAGTCAGGTAGTGTGTGTCCAGCTATTCCCTAATCCTAGGGTGAGAATCTCTCCCTCATTAGCAGGGTGAATAAGAGGAAATTAAAAGATTTCATATTCAAAAACAAAATAAAACTTTTGAAAAAAAACCAAACTGTAAAATTGAAAACACACTGATACCAAGTTAACCTAAGAATATATCAAATTGAAATATAACAATCCAGAAAAAAAGAATTATTTCAATTGACTTATGACTGTTCAATTTTAGTGGAATATACCCCAAGATTTAATGGTAACAGTACTATAATTTTGAAATGATTTTCTGTATTCGTAGGACAGAGAAAATTAGGAAATATATTACTAAGGACCAAGATTTTCAGCGGAAACAAAAAGACATATAAACATAACATCAAAGAAGTTAAGAAAAATTATAATGTTAAATGTTAATTGGAAATATCAATGAAAATTCATGATTTTTAAAAAAATATATATGGTATCTCTGTCCATTGAAAGGGCCTTGATGCAATGTCATCCTAGCAGTAATGAGCATCACTAGTCTGATTATCTTGGTTTCCGTATACTATTCCCCAGTTAAAGGAACCAGGACTTCTTGGAGAAATGGCAGAGTAAGTACAAGGTGAGAATAGAACATTTTATTGCGCCAGAAGGCACAGAAGTGCTCAAATATGACATAGGAGCCAACTGAGAGGAGCTTCCACTGGTAATAGTTGGCATAATTTAAAGATCAAGAAGAGTAATGACTGTAAGTCATTGAACACATTCAATAAGTAAAAATCCGCAAGCCTACAATTATACTAAAAAAAAAATTAATTATTTGCCAGCATTAAAGGTGACATAGCGTCTCCTTATTCAGAAAATTGGGAATTAAGGGGTAACTAGACTTTATACTCCATAATTGGGAGTAACTATAGTTCATTGTCAGTTGAAGAGGGGAAGCTTTAAAACATTTTTTGAAACAGAAAGCATGCCAGATAATGAATGAAGGAAGAATGATAGAATTAGAAAACTATCCATACTGTAATCTTCAATAAAATAATTTATTCAGGCAAGACTCATCAATAAATATTAAATCCAGTAAGTGAAAGGTTGTTGGGGAACAGGACATTTGCACAGTGCGAGATGTCTTGGCAATGACAAGGGAAAACATATTCTACAGTGGAAAGGTCTGACTGTCACCACCTTAACCTAGTGACCAAATTAGCATCACTAATAGTGAAGCAATGAGACATGTGCCTGCTGAGATGATGCAATATGAACTATGCAGATCATCCACCTAGCGTCCTTACCAAAAATGTTTACTCTGAAACTATTGGTCTAGCTTCTTCACATTGTTAATGTCATGAAAAATATTAAGAGTCTAGATGAAAAGAAACATAATAACCAATGTATGATTTTATCTTAGCTGGAAGCTGCTATAGATGGTATTTGAGGGACAATGGAAAATTTAATATGAACTAGTTAGCAGATGATATAAGGAAATTATTGTTAATTTTTTTAGGTGCAATACAGTATCATGGTATAAGAAAATATTTTTAGAAGATACTCACTGAATTATTTGTGATGGAAGTGTCATAAGATTGCAAATTACTTTAAAATATTTCAGTAAAAGTTATGTAGATGATAGAGCAAACATAGCAAAATGGTAATGATTTTTCAACATGAGTGATGGTATATGATATTGACTTACTATTCTCTCAACTCTTCCGTACAAATAAAAATGTTTATAATAAAAATTATAAGAAAAGACTGATTGCCATTTTACATCATCTGCTTTATTTTAAATGCAACAGAGTCACTTCCACTTCTAAGTAAGACATGGCCAAGCTTGCAGCTGATGAATGCTCCCACTGAGAAAAACTAAACAAACTGGGTAAAATTCAAAAATCCTCTAATGTTTAAAGGCATCAAAAAAGCTGCTAATACAATAGGGACTAGAGGGCACAGGAATCCAGAGCAAGGAGAACAAAGGAGAGCTGACTGCTGTGGTCTCTTTTGTTTCGGGGTATGTCTGCCAAATCTGGGCTCAGGGCAAGAGGCTGAGCACCTGGATTTTGCCTGACACAGGGTCACTGCTAGGGGACAGAGAAACCAGAGGCTTTTGGTGGTCTCATGGAGAGACAAAACTAAAGACTTGAAGGGCTGATGTCCAGGAAGTAATAGACGGCAGAGGACCACGCCTAATGCACAGGCTATTTTCTCCCCAAGACATTTGTCAAATTCTGGAGCTGTATAGGGCGTTAGGCGAAACAGCTAAGAAGAAAACCACTGAAAAGATGAGTGGGGTTCTCTGTGGTCTCACTGTGATGTGGATGAGGACTCAAGTTCAACACTGCCAGGGGAAGGTGCCCAGGGAACATACCAGGCTCTCAGTCAAAAGATCTTGAGAACTATCCTTTAGGAACAGAAGAGAATCAAACGCAGACAGAACGTTTCTAAAACTGCAACCAGCCTGGACACTGCCTAGTCCCTGGGTAGTGTAGAGAGATCAGCAATCATCTACCCGCCAATCAGAAGAAAGGATAAAGCCTCTCTCAGAGAAGTTAACATCATCTGGATCCTTTACAAAGGTCTAAGTGCCATATGAGATGACAATGTCCAGAAGCATAAAAAGAAACAACCCTTTTTTGTGCCCTTTTTTAAGAACAAGGAGAAACTTTCCCATGCCTAATCCTCCGAGCTGACTTCTCCTCATATCTTTTTGCCCATGCCTAAATTAGTCATTTGACAAAGATAATGGGATGATCACGACTGGCTTAAACCAATCACGGTTCATTGTCCCCCTTACTCCCAATGAGCCTGGAGAGGGACCCAGCCTCTTTAGAAAGACCTGGCATCTTATAAGAAGATGAACCCAATCATGGCTCTGTTAGTAAGGAAAAGAGGGAATGACAATTGAGTAGGCAATAAACAACACTGCCGAGTCCTCTAGCAGCTATTAGTATGGGAGCCTGGGCAAGCTATTCAGTCTCTTTAAGCTACAATTTTCTCATCTGTAAAATTTAGATGATAGTAATACCTCAAAAAGCCTGCTGTATATAGTCAATAAAATGACATATATTTTTTAAAAAGTACCAAATGTCTAGCTTGTTTTTAGTGCTCCAATAGTGTTGGCTATTATTGTTCTGTCGTGGTTTTGAGTCCCTTCTTTAGACACGTTCCGGTTGTCAGTGGAGCTTTTAAGCATGACAACCCAACCCAACCCTAACCCCTGTGTCAGGTGTGTGCTGAACAGCCCAGACAGTAGGACTAGTATCCATCTCACTCTTGCTTCTCAACATGTTACTCGGACACCTGGAGACTCATCTCCTGGAAAATGGGACAGCAAAGCGTAAATTGAGGTCCACAGGAAAGACCTTCTTTTCCCCCATCACTCACTCCCTCTCTGGTACCCAAATTCTGCCTTTAACAATTTATTAATTGATTACTTTTCAATTAATAAAAGTGCAGGACTCAGAGGTGAGCCAGTAGATTTAAGAACCACAAGATAGATAGGGCACATGTTCCAAGAGCTCTGATTTACTTAGAGATTTGGGGTTGCTTGGGGTGTAGCATTAAATAACTTAAGATTTATACTCCAATCATTATTTTGATTGGAGTATAATCATTTCATTACTTTAATGAAACTCATTATTATTTTATTTTAACACCAGCATAATAAACATGATATGGAGAGGAATACAAAATTTTCATGAATTTTACAAATAATATGCAGGACTTGAAGAAAACTTCTATTTGGAGCAGCTGATTGACTATCTTCCTCTGCCTTTAGGGTCACTGCTGTAGGAGGAGTTCAGAAGCATCATGCTTCAGATTAAAGAAATATTCTGGACTCTTTTTTTTTTTTTTAAATACAAATACTAGGAATCCCTACTGAGTTTAGCAGGGAATTTTTTTTCTTTGAGTAACAGGAGTGATGGGGAAGCATTCTGACAATGGATATCTGTGGGAGAGGTGGCAGTCCCCAAAGACCTGGAATAGATGTATCAAATGAGGGAGAGAGGGGAGCAGTGGACACTGTTTTATCAGGGCTACTCTCATAGGTTTGGTGAAATTCCACATTGATGAGGCAATAGAGAGTAGAGGCTAAGAGCATGGACAAATGCTCTTAGCTGTGCCATCTGCTATTTTTTATCACCTTGGCCAATGTAACCTAAGCCTCAGTTCTTTCTACTATCCAGTGAGCATAATGGCACTCCTATAATGTGTTCACGGTAAGAATCAAGTTAAGGAAGCTGATGGAGGCAAAGTATTTAGTACAGTTCTTGACACAAAGTTAAGTGTTTAATAAATGCGATATAACCTATAAGCCTGCTTCACCAACTCAAGAGCCCCAAAAGCCTCTTTTCGTAATTATTGAAACTAATTATTTATTGAAACTAATTAGCGGTGATTCTGTGATCACTATAATGTCATTTCTCCCTTATTGGGGGGACGTGTCTGGCTCTGATAATTCTAACACTAGGGACATATTTGTGCAAGGAATTAGCCCAAGAACTGGGCAGTTCAGGCTTGTCCTTGGTCATATAACTAATTACTCTTGGTAACCTGCTTCAAAACAGAAGGAGAGAAGATGATCTCTTTGCTAGTTTGTTGGTATAACAAAATGAGCTGGATATAAGCAGGCTGTGAGGCAACAAAGACATACCAAACATAGATCTGCTTTTAAAACCACTCGCTCTCTAGGAGGGGAGTCAGACATCTCAGCACCCACCACAGCAGGAGAGAAAGTGCTAGGTGCCCCAGGGTTAAGAATAAAATACCATGGGAGTTAAAAAGAAACCAAGTGTTGTCCCCACTTCAAAGGCAGATTAGTTACAAATGAAGGGGATCAATACTTAGTGGAAGAATATTTTAGTCAAACTATTATAGTTACAAGGAATAGAGCCTCACTTGGTTTACTACAAGTAAGCCTGCCATCTTGAAATTCTTGGTACTTTTTGAACAAGGAACCTCACATTTTCATTTTTCACTGAGCCCTTAAAATTATGTAGTTGGTCCTCGATGGAACCCATTGGTCAGGAAAGCAGGCCAGGAATAGTACGGGGTTCAGGATTTACCAGAGCACAGGTGACAAGGTAATTGTTCTTAGGGTCCTGGGCTCCTCCATGTCTGCCCACTAGTCCTGCTACTATGAACTAATGACCTCACCCTTTACAGCACTTATCTTTTTGATTTTGCTTAATTGTGGCTTTTGTTTGCTGACAATTTCTCAAGGACCTATTGCCTCATGGCCTCTTTGCCTGCCTTCTACTAACTGTGCAGCTATTTCTTTAGCTTATGTTAAAACCGCCTAAGAGAGAATATGATTGGTTCAGTGTGGTCAGATCCCTGTTGGCAAAGCTCTCATCTGCTCACCTCATAACCTGGGGCCTTGGCTCTGCCCCGGGTCTAGTTAACAGAGGGAGAGGGGGTCACAAGTGACTCAGCTGGGGAGCTGTGATTAAGTGACCACTTAGGCTACTCTCCTCTGAAGCAGAGTCATAGGTGGAGATCCCCGTAGAAGGGATTGTGGATGTGCCCTAAGACTTGGCCCATCTGGTAAAGGGAGTTCACATTTTAGATGACCTTGAAAGACGAGTCAGGTATGGACACATGCACGTGGGGAAAGGGCATTTCAAGGGTGGGCTGAGGCATGTCGACAGGAACCATGGGCCTGGGGAATAGGGTGGCTGGAGCCGAGGGTATACGAACAGAGGAGGGCCTGCGACACACAGCTAAGGAAGCTTCGTTCTATGTGGTATTTGAATGATGGAATGAATAGGGACCTATAGTGTGAAAGTTATCTCTATTTATCGTTCACTGTCCCTGGGGAAAGGTTGTGCAAAGCAGCCTGACAACCACCCACGGAGTGAGCTCACCAGGCTGAGGGCTCATTCAGGCCTGCTTCTCCCCGGCTTCCCCATCAGTTCGAGGAACACAAGTTGCCACCAGCCGGGGGGACAGAGGCTCAATTTGGCTGCCTCCTCTTTCCAGACACTGAAGTAGGACCAGCCCATAACCCTGGGAGCCTCCTAGCCAGAGGTCCCCAAGGGTCCCAGGGCCTCTTTGGAGATGTCTTATCTGGCAACAGACTGCAAAGGTCCGAGCTAACTGGGGTTGGTGGTACAGCATCCTGGAGTTTCTCCAAATCTCTTAGCTCCATTCCCATCCAAACATCTGTCAAAATGCTTTGCTGTAGCAGGAAAAAAATCTCCTGAATTTCAGCCCATTTCTGTTCCCTCAAATACCTCCATGCATGAGGTGGCATAATGAGGGAACTACATATTCTAGTTTAATTCCATACACGGCTGCCGGGCGTGGTACCAGGCCACCAGGTACCTACCCAGGTGAATAAGACCTGCCCTTATTCTCATGGCTGAGACAGTCTAGTGAGGACAATCAAGATGCAAGAACAATTATTAACACGTGGTGTAACAGAGTATGTACTGGTCACTGCCCTCATTACTTTATACATATTAACCCATTTAATCCTCACAAAAGCCCTGTGAAGCAAATACTACCATTATCTCCATTTTCCAGATGAAGACTCCTGAATTATTCTACAATAATGATGAAAGCTATACCAGAGATATAAACAAAGTGCTCTGAGACCAAAGATAAGCGCTTGAATAATTATAAACTTGGTGGCTAAGTTTATGATTTTAAGGAGAAAATAACAGCTGAGTGAGGCTTGAAATATCAAAAGGGTTTTTCAGGCTATGAAGGATAAGGGATTATCCCAGATAAAGGGAACAGCATAAGCAAAGGCACAGAGGAATAGAATGTGTTCCTTCTGGACCAGCACATCTATTCGGGCTGATCCCAGAGTGCACAGGGGCTGATCTATGAGGAAGGGGCGGTGTGGTGGAGAGACTGGGAATGTAACTCGAGGTCATGCACAGGAATCTGGATTATCCGATGGAGTCCCACCAAGTATTAGATGTTGGGGCGATGTGTGGCACAAGCAGTTGCTTTTAGAAGAAAACTTTGGCATAAGAATGGAGAACAGAGGGGAAGTGGGGTTGGAGGCAAGGAGGCAAAGGTTGAAGGGAGAGGCTGTAATGGTTTCAATGGTTTGAGCTGGTGCAGCGAGGAAACACATCCACTCCAAGGCTAATAGAAGTCATGGAACCCTTGCAGAGGTGTGAAGCAGAGGGGATTCAAAGTGCTCAGACCTGCGGGGAGGCTCTCTGATGAAACAGGGATGGGCAAGGGCTAATGATGACCACTGGAAAAGGGAGTACTTAAAATACGCATTTTTTCATGTTGGTGACCATCAAAGAATCCTAATCAAAATGTCCGGTTTTGGCTGATGGGACAGGAAAATGGGGAGCAGTGAAAGGCCTGGGGGCAGGATGAGGCCAAGGAGAACGAGGAAAGGAGAGAGGAGGAAGATGACAGGGTAAGGTCAGAACTTCGTGAGTGGAAGAGCATAAACCCGAGCTGAAGGGAGGTACGGGCGAAGGCCTGGGAGGATGCCCTCCCCCAGGCCCTTTAACTCCTGCTGCCACTGGGACTGTGGCTGTGTCCTCAAGGGCAGCGAGAGTAAGCAAGGAAAAGAATGGTGGATAAAATCATAATTTTTGATGCTTTGGGACCAAGGAAAGTTGGAAAGATCTCTCCACTCGGCAAAAACAGTCAGCTGGCATCCCATTTCATTTTACCTCTCCAACCGTAGCTTAAGTCTTTCTGCACTATTACAAAATAATTATGAGGAAAGGAGAAAAGGAGGAAAGGATCTTCACTTTCATTGTTTTTGCAAGTGACTGATGTGTTTCACTTTTAAGTGACAAAGTTAAAAAAATAAACATTTTGAATGGAAATTATTTAAAAATATATTACATGGTTCCATGCCTTCTTATACAGAAAATACACACATTGAGAAAAAATATATATATATACACATATATATATATATAAAACCCTGATAATTATCCTGACAAATGGAAGGTTTTCAATAAACTGGCTAATATTATTAACAAGATTTTAACTTTTCTTGATCACTCAGCTTATGACTATGAAGTTTCTATAGTTTCTTATGACTATGAAATGTTTCTACCCTATAACGATGCCTTCTGTTATGGTGTGGAGAATCCTGGCACACAGCGGGCGCTCACACAGGTCAGGCTAAATGGGCTCAGACTGCTGTGCTGCTAGAGGTCTTGAGTCTTTTTTTCTAAATACACACTCTGTATGTGTATTTAGAAAATACACATTCTTCTCCTTCCTATTAGCTCTCCTTGTTGACTGTGCTCAGCACAGCATGATGGGGAAGAAGTACCGTGTAGCTGGAAAACAAAAGTTGCAAGAGATTCCAGGCTCTAGACAGTGGGGGAGCTGGAGGAAATGCGGAGAAGCTGTTGACAACAATCCTGGTTGTTTCTTCTTGCCTGCTTTGCCTCTTCCCAAGCTCTGACAGAACTGGAGGAATTAAATCCCTTTTCAGCTTCGATTTTCTCCATGCCCACAGCAGACTACAGTGTGCAAAGCACAAAGTCAGCAGGTCTGACTTACGAGAGGCTGGGACACCCTGTTCTATAAACGTCTGTCATGAGACCAAAATAACCCACGTCTTTAGTGGCCAAATTTTAACAGCTGTAAACTGCTTTCTGCTTTTAGTATAGAATCACTGAAAAAATTCTTATTTTTCAGATTCCACTGCTTAAAACATTTTTTTAATACAAAGAATATAAATATTTTATAGAAAATACCAATATGCATGAAGAAGAAATTAAGTCAGCCATAATCTCATCACCCAATGAAAACCACTAACATGTTATGACCATCTTTCTATATATACATATATTTTTTCTTACATTTTGCAGTCATATACTCTATACTATTTTGCAACATTTCTTCTTACCAATATTTTGTGTCTACATTAACAAGACAATGAATATGATTTTACATTATTCTTGTTAACTATGTAACCTCTTCCCATATGAATGTTAACAGTCACTGTTTTAATCTGATTGTATTCATTTACACTTTTTCCACCTCACATTTGATTTCATATATTCTCATCCTCTTAAGTCCTCCATGTTAATCTTGTGCTTTTATTTGCCCAGGTCAATAAGACCTGTATATTTCATACATGGGCCAGTGCTTCTCTCTTACTAGGAAAGTCCAGTCTCACAGTGACCTAGCCTATGATGTTCCCCTCCCCGGACCTCCCTCCACCTGGCTCACTTCCCAAGACTCTCCCAGCTTCTGCCCACAAAACAGGTTCACGTTCAGTCACCTAGCTCTTTTAAGAAGGCTAGCTTGCTATCAAGCTCATGGTGTCCTGTTCACATAAGGCCTGATACAGAGGAAAATCTCCTTTCCCAGGGCATGCCTCCAACTCTAATCTTTCTCAACCATCTCACAGATACAAGCCTCTGGAGGAATAGAGTAGAGAGAGGGAGGAGGAGGAAGACAGAAAGAATGGCTGGCTGGTTCGTTGCAAATTTATTGCCACTGTGAAACAGAACATACGGACCATGGCCTACTCGTGCTCAATCTGTAATATCAGTCTTATTTTATATGAAACCCAGCTCTATTTGTCTTTAGTTTCAAGTCTTTAAACTTGGGGAAATAGGGAACATAAAAGCACTGTTATGTTAGGTGTTGTTGACTAACTGGCAATTCACTGATATCTCAGGATTAATGCCAGTGGGTAAGGAGAGGCACTAAAGAAAAGAAGGCTATTTGACATCACCAAGTGGTGGAAGAGAAAGGTAAAGAAAGTTGTGTAATCTTGGGTGAGTTGCATAATTCCTCCACACTTAAATTGCTGGATCTGTAAAATTGAGTGGTACACAGTAAGTGCCCAATAAATGGTAGCTATTTTTTTCAGTACCTCATACAGTGCTTGGCTCATAACGTTCACTTGATAAATTTTGTAGAATGGATATTGATTGAACGCAATCATTGCTGCTACAGCAGAGGTATGTCTGCTATACAAGACAACAATCATTGTTCTGATTCCACCTTCTCCAAGCAACCTTCTGACAAATTTGAGTTGTCTCAGAGCAGGCATTCCCAAGAATTGTAATCATTAGAAAAGACTATCCCTCTTTAAAAACGAATGAGGGGGCCCGGTGGTGCAAGCAGTTAAGTGTGCATGTTCCGCTGCGGCGGCGGCCCAGGGTTCGCCAGTTCGGATCCCGGCTGCGCACTGACGCACTGCTTGTTAAGCCATGCTCTGGCGGCATCCTATATAAGTAGAGGAAGATCAGCACGGATGTTAGCCCAAGGCCAGTCTTCCTCAGCAAAAAAGAAGAGGATTGGCATTGGATGTTAGCTCAGGACTGGTCTTCCTCGCAAAAAAAAATAATAATAATAATAAATAAATAAAAAATAAAAATGAATGAGCATTGTCTTGCTTGGGTTGGTATAAGTCAGCCTATCGAGCCTGGTCAATTCTTGGTGGATCATAGTGTCTGCCTAACAAATATTTGTTGAATAAATGGATGAATGAATAAATAAATGAAACGAATGAATTTGAGCATTAATATCTTGGAAGATAAAACCATGATTACTGTTGATTCCATATTATTGTGGTTTTCTCTATTTAAACCAGAAATAAAGAGTGATTGGCTCTGCTAACCAACTCTTTTGGATACAAGAAGAAGCATAAAGGAATAAATCGTCAACATCGTTGAGAATTATGGAGTTGAAAGGAATATTAGAGTAATTCTGCATAATAAATTACCCCTATCCTCGTGAAATTTAAAATCTAAAGTCACTTTCCAGGTGTTTTTCAACATCACTGCCCTCCCCACGCACAAACATACCTTCTATCTCTACTTCCAAGCTCTTAAACCAGCTTCTATCCCAACCTTAGCAAAGAGCTCCCATAATAGAGACTGATATATTTTGGAATAACTTTGGATACAGATACAACCTTAATGAGATTCAGAATCTATAGGAATGGTGAGTCACCCAAATTTTAGGACAATTGATACTAGAAAAATGTTGCTGGGGCCAGGCCTGTGGCGTAGCGGTTAAGTGCACATGCTCTGCTGCTGGCGGCCGGGGTTCAGACCCCGGGTGCACACAGATGCACTGCTTGTCAGGCCCTGCTGTGGCAGCATCCCATATAAAGTAGAGGAAGATGGGGACGGATGTTAGCCCAGGGCCAGTCGTCCTTAGCAGAAAAAAGAGGAGGATTGGCACGGATATTAACTCAGGGCTGATCTTCCTCACAAAAAAAAAATGTTGATGCTTTTAATCCACCTTACCTTACCCGGAAATCTTTTATAATATGGAACTCCACATCTAGGTGAACACTTTTACTGTTGTTATGTCCCACAGATCATTAACTGGAGTAACATTTCTAAATCTAGACAGTTATTGGCTTGATGAGACTGGCAGAGACAGAATTACTGGCTATTCAGAAAAGGTAAAAAATCTGCATGTAGGATAAACCATGCTGTCATGCTGGAATGGTGCTGATTGTCTGGAGTAGAACCTAAAATCATAAATCTTCATCCTCAACTCATATCCTCCCCCAACAATGACTGGATGACATGATTTTTAAGGAAATCATGTCAATCTGATTGTACAATCTGAAATTTGATGATCACATATTGACATTTTTACCTAAGGTGGCTTTGGGTGATACAATACAATTGTACATTTATATATAGGAAATGTGAGGGAAGGGGGCAGGGAGGAGGAATTATGGAGAGGAGCTGCTTTCAGTATAGGTAGGGAATTAAGAGAGGAATGAAGTGAGTTTAAAAAGTCTGGAAACTACATATATACCCTTAACAATGTTCAAAAACTAAGAACAAAAAAGAAGACTAAAAAAATTTTTCAGTTACTTTTGTTGGAGAGGCTATGTACTTTTACCCTACTGCAGCTGCTATACTGACAAATGTGGTTCAAGGCTTTATAAGCATTTCAAGTATAGACGGGTTTGGAAATGTTTGACAATGAGATAAACAGTTTAGTGGAAAGCCCTAGACAGACTGCAGAGGACTGAGATACAAAAATAATAAAATGATGATAATAATAATCATAATAGCTACTGTTTACTAAGCATTTACTAAGTGCCAGGCACTATGCTAAGACATTCATAATCTCATTCAAGCTTTAAACCATCTTATGTTACCCTCTTTTACAGATGAGAGGACCAAGGCTTTCTCCCAGTCTCTTTGACTTAGTAAACTGCCCAAGATCTCATAGCTGCTAAGTGCTGATGCAGGAATTGCAACATGAATTTCTCTTCTTTGAATACCCATGACTTTCTCCATCATAGATGGCTGTGTTTGAGTCTTTGCTTGGCTACCCCCTGGCTTTTACTTGGAACAAGTAATACAAATTCTTCTTATCTGTAAATAATTAAGATATTAGTATCTACTTCGTAAGACTGTTGGGAGGATTAAATTGCCTAATGTACTTAACATACTTAAAATCTGACCCTGCTGCAACGAGTGTTAGCTGTTACCCGTGTTGATGCCACTGGCTTCCTGTGTGGGCAGGGATAACCACAGAAACCGTATGAGCATCATTTTTTCTCATGGGTAAAATGAAGAAGTTGGGCTATGTGATCTTACAAGTCTTTTCAGTTCTAACCTTCTATGATCATTCTCCTCTGATAAAGCAGCTGTAAGTAGCCGGGAATAATTCCTAGCAGTAGCTGGAATGATGGTTGAAGGAGAACTAGACACAACATGCCTGCCAGATGACTCCTGCTTCTGGAGAGTGGGTCAGAGTTGAACGACAAGACTCAAATTCGTGGAGATTACCCTTAGCTCCCAGGCAAATTTTACGAGTGGTAAAGGAGACCTTTATCATCATTTCTGTTTACTTTCATCTTCACCCTAGTTTGAGAGCTGTTCTTATTTCCTTTTTAGAATTATAAACCACAAAGATATTTTGCTTAATTCTTTATCTTCTTTCTCTTGATCTTGGGGGGAAAAAAAAAAGATGCTAATAGTTCTACATTTATCGTAGCGAACTCTACAAAAATATATATCCTGCAAGTAGACTGATTTGTCCTATCTGAATGTCAGCTCTGGATACGTGGAGTTAAACTGTTTCCATGGTTTGCTTTATTGCATGTGGTTTATATTTCTTCCTAGCCATGAAAAATACATTTGGCAATGCTGGTATTCTGTCACCATGGCAATTTAATGTCAAAGAAAATCCATGGGCAGAAAAAGGAACCCATTTAATGTGGTGAGAGTTGACCCACCAGCTTTGCAGTTCAAAACATATTATTATAGCAAGTTGTCCTGACATATTTTGACAATTCAGAACAGCTATTTACTCAGTAGCCATCACACTTTTATCAACAAGGCTTTTGTAAAACTACTTTTAATCAGCAACATCAGAATTTATAAATTCCCATAGAGCCCTAAAATAGTTTGAGAAGGTAGCCACAGAGAAAAGCCAAAAGATATATTTATTTGAGGGTCACAGGTGGAAGACTCAATATTAAGTATACACTTTCATTCCTTGTTTCTTCATTAAAAAAAAAAGAGAGAGAGAGAAATTCTTCCAAAGGAAATATCAGAATTAATAAATTTAGTTTTATTTCATATGAATGCTGATTCGCTTGCCAGAAGGTGTGTTCTCTGGGTGGCTGTTCACCTGAGGTTCCCTGTCGCCTGTCCTGCGATGAGGTTCTCCTTTGGAGACGAAGATGTATTTTCCCATATTCTTGTAGTAATTATGCTACCAAGAGTGATTCAAGATAAAACAGAAGCTGACAGTTTGGCTGTAAGCACTGTCCTCATCCTCACGCCTCGTACTCCCCTGGCCATCATGTCACCCCAACCCAAGCCCAGTGTCCCCACTCTGGCCTGCCCCCTTGGCCAATGCCCCATCTGGATCTGAAACCATCCCTCCTCACTTAAACATGATTCTGGTCTCCCAAGAGTTGGAAAATTATATGAGATCATAGACTCTCTTGAATATAGTAATTTCCAGCTCTTTTAATGTATTCATCAAGTCAATAGATATATTTGAGTATTTATTTTATCAGGCATCTTCCATATGCTTAAATATGCTCTATAACGTATGAATCAATCACTCACATACAACTTCTCTATCACTTATCAAATGCGTATATAGTCATGTTGACTACCTCCAAGGCTGAGGAGTCCACCACTCCTTGAGGCAGCCTGTTACAACTTTCGAAGGCTTTGTCAGAAATTGCTTATTTATACTGAGACAAAATGTATCTTCCTGAAGTTTCTACCCATTAGCATTCCTTTTCTTCCTTTTCCATGGGGGTAGTTCGTCAAATATTTGAAGATGGATATCATGCTCCCTTCAAGTCATCTCTTTACCAAGTGAATCATCCTTAATTCCCTCCATCATTTTTTGTATGACAAAACAATGAATACTTTTACCTTCACCTGAACATGCGCTGAGCCCCTCTTAAAGTGTAGTGCCACAGAAGCCAAAAACAACTCCTCAGATATGGCCAAGTTGCCCATGAAAAAGAGCGGAATTATCTCCTATCTCATTCAATCATTGCACCCTCAGAACTGTGCCCTCTTCTCAGTTGTGAAGTTACAACAATTAAACATTATAATAGCTACTACTTATTGAAGGCTGGACATTGTACCAAAAGAGAAAAATAATTTTGTGACATGTT
Organism: Diceros bicornis minor; assembly: GCF_020826845.1. Lineage (NCBI taxonomy): Eukaryota > Metazoa > Chordata > Mammalia > Perissodactyla > Rhinocerotidae > Diceros > Diceros bicornis. Next base: position 11,828,877 of record NC_080742.1, on the reverse strand, counting down.
ACCAAGTGGGATTTTTTCCTATCATCCCATAACTGGGACTAAGACCTCAAAGCTGAGTCAAACTATGCTAAGTAACCCATCCTGCCTGTTCAAGAAGTAGCTTAGTGCTGCTATACAAAGAGAACTGAGGGTGCTGAGAGGCGGTTGGCCTCCCCGAGAGGTGTGAATATTTCCATCCCTGCTCTCAAAAACCTTATGGGGGTCTCTAAGAGAATCACCAGCAAAGGCTGGGGCTGTCTGCAGGAAGAGGGACTGGGAGCCATTCTCCAACCCGTCACTCGTCCACATATCTCCCAGGCCACTGTTCATTTCACCTCAGTGAGATTCGGCCCACGTCAGGCCCGCTGCTTTCACTGTATTTTCCACCACTCTGAACTCACTTGATTCTACTTGCTAAACTCGTTTATTAGTTACAGAGACAGAAGATTCAAGACATCTGCGTTTATACTCCAGCTCCACCACTATTCATCTAGATGAGCTTGGGCAATTCACTCAACCTCTCCGTGCCCCAATTCCTTTAATCTACAGAATGAGAATAATAATAATAACTACTTCCTAGGGCTGTGGTAGGGACTGGATGAGTTATTATATTTAAAGTGCTTTGCCAAGTGCCTCCCACATAATGAGTGTCCTAAAGTTCTCTCATATATTGCCCTATTATTTTTTTCATTACTACCTTTAGACATATCTCTGTGAACCCCTTTCAATCTTTCTCTCTTTCTTATAACTCTTGTCTAGTCTTTCAGGGAAAATTTTTTTGACATTCTTTCCCAGCTTTTTTTTTTCCTTTAATTATTCTTTTTGAAAGTTTATAGATGAGTCTAATGGTGGCTAATAAGAATAGAAGTACTACTACTGACATATCAAAGGAAAGAAAAGCAACACACGTTAAAGTGAAATTAGATAACAAACAAATAAAAACTAGCACTATTAACCTTTAGAGAGCCCAGAAATGGTCTATAGAATTATTCCATTTTCTCACCTCCACTCACTTCCCGAGACACTCCAATCTGGCTTCTAGTCCCATCAAATATCACCAAAACAGCTCCTGCAAGTTCACCAATGACATCCACTTTCATAAATCAGAGGAAATTTTTCATATCTTAGTTTACTTGACCCCCTCAGGAGCATGCAACATCTTTCTTTCTTGAAACTCTTCCTTCTTCCCATCGCTTCCATGACACCACAATCTCCTGCATGATTTTTGTTTTATTTTGGCTTTCTTAAACCTCTCTGGCCACTCCTTCTCAGACTTATCAGGCTCATCCTCCTCTACTTGCCATAAATATTGGAGTGTCCCGAGTATTTGTCTCATAACTTCTTCTCTTTTCACTCTAAACTCTCATCCCACCAATATCATTCCTGCCCAATGCTTCAGTAATAATCTAAACATTGATGACCCTAATTTGTACCTTCAATTAAAACTATTCCAGTGAGTATTGGATGTGTTTTTCCAACTGTCTACCTAAATATCTCCACTTTGATATCTCAAACTCAACATGTCTAAGAACAAACTCACGATCTTCCCCCCAGCACCTGGTCCTTTCCAATGTTTATTTTAATTACAGGCATAAACATTCATCCAGTTGCACAAAACAGAAATCTAAGAAATCTGTGCTATTCACTTCCCACATTCAATCCACAAGAAACCTCCAAAGTGTCTCTAGAATCTGTGTTCTTCTTACCATGTCCACTTCTCTACCCTAGTCCTAGCTGCCTTCAAATCCCATTCACACGAGTGCAAAAACTTCCAAACTGTTATCTGCATGTACTTTGGTCACCTTGCAATCTGTCCACACTGCTACCAGAGTGATTAAACACACACGTACACACACATACTTCACTCATGGTTTTAAGCTAAAGACCCAGATCATTAGACAAGGATTCACAAGAGTCCTGACTCCCTCTCTAGTGTTTTTTGCCACCTGCCCCTTCAACTTCTGTGTTCCAGCCACACTGGCCTTCTTCCCATTTCTCAGCCAGAGAAGCAAGTGCCTCCTCCTCCTTTGACCTTTGTGCATGCTATCCTCTTAGAATGCCCGTGGCCCCAGACATATACCCTAGTCCACCAATCACTCATCGCTGAGACAACTCAGTTCAGATCTCAGTCCAAGTAGCACCTCCTCAGGAAAGCTCTCCCCCATTACCCGCTCTTAACCCTAGTGTACCTTAGGTTCCTTTATCAAACTCTTTTAGAGAATGTTATACTTTTTCTTCAGAGCACTTACCTTGGTTTGTGATTATTCCTTTGGCATGATTAATTGATTAACATCTGCCCTCCCCTCTGCCGACTATAATCTTTGAAAGGAATGGCGTCCAACCATTGTGTCCTTCTCTCTAAGTTAGTGTCTGTCTCAAGGGAGAAGCTCAAATGATATTTGTTGAGGAGACAAATGAATCAGTGCATCTTTATATCCTATTCTACTTAAATCTGCTTTTCACTGTACACCAACATTTTAGATACTTTTTGAAAATCTGTTCTAAATATTGTTTTCTCTCAAGTCAGAACTTTACTGCTTTTCATACAAAATGTTTGGTATTTCAGTCCATTGTGGGTTAAATTGCCTTTACAGCATGCTTCTCAATGTGTTTGAATCCCCTGGGGGCTTTATTTGAAAATGTAGATCCACAGACCCTCTGCAGAGCTAAATCCGCACATCTCTGGGGGGGGGGGGGGGTGTTGAGGAATCTTCTTTTTCTTTAGCAAGCACCGCTACATGATTCTTCTATACACTAAAGTCTGAGATCAAATCCTTTAGTGGTTTAGACTAGAAACCAAGGAGAAATGTACCCTGAGCCCTAAACAACTTCTATGCAGACTTCTAGAATAAAGCCTACATGTAAGTGGGAGAATGACTTTACTATGTTCTACAAAAAGGTCACTATTTTTTGCTTCTATAAATAAGTGGAAACAAAAGTGACAAAACCCAAAATATTTATGGCTTTCCACAGGCTTGACCCCAAAACCATATGGAACAATAAGCCAACATGACATATGAAACAAGGAGCCAAGGATTTGGCCAGAAGTAACTCCTGAATATAAATTTGTATAGAAAAATCAAACTAATTCCACCTTTTTTTTGCAAGGTGGTGTTCAAAACTTGCTTTTCTGCTAGTTTAAAAAGACTGACAAATAAGTTTAATTTCCAGCAGTCAGGAAGGTGGGTTCCCACCCACTTCTCTTTAGTATCTTTTCAGGTTCCTTATTAAAAAAGACTCACATTTTGAACATTGCCTCTGGTAGAGGCAGGCAGACTGTTTCACACCTTGTCCTGGAATGCAGGTAGCAGACACTTTCTAATTGTACAAGCAGAAAGAGAAACTAAGAAAAATATTTGTCCCCAACTGTCAGCACCAGGGTGTCTGTCTGCCTAGTGGGCACATAAGACTAAGTGGCAAACACCTGGGAGTATAAAATACAAAGGAGCAAACCATTTAGGGCAGGCTTTGAGGTGATCTGAAGTGGGTCCTTTCTCTTCCTTCATGTTGGAGATGGTTGTGGGAGACTGGACAGGGTAAGAGAGCCGTGGTCACTTGGCATTCCACACCTCTGAGCCTCCCTGTCTGTTCTCCAGGATCACCAGTCACTTATTTATTTATTTATTTATTTATTTAACCTCAGAACCCAACATAGAAACCAAGGCAAGGCCATTGGACAAGAATCAAGTGACTGGGGTCACCATCAGAACGGAGACCTGAAGGTAGAAGCAGAGGTAATGACCTGGCAAGTGTGCAGGTTACTAATTCCCGGTTGGTGATTCACAGTTGAACTACCAGGAATTGTCAGGAAAATGTCCTTGGATAAAGATTCAACATTAGTGAACTCCAATTTACAATCCTTGTCAGGGAAAGATTTTTAAGAAATTGTCCACAACACATGAAAATTTACCTATTTATAAAGTAAATGTATGTGCTACTCTAGTTTTACATTTTGAACATTATCAGATGTATACAAAAATAGACATTGAATTAGTCTACTAGAAAAGTGAAATAGTAATTCCAATGTTTTTGTCCATACTCCTGAATATTATCTCATTGCATTCAACTTGGGAGACCACTAGTTTAGAGAAAAAGTTGTTTCTATACATATGATAAGGAACTAGACTGAAGGCAGCTTTTATTGCTTATATTTCTCAGGAGTTTTGGCCTTTAAGTTTTAGTTGGAATGCAACAATGGACCCATTCATGTTGGGTGGGAGGGACCTCATTATGAGTCATCAACTGGTTCACAGCAGACCTTCTCAGGCTGCAGCCGAGTCTCTTCTATGCTCCACTTTCAACAACTGAAGCCTGCCATGGACCTAGTTCTCACCAGATTTTCTTCACCATGACTTGCTTCACCACTTAACACCCAAGCCTACCACAGAGCTGGCACATCCATAATGCTAATTGATTTTCATCATTAAAATATCCTCAAATGACAGCTGTATTAGCAATGACTTCAAAGAAAGTACATAGTGAACTTAATGTAGCTTGATTGATACTTTTCTTCAAAGATAATCCTGTTCACCATGGAAGACACTGGAACCCCCAGTTGGAGCTGGGGGCTTTCACCAGAAAGCAGTCATTCATCTATGTTTTTGCTCTACCTTTCACCCCTGAAATCAACTTTGGTCCAGGAATGATCTTCGGTTACCCGACCCTATCATTCATCTGTAAAATTTGAAAATAAATAAGTATTTAAAATTAAAAAAAGTTCACAGCAGCATTAATTATAATAGAAAAATAAAAGAAACAATACAAATGTTAAACAATAGAGGATTAGTTAAATAAATGATACTATATTTGTACAATGGAATATTTTATTTCCAATAAAAATAAAGTTTCAAAGATGCTTTATACTATGTAGTGCTGTCCGGGTTGAACTGTGTCCCCCCCAAATTCATATGCTGAAGTCCTAACCCCCAGTACCTCAGAAAGTGATCTTATTTGGAAATAGGGTCACTGCAGATGCAATTAGTTATGATGTGGTCATACTGGAGTAGGGTGGGCCCCATCCAATATGACTAGTGTCCTTATAAAAAGGGAAATTTGCACAGAGGGAGAACACTATGGGAAGATCAGCGTTACGCTGCCACTAGCTAAGGAATGCCAAGTACTGGGGGCAAACCACCAGGAGCTAGGGGAGAGGCATGGAACAGATTCTCCCTCACAGCCCTTAGAAGGAATCAACTCTGCTGACACCTTGATCTCAGACTTCCAGCCTCCAGAACTGTAAGAAAATAGATTTCTGTTTTTTTTAAGCCACCCGGTCTGTGGTACTTTGTTATGGCAGCCCTACCAGACTAATACAGGTGCCATGCTGTGACATGACGTTAAATTGAAAAGATCTGACATAAAATGCCCATGTAGTGTGATCCCAATTATGTGCACACGCACTCACACACATAGATGCAGATAAAACCTTGAAATGTTACTGTTTATCTTTGAGTCGTGGGTACATTTTCTGTTTGTTTCTTCATTTTTTCCCTATATTTTTGAAGTTTTCTGCAAAAGGATTTAAGTTTGTGCAGACACATATACTTTCTAAATTTCTGATTAATTTTATAATAAAGAGGTTTTTTAAACTTCTAATTTTTATTAAGTAAAAAATAATTACTCCAGAGAAGCCATTTCTACTGTTGCTAAGGTGGGTAACGATGACTGGATAACTCAGAACGGAAATCTCTGGGATGTGCACTCTCCTGTGGGTGCCGTTTGACGTTCTCAGTGGAGAGACACGACTCAGCCATCATCTCTGATACTCAGCCCGCTCAGTCATCTTTGTTACTCCTTGTTCTTCCCTTCCCCATGAACACCCTTTACACAAGGCTCTGGACTTGCATAAGCTTCTGCTTCTTCATCTGTAAACTGAGGATAACCTGGGTACTCTGCCTCCTTCACCTCAAACAGGACAACGTATATGAAAGGGTGCTGATGAAAGACAAAGCCCCACAGGCCAGAGGTGCTGGTTGTGCTAGTGACAATGCTAGGAAGAAGAGTGATAAACCCTGACCCGGCTGCCTGGCCTGACTTATGAGCAACAACAACTGGGGACTGTACAGCGAGTGGGTGCTCCACCCAGGCAGCAGCAGCCCCTTCCAGCAGCTCGACCCTGCCTGACAGACAAGCCCGGGATCACCCACCCATCACTGATATTCAGAGACCCTTTCCTAGTATGAGATAGACCTGGCTCCTGGCATCTCGGCTTCAAAAGATCTGTCTACTTCTCCTCATGGGAACCTCATTCCTCAGAGTTTAGACTCTGTTAAATCAGGCTCCCTGCTTGGCATCAAAACCTTTTCATTCTTTGGTTTCTTGGTCCTCATCTTTTCCTTAACAGGAGTAGCTGTGGTGGTAACAGTAGGTGTAGCGAAATAGCCATTGTGTATTTTAATGCTCAACTGACTGCCTCTTGCCAGGACCTACTGCCGTGTCCCGTCATCCGATGGTCTGTAGAAGGAACTCAGGAAATGCAAATGGATGGCAACTTAATGGCTTTGTCTCTAAAAAGAAAATCTATTTCTCTCCCATGCCCCTTACATATAATGTATTCTGAATGGAAAATATTTTTTAAAGAGAGATAAAAATCAAATACAGAAAAAGATAAAGCTAAGGAGAAAGTTCTGTTTTCTCAATTCACTAAGATCACCAACATCACAAAGAGGTTAACCTAACCTTACAAAGCACGTCTCAGTTTGCTGCACATCCCGGGGTATACAGTTTTTCATATTTCTTATATTTCCCTAGTTCAAGTTCATCTGCTCTGAGGCCCCCATCTCACCAGGCTGGTAAGAAACTCCATCTCAGTCATTATCAGGCCCCTCTTCTCCCTCCAGGTTCATGTGAAAGTCACTGGGGTTACCCAGAGCAAAATGTTTGAGGAGGGTCACCCTGCCATTTCCTTGGGTGTTGGGAGGAGTGGGGGTGTACTGCTGCTATTCAAAGAACCCTCCTACACACACACACACAAGACCCTTTCCTGGTCTTCCTCCAAGTTCTCAGAGCCCTCCAGGTCTGTTTGCTTCCACCTCCCTATTTTTCTCAAAATAGAACCTTGGAACTCAAGGAGAGACCTGCCTTTCTTCCCAGAGCCGATTCTTTGAAAACAAGTCTCTCCATTTTGCCCTGAGGCCAAGGAAAGGCTCTACTCTTCTGGACTGGAAGTCCTGGATTGCCTTTTGGTTTGGGAGTGTAGGGGAGAGAGTAAGCTAAAAAGAAAGGGGACAACACCTCACATTCTTTTATTCTTCTACATTGGTCAGAAGAAAACAGACAGTAATATCTCAGTAAGTCATCTGCCACTTCTAGAATAATCAAGGAAGGACTGGATGTTTTTAGAAAGGCAGGCAAGAACCTAATCCTGAGGCACCCCAGACAGCCACCAGGCCAAGAATATCAATGTAAAGTGCCTATCTTGACTAAGATTGTCACCAATGTTTACCAAAGTGTTAAAGTCACATCCTCCTTTTGTTACCCAGTGAGGGTAAGTGGAGGTCCATGCAGGGCAGACCAACAGAGAAGGAACGTGGTTCAGCTTCTCAGAGACAGATTAGCATCTGGAAATTCTGCTAGCTCACAATCACCTGGGCCTCCATTACCTTGCTCTGTTTGCCTATTTCAATCAAGAGTATTGCCTAGGGATTTGGCATGGCTGAAGAAACAAAAAGGATTTGGGGGTCCTCAGGAGGCCTGTGTGGTGATACCAACCACAAACCCAGGATCCAGAGGCCCAGCAGTGAAGGCTTTAGTGGCTGCTCCTAGACAAATTAGCCAGATACAGGGTTTGGTGATCCAGGCAGGGTGACATGTGAGGTGGCGCTGAGCCAAGCATGACTCAGCACCCTGTCGTGTGAGTCTGATTGCGGCACCAGCCGGAATTGAAACGGGGAGCCGGGCAGCCTTCCCAGAGTTCAAGGAAACGTAACTGGCCCAGCAGTTCCCTCAGCAAAGGCCAGCCCAGCAGGCCTCCTCTCAGCACACGCCTCTCTTCACCCTTCGTCTACTTGCTACACAAGGATCCTCAAAATTCTTTTTGTTTTTGCCTCCCACAGGAAAACAACTTTGTTTTTGACTGAATATGAAAAGTCTATAGTTTTCTGTAAAATATTCAAGCAACACAAAAGAGTACCCAGATGATAAAGGACATCCTGTCATGATTTCATCCAAGTGACCAGGACACACAAGCACCTGGGCAGGCCATGATTGGGCCTCGTAGGTCCGCTACTCGTCAACATTAATTGGCCATCTCTTGGCAGGGGTGGCTTGGTGAAAGGGACAAGTGTTTATGGTATTCCTTGTTTCAGTCCCAAGGATTCTATCCCACCTGATGAGATGGACGTAGGACATCACGAGACAGCCATCTGGAGGGAGGGACAATGGACAACAGATATTTCTCTATTTAATGCGTTCTGTGGGGAGAGCTGAGTTAACTGCTGCCACATTTCTGGTTGATTCCAGTGATCTTTTAGGGGCCCTATTTGGTTTGATCTTTAACCCAGCTATGGCCCTAGGCCACAGAGATGCCCCTTTTTAAATGCTTGGTATATATTCTTTCAGATTTCTGTTCTACATATATATAAATTTACACACAAAAACCAACCATAAAAGCGGTAACACTGTACATACTGGTCTGGCTTCTCCTCTAAGAGAAGAGAGTACTAATCTGATGGGGCCAAATTCTGTGACACCGTTGGGGTCAAGGTCATGCACAGAGGTGTGACTCTCTGGATACCTTCTCTGGGCTTCTTCTCTTTGTGTGGTAAGGTGATCCTAAGCCTGGACCCGTGGAGGGAGGGAAGTATCCTGCTCTTTCTTCTTTCTCTCATTTGCTTCAATGTTTGTTGTTTGGATCACAGGTGGTAAGACTCAGGCTTCTGAGGAGGGAGAGACCCACCTAACCTTGAATCTAAACCTCACATCCAGCCCAGTTTACCAGAAAGCTCTTCATTAGAAGACTGATCATGAGCAGTGATAATAGAGCGGTATTTTATGTGAGATTTTTGTTTGTTCTTTGTGGTTCTTGTTCCTTCATGAACTTCAAAGTGAGAATGAGAGGCAGGGCTAAAACAGGAGTTTAGCCTTCCTGGGCCCCACGGTTGTCATGTCACTTACTATTGTAAACCCTCACCGACATTCTTTACTGCTTTATTTACACCACGCTCCATGTGGACGTTTCCTCCAGCAATATATATGGACCTACCTCAGCGTGTAAACCACGACTGCAGTGAACACTGTGAGCACCGTGCAGGTCCCCCTTTGGGGAAAGATTCGTTCCTCCAGCTGGGAGTGCTGCCTGCTGTCTGCAGACAACCTCCAACTGTCGGTCACTTGAGGCTGTGTCGCAGCTGCAGAGCGCGGCCCTTCCCAAGGCCACACCGTCCTGGGGCACCCCACACCCAGTAACTGATCTAATGGGGCTTTATGGTCGGGTCATCTTGGCAGAACAATTCTGACAGGTCACCCCTTGGAGTCAGTCAAACTGTCACTGAAGAGTGGCCACATGTTACCCCTTTGAGCACAAGGTACCAGCACAAGTCCAGCTGGGAATTTCTGGGAAATTTTTGTTTTCTTCATAGAAATACTACCCTATTCTAGTTGATTTCTGTGGTAGGAAGAATAATGCACCCCCCACCTGCCTCCAAGATATCTACATCCTGATCTCTAATCTATGAATATGTTACCGTACATGGCAAAAGGGACTTTGCAGATGTGACTAAATTAAGGTTCTTGAGATGGGGAGATTATCCTGGATTATCCTGGAAGGTCCAACATAATCACAAAGGTCCTTACAAGGAAGATACAGGAGAGTCAGAGTCAGGGAAGATGTGATGACTGAAGCAGGGGTTGTAGTCAGAGAGAGAGATTTGAAGATGCCGTGCTGCTGGCTTAAAGATAGAGGAAAGGGCCATGAGCCAAGGAGTATGGACAGGCCCTAGAAACTGGAAAAGACAAGGAACAGATTCTCCTGAGAGCCTTTTAGAAGGAATACAGCCACGTGAACACTTTGATTTTAGTGCCGTGAAACTGATTTCAGACTTTTGACTTCCAGAACAATAAGATTATAAATTTGCGTTGTTTTAAGCCACTAAGTTTGTGGTAATTTGTTACAGCAGCAATAAGAAACAAATATAGTTTCCTTTCCCCTTTCTCCTTCCTCCAATCTAGACTGTAGATAAAATGGATAGAGCCGCAGCAGCTACTGTGAGACTAGGGGGAAAAAGTCAAGAGATGCAGAGAACTTGTCTTGACATCTTTGTGCAACCTGTCACTGAACTAATGCCAGCAGTTGCCTACCTCCAGATTTCCTGTTTCACAAAGAAACAAAACAAAAATAAAAGACAAAAAACACTTCTTACATCCTTAAGTCACTTGAGTTACCTGTGCTTCACCTCGCATTTGAGTGCAATTCCTATCTGATGCAGCAGTCAGTAAAATTACGTGGTAAACATCTGTCTATTGTTATGGAAAGATAGTCACAATGTGCAGGAAGTGAAAAACGACAGGCTATAAAATAATGTCTAAGGTATGATGCTGTGAGGTATATGTACATATAAAATATTATAAAATACTTATAAAAAACTAAGATTAAATTCCAAAATGTTCATTGAAGTCTGTCATATTTTTTGTGTGTGTTATTTAGCTTCCCTTCTATATTTTGCTTGTGTAATAGAATTAAAGTTAGGGTTTTGAACATTTTTTTAAGAGAACGAGATGAGGGCAGGAAAGAGTCACCAGAAGCAGTTTCAGGATGAATAAGAAATTGGCAAGCACTGATGTCCATCTGTAGGTAGAAGAAGAAAATAGATGAGGACTGACCGATAAAGAGAGGTTCTGTAATAAGAAGGGGATGATGCCAGGGGCCAGGTCAGAGAGGTGACTGTGCACTGACAAATGTGTTCTAGTGGGGCCTCAGGAGGGAGAGTAGGAGACCACCACCCAAAGCGTCAGAAAAACACCTGTTTATGCATCAACCAATAATGTAAAACATTTAGTCAGTGACATCTGCCATGTTTTCTAAATAACTGCCATGCTTTTTAGAAATCATCTCATCTCAGCTTTCTCTGTTCCACTTGCCTGTTCTCTCCTCCTCACAGCCCTTATCTGATATGCTGTATTTCTTACCTTCATCATCTCTCTCTCTTCCCAAGAATTTAAGCACGTGAAAGGGGGCGGTTTTGCCTCTTTCATTCATTGCCCTATCCTCTCCTAGAACAACGCCTGATCCACAATAGGTCTCAGCAAATATTTGGTCAGGGAATGAATAAGCCACAGCAAGGGTTGGTAAACATTTTCTATAAAGGGTCAGATAGGTATTCTAGGCTTTGTAGGCCAAGAGGCAAAGTCGAGGCTATTATTTAGGTAGTTATATAACAATTATTAAACACATAAAAAGCACTCTCAGCTCACAGTCGTATAAAAACAGGCAGCGGGCCACATTTAGCCTGCAGGCCATGTCTGTCAGCTGCTGAATGGGAGGATTAACAACTCAAACAAAATAAAAAATATCCTTCGACTATCCTTAATCTCACACATCATTTCTGGTAACTTTCAGGAACTCAGCCAATCACAAAAATGTGGAAGGAACACGAAATTACCAATTCCGTGTCTTTACAGAACAAGGGATGTCACTTACTCGGGTCTCAGTGTTGCGAGGTGATAATTTAGGGTAGGATCAGCTCATGGTAGCATTTACCTCTTACTAAAGGCCCTCTCTGTGCTATGCACCCAGCCAAGAACTAGTGGCACACGACAGCTTAAGGCGCTCGGCTGTAGCTTTGTAATATCTGCCCCTCTCGTGGGTGTGAGGTGGCGACTCCCTGGCTTTAATTTGCCTTTCTCCGCTGGCTGCTGAAAATTGAGAAATTCTCTGGATTCTTGTTGGCCATTTGGGTTTCCCCTTTTGAGACAGCCTTCTTTATAACCTTTGCCCATTTTTCTTATGCATTTCTTGCCTTCGTGCTCTTTTAGAAATTCCTTGGCTGATAATCTTTTCGCAGTTTGGGATATTGCAAAAAAAATCTTCTCCCAGCCTGTCACTTACTTGCTAACTCTATCTACGGTGACCTTCATCAAACTTAAATCTTGAATTTTTCCTGGCTTTATCACTTTACGCTTTCATATTTAGACCTTTAGTGCACTGAAGATGATGTCTATATGTGATATGAAACCCCATCCTGCCCCCACTATTTTGGAAAGTGTCCCCTATCCCATGCCAAGTTCATACGTATATGTTTTGGGAGGGAAAGGAGGAGAAAACAGGGAACCTGATAAACTGTTTCCAAAATATATAAAGAAGAACAAAGGCCCACAATTAGCAAAGGTGATTCCACAAAAGAAAAATTTAAAAAGGAGAATTCACGCTACCAGATATTAAAATGTTTTACAAAGTCATAGGAAAAAAAAGTGGTACTTGAAATTAGACTAAAGTAACAAAAATATATATTTGCTCTCTATTTTGTTACTAAACACAAAAACAAAACAAAACAAAAAACCCTCTACTGGAATTTTGGTTGGAATTTCAATGAAATCATAGATTAATTTGGGAATCAATTGATATCTTTAAAATGTTCAGTGGTTTCATCCAGGAAACACAGAGAATCTCTCCACTTATTCAGATTTCCCTTTATCCTTTTGGATGTATTCCAGAACCAAATAGTCTGTTGATGAGGATTCAGTTAAGAAAATGGGAACCACTGGAGACATTTCCAGTAGGAAGGGATTCAATCCAGGGAATTAGTTTACACAATACTTGGAAGGGCAGGAAGAATGAACATGAGGCCGAAACTTCAGCTGGCTGTCAGGAGATCCAGAAGGGCAGGGAGGTCCGGAACTGTGGGACTCTCTGGAGTAACAGGGGAGCCACTGCTGTCGGTCCAGCCACCTGCAGCATCCAGAAGCTGCCACAACCGCGCGCCAGCCACCATCCCCACTGCTGTCCACAGCCGGTACAGTGAGGGATGGCTCTTCCTATCACCTCTCCTTCCACACGTCATGCCAATTCTTCTCATGGGCAGAATCTAACCCAGAACCCCCCTCGCAAGACTTAGCAATGATATCAAGTTGACAAACAACAATTCAGCACAGAAGAAAAACAGAGGTTCTCACTGTGCGTTAAGTGATTTGTGAAAAGTTAAAGCTTAAAACACACAATATCAAAATTATTTTAAGTATGATTCAAAGGAAACACATTTTAACTGATTCCATAGTATGGCATATCATTTCACTTGGAAGCATTGCAAAGATTTTAACATTTGCAGAGTCTCACTTTTAAAATAGGTTGCATTTTTCACAAGGAGTAATATCTCTGGAAAGATCAGATAGGCAGTGTGCTGCAGTAACCCCTCACTGCTCCGCCGTGGCCATACGTTTATTGAACTGTGTCTAGCTCAATAGACAATACTTCAATAGAACTCCACAATCTGAGGGTCGTGAAGAATTTGATGACTGCTCAGGCAGCAGCAATAAAAATGATTCACCTTGAGGGAGGGGTGAATAGGATTTATTTTACATAACCGACACACACACTACATATATGTGTGTGTGTATGACAGTCTTTAATAGTCCTGAAGTGCAAGTAGGATTGTTATCTAGAGTTGTGGTCTCCAAACTCTTCTGATCATACATCCTTGTCCACAAAGATGCTTTGATCATGCACAAATATAGGAATTAAAAAACTGAAATAGAATTAAAAGGAGAGATTCTAACATTTCTTTCCAGCATCCCAAGGGATCCTCCTATGCAGCCCTTTAGGTGCACACACCCCATCGGAGGGTGCATTGACTTGTCTGCTCTCCCGTGTTTTCTCTATATCTCCATCAAGCTGCCCAAAGCCAGAAACTGCATACATGTTGCCCATTACATGCAGCACGATGCCTTGATCAAGACGTAGAGTCAATATCTAGACCAAGGGTAAAATTGATCAAGATCTATAGTCAAGTTCACTCAAATGACATCATGGCTGCCAGGAAAGGGCCAGATGTGAGCAGGGAATAAGGAAACCCCTACCCAGAGATCTGTAATGTGGACGAAGAAAGCACCGGGAGCAAAGTGGGCAGCAGGCTCCAGAAGGAACACGTGGAAGCTAACCAGAGACGAGCCATGAGTAGAACAAGACATGAAGCCCAAGAAACATCAAGCTAAAACCAGGACACAGAAAGCAGCCACCAGGGCCAGCCCTGTGGCGTAGTGGTTAAGTTTCTGTGATCTACTTCGGCAGCCCGGGGTTCACAGGTTTGGATCCTAGGTGAGTACACCACTCATCAAGCCATGCTGCGGCAGCATCCTACATATGAAAATAGACGAAGGTTGCCAGAGGTGTTAGCTCAGCAACAATCTTCCTCAAGAGGGAGGTTGGCAACAGATGTTAGATCAGGGCCAATCTTTATTACTAAAAAAAAAAAAAAAAAAAGAATGAAAGCAGCCACCAAAGACAGAATAAAGAAAAATGCTGGGATGAGGGGTGTGGCTCACAGTGAGGATGCAAAAAGAGGGAGCGAGTAAGAGAGAGAGCTCTAATCCCAAAGCCAAAAGCCCAAAGCTGGGATCAGGCAGAGCTTCAGACAGCGTCAGATCAAATTTCAGGAGCAGGGCAGGAACAGTCAGAGCGTCCAGGGCTCAGAAGTTTATGAGGCACTTATCATGAAAATATGCCCAGGAGTAAGAAGACTGTTTTGAGACAACAAACAATTATTTTTTCAGTCTTATGATTTCTGATCTTGAAGATTTCTTGTGTTTTCCGGTCTGGGGAGGCATGGAAAGCTCTGGCAGACTTTTTGAAATGTTAGAGCCCAAACACAAGTCAAGTAGTTATGGTGCGTTGCCTGGCAAAGCGCACACACTCATTGAAGATGTGTTTCAGATTGTTTATCCCAGCCTGATGGCACTCCCCAGAAGGACACTATCCATGGACACTACCACAGAAATGGGACTCCTGGAGTTGGGCATCGTAGAGGCGTGGTGCTGTCCAGGGCCCAGGTGCTGTTCTGGGCCCCAGGGACGAAACATTGAACCAGAGAGACAAAGGCCTGCCCTCATGAGACTTATATTCTAGTGGGACGACAAGTCAGCAAACAGGTAATAAACTCCAGACTGTGCAAGTCCAGTGAGGAAAATAAAGCAAGAGATGGAATAGAGTGTGCCAAGAGAGGAAAAGGTTGGCTCTCTTCTACAGAGAAGTCAGGGAAGACTTGTTTGAGGGATGTGAGCAAGCTATGTGTGTCTCTGAAGGAAAAGCATTCCAGGCAGAGGGAATAACAAGTGCAAATTTCCTAAGGAAGAAATGCTCTGGTTTGTCTGAGGACACAGCAGGAAGGCCAATGTGGCTGGGGAGGATTGAGCAAGGGGAAGACCGTTTAGGGGGTGAGATGTGAGAGACAGAGCTAGACTTGATGGGCCTTGAAGGTTGTGATGAGGAGTTTGGATTTTAGTCTAAGTGATGGAGGAGGGCCAAGTTATCAGAATTATGCTTTTCAAAGATCACTCTGGCTGCAGTGTGGGAAATCATCGACTGTAGGGGCCTGAAGAGGAAGTAGTGGTGGGCTGTAGCCACAAGAGTTGACTGCCAAATTTTCAGGAACTTTGTGAAACATGTGTTAAACACAACCATTATTAAAAAATTGAACTATATAAACTCATAATTAAGTAAATTATATTAAAAGCAAAGCTCATAAATAATGAATACTCACCACTCCCTAATTATTTTACTAATTTCACCATTATTTATGCTCTTGAGAGTGTTTATATCTTTTTATCTGTATGGTAGAAATACTGTCTAGTGTACTGAAGGGGAACAAAATTTGCCGCCCCAAAATGTGTCTCTTTAACATGAGGATTATTTTATGCGGATCATTCTTAAGAAATAAAAGACTCAAAGTTTTTCTTGTTACCTCCCTCTTAATGGCCTAAAAGAATTCAGATAGAAAAATCTGTCTCAGGAAGCAAGCTATCACCTTAGCATAAGACGAACTAGGTGGTAGACAGGGAGGAACCTAGAAAAGCCTGTTTGTTGGCTCCCCTCTGTGTTCTTCTGTTTCTGTGTGGCCAAACACTTGTTTTCCAAGTATTTGCTCCTTTTCACCTACCTGTGAATTGCCTTCTTCCCTTTGAAGTCCCTGACTCTCTCCACCCCCAACATCTTTTGTCTTTAGCTGAGGATGGTATTTAAGGTGAGAGCTTCAGTCATTTTGGTGAGTTATTTTGTTTTTCTGGGTTTCTCTCACATATATATGTTATTAAACTTTTTTTTTTCCTGTTATTCTGTCTCTTGTCAATTTAATTCTTTGACTAGCCAGAAGAACCTAGAAGAGGAGAGAAAAATTTCTTCTTCTCCTACAGTACCTACACAAACCTAGATGGTACAGCCTCCTACACCTAGGCTATATGGTACTAATCTTATGGGACCACTATCATATACGTGGTCACCATTGACTGAAACATTGTTAGGCGGCACATGACTGTAATGGGGTGCTACTGTACATCTCTTCCCAACTCCATGTTCAGTGAGCTCATGTTGGTAGCTTGAAATTGGCCACGGAGAGAGTACTTACAACACAGAAAGTGGCAAAGGCTACTGAGCAGGTCTCTTTTCCTCTCAGAGAGGTGGTTGTTAAACATTTACCAGTACACCACTGAGGCAGGAAGACCAGAGGCACATGTGAGAAATGATGGCCACTTGAAGGAGGGTGGTGGCAGAGGAGATAGTGGCAGTGGTGGGCTTCCACACGATTCTAAAGGCGGAGTTAACAGAACTTGATGTATTGGACGTGAAAAGTAAAGAGACGTATAAATAATGACCTCTAAGATTTTGAACGTGAGTTTGGCTATAGGTTTAGAATTTGAGAAATAGATAGAAATTAACATCTACTGTAATGTAGTAATAGCAAAGAAAAGTTTGAGAAATTTTCTTCTCTAGGATTTTTTGTGAAGGTTTCCAAGATAGTTATCCTTCCTATAGGAAGCGATAATCGCACACCAGATATTGATGGAAACTCTGAAAGTGGCAACTACAAACAGTCAGGACTTGCCTTGATTTCCCCAGCACTTGGCACAGTGCCTGCTACATAGTGGGTGGTCGGTGTTCGAGGCAGTCACACCCCTCGAATAGGATGTTACCCTATATATTTGGGGATCTGCATGTATTTGGGCATCTACGAGAAAAGCCACAGTCGTTCCATCTGGATCTAGCTGTTACGTTAATTTACTTGAAAGCTGTAGCTGAAAAAAACTGTCACTTTGAAACACAGGGCTCTCTAACTAGTTCTCCATACCTGGTGGGCTATATTCATTGGTACTGAAGATTGCCTTTTGAGGGATTATATACTATAGCAAGCACACCTTATTTTTAAAGAAAATTAGGTGAAGATTTGTTTGTAAACTAGCATTCCCATTATACTGCCTCATTTGGTGGGAATGGGAATAAAGGATTTATTTATTAATGTAAAATTCAAATTTAACTTTAAACGGCCACTAACTGCCTTCTATGACCATCCTTCCAAAGTTAATATCTCCTCCATCTGCTGTTTCACTCTACTGCATCACTCACTTTATTTTATCACATTTTCAATCAGCTTCATTATTTATTGGTTTACTTGTTAATTGCCTCCTCCTCCATTTGACTGTGAGCTGCATGGGGACAGAGACCTTGTCTGTATTAGGTACTGCTGTAGTCACAGCCCGTATTACAGTGATTGGCACTTAGTAGGATCTCAATACAGTAAACACTGATTAAATGAAAAGATTACTTAACTAATGAGCATAGAAAGGGTCAGGACACCTGAAAGGTATAAAGTCATTTAACAATTTATCAAGTTAGCCATACCTCACCTTTTATCAAATAAACAGCTACCTACTAAACAGAGCTTTGTGAATGAAACACATAAACAGCTCCTATTTGACATGTTGAAGAAAATCTCGTTTGTGAGGTAGGGGACAGTGTATCTCCCTAAAATTTTGGAAACTCTTATTATTTGTTGCAAACAGCAGAGTCCACTCTAATTAGTTTAGCAAAAAGTGAATTTATTAATAGATATTAGGTAGCTCATAGAATCTCACATAGAGCTAGATAATCAGGCTTGGAGTCTACCCAACCAGAAACAACACCCAGAACATACCAAAGGACAGCTCCCTAAACCCCCTGCTCCCCGTGGCCAAACACAAAGAAAGCAGCTTGTACCAATGACACTGTACACTAGATGCTATATGCTGTCCCCTAAAAGCAGAACACGGGCGCAACCACTACCGCCAAAGCATGGCTTCTAGATGATGACTGCTTCTTTACATCACTTTCTTCTAAAGTGAAGTCTTAGTCTTATTCAGGTATACCTGATGTCAGAGTCTAGGTCACATGTAGGTCTCAGGTAAAGGAGGCAGAAATTCCTTCCTTGAAGAGGCTGGACTCATAATGTGGAAAATCACCCAAAATAGGCATGATTGGCAAATAAGCTGGGTAGACGAAAATATGACACATGTCCACTACAATCCACTCTTTCTTCCATACTCAGACATGCAGTTTATAACTACGCTACCACCACTAACAACAAAATAACCGTTTCAACGTAACCCACCTCTCCGTTGTACAAACAAAACCACACTCGTCCTCTCCTCAAAAGCAGAGAAGAGAAAGTCTCATCAATTACTACCTCCAGCTTCAAGTCCAGGATCTCCAGGTAATATACCTTTCTCCTCTAATTCTGTCATGATTATATCTGTGTATTCTGAATCTGATAAACTGATCCATAAACTTAACCAATACACTCTATATAAGAAATAGAAGGAAAAAATGAAAAAATTTTAAAACATATACATATTTAAATGATACAGTAAGAAAGAAAATAGGGGTAGACATCATAATCTTCATTTCTGCCTCTGTTCACAAGGCCATGGTTGATATTTATGACTTCCACCCTCGACTATTCATTCCATGTTTTCTTTGTCTTCAGTCAGCACCTCAGGTAGTTGGGGTTCCTCTTTTAGTAGGTTGACCCATACCATCTTTCCTAAAGGATGCAGCCCTGGATAGTCCTGCCTATGTGAGATTGCTATAGTCTTCCAATAACTTATACGCCAAGATATACTATATTAAAGGGCCCTGCTCCCATTGTATATCAAGTACACTGTTTTTCCTTAGTAATTAAGAGCAGTCACCCAGTCAATCTCATTTTATTTTTTGCCTGTTTACCCAACTGCATTTGCCTGCTTATCCAAAACATCTGGGCAGCTATCTCAGCTCCAGTTCAGTGGAACCATTCCTGGACGCCCCAGTGGAAGCATTCCTTCCTTGGGTACTCAGGCCTCTAAACCAGCAGAGGCCAGTGTCACGGGGCTAGAAAGCAAAGATTTTGTGAGTTGATAATTAGGAGTAATAGTGGAAGGTGCCATTTCCACTTCCACCCTTGGTTCCCTGACACATACTTTGGCCCAGAGAGAAAGTGGTTGAGTACTGTAAAGGAGTAGAAGAGGCCTTTGTCAAACTTGTTTTCACAAAGTCTTACCAACAGCTTATTTTTTATAAAGCCACTGTAAATGCTCAAACATCATTAATTACCAAAGTTAAATACTTTACCACATGAGTTTGCATTGCCTTTGGGATTTTTCAATAAACAGCTGTGTGGAATTCCAAGCCATCGTATTTCAATGATATCCTAATTATGGAACCAACAGAGGATGAATCCATGGAAATAATAAGAGTCCTATACTGCTTATAGAAACCAGATATCTCAGTGAAGAAGCGGAAATGGGACATTAGAACTCCTATTCCTGCCATTTTAGAATAATGCTCTGCATTAGTCAGCTTAGCCTAGATAGATAACTGTGCCCAAATCTCAAAGGCTTACAGCAATAATTTATTTTTTGATCACATTACACATTAGCTTCAGTTTAGCTGTGACTCTGCTCCACATCTTCAATCCAGGACCAAGTTCAAACAGCAGATCTAGCACATCTTGGGTCATGAAACTCAGGTGGCAGAGGGAAAAAAGAAATGAAAAATAGCTCAAAAATGCCAAGTGTCAGGTTCACTTACATTGGCCAAAGCAAATCAGATGGCCTGATGTGGGGAAGGAACATCTTGACATCAATGGGGGGAGGAAGTATATACCTCACAAATAATTGGGAACAATAACACACTCTACCACATGCCCTAACACTAATATTTACTCCACTCAAGGCACAATAGTGCAATCTAAACTTAAACTACTCTTTAATGGTGTTTGAAGCTTTTAATTTGATTGAATTAAAATAGATTTAAAAGAACAATCAAATATTTTCTTGAGGCTTTTCAATTTCTTGATATTTTTCTTTCCTAAAAGGGGGTAATCAGTAAGCTCTTTTATTATCTTTTTTGACTGGTGTTAGGATTTCAGTCCAAAAGTGCTCTCCAGGGCATCAAGATGTTGACTTTTCAGTCTCTACTGATGCATCACCAAGAACCCTAGGATGTAGGCAAGAGAGTTATTACACTAATGTTCTGAGAGATTAAGTAAATTTCCTGAGGTCATGGTCATATTAAATGATGTATGCTGGGTTCAAATCAAAGATTCAGATATTTAATATACTCACTATTCTTCTTATTTCATAGTGATAAAGAAATCCTTGTTATTTCCTTGTTACTGTTCAAGTTAAGTTCCATGATTTCTCTGTGCTTTTAATGATCTTTAGCCTCCTTTGGGACTCTTCTTAAGCATAAGCCTATGTCCTTAATTATGTCACCGTGGATGCTGCCCTGCTGTATTCTGCTTCGTGCTTATGATTACATGTTTCACTACAAGCTTGGAAGAGAAAGAGCTAATATGATGCTTGAATCAGCGGCTACCGCAGATACCAGAATATGTTGCATTGTTTCCATCAGAAATTTTGATATTATATTTCATTGATTTATTGCTCTTAGTTGGTCAAAGAATACTCTAAGATTCCATAACAGATCTATATTTATTGAATTTGTGTGAAAGGGATGATCAAGGAAAATGTTCAAATATATCAGATTGTCCTCCAGCTATCAACATGAATTATCTTCCTATAAAGGGTATATGTTATAAGGGAATTTTTTCTTTTAAATTTCAGCAGGCAGTTGATAATTTACCTTATCCATATTATATAAAGCACATTCTGGAACTATTGGCACAACAGCATTGATTAGAAGCTGCATCTGGAATTGAATTTTATATTTTAAAATACTCTAAAGGAATGTCTTTTATAGGTTTTACTACTCAATGTAATACACTAAAGGAATTTTTTTCTCCATGAGGAATGACCAGGAATCCTAGTTTAACATATATATTGAATTTCTAGAATTATTTTAGCAGAAAAACTTCTGCAATAGATGCTTTGTCAATAGAACTTAAAAAAGCCCATGCAGCCCCAGGTTTTTGTTTTGTTTTATTTTTAAAGGAATTTGAGGGGGATGGGAGACTTGAAAAAATTATTCTAAATGCCATCTGGAAAAATATATATATGGGAATGACCTGGAAAGGTAGAAGGGGAAGAAAGTAAAGAAGAAAGAAGACTTGCCTGCCAACTATGAAAACACAGTATAAAGTTACAGATATTAAAAACCAGTATTGAGCCAAAAATAGGGAGACACTTCAATGGATCAGAATGGAGTAGTGAAATAGTCCCGTGGATATGAGAATTTAGTACATGATGAAGATGTCATCTCAAGTCTGTGGAGAAAACATGGTTCTTTTAATTAGTGATATTGTGACAACTGACTAGTTTTTTAGGGGACAACATTTGGATTTCTATATCATTCCTGGACCAAATAAATTTCACATGGATCAATGATTTAAATATTTAAAAATAGAATTAAATATAAAAACTACTAATCATAAGTCGATATTTTTGTAATGTAATCTCCTTTGGCTTTTCTGTATTTGCCATTAAAGAAGTATATTTCATCAAGACAAGGACTGTCTTTACTTCGGTCTCCATTGCATCCCTGATACCTGGCTTAGTATCAGACACACCCAGAAAAAAATTGTCAAATTAATTATTTGCCACATATGATGATTAGATACTATTGTTTTTTACAGTGGGACTGCATATCTATTTGTCCTGTTTAAAACACTTATGGCTAGGAAGGAATCTAGGAGCAGATCCTCACCATTTGTGCGCAAAAGATCAATGAAAAAGACTAAATATGTCCTGAGGTAGATTGTTGGGGCAAATGAGACTTGGGTAGGCTTCTTACCACTCAGCAAGTTACTCTGCAAACTTCAACAAGAGTCAGCTCTGCTGAATTAATAAAGTGTTGTCATACTGAGGTTTTGCCTTTTCTATCCCCATCAGATTAAATGAGGGCTTATAAGGCAAACCAGAAATCATTCTAGATGCTGATCTATCTACACCTGAGCATCACTCTTTTGTTATCACAAACATTGGTCTTTGCAAGGTAGTGTGGTCCCAAGTTCCCAGCATTCCCCCATCAAAGGAGATCTCTAGTGAGATTGTCCAATATGACATTCTCTTGATGATCATCTGCCATGGAGTTCATTCAATACGGTAGAGCAGAACATATTGACAATTATTGCTATTATTATTGGCTAAATTTCCTGAAGATGCATCAGAATGACAAATGCAGAAAGCAGCAGCTCCTCTCACACCATGACTGCTAAAGCAGAGTCACCCGGTGTTTCAACACCATTAGCTGTAGTGGGTAGAGCATGAGATTTGGACCAAGACATATCCAAACCCTAATTTAGATACATACTAGATACATACTAGAGCCCTAAGGGGTTTTTCCCTGTTTGAAATGCTATGTCCAAGACTTGTCCCTCCTGGTTAGTTCACTGCTGACTCAGGATACAAGGAACCTCAGACATTGTAAGACCACCTCCTGGTTTGGTCCCCACCCACTTACCCGAGCCCTGCCTCTGCCCTTGAGCCAGGATCATGGGGAGGGGAGCAGTGTTAAGAGAGTCAGACATATAATGATAAACTGGCTCAAGCCCATTCAGGAAAAAACCAAGTCATCTAAAGGAGGATTTATGTGGGAAACAAGTTATTAAAATTAACCAGAATGGAGGGATAAACTACAGAGTTGGTAGAAAAGAGAGGAAAGAACATAAGCAAAAGCTGAAAGGGTGAGTGATTTGAGGCCTAGATCCTTCCATCAGATCTGGAATCAAGTGGGAGAGCAAATAAACCTAAAAAAATTTGTAGTAATGTGGCCATGGAGATTTGCAAAAAGCAATTCAGCTAGCTTCTGTGATGAGAGAAAGAGAGAGAGAAAAATCTCCAGGAAGGCCATCTATGGACTAGGAAAGAGATAAAAAGGAAGAGAAAATTTTTGGAGCCCAATATAGGAGAGAGAAAAGGGAAAAGTAGAAGAAAAGGGGGAAATCAGATAAGACATTTTGAAGAAAGATAGAATTAATTTCTTCTTAGAGGGGCTGGCCTGGTGGTGTAGTGAAGTTCACGCACTCCGCTTTGGCGGCCCAAGGTTTGGAGGTTCAGATCCCGGGCATGGACATACACACCGCTCATGAAGCCATGCTGTGGTGGCGTCCCACATACGAAACAGAGGAAGATTGGCACAGGTGTTAGCTCAGGGCCAATCTTCCTCACCAAAAAAAAAAATTTATTCTTAGAATCTTTTCTTTTGTGTAAAGTCTTAGTGGGGAATTGCCAAAGGGATGAGTGTTTCACTTGCTTTACAAGGTGCCTTGTACTGTGCCCCAGGCACACAACCCCTTATAAAGGACACTTCCCCTTCTTCATGGCTGACTCCTTCAATATGAGCCCCCTGAATTCAGGCAACTCACCCTGAGTTGCAGTGAAGGCTACATAATGCCATTTTTTCACTTCAATGCCTATGAGTCCCTCAAGATTATGGCTGAATGTTGGGCAATTATTGATAGAATGCAAAGTCAGCCATTTCCTTCTTCACTTCATTTATTCCATCAGCCAGTCAGTGAATCATTCAATATGTATTAAGCATCTACAGTGCCCTTGCCTTCAAGAGGTGAGGGAGCTTCCACCCTCAAGAAGTCTGCCCTCCAGGTACCCAGCTGCTTTCCTGTCTGGAGAGAGGAGAATACCATCCTCACCCTCCTGGAAGATGGTTCCCCCAGCTCTTCTTTAACATTCCTTCTCTCAAGAACTTCTCCCATCCAGTGTCCCTCCTCTCCCATCCAAACTTGCTCTGAGAAAAGAATTTGATCTCCTGGGGAAGAGGAAGTGTTTTAGGAACAGTAGGGCTTTTCCACACCCTCCAATCACTCCAAGTAGCCTCCTCCTTTTACCATTAAGTCAGTCTCATTCTTAGATCCTTCACCTGCTGCTTTGCGGGATCTGCCTTTTAGCCAGTGGTACCATCTGACATGAACTCTGACATCCTTAATATCAATCAAAATCACGTTTTAGTTGAAAGGATCACCTTGGCCTACCTTACTGGATCCCCAGTTTCAACAATATTACCTAAGAGCATTAGCTACTCGTTCACTGCCACAATAATTCAATCAGCTGGTTCTCAGAGGCCAGGGCTCTGAAGGAATGAGCAGGGGACAGGCATGTTTTGTAAGATAGGGAGCATGACAGAGAGGATGGGATGGGGTAAGACACTTGGAGATGAGTCTGATACCAGAGCACTTGGTGCTGGGAGTAGACACTTGGAGTCTCACTGAAAGGGAGAGAGAGAAAAGATTAAGTAAACCTTAGAATCAAGATGAAATTTGCCTACCTCTGAACCTCTCTGAGCTTCTCCTCAGTGCAGTTTGGAAAAATCCAAAGTCAAACCAGATCCTATAAACTCTACCTAAGCAGGAATTGCTGCCTGGCCCCCTCCTCTGTGTCATTGGAATTGGTATAGAGCCAAAACAAATTCTGAGATAGTTAGAAAATGAAAACTTATTGAATCCCATATCCATGGTTGTCATCTTGCTCAAAGGCCTCCCAGAGTTTAGGATGTCATTATATGTCAATAATTTTATTGAGGCCTTCTAGTAAATTAGAAAAGATGTTTCACAAATAGCACATGCACGCATACATTTGAAATTCAGAAATTGATAGAAGTCAGTCACACATGCGATGGGTCTCAAATCCCTTTACCTGAAAAAAAGGTCCAAGTAGCTGCCAGGGCCACTGCTCACTGCTCACAGAGGCCCCGAAGGGCACAGGTGTCAAGCTTCTCAGAAGTGGGTGTACCAGAAAGAAAGGTGGAGATGGGGAGAGGGGAACCCCATGCTCTGAGACCAGCAATAGCCAATGAAAACATAATGCAAGCCACATGTGAAATTTAAATTTTCTAGTAACCACATTTGAAAACTAAAGAAACAGGGTGAAATTAAGTTTAATAATGTATTCTTTTTAACCAACATATCAAAAAAAATGATCATTTCAACAGGTGATCTAAATATAATCAAAATATAAAATTAATGAATCATTTTACACTCTTTTTTTCATACTACGTCTTTGAAGCTCACTGTGTATTTTATACCTACAGCACATCTCAATCCGACTAGGCATATTTCAAGCACTCAGTAGCCACAAGTGGCCAGTGGCTATTTATTGGACATCACAGATTTCTAGACTATTCTTGTTACAGGCTATTCACAAGAGAAGAAAGGCAGCCAGGAGGCCCAGGCTCATGTGGCAGAGTCTGTGACAAGCGAGAGTGGATTTGCCAGGCACACCAGTGGCTCTCAGCCTCTTTTGAGGTGACACACTGATGTGTCACTATCAGTTCTGAGATATATTGTGAGTAATTTGTTACTAATAGCTCAAAGTACCAACACTTGCAAACAATTTAGAGAGGAATTTCAAGATTACCTATCTCATTCACTTGCATTATGACATTCTTCCTTGAGTGGGAAGGAAAAGGGTGTATTTATGTCACCGTAGCAGAAATTGTGTATAACCCTTGCATATGCCCATGGGGGTGTGTCACTCACACG
This sequence comes from Diceros bicornis minor, assembly GCF_020826845.1. Taxonomy (NCBI): domain Eukaryota; kingdom Metazoa; phylum Chordata; class Mammalia; order Perissodactyla; family Rhinocerotidae; genus Diceros; species Diceros bicornis. The sequence continues at coordinate 11,803,012 of NC_080742.1, read as the reverse complement.
AACACCATCATCTATATCTTGTTGCCGGAAAAAATAGACAAGTACAAAGATTTTCTAGTAAGTGCAGCACTTACTATAACGCCTTACACAAAGCAGGTTCTTGATAAATATGAAGTAAATAAAAGCCCAACCCTGAGCTGATCCCTAGCCTGCTGGCTTTGCCCATTTTACCACATTCTGCAATAAAATCACTGCGTGCACTGAGTCTGATCCCCAAGGTTCCTTTCTGCCATAAAATTATAGGATTCTTGATGTTCTTACAGGTCCCGGGGTTCTAAAAAGCAAAGACACAATTCAAATGGTAGTATTTCAGATACTTTATGGACAACATATTTTCGAACATTTAGGGCTTTCCATGTCCCTTAATTCTTGCTACTCAAAGTGTGGCCCTCAGACCAACAGCACTGTCATCATCGTGGAACTTGTCAGAAATACAGAATTTCAGGCCCCAACCCAGACCCACTGAATCAAAACAGTCACTTTACCAAGATACCCAGGAAACTCCTAGGCATATTCAAATTGAGAAGCAGTGCCTTAATCATACCTCATGGGTGCTCACAGGAGTTGACTATGCTCAGAACAGGCCTTTCTCTCCTGCCCATCCGAGTAATCAGCCTGTTCTAGCTATGTTTCTTCTAGAAATGTATGCAGTTACACAGTATATAACAATGAGAATACACAAACTTGGAAACCACCGCCAGGCCTGGGACTGTCCGGCTCTCTCAAATCATCGCAAGTCTGAGGCAGCCCCTCCAACCAGGCCTCAGCGTTTGGGGGAGTAGGCCACCATCTGCCATATCCCCACTCTGGCTACTATGGAATAGACCCTATAAAATTTGAAGGGAAATTCAAGTGTCCTTTCCCCCCCAAGCCAGTAACTGCAGCCTGCTGCCTTTCGTGCTGCTCTCCTGACTTGCTGACGCCCTTCCAGGTCCTGCAGCATCCTCCATTGCATCCAGGGGCTCGACTGAATTCAGGACCCCTGAGACCACTCCAGTTCATAGTGACACAAAGCCAGACACCAGGCTGTTGGGTAGGCCGATAAAAATGTGACAATTTCTTATTCGAAATCCCATAGTTATTATCTGGAGTCCTCTGACAGCTGAAGAGAGATAAAAATCAAATAGACATGAGCACAAACTCACTCTTTTTAGGCAGGACCTGTGTGATAAGTACAGCTGCTGAAGGGACACACAATTACAGAAGGCAGCCAGACCTCAAATCATCATCTGTGGGGCTTAAAAGAGAGGACATAGAAAGTATAAAATTTTTCTTCTAGGATGATAGAAATAGAAAACCACCATTAGACAAGTCACAATAATACCTGTTGCAAGCAAAAGCTCTCTTTGATTACTAAAATTAGCGGGCAAAAGTAGGCTAAGAAAATATTTACATAGCTTCAATGTATCTTTGCACAAGACACTAATTAATTACAAAGAGGAAAATGGCAACTTGACAGTGGAGACACCCGGCAGACACAATCTTAACTGAGTGACCAAAGTTAGCATCATTTACAAAGTATGACACACACACATCATTCATGCCCTGGCATGATGCACAGAGGAGAGCGCATCTCTTCTATTTTTGCCAAAAATGTACAACTTCAACCTAATCATTTGTGATATTGTGGTATAAGAAGAAATATATACATATTTGGTCCTTGTCCTGGTTCCTGGCACAGAGCTCCTAAAATCCTTGTAATTTCCTGAGTGATGGGGGTGAAAGCAGCATCTTTTATTCATAATGAGCCTCTTTCAACCACACCTGAGATTATGCTAATGTGATGACTCTACGTGGGCCCCTAGATAGTGTCAGGAGGGAGCTGGTTGCCAGAAGACCAACCATGTGATTGGAGGGTTGGAATTTTCAGCTCCATCCCCTGACTTCCAGGCCCAGGACGGGGAGGAGAGGAGCTGAAGATTGAGTTCAACCACCAATGGGCAGTGATTTAACAAATCATGCCTACATAATGGAACCTCCATAAATACCCTAAATAGTGAGGTTTGGGGAACTTCTAGGTTGGTGAACACCTCAAAGTGCTGAGGAGGGCGGCATGCTCAAAGGCGACACAGAAGCTCTGCATCTCCCATCCCCCACCCCCAATATCTTGCCCCATGCATCTCTTCCATTTGCATCGCGTCCTTTATAATAAACCAGGAATAGTAAGTAAGGCACTCCAAAGTGCCTTCTGGAGTTCTGTGAGCCTTTCTAGCAAATTATCAAACCCAAGGAGAGGGTTATGAGCCCCCAAATTTGTAGCCAAGTCAAATAGAAGTGTGGGTCCCCTGGGCACTCATTACCTGTGACTGATGTCTGAAATGGGAGGCAGTCTTGTGGGACTGAGTGTCTGAAATGGGAGGCAGTCTTGTGGGACTGAGTCCTTAACTTGTGGGGTCTGCCACTAACTACCCAGAGTTGAATTTAGTCATTGGGTGCCCAGCTGGTGTCCAGAGAGTTGGAGAATTGGTTGGTGTAGGGAGAAAAACCCCACATATTCGGTATCAGAAGCATTCTGTGAATAGAAACAGATCTTAGAATCACGACGAACCCAAATTGAGGGACAGTCTACAAAATAACTGGCCAGCACTTTTTGAAAGTGTCAAGGTTGTAAGACACAAAGAAAGGTTGAGGGATTCTCTCCAATTGGAGAACATGAAGGAGGATATTAGGAGACATGAGAACTGAATACACTTGGGATCCTAGTCTGATCCTGGACCAATAGATATGACACTGGTGGGAAAACTGGTGAAATTCAAATAAGGCATTTGGATTGGTTAAGAATGTTATGCCCGTGTGTTAATTTCCTCATTTTGATATTTGTACCCTGGCTATGTACAATGAATAGGGCAAGCCAAGTGAAGGGTTTATAGGAACTCTACTATTTTCTTTTGTAGCTTTTCTGTATGTCTAAAATTATTTCAAAATAAAAAACTAAAAAAGCGCTTCTTCAAACACCTCCAAAGCATGCTGGTGTGACATCATGAAAACCCTATGGACTTTAGAGCCAAACAAATTTGGCTTTGAATTCAGGCTCTGTCACTTGTTGTCTCCGTGAGCCTTTCAGGGCCTCAGTTCCCCCATCTGCCAAATAATCCCAACTTTGTAGCATTGTTGCGAGAACTTGGGACAATGTGTATAAACCATGGAGCACAGTGGTCGTCACAGAATTTGGTGCTCAAAAAATGTTAATTGTTGGTTCTTAATAAATATATTTTAATGGTTCACGAATGCTGACCAAATAAAGCCCATATTTCTAAACATGAGTTTCCAGCCCCTCCGCAGCTGTCCCAAACTGCCTCAGCCTCATCTTCCCAAGGCACCCAGGGCCCAGCTATCCTAGTCTGCTCCTCACCCCTCAACACACCCTGCGTTCACTCCTTCATGTGCTCACACCATTCCCTCTGGATGCAGTCTCTGTCCCCAGGAGGGTCATAGGTACAAAACAGGCAACATGGTCAGCCAGTGACCGGAGTTTGAGTACAGCTTCATCAAGGACTTGGTGACCTTCAACAAATCCTCCCCTTCCTGTGTCTCCATGTCGAAACTGAAACCTCCATAAACTCGGACAGCTATAATAATACCTACCTCAAAGCATGGGAGGATCAATGGAGTCTGTGAAAGTGCTGTGTAAAATGCAAGCGCATTTGAATAAATGTTAACTGGAACCTAAACGTTCTCAACCTTGACTGCCAATGAAAATAACCTAAGGAGTTGTTTTTCTTTTAACACTAATGCCTTGATGCCAGCCTGAGAGTTGCTTTTTTTTTTTAAGCTGCCCAGGGGATCCTAAGATGAAGTGAAGCCAGAGTGAACTACTGATCTTAACTTAGTGGTTCTCAAAGTGTGTCGAGACCAGCACCATTAGCATCACTTGGGAACTTGTTAGATAGGCAAATTTTCAAGCCCCACCCTGGATCCACTGAATTAGAATGTCTGTGAGTGGAGCTTTGACATACCCCCAGATGATTCGGAGGCACTGCTAAAGGTTGAGAATGTCTGTTTGTAACTGATTTTAATCTTCACCTGACAAAATCTTGCTTCTGCATCATGGTCCAGCCCAAACGTCACCCTCTCTGCAAGGCCTTCTTACCTTCCAGTCAGAGTCTTTGTGCCCAGCCTCTAGGAGCCTGTCTTACTGTGGTACCATTTCTCTTATAACGTTTATCGAAGTGTGACTTCTCATTGGATGTTTATGTCACAATCTTTCCTAAGATCTTGGGAGCTATTCAGGGGCAGAGTCCATATTTGTATCCTAATCCTCAAAGTACAGGTCACAGTGTGCTGTGTGTGGAAGCTGCTTAAAAAATGTTGGAGAGACCTCTTTAAATCTCATTGAGGAAAGAGTTACAGTTGTGTGAGGACTGATATAAAGAAAAAGAAAAAGAAGAAATCTAAGTATGTAAAAGAAAAAAAAATGTAATATCTAAAATACCCTTCCTCATACAGTAGCTAATATGGAGCGCTTACTACATCCCAAGGCCTGATCTAACTGCTTTACATGGATTAGCTCATTTAAACCTCACAACAGTCCTATGTGGTAGCTGTTATTATTATCACTATCACTATTTTACCCATATGGCAACTGAAGCACAGAGAGGTTAAGCAACTTGCCCAAGATCACACAGCTTATAAGTGGCAGTCAGAATTTGAATTCAGGTAATCTGGCTCACCATCTGGGCTCCTCACTACTCCGTGCTACTACCATTTGTATAGCAATGTGTTGTTATTGATTCATTGATAGTAACGTCAATAGGCCTGCCTTCTGTTTTACCTATAGAAACTACAGGTAAAACTCAACCATTAGCCTTTCCTTATCCAATTTTCCTTAAAATTATGACAGTATTAATGGTAGATAGTTCTATAATGCTTTCGGTGTGCTAGTTCTCTTCCAAGTGCTTCAGAAATAAATTTATTTAATTCTTAACAATCTTATGAATAGTACTGTTATCATCTCCCATTTCACATATAACTGAAGCACAGAGAGGTTAAGGAACACGCACAGGTCACACAAATTGTGAATAGTAGAGCAAGATCTGAACCCAGGTCTGCCTCTTGACTGCCGCTCTAGAGCCTTCTTTGTAAGGGTGTTTAGGAGACATGGTCAGAGAACTGAATTTTTTGTTGTTTTTATTGTATTATCACATCTGTCATGTGAGAAATAGCTTGTCAATAAATAGAAGGCACTTAGAACAGAGCCTAATATGTAGAAACGACTGTGTTAACTGACAGTTTTATTATTTTGCAGTTTTAGATAGTCCAAATGGCTTATCAGATCACAAATCTGGCCTCACGAGCTCCATTTGAAAATCGGGCTATCATGACCTTTTTCCTGTGGGGTCTCAAGTAACCAAGGCCACAGCTGGCTCTGCCTGGAGAGGAGGCAAGCCCACTTTTGCTTTTTCTTCCCAGATTTCCTGTTGGGAATGATATGGAGTCACATGTTGTGTAAAGAAACTGAAGCCAGGAATTACGTTTTGCCAAGTGTGGTCATGGGAAGCAGAGCAAGTGCCTTTAGCACAGTGTAAACAGAGAGTTGAACAACTGGCATAGATCAGGGTATACCAAGGCACGTGTGGTCAGCCACCTTCCATGTGAAATACCCACTGCAGTCCACGCTCTAACACTCCGCCCCACGAATGATTAACTAAGGCCAAGAAGGCAAGGCCATCTGAGCATCAACAATGTCAGAGTGGGCAGCTCTCTACAGAGCATGCATCTGCCATCACACTCCAAGCTCTAGGGAGGCTGGCTTGCCCAATTTTATTCACATGGAGTATCCTGCCAAATCTCAGCACCCGATCCTTTCTTAAATGCATCAACTTGGTGATGGATTGGCTGACCAAATACCCAGACCCCCCTGCCCCTCACTCACCGTCCTCTCAACCAACAATGGTTGATTTTCACTTGCCAAAGAGAAAGAGTCCCAACTTCTACCATTCCACTGGTGCCGGTTGAAACTTCCAGCTTTTTGGTTGGTCCTTAATCTTCCCTAGGCTGAGAGAACTCTCTCAGCTATTTGTCTGTTGCCCACCTCCCCATGCCCATTTATCCCACTTCCAAATCTGCATACCTACCTGTAAAACATTTCATCCACAGGAACGTGGTCTTCTGAACAGAAGCATGAACCTCCCTTTCTCCAGTCCATTGAAAAGACTCCTGGGAAACGAGTTACAGGGTATGGACACTATAGGAAACTTTCCAACCCAGCACTTTAGTTGAGAATTTAGAACAATGATTCTCAACCCTGGCAGCTAATCAGGATTTTATGGGGAGATTTTTTAAAAATACAGATGTTCTGGTTCAAGATGGTGACATAGGAGGCTCTTGTCACATCAGGCAAACAAGAAAAACCCAAATCAAAATGAGTAGGAGGGGCTGAGACACAATCTGACCACAAACCTTATCCCTGGTGCAGTGACATACAATTAAGGGGAAACTCACAACTCCCAGCTTCTCTCTGCAGAGTGAAGGGTTTGGACTCACCCAACATCTGGCACCCCAACTTTTAAGACTTCCACCAGAGGGTGGGGCCCCCAAAACACCCAGCTCTAAAGCCAGCGGGCTTGTTCCCACAAGGCTATAGCAAACAAACAGGCTCCCGAGGCCTTGCATTGGCTATCGCCCCAGGGGATGCAGGGGACAGATGCAGCAGACTGAAATACCCACTTCCCAATCTTTCCATACAAGAGGTCTATTCATTTATCTTAAATGATGGAGCAGGAGGGTCAGGCTCCTAATTTAACGCAAATCTAGGGGCCAACTGCAATCCTCTCCAGAGACCAGGGAGGCTGGTGGGCACCAGCTTCTCACTCTCCCTCTTTCTAGCTCCAGGTTGCTGGTATCTCTGTGAAAAGATCTTGTGCACACATCTGATACCCCAGCTTTTGCAGCTGCCACCCAGGGGATGCACCCCTTGATCACCTGGCTCTGGTAGCCACTGGGGCCTGTGTTTGCACCTGCAACAGGATTGTAGCAAACAGAGAAACAATTCTTAAATGGCTACCCACCCAGGGCTCAGCACAGAGGCAGCAATCAGAAATGCCCAATTCCCAGTCTTTTCACAAAAGAGGCCTATTTGCACATCTTAAAAGCTACAGCCTGAGAGTCAGGCTTCTAATTTACCATACATTTAGGGGCTGACTGCAATTCTCTCCTGAGACCAGAGAGGCTGGCAGGCACCGTCTTGGTGCTCTCCTTCTGCCCTCCTGCAGGTCACTGGTATCCCCCTAAAAGGCACTTGAATACGTCTGGCACCCTGGCTTCTGCAGTTGCCGCCCAGAGAACACAGGCCTTGATAGCCTGGCTCTGGTGGCCAGCAGAGCTTACATTCACCAGTCCCCCAGGACTGTAACAAACAAAGAAACAGTTCTTAACTGGCTATACCCCCAGGGGTCAGTGCAAAGGGAGTGGAAACCATTTCCCAGTCTTCTGAAAAAGGTCTATTTGCATACTTTAAATGTTGCTGCCTGAGGGTCTGGCTTCCAAACAGCCTCGGTCTAGGTACTGACTGAGATCCTCCCCCTTGGGACACTCACAGGTCTTGGCGTACCCTCAACTACTAGGAGGCACTAAGAACAAAGAAGGCAGCTTGGGCAATCACAAAGATATGAGAGACAATCACAAAGGCTTGAGAGCTAGAGCTGGGCTGAATGATAAGTTTCATCACCTACAAGGGACCACTCCTTCAAGATGAGGAGAGGGGGCTATTTTATTTAATGCACAGAAACCAACACAAAGACTCAAGGAAAATGAAGAAACAAAGGAATATGTTTCAAACATAAGAACAAGATAAAACTTCAGAAACAGACCTTAATGAAACAGAGATAAGTGATTTACCTGATAAAGAGTTTAAAATCATGGTCATAATGATGCTTACCAAGGTCGGGAGAATAATATGTGAACAAAATGAGAATTTCAACAAAGAGAGAGAAAACATAAGAAAGTACCAAACAGAAATCACAGAGCTGAAGAATTCAATAACTGAACTAAAAAAAATTCAACAGAGGGATTCAACAGCAGAACAGATGAAATGGAAGCAAGGATCAGCAAACTTGAAGACAGGGCAGTGGAATTCATCCAATCAGAGGAGCAAAAGAGGAAAAAAGAATGAAAAAAGTGAAGATAGCTTAAGGGACTTACGGGTCTCCAACAGGTAGACCAATACAGGCATTAGTGGGGTCCCAGAAGGAGAAGAGAGAAAGGAGTACAAATTTTATTCGAAGATGTAATGGATGAAAAATTCTGTAACCTGGGGAAATAAACATATATCCATATCCAGGAAGTCCAAAAAATTCCAAAAAAGATGAATCCAAAGAGACCTACTCTGAGATATGTTATAATTAAAATGTCAAAAGTTAAAGACAAGGAGAGAATCTTAAAAGCAGCAAGAGAAAAACAGCTTATTATGTTTTATAAGGGAACCCTCATAAAATTTTTCAGCAGAAACTTTGCAGGCCAGAAGGGAATGGCACAATATATTCAAAATGCTAGAAGAAAATAAACTTCCAACCAAGAATACTTTACCCAGCAAAACTGTCCTTCAGAATTGAAGGAGAGATAAACAGTTTTCCAGACAAGGAAAAGCTAAAGGATTTCTTCACCACAAGACTGGCCTTACAAGAAATGTTAAAGGGATTTCTTCAAGCTGAAACAAAAGGATGCTAATTAGTAACAGGAAAACATATGAAAGTATAAATCTCACAGGTAAAGGTAACTATATAAATTCAGAATACTCTAATGTTGTAATGGTGGTGGGTAAATCACATGAAGCTAATATGAAGGTTAAAAGACAAAAGTATTTTTGAAAAACCTATAACTATGTAATTTGATAAGGTATACACAAGATAAAAACATGTAAATTGTGACATCAAAAAGATAACATGTGGGCCAGCCCTGATGGCCTAGGGGTTAAAGTTCGGCATGTTCCACTTTGGCAGCCCAGGTTCCAAACCCGGGAGTGGAACCACACCACTTGTCTGTCAGTAGCCATGCTGTGGCAGTGGTTCACAAAAAAGAACTAGAAGGACTTACAACCAGAATATATAACTATGTATTGGGGCTTTGGGGAGAAAAAAAAAAGAGAGGAAAGATTGGCAACAGATGTTAGCTCCAGGCAAATCATTCCCAGCAAAAAAAAAAAATTTGAAAAAAAAGGGAAAATGTGGGGAGGGGAGTAAAAATGTAGAGCCTTAGAATGTGTTTGAACTTAAGTAGTTATCAGCTTAAAATAGACTCTTATAAATATAAGATGTTTTATATAAGCCTCATAGTAACCACAAAACAAAAACCTATAATAGATACACAAAAGATAAAAAGAAAGGAATCTAAGCATACCGCTACAGATAATCATCAAATCACAAGGGAAAAGAGAAGAAGAAAGGAACAAAGGAATTACAAAACAGCCAGAAAGCAATTAATAAAATGGCAATAGTAAGTCCATACCTATCAATAATTACTTTAAATGTAAATGCAATAAGTTCTCCAATTAAAAAACATCAAATGGCTGAAGGGATAAAAAACCAAAACCTAACTATATGCTGCCTACAAGAGACTCACTTAAGCTTAATGGACACTCATAGGCTGAAAGTGAAGAGATGGAAAAAGATATTCCATGCAAATGGAAACCAAAAGGAAGCAGGAGTAGCTATATTTATATCAGACAAAATTGACTTTAAGACAAAGACTGTAATAAGAGACAAAGAAGGTCATTATATAAAGATAAAGGGGTCAATCCAACAAGAAGATATAACATTTGTAAATATTTATGCACCCAACATAGGGGCATCTAAATATATAAAGCAAATATTAACAGACCTAAAGGGAGAAATAGACAGCAAAATAATAATACTAGGGAACTTCAATAACCCACTTTCAACAAGGGATAAATCATCCAGACTGAAAATCAAGAAGGAAACATTGTGCTTAAATGACACATTAGACCAAAAGGACTTAAGAGACATATACAGAACATTCCACCCAAAAGCAGCAGAATACACATTCTTCTCAAGCATACATGGAACATTCTCCAGGATAGATCATATGTTAGGCCACAAAACAAGTCTTAATAAATGTAAGAAGATGAAAAGGAAATATATATATTCTATATTCTCTCTATATATTGGTATAAGTACAGACACATAGATCAATGGAACAGAATACAGAGCCAAGATAAACCTACCCATATATAGTCAATGAATTTATGACAAAGGAGCCAAAAATATACAATAGGGAAAGGACAGTGTCTTCATAAAGTGGGGTTGGAAAAATTGGACAGCCACATGGAAAGGAATGAAACTGGACCCCTATCTTACACCATACACAAAAGTCAATTCCAAATGGATTAAAGACCTGAATGTGAAACCTGAAACCATAAAACTTCTAGAAAAAAACATTGAGGTTAAACTCTTTGACATTGATCTTGGCAATGACCTTTTGGATTTGACATCAAAAGCAAAGGAAGCAAATGCAAAAATAAAGACTACATCAAACTAAAAATCTTCTGCATAGCAAAGGAAATTATCAAAACAATGAAAAGGCAACCTACAGAATGGGAGGAAATATTTGCAAACGTTATATCTGATAAGGGGGTAATATCCAAAATGTACTCATACAACTTGATAGCAAAAAAAAAAAAAAATACAATTAAAAACAGGGCAGAGGAACCAAATAGACATTTTTCCAAAGAAGACTTTCCAATGGCCAACAGGTCCATGAAAAGGTGCTCAACATCACTAAACAGGGAAATGCAAATCAAAACCAGAATGAGACATCACCCTACACTTGTTAGAATGGCTATCATCAGACACACAAGAGATAACAAATGCTTCTGAGGGTGTAGAGAAAAAAGAACCCTTGTGCACTGCCGGTGTGAATGTAAATTGATGTAGCCACTATGGAAAGCAGTATAGAGGTTCCTCAAAAAATTAAAAATACAACTACTGTATGATCCAGCAATTTCACTTCTGGATATATATTCAAAGGAAGCAAAATTACTATCTTGAAAAGGTACCTGTACCCCATGTTCACTGCAGCATTATTTACAAAATCTGAGATATGGAAACCTCCGAAGTATCCATCAACAGATAAACAGATAAAGAAAATGTGATACACATACACACAGGATTATTATTCAGCCATAAAAAAGAAAGAAATCCTGCCATTTGCAATAACATGGATGGACCTTGAGGGCATCATGCTAAGTGAAATAAGTCAAACAGAGAAATACAAATACTGTATGATCTCATATGTGGATCTAAAAAAATCGAACTCATAGATACAGAGAGCAGATTGGTGTTTGCCAGTGGCAGGGTGTAGGGTGTGGGAGAAATTGGTGAATGTACAAACTTCCAGTTATAAGACACATAAGTCCTGAGGATGTAATGTATGGCATGGTGATTATAGTTAACAGTAATATAGTATATTTGAAAGTTACTAATAGAGTAGATCTTAAAAGTTCTCATCACAACAAAAAAAAATTGTAACTATGTGAAGTGATTGATATTAACCAAACTTATTGTGGAAATCATTTTTCAATATATACATATATCAAATCATTATGCTGTACACCATGGACTGATACAATGTTATATGTCAATTCTATCTAAATAAAACTAGAAAAAAGTACAGATGATCCAGTCCCCAAACCAATTAAAACAGAACCTCTGGGATGGGAGATCTTTGGTACAGCCAGGGCTGAGAACCTCTGATAGATATAGGACCACTGTCCTTTAGAGGTGGAAGGGAGCTTAAAGACTTGGTGCTTACAAAGACTTAAAGACCATAGCATAACGCTGGGCCTGGTGGTCCGCTTAGTCTCTGGGGTTGGAATAAGGGAAAGGGCATCTTGTAGGCAGAATATTATGGACTAGACTTTGTCTGGCATCTGTGGCTATATTTATGTAGAAAGTCTTCTGCCATGGGGCTATGGTTAATTAACCAGGCCTTGATTGGCCAGGTTCTGAGATGTGTCTGTTAAGAACATATGTTTATTGGTTTGCGGTTGTTTGTTTCTTTTAAAGATAGGAAGACCAGAAAATATTTACAAAGAGAAGGAGAATTAGGGACAGACCCAAAATACTAGCAAGTCTCATAATACCAAAAAAATAAAATAAAATTCCAAAGAACAAACTTAATTTTACTCAATTTACTCAATAAAATTAAAGAAAATTTGACTAAAGATACTATGTTCCTTGATGGTAAGTCAAAATAGGTAAAAAGGGCAATTTTCCTAAAATTAGTTGATAAGTTTGAGGACTTTCCAGTCAAAATCATAACGAGATAACAAAAGTATGCAGCTGTACTAAGTGATTTTAAAGTTCATTTGGAAAAATGAATAGGAAAGAATCGTAAGAAAATACTGAAAAAGAAAAAAGAGCAAGGAGAGTGAGTTTGTTGTGCCAATTTTTAATGTGTATTCTACGTCCTCAACAATTAAAATTATGTTGTACCAGTGAAAGAATAGGCATTACAATGGAACAGAATACAAAGCTGTGAAACAAAACCTAGTGTATCCAATAGTAGGACAAAGATGGCCTTTAAAATCAGTTGAAACATAAACAATAATTTTTAAAATATATTGGGACAATTAGTTAAATATTTGAAAACAATTTTTAATTTCTTTCTCAAGCCATCCACTAAAGTAAAAATAAATGAGTTGTAGAATAAGTTATACTTAAAAAAAACTATCAAAAACAATAAAAATGACTAAAAGATTTAAGCATACTCTAACAAAAAAAGATATATGAATGGCGAATGAGTACATGAAAAAGTGCTCAACATTAGTCACTAGCAAAATGCAAACTAAAACCACAAAGCTACCACCCACCAAAATGGCTAAAATTAAAAAATTGACAACACCAAATGTCGGCAGAGATTTAGAGCAACTGGAACTCTCATCTGTTGTTGGTGGAAGTATAAAATAATACAATCATTTTTTTTTAATGGCAGTTTCTTATAAAACCAAGCATATACTTACCCAATAGTTCATCAATTCTACTTCTGGGTATTTGCCCAAGAGAAAAAATCCTTGTCCAGTATTCTCCTTATAAGTAGCTTTGCCTAGATATCTCTGCTGCAAGCATTTTCACCACATTTTCACAGCATAACCAACTGATTGTAAGACAATTTTGCTGTAAAAGATCAAATAACAAAAAATAAAAGAGGGACAATAAAAAGGGCATAATGAAACATGAAAAATGAACAAAATTAAAAACATTATATTGTGAAATACAAAATATTTGAATACATTTAATATGTCTGTAGTTTCTTGGCAATACTGCACAAATAACTGATTTTATTTTGTGGTTTGCCTTTGAAGTCTTTCTTTCATAGTATTACACATTTTCTTTTTTTGCTTGTTGATTCATCTCCTCATTTGGCATACATCACACTTTTTCTTTTTTGTTAAAATTTCTTCAATGTGAGAGGTATCAGTTTCCAAACACCAGGATGCATATTTGTAATTGAGCTTCGCATTGCTGTGTGAAAGCCTTCCACACTGTTGTTTGTTCTTGGCGTGCTGTTACATGTCTGTTGATAGATATTTCGAAGTTCTATGGGAAATGTGGAGCTAAGATTTATATAATATAACAATGGGAGTAAATGTCATCCAGTTATCTTTTATGGCAAAATTGCCTTATAGCAAATTAGTTATGCAGCAAAAATATTTGATGCTTACAGTGAGAGTACCTGGAACCAATAAAAACACATGCCCACAAAAAGACTTGTGCAAGAATTTTTATGTCAGCTTTATTTATAAGAGCCAAGAACTGAAATCTGGTGTTCATGAATTGAGCAATAGCGATAATCAATACAACGGAATATTAGCAATGAAAAGAATAAACTACTAATACTAAAAAAAGCAAGCTGAGTGAAAGAAGCCTTACATAAAAAATTGCATGCTGAATAATTCCATTATATGAAGATTTAGAACAGGTAGAACTAATCTATGATAAAAAAAATCAGAACACTGGTTGGGAAGGGGTATGATAGGTCATGTTAACATTCCTTTTCTTGATAGGGGTTTGGGTTACACAAGTGTGTGCATTTGTTAAAATTCAGCAAAAGTACATTTCAAATTTGTGCAATTTCTTGTATGTAAATTTTTAAAATTAAAAAAAATTTTAAATTTAAAAAAACAAGCAAATAATAAACTCTACTTTATGACATTCGTGCTGAAGTATTTAGGGAGAAGTATATTGATGTTTGCAATTTACTTTGAAATGCATCAAAAAATAAGACGAATTGATAGACAGAGACATATGAAGAGGTAGATATTTGGTAAAGAAAATATAATAGTAAAATATCATAATGGGCAGAATAATGGTCCCCAAAATATGTCCACATCCTAATTCCCAATTGAATATTAAGTTTGTGAATATTAAGGTTACAGATGGAATTAAGTTGGCTAATCAGTTGATCTTGAGATGGGGAGATTATTCTGGATTATCCAAGTGGGCCCAATGTAATCACAAGGGTCATAAAAAGTGGAAGAGGAAGGCAGAAAGGGAGAGTCAGAGGGAGAGGTGACTATGGAAGAAGGTTCAGAGAGATGTCAGTTGCTGGCTTTGAAGCTGGAGGAAGGCAGGCATCAGCCAAGGAATGTAGCAGCGTTTAAACGTCTGTATATAAAAAATATGATTAACAATTAAAAGGAAAGTGACAAACTAGGAAAATACTTTGCAAATTTTTAACAGAAGTATAATATCTTTAATACATTAAGAAATTTTTCAAATGAGTTTGAAAAAAGAAAATCCTAATAGAAGAAAGATTGAAAAAACAGAAACAAAATCACACAGTCAATAATCTTGTAAAAAAATATTTGCCCCTTATCAGTTCTCAAATATAAGCAAATTAAAACGGCAATTAAACAAGGTCTTGGCAACAATTTACTTTGATTATAATACACAATGTGGACAAAGACACAGTGAAGGTGTAGACTCATGTATTCCTATAGGAGTAAAAAATATTCAGGCTTCCTGAAGCATACTTTTGTAGTATTAAGGGTCTTAAACATGTTCATTCTCTGTGAATTGAATATTCAACTTTTAGAGATTTTATAGGGAGATATGGAAAAAAGGTTTTAAATATATTCATTGAAGCATTGTTTGTAATTCAAAACACTGGAAACAATCTAAACATTTAACAATAGAAGGATGATTATGTTTCATATATAAAATGGAAAACTATGCTACCATTAACAGTAACATTTTTGTGAATATTTAATGACAGAAAATGATACTGCTGACTGAAAAGCAGAATATAGAACCATAAACAATGTAATCCCATTTTTGTTTAAACTATGTGTACACATAATATATGCTTGAAAGGTCATACACCTAATTGCAAGCTGTGGTTATTTCTGGGTGATGGAGCTAAGAGTTTCTTTTATTTTCTTTTTAACACCTTATGCAATATTAGTCTACTACACCAGAGTGTAAGCTCCTTGTGGGTAGGAACTATGTCTTGCTCACCATTGAGTATCTTCAGCTTCTTACAGTGCCTGGCATAGGAAGGGTGCCCAACAAAACTTTAAGGACTTAAAGATTGAATAGTTTTTCTTACCAAATTTTGTGTAATCAGAATTTTTATAATCAAATCGTTTTCGTTAAAACACGAGTATCTTCCTTTTTTTAAAAAAAGGAAAAACGGTAAGACAAAACACAGCTAGATTTATGAGTAAAAATTTAGCACAATTCAAATGCCCAGTATTATGTCTTTAAGATTATGTTTTTAAAGAATATTTGGTGACCACTGGAAAATGATTATAATAATAAGGAAAAATTAGAAAATGAAATTGTACATATAATATGATCTCTATATGTGAAAAAAAAATCACATAGAGAAAAGACTTAAAATATAAGAATATTAACAGCAGTTGTTTCTGGATACTGGAATTATTGGAATTATTTTTTTCGTTCTTTATCCCTTACCTCCTTTCCAAATTTCCTAAATTAAGAACATACTATTAACATAGTCATAAAATGTTTAGGTTAAACTTTTAAAAAATAAAATACGAGAAGGAAGAGGCAGCAAAATGTAGTAGGTGAGAGCAAGAGCCTGGAACCAGACTGTCTGGGTTCAAACCTGGCTCTTGCCAGCCACGACCTTGGGCAAATGGCTCAGCTCTGTTTCCTTTTCTGTAAAATGAGGAAGATAATAGAACCTACCTCATAAAGCCATTATCATGGTTTCTGTTACTTTATTTAAATAAAGTAATACGGATTTAGCACTCAAAACAGCCTCTGGCACATAATAAAGACTATAACATGTTTGTTAAATGAAGTAACTAATGAATGGAGTCTCTGGAGAATGGAAAGAGAACAGCGTGGCAACCATATTTCTTTTCATCCTTTCCTCCTTATCTTACTTTCTTTTCTCCCCCCTTCCTTTATTTTGTCCCCCCAAGGTTCCTTTCCTTTGTGGGGAGGACATGTGTGCAGGAAAGAGAGGACAACATATTATCTAAGTAGAAAAATTGAGACAGCATCAAACTCAGAACTTAATGATTGGACAGAATATTTGAAATCAGAAATAACACGCTCAAGTTTCTGTGTGTGGTTGTAATAAGGATTTTTTGGGAGGGAGAGAGAGAAGGAGATGAGCCAGGAGAAGGTCAGAGACTCAGGTCTTCACATCTCAGTCACATCACACTCCCATGAGTCAGCCTAGCCTGGATCTTTCCAACAGAAGCTATGAGGGAGGCTGCAGGAAAAGGGATGTGGCAGCCTCCTCCACCAGGCAGCACTTTTACTAAGAGCAGGTTGTGTGTGGGCTGGGGAAGTCCTAACCAGTCCCTTTCAGCCCTTTGGGCCCTACACTATTTACCAAGTGTCCTGTGGCTTCTCTATACCCAGGTTATACCTCGTCTAACCCAGTGCAGAGGACCCCAGGTTAGTTCCCCATCAGGGCAGCAGCTCCACTATTTTCCCTCTAAAATGCCACCAGCACTTGGAAAAAATGAAAACATGTCTCGTATTGGTTCATTTTTAGAGAGCTACCATTTCCTTTCTCTGTAATAAAGTGTAAGCCAGCATTATTCTCAACAGTCATACTTGCTGCGTCTATTTTATTTTATTTTTTGTGTGTGTGAGGGAGATCAGCCCTGAGCTAACATCCGTGCTAATCCTCCTCTTTTTGCTGAGGAAGACCAGCTCTGAGGTAACATCTATTGCCAATCCTCCTCCTTTTTTTCCCCCAAAGCCCCAGTAGATAGTTGTATGTCATAGTTGCACATCCTTCTAGTTGCTGTATGTGGGACGCGGCCTCAGCATGGCTAGAGAAGCGGTGCATCAGTGCGCCCAGGATCCGGGCCCAGGCCGCCAGTAGTGGAGCGAGCACACTTAACCGCTAAACCACAGGGCCGGCCCGCTGTGTCTATTTTAAACATTCTCTTTCAAAGGGTTAACCATAAATTAATTAAATTAAAGAAAAAAGAAGATGTGAGTGAAATCAGCAGTCACACAACCTCTCTAGGGAAATCTCAGACAGCTGGGAATAAGCAAATTAACCTGAAAATCAGTTATACCGGGAGTACTAAGGTACTTTCTCTTTTCTACCTTTTCGGATTACATCAAAATCCTGGCTTCAGACCAGAGTTGCAGAATCCTTGTACGCTAGTGGGCTTGGAACCTATTGCAAATAAATCACATCATTCCCTTTCCTAAAAGTGAAACCAGTGGGCACAGCGTCTCCCAAGAACACAAACACTCGGCTTACAGAGACTTGACATCAAGATGAAGGCTTTCCAGACACTGAGTCTGACTAGTCCCCTCTTTTTACTGTTTATTTAATTAAGATTACAGTTTGGATCTAATCTGAACACTTGCCAGACCATTTTTACCAGAGCTCTTATTATTTTATTTTTTTTGTGAGGAAGATCAGCCCCGAGCTAACATCCATACCAATCCTCCTCTTTTTGCTGAGGAAGACTGGCCCTAGGCTAACATCTGTGCCCATCTTCCTCCACTTTTTTATACGGGACACCACCACAGCTTGGCCTGACAAGTGGTGCATCGGTGCGCGCCCGAGATCCAGACCCCGGGCCACCAGCAGCCAAGCGCGCGCACTTAACCGCTATGCCGGGGGGCAGGCCCTACCAGAGCACTTAAACCCACCTTCCTCTGGGTCCTTTGAGAAGGACTTAGGGGCTCGTAATGGGATCCATCATACTTGGACCAAAAAGGTGGTAGTCGCTGCCCTGCAATCCCTAAGGGGAAGCAGGAAACTCACCTGGGATAAGTGAACAGACAGCCAAGCGTTAGAAAGTACACAGCTCACTTTGGGATCAGGGAAATTTTGAACAAGAAGTGAGTCCAGTTCAGTGACTTCTCCAATGCAGTTCCCAAAAGCAAGATTCTGGTATTGAAGGAAGTAAATTATATTAAAAATTTAAAAGTTAATACCTTAGAGACAGGCACCTCCACACCCTAAGGATTCCTGGTATAAGGGGGAACGTTTATCGATCCTGACTGACTCTATTCATAGAAGACTCGCCCTAAACTGTTCGGGGAAAATTGAGAACAAGAGAGTGCTCCAGAGGGATAAGTTTGGGAGGGTCGGGGTGGAGGGGGTCCAGATGGGGACGCGTGTGTGTAACCTGATAATTGCTTCGCGCCATAACAATTCGCGCCATAAAATGTAACTGTTTAAATGTTTTAAATTAGCCAATCATGTAAGACCGCGCCAACCTTTTCCCTCTTTATGCTTCCGAATCCTATAAAAGAGCTTGCCCCTTAAGGTTCGGGGTCGACCCCTCTGTCTCCTGCGAGAGATACGTGTCGACCCGGAGCTCCGCTTAATAAAACCTCGTGCATTTGCATCAAGCTCGGTCTCCTGTGTCTGTGGGTCCGCGCCTTCCCGAGACTGGAGTTGGATTTCCTTTTTGGAATCCTACAGTATAAAAAGGGGAAAGCTGGTATGCCACTCCCTTTGGGGTGGCATAACTGTAACTCACAGAGTGGACTGGGGAGGCCCAGGCACAGAGAGCCAGAGTGGGTGGTATCCTGGAGCAGGTTGACTTTGGGTGTTGAATGGGATCAAGAGCTGTGGGGCTGAGCGGAGTTGGGTGTGTGTGCCAAGCATGTCACACCCAGCATGGCATGTAGTAAGTACATGAATGAACTAATTAGTTAATTAAGCTTAATTAAGCTTTAATCCACACTTTTGATTTCCCAGCAGTGGGTATGGCTCAGGAGACTTGGGTTTTGTCTATTGAGGGAAACGTCTTACAAACCAATGTATAAATCTGATTCTTAGCCAGTAGGGAGGGTGTTAGTCTAGAGAAAAAAGATACATTTTATTTTGTTGGCCTTCTTGACTCATCCCATTTTAGCTAAAGGCAACAATTAAAAGTTTTTTTGGTGACCCATGTCGTAGTTTTGGATTGCCTAGGAACTCAAAATTGTAGACTGAAAGTTGTAGTTGTCATTTACCATGTTTCTGTGAAAGCACTACTGAGATTGATGGCTAGAACTTAGGCAGAATTTTGCATCCTTCCGCTAATATTGTTCCCACAGTTAGTCAACCCACCATCAGAGCACACGACTCTAAACACCAACCAACAGCATCAGCACCACCACCACCTCGATTTTTCATCAAGATAACCCTACAGAGTTAACCAAGTCTTCCTTCTGGTACTTACAACCCCAATCACTCATCTGCTAGCTGATACAGGTAGATAAAACAAGGATGCCCTGGTGCTGTTAGCTAGGGAGACAGCAGGCCAGAAACTCTATGTTGTCAATTTGCCCACATGAGTGGACTGAGGAGACTGATTCACCAGAGTCTGACATACAGTGGCCCATCATTTATTTCTTCTTAGAGAAAACACAAGTGCCCAGTGGGCAGGATGCCTATGACAGCTGTCAGAGTCTTCTCCCCACAGAGAAATCTATTTGGAGAGAAGGCTTACAATCAGGAGGTTATTGAATAAGCATCAAGTCTAAGCAAGAGTGGTTGTCTTCAGGGTATTAATGATGGGTGCCCTCAAGTTTTGTCAGACAGACTACTGCCTTCCTTTCCACTATGGGCACATTCCAACAAACATTCCAACAAATATGTGAGTGCCCTGGAGAGTCAGGGCTTCTCCCCTCGCTCAGTGTTGAAGCTACACTGCCACATTCTATCTTCCGACCTTCTTCTCCAGATTCCACGGACACAAGTCTTCTACTGAGATATTCTAGCTCATGCAATTTGGTCTCCGCTACCTTAATTCTTACATCTTTTCAGTTACCAATTTCTTCAGGGGGTTACTTTTACTGATCATTGATTTCATCTCTCATATGTAGGTTCTTCCTAATTTCAGTCCAGAGAATAAGTTTAAGTTCTTATTTACTACTTTGCTCTCTTTTAATTATCTCTGCATCAAAAAATATATCAAAATTTGCTGTGATGTAATGTGGGACCCCTTACACAACTGTCCATGGTAGCGTTAAGTGAGGATAAGAGGGACTCAATCCTTTGGCTACGTAATTAAACACCTTAATTCAGAATTCACTATCCAACAATTTTTCCTTTAGCCACCACACACTTGTGTAGTCCTTTCCTTAAGTTTGATTACAATAACCAGTAACAATAAGCTAACTTATTGTTATATAAGCTATAACAATAAGCTAACTTAAATTAGCTTAAAAGAGGATTTCTCGGAAAGATAACTCTCACAGAAATTAATATGACCAGGCTGAAAGTGAACTGGAGCTGGAATTGGAAGTGGGTCCTTAGATTGTTCTCGCCATTTCTGAGTGGTTTGATAGTCTTTCATCTCTTTCTGATGATCAAAGGCTGTGTGGTCACCTCATCCTGCATCTTCCTCTCCTCTAACCTCAGTCGGTTTCCTTTATCGCGTATGGCCCAAGATAACCCTACAGCTCCATGTTTCAAAAATAATTTAAGATGGATATCAAGATGTTTATATAAATGAGGGGCAAAATAGGACTAAAATAAATATGGCAAAGCTAGTCAATGGGATTGAGGTATAAATATGGCTCTGAATTTACAGAATTTTGTCTTAGATAAGGATTTTTTAAATCTGCTATTTGATTTTTTATGCATATACATATTGAATTCACTTTCTAGGGCTGCTGTAACAAATCGTCACCAACTGGGGGCTTAAAACAACAGAAATTTTTTGTCTCACAGTTCTGGAGGCTAGAAGCATGAAATCAAGGCGCTAACAGGGCCATGCTCCCTCTGAAAGCCATAGGGGAATCCTTCCTTGCCTCTTCCTAGCTTTTGATGGTTTGTCAGCAATCTTGGGCATTCCTTGGCTTGTAGATGCGTCACTCCAATTCCCTGTCTTCACATGGCCTTCTCTCTGTGTGTCTTCATATCATCTTCTCTCTGTGTGTCTGACTCTGTGTCCAAGTTTCCTCTTCTTACATGGACATCAGTCATATTGGATTAAGGCTCACTCTAATGACCTCATTTTGATTTGATTACCTAAGACCCTATTTCCAATAAGGTCACATTCTGAGGTACTAGGGGATAGGATGTCAACATATCTTCTTTTAGGGGAAACAATTTAATCCATAAAACACACACATATATATATAATTTTATATAAAGGCATAAATATGACCATATGCATAGATTTTATTTTTAGTGAACTTTTATTGTCTTTTACCTTTTTTTTTTTACTTGGCTCTGTCCCTCCCTTCTATCTCCACCAACATGTGGTATTATGGCTCTTTCTGCCAGTCTAAGTGTAAAATGGTGTGTTTTATTGTTAACTTTAATCTGCCTTTCTCTGATAACTAGTGAATTTGAACCTTTCATATGTTTATTGGCTTGTTGGCCATTTGAATTTATTCTTCACTGAATTGTTCATTTGCATCCTTTGAGCATTTTTCTTTCTCTCATTTTGTCTTTTTCTCATCAAATTTAAGAATTTGTATTATATATAAACTTTGTCACTTGTGTTACAAATCTACAAGTGTTCCTTATCATTTTAAAAATCAAATATAACTATATTTTCCTTTATACCTTCTGGTCTTGGTTTTAAATACTCTCTCCTACCCCTAGAATGTACATGTAGCCTACCAGATTTTTAAACAATACCTTCATTGTTGTATTTTTTACATTTAAATATTTAATCTATTTGAAATGGATTTTTCCATATAGTATAAGGTAGGAGTTCATGTTCGTTTTCTTCCAAATGCAGAGCTGGTACTATCAACTATATATTACATCTTTTATCCATTGTTATGTGTTAAATTCTCATTCATATTGGGATTTGTATCTGGCTCTTTCTAGCAGCCAATTCAGAGAGGAAACACAAAAGACTGGAAGGGTCACTGACATTTTAGCCATGGTAGCTTTTGGGTGGTGACAATTTAGGTGACAATTATTCTTCATTTTGCTTGGCTGTGTATTTTGATTTTTCCTTTAACAAGCATGTGTTACTGGTGTAACGAAAACAGATAAAGGGGAAAAAACAGTAAACACAACTAGTTTCATCATTCATAGTGTCCTAGGACAAAAACCAACTGCAAGTAGGGAGCAGCACTACTATTCCTGGAACAGACACCTGAGAAGGGTTTCCCCAGGGACACACACATATCTAATTGGGTTGTTCCTGGGAGACCCTGGAAAATCTCCTTAAAGACTAGCTTGCCCCGAGGTGGGGCTGATTAACTTTGGGGAAGTCCTTTCGTTTGGCCAGCTCATTGTGAAGTAGGTTGTGAGGTGGTGATTTCCAGTGTGACTGGCAGTTCTCACGTGTTCCAGCGCAATGAGTTTAATGGATTGGAAGAGCAGGTTGCTCTGAGCTGATGCAATAATTACCAGGCCTGAGTGTTCTGTCTGAATGTGTGAAATGATGCAATAATTGCCTGTGCTGAATTACTGGCAGGAACTTAAATGCTTAAAACAGTACTTTGAATCGGTGATTAGAGAGCACATTCAAATTATGTGAAGGTGACCAGATCTCCATAACCCCAGGGCACAGCATCTGTCCCTGAGTGATAAGGGTCAGTTAAAGCCATAAAATCTCCATAAAACAGTCCTAGGGCGCTAAAGTTTCAGAGTCCGGGTTGACAACTGCCTAAAATAATGATAGCTAGTTGGGTCTCCTCCCAGTGCAAAATGACCACCAGTATCACAGCCCAAATTAACCCGGACTGACTCCCCAGGCTTCTCCACCCCAGGCCATGGTGCCTCACCCTAGAGAAGGTCAGTGTGAGGGCTGGGCCAAAACCTTCTACACTTCCCTGCAAGGCCTGGGACTTGGAGGGGAGGGGTGCCTGCAAATACAAGCTCATGCAGGAATTCTAGTTCCTGTAGGAGGAACCCTCAGAGTTGTGAATAGTTTCTCCAAGCCTGCTTATGGTAAGTGCAGCATCGTGTTTTTTGGCACCACTTCTTACACTTTGGCCCCTAAATCAACAATAAAAATCTCAATAAAGCTCCCATAGCTCTTTTAACTTAGAGAAATAAAATAGACCTTGCCAGTGTACCTTCCAAGACAAATTGGCCAGGAGATCAGTGCCTTGTTAAATACTGGGAGGTGTCTTCCAAAAATTGTAACTTTGGTTTTGGAATCATTTGTATTGAATCCATTATTTATCTCAGAAATGGATGATAAGATCAAAAGGGCTTTAGATTCCCTTCTAGGTGGCTGCTTCCAAATTATTTTTACTTCCAATCATGTAAAGAGGCTGGCCAGGTTTTTTCACTTGTTTGTTATCGGTTTTGATACGAGCTCAACACAAGGTTGACATGAGGGAAGCCATATTGTAGAAAAGAAACCCTATTGTAACTTTGAATGACATTTGATTAACTAACCCAGACATGCTCTGTAGATTTTAGGGTCCCTCCCAGCTGCTATAAGTTGATAACTTTGTTCTTTTGAGTTCCTTAAGAATGTGATGACCCCCCAGGCAGAGAGTCTATGCTGATAGCCATCATGAATGACAATTGAAAGATCAGGGTATAGGGCGTTGCTCCGTTGCTCCGTCTCTGATGCATATCCAGTAAAACAAAAGACCATCAGGAACTCAGATCAGAACTAAGGTTCGGATGTCTGCCCACAGACCAGATGCCTCCCCCACTCGGACACCAGCCCTGTGTATAACTGGCCTGTAGTCTTTGTTCTGTAAGATGGTTCTTTGGGACAGTATTTGGCCATCTTCCCCCTTGCTAGCAAGCTGTAATAAAGTCCTTTCTCTCTACCTCCTTGCCTCTTGACTATTGGCATGTCCTGCGGGGGGCAGACAACTCCCCCATGGGTGGTAACAGTTTTTGGGGTTTTTTTGCTTTTTCTATTTTTTTTCCCTCTGTCGTGCTTGGTTGTTTATTTGCTACTGGACAGTCTTTATCAAATCCAGCACTTGAAGCTTGAGTCCCAGATGTGACAGACCAGATTGCAGATAAAACAAGCTTTAAATGATTAGCAATACCTCTGATAGCAGGTGAGAAGAGAAATTTCCTCCTCAAGACACATGAAGTGGGCTTGTATAAAGTTTGGATGTGGCAGCAGGGCACCAAAGAGGTTCGTAAATCTCTGGGTTCCTAATGTCCTATGAGCACAGCCTCTCCTCCAGGATTGGGAACTCAGGGTCTTGCAAGGTAGACCTTCCAACTTGGGAGAATTCAGATTTTCCTGATGTTATGGGATAAAGCAATCCAGTTGCCAGTGTTCTCAGCTCCCCCACCCCCACCCCACACAGGCTTGCTCTGTCCCCTCCACAGTCCTACCTGTCAGACCGGTTCTTCAGTTGGGTGTATGAGAATCAGGTGGAAAGGCAGAGGAGGGGGGAAGTCTTTAAGTTGAGGAGTGTGGTGTTGAGGGAGGCTGTGGTGTGTAGGAGGGTGGAACTGGATAGAATAACAGAGAACTTTAAGAAGTGTTGCTGAAGACTTCTGCATGGCCCTCATGTGGAAAACGTGTGGGAAGGGCTTCATTTACTCTGACCTGTCTTGGAGACACAGAGAGCATCTGCTCTTTTAACCTGTCACCCATTCCCCCTTCTTCAATTAAGCAGCCTGATTTTCTTTTTGGGGGGAGGTCACCTCACTCCCAGGCTATGAGGTTTGGGCGAGGGAGCCCTTGGCTCCTACTCCTCCACCCTCATTTTAGCGGCAGCCTGTGACTCCGGCTCAGCCAATCAGCACCATTCTCCAAGGTCATAGAGTTTAGTTCAGCGAAAGTCAATACCTGGAGTGTACTAGAGCCGCTGTGAATGAGGCTGCTCTCATCCAAGGGGTGGCTAACGCTGAGCTACAGGGTATAACTGGGATGCCAGTGGCTCCCTTCTCCACTGCAAGAGTTGACTGAAGTCACTCTATTCCTGGCTTCTTCAGTCATTATGAAGTTCCTCCTTTCTTGTCTTGATCAGCTCATTTGTGCTGGGGTTCTGTCCTCATTCAGTGCTATTGACCACAAGGCTTAGGGGACTGAGTCACATGAGTGTAAATACACTTCTTGCAGCTTTCTCTCAGTGACACTAACCCCTTGGAACCAACAGAATAAATTTCTCCCCTCAGACAGGTGACTCCTGTCAGTTTCTCTTTCCAGCACTCTCTTCTTCAGTCTAACACTCCCAGTTCCTTTATACGTTTATGGTATTGACTCAAAGAACATGAAGGTGAAAGATCAGATGGCAAGTTCTCTCCTCAAAAGGGTGTGGGGTTCCTTATTGCTGAGTTGCTTTTCTTCTCTTTGGGAAAATGAGGTCTAGTCAAAGCTCCACTGTTGACTTAAAAAAGGGCATACTAAGCAAGCAGGGCCACACGAGGCACTAAATTACAGGTTCCTACCTGCAGGTCACATCCGCAGGACCCAAGTCATCTACTACTTATATATAAGTTTGCCAATAAAGTACTTTAAAAATAATTTTCTGTAACTTAGAAAAGATTAAAGTTTTCTCTTGAATAATAGTGCTCTCACCTGCTGGCCTTCTGCTCTCCCCTCTTAAGAGGGGAAGGAAGGAGAGGGTGTGCCCAGGGTTATAGCCGGCAGGCCAACAAAGGACCGAACAATCCTCCATCATTTGTGCCATGGCACAACAAGGTAGGGACCACTGTACTGGGCTAGAAGCCCCTCAAGGAGGGGATTGGGTTCTATTTGCCCTTATGTTTGCAGAGCCCGGTCAGGGCCTGGCAATCATAGGTGCTCAATAGATGAATAATAAATGAATGATGAACACACAGATGAATGAACAAGTGTGTGCATACTTAGGGTAACCAGGAGAACAACGTGATGAGAGCAAGGTCACCTTGGGTCACAGGAGAAGGTGGCAGTAGATGATAGAGAGGAGTCAGAGAATAAAGGGCCCTAACATCAGGCAAGAGCGCTGGTACAGAACAGCCTGTAGGGTGGCAGGACAACAGAACTGAGGCATCAGGATACCGGTACCCTAATCCCAGTTCAACCACTAACTCACTCTGTCACTTCCCCTGGAAAGGCTTCAGTCTCCTCTCAGGCAAGACAAGTGAATCATAATGTGGGTTTCTTTCCCATCTAAAATTGAGATCTAAGACTTGCGGGCATCTAGGAGAACATGGAGAACCATTGGCGCATCGCAGCCCCGTGCCATATGACGCTTCCCTGTATACTTTCTGGCACATGGTGCCCCTCTGCTTAGTCTTTGCCCTCCAGCCTGACCATTTTCAAAGTTAAAGACTTTATCATATTTCTTATGTGCATTCATGATGCTTAGCATAGCAATAAACGGAGGATCACAAACTGGCAGCCCATGAGCTCCATCCAGCCTGCAAAGGTATTCAGTTTAGCCAGTTTTATAAAGGGTGTAGCAGGCAGAATAATGGCTTCCCAAAGACATTCACATGCTAATCCCCAGAATCTGTAATACTACACCACATAAGGCAAAGACGATTTTGTAGAAGTGATTAAGTTAAAATTTTTTAAATAGCAAGATTATCCTGGATTATTCGGGTGGGCCCAGTGTAATCACAAGGATACTTAGAAAATGGAAGATGAAGGCAGAGAGTCAGAACCAGAGAGATGGCATCATGAGAAAGACTCTACTGGCTGTTGCTGTCTTTGAAGATGGAGGAAGGGGACCATGAGCCAAAGGATGCAGGTGGCCTCTAGAAGCGGAAAACAAATTTTCCCTTAGAGCCTCCAGAAGAAACACAGCCCTGCCAACACCTTGACTGTAGCCCAGTGAGATCCATTTCAGACTTCTAACCTTCAGAAGTGTAAGATAAATTTGTATTGTTTTAAGTCACTAAATTTGTAGTAATTTGTGTTGATGTGAATAATCCATAATCAATCTATGAATAAAAATTGGGGTGAGTTTGTTACGAGACAGGTCTGAGGACTATAGCCTGGGGCCTTCCTTCTTCAAGGAAGGAAGGGCATCAAAGAAGTGGGATGTACAGAGTGGTTATATACCGTCTTGGAACAAAGAACATACATCACATATGACAGGAATGTCTCTTTTACAATAGTCATAAGATTGCTTTGCTGGCACAGCAGGTCAGTAATTAATCCTTTAGTTTTTAGGAAGAGATGCTTATCCTTAAGGGAATGCCAATATGGGGGAAGATACATCCTTATCTTTAAGGGCATCATTCTTGCCTTTGGGCCATCGTAAACGTTTAAAGCAGATGTGCAATGCATGCTCAGCAGGCCACGTCAGGCCCTTTTGGAAAAACAAGTTCAGGCCGAATTAGTTTTAAACTAAATGGCTTCCTCATATACTCCATATATCCTATTGTTTTTCATTTACTTATCATTTGTTATAGCAACAATAGGAAACTAATACAAGAGGTAAATCTGAATGCCTTAGGCGGAGCAGGCACTCTCCAAGTCAGGCTCACTACTTCTGATTGTTCACCAATAGGCTTGCTTTGCTCATTTGTGCTACATTTGTGACCCCTGGTCGAGCCATAGTCATCACTCAAGTTACCAAGTGGATAACAAGAACACAGGGCTGGGTATCAGAAGAAGATTGTGGCCCTTAACTCTTCCAGTAACCAGTGACGGGACTGTGGATCTGTTAGTTGACCTCATTCGCTCTCCCTTTCCTTGTCTGTAAAATCAAGGGGTTACACCATACTGTCACTAAAGACTTTTTCTAGTCTAGAGTGTCATGGTTCTATTACTGACTAGTGATGGTCACTACCCTAACACCATCATATAATTTGGGTTTCCATGCTGCAGTGGCTATTGCTACCCTGGTGGTTGGGACCAGAGTAGTCCCCAGCATCTTCTCTGGCCACACTGGTGGCAGCAGTCAGCAAACATTCACGAGTATCTGCCCCGTTCTTCCTCTGGGAAGAATGAGGACTCGGACCTCAGTCCCTGAACTTGGCCTATGGATGCAGTGATAGAAAAGGCCAGCGACCAGATCTAGATTCTCTGCAGCAGCAGAGACATTATTTTTGTTAAAGGCAACTAATAACTTGTCGATATATTATTTTAACAAATTCTGTTTGTTGTTCTAAAACAGCCAAGGAATGAGAATTCTTCCATTGTCTGCCCCTCTGCTTTTCAATCTCGCCTATACTCTGACACATTCCAAGGTATGGATATTGACCCTGTAAGTATTGATTATTGCTTTTCCTCCTTCATAGTAGAAAAAATAGTAGTACGTATTTAAAAATGAGCAATGGTTTAACTTTTTTCTCCACTGGAGTTAGAACAGGGAAGGAAAGTTGAGAGAAAAAAACAGAACATGGGATACAATAGGTGATGGGACAGTGGGTAAGCATGTCCCCCAACTCAGGTCAAGGCATCAACTTGACGTTTCCCACTCAGAGCAAGTTTTTATCTTAGGGAGAGAGAAGTGTGATGGGGTGGGGCTTGATTGAATTCCTAGATAAGAGCTTTGCCTGATAAAGAAGTTTTTTAAGTGATCTTGATTTTCCAATTTGTAAAATTATATCTCATAGAAAGAAAAAAATATCCCTTTACTGTCATGAAAAATTTCCCAGGAAGTAAAAATTAGTTAGATTCTAGTTCAATGGGAATCATTTAGGATGCAACTCTCCAGTCCATAAGGGGATCACCAGATTTCCTGCCGAGGGGCAATTGTGAAGAAATGTGAATTGCAAGTTCCTAGAGATGCAACTCACAGCATCAGAAGAAAGGACAATCTAATCTTCTTACCTTGTGCCCCTACAAGTTTCTCCAGGGAGAAAACTTGGAGGAGAAAAGAGGAGTTCATAGCCCCAAACATTTTTCATCATTATCGCAGTAGGGGGTCAATCTGCCATCTGTAAACCCAGATTATAAAATACACATGACTGTCTTTATTGTTTTTGATTTGAATGAATATCTGACTGATGCCTACATTCCACTGTACTGGTAGAAAATGTTACCTTAAGGTTCCTTCCATTGCCTACGTGAAGTGCCATAGTTCCAGGATCCTACAAAGTCTCGACCTGTCCAGATTGGAATGTCCAGGCGGCCGCTGAGACATCTACTGTCCAGGTCCACATGCGGCCATGGTCTGGTGAATCTCTGCTGCTTGTATCCCACACTTGGGGCACAGAATTCTTTGACCAGGCTGCCCATGGCCCTTCTGCCTGGATGCACCATGCACCACTCCTCTGGGG
The DNA here is from genome assembly GCF_020826845.1 of Diceros bicornis minor. Taxonomy (NCBI): domain Eukaryota; kingdom Metazoa; phylum Chordata; class Mammalia; order Perissodactyla; family Rhinocerotidae; genus Diceros; species Diceros bicornis. The sequence continues at coordinate 11,773,492 of NC_080742.1, read as the reverse complement.
TCCTGTTGCCCCCCAAGGTATTCCCCATGGCCTCATCTCTGCTGTGCCTGGACACACAGTCCTCTCCCCTCTCCCTCCTAACTCTGGAGGGAGTGGTCTTTTCTCAGTGTGACAGTGAAGCTCCAAACTAAACTTGGTTCCTTCTAGATATTCTATTTATATCAGCAAATCCTGTTCTCCCTCTTAATTCTTCCCAGACCCCCAGGAATCAGGCTTTTGGGGAACAAAAGCTAGAAAGACTTGTGGATCACTTCTGCTTTCCAGCCTGCTTCCACCTCTTGAGGCAAGAAGCATGGAATAGACTGTCAGCTTGAATGAAGGCAGAAAATACACAGAGGAAAAAAACAATACCTCAAAATATTATCTAGCCACACTAGGTACTCTTTATAAACAGTACCCCAGAAAAGGGTGCTTACTCTCACCTCTTCAAAGAGAAGTGTGCTGTGAACACACCTTCTTAGTGCTTCTCATCACTTTCCCAGCACCAAGAACACAAAAGAGGGACTCAATAAATGTGTCTTCCTTTGATTGAATTTAAAAGCTTTCTGGTCAAAGAGCTAAATTCCTCTTCTCCTGTATTTTACTGTTTTATTCTATAACAAACTAAAAGAACCTCTCATCTCCTTTGTCAAGGTTCAAAATTCTACACACTGTGTCAAGATTTCACCTTCATTGCTCTTGAGCTACAAATGTCTGCTCATTGTGTTTGATTTTTTTCCATTTTAATAATGTTTTTATTTAACCTGATATAAAAATTATCATTTCAACAAGTAATCAATGAAAAATTATGAGATGTTTTACATTCTTTTTTCTTTTTTGGTATTAAGTCTTTGTAATCTTGTGTGTATTCAACTTACGGCACATCTCAATGCAGACTAGCCACATGTAGTTGGTGGCTACTTCAAGTGTTTTTTTAAACGCTGGCAGCCTGAGAAATTGATCTTGTGTTATCTTGCTTAAGCTAATGTAAAAAGTACAGTGCTTTGAGTTTGGCCAAAATGGCTCAGAAATAGAATAAGTATCAACTATTTGGCACAGCCACATCAGTGAGCCTCCTGTTACAGGAATGCTGGGATGGAGGAAGGCCACAATAAGTAAAAATAGGAATTTCTAACTGCAATATCTTCATTTGTATTTTACATAGAGCTTTCAGAACACCAAGTGGAAGGTGTCAGGGAATTCACAGTTCAGTCAGAGAGAAGGTGCAAATTCTGAAGTACTCTGCACAGAAAGATTTACAAATGGATTGTTTCAAAATTGCATTGGTCAATCAATTGTTTGGAATTTGAAACAGTTTTTTTTTTCCCAAAAAACATTATAAACAATGGTTTGCTTTCCAGGCAAGTCCAGAGATACTATGGTTAAAACAAAACAGGAAAACAAAGCTTTTTGTTTCTCTTAATGCCATTTTAATAGAGAAGAAAAGCTAAGAAAGTGGTAGCTTCAGTCATATTTGTTTTATTTTATTTGAAATCTGAAGAAATATATCGGATTTTTCAAAGGTTTTAGACATTTAGGGAATTAACTTCTTTTATTATGTTCATTTTTACTTTCTTCTTTATTCTTAATGCTATAGTATTATTGCCAATAATCTTAGGGGTATCAGCTACAATCATAGCCAATGGAGATAGGGCTTAAAAACAGAGGAAAAAGAATGAGAAAATTTTGAGAGAAACTGAGATAACTTAGCAGGAAATTAAAGAGAAATGGGAAAGAGAAAAGGATTAAAAGTGAGGAGTGTGCTTGTGATAAAGAGGTTACCTGAGGTGCAGTTATTGGAGTTGAGAAATGAAGAAGACGTGCAAAATTACTCTGAGAAGGAGGCAGGACAGAAGTGTGCAGAAATCAAAATCCACATGTCTTCAGGGGCCAGGCTGGTAAATGGAAGAAGCGGTCTGGGTATGAAAGAATAGGAAATAGTGGGGACCATGGCAATCTGGAGAGTTTCAGGAAATTCTAATTTAATTTTTTGTAAAACATCAGTGTGAAGCAAAGCAAATACATATGCAAGCTGAGTTTTGTCCATTGGTCACCTTTCAGAATCTTGGGAAAAGAGATTAACAACAGGAGATCAGGAGTCAGACTGCCTGGGTTTATATCCCAGTTTCATCACTTAGTGGTTCTGTGACTTCACTTTCCTCGTCTGTATAGTGATTTTTCCGACTTCATAGGATTGTTGTGAAGATTAAGATAACACGGGTGAGGTGCTTTGCATAGGGCCCAGCATGCCTCTAACAAGTGCTCAGTAAGCATCCACTAGAACGTAATCCCCTGGTCAGTCTCTTGCTGTGTCCCCAGAGCCTACCATAGTGTCTGGCACATAGTAGGTACTCACTAAATATTTGGTAGATGACTGAATAGATGGATGAAGGGAAGAGAAGGAATTATAGGGAAGAGATTCAGAGTCATAAAGTTCTCCACACCAACTATGAGACAGCTCAGGGTAGAGAGATTGCTAAGCTATGTTTTAGGGAGTATAGCATATAATGATTTCATGAACTCAAAAACTTTGAGAACTACAATGCAGTGAGTCTTTCTTCTGGTCTGTGATGGTTAATTTTATGTGTCAACTTGACCAAGCCATGGGATGCCTAGATATCTGATTAAACATTATTTCTGGGTGTGTCTATGGAGGATGTTTCTGGGTAGACTAGCACTTGAATCGGTAGACTGACTAAAGTAGATTGCCCTCTCCAAGGTGGGTGGGCATCATCCAATCTGTTGAGGGCCTGAATAAAACAAAAAAGGTGGAGGAAGGTTGAATTCGTTCTCTGCTTGACTGCATGAACTGGAACATCAATCTTCTCCTGCCCTCAGTGCTCCTGGTTCTCAGGCCCTTAGACTCAGACTGGAATTTATAGCATGAGCTGTCTGGCTCTCAAGCCTTTGAACTACACTACCAGCTTTCCTGGGTCTCCGGTTTGCACATGGCAGATGGTGGGCTTCTCAGCCTCCATAATCATGTGAGCCAATACCTTGTAATACATATTTCTAAATTTTTATTTACTTGATACATACACACACACACACACACACACACACACACACATATCCCACTGGTTTCTCTGGAGAATTCTGACTAATATACAGTCCTACCCTTTCATTTTACAAATAAGGAAACCAAGATCCAAAAAGACTAAGCTAGGTGTGCAAACTAGGTAGCCATAAATGAGAAACTGCTTCAAAATGCTGTTTTGCATGAGGGAAATGCAAATCAAAACCACAATGAGATATCACCCCACACCACTTAGAATGGCTACTATCAAAAAGACAAGAAATAAGTGTGGCCAAGGATGTGGAGAAAAGTGAACCTTTGTGCACTGTTGGTGGGAATGTAAATTGGTGCAGCCACTATGGAAAACAGTATAGAGGTTCCTCAAAAAATTAAAAATAGAACTATCATATGACCCAGAAATTCTACTTCTCGGTATTTACCTGAAGAAAACAAAAACATTAACTTGAAAAGATATATGCACCCCCACGTTCATTGCAGCATTATTTACAACAGCCAAGATATGGAAACAACCTAAGTATCCATTGATGGATGTATGAATAAAGAAATTTTGGTGTGTATGTATATATATTATACACACACACACACAATGGAATATTATTTGGCCATATGAAATCTTGCCATTTGTGACAACATGAATGGACCTCAAGGGCATCATGCTAAGTGAAATAAATCATACAGAGAAAGACAAATACCATATAATCTCTCTTATATGTGGAATCTAAAAAAATAAAAAAACAAACAACAAAAAACAAGCTCATAGATACAGAGGAACAAATTGATGGTTGCCAGGGGTGGGGGGTGGAAAACAATGGGTAAAGGAGGTCAAAAGGTAAAAAAAAACTTGGAGTATGATTAATCCAGAGACTATCAGGTCCTGGGAAAATTGATTTATGGAGCTAAAAACTCATGGTAGTCTACCAGAAGTCTACTAGACTTGGGGTCTACTGGAAGTAATATTAGGTACTGGTGCAGTATAATAGCAATTTTTTTCAGAGTGCCATTGACATATATTCCTGTGATCTGACTCACATGGTCCTTCCATCAGGAAATACATATAGCATATTGTATTCTGGCCTAACAAATGTTATCAAAAGATTTGTGTATTCTTTGAGCAGTTCCCCTAAGATCACTTTTGTCAGGGCATTTTTTTTTTATCATTAGTGATTTCACTTGGCAATTGTTTTCCATTATATTGCATTGTATTGTCAGTTACTCAGGAAAAAAAATGCTATTACAGGAACTTCGGCCTCTGAACAGCATGGAGCAACATGGACCAGATTTTACCCTCCTACCTGAAACAACTAAAAAAGTGGACAAAGTATGTGAAACAATGATTTGTTTCCATTCCAGACTTGGACATCAGGCAAATAAGGACAGTGATCTCAAGGGATGGGGGAAAATAAGATGAGCCCTATGTTGCCCTCATTGACTGCTCTCATTGTACAGGCCCTGGCACAGGGACAGGAAACCCAGACAGAGCCCAGCAGACTCTCTGAGTTGAGGAGACAGAGCTGAGTCTGGGGAGACCAAGGCAGGTTGATTTTGCAGGACAGAGTACTGGCGAGGAGAATGCTGTAAAAGAGAGAACGCTGGATGTCTGTAGAGAGTCCTCCTTGAGTATTTAGCTGACTACTCACATGCATGAGAGGAAACTGCTGGAGGCTGGGGAAAGAACCACCTGAAAGGATTAGAGGAACTCACATAAGGCCTGAAATAGTGCCTATTTCTACAAGCCAGACTGGAAAATCTCAAAATTCATGGGGCGGTGGATAGAGCATTTAGAGTACTCTAAACATCTTGCCTCAGTAATGGGAAATGATCAGCTCTAGACAAAATGCTGCTTTGGTCTTGCCTAAAAAAGCTTAAGAGCCATGGATAGACTTTGAGGGCATTATGCTAAATGAAATAAGACAGACAGAGAAAGACATATACTGCACGGTATCACTTTTGTTTTTTTATTTTATTTTTTTAGATTTCACATATAAGTCAAACTCATGGAAATGGAGAGTAGAAAACTGGTTGCCAGGGGTTGAGGGGGTGGGTAAAAGAGGGAGGGTTGGTAAAAGGGTACACACTGTCATCTGTAAGATGAGTAAGGTCTGAAGAGCTAATGTAAAGCATGGTGACTATTTGGTTGATTATGTGAGGTGATGGACGTGTTAATTAACTAGATGGTAGGAGTTCTTTCAAAATGTTTATCTATACCAAATCACTACAATGCACACTTGAAATACCTTATAATTTATACCTCAATTATACCTCAATAAATATCTTACAATTTATATCTCAATAAAGCTAAAAAAAAAAAAAAAGAAGAAAGAAAAAGATTAAAAGCAAGATCTGAAAGGATAAAACTCTTTCTCTTTCCAATAACTTTGCATCCCAGAACAAACATCAAGAGTATTTTAGAAACACAAAAATATGCAGCACCCAACAAGGTAAAATTAACAATTTGTGTTAACCAACAAAAAACTGCCAGGCATGCAAATGAGCAAGAAAATATGACCCATAATGAGAAGAAAAACCAATCAATCAAACCAATGCAGAATTGTCATAGATGTTAGAATTAGCAGACAAGAACATAAAATCATTACCACTGTGTTCCATTTGTTAAAAAAGCTAGAGGAAAGACTGACTATGTTAAGTAGAGACATAGACGATACTTTTAAAAAGACTCAAATTGAACTTCTGGAGAAGAAAACTAAAATGTGTGAGATTAAAAAATACATTTGATGGGATTAATGACAATTTAGACATTGCAGAAAAAAGAATAATAAATTTGAAGACATAGCAATAGAAATTATCCAAAATGAAACACTGAGAGGAAAAAATACCAAAAAAATAATATCAGTAAGATTTATCCCAGGTATGCAAGCCTGGTTCAACATTTGAAGATCAATTAACCTAATCCATCACATCAATAGGCTAGAGAAGATAAATCACATGACCATATCAATAGAGGCAGAAAAAGCATTTGACAAAATTCAACACCCATTAATGATAAAAATTCTCAGAAAACTAGGAATAGAGGGGAACTTCCTCAACTTAATAAAGAATATCTACAAAAAACCTACAGCTAGCATCATACTTAATGGTGAGAAACTTGAAGCTGTCCCACTAAGATCAGGTACAAGGCAAGGATGTTCCCTCTCACCACTCCTTTTCAACATTGTACTGAAGTTCTAGCAATGCAATAAAAAAAGGAAATGAAAGGTATACAGATTGGGAAGTAAGAAATAAAACTGTCTCTGTTTCAGATGATATAATCATCTATGTAGGAAATCTGAAAGAATTGATTTAAAAAATTGCTGGAACTAATAAGTAATTATCCAAGATTGGAAGATACAAGATTAATATACAAAAGTCAATCACTTTCCCATATATCAGCAATGAACAAGTGGAATATGAAATTAGCACCCCCAAAAATGAAACACTCAGGCATAAATCTAACAGAATGTGTACAAGATGTATGAGAAAAACTACAAAACTCTGATGAACAAAAATCAAATGAGAATTAAACAAATAGCAAGATATTCCATGTTCATGGATAGGAAGATGATATTGTCAAGATGTTAGTTCTTCCCAACTTGATCTATAAATTCAATGCAATCTCAATCAAAATCCCAGCAAGTTATTTTATGGGTATCAACAAACTGATTCTAAAGTTTATATGGAGAGACAAAAGACCCAGAATAGCCAACATAATATTGAAGGAGAAGAACAAAGTTGGAATACTGATACTCTCTGACTTCAAGACTTACTATAAAGCTACAGTAATCGGGACACTATGGCACTGATGAAAGAATAGACAAATAGATCAATGGAACAGAATAGAGAGCACAGAAATAGAGCCATATAAATATAGTCAACTGATCTTTGACAAAGGAGGAGAGGCAATACAAAGGAGCAAAGATGGTGCATTCAACAAATGGTGCTGGAACAACTGGACATGCACAAGCAAAATAATGAACCTAGACACAGACCTTACACCCTTCACAAAAAATAACTCAAAATGGATTGCAAACCTAAATATAAAATGCAAAACTATAAAACTTCCAGAAGATAACATAGGAGAAAACTTAGATGATCTTGGGTATGAAAAATGATTTTTTAGATACAACACCAAAGGCATGATCCATGGATCTACACAAAGGAATGAAGAGCACCAGAAATGAGTTGAGTTCCTTCTCTGTAATTTGTGTTTGCCATTTATGGATTTTTGAAGTTATCATCATTCCTTATCACCAGGACCAACATAACATGGACATTTGCATAGATTGTTCATTGTACAAATACATGATGCAACCCTACTAATCATTCCAGACTTCAAAGACTTTCTCTTTTTTTGGGGGGGGGGGGGAGATTCCCAAGGAAAATCCCTGGGAAGTTTGGACAGTCCAGAAGCCTGTCTTCTTTGATTTCTTGCTCTAGTAGGAGTAGTGTATTGGCTGAACCAATTCATAAGCTCAGGTATCTAAACAGAGGTAGACTTGAACAGGTTTGGGGCAATTTATTTAACCTTGGAAAAATATGAGCCTGATCAGCCATTGGATCAATTCAACATATTTATTAAGTGCTTATTACATTCATGGCACCATGCCCAGTATTGTAAATACTGTCATTCTTTATTCACTCTGGAACATAGCAGATGGCCCACCAAAAACACCTGTGCTGCAATTTCCTTATCTCTCAAATAGGGATAATATTGCCTATCATATAAAGTTGTAACCAGAATTGAAGAAGGTAGTGCACCGAAAGCCCTTGGAACAGTTCCTAACACAGAGTAGGTATTTCACACTTATAGTGCTCTAATACCAACTCACTGGTCTGCCATTCAGCCAGACTATTCTCCAGGGAAATGGTGGTAGAAAGGCAGATAGGTCACAGTCTAGAATCTTGCTGTGTAAAGTGCGGTGCCAAGACGAGTAGCAGCAGCATCACCTGGGAGCTTTTCAGAAATGCGGAATTTCAAAACTCAACCCAGACCTACTGAATCAAAATCAGGTGATTTGTGTACACATGCAAGTTTGAGAGCATTGTTCCAGAAAATTGCCCTCTCTAGTTCCTACCTTACCAGCCCGGACAACATCTCCAAAGCACCAAAGAAACTCTACCTAGATAATCAGCCATCCCCCTTCACCCTGCTTCTCAGGTCTCTGTGCTCCTTCCCAGTCATTTTCTCTAGCAGACAAGATGAGGAAACACTAGCTCAAGCAGACAAGCCTCAGTGCTGATATCTAACTCCTGTGCTTTGTAACCTGTCAGTAGGAGGGGAATGAGTGTCACATATCTGATTTTCACTTCGTTTAGGGCTTCCTTGCCTGTTTTTCAGTAGGTCACCAGGTGTAGTTGTCCGTATTTAGGTAGCAGAAAAGCAAAACTACAAGGATGTTGCATAATCAAGTATCAAACAGACACTGTGGGTGGAAAACCAGAGTCCATATGATAAATGCTTTCAAACCTATCAAGAAAAATATCTAATTCTGTTTTTTAACACCCTCCAGAAAATCTTTGTACATAAGAGAAAATTGCCTTTCCAGTTCTTGGAATCTCCACGCTACTGGCTTTAACCTCAGTTCGTAGAATCTGAGGACACCAGCTCCAGGCAGATGCCACTATGGGCAAAGGATATTTAGCTGCGGCCATTTACTAGGAAGAGGACAGTTTATGGCTCAAAGAGACTGCATTTTAAAAATTGCAATTACGTAGAAATCTAACCGTGTAACAAATCCAAGGGACCACCTAAGGAGGTGCATTCCCATCCAGGGGGTATGGCATAGTCACAGGTTGCATTTGCACAAGAGTCTGGGGGCTCTCTGGAAGAGATGGGGACAAAGAATTTGGACAGGAAGAGATGGCGACAAAGAATTTGAGAGGACTGTTGCGTCAACAAGAACTCTTGAAAACCGAATAACAAAGGACACTCCCAGCCTGAAGCTGATGTCTGTCTTCATCCTGGGTCACCAAGTGCTTGTTAAGAACAGTTACTTTGGGGAGTGGCATTGTTTAGTGCCTCTCAAAAGTCCGCCACCCTCAGAGGAGCTTCTTTCACCACCACCCCCGCCCACCCCTCATTTCTGGAGAGAGAAGAGGAATATGAAAGTACTGAGAGTCTAAAAAAAAGACTTGAGACATGGAGACATCAGGGCTGCTCTAAGACACTCCAAAGACAAGCCTGTCCTGGTAGAAGCCTTGTAAACAACTCTGATCAGAGAGGACTGTCCACTGTCTGAGGATGAACAGCCATAGGAACTCCAAGAGTGGCCCAGACAGAGGTGCTTGATGGTTTGGTCTCAATAGGAACACAGGAACAGGATGTAGTCTAGACTGAGAAAATTACTGGGGCCATGAGGACTGTTAGAAAGGCCAGCATGGGACTGGGGCACTGGGAATGTCGTCCCTGATCTGCCCCCAGAGAGAAACCTCCTGTGTCATCTTTGTCCCTAAAGTGTGCCTCTATTATCTGTACCTACCACACTAGATTACTCTAGGTTGTTTCCATTTTTCTCTCTGACTAGACTATGGCTCCATGAGGGGTTGGACTGAGTCTGAGTCTCACTCAATTTGCATCCCTCCTCCTAGCAAAGAGCCTAGAACTTTATAAATTCTAGTCGAATGAATAGTGAGATTCAGATGCAAAGGCTACTTTAATTACCACTGCCACTGGTACACAGATCCCTTGACTGTCATCTCCTGGCTGGTGTGGTTTGGGGTAAAAAGAGATTAAATTAGAAACTCAGTTACCAAATGATTACAGTGATTTAGCTTGAGAATCTGAGAACTAAAGCTATAATCCCCTGATTCTCAACTGAGAAATCACAACCACACTACTGCTATCGACTAAATGTTTGCATTCCTCCAAAATTCATATGTTGAAATCCTAACCCCCAAGATGATGGTATTAGGAGATGGAGCTTTTAGGAGGTGATTAAGTCATGAAGGCAGAGCCCTCAAGACTGAGATTAGTGCCCACATAAGAGACCTCAGAGAGGTCCCTTGACCTCTTCCATCTTGTGAGCACACAGTGAAAAGACACCATCTAAGAACCAGGAAGTGGGCTCTCACCATACACAGGATCTGCTGGCACATTGACCTTGGACTTCCAAGCTCCAGAACTGGGAGAAATAAATTTCTGCTGTTTATAAACCATCCAGTGTATGGCATTGTGTTATAGCAGCCCAAACAGACTAAGACAACTACTCTCTTCATCAGTCCATGGAGGAATTGATCTACTTTCTTGGGAGTGTCTTGTCCCCTTTGATCAGCTTGGTCGGAGAGTTGTTATGCAAGAATCATAGTGTGTTAGATTGGTTACAAAAATGGCTGCAATTCTTCACCCCTCTCTACATTTATACCTGTTGCAATGTGACTCTGTGACTCCTCCCATCAAGAAGTGGAGTCTATATCCCTCACCCCTTGAATCTGGACTGGCCTTGTGCCTTGCTTTGGCATAAAATATGATGAAAGTGATGGCGTGCCAGTTCTGAGCTTAGGCCTCTAGAGATCTTGCACATTTCTTCTCTCTCTTTCTCTCTCTCTCAACCCTGCCATCACTATGTAAACAAACCCAGGCCAGCCTACTACATAATGAAAGACACGTGGCCTGATCTCCTGTTGACTCAGCTGACAGCTAGCCAATCGCCAGATGTGAGGCCATCCTAGACCAGCCAGCTCCAGAGGTGGCTAACTGATACACGTAGAATGTTTAAAAGCTGTTTTTCACTCTGGTCAATAAGTCTGCTAGTTAATTCTACCTTCAGTCAGACCAGACCCTCAATTATTTTCATATTTTAGCAGTGCCAAAGGGAAAATAATCAAGTCCTCCTATTTTTCTTAACATAGACCTTGAGGATGAGTTCAAAAGAATCAATCCACTTGCAAAATTGATTGATTCTTTCCAGGCCTACTGGCAATTGGAAGCAACTGATAACAGAAATATTGGTGTTATAGTTGCACGCTAATCAAAGACCGTACTGAAAACCTCAGTTATGAAACCTTACCTATAAGCCTGAGCTGATTTATACTAAAGTGAGAGGATGTATGCTTGCAAAGCTCATTTACAAAAGCAACTTAATCTAGGTGCTGAGCTAATACCAAAATGGCAGAATCAAGACTGTCAGTATTAAGAGTTATGATAATAAATGTTTGTTAGAATTAGGCAGAGCTGTGAGCGACGGAAAGCCCCCAAATGACACTAGCTTAAACAGGATGTCAGTTTATTTCTCTTACGTAAACATCCAGGAAGGATGCTTCATAGTGCCAGGGGCCCAGCCTTCTTTCATCTGCTTGCACTGCCATGGTGGCCTTGACTCCAACCAAGATGGCAGCATGTACATTCCAAGCAGCAAGATGAAGGAAGGGAAGAGGAAGAAAAGGCAAAGGCCCCCAGGTCCAAGTCCTCCATAACACATATCACATACACACACCATCAAGCACCACTAATGCTGTCATCTTATTAGCCTATTAGTCACCAGCCACACCAAGTTGCAAGGGAGGCTTAGAAAGGGAATTTCTGAGAGGCCATGTGCTCAGCTAAAAACTGGATTACTAACAGTCTCTGCCACAGAATACTTAATATCTTCCTGGTGTAAATTTCTACTGTATGTCGTAAGGGCATTCTTTAACTTTCAAATGAGTTGGGTTCCCATTATGTCTGTACATCAGTTGTTTGTAACCTGGAAAGCAATTCCTCATAGAAAGATTGCTATTTCTGATGGTTATTTTCCCAGACCAATAAACAAAACCTATTTTAGCCTAGAATGTCTTTGAAATACATTTTTTCATCTATACTCAACAAGCCCTAATTCCATCATTTCAAGGAAAAAAACTACATTCCTAATGACTGCAGATTGTCTGTTCCTATCTAAGGAAAAGAGGGGCCTCCTGAAACAGCAAAGGCTGAATCAGGGAAAGGGGGCCCCTCTCGGGCCATGAGGGCCCTATATTTGCATAAAGAAAATAAATCTTCCTCTCTTGGGCATTAGTCATTGTCTAAGCTTTGACTTGGGGAATACAGGGCCCCAGTGGGGGATGATGGATCAAGACTACACTCCATCCCATTTTAACCTATTCATCCTGTATTTGTTGGGGGAACTGTGCTCCTAGAGACCACGTTGCCCTAGATATACTTACAGGATACATGAAGATGGGTGCAGTGTTGCGCTATCCTGGTGCCCAAGGCAGTCCTTTGCCTTCACTCTGCCCCAATTCCAGGTTCCACCAAATGCAACTCCAGGAACATTCAGCCTCCCATGAAGGCCAGTCTTGGACCAAATCCATGACTGGCCTCATCTGAGGAGTCCCTGATTGTGTGTGTGTGTGTGATAATCATATCCACACCTCCAGAAACACGGAGACCAAGAAATAGAGAACAGAGCAAGACAAAGAGAGACAGTAAAGTTTGAAAATTCGTAGCAGTCGAATGCTGTCATTTTATAGATACCTAAATTGTGGGACCATGAGGCATTTCCAACACACAGATCTCTGGAATGATTTGATTCAGCAGTTTATGTTGTTTTCTGCTCCCATCAAGCAGCTCACCATTGCTGACAGATGTCTTTCCTGAGTATCGCTGGGAGTCTTGCTACTTTGAAAGTTATTGATTATGCATCCATCTTCCCAGCCTTGGAAACTTTTTCACTAGGCTGCTTGGGAGAGTTGATTAAAAAGTCTTCTTCATATTTTAAAGCCCTCTGAAAAGCCTTATTAGGCTATATAGAACATACGGGGAAGAGAAATCAAGGTTTCCAGGGACAAGTTTTAAATGGGCTTAACTTCTTTTGTGGTCTACTCTTCAGAATCTCACTTTGCTAACTGGCCAAAGGGCATGCCTAATGATAACACAGCCTCCTTTAACTCACTTTCCAACAGGGAAGGGCTGGGTGACTTTTTTTTTTTTTAATTCCATAAGACTAAGTTTTTCTCAAGAGGTTGAGTTTTGATCCACTTCAGTCACAAGGAAGGTGCTAGAACTTTCCTATGGGTATGTACGAAATTACTTTTTCTACCGAATTTCACTAAATTGGTGGTCAGCGGGAGAAACCCATCTATAAACTCCTCCCGCCACTTCCTGTGGGGAGGCTGGAATACCGCATACACTACCACAAGGTTCCAAGAATGGGAACAATCTGCATAGATCCAGGATGACTAACCCACACAGAGGGCTCAGAGTAACTGAGATTCACAGTGTGAGATCCAAGCTGCTTCCAGCAAACAGCAAAGCTAGACCTGCCTTCTCCTCCAAGTAACCAAATAAGCACTAAAACTCTGCCCAAGATATTTCTGAACTTCCTTCTTTTTTCCCTGGACATGTCATACCATCTAGCAATCCCTGTCCTTAGATTCTGGTGCCTAATCTTCCTTTCCTCCCAAGGATTTAGGGATATTCAAAAATAAGTTTTCCATCAAGCAACTAAGGATTCAGAATGTACGTTTCGTTGTATAGCACTTCTCACACCAGTAAAGTCGGTTAGTGGGTTTGTCCCCTTGGTGAAAAAGCAGGAATGATGACCAAAACCCTTGACAGCACATAAAGCATGGCATTCATCCATCCATATGGACGTTGGCCAATATGTCAGATCAGCATGTATCGCAGAATGTCAGCCCCGTCATGAGTGAGGAGACTTCACCCAGTGACCAGCCTCCAGGTTGGAAGATTCCTCGCTTGTTCCCCTCTTTCCTAAAAAGAGGGCAAAGCTCTTTGTAGCCTGAGGCTCTTTCTTTTAGAGGATTCATCTTTCCCTCTTCTGGAAGTCTGAGCGATAGTCTTTTTAAGACCTGGTTAAGCCTGAGAATCTATTTGTACATTCCAAACATGTTTATTATTTGTAGAATACCCCTTGCTTCCAAATCAGTCACCAAGGCCTGTCAACTCAACCTCCTAAATAGTCCCAAGTCATTCCCGCTTTTCAGCCCTTCTGTGACTTAGGTCAGGCACGTATCATGTCTTCTCTGGATTTCTTGTCACTAGTCCCCCAGGCATGCCCTTCTAATCTAGCCTGCACAGATGGACAGGGAGGGTCTTCTAAGCATAAATCTGATTATGTCACTTCAGTGCTTACAGTAAGTAAATGCTGTTCTGTGGGAGAATAAAAGCCTCTGTAATGTTTCCAGGCACTTCATGATGGACCCCCACAATATTCTCCACTCCCAGTCAAGGGACGCTCTAGCCAAGCCCAACTATTTAAAGTCCCCTGAAGGCACAGTTCTTTCTCATGTCCTAGACTGCAAGAGCCACTCCCTCAATCTGGAATGTGGGCTGGAAGCCTTCCGCATCTCTCCAGGACTTTGTCCACAATCTCATAGAACCTCACCTAGAAACTTCCATCAAGATACGATTTACAAAGGGCACCCTGAGTCTTTGTCCCATCACCTCACCCCCACAAAGTAATGAGACCCCCAAAGGGTGGGAACCTTTAGTAATTTGGGAGTAAATTAGACATTTACTCCCAGACTGAGTATAGTAGTAGAAAGAATGTGGGTTTAGGGCCTTAGGAGGACACTTACTACCTGGGATAACCTTGGTTAATTCACTTAGTCTCTATTAGGTTGTGGTATATGACATTGTCCTTTTTGTAAGTCAAAAATGATAAAATCAGCAATTTCATATAGTTTAGCCTACTATAAAGCAAAATCTCCTGCCCTGTGAAACACAGCTAGTAGTCCCCTCCTGTCAGGTCTGCTGTGAGGTGGTTTAGCATCTTGGTTAAAAGCTTGAGTGGTGAACTCAGAACTCGGTTACAGTTCCGGCTCTGACTTACCAGCTGTGTGTGACCTTGGACAAGTTATTTGACCTTTTTGGGCCTCAGTTGCCTCATTATAAAATCGGGGATAACAGCAATGCTTTCTTCATAGAGAATTTGTGAGACTTACATGAGATAATTTGCATAGAGGGCCGAGTTCACAGTGAACACTCTCTAAGTGGAACTTATTATGAGCAAATACAATGATACATGTGGCTCACTTTGTAATGCTCTAATTTTAATTGCTCTGTGTATAGCTTAACAATATAACTAATTTGCAATCTGATTGCTTTGTTGTGAACATTATCTTTAGATCCTGAATATCTTCCTCACCATTTAGAAGCCCCCATTCCCATTCAGTATTGATCAGGATCCTGGGTGGATGTGTCTACATGTTGTTTCCTTCTCTCTCCTTCCCTCCTGCATAGTCCATGACTTCAAAAGGTTAGAATAGAATTACTGGAGACCCCAGCGCCTGCCCCATCCCCTTTCTCGGACTCCCACTAACTCTTGAAAAAGTCAAAGAAGCAGTCAAGAAGCAGTGCTTGGACAGGTGTGTTATGAGGCTATTTTACTTGGAAGAATGCAGTGAAACCATCCCTGGGCTCAAGAGTAAGTCATAAGATGACCACACTCCTCTGGGGTGTCTGTTGGCTTGGCCTCCATGTTTACAAGGCCACACAGAGTTAACTGTCTCTGCTCAGTACTCCACAGAGAAAGATGCCCACAGAGTAATCTGGGCAGCTCAGGCCGGGTCCAGCATCTTAGGGCCCACTCATCTCACCTACCTTTTACTCTTTCCCCTCTCCCGGGCCTCTAGCAAATGTCCACTGGATGTGGAACATGGACTCTCCTCTTATCTACTTTGGAAATGGCATGGTGATATCTCGGTCTTCTCTGACTTTGAGGAGAAGCTGTTATCTTTCTGAAAGATTTTACATTGAAATTCTCCAGAAAGAAAGACACACATTCCCTGAGGTGACCCAACCCAGGCGAAGGGAACCACAGTGCCAGCTATGCTGAGCTCGCCCGCCCCTCCTGGGCTTCCTCTGACTCTGGTTTGGAGGAGGTGCTCAAGGGAACAAGGACTCTGTTCCTTGCTTAGCCCAGGCCCCAGCCAGAGGCCCCTGGGAATGGCCTGCTGGTTCCCAGCTCCGTACCCCCTCCACGCCCCCTCCCTGTAGCCTGACCTCTCCCTCCTAGCCATCACAACTCTCTGCTATGGGCCAATCCTGAACCTGGGCAGGTAAATGCAAGGAGCCTGTGCAGCAGCTGGAGTGACAGCTTCCTTGTTCTTGCTGCTCTGACCTTGTTTGGACCCTCGTTCTGATAACCGACTTCCACAAGGTTACCGTGAACAGGCCCTACCTGTTCCCAGTTCCACTGGCACTCTTGATCATTTGCCTGGCACCTGAGTTCTAAAGGGAACAGTCTGGCTAGCTGCCACCAGCCCTCCCAAGGACCATGGCCTCCATCTTAAAACCCAACCAGAACTGAAGAGAACTGTCTGCTGTATGACCTGGTGCAGTGGGGGGAGCGGCTGATGTTCACTGCTAGAGATGAGAGAAAAAGTGATCCATAAAGGGACAATAGAAGGCAGAAAAGGCACAGATGAGGAACGAGCAGAAAAGGACATCCAGGAAAAAAGAAAAAAAGGGGATATCTGGAGAGGAGCTAAATGGCACAGCTGTGGGGAATCCAGTGCTTAGCTCTTCCGCCTCAAATAGTTTTGAGGGACTGAATGCAACTTGATTTTACCCACCTGATTCATCAGGGGGATTCCAGGGCTTTGAGAGAAGCAACATCAATAGGAAACACACAGAAAGCTACACTAAGCTTCCTTCTCAGCTATTAATTTATTTTTAACACAGGGTGTGAACCTGTGAGGCAGCGAGGATACTCCTAATCACTGCCTTAAAAAACATCTAGCTTGTCTACACATCCTTGCTTCCTTTTTAACTTTGCCAAAATGTGAACCTTGGAGGAGTGTATCTTCAGTCTGGTCACAGCCACTGCGACATCTTGGTCCGTGAATTGTGTCCCTAGAGTTGTGCCCGCTGAGCCCCGGCAGCTGTCTACGGTACCCCTGAACTTGGTTCCAAGATTTCTCTCTCTGTATAAGAATTTTCTTAGGATTGGGTCAGTTTTCTGGGTCTATTCAGAAAGCAGACAATGTATATCCTCACTAAGTTATCACAATCTTGTTAAAATTTGAGTTTACCATGATTCCTCCTTTTTCTTTCATCATTTCTGGCTGGATTTGCTTCCTGTAGCACTCCATTTCTTAGCTCTGCCACTGGTTATTCCCTGAGATCTAGGTATGCTGCTAATAATAATAATAATAATAATAATAATAATAATAATAATAGCAGCTAATATTTACCAGGAACTTCTTATCTAGCAGGCACTGAGCTGAGGGCTTTACATGTATTCTCTCATTTTATTCTCACCATCTCTAGATATTGTTATCTCTAGACTTCTAGGACAGAATAGATATCCTGAAAAGCCTCTACTGCAAAATACCTAGAAGTGATTCATAAAATTTAACAAGCAGACTTGTAAATACAAATCTGAGCTGGTGAGAAAGAGAAGGAATTCCCTAGGCATGAAAACAGCAATAAAGAAGAAGCGGAAGGCCAGGCTGGTCGGCAAGCCCTAAGGGCTTTGGCTGCCCTGGGGTGTTGGCTGGTCTTCCCAACCAAGGGATCTGCATTTCAATAGCCACTTGGAGAAGGAAGACTAAGCCTCGATCCCATCCCAGGTAGAAAGTTGAAACTTAAATGCCTGTATTAGAAAAAAAGCAGGGCCGAAAAATCAATGATCTATGCATCTACATTGAGAAATTAAAGAACCGCAAATGAAATCTAATAATAGTAGTAAGAAAGAACTGAAACAAACATAAAAGACAACACATGGGTGCCACCTAAAGCTAGAGCCCTTGAAGGAGTACAACTTCAGTGGAAAGAGGGCATTAGAGAAAATTCTGTCTACTGGCAAAGGGAGACTGCAAAGAAACTGCATGCCTTGGCCTGGCTCTGGATTGAGGACCAAAAAGCTCTTGTAATTCATAAACCGAGGCCTCCCCTGGCTCAGGGTGGAGTAGCCAAATAACAAGTGAATGAATAAGCATAAAAAGAGTCCCGGTGGGCAAGGCCCCTGAAGCCCCCAGCAGAAGCAAAGGCAGGTCTCTGACACAGGACACACCCTCCACAAGATGTCTCCATTCACCTTCAGGGGAAGGGGACGTCGACAAGCCGTTGTGTTCAGTCATTCCTCCAGTCCTCGGGGTCCAAGTCCATATCCATGCTTTAAAGCACTGATTCTCAAAGTGTGGTGCTGGAACCAATTGCGTCAGCACCACCTAGAACTTGTTCGAAATGCAAATCATCGGGCCCCAGCTTGGGCCCACTGAATCGGAACTCTAGGGGTGAAGCCCTGAAATCTGTGTTTAACAAGCTTTCCCGGTGATTTTGATGCACTCAGTTTGGGAAATTTGTGCCCATTCTTCCTCCCAAGGACTGCCACCAAGACAAACATATTCGTTAAGTTCCAATAAGATTGGGAATCATTGCTCTAGATCGTAGATATATCTGATTCCTACCAAATCTAACAAATCTAATTTTTAGAACACCAAACAGAATTTTTATTTTTGGAGCATTACAACACATCTGAGTCACTTTTCATGTTTTATATAATAAAATAGTAGATCCTTTAAACAAGTAGGGTTTCAGCTTAAAAAATGAAATCCTCTCACATGATTATTTATAATCTGTTTATGTAATAATTAGCATATGACTGAGAGATACCAACTACTTTCACATGAATAGAGCATCCATTTACATAAATTACAATGCTAATAATCTTCTATTTTCAGTCCAGAATTTGGGTGTATGTGCTGCATTTTTAGTTGGGTAGAAAGAATCACTGCCTCTTAAATAGAATGAGCATTTATTCTGTGGCTTTGAATACATGAATAATTTTGAAATTAGGACATCTTGCTTGGGACACAACTAAATCGTCTGGGCACCTCTAATTCCTCACGCTCTGAAATGCTAGTTCTTAACAGTTGTTCAGTGTTTATTTCAACCTCATGCAGGTTTGAAATGGTGACAGATCTCATTAAAAACACGAACTTTTATTTCATAGAGTCTATGACATCTTGTTTCTATTTCATATTGTTGCTTCATCAGAAAATGTGTTCTATAAATTTCCGTGTGTCATGTTGTCATAAAGACAGAGAGGAGTTGTCGTTTGAAGGCAGGATTTAGAATACTCAGGGGTCCCCTGCATTGGTAGAGCTACTACAAACTGGAGTTTATATGCTCAGTGCTATGAATCTAGAATTTAAGTAGATAGTTTATTTTAAAATGATCAGGCCCCGGCACAAGCTGTATGCCAGTAATTATTTGCAACAAAAGACACCATTCAAGCGATAAGAACCTTTGTGTCTACCATGCAAAGCACGTCTTGCCTAATTTCCAGATTTCAGACTAATACAATCAGTGATCATAATGACCTTTTATACCATCTGCTTCCATTCCTTTCACTTATGCACAGAGGCAGGGTCTATCGGCACGTGTGCAATTGCTGTAACAGCAAAGTGATTCTGAGAACTGCCATAGGTGGAGCAAGTATTTCTCGGCGTGCTACCTGCTCTGCACAAGCAGTCTGTGCTGATGACTCGGTTTTAACCTGAGCCCCCTCACTCCACATCTCCTGTCCTTGAACACCATTCCCTCGGTTCTCTACTCTCCAGACCCAATAGAGAACAGCTCCACCTCCACTACCAGAATCACACACATCCCACGCACATCCCCCTCTCCAATATCAACATCACCTTTATTTCCTCTTCCACACCCCCTAATATCAACATCCTCATCAATATTTCAATAGGTCATGAACATCAACACAATCATTATCACTATCTCAAATACCATCACTATTTCCTACATGCTAAGAAGCGGTGTGGTGTGTTGGCAAAAGAAAAGGCGCTCTGAAGGCAGGCTGAAATACCGTCCAGTTACAGCTGCAGCTCTCACCACTTGTGAGAGCTTGGCCAAGTTCCTTACTCGAATGTTTTTCCTTGTCTGTCAACAATGGGGATAATACCTTCCTCACGTGGTGTTTGCAAAGATTAATTGAGGTAAAGTACATAAAGCATCTAAAACAGTAGTGGCTCGTAGTGGATGCCCCAATGTAGGGAACTTTTGTATACTGTGTGTACTTGATACACAGAACAAGTGACTAAACAAATAAATGAATGAACAAAAGGAACTGGATGTTCTTAAGGAACATTTGACCTAGGCTAGAGGTTTTCAAACATTTAGTTGTTGTTAGTGGCAAAAACCTTGCTTCAAGTAAAATCTTATGCAGAAAGTCAACATTGAAAAATAAGAAAAAAGCAGCTGCTTCAAAAGCAGGGGTGGGGGTCCTGTGGTTCTCTTACTCAGACCCATTTGTCCTGTCCCTTGCATACCAGGTCATCGCTGCCCTGAGACTCCAAAAAGTGCAGTTTGAAAACCACAGATCTAGGCTATATTTTCACAACTAAATTTTGTTATAGCCTTTCTCTAGCTTCCACATATTTTTTGTTAGTTCTATTTTCTCTTTGTTAATAATCTAAAAGAAATCTTTATCATTACATCTTCTAACTTGCATTGTTGTTGATACATAGGAAAGCTGCCTTTGTAGATAAGTAAATTCTCTTAAAAATACTTCAAGTGTTTCAGTTTATTCTCCACGGTTTTCCAAGTACATAATCACATCGGTTACAAATGATTTTATCTCCTCCTGGCCAATATTTTTATCTGTTATTTGTTTCATGTTTTAGTGTATGCACCAGAACCTCCAAAATAATGTTATATAAAAATGGTCACGGCATGCATCCTCCTTTAGTTCTTGATCTTAATTAGCTTTTTTCTAGACCAGTTATTCTCTACTTTATTGCCAGAGTCCCAAGCGCCTGAGATTCTGATTTAATTGGTCATGGGTAGGTCTCAGGCAACAGCAGGCCTTAAAAGCTCCCCAGGTGACTCTTATGTTCAGAGAATTGAGACCCTCAGTTCCAGGTAATTTACCATGGGGTATGATATTGGATGCTTATTTAATAGAGATATTCCTTATCACGTTTAAGAAGGATTTGCTCTTCTTAGATGTCTAAGATTGTTCTTTTTTTGTTTTTTAGTTTAGAAAAAGATGATTGCATTATACATATATTCTTATTTGACATATTCAAGTGATGAATAAAGCATCCTATATTCCTAGGTTAAACTCAACTTGGCCATGGTGGATAATTCCTTTATTGTTTTGAGTTCAGTTTGCATTTCTATTTATAATTTAGAATGATGTCTTTTCTTTTCTTTATGTGTACATGTACATTCCTTGTTCTGGGTAGAGTTTTAGGAGTGGGATTGCTGGGTCATATGATAAGTCTGTATTTCATTTTTAAAGAAATTTTCATATTGTTTTCCAAACAAACTTGTTTTAAGAGGAAAAGCAAATTTGTATATCATACGTGTGTTCTTGGCTTATATTTATTTTCTTCCAAAATAAAAAAATCTCAGAAATTGTTTGATCAAAAAATTAGGTCTCTTGTTTTTTCCATGATTTAATTTTGAAACTTTATTGGCAAAATTGTTATAATGCCTTAATCCATTATTTTTAAAAAAAAACTGATTACCTCAAAAATGTCATTTGATATTAGATGATGTAAAGTAAAACCTCTTAAAGATTTGTTTGTATAAAAGTGGGATGACAAGTTTTGAAGTCAATCTCTAAAATGTTCTCAAATTTGTATAAATATTGCATCTGAAAATATTGCCAACATTTCTGAAATTTTCAGCAGCTTTTCTTTACAAATGATTTGTCTATTAGCAACCCTTCCAAACTTCAAATACTGCTGAGAATGTTAAAAGAAAAACCACAGGCTTTAGAGTACCTTAGGATTTTCTTATATTTAGGTATCAGGAAAATAAATTTTGTGCATATATGTGAATGAAGTCTTTTTATGTATTCTCTGTCCTGATTTAGTAACGATAACAATACTAATAGCATTATGTTTAAGGAGTGTTTGCTATGTTCCAGATTGTTGTTGTTACCTGCCATTAAGTCAGCTCCAACTCCTGGCGACCCTATAAACAAACGAGCGATGTCTGCAACGTCCTGTCGTCAACAGCCCTACTCAGCTCCTGTAGACGTCTGCCTGTGGCTTCCTTTTTGGGGTCAATCCATTTTATATCTGGTCTTCCTCTTTTCCCCCTGCCTTCTACTTTTCCCAGCATTGTTGTCTTTGTCAAAGGATCCTGCTTTCTTATGATGTGCCCCAAGTAGTACAGCCTCAGTTTTACCATTTTTGCCTCCAGCGATAGTTCAGGCTTAATTTGCTCTAGGACCCCTTGTTCGTCTTTCTGGCAGTGCAGGGTACCTGCAGAGCTCTCTTCAATACCATATTTCAAATGAATCCATTCTTCTCCTGTCAGCCTTCTTCATCGTCCAGCTTTCACACCCATACATAGCAATTGGGAACACGAGGGTTTGGATGATCTTGGCCTTGGTCTCTAATGATGCTTCCTTACACTTGATGATCTGTCCTTATACTGTTCTAAATTCTTTGTATGATTAGTTTATTTATTTCTCAGTCTTACAGATATGGAAACTGAAGCACAAAAGGATTAAAAATTGTCCCCACAGTCATACAGCCAGAACATGGGAGAGCCGGGATTTGAACTTGGGTAGGTTGATGCTAAAGGACATGCTTTAGGGCACTATTTCATGCCACCTCTCAGGGCCATCACATGCCACCTTTGTGACCTTGGGTAGCAGACAAGTTCCTTAACCTCTGACTTCTTCAGTTTGTTCATCTGTAAAATTAGGCTAATAGTTATCCCTTCCTCACAGGGTTGTTAGGAGAATTATAAGAATTGATGTTTGTGAAGTGCTCAGAACCACGCCCGTGTCTTGACATGAGTATAGCCATGTTTGGCCGCTCCATTGACCTACAGCCACCAGCACAAAAAGAAATACAAAGCTGCTTTCTGTGTGGTGGGAACTGGCCTTTTCCCAGGAACTGGCCTTTCTCCCACGGAGAGAGTTGCAAGTTGTAACATTTCAAGGCTCTTGGAGCGTCGTAGCCCGGAATGGACTGGCCATCTGTGCCGGGCTGAGACGATAACCAAAGAGAACAATGCACGTACACAACTACTGGGCTGGGACGTTAGCCGGGGGCTCAGTGCACGTACGCCACTGATAACCATTTGTGCATGGAAACACTAAATGCTTGCTCTGCAAACTCTGTAATTGCTTACTCTGAAAATTACTGATGGTATAAAAACTGCTGGAAACTGAGCCCCGGTGAGAGTTCCACCTGTGGAAGGGACACCTTGCCCAGGACGTGTGATCCTTGCCCAGCCGCGTCGATTGACAGGGCTCTCCCGGCAGTGGGGCGTGGATGTTGTAAGTAATTGATTTGATATGAAGTAATTGATTTGATATAAAGTAATTGATTTGATGTGTTCTCTTTTCGGTCAACCTGGTGTTTCTCTTTCTGGTTGATTTGTGTCATTTCTCTTCAGCCAATGTGGGTGTTTTCCCTTTCCAGTCGGGCTGATGTTTTTTCCCTCTTAATATTTGACCTATTTGGATCTGTTTGCAGACTATCGCCTTTACTATCCTCTATATAATAAAATATACCTTCGGTCCATTTGTTTGGAGTGGAAAGTGTCTTTTACGTCTCCGATCGAATCCCCGAACCTCTCATAACAGCCCGGCACTGAGTAAGCACTACATAAGTGTGTGTGAAACAGATCCGAGCCAGGCTATCTGGTTCCCGGGTCTTGGCCATCACCTCTTTGCTATCAGGCTTATGCTAGTTTTTAAAAATGACTTGAATAGCTTTTATTCTCTTGCTACTTTTTCTTAAATCAATTTTAGTCATTTACATTTTCTCCCAAATCATTTATTTTCTATTTTATTGGCATAGGTATATAGATTTTTTATAACAATAAAAAGCTCTATACCGTTATCACCTTTTACTTTTCTAATTTTGTTTACTATAATTTTCTGTTTACAAAAGAAACTATGATTTTATTTCGGTTATTTTTTCCAAAAAAACCCAGACCTTGTATTTATCTCTTAATGCTATTAATTTTCTATTTTTGAAATACTTCTGATTTTTTGTGTCAATCTTCTTGAGTAAAAGCCTTCATTTATCTAGTTATAATTCAGTCACTTAAAATAATAGAAAGCACTCAACACCATAAGTTTGCCTAAGTTTGCCTGTGTACAGCTTTGATCATATCCAACAATTTTTATTTGTGCTATTCCAAATCAAGCTGCTTTTGGGGTGTTCCCCCAACCCACTCTGTTCACAACCGGCCCTTCTCTCAGGCACATTCATTCCCTCCCCATTTGCTCCCTCAGGCTATTATCTCCTTTGGGGCCTCTCTTCTGAAAGAGGTATTCTCTTGACTCAGTTTATCTCCTTCCAACATATGGTGATTACACATAAATGCAATGAGGGAAGGGAGATTAGAAGATTTTCATTAGTTTTTCTGATCCAGTTACATGGTCCAGGCTCACAAAGGGACAATCAATAATTCTCCCATACAAACAAAAAGTAATTAGAAAATATAATAAAAGAACTGGTGCCAATTACCATAACAGAAAAAAGAGGGGGAGGAGGGTGAGGAAGGAAAGAAGGGAGGAAGGAAGGAAGGAAAATAGGAATAAACTTAACAAGAAACATGCAGGAACTATAAAAAGAATTCAGAAAATTTTTTAACTCTTCTGAGAGACATTTAAAAAGAAAAACTGCTCAAATATAAATGGAGAGCTAGTCTTTGTATTGGAATAGGAAAAATTAATATTGTAAGATGACAATTCTCTCTAAATTAATATGTAAATTTGTTGCAACCTCAATAAAATATTAATTGATTTTTTAAATCAGAGCAGCTGGTTCTAAGATTTTTGTGTACATATCAAAATTCAAGTTTAGCCAGAAAAAAATTTCTGAAAAGGAAGCATATGAGCTAAGCAAGTTCTACCAGATAATGAAGTATATTATAAAGCAAATGTGATTAAGCTAGGTGAATGAATCATGATGGAGAATCCAGAACTAGACTCAAATGCATATGCAAATTTAGTGTATGCCCAAATGACATTTCAAAGCAAGTGCATTGTTCAAATACTAACAATAACGATACTATTCAAAAAGTTATAATACTTTTTTCATATAAATCTTTTAATTTTTGTTATAATGTTATACACTTATTATATGTTATAACATTTGTTATGAATGTTATACATTTTTTATATAAATGAATCTGTAAAGTTCCAGGAGAAAAGTCCTATTTTATTTTTTTATTTTTTGCAGAGGAAGATTCGCCCTAAGCTAACATCTGTTGCCAATCTTCCTCCTTTTTTCTTCCCTTTTCCCCCCCAAAGCCCCAGTACATAGTTGCGTATAGTTGTAAGTCATTCTAGTTCTGTTATGTGAGCTGCCACCACAGCACGGCTACTGACAGATGAGTGGTGTGATTCCGTGCCTGGGAACCGAACCTGGGCCACCAAAGCGAACATGCAGAACTTTGCTAGGCCGTCAGGGCTGGCTCAGGACAGTTATGTTTATATTCTAGATTGGGAAAGGCCTTTTTAATATTTACTAAGCACCTATTGCCAAGAATTTTTTAAGCACTTTTCATGTATTTATTTAATCCCCACACTATGTTATAATCCCCATTTGACAGAGAAGAAACCAAAGCACAAAAAGGTGAAGTAAACTTGGCACCTGACCCCATAGCTCAAAAGTGGCAGAGTGGAAGTACATGGGCAGATAGTTTTACTCTAGAGCTTGTATTTTCAATCGTTATGATAACAACTGACAAACCACCTGGAAAAAAACAAAGATGGAGCCCAATCTATAAAGTCCTAGGAGAAAACATGGGGGAATTATTTTTATAATCCAGGTGAGACAGATCTTTCCAAGATGGGAACATCAAGCTCAGATGTTTTGATGGAAAAGAAGGATTATTTTTATGTTAAAATTTAAAATTTTTGTATGGAAAAGGAAAATCAAAGGGCAAATGAAAATTATGGAAAATATTTGTACCACCCATAGCAGACAAAAGGCTAATTTCCATAATACTTTAATTACTTTAAAAAAAAACAAAATCCAATACAAACGAAACAAAAATCCAATAGAATGAACAGAGGACACAAAAAAAAAGTCTGCCAGAAAATAAATATAAATGGCTTAAAAAATATGAAAAGACGTACAACCTCATAATTTTAGAAAGCAATTTAAAATAAAAATGAAACACCACCATTCATCTCTTGGACAAAAATTTTCACTAATATATAGTATTGATAAGGGAAGAGGAAAGAGACACTTTCAGACTTGAATAGACTAATTGGTGCATCTTCTTTGGAGAACAATTAAACATGATAATAGTAATAATAATAATAGTAATAGCTTACATTTATTGAGTATTTGCTATGTTGAACAGGCATTGGTCTATGTGTTTCAGATATTTTAATTCATTTATTCCTCATAACAACAAAATGAAGTAGTTTCTATTATTATCCCTAGGAGAAAACTGAGGCACAAAAAGATTAAGAAACTTGCTCAAGATCACATATGTAATCAATGGAGCAGCTGGATTCAAACTCAGTCTGAAAAATCCAGTTTAAAATGCCAAATGTGACAACATTCATAAAAATTCAAAATGTTAATATCCATTATCTATACCTATTCATTAGGATTAGTGTTGGCTACATAACACAGAAAAGAACACAACTATAACTTAAACAAGGTAAAAGTATATTTCTCTCCCAAGTAAAGAAAGAGTAGAGGGATGCAGTTCAAGACTGGTAGGGCAGCTCTATTCTATGAAGTGCTCAGGATTCTGGTTCCTTTCAGCTCAACACTCACCATCCAAAGGGTGTGGCCCTAGAGCTCATGGTCCAAGGCAGCATGTGAATTACAGCAAAGAATAAATAATAAAAGACAAAAGGCACGCATCAGCTGTCTCTCAAACAAGTTTCTCAGACGCTGCCACATGACACTTCCTCTTGCACTGCTTTGGCTGCAAGGAAGGCTGGGAAATGTAGTCTTAATTCTGAGCAGCCATAGGCACAATTTGGCATTGGTAACAACCAGGAAGGGGAGGCGAATGGATATTGAGAGGGCTCTTTCCTTCCTACTGACAACATAATTTCAGTTCTAGGAAATTTTGCAACAGATGAATGGCACATTCATACAAAAAACATATTATACAGATTATTTTCCATTTATCCTTCCAGATATGCTTTTGATACTGCTCTGCCTGCCTGTGCCCTGGGACCTGACCTCCATGGACTGCATCTCTCGGGCTTTCTTGTCCTCTGGCTTCCACTTGTATTTGGCGGATGTACCAGCAGGAAAGGAGAGAGCAAGAGGAGGGAGCAGTCAGAATATTTACTCTGAAGGCTGCAGTTTTGGCAGTGGCTGCATTCCTCAACCTATGGCCACATCTCCTGTTGGGCGGCCTCTCTCACGGCTATGGGCTCACTGGCTTCCACTGACACTGCTCCCTCCCCTTGTCCCTTTGTGCCTAGGGGAGGTGAAGACTTTCACTCTCACTAGTTCCTGAGTACTTAACCACTTATTGCTGAGTCCATTAATTCTGCCAGCACCTGTGTCAACAGTCCCTCCATTAAACTCTCTTCAGTTAAGCTTTGGATGTACCATCTGCTTCCTCCTGGACCCTGGCTGATGCATATATGTACAAGGATTTTCATTGCAGCAATGCTTGAAACAGCAATAGACTAGAAACAAATTAAATATTCATCAATAGGGGACTGATTAAATACATATAGTGCACTCAGAGTAAAAATATTATGTAGCAGTTTAAAAAATAGTGTCTCAAGGGGCCGGCCTGGTGGCACAAGCGGTTAAGTGCGCCACTCTGCTGCGCGGCCCGGGGTTCACCGGTTCTGATCCCCGGCGCGCACCGACGCACTGCTTAGGAAGCCATGCTGTGGCGGCGTCCCATATAAAGTGGAGGAAGATGGGCACGGGTGTTAGCCCAGGGCCAGTCTTCCTCAGCAAAAAAAGAGGAGGATTAGCAGATGTTAGCACAGGGCTGATCTCCTCACACACACAAAAAAAATAGTGTCTCGGGGCAGCCCCGTGGTGTAGTGGTTAAGTGCGTGTGCTCTGCTGCTGGCAGCCCGGGTTCAGATTGCGGGCGCACACCGACACACCCCTTGTCAGGCCATGCTGTGGTGGCATCCCACATAAAGTAGAGGAAGATGGGCACGGATGTTAGCTCAGGGCCAGTTTTCCTCAGCAAAAAGAGGAGGATTGGCATGGATGTTAGCTCAGGGCTGATCTTCCTCACACACACACACAAAAAAGTGTCTCACTATACCATATATTTAAAATTTTAAGAGGGTCGATCTCATGTTATGTGTTCTTGCCACAACAACAACAAAAAGTCTCTATGAGCTAAAATGAAGAGCTCTTCATGATAGGATGCTACCGACTATATTTAAAATAAAGATATAAATATATATTTAGATTTGGATTTAGATAGATTTGCATGTGTGTTTTATGTATATTTAAAGGTTTCATGAAAAAACTAGAAAGTGATAATAGTGGTTACCTCTGGGGAAGAATAATGGAGGCCTAGGGTAGGGTGGAGATACACTTTCATTGAACACCCTTTTACACTATATGAATTTTTACCATGTATATATTACCTTTAAAAAAAAAAAAAAAAACTAGTTCAGGGAAAAGATACTGTTTTCCTCAGGAGACATATTGGGAAGCATATGAATGGGATAATAGCATTCCTTTGATATTCCATTACTTAATTGGGATTCCAACATTCTCTCCTCTCCACTCTCTGTCCTGCCTTTATCCCCTCCTCCATACACAGCCACTCAGGACCCTCCTTTGTTTTGTTTTGTTTTGTTTTGTTTTGCTTTGTTTTGTTTTTGCTGAGGAAGATTAGCCCTGAGCTAACATCTGTTGCCAATCCTCCTCTATATGTGGGACGCCTGCCACAGCATGGCTTGATAAGCAGTGTGTAGGTCCGCGCCCAGGATCTGAACCCACGAACCCCAGGTCACCGAAGCAGAGAGCATGAACTTAACCACTACACCACCAGGCCAGCCCCGGACCCTCCTTTCTAAGAAAGGGCAGCACCTCCTCCCCCTGCGGCCACTGTTGTCCAGATTGTGGTTCTCCCCATGTGGCCACTGCCCTCACTGCACTTGATTTTCCATGATCCAGAATCTTCTTACCTACTTGTAGTTCTTACAGCTAACCTTTCAAGGTCTGGCCTGTTAGGAAATTAAACTACCCTTCAGGTTTCTGCAAAAAGATCTTACTCTCTCAGCTGACAGCTCTTAGAACACAGTGAATTCTGCTAGAATTGACCAAAAGGACCCTCTGCTTGAATACAAAAGCTCTGGTTTTACTCTGGGTTGAACTGAAAAGCACCACAGTCCTTGGGGAGGCTTTTGTCTTTGGATCCCATTTCTCCTTTATTCATTGATTCAGCATCAATTTATTGAGCATCTACTCTGTTCCAAAACTGTAAGGGGTGCTAGAAATTAAGAAAATGAATGAGCCCTGCCTTCAGAGAGATTAAGTCTTGCGGAAGGGATGCGAAAGTGTAAGAGGTGTCAATAGAAGTGAATATAGAGATTAGAGTCAGGGCACAGAGACAGCGTGGTTGACTGTAATCAGGGACTAGGACAGGTGACTAGAAGGACCTCCTAAGAGTATGAGCGTTCAGGGGGTGGTTGGCAATAAAAGGTGAGTAGGGGTGCCCTAGGAAGACAAGTGAAAGGGAAGGGCATTTAAAGCAGCAGAAACAATGTAACTTGGAGCAGGATAATTAAGTTAACTTTAGACTGTTGATGGAAGACTAAAATGGGAGTCAATCTGTTGAAGGTCATTGATGTCGTCCTCATCCTGGAGAGAATCCAAAGGGAAAGGTGAAGGAATGGGTTAAGAGTGCCTGTTACAGTCATCACTCAGGAAAGAAAAACAAAATAGCTAAATGTTTGGTTGTTCTTTTAGACTGCATCAAAATGTGTTCATATTAAGATGCTGCATTGATGTTCTTGTACCTGTGGGGCAAAAAGACATCTAGGCATGAAATCAGAGGGTATATTAAGGAAATTGCTGATAGCTGATCATGCTAGAACCTAGGGGCATGGAAAATCGGCCAGGGAATGATAAGGATGCAGAAATGGGGGCAGGGGCTGTATGGGAAAGGCCTTTCCTATCACGGTAGAAGTGTGGGGAACCACAGCTTGGCCAGGCAGTGACGTAATCGACTATGCACTTTAGAAAGATCACTCTGGGAGAGTATGGATGTGAGGTCAATTGCCAGACTATAGCACTGATGCAGAGCAAAGATGGAGAAGGGAGAGGCATACAAGAATGTTGATGCCTTAGAATCAACATAAGTTAGTTGCGAGTTGAAGGATGGGGGTGAGGGAACGGGAGGAATTGAAGAAATATTCTAGATTTTTGGTGACCCAACAGGTAGGGGTGTCATATACTAAGGTAAAGAATAAAGAAGGAGAAGGAAATTTGGGGAAAATGTGTTGAGTTTGACGTTATTTGTGGGATGGCCACACAACGAGGTCTGGGACACAGTCAAGAATATGAGTAACTCAATTTCATGCTTTTACTTATACCCTCGTCCTATACTCAATCTTGCTTTTCCCTGCCCTCTAATCCTTGACCCTCCTGTCTGCTTTCCACCCCAACTTTGCCTAGTTAACACCTACTCACTCTTTAAAAGGTTAGCTCAAGTAACACCCCAGCCAAAAAGTCCCTCATGACACTTCATCTCCTTCCCATGAAGGCTTAGTTAGGTGGCTTTTCCCCTCATGCTCTCATAATGCTCTACAAATATTTCTATCATTATACCATAATGCACATTGAATTCTAATTCATTTATAAGTCTGTCCCCTCTACATGATTTTAAGCTCCTTGTGGGTAGGGTCTGTATCTTCTTCATCTCTAATATTCCCAGTATATAGCACAGAGTTTACTGGGATAGAGTAGGCTTTCAATGATTGTTGAATGAATGAATAAGTATGGAGCGGGAGAAGAAACATTTCTTTCTCTTAGACTAGGAAGGAGGTACTGGAGCATGTTAAAGTGTGGTTGTAGGGAGATGGGTGAGGGTTTGAAAGCGCCTGTAACCTAAGTTCTATCTAGGAAGTAAGAGTCATTTAGCAAGAAAAAGTTGAGAAAGATAGGTTGAGGAAAATGATGAAAGTTTGGAATAGCTGCTGTGGAGAGTGGAAGTGGGAGTTGACCAGACTCATTTGAGACTGTCAACGGGCCCTAAGGGTCCAGCTGACACCGGCAACAATAAAGTTATAGTGGCAGTGACCCCACCCAATGACTGTATGATTCCTTCTGGGAGCTCAGTATGTTGAGTGTGAGAGAGGAGGGGCTGATAATGGGACTCATCCAAGGTTCAAGGCCAGCAAGGCAGATTCGGCAGAGGACAAAGGGGCTCTGACACAAAGTGACACACTGTGAGCACAGACTGGATTAGGAAGGAAAATGGAGCCGCGAGGGACAACAGACAGAGAAACAAGAGTGAGGGAGTAAGGGACTATAAGTCTCCATCAGGCTAAAGACGAGAAGTTGTGGGGTAAGATAGTGGGACACCTGGTCAGGGGGGGCTCTTCTGAGAAACTAGGATGTTGAGTTTGAGATCCCAGAGTTGGACATCTGGGTGATGACAGAGCCCAGAGTGCAGCCACGGAAGCTGGTTGAAAACGGGACCTGGTGGTTAAGGTTGTGGGTGGCGGAGATGTTAGAGAACTTTGAAGCTATGTTGTTGGACCGATTGTACCAGGACTCCAAAATTACCCATAACAGAGGCAGGAGCAAGGTGAGAAGAGTAAGAACAGGGTTCCCAAGAGTTCAGTGAAAATAGGTGGCGCCCAGGGGTTGAACAGTTGCAGTGAGGAGGATGGAGGCAGGAATTTCAAGGGAGGGTAGAAAGGATTTCTACATGAGATCCGGAAGGTAATGAGGAGCCTGGAGAATACTGGCGAGCCTCCCCCTAACTCTGAAGGAGTTTTCTCCCCCCCAGAGCAAACGCGCCAACCTCTACAGATCAGACAGCCTTTATCTTTGCTCTTTGTTCTGGCGTCTTGATTCTGCCCTCCAGGACGACTCTCAACTTGAGTCCCCAGCCTCGTGCTCCTATTTTGTTTTTCCATAGGCATCCCATTGTCCCAGACCGTCTGATGCCTTTTCTCATCAAAACTAATCTGTCCTGTTTTTCATTCCTTAATGTGACTAATACGATCAACTTGACTAGAAGTAAGCTGAGTTTCCCACTAGAGGATAATGGCCTAACTTGCTACTCTGCTCAAGAGATATGTTTGCATCTTGGAAAATCCTTCCAAGAGAAATCTAATGCTGTAACCCAACCCACCCTACAAAGTCAGTAAACAAGGCAGCCTTCTGGTGTACCTCAAAACACAACAGCTGTGTGTTTTCTAGAGCTTCCTCTGGAAGCTTGAATTTAAATCTCATGTTAGCATGTAGCCCAGGCAATGCTGTAAATTTATTTTAAGTTAGGGGGTGAAAGGAAGATAATCTGCCACAAAGATATTTTTAATTGTTGGGAAGAAGGGGTAGAATAACAGTGTCCTAAACCCACAGTCATTCATGCAGGACATCCTGTGTTCCCAGGATTTCAGGTTAATCAACATGTGGTTTATATAGTAGGAAAAGCACCATACTTGCTTCTCGTGACGCTGTCTGTACCTGGTCACCATGACAGCTGTCTGACACCTATTAAAAAAAAAAACCCAATCAGTAACAGATGGTAATTGAGTACCCATGAAATACTGTGGTAGGCATGTGTGGACAGAGGATATGAAGTATAAGACATGGTCCCTGCCCTTAAGAGACTTGAAACTTAAGGGAAAACTAAGACAAGTAGACATGAACAATTAACTAACAATAAAAAACAGAGAGTGTGTTAAAGTAATACTACTTCCTGTCAGCATCAAGGATCAAACACCTGATTGCTTTGGAATTGTTAATATTGCCAATGTGTTAGAAAGTTCCCTTGAGGGTTGGAATGTTGTGGAAGGTTGGCCTTTTCTGAGCCAGACATCTCCCAAACTTGTGCATTGTGACAACAGCCAGTCAGATCAGCAGGCTCCCCATCCTCTGCTTCTTGCAGAGTGCGCTGGCACTTTTGTCCGTCCACGACACCACCTGGCTTCACAAAGTAGGTCACATCAGGGCTCTTGGCTCAGAGACAATGAGAGGCGCTGGAACATGCTGTAAGTGAAAGAGACCGTGATGACATCTTCTGTAGAGACTTTTAAGAGAAGAAAGGCCAACAAGAAGATTACAGCTACAATCACTCATTTCGTCTTTAACCCATCCTCCTCTTCCTTTGTCATACAGCCTATATACTCTAGTAAAATATACAAATTCAACACATTTCTATTATCTTGCCATATAGTGTCATAAGAAATAATATCTCACATTGTGTAATATATTTTTATTGATAAAATTCTTCCACATATATGAAGTCTTTGGATCCTCAAAGCAAACTTCATAGAAGTGTGTGTTATTGACCTAATTTACACGGGCTTCATTTCAGGTTCAGGCTCCATTTCACTCCACCATTAGAGTTGAGTAAGCAGTTTTCTTACCTATCCTAAGGAGTAGGAGCTTCCCTCCTTGTAGAGCAGCCGGGCCTGGTTCTAAATGTCACTACTCTTTCTTTCTCCAGACCCTAACTCTCCTACCCCAACTCTTTCTGCTTATTCTCTCTATGGAATTCAATTCAATTCAATAGGCAATTAATGAATGCCAACCGTGGGCCAAACACCATACCAGGAATTGAGATAACCAAACTGACACTCTCAAGGAGTGGCCAAACTAACTGGGGAGACAGGAAGCAAATTATTATAATATGGCAACTACTACAATAGAAGGATGTACATGGCACCACAATAGTTCCAAGAAGGGAGTAATTAACTCTGCCTGGTAGGCTTGAGTAAGTGGCAGTTGAGTCAGAAGTTGAAAGACGAGTCAACAGGGTACAGAGGGCATTCCAGGCAGATGGAACAGCCTGTGCAAAGGTAAAGGAGAGGGGAACTGCAAGAAGTTCAATTTAACTCACCTCTTATCTGTGTCAACACCCAATGTGATTGGAGAAAAACACACAACAACTACTTCAGGACCACTGACCTCAAGTGAGGTCACAAGGCTACTTACTCACATCCCTAGACTACTGCTTCACAGCTGATTTCCCTGCAAACCTCCATCTGTTCACAAGCCTTTCTTCTCTCTCATCTTATACCTTTGCTTACTACTGCACTGAGAAAGTTGAATCAGTGAGAAGAGAACTTGCAAAGTCACCTGCTACCGCATCTACCATCCCACCTACATCTATTCCCACGTCCCCTGCTCTCACCAACATTAGTATGGATGACCTGTTCATCCCTCTCTTGGCCAACTCTTCCTTGGACACTAGACTTGAGGCACTCTGGCCTTCTCAAGGACATTGCTGCAAGTAGTTCTTCTCCACTCTCCCATATCATCATTTCCATCAGCAAAATGGAAAATACAAAAATGCTGTTATTTCTCAAATCTTAAAAAGAAAAAAAAAGCCCACTCTTGACCCCACCCCCACTTACTTCCCTCCCCACCACTGCTTCATTTTTCTCCTTCACTTTGTAAGAAAACTCCTTGAAAGAATTGCCTTACCCACTGCCTACAGTCCCTGTCTTCCAATTCTCTGTTGAACCCACTCCAATCAGGCTTTTCCCCAACACTGCTGAAACTGCTCTTGTCACGTGTCGATGATCTCCACGCTGCAAAACCCAATGATCATTTCTTTGACCTCATCCTATTTGACCTGCCATCAGCACTTGACCCATTTGTTCCTTCCCTTCTTGAAACATGTTCTTCACTTACCTTCCAGGACTTGACGCCCTCCTGATATCTCTCCTCCTCCTTCACTGGCCACTCTCTCCAATCTCCTTTGTTGGTTCCTCCACATCTGCCAGAACTTTAAAACCTGGAGCCCCCAGGGCTCAGTCTTTGCACTTCTTCTCTTCCTCATCTACTCTCACTCCCCAGATGATCTCATCCAATCTCATAGCTTTATTATTTTTTATATATTTTTTTCCTCATAGCTTTAAATACCAAGTAAACCACCCATGAGACCCCCTGAACCTCTCCCCTAACTCCAGATGCCTCTATCTAACTGCATACTCAAAATGGAGTTTGGATGTATGATAGGCATCTCAAAAATCACCATGTTAAAAAAACAATTCCTGATATTTCCCCTAAAACCCACTCTTCTCATGATCTCTAACACACAAATGGAAACCATCTCCATCCTGTGGCTCAGGCCAAAAACCTGGGTATCATCCTTGATTCCTCTTTTTTCTCATATCCCACATTCAATCCACCAGCAAATCCTATTATCTCCACCTTTAGAATATATACAGAATCAGGACCCTTCTCCTGTCTCCACCACTTCCATCCCAATCCAAGCTATAGTCATTTCTGGGTTATTACAATAACCTCCTTATTTGTCCTTTTGCTCACACCCTTGCCTCCCACCTCATTCCAGACAGTAGCCAGGGTGATTCTTTTAAAATGTAAATTACATCAGGTCATTCAGATTTTCCACCTCACCTAGAATAAAAGCCAAAGTCCTTTCGGTGACCGGCATATGCTACATGATATGCACCTGCCACACCTCTCGGACTAAATAAATGAATGAGTAAATGAGTGAATGGATGGTAGGGAAGAGGAAAATGGGATGAGAGTGATACTAGAGATTTAGTCAGGTGATGAACAACCCTTCTAACCAAGCCAAGGAGTTCAGACTTTATTTGAATATAATGGGCAGTCATCAAAGGTTAGGAATTTTAGCACAATAACTATCTCCAGTAAACTCTGTTTGCTTCTAGGATCCAATCAACATGTCACCTTCTATACAAATCCTGACTTTATCTCGACCAATCTCCCATTTGCAACTAGAAATCCAGCCATAGCAAACTCCTTGCTGCTCCTTTAATATGTCATATTTTCAAACTTCCCTGCCTTTGCCCTCTCGTTCGTTCTGACTGGAATGGCCTTCCTTACCTTGTCTATCTGAAACATGTCTGCTCTAGAAGACTCATCTCAAGTGGCAGCATCTTTGTGAAGTGCTCCCTGACCACCCCAGAGAGTTATGTGTTTTCCTCTTTGGACTTCCAGGGTACATTTTATCCCTCTCTGTTATAGATGTTATTACCTCACTATATTTTCTTGTTCACGTATTGACAAGTCCCTGGAGGACAATGTCCATGATCCGTTCTTGATGGGGCCCCTGCACTTGGCACATACGGTGTCTTCAACCTAGTAGATGCTCAACACGTTTGCTGAATGAAAATGAGCCAGCAAAATAGATTGTGTTTAATGGGTAGGAGAGATTTGGAGATAACAGTCAAGGTTCAGTAGCATATAACAAATTATCTTATATTTAAGGAGTGATTTAATATGAGAAATTGGGCACTCAAAACATCATTAGAAGGGCTGGATAAGTGGGGTCTAGACCGCACTCTTGGAATCCCAGGATCACACTGCAGAATTGTCCTACCAGAGTAACCCCAACCTCTGCCACAGTGGGAAAGCTGGAAATAAGAAGGGCACCACTGGAACTGTTGGCTCCAGAGCCACTACACCTCCTAGGTCCACACCAGCCAAAACAGATGTCCTACAACCTGCCTCTTGATACCAATGACTGGCCCCTAAATCTCTGCTAATGCTGCCACAGGAAAACATATCTCCATGCTTATGTGCATTAGTTTTCTACTGCTGTGTAACAAACTACCACAAACTCTTAAAACAAGACCCATTTATTATCCCAATTCTGTAGATCCAAATTCCAGGCAGGCCCTCCTGGGTTCTCTGCACAGGGTCTCACCAGGCAGAAGTTAAGATGTCAGCAGGCTGGGTTCTCATCTGGAGGCTCTGGGGAAGAATCTACTTCCAAGCTCATTCACGTTTGGCAGAATTCAGTTCCTTGCAGTTGTAGGACTGAGGTCTTTGTTTCCTGACTATTGGCCAGGGGTCCCTGACAGGGATCTGGCAGGATCCTTCATGTGGAATCCCCTCACGCTAATCCCTCTGACTTCCCTTACTGCCTCCAGCCAGAGAAAACTCTCTGCTTTTAGATGGGTTTGTGTGATGACTTGAGGCCCACCCAGATAATAGCTCTATTTTAAGATCACCTGAACCACATAACACAACATAATCACAGAAGCGGTATATCATCATATTCACAGGTTCTCAGGATTAGGGTAGGGAACCTTGGGGGCTATTTTTAGAATTCTGCCTACCACATTGTGTTTGCTAGAAAAAGCAGTAGAACCAATAGATACACCTTTCACCTTCTGAATTAGTCAAGATTCTCCAGAGAAACAGAACCAATAGTATGTATATCTACATAGAAGGAGATTTATTATAAGGAATTGGCTCACATGATTGTAGAGGCCAACAAGTCCCAAGAGCTGCAGGGTGAGCTGGCAAGCTGGAGACCCAGAGAGCTGATGGCGTAGTCCTAGTTCAAGGCTGGTGGGCTTGAACCCCAGGAAGAGCCAATGTTTCAATTTGAGTCTGAATGCAGGAAGGAACCAGTGTCCTAGTTTGAAGGCAATCAGACAAGAGAAACTCCCTCTTACTGGTGGGAAGGTCAGTATTTTTATTCTATTCAAGCCTCAACTGATTGGATGAGGCCTACCTACAGATCAGAGAAGGTAATTGGCTGTATTCTACCACTTGATTCTACCAATCAAATGTTAATCTCATCCAAAACATCCTCACAGAAACACTCAGAATAACGTTTAACCAAATATCTGGGCACCCCACGGCCCAGTCAAGTTGACACGTAAAATTAACCATCACATTTTCCAAATCTCACGCAAGTACTTCTGATTGGCTGAACCTAAGTCCTACCCAGAGCTCCAGCTGCAAAGGAGTCAGGCAGTTCAGGAAGGTACATCACATCAGTGTCTTTCAAGCATTTTGACCCCAATCTACTATAAGAAACACATATTTCATCACAACCCAGTGTAGGCACACACACATATATATACATTTAAATGAAACAAAATTTCATGAAACATTACTTTTCCTTACTAAGAGTAATGTACTCTGATAT
Organism: Diceros bicornis minor; assembly: GCF_020826845.1. Classification (NCBI taxonomy): domain Eukaryota; kingdom Metazoa; phylum Chordata; class Mammalia; order Perissodactyla; family Rhinocerotidae; genus Diceros; species Diceros bicornis. The sequence goes on along the minus strand of NC_080742.1, from coordinate 11,735,522 downwards.
TTTCTTTATGGGGTTCTATTTCATTTTAAACCATGCTGATCTTGATCCACTAAATGGTTTCATGACCCTTCAAAACATAAGGCATCATTAGGAAAGTAGATTGCTTTTGAGGGTCAATCTACTGTATCCATTACAGGTGATCTTTGGGAAGCAATTTTCCTTCAGTTATATGTCTCACAATGTCTGACATGTAATATGTTTGTTAAGTTGATCTGAATATAGGCAATGGGCTTTCAATTCAATCTGAAGACAGACTGAAAAAAGTCTGAATCCTTTTACAGGGTTAGGTCCATAACTATCCAATTAAATCAAACAACAGATATCAAGGGATCCCCTTTTGCTATCCCACTCAGGAAGAATAAATTTGCAAATCCACTGGAATATATAAGACCCCTTTTTCAGGGGGAAAAAATGACTATCAAGTGGATGTTCATGTGCAAAGTGCAGACATGACTAAGTATTATAAATAGGTGTTGAAGCATGTAGAAACTGTCAACTTCTATGCCACTTATAACAAATGCATAATGACTCCCTTGGATTCTCATGTCAATGTGTAAGGCACAATTTAGAGAATGTTGTCAGTCAGACAACCCTGCCCTTTCAACAACTACAGTCATGTGCCACATAATGATGTTTCAGTCAATGATGGACCACATATTCGACGGTGGTCCCATAAGATTAGTACCAAATAGCCTAGGTGTGTAGTAGGCTATGCCATCTAGGTTTACATAAGTACTGTAGGGGTGGAGGAAATTTTACTCTCCCCTTCTAGGTTCTTCTGGCTGGTCTAAGAATTAAATTGACATGAGACAGATTAACAAGAGAAAAACAAAAGTTTAATAACACGTACACTTAGGAGAAACCCAGGAAAACCAAGTAACTCACCGGAACGGTTGAAGTCCTCACCTTCAATACCATCCTCAGCTAAAGACAAAAAAAGATGTTGGGGATGGGGAGAATCAGGGACTTCAAAGAAAAGGAAGGCGATTTACAGGTAGATGAAAAGGAGCAAATGTCTGGAAAACAAGTGTTTGGCTACACAGAAACAGAAGAACACAGAGGGGAGCCAACAAACAGGCTTTGCTAGGTTCCTCCCTGCCTACCACCTAGTTCTTAAAAATAATCAGCCTAAAATAAGCCTCATGTTAAAGAAACACATTTTGGGGTGGCAGATTTTGTTCCCCTTCAGTACACTCCATGATGTTCACACAACGACGAAATCACCTAACTGCGCATTTCTCAGATTGTATCCCTGTCGTTAGGCAACGCATGACTGTACTCAGGTTTCATGTTTCTGTTAACACACCCCCAGATGGTGAACTCTGCCTCCGCAATAAGGAAAGGCCCTAAAGAAGAAGTCATCTATCTTCCACCGCTCAATCTCTCTTACAAAACCGTTCTCCAGTGAAACGACTGACTTGTTTAAATGCTTGATTTTTGTTATTTGGATAAGCAGTATACAAATTCCTGAGTGCAGCTTTTCCATTTAACTGCCCTAGGCAGCTTACAAGGATCAGCCCAGAGAGTTCAACTTGAATGGATCCTATTTATCTTTGTTGCCACATCACAGGCAGAGTTTCACAGGGTCAAATTTAATTCTGTCCAACAGAAAAAATTAGGAACATGGACTCCTTAAACGAGGATCAAATTATAGCGTCTTCTTCATTTACTTGCACAAGATTGTGAATGAGCGGGGTGTAGGGGCGTTGTATGATCCAGGAAGTTAAGCTTTAGGGCAAGTTTGTGGTGGCTGTAATAAAACCTAAACTTTGCTTAAAGGCTAGAAAACCTTGAAACCAGTGAAATTGTGATGGTTTGGGGACTTTTACCATTAGGATTGTCAAATATCTGGATATATGCTCTATACAGATGCAATAAAACAATCATTCAATAAAGATTTAATTAGCATGTACTATGTGATATTTATAGCTCTACTATAAACATAGAAGTGATCAAAACAGACCAAGTCCCTGCTTATTATATAGTAGGAGGAGGCAGAGGACAACTTACTGGTAAACAAGTAATTAATGAGACGAGGTAAAGGGCATACTGTGACAAGGTAAAAGGCGTACTGGGACTTAGCATCTGGGACTTACCACCAGCTCTGAGTTGCCAAAAGCAAAAAGATATGTACTATGTCACCCTTCCCATCTATGGACTATAGTTCCAAGAGCTGTGACACGTCTCTAATTGCTACACATTACAACTGCCAAGGTGTTTCTCCTTTCTCCCAAATACATTTATTTTTAAGAAACAGTGGATTTATTGAAGGATACTGGGGATTCTGAGAATCAGTGGATGCTGGAGGACCAGCACTGAAGGATGAGAGGCAGGATATCTAATTGTGCTTTCTTTATAGCTTTATTGGGGTGTAAATGATAATACAATAAACTGCACACATTTAAAGTATATAATTTGATAATTTTGACGTATGTACACACCCACGTACACATCACCACATCGAGGCAAAGAATATATCCGTCACCTCTAAAACTTCTCTTGTGTCCTTAGTTATCTCTCCATCCCACACCTCCCCAAATCCTATCCCTAGGCAATCACTTGTCTGTTTTCTGTCACTATAGATTACCTTGCATTTTCTAGAATATTATATAAATGAAATCATAAAAGACATAATTCTTTCCTTTTGAGGGGGGGAGTCTGGCTCCTTCACTCAGCATAACTGGTATGAATTTTATCCACGTTGTTTTGTGTATCAATAGTTCATTACTTTTTCGTTTACCCAATAACATACCAGTGGACATTTGGGTTGTTTCGACATTTGGCCTATTATAAACAAAGCTTCTATGAACATTCATGTAAAATTCTTTGTATGGATATATACTTTGGTCTCTTTTGGGAAAATACCTGAGAGTAGATTGGCTGAGTCATATGCTAGGTGTATATTTAACTTTTTAAGACACTGTCAAACTGTTTTCTGAAGTGGTTGTACCATTTTTACATTCCCATCAGCAGCGTATGAGAGTTCCAGTTGTTCCATATCCTAGCTAACACTTGGCAATCCAACCTTTTAATTTTAGACATTCTAATAGGTATGTAGTGTTATCTCATTGCAGTTTTTTTTTATACCTGACTTTTTTTATTGATATTTTAATAGTTTATAACATTGTGAAATTTGCGGTTGTACATTTTTGTTTGTCCATTACCATATATATGTCTCCCTTCGCCCCTTGTGCACACCCCCCACCCCCTTGCCCCTGGTAACCACAATACAGGTTTTCTCTGTCCATGTGTTGGTTTATATTCTACATATGAGTGAGATCATACAGTGTTTGTCTTTCTCTTTCTGGCTTATTTCACTTAACATAATACCCTCCAGGCCCATCCACGTTGTTGCAAATGGGACAATTTTGTCTTTTTTTATGGCTGAGTAGTATTCCATTGTATATATATACCACATCTTCTTCACCCAATCATCAGTTGAGGGACAGTTAGGTTGCTTCAACTTCTTGGCTATAGTGAACAATGCTGCAATGAACATAGGGGTGCATAAGCCTCTTTGGATTGTTGATTTCAGGTTTGTTGGATAGATTCCAAGTAGTGGGATAGCTGGAGCATAGGGTATTTCTATTTTTAATTCTTTGAGGAATCTCCATACCGTTTTCCACAAAGGCTGCACCAGTTTGCATTCCCACCAGCTGCGTATGAGGGTTGCTCTTTCTCCACATCCTCTCCAACATTTGTTGTTTTTTGTCTTGGTGATTATAGCCATTCTAACAGGCATGAGGTGATATCTTAGTGTTGTTTTGATTTGCATTTCCCTGATGATTAGTGATGTTGAACATCTTTTCATGTGCCTATGGGCCATCTGTATATCTTCTTTGGAGAAGTGTCTGTTCATTTCCTCTGCCCATTTTTTGATTGGGTTGTTTGTTTTTTGTTGTTCAGTTGTGTGAGTTCTTTATATATTATGGAGATCAACCCGTTGCAAATATTCTCTCCCAGCTGGTGGGTTGTCTGTTCATCTTGATTCTGGTTTCATTTGTCTTGTAGAAGCTCTTTAATGTGATAAAGTCCCACTTGCTTATTTTTTCTTTAGTTTCTCTAGTCTGGGCAGGCATGTCATCCGAAAAGATTCCTTTATGACCAATGTCAAATGGTGTGTTGCCTATATTTTCTTCTATGCGTTTTATAGTTTCAGGTCTCACCTTCAGGTCTTTGATCCATTTTGAGTTAATTTTTGTGAATGGCGATAGCAGATGGTACACTTTCATTCTTCTGCATGAGGCTGTCCAGTTTTCCCAACACCATTTATTGAAGAAAGGTTCCTTCCTCCATTGTATGTTCTTAGCTCCTTTGTCAAAAATTAGCTGTCTGTATATGTGTGGTTTTATTTCTGGGCTTTCAATTCTGTTCCATTGATCTGTGTGTCTGTTTTTGTACCAGTACCATGCTGTTTTGATTACTATTGCTTTGCAGTGTGTTTTGAAATCAGGGATTGTGATGCCTCCAGCTTTGTTCTTTTCTCTTAGGATTGCTTTAGCTATTCGGGGTCTTTTGTTGCCCCATATGAATTTGAGTATTCTTTTTTCTATTTCCGTGAAGAATGTCATTGGGATTCTGATTGGGATTGCATTGAATCTGTAGATTGCTTTAGGTAATATAGACATTTTAACTATGTTTATTCTTCCAATCCATGTGCATGGGATGTCTTTCCATTTCTTTATGTCATCATGGATTTCTTTCAATAATGTCTTGTAGTTTTCATTGTATAGGTCTTTCACCTCCTTGGTAAGATTTATTCCTAGATATTTTATTCTTTTTGATGCAATTGTAAATGGTATTATCTTTTGGATCTCTCTTTCTGTTAGTTCATTATTAGCATACAGAAATGCAACTGATTATTGTTGATTGATTTTGTACCCTGCGACTTTGCTGTAGTTGTTGATTATTTCTAATAGTTTTCCCAACGGATTCTTTAGGGTTTTCTATATATAAAATCACGTCATCTGCAAATAGTGAGAGTTTCACTTCCTCATTGCCTATTTGGATTCCTTGTATTCCTTTACTTGCCTAATTGCTCTGGCCAAAACCTCCAGTACTATGTTGAATAGCAGTGGTGAGAGTTCTCAGAGGAATGGCTTTCAGTCTTTCCCCATTGAGTATGATGTTGGCTGTGGGTTTGTCATAAACAGGCTTTATTATGTTGAGGTATTTCCTTCTATACCCATTTTGTTGAGAGTTTTTATCATAAATGGATGTTGTATCTTGTCAAATGCCTTCTCTGCATCTATTGAGATGACCATGTGGTTTTTATTCTGTTTTGTTGATGTGGTGTATCACGTTGATTGATTTACAGATGTTGAACCAATCCTTGCGTCCCTGGTATAAATCCCACTTGATCATGGTGTATGATCTTTTTAATGTATTGCTGTATTCAGTTTGCCAATATTTTGTTGAGGATTTTTGCATCTGTGTTCATCAGCAATATTGGCCTGTAATTTTCCTTCTTTGTATTGTCTTTGTCTGGCTTTGGTATCAGGGTGATGTTGGCCTCGTAGAATGAGTTAGGAAGTGTTCCATCTTCCTCTATTTTTTGGAATAGTTTGAGAAGGATGGGTATTAACTTTTCTTTGAATGTTTGGTAAAATTCACCGGAGAAGCCATCTGGTCCTGGACTTTTATTTTTTGGGAGGCTTTTGATTACTATTTCAATCTCTTTGCTTGTGATTGGTCTTTTCAGATTCTCCATTTCTTCTTGGTTCAGTTTTGGGAGGTTGTATGAATCTAAGAATTTATCCATTTCTTCTAGATTGTCCAATTTGTTGGTATATAATTTCTCATAGTATTCTCTTATAATCCTTTGTATTTCCATGGTATCCATTGTAATTTCTCCTCTTTCATTTCTAATTTTATTTACTTGAGCCTTTTCTCTTTTTTTCTTAGTAAGTATGGCTAAGGGTTTGTCAATTTTGTTTATCTTCTGGAAGAACCAACTCTTTGTTTCATTAATCCTTTCTACTGTTTTTTTTGGTCTCAATTTCATTTATTTCTGCTCTGATTTTTATTATTTCTCTCCTTCTGCTAACTTTGGGCTTTGTTCTTCTTTATCTAATTCTGTTAGGTGTAATTTAAGGTTGCTTATTTGGGCTTTTTCTTGTTTGTTAAGTGGGCTTGTATCGCTATGAGTTTCCCTCTCAGGACCGCTTTTGCTGCATCCCATATGATTTGGTATGGCATATTTTCATTTTCATTTGTTTCCAGATAATTTTTGATTTTTCTTTTAATTTCATCAATGATCCATTGGTTGTTCAGTAGCATGTTGTTTAATCTCCACATTTTTGTCACTTTCCCAGTTTTTTTTTCGTGGTTGATTTCCAGTTTCATAGCATTATGGTCTGAACAGACGCTTGTTATGATTTCAATCTTCTTAAATTTATTGAGGCTTGTTTTGTTTCCCAACATATGGTCTACACTTGAGAATGTTTCATGCGTGCTTGAGAAGAATGTGTAGTCAGCTGTTTTTGGATGGAGTGCTCTGTATATGTCTACTAGGTCCATCTTGTCCAGGTCCATCTTGTCCAGTTTTTCATTTAAGTCCACTATTTCTTTATTGACTTTTTGTCTGGATGACCTATCCATTGTTGTAAGTGGGGTATTAAGATCCCCTACTATTACTGTGTTGTTGTTAATGTCTTCTTTTAGGTTTGTTAATAGTTGCTTTATGTACTTTGGTGCTCCTATGTTGGGTGCATATATATTTATAATTGATATGTCTTCTTGGTGGAGTGTCCCTTTTATCATTATATAATATTTCCCTTCTTTGTCTCTCTTAACCTGTTTTATCTTGAAGTCTACTTTGTCTGATATGAGTATGGCAACACCTGCTTTCTTTTGTTTGCCATTAGCTTGGAGTATTGTAACCATCCTTTCACTCTGAGACTGTGCTTGTCTTTAGAGCTGAGATGTGTTTCCTGGAGGCAGCATATTGTTGGGTCTTGCTTTTTAATCCATCCTGCCACTCTGTATCTTTTGATTGGAGAGTTCAATCCATTTACATTTAGGGTAATTATTGATATATGAGGGCTTAATGTTGCTGTTTTGTCACTTATTTTCTGGTTCTTTTGCATTTCCTTTGTTTCTTGTCCCATTTGTTTCAGACTGCCAATTCAGTTTGGTTGTTCTGTCTTATGACTCTTCTAGTTTTCTCTTTGTTTACCATATGTAATTTTGTTTTGATTATTTGTTTAGTGGTTACCTTGAGGTTTGTATAAAAAAATCTTGTGTATGAGATAGTCCATTATCTCATGGCCTCTTATTTCCCTATACTAAGTCCATTCAATCACTTTCCTCTTCCCCTTCTAAGTTGTTCTTGTTATACCTTATTCTATCTTGTGTTGTGGGTGTGTGTTTACAGTGATGAGGTTATATTTATTTTTGGTGAATTCCTTCCTTTGATCTTTGATTTTGGTATTTAAGTGGTTGCTAACCTATTCCGGTAAAGATCTACTATTTTTCTGATTTTGTCTACCTATTTTTCTCCTTGTTCCAAGCTTTGTATTCCTTTTCTTTTCTTTTTTTCAGGCGTGAGGGCCTTTTTGAGTATTTCGCGTAGTGGGGGTCTCGTGGCCATGAACTCCCTTAGCTTTTGTTTATCTGGGAAAGTTACTATTTCTCCATCATATTTGAAGGATATTTTTGCTGGATAGAGTATTCTTGGCTGAAAGTTTTTGTCTTTCAGTATTTTGAATATATCATTCCAGTCTCTCCTATCTTGTAAAGTTTCTGTTGAGAAATACGCTGAATGCCTGATGGGAGTTCCTTTGTATGTTATTTTTTGTTTTTGTCTAGCTGCCCTTAATATTGTTTCTTTGTCACTGACTTTAGCCAGCCTCACCACTACATTTCGTGGTGGGCCTTTGCCTGTTGACATATTTAGGCGACCTATTGGCTTCACTTACTGGTATTTCCTGCTCCTTGTCCAGATTTGGGAAGTTCTCAGCTATTATTTCCTTGAATAGGCTCTCTGTTCCTCTTTCCCTCTCTTCTCCCTCAGGAATACCTATAATTCTTATGTTACATTTCCTAATAGAGTCAGATATTTCTTGGAGACTTTCTTCATTTCTTTTTAGTCTTAGTTCTCTCTCCTCTTCCATCTGGAGCATATCTGTATTCCTATCTTCTATAATGCTAATTCTTTCCTCCATATTGTCAGCTCTGTTCTTTAAAGATTCCAGATTCTCCTTTATCTCCTCCATTGTTTTTCTTCACCTCCATCAATACTGATTGGTTTTTCTTTATGATTTCAATCTCTTTTGTGAAGAAACTCCTAATCTCACTGAATTGTTTGTCTGTGTTATCTCATATTTCTTTGAGTTTTTTTATGGTAGCTATTTTGAAATCTCTGTCATTTAGGTTATGGATTTCTGTGTCTTCAGGGTTGGTTTCTGGGTGCTTGTCATTTTCCTTCTGGTCTAGTGATTTCATGTACCTTTACATTGTAGTTCCTGTATTGGCTTTGTTTTTCCTCATCCTGGAGATATCTGGTTGCAATTTCCACCCACCGCCACCGTGTGGGGGTTAAGGGCTGTGTAATCTGAGCCTCCTGTGCTCTTCCCCGGCTGCTCGCTGCGATCCACGGGCCCCTTGGTCTGGTTTGGTTGGCTGAGCTGCAGTGTCTGGCATGTGGGGGGTGGGGAGGGCTCTCTCTTTTGCCTGCTGGGTCCCTGGCATGGGGGGCCTCTCGCTTGCCCCTCCTTATCCACTCTCCTGGGGTACTCAGATGTTGATGGTACCCCTGTAGCAGTTCTGAGTCCTCTGTGTGGGAGTTTCCCACAGGCTTAAAGAGCCCGAAGAGCTGCAGTTTCCCCGCAGAGGGCCGCCGCTCCCCCCTCTCTGGGAGCCACGCAGACCGGATCGCTGATCTGATGGGGAGTGAGAGGAGTTCTCCCTACATCTCCCCACTTCCTCCAGGGCCCTCAGCATGTTCCACTCTCAGATGTGCGGCAGCGTGGATCTTTCAGATCTTGCTTTTCGCTGTCTAGGAGTCTGTTGTTTGTCTGTGACTATTCCTTTTGTTGTATCTTATCAGGGGAAGAGTTTACTGGAAAGCTCACTCTGCCATGACGCTGATGTCGCTCTATCTCATTGTAGTTTTTATTTGCATTTCCCCTTATGATGTTGAACAGCTTTTCATGTGCTTATTTGCCATGCGTATATCTTCTTTAGTAATGTGTCTTTTCAAATCTTTTTGCTCATTTTTTATTGGATTGTTTATCTTTACAATACTGAGTCTTGAGAGTTCTTTATATGTTCTAGATGCAAGTCCCGTGTCATGTACATGATTTGCAAATATTTTCTCCCAGTCACTGTCTTGTCATCTCATACTCTTAATAGTTTTTTAAAAGCAAAAGTTCTTAGCTTGATGAAGTCCAATTATTTTTTTTCTTTTATTGAATCACGCTTTTGGTGTTGTAGCTAAGAAATCTTTGCCTAATCCAAGATCATAACAACTTTTTCTTTAGGTATTTTAAAAATGTTGTTCCAGGGGCCAGCCCAGTAGCATAGTGCTAAGTTCACATGCTCTGCTTTGGTGGCCTGGGGCTCGTGGGTTCAGATCCTGGGCACGGACCTATGCACTGCTCATTGAGCCATGCTGTGGTAGCATCCCACATAAAAAATAGAAGAATATTGGCACAGATGGTAGGTCAGCGACATCCTTCCTCAAACAAAAAGAGGAAGATTGGCAACAGATGTTAGCTCAGGGCCAATCTTCCTCACCAAAAAAAAAAGTTGTTCCACTGTACTCTAGATTACATTGGTTCTGATGAGAAATCTGCTTTCATTTTTATCTTTTTCCTTTAGCTTCTTTTAAAATTTTCTCTTTATCTCTGGATTGAAGCAATTGGATTATGGAGTGCCTTGGTGTAGTTTTCCTCATGTTTCCTGTGTTTGGGGTTCATTGAGCCTATTGGATCTATGCATTTATAGTTTTCATCAACTTTGGAAATTCATATCCATTATTTATTCAATTAGTTTTCACGCCTGCCTTCACCCTTGGGAATCCAATTACTTGTATATTATGCCACTTGAAGTCTTTTTGCTCTGTGTGTTTCATTTTAGATGGTTTCCATTGCTATGTCTTCAAGTTCACTAATCTTTTCTTTTGCAACATCTATATGCCTTTAATGCCACTCAGTAGACCAGATTTTTCATTTTAGTCATTATAGTTTTCATCTTAGAAGTTTTATTTGGGTCGTATTTATTACTTGCATGTCTCTATTTAACATGCTCAATCTGTCCTCTAAATTCTTGAACATATGGAATACAGTTATATTAACTATTTTAATGTTTTTATCTACTAATTCTACCATCTGTGTAACTTCTGGGTCAGTTTCAATTGGATTGTCCCCCTTATTATGGGTTGTATTTTCCTGTTTCTTTGCATGCCCAGTAATTATTGACTGGATGCCAAACAGTGAATTTTACCTTGTTGGGTGCTGGATACTTTTATATTCCTAAAAATATGCTTGGTCTTTGTTCTGGGACACAGTTAAATTATTTGGAAATAGTTTGATCCTTTTGGGTCTTACTTTTAAGCTTTTTTAGACAGGACAAGAACAGCATATAGTTGAGGGATAATTTTTCCCCAGTACTGATGCAAGGCTCTCTTAAGTATTCTTCCAAATGGCCAAATGGCATGTCAATTATGAGGTATTCCACACTGGCTATTGGGAACAGGCATTATTCCTGGTACTGTGTGACCCCAGGTATTGTTCCCTCTAATCCTTCTGAGTGTTTCTTCACCTGGTTTCAGATAGTTTCCTTATACACGTAAGCTGATCAGTACTCAATTAAATATTCAAGGCAGACACACTATTGATTCTGGAGTTCTCTTTCTGTGCAACTTTCTCCTCTCTGATATGATACTCCTCCCTATGAAATCTAGCAGCCTCTCTGAACTAGTGACACCATCTCCACAATTTAGGGGAACTGCTGGGCTCTGGTTTCCTTTTCTCTACACCACAGCCTCGAAACTCTGTCCAGATAGTAAGTTAGGGCACTGTAGGGATCACTTCATTTCTTTCCCAATCTCAGGCATCACTGTCCTTCATCAACTGATATCTGATGCTGAGAACAGTTGTTTCATATATTTTGTCCACTTTTTTAGTTGTTTCCAGGAGGAGTATAAATCCAGTCCCTGTTATTATATTTTGACAGGAAGGAGAAGAGTTAACTCCATATTACATTTTAAAATTGAGTCTTCTCTCATTTTGTATTCTGATTTTTTTCTTCTTAGATGGTAGATTTAATGCGGACGTATGGGGAATGACAATTGCTAGACATGGGGAGAAATTAGAAGGAATGAGCTGACAGAGGGGAAGTATAGTTAAAAAGGAAAAAAGGGAAAGAATTAGGAATGGAATGAGAACAAGCAGTCAAATCCTGCAGAAAAGAACTGATGAAATTATCAAAGCCATTTGAAATCCCAACTCTTACCTTTAACATACCTAATATGTGGCTGCAGAAGGATTTAAACTACTCTTTTCAACTTGGAAACTTTAATCTGCCAGTGAGCTTTACTAATTTTTTTCCTGGTCTTCATAGCAGACCAACAAAGGCAACGCTTAGGAATACATCGTCTCCATTTCCCAGAGAGAATAACATCAAAATTGTTGAGTAAGTGACAAACTCAAAGTCACCCAGAGAACAGTGCCTGAGTGAGAACTAGAAGCCTTAAGTATATCTTTTTACTACTTTGTTGAAATGATTATCTGGCATCATTCACTTTGGGAGAGAGCTAGTTGTGGTAAAGAGGAAAACACTGGACTTAGAGTAAGAGTCTAGGGTTGTAGCCCAACACTGTCACTAACCGGCTATGTGACCTTGAGGAAGTCACTTCACTTCTCTAGGTCTCAGTTTCCTCAACTGGAAACTGGAATAAGAACTCCTACATGAGGGGATCACTGTGAGAGTTAAATGAGATGATGCGGGTAAAGTTTTACACAGTGCCTGACACTTAATATCACATGTAAGATTCCATGTATTATCTCCTTTAGAGGGATTTGCATTTTTTACTGGAAGGATGTCTTAAATACAAAGAGATGAATCTTCAACAGTGGACTGTCAAAAAAGAGCTGGGTAGAGGACTGGCTTACTGGCCCACTCCTATTCATCGGGCCATCCCAGCCTTGGGCTCCCTCCTAATCAAAGAATCGAAGTCAGAAGACCTGAGATTCACTTCCTAAGTATGTGATCTCAGATTATTCAGCTCCTCTTAGCTATTACAGTGAGGATAATAATAGCTATCATTTACTGAGCACTTGTTCTGTGTTGTCAGGTGCTGCACTAAGCACTTTGCTCATATTGTCATTTAATCCTCACACCCCTTTGTTATTGTCTCCATTTTATAGATGAGGCAATTGAGACTCAGAGATGTTAAGTAACTTGTCCAAGATCACACACAACACAAGTGATATGACTGGCATGGGCACCAACTCTGCTTCTACGTCAACACGCATGTTCTCAACCACAGTGTTCTACCGCCTTCTCATCTGCATGGTCGAGATTCAGTGAGCTAAGGGCTCTTAGTGTTAAGGTAGTGGGTGGCATATTGATGCCCTCACTAAGTTCTTCTTCCCTTCCTTTATCCAGAACATTCTCACATTAACTGAAACCTCACTCCCTGTACAACACAACTTCCCTCAAATTGCTCTCAAAGCAAAGGCTGCTTGTCTTACATAACCTACCTATCTCCCATCCCTTAGAAGATGAGGTGGACCTTCACACAGGATTCTGCTGCCACATCTAGACTACGGCTCTGCCACTTTGAATTACTTTGAACAACTCCTCCTGTGAACCTCATATACCAGGTGACAGTCTTCATGCTTCCCTCTGCCCATCCTTGTCCCTGTCATCGCCTTCTACCCACAACACTCACCTCTGTTCATTAAAAACTTTGGCACCTGACTTCCAGGCATTCTCCACCCAGATTCGTGTCATCATCTAGATAATTTCAACATCTTCACTCATGATCCATCTAACGCTCAAGCCTCATGTTTCCTAGACTTCCTTTGACTTTGGCCCACTTCAAAAACCTACCTCAGACTTCTGGTGGGCCAAAATGGAGTGATCCCACTGCAGCCTATTTCTCCCACTAATTGCAACTGTGCACTAGTCAAAATATAAACAGCAGCTACGTGAGAAACTTAAAAATTGACGATAGCAGACAAATGGGAGAGGGGAAACAAAACTTGAAGAACCACCCTGTGATGGTCACTATCATGTGTCAACTTGAGTGGGCCACGGAGTGCCCAGATTAAACCTTATTTCTGGGTGCGTCTGTGAGAGTGTTTCTGGATGAGATTAGCATTTGATTTGGTGGACTCAGTAAAGTAGATCGCCCTCCCCAATGTGGGTGGGCATCATCCAATCTGTTAAGGGTCTGACTATAACAAAAGGCAGAGGCTGGAGGAATTTGCCCCTTTTTTCCTGCCTCACTGCTTGAACTGGAACATCACTCTTCTGCCCTCTTGGATTTACACCATCAGCTCTCCTGGTTCTCAGGCCTTCGGACTCAGACTGAATTACACCACTGGCTTTCCTGGGTCTCCAGCTTACAAATGGCAGGTCATGGGACTTCTCAGCCTCCATGAGTGCATGAGCCAATTCCTCAAAATTAATCACATGTATATATATATATATCTCCTATTGGTTCTGTTTCTCTGGAGAACCCTGAGTAATATAGACGCTTATATGAAAAGTTGTGTTTTTCCCTCTTTTTTCTCCTGTGGTTGACCTGAGGGTGGCCCTAGTGTAAAACTCTGAAGTGGACATGGGCAACAAAATAGAGAGAAACCCTGTCCTCCTGGCCAGAGGACTGGGAAAACGGGCTCCTATTAACCGGAGAATGTGGAACGAATCCCCTGGGTTTTTTTCTTATTTTTTTCTCTTTATTCCTTTCTTTTCCCTGGCCCAAGAACAGTCTCAGCTGCAGAGCTGTACTCTAGTGGAAGGGGCACCTAAAACCCAAGAGAAAACACATCTTTCTGGCCAGCAGAACCAAGAAAAGAAGTCCTGTGGTGCAAAGAGTATGAAGGGGAATCCCCACTATTTCTTCACTCTATAATTTCTTGCCACTTTGCCCCAAAGGCAGATGAATCTAGAGGAAATGTGAGATAGCAGGCCAACTAAAACTCCAAAAGAAATCCTAGCTTTCCAGGCAAAGGACAAAGAAGACGGGCCCTTTGAATGTGGAGAGTGTGAGAAAAATCCAAGAAAGGAGAGAATTGAAGGAGGGAATATTCCAATTCTATGCATGAACTAACACAAACCCCAGTACCTCTCCTGAGCACATGCATGGTATTGACACAGCATAGCACAGAAAAGGCTTACAGATTAGAAAGAAAAAAGTATATAAACTCTCAAATTACATGATTACCTACATGAAAAAATCATAAGGAATTACATAAAAAGTTCCTAGAACTAATAAATAGTTTAATAAGGCCCCAGAATACAAGGTCAATATATGAAAATCAGTTTTATTTTTATACACTAGCAATTAGAATATGAAACTTAAAAAAAAGTACCATTTAAAATCACATCAAAAAATGAAATACCTAGATTTAAATCTAACAAAATATCTACAGGATCTGTATGCTGAAAGCTAATAAAAGACTGACAGAGACTGATGAAAGAAATCAAGGAAGACCTAAATAAATGGAGAGATATGTCATGTTCATAGATGGAAGCCACAATATTGTTAAGATATCAATTTTCCTCAAATTGATCTATAGATGAAACATAATTCCAATCAAAATTTCAGAATTTTTTATAGATGTCAACAAGCTGATTCTCAAATATGTATGGAAAGGCAAAGAAACTAGAATAGCCAAAATAGTTTTGAAAAAGAACAAAGTAGGAGAACTCACACTACTCTATTTTAAGACTTACAAAGACTTAAAGCTGTAGTAATCAAGGCAGTATTGTATGGTATTGTATGGCATTGAGGAAAAGATAGACACATAGATAAAGCAGACATAATAGAGAGTCCAGAAATTGGCCCTATACACAAGCATAGCCAACTGATTTTTGACAAAGGTGCAGAGCCAATTTAATGGAAAAAGGATAGTATTTCAACAAATGTTACTGGAACAACTGAATACAGTCATGCGCCACATAACATTTTGGTCAAGGATGGACCACATATACGATGGTGGTCCCATAAGATTAGTACCATATAGCCTCGGTGTGCAGTAGGCTATGCCATCTAGGTTCTTGTAAGCACACCCTATGAGGTTTGCACGATGACGGAATCACCTAATGACGCATTGCTCAGAACGTAACCCCATCATTAAGCAATGCATGACTATGGTTGTAGGCAAATAAAACAAACCTTGACCTAAATTCACACCTTATACAAAAATTAACTCAAATGAATTATAGATGTAAAGGTAAAGTATAAAACTTTAAAGCTTTTAGAAGAAAACACAGGAGGAAATCTTCAGAAACTAGAGTTAGGCAAAGAATTCTTAGACATGACACAAAAAGGCATGATCTATACATTTTTAAAAAATAGTAAATTGGATTTCAACAAAATTAAAAGCTCCTGATCTGCAAAAGACACTGTTAAGAAAATGAAAAGACAAGTCACACACTGGGAGAAAACATTTGCAGATCATATATCTGACGAAAGGTTTGCATCCAGAACATATTAGGAACTCTCTAAACTCAACAGTAAAAGAATGAACAATCCAAATAGAAAATGCACAAAAGTTGAACAGACCCTTCACCAAAGAAAACGTCTCGATGCTGAACAGCACATGAAAGGCTGCTCACCAGCGTCAGTCATTAGGGAAACACAAATCAAAACCACAGATTCAGACCCACGGGATGGATACAATAAAAAAGAGAGATGATGACAAGTGTTGGCAAAGATGTGGAGAGAATGGAACTCTTATACACTGCTGGTAGAATTGTAAAATGTTACAGTCACTTTGGAAACTCATTTAGCACTTCCTCAAAATGTTCTTCCCGTGACCCAGCAACTCCACTCCTTGGAATATACCCCATAGAAACGAAAACACATATCCACACAAAAACTTGTACATGAATTTTCACAGCAGCATTACTCATAATAGCCAAAAGGTGGAAACAACCCAAATGTTCATCACTGAGGAACAAACAAAATATAGCATATTCATGAAATGGAATATTACTTGCTAGCAAAAAAAAAAATAAAGTACTGATACACGCTACAACATGGAAGAACCCTGAAATCATTATGCTAAATGAAAGAAGCCAGTCACATACTGCATGATTCTATTTATATGAAATATCCAGAACAGGAAAATCCATAGGGACAGACAGTAGACAAATGGATGCCTAGGGCTAGGAGGAGGGGCAAATGGGAAGGACTGCTTAATGGGTGCAGGATTTTCTTTTAGGTGATGAAATATCTTGGAACCAGATAGAGGTGATGGTTGCACAACACTGTAAATGTACTAAATGCCACTGAATCAGACACTTAAAATGGTTAATAGTTAATTTAATGTTATGTGAATTTTATCTCAATAAATCTGAAAAAAAAAGCCTGCAGTCCAGGACCAATCATTTTAAGCACACTCTCATGAGCACCCCATAGTTCACTTACCCTTTTGGTCTTCTGCTTCACTGGCTCTGACAATTCCCAACTGTGGATTGGTCTAGCCACTGACTACCCCAGGTGGTTCTATGATTGTCAATCTTCGTGAGGCCCTCAACAATGCCCAGTTCCAGAAGTTGTTCCAAATCTTTACTGCTCGTCTAAGCTATAACCACACTCCTCTTCCCTTCACTCTTAACATATGGCATTCATCTTATAATACAGAGTAAATAGAAACTATCAATTATCTGGTACTTAGCAGGAGCTCAATAAACACATCTTGAAGAGATGAATGAGTGCTCTCCACTCTTCTAAACTGCACCTCTTCCAATACCAATATCTGCATCCTTTGCTCTCTTTCCTCCTGTTCTAAAGAAGAAGTGTTGCTCAATTTTCCTTCTTCCCAAGCTAGTCTCCCTGTCACCTTCCATGGTTTCTTAATGCCCCCAGGAGGAGTACAGACTCATCAGGACATTTCCAGCCTCACCTTCCAGCACCCCCATCACAGGGACTGTTTGCTCTGTATTCTCAGCCATCTTCATCCTGTCTTTCACCTTCATTTGGCAAATTTAGAGTCAGTCTTCAATCACTACCTCAATGCCCATAATGCCTTCTCCAATCCCTCCAGCCAATGAAACTTATCATTGGACTTGACAATAATTAGGAGGTTATTGATAACATAAAAACTATTGGGGACTTTTGGGGAGGGAGATTCAGTGCACATGACAAATTGAAGCAGAGTGAAGGGTAAATTACATAATAATAATAAGACATTATTTACCTTTTCACTCTCACTCTCTCACGAGTGGACAGTAGAGTTTCCTAGAGGCTACATGGAATGTTATATCTCAACAGATTAATGCAGAAGCAGGTATGGGAATCCAGCTGTCTTTTATTAAACCAATCATTAAAGAGATTGGCAAAAATGCAAACAAATGCTCCTCTTCTCACTGATTTTTTGGGAAAATACTGTTATTTTTCATCAAAATATGTTACTTGTGTTAACATGTATTGGTTTTATTACTGCAATTTTTAAATGATTTAAATAATATTTTTGAAATTTCTCGGTTTTAATTTCTAATACAATAAACATCAATGGGTATGACACATACAAACAAAAGCTCTTTGGTGTCCTCAATAATTTAGTAAAAAGGGGTCCTGAGACCAAAAACTTTGAGAACCACTCCATTCCAGGTTTGCTAAGCAGAGCTGTGGGCCTGCCTGAGGCAGGGTATCGCATATTTGCAACGAGGCTGGCTACTCGGTTTCCTTCAACAGCATCTATCGGTCTTGGAGCAGGAGGAGGAACAAAGAAAACGTATTGTTGAGTTGATCCAGTAGTGGGGTTTGGCACAGTTGCCATGGCTAGACTAGGTCAGGCTGTCTTGTTCTTCTAGATAAGAAGGATAAACCCGTCATCTCAATAAATTAGTCTCCATATTTGGGAGAAAAAATTGGGGAGATTAAGAGGCTTCTTAATCCTGAACTTCCTTGTCCTTCATAAATCCCGTCTGGATTATTTTAAGCTGGTTAATTATGTACTTAGGGTAGTGTTTCCAGCTTCTTGTCTAGCGGTTACGTTTAGCGACATAAATAAAGACCATCTACTCAACTTCGTGGTTTGCTCTGTCTGTGATGACATACTCACGCCTGGGTCACTTTACAAAATGAAGTCTGCTAAGTTATGTATCCAATCGCTCCGACCAGATTAAAAATTTACATTTAGCTTGGATGTTCAATAAAGCATTCCTGATGGAAATGGGCTGTTGATGATGTTTATGAAGACGGTCACGTTGATTCATTGATTCACCCAACAAATGTTTTTTGAGCACTTAGAATGAGACAGGCATGGTCTAGATGCTGAAGATTCAGCAGTCAACAAAAGAGGCAAAGATCCCTGAAATTTTGGTGCCTACAGTCCAGTGGGGGAGACCAAGAATGAAAAATAACTGAAATAAAATCTATGGTAGATAATAATGAATGCTAGAGGACAAAAAGTAAATCTTGGGAGATGATAGAAGAATTGGGGTTATGTGTGTGAAATGCAAGAAAGGGTGACCAGAGAAGGTCTCACTAAAAAAGGTGACATTTGAATAAAGACCTCAAGGAAGTGAAGGAGCCACATGGTGACAGAACAGAGGAGTAATCCAGGCAGGAGTCACAAATTTCCGCAGGCAGGAGAGTGCCTGGTGTATTGATGGACAGTAAGGAGGCCGGTGTGGCTGGAGAAGAGGACAGGGAGGAGGAAGAAAAGGAGGGAGGAGGAAGGCGAGGAGGGGGAGGAGGGGGAGGAGGGGAGAAAAAAGAAGAGGAAGAGGAGGGAGAGAAGGATGCAAATGCTGCCAGCAATAGACAAGGCATAGCAAAATTCGGCCATGCCAGCTCCTCCCCCTCACATTACCTGCTGTAATTCTTTTTTTTTTTTAATTGAGATTTAGTTGACATTCTTATCCTGTTTTCTCCACCATGCAAGGCGCATTTTATTCTTAGCATCTAATGGAAGCAAGAAAATGGAAATAACCTAAATGTCCAACAATAGACTGTAAGTAAATTATGGCACGCTATGTGACCTTTAAAATTCATAGCTCTGGGGGCCGGCCCGGTGGCACAAGCAGTTAAGTGCGTGCGCTCCGCTGCGGCAGCCCAGGGTTCACTGGTTCGGATCCCGGGCACGCACTGATGCACTGCTTGGCAAACCATGCTGTGCCGGCGTCCCATATAAAGTGGAGGAAGATGGGCACGGATGTTAGCCCAGGGCCAGTCTTCCTCAGCAAAAAAAGAGGAGGATTGGCAGATGTTAGCACAGGGCTGATCTTCCTCACAAAAAAAAATAAATAAATAAAATAAAATAAAATTCATAGCTCTGCAGAACATTTATGACTTAGGGAAATGCTTATACTATACCACTAGATGAAAAAAGTGGGACTCAAAGCTATGTAGATAATTTTGTTTAAATGCGAGCATATATACATCCTTCCTCCTCCCCAGAGAAGCATACCACAGTGCTAAAAGTGCTTACCTCCACGTGGTTGAATTATGAGTGTTATTATTTTCTAACTTTTCTATAGTAAATCTATATTACTGTCATAATTAAAAATAATAACATTTAGAAGTGAATTAAATAATTCAGTCCAGTATCACTTGAATCAATAAAATATTTCACCTCATAAATTTATTAGGCATCCTGAAGATATTAAGGGTGGTTTAAAATAGTCCAGTGTTAACACTGCTAAAGTCTCTATTACAATGTGAGTCTATAAGATATTATATTTGAAAATCATATAATTGGCATTATACCATATGCTATTTACTTTAGAACAGAATTAAAAGAACAGATTCATCTTGGACTCCCATTTACTGTGATTAATATATTAACTTCCAAAATATTGTCTTAAGTAGGGCTGTCTCAAAGACTATATTGTATTTAAAAGACCAAGAACTAGTAGATGACTCACAATGATAAATATCTTATTATTATTTTTTTGACCAAACATCTTCCAAAAGATTATATTGATTGATATTTCAGGTGAACCTCTCTAATTATTTCAGTGTATAAATTTTAGAACATACTGAAATGATAAAGCAAAAACATATCTCCTGTTGTATAACCCCAGGCTTCTAACTTCCACAAAGCTCAAAAAATAGACCATTATCAGCACCATGTGGTCACTCCCGATTGCTGCCCCCTCCCTCTCCCTAAACTTAACCAATACCCTGACTTCTAACACTGTAAATTAGATTTGTCTGTGTTTGAAGTTTATAAAAATAGAATGAAACAACATGTATTTTTTGTGTGTCTGGCTTCTTTCACTTAACATTATGAAGCTCATGATGTATGCTGTTTTGAGTAGCTGTAGCTCAGTTATTTTCATTGCTGTATTGTATTCTCTTGTATGAGTATTCCACAATTTAGTCATCCATTCTACTGTGGATAGACATTTGAGTTGTTTCCAGATTCAAGCTGTGACAATGAAGACTGCCATGAACACTCTCATTCCATTGTGCTTAGATAGAAGCATATCTGTTACAGTGTGTTCATGTTGAGTTAGCCACCTTGGTCTTAAACCCTGGCTCCACATGAGAATCACCCTGGTGCCTGGGCGCCAGATCCACAGGTAATTCTAATCTGAGCTGGGGTTAAGAACCACTGAGCTAGATGTTGAAAACTCCAGACACAAGAAGGAGAGGAATCCAGTTCAGGGAATTCTGAATGAATTGTTTTCTGAAAGGGGACAATAAAATGCAACGTAAAAATTAGGTGTCCATATTGACTTTGTCTTTCCATTTTTTTACTTCGAACTCCTAAACCAAAAGACTACATGTACTGGCTTTACGATACTGTAAGTGGCCTCCAGATTATTTTGAAAATTCCCCAAATTCTTTTTTTTTTTTTTTTGTGAGGAGATCAGCCCTGAGCTAACATCCGCCAATCCTCCTCTTTTTTTTTTTTTTTTTTTGCTGAGGAAGACGGCCCTGGGCTAACATCGGTGCCCATCTTCCTCCACTTTATATGGGACGCCGCCACAGCATGGCTTACCAAGCAGTGCGTCGGTGCACGCCCGGGATCCGAACCAGCGAACCCCGGGCCGCCGCAGCGGAGCGCGCGCACTTAACCGCTTGCGCCACTGGGCCGGCCCCGAAAATTCCCCAAATTCTTAACACAAAGTTACTTTAGACATGTTTTAAAGATACATGTGTCATGACTTGGCACACTTTGGGTGGGAGATTGGCTATCAAATATTTAGAGAGACATTAGTTTGGTGTCCCAACTCCATAAGTAGTGAGACTTCAAAAAGGCAACAATTTTCCAGGGTCCAGATCACAGCCTGGAATTAAATGAGATCCATTTAATAATTATTGCTGCAACTGAAAATTTGGTTGGTAGTGTTTAATTCCCTGGTTTCTTAAAACTGTTTTCTGACCCACGCCCAGGAGCTGTCTTGATTAATGTATTTCAGAGAATGAAAAAGAAAAATGAACAATGTGGCTCCAGAAAGTACAGCAACAGAGAGCAGTGAAATATCACAAAGCTCTAAAAATATGTTCCTACTCGAGTTCAATCTCCAAATGCATCGGTAGATAGGAGAGAACAAAGAACATAAATATAATTCTTTTGTGATACATTAGAAATTGAATATTATTTGTGTGTAGTCAGGTTGTTGAATGCCTTCAGTTTGTAGCGTGAGACTTGTTTTAAGTTCCCATCCAACCCAAAATAACTCCTTCACCAGTCTCCTCTCCTACCTAGCTTGACATGAACTCAACCATTTGACCAAGAAACATTATTTGAACTTTGACCATGTGTCAGGAGTCATGAAAGGTTCTGTAGGCCTATAAAGACACCATGCTTGTCTTCAAGGAACTTACAATCTTTTGGGGTGGAGAAGGCCTACACTCATACAAAGAAAACTAAGATTTCAAGGCCAATAGGATGTGTCAGAGAAGCCCAGTAAGCTGAGTGATCAGTACAGGCTTCTCAGAGGCAGCAGGCATGAATGGAATCTTAAGATGGTCAGACTCTAACTGGCAGGCAGGAAGGAGGAGGGCATTGCAGACAAGGGCAAAGGTACAGGAAAAGAACGGGGCAGATGATCAGAGAACAATGAGAACAATCCTGTTGGAGTCTGAGATTCTTCTAAAGCAGTGGTTATTAAAAGTTTATGACTGTGACTAAGGCAGAGCAGAAGATGATGTACATATGTATCCCGCCAGTTCCGTAGTCCTGTGTAAGAAGACCTTGTTGACAGCAAAGAATTGGAGACGATCAACCAGACAATCAAGATGGTAATAACTAAACAATTCAATAGAAACAAAACATTCAAAAAAGAAAATCCTAAACAAAATTCTCTAAACATACGAATTAATACCAAAAATTGCAGCAACTGAAATCCATGACCAACTAACTTAAGACCACTCTTATGATGCTCTGTCAACAGGACATTCTTCCCTGCTGCTCAAGCAAGAAACCTGTAACTCATCTTCTGTCCCTCGCTCATCAATCTCTTTCCCCTGATCCATCCAGCAGCAGGTGCTCCCAGCTCTGCCTCTACCCTAGGCCAAGCCAGCTGATCTCTCACCACCTTCCAAGTGGTCCCCCTGTTTTCTTTCCTAACGTCTGTGCCCTCCTTATTCTTCCCACCCCAATCCCAATCCATTCTGTACACAGCAGCTAGAATGTCATCTAAAAATCCTGAATCTCAGCGGGTCATTCCCCTGCTTAAAACACTCCTATGGTCCTCATTGTACCCAGGGTAAGATATAGAATCTATAACATGACTACAAGACCCTGGAGGGTCCTTCCCTGTCCCCTCTCTAATGCCATTTTTCTTCATGCTCCCCTTCATTAGGTGATTGGGACCTATTCTCTCCTGGTTCCTCAAACTAGATCTGCTTTTTCCAGCTTCCACTTAGAATGCACTTTGTGTCCACTCTTTTCCTGGCTATCTCCTATCATAAGTCAAAGCTTAAAGGTCATTTCTCCACAGAGGCCTGCTTTGACCAATCCCCCAATCTAAATTTTATCCCCCGTATCATTCTCTCTCATGGCCTTTAGTCTTTTGTTTCATGGCACTTAGCACAATTTGTAATTATACATGTAACTTTTGTGTTTGTTTAAGGCTTGAAGCATCATGAAAGTATGCACCATATACATTTGATTCATCACTGTGTACCTGAGCCTAGCAGCCTGACACCTAAGGTTTGCAATAGAGGGAATTCCAGCTACCTCTCTGTGTGCTACACTACAACGTAGACTCAAGTCCTCAATAATCTCTACCACCAACTCATTTGACTAATTACTTGTAAGGAGTCTTTATTCATATATAAAAAAGTGAAGGGTCATATCCCCCAAGCATAAAAGAAAAATACTGCATTTTTGATAGCTTAAGCCACATAGGGATGCCATTTTGACCTACAAAAGGCCTCACCGTTAAGATACAATGCCTCTGGGAGTAGTGGGAAGTATGGAAAGGAAATCATAATAATAACACAGTGTTTATTGAGTGTGACGTGCTAGGCTTTCTGCTATGCCTTTTACAGGCATTATCTGTACTCTTACAATTATCCTGAACATAGGTATTATAGCCCCACTTACAAATGAGAAAAATAAACTCTGAGAGATGATTTGCCCACAGTCTCAGAGCTAGTTGGCAGGAGGGATTGATGGCGCAAGGTCTTTAAAAAATCCACAGTTTGCACAATGTAATCTCTGTGAAATGAGCAAAACATTTTGGAATTTCTACCTCCTTTGACATTTCCCATATTGGTTGAAATGACATTTACCAATGCTCATCTTATTTTTCAAAAGAACCACGAATGCATTTTGAATAATAAAGAATATCATTTAGAAATAAATGTTTTCTGATTCCAAAGTTTGCATTGAAGAGAACTCAGGATTAAAAAAACTAAAATCCAATTAATATAAGCTTATAAATAGTATGTTTCTGACCCAAATGATAAAAAATAGCCTTTGACCTACATACTTGGGAAATGTATGTGGCTCCCTGGTGTGTGTCCGTGAATCCTTAGGCTGGATGAGCAAATATTTAAGCCCGTGTAGGAGCAATAATGGCTCTTTTAGAAATCTCCAATGCACTAGAAAGCACTAAAACCATCAGTACTCCAGGAGATGCAGCACCGTTAAGGAGCATGAAGCAGGAGACTGCTTGAGAGCTTTGAAACCTCCTCAGAGTTGGCCATTCTAAGAATCCTGGAAGGGAGATATTGTGGAAAAAACCAGGAGACCTGCCAGGTAATCCTGAATTGGGGTATACAGTTAAATTCCTTTCTTTATGGGCCTTAAACCAAAGTCTTAAAAATTACAGACTAGGGGCCCGGCCCAGTGGTGTAGTGGTTAAGCTGGCACGTTCCGCTTCGGTGGCCCGGGGTTCGCAGATTCAGATCCCACGCACAGACCTATGCACTGCTTATCAAGCCATGCTGTGGCGGCATCCCACATATAAAGTAGAGGAAGATGGGCATGGATGTTAGCCCAGGGCCAATCTTCCTCAGCAAAAAGAGGGGGATTGGCAATGGATGTTAGCTCAGGGCTAATCTTCCTCACTTAAAAAAAAAAATTTAAAAATTAAAAATTACAGACTATTTTAGAGAGAAATGCCACATTCCTGTTAGAGGGATAGATCTTCCTATAAGAGTTAAGAGGA
Organism: Diceros bicornis minor; assembly: GCF_020826845.1. Classification (NCBI taxonomy): domain Eukaryota; kingdom Metazoa; phylum Chordata; class Mammalia; order Perissodactyla; family Rhinocerotidae; genus Diceros; species Diceros bicornis. The sequence continues at coordinate 11,710,760 of NC_080742.1, read as the reverse complement.
CGAGAACTACTATATGCAGGAGTTTTAAATATTTTCTTTATTCCACATAACTCCCTGAAGTTGGAATTATTTCTCACTTATAAATGAGGAAACAGTGGTCCAGAGAGTTTAGCTAATTAACCCATAATCAAACAACTTGTGATAGGGCTGGGACTTGAATCTAAACTTTTTAACTTCAGACACCTCTTTCTTTGGTACTCAACTGTTTAGTGTGGCTAAAGGAAGACTGGTGGATTTATCATCTGAAGGGGAAAACTACAGAATCACAGGATCCTGAGGTTGAAAGCCATGTGATTTCAGCACCATGATATGTTCTTTACATCCCTTACAGAGCCCAATACATCCTAGGTAGTCAATGTGTTTGTAGGATGATGAATGGATGGATGGATGGATGAATTCCCTTATTCCTGGGCTATTCAGGTTGATTGTCTTTTCCATATTGAGAGACTTTTTTCCCAGAGGACAGCAGGCAGTAGCCAATAGTGTGATATCGAGTCTCCTTCCTCTGGGCAAACTTAGGCAGGTAAAATGGAAAAAAGGTTATTTAACAATTTGTCACTAAATTAAATTAAATTAAATACATGTGTAGGTTATTGTAGCTGTTTCGGTCCCATGAAGATAAGGAGCATCTTACCACATTAATTTAAGGAGGTGAAATACACCTCATTTGTAGCTGCTTCAGTCCAGTGAATGTAAAGAATACTGCAACCCTTTATTTAAGGTGTTTTACCTCACCTTCTGGTCTCAGTCCTTTTTTGCATAGTCCTATATCTGGCATTAATCTTGGGAAGCTTCTTCTCGTCTCTATTTAACTCCGCCCCACAGATTTAATTCTTCCAGAGCCAACCCCAAGGTGTCCAACCAATTCTGAAGGTATCTAAAGGGGACTTCATTTAAGTGTCACCACTGAGACTAAGGGACCCTTCAATGAGATTCAGCCACTATTTTTTTTCCTGGCCTTGGCATCGTCTAACACAGAGTGGGTACGAGTGATGGGGCAAAGGAACAGGGACCGAGGCCTTCATTAGAAGAGCCCCCTCTCCGTACTGGCCTCTGCTCCCCTGCGGTAAGCAGGGCGGCTGTTCTTGGGAACAGGCTGACATTAGCTCTCTCTCTCTCTCTCTCTGGCTGCCACATGTCCTCGTCATCCCTCTTTCTCCCAGGGGACTTTGTTTCCTTGCTTGATATTTGTGTCTGGTCTCTGTAGACTTTATATTATTCTCTCTTGGCCAAGGAGACTCTTATTTCACAGTCTTTTCCAAGAAAGTTTTTGATTCTGCTCAGGAAGTACTTGAGAATGGCAATAAATCTCGTGTCTGAGTCTTTTTTTCCTAAAAGGTTCCAAGTCATCAATCTGGGATGATGTAAGTAGTAATTCTTCTTAGTTACTAAGTGGAAACTGATATCAGCAGCCGATGTTATAAGTTCATCAAATGGCAAAGCCTTTGTGTCAAGCAACATGAGAACTAATCACACGACTCTAAGTAGTGCCATCATCCCAGGTGCTGTTTCCTGCCGGCTTCTGAGCAGGAGGAGCACGTGGTCATTGCCAGCTGGAGTCCACTGGAGGGTGGGGTAGTCAGGAATCCTTTCACCATCAAATTCAGGCGGGGGGACGTGGGGATAAGAGGCATTCCCTATGCCAGGGCTGCCTTAAGGAATACAAGTGAAAGACACTCTTTAAAAAGGTAAATCACTTGTCCAACTCTGGGCAAAGATAGAGGATGGAATGTCTTGTGGAAAACTGAGAGGGGAATTCACCCCAGCAAATGGGAGGATTATTTAAAGTAGAAAATTACAATAAATTTGTTTTTGGAATGTGTGTGTGACCCTAAACCCCGTTAATAATTAGTACTCTTCAGAGCACCAAATATAATCTTCCTAACCTTAAAGGCAGAAGGGGGCCATCTCCCAGTTTATTCCAAAAACCCAATTATCAGATAAACCTTTTTTCTAGGTCACCACGTTGGTGGAACAATTGATGCAGAAATGACATTGGGTCCTGTCGTGGGTTGAATAGTGGCTCCAAAAAGATATATCCAAGTCCTGACCCCCTATACCTATGAATGTCACCTTATTTGGAAATGGGGTCTTACAGATGTAATTAAGTTAAGGATCTTGAGATGAGATCACTCCGGATTTCGGGTGGCCCCAAATCCAATGATGGGTATCCTTATAAGAGAAAGGAAAGGGAGACTTAACACAGAGACACTGAGAAGGAGAACATGTGAAGACAGAGGCAGACATTGGAGTTCTGCTGCCACAAGCCAAGAAATGCCGAGAGTTGCTGGCAGCCACCACAACCTAGAAGACAGGCATGGAACAGATACTTCCTCAGACGCTCCAGAAACAACTAGCCCTGCTGACACTTGGATTTTGGACTTCTGGCCTCTAGAATTGTAGGAGAAGAAAGGTCTGGGTTGTTTTAAGCCACCCAGTCTGTGGTAATTTGTGGCAGCAGCCCTGGAAAGCTAACACAGGCCCCACGCCTCAGGTCTGAGCACAGAAGTGAATAGAAAATTACTTTCAGGAAGTATTACTTTGACCTACTGCAGGAACCTGGTTAGCCAGGATTTATACAACACTTGCAATTGAATAATTTCTATATTAGAGAGAAGAATGTGCTAAAATTCTAACAATCTTGCCTGAAATCTCTAGGACATTAAAGCAAGAGGCCAGTGGGAAGACCTAAGCTCATACCCTTGGCTGAATTCAGGACGCCTGAGTAGGCCGACCAGGGTTTTCTGTGCAGGAAAACCCCATAAGCCTCATGTGGACAGTGGTTGGATCCTGTGGGGCTGGAAGCCATCCTGCAGGGCTAAGGCTCCAAGTGGGTGGAGACCAGGGGTTGTTCCTTCATCTCCAAGACAATATCCAGGCTAGGGGAGGGACTTGCACCAGGGGAGGAGGAGGGAGTGACGGGGGACAGGCTTAGCCTGCAAAGGGGGGCAACACTGGAGTACAGCCCAGTTTCGTGTCTTCCGTCTTATTATCCGGCCCTTCTGCTTGTGTCAGGTGGTTAGAGAAAGCGCAGCAATGGACTGAAATGCAAGTCACATGATTGGTTCAGAGCACTGGAGGAAAACAGGCTGCGAGGGCAAGGCTGTGGGGACTGATGGGCAGTGGGAGGAGGCTGGTTGTCCTGCTCAGCTTAATGGCTACTGGGGCAGAGCAAGAAGTAGCCACCTGCCAGTGTGGGCACATCATGAGGGATGGCAGGAGTGGCCATTTTGGACACTGGCTCAGCAACAGAACAACATCCATGTCTAGAAGGGCTATCATGACAGTGGCCAGGAAAAAGCAAGGGCACGAGCAGTGGTATGAGCCCCCTGAGAAAACCGCATGGACCCTCACCTGTAAGGGACGATTTGAAGGTTGAGGTGGCAGCTGCTCTAGCTAATGGAGGCTGGAGCAAAAGGCCATTGCCAAATCACAATGACATCCCACCTCATACCCACTATGATGGCTGCTACTAAAAATAAAAAAAATTTAAAAAACAGAAATTAACAAGTGCTGGTGAAGATGGAGAGAAATTGGAACACCTGTGCACTGTTGGTGAGATGCAAGATGGTGCAGCCACTGTGGAAAACAGTATGGTGGCTCCTCAAAAAAGTTGAAACTAGAACTGCCATATGCTCCAGCAATATTACTTCCGGGTATGTATCCAAAAGAATTGAAAGCAAGGTGCTGAAGAGATATTTGTATACCCGTGTTCATAGAGCATTGTTCACCAGGGCCAAAAGGTGGAAGTAATCCAAGTGTCCATCAATGGGTGAATGGATAAACGAAATGTGGTATACAATACAATGGAATATTATTCAGCCATAAAAATGAAGGAAATTCTGATATATACTGTAAGATGGATGACCCTTGAGGACATTATACTAAGTGAAGTCAGCTTGTCACAAAAAGACAAATACTATATGATTACACTTATCTGAGGTCCCTAGAGCAGTCAAATTCATAGAAACAGAAAGTAGAGTCAGGCTTGCCAGGGCCTGAGGAGGAGGGGAATAAGGAATTTTTATTTAATGAGTACAGTTTCAGTTTTGCAAGATGAAAAGAGTTCTGGAGATGGATGGTGGTAATACTTGCAGCACAATGTAAATATACTTAATACCACTGAACTGTACATTTAACAATGGTTAAGATGGTAAATTTTATGTTTTTGTATTTTACTATAATTTAAAAAAACAAAACAAAACAAAAGCCATTACTTCATTTCTATATTCTACCCTGAACACCTACACACACACTCCACACCCCTATCCCCACATCTAGACATTTGAGGCTGGGGTGACCTGCAGAAACTCGGTTCACTTTCCATGCTGCTGAGCTAAGCCTGAAGATATCTGTTCCTGTATGACTGAGTCTATAGAACAAATTGTGCTTCAACGTTTAGTGCCTGCTGGCTGTCATAAGCTGTCTGGCTGGTCAAATAAAAAAACCTGGAGGTCAACTTGACTCCCTGTTTCCTTTGTATCTATCACCATTGGCCAGGTCTGGTTCATTCTGCTTCCCTGATACATTTTAGATCTATCCTTTCCTCTCTATTCATGTTAGTTCAAATCTTCTTCTTGGGTTTGGCAGCAGCCTCCTTACTCATCTCCCTGCTCCCAGTCTTACTCCTCCTAGACTCATCTTTCCTGGGGCTGCCAGAGGGATCCTGCAAGAGAGCAAGTCTGATCGTGTCCCATGTCTTAGAACCCTCCAGCTGTTGTCCACCAGCTCCAGGATGTGGCTCCCGAGGCCTGAACAGGTGAAAGGTCCCCCACCCTTCGTGGGGCCAGCCTGACTCTCTAGCCTCACCTCCTACCTTCTGCCAATTCCCAACTCCTGCTTTATCTCTAGCAACATTACCCTCTGTCACCCTCTAGCAACATTAACGATCACCTCCTGAACATGCTCACTCATATCTGTGATTTTTCACATGCTTTCTCTGGCTCTGGAAATACCCTCTTTGCTTGCCAACCCGACAAACTCTAGTAGCTTTTCAAACCCAGCTAAGACCAGAGCTTTCTCTTATCTCTACATCACCCCCAGCCCACCCTGAACAGATCTAACCTCTCCTCCCACTCTGCTACCTCTTAGTTTAAACACAATTCCGCGCTGGCACATGTCACACAGCTTGGGAATTCTGACTTTTTTACATGCGTCACTTCCCTACTGAACCGGGGTTTCTTAAAAGTAAGTCTTCATATCTAGTATGTGATAAATGGTTGCTAAATGAAAATCTGTTAAAGAATTCATCCCACTAAAAGTGGTCATAATTTTAAGATTTTGACCATAAGTATAAAATTAAATAACTTTGTTAAAATTAAAGTAACCATAAATACGATCACTTTATTAAAATTGTGATCATAATTATAAAATATCTGTGAATCAAGGAATTTTTACATTTTCAAGGAACTCCAGGCCCCATCTAGTCCTATTTCTCAGCCAGTTATATCAGAATATCCAGATTTTGGGCCTGGGCATCAGTATTTTTTAAAGCTCTCTAACTGGAGAAAAGGACTTCAAAACCATTGGCAGCCAAATTTAAAAAGTTCTGATCTCATCTTTTCACCTATGAATGGGCAGTTATTTTCTATATCCAGGAATATATCCAGGAATATATTCTATTTCCCAGGAAAATAGATGCCTTGTTATTTTTATTTATTTATTTAAGAATCTCTGGGGACACAATTTTAGAATCTCCCTTGCCTTATAAAATAGTGTTCCTCTTTAAAAGAAATAAAATCAAGTATTAAAAGAAATTTGCAGTAATCATAATTTATTTTTCAAATAAAAGATTGCTTTTATAATTTTTAAATGGTTTTGAAGTCCTTTTCTGGGCATCTGATCTTTTATCCCCTGTTTGGCATGATGTTCTCTTAATTTGCTATGTCTTTGAAAAACAGTTCCAGCATTACTGTTTCCTAAGAAGTCTGGGGTCATGACAGAATGAGCTGGCTAGCAGAGTTTATTTATAGCCTAGAGGTTCGGATCCAAGCTCCACAGCAAACAGTAACGCCACTTCTCTTTCCTGCCCTAACACTTTTCTATGCTTGTGGGCAAACCGTCCTTTTCAGGGAACATCCCATCTATGAAATGTTTGCTTAGCTACAAGTATTTCTTAGCTCCCTAAGCCAAAGTGGAGACTTTAACACCCCTGGATACAAAACTCTGAGAGGTCCTTCCAGCACGCGTGTGTTTTGTGAAGTGAACAAGGGCATCTGTGGGAGGCCATCTGGAAGGAACGAAGGTTCTGAAGATCACTTGGGAGTGTTTTGAATCTGAAAAACTGCATGTACCTCCGAAGTGCTGGGGTTCATTTAAAAAAAAAACACCTCTTTTCTACAAACTTAAATCATTTTTATTTAAAATTTCAGGCCAAAAATGGAATTTGCCTGTCTTTTGAAATCTTCTCCTAAAGATTTGTGCCTGTAACAGGGCAGAAGCACAGAAGGTACCTCTGATTTCTCCTTCGCCCCAGCTGCACACGCACCCAATGCTGCACGATCTTTCCTGCATCCGTTTCCCCACCGTTTCCTTCCTTCATCCACAGCCAGGACGCACTCAGTCCAGCTGTAGGAACCAGCTGAACTAGCTCTCTTTCTGTTGCTGCTATAACAAATTACCACAAACTTAGTGGTTTAAAATAATACAAATTTATTCTTTTACAGTTCTGGGGGTCAGAAGTCCCAAATGACTCTGATGAGGCTAAAATAAAGATGTTAGTAAGGCTGTGTTCCTTCTGGAAGCTCCAGGGAGAATCTATTTTCTTTTCTCTTCCAGCTTCTGGAGGCTGCAGGCATTCCTTGGCTCAGTGCCCCTTCTCCCATCTTCAAAGGTCATCATTCCAACTCCTGCTCTGTCATTCCATCTCCTTCTGCCTTTGACTCTCCTGCCTCCCTCTTATGAAGACCCTTGTGATTACACTGGGCACATCCAGATAATCCAGGATAATCTCCCCATCTCAAAATCTTTAGTGTAATTACATCAGCAAAGTCCCTTTTTGACGTAGAAAGCAATATAGTCACATATCTCAGGGATTAGGATGTGAATGCTTTTGGGGAGGAGAGTCATTTTTCTGTCGACCACAGGTCCTGAAGCTTTCTAGCCAAGCACGCTTCTGATCACTTCCTCCTTTCACTGCTAAAATATAGTGAGTTGAATTGTGCCCCCCCACTCTGGCCAAATTCATGTCCATCTAGACCCTCAGAATGTGACCTTGTTTGGTAATAGGATCTTTGCAGATGTAATTAGTTAAGATGAGGTCATACTGGAGTAGGGTGGGCCCTAAATCCAATACGACCGGTATCCTTATAAGAAGAGGAGGTTCAGACACAGAGACACACCGGGAAGAAGGCCATGTGATGATGGAGGTAGAGACTGAAATGATGAAGCCACGAGCCAAAGAATGCTGAGGACTGCTGGCAACCACCAGAAGCTAGAAAGAGGCAAAATAAGATTTTTTTCTAGAGGCTTCAGAGGAAGCATGGCCTTGCTAATACTTTGATTTCAGACTCCTGGCCTCCAGACTTGTGGGAGAATAAATTTCTGTTGTTTTAAGCCCCCCACTTGTGGCAATTTCTTTTACAGCAACCCTAAGAAACTAATACAGATGTGTTAGAAAAGAGGCACCCTCTTTTGTTTAAGCACCAGGTTTTATTAAGAGACAGTTTGACTGACAGGTCAGTTGACCAACCCCTGAAGGCTTTTTTTGTTCCATTTATAATGTACAGGGATCTTTGCAGATTATTGGCTCTGTGCCTGGGGCTTCTCATTTGAGGACCTCAGACTGTCTTCTAGCACATGGAAAGTCAAGAACAGTCTAGGTCAGGGGTCGGCACACAGTTTCTGTAAAGGGGCAGATAGTAAATATTTTAGACCAAGAGGCAAAATCAAGGATACTATATAATCACTTATGTAACAAGAAAGAAACCAAATTTCCACACATTTTTTACTGACAAAATTCAAAATATAATAATAATTCAGTACAACTTTTTTATAGCATAGGTCTATAATGAGAAGAATGAAATTCTTTGTGGGGTGATAACATTTCACTTCATTGGGGTTCAAGTGTAATTGGCCTATTATCAACATGGGTTGCTAATGCTCATCTGTTAATGCTGACCTACAATGAGATTTTGCCTCATTGAGTATTTCCATTCAAAGACAAATATTGCATCTTTGAAAATGGCTTCTCACACAGAAAAGTATTGCCAAATACTGATATCAATTCATGAGCACATGATTTTAATTGAGCATATTGATCACTTGAAAGGCATTTATGGCGTTCCATTAAATTTCTATGTTGATAGTTGTCTTTTAGCATACCCTTAAATTGCAGATTCATCACTTCCAATGGAAGTTAGGTGGAAGCTCCTCAACTGCTCAGTTAAATGGGTTTTGAAATATGGAGATTTTCTTTCCACTTGCATTGAAGTCCAAAAAATGCTGCTGGAACTGCAGTTTGAACTCAGAAAATATATCCACTGCAAACTTATATGGAAATGGAGATCTCACCTCTTGTTTTATCTTCTGACACCACTGGAAGTGAATAAGGCAGCTTGACATTCAAACCATGTTAGTTGTCGAAATGACTTTACAGCAGTGTAAGTTTCTCATATGAGCGCTGTTTGGCCTTATTATTTTAGGTTGAGTTCATTAAGAAACATCAAGTGTGTAGCAAAAACTAATTTCCCAAGCCATTCAGTGTTCACTAGTAGTGGCTGAAGGCAGTTCTTCTCATTTAAAAAAATTTCAATCTTAGCCCCATGCTCAAAAAATCACCCTAAAACTTTACCACTGCCGTTGAACTGCTGGGTGGCACAACAAGTCAGGATGTTCAGCTTCTTTTTCTGGCAAAAATTCATGGAACTGACTATGGTCAGGTCCATGAGAGCAAATGAATTCACCAACAGAACTACTGGATCAGTGACACATGACAGATCCAAGTCTTTTCTGCAAAGTACATGCTGATGAATAACACGATAAATAACCACAGGCTTTAAATACCTTCCATTTTCTCAAACTTTGTAAATTTGTCCAACTAAGCCTTTACTGCTCCACACGTATTTTTACTGCTATCAACTGTAACACTTGTTAGCAGATTCCACCTCAAGTTGTACTGAATTAGCTTTCTCAAATTCTTTGAAAATATTCTCACCTGTAGTTGTTCCATGCAGTCATTTCAAACTCGGCGTTGACTCCTGGAATAAACAGCATCCACCGAGCAGAATCAGTAATATCTGTCGGCTCATCAAGAGCCAAGGAAAACACCACCAAAATATTTGTCTAATTTCTTAATTGACTAATGACGTTGCTCCCAATGTCTTCAACTCTCTGAGCAACTTTTCTCACTGAAAAGGTAAAAGTCTCAAACAAGTTTATTTTCTCTGGATGCATTTCTTTGCTGCAATCAATCACAATTTAGTTAATTCACCATTGGCAAACAGCTTTCCTTGCTTGGCTAACAAATGGGCCACTCTGAAACTTTCTTTGGCTGCAGGCTCATTTTCATTTTTTATTTTTGTGAAGAAATTCTGCTGTAATGAGAAATGCTGTTTAAGTTTTTCTATTTTTCTAACCATTGCTTTCCTGTGAGCTGGGAATATTGTGATGATTGTTTGGTCTGCTTATGTTGATATATATTGCATTCTTTTGGCACAACTATAATGTCATTGTATAGTAAGCAAAATGCTTTGCCCTCTAATTCTATTACAAAATAATTTACACTGCACTGTGTCTTAAAAGCATGATATTCAAAGTCCACTTTTCCTTCCTTGTTTTGACTTGATGGGTATTTACTATAAATTGAAGTAAATAAATGGGAGGAGGGAGAGAAAGAGAAGGGAAAGAAGGAAGGAAGGAGAACGTGAAGGAGGGAGGGATGTCATCATACGACATTTGAAACACTGTTGAATTATAACTGCATCACTGCAATTTGCAGTGTGCCAAGCATCAGTCCACAGTGATGAGAGTGCCATATACAGTCTATCACAACTACTCAATTCTGCCACAGACAGAATTTCTATGTGCTTTTCTTGAAAGCACATAGACAATATGTAAATAGATGAGTGTAGCTGGGTTTCAATAAAACTTTATTTGCGGACAGTGAAATTTGAATTTCATATAACTTTCATCTGTTCTTTTATTTTTTTTCTTTTATATTTTTTTTCCAATTATTTATAAATATTCTTTTATTTTTTTCCCAATTATTTATAAATATATAAATCATTCTTGGGGCTGGCCCCGTGGCCTAGTGGTTAAGGCACTAGGTTTGGTTCCCAGGCGTGGACCTACACCACTCATTGGCGGCCATGTGTGATGGCAACCCACATACAAAATAGAGGAAGATTGGCACGAATGTTAGCTCAGGGTGAATCTTCCTCAGCAAAAAAAAATATATATATCATTCCAGCCTGGGGCCATACAAAAACAGGTAGTATGCCAGATGTGGCTGGTGGGTTATAGTTTGTTGACTCCTCCTTAGGTCACTAAGTCATCTCCAAAGTTTGTCCAGCTCAATATCATAAGATGCCCTTGAGAGAGTAGTCATCTTGGTCACTTCCCTTGCACAGAGCACCTGCATACTACTGTTTACGTGAATATTTCAAAGAAGGGGCTATGAAATTTGTTTTAAATTGAACTTTTTTTATTACCACTTTGTCTATTTTTTTTTTTTTACTTTTGCTGAATTTATTCTTACTTAATTTTATTTCTGTTTTCTTATTGCTTACTTTTTTTAAGTGGCAGAAGGCACACAGTTGGGAGCTATAGTACATTACATTACCTGGGATCTGCCCAAAGGAGGTTTCTTCTTTGACCTATTCATGCCCACAAATATACACCCCATGGCAGTCCCAGAGGGTTCCCAATCCCACAGATGACCTAAGAACAAAAAGTTCTAAGACAGATCAGTAGTTGTCAGGGGTTGGGAGTAGGAGAGAGACTGACCACATGAGGCAGCACAGGAGTCTTGGGGCTAAGGCAACTGTCTGTATCTTGATTGTGGTGATGGCTATATCATTCTGTCAAACATAGAACTGTATACCAAATGAGTGAATTTGACTGTGTGTAAAGTTTAAAAGTGAATCATAAAAAAAGCTACAGTGAGGACTTTTGGTTTCAGCTCTAACAGGCAAAGAACTCAGAAGTCATCACTCTCATCCTCACGACAAGATAAAAACTGAACAAATGGAAAAATCAGTGACTTTTCTTCGACCCATCAAAAAATTCAGGTCACACGGCAAACTGCCACCCCAAAACTAGACAGACAGGAGAATACAGAGTGAGGTTGAGATCAGCTTACCGGGAGAGGAGCCACTGGAGCCAGTGACTGGCAAGAACATTTAAACCATAATCAATGAATTGCTAGAGGCTGAGTTTGGACTAATTTGGGAGTTAAAACCCCTGGGGGCCCAGTGTTAGAGGAGCCCCCAGACTTTCATGGGTTTTACCTCCAGAAGCCCCATCTGGTTCTCAAGGTAAAGACTAAAGAAAAAAATTCCCTTAAGCTTCTGGCAGGGGGAGGGAAAAAGTAAACATTTTGAACTACACCCAAAGCTCTTCCATAATAAAAACCTGCCCTGAAGGGAAACTCTTTTACCAGAGACTTAGCCCACCTGGGGGGAGGGCAATTAGACAACGCCAGCCCCTCTAGCCTTCCTGTGTCACATAAGGGGAGGAAAAAAAGCTAAGAAATGCTTCTGAAGGTCATAGATCAGAGACTCAAACCACTAAAAAATTCTAAATTAAACACAAGATTATAGAGTGCTTTCCTCGTCAACATCTTACCACCACATCAACAGGACTCCAGTATAATAATAGTAGATTACAACTGAGAGAGACACAAGACATAGACCCTATTTAAGAAGGTATTCTTAGGGAAACCCAAAGACAACAAGGGATGAAAAAAAGAAACTGAAGCCTCCAGAACCTACAGCTACAGCAAACATTAAACACAGCCCAGCTCCTACCCAGATTAACATAGAGCCTCAAATAAAAGCCTGATTATCTCAGTTCCTATTATTAGATACATTATGTCTGGCTTTCAACAAAAAAATTAAAAAGCACATTTACTAAAAGGCCAGAAGAAAAAAAACAGTCTAAAAAGACAAAGCAAGCATCAGAAGCAGACTTAGAGACAACACAGATTTTGGATTTAAAGACAGGGAGTTTAACTATGATTAATATGTTAAGGGCTCTAATGGGAAAAGAAAAGCAAATAATATCCAAGAACAGATGGGTAATGTAAGCAGAGAGATGGAAATTGTAAGAAAGAAAAAATACCTTACCTATAGAGAAAAAAAGATAAGAATAACATAGGATATCGCTTCAGAAACCAGGCAAGCAAGAAGAGAGTGGAGTAAAATATTTTAACGTGTTGAAAGGATAAAAAGCATCAACTTAGAATTCTATATCCAGCGAAATTATCTTTCAAAACTGAAGGAGAAATAGAAAGTTTCTCAGATAAACAAAAACGTAGGAAATTTATCACTAGTAGACCTGCCTTGCAAGAAATGTTAGAAGAAGTTCATCACAGAGAAGGAAAATGATACAGGTCAGAAATTCAGATCTACACAAAGAAAGGAAGAGCATTAAAGAAGGAATAAATAAAGGTAAAATAAAGTCTTTTATTTTTCTTATTCTTAATTGATCTAATAGATAACCATTTGTTCAAAGTAATGATAGCAGCAACATATTGGGTGAGTATAGCATGTGGATAAGTGAAATAGATGACAGGAATGTTATAAGGGATGGAAGAGAGGAATTGGGAATACTCCATTATAAGATACCTGTACTACCTGTGAAGTGGTATAGTGTTGTTTGAAAACGGACTTAGATTAGTTGTAAATGCATATCGCAAACACTAGGGAAACCATTAAAACTTTTCAAAAAAGAAGTATTGATCTACTAAGAAAGGAAAGAAAGTAGAATAATATGAACTGCTCAAGTAAAATCAAAGAAGGCAGACAAATAGGGAAAGATAAAAAAGAAGAAAAAGTACAAGTGCAATGAATAGAAAAACAGTTAAAAATATGGTAGATATGAATCCAACTATATCAATAATCACATCAAATGTGAATGGTCTAAATACACCAATTAAAAGTCAGAGACTGTCAGAGTGGATAAAAAAACAAGACCCAACTATATGTTGTCTACAAGAAACTCATTTTATATATATGTAAAGACACATTAAAAGTAAAGGGATGAAGAAAGATATACCATGCTAACACTAATCCAAAGAAAGCTGGAATAATTACATTAATTTCAGACAAAGCAGACTTCAGAACAAGGAAAATTCTGAGGATAAGGAGGGGCATTATATAATAATAATGGTATCAGTTCTCCAAGAAGACATAACAATCCCTAACTTATATATACTCAACAAGAGAGCATCAAAATACTTGAGGAAAAAACTCATATAATTGCAAGGAGAAAGAGAAAAATTCACTAGTATAGATGGAGACTTAACACCCCTCTGTCAATAACTGACAGATCCAGAAGGTAGGAAATTAGTGAGGATACAGTTGACCTAACAGCAGCATCAATCAACTGGATCTAATTGATATTTATATCAATAGTTCATCCAACAATAGTTGGATAAACATGCTTCTCAAGTTCACATAGAACATTCACCAAGATAGACCACATTATGGGCCATAAAACACATCTTAACAAATTTAAAAAAATAGAAATCATACAGAGTATGCTCTCAGGACGCAATGGAATTAAACTAGAAATCAATAACAGAAAGATAGCTGAAAAAAGTCCCAAAACATTTCGAGATTAAATAACATACTTCTAAATAACACATGAGTCAAAGAAGTCTTGAGAGAAATTTAAAAGTATTTTTAACTAAATGAAAATGAAAATACAACCTATCAAAATGTATGAGATGCACTGAAAGCATTGCTTAGAGTGAAACTTATAGCATTGAAGGTATATATTAGAAAAGAAGAAAGATCTAAAATTAGTAGCCTAAACTTCCACCTTATGAAACTAGAGGAAGTACAAATGAATACTAAAGCAAGCAGAAGAAAAGAAATAATAAAAATTAGAGCAGAAATCAATGAAATAAAAAACAGGAAATCAATAGAGAAACCAAAAGCTAGTTTTTTGAAAAGATCAATAAAATTGATAAACCTCTAGCCAGGCCAACCAAAAAAAAAAAGAAGGCGCAAATTGCTAATATCAGAAATGAAAGTAGGAAACCACTACTGATTCCGTGAACATTAAAAGAATAATAAAAGAATGCTATGAATGACTCTATGCCCCAAAATTTGATACATTAGATGAAATGGACCATTTTTTTACAAGGCACACACTACTAAAACTCACACAAGCAGAAACAGATTATCTAGATAGGCTTATATTTATTTTGTAAATTTAATCAAGACTTAATAACCTTCCAAAAAAGAAAGCATCAGGCTCACATGGTTTCATTGGTGAATTCTACCAAACATTTAAAGGAAAAATGATGCTAATTCCGTACAATCTCTTTCTGAAAATAGAAGCAGAGAAAACACTTCCTAACTCATCCTAGGAGGTCAGCATTAACAAAACCAGCTAATAACAAAATGAGATAAAGACATTATAAGACACGAAAACTACAGACCAATATCTTTTATTTACATAGATGCAAAAATCCTCAATAAAATGTTAGCAAATCAAATCCAACAATGTATAATGTACAATGTATAAAAAGAATTACATGACCAGGTGGGATTTATTGCAGATATGCAAGACGGCTTCAACACTTGAAAATCAATTAATGTAATCCATCACATCAGCAGGCCAAATTAGAAAAGTCATATGATCTTAACAATAGATGTGAAAAAGCATTTGGCAAAATCCAATACCCATTCATAAAAAATAAAAAAAAAAAAATCTCAGCAAACTAGGAATAAAGGGAGAATTAATCAACTTGGTAAAGAACATCTATAAAACAAAAAAAACCTATAGCTAGCATCATATTTAATGGTGAAAAACCGGATGCTTTCTGAAATCATACTATAGCTGATTATGAAGAAGCCAGGTAGGTGGAAGACACCCAAAAGATCACCTTCCCTGTAGTACCATCATGGGCTTATTTACAAAACAAAAACACCTGTTGGTTCTACCCCTTTGTTTATCATCACTTCTTAGAGCAGGATCAATGGACCAGAATTAAATCATTCCCTTCCCTCATCCCTCAAACCATTTCTTTGGACCCTCCAAGCAGTGATCCCTTCTTAATCGACCTTTTTACCTACCTATGATATTACACACCCCCTCTTCCCAAACCTTCAGCCTTCCAAGTCCACACCTTCCAAGATGCCCTCCTTAACAACTTCCTCATTTAAGCTATCCTCACTCGCAAGACACAATCAGATTCTGTGTGTGCCTTCCCTACATAAAAACATAATCAGCCTGATTTTGAATAAAACAATTCATAAACAGGACGCTTGCTCCTTCTTCCCTATCCCCGCCTCACAGTGTAGCACTTCAGAGCCTGTATTAACTGAGGAAGATGATGATGTAGCAGCACACGGAGAACAATTCTCTTCTGTTGAAGCTTTTCTGGTTCTGCTCTGACACTAACAGTTGACTGATTAACAGCTTGTGGTCCCATCTTTAACTGGGAGCAAGAAAGTACAACCAGTCACGCATTCAGAATATAAAATCTCAGATGCCAAACAGTACCTCACATTGTCAGAGGGAGGTCATGTGCCCCCTCTGAGTTTACTCAGAGCTACTCAGAGTTAATGATGCATTACTCACAGCCAAAATATTACCTGCAAGTGGCATTTCTGTCTTTATATTCGGTCCCTTTTTAATGCAAATGAGAGTTGCATAATGGATGATGCTACAAATCTTAAGTTCTTAGTCATTTGTTTAGACTCGAGTTTCAAAACCCTGGCTGTCTAGACAGCTACAACTGGCTGAGTGCAGGGAGTTTCCAATTTCCATCAACGTGAATTGATGGGAAGAGTCAGCTGAGGAAACCAGCCCGAAAGCATGAGGTTGCTGGAACCCCAAGGATAGGCTGTCAGCTAGCTGAAGAGTCACTGGGAACAAGTTAGCTGCAGACGGTTCATATACAGGAGCTTCTTAAACAGAGCTTTAACATAGACTCCGAATAATAACAATAAATGGCAGGAGAAATAAAACAAGACCACAGCAATGACGGCAATCTGTGCAGTAAGGAAGACACCAGAGAGATAATGTATGCTTGCACAAGTTGTACACTTTACAGCTCTTGGTGGTGCCATTCTCATTATAGTCCAAGTAAATTATGCCTCCCAGAGTTGTGCAGTGCACAACTAGTGCAACCATAAGCAGCAAATCTGAAAACATTCCAATGCTGGTATATAACAGCAAATGCATGCCCACAAAGAACACAAATTTTATGTCTAAAGTTTTAAGCTTTATAAACTAGATTTATTTAAAAGAAAAAAATCAATAAATTGAACTTCATCAAAATTACAACTTTTGCTGTTTCAAAGACATTGTTAAGAGAACAGAAAGACAAGCTACAGACTGGGAAAAAATATTTGCAAATCATATATCCAGCAAAGGTCTCTTATCCAGAATATCCAATATTTAAGTACACGAAAAGATGCTCAACATCGTCAGGCTTTAGGGAAATGCAAATTAAAGCCACAGTGAGGTACGGCTACACATCCACTAAAATGACTTTTCTAACAAAAGACAATACCAAATACTTGCAAGGATGCAGAGCAGGTGCAACTCTCATGCATTGCTTGTGGGAATGCAACATGGTACATCCACCTTGAAAAATAGTTTGGCAGCTTCTTATAAAGTCAAACATACACTTATCATTTGACCCATTAATCCCACTCCTAGGTATTTACTCTAGAGAAGTGAAACCTTATGTTTATACAAAAACTTGTACACAGATGTTTATAGCAGTTCTATTCATAATCGACAAAAACTGGGCATAACACAAATATCCTTCAGGAGATAAATGGTTAAACAAACTCTGGTATATCCATATAACGGAATGCTACTTGGAAAAAAAAGAATGAACTATTGATATATGACTAACATGGATGTCTCTCAAACACATTATGCTGAATGAAAGAAACCAGTCTCAAAAAGTTAAATACAATAAGGTTCCATTCATATGATATTATAGAAAAGGCAAAGCTGTAGGGAAGGCGATGGGTGGTTGTCAGTGGCTAGGGGTGGTGGAGGGGTTGACTACAACACGAGGAAATACTGGGAGGTGATGGAACTGTTCTAGATTATGATAGGGGTGGTGTTTACATGACTCTATACATTTGTTAAAACTCATAGCACTATACACCAAAAGAAGTTATTCTTACAGTACGTTAATTAAACAACAAAAAGCGTTTTAAAAAAATTCCCAAATCTGTCCTCATCTCTCCATTTCCTGCCCCCACTCTAACCCCTGTCACTTTTGCCTGTCTGGACTACCTCAATGACTCACGACTAGATTTCCTCCCAGTTACAATCTTGAAGTCTGGTTGTTTAATTAATTAATTATAAAATATTTCTATTCTACAAAATATTATAAAGAAAAAAATCGGTCAGATCTCAATACCTCCTTCAGCTAGGGCATGAACACCGCTCCCTATGTAACCCCAACACGGAGACCCAATGTGAAAATTAAAATAAGCATCCAAAAGAATATGTGTTTGTAGTATGTTACACACTTACCCCATCGCTTAACAAAAAAAAAAGAAAGCTTGACGATAGTGCTAGAAATAGAGGGTTTTTTCTTACATCCAGCCAATTTTGATCATGTGTGGTTTGTTTCCGTGTCTGCTACCCTAACCACCATGCCCACTATCTCTAGCAAGCGCTAACCTAATCCTAGTTAAATTGAAATTCTAGCTGTTTCAACTCAGTAGCTTCTTTGGCATATTGCCTTTGTCATGTGGACCTGGAGCAAAAGTCAGGGAAAGAATTAACATGCTAGGCCTGGCTTGACAATACTAATGCCTGGCAAAGAGCGGCAACCTCCCAGAGATAACATCTATTAGACAATTAATTGGCTATTTAGGAAACATGAGCCAGAAAAGAGAAGAAATAGAACTTCCCAACAGGATGCTAAAAAACAAAAATGCGCTGGAGTTAAAAATTGAAAAAAAATTAAACAAAAGAATTTTATCCCGATGTTATTGCAGGTATTTCTGGATTGACTAGATGAACCTAAGGTGAATGATTTAAAAAGAAACAAACAAAAATTTTAAAATATGCACCAGTATAATTTAGCAGGTAATAAGAGTTGCAGAAAACTACCTTCATGTGGAAATAATTAGTATGCCGTGGCTACTCAGAGGAGCTGCATTTATTGCTAATAACTGATGCTCAGGTGGTGCGGATCATTCTATCACCCAAAACTAATTAAGGGTCTTAAAAAGGAGAAGGGAACCCACACAGGGAGACAGAGACGGCTGAACAGATCGGGTGGTTCAAGGGCTCAGTGAAATGGGAGGCCTTCATCGCAAAGTGAACCATTAGCCTGAAGATTCAGGCATGCACGAACACACCGCCTCCAGGCCCCCCGGCATGAGAGCTGGGGAATATTAGGGAGCAATGAGATGAGCTGACAGTTATGCAGCACTTCCTCTGTGCCAGCACATTACCTGACAGAAGCCTCCCAAGCACTCCTGCTTGCAGAAGAAACTGAGGCTTAAGGAGGCTTTGTAAACTGCTCAAGTTCACCCAGCTAAGAAAGTCATGGAGCTGGCCTTGAAACCCAGGCATTCTGACCCCTCAGCCCATGACCTTAACCATGAGGTACTATATCTCAATTACACAAAATCCAGCTTTGGCGACCCTTTTGCCATCTCCGATACCAGATTCACAAGTACAAGTCTTGGCCCATGTTCAGAAATGTTCTACTTGCAACCCTCTCTCTCCACCCCAAATCAGAATTTACCTG
This sequence comes from Diceros bicornis minor, assembly GCF_020826845.1. Taxonomy (NCBI): domain Eukaryota; kingdom Metazoa; phylum Chordata; class Mammalia; order Perissodactyla; family Rhinocerotidae; genus Diceros; species Diceros bicornis. Next base: position 11,691,853 of record NC_080742.1, on the reverse strand, counting down.
TTTTCAGAATTCTGGTCTCTGAGCTGGAATAATATGAAAAATAAATTTTAAAATAATAAATGGTTAATATATTAATATGTTATCCCTTGATCTTAGCAATATATTTACAAGTATCAGAAATATAATGTTACAATAAAAGACATAGCTCTAATTTCACACATGGAGGCCAAACCCTGGAGGAGTTTTGGGGCCAGCACATGTTCTTCCTTAGTCATTCATCCTTACCCCATAAAGAGGTGCCTGCTGCATCTGTGTGTAGGTTTGCTGGTAAGTTTCCTTTAGGTTGCAAGAAACAGCGACCCACTCAAGATGTCTAAAGTAATGGAGGTTTATTGTAAGCACAGATGTGGAAGTAAAAAATACAGGATTCTCAACCACTGGACTAGACCACATATAAGAGGAACCACAACAGAGCCAGGCCTCTGAGGCTCTGCAGTGTGGTTCAGAAATCGACAAATGGGTAACTGAGGTATCCATCACCCTCTCAGCAACATAATCTGATGATCCCTCTTTCAGAGGCCAGCTTCTCTCAGTCTCTGCTTCTACTGCACTTATTTTCACTGTCTTTCTTCACCATATTGTCTGTTCACTCAAAACTTCTGCTTACTCATGCTAATTGTAGAGACATATAGAAAATATCAGAGGAAAAAATAAAATAACCACCATTCAAGCATATCCTTCAATATTTTATATATTTATATATATTAAAATAAAAAGGTCTATTCAACAAATAGTGCTAAAACAAGAAAAAAATGAACCTCAACATTACACAAAAATTAATTCAAAATGTATCATAGACCTAAACCTAAAAGCTAAAACTGTAAAATTTCTATATAAAAACATAGAAAATCACGGTGACTTCGAGGCAGGCAAAGGTTTCTTAGGTAGATCACAAAAAACATAAACCATAATCATTGGTTGTGACAAATGAGCCATACTATGATTAATAAGAGAGAAAGTTGGGTGTGGGGTGTAGGGAAACTCTCTGTGCTATTTTTGCATTAGTTTTTATAAATCTAAAACTATTCTAAACTAAAAAGTTTATTAAAGGAAAGCATGAATCATAAAATTAAAAATAGTTAAGTTGATAGATTAAAAACTTTTGCTCTTTAAAAGATACTATATGAAAATGAAAAGATAAGCTATAAACTTGGAAAAACATTTACAAATCACATATCTGACAAAGGAATTGTATACAGCATATACAAAGAACTCTTAAAACTCAATAATAAGAAAACAAACAACTCAAATTTTAAAAGATTTAAATAGACATTTCACTAGAGAAGTTATATGGATGACCTATAAGCACATGAAAAGATGCTTGACATCAGTCACTAGGAAAATGAGATACCATTACACACCTATTAGAATGGCTAAAACTTTAAAAATGGACAATACCACGAGCTTAGAGGATGCAAAACAATTAGAACTCTCATTGCTGGTAGGAATGCAAAATGGTGCAGGCACTTCAAAAAAGAGATGGGCAATTTCTTAAACATATACTTACCATATAACCCAGTAATCCTTCTCCTAAGATTTTTACCCCAGAGAAATAAACACATTACATCCTGTACACAAATGGTTCATGAGCATCAGAAACCGGAAACAACCCAGATGTCTATGGACTGGTGAATAAGCACATTGTGGTATGTTCATACAACGTGATGTTGCTCCACAATAAAAAGAATGAAGTACTGATGCACACAGCACACATGAATCTCAGAAGTGAAAGAAACCAGATGCAAAAGGCAACATACTGTATGATTCCATTTATCTGACATTCTGGAAAATGCAAAACTATAGTTTGCCAGGGACTGGGAGTAGAGGGAGGGTGCTGACAAAGGGGCAAGAGGAAATTTTGGGGTCGTAGAGTCTATATCTTGATAGACATATTTGTCAAAACTAATCAAAGTATATACCTGAAAAGGGAAAATCTTATTGAATGTAAATTATACCTCAAAATGTTTTAAGGTATTTGATTGAAAAATAAAATAAAACTGGGAATATATCTTCTATATTACTTCATATACTGCTTCTCTTTTTCATTTAACAACAGAGCACTAAAAGTGCTATGAAAACATGACTTTAATGATGACATAAAATTGCCTGGGTATATTTTACACAATTATTGTCCCATTATTGGATGTTGTTTATTTCCAATTTTCTTACATATATTCTTACATGAACATCCCTGGACACCAATTTAGCCTTTCATCTCTGATTATTGCATTAGAACAAAACTCTAGATGTGAAATTACTGAGCCAAAGGGTATGAGCAGTAGTTTAAGACTCTGGATATTTATTGCCAATTTGCTCTCCAGAAAAGGTGGCAACAGCTTACGTGCCTATCATCACAAGAGTGGGTCTATCATAGAACTCTTAAATATACCTTTTTTTTTTTAACATGAAGCAATCATACAAGAAAAGACTTAAAGTGTTTGAGGGAGGCAGCATCCTAATCTAGAACACCAACCTAAAACATCAGAACAACGTCTAGGGGGTAGTGAGAAAATGAACAAATCTACAGACAAGAGTATCTTCTGTGACATTTCCAGGGGCCCTTTATAATCAAAGTTTTCTTGAATAATATTTTTCCTCAAGAAGAGAGATTAGTTTTTCCATTTATAATACATTATTTGGTTTAATGAAGAACAATTAGCAAAATAATTCACCAGAATCCTATTTACATTTCTATTTTCAAGAGCAATCACCTATTTCAACTAAGATACCCCTCTTCTTTTAACCATCAGTGCCAATGAGTAAGAATGTCGGAATTTTCATAATCATCTTTCAACGTAACAAATCCTGTATGCCACAACAGAATCCTAGGCTCACAATATTCTTTCATGTAGTGGTCACTCTCTCAAGGCATAGTTTATGCTAATGGATGACTCTCCTTTATAATAGAAACAGAAAAACCTTATTCATTAATTTTCAAGTGATCTCCCTATACAGACACTAGCTCTGCCATAACTAAGATAAACACACTGCTTACTTAACATTTTAACTAAAAAGTGATCAAAATCGAAGAACTAAACCTGAATGTTAAATTCAGTTTCAAAATATCCTCATGGTGAAGGAATAAAATTTCTGAACCCCAGCCATATGATCCTGGAGCTCTGATCATCATTTTCTATCACTGACTTGAAAGATGAACAATTTCTGTCTGAAGAGCTCCATCAGAAGCTGTATTACTCATGCAGGCATGCTTTTTTTTTTTTTTTATTGTGAGGAAGATCAGCCCTGAGCTAACATTCATGCCAATCCTCCTCTTTTTGCTGAGGAAGACTGGCCCTGGGCTAACATCTGTGCCCATCTTCCTCCACTTTATATGGGACGCCACCACAGCATGGCCTGACAAGCGGTGCATCAGTGCGCGCCCAGGATCCGAACTGGGGCCGCCAGCAGTGGAGCGCACGCACCTAACCGCTACGCCACAGGGCCGGCCCCCAGGCATGCATTTTGACTGTACAGAATTCATGTAGAATTTTAACCTGCATCATGAAACTTCGGAGTAGAAAGAACCCTGATTTGCCTGAATCCTCACAGCCACAGCAGGTCGGTAGTTGTGCTGACTGTGAACTCAGCTTCCAAACCTTGCGCTCTCCAAACTCACCCCATCCTGCCCTGCTCTCTACTCCACGTTGGTTGGGGTAACTGGTTTGACTGTGCATTTCGGGTTTCTCCTGCCAGAATGCTTGACCTGTGAAATGAATTAAAAATCACACCAATGAAGGTGCCATTCCAAACCATCATTAATATACCATTACATCTTCCGGGATTCAGAGGAGAGCAGAGCCAACTTCTAAAATCAAAAATACACATTTAGAAGGAATTTTTTTAAAACAATGAACATCAATTTCTAGATCTAATTTTATTATTTATTATTCTTCTTCTTTAGGATTTACTTTCTTTTTTAAGGAAAATGCCCCATGATTTGAGTCATGTGAAAATGATTTGAATAGGCAATCAGAGTAAATATCACATCCCTCCACTGTGATCCTCTCTTCCTCTCTCAGACACACACACACACACACACACACACACACACACACACATACACACCTATTTCCCACAGACTGCCAGAACCTACCGAAGGTGTCCCCTCCTCCAGGCCATCGCTGATGCACAAAACTCCACCAGCACTCAGGACCAGGCTGCCCAGACATCTTTACTAAGGCCAGCCCAGAGCGAAATGGAAGGAGGCCCTCACGCCCACTCTCCTGGCTTTTGTATCGTCTCTCCTTCCAGGTCTCCCTGCCTCTCACCCCACTCTGCTGTCACAGCCCCTTCCCCCAGCTATAACTACCTGAGAAATCTACCTCATGTTTTGATTCCTACAGCAAAACACAATACAAGTCCAAGAAGGGCTAAGCCCTCCCAGGCAAATCGATCAGGAGAAAAAACACCAGATAGAGACTCAGACTATGAGGATTCTCGTCCCAGCTGTACCACTCACTAGCTGAGCAACCCTGGGCAAGGCCCTATGGTTCTCTGGACTGAAACAGTAAAATGAGGGGCTGGGCTGGGTTGTTTCCAGAGGTTGTTCTAAGGTACACTTTTCAAAGTCCAGGTTGGCTGCACTTTAATTGAAATAAAGAGCCCTCAAGCATCAGAGTCCATGAATGATGGAGTCACATCAGGTACACCCTGGCAGCAGTTCCTCCTTCCATCGCTTCTGAGGCAAGTCCTGGGGACAGCCAGGGGGGTTGTCAGCCAAGGGTCAAGCTCCACACTCAGAGGCCTGATAGCCCAATCTGCATTTGCCTCCAGGTTTGGGGACTCACTCAATGACTAGTCCCTTAACCAAATGCTTCTGGGAAAAGCCACTGAATGTTTGTCAAACCCTTAGGACATACAATTTTGACAAGCCTCTTCTGGTTGTTTTGCTTTGTTTAAAATATCTAGCTCAAGAGTAAACTAGATTTTGAAAGAAATATGTACAATCCATCAAGATAATAGACACATCCAGGAGTCCGTTCACTGTAATTGTCCATATCCCCAAAGCACTGGATTCCACTCGGTACATAAATAGAGAAAAGAAGCAGGCAGCCATCTGCCAAATGACAATGAAAAGGCAACGGAAGGTGACAGAGTGGCCGGCCTGATGTAGAGGCTGCAAGCACCGGACATAAGAATCACTACCCGCCTGTAAGAGCCACTGGGGCAGGGGTTCACCTCTAGAACAGATCCTGGCCCACAGAGGCCCAGGCCCAATAAATTTTTGCTGAATGAAGCCATGGGTGGATAGACAAACTGAGAAGAAGAAAGCAAGCAAAGGCCGGTAGAGGTAAATCTACCTGTTCTATGGTGTCACTAGGAAAACAGGTGTTTTAGCAATGCCAGCCGGAGGGAAACATCAGAGGGCAAGAGAATGAGCGGACTTGATGGTGTTTTCTCCCGTGACTGCAAGGGGCAGCTGAGCCCTCCTGCACCTTTGAAATGTACAGTAAGTGCATACCACGTGCTGGGGACAAGAAGTTCCCACAAAGCAATACAAGCACCAACTCTCCTCCTTTGCTGGAATGCGAACTTCCATGTAAAGACTCTCTGGGTGCCCCCGTCCCTTTCCCACCTGCCATTCTCCCCCACATACCCTGCCCTGATTTCAGGATATCTCTGGTTCTGGGTCCATTATTCCATTTTGTTTTCTTTTTTTGTCAGCTCTGTAGTTTATCTAAGTAAAACCTGGGAATTAAAACTTTATGAAGGTGTTTAGGAGGTAAAAGGGAATTAGCATCTATTCAGAACCTAGTCCACGTTGTCATCATGTCGCAGTCCCCAGAGCTGATACCTTTATAAATTGGAAGAGGCGTCTGCAGTGGGGCCTGCAGGATGCCAGGACAGAGAGGCTCCGGGATGGCAACTGGGGGGTAGAGGAGTCAGGGTTTAAAACTGCATATGACTCCCCGTGGTTCCATCTGGGGGAAGTCTGTTTTTCACTGGCTTACAAGTAACTTGAGACAAATGTTACACTAACTAACCTTCTCTTTCACCTGCCTGTGGCAGTTAGAACAGGAGGCACGCACAAGGGCTTTAGACATGAGCCAGATTGCCCCGAGATCCTCGGCCAAACTAAACAACCTAATCGTAGGAGCAAAGGAATTCATTCTTTTGCTCACTCATTCATAAGCTTATTCATTTCATAAACACTGAACACCTATGCTGTACACCAGTAGAAATACAAAGGTGAACAAAACAGGCTTCTTAAATTGATTTTTCTTCCACCTAGGGATTTCACACTCCCATAGTAGGTTCTTCCCAGAAGTGATTCATTTATTTCACTTCCTCAAAAAATGTTTATAAAGATTACTGGGGGAGTGGGATGTGACAGCTGTGGGTTCAAATCTCTGCTGCATTGACTTGTGATATCTGGCAAATTTCTTAAGCTCTCTAAGCTTTAGTTTATTCATCTATTAAATAGGAACAATAATACCTACCTCATAAGATTGTTAGTTTTGCTCAAAAGAAAAACAAGCATAAAGTGCACAGAATAATACCTGGTGAATGGTAGGGATTAAATCAAAGTTACTTTGTTCCCTCTGTTATCCCCCCTATTTCTGACCATTTTGTTATCAGTCTGTACTGAGGGCAAGTCTTGTCCATCTCGGTGCTCCTAACAACACCTAGAGCATCCTTTTGCACGTTCCAATGTTAGTGAAGTTGACCTCATTCTCCCAAATGTTTTATTCTAATATGACATTTTATGTACTAGAGCTGTTCTTTGCTTTCAACACATGTCAACGTGAAAATTTCAAATAAGCAAACTGAGACTTTCTAAAGCTTTTACATTATTACTAATAAAAGCTAACATTCACTGACTTAAAGCTAACCAAGCTGCAGCCACTATTCTAAGAGTTTCACCTATGTTAATTCACTTAACTCTTATAAGAGCTCTATGAGGTAGGTGCTATATTACACCTGTTTTTACAGCTAAAAAACTGAGGAACAGAGGGATTAAGTAGCTTGTCCAAAGGTCTGCTGCTAGTAAGAAAGCGAGGGAGGATTTTGAACCCAGGCAGCCTGGCTCCAGAGGCCACCCTGTTAACCACTGCACTACGCTGCCTCTTGCTGAGGGACTCTAAGGTCATGATGATGAAGTGGTCTTGGGCCGCAAGTAGGATCCTAAGAGGTCTCATAGTTTTCAGCCAATTCATTTGATCACAAAATGCTAGGAATTCATCAAAACTTCATTCCATAGGTTTCTGTAAAATATATATATATATATATATTTTCTATTACCGATTGCTTTTGTTACACATAAAACTGAAATGACATGGCTAGTTCTTCTGTAAATTTGGGAGCCTATGTCCCGGGTTTGTCTGAACTCTATAAACACAATGCACTCATTCAATATTTACTGAGTAGTTTGCACATAGCCAGCACCACTGTAATGATAGAAAGATGAGTCCTGCCAATGAGGGATTCATGGTCTAGGAGGGGAGAAAGGGAACTACATAAGGAGGTAATTACAACATAATTGGTGTGAAGAACTATTGAGGATACATGAGGGTGAAGTCAATATCCCCCGAGACCCTTTATTGAATAAAGAAGGAACAAGTCCCTTTTAGAGTTCTGGAGGCATCCTTCATGTGAGTTCTAAGAATAATTTTCACTAATTCCACAACAATTGAGAGCTAAGCCCGGCTGAGCCAAGCCTTTCCAAGATAGAACTTTCCTCTGCTCAGTTGGCTTCAAGTAAACCTGGATAGTCTGCACTTCTACAAAGTCTCCCTCTCCCACCACTCAACCCCTGGCCCTCTCAATGCCTAGATTTCTAGAAAAATCAACATATAAGGTCAAATCAGACAGTTCTTTCCAGAGACAGGGTCGCCACTATATTATGGATTATTTGAATGGAATCGTGCCCAAGGGCTGGACAAGGAACTCCCGGAGATGAACTCCAAGTCTGCTCAAATGCTTCGTTTTATGACAATTTAAGTTCACTGGACTTGGGTTAACAATAGTCAACATTATTCCCAATCTCATAACTGGTTTTGTACAAAGGATGGAGAGAAAAAGAATTAATACATAAAAGACTTTTTTAAAAGTTCAGCTTTAAAACGGCAAGAAGAAAATGCAGGGAAAAAATGTCTTTTCATTTCACATTAAAAGCAGAAAGAAAAAAACTTTTTCAGCTTTGAAGAACAAAGGAATAATAGTACTACACAAAGCAAACTTTTTAAAGATAAATTTCATAATCTTACTAGCAGCAACTTTTTTAGTATAAAATTTACAGGTTATGGTATGTCTCATAAGTCCTTGCTGCCCTAGGGAAAAAATATTTCATTGCTTAACTTTTATCTAATTTCATGGCTATCTTTCCTTTTATTTTTTTAAAGCACAGTTTATCCTAATTAATCAAATAAAAAGTTAATCTTTTCTTCCATAACAGAAAGGAAATCTAATTTTTACTCCTAACCTTCTTATTCCCCCTTGCAATACCTAACATGTTTCCTTGCACATATATTCGCTGATCAATAGAGAAGATATTTTCATTTGAGACCAAAAAAAGACATTGGTTTACTTATTCATCTTCCATAGAGAGAACTAACTCCTACTAGAGATAATAAAATATTTGGGTATTGAATATGTCAGTGCTCTTCCAAATGTTCATATTCAATTTGAGAAAAATTTTATTTGACACGTTTGGTCGAATGCCTAATGGAATAACGTAAAGGAAGTAAAGAAAGCTCTGGAGGAAACAGCATTGAAAGGTAATAAAAAATTGGAGATGGGCCAGCCCAGTGGCACAGTGGTTAAATTCACATGCTCTGCTTCGGCAGCTTGGGGTTCGTGGGTTCAGATCCCCGGCGCAGACCTATACACCACTCGTTAAGCCATGCTGTGGCAGCGTCCCACATACAAAATAGAGGAGGACTGGCACAGATGTTAGTTCAGGGACAACCTTCCTCAAGCAAAAAGAGGAAGATTGGCAACAGATGTTAGCCCAGGGCCAATTTTCCTCACCAAAAAAAAAAAAAAAAATTGGAGAGTAGGATCCAGATCTCAAAAAAGCTCTAAATTTATACTGACAAAGACCTTACAGAGCTTCGAAAACCACATCTGAAGTTTCCAGAGCTGATGCTACACTGGGGCCACCATTGTTCTGTGATGATACTAGAATAGTTATATGATGATAAGAATTAAATAAAATGAAACTTGTTAATTTAGCATACGTTAGAAAATGTCAACAAGAAGACAAACTAAAATCCTTTTTTACTTTAATTGATAATTATAATTGATAATTATGATTTAATTGATAATTATATAAAAGTTGCAGTGCTTCCTGGGAAGCAAGGTTTTTGCCAAAAAATGCACAAAGCCAATATACTCACAGGAGTATCTTCTGAGGGTTCATCCTGAAAGCATATTGAACAGCATGGATCTCCAACATGATTTGAAAAGACTGAACTGGTTTCTCCACAACCCAAAAGTATTAGATTCTAGAATTCTTGTAAGTTTGCTTGATGTCTTGATAAACAAAGGAAACTTTGAAGGAATTTTGGTGAAGCCATGTGCCCTGGAAATATTACAGCTAGTTTGTGACTTGGAGAAGAAGAAGAAAAGAAATGACTTTCAGGGGCCGGCCCAGTGGCGTAGCAGTTAAGTTTGCACACTCTGCTTCAGTGTCCCAGGGTTCACAGGTTTGGATCCCGGGTGCGCACCGATACACCGCTTATCAAGCCATGCTGTGGTGGCGTTCCATATAAAGTAGAGGAAGATGGGCACAGATATTAGCTCAGGGCTAATCTTCCTCAAAAAAAAAAAAGAAAGAAATGACTTTCAAATGACATCAACCACTCCACCTCTATTTATTGTGAGCCTGAAATGCTCAGTCACATAATGCACCTTGAAGAGGGCAAGTAGTAAGTGATCAGTAAATATTGGTATTATTAGTATTAATGATTGCCAACATTTCTGCCAATATTTTAAAGTAGGTTATAAAGAAATTGGCAGCTCTGCCATTCCATGCAGCTTGCTTCAGATGATATTACTGCCTTAAAGTAGTGCAGGCTGCAGCCTGTTTTGTGAGTAAATTTCTCGCTCTGTTTAAGTCACTGGTGGCAGCTTTCTGTTAGTTGCAGCTGAATGCATTCATAACTGATACTGTTTGCATTTAGTCAATACCATTAAAATATAGTTTCACATTTTATTGGCACAGATAACATTAATGATGCAGCCCTCATCAAAGGTGAAATTAAGAACAAAGCTGAATAGATGACATTTGAGAAAAGATGCCAGAAAACTTTCCTAAATGAAGTAGAGTCTTGGAGAATCCCAGTATTCTATAATAGAAGCATACCCTCATAGAGCAAAGTAAACTGTAGGACCTGCGGAGCTCTTTGTTACTACATAACTGGAAGTTTAAGAGTGTTGTTCTTCATCAATCTCAGCAGAAGCCCAAGATAGAGAAGAGTTTTTAAAAGAACAGAGACAGTACAGTGGAAGAGGGCTTTGGAGCCACAAACTTCTACAATCAGTAATAGACTGGGACAGCTATACAGCTGCAGACACAGGCTACCTTTCACGAAAAAGGAAGAATGACTCAAAGAATGAAATCAAGAGCCCAGAGGGAGCTAGAACCATGGAAACTCATTCCCAGGCCTTGAGTCCCAATGAAGGAACAGCCAACCTGTGCCCAGCAGAATTTCAGAACTGCTATGGGCCAGTGACTCATGTAAACCTCCTGTTTTCCTTCTTGTTTGTCAGCAGTGTCTATTCCGGTTATCCTATGACTGTCCCACCATGGAGTGTTGGTTGCGTCTTTAATTCACAGTCCTTCAGATTGAGAAGAAGTATACTCAAAGACCTGTGTTTAAGAAACTGCACCTGAGGAGCCTCATCCACATACAGACCTAATTTAGATGACAACATCCTGGACTTTGAGCCGATGTTATAAAGGGCTGGGACATTGAAAGGGGAGATTCTTAGGACAGGGTGAGGACATTTTGCATGTGAGGCGAATGTAAATAATTTGAGGCCAGAGGGCAGACTGTGGTAGCTTAAAATATGTTCATAAATTCTCTTTTAGGCCCTTCAAAAGGTGGACCCTCTTTCCCCTTGACTTGAGTGTGGGCTGGACTTAGCGGATCGTCTCAAAAGAATAGGATAAGGTAAAAGTGACAGTACAAGTCTGAAACACTATAAAAAGTACATATGATCATTCCAACAGTGTTTTAGTCTGGGGGAACTTAGGGAAGGGGCAACTAGTCATTACAACCTAGGATTCTAAATATATCACAACTGTTAATTAAATGTGAGAGCAGAGTAAAGGTATTTTAGCAGAATAAAGATATTTTCAGACATGTAAAGCTTCAGACTCTATTCACCCTTTATTAGGAAGTTATCAGAGCATGTACTCCAGCAAAACAAGGAGAGGGGAAATAAAGAAAGAAGATAAGAAGAGCCAACATTTACTGAATGCTTACATTGTGCCAGGCATTGTTGTGAGTGCTTTTCACGTATTATTACATTTAGCCACACAACGATCCTATGAAGTATATATTCTTGCTATTATTATCTTATAGATGAGGAAATTGAGTTATAAAGGGGCCAAATAACTTATCTAGGATCACACAGTTTGTAAGTGATAGAACTAAGATCTAACCCTGGGCTGTCTGGCTCCAGAGCCCATGCTCTTAAATACTCCCTACCTTCCCAGAGAGTCATGTTACCATAAAATTGTGGAACCAAATTGGGAAAGCAGCAGAGAAAAACCTCAGGATGAAAGCAATGAAGCAGGGCTATTGAGGCCCCAGTCTAACCTGGGGCAGGAAAAGAGAAGGCTCCAATAAGATCACACTTGGGGGGAAATAAGATGACTTCATAGATGGCATGATTTGGGAATACAGAAAGAGCACAAGAAAACAAAGAAGAGCAATTAGAAAATTAAGGAAAACCAAAACATATCCATAAGATTGCCTTAGTCTGAATGAACCAACCAAAATATGGCATGGTTTAAGGCATTGATGGAGTATAAAGAAAAAGAGTCCATTTCAGCTTGATGCTAGGGACGTCTTCATTCAAGAGGTCCAAGGGTTGCAACGAAGGATCAGTGTTTTAAGATTTGAATACTATTTACATAGTCATAACAATGTAAACCATTTGTTGGTTTTCAATTTTTACAATCAACATATGAACAACCTAAAAAAAACTTGATTGCAGGGCAGAATAAAAATATTAACAAAAATGACAAAGTAAAAATCCAAAGCTGACAGGGGGTGGAGGAGAAAGAAAAAGTGCAGAAAGGATAATGGAGACATTTATCTTACAACCTAGGGAGTGACACTTGATAAAATAAATAATAGACACTTAAGTATCTAGTTTAAAATTACACATTGTGATGGTTAATTTTATGTTTCAACTTGACTGGACCACACGGTGCTCAGATAATTGGTTAAACATTATTTCTGGTGTGTCTGTGAGGATATTTCTGGATGTGGTTAAAATTTGAATCAGTGGACTGAGTAAAGCAGATTGCCCTCCCAAATGTTGGTGGGCCTCACCTAATCCGTTGAAGGCCCGAATATGGCTGAATAAGAAAGAATTCACTCTCCTTGCCTGACTGTCTTCGAGCTGGGATATTGGTCTTCTCCTGCCTTCAGACTCAGACTTGGAATGGCACTTGCACCATCAGCTCTCCTGCTTCTCAGGCCTTCGAACTTGGACTGGAACTACACCACTGGCTCCCCTGGGTCTACACCTCTCAGCTTCCATAGTCATGTGAGCCAGCTCCCATCGATAGTGTCTCTCTGGAGAACCCTGACTAACACAGATACTTTAACTTCATCCATTATGCCTGTCTGCCCTCAGATCCAGCTCCTGCACTTCGCCTACAAACTACTGTTTCCTAAGTTCCTTGCCAACTGGCTTCTAGAGTGGTTTGACCAATGGAGGCTCGACTGGAGAAAGGGAGGAAGGTAGAAGCCCAGATACTTTTCTCTCTCCCACTCCAATTTCTAGCAGTGATTTTATGTCCTCAGAGATTCTGGCTCCTTTCCGGGCAGCCCCTTCTCCTGTGATCCCAGCTCCTAGCAGGCACGGCTCTCTGTTTCTCCAGCCCTGGGGGTGGAAACAGCTCTCTGATGATACTAATTCTTGGTTGCTTCACCATCCTTTGTTTGCTTCTCGGATCTCCCATCACTTCTGTAAATGTTTAGAATACCTATAGTGACTCACTTTCTGGCTGCACCCTGACTGCAACAATAATAAAGATAGGAATTCAGTAACATAAGCATATTGGGAAGAGAGGAGAGAGAAGAAAGGCGGTGTAAGTGAACTACGTCTCATCTTCATAGGAAGTCAGTAGATGGTACCTAAAATTGATAAATCAATAAAGAGCAGTACAGTCTTTTATTTAGAATTATGAAGATAACCAATAAAAACCTGAGCCAGCCCGGATGGTCTAATGGTTAAAGTTCAATGCTCACCACTTTGGCAGCCCAGGTTCGCTTCCCGGTCGCAGAACCACACCAACCATCTGTCAGTTGCCATACTGAGGTGACGGCTCACGGAGAAGAACTAGAAGGACTTAAAACTAGGATATACAACCATGCACTGGGGCTTTGGGGAGCAAAAAAAAAAAAAGAATAAAAACCTGAAACAGTTAAAAGTGTTGCCTCAAACTACGGAGACAGCAAAAAGATCTGTGGTTGCCAGGACCCGGGGAAGGAAGGGAGAGATGAATACATGGAGCATAGGGCATTTTTATGGCAGCAAAACTATTCTGTATGATACTGTAATGGTAGATACATGACATTAGGCATTTGTCAAAACCCATAAAACTGTACAACACAAAGAGTGAACCCTAAGATAAACTACGGACTTCAGTTAATAATAGAATCCATATTGGCTAATCAATTGTAACAAATGCTCTACACTAATGTAAGATGTTAATAACAGGGGAAATCGTGTGTGTGAAGGGGGTGGTTTACACGGGAACTCTCTGTACTTTCCAGTCAATTTTACTGTAAACCTAAAACTGTTTTAAAAAATAAACTCCATTAATGAAAGGAAGGAAGGAAGGAAGAAAGGGAGGGAGGAAGGGAGGAAGAGAGCTATCTAAAAGACATGGAGGAAACTTAAATGCATATTACTAAGTGAAAGAAGCCAATCTGAAAAAGCTATACGTATATACACTGTATGATTCCAACTATATGACATTCTGAAAAAGGCAAAACTATAGAAACAGTAAAAAGACCAGTGGTTGCCAGGGGCTCAGAAGAGAAGTGATGAATAGGTGCGGCAAAGAGCATTTTTAGGGCAGTGAAACTATTCTGTATGATACTGTAATGGTAGATACATGACATGATGCATTTGTCAAAACTTATGACCCTGTACAAACCAAAGAGTGAACCCTAATGTTAGTCAATAATAACAAGTATCAATAATGGCTCACCCATCAGTTATAATAAATGTACCACATTAATGCAAGATATTAATAACTGTAGAAACTGTGTGTGTTGGGGGAGGAGGGGTGAGACTCTGTACTTGCTCTGCGATTAGTCTCTAAAACTAAAACTGCCCTAAAAAAATAGCCTACTAAAAAACCCCAACTTTAAAAAAATGTTACCACTAGGGAAGGGGTGTTTGTGGGTGAGGCAGGGCATTTTGTTTTTTATTGTAAGCCCTTATATGTTATTTAAGGTGTTTTATTATTTTAGACTATGTGTATACATTACTTGGATTAAAATGTTTTTAATTTTTTTTTAAATCTTCCAGGAAGGCTAAAATGAAAAAGACCAAAGATACCTGGTGTTGGCAAGGATATTAAGTATCCAGATCTCTCATATACTACTATAAAAGTTCATGTAAATTGGTATAACCACTTTGGAAAACTGTTTGGCAGTATCTACCAAGACTGATCATTTGTGCAATATGTGACCCAGCAAATTCACTCCTAGATAAATACTCCAAAAAAAATATATGTTCACCAAAGGACGTGTTCTATAATGCTCATTGAAGCCTTACTCATAATTGCCCTAAACTGGAATCTACCTAAATGCCCATCAAGAGTTGCAGAAACATTGTAGAATATTCACACACTAGAATTCTATATACCAATGAGAATAAATGATTTACAACTACATGTAATAATATGAATGAATCTCACAAACATCATTTTGAGTCAAAGAGGCTAGGCATATGACAACAATTCCATTTACATAAAGTCCAAAAACAGGCAAAAGTTAACGAGGCTGTAAGAAGTCAGAATAATGGTTATCTTGGAAGGAAGATGGGTAGAGAATGGAAGGAGCATGAAGGGGTCCTCTGGGATACTGATAATGTCCTGTTTTTTTAAATCTGAGTGCTGGTTCCCCAAGTATATTGAATTTATGAAATTTCATCAAGCTGTGCTTATAATATGTTTAATGTATGTACTTTTTATATGTATACTATGCTTCAGTAATTTTTTTAGCCTAAGAGTTTAGAACCCTAAGTCACACTCTTTTTTCTATACTCTTTCTGCTAACCATTTAAATAAAGATATGTACCTGAAAAAACCCTAGAAGAGACAAGTATATATACATTTTACAGTTAATTTCAGTACTTGGAAGAATCTCAACATTAACAGTCCTACGAATACGTTCAGAAGCAAAAGAAGTCCAGTTTTGACTTCAGTAGAATATTTATTTAAACTTACTGGGCTAGCCATAGTGTTTGGTGTTATGATCGTTACCTTCCAGTTGGGCTCTGGATAAGTTTATCAGGTTATAGATCATAGTTTAGGATGACATTCACCAAGATGAGTGAGTGCTGACATAAGACATGGATGGACATTGAGGGTATTATGCTAAGTGAAATAAGTCAGAGGGAGAAGGTCAAATACCGTATGATCTCACTCATAAGTAGTAGATAAAAACAACAACAAACAAACACATAGAGACAGAGATTGGATTGGTGGTTACCAGAGGGGAAGGGGGGAGGGAGGAGGGCGAAAGGGATGATTAGGCTCATGTGTGTGGTGATGGACTGTAATTAGTATTTGGGTGGTGAACACGAGAACATGATGTAATCCATGCAGAAACAGAAGTATAATGAGGTACACCTGAAATTTATACAGTCATAAACCAATGTGACTGCAATAAAAATAAAATAAAAATCACTGCTCGTGTGAAGTCTGCGCTCAAGCTCAGTCTTGAGCATCTTACTGCTGGACGACTTCCATCTAAGGAAATTCCTTTGTGTCAACTTCAGATACAGCAACTTTGGCTTGCTCATCAAGCTAGAATATGTTCCATTATTCTTTGTGCTAAGAGGAATTAGAGCTAAACTACAGGCTTTAGACCCAAAACCTAAAGATGAGTGTGTCAACGCTTCAAATATGAGAATATTTTTTACTTTCAGTAATAATTTTCTGCTGTTCCAAACATAACTATTGTGCTCACTCTTTTCCTTTAACACAGGAAGTACAAACCTCACACAAATTAATTACAGTCTAGTTCTGTGTATGTAAATTAACATGGTTCTTAAGCAAACCTTACTGAACTTACTCCAGGTGAAAATTTAGTGTGGAAATTTGGCAAGTTCTTGGATCAACAACTTCAGCTATTACTTTTTATAAATTCTCAGTTTAAAATACATAACAGCACATTTTAAAAATCGTTCAGAGATATAAAAGACCCCAATTTTTTTAAAAAGCCTAGAAAACTTCCAACAGTGAAAACTGTCTAATAAATCAACTTAATCCAACCTCTTGCTGTATTGTTTGTCAGCAGGCTAAAAGAAAATAAAGATTTCTCTGTCTTCAATTTAATTCACGCACAAATTACCTTCTCTTAATTTGTCTTTTAGCTTTCCCAGAGCACACTCTATTCCAGGGATGCTGAACTCCCAAAGGACCACTCTCAACATATACACTTATTGTCAGCACACATGCCTCCAATTAATAGCTTTTATTAAGTACTTCCTATATGTCTACCATTAACATCCCTTTTAATCCTTTCAATAGCCCAATAGTTTCTTTTACTAAGCACATTTGATACTGGAGGAAGCTAAGGCACAAAGTTTATGTAATTTACCTAGAGTTACAACGCTTGCAAGTGGTGACAAGCCTTAATTCCATCCCAGGCACCATGATTCACAGCTATTACACTATGCTGTCTCCAGTTATCGACAGGAAGGAACTTCAGGTACAAAGACAAATTCAGGCCACAAAGTGCTATGAATCTCGCCGTTGCTCATACTCCACTTCTACCTTCTACACTGTAACGAAAATTCTGGCTCTCCTCTTATTCTGTGCTGCTGCTTACATGGAGCACCCTTTCTTTCACAATACGAAAGAATGTGAGCTTTAGACCTTTGATCACCACCACAGGGGGACTTTGGGGTGAGGGCTCAAAACTGAATTTTGATGCATTTTTAAAGTCTTTATTGCTGGCAAACTGGGTAATGGCTTGGGCTAGAGCATGAAACATTGTCCTGGAGATTCACTAGATCATTAAAGAGTTGATGTAACATAGACTCCCAAAATAGCACAAAATACGTATCTCGAGACTTCCAAGAGCTGAAGTTCACAAAAAGTCAAAATTTATCACATTATAAATTAAAATGCTTTCCAATTCACATGCAAACATAAAATCCCATTTCAAAAACTTGCAGCATCACTAGAAAAATCAGACACTGTATATTCTCTAAAATTTATTTACAGTTAATAAGTTAAAAAGCAAAGTACAATCAGATTGTAAATCTTAATCATATGCACATCAAACTGTCCAAGGAAACAATTCAGTTCCATTACAAACAATTGCTTTCTAATGCACTCAAGACACTCAACAGTCTACCGAAAAATATTTTAAACACCAATAAAGTAAATATTATGTATAAATGTCCATTAAAAACCACCAATTTAAAGAGTGCTGTGGCAACTCCTTAAAACAAAAAAACTTTTGAGTTCAAAATTGCTCAGATTTTTTTGTATTCAAATATTTTTCATTTTTTTTATTGAAGAGTTTTCAGAAAAATAGTACTATCGTTTGCACATAGCAAATCAATAGGTGTCAGCCACCAGCTTAAGCTACACTTGTCCAATAGGGTACTCAATCTCAGACAAAATAAATACACAACACAACAGCGACACTTTGCACTATCGACAATGTACCTTGCCCTCAACAATCATGACATTACTGGTTTCAATAAGGAAAAATAAGTTGCTGGTTGACAGGAAGGAAGATAAAAATGACATCAGGAATTTCAAAAGGTTATGTGAGATGCCGGTCACCACATTTAGGCACTCAGGAGTGAAAAATAAAATAAAAGCAAAGCAAGGCAATAAACTTCCTCCTGGCTTCCTCCTCCACTGTGCCATATGAGATATAAGAGAAAGGAAAAGAATGAATACAGATCATGGGATTTCTTCTAAAAAACTATATACAAGAGAAGCTACGTCCTCACTTTAGAGGACAGTGAACGGATGCCTCACCATAGGCCACCGCGCCAAGTTCCTTTTCACATTCTGCCCAAAAGTCCCCATAAAATACTTTCACTTTCCCATGACTATACTAATCAACTGGATTGGTTGTTTCTTCACATTTTAGAAGTTGTAAAACAACTAACTTTAGCAAGGTTTTGCTAAAGAAAACTTGGCAAAAATAAAGACATTTTCACATCTTATTTCACAAACTAGAAATGGTTTGATTTTTCAGAGACCAGATGAATAATATATTGAATTCAGGATGGGCAATCAGATCCAAACTGAAATCAGACAGCCCAAAGAAACATTTATGCGAGTTCAAGTGCACCAAAGTAACAAGGCATAAGAGGAAAAAATGTTAAGAATCTCCGTGAAAATAAACGCCTGGTGTCCTTCAATGGTTATGTTTCAGTCTTGTGCTGAGCAAAGGTTTCCTCCCGGCTAAGTCTAATTTCAAAATCCTCTGGGAAACCATCGAGATAAGCTAGATGTTGAAATTACATTCTAATACGGCCATTGGATTTATTTTTTAATTATTATAAAACTATATACAATAGTGAAGTGGTACAAATACATATTTTTTTCCTCAGGTGCTAAGTTAGCTAAAAAAGTTAACAGTTTTGGGGGGGAAGAAAACTCTCTGTATCTGAATTACAATTGGCAATGGAAGCTAATAACCAAAAGAATATATATAAGCTTCCTATCACACATATATAATTTAACACTCCATCTTCTAAGTCATTATTCACTTTTATTTACTCATGTGACAGTGTTTTTAACAATGCATTATCATTGAGCAGTGAATAAAAGAATAAGAGGCTTACTGGGAAACTGGCATAAAGTCATATATATATATATATATATATATATATTTTTTTTTTACAAAACAAGGACACTGAAATTAAAGTCACAAAACTCCTACTATGGACTATTAAATTTGAAAAACTAATTTCAGAAAGCTATGCCATTTGAATCCTAAGAACACAAGAGTCAAAATTGCAATTCTCATTATTCCACTAAGAAGCTGCCAAGCAGAGATAAACCTTAATATTGAGGATTTCATGTCAAGTTCCAGCCCGGTATGGATTGCTCCATGGCAGAATACCTACATTTAGAATAACAGTGGTACAAAAACACTACTTGACCCTTTAGGTATTGCAGTAAAAGCTGGCTGTGGCACCGCTGGCTAAAAACCGTTAAGTCTTGCTGCCACCAATGACCAAAGGCACTTGGATAATCAAGAATTCCACACTGGGCCATATGGTATAAACACTATTATAAACATGTAAAAGAAGGGTCAGCACTCTTGTGTGGCTCGCCTGTTCCATTCCTGTGGTCTTCAGCTGTCAAAGACCGGTAACTGCAAACATAATTATGAATGGAAATAAGAAAAGAAAGGAAACTCGTGGAGCAAAAAGTCAACTAATCATCATTATGTTTATAAAAGTGACAGATATCAGTCCGGACATTTCTTGTCATCCAACAACAAAAACAAAAAGAAGGAAAGAAAGAGAAATCTATTTTGCCCAAAGTAACTTCAATCAGTAATTTGATACCAAGAAATGCCCCCACCCCTCTAGATCATTAATAGTTCTGAGAATTCTAACGGGTATTCTGTTTATCATTTTAATCACAAAGTTTACACACATTCATTTCTCCGAGGCTATTCTCATTTTAAAATAACTTATCCTTGAAATATTCCTGTATTTGTATGTTAGACCAGTACAAGGAGGCCAAATCATTTCCAATCGGGTTCCATCCATCTCTTTGACACCAGATCTTTATAATATAGTCATTCATTTAGTTGCTGTTTTTTTAATCACAAGCCATGTGGTTTCAATGCACTTTAACTTTTATTCAATTAAAAAGAATTTAACAAGTCAACTTTTCCTAAACGAAACTTTTTATGAGTTTCTACCATTTTTTTAGGAGCTCAGTAAATATACACATTAAATTTCAATATAAAATCTTTAGAAACACCTTAAAAATGTTTAAACAGTTGTACTTTGCATCTCTTTGTTTGTAATCACTGAGCCCATGAAATTCAAAGCCATACGCGTCCTTGCACTATTAACAGTCACAAGCTTGAATCTCTTAGAAAATATCCTTGGTCAAAGCTTTGGAATCCAGTTAAAATTAGGAAACGAAGGGGATTCAGAATACCCTGAGCACAAACTAGTGCAACACCACAAAATATGTTCGATCTTTCGTCCAGAAAGAGGGGTGGCAGTCAAAAAGAAAAAAGGCGGGGGAGAGGGATAAAAACACAAGTCAATTCCGGCTTTATTACACAAGTACGAAACCAAATTCCTTTGGAAAAATATTAACTTCTTCGGAGGACTTCCAGACCAGTGAGGTAGAGTCCAAAAGAGAGAAAACGGATCTGCCCCTATAGTCCTGGAGACGTCTCAATCCGGGGTCAGGAAGAAAAGGGACCTCCCCGCGGGTCCACCTGTCTCCTCCTCCACAGACCCGGTGCCGGCGGGGCAGCAGAGGACACACTTGGCCCGGAGTCCCAGACGGCGGCGCCGCATCTCGGGGACGCGGGGCCGGAGAGCCATCCGGTGACTTCTTCGCCCGTAAAGTGCACTAGGGGACGGGGTCCTGGTCGGATCTGTAAACACTCGACTGACACTCGTTCACTCCTCCAGGCGGAAGCTCCGGTCCAGGGTCCGGGGGCCGCGCCTCACGCCCGGGGCACCGGGAAGCGACGGAGCCTCACCACGGGGTCCAGGTCCACCCGCAGCACCTGGCGCGCCCGGCGCCGCGCCGCCGCCAGGCTGCGCTCGGCCCACACGTCGCCGCCGACGCGGATGGTGGGGAAGGTGGTCAGCGTCGGGGTGGCCGCCCTCCAGATCTCCTCCAGGCTGCGGCCCCCGAAGCAGGGCGCGGGGGTCGCGGGGGCCGCGGGCTTGGCGGGGCAGCTCTCCTCGGGGTCGGGCGGCGGCGGCGGCGGCGGCGGGGGCTTCCTCGTGCGGGCGGCGACGGCCGCCCTGGCTCCGCGGCGCCTCCTCCTGGCCGCGGCGCTCGGGGCCGGCCTGCGCGGCGGGCGGCGGGCGGCGGGCGGCGCGGGGGGCTCGGGCACCAGGGCGCGGCAGGAGGAGTAGCCGTAGACGTCCTTGCTGCGCAGGATGTGCGGGGAGAACTGGTGCTTGAGGCTGCAAAGGAAGCTCCAGAGCTCGGCGTCCGAGCTCATGAACTCCGTGCTGCGGGGCATGAAGAGCTTGAAGGCGTCGCCCAGCGCCTGGGTGCTGTCGGCCAGCGACAGTTGCGACCGCGAGTACACCACCTTCTCCTCCCGCGCCTCAAGCCCGGCCCCTCCTCCGGCCCTCCAGCCGTCGCCCCGGGCGGCCGCGGCCGGGGCCGCCGGGGGCCGGCGCCGCCGCCTCTTCACGCCGCGCCGCATCGCAGGCCACTCGGGGCCGCCCCGCTCACCGGGTCCCGCTGCCGCCGGCGGCCGCTGCTGGCGCCTCCCGCCCGGCGCGTCTCCTACTTTTCTCGCCTCCGCCGCCGCCCCTCCCCCTCTGAGGGCGGAAGACGCGGGCGGATCTACGGCCGCCCTGTACAAGATGGCGGCCGGCGCCCACCCCTGGGCTTTGTCATTGGACGGCGCCTCGCCCCCCTGGTTTCTCTTTCTTCTCCTCTCTTGCCTCCTTTCGCCCTCTGCCTTTCTTTAAATGTGCCCGCCTCAGGCCCCGCCCACCGCAGCCCCGACTCCACCCATTGGGTGCTCTCGGAAGAGGGCGGGGACTAATGGGGGAGAGGCCAGTTCCTGGAAGATGGTGCTGGGATGGGTGATGGTGGTGGTCTTTGAACGCGAGTCAACAGTTGGGTGGGTACATGGGGTGGGTGCCATGTCTAGAGTAAGGGGTGGCCTTCAGCTCCACCTTGGGGACAGCCACTCTCAGAGTGAGTGGGTGTGCATTTGTGATTGAGCTGGGAGATATACCAGTCTGAGGAACAAAGGGAGACGTGCCCAAGGGCTGTTGCTTGTACCACAGCAAGGGAATTTGGGCTTAAGTCTAGAGGGAATGGGCCTTGCACAGTTCCCTTCTAAACCTTCAAAGACCTCTTAGCGATCATCCAGCTCTTCCCTCTTTTGGCCCCAGTCCATTTCAAGCAACCACTAGTAATCCAAAATCATTCAGGTACTATGGGCGGCACCGGTGAGACTGTCTACTTTTCTACACAATGGAACCATCTTCATACTTAGAGATAGATACTCTGCTTATCAGGAAAGCAAAGCCTATTATACCTATAAAACTAAATACTCTTTGCTCAAGTTGATCAAAGATCAGTTGCAACAAAGCCATTCTCCTGAAAGAAAATATCCTTGTTTTTAAATACATAGTTCTTCCTACATAAGTGCACTTCACTTTTAGTTTTAGTATGTCCATGTGCAGCACCATCTCTATCATTTAGAAAGGACGCAGCATCACAGACAATCAAAAACGTTCTGTTGAAAAGAACAGTTGTTAATACATTACCTTTTGTATTTGAGGGGAGGGGATTATGAATGCTTATAGAGTAGTGGACGTTCTTGAGTCGTCTTTTCTATCCTCAGTCCTTAGCTCAGTGCCTGTCAGATAGTGGGCACTCTATGGTTGCTGAGTAAATCAATGAAATACCACTGATTATTTGAAATGAGGTGAGAAAGAAAGATACTGAAATCACCTGGAACAGGACAATTTTATATTACATTTATCTTGTAATTTTCTCTTCACTCTCTTAACTTTTAAGGTCAAAAAAATCTCCTAATACTTAGAACTTTGAGGTAGGCATGCAAATTTTACCCTTCAGTGAGCATCATATTTTGCAGTAGAGAACTGATAAAGCACAGAAGTTTTATAATTTGCATATAGTTGCTAATGGTTCCCTCCGATATTTGAGCTGAAAGATACCTAGTTCAATCTCCTTACTTCACAGATGAGGAAATTTGGACCCACAGGGGTTCAGTAATACGGCTTGTTGATAGCAGGACTAGGACTATGGTTTAGGTCTTTATATTTCACTGGAGGTTTTTCAAATTGTGCTGCCCAGACTCTAAGAGGTTCAATAGAAAATGCTTTATGCATGAATGGAGTGACCAAGGGACAGAGCTGTACCACCCAGAATTGAGCAGTTTTTATCTGTCCTATCTTGGACTTACAGATAATATTTTGTTTGAACCAGATAATTTTTTTTTTGTTTAGTTTCAATAAAAACTAAAACAAAAATATTCTGCTAGTTGCTTCTCTATACCAGAGCACCCTCTTCATACAGTGGGTTTATGGCAAAAACAAAACTTCTTACCGGGAGACCAATTCTCTACCTTCCAAAATCATAGTCACATTCAGAAGAGAAAATCATTTTCCTAGAAAAGCACACCCTCATCTCAGAACAAGATGATAGAGCCAATTACCAGCATCCTAAGTCCTTATAAAGAAATGATATTACAACAACTCTTTACAACACAGTTCTCTTGATAATTCTGGGAACACATAATAATGTGAGATTTGAATAAGTTCCATTGGAATGCCCCTGCATATTGACATAGAAAAACTCAGAGTAAGCCAGCAGAATAGTAAGGGGACTTCATAATGAAAGAAAAGAGTAAAATAATTTATGTATTCCTGGCTTCTCATATTGTTATTCCTTCCCTTCCAGGTTAATCATATTATAAGCACTTCAGGGTCTTTTGCCACATAAATACATACCAGGCATCTACACAAACTTATAGAATTGATTTCAATGAAGAGGATAAATCTTTTTTCAACACAATTTTGATTCTAAGAAGACATCTCAACAAATTGCAGAGTATTCAATAGTTCATTTTATAATACATGCTTGTTTATTTAAAACCAAACAATATTTTTTATGAAATATTTTTAGGAATTAGTATCATGTTAAAGTGTTTAAATTATTGTATAGTTTTAAATTTTTCATTGTTTGCTCTCTCTATTCTTCTGTTTCCTCAATTTCTTATTTTTACATTTCTTCTTGACCTCTACCTTTGTATTAGCTCAGATATTCTTACAAATGGTTCCTTATCCATTCCCCATAAGTAAGTAAAATTTACACATAAATATAACGTATTTCTTCTATTTCCCAGGACTCTCCTGAGACACTATACACTATACAGAGACACTATAAAGTTTATGGAAAGTTGGCAAATTAAATTTTTGTTCTTGAGGAATGATGATTTAAAATCCTGAGTTTATTCCTTTACCTCTCAAGGGGAATGATGCTTTCTATAACTGATAAGTGGTGGATAATAAGAATAAACAGAAAAAAACTAGCTATATGTATATATTTTCTGAATTTATAACTTATGTAGTTAAAAAATGAATCCAAGCAGAATAAAGTGACTGGAGATATTAAAAATAAAATATATCTCTTAGCTACCCAGAACCTCTGCTTTAAGATCCACTTCTATAAAATAATTTGCTTCTTGAAAAGGGGCCGAAAAATAAAAAGTATATATAAGTGGTTGTGAGCATCAGCTCTGAAATCAAAATATCCTTGGGCATGCTGTTTACCTTTCTGAGCCTCAGTTTTCTCACCTATAAAATCGGCATAATCTCTATTTCAGTGGACTGTTTTGAGGATTGGATGAGATGACATTTGTAAAACATTCACTATGGTGCCTGGATCACACTAAGCATCCAATAAATAATAGTTATCCTTGTTTGTCTTATCTAATTATGAGGATTTTACTTAGTTTAACCCCATTTTACAGTGGGAGTCTAGAGATGTTTTTGTAAGTGATAGATTGATGAGGGGACAATCAAAATGTTAGAGCTAGAAGGAAACTTAGAGATCATCTAATGAGTCCAACACTCTTAATTCAAATGAGAATATTGAGATGCCAAGAGATCGGCCCAAGTTCACACAGCTGAATGGCGGAAGACCTTGAACTAGAACCTGGGTTTCTGTCAGTCCAGAGTTGTTTCCAACATTCTTGTGTTTAATCCAAGGAGACAGCATCAATTTTTAGTTTGAATGAAACTAAATAGAGCATGAGTCATCAAGAAAAATTTCAGACTTCTCATTAGAACCATTCTAAAGTAATTTAGATTTTTCTACAAAAGTTATCTCGAAGCTCTGATACGCTCTAAAACTGCTTAATGTGAAATACACAAAGACCTTACAAACTGAGAGGCTAGGACTTCCACTTCTAGGAAGATGGAATACATGTACTTTCCCTATTCCTCCTGTGACTTGAAACTTATAACCCTGGACATTATATATAAAATGAACATAAGAAGACTCTGAAAAATGGAGAGGAGAAAGCAGACAGGCTAGGGACCTTAGAACCCGAAGAAAAACACAGCAGTGAGTTCCCTGGGTTTTCTTTTTTTCTCTTTTCAGCACACATCTCAGACTGAGTGCTGAAGAAGCCAGCAACCCAGATACGCCAACAGATGTAGACATAAAAAGCCCCAACAAAATCTTGTTGTCCCTAGCTATAGGACCAGGAAAGGAGCAGCCTAGCAAGACAAAACTTTTAGAAAATAATTATCTAATACAGCAAACCACCACCAAAAAAAAAAAAACCATGGCTTCTACCCTCACCAGTCTGTAACAAGGCACCCCCCCACCCCCACTGGTGTGGTGTCAGAGAAGCCTACACAGGGAATCACAACTCTCATCCCTGCTGTCAGTAAAGAGGCAGTCCTCTCCCACAGTGTCAGTGGAGACCATGCTGGGAGCAGTAACAAAACACTCCTACCCCTCCCAGCAAGGGAGCTGTCAGTGTGGTCTAGTTGGGAGCTAGCATTCCCACACCCAGCCAGCAGTAATGAGGAGCCCCTCTGCCTGACTGTGGAAGCAGGGGGCAACCTGGATTTCTACCTGGCAGTACTGAGGCAGCATCCCTCCCTTTCCCTGTTGGAACAGTGTCAGAGAAAGCCAGCTAAAACAGATGGTTTTAAATAATATCCTGAGCTTTACTTATCATACCAAGAACTAGGAAGATCTCAAACTGAATGAAAAAAGACAATCAATAAATGCCAACACTGAGATGAGAAAGATGTTAGAATTATGCAGCAAAGATTTTTAAACTGCTATCATAAAGACACCTTAACAAGCAATTATGAACCTCTTGAAACAAAAGAAAAAAGAAAAAGCTGCAGTAAAGAAATGAACATCTCACCAAAGAAACAGGAGATATAAATAAGAACCAAATGGAAATTTTAGAACTGAAAAATATAATAATTGAAATCACAAGCTTAGTGGATGGTCTCAACAGCAGAATGGAGGAGACAGAGGAAAGAATGAGTGAACACGAAGATAGAACAATAGATATTATTCAATCTGAATAACACAAAATAGACTAAAATACTCAAAACAGAACAGAGCCTCAGGGACCTGTGGGACTATAAGATCTAATATTTGTATCATTAGGTGTCATTAGGTCCGGAAGGAGAGGAGAAAGAAGGCAAAGCTGAAAAAGTACTTGAAATAATGGCTGAAAATGTTCCAAATTTGGCAAAAGTCATAAACCTACAGAATCAAAAAGCTGCACAAACCTAAACAAGATAAACTCAAAGAAATCTACATCAAGATATATCATTGTTAAACTTCTGAAAACTAAAGACAAAGAAAAAAGTTTTGAAAGTAGTGAGATAAAAATGACACCTTAGGGGCCGGCCCAGTGGCATAGTGGTTAAGTTCACATGCTCCACTTCAGCAGAGCAGGGTTCGGGGGTTCGGACCCCAGGCACAGACTGACGCACTGCTTATCAAGCTGTGCTGTGGTGGCATCCCATATAAAGTAAAGGAACGTGGCAACGGACGTTAGCTCAGGGCTAATCTTCCTCACACACACACAAAAAATGACACCTTACCTATAAGGGAAAAACCATTTGAATGACAGCATATTTCTCATCAGAAACCATGAAGACCAGAAGGAAGTAGCTCAACATTTTTCAAGTGCTAAAAGAAAAGAACTGTCAACCCAGATTCCTACATCCAGTGAAACTCTCCTTCAATAATGGAGAGGAAATCAAGACATTCTCACATGAAGGAAAACTAAGAGAATTTGTTGCCAGCAGACTTACCCTAAAAGAATGGCTAAAGGAAGTTCTCTAAACAGAAAGGTAACAATAAAAGAAGGAAGCTTGGAACATCAGGAAGAAAGAAGACAGTAAGCAAAAATATGGGTAAATATGATAGAATTTTCTTTTCCAATTGAGTTTTCTGAATTATGTTTGATGGATGTTATGGACTGAATGTTTGTGTCCTCAAAAATTCATATGTTGAATCCCTAACCCCCAATGTGACTATATTTGGAGATAGGGCCTCTGAGGAGGTGATAAAGGTTAAATAAAGGTCATAAGGGTGGGGTTCTAGTTGGATAGGGCTAGTATCTTTATAAGAAGAGGAAGAGGGGCCGGCCGGTGGCCCAAGCGGTTAAGTGCGCGCGCTCCACTGCGGCGGCCCGGGGTTCCCTGGTTCGGATCCCAGGCGCACACCGACGCACCGCTTGTCAGGCTACGCTGTGGTGGCATCCCATATAAAGTGGAGGAAGATGGGCACAGATGTTAGCCCAGGGCCAGTCTTCTTCAGCAAAAAAAGAGGAGGATTGGCAGATGTTAGCACAGGGCTGATCTTCCTCACACACAAAAAAAAGAGGACAAGACATCAGAGCTCTCTCTCTCCATCATGTGAGAACACAGAGAGAAGGTGATCATCTGCAAGCCAGGAAGAGAGCTCTCACTAGGAACTGAATCAGCTGGCACTCTGATCTTAGACTTCTCAGCCTCTAGAACAGTGAGAAAATAAATTTCTGTTGTTGAAGCCACACTGTCAGTGGTATTTTGTTATGACAGCCCAAGCAGACTAATGCAATGGTTGAAGTAAAAATTATAATACTGTTTGATGTGGTTCTAAATGTATATAAAGGAAATATTTAAACAAATATATTAGAAACATGGAGGATAAAGAGATATAAAGGGGAGTAAGGTTTCTATACTTCACTGAAACTGGTAAAATGACACCAATAGACTAGGATAAGTTATGTATATATAGTATAATACCTAGAGCAACCACTAAAAAACCTATAGAAAGAGACATACTCAGAAACATTATAGATAAACTGAAATAGAATTCTAAAAAAAATGTTTAAGTAACCCACAGGAAGGCAGGAAAAGAAAATAAATGAAAAATAGCGAACAGACAGAAAACAAAAGGGAAGGATACATCTACAACAAAACATTGTATATTAATGCTTATTGATGAATGATTGATCAAATCAGAAACTGCCCACATGGGAAATGGACCAAGAAATTGGCCAGACTTGAAATTAGCCAGGCCTGAAATTAACCAAAATTTTTGTTCCTCAGGTCTAGTTAAAAAGACTTTTTTTATGTTTAATTAAAATCTACTTCTATTTTATCTTTTACCCATTGTCTGTCTTCTAGAGCTTCATAAAAGCAATCTTGAAAACTAAATTTTAGATTGCCAAAACTTCAAAGTAGGCAACTTCTTCATACGGTTAACTCATATTAAATTTAAAGTCAAATAAAAACATTAAGTTTTTTTTTGCCACACGAGCTTCTCCAAAATTATGTATGCCTTGTATTGTACTATACTTGGAAGACTTTACATTTTTCCCTATTAAATTTCATTTTGTTAGTTTCAGTCCAACATTCCTACCTATTATGATACTTTTGTATCTGGATTCTCTCATGTCTGATTTTGATTAATCCTTTCAATAAATTAAACAAGCATCCTTCCACCTTAAACCAGGCCATCAATGGCACAACCAATTAGCACAGACTCAATGACAAAGACCTATGTCACTCTACTGGAGACTTGCCCATGCTGATTCATGTCCATTTTGGGGCATGATTGGTCCATTAGCCTCAAGCCTGCATTATATTATTAT
Source organism: Diceros bicornis minor (assembly GCF_020826845.1). Lineage (NCBI taxonomy): Eukaryota > Metazoa > Chordata > Mammalia > Perissodactyla > Rhinocerotidae > Diceros > Diceros bicornis. Next base: position 11,662,568 of record NC_080742.1, on the reverse strand, counting down.
CACCCAGCTCACACTCTCCTACCCAGGAAGATATTATAGAAAACTTTTTCACATTTCACTTTGTTGAAATCAAAATATATTATGTCTATGGACCTTTCCCTAATCTACCAAACCTGATAAACCTATCAAAAATGAAATGAAGTCATCACATTTTTTTAAGTTCTCAAACTGTTTGATCTCAATAGTAGACCCCACTTGTCCTATTCCTTTCCTTAATAATTTTGGAGCTCAGCTGTAGCTACAGGTAAAAATAATTAGCCAGTTTGAGACTATTAGCATCAGATTGGAAGAATATTAACATATTGAATCATAAATGTGGAGAAAGAACTAAGTATTAAAATGAATAATGGATACACAAGAGTCAACAAATTAGTACCATAACTTTAAAAACAATATTGCTTTTTAGACATGTAAGTAGGATGCATAAGTCAGCATATAAAATTCCAGAATCATGAAGCAATTTTTTTCTAATTTTACTTAATACTGCTTAGATTAATCTCCTAACACACAGTTCCAATCCTGCCCCTTTAATACTCAGAAATCTTCAGTCGATCTCCATTGCCTACCAAATGAAGAATAAACTCTATTGACTGATATTCAAAAACTTCACACTATGACCCTAACCAGCCTTCAAGCCTTATTTATGCCTAGACCAAGCAAAACTTCCTGCCAAACTTTACCATAGTATATTCCTAGAATGCCTATTCATTCAACCATTCAAATAATTTATTGAGAGCCTACTACATGCCAAGCTGAGTGCTAGGAATCAACAGTGAGCAGAATTGTATCAGGAACCTGCCTCATGATGCTTACAGGCTAGTATTATTAGTTTGCTATTGCTGCTGCAAACTTGGTGGCTTAAAACCACACAAATGTATTATCTTACAGTTCTGGAGGTCTGCAGTTTGACACTGGACTCACTGGGCTAAAATCAAGTTGTCAGCAGAGCTGCATTCCTTCCTGGAGGTTCTAGGGGTGAATCCATTATCTTGCCTTTTCCAACTTCTAGAAGCCACCCACGTTCCTTACCTTATGGCCTCTTTCTCCATCTTCCAAGGCAGCAACATTAAGTCCCTCTGACCATTCTTCAATAGTCACATCTCCTTCTGACTTTTCTGCTTCCTTCTTGAACTTTTAAGAACCCTGAGATTACACTGGGCCCACCAGGATAATCCAGGATACTCTCCCTATTTAAAGTCAACTGATTAGCAACCTTAATTCCCCTTTTCCATGTACATATGTGCATGTTCCAGAGATAAGAATGTGAACATCTTCATTTAATCTTCACAACAGTCCCATGAGGTAAGTATTATTCTATATGCCCCATTTTACAGATGAGCAGACTGGGACTATTCTTTCCCATCTATGTTTCTTTGCTCATTTTCCTCTGCAAATTTTATCCATCCTTTGAGGCTCCTCACCAAAGCCACTCGTGTGCTCTCTTCCTTCTATGAAGGCTGTATCATTTTGCTTTCATCTCCTTTATAGCATGTTCCCCACCCCCATCCATACTCCACCTTACCCTTACCCCCAGGAAAACCACTGTTACTGAGGGGAATGTGTTGTATCTCTCAGCTGTATTGGGACAGAAGAAAGATTGTGAACCACCTAGATTATCACCTCCTTCACAGCAAGACACATTAAAAGGGAGACACATTAAAAGATGTCTTACTCATCTTTCTATTTATCATTTGTCACTTATATAGCAATAATGTCTTAATATTTTTCTCTGCATATAGTACTTCATAGTTTAAAAAATACTTCATCTGATCTGATCCTCAAAGAGCCAGATGAGGGAAACAAACAAAAACAAGACAGGGCTCCCATAGCAATGGCTTCCTTCAGGCAGTGGCCACCACATCCCAGCCTGGGCAAACAACTGATGAAGAATTCTCAGGGAATAAAATTTGGTATGATTAGAAAAAAGGAAAGAAAAGGAGAAGCTAGCTTAGATCCCAGTTGTGGTCCTTCTGTAAGAGCTACCAAAGAACCTTAGGGTATAAGTCAAGTCTATGCTGCCCTAGGCACTGAGTATTTGCCTGCTACTCAAAGGTAAATTCATCCTACCAAAACAGAAAAACCATTGACCCCTCTCACAGCCTCTTCCCTCCAAACCCTACCCCACACAAGAACTTGCCCCTGCTCAGCCAAACTCACTTCCTCTGGTGGATCAGCTTTTTATCTGCCATGTGCAAGGAGGGAGGTCCATGGTAGACTTTGTTAAGAGGCTTATTTTTACCACTTCACCATTATAATCAACATTTTACCCAACTCACCCCAACATCTGAGGGATATGACACATTACTGCTTGTCCTTTCTGCTTTGTACTCTTTGTACTCTAGAGTGGGAAACCATGAGGCTTGAACTTCCTGTGGCCCTCTTGCAACTGTGAGGCAAAATCCTAGGGCTAAAATTCAAGCTGAGGGTAGTGGGGAGGGCTAGAAAGAGTCTAGATCCTCAAAGACATTGTTGAACCATCAAATCAACCCCAAGAGTGCCCACCTCCAGACCTCTAGATAAGGAATCAGCAAATGTCCTTATGACTTAAACTACTGTTACTTGAAGAGGAACACATCGTAATTGACACAGACCTCCAGGTGACTGTGACATGCATTCCATCCCCCAAGGATGTCCCCTATCCTAGCTGCCCCCACCGACTACCAATGTTAGAGATTTTGCCAAAACTGTTTTAGATTTCAAAATATGCGGAACTTACCCTCTTGAGAAATTCCCCCATATTCACGTAGAAACTCAGAAATAATCACTGTCTCAAGTAATACATGATTAATTTAGAAAATATGTTGGAGAAGAAAAGACTAAAAAGGACACAGCGTTATGTCATTTGTAAAATATTTCAATTTAAATTACTTAACTCTTACTTTTGAAGATTTGTAGCTAGATTTACTGGAACTGTTTTCCCCAAATTGTGGCCTAGAAGACATTCCTACTATCTTATCAGCCCTCTGGCACTCTCTGTCTAGTAACTAGACTGTAGCTCAATGGCTGACTCTTCCTTTCTGTACAGATAGAAAGGATCAAGGATTCTCTCCTGTTTTTCCAGCTTTTCTCACATTGCTCCCACCAATGATTTTTCAAACAAATCAGACAATAGGATATATTTTAAATGGTAGTAAACTTTAATATAAAATGCATTTACTGTGAAAACAATATTACAGTAACACTGATTTCAAAATTTTAAATAAAAAATTCAATCCATAATATCAATATTCAAATATCTATTTCATGTTTCCTTAGTTCTGTCCAAATTTATGTTGTCATATAGTTTTTTTCACTTATCATATAAATATTTCTCCATATTTTTACACAATTTAATACCTAATACTTCCAGTTCCTAATCATAATATTTCTTTCATCAGGATGTTCAAATATAATATTTGTGGGATATTTAGGACATAAGAACATTGTTTTCAGTTTTGCAGGATTATAAACAATGTTCAAATGCACTTCTTCAACACTTTTTTCTTCTTTTCATTACTTCTCTAGGATAAATTTCCTGGGTCAAGAAGTAAGAAACAATTTTAGACTTTTTAATATTTATTGCCATATTGATTTCTAAGAAAATTATACCAAGTTGCAATTCTTCCAGCAATATATGAGTATGTGTTTTACCCCAACCTTTCCAGCACTGGGTGTTTTATATATTTTAAGCATTTTTGCCCATCATTAACTATCAATTATTATTTTAATTTGTATTTTTCTATTACTAATGAGAGTGAACATTTTATATTTCTTAACTTATATTTACTGTTATTTGAATTGTCCCTTCATGATCTCTCACAATTATTTATTTATTCTGGTCTCTTGGTAGTAAATATTTAAAAAAAAATATTTTGGTCTAGTATGCTATTAAAATATTAACTATTTTATTACATATCATTGCATATATTCCAAAGTAAATTTAGAATTTTGAAATTCTAAATTTCAAAATTGAAATTTAGATCTATTATTTATCTAATAGATAAATAATAAATTTATTTATAAATAATAAATTTATCTATAAATAGATAAATAAATACTATCTATCTATTATTTATCTATTATTTATCTATTTATCTATTTAGATGAATTAAGATCTACAGAGGCGATATTTTCTTTAAAGGTTAGTTTCTTATTATTGCACATATATGGGCATATATCTTGCTTTAAGTTATAAGTTTCTGTTTAGGCTGTGAACAAGCAATTTTCTACACTCTGGCTTTTACTGTTTTCAACATTTTGATCTGTGATTTAGATAAGATGGTAGGTGGCAGGCTTATTAAACTCAGAGATCCTATGGAGTGATAAGAGATAGCTCATGTCTCCTTCTGAACTACCTAAAACAATGAGCTGATTCTAAAAAAAATGTAATTTCATAGGAGCCAGCCCGGATGGCCTAGTGGTTAAAGTTTGGCACACACAGCTTTCACGACCCGGGTTGGGTTCCCGGGTGCGGAACCACACAACTTGTCTGTCAGTAGCCATGCTGTGGTGGCAGCTCACGTAGAAGAACTAGGAAGACTTACATCTAGAATATACATCTATGTACTGGGGCTTTGGGGAGGAAGAAAAAAAAGAGGGAGATTGGCAACAGATGTTAGCTCAGGATGAATCTTTCTCCGCAAAAAAAAAAAAAATCTAATTTCACAGAAACAAGCATAAAGTCTAAACCTGGGGTCCAACAACTCAACTGTGGAAGGATAACATAAAAGAACTATATCTTAACAGCAACACATGTTTAAAGGATCAAGGGGGTTCAGTTGGCAGCAAAGCTTAATATGAGTCCATGGTAGGCATTTGTTGCCCAAGAACTTACGTAATCCTACAACTGTATTAACAATAATCACTCTGCTCTGAACTCCTTAGACCATTCCTGGAGTACTGTGTATACTTCTGACATTGGTCCTCTGGAGCCTCTTCCCCAGGGGAATGATATGGAAGATGAAGTGACTCGACACTCGGTGGTGGAGAGAATGGACAGATGGCTTGGGAGATTTTGCTTGGAGAAAAGAAGTCTCATGTAAGATGTTACTAATGACTTGCAAACATTTTAATATTTGCATGTTCTCTGATGTTCTAAACAGGGAAGCAACTAGCCATGGAACCATTGTATGATTAGAAAAAAGCACCCCCACTGGGCAGACGAATGAGAGAAAAGTGCCCCCTCTCTGGGCAAACACAGTGTCACACTTTGGCACAGAGTGTGGTAAAGGGAGTGCAGCTGCATTTCAGTCCCACTTGTCTCCTTGGTCACTCACTTTTATGCACAAATTGTTCAACTTTATGCAGTGGCCCTAGCTCTAAAGCAGGGTCAATAAACTATGGCCATGGACCAAATCCAGCCTATTGCCTGTTTTTGTAAATAAAATTTTGTTGGAGACAGCCACATTTGTCTGTGTTGTCTACATCTGCTTTCCCACTACAATGGCAGAGTTGAGTAGTGGCAACAGGGCTGTGCGGCCGGAAAAGCCCAAAATATTAACTCTGGCTCTTTACAGAAAAAGAATACCAACTCCTGCTCTATAATGCTTTTTAATTTTCTTCTGTTCACAAATACCAGGATTTGGGGCGGCAATTAGGGATTTAAAGGGTGAGTGTTCATGTTTAAGAAGTAGATTTTGGAAAAAAATGCTTTGAAACTTTTATTATACTGTTTGGTTGCTCTTCAGTATATGTCACTGTTTGAGTATGTATGTGTTAGAACGCTTCTGCTTGTGAATAAGCGAAACTCACTTGGTTTCGATTAAGCAGGAAGAGGTTATTGGAGGGTAGCTTGATATCTCTGAGAATCCAGGGGAGAAGGTGCAGCTGGGCCTCAGAAAAGGAGCAGAAGCAAGGGCTGAGCCTTGTAAGGAACCTAGAAGTCCTGATCTCCATTTCCCATCTCTGCTTCTCACTGTGCACCCAATTTGCTTTATTTCATTTTTTAATGAATTTTTAGTCGAAAGGTATACTTACATAGTTTCAAAACTCACTGTTACATAAGACCAAAAAAATAACAGTCCTTCCCTAGCGCTCCTCACTCCTTGATTTTCATTTCCCAGAAGTAACCATTTTCAACTCTTCTGGCATTTCTTCTGTTCATGTTTCTAAATAACATGCTTAATAAACTGCTATTCCTTGATTCTTCAGTTTTAAATATTATTTACTTATTTCTTACTATTTTAAATGCTAAAGAGAAAATTAAGCATTATTACCCACCTGAAATTGGTAGAATTTTAGTAAAAAGGGAACTTTCTTATCTTGCTTTGTTAAGACTATTAGCACTACTCCTCATGTAACTTTTTTATCCATATCTGCATTTTATTACTTATCACATTATTATTATTATTTTTTTTTTTCCCCCAAAGCCCCAGTAGATAGTTGTATGTCATAGCTGCACGTCCTTCTAGTTGCTATATGTGGGACGCGGCCTCAGCATGGCCGGAGAAGCGGTGCGTCGGTGCGTGCCCCGGATCCCAACCCGGGTCGCCAGCAGCAGAGCGCACGCACTTAACCGCTAAGCCACAGGGCCGGCCGGCCCTACTTATCACATTATTTTGTAGTTGCTTATATGTTTCTCTTTCCGAAAAGTCTCAAAGACACAAATCAAGTCCAATTTCCTTTGAATCCCCAGCTCTTAACAGAGTATTTGCGATGTATGTGTTTAGTAAACATTTGTTGAATGAATGAATATATCAATTCACTCATTATACAACAGGTAACTTTTGGGGTAATTACTATTACTATCAAATGTTCAAGTTTTTAAAACTTGGGTCCTAACAATTTGAATGATTGGTCTTTTTCTTAGTTTCAACTCCGTGTGGGCGTGTGTGTGTGTTTGCGCGTGCACGTGTGTGTGCATGTTTTCCCTGCCATCTTCCTTTTACTTGGCATCTTCTAAAGACGTTTACGTGGCTGACGTCATCCCCCAAGAGACTGGTCTTAGGCTTGACAAAATGCCCAGCCTGGCCCATGAAGCTTACAGAAGTTACAGCTCACTGCAATAAGCATGAAAGGCAGATTCACAGCCAAAAATACCAGGATTTCAGGGTGGTTTCTTCAGTCTTACAATGGGAGACTTCAGTTGACAGCAATAAAAATCTGCTTGCCCCAGGTAAGGTCCTAGTAGGTACAGGAAACACTCAGTGGAACCTAATCAAGCATTTTATACCCTCCAGGCATGTCATTCTGAAACTCCAGCATAATTACCTTAAATGGCTTGCGGAAATAAAAAGCTGCTTTTCACAAGCCAGGTCACCTGAATCTCCCCATTTACGTGGCTGACACTAGTTCTTGCTGTGCCACCAAGGCCTTCCTGCTACACTGCCCACCTGTTATATAATAGTGACCAGGCATGAAATACGCTAGCTGCATTTGTAACAATGACCAGTCTGTGGACACACCTCCATCATTAGAGTAGTGGTTCTTTCTCTTAGCGTTCATCAGAATCACCTGAAGAACTTGTTGAACATACATTTCTGGACCCCACTTCCAGATATTCTAATTCAGTAAGTCTAAGATAGAGCCGGTTCACCTCCAATTTTCACAAGCACCTCAAGTGATTCTGATGAAAGTGGTCCACAGACAACACTTTGAGAAACCTTTCTTTAGAGACTAAATTCTGCTTCATTATGCACCTTTTCAATGGCAGCAATCCACAGGCGATCTTTCCTCCCACTTCCCAGATCTCCGTACATTCTTTAGGAATCTTTCCTTGGTTATAACTCAGTTTTCTATATAATATAGGCATAAACACAGAGCTATGACCCTTCTGTTTTTAAATAAATCTCCTATATGCTTTCCTCTAGACCAGCAGTTTTTGTGATAAGTTCCATGGAAACTCAGCCTGGTATGAAGCTTTTCTAAGGGATTTTAAATTGTTCACAGGAAAAGAGACATTTCTCTTTGATGCATGCTTTATTTAAAGACATACAAAATATGTACAATTTCCATAACCTTGAAAAGAAAAAGAAAAATAGAACGCCACTAGAATGGTTGACAATTTTACAATACATGTTTATGAATGTCTGTTTAGCTTAAAAAAATACTTAAAAACTTGTGATCAACGTTCTCCTCTACAAAACTTTCAAAAAATTCACAGGTGACAAAAGAGTAACTCAGCTAAGATTATACCCTACGTTCACTGCTCACCAGCCAGGCTTCCCATAAATCTTCAATTACTTTGTAGATATGCCCACTCTCCAATCAGAGACAGGCTCTAATCTTTATAGCATTAGGGGTTCAGCCTTCATTTGTAAGATTTGAAGCATGAGAATTAAAGGCAGAGTAGAGTTTTCAGGAGCCTATATTTTCATTAAACTAAATTCTTCCATGCTTCTGTGTTTCCTGTTTTCAAATGCTTTTCATTCTTTTGTGAGGATCTGGTCCATTAAGATGTCTGAAATGTGCATCCTTTGGGTATGCTTAACAAAAAGCCCAGCATGGCTGGTCTGCCAGAGTCCATCCCCTCTGAATGAAGTTGAATGCACTTGAATGAGCAATGATGTGTGAATACCCTTAAAAAGAACAGCACTGGGGATGAAGCTTCAGCTCCATTCTAAGCAAGAATGAACCCTTCAAGATGCAACGGAGCAATCTCTGCCAAGTTAAATGGGAACACAAACGTAAACCATCCAGCTCTTTTTAAACAGCCAGAGAAGAAAAGAGAATAAACGCATGCTTATGATGAGGTTTTGTGGGCCTTTAAGAACAAGTCAAGCTAAATCAGAAAATATTTACTGAGCACCTTCCACATGCAAGAGTATGGAGGAAAATGTTTATATTACCATTCTATTCACTGAGACATACCCCAACCTCCAGGCTTGTCTCCAGAGGACTTGAAGGAGACTTGTCTGGTCCATCATGAGATAGTCCCATTGGACCCCGCCCAAACCCAAACCACTTCAAGAGTCCTATTGGAACAACTGGCCAAAGGATCAGTACTGAGTAGGAATGAGAAAATTTTCTGTGAGAGGCAGGGTCCAAAACATCAAACGGTTGGGCTAGATCAGTGTTTTTCAAATTGCAGGTTATGAATCAATTAGTGAGTCACAACCCAACACATTTTTTAAAAAAATATAGGATGGAACAGAGAAGAGGAAAAAAAATATCAGCATATTACAAATAGTAAGCCTAAGCATTGTTTCATGAAATATATATTAGCTGTGTGGGAGGAGAGAGAGGATGAGTGTGTGTGTGTACATGTGTGAGTCCTAGGTGTGAGTCATAGGTTGTTATGTGAATATATGCTAATGGTGAGTAGTGGTCCAAAAAGCTTGAAAGCCACTGAACAAATATCTACTAAAATCTTTTCTAACTCAGAGATCCTACAGTTCTCAAATTTTCTAATTTCTACATGATTTTTAAGTTACTTTGTATCAGTCATTCTAGTATATAGTTTTAAAACTCAAATAATTGTACACATTTTTAAAAAACAATCAAAATTCCAAATGTTACCTCTTTTCTTCCCGATTTCCGTCCCCTAAGGAAAGTAGTAAATGCTTATATTAATTTAGAGGTGAGAGATCACTTTTCTATTTATAGTTGTTATTCTAGTAGTTAGCTCCATATTTCTAATAGTATGCTTATACTGTTTCTTGACATTTTTCATCTTAAATATTATCTGCTGATTTTTTCCAATGAAAGATGAGTATTTATCTCTCTTACACCACACACACACACACACACACACACACACACACACACACACACACTCCCTACTGCAATATCTAATCCCATTAGTACCATAATTATGTTTAAATTAATTGTCACTTTTTACACTATATGACTATTATTTCCAGCTGAACATGTAGGGTAATATTATTATATATCTTTGCTTGTTTAAATAGCTTCTTTTTTCATTTCTTTAGTTTCTATGTATATCTATCTCTTATTCATTTACAGACTTTCAGCAGCACTATAAATACTCTCTCAAAACTGTTAAGCGCATCTGGCAAAATGTCAGTTTCATTACTTCTTAGAGACTTCCCTCTTGGTCTCCTCAACCCTCTTGTGCCCAATTGAATTAGTGTTTCTCTTGACCTGCTTCTCTGCTGTCATCCTGGACTCTCTCTTTACCACCAGCTGGGAATTCCCTTCATCTCTCTCCTGTGTATCTCTTTGGATATCTGGATCCTATGTCATCTCTCCTGGTTTACTCCTTCATTTAGTGGGACACCTCCTCTAGTAGTTTCTTGAAAAAAAAAGGTGCATGTGAGTTACAGTTTTTGAAATCTTTGTACCTAATTCTCACAATTGAGTAAAAGTTTGACTAGGAACAGAATTCTGGATTGGTAATCACTCCAGCCTCACCATTGTAAGGAGATTGTTTCATTTTCTTCTAGTTTCCAATTTTACTGTTGAGAAACCTAATGCCGTTCTGATTCCAGAACATTTGTATTGACCTGTTTTTTCTTTCCAGAAGTGTTAGCATCTTCACTTTGTTCTCAGAGGTCTGAAAATGAATGATTATTGTTTTGCTGTGGGTTATTTTTCCCCATGCATCACGCTGGACACTTAATATGGGAACTCAAATATTTCAGTTCTGGGAATTTTTTGTACTATGTCTTAGCTAATTTTCTCCCTTTTGTTTTCCTCCCTCTCTACTTCTGGAACTCTTTTCCTTTGGCTAAATTTCTTATCTGTTTTATCCTTTCTTTCTATCTCTATTGTTTTTCTGCATACTGAAAGATTTCCTTATCTTCTAACTCTTCTATTAAATTTTTCACTTCTGCTATCTCTATACTTAATTTTTAAGATTTTTGTTGTTGTTGTTCTCTGAATGTTTCTTTTCATGTATATATTATTTTTTCTTACCTCTCAAATTTTAATTCTACTTTTCTAGTGTTTTTGCTCCCTGACTTGTTCATGTACCCTCCCAGTTGCTTTTTTAATTTTTTCCCTTCAGTTCTGTATACTCTACTTCATATTAGAGGGTGTCCTCAATTTTCTGGTAATCCTTGGATCTTTGATCATATTTATAAATGAAGCACTGAAAAATAGATAGTGAGTGGACAGGGCTTTTACATTTCATGATTGGACAGGGTGTAGCCATTTCTTGGGTATCCCAAACCATCAGTATCTGTTGGCTTTTCTCCTGGGTTGATCCCCCAAAGACAAATCCTCCAAACTCTTGCCTGGGTGTATAAGCCTCTCTGTCAGCATTTTCTTGCAGCTGTGTAGACTCCAGGGAGAAAGAATTCCATCTATTTAATACATAGAAATCCTGTTTTCAGGGCAGTGCTCTGCCCACAGGTGCGCCTGCCATCCCTGAGGCCAGAGTCCTTCTGATTCAGAGTCACCTTCATCTCCTGCCAGGCTGGGAGAGATGTAGTGGCCTGGGACAAGGAATTGAAAGGGGACATAGGGACCTAACTGATTCTCATTTGGAGTTTCAATCCAATTTACTTTCATGTCCAATTTCTGGATTTTTCTGAGGTTCTTCAGCAAAATTTTACCTTCTCCTGGGCATTCTTCACTGTTAAATTAGTCTTTAGCTTCCTGTGGTCTCACCATTTGCTTTTGGACTCTCAAAATTTTGTTGCAATCATCTTCTCTTTTATTCTCCTTGTCTTTATGGTGTTTATGTCTTTAAAATTTTATTTTGGTGGAGTTAGCAGAGGTTAATATATGCCATGTTTTCTTAGCTTTTTAAAAGATTACATATAATGTCCTCTTTTATATATAATTTTCACAAATGAATTTTAAATCATAAATTCCAGTGCTATGCAATAAATTTTGGGCGGGTAGGAGCTTAAATTGGCATGATGTTTTATACAGGTGGTATTTTTATTTTATTTATTTATATATATTTTTGGTGAGGAAGATTGGCTCTGAGCTAACATCTGTGCCCATCTTTCTCTCTTTTGTATGTGGGACGCCACCACAGCATGGCTTGATGAGCAGTGCATAGGTCCGTGCCTGGGATCCAAACTCACAAACCCCGGGCCGCCAAAGTAGAGCGTGCAAACTTAACCACTACGCCACTGGGCCGGCCCCATCAGGTGGTATTTCTAAATGCAGTTTGGTATTGGATTATCAATACAGCATTTTTATCTAATTCATTAGAGAATTAGTTAATTCAGTTAAACTAGACAATTCTGTTTGATTCTCAGCGGTGAAAAGCAGGATTATTCTTCCTTTCCTCCCCACTCCACGGCACTGAGCCACAGATATACTACACAGACACTTTGTTCCCAAGCACAACTTGGGACCTCAAGGAGAATGCAGATGACAGCAAAGTAGAAAACAAGTTGTCAAATGCATTTATCTGGAATACCTGCCTTACAGTCAATCTGGACGTACTTTTTGTATCAGGAGAGAACTTGTGGTTGCTTTACTGACTTCCTTTCCTCAGTGTACTTAAGTGGCATCAAAAAACCCTCTAGTTGCCATCAGGTGCAGGGTGCCATGCAAGGAGCACGAGGAAGCAGGGTGGAAAGGAGAATTATCCTGACTCAGTGTCTGAACTACCTCATTAATTGCAACCTTCTGGAAGCAAAGGAAAGACTTGGGCAAAACATCAGTGACCTGTCTAGGAAATAGTTTTCCATAAGGGAGAAGGGGAGGAGAAAACCAATCTCTTGTCAAAGCATTCTTTCTCTTTCCTTTTCTCTTTTTAGATTACAGGTGCACAGACTACAAAGAGAAAAGTTCTTCCTCAGTGCACTCATGAAACAAGGTGTCTTACCCATATCCTTCCTTCACCCTTAGAAACATTACAGAGCACCAAGGGATTAAGAATTTTATGATTCCCCTCTTTCATCAAAAGTTATAGAGGTAGTTTAAGTAAACTTGATATACTTTACTATTCATTTAGGAGATTCCCTTAAGTGTTTCAACATATGCTCCTTGTCACTGATAAAGTCTGAAATTTGTGTAACCAACCTAGCTGTTCTGGGACGCAGCCCTGCTCCCCAGATTGGACGCGTCTCCCCCTGGAGTGCCGAAAGGAACACCAGCTCGGAGCAGATAAGTTCAAATTTTGGCTCTGTCATTTATGAGCTGGTTGATTTTGTCTGAGTGTGAATTTACGTGTCCTTTCAACAGAAACTGAATGCTATGTAACTTAATTGCTTCCTTTCCTTCCAGAAAATTAGTTTCCAGAAAATGTGGAGCTAAATCACTCCACTGTACCAGATGACTCATTTCAGGTCGCTGGTAGACTCTCTTCCCCTTGTTTCCTTAGATGATCTTGATTGTGTTTGACTGCCAGGATCTCATTTTATATTCAATCTATTTTAAGCCAGATGAAGTCATCAGGTATGAATCTAAAACAGTTTTTACGCCATTGATATTTCTATAAACTGTCCCTAATCTAGGCTGACCTTTCTCTAGGTGGCTCTCGATGCTGTTCTACTCTCCCTCTGATGATTTTTGCTAGGTGAGTGATGTGAAGTGCTGATTTCATTTAATTTTATTTCCTCCTTTTATAGAAAAGTGAGTTGGTGCAGATTTTTTAAAGTCTGATTTTTAAAGTTGTAGAGTTTTCTGAAAATTAATACAAAAGGGGAAGCACATGGAGCTACATAGTTTTCACTTCCTATCAGAAGAAATCATACAAGTTCATAAACTAATGAATTTGACTTAAAACTGCCATCAAGAATTTCTATTTCTTTTAAGTATAATCTAATTCATTCAGCAAGCATTTATTGAGTATCCATTACGTGCCAGAACTGTCTTAGTCTCTCAGAATACAGACATAAAAGGACAGATCTTGTTTCTGAAATATCTGGCAGTCTAGTAGGAAAAACTAATAAAAAATAAATAAACAACTACAATAAAGTGTGATAAATGCCATAGTAAAATGCTATGGGAACATGGAGTTGAAGCCAACTATCTCTAACAGGAACTGATTCCTGAATGGTTTCGAATATGTTTAAGCTTTTGTAGACACCAGCTTTCCAAAGTGGCTGAGTCAATTTATTCTCTCACCTGCAACATATTTGTATTTTAGTGATTCTACATCCTCACCAACTCTTGCTATTGAAAGTTTTCTTAATTTAGCCATTCTGGTGGATATGTTGTAGTATCTCATTCTGGTTTTAATTTGCATTTCCCTGATGAGTAGATGTTGGTGGAGGCAAGGGGTGGGGAAGGGTAGAGGGAGGAAGAGGCATTACAGACAGAGAAACCAACATATACAGGAAGACACAGAGGCTGGAGATGATGATGTGTATGGTAGGTGCAGAGGATGGCAAGAAATGAGACAAGAGAGAAGACAACAAGGGATATGAAAGGGTTTTGTAGAGCATACTAAGAAGGTTGAACTTCTCATAAAATCACTGGAAATCTACCATCAAAAGAGTTTGCAGTAGGAGATAAATACAACCAGATCTATAGCTAAATGATCCCTCTGACAACAGTGTGGAGGACAGATTGGAGGAAGCAGTACTGGAGGAACCAGCCAGGGAAGGAGACGAATAGGCCTGGATAGAGGCAATGACACCACGGACCATGCAAAGAAGGTGGTTTTAAGAGACATTTAGACAATAGAATCAACAGGACTGGCTGGACAAGAGAAGTTAGGAGGAGCAAAGAGAACAAGATGGTACCCAGAATTCTGCCCTGGGTTATTGGTTAGATGGTAATAATATTTACCAACTTGGGAAATAAAGGAAAAGAAGCAGATACAGGGTAGGATGTAATGTGGGAGGGTAGCAAAATTCATTTTGGATATGTTATATGTGAAGTGGTGGTAGAATATTCAATTAGAAAGATATATTTCCTTCCCTGGTCTCAAATACCTACTCCAGAAACCAAGCAGTGTTCCCTTGCCTTAGAAAAAGGTGACAAGGGGCCGGCCCCGTGGCTTAGCGGTTCAGTGCGTGCACTCCACTACTGGCGGCCCGGGTTCGGATCCCAGGCGCGCACTGACGCACCACTTCTCTGGCCATGCTGAGGCCGCGTCCCACATACAGCAACTAGAAGGATGTGCAACTACGACATACAACTATCTACTGGGGCTTTGGGGGGAAAAAAGAAAAAGGAGGAGGATTGGCAATAGATGTTAGTTCAGAGTCGGTCTTCCTCAGCAAAAAACGAGGAGGATTAGCACAGATGTTAGCTCAGGGCTGATCTTCCTCACAAAAAAAAAAAAAGAAAAAAAGAAAGAGGTGACGATTTCGTTTTTAAAGTTTAATTCATAGGAGTAACAGAGCTATATTTCCAAAGGGAGAAAGGGGCCCTGAGGGTTGGGAGAGGAGATAAACATAAAGTGCTATGGCCTTGGAGGGTAGGAAAAGGGCCCGCTGAGGTGAATTCTGCAAAATGAAGAGGGTTTCTATGAGGGACATTGCTATGTGTCTCTCAGAACCCCTGGCAGTAGTCTAAAGCAAGACCTTGTAGCAGGAAACAAAAGTATAAGATGCTGACCTCTGTAGATTACACACTGGTCATCAGCATGTGTAGGGTGGTTAAAGCCATGGAAAAGGGTGGGCTTATAGGGTGAGAAGAGAAAAGGTCAAGATGACGGGAAACATCAGTGTTTACGGGGCCAACAATGGAAGACGAGGAATCTGAAAAAGAATGTCCAGAGAGGCAAGAAAGGAGCCAGCAAAGGGCAATGTCATGGAAACCAAGGAAGAGAGAGTTTCAAGGAGGAAGTGATCAGTATGGTCAAGTGCTGGAAAAAGAAGTTAAATAAGGTGAGGATTTTAAAGAGTTAGAAAGTCATTAATGACTTTGCCAGAGCCATTCAACTAGATTGATGGAGTATAAGCCTGATTATGGAGAGCTATAAACTGAATGAGCAATGAAGAAGTGCAGAGAATGTTTTATATTAGTTTACAGAGTTTAATAATGAAGTGGCAAAAATACAGGGTGATCTCGCAGAGGGATGACAAGTTTAGGGGAGAGAATTTTCCTTTAGTATGGTAGAAACTTTATCATGGTAAAAGGCTATGGAGAAGAAACCAATAGTGATAGAGAGATTGAAAAAATGGGAGTGAGAAGAGACTAAGAAGGAGTAACTGAAGCATCAGAAGGAAAACCAACAGAGAAGTCTAAGGGAAGGGAAGGTTGTCAACCATACCAATTGCTTCTAAAAAACTCATGAAACTTAAGGGCAGAAAGTTGCAACTAGGACATCAGTAATGGCTTTTATGGGGAGAGATTCAATTGAGTGTTGGAGGCAGAAGCAAGGGTGCAAGGTGTGAAGAAGGGAAGAGATTATGGGGCAGTGAAAACAGAAGGTTTAAGATTATGTTTTCAAGACACTAGGCTGTGATTGGAAGATAGGAAAATTTACTAAACTTATCTATCATCTCTGCTACATCCATGGTCTCCTCTGAGTGGCCAGTGTACCGGTAACCTTGCCTCACTTAGAGGGCTGGGGTGGGCAGTAAGTCAAGGGAAGTGAACTTTTTGGCCACAGATGTCAATCAAGGTGGGGCACCTAAAGTAATAGTTCACTTTCTGTTGGTGGAACCTCTTTCCGGGGGAAGAATTAAAAGTCTACTCATAGTTCAATGACAGATGAACAGTGACGCTATTGGAAGAGACTCGTATGTTTTTGGAGGGAGGAAATACTCCTCTTTTTCTTGGCGATTAATTGATTTCCATGGTAATTAGCTGTCAAAATAATGTTCAGAGACATAGTATCTGTTAGACTGCCTTTCAGAGATCACATCTTGCCTTCTCCATATTTCCCATTATTTTGAGCCATGAATGGAAAAAGCAAAGAACCATTAAGGATCCTATAAACCAAATGCTGTTGTTTACACGATCATGATCTCAGAATATCTAAGTAACCAGTCAATATAATTTTTTAAAAAGCCGAATAATTAACAATCACTGACGAAGTCTAACTTGTTTTTGTATGCACTTACTCATTCTGTAAGCATGAGTACTTATAATTATGTCCTTAAAGCTAACCAGGACTTTCAAAAGTCAAGCATAACCCTGGGCTGTGGCTTTGATTAGTCACAGCCTCCAGAAGTGTTGATTCAGCTGAACAGGAAGCAACAGGAGGATTCACTAGTTAGTAGTCATTGTGCGGAAAGGGTGCGGGACTGAGTAGGAGATGAAAAAAGATAAGGAAATGTTTAAAAGAATTAAAGAATTTAAAAGAATTTTTTTAAAAAAAACGCTTTTACTATGATTAAGAAAGTAGCATTTGTTGTTCTTATGCTGTAAGGTGTTCAGCTTCATAATGGCTTATGAAGTTTGCTACATTCTTTTAATGATATCTGAGCAGAGCAAGAGCAGGGAGGAAATTACCAAGCATGACTGTAGGCAATTGGTGATAAATGCCTTTGCACTATTTAAAAATATTTAACACCCTCTGCCTTCATTGTGCAAGGGTATACTACCATTTCATTATCATTCTTTAAATAACAATTCAAGTAGTGGAGTTGCCATGTCTAATTTATTGTTGATGAAGAAAACAAAACCATCATTATTGAAAAATCTCAAACAAGGTAATGCTCGTCAATTTGGAGACCCTGTCTCTCCAAATACTTGAGAATATTCTTTAAAAACTTTATCACATACAAGCAAAGCCAAAGCTAACTTGAGATAAAAATTTAGGTCTTAAGAATCCTTTGGATATGGATAGACAATCTTTCTAGGAGAAAAGGTCTTTTGTGCCCACTTTTTTAATCCCACCTCCACTCCATCTCACCCACTCCACAGCCTAATACAGTGCCTGATGCATATTCATTCAAGAAACACTTACGGAGCACCTATTGTGTGCCAGGCATTTGCTAGAGGATGGGGACACAGGAATAAGTAAGAAGGTATCTACTTTCTATTAGCAGAGTACAGTATAAAGACTAACATAAAAAATAAACAGTATAATGATGTGTTCCATGCACTAACACCTAGGTTTTACAGATGTTGCATCAGAAACTGATAAAGGATACAGAGAGTGCCACCTCTGCAGAAACATCCAATGATATCAGGAAAGACTTTATAAGAGAGGTGTCACAAGCTATATTTGGTTGGAAGATTTCTTTCTGGGGAACATGATCAAACCAAGAGAAGAGAGATCTAGCTAGTGAGATAATTGGGAGTCCCACAATAAACCTGTCCAGGCCCTGCCTGATGACCCTACAGCCAAGCCCTCCATCAAAAAGTCCAGCCCACACACACAGAGCCTCCAATTAGCTTTTAGTGCCTGCTGGTAAACATGGGCAGGCAGCCAAGGATCACCAAATATTTGAGGAAAGCCTCCAACGGGAAAGACAGAATCCAAAACAAATGACAGCAACAACCCAAAAGCAAATTGGAAAGAAACATAATTTCAAGAGCAATAATTTCTAAATATCATAACTGATATCCTTAGGAAAAATTGGAAAAGATGATGCATTCATAAACAGGAATAGAGGGCTATGAAGAGGGACATTCAGAGAATAAAAGAAATTTAAAAGTCATATTAGAAATATAAAACTCAGTAGAAGAGTTGAGTGACAAAATTGAGGAAATAGCCTAGAAAGTAAAACCAGAAGAGGATGACCCTACATAATCCAACATTCAAATCCCAAGAGTTCCATAAAAAGAGAACAGAAAAGACAAAGAAAGGAAACTATCAATGAAGTAATTCCCAGAATTTAAAGATAAAAGTGTCCAGATCATGTGAGTTCACTGAGCGCCCAGCACAGCGTCACAAAATTTCAGAACCCAGGAACAAAGAGAATCTCTCAAGTCGCTGGGGTAGAAGGTAAGGGAATGATCTAGAATCGAGGTGGCATCAGACTTTTTTTGCAAAACTGGTAGCAAAAACACAACGAATGGACAATATTCCCAAAGTCTGGAGGAAAATTAACTTCAACCTAGAATTCTATATTCAGACAAAATATCAATCAAGTGGTAGAGGAGATTAGAGACAGTTTAAGACATACAAGGTCTCAAAACATTTACTCCTCCAGGATCCTTTCTGAGAGTGCTACTGGAACACGTGCTCCACCAAAACAAAAGAGTAAGCCAAGAAAGGGGAAGGCATGTGACACAGGAAATGTGAGATCTAATGGAAGAGACATGAGAGGGAAACCACAGGATGATCCAAATGAAATCTCAGGAAGGCAGTTGATACAGGACCAGAGAGCACCCAGTCCAAATGGGAAGAAAACAAATCACACTTGGAGAAATATCTGCCCAAAATGAAATGAACAGAATATTTGAGTGTTTGAGTGTACTGAAAAAAGATACAGATTTTCCAGACAGTTGGAACATGATATAATGAGAAAAACAGAAAACTAACAGGTGAGAGAGATTATTAATTACAGGAAAAACAAATAATTGTACAAGAAAGAAAATGAATTATAGTACACTACATGGCTCAGGTGGGAATATTGGTGACACAGCCATAAGATTGTAAATGGTGAATACTGATTTAACTAAAAATTATAATGTAACTCTACAGGGAGGAGAAGGAACGTGAGGAGGATGTGTATGAGGTCTTGAGGGGTGAGAGGTGGTAAGACAGCATGAAATACTTATTTTCTATAATGAAAATTCAATAAATAGGTCTAACGGGAAAAAAAATCAGAAGAAAGCAGTATAAGGATGCTACTTAGAGAAAAAGAAGCAAATACCAGAAGAAACATCTAAAAGATTTGAAAATAGCTCCCTCCAAGAAGCAGAAATAGGAGTGTGTGCCTAGAAGAAATCTGACTTTTATTTTTGAAAAATCCACAAAACTCGGAGAATTACCACATTTCACCGAATCTCAATGCACTAAGATGCACTGTTATTTTACATACCACTAAGAAAAAAACTTCTGAGAAATTAAGACAAAATGCCATCCTATAGCTTAGAATTTTTTATATTGATTGAAATAGCTATTTTGGGCTTATGTAGATATTTTTGTCATATCTCACTCTTGTACATATAGAAAAAGGAAATGTAAATGAAATAAATTAACCATAGCCTTTCTAAAACTTCCTCACAGAGTCATACTCCTCTGAGTTCTCTTGGACTCAAAGTTGTGGATCTCCATATTTTTCCAGACAGTATTGATCTCTGTGCTATCTAGAGTATTAGCAATATACAGCATCTATTAAAAGAGTGCTTACTTAGCCTTCCTAAATAAGCCACTTAATATTTTAATATTGTCTTCAGGTTTTCTTCCAAGCTGCTGACACCCATTCTGCAGCTTTTGATGCTGTCATAACTTAATTTTACCAGAAGGCGTCAACAAACGTTTATTATATAACAATCAGGACTCATATTCCTTCCTCAAATGGTCCTTTAATGATTGCTGAATAAAACATCAGGGGGTTGAGGTTGTCCAGTCTTATCACCCTTAATAACAACCAAGTTCATGCAGGCAGATAATGATCACTATGTTAGAATGACTTCCCGGCTAACAGCAGGTGGAACACACCATCAATTATAAGATGATCCCAATTTCAGACATGTTAAAATATAAAAACAAACAAACAAACACAATTATCTTCAATACAGATCTTAACCTAGAAGAGAAGGAGGGGGATGAAGAAAAGAGGAAGGAGAAGAGAAGACTATTCTAATAATCACACTAGAGCTAAAGCAACAGCAGTGGGGGTGGAGAGAAGAAGATGGATACAAGGAATATTTAGAAATTAGAATCAACAGGCCTTGGCACTGATGGAAAGTTGAGGATGAGGCCAACAAAGGAGTAGAGGATGACTCTAAGGTTTCTAGGTTATAGATCTGGATAGGGAGCAAAGAAAGTATTAGGAAAAAAATTAGTTCAAAAAACAAACAAACCAAAAAAATCAGTACTGTAATGGTCTGTATTTACAAAGTACATACAAAGAAGAGAATCTACTGTGACTAGTTTAAGAGTAAAGGGATTTATTACAGAATTTTAAGTGGCTTACTTAGGAAAACTAATGAAAAAGACTCTATCCAAAGCTTTTAGAAACAATTCGCACAGCCACACTGCAGAACTGGGCGGCTGAAGAAGCTGCTGCCTTTAAAATGATCAGAGATCTGTAGAATCAAGAGACTGTCTGCCACATCAGAAACGACTGTTACAGCGACCCGCTCCAAAACCACATCATGTCCATTAAAATCTGCACCAGCAAAAAAATGCCCGCAGGCCCTCTCTCCTCTCAAATTAGATCCAAATCTAAGTCATGCACAAATATATGTATCTGATCAGCAGAATTTAAATTACATCCAGAACTCTAGGGCATCTGAAAAATGTTTGTTTTGTTTTCTTTGTTTAGCTTCATGGCTCCCACATGTTAGAGGGAGGCTGTGATGAAATGCATGATGAGTGAGCCAAACCACATTACCTACCATGAAGATCAAAAACAGAACAATGTGGAAAACGAACTTTGAAAGCGTGAGAAATCCATAAGGAGGCAGAGAAGGCATGGTCAGAATGGCGAGCAGCACAGTGAATACACTGCACTGAAAGCCAGTGGAAAAGAGAGTTTTAGAAGAAGAAACGAGTGGTGAAGAGCGTCAGAAGCTGCTAAGAAGTGAAAAGTTTAAACAGCAAGGTAAGATCTAAAGAGTGTCTGACAGAAATAGCAAAAACAATGTCCTTTGGTGACCTTGGCAAGAGCAATTTCAGTGAAGTGGCTAAGGAGAACGTTTGAAATGGGTTAAAAAGTGAATGGGAAGTATAGAATGTGATTTCAAGGTGTTTAGCCTCATCTTAAATATGAAATAACCTCTAAGAGCCTGAGTGTCCTCATCTGGAAAAATTGATTTATACACACCTTGTAGGTTTGTTGTAAGTGTGACTTTGTGTGGCCAGGCCTTTACCACTACAGCAGAGATCAAAAAAACTAAACTCACTTTTGTACCTGGAGTCTCCCCAAGCACCTCTTGGCTATGGGGGTTTTGGGGAGCTCAATCATTCATGCCCTCATCACTTCCAGCTCCTTCCAAATTCAGAACAGACTCATGAGACCGATGGAGATCAAAATGTCAACTTTAATGGGAAAGCTGGAATGAAGAAAACCGTTTGGGCTTGAGGCTGAAGTGAACTTGCCCTCCCAGCCAGGGAGAGGAGCTAGAGTAGACCAGACCCTGCCTGGTCTGCTTACCACATGGGAGACAAACATGAGAGAGCCACAGCCCTTACTCATTTTTGAGGCAAGCAGAAGAGCAGCAAGAACCAGGAGATAAGGCCACATATGAACAGCGACGCTGTCTGGCAGGAAAACATGAGGAGGAGACAAAAAAGGGATGGAGAGAACAATGGCTGTTTCCTCCACGGTACTTCCCCAAGAGCACGAAAGTGTTTGTAGAAACCATAGGGGGAAGTGAGCAGTTCTGCCTACCTGAGGGCTGAGGGTGTCTCTCACGGCCCTCACAAGATGGCTTCCACATCATAATCCATGCATGGTGCAAGAGGAGCAGGGCCGGGTGGAGGGCGGCTCTCCTCTAGTCTGTTCTTCATGTGCCGCAAAAGCTCACAAGGAAATGAGTAGGGGGAAGCCTGACCCAACACCTTCACCATACCTAACACTCCAGACTAATAAGTAGGTAGGTTCAGTTCTTCAAATAGGATACAATTACGATAAAGAAAGACAGAGACACTCGAATTCCCCTTTTAGAAAGGACTTACTGCCCAACGACCAGGAGCGCAAACAGCAGACAGCCTCCAGTTAACACTTTCTTCAGTCTGCGTCAGCGTCCCAGAGATTCCCACCTGGCCTCACACCACTCCCAGGCAGCCTGCATGCAGAGAGTAACCGGAGCAGGGCTGTAAAGTCCTGGCCATTCTGATCAGATGTGAGACGGCTCTGACATGCAATATTTGGTCCACAGCCTCCACGCAGGTCCCCTGAGGTTTTCTTCGGCCCGCGCTGCAGTTCACTTTTTTGCCTCATCTTGGTTCCTCCCCCTTCCTTTCACAGATGTTCATCTTTCATAAATATTGTGCATCCCAAACGCCATCTCTGTATCAGCTTCTAGACTATCCCACCTGCATCAACAGTGTAGGGCAAATAAAGGCGAAATTAATAGCAAACACGGCTATTCCCTTTCACCTCCCCAGAGAAGAGCCTTCTGGACCAGCTTTCACAAGGAGGTCACCTCACCCCTGCTTGCTAACTTGTACCCCAACCTTTCTGCCTCACTTCAGTTTCCCATTTGCCTTCACAACTCTCAGTCTGGTGACTCAACTCACCTCCCTGAGAAAAATCCATCTCATTCCCTAGGAGGCTGTGCCACTCCTAGTCTCATCCCATATTTGCTATCACATGCAAAGCTTCACAACTTCAGCCACATACTTGTCAAGGCTTTCCTCTGTTAGTCACCACTGGCCTCTGAAGGTGCAGAACAGAAGAGTTTGGGTTCAAGCTGTGAGCAAGAGTGGATATGAGTGCTTTAAACCCAGTTCAGGGTTTCCACTAGGGAGAACTGTAACTCGCAGACATCTGATAAAGGACTTGTATTCAGAATATACAAAGAACTCTTACAATGCAAAAATAAAAAGACAATCCAATTTTTAAAAGGGCAAAGCATCTGAACAGACATTTCTCAAAAGAAGATATACAAATGGCTGATACACATCTGAAAAAAATGCTCTACATTATTAGCCATCCGAGAAAAACCACAATGAGATACATTTCATATCCATTATGATGGCTATAATCAAAAGTCAGATAATAACAAGTGTTGACAAGGATGTGATGAAATTGGAACCCTCATACCCCGCTGGTAGAAATGTAAAATAGTACAGCCACTTTGGAAAACAGTCTGGCAATTCTTCAAATGGTTAAACAGAGTTAGCATATGACCCAGCAATTCCACTCCTAGGTATGTACCCAAGAGAAATGAAAACATATGTCCACACAAAACCTTGTACATGAATGTTCATAGTAGCATTATTCATAATAAGGTGCATACAATCCAAATGGCCATGAAGTGATGAATGGGTAAAAAAAAATGAGGTATTTTTATACATTGGAATATTATTCAACCATAAAAAGGAATCAAGTACTGATACATGCTAACATGTGGATGAACCTTGAAAACATTATGCCAAGTGAAAGAAGCTGGTCACAAAGAGCCACATATTGTATGATCCTATTGATATGAAATGCCCAGAATAGGCAAATCTACAGAGAAAGAAGGTAGGTTAATGGTTTCCTAAAGATGGGCAATGGGAGAACTTGGGGGTGATGGCTAAGTGGTTTCTTTTGGTGGTGATGAAAATTTTCAAAAATTGATTGTGGTGATAGTTGGACAACATTATGAATATACTAAAAAAGACTGAATTGTATGCTTCAAATGGGTAAACCATATGATATGTGAATTATATTTCAATAAAGTTTTTTTTTAATGGCAAACTTCTTCTGAAACCGAGTAAAAGAAGTGAGAGGGTTGTGAGTATATATAAATTCATTGGTTGGGGTCAAAAAATTGAGGAGATTCCCAGCTGAAAACCTCAGTTTTCTCCTGAAATAGAAGGCAAAGCCACCTGCTGAGAAGGAGTTTATAATATGTCCAAGGTAAAGACTATAGAGGTGGCCCCGCTCCTTGAAATTAAGTTCCAAGATGTGTCATGAGAGTGGGTGGCCAAGGTGGAGGGGAGAGAGAAGTGGCAGAGGCGGAGGAAATCCTGAGGCTTAACACACCTCAAAGGGATTTGTTGAATTGAATCAAAGAATTATTTCCCCTGCTAGCACTGTATGAGACAGCATTAAGGTACCAATATAACCTTAAAAATCTTAGAAATTGCCACTATCTTTGCCCTAGGCAAATCTCATTTTTATTCTACTAAATTCAGGGATGACTGGATGAGTTTGAATGGAGACCATACTCAAGTTGCCTCTCGTATATGGAGGAGAAAAAGAAAAAGAAAAGGGGGTTTTTCAAGTACACTATGATTGCACTAAGAATATAAAAACCATTTAGGAGAATTAGCTTACAGAAATTTAAAAGAAAAACTAAATATTCAGAATAAACAAAATACTAAACCCTTTTATCTACTACTTGAAGAAACTCACCTAAGACCCTCCTCCTCGGTAGCTCCAAGGTCAGTGGACTCAGAGGGACGATGTCTGGGGACCCCAAAGGCTTTCCTCCCTCACCCTACGCCTGATCCAGAGCACCTTCTCAGGTCCCAGCTCATCTTCAGATCCCGGGGATCAGCCAGGCTTCTTTCCATAGAGGCCACCATTCTCACTCCCCTGTGGGGTTCCTACACACTCCATCTCAAAATAAAGTCTGGAGCTGACAAAATCTCCAGACTTCCCTTGTCCCCAAACCAGTCCCCCCTTACCAACACAAACACACCATGACAATAAGCATTCAAGGCCAGAAATAGAAATCAGTCTAGTTATATTAAGCACAAAGGAATTCAATCAGGGGGACTAGGTGTTTAGAAGTTAACTAGAATGGCTGGAGGAGCAGGCTTTAGGCTGGACCTCCAGGAATAGCTCCCAAAGCAGTGCAAAACTGAGCAGCCAGGCAGCCCACCAGCTCTGCAACAACCAGGACGGTGAGCAATCAGTAGGCTGACACTGGACTACTGAGTTCAGGAACCATACGCTTCACGACCATAGCTGTGATGCGAGATCGGCAAGGAAGGATCTGAGGCTACTGCTGCCACGCCACAACTGCCTCTCAACACCCACGAAGCTAGAGGCCGGACACTAGAACACGTCAGAAAAACCTCCAAGGTCTTGCTCACCAGCAGAAAAACAGCCAAAAAATAAAAGGGAGACGACTTCTGCTTCACTTCTGCTTTCTACGTGTAAACCAAAATGTATATAATAAAATTCATCCAGAAGAGTCAAGCAAGTGTGGTTTCCTGCTTTCCAGCTTCCGCAGTAAGCTGGAAGACACCAAACCAACATGAAAATGGATGCTGAGTACCAATCAGCTATACCCAACAAACACACACGCACACACACACTACCCATGATGACAAGCCTACTGGCTCTTTTTGTTATGTGAATTTTTCTGATAACCCTCACAGGAAACAGAATGGAAATAATATAAATGAGAAACAGTGAAAATTTAACAAGCTCCAACATTTCACATGGGCTGTGGAGTCTGAGCCTAAAGAGTCCCTGGTTACTGATTTCCTCTAAGGAATGAAGTAGATGATCTATGGGTGGCCCTGTGCTTTTCTCTTGAGGTCCAGGCTCACCCATGCTCTCTGGTACCCTGTAATAAATTGAGTCTGTCTCCATTTTTGATATTTGATGGCTCACCCCCCACTCCCCTTTCCGCTTATGCATCACAACTGGGCAAGCTGACAAGAAAGCCCAGGTGCTCCCTCCTTTGGCAGTGGTAGGAAGTTCAAACCATGCAAATTTTGGCCAGTGTGAGGGAACCCTCACCCCAGCCCCACCTTCTAATCATTATAAAACCCCAAGCCAAGTCTGCCCTCCCTGCTCTATCAAGCTATTTTCAGACCTGCTTGGGAGCTTGCCCTGCCCTCCCAAGAAAGCCTCCTTGGGTGAATAATAAAACTTCCATACTCTCTTGGTCCATGTGTCATATCATCAGTCTTGACATCTGAACCAAATTTTGTGTGGGAGGTCCATCTTGCCCCTGAGGGATGCCCACAAGATACTCTACCCCACCGTCTCCCACCACAGCCCTCCCACACCATACATTTCTGACCCCATCTTTGCTTCCTGATGGCCCCTATTCCCTACTTGCAGATATCATCAAGGCAGGACGATGTCTCTCTGTCCTAAGTGGGGAGTTGACTTCTCTGCAAGGTAAGATTGAGTGAGGCCCAATTAACTAGGGCTCTGTTTTGCCCAGGAATATTCTGCTCAGAGCATTTCCTCTCAGGGACCACATTCACCATTCTCCCCATTGCCAAACCCAGATTAATGCCTCATGCCATGTGAAACTCCCTTACTGGACAATTTCATTCACTTGCTGCCGTCATCTGTATCTACTGTTCACTCTGCTATGCTCTTTGGGAGCTTGACGCCTGGCTTAGCACCTTCGCTTCACCTCAAGACTCCTTCAACCTGGGAGCATGAGTGATGCCACCCTCAAAGTTCAGCGACATTTAATTCCAATGCTATTTACTTGCAAACAACTAATACCACCATCCTGCCTTTCATCATGGTTATCCTTCACTGCCAGGCCAAATTCAGACCTCCCCAACCATCTGTTTCTCCCGTACTTTCTTCTTAATATTGCTCATTTTGCCTGGAATAAACTGTCTTTAACATCTTCATCTGGATAACTCCTCATCCTACTAGACTTTATTCAGAGCTTTCTCTTCTCTGCCAGGGCTAAGACTGCCCTTCCATTGTCCCCACTACAAAGGTAAATAAATAAAAGGTAACAGGGATTGTAAATTGGCAGCTTACATTCTGACTTTGGCTAGAAGCTATATTTTATTTGGCCTGCAGAGGTTTTTTTTTTTTTAACTTTTTTCCAAAAGAATTCAAAGCAGAATCTCAAAGAGATATTTGTGTACTCATGTTTACTGCAGCATTATTCACAATAGCCAAGAGGCAGAAACAACCCAAATGTCCATCAACAGATGAATGCATAAAGAAAATGTGGTATACAATAGAATGTGGTATACAATAGACTATTATTCATCCTTAAAAAAGAAGGAAATCCTGTTAAATGCCACATATGGATGAACCTTGAAGACATTATGCTAATTTGTCTAAATTGTTAGACTAAAACTTATTTGCTTAGAGTATACGGTTCTTTCAATATTTTGCTATTATTCTCTTTTCCCATTTTATATATTTTTTTTTCCATAAGAAATTGATGTGTAGTTTTTGTCTTTATACTGTTTTCTCAAATTTTGGAATCATTTTAACGTTAATTTTGTAAAATAAATTGGGGAGATTTCCATAGTCTCTTCAAGAGCTTAAAAATAAAAAAAATTATTTGCTTCTTGAATATTTGGAACAACTTACCTATAAAACCTTCTGGGTGTGGAGGCATTTTTTGGATAACTCTTTAAGTTTTTCCAATGTCTTTTCTGAATTTATACATGTTTTCCACATCGTTTTTAGTAAATTTTGGAACTTTTCATTTTCTTGGAAAATCCTGAATTTTCTTAGGATATTCAAATTTATCATAGAATTGTATCTAATATTTTCACATTTTAAAAATGGTGTTTTCCATAAGGATGCAGTCAGCCAGATTAAGAAGGTGGAAAATTCAGGGGACATATAACTTCATTTCCTTAACAAATAAATGACATGTGGAAAAAAGGGATGGAATAGCTATTATAGACTAGAGAGACTTAAGCGATATATTAACTACGTGCAATATGTGGATCTTGTTTGGATACTGATTTGAATACAACAATTGTTAAAAGAGTTTGAGACCATCAAGGAAAGTTGAACACAGACTGGGTATTAGACACTATTAAGAAATTATTACTATTTTGTTCAGTGTAGTGACATTACGGTTAAGGTAAACATTTTCAAAGTCGTAATTTGTTAGTGATAAATACTGAAGTATTTACAAGTAAAATGCTATGCTGTATGGACTTCCTTAAAACACTCCAAGGGAAAACGAAGTGAGGAGTGGAGAGAGAAAGAAAGAAAAACAGGAATGAATAATAAGAATGGCAAAATGTTGGTAATTGTTGAAGCTCATTGATAAATACATGGCAGTTCACTGTACTATTAAAAATATTTGAAATATTGGGGCCAGCCCTGCGGCCTAGTGGTTAAGTTGAGTGCACTCCGCTTCAGCGGCCCAGGTTCAGTTCCCGGGCATGGAACCACACCATTCGTCGGCGGCCATGTTGTGGCGGTGACCCACACACAAAACAGAGGAAGACTGGCACAGATGTTAACTCAGGGCAAATCTTCCTCAAGAGAAAAAAAAAAAAAAGATTTGAAATACCTAAAATATTTTCCTCTGTATTTATGGGTTATCCCTTTCATCAATCTGAATGTTATTTATGTTTTCTCCATGTCTTTGAGATCAATATTCTGGAGAAATTTTTATTTTTTTGTCCCTTTAGAGAACAAGCTTTTAAATTTATTTACTAATTATTCTGCTTTAAAAGTAATTAAGTTTTTATCTAAAACAATAATTCATTGTCTGTGTTTCGTAGGTTAATTTTGTTGTTCTTTGTACAGCTTCTTGAGTTGAATAGCTAGTTCTCTTATTTTCTTTTTCTGGTTACTAATTAAAGCATTTAAGGCTATGGGTTTCCCTTTGAGTACAGTTTTGGTATACCCTATAAGTTTGGATAGGCACTATCTTGTGTATGTGAGAGGATATTGTGCATATGGTAGATTAGTGCTCAATATTCATTCTACTGTGCTTCTCATGCACCTTCCTGAAGTGCAGAGCCGGGAAAGCTAAAAACTACATTTCCCAGATTCCCTAGCAGATAGGGTTTTGAATAAGGTTTAGATTTGGCCAATCAGGTGCATCCATGCAAGTTTTGGAAAGCAGCAGAAAGGCAGAGGCAGAGCTTCTGCTCTTGGGCATAGTTGAAAGTGATTAATTTTTCTGCAACTGAATAGCAGAGGTCCCAGTGCCAGTCACCAGTTTTATGGAGGTCATAAGGCAGGCACAGGGCATCATTTTACTGGTGCAGATCATAGCAGAGGCCATGTGGTTCTGGAGCCTGCAGTAGTAATGATGGTTTCCTGTTTGTGGCGGCATCCTCATCAGTTCAGTATGTTTCTGTAGCAGTGGCTTTATGACGTGAAGACACAGCAGCTGCTTTGGCGACACCATCGGCAGTGTGGTTTTCAGAGTCATTTCTGAAAGCTCAACCTAGCACCTGGTCTTCAGCATACTCTTAACATTTCTACAAGCCATTTAATTTTCTATAATAACCTTCCTAAACTGGCCAGAATGAATTCTGTTCTCTGTGACTGAACCTTGACTAACATAACAAATAAAATTAGCAGTGTGGTTCTATACTACTTATGATATAGGATCAGTTGCACCTGACAGACCCAAAATAGCAGTGGCTTTAAAAAATTAGAACTTGTTAGAATCCCTCAGCTATGGCCCTTGTCCACATGGTCCAAAATAGCTCACCACTGTCTGCATTCCAGCCAGAGAGAAGAAAAAGAAGGGGAGGGAACATCCTTCCTTTTAAAGGCACAACCCAAAAGCTGTCCTGTTACTAATGCTCATATCCCATTGGCCAGAACTGAATCACATGGCCACACTTGGCTGCTCGGAACAGTGACCTCCTTTTGACTGGTCTCTGCCTCTTGATATCACGAAATATCTTATTACGATTACAAAACTCATAGAACGGCCTGGCCTAGAAAGGGGAAACCTCCCTCATTGTGCCATATCCTTTACTGCTTATTGTTTTCTAAATATATTGAGGTAGTAGTTTTCATTTCTTCTTTCATCCAAGAGTTATTTATTGCCTTGCTATTCGAAGTGTCCTCTGTGGGGACAGCAGCCTGGGCACCACCTGGGAGTCATTGAAATGCAGGGTCTCAGGCCTGACCTCAGACCTACTGAGTCAGAAAACCACATTTTAACAAGAGTATCGGTTCAGAAGGCAGAGCTCTAACTCCAGACCTTGAAGTAAACGAAGCAGCAGCATTCCTATCTTCTCCCAACTCAACCCACCCTACTCTCAAAGAGGGCTTCAGGGAAGCAGTGTTCTCTGGGGAGTCAATTTACTGGCAGCTCCACCTTGTGGTGAAAATAGCAATATAAGATAATGAGGTGTCACTGGAATTTGCTAAGGTTTAATTCTAGTCTTTTCTGCACATACTCCACTATCCTTTTCTGTAATTTTTATCAATTAGCATGACTTCATTTTTTTCTCTTACTCCCTTACCTCTCCCTCACCCTTTCTCTCTTGCTTTTTTCTCTCTCTCCTCCCCATTTTTATTTAGGGGTTGCAACTAGTTGCCTAGGGCCTGAGTTCACATGTTTTGATTAGCTGTCATAGTATTTTTAAGAAAATCTTAATTTGAATGGCTTTAGATAAGCATGTGCTCTTGACATCACCACATTCCCCACCAATCCCTATTGTCTTGCACCCAACCCAGCCTGATTCACTAATTTACATCACTTCCCTGACCTCTATGGGCACGCCAGTTTGTGACTCAAGCAAAGCTCCTTTTCTTCTGCCTGCTGGAAGACCTTCAGGGTTGAAGAGTTTATCATCCCCCACTCTAAAGGGAATCAAAGTGCTGCTATTGCCAATTCCTTTTCATGTATTTCCCTCATTTTTATTATGGCATTCCCCACATCAATTATTTCCTTTTCTCTCTGAAAGTCTCATATTACATCATCTCTAGCCTAATCTCTTTATGTTGTACCATGTTTTAGGAATGTGAACCTGATAGACTAATACGACTGGATGTGAGTTTCAAAATAGCTTGTAACTAATCATTCCTGGCACTGATACCGGCTCAACACAAGGTTGACGTGAGAGAAGCCATATTGTAGAAAAAAACCCTATTGTAACTTTGAATGACCTCTGACAAACTAACCCAGCTGGATATGCACCCTTCAGGAGATCTAACTGCTCTGTTGATTTTACGACCTCTGCTTGTGAATGTACCTCCCAGCTGCGATAAGATGATAACTTTGTTCTTTTGAGTTCCTTAGGAATGTGATGACCCCCGAACAGAGAGTCTATGCTGATAGCCATCATCAGTGAAAACTGAAAGATCTGGTGTGGCACTCCCAGTCTGTAATACCAGAAGGTCAACATTCCTAACCCCCGCCCCTATAACCCACCAGCCTATACAACTGCTGTAAGATTTTGTGCCCCCTTAAGATGGTTCTTTCAGACATTAGTCGGCCATCATCCCCCTTGCTAGCAAGCT
Organism: Diceros bicornis minor; assembly: GCF_020826845.1. Taxonomy (NCBI): domain Eukaryota; kingdom Metazoa; phylum Chordata; class Mammalia; order Perissodactyla; family Rhinocerotidae; genus Diceros; species Diceros bicornis. The sequence continues at coordinate 11,630,922 of NC_080742.1, read as the reverse complement.
GTAATAAACTGCCCTTCCTTTTCCACCATCCTGCCTCTTGACAATTGGCTTTTGTCTCGAGGTAAGCAGATCATGCCCCTTGTGCAGTAATAGCACCTTACTCAATTTCAGTCATCGTTGACATTATGAGACCCACAGTCGCATTATTTCCTTCACCATACTTTATCAGTCAGTAAATCATTCTTAATTCTCCTGGAAATCAGTTATCTGCTTATATTCAAAATCCACAGAAGAAGCTTAGAGTTATCATATGACCCAGCAATTCCACTCCTAGGCGTATACCCATGTTAAAAAACAAAATTCAACTGAGTAAATTTGTAGACCAAATTGGCTGTCTTCAATGATTCATGCAGGAAGCAGCATCCCATCTAGCAAACAGAAAGGAGCTCTGAGGAGCTGTACCAAATGGAAGAGTTTTATAGGCAGAAGGGGGGAAAGAGTGGATTGTTTCAGGCAAGGTCACCTTCCTTTAGGGGACAAAAGGGATCTGTCAGGCGGATTACCTCACTAGTGCTGACCAGGAAATTCCAGACTAACCAGTCAAGACTACATTCCCGGAGGAGGCTGCAACTGCAGTTAGGTTAGGTATTCAGTCTCAGTTTGGTGATGTGAGCTCCACAAGTGGAGTGACTCCATTCTGAGCCTGTTGTCTCTTTTTTAACACCTGTCGACGCAAAATAACCAATAACCATTCTATAGATAAGAGAAATTAGGTGAGTTTACTTGAGCCAGAGTGAGGATTATAACCCGGGAAGGCCTTAGAACACGTTCCGGAGAAGCATGGTTTTCAGGACAGTCTTATATGTTTTTAGAACAAAGAACATAAGTTAAACACGCCCAGGATACATTTTCATCAAAATTTCAAAAGGTAATCAGTTGCAAATTAGCAGGTCAACATGACGGTGATGTCAGGAAAGGGACTAATCCGGGTGTTACCAATAGGGCGTAGGAGGGGAAGCATGCATTCTTATCTTAAGAGAGTGCATTCTTTACCAGTTAAGCAGATGTACAATGTAAGTTTGATAGGCCATAAGTCAGGCTTTTTAGTTCAAGCCAAATCAGTTTTGAACCCAAACAGTTACCCCATATACCTCAATATGTGAGAATCTCTTGTCACACCCAAGAGGAATGAAAACATTTGTCCACGCAAAAACTTGTATACAAATGTTTATAGCAGCATTATTCATGATAGCCAGAAGGTGGAAACAACCCAAATGCCCATCTACAGATGAATGGATAAACAAAATGTAGTATATCCATACAAAATGTGGTATATCCATACAATAGAATATTAATAAGCCATAAAAAGGAATGAAGTACTAATACATGCTACAATGTGGATGAAACTTGAAAACGTTACAGTAAGTGAAGGAAGGCAATCACAAAGGGCGACATATTATATGATTCCATCTATAAGAAATGTCTAGAATAGGTAAATCTATGGAGACAAAGAGTATATTAATGGTTGCCTAGGGCCGAGGTGGGGGAGTGGTTTGCAGGTGGAGGGGAATGGGTAACAAGTCTGGGGTTTCTTTTTGGAGTGAAGAAAATATTGTAAAACTGATTGCGATGATGGATGCACAACTTCATCCAGTATTTAATGAATATACTAAAAAGCCATTGAATTATACACTTTAAATGGGTGAATTATATGGTATGTGAATTATATCCCAATAAAGCTGTTTTAAAAATCTATCTACTAACCCTCGCATATATAGTCAAATGATTTTTGACAAGGGTGACAAGCCCATTCAATGGGAGAAAGGACAATGTTTTCAATAAATGTTGTTGGGGAAACTGGATATCCATATGCAAAAGAATGAATTTGGACGCTTACCTTATACCATATACAAAAATTAACTCCAAATGGATCAAAGATCTGAAACTATAAAGCTCTTAGAAGAAAACATAGGGGGAAAGCTTCATTGCATTGGATTTGGCAATGATTTTTTGGATATAACACCAAAAGAACAGGCAACAAAAGTGAAAATACAGCAAAATTTAAAACTTCTACACATCAAAGGCTACAATCAACAGAGTGACAAGGCAACCTTCAGAAAAGGAGAAATATCTGCAAATCATATATCTGATTAAGGTTTAATAGCCAGAATATGTAAGGAACTCACAATTCAAAACAAAACAAATAACCATATTAAAAAATGGGCAAAGGACTTGAATAGATATTTCTCTAAAGAAGATATGCCAACGACCAACAAGCATATGAAAAGATGCTCAATATCACTAATCATTAGGGAAATGCAAATAAAACCACAATGAGATATCACCTCATACCCATTAGGAGAGCTGCTACCAAAAAAAAAAAATGCAGAAAATAACAACTGTTGGGGAGGATGTGGAGAAAATGGAACCCTTGTGCACTGTTGGTGGAAATGTAAAATGGCATAGCCACTGTGGAAAACAGTATGGCAGTTCCTCAAAAAATTAAAAATAGGATTACCATAAAATCCAGCAATAGTACTTCTGCATAAAAAGAAATTTAAAGCAAGGTGTTGAAGAGAGATTTGTACACCCATGTTCATAGCAGCATTATTCACAATAGCTAAAAGTGGAAGCAACGCAAATGCCCGTGAACAGAAGAATGGATAAACAAAATGTGATATATACATATAATGGCATATTATTCAGCCTTAAAAAGGAAGGAAATTCTGACACATGCTACAACACGAATAAACTTTGAGGACATTATGCTGAGTGAAATAAGCTAGTCACAAAAAGACAAATACTGTATTATTCCACGTGTATAAGGTATCTAGAGTCATCAACTCCATGGAGACAGAAAGTAAAATGGTAGTTGCCAGGGGTTAGACAGAGAGGGGAATAAGGAGTTGTTCAACGGGTATAGAGCTTGAGTTTTACAAGATGAAAAAGTTCTGGATTTGGTTGCACAACAATGTGAATATACTTACTTCTACTGAATTGTACACTTAAAAATGGTTAAGATGGTAAATTTTATGTTTATTTTACTACAATTAAAAATAAAATGAATAATAAATCCATATACATTGGCCAGAGTTGGGACAAGTGATCCCTCATTTACCGACTTAACTGTTATTTTAAAAAAGAAAGAAGTTAGTTGCCTTACACAGAGCAGGCCCTTCCACTAGTTCAAGGTAGCTTTGTGTTTTTTCATTTTTAAAATCAGAATGGGATGCAGCATGTGCTATCTGCTAACCTTAATGTTTTCTTAGCAAGGTTTCTTTTTAATTAAAGTAAATTTAATTAAATTTGCAATACCATTCATATCTAGGAAATATTGACAAATATACTCAAAATGAATGTTTTGTTTTTGGGGCATAGATAGAGAGTGGGAGGTGCAGTGCTCAGTTCCCTCCGCCAGCCATAGGCTTTTGACTCCAGAATCCCTGTGGCCTGAAATGGCTCCTTTCACCTGTCAACCTACCCAAATCGAACTTAGCTTTCTTTTGTTCTTTCTTTCTTTCTCTTTTAAATAGGGAGTAGTGGAGACTGTGGCAAAGCCGAGAACATGTGTCCCCTGTCATCAGCTCCAACCAGTTATGACATGTGGGAATGATGGCCTGGTATTGTCAGAGCACCTGATTTTTTTTTTTTTTTGAGGAAGATTGGCCCTGAGCTAACACCTGTTGCCAATCCCCCCCTTTTTTTTTTTCTTCCCAAAGCCCGAGTACCTAGTCTTATATCCTAGTTGTAGGTCCTTCTAGTTCTTCTGTGTAGGACGCCACCTTAGCATGGCCTGATGAGCGGTGAGCAGGTCCACGCCCAGGATCCGATCCCGCGAACCCCAGGCCACCGAAGCAGAGCATTCAAACTTAACCACCACGCCACCAGGCCAGTCCCTAGCTTAGCTTTCTGTCTCCCCATTTCCTTGACCCTTTTATTCTCTCTCCCTTTTTTTCTCTTGAAGCGCACCAGGTACGGGCTAGTACAACGCTGCAGCAGCCTTAGGCCAGTGTGTATCAGAGGTGGGAAGTTATTGACTAAAATCTCCTAGAACTCATTCCCGATTTAGCAGAAAAAATATTGGAATCTTCCTCATTGGCGGCAAAGGTCAACATAGAATCTAGGGCTCCTTCTTCTGGATTCCTTATCTCTGTTCTTTTGGCACTCTTGCCTGCCAAGTTGTCTGCACCCCCTCGGTTCTCGTGACTTTGCTGGCACCTGCTCCCTTGCTCTGGCTTATTTCTGCTCGGTTTCCCCTTTGCCTCCTGATCCTCTGCTTGGGGTTATCTGCCTGTTCTGCTATGAGCGGTGGTGACAGGTGAATCTCAACTCCACACTACGTACCTGATTCTAGACACTTCTAGCTCCTCCCCTAGACCACCTCTTTATGATCTTGAGGCCACAGCTGTTTCCTAACCCATGGCTTGTGGTGACAGCTACACATCAGAATCACCAGTGCGAATATCTGGAGTTTTAAAAAAAATATATGGATGCCTTCTGAATTAGGAGTTCCAGGGTGGGGCTCAGGAGTGTGTCTTGTTACAAGGACCTCAGGGAATTCTAATGACATGTATAGAGTTGGAAACCAGTGTTCCAACCTTTGTTCTTTCCATGATTGACCTTCAGAACCACTCCACTCCATCGACTCTTATCTCCTGAGAACTTCCAAAATTACAGTCTTCCTTTATACAGGGGCAGGTATAATAAACTAATATTTAGTTTAAATTTGGGGTAATTTCTTTTTACTCCATGGCCCTTCCACCATTAAAACTAGAGTATGGGGCTGAGGATTAGTGACTCTAAGAAAGGCAGATCATGGAGGACAAAAGACAGATTTTTGTCTCTTAATTTGTAAAACAGACTCTTGAAATTTATGCCAGAAAGAAGACATTGGAAAGCCAAGGAATTCAATCGCAAGAGTCTGTTCTTGTGGGAGTCTATTCAGATCCCAAAAGGTAAGGACTCGGTGTATAAAGTTTATGCCATCTGCAAAAAAACTGGGAAGATTCCTTGATTAAGAAAGAGCCAGTGTTCCCACTTCGAAGGAATTAAAGTCAGTCCAGCAACAAAGGATGGAGGAGATTTAGCACCGGGACCTTGTGCTGCACCCCCACTCAGCACAGCCATCGGAGGAGACCCAAGTCATATCCGGTGAATCCTGGGGAGGCAGCAGGCTTCCCAGATAAGACCTTGGCTTCAGCAAGGTGCAGCAGCAGCCAAGTGACAGAAATGGCATCAAGGTGAGTCAGCCAAGAGGGCACATGCTAATCTTCTAAGTCTCCTTGAGACCTAGAGGGACAAGAAGACTTCCCAAGGTTTCCCATGTCTCCAGGGGGATTGCAGAAGTGTCAGAAAGAGGAATGATGGATGAGAAAGGGCTCTGTGGCTACAAGGAGAGGATGTCATCAGAAGGAGTGGCCTGGATGATACGGGCTGGAGTCCACAGCTAGACCCCTGGTTTCTGCACCACAACAGATGCTGCTGACCAAAGACCAGACACACAAGTTACATCTCAGCGGAGGCGGGAGAGGACGGAGAACCACCCCGGATCTTCCCATGGATGTCTTAAGCCCCTCCCCTCCCCTTTCCCCTCCCCCATATAGGCAGAATTCCAGGGAGATGAGGAGCCATGGTGCTCTGAATTAACTGAGAGATCTCTGAAGTGACTGAATCTGACTGGAAATGACTACGTTGCATTTTTGCTGTCAGCAGAAATGGGGGCTGGAGGGAAGATTAAGCTTAGCAACAGGGGAAAAAAGTTATGTGTCTGAGATTGGCAGACTGCAAACATTCTTAGCTAATACACAAGAACCCAATGATAACGCTGAGTCTCACACATTCAGTAATAATGTGATGACTGTTAATTGCATATTATGTTGGACACTTTGGAAGACTCAGAGGCAAACGTGCTGACAGAGGTACTCTGGGCAAGTCTGGGTCCCAAAGGAAGGCGAGAGCTGCTAGGAATTTATATGAGCTTTCAGAAGGCTGTCTTAGTGACAGAGAGAGCAGTATGTTCAGGATCCTGCGGTTTATTTTTATCTGAAGCCCAAATTTGTATAGAGATGTCATTAGTGCTGACTAAGGATTTTCAAATGATTATTCTGGGCCATGATTTATCAGATAGAGTGGCAGCTATTAAATTTTCAAAAATTATATTTTCAAGTATGGATTTTAAAGCTAATTTGGTAGATCTTACATGATAGATCTGTGGCCTTCAGACTTCCGGATCGGTTAAATAAATAAATAAATAATTCCAAGCAATTCTGAGCACGCAGCCCCCACTCCAGCCCCACGACTGCTAACTTCAGCAGGGGCCTGCAGTATCACCTGACAATTCTGCTACATATGCTTGCTTCTTTCACTTTTAGTCTCTTAGATGATTATTCCATCTCTTCTTCACTCTCCTCAAACCTCTACTTTTCCTCAAGCTTTTTTAATTCACCGAAAAAAATACAGTATAATCAAAAGAGAACCTTCACTTCCTCCATCCCCACATCTACCAAGCCACTCGCTCTGTGCCCTATACTCTGCTCTCCCTCCAGTTACTGTGGATGGACGGTCTGTGCTCTGATAAGCCAACTGGTCCCCTCTCACTAATCCAAGTCATGTCTCCAGGTGAGTGCCTTCTTAAATTTTGCTCCCTATGTGCTTTGCTCGCCTCATCAAGTCCTGGCTCTGCCTATTTGCACTACCTTAAAAATGTATGCAGCATCCAACCACTTCTCACCATCTCTACTGCTACTGGCCTTGGCCTTGTTTAAACCAGAACAACTAGTCCTATGGCTAGTGAACTAGCTGGTCTTTCTGCTTCACCGCCTACTCTCAAAAGAGTAGACCCAGTTCGTTTCAAATGTAAGTCAGATGAGGTCATTCATTCTTCGCTCACTGAAAACTATAAAACATTGTTGAAACAAATAAAATAAGACATAAAGAAATGGAAAGAGATTCTGTGCTCTTCGACTGGAAGAACTAACATAGTTAAAATGTCCATACTTCCTAAAGCAATCTACAGATTCAATGCAATCCCAATCAGAACCCCAATGACATTCTTCATGGAAACAGAACCAAGAATCCTAAAATTTATATGGAACAACAAAAGATCCCAAATAGTCAAAGCAATCCTGAGAAAAAAACAAACCTGGAGGTATCACACTCCTTGACTTCAAAATATACTACAAACCTATAGTAACCAAAACAGCACGGTACTGGCACAAAAACAGACACACAGATCAATGGAACTGAATCAAGAGCCCAGAAATAAACCTACACATCTATGGATAGCTAATTTTCAACAGCGAGCCAAGAACATACAATGGAGAAAGGAAAGTCTCTTCAGTAAAAGGTGTTGGGAAAACTGGACAGCCACATGCAAAAGCATGATAGACCATTATCTTACACCATACACCAAAATTAACTCAAAATGGATTAAAGACTTGAATGTAAGACCTGAAACCATGAAACTTCCAGAAGAAAACATAAGCAGTACGCTCTTCAGCACTGGTCTTAGCAACATATTTTCAAGTACCGTGTCTGACCGGGCAAGGGAAATAATAGAAAAAAATAAACAAATGGGACTACATCAAACTAAAAAGCTTCTGCACAGCAAAGGAAACCATCAACAAAACAAAAAGACAACCTAACAACTGGAAGAAGATATTTGCAAATCATATATCTGATAAGGGGTTAACATCCAAAATATATGAAGAACTCATATAACTCAACACCAAAAAAAGAAACAACTCAATTAAAAAATGGGCAAAGGATCTGAACCGACATTTTTCCAAAGAAGATTTACAGATGGCCAACAGGCACATGAAAAGATGTTTAACATCACTAATTATTAGGGAAATGCAAATCAAAACTACAGTGAGATATCACCTCATGCCCGTCAGAATGGCTATAATTAACAAGATAAGAAATAACAAGTGTTGGAGAGGATGTGGAGAAAAGGGAACCCTCGTACACTGCCGGTGGGAGTGCAAACTGGTGCAGCCACTATGGAACACAGTATGGAGATTTCTCAAAAAATTAAAAATAGAAATATTATATGATCCAGCTGTTCCACTACTGAGTATTTATCCAAAGAACGTGAAAACATGAAAACATGAACGTGAAAAGATATATGTTCGTTGTAGCATTATTCACAATAGCCAAGACACCCTAAGTGCCCATCAATGGACGAAAGGATAAAGATGTAATATATATACACAATGGAATACTACTCAGCTATAAAAAAAGATGAAATCCAGCCATTTGTGACAAGAGGAATGGACCTTGAGGATATTATGCTAAGCAAAATAAGTCAGAGGGAGAAAGTCTAATACTGTATAATTTCACTGATAAATGGAAGATAAAAACAACAACTACTACAAGCAAACATATAGATACAGAGATTAGATTGGTGGTTACCAAAGGGGAAGAGGGGAGGGAGGAGGGTGAAAGGGGTGACTGGGCACACCTGTATGATGGTGAACGGTAATTAGTCTTTGGGTGGTGAATATGATGTAGTCTACATATAAATCAAAATATAATGATGTAGATCTGAAATTTATATAATGTTATACACCAATGTTACCTCAATTAAAAAAAAAACAACTTCCAATGACTTCCCCTCTACTCTGAGCAAAAGCCAAAGTCCAGGCAGTGGCCTAAAGGCCCAGCAGGATCTAGAGACCAGCTACTTCTCTGACCTCAGCTCCTACCACACAGCACTCCCCAACCCCCCAGCCCCCTGGCTTCCCCTTCAATCCTTGAATGTACCAAGTAGGCCACAAGGCAAGACCTTTGCTGTTGCTGCTTCCTCTGCCAAGAACGCTCTTCCCCCAGATATCTGCATGGTTTGGCCTTTCTTTACATCTCTGCTCAAATTCATTCCATTATCAGAGAAGCTTTCTCTGACCATTCTACCTAAAAGATTGGTCCCCTTTATCCTGATGTATTGACCTCCATGATCTTATCAGCACCTGACAAAACTTCATTCTCTCTTTCCTCCCATCTCCGCCCAACTAGAACGTTAAGCTCTACGGCACCTCATCTGCCTTTTTGTCCACTGATGTAACCCTGCCACCTGTTACAGAGCAGGCCCTCAATAAATAGGTCTTAAATTAATATATGCATACTTATTTATAAATTATGTTCATGCATGACCATTAATCATACATATACAGTACTAATAAATCTTTATCTTAGGATAAAATTAAATTCTAATATGCCCCTCTCCCCCACCTGATTCTATTAAGCTTCCTTAAGCAGGAGCACTGTGCTCCCCCCATGCACTACCCCCAGTCCCTTGTCATGGTGACCCACTATTCTGGAGAGCTGGTGCCATACTTGTCCTGCATGCTCAGGAGAAAAACAGGATGAGAACTACTGGTTCAGAACTTACTCTGTTATCTTCACCATAACATTTCAGAAATGGTCTACTGCCTCTATCAAGGAAATACAGCTGTTCTCTAGAATTCTATTTTTAGACGGCAAACACATCTTGACTCCCCCCACAATCATTGAGTGATGATGAATTTATTCAAATCTAAATTAAAAATTAGGGGAAAAAAAATCACACACATATAAACATATATTGGTATATAATGTGTGTGCAGATAAAAACGTTTCTACTTATATAAATGTTTATCAACTTTGCATTATGCTTCCCTTTAAAAAAAAACAAAGCTGTAAAAATTAACACCAACTGTTGTTGACACAAATGAAGTATTTTTTAATGTAATCTGGGTGTTGCAAAATGCAAAGTTTTCTTTCAAAGGTGGCGTTCATCCCAGTCAAGAGCAAAACTTCCCAGAAGTCGACCAAAGTCACTTTTTTTCCCTGTGTTTCCCTTACGTGGAAATAATCACAGTCCTAGCTACTCCTCCCCCACATCTGCTTTGAGACCGGGGACCGTTCTGTCCCCTACCTGTGGCTACATGCAGAAAGCACAGAAGCCATGAGGACGGTGACTGGGAGGAGCAAACGCACTGTATTCCACTCAGGGAGGCAATGGAAATAGAGGCAAATGGCAGCGGGGGAGGGGAGGGAGATTTCGGGCGGGGCGAGGACGAAGAGTGAGGCAGGGGGAGAAGTGGGCGGAGTGGGGTAGAAACGGCGGACCTGTTTTGTTCAGAATAAGAGATGATGCTTACGCTCTTCCAGGGAGAGGATGTCATGTCACGTGAGGCGCCAAGTCAGTGTACGCTGAGATTTCCACTGGGGGCTGGCAATAAATAGACAGGCATGCAGGGAGAGGGGAATTGTGACTAACTTCTTTCCCGCTTTTACAGTTTTACAGACAACCTGACTTTCCAGCTTAGTCTGGTTTCCTTTTCTTTCTAAACAGAAAGGCAGCACCCAAGGATAAGCATGACCAGAACACAGCATTCAGCACAGGGACGCTTATGGTAATAATAAAAGAGGGGGCGACTGAGACATTTATTCCGAGCAGACAGACTTTACTGGAATGGAATACAGGTGGTTCTCGTGTTGGCTTTTATTCATTTCAACTGTCTGCTCCTAAAATCCACACCTCTGCTTCCTAAGTACCTGTAGCCAATAGGTATCTGCAACAGATCCTCAAGGTACTAAAGCTTAGAAGTGGGGGAGGGGGTGGAAATCGGTCTAATTGTTATTTTAAAAAACCAAAATGAAGACTCATATCTGCAATAAGCCCATAAATAGCACCCGCCCCTCCACCCCCCCCCGCCCCACCCCTCCACCCACCCCCGGCCCCCCCCACCCCCACCCCCCCCCCCCCCCCCCCCCCGGCAGGGAGGCCAGAGAGTGCAGCCGCCTTCTCAACACTTCCACACTCATCTGGCAGCTGCCCTCTTCGACTTCGCCTCTTCTTTGGGCCTCCTCTCCCAGTGACCAAGGAGAGGGGACAAGAGAAGAAAATCAAGCCAGAGGATCTGAGTCAGGACATCCCAGCTTACCAGACTCTCTCTCCATCAGCGCTGTGTTGGAGACGGCTCCTCCCCGCTGGCGAGAGCACGGCGCGCGCATCCCTTCCCAGCTCTGCGCGGTGTTCACAGTGGTAGCTGGCCTCCGGCGTGGTGGGAGTATGTTTACAGAAATCGGCAAACGTTACAAATAAGGACGCTTGTTCTTTTGGGGGAGCCCTTTGTTAAACACTTACCAGCACTTCATTGCCCTCAACCCTAACATTTGACCGAGAGTTTCAAATGTCTAGATGCTCTAACAGCTATTTCTGGAAGCACGATCAAGTCTGGTGCTTGCTGAAACAGAATGACTCGAGTATTTCTGTCTAATGTTGAAAAAAAGAGCGAGTGGCCGAGTGGGACAGTCCGCTCTGAAAAAGTTTTGTTCTTTTCGTTGAAATAGTTTTTATTGGTCTGATTATGATATTGCTGGGACAATATTAGATAGTACAGAATAGTATAAAGGATGTAAAAATCTTTACTGTAAGCTTACTGCCTTAGAGATAAACACTTCTGATATTTTTATGTAGATCTTTCCAGGTATGTGTGTGTGTGTATGTCTTGTAACCATTTTTTCCTAGTGCAATTATTATTTTTAATGTTATTTACAAAACAATACTTGCTCATTGACACAAATATCAAACCATATCAGTGAAGTAAAAAGTGAAAGACCCACCATCAACTTCTCTCACCTTCCCTCCAAAGTCCTGCTCCCTACTGTTACTGTCCGCAGTTGGTAGAATATTCTTCTAGACCCTTCCCAGATAGATGGTTAGACCTTTAAAAAAAAATAATAAAGACAGCATCATATATAAATAGTTTCACACCTGGTTTTCACACAATAAAATAGTACAGATATCTTTCCATATTGATACATATGAACTTGTCAGCATCTTTTAATTACTATAGAGTAATTACAATGTGGGCATACTATATCTTATCCAGGCATTCCCCTAGTGATGCAGATTTTGGTCAGTCTCTTGGTGGGCACGGAGCCAAAAAGCACAACCAAAGCTGAAGTGGGTGAAGAAAAAGTTTTAATGCCTACACAAGCAATGGAGAACACCAGGGGTAGCTCCCAAAGCAGTGCCCCTTTGCCCCCACTTAGTACCGGTGGAGACTTTAGAGTGCAGAGGATATGTTACAACTGTGTAACAACTGGGCCCAATCAGGGCACATGTGCAGGCCATTACATAGGGAATTCGAGGAAAATATCCTTACAGAACAGGTCCAAGGTAACTTTTGGAGGCTTAGAGCTGGAGCAATTTGCAGGGGTCCTGCTGCAGCCTTGTAAGTTTCACTGCAGGGTGGCAACATCTGCAAAACGGAGGACATCAGCTTCTAAAGAACAGCACGTTTTGTTTTCTCTTGTCTGGAACATTTGACAGACTCTGTTCAGTTATGGATCAGATTTTCAGTAACTCTCTCCTTGCCTGGTTTCTGGTCACACTTCCTTCATCTCTGTATTTATTTTTGCCGTTACAAACAATGCTGCAATGACCCATCCCTGCACTCATACGCCAAACACCTGCTGGAGAGTGCCCATTTGTCTATTGCTGTTCCTGAGTGAAGAGCCAGGTGGACTCAGAAAGCAGTGGTCTGGGTTTCCTTGGAGTCAGGTAATCCTGCTTTCCCTGCAGGAGGACTGATTGCAGGCTCCATGTGAGTGGACAGATATTACATTAGGCTGACGCCCCTGCAGGTTCACGGTCAGGGAACAGCCAAGGTTAGGAGAATGTTACGCATAACTGTCTTGCATTCAGTTGTTTTTTTCCTTAGTTTCTGCTGTAGATACCTGGTATTAGCTCTGGCTTGGTTCTATTTATTCATCGAGCCCAGCATCCATTCGAGGAGCCCTCTCCTCTCCAGACGAATCCCTCCTTTCTTTAGAGGGTTTGCCACTCTGGGTTTGCCACAGCAGTTAGCCACTCCACGCACTGTTTGAGGAAGATCTGGAATCTGGTTGATCCTAGGCTCCTGGTGCCCTGTTCATATCAGTTAATTTCCCTGTTCACTATTTTACAAGCCACCCCTGCTTTTCATAGTCACTAATTGTGACTTCAGAGCTTCCTAGTGTCCCTTGGAAAGAACATGTCTTTGATGTTTTGGTTCTAGTGTTTTTGTTGTTGTTGTTCTGGTTTCTCATCTAATTTTTATCTTCTAGTTCTTCAAATTTTCTGTTCTGCCAACAGCATGTTCTCTTGATTTGCAATGCTATTATTATTTCATTTCATTTAAAAAATGAGTTTTTCTATACTTTCAATAGGGCCTAGAAAGAAAAGGGTAGTTGATGAATAAGCTCAGTCTGCCATCTTGAGTTTGATGTACTATAACATATTGATTTTTTATCTTAAAAATACATTCTTTTTTTTGTGTGTGAGGAATATCGGCCCTGAGCTAACATCTGCCAATCCTCCTCTTTTTGCTGAGGAAGACTGGCCCTGGGATAACATCCATGCCCATCTTCCTCTTCCTCCACTTTATATGGGACGCCGCCACAGCATGGCTTGCCAAGCAGTGCGTCGCTGCGTGCCCGGGATCCGAACCGGCGAACCCTGGGCCGTAGCAGAGTGCGTGCACTTAACCGCTTGCACCACCAGGCTGGCCCCTTAAAGATACATTCTTATTTGTTCTTATTGTAAAAGTTTTAAAGTGTGTAACTATACAGTCTAAAACATGAGTATATCTCTTTGCCCACCCATCCTCACTCCCAAACCCTTCTTAGGAGATTACTACTTTCAAAGTTCAGTGGGCAGCCTTTCAATTTTTTGTCTCTGCACGTAGACAGAACACATTTATATGTAGTAAGAGGGATCATACCATAAGTGCTGTTCTGTGGCATACTGTTTTTACTTATAACACTTCTTATAGATATTTCCATTCAATGGATATAAGTTTATCTCATTCTTTTAAATGGCTACATAGTACTCCATAGCATAAATTTCCTATAATTTAAGCCATGCCTATATTAATTGGTTAGCCAGCCCTGGTGGTCTAGTGGTTAAGATTTGGTGCTCTCACCACTGCACCCTGGGTTCCTTTCCTGGTCAGGGAACCACATCATCTGTCTGTTGGTTGTCATACTGTGGCAGCTGCGTGTTGCTGTGATGCTGAGAGCTATGCCACCAGTATTTCAAATTCCAGCAGGGTCACCCATGGTGGATAGGTTTCAGCAGAGCTTCCAGACTCAGACAGACTGGGAAGAAGGACCTGGCCACACACTTCTGAAAAAATTGGCCATGAAAACCCTGTGAATGGCAGCAGAGAATGTCTGATATAGCACCAGAAAGTGAGAGGATGGTGCAAAGAGACAAGGCAGGGTTCCGCTCCACTGTACGCAGCGTCACTAGAGATTGGAATCAACTCCATGGCGTTAACAACAAAAAATTTTAATTGGTTATTCCCAATTATTTTGCTATTGAATTAAAACGATGTTACAATGCACATCCCTGCACATACATCTTTGTGCATATGTAAGTGTTTCCATGGGATAAATTCCTAGACATGTAATGCTCCCTCAGAGTTATTCACATTTAAAATTTTAATAGATCTTACCAAACTGCCTTCCAAAAAGGTCTCATTAACATACACCCCTCCAATAACATGGTGTTCATTTCCCAGTATCCTGCCAACTCTTGATCATATCCATATTTTTAATTTTTGCCATTTTAATAGGTAACAAAATCTTCTTTTAAAGCTAATCACGCTAATTGCTAATGAAATTTATGTCTTACGTTCATTTGCCATTTATATTTCTTCTTCCACAAATTATTTTGTTTACGTTCTTCGCTGGTTTTACTAATGATATTGTCCCTATACCTTATTGATTATAAAACACTTTATATAATCCAGGTAATATATGTTTTCTATAAAATGTGTCATAACTATTTTTTCATAGCTTTCCATTTGTCTTTAAATTTGTTTATTCTATGTTTTGTCTTATAGATATTTGTTTTTTTGTGGGGTTTTGTTTGTTTTTACTATAATGAAGTCATATGTTGCTTTAAAGCTTATAATTTTTGTATATTACTTAGAAAGCTCATCCCTACCCTTAGCTGATCAAAAATATTTTCCTATATTTGTTTCAAATACATGTGTATGTGCTTTTTGGTTCCTTAAGTTTTCTGAAATTTACTTGGGGGTATGGTATGCGTCTAATATGATCCTTTTTATAAATGGAGAGTGAATTTCATAACACAATGTATTGAATTGTCAATTCTTCTCCTCGCTGATTTGAATTTACAGCTTTAACATAAACTAAATTCCCATATCTACCCAGTCAGTTTCTGAATCTCTGCGCTCTTCTATTGATCTGTTTGTCTCTCCCTGTGCCAATACCACATTGTTTACATAACTATTGTGTGGTGGGCAGCTGCGAAGACGGTTCCCAATGATTCCTGCCTGCTGGTATTCACACTCTTGTACAGTCCCCTCCCATACTGTACTAAGGTTGGTCTGTGTGACCAATAGCATGTGACAGAAGTGATGGTATGTCGCTTCCATTTGGATTTCTCTCTCTCTCATCACTTGCTCTGGGGGAAAACTATGCCACATCTTGTAAGCGGCCCTTTAGTGAAGCCCCTATGGCAAAAAACAGAAGCTTCCTGTCAACAGCCATGTGAGTGAGCTTGGAAACAGATTCTCCAGCCCCTTCGGATGTCTGCCTCACTGGCCAACATCCTGACTGCAGCTTCATGAGAGCCCTTGAGCTGGCTAAGCCACTCCTGGATTCCTGATCCTCAGAACCTGCATGACACAGTAAATATTTACTGTTTTAAGATGCTAAATTTTGGGGTACTTTGTTACACAGCAATAGATAACTAATACATATTGTTTTATAATGCATTTTGCTATTTAATAGAGCAAGTCTTCCACAAAAGCTTATCTTCCCTCAACAGTTTCTTAGCAATTTTTGTTCATTTTATGAACTTCAAAAATCACTTTTTAAATTCCATAAAGAATCCTATTGGAGTTGGGACTGAGGTTATGTTAACTTCAGAGATTAAATTTAAGATATTGAACAGCTATCCAACATTGGGTCTTCCCATCTGGGAACACAGTTATGTCTCTCCATTCATTCAGGTTTTTATCATATCTTCCAGGAAAGTTTTATAGTTCTTTTCATAAAAGCCTTGCATATTTCTTATTAAATTTATTTCTAGGTCTTTTATGGGGCTTAATGCCATTGTGATATCTTTTTTTCCCATCACATTTTTCTAATTGTTTATTGCTAATGTGGAGGAAAATTATTGAGTTTTGTACCTTCATCTTAAATCTTTCTCTCTTACATTGAACTCTCATATTAGTTCCAATAGTTTTACCATTGATTCTCTTGAATTTTCTAAGTAGGAAAATATCACCTGCGAATAAGGACAATTTGACTCTTCCTTTCCAATACTTATTCCTCTTCTATTTGTGTTTTATGACACTGAGAACCCCAACATAGTGTTAATTAGAAGCAGAGATCGTAAACTTGTGACTTTAATGGAAATGATCAAGTGCTTCACAATTAAGATGGATTCACTGCACTTTTCCAGTAGACACTATTTACCAGGGTGAGGAATTTCCTTATATTGCTGGCTTACAAATGGTTATTTTTGCTGTTGTTATAGTTATTATTATGAACTCATTATTATGAATTTTTCAAATGCTTTTTTTGGTATCTATTCAGATAATCATATTCTTTTTCCTTTAATCTATTATTATATAGTCTTTTGCGCTATTCATTGCATGGTTTTGCTATTGAGACTATTGTAGTGTGGGATGAGTTATAAAGTTTCTCTGTATTTTGTACAATCTGGAAGAGTTTCCATAGTACAAGAATTTTCTCTTTCTTATAGGTATGGGGAACTCTACAATTAAACTGTATGATACTGTATTTTCAATCTCTTGTACAGTTCATGATCTGTTCCACTTCTTTAGTCAATTTTGATCCATATTTTTTCTAGAAAAGCATTCCGTTTTGTCTAAATTTTCAAATTGGTTGCCATATGATGTATTAGTAATCTCTTACAATTTTAAAAATTCCTCTGTATCTATAGTTATTTATCTTTTGTCATTTCTAATGTTTATTAGTTATTTCTCTCTTCACTTTCTTCATCAGATTTGTCATGGATTTGTCTATTTTACTGGTCTTTCAAAGAACCATATTTGGGTTTTATTGATCAAGATTACAATCTCAGAAGGGTTTCACTTGTTATTTTTTTAATTATTGTTTTTTACTTCTCTATTATTTTCTTCCTTATATGTACTTTGGATTTATTTTAGGTTTTGTCCCCTAGCTCCTGGAGCTTTATATTTAGTCTTTTACTTTCTGTCTCTCTTGTTTTCTAATAATGCATTTAAACTATAAATTTTCCTCTGAGTTCTACTTTGGGTGTATTCCACAGGGAATATTCCACACTCATTTTTATTCACTTCTAAGTAGTTTGTAATTTCAGTTCTTATTTTCTTTGTTTCAACTATGATTTATTTTTTCAATTTCCTGGTCTGTAGGGTTTTTGTTTTTGCTTTCTTGTTGCTGTTGTTGTTTGACTATCCTTCTATTGTTAATTTCTAATTGTATTGCAGTGTCATTGATGTGACCTATGTGGTTTCCACTTCTGAGGACCTGATGAGATTTTCTGTGTGTGTAAACAATGTGTTTGTCTCTGCTTGTTGGGTACAGTTCTTGATATGTCTATTAGATTGTTTGTAAATTATGCTACTAAAATTTTTCCTATTCTCCTGTGTTTTTGTCAACTTAATCTGTCAATTTCTAAGAAACACATTTTATATAAAGTTTCATGATTTATTTTTTAAATAAATGGCTTGGTGGTTTGTACTTTTTATTAGCATAAAATATCCATTTTATTCTGTATGTGTTATTCTGTATAATGCTTTTGTCTTTATTTCTATTTGGTCTTGAATTAGTATCACCATACATCTTTCCTTTAATTTTCATTTGCCTGGTACATCTTTTTTCTTCTTTATTTTCAACCTATCTGTGTTCATTTAAGTCAAGGCTTAGATTGACAACATGAAAGGTACCTAATCTCAGATTCTTTGTTTTTTAATAGGTGTATTTAACCTTATCATATTTATTGAACTTAATATTGTTAGGCTTATTTCTGCCATTTATTATTTTATTTTATTTTATTTTATTTTATTTTATTTATTTTATTTTATTTTATTTTATTTTATTTTAATTTAATTTAATTTTATTTTATTTTTTGTGAGGAACATCAGCCCTGACCTAACATCCGTGCTAATCCTCCTCTTTTTGTTGAGGAAGACCGGCTCTGAGCTAACATCTATTGCCAATCCTCCTCCTTTTTTTTTTTCCCCCAAAGCCGCAGTAGATAGTTGTATGTCATAGTTGCACATCCTGCTAGTTGCTGCATGTGGGACGCGGCCCCAGCATGGCCGGAGAAGCGGTGTGTCGGTGCACGCCCAGGACCCGAACCCGGGCCGCCAGCAGCGGAGCGCGCGGACTCAACCGCCAAGCCACGGGGCCAGCCCTGCCATATTATTTTATATTTCCTATTCCTTGTTTTGTTTTATTCTTCCCTGGCATTTTTTGACCTTGTTGCATTTTCTTTGTAACACAATTTTTCTCCTTAATGATTTGAAAGTTGTATATTCTGTTCCTGTTCTTCTAAAATCTAAAGCTATGTTTCTAAACTTTACTGTGTGTCACAATCACTGGAAGAGATTTTTAAACCCTGATTGCTGAACCCCACACCCAGAGTTATAGTAAGTCCAAGGTGGGACCCAAGAATTTACATTTCTAACACATCAGATGATGTGGTACTCCTGGTCCAGGGGACCACACTTTGAGAATCACATTCTGGAAGTTTCTCTAAATTTTTAACACTAATATTTATTTTTCAATTTTTCCTATAAATATCTATATTTAATCTAATGCTTTTTTATTTAGTAATAAATCATTTAAATTGCTACAGTGTATTGTATTTCATTGTTTGAATCAATCAGTTTAATTAATTAATCTTTTACCGGTAAATATTTAGGTTATTTCTAAATTTTTACTATTCTAAACAATACTACAACCAACACTCTAAAACATTCATCTTTACATACTTATCCAATTATTCCTCAGGAGAAATACCTATAAGTAGAGTTACTGGGTCAAAGGTATGCACATTTCATATGCATTCATATGTATTGCCAAATTTCCCACCAAATACATTTGATAGATATTGCCAAATTTCCCTACAAAAAGATTATATTAATTTATTCTCCAACTAACAGTGCCAGAGTATCCATTTTTACAAACATTGAAGAGTTTAATAAGTCTATATTTTCTTTTAGGTCTTTTATTGTTTCTTTTCTTCCTTTTTTGAACATTTCAATCTCTAAATTTATTTGGAATTTATTTTGATATCATATGTGAGGGAGATGTTTAATATTGTTTTTATTCAAATAGTTATCCAATTATCCCAGCACCATTTACTAAATAACCTACATAGCACAATTTCTCATCAGACATGGTATTTATAACACAGTCTTTATAGTCCTGAGAATTACCATGGTTGACCAAATCACAGTAATCAAGAGCAGGGTCTCATAGAAAATAGAGAATTGCTTGGGGGAACATGACTTTGGAAAAAGAACTACAATACATAAATATTCTAGAAAATAGAATCCAATTTTAAACCAAATCAGTTTTGGTTGGTAAGGTATCACTGCTTAACAATATAGCAAATTATTCTATAGCACTTACTGAATGCCAGGCACTGGTCCAATAACTTTCCATGAATTAAATGCCACAGAACAAGCCTTGAGACAGGCATGATTGTTATTCCCATTCTACAGATGAGGAAAAGACACACAGAGGTTATGTAGCTGAAATACGTGGACTCATTTCTGGGCTATCTGTTTAACTTATTGATCTTTCTAGCTCTATACCTCTGTTCTCATTTCCAAATCTTTAAAATACATTTTAATATCTGGTAGGATTAGTCTCTCCTCATAACTCTTCTTCAAAAATTCTTAGCGCATCTTACATGCATATTCTTCCAGGTAGATTTTTTTAAATCATTTTTTTCAAGTTACAAAAAACCCATGAGGATTATTATGAGATTGCATTAAATTATTATGACAATTTCCACTAAATTAAATACTATTGAAACTTTCTGTCCGAGAACAAGGTATTTTTTTTTTTCCTTTAGTGGGGTCTTTCTTTCTTTCCCTCAGTAGAATTCATAGTTTTGTCATATAAGCCCTGCACAGTCCTTATTAAGTTTGTTCCCCTTAGGTATTCTATAATGTTTTCCTCTTGTCTGGCTTATTTCTCATTATCCTATCTAAACACTTATTGTTAATAGAGAAAATATATTAATATTTTAATATTTATAGTCTATCTGTCCTCTTTACTGAGTGCTTTTATTAGTTTTTGTGTTCTTCCCTTCTATTTTAGATAGACAATCATATACACTGCAAACAATAATAATTTTATCTTTCTGATATGTTATTTATTATATTTTATTTTGGGCCTTATATTGGCCAGCGCTTCCAGAACAATTAAAGTGTTTTTGTAAATGATATGTTGTTCAACTAAATTATTCCCAAAAGCTTTCCTATATCTAAGAAGGCAAGTTCAACTGTTAGCTAAATATTTAATGCGTGACTCTTTTTGCTGGTTTATGTTATTTTCAAGTTGTAGTATATGTAGTATTATGTATTGAACGTTACATTGCTGCACCCTCATTAGGTATGCATGTGGTATAAAACATAAATTTCATATTCAAAATAATCATATAACTTTAATGGTTGTATCATTGTTTTCATGATAAATTATTAATTGAACCTAAGTGTATTTGATGCCAAATGCTAGCTCATGAACATAATCCTCATATATAATGTTTTTACGGAAAAATACAGTCTGCTTTTTGACCATCCATTTTATTTTGGTTTCCAAGAACATATTCCAGCAAAAATCAGGGACTACACATATAAAGTTAGCTTTAGATGTTAAAAGGCTTCTGTAAACTGTTATATCTCATATGGAATGCTGGGTATGTTGATACTGGGGTAGTGAGCTAGGGGCCAAGTTGGGGGATCCTAAAAGCAGGAGAGTCACAATTATTTCAAACAATAAAGGCCAAACACAATAATATATATAACAAAGAAAATCTCCTAGGACCTATAATGACCATTGCATATGTTAAATATGAGCCTGAAGGAGTTTCTCAAATAGTTCAAATCACAGATAGTTTCCGCAGATTGCTTAATCAAGGTCATACAGAGTAAAAGAGGTACAAATCAGCATTTCCTGATCTCTGAGTTTTGTGAGGGTAATTCCCCCCGCCAAAAATCTCAGAAAATATTTTAATAATTTTAGAATGTATTTTAGAATAAAATCAAATTGTTACAGATAATCTGGAAATAACTCGTAAATACAAAAATCAAAGTGGAATGTTTTTCAGTTGCCATACGACATGTTGGGTTGATTACTTGAGTCATTACTAAAAAGAGAATTTGATTGCCACAACTCAAGTTATGAAGAGCATGAGAATTTCATGATTTTGAGTCACTAATTATTCAAGACTGGAGTTTTCATTTTTTTTTTCATGTGATCTGCCACATAACTGCTATAAAATGAGTACTCATCTTTACTGAGCTTGTAGAGAATTGATTAAAGAGCTTTTCAAATGAGCATGTGATACCCTGGCAAATATTTTAAATATATTTTTATTCGTCAGTGCTGAAGTCATTCTATGAGGCGGGTGTGGGAGTGGAGCTAGAATCTGATTCTATTAAAGGTGGTTTCAATTTAACTCCTCTGCTCTTTGTCTGGAGCAGTCAGAGACCCATGTGACACCCTCAGCCTACCCCATATCGCTTACTTCTCCTCCTCGTGCTCAACAAGAAAGCTGTTTCTCTTTTTAATCTCTGTAGCCAGGAAAAGATCAGAAAAGAAATAGCTACGCTATGTGTCAGACAATGTAACCTTAACAAATGATAGCATAGGGCTGGCCCCGTGGCTTAGCAGTTAAGTGCACGCACTCCGCTGCTGGCGGCCCGGGTTCAGATCCCGGGTGCGCACCAACGCACCGCTTCTCCAGCCATGCTGAGGCCACGTCCCACGTACAGCAACTAGAAGGATGTGCAGCTATGACATACAACTATCTACTGGGGCTTTGGGGGATAAATAAAAAAAACAACAACAACGACAACAACAAATGATAGCATAACCAAAGAACCATTCAATTTTCTGCTTTACTTCCATAATCTCTCTCATGGAGAATGAACATCAGTTGTGGAGCAAACATTATTAAGAGAGAATTAAAACCTACACTAGAAAAAGAGATAGTAAGAGAGTCCTCGCCCATTCTAAACGAGTTCAAAACTTCAGTCAGTACAAATTCTAACCCAAAGTATGGAAAGATTTGCAGATGATATCAGACAACTGTTGCTGAGAATGAAGGAGAACAAAAGAGGTGCCCAGTGGCTGGAAAATGTTTCTACTCCCAAAAAGAGTGAGAGGGTGAGATTTATATATAGATTAGTGAGCCTCACGCAGATTCCAAGCAAAATTCTAAAATGGATGATTTGTAAGCAATACACAGTAAGGAAATACTGACCACTGGCAATGAGTGTGAATTCACTAAGACCAAGTCGTGCCAACTTAATCTCATTTCTTTCCCTAGATTTGGTTGCCAGTGTGTCAGAGGAAGCCATGAGCAGAGTATGTCTTGGTTTTAGTGTAGCATTTGCCAAGTCTCATGGTGCACACTTTTTATTGTTAAAATGGAGAAATGTAGGTCAGGTGATAGGAAGATGGCTGGGTTAGGCATCATAGTTCGGCAACCAACATCACCCAAAGAATATTGGTCAAAGACTTCGCTTCAACCTTGAAAAGCAACTACAAGAATTTATGATTTGCCCATTCTGGTTCAACAATTTTGTCAAAAACATGAAGACCACAGAATGCATGTTTACGAATATTTGGATGACAGAAATTTGGTAGATAGTGCTAATACACCAAACGACAATTCAAAAATATCTCTTCATGTAGAAACCAGGCCCAAAAGAAATAAAATATAAATTATTTGGAATAAATGTGAGGTCCTGTGCTTAGGTCAAAAAATAAAGAGATTATTAATAACTAATTATTAATAATATATAATATTAATATGATATAATAACTGATAATGGCTAACATTTATTGAACACTTACTATGCATTATATCTTCACATGCCTTATATTCGTTCAACAATATTATAATTAGAATAATTGTAACTGTTATAAATATTCACAGATGAGGAGGCCAAGGCTCAGAGGAGCTGAGTAACTTTTGCAAGTTACACCGTTAGTAAGTGGTAGAGTCAGGACTCGAATCCAGGTCTGTCTAACTCCAGAGTTTGTGGTTTAACCCCTTAGCCTTTCTCATCAATGCAAGAATGGGGGAAATATGGCATAGATTTATTTCAGGTTTTAAATGAAAACACCTAGACAAAAGCATCTAATATTGCGTAGTAGCCACTTGATAAGGTTATCTTCTTCTTTCCATAATATTGAAAATTTAGGAGAAACATAGTAGTCGAATTGAAGTATTTTAAGAATTGACAGAATCTATGTAGCTCAAAATGAAAAAGTACGACTATAGTTAAAAATTACACTGAGACAGAATTTTGTTCAACAAGATGAACATTTTTCTATGTTGGGTCTGCTCAGCCATGGAACAAACCACCTTGCCCAGGAGGGAGCACCTTATCCACATTTCTCAGGACTGTCTGAAATGGGTGCTCGAACTGGGAGGAGAAATCATGAGGTGACTTCTCAGAGTCTTCTGAATCTAAGATTCAATAATGAAAGTGGTTTAAATGTTAAATGGTGTGAAAAGGAATTCCTGAGAATCATTGACTCTTAAAGCTACAAGAAAACCTGAAGCCATCAGCATTCTAAGTTAAAGTTGTAGTCTAAAGCCTAAGTCTCCCAATTCTATTAGGAAGGTATGAAACCCTCGGGGTGCTTCACTTATTTTGTTTCATTTATTCTTAGAGTGTTTCTTGGAGGTAGAGCGGTCATCAATATCCCTGTTTTATTGACTGGAAAATGGAAGCAATTCCACAGTTAATGTGTGGCCAGGCAGGATGGAGAGTCAGGTCCTGCGGGCATCTCATAATCTTTCTATGACATCACTGTTTTCCTAGCACCAATTATCTCAACAGATCTTGCCAAGATTTTTAAAAATCAAATAAAACAAAAATTAATTTTGATTCTCACTTTAAAATATATATTATATATATGATATTCATAAGAAACACACTCAAGAAAAAAGCTGATAGGGAGTTACAACTCAAAAAAGACTGGAAGTCAATATTTATTTAAGGCTTTCAGTCATTTGACACCACTTTGTCAAACATTTGATCACGTGATTGGATCCCTATCCACGTGGTTCTGTGCAATTCATTAGCAGCTAGTAAATAAGCTGGTAAATAGAGCTGTGTTTAAATGTAATTTTGCAAAGGCAGTCCTGGAATTTTGGTGCTGCCATGGCATGGTATAATAAAGAAGCTCTGTCCCAGAAATCCAGGGTCATATTCTAGCCTGGCTCTTCCACTGAGCCATGTGACCGTGGGCAAGTCAAGTAACCACTTTGCACCTCAATTTCTTGGTTTCTAAAATTTATAAAGGGCTTGAACTACACTGATCTCTAATGTTTCTTCCAACTTGTAACATGTCTACATCATTGCCTATCAGGAACATTAACTTACTGGTGATGGCCACTTTCTCTTTCACAGCTCATGGCACAGTTTAGTTTACAATCCTACCGATTTTTAATGTTTTATAGCCAGGTCACATCAGCAGGAACCTGACATGCGTATTTAGCCTGATTTTAGCAATATTTTTAATCTCATAAACTTAACCAAGCAATTGTTTTTTTGGGTGGCATAATTGGGGATAAAATTAAAAAACAAGAGTACAACTTTATAACTTTCCAACTGTACTCTCGAATTTTGCTTTAGCAAATGCTTCTCTCCCCCACCATGTATTCAGCAATGTTAAAAATATGCTGTCACACAAGAGACTTATGGGGGATTTAACACCAAATTTCGTATTTTGGCACCCAAAAATCGTCACCCACTGTTCCAACCTGAGAAATATATAGATGTACCTCGAGTCTACATATTGGCTAGCAGCTGGGAGTTTCTTAAATATCTCCATTTCCTTCAGCCCCTTCACACTCACTACCAAGCAAATGATGGTTTCTTGTGAGGTTAAGTGCTGGGTACTTGTATGAAATAATGTGCATAGCTAAGAACAAAATAACCTAAATGAAAATAAAATCCCCTATCACGTCTCGCTGGGTCCTCCCCCGCCCCACCCCTGGCTGCTTCACCACGTGGCTCGGCCAGCCTGACCTGATGGCCTTCACTGGCCTCCCGCACATGAGCCTGGGGAGCCGAGACCCAGCTCTTAGGTCTCCTGGGGGCTCCCAGGTCCCCCACTGGCCCCCAGACCCCAGTGATGGCTGGAGCTGTTCTCACTGCACTGACTCATCTCACCCATGGACCCCAGACACCTATTGTCCATAGCCCTTCTGGGGGCAGAGTGGGCCCCCTACTCCACTACGCAGGTTCTGTTGACAATAAAACTGCATTGGTTTGCAAAACAAAAACAAAACCAAAACTCTGTAATTAAGTATACGCTATTAACCTCGAACTTTTAGTTTCTTAAAAGAAATGCAAACCCAAAATTTAAAAAGTGCATTCATCTCACTCATTACATCTAAGTCTCCACTAACAAGAAAGTTCAAGTTTTAGTATCCAATTGGGCGCTCAAGTTAGGACATCATTCTACGGAAAATTTCCAGAATGCCATGACCCAGTAAACTTAAATTTTATTTACATTTTCATTTGTTACCATAAACATCAGTAGACATTAATAGTCAGAAATTTTGATCACCTTAAAATAACTTAAGTGGCCAATGACATGTTTGATTTATTTGTATATTTTACATAAAGTTTTCTAAATATATAGTGAAATATCAGTGTTTCTTTGGATGAATTTGAACAAGTAGCAGTGACAAAGTTTTTTTGGAGGGACTTTGGATGGGTGCGGAGCCCAAGACTGTTTATTTTGCTGCCATTTTTTATTCACTATAAATATTTCAGTTAAAAGAAAGTCATAGGAGACCAAGTCGTTGGGTTTTCTGGGTTTAAAAGCAGAAAGTAGTTTTGCCTTCTTCATCACACATCCCATCAGTATCTACTTACCCTTGCTTTCTGATGTGATGCAGGAAATGGATGCTTTTAGATACCAAACCCTTATTCATGATGCTTTTTTCACCCTTTGATCCCTCACCTCTCTGCTGCTTTGTGATGTCAAAACACGGCAAAGCTTTGACTTGAACGGTGTCAAAACATAAAGTACTGAATCAGCTCAAGAATCCTCAGAATCAAAGTCTTGTATCTTGGCCACATGTCCAGCATCTGTGATTTAGTGTAGTGAATCATAGGTGGGAGTGAATCAGTCACCCAAGAGTTCTTTTTCATTCTCTTAGCTGTTTCTGAAGAATTGTAGAGATCTGAATTCAAAGTGTGCCTAGAAAGTATTAAGATGGACATTTCCTCCCCTCCAACACCTCAGAAGCCACACAATCAACCACCTTCAAAGTAGTTTGCTCATTAAAAAAAAAAGTAAGCAGTTTTTAAAATGTATTTCCAACAAACAGCTACAGAAAACAGTTTATTAACTTTATTGTAGTCACAGCACATGTGGCCTGGGCCTGATGCTTTTTTTCTTATTTCCTTGTCTCTAATCCCTTTGTTCCACTAAACCGACCCCACTACTCACTTTTTACCCCCTCTCCCCATCACCACCCCTCTCTCCCCTACTGCTCATCCCTCGTGAGGGTGGTCCCAGGGCTGAGTAATAATCTGAGAAAGCGCCTGGGATTCCAAGCTTAGGGAGGATCAGGAGACCCTTACACGGAGAACCTGGAAAGACAGGGTGGTTCATGTAAATCCATCCGTGTGTTCCAAGTGGGTAAGATAATTGGCTAACAAGTGTAAGTGTAAAATGCTAAAAATCAAATCTCTACAAAGCAGCCAATTCTGTAAAAGAATTTCCTTCCTTTCAACAATTTATTCACTCCATCTCTGTCCTGCCAATCTTTCTGTTGTTCACAATTTCATCTTTCCATTGCTGTTTTCCTGAGCTTTGGGCAACCTCATCGCTTAAAACATCCAATAAATTAGACTAAGGTCAGTTGTTCATCTTTGTATTTGCTGAGGGACACTAGAATATCATAGGTGACACCCATCACCACAGTAACTTCAGTTTACAGCAGCACTGTTTCCATCAAGGGGCGAGGACACATAGGTTTCTAAAGGCATTTCTTAAAACACATTTGACACGGACAGACCCTGACTTGCACAGGCCCAGATCAGGCACGGATGTGTGGAGCGACGTAATCAGGTCTGCTGCTTGCAGACTCTCACTTTTGTGTCCCCCAGCTCCTCTCTGTAACAGGGTTTCATGGGGCAAGGGGCAGCTTCTACCGCTCCGTACTTTATAAAAGCAACAAAGGATTATTCATTAAATTTTGCGTAGGAATAAACCATGTTCAGTTCACTTAAACATTAAAGTACACATGAACCTTTACGCCTTTACAGGTTTCAAATGGCGTCCAGATAAAATTGCAGAGTGATTCTGGTATTAATTAGCCATGTTTCTTAACACTCTTAGCCAAGCGTGTCCTCCTCCTTTTGCAAGTCTATTTTGTTTTGTTGCCTAGTTCCAGGTAACCCTCCATCCATTCATTCATTCATTACCACATATTTCCTGAGCACATTCTAGGTGTCAACACTGTTCTAGGCTCATGGAAGAAAAGACACACCAACAAAAATCATGGAACTCACATTCTATCGGGGTGACACACAGAATAACCAGTGAATATAATAAATAAGTACATCATATGGTATATGAGAATGTAAAACATACTATACGAAAAACACAGCAGGGTGAGGGAGATCCGGGATGCTGGGCAGGGTCTGGAACTTTAAGTAAGGCGGTCAGGGAGGCCTCACTGAGAAGCGGACATGGAGCAAAGATTTGAAGGTGATGAGGGAAGAAGACATAAGGTTACTTGAGGAAAGAGAACTTCAGGCAGAGGGAGCCCCCAGGGCTGAGGCTGTGAGGCAGGGTGTGTTCTTGATGTGTTCAAGGAAGAGGAGGGAGACCAGAGTGGGAGGAGGGGAGGAGGAGGGAAAAGGAGGAGGAAAGACAGTTAGGAAGTCAAGGTGGTTCCCAGCAGGGCCTCAAAAGCACTTTGGCTTTTACTCTGAAGGAAACAGAGGGACATTGTAGGGTTTGAGGAGAGGAGGGGCCTGATCTGGCTGAAGTGTCACACAGATCACCCAGCTGCTGCCTTAGAAACTGACTGCAGGGACAGCAGATGAGTCAGAGACTGTGCCCATTCTCAGGGGGATGGCGGTGTGGACCAGGGGGTCATAGTGAGGTTGGTAAGAAGAAATGAAACTCCAGATACTCTCTGAAGGGAGAGTCAGCACAAGTCCCTGTGGGGTGTGAGAGAAAGAGAGGATGATCCAGGGTATTTGGGCTGAGCAAGGGGAAGGTTGGAGGAGCAGGTGTGGGAGCTAGATCAGGAGTTCAGTTCTGGACATGTTGAGTTGGGGTGTATTAGCCGTCCAAGTGGAAACATTAAGGGAGAAAATGGACGTCAGCCTATAGTTTAAGGGAAAAGTCCAGGCTGGAGACATAAACTTGAGATTTGGATTGTACTTAAATTCATGAGACTGGCTGAGAGGACAAGACGTCCAAAGTCCAAAGCCCTGGGCCTTCCAGAGGCTGGGAGGAGAGTAGGTACCCACAAGGAGACTGAGACAAATGGACCAGTGAGATCAGAGGAACACAGTACAGCCTCCTGGAAGCCAAGTGAAGAAAGATTTTTCTAGTAGGAGAGGGTGATCAACAGTGTCAAATGTCAGTAGTAAAACATATAAAATGAAGACTAAAATTGACGATTAGACACCACAACTTGAAGGTCTGTGGTAACCTTGACATGAGAACTTTGGGGAGAGGAGACAAAAACTTGATTGGAAAACATTTAACAGAACAGGAAGAGAGGAATTGGAGACAGTAGGTATAGCCAACCCTAGAAGAACTATGCTGTGAACAGCAGCAGAGATAGTAGAGCTGGGAGAGAGAACTACTAGTGGGGTCAAGAAAGGCTTTTTAAATAATTAACACGAGAGAAATCCGAACATGTTTGTATGGTGATAGCAGTGATCCAGTAGAGAGGAGGAAATGGATGAGACAGGAGAGAGTACGTTTGCCATTAAGAGTCCACTCAGGGTTTACGTTCATGAATTTTAAAGGAGAAGAGGCAGCAGGTTATTTTTTCTCCAGCCACATTCAGCTGCCTGGGTTCAGGCACTGCGTGGGCAGAGAGCTTGATTCCAGCAGGGTTGTGGTTTAACCAAGAAAGTTCAGCAAAATGAGAGCTGCAAGGGGGTAGGCTAGGCAGTATTGTTACCGAGCCATTGTGGTATTGGAGCTGAGTAAGGAGGGAGGGGAAGGGATCAGGGGAACGTACAACATAAGATTATAGGTCCTAGAGGAGTTGAAGGACAGCTGGCAATGGGGTACACTATGGGCAAATGTGTGTGCTCTCAAAATCTCTATGTTGGAGTCCTAGTAAACTTCAGAATGTGACCTTATTTGGAAATAGAGTCATTGCAGATGTAATTAGTTACTTTAAGATGCGCTCATATTGGAGTACGGTGGGCACCTAAATCCAATACGACTGGTGTCTTTATAAAAACGGAAGATTTGGACACAGACACGCACAAAGGAAGGATGCCATGTGGAGATGAAGGCAGAGATCAGAGTGTTTAGAAGCCAAGGAACACCAAAGATTGTCAGCAAACCACCAGAAACCAGAGGAGAGGCAGGGAACAGATCCTACCTCACAGCCCTCAGAAGGAACCTCAGAAGGAATCAAGCTGACACCTTGATCTTGGACTTCCAGACTCCAAAACTGTGTGAGAATAAACGTCTGTTGTTTAAGCCACGCAGTCTGTGGTACTTTGTTACACAGCTCCAGCACACAGGGTGCTGGAGGGAGTGCGCCAGGAAGAGCGGAGGAGAGGGGCAGAAATCAGGGTGCACGCACTGTGATCACAGAGGGCACACAGCGATGGGCAATGACAGGGTCTGGTATGACCACGGGAGTAATGAAAGGTGAAGGGCCGGATTGTGAGAGGAGTAAACAGGGAACTGAGAGACCTGGGGAAAGAAGGGGCAATCTACGTGTAGATTCAAACTGGCAGGAGTCAAGACCAGACTAGGACTGTGACGGTGAGACCAGAGCACTAAGGAACGGCCTCGGGACAACAGATGTCAGCAGAATGAGAGGAAGGGGTGACGTAGCCTGATGACCTGAGAGTCGATGCAAGACATTTTTAGGGAGGAAAGAGAATGATCCAGAAGTGGCAATGAGGAGGGAAAAGGAAATGCATCCCACCTCCAGGCCCCATGGCACAAAACTGTGGGGGAGAGAACCACAGCCACCACGTCACAGGGATGCAGGAGAATAGGAAGGCAGTGTTCTCAGCAGAGAGCTGAGTTTTCAGAGCAAGATGGTGGCAGGAACATTCAGGGGCGAGGCTGAGGATATCAGGTTTTGCTAATAATGGACTGTGAGTTCCAGCAGGCCCAGAAGGGGGCAAGACTGGGGGAGGGTGGGAGATGTCCTCTTCTACATTCATGACCAATGCTGATCCATATTGGACCAATTACTTCCTTTGTTCAAAGCTGATATATTAGCAGCAATAAATATGCAGTCTCCAGCTGTAATTACTCAAGCACTTCATCTTAGAGAACCTTCATTGACTCCATTTTTGGGCTCTAGCTAAGTCTGCTCCAGCACCCGGTTATTACACAGCTTACAGCGGTAGAGAAGCTTGGCTTTTTTCTGGGACTCATGGATGTCACAGTTGCTGCAGCTGCCTGTTTCCTCCCAGAAAGGCATTCTTCTCTTTGCTGCAATGGAGATGGGGACAGGAGGGGGAAAGAAAGCAAATTCCCAGCTGAGCATCTCCCAAGAGGCTCCCACCATTCTTCAACACATGGCATCATCCTGCCTCCTCTGCTCTGTGGTTCCTCTAAGGGTCTCCCCAGCAGACATGCTCTTTCACACAAAAGCCCAGAGTCGACCTATTTCCGGCCCCCTTCTGGTGGACCATGACAGTGCAGCCTTTATTCCTAACCGTCCATTTACAACACCTTACAGCAATGTTACAAAAGCTGAGGGCTGCATCCAGCTGAGGGTCATCCATTTATTCATTCAACAAATGTTTATTGAGTACTTTTAGACAGTGGCAGGAACTCATCAAGCATATAGTAAATAAACAAACTGATATGTAACATGAGATCCAGGAGTGATAAGTAATATGAAGAAAAAGAAGAGTAAGCAGATGGAAAATGCACTCAGGCAGTGATACGTTAGTATCAGCAAGTTTTCCTTTCCTCACGTCTAGAAGGTAAACTCCAAGCGCACTGCGATAGATTTCAAGTGATTTCAAAGAATTTCATGCAGCTGGCTGGTTGTTCTGCCTGGGACATATGAGGCTGTAAAAGGTCACCACAAGCCTAGCATCTTCAGCTTCGTTGATCTAGAAATCCAATTTTGTCCATTCGCCCAGGGAGGATCAGACTCTGGGGAGCTAGCCATCCAAAGGGAGATACTTTTATAGACTAGAATGTTAATTTCTTGATCTATAATAGGAGCCATGTCTGACCCGACAGCCAGGCTCTGCTCTTTGCTCAGGCATGTCTTTCTGGCAGGAGAGTCCTCTTAGAAAAACACGTTGTGCCACATTTAAACATTAGGCTACCATGACAAGCCACAGGGAACTTCCTACATGGAACTAGGCCTGGAGGTGTGTGATTTGGTGAGCAGACTGTGACTTGGTGTGATTAGAAAAAGGCACCCTTCCTCTTGGTAGATGCAGGCCCATGTTAGGGTACTCAACTTGACACGGGAAAGGTGGGCTGAATTTCAGACGCCACTCTTTCTTTAGGGTAGGTGCTCTTGTGCAGTGAACAAGCTAGACAACTGAATGTAGCAGACCTAATGGAAGCAGAGAACTAAAACAAAAGCAATTGGATGTTTTAAGGAATATGTCCATTAAAGTATGTGGTGTGTGGTATAAAGAAGAGTGAATGTCATCTAATGATGCCTTTACATGTTCCAGTGCGTGTGTACTATATAAAAAATAAATCAAAATTTCCTTTGTTAATCCACTTATAAAATAATTGATCCACCTCTGAACAAGTCTTTTTGTTTGTTTGTTCTACATGCAAAGGTTGAAAATACTTTAAAGTCATTCTGAAAAGTGTTCACAATTCCAGCCTCTATCTCACTCCAAGAAAAAGTTGGAGCAACTTGGCTGATGCAAGAGAGGCTGGAATCCTGGATAGAATGAGATTAGACAACCTGAATTTTGCGCCCACCCCCATCCCCCACCCCAACTGACCCCCCGCCCAAAATAGCTGAAATCAGCCAGTTCAGCAAAACAGAATTATGCCTTGCCCCATCCTCCACCCCTTAGATGAGAGGACAGCAGACAGGCTCGGAAAGGCCAGACCACGTCTCACCCTGCTCCTTCTGGGCCCCACAGGGTAGCCAGGCCAGGAGGCCACATTGCCTTTTCTTTCCCATCGATTGTTCCTTCCCCAGGGCTTGGCTTGAAGGAATGTTTCTTGATCAAAAGAAATTGATTCTAAGACGTTAATAATTTGAAAATATGGATCAGGTTTGGCCCTAACATCTGTGGGACCTGAGGCAAGAATACAATGAAGGGCCTCAAACCATATGTCCACATATTTAGAAGTTACAAGTCAAAGCTAACAAGCTGCTGAGTAAAACATGTTCTGTTCCCCTACCTGACAAATATACCTTCAAAAGGACCTGAGACACAGGTATAGGAATGCAGTGGGGCAGTAAGAGCCAGCTCCTGGCCCACAGCCCACACTCCTGCTTTCCCCATAGCCAGCCCTCCACTTGGGGCTTCCTCTGGCCTCTAGTGGACATTGTAGCTCATGCAGCCAAGCTCTGTCCATAGCCCCACAAACAGCTGCCCCCTGGCCACCGCTGACACTTAAGGCTGTCTCCAGCAGGGTATGCCCCCTAGAGGTCAGACCTGGGAAGAAGCCCATGCAAAACCCAGGAGCCAGCTCAGTACCATTTGGGCAGAATATTCCAGGATCTTGGTACCCAGATCATGGTCTAGAAGGCTGCTCCAGGTTGGCATATCCACTTGAGCCCACAGATTCCCCATGACATGGGGACGGACATGGCCAGAATAGGGCCCTCTAAACCACAGACTCCAAGGCAGGAGCCCCTCTGGCCTGGATCTAACTGTGGTACTGTCTCTGATTATTTAATTTCTATCCTAGCCACTGCAATTATTAGTCTAATCTTCTCAAAATGTGGTTCAGAAGAAGCCTGTTAAAATGTAAGTTCCTGAGCCCCAACCTGGACCTATGAATCAGATTATTTGGATGGAGTTTCCAGGAATCTACATTTTTAAATAATCTTCCTAAATGACTCTTATTCACAGTAAAAGTTGAGAACTGCTATCAAACAGCTAAGGGTTGGGACGAAAGGCCCTGCCTTTGACACAGAATCCATTAACTCTATCCCCAAAAAGCTGGGCCCCCAATGAACTGATAAACTGCTCTCCATTCTAGAGACGTTACTGTCTAAATAACTCTGTTGGTCTTCCGGCAGCTAAGGTCAGACTTTTCAGCACAGTGTTAGATAAACACTGCTGACGTCATACTCTCCAATTCCAAGAACACCGTTACTTAATTCCTGGCAAGTGGCAATGTAATTGAGTAGGTTGCAGTTTCTTTATATCAGTCGCAGTTAGCCAGCTTCCTGGGAACATCACCATCTCTTGATGAAGATCCTGGAAACAAGCATGATTTCCCAATTCTAGTGGGGCAATTTTTTTATTATTATTAAACCATGTGCTTTTTTTATTGTGTAAGTTTTAGGTGTACATTATTATATTTCAGTTTCTGTATAGACTGCATCGTTTTCACCACCAATAGTCTAGTTTTTATCCATCATCATACATATGTGCCCCTTTTTCCCTTTCGCCCTCCCCACACCTCCTTCCCCTCTGGTAACCACTAACGTGTTCTCCTTATCCATGTATTTGTTTATCTTCTACATATAAGTGAAATCATACGTGTTTATCTTTCTATGGTCTGACTTATTTCACTTAGCATAATACCCTCAAGGTACATCCATGTTGTCAAAAATGGCACGATTTTGTCTTTTTTTATGGCTGAGAAGTATCCCATTGTATAGGGAAAACTGGACGGCCACACGCAAAAGAATGAAAGTAGACCATTATCTTATACCATACACAAAAATTAACTCAAAATGGATTAAAGACTTGAATGTAAGACTTGAAACCATAAAACTCCTAGAAGAAAATATAGGCAGTACACTCTTTGACATCGGTCTTAGCTGTATCTTTTCAAGTACCACGTCTACTCAGGTGAGGGAAACAAAAGAAAAAATAAACAAATGGGACTTCATCAGACTAAAAACCTTCTGCAAGGCAAAGGAAATGATGAACAAACCAAAAAGACAGCCCACCAACTGGGAGAAAATATTTGCAAATCATATATCCGACAACGGGTTAATTTCAAAAATATATAAATAACTCATACAACTCAACAACAAAAGAACAAACAACCCAGTCAAAAAATAGGCAGAGGATATGAACAGACATTTTTCCAAAGAAGATATACAGATGGCCAACAGGCACATGAAAAGATGTTCAACGTCACTAATTATTAGGGAAATGCAAATCAAAACTACAATGAGATATCACCTCACACCAGTCAGAATGGCTATAATTAACAAGACAAGAAACAACATGTGTTGGAGAGGATGTGGAGAAAATAGAATCCTTCTTCACTGCTGGTGGGAATGTAAACTGGTGCAGCTACTACGGAAAACAGTATGGAGATTTCTCAAAAAATTAAAAATAGAAATACCGTACGACCCAGCTATCCCACTACTGGGTACTTATCCAAAGAAACTGAAATCAACAATTCAAAGAGATTTATGCACCCCTATGTTCACTGTAGCATTATTCACAATAGCCAAGATGTGGAAGCAACCCAAGTGCCCAACAATGGATGAATGGATAAACTCTGTACTTTTTCATTCCTGTTGCCCTTTCCTTTCAGTCACCATTCAGCAGTGAGGGGGCACTTCCTATATACATCATTCTCAGGCTAGGATCATGGAGGCAGAACAAAAGCCATGGATTATGAGCTACAAAGAAGACTTAGAAGAAAACTTTGGTAAATCTATAGTAGAGACCGTGGTCTGCAGGGCATGGCTTTCTATCGTGAATGGTAGTTGTCAATGTAGAGAAGAAAAGAGGGGTTCTCCTCTTCTTTTTCTCATGAATTATTTTTTTTGAGGAAGATTGGCCCTGAGCTAACATCTGTTGCCAATCTTCCTCTTTATTTTTTTCTCCCCAAAGCCTCAGTACATAGTTGTGTATCATAATTATAGAGTTGTAGCTCTTCTATATGGGATGCTGCTTCAGCAGCATGAACGGTGAGTGGGTCGGCGCCCAGGATCCGAACCAGCGAACCCCAGGCCACCGAAGTGGAACGCAAGAACTTAACCGCTAAGCCACCGGGCCGGCCCCATCTCCTTTTTTCCTTCTTTTAAATACCAGAGGCTTAATTTTAAATATCAAGATCCAAACCCCAAAGATTCAGAGAGCCTTATACCATAAATCTTTGATGGGAGAAGAGTGTAAATGTAGACTAAAAATAGACAAAAATTTAATAAATGGGAAAAAATAAAAATCATAGAGGATATGACCGGGATTCAGACACTGGTAAATCCTTGAGAAGGTCCCTGGTTCTCCATCCCCAACACCAAGTTCTGAAGGGGATGTGGGAACAGCAAGTTAGATAGCCAGGTAGAAACCCCAGATAAGTTCATGGAAGCTCTAAAGGAAAAGCACCAGAGCCTGGCTTCCTAGTGACACACAAGCATCCTGAGAGACTGTAAGCTTCATAGAGAAGCCCCATGTCCAACATGGCACCTGAGTGGTAGATGAGCCATGGCCAAGGCAAACAGCCAAGTAGATGGGCCCCAGAGAGCCCTGCAGACCTCAGCAGGGCATGACAAAAGTACCTAAGAGGTGCTACATGCCCATGAAGGGCACTTGGTCCAGAAGAGGTCCCTGACTGATAGAAGAGAACACAGAGTATATGACTGTGCCAACTGAAGGCCATGATGGGGCCAGGGACATCACCGCCCATGCAGCAGGAAGAGACAAGATGCCCAAGACCCAGTGAGATGAGTCACTCCTCAGCAGAGACCAGCAGGGACAGAAAATACCTCAGCCCGAATTTACCTCATCCCACCCCACTGCCATGTTAGACCTGAGGAGAAATGAAGAAGAATAGGAGGAGGGACTCTGAATTTCAAACTGGAAACAACTGAGTCCTTATTAAATTTCCATTGTCTACCATTGGCAGATATTAGAACTAGAAAGCAAAGTTAAATTTAATTACAGACAAATAAGATTACATTTTTGCACACTTGGGTTACATAGTCTGACACAGAAACATATGTAAAATATCAAACCTCTCATATAAGCAACAAATCCCTCGGACTTAGTCTATTCTGTGTATTGCTATTTCCAGACAAGACTGTGTCAGTTTTTACCAGCTTCCTTTTGAGAGGACAATTTTCTGACTCTCAGATTCCTGAATTCAGATTCTGGGGGTATATGCCATTTGAAACCCTATTTGAGGCCTGTCAGACCTTACACAGCCTTATACATTGTCCTCAAACATCTTCCAAGTACTTGTTATTGCCATGTCAGGTTTGAAATTAGATTTTACCCTGCCTACAAGCTAATAAGTTAACCTGCTACTATTTCATGGATGCTGGCAGAAGACACAAGGCTCCTGGGTCAAAGACCAATGACTTTATTACTCACAGCACAGTAAGAAACACGAGTATCAGTATATTTTGCCTTGGTTCTCACTGCCCTCAAGACGCACAGTGGCAACAGGATGGGCCCAGATGGATGGTAAGCATGCAGTGGGTTTGTGTCACAACTGAGTTTGAAGAATCCATATTTTTATAGCAAACAGTAAGCAAGACTTGCTGCTTGGGAGCTTGTTACCTGATCACTCAAGGTTACCAGCTGCATAAACAACCCTGAGAAATGGCCCAGGTAAAAGAGTGGACAGGGCCTTGAAGACTTGATACACCCAGCATAATGTGTAGGAACAGAAGAGGCCCAAAGACGACTGTCTTTCTTAGCGTGCAGGAGAGGAAACTTAGTGACTCAGGCAACAAAATTGTTTTATGGTGAGAGTGCCAAACTGGGAGGCTAAAGGACCTGGGCTCCATCCTGTTCTGTCATTTAGTGGCCAGAAGATGTGGTCAAAACCTAATCTTTCTAGGCCATGGTGTTCTCATCTCTAAGGTGAGAGTAACAATGCAGATCTTGCCCACCACAAAGGGCTTTATTGAGACCAAATGAGCCACTTTACGTGAAATCACCTTACAAACTATAAAACACTGCACACGTGTAAGGAATTGTTATAATTATCACAAATGCAACACCACCCCCTTTAAAAATAACTCAAATGACATTGTCAATGCAAATAATCCATAATCAATCAATAAATTAAAATTGGAGTGAGTTCATTATATGAGCCAGCTTTGAGGACTATAGCCTGGGAGCAGCCTTCACCAAGGAGGGAAGCACCAGGAAGAAGCAGGGTATACAGCATGGTTATACACCATCTTGGAACAAGGAACATATATCAAATATGACAGGAACATCCCATTTATTACCGTCATGAGATGCTTTGCTACCACCACAGGTCAGTGGTCACAAGATGAGCACAGTAGATCAGTAATTAATCCTTAGTTTCTGGGAAGAAATGCTTATCTATAAAGAAATGCTGATATGAGGGGAGGCAGCATCCCTATCTTTAAGGGCATCATTCTTGGCTTTAGGACATTGTAAATGTTTAAAGCAGATGCACAATGCATGCTTGACAGGCCACGTCAGACCTTTCTGGAAAAACACGGTCAGGCCAAATTACTTTTAAACCAAATAGCTTCCTCATGTACTACAATATATTAACTTTCCTTATTACTTTTCATTTATTCATCAACATCTACTTCATACGTTTTGTGCAGAGAAACATGGGATATAAATGAAAAATACTCAAAGCACATTATCATTGACTTCCAGTTTAAGGTTACATTAACTTCCAACTTTCTTCTATGCTGCAAACTCCTTGAGGGATCTTCTTTTCACGTTCATCCTTGTATCTCTGGCACCTAGCACAGTGCCAGAAACACAGTAATCGTGGGTATGATAACTGAGTCTTGGTCTCCAACCTAATTAAACCCATCATAAGACAGAACCAATTTCAATATAAATTTGCATTTCAAAAGTTCATAAATAATCGATGAGGCTATGTCTCAGAGGTGCTGGCCAAAAATTCATAACTTGGAGAACTGTGTGCAATTTTGCTGTTTTTTTGTTATTATTTCTCCAGCTCTACTTTTCTATCACAGGAGCTCATATCAACAGAACACTCATGTCTGCACTTCTCTGTGCTCTACATTTTTCTGTCCACTTTTTCCCCATGAAGTCCATTATCATCAACTGTCAAAATTGTAAAGATTTGACGCCTTAAATCAGTGGTCTTCAAACTTTCTTCTCTCATACTGTCTAAAAGAATTTTGAAAAGCTATGTATCTCCTTGAACATTTTCAAGGAGACACCTAAAATTTTTCGTCATAAATTTGAACAGCTTCAGAATACGTACCTTCTAGCATATTGTAAATATTGATTTTTAAATAAAACATATACTTTGTATCCAATGGACTCTAAATGCAAAGCAATCTGATACCCATTCTCACTCATTTAAAAATTCACATACAAGCTCTTTTTTGACAACTGGAAAATTTGTATCATTTCTTTTTCTTCTTTACGTCATATTTCCCCACAAGACTCATATTAATGTAATATATTTTTATATTTGATAGATTTTTATCTGATCACCCTATTCACTTCTCTATAATAACAAAAATAATCATGTATAGGTTGAAATTTAAACATCATAATTTTATTTATTTATTTATTTTTTTGGTGAGGAAGATCAGCCCTGAGCTAACATCTGATGCCAATCCTCCTCTTTTTCGCTGAGGAGGAAGATTGGCCCTGGGCTAACATCATGCCCATCTTCCTCTACTTTATATGGGACACTGCCACGGCATGGCTTGACAAACAGCGCGTCAGTGCGCAGCTGGGATCCGAACCTGAGAACCCTGGGCCACCGAAGTGGAGCGTGCACAGTTAACCACTGTGCCACTGGGCCAGGTCCTAAACATCATAATTTTATATGACCATGAGATTCTAAGTATTTTTTTGTGTGTGTGAGGAAGATCGGCCTTGAGCTAACATCTGCCAATCTTCCTGTTTTTTTCTGTGTGTGTGTGTGTGAGGAAGACTGGCCCTGGGCTAACATCCATGCCCATCTTCCTCTGCTTTATATGGGACGCCGCCACAGAAAGACT
The DNA here is from genome assembly GCF_020826845.1 of Diceros bicornis minor. Lineage (NCBI taxonomy): Eukaryota > Metazoa > Chordata > Mammalia > Perissodactyla > Rhinocerotidae > Diceros > Diceros bicornis. The sequence continues at coordinate 11,591,408 of NC_080742.1, read as the reverse complement.
TGACAAGTGGTGCGTCGGTGTGCGCCCGGGATCTGAAACAGTGAGCCCTGGGCCGCCGCAGTGGAGCACGTGCACTTAACCACTTGCGCCACCAGGCCGGCCCCCAAGATTCTAAGTATTTTTAAAGTTTTCAGGATTGAGTTATCTTTACAATGATTTTCAGTATACAACTGACAAAGCAACGTAAATGTATAACATATTTTGAGAAATAATGATAAAACATAGCAAGTAAAGTTTATTGGAAAATTAATCTAAATGAATAAATAATTCTTTTTTAATAAGTTCATGTATCTTTGGTTGTTACTTACTGTTAGAATGAGACAGGACTCAGCATCAATTCTATTTCTATTTTCATTTTTATAGACATAAGCACTGAGGAAACTTGCTCAATTAAATAAGTAATGAGAATGTTAGCCATTTTCTTATGGACATGTCACTCTGTTATTTGAATGCCTTCTTCATTATAAGTCACAAAGTACATAGTGATCTATTATCAAAAAAATATTTTAATTATCTATCTGTTGACAACTTGGTTAGATCCTTCTTTAATTTTATTGAAAGCAAGGAATTGGAAACGACTTAATTTACCAAAAAAAATTGTTGCCCAGTCATTAGAGTTCTTTACTTTCTCAGTTTCTAGGAAGTATGACCTAAAAACAACTTAACTAAGACTTACCACATGACTATTGATTATTCTGTTCATATTTTACTTGGAGGCATCTTGCTTATGGAGCTAAACTAGATGAAACTGGGGTTAAAAACAAAATGGTAAATTGTGCATTTAGGACTTTTCTCCTTGATTGTGAACGAAGACTTATAAATGTCACATTTCATTTTTTAAGGACATCTCAACATGTATAGAAAAGACATGAAAGACAGACACAGATACTGAGGATATTATTTGTATATTAGTGATTTCTTCCCAAAGTGGGTTGAAGTCAATTATGTTTATGTAATTATACATTTCACAGAATTGGAATCAGTATATCAACATCTGAAAGGGAGAAATTAATACTAATTAAATCAAGCTGGTTTCTAAAGCTTAGGTCATTTTATACTAGATTTGCATTTTGGGAAAATTTTGATTTGTTTTTGAACCTAAATACATGTTCTGCTTTTAAGAGTATAGTTTAATATTTTATGTAAATTGACAGCAAGAGAAAGAACTCAATCACTAAGTACACTAAGTACATTAGTACTTTATAAAAAGGTGCATTAAGGATTGATGAGCACATTATTTAGAATACAATCTGCAACACATTTCTGTTAAGTTACTTAAACGCAATGCTGTGGACTGAATTGCCCCCTCAACATTGGTGTGTTGAAGCCCTAACCCCGCAGTGTGACTGTATTTGGAGATACGACCTGTGAGGAGGTGATAACAGTTATATGAGGTCATAAGGGTAGGGTCCTAATGGAATAGGGCTGGTGCCCTTATAAGAAAAGGAAGAGACACCAGAGCTCTCTCTCTTCACCATGTGAGGACACAGGAGAAGGTGGCACCTGCAAGCCAGGAGGAGGGCCCCCATTAGAACTCAACCATGTGGGCACCCTGATCTCGGACTTCCACCTCCAGAACTATGAGAAAATAAATATCTGTTGTTGAAGCCACCCAGTCTGTGGTATTTTGTTATGGCAGCCCAAGCTGACTAATTCACCTAATAAGTACATGGTAGAATTTAATAAATGAGCAGAAAAGTGGCTAATGAGTGACAGTGAGTAGGAGACATACAAAAAATGAGTATGGATTTCATATCTTACTAACTTTTAACAAAAGTTAATGAAAATGTTTCTCCTATGAATTTGAATAAATATTCAACAAAATACAAAACACTAACTTCCCTCTAACGTGTGTTTCTTATTAGAAAATATAACATTGATACGTTGGAAGAATTTGCAGGTCTTGTTACCTTGAAATCATGCAAATTATACTACTGAGACTAGACTAAAATGTAGACAAATGAGAGTATTCCCTGAGCTCACCCTCATTACTGAGACGGTGAAATTGCAGAGAAAGTGTGGTTCATAGCAGACTGGCATTTCCCAGCACACTTTTACAAACCTTGAATATTTCAGGATAGATAGATAGCTAAAGCACAGAAACCTATCACGAGTTTGTCATCTGGGTGAATAATGTGCTGCCATCTTCAATATTTCCAAAAAACGTTCTTTTTACTCTGTTCTCAAGGGTTTCTTTCCTCAGGAACAATACCTTTTTTTGCCAGTAGTGAAGACAAAAAAAAAAAAAGGCTTCACCTCTCCCCCCCACCTAATTCCATAATATACTTGAAATCAAAACATCCAAATATGCCTATTTAAGGTATTGTCTCAGTTCAGGCTGCTATAACAAATTACCATAGACTGTGTAGCTTAAACAAGAAACATTTATTTCTCACAGTTCTGGAGGCCAGGAAGTCCAGGATCAAGGTGTGGGAAGATCTGGTGTCTGATGAGGGCCCTCCTCCCAGTTTGCAGATGGCTGTCTTCTCATTGCATCACATGGCAGAGAGCAGAGAGAGAGGGAGAAAACTCCAGCGTCTTTTCTAATAAGGGCACTAATGCCACTCATGAGGGCTCTAACCTCATGACCTACTTAGCTCCCAAAGGTCCCACCTCCAAATAACATCACATTGGGGGTTAAGATTTCAACATACGAATTTTGGGGCAACACAAACATAAGAGGTATATTTTACCCTTAACAGAGGTAAGCATCAGACAGGGAAAGACATGATGCCCTCTTACCTTTGGCTCATGGTGCCATTTTGATTAAAGGAGGCTCTCAGATATCTACAATTTGAGTTGCTTCTGCCTATAGTTTGAGGTTTCTACACCCAAGGCAACGCACCATAGTATGATTTGGGTTGGATGAGAAATTTGTCTCTCCCTTATAAGGCAGAAGAAGGAAGACTGTGAAAGGGAAGATGGAAAGAAGCAGCAGCCTGATGCAGATGCATTTGCAAGCAGATGAATGTGGAAAAAGTATATATATGTAGAATCTGGAAATTGACTCCCTTAAAATCATATGAATCTGTCTACCTCTTGGAATGTCTTCATACACTTCCAAAGCTATTCCAACCCCAATTTGAATTAAATATTCCTACTATTGCTAATAATGATCATTGCAATGTACTAAGAGCCTACTTTAAACTAAGTTTTGTGTTAGGTTCTTCAAATATATCAGCTCATTTAAATTGTGTTTCTCATGGAATAGCCATTATTAACCCCATTTTACAGATGAAGAAATTGGGACTCAGAGAAGATAAGTAATTTATCCAGAATCTCACTGCTAGTAAGAGCCAAAGCCAGATTCAATCCTAGCTCCATCTGACTCCAGAGACTGTGCTTTGTGATAATTCTATATGGCCTTGTATATGTGGTCTTGATTGAGAGCAACTTAATGTATCTCCGTCCCAGAGAACTGGTACTCCCACAAGAATGGTTCTCTCTCTCTCTTTTTTTTTTTTTTGGTGAGGAAGATCAGCCCTGAGCTAACATCCATGCTAATCCTCCTCTTTTTGCTGAGGAAGACCGGCTCTGAGCTAACATCTATTGCCAGTCCTCTTCCTTTTTTCCCCCAAAGCCCCAGTAGATAGTTGTATGTCATAGTAACACACCCTTCTAGTTGCTGTATGTGGGACACCGCCTCAGCATGGCTGGAGAAGCGGTGCGTAGGTGTGCACTGGGATCCGAACCCTGGCCGCCAGTAGCAGAGCGCATGCACTTAACTGCTAGGCCACAGGGCCGGCCCCAAGAATGGTTCTCTAGTGGCAGATTTTCAGGATTATGTAGCAGACCTTTCAAATATATATATTTCTCTTCTCCTGATACACATGTTACTCTATTTCTTAATCTTAATGAGGTTGCAATGGGGAAATCAAATATGAATACCAAATAAGCATTCAAATTAAGAAAACTTGAAATTATTCCAAGGTTTTTATTTGGCCCACTGTTAGAAATTCTCTCCTCATGTTTACTTAATTTATGGACTTTGCGGTAACTGGATTTTCCCCCCCAAATATCCCCCCAAAGGATTAAGTCTTTAACTCTCAATGTTTGGTCTAAACCTGTGAATGCATCTAAAAATCCCTTTATTGACTAACCACATAGTTAAAATTAAAGGTAATGATGACCATAATGACCGTAATAGCAAACCCTAAAGAATACTGTACTGTTTTCTGCAAATAATAGACAAATTTACAGTACTTTAAAAAAACAGCCCCTTCTTCAACCTATTCCACATGTGCACACACACAATTTTCAGTGGAACTGTGAGTAAAGTAAATCTACGTTTGTATTTCACAATGGAGCCTGAACTAATATTCATCTATTTATTCTTTAGGACAATTAAGACTTGTTTCCAGGGGTAGAGTTGGGGCCTGTGTTTTTTCAGGCATAGAGACATCTGAGAAGTAGCAAGGTATAGGGGGAATAAGCCAGGTCAGTCTCCTGCATTACGGATTCAGGAGAGGAGAGTAAGCTTACTGATCTAGACTAGAAATGCTCTGGAGCAGTTACTGAGACGAAAGAGCACCTCCGGTAAAGCAGCCACACTGCGCTCCTGGGCCACTGCTAAATAGGGTGGAGAGGGAACTGAAAAATCTAAGGTATTTAGTGGGGCAAGGGAGTAAGAGAGAGAGATTCTGCTAGTTCTTAAGGGTATATTCCGTAAAAAGATATATGTATATTTGGTCCACAATGAAATAATAACAATGTTATATATTTATGCTTGGCTTAAAGAACTTTCACGTAAATTTATTCTTCCTGACAGCCCGTGGAGTTTGTGGGGCAGACACTACTTTCATTATGTGGCGGAAATAGAAAGCCAGGCACAGAGACTGGGTGAACGGCCCAGTGTCCCTCAGCTGCCTCCTGGCAGAGTAATGACCAGACAGACCCCAGTCCCACAGAGTCCCACCTCTTTCTAGCAATCTGAGGCCCTCTCTGCTTCTTCTGCCCCCCTCTCTTCTAATGTCTAGTGTTTGTAACAGCTTCTTCCTGTCACTTCAGGGAAGCCCTTTCTCCATCTACTCAACCCTCCTATATCTACATCTCCCTCATAACCTCATTTTCAGCAAAGGTAGAGACCATAAGAAAGATCCATGTCTCAACATTCTGTTAGTGGTACCAAGGGCTGGTGGCCCAGAAGTGGCCCCCACCATGAGAGGCTGAGAATTATGTGACCCCCACATCAAGCTATAACTATGAACTCTGTCTATGCCCTTTATTTCTACTGCTAGATTATTATACTTGTACAGAAATAGTAACCATTTACTAGAGGCTGATAATCTAAAACAATGACTTTGCTTTGTTAACTCTCAACAAGAATATGAAAAATGCATTTGAGTATCTATACAGTCCTAAACAACGGACTCTGGTTTTCATTGAATGGATTTAAATGCCTTGTTATTTTGAGCATATGTAAATCTTGCCATTTCTGAATGAAGACACATATTTATAAGCGTATACAACTGGACAAAAATTGAGCGCACATTTAAGTTAAAAATTTCAAGTAAGTTCAGTTAACCTCTCTACTTTTTTGTATATACAAGGATTTTTTTTCACATGAACTTCCTACTTGGTGCCGTCTCCCCGTAACTGCCCAATTTTTAAACCAAGGTCAGATTTCAATAATAATAATAATAATAGGTGGCATTTCTTTGAGTACTGTTCTAAGTGTTCTTTTTGTATTATCTCATTAAGCTTTCACAGCAACCCTATATGGCAAGGACTCTCATTAATCCCATTTTGCAGATGCAGCAACTAAAACACAGAGAGGTTATGGGACTCCCCAAAGCCTCCCAGGCAGCGCAGTTATTTCAATCCAAACTTTCTGGCTCCAGAGCCCACATTCTGAACTATCACCTAACCTGTCTTTGGCGCTGCATGCTTATAAACTTTATCTTACTAGTTTCATCACTATAATCCAGCTGCCTGTGTCACCTACAAGCCTACCATATCATCAACCTCTTTGACTTTAAAAGTTGAACAAATTAAATTATAATAGATTATGGACTTAATGTAATTATGTAATTATGTAATTACATTATTAATAATGTAATTTAATGTAAAACATAAAATGATAAAACTTTTAGAAAATAAACAGGAGAACATCTTCAGGACTAGGTGAGGAATTTTTAGGCTTGACACCAAAAGCATGATCCATTAAAGGAAAACTTGATAAATTGAACTTCATCAAAATGTAAAACTTCCCCTGCAAAAGACCCTGTTAAGAGGATACAAAGATAAATTATAGGCTAGGAGAAAATATTTGCAAATCGTATATTTGATAAAGGACTTGTATCTAGAATATATAAAGAACTCTCAAAACTCAACAGTAAGAAACAAATAATCCAATTCAATCCAATCAGAAAATGCACAAAAGACATGAACAAATATTTCACTGAAGAGAATACAGAGAGAGAAAATATGTACGTGAAAAGATGTTCAACATCTTAGCCATTAGGGGAATGCAAATTAAAACTTCAGTGAGGTATTACTACACACATATCAGAATGGCTAATGTTAAAAATAGTGATAACACCAAATGCTGGCAAAAATGCAGAGAAAGTGGAACATTCATGCATTGCTGATGGGAATGTAAAATGGTACAGCTATTTTGGATAATAATTTGCCAAACTGTTATAAACTAAACATATAATTACGATATAACCCAACAAATGCATTCTTGGGCATTTATCTCAAAGAAATGAAAACTTATGTTCAAACAAAAACCTGTACAAAAATGTTGATAACAGCTTTATTCCTAATAGCCAAAAACTGGAAACAATCCAAATATCCTTCAGCAGGTGAATGGTTAAACAAACTGTGGTACATCCATACAATGGAATCCTACTCAGCAATAAAAAGCAACAAACTATTGATATACACAACAATTTGGATGGATCTCAAGGGAATTACATTGCATGGAAAAAGCCATTCTCAAAAGATTACATACCGTATGATTCCAATTATATAACTTTCTCGAAATAACAAAATTATAGAGATGGAGACCAGATTAGTGGTTGTAAAGGATTAGGGTTGGGGGAGTAGATGTGGCTATAAAAGGATAGCAAGACAGAGCCTTGTGGTGATGGAACAGTTCTGTGTCTTGATTGGTTACGTGAATTTACACACATAATAAAGTTGCACAGAGCTATACATACAGACAGAGATGCACGTAAACACACACACACATACACACACATTTGAGTACACATAACACTGGTGAAATCTGAATAAGCTCTGTGAATTGTACCAGTACCAATTTTCTGGTATTGATATCATACTATAGTTATGCAAGATGTTATTGCTGGGGGAAAGGGAGTGAAGTGTACATGCGACCTCCCTACACATTCTTTTTTACAACTTCCTGTGAATCTATAATCATTTCAAAGTAAATTATTAAAAAAAAATGTTGCATAGTCAGGCCCAAGACCTTAATGCTGTGGCACTCCACTAGATACCTCATTCCAGGAAGAAAAATGCCACAATCAACACTACTTGAATAAAGTTATTTCTACCAGCTATAAATTAATCTAATGGTATGATCAAGTCTTCATTTCACCATCTTAACCAAAAAACATCAAGAGGGACTTTAATTGCTTTTCTGAATTTAAGATAGATTATGTCCATGGCCTTCCCCCAGCCTACAACTCTAGAGACTCTACCAGTGAAATTATTGGCAAGACTAGTCCTTGATGAGGCCACATTGGGTCCCAGTGATGACTCCTTTTCTAAGTGCTCAGAAACCACATTTAGTAATTCTTGAATTTGATCTGGGATTAATGAAAAACTAACGTCAAGTTTCCTGATTTCCCCATTTCCCCTCACCTATTAGTTGGTCTTATGTTCTTTCATTCTTTCATTTATTCGTTCATTCATTCATCACACACTTATTAAATGTCCATCCTGTGTGCACAGCTGCACCTGCGTGGGGTCATTGCCTTTCTCCTAACACTTGGCTTCAGCATTCTGTGGAAATAGAGAAGAAAGCAACTAATACAGCTTAGAGAGACCAAGCATTTTCACAATGCGGGCATTTAAGTTGGCTTGCCAGGATTTTTTCCTCCCTCCTCCAGAAAATTGAGTGGAGAACCCCTCTTCATCAAGTCAGCAATTTTCCTGCCAAACAAATTCTTCCCAGACATTGAAAGATCAACACTGGTATGTTTGGCTATTATCCAAGAAATCTAATCTCACTCCTCCAAACCAACAACAAAAGCCAACTCTTCCTGCCTTTCATCTTTTTTGTTCCAAAATCAACCGAAAAGAAAAAATAAATGAAAACTCTATCTATGCCCTAAAATCCTCTATTGTCTGTTCAAAACTCCAGCAGAGAGGCTGGCGCCGTGGCAGAGTGGTTAAGTTAGTACGCTCCACTTCAGCAGCCCAGGGTTCGCAGATTCAGATCCCGGGCATGGACCTAGGCACCGCTCATCAAGCCATACCGTGGAGCATCCCACATATAAAGTAGAGGAAGATGGGCACAGATGTTAGCTCAGAGCTAATCTTCCTCAGCAAAAAGTGGAGGATTGGCAACAGATGTTAGCTCAGAGCTAGTCTACCTCACACACACACACAAAAAACTCCAACAGAGATAAAATTCCAACTTCTCCCTAAAGTCACAGAATTTTTTATCAGAAATGGATGTTAGAGGCCAGCCGCCTCATCATAGAGAAGAGGAAGAAACACAGACTCAGAAGGGCAGTGCCAAGAGTTAGGCAGCTGAGAGGAGAAGGCAGACTTTCTGCTCCCAGCCAATGCCCCCTCCACTCTGCCATATTTACTAATTCTTTTCTTATGGATATTTCTTGCTATCACATCTTAGCATAGCTGCTGAAAGAGGGCTCATCTCTGATGGGCTATATCAGACCCTCCACAACTCTCTGGTGTCCCAAAGAAACAGGATGGACTCCTTGAAGATAACAACACCTGAGCTTCCTTCTTATTCCTTTTTTTTTTTTTTTAATGCTTTCAGAATCTGAGACTCAAGAAGTCAACATTTACGACGTCCCCACTGCCTGAAGGAGGGGATCAGAAGGGAAGCCCGCCAACTCTCCATGCCCCAGATAGGATCAGGCACTGCCTCCCATATTCTCTTCCACGTCGCCTTTGGTAGGAATGAAGAGCGGACTGTTCATGCTTCTGGCAAGAGCCCATCCTACCAACTTGCCACCCCTCATACTCCACACCACTGTCTTCCACGAGACCATCAAGACCAACCTCGCCACAGTTTTAACCCTGTTTATGTCACTACAAGAAGCCCAGGGCTCCCAGGTATGCCCCTATGCCTCATATGGCTCTATGAGCAGTGAGGCAACCATCTCCCTAAACACACACACATGCACACGCACACACACAATCCCTATCACCCTTCCTGCCCTATTTTTTTACTTAGTATTCATGATCACCTGACAAACCACATGCTTTATTTACTTGTTTCTCTGTCCTCCTCTTCTGAAATCAAAGTTCTATAAGGAATCTCTGTGTGTTTTGTTCATTGCTGTACCCCTAGGGCTGGCCCTTTGTAGGAGCTCAAAGAATATTTATTAAATAACTAAATCCTTAGGACCGTTTTTTAAAGTCTGAAAACAGACAATGCAAGGACCAAAGGATGTCTGAGAAGTCTGAGAGAAAAGCAGAGATCATTTGTGGCAACCAGAAAACTTGAAGAGAGGAAGGCTTGAGCCCTAAGGGTTTCCAGAAATTGTATCTGTCACATGAAGGAACTGTCAACAGGGGGATATTCAGACTGCACACAGGGCCAGGCATAAGTAAATCACGTCCCTTTTGAAACAGGGAATAGAAATAACTTGGTACCTACTACGTGCCAAGGACTGTGTCGTTAATTTATCACGAGAACTCTACACAGTGGTATCGTTATCCCCACGTACAGATGAAAAAACTGAGGCAAAGAGGAGCCGAGCAACTGCCTTAGATCCACAATTAGCAGTGGTGGAGCCAGTTTCAAACCCAGGTCTCTCAGAGTCCAAAATCTACTCCTCTTCCTCTCTCAGAGCCTGTCTGTCCTCCCCGCCCCAGGCTTCAGGGCACCTGCTGGTACACCTGGTCTGAATCCCTCGAGGCTCCTCATCAGAGCCCCAGACATGCAACAGGAGCTCTCAGTTCCCAGGCGTGTGTTAATAAGTGCTCTCAGGTTTACACCCTGGGTGCTGTCTTCCTCTCTCTCTCTTCTTTTTCCAGCTTTATTGAGGTATAATTGATAAATAAAATGATATATATTTAAAGTGCACAACATGGTGATTTGATATACGTATACATTCTGAAATCTTTACCACAATCAAATTAAGTAACACAACCATCACTTCACACAGTTACACTTTTGGGTGTGTGTGGTAAGAATGCTTAAGAGCTGCTCTCAGCAAATTTTAAGAATGCATACCGTATTCTTAACTATAGTCGCCGTGCTGTACACGAGATCCTCAGAACTTAAAACTGCGAGTTTGTACCCTTTGACCAATATCTCCCCATGTCCCCCACCCCGCAGCCAACCACCATTCTACTCTCTGTTCCTATGAGTCTGACTTTTTTTTTAGAACCCATATAAGTGATACCATGCAGTATTTGTCTTTCTCTGTCTGGCTTATTTCACTTAGCATTCTGCCTTCCAAGTTTATCCATGTTGTCTTCGCAAATGGCAGGATTTCCTTCATTTTTATGGCTGAATAATATTGACTAATCATTTTACAAACCTTGGGAGAACAAACCAAAGAAACTTTTACAGAAAAGCGGGAGAGAGATGGATTTGTAACAAAGTAGCATTAGGATGATGAAACACTTGAATGAATTTTTCCTGGGGTTGTGATCCCTGGAGAAACCTTCAAGGAAAGAATTTACGTCATTCATCCTGCATGGTTCTTCCTGCCATCGTGGAGAGGTTTTGATATGGATCAGATGGCCTCTCACAGTTCCCACCAATGGGTGAATCTAGAATTAAGAGCCCCATACTTTTCCCAGGGCCCAGTTGACATGACAGCTGCTCAGAGGTGCAGTGCTTGCAGAATGAAGGTCACATTCAATGAGTGATTATTGTTCATCATTAAACTTTAAGTATATCTATGGAATGACATTGTTTAAAGGTACCATGGGCTTTTAGCATTTTAATTGGATGGAATCATCACACTGAAGAAATCTAAAATCTAATGTGGACCTTTAGGTTTAGTAGAAGAGGGAAATGAAAGTTTAAAACTAGAAGAAAGATGCATCTTAAAGATGAATGCAATGAGGAAAACATGATTTCTCTGCTTCTAGTCATAAAAAACACCAGCGTTACAGGTATCATTATTTTCCCACCTGCCCAGTAGGTGTCAGTGTAAGACAGTGTTCCTAGAACTGACCAAGCTTTAAATCAGAAACAAAAAATAGAGAGTATGAAGTTATAAAATAGAGAAGACGTAATAAAGATGGGGCACCAAAATTCCACGTGAGGCTTTACATGCCGTTGTTTAAAGAGAGAGCTGACCTAAACAAAGTTTCCTCATGGGGGAGATGACAGAGCTGGACAAGGGGCCTCAGACGACCCTATCCGGCTCTCACATTTCTCCTCAATTCAGCAGGAATTCCTGGAGTATCTCACAGGGCTCCAGCAGGACTCAGCATTGTTATGAGCTAGCCGCTGTTAACTGATACAGTAACCATTGAACACTCCCAGGGAACACAGCACTGTCTGGCCAGATGTACCCTCTTTGAAAAAACAGATACCATCCCTGCTTCTCAGAGATTTAAAATATGAAAATAGAAATCCTGTAATCCACAAAAATATATCATCATAAGGATTATATATACCATCATAAGGACTACAAACGTGAATCAAGGAAAAAGAGGGGAATCAAAGGTTGTATGAGTGGTTTGCGGAATTTGTTGAGTCAGTCAGGGTGAGCTTCCTGGAGGAGTTGGCCTTTGAGCTGTGATGGAAGAGAAGAGAGCCACAAAACCAGGGCTCCATGCTAGCCCCAGCTTTCTACTCCACATTCAGTTTTCCTCCTCTAAACATGAATGCCCTATACTCTGATAAAGGGCAAATAATAAAGAGAAAGAAAATAAACATGAATTATTATTAAAATTCACTATATAAAGGTATTATTGATACTTTAAAGGGAAAATTGGGGCGGCACATATCTATTGAGTACCTAACACACACATACATTACGTCATACAATCCTTACCAAAATCCTGAGATGTAAGCAGTATTATTCTTATCTTTAAATAAAAGATCCAAGGCTCACCAAAGTTATAAAACTTGCCCAGGTTTTTAGATTTATGAGTGATTACTCTGCACCAGCTATTAAACTAAGTGCACTCACAACAATCCTACGAGGAAGTTACTATTATTACCATTTTGAGATAAGGAACTTGAGTCTTATGGAAAATAAGCTAATGCTTCCCCAAGGTCACAGGGCTCCAAAGTAGTTGATCTGAAATTCATACTCATGTGTTGCAAGCTGGGTTCTCTGGAAGGCAGACTCTGAAGCGGAATTAAGGTCGCTGGTGTTTATTGGGGAATGCCCTTAGGATTAGCACCTGTGGAAGGAAAGGAACGGAGGCGGGACTGGGAGGCCTGGCTGAGCTGTCTGGCACTGGGCCAAATAGCCGGGCTTTCATTCACCTGCCTTAGTCAATCATTGGATGTGGACAGGGCCCTGCGGGAGGCAGCTCTCTGCAGCTGTGGCAGACCCCAAAGAGCTGACAGTTGACAACCATCTGCTGACAGCACTCTCAGGACTGGGACCACAAGTCCTTCCTGGGAAGGACATCTGGGCAGCACACCTCCACATCCATCGCACCGTGTCTATATCTTACTCCCACCGCATCATGTTTCTCTGCTACACCGTGACAGTGGGGGCAGGAAGGAGGCAGTGGTCTGATAGGGTTGTAGTTGTGGGGTTGCAGATTGCTGAGCCCAGGCTCCAGACTACACGGGGAAATGAGCACCAAGCTCTCATCCCTCCTATGCCTCAAATAGCATCAGCTAGAAAGTGAGAAAGGGGTGGAGGCTGACAGCACAGAGTCAACAGTAGGGTCAGTCATTAAGCTTGTTGTTCAGTTGATTGACAGCTTCCAGGTGGCCTAGTCAGAAAGGTACCAACCCACTCGCAGAGCCAATGGTTGATCCCAGCACTTCTGCTATTTAGTAACATCTGATCTCCTGCCGCATGCCTCTCACTCACCCTGGAGGCCTGGGATGCCAAGTGCCAGCCTCCCCGCGCTGCCGCACCCCGCCCTGCCCCAGGTGAGGGGAGCGTTGAGTGTGCTGTTTTCCATTTGGGAATGTGGTCAGCTTGTAGGATCTCAAGTGTGAGAACAGCAAAATTCCAGTCTGAGTGGCAAGAAATTCTCCTGCTTCTGCTTGAATTCAGAGAACAGCTGACTTGACAGAAGGCAGAAAGCCGGTGAGTTTAGCTCACTCAGTGACAAATGAGCACAAAGCAAAACCAGCTTTCCATGGTGAAATTCTTCTCGAATGTGGTCCTGGTTGTGCACAGAAGAGAGGCCCAAGAGACTGCGGGAGGGCCGTGTAGAAGGGAAGCCCTCATCTCCTCCCTGTGCCAAAGCCCCTGGCCCCCCGATGCACTTCATTGCCTTGGACCAGCCATTCCTCGCCCTGGAACGCCACGTCGCCTTTGCCACAGTCAGCAAAACCTAGCTCAAGCCTCAGGCAAACTCCTCCATGGAACTGTCCATCCCCATCCCCCAGTCAAAAGTAATTTCTTTTTAATTCATTTGGCATCTACCACAAAGCAGTGGGAGTTCTAACATTTTAATTGTGCATAAGAATCAGCCGAAGTGCTTGATTAAAAGTCGGACAGATCCCTTGGCTCTGGGCTCCAGACATTCTGACTCAGCAGGAATGGAGGGACTGAGAATCTGCATTGTCATAATCAGCCCTGATATCCTGATGCACATGGTCTACAAAGGATACTCTGAGAAGTACTGGCGCTGTGATTTAAAAAGATTTCGTCTCTCCAAAGAAGGGCGTGACCACTTGCTATAGAGTCTGTTTCCTCCCTGAAGTGCATGTTTAGATGCAATAGGAAGATGGAGATATAGGGATGTAGAGATATATCCTGCCTAGATATAGAGATATATCCTGCCTTATTCATTGCCATGTCTCCCACAGTATCTAGCATAGTAATTTGCACACAGTAGGTGCTCAAACATTGTTTATTGGTCAGCTAAGAGTCTTTTTGGTCTTCTGATTTTCTTTTTATGCTTCCAAATGATTTCAGGTTTATAGGGAAGCCCCTCTCACTTCTGCATCTCGCATATTTCCCTCCCTCCCTCCTTCATGTTCCAAGATCTGTATAAGCCCTGAACTCCTCCTTCCCCTACCTGGCCTGCTCTCCTGTGGCCCGCCTGCAGTAGATCCTTTAGTGGTTTAACGAGAGATTTGGGCATGATATTTTTATTCTCTGTTTTATAAAAGATCATGTTTTATTCTAATTTTTAAAATATACATGATCATTGGGCATATTTTAGAAAATACAAGTGTTAAGAAGAAAACTTACCTGTAACCCCCATTTCCTCCTTGATGCACATTGTCACACATCCCAAAAAGAGCCCTCTTCCTGGAGGCTGTGTCAACCACCTTCTTTTTCCTGTGGACCTCTCCCTCTTTTCTGAGAAGGCCGGGATATTATCATAGATTTAGAAGGCCCATTTGAGAGGAGGAGAGAATCTAAAGTCTATTTTAAAAGAACAAAACTTGTGCTACGATTTACCTCCACCTTTCAAAAATTAAACAAATATGAAGCTAATAAGACAACTATGACCAAGCACACTGTGTACGGGACAGACGTTTGGGCGACAGCATTTTAAGGAACTCAGTGTCTTTTTGCTGGCTTTCAGAATCCACTTAGCACACAGGTGGATAGTTAAGAGAAGGGAGGGATAATATACAAAATAATGATAATATACTAGCAAACGTATATTACTTCCTATGTGCAGGGCACTGATATAAACACTTAGGTGCACTAACTTACTTAGCTTCACAACAGCCCCACGAGGTAGGAACTATTATTGCCACCATTTTACAGATGAGGAAAATGAGTCACAGAGAGGTTAAGTAACTTGCCCAAGGTCACACAGCTAGTAAGTGGCAGGGTTGGAATTTGAACCTAGTCAGGCTCCAGAGTCCATGTTCTTAACCACTAACTGCAAGTTAACTAGCGTTGTGCCAACAATGATAACATTTTAGTCATTTAAAGACCTTAAGTAACACTGGACTTGAACTTTTGTCCAAGGTCCCAAATATTCCAGAGTGTTTTCTTGGGAAACAAGCCCACAGTTAAGCCTCAGTCAGACAATTGTTCTACTCATAATTCTCATGATCCAGTCGTATCTGACAGAGCTTGCAGGCAGCCTGACTGAATAGCCAGGCTTTACTTTAAGAAAATGCTTCTTTTATTCCTGTACTTGGTTGTTCTCCTGAATTCCTTTAGTCAACAAACTTACTGAGCAACTACGATGCGCCAGGCATTATTCTAGGTTCTTGGTCCAGAAGATCGGTGAGCTTTTTTTACCCACCATGGGAGGACTCAGCCTCTACTGGATCCATGGTCATGGATGGACAAGAGAGATAGGAATGGGTTGCATATTCATACATAAGAAAAACTGCTATGTAACAGGTGAGCTTGGCTCTAAAACCAGCACCCTATATAACTAACTATGGGATATTGGAAGTATAAGAAACCCAAGTACTATGAGGGCAGAGCAAACATTTTCCATCTTGCTCCCAATGAGAGGAGCCATAGGTATAACCATTTCCATAGCCAAGGACCCATCCAGCACCACTGTCTCCTGGCACTCTGAGCTCGGTGAGGACGGGCCCTGGTCCCGCTCTGTTGATTTGCACAGCCATCTCCACCTTCTAGCATCACCTCCTTCTAGCTTCACTGCCTTCTACAGTGAATAAATATTGTCTCTAATTTGCCTAAGTATTAAATGCTTTCGTGTGCTGTCAGTGAAATAGCCTAGTAGTACAATTGGTGAATGAAACAAAGATCTCTGCCCTCATGGAACCTACGTTCAAATGGGGGAGGCAGGCAATAAACAAGAAACACTCAATACGATGTAAAAAGGAAATGATATAGTATGTTAGAAAGTGATCAGTGCTACGTGGAAAACAGGTAAAGCAGGGTGATGGGGCTCAAAGGGGCCGAGGTGGAAGGGGAAAGGGTACAATTGTCAGTAGAGGGGTCAGGCCAGCTGTCACTGAGGCGGGGACATTTGAGCAAAAACTGGAGGGAGGCAAGGAGGTTAGGTAGGAGGATATCTGGGGAAGAGCATTCTAGACAGAAAGAAGAGCTCATAGAGAAGCTCTCAGGTGAGAAGGTGCCTGCTGAGTTGAGGAACAGCGAGGAGGCCACTGGGATCAGACACAGTGAGTAAGGGGGAGAATGGGGAACGACGAGGAGGCAGAGGTAATGGGGGGCCAGTTGTGCTGGGCCTCTTAGGCCTTGTAAGGACTGGCTCTTACTGGACATGGAATGAGGAGCCATTGCAGAATTTTGAAACAGGTTTTAACAGGTTCTCTCTGTCTGCTTTGGTGAGAATTGACCATAGGAGGCTGAGGAAAGGAACAGGGAGACCAGTGAAGAGTCTGTTGTAGTAAGCCAGGCATGAGAGGATGATGGCTGAACTAGGGCAGCAGTAGAAGTGATTGGAGTCTGGATGCTTTCTGAAGGCAGAATGTATTGGTCAGAATAGGTAGTTATGCTGCAGTAACAAAAGACCCTAAATCAGCAACTTACAACACTTCGTGTCCAGTGTGAGTCAGCTGTGGCTCTGCTCCTTGTGACCTGGCTCTGGGGCCAGGTTGGCAGAGCAGCCTCTGTCTGGAACATTGTGGGCCCTTGTGGCAGAGGGAGAAAGGAAACATAACAAATAAGTGTGTGTGTATCATACAAGCTGGCTCTTAGAGCACCCACTGGAAATGATAACCATCAATTCTGCCCACATTTATTTGGTTAAAGCACGTCATATGGCCACTCCTAAACTCAACAAAGTGGGGATATTTAATCCTACAAGAAGGGGCACAGAAGGAAGGGAAACTGGATTATTCGGTGCAAAGTAATACTATCAGCGATGTAGAGCCAATAGAATTTCCTGATAAATTGGATGTGGGGTACGAGCAAAAGAAAAGTGTCAAGAATGACTTGAAGATTTTGGTCCAAGCAACCACAAGGATGGACTGCCATCAACCCAAATGGCAAAGCTACAAATGAAGTAGTTTACAGTAGATCAGGAGTTCAGTTTTGGGCAAGTTCAGGTCAAGCTGTGTATCAGACATCCACGTAGAGATGCCAAGTGGAAAGTTAGATAATATCAGTGTGGATTTCAGGTCAGACATCTGGACTGGAGACATAAATTTTGAAAACACCGTCATATGGTTGGTATGTAAAGCCATGAGCCCAATGCGATCCCTTAGAGTACATAGACAGAGAAAGGCAGGAGACCAAGGGCCAAGCCTGAGGCGCGCCAACATGAAGAGTTAAGGAGAAGATGAGGAATCAGCAGGGGAAACTGAGACTGAGAAGAAGTGAGCAGTGAGGAAACCCAGGAGAATGTCGTGAAGGACAAGTGAAGACATTTTACCAACGGAGAAAAGAGGGATCGGTTGCATCAATGCCTGTCAAAGGCTGAGCATTTCTATTGGATTTAGCAATGTGGAGGTCATTGGGTGACCTTGAGAAGAGCAGTTTCCATGCGGTGGTAGGAGTAAGGCCTGAATAGAAAGGATCTGAGAGAGAAGAGGGAAGAAGAATGAAACTCAGAGAGTGTAAACTGCACTTTGATTTTTTTTTCTACAAAGAGGAGTAAAGAAATGGGGGCTAGTAGGGGAAGTGGGGTCAAAAGGAGTTGTTTTATTTTTCTTTTAGGATGGAATATATAATAGCATAGGAATAAATGCTGATGAGAATGGAGCCAATAGTGTGTGAAAAATTATATACGAGAAAGAGGAAACAGTTGCTGGAATGCTATTCTTGACTCTACAAGAAGGGATGGGAGGCCTTAGCTTTAGACAGGAGCACGTGCAGATGCAAATGCTGGTGGGCGGGTGGAAGCGGGAGCTTATGAAAGTTCTCTTCTTGTTGCTTTCATTTTCTACATGAAGTAGGAAAGAAGATCATCAGCTGAGAGTGAGGATGGGGTAGAGGAGATTTGAGGAGAAAGGAAAAAGCGTGAGCTAGTTATCCAAGATACAAATCAGAACAGTAGTTGCCTGGGACGGGGTGGGGGGTGGCGGCACGGTGCAGGAATCAACTGAGAAGGGACTTAAGGGAACTTTCTGGAGTGATGGCAGTGTTTCCTGTCTTGATAGGGGTGTGGGTTACACGATGCATGCATTTGCCAAAATCATCAAACTACACACTTATGATGTGTGCATTTCACTGAGTGTAAATTATACCTCAATTTAACAAAAAGGAGGAGAAGGAGGAAATTGAGGAGGAGGAGGGGGAAGAGAGAGAAGAGAAAAGTCACAAGGAGAGTAGAAGAGTGAGTGGAGGAGAGAAGTGGGGCATTAAAGGCCCACTTGAGGTTTATGGCCATTAATTGAATTAACATCGGGGTGGTGGTAAATTATTCACCTGCCACATTCAGCTGCACAGGTGCAGGGCAGAGTTGGATTGATCCAGGGCTGTGGTTTTGCCAAGCAGACGGTGTGAAGTGGGAGACGTATGCAAGGGAGTGTTTGTAATGATTGACCACAGTGAATGTAGTTTTCAAAATAGGACTATAAAGTGTGTGGACTATATGTCAAATCTGTTAGCAGATTGAAATAGATACCGTGGCTATCAAGGTAAAAACATCCATGTATTTTAAAGAAAACATTTTCTTGTTGTTGATCTATCTTGTAATCAGCATCAGCGATGCTTTTAATCATCTTTGATTGCATCTTATTCTGTTAAATGTATTCACATGCTCTTTGGAGATATCCTAGTCCAAGGAAAAGGCCCTACTTTGGGAGGACAGGCAGAAATACATTATTCACCACATGTGCGTTTTCTGACTTTCCACCATGTGGGCCAATGACACAGCCATTTTGCCTTCCTGGGTTTCAGGTAGTAAATTTTGCCACTGCCATCCGCCAGGGCTGGCCTCATGATAGATGAAGTGAATGATGGCCCAGGGGATGTGATTCCAGAAGTGCAACCAAGTTTCTTAACCCTGAATACAATCTTTCTCACCTAATGTCTTGGCTAATGTCTGAATGTCACCAGAACTATAGTCTTCCAGCTTAAGGCTTTAGTCATAAATTAAAATTCAAGTGATCTTATCAATAAATTATACTTTATACTTGAAATTTTCCCATCCTACCTTCTGCACTCCCACAATATTTTGACAGAAGGGTGAGAATCGAGAAGCTCCCAAGATGAAGAGTTTTGTCTCTGGGCTAACAGTCTAGGTGCCCCTATCTCTGCTGAGGGTGCCACTCACAGCCCGCCTACTCCTCTGTGGGGTCTGCAGACACAGCACAGA
Source organism: Diceros bicornis minor (assembly GCF_020826845.1). NCBI lineage: Eukaryota > Metazoa > Chordata > Mammalia > Perissodactyla > Rhinocerotidae > Diceros > Diceros bicornis. Next base: position 11,571,908 of record NC_080742.1, on the reverse strand, counting down.
TCCTCCCTTTTGCTGCCTTGACCTTGCAATCCAGCTCTCCCAAATCACTTACACCAACCTGTTTGGGACAAGTTCTTTACTGAAGGGTCAAGGTAATTTAAAAAGGAATGTAGCCAAGGAAAAGTTAGGCTCAGTGCTAGATTTGACTTTCTTCAGAATCCACAGGCAACAGGCACCTAAGATGTTAACTCTTCACAACAGCAATCTCGCTTGGGCTCAGAACCAACCCTGAACCCTCAGTTTGCATCCTGAATCCAATGCCCTCATACCTAAACGTCTCCCTCAGAGACACTCTTGCCTCTAGATCTCAGAAGGAAAATCTCCACCACCTTCTGGAATATTGTGCCCCTCATCCAGAGGGATCCATTCTCATCCCAGAATCCATCCCCCTCCCCCTGTTAGAGCACATCCCACATCTGGGCCTTACAGGGGCTTCAGTAAGACAACTGACTAGGTCTATTGATGCCCCCATGCGCCTCCAGACAACCAAGGACTGGGAGGGGACAGGCTGTCCAGATGAGCAGAGCCCTCCAACTCAGTCTCCTTTGGGGGGCTCCCCACAAAGGTGAGCTGAGGGTACTCCCCTGTTTATTTAACACCTATTGATTCAAAGGTGGACCCATGACACCAAGTCCATCCACACATCCTTCAGCGACAAACATTACAGCTTATGGACAGTCTATATTAAGAGTGAGAAAGAAAATATTTACTAAAATCATGGTAATTTTTCCTTCCACGGAGTCAGGAAGTCACATTATTACACAGAAGAGAATCTAGTTTCTTTCTGGCTCCCACATTCTTTATGGACACTTTCCTGGTTAGAAAGAAAAGCTCTGAGACAGGCATCTGTTGAGGGTGTGCTCTCATTCTGCTCAGCTCTCATCTCCCATAAGCGAGGCAGTGGTCTATTGGGCTAGTTTCCACATTGATGACGTCTGAGTACTGGGTGATATTATTTCCAGGTACTCTTCTCCTCCCTCCTCACACTGGTCTCCCCCCAACACTCAAAGGATCAGGGTGGGGCAGAGAAGGGTTCACATTGTGGCGACACAGAGGACGCGTGAGCTTTGGCTGCAGAACTGAGATGGGGACATAAACCCAGGGTAAGGCCTTTGGTGGGGGACAGGCACAAGGGGAGAAGAGCTTTAATGGCACACAGAGTCAGGTTGTGAACAGGCCACGCTGCTCCTAGTTCTTTGCCAACAGAAGGAAGGCCCAGCTTTGTCAGATTTCTGGCTCGTCAGCTGCCTAGAAATAAAATTCACAGAAACATTCACAGAAACAAAACCTTGAGGTCTGAGGGTCCCACAATATTTTTTTGCTTCCAAGTAACAATAAAAAAATTTAATTCAACAACTATACATCTATCGAGAAGAACAATGATAATTTTCCACAAATATTGGTAAGATTGGCGAATAAAATTGAGAAGCAGTTGGCAAGGAGTAAATTGGTGACTAAGCATTAGTACACAGTGTAGTAAGTTACAAATGAAATAACACACCAGTAGTAAAAATATGAAGAGCTACTAGAATGCTGGAACTTTGATGCCAAAATCCTTATTCTATTAAGGTTTATTCACAACTATTTCTCTAAATCCTAGTTATCAATGATATTATCTAATATTTGCCCAGAAAAATGCTTTCACACATTACTTCACAAAAAGCCTATAAGCAGAGTGTTACTGTCTTTATTTCTATGCATGAGAAAAGCGCTCAAAGAATTCAGTGGCTTGCCCAAAGTTACACAGCAAAAATGAGACAGCCACCCACATCAAGAGACCAAGCCTCTTGTTGCCACAGGAACTTTGACCTAGCTATACCCTCTGCTTGGAATGCTCGGCCCCCGAGCTTCACATGGCTGGTTCCTCATCATTCTTGTTTCATCCCAAATGTTGCCTCCTCAGAGGAGTCTTCCCTAACACCCCAGTCTAAAGTCACCATCCCCCACTCCAAGTCATTAAACTATATCCCTCAGGCCAAATCTGGCCCACCACCTGTTATTGTTGTGGGGGGCGGGGGGTTGTAAATAAAGTTTCATTGGAACACAGCTATGCCCATTCATTCACATATCGCCTATGGTTGCCTTCCTACTACAACTGCAGAGATGGCACAACCCACAACCCCAAATATTGACTATCTGGCCCTTTACAGAAAAAGTTCGCCAACCCTTGCTCTAGCCTTTTATTTGTTGGTTTGTTTGTTTGTTTGTTTGTTTAGTGAGGAAGACTGGCTCTGAGCTAACATCTACTGCCAATCCTCCTCTTTTCGCTGAGGAAGCTCTGAGCTAGCACCTGTGCCCGTCTTCCTCCATTTTGTATATGGAGTGCCGCTGCAGCATGGCTTGATTAGCAGTGCGTATGTCCTCGCCCAAGGCCTAAACCCGTGAACCCTGGGCCGCCTCCGAAGCGGAGCACGCGAACTTAACCACCACACCACTGGGCTGGCCCCTTATTTATTTTCTTAACAACACTTGTCATGATGTGTGTGTATGTCTCTCTCTTGCCTCTCAAATGTAAGTTCCATGAGGGCAGGGTTTGTCTGTGGTCTCACCATCCTATCTCCAGCTCCTAGATCGGATGGTGATGGATAAATATTTGTTGAGTGATAAATGGCTCTTGGATTATTCTAACTTCATAGTCCCCAGGCGATTTTCTCTTTAGTTAGGCTGATCAAAGGAGGGAATATCTGATCCCCTTTGCTGTTATATATTTCATTTTCCATTAATAGTACTTTTTTTGCTTATAAAATAGGCACCTGAAGGGCATTGCCACACAATTCATTTCAATATTATTATATTAAATTATTTAAATTAATTGATTGCTGTTTAATTTTTAAATTATAATGAATATTGTAATTTTGATAATGATATTAATGCTTATTGATGAGGTTTTAAAATCCACAATCCATTTAATTTCTTAACATAATATATATTTTTTCTAATAAAACAAAGCTAGGAAGCATTACCTACTAAAAATTACACAGTATGACCATTATAATCTATGTCCTATTTTCTCTCTTCCTTACCAGAAAAGCGATGAAACATATATCATGGAGAATAAGTAAGAAAGGAAAATACTCTATTCCTGCTAGCAAATTCCTATTTGGCCCCTTCCACCATGACCTCTTGCCTGACCCTCTGGCCCAAAAGACCAAAGAGAAATTATAGGATGGTGAGACAGTATTTAAATGAGGTTACCAGAAGTTGTTTCAGATGAAATAATCAGGAGAAAGAATTTCTAAAATGGCACTCTCTAGTAAGATCCCCCACAAACATAGCCCCAGACATTAACAGATTGGCAAGCACTTGTGAGTTTTAGCTTGAACCAGTGACAAGAGTCCAGTCACCTCTGAAACAGAAGATCCAGTATTTGACCTTGATTGTCACCTCTGCAACTCTATGACCTCATCATATTTCTTTCTTTCAAAAGTCTACTGTTTCGTTTAGATTCTCCAGGATCTTCAGCTTAAAATATCAAATACAGTTTTCTGTTCTAAGCCAAATGACTGTGTTTTCTTCCTTTTCTACTCATTCTCCCTCAAATAACTTAGATTTTTTTAAAGTTCTTAATCAGAACTGAGATGCTTACCAATGTACATTATCAGAATTCTTAACATGCAAAGCCAATTTTCTTTTTCCTTTGCTTCCCAAACATTTGACTTCAGAACATCTAGAAATAAATGCAGAGGGAAAAAAATCTGAAGGCCTTTTTTCTAATGTTTGTTGTTCCTATGTCAAGAATACCTATTGTGATGGTTTTATTCAAATAGGAGGCTCACTTCCCTTCTATGAGCTCCATGTGAAAGAAGTTCCCAGGGTTAGGGAGAAACAATACACAATGCCAGCACTTCCCAAAGGATAGCCCCATAGAAACACAAATATATTTTTCCTGTACTTTGTTTATTTAACTTACTCGGACTACCCTAAAAATCTAGCATCCTTAATCATTGTCTATTCCCTTGCCCAGCTTTATATTCTTCATAACACATATCACCGTGTTACTATGATGTTATCCACGTGTTGCCCTACTTATTGTATTATCTGTCTCCACCACTAGCACTGAAGCCTCACTGTCTTATACTCCACTGAATCCTCAGAGCTTTGAACAGCATCTACACGTAGTAGGTGCTCAATAAACATTTGCCAAGTGCAGAGGACACTGTCAGTTTTCCCTCCTGATCACATCCTTTTTACTCCTGGATGGTTCCTTTATGTGCTTTTGATTCCAGTGGCCCCATCCGTCCAGCTCATCTTCAGGGCACCGCTCTGGGGCTACCCGAGCTGTGTTGCCACCTCAAGCAGATGACCTGAGCGCCCAGGAATTTCCATCTCCCCTGGGTAGCCAATGACTGACTGATGTGGGAGTATGAGAGCCCAGCTCACTTGCCCACGAGGCCTCAGCTCAATATCCATTTCTAAGGATCCCGACCTAAGACACTGAGAACTTGACTGAGTGCACTATAAGATTTTATATATCAAGTCATTTCCTGAAGATTTTGTAATAATAACAAAAATGTCAACCATATTTCTCTTGATTCTACCCAAAACAGTAATGGATTGATATTTATCAACGGAATCTATAATAAAATTCATCACCCAGGGCATTTTAGAAAGGGCTCAGCTTCACAAGTAATTTCGCAAACAATAACTATAAACCACTGGAAAAAAAGAAACGACTGGGGCAGTCCCCATTACCGTGCAGAATTACACTTCTTTGAATTAATGCTATGATTTTAAAAGCACTGCTCTTTTAAAAACAACAAAACTATAACAAAGAAAAATTAAAAATGCTTTTGCTTTTAATGCTGCCTGCTTCTTATAAGTCCTTGCTAATATCTTCATTTCTCAGTCAAAATGTGGGTAAAATAAGTTTACTTTACATTCTTCAGAATATCATTAGCAAAAATGTTAGCATATTGGCCTGACTAATTTTGATTAAATTGTGCTTCATCTAAATATCTAAATGCTGGGTTTGCTTCTTCCAAATGGCCTTTACTTAGCTTACAGTGTCTCCCATAATGCATCTTCCTCTACTCAAGTGGTAAGAAAGGACACTGTGTTGAAGGTCAATTCCCACCCATAACCGGCAGATATAGAAATACAAAATGGCGGCATTTTTGAGTACACGTTGATATAGTTTTCTGAAACCAATTCCGATAAAAAGACAACCACTTATGTCTCCATTTTCCTGCCCTATGGATCTTGCAGCTACGCAGGCAGCAGGTGTCTTCCAGTAATGCTTTTAGGATCATGACTAACATTTAAAGAAATAAAGGATGACAGTGTTCATATGCAGTAGCTGGAATTAGCTACACTAAGAATACATGAATGCCTCCATTTTTACACTTTCCATTCTCATATGTGTAGTTTCCACAGCTTCACTCATCTCCTTGTTACTTTAGCAAAATCTTTCTCTGTGTCACTCTCGACATCAAAAGTATATTAATCAATGGGGCCGGCCTGGTGGCGCAAGCGGTTAAGTGCGCGCGCTCCGCTGCGGCGGCCCGGGGTTCGCTGGCCCGGATCCCGGGCGCGCACCAACGCACTGCTTGGCAAGCCATGCTGTGGCGGCGTCCCATATAAAGTGGAGGAAGATGGGCACCGATGTTAGCCCAGGGCCGTCTTCCTCAGCAAAAAAAAGAGGAGGATTGGCGGATGTTAGCACAGGGCTGATCTCCTCACAAAAAAAAAAAAAAAAAAAAAAAAAAAAAGTATATTAATCAAGAGTTATTCTCATCAAAAGTCCACAGTGCCTCATTTTATCGTGTATGCATTTCTTCTTAAGTCCTGTAGCGTCCTGGCTGTAACAATAATACTGCCTCTTCACAGGATTGCTCTCTCTGGTGTTAGTTCTGAGGAACTGATTCTAGAGGCTAAGCCTCAAGAGACTTTGTTCACTTCATGGATTTGCCCCCATGGACTCAGTGTGGACTCATGTTCACCATGGTCAATTTTGGTGCCAACACCCAAGACAATAGGGGTGATTCTTTTTCTCCAAGAAAGTGCTAGGCCTACCCATGGCTTCACCCTGGTCTCTCTCCACATTTGAGGGGCCCCAATGGGACCTCCAAGGCATCAGTGTTTAGTCCATAGCTGAGCACCCATTCTCAACCACCTCATCAAAATTTCTGTGGCAATATATCTATGGAGATAAATAAATGCTCGGAACTTAACATAGTCACAGGGACTGTAGCCTCTATTTTCTGCAATCATATGACATGTGCAATAAACTATGATGATTGCGTATATGTCAACTGAATTTAGTGTTATCAAAACTGCAAAAAAGCTAATTCAGCACCTTCATGGATGTGTCTATTTAACATTTTGCTGCATAGTAACTATGCATAAATGGTAAGCAGTTTTCGTGAGTTGTGATTACTTTTGCCAAAGCAAGTTTTATAGTTTTTGGGTTTTTTGCTATGTGTGTGTGTTTTAATAATATCTATAAATGTCAATATCAACAAATTTCCCTAACATCATATAAATCCAAACAATAAAAGAAATCAGTGCAAAGACTGACCCCCCCTCCAATTGCTGGGGTTCCCTGGGCGGTAGGACTCACCCACTGGCCCTAGAATCAGACCTGCTATTCTTATCTTCAGTATCCCTCTTACCTCTGGGTTGATTATCCCCCACCCTACTCCACCAATGCTCCCTCAACCTGAGAACAGCATTATAAAGCCAATTAACTCTTTCCTGTCCTCCTTCCAAAAAGCTTGGCCCATATTCTAGAGGCCCCACACGTTACAAAAGCTCCAAAAAAAAAAAAAAAAAAAATATATATATATATATATATATATATCAGAGAACCCATGGTCACCTCTGTCCCTTGGAATCTGGTGTTCAGAACTGACACAATATAACCCATAATCCTAAACATCCATCCTCATGACTAACACCATTCAGTTCCCCAGGAAATACTTCCTTGCATGCCTTGCCCTATGCCCTGCAATCTCAAAACGAAAGTCGATTGCAGCCAAACATCATGAAGGTTGTAGGATGTATCTTTGCTGACTTTGGAGATACTGCTTTGACTTTGAGATTTGAAAGACAAAAGCACTTAAGTAAGAGAAAATGCAAATTAATTAATTCCTCAAATCTTTCCTCTCAACATCAATGCAATAGATTCTTGTATTGACCGAGTAGCATGTCCCAATGGTGTCAAAGCTCCTGGTCGTGTTCCAATTCTGGAGGGATTGGTTCCAGGGTACTCACAAATTACCATAGTATTTGCAGCAGTTGCATATGGCCTCAGGAATATATATCTAGTAATATTAAACAATCCGTACTACTGTTAAATTGTATACATGTAGGTTTGGACACGACATTCATGAAACATGAAACCATTTTCCTAATTGCTGCATGTTTCTACATATTGCTTTAAGAGAGTGAAAAATCAAAATCATATGTGATAACAATCTGTATGGCATGAAGTATGATATTGTGTGGACTTCTGACTCTAAATCAAAAAGTGTTCCGGGGCGGTTAAGTTCGCATGTTCCGCTTCGGCAGCCCGGGCTTCGCCGGTTGGGATCCTGGGCATGGACGTACTCATCATTCACCAAGCCATGCTGAGGCAGCGTCCTGCATGGAGCAACTAGAAGGATGTACAACAACAGCATACAACTATCTACTGGGGCTTTGGGGAGAAAAACGAAAAAAGAGGAAGACTGGCAACAGATGTTAGTATAGGGCTAATGTTCCTGAAAAAACAAAAACAAAAGTATTTCAAAAAAGTCAGACTCTAACTATAAATAACTTTTAATAATACTTTAAACAATTTATTCCACTTTTATTTTTCTTTTATGGGTGCAGTAGAACAGCAGCTGACAATGTGTGTCCGCGACCTCCTGAGAGTTCCAAAACTTTCAGGAGACCCACAACATTAAGTTTATTTTCATAATAATACTAAGATGTTATTCTTTTTCACTGTGCTAACATTTGCACAGATGTGCAAAAGCAATGATGGATACAATTGCTGGTGTCTTAGCACAAATCCAGCCAGTGGCATCAAATTTACTAGTAATCACTGTCTTCTTCACTACTGCACACTCACAGTTAAAAAAAAAAACAATAGCCATAATGAAGCAAAAGTACTTCTGCTGTGTGATGAAGTACTATGGTTATCTTGAGGAAAAGCACTAATGCAATTAACACCAGGCTTCCAAGAAAAAATGAATTTTTAAAAACTTGGGTCTGCCACTGTGAATTTGATAGCTTCCCAATACTTGAAGATTCTTCTGACTAGGTTGGTGATGTAATTAACAAATGTGATTTTTTTTAATATTGTATAATGAAATGTCAACATTTGGAATATTGGCATAACTCAGTGGACCAATATTTTCCAAATGACCATTGCATGTTGTCACAAGATCATGCCTGAGTAAAACACTCATTCAAAGTGCAAGATAGACCAATAGATTTTAATGGAACAAAGTACGAAAATTTGTTGATATGGTTTCAGATTCTATATTGCAATTAATGTTTAAGAAACTACCATTTGTCAGGTTTTGGTGTAGCATCAAAGAATATCCACAATTATTGAAAAGGCTGTTAAAATCTAGGTGATATGTAATCTGTAGACATACATATTATATATATATGTCACATATATGTATCTTTATCATATATCTGTATCTAGTCTTCATCTGTAGATATCTACATCTATATCTATATATCTGTAGATACATATATCTGTTGTTGTTAGTGCCCTCGAGTCAATTTTGACTCCTAGCGACCTTGTGTACAGCAGAACAGAACCCTGCCCGGTTCTTTTTTGCACCATCTTCTCACCTTCCAGCACTATATCAGACAGTGCTCCACTGCTATTCATAGGGTTTTCATGGCCAATCTTTTTGTAAGTGGGTGGCCAGGTCCTTCTTCCTAGTCTGTCTAGTCTGGAAGCTCTGCTGAAACCTGTCCACCATGGGTGACCCTGCTGGTATTTGAAACACTGGTGGCATAGCTTTCAGCAACACGCAGCCGCCACAGTGTGACAACTGACAGACAGGTGGTATGGTTCCCTGACCGGGAAAGGAACCAAGGCCTTGGCAGTGAGAGCGCCGAATCTTAACCACTAGACCACCACAGCTGTCTATATATCTCTCTCTTTATATATAGATATATGTATATATGTATATCTATATATATATATATCTGTATATGTGTATATATGTATGTATCTATATCTACAGATAAAGGCTAAGGCTAGATAAATATACATGATAAAGACACATATATATGATATATATAATACGTGTGTATATATATATATGTATATATACAGATAAAAGCTAGATTTTTCTTTTCTTCATATGCTTCAGCCAAAACAACATATTATAACAGATTGAATGCAGAAGCAGATATGAGAATCCAGATAAATTCTATTAAGCTAGATATTATAGAGATTTCGAAAATGTAAAACCATACTACTCCTTGCACTAATATTTTTTTGAAAACACATTTTATAAAATGTTATTTTAACATGTAGCACACTTGTTATTGTTATTTTTAAGTTATTAAATATTTTTTAAACTTCTCAGTTTTAATTTCTTATACTGGAAATATCAACAGAGTCCACATAAACCAAAGCTTTTGGGGCTTCTCGATAATTTTTAAGAGTATAAAGAATTTTTTAAACGAAAATTGCTACACTAGATTATACTAGATATAGTGCTACACTATATACACTAGATATAAACTAAAACTGTATGTCTAAATTAGTCTACGAGATCTTTCAATACATGTAAAATAAAAATTCTCAGTAATAAAACATTACTTCAGAGTTCATTTGTCAGAGTATTTTCATTCTTGATGGAGCATAAAATAATGGTGCCTCTTACAATCTATGGATTCTTAAATTCATTGAAAAATGAAACCTATGCCCAGAAAACCTATGAATAATTACACCAAAGATATCACACAGTCCTGCACATGCAATTATGTATTCATTTTAGAAAAGGATTCACTTCACAACTCCCTATATCACCAGCTTTTCTACCATATTTAAAATGTGATCCTTGTTACAGAAATTCTATTTACGCTTACTTGAGCAAGGCAGCACATCCAGGGAATAGTCATATTGTAACAGCAGAGGTGGAATGCTGACTTGCATTCCAGTCACGACTTTTCCTGCTATGCATGGCTCCACACATCCATATCCAATTCACATTGTTTAGTTGGAAATTATCCAAAGATCTTTACTTGGCTTTTTTTCCGTCTTAGTGGGACCACACTTCTTCTGGAGAGAACTCCGCCCTGTCTGGTGGCTGCACTAACCTTTAACCCAGAGACACACTGCACAGTCAGTGTCACTGAGGCTCAGGGCCTTCCCACCATCCGCCAACCCTGGTGGGCTCTCTGGTACTCATCTGTGGTGCAGTCAGAGGAACTTGTTAAAACGAGAGTTTAAATCAGACAGATTAGCAGTTTCCTAGTACTTGGGACTCAACAACAAAAGAAAGTGTTCACAATAAGGAAAGGAAATGTTACAGTAAGGAAATGTTTACAATAACACACATATTAAGTTTACAATTTTATCTACATACTTAATTTTCTCATTAAAGCACAAGTTAAATATACCCAAAAATGAATGACATATATACTAATGTGTGTATGTGTACTCATATTACGTACATACAAATTATTGGTAAGCAAGAATCGGTTAGTAATTAACTTATATCACACCTGGGAGCAATCTCACCTACTAAGTTACTCTTAAGATTTTCACAATGTAGTAAGTCTATAAACAAAATGCGTAGATTTAAGAGCTGGGGGAAGTCAGGAAATTGGCTACTCAGGTCACAAACCAAAGAATGACTCTGAGATTTGTTTTTATTCACTATTCTCGTGATTTGACACAGACTAACTGAAAATATTCAGCTCATATCACAACCAAACTTACCTCAGCTCTGTTAAAGAATACAAAGAACCGTGTCTATTCTGAAATGGCGGTGAAAATATTAAGTGCCATTACAATTTTTTAAAAAATCAGATTATCCTCAATTCTTTACAAATATAATAGTTAACAGTTCCTAACTTTTTCTAACACACCACAGATTAAAGAAAAGTCCCCGTACTGAGAGACTGCACCAAACCTTACCTGCGGAGCTGACAGCATCGGCGGCTGAGCTTATCAATGGGCTGAGTGGGCTGTGGAGAGCCAGAAAAGCCCTCGTAGCCCCCTCTTCCCCGGCCTCGCCTGCAGGCCTAAAATTCCAAGACCAGAGACTGATTTGCTTAACACTAAAATAAAAATCTCCCTAAGAGAGGTAAAGCATTTAAAGCCTCTGTCATTTACAAACAGTGGAATTGAGTTTATCAGTCTCTTCCCCAAGATCACGTGGGGTCTAGGAACCTTCAAGAGCATACTTTGGCTCCCTGTGCCCAGATATATCCTGAGTGGTTTCATCCTGGGGTCCTGTTGCCTCCCTGGGCAGTTCCAGGAAGCTGAGTTGGGGCCCTTGTACTCTATTTGCACACAACTCATTCTTTTCTCTTCCCGCCAAGCACTGGGGTTGGAGTGGAATAGGAGGTTGTATTTTTAGTCTAGGGTAAAATCTTTTCTGCTACTCCTTCTGACATAGACAAGTGGTATTTTCCATAATCCAGTTCACAATCTATTAATACAGTTATGGGAACAAAATGAAGAATTTTTGTTCTCTTATCTTCTATATCTCTTCTCCAAAGCAATGAGCACAAAACTAAAACTTATGATAACATGCCCTCTGATGTCATAATTCAGTCATAACATGACTACCATTAACTCCAGTTGTCCATCCATTCCCCATTCTCAAACTAGGGTAGGTTAATTATAAATTCCTAGGAAGGATGGGGGAATGACATGGAAGGAAGAGAAGGCTGAAGGGAAGATGGCAGGGAACCCCAGATCAGAGAGCAGAGAGGAGGGTAAAATCCTGCCAAGAAACCTGGAAATTTCTGTAGTCACCACTATAGTCCTGGAAGTCCTAATGAGGCACAGGACTCAGAATGGTCCCCGTTGATATATAAGCTGTAGTGAACCACTACTATCAGGATGGTCCAGGAAGTCTCACGGAATTCCTGGCCAGCTAGCTATGCAGACTCACCCCAGGCACCTCACTACTCACGAAATAGCTCAACCCCACATTTTGTTACTGAATTTTTTAGATCCTGCTCTTCCCATTCTTTATGGTTGATATTTACAGTAGATATTACTGGACATGCTTAAATAAGGAAAAAGGAAAGGAAAAACTACAGGAATAAAATTAATACATGTTTTTATCTCAAACGATATCCTACTGCAAGAGGATGCCCGAGATCAGGTAGTGATCCAGGTACGACACGGTGGCACCCTGGACTGGGGTTGTGGCTGTGGGGCTGATTGAAGAGGATGTATGCGGAGCGTTATTTGGAGTTAGAATCAATGGAACCTGAGGTTGGTTGGCACCGCTTGTGAGAAGCAGGAAGGGTCACAGAGAACCCCCAGGTTTCTGGCTTGTGCATCTGGGCAGATGGTGGCGTCACTGACTGAAGTAGGGAACACAGGAAGAAGAGGAGGTCTGAGCAGGAGGAATGATGTGCTCGGCTTTGGACCACCGGTTTTGAGATGCCTGTGGGACATCTCGCAGATTTCGAGGACACAGCTGCGAATCAGAAAAGGAAGCAGCCAGCAGTGCCAGGAGTGACAAACTGTGCAGCCCCTTGTTCTCGGCAGCCAGGGAGGCCTCTTAAAGATGGGCTGACAGATTGGTACTTAAGTACCTTAGAGTGGAGGCATACATCTCCTTTAGAGTGGCCGCAGGCCATTAACACTCCGCAGCACTCTTTACTTACATTGCTCTCAAACAAACAGCACATCCGGAAAGTTAAATGCCAATTCCACATCCATTAGAGATTGCAAATCAAAATTTGTCTTTCAGTAACATGTAGAGCGAAACAAAACAGCATTCAGACGTTCACATGTGATGATTCCATGCTATGTGATGCTTTTCATCAATCTCACAAGGTCTCCCAGTCACTGTTCATGAACAACCCGCCTCGCGCAATCCATAATTCTAAACCCCGGGCTGGGTGGTGCTCGTGTCCCTGTGGGACATCACAGAAACAATTTAGCTCAGTGCTGATTAATCAACTCATTGCAGTATACTGTCTGCCACGTCACCAACAGCAATTGCCCCCACTTGACACATTGCCTGATGAAAAGAATCTCCTTTTCTTCTGAAATTGAAACCCAATGCAAGCTGAAAAATATTTGGATCCCCTTTATAGCGCAGGGATATCAATATTTCAGTGTTGCAAACAACCTAGGCTAATTTGATCAATCAACAATTGTCAGAATAGAAGTAAGGAAGGCTGTCACCTCTATAAACTCACTACTTGATGGATGTTAGAATAGAAATCTCAGGCCCAATGTTGCCTTGTATACAAATATTTTAGTAATCAGGAACAAAACCTGGTTACTCTAAGAGAAGTCCCTGCTCTCAGTCCCGGGCAATATACTCCAACAAGCACCCAGCATGAAGAGTTCCCTCTGAGGCAGAGCCCGTGATAATCTGAGAGCAGAATCAGCAGACCTTTTAGTTTTATCAGGTGGCATGTCCTCCATTAAGTGGGGGACACAGGACCAATGGACTTCTAGACTTTGGGTCCTAACTCCAAACATGTTTTATTGCTGGGCCTGCTAACTCTTACGGTTTATCTCTTAAGGGAGGTAGAGCCCATTAAATCTCTCTAAGTAACCACACATTTTTAAAACTACTAATTGCACCAATGAAATATTATTCCTAACATCCTCTAAGCTAATTAACAAGTCCTATGGTGCAGACCTGGATGCCTATATTTAAAACACTAATGCTAAGCTTCTTGGAATGTGGATTCCTAGTTAGAGGGCTTCAAGTGCTAATTAACCAATCCTGCCTGGAAAGAGTAGTCTTGGTTAAACCATCTCAAAATGTTAGTTTAAGTCCCCTAGGATTTAGATAATGTTAACTTATACCAGTATATATCACATACTGAAATATTTTAAAGTAAACGTCACACACAGACAATATGACATTCTGGTTTTTATTTTTCTTGTTGCTTTGATGTTAAAAATAACCCCCAAACCTCAGAGCATGGGTATGTTCCAATTATCTTTTGCTATGTAACAAGCCATCTCAAAACTTAACGGAATCTAATGTACAGCATGGTGATTATAGTTAATAATACTGTATTATATACTTGAAAGTTGCTAAGGGAGTAGATCTTAAATGTTCTCACCACAAAAAGAAATGGTATTATGTGACCTGATTTATGTGTTAGCTAAGCTATGGTTGTAATCATTTTGCATTATAGAAGTATACTAAATCAACACGTTGTATATCTTAAACTTACACAATGTTATATGTCAATTAAATCTCAGTTAAAAAAAACTTAATGGAGTAAAATAACAATCATCCTTTATTTTGTTCACAAATCTACAATTTGGTCGTGGCTAGCTGGCGGCAGCAACTCCTCTCTGCACCATGATATCTGGGGCCGCAGCTGAGGAACCTGGAACAACACGGGGATGGGGGTGCTGAAATCATAGGAAATCTCCTTGACTCACCTGTCTGTGCCTGGACTGGGATGACTCAAATATGGGCTTAGCTGAAACCAGTGAACTGAGCATCTGTACGTGGCCTCTCCATGTGTTCTGGGCTTCTGACAGAATGATGGCTGGGTTCCCAGAGTGAATGTTACATGAGAACCAAAGAGTGTGGCCTTTTCAGACCTGGGCTCAGAAATCTCACGGCCTCACTTCCACAATGTTCTGTGGTGACAAGCGAGTCACAAGCCACCCCAGATTCAGTGGGAGATTACACCCCACCTCTAGAAGGGCGGAGGCAGGCCACACCGCAGAAGAGCAGACGGGAGAGGAGATATGGCCATCTTCGGAAAACACAATGTGCCACAGACTAGGACACAAAAATGGATAATATACAGTCGCTGGGTCCTTATCCTCAAAGAACTCATGATTTAGTTGTGGAAGCAGAAAAATAAATTAACAATTACAATATAATACAAAATGACAATAAAACAAGGGTCAGCAAACTGGAGCTCACTGCCTATTTTTGTAAATAAGCTTTTATTGGAACGTAGTCATGCTTGTTTGTTTACATATTGTCTGTGGCTGCTTTTGTGCTACAACAGCAGAGCTCAGTAGTTTTGAAAGATACCATATGGCTCGCAAAGCCTAAAATATTTACTTTCTGATCCTTTAGAGAAAAAGTTTACTAACCTCTGCAATAAATTTTAGTACAAAATGGTTTGCCAGTATTGAGAAGCGGACGATTACACTTCTGTGGGAATTTCAAAGGAGATGTCACATAAAAGGTAAAATTTAGACTGAATTTTATTCAATGATTTATTCCTATTTGCCTTGCTTGAGAAAATACTACAGGCCGTTCAGAAGGCTATGGAAAGGATGACTAAGGATATCCCCAGGTGCTGGAAAGGGCATTCCAGGCCAAAGGAACAACACACACAAAACATGTCTAAGGAAATAAAGAGGGTGGTCTGGTCAGAGAACTCTAAAGAGTTCAGTGTCCTGGACCATGTGGTGGACGTGCCAGAGTTGGAAAGGAATGAGATCATATGAGACCAAGAAATACAAAGTTTGAAGCATGGAGCCCAAAAACTCTCAGAGAGCAGTGATGAAGACTGGCCGCAGGCAGGGCCAGTAAGAATGCAGAAGCAGGGCTGTGTCCAGACACTCACACGGATCATTCCCTCACTTACTCAGAGGTCTCTTCATGTGTGACCTCATCAGAGCTGTCTTCTTTAATCAATGTATCTAAAATGGCAACTCCCAGGCCAGTCTGGTGGCATAGCGGTTAAGTTCATGCGCTCTGCTTCAGCGGCCTGGGGTTTGCAGGTTCAAATCCTGGGCGTGGACTGATGCATCACTCATCAAGCCATGCTGTGGCAGCGGCCCATGTACAAAATGGAGGAAGATGGACACAGACGTTAGCTCAGGGCCAATCTTCCTCACCAAAAAGAGGAGGATTGGCAAGAGATGTTAGCTCAGGGCCAGTCTTCCTCACAAAAAAAATAAAAAATAAATAAAATGGCAACTCCCATCTATCACTCTTTGCCCCCTCACCCTGTTTTATTTTTCTTCCTAGCTCTTAATACCAGCTACCGTAATATACTTATTTGTCCATTGCCTATTTCCTCCTGTTAGATATAGGGAGATGGACTTTATCTGTTTTGTTTGTTGCCATTACTGCAGTGCCTGGCACACGATAGACTCATGTATTGAATGAATGAATAAACAAATAGGAAAAATGTCAGAGTAGCGGCCACAATTCAGAGACAAACTGGATGCGGGAGGTGGGAAGGGGAAAGCACTGAGGATTGCTCCAGAGTTTCTAGCTCAGTTGGTGAGGTAGATGCTGATGCCATGAACCAAGGGAAGTAGAACAAGTTTGGTGGAGAATGAGGCATTGGGTGGGGAGACTGCAAGTTTGGTTTTGAACATATTGAGCTCAAGATGCCTGTAAAACCTCTCAAA
Organism: Diceros bicornis minor; assembly: GCF_020826845.1. Taxonomy (NCBI): domain Eukaryota; kingdom Metazoa; phylum Chordata; class Mammalia; order Perissodactyla; family Rhinocerotidae; genus Diceros; species Diceros bicornis. Next base: position 11,555,398 of record NC_080742.1, on the reverse strand, counting down.
GGAGCTGTTCAATAGGCAGCTGGGAATATGGATATGAGGGGGTGGTCCAGTGGCGCAGCAAAGTGTGCGCGCTCTGCTGCGGCGGCCCGGCTCGGGGTTCGCAGGTTCAGATCCCGGGCACGCACCGACGCGCCGCTTGTCAAGCCATGCTGTGGTGGCATCCCATGTAAAGTAGAGGAAGATGGGCACAGATGTTAGCCCAGGGCCAGTCTTCCTCAGCAAAAAAGAGGAGGATTGGCATCGGATGTTAGCTCAGGGCTAGTCTTCCTCACACACACAAATATATATATATATATTTACACAAATATATATATATATATATATATATATATACACACGGATATGAAGTTTAGGAGGAAGGACCTGGGCATGTAGATTTGTAAGCACCTGAGCATAGGTGGTAGGTGATGCCAGGGGAGGATATGAGATTTTCTAAGAAAAGGCGTAAAGTAAGAAGAGAGCTGGTGACTGTATCTAGGAGGAGAAAGCACTCCTCAAGGGGCTGGCAGAAAAAAAGGAGTCAAGGAGACTTAGGGGACAGTCAGAGAAGAAGAGAACCAGAGAAGAGCCGGTGCCAGGTGAACCAAGAGAGTATCTTTTCAAGAGCAAGAAGGACCAATGAATTCAGATGCCGCAGAGGGCTTGTGACAGAAGGACTAGTTTAGCATTGTTTATAATTTAGAGAATTTGCTGTAACTTCTGTGACTTGTTTCCTTTTTTAAAATTCTCTGCCAGCCTTAGAAAAATAAGATTCATAGATCTAGAGACCAAAATTCTATTTCTGTAGTTGACAGCCTCTGTTGCCTCTATGAACAGATAAATTTAATAATACCACAACCACAACTACCTGGGCTAATCACTAGGGTGTGCACTCACTGGCTAATGAACTCCTGTCTTGGGTAATTAATGAAAACAATACAGAGTCATTATTTGGAGTATGAATTACAGACACTAATAGATTTGCATCAGTCTTTAATTGAACCAAACAAGGCATTTCAAGCGAGTCAGCAATGAACTCTTGGCTGAAGGAGGTAAAATTTTCTCTGAATCTCAGCCTGTGTTTTTATTCCCTCTCCTTTGTTCTCTCATATCCACTCTCATCTCGATATGACATCTATCACCCCCTCAAACTGTTCTCTCTACATCAGGACCAAACACCTCCCGCCCGAATTCAATGATCTATCCAGCATTTTGATCTGCTGCTTCTCACCCGGCTGGTCACCAGCCACCTCCACCTCTCTTGGAAAGCGCTTCTTGTTTGGTTTCTCTGATACCAGGTTCTCCTGGTTCTTCTCTTTCTCTCTATATTTCTTCTTTATTTCTGTGAATGGCTGGATTTTCCTTCTTCTTCTGCCCCTAACTGAAGTTGTCTCCTAAATTTCAGTCTTCATCCTTCAGTCCTTTTACGACACTCATCCTTGTCTCCTCTACTTCTCTGTTCTCCTACAGTCTTCTAACTGGTCTTACAGTTTATATCTTCTTTGAATGTTGTTTTTCCACAGAACGTTAGTATATGTACTTATATACAGAACATTAGACACAATGTATCTGCAAGGATGCTGCCCATTTGAGTCAGTGTCAGTTTACAGAATCCTTTTATACTGGAGTCAAAGAGGCTATTCTGACTTAGGATATATGAACGAAGCATTTTAAGAGAGAATATCTGAGGATTATCTAAGGATGAGACTGGGCAGAGTTTAATTCAGATTGAGAACTAGACTAGCTCAATTAAGAAAACACTAACTCTGAGGGAAAATTATATTAAAATTAAATAGCTAACTTTGGGGCGCTATGCTAGGTGCTCATTTACATACATTAAAAAGGCAGTCACATGAAGCCAATTAAGCTACTTCTACAATAGAAGTCATCACAGAGGTTAAAAGTTCATTATTTATTTCTCACATTTTCTTTAATAAGAAATTAATTAATTTAATACTACATGTTTATTTTGCTATATGTTTAAAGTTTATCTTTTGTCTGCAAGCTTTATTTAAATATATAAATTTAAATTTATATATATAAATATATATATAAATTTAAATTTAAATAAATTTATTTATTTAAAAAACTTTAGTATCATTAAAGATTTATTAATAAATCTTATTAATAATAAAGTTTTGAATAAATCTTTTAGGATCTAAAGTATAAGTATAAATTATACATTTGTAATACTGCCAAATTTTCAGTGGTTCCTGTCAGATGCTACGTTTATCTTGGCTCCTGCTGTCAGTAAATCCATGAGCAAAAGTAAAACATTTATTTGTTTAAAGAAATGGTAAAGTCAGTCAATCTCAGGTGAAAATAAACTTGATCCCCGAATATAATAAATGACGTCAACAATGTGGACTCCTTTCTAGCTTTCTCATTTCTGCCAGAAGTATCATTTTTTTCCTGGTCCACAGGCTTGATGTCTCAGACACTCCTTTGCCTCTGCCCACTTCTTCCTTACTCATCTCTAGCCTGTCTACAATTATTACTCACTCTTCTTCTTTATTTCAGAGCCACTGTCTGGTCTAGGCCTTGAGTACTTCAACATGGGGAGTGAAATGGCTTCTTCCTGGTCCTCCTCCTCCCAGTCTCTCACTACTTCAGTTGTTTCTCGCCAGGTGAATCTTTCATATGATTCCACAACTGCCCAAGTTTAAAAGAGCTTCAAGGCTTTTTAAAAAATCATTTTCTATCATCTGAGATAAATTTTGCTCCTTTATATGTGCAGCTAAACATACATCAACTCTGTGTTCTTTCAATGAGTTACAGATCATTGGAGATCAAAATTGTCTCCACTTTTGTCTGCATCCTTGTGACATTGGGCTCTTCAATATCTGAATGTTTCTATTATTTAACTGAAAATTCAATCTTAAATTGAAGATGAAAGGCAGGGGTAATAGGCAACAGACCGAACTACTTGACATACTTCCAGTAATAGAGGCATGAAGATAATTAATTATCCTGAGAGATGGAAAAGTCAAAAACATAAGTAGACACAAGAAGGATTTAGATACATTTGACGGCAAGAGATCAGTAAGGGGCATCAACGCATATTCAGACTTTTATCCACAGTCATCGAGGATATTATCACATGTAGCATAACAAAGGATGTCATATAAGTTTGCTCTGATGACCTGCTAGTTATTTCCTAGAGAGTGTGTTTTGAAGGCTTTCTATTGCTTGTCATATAAAAACCAAACTGAGAATCCGGGCTCTGGTTTCTTCAGTTGTAAAATGGCCACTCTGGTCCTCAGGAGTGGTTTCCAACTTTTGAGCAGCCCAAAACATAAAGCAGATTAAAGTAGAGCTGCTCAAATTAAAGCATACAAAGGAAGCAGACCCTATCACTCCCACCACTGCCTCTTGCTCCCGCCCAGCAGCCTCCACAGATAAACCACTGACGGAGAAGACCTCTTTCCTTCTTGCAGCTGTACTGCTCTAGGACTCTCTCCTGAACATAGATTGAATGTCCTCCATCAAAGAGTCTTGTCTTCTGTTACCAAACTCAAGTTTCTCCATTCCCCCTCAGGGTTCAGGACAGAAGCCCAAATGCCCATGGGCAGGGTGGAGACTGAGGCAATCCAGAAGTCTATCCATCACTAAAGGGCTTACAGGCCCAGAGTTGCCAGATCTTTCCATTTTTCCAAAGAAGCTAGAAATTTGGCTCTTCCTTTTCAAGTCCAGAGATTTTTTTAATATTGGTAGCTGTGATGGTTAATATATGTGTCAACTTGGCTAGGCTACAGTACCCCCTTGTTTAGTCAAACACTAGTCTAGGCACTGCTGTGAAGGTATTTGGTAGACGTGGTTAACATCTACAATCAGTTGACTTTAAGTAAAGGAGATTACCCTCAGTAATGTGGGTGGGCCTCATCCAATCAGTCAAAGGCCTTAAGAGCAAAAAACTGAGGTTTCCCAGAGAAGAAAGAATAAAGAATTCTGCCTCAAAAATGTAACATAGAAATCCTATCTGAATTTCCAGTCAGCCAGCCTGCCCTACAGAATTCAGACTTGCCAGCCGCCACAATCACATGATCCGATTCCTTAAAAATCAATCAATCAATCAATCCATCAATCTCTCTTTATATATATATAAAGATAAAGTACCCAACACAAATTTTTGTGAAACCCTGTAGGTCAAACAAAACACATGCATGAACCCAGACTCTGCTCACAAGCCACCAGTTTGCAATCTCAGTTCTGTACAATCCAGCACATCTCCTGGGGAGCCGCTGTTTCACGCACACCTGATCATTGCTACCACTGTGCCCTTTGCCCCCCAGGAAAGCCTTTCCCATTTTACCTTCCCAGCCAAATCCAATGCTTCCTAAAGGCACTAGGTGCTCAAGGATCTTCTCTTTCGGGAAGCTTTCATAATAATCCATGCCATGATGATCCCCATGCATTACTTTTAATTCCTTCTACAGTTAATGTTCATAGATAGGATACGCTATGTTACGCTCTATTTATGATTTTTTAAATTGCTCTCAAAATGTTATCTACCTTGTCTCTCAAATAATAATAAAGATCTCACCTTTAAAGACTGTCTGCCATCGTTCTGCAACTTGTACTGAAAACAAATTGCTCAAGAAATTAGAAGACATAAGTTCCAGGCTCAACTCTGCCACAAGTTAAGGACATTACATTGGGAAGGTCACCAAGCATCTCTGGGCTGCAGTTTCTTCATCTGTAAAACAGGATAGAGCTAGTTAATGACTAAAATTTACCTACTGCTTACCATGTACCAGGCACTGTTCAATAAGCTTTACATACATTCATTCACTTAACCCTTAAAATTTTATGAGGAAGGTACTATTATATAGAATAAGCTAAAACACAGAAATATGAAGTAACTTGCCCAAGACAGGCTTGCAAGCAGTGGAACCAGGATTTGGACCCAAGCAGCCTGGTTCCTAAGTCCACATTCCTAACCATTACACTAAACAGACTCATAATACATATTGCATAAGTCCCAGAAGCTCTAAAATTCTATGATTCTACTTTTAAAATCACCTTCAGTATGCTCTTTATTATAAGACACACTAAGGACTCATTAAATGTTTGTTAAAGTGAATCAACTACTTTTTAGTTAATTTCAGCTTCGTTACCATAATGGCCTGGCACACTGTGTTAAGTGTGGCAGACTAGATTTGACTGAGACCATTTTCACAGGTCACTAGTGATGGGTTCTAATCACAAGGACTGACTTGGCCATCAAATGCCCTGTCTACACTTCACCCTATACTTAGACCGTAAGTCACTTATAGGTCAGATTTTATGGAACATCATTTGTTTCCTACAAAACAAGATGAACAGACATCTCCACAATTAGTTTCTAAGGCAAGTCTTTACAAATGCATCACATGCTACTACTGATGATATAGTTGGGGTCAAAATAGGCAGTTCCAGTTGGCAACACAACCCCAGAACAGGAGGTAACTTTTTGCCGATAGGAGCAGAGACAATAACATTAAAAGATGGGAGTTAACTTGGGTATTCAAGATGCTGTCAGTATCCCACTCATATCCCCTTGGCCCACCCCAGAGGTCTTCAGGAAGTAGTTCTCACACATGCCAACAGCTACCAACCTCAAACACCTGTGTCTCTTTGCCCAAGGGCATGCTCCCCGCAAGCTAGCAAAAGGCCAGAAATGCCAAAGAATTTATGTGGCCAGGAGCAACCCTCAACCAATGAGGGATAAATAATTAACTTCCACTCCCATCAGTAGGATGGTTCTGTGGCATATTTCGCATATTTTCTTGGAGCATCCCAGAAGGATTGAGCCCCCATGCCCACAGTAGTCATCAATATAGCTTTATTGACTTTGCCCCCTTCTCTGTCTCCCCGTCTCATTCTTTCATCATGCTTCCTAGGATCATCTCCCAAATAAACTACTTGCACGCAAATCCTTGTCTCAGTTTTGGAGGCTGCTGTTTTGGAGGAATATACACTAAGACACTGAACCTTCCATTCCAAATTTGTTCACTCCTACATCTCAGGTTTCTAAAGCTGCAATCTTCAAATCAACAAGGCATCATCCTCCCCATAGCAGCCAGCTAATAGTCAGTGCTTTGAGTCTGCCGTTTGGGGAAGCCACCAACTGTGCATGACAATGCGTTGTAACATTGTATAAATACATACAGACACACAGAGAGAAGAAGCAAAATAATCTGGGGCAACATTTCCTGAAATGTATTTCAGGGAATAGTAGTTTCCACAGAATTTTAATAAATTTTACTTGAAAAACCATTTTAATGTCAAATAAACTTTGGAAATGCTGGGTTGCTTAAAGGGTAGAGGGGTATATTATACATACTATGATTCTGTCGTGCAAAGAAAAAAATGTATCTGTTTTCTACAACTGACTTATCTTGCTCTTGAGCCTCTACTCTCACCAACAGAGAAAAATTAAACTTTCCAATTAAAAGTCCCTCAGTCCTATCAATTTTAAAAAGTCTCTATTGGGTAAATAGTTAACTCGATGTTCATACTCCCTATCAGAGAACTTCTCCCTTCTCAAAAGGTCTCACCGTCTCTCACATCTCAAGGTGGTTTACGGGCATGCAGGCAAGTGCACACGTCCTCACAGCCGAGGAAGGATGGGGAGGGCATGCGGCCCTGTGTGCTGTCCTCTGGAGGGTCCTCTATGGCCTTTGCTGAGATGGACCCAACTCTCTGTCCACCAGAATCAACTGGAGAGATTGTTAAAAATGCAGATTCCCAGGTCGTTTCTCTGGATATTTTGATTCAGGGAGAATGTAGTGAAACTAAGAACCTGTGCTTTTCACGAGTCTGCCAGAGGGTTCTGCTGTAGTTAGGCCAAAGCCTGGCATTTGGGAAACACTAGCATAGCCCACCCTGTTTCCTACCAAGCTTGGAACTTCCTGCTGTACTGTAAAATAGTGAAGACTCCTAACCTATTGTCTCTGAGGAGTATGTACATGATTTAGTATTGTTGTCATCTTTCTTCATCGTGAGGCATATCGGGGCAGAGGATGCAAGGTACTCACGATGAATCTTGGCTCTAGTGGCAAATATACTAACACTGCAATTTAAATATGGTAATCACAGAATTTCTAAAGCAGAACCGAGGAAACAAAAGGAGAAAAAGATCCTCTGGTATTAATTCCAATTATTTCAAAACCATTAAGAAGGAGGAGGTTCTAAGAAAAGCCACACAAAATCCCTGAGGGGAAGAGAAACAGTTTTATGAAGAAAGACAAAAGAATTTTATAAAATCTACTTTTACTAAAATCTACATCTAAAACTCTGAAAATTGTATCTCTTTTAAACACTGCTGGAAAAATAAATTAGCTATTATTTTTCTATAATTGTGGACCTTAAACATTAGATAAAATGTTTGTTGTTTCTCTGGTATCATATGTAATAAAAAAGTTTATGGCATCACTTTTGAAGCATTTATAAATTGAATATTGTATTTTAATGAATAAATAGGATTGATTTATACCAAATCAAAGTTGATATCAACAAAATCTTCCACCCAAAGCGGCTTTACATTTCAAATCCCACAGAGTGAAATTTAACCTTTTAAAATCTGATCCAAAATACTATGTCAGCCCATTTTTTCAAGAAGAACCTTTACCTGATGTAGCCGTCAGAACATACTAGGTTGGACTGCGGTTACAAACGACTCCAAGACTTCAGCAGCCTGACCCACCAAAGGTGCGTTTCTTGCCCATATACATGCTCAACATGAGTGAACTGGGGGGTTGGCCTGATCCCAGTCTTTCAGGGGCCAGGTTCACAAGGTTCCATCTCAACACGTGCTTCCAAGTTCCCCGCAGCAAAGGGAAGGAAACATGGCAATGTGGGACACACTTCTGCTCACCTTTCATTGGTCCAAGCAAATCAGCAATCACTCCTAACTTCAAATAGGGTGGGGGAATGTCATCCTACCACCTGCCTTCTAGGAGGAGAACTGGAGAATTTGTCAGCAGCCCTATTGACAATCACATCTGCTTTTGCTTTTTATCCCCTTTGGACCTCGGCACCAGGTAACAATCCACATCATCTATTCCCCTGTTTGGGACTCATATTATCAATCCAACAAACTTATATTATCAATCCAACAAAAAAACATTTCATTCTTTTAGAACCATCATATTAAAGCAAGATCTCTTTTTTTTTCTTAAAACCAACATCTCTAGTACATCTCATTTTGGCAGAGCCAGGGTATTGTATGTAAGTTTAAAGAAAAGAGAAGTTGGTAGCCCCACTGTGGCAGAGACGACTAGCTGTTCACCAAAGACTGATGACCCTCCCACCACCACCATAGGGTAGAGTTGTTGCTGAGTTGCAACAGCGGCCATATTTCTCAGACTCTTGTAATAGGAACTCAGGACTGAGTTCTGGCCAACGAAATGTAGATGTAAGTGCCATTTACCACTTTCAGGCCCAGCCCATAAAAGTCTCCTGCACCATCTAATCTCTGGACTCCAAATGACTGCATGACCCCAGCCTTCCACCAATCCCCTACCCTGCTCATGATACATACAAACTTTTTATTAAAAATATTTTTATTTTTAAAGTTTATACAAATAAACTTTTATTAGGATAAATAAACTTTAATAGTGATGGGGTAGTAGAAAAAATTAACAAAACATTCCAGAAGTGTGAATTTTAAAAAATGTTTTGGTTGGCTTTGACAATGACAAGGTCAACTAAGGTAATTTCTTAGTAATCGTCTAATCTCTCTCCATTCTCTTACGTGTATTCTCTGGATTACTGTACTGCCTGATTAGAAGAGAATTTCCCAGCAAGTAAAGGAAGAGCTGCATTATTGAAGAGGAGTCTGGAGAAAGCAACAGGGAGGACTGCCAGTTTCCGGTTTTGTAAAAGCCTTTACTTATCACTAACCATTCAACATAGAGACGAGATATAATCATAACACCAATGACTGCCTAAGGCTGATGGGCTATATTCTAAGTGTTTCATGATAGAAATAATTCATAACGCATGAAATTAGATATATGATAGTACTTAAATTCTATCATGCTCCTCAAAGCCGTATCATTTCCAATATGTTGTGACAAACATAACGCCATGCCTTTACCAAACATATTTCTTTTCCCACTGGGCACACAAATAGGCTGTACTTCCCAGCCACCTTTGGCGTTACGTGGATCTCGGGACAGAGTTCTGGCCAATGGAATGTGGGCACAAGAGATGTGAGCCATTCTCAGATCCAGTGGAGGACTCAAGGCTCAAGGGGAGAGCAGAACCACTAGTTGGAAGGAGGTGGGTCTGAATGAATGCTTAGAACAGCGCCTACCCCACCCAACCGTCTTGGGACTATGATGTGAGAAAGAAAGAAAGCACTGAGGTTTTGTGACAGCGATTAGCACAGTTAGCATATCCTGATGAATACATTAGGACTGTGGCAAATGCCTCAGAGAACTATGTGAAAGGTTAAAACTGAAGGTGGTGGTACGTAAAGTACACCTCAATAAAGCTGTTAATTTAAACAAGAAAGTCCAGGGGGCCCTCGAGATATACTCTGACCTCACCCCTACTCCCACCCCACCCTGTTCCATTTGGCTCTTCCTAATTGTTTCTCAAGTCCTACAGAATGCTTCCTGCTGTGGCCCTGTCAGGAATACCATAATTTGGCCATAGTCTATGCTCGCTCTCTCTCTCTCTCTCTTTCCTTCGCGCGCTCTCTCTCTCTCTCTCTCTCTCTCTCTCTCTGTCTCGGCCCCTTCTCCCATTCTTGACTACTTAAGGAAATTTCACTCTTCTGAACTTGGACTGCAGTATATTATTTCCTCTGCTAGAATGCTCTTTCCCCTCGCCTCTGCCTGCCCAATTCTACCTGATCTCCCTGCCACCCCTCCCAAGGCTTTCCCTCTGAGAGGCTCAGCTGGAAAAGACAGCACTCTGCTGCTCTGTACAGTTCTGAAGGTTTGTCTTATGTTCCCCACTGCATGATGATGATCAGTGGACATTTTCTCTGCCCTGCCAGCTTGCCAGCACACAGATGATATTCAATAAATGCTAAATGAATGCATGAACCAATGGTAATGAATGCATACATCAATGAATAATTAAATGGAATTCCACAACAGCGGCTGGGATCAGAGACCAATTCCCTCCAAATGAGTCCAAATGTGACCATGTTTCCTTTATGACATTCTGCCCAGTGTGATGGCCCTCCAGCTAGATAAAGACGGAGCATCCTGGCACAGGTCACTGCTTGTGAGAGGCAGACACCATGGTCCAGCTCTGGCCTCCACCTGACACATCAGATTCATGTGGAGAGAAGGAGTCTGCCAAGAACATGAAAAAAAAGAAGGAAAAAACCCCACTTAATTAAGAAAGTATGGGAAGTAGCTTAAATTTAGACATTCTTAAGTAAAAATAACTTTAGGTAAATACTGTTTTTTGAACCTTTATTGACGTATAACGCACACACAGAAAAGTGACCATCGAGCGTACAGCTTAATAACTGCTCACAAATGGGTCACCGGGGAGCCAGCGCCTCGTCAAGAAACACATTACCGGCAAGCCCGAAGCCCCTCCCCCCTCGAGTCTGTAAATACTATTTTAAAAGAAAAGGAAGGAAGGAGAGAGGGGAGGGGTGGCCAGGCAACCATTTTAGAAAGAAAAGGAGAAATGCTGCGGCAAGCAGGGGTTGGTGGGGTGGGGCACACTCCAGACACACCCATCAGGGCTTTTCTCCATCTGCAGAAAATTCACATGGGATGAAACACACCCACGAAACGGGTAATTGCAAAAAATGCGGGCCGAGCTTTGGAGGCGAAAGGATTCCTCGTACGGAGCGAGGCGCGCCCAGAGGCGGCCCCGTGCCACCCGGTCCTGCCCTCCCGCCGCCGCCCCGCGGGGACCGGGCGCGCTGGGCCAGCAGGAGGCGGGCGAGGTGCCCCGGGCGCCGGGCCTGCGAGGTCCCCGGCCGTCCGCCAGCCACGGAAGGTGGCCGTGCAGGGCTGTGGCCCCGCTGCGTCCCCAGCCAGGGAAGAGCTTGGCTCAGGGCCAGCGCCCCGCCTCCCTTGCTACCCCCATTCCGCACTCCTGCGCCCTTTTTTTGAACCTGGAGAGGCAGGGCATCCTCTTGGCTTCCTTCCAGCGGGATGTGACCCCTCCCGCCCCCCGACTCTAAGCCGAGAACCCAGGGCTTGGGAACGAACATTTTCCCCTACAAAGTCCAGAGAAGCAACTTCTATTATAAAGTCACCACCGGGCCTCGGGACCAGGGCTTCCAGGGCAGCGTCCACGCAAGCTGGTCTACTAAGCGTCCTCTCTCCTAGGACCCTCTGCTATGCCCTTGAACAGGAAAAACCCCCTGAATGAAGGAACCGTTTTGGGTTTGGAAACTTCACTCCCTGTTGCAAACAGCTTTGTCTCTGTCCGATCATGGTGTGTGTGTAAGAGGTAGGTAGAGACAGGTAGGCCATTAGATAGATGTGTAGGCAGAAGATAAAAACACTTGACAGGCTGCTGATAATTCTGAAGGCACGTCCCAGGGATGGTCTGCGTATCCGTTATATGGGAGGATTTCTTGCTCACAAGGATGTGGTAGAGGCAGTTTTTGGTCTTATATTTCAGTCAATATTAATAAGAGAACAACAAAGAGAACTAATAAATCGGATCAGACAGAGGGGATATAAAGGGGATATTTCTAAAGCATTGTGGTTCCTTATAATGTTAGTCAAACTGGATCCATTCTTAATCTTAACTGACCGTTGACACATCCCACTGTGTTCTTATTTTCTAATCTGTTCTATCTTGTTGTTCCTGTAATTGTTGGATGTAAAATAAAGATCAGACTATTGATTGTATTTTTTTCCAACCAAAATGTGGCATATGTCTGCTATATGTAAAAGTGCTAGATGCATGGAGAGTCACGGAAGGGAAAAAAAGAAGGAAAGAGAGAAACAAGTTAATAAAACAGAATAATGATGAGGCCTAGGGGTCTTCTAACCTAAAAATTCTGGGGATAAAGAGGCCCTAACTAGTCGAGAATTCCTCTGCATGGAGGAAGCATCCACATAGAGGAATGGCAGGCTGGCCATTACTTCTCCCTTGGAACATTTACTATGTTTGGTCAAATTTTAATGGCTATATTAGGATTTGGGGGAAAGTAAGGTACTTTTAATCTCAAACCACCAATAAACCCTGAAGTATTTGCAAGTTTAGTCATAGAACAGACAACTTTTGCATAATTGGACTTAGCTGAGTAGTTCCTGCAGAGGCAAGGAGACCCAAGTGGCAGAGTCTAGCATTTCTGAAATAACTAGTGTGTGTGTGTGCGTGTAGGTTAAGGTGTCAGGTTAAGACTTGGCCCCCTAGGTGTGATTGAGCCAGGGCAGGAAAGGACTCTGTTGAATGATCTGGGGACAGAGCTGGCCAAGATCATGGTCCCTCTGTGGTCAGCACTACCAAGCCCAAACCCCCACCCAGCCCATCTACCCCTCTGAGCCCTCCCACACACTCTGGGTGAGGCATAGCTTGGCAAGCTCCTACAGTGTGGCTCCTTGGTCCCTCCCTCAGAACCAACCAAGAGGGCCAGCTTTAAGGCTTCTAAAGCTGCCAGCCTCTTAAGGGAGTATTCCTACATAGGAATATACTTTGGGAAGCTGATAAGCCCCCTCTAAATATTTGGGAGGCAGCCTTTGAATTAAATGGTTTGCCTGCTGATGTCAATTATTATAGTACTATTTGTAAAAAGCTAAGACTCAAGGGGCCTATGTGAATGGAGACAGATCAGATCAAACAATCATTTATCTTGATGTCAGAGTAATTCAGAGGAACTCTTAATTATTTACCTCCAAGAAATCTGTGAGGCCAATGCCATCCTACTTGTTCCTGGGGCTCAGCTGAAGTCTATGGGAGCCCAGGTTGGAGAACGAACTCTGGTTAGGAAACCCTGGGATGGAGGAAAGGGGGCACTGGTTCAGGATTTGAGTGTGCTTGGGGGTTCTAGAAGGAATTGAGATCACCTGGAAGATACAAAGTTGCTCTAAAAATGATTTAGGATGGCTTTTCTATGGATTTTCTACTCCCATGGGGATCAGAAGCCATCTCCCGGTGACTGTCTATCTGATGGTGTGACAGTGCTCAGTTCCCCAATTTTCCCATGATACCAAGAAACCTATTTTGTCTGCAATCCATCATTGCTCACAGTAAGTCTCCACTCCCCACACTCACAGATACACACACACACATACACACACACACACTGTACTTTCAGTTTGAGCCAGTGATATTTCAGACCCTGAATGCTCTGAAAAAAGAGAGACACATCTCACCAAACCAAGGAAGTGAGCTCCCAGACCTTTACTTTGAAAATGTTCTGCTTGACAATTCAGTCCCTTAGATCACTAGGTTTCTCTTCCCCTATGCCTCAGTTACAACGTATGAACGAGGGTCCTTTTGAATTCCCATGAGGGAAAACTATTTGAATGTGCTTGCAGGACTTATGGGTTTAATTTGGCTCTTAAAAATTTCTCTAATATGGTGGCTGTTAGGTCTTCTACTTAGAACTTGCTGGAAAAATATTTCATATGTTTGTCTCATGAATGTGTATTTTTTGTTTGGATCTATGTAATTTTAATCCGTTTCAGTCTCACACAATTTTTTAAAAATTAGTTTGAAGAGTAAAAGATATATATGTGGTAAACATTGCTCACTCTCGTGCTGTGCTCTCTGTGCTATAACAGGAAATGCATTTCTGACACTTTTAAAATGAGCAATCACACGTATAATCAACTTGGTTAAAACTTCCTTCCTGGTAACTGCAACACTTCCTCTGCATCTGGATATGAAGGGAGACCCAGAAAAGCGGAAGAATTTAGAGGCACACTGGGTAGGTCTGAATTTGTTTTGTTTTCAAAAATTAAACAAATGATCCTTCAGCATCATCGCCTCCGCTGCTTTATCAGGTATTACTTCCTTCTATTTTCTGCCCTTTGCTGGGTCTGACTCGGAATAGTGACACTTCCTTCTCAGCTAGAATATTTTTATCTGGAACGGTTGTCGGGTCTTGAGATGACACCACTACTGAATGTCTGTTTCCTTGTCTAGTCCAGCCTGTATGGGTGGATATCCACGAGGTTCCGGCAGTAGTTTTGCAGGTGCATCGGTCCTTTTTTGTTTTTGTTTGGGAGGAAGAGGGAGGGCACAGGAGCCTGTGCCGGCCAGGCTCCGTGTTCTTACAAGTGCTTGCTTAGCGACTACTGCACGTAACAGTGTTTCTAACGTCTTCTCGTAAAAGGAGAAAGCTTCGTAGCTCAACCATGAAGGACAGCAGTGAGTATTCAGCCAGCCTGTGTTCTTCTGCATCTTGTGTCTTGTAAGATTGTCTAGTTTCACTGAGGCAGAAGTTATTGCTATGTATTTGTATGTTGCCTAAATTTGGACCTATTTTATTTCAAGTTAGTGTCAATATTAACATATCTTATGGTTCTCTTCTTTGTTAGTTATTCTATAATGTAGCACAAGACCAAATAGTGACTGTTTTAAGCTGCAAAAGACATTTCTTTGGGGCAGTTGGTTTCATGTATTTACTAAGTATAACTTCATAATACCTTAAGAGAGGGAATATTGACTTTAAAAATAAGTTTAAGCCAAGATTTGAACAGAAGTTTGGATCTAATGAAACTTGTCGTTCTTATCTTTTAATCAAACTCTCCTTTTTGGAATATATCAAATGCTCCACTATTTCTTAAGGAAATAACTAGTTATGAGTCTCACTAACATTAGTCATTGAAGAGAGTAAATGATATTTTCTGAAACATTAATTTTTGTTTCAATATTGATTCTTATTTAGAATATATCTTACAATGTAGTGATACTAAATATTAATATCAAAATACCTTATTCACATTTAAATTTTAATATTTTTAGCATTTCAATCATTATTTGAAGAATTTCTTACTGCAGTATGTCACATTTATACTTAAATATTTTGTGCAGGGTAGGTACTTAGTAAATATTTGAGCAAAGAGTGGATACGTTTGATGTGAATAAATTTGTGAATTCTCATTATGGAGATGCCAATATTAGAGCGAAAAAGAAATTAAATAATCGATTGAGATCCAAACAGCAGGTCGCTGGAGTCCAGAAATCCTTCTTTCCATCCTGTGGCTTCTCCACTATCTAATGCAGAGGCAGGTGGAATGAACTGGTACAAAGTCAAAATTACCTGAGTGTTCATATTAGGAGAGTACAGCTTTGGGTGACTCCCCCAGGATACTGCCCTAATATAGCAATGACAGCCAGAATGTTCACACATTTCATCATTCAAAATGTTAAATATCTGCAAATGTTCTTGATTGCAGCTTCACCAATTCTCATATGTGAGTTTTACCAATGAAGTGACTACCTTTCCTAACTAGAGAGAAAAAAATGAAAAAAAAACAAGAAAGCCAGGAAGTTAACTAGGGAGTAGATACCTGATCCAGAGAGTTTGAAAATGGAGAATGTGAGGTGAGGTTGGGTAAGGTGTCTGGGTCCCAAAGAGAAGTGTGAGACTGAACAAAGGGGAAATAAGTCGAAGGCCTGTTTTCAACGTGGGGTGTTTCAGCATCTCAACATTGCACCTTGTAAACTAAGACTTGATCCTTCAACTGGATTGTTTTACTCATATATGCGTTTCACTATGCTTAAGAACAATAATTACCACTTTGAGCCATTATAGTATGTCAGACACTGTGCTAGATGAATGCTTTACATCTTTTTTAAAATTAAATTTCCAAACAAAATGAAAGTAGAGAGATTAATGAACCCCCATATACCCATCGCCCATACTGAACAAGTATATTACCTCATTTAATTCTCACCTCCACCCTATGAGGTATTACTAACCCCATTTGACAGTTGGGAACCAGGCTCAGAAATTAAGCAGCTCAAGTCACCCAGATACTAAGTGGCGGAGCCAGGATTCAGGGGCCCCGACTCCAAAGCCCCTGTATCCTCCTGCGCACATTCTTCTACACCGTCTCCTTCTACGACTCACTGAAAAATGTAGACGGAAAATGCCTTCCCTGTGACAAAGCCCTCTGTTTCTCCGCTCCCAGGTCGTGTAGGGCATGGAGCTGGAAAACTATGAACAGCCGGTGGTTCTGAGGGAGGTCAACCGCCGCCGGCGCCGGAGGATGAAGCCGCGCAGCTCTGCGGCCAGCCTGTCCTCCATGGAGCTCATCCCCATCGAGTTCGTGCTGCCCACCAGCCAGCGCAACAGCAAGACCCCCGAAACGGCGCTGCTGCACGTGGCTGGCCACGGCAACGTGGAGCAGATGAAGGCCCAGGTGTGGCTGCGCGCGCTGGAGACGAGCGTGGCGGCGGACTTCTACCACCGGCTCGGCCCGGACCACTTCCTCCTGCTCTACCAGAAGAAGGGGCAGTGGTACGAGATCTACGACAAGTACCAGGTGGTGCAGACGCTGGACTGCCTGCGCTACTGGAAGATGGTGCACAGGAGCCCGGGCCAGATCCACGTGGTGCAGCGCTGCGCGCCCTCGGAGGAGACGCTGGCCTTCCAGCACCAGCTCACCGCCCTGATTGGCTACGATGTCACCGATGTCAGCAACGTGCACGACGACGAGCTCGAGTTTACGCGCCGCCGCCTGGTCACCCCGCGCATGGCCGAGGTGGCCGGCCGTGACCCCAAGCTCTACGCCATGCACCCCTGGGTGACGTCCAAGCCCCTCCCGGAGTACCTGTTGAAGAAGATTACCAACAACTGCATCTTCATTATCATTCATCGCAGCACCACCAGCCAGACCATCAAGGTCTCAGCTGATGACACCCCAGGCACCATCCTCCAGAGCTTCTTCACCAAGATGGCCAAGAAGAAGTCTCTGATGGATATCCCGGAAAGCCAAAATGAACAGGACTTTGTGCTGCGTGTCTGTGGCCGGGATGAGTACCTGGTGGGTGAAACGCCCATCAAAAACTTCCAGTGGGTGAGGCATTGCCTCAAGAATGGGGAGGAGATTCACCTGGTGCTTGACACGCCTCCCGACCCAGCCCTGGACCAGGTGAGGAAAGAAGAGTGGCCGCTGGTGGATGACTGCACGGGAGTCACCGGCTACCATGAGCAGCTAACCATCCACGGGAAGGACCATGAGAGTGTGTTCACTGTCTCCCTGTGGGACTGTGACCGGAAGTTCAGGGTCAAAATCAGAGGCATCGATATCCCTGTCCTGCCCCGGAACGCTGACCTGACGGTTTTTGTGGAAGCAAATATCCAGCATGGGCAGCAAGTCCTTTGCCAGAGGAGAACCAGCCCCAAACCCTTCACAGAGGAGGTGCTCTGGAATGTGTGGCTTGAGTTCAGTATCAAAATCAAAGACTTACCCAAAGGGGCTCTACTGAACCTCCAGATCTACTGCGGCAAAGCTCCCGCGCTGTCTGGCAAGGCCTCTGCAGAGACTTCCAGTTCTGAGTCCAAAGGCAAAGTTCAGCTACTCTATTATGTGAACCTGCTGTTGATAGACCACCGGTTCCTCCTGCGCCATGGGGAATACGTGCTCCACATGTGGCAGATATCCGGGAAGGGAGAAGATCAAGGGAGCTTCAATGCTGACAAACTCACGTCTGCAACCAACCCAGACAAGGAGAACTCAATGTCCATCTCCATTCTGCTGGACAATTACTGTCACCCAATAGCATTGCCTAAGCATCAGCCCACCCCTGACCCCGAAGGGGACCGGGTTCGAGCCGAAATGCCCAACCAGCTTCGGAAGCAACTGGAGGCGATCATAGCCACTGATCCACTTAACCCTCTCACAGCAGAAGACAAAGAATTGCTGTGGCATTTCAGATATGAAAGCCTTAAGCATCCAAAAGCATATCCTAAGCTTTTTAGCTCAGTGAAATGGGGACAGCAAGAAATTGTGGCCAAAACATATCAGTTGTTAGCCAGAAGGGAGGTATGGGATCAAAGTGCTTTGGATGTTGGGTTAACAATGCAACTCCTGGACTGCAACTTTTCAGATGAAAATGTAAGAGCCATTGCAGTTCAGAAACTGGAGAGCTTGGAGGATGATGATGTTCTGCATTACCTGCTACAGCTGGTTCAGGTAGGGGATGCTGTGTTATCAACAGAGCGCTCTTCTCAAGAAATTTATTTGCATGTGCACAGGCATCCCATTCAGTTGTGATCAAATGCCCATTGTCCAGAGCCTCATGATCAGTCATAGTAGATCTGATGAAGCCACCTTAAAAAGTAGTCAGCTGTTCCATTTACCTTTTTATTGTCTTTGAGGGTTTGCCGACAAGCATTTTGAAGACATTGATATTTCCACTTAGGAGAACCAGCCCTGTGGGGAATACTTTGTTCTCATTTACTATATTGATGATAGATTCGACTTATTGAATGCTCCCTTGTGCCAAGGGTCCAAGTGATTTGCATGCTCTTCTTGTATTATCACATTTAACTCTCCCAACAACTATGATGGAGCTCAAATTAATATTTACATTTTATATATAAGGAAACAGGCGCAGAGAGGCTAAATAATGTGCCCAAGATCACATACTTTGAAAGACCGGAATTCACACCCAGGAGGTCTAACTCCAAGCCCTGTTGTTTTCACTGACTCCCAATATCCTGCATCAATCCTGTGTCAGGACAATGTGTCTTAGCGAGAAAAGGTCATACTCTCTGATTGTGTCTATCACAATTCATAGAATAATATTTCATATTTGGATGGGACCTTGAAAGGCCCTCTCTTTAGACAGGTCCAGTACTGTGCTTCCACTCCTGTTCTCATACCTTCCCTTGGGCCCCAGAGAAGCTAAATCATTTGCCTAAGGGTTTCATAGGAAGTTAAAGAAAGGAGGAACACTTGTATCCACTATAGCCGTTCTCAAATTATATTGTGCTGCTTGACAAGGAAGAGGAAGTCAAAGAATTGGAATAGAAATGCTATTTTAGAGTGCAGACGTGTTCATTCATTAATTCAACATGTGCTGAGTGCTTCCCCTGTTTTGGAAGCTGGATATAGAGCAGCGATCAAAACAGAGCCCCTCTCTGCCCTCGTGCAGCTTGTGGTGTGTGGAGAAGACTGACATTAAACGAGTACATACACAAGCAGATATTTAAAACGAATGGGACAGATGCTTTGGTGAATAACCGCAGAGTATTATGAGAAAATAGTCAGGGGTCCTAGGGACACTTAATTTAGACCGAAGAAGCCAGAGACAGTTCTGAGTAGGTGATGTTTGACCTGAGATCGTAAAGATTAGCCAGGCTAAGTGTTAGACACTGAACTCTCTAATCATTGTCTACATTTACAGGAAGTCCTTGGAGTTTTCTGACGAGCATTTTGAATACTCCCAACTTTAACTCTGAATCTTCACCTTTCCATTAGGCAGATATATGAAACATTACATTTGGCCTTTGCCTTCATCTATCAAATATATCGAATATTTTTCTCTGCCCACAAGTTCAGATACTGGCATAACACTAATGAAAATGTTAGAATAATCAAAGTATGTTCAGTTTTCTAGCTTTCCATAACAAGAAGAACATAAAACCAATATGCATGAGATCTGCTCCAAGTCCCAAGGCTACCATGAATTATGTTACATTGTTATTTTCACAGTAAACTTTGCAGAATTGGAAAATGAATAGTGTTCTTGGAAATGTTTAAATGAAAGAGGTCAATAAGTAATATTAACATTGAATTTGTGGTCATAAATTTGAAGAAGAGTAGTCATTTGTAAAACTATTTGAGACATTTTCAGATATGGCCAAATGACTCATCCTGATTAAAATGGTCTCCTAGTTGAGATCTGCATTGTCTTTACAGAAGTGAAACACAAAGAGGGTCAAAAAGATTCACGTTTGGGTTAGAAACTCAAAACATTTCTGAAGTGAGTACTGGTGGCGAAATAACCACATTCTCAGAATTAAGATCTCAGCTGCAGCTACAATGGCACCTATTTGACCACACCCTGGAAAGTATGGGGATAATCGAAATATTATCAAGTCAGGATGGATCATTTCCAAATTGGAAAACCCGAGTAACAATTGGAAATCATATCCAAAAGCCCCCAGGCCCTAAAACATAAAGTGGAATGGGAGTTTCTCATGTTCCTTGGGGAAAAGGATAGACCATGTCTATCTATAAAGGAAATAACTCTGAGCTACTTAATTTTAGGCTGCTCTTTATGCTTATACATGACATCTACCCTATAACTTTATATATGCATCTATAATAATCAAACAATATTTATTAGTCTTGCTGCTTTTAAAATTATGAACTATTGCAGACTTACAGGAAAGTACAGAAGATGATATAACAGATCTCCATGCACCCACCAGGATTTAATTATTTTTTACATTTTATTGGTTCTTTTTCTTCGGAGTTGTCACCTAAGTCAATATCTCTATATTAGCTAAGTGATATGAAAACTGCTAAACACTACTAAAGCTGAAGAAGCAGATAAACTAAGAGATTTTCAGACACAAAGCTCTGTATACCCCACAGCATGGCAGGGAGCAGCCATGGCTCTGTGTGGATTGATCCAGGCTTGCTGTTTCCTTGCAGTAAGAACCTGTGGGGCAGCTCCGTGACTTGCCAGTAAGATGCCAAACGCACACCTTGAGCAGAAGACAAGCTATAGGATTTTAGGATCTTCATATCTAACGAATATTTTTCTCCTTACATGTACTAAATCTCCGTGTTTATTTTCTTTCCAACAACCTCTCTTACCTTCCACTTTTATACATTTTTTATAGCCATCTCCATCTTTCCCTTCTATCCTTCCAATAAATCAAGTAAGCCCTTCATGGGAGCAAACGCCTCGCCTCTGCACCTGTGAAGTTGTCAAAAGCACATGACTGGGAGCCGAGAGTTCTGGCCTCTAATCCCTGTCTTTAAGCAAGTGGTTCACTCTGGCCCGAAGTATCCTCGAAAAAAGGATTGAACTTAAGTGACTGGTAGGATTCTCATCACCCAGCTGTAAAAACCCCCTAAAGCATAGCACCCGTTTTTCTCCAGAATGCAGTCCTACAAATGCCAATGTGTTCTTCCTTTAGGCTGTGAAGTTTGAACCATACCATGACAGTGCCCTTGTCAGATTTCTGCTGAAGCGTGGTTTACGAGTAAGTACTTCCATTTTGATAATAGCGTGACATTTCAAAAGTCATCTAGAATTGGGTAATGGATCCAGAGCATTAGTCATAATAATTGCAACCTTCTTGTTCCCACCCTCAGAACAAAAGAATTGGTCACTTCTTGTTTTGGTTCTTGAGAAGTGAGATAGCCCAGTCCAGGCACTATCAGCAGAGGTTCGCTGTGATCCTGGAAGCCTACCTGAGGGGCTGTGGCATGGCCATGCTGCACGACTTTGCCCAACAAGTCCGAGTAATTGAGATGTTACAAAAGGTCACCATTGACATTAAATCGCTCTCAGCTGAAAAGTATGACGTCAGTTCCCAAGGTACAGTGCTACGTTTCCAGGTTCTCTTTCCAAATGCCTGCATCTCCAAATGCCATCGTCCTTGTGATTCTTCTTCCTTCTGGAAGGCCAGTTGTACCTTCCTAAAGGCAGCCAAGAACAAATTTTTTAATCTTCTGTCTCCATGGAGTAAGCAAATTTAAAGTTCTCCCTTTACAACTTAATATTTTTTTAAAAAACTATATATATATTCTAATGATGAATCTATGATACTAGATATTAAACTTTTTGAAAAATTAAAAAGTATTATGCAGATGTAAGATGTATTTTTAGAACAACTGTGCACACACACAAAAAGATGTTATTTCCAAATATTTACATTTTTCTCCCCGTCTTTCAATATATGCATATAATTTTCAAATTTTCAGTCTTTTAAAGTGAAATTATTGAGAAGCTATTTTAAGCTTTGTGTATATATATATCTTCATATATAGATATATATACTCTATGTATAAATATATACATATATATCAGAATACTTTATGTTAAAATACGTATCATCTCCTCTCTGAAGTCATTTCCGATGCATATAGTCTTCTTATCCCTAAGAAATCCTGTCCCTGTCCTAGGAAAATTAATCATTCTTTCTCTGTATTCCCATAGGTTTAATCATTCTTTCTCTGTATTCCCATAGGTTTGCGTTGACACTGCATTAAATTATACTCATTAACACATCTTTCTGGTCTGGTAAACTGCATGAGCCTTGAATACCTTTCATGTTTGTATACCTAGACCTAGCACTATGGTTCATAATGGACTCTCACTAACATACTCAGCCAATATTTTCAACTTCTGAATATTTTGAATTTCCACTTTTTCCCTTTGATTCTTTTCCAATGCACCAATTATGCTCTTTCCTAAAAAGAATAATGGTAATAATAATCTTACTTTTATTTTTATTGTAAGAAAGGGAAACATTTGTACTGGCCTCCTGTCTGTTATCCAGGGAGTAATTTTTTGTATTTTGCCTTTAGAATTTTGAGGCTGTGACAGTGTGTCTACACAACTTAACTTCCTCTTTTGAAAAGAATTTACAGAACCCTAACCGAATTCCATTTAATATGGTCTTCAAATGTCTGTTCCCCAAGTCAGATGGCAGTTTAAAGTTTCACATGCTGGAAAGAAAACTAGAGTACCAATTCCTTATCATTATCCTTAAAACATCCTCCTCTACCTGATTGTCTTGGTATCCCACATATATTCACATATTTCTGTCCCCTGTTGTGGTATGTGGACATGGTTATATTGCTCACAGTAAGCCTGACTTATCTTGCCACCTCGAATGGTTAGTTCGTCAAACACAGAAACCTTTTCTCCTCCACACCAGACCAAATGTATAGAACATTGTGAATAGACAACTGCCTCAGGAAATATTCTAGATAATATTGATAATTTCTTGAACTCACATAACTCTTGTGTGCTTTTGACAATTACAGTTATTTCACAACTTAAGCAAAAGCTTGAAAACCTACAGAATTTGAATCTCCCCAAAAGCTTTAGGGTTCCATATGACCCTGGGCTGAAGGCAGGAGCACTGGTGGTAAGTATCACCCTGATGTCTGCACGTGGTGTCTGTGTCTTGAAAATGTCCCTGCATGCTTTACAGGGCCTAGTAGATAAAAGCTAATGTTTGTGTAGAGACAGGGAAGCTGGTAAGTCCCTGGTCAGCCTCTATCGAGCCCTTCTCTCACCTCATACTAAAAACCTCCACACCGAGCAATCTCCCATCCATTTTATTTTAAATCAGCTTTCTTGAAGAATCATTTACATACAATAAAATTTGTCCATTTTAAGCGTACAGTTCAATGAGTTTTGACCAATGTCTATAACCCTATAATCACCACCACAATCAAGATATAGAACATTTCCAGAGAAATGTTATGGAAAGAGCTCTTTCATATCCCTCTGTAGTTAGTCCTTTCCTCCTTCTGTCTCCCATCCCAGACTACAGATCTGCTTTCTATCATGTAATTTTGCCTTTTCTATAATTTCATAAAGTGGAATCATACAGTATATAGTTGTTGTATCTGGATTCTTTTACTTAGCATAATGCTTTTAAGATTCATCCATGTTGCTGTGTGTATCAGTAGGCTGTTCCTTTTTATGACTGAGTAGTATTCTCTTGTATGGATACACCACAATTTGTTTTCCATTCACCTTTTGAGTAAATATTTAACAGTGAACTAGTTGGGTCAGATAGTGTGTGTCTAATTTTGTAAGATACTGCCAAACTGTTTTTCCAAATTGACCGTACCATTTTCTATTCCCACCAGCAATGTACGCGAGTTCCAATTGTTCCACATCTT
The DNA here is from genome assembly GCF_020826845.1 of Diceros bicornis minor. Lineage (NCBI taxonomy): Eukaryota > Metazoa > Chordata > Mammalia > Perissodactyla > Rhinocerotidae > Diceros > Diceros bicornis. The sequence continues at coordinate 11,531,657 of NC_080742.1, read as the reverse complement.
AACCTTAACACTTGTTATCATCAGTCTTTTTAATTGTAGCCATTCAAATGAATGTGAAGTGGTTTCTCACTGTTGTTTTTATTTGCATTTCCCTAATTATGTTGAGCGTCTTTTCAAGTGCTTATTTTCCATCTTCTTTTTGAGAAGTTTCTATTCACGTCTTCTGTTCATTTTTAATGTGGGTTGCCTTCTTATTATTTATATATTCTGGCTAGAAATTCTTTATTGGGTATACATTTTATAAATATTTTCTCCCAGTCTGTGGCTTGCCTTTTCATTTTCTTATTAGTGTATTTCAAAGAGCAGAAGGTTTTAATTTTAAGTCCAATTTATCACCTTTTCTTTTATGATTCCTGCATTTTGTGCCTTAAGAAATATTTGCTTAATCCAGTGATTCTTAACCAGGGGTGAACCCCACCCCCTCTACCAAGGGACATTTGGTAATGTCTGGAGACATTTTTGATTGTTACAGCTGGGAGAATGTTACCAGAATCTAGTGGGTAGAGGCCGGGAATGCTGCTAAATATCCTACAATGCACAGGATCACCCCCCCCAAAAGAAAAAATTATCCAGCCAGAAATGTCAATAGTGCCAAAGTTGGGAAATACTGCCTAATTCAATGTGACAAATACTTTTTATAGAAGTTTTACAGTTTTAACTCTTAACACTTTAAGTCTTTTTTCCATTCTGAGTTAATATTTGTGTATGGTGTGAGGTAAAGATCAGGTTTCATTTTTTTATCTCAATATCCAACTTTTCCAGCAGCATTTGTTGAAAAGATTGTCCTTTTCTTGTTGAAATGCCTTGGTACTTTTGTCAAATATGAACTGACCATATATATGTGGGTCTATATCTAGATTCTCTATTCCATGCCATTGATCTAAGTGTCTATCCTTACATCAATACCACACTCCCTTGATTTCATTCAAATAATAAACCACTTCACATGTGGGTCAGAATCTTCCAACAGTATACTTCCATTAACCTCCTCTCATCTTTTATACTATTTTTGTCATGCCTTTAACTTCTACATATGTTATAAACCTAATACATTGTTACTATTTTTGCTTGAAACAGTTAAAAATAGATTTAACAGATTTAATAGATTAAACTTTTTTTTTATATTTACCCACACATTTACCATTTTGGGTACTCTTCATTGCTTTCCATAGGTCATATTTCCATACGGCATCATTTTCCTTCAGCCTTTAATATTTTTTATAGTGCAAGTCTTCTGGCAAGAAATTCTTTCAGCTTTGGTGTGTCTGAAAAAGTCTTTATTCCACCTTCATTTTTGAAAAATATTTCCCCTGGGTAGAAGGGAAAGTTCGTCTCTTCATGTTTAATTTTATATACAATTATCCATAAACTGGCCCTATAGCAAAAGCACACACTATCCACTGTCCTTATCCAGTTAGAGATCTGTAGGAATAATGATATATTAATACGGCTTCAAATTGTGTTTGCTTTTTTTAAAGCCACATCACATTTTTGATCCATGGTGAATTTGCTTTTGGCTAAAACTCGTAAGATATTTGATTTTGAAGCGAGTGGCTGCTAAGCCACATCTCCCCCCCCTGGAATTTATTTAGATGGATGGGAGTTTTTTTTGGAGAAGGGTGGCATTGTACCTGAATACTAGATTTCCATTTATTGCTGTTAAATTTCATCTTGTTAGATTTGGCCTTTTGCATCTGATTCTGCAATAATGGTTTTTATTATTATCTGTGGTAGCAGTAGAACTGTTTTTTTCAAATTAAATCTTAGAGGGAGGCCAAATATATAAACAAATAACAGCAAAGTTGCTCTGTAGTAAAGGGGACATGGGAGTACCAGAGTCCTATGGGAGTGGGGCATGCAGAGGATGGGATCTGCCATGCCTCTTAGGCACCTTCACAGACTCTTAGAGCTCCCTGGAACACACTTTGAGAACCACTGGTTTAAGTGTTGTAAATTAATCTCTTTAGTATTTTTAGATTTGGTGAGAATACTTTTTGTGTTTTTTACCCAAACCATTGGAAATCATTTTCCAACTAGGACTTTGTCCTGGTTGTTTATGGTGATGCTTTGCAAGAGGATGTGTGTCTCCACAATGTGTATTCATTTGTGTGTAGGAAACATGTGACTGTTTCCTTACAGATTGAAAAATGTAAAGTGATGGCCTCCAAGAAAAAGCCCCTGTGGCTTGAGTTTAAATGTGCCGACCCTACAGCTCTATCAAATGAAACAATTGGAATTATCTTTAAACATGGTGATGATCTGCGCCAAGACATGCTTATTTTACAGGTATGCTACTATTAAGGAATTTTTTTTTCCATTATCTGAAAAAAGCAATTCTGTATTAGATCTAAAAAATGCCTTCTACTGACTCTATTCCCATTCTCCGTTTTGTATGATGAACAGTGATCAAAGATTACATAATAGAGAGTTTTCACTGGGGGAATGTGGCTGTGGAATATTAGATTTGCGATCTAGTGACCATCACGGTTCTGTCCATTCCCCAGAAGATGCATATCCAACATTCCCAAATAGCCAGACATACTTCAAGCTTCACCTAACCTCCTTTTTATACACCCCATTCCTAGTATGGTAACATAGAATAGAGACATATTTACCCCCTAGCGTCCACTTTATTCATATTCACAGACATAGTTACATACCCACAGGTGCTCTCCTTAGACACATCACCTTTGATACACATCCACATACACAAACTCAAGTGAATGATTTGATAGGAAGGAGAGAAAAGATGCACAGGTAGGCGATTAGAGAAATCATGCAGTTAAATAACAACAGTGAATAGATTATTAGAGCAGAAGGCAAATGGTGACGGTATCAATGTTAATCATTTTCACATTTCCTAATATTTCCGGATAAACTTCAGCTTTGCAAATCCATAAAGTAATATTCTCCATATTCTAGTTGTTCAACACGGTAGAGGTAACATAATTTCTAATACTTAATGTGATTTATTTAAAATGGGCAAACCACATTGATTTAAATGTAGCCTATTTAAAAACTGGTCATGTTTTCAATTCTCTCTCGGTTTCTGTTTTTACTTATTTCTAACATGGAAACAATAATACCCTTCGCTCTCTTTTCAAGAATTGCATGTGTACTGTCCTGGAAGTACTTTAAAAAAAGAAAGAAGAAGACATCTTTCCAATCTTTTGAAAGTTTATTAAATTTCCAATAAATCTGTAGAATCTTTTGAATTATTCAAAGAAGGGCACTTCAAAAACACAACACATCACGGTTCTTCCTCTCATTTTAAGGGACAGTTGGCGCTTGCCCGTTATGTACTTTGTTTTGTTGTTCAGGCACTTTGCATAGCAGGTCAGGGCAAGTTTTTAAGCTCTCTAAGCCTTAGTCTCTTCACCTGCTGAGTGGGAATAATACTCCTATCCACACTATAGGGGGAATGCAAAGGATCAACATAAAAGAGCACCCAGTAAGTGTGAACTATCATTGTCATCATTGTTATTGTTGCCTTGGTTGTAGCCCAAGAGTGCCTTATGGATAAAAATTTATAAGGATCTTAGAATGGAACTTTTTTTTATTGTGGTAAAATATACATAACCAGAGTGGAATATTTGAATAGATGAGTCATGGCTAAAACCTACCCCAGAATAAATCCATTTATCCTCCTCCCCAACATACATCTCAGGGACCAAAATTAACAGGCTCCCAAGGAAGAGAAACTTTAGAGTACCAGGTTGATAAATAAAAGTATAGTTGTTACTTATATATTTTATGTTTACTTGTATATTTTGTTTTACCAGATTAGATTGTTGTTTCTTTTAAGGGAGAAGAAAAATACATATTTATAATGGAAACGTTCTTGTGTTTTGATGCCCAGATTCTACGAATCATGGAGTCTATTTGGGAGACTGAATCCTTGGATCTGTGCCTCCTGCCATATGGTTGCATTTCAACTGGTGACAAAATAGGTATATGGTTACCTCAGGAGATGAATATACCACTCAGCTAGTTTTAAAGGATCCTAATTCCTTCAGTGTAGGCATTTAATAACTCAAGTTACAATCATAATCCATATAACAAGGAAGAAAATGTTCCAAGGCTGGTGAATGTGACTCTCCATTTAATACGGATATGTAGAGAATCCATGAATGCATGATTCAAATCCTTGTGACTATACATGGAAATGATTTTAGTAAGAACTTGTTCTCTCCTCTTGACTTCTCCACCTCTAGACTTTAACTCGTTTCATTGCACATTAAACTTCTCTCTCACAAATAACATTTAAAAATAGACGGAAAGATCTGTCACTGATTTTAATATCCTAGAATTATCAAAGCTATTACATACTCTACTCTTAGGTGCTTTTACAGACATTTCACATTTAATTTCAATCAAACATTTTTATTCAAGTTTCCGATTTGAGAACTGTACAAAACCATTTATATTTGACCCTGTAATTTAAAAAAGGAATAAGCACAGGTTGCCGAGTGAGGAAGGATGTACTCAGCACAGAAATGCTTTTACTTAGTACCTTTCAAAACCCACCCTTTCCTCTTCATTCAGGGATATTGAAAGGATGTCCCCCACAACTTCCATATCCTCCTCCTTTTCTTTCTCTTCCTCCTAAGAAAACCAATAGCATGAACCCAGAAAATAGCCCTCTGGTTGAAAAAGCCCTCTGCCCTCCACTCAACAAAGACATAGCCACTCCTCCCCTGGGCCAGGCACGAGGCCCCACTGTACATCAAACTCTGTGCATCCTTCTGTAGGAATGATCGAGATCGTGAAAGATGCCACAACAATTGCCAAAATTCAGCAAAGCACAGTGGGCAACACAGGAGCATTTAAAGACGAAGTCCTGAATCACTGGCTCAAGGAAAAATGCCCTCTTGAAGAAAAGGTGAGCTCCTGCTTTCCCCTACTCTGAAGACTCCTGACAAGTTGTCAATTATATAGCAATAGTGGTTTCACCTTTTTAAAGGCTCTACCAATGGCATGAGCCTTCTGACAGGTTGTTGAAGTCCTTCACTTGTCAGCTCGCAGGGGCTTTGAGTGCTTTCCTGTGGCGACACAGCAGATCTGTGTCAAACAGAGGCGCTCAGTCCAGAACTCCATGAGCATTTGCTTCTCCTTTGATTATCAGGCATGCTTTGCATAAAATTTGGTTCTGTGCAATAATTCGTTAGCACTTTTTATGACGATCTATTTTTGTTGTTCAGCAGAAAAATTTACTTACCATGTGTAAATTCTTTCCTACCTGGGAAACACCACATACCCTATAAAGTAATTTATAATTTACCACTGCACTCTAATCTAAATGGTAAATTATGGATGCTGAAAATGTCAGTTCCTCTGAGGTACATATGCCGAATCCTTCACAAGCTATGTGGTTGAGCTATTTGGCTGCCGTTTCAAGTTCTGTTGCACAGGATTAGCACTTCTCATTTGCATGATTAGCAGCCTTTTGGGGAGGAAATATAATTAGTAGCATTTATTAGTCTGTTATACGTGTGTATTTGTGAACCCATGCATACTGTAAGTGGTGACAAGCAAAACATGTTCGCCAATGAAGGTGAAATTATTATGGGTTCTGTAAAGTCGCTGGCAAGTGATGCATAGAGAGGAAGTGAACTTTTGATTAAATTACTGTTGCCCTTTGACTCTTGTTTCCTCCTCGTGCTATTGTGATTCATTGAATCTTCACCTAAAATATAAGTAGAGCAACGAGAAAGTTGGCACTTAATAGATTTAACATTAATGAAATCAGGCACAACTAACTTGCTCTCTGAAAATGAGTTCCCAAAATAGTGTCTTCTTGGAAGTAGTTTGTAATAAATTCATGCTGCTCTTTATAGTTAGAACACAACTAATATTCAGATGCATTTTAATTAGTTTCAGGCAGCAGTGGAGAGATTTGTTTATTCCTGTGCTGGCTACTGTGTGGCAACCTTTGTTCTTGGAATAGGCGACAGGCACAATGACAATATTATGATCACAGAGATGGGTGAGTTTATTTATTGTAGAGTAATTTTTTTGCATTGTGGTAAAATATACATAACATAAAATTTATCATTTTAACCAGTTTTAAGTGTATAGATTAGTGGCATTAAGTATATTCACGTTGTTGTGCAACCATCACCACCATCCACCTCCACAACTTTTTTGTCTTCCCCAACTGAGACCCTGTGCCCATTGAACACTAACTCCCCCTTGCCCCTGACCCCCAGCACAGAGTAGTTTTTAAGTGGAGTTCAAGGTTGGAGCACATATCTAGCAGTCATTATTGTGTAGGGACACAGATGCTGTTATCACCCTAGAGAGGACCCAGGAGTGAGTAATGGAAGAAGATGCAGGAAATGAGACTTAGGAAGGAAAAGTCAGAGAATAGCTAGAAAGCTAGGATAGAATCGTATCCCAGAAGTTAGAGAAGGTGGGAGTGATCAACAGTGTCAGATGTGCAGAGAAGCAACAAAAAGAACTCACAGATCCTTAAATCCAAAGTGCTGTGCCTTCCTAATCTACCCCTCCTCACTGGTTCACTGTCCACTCTGACAGTGGTCAGCATTGGCCATGTTGCCATGAAATTTTTCTCTGAGAAATATGGACCAATTTAAGAGTAGAGTCTAGAAAAAGCACCATATTGAGGTAAATTGCTTAGTCTCTGTGAGAATCAAAAGAGATAATGCATTTATGGACCACACATATGAGAAAGGGCTATTTGAATGAGAAGAGATGATAGTAACTATGGTGGTGATGGTGACAGTGGTAGAAATTGACCCAAAGGAGACTCAGAATGGTTTATTTCTATCGTGCTAATCAAAAGTAGAAGGTGAGTGCTTCTGCCCCAAGAAAAAGTGAAACATAGTCTGTCCTGAGTTACATAAAGGGCATAAGAGAGTCTTGGGCATAACGATGACATATTAGCCAGAGAGTTTTGATTTTTATTTCTAAGAATAATTCTGAGATGAGAATTTTTTAATGGCATTTGACTGTCATTTAAAGAAGACCGGAAGAATATCAAAAACACGTTTGGTTCAAAGGGTGCTTTGTGGCTACTACAGCACACACCTGCTAAGACAAAAATATCACAAGCTGATAAAACAGTGTAAAAATAGCTCTCTCACCCAAGATAGTTCATTTTCAGGCAACTTAAAAAAATATTTCAAGAAATAAACCAGAGTGTCGTTACAAGCACTTATGCCAGTATAATGATGTCAAACATTTTCTTCTTTTAAGGAAATCTATTTCATATTGACTTTGGGCACATTCTTGGGAATTACAAAAGTTTCCTGGGCATTAATAAAGAGAGAGTGCCATTTGTGCTAACCCCAGACTTCCTGTTTGTGATGGGAACTTCTGGAAAGAAGACAAGCCTACACTTCCAGAAATTTCAGGTAATTGGCCTCCCTCTTCATCGCCTACTGTGAACACCAGCCAGATGGTCCCTGAAGCGCACAGCAGCCCTCACCTGTCGCTCCACTTTGAGGCTCCTCTCACCTCTGCCCACCCCCTTCTGGCATGACCACCCCTACCTTCTCCCCATCTCCTCTATTCCTTCCCCAAGTGCAAATGACGTTTCTAAGTAATCTTCCCACCTAAAACCCAATAGCAAGTAAAAGCATTCCATAATCCGTGGGATGGCAAATACAGAACACGTGGATGACGCTGGTACTGAAGAGAGGGGTTTAAGGAAGAGTGCCTGGCCAGCAGGTGTTAGCCTTTGAATATTTATCTATTCAAGATATCACCTGGGAGATCCAAATTTTACATATATTTTTTAGGACTCTCAAACGATTGTGAGCTTCTCTTGATTTTTGCTACAGGTGTAGCAAAATTATCAAATTACTAACACAGGGAATTCTTGCTGCACCACTGCATGCTTGTCTCATTTTTGTAAAGGATAGTCCCTTCTCTCGTTTGGAATCTTGTCAACTTGACTACGGGTTCTACAAAGAGCTCCGGCTTGTAAGCAGGCTCCGACATGGCCTACCCATCTCCCTGGGAATGTTCACATTCTGCATTCTTTTTCATTCCTTCCTGGTCTACATCCACTTTGACTATCAAATTTCAAATACCCAAGGAGTAAAATTTTCACACTTGCAAATTTAATAACTCTGAGTGACTATAACTCAGAAAAGTTGTAACTACTGTAATTTACTTATTTTATAGCCATATAAACACAAAACTGTGGCAAGAGTGATTCCTTTTCATGTACGTTTGCCCTGGGTTCCCTTTCAATAGCCCCTCCCTTAGTGCCTCTTCAGCATGGTTTGATTTGCACTCAGTATTTCAGGAGCGAGTCTTTTTCCTAAGGCCCCTCTTGAGTCCCATCTTATCCTTGCGAGATGACACGGGCCTTGAAGTTCAGTGGAACAGGAACTAGGATGTATTGTTTTGAAACCTGCCGTTCTTATTTGTTCTCCTGGCTGGTTTTCGATTTGGTGATTACAGGACTTGCCCTCCCACAGGTCCAGCAGTGTAGTCAGAGAAACCGAGATCTCTGTGGCCAGATGGTCTGAGGATTTTTAATGTGTGTTTTTCTGTGTAAACTCAACTGGGTTTCAGACTGTTTCCAGGGATTTGACACATTTCAGTCCTGTTTTTCTTTAAAGTTAAAAATCTCATGTTTTGACAACTTCCTGGAAGAGAAAAATGGTTCGACAAAAAAAAAGAAAGAAAGAAAAAACCTGGAAGAATTTTACCATTTAAAGCGGGGAAAACACTCCATTTTCCTCTCCAGGAGGTGCGCTTCATCTGAGTAGCTTTTTTTTTTTTTAAATAATTTTATTTATTTATTTTTTTCCCCCAAAGCCCCAGTAGATAGTTGTATGTCATAGCTGCATATCCCTCTAGTTGCTGTACGTGGGACGCGGCCTCAGCATGGCCGGAGAAGCGGTGCGTCGGTCTGTGCCCAGGAGCCAAACCAGGGCCGCCAGCAGCGGAGCGCACGCACTCAACCGCCAAGCCACGGCATCTGAGTAGCTTTGAACAAACACAGCAGCAACAGCCCCGTTTATAGAGTGAGACAGATGCAGGAACTTGACCTCACTAACAGTCTCTCCTTGTTTCTGTGTATGTTCTCTTCCTTTTTGCCTGTGGTTTTCTCCAAAACGACTACCCAACTGTCCTGTTGCTGACAACATTCCATAGAGCCTATAGTGCCATGTCACCCTTAAAATCCTAGTAGTACTTCCTCTTTAGTCTTCTTTGTTGTCGTTTTAAGTTTCAAAATATTCTTTAATGAAAAGATTTTGGGTATGGGGAGGCCAAGAAGAGGCTGCCTCCCCCTCAAGACAGCTTCCACCCAAAGCAACAAATCTTCACAGAGAGACCTTGCACAGTCTATCCTCTCGGTCTGGGAGCATTTCTCCATCCTTTGTGACCAAAGCTTGTTTCTAAAGCCGTTAAAACCTCTTTCACTAAAGCGACATCTAGGCAGTGTGCACGACTAAAAACACACCTTTGTACACTTTACTGTACTTATATTTATCTATGTTTTGGAGGATTGGCATACTATGTAAGTGCCTGTGAATATATGCACTTTGAGCCTTAAACCCAGACCCAGCAAGGCATTATGGCTGAAAGGATGGGCTCTGGAGCAGACAAACTTGAGCTTGATCTGGCCTTGTTACATAAGCTGTGTATATGATACAAATTACTTATCCTTGCAGAACCTCTGTTTCCTCATCTGTAAAGTGGAAATACTAAGACCTGCCTCATGTGGCTTTTTTAGGGATTATTTGAATAAAATATGCAGAATGCTTAGCCCAGTGCCTAGACCACAGCAGAAACTCCATGAACAGTAGCCTCCATTGTTATACACCACAATGGGTCTGCAACCTTTGAAAACTTTTTAGTTGAGAAGCCCCCTTTGAAATGAGATCTCAAGTAGGACTGCAGTATATAAAACATGAAAAAGCAGCATTGTTCTGGTTAAAGAGTAGGTGGGGTCCAAGCTTTCCCCGCTCTGCCTCCCTGCCTACCCCCGGTCTGCTCCTCCCCTCCCACCCTCCTCACTCACCACAGGAAAAAAACTGAACACACATACATATATGTATACAATTATACATATGCAGAATTTCTGAAGTTTCAGGCCTGACAAAGATAAGGAGCAAATTTTTTCGTCATTTGACTCAGTCCTTGTGACAATTTTTTTTACATACTGCTAAGCCTTCCAGAAGATTTTCTGTTTCTTAGTTTCATGTTCCCTTTTTGAGACGAAGTGCTTCAGGCTCAGGGAACACATCTCTAAACTCTCTAAATAGCACCTCAGGATCTTGTATAATAAAGCTGCCATTTTTAGGTAACTGGGAAATGTTGTATATATTTACATTTTGAATTAAAGGGGTCCTCATTTCCAGGGAATTGCTAATTTTGACTAGATAAGGTTAATTAATGCATGCAGCACATTTGAATAACCTGTTAGGAAGGGTGGAGAAAAGTTGACCCACTTTTTGTTAAAGATGAGGCGAGCCTTCTCCACGAAGACTTAAAAATATACCTACCTAGTGACCAGAGGAAGGAAGTCAGGGGAACTGAAAGCAGAGAGCACTGTTTTATTCCACCTCTCTCTTCTTTCCAAGGTAGCTAGTGTAGCCTAGGACCATATTCAGAAATTATTTCTAGAACGGGGGAGAGTTCAGGAACAAGCTGTAATGAGACAAAAAGATGAAAAACCAAGGCTTACTATTTGGACCCAAGAATATCTGTTGGCCTCTGGAGCAGCATCCTACACACAGGGTACTAAATAGATATATTTCAATGGTGAAGATTTTGATAAATAAATTCTCCTTAGAAAAATCTCTCCCTTACTGAAGAGAAAAAAGAAAACGATGTTTTACCCACTGGAAATTTATTTTAGAACCACTTTGTTTCAAATTTCACTGAACAATTATAGAACGTATATTACATACAAATACATTTATATCACTGGCAAATGAAACTTGGCTTCGCATTTACCTTTATATAAGAATGTAGGGTTTTTTCCCCCAATTTTAAAAGTAGTAAATGCTTCTTTAAGAAAACAAAAGCCAGCAAAATATTAAAACCATCAGGAGGATATTAAAAAAAAGCATTATCCCGTCTTCCAAAAATAACACTGTCAACATTTTAGTGGTTTCCCTCATTTTATTAAATATTTGGTCTTTTAGAAAGTTGTAAATTAATCAGAATTTGGTTAAAAACTGAATTTAAGAAATAGATACAATGTTGCTTCCTTACTCTAAACTGTTCAGTGGTTTTTGATCGCACTTTGAATAAGATGTAAATATCTAAGTTTGCCCTACCAGGCCCTGTGCCACAGAGCCCTGGCCCCTCCAACCTTACCCCATGGCACTCTCCCTACATTCTGTCACTCGGGTCACAGTGGCCTTCCTCCGCCTCTTTGCTGCCCTTCAGGTCTCAGTTTAAATATCATTCCTCAGAGCAGTCTTCTAAACAAGGCCCCTGGTGTTATTCTTTGCCACAGCCCCTGCATGTTGCCTTCACAGCATCTGTCACCGCGTATAGTGGTCTGCCCTAGTCTGCTCTCTGTCTCTCCCTTTCCAGAGTAAGCTTTGTGCAGCAGGGCCACATCTGACCCGAATCCCGCATTTGGGGCCTGAGAGATAGTAAGCACTCAGTCAGTGTTGGCTGAGTGAAGGAGTGAATGGTGGAGGGGCAGTTCCTTCATGGCGAAGGAGGTAGATGAGACTAGATAACCCCTTGGGTTTCTTCCTTCCCCATAATACATGGTATCCTATGAGTAGCAACTCAGGCACAGATTGACGACAAACTACCATCACATGGACGTTAATAAGCCTTCAAGCTGCAGGTTAAATATCCATACATCCAAAGAGGAAGTAAACCTCATTATGAAATCTAATGTTTAATAAATAATACAAATATGTCAGTGTCATATGGTGCCTATTCACATTTTTGTAGAGACTTCCTTACTGACATAAACATTACATATTTTTCCCAATCACAGCAATAGTCATGCCAAGAGAATAGGACATGCAGTATACGCCCACAGCAGAGAATGCAGTATATACCTATAGTAGAGAATGCAGTATACACCTACAGTACGCGTTCAATATAGGACAGTTTTCAGGGAGTGTGAATGACTTGGCCTTGTATAAACGGGCATTTTGAAGATGTTCTTTGCACACAACAGGCACTCAGCAAATGTGTGCAGATAAAGCTGAAGCAATCAGGGGAGCCACGTCCCATCCTCACACGCACCTCTCTGCAGGCAGTTTGAGTGCACTCAAAAGGTACTTGTCCCTAGATGTCACTCTTTTTTTTTTTTTTTTTTGGTGAGGAAGATCAGCCCTGAGCTAACATCCATGCCAATCCTCCTCCTTTTTTGCTGAGGAAGACCGGCTCTGAGCTACCTAGATGTCACTCTTAAGAAGTGTTTTAGAGGAGAGAAGTCTGGAACCCATTCATTGTGTTGTTTTAATCTAGGATGCCAGTTTTATCAGGCCCTGCCTGGTTTCCACTACTGGCAGTGTTGTCCCCATGCCAGGGCTTACCCAAGCCCCTCAACCTGCCAGCTCAGCCCCGTGCCCGGTCTCTGCCAGAGCCTGATTCAGGTTTTTAGGAACCTTTATTCCAAGTCCGTCTCTGCTGTCGTCTAGTTCTCACCTCAATCACAGGCTGTTTTGACTGCTTCTGCCTCAGTTCCTGCACCAGGGCCCTGCTGTTTACCTGCCTCTGGGACTGGCCCCCGCTCCCACCTGCCATTTGCCTTGCTGGAGACTCAGGTACGGTCCCTAAGCCCAGCCACAGGGACACCAGTACCACAGAGACCTTGCCATCTAACACTCTTCTGCAGACTGCGGCCACTTCACCACTATTCCCCCTTCCTATGCTCTGACTCCCCTTCCTGGGTGGCAGCCCTGCACCTGTCTACACCTATAACTGTCTATACCTGTGACCTGCCAGACTGGGCCTTTTCAGCCTCCTGCTCCATCCTGTTGTAGTCACCAGGCCCTGTTCTTCCATATCCAAGATAGCACCCTAAGTCCACACACACCTATTAAATCCCTACCACATTTCAGGCACTGTGCCTCACATAGAGAAGGCTCAAGTTCTGCCCTTGGCAAGACAAGACAACTTTACAGTGCAGTCCCCTTCAAATATGATTGTTCCCTAATTCCTCCTGATATTAAAGCAATGAATCTTGCCCAAAATCGAACTTGGCTCCTGCACATTAAGCATTTATTCACCATCTATTTGCAGATTGTCCACAGTGTGCCAGACACTGTCCTGGGCGCAAGTGACACAGCAGAGGCCCAGCCCCAGTGCACAGCAGAAGAGATATACACACAGCTTTGTACCAAGGATTTCAACAATGGTTTACAAAGGAAGCGATTAATGCTGCCCAGGGGATAGAAGAGGGCTGTGGAGTGAAGGAAGTGTTTTTATCCAGGCCATAAGGGCTGAGTCCAATTTCATTTTGCCAGGTGGATGCAGAGAGGGGAAGGAACATCCAGGCAGAAAGAATAACTTGAGCAAGGGCGTGAAGTTAGTATTTAGTATCAGTATTTAGGAACAAAAAATGCAATTGTCCGGTATGGATGGAACATAGGTATACATGGAAGTGTGTAGTGGAATTTGAGTCAAGAAAGGAAATTTGGGTCCAGTTTGAAGCAGTGCATGGACTGGATTAGAGGGATAGCGAGCAAAGCAAAGAAGTCATTTGAAGCTTAACCGATTAATCACAAATTACTATAAAAAAAGCCTATTATAGGTCAACAGGGAGATGAGTTTATCTGAGTTGCCCATAATATACTGAGATGATAAAGGATTCCCTCTTAGGATTTGCACATGGTCCACTAACGAGGTCGAGCTCAGCCTCTTCCATCCAAGTCTGCAGACTGCCAGTACTCTACTCTCTCCATTGGAAGATGTCCTCGGAGCAGGGTCCAGCCTCAGCCATTTGTAGAAGTTTGAATGTGTTAGTGTAATATCTCCCCCAGATGCACACTTGCATGAGATTATAGAATTGTTAGGACGTAGATGAGCTTGCTTAATTTTATCACTTTTCTGGAAAAGATATGAACACAAGACTGGAAAGATGGCCTTGGATTGGATTTATGTGTTAATCCACCAACATGCAGTGTCACCCAGTGCCTAAGATATCAGACCCCTTACTTTGAAACATTTATCAAGAATATCCACCCAACTGGCATCATTCTCTCATGTTTAGTTTCCTTTAGAGAATTGTTTTGTCTACCGTAAGAAAATATTATCCAGGACATTATTCACCATGTTACAAAGTGTACTCTTTATAAAGGTCTCTTGTGAAATTTCTATCAGATCTTAGACTCTGGAAAAGCTGTGTTTCTCCTAAACAAATAGTTTACTTAAATATTCTGAACATTGGATGAAGTAACAGATTCAGTTTTCCTTTCGGCCACAGACATATTTGAAGACTGCCCGTAGCAAGTCTGTAGGATTTGTGATGTGTGGTTTTCCCAAACCCATTGTGGATCATTTCCTTTGTTATTCTCTTTCCCTTTTCTACCCACTTCTAATTAATGTTATTTTGACTTTTGTGTATCCAAATAATCCACATTCAATCCTTTTTGGAACAAGGCTAGAAGGTATATAAACACACGCCCACACCCCTACAGTCTGTTTAGAATATTTGACTACAGTAGAACAGTTTAATTGTAGCCTTTAGGTTTCTAACGACCTTCTAGCTAAATATTTGAGAAGATGGCAGTACAGCCCTTCCTCTGGTAGACAGAGCTAGTCTGAGAATAATTTTTAAGAAATCCTTCAAGATAGGAATCCTAATTCAAACTCAACAAATGCATGGCCAACTGTTGGACACACGCTTCTTTCAGATTTACCAGAAAGTGCTTCTTCCTGCATTATTAGGTCTGCTAATCAGACCTAATAATCAGACCTGCTAATTCTTTGTTTTGCCAAAATAACTTCTAAAGACATTGCCTAGCCAAATCATTGATTTTTATAAAAGACAAAATAGAATCCTCTGTCTTTGACTGAAATATTATTTTTCTCCACTGTCTCTTTCCTCTAGCAGACAGAGGCAACATTACAATTTAGGAAAAGTAAGTGGGTGAGAACATTTCTTTTCATTGATGAATATTTGTGAGTTTTTCTTTTCTCTCTCTTCTTAGCCCTTGATTCTTTAACTGGAATTTCTGTTTTATTGTCCTGAGGTTACTTCCTCATTCTTGTGGATATGTACAGTAATATTTCACTTCCACTTTGTTTCTAGATGAGAATGGAGGAGTTTAAGTTGTAAGAAGAATTAGGCCTATTCTCTATGACCTGGGACATTCTAAAGCAGCCACAGCTCATTGGTGGTGAAGAAATTAGTAGATTGTGCGTTGAAAGTAGTTTGTTTTCAGTTTAGTGAACTAATCAGTTGGGCCAGTTAACAAATCAAGTCAAAGTTTTGACCCTGAAATGGTAGTGAATTCCTTTGTTCCAAAGACTTCTGGGAGGGGTAGCCTTGTAAAAGCAATCCTTTCCTTTGGTACTGGATTCTAAAATTAAGGCATTTAAATCAACTATGAAATTAAGAGCAAATGTACTATGTAGACTCAATCTATTTATCAGCTCCTAATGGAGAGGGTTCTAGCCAATGACCTCAACAGTATTGCAGGGTTCCCCCCATTCACTCTCATTAACAAGGACATTAAACCAAGTCCCTGAACTCAGATTCTTCTCTCACCCCTTCTTCTCCACTCAATAATATAAAGCCTTCAACAGGCAGTTGAGAAGGACAGAATGAGGATGTTTGAGGTCAATGCCAGGCAGCCCTGGCAGAAGGGAAAATTCTGTTGCTACAGCCAGTAACTTCTGTGTTCTGTGCTTCCCCCTGAGATCCCCAAGCCACATCCTCATAGTCCCTCCAACCGCAGGCCTCCGGGCCGAGGCAGCGTGGTCAGGACACTCTCACAGACCTATGGCTGAGTACAGAGGGCAGAAATGAAACCGCTGGGACTTGAGTGGGTGGAGCAAGTGCTCAGCTGTGCCCCTCATAGCGAGAGAACCACCTGCCGATGTAGCCAGGGAGCCATATGCTTTCATCTCCCTACCTACCTCAGCGAGGACAGCTCTC
Organism: Diceros bicornis minor; assembly: GCF_020826845.1. Taxonomy (NCBI): domain Eukaryota; kingdom Metazoa; phylum Chordata; class Mammalia; order Perissodactyla; family Rhinocerotidae; genus Diceros; species Diceros bicornis. The sequence continues at coordinate 11,515,591 of NC_080742.1, read as the reverse complement.
CCCTTCAATACTGGTTGGAGTGAGGCTTATCTCCTACTCCAACCCACCTCACCACCTAGATCTTTACTATCTGAGAGACATTTTGGACAGGTGGTCTGATGGCAAAGTGACCTCCTCAGCATTGAGAAGTGTGTGTTCAATAGTACAACTTCTCATACTATTAATAATAAGAGCCAACCACTTACACAGCACTTAAATCTCACCACAACCACATAAAATGGGTATTGTTATTATTATTCTTATTCTACAGATGAGGAAACTGAGGTCCCGAAAGGTGAAGTAACTTCTCCAATGACAAATAGCTTGTCAGTAATAAAGCCAAGATTTGAATCTAGGCAGTGAGGTGTGAATCTGTGCTTTTAACCACTGCTCCACACTACCTTTAAGCAAAAGATAATTAAATCCACCAAGTCTCCAACTCTGCACAGCCAGTTAGAATTTAGACATTGCGTCTGACAAGTATGGGGCATGCAGTTAAATTTGGAATTGAAATTTCTTTCTCATAGTAGCAACCGTTGTGTGTGAAAATCGGAACTAACGGAATAAATTTGAGCCAGCAGAAATTCCTTATATCGGTGAGATGGCATCAAGAGAAACAGGACAGCTCCCTCCCTTTAACATGTCTCTGTGTGTGCTACAGCAGTCAGTGAATCGGTATGTTGCCACTTCACCAATATTTACAGAGCACCTATATTATAATAACTTGGCCCCAAATTAATTTTCCTCCTCAAAACTTTTCTGTTAAAGAGTTTGACCACACAGTGGGCTCAGACAGCAGGGGGTTTGCCTGGAGCCCCCAGTGTACAGAAGCATAGAAAGTAATTAAAAATCAGAATGTACTCTAATTCAAAATCAAAAGGCATCCCCATCTATGCCCTTGTGAAAATTGTGTGAGTTGGCAAATTAATGAGACTGTTGCCTGGGGTGAACTCCACCCTTAGCCTGTGTAATTACCAAGAAATAAGAGAGACCTTGGTGGGTCCTATGGATGAGCAAAAGAAAATGATGTCTGGACATAAGTGGAGTCATTAAGAATGCAAGAGCACTAATGCACCGGGGCTGCTTCCAGGGGACAAGAGATGCCTGGGCTGCAGCGGGAACAGCCCAAACAGTCTTTTGGGTCTGTTGAGTCTCCCACTTCACTGTAAGTAAGCAGAGGGGAGATGCGGAGTCGATTTACCGTCCAGATAGAAGAGGGAGAGGACTAACATTTGCTGAACCCTCGCTACGTGCTGGACTCTGTGCCAGGCATTTTATATATATTGTGTCACTTAAAAAATGCCAGAATAGCCCCTGGGTTTTTGCACGGGCGATGCGTACACAGTCCAGCCTTGACATACAGAATGACACAGGCATGATGACCATTATCATCGCAGTCACTCTGCCACATGCAAATGATACAGACAAGATAATCTAAAAGCAAAAAGAAAAATCGCTATTAACATTTTGGCCCTGTAAACTTATATTCTTTTTTCCATATATATATTTTGTATTCATTTACCAAAATGGGATTATATTACATGTGGTGCTTTATACCTGCTTTTTAACTCAAACATCTTTACATGCTTATTAAATATTCTTCTACAATATCATTCTAGTAGTTACAGAGCAGGCAATTGTAGGTACTTTCATAAATGCTTTTTATCAATCCCCAATTATAGTACGTATAAGTTGCTTTCAAGTTCCCACAATTTTAAACAATGTTCTGATGAACATTCTTGTAGACAAATCACTGCAAAATTATCCAATTTATTTTATTTTATTTTTTTAATTTTACTTATTTATTTTTTTGGTGAGGAAGATTGGCCCTGAGTTAACATCTGTGCCCATCTTCCTCTATCTTGTATATGGGACACTGCCACAGCATAACTTGATGAGTGGTGTAGGTCCACACCCAGGATCCAAACCCAGGCCCCCAAAGTAGAGCACACCAAACTTAACCACTGCACCACCATGCCAGCCCCCCTCCAATTTTTTTTAAAGGCAAATTCCTAGCATGGAAATTGCTGGGTAAAAGGATATAGACATTTTTAAAGTCAAGTTTATTGAGGCATGATTCACATATAGCAGAAGTCAGCCTTTTTAGGTGGACAGATCTGTGAATTTTGACAAATGCATCAGTTATGTAACCACCACAATTAAGTTATATAACGTTTATAAGCATTTTAAAGCTTTTGATGCATGTTATCAAATTGTCTGCTAGTAAAATTATACCTACTCCCATCCACTATCAGCCTATAAAATGTGAACATTGCATATTATCCTTAAAAAATTGTTTTAGGGGCTGGCCCCGTGGCTTAGCGGTTAAGTGCGCATGCTTTGCTACTGGCGGCCCGGGTTCGGATCCTGGGCGCACACTGACGCACCACTTGTCGGGCCATGCTGAGGTGGCGTCCCACATAACAGCAACTAGCAGGATGTGCAACTATGACATACAACTGTCTATTGGGGCTTTGGGGAGAAAAAGGGGGTAAAATAAAGGAGGAAGATTGGCATTAGATGTTAGCTCAGGGCTGATCTTCCTCAAAAAAAAAAAAATTGTTTTAAAAAAAAGGATTTTCCAATTTGGTAGGTGAATGTTTCCATCTCATTTTAAGTTACTTTATTTGATTACTAATGAGGTTGCATGTCTTTTCATATGTTTGTTATCTATTTTTATCTCTTATAGTATGAATTCTCATCTATATCCTTAGCCTGTATTTCTAGGCAACTATTACTCTCTTTCTTATTGATTTGTAAGAGGTAGTGGGGTCTGGGGGTGAAGAAGTGATCTGTCATGTTGTAAATATGTTTTCTCTTGTTATTTGCCTCTTTTAATAGTGATAGCTTTTTTTTCCTCAAAAGTTTGAAGTTTCTCAAATTTCTCCATCTTTTCCTTATAGATTCCACCTTAGAAGTCATCTTCATAAAGTCCTTTCCCACTCCATGATTATTTAAATATTTTCCCTTTTTACATTTAAATCCTTAATTCATCTGGCACTTATTTTGGTGTATCACATGGAGTAAACTTATTTTTCCCCCAAAATGACGAGCCAGTTGTAACAGCCCCATTTATCAAATAGCAGACCTTGTTCCCACTGAGAAGTCAGCTTTATGATATATTATATTTATTATGTACTTAGATATGTCCCTGAACTTTTCATTTTGTTCCATAAAATTTCTTATCTTTTTTGGAAAAGAATACATACTGATTCACACATTTTTAAATATTGTAGTTTTATAATATGTTTTAATATCTAGTATGGCAAGTACTGTTTTTCATTACTATACTTTTTCGAAATGTTGTCTCAGGCCTTAATTATTCCAGATGAACTTAGAACAATATCTGAGTTTAAATATCCAATAGGAATTTTTATTGAAATTTCAATATATTTATAGATGAATCTGAGAAGGACTTATCTCTTCATAATAAGCAGTCTTATCACTGAAGAACGTGCTACATTGCTCCACAAGTTCAAGTTTTCTTTGCGTGCCTCGGTAAATGTTTAGTTTTTAAAAATGTGGTTTGTATATCTTGTGTATGTATTTATCCCAGGAATCATGGTTTTTCTGTTACCATTACTCACAGCATCTGTCTTTCATTATACTTTCTTACTGGTGGCTCCTATTTATAGCATTCTATTTAATTTTATAAAAAGCTAGTTTAATAAAAACTCGTTACAATAGTATTTTAGTTTTCGTTTCCCTTCAGTGTTCCAAGAAGACATAAGTTATTTATCAATACTAACAATTTTACCTTCACTTTTCTGATTTTATACTTCATTTCTTTTTTCAGAACTCATTATTCAGAATGATTTTGATTGGTAATTTCAGTTAATTCTTCACATCATTACATTTTAGTTACATATTAAGTTACATGTTACTTTTATAAAAGTCAGAAGTGGATTTTAATATAGTACCTTATGATGAACTACTCTTGCAATTCTGGAATAAACCTTATTTGACTATGGCACATTATTCTTTTAACATTTTACTCAATATTTTATTTGAAATATTTATATCTGCAATCATTAACTTCAGTTTTCTTTGACATGTTATCTTTTTCAAGTTATGATATTAAGGTTGGGTTATTCTCATGTCGTAAAATTAGGAACTTTGCCTCTTTTTCTGTGCTTTGGAACCATGCCTGCTGCTTGATACGTGGATTTAACTCACCTGTATGAGCTGCTCCTAGGCTCGCGGAGGAGGCACCAGCCACAGCATTTGTTAAAGGCCTCTCTCTCACTCAGGATTCAGAATCTGTATTAAAATTCCAAAGTTCATTCAACAATTTTGAGAGTCAGACAATGAAAAGCTAATTCATCTGTTTTCTTAGACTAGGACAAATTGTCAAATAAAGATGAAAACTAATTAAATCACCAACACCACGTTCCCACCATTTCTTTAGATTCCATTAGCTCTTGGCAAACATTTACGCTGACATCAAGTTTATTGACTCCAGTACGGTGTTCAAAACCTGACTCATTCCTCTTCAGACACTACAGAAATCTCCACCCTCTATTTCCTAGGACTGAAATGGAAGTAAAATGGTAAAGAAATAAGATGAAACTTACTGCATCACTTAGTTTTCCTTGAGCACACCCTGGATATAAGCAATTACACTAAAGTGCTTAAGAGGCTGGAAAAACTGTCTATGTTCTCGTCCAGGTTTTCACTGAGGCAAGGTACCCACCTTGTTTGTCATGTTTTCCTCTCACAGATGGAGTGATGCCATGTAAGTTCCAATACAGCCCGGTGGTCCTCAGCCTACTTAGTTCCGGCAACAACAGTAACAGCATTTCCTTCTCCTTTATCCAGGATGTCTGCGTGAAGGCTTATCTAGCCCTTCGGCATCACACAAACCTACTGATCATCCTGTTCTCCATGATGCTGATGACGGGAATGCCCCAGTTAACCAGCAAAGAAGACATTGAATATATTCGGGATGCCCTAACAGTGGGGAAGAATGAGGAGGATGCTAAAAAGTATTTTCTTGATCAGATTGAAGTTTGCAGAGACAAAGGATGGACTGTGCAGTTTAACTGGTTCCTACATCTTGTTCTTGGCATCAAACAAGGAGAGAAACATTCAGCTTAATACTTTGAGCTAGAATTAAAAACTAGGCAGTGTTCTCAAGCTTTAAATCAGCATGTCAGTCATTGACCTTGCATTTAAAATGTAAAGGGACATTACGAAAGCTGGCACTTCCGAAATACGGCTCTCTTCCTAGCTGAACCCCTCACTGGAGAAAAATGTTGGCGTGGCTGACTGTTTCAGTAATGTTCAGTTCTAGGTCTATTTGCAGGTGTGTTTTTTCTCCTTTGTCTCAGTGATGTTGGAGAACATTCCAAGTTTAAACAGACTGATTACTTCCTCATTGTGCCTGACGTTTTGACTATCTTCATATTGACTACTTTTGGAAATTCTTTAAAATAATTGGTGAAGAATTATTGGTAGAATAATCTATTTTCATTTGGGTTTACTCTGAATTTTGGTTATCCTTGTGTTCCTCAAGCTCTTTACAGGAAAAGATGTAATCATTGTAACCTGTGTCTCCTTCCTGAGGTGATGCTTCCAAACATCCTCTCCGTGTCTGCCGACGTTAGTGATGTGCTAAAAGCCAGGAAAGCAAGTCAGTCTTTTCAGTGTCTTCTGTAATTAGGTTCTTTTACAGTATACAACTGAGACACACAAACACAAAATGGAAAATCTGAACCTTTGTGGCCATAACCCTGGCCCTTCTCTGCTGGTCTGGTTCCAGGGTTATGAATAGGAAAAATAGAGATGAGACCATTTGTCTCAACTCTGCCCACAGAGGGAATTATCAAGTACAATTATTATAACCTTCTCCAGCATAGAAACTACTGTAACTAAAGGGACTCAGTTTCTTCCTCTACATTGTCTTCCTTTCTCCTGGCTTCCCTTCTTCCTCCATTGCCACCCTCCCACAACTCTTTATCCAGAGTTGTGAAATCTTCAAGAACATCTTTACCCTGGAATTCAAAAGTTAATTGAAAAAGAATTTCTCCTCTAGGGTTACTAGAATTTTAGGTACTTACTTGTAAAAATGGGGTGCAGTTTTTTAAAAGTATATTATTAAAGGAGACATTCTAGAAAATATGGATTAGTTTCCAAATGCCTTAATTTTAAATTTTGGTCTGAGCAGCTTTTTCTTTCTTTTTTAACAGAAGAAGATATTTGATATCTAAAAAGTGCTCCAAGTTAGGAAGAACACTACTTGCCTTATCCAGCTCTAGTTTAAAGGACTTTTCAACTTCAATACATTCTTCAGATTTCCTAAAAATAATTGAAATGTCTTGTTCAAAAACTATTTTTATCTCTTAAATATTTTGCTATTTATTGGAAGTATTGTTTAACCTTAGAGAAAGATCGTTAAATTATTTATAAAATATTTTAAAATTACCTATAGTTAATACTTTACATAGAAATAACTGTTAATGGTGTCTATGTTTAAGTATAATCAGATTAAAATTTATGTTTAATTTTTAAGTTTTCTAAATAGATACTTGTTTGACTTTGCTATAGCCCAAAACTTTCCTTTTGTGGATGCAAAAGCCCAGTGCTTCTTAAACCTGGCTGCAAATAAGAATCATCAGGGATGCTCTAAAAAGTACCCTGCCTGAGCACCAACGTCAGGGTACAACTTTAGTTTGGGATGAGGCACAGACAGCATTATTTTTCTAAGTACTCTAGGTGATTGTAATATGCAGCCCGGGTTAGAAAGCCCTGCATGGGCTTTGAAGGTGCAGGAACCATGCTTCCTTGCCTTTCCCTGGCTCATAAGGTATCTAGAAAGAACTGCTCTTCCTTGACAGCTCATCTTTTTAAAATCACGCTCTATCCCCCTGTACAGAGGACCATGCCCTGTCATGAAATGTTTATTCCTCTGTGTTAATGCAGGATAGATGGTTTTATGGCATTTTTAGACCAACTGTTCCCTACCATTCTTTTGAAAAAGAGCAGGAAGAATGATGCTAATTCAGAAGAGGATGTTTTCATTATTCTTTTAAAGACTAGCCAAGCTCAGACCTTGCACAGATTTCACTTTTTATTTGAGTTGCTGGAACAATCATCTTAATGACAGAATTACAGAGGAATGTATTTATATTTAGCTTACTGGCACATGTGCATACATATTTGCTCTTCAAATGAATAAGTTCTTACATTATGATGAATATATATATTGGGCTTGATTCTTCCATATTCCAATGAAGGTATAGACTTGCAGATAAACAAAAATCATCCTTGTGTGCTTCCTTCCTTTATTGTTCCCAGTGAATCACATGACCCACAACTTTCATATCTTTGAAAATATTCTAGAACTAGGATCATCTTGCTGTTGGGAGGAGATGCTGGGAACTACCCACAATTCTATTTTCAATGCCAAATGAAATCAGAGATCACAAGTCAAATGACTCATGTGTCCAGGACTGGCTACATAATTTGCAGAGCCAAGGGCAAAATGAAAATGCTGAGCCTGTCATTCAAAAATTATTAAGAATTTCGTGATGGCAACAGCAGAGCATTAAACCAAGCACGGGGCCCTTCCGGCATGGGTCACTGCACAGGTCACAAGCCCTTGAAGCTGGCACTGTGTGTATCTGACTAATGGCTTTGGTGCTCAGTTTTACATTTGGACCATTTCTGTATGAGTGTAGATAAAGTGCCCAGATCAAAATGTTGCTTTTATTCAAATTGAAATACCTCATCTGAATGGCTGTACGTTAGGACCTCAAACACTGCCTCATTGCTTTTGGACTAGAACCATGGCCACTAAAACAAAGCAGGTATTTTAGACCTGGTCCCATATGACTGCATTTGACTGGCTTTGGTGATACTCTGATGAAAGTAGGGGGAAGTAGAGATATGATAGATAAAATATATCAACTCCTAGAGAGAACACTTGAATTTTAAAAAATTTTTATTAAATATATCTTTTAAAAAAGATTAATTATTTTTTTAAAAGAGGTTAGATATAGGAATGCTGCAGCTTAATTTGGAAGCTGTTAGTCTTATATAAATGGAAATTAATTATTTTTTGAAATGAGTCCAAAAAATAATTTAGAAGGTAAGTTTCTGGAGCAAATTCCGGTTATTTGGTATTATTTGGTAAGCTAGGCTCTATTTGCCAAGATTATGAAATAAATTGTCAATTATATTTTACAATATGAAAAAAAATAAAATAAATTTGGATTTTTAAAGGTTCTGCTGTCTTATTTTCTGTTTAATCCAACCTAATAATTCTGGTCAATAAATTTGGTTCTAGTCTGGGTGCTTGTCTGCATATTCTCAAAGACTCATTTTCAGGACAGGTGCTGGGGGAACCTAAAGCACATACCCATTCAGAAAGCTGAGATAGTCCCTCTTCTGGACCGTCCAGTTCTCCCCACTTGCATTTGTATTTTAATTACAAATTGTTGTATGTAAACTTAAATAAAAGGAAGAATCTGATATCTTGTGTTCTCTGTACACATCTTTTAAGGTCTGAAAGGCCAGATATTCCTGAAATTCAAATTCTTTCTTTTAAGAAATCTTTATTGGGGCCGGCCCAGTGGCGCAAGCGGTTAAGTGCGCGCGTTCCGCTGCAGCAGCCCGGGGTTCCCCGGTTCGGATCCCGGGTGCGTACTGACACACCGCTTGTCAGGCCATGCTGTAGCAGCGTCCCATATAAAGTGGAGGAAGATGGGCATGGATGTTAGCCCAGGGCCAGTCTTCCTCAGCAAAAAGAGGAGGATTGGCGGATGTTAGCTCAGGGCTGATCTCCTCACAAAAAAAAAAAAAAAAAAAGAAATCTTTATTGAGGGCCCACTACCCACTAGACACTGTGCTAAGTACTGGGGATTAGAATATGGAATAAGACTGACCCAGTCCAGTCCTTAAAGAGTTTATATTTGCTGGTGATAGCAGACACTTCATGATGGGGGCAGTTGGGGGTTGAACTATGTCCCGCCAAAAGATATGTTGAAGTCCAAACCCCTGGTATCCATATCCAATCTTATTTGTCAATAGGTTCTGCAGATGTAAGCAAGTTAAAATGAGGTCGTAATGGTGGATCTTAATCCAATATGACTGGTATGCTTAACAGAAGAGAAAGGAGACTGGCATGTGATGGAGGTAGAGGTTACAATGATGCATCCACAGGCCAAGGAACACCTGGGGCCACCAGAAGCTGGACTAGGAAAGGATCTTCCCCTAGAAGCTTCCAAAGGAGCATGGCCTTGCCAACACTTTCAGACTTCTAACCTTCAGAACCATGAGAGAATAAGTTACTACTGTTTTAAGCCACCTGGTTTGTGACACTTTGTTATGGCATCCCTAGAAAACTAATAGTGTCAATAACCAAAAGTTTTGTGGGTTTTTTGGGGGGGGTTATGTAAGTAAATTTGTTTGATATGTTCTGCTGTTACCAAAAGGTTTAATTGCATGCAAAATATGTGACCAAGTGCTAATATTCTTAAATATAAAAACCTCTAATAATTCAATAAGTAAACGATAAATACCTCATCAGAAAATATTGAATTCAAACAAAAATATACATGTGACCAATAATCATATGACAGCAAACCCCAAATCACTATTGATTAGACAAATGCAAACTAAAATAACTTAAGTTCCTTTTCACCATCAGATTATCAAAGATTGGTAACGTCTAGAGTTGATGATAATTTGAGAGAAAGAGCACTCCATCACACTGTTGGAAGCAGAGCAAGTTGGTAAATTCATGCATGGCATCTCGTCAGATTTTATCAAAATTAAAAGGTATCTCTTCTCTGACCCAACAAGTCTACATCTAAGAATTTATCCTCCAGAAATTATTGGACAAGTGTGTAAAGACTTATGGACAAAAACAGTTACTAGCATTCCTTGTAATAACCAAAAATTGGAAACAGCCTAAAAGTCCCTCAATAGGGGATTGGTTAATTAAATCACATCGATACAACGGACTGCAACGAAGCCCTTGAAAAGATAAGGTAGATCAAAATGTATTGACAACCACGTAGATCTATGACCTATTGAGGAGGTGAGCAAGGCGGTTACAGGACAACAGTACATTACAGTCATGCTCAAGTCAAAATGTACATTTGCACATGCATTAAAAAGCTGGAAGGATATACTCACACCAAACCGTTAATAGTGATTTTTTTTTACCATGCATTTATTTTTTCTCTTGGGTTTTGGTGAACTTGACTTTCTAATATTTTAATTTCTTAACAAGGGAAAAAATTAGGTCTTTTCATTTTGGGGAAAAATATGGTCTGCATGATAATCATATCCTTTAGCTTCCCTCAAGCCTCATTAAAAGCTCAGAAAATTTTGCTTCTCAAAGGGAAAATAATCATGTGAAGTCAATAGTTATCAAGCACTGGCATCAAAGCTGTTGTTGGAACTTCCTGGCATATAAAGGACTATGTCCAAGTTTCCTGCTTTACCCGCCCCTACCTGACTGTGATCTGTTATACGCTAAGGCTGGCCTGATCTACCTCCTAAAACGACAATGCTTTTGGAGAAGGGGGCCTCCAGGAATGCTGTCTATTCAGTCAGTAAGGGATGCCTTGTCTGGCCCAGTTCTTCTCAGCTCTGCAAACCTCGTGCAGCCCGTGTGGCCATGCTGAGCTCTCTAACTTACAGGTAAGGTCCTCCTTGGAGGTGCAAACTGCCTCATCTCCACTTCTTATGAATGTCATGTTGTTTTCTAAGCATTCATTCATTAGCAGGGATTAAATCTCCCTGCCTGCTGCTTTGGTAAGAATTTTCCCTCCTGGGCTCCGAGTCTGGGTTCAGAATGCTCTTGTCCACCTGACTTGGAGGATGTAACGGGGACAGCGACATAGCAAAAAACGGAGAATCCATTCGCAGCACCTCAGCAGCACGTCTCTGTATCTCACAGCAGATGACAGCCATCTGAGAAGTTTTATACTCAGAGAATCAAACTCAGAATTCTTTTGATTACACTTAAGAGTTAAAATGGGTCCCCACTATCTGCAGAGATGCTCCCACCATTGCCAGCCACGTGCAAGGTTTGTGGCTGAACAGCACCTCCCATCACCAGATGTGTATGGTGGCCAAAGCCATACTGGTTCCCAGCACCTCCCACCCTGTACTTTTCCTTTGCATCATCACCAAGCACCTGTGCTACAAGACAACCAACCCTGTGAGTCCTCAGGGCTTCCACTGGGGGCATCCTGTGGCCACAGACCACTGCCAAATCCCTGATCTCTCCGGGCTCTGCTCTCTCCAACCCATGCTTCTGGAAACCAGAGAAGACAATTCCTCATTCTGGAAGCAACTCCTTGCTTAGGCAATAATTGCTCATAATGGCAGAGCACATTCAGCAGGCTTTCAACTGGTAGATGGGTTGACTCCTGTAATCTATGGAGATTTAAAGAAGTCTGAGACCTGAGAGATCCTGGCGGAAATGCAGAGTAAGTGTATGCGGCTGTCGGTGCAGTGTGGACCAGAAGCCAGCAACTTGAGGACAATCCGTTTTAGAGTCTGAGCCAGATGATGCAGGAGCAGTTGAGAGCAGGTGAGGCAGGAAAGAGAGTAGTTAAGTGGCTTTGGCATTAGATGATCTCAAATTCAAGTACTAACTGTCACTTGAAAAAGTTGTCCCATCTCTCAAAGCTCAGCTCTCTCCTCCGTAATCTGGGAAGATGGTAGTACCACCTTGACAGAATTGCTGTGCAGATTAAATGAAATAATGAAAGTGAAGCGTTTAGGAGACTGTCTGGCCTGGAGTTATTGTTCAATAAGTGAAAGCTATCATTTCTATGTTCCTTTTCAGGGAAGGCTGAAGAATCTCAAAAGCCAAAACAAAGTTCAATGGCATCATCCTTGGAGTGTGACTTTTAGGAGTACTTTAAGTGATGGAAATCTTAGCTTTCTAGGTATGGTGTCTTCCCAACAGGACTTCAAAGGAGAAATAATTTCCATTCTGTGTCAACGTCAGATACCAAGGAAAATTTCTAAATAGCATCCTTCTCTGACGAGTCATTCTAATCAATGCAAATTAGACCCTGGCTTCTGGCCTAAGGAAAGTTAGAGGAAGTAGAATCAATTGACAACACTACTAACTCTATTTACTTTTTTCCATCAGCTTTATTGAACATTAGTTTACATAAAATAAAATTCATGAATTTAATGTATAATTTGATGAGTTTTGACAAATGTATACACCCATGTTATCTACTACCAGTCAAGACAAAGAACAGCTCCATCACTCAAAAAGTTCTCTGCTGCCTCTTTGTAGTCGATCCCCTCCCACCTCTCCACTGAAATGCTTTCTGTAGCTATAGTTTTGTCTTTTCTAGAATTTCATACAAATGGACTCATACAATATGTGGTCTTTTCTGCCTGGCTTCTTTCACATTGCATAATGCTTTTGAGATTCATCTATGTTGCCTAAATAAGATATAACTTAGGAAGGCTTACTTTCTGGACAGACTGGCTGCAGTTCACTCTAGAGCCACATGCCGACTTTCATTTTTAATTGTCTGCTATCTATGACAATCCATGCCGACGGTTCCTGCTCTATCTTAGAGTATCGAGAGAGACTCATCATTACTCCTATCTTGTTGCTGTTTATACGGGAAAGGAGGTGATAAGAAGCTTCATTTCAGAGGCTTCATTTTCTTTGGTTTTGAAACAGTGCAGGGAGAGAGTGTAATATTCTCCACTATTGCTGAGGAGCAAACAGCTAGCAGTGCCAGCAGAGAGAAGAGCGCAGGCACACCTGACGTCAGCGGAGACCCCAGGAAAGGAGAGCTTCTGGAGCAACGTTCCTCAGACTTCAACGTGCACACCAATCACTAGGCTGCAGATTCTGATTCCATAGGTCTGGGGTGGGGCCTGAGATTCTGCATTTCCAACAAGTTCTCAGGTGAGACCAGTGCTGCTGGTCCCCCCACCCCCTCACTTTGCACAGCAAGGCTCTATAGGACACGGAGGCGGATTCTGTGGGTAGGGGAAAGTCACCCCAGCAAGAAGGCTGAAAACATGTCCCGATCTGCGCTTGAGAAATACTACCCAGAGACATGAATTTTCGTCAATACATATACATACATTCTCAATCATCCCTGTTTTTTCAAATGGTGTCTCAATTTTCTCATCTATAAAATCGGAGTTATACTATCATCTATCTCCGTGGTAGGCAGACCTCTAATGCGATCCCCAGTCATCTCCAACTCCTGGTGTTCATGCCCTTGGGTGATTCCCTCCTCTTCAGTATGAACTGGGTCTAGCAACTTGCTTCCAACAAACAAAATACAGCAAAGGTGATGTGATGTCACTTACAAGATCAGTTATAAAAGCCTGTGACTTTCCTCTAGCATTCTCTAGCTCGCTGTCTCTCACCTGCTCAGCTTGAGAAAGCTACCTGCCACGTTGTGAGCTGCTCCGTGGAGAGATCTATGGGGCAAGGAACCCAGGGAGGACTCTGGCCCACAGGGCGTGAGGAACTGAATTCTGCCAGCAACCACATAAGTCAGCTGGGAAATGTATCGTTTCAGCTGAGCCTTGTGAGAGACCCAGAGCCAGAGGACCCAGCTAAGCCGTGCCCAGATTCCTGATCCAAGGACACGGTGAGATAACAAATGTTGTAACTTTAAGCCACAAGGTTTTAGAGTAATTTGGCATGTGGCAATGGATAATTAAGACACTTCAGGGTTGTTTTGAATATGTAAAAAGACAAAGGAATTAATGTGTGTGAAAGAACTTAGCCCAGTGCCTGGCACAGAGGAGCTGCTTGGCAATGTTACTTGAATCTAAAAACAGCAGAGTCACAAACATCACCAAGATCTGTCAACAGCAGCCACAGCCACTAATCTAAGAATAATCCACGTTTCAGCCTTGTCAGGGACACTTCAGACCAAAAGGTATGACGTGTACATATAAATACAGAGACATAACTAACGCCCACATGTGTTTTACATACATATGTCGACAATCCCAGTTTTTAAAGGTAATCCTGTGTTTTCATGGGTCTTGGAGCTGTGTTCAGGCACCCTAGCAGGCCCTCAGGAACTGAGGCAACAATGATGAAGACAAGAGAAGGGGAGCTCCACTGAACAATGTGTTTTAAAGTGGCCATCCCAACTTTCTTCTCATTTTCTCTCTCCTACTTCTTGTTTATTCAAAGATACAAGTTAAATGGCAATCAGCAAACCAAACGGAAACTATACGAATCGTGTAAGGGAAGTCCGTCAGTCCCAGGCCCAGAGCTGCCACTCTGCCAAGCTATCACAGCCCTTCGCTGAAACCGGTTCCATACCACAAAAATCTATATGAAAACCACTGTGAAAAGTGCGAAAGCATTTCCAAGTGAGACCAAGGCCACTCTACTCAACAGACTGTGCATGACACTCAGCCCTGTTTGGTGATCCCGGGAAACAGAAATAAGTAAAGCTCCATCTGGTGGAGCGAATAGGCACCTTGACACTTGACTATCGGAGGAAAACCCGTGATGGAGCATGATCTACCGATACGTGCTCGGTCCTAGGCTCAGAGTAGGGGCAGGGATTTAAAGATGACCTCTTGACTAGAGAGACAAGACAGGTTGTGATGTGTTATAATAGAGGTATAAACAAAGAGTCAAGAAAATACAAAGGTAGCAAGAGTTAATTCTGACTAAGGGACCAGGAAAGACTTGAGGAATAAATAGGATCTCAGCATGTGGGTAGGAGCATTCCAGATGGAGTAAGGGTAGGAGTGGCATAGACAAAGGCAATGAGGTGTAAAAATGCAAGGTGAGTCAAGAAATACCAAGTAGAGCACCACAACGGAAGTGTCAGCTGTATGACAAAGGAGGAAGCAAAGACTAAAATGGGCAAGATCATAAAAGGCCTTGAAGGCAAGCAGAGAAGGTTGGACTATTCTGCATGTAACAGAAAGGCGTGGATACTTTTTAAGGATGATAGCGATATGGCCATGCATTAGTCAGTATGCCTTAGGTTGCTAGTGACTGAAACTCAATTCAAATTGGCTTAAGCAAAAAAGAATGTATTGCTTCATTCAACTGGGAATTAAAGAGGTGCATCTGGCTTCAGGCTCAGCTGGTGCCAAGGAACAAATAATGTCATCTCTCAGCTCCACTTTCCCCTTCTTGACTTCTTTCTCAGGGGGGTTCTCTCCACACTGTGGCAAAGATGGTCACCAACAGCTGGAGACTTACATCCTGCTGGCTTAAGCTCCCTGTGAGAAGAGACAGCTTCTTCCCCAGTAGTTCCATCAAGAGTCTGGTGGCTGAATCTTATTGGATAACTTGGATCACCCATTAGAGATGTAAATACTATGGCCAGGGGAATGTAGTGCCCGTCCTTGGAGACAGAGGGTGGGGTCAGCCTACCCAAACCCCACTCACCAAAGGGCGGAGGTCTTCAAAGAAAAATCCAAGTGCTGTTTTCAAAAGAAAAAGAAATAGGGGGCCATCCCTGATTGCCTAGCAGTGAAGTTTGGTGTGCTCCACTTTGGCGGCCCAGGTTTAGTTCCCAGGCACAGACCTACACCACTCGTCTATCAGTGGCCATGCTGTGGCGGCAGCTAATATACAAAATAGAGGAAGACTGGCAAAGATGTTAGCTCAGGGCAAATCTTCCTCAGCAAAAAAAAAGAAAAAGAAATAGGTGCAAAGCTGGCAAAACAATTCATTTAATTTAATAAATGTCCATTACAAAATAGGAAAAGAATTCTAGAGGCAGTCCGTTGGAGAAAACGAAGGGAAGGGAGTTTCCCCAGGGCCAAGAAAACCTCTGCAATGGACTGGGCAGGAGATCAAATGGAACCAGGACAGAGATCAGGGGCCACAGGAACAAAGCAGCTGTTTGCGACCTTACACTGAGTATCCAGGGGTCAAGAGAGAAGAAAAGTTTTAAGAAGTAAATTTGGGAATCATCTGTGTAATGAATATGATTTAGGGGGACATGTGGTGCAAAGTCAACACTTAGATTTATCTTACGTATCATGTTTCCACCCGTATTAAATAAGTTCAGGTGACTTGGTATGTCATCATGGTTTACTGGATATCAGAACAAGCACAGCCTAAGATAACCTAGTTTGAAGTTAGACAAACACCATACATGCAGGTCTACTGAAAAAAAAACAATCACTTATTCACATTACCTGTAGACTCATATTTTTCTTTAATTTGCTTTAAAAATAAATGTCTTCAATTTCATCACAAGGACCATAAAATCCTTAGCTGTAAAGGTGGTATAAGTACTTTATTACGTATATTCTAAATTTAGTGCAGAAGGGGGGACCCGGGTGAAGGAATTCAGGACGTGCCACTCCAAATTATGCCACTTTGGCATGTTGATTATTTTGAGCTGAAAGCACTTGAGAAACAGCAGATGCAGGAAGGGCTCTCTGACCTCCTCTTTTCTACCTAAAAACAGGTCATAAAATTTCCCATGAGAGAGGTGCCCTCCTGTACCAGGAAGAGGAGAACATCCTTATCACCAGAGACTGGGAATCGCTGCTGAAATTGATCTGTACAAACACACAAACACACTAAATAACCCTCATCTTCTGGCAGCCTCCCTCTCCTATGTATCTCCTAGTCACTTCCCTGAAATTTACTGCCCCTACTCCAACCCCTTTGTCTTGTCATTTCTTCACAAATTTATCATTTCCTTGTCCGAAAGGTATAAAAGCTCTCTGTTCTGGTTGCTTCCTCGGGTCTTCATTCTCTTGCGAAGGCCCCCACGTACATGTAAAAACTTAACAAAACTTGTATGCTTTTCTCCTGTTAATCTGTCCCATGTCAGTTTAATTCCCAGGCCCAGCCAGAGATCCTAATTGGGAAGAGGAGAATTTTTTCCTCCCCTACACAGGAATCTAAACCCTCATTTTCATTAAGAAAGTGCTAGAGGCAGAATGGTCCTGGAGAAAGAACACTGTGCTGGAGGTAGGGAGTCCTGGCTCCACCCCCCAGAGCAAACCAATCAGCCTCCCTGGGCTTCCTGACTCTCATCTGGACAAAGAAGAGGTGGAGCCGGACTCGCATAAGGTTCCTTCCATCTCTACCACTCTATGATTCTGGACCCCAAAGTCCCCCAAAGCTAGGAGTCTCCCCCCAGGGGAAATTCTGAATCTCCTCAGGTCTATTTCCCAGTCTGGTCAGTATGCTTGGGGTCAGCTCTATTAAAAGCCTCATTGACACTTCCAGGAGAAGCCATCACACAATTATGGAGCAGCATTTCCGTGCGGATCACGCAACCACATCCACCGTGAAGAGCGTGACTGGAGTCACACGCCCACCCCTCAAATGGCCGGTGCAGGACGTCAACATCCTTGCGTCCCACAAGAGGAACTACCACAGCACCCGTGCAGGTCAGAAATGACAAGACCGACAACCCGCAAACCCGGACCGTGGAAAGAAACGTGGTAAAAGCTGATTCTAGCAAAGCTGGGTGTTTTATGAGGAGCCTTTTGGTTGGAAGTAACAGGAAACCACTCTAACTTAAGAACAAAGTGGGATTTACTTGAAAGATATAAATCTGTCTCATAAAACCTTGGATCAAGAAGTACATCCAAGCTGCGCAGATAAACAGGAACTTAAAAGCATCAAAACTCCTTCCAATCTCGCTCTCTCTTCCCTCCTCCCTCTGCCTCACCTTTCTCTTGTGTGGTCTTGAGTCTCTCTCTCTCTCCCTGCATACCAGCTTTCCTCCTGTCCCTTGGGCAGGTAGCTAAGCATGCTGCCTGCAGCCCTCCTCTGTTTCGAATGTCTAATTTAAACCTCCAGCATCTTTGAGTTCCAATTATACTGCACTGAAGGTTATGATCGGCTCAGCTTTGGTCAGGTGTCCACCTCAAGGCCAATCAGTTATGACCGGGTAGGCGGGGTCACATGGTGACAACATGGCTGCCAGCATCTATCCCTACTCCGTTGGAAACAACGGCAGGGTAACAGACCAAGTTTCTGAAAGGTTTTGGCCACGAGTGGAGATATGTAGGTGCAGAAACATTTCGGCCAAGTTTTCTGTGATTTTCTTGCTCAAATATTTCTTTGCATATTAAAAGATATACATAAAGACATTCTATGGTATTCATATTTTCTGCATAGTCTAATGTACATAGGATGTAACTGGTAAGACACAACCTCTCAAGCCAAACATCACTATCATTCATTAGTAACCATCACAATAATGGAAGAAAAGTAATACAACCAACTGGAGTTAATCTTGCCTATCTTTCCTCCTACAAATGAACCCGGGTCATTTAGTTCTCCCCAGCTGAGTACGCAGCTGACATTCAGTGAAGGAAGCATAAAAATGATTTCTGGCTATGTGGGTGTGTTTCATGCAAACACTCTCCCTCAGCAGCTCCTGACTTCAAATGAGAACTCCAAGCACTAACAGACACTTCTCGTGCTTAATACATTTAACAAAAAAGAATAGAAGCTATATGGTTTCCCTGGAAACCTTTTCTAAGGAAATTCACACATGCACCTTCTCAAAAACTGGGTGCTGCAACCTGGGGATTCATCTCTGCCCCAGGCAATCCATTAAAGGGTCAAGGCCAGGGCTCCTCAGCTGTAGCTCCAGGAGCAGTGGTTGGCCTTATTTTGCTTAAGGTTATCTAATATCAAGTCTCTCTTTACCAGCTGGTTTTATGAGAAAAATAAGCCCAGGTAGTTTTGGGCATCTTTCAAAGCATTTGCAAGTTCTGGCTTATCAAAGGGAAGGGAGGAGGTCCTACAGTGTGCAGCAGAATGGGTGATGGGGATTCCTCAGGGAATAAGAGAGATAGCTCACTGATTATCACAAGTTATTTGAATCTGAGTTCTCAATGCAGTCATGTTCAGATTAGAATAAAAATGACCCGGAAAAGAGCCATGCTTATTAGTATCAGTTCCAGGACATTTTTCAATAGCTGTGATCTTATGGAGTTCTTGGATAAGGTTACCAAAAAGAGAACTGTCAGGTTTGCAGGATTTTAGAAAATTATTGATACCTTGATTCCCAAAGTGCCATAGGAACTAGGTTGAGAATGATTCCCACCTGGCTTAAAGGGCTATATTATGAACCACCAGGCTTATATAAGTAACCCCTTCTTCCAGTGCAACATTTCTCTTCCTGCTTCCTCCCCTCTCATCTCCATAACAACCAGGGTTGTTACCAGGATGAAATCAGCCTGGCTCTTTGACCTTTGTCTCTAATTTAGGGATGCTTACATGGGAGGTCTACGTTATTTCTTCCTTGGGAACTCTTGATATTTTAAGGAATCAGTTCAATATCTTGGTTTCAAGATCCTTCCCGATGTCCAACATCAACAGAGCAGATGAAAATCCAGCAACTCACATAGGAAAAGGGTGTATCATCGTAAGATATGGACAAGACTGCACGACTATTTGAATAGATCAGGACAGGCAGTACAATTATAACAGTGATTAGTCTTGTATAGGCAAGACAAAGAAATATTAGCCATAACAGCACTTACTCCAGACTCCCTTTGTAAGCAAGGCCTCCAAAACAAGTGTCCCCATTTCCACTTGAAGTCATCCTCAACACTTAGGATGCCATGAGGTCAAGGCTGAAAGTACCCAATCTACTTTCAAGATTATGTCCTTTCTCTTTCAATGTGATTATCAAACATTTATGTGCCAGACACTATGTGAAATCTTTGAAATTCAGAATTAATAACATACAATTCCTTCAGAGACAGAGTAATTAAATCTCCTGCCTGTATTTTTTCCTGGCTCACTTTTAGGGAAAAATCTGTTCCCTTATTAATCTGGATGAAATATTATTTAGGAAAAACTTTCTTGAAGCAACTTGGCTTTTTAAATTTTCTAAAACACAAGAGCTCAAATTCTTCAAATGTTTATCACTAATGAATGATTCTTATCCTTCCTGGCCTTTGCTCTTCTTAGAAGGAAAATGGAGCCAGCAATTCAAAGTAACATAGGATTGGCATAAACAAGAACTACCATCAGCTCGCCTGCAAAGTTCCATAAAGGCTCATCATTTTGTTAGTGGCCTTGCCCTCTAAATTCGATCCTCTGTTTCTGCAAATAACACGTGAATTGTGCTGTTGATTGATAACTAAAAGCTGCATTCCCTTTTCCTCAAATTTCCTGGCACTCTCTTAAAATTTTATATTTATCTTAGTGAAATACGTAGGGCATATTTTGAATTCTTGGAATATTTTGTCTTCACCAAGTATATCGATTGACTTGAGAATATTTTGAAGTTACACACGTCTGGATATAGAAACTGCAGAATAGAAGGAAAGATTTCAGAATGTCTAATTAATTGGAATAAATAATCAAATAACTAATACTATGACAACTAGAATTACTGGATCTAAATGTACTCAGATTAAAAAAAAAAAATCCACTCATAAACTTTCAAGAGACAGCCACAAAGTGTACCATGGATACCTGTAGATCTAACACCTAGGAGTTCAACTATCGAAGGGCAAGGCTGAAGGTCCATGGTTTGTGTTATGATCATTTTTTGTAGGAAACCAACTTTGAACCCAAGCTTTGAGGCTCATGTGAGGACCTGAGGCCTCTGGCTCATGAGTGAGTCTTCTGTCCCATCATAGTCATATCTCTACAGTTCTTTTGGGTGTACATCAAAGGCATATACAAGTGTGATGTCAGTGTCATTTGTTTATCGCTGTGCATGTTTAGTAGTTGTCTCTGTTATGCTTTTGTAGTTGGAAAATCCATTTATTCACTTGTGCACCAAAAATTAGTGTGTGTTAGTCATTAGGGATTCTGTAGTGAGCAAATAAAGGGAAAGTCCCTGTTCTCATGGACTTACTCTGTATGGTGAAGATAGACAGTAAAGAAATGAGATAATTACAGATTGTAATAAGTGGGGGTAATAAGTGATTAAGGAAATAAACTAGGTGATGTGTTACCAAAGAAATGCAGGAGGACAACCATACGTAGATGGGTCAGGAAAGGCCTTCTGGAGAATTGACATCTGAGTCAAGACCTGATGGAAGAGAATTAGGGCGCCAGTAGTTAATTAATTACTAGCTGTTGCTGGGGAAAATTAAGTACATATAGAAATAGATGATGCTATTCACCTATTCCAGGGGTACTTAAACTTCAAAAGCCATCTATGGGATGGATATGATATGTTTAAATGTCCTTGCATTATGCATCTGCTTTCTGATGAGATGTTTCAGTCCTCAGGACAAAACAAAGCCACTGCTTGGGCAATAATGTGCTATGGCATTAGCGCAATCTATTTAGAACAAACTGTATTTCTTGTAGCTGTTTCCTGTTATCAGCATAAGTGTTACCTTAGAGCAAAAGTAAATCAAATATACAAAATTCAATTGTATTTCTATACACTTGCAACGAACAATCTGGAAATAAAATTAAGAAAAAAATCCCGTTTACAATAACATCCAAAAGAATAAAATACTTAGGAATAAATTTAACAAAAGAAGTGCTACTCTAAAAACTACAAAACATTGTTAAAAGAAATCAAAGAAGATCTAAGTAAATGGAGAAGCATCCATGTCCATGGATCAGAAGATAATATTGTTAATTGATCTACATAATCAACACAATCTTCATCAAAATCCCAGCTGGCTTCGTTGTAGAAATTGACAAGCTGATCCTAATACGGAAATGCCATAAACCCAGAATAACTAAAACAATTTCAAAAAAGAAGAACAAGGTTGGAGGACTCACATTTCTTGATTTCAAAACTTAGTACAAACGTATGTAATCAAGACCATGTGGTACTGGCATAAGGATAGACATATAGATCAATGGACTAGAATTGAGAGTCCAGTTTAAAAATAGGCAAAGGATCTGAATAGACATTTCTCCAGAAAAAATATCAAATAGTCAAAAAGCACATGAAAAGATTCTACTGGTCTCATCGCAGGCTTGGTTTTTTACTTATGCAAATACTGAGTAGAAGTCTTACATTTAATTTAAGATAAGAGTGATGCTGTACAAATGAGTTACTTTTTCCCTGCTTTCATTTTTCCCTGTTGTTATCTCTAAAATAAGGTTACTGGATCCTATCAATTTCATGAGATACTGTGTGATAAATGAGCTCATAGACAAAAGGAAAAGTATTACCCAATAGCAATAGCATCATTTTAAAAAAATGATATCATATTGATTACTATTTTACAGTTTTGCCAAACCTAAAAGGTCCTTTTCTTCTTTCCACAGGTGCTTTTAAGTGCCTTAATTTAAGGTTATTAAATTCTCTTTGACTGATGCCTTAGGCACTTTAGTACCAGCAGATTTTAAAATACCACGGCCTTCTGAAAATCTGAAACTAGTGACTGAGAGTGGGAGGAAAAGGGCTGCAGAGGACTTTTCCTGAGAGAAGAGCTCTCCAGGAAGACAGAAAGGAGGAAGAGAAGGGCGGCGAGTAAAAGCTAGTATGCGGCATTTTAATTGGGGTTCTATCAGTTTTTCTGTCTTCTATCAACATATTTAGATGGTAGCTTGCCCTCAGGTTATACTTTATATTAGAGAGCCTCTAATATAAGGCTCTCTAATCTCAAGGCTCTCCTAGAGCGTTCTGGCTGAGATATTCCCCATCTAGAAAAGTTCAATAATAGATAATGGAATAATTATATATTATTTTAAGGCAATAAGAGCTTGCCACACTAAGATAGCCTCTACCCAGACTATGTTGTGTTTAATTTTTGCTTTCTCAGATCCCTATGCTGATGGGATCCTAGTTTCCTTAAAACAGTGAAATTTTTGTCTTTTAATGAAATTCCATGTCAGCACAATGATTATGGAATACTATATGTAGTGCTGTGGGGCTCCAGAAGATGACTTAGATACCACTCTCAAGGATCTTAGAGTCTAAAGAGAGAATACAGGGCACAAATAACTGACTCAAGACAGAGCATGACAAGTGTCCGCCAGCATCAGTATTTTTTTTTTTTAATTTTATTTATTTTTCCCCAAAGCCCCAGTAGATAGTTGTATGTCATAGCTGCACATCCTTCTAGCTGCTGTATGTGGGACGCAGCCTCAGCATGGCCGGAGAAGCGGTGTGTCGGTGCGCGCCCGGGATCAGAAGCGGGGCCGCCAGCATCAGAGCGCACGCACTTAACCGCTAAGCCACAGGGCTGGCCCCCGCCAGCATCAGTATTTAGTCGATGATTTCCCAAAGCTTTCCTGCTGTGTCTAATTCCCAATAGCTCCCCAAAATTTAAATAAAATGCAAATATTAAACAACCATCCAAATATGAGGTCTTCACTCCCTGTTATATATCATTTCCTCCAATTTGCTGTCCTAGTAAAAACAACATTCAAGGCCTCTAATGCTCTAGCATTTAAATATCTTTTCAGTGGGAGATTTGTAGCCTCTAAAAGAAAGAACAATGATAAGCCAGAAAAGCAGAGGAAGCTTTTAAAAGTAAGCCAGAGACTCTGGTGGAAAACTACTTAATTTTTTATGATCTTAAAAGATCCAGGTGTTTTCAGATTCCCTCAACAGTTGGATTTTTCTTTAGATAGCTCACAAAAACACGTGTAACACTAACACCTTGAAATCTGCTACTGTTATGCATAAGTATTTGAGACATTCACAGACAAATGCAAAACTCCGACTCCCTTTCTACACCACAGAATTAATGGAGTGTTCTCTTAAAGCAAACAGTGAGGTTTCCTGCTGGCAGAGTTACAGAAAAACATTTTCTTTTAGAAGATGATTGTTCTTATTTAGAAGATGAAAGACTCTTAATCCTCTGGGTGTGAATGCCATCCACTTTCAGCATATGTCATATCCATTATAGTTTCTCATTTTCCTCTAATGCTCCAACTACTTACCCTAATACCATACCCACTATTAAATTGGAAAGTTCAGTCTCTGATCTGCCAACCAGATAAAGGTCACTGCTAAGTTTGACTGCCCAGAAAACGTAGTGAACCTGTTAAATATTTTTACTTGCACTGACATGGCAAAAATCACTGATCTCATATAATTCACGTGCGTCTCTTCTGGCAGGTTGATTCTGCCCCTGGTAAGTTTTGTTGAAGTTCATTTGCTGATTCATATTCAGAATCCCAAAGTAGACATGGGTTCTTTCCCAAGAGCAGACATTAAAGGAAACAGAAAAAGCACTGCCCACGAGACATAAGTCAGGGGATGTACACATCAGCCATGGTTCCTGTCCCTCCGCAGTTCAAGCTGGGGAGCTCTGCTTTTTCCAAGAGATTGTGGCTTTACCCGACTATAGCTGAATATGAGCCAATCCATAGTTTAGCTAGTGACCTATGACATATCCTGGTGTGGAAAATTGATGCGTCCTTGTCTTGGAAATTTAAACTAAGAAATATCGAGAAGATAAGTGAGTAAACACCTCAGTCTCTCAGTTTCTCATGTCCGTAATGGGAATGGTAATAAAAGCATTTACAACATAGCAGAGATTAAATTAATCAATAATATTAAAGCATGTAGAACAGAGTCTGGCACTGAATAAGCATGAAACAAATGCATTATCATCTTCATCATCGTCATTTTGAGTAGTTGTTTTCTATTCAAAAACCTTCCAAGAAGACATAGAGAATCTGAATAGACCAATCACAAGTAAAGAGATTGAAAAAATAATAAAAATCCTCCCCAAAAACAAAAGTCCAGGACCAGATGGCTTCTCTGGTGCATTCTACCAAAAATTCAAAGATTTAAACTTCTTCTTCTCAAACTCTTCCAAAAAGTTGAAGAGGATGGGATGCTTCCTAACTCATTTTACAAAGCCAACATTACCCTGATACTGAAAGCAGATGAGGACAACACAAAAAAAGGAAAATTACCGGCCAATATCGCTGATGAACATAGATGCAAAACGCGTCAACAAAATATTAGCAAATCAAATACAACAATACACTAAAAGGATCATACACCACAATTATTCCAAGAACTCACGGATGGTTCAACATCTGCAAATCAATCAATGTGATACAATACATTAATAAAATGAAGAATAAAAATTGCATGATCATCTCAAAAGACTCAGAGAAAGCATTTGACAAGATTCAACATCCATTTATGATAAAAAACTCTGAATAAAATAGGCATACAAGGAAAGTACTTCAACATAATAAAGGCCATATATGACAAACCTACAGCCAATATCATACCTATGGGGAAAAACTGAAAGCTATTCCTCTAAAAACAGGAACAAGAGAAGGATACCCACTCTCACCACTCTTACTCAACATAGTATTGGAAGTCCTAGCCAGAGTATGTAGGCAAGAAAAATAAATGAATGGGATCCAAATTGGAAAGAAAGAAGTAAAACTGTCACTATTTAAAGACGACATGATTCTATATATAGAAAACTCTAAACAATCTACAAAAAAACTATTAGAAATAACTAACGAATACAGGAAAGTTACAGGGTACAAAATCAACATATAAAAATCAGTTGCATTTCTATACACTAACCACGAACTAGTAGAAAGAGAAATTGAGAATACAATCCCATTTACAATCACAACAAAAAAGAATAAAATACCTGGAAATAAATTTAACCAAGGTGGTGAAAGGCCTATATACTGAAAACTATAAGACATTATTATTTTCTTTTTAAAGATTTTATTTATTTATTTTTCCCCCCAAAGCCCCAGCAGATAGTTGCATGTCATAGCTGCACATCCTTCTAGTTGCTGTACGCGGGACGCGGCCTCAGCATGGCCCGAGAAGCGGTGCGTTGGTGCGCGCCTGGGTTTCCAAACCAGGGCCACCAGCAGCAGAGCGCGCGCACTTAACTGCTAAGCCACGGGGCCGGCCCAATAAGACATTATTGAAAGAAATTGAAGAAGACGTAAAGAAATGGAAAGATAGTCCATGCTCATGGACTGGAAGAATAAACATGGTTAAAAATGTCCATATTACCTAAAGCAATCTACAGATTCAATGCAATCCCAATCAGAATCCCAATGACATTTTTCATGGAAATAGAACAAAGAATCCTAAAATTTATATGGAACAACAAAAGACCTTGAATAGCCAAAGCAATCCGGAGAAAAAAGAACTAAGCTGGAGGTATCACACTCCCTGATTTCAAAAAATACTACAAAGCTACAGTAATCAAAACAGCATAGTACTGGCACCAAAACAGACACGCAGATCAATGGAACAGAACTGAGAGCCCAGAAATAAACCCACAAATTTATGGACAGCTAACTTTCGACAAGGGAGCCAAGAACATACAATGGAGAAGGGAAAGTCTCTTCAATAAATGGTGTTGGGAAAACTGGGCAGCCACATGCAAAAGAATGAAAGTAGACCCTTACCTTACACCATACACAAAAATTAACTCAAAATGGATTAAAGACTTGAATGTAAGACCTGAAACCATGAAACTTCTAGAAGAAAACATAGGCAGTACACTCTTTGACTTCAGTCTTAGCAGTACCTTTTTGAATATCACGTCTCCTCATGCAAGAGAAAGAAAAGCAAAAATAAACAAATGAGACTACATCAAACTAAAAAGCTCTGCACAGCAAAGGAAACCACCAACAAAACGAAAAGACAAATTAACAATTGGAAGAAGATATTTGCAAATCATATATCCAATATGGGGTTAATAGCCAAAACATATAAAGAACTCATAAAACTCAACAACAAAAAACAAACAATCCAATCAAAAAACGGGCAGATGATCTGAACGGGCATTTTTTCCAAAGAATATATATAGATGGCCAACAGGCACATGAAAAGATGCTCAACGTCACTAATTATTAGGGAAATGCAAATCAAAACTGCAATGAGATATCACCTCTCACCCATCAGAATAGCTATTTTAAAAAATTGCCATTCATCTATACATTGCCATTCGTTTATTTATTCATTCAATATATAGGTACTCTTCCAGGTGCTCAGAATATGACAGAGAACTAAAAACACAAAATTCCTTCTCACATGGGTCTTACATTCTAGTAAACACCAGGCATTGATTATTATTGTCTTTAAAAATAGCCGGGGTTGGGGGGGTGGGCCGGCCCAGTGGCACAAGCAGTTGGGTGCGTGCCTTCCACTGCGGCAGCCGGGGTTCACCGGTTTGGATCCCAGGCGCGCACGGACGCACTGCTTGGCAAGCCATGCTGTGGTGGCATCTCATATAAAGTGGAGGAAGATGGGCACAGATGTTAGCCCAGGGCCAGTCTTCCTCAGCAAAAAAAGAGGAGGATTGGCAGATGTTAGCTCAGGGCCAAACTTCCTCACAAAAAAAAAGAAAAAAATAGCCAGGGGGCCGGCCCTGTGGCAGAGCGGTTAAGTGCATGGGCTCCGCTGCTAGTGGCCCAGGTTCGGATCCCAGGCATGCACCGATGCACCCCTTGTCAGGCCATGCTGTGGCAGTGTCCCACGTAAAGTGGAGGAAGATCGGCAGATGTTAGCTCAGGGCCAGTCTTCCTCAGCATAAAAGAGGAGGAGTGGCATGGACATTAGCTCAGAGCTGATCTTCCTCACAAAAACAAAACAAAACAAAACAAACAAACAAACAAAAATAGCCAATATTTTTACAGTCTAAATGCCCATTAGTAAGGCACTAGTTAAATAAATTCCATACACTAGAATACTATACAGCCATTAATAAAACCAAAGCTAGATGTATATGTTGCAGGTACTGACATGGAAAATGTCCAAGATCTATTTTTAGTGAAAAAACAAAAATTACAAAGAGAATGTTTAATATGAATCCATTTATGCATTTTAATATCGATATAAATATGTATAATATGCCCCTATTTATGTATCATACATACATAATATACATATATTAAAATAAATGAATGGGGCATATTATGCATATATAGATAATAAATGAGTCATATGATTCATATATCTATAAGGTGTGTGTGTGTGTGTGTGTGTGTGTGTGTGTGGTGGTGCTGGTGGTGCTGGTGGTGGTGGTGGTGGTATACACTTTGAGAGTGTTTGTGTGATATACCCCAAACTGGTAACCTCTGGGGAGTGGGATGGGAAGGGAGGCAGTTAGGAAGGAAATTGAGAACCGTTACTTTTTACTCTTATATTACACATTTCTATGTTGTTAGAATATGTTTATAATGAATGTATGCTGCTTTTATAATTTAAAAAAATCATAGAAATTAATTTTTTAAAAAATTCTTCTATGGATCCCTGTGGCCAAAAAATAAAGCTCAAACTCTTTAGCACACCAAAGGCTGCCATGATTTATGTCTAACCTATCCCTCCCTTTCAGCCTCATCTCCTATAATCAGAACTACCTTGTGTTCTTCTCTGCTCCCCTCCCCCCCTTGGTGGTAATTTGCTTGTCAGCAATCAGATCCACTCCCTGCCCTTCTCCCTCTGCTCTGAATCATGGGAAACTACATTTCCCAAGCTCCCTTGCCCTTCATCTTCTGGGTGGAGTTGGCCAGTGGGAGCCCCAGCAGGAGGCTGGAAGGTGGGAGTTGGGAAGAAGTCAGGGTATTTCTCCCTCTCTCTCTACTTCAGGTGCCCATCTCTAACACCGACTGTATCCCTCCTCATTCCAGCTCCCATGGAGCATGTCCTTCTTTCATGCACCTAGTTTCCACAGGGCAGGTCTACTGTGATTCCTGCTTCAACAAGGTGGTCCCAGATCTCGGCTCTGGTAACACCACTCTTTGTCCCTCCAGCCCTAGTACGTAAAAAGCTTCCTGTTGTGCTAAACTCTGAGCTGCCTCACCACTGCTATTTGACTTCTTAGCTCTCCTATCACCTATGTAACCAATTCTCTACACTAAACTTCCTCTTTTTGAAATACTTAAAGTGCAGTGTGTTTCTGGCTAGACTGAGAATGATGCACTATTATCTCTTCTCACAGCAATAAAAAACTAGCACAGTCTGCTCTACTTTACTGCAATAAACACAGCAAGTACTTCAATACCTCTGGGCTTTTGTTCAAGTAGTTCCCTCAGCCTGGAATGTCATTCATTCCCTTGTCTTTCAGTCAAAACCTTAGTCATCTCCTGAGGCTCAGCTCAAAGCCTCTCTGCTCCAGGATTCCTCTTCTAATTCTCATACACATTCACCCCAAGTCAGCATTCCAACCACATCTAGAGAGCAAATGGATTATCCCAATGCACTTTGTGTCAAGTATTGAATAAAATAGTCTAGGGACAGGCAACATCTTATGCCAATCAACTAGCACTTTACTGGCCATTGGGTTATGTTTTTTTTTCCTTCTTATTTTGGAAAACTGAGAAGTAGTCATCTCATCATAGAGCCTTCCCTGATGACCATATATTAATACTTTCCCTTCTTTTCCCAATGCCCATCCCACCTCTATCTCCTTTCTAAATTCATTTAGTAAACTTTCATATTGTACATTGTAAGAGACAATAATCAAATCAATGTCCTGGTGTTTACTAGAATGTAAGAGCCATGTGGTCAGGAATTTTGTGTGTTTGGTTCCCTGCCATATTCTGAGCACCTAGAATAGTAGCTATATATTGAATGAATAAATAAATGAATGACAGTACACTTTGCTTTGGGTCATGGAAGGCAGGGAGAGGGACAAAAATCATAGGTAGGAGGATATCAATTCTGTCTCTTTCTAGCCTCACCTTACTTTCTCTCCCTCTAGCTTACAGAGCTCTGGACTCACTGGCCTTTCTCAGATTCTTGGACCCACTAGGATCTTTCTGAACTCAAGCTCCTTTTCATCTTTAGATCCCAGCTTAAATGTTTCCCATTTTTATCTCTCCTTGTTTTTTTCCTTCATAATGTTTATCAAAATTTGTGGTCATTTATTTGATTCCCTCATTAGAATGTTAGCTCCATAAGGATTAGGGCCATATATCCCTAGCATCTATGCCTGGTACATAATAGGTACTCATATGGGACAAAAAAAGAGATTGAAAAAATGTTGCTGAATGAACCAAGGACAAACTTTGCTTCACACTTTCCATCAAGGTCTACTGGGTTGTCTGTCACTTAATTCCTGGGGTCAAACCAGAAAATAGAAAATTCCATAGTGGAAATACCAGGAAGCTTCCACTTATACAGTTGTATTCAGACTGGAAAATTTCCCTACCACTACTCTATCTGCACAAAGGAGACCGTTTTCATCAAATGCCACTACTTAGGAACAGTTCTAACAATGGCCAGGATTGTTCTATCAACCAATGGCTGAATATATGAAAATAATGGGGAAAGTATTCTTTGAAGATTCTTGGAAGATGCTCTTGGACAAAGACCCTCTTTCACATGATCTGCATTTTGCAGTGGTTATTGAAGACCTTCAGTAATTTCAGGTAATGAGGTTTTTCACTTTATTTTGGGGACATAGCATTAGCAGCAATTCATCTCCCATTCTTTCACAAAGCTAAAGATTTAGCTTCTGAGTACATACACTCCATTGTCAGGTAGTAAGAGAAATGAGAAAAACACTGAATTCCTTGGAGCTTTAGCCCCATATTCTGAATCTTTTTCCTTCCTACACTTAACTTGACTTTTTAAATAAAATTATAAGTTAGGATTTCTACCTTTACTAATTCTATCTATTACCAATACAAGCTTCTCCAGAGCTAATAGTGCCATCCTTCTTCCCCATGTTACATGAGCCATGTAACAATATATTTGTATGTACAGTAGTCCCCCCTTATCTGTGGGGGATACATTCCAAGACCCCCAGTGGGTGCCTGACACTGTGGATAGTACCAAACCCTATACATAATATGTTTTTTCTTATACATACATATTCGAGATGCGACAGCAAAATTAGCATGAATTTCTTTTTCCTTCTTCACAATTTCATGAATAGAAGATTTGTCTTTACTGTAGATCTTAGCAACCTCAGCATACAATTTTTTTTCTTTCCTTATTAAAGGGAGAACTTTCACCTTTTCACTTAAAGAAAGCACTTTACGGTTTCTCTTTGGCATGTTCAAATTGCCAGCATCACCACTCTTGCATTTTGGGGCCAATATTAAGTAAAATAAGAGTTACTTGAACACAAGCACTGCAACAGCGTGACAGTGGGTCTGATAATCAAGGCGGCTACTAAGTGACTAACGGGCAGGTAGCACATACAGTGTGGATACACTGGACAAAGGGAAGATTCACATCTCCAGTGGGACGGAGCGGGACAGTGCGAAATTTCATCACTCTACTCAGAATGGCTCACAATTTAAAATTTATGAATTGCCTATTTCTGGAATTTTCCATTTAATATTTACTGACCAAGGTTGACTGTGGGTAACTGAAACCACAGAAAGCGAAACTTTCAGTAGTGGGCACTACTGTACCTGACACATTTGATGCTTAATAAATCTTTAATGAATAAAGTATTGTTACTTGCCAATTGTTTTGTTTTTATGAAGAAAATTGACGAACAACGACATTTTCATGATTTCATAAATAATGCATCCTTTTCTGAGTAATTATAATCACCAGTAAATTCCAAGTTCTTTGTTTTGTTTTGTTTTTGTTTGTTTTTTGTTTTGTTTTTTTGTGAGGAAGATCAGCCCTGAGCTAACATCCGCTGCCAATCCTCCACTTTTATGCTGAGGAAGACTGGCCCTGAGCTAACATCCGTGCCCATTTCCCTCCACTTTATATGGGACGCCGCCACAGCATGGCTTGACAAGCGGTGCGTCAGTGCGTGCCCGGGATCCGAACCTGTGAATCCTGGGCCGCCAAAGCAGAGCACATGCACTTACCGCTTGCACCACCAGGCCAGCCCCTTGTTTTATTTTTTTAATGAGTTCACTTTTGCATCTCGGTGCCTCTTAATACCCCTTTTCTCTTTAGTTTCATGATAAACAGCTCCACGTTTTTGCTCCAGTTCAACGAAGGGACTTAAAGGCAGTGCCAGCCACAGTGTATAGTCCTGCCCTAGCATTTGCATGCATTTGCAGAAACCAACCCCCAGGGGTCAGAATTAACAAACCGGATGTGGCCTCAGGGGTTTCGTCATTAGCTCAAGAACCCTCAGCTCTATTTCTCTGGAGAGTAACCTCTTATCTGTGGTGAGAATTCAGGTTTTCCCCGAAGGATTTTGACTTCTCTTCACCAGATGATATAGGAGTAGGTCTGGATGACAAAGAGAGAAGATGATGTCAAAATCATTGTGAGTAGGCTAATGAACCTACTGTAATATCGCACAAAAATGTTCCTGACTTGACAATTTTGAAAACTATTTTAAGTCTTTCTTAAATTTTTAGCAAGGAAGAACGTTCTTTGCTGATTTGCCAACTTAGATCAAATAGGCCCTATGTTCACACTGACAGAATTCCTCCTCCTTGTTATGAAGCCACTATTAGTATCTTTTTAGAAAAAATGTTTCATTATATATACATTTTTTAATTATAATTGATAAAAACTCTTCAGAAAACCATTTTCACAGAAGCACATTTATCTGATCTCAGTTATAGAGTGTGGCAAAGGCAAAAAGTCGAGAAGTGCTTAATGTTTTAAATGTTTGTGGTGTTAAAATTTCATATTAACACTTGATACTGGTATCAGCTCAACACAAGGTTGACGTAAGGGAAGCCATACTATAGTAAAGAAACCATACTGTAATTTTGCATGACCTCTGATTAACTAACCCAGCTGGATATGCACCTTCCAGGAGTATACATGCTCTGTAGATTTTATGGCCCCTGCTTGTGCATGTACCTCTCAGCTGCGATAAGACGATAACTTTATTCTTTTAAGTTCCCTAGAAATGGGATGACCCCCAGACAGAGATTCTATGCTGATATCCATGACAACTGAAAGATCTGGTGTGGTGACTCCCAGTCTGTAATACCAGAGGGTCAACTTTCCTAACCCCCTCCTCTATAACCCACTGGCCTATACAACTGCTTCAAGATTCTGTGCCCCCCTTAAGATGGTTCTTTAGGATGCCAGTCCCCCCATCTTCCAATCTTCTAGCTTATCATTAATAAAATGCCCTTTCTCTGCCACCATTTTGCCTCTTGACGATTGGCCTTTGTCTGGCAGCAAGTAGATGGTGCCCTTTGTGCGATAACAATACCTCTTGGTGGATATTTCTATTAGAGGGAGAGTTGCCTCTTTAGATTAGAGTGGAAAAGTACCCCCTTGGGAGGAAACATAAGTCCCAGAGTTACCAGCATCCAGGTTGTCTTCATTTTTGCCGCATGGAAGGACAAAGTCTAGCAAAGGCCCCTGTGCATGAGTAACGACCAGGCCTGAGGCAGCAATGTTAACCCGACTTTCATCCTCCCTCCAACAATTCTACTACCATCCTTGGACATTATCAACACTGCAGACCCCTCTGATCATCTATCCCCTTCCCCATTCCGCTCCTCAAATCCATTTTCCCACTGTTCTCCTTCTTAAGACTTCCTATTGGCTGTCATTCCCCATTTGATGGTAAACAAACCACTTTATTATTCTCAACCTATTCAAAGAGGTTCCCTGTCCTCTAAGTCTTCTACTTTCCTTGCACAGAGGGAAACTCCGCTCTCCCTGAGGCTACCATTTTCTGCAGTCGTCTGGGATAGAAGCTGT
The DNA here is from genome assembly GCF_020826845.1 of Diceros bicornis minor. Classification (NCBI taxonomy): domain Eukaryota; kingdom Metazoa; phylum Chordata; class Mammalia; order Perissodactyla; family Rhinocerotidae; genus Diceros; species Diceros bicornis. The sequence goes on along the minus strand of NC_080742.1, from coordinate 11,482,154 downwards.
TCTGTACTTTCAAGCTCTGCTTGTGCACAGAATTCTCCCATCTCCACTTCCAAATCATTAGTACTCCTTTAGTCCCTCATTGTCATTCTCACCTCTGACCTCACTACACATTCATCTCAAACTTAGGCACTTGTGTCACCACTTTCTTCTGGAGGACTTTATTCTCCATGCAAAAGACCATCCGTAAACCACCTTAGTCTCATAGTACCTTGACCTCTCAAGACCACACCTGGAGTTTAATTACTCCCTGGAATTACTCCATCTCTGAAAACTTAGACTCAAACACCCAACCCCTGAGCACATTCTTCTCTTCAGGATCACCACCATACAGCCATCCTTCAACCAGACTGGCACCTCCACTTCTGAATCCTGCCCACTCTCTCCAGCCTGTCAAACCCATGTTGTGCTCCTTTCACTCTTCTTCCCACCCCAGACTCCATGCTCAATCACTTCACTCCCTTACCTCTTGACCTACTTCTACTGTCGCCAGTGCCTCACCTGTGGACTATTTGTCTTCTCCCAGCTCCTCCCTCTTCTATTTTCACATTACATGCTCTTCCTGAGTGACCTCATCTACTCCCACAGCTTTAACTGCTACTTACAAGCTGATGCTGCCCGAATCTCTATCTCCAGCCAGATCTTTCTCCTAAATTCGGAGGGAGTCTCATAACCGATTGTGTATTGGACATTTCCACAAGCACTTGCAAACTCAATTTGTCAAAACTGAGCTAATCATCCCTCTCCCACAGTTGGGGTGGGAAATGTGATCCTCCTCTTACAGCCCCCATCTTAGCGAAAGGTGTGTTGTTTACCCCGTCTCTCAAATCTAAAAACCAAGTCATTCTTGACTTCTCTCTCTTCTTTAGCCACATGCATTCTTTCAATCACAAAGTTCATTCAGTTGTACTTTTTCCTAAGTGTCTGTGGAATTCATCCAGTTCCATTTCTATTCATTTCTTACTTGAATTCAGTATCAATTAGGATTCTTTAGCTGCAAACAGAAACTAATCTCTGGCTAATTTGTTATAAGGAATATATACACACACAAATATATATCAGAAAGATACTGGGTAGTTTTCCAAAACAGAAGAAAACTGACTAACTAGAACTTTGGGAGGATAGGAACCAAGGGCTTACAAAGGTGGGAAATATTCTAAGGTGATCCATTAGCTAACACAGCTCCAATCATCTTATGTCCCTGTGTACCTCCTAACTAACCTCCCTGTCTTAACCACCCCCACACACACACCACCTTGACAATCCAGTCTACACACTGCGATCAACAAACTTTCTTTCTAAAATAGAAATCCAATCAAGTCTCTCTCATTCTTAAAGTCCTTCAGTGGCTAATCAGAGCTTTTAGAATAAAACCCCTAAATCTTCAGCATTCATGAATTGGCCTCTATAGGCCCCACCCCTGACCGTTTCTCTCCCCTCTCTCTTCCTCACACCCTATTCCTGGGTCCTACTTAACTACATTCAGTTCCCTACATGTGCCAAACTCCCTCATGTTCTGGTGCCGGTATCAGTAACGGCGGTCCTGGCAGAAACAGAACTCACCTGAGATGGTTCAAACACAGAGATTTGAATGAAAGAACCACTTTCAGAGGCATGGTTAGGTGAATCAACAAAGGAAGATGGAGCGCCATAGCCTGGCAATGGTGGGAAGCCATTACCACACTAGGACTGAAGAGACAAGGGAAGAGAGTAGTGGTATCAGAGCCCAGGGTGAGCTGGAGCTATGGGGAGGGTCATCATTTGGAAGTGTGGTTGTTGCCAGAGGGCTGGAATGCCCGCCTACACCCCCGAGTGTTCCCATGCTACTTTGTGGAGTGCTTCTCACAGCACTTTTCACAGTCTTGCAGCAGCTTGCTCACTTGTCTGCTCCCACAATAGCCCACGTTTTCAGAGGACAAAGACTTTCCTTGCCTCAGCATCCCAAAGCACACCAGGCACAGTACCTGGCACATACAGAGTGCCCACTTAATGAACAAATAACGGATCCAACTAGTTTCACATTTTTCAAAGTGGAATCTGAAATCAATGGGTTTACAGGTCATATAAGAAAAATGAAGTGAGAATTTCAGGTAGAGTCTGGGGAAATGTTTATTGAGATAAGAAAGCTACTACTGTGTTAAGCTCCTTCTGTCTCCAGGATTAGTCTCCCAAAAAGGTGTCATTAAATTAAAATAAAAATAACAGTTTGCTGATTCTGGCTTTTCATGGAAACAATGAGCAAAAACCCCACATTAACATAATGCAGAAGGTGACGTATAGCATCTGTCTTCTCTGCTGCAAGAAATGAAGATCCATGGGTATCAACAAGATTCTAAAAAATAGAATAATTGGAGCAAACAGAGAAAAAAAATCAAGCTTAACCAAGAGTAAACAGACCTCTCGTGGTCCATATAAGGGATGCATGGAATGACAGTGAGGTGTCCCATGAGAGACAGAAATGAGTTGGCTCTCTGAGAATAAACATAATCAACACTTACTGGATGCGATTGGAGATTGAGAGAGTTGCTACCTCTCAAGCGTACAAAATTTGACTCTAATACAATTAGTTTACCTTAAGAAATGTGAAACCTGGAGCTTGGGTAAGGTGTGTCAGCAAGCAATGTCTGATCTCCTCTGGAATACAGGCAAGGCTGAACTTGTGAGCCCTCAGGTCTGGGGACCTGAAGTCCTTGGACCAAAGTGAATTCACCAGGATGGAAGGTATGTTAGAAGCCGGGCTGATGTCTCCTAGACACACCTGCTATGGACTGAATTGTCTCCCACCAAAATTCCTGTGTTGAAGTCCTAATCCCAGTGTGACTGTATCTGGAGGTAGGGTCTTTAGGATGTAAATAAGGTTAAATAAGGTCATAAGGGGGAGACCTAATCTGATAGAACTGTGTAGCCTTACAAGAAGAGGAAAAGAGAGAGAGATCTCTCATGTGAGACACAGTGAGAGGACACAGAGAGAAGGCGGCTGTCTGCAAGCCAGGAAGAGAGCTTCCACCAGGAACCAAATCAGCTGGCACCTTGATCTCAGACTTCCCAGCCTCCAGAACTGTGAGAAACAGATTTCTGTTGTCTAAGCCACCCAAGCTGTGGTATTTTGCTATGGTAGCCAGCAGACCGAGACAACACCCAATATCAACTCGGGCTCTATATTTGAACTTTTATACTCTACTCTGATACAAAGGGTTTTCTTGTGCAAAATTCAGAATTGTAGTTTAAGGCCAAAACTCGAACTGAGATGACCCTTGATGAACCACCCTCTGGGATTCTCTGTTTTGTCTTCTGTAAAATGGGGATGACAGTTCCTGCTCTGCCAGCCTCACATCATTGCTGTGATGATCAAATGCACAAGAACACACTCTGCACTGCTGGAAGTGACAGGAGATGCAAGCATCACACGATCCGGCCCCTGTAGCTCTCTAGCCCGGAAGGGAGACGCACGTTATGAATGTTCGCTCCTAGTTTTCCTTTTTATCCGGAACAAACAGTTATTACAATTCCTAGTTGGAATAATTAAGGGGAATCATTCAGAAGCAGCAGGAAAATTTCAGGCAGCCTATGCAGGGGAAGTCTCAAGTCAGTCCAGGAGGGAAACAGGAAAACGGAGACGAGGAGAGGAAGAGTAAAACAAACGTGCAGCTTAAGGAACAAAAAGAGCCAAAAAGCTCCAGAACTCTGGCTGCTTTTCCCAAGACAACAGTCTGTCCCACAAGCAAGGGCCCCTTCCAAGGGGAAGAGGGAGAGCTTTTCAAAGGGCAGCATCTTCTCTGGCTGGGGGCTGGCGAGGGGAGGGGAGCTGTGCAGTTGAGGTCCCCAAGAAGACAAATCCCTTGTATTGAGTATGGACAAAAATGAAAGGAACAATGGGAGGAAGAAGGCTAACAGCCTGAAGTTGGACTAAAGTAAATTCCATCAAACATGATTAAATATACACAATGCACGGAGCAAAAGCAGGAGTTCAAGTTCATACATCAGCCAAAACCCCAGACTCTCATCAGAGGAGACAAGACAGAATGGCTCCCACCGCGCGCTTCCCCGGAGGGGCTGGATGAAGCCACGGCAGACTGGGGCGCCCCGGCAGCATGGCAGAGTTGGGAAGGCCACATCCAGAGCACTGGAGAGACAAAGCCGAAAAGGGAGCAGATCCGAAAGTAAAAGTCAGCACACACGTGTTCCACTCCCAGCTCTACCACTCACCTGTCCAGACTCTCCCATAACTCCCTTCACCTTTGCGCACCCCAGTTTTCTCATCTATAAAATGGGTTGATAAGACTGGCTCCGCTTGCCTCCCAGGGTTGTTGGGAGGATCAAGAGTCATAAGAGAAAATATTTCACAAATGGAAGCGAATCACACACACAAGGGGCATTCAATAGAGGTGCTTCGGCAGAGCCCACATCCTCCGCGGCGGAGGCGCCCCCCGCGGGTTGGAGCCGCCGGGGCCTCAGCGCGGCCACTCCGAGGAGCGCGCCGCTGTCTTCCGGGCGAGGCTGAGCCGCGACACAGCTGTGGCCGTGCTGGGGCAGGAGGGCCGCCCTGCGTGCGCTTCTCTCTCCTTCCTCTTTTCTCAGAGCCCTGCCCAGCAACAGCAAACCACAACGCCTCTAGACCCCTGCACTCCCCACCCGCTTCCTGCGCCTCCAATTCCTCGTCTCCCGCTTCCCCGTACGCGGCCCGACTCGCGACAAATGGGCCTGCTGCGGGGTCTGCTGCACGCTTCCCCCGCGTCTACTTTTGAGTGCAACAAAATGATGCTCCTTTCTCCTGTCAGCCGGGGGGGAAATGCGTTTGCCTTAGCCAGGACCGGGCTGTGAGAGCAGTGGGCATTTTCCTGTGATGCTTTAGAGAAGCACCTTAGGGCACTTTTGGGGACCCCCTGGGAGTCCCTTAGGGGCACCGAGGCAGCTGGGGTGTTATGTGGGGTCACAGAGAATGCCGTCGTCCTGGTCTGCATTTCCTCTCCACTCACTCCAGTTGCAGCCCCTTGGCACACTGCCACTTGTCCCCACCCTGGGAGGGCTGGCCCCACCCTGGCCTCCCATGGGCTCCAAGGCACTGACTCAGCCCCCACTGGCTTCACCTTTTCCCGGCCTCCTGCTCTCCCACCTTGGGAACCAGCCCAAACAGGAGCCCAGGAATCTAATGAATTCACTCATGCAGGGCTCACTTTGGTTTTTTTTTTTCATTTTTTTCCTTTGTTGGGAAAAAAAATTCCCTCTGTGCTCTCCACCCAGTTTGGCAGCACCATGTTTACAACGGTTTACTCATGGACAGCTTTGCTCCTGACGTCGTGGTCTTGAGCCCCAACCCCAGGGTCAGAAATGAGTTCCCATCCACTGATGAGATGGTTAAGCCCTGGAGAGGAAAAGGGGGTTTGGGGGCCACTCTGTAATAATAGGACAAACTTTTGATTGAGCTTCACAATTTGCAATGCCCTTTTCCGACCACGTTATTGTGTTGGAGCCTCACAACCACCACATTAGGGAGGTTGTTCAGATTAGAAATATGGAACTCACGAAGGTCAAGTAACTTGCCCATCAAACGTCCCAGCTGGTCCTGGAGCCCACATCTGCATCTTCTGACTCCTTCCCATCACCACAGTGCCTCTCCATAGTTCCTGCTGCCTTCCGACCTCCGCCTACACAAGTACTAGAACTGAGGATTGCTCTGGGGAAGCAGCTCCTGCCTGCCCTGGGAGTGGCTGCCCGAAGCCATGAAGCCACATAAGCAGTGACAGGGATCGTCAGAGTGAGAATGAAGTCTCACAAATGCCCCTAAAGAACACTTGCTGGGTCAGAGATCCCCTCTATCCCAGAGCTGGCTTTCCCCCAAACTCACAGAGGACCGCATCTTGCTGGCTGTCATATGCAGCCTAGAGGAAGTTCCCTCGGAGGTGAGTGAGCGGTGGCTCCAACCCAGTGGTCCTCCACTTTGTGCACATGAGAACCACCTGGAGACCTCATCGGAAATCCTGATTGCCCGGATCCCACGCCACAGCAACTGAATCAGAATCTTTGAGAGAAGGGCCTGGGCATCTACATATCTTTAAATTTCCCCAGGTGATTCTGCTGCACAGGGATGATTTAGAACTACTGCTCCAGGTGCTCAAAATGAGGGAGACACAAACCTGGGATGAAAAGAAGGGTGGATCACAGAATAGGGGGACCCTGAAATCGAACCAGTGTCTTGTCACTCCTCTTTTTTTCTTCACTTTCTCCCTAAACCATTCCCTTTTCCCTTGAATTTCTGGGTCCTTCTGGGATCTCTGTAAATGTCGCAAGAGAGGAGTGCTGGTTTGTTCAAAGCTCTAACTTTCTACCAAATCCCACTGCCCAGCCTGGAGTGTCACTGCCCAAGAAGTGTCCCCCGTCTTCAGTTTGGATTAGAGCGGCAGGGCCAGCAGGTGGCCCAAGACGATTCTAAAGACGCCCCTCCTATTCCCAAGGGTCACTAACTGTTGGCGAGGAGTGGCCAGGAGAAGTGGTGACTGGCCAGCCTGAGAACAGTGGCAGTAAGATGAGGAGTGATCTGCACTGGGACACCGGCTATGACTCAGCACTCTGAGCTGGAGACTGGGGGACTCAGGGTCGGGGACAGCCATTATCTTGACTTTCAGGCATCCATCTAACCAACTCTCTGAGCCAAGCTTCTCCCAGACGCCCACTGTTTACTGCCTCCTGGGGCTAAAGTAAGTTGCCTCTTTATCCAGCACCATCGTCAGAACCACCCCCAGAACCTAAGGCACAGCTTAATCATAACCCCTACCACCCCAGAAAGCCCTGTGCCCAGGCCGTGGCACAGAAGTAAGGAAACTAGAAATGGTCTTCCTGAGTAGCTGGGGAGCAAGGTATTTAATGCAGGACTAGAGAGTTCTGTATGTAGTGTATACGATACAAAGGGAGAGGGTAGATGCTTTTATAAACAGCTTCAATTATCCTCACAGCAGCCTGTGAGATAATGATTATCATCTCAGCTCAACAGAGGTCCAAAGAGGACACATTCCCAGGGCTGGGAGGCAATAAGAGCAGAAGCATGAGTATAGAGGCCTCAAGCTTAGAGGATGGGGGTATTGACTGCTCATCAATGGCAAATCTGTGCTGAGAAGTAGGTGCTACAGAAATCCACTGACCCCTGGTGCTAACTAAATCCAAGGGGGAATATTATTCAACTCTAAAAACTGAAGTACTGAGTCATGCCACATAGATGACCCGTGAAAACATTATGCCAAGTGAAAGAAGCCAGTCAGAAAAGGCCACATATCACGTGATTCCATTTGTACAAAATGTCTGGAATAAGCAAATACATAGAGACAGAAAGTTGATTCCTGGTTGCTGGAGCTGGGGTCAGGGGTGAATGCTGAGTGACTGTTGTTGGGCACGGGTTTCCTTTTCAGGTGATAAAAGCGTTCTGGAGTTATATGGTGGCGATGTTTGTACAACCTTAAGAATATACCAAAAGCCACTGAATTGTACACTTTTTTCTTTTTCTTTTTTTTTTTTTTTTGGTGAGGAGATCAGCCCTGCGCTAACATCCGCCAATCTCCTCTTTTTTTGCTGAGGAAGACGGCCCTGGGCTAACATCTGTGCCCATCTTCCTCCACTTTATATGGGACACCGCCACAGCATGGCTTGCCAAGCAGTGCGTCGGTGCGCGCCCGGGATCCAAACCAGCGAACCCCGGGCCGCCGCAGCGGAGCGCGCGCACTTAACCGCTTGCGCCACCGGGCCGGCCCCTGAATTGTACACTTTTTATGAGATGTGAATTATAGCTCAAAAAGAAAAAAAAATCCAAGAGTGAAGAGCTTCGAACTCTGAAAGTTGCCCAGAGTTCCCTGAAGACCTTAGGTCTTAGCAAGGTCTCTCGACTAATAAATGGCAAAGGCAAAAGGTAAGCCAAAATTTATCTGGCCCTGAATATCCTGCCTTTCTTCCATCCAATGTCAAATCCATTCAGTCCCTTCACGCATCAGCAATGCTTGTCAGCTCAGGCCGGTTGCTTCCCCCCTGACACCTCACTCAGGTCCTCTGCACAGAGGAGTCGGGGTTGGGGTTAGGACGAGATAGGACCAGAGGAGCATACGGGCAACGTGGACCCAAGAAGCCCTTCGGGAGGTGGGGGAGCCAGGGTGATGCCACCGTAGAGAGCTTAGGGGAACTCGGGGGCAGGACAAGTCTCTGCACGATCCCAGTACCTTGCATAGTGTTCCACCATGTCTCCTGAGCCTCAGCCCCTAAACACCGTGGCACGGGGTCAGGCACCTGAAGGGGCCGGCCCACCTTTTGGCCTTTGTATTGGCTGTTCGGTCTGCTTGAGCCCCTCTTCCCCCATCGTCTGTATAGCTAAAGCCTCACCTCCTTCACTCTTACCTCTGAATGAGGCTATGCTGATCGCTCTATTTTAAATCACACACACACCCCTACCTCTGCCTCTGCACTCCTCACTCCCCCTTGTCTTGCTCTGCCTACCTTGTCTTTCTTTTCTTCCATAGCACTTAACACCTTCTAACATAGGACAGCGTTTACTTGGGTATTACTTTTGCTATTTATTGTCTATTTCCCCCACCTAGAACATGGCTCCACCAAGTGGAAATCTTTGTTTTGTTTGCTGATGTAGCCCAAACACGAAGAACAGTACCTGACATGTTGTAATGCTCCATAAACACACGTAGAGTGACAGATGAATTAATGAATTTGCGTTTTGTTCTGTATGTCCCTAATCCAGCAGCACCCAGGGACCCATCACATGTATGTACTTCCCTGAGCCCTCTGGTACACCTACTCTGAGCTCAGCACCAATACCATAATCTCAGCCTTCATCAGAGTCTTTTTTTACCTCTTCCTCTCAATCCAAGCCTGGCCCTTCGCAGAGAACATCACCTCACCCGCAGTGTTCTTATGAAGAGGCAGTATCTTCTCGGCTGAAATGCACCAGCCACAGCAGCTCCTTCTGTAACTAAAGCAGCTCCCCACCTCTCTGTTCCACTGTTCTCTCCTTTCAGCCCCTTCTGCTTTTCTTTGAAGCACTTGTTACAACATGAAATTATTGTTTTGTCCTTTACTTCTTTATGATCTTTCTCCCTCTAGAATATAGGACCCACAAGGACAGGAACCATGTCTGTCTTCTTCACTCCCATATCACCAGCACTTAGTACACATGACAGGCACTCAAAGAATGTCAGAGAAAGGGAGGAAGAGGTGAAGAGGTGAGGGGATGGGAGGCATCAAGGAGAGTTGAGTTTTCCCTTATTTATTCCAAACTCTTCTGCTTTATTCCGCTGCACAGGAGAGATGATTTCATTGAGGCAGAGTCCCCTCATTCTACATTAGACAGTGAGCAAAGCTTGAGAAGAAATGGGACTTCTGGATATTAAAGAGGCGAGGTAGAAGATCTGCTAAAGACGGTCTGATAATGGAACCTGGGTGTGGAGGAAAGAGGGGTCCTGGTGAGCAAGAAACAGGAACAGCTGGACCCAAATCCAAGCCCATTGGCATGCTCTCCCCCACTTGTCTGATAAAGAGATTCATGGTGGCATATTCCAGCCTCCATCCCATGGACACAGATGGCAACCAGAGAGCTAACTCTTCCAATGCAAGTGGTCACAGCATCATCTTCCTGTTCTTCCACATAAATCCAATCACGTCCACGGAGTGATATCAAGTGCACCCGTCTTTTCTCCACATTTAGAACAGCAAACGTGTACTGGGCCCTTGCTAAGTGGCATCCCTCCACTAAAGGCTTACCATGCGTCACTTTGTCTGAGTCTCTCCATTACCACGTGACATGGCTCTCGTTATTCCCATTTTACAGGCGAGGGGCCTGTCAAGTTTGTGGGGAGTGTCAATTAGGACTCAAGCAGCCTGGGTCTGAAGCTCACAGCTTAACCACATTCTACTGCTTCCAGTCACTGCTACTTTCTTAGTAAAACAACTCCCTGTGGTCCATTGGACAGGATGATGCCCCAGGACCTCTGAGCTCAGATCTAAACTGTGATTTGTTTACAAAGCTGGTCTGTAGTTGTTGTGCCAGGGAGGTTCTAGTTCACAAAAGTTAGTAGAGATTAAAAAGAAAAGCTGTTGTCAACAATCGCCTATGTGTTATTTTATTTTTAATTTGCATCGCATTGGAAACCAGTCCCTTTGTTCCCATTTTGTGAAAATGGGAAAAGCCACGAAGCGTCAGCGACACAGAGGCCATTGGGTCCTCTCTGTGATTTGGGCTCCTCCTGAGCCACCTGCTGTAAGGAAAGATAAGCCTTTTAGGATGAGGCCCTAGGAAAGAGTTTTCACATTTCAGATATGTATCAGTGCATCAGTTACTTCTCCTTTCCAAAAATAGGACTTTTATTCAGATCTACTTTGTTCTCCTTCAGAGAGAAACTGCATTTGAATAAAAGCCTGAGTACTACCTGCAGTGCTCTGGCGCATGCACACTGAAGGTATTTCTGAGAAAGAGGACTGCGGGCTTGGGGCAGAAGAGCATCCTCCTGAGAAGTTGTACTTAGGATGTTCTGAATTTCAACTTGAGCCACTGTGTGCGAATCCTGTCAACCTTGAATGCCACCTCTGCGGAAAGGTTTCCTGAGTATGCCAGACTCTTCCAAAGGCCATCCCTGGAGGCGGTGCTTGCAGGGATGCTGTATCTACTTAGCAAACGGAAGATGGTGAAAACAAGCATCGAGGGCAACCTAGAAACTGCAGGAAAGCTGTGGAGAGAGACCGTCTTAGCACATCTAAAGCCTAGAGGCTAGAAAAATAGAAGGATGAAGAAAGAGGTTGCTACAAGAAGACTTCTCCAAGGTGTGGGACCTCACATCGCTGGTGCTGCCGGAGAGGGGGTCCTTGTCTTCTCGAGACCTAGATGGGAACAGGTGTTGGATACCGCCCTGAGGGAGCCCTGCAACTAAGTTATACTGAACAGAGCCCCCAAAGCAAACAATCTAAAGCCCAGGACCTTCCTAAAACCCCTTTGCCACCTGACTAAAGCCATGTGGCCTGAATGTATTCAAAGTAGTTTTCTCAAGGAGAAATCCCTTGAGATTCGACTCATGATCTTCTATGAAGTGGACACTGTCCTGGAATACCCAAAACACGGCTTCTCCAAAGTGTGGTCTTGGAACCACCTGTGTCTGAATTAGCTAGGGCACCTATTAGAATTTCAGAGTCCTGGGCCCTGTCTCAGACCTACTAAATCAGATTTTTGGGGGGTGGGACCTGGGAATTTGCATTTTGCAGATTTAGGGGATTCCAAGACATACTAGAGTTTAGGAACCATTGGATTTGAGAATTAAAGACTTAAACTCTTTCTCAGAAAAATTTGGCCCAGGTGAGATTACAAACATTTTTAGACCAGTATTTTTTTCAAACTCCCTTCTGCAACCATGTTAACAACAAGGCACTTAGGGAGGTGCAGATTCATTGCAGAACAAAAGATCTGTGCACAGAAAGGTGGCATCCAGTTCACCTAATGCCTCTGTCTTGCTAATACTGCTGTTTGCTGCTTAATGGTAGTTTGTGCTGAACAAAGGGAGCAGAGAGACAGCAGGTGAATCTGATTTGTGCTTGCAGTTACCATGGAAACGGCAGCCATTATCACTAGCTAGGAAGCATCCCCTCCCAGGCAATCTTGCCGTTCCATTGTAATAGCCCCTGCTCTGCTCGCTTCAGACTGGAAATCCCACCTGCTTGGGGCAGGGTTCTGAAGGCTTATAAATGTGTATCCAAAAAAGAAGTAAATAGGAAATTGGGCTTTCCTACCACTCTTTTCTTCTCTTACGTGTCTGCCAAAAGCATCTCAGCATAATCCAAACAGGATGGAAATTCTTCTCATCTCTTGGCGCAAATCTCATCTTGCCTCTTGCTTGTCAGGGAATAGGAGGGGATGAGTTTGGCGTTGAAAAAATTCATTTGCCTTCCTCTTTTCCCTTCTTAATTAGTAAGCCTAATAATAAATTCCTCTGCACCAGGATTTTAATTAGGTTGAAATTTTACAACATTGTTTATTTTATACTGAGTTTAGGGGAACTTTTAAAAGGCTGAATATGAGGGAAACAACACCACGCTTTTGTTCTAGAAACCTAGATGTTAATGTTGAGCATGCCACGCGCAGTAAGCATGAATCTTACATTATGAATTGAGCGTTTTCTCTTTGCCTAAAAATGGTAAAATAACAGCAGCTAGAAGCATATGTGTTTATCACATAAGAAACAAGTCTCAGTGGGCTATTTCCTTACTGCGGGAACTTTCCACATTCCGGAGTCAGGCCTTCTCTCTTCCAGGCTCAGAAACCCAAGTGCTCCTTGAGTATATTAATCTCCTCAGGGGCAGACTCGCATCCACCAAGCCCCCTGAAACTGAATGTCAGATTATTCATTTACAACGAGAAGTAACTCTCACATGAATAGGAACACATCCATTATATAACCAGCCCTTTCTCCCCGTTGGTCAACCTACAGGGGAAGCCAAATTATATAGTGGCCAAAATGCCATTTTGTTCATTTACAATCAGAAAAAAAAAGACATTATAAAGAATGGAATACTAAAAGCCTTTGTAACAGATCCATTTCCATAGGCAGAACTATAGAGACAGTCAGACAATAATCAGAGATCGCCTAGAGAGCAAGAAATCAGAATAAAGAGAGTTCTTCAGATAAATCCAATGCTTAACAGAGTCAGGCTAGGACAGCCTGATGCTTCTACCTGCACAATGGGATTGGTCCAGCCAATGGGAGGGGATTATCCCCTCTCCCCTGGACAGTGCTTTGAAGGGCCCTGCCAACCGTTCCTGGTGACTCAGTTTGCCATGCTTCCAAGCTGATCACCGTGATCCTGATTTTCACATTATTTCTTTAGCTCTGCTTAACATCAGTCAGGTTGCTGTCTTGCAGGCTGGGGGTGTGGGGGAGGGGGTGCGGGGGGGAGCATTGTCTTTTAAATGGCTTTGCATATTCCAGTTCTATATTCTGTACCATGTTGTGTTGATTTCAGAGTTTAACTCTGTGCCAGCTACCTTATTTCAATTTCTCGAGAGCAACCTCTCTGAAGCTCCCAATAGGTGGGCAACATACCTGAGTACAATGTGACATTTCTTCTTATTTGCAGTAACACCAGCTTGTATTTGAGAAGACAGTAATAAATTCACAATCCATCTCTCCCTTAGCATGGATTTGGTTCAGACTGTAAACTGGGCTGAGCCACCTTCGAATGCCATTGCAGGGGCATCACCAGGTGCTTTAGAGATGCCAGCCTCCTTATGACACTTGTCTGCCTTCTCTCCTGGTTACCACTTGTCCATCACCAGTTACCCATTAGGTGAATGCTTGTGTCTTAAACTGAGAGGACTGGGGGCAGATGGGAGGGGTGGACAGGGAAAAGCAGAGGCTGAGCAAGGGAGTGCAGATGGGGACATAGGTCCCCCGGAGCCAGTCTGTGGAGGCACAGCAAAGAGGCCAATGAGAGAATTTTTTTATTTCAATTTGTTCTATTAAAATTTTTTTATTTGTTGGACTGAACATCTATTGTATGAATGTACCTGATTTCATACACAATTTATTCATGTTCAGGTAAATTCTAGTAAGCAGAAAGAAAGGGGGAACAAACAATTTGTATAAGCCCTAGGGGCCACTTGCTCTTTTTAGGTTACTGGGGGAAAGGAGCTGGAACTCAAGTTCTTCTGAAAGCTTTAGCCTGGAATGAAGCTACCACTCAGAAATGAAGGATTAGGTCAGGGCAACAAAATAGAATGTGAAAAAGCAGACAAACAGGGCCACTCCATCCATGGATTCCAAAAGAGATGAGTGGGGTAGGGGCCTGTGGGTGGGAACCTATTTGAGGGGTCCAGGCCCCACCTGTGCCTGCCCTTTGACCCTTTCCTCTACTTAAGCATGTGGGTCTCACACTGTGAAGCAGAGCCCACTGATTCTTGGCTGTAGGGATATCATTAGGTTTTCTGCATGGAAAGTGTGAGCACAGCATTCAGCCTTCACCCTGGAGAGACAGCAGACTCTGGGAGTGGCCTTCCCCCTCTCTGCGGGGTATTTGTGGGGCCCTGCGGCAAACTAAAAGCATCCAAAATTCCAGCCTGGGCTTTTACCATCTCCAGAAAATTGGGAATCCAACCTGAACTAGGAGAACAAAGCAGTCTTAAGATTCTGCTGAAAAAGTCTGCGGTTGTTGAACACGGCTCACTGATTGGGAGCCGTGCTGGTCCAGGCTGATCAGGAAGGACCCAACTCCAGGGACCTCTATGGAGCTAGTTGGGACTGCTCATCAGGTTCCAGAGTAACCCAGAGAAGGAATTAAGTAGAGGCAACTCAGATAAGCAAAACAACCATTTTAGCCACAAAACACAAAGATCCTGGAGTCTTAAACTTTGTCATCTGGAAACAAGATGATGCTGGATAGGCTTCAGGATTCCTATAATGAATGTTAAAATGAATTGAATTGAATAGATATTTTCCGAGCCATTATTAAACTTCTTTGTATGTATTAAACTTCCCTATGTAGGAGGGAAGGAGAAAGTAAGGAAAAGTGGAGAGACTTGCAAATGTTTTATCATTTGGATATACCAGAATTTTATTTCCTTTTTTAAGTGGAACCATTGGAACTACCCAATTCTATATTGACTAATTGGTAAAAGTATATATACAGTGTATATACAAAACATGTTTTAATTTAGAGACAAAAAAAGCTAGGCATATACCATGAAATAACATCCAAATAAAAGTGGAAGGGGGTAAGAAGTCCGGAATTTGAGTTTAATTGCTGGTAAAATGTCTACTTGAACAGCCATAAAAGCCCAATATGCAAGTGAATCCTTGTTTTAAGAAATCAATTATGACATTAAATCCATTCCCACATCTACACACTCTAGTTCTGTAATATTTCCTATTGCAAGTAAATTCATATTAAAAATTTAGAAACTGTCTTCAACCCCATTAAAAGAATAAAAATAGTTTAAAGCTCACTAATTTAAACCAAGCATCAACATTGGAAAAATTCAAATGATATGTACTATATTTTCAAACTTGAACCATTTGAGCTATCCACGTGAATTGGCAAAAGCTAAGATTTCTAATGATGATGTTCATGAGAAAAGCCCTTTTCATCCAATGGCTTGGGAGGACCCATAGCCTGACAGCCAGCCCCTACTCTGCTCACCTGAGAGCAAAGACTATTAGTCCACAGCCCTGCCTGCTCCACCCCATGCAGAGGGTCAGCCTGAAGAGTCCTTCTCACGTTACAGCAGAAGAAAGCCACACTAGCTACTCAGTCTCTCCTTCTTACTTAATAAGAAGAAAAACAGCAACAAGAGAGACAGAGATAAATAATCGGAAAAACGGAAATAATTCAGGAAGCAAAGCGATTGCACTTAAAATCCTCAGAGAGATTAGTTATCCATAAACCAAGATTAAGGTACTATAAATGAGGAGCAATCAGAAAGCAGAAGGAACCATTAGAAATTGTTAGTTACTGATACAAAAAGTGCAATAGAAGAGTGGAAATTTATACAATGTTATAAACCAATGTTACTGCAATAAAAAAATAAATTTTAAAAAAAGAAGAGTGGGCCAGCACGGTGGCGCAAGCGGTTAAGTACACGCAGTCCGCTGTGGCGGCCTGGGGTTCGCAGGTTCAGATCCCGTGCGGGCACCGACACACTGCTTGTCAAGCCATGCTGTGGCAGCATCCTATATGAAGTAGAAGAAGATTGGCATGGATGTTAGCTCAGGTCAGATCTTCCTCAGCAAAAAAAAAAAAAAAAAAAGAGGAGGATTGGCAATGGATGTTAGCTCAGGGTTGATCATCCTCAAAAAAAAAAGAAGAGTGGAAAAGTCAAGAAAATTTCTCAGCCGTTAGAACAAAAAGACAAAGAGATAGAGGGAAAAAATGAAGTAAAAGTTGAGACAATTTTATATTTTGGGTATTTTACCACAACAACAACAAAAAAAGTTGAGACAAGACTAATTAAGCAAGTCTAGCATTCAACAAATCAAATTTCCAGAGTGGACAGAGACCATGAGGAAGACGAAATAGCAAAGAAATAATGAAAATCTTTTAAAGCCAAGAGGACACAAATTTTCAGGTTGAAAGGATTTATTAAATGACCAGTTCAAGAATTTAAAAACACCTTTTCCTAAACACGTTACCATGAAATGTCAGAACACCAAGCATGAAGAGAATATCTTAGAATCTTTCAGAAAGTAAAACTGAGTCAGCCACAGAAGAGCAAGCCAGACTAGCATCTGATTTCTCATTAGTAACAGTGAGTGCTGGAAGGCAATGGAGTTATGCTTTCAAAGGTCTAAGGGAAAATAATTTTCAACCTGTTGTGGTAAGATTTATCTTGAAGTATTAATCTGTAAGTTTCTTGTGTGTTTCTTTCTCTCTTGACTTACTCACTTGAACCCCTAAGGTCTTTTTTTCTTCCACTCAGTTCTGTTCAGATAGGGGTGAGTCATCCACTTTGGAAGCAGAAACAAAGACTATAAAATTAAAAGGAAAAAGCCTTTAGACAAAGGACCAGATGGAAAGATATATCTGCATGCTTGCAAAGCTAGTTTTTCCATTCCAAAGACTGGATAAAATATGGACTGGGGAAGGGAAGACAAAGGCAGAGGGACCACTTCAGAGAGGAACAAAGAAAACTCTAAATTTAAGACGGGGAATTGGTGGGATGGGGAAAGCCTTTCATCAGAGATATCAGTTGGTTGCCTAGAAACTAATTTGGTGCCGAGCTGTCCACACTGGTTGCAGTTTCTAGTGAGGAACATCACCCTTCTGGTCTGCTGGCTAGTCACCTTCCACTGAGTGTCCAGTTTGATGGGACACTCATTAGTATGAGTTGACTATCCACTATCTGATGGTGTACACCTAAGACATTTTGTGGGATGTTCGCGGCAGGAATAGAAAGCATGTTCCTCTGATCAAGATAGGGCTGGGCAAAACCAGTTGAAAACTGCCCTATTCCAGTTACACTTGAATACTATACCCAGCCAAACTATCAAATGCGTTGACAAAACTGAGATATTTTGAGACATTTCTATCTTAGTTTTACACCATTCTTAGGATATTTCTCAATCTATTTTAGCAAAATGGTGGATAGAACCAAGAAAGAGAAGGATATGGGATTCAGGAGAGAGTAGATGCAAAACAAAAGAGCAGTGAAGGAAAGTCCTGGTATTCCCAGAATGACAGCTGTAGTGCAGGCCTAGAAGATAAGCAACTCCTAGGAGCAGAAGGATGGAGGTCTCTGGAAGAGAGAGGTCTTTGGGAGGGTGGTCTCTGTTAAAATGGTGATCTTGATGGAAAAGATGGTGTACGGACTGAACGTTTGTGTCCCCTCAAAATTCATGTTCTGAAACCCTATCTTCCAATGTGATGGTATTAGGAATTGGATCCTTTGAGAAGTAATTAGGATTAGATGAGGTCATTAGGGTGGAGCCCTCATGAATGGAATTAGTGCCCTTATAAGAGTCACAGAGAACTTGCTTCCTCTCTCTCTGCTCTCCACCATGTGAGGATACAACAAAAGTTGCAGTCTGCAACCCAGAAGGGGGCCCTCACCAGAACCTGACCATACTGGCACCCTGATCTTGGACTTCCAACCTCCAGAACTGTGAGAAATTGCTTTCTGTTGTTTAAGCCCTCCAGTTTATGGTAGGCTGTTACAGCAGCCTCAACTAAGACAGATGGTATGGTGGAATAGATGTCATAATAAAAAGGATTTTTCAAAGCCAATTCTTTAAGAAGAAACAGAGAGAGAGAGTGAGAGAGGCATTTAAAAATTTAAAAATAAAACTCTACAAGAAAAAGATATCTAAATGTGTAGCAAACTCAAGTATATAATGGTTTTAAGAAATTTCTAAATTGTGAAAAAAGAGAATCCATTTGACTTTGAGGAAAAGAAATC
This sequence comes from Diceros bicornis minor, assembly GCF_020826845.1. Classification (NCBI taxonomy): domain Eukaryota; kingdom Metazoa; phylum Chordata; class Mammalia; order Perissodactyla; family Rhinocerotidae; genus Diceros; species Diceros bicornis. The sequence goes on along the minus strand of NC_080742.1, from coordinate 11,464,243 downwards.
CTCCTACTGCTCCTGAGTTTATTCATTTGACCCAGTAAAGAAGTGAAAGTATTTCAAGCACATGACTCGGGCTGGCATTTGCACAGGTCTAATAACACAAAAGCTGCTTTTTTGGCTTGCAAGGAAGACTTGACTGTGGTAGCAGAACAGGATACAAATTGGTAATCTTGATGATGTAAAAAGGTAGTTGACAGAAGGAGGGTCATGAGGAGAAGCAAAGCTAGAGGAAAGAATGGGGCACCATTATCTTTTTATAAAGCTGGGAGTCAATAGATAATGCTGAAGGTTGATGACAAAAGAAACAGGTGCAAGTAAATTATTTACAGTCACAAAGGTAATCAATAGAAGAACTGAAAAAAAAAAAACACAAGATAAACATCCAGCATTGGAATGAATAGAAGAGAACGTCAACTATGAGAATGAAAACAGAAATGTGTTTTAAATGTTGACTGTCTTAGTTCAGGCTGCTGTAACAGTATACATACATTGGTATTCAGAGGTTTAAATAGCAGAAATTATTTCTCACGGTTCTGGAGGCTGGGAAATCCAAGATCAAGGCACAGGCAGGTCCAGTGTCTGGTGAGGGTGCTCTTCCTGGCGTGAAGAGGGCTGTCTTCTTGTTGTATCCTCATGGTGGAGAGAGAGAGAGTGGGAGCGGGAGAGGGAGAGGGAGAGGGAGGGAGAGAAAGACAGTTCTCTCGTGTCTCTTCTATGGGGCGCTAATCCCATCATAAGAGCTCCACCCTTGTGACCTAATTACCGTTCAAAGGCCACACCTCAAAATACCATCACACTGGGGATTAGGGTTTCAACATATGAATTTGGGGGGTTGGGGGGTCACAAACATTCATTCAGTAGCATCGATTATGGAAAGTGAACCTGAGGCTGGAGAGAGGTGGGGAGACTGTTGTTTTTTATTATAAACTTCTCTATGCTCTTTGCCTTGTTATTTTGAGAAGACACTTCTTTGATTAAAAAATTTTAGATGCGTTTCAGGAATTACTTCCTCTGTGAAGCCTTCTCTGACCTCCCCCTACCAGTAGAGTTGGGCACTATTGTTTATGCCCTAGTTGTACTTAGATGTTATAACCTGAATTGTGTCACCCCAAATGTATATGGGGAGCCCTAACCCCCCAAGTGACTATATTTGGAGCTAGGGCCTTTAAGGAGGTGATTAAGATTATACGAAGTCTTAAGAGTGGAACCCTGATCCAACAGAACTGGTGTCCTTATAAGGAAAGGAAGAGACACCAGCGCTCTCTCTCTGCCACGTGAGGACACAGCAAGAGGCGGCTGCCCTAAAGGCAGGAAGAGAGCTCTCACCAGAACCCGACCATGCTGGTACCCTGATCTCAACTTCCAGCCTCCAGAACCATGAGAAAATAAATTTCTGTTGTTTAAGCCACCCAGTCTATGGTATTTTGTATGGCAGCCCGAGCTGACGAATATACCAGGTTCTACTGTCATGATTTGATGCGTCTCTCTCCCCTTCTAGACTCAAGGCTCCTTTAAGACCCATATTGATACAACTGCCGTATGTTGAGGGCTTACTATGTGCCAATCACTGTACAAGGCACTCACACACTATCTCATTTAAACCTTACTACTTCTTAAGATCAGAACTATTATCCTCATCATACAGACAAAGAAACTAAGGCTTGGAGAAATTATGTGGCTTGGAGAATTCATTCCAATCCTTTTACACCTGGATGGCACCACAATACTGTCTTGCTTGTCATGTTTCCTTGCCTCTTGGCCATTTCCCACATGTAGCTCGCTTTGAGAGGCTGTTTTCTAATTTCCTAAATAAATATATTCCAATCTCAGCAACAGAAAAGGACTCTGTTTCTCTTTGCAGTAATAAAATTCCTGAACTTCATGTTCTTGAACACTCCCACTTTCCACAATAAAAAATAAAATAATATAAAATAAATATAAAAGCCCCTCCTCTGGACAGATCCATCTACATAATTTGCAGAGCTCAATGCAAAATGAAATTGCAGGGCCTCCTGTTCAAAAATTATTAAGAATTTCAAGAGCTTTCTGGTTGGTGAACACATGGAGATTCTGGAAGCGTGGTACACCCATAGATCACAGAAGCTCCATGCTCCTTCCCACATACCATGCCCTATGCCTCTCTTCCATCTGGCTGTTCCTCAGTTAAATCCTTTTATAATAAACTGGTAAACATTTGCCTATTTTGGACACCCACCTTGCTTTATTCACGGAACAACCACCCCAGCAATCGCTCCACAGTAGTATGTTTAGATCTTCCTCATTCCTTTTGCAGCCTCAGAATCCTCCGTTGAGTGGCTTCTTCAACCAGTCGCTGCTGATGGACATTTGCCCTGTTTCCAGCCTTTTGCTATTACAATAGAATTACAGTGAATTAATAAACAGAATTGCAAGATGGCGACAGCAGAGCATTAAATGAAGAGCAGGGCCCTTCTATGCCCAGGGCATTGTGCAATGGTACAGGTGGTGTGCCCATAAAGCCAGCCCCACCCCATGTTTTCCTCCACCTTTCTTTTGAGATCACTCACAAGTCCCAGTTTCTAGCCTTCCCCTATGAAACTGTTATTCCCACTACAGCATAGATTCCGGTGGAGAGTAATTATGGACAGGAGTGCATCACACACCCATTTCTCCTTTGTTGTCCTGTTCCCTAGAAATGGGTCATTTGCCTATCAAGGACCAGCACTTGAGAAAGAGAGAATTCTCAACAGACACGCAGAGCTGCATTACTTGACAGCAAAAAGTAATCGTGGAATGTGATAAACCAGCACAGGGGGCTGAATGCCTATGATCCAAATTTTACTCCAGAAAGGGGAAATACATAAAACCTCACATAAATATATTATAAAATGAGAAGATATATTAGTCACAGGAGATTAAAACACTTGGCCCATTGCCTTACTATCCAATTAATCTTTGAATACATTTAAGAGTTAGCGTCAACGTTGCCAACCCTGGAGGAATTATTCCATACGGAATGCTCCATTCACAGCAAGTGGTTGTGGAGCTTTAAACCAAGAGTCGCAAATCCAGTGCGTCTAGGAGCCAGACAGGTATTGTGGATGAGTGGGGTCTGCCAGGTGGGGACTCGGCACCTGGAGAGCATAGCCGGGTCTCTGCTGCAGCTGTTTTCCTGGTCCAGTGGCTCTTACCTCATAGAAATGTGGACTGGTAAGGTCAGATCTTCTGAATTTTCAAGCAAAGCCAGAAGGAGCATATCCCAAATAGTAAACGTTAGCAACTATTTTAATAATTTTTAAAAAATCTGTTCTGGTCAAATAAGAATTGTCTGGAGCCTGGAAATGGTCATGGGCCCTTAGTTTGAGCCCTCCATGACAAAAGACCCATTTTATCATACAGAGTTCTAAGAAAACTAAGTTTGGGACTAGAGTCCCATATTCAAATCCATCACTCACAGGAATGCTTGGGTGGCTAGGATGTTTGAATTAGGAAGAACAAAGATTCTAAGGCAGTGGTTTGCAAATCTACCACTCCAAGGGACATTTGGCAATGTCTGGAGACATTTTTGGTTGTCACAAGGGAAGGAGGGTGGGGATGCTACTGACATCTAGTGGGTAGAGGCTAGGGATGCTGCCAAATATCCTACAATGCAAAGACCAGCCCCCACAAAAAGTATTCATCCAACCAAGAAGGCAATAGTGCTGAGGTTTGCTCTAAGGCAATGATTTACCCTCCAAATGTGGTTCTTAGGCCAAAGCTTAAAATGCAGATCCTTAAGCCCCAACCCAGACTACTCAATCATACGCTCTGGAACACCCAGATGTGTGCATTTTAGACATCTTCTCATGATATTAATGCATGCTAAAATTTGAGAGCCATTGAACTGAAATAACAGAATCTAAAGAACTCATATCTAGAGAACTATCACTGTATGTTTAGCAAGGATGCATGTTCAATGATAACAGGGAAAATTTTGACTTTTAAGATGCAAAATACTGCACAGCCAAAGGAATATTATCAGGATAATCTGCCCACAATCAGAGCCTGTTCCAAAAAGATAGGGAGAGTTATAAAGAAGAAAAACTGTCATCACGTCTTTACCCATGAAGTACAGAAGGTAATTTCTTAGACTGCTGAAGATATTTTTTTTTCTTTTTTTTTCTTTTTTTTTGTGAGGAGATCAGCCCTGTGCTAACATCCGCCAATCCTCCTCTTTTTTTTGCTGAGGAAGACGGCCCTGGGCTAACATCTGTGCCCATCTTCCTCCACTTTATATGGGACGCTGCCACAGCATGGCTTGCCAAGCAGTGCGTCGGTGCGCGCCCGGGATCCGAACCAGCGAACCCTGGGCCGCCGCAGCGGAGCGCGCGCACTTAACCGCTTGCGCCACCGGGTCGGCCCCATGCTGAAGATATTTTTAAAAGTTTATTAACAAGAAAAACAAAACAGCTATAAAAATTACAATTTTAAAGGCAATCTATATTCCTCAAGCATCGCAAATTCAAGCATTTGAAATTAGGATACAAGAAATTAAAGAGAATACAGTATAGATATTCTTACTACCACCTTCAATATACGTCACAGCAATCAGAAACTAGTTTAAGTTTTATATCTTGTAAGCTTGTTTTGTCATTTTCCGCTAATACTAAAAAATATATGTTAAAAGAAGCACTGCCTGGAGACTTCCCTCTGTTGTGGGGTGTATTAGATGCTTCCCTGCTCCAGAAAGGCTAATAGACACTCTTCCCGTCTCCTCTGTCTGGTTAAGTCCCCACTGGAATGAGCTGCTGTTATTCACAGAAGTGTGTCCCACTCCTGGGAGGTCGGGCATGTGTAGTGGCCATCGTCCCCAGCGGACATAAATGGAAAACTCAGCCCAGAAGCATAAGCACAGATAAGGGGAGACTTGTCCTGGGGCTGACTCAGTGAGAATTTCAAGGCTGTAAACCCAGACAGAAGGTCTGAGAGTTGTAGCTTCCTGGGTAGTAAAGACATTGCCTTGTATGCTAGTGTAAGTTTTTTCTGACTTGGAGCATAAAAGGCATCGTTGCAGGCTGGCAAGATCACGGAACTCTAGAAAGGTCTCTGTAAGATAAAGGAGGCAATGGGGAGCCTTCCCACACTCTGGCAGACTTTCTTGTTTATATACTCTGTGTTGCTCCTTTTCACTGCTTTGGGAGAAAACCAAAGTAAAATTAGTCATACCTAAGCCAAATTGTCATTATTGCCTATCCTCAAACCCAGATGAGTTTCTGTGGTCTGACCTAACTCAGAGTGGGGAAGAAGGCTGAGAGACACGACTTCACCCTTTACCCCTACAAGTGATCTGCTTGCTCCCTCTGCAAGCAGCACTATTATTTCCCGTCCACAGAGGAAGTAGAGCTAACATCCTTAGGACAGAAAAGACAGCCCTCAGGGGCCTTTCTCTCCCCTCCCAGCATCACCCTGAGTGACATCTCAGTAATCATAAAGGGCCACCCAGCCCCTTATCAGTCCTTGGGACTCATATCCCCTTCCAATGCCTGTCCCTCATATCATTCAAGGCTCTCTGCCTCCTTCCCAAAGATAAGATATTCAGGGCTCATTCTGCCCCCTCCTTTCAAGTTGAGGAGATTGATATAATAAAACTCACTAATGTGTAAAGAAAGTAATGTGTTACCTCTGTAAGGGCTCAGACTGTGCCATTTTGGCGTATTGATTATTTTGAATTACAGGTACTTGAGGAACAGCCAGTGCAAGAAAAACACTCTGACCCTCCATGGTCCCCCTGAAAGCGAGAGATAAATATCCCATGTGAAAGGTACCCTCCCTGTACCAGGAGGGTAGGAGGCATCCCTACTTCACCAGAGACAGGGAATTTAGGGCCAAGAAGGCTGTATAAACAAACCTTGTTACTTCTTCACCATTTTACTACCCCTTTGCTTTGTCAATTCTTCACAAATTTATTGTTTCCTCGTCTAAAGGGCATAAATCTTCCTATTTTGGTCACTTCTTTGAGTCTCATATTTTTGTGGGGCTTAAGTATCTACATAAGTAATTAAATTTGTTTTTCTTCCATTGATCTGTCTTTTATTACCAGGGGTTCTCACCCAAGAACCTAGAAGTGTAGAGGGAAAATTATTTTTCCACCCTTGCACCTCCTTCCAGAAAGTACTTACATTTTAGAAGATGTTAAGAAAGGTGATACTTAATCCAAAATAATTGATCTGTAAAGGTAAATTTTCAATCACCAAATCGTATACCCCTCAAGTCATCTTGGGTAGTCAGAATGCGAGCCGCGGAGAGAGGGAGGGGAAGGCTTGTGGAGAGACCTTGTAAAGACAGGTCAGCTGAGTAAACCATTCTCTATCTTTCAAATCCATCAAGAAATGGAGATGTCCTTTCCCAAACTTATGTCTGAAAACAGAGAAGTTGGATAGTATTCTGCCTGGAGCCTATGGTTCAAATTCCTTCATCTTCAAAAACAACAAAGGCAAATTCCCAAAGCGAGTGCACCCCGAACTCAGTCATTTTCCATTACCTTTGCAGGGAATGAGGGGAAATAAGAAAGATTGGATCTCACTCGGCCTCCTTCTGAATCAGCTTGCTCATCTATAAAGCTGAACTGCTCCTACGCAGACATTGCAGATATCAGTGGTCTTATTAACTAATTGTACCTCTGCTAATAATAACAACGGTTTTAAGGCAGGCAGTTACATAGAGTTTTTTTTGTTATAATAAATATTAACTTACAGATCTGAGAAGGTAACAAAGTCTTTTCAAAGCCACAAAGAGAATGGACGTCAGTGGCAAAGAGTTGCAGCTCAGAGTGTAAACGTGCTTGAGAATTGAGCCTCTTGGTTGAGGCGCCATTTTCTGCCCTTCAAGTAGTGTGATCCCAGCTGAGACGGGGAAAGGTAAGTTGAACATCCTGTAATAGTTTGCAACTGAAAACTATTTAGGTACCCAGCATTGCCTCAACAGAGGAGAACCTGGGGTGGCTGGGAGAAGGGAGTCAAGGATAAATTTAACCTTGAGCCAGACGACTAATAAGAAAGTTAACTATAAGGTGTAAGATGAGTGCTATGCCTGCCATTAAGGAAATGGGTATAGTGAAAAGAAGTATCCAGTGAGAAAAGAGCTATTTTAGAAGGAAAGAGATATAGCATTTAGGTCCCAGTTCCTTTACTAATTTGTCATTCGCAGAAATGTAAGTTATATGTGGCCAGGGATTTTTTGTCTGTTCCATTAGCTGCTATCTACCCAGCACCTAGAACAATGTGTGGCACATATTAGGCACTCAATAAACATTTACCAAACGAATAAATAAATTATTGTAGTCTTGAAGGAGCCAAACAGCCCTTAAGGAATATTTCTTCATTGATTCTGTCCCTACTCGCCTCACAGCCTTGCTGCCTTAGTCGCAGAGCATGAGTGCATGACAAGAAGCTGCTGAAGTGGTGGCGACGGTGATGATGTGCAGACGGGGAACTCGGGTGGCAGGGTGACCAGTGAGAAGGTGAGGGTGGTGGGAGCTAACTGTGAGTGTAGACGTGCAGACATGGAGGAGGAAAGGAGAGTTCCAAGGGCAACAGCAGCAGCAGCTGACCAGATGGAGTTTGTTTGAGCAGAAACACTGGTTAAGCAGCTCAGTTTTCCTCTGGCTTCGGCCAAGGGGCTAGTGAGGTTGAGCTACCAGCTGCAAACGGGAACACTGCAGGAGAGGGACGGCAGAGGGAAATTGAAGAATTAGGGCAGACTGGTCAAAAATGAAAGAGAGCTGATACTCAACCAGCCATTTTGCCTTCCATGAAAAAGAAGAGGAGGAAAGAGACAGAGAGCACAAAAAACAGAAGAGAATCCTATCCCTAAATCAACATCCTGGATTTTCCATGATGGTCTCAGTTTTGTGTCATTTTTTTGTTTTCACTGAAGGTATCTCAGGCTGGTCCTCTCAAAAACAGAGGCTTTGGAACTCATGAGTCTTTTATTTGGGAATGTGATTCTGGGAGCAATACGCAGGACGGGGGAGGGAAACAGGGAAGGAGGGAGAAATACAAGGATGTGAGACTGAGCTGGCCATTGCTGAGGGCAGCTGGTGCTCCATCCTGCCAGGACCTTCTGAAGAGCTGATGGAAAGCACCTCCGAATTGTCCAGCCAGGGGATAACACGGGAAATGTCGTTATCAGTAACACGTAACTGTCGGAACAGCCCAACACTTCCAGGCTGTGCATGGATAAGTGCAGGGGGGTTCCCACAGGCATCCTTTGCCTCAGCATCAGCACAGCCCCAGGGCTGGAGGTGAGAGGTTCACTACACAGGCCCAAGTGCATCTGCGTGAGGTCCACCAAAGCCTGCGGGAAACTGGTTAACTCAGCAGGGGCTGCAGTGGGAAGTGGAGATGGGAGATTTGGGCGTGGAGCACAGTCCACACCTGGCTCCTCTCGATCTGCTGGTGCCCTGCCTCTAAGAAGTCCAATCCATCATAGAGTCCCAATCAAGGCGGTGGCTAGTTGCAATCTTTGCAAGGACTTAACGCAGAAGGACTAGTGGGACAAGCTACAGCTAGTCCTCAGGCCATTATTAATATTTAAGACTTCCTTCCTTTACCATGTAGTTAGATCAGTGGTTCTCAATTTTGCACATTAGAAACAGCCAAGCAGCTTTCAAAAATCCTGATGCCTAGGCTATACCCCAGACAATAAATCAGTGTAATTGTCTAATTAGAAAATTAACATCGATAATAACAATTTCTAATTTGCAGACCTTGCTCAAACTTCACCAGTTGTCCTCTACTGTCCTTTTCTTGTCCAGGATCCAACCCAGGGTCAAGTGCATTTAGTTGTCCCGTCTCCTTAGTCTCCTCCAATCTGTAACAGTTCCTCAGTCTTTCCTTATGATGACCTCGACACTTTTAAAGAGTACTGGTCAGTTATTTTACAGAATGTTCCTCAATTTGGGTTTGTCTGATGATTTCTCCTGATCAGATTGAGGTTATACATTTTTTGGCAAGAACCTCTCCAACGGAATATTGTCACTTAGTGCATCGTATGGTTATGTGATGTTGATGTTTGTTATTAGTGGTGATGTTCATCTTGATCACTTGGTTAAGGTGGCATCCTCTAGGTTCCTCTAGTGTAAAGTTACAATTTTCCCCTTTGTAATCAACGTATAACTTGTGGGGAGATTCCTTGAGAATATGCAAATATCCTGTTTCTCCTTCTACTTTGCCCACTAACTTTAGCATCCATCAGTGGTTCTTACCTACGACACTTACTAGTATGGTATTTGCCTAATGTTGATTTTCTATATTCTTCATTCCTTCTACATTTATCAATTGAAATTGTAATCTAAGTAAGAGCTGTGTGACTTGCCTTTAAGTAACCATAAAAGTTTAACAGTCATAGATAAAGGGGTTGGTTTGAGGCTTGCACTGGAAGAATAAGTGAGAAGTAGAACTGCTGGTATAAGGAGAATGAAATTAAAGACTTGCTGGTAGTTTTCATTTAGGGACTGATCATTCCGCTTGACACAGAGAGCAGCCAGAGATAGGAATCAATAAACCACCGGAGTGAGATGCATAGTCAGGAAGTATTTTGGGTATGAAACATAATAAAGCAGTGTCTTCTATAGTAAAAGAAAAAAAAAAAAGGAAGTTGGCAGGGTGCAGGAAAGTTGGTATGTGATCTCTGTGTCAAAAAGGAACATATTTATGTAAACGTCCCAAGATTAATGTCAGAAGAGAAGACAGACATAAAGGTACCAGCTGCAAGGAACAGAACAAAGGCAAAAGAGGGAAAACCGAGCTTGACATACTTGCTCAAAGGAAAACAGAGAAGTTGTCTGAGGTGATAATAAAAGGGGGGTAGGCAGGGAGGAGAGGCTTAGGAAGAAATGAGGAAATAAGGATTTTAGTTCACAGTTGGTGAACCCAGCAAAGGAAACTAGGCAAATTAGCTCGAGGTAGCAGACTCCTGAACCAAGAAAAGACGAGAGTGGGAGTCATCGTCACAATTCAAACCAAGAGCCTGTCACTCAGGGGTCTGGAAAGAAAGGGGTCAAAGGGAGGGAGGGAATGGGAGAAGGACAAATTCAGTAAAGGGCATCTTAGCCATGCATCTTAGTTACAACGACAACAACTCAGCTCAAACTAACTTAAGCAAAAATAGAGACTCTTGGGCTTCCATAGCTGGGAAGGTCAGGGTAAGAGCTGGCAGAGGGTCACCAGCCCCCTAAACTCAAAGTTACAGGCCTCTGTCTCTCCTCTCCTCCCCACCCCACCCAACTATCTCTCAGTTCTTCTTTCTTTGGCTTTAAGCCACATTTTAAACCAGTCACTGCTCCTAGAGGGACAAAGTGCTATATGACTGGCCAGGCCTGGGTTAAATGCCTACCCAGTGCCCTGGAACTGGGTGGGACCAGGAGTAACAGAACCACCTAGAATGGCAGTTCCCCAGAGTAAAGAGATATAGCCTCACCAGAACAAGGCAGGGCAGGCTTGCTGGGAACACCAAAAGATGCTTATTATTGAAGACTCCCACAGAGAACTTCTGGAAATAATAATAGTAAATTTTATTATCATAATATCTAATGTTCCTTGAGTGCTTACTATGTGACACCGTCCTTAGCCCTTTACATGTATTAAATCATTTAAAGCTCATAACATGCCTAGACATTATTATCATCACCATTACACAGAGGAGGAAACAGACACAGTTAGGTGAAGTCACCTGTCCAGTGGCCCGCAGAAAATAAGCAGTAGAGTGAGGCTTCTTGTCAGGCAGTGAATGGAGAGCCTGTACTCTTCACCACTGACACGGGATCTGAGTGAGGTAGGCATGTGAGAAATAAAAATAAAGTCAAATAGAAAAAAAAAGGTAGAGTTTGAAGGAAACCGCAAAGGAAGACTGGTTAAACCCTCACCAAGAGGGTATAGACCCATCGCAGCCTGTGATATCACAGCACTTACAGGCACCCAGATGGCTAAAAACACTGCTGGGAGAAGTCTGAAGGTAAAGACTAGGAAAGAAAGAAGAGCGTGGAAGACCAGTCTACTGTGTCCACAGGGATCTCAGATGAGGCTATTGGTTATTGCTCAATTATTTTTATTGTAGTAAAATACACATAACACAAAATTTACTCTCTTAACCTTTTTTTTTTTTTTTTGTAGGGAAGATTAGCCCTGAGCTAACATCCGAAGCCAATCCTCCTCTTTTTGCTGAGGAAGATGGGCCCAGGGCTAACATCCGTGCCCATCTTCCTATATTTTATATGGGACACCACCACAGCATGGTTTGACAAGCGGGGCGTCAGTGCGTGCCCAGGATCTGAACCTGTGAACCCCAGCCCACTGAAGCGGAGCGCTGTACTTAACTGCTACGCCATGGGGCCGGCCCCCCATCTTAACCATTTTTAAGTGTGTGATTCAATGGTATTAAGTACATTCACATTGTTGTGCAACCATTACTACCATTCCTCTCCAGAACTCTTTTCATCCTGCAAAACTAAAATTTTTGCATTAAACAATAATTCCTCATTCCCCCTCTCTCCCCAGGCCCTAGTGACCACCATTCTACTTTATATCTCTATGAATGTGACTACTTGAGGTACCTCATAGAATTGGAATTATACAGTATTTGTCTTTTTATGACTGGCTTATTTCACTTAGCATAATGTTCTCAAAGTTCATCCATGTTGTACCATGTGTCAGAATTTCCTTCCTTTTTAAGGCTGAATAATATTCCATTGTACGTATATGTCATATTTTTACTTATCCATTCATCCATTAATGGACAAGGCTGTTGAGCTGTTGTTGTTGTTCAGTGGTACAATAGGGAAGAATTTAGAACATGTTATTATACTAGAAATATCAATAAAGAGGCCTTTAGCCACCTTTTTCTGAAAAATATACTTCTTGGACTTGCCTCACCTTAAATTAATTGCAGTAGACCAAGAGTAGAAGGAAACCACCACGTTCATTGCAATATTATTCACAATAGCCAAGACACGGAAACAACCTAAGTGTCCACTGATGAATGAATGGATAAAGAAAATGTGAGTTACATATATATGTGTGTATATATATATATAATGAAATATTATTCATCCATAAGAATTAATGAAATCTTGCCATTTGCAACAACATGGATGGAGCCTGAGAGCATTAAGCTAAGTGAAATAAGTCAGAAAGAGAAAGACAAATATTGTATGATCTCACTTACACGTGGAATCTAAAACAAAAAACAAAAAAAAACAAGCTCATAGATACAGAGAACAGATTGGTGGTTGCCAGAGGTAGAGGGTGGGGAGTGGGCAAAATGGGTGAAGGCACAAACGTCCAGTTATAAAGTAAATAAGTCATGGGGATGTAATGTACAGTTAATAATACTTATTGCATATCTGAAAGTTGCTAAGAGGGTAAATCTTAAAAGTTTTCATCACAAGAAAAAAATTCTGTAACTGTGTATGGTGATGGATGTTAACTAGACTTATAGTGGTGGTAATTTCACAATATTTACAAATATCATATCCTTACATTGTACACTTGAAACTAATATAATGTTGTGAGTCAATTACACCTCAATTTAAAAAACAGTGAAAGTACGTGTAAAGTACTAAGTAAATAGACAAATATTGGTTACTATTAATACTAAAATTATTATTGGAAACATTCCTCCATTGTTAATACCAGTCCAGAAAAGTATATTTTTTAGTAGAGTTTTTCAATAAATTCATATGATGTAAAAAAAAAAAAAAGAGTAGAAGGAAACAAAAACATTAACACTAAACCAGAGCTCCCATGACACACAGAGGTTGCTTGGGTGACACGTATATCCTTATAATAAACCTGAAAGCATGAGAAAAGAGAACGCCTATAAAAAGCTTGTGAGACCTTTACGGTAGCAGAGATGGGCCAAGCATTAATGCTCTCCTGGGAAATCAATTGAAGACTGCTTCAGAAAGTGCAGTTCAGAAGAGTCAGCCCAGGAGCCTGTCAGCTGGGCGGCAGTGGCCTTGAGAGGTTCTAACCCAGCTGTCACTCTCTGAACGCTGCCCTCTGCCCTTGCCACCAGTAGCTTAGAGCCCTGTAACTCTTTGCCCCGAGTAGCATGTTGCAAGATAACTCAGACATACACGTGCCCTCTCTCTCTCTCTCTGCTATTTCCACAGCTTTGAACTTGCACCCAATTTGCCCCTGTATTTGTCATTTGTAAATTTCTCTTGGTATTTTCTCTATCTCCTCTAGACCCAAGGCCTCTGTGACCTCCTTGGGGGCCACTGCATTTTCTACAAAGACCCAGAGGAGAGTTCGGATAGGCTCACTACATTCTGCAAGCATACAACTCTGGCTGTAAAAGTCTGCACTGAGAAAGACCTTTAAACTTTCATTCAGTCCTGTCTTATACCCTTTGTCATTTCTGTGTGGAGACTTTAAGGCTGAGACTGAGCACGAGCTGTGCCTTTCCTCAACCTATTTCATTACAAATGAAGAACTGTCCCATTTTAAGACATCTGGAGGCATTTCTCACATTCTAAAGTAACTGTTCAGCAACAATCACAGAAAATTCTATTATAGTCTCATCTAATCTCATAGCTAAAGTTTCAACCTGCTGTTTTTTGAAGCAGAGATGTCTTCGATATTGGTTGTCCTACAGTATCTTTTCTCTTCTTCCGTAGTGATAGAACCCTTGATTGGCCATTTTCATGGATGTTCAGTATAAACACTGCATTATTCAGCCTCCCTTACAGCTAAGTGTGGCCATGTTAGTAAGAGCTGGACAATTGCATGTGATGGGAAATGTTACGTTCAACTCTGGGATGTGTCTTAATGAAAAGGCATGCCCATCATTCCTCCATTTTCTTTCCTGCTGCTTGCACTGTGGATGTGGATGTGATGGTGTGCCATGTGGGTAAAGGCAACATCCTAAGTATCATAGAGTAATAAGATGGAAGAAACCTGGATCCCTGAATGACCTCGTGGAGAAAAACCTCCATACCATCCCTGGGACCATCCACTTCTTGACTGTAATATGAGAGAGAAATAAATTTCTACCTTGTTTAAGTCACAGTTACTTTGGGTCTCTGATACACACAACAGAACCTGTATGATAATAAATACACTTGTTTTCTGTCCCCAAATCTTTCCTTAAGGCCAAATCACAATCATTCTTTTGACTCTCTCGAAATAAATCTCTCTTTTGCCCTGTCCTTGTGACTCTCCTGTAAACTTCCTCCAGGTACACTCTATTCTTCATTTTGGGTGACCCTAGACTTCTGAAAGTTACAAATTATGATAAAAGGATTAGCTTCCAAATTACATACTCTATCGCTTTTGTCCTCTCTTTTTTCCTCCCTCCTTCAGTTCCTTCCTTCTTCCTTCCTTCCTTCCCTTTCCTTTCCTCTCTCCCTCCTTCCTTCCTTCTTTCTCTCCTTCCCTCTTTTCTTCCTTCTTGCAATCTCGCAACAAACAGTTACAACCTGCCTGCCTGTAATATCAGGCACTGGGTAGGACACTGTGAGAGGATACTAAGGTGCCAATGTGTATCAGACAGAGTTCTTAGTTGCCAGCAACAGAAACCTACTCTTGTTCATTTAAGAGGAAAAGACCAGTGAAAAATGTTGGGTATCACAAAGTCACCAAGTCGTGTGACTGGACCACCAGGATCATGGTTATGCAGCCAGGAAAACCACCCCAAATCACACTGCAGAACCAGTCTGGAAAGGCCACCTGTTGACCAGCACCAAACCCTGGACACCTGTAGTGCCAACACCACTGGCCCTCGCACTTGGAGCTGTCACCAGTATCACCACCTCTACTGCCCCACTGCCAGAGAACCTTCCTCACCATCCCTTCCTCTGTGTCTCCAGCTCCCAGCTGAAGGTCTAGGGCAGGCACACCTGGTTGTGGTGCCTACCTCACACGCTCAAGACATTGCAGCAAGGGAAACTGAAAGGGGAAGTATCCCAAATTATCAACTTGTCCAGTGTTAGCAGGCTGTACATCACACTAAAGCACAAAAGGAAGACTTTCCCTAACAGGGGAAGGAGGTTCAGAAGCTGGGATATCCAAACTAATACAAATGTCCACCATATCTATCCTGGAAAAACTTAGCCTAGTCTCACTATACCTATTGGACTGTTAAATTTGAAGGCATCAAGAAGCTTGTGTTTTTCAGCTCTGCATCTTTCTAGGGGGCAAAACTGTAAATGGAGATATCTATCTCTTCACTTGTATAAGAATATAAAGAGTACTAAAAAAAATGACCCTTTCTCTTCCTACCTCAGAACTGATAGAGATGATCCTCAGTTTGCCAGATGTGGTGGACATTCGTAGGGAATTTGGAGAAGCCCTTTCCTGTGTTTGGGGAAATTCTCTGTTATATAGGTCTTAGTAGAACAGCCTAATCCTTGATTTCATCATCCCTGGAAGTTTGGGCTCAGGTGTGTAATCTAGTCTTGGCAAATTAGATGTTTCTGCCTGAGATATTAATTCTGGAACGAGTGAAGCAAAGAAGCTGCAATTGTCAAGAATTCACCTGTGCCCAGTGCAGCCCACAGAGGCACCCAGAGTTAAGCGGCAACAGAAGACATGTCCCTATCAAGCATCCTCTGGCATGATCTGCGCTCTGATGCTCACCTGGGTTTTGAGCTTGGCCTTCCTGGAGATGCTGTGACTTACCCCAAGACCCTTTCAATAAATTGCTTTTTTGCTTAAATCAGTCAGAATTTCTTTTGTTTGCAACCAAGAATGCTAACCCACACACCCAGGTGAGAGCTACCACTACACTTAACATTTTACATGTTTTTTTCTTTTAAAGCTATTTCACTTTAATAACATATTCATACACAAACCACTAAGAACTACTGGATATTTTCCCGCTTTGACTGTCATATTCATATGATTTTTCTTCATCTTCATACTATTTAAAGAGTAAAGCTAGAAGGAACCCTAGAGACTATGTAGTCCACTTCCTTCACTGAGAGAAACTGAGACTCAAAGAGGTTCTTTCTCATTTCAGTGGATGAAGCTCATTTCTATGGACAGTCTCTGATAGCTTCTCCAACTAAATCAAAACCATTCCAAATTAAAGGCCTATCTCTTCCCATGCTGAAAATTTACTTTAGAAATATACTGAGCCACTTCTCCATTCCGTCACGTCAAACGCCAAAGGAAATAAGGGCCCAGAACCAATCCTAGGAAAACATCACCAGCTTTGTTTGCTATCAGCCCAAGTTTGGCACCTGTTTATCAAATGGGATCAAAATCGTTTTTTCAGAATTTGTTAATGAGCATGTTGATGCAAAGGATGGAAGCAAAAGACTTAAAGAGGCAGCTGGTAGAGGAGAAGGAAGTAGCTCACACACTTCCTTAACAAGCTGGTGCCAAAAACGTAAAAAACGCTCTTATGTACCAGCATTCCTTACAGCCCCTCCCGCATGCTCCCCTGTCGCTAATGCACCTGCATGGAGAAAGCCCCTCTGATTCCACACTCATGCTCAGATGGCATGTTTACCTTTTTTTTGCTTCTTTTCCCCTGGCCATTGCCCGTGAATGAGATTTCATTTATATGAAAATGACTGCTGGGCGGGAGTCCATGCTAGATGTACCGGGGATTTGTAGGATCCCTTTCCTACGATTGGGGAATTCCCCATTATATGGGTCTTAGTGGAAGAGCCTGATTCTTGATTTCACCATCCCTGGGAGTTTGGGCCCAGATGTGTAACACAGTCGTGGCCAATCAGATATCCTGCCCGAGACTTTAAATCGGGAATGAGTGAAGCAAAGAAGCGAGAATGGTGAAGAAGCACACGAGGGGGACAGTCTATAAGTTTCCCTCAGGGCAGCCCTATTCATATGTATAAAAAACCAGCCCAGCTTTTGAGTTTGCCTCAAGTTATCTCCAGTTCCTTGGCAAATATGCTAGTCACCCTGTAATAATTTCAAGTAAACAAATATATTGAGTTTCCCTATCTTTCCTGAGCTGCTCTCAGACACTTCTCTATAATGCCATTTCAGTGATTTCCTGCTTCCTTAAATTTCGTATCATTAAGATTAAGCTGTCATGACTAAGTTGATATTCATGCCCTCAAATATATATATATCTTCTACATTATACAGAACTAGGCTCAACTGTAAGAAACAGAAAAACTCTAAATTAAGTAGCTTAGACCAAGATATAAATTTATATCTCTGTCGATCAAAGGAGCCCAGGGGCAGCTGACCACGGCCAGTATGGTGACTCCATGACCATCAAGACCCAGGCTCCTTCGTATTACTACTCTGCCAAGTTAGCATGTTCCCTCATGTTTCAAAATAGTTACTTGAGCACCAACAATCACATCTGCATGGCATTCAGAAGAGATGAAGAACTCTCTCTTCAAGGACACTGTCTGAAAGTTACACACAATACTCCTTACATCTCATTGGACAAAACACGGTCAAACGTAACTGCAAGGTAGACTGGGGAATATGGCCCTTTAGTGGTGTGCATTGTTATTCCGAATAAATTTGGGAGGAGGGAGAGAATGAATGTTGGATAGGCAACCAGCAGCTCTTCTGCAACTCACTACTGTGTTATTTTTCTGATAGATTCTATATTGCTTTCCAGTAATAGATTGAAGTCAAGTCAAGTAGAATAAAGAATATATAGCAATTAAGAGCCCAGTCGTTTGAATCAGACTGAGCTAGTTTCTAACTCACTAGGTTTGTGACTTTGGACAAAATACTTAATTTCTTTGAGGTTCTATGTTCTCCTCAGTAAAATGGAGACCGTGACACCTACCTCATAGTGTTACTGTACAGATTAAATGAGGTTTTGTATATACGGCAAATTAAAGTTGGCCACAATCTCTTTGGCATCTCTCCCATTGAAAGGCAAGGTCTGTGTCCCTTCGCCCTTGAATCCAGGTGAGCTCTCTGACTACTTTGACCGGTAGACTATGGTGGAAGTGATGCTGTGACCCCCATTCAACATTGCCTGATGCTGGAGTTAACCTAGTCACCCTTGGTTGAGTGACTTTCTGAGGGTGAGTACAACACTAGCTTGAATTATTTTTCCTTTCTCATAATTCCATAGACTAGACTAAGTGAGAAAAATATCCATATTTATACTCTCAGCTTCCCCTTCTATCTCTTGGAACACTTGCTCTTGAAAGCCAGCTGCCATCTAAGAAGTATGACACGCTGAGAGAAGCCCAAACCATGAGGAGATTGGGGCCAATTGGAGCACTGAGGTGCCAAACATGTGAAGAAGATGCCATCTTGGCCGTGTATCTCACAGCCCCAGCTGTGCTAGGGAATGCCATGTAGATCCTAGACAAAGATCCCAGCAAAGACTTCCCCAAATTCCTGACCCACAAAATCAGGAGCAAAATAAAAAAATGTTGTTTTAAGCCAGCAAGTTTTGGGGGTAGTTTGTTACGCAGCAATAGATAACCGCAACAATGTACATAAGCACGTGGCAAGCGCTCAGCTGTGGTGCTGACTCTGATTCTGGTTTAGCAATAAGCGCTCAGTGACACTTTGGAAGTCCTCCAGCATGATGATGCCCATGTGAAAAATATCGCACATTAATAAAGAAGCACATATATTACTCTCCCACAGTTTTGTATTTTGATTTTTTTTTTTTTTTTTTTTTTTTTTTTTTTGTGAGGAGATCAGCCCTGAGCTAACATCCGCCAATCCTCCTCCTTTTTTTGCTGAGGAAGACGGCCCTGGGCTAACATCGGTGCCCATCTTCCTCCACTTTATATGGGATGCCGCCACAGCATGGCCCACCAAGCAGCGCGTCGGTGCGCGCCCGGGATCCGAACCAGCGAACCCCGGGCCGCCGCAGCGGAGCGCGCGCACCCAACCGCTTGCGCCACCGGGCCGGCCCCGTGTATTTTGATTATTTTGATAATGGTTTTTCAATTTAGTTGGTTTCCTTTGTAATACTGTGTATTTTATTTTACACAATTGAAAACTTTATGCTGAGATAAAGTCCATAA
Source organism: Diceros bicornis minor (assembly GCF_020826845.1). NCBI lineage: Eukaryota > Metazoa > Chordata > Mammalia > Perissodactyla > Rhinocerotidae > Diceros > Diceros bicornis. The sequence continues at coordinate 11,445,297 of NC_080742.1, read as the reverse complement.
AACTTCATTAAAATTCCAAAGGAATCCACTACAAAAAGGATCGTGGACAAAAAAAAAGAAATTAAGAATCCATGTCAGGGGATGGCAGAGCCACCAGAGGAAAGGAATTGGGTCCCTGAATAATTGTGTGAAGCAGAGTCCCCTCCCTATCCACCCCCACAGACTTATAATGGACTGTGATAGGACCTTAAACTTTTGTTTTGTTAGCCACTGAGATTTCAGAGTTACATTATTTAGCCTGCTTTTCCTAGTATAGCGTATAATTATAGAATACATTTATACCCATCAAAGAAAACCTACCAGAAGGAAAGACTATGATAAGGACAGAAAAGTGTAGCCAGGCTAATATAAAAAGACAAGAGCGACTCTGAAGATTGTAACCTGTCTCATGGATGACCTCAGCCTGGGGCTTTGCTGCTCTGGGGTCCCTCCTTGCTCCACCTCCTCCCCTGATGCAGACTCTTGGGCTCCTCATCTCTTCCTTAAGGCCAACCTTTTGCCTCCTTTAGGCTTCTTCCAGGTTCTCTGAGCGCCAGCTATTGCTTAGTGTTGATCTCCTGCTGCCTTTCATCACTGGCCTCTGCCTCTCCTTGGCTCAGGTTGGTCTCCTTGGCTTCACTCTGTGCCTCATTCTTGGCACTGGCCTTAGGTCTCCTGGCCTGGCTCCCATCAGCACCCAGAGTGTCCTCTGTCCAGCATCATCTGATGCTCGAGTTAACCCAGTCACCCTTGGTTGAGTGACTTTCTGAGGGTTAGTCCAACACTAGTTTGAATTATTTTTCCTTTCTCATAATTTCTTTGAGCAGATTAAGTTAGAAGAATATCAATATTTATAGTCTCAGCTGTTTATGTTATCTATGATATATTATAAGACAGGAAAATACCTATTTATCGAGCACCTTACGGTGTGTTAGTCAATGTGTTAGACACTTTTGCCTTTCATTTAATCATTGCCAAAACACCCCTTTGAGGGAAGTATTGTAGCTGCATATTTCCAGAAGGAAAAAAAATTAGGCTCTCTTAATCTTTTAATAAAAGATTAAGTTATTGTTCAAGGTCACACAGCTAGTAAGAAGTAGAGCTGGGAGTCTGAACTAGGTTTATTTCATCCCAAAGCCCATTCCCTTTTCACTGCAAAACATTGACTCTGACCGTCCCATTCTGGGCTATGATTATTCAAATAGGCATATAGAGTTCTAGGTGAGTCTGGGGGAAATAGAAAGTGTGAATGTACAGGATCTATTCTGGGCATCAGAATATTTCATATTTCTCTTGACAACTTAAATCATGGAACAGACATGTGCCCATCATTTACCAACGACATTAAGGTGATTAGCTGAGCAGCAGTCAAAAATAATCATAGTAAATTTTAATAACAAAAAAACTTCAAAAGAAAAAATACAAATGTACATTTAGAGGGCTAGGTCTGTGTAAACTTGCTTAAAAATATTCTCAGGTTCACAGTGGCTCAGCAGAACAACCCTAATGCTACATTTTGATGTTGGTGACAGCATTGAATGTTGTGTTGTTATCTTCTAAAGTCTGACTCCAGGAGTTATTAGCAAAAGTCTGGCATGGAGAAACCGTGATGTAATCTTTCCACTCTGTTCAACCTTGATCAGGACATCACTGGGTTATACGGCCATTTTGGAGACAGTCATTGGTAGTGATTTATGAAGATCTTGGACAAGTTCCAGAGGCAAAGCAACAGAAATGATTAGCTTGGAGTAAAGAACCTTAGGAACAAAGCCCAGGGACCGGGTTCATCAAGAAGCAGAAGAGATCAGTGATCAGGGTGAAAAATCAGGAATTTCAGTCACTGTAGCAGTATTTTTCAAAGTGTGCGCCAGAGCCGTATGCATCAGCATCACCAGAGATGCATGTAAGAGATGCAGATCTTGGGAAAATCCCAAACCTACTAAACTAAATTTCTGTTCGAGCAGGAGGAGGCCCCCCGAGGATTATGAACCCTGAAGTTGAGAATCTTTGTGCCAGTAGTTCTCGGCCTTAGCTGCACATTGGAATCCCCTGGAGACCCACCCCAGAGATTCTGATTACTTGGTCTGGGATGACCCCATGTCATCAGACTTTTAAAAGCTCCCCGGGTGATGCTAATGTGCAGCCAAAGCTGAGAACCTTTGCTCTGTGCTAAGATAAAACGATTGCCAGCAAGAAACTGTCCAACTTGCATTGAATAGCTGAGAAATGGGCTTAATAAGTTTGTGAAACTTTAATAAGCAGAAGAGATCAGTGATTAGATGAAATTCCTTAACATTCATTATGAATCACCTTTCCAAGATAAACAAAAAGATAAAGGACCTGAGACTCAAAGTCATTGTGAGCAAAAGTTATTATTTTCTCTGGGGTCTAGAGACTGCACTCTCCCTTTCATTCTGGTTTTTCTCACAAAGTGGCTGAGAAGGGCGACAAATAAAAATATGACAGAGTGCTTTTAAACAATGGTGTATGTCAGAAAACGACCGAAGCCCCTTGGTCCTCACTGTGGTCTTCTTCTTCTCTGTGGACGTACATCATTTTCAACTCCAGGTATTAAATCTTATCATTAGAATTGAAGACGATGAACGCGAGTTCATTTGCAGACACATTTGATTAGACCCCAGAGAACAAGTACCTTCGCAGGTGGGGAAATGTCCTGGTAGTCATCAGGTAGAGCAGGCAACCCTTCCAGAGCAGAATAGGGGTGATTACTGCTGCTGCTATTAGCCGTTTGTGCCTGAGATTAAATTCGAGTCCATTACCAGCGATCTTTGCATTCTGGACCTTATCTGATTATGTAATGACATCAATTGGCCCCTGAAGACATTTGACCCAATTTCTGGTAGAGGTTCTTCCCGTACGCTCTTGGTATTATATTTTAAGTAATTGTCTTCTTTCTCCATAGATACATAATTTTGCGTATTATTTTTTATTTGTGGTAAAATACATATAACATAAAATGTATCATCTTAACCATTTTTAAGTGTACAGTTCAATAGTGTTAAGTACATTTGCAGTGTGCAACCAATCTCCAGAATTCTTTTCATCTTGCAAAGCTAAAACTCTATTAAACAACAACTTTCCACTTTCCCCTACTCCCAGCTGCACATTACCTTTTAAACAGGAGAGTAATCAGTTTAATCTACTTTTTAAAGTTTCCTAAAATTCATTGGCCTACAAAGTTTTACCGGGTGTTAGCCACATTTGCCAGCCCCAACTTATTAAATTAAAATATTTTCGTTCTCCTTCGTGGCTCCACGTATTATGGGACTAAGACACCACACACTCCAAAAGCAAATACATTCTGCTTTTTCTTTAGGTAAAATATCCATCCATTTAAAAGAGAATAAAAGTGGAATACTACAAACTGAATTTCCCTTGAGTGAAAATTTAAAATTTTGATAATACCTGAGCTAGAGAAATAGTAACTCTCAAATGTTGGTGGGAAAGAAAACTGTTTCAACAAATTAGATAATATCTACCAAAATTAAAAATGTAGACATCTTTTCACAAGCTATTCAAATGCCAAGTCTTTACAGATACTTTCACAAAAATTAAAAACAACTTAAATGTTAATCAACAGAAGACTTGTTAAATGCTCATAGTACACTATATAACTAACTATTATACAACTGTTAAAAATAATATGATAGCTCTGTGTGTGCTGATATGGGAAGACCTGCAAATATATTAAATGACAAATTCAAAGTATAATGGAATGACATAATTCTTTTGTGAAAAAAAATCTTAATTATACACATACACATATATATACATACACACACATATATATACTTACAGACACATACATATATATGTTGATGTCTGGGGATATATTCCCTTTTCTGGAAGGACAAACAAGCGATTAATAATTGCTCCTTTGGGAAAATAGGCTGGTGGTTAGGGAGGGGTGGAGGAAGGGAAATACACATCTATTTTTCATTTACATTTCTCAGTACTGCTTGCATTTTTAAAAACATGTGCTTGTATTATTTTTGAATTTTTAAAAATATCAACAGAGTTATCTAGTCAATGGGATTATGGGCCATTTAAATTTTACTCTTTATCATTTTCTCTGTGTAAAGAAGTACATTAAAAATATCTCTGCCCATTTGAGAGGAAAACAAAACATAACAAAACATGAAATTTGATTTCATGCCTTAGATATTTGGGCAAGCAATTACTTTCAGGAGTAGTTTAAGTCATATAGTCTTCTGCAGTTTGTCTCTACAATTGAAAAGCCAAACCAAACCAAACCAACCGAACAACAGCAAAAAACTCGGCTTTATTTTCTTTTTTGACCAGAGAATAAATGACATTTACTAAAAACTCCCCTCACTTTTCTCCTTGGTGCTCTGAAAACAGTCTCTGCAGGAGCTTTGTAATTTTTTAATTTTTTTTAAGCTTTAATGCAGGATTCATTATTTTCTATAGATTTTTCTCAGACAGTTTTGCTCAAAGATTATGTTGTTCCATTGGATAGAATATAACATCTACAGATCCCTCAGTCTGAAACACTTGAAGGTGCTGTCTTGCAATAAGATTGCTTCTTTTTCTTCTTCCAGTCCTGGGAGTTAAGCTTTGTCACAAGTGAAAATATTCTGCTTTTCTCAGGTCAAAGAGACACAGTCCTAACATCTGCACTCTGACGCTCCAGAGGTGGGGAGGACAAGAGGCCTCCCCACCTCTGGAAATAAGCTCAAGATTCCCATCTATATCATGCACCAAAAGGGGGATGAGAAAATGTTTTCTTTATTCTGTTGTGAAAGGACATGTGATATTAATTCTCTGGTTATCATAGTTAACATACTGTTTATCTCTGTGCATGAATAAACACACTGAGCAGTTATACAAATCAATGCCATGATAGAAGTCAACAAAAAAAGCCACATTGTTGTAACATATCAGTTCTTAATGGCTTTTTTTTTTTTTTTTGCTGAGGAAGATTAGCCCTGAGCTCACATCTGTGCCAATCTTCCTCAACTTCATATGTGGGTCACTGCCCCAGCATGGCTGACGAGCATTGCAGGTCCACGCCAGGGATCCAAACCTGCAAACCTGGGCCTCCAAAGCAGAGTGTGCCGAACCTAACCACTATGCCGCTGGGCCTGGCCCCTTAATGACTTTTTTTAAAAGATGTTTTTGTTTAAAATAGATTACTTTGAAAGACAATAAACAAAACCCAAACTCACTTTTAGTTACCAGAATGTTAGAATTACAAAAAAGCCCAGGCTATATTATATAATTTTAAATGCTGTTCCTAATTGAACTCCCCCCTACAATGTTCCAGCATAAAAACACAGAATGTACTTATTTAGAATTGAATAATACTCATTGGAAAATAAATTTCTGGCAAATGTACAAACTATGTGTGGTTCCCATAGAATTAAACAAAAATAGTTCTTGTTCAAAATAACAATAAAAGTCCCATGGGACTGACTAATAAAAGATGGCTGGCACAATTTGAATTCCATTACAAGGGCTGAAGTAGAACTTTTTAAAAAGTGGTAACATAGTAGAATCATTTATCATTATTTGTAACTATGGCAGCCATCTTGGAGCTATCCTGGTGACTATGACTTCGAATAAGAATTCAGGCCACTGACCAGAATGGAAAAACAAAGGTTGGTTCTCCTGTATTTTAGGGTTTCAACAAACCAACAGTGGTGGTCCAGACACCACAGATGTTAGGCATTCTGCTGATCACAGAAGATTCATACCTTGGATACAATTTCCTGTTTAATTTGGGCTAATGTTTCTAAAATGTCATTCCATTGATCAGAGGTTTTTATTGCTATCAGATTCTAAAATAAGAATTTTAGATAACGTGATCAAAATATGTTGTTCTTTAAGTTTTCTCACATAAGAATGAAAATTATCATGTCAGATTTTAAGTTCATTTTGCACACTATAAATACAGCATAGTTCCAAACTCCTTCCACTGTCGGGTAACTTTTACTGTTTTCAATAAAAGCAATTGATTTACAGCCATAGCTAAACAGTTATGCAATTTTTATATCTTTGTAAGAATTTTCCTATAATAAACAGTAATCAGAAAAAAATCCTATATTTAGAATATGTGTCTTAGAAAATACAGCCATTTAAAGTATAGTAAAGATTCCAACATGCCTATTTGTTCTCTGGGAAGAGTCTCCTAAGAGACATAGAAGGAAATGCTTCCGGTAAGGAAAGCATGAAATCCAAACCATTTGTGTGTGTATAAGTGCTAGTTAGTTGGTTTGCCCTTGGAAATGGCTGGAGGGGGTTATTCCCACCCCCAATCCTTTCCAAAGAAGAGAAGAAAGCCCTGCTGGCTGCTGTTACTGGGTCAGGTGACTAGGTCCACACAAGCACCAGCAGACTGCAGAGTAGTTCTCCATATGGACGTCACAGCTGCTGGTGCACAGGGCTCCTATCTTCCTACCTCAGTGGTCTTTGAATGGCCAAGGAGGTAGCACGGAGTCGTGCCCAGATTCAGGGAAATTGTCTCTCTAAAAGACTCAAAATTGTTAGGACATCATATGATATGTTTTTAGAATGGCTTTGTTACTAAGATGCATGGTGGCAGAGTATAAAGAGCATGGATTTTTATGTTAGACAGACCAGAACTCAATATCTTGGTTCCACCTTTTTCCAGCCGTGTCATCTTGCACAAGTCATTTTACCCGTCTAAGCCTCAGTTTCTATATTTATAAAATAAGGATAATAATTGTTTCACAGAGTTTTAGAGAATAAACACGATAACATTTTTAGTGTGTTTTGAATACAAAAGACTCTTTAACAATTATAGCTACTGTTATCATTGTTGTGTTACTGTTGGTATAATTTCCTTCCCTGATCGTCACACTTAGAATTTGTATTCCCTCCTTGCCAATCCAATACTTTTATTCTTAAGTCTCTCATGGTGCTAAAATTTTGGTTAAACAACCATCTCCTTTACTAGGTTGGAAGGGCCTTGAGGGCAGAGGTCTGGTCAACTCCATTTTGAATCCCTCCTTCTAGCATGGCATTCACAATAAGAGTTGTTTTCTTTATGCTGAACACAGCTGAATATATCAGAGCGTAATAAAGCTTATTTGAATGTTTCCCATTTGAAATTACTAAAAATATGCCAGTATTGCAAAATGACTAAATTCACTCCAAAAATGCTTATGAAATATATTTCAACACATGTAACCAAAACCAAGACATAATTGCAATGTCCAAATGCATAGCAACACCTTCCTGCTGCTCGCTGCTCTTTATCAGGAAGCAGCTTAGTGTGCCTTAGTGTTCTCATTTGAAGTTTTCCTATGAAATACGTGGTGCATAAGTGCTATTGGCCTCATTATACAAGTGAAGGTAAGACAAATAAGATTAGTAAATACCTTACTGAAAGTCTGTTATTTAATCAATGGTGACGTAGGCACAGAACCATCATCTCCTTTAACTCATCTCCCTTGAAACAGAACATTTACGTCTCAAGATTAAGCACTGGTGTACATTTGGGGCCTAACTGGAGAGTTGAATAAATAGCTGCTACTATTATTGTTACTGTCAATATAATTTCCTTCCTCATTTGGAATTGATTATTTCCTTCTTTCCATTCCAAAAACATTTTGTTCCTATGTCTTTAATGGCACTTCTTGTAGGCCATATTCCTTCAAAAACAATGTGACTTTTAATTTTTCAACCTGAAGTACCCAAAGTGTCTTTACAGAGTAGCTTGATATCATTAGAAAGATTAGGTGTCCTTGATTGGTAGATTTTTCAAGGAAATAGAGAAAGAGCTGTACAGATTGCTCCACGGTTTTGGGGGCGCTCCTTCTGACATTAGTCCACAAGCTTAACAAGGACACAAAGTAAGACAAGTAAGTCCGTAAAATACAAGGAGGGAATATTACTATTAAGAGAGTCTTGCACTTTCTGGATAAAGGGAAGGACAGTTTCACAACTAATGTTGCTTTGGTATTTCTTACTGTAATCTATTGCAACAATGTAATAACAATTTCCCTTTGCTTTCTTTATAGAAATCATTCTGAGAAAAGACAGCGACCCTTCTCAGCAACTTGCCCCTCCTCCAGGAACGATGTCTCCACCCTCACCAAGATGGGCTTCAGCTTGGAAACTTGTATAACTGCTGCAATGTCACATTAGACCCAACCCTCCAGGCAGTGCCAGACAGGACATGAGGAAATGCCTCCTCCTCTCAGCCATTTTCCCTGACACACAGCATAAACAACCATGATTTCTGCAGGGCTGTAAGGGGGCATGTCTACCATGTTAGTGGGAACCCATTGGGGTTCACCTTGCGAAAGGCAGAGAGTCAACTAGGTAGAATAGACAATGTTCTCCTTGCTGCCCCAAATTCCTTCCTATTGATGCTTGGAATTCTACAAGTAGAGTTGCATCCCTTAGTTCCCCAGTGAGAGCACTCCTGAGAAGGAAAATGCATCAAACCTTTCTGCATTATTTTCTCTTTCTGCCTCTTCAGAGAAAGGAGTTGATCAAAAACTTTCTTGAGAGCAGTGTAATAGAAATAAGAGCTTCGGGTAAGGAGAAAACAGAGGAGGGAAGAATCACTAGCCACTTTCTCTTGTGCCATGCAGAGCGGCTAGGTCTCTCTGTCCTGGGAACGTCCTCACCATTAAGACTGCAAGTCTTCTATAACTAGGTTGTCTTTTGCCCAAGATTCTGATACAATGACTCACATCCTAGAGGCTTTGGAAAGATATCCCTATGAGATATTCTAAATTCTTGGTGTGGTCATTGCATCTAAAACGAGAGTGCAAGCCTTTTTTGCTAGAACCACTGGAAGACAGAAACAAGTTCGTCTTCCATAACACTGTCCAACTGTTCTTAAGAAACTGTTTGCTGACAAATTCTTCAGCGCTGCTATTTCCTTTCTTGCTGGAAGATCAAGGGCTTCAAGGCAAAGACCTTGGCTGGCTCACTTCCTCCTGTTTTTATCAGGGCAACGGCAGCAGTGGCTACAACGTGGGTAGCTCTGATAGCCCTCCCTATCTCTGCTCCTCTTTGCCTAATTCTAAACTTGGCTGTGGCCAACTTTTTCCTCTCAGAGACACCTACCGGAACACGACAGCTCAGGCTGTTATTTTGCTGTAATGCAAAACTACATTTTAAGCATTGCAGTAATTCCACAGCATTTGAAATTACCACTCAGATATGTGAGAAAGGTCACAAAAATGAAGGTGAGACCTGCTTTAAAAAAGAGAAATCCCTGTATGGTGACTGTAGTTAACAATACTGCATTGTATACTTGAAAGTTGCTAAAGAATAGATCTTAAATGTTCTTACCACAAAAAAAAAGGTCAGAGGTGGGGGAATTGGAGGAAGGTGATCAAAAGACATAAACTTCGTATAAGATAAAATAAGTCTTAGGGATGTAATGTACAACATGATGACTATAGTTAACACTGCTGTATGGTATATTTGAAAGTTGCTAAGAGAGTAGATCCTAAAAGTTCTCATTACAAGAAAAAAAAAATTTTGTAACAAGATGAGAAGATGGATGTTAAGTAAACTTATTGCGGTAATCACTTCACAATACAGTCATCCCTCCGTGTCCATGCAGGATCTGTTCCAGGACCCCCATGAATGCTCAAGTCCTTTATATAAAATGGCATAGTATTTGCATATAACCTACGCACATCCTCTCGTATAACTTATTTTTTTGTTTGTTTGTTTATTGCAGTAACATTGGTTTATAACATTGTATAAATTTCAGGTGTACATCACTATACTTCTATTTCTGCATAGATTACATCATGTTCACCACCCAAATACTAATTACAACCCATCACCACACACATGTGCCAAATTATCCCTTTCGCCCTCCTCCCTCCCCCCTTCCCCTCTGGTAACCACCAATCCAATCTCTGTCTCTATGTGTTTGTTTATTGTTGTTATTATCTACTACTTAATGAAGGAAATCATACGGTATTTGACCTTCTCCCTCTGACTTATTTCACTTTGCATTATACCCTCAATGTCCATCCATGTTGTCACAAATGCCTGGATTTCATCGTTTCTTATGGCTGAGTAGTATTCCATTGTGTATACATAGCACATCTTCTTTATCCATTCATCCCTTGATGGGCACTTAGGTTGCTTCCAAGTCTTGGCCATTGTGAATAACGCTGCAATGAACACAGGGGTGCATGTGTCTTTACGCATTGGTGTTTTCAAGTTCTTTGGATAAATACCCAGCAGTGGAATAGCTGAATCATATGGTAGTTCTATCCTTGATTTTTTGAGGAATCTCCATACTGTTTTCCATAGTGGCTGCACCATTTTGCACTCCCACCAGCAGTGTATGAGAGTTCCCTTCTCTTCACATCCTCTCCAACACATGTTGTTTCCTGTCTTATTAATTATAGCCATTCTGACAGGCGTGAGGTGATATCTCATTGTAGTTTTGATTTACATTTCCCTGATAGTTAATGATTTTGAACATCTTTTCATTTGTCTGTTGGCCATCTGTCTATCTTCTTTGGAGAAATGTCTGTTCAGGTCTTTTGCCCATTTTTTAATTGGGTTGTTAGTTTTTTTGTTGTTGAGATGCATGAGTTCTTTATATATTTTGGAGATTAAGCCCTTATCAGAAGTATGGTTTGCAAATATCTTCTCCCAATTGTTAGGTTGTCTTTTCGTTTTGTTGATGGTTTCCTTTGCTGTGCAGAAGCTTTTTAGTTTGATATAGTCCCATTTGTTTATTTTTTCTATTGTTTCTCTTGCCTGGTCAGACGTGGTGCTTGAAAAGATGTTGCTAAGACCGATGTCGAAGATCGTACTGCCTATGTTTTCTTCTAGAAGTTTCATAGTTTCAGGTCTTACATTCAAGTCTTTAATCCATTTTGACTCTCATATACTTTAAATCATCTCTAAGTTATTTATAATATCTAATACAATGTAAATGCTATGTAGATAATTGTATTGTTTAGGGAATAATGACAAGAAAAAAAGTCTGTACTTGTTCAGTACAGACACAACCAACATAGGCCTTTCCATCCACAGTTAGTTGAATCCACAGATGCAGAACACGCGGATATGGAACAGTGGATACAGAGGGCCGACTGTATATGTATGTCAAGTCATTATGCTGTATACCTCAAACTTATACAGTGCTGTATGTCAATTATATCTCAATAAAACTGGAGGGAAAAAAGGTAACTTTGTGAGGTGATGGATGTGTTAACTAACCTTATTGTGGTAATCATTTCACAATACATATGGATATTATGTCGTATACTTTAAACTTATGTGATGTTATATGTCAATTATATCTTAATAAAGCTGGAAAAAAATCCCTGGCTATTTATAAATTGTGAGGAGTAAAAAACTAATAATGATCCAGTTTATGCTTGAATAATGGTCTATGTGAGATGCTCTGGAATATAATCTTTGGCTAAAATATTTTTCTCATTTTGCCCAATACTTATATATAAACTAAGTTGACATGGTTCATAGGCTAGCTGGAGCCTTTTCTCTAGTGCTCAGCCATGAACCTAGAACTGATCTCCATTTTCCACAGAACAAAAGAATAACATGAATACTATGTAGCCTAATAGCTTCATATTGCCACGGGAAACATGGCAGCTGAAGAAGCCTATGTAACTCCAGCGAAGGTTCTTCAGAGCTCCTTCCTTCAGATTCCTCCGTCTTGACTCCTGTTGAGTTCTCTCCCTCAGTCATCCAGTTCATTCTGCCTTGGCTCTCTAGAAACAAAGTCACTTTAATTTACGACCTCACTATCTCTAGAAACTCTAAGTTTCTTATTCAACCTGCCACACCTCTAATAGACCCACAGGAAACATAATTCCATTATGGAAGCAAAGAAAATTAGGCGCACATAGTCTAAAATATTTGCACAAAGCAAGCTGATAAAGGCACTGAGACACAGAATCAAAGCCTAATCCATAAAATATGATTGCCTCATTTCTTTAGAACTCAAGATTTTTTTGGTGTGCTGTCATCGTGAAAGTATGGATAAATGCTAGTTAGTAAATGGAAAAAAGTACTTTAACCTTTCTGATAAAATTCAGCAAGCGTGAGATTGTCACAATTAGAATCAGTGGTCTTTTCCAAATTTAGGTGACCTTTCTTAAGTGGAGCAATTGAAGTCTAATTAAACACAATGAAGCTAAGGTTTCACTCAAGAATCAATTTCTAAATTCAAAAATTATTTCAGTGCCAAGGCTCTGCTTACTTTTAACTGAAAAATAATTAATAGAGGATTTTTTTAATGTTGGATATGCACACTGAAGTACTTGATATATACTCATAAAGAGTATATCAGTGATTTTATTAGCTCTTTTAGATGTCAAACAAGTATAAAAGACTTGAAAAATAAAGTCATTGGTAATGAATGCTGCAATCAATTTGGCATGGCAGAACAAGTCACCAGATTACACAGGAAGATAAAAATGTTCAGTACCATACTGTGCCTTTCATTTCTGACATAAGGGAGGGATGGGGGATCAACGACTGGCTTTTTGGCCAATATCAACTTACCTTCAGGAACTCCACGGAGAGGATTAGCGTAACAAGAAGATCTGGGAAGGATTCAGCTTGTTCTGCTCCCTGACCTGATAGAAGCAAATAAAAGACTCTCCTCGGGTCTGGTGTGTCCCTATTCACTGCAATTCCTAACACTAAGGCCGATTGAGGCACTTAAAAATGATAATAACAATCTTTACACTTATATGGGACTTAAAGTGTTTACAAAATACTTTAATATCCTTTCTCATTTTGTCCTCACCCAGCCCATTATCTGCATTTACCAAATGCAGACACAACTCAGTCTCTCTGAAATGCAGGCTGCGACCACTCTTCAGCACCATAAGATGCTATGTTGAGAATTTGGGGCAGATCAGAGAAAAACATCTGTGCCCTACCCCATGCCTACCCACACCTGTCCCTCAACGGCTGAGAGCAGAGCTACTGCCAGACACAAGAGTTAACAGCATGAGGTTCTTACCGGGGTGGACAATCTACCAGACCTCTAGGTGGGGACTGAGGACAGAGGCTTCTGTGACATCTTGCCCTCCAAATCCCTCTTTTACAGGCTGAGTCACTGTGTCAGCTTAAGCTGTTGTGAAATAGGCCTTGTGCAGTATCCCAACATTCCAGCTTCACAGAGTGCGTGCAATCAAGCCCATTGCAGAATACGTATATAATAATCAATCACGTATATATGTATATAACAGTCATGATATAACAACCATGTATATAACAATAACAGAGTGCACGCAATCAAGCCCATTGCAGAATATGTATATAACAACACATTGGATCGGTTGCAGTACACAGAACCCATTATGAGGTCTACCATGAAAACCTTTGCATTCTGACTCTACAATGTCCAGCAGGGATTAGTTCCACCCCTGACCTAAATTAAGCTAAAACGAGACACATTCAACATCTTCCAAGAAACAAAGCATGAGTCTATTTTACAGATCAAAGAATGCCAAGACAAGTAGGCAGTGGGTTTCAGAGAAATATATCTCCATTTTGAAACTGAGCCAGAATTCACATCTTAGCCTCCTAAAAAAATGTTTTTTACCAAAACCACATAAGAAACTTTTATATTTTCTAAGAAAATTCCTAGTTTTGGGTTGTAGTGGTTAAATGTGAAACCTAAATATCTATTGGAAAGAACAACTTGCTTCAGTAACCGCGTTACTTTGCATAGCATCATGTCTCCCAAATGCCCCATTGGAAGTGTTTTCCTATTTTATGCACTGGTGTAGAATTCTGCCTGTCACTGCAGCACTTTTCAAGTTATAACTTCAGGACACTTTGAAATACTATTATTACCACTGTATTTTTACAGAAAAAGGAAACTGAAGCATAAAAACACTGTCCAGCAATTAGAGTCAGTTTGGGGCAGCAGTTCTCAAAGTGTGGGCAGAGGATCCCCGTGAGTCCCTGAGACCTTTCAGAGGGTCTGCCAGGTCCTTCCTTTCCTGACTACATATCTGTGTGAGGCAGGATTTTCCTCGTATACTTCAACCAAAACAATACATGGCAAGAGCGTCAAGCAGAAGCAGATTGGAGAATCCAGCTGCCTTTTGTTAGACCAGACATTAAAGAGATTTGCAAAATGTAAAAGAATGCCATTCTTCCCACTGAATTCGTTTTTGTTTGGCAAAATGTAGTTATCTGTCATAAAATATGTTATTTATGTTAATAAGTAATAGGCTTCTCATTGTTACTTTAAAATTAAATGCTAAATATTTTTTAAATTTCTTAGTTTTAATTTCTAACATGGTAAATAGCAATAGATAAAAATTCACATAAACAAAAGCTTCTTTGGGTTCTTCAATAAATTTTTAAAGGAATCTTTTTTTATTTGCTCTGAGCTAACATCTGTTGCCAATCTTCTTCTCTCTTTTTTTTCCCCCTCCCCCAAAGCTCCAGTACATAGTCGTATATTTTAGTTGTAAGTCCTTCTAGTTCTTCTACGTGAGCCACTGCCACAGCATGGCTACTGACAGACAAGTGGTGTGGTTCTGCGCCCAGGAACCAAACCCAGGTGGCTGAAGCGGAGTGCACTGAACTTGAACCACTAGGCCATCAGGGCTGGCTCAAAGGAATCTTGATACTAAGAAGTTTGAGATCTGCTGGGTGAGGGAATAAAACCCCCATTAAAAAAGAAAGTCAAATCACATTATCAAAAGTGAATAATAAGGATGGATTTGACATTAAAACAAAGAGCTCAATATTGTAGTTAAAGGAAGAAAGAATTCAGAAAGAAAAAAAGATACTTTCAAGAAGATTAGGAAAGAAAATAATGTTTTAAGTAAAAGATTCATAGGCAAGGACCAAAGAATACAGAAAAACAAAATTCAGGCAAGGGCCTTCTCCTTTTGAGACTTTCATGGGAATTTGTTTTTGAGGGGGAATTTGGATGCATTTGCGCTAGTAGGCTGAGAGCAAAATTACTAGGAAAGAAGAAAGGAGTGTCATTAGAAACGGAAGTATTATGAATGGATCAAAATATTTATAGGTCTAAAATCTGTAGCTGAATTAATATGAGATCTCAGGTTGATACACAAATTGATTTTAATTCAAAGACAAATCGGGTTACAATCAATGCTTAATCATTGTGAATTGATACATCCTTATGATGGCATTCAGCCACTTATGTTCTGGAAGAATATTTAATGACTTGGATAAATGTTCAGAAATCAAAAAAGCAAGTTACAAAACAACATTTGGAAAAATATAAGTATAGAAAAGATAGGAAGGCTATAAACCAAAAATGTTAATGTTGGTTATCTCTGAATAATGATAATATGGGTGATTATTATCACATTTTTTTTGTATTTTATTGTATATTTAAGATTTCTCAAAATAATAACAATAATAATATTATAACAAATTTGTTTTAGTAGAGCTGCCTAACATTCTTGTTTTCTTCAGATGGTCCCAAGTTGGAGCCATCTCTACCGAGACAAGCCACACCCGTTGACTCCTCCCTAGTTTTAATAAATAGCCCCAGGAAGTCAGTCTCTTCCTTCCCCTTACAAGGGCCATGGGAGCACTCTGTACTGCTTTTGAATTCAGCAGCTTCAGTGTGTGCTAACTGTTTTTGTTCTGCAAATTTAGAATTGGGAAGTTTGGAGCAGAATGATGAAGTCTCCCTGAAATAATGAATGCAAATTAATGAGAAAGTATATCCCCAGGATTTCCTGTAAGAATCTTTTATTACAGTGGCATTTAGGAGTTTTACAAGTACTTATCATAAATAATTTATTGCCTTCGGTGGCACACTAGATACCTTATGTGACTGTTACTATGGGAACATCAGTGTCCACGTACAGTTTAATTCTATTCTCAGAAGCTAAAATGAAAGTCGGCATTATCTTAATGTTACAGATGTGAGAATTTAGGCATTCAACAGCTAAGTAGCTGGCCCAGATCCAACAACACATCAGAGGAAGAAGAGCTGGAACTAGTCTGCTGACACCCAAGCCAGGACACTTGTGGCTAGAGCTAGAAGCCTCTTCAAATCATATGCACTGCGAGCTTGGCTTGGCATGGAATCTTCTATACCAGGGTGACACCAGGACAGCCTGTCACAAGCTCAGGGTAGATGCTGGTAATCTTGTGACCTGGGAGCAGTTTACAGGAGGAAGAAGAGAGTGTAACTCCAAGGCTCCGAATTACCCTTAGGGGTGAAAGTCAGCAAACCACAGACACTGAGTAAGTGCGCACTAGCCAGTGACCCTTACTGTGCCCGACTAGGACCCCGAGCAAGCAGGAAGGCAAGGAAATGCGTGTGTGCATGACAGAGAGAGAGAGTGCTAAGAAACATGTAGACAAGTAAACGGAGGGCTGTTCCATTTTAAATAAATGTGGCCCGTGGAAGAAATGCAGAGCACATTAAATGGAAAGACTAAGAGATTTTTAAGTGGTACTCGTCAAAGGGCAGGGGTGACAGCCTTCTCCTCTTCTGCCTTCTCCATTGTCATAGAGGAAGAGTGACCCTTCTCCAGATCAACTTCTAATCCTCCATTTTTGGTCAGAGAAAAAACTAAAAAAATCCTAGAAAAGCTAGCTAGAGAAGGTCCACATTTTATGTGGAGGTTGTAGTCTAGGAAATCAAAGTTACAGTCAAATAACTTAAAAAAGTGAATTATTTTCTTCCAAAATTGATAGAAAAAGTCTATCCTCCCACTAACCACCACTTTTTATCCTTTAATACTGTTTAACAATTATAGTAAATAATACTTAATAATGCTTTACACAAATAACAAATTATTAATAAAAAGACAAATATTTATGCTATGAAACTGTTTACTCTGATCTTTTTTTTTTTTTTTGTGAGGAAGATCAGCCCTGAGCTAACATCCGTGCTAATCCTCCTCTTTTTTTTTTGCTGAGGAAGACGGGCTCTGAGCTAACATCTATTGCCAATCCTCCTCTTTTTTTTTTTTTGGTTCCCCAAAGCCCCAGTAGATAGTTGTATGTCGTAGTTGCATAGCCTTCTAGTTGCTGTATGTGGGACCCGGCCTCAGCATGGCCAGAGAAGAGGTGCGTTGGTGCACACCCAGGATCCGAACCTGGCCCGCCAGTAGCGGAGCGCGCGCACTTAACCGCTAAGCCACGGGGCCGGCCCTGTTTACTCTGATCTTGATGAAAGAATTGCAGGTCACTCTAAACCAGGGGTCAGCAAATATTTTCTGTAAAGGGCCAAACGATGAATGTTTTAGGCTTTGCAGGCTACACAGGACCTCTTTAAAAATGTAAAAATCATTCTTAGCTCAGCTGTACAAAAACATAATTTGCTCCCCCTGCCCTAAATTAGTGCAGCAAGCATAGGGGCCATAAAAGGCAGGAGGGCAGAATGGACAGATCATACATAAACACTGTCCTCTCCACAGACTTGGTCCATCCTGCTCATACTGTATCTCCAGCCCCAAGAGCACGGCCTATTGTGCATTATGCTTAAATGTATAATCGTTGACTCAGTAAATGATGGCTAGATTCAGATGGCTGGAGAGAAGGTATAATTTGTTGAAAGTCTGCAAGTCTTCCTCTCTTCATCTTTCTTGGACAAAATTTAAAAATAGTCTGGTGTTGATTCTTTTCTACTATGAATCTTAGTGTTGAATCCACAGTAACAGGCCTTTGCTCTTTCTTGGCCAACAAGAGTCTTACCAATAATGAAATGACTAAATATTATGACTTATAGCACAATACGTTCTACATGTATGAGCATCTGGAAAACAGTATTTAAAGGGAGTTAACATGTGTCAGATACCTTTTTTACACACCAATTATCTTGGATAGAGGAACACAGGTAGTTCCTGGTGGAGTGGAAGGAAACTAACAGTTCTTGAGCCAACTTTTTGCTAATGTGTTAAACACATTATTTAATATAATCCACACATGTCATTGCAAGATAGAGAATATTATACTTTATGGGTAGAAAACTGAGGGTCAGGGAAGTTGAATAACTTGCTCGAGTTCCAAAAATTAGGAAGTAACAAACCCAGATTCAAATCCAAACCTTCTGTTCCCAAACTTCAGGCTCTTTTTTCGTACCTGACTATGGTAGAGGTTGTATTTCCAGCTCTATCAACAATTTGCCTTATAACCTTTGAGATGATCCCTTTGCCTCATTTATTAAATACAAATATAAATAGCTACTCACTTTTCAGGGAGCTGAAAGAATTCATGCATGTTACCAAATACAGCACATAGCACTACCTTGCACTCAATAAATATTTGCTGAATTTGAATTTTTTTTTTTTTTTGTGAGGAGGTCAGCCCTGTGCTAACATCTGCCAATCCTCCTCTTTTTGCTGAGGAAGACTGGCCCTGGGCCAACATCCGTGCCCATCTTCCTCCACTTTATGTGGGACGCCGCCACACATGGCCCGCCAAGCGGCGCATCGGTGTGCGCCCGGGATCCGAACCGGCGAACCCCGGGCCACTGCAGTGGAGCGCGCGCACTTAACCACTTGTGCCACCAGGCCGGCCCCGCTGAATTTGAATTTTGTTGAACATCTGAATTGGCTGACACTCATGAGAAAGGAGAGAAGAGTATGTGAAGGAAATGTCTGATTTATCGTCCCTGAGAGGGAGAAGGAAAAAAGTATGAAATGCAATTAAATGATTGTGTAGTCGGGGGTGTAAATTCAGCCAAAGTAGAGTGAAAAGCAGGATTTAGAGAGTAACAAAAGTTGGGTTCCTAGGAGAACTAACATAAACGTTGCGTCAATGATTTTCAAAGGATTTTTGTTTTTGCTTTTGTTAGCAACACAGCCTTTCTTCAGAAACCTTCTTTTGAAGCCCAGTATAGAAAACAAATACAGAGCTATTCTTAGCCCTGCTTTCTGGTTTCCATGGTGTTCCCCAAGGAACTTTCATGGAACCCCTCAGGCCAGCTCAGGGTATGGTTTAAAACCTCGGCTCTCATATCTGCCTCCTGCCTCAATACCCAATCAAACACAGTATTTACATTTAATGAAGGATGAGCAATCTCTTTCTCTTGATAACAGTATAGAGATCTACTCTGTGGAGTGTTTTCCTGTTGATGGTTATCATGTTCAAAGGTTGAGGCGACTTTAGGCATGGTTTGATTCAGGCTTTAAACTACGAGATCAGGAATATGCAGCTCTCCATTTTTTGATACTGCATTCTCTGTGAAGACTCCATTCTCAAGCAGGCTCTTTCTACTTGTGACAGAGATGGCCACCAGCAGCTTCAGGCTTATATCATCCTTAGTACCTACAGTCTCAGGACAGAGTGACTCTTGCTTAATAGCACAGGTCCCCTTAAAGGATTTGATTGACTCACCATCAGTCATGTACTCATCCTGATCCAATTACTATGGCTGGAGTAATTCACAATTATGATTGGCCAGGCCTGGTTCATTGCCCACCCCAGACCCAAGGGGAAGGGCTAGTTCCACCAGAACACACGGTTGGAGAAGGATGGGTGTGAAGGGTGATGCCCCAAAGTGATACTGAGCCCAGAAAAACATACATCCACTCTAGTGACCAAGGACATAATCATGATGGTAAGCAAGCCCGAGAGAGGGAGACCTGGAGACCAGGTTGACTGAAGTGATGATATAAGAAAAAGGTAGAAGTGAATCTAGGAACAAAAGAAGGAAAGAGAAAAAATGAAAGAAGTGTCCAGTTAGTGGTGTGGACTTGTGCTTCCACAGGGAGAAGAAAAAGACTTATTCAGGCCCCGAAGGAAAGGCAAATAGATTGTGAAGCCATCCAAAGGACTATCTGTCATCAGGATAAGATGAAAAGTAGTCACAAGTGGCTGCATGAGGATTTTGTGTGGGAACTCTGATTATAAAGTCACTAAGGAAGACTTCAAGAGACATTTTTGCAGTAAATCAGTTGCCAAGGGTGAAAGAGCAAGACTTACATCTTAAGAGTAGAGCAATGTCTTATTTATTTTGGACATGATATCTAGAGAGAAAGATTTAGAGCTGTTGGCTAGACACAAATAGCACTAAGCCAACCAAAGACAAAGACCACTTCCATGGTAGTATAGTACAGTGGTTAGATGTTCAAGTTCTAGAATCAGAGAGATCTATGTTTCAACACTGACTCCTCCACTCATTGGTGATGTGACCTTGACAAGTTACTTATTCTCCCCGGACCATGGCTTCTTGATCTGGAAAATGAGGATGGTAGGTTCTAGTTCATGGGCTTTTGTCATTTAGGATTAACAGAGATAATACTTACCAAGGACTTCATACAGTGCCCAGTATATAATAAGTGTACACAAATGTTGGTGTTTATATTATTTAGAAACAAAATGAGTGACTGCTACAACATAGATATTGTAAAAATGATGATATTAAAACACGTAACCTAAATCCATTGAGTAAAAAACTTCATTGCCTCAGAGAAAAAATTTGGAAATAGAAGTAAGGGGGAGTAGAACATTGCAAGGAAGTCACTAGAATACCTGAATTTTTTATTTCAAATAGAGATAAGTCATTGCAGTTTATTTTTCCATTCATTTGTTCATTCAAGAACTTTTTGTTAAGAGCCATTGGGTGTCAGGCACTGTGTGCAAGGTGCTAGGGATATAAGGAAGAAGATAAAATTTCTAGCCTTACTGAGTTCTCAGTCTAGGAGAGGAGAGAGAGAAGAGCATGATGGTATTAGAACAGCATTGGTTCAGTGTGTGATGGGAGCAGAGCGCTGAGCAGCCAACTCTGCCTGGACATTCTATGGCTCCAAAGAGCACTGGAATATGGTCTGCTTCACACTTGCAGGCTGGAGGTACAGAGAATAGGAGTTCAGTAATATATAATATCAGAAACAAAACTGGCAAATGTCAATAATTGTGATAGGGATTCTTTCTATTATTCTCTTCACTTTTGTGTGTCTTCAAAAATTTGCAGTATAAGACTTTTTTAAATGGTATGTGAAATCTAATTTCTCAGAGCCAGAGAAGAGCAGTGAGGTGAAGAAGCACCTGGCAGTAGCCATAACCAGGAATTTACAGACTCTTAGACAAAAGAGGAAAATTGTGCCTATCTGATATGGGTGGAGGAGTAAGTAGAAGAGAGTCAGGGATAGGTGCCTAAGAAAGACAATCTAAGGCAGTGATAGCAAGGAGAAAAGGAAGAGAAATGCAAAGAAAACGGGAGCCAAAAAGGGAAACTAACAAAAACCAGAAATTCTGAACCACTCATTTACAAAAGAAAAAGGAAGGAAAGAAAAAAGAAAAGATGATCAAAGCAGGTCCGGATGAAAGCATTATGATGAACTGAAAGGCGAAGATTAAGGACGCAAGCAAAAAATTATTGTCAGAGAGGAAAAGGGATTAGGATTCAGCTCCAAATGAGGAACAGTGAAAGATAAAACAGAAGGATGCTCCACGGGGAAACCAGGTACACAGGGAGAGTAAGAGTTCCAATAAGCTATGTAGCAGGATGTTGATTTAAGGTGTTGCAGTTTAAAGAAAGTTTTCAGAGTGAGGTTGAGTAACTCTTGGGAAGATCCACATACACACCTTGACAAGTTATTTTGTTCATTCATTTCAACAAATAGTTATTAAAAAATCTGGCATTAAACCAGAAAACAAGATTGACATGTCGATCACAGATCTCAGAGCCTAGGAACAGAGATCAACAACTAAACAAGGAATTATAATAAACTGTGATAGGTACGAAGACAAGTAAGTGTACATGGCAGGGCCTCACAGGGATGCCCTCGTGTCCATGCAGGGAGATCCCCTAATCCAGCGGCTGGCCCTTGGGCCACGTAGGTACAGAAAGCTGATCTGCTTCCATGCCCACATCCATCTCTTGGGGATGGACATACCTTAGCCAAGCTCACAAAGACATAACCACTAGAAGGCCAATTTAGTGATTTATAGTAAGAAAAATAAATATGAAAGATTTGGATATTTGTATTCTCTGATGAGCACATTATTTCATGATAGACAGTGGGAGTTGGATTACCATCAAAGGATTGCTCAAAGAGAATGGATCACACAAAGAGGGGTGAGCTGGATGATATTAATGCCCAGTGTCACCAACCAGTGATAGCCTAGTGCATTCCTCTGCACTCTACCATGATTATCTGTCTCACAGAAGATATTGGTGTTCATGGGTCAGGGCACCATCCCTCTGGCCACTGCTAGAGGAGCTGTCACATTCTATCTTTCTCAATATCACTTTTATAGATTCCCCCACTTCTATTTACACATTCATTCTCCAGACACAGTACAATATAATTAACCAAATATAATTTTTCTTAGATATAATCACAATTCAGTCTTGCCCTTCTAAGGTGATACACAGATTATCCATATTATATTTGGGCACTCACAATCTGTTGAGTCCTTTATATGTAGATCTGATTTTATCTATCATGTTTTAATTATTCCTATTTTCATGTTCAAAGTGTAATTTTAACCTCATATTGGGGGTGTGCTACTTGTTTTCCATTTATTAGATCAACTTTCTAGCCAGCTAAGGTTGGGTTGGTCAATGAATGAGATGTCAGAGATGAGAGGGAAGGAAGAAAATGAGGTTGGGATATTTAATCCCTCAGCTCTCTCTTATGGTGTCACTGCAAATCTCTAGACCAATGATCACAGCTCTTGTTGAGAGGGTCCTTGCTGCTCTAAGCTTTGGTAATAGCTCTCCACCTTTTCCCCTGTTGGCCTCAGGGTGGTAACAGTTCCCTGGTGTTGCTAGTCCTAAAACAGCACACTGTCTCTTGTTGGTCTCCCCAAATCCTGTCTACACCATTGTAAGTCTCTTTATTAAATTCTCCTCAGTTATCTACTTTGGACATATCATCTCTTTGCTGTTGGGACCCTGATATAGGTTGGATGCTGACTTTAAACCCATACGTTAGTAACGGGAGGTAAAGGTAAATAAGGCTGGAGCGCAAATATGTACCCAACTAGTTAGATTGCGATAGAGACCCAAAGAGCTCGAAATTTAATCCTCGAGGCTGTGGAAGAATGAATGTTAGGTATTACTGTCTCAAAAAATAAATAAATGAAGTAAAATTGAGTTTTGAGTTTAAAAGGAGCCTTAAAGAGTGTCAAGTTTCTCAATGTGTAAAATTGAGAGAAGTAAGGTTAAGTGACTCATCCAAAATCACAAAGTTCCTTAACTACAGAATTGCAAGTAAATTTGGCTTTCTGGTTCCTAGTCCTCTGCTACTCTGTTTCCTCTGAGAATATTATTTTGGTTCCTAGAAGAAAGCAACATAGGTGTCTTACAGTTTTCTTTCACCAAACAAGAATTCCAAAAAAGGGAGGGAGAAGGAGGTAGGTATGGTGATTTTTAAATATGCCCACAATTTCTTTGATAATTCTCCCTTCAAGAAGTGGAGCTAGGGGGCCAGCCTGGTGGTGCAAGCGGTTAAGTGCGCATGCTCCCCTGCAGCGGCAGCCCGGGGTTTACCGGTTTGGATCCCGGGTGCGCACCGATGCACTGCTTGGCAAACCATGCTGTGGCAGCGTCCCATACAAAGTGGAGGAAGATGGGCACAGATGTTAGCCCAGGGCCAGTCTTCCTCAGCCAAAAAAAGAGGAGGATTGGCAGATGTTAGCACAGGGCTGATCTTCCTCACACACACAAAAAAAGAAGAGGTGGAGCTAGATTCCTCTCCTTTTGAGTGTGGGCTGGATTTACTGACTTACTTCTAACAAACAGAATATGGTGGAAGAGACAATGTATCACTTCCAAGACTAGGTCATAAAAGCAAATATGACTTCCTCCTTGCTCTCTCTCTTGGACACTTGCTCTGGAGGAAGCCAGCTGCCATGTGTGTGGACATCCTATGGAGAGGAACTAAGACCAATCGCCAATACCGTTTTGAATGTGCCATCATGGAAGCAGATTCACCAGCCCCAATCCAGCCTTCAGATGATTGCAGCCCTAGATAACAGCTCAACTTCAATTCAGAGCCAGAACCACCCCTCCAAGCCTCCCCTGAATTCCTAACTGACAGAAATTGTGAAATAATAAATGTTTGTTGTTTTAAACTGCTAAGCTGAGGGTAATTTGTTACATGGCAATAGTTAATTAATACAGCAGGGAAGAAGAAGGAAGGCAGAAAAAGAGAAAGAAGGGAGAAAGAGTAGTCAGAAAAAAAATGCTGCTCATAAAACACTCTTGCACATCACAGCCAAAAATTATTTAGAGAATAATTAAGTAACACAGAAGGCTGATGAGTTGGGGAGGTGCCAAATCAACATATTTGGAAAACACAGAATGTCATGGTTTCTGTAAGAATACAAGAAAAAAATATTTTACAATTTAAAAACTTGCATAGTGCCACTCTGGTCAGATTATGGTCTGTGCAAGTCTAATATTCTATTTATGATGGTGAAACAAAATTTTATGGGAGAATATGATTATTCTTTACGGCACTGATCTGTGAAATCAAGAGAATATGTCCACCACTCCTAATTTCACTCAAGTATATTATATATATATACACACACACATATATACATATATGTATATGTAGAGAGATTTTGTGTGTGTTTGTGTGAGGAAGATTAGCCCTGAGATGACATCTGTTGCCAATCTTCCTCTTTTTGCTGAGGAAGATTGGCCCTGGGCTAACATCTGTACCCATCTTCCTCTACTTTACATGGGGTGCCGCCACAGCATGCAGCAGCAGAGCGTGCGCACTTAACCGCTGCACCACTAGGCTGGCCCTAGAGAGACTTTTCTTTTTAATATGGAGTTCTCTATCATCTTTTTTTTTTTTTTCTAAAACTGCCTCCAAGCTCCCATCTAAAATTCTTGTGATAGTCTTTGCAGAAAGATCTGGGAGCCTAGACCAGGCTAAAGGAAGCTGTGCTATTTCAATGTTAATATTTGGGGAGAGGATGGCTACCAGAGACTAGTAAGGCTCAGTAAAGTAACCAAAGTTATAGTCCTTACCCATCTAAACAAAAGATTTAATCTCAATGAAGATCAGTTGTTCATCTGTCAATTAATTCTATGATTTTCCGCCTTCGTGAAAGACACAAGTCCTTCTCGCTAAGTATAAATGCCCCCCTAGGAATCTCTGTTTTTGTGGCTCTAAGTTTTATTTAATACAGGATGATGGGGAAAGGGCCCTCTGAACTTTCTGCTGAAAGGCCCCTAATTGCTGATTCTGACATTTGGTGAACGTCATTCATTAAATGTGGATCATTTCTTTGATAATCTTTGATTCCTTTTCCATCAGCTTTCATCTTCTCAGACTCAACAGTGGACAAATATTAAAGGACGAAAGCAAAACTAAAGAAGTATGAACATCATAAAAAGCGAGGTTGGATTTTTTTGAACAGTTTAGTATAAAAGATAATAATTTGCTCCCAAACAAGCAAGGACATGTGACAAGAGAGCAGCTGTGCTTTGTGCTTGCCATCAGAAGAGCCAGTGAGTAAAACGCCTGACCTAGCGTAGCTGAGAATGGTGAGTGATGTCAGGTCAGGCGACAGAGAGGGCAAGGAGGAGGCAGCAGACCAGGGAAGGGAATCTGGGCGTGAAACACAGAGGTAGCCCAAAGAGCCCAGTCAAGGAGCAGAAGAAATCACTAAAATGAAAAAAGAAATGAGCAAGCAAGTTTATGAAAGGTGAAAGAGGGTACTGACTCAAGTAAGTTTTACTGAGAGACCTACTAACGCATATGAGTCAGATAAAGGAGGAAATGGTCCTTGGCTCCATGGATAGCTGGACAGATAGCTAGCTAGCTAGATAAGTACGAAAATATGTAAGTAAATAAATAAGCATCGGTAAAAAGAAAAGATGAAAACATTGGAGAGTTTACTTCATGTGGGTTTTTTCCCCCAGAGAAAGGAGAAGTTTGCGACCACTTGCAAGTGAAACCAAGGCTCCTGGAGAGTGATGAATGCCCATGAAGACCAGCTCTGAAAGGAGGGCCTCTTACGATTATGCAAGTATTAGCGGATGAAATAGGACTCCTTCTAATGTTCTGGGACTGTACTGTTTATTTTCCTAATGGGAGGCTGGATTTTAAGTGGCAGAGGCAAATGTCTGTGAGTTAGAAAGCATAATAAAGTTCAGGAGGAAAAGGAGAGTTCCTGGAACAGATTGGCTTACTATTGCATTTGCAAATAATTCTCGCACTGTTAAAATAAATCTTTGGCAGATATATGCGGTTTGATTCTGGAGAAAAGGGAAATAATAAAATCCATAACACCAGTGCTTTTGACTATCTCATTTAAGGGAGCTAACAAAAGAATCGCAGTAAGTGGAGGTGCTCACCACTTTTGGATTCAGATTAAAAATTTTTTCACAATTGCATTGCAAAGACAAGTAGTAGCAAGCGACAGAATAATACCTCAGGCCTAAAATTACACTACAAAAAAAAAGATGACAGACTAGACTTTCCACTCTCTTAAAATCAGTAACAGAACGACCAAAAAGAGCTTAAATAGTGCCTTTGTCTTAGGAGACAGTCGCCAATACGGCAAGGCATGAATCTTTTAAAAATAGAGCTAGCATATGGGTTGCCTTCTAACTGTGTGAAATATATAAAAATGCTGGGAAAATGTGATTAGAATTCCGATACATTATGGATAAAGCTTGAAATAAGGCAAGAATATTCATACAACCCTCTGCAATATGCATAACAATAGAAACTCTGAAAATATACTGCATGGTAAATGCTAATGAAACATTAATAAGCAAAAATTTCTGTGCATAATCAGGGAAAGTAGAGAGTTATTAAAGATTGGAAATCTATTGTTTAGGGAAAAGTGAAGCTATATAAATAAAGTGGACAGAATTAGAAATGATAGAGGCAGCCTGTTATGTTTATCAAAGAATCAAGAGAAAATATATAAAGTGTGATGCCAAATTTGTTTAAAAAAATAACAGCTGTTGTCTCTGGATATTGAAAATATGGGAAATTCTAATTTTTTCTTTATATTTTTCTTGTTTTTCAAATAATCTCATGTATTATTATTTAAAATATTATTTTTAAAAATTGTGCTGCAGATTTTAGGCCACTACACTGTAGAAATAAGGGAAAGAGCATATGTAAGTTGTAGCCTACAAAAATAATATTATTATAAGCATGACAAGAACAAATGGATTCTGTTTTCATTTTGGTGACAAATATGCAGGTCTAGATACAGTATAAACAACTATAGAATGATTGAGATAGAAAAGATGAAAAATATAGAAAGAATGAGAAAACAAAAACAAATTTTCATTAGAATCTTAAGAGTATGATTTTTTTAAAAGGTGAAAGGATATAAAACAAAATTTGGAAGCGATATTAAATAAACAGAATATTAAACAGAGTTGATTTCCGATAGAGTTTAAAACTATAACATGTATGTACATTGTATAGGATGTGGTTTCTTTTGAGATATACATAGAATCATAAAACCCTAGACCTAAAAAGAATCTTAGAGATTATCTAGTGTCCAATTCATTCTTTCTTTTTTTTTTTTTCGTGAGGAAGACCAGCCCTGAGCTAACATCCAATGCCAATCCTCCTCTTTTTTTGCTGAAGAAGACTGGCCCTGGCCTAACATCTGTGCCCATCTTCCTCCACTTTATATGGGACGCCACCACAGCATGGCTTGCCAAGCGGTGCGTCGGTGCGCGCCCGGGATCTGAACCAGCGAACCCCAGGCCACAGCAGCAGAGCGAGTGCACTTAACTGCTTGCGCCACCAGGCTGGCCCCTCCAATTCTTTCATTTAACAGAAAAAACCAAGACCCAGAAATACAAAGGGACCCAAACCTTGTTAGAGAGAGTTTGGGATTTGAACACAGGACTTCAGCATTCAGTGCTCCTTTTGTCTGGTTGTGTGTAGTTTATGCTGTTTGTGAGCATCACAGTCATCCTCTCACAACTTCCAAAAAAGAGAAGGAACGTTCATTAGGGCTGGGCTATGACATGATAAATGCATATTTTAAAGGGATGTGATCAACTTTTCTAAAACTGAAAAAGATTAGATAACAGGGAACTAAAAGAAAGAGGTAAGTTGCTTCTAGATTGAATGGAGAAGATGGGGGGTGTTGCGGTGGACACACAGGATGTCAATGAATTCAAACACAACTTAGAAGGTGTGAGGAAAAGAGACTAACCAATTAAGATGACCTTGAATCAAGGGAGGGAATGGATAGAATGTGACAGCTCTCTATAGAAAATTGATGATTGACCAA
Organism: Diceros bicornis minor; assembly: GCF_020826845.1. Classification (NCBI taxonomy): domain Eukaryota; kingdom Metazoa; phylum Chordata; class Mammalia; order Perissodactyla; family Rhinocerotidae; genus Diceros; species Diceros bicornis. The sequence goes on along the minus strand of NC_080742.1, from coordinate 11,417,142 downwards.
AACAATGAAATTTTAGGTGTATAAGGTCTAAGTTTGTAGAAAGATGGATAGACTCAGACATAATTTTTTATGGAAAGCCAAATAGCGAAGTTTCTGGAAGTCATAAGTGGAGAACAGAGGGTTAATAAACTTCTTCTGTTCTGGGAACTATTACTTAAGTTAAAAGTAGGAAGTAGAAAGAGGGTAGGTCAATCAGAACATGCATGACAGAGAACACTGAATACAAGAACACAGAAATAAGTTGGGTTTTTCAGGAATTATTTGACATAAAATAGTGCATCCAAGCCTTAGAAAGAAAATCCTCTCCAATGAGTAGAAATAAAGATGCACAACAAAAGAAAATGTATAAAGAGTGGGCTGGGGATATTTAAATTTGGGGTTCTGTTACATTAACAATTAATAAACCTGAACTACAAAAATGAATAGAATTTCACTGAAGAAATTCAACGATATATAAATAATGAAAAGAGAGAAGATGGGCTTTTGATAAATATTATAATTGTGAATGTTTCAAGTTTCCTCTTTTTATATCACCCAGAAAATTTGTTTTTAATTAAAAATATTTGTGAAGTTTTATGAGTAAAGCATTGGCAGTTTAGAAGTTAAAAAAAAATAAAAAAGATTGTCAAGTATTTTTTTCACGACTAACGCTGACCTGTCTGTCCCGCTTCCCACTAGAATCAGAGGCTCCTGCAATTATACAATAAAGCCAGCTGGGGAGGACCAGACAGGGGCCACACACACTGTGGGGAGATGTGTTTTAAGGGAAGCAGTCCTATGGAAAATGGCTACGTTTTGCCAAATGCAGTCTCTGTGGCTTTGGCTCTGAGCCAAGGATCTGCATAATGGTATCAGCTGCTCTTGCTCTGGCAGCCCTGCCGCTGTCATTCTCTGGCTCTATTTAATAGCAAACGATGGCACGTCTATACCCAGTACCAGCAGTCAACAAGGAGGATGCATTTCCACTCATCTCCAAATTAATTAGGTCTTCCAGTTTACACTCTCTCAGACCATCCTATATTTCTTCATAATTATGTAATTTGTTTTCTATTTATTTGTTTCATGTCAATCTCCCCAACCAGAATATGAGGACAGGAACATTTACCTCTATCCTAATAGTCCCTTTGTGTAACCGTAACCCGCCACGTGATGCCTTGCCCAGAGTAGGTGCTATAAACATGTTGACTGCCTGGGTGAATTCTCTCTCAGAGAGCTACTATAACACTAAAGGAAATATTTCTTAATCTATGTCAAACAGGTAACTTTCCGTATTTTTTAATCCCAGAAAATGGTTGCATTTCAAATATTTTTCAAGGCTTATTCTTATTCATTTTGCTTAGTGCAACTCGCATCATTAATATTTTTGCTTCATTGGGATGTGCTGCAAAAATAGGAAATCAAATCTAAATACATAAATTGGCCCAGGAAGTTGCATCTTGGACATATCATTATTCTTATTGATGATAAACTCTCTTCCCAACAGCTTCCCACTCTCCCTGGATCGTTTCATGCCAAAAAAGGCAAGCACCACAAGAGCTCTTAGTTCTTTAAGTGGCAGGTTCTATTTAAACACATAGATAAGCCTTGTCAGCTTGTGCTGCTATTAAGCGTGAACCACTACCGTCAAGTAACATTGCAGTAAAAACAATACTTTTACTAGCTTTTCATGTTCCTTCAATCTTTCCTCATTTTCTGGAGACTTGTGGACTTATGTCCTGGTTTAAAAGAAACTTCAAACAAAAAAAATCAAGAACTAAGCAACAGCTAGCAATGCCATTATAACGTTATCATTCATGCAAGCATACACGAGCAGTAAGTATATTTGATATCCTAATTATTGCATCATCTTTCTTGATATAGAACCTGAGAAATCATGGGGAATACTATATGCTCAAATCTTTGCTCAATACTTACATTTGGTAGAGTTTATGTGATTTTTAGCTTGTGTCCAGTTTTTTAAGACAACAGGCTTATTCTATCCGGGTCCATGGTGAATAACACATTTCCTGAGAACACGGAATCTTTCATAGTCTTAAAGCACCAAACAGTGCCTGGAAGAAATGATTTAACCAGATTTAACCTTAAGTGCCCTCACTGAGTTATTATGATTTGTTTCAGATGTTGTTGTAGTTATCCCATAGCAGGGTGATGTCTTAGAAAAGGATGAGGTCGCTGAGCTGCTCTACAAATATATCTTTCCAGTTGATACAATTTATATATATCTTGCTGAATCTGTTTCTGCTACTAAATAGTTGGGAAACCTCGGGAATGTAATTTTTAATCTCCATCTGGCCTCGTTTTTCTCATTTACAAAATGAAGGAGTTGAATAAGATCAATGGTTTAAAATATTTGGCAACAAAACTCTTTCTTCAAATAAAATATTTTATCAAAGCCCGAGGTAGAATAGAATGGAATAGAATATGGCTCCAATTAGCATAGCTTGAAAATCGCTAATCTAAATACTATTTTATGTTGACTTGACTATGAAATACTATCATTCTTGTTAATAGATTCATGGTTCATATAAACAAATGTCTCTTGAAAGCCTGTAAGTATTAGGCCCTGCAAGGATTCTGCTGTACCCTGCAAGCCAGGCTGTGACCTGTATCTTTCAGCAGATTATTTTCCAGAGGGAGACCACATAATTCCACAAACAAAATTTTAAAAAGTTATAACATAAGCGCAAAAGGATGCACAAAATAGGGGGTGATTACTTCTGGCCAGGGGATCAAAGAAGTCTTCCTGAAGGGGTGGCATCTGACTAAGAGGTGGGGTTTTTGACTGGGGAAGATGTGTGTGGGTTTCCAAGTGGGGCAAACATAGTAAGTAAAGGTGTGGAGGCAGGAGACTGAAAGACACATCAAGAGAAAGGCAAGTGCTCCAATTTGGCTGTGGTATGAACGGCATGATGGGGACTTTGAGCTAAAGCTGGGAAATTAGGTTGGAATCAGATTATCAAAGTCTTTGAATTTCATAATAATGAGGTTTGCCTTTATTCTCCAGGAAACAGAAAGCCGTGGGATGGTTTTTTTTAGCCGCGAGTGACATAAACAGAAAGGTACCCAGAAAAGATTTCTCAGAATAATGTGTAACTAGAAATGGGAAAGCTGGAGACAGGAGGGTTAATTAGAAGACAACAGTCTGGCAATAAGTCCTGAAGACCCAGCCTGGGACAGTGCTATGAACTGAAATGTGTCGCCTCAAAATTTATATGTTGAAGCCCTAAGCCCCAGTGTGACTGTATTTGGATAAAGGGCTTTTAGAGGGCTAAGGTTAAATGAGGTCATAAGGGTGGGGTCCTAATCCAGTAGAATTGGTGGTCTTATAGGAAGCAGGAGAGAGCAATCCCTCTCTTTCTCAAGGAAAGGCTGTGTGAGGACTCAGTGAGAAAGAGGCTGTCTGCCTATAAGCCGGGAAGAGAGCTCTCACCAGAACCTGACCATGCTGGCATCCTGATCTCCGACTCCTAGCCTCCAGAACTGTGTGAGAAAGCACACTTCTGTGGTTTAAGCCACCCAGTCCATGGCATTTTGCTATGGCAGTCCAAGCATAGCAAGACAGGCAGTGACATTAGGAATGGCAGGGAGAGGACAAATGTCAGCAAGACACCATGGAAATAGAATCAACAGGATTTGACCACTAATCCACTTGGGGATGTGAGAGGCAAAGGTCAACGGTGGCTCTGAGTCTAAACCAGTGACTAGAAGGTCTTATGATGCTACTTACAAATATAGAGAACAGAGGGGGAAGAACAACTCTGAGGGGGCAGAGCTTAATTTTTGTTTCTGACAAGTTTGGTAATTGAATTTGAGGTGTTGGCAACATAGCCATGCAGTGCCTTCCAGAAGGTAAGTGGAATTGCGGGTTTGGTGTTTAAGAGAGATGACTTAACTAAAAATCTAATTCATTTTGGAGTCATCTGCAGAGGATAACACCAAGGACTGCTCATGGATGAACAAAAACATTCAAGCACAAAATGATCTAAATGATCCTGAGTCAACCAAAAATGATACCTATCTCTATGTTTGCTATGTAGGCCTGACTTACGTGTTTTTACAAATTCTAGAACTTGTGCAGTAAAAGAGAGTTGGCAAATGCAGAAGATCTACCTTAAAAATGACAAATAAAATGTAGTTTAAATACCCCAAGCGTCCCCTTCTGTTTCGATACACGTGTAATTTGTTTCTGTTGGCAAGAAAAAGGCCAAACAGAATTTACTAGACCATACAGTTCAACAAACAAAAGATACTATGACCCTGGAGCAGAGTAAAAGGCAAACTGTTCTTCAAATAAAGCACACATTAGCTCCAAGATGACTGAAAGCAAAAACGGAATATCCTATCCCATAGGGATGTTGATCAGCAAGAGAATTCTACACCTGGGGATCCTGGTTCCTGAATTTCACAAGTGACAATGGAGCAACTAAACTGGAGAGAGAAAACGAGGAGCAAAAAAAGGAAATAACTGAAGTAGAACAAGATATTATAAAGCAAAGGAAAGTTTCATAAACATTCAACTAAGTGGGACAATAAATAGGATGTTTAGAGAATGAATACCTTCCCTGTAAAAAGTGCCTACCTGTCTTAAGAGAAACTGATTTCTAAAATTCATAGAACTTGAAGATACAGGCTTGGAATTTCCTGCCAGGTGTTTAGCCCACTAAACAGGGACTGGAGAAATCTCAGCTGTATGGTCCCGTGATCCCAGAAATCAAGGAATGAGCTGTATGAAATGTGGGGATCCTGGTAATTTATCACCTGCTACGGAAATTCATACTCTTTAGTTTAACAAAGTAATATGTGTATATCATTCCCATTTCCCAGAAGCAATTCAATTATTTAAGCTATTTCTTTTGCCATTTAATGACATATTTCTAAATAATATATGCATTACTGTTTCTTTTTTTGCTGTTGGTTTTTTGTTTTGTTTTGTTTTGTTTTGTTTTGTTTGTGAGGAAGATTGGCCCTGAGCTAACATCCGTTGCCAATCCTCCTCTTTTTCCTGAGGAATATTGGCCCTAGCCTAACATCCATGCCCATCTTCCTCTGCTTTATATGTGGGACACCTGCCACAGCATGGCTTGATTAGTGGTGCGTAGGTCCGTGCCTGGGGTCCGAACTGTGAACCCTGGGCCGCTGAAGCAGAGCATGCAAACTTAACCACTACACCACCAGGGCGGCCCCAAGTTACTATTTCTTGATTCTCCAATTTAGACATTTCTATTGACTTCCTTTTATGGAATATCAGTACTTAGTGCTCTTGTTTCATGTTCTCACAACACACACACACACGTGCACACATACACTCTCCCCTTTCTCTTTTTCTGCCCCATATAGTCATACTGCACTTTTTGGTTGTATCCGTACTCATTGTTTTCATTGTTATGATTCATAAATATCACTCATGGCTAAGCTGCAAAGTGTTCTTTGATTTTATTTCCTTTCTTGTTCAACCTTCTGTTTTCCCTGGAGTGGATCATGCTATTTTCTTCAATTGTCTAGTTTTCTCTGAAACTATTGTCTGTTCATTTCCCAAACTCTCTGCCAGAGGTGTAGCTTTTCTCAATATGCTCAAACACATTAGATAATTTATCAGTGCCTTTCTTTTCCCTTGGGGACTTCCTTCTGCATGTCTTTGATTTCCTGCTCCAACTGGACCTACATGATCTCAAGACCTGCTGAACGGCTGCTATCCCAGGCCCTTCTCCACCATTGTCCTAAGAATTCTCTTAGCCTTTCTTCTGCACACATTTCTCTCCTTGCTACAGCTCATTTTCTTTTCCCCCTCCTTCCTTCTTTGTACTCAATAAATATTAAGTGACCGCCATTATCTACGCGTGGTTCTAGGTGCTGTGGGTAGAGCAGAACTGGTAACAAGGAGTTCAGTGTTGGACATGATGAGCTTGAGGAGCCTACTGGACATCTCAAGACAGTTGAATGTAGATGTATTGAGTTTAGAGAGAGGTTAGGGCTGCAGGTATAAACTTGAGAATATTCACATATAAATGGTATTTAAAGCCACTGGACTTGATGAGATCACCTGGGGAGTGAGTGCGGAGAAACAAGATATCTGGGGTGCTTCAACGTCTAGAGGTCAGGAGGATCAGACATACCCAATAAGGAAGACTGAGAAGACATGGCCAGGGAGGGAGAAGGACAACCAAGAGAAAGGGGTGTCTTGAAAACTAAGTGAAGAAATCGTTTCACATGGGCTTCCTCAACATGGCTGCTTACCTCATCAAGCCAGTAAGGAGACTCTGTCCCCTCAGGGAGTGCCCAGTCCCTCTTCAAAAGGTTTTCAGCTGATTAAGTCAAGCCCTGGATAAACTCCTTTCTGATTAACTCAAAATCAACTGTGTTGAGACTTTATCTCCAAAATCCCTTCACCTCTGCCATATTTTATTGACTAGAAGGAAGTAATAGGTACCACTCACACTCAGGGGAGGGATTCTATAGGGCTTGAAAACCAGGGGGCAAGAGTCAGGAGTTCCCTACAGTCTGTTTGCCACCGAGTAGTTCAGATAAAAGGGAAATATTGATGACACAGGAAGAGGTGGCAATTATAGAAGCAAGTTCCTTGAGTAGGTCAGAGGGAACAGGCTGGAGCACAGGTAGAGCATGGACATCCGGATTAACAGGTATAAGGTAGAGTATGTGAGTACAGGTGCAAGAGGGCTGGCTCATGTGGTGGTGGGAGCATATGTCAGTTCCTTTCTTACTGGATCCTATATATTCCTATTTCTCTGTTTATTTCTTTTCTTGACAAAAAACTTATTTGGATTCTTGAGAAAGGATAATGGAAGTATGTATTATCTAAAACTTGACATGTCTGAAAATACCTTTATTTCACCTTTATTTTGCTAGATACAGCATTCTGGGTTGGAAACAATTTTCCCTCAGCATTTTGAAGATATCGTTCCATTGTCTTCTAGCTTCAAGTGCTGCTGCTGAGCAGTCTGATGACATTCTGAGCTTTTATACTCTTCTATTTATGTTAGTGTTCTGAAATTTCAGTATTATAGGCTTGGTACCCATGTTTTTATTTATCGTCCCATGGCCCTGTCCATGGTCCCCTCCAATCTAAAAATTCATATCCTTCAAGTCTGGGAAAAAATTTTGTATGATTTCTTTAACAATTTTCTCCATTTCTCATTGTTTTCTTTCTTAAACTCCTTTTATTTGGATCTTGAGCTTCCTGTATCAATCCCCTAATTTTCTTATTTTTCTCTGCAATTTTTAGATTTTTTTCTTTTGTTCTATTTTCTGATGTTTCTTCAACTTTATCTTGAACCCTTTTATGCAATATGTTTTTACTATCATAGTTTTAACTTCTAGGAGTTCTTTCTTATTTATTTTAAATATAGAATAGTGGCTGTAGAGCCAGACTGCCTGAGGTCCCATCCCAGTACCATTTGTGAGCTGCGTGATCTTGGACAAGTTACTTAACCTCGCTGTGCTTCAGTTTATTCATCTGTAGAGTAATAATAAATATATCTCATAGGGTTCTTATGAACATTAAATGAGTTAATAGGTGCTTAGAACAGGATCTGATAAATAAATGTTAACTAAACATTGAGCTAAAGCTGGGAAATTAGGCTAGAATCAGATTTTCAAAGTCCTTGAATTTCATGACAATGAGGTTTGCCTTTATTCTCCAGAAAACAGAAAACCATGGAAGTTTTTTGTTTTTTTTTTTTTTTTAGCAGAAAATGACATAAACAGAAATGTACCTAGAAAAAATTTCTCAAAATAATGTGTAACTAGAAATGGGAAAGCAGGAGACAGGAGGGTTATTATTATTATTACTATTATTATTGTATATCTGAGAATATTAAAGTGCTTTTTGAATTTTTCTTCTGTTCATTGCAGTCTCTACTTCTCTGAGTTTATATTTTTAGTTCATTTATTTTGGCTGCAGTCTTTCACACTAAAAGCTTTTCTTGGAAACCTGATAATTCCTACCTGAATTCATATTTACAAGTTACGTGTCAATGGTGGTGGTTATTGACTGGTGAACTTCAAAATGGGGTAAAAAGACAAAGAGCTGGGTTTTTCCCTGGGAGACCCTGAAATGGCAGCATCTGTAGGTCTTTTCTCTTGGGTTGGTCAGTTCCCTAAAGAGAAGCTCTGATTTCTGGCCTGGGAGGGTATAAATCTGGTTCTCAGAATTTTGGGAGTCCAGTGGGGGAAGGAGGCCACTGATAAGCAGTTCACCAAAATGGTTCAGTCCCCTTCTTTTCAGTACAGTACCTTATCCACAATCAGCTGTGCAAACCTCTACAGAAAGTCAACGCCTCCATCCCTGCTGGGAAGGAAGGAGAGCAGTTGCTCGCCTGTGTAGGACAGAGGAGGGGCCAGAGGGCAGCCAGTGTTATCAGTTCCCTGTACAAACATTTCATTGGTCCTCACTCCTTACCCCCTTCCGAGGCTTCCAGTGTCTTCTGCTTCTGTGCTTCTGCACTCGGTGACATGTGATCTTGCTTCTTGCTGGCTTCCTCTCCCTGACCCCTCACCCAAGCTGAGCTTCCAGCATTCTCTAGCTTGCTAGTTCCACAATTCTAGTGGACAACTCTCATCTGCTCTTGTTTCTTCTCCTGTTCTTCCTTTTTTTAACTAACAAATTAAAAAAATTTTTACTTGTGGTAAAATACACATAAAGTTTACCATCTTAACCATTTAAAATCTATAGTTCAGTAGTGTCAAGTATATTCACACTGTTGTGCAACCAACCCCAGAATTTTTTCATCTTGCCAAACTGAAACTCTTTACCCATTAAACGGCAACTCCTCATTTCCCTCTTCCCTCAGCTGCTGGCAACCACCATTCTACTTTCTGTTTCTATGGATTTTGACTACCCCAGACATCTCATATAAGTGGAATCAGACAGGCTTATTTCGCTTATTTCACTTAGCATAATGTCCTCAAGGTTCATCCATGTTGTACCATGTGTCAGAATTTCCTTCCTTTTTAAGGCTGAATCATTTAAAATTTTTTATTTTTTTTTTATGTTTTTTTATTTTGGTTCTTTTGTTCTTTTGTCCTTATAAGTTTATCGTTTTGTTTTATTTTCCCCATTCCTTTAGCCATTATTTTAGTACAGTTTCCGGAAGTGGAGATAAATTTTTGAGTCCAACCTAGTCCTTAATAGGAAAATCATATTCTATTTATGAAATCTAAGGACATATTCTCTGTTGCTTTCGACAATCTCTTTAACTTTGCAAGACCCCTTAAGGAGAAGAGAATAATAAAGTTGCATTTAATCCTCATTTAGCCAAAGAAAAATTTATGCTTTGCTTTGATGTTAAGCAAAAAAGTTACTTTAAGCAGTTGTCTTTTTACTATGAGTAGAAACTCTTTCCTGGGAAAGTTAGTGTAGTGGATCTCAAGGTTTGGTCCCCAGACCTGCAGCAACAGCATCACCTGGGAGTTTGACAGAAATGCAAATACTCAGGCCCCACCTCATACCTACTAACTCTGAAAATCTGGGGGTGGGGCCAGCAACTGTGTTTTCACAGGCGCTGCAAGTGCTTCTGATGCTTGCTAAAGTTTGAGAACCACTGGTCTTCTAGAGGCAACGCTTCGCAAAACCGCATCTAGAGATTAAACATTTTGTTTAGTTTTACTCCAAATGTTTACAAGATTTTCAGGCTCTGAGGTGACCATCTTTCAGCAGACAAGTTGTGAGGCACCCCTACCACCTATAGTGCCCATCTGCGGGACTTTTCTCTCTGCTGGAGAGGAAGGCCTTGTCCTGTATTTATACTACCTGACCACTTCCTTACCCTGCACCCCACTGGCCACACTGACTGAACCAGGAGAGGAGCCCTCACTCAAGGCCAGCCAGTCCACTGGATGGTCAGGACCAACTAGCTGGATCCTCTCTCGAGAATATGAGCTAGAGACACGAGACCGTAGTCAGTGCTGAACTGCTAAAGGTATAGAAAACTGAGTGATGGCCACAGTGGCCCTGTGCAGGCACAGCCCCTGTGTCCTTTCAAAAAAAAGTAGCCCCTGCCTACTTTTTTTTCCCTTGAGTGGGTATACATTTTTTGCGCCAAAGAGACTTGATCAGGATACATCTTAACTATTGATAAGAAATGCCGTATGATTGATTGGTCGTAGTTAGTATCATCCATTGTAAAGCTTGCCCAAACTATTGGCTTCTCCACGCTCTTGTCCTCTTTTGGAACTGCATATAAACAAATTGATGTCTCTGTCCAATATGTGTTTAATTCCCCATATGTGAAAACACATTTGGTAGCGCTCTTATTGCATTCCAATGCTGAACTCTTGGAGTTCTTTTGCAATTGCTTCTGATTCTCTGAGAAACTAGTGCAAATTGCTTTGTAAATCAACAACCAAAGAATCAATATCCGTGATGTTCTTTTAAAGAATTTGAAGATAAATAGTCCCCATAAGCCACTGTCATTGTACTCCAAGGTTCAAAAGGAAATATTCTGAAAATGAAAGCAAAGGAAATCATACAATATTACCAAAATGGTTATGTGGTAGTGAATAAAAGCCAGAATATGATTTGAGGAGTGAACGTTTGTTCTGAGAACAATATTAACATAACAGGAATATCAGGATCAAGCTTTACTTTTTCAGGTCACGGTTATTGATTTAAGAATTTATGCAAACAAAAATCGTTATCAGAGAGTTGTTTGCAAAAATGTTTTAAATCCAACATGTCTTCTTTTAATATTATACTATTGTAGAATATCCCAGGATGGGAGAGACCATAAAGGTCATCTAATCCAGTTATGCATTTCCTGCTTGACTCACTTCTATACCCCTAAAGAAATGACAGCCACACGACCCTGGCATTGTGGTTGATGACAGAGCCATTTACCATGCCTCATATAGTAAATCTACAAAAAGGAATCAATGCATTTTGAAAACACAAAATATAGGATGCTACTTTGAAATATGGCTTTTGTAAGTGTTTGGAAAAGTAGTGCTTTTTTCTTCTGTTATTCATGGGGGAAAGGGTGTTAAGCATTGTGGCAGACACTATTTATTGTCCCCAGAATTGGTTGTCCGTAATCTACAAATGTCTGGTTGGCACATGACTGCTCAAAATAAAGCTTACATTCCCAAGCTTTCCTTACAGCCATGCGTCTCGGTTACTATTGCTGTGTAACAAATTACCACCAAGCTTAGAGGCTTAAAACAACCTTTGTATTATGCTCACAGATTCTGTGGGTCAGGATTTGGAACAGGGCATCACGGGGCTGGCTGCTTCTGTCATGCGATAGTGACTTCTATCAAAGCAGTCACAAGCCCATCCAGATTCAAGAGGAGGGGAATTAAGACTCCAGCTCTTGATGGAGGAGTGGAAGGTCACACGCAGAAGAGCACATGGGACAGGAGATATTTTTGCAGCCACCTTTGGAAAATGCAATCTGCCACACTATAGGTGTGGCCATCCTAAGTTCTGGCCAAGAGGACATAAGAGGAATTAGTGTGTTTAACTTTCTGGAAGTGTCCTTAGGGGGCGGATGTGTGTTTTGGGGAGGTGGGGAGAGGTTCCCTTCTCTTTTCCACTTTCCTCTTGGCTGAAATATGGATGAGACGACAGGAGGTGGGGCAGCAATTTTGGACCACAAACTGAGGATTCCGGAGCTATGAGCTGGAAAGAGCCTGGGAGCCTGATGACCATGGGAGCACCCGACCAGCCCTGCCCTGTTTACATTTACATTACAGAGAAATAAGCTGCTCTCTTGTTTAAGCTACTGTATTTTGCATTTTCTGCCACATGCAAGCAATGGTAATCTTAATAAAGACATCATCATTAATGAAGACAGATCAATGCTAATCTTAATAAAAACATCATCATAAATGTAGACAGATGATGCAAATTCATCTTAAATTACTGGAGCTATAAAGACAATAATGCCTATATGGTTTATATAATGCTTATACGATTGGAGTTTGACTAATATTGTGGGCCATGCAGTGAGGATCACAGTACTTTATAAAAGTTTACATCTTAAAATGCTTGACACTTACAATTAGAAGTACTTTACTATATTTAAAGACAACATATTATTATGAGGTTGATAAGAAACGAAAATAAAGAAAACATTCACTCATGGAATGAATACAAATTGGATTACAAACAAAGGGTTTATATCAAGATGTATTTTTATTGGTAAGTGCCGCACAACAAATGGTGCATTTGTTTCAATAAACAGTAGTAAACGCACAAAGTGGACAATGAAATAGTATCAGTAAGGCAAAACATCATAGACTGGATGGAGAAAGGCTGGAGAAAACGTGGCGAAAGAAAAAGAAAGGTGTCACAAAGATGGAGCATTATGTCCAAAAGAGAATCAGTGCCATCATATGACTTTAAACAAAAGACATTACCAACACTTATCAATAGATTCTCGGAGGAAAATAAAATGCCGCTACCGAGGTGGGGGCTGAAGTTTCAGGGCAAATCGCGCGGCACCAGCTCGGCGTGGGTTTCCTGTGGTTAATGACAGGTGGGAATTCGGCAGAGCGGCCAGCCCGCTCCGGGGAGTGCGGACAGGTGGACGGCGAAACGCGCCTGGAAGAGGGCACCCGGGTAGTGTGGAGCGGCCCCCCACGCCCCCGCTGCGCGCCGGAGCAGCATTCCCCGCAAGCCCGCCGGCGCCCTCCACCGTCTTCAGGCCGGCAGCTGCCCGAGCGGCGGGTGCGCGGCGCCCGCCGGCGGTGGTTGCCATGGTTTCCGGGAGTCACGTGGGCGCGCGGCGGCGGGGCGGGGGCGGGGGCGGGGCGGGGCGGCCGGGCGGGGGAGAGGAGCGGCCGCGGCGGGCGCGGGAGGAGCCGGAGATGCTGCCAGCCCTCCCGGGGCCGCGCTCGCTCAGCCACCGCCGCCGCTCGGAGCAGCCGCGCGCCAGGAGCTGCGGGCCGGGCCAGCCGGGCCGCCGGGGCCCAGTGCGCCGCGCTCGCAGCCGGTAGCGCCGCCAGCGCCGTCCGCGCTCGCCCGGGGGCCGCGGGGCCCGAGGCCGGTCCGCGGAGGGGGCGAGGGCGGCGCCCGGGTGCCCGCTGCCCCGGAGGCAGGATGAGCATCGAGATCCCGGCGGGACTGACGGAGCTGCTGCAGGGCTTCACGGTGGAGGTGCTGAGGCACCAGCCGGCGGACCTGCTGGAGTTCGCGCTGCAGCACTTCACGCGCCTGCAGCAGGAGAACGAGCGCAAAGGCGCCGCGCGCTGCGGCCAGGAGGGCAGGACCTGGGGGGACGCGGGCGCCGCCGCCGCCGCCGCCGCCGCCGCCGGGGGCGGCACCCCCAGCAGGGGGGTCAACTTTGCCGATGAGCCGGTGCACGCCGACTCGGAGAACGGGGAGGAGGAGGAGGCCGCGGACGCAGACGCAGGGGCGTTCACCGGTGAGGACCCGACCCCCGCACGCCCCGGCTCCCCAGTGCAGTTCCCCCTTTTTTGCCCTTTAATCCTGCAGCTTTGCTCACCCACCCTTGCCCGCCTTCTCCACCTTCCCTACCTTCCTATCTCGCCTACCCCCTCAGCATCCATTTCTGTCTCTCCCACTCGCCCACCTTCCTACTCTGCTCTCATGCCCTCTCCTCCTCGTCCCCTCCCCTGGAGGTGGGGAGCTGAAAGGTTGGGTTCTCGTCCTGGACTCAGAGGCAGAGGACGACCGGTTTGAGTGGGCATCTGAAAGACAACTTCCACTGTGGTTGGAAATATTTCGTTTGACGGGTACCATTGTGCATAAAAAACTGGCCCATTTGGCGTCCTCTTTCAGCCCTTATGTTTATTAATAGAGCGTCCAAAGAGAAGAGGTGAGGGGTGTTCAATTGGATTGGCTTTACTGTTATTAGGATGGCCAATTCACTAAAAGGAGCATGAAATTGGACTCACTGGGGCAGAACAAAATTTATGGTAATAGCTTTCATATTTTTGGAAACAGACAAATCTGTTAATTTCCCATTTATCAATACCGCATTTTGTTGTTTTTGGACACACAACAAAGGATCCTGTTTAGCCTGCGACCCATGGGGTCTTTGGAGTGAGGAAACGGGCTAATGGTTTGCTTTTTATTTAAAACAAATATTGAATGATATGGAGCCTTTTTTAAAAAAATAAAAAGTGTGTGAAAAACACTGTAGGAAGTTCTGAAAGCTTGTTGGTTGTCTTTAGAATGAAAAACCAGTGAGTAATTGTAAGGACTGTGCCAGACACTGAAGCTGGAAAGAATGAATGGAAAAGAAAAAGGAATTTTCTCAAATAGCTGCTCCTGGCAAGTCCCACCCCTTCTGCTTACAACCCTTTTTCCCTAACACACAGACGGACACGCACATTTACAGCTTCCTGTGTTTACACGACATGCCCAGATCCCATCTTTATGGCATCCCAAGGCTAAAATACCATGGTGTGCAAATGTGCAAGTGTTTTTTTCTCTTTGTGGTGGAAAGCAAACGTGCGTTGAGCGTTGCACCAGCCTTTATTTATTTACACTGCTTGTGGTTTGTGTGTCCGCAGAGCATTTCATATAAGGAAAACATTTTCAAGTGTCATTTCCTTGTGCATGTTGCTAGGAAGGTGTTTCTTTTCTTTGCAAAATTATTGAAATGTGTTATAAAATCAGTGTATTTTTAGCTTGTCCAAAATAATCACAAAAGCCCTGGAAATTAGTGCTCTATGAAGATAAAAGGGAAGATGGTTACTTTAAAAATTTTAATTTTGGTCTTGTTAATGTTTCCAGGGATAGGATGATCATAGTCTTAATTGTTCTTTTTGCGCAAGAATTTAATCAAATGCCTTTCTTATTAGAAGCAAGAAAAAGATAAAATAATACATATTTTAAGTAGATGAGAAAGAGAAGCCAATGATGGGTGACACAGAAAGGGCAGAGGCATCTAATACTTCTTTTATGCTCCTGAGACAGGCATGTACACACGCATACATACACATGCACACACACAAAGGGAAAAAGGACTTGTTTCCCATATGGGAGGAAACTAGGAATTTAGGGACTTGGTAAAGAACCTATATATGTTCGATACAATATATTGTCAGTATAACTAAAATATTTTGTTTGTATAATGCTTTTGAAGTACTTTGCATTGGTGATTCCCTTTTCTCCTTACAACAATGTGTATTGTACACAGAACAGATTTTATTTCCATTTTGCAATGAAGAAATAAGCCATTAACTTCTAAACAGCAGGGATCATTTTAAATGGTTTTATATTCTCCAAGGCACCTTTACTCTAAAAATTTCTCAGTGTGAGTTTTAAGAAATGCTTATTAACCAATTGCACTATTTATTCCCCAGCCCTAGCCCCAAGGACTTTAAAACTTTTTTGACTGCAACCAAATACAGTGTGACCATTATCCAATACACACATCTGTGTATAGGTATAACAGAAACTTTGGCAGTGGTGCTTCCTTCTACTTGGTGCAGTAGAAAACATCTACTAGAATATTATCTATTCCAATCAATTCTCTCGCTCGCTCTCGCGCTGGCGCTCCCTCTCGCTCTTGCTCTTGCTCTTTTTTTTTTTTCTGAGGAAGATTAGCCCTGAGCTAATATCCATTGCCACTCCTCCTCTTTTTGCTGAGGAAGATTAGCCCTGAGCTAACATCTGTGCCCATCTTCCTCTGTTTTGTATGGGGATGCCTTCCTCTTTTGATGAGCGGTGCGTAGGTCCATGCCCAGGATGCAAACCTGCAAACCCCTGGCTGCTGAAGCAGAGCGCACGAACTTAACCACTACACCACCAGGCCGGCCCCCAATTGTCTTGTTTTTTTTAAGCAAATTGTGTTGAGACCTGCAGTTTAAAAACAATTATAGATTACCAAGGGGTTGGCAAACTTTTATGTGAAGGGCCAGACAGTAAGTATTTTAGGCTTTGTGAGCACGATATGGTCTCCATCACATATTCCTTTTTTTTTTGTTTTTTTAACAATGCTTTAAACACATCTTCCCTTTGGAGGTTGGGGTTGTACAGAACTGGCCCCAGTTTGCCAACCCCTGGTGAGAGCAGAGAAACAAGTCAAAATTGTGCCATTGGAAAAAAAAAACAAAACAGGAATGAGCCTATCAGTTTAATATCTACATCCAAAGAAGTACCAAAACATGAGAAACACCAGATCCTGGGTAATTCTCCTGGCATAGTAAAGAGTAAGTACTAGAAGACAAGTCTTAATTTACTGTGACACAGCACAAGACCAGCTGGATCAGTAATTCTTAAGTTTTAATATGCATCTCAAGGAAGTTTGATTCAGAAATGAGTATTACCTGGTACCATTCTTGAAGAGCTTTTTTGAATAGGTTGGGCTGGGACATGGGATCTTTTTTTTTTTTTTTTTACAGACATTCTAGGTTATTCTGATATCCATAGTTCTCTGAACACACTTTGAGAAACATTGATCAACAGATAGTGATGATAATAATCTCTCTTATTAGCAGTTAAAAAAATAGCTGCCATGTATTGACCTTCACTGTGTGCTAAGCACTACCTAAATGCTTTAATTCATTATCCCAGCTTTATGAGCAAGATGAGCCTGTGACTTGCCCAGTGTTTCACAGCTAGTGTGCTGCAAAACCAGGGTTGGAACGTACACTGTGCTCTTAACTCCCAGGATTTATCTCTGGAAGGGGGTAGGGCTAGCATCACTTGAACATCCCTTTTATGTCAAGCTCTACTTTGAGACCCTTACTGTGTTTAATCTTTAAATTAACTTGAGAAATTAACTTGTCCAAGATCACATAGGAGAGTAAGTAGCAGAGCCTGGTTTCTTACTCATATCTGTCTGACCCAAGACTATCCGGGAGTTCTTCCTAAATGAAATGCAACCTGTGGGCTGACTCACAGGTCAGGTTTTCCTGGTTATTTTTCCAGGAATGGTGATGAGTTTGCATTGATTGGTTCATACCCGTTTTCATGAATCCTTTTAGGACAAATGATGTTATTTATGAGAGGTTGGGCAAAAAGGCAAGTTTTTGACCATGAAACTGATGCCCATTGACTCACGTAGGGATCAAGTATTTGATCTTGACCTCATAGTGGGGTGGTTGAATCAAATAAGTGAGCCAGGGTCTGGTAGCATGGCCGTTGGTGGCGCTAGGCCAGATGATTAGATGTGTGAAGGGAGTCTTTACTTCTTTCCTGCCTTTACAAAGGATCCCTTCCTCTGCTGATAGCTTTCCCATTCCTCTTCTGTGCTTTTCTAATTTTATTATTTCTAATTTTTACCTTCAGTTTGCTATGAATTCTGGTTAAAAGGGTAGGCTTTAGGTGTTAGAATGATAATGGCATATGGTGATCCCCCTTTTGGGGAACTCTTGAAGTCCTGAAAGAAGCTATAACAGAGCCTCTGCCTCCCTCTTCCTCATCTTGCAGAAAGTGAATAAAACTTGACATCTCACCTCTGAAAAGGTAGTGTCCCCAGGTTAGGAATTTATTAGAAGGGTTTACGGTAGGCCAGAAAGTTGGATCAGTACGAACCTGAAGTGGAATCTCTGGTAATTAATGGTTTTATGCAGGCATCAGTGTGAGATCTTGTGTTGCTCAATAATTTCTTCAGTGAAATTGCTGAAATTATAGAATGAAGTAAATAAAATTGCACATTACCCCGATAAATTGATGGGTGGTCAGAAATAAAATAAATTACGTACAGGTACCTGAAGAGCAATCAACCTGGAAGAAAAATAAACTAATATAAAATATGGAAGAATTAATTTTCTGTATTGTGGCAGAAAAAGATAAAGAGCTCAAAGTGGATACACAAGTCAAAAATATAGAGCCATACCTTATAAAGCAAGCATGTCAAAAGTATATAAATAGAAATTTACCATATAAAAACTATGACTTAATCCTGCTAACTCTGACCTATGTCAGCTCTTTGTTGGAGGACCTTCTCCACCTTTGATTTTTTACAATCTAAAGGGAATATGGAGAATTTACCAGAGATCTTTAAAATCATGCAAAATATTGGAAAGTTGGAGGTGGTAGGGGTGGTGGTGGTGGTGGGAGATTAAGAGAACAGTTATTATGAGAAGAAATGGTTGAAGGAAAGTTGAGAAAAATATTCATGTGTCTGAAAAAAGTTTTCTTAGAAGATTATGAGCAAATATTCTTCATTTATGTTAGATACAGTGTTAGAAGAACTAAGTTTCTTGAAGAAGTAAGAAACCTGGAGAACTAAGTAACATGAAGAGTGAAAGTTGGAAATTCATCTGTCTGAAATGGTTTATGTGGTCATCCTAACATGAGATGGCTGAGCAATAAGGGCGATAGACAGATTGATTTCCCAAGAATCTGCTGTGAAAATGTTCTTAACCATGCTCATACTGGGAGTAAAAAAATACGTTGACCTGTTGAGTTCGTGACCTAACTGACAGCAGGAAATTGTAGAGAGTAATCATAACTTTAAAGAATTGCTGATTTATTGGGCTCACTTCTGTTTGCCCTTATTTAAGAACTTCCTCTATCTGTGGCTACTAGAAATTATTATGAGACAAAGCGGCCAATTGTTAGCTCCGGCCTCTCCCAGCGTGTAGCTGTCAACATATGACTAAGGAAATTTATTTTAGTGGTTGTAGTTATCTTATGCAACTGACTGAAAGTTAGAATATCTTTTTAATATATCATCAACATCTTAAATACATTTAATCGGTTTGAAAAATGTTCATGAAAGTCAGTTCTTTTGGATTAACTTTAAATTAGACAACATTTATTTTCTTTTATGTATGAAGCGCTGTGCTAGGCACAGTGACATCTTATCATACTAATAGTAGCTACATCATAAGGTTGTTACGAGGATAAATGGATTAATATTTTTAAGGCCCGGGGGCAGTGCACACAGCAAGCAGTGACTACGTGGGAAACAAATGAGCTCATTAACGTGAAATCTTACAGACGTGTAAACTTTTTTTGCAGAATAGCAATTTCATTGTGTTTTGTGGAAATGAAGCTAGTGTTTGCATTTTTTAGAGAAATGAAGTAGGAAATGAGCTTACGTGGCAGTTCTACTTAGGATTTAATGCAAAGTTATGTTGCACAGTAATAAAGCCACATCCTTGCAAGTCATCATTTGTAGCTAAGAGCGCCAGGATTTTGTAATTAATGAGACTTTGTGGTCTTTGGCTATTAGAAATTTACATGGCAGTTTTAAATCCTCCTGAAATGTATTACATGATTCATGACAATGGATAAAATATTGAAGCCATTATTTTAGTTATGAGCATAAAACAATAATATTAGAGAAGATTTAAAAAATATTTGGGTTATAAATGGTAATTGTGATTTTCAAAGTAGAACAGTTAAGAACATTATTCATTTTAATGGTAGTATTAAGTGGATTGCTTTAGGTATTGAAATTGGGAAATCAAAGGATTTAAAATAGTGTCCTTTCTCAAACTCTTATCCATCTGTTAGTTTAGGCTTTGGGAAATGGGAGGGAGAGGGAGAGACAGAGGGACAGAGAGAGAGATGGAGGGACAGAGATGGAGGGACGTGAAGGGAGGAGGAAGAGGGAGAAGGGTAAAATCAATTGGGACTTGTAAAGGGCTCTTTGAGTAACTTATCCTTTGTCTGAAGAGAGGGCACAGAATGAAAACACCTAAACAAAAATTGAAGCATTGAATGCTTTCATTTGTCTACCTCTCTTAAAAATCAAACTGTTTAGCCATTATTTAATGTAAGTTGTAAGCTGTCCATTTGAGGTTGCACATAAAGTGATGTACTGTGTCTGGGTAGGATGGAGTAAATGTTTAATGATTTTGTTGCAAATCTCATTCCATGGATTCCAGTAAATTTCCAGCTGTCAAGATTTTGTTCATAGCTGTGTCAAAAAACAAATGTGTTTCTTTTTCAACTGTGTAAATACTACCAAGAGACTTTTGAATTTGTGAATGAGGCGTGTGTTTGTGACCCATTAGGAAAGTCATTTAATGAGAGTAGTAGCAATAGAGAAGGCCTATGGTGGAGGTTGGGTTTGATGGCATATTTTAGGATGAGGGATTCAGTGAAGGAGGTTGAGTGACTGACCGCACGGTCCTTCCTTTGTAGTGTCTGGAGTTACATAATACCAGAAAGGGGTGACACCTGGGATGGCCTATTAGGAGAAGGAATGTATGCAAGTTGGAAGGAAGGATGCTGTGCTCCTTCGCTCACTCATTCACTTGCTGCAGAAATATTTATTGAGAGCCAACTCTTACGTTTTTTTATTTTCAAAGAAAAAAGTTTATTCTCTTAAGTTTACTATCTCTAGACTTCTCGAGAAACAAACCTTTCATCAGAGACTGTCTCACTGGTAGTATGTGTAATCTATTTCATTTAACACTTGGAGCAGCTGAGAGCCAGAGAAAGTCCTTACCCAAATTTAGTCGATTTCGGTCTTCTTGTTCATAGACCTATCACTTACATTTTGTTTGCTATTTATATTAACTTACATATTATGAATTCTTTCCGTCTTCCATGAAGGTGATGGATAAGGTTTAAAAGGCTAGACTAAAGAGGAGTACTTTTGTACTTTTGCCTTCCAAATTGCCAATTTTTTTGCTCTTTGATCTTTCTCACTGCTGTGAAATCTTATATTAGACTTTATTTTTGTGCCAGTTGCTTAAGAAGAGACAATGGAAAAGAAAAAAGAGTGCAATGATTTTTCTGAGCTGGATGAATCATCATCATTGTGTTCCTGGTCCTGTTCTTATTGCCCTTCCAGCCTTATCCATACCGTGTAGTTGTGTTTTGGATCATCACAAAACCCCATATAAAAACCTCACTATGACGCTGATCATTATCTTTATTTTACGGGAGCAAGTTTTCTGTTTCGGAAATTCAAAATGACTCAGACTGTTCCATTATGTAATTATTTTGTGGAAAGAATTTGAGCTAAAATTTTCAGGTCATGGCTTACATGAAAACAAAACAATCTAAAAAAATCAGAAATATAAACACAGTTGGTGTAACATTTATAAATGTTTCAGCAGTGGGCTCTGCCATGTGTAGCTTAATATGTTTGGAAACTAAAAGAAAAAAATCATCCCAGTTGCTGCTGTTTAAAAATGTTTCTGTATTTTAAAAAAAGACAAAAGGTCAAAATATAAACACATGTTCCACATAAAAGTGAAGCCAAGAAGATATACTGTACACAGTTATTCCGGTATCCGTTTGGCTAGGGACTGACATGGTTTAATTTACATTAGCTGTTCCAAGACAAAATAATTCATGGGAGTGATATTGAGGGGATTTTTTTTTGGATAAAAAAGAAGGAAAAAAGTTTCCATTTGTTTCCATACATTTCAGTTAGACCCAAAACGCATCTTTCCAAAAGGTTATGCTGAATTAAAACATGACTCGGCTGTTTCATTTCAGTTACTGTAGAAAGCTAGTATTCATTAAATGGTATTCTTTTTATTTAATAATAATTGTTAACATTTTTGGCTGCTTAAGTGCTAGACACTGAACAAGGCCGTTTATACATATGTCATTTAGCACCCCCCAAAGTAAGTGGTGGAGCCAGGATTTGAACCTGACAGTCTGAGTTCAGAGCCCGTCTCCTTAACCATGGTACATACACTTCATTTTCAATAACTCTTATAGCAGTAACATAATGAAAAAGAACCACATATCAAAAAATAAGCTGTCTACTTTTCCCTATAAAAATTTGCAGTCTAGCCCAGCATTTATCTTTCCCTTTTATAATTTGTTTTCTCCGTGTATTCCACCCAAATTAGCACTTCATATACTTTAGAAATTCAGTAAAATGTTTGTTTTTAGAAATGAACACCTCCTATACCGAGCTGTTGAATTCTCAAAACGTTTTGATTATGTACCCTTATTAGCATAATATATTTATGCACTCCCAATATGTCTCTTTATAAATTTTATACATGTACCAATATCTTAATTTATTATATCTGTAGTAAAGCATGTCACACTATAAATTTTGAAAGGAAGAAGTAAAAAGTAATTGTAAACAGTTCTCATTTTTTTCTAATCCCCATTTTTTCTAATCCCCCAGAGCCATATACTCTGCCTTGGGGTACATGAATCCATTTTGGAGACCACAATTCTAAACAATACAACTTAACTTGATGCTCTATTAATATATGAGGTAGCTATGATCAACTTTGGTTTCCTGATTTAAGCTCCTAGATTATAAAAGTCCTGCGGGTAGGCAGGTCCTAGTTTGTGTGTATGTGTGTGTCTTTTTTTGTTTGTGTGTTTGGTGAGGAGGATTAGCCCTGAACTAACATCTGTTGCCAATCCTCCTCTTTTTGCTGAGGAAGATTGGCCCTGGTCTGACATCTGTGCCCATCTTCCCCCATTTTATACGTGGGACGCCTGCCACAGCATGGCTTGATAAGCTGTGCGTATGTCCGAGCCCGAGATCCGAACCTGTGAAACCTGGGCCGCCAAAGCGGAGTGCGCAAACTTAACCACTATGCCACCAGGCCGGCCCCTGTGTGTGACTTTTTTAAATAGACATTCATTAGGTAAGTTAATTGCTTGACACAATAGAAGTGTGGCAGAATAAAGAGGAAAATTCTATCTTATACAAAGGGAATAAAATCATAATAAAATAAAATCTTACCCGAAAGGTAAGATCCAGGCTTTTTCTTTTCAACACGTATTCCGTCTGCACCTTGAACTCCAACCTAGATTGTAGAGGAGTACTAATGTTCTGGTGCCAATTTTGGAGATGTGACAAAAAGTCATATCATATTATAAGTGTTTACTTATGAATCACTCAATCATGGAGATGCCAGTCAGACTTAGAAAAAAAATCTAAAGTTTAAAAGAAATGCAGTTTCATAGAGTATCCCAGGAAAAACATCTCTACAGACAACAGTTGGTTAGGAGGGAGACTTTTCACTGTCTCCTTTTTTGTAACTTTTGAAAAAATGCTTATCATATACTTGTGTTACCTATTAAATAAATTTTAAGTGAAAAAGACATGAATGAAAGACACTTCTGTTGTAAATATCTGTTCAGTAGTAAATAAAACACATCTATAGAGGCATACGACATGGTTCTAAAGTGCAGTAACCAAGTACTCTTGCGTATGTTATTCTCTTGGTCCTGCGTGCCTAGTCCTCTTTCCTTACCTTTCTGCCAAATTCCACTCTTTCTCCGAAGGTTAGCTTAAATTTCACCCTACCAAAAATCTTTGCAAGATTCTCTGGTTGACGTTAACGGTATCAATATGGCAGAATGAGTATGCCCTCCATCAGAGTAAGCTTTGCAGGCGTCAGATGTCCCCGCCACAGGCAGGCGGGAAGATGCAGAAAGATGCTCCCCCTCTAAGGCTTTCCGGTGTGCACTGCACTTTGCCCACAGTAGGTGCTCAAGTATATTTTAAGTTAACCTCAATTGAATAGTGAATGTCTAATAATAGTAAATGTCTAGAAATATATTTTTCTGAAGTGATTGAAACCTTCTTAGGCATGTAAATATTTAAAATAGTCCCCTAATCATTCTTTACATCAATGCATTTTAAAATGTTTTCATGAAATATAAAAGCCTCAGCCTATCTTTGGTTTCATAGGTTTAGACTTCATTATATTAAAAATGAGGCTATAGTATATTTTGGTCTGATATTTGCTCACTCTGCAAAATGCAAAGAACACAGGCACACAGGCTTGTCTTGCCGATAAGGATTCCACGTTCTCATCCAAGAGATGTTCTGACCCACCTAACCCTCCCCGTCACTGCTTCTGCTTATAAGAGCCTGGTGCTAAAGCCAAAACTCATCTGTTGCCCTGAACCTGCTTTGTCCTTTTTTCTTTGTCCCTCCTCATTGCTCCTACCCCCTTGAATGCAAGCTGCCTTCCTCCCTTGATTGCCCAAATCCTGTCCACCCCTCAAGGCGCATTTGCTCTTTGGAGCCTCCAATTTTCCTCCAGCTCCTGCACAGACCTCCCCTCTCTTTAAGATGCAAACTGACATATCCACCTGCTTACCAGCTACCTCCCTGCGTTTCTGCAGGCGTCTCCAAATAGTTGAGTCCTAAACCGAATGTGTTACCTTCTGCCTCGCTTATTATTCTTTCCTATGCTCTCAGGTCATTCTTTTTCTTTTTCCTCCACTAATTTGATAAACATGGTCAGTAGAGCCCCCTTTCCTCCGCCTCATACTTCATAAACCTGGTAGTTTATGGAAAACAAACAGGTTGCTTTTAGTTGCTGAAAATTTAAGAGTAATGACATGAAAAATCAGAAACAGTGGAAACTTTTCTAAAAATATGACTTCACTTTGGCATGGCGTGGACTCTGGGTTTGAGTCCAGGCTCTGCCATTTATAACTTTTGAAACCTTGAGCAAGTTGCTTTGCCACTTGTGCCTCAATTGCCTGGTCTATGAAATGGGAATAATGATAGTACCTACCTCAGAGAGTTGTTGTAAGAATCAAATGAGGGGTCAGCCCCGTGGTGTAGTGGTTGGGTTCACTGCGCTCCGCATTGGAAGCCTGGGTTCGCAGGTTCAGATCCTGGGCACAGACATACACCACTGCTCAGTGGCTGTGCTGTGGCGGTGCCCCACGTACAAAATAGAAGAAGATTGGTACAGATGTTAGCTCAGGGCGAATATTCCTCAGCAAAAAAAAAAAGAATTGAAACAGTGTCAGGCATATACCAAGCATTATATATGGGTTTGTTAAAAAAAGAAAGAAAGGAAGGGAAGACGGGGAGAAAGAAAAGAAAAAGCAAGTTTTAGAAGTCAGTGAGAACACGACAGTCGCAAAGATGAAGTTCCATTGGAAATGTAAGAAACTGGAGATCGATTTCAAAGCAGTGTAGGAATAGTACTTTTTAAAAGAAGTTATTAATGAAAAATATAAAAGTAAAACCTTTAGATCTTTTAGCTAAGTGTTTCAAACTTTGAAAACCCCACACTCCTTTAAATCTCAAGCCACCCCTTTAATTCCTTTTGAAATGCAAGGTGTAAATAGTCTGACTTTTTTTTTTAAAAAGTAAAAAAAGCAGTGGGATAAAGCTTTGCTTTGTTTTCACACCATCTCTTCCCTTGAGAATCAGTGTTTAACTGATAGAACAAATAAATTTGTGTGTTCAAAATCTCCAAGTTTATGGTTTTATTTAAGTTTTAACAAGTCATTTTAAAATAACTTAGGAAAGAGTAGGTAAAAGTATTGAAAATAGTCACTTCATTTAAATGAGGCAGATACTTGTAGTAAAAAACATGAATATGTGCCTGAAATATAAGTTAATTGGAAAAAAGTTAGTTACACTAAATTGACAGCTTGTTGCCATTTCCTCACGTCATAATATTTATGAAAGCTCCTAAGCTCATGGTGGGACGAAGGTTTACCTAAGTTTTACGTTAGAATGTGATTTTATTCCGAAGACCCTTAATTCTGTACTTGCTCCACTACAAATTTCTATCTTAATATATTTTTAGAAGGAAAAAAAGGCAATCCTTTCGGATACTTTTGTTTTTACAAGTTATACACAGGTCTTTGATTTCTTGACTGTCATTAACAACAGTTTACCAACTAAGCAATATTAGGACTTTTGATTCATAATAATTCCTTAAAATAATTTCCTTGTAATTCTTTAAAAAGAAGCCCCAAAGTATTTTACTGTTTGAATTTTAACAGAAATTCATTTGTAAAAAGGTTATTTTGTGAAAAATATTTTAGGATTTAGCATTAAAAAGGTATAAAATTTTAATTAATGCAAGATGAATGAGTTCTGGAGTTCTGATGTACAGCATGGTGACGATAGTTACAAATACTGTATTGTATACTGGAAATTTGCTAAGAGGATAGATCTGAAATTAAATCTCGACACATATACACAGTGGTAGCTGTGTAGAAGTGATGGGTAAGTTATTTAGCTTCATGATGATGATCTTTTCACAATGTATACATATATCAAAACATCAAATTGTACACCTTAAATATATACAATTTTTATATGTCAAAGAAAATAAAGTTAAAAAATACAATGTGAACTAATCTGATTGGGCTGATAGTGTCAGAGCGTACTGAGAGATTTTTATCTGTCAAAACCAAGTAGAGCAGAACGTTTCTTTCTCTTATTGTGAGATATTTTCAATATACAGAAAGGAACAGAGACTAAATAGGGAACACTCACATAAGCCATCCCCTAGCTCTAACAAATTTTAACATTTTAACACTTCAGTTTTTTTCCTCTAAGAAAATATCACATGTGCAATAGGAGTCCCCTTGTGTACCCCTCTCTTATCCCATTCTCTTAACTTCTTTCTCCGTAGATAACCACCACTGTGAGGATTTGGTGTTTATATTTCCTATGCCTGGTTTTGTGCTATTACTACATAGGCCTTTATCCTTGTAGAAATAGTGCTATTTTGCATATTTTCAAAATTTGTATAAATTGTGCCACTTATGAGTTTCATTTATGTAAATTATCATCTTTCAAGTTGTTTTTGAGAACAGTGTTTGAGATGATGTTACATTGATTCATGTAGGTCTAGTTCATTTCTTTTAAACTGCTATGTAGTATACCCTTGTATAAACAAGACACTTTATCCATTCTTTGATAAATATTTTGGTTGTTTCCAATTTGTTGTTATTACAGTGCTGTAGTGAACATCGTGTATGTGTGTGTGTATTATGCAAATGTACTAGAGGTTTTTTTTTGTTTCCTCTTTTTGAGGAAGATTGGCCCTGCACTAACATCTGTTGCCAGTCTTCCTCTTTTTTTCTTTTTTTTTTCTCCCCAAAGCCCCAGTACATAGTTGTATATCATAGTTGTAGAGTGGTAACTCTTCCGTGTGGGCCGCCGCCTCAGCATGGTTTGATGAGCGGTGAGTAGGTCCGTGCCCAGGATCCGAACCGGTGAACCCCAGGCCACCAAAGTAGAATTTGAGAACTTAACCACTACGCCACCAGGCCGGCCCTGTACTAGAGTTTTTAAGGTGGTTTTCCAAGTGTGCTCTGGGGACTGCTGGAGGATCATTCTCCTCCCACTCCTAGACCTTTTCAGGGTATCCGTGGGATGAAAACTGTAATAATAATAATTTCTTTGTCTTTTTCCCCCTCTCATCCTCTCATAAGTCTATAGTGGAGTTCTTCAGAGGGTACATGATATATGATATTTTAACAGATCTAAATGCAGAAGCAGATGTGAGAACCCACTTGTCTTCTATTATACCAGATTTGCAAAAATGTAAAACGAAATCATGCTTTTTACTAAGTTTTGTTTGTTTTGGCAAATATAGTTATTTTCCATAAAAATTTTGTTTGTGATAACATGTAATTGTTTTGTTCTTGGTAGTTTTAAATGAAATAATATTTTAAAAATTTATCAATTTTAATTTCTAATACAATAAATATCAATAGATATAACCCATATAAGCAGATACTTTTTAAGAGTGTATATAGGTTTTGAGACCAAAAAGTTTGAGGACTGCTGCTCTAGGATGTATACCTAAGTGTGGAAAGGCTGGTTGTAGGGGGGAGACAGCTTTAACTGCACCTTGTACTGCTGTATTTGCTCTGCAAAGTTGTTACACAACTTTACAGTCTCTGCGCTAGTGTAAGAGTTCCTGGCTCTCTACATTCAAGCTAACGTTTGATGTTGTCAGATTTTAACAAGCTTTGCCAGTAGGATGGGTGTTAGAATTTCATTGTGAATTGAATTTGCTTTTCCTGGATTATTAGTGATGCTGAGCATCTTTTTATTTTCATTGACCATATTTGTAGTTTATTTTCTGTGAAAATTTTTTTTCTTGTTCTTTGCGGTTTTTCCTAGCTGGCTGATTTTTTTTTCGTACTCATTTGTAGGAAGGTTTCTTTTCCTTCTTTCTTTTTCTCTTGCTTCTCCTTCTTTTTGTAATGTTCTGGTTACTAATCTTTGTTGGTAATATACATTGGAAAAATCTTTTCCCAGTGTTGGGCTTGTCTTTTCATTTTGTTTATGGTAACTTTGGTTGAACAGAATTTCTTAATTTTTTTTGCGGGGGGCGGGGAAGATCAGCCCTGAGCTAACATCCAATGCCAATCCTCCTCTTTTTTTGCTGAGAAAGATCGGCCCTGAGCTAACATCCGTGCCCATCTTCCTCCACTTTATATGGGATGCTGCCACAGCATGGCTTGACAAGCAGTGCGTTGGTGCACGCCCAGGATCCGAACCTGCGAATCCCGGGCCACCGAAGTGGAGCGCGAGCACTTAACCGCTTGTGCCACCAGGCCAGCCCCTGGAATTCCTTAATTTTAATGTAGCCTAACATTAATTCTTTCCTTTACACTTATGTTTTTTGTGCCTTGTTTAAGGAATCCATCTCTACCCTAAATTAAAAATACAATCCCTTCATTTTCTTGTAAAAATTAAAAAGTCTTGAGTTTCACACTTAAGGCTTTAATCCATCTATAATTTGTTTTTGTGTATGGTATGAGATGAGAATCTTATTTCACTTTTTAAAAATATGTATCATTTATTGACTTTTTTCCCCACTCGATTTTAAATATCAATTTTCCAGATAAATGTAAATGTACTTAAAGTCTCTATTCTGTTCTGTTGGTTTGTCTACCCATTCATCACTACCTCTTTCTCTTAATTAATAGGACTGTATGTGGTCTTGGTATATAGTAAAGTAAAGTAACTCCCAACTTATTTTTCTTTAGAATTGTTTAACTATTCATAGACTTTTATTATTCCATAGAAGTTTTAGGATAAGCTTCCTCATTTTTATGCAAAACTTTTTCAGGAGTTTTATTGGAATTATATTGGATTTATAAACAAATTTGGAGAGAATAGACATTTTAATGAGATTGAGTCTTCCTATCCATGAATATGGTGTATCCGCATTTATTCTCTCTTTTTTTCATATTCTTCAATAGTGTTTTGTAGTTTTCTCCATATAAGATTTTCCTATCTTTTCTTAGTTTTGTTTCTAAGTAACTTATTTTTGTTGTTGAAGGGGAGGAAGACTATCCTCTACCCACTCTGGGTCCTTTCTGGCTGGGCTACAAATTAAATTGACATGAGACCGAATAGCAGGAGAAAATCAAACAAAGCTTTATAACATGTATACATGGGAGAAACCAGGGAGCTGAGTTTCTCAACCAAATGGCAGAGATTCTCTTCTTAAATAGATTTAGGTAAAGACAAAGGAGGATGTTGGGGGTGTGGGAGTCAGTTATGGAAGATTACCAGAAAAGCACAGTAAGGTTATTATGCAGGCTTGCCTTCCACAGTGATAAGTTTCTAGAGATGAGGTCATCCCCCCCTCTTCCCAGTACAGAGAGAGAGAGATACCTTTACAAATGGAGATTTCCCTTACAAATGTAAATGTTTCGTCTTAGGAAGGACCCCCAGTCTACCACTTTTAGGCAGTTTGGGGGAAGGTCAGATGTCCCTCAGAGAAAATAATCAAGGTGAAGAGACATATTTTTTTTTCCCAAAAATTTTATAATTAAAAATTTCAAAATACAAAATGATTGAAAGAAATTTATGGGGAACATGTGAATACCCACCAAGAAGATTCTGTCATTAACATTTTACTATATTTGTCTTATCACATAGTTATCCATCTATCCATCCCTCTATTGATTATTAATCAATCATAGTTTTTTAATGCATTTCAAAGTTAACTGAGTAAACTCAGTACACTTCACCCTAAATACTTCAGCATGTATATTTTTAGGTAGAGTGCAATATCTGTTTTATAGTTTTTATTTTCTTTCAAGATAGAAGTCACATATAATGTTTTAGAGTTCTAGTAAATGGAATCATGCATTTCGCACTTTTTTTTTTTTTGGTCTGGCTTCTCTCAGCACAATTATTTTGAGACTCACCCATGTTGTTGAGTATCAATAGTTCATCCTTTTTTATTGTGGAGTTGTCTTCCATTTCATGTGTATATCACAATTTGTCTATCCATTCATCTGTTGATGGACATTTGGGTTGTTTCCAGTTTTTTTGGCTCTATTACAAATAAGGTTTCTATGAACATTCATGTACAAGTCTTTGTACGGACATGTATTTCCTTTTCTCTTGGGTAAATACTTCATATCAGAATAGCTGGATCATATTGTAGGTGCCAGACTGTTTCTACCCACAGTTGCAGTTCCTCCACATTCTTGCCAACGCTTGGTATGGTCAACCTCTACATTTTAGTTATTCTGATAGGTCCAAAGTGTATCTTATTGTGGTTATTTTTTTTTCTTTTTATTGATGTTTTAATAGTTTATAACATTGTGAAATTTTGGGTTGTACATTTTCGTTTGTCCATCACCATATATATGTCTCCCTTCACCCCTTGTGCCCACCCCCTACCCCCATTGCCCCTGGTAACCACAGTACAGTTTTCTCTGTCCATGTGTTGGTTTATATTCCACATATGAGTGAGATCATACAGTGTTTGTCTTTCTCTTTCTGGCTTACTTCACTTAACAAAATACCCTCCAGGCCCATCCATGTTGTTGCAAATGGGCTGATTTTGTCTTTTTTTATGGCTGAGTAGTATTCCATTGTATATATATACCACATCTTCTTGATCCAGTCATCGGTCGAGGGACATTTAGGGTGCTTCCACTTCTTGGCTATAGTGAATAATGCTGCAATGAACATAGGGGTGCATAAGCCTCCTTGGATTGTTGATTTCAGGTTGATTGGATAGACCCCCGTAATGGGATAGCTGGATCATAGGGTATTTCTATTTTTAATTCTTTGAGGAATCTCCATACCGTTTTCCATAGAGGCTGCACCAGTTTGCATTCCCACCAGCTGTGTGTGAGGGTTCCTGTTTCTCCACATCCTCTCCAACATTTGTTTTTTGTCTTGGTGATTATAGCCATTCTAAGGGGTGTGAAGTGATATCTTAGTGTTGTTGATTTGCATTTCCCTGATGATTAGTGATGTTGAACATCTTTTCATGTGCCTATTGGCCATCTGTATATCTTCTTTGGAGAAGTGTGTGTTCATTTCCTCTGCCCATTTTTTTTTTTTTTTTTTTTGTGAGGAGATCAGCCCTGAGCTAACATCCGCCAATCCTCCTCTTTTTTTTTTGCTGAGGAAGACGGCCCTGGGCTAACATCGGTGCCCATCTTCCTCCACTTTATATGGGACGCCGCCACAGCATGGCTTACCAAGCAGTGCGTCGGTGCGCGCCCGGGATCCGAACCAGCGAACCCCGGGCCGCCGCAGCGGAGCGCGCGCACTTAACCGCTTGCGCCACCGGGCCGGCCCCTCCTCTGCCCATTTTTTGATCAGGTTGTTTGTCTTTTTGTTGTTCAGTTGTGTGAGTTCTTTATATATTATGGAGATTAACCCCTTGTCAGATATATGTTTTGCAAATATTTTCTCCCAGCTGGTGGGTTGTCTGTTCATCTTGATTCTGGTTTTGTTTGTCTTGTAGAAGCTCTTTAATCTGATAAAGTCCCACTTGCTTATTTTTTCTTTAGTTTTCCTAGTCTGGGTAGGCATGTCATCCGAAAAGATTCCAATGTCAGATAGTGTGTTGCCTATATTTTTCAAGAGACATATTTTGAGGTGGCCAATTTTGATCTCCCCCATTATTATAACTGGGATTTTTTTTTCTATTACATATTCTAATTTGTCATTACTAAGAATGTATAAGAGGAACTGTTAAAGCTTAGTAATAAAAAGCCCCTAATCAAACTGAGCAAAAGCCTTGAACAGTTCTATAAAGAAGACATAAGAATGGCCAATAAGCACATGGGATGTTGCTCAATATTTTTAGTTATCAAGGAAATGAAAATTGAAACCACAATGAGATGCTGTTAAGCACATGCAAGAATGGCTAAAATAAGAAGATATGTTGGCAAAGATGTGGAGCAACTGGAACTCTTGTGTATTGCCTGTGAGAGTGTAAAATGGTACTTAGGAAAACTGTCTGTTTTTATACAGTTAGACATTCACCCACCTATGACCCAGCAATCCCACTCTGGGCATTTACTCAAGAGAAATAAATGCTTATGTTCACAAGAAGACTTGTATACAAATATTTATAGAAGCTTTATTCAAAATAGCTCAAACTGAACCAACCCAAACGTCCATCAGTAAGAGACTGGATAAACAAATTGTGGTGTATTCATACAACAGACTACTACTCAGCAATAAAAAAGAACAAACTATTGATCCTCTCAACAGCAAGAATGAATCTCACATTTATATGAAATTCAAAGATGAGCAAAACTAACCTATAGTGGTAGAAATCCTAACAATAGTTTCCTATGAGATAGTGGGAATTGACTGTAAGGGGACTCATGGAACCTTTCCAGGGTGTTGGGAATGTTCTGTATCTTGATTGGAGTGTTGTTTACATAGGTGTATGCATTTGTCAAAACTCACTGAATTGTGCATTTCATTGTATATCAATTTTACCTTGATTAAAAGTAAATTGGAAACATGGATGGTCTTGAAATCCTGTTTTCCACGTTTTAGTTGAAAAATGCCATTGCTTTCTGCACTGATTATCTCATGAAATTTTTCATTATTTTTGTTGGACACTAACATCTGGGTTACATTTTTATAATTATGAGGCATAAATGGGATTGCTTTTTGCTACTTCTACAAAAAGCCAAAGGCTAGTCAAGCTCTACTGCTTTTATTTTATGTTTTCAGCCAATACTGTATTCTAATTTATAGGTTTAACAAATTTAACACTTGTCTAAATATCACTTACATTTGTCCAAATAATCTTAGGTGTCACGGAGCACCCCTGTTATATTAATTTTTCATTGGCACTACTCATTTGGCATTTGTTGCACCTAGTATGTATTATATCAAGTGGTGTTCTAGGCACTGGGGATACAGTCGTGAAGCAGACAGACAAGGAAGGACTCTGTCCTCTCGGAGCTCACAGTCTCTTGGGGGAAGAAACACACAGTAAACATAACACACTGGTACCTTTAGATAGCTCTGATCGTGCTGAAGAAAATGAAACAGGATGACACGGTTGAGGACCTGGAGGGCGCTGCTTTAAACTAGGTGTTCTGAGAAAGGCTTCTTGAGGAGGGGACGTTAGAGCTGAGACTGGACTAGCAGGAACATCTGCTTTCTGTGAAGATGTGGGGGAGGATTTGAATATAGGTATTTTGTAACTGTGTTTATATGATTAGGCCAACCTTCATCACATCGCCTGATTGTTCTCTCAGTTGGTCTTCATTTCAAAGCCTTTATATTTTTCTTAATTACCCTTTTCTGGGTCTGTTTTCTTGTGACTTTATGGATGTGTGACAGTTTGAACTCTTGTAGCTTTTGGCTTTCGGGGTATTCTTAGTCTGGTCTGGATTGTTCACTCTCACAAACAGCACGTTAGTCTTGTCAATCTGCCGTTTGCTTGTATTTGACCACGTAGGGTTAGCATATGCAGAAGCAGAGACTGCATCTCTGTAGTTTTGTCAATGGCTTTTCCTATATCCTGCTTCTCTTTTGAGCGTGCCTTTTAAAATCCTAACGGTATTTGGGAGCCATTCTCTTGGTGTTGTTACTCCATCACCTCTCTGTGGTTTTATAAGCTTATCTACCTTAGGACTCTTCTAGCTGAAACTGTGTTTTTCTCTCTGTTCTTAAGCAGGCATTTTTGGTAAAGTTCTCATGAATTAAAAAGTGGAGAGTCAAGTTGATTCATAAGCAAAAGTAAGTAGCAGTGGTTTTTTTCTAGTCGAACAGTTATAAATTTTAGTACCTCAGTATTTTAGAATATCCATTATATTTCGAGAAGTTTGTTTTATGAATAGAAAGAACGAAAATGTGCATCTTTTTAGTGGTGCTTAAAGCTGGTGCTTTGTAAAAGCCGAAGTGTCTGTATTTCCTCTCACTCTGTCCCACCTCCAGCCGTGCTTCATTTCTCTAGGTTGGTTGGACCCCTGATCTCGTGCTGTATGATCACAAAGGAGGGAGAAAATGGGTCCCCCGAATGCCTGCCTCTCCAGCAGTTCCCATCACATCTGATCAGAGGTACTCTCAGGGTACATGGCTCGTAATCTGTATCTCCTTAGGACCAAGACTGGGAAGCTTTGGGGAGCACCCTCCAACTGTGGTTCTGTGCTGGTACCCCAGAGCCCCTCCCGAGGCCGAATCCCCATACATCCTTAGGCGCCATGTATCTGGAAAGAAGCTCAAGGCTGACAGCGGCCGCTCGAGTATCTCTAAGTTCTTATAAAAGTAGTCAAGCTCTTCATCCTCTAACAAAGATAAAGAATTAATAAATGGTCCTTTCTAATGTCAGGAATTAAAATATGTTTTAAAAAGTTTGAAAATTGTGTCTGTTCAGTTAATTAGCAAAATGGTTCAGCTTTTGTTGTTGTTTGCTTTTTTGCTATTGATCTTTTTAAAATGTTAATTCTTCCTTGGTTGGAGGGTCAGCCTTATTTCACTTTTAATTTTTAAAGCACGGGCATAAGAGTAATTATTCTGAGCTAAATATTTATCTGTCAAAAATAATTAGCTAACATGGTTTCAATTTACGTAATTTCTAGAATCTTTTATTTAGACAGTTAACAGATTCAGGAAGTGTTTTTTGCTAGAAAAGGTGACTAATACAAGAGTAGGGATGCTAATTATTCTCTTGACTCCAAGATTACTCTATACCTCTCACTTCAGGGGATGTGAACACTTTTCTGCAAAAGGTCCATTTAATTAGTGTGGCTCCTATATAGATAGGGTGGTTTTTTATGTTTGTGTATGTGTGTGTATGTGTGTTTAATGACCACAGATCACAACTCAGGAATCTTATTTCTTTAACTTGGAACTTCTCTCCCAGCATTGTGCTCAGAGATGCAAACTACATGCACTGCCATCAACCTGGCTTTCCTTTTTTTTTTTGTAAGGAAGATTAGCCCTGAGCTAATGTCTGTTGCCAATTCTCAGCTTTTTGCTAAGGAAGATTGGCCCTGGGCTAACATCCATGCCCATCTTCCTCTACTTCATAAGTGGGTCTCCACCACAGCGTGGCTTGACAAGCGGTGCGTAGGTCGGCGCCCAGGATCCGAACCTGCGAACCCTGGGCCGCCAAAGCGGAGCGCCTGAACCTAACCACTCCACCACCGGGGCCAGCCCCAACCTGGCTTTCCTTTTTGAAGATCAAACTCCCTGGTTCATGCTTTCAATGGACTGCTTTTGTTTCTATAGAATTTCTCAAGTGTCTTAGTCTTCTACAGAATTTCTCTTTTACCTAAATTTTTAAGTAGGTAGCTCCTTGTGTGGTGCAAGCCCTTGCCAGTCATTGTATTTGAAAATACAACCAGACTTGGACAGGCTCGTCAGGGGCAGGGACTCAGTGACATTTCCAGTGCCCACATCTGCATTCAAGAGACCAGTAAAATAAGTGGGACGAGGAGACTTGCTCGCTTAACTTTGCAGAGTTTATTGATCCATGTCGTGGGGGTGTTTACCCAGCGCCTCTTGTCTGCCAGGCACGGCTTCAGCTTTGGACATAAAGAGGTGAGAAGATAAGCAGGTCCTACTGGCACCAGAGAGGAACTGAGTCACAGGTGTGGGAAGAGAGGCTCATTCAGTTTACCTCAGGTAATGGAGGACTTTTCTTGTAAGCATACTCCAGCAGTAAGGAAGACTCAAGTTAGTTACACTTCTGGGTCTCCCAGCTGCAGAGGAATTAAGACCAATCTAGTGGAATATGGTTTTGGGAACTGAGGGGATCTCTGGTTAAACAAGTGTAAAGATGTTCCTATTCTATGGGACACAGGGACACAGGGCTCTCAGTATTCCCCTGGAATGGCATTTGGGAGAAAGTCAAACCTATATAAATATTTCTGTATTTTTCCTTGAGGATTCACTAAGATCTTAGGTTATATCTCTTAAAAATGTTGGGAGTTTAGTATATTCTTAAATCATATTTGTTTGCTTCTCCAGGCAGATAATATGTTTCCTATTTTTTTCCTTCTGTATTCTCCTAGTCGCTAGTATTGGGTGTGTGTGTGTGTGTATAAATACACTGACAGAATATCCATAGAATAGGAAAATCTAAAGGTAGAAACCAAGAGTCTCAGAAAACTTAATTTGGCTTATCACATTTTAGAACATCATCTGTTAACTTTTTTTGTGAATTTATACCGCTGTCTACTTCATATATTTTAAAAAATGGTAATGTTAAAATTGATAATATTAGCTCATAATAAATAAGCATCAGTTGCTTACATATCTTTAGATAGGAATTTATAGTTTACAGGTACTTTCAAAGATCTTTATTTTTTTTCCTTCATAAAACCCCCCTAAAAGAAGGAGGGCAGATCTTAATTTTTCATAAGTTGAGAATTAAAGTTACACGATTCATCCAAGCTTTCATGGAAGGGACTGGAGCCAGTAGTGGAGCCCAGGCCTCCTGCCTCCAGTCGAGGGCCCTGCCCCATGCCCCGGGCCTCGTGGCCAACGGGACGGAATGTCGGACGGAATGTCGGCAGTGCCCTTCCTCGCCGGCCTCCTGCTCCCCTTCCCTGTGCTTAGGTTCCTGAGAGAGAGAACACCAGGCGTGCCCTGCCCAGGGGCACACTGCTTTATTTCCAGCAAGGTTTCCACCTTGAATCTCAACCTTCTTGCCCATTTTGGTAGGTAGACTAAAAAATCTAGAAAAATTGTGAAGGTTATTGTTAGCCAAAAGTTTGTGCAGGCAACACTTGTGTTTCGTCCCTGCATATGGATATGAATAGATATGGATACGAGGGATTGCATTTTTGGTAATTGGTGTCAAAGCCCAGGGTTTACCTTGACCGCTGCACACTGCTTGCCTGGTGTACCCATCCCGTTCCCCATTTACTCCTGGAAATCATAGTCATGTAACCTGTCTACCTGCAATTTAGAATTGATATAATTTCTAGCAAAAATATAAAGGAGAAATAAAGGAAAGTAATTTATCGTAAGTAATATGTATGTCACTAGCTATGTGCTTCAGTATGGACACAAGAAGATGTAATGTAGATTCCCCCACTTACATGTAGAATCGTTAAGAATATGAAAGCTGCAAATGTAGTCTGATCATGTGTATTGTACTAGCAATTCAAATACCCCAGTGACATTGCAGTAGTGACATGATTTTTTGAAATAATGAACATCTATTAGTAAAATTCCAAACAAAATTTAAAAAACCTCACAAAATTCCTTTGATTTATGTTGTAGAAAACTCTATGTATATTAAAACTGCATAAAATAATTGTGTTTAGATATAAATAGTGTTAGGATCTAGGCTCAGATGGTTATAAACTGACTTTTTTGCCAACAGGAATGTCCAGTGGGATATTTGAAAGTAGTGCGGGACAAAAGTTGTGGGATCCGGGACAGTTGTTTGTTGTCCAGGACTGTCCTGTTCATTGTCTGCCAAATGCCAAGGATGTCCTCTGAATTACTGTAGCGATTGAAAACGTTGCCCCGTGAATTTAGAATACACTTTCTAGATGGCGATGCCACTTGTTGAAAATCTCTGCCTTAAACACTTCGGAAGGACACAGAAAGCTGAGAGGCCCCAAGAGAACAAAGACCTCCCAGCATTTCACACCAGAAGCTCTAGTGCTGTGATTTCATTGTCTCGAGAGGAGAGGCTAGAACGAGAGGAGAGGCTAGAATGAGAGGAGAGGCTAGAACAAGAGGAGAGACTAGAGTGAGAGGAGAGGCTAGAGCAAGAGGAGAGGCTAGAGCATCTACTCTCTTTTTGCCCCCAGGCTGAGATGTGTTTTGCTCTCCTCCTGCCTTTATCAGCAGGCACTATCTATTCCACATTCCTGTGGTTAGAGTTTCTTGCCGCCTCCCAGTTCCCTGTCCTTGTAGCCTGCTGGGGAGGCTTTGTTTAGATGGGGTTCTGAAGCAGTTGTGAAAAAGTGGTTTGAAAGTGTCCAAGAACACTCATGGAAGTGTTTTTTTCTTTTATGTGGTAAATATACATAACATACAATTTATCCAAGGAAAGGTTTTTATGTAAGTAATTTGTGACTTTGCAAATTCGTGGCTAAATTATTGTGGTATATAAATGAAAATTTTATCTCTCTTGATCAATTTGGAGGATATAATTTTGCTATAGTATTTGAATAATTGGGTTTGTGAATTATTTCACAAAGTTAATCTTTAATAACAATGGAAATCAATATGGAACGAAATATTTACCTGTTATTGTGTGATTTCAGGAATCAATATTTTTGCTTTCTGTTCTCTATGAGGCAGCATTTTGGTGCTAGATGCACCTAGGTTCAAATTCTCCAGCTCTGCCACAGGGTTGCTGTGTGATCTAATCAGTGTCTCTGAATCTTACTGTAAAATGTCCTCATCGGCAATGTGGCAATGCTGATATTTAATAGCATTGTTCAAGGATTAATGTAAAACGTATGACACAGTTTTCTTCTAGTACTTGTTCCTATGCATCTGTATTTTTCATGCAGTATAACCATGGTGCTGAAAAAAATTTTAAGTCTTCCTTTTTGTTTTTGGTGAGGAAGATCGGCCCTGAGCTAACACTTGTTGCCAATCTCCCTCTTTTTGCTGGAGGAAAAGTGGCCCTGAGCTAACATCTGTGCCAGTCTTCCCCTACTTTGTATGTGGGTCATGGCCACACCATGGCTTGATGAGGTGGTATAGGTCCCCACGCCGGATCTGAACCTGCGAACCCCAGGCTGCTACCGAAGCGGGGCGTACCGAACTAAACCACTACGCCACCGAGCCAGCCCTTAAGTCTTCCCTTTTTACTTGACCTATTTACATAGTGTAAACAATTTTTATAATTACTGTTTTAAAAGTTTTGAAATATTAACAAGTATTATAGTAGATTGATGACATTCTGCCACTAAAATATACTGTGTAGTACATGATGTCCTTTCTGTAGATAATATGAACCATAAACTTAACGTGCTTCTCTTAAGGAATAAAGTTTTTCAAAACTTCACTTTCTGAGATACCTGTAAGCAAAACCAAGAAGGAACAACAGAGCCAAGTCGAGTCTGGAGAGTGGGCCCATGGTAGACTTACCAGCTGAGGGATGCTCTCCCACACGCCAGCTTGAAAATGCAGCCTTCAATATGCAGTCATCCCCCCTTCTTCTCCGGGGGTATGTTCCAAACCCCCAGTGGATGCCTGAAACCACGGATAGTACCAAACTCTATATATACTACTATGTTTTCTCCTATAAGTACATACTTATGGTAAAGTTTAATTTATAAATTAGGCACAGTAAGAGATGAACAACAATAACTTCTCTTCGGCATATCTGAATTGCCGGCATCACTACTATTGTGCTTTCGGGCCATTGTTAAGTAAAATAAGGTTCGGTTACTTGAACACAAGCACTGCAGATACCAGGACAGTCCCTCTGTTAATCCAGACGGCTACTAAGTGACTAATGGGTGGGTAGCCTATACGGCCTGGATCCGCTGGACAAAGGGATGATTCATGTCTTGGGGAGGATGGAGTGGGGCAGTGCAAGATTTCCTCACACTTTTCAGAAAGGCGCACAATTTAAAACTTACGAATTGTTTGTTTCTGGAATTTTCCATTTAATATTTCGCACTACTATTGACCACGGGTAACTGAAACCATGGAAAGTCCTCTGATAAAGGGGGACTACTGTACAGATTTGCATGTCATAGATCTTTGGGTTGCACAAAAATTGTCAAAACCACAAATATTAAATCTGAGACTATCAAGGGTATTATTGTACTTTACCTAATAATGATCTCAGTATATGTGAGCCTTTTGTTTCCTGATTTTTTCATTGTAAGAATGATGCTGCTGAATAAATGTAGACATATATTGTTTTCTCCTTCTCTAGTAGTATTTCTTTAGGATAAATCTCTAAAAGTAGAATTTATTAAAGGACACAAACCTTTTATGGCACTTGACGTAATTCCAAGATTGTTTCCAAAGATATCACGTAGATTTACACTGTCCCCAGTTAAGTAGTTTCAGCTGTCTAAAACTCAGGATTTTTATTTGAAATGTTTTGGGGAGACTAATTTAACAGGTGAAATATTAATTTTAATTTCTATTTCTTTGGCTACTAGTAAATTTAAACATTTAATTTTCATATATTTGTGGTATTTCCTCTTGAATTATTTGTTCATTCATATTTTCCTCCTATTTAACTTAAGGGATCACTTAACAATTTAGGTTCTTTTCAGGGCTTTGGATAGATTAGATTTTTATTTAATCATATTAATCTTCTTTTTTCTTTTAGCTCCAGTAATAAACCGATTCACGAGGCGTGCCTCGGGTAAGTCTGACTATATTATGGATTTTACTTACTAATGGTGACTTTTTTAAATGATAGTCATATTGGACAAGAAAGTATGAAGAGAATAATTGCTTTAGAGTAATAATTTATTTGTTAGTCATTTTCCCAGAAAATACATCCATCTGATATAATCAAGAACTTGGAAATATCCTTTGAGGGCTAAACTTGAATAATCACACTGTGTGCACTGAGGCTGATGTACCTTTGTAAATGGAGACTCTCACCCCGACTTGTTTATTCCTGCTCTTGATACATGATTATCTGCATGGTTATTTGATTTTCCAGCCACAGTTTAGAAGCAATGTTTCGAAGATGGGTGAAGGACACCCTAGAAACAGTGATGGATGAGAGTTTTTAATAAGGGACATGAAAACTCTTAAAATACGTGGGGCCATTTAGACTAGGAGCAAATTACTTTACATTTGTTAATACCCCCGAGGCTGTTGCTGTCTTAAAGCCGATGCGTATTCACCCTGATAGACCTTAGCCATTAACAAGTACTTACATTAGCTTCACTATACTGTGTACTACCTCTCTTGGCAGGAAAGTATGGGACAGAGTTGAGGGCATTTCTATCCAAAATGGTGTAAGTAAAATGAGTTTAGGCATGTAAATGGAACAGTATTATTTGGAAAATTCCCATCTGTGGAATATCTTCTCTGAAGATAGAGAGCAAGTGGAGTGTTACTGTGTTTGGTTTGAGAAAATTACTCTTTCTTTTGAATATAACTAGAAGTTTTTTGTTGTAAACACAAGATAAACATTTCCAACAGATCATCTTTGACGTTTATTTAATACAAATGAGTAATTCATTTCATAAAATTACCTTATTTCCATCTGTGCTATATTATTAAAGGTGTTTTAAGGTCGAGCTTTATTTTTAATTTTTCAGCAGTTACTAGTGTAATTTTCTCTTATTATGTAGTGACCAGGTCGATAAGGAAAAAAGACATAGATTAGGAAAATGTGCTGTATTGGGATAGTATCTACGTTACTCTCCTGAGCTTTTTGTAATCTCAAGGCATATTTATTTTAAATGCTGGAAACAGAGTAGATTGTGATGCCTTCAGTGTAATGAGAGATCAAGTTTATGTCAGTAAGCCATCAAACCTTACCCCAAAGTAGAGCTGTCAAGTGTGATCGTATTCTAGTGTACTTTGTAATCTTTTATGAGCAGTGGTGGAAACAAGAGGGACAACAAGAGAGAATCAGTAGTGTGATATCTTGTCTTGATGATGCAAAATTCTTTCCGTAAAAACATAGTTAAGAGTCTCAGAATAAATTATCTCCTTTTCTCCCCAAACTGTATGACATGAGACGTTTATTTCTGGGCAAGTTCCATTAGTATTTTAGCATTTGTTGTACAATATACTTATCATCAATTGGTGGGTCAGGGGCTCCAGTATGTAGGTTAGTTTTGAAACACCGT
Organism: Diceros bicornis minor; assembly: GCF_020826845.1. Lineage (NCBI taxonomy): Eukaryota > Metazoa > Chordata > Mammalia > Perissodactyla > Rhinocerotidae > Diceros > Diceros bicornis. The sequence goes on along the minus strand of NC_080742.1, from coordinate 11,375,549 downwards.
TATTGCAGTTCCCCCGCCACCACTAACTCTGTGTCCAGTGTATCTCAGCAAATTTGGCTGGAAATGTAGACAAGATGGAGTGCCAGCAAAGAGAGATACACATTAAAGTCAAATGTTGCATTTATTCCTAGAACGACAGACAATGGGAAATGTCAGTGAAAACAACAGGAAACAATTCGATTTAAAGAAAAATAAATAAGGTGATATCAAGTTCAGGAGTTGTGTTATATATAACAATAAGCTTTAAAAGAGTAAAAATTGTTACCCTAATAGTATAACATGCTGGAAACCATTATGGGAATATAATAAAAGATTATATATATATATATATATATATATATATATATATATATATATAGTATACCATTCCGTCAACCATTATGAATCTTGACGTTGATTATTGGAAGGAAAAGAGAACTAACGTATGTAGTACCCCTGATCAGGTACTGTGTTAAGCATTTTATATAAATTTTCAGTCTCTCAGGCAAGGGAAATAAAATTATATATACTACCTTAGATAAAAAGAACAGTGGTATAAGAAAAAAAAGGAATGGGACCTATTTAATCATCTACATGTCAGTAACTTATTTTAACTTTCTTATTTTTTATAAAAGTTTGTCTAAAACTTTCCTGGCAGAGAAGAATGTAGAAACAGTCTTAAGACGTCTTGAGGAGAAAATTCTGGAGTTCTTTTGTTAATTTAATTTAGTGGCTAAAAATAATTTAGTAGTGGAGATACACGTCAATTTCTTTTACAGAAGCATTTCCTGAATATAAAAAAAGTGTTTACTTAAAATACAGAAATTCATATATGATAATTAAAAGTGTTTGTTAGGATATGTTTTTCTTATGTAGTTGTTTTCAGAAATAAACTTTAATGTAAGACCTGTAATTTAGGGGAAGAAAATAAGGTAAAATTAACCAGAAGTCTATATGATATAAGAGTTTGTTTCTTATTCATCTCTTTTTAAATAATAATTACAACAATAAATGCTGTATGTATATATTACAACAATAAATATACTTTATGTTGTACTAGGTATTTAGTCACTATTGATTGAATGAAAATAAAAAAATAATATGTTCTAATACATTTCTGATCTTCTGACTGAGTTTCCTAAATGTTTGAGGTTTTGGCTTTTGGTATTCATGCTGCATCTATCAAAAATAAGTATTTCAACCTGAATAATTCAAACCAAACATTTCTCCCTTTTATGCCTTTTTCTTTTGTTATGGTTCATGAGGATGAGAGGAATGTTTATACTAAGAAAGTGTTTGACAAATACATAATTTAGGATCATTTTTACACTTTCCTCGTGTGTTTTCAGGTCCTGCCCACAAACCTGTCAGTTTTTATTTCTCTAAGTAAAAGGAATCAGTTTCACTCAGTATTTTCAAACAAAATTCTTAGAATCTTAAGAGTTTGAGACGTTTCAGGGTTTCATAAGCTAGTTTTCCAGTTGGTACAGGAGTGAAAGGCACATAGTAGAGTATGATGAGTGGAAACCAGCATAGATGGGCATTGGAGAATAGGGTCTTGCCTTATGGGTTAGATGGGATAAGTTCTACAAAATGTGATTGAAGCTGTCAGATGTCTTCTGAAATCTAGAGAAAATGTATCTTGGTATCTTCCTGACAGCACCCCATAACCTTAATTTTATTATTTATTTATTGTTATTTTTTTTTTTGAGATATTGACACATAACACTCTATGTTTAAGGTATGTAACGTTGATTTGATACATTTGTATAGTGCAATATGATTACCCATAACCTTATTTTTAAACAGCACCCCATCTTTTAAACAAAAGAGAAAGAGATACTGCTTTTGTTCTTTTTTAACCCATTTCTACTCTTAGTAATCACTTCTTATCAGTACGTCTTTTTAAATACACCGAATTCATACACATAATCTGTTTTAGAATTTTGATGGAATTAGCATTGACAGTTTGGGGTTTAATTTTTCTTAAAAGTTATTATGGGCTTTCTGTTTTGAAAGATTATTCTTTTTGGTGGAAAAATGGAAATATACCATTTATTGTTGTAATTATTAAAAACTAGTGGTAGCAATAGACATAGTAACTCAGTAAATCTTCGAAGAGTAAAACTTTAAGCAAACGCCAATCCTATTGCTTCATTGTTCATCTAGCATATTATATGGGAAAGACCCTAGGGTGTCTACAGTATACAGACTTGAGTTCAGGCCACCCATTTATTGTGTGAATTTGCGTGTAAGTTATTTACCTCATTGAGTTTTGCCTTCTTATTTCCTTTTCTTTCAGTTAGGGATCATAATGGCTATAGTGACGCTTGTTGTGATGGTTAGGTCAAATGGCTTATAAAAAGCAGAGTGTCTAGGCTCTCAAAAATGTTAGCGGTCGGCCATGTTCTCCTGAACATAGTTTAAAACAAAACAAAACAAAACAATAAGACCCTCAGCCCTGTGCATTAGCCTGTCATAAAAAAGCCTTAGAGCGTCATAACACTATTAGATATTCATCCTTATAAAATGGGCATCTTTTTATTTTTTGTACATTACAGTTTTTGAAACGATTATAATGGTTTTCCTCTGTGGTTTTGTCTCTGAATTTAAAAAAGATGCAATGTCTCATGACTCTTGAGACAATGCCTTCCTTGCAGCATGAGGTCAGACCTCTCTGAATTTTTTTTAACCCCGACATTTTATTTTGAAAAAAGTCAAACAGAAAAATTTGAAGAATAGTTCAATGAACACCTTTATCTAGATATCCCCGTTGTTAGTGTTTTGCCACATTTGTATGCTCTTTTCCTTCCTTCCTTACACCTGCACATATATACACTTTTATTTTTTTTATTGAACCTTTTAGGAATCCTAAATACTTTGTCTCCTATGAACAAGGACATTCTTCAACAAAACATAACACTGAAGGAATTTAACCTTGATATAATGCTATTATCTAATACACAGTCTAGAGTCCAGTTTTCTCGGTTGTCTTGCTACAGCCTCTCGCCCTCTCTCTCTCTCTTTTTTTTTTTGTGAGGAAGATCAGCCCTGAACTAACATCCATGCTAATCCTCCTCTTTTTTTTGCTGAGGAAGACTGGCTCTGAGCTAACATCTATTGCCAGTCCTCCTCTTTTTTTTCCCCAAAGCCCCAGTAGACAGTTGTATGTCATAGTTGCACATCCTTCTAGTTGCTGTATGTGAGACACGGCCTCAGCATGGCTGGAGAAGCGGTGCGTCCTTTTGCACCTGGGATCCTAACCCGGGCCGCCGGTAGCAGAGCATGCGCACCTAACTGCTAAGCCATGGGGCCAGACCTCTCTCTCTTTTTTTTAATTCGAGCTCATTCAAGGATTTTACATTGCATTTAATTGTCATGATTCTGTTTTTCTTGCGTTTCAGAAATCAACGTACTGAAGTTTTTGAAATCTGCCTTGTTTGAGTTCTGAAGGCTGTCCCTAGCAATGGTGCAGTTCCCTGTATCGCCTGTTATGAATTCTTAGATTGCATGGGCACATCCCCTGTCTGGTCACTGTGCCCCATTGATGTCCGTGGAATCTTTGTATTGTTTTCATGGACTACTGTTGAGCAGTACTTCCCCTAATGAGTAATTATTTCTTATAATAGAAGTGAAAATTGACCTCCAAATTATGAATTTGCTAATTTTCTTTTCTCATGTAGATAATTAGCCACTCTTCAATTTTTAGCCATAACATGAGCATTGAATTTTGTAGTATATTTTTAACAGGGCTAAAATTTAACAGGGCTAATAATTTTCCCTGAACTAGCATTTGGAATAGTTCAGAGGTGAAATTAAGTCTTTAAATCTCACACACCCACTGTGTAAAATGACAGATTAAAAACTTAGTGAAATGACCCAAAACAGGAAATGATTAGTCCCCAAGAAAGTAGTGAAATAGCAGAAGTTCAGATGTTCTCTTGAATCCAATTCAGGGAACATATGCTTCCTTGATTCAGGGAACATATGCTTCCTTTTGTTTTGTTTTGAAAATATTTTGTAGCCCTGGTGTTCATTGTTTTTACTTTAAAGTTATTTGATGAGAGCTTTTAACCCCTAAATTATTTTTTCCCAGAGGTCATTCTCATATTCTCAAACTAATTTGCTGGTATAAATATATTTACATTTATATTTCGTTTTTGAAATGAGCTTCATTTTGGAAGCTTACTTTGGGTTTGGTAATCTCCAACACTAGATAATGCACACCGGGAGAATACTACTTTAATTAACTTAGTAATTCATTCAGCAGACGTTTACTGAGTCCCTTCTGTGTGCCAGGTATAGTGCTAGGGATGCGAGAAGAGTAAGATACGGCCCTTAGCAAGTTCACAGTCTAGCAGGGAAGCTGGCTGTGCCTCAGAGTGTGGTAAATACCATCATATCCACAAAGAGAACAGGAGAAAACTTACAGTTCTTCGAGGGCGTGGCTCTCAGAAAGGGTGCCATTTGAGCTGGTCTTTATAACATGGGTTTCAACAGGAAAATAAGGGGAGTATGGGGCTTTATCACTAAAAGCTAGCTGTTTCTATTATAAAGTCCTTTGTCATAGTATGCTGCTCTGCACTTTGCCTCTGCCATCAAGCAACTGTGGCGTGGAGTAAGCAGGTGCCCAGACAGCAGGGGCTTGTGGCGGGTGGTTATTCCCGCCTTTAACTTAGCACTGCTTCAGAATGTTCTTGTCTCTCTTACCGGTGGAGGCAGCATGGGCTCTAGATTCAGATAGACCTTGGTTGGAAGTACCAGCTCTGCTGCTCACATAGCCGCTTATTAAAAGTGTATGTGTGTGTGGCCTTAGTCACTTTCTAAAGCTCAGTTTCTCCAGGTATCAAATGGGGATAAAACCTGTCTGACAAGATTATTGTAGTGATTAAACCGTAGATAATCCATGAAAAACACTTAACACAGTATTCTCTCCAGTTTGGTTTCACAATATCAGCCTGTTGTCCAGGTGTGTCTCCTGGATAGTAGTCAGGAGCTTTCAGGAGCCTGGACTGGATGTAGACATGGGTCAGAGGTAGCTTGTGGACTGCAAAGCTTGACATGGAAAATTCGTTAGAAAGATGACACCCGGAGTGAGGCTGAAATCAAGAGTCAGACAGTTCAACTGAGACACCAGGCTAAACTAGAGGTGCCAGCACTGAGCAAGGGAGATGAGAAGAGAGGGTGGAGGGTCGACCTAGAGAGGTTCCCAGAGATGCCAAAGCACAGTCCCTGGGGCTCTTTGTCCAGGCTTTTCCCTTAGGTGGGGCAGAAATGGCTCCAGGCCACGTCATGCACCTGTTATCTCTCTCTGTCTAGGCTAATGTTAAAATAAACTCTCCCTGTGATTTGTTACAAGTAAAACCAAGTGAACAGAGCAAGTGCTGTTCCCGCCCTGTCTGCAGCCTCTTCCCTCTCCTCCTTCGTGCTCTAGCAGGATTAATTTACTGGTACTTCTTAAGCATACCATTTTCTTGCATGCCTTAGCATACTGTGGGAAATAGAGCCCAGTGGAATCTATGGGAAGTGTTGAGTCTCTGGCTCTTTTTTGTTAGGCCCAGGAATGCTGATAAACTATCTCAAGGCCAATGAGAAATTCGATTATCTCTTTAAGTTCATTGCATTTTCTCCAAAGTTCTCTCTGAGCCCTCCAGGGAAGGGAGAAAGGAAGGCCGTAGTGAAAACGTGATAACAGTTCAGGGCCTGGCGGGTCGTCTCTGCTCCTGCCGTGTCCTCAGACTCTTTCCTCCAGCAGTTGCCGAGGGACCTGGAAGATGGCATGGGAAGCCTGTGTGGTGCACTGAGCCCCTGGTGTGTCCTGGGTACTGGACACTGCCTATAAAACAGACATGAGCAGACAGAATGGACGTTTGAACTTACCGCACCCAGTCTCTAATTATCAGAGTTGAAGTCACTACTCCACAAACTGTCTGTGTGAAGGACCAGTTCCCACCCCCTCCCATCCATTGCAGACCGGTACTTTTGTAAAATATAATAATATTGTCATGGCGGTATCAAATGGCTGTAATAGTTCCCAAACACGCCCACTCTCTGTACTTAACCTTATTGTGAACCGCTGTGGTTTGGGTGATGTGACCTTGATATGGTCTGTATGAGATATGAAAGTTCTCATAAAAAGCTTTTATGTGAGAAAATTACACAGTTATCTAAAATAACTAATTATTAAAACAAAACCAAAAACCTTATTTGGTTTTGCTACTTTGGCATTTTGTAAGAACAGATTGCAATGTGAGAATGGTGGTATGTAGCAGCCCTGCCCCAGGTCCATGATATTGTTACTTCTGCTGTCTGGCGTATGCCCGTTCATATTTGGGACACTCCACAGGCTTCACTTGTCTAGCCTTGCTACAACTCACCCCAACCATGTTCCCTACCCCTCAGCATTATTTCTGTCTGGATGCCATCTACGTATTTAGTATGTACTCATGCTGCTGTTACTATTACACATCATTTGATATTGTGGTTGGTTGTTCACATGTCTCTTTCCTGCTACTCAACTGTGAGCATCATAATTAATGAACTGACAGAAAAGGACATTTCTGGATGAAGTCAAAGGAAAAATAGAATGTGAAGTGAGATAGTGGGGCTACTAGAAGGATGGGAAAGATTTGGCCAGATGTGTATAATGGGGTTTAAGATGCCTGAGGTAAGGACTGGCATTTATGCAGTTATAGGGTAAGACTGCTCAAGTGGATGTTGGATGAAGTTTTATTGGAGTCAAGGAAGCAAAAAAATTTGAGGGTGGGCTTGGACATTGAAGTCTTGTGGATGATGGCAAAACTGGAGTGCAAAGAAAGCTGAGAAGAGGTGCCTGAGTGCCGTGGATCTTAGAGGAGCACTGGCGCTTGTGTGGGACACCAAGTAGTGGTCTGGATGCCAGCGTGGGGAGCCATGAGGGTCCCTCCCTGTCTTTCGGATCCCACTGTGCGCAGGGAGTGGGACCTTCTAAGAGAAGTGGTGTTCTTGGAGAAGAACTAGGTTTCAGCTAAGGCGGAGAAATGTCAGAAATGTTTTATAAAAGCACTTGAGGGTGAGGGAAAAGTGTTGGAAAGGAGGGTAGGAGTGGATGGGAGGAATCCACAGGTCAGCGATTCAATTGAGCAAATATTTATGGAGCAGTTACCATTGCCAGGCTCTGGGCTGGGCATTGGGTACAGCAACAGCAAACCCTCCCTGCCCTCGACGTACTCACATCATGGGGAAGCTTAAAGGAGTGTGGAGATGAACTTGGGGAAAAGGTGGTTGTCTGGAGGATTTTGCACCTTGTGGATGACCAAGGATGACAGCAGAGAAGGCATAGTTGGATCGAGCGTCTTTAGGTTCTGATTTGTTCACTATGAATGCTTGTTTAACTAAACTTTCTTGAAGTCTAACTCTATCAGGTTCCCAATGAGAGCACTTTAACTTTCTGATATTTACCTTAATTACAGAAGGCAGTATGGTGTAGAAAAGGGCTTCGATTTGAGGCCATTCTTTCATTTATTTTTCAAATATTCAGCAAAGGCCTACAGTCTCTTTGGCACTGGGCTGGGCCTGAGACAGACAGACATGGTTTAGGATCTTAGTTGCATCATTTATTAGCTAATGACCTTGGGTAACTTAAACTATCTTCTGTAAAACCGGGTTATTATAATTCATGAAGAGAATGTAGGCAAAGCTTTTTTCTTAGGGTAGTGCTTGACACATAGTGAGTGCTAAACTGTTATGTATCATTGGGCTCAATTTGTCAAATTTTAATCTAATAAAAATGCCATAATAGTATCTCTGTTATTTCCTCTTACACCTTATCCCGCTTAATTTTAATTGACCAAATTACATAATGCAGCTCCCCGCCCCCGCCCCCCAACCCCGGCTTGTAATCGGATTGAACCAGCTGCTTCTTGGAGCTGATTACTGGAGAATGTTCCTGTCATTGGGGTCTGAGTTTCTGAGAACCCAACAGTGTATTTTATACTAGCTAATCATTTAATCATGTTTTCTGATTTTTTAAAATTAATGATAAAACTGAAAACCAGAAAGTGTATCCAGGTCTCCTCTCTTTTTCCCCAGTAACAAGCAGGGTTGCCTGCGCCAGCATTGCCACCTTCTTTTCCTATGGTCTTGAGTTACTAAAACCAGAGAACATTGATTTTGTTGTTGTTTTACATAAGGCAGTATAATCAAACTGCTAAAAAATTAAAATGTAGATTAATGGCATATTATTGGCAGAATGGTAGAAAAGAGGAGCCTTTCATTTGAAAGACTAAACAGCTTGAATAACTGTATTGTTATACCTACTTCAAGGAATTATGAATATGATCGTTTGTATTGACCTCTATCAAAAAAGGTGGAACTGACCCTCTCCTTAGATATTTTAAAAAAGAATTCCAAATTATAGCTCCCGTTTAAAAACAGATGTAGATAGGTTAGTATGTTCATTGCATAATATAAAGTAATAGGGTACAGATGCAGAGTGTTCCAGAAAGTGTACACGGCTTTTATGCTGTGAGGTCATTTTCAGAGCTGAGTTTCAGCAGGTTGCTGAGTGGTGATCTGCAGTAGAAACTGAAAACTTCAACTTCTCATATCTACTCTTGTGGCTTTCTAAAAATAAACTGCTACTTTCCAAGTTACCTTTTTATTTGATATTTTCACTTTATTTGCATTTTGTGGCCCTATTAGTGTTGCTTTTCTTCAGTGCATTTATATGAAGGGGACGATTTAATCTATTTTAAATACATTTCTTAGATTTGAGAGCTGTTCTTGGAATTAGAATAATGAAAAGGCTTATAATCCAGAATTTTATATATATATATATATATATATATATATTATTTTTTTTTGCTGAGGAAGATTAGCCCTGAGCTAACATCTGTTGCCAGTCTTCCTCATTTTTTTCTTGAGGAAGATTAGCCCTGAGCTAACATCTCTGCCAGTCTTCCTCTACTTTTTTTTTTATATGTGGGTCGCCACCACAGTGTGACTGACGAGTGGTGTGGGTCCATGCCTGAGATCCAAACCCTCGAACCAGGGCCGCTAAAGTGGAATGTGCGCCAAACTTAACCACTACACCATGGGGCTGGCCCCCAGAATTATATTTTATTGATTAAAAAATAAATATTTCTGTTGTATCACATAGGCAACTAAATTAAAAGTTAAAAGAAATTAAAATTTTTCTTTAGTTAAATCATCCTTTTAGAAGGAATTCTTGATATTCAACTACATAGCAGTGGGACCAACATCTCTTGGATGCTTGTTGTAGCTACAGGAGAGTCACACTGTGTGTCTCATCCCAGACAGAGATTCTGAAGCAGAGATCATTATACGTTTTGAAGGCAGCCTGTGAGTCCTATTAGAAGATAAACGGAGGCATATTAAAAATTTTAAGAGTTTATTTGAGCAAAAATAGATTCGAATCAGGCAGTATCTAATCTAGCAGATAGAAAGGAGCTCTGAGGAGCTGTACAAAATGAAAGACTTTTATTAGCAGAAGGGAGCAGGAACACGGAAGCTACACTAGGCAAAAAAGTCAGTTGGTTATTACAAGGTTCTTTTCCTATAGGGGATGGCAGGGCTCTATCAGACAGATGACCTAACTAGGGCAGCACAGGTGATTCCTGCTTAACTGGTTTAAGATTTTCTTTCTGGGAAAGCCAAAACTGTAAGTAAGTCTCGGTTTGGTGACGTGGGGCTTAGCATAAGCAACTCTATTTTGGGCCTGTTGTCTTGTTTTTAACAGTCCCAAGTGTTTTTCACGAATTTCTCATTCCCTAAATTTTTTCCTTCGCTTTTATCAAAGAATAAATTTCTCTAACAAAGGATGGATCTCAAAAGTTTGAATAAGGATCAGTTATTTTGGTTATGAACCTTAGTAGTCTAATTTGTGAAAGTAGATGATGATGATAATACTAAAATGTACGCTGAGTTGACTGCATGCCAGGCACCGTTTCTCAACTTGGCTTTCCCCATGGTAACCCACGAGAATCACTACTACCATCTTTGAGGGAGGTTTTCCTATCATCTCCATTTTACAGTTGTAGAACCCGAGGCACAAAGAGTTTAACATGCCCAAAGTCATGTTCTTTTTATTTTTTAGTATTATTAATTTATTCTTTAAAATTGACTCAAAACTAGTTTTTAATTGTTTTATTAAATGGGAGTTATGGGCTAGCAGATATAAAATGATGTGGATACTTTGTAGCCAAATCATGCAGTTGTTTGTGAGGATTCTGCAGGAAATAAATCAAATGACTTCTAGCTCTTTTTCCCTGTTATAATTTTCTTCCTGAATTTTGAAATGATATTAAATATTTTATACACTAAATTCCAACAAAGTGGAGAAAAAGCAAAGGTTTACAGTAATTTATAGTACCTGCATTGTTTATGTGTTTATGTGTTTATACATACTCATAGATGAGGCATTTAGATTATTATTGTTTAACAACACCCAAGGTATTCTTTATGTTTTAATTAGTTCATCGTTCAAATTTTCTGTGCCCAAAATTACAAAAAAGTTTACATTCTTACGCTTTTAGCAGTCAATTTGTGTGATTCAGATTGTTTTTTTCTTTTTTCTTCTTTCCTTTCTTTTTTAAGTATCAGAAAAGGTTTATTAGAGAATTCTCATCCTGAGCCCATGCAGCATGTGTTGATACAGTGCTTCCAACTTAAAACCGACTGGAGGAAACACGGTCTTTTCTAAAGTGCTCCTTGTACAAAATATATAAAAACCAATTTCTGGTGTGACTTTTGCTCTACCTCTGCCCCTTGACATCCCAATTCAGATTAATTTTGATCTAAATTTAAGTGTTATCCCCTTCCCTTTTCAGCTAGAAGTCTGAACATACTATGTTGCCACCCAAATTAATGGATAAGCATCTAGAAATATTGTAAACCATCATACTATTTGCTTATACATGGAATTAACTACATTTCTAGAAATGATTTGCTTGCAGTTTAGTGAGGTTTATTATTTCTCTTTGTTTCTCCCTGGATAGGAGGGAAAAACGCTTAATGTTGGGAAAAATCAATTTAATTTCTCTTTCAATGACTGACATCTATATACTTTTCAGATGTCTGCAGATCAAACAAGATTAATGATGCAGATATCCCTAAGGAAGATGCTAAGAACTGAATAAGTCACGTTTGCCTGGTTTGCAGAATTGTGTTGTTAACTACTCTCCTCCTTTGCAATTATAGATCCTATAAAAAATACAGAGATCTAGTTATGTCTGTTTGTATAGACTAGAAACCAATGAGACTGGCACTCTGAGGGGTCTAAAAGCATGTGTGAGATGCTCCATGGTGATTCCAAAGAAGAGGGTGAGATGAGAAGGACCAAGGGAGGGGGTGTGGATGGAGAGAGGGGAGAGAGGTGATGGTTGCCTAATTTTCTCCATTTTAATTTGAGATCATTTCTAGCTCTCCCCTATCTTCAGCAACAGTAAGTCAGGATCTTTTTTTTTTTTTTTTTTGACCTTTCTAATGGTGAGGTCATGTTTTCCACTATATATTAAGATCAGCTATTAAAATTTTTCTAAAATGGGGGCCGGCCTGGGGGCGTAGTGGTTAAGTGCTCACACTCTGCTTTGGCGGCGGCCCGGGGTTTGCAGGTTTGGATCCTGGGTGCAGACCATCCCACTCCTTATCAAGCCATGCTGTGGCGGCATCCTGGATAAAGTAGAGGAAGATGGCCATAGATGTTAGCCCAGGGCTGATCTTCCTCACACACACAAAAATTTTTTTTCTAAAATGGAATCTTTGTGAATCAATATCCATGTTTTTTATAGTTGTGATCAGTGTGTACATATACCTTTTATGTCATTTGGAGATTTTTTATTATAACATTGATACATGCTCATGGTAAGAAAGTCAAATAGTACAAAAGGGTGTAAAATGAAAACTAAAGGTGCTTGTGTCTCCCATTGTTCCCAATCCTGGTCCTGGAAATAACCACAGTTAATGGTTTCTTAAGTACTTGCCTGGGCATTTTTATGCATGTACGTATTTAGTGAGAATTAAAATTATATCCAACTTTGCACATTGCCTTTTCACTTAACAGTATATTGTGTATTACTTTTCATGTCCTTATATCTAGATGTACGTCATTCCTATTTTAATGACTGAATAGTATGGGTATTTAAATTTTAGGTACATGTATCTTTGTGTAATTGTGCAAGTACATCTATGGGATATATTTCTAGAAGTGGAATTGCTTAGTCAAAGATACGAAGATGTGAAATTTGTATAGGCATTGTCAAATTGCCCTCTAAAATAGTATACTAGTTTATGTATTCATCTTACGTTTAACTTAGTGTAAAACACTGAATATTACAGAATTTTTAAATGTTTATCAGTTCAATAGGTCACTTAGGTTTTAGTTGGCATTTTTTTATTCATGAGTGAGGCTTAGCATCTTTTCATTATTGTTGACTATTTGTATTTATTTTTTCTGAGAACTGCCTGTTCAATTTTTTTTTCTCTTACTGATTTGTTAAGTGTTTGAGCTCTGAGATCAGATGGCTTTGGGTCCAGATTTAGCTTTGTTACTTATTAGTTCTTTGACCTTGAGAGCGTTATTTGGTGTCTTTGAACTTCAGTTCGTTATCCATAAAATGTGGCGGTAAGAGTACCTAACTCGTGGGGTACTGTTAATTGGTTAATGAGATAATCAACGTAAAATACTTAACACATTTCCTAAAATATAGCAAGAATATATGTTTGCTAGTAGCATTACTAATACTACTGAGATTTTTTAAAAAATTAAGAATAGAATTTGTAATACTATGCCTTCATAGCATCTGTATGATCATTTGGTTTTTCTTTTAATGGAATAATATGGTAGGTTGTATTAGTAGATTTTCTAATATTGAATTGTCTTTATATTCCTAGAATGAACTGTGCTTGGTAATTACATTAATTGTTAGTCATATTATATGACTAACATTTACCAACTATTTAGTACAAATCAAAACACATTTTTTAACACAGAATCAAGCTCTGAATTTTAGGTATATTTCAGGGAACATTGTTGAATGTGCTTTCCTGTTGTAGGTGCATAATTAGGGATCAGAGCTAGGAATTATCTATTTAGAAACTGTTGGTTGAAATACCTCCTGACCCCAACAAGAGACACTTACTATGATTCAGATGTACTAGTCAGTATATATAACAAGCAGCCATTGTTCCATCCAACTATGGAGCAAGAAATGGCGTAGGGAAAGACATTTTGTTTCTGCCTCGTATTTTCATGTGTATTGGGATTATATGTATTTCATGGCTTTTAAAATAATAATCACAGTGTAGTTTTGTAGTTTTGTAAACTGCAATAAAACTTTTTCATACATAGGAAAATATTTATGTTCTAATTTGTACCTTTTTTTTTTTTTTTTTTTTTTTTGTGAGGAGATCAGCCCTGAGCTAACATCCGCCAATCCTCCTCTTTTTTTGCTGAGGAAGACGGCCCTGGGCTAACATCTGTGCCTATCTTCCTCCACTTTATATGGGACGCCGCCACAGCATGGCTTACCAAGCAGTGCGTCGGTGCGCGCCCGGGATCCGAACCAGCGAACCCCAGGCCGCCGCAGCGGAGCGCGCGCACTTAACCGCTTGCGCCACCGGGCCGGCCCCCTCTAATTTGTACCTTTTAAGGGCATTTGCAGCTCTAAAATAGTATGTTATATTGTTTCGATGACACAAATCCTATTACTTAAGATTAATTTTAGATTGGGACTTTAGCAGAGAAATGAAATAAATATATAAAGAGCATTTGTGCAAACCACTTCTCGTGATTTTCCTTCCTAAAATCATTTTCATCCGTCAAATTTTCATTTTCATCCAACTTCTTTCTTCCTTCTTCCTTTTTAACTTCAGAAGTACTAAGGGCATTAGAAGTGTGATATGCATGGGATAAAGATATTTTATATTGAAAAAGTAAGAATTTGGGTTCCATGGGTCCATTCTGTATACAAACTTGTATATAATTAGAACCTGGAATTCCAATGACAAACACTTTGAACTATCATAATAGCTACCATTTATTGAAGGCTTTCTGTGAGCTAGGAACTGTTCTGAGTGCTTTAAAAATGAATGTATTAATTCATTTTATTCTTAAAGAAACTCTATACAACAGGTACTATTGTTGTTCTAGTATTACAGGTAGAGAAACTGATACACAGAGATTAAGTCCTTGCCCAAGGTAACAGGGACAGAGTGGCAGAGACAAGATTCAAATTCAGGCATTCTGTCTGCAAACCGTGTGCTCTTTTAAATACTTCTGTTGACAAGAGGAAACTACTATCATTCAATGACTATTTATTGAGTGTCTCCAGTACTGGAAATTCTTAATTGTTGTAGATCTGGAGCAGTGCTGTGGTGAGCAAGACACATAAGCTCCCTACTGTCATGAAGAGTACATTCTTGTGGAAACAAAATAAAGACATGAACTTCATAGTTTATGAAGGTTCTTCATGGGTACAACAGGTTGTGTTTTAGAAAGGTATTTTAGAGTAATGATGAATGTTGTTCACCTTTTCTCTCTCTGTCTGGTTGGTTCATGAATTCCCTCTCTTCGCTGTCCATGATATGCTGTTTTCCTGCAGACCCGGGAGACTGGGCAGTGTAGGGGGTTGGCGTCTGAAGACCTGGTAAGGAGCGCAGCACTCTGTCATAAACTGGCTGTGTGTGAGCCCTGAGCTTTAGTGTCTTCATTGATAATCCAGGCATTGAGCCCCCTCCCCCTGAGGTGGTGGTTGGGATTAAATGAGCACAGCTCCCACAGTGCTGGACATAGAAGGGGCTGACTGACTATTAGTTTCCTCCCTTCTATACATTTTCCAGTCTTAATAATTTTCAGTGAAAGATGTAAATGCAGGTAGAGGGGCTAAATTGAGTTCCCTGTAAATGACGTTTAGCTTTTTTCTTACCAGAATGCCAAATTTGTTGTAACTCAAATAATTTTTATTTGAAATCATCATTTAGGCAAATATTGAAGAAAGTTGATGCTTGCAGCATAACTGAAAATTAATATTTGTAAAAATATCTTCTTGAAAGAGTTAAATACAAAAAATGCATCAGAACAGTTTTCTCAAAATTTCTCTATATAACATTGGTATATTACATTTCTGTGCTAGAATTTACTTCTGTATTCTGTACCATAAGAATAGTATATCTTATTTTCATGTTACTTTAAAAATGATATTGCTTCTTATTTGCTTATACTTATTAAAACCCACGTTTCTTTCATTAGAAACATTTGTTTCTGGTGTTCAGTAACTCAGTGTAATGTGATAATCAGATTTTATTGTACTGTAGTGAGCTCTTGATAGAAACCATATCTGTTAATTAAATTATTAATGTGTACACTTAATACCCTTGGCCCTTGTCTCCAGTCTATCACTGGATTAGTGCTGACTTTCACTGTTGCTTTTCCTTACTTTCTTTTTCTCTTGCCGCCATTCCACTTAGCACACACACAGGTTGCTGTAGCAAGGCTGGGTGGTCTCTCTTGATTTAGTCTTCCTCTTCTTTTCTAGTTCATCTGGCACGTCTCTGTCATAGTATCCTACATATCACCCGTGATAAAGTCTAAACATTTTAAATTGACGTTCAACTCAAGGCCCTCAAGAACCTATGCTCAATTCCTCTGTAACTCTATTTTCCATTACCCCTAACACAAACCCTCCCATCCACCTAGGCTGTGGCTGCCTACTGTATTCTCAACATTCTTTGATTTAAAACAGGTTGTATAATCCTCTCATCAACTTTTTGATTAAGGTACCATTATTATCCCCATTTTAGGGACAAGCAAACTGAGGCCCAGAGAAATTAAACAATGTGTCCAAATTCCCTCAGCTTGTCTGGAGTGCAGTCGGAGTTTGAACCCAGCAAGTTTCCCTCTGGATGTGTGCTCTTCAGCACAGACTTTCTTCGGGGCTAAAGTCCCACCCAGGTGTTATCCTGAGTGAGAATCTATGGGGTGACTCTTTCAGTGAGTGAAATGTGACACTTATTTACAAGGGGGAGAATGCCTCTCCCAGGAGGTGACATTTCAGCTAAGATCTAGGAAGAACAGGGTGGTGGGGCTTGGTGGGGGAGGATTCCAGGGGAATTGCGTGTGCAAAGGCCTGGAGTTTACTCATTCACAGGCATATATGAATGTTTGTCTATTCTACTTCACCGTATGTCTTTTGATAGCTTAAGCCAAGTATATCAATCTGTTTTTCAAGATTTACTCCTCATGTGATTCCTATACAGCTGGCATTTATTTATTTAATCACAGCAACTCCGTGAGGTAAGTCTTCATAGCCACATTTTACAGATGAGAAAAATTGAGATTCATAATGCTTAGTAATGTACAAAGGTCACACAATTAATAAGTGGTAGGAAAAAATGACAGAGCTGGGATATGTCTCCGTCTGTTTGAATTCTGTGCTCTTTCCCCATCGTGTATATCAGTCACTCTCTGTATAACCACAGATAATAATTTATACTCCTGCCTTAACAGATGAATTAATCTCTCTGACCATGTTGCAAGCTAGTAAAGTTCAGGGACACCCTATTTAGTACTTGCATTGTCATAAACACGAAGGACGGCTTTACAAATAAATAGTCAATAAATAAAAGTTGTTTCCATGTGTTAGTTTTGCTAAAGCCAGAGGCATTTTGCATATGATAAACAAAATTTTAATAGTTAAAAAATGAGTTGTTTGCAGGGTACATGTATCTTTTTCATGAAAATAATAAAGCTATTTAAAAAAATACCAGCCAGTGGTTCTGAAATACATGGAATATAAAAACTAAATTGAAGACCTAATGCCAACCTTATTTGTTCTGCAAGACAGCAAAGGTTTGGTGGCAGAGAATAATTTCAATTTCGCAGACTACCTTTATCATTTATGTTCTCTGACTAATATCATAGATAAATAATCATGAGTACTCCTGTCGGAACCACACTTGGCCTATAAGTTATGTATCATCCACCTTTGTTGTTAGAATTCCACTCAACAGTCTCTAGAGTTTAAACTTGTTATTTTGCAAATACCACTTCCTTATCAATGACTGCTCTATGGTTTTATTCTTAGTTCTTTTTGGTAATTGATTGGACTTTTACTATCTTGTTATCTCCGTTGTCCTGATCTTTTTGAACCAATGCTCCCCTTAGTTTCTGAGGTCTCCTTGGTTGTGAGAGACTGAAATGCACATTGAATTCAATCAAGTGAAAATGGAAAGTTGATTGAAATAGTAGTGGGGGCTGACAAAACCACCAAGCCACAGGGAGGGCAGGAATGCAGCTGGGCCTCAGGAACAACTGGAACCTGGGTTTTGAACCCTGTTAGGGATCTCTCCATGTCTTGCCTCTGATTCTGTCTCTTGCTGTAGGCTGTGATGGGGTTCAGGGCAGGCCGCCCCGAGATGTGCCACTCTGGTATGCAGATTACTTCAAGAGGAAGACAAAAAAGGCTCAGAAGAATCATGAAGAACATTTGACCTTCCTCCAAACTACCTAAAAGAACCTAAGATGAGAGGCCTGTCCCCAGGACAGGCCATCACCATAGATAACTCTGGGTATCGACAGACTGGAAGGGTCCTTGTTAAGCCCATTCTTATAACAGTTGTGTTTACCAAACATTTGTATTTGTAAGGGAAATCTCCATTTGTAAAGGTGTCTCCCTCTCTGTACTGGGAAGAGGGGAGGATGACCTCAACTCTAGAAACTTATCAGTGTGGAAGGCGAGGCCTTAAATCTACATAATAACCTTACTCTTGTTTACTGTGCTTTTCTGGTAATCTCCCATAACTGACCTTTCCACCCCCATCATCCTCTTTCGTCTTTACGTGAATCTGTTTAAGAAAAGAACCTCCGCCATTTTGTTGATATACTCAGTTTCCCCAGGTCTCGCCCATATATACATGTTATAAAGCTTTGTTGGATTTTCTCCTGCTATTCAGTCTCATGTCAATTTAATTTGTAGCCCAGCCATCAAGGACCCAGAGTGGGTAAAGGATAGTCTCGCCCCCTACAGTTGCTTCTCAATATGGTGGGGATATAACCACTGAAGCTCCACGCTTTACAGCAAGAGCCACCAGAAAGAGACTGACCTGACGTTCCCTGTGATTCAAGCCCACAAAAATCCCAGGAAGAGGTTCTAATTAATTAGCCCAGCCAGCCTGGATTGGTTTGGAAGTTGTCTCATTTGCCCATCTGGGGTCTGCTATGAGACGGCGCTCAGAAACCGTGACCTCACCTGGGACTAATTTTAGCTGATCCCATGATTATTAGAATCATATCTGCTGGCTGATTATTAGGTTAGACTGGCTGCCCTGAAGAAGCCTTCTGTCTGTCTTTGTCGAAGGCAGCTTCTCCGTTGTCCCTCTGAGCTTTCTTTCCAGCCTAAGGGGACATCTGCTGTGTACTAGCACATTTGCAAATCAGAGACAGTTGACAAGCCCTGAGCTCTGTATGAGGAAGTCACTTGTTTCACCACCTGCCTGTGTGACTGCAGGTGACCCACTTGGATGTGTCTTTTCCTGTTAAGAAGCATTACCGTTTTATGATAATATAATACTTTATACATAAATGACAATAAATAACAATGCCAGATAAATGTCGCTTCTATTCAAAAGAATGGAACTATTATCTTGCATATCAGTTCACCTAGCTACTAAAGGAAAAAGCTCCAAAGAAGAAGTAATACTTTATAAGACAGATATTTCAGAGATAAAGTGGGAGGCTAAAGGTCACTGTAATTTTCTTCCTACTAACTGTTTTTTGATGTTATTTTCTTCAGTACATTAAGAGCAGCCAATCCCCTGGTTCCCTCACATTATGCAAAAATATTGCATTTTAAAATCAGATTGGATGTTTTTTTTTTTTCCACTAGACTTCAAGGGTTTTTAATTTGTGAGAGAACAGCTTTTTTTGTGCAAAAATGTTTGTTTTGGAATGTTTATACTCTGATAACTGTAGAAGAGACGATTTCATATCTGGGTGGTTGTGCTATAACTTAGTTAAATTTAAAAATTAAATTTATCTTTAAGTCGCTATCTGCGGGACACTCTTCTATGCATACTGTGAGATTGCTACAGATGAATAAGATTTAGCTTGTGCCGAAGTCCCTGGAAGAGCTGACCACGTACCCGTATTGTCCTGCCAGATAGTTGTAGGACGGCACAGCAGAGCTGGGTCTGATTCCACTGTACACATTCTCCAAAGACCGTGAGCACAAAGGAATGGGTAGGCTTTCCCCTCAGTGAGTGTGTGCCCTCAGTGGGTGAGGGGAGATGTGAATCTACCTTTCCTGCTGGCTTGCTCAGTTTCTGCATGCCTCTCAGAGTATGAGCATTTCTAGGGTTTAAAGGTATCCATTCTCCACACAATGTGGCTTCTAAATGTAAGCGTGCAACAACTTCTAGGGCTCAACAGAAGAAAAATCAATTGTGTTAAGCTGGAGGGGAAACCCATTGTTGGGGACTTATTGTGGGACCATATGACCATCTTCAGCAATGGCTTCCTATGGGATTTTTGAGAATAACATTGACTATTGGAGATTTTTGCCTCATGTATTGTATTTAGAATTTAGCCCCACATAATATGTGATTCCACTGAAATAAAGACACAAATAAGGTGCGTTCTGTGTTTCTACATAGAAAGGAACATTTAATCCTAATTTGTGTGCTTGGGGAGAGTGTCAGGGAGGATGTGGCGTTTGTGCAGAGCTTGAGAGAAGAGGAGGATTTTGATAGGTGGGAATGGGGAGTGGCAGAGATAAATTTCCAGTTGAGCAAACCACGTGAAATAATATTGTGTTGAGGTAATAGTGAATAGTTTAGTAGTCATTACCTTGACCCCTTATAACAGCTGCTTAATTGCCCCAAGAGCTTATGGATCACATTTTCCTGTTTCTTTGCATGCCTTACAAGTTTGCTGAAAATTGGCATTTTAGATTATATTTTATAGCAATTCTGAGTTCTGGTTTTCTCCATCTCAAGGTTGTTGTTGCTAGGTTTTCTTTAGTAACTTTCCTGGGCTAAATCTATGGACTCTATCTCCACTATGATGTGTGACTGCTAATGTCTGCTTTTTTAAATTTTTCAATTAAAAAAAATTTTTAACCCGGGCTTTCCATTGTTAGCCCCTGTGTCTGCATGGCTTAGTGGTCAGTCTCATTGGTTAGAGGTTATATTTAAATGCCTTGAGCTGGTGGATCTGTATTTGAGTTGGGGAGCATGTTCAAGTTTCAGGTAACCTTTTTTCTCCCTCTGCAACCGCAAATCTGTTCTCTGAATCTATCAGTTCAGTTTTTGTTTTTTTTTTAAGATTCCACATGTAAGTGTGATCAGACCGTATTTGTCTTTCTCTGTCTGACTTATTTCACTTAGCATAATGGCCTCAAAGTCCATCTATGTTGTCACAAGTGGTAGGATTTCCTTCTTTTTATGGCTGAGTTGTATTTCATTGTATATAAATACCACATTTTCTTTATTCATTCATCCATCGATGGACCCTTAAGTTGCTTCTGTGCATTGGCTGTTGTAAATAATGCTGCAATGAAATGGGGGTGCAGGTATCTTTTCCAGACAGTGATTTCATTTTCTGCAGATGAATATGTAGAAGTGGAATTGCTAGATCATGTGGTAGTTCTATTTTGAATTTTTTGAGGAAACTTTATTCTGTTTTCCATAGTGGCTGCACTGATTTACTAACAGTGCACCAGTGGTTCCTTTTTCTTCGCATCCTTACCAACACTTCTCTCTTATCTTTTTGATAGTAGCTGTTCTAACAGGTGTGCGGTGATATCTCATTGTGGTTTTGATTTGAATTTCCATGGTGATTAGTGATGTTGAGCACCTTGTCATGTACCTGTTGGCCATCTTTATGTCTTCTTTGGAAAAATGTGTATTCAGATCCTCTGCCCATTTTTTTTTTTGTGTGAGGAAGATCAGCCCTGAGCTAACAGCCGTGCTAATCCTCCTCTTTTTGCTGAGGAAGACCGCCTCTGAGCTAACATCTATTGCCAATCCTCCTCCTTTTTTTTTCCCCCCAAAGCCCCAGTTGATAGTTGTATGTCGTAGTTGCACCTCTGCCCATTTTTTAATCGGATTGTGTGTTTTTGTTCTATTGAATTTTTTCAGGTAGTTTTAAAGTGTATCCCAACTTCTAATTGCCATCTTTGTCTTCTCTGCATGTGCTACAGCCTCATGGACAGCCAGAGATATGTGGATGGCGTGGGCCCTGTCCAGTTTCTCTTGCATGCCCGCACAGCCTTCCAGTGGGCCATGGATGGTTGGACAGCTTATGAAACCCTTCTGTGGCTGACTCATTTTTTTGTTTAATTTCTGGTTAGTCTGTTGGTCTGATGTTTGCCACAGCCAAGACCACAACCTTAGGCTAGGTAAGCTACTAGCCTTCCTGTTGGTCTGCCACTGTGATCGCCATTACCAACTGTGTTGCTGAGCATGGGTTTTTTTGTGCTCTACGCTTAATGGAGTTAGCCTCCTCCAGCAGCAAAGCTGTAGAACTACCTTGCTGACTATACTGAGGAGGGTACGGGGGGGTAGCGATCCCAGGCAGGAATGCCATAGACTCCTGTGAAATAATGGAAAAAATATATATTGGTCTCCGTCCCATTTCCTGGCACAGAGCTCTTGAAACCTTTGTGGTTTTCTAAGTAATAAGAGCACTAGGAGCATCTTTTGTTCTAATATTTGATTTTTGACCTTGGTTCCTGACACAGAGCTCCTAAATCCTTTGAAATTTCTTGGGTGATAGGAATGTCTTTTGTTCTAATGAGGAGACTTTTGGTGGGCTCGGGCATAGTTCAGGATGGGGGCTCGTCACCAGAAAGACCAAGCCGTGATGAGAAGCATGGAACTTTCAGCTCCACGCACCGTCCTCTGGAGAGGGGAAAGGGGCTGGAGATTGAGTTAATCATCATGCCTACGTGATGAAGCCTCCATATAAATCCCAAAAGTACAGGGTTCAGTGAACACATCTGCATGCTGTGATGGTGGCGCATCCCAGCTCCACAGGGACAGAAGCTCCTGCACTCGGGGCCCTTCTAGCCCTTGTCCTATGTATCTCTTCATCTGGGTGTTCATCTGAGTCATATCTTTTGTTATATAATAAACTGATAAACATGTTTCCCTGAGTTCTGTGAACTATTCTAACAAATGATCAAATCTAAGGAGGGCATCGTGGGAACCTCCATTGCATGGCCAAGTCAGACAGAAGTTGTGGGTAACCTGGGTACCTACTGCTTGCAATCGGCACCTGTAGTTGGGGGCAGTCTTGTGGGACTGACCCCTTAGCTTGTGGGATCTGACACTAACTCTAAGTAGATAGTGTCAGAACTGAATTGGATTGTAGGACACCCAGCTGGTATAGAAGGATTGGTCAGTGTGAGAATCAACTCACACGTGTGGTATCAGAGTGTTGTGAATGTGGTAGTAATGTGAGTAAAGGGAAAACACAGGAGTGTCTTTCCGATACACTCCCACTGTTCTAACTTGACGTTGGCTGGTTTTTCATGAATAAATGCTTTTCAGTTTGTTGTATGCCTTTAATTGATTTCCAGAGTTCTGAAATGTTTTTGTTTTGTTTTGTGTGTGAGAATTTTGTCTTGTTTTATCATTGCTTTTGCAGTGAGGATTTGCCACACTCCTCACTCTGCTGTACTGTATCTCTGAAGGTGCTTTTTAAGTATTCACAGTGTAGAGGAAGCCATATTATTATAAGATTGAGGTAGACATTGAGTCTAATATCAAATATAATGCTCCGAAATCCTCATTAGACCATTTTCAGCAACGCGCAAATGTAATTTCTATTACAGTACTGTCCTCCAGTACAAACGCATCCACTTACTGTCTGCTACTTAGTAGTTTTGGAGAATATCATTGAGGACTTAGGGATTAGTAGCAAACACATACATGGGCTTTGAAATATTAATGGTTATCAAAATATATTCTTCCCAGAGTTATTCTTTAGGCTCTTTTTATTATATCTATTTATCTTACTCTTGGTCATTTGTAAGTTTTTATACTTTCTCTTCAAGAGAATTTACTTGAAATAGACTGGAAAATACCCAGAAATTGAGTTCTTTGATTACATGCACTTGCCCTTTCTTGGATCTTGCACATTGTTAGTTTTCTTTCATTGTACTGAAGAAAGGAACGTTAGTAGCTCCAGGGGACCACTGTTCCATGTGAGAGGGAGTGAGGGCTTGTATGGTATTTCCTCTGTTCTCTGAATCCTGCAGGCTACTCATAGTGTATGAGTAGTGGTATTAGGTAGAGTGTTTGACCCTGTCCTGTTCTGGGATTCATCCTCACAGAAACATTCCATGTTGACATAATTCTTTTTATGAACCTATTGGATGCTTTGTCCTCTTAATTGTGCCATACTCCTTATAAGTGAGTTAATTATTAAAAGAGGTGGTGGATGCTTTATAGACTGAATGCATGCGTGTGGAGCATGTGATGGAAAGAAAATGGATTGGAAATAGTCCACATACTTCATAACTAAAATTATTAAATACTTTGGAACCCAGGTCTAGCATAAAAATTTGCCTACCACATGTATATGGGTTCTGACATAGTCAGTACCGTGTTTCTCTTTTCCGGCATTTTTGAAGAAAAATTCACACATTTTTTTTGACACAGATTACAGAATATTTTGGTTTCTGTAGCTTTAGTAATAGGAAAATAGCAAATGATGAGCAAATTCTCATTTGTTTGAAGCTCTCTATCGCTGCTCGTTTACATATCTTAGTGACACTGATCCAGTAGCGTCCTGAGCATGGTGGTTTATTTGTGAGATATGAATGATTCTTGATCATACAGTCGCTTAAAGAGGAGTGGTATACAGGTAGAGGAAAATTATTTTTAGAAACATAAAAATATAGAAAGGAATTGGTAAATTATGCAGTCTTATTCTAAATACCTCTCTTGTTAAAGGGCAACAAAAATGGTTTTGTAATGAATCAGGGCAGTTTAGTGAAATGTTTAATATATCTAAAATGCTTATAAGATAGTAGACTGTTTTATACTGGAAGGAACAGGAAAAAGTTTATAGAAGTTTTTTAGGATTGGTAATTATATGTCTGGTGATTTAGGAACCTACTCGAATAAAGATTTAAAACAGTTTTAAAGAGAACCAGAAGGTGGTTTATGAAGGACTGATTCTTAAAGCCCCACTGGGGAGAGGCAAAACAAACCAGATTAAGTGGAAACTGTGTTTCTATCATTTTACCAAGACAGCGTTATATAGTAAACTATCGTGGCTAAAATCTGCTGACGTGGACACTGCTGATTTGGGAATTAAATATTCGCTTAAGCGCTATTTAATGAACCTTGCCAACATTTCTGCAAGATAGCTACAGGATATATTTATATTGCTCTTTTCGTAGCTGAAATATAGACTGTAGCATGGTGGATTATAATAACTTAATATTTTGATGCAGGAAATAGTAAAATATTGTTATATATTAAATAACTAAATATTCAATTAATATTTAAAGGCAGTTTTAAGGAAATTGTAATGATTCTGTTCAGAGTTTATGAGCCTTACTCTGAAGATTTATAAGTCAAGATCTTTTTTTCTCTATTTGTAAGTAAACTGTGAGGTTGATTTCAATACTCCCTCCATTTCCCTTCTCAGCTCCTAACAGAGAGAGAGGGAGAGAAGAACCTTGGGTTTAGGGCTGTCAGATGGTTCCTTTGGACGTTAGGGCTCTTCACAGTATTCTGGCTTTCTCTCCTCTGAGCACATGATAAGATTACTCTTCCCTGTCTCCTTGAAGTTAGGAATGGCCATGTCACTTGTCCTCTGAAATG
Organism: Diceros bicornis minor; assembly: GCF_020826845.1. NCBI lineage: Eukaryota > Metazoa > Chordata > Mammalia > Perissodactyla > Rhinocerotidae > Diceros > Diceros bicornis. The sequence goes on along the minus strand of NC_080742.1, from coordinate 11,350,739 downwards.
TGATCCACCTTCTTGCTAGAAGCGACATGTATCACTTCCAGGCAGAAGCTTTAGGAGTGTAGGGAAGGAAAATCTCTCCTGTACCCTCTTTGGGTCTCTGGCTGGGCCTACGAATTAAACTGGCAAGATTAACAGGAGAAAAACATACAAATTTTATTGAATTTTTACATGTACGTGGGAGCCTTCACAAGAAATCGAAGAGCTAAAGAAGTGACCAGAGCAGGAAGCTTTTATACCTTTTAGACAACAGAACAAATTTGTGAGGAACTGACTAGGCAAAGGGGTTTGGGCTATAGGTTGTTAATGGAGAAGAAGTAACACGGTTTGTTTATACAGACTCCTCAGCCCTAAACCCCCTGTCTCTGGTGATGAAGATGCCTCCCTTCCTCCTGGGACAGGGAGGGTCCCTTTCATGTGGGAGAATACTCCTACTTTCAAGGAGGGAGGGCAAGGGGGGCTCAGAGGGACCTTTCTGCTTCTGCCATTTTCTCAAACTCCTTCAGCTTAATGTAGTCAATACACCAAGGTGCCATGTTTTGGGGTACTCTGTCTTGAACCCCATCAGGAGCCAGTGAGCACTTTGCTACTGTCTTGGGGACTGGTGACATTCCAAATGGTGGCAGCTCTGTCAGCCTGCAGCCCTCAGTAAAGACCACATGGAGCAGAGTACCCACTGTCCTGGGATGGGCATACAGTGTGAGCAAGAAGTAAACTTCTGTTATTTTAAGTCATAAAGATTTGGGGATGCTTGTTACTGCAGTGTAAACCAGCCTACCCTGACAGATGCAGTTTCCATAAGTCTAAGGATCAAAAGAAGATAATAGTTTTCTCACCACTTAAAATCACTGTTTGTTTCTTCAACCATTTTTGTTAACATTTACCGTGTGCCAGTCACTACTCTAAGTGCTAGAAATACAACAGTGAACAGAGCAGTCTTGGTCATCTTCTTCCCATTCTTCATTAACAATTCAGGGGACCTCTTTTCTTGCCAGGCCTTCCTCTGTCCTCTCAGCAGCTGCTCCCTCCATTCTCTTCTGTATTCCTTCAGCACTTTGTGCATACCTTCATCATGGCACTAATACTAATGTGATTATTTTATTTCTGTCTGGCTTTCTAGGCTGTGAGCGCCTAGAGAAAAAATAGTTTAAACAGAATTACATAGACAAAACAAGTTATACACTATTTATAACATATAATGCTAATATATATGCTTTGCATCGTTCTTTTACTCTTTGCATCATCTCCCACATTTCAAAAACTATTTTTTAGTGAAGAAGACTTTCTATGAGTCCTTTTGCTTGAATGTGACTTGGGATCAAAATGTGAGCTTCTGTATTTTGGACATGTTCTCCAAATGCCTTTGCTCTGTGAATTAAAATTGATGATTATCACTAATGTGTCAGAGCAGATATAGAGCAAATGACCTGGGCAGAAATGTGAATGAATGGGGGAAGAGGAAAGTCTGCTGACTTCTCATTGTACCTCTTCCCTTTACTTAGCTATAACTAGTGTATCCTCGTACTAGTGTTTCTCAATCTTATTTTTGTTATCACCTCTCCCCCAAGTCTTTTTAGACGTTTTCTTCCTAATTGCCCCCAATGAGTTTTTAAATACTGTATATCTGTTTATGTATTGTATGTATATCTGTGCTTTATACGAAGAAAAGAGTAAGGGTTTTTTTGCCCCCTCCCCCAGCTAATCTTCTTGTTTGAGATTGCATGCCTTAAACTAGTATTTGTAAAAAGTAACTTTTTTCCCTTTGTAGGAGGGCATTTCCACTTCAGTAAGCTAAGTTTAACCATATTGAATCAGAACTCTCTTGTCTAATACACCTGTGCTTTTATGATAGCTTTATTTTAAGCTGATTATCATTTAAATAAGTATGCTAAAATCTTAGTGCGTTGAGAACATTGGAAATGTAAATTTTATATATTTTACAGAAGTCAGTATTTTTCTAGGTTAAAGGCTTCGAAACCAGGTAGCCTTTCTGTTCAGGCTATATTTGCTTTTTATTCCCTCAACAAATATTTATTGAGGGTGTACTGTGTGCAAGGCTCTGGGCCAGGTGCTGGGGCCCAGTGGTTCGTGGAGTTCAGTCAGCTCCTTTATTCTTTGTTAGCTTTGTTAAAGCCAACAAGGGTTATGTAAACTTGTCCAATGTAGAGTTGTTTTGACTGTACTGATTTTTATACATTACCAGCAAAGTCTAGTGGGCATTTGGTGAAAAACCCTGGGGGTTGGTGTAACCCCTTGTTTGCGTGATAGGAAAGATACTTGGTCTTTGTCCAGGGTGCCTGGCACAGAGCTTCTAAAATCTTGAAATCTCCTGAGTGATAAGAGTTTCTTTGATGTGCTAATGAGGTGACTCTTGGGGCCGGCCCAGTGGCTTAGCGGTTGAGTGTGCATGCTCCGCTGCTGGCGGCCCAGGTTCGGATCCCGGGCGCGCACGGACACACTGCTTCTCCGGCCATGCTGAGGCCACGTCCCACATACAGCAACTAGAAGGATGTGCAGCTATAACATACAACTATCTACTGGGGCTTTAGGGGGAAAAAATAAATAAATAAAAATCTTTAATGAGGTGACTCTTGGCTGAGGGGCTCCTAGATAGCTTCAGGATGGGGGCTGGTGGCAAGAAAGACCAAACCTTTGTTAGAAGCTTGGAACTTTCAGGCCCCACCCCCAACCTCAGGGAAGGGGAAAGGAGCTGGAGATTGAGTTAATCACCAATGGCCAATGATTTAGTCTGTCATGCCTAGGTAATGAAACCTCCATAAAAACCCCTAAACGACAGAGTTCAGAGAGCTTCTGGGTTGGTGAACACATCGAGGTGCTGGAAGGATGGTGTACCCAGAGAGGGCATGGAGGCTGTGTGCCCCTGTCCTGGTATCTTGCCTGTGTATCTCTTCCATTTTCTGAGTTATATCCTTTATAATAAACCAGTAATAGTAAGGCAAGCATTTTCGTGAGTTCTGATAATAATTGTAGTGAATTATTGAACCTGAGGAGGGGGTCTTGGGAATCTCCAATTTATAGTTGGTTGGTCAGAAGAATGGGTAACCTGGGAGTTGCGATTGGCGTCTGAAATGGGGGCAGTCTTGTGGGACTGAGGCCTTTAACTTGTGGGATCTGACGCTGACTCCAGGTAGATAGTATCAGAATTGAATTGATCGATACCCAGTGGGTGTCAGAGAGTTGGAGAAGTGGTATTGGAAAAGACAACATGTATTTGGTGTCAGAAGGTAAAAAAACCACTTACCCCTTGTCTATCACATTATATATATATAATGAAAAGATTGAGGGCCAAGCCATAGAAGATGCAGTCAATATACTTCTCACTTTCCTGTTCTGTCCTACAAACCATGACAGGTGTCTGGCTACACCAATGCACATTACGCTGTCTGCAAGGTAAGAATCTACTTAAAATCTTGGGTCATTCTAGATGACTAATGTGTTATCCAAATACGTATATACACAATGTCGGGGGAAGAGGGGGAATCCCCCTCTGCCCTTTTCCTTAAGGTTCTTATGGCTGGCCAAATAATTAACAAGACAGGTTAGCAGGAGAAAATAATACCAAGTTTAATAACATGTATACATGGGAGAAACTCAGAAATGAGCAACTCGTCCCTCTGTCTAAGCTGCTTGCTTAAGTATTGCAGCTAAAGGCGAGGAACGTGTTGGGGGTGGGTAGTGGTCTGGGACTTCAGAGGGCAGGAAGACAGTTCTTTTCAGGGTCATCTATAGATAATGTGGTCAGGGAGAGACAGAGTTTTTGATAAAAGGGGCTTGGTGCCTTTCGTATTGTAACCTCTATCCTACATTATCTTTACAGCCATCATGATAGAAGATCTGTTCCAGGAAGGAGTCACCATGTCAAATTCTTTAGGCAGTTAGTGGGGGAGGTCAAATGTCCCTCAGAGAAAACAATCAAAGTAAAGAGATATATTTCAGGGTGGCCAAATCTTGATCTCCCACAGTCCCGCCTTTGAAACTAAAAGTTTCACAGTCCTTTTGAAACTTAAAGAAGTTTCATAGTCCAGAAGCTGAGTTGGTAGATTGTTTCATCTCACTGAACACATTTCTTAGTCCTGATAGTAGATCAGTTCAATTAAGTTCCTTTTGGAAGGTGCTGATGCAGGTGGGCTCTCAAGGTTTCGCCTATATTATGGAAGCAAGCAATCAAGTATTTAATAGAAGCATTTCTGTGTAAACGAAAGAAAAACAAGGTTAGTGGTTGGAGCAAGTTATAAAGCAGTTTCTGAGTTAGAGGACAGCCAGTGAAGGTTTTAGATGTCAGCGTGAAAGCATCTTTTACAGTTTAAAATGTCTCTGATGGTGTTGTCAGGTCATCTCTCAAGTTTATATCAAGTCCATCAGCTTCAGTTTGTAAGGCTTCAGGAAAAAGGGCAGGTTCAGTTTTCAGTGATTTGAAATGAAAATGATGGAAAAAATCAAAAACGTTAGTTTGGACATCTGTAGCCAGATATTTCAGGAGACTAGAAGAAATCAGGATCCAGTCCCGTCAACAGATATAAAACAAACACCTCAAAAGACAGACACAACTAGGATCTAATATCCGCAAATGTATACTATAGTTTTTACTGAAATATAATTTTTCTTTCTAAAATCACCCTCATTTTTATCAAAGATAGCCAAATGAAAACTAACTAGTTTGCAAAATAAGTCTAGTTCCAATAGAGTTGGCCCAATTATTTACATAAGTACAGCAAGAATAGCAATTGATCACATAGGCTCTTTTAAATCTGTTTTGCTGGAACTTTTTATAAGGAATCTCACATTGAACTTCAAAGGCCTCTCGAGGCCAGGAAAGCCAAGCCAAGGATTTTGTCATCAGACTTTGCCTGTAATACCTACAGATTTGGGTGAATTCCTCTCTTCCGAGGTTCCCCCAAAATATTTCGAGGTTCCTTGTGCCTGCCAGATAAGTGACATTCTTTACTTATCCTGGTAAGTGCTACTTGGAACATAAGGTACCAGGCCAATATTTCCACGTGGCTTTATTCCGTAAAGTCCAATCTTCATTCCTCAAAAGCTGTATGGTTATATCGCAAATATGATGTTCCAGTCACAGCCTTGGTAATATAACCAGTGTTTCCAATTGTGTCGTGTTATAAGGAGAACAGATTCTTATTGAACTTATGCAGATAACTATATTGCCATGAAAACAACAATACTCACTTACTAAGAGTTTCCAAATTCGAGGGATCACATAGAGAGAAAAAGATAAATATTTCAATTTTACTTACAAAAATATCATTTACCAAATTGTTATAAGTCATAGCTAGCTCAGGAGAAAAGAGAAAAAGTTTTCCTTAAATCTGAAAAAACAAGACATTAAAAATTCAGCAATACTTCAAATGAAAAATCATAAAAATTATAATCATCTTTATCAGTTCGTTTAGTCCTGTATAATCCATTCTTGATCCCAATCTTTTTGTTAGCAGCTTCATGAAGTTATCAGTCTCTCCATCAGATTTTCATAATTTCTTACCCAGTTCAATTTTATGATCAGTAAGTTTATCAGAAACCTGTGTTCGTGTAAATGTCAGAGTCCTTTTTATGAATTTTTTTGAAGTTGAAACATTTTGCAAAAGCATTAGAGCAAAGAAATAAGTCTGTAAACAACAAGACCTCAAAATGGCAATTGACAGAGAAATTTGGTTAATTTTTTGACATACAACACTTTAAAATAATAATAACCAGAATTATGACTGATAACCAGGACAAATCAGAATTTCAGTAATGTTAGACAATTTTAAAACACCTATATCAATAACATTTACCCACATAATACCACCTAAGCAGGCTGATCATCACTTGTCTGACAATGCTTTCCATGTAATTTAACATACTGAATAAGCCTAATAAGTTTAGTATCTTTCTCCTTATAGGAAGAGAGCAAATTTCTTTGAGAAGTTCCAGGGCCCTTTGAAAATTCTCAAAGAAAAAAAGTAAAAAAAAGACTTTATTTAAGATATGAATTTTGGGGAGCTTGTCAAAAATATAAACGGTCAAAGCAAACAGAGCATTAACAGTCCAAAAAGCCTTAATAGAGAGATTTCAGTCTTTTGAACACAGGAAATTATTTTAACAGGTTTTTTTTTAGGTAGACTTACTCAAAGGTAAAGAAAAATCTTTTATAACCTCTTTATCAAGTTCAAGAAAATTATCTTTTTAAGAGAAATAAGACCAAATTATAATTTTGCACCAGCTTACTTCTGATATTAAAACTCATTTACTTAATTAAATTTATTTTAATCTTAGCCAACTTGACCATGCAAAAACTCCTTTTCCAGAATTCCTCTTCTACAAACCTATAACTTTCCTTGTACACAGACATGTTTTTCTTAATTTTTTTAGTAGCTTCAATCATATATACTAATTAGGAATTTTAACCCTTAGAAACCTTAATTTGTAAGTAAAAACTAAGTAAACAATTATAAACTTTCTTTTACATTAGTATCTTGTGGCTTGGAAAATTTATAAACACTTCATAATTTCTAGAAATATGTTACTTTATAGTACAATCTTTTAATAAAACACATGTTTACCAATAGATCCAAAACACCTTTTAGTTTTCCTGTAATGAAAAGCCAAAAGTAGACAAATGTACATTTAGCAATCAATGTCTAATATCTTATCTTATTTGAAAATGATGATACTCAGAGAATTTTTATCATAAATTTAGCAAAACTCTAAAGTTTTAAGTCACCAAAAAGAGTTTGGAAGCTGTAACCACCATAACACATAATTATTGTTTAAAGTTCATCCAACATTTATCTTTTTTACAACTATTTAGTTACTTATTCCCAATAATTATTTAGATTGCCTACAAGACTTCATAAGACTTCAGATAAAATTAGCCATCATTTAAATTACTATTTTTGTTAACCAGTTCTGTAATAGAAATAACATCAGTTGTTTTCTACAAAATTTCATGTAAATTTTATCACCTCTTATACCTTTATACATAGTTATCATTAAAATTTTTATCAATAGGTCTTGGTCTTCTAATTTTGGACAAGGGAAGCATTCCCAGTCAGACATTTTAAAACATACTCAGGCAAAGTTGATGTAACCTCTTTATATAAAATTAGCTCAAACATTCCAACCTTTATAATCTTATCAACACTTCCACTTTTACATGTTCTCAATTCAGTTGTAACCTGAGTCAAGGTCTTAAGGCTAGTCAAATTTTTCCCTTCCTTTTTCTGGCCTTTTCTTAGGTACCAAATAAATAATTATGTGAGAGCTCTCAAAACATTTTTTTTTCCCCAATTTAGAAGTTTTTCCAATTCAAAGGATCTGTCGTCTGGCCATTGACAAGTGGGATCTTCATTTGTATATTTATTCCAAAAGTGACTCGATCCAATAAGCCTTTTTAAGGAAAGACCCGGAGGTAACTTTCCGTGCTTAGAATAAATCTTTACCATGGACGCAAGAGGCATCCCTGGTGAGGGCGCAGATGATGTAGCCCCCACGATCCACAGAATTCACTCCCAAAGATATTCAGAGAAAGTAAAGACCTTCATTGCACAGGCGGTAAGGATGGTGTAGTGAAAACAGTGTCTCCGGTCTCCCACAATAGTGTGGGACGCCTCCAGTCACAAACCGGCTAATCTGTGACACCAGGCAGGTGATACTGGAATGGGATTTTTCCAGCACTAACAAGCAACGAAGGTTAAAACGACAAAAGCCCTTATGGACTGGGCCCTTCATGACAAACTCCCCTGCGAGCTTGGCACAGCCGGACAAAGAGACAGTTTGGAACCCCAGTCTACTCGACTGGCCACCAAGGTGCACTCCAGTAAATGCACCTTCTGTATGGTGGAGACCAAGGAGAATATTCTCACTGGTCACAAAGCCAAGTTCTCAGGACACAGAACAAGACAGAGACTACTCTGGGAGGAAAAGGGATCAAGATCAAAACCAAGAGTACTCTACCAAATTTAAACCAAGAGTCACTAAAAGCACAAGAAACTAGTTTTGCAAATATTTTCTCCTGCCAATCTAAATTTATAAAGAGAAAAAATTCTCACCACTTCCTTCCGCCGGAGCCCGCAGATAGAGATTCTGGGAGGCTGACATGGTAAGAAGTCTTACCTTTTGCCGGCTTTCATCAGGCGTTCCCATATCTCACCATCTGCAGTAGTCCAGGGAGAAGGCAGGTCTTCCAGCCAGAGAAGGCAACTTGCCAGCCAGTGTGGATCCTGCCGACTACGCCAAAACTGTCGGGGGGGGGGGAAAGAGGGAGAAGCCCCCTCTGCCCTTTTCCTTAAGGTTCTTATGGCTGGCCAAATAATTAACAAGACAGGTTAGCAGGAGAAAATAATACCAAGTTTAATAACATGTATACATGGGAGAAACTCAGAAATGAGCAACTCGTCCCTCTGTCTAAGCTGCTTGCTTAAGTATTACAGCTAAAGGCAAGGAACGTGTTGGAGGTGGGTAGTGGTCTGGGACTTCAGAGGGCAGGAAGACAATTCTTTTCAGGGTCATCTATAGATAATGTGGTCAGGGAGAGACAGAGTTTTTGATAAAAGGGGCTTGGTGCCTTTCCTATTGTAACGTCTATCCTACATTATCTTTACAGCCATCATGATAGAAGATCTGTTCCAGGAAGGAGTCACCATGTCACATTCTTTAGGCAGTTAGTGGGGGAGGTCAAATGTCCCTCAGAGAAAACAATCAAGGTAAAGACATATATTTCAGGGTGGCCAAATCTTGATCTCCCACAACAACATAACAGGAAAACCTCAGTATAGGGTTCACTTTAAGACTTTGTCCCTCACTACTGGGTAATTGCCAAACAAAGAATGGAGTATACAGTTTCACGCTCAATTTTAGACTGCCCAGGAGGGATGGGGTGAATACATTTCAGAAAGAATATGAGGCAGCTCAAGTTATCTGGAGGCTTTGGTTTGAGGGTCCATCCAGGCATAGAGCCTTCCATTCGTTGTACAGATATTTACTGAGCTCCTAATCCCTGTGCCAGGCCCCTTGGTGACAAGACAAAAGGTCCTTATTTTCACTCATCCTGTCTGTCTGCATTTCTTGGACAAACAGTGTAGGGCATTTTAACAAAGAACAACTATTCATTCATTCATTCATTCTACTTCTGTTTGTTTGAGAGTCTATGATACAGGTAGACTATTGGGGGATATTTAAAAGAGGCATCATCTCTGCCCCCAAGGACCTTGCAAGCTTGTGTGTTCATCAGTCAGTCACTCATTCAAATATTGTGCATTGAGCCAGGCAGTGCAACAGGTCAGTGCTAGGAAAATATAGAAATGAACGAGAGCACACAGTCAGTCCCTGAAGGGCTGCAAGTTTGGGCCTGGAGGGGCGAACAGACAGTAACATCTTTAGTAAGGTGTGGTAAGTGATCCTAATGAGCTCTGCCCCCAGTGTTGGGACAGTGCAAAGTGGGCACCAAAGTGGGGTTTCCTGAATAGGCTCTGTGTAGGTGTGGGTGAACATGTGACTCTTGATCTGGCTTTTTAGTTGGGGCTGGAGAGAAGGGATGTCTTGGAGAGGAGAATGTGGAGGGCATTCCAATCAGAGGAAACAGTGTAAGGGAAGAGAAGAAGGTGTGAGTTACCACGGCAGTGTACAAAACTGCAAATGGTGTGTTTTGATTTGGGTATAGGAGGGGGGTAGTTGATGAATTTCAATATAGTGAAACAATTGCACATAAATGCCAAGAAGTAAACCTTGTAATATTGGCACAATAAATGGTTCAATGAAATGGATAGCCCAGAAACAAACACACACACAAGTGATAAAGTAGGTATCACACATCAGAAAGGTGTTAAATAATACTGGGATAATTGGTGAGATGTTTAGAAAAATAATAGATTCTTACTCTCGATGATTTTTAGTCAGAGTTTAGGGGCTTGAAATTTAGAAATTAGAGGATTAAGATTACCCTCTGTGAATTAAAATTTAAGATCAACATTAATGGGTCAGAGGCTATGTATATATAACAAGTTCCCTTAAAGAACCAGATATCTTGCCTACTGGGTCACCTCATTGAATGGACTGATCCCAGAGCATGGCTGACTTCCTGGGCCCCACGCTCACGAGGACCTTGAGTTTGGTTTAATGTTCTGCTGTTGCCCTCTTGAAATACTTAATTGTGATTGTGGGGCCTATGTTTTCATTTTGCACTGAGCCCTGCAAATTATGTAGCAGTCTTCCCTGTGAGGCTGGTCATCCACAGAAACAGAAAGTTAGAGAGCCAAGCTTTAGACACAGATGTACTCATGCCTTTTGGAGAGTTGAAGCCAACACAAAGTGTCAGGGCCACATCAGCAGGACCTTCTGGATTGTGTATGCGAGTGCCTCAGGCTGTCTCAGACGGATGCCATTAAACGTTCAATTTATTTGGCAAACTCTCTTCCTCCCATTTCTTTGTCACCAAGCAGCCTTGTAATTGTGATTTGGCTTCTTCTGTGGTCTTCCTGCAGGGAGAGAGCTGGCAGGTCATGCTGACTCCATACTTCATTCGGGAAGTTAGTTACTCATTTGGCATTCTGGTGCTGCGCATCAGTGAGGCTCTTTAATGGGAGCCCGCCCCTGAGAGACAGGTCCCCTTCTGTTAGATTCTGAGACAGAAGGCTGAAGGCCCAGCATTGTGCTGGGGAGTACACCAAAGCAGTCAAGTGCGGAAGAGTGTTAAGAAGAAGGGCTTTGGAGCCAGCCAGACAATCCTGTGTGATCTTGGCCAAGATACATAACCTCTCTATGCCCTAGCCTCTCTTCTCTCACGTAGTGATTTAACACCTATCTTAGGGTTGTTGTGAGATGGAATGAGAAATATGCACTAGGTCAGGGATGCTCAACCTCAGCACTATTGACGTTTTGGGCCAGGTAATTCTTTGTTGTGGGGAGGGATTGCTGTCCTGTGCATTGTTGGAGGTTTAGCAGTATCTCTGGCCTCCCCGCCCCTGCCCAGTAGCTAGTAGCTTCTCCTTAAACCCTCACGGTTGTGAAATCAAAATGTCTCCAGACATTGCCAAATATCCTCTCTGGGGCACAATTGGCCTTAGGTCTGAATCACTGGTCTAGGTACATGGAGCAGTGTCTGGGGAACAGAAAGCTAGCCCCAGGTTTTATAATAATGTAACGGCAGTACTAACGATGCTAATACTCTTGGTGCCATCCTGAGGCCCCATAAAAGACATTTATCAGCCTGGCCTCTGTTCTTTAAATTTCTACATCTATGTCAGAATAAAGTCCATAGAGATTAAAGAGTAAATGTAAAAAAATCTACCTTTAGAAAACTAAAAGAAAAGTAACAAATCTTTAGATTTGCAAATAAAGGAAAGGTTTCCAAGCTCAAAAGCAGTGGTTCTTTTGTGATGTTTAACAGTGGGTTTAAGTCATATTGGGGAATTTTCTTCCATGATCTCACTACATTAAAAATAAACAAACAGGGGCCGGCCCAGTGGCACAAGCAGTTAGGTGCGCGCGCTCCGCTGCGGCGGCCCGGGGTTCGCTGGTTCGGATCCCGGGCGCGCACCGACGCACTGCTTGGTAAGCCATGCTGTGGCGGCGTCCCATATAAAGTGGAGGAAGATGGGCACCGATGTTAGCCCAGGGCCGTCTTCCTCAGCAAAAAAAAAGAGGAGGATTGGCCGATGTTAGCTCAGGGCTCATCTCCTCACAAAAAAAAAAAAAAGAACAAACATGCATAATCTGTAAAAACTTTGTAATTATAGTTAAAAAGCAAACTGGATAAAACAATTGTGAGAAATATAACAGACAAAGTAGTATTAAGAACCTGGTATAGGGCCAGCCCTGATGGCCTAGTGATTTCGCTTTGGTGGCACGGGTTTGGTTCCCGGGCATGGACCTACATGACTCGTCTGTTAGTGGCCGTACTGGGGCGTTTTTGGTGGCAGCTCACGTAAAATAAAGAGGAAGATTGGCAACAGATGTTAGCTCAGGGCAAATCTTCTTCAGCAAAAAAAAAAAAGAAAAGAAAAGAAACTGGTATAGAGTCAGCCCTGATGGCCTAGTGGTTAAAGTTTGGCGCTCTCACTACTGTGGCAGCCTGGATTTGGTTCCTGGTTGCGGAACTACACCACTCATCTGTCAGTAGCCATGCTGTGGCAGCAACTCACATAGAAGAACTACTAGGACTTACAACTAAGATATACAACCATGCACTGGGGCTTTGGGGAGTGCGGGGGGTGGGGGCGGGGAAGAAGATTGGCAACAGATATTAGCTCAGGGCGAATCTTTCCCTGAAAAAAAAAAAGGTTTCTTAAAAAAAAGAAAGTTGGGGGGGGCACCCGGCCCAGTGGCGTAGCAGTTATTAAGTTCACATGTTCTGCTTCAGTGGCCCGGGGTTTGCCAGTTCAGATCCTGAGGGTGGACCTACTCACCACCGCTCATCAAGCCATGCTGAGGCGGCATCCCACATAGAAGAACTAGAAGGACCTACAACTAGGATATACAACTATGTTCTGGGGCTTTGGGGAGAAAAAAGAAAAAGAGGAAGATTGGCAACAGATGTTAGCTCAGGGCCAATCTTCCTCAAAAAAAAAAAAAACCAAATACATACATAAATTCCCCATACATAAGGACAAATGAGGAAATAGAGTCAACCTAAAAACATTTGAAAATTTTTCTAATTCAATAACAATTAAAAATTTTTAATCCTTTTTTCATATAAGTTGGCAAAGATTTTAAGCAATAACATCTAGTTCCATTGTACAGTTTGCAGTCTTCTGACACGTTCTTTGTAGGGCAGTGGATGGGTACAACCACTCTGGAGAGAAACTCAGTGATAAGTATGCCTTAAAAATTGTCATACCTGTTAGCCCGCAAAATAACATTTGGAAATAATTCCTACGGCATAATTTGAAATGTAGACAAGTATTTATGCATGAAGATGTTTATTGCAAGGTTGTTTTAATAGAAGCCAGCTAAATGTCTAGCATTAGGGGAGTGATTAATTACAGCTTATGATAAATAATAAGCAGCCCTTAGAACAATATTTACAAAATGTTTCTTGTGGCATGCAAAATTCTTACAGTGTTAAATGAAAAAAATAGGTTTTAAAATTGCATATGTAATATAAGGTCAACTCTGAATAAAGCCTGGAAAGGAATATGCAAAATATGAATAGTATTTGCTCCTCGAAGATTGTATTATGGGTAATTTGTGAAAGTTACTCATAACTATATAATTAAATTGGTCATTTCATGGCAGACTTAGACTTTTTTTGGGTGTCTGTTCTTTTAGGTAATTTTTAGATCTTATGCATTTCTGTAGCTTGGAAATGAAGGTAGAAAAGTTTAAGCTCTGTTTCTCTGAATAAGAAAAAGCAAAAAGCAGGTATCAGCATCTTAAAATACAGCTTTATATTTTAATAAATTACTTATAAATTGCAGTAGGAAACCAGTTTTTGGAGGTAGACTGCCTGCCATGGATGAGGTGAATTAATGCTTTTTTTACACCATGGTATTCTTTTCGTTCATTGATTTTTAAAGATATAGTTATTATAGTATGTTTCTTGATGAAAGAATCTTTAAAATGTTTGTTTTTATTTTTATAGTGTGTGCAGAAGCTTATAATCCTGATGAAGAAGAAGATGATGCAGAGTCCAGGGTATGTAATTCACTGAATAAATTCATTTTAAATTGATACTCCTGTATCAGATAAGGAAAATAATCATAGAAAAGATGTTAACAGGCATATAGGTTAACAGGAGCCATCACGGAATTATCCTGATTGTTTCTTTCCCTGGTCTCATCTCTGATAGCCTACTTCTCCTTCAAGTCTTGAGGATTACATTTATCCAAAGATTGTCTCTCTTTGGATAAAAGGAAAGATGAACATTAAAAGCTCACTGTGATTGTGGTTTTCTTTCTTTTGCAAAATACAGCCTGGTGATGAAAAATGTTTTTAACTGTCTTTCTCATAGTGATAATGTTATTTTTCTTAGACAGTTTTTCTAGTAATGAAAAATACTGGGAAAAAAGCCTTTTGCTCCTACTAATTTATAACAATGGAAGCCTACTCTGAAACAAAAAAAAATCACAGTAAAATTACATGTAAAGTGTTAGTATAGCAGTTTTGTTTTGTTTTTTTTAATCTCTGAGTCTAAGGGTTTGCTCAGGAACTGATTTCTTGGGGGTCCTAATGTTATTGTAAGAACTTGTCCAGTTTGGTTTGAAGTAGTTTTTAAGCTGTGTCCTTTCGCTCTGTTCTATTATTTGTTTAGTAAAAAGTAAACTAAATAAGAGATTACGGTGTCTGGAAATGGCAAGTAATAATTTACCTTTTTTTTGAGTACATACTTTGCAAAAGTTCCCCTTTTCTATTTGGCTTAAAAAATATAAACAAAAATCTATTTCTGTAGCTCTGAAAAATACTTCAAATAAGACTGAGTTTTAATATGGAAAAGCAGGTGCTCCTTCCCTAAGTCACTACTTCATTGAGCTCCCTGAAATACATGTAAAATCCAGTGGCAGAAAGATCAGGAGCCTTACATGACACAGAAAATCTTGAAGGAAATCCCATTTCACTCCCATCCCTGTAGAGAGTCTCAGCGCCAGGGTTGCGTGAGCTCATTTCTCACTATCAGAACGTAAATTATTTTGATAAAGTCCACAAGTCTCAGCCTGAAAATTAGTTGCCTTAGGAATAAGATATCTTTGCTAATGTGTAATGTGCTCTTACCACTCCGTGTAGTCTGAAAAACTAGACCTCCCCTATCGCATACTTGATTTAAGTATCTAGCAGAAACAATAATGGGTAACTGAATGCTTTCTTTGTATTCGTTTATAAATGTACATGATAAAGCTGAGTAATTGAGATAAATTTGATGAACTGGTTTAAATTAGTAAAAATCTGGATTAAATAACATTTTAAAATACAGTTTGAAAACAATATACAGTATCTCATAGACTCGAAAACTGTTAGCTACCGTTTGGTCCAGGAGATAGGTAAAGTGATTTGGCTGGATCTCTCCAACTGATTTCTGACAGTTTTGCTGGGGAAGCCATAACCAGTTAAGATTTCATTTGGCTGCATAAAAGAACCTAATCATATTGATGTAAAAATAAAAAAGAAAATATGGGGAAAAATCATTGGAAATATGCTTGGAAGTCTTATAGAATTCCAGAAAGAGTTAAAACAGCCCAAGCTGTAGCTAAGAACCAGCCCACCTCTGGGGTCCTTCCACAGCAAGGGTGCAGAACTTAGAGTATTATGTTCGAGTCTTTGAAAGGTCTCCCTTACAAATTGGTGGACAACAGTTGCTCTTAGTGCTGTGTCTCTTAGTTCAAAATCCCAGAATTCACACTTCACCAAGAACAGAAACAGCAGGAGAGAGAGGAGGAGAAAAAACTGGGCTTTTGTATGAGGGGTTCATACAAAGTGAATGGGTTGGGGAGAAAGACTTAAGTTGATGAAAGAAGAAAAGCCAGCTGCACGATGGTGTTAAAAAATGATTAAAGAAGACGATTTAGGTGATACAAACAAACTTCATTTCATGAAGTCAGCAGTCTCCATTCCCAAGAGTCCAGAGAAGTGCAGAATGGTGTGGAAGGAAGGAAGCTTTTATAGGGTAAAGAATAAGGAACGGAGGTTGCTGGGAAGATGGCGGCATAGGAGGACTCTGAACTCACCTCCTCTCATGGACATAACAAATTTACAACTCCCTGTGGAAGAATTACCTCCAAGAGAGCACTGGAAACTGGATAAAAAGAACCTACACAACAAAGGACAGCACTGACAGAGGTGGAAGAGGCAGAAATACCTTTCCGCTGAAGAAAAAGCCACACTCTAGCTGCGGCACTTCACGGCCAGGAACGATCTTAAGGTACAAAGCTTTTCCTGGAGGTGTGGGGGATCCAAGCAGGAGAGCTCTGCCACAATAAGCAGCTTTTGAACTCAGCACAACCAAGACGAGTGTTATAATATCTGGCTTTGCTGGCTATTAAAACCAACAGGGAATACCCCCAGAAAAGCTATCGAACATAAGAGAAAGAAAAGCCTGCTCTTAAAAGGCCCATGCACAAATTCACCTGCTCCAGAAACCAACACAAAATCACTAGAAAGAGAAGTGCACAGTCCTTTGGTAAGAGAGACTCACTTGATAAGCTCTGAGCACATCTCAGAGAGGCAGGAGGCTGGTGGGACCACCCCCCGAGGGACTGAGACACTGGACGCAGCCATTATTGTGACCTAGTACATACAGGTGTGCTGACACAGACACTGGCAGATGCCATTTGATTTCTTCCCCTGGCCTGTTAGCGCAGGGGTTTGCCCCACCCACTGGAGCACCAATTTAATCCAGCTCAGCCAGGGCAGGATTAAGGAGTGGGTCCTCCTTGGCAGGGTGAGGCATGTGTGTGAGACAGGACTGCGTTGATGGGGTGTGCGGGCAGCAGGCTTGTCAGCTGCAGCTGATTTGTGCTGTGGGCCTTCTCAGGCAGCCATATAAGAGATCTTCTCCACCTTCCAGCACCTGAAATGACTGTGGGCTGGCATGCATGGGGCCAGCCCCACCCAGCTATGTTCCTGAGAGGGCTGACAACAGCCTCACAGGCCAGAGGCCTGCAGCAGTTGTGAGCCCCTGAGCCTAGCAGCCAGCCACGCTGGGGGCCTGACTCACTTAACAGTAAAACAGTAGCAGGTGTGTGCTGTTAGACCTTGCAGCCAGCTGTGCTGGGGCTCCCCCTGCCCAGTAAAGTGACTAAAGTGACTGTAGCAGCTGCACGCTGCTGAGCCTTACAACCAGCTGGCCAGGGGGCCAGCCTAGCCTCCCCACGTACCTGCAGCAAAAGCAACCCCGCTACAACAGAAGGGCAGACAGGGGACACTCCTGGAACATTTGTAACTGGTGACAAGAGGGAAGCACACTGCTGGGCCTCATAAGGCATCTCTTACGTAAGGCCACCTCTCCAAGATTGGGAGATGTAGTTGATCTACCTAATACGTAGATATAAGCACAGAGAAGTAGGCAAAATGAGGAGACATGAGAATGTGTTCCAAATAAGAGAACAGGACAAATCTTCAGAAAAAGAACTAAACAAAACAGAGATAAACAATCTACCTGATAAAGAATATAAACTATTAGTCATAAGGATGCTCACTGACCTTGGGAGAAGATTAGATGAACAGAGTGAGAACATCAACAAAGAAATGGAAAATGTAAAAAAGAACCATTCAGAACTGAAGAATACAATAATGGAAATGGAATATTCACTAAAGGGACTCAATAGCAGAGTAGATGATAGAGAAGGCATCAGCGAGCTGGATGAAAGAGTAGAGGAATTCACCCAAGCTGAACAGAAAAAAGAATTAAAAAGAATGAGGACAGTCTAAGGGACCTCTGGGACAACATCAAGCACACTAATGTCCATATTATAGGTTTCCCAGAAGAAGAAGAAAGAAACAAAGGAACAGAGACTCTATTTGGAGAAATAATAGCTGAAAACTTTCCTAACCTAAGGAAAGAAACAGATATCCAGGTACAGGAAGCACAGAGAGCACCAAACAAGGTGAAACCAAAGAGGCCCACACCAAGACACATTATAATTAAAATGTCAACAATTAAAGATAAAGAGAGAATCTAAAAACTGCAAGACAAAGGCAACAAGTTACATATTAAGGAAACCCCATAAGGCTATCAGACTTCTCAGCAGAAACCGTATAGGCTAGAAGGGCATGATATATTCAAAGTGCTGAAAGGAAAAAGCCACAGCCAAGGGAATACACTGCCCGGCATGGTTATCATTCAGAACAGAAGAAAAGGTAAAGAGTTTTCCAGACAAGCAAGAACTAAGGAGTTTATCACCAATAAACTGACCTTACAAGAAATGTTAAAGAGACTTATTTAAGTGGAAAAGAAAAGACTACAAATAGGAATAAGAAAATTATCAAAGGAAAAACAAAATCACCGATAAAGGCAAATATACAGTAAAAGTAGCAGATCAACCACCTATGTAGCTACTATGAAAGTCGAAAGACAAAAGTACTAAAATCGTCTATTTCCATGAAGAGGTTGAGGGATACACACACACACGAGGTTAAATATGATATTAAAAACATAAAATGTGAGGGGAGGGGAATAAAAAGAGTAGGCCTCTTAGTAAGAGATCAAACTTAAGAGACCATCAACTTAATATAGATTCCTATTTACACAGGTTATTATATATGAATGTCATGGTAATCACAAAACAGAAACCTACATAAATACACAAAAACTTAAGAAAAAGGAACCCAAACATAATTCTAAAGAAAGCCATCAAATCAGAACGTAAGAGAGCAAGAGAAGAAGAAAGGAACAGAGAATTACTAAAACACCCAGAAAAAAAGTAACAAAATGGCAATAAGTAAGTACTTATCAAGAGCTACTTTAAATATCAATGGACTAAATGTTCCAATCAAAAGACATAGGGTGGCTGAATGGATAAAAAAACAAGACCCATATATATGCTGCATACAAGAGACACACTTCAGACCTAAAGACAATCACAAACTGAAAGTGAAGGGATGGAAAAAGTTACTCCCTGCAAATGACAATGCAAAGAAAGTGGGGGTGGCATTAGTTATATCAGACAAAATAGACTTTAACACAAAAACTGTACCAAGAGACAAAGAAGGGCACTACATAATGATAAAAAGAACAGTCCAACAAGAGGACATAAAACTTGTAAATATTTATGCACCCAACTTAGGAGTACCTAAATTTATAAAGCAATTGTTAATAGAAATAAAAGGAGAAATAGTAGCACAATGTAGTAGGGGACTTTAACACCCCACTTACATCAGTGGATAGATCATCCAAACAGAAGATCAATATGAAACATTGGCCTTAAACAACACATTAGACCAGATGGACTTAATAGATATATACAGAACGTTCCATCCAAGAACCGCAGAATACACATTCATTTCGAATGCACATGGAACCTTCTCCAGGATAGATCACATATTAGGGCACAAAACAAATCTTAGTAAATTTAAGAAGATTAAAATAATACCAAGCATCTTTTCTGAACACAACAGTCTAACACTAGAAATCAACTACAAGAAGAAAACTGGAAAAGCCACAAATATGTGGAAATTAAACAAAATGCTATTGAACAACTGTTGGGTCAATGAAGAAATCAAAGGAGAAATCACAAAATATCTGGAGACAAATGACAATACGACATGCCAAAATTGATGGGATACAGCAAGAGCAGTACTAAGAGGGAAGTTTATAGCAATTCAGGCCTACCTCAAGAAACAAGAGGAATCTGAAATAAACAATCTAACAGTGCACCTAAAAGAACTAGAAAAAGGAAAACAAACAAAGCCCCAAATCAGTAGAAGAAAGGAAATAATAAAAATCAGAGCGGAAGTAAATGAAGTAGAGACTAAAAGAACAATAGTAAAAAATCAGTGAAGCTAAGAGCTAGTTCTTTGAAAAGATAAAGAAAATGGACAATCCTTTAGAGGGGAAAAAAAAGATAAGGCTCAAATAAAATCAGAAATGAAAGAGGAGAAATTACAACGGACACCTCAGAAATACAAAGGATTATAAGAGAATACTACGAAAAGCTGTACACCAACAAATCGGATAATCTAGAAGAAATGGATAAATTCTTAGATTCATACAACCTTCTAAAACTGAATCAAGAAGAAATAGAGAATTTGAATAGACCAATCACCAGTAAGGAGACTGAAACAGTAATATACAACCTCCCGAAAAACAAAAGTCCAGGATCAGATGGCTTCCCTGGTGAATTCTACCAAACATTCCAAGAATATTTAATACCTATCCTTGTCATACTCTGCCAAAAAATTGAAGAGGAGGGGAAGCTTCCTACCTCATTCTACAAGGCCAACATTACCCTGATACCAAAACCAGACAAGGACAACACAAAAAAAAGAAAATTACCACCACTATCACTGATGAACATAGACGCAAAAATCCTCAACAAAATACTAGCAAATCAAATACAATAATACATTAAAAAGATCATACACCACGATCAGTAGGATTTATTCCAGAGATGCAGGGATGGTTCGACATCTGCAAATCAATGAATGTGATACACCGCATTAACAAAATGAAGAATAAAAATTGTATGATCATCTTAATAGATGCAGAGAAAACATTTGACAAGATACAGCATCCATTTATGATAAAAACTCTGAATAAAATGGATATAGAAGGAAAGTACCTCAACATAATAAAGGCCATATATGACAAACCCACAGCTAATATCATCCTCAATGGTGAAAAACTGAAAGCTATCCCTCTAAGAACAGGAACCAGACAAGGATGCCCACTTTCACCACTCCTATTTAACACAGTATTGAAAGTCCTAGCTAGACCAATCAAGTAAGAAAAAGAAATAAAAGGGATCCAAATTGGAAAGGAGAAAGTAAAACTGTCACTATCTGCAGATGACATGATTTTGTGTGTAGAAAACTCTAAAGAATCTAAAAAAATGCTATTAGAAATAATAAATACAGTAAAATTGCAGGGTACAAAATCAACATATAAAAATCAGTTGCGTTTCTGTACACTAACAACAAAGTAGCAGAAAGAGAAATTAAGAATACAATCCCATTTACAATCACAACAAAAAGAATAAAATACCTAGGAATAAATTTAACCAAAGAGGTGAAAGACTTGTACATTGAAAACTATAAAACATTGTTGAAAGAAATCAAAGAGAGACAAAGAAATGGAAAAATATTCCATGCTCTTGGATTTGAAGAATTAACATAGTTAAGATGTCCATACTTCCTAAAGCAATCAACAGGTTCAATGCAATCCATATCAAAGTTCTAACAACATTTTTTCACAGAAATAGAACCAAGAATCCTAAAATTTATATGGAACAACAAAAGCCCCCGAATAGCTAAAGGAATCCTGAGAAAAAAGAACAAAGTTGGAGGCATCACACTCCCTGATTTCAAAATATACTACAAAGCTATAGTAACCAAAACATCATGGTACTGGCACAAAAACAGGCACACAGGTCAGTGGAACAAAATTGAGAGCCCAGAAATAAACCCACACATCTATGGACAGCTAATTTTCGACAGGGGAGCCAAGAACATACAATGGAGAAATGAAAGTCTCTTCAGTAAATGGTGTTGAGAAAACTGGACAGCCACATGCAAAAGAATGAAAGTAGACCATTATCTCACACCCTATGCAAAAATTAACTCAAAATGGATTAGAGACTTGAATATAAGACCTGAAACCATAAAACTTCTAGAAAAAACCATGGGCAGTACATTCTTTGACATCGATCTTAGCAGCGTATTTTCGAATACCTTATCTCACCAGGCAAGAGAAACAAAAGAAAAAATAAACAAATCAAACTATGTCAAACTAAAAAGCTTCTGCACAGCAAAGGAAACCATCAACAAAACGAAAAGACAACCTAACAATTGGGAGAAGATATTTGCAAACCGTATATCCGATAAGGAGTTAATATCCAAAATATGTAAAGAACTCATATAACTAAAGAACAATAAACAACCCAATTAAAAAATGGGCAAAAGATCTGACCAGATCTTTTTCCAAAGAAAATATGCAGATGGCCAACAGACAAATGAAAAGATGTTCAACATCACTAGTTAATAGGGAAATACAAATCAAAACTACAATGAGATATCACCTAAAGCCTGTCAGAATGGCTATAATTAACAAGACAAGAAATAACAAGTGTTGGAGAGGATGTGGAGAAAAGGGAACTCTCATACACTGCTGGTGGGAATGCAAACTGCTACAGATACTATGGAGAACAGTATGGAGATTCCTCACAAAGTTAAGAATAGAACTACCATGTGTTCCAGCTATTCCACTGTTGAGTATTTATCCAAAGAACAGAAAAAGACGAAGTCATAAAGATCTGTGCACCCCTATGTTCATTGCAGCGTTGTTCACAATAGCGAAGACTTAGAAACAACCTATGCGCCCATCAAGAGATGAATGGATTAAGAATATGTGGTATATATACACGATGGAATACTACTTAGCTATAAAATAAAATGAAATCTTGCCATATGCAACAACATGGATGGACCTTGAGGGTATTATGCTAAGGGAAATAAGTCAGACGGAAAAAGTCAAATACTGTATGATCTCATTCATGAGTGGAAGATAAAAACAACAACAATAGCAAACAGGGCCGGCCCCGTGGCTTAGCGGTTAAGTGCGCATGCTCCGCTGCCGGCGGCCCGGGTTCGGATCCCGGGCGCGCACCGACACACCGCTTCTCCGGCCATGCTGAGGCCGCGTCCCACATACAGCAACTAGAAGGATGTGCAACTATGACATACAACTATCTACTGGGGCTTTGGGGGGAAATAAATAAATAAATAAAATCTTAAAAAAAAAAAAAAACAATAGCAAACAAACACATAGATACAGAAATTAGATTGGTTGTTACCAGAGGGGAAGAGGAGAAGAAGGACGGCTGAAAGGGTGACAGGGCACATGTGTACGGTGGGGGATGGTAATTAGTCTTTGGGTGGTGAACATGATGTAGTCTACTCAGAAGTCGAAATACAATGATGTACACCTGAAATTTATATAATGTTATAAACCAATGTTACCTCAATAAGTAAATAATAAAAAAAAAGTATAAGGAACAAGGAGAAGAAAAACAGAAAATAAATAAGGAACAAGGAAATAAGTACAGAGCCCAGAGCTGGCTTGGCATTTGGGGGCTGGCTGGATAGACTGCATTTGTGGTCAAGAGGAGCATTTACAGGGACAGGAGAGTTAACCTAAGTTTCAGTTTGCTGACGTGGCACCCTGGGCAGGAACGGCTCCATCTTGGGCCTAGAAAGTCATTTCAACAATGGTGACGTGGTATCCCCAACCTTTTCTCTCTGAGGATAGAGCTTCTCAGCAGGCAAATGTTCATGGTTGCTTCAGTGTAAAGTTCTAGATGGATTTTGTGAAGTGAGAAATAACTTTTTGTTTTGTTTTATTGTGTTAGCCTTCCTTATTTGAAGTAGGAAGAAGTGAATTTTGGTTGGCATGATTTAGTTAATACCCAAATTTTAAAAGTTTCTTGTATAGCAGTGAGTTAGTAGGTATCAGGATCTACGTTTTCTGTGTCCATCTGTCATCTTAGAATCTACTTTGAGATGAGTATTGATTATATAGTAAGCAAAAGTTTGACTATAGCTTACCCATATGGGAAAACATGCAGTGACTTCCTCTCTCACTGGCTGGTAGTCTTTTGTGTAGTACATAAATAGTACACAGATACTGTAAGTTTTCTTGATTCTTCTTCTTCTTCTTTTTTTTTTTTTTTGTGAGGAAGATCAGCCCTGAGCTAACATCCGTGCTAATCCTCCTCTTTTTGCTGAGGAAGACCGGCTCTGAGCTAACATCTATTGCCAATCCTCCT
Organism: Diceros bicornis minor; assembly: GCF_020826845.1. Taxonomy (NCBI): domain Eukaryota; kingdom Metazoa; phylum Chordata; class Mammalia; order Perissodactyla; family Rhinocerotidae; genus Diceros; species Diceros bicornis. The sequence goes on along the minus strand of NC_080742.1, from coordinate 11,327,319 downwards.
CCTTTTTTTCTTCCCCAAAGCCCCAGTAGATAGTTGTATGTCATAGTTGCACATCCTTCTAGTTGCTGTATGTGGGACACAGCCTCAGCATGGCCGGAGATGCGGTGCGTCGGTGTGCGCCCAGGATCCGAACCCGGGCCGCCAGTAGCGGAGTGCACGCACTTAACCACTAAGCCACCGGGCCAGCCCTTCTTGATTCTTCTTGAGCCTATGATTTTCATTAATTTTTAGCCATCCGAGCTGGGTTTGAAATGCTCATTTTAATTTCCCATTGTGAATTTTGATAATATTCATGGGCACAAAACTCACTGCTGCCCATTCTGGTTGCTCTGATGGTGGGGCCGGCTGACTGAAGAGGTGAGGCTCCTGCTTATCACCTGGTGGTCACTCTGAGTGACCACTAGAACAGGAAAAGGTGGTGTGTAGGTCTCCAGGAGACTGACTCGATGCCTGCTGCTTTTAGGACTCTCTCTTGCCTCTCTAACTCTATATCTAACTCTGACTTTATATTACAAACGACCTGTGTTCACCAAAGAATAGGCCTTTTGGTCTCTGCCCGTTGAGCCTTCTGGTGGTGAAAAGGGACTCTGGGGAGTTGGCAGGCCGCACTTACAGAGGGTATTCTGTCAGTCTTCACCCTCCTGGAATAAAGATTTAGTAGGAATATATAATACCTGGTTTTCTTTGAGCCCATTCTAAAATGAATGCACCAGGACTGGATTCATTTTCCTCAAATCCACACTCTCTTGAGTGGCAGTGCATGGTTGCTGCCTCCCCTCGAAAAATCACTCCCTATGGGGGTAGTTACATAGATTGTGCACAAAAATGTATTTAATCTCTAATGCAAGATGTATGTAAGAATTTACTCGCTTCTGGAGACTTTATTAAGTTTCAGAGGGACGAGCTACATCCTGAAAGAGTATTAAACTCAGTATTAGAGAGTGTCCAACCATATTAAGGAATATTGAAAGAATATTAAAGAATAGAGGCAGTCTCTACATTTCCAACACAGCTGCTGTAATCTGTTGTCCTTTTGTATGTTCCCACTGGCTGGGAGCTTGAGTCGTCAATGATCAGCCAATCACGGACCTTTGCAAAATGAACTTGCCAGTCTGGGGGGAAACACTCTTGGAAGCATTCAGGTGCTGTATTGATGAATGGGCATCACCCCCCTGAGATCAACTGTATTTCTTTCTTCTACTTGGTGGGCTGATAGTTAATATCTGGTCACCTGAAGTGAACCTCAGCACTAACAGTTCTTCCTTCTAACATCTTGCTAGGAAATTTTATCCCTTATGAGTAAGGTGAGTAGACTAATTATTTGTTTATTTTTTAATTTGATGTCCTTTTAGATTATACATCCTAAAACTGATGATCAAAGAAATCGATTACAAGAGGCTTGCAAAGACATCCTGCTGTTTAAGAACTTGGATCCGGTAAGATAAATCTCAACAATAGAAATGGGTTTTTTCAGTGTCACTGTGAGGAACTGTGCAAGGTCTTGGGTTTTACTCTCTTTACAAGCTAATGTCATTCGGGGCAATGTAAAGGCTTCACGTGGATGCCTGCACACACAGCAGGTTGTGTCATAGGAGGGAAATACTGAGCTCGGGAGGTCCACTACTGTTAGACAGGAGTCACCAGGCCTGCTGTTTCTGGGGAGAACGTTGTCTCATCCCCCAAGGTTGCTTGCTACAAACATAGCCCTGAGAGATGGCACAGATGAGGAGAGGTTGGGATCTTGTGTTCTCTGTGCACCCAGCAGGAACATGCAGGGATACTCAGGGCCCATGGTGTTACTGCCTCTCTCAACAGCCAGTAATAGTAATTATATTTTAAGATATAATTTTTATATTATACATATTTTTAAAGTAACATTTTACTTGGCTTTAAAGATGGGGGAATTTTGTTGTTCTTGGTAAGGATTTTGAAATTTATAGTTGGTTTTGGGTCTCTTTCTAGAATACCCTCTTGCAGTATGAGTGAGCATGCTGTTCAGATTTTGCCCTGCACTCTGCCCTAAATGTTCTGTTTCCTTCACCGCAAATTATGCTTATTCGTTGCACTATGGTCACTTGGAAAAGAACCCCTACTGCCATGTTCCAAATATGAAAACCAAGTTAACTTTTGTAACTTACATCAACTTTTTTTTGGTCAAACTCAATATCTTACAGTTTTCGGATTGATGCCCTAGAGAAGAAAGCATAAATCAAGACCCACTCTTCTTAAGATGAGGTCTTGTTAAAAAGGCCGTTTTTTTTTTTTAAGAGGAGAGGATGGCCTCAGACATGTACATGGAAAGCTTATTTATTTATTTGGTGAGGAAGACTGGCCCTGAGCTAACATTCATGCCCATCTTCCTCTATTTTGTACGTGAGTCACATGCCACAGCATCCAGGATCTGAACCTGCGAACCCAGGCTGCAGGCCTCCGAAGCAGAGCACACGGAACGTTAACTGCTCGGCCACTGGGCAAGGCCCAAAAAGTCCGTTTTTATAAAGAGGAGAGTACTGCATCTTACTGAGTCTTCTACACTGGGTCATATTGCACCCTGAAATACTATAAAAAGCTCCTTTGTTTCTAATGCCATTTATGTTTACCTCATGTCCTCCAGGAACAAGGATTACATTTTATGACTTTGAATATCTCGTTTTAGGACCACACATTATGAGTTTATCTCTCCATCTGTGAGTCCAGATTATAGGCTCTGACAGGCCTGAGCTGACCATACCAAAGATCCATCACTCACTTTATCTGCCCATTTTCTTGAGGGCGGGAACTTTATCTTTTACATCCTTATGTCACTCTTTAGGTAGCGTATGCCACTCAAGGCTCTCTACACAGAATAGGCTCTCAAAAAGAAAACATGGGACAAAGACAAGAATGTTTTGAGTTATTGTTTTGTATTTATCTAGGTGTACATATTTAATAATAAATTACATTTTGGGATATGTTTGTTACTTGTAATAAAATGATGGTCTTTAAGTGATCTCAAACTCAAGTCTTGCTAAAAGTTACACCAACCCTTTGAATACTCTCATAGCATGAATTAAGCCTGTTTAGAGTGGCCCTTCTGAGTTTATTCACTCAGTTCATTCAACCCCCATTTACCAGTAGCATCCTTGTACCAGGAATGGTGGTCAATGTGGAAGAAACAAAGGTTGTCAGTACCTGGGTTGGTATTGAAGCTGGCCTGCGGATCCTGTGTTCTCTAAGGCAAGAGCCTCTTGTCCGCCTTGATCCAGGTCCTCCGGAATAATCACTGAGTTTGCAAAACTGGGTGATTCTCTAAAGAATGGGGTTGCTGCTTGTTCTCTGTAATAATGGAAGAATAAGAAATGGAATTGATAGAAAATTTGGCAATTTTGTTTATGAATGGAAAAATTTCCTTGTAGTATTGCATAGTGGAATAAGTGACTGAAGGGATTTGTAAAATTTTTATGGGCTTCTAAATCATCCCATATCTCGAATGATAATGATTCTGTGAAAATAAAGGTCACCAAACTGTGTGATCTCTAATGATCACCCACCTCTATGAGTCCACATACAATTTTATATATGTGTGTGTGTGTGTGTGTGTGTGTGTATAAGATGATAACTTTGGTATTGGAATTAAACTAATTTAGTATTTAACTCTTTTGCTCCAAATAGACACAGAAGACAGCTATAAAATTAAGCTTTCGTTTAACTCTTAGAGTTAGGCTTCAACCAGGGAGATTCTCTGTTTTTCACCTAGAACTTTACATGGCAGAATTTCACGGAGTCACCAGAAACAGTGCTTCTCAAGCTTTAACGTGCCTGTCGTCAGAGGGTCTTGTGCAAGTGCAGATTCTGGTTCAATGGCGGGCCTGAGAGTCTGCATTTTTCATGAGCTCCCAGGCCATGTCGATGCTGCTGGCCACGAGAACCAAATGTGACAATGTCTAGTTCAGTATTTTGGTACTACCATATGTTATTTTGTTTGCATACTTCCCTATTCAATCGAACTAGAATCGTAATGCTTCAGCAGGGACTCAACATTGATATTCTGGTGTCCATACACTAAGTGATAAACGGGCGTGAATGAAATAACTGCCAGTTATACTTTCCCAAGATGCTGCCTATTAGATGGATTTTCCTTGTCATTTCAATATTAGCTCTTTTAAAGCATTCTGAAAAGTGTGGTCACATTTAAAATTATTTAAAAAAACTTTTGCTGGTATATTCTGGCAAAGAGCATCTTTAAAGTGATTATTAACAGGAATTTTTTTAGTCTTTTTTACTGCTCTATTGATCTTCAATATATATATTTTAAAAGCCAGTTCATGAAATTACCAAGTTCATGAATTATCGTCATTGAATGTTTTATAGGGAAGAAGCAAGCTTATTTACATGGTTGTTTCCAAAAGATCCTTTTGTGGATTTGAGCTCACACCATATTGATATATTTCCCTACTCAAATCCTCCTAGGGATGATGCAGAGTATGGATAAATAAACATTTATTTTTCTCAACAAGTTAACACCTAGAATAAAAAATTTATCCCCAAACATGGCAGATTGAAGGTTTTAGGTTAAGCTCATATTTTAAGCAGCCTTCTAGATTTTTATGATATACGTTTTTTACAATAACCCAAATGCATTTAAATTGAATTGCATATTCAACTTATGTAATCTGCTTATCATACAGCAGCTCCTTTCCCTTGAATTCCTTGACTACCGACTATGTTCCAAGGCCTGTATAAAGTGTTGCAGGCCACAAAATACTTACACTTGGTTCTTGTTCTCTTGCAACTTATAATTTGATAAAAGATTCAAATACACGTACCAGGCAATTTGGTAAAACATGATAAATGCTGTAATATGGTCAGGGCACTAGGAGAGGATGTGGATCTCTTAGCCTCACCTGAGGATTCACGAAGCTGGAGAGGCCACCTGAGCTGAGCCTCAGAAAATGAGTAGGAAATTGTCAGTTGAAAAGTGCAGAGTGGGGGACATCCAGGGATGGGAGCTGAGATGTGCGTGCGGTGTCATGAGGGCCCGTTCTTAAGTGCCACCCTGTGGCATTGGACACCTGCTGTAGGCAGTGGACAGGCCCAGTTGAAGCGTTTTAAGCAGAGAATGGAACAGTCAGATGTGTCTGAGGTCAGCGTGGTAGCAGTGTGGAGGGGCGAGTTAAAGGCAGGAGCGGGACAGGGCAGGAACAAAGGAATGGAGCTCAGGGAGGAAGCCATGCCATGATCCAGGGAAAAGAAATGGGCCTAACTGGGGAAGTGGGGAAAAGGGATGGTCTTGTAAAATATTCAGGGTGAGAAGTTGGTACTTGGTGATTGAGTGAATCGGGGCCTGACGGAAAGAGTCTAGGATGACTCCCAGTGTCTAGCTGGAATGACTGTGAAGGTGGTACCTTTTCCTGAAATGGGAAAACTTGAAGGAGGAAGGGGAAGCACTAATTACTAACTTGCGAAAAGAGTGATCTTGGCTTTGTATCTACTATCTCATTTGAATTTCCTGAAGTCATTATTTAGCTTGAAAATCTTGCACCTCCCAGGCCTCAGAACATTTTTCCTTGGAGTACTGTATATTCATAACGTCGAGCACAGCATTTATAATTATTAATCTCTTTGAAGATATTCTTTTAATGAATATTTTAATGCTCGACTCAGTAGGCCATTTTTCTTCTGAAATATGTCTAATTTGAGGCAAACTGAAATAATTTTCCTGTGCTATATGATAGGCTCTTTCATTAATGGAGAGTAAATTGTTATTTTTTAAGTGAGTCAGAGTTCTTTTACTGAGCTCAGTCTCGAATTTGCATTCTGCAGGAGAATAAGATGTGAATTTCCTACCGTAGTTGTCAGTCATCGTGATCAGCCTCTGCATATTAAATATTTCCTAAGTTCCTTTTGCTCTGTGCATAATTATAGGGAAATTACATTTTGATTGACTAGAACAGACACATGTCACATAGAGAAGTTCTAGAAGAAATAATTGTTCTGCATTTTATCAGGAATTACTTTTTCATATGTCTGTGTATGAATTCTTAAGCTTTATAATGTTTTAAAATGCAGCTAATTCCAAGGTAACGAAAAAATGTACTATAGCAATGTATTTCGTCTTTTTCTCCGTTTGACATTTAGAGCCAGAGCTAATCGATGAAGCTGATATTACCCCTCCGTCTGCCCTAAAAGAGTTGAAATATAAATAATAAGCAAAACAAAATATTAGTAAACCATTTAATCAACCTTCAGAATTTTGATAGTTGACCATATGTTGCCTGAGTTGATGAACTCGTTTGGGTGAAATGGTCCCTGTGGAGCCAATTAGCACCACATTGAGAAAGCACTGTTTTACTGCCACATTGGCTTCATCCTCAACCCTAGCTGCTGTTCCACAAACAGATGCCAGAGTTCACACAGGGACCCAGGGACAGGATGAAAACCACTTCCTGCAAACCCACCACCATCATTTTTCCAAAATTTTTTCTCAGCTAACGTAAAGATGCAGTATTATGCTCTCTGTTTAAATGAAAAGTTTGGTTTTTTAATTAATCAAAAATTTTAAATCACTATACAGATACAATTAACAAAAATTCAAAAAGAACAAATGAGTGGTCAGTGAAAGGAAATCTCCCTTCCATCTCTGTCTCCCAGCAACCCAGTTTCTCAGGAGCCCAGTTCTTTTAGCACTGTCGTGTATATTTTTCCAGGGTTATGCTATGCATATGCAAGTATATTCTTTTTAAAATTTTGGTGGCAGCAAACTCTACGGTGTTCTGCCCTGTCCTTTTTTTACTTAACAATGTATCAGTATTTATAGAGATTCCATATTCTTTTTAAAAATTATTTTCAGCAGTATTTATTTATTTATGAAAGTTTGAAGTGGTAATATTTATGTATTATAAAGCTAACCCATGAAAACACATTAACATTTAGCTGTTGTCCAATGGGTTAAAATTGTATATATCACAAGGAGGGGCCCAAATAACCAAAATAATATTGAAAAAGAACAACAAAGTTAAAGGACTCATACTTCCCAATTTCAAAGCTTTTACTACAAAGCTACAGTAATCAAAACAATGAGCACTGGCATAGGGATAGACATACAGAACAATGGACTAGAATTGAGAGTCTAGAAACAAACCTATACACCTGTGGCCAACTGAGTTTCAACAAGGTGCCAGGACTGTTCAATGGGGAAGAAATGGTCCCTTCAACAAATGGTGCTGGGACAACTGGATAGCCACACCCAAAAAACAAAGTTGGCCCCCTACTTCACACCGTACACAAAAATTAACTCCAACTGGATCCAAGACCTAAGTGTAAGAGCTAAAACTATAAAACTCTTAGAAGAAAACACAGGGGTAAGTCTTCCTGACCTTGGATTTAGCGATGGATTCTTAGATAGACACCAAAAACAGGAGCAAGGAAAAAAAGAGATAAATTGGACCTCATAAGAAATTTTGTGCATCAAAGGACAATATCAAAAAAAGGAAAAAGACAACCTACAGAATGGGAGAAAACATTTGCAAATCATATATGTGATAGGGGGCCTAGTATCCAGAATATGTAAAGAACTCTTACACCTCAACAACAGAAAGACAAAATTTAAAAATGAGCAAATAGACATTTCTCCAAAAAAGATATGCAAATGACCAACAAGCACATGAAAAGATTCTCAACATGGTTAGTCATTAGGGAAATGAAAATCAAACCACAATGAAATACCACTTAACTCCCACTAGGATGGGTATAATAAAAATAAATAAATAACAAGTGTTGATGAGGATATAGAGAAATTGGAACCCTAGCACATTGCTGGTGCAAAAGTAAAAATGGTTCAGGAGCTGTGGAAAACAGCTTGTGGTTCCTCAAAAAGTTAAACGTAGAATTACCATATGACCTAGCATTCCATTCCGAGGTATAGAACCAAAAGAATTGAAAACAGGTATTCAAACAAATACTTGTATATGAATGTTCATAGCCCCACTATACACAATAGCCAAAAGATGGAAACCACCCAAGTGTCCATCGATGGAAGAATAAACAAATTGTGATATATCCAAACAATGGATTATTATTCATCCGTAAAAGGAAATGAAGTATGATATATGCTACAACAGGGATGAGCCTTGAAAACATTATGCTGAGTGAAATAAGCCAGACACAAAAGATTGCATATTGTGTGAGTCCATTATATAAAATATCCAGAGTTGGTAAATCCATAGGGACAGAAAACAGATTGGTTGCCAGGGGCTGGTGGGAGAGGAGGTTGGAAAGGACTGCTTAGTGGGCACAGGGTTTCCTTTTGGAACAATGAAGATGTTTTGGAACTAGATGGAGGTGGTGGTTGTGCAACTTTGTGGCCACTGAATTGTTCTAACTTTAAAATGGTTAATTTTATGTTATGTGAAATTTCACCTCATAAAAAAAATTTGTGTATATAATCCATCTGATTATTTTGATTTCCATTAGTTTTAACATTTAAAGGCTAAAATACACTTGAAGGATGCAATTAGGGGGCCAGCCCTGTGGAGTAGTGGTTAAGTGCGCACACTCCACTGCTGGCGGCCCGGGTTCAGATCCCGGATGTGCACTGACGCACCGCTTGTCAGGCCATGCTGTGGCGGTGTCCCACATAAAGTGGAGCAAGATGGGCACGGATGTTAGCCCAGGGCCAGTCTTCCTCAGCAAAAAGAGGAGGATTGGCATGGATGTTAGCTCAGGGCTGATCTTCCTCACACACAAAAAAAATAATAATAAAAAAAGAAGGATGCAATTAAATCAGCTGTGTACAGAATCAATCACTGAAGCACCTCCACAAAATTCTGGGTTCCACAAAACACAGTTTGAAAAGCACTGAGCTCTTTTGACGGCATGTGGAAGATGGGGAGCCTGCTTTGAGCACCACCCTCAAGTGACAGCTCTCATTCTTATGTCTTTACGTTGTGCCAAAATCTCCATGAAACTTCCACCCAGCAGTCCCAGTTCTGGCCTCTAGAATCACAGCATCATCGGTGTGACAGAAGATGGCATATGGGTTCACATGTAGGTCTTCTTTTCTCACCTCAATGCCCACACTTTCCTCAACTGTTCCCCCTGTGTCAGGTTTTCACATTTCCTGACTACCTTCTTTGAGTGTTCTCTTGCTTGTCAGTGACTCCGTTGAAAGATAAATGTCTTAAACTCCCACATTCTTTTTTATAGCTGCATAGATTTCCGATGTGTGGAGATACCAAACTCATTTATGCAGTGTCTTGTGGATAAACAGTAGTTTGTTTCCAATCTTTTGCTGTTATGATGCTGCAATGAAAAATGCTGGTGTGCATGTCATTTCATAAATATCTGTCAAATAGCTTCCTAGAAAAGGAATAAGGAGGAGGGTATGCATATTTGAAATTTTATTAAATATTGACAACTTGCCCTCTGTAGAGTTTGTTCCATTCTAGCTTCCCATCAGCCGTCTGTGTGAGAATGCCTCTTTCCCATACCATGTCCAACACGGTGTGTTAGTCTCACTTTTTTTTTTTTTTTAATCTAACAGGTCAAAAATGATATCTCATTTCTATTTTAATGTGCATTTCTCTTTATTCTGAGAGAAGTTAAACTTTTTTTTATATTTTTAAGATAAAAAATATAAAATGCACCCCTTTTCTGGAAGCTTTGCAGATTTCTTCATCTTCGGTGTTCTAAAACCACATTGTCATATTAGTGTGGTTTGGTCATCAAATGTGCTGGACTCTTTCAGTCTGAGAACTTATGTCCTTTGGATCTGGAAAATGCATCCTATATTTCTTTGATTACTTTTTCCCCTTTGTTTTCTGTATTATCACTTTCTCTGGAACTCTTATCTTTTCATCTCTTTATTGGCTTTCTTTGAACTTTTTGGTTTTAATTTATCTTCCTGCCCCTTTACTTTTTACAAAATTTTGTAATGGTGGGTACATGTCATTATGCATTTGTCAGAACCCATAGAGTGTACAGCACCAAGAGTGAGCCCTAATGTGAACTGTGGACTTTGAGTGATTATAATGTGTCAATGTAGGTTCATCGACTGTAGCCAATGTACCCTCTGCTGGGGGACGTTGATAGTAAGGGAGAGCTCCTGGAGTGGATGAGCGTATATGAGAACTCTCTATACTTTTGTGCTCAATTTTGCTGTGAATCTAAAACTGTTCTAAAAAATAAAATATTTAAAAGGAAGAAAAAATTTTGGCAGTCATGTTTTTAATTGCCAACATACTCATTTTTCTCTGATTTGCTGTTTTTCTAAATGTTCTATTTTTCATCCCATGCATCTTGAATATCTCTGGGTATACAAAGTAGAACTTTCTAAAAGCTCTCTGCTGCTCCTGAATTCTCTGTCTCATCTGGTGCTATTTTGCAGTTTATCTTAGTCGCGTAGGCTACTAGAGGGGCCACCCAAAGCTGACCTAGAGCTCTGGATGAGTAGGGCAGGCCTGTCAACCAACATACTGTTTAGGTGGAGCGCACAGGGAGCCAGCTGTTACATGGGGGACCCCTAAATCCGAGCAGGTGAAGGTCCTTGTTCTAGGGCACCAGTTTTCACAGTGACTGTTGTAGTTCTCTCTCATTTGTTCAGTTTCTGCTGAGAACCTGCCTCTGATCTTTTGTCTGGGAAGAGTTGGGGTCAATACTTGTGTGCTAGGTGTTCTGTGTTCAGGATGGAGGCATTGGAAGGAAGGTATCAGCTGGTGGCGTAGGACTCTGCATCAGTCTACTCATTTTCAGCTGTCTCAGTCCCATCCTGACCGAACCGTGTTTCCCAGTCTGCAGCCTGGTGCTCTGACAGGTGGTTGCCCCCATGCTGCAGGTCCATCTGCCCAACTCTGGGCTGCACCCCTCTTTGCCACCCCCATGTCACTCACCTTTGCTCTATAAGTCTCTCCTCCATCCATCAATTTCCCTTCCCATACTCTGTATTTTTGTGGATTCATACCCTCATATTCCCTGTGAAATGTTAACGGGGTCTCAGAAAGAAGAGGGTCAATGTGGTCTGTTCATGCGTTTGATCCAGAATATCTTATTTCTTCACCTTTTCTTCTTCCACTTGCATCTTTTCCCCGTCTAATCTATCTTCAGCTCCTTAATTTACTTGTGATGATAGTTGATTCTGGCCTAGGCAGTTAGTGTTGTGCCCTTTTTTTTTTTTTAGTGGTTTTTTTTTTTTATTGATGTTTTAATAGTTTATAACATTGTGAAACTTGGGGTTGTACATTTTTGTTTGTCCTTCACCATATACATGTCTCCCTTCACCCCTTGTGCCACCCCCCACCCCCATTGCCCCTGGTAACCACAATATAGTTTTCTCTGTCCATGTGTTGGTTTATATTCCACATATGAGTGAGATCATGCAGTGTTTGTCTTTCTCTTTCTGGCTTATTTCGCTTAACATAATACCCTCCAGGCACATCCATGTTGTTGCAAATGGGACGATTTTGTCTTTTTTTATGGCTGAGTAGTATTCCATTGTATATATATATACCACATCTTCTTGATCCAGTCATCAGTCGAGGGACATTTAGGGTGCTTCCATTTCTTGGCTATAGTGAATAATGCTGCAATGAACATAGGGGTGCATAAGCTTCTTTGGATTGTTGATTTCAGGTTCATCGGATAGACCCCCGTAATGGGATAGCTGGATCATAGGATATTTCTATTTTTAATTCTTTGAGGAATCTCCACACCGTTTTCCATAGAGGCTGCACCAGTTTGCATTCCCACCAGCTGTGTATGAGGGTTCCTGTTTCTCCACATCCTCTCCAACATTTGTTGTTTTTTGTCTTGGTGATTATAGCTATTCTAACGGGCGTGAGGTGATATCTTAGTGTTGTTTTGATTTGCATTTCCATGATGATTAGTGATGTTGAACATCTTTTCATGTGCCTATTGGCCATCTGTATATCTTCTTTGGAGAAGTGTCTGTTCATTTCCTCTGCCCATTTTTTGATCAGGTTGTTTGTTTTTTTGTGGTTCAGTTGTGTGAGTTCTTTATATATTATAGATATATAATATCCATAATATATATCCTTGTCAGATATATGTTTTGCAAATATTTTCTCCCAGCTGGTGGGTTGTCTGTTCACCTTGATTCTGGTTTCATTTGTCTTGTAGAAGCTCTTTAATCTGATCAAGTCCCACTTGCTTATTTTTTCTTTAGTTTCCCTAGTCTGGGTAGGCATGTCATCCGAAAAGATTCCTTTATGACCAATGTCAAATAGTGTGTTGCCTGTATTTTCTTCTATGAGTTTTATAGTTTCAGGTCTCACCTTCAGGTCTTTGATCCATTTTGAGTTAATTTTTGTGAATGGCAATAGCAGATGATCCACTTTCATTGTTTTGCATGTGGCTGTCCAGTTTTCCCAACACCATTTATTGAAGAGACTTTCCTTTCTCCATATGTTCTTAGCTCCTTTGTCAAAAATTATCTATCTGTATATGTGTGGTTTTATTTCTGGGCTTTCAGTTCTGTTCCATTGATCTGTGTGTCTGTTTTTGTACCAGTACCATGCTGTTTTGATTACTATTGCTTTGTAGTATGTTTTGAAGTCAGGGATTGTGATGCCTCCAGCTTTGTTCTTTTTTCTTAGGATTGCTTTAGCTATTCAGGGTCTTTTGTTGCCCCATATGAATTTGAGTATTTTTTCTATTTCTGTGAAGAATGTCTTTGGGATTCTGATTGGGATTGCATTGAATCTGTAGATTGCTTTAGGTAATATAGACATTTTAACTATGTTTATTCTTCCAATTCATGTGCATGGGATGTCTTTCCATTTCTTTATGTCATCATTGATTTCTTTCAATAATGTCTTGTAGTTTTCATTGTATAGGTCTTTCACCTCCTTGGTAAGATTTATTCTTAGATATTTTATTCTTTTTGATGCAATTGTAAATGGTATTATCTTTTTGAGCTCTCTTTCTGTTAGTTTGTTATTAGCATACAGAAATGCAACTGATTTTTGTAGATTGATTTTGTACCCTGTGACATTGCTGTAGTTGTTGATTATTTCTAATAGTTTTCCAACAGATTCTTTAGGCTTTTCTATATATAACATCATGTCATCTGCAAATAGTGAGAGGTTCACTTCTTCGTTGCCTATTTGGATTTCTTTTATTCCTTTTTCTTGCCTAATTGCTCTGGCCAAAACCTCCAGTACTATGTTGAATAGGAGTGGTGAGAGTGGGCAGCCCTGCCTCATTCCTGTTCTCAGAGGAATGGCTTTCAGTCTTTCCCCGTTGACTATGATGTTGGCTGTGGGTTTGTCATAAATAGGCTTTATTATGTTGAGGTACTTTCCTTCTATACCCATTTTGTTGAGAGTTTTTATCATAAATGGATGTTGTATCTTGTCAAATGCCTTCTCTGCGTCTATTGAGATGACCATGTGGTTTTTATTCTTTGTTTTGTTGATGTGGTGTATCACATTGATTGATTTGCAGACGTTGAACCATCCCTGCGTCCCTGGTATAAATCTCACTTGATCGTGGTGTATGATCTTTTTAATGTATTGCTGTATTCGGTTTGCCAATATTTTATTGAAGATTTTTGCATCTATGTTCATCAGCGATATTGGCCTGTAATTTTCCTTCTTTGTATTGTCTTTGTCTGGCTGTGGTATCAGGGTGATGTTGGCCTCGTAGAATAATTTAGGAAGTGTTCCGTCTTCCTCTATTTTTTGGAATGGTTTGAGAAGGATGGGTATTAAATCTTCTTTGAATGTTTGGTAAAATTCACCGGAGAAGCCATCTGGTCCTGGACTTTTATTTTTTGAGAGGTTTTTAATTACTATTTCAATCTCTTTACTTGTGATTGGTCTATTCAGATTCTCCATTTCTTCTTGGTTCAGTTTTGGGAGGTTGTATGAGTCTAAGAATTTATCCATTTCTTCTAGATTGTCCAATTTGTTGGCATATAATTTATCATAGTGTTCTTTTATAATCCTTGTATTTCCGTGGTATCAGTTGTAATTTCTCCTCTTTCATTTCTAATTTTATTTACTTGAGTCTTTTCTCTTTTTTTCTTAGTAAGTCTGGCTAAGGTTTTGTCAATTTTGTTTTTCTTCTCAAAGAACTAATTCTTTGTTTCATTAATCCTTTCTACTGTTTTTTTGGTCTCAATTTCATTTATTTCTGCTCTGATTTTTATCATCTCTCTCCTTCTGCTGACTTTGGGCTTTGTTTTTTAATCCGTCCTGCCACTCTGTATCTTTTGATTGGAGAGTTCAATCTATTTACATTTAGGGTAATTATTGATATTGAGGGCTTAATGTTGCTGTTTTGTCACTTATTTTCTGGTTCTTTTGCATTTTCTTTGTTTCTTGTCCCATTTGTTTCAGACTGCCAATTCAGTTTGGTTGTTCTGTCTTATGACTCTTCTAGTTTTCTCTTTGTTTATCATATGTAATTTTGTTTTGATTATTTGTTTAGTGGTTACCTTGAGGTTTGTATAAAAAATCTTGTGTATGAGATAGTCCATTATCTGATGGCCTCTTATTTCCCTATACTAAGTCCATTCAATCACTTACCTCTTCCCTTTCTAAGTCGTTCTTGTTATACCTTATTCTATCTTGTGTTGTGGGTGTGTGTTTACAGTGATGAGGTTATATTTATTTTTGGTGAATTCCTTCCTTTGATCTTTGATTTTGGTATTTAAGTGGTTGCTAACCTATTCCGGTAAAGATCTACTATTTTTCTGATTTTGTTTACCTATTTTTATCCTTGCTCCAAGCTTTGTATTCCCTTTCTTTTCTTTTTTTCAGGCCTGAGGGCCTTCTTGAGTATTTCTTGTAGTGGTGGTCTCGTGGCCATGAACTCCCTTAGCTTTTGTTTATCTGGGAAAGTTACTATTTCTCCATCATATTTGAAGGATATTTTTGCTAGATAGAGTATTCTTGGCTGAAAGTTTTTGTCTTTCAGTATTTTGAATATATCATTCCAGTCTCTCCTAGCTTGTAAAGTTTCTGTTGAGAAATCCGCTGAGAGCCTGATGGGAGTTTCTTTGTATGTTATTTTTTGTTTTTGTCTAGCTGCCCTTAATATTGTTTCTTTGTCATTGACTTTGACCAGCCTTACCACTACATGTTGTGGAGCGGGCCTTTGCCTGTTGATGTATTTAGGTGACCTATTGGCTTCACTTACTGGTATTTCCTGCTCCTTCCCCAGACTTGGGAAGTTCTCAGCTATTATTTCCTTGAATAGGCTCTCTGTTCCTCTTTCCCTCTCTTCTCCCTCAGGAACACCTATAATTCTTATGTTACATTTCCTAATAGAGTCAGATATTTCTCGGAGACTTTCTTCATTTCTTTTTAGTCTTAGTTCTCTCTCCTCTTCCATCTGGAGCATATCTGTATTCCCATCCTCTATAATGCTAATTCTTTCCTCCATATTGTCAGCTCTGTTCTTTAAAGATTCCAGATTCTCCTTTATCTCCTCCATCGTGTTCTTTATCTCCATCAGTACTGATTGGTTTTTCTTTATGATTTCAATCTCTTTTGTGAAGAAACTCCTAATCTCATTGAATTGTTTGTCTGTATTATCTCGTATTTTGTTGACTTTTTTTATGCGAGCTATTTTGAAATCTCTATCATTTAGGCTATGGATTTCTGTGTCTTCAGGGTTGGTTTCTGGGTGCTTGTCATTTTCCTTCTGGTCTGGTGATGTCATGTACCTTTGCATTGTGGTTCCTGTGTTGGCTTTATTTTTCCTCATCCTGGCAATATCTGGTTGCAATTTCCACCCCACCACCGTGTGGGGGTTAAGGGCTGTGTAATCTGAGCCCCCCACGCTCTGTCCTGGCTGTTCGCTGCAGTCCGTGGCCGCTTAGTCTGGTCTGGTCGGCTGAGCTGCAGTGTCCGGCATGGGGGCGGGGGAGGCTCGCTCTTTTGCCCACTGGGTCCCTGGCGTCGGGGGGCTTCTCACTCGCCACTCGTTATCCGCTCTTCTGGGGTGCTGTGTTGTGCCGTTTTTATACTCACAGATAGGGACTTGATCCAGTGCTGGGGCTGATAAGTGGCCACAAATAACCCCCGAAGTCCTGGGACTTGTCTGTGGCTGTGCGCTGCACTATTGCTCCATATCCATTCGTTCCATCTGTTCTGAGGCCTTTGAATTGTTCCTGTATTTGTTCTGAGGGAAGATTTCTTTCATCTCCTAGCTTATTCTGTTCAGCTGAAGTTTATCTTTAAGCCTTGTCAACCACACTTTAGCAGAATAAAAATTTTAGATAGTTTAAGTAGTTGTTGAATAATAGGCTGGATGTTTCGGGCTTCAGTTTTGATAAATCTGTCCTAGGGAAGTAAATGGTTGCTTCTTGAAGAGAACCTTAGTGACAAAGGATAGTGATAGAATGTTTGCCACAAGTGTTTTTGGTTTGGCTTTTGTTGTTTCTCTGTTTGGTTTGGTTTTGTTTTTGCTGCAAAACCAAAAAGCACTGGAGTCAGGATTTGAATTCACTAAGTATTTAGGTAATCTTTATAAATTCTAGTGATGACTCATAGAGGGAAGTTTTAACAACAGATATCTTTAAAAGACAGTTGCACTAGTTTTTTACTAACCTGGTCATTTTAGTTGCTAAGATTATATTTCACAGGGTTATGTGGTGGTTTGGTGGTTAATTTTTCATATTTAAGTGGTGATAGCTGGAAATATTCTGAAATAGATTAATTATAATTACTTTCATTCAGATACTGAATATGAGAGTAAATATATCATCATCTCATTTGTGTAGGATAATGGAGGACTATACTGAGTATTTTTTTGACATGATTTAATGGCAATAGTGATATTTCCATTTCTTTGAGCTTGTTCATAGAAATATAAAGCTAATTATTGTTCCTTAAGGAAAGATGATCTAGATAAACATAAAGAATATATCTTTTTTTTTTAAATAGGAGCAGATGTCTCAAGTCTTAGATGCCATGTTTGAAAAATTGGTCAAAGAAGGGGAACATGTAATTGATCAAGGTGATGACGGTGACAACTTCTACGTAATCGATAGGTAAGTTTTGTGTAACTTCACCACTGAAATGTAATGAACCTTTTGTGTAAAATCTCAGTGGTTATTATAACGACTGACAAATTAATATATGAAAGTTGCTATTGCCTCTTCTCTCTTATTACTGCATAACAGGCGCTATAAACCTGCTGTGAGTACATGCAGTGAAGCCATACTAGATCGTGAAAGGAGGCCTAGTTTATGAAGACTGGTGATGTTTGGTTGGTTTAATCTATACATCTCGGTCATTTACTGTGAGCCTCCCTATTTGTGAACTTCTATTTGAGAGGTAGTTAGTATGCAGTAGATGCCTATCAGTAAAAATAGGAGCATAATGCAGCATCCAGGCTAGTAAATCACAGTATAACTCAATCTGTGTTCTATTTTTCAAAATGTTCTTTTTTATCAACTGCAAAGTAAAACATGCTCATTTGAATTTTAAAAATTCAAATATTTCAGAGGAGCATGAGGTGAAAAGTCAGTCTCTCTTCCTACTGCTTCAGCACCATCTAGTCAGTAATCTGTATGTCCTTCCAGAAATTGTTTATGCATCATTATATTTGTCTTTTAATGACCCTGTAGAGAAATTATTTTATTTAAATGAGAAGGCATGCATTTATACTGAAAATTGAATTTCAGAAAATTTACGTTGTGCTTTACTTCCTCAAAGAACAGTGTGCTTTAAGCAATAACTAGATAAGAGCCCTGAAATGTAGTAGAGGAGCAGTCTGAACTGAGTCTTTATTTCTTCCCTTTTGTAAGTTGATGAGGAAGTGTTTATGGGATGATTGATACCCCAGCCTCTCCTGTTATGTGTGGAACACAGGTCATCTTCCAGCCTGATTTATTGGATTACATTTGCTTCTGTGGGTAGAGTTGTGTTCAAGTCAGAGGCCTTGCAGAAAATGACTCCTTATCCGTCTTCCTAGGCCTGCGGTGGTCTCTGTGATGCATCAGTAGTGCACACTCTCTGAATCAAGAGTTTCCACTGATGCCTCATTCCCTCATCTCTAATGCCTTGGTGCCCTGTGGAGTTGTTGCCAAGGCATTAGCCAGGGCCGGGTGGACTCTTGTGATTTTAGAATAGAACAGAACCAGTTATCCCAAATGTAAATTAGAGTCATGATTTTGGTATCATGCACAGTTTCATCAGTGAAACACCTCAGAAGTTCTCTCAACTGTTTAATTGTATTTAATTGTAGGGGTATATGAGAACCCCAAATACAATGCAAGATTAATCTTCTTTAGTAGGTATTTTGACTATAAAAACTGCCTTACGTTTGTATATAGAACATTCCCTTTTCAGTTAGATCCTGATCACGTATTTGACAGATGAAGGTTCTCACTGAGGCACACGGAAGTGACGGGGGTCGGGTAAGGTCACCCAGAGGGTCAGCGTGGAGCAGACCCAGCAGCCAGGTCTCTTGGCCAGCCTCTGGGCTCTTCCGTGGCTCTGCACTGCCGAGGCCTCACGTGATTTCAGCTGGACTGGTAGCCCATTTTCTTCTCAGCAGCACACTTGTTGTATATTTTATCCTATTCAAAGTAGAAAATGTAGGAAACAGTTTTAGTGCAAAAGTGTAAATAGTGTAAATAGATGAATTAATCTGTACTGGAAAAATAGTCATGAAACAAATCCTTGAAACAGCCATTCTATCCATGAATTATATTAAAAACCAATTATTCTCTTTGTTATTCATTAATGTCTTTTGTCTTTTATCTTGTGTTTCCAACAGTACATGGAAAGACAGTCCTCCACAAGAAGAATTAGTTCATATAAATACAGGATCTGGATAATACATAGTGCAGTGACATGCAAACTCAGTCTTATTTACCTAGGAAAAAAACCCCAATTGAAAGATAAGCACAGAAAAACCGTGAAAAGACCAGGATCAGAAATTTAGTCTGAATGTCTACCACTTTTTCCTTTAGACTGAGGTCAGTCTAAAGTAAAGGACCAGATGATGTCAAGGGCCAGAGAGTAGATTTTTTAGGCTTTGCAGGCCATATGGTCTCTGTTGGAACTACTCGACTCTGCTGTTATAGCACACAGCAGCTGCAGATGATGCATAAATGAACCAAGGTGTTTGTGTTCCAGTAAAACTTTATTTACAAAAGCAGGCAGCCAGTCTGTGGGCCATAGTTTGACAGCCCCTCCTTTAGATTATAAAGGCCCCTCGTAAGTACTGTAGAGTAGTGGTGACCAAATTGTTATAGCTGTATTCTTTTAAAAAATAGTTACTTTCTTCTGATCACAAAAGTAATGCATGTTCATTTTAGAAACAAAAACTCTTTAATTACGTGTGAATGTCCCTGGAATCCTTCACTATTCTTACGCTCGGAGGTAACTACAGGCGGCAGTTTGATACACATTGCTTCAGATGGTGTCTATGCATATACTGTTTGGTTGCAGTCTTAGTTACGTTTTTATCCTTTACTCCCTTCAGTTGTTATTGTTTAGTCTCATCTTCCCAGCGGGCACATGTGTGGTCCCTACCCTAGTTTATACATGCTCGTCAGGAACAGATGGTGACTCTGGCGCATATTGATGCCCCTTTATTACTTACTGTCATCAGGGGGGAAAGGGAGGCTGGAAATGAGATTTTATGGCACAGGCCTCTTCTCTGAAATAAAGCTTTACTATAATGATATTTTACTTGAATTACTTTTCTCTCTTATTTTTCATGTGTCCCAACAGAGGAACATTTGATATTTATGTAAAATGCGATGGTGTTGGAAGGTGTGTCGGTAACTACGATAATCGTGGGAGTTTCGGTGAGCTGGCCTTAATGTACAACACACCCAGAGCGGCCACGATCACTGCCACCTCCCCTGGTGCTCTGTGGGGCTTGGTGAGTGAAGTATTTATGTGCCCTGAATGTTATTTGTAGAAAGAGTTATGACGAAAGCCAGGTGGATGCAGTGTTTTAGTTCTCATAAGTAGATTTATTTGGGATCATCGATCATCGGGGAAGTTATTAAGCAACTCCTGGATGCTGAACTGTTGGGCACTGAGACTGTGCTGGGTTCCATCTTCGTGTTCTTTTCCCCAGTCAAGGCAGGAGCGTGATGCACAGCAGAATTACTTGGGGGTGTTTAACAAACAATCCTCTTGCCTAGGACAGATTTAATCAGAATCTCTGGGGGTGGGACCTGAGCTTTGAAAATATTTTTCTTACTGTTGTATTTCTACAAGACTTAGTCTTGTAGGTGATACCAGGATGCAGAGTAGCAGGCGCTGGTGAAGCTGATTCTGGAAGACTCTTGAAGGTGACGCTGCTGCTTAGACTCCGCTGTGCTTACGGATCCACTGGGAAATCTAGCTGAGATGCAGATTCTGATTCAGCGGGTCCGGGGGGAGGCCTGTGACTCTGCATTTCTCCTACGCTCCCAGGAGACCCCGGTGCTGCATGTGCTCAGAACACCCTTTAAGCAGCACCAACCTAGCAGGATGTTTGCAATACTTGTATTTTCTCTTTAAATTGTTGAAAACAGGGCCCCCGCCCCATAGTTTTGTCATACATTTATTAGGTTGTTTCTCAAATCCTTTTGTGGAAGGAGGAGAGGATGAGATCGTTTGCAGTGTGTTAACAATCTCATTTCCAAAGACTATAGCGCTACAGAAGTTACACATTCTTCTGTCATGACTCAGCAGCTGACTGAAGTGGATTCAGCTGGTAAAAATATCTCTTCATCAGAGAAGCAAGATATGCTGTACATTTCTTCTTATTAGAACCAGGCAGCGACTGTTTACTTATTAAAAGTGGGATGAGTTACTTTTTTTTTTGGGGGAGGAGGATTAGCCCTGAGCTAACATCTGATGCCAATCCTCCCCTTTTTTCTTGAGGAAGACTGGCCCTGAGCTAACATACGTGGCCATCTTCCTCTACGGTATATGGGACGCTGCCACAGCATGGCTTAACAAGCGGTGCATCGGTGCACTGGCGGGATCTGAACCTGCGGACCCCGGGCCACCGCAGCAGAGCACGCGCACTTAACCACTTGCGCCACCAGGTCCGCCCCGAGTTACTTTTTAAGATTGCAGAAGAAAAATTGGAATTGTTTCAGGTGGAAGGGAACTCCTCATCTGAAATGTTTTAAGGACTATCAAAGATTTGAAAATCCAAAGCCAGCAAGGTAAAAACTCCAAACCAGAGCAGACTTGGTCCATAGACGTGCATGCCTGTCCGCAGAGCAGCAGCTAACTCCTGAGTCGGCCATGACCTGTTTCGTTAAGGAAGGTGTCATTTAAAACTTTACTGCTCCCAGTGGTGTCGCCAGCCAGGGTCAGAACGCCCCTCGGTAAGGAATCCGCCTCCTAGCACGTGCTCAGTACAAGATCACATATTTTGCAGGGGGCCCCTTTTGAATACCGATAGTTTTCAGTCCTGGTAGAAACCTTAACTAGGTATAAAGGCCCAGCATTACCTGGTGTGCACTTAAGCTCTCAAGAAGGATTAAGCATTTTTGGAGATTTTTACTAATCTATACATGTTATTAAACTTTATGATAAAGTGGGCAGTTTGTGATGATCACTTTGGGGTATATGCGTATGTGCAATAGCTTTTTTAAGAAATTAGAATAATTAACATAATCAGTTAATACTTCAAATCTGCTTTTTAAGAGCAACTCACCTAACTAGCCCCTTTTCAGGGGAAGTCGCTTAGAAAAGAAATTTTTCTTTTAAGGTCAACGGATTGGTGCTCTGCCATATAAGTGCAGGTGTAAAGATAAGCAGATCCCAAGAGAAGAGTCCACTGTAGTACATACAGTCTAACTTTGTAAATACTACTTGGTCACTGTTAACCTTAGAGGGTTAACTGATCTACATGACCAGGCTGATGATTCAGAGAGGTGATTATTGAAATGACTAGGATGAAGACATTTGAAATGGGACTTTCTGGACTTTATTTATATGTCACAGTGGGTGTGAAGAGGTGCACCATTAATAGGCAGTTCTTCCTGAGACATACAGCTCATTATGGTTAATTTCTTCTTTTTTTCTCATTTTATTTTATTTTCTTCTGTGCTCCTAGTATCTCTCTCTCTCTCTCATTGTGGTTAATTTCTAAATCACTAAACTATTTCTAGTTTTCTCTGTTTTGCAATAAACTCTGTGCATAAAATGGTGTCGCAGCTGGTTTTCAAATCTGATTATGTATCAGAATCACTTGGGGAGCTTTTGTGACATATAGATTATTGAGCCCTACATACAGAGACTCTGAGTCATTGAAGTCTAGGATCTCAGAAACCTTTTTCTTTTTTTAACATTATAGGTGATTCTGATGCAGAGCCAGGCTTGGAAATTATTTCAGTATTTTTACTAATTATATTGTAAAATTTCCTCTTTTTTAAAAAATTAAGAACACAAGTCCAAATTACCAACCTTATAAAATTGTAGTAAACTAAATTGGAGATCAGAATGTTTAATTTCCTAGAGACTTACATCCACACTGGCATTTTTCTTAGTTGTACCAGTTTATTTAAATTCAGCCTTAATATGTAGGCACAGTAATTTATTAATTAAATAACATATCCCAATTAATTTTATTTTATATTGAAATTACATAATTGTTTATCAGTGTATGCCAAACTAACATAATTCTGGGGGCTTTTAATTAAGAACTAAATGTTTTGTAGGAAGTTTTTCAAAATAAAATTTGTAGGAAAAACATTTTTTGAGCTATGTTTATAAATTTCCCTGGTTCCTTAATTAAGTTCTGTATCTTTAAGGTTAAGTAGTATAAACATAGGAACATTTTAAAACTCTGAGCATGATAAACAACTGGAATTAGACCCTACTCAAGAAAGTTGTAGTTTCTCTGTGCCTTCACATTTTTAAAAAAGAAAACTAATGTAATGTGGATGTGACAAAGAACCTAGAGTAAATATTTTTCAAGATCTCATACATTATAATTGCTTTATGATTAAAAACATTTCTAAGAGTGTTTTCCATGTATTTTTTTTACTCCAACTCTCATTAAGAAACACGTGGAAACATCACAACCAGGGCATGTGTGTCTTTGTGTATAACTGAAATAAATATTGAAGACAACACTTTACTGCAAGAGATACACTCTAAGATTTTCTGTTCTACTTTATTTTTTATAAAAGTACTGTCATGTCCCACCAAATTGATTTTGCAACACTCTAGGGCTGTCATCCACAGTACAAGAACTCAGTGCTCGCCCAAACTCATGGAAACGGATTGGAATGTGGTTGGCTGGGGGTGGGGGAAATGGGGAGAAGTCAAAGGGCACAAACTTCCAGTTGTAAGATGAATAAGTTCTGGGGATCTAATGTACAGCACGGTGATTACAGTTAACAATATTGTATTACATACCGAAAGGTGCTAAGAGAATAAATCTTACATGTTCTCACCATAAAAAAGAAATAGTAATTAAATGACGTGATAGATGTATTAACTGACCCTACTGGGGTAATCATTTCACACTATATAAGTGTGTCAAATCAACATGTTATACACTTTAAACTTATGCAATATTATAGATCAATTATATTTCAAAAAAGCTGGGGGAAAAAAGAACTAGGGGCTAGTATCTTTTTAAGTGGTGCGACAGCGCCACCTTGTGGGTGTAGCCAAATGTTGGTCAGATCTCTGTTCTGAATAAAAGTAAACTGATGCTTCCTTTAAAAAAATGAAGATAATATTTTATATTTTCTGCTTAAAGAAATAAAAATCTGAAATGAGTTGAATTGAAAGTATAAGAATGTTAATCTTTTATTTCTAAATCTTTAATTATTGTTTGTTCCGTATAGGGAATAAAATGAAACTCTCTCTTCAGACTTTTTTCCCCATAAAATCAACCTTTTAACTATCTTTGTATTTGACATTCTGCCTTTAGGACAGAGTAACCTTCAGGAGAATAATTGTAAAAAATAATGCCAAAAAGAGAAAAATGTATGAAAGCTTTATCGAGTCCCTGCCATTCCTTAAATCTTTAGAGGTAAGTGTATGTTTATGCTTTTATTCTATTTTGCTTTAAAAGCTTCTGTTTTGTTAGGAATATTTAGTTCTATAGAAATTTTCTTTGAATAAAAATCTATCCATATTTTCATTTGAAAAGATTAAATTATGGTGTTTGTATAACTCAGTATATCTTTTACTACCTATAATGGCACCAGTGTCTATAGCAAATTTATATGTGGTCTTTTAAAAGCAGGCATGAAATAATCGTGTAGATGCAGGCAGTAGCCACTAGTTATACCTTTACAGGGAGAGGTTATCTAAGTACCAAATGTCCTCACCAGCCTCTCTTTCTCATTCGTCTTTACTATTTATTCCTCCTCTCCTTTCCTCTTCAAATTGGCATTCCAGGGTCTTCGTTTTTTTTTCAGGCTACACTTATTCACTTGATGAATTTGTCAAATCCCCTGGCTTTAAATACTGTCTCTGTGCTGATGCCTCCTAAAATTGACATAACCAGGCAAGGCCCCTCCCTTGAATGCCAGACTCATTCATCCAACTGCATATTTAACATTGCCTCTTGGATGTCTAATAGATGCCTCCAGCCTCGCACATCCCGAATCTACTCCTCCCCGCTTCCTCTTCGTAGTGGATGGCAATGCCATCCTTCCACCATCATGGCCAGAAACCTTGGGGTTCATACCAACTCATCTACTGAAAGATCTCTCTGTGGGATTGTCAGTTTAGGCCTGGTAGAAATTTTGGCCAGGTTACAGACACATATTAGGCAGCTGATCTGCTCTAGCAGCATATCTCCTTAAATAAAAATAGATCGGGGGTTGGAAATCCAAATGCCTTCAGAGCCAGGCAAGTAACATAAAGAAGAAAACCAAGCCAGGAAGGGACTTCAGTAGACTGGGGGCCTATCGGCTACCAGTTTTTAACCTCTGAAATAGATAAGATTGCCCAATTAGTCTGTTTCTATTTACTATTGTCTTTTTTTCTTTGTAGGTTTCTGAACGCCTGAAAGTGGTAGATGTGATAGGCACCAAAGTCTACAACGATGGGGAACAAATCATTGCTCAGGTATAACGCTTTTTATGTAATTCAGTTTCGAGTTACATTCCAAAAGGTTCTTATTCGTGGTAAATCTTGACAATGTTTTTATGTGTGTCTGTAATTAGTATGTAGTGATGGATTAAATGAATATTACTTCTGCCAAATGAGCTGTTACAAATCGTTTAATTTACAGCTATTAAGCTATTTGAATATTTTTATTTACGTAATTAACTCCTGGTGAATATGTATTAAATCATCAAATGGCTTTCTGCATAATTCTACATTTGGACATGACATGAAATTCGCGTATATAAAGAATAAGATGTCATTTAAAGAGGAAAAAAGAGGTGAGTGTTCCATGAGATTTGTGAGGGCTCGGAAGGTGCGTTGGAAGATACCGTAGAGTTTTGCATCATCCATTCATGATGAAACCTCCTGAGGCTGCTCCTTGATAAATTAACCGAGAAGGGAACACACTGCACATACACTGTCTTGGCCTCCAGGCACTAAATGGGGCCAACATGCTATTGAATCTTTACTCCTCTTCTAGGATCCTGGTTGGAACCAGTAGTGTTACATGCCTTGGTTAGAGTAGGGCTACCAAGAATTAGGATTTATGAAGACAGTTGAAGTTCACAGACAGAGCATGCAGATGATAGCACCTTGTTTGTTTCCTAGTTACATTTCTGAAGTGTTGAGCAAATGATTTAACAGATTTTTACTAGATTCTGTACTTTTGGTACCACAACATTATACTGTATTGTACTCTTCATCTAAAATATTGTCTCTTTTGATCTCTGTGAAACAATATTCAAGGTCTGTGAGACTGAGGAAAGAATAATTGTTTTAGAAGGCAAATAAACAAGTCAATCTGTCTCTCTCTACACCCCCCCACACACACACCCCCACACGCACATGGGTTAGCGCACTCAGAGCTTGAGAAGAAGTGGAGTCAAATTAGAGAACAAGGTTAAGGCTCTACTATATAAATTGATAAATGACAAAGTGTAGAGCACTTTTGGAATGATTTTTTTTTATCTTTCTATTTTGAAATAATTATAGATTCACAGGAAGTGGCAAAAATAGTAGAGAGAGGGCCCATGCACTGTTCCCCTGGTTTCCCCAGTGCACCTTGCATCACTGTAGCACCTGTGCCCAGCAGGGAGTGGACACAGGCACAGTCCTCAGACCTCGATCCAGAGTTTAGAGTATGTTTTAAAAACAAACAAAATTACACAGCAGTCGATAGACCTGTCACGATTCAAAACGCTTGAAACTTGAACATGAAGCTGTTATAAAAACCTGATATAAAGATAAGGGAAAGGAGATATGTATACTATATGTAGGGTTTATTAAAGATATTTTGAGGTATTAATTGTCTTTTAAGCATTTATAAACATACGTGTCTGCACTGTATTATATCAATCTAGACTCAACTTTTTGTGATGTAATCTGATACTGTATTTCTTGAATTGTCCTAAAGAGTTGTGAAATACCTAAGTTTCTCCAGAACCACTTTGAGAGGCTCAGAAAAGTCAGTATTTGTTATCTTTCATATTATACTCTTTAATTCAGAAGATATCATTGGAAATCAAGGCAGCGTTCATCCAAAAACAAAACCAGGGGCCAGCCCTGTGGCCGAGTGGTTAAGTTCAACACGTTCCACTTCAGCGGCCCGGGTTCAGTTCCCGGTCGTGGACCTACACCACTTGTTGGCAGCCATGCTGTGGCAACGACCCACATATAAAACAGAGGAAGATTGGCACAGAAATTAGCTCAGGGAGAATCTTCCTCAAGCAAAAAGAGGAAGATGGCAACAGACGTTAGCTCAGGGCAGATCTTCTTCATCAAAAAAAATGGGTCTGGGGCTGGGCCGGTGGCATAGGGTTTAGGTTCAGTGTGCTCTGCTTTGGCAACCTGGGTTTGCGAGTTCAGATCCTGGACGCAGACCTACACAGCTCATCAAGCCATGCTGTGGCGGCAACCCACATACAAAATAGAGGAAGATGGGCACAGAAGATGGGCAGGCTGAAGTTGGGATGAAATTCTTAGCCCCATGTTATTTGCCATATTTTCTTGGCTAGTTTTAGAAGAAATGCTATGGTAGAGAGTATTTTATTTCAAATAATTTTACAAATGAAATCATTACTATAATTGTCGATCGTAACCTCTCAGTTGAGAAAGACAGTTTGTTCCTACGGGGCCTCACTTTTCAGGCAAATCATCTGTACATTGGGGTCAGAATGATTTCAGAGCTATGAGAGGCAACAGGAGTGCTGTCACCTACATCTGCATTTTCACCCTGTTTTTGTTTTATTCTGATAGGGAGATTTGGCTGATTCTTTTTTCATTGTAGAATCTGGAGAAGTGAAAATTACTATGAAAAGGAAGGTAAGCATCGCAAGTCCTAAAAATACACAGAATATTAAAAGGAACATAACAGATTTTCTTTTTGATGTTTAGACTGAGGTTAACTTTTAGTTTTCATAAGCTGAGTAAACGTTCATGCTTTCAATTACCTCGCCAGGGAAAAGTAGAAACGGAAGAGAACGGTGCGGTGGAAATTGCTCGGTGTTCCCGCGGACAGTACTTTGGAGAGCTTGCTCTGGTGACTAACAAACCCCGAGCAGCTTCCGCACACGCCATCGGGACTGTCAAATGTTTAGGTAGGGCTCGCAACAGTGGGCATGCTTCCCCTGCTTGAAACTGTCATGTCTGCACTTGACGCATCCGTGTTGTACGGATTATGTTATTGGGTTCACGAGTTTTATGGTCCCCACAAAAGATAACAAGATTAGGATTCATTGCATTATAAAATCAATTTGTGGAAGCCATTGTTTTTCTTTAAAAATGTTTACATACATATATATTGTGTTCTTTTTTTATAGGCATGAAATAACATCTTACTTTAGTAGTTAAAATAAGAATTCTGAGTACCAAGTTTTATATCTAATCTTTCAAAAAAACAACCTGCACTGTGTTCCTCAAAAAGAAGGCTCAAACAATATTTTCATAAAGTACATTAAGCTCTGCAGGGAGAGTTGGAATGTCTGTGGGAATACTCATTCATCCTAGTCCTGGGAAACAAAGGTTCCGGTTTGTCAAAGCACAATAAAATTTTCTTTGTTGTTCAGCTGTTTATTACTCTCTTATGCCACATAAGCCTGACAGAAATGCCATCTTCAGCTGGAAGATATCTATATATATTAATGAGAAATGTAATTCAGGAGGTGTCAGTATACATGACATTTTCTTTAAGAAAATTGATTCACCGGTAATTAGCCACTCTGTGCTCTTCACCCACAGTTCCGTAGAATAAACTTAGCTTCAGCGTTCTTAAGATTTGCAAGTATCCTCAGAATTAACTTCTTAGAGAAGTCACTTTTTAAAAGGTTTTAAGTAAGTATAATATTAATCAACTGTTATACTTGGATGAAAGAGAAGACAATTAGAAACTGACGGGTAATTTCCCTGAGTGGAGATATTAGACAGTAAGAGTAGAGGTGATGTGAGAAAAAATTTGTTAGATTCTTTCTAGAATAAATTATTATATTCACATTAAAGAAAACTTGAGAAATACAGAAAAGGTAGGAAAAACTAAGAGTCACCCATAACACCACCATCCAGTGACTTCCACATCCTATTATAATTTCTTATCTTTTTTTATTAGCATGAATTTTCTGTTTTCAATAATTTTGTAAACTGCTTTTTTCATTCATTATAGCAGAGGCTTTTCTCATTTTATTACATCAAATTGTAATATTCTATTAGATAACTATACATATTACAAGTTATTAATCATTCCCCACTGGTAAATATTTTGAAGGTTTGGGCTCCCTTTTTGGTGGGGGAGGAGCTTTCGTGTGTGTGTGTGTATGTGTGTCTGTGTCTCTGTGTATGTGCATAGACTACTTTTCCATGTATAGGATTTTTCCTTAGAAATGGTTTCAGAAGTGGGTTTTCTTTTTATGGCTTTTGATATATATTGCCAGATCACTTGTATTTGTAACAGTTTACATGCCACCAGCAGTGCAAGAATGTCCATGCACTCAATTCTTGTACACATTGCCTTTTTACTTTGCAAATTTTTTTTTTTTTTTTTTAATTTTTTTGTAAGAAAGATCAGCCCTGAGCTAACATCCCTGCTAACATCCGTGCTAATCCTCCTCTTTTTGCTGAGGAAGACGGGCTCTGAGCTAACATCTATTGCCAATCCTCCTCCTTTTTTTTTTTTTTTCCCCCAAAGCCCCAGTCGATAGTTGTATGTCATAGTTGCACATCCTTCTAGTTGCTGTATGTGGGACGCGGCCTCAGCATGGCCGGAGAAGCGGTGTGTCGGTGTGCGCCCAGGATCCCAACCCGGGCCGCCAGCAGCAGAGTGCAAGCATTTAACCGCTAAGCCACCAGGCCGGCCCTTACTTTGCAAATTTGAAGGGCAAAAAAAAAAGTGTTTTAATTTGTATTTCTGTGGTAGAGAGTGTGAACATATCATCCATGTGTATATTATAAAGTCACTTTAAAAAATGCATGAGACAGGCAAGCAAGGTGACATATAGCATGAATTTATAGAAGTGGACAAAAGCATAATTTTGGCTGCTATTTTGAATTGATGAGACAGCGGTATAAAAGAGTAAAAACTATACAGGTCACGTTGGGTCTTCACAACATGGCATTGTAAGCCCTGGGGAGGGAAAACAGGATGAAACACTGTCTTGCTGCCTGTGAGGAGTGTCTGTTACTAAGGTGGTGACATCAAAACTAATGTAATTTTTTAAACTCCAAGGAATGGTAGTCACTCATTCTCTTCCCAGCGCGGATCAGGAATCTCCGGCCAGCCTTGCAGTGCACATCAGATTGCTGCGGGCCCCTGGCTGCTTCCTTTTTGAAGTGGAACGTTTTTACCTTTATGCCTTTTTCTTGTATGTTATAATATTTATCGAAAAATACCATTGCTCGGCCGGCCCCGTGGCTTAGCAGTTAAGTGCTCGCACTCTGCTACTCCGCTACTGGCGGCCCGGGTTGGGAGCCTGGGCGCGCACCACCACACTGCTTCTGCAGCCATGCTGAGGCCACGTCCCACATACAGCAACTAGAAGGATGTGCAACTATGACATACAACTATCTACTGGGGCTTTGGGGAAAAAAAAAAAAAAGGAGGAGGATTAGCAATAGATGTTAGCTCAGAGTTGGTCTTCATCAGCAAAAAAAGAGGAGGATTGGCATGGATGTTAGCTCAGGACTGATCTTCCTCACAAAATAAATAAAAAATAAAAATACCATTGCGTTGTTGACATATATGCAAACTGGGTGTCATAAATGACTTAGAAATTCTGCAGATTTGCAGAGAAGGTTATTTATTTGTCTTATTCTCCCCCGTCCTCAGCCATGGATGTGCAGGCATTTGAAAGGCTTTTGGGACCTTGCATGGAAATTATGAAGAGGAACATCGCCACCTATGAAGAGCAGTTAGTGGCCCTGTTTGGAACAAACATGGATATTGTGGAACCCACTGCATGAAGAAGTGTGGAGCAAGGAGACCTGTAGTGACGAATCACGCAGTAGTGGTTAGCCCACTGGGAATGTGTTTGTGTAGATGCCAAGCGTTTTCTGTGACTTCAGGTTTTTTCCTTTTTTTATAATTACAACGTGTCTGTAAACAGAGTAGTGATTTAATAGTAGGCTTTAACATCACTTTCTAAAGAGTAGATCATAAAAATATTGACAAACTGATAAAATGACTTTCTACTCCACAAAATTATGATTTGACTGACAGGCTTACTCAAATGGTTGTAATATATTGAAAGTATCTGTGTTTAAGAAGATAATACGAGGATGTTATCATAGGTGGTATGTGTTCATTTTGACTTACTGAGACTGCTGTGTTAGTGATATGCCCATGTAAGAGGGGACCTGGCAGTGAATCATGCCATGCAGCATGACCTTGTATTCTTTTCACAACTCGTTACATAGAGTAAGTAGAATTTTAATCATTTTTGTTTTAAAGATTTTCTGGCTTGATAAGTTATGTGCTGGCCTTGGCCTCTTGGTGAAATGGTACAAAACATCATATGCAATTTGAAAACCTTTTATATTTTTGCAATAAAGTACATTTTGACTTCTTTGGCATATGTCAGTCACCTACATATTCCAGTGGTTTTAAGGACAGGCAATTTAGTCATTATGATAATAGGGAAGAGTTTTTTTTAGGTGAGAGGTCATTAACACATTTTCCTTATAAAGACTCTTTCTCTGCTTCCTTTTTTCATTTTGCAATTCTCTGTATTCTTTGGCTTTAAAAATTATTTTGACATGTAATGTCACAAAGCTTTTTTAAAAAGCTATTTAAACTTGTCTTCTAAAAGCCTAAGATCTTATATATGCTATAAAAGAAAAAAAAAAACCCTCCTATACCAAAAATATTTTGGGTCCTTATCCACATGCCCACAGGATATTTCTTTGTTCTTCACTTAGGCGTACATAAGACAATCCTTTGCAGACATCTGCTCCCATGTTTTCCTCCAAGGTGGTAGAAATAATTTTTTATAAGCAAAACCATATATAAAGATAAAAGGGATTTCTGCCCATTCCACATATACCATTAGGCCTTGCCATTTGCTTTAATATAGACTCACAGGTAAAAGTGCAGAAGGAACTCAAACTGAATAGATTTTCATTGATTTTCATAACTGCTGTGCTTATTATTCTGCTACATAAGGTGAATTTAATTCTATTCAGCCAAAGCAGTATACCCTTACATGACTTCTAGGCCTACATGATCCCAGTGTCGACAGAGATTAATTCTAACCAGTTCACTTTTAAGTGAGCAGTTTCATTTTGGGAAACATTTCAAAGAAATAATATACATGGGTAAAATTATTGTGTGGCTGGTGTGGTCTTATTAGAGAATGTTTATGGTCTTACTTGTGTAATGAAAACGTGGTTAAAATATGTTAATCAGAGACTGTATATATAAGAAGTTAAAGTATGTAAAGTATAACTTCAGCCACATTTTAGAATACAGTCTAACAACTTTGCAAACTTTCTGGTAGGAAGAGAACTTACTACATGAGGATGACTTGTTTTCTATTTCAGATTTTATTTTGAAAGCCATGTCTGTTAAACAAGAAAAAACACATCGAACCCCGAATTCCTGGTTCATCATTCTGTGTTCTTAGCTTGATTCACTTTTTCAAGTTACCTGTTTTGTTGCCTAAGCTGATTGTTACCTCTTCATGGGATAGCAGACAGATGCCTGTGTAATAAAGAACTCTGACCAAGGCTGTACACGCCAATTACAGTACTTTCAGTATTGTTGGTTATATTTAAATTTTCCTTATAATAAAGCACACTTTTATAATAAAATATGTTGTTTTCAATGAAGTTTTTTTTTTTTTTTGGCTTGTTTCTTTAATATGACTTCCATAGTGCCTACTGCATTATGTAAACGCATGATAGAGATGTGGCATGTGTGAAAGCAAACCCCCTGGGCATAACACAGCAAGAAAGTATGGGTCTGTGTGGCAATAGGTTTTTTAAAATTTTAACTGTTAGTCATATGTGATATAAATAATTGTGGTATATTGCAGACTAATTTGGCCATTTGGAATAAATAAATAAATCTGGCTAACAGGGAATTTATGTGTTAAAATATCTAATTAAAATACCTCTAGTTTGACTTGTGGATGTCATTATTTAATCACTAACCAAGAATCCTTACAATGTGGAAATACTCTGTTGAAGTTTCATTCAAGGATACATTATAGGTGACTAAGAATTCTTCTCAGAGAACATTCTTTTAACACAAAGGTGCTTCCCCTTATTTGTTTTAAATAAATATAAATGTGTGTGTATGTGTTTCCTACATATCAATATGAACTAGGGCTTGCTGCATATATTTTAACATAAACACTGCCTGTGACACAGCTGGGTGAATGTATTTGGTTTACTGTTATAAACTCTGGCTAGCAGACCATTTAAAATGCTTTAAAATGCCACAGGCAAAACACAGGGCATGAAGCAAGGGACTTTGGATTTTATTGAAACATGTAAGAGTAAGTGCTGAGTCCTTTTCCTTTCTAAAGCATCTTTAAAATACTGGCATAATTTTCTCAAGAAAATGTTATGTTTATAACAAAGATTAGATGACCTTTAGCATTCTTAAAGAAAATTATAATATGTAAGCCTAGAGGGGTAAAGTAAGACATCTGGAGAAGCCACGGCTTTGTTAAGTAACTGAAGAAGGGATTCTAATATCCAATTATGTTAATACCTAAGGGAGAAGTAGAATTATTAATACATAAGGGAGAAATAGAATTACAAGGAATGCCGGCTTCTAAAATTAAAAGTAGTGTGAGGTACAGCCTGATGTTGAATATCAGAAAGAATTTTGATGAAAAGGAATAAGAGCTGAGACTACCGGGATACGTTTAAAGGCAGCAAAACTAGTTGAGCGACTGAAACTATATAGTTGTTAGTCTTCACAGGTATTTTTAAAAAAACACTTTAAAAGTATAATTATGGAAATATAAGCAATAAAGTACACCAGGTATTTTCAGAGGACTTGTATGTCCGACAATAACTATGAGAGCTTAAATCAATTCACTTGCATAACTGAGGAGAATCAGGGACTTCATCAAAATCGTCTACTTTGTGAGTCCATGGCAGAACTCACGGGCAATTGAGATCTCTTGGTTCCTCGTGCAATTCTTGGCCGCCTATATTTTCACAACAATGATGTTATTCAGCCTAGTCTATAGAGAAATTTGTATGAAGTTTCCAGTGCAGACATTAAGATTATTTTGAAAGGAAAACTTTTTTATTTGACCAACAGATCTGGGTCGTTTTCCCTTTTTATGCTCATAAGTTTGTAAATCTAAAATCGCCTAGGAAATCTCAAAGAAGCATGTAACGTTTATAGAGGGGAAGATGTGATGATGTATGATATGGAAGTAAAGGTCTAGACCACAAAAATGAAATGCCACCTATCAGGTGGTTTTCTCAGATTTTGATTTAACCACAGCCTGAGCCTTGCCGTTTTCCCAAATATAAAACAACACTACTGCAAAATGTATAGACATGAAATGTTTTGTTAGTACCAACTATAACCGAGTCATTATAGTAAGTAAATGCATTTTTACTCTTAAGTGGAAAAACAGAAAATGACCTTTATTTCCAGGTGCAAGGGAAAGTTGAAGTGTGAGCTGGAAATGGGCTCTGAAGTGACAAAAGCAGCCTTGGCTCTTGACTGCAACAACCCAGGAGTGAAACTCTAAATGTTTGCTATTTAACATGAAAAAAAGTTTACAAAGTAGAACCCATGAATGAGTTTATGAGCAGTAAATATGACCAGTCAAAGTGTTGGATAAAGTTGCTTCTAATAGCTGATCTTTGTTCTAACTGGAAACCTACCTAGATCCTGCTGAGAAACAGGAGAATAAATGTGTACTACTAGAGGGGCCAGCCCCATGGCTTAGCGTTTAAGTGTGTGCACTCCACTGCTGGCGACCCGGGTTTGAATCCCGGGTGTGCACCAATGCACGGCTTGTCAGGCCATGCTGTGGCGGTATTCCATATAAAGTGGAGGAAGATGGGCACAGATGTCAGCCCAGGGCCAGTCTTCCTCAGCAAAAAAAAAAATCCTTGATTTCATGAAGCATCACGGACTCTGAGTTGAAAATAAAAACCTTTAAAATGTGTACCACTAGAATTCCACTGCCTCTTTTAGGCCAAAGGTTGACATTTAATACAAGTGTACTTCCCCTTACAAAATAACTATATTCTTGAAAGGTACACAAGTGACATTTTTTAAGCCAAATAATATTTTAGGAGAGGTGCTTGCTATAAAGAAATCTTTAGCAAATCTTTTTCTCATAATTGCTCCTTAAAGCAGAACTTAAATATCCTCAACATTTTTATTACTATAGTGCATTGTGAGATACCATTTAAATTGAAGGACTAAAGTGTATTAATTAGACAAATATTGTTTGTCTTTGTGTGATTGACACTGTGAGGAAGACAAAGACTAGTGCTTATTATATAACTTAGCTAGAAGATGAGACCTATTCTCAAATACTAGTGATGAATATATAGTGCAAGAGACATTCAAAGCACATGGGAGCTATTTAACAGAGTCAGTGTTCAAAAGAGCATATGACATACAGCATAGCATACACTAGACTGTATGTTAACATGAAGATTCACGCTGCTTATTCTCCCCTAACTTCATTCTAGTCATTGCTCAGACAAAACGATGCATATGACATGGACCAGACAAAAAGATGCATAAGAGATGGTGACTGAGAGGGGAGGAGATAATATAAATGTTGGAGGAGGCAAATGTAAGCAGAAATATGAAGTGTAGCACAGTGTGATAAGACCTATGTACATACTATTCTTATGATTTTAATTGCATTGTATCAGACTTAATTGTCTCTAAAATGAGGTACATTTGACTGGCAACTGAAAGAAAATACACAGAGAAGGGCCTGGGATACCAAAGAGACATGAGCAGAAAAAAGTGTGGGAAATTGTGTTAAACAGTTCAGGTAACAGGAATTATCTAGTCTAGAAAATTGGCAATGAAAAGAGTCATTTGAGCAGATGAAAACCCTCATATTTCTGCTTCTTGTTTTTATAAACTGGAAGTAGGATTAAGTAGAATTATTTGTTGCTCTCCCTAAATACTCACATTTTCATTTATACCAAATTGGATAACTTACAAAAACTTTTTTTTTTAATGTTATCAATTTATTTATTTATTTATTTTTTGTGAGGAAGATCAGCCCTGAGCTAACATCCATGCTAATCCTCCTCTTTTTGCTGAGGAAGACCAGCTCTGAGCTAACATCTGTTGCCAATCCTCCTCTTTTTTTCCCCCAAAGCCCCAGTAGATAATTGTACGTCATAGTTGCATGTCCTTCTAGTTGCTGTATGTGGGACGCAGCCTCAGCATGGCCGGAGAAGTGGTGCGTCGGTGCGCACCCGGGATCTGAACCCGGCCGCCAGTAGCAGAGTGCCAGCACTTAACCACTAAGCCATGGGGCCGGCCCAAAAACTTTTTTTTTTTAATGTAGATTCTTTTTTTTTCCCCCTCAGGGGAAGATTTGCCCTAAGCTAACATCTGTTGCCAATCTTCCTCTTTTTTTCTTCCTCCCCCCGCAACAAAGCCCCAGTATATAGATGTGTATAGTTGTAAATTCTTCTGGTTCATCTATGCGAGCCACCACCACAGCATGGCTACTGACAGACTAGTGGTATGGTTCTGCACCTGGGAACTGAATCCAAGGCTGCCAAAGTGGAGGGCACTGAACTTGAACTGCTAGGCCATCAGTGCTGGCTCATAAAAACTTTTTGAGGGCAATTGAAACCACAAAGGTAGTCCCCTCTATGTCCTGAGGACACCCAAGTTTATTTCTATAGACTTGGATCTCCTAAGCTCCAGCCAAATATGTTCAGCTGCTTACAGGAACCATGTACACAAAGTTCTTGCCTGCACAGCAAGTTCATCATCTAAAGTTGAACCCATCCTTTCCCCTTCTCCCAGTCTCCAAATCCATTCCCTCCAACAAGCCCTATCTCAGTCAATAGCATCTACAAAACACAATTACCCAAGCCAGAAACCCTACCCAAGCTAGAAACCCAATCATCATTCTTGATTCCTCCCTTCCCTTAATTCTTCCTCCTACTGGTGACAAATGTTAGACACCACATATTGACCACTGAAGAAGAGTCTTGCTTTATGGTCATCAGAGCCAAATTTACACTTTTAGTTGCATCAGTAATTACAAGCACAAGAGATACATATTACTCAGTTCTAAAATGGCACTCATCATCTGCTCCCAAGCATTTCATGACAATTTGAGTTTACCTGAGTATTCTGAACTAATTATAAAATGATCTCCTTTTAAAATACAGTAAGATATATGGAAGGATATTTGTGAGAGTTTAAATAATCCACCAAGAAAGATTCTATCTGAAAAGTTTGGGCACTTGCTATTTCAGACCATACATGTGCTCCATTTCCTAATTTTAGGACTTGATTTCAGTGATTTCATTTGCTTACCTTTTGACAATTTGAAAAGCGATATTCTCAATATTCAAACAATGCCACGTGCTTGAAGACCTTGATTTTAGATGACAACTTCTTGTCATATTTTGGCATAGTTTACGTGTATAATATTTGTGTGTGTATATATATTGTATCTGTACTAACCAAGAGTAGGTGTTATTTAAAGACACTGATTTTTTTTTCTTTGAGGAAGATTAGCCCTGATCTAACATCTGTTGCCAATCCTCCTGTTTTTGCTGAGGAAGACTGGCCCCGGGCCAACATCCGTGCCCATCTTCCTCTACTTTTTTTTTTTATATGTGGGATGCCTGCCACAGCATGGCTCGACAAGCGATGCGTAGGTCTGCGCCCAGGGTCCGAACCCAAGAACTCAACAACTATGCCACTGGGCCGGCCCCAAAAGATACTGATTTTTTAATGTCAATTTTATCATGGAAACATCTGAAGAACAGATAAAAATTCTTTAATTATATCTGTTTTAGTAGAAGCGTAAACTTTATATATGTAAAGATTTCCTAAGAGATCTTACTAGTTTTGTACTTTAATCTTTGTTCTGGCTTATGAGTTGGCTGATTTTGTTAGTCATCCAAGAATTAATGATGATGTTTCTGTTAAATACACATAAGGTACTAATGTCGTCATTTAGCTTCCCAGGAAAGTCAGAAGACAGGACTGTCTACTGAAAGGTGTAGAGAATTCTAATTGTGATATTTAATCAGTTGTGACTGAACTATCAGAATTTTACTCTTACATTCAATGACTTGGGCAAAAGTGAAAGTATGTGAAAATATTTTATATCTTTGTATCCTTATCAATTAGCACAGTGGTCAACCAATAGTAGGAAATAAATATTTTTGGATGAATGGAAAAAACTTTATAGTGCTAGTAAAAGATAAGCTATTACTTATAATAATGCACAATATCTTGATCTGAAGAGGAAGTTATTCTTCGCATCACAGAGTCCACCAAGAAAAATACCTCCACTAAAGCTTTTAGTAAAAACTTTCAGGGGCCGGCTGGTGAAAGTGGTTAAGTGCGCGTGCTCTGCTGCTGTGGCCCAGGGGTTCGCCGGTTCGGATCCCGGGCACGCACTGACGCACCGCTTGTCAGGCCATGCTGTGGCGGCGTCTCATATAAAGTGGAGGAAGATGGGCACAGATGTTAGCTCACGGCCAGTCTTCCTCAGCAAAAAGAGGAGGATTGGCAGATGTTAGCTCACGGCTGATCTTTCTCACAAAAACAAAAAACAGAAAAAACTTTCAAATAAAAAACTTTTCAAACACAGTAAGGTCTAGCCAAGAGCAGAGCTCCCAGTTTATGCAATGAAGAGGGGAAGGGAGGAGCTCAAACTCTGAGACCTCATTTTTTGAAAAGTTTTTAGTTTTCTGGAGGGAGTTAGTTATAAATATCTCAGATTTCAATTTTAAATGATTAAATGAATTCTATGGATTTTTCTTTTCGTCAAGAAATTAAACATTGGCTTATATATTTTCAATTCTGCAGCACAATGAACCTCCACAGAAAAAATAAAGGAGGAAAATAAGGATATATTGAATAGCAGGGACACAGGCAAGTTCTTTTTTTGGATCACTATTAATCTCCCTGAAAGACGGTCAATTCAAATCCTGTCCTTTATCCTCAGGGAAAAATTTAGGCATTTTGTTGGCCCTCTGAATTATTTTAAGAAAAAAATATGTTTGATTACTATTTGTGAATACAGAAAATAAATCTTTGATCACATGGAGGGAGGACTATTACACAAATAATTTCATTTCAAGGATTCAAACAGGGAATCCCTAAAAGAATTTAGAGTTATTTTGGATTTCTTGATTTGTTATGTGGCTTTCAGGTAGATTTAAAAATTCAAGAAATGTAGGGAGTTTAAGAATAATTAGCTATGATTTCGGGCTCTTTTCAAAAGTTTGACTTGACAGATTTCTTACTAATGTAAGTTCTCCTCAAACATAAAGCATACTTATAGTAATCTAAAGATATAAAACCTAAAGCATAGCTTAAATGATTAAACACTAAGGTTCAAAGGAAAAAAGCTTAATAACGCCTGTGTAATGTGAATGGTAAAAACATCAATTATATACTAGACGGACTGTGATGGACAGCCATGTTTAAAGTGAAGATAGCTATAAAGCCAGAGAAGCCCTCCTCCTCCGGTGAGTCAGAGCATTAGTAACTTAAGGAGAACTCCTAGCAGAAATGAAGGGGAAAGACATTCTTCTCTCTTTCATCAATGGCCAGCTGTCAGGAGGGGAAAAATGGAATGGCTAACAAAAACTCACCAGAGAAACTTAGATAATGATTCACAAAGTCAGTCAGTTTAAGTCACACATCCTAACCCTCTGGATTACCTTAACCACTGAGCAAGCCGTTCAATATGGAGAACACCACTTTGACTTGTTTCAATTTCAAAGTCAGTAGCATCCCCCCGCCACCCCCACCCCCCCAGCTTTGTAAATTCTCTAGACCCTGAGCTTCTCTCTCGCTGTTCATTCCCAAGCCTCTCAGCGTCTGGCACATCGCCGGTATTCAACAAATCTTGGGTGAACTGAACAGAGTTGGCAAAGAAATCTTCTCAAGTTGCCGTCCCGGGGGTGGCGAGGCAAGGCTCAGGAAAAGGGGATTCTAGTTCTTCCCACCGGAGCTGAGCACCACCTTTATTATCCCCAACATGCCTGCGACCGTGATTTGTGGGTGACTGGGTCCCTCCTGAGGCTGCTCTGCTTCCGCCTGTGCAGTCATCTCCTTCCCCTCGCACTAAAACAATACCTTGGCCTCCTGCCAAACTTGAGTAGCGAGCAACTCTGCCTGTTTTGGCCCGGAATGGGTGCTGCTCTGAGAGACTGGGGCTGCTCTGAGTGCTAGGACAGGTCCAAAGGAAAGGAAGAGGCCAAAGCTTTAATATACTCCCTTCCTCCGCCCCCTCCCTTTTGTCCTAGACACCAAAACAAACGAGCTGATACACGTGTCCCTATGACTCTTGTTTACTATCAAGACTGCGCTTTGCACGCGCCTCTGGGTTATGTAGTCCAGCCGGTTCCTCAGGCCTGCAGTTTCCCAGAGGAAAGGAGCAAGGCTCAGACTACGAACCCACAATCCACTTCGCGGGCAAAGTTTGGCTTGGGTCCCCGGAGTCTCGGCAGCAATCCAATCCGAAGCGCTCGCTATAGTGATTGACACGCCGTCTTCTCCAGTAAACACAACACCAAAGTCAATACAAGCCCGCCCCTCGAGACGGACCACGGTATCACCCAATGGGAAAGGGAAAGGGCCGAGTGGCAGTTTCGCAGCCCAATAAGGGGGCGAAAGACCTGGGAGGAGGCTCAACCCCCGGGGGTTGAGGGGAGGGGGAAGACGAAGCTTGAAAGACTTGGTAATGGCGACGGGTTTGGTAAGTAGGAAAGTTTCGGTTGAGAAGTGCGAGCGGCGGCGGGAGCAGCAACGCGCGCCAGGCAGGCCGGCGTCAGTCGCAGAGGGGGTCCGCGAGCTTCTGGCGGGGTTGTCGCGGCTTGGGCGGCCCGCGCTGGAGCTGCCCGCACTCGGCGGCGGGTTTGTTGTCTTCCAGTTCGGGAAGGGG
Source organism: Diceros bicornis minor (assembly GCF_020826845.1). Taxonomy (NCBI): domain Eukaryota; kingdom Metazoa; phylum Chordata; class Mammalia; order Perissodactyla; family Rhinocerotidae; genus Diceros; species Diceros bicornis. Next base: position 11,286,686 of record NC_080742.1, on the reverse strand, counting down.
TGGGGGTGGGGCAGGGAGGGGCAGGATCCCGCGGGGCTCCGGCGGCCGGCCGAGCCCGGGGCCGCGCTCCGCGTCCTCGGAAGGCTGCCCTCACCGTGGGGTCAGCTAACCGTCCGGGAACGGCCCGTGACGAGCTCTCTGGCCCGGCGGTCCTGGGCTTCCGGGCAGCGCGGCCCGAGGGGTCTCGGGGGCGGGGGCTGGGAGGAGTCGGCGAGGACGGCGCTGCGGGCCGGGTGGCGCGGTGGGTGGCCGGGCCGGGTGCGGAGGTGGGCCGGGCCTGGGCGGGGGAAGGGGCCGACGCGACGCCGGGGCTGCCCAGGAAAGTTTGACTTCAACTCCTCGCGTGTGGGCGGAGGGTCCGAGCCTGGCTCGGGGTGGGCGGCCGGCCGGGGGTGGGGGACCCCAGTGAGGCGCCGCCTCCTCCGGGGCCGAGTGAGGCTCTGACCGAGCCGGGAAGCTCGCGGAGCCGCTGGGCCCCGGGGCTCATTGTTACGCAGTTCGAATGAATGGGCTCCGAGGCGCCTGCGCAGTGGGGCTGAGCCGAGGGGAAAAACAAGCCCGGAGTCCAGGCCGCGGTCACATGATGGGGGGAGGGGAGGGAGCGCGATGAATGGCGAAAGAGGGTGGGGGATGGACTTGGCGAGGCCCAGGAGGCGCCGCCGCTGTGTGACCGGCAGTCGGGGCTGGGCAGGCGATTCCAGTCTCCGCCTTCCAACCTATGCTGCTGCCCCAGGCAGATTAAAACAAAACAGAAAAGAATCCAGGCGAGGTCGACAGCTAGGGCCCGGTGTTGGTAGCTTCTTGAAACGCTGCATGCTGTTTGGGGGATTTCAGTCGCCGCCGTTCTTTCTGCGCTATCTAGAGTTCATCCTTTAGGCGTTTTCAGCGAGAATCCTTTTTAAAAGAGGCTGACAGCAGGGCCATACTCGAATCTTTAGCTCGAGTTGCCACTGATGCTAAGACGGGAGGACGATACAAGAGTTGTGTATACTAGGAAGTGTTGGAGTCCTACCAACTACTCCGACGAAATGCTTTAGATGTTTTCCCCTCTAACTAGCAGTAACAGATGACTGCCAACAGGAGTTTTGAAATTCAAGTTACCTTTTGAGAATTAGAATAACTTTAACATTTTAAGTACTTTCCTATTGTTTAACTATTGATAATCTACATTTGTAATGTATTGCAAGTACTTTCAGTCTTTGTTTTGTTTTTGCTATTGTCTTTTGCTTTAGTTTACTGATAAGTGTGTTAGGGTCATCTGTTCAGTTTCTTTGATGAAATTACTCAGTTCTTGCTGGGTAGGCAGCATTTGACTAAGTTTTAAGGAAATTCGAATTATATTAAAAAGAATTAAATCCACTCAAGTTTTTGAGCTACTTTATACTTTTGAGGAAGCCGTTTAACTACTTTACAGCAAAATACTGCTGTTTATCCTAACTTGACTAATAGTTTATTTATAGAATGAAAATTTGATTTCACTTTATATTTTCCGTCTTATTTAGTTTCATAAGCCCAGTTACCTTTTCTTTCTGCCTGGAAAGCCCTTCCCCTTCGTTCGCTTTGCAAACTTCTACAACATACATTAAAAAGTTACCTTCTCCCAGGATTTCCCGGCACACCTATCAACCCCCTTTTCCACGCTTCACAGTGCCTACCTCTCAGACTTCTAACATGGTACTGTCGCTTTAAGAGTTGTCTCCTCCGCTGTTTTAGTTTCTTGGGACCCTTTCCTTACTATCCTAATGCTCAGTGGTGAGGGCAGATGGCCTGGGCTTAAGGACTGAATAAACTGCTAGACCCTGAAGGTCCTTGAGGGAGAATTGCCAACTGGTCTCTCATATTTCTGTTTGAAATGAAAATATGAGTACTTTTTTTCTTTCATAAATTGTAAGAAGTAACTACTGTGTTAATGAGACAGTGCCAGGTATTTTACATGTATTGTCTTTTAAGTATGAGAGTATTTACTCAGAATGAGAAAATAAATCAACAAATTAATCTTTTTAAGCTGACAAATACCTTGTATATGACAAAATTCAGAAAAAATGATGTTCTTGTTTAAGTGCCTGACACATCAGCAATATTTATATTCCTTCATATTTTGACCTGTATTTATTTTGGTGCTTCATATCATAATTTATACTATAGTTTTCTAGAGAGAGAATAGAAAAATAATTTTCTAATGTAGTTGATTGAATTTTTAAAAGTTATGATAGCAAAGCTTTTTTCACAAATTGTTATATGTAATGTGAAATGTTTTAGGATTACAATCAAGTTTAAGAAAAGTTTCTTTCATATATGAGTTTTTAGATGATTTCAAGTTGTTTTCATACAAGGACTTGTCTTAAATACTGTTTGAATTGAAAGTACTCTCTTAAACAGGCTTGTGGATGGCTTGTAGTGGTATATTTGGGTTTTCTGTTATCTTCATCAGTATCAGCATTTCATGTCAAATCAGCATGAAATTAGTAAGAAGCTGTGTAGCTGTGATTAATAAGAACTGTACAGACAGTGCAGGCACTGTCCAGCAGAGGCAGAGTCTCCTCTGGGCAGCAAGGACTGGTGAGATAGCAGAGTGCTTTGGAACCAGGTAAGGATGTGGGATGTAGGATCTTTTATACCTCTAACAATTACCATAGTAGACAGGTATTGGTCCCATTTACAAAGAAGAAAACTAGGGCACAGAGGTTAAATTGTTCAGAGTCTTTTAAGTGGTAAGGGATATTCTACGTAATATATTTTACTGAAGGAATATCACTCACTGTTGGGGTGTGGTGTGTGTGTGTTTGTTTCTTTAACACTGGCAAACCAGAGTTGTAGAAACATTTCTTTGAAATCTTTTGTTTGACGTTTCACTGAAAATGTTCTAAAAGAACTGCATTAAGGCCCCCAACTGCTTTTGGTGTAGAAAGTTGCATTTAATATAGTTTGTTATGGAGGCTGATTTTAGCTTGGAATTATGTAATGCATTTTAAATACCTCAATTCCTCATGTTAGAGATATAAATTAATTGCAAAATATCTTTTCTTCACCCCCTCCTCCCACACAATTTGAGCTTGATATAGAAGTCCTTTAGGATTAGGGGAGGGCATATGGAAGGTCCTTTCCTTGATATCCAGAATGAGGATGGAAAGGTAAGGATTGGGGGAAGAAGAGGCTCTTGAAAGTAGGAGTGTAACCTATGTTGGTCTACACCATTTGTCATTTTTCTCAGTTCTTTTCAAAAAGAAAATGGTCCCATTTAGTCGTTGAAATGCTGTTTTCCTCATCCAGAATACTACTTTGTTTGCAGAGCTGTTTTGAGGTTTATATAAAAGTAGATGAAGTATGTGGAAATGCTCTGCACATAGTAGGTAGGCATTTACTAAACCTAATTTCCTCCTTTTTCATTCACTGAGACTTAACTATTTCTTCCTCTCCTTTTATCTTCCTAAGATTTTGTGGATATTTACTTCTGAAAGTTTGCAAGACAAAAGCAATAGGGCCCTCCCATGCCCACCCAATAAAAATTTGTAGTATTGAACATGACATTTCAGAGCACAACTGCTGGAGAATTTTACTCTTCTCTTTTGAGAAGCACCCAACTAGTGAAGAGTTGACATGTGCAGAGTTACTAAAACACAAGGCAAACTCTGTTGAATCCTGTAATACCAAAGCCATACACAAAAGCATGAATGAACAACAGAGTTAGCTCTACCAGGAGATATTTGAAAGAGGAGCTTGTTGATTGAAATAAATATCTGATTGGGGTAATGGATGTGGGGGTGTATTTTTGAGTATGGACTCTTCTCGTATTCCTTTACTGTATCAGAGGTCGTGCTTCCCCCAAATCGTTTGACAGAGAAAAATGAGAGACAGAAAACTTGCATTTGTACATGGATTTGAATTTTGTTTTCATATATTTTATTTAATTCTCACAATAGCCCTGTGAGGTAAGTAGACATACATGAGGCTCAGGTTAAGGTGCCTGCCCCAGGTTTCATGGCGAGCAGGAGTGACACTCAAGTCTGTGGACTTTAAGTCTAGGCTGCCATTTACTGTACAGTAGGTTTATAGAAGCAAAACCTCCATCCTCTCGAGACCAAACTTTTGATAGCCTTGAGCAATGAGAGGTGCAAACACACAGAACTCAAATTCAACATGTATTTATTTAGTCCCTTTTGTTATTTTTAGATAGCTCTGTTTTGAAATTAAAATTTTTTTTACAATTTAATTTAAGGAGTATTGTGATGGGATGTTGGTAGATAACAAAGACAGAGTGCTGAAGAAATGATAGAAGTTGCAAGGTGTTAGTGTCCTGTAAATGGTGAGCGGTGGACACTGCAGGACCTGGTGGACACTGCAGGACCTGCTGATGGGAAAGAGAAAATCTAGCTGGGAAGAATGAGAACAGAGAGCTCTGCAGAGGGAGTGGGGAGAGCAGACAGACTGCAGCTCTACCTCTGTGGATCCCGGGAGCAGCTCTGTTGCATACACTTAAGGATAGCTCTGAGGGGATATATCTGCATAGTGCAGCCTCTGAATTTCATAATAAAGGTAAAAAATCAGAACATTTTCAAGTTTCAGATTGCAGCCGGGGCTGACTTCCACAGATCACATCTGTATGTGAAGCACAGTATAGTAGATGTTCACGTTATACCCAGCAGATTTGCTGTAACTCTATAATAAGACTGTGATTAATTGGAATGTAATAGATTATACTAAACTGGAAAAGTGTTCATTTCTTGCTTATGCCTCAGACATCCTTCAGATAGGTAAACTTTATTGGTACTTTATTTGCCTAAAGTAATGGTGTGATACGTGACTTATTGAGATGTGTTGGATAACTTGTCATAATGTTTCCCAGGGAGGAAATTGCTGAAGCTGAGTTAGCTATCTGGTTTCCTATTGCTACTGTTTTCAATAACTGTTCTATTTAGGACATTAAGTGCCCAGAGTACGTTACAGTATTGCCATATGTCAGTCTAAGGATAAAAAACACTTTTAAGAATTCATTTTACATTTCTCGCACTCACTTTGTTTTGGTTCATCCTTATCACTACTCTAGGAGGAACGCAGAGCAGAATCATTAGCCCTGTTTTACAGATGAAGATACTGAGTTAGTGAGAAGCTCAGTCACTTAGGTCAAAGATTTAGTAAGTGATGGAGCTGGAATCAAAACCCATGTTTCCTTACACCTAACCCAGTGCCCTTTTCCCTACTCCATAGTACATCTTACAGTCAGGCTTGAGTAAGGTTCTAAAGCAATGCCCAGGATATGGGTCATTTTTGAGGGGTGCAGGCAGAAAGCATCCAAAATAGAGTATTAGAAATAAAGTGAGGCAGTAGGCAGTTTGGCTGTCTCTGTTAAGAACCTTAAGATGTTTAATTGCCATCCACCTACAAATCTGTCTCTGGGATTCTAAGGAAATAATCAGATGTAAACAAATACTTGAAAAAAAAATTTTAATTCAGTTTTATTTAGAAGAGTGAAAAAACTGGGAACAAGGCGTTCAGCAGTAGGAGGGAAAAGTAAATATTGGTACATCTTTGTGATATATATAATTTAACTATTTAAAATAGATCTTTGAAAAAAATTAATGACATAGGAAAATGCTTATGAACTTAAGGAAAAAGATATCAATTATTTATAATATGAAGTATGAAGAAAAATATATGTAGGTATCTACATGAAATCATGTAGGTATCTACATGAAAAAGAGATTGGATTGTAAGGTAATATACTGAAATGTTAACAGTATCTAAATCTGGTTGGTGGGATTAGAAGTAATTATTTTATCCTTTTTTTTAAAAAAATGATTTTTTCATTCTTTTCCATAGTGATCGCGTATTTTATAATCAGGAAAACATATTTCATAACAAAAAGATCATGAAAAAGTCTTTGTAGAAGAAAATTTGTCCATGTTGCCAGTGTTTGTTGGTGATTACATCCTGGCTTAGAAAGCTCTGGTATAAATATTAAGCAAATAACATCTTTTCACTGCATTTTTTGACCAGCCTGGGCTGGGGTACTTGACTTTTAGTGACTTTTAACAGCAATATATTGTATTGTTTTATTTTGAGGAAAAACTGTTTGTTATGTTAGTCAAAATTTTTTGTGTATTTCATATTAGCTCATTAGAACTTTTTTTTAAAAAAGAGATTTGGAGTGGAGCCTGAGAAATCAGGAAATCTACCTGCTGTTGTCACCCATTAAATAACCAATTTGATCATTGTCCAAAGGCAGGATTGTAAAGGTATAACCGCATTTTACTTTCATAACAAAATTTAGTTGGTGGACTTTACTGAGAAATTATTTGGGTGTATTAACCTATGTTATTTTCTTGCTTGTGATAACTTTGTAGGCTTGAAATGAAAGTAGATTTACTATTTGTTTAGCTAAATTTCCCATGATTAATATTCATTTTTCTAGAAATTATAGCTTCATCAGAAGAATATAGTTATCTTTCTATTATAGCTAGGTCCCAAATTCTCCTTAAGAAAACATAACATTTTTATTTTTATTCAAAGTATAATATATGACCATTTTAAGAAACTCTTTCTTAAATATTCTTTAAAGAGTGTAATTTTAGTTGTGTTACTCTTGTTCACTTTCAGAAGATGAGAAAACAAAATACAGTCATGTGCCACACAACAAGGTTTCAGTCCACAATGGACCAGATATGTGATACTGGTCCCATAAGAGTGGTACCATATAGCCTAGGTCTAGGTTTGTGTAAGTGCGCTGTGATGTTCGCACAATAATGAAATTGCCTAACGACGCATTTCTCAGAACATATCCCTGTTGTTAAGCGACGCATGACTGTAATGAACACAGTTTGTAAACAGATAAATTAGAATCTTCAAAAAATGAAAAAAACAGAATCTTCAGTCTTTTTAAATTTAATTAAAGTTTGTTAATTCACTTTTAAATTTGAAGATACAAATTTAAAAAAATGTTTTATTGGCCTCAATATTTGCGTCTGAGAGTTACTAGAGTAAAGAAGTAAAAGTGTATATATAACTGTGCTGCTATTCTTTTTGAAGAAAAGACTTTTATAACTTCAAGATAATAATCCTTTGGGATTTGAGCGTAATTTAGTGCTGACTACATGGCTGTAGGCCAAGCAATCGGAGTCATCCAGGTCTAAAGGATTCGAGGGGGATACAAACAGCAGTGTACGATTAAGTTAAAGCTACAGCATTGTGATCTGATTGACTTTATACTTATATAATCTCTAGATCACATGACTTGACATTTTTTCTCATATTATTTTTATTTTCAGTCGGAGCACCATAACATGGTGTGGGAAGTGAAGACAAATCAGATGCCTAATGCAGTACAGAAACTCCTGCTGGTGATGGACAAGAGAACTTCAGGAATGAATGACTCATTGGAGTTGCTGCAGTGTAATGAAAATTTGCCATCCTCACCTGGATACAACTCCTGTGATGAGCACATGGAGCTTGGTAAATTAAAAGTTTTTTAGGAATCTCACAGAGATTCAGATTGATTGTCATATTTAGTCAGCTTCTCTACCTACCTTGAAATGCTAAAAAGTATGTGAAGTTTTTGTATATTAAGAGTTTCAGTGGTCTCTTGTTACTGCTTGTAAAGTATTACTTAAAACCAACCTATTGGTTTTAAGTAATAGTTTTGAGCTATTTATGGTTATCATAGAGACTCATTTACAGATTATCAGACTAAAATGCCTTGTGAGTAAAGATTGGTCTGTTAAACACCCTAGGAAAACCCTGCTGTTTGGCTTTTCAAAAGATGTTACTTTTGAAACATCCCAGTGAGCTCAGTGAATTATGCATGGCCATTCTTCATGGCTGGTTTTGTGGTATGGTGGGGAAGTTACAGTGGACCCTTGAAACTTGAGGAGCTGACATTTGTGGTTATCACTACTGCTCATACTCCAAGATGTGTGACCTGGAGAAACGTGTAGGTTTGTTGAGATATGATTTTGAATTGTATTGCATTGAGGCCGGTGTTGAAGAATAAACACCTAATGAGTGACCTTGGTTTCCTGCCCAGCTTTTCAGCTTGGCTTTGTCCACATTTAATATGCAGTTTTCCTTAATGTTCACAAAAACCCTGAGAAGATATCATTATCCTCATTTTACAAATGGTGAAATAGAGGAGATTATATGCTGGGAATTTCGAGATCCTGAAGGAATGGGGATCTGTTTGAATGCCAAGGAGTTGCAGGGCCCTAATATTCATTGAGTAGTGGTTACTGTTGAGCAAGGAGCACCATTTTAATCAGGTAGTTGATTCTCCACCATCACGTTTTCAGGAGCAGATCAGGAACTTAGAGCCCAGGGGGGTCAAAAACTTGCACCACCCCTCATGACTTCAGTTTAAAAGTGGTTAATTTCCTGAACTTGCAAGACAGAAATGAACCCTTTGCAGTAAATAAATAAGTGATGGTCAAAGAAGGATGTTGGCAGTGAGGGAAGGGATATAGCTACAGCAGCATGAGAATGATGGGGTGGTTATCTTCAGTTGTATGGTATTTTGGCTGCTCTGTGAAAAGGGGATACCTTCTAGTCAGTTTTATGAATGGATATCCTGAATCAGAACTTGTAAGTAAGACATTTCAGTTTTAGCAGGCTATTCTGGGATATTTGCCTGAATGAGAATTATGTGTATGTACTTTTATAGTGACATTTTAGGAGAACTCCCAAGACTAGTAGTTTTTTTTTTTTTTTTTGTGAGGAGGACTAGCCCTGAGCTAACATCTGATGCCAACCTTCCCTTTTTTCTTGAGGAAGATTGGCCCAGAGCTAACATCCGTGGCCATCTTCCTCTACTTTATATGGGACACTGCCACAGCATGGCTTAACAGGCGGTGCATCGGTTAGCGCCTGGGATCTGAGCCTGGGATCTGAATCTGCGAACCCCGGGCCGTCGCAGCGGAGCATGCGCACTTAACCGCTTCTGCCACCCAGCCGACCCCTAGAAGAGTTTCTTGACCTACATAGTGAAGGGGGACCCAGTGGATCTGTAGAGTTTGTAGGTGTGTCATAGAGAGTTTTTTCCTTAAGGCCTGCAAGGTGCTTTTTCTCCCCTTCTTTCTTTTGCTTTTAATTCAATTTTTTAGAATGTAATCTTCCTTATAGTGTTCATAGCCTTGGTGTGTAGAGTGGTACCTGGGTACTGTTTCTAGTTTTCTCTCTTGGGGAGCTGAGACTCTATCAGGAACTACCTTTTGGGAACATACTTTTAGGAAAAAATAACCAGTAAATATTACTCAGTGAAAAGAAATAATTTAGCATCGTTAAGTTGAGTCTCATCTTTGAAAATTGTTGTTTTCATTATTGCAGTAATCTTGTATAACAGGTTAATAAAATGTGTAAACAGTAAATACATATAGGCACACATAAAATGCCATTTTCCTCATTAACATGTTATTGTAAAAATGTCACAGTGGTGTATGGATTATTCCCAGGTGAGCTATAAAAAACTGGGGAAAAAAATCAGAAAACACAGACCTGGTTTTTCCAGTCTGTGAACAGTTGTGGTAATTTTGTGGTTTAGGTAGTGAAGTCATCAATACATTTACATTAATTAGGTTTACTTTTCCATCAGACTCTGTTGACCCTTAAATGTATAAGGTGTCATTTTTTTAAATTGAAGCTTGTTTTATTCAAGAAAACATTTTGAGTTTATACTTTTTCTCTCACAAAATTAATTAGCTAAATTTGAGGACTTCTCTTCCAACTGTAATTATAATGTTCCTTGTATTAGTAATTTCCTTTTTATAATTTTGAGTGTGCTTATTTGCAGATGACCTTCCTGAACTTCAGGCTGTTCAGAGTGATCCTACCCAATCTGCCATATACCAGCTAAGTTCAGATGTTTCACATCAAGAATATCCAAGACCATCTTGGAACCAAAATACCTCAGACATATCAGAAAATACTTACAGTGAAAATGAGGTGGATTGGCTAACAGAATTAGCAAATATCGCCACCAGTCCACAAAGTCCACTTATGCAGTGCTCATTTTACAACAGGTAGGAACATTGGTTATATTTTTATTGAAAACTTCTGTCATCACAAAAAGCTATTAATTATTTTTTTTCTGGTTTTAAAAGAAATAATGCTATTAGCCATCTAATGAATGGTTTACTTAAATAAGAATTTAAGTAATTAGAATTAAGCTTCTTGTTTTATAATGATCAAAGAGATATTTTATGAGAACATGATTTCATACTTTGAGAATTAGATAAAAGTGATATGAGAAGAACAGAGTCAGAAGATATTTGTAAATATTTTAAAGTCATCAAAAAATAAATGAGACCAGAAAATACTTCTATTATATATTTCTACTTATGGAAATGAAAATTGTATTTGTCTAAAGAACCATAATTATAATAAACATTATCAAAATTTAAACTTTTATCAACCTTGAATTTGGTTCCTTTTGGTCTAGGTTTATTTTCTTCCACAATGGATGTGGCCTTACTTGTCTGTTTGCTAATACTAAAATTTGCTGATATTAAAATCTTGAATTTATAAAGGTGGACTCCCATTGGTAAAAACCACTGTTTTATATACCCAGACCAGAGTTTAAGAAAATGAGTTGTGCTATGAAATTGTGGAAGCTTCCAACTAATATTCCTAGAGAGATCTAAGTGGATAATATTTTATTAATTATCCCTAAAATTATAAAATTATCCGTGTAAAAAGACATAGATAAATGAGAGTTTGTAGGGGAGAGAGATGCCCAGGTTTGCACTCGTGGGTGGATAAACCATAGTCCATACCAGGTGATGTAGGAATAACTGAATTTTGATTATGCTCCTAAGAGGATAATTCTTTGCTAAAGAATAATCTTTTTAGGTGTGAAGCCCTGGTTTTCTTACAACGCATTAAGTTAGGCTGTTTTCTTCTCTTCAGCAGGATATTGGCCTTTATTTGAGCAAATTCAATTTAGTTAACTTTGGTTTAATTCCATGAAAATTTCCACAGGAAAGAAAACTTGCCTGTCAAGACTACTAATTCCATTACAGTCCCAGTTTTCATTGTAATCTTAATAGTCAAAAAGCTAAAAATTCTTTTACGATTTAAAAAAACAAACCCTGATTTTACTATAGGACTTGAAAAACATGAGTAAAGAAGTATCTCCCTAGAGATGTAAATTTATTCTCTGCGGCCTTTTCTGTGCTTCCTTCTTCCTAGGGAGCCAGACCAGGAGTCATGCTTTGCAGTCTTGGCTGCCTTCTCCCCTTTTCAGTGGCTGTTCACGCCACTTCTTGTAGTATTAAACTCGGTTGGTTGTAGAGCTGTGGGTGTCTGAGTTGTAACTGTACCGTACCAAGGGGTTGAGGACAGGTAACATTTATATTATCCCTGCATAGATAGCGGGATGGAGAGACCAGTGGTAATAGTGTTTTAGACATGTTGAGCATGTTAATTTTTACAGAACATTTAGGCCATATACATTTTAGAACATCACTTTGTTACTTCTCTCTTAAACGGTTAAACAGAAGAACTGATAAACTCATTTTCTTTTATTAGTCACGAAGGCAGGGATGAACTTAAGGAATTTTTAGCAGTTTGGCCATTTTCTAATATTTCATAAAGATCTAAATGTATAGTAAAAGGAAGAAATCGGGCAAAGATGAAACATTCAGTATTTGTAATTTTGAAATCCAAAATTGATTGGAGAGTATGCAAAAGGCATGGAAAATCGAGAGGTTTTTATTTAAGAAGTGCTGTGAACATAAAAGCAAAGTATAGTTTCATAGATCCTCATTTAAAAGTAATTTCTGCAAAGGTATAATGAAAAAATGTTAATGAGGATAAAATAAACATTGAGGGGCTAATAAAATTTCCCAGGGAATAAGGGAAGAATTGGAAAGTACGATGCCCCTCCCCTTCTTGAGAAGAGGGTTGGTACAGGCGTGCATCAACTTTTTTCTGTTAAGGACCAGATCCCTCTTTGGCATCTCAGAGAATTGGCCTGATTTGGGACCTTCAGATGGGTTTGCCTCCTGGCCCCTGCAGTCTTCCTCTCGGCTGCTCTCCAAACTCCTGAGTCAGTACACGTTACTGGTCATCCTTTATGGGCTTGCTGCCTCCTGTTACCCTTCCAATGAAGAGCTGATCTGTTTATGAGGAAGGATCTTAGTGTGTTCGTGGGAGCATCATGTACTCTAAAGGGAGCACTGCCTGGTGAAGAGACTTTGGAGAGGACAAGGGGAGAAGGGGTAACTTTTTTTAAGGTGATCCTGGGGGAAAATAACTAGCCTTATGTGTAGATGCTTTTCAGCAAGTTTGTATTAGAAAACAAGAAATAGCGTCCAGTTACAGGAAGTTGCAGATAGGCTGCTTTCTGCTATAATAAGTTTAAGCATTTTGGCTTGATGTAGTTGGTTGTATCTGCCCAGTGACAGATGGTTGGTAGATAAAGAGTTCAGTGTTGGTCACATTAAGCTTAGATGCCCTATTCATATTGAGACTTATTGACTACATCAGAGTAGAAGAGGGAGATGCACAAGGAGCCCTGCACAGGGGGTATTATGTGCCATGAATGAAAATAGGCACATTTATATGTACTTATTGATATAAAAATGAATGAATAAATTAAACAGTAATTTGGAATTTAAAATACATTGTCAAAACTGAATAAAATGGTGTTTAAAATGTGTGAAGAGGGCTTGGGTAAGAAGTTGTTACAAAATAGCATACTATAAGTGAAATCTTGATGTCTTGAGTTTTCCATAGGTATCTTATATGTAATAACATTGACATTATGAATAGGAAGTCCTTTTCCTCAAAAGGAAAGATATACTTTAAGGATTTGTGCTTTATGGTTAAAACTACTTCTTTATTTTAGATCATCTCCTGTACACATCATAGCTACTAGCAAAAGTTTACATTCCTATGCACGCCCTCCACCAGTGTCCTCTTCTAAGAGCGAGCCAGCCTTCCCTCATCACCACTGGAAGGAGGAAACACCAGTCAGACATGAAAGGGTGAGTTTATTCATGAGATGAAACTTTAACTAAGTTTGCACAACAGTTGAAATATATTAACTTTTCATAAGAAATTCTTTTGAAGCACATACAGATGGGAAATAGGATGTCTCGTTGTTCAGCTAGTGATCTGGTTTAGATTTTATGTACAGCTCTATTAACTGTTTGGAAATAGGAAAGAGTGTTACTAGCGGGAACATGCATTTAACTAAAACTACCCAGAACTTCAGTTTTCGAAGGTGTATTTTTCAGTAAGTTTAGAATGATTAAGTTATCCATTAATAAGAAGAGAGTCTGAAGCCTTGAGATAAAGATAGATATTAACAAAATGTGTTAAAAATAAAAATAATTTAATATTTTTCTCCATAGGCAAATAGTGAGTCAGAATCTGGCATTTTCTGCATGTCCTCCCTCTCAGATGATGATGACTTGGGATGGTGCAATTCCTGGCCTTCAACTGCTTGGCACTGTTTTTTGAAAGGTAAAAAAATACTTGAATTTTTTACAGCTTACTTGTGTAGCACACTAGTCATATATCTAACATTTGTTTTTTACTTAAACTTTAGGCACACGACTGTGCTTTCATAAGGGAAGCAATAAAGAATGGCAGGATGTTGAAGATTTTGCTAGAACTGAAGGCTGTGATAATGAGGAAGATCTCCAAATGGGCACTCACAAGGTTGATTTAAAATTTTTAAAACTTTTCAGAATCTTTCAAAAGGAAACCTAAGGTTTATTGTTAGTCTACAGGAGTGTCCTACATTTACTTTCGTATTTAAAGGACATCTTACATTTTAGGTAAAGGTTTAGCGACTACTCATCGTTGCTTAGCCTGATGGAGAGGAGCAGTGATTTTAGGTTTACCTTCATAATTATGCTTTCTTAGATGGGAAAAAGAGTGTATTTCCCAGCACTTTTTATACATTTTTATGTTGGGGAAAACTAAACTGGCATTAAAAATAAAATGAATAAATAAACAAACCAAAGCCTTATCTTATTCTGCAAAGTGCTTAATTCTCCTATGGATAATTGAGAGTTGATTGTATTAAGTTACTTTTTAAATGACCCCATTTCAAAGCACTGGCATTTTCTAAGTTGATAAGCAAAGCAGTAGTGGGCAGCAGTAAGATAAATATCGGTTGACACCTTTATCTTTGAAATCTTTAATTTCTCCATTTCCACTGTAGGCAGAGAAGTTGGGCATGTGAAGTGTGCTTGTTTAAAATTCTTGTTTGGATCCTGCTGTCCCTACTATTGAGTCTCTTGAGAAAAACGGTCCTGACTTGGATGCCTTCAGTTTCCCCATCCTGCTGTTACTCTTCATTCTAGTGAAGTTGGTCATAGTCTGACTTTGGCCTCTACCACTCTGCTAAAATTGTCTCAGAGGTTGACTAGCTTGATTCTCATTTCTAGCAAGACTTCTGCTTGTTCTGTTAGACATCTCTGCAACATTTGACACGGTGCATTGTCTTCTCTTGATTTGTGTAGCACGGTCTTGATTTCTCTTTCTAACGTCTCTGTGTTTTTTGCCTGGTGGCTTGTCTGCCCATGATGTGGCATGTAATTACGATAAGCTTCTGCCCCTCCTCACTCTTCACCACTTCCTCTCTGCTGATAATGTCAGCAGCTGCTCCTTGGGGGCCTGTGGAAAGCACTCTGGTCTTGGAGTCGGGAAGCCTGGGCTCTCTTTCTAGCTATTCCAGCAACTCTGTGTGACTGACCTTGGGCAGATTGTTAACCCCACAAGCACTGGCTTCCTGATCTGTAAAATGGGATTGGATTAGTTCTTAGGTCTTACAGCTCTAAGAGTTAGAAAATTCTGTAATTCAGTTATTTACAAATATATGGCTATAGCCTTCACTTGCATGTTTCCAAGTGCATGTTAGACATCTGTACTTGAGTACCAATCAGTTCTTCAAACTCAGCTTATTAGTATAACCAAAACTGGACTCACCTTTTTCTTCTCCTTCCTGGCCTACTCTTTCCCTATTCTTTTAAAGGTATTATCCTTCTTGATTGCCAGATTCAAAACCGTGAAGTTGACGGTTCCCCTTTTCTCCCTTCATATTTAGTCAGTCAGCTCTGTTTCCTTCAAGACTATTAACAGTCGTCCTTCTTTCTCATTCATTACTGTGTTCATGCACTAGTTCATGCACCAGTAATGATTGGATACTATAGCTAACTGTGGGCATGTCTGTCTCCTCTGTTTTCCTGTCAGTTTAGAGTAGGGATCATGTGTTAATGCCCGTGTTTTCAGAGCCTAGCACCTGGCATGTACTAAGTGCTCAAAGAAAATACTGGTTGAATTTAAATTTAGCCTGGTTCTACCACCACCTGCACTGGTCAATTGAAGCCTGTAATGGGTTTCTCTCGTTACATCTTCAAATAAATTGAATACTAGAGGTTACCTTTTATTCTGTAGTCTTTATCATCATCTTAAAATTGACAATCATAATAATAAAAATACTTTCATTACTTCCCAATACCCTCTCAAAGGAAAGTTCAAGCACTTTGCCTGTCTTTAAGATCTTTTTATTTACTAACTGGCCCCTCCTTTTCAGTCTTATTTGCCCCCACTCTGAGCTCACTGTATTTTTAGCAAATACTCAGCACTCTCCAAAGAAGTTAATGACAACTATTCCTGGTGGAAGGCATGTTTTTCTACCTTTCTAAATTTCATTCTTTTAAATCCGAGTTCAAATGGGAATTGAAAGCCCTCTCTAATCTCTCTCTTTTGGAGTTAATACCTCCTTTTATTAAACTCCATTGGCATTATTTATACTTGAGTTAAAGTGCTTATTCCAATCTGCTTCATATTGTAGTGATTTATATGTGTGCCTTTCTTCACTATCAGATTGAAAGCTCTTAAAGACAGGGTTCCTGTCTTGTTTATTTTTACTTTCTCCACAAAGTCTTACACATAATAGAAACTTCACAATATGTTGAATTGAACATTGCCAATTTATTCACTCTATGCATGTATTTTCAGGGCTATGGTTCTGATGGTCTAAAGTTGTTATCACATGAAGAAAGTGTATCATTTGGCGAGTCTGTACTGAAGTTGACTTTTGATCCTGGTACAGTAGAAGATGGTTTACTTACTGTAGAGTGTAAGCTGGACCACCCTTTCTATGTTAAAAATAAAGGTAGGGCTTCAATTTGAATTTGTAGTAACTTTTTAAAGAAAGCTTCTTAAATCTGTAATTATGTCTCATGGCATAATTCTTTGATGATTAAGAAAAAATGAAGGGAAAACTTCTTTCAAACTAAATAAAACTACCATAGGAAAAGCCTTATAATAAGACCTAGTGATGCTTTAGTGTCTTAGCAGGAGTCAGGTGGAGCTCTACTTCCTGTGGGTATGAACTTTTAGATTCATGTAGCATACTATAATAAGCTCTCTGTTATCTTGATATAGTTTGGAGAATGGAGTATTCTGGGTAGTTACATTTTGGTTTAGGGTTACCAAATGTGCTACATACCTGAATCACTTTTCAGAGGCTTATGACAATAATACCATGTTAAACATAATTCAGAGACTATTTCATAGTCTCAGTCATCATCGTTTATCGCTTACTATGGATTGATGGAAGCGCTGCTTGATAGAATCTGTATGTTAATAAAATGCTGAATTCAACTAGTTTTGGAGGGCTTTTGCATTCCTTAAAGAAAATACTTGGACTTGCTTTGTGGCAAAGATACATGACTTGTGTTAAAAATCTCTTGGGACTTATTTTAAGCAACAACTTTTTATTTTTTAGACTCAGTCCCCATCCTTTATGTAACTATTGTTTGATTTAACTTTAGGTTGGTCATCGTTTTATCCAAGCTTGACTGTGGTACAGCATGGCATTCCATGTTGTGAAATTCATATTGGTGATGTATGTCTACCTCCTGGACACCCCGATGCCATTAATTTTGATGATTCAGGTGTTTTTGATACATTTAAAAGGTAATATTGGATTAATTAATGCTTTTTTCTTTTTTTTCTCTTAAAGTTTACCCTTAGCCTCCCTAATTATTGCTAAGTCAGATATTTAGGAGGTTAAACCTTTCAAGATTTGTATGTTTTTTTCCTTTGGTTAACTGTATCCTTGTTTAATAATCATTTTGAGCAAGCGCATTAGTTGCATGGATTAACAAATAGTAAAAATAGCAAAAACTTGACATTTGGAAAGATTTTAAAGAGGGAAGTGAGTTTTCCTGAGGTCACCTTGCTAGTAAGTGGTAGAACAGGACAAGAACCCACATGTGTCCTGACACTCAAGAAGGTTGACCAACTGCCTCAGATTGTATGGTGTATGGAACTTTTCTGGTTTTAGCACTGCAAGTCCCGCATCCCTGGAAACCCCTCAGTCCTGGGCAAACTGGGACACTTGGTCACTGTACTCCCAGAAGGTGCCCAGAGAAAGTCTGTATGTAGATATCTGGGATTTTAAGACATTCTTTCTTTCAGATAATTATCAAATCTATAGGCATTAAGAAGAGAATTCTCAAGAGTTCCTGCTGGCCTGTAGAGTTTATTTCATTCAATTTAATATAATAAAATACAAGATTAATATATTTTTATTTCAAAAGGATGTGAGACTATTACTTAAAAAAGCACCTAGCCCTGGGCCTGGCATGGGCTGTAAACATCTATGGGATTGGAATCTCAGTAGTGGTGATTACATCCCTCATATACACTTGTTTTTGAAAAGTTATAGAAAGATGGACAATTTTAAGGCCTGATACTCAGTATTCTTGGGCTGTAGATCAGTGATACCTCTTAGGTTTTGATGAGAGTGTAAAATCTTACGGCGCTGAATATCAGCAATTCCATTCCTCTGTATGTCTACCCTAGAGAAGTAAATTCTTAGAGATGGACTAGGAGATGTGTGAAAGTTCATAGCTGTGTTGCTCATGACAGCAAAACGTGAAAACAATATCAATACTCATTAACTGGAAAGTGAATACATAAATTGTGATATAATCATAGAATGGAATTCTTTTTATCATGGAAAATGAATGAACCTTAGCCACACATTTTAAAACATGGATCAATTTTAGAAATAATGTTAAGTAAAAAATAATCAGAAATATACAGTATGATTCCATTTTTTATGGAATCAGATGTTCTTTGGAAATATATCTAATAAAATTATAAATTTTATTATTTATATAGTATGTATAATACATGTTATACAGTTATGCCAGGAGTCCCCCAGACCACCCCCAGGTTCGATGATTTACTAGGAAGACTCACAGGATTTTCAGCATATAGTCATACTCACGGCTGTGATTTCTTATAGCGAAAGGATATGAAACAAAATCAGGAACAGGAAAGGCGTGGGGTGAAGTCTAGGGGAAGCCAGGCTTCCAGGAGCCCTCTCCCCCACTGCTTATTTCCTTCAGCAGTGAGTCTGAGTCATTCTCTAGGAGGGAAGCTTGTTAGACACTCAGCACCAAGGCTTTTATTGGGAGCTGGTCACACAGGCTGCTTCCGCCTGGCACGTACCAAAATTTCAAACTTGGGAAAGGAAAGCAGATGTGCACCGTGTGGTTTGTACACACAGTGTAGGCACAGTGGGCCACTCTTATCAGTTGTGAGAAGGATGGGAACCCTCCTGAAATCCAAGTTCCAGATGCTAGTCAAGGGCCAGCCTTGTAAGGGAACCCTCGAAAGGAGAGCAGTCAGGCCTGCTAGGTGAACTCTCCTGCACGATGAAACATTATATATCACATGTTAACATAATGACTGCTGCTATAGTATTTATATGTTGTATTTATGAATAATGTATTATTTTTATATTAAAATTGAGAAAGTGAGGGAATGATAAACCATTCAGGAGAATGTTATCTCTGGGGTAGCAGATGGGGAACTTGAGTGACATTAGAAATATTCTACTTCTTAATTTAGGTTGTAGGTTCATTCGTATTTATTTGAATGCTTTATAGAGTAAGTACATATATGTTATATAGATTTTTTATATATCAAGTTTTGCATAGTGTAAAACTTTGCTTTTTTAAGCAAAAAGAAACATTTGGTTACCTAATTCCTGTTTTGCCAAGGTAGGAGGTTCTCATCACTTGGTCCCACTGAATAGCAATCACTTTTAGGATGACCTTGGGCATTGGTCTCATTTCAGTGTGGAGTGACAGCAACACTCCTCCATTCCCCTCCTCATAAAGGAGTGAAAATGGGCAGTTTCATCCAGGAGAAACCATGAAAAAGTTGAGAAGCGTGAGGTTGACTAAATTTTCATTGTGGATTGGACTATGCCTTGGCATAGGGAAGGGCAAGAAGGGAAAGAAAGGCAGGAAGAAGAAACACTTAGTCCAAGAGGGAACCCCAGAATAAATTCCCAGGTACCACTTGGGGATTTGGGGTGAGCTCTTGGGCCGTGCTGTACAGGGAAGCATGTTTGGGTAGATTTTAGCTTGGTTAGGATCAGAAGTCAGCAATAAATTGATGAGCTCTTAAACATAATTTGTGGCTCTGTTATAGAAAGGAAGCTTCCAAGTGAGAGCATGATTTGGAGGAGGCCATTCAAGACACGGAGAATTGAGGCCAAGTTTCTAGGCCTCAGGCAGCGTTAAGACAGTCACTTCTCACTGTGTGAAATTGACGTTTCTGTTCAAGTAATATAATCTAACAAACTTATTGAGTGCCTATTATGTACCAGGCACTGTACATGTTAACCTATTTGATCTTAACTACCCTCTTAGATTATATCCTCATTTAACAGAGAGAGAGAACTAAAGCTGAATTAGTTCTGAGTTAGTGTCAGAACTAGGATTCAAGGCTATATGGTGTAAAGATTCTAAATTTAGTACTCTTATTTACCAATCTAGGTCACTTCTACAATAATACTAGATACCCTAATTGAGCACCTACCCTGGGCCAGCCTCTGCCCTGAGTGTTGTATATATCGTTCTTTTGGCTGTGCAACGTTGCATAGCACGTGGTGTCTTCATGTTAGAGATGAGTCAACTGAGGCTACGTGGTTCATTTCATCTGGCCAAGGTCATGTTACTAGTAAGTGGCAGAGGTGGGATTTGAACCCAATTAAAATTTTACATTATGGTGTTCTTCAGAATTACTTATTTTACGTTCTCAGTCAGTCATCAAACATTTGAGAGCCTGGTATGTGCTGGGCATTGGGGATTTAAAATCAGTTAAGACGTAGGCCTGCTTCTGTGCTTCCAGTCTAGAGAAGGGAGTGGATTAGTCAGTGTGGACAGTGTATACGTGCTGATTGAGAGGCAGTGTAGCCTGGTAGGAACATGAACTCTGGACTGTCTAGATTCAAATCCTGGCTCTGCAATAGATTGGCTTGTGGAGGGTGGGGTAAGTTAATTAACTTTTCTATGGCACTTAAAAAAAAATCTGTAAAATGAAGATAATATCAAAGGGAGGTTTAAGTGAATTAATATTTGTGACATGGTTAATAGAAACTACTGTTGAGGAGTTTTTCTTTTTAATAATTAGTGCAAATGGGAAGGGGCGTTCTAAGCTGAAGGAATGGCATGTAGAAAAGAAAAAGTCAAGGTGTGAAATAAGGCCCCTTTCAGGAACTACAGACAGTGAAGAGAAGGAATGCTGAGGGTAGCAAGAGAGTAAGCTTTTTTTTTAGATATTCTATCTAATATTTTAGTGCTGTTGTCATGTCAAAATCCTGAATTCTGTGACTGAATACTTCAAAATATTTTAAGTTGTATCCATAATGGAAATAGATGACAGTTATATTTGTACCACTAGACGGTGGAGTTTTCAAATTTCAGTAATTAGCTTACCCTATTTTAACATCTTTTGGTATTTCAGATTGTAGTTATTTTCCTTCAGTAGAGATTAATAATTTTGTCAGGTTCATTTATAATGCTTAAGTTTGCTGTTCTTCTAAATTATATATGGGAGGGGCTTAAGATAGCAAAAATTGTTTCTCTGACATAATACTGATTGCTGAGCATTCATCAGTTGATTTTGGAATCATACTTTAAGTACCTTTATTTCGTGTAAAACCTTTAAAAAAATAGATGTGTGGTTGATAACTGGTAGAAGTCATTTTTATTGTGCGCTTGAGTGGCGTGGACCTCATTCATGTAGCTCTCTCCATCTGTCTTTAGAGTAATCCATAATCTCCTATTGCTTTTCCTTTAGGCAAGTACTATGCCTATAGCTGATATCAGTCTGTTTTGATGTATTACCAGAATTTCTGTTTCAGAGAGAATTAGAAACTGGGTTTAGGATAAAAGTTTTCTGCTAAGATAAAAAGTATAAGCAGTAGGAGTTAAGATAGTTGGACCTAAAGAGAATTTTTTGACAGGTGTATCTTTAGGCTGTTGTCTATACTAGCACTAATTTGCAGCTAATATTTTCAATTAATCTGATTATTATTTGTTCACCTTGAGTTTAGCCAATGGCAGTGTGAAGTACCATGAGACTTGGGAGGTGGACAGAGAGATCTAGGTCTGGATCTAGCAACTTGTGGCCTTGGGTGAATAATACTTTATCTTTCTTAGCCTGTTTCTTCATATACAGAGAGGATAATGATACTCTCCAAGTAAGCTTGTTGAGAAAATAAGAGATAATGTGGATAGCTAATTTCCATGCCTATGTAAACTGAATACACCAAATAAATTAAGGCCTTTCCTGATCAATGTGGGTTTTTACTTATTAGGCTATGTTACAATATATGGATGGCCTTTAGGGGAGGCTGATGTATATATGTCTCTTTGTACTTGAACAAATTTCCCAGATTACTGTGCATTTTAAGTTTGTTTAGCTGTGTTTAACCACTTTTGACTGCCCTAACCCAACATTTTGTCTTCTATAGTAGTTAGTCTTTAGGCCTGGTATATGCCTGCCAATCCATTTTAATTTTCTAGTTTTAGGTTTCTATAGGCCAAGAAATTAGATTATCAAATTTGTCAAAAAGTGAGTTTAAAGTAGGAATAAGTGGGTTGTGTGGGGTCTGGAGGAGGTACTTGCTATGAATAAAGTATGTATTATAACAAATTCCTTTGGGGGAGGCTTGAAGACTTTTTTTCTTGTTAACTTTTGTATTCCCTGCAGATGTTTTTAAAAAAATAATTTTAGTCAATGCATACATAAGCTTTCATCTTGTAAGCAACTATCAGTGGTAAAGTTGTTAAAGTAGCGTTAGTAACGTTATATGGGGGAAAATACATTGAAATTTTCAGAGCCGGCCCCGTGGCGTAGCAATTAAGTGCACGCACTCCACTGCTTGCGGCCCGGGTTGGGATCCCGGGTGTGCACCGAGGCACTGCTTGTCAGGCCATGCTGTGGCGGCGTCCCATATAAGGTGGAGGAAGATGGGCATGGATGCTAGCCCAGGGCCAGTCTTCCTCACCAAAAAGGGGGGGATTGTCTGGCGTGGATGTTAGCTCAGGGCTTGATCTTCCTCACAAAAACAAAAAAAATTACATTGAAATTTCCAATCAGATGTAAGGAGTTTTAAAAAAATTGTTTTTACAAATCAGATAATTAAATTGAATTAAAACCACGTTAATAAATTTATTTATTTTTAGCTATGACTTCACGCCTATGGATTCTTCTGCAGTCTATGTGCTAAGTAGTATGGCTCGTCAGCGTCGTGCATCTTTGACTTGTGGAGGACCTGGAGGTCAAGACTTTGCAAGATCTGGACTCAGTAAAAACTGTGGCTCACCTGGATCATCACAGCTCTCTCCCAATTCTTTGTATGCTAAAGCTGTCAAAAACCACAGCTCAGGGACTGTGAGTGCCACTTCTCCTAACAAGTGCAAAAGACCAATGAATGCCTTCATGCTTTTTGCCAAAAAATACAGAGTTGAATATACTCAGATGTATCCAGGGAAAGATAACAGGTAAAAATAGTGATGTTTCTGATTATAATAATAGAGTAACACTTCGTGCAGTTCACAGGAACTGAGATAGTTAAGTCAACTTATTCTTTAGTAGCTTTTATTACTGCTTTCTTTCTGTTTTCTTAGGTTGACTTTAAAGTAAAAAGTTTAAGTGGAATTTTTGGGGGCGTGTGTAATTGTTTTATAATACCTAGACAGATAATTAGGTTGCCAGTGGTAAGGATCTGCCTTCTAAAATAACATTAAATGTCATTTGCCTATTAGAGGACACAGTTCTAACAACTGACCATTCCATCTTTATAGAAAAGACTAGCACTTTCTTGTTCAGATCTCAAGGATGTACTTATTTTACAACTGTGTCATACTCTGGAATGTGTGGGCATTAGCAATGCGTGATAACTGCCAGATTTGTTGAATGACTAAACTTAGAGGTGTCCTCAGGAGAGCCCAGGAATAAAAATGAACTCTGGTCCTTCCTACTGTTAGCTTGTACCCTTACCTCATCTCTTATAGTCCTCTACGACTCACTCCCTCACAAACCAACCAAGTCCTCCACGTATTAAAATTATCTCCTTCCAGTATTCCTAGTTCCCTGATAATCAGAACTACTGTTTCCTTTCCCCTCGAACTCACGAGAACAGTCAAATGATTATCCACATAAAATAATCAGGTTTTGAACTCAGGTTTGAATGTCTCATGAGCTTAATTTTTTAATATATATTGTGTATATACATGTTTTGAGATATAATTGACATATAACGTATTAGTTTCAGGTGCACAACATAATTTGATATTTATATATATTGCAAAATGATCACCACAATAAGTCTAGTTAACATGTCACCATACATAGTTATAAATTTTGTTGTTGTGATAAGAACTTTTAACATTTACTCTCTTAGCAACTTTCAAATATACAGTCCAATATTATTAAATATAGTCACCCTGCTGTACGTTACATCCCCATGACTTATTTATTTTATAACTGGAAGTTTGTATCTCTTGACCATCTTCACCCATTTCGCTCACGCCCCACCATCAGTAACCACCAGTCTGTTCTCATGAGCTTAATTTTTAAGTATTTACATTTTAAAAAGAGAAGTGTCTTATACCAAATGCATCTCTGATTTGGGAATTGATACATATGTGAATATTTTTCATTGATTTAACTGGTAAATGTGTCAACCATTATATGGTACCTTTAACCCAGAGACTATAAAAACTGGTTTTCTTTTTTAATAAAGGAAGATGCAGTACAATGTTTAATTGCATCAACTTATTGGATAAAAATTATATATATTTACTACGTATTTAATTTCTTTTTCAGTAGGGGAGCTTCTGTGATTACTGTTCTTCTAAAGCTCAGATGCCTGTCTCTAGCTTCCGTATCAGTTGTGGAATTATTTGCATGTACTTCATGCCATCATTCCAGGACCTTCTGTTTTGTATGAGTGTCATGAAGTTAATAGTTGAAAGCTCTTCATAGAATGAAAATGGTCTGTGTCTGTGTGTCCTGGATGAGACTATTTAGTAGGTTTGGGAGCAGACTCCCAATATAACAAATAGGAAATAGCTTCAAATTTCTATCATGATGTCTTATCGCTTTGACTTCTTTCCCTTTGAGTTCACGCAGTTTGCCCAAGTGATAAGTACAAATATTGCCCAAGGTTTATTTTGTGTCATCTTAGGAGGTAAACAGTAATGTGCCTAGTTAATACCATCACATTTTCACTTTGGTTGCATGAATGAAGAAAAAAGACTTTTATTATTATAACAATTTGACGGGTTATGGGCACAAACAGAAAGTAAGAATAGCTTTTAATCCAAGGTTGAATACTTTATGCGGCTGAATACTTTATGCGGCTGATGCTGAACACTGTCTGCCGTAATATCTTAAACATCCTTGAAAAACTGATGTACTAGGTATAGATCCAGTGGTAATCTAAACGATTTCTTTGAAATATTTAACTTTTTCCTTTAAATCTAAGCTTTGTAGAACATCTAATTTTTAGCCATTTTAGATGTCCTTTGACAACTGGAGACATTGGCACTATTCCGGGAGGCTTTAACTGCCAAGGTTATGATGAATGGACCGTATGACTTGGGATTTTACTGGAAATGACTATAGCCTTGACCTTTTCCCTTCTCTATGTTGGACAAGATTTTTGTCTTTTTTTCTTTTAACTTTTATTTCTTCTTGAAGTAGCAGCACATGAATTTAATGAAAAATTCTTGCCATTAGTATTATGTAAATATTTATTTTACAGAGCCATAAGTGTGATCCTTGGTGACAGGTGGAAGAAAATGAAGAATGAAGAGAGAAGGATGTATACATTAGAAGCAAAGGCTTTGGCTGAAGAACAAAAACGTTTAAATCCTGACTGTTGGAAAAGGAAAAGAACCAATTCAGTATGTTTCAACAAATAGTTGCTTAAAATTATCTTGACTTTATCCTCAAAATTGTACTGGCATGTTGGAATGATCATTATAACCTTTAAAAGGTTGTGTTGATACTGTTTCTCAGCCTTTTTATACTTCAAAATCTAATGTTTTTAAACCATCATATAAGGCAGGCTGCTTTTCTTTTCATCATTAAGTACTATTTACTCTCCTAGCACAGAAAGTAGAAATCTCAGGCATGCTTAATGAGAATGTTTGTCCAGAAATGTTGAGGTAAATAATTTTGGAACATAGTATTTCTAGTTGGGTTGAAAGATTAATATCACAGTAGAAATTTTTTCTAATTTTTGGGTGGTATGCCTCAGCAGCCTTTCATTTCTTAATCAGTGAAGGGCTAAGGAGGATGGAGGTCTGAGGGTACATTAACCAACCTTCATGGGGACTTGTGACATTTGTGCAGAATTTCTAGATTAAAAACCTCAGGAAGGAGAATAGAAAGGCCCAGGAAGACTGGTAAATAAGTTTGCACCATAATAATGCTATCTTGGACAGAACTGATCCTTAGAACTTTTCCATTACTAGATTAGCATCTTTTAAATTAAGCATTTTTAGATAAATTACAAGAAAACTTCACATGATAGAATGAACTCAATTTTAAATATCATTTAAAAAGAAAAGGAAGACATTAGTATTTTGCAGCAGGAGGGCTGGCCAAGGATGTCTTAAATTCATTCCATGTATTTATGCCTTTTTCTTTGTAGTAACATGCAGTTTACATCTGTTTCACTTTTTCAAGAATTTCTTTTAAAGGAGTAGTTCTGTTGCCTTAGAATTCCTTTTACCTCGATGCCCTTTCTTCTCTGCTTATCCTAGTCCATCTCTTCTCATTATCATAAATTTTCTGGATGCTTGAGTCATCAGATACTAGCAGACTTTTTTTAAATCATCACCTTTGAGTAAGCGATCTTTTTTTAATAGTAAGTTTATAAATATTACCTTATCTATCTTAGCTTTCATATGTTAGAATTACTATGTATTGATTTGTTAACATTCACTGAATTTTATCTCCACAGGGCTCACAACAACATTAAACCAGGATGCTTATGCTCTTAAGTCTGTATTTGCATAAACATTGACCGTTGATGGAAAGACTTAAGAAGATCAAGGTCCCGTTATTTGTCCTGAATTCGTGTCACCATAAGATACTGATAGCATTGAGTCTTGAAATGATTTAATAATATGAGTGAGGATTTGCTTTCTCCATTAGAGCATTAAGTAAGCTAAAACTATCAACATTGTAAACCAAATTGCCTTATTTTTCTTCCAAACTTCATATGTCTATCAGGTAATATAGGCTTGAAAATTGATATCCTGTGGTGCTAAAGTATAGTAGAAAGAGAGGAGAAGTGTATACATGTTTTATTTTAAATTGTACAAAAGGGGAATTTAAAAATATGTAACTGCTGTTTATACATTGGCTCCTTACTGCTTATTAATCGGTATTGTACACATAATGGAATGCAACAGAAGCTGGGAGTTGGCCTTTCCTTGAGCAACCACCACATGGCTCAGCATCTGTGCCAAACACGGGAGCTCCTAGTCTGGCCAGTGCCAAGAGGCTACCAGAACATGTGGCAGGTGGATGGTGTCGGTGTCCCAGCGTAAGAGCCACCTGCTGCCATTACCACCATTATGCTGCGTTTATGCACCAGGTGGCAGCACCCATCCGTGATTTCCAGTGGAGACCTAGCCCAGGCCAAGGTAAAGTTAGTTAATAGCATTGGGATATAGTCACTGTAATGGTGCTATTAACGGTTGACACCATTGTATTTTTTAACTTTGTGTTCTGTATCTCCTCAGCCACATATCTTAAATATCTTATTGTGTCATCATATCTTTATGGTGGGGGCAGACTTTGCACTTATGACAGTGCAACACTTGCACTTTACTTTCCTTCCAACTGTCTAAAATTAGAGCAAATACATTGGCAATACAGCTGCTTTTGCTCTGAGCTACAATCATGGCTTTTCATGTTACTTACCAAGTGGTGTTTCTGGTTAGGAATCACAGCTGTACAATTGATTTCAGTTCATTATACTTCATGATGTTGCCCCTAAATTTTGCACACTATATTCTTGTATATTATTATTTCAAATAAAATGGAAAGAATTGTTTATCTCTGACTTCTGCTGATTGATCTTGACTGAATGATGTGTGAGTCATCAGAACAACAGGGTCAGGGGATGGAAGACAGATGATACATTAGGAAGTTGCTGATGGGATTTTAAACATTAAATTAAAAACAAAATGTTAATAATGGCAAAGGCAATAAAAAACAAGGAGCTAGATTATCTTATAAGAATATTTGTAAAATAAAAATTTTTATTTTTTAAGTTAGCATCTCTTGTGATAAAATTAAATGGCCCCCAAAGTCTGCTTTTAATAAAATGACACACAAAGCGTCAAGACAGCCTTGCTCTATCTTTATTAAAGATACAGTATGACATATTTAAACATTTAACCCTACATCTTAGCTTTGGGATAGTCCAGTAGTTCCCAAACTTTGCTGTATATTGGAAACACTTGGGGATGTTTGTTTTTAAAAAATAGGAATACCTGGCTCCTTCCCCCAGATGGGTTGCTATGGGGTGCAACTTGCGCATCAAGATTTTTTAAAGCTTCCACCACTGGTTCTAATGTGCAGTCAGATTTGGAAACCACTGGGCTACCTACTTATCTAGTGAAGAGGAACGTTGGTTGCGGGAAGCAGGGTACTTCTTAGGTAACTTGATCATATCCCTTAAGAAGCAGTGGGGACTTAGTATGTGTGTACCTAGAGGGGCACTCTGTTATGTGATGGGAAAGAAATTTCAGCTAGCCTCGTAGAAAAGCCTGAAAGGAGAGAGCGGAGTTGGATGTCTTTCTGGAAAAATCAGGTCCCTGGAGTTTGAAGGTGGTGGTGATGAATCTGATTTGACATTTTATGTTACTTAAGGCAGAAGGGCTAAAGAGGGAAACAGAAAAAGAGCAACAGGAAATAGAGAAAAGTCATTTACATTCTTAACATAGCAGATAGTAGCTGTCTTAAAGTACATGTTATGTAGGTTAACTGCCAACCTTGAATGGCTTAGCACAAAATGGAAATTAAGAAATACTTCACATTATTACTGAAGAGCAGACATAGCTTTTTGAAGCAGTTGAACCATTATGGGATAAACTGGTGCAAATTCTTTGCCTTCTCTACTTCTTACTGATTGAACATAAGCTTCCAGGGAACCCCTGAAAAGCAAAATGAAAACAATGTCCAAAAATTACATAAATGAAATAAAACAGCTTAGAGGGTGCCAATATGTAAAAGAACTAAGCCCATTTCTGGAACTGCTATGCGCGGTTCCTCAAGCTAAGTGATTTAACAGCCTTCCAACGTTTACTGTGTATAGTGTTACTGTGGTTAATGTGTGAAACTATAAACATTTCTCAGTCTGCATTGTACTTAGAGGTGTAACCGTACAATCACAATCGAGGGCTCTCTGCTTGCTGAGGTGGTTCTGTTTCCCTTTCCTCTCCTTCCCTATTCAAGAGACCTCTGAGAAGCTGTGTGCAGCCTGTGCCTCTTGGCAGAGCTCACAAGGGGGCGCTCTGCACTGTGGGAAGGCATGCTTGGGAGTGAGGGTGGGGGCCCTTTGGCACACACTGTAACACTGGTAGGTGCATTCTATTTCTGTTGCTTGACAGAATATGAACCACAAGTAGAATACGTTGCTCTTGCCTCTAGTTTTTTGGGAAATTATGTGCTAAGGAGGCAGTCTGAATTTAGTCAAGGGTACAGGGTACCAGCCAGTTATTGATGATCATGTTCTCATGAAACAGATCAGGAGGTCAGCAAACTACCCCCACAAGCCAAATCTAGCCTTTGCCGGTTCCTTTCTGTTCTGTCTGGTGGCTTTCACACTGCAGTGGCACAGCTGAATAGTCAAGGCAGAGGCTGTATGGCCTGCAAAGAGGCCTAAAATATTTACTATCTGACCCTTTATGGAAAAGGTTTTCTAATCCCTCAACCAGATGATCTGTTTAAATGTCAGATCATGTTTTAAGTGGAGTTAAAAAGAATGGTTTAAAGATTAATTTTTCATTCTTGGTCTATTTAGGCCCTAAGTATAACAATCAGATTTTTCTCATAATCATATTTTTTCAAGTTTCACACTCTGAAGTCAGAGCATTTCTGTAAAGATGTAACTTAATACTATGACTCAACTCACATATTCAGTCTCATCTAATATGCAACTCTTAACTGGTTTTTTGCTCCCAAACACTGAAAATATTAATTCTTGGTCAGGTTTGTTCATTATTGTCATTTCACTGTGAGGACGTGCTTGCCCGGAGTCTGTCCAGCTCGTGGCTCACTCGAGTGCCCTCCACCAACTATCCACTTTGATAGTTTCAGCTACTATAAGGACGGAGCCTCCAATCTTACTCCCAGCCTGACCCCCTCCTGATCTGTTCCCACCTGTCTCCTGGACATATTCATCTGACTACTTCTAGGTATCCCTCGAACTCAGCTATCAGCAACTTAGGGCAGTCCCAGCCCACAGAAGGTCCAGCACCAAGAGTGAGCCCTAACGTAAACTACGGACTGGGGGGTTATGATGTGTCCGTGTGGGTTCATCGACTGTAACCAGTGTACCACTCGGGGGGGATGTTGATAATGGGGAAGGCTGTGCATATATGGGGGCAGAGAGGGTGTATGGGATATCTCTGTACCTTCTCAAATTTGCTGTGAACCTAAATCTGCTCTAAAAATATAAAGTCTATCAAAAAACAAAGGAAAAGAAATGAAACCTAGGGGAAAAAAACACCCGTAGGGTAGTTTCTCCCACTTTCCCCAATTTCAACAAAGGGCACCATCATCTCCCAAAAGTCTCTATCTAAAGTTCTCTTCCAATCCTACACCGAATCAGTTATCAAGTTCTATTAATTTACCTTACAAATTTCCAAATCCAGTCCCTCCTCTCCCCTTTGCTTCAGTTTGAATCGTGCCATTTTGTGCCCTAATTACTACTATATCCTCAGAGGTGGTGGTCATCCTTGGGGCTGTTTCAGCCCTGTGCTACTGGATCTGCCACACTATATAGCAAGAGACAGCTGCCTGAAGTTCATCACTTGCCATGCCCTATTCCCACTAGGGCAGTGTCTAAACTCAACCCACTGAACACCAGCTTCATCATCAACCTCCCCCAACCCTGTGCTACTGCTGGGTTCCAGACAAGTCTGCTGTGGCCTAAAAAGACCCTCAAATCATTAGTTTCCGATGTTTGCGTTACAACACGTGTGCAGTGCAGCTTCAACCCATTTGTGACTCTTAGTCCAACTCCAAAGCCCACCCAGAGAGAGATGAGGGGTGTTTGCGAGAATAGTACTCTGAAGCAAAGATGTCTCTGCCTCACAAGGTATGGCTGCAAAAGGGCCTGTTGCTCCTCGACCACACTGAATACCGCATCATTATCAAGACTCATTCTTAGGCCTTTCTCATTATCTTCATTATCCTTGGAATGCCCTTCCTTGCTATCTTCCTTGCAGAGCTCTTTACTTATGACCCAGCTCAAATGCCCTCTTTCTAATAAAGCCTTTCCTGTAAACTCCAGGCAGCACAAAAGAACTGAAACCACCTTGGAGTCACACGAATCTGTGGAAAGGCCCATGACTTCTGCATTGACAGCCATGGCTTAGCAGGATCCCAGCATTTGGGGATCCCTGAAGCTGGTTCCATGCTCTGTTCAGGGCATGATTACTTTCAATCATCCGTGTGGAAGGATGGGCGGCCCTTGTTTAAGAGGCATACCTGTATATCAGGCTCTGCCCCACTACCTAGTTGTGTGATCTGGGCCACATTTTGAGCCTCATCTGCAAAATGGGAAGAATATTTACTAGATACAGTTATGAGAATTAACAGATTGTGCTGTGAAGCACCTGGCTCTCTTCCAGGTACAGAGAGGTACCTACAAAGCACTCGATACTGTTCTCCCCGCCACACTTCCAGGGTGCTCAGACTCTCCACGTAACTGAACAAGTTGTTCCCACCTCTACCACAGTATTATCACATTGTAGTGTAAGGATCTGTTGGTTGGTAAGTTGCCCTCTTAAGATCTAACTTAACTGAGGGTTGGGGCTGTTCTGTTCATTTATGAAGCCCCAGGACTTGGGGCTTCAAGTTTGTCAAGTAGTGCTTGACAAACGCATGGTGAATGAATTAAAAATGAATTAGAAATACACGAAGATAGAACTGTAATGAAAAATAAAGACAAAAGTGCAGAAGAAAGTAAATAAAGGAGAAACATGACTGTAGGGATCCTCAAAAGCAGCAGAGGCATGCCAAATGGAATTACATGCTCTCAGAGAATCACGCTTTGTGAGGCGCCTTATTTATGTCAGAGCTGAGCCTTAATGAAGCTATTTCTCTACGAAAAGACTTCCTTCTTTTAGTAAAACTTTTCAAGTTGCTATGGCATCCTGGGCAATCACCCCACTCCCAAAATGTAGTCCCTGCAGATTCATACACAGGAGAGAAATTCCCAAGGGTCACAACTGTCTTTGAGACAATGGTGTATATATATCAGTCTGAGAATTTAGTGCCCTGAAATTCACAGAAACTGTCATTGTTCTGTAGTGAATGGATTAGATCCATTTTATCTAATAAATGGACAAAAACAACTTAGCAGCTTCATTTGCATTCAAAAGGATAAGACAGTGCATAAACTACATAATATGTAGAAGAAAGTTCAGAAATAAGTTTGGTTAGTTTTTTTGGTATTCATCAAAAACAGCATCAGAACTCTGAAGAGAAAAACGGATTAAAGCTGCCCTCCCACATAAAATCAGAGCAAAATTTTCAGGCAATTATTAAATTACTTCATTTGTGTGAGCACAACATCAGCTTTCTTGGAAGTCAGGCCAAGCATTATATAAGAGTTAGTCTCAACTTTAATTTGTAACCAAAATAAGCAGATTATTAAAGTTATCCTTATGGAAAAAAAAAATTAGAATAGGAATTGTGCAAACAATTAGTAGAGGAATGGCTTATAGCAACATGGCAACACTGCTCAATGTGATATAAAGCAGCCAAGTGGAGGTTTTTATGGAACACAAAACTGATTTCAGTCAGGCATTAAATGTCACTGTGCTTAGTACTGAAATACATAAATGACTTAAAGGTCCACCACGTGCCTCCACAGGCAGGTAAAGCCCAGCATGCCCCTGGCTCCATCCTCCCTCTTGGTCCCATCTCAGGCACCCAGTTCCCAGAACTGGTAAGTATCTAGTACCACAGAGACACCAGGAGGAGACACTAAACATCATCCTCCATCAACAGGGATCCTGCAGTTCTGCAGAAGTACAGAGGAGGTGAGGGAACGGTCCCCAGCCTGTGGGCCCTGGACCATGGCAGGAGGACAAGGGGTCTAAGAATGCATCTGGCATCGAGAACTGTCTGATAATTGTATACATAAAAAACACCAATAGGCACATAAAGTCTGTAAACATTTTTGACATCATAAAGGTGTTCTCCTACTCAGATGAAGAAGAAGCACAGAAGAGAGCCACAACAAGAAGAGCTGGGGCTCCACTACAAGTATCAAGAGTAAATGGGTTTGAGGCCAATCCTACCACTTCTGCAGAGCTTGAGAAACCTCTGCATCAAAAACTCAGTCTTCATCTTTACTAAGAACATACTCCCCACTTACAGACCCAAAGGTCTTCCCCAGGCTGCCGCCTCCGTACCTGAGGGTGCACTCATGTCTGGAGCACCTGCCTGGTGGGGGCTGAGTAGGTACAACTGCCCTCACTAACACCACTTGGCCCCATGAGTCAGTGATTACTCTGATTTTAAAATTAACTTGACTAGTATCCATTCAAGCTCTAGAGAAACATCTGATGTCAAAAGGAAACAGAAAGGAAGGCAGAAGAGTTCATTATTTGCCATTTATTCAGCAGCAGGAGACACACTCTCCTCGATTTGCCCTACTTTACGACACTTCACATACTCCGCCGGGAGGAAGAAATGAGTATACAATAAGGTTTGCCCCAAAAGCTAAAACAAATTTACTGACATTTAAAGAGCAATCCTCACCCTGGGTTTATCTACAGGGGAAAGAAATTCATCCAGCAGTGCTTCAGTATGCAGGGACAAAATTAGTTTTGCAATAATAGATAAGACAGCACACTGTCCAGGACAAAGCCTCTCTCCTTGCCAGCAGCCTGGCTGTGGCAGGAGCACAGGGTCTTGGAATCCCCCAAGGAGGGCTCGATTTTCTGCTCAGGGCATGAAGGCTCTGATACCAGACGTGTGGAGTGATGGGTGGGCCTTATTTAAAAAGCATTACAGTATTTCTGAGCATGATTTTCAGTTGCTAAATATAGGCTTAGCAACAGCACTGCTGATGAAATCACTCAGGAGACATTTTTTTGTGTGTGAGGAAGATCAGCCCTGAGCTAACATCCATGCTAATCCTCCTCTTTTTGCTGAGGAAGACCAGCTCTGAGCTAACATCTATTGCCAATCCTCCTCCTTTTTTTTTTTTTTTTCCCCAAAGCCCTAGTAGATAGTTGTATGTCATAGTTGCACATCCTTCTTAGTTGCTGTATGTGGGACGCGGCCTCAGCATGGCCAGAGAAGCAGTGCGTCGGTGCGCACCCGGGATCCGAACCCGGGCCGCCAGTAGCGGAGCGCGCGCACTTAACCACTAAGCCACGGGGCTGGCCCAGGAAACATTTTTAAAGAGAAGCAAAAGAAACAGATTTGTGATGTGCCCATAGCAGGACAGCTATTGTGGATGAACTCATTCTAGCTCGTTCAGAAGACAAAAATGAACCCTATTCAATTAACTGAAGTCTGAATCCTCTTCTATTACCACCTGAGTGAGTCTTTGCAACTCAGGAAAAAATCCCCAAAGACCTTGCAAATCCCTGAGTTAGCACCAGGCCCACAGTCCCTCACTCATACCCAAAGCCTTTTCTGAGGGCAGTTTTAACCAGTCACATGGACTGCTGGAAAGCCCATTTCCCATGCTGCTGGCGTCCTTTCCCATTTCTTGGTCAGATGCTCATAGCTGAGAAGATTAACAGATAAGAAAAAGAGCAGGGTCCCAGGCTAATCTATTCTTTGTCCACACAGGTGCCCGCCCAGAAAGGTTGCGGCTCACCTAGGCTCTGGGCACCAAACATGAGAGCTCAGCGCCATTCCCAGGAGCTGTTGGGCTGATGTTTCTCGATGACCTCTCCTAGCTTCCTTCCTTGGTGGAGTCTTTCACCTGGTAACTAGGGCAGTAAGTCTCAGCACTGGCTGTGCTGTGGAACTTCTGGGGTAGCTTTAAGAAATCCTGGTGCCAGGTCCCAGCCCCTGAAGTTCTGAGGTGGTCAAGGGTGTGGCCTGGACACGAGGATTTTTCAAAGCTCTGTAGTGATTCTCATGTGCAAACACGGTTGAGAATCACCTCACCACGTTAGCCCCACTCTGGCTTTGGAGAACCCAACTCACCAACTGCCCTTAGGTTCAAGCAAAGGCTTGTCTGGTGCTGTGGTCCCCAGGCCAACAGCATGAGGATGCCCTGGGAGAGCTGAGAATGGCTTCAAGAGCTATTTAAGAGATACAACTGACTGGATTTTGAGAATGAGGGTGACACAGGAGTTGAACGATAATTAAAGGTTTTCTAGCTTGGCTGGATGGTGACACCTCCACCAAGACAGGGAGTCTAGGAGAATGAGCAGGTTTGAGGGGAAAGATGATTTATTTTTAACATTTTGGGGCTGAGATGTCTGTGGGACTTTGAGTGGCAACATATGATAGCAAGTTTGCTGGCCTGAGGCCCCGGGCAATCAAGGTGAGTCACAGACCTGGGAACCATTAGGATAGAAGAGATCTCTAGAGTCATGGGTCTGGATGAGCTCACCTGGGGACCAAAGTACAGACAGTAAGGAAAAAGAGCCCGGAACAAGCTGTGGGAAATGATGGCATTTAAGGAATGGATAGAAGATGACAACTCCGCAAACAAGACTGAGGAAAAAAATGGCCAGAGAGAGTACAACAGAAACAGATGACCATGGTGTCACAGAAGCTCCGAGAAGGCAAGGCCATGTCTCGGTTTGCTTTGTGTCCTCAGGGCCCAGCACACAGTGAGCATCAATAAAAACATGTTGAATCAGTCAGTCGACAAGGACTTTCAAGAAGGACGTGGTGGTCAACTCCAGCTAAAGCTGCAGAGTGATAAGGTAAGAACAGAAACGTTTGAGTTTGATGGCTAAGAGGTCTCTGGAGATTTTGGTGAGAGCAATTTCAGAGGAAAATGCTGATGGAAGAGAGATGCGTGATAAGCCGTATGTGACAGTTAGACCATCCCACTCTGAGCATGGCTGGGGTGTATGGGTACGTGTGTGCACACACATACGTATGTGCATAAACACATTTATGGGGCACTAATGGAGGACACATGGTATCTACATGGCTGCTGGGTTGTCCTTGTTTTCTACTAATAACTGTATCATGTTTGGTTATTTTAAAAAGTTTACTCACATCTGGCTCCACCAGTTCAATAACTGTAACTCTTGAGAATGAAGCAGAAAATGAGGAGCTATGGCAAGGAGTCTTTTCATAGCTGAGGCTGGTTTTCAAAACCAAAAGTGCATATTTCCTAGGGCTGGATCAGGCATGAGAGGGCACAGAAGGGGATGGGAAGATTTGGAAGTGAAGAACATGGAAAGCAAAAAACGTTGTGCCAACGGTTCCCACTGTCAGGTGCTCCAGCATGTGTGTGCCCATGCAGTGAGGTGGCCTGTCACGAGGAGGTGCCATCATGTGCACACGCCTACCAGGCACTGCTCCTTCCTCCTCCCCTGTGTCCCGCACCCTCCCTTATCTTCTAGAATAGACAGGTGCCCCCAGAACACATGGCTTTACCTGATGAGGAGGAGCCTGTCCTTTTCAGATGGGTGGTCATCCAGCCACTGGGAGAAACGTGCATGGGACCATTCTGCCCTCTGCGGGGTGGAAACACAATTAGAGAAGAGAGTATACACGCAGTTTTCCGTGAATGGCAGCAAGTGCTGGTGCAAAGAGGACTCTCAAGGATTCCCAAGGTGAAATGACCCCAAAGACCTGCCGGAGGCAAGCTGAGACAACCCCTGGCACACCTTAGCCTGGCACAAGGAGCCTTTTGGACTTGCCAATTGAAGGTGGGTCAGCAAAAAACTTTGTGAACATAAATCACTTTATGTTATTATTATTTAAAGGGCTAATTCTGGATTCATCAGGTAATTTTTACACAGCCGAGAAAGTCGGGGCTGGGCAGTGAGAATTTTCCTTCCTTTGTTAATCATTAGCAGCCAAGACAGAAATCCACAACTAAATAAGGGAAGAGAAGGCCATGAATCCATTCAGTGAGTGGGGCTTCATATTCATGGAGTTAAGAGGGAAGACTCATAAGAGAGTTCTGGCTTCACTTTATTACCTGGAAGGGGGATTTCAGCTCAGTGGGCGCTCTCGTGAACAAAAACTGAATAATGATGCTGAATGGAATCACGTCCCCCAGTGCAGGACTACTGGCCACATGTTCACTTGTCTGGAAGAGCAGTGGTCTGAAAGAACAGGCAGAAGTTACTTCACACTGTTCAATACTGAGAGAGGTGATGTGGAAGAAGAATCACAAAAGCATGTTAGTAGAGTATAATAGCATAGCAGTATAACAGCATCATAGAGAAGAAAGAATAATAGCGTTCTTCCTAGCCTGGCTAGTTCTTAACCATTTCTTACCCCTCCCCCGTTTCAGCCCAGACACACACACACACCCATACCCACATACACACACACTCACCCACACACACACTCTGCCCTTCAGCTCCTTCCTTGACCCACAGCTCACTGGCCTACAGGTCTGACTTGACTTTAAGGTGACTCAGTAAAATCTCCTCTTATAGCTCATCTGATTAATAGGCTCAAGTCAAAGCACAAAGTAAAGCCTTCAAGAAGTTACAACTAATACATTCTTATCTTGGTCAGCACTTTCAGCTTTCATTTTAAATAAACTCCCTCTTTGGGCTATGATCTAATGTGGGTAAACTGAGACATCTTCTACTCAACTTTTCAAAGGGCAATTATATTCTTGTATTCAAATACAAAATTATGACATTGCTGAACATTCCATCAAAGATTTATGCCAGCTCCCTTGCAATACACTACATGTCTGGGTGTCACTGTCCACTCTTTTACAGGAGGGTACAGGCAATCTACTCCACTACCAGTCACCTACCGCCTTGTGAAAAGGCTGGCAAGAACAATTTGAAACTTTTATTGACCTCTCCCTGGCTCTGGGCTCTGACGGACAAGAGCTGATGACAGGCCAAGCTATACAGGCTGAATCTCAAGAGGTAAGAAAGCAGCAACATCTCCTGACAGAGCAGCGATGATTCTGAAGCATGTAACACAGCTCTGTATCCTGGGCTCTTTCTCTACCCCATCTTAATTACTCCCGTGTAGGGATGAAGGCCTGCACAAACCAGAGGGGCCAGCTTCTTCCTCACACTGATGGTAAGGTTCGATGTCGAGTCAGAAGTGCTCCCAACAGACAGTTGGTTCTCATTTTTGGGTCCAGAATATTATTAGAAAGAATGTCTTTATATTAACTATTCTAGAAGTAAACTCTATTTCTGGTAGGGATTTTTCTAATTTCAACTGTTTTATCAACTAACATTACTCTGTAATTTATTTTCTTTAGTTATTGTGGAAACATTTCAGTTCATTTGTGTTGCCTACCACCAGAAGTCCATAAAGCTCTGAACCAGGAGCACCACGGGAGTATGACGAAGGTCTTCCTGTGCCCACACTGAGAAGGTGGTACCCTGGCCCTGAAACTGTTCAAGGCCCAAATCATTTCACAGTGTTCCATGCCCAGAGCTTTAGGCAATGAGTCAACCACCTCATCAGGTATGAAAACGTCACTGAGGGAATTTGGGTTTTGTCTGTAGGCATCCCTGTAAGTCCTCCCATGTGAGTGGATGGCACTGTCTCCTTCTAGGTGAAAGCTCCTAGTTTTAACAGCAGCAGCAACAGCTACCACATACAACACTTACTATGTGTCAGGAACTGTTTTAAAAGCTTTGATATGTGAACTCATTTATTCCTCCAAACAACCCTATGAGGTAGGTACTATTACAGCCCCATTTTACAGATAGGTCAACTGAGGGGTAGAGAGATCAAGTAAAAGCTAGAAAAGGACAGAGCAAGAATTCAAACCCAGGCAGCTTGGCTCTTCACTTTGCCATGCAGCCTCTTTTAGGATATCAACTGTAGCAACTACTCATACTGTTCTAAGAAAAGATAGTCTTCTTCTCAGTGAGAAACAAAGAGCCCTGGAGAAAGTACGATTTCAAACAGTCAACAGCTCCTATAGAAAAACCTATATGAGGGGACAGCCCAGTGGCGCAAGCGGTTAAGTGCGTATGCTCCGCTGCAGCGGCCCGGTGTTCGCTGGTTCGGATCCTGGGCGCGCACCGACGCACTGCTTGTCAAGCCATGCTGTGGCGGCGTCCCATATAAAGTAGAGGAAGACAGGCATGGATGTTAGCCCAGGGCCAGTCTTCCTCAGCAAAAAAAAAGAGGAGGATTGGCAAATGTTAGCTCAGGGCCGATCTTCCTCACAAAAAAATTAAAAAAAAAAAGAAAAACCTATCTGAGGAAATTGTTTACAGGATACCATTTGAAGGCCATGCAATTATTATCTCTTTAGGTAGCCCAAATTCTCTCTTTGAGTCAAAGTGGACCTCCAGTCACCTACATACTTGAACCATATCATCATAGTCTCTCTTGGAATTACTTTCACCCGCATGACCTTAAGTTCTGGGGGGATGGCAAGTGGTGCCGTCTGAAAGGCCTCTGGAAGCTGACTCTGGGTTGGAGTGGGGATGAGGCTGCACCCCAGCTCCACTTCCCATAGACTGGAGACCTCTTGTCCCAGCAGGGGAAGCTGAAACATCTCACAACCCAAGGTCCCTGGGTGCTGAGCAGCTAGCATTCCCAGACGGCTCCCTGGAACCCCAAATCCAGCCTGTGGCCAAGCAGTCTGCTTGTTAAGCATTGACAAGGCTGCTCCCACGTTTGAGCTATAACAGGGAAAAGAGGCAGTGGGGAGGGGGTCCCTCCACTGGGTCACAGGCTCATACTGCATGCCTGGCATATCTGAAAGGCCACTCTGAGGGATGTGGGGAGATGGGAACTCATGCCTTCACTTCTCTTCCTGCTGTCCCTGGTCCTGTGAGGTGTTCCCCTTTTCCAGTAAAGCCCACTCTTTGCCCAGGCCATGTGACATGGTAGGATTCATCTTGAACCCTAGTTGATGACACGAGGAGGCCCAGAGGAGTCACTCCTGTAATGACAGTCCTCGACTGACTGAACAGCAGCTATATGGAACCCTTTCTGCCTCTGCTACAGGAAGATGACCATGAATTTTGGTCCCCTACCTCTCAGTGCTACCTGTAGGAAGTCCCATGTGCAAATACTTGAGAATAAGAACTAAGAAACCCTGAACTTTCTCTTAGGAATTGATGTATTTCCTTCCTTCTGGAAATAAGAATTACATAGCTGATTCTGTTTCTCTTTATTTTCCTTCGATATCTTCTTAATGCAAACTGCAAACAATACAGGGCAGAAAGGGAAGGAGGACGGGGCAGGGAGAGAAGGGCGGTCTGTAATGTGTCACATCTAGCAACCCGACACACCGAGGGTGCTGGCTGAGATGCCTGCGTCAGCCAGGTCTGGTGAGAACCAGCTCATGTTAAAATGGGATCTCCTGGTCCATCAACTGTCCCTTTGGAGCTATGAGTCGCAGCACTTATTTTTTTTGCCAAGACCAAATTTTCCACTCTAGCCACTAACAGGACTGCCAAAAGAGCCATAGAGAGCAACACTGGCTTTGAGTCCATGTTATGCTTAACTGACATAATTACCTGTAACATCAAATGCAGACATTTTATTTCTGGTGCTTGTTTTAAGAGTCTGAAAGAACAAAGCATGAGAACCTCCCTTCTCCTTGATTCCAGGTGGAATCTGAAATACCGGCAAGTTAAAAAATAAATCACCATCTGAGGTGAAATAAGGAACAAAAGGAAATTAATTAAGGTGTTATAAAACGCAGATACCCCAAATGCCACAATATCATTCTTGGAGAAAAATACTCTAAATATAGCAGCACTTTCAAGGTTAAACTTTACAGTCAGCAGGTAGTCTTAATTAATCAAGTATTAGGTCTCATTAGAAACACTGGATTTCTAGTAGGGGATCTCCACATTTAAGTGACTCACAGCTATGTAGCTGTCAGGCTTCTGTGAAGGCCGACTACCAAGTGAACTAAGACTAAAGTCCTGCTGTTCCTTCGTCCACACCCAACATCAGGGTGGCCCATGCCATCTGCCACCACCACCCCCATTCCAGACCTCCTTTTGGTGAGGGGCCTGGGAAGGCGGCAAGACCACTGAGAATGTGCACTGTGATCTGGAACCAGCACAGAAATGAGATGGTAGGAGGAGCACAACTGCCCCTGCACAGGACACATGGAGGGCCTTCAAAGAGAAGGGAAGAGAGAAGTGTCAGAGGCCTGCAGTGGGTGAGGGCTTCAACGGAGCGTCTTCAGGGAGGCCCAGATACTGTGGCAGGAGGGGCCACGTGGGTCCCAGGAGAGAACGAAGCAGGAGGTGAGGACGGGGCAAGTCAGGGCTCACAGCAGAGAAGCTGGAGTACGTCCAGTCCCTTTCTTAGAGTCCACACTGTCAATCCTGGGGAGCAGGTCGGGAAGGAGGCTGGGGTTCAGGCAGATGTTCTCTAGGGATAAAAGTGTACATCGGCTCAGTGTCCCTGAGGCACCTCCTGAGGCCCGTATGCAGCAGATGACAGCGAAACGGGCGTTTCAGAGCAGGAGGGTGCCACCAAAGTGGAGCATTTAGACTCGCTTTAAAGTTTTCTGACATTTTCGTGGATGATTGATATACGCATTCAAATGCTGTGCTAGGACCAACCAGAGTGAAAAGAAACAGGACCTTCTGAAATAAGACGTGAGTGCAGTGGTTACAGCACAGGCTTCGGGATCAGCCCTGCAGTCCTCACGCCGTCTTCAGACGGGCAGCCCTGGCGACTTAACCTCTCTCAGCATCACCTGCCGCACAGGGGTCACGCCCAACTGGTAAGTGTTATTGTGAGGGCAAAATGAGAAACTATCCGTAAAACCACTCATCACAGGCTTAGCCTCAAGTGAGTGATCAAATGATGAGTGCCAGAATGAAAACAACAATAAACTGCACATTCACGCTCCATGTTCACCCGGGTGCTCCTGGCACTGCCAGAGCAGGTGAACAGCGAACCAAACCAAGCCCGAGGTGTGGCTACCTTCTGGCTCCAACGCTGAAACCTGAACCTTGGAATTAAGAATTCAGAAACTTTAGGCAAGGAGTTACTTCAGGGGATGGATTAAGGGCCCCGGCTTCACAAGTGGAAAGAAAGCACACAACACATGTGGGGAGCCGAGTGCTAGAAGTGCTAAAAATGGAAGCTGCAGAGAGGGCTGCCTCTCAGTTCTGCAAACACGTAGGCGCGGAGGGTCGGAATGTCAAGCAGCAGGTGAGCACCTGTACAAACCGTAGACATGGAAAACCCTCACCACCCCCACAACTGACAACAGTTGTCATGCCTCGGGTTATCGATGGTTTCCTTCTCCCACTGCCCCTGGTGCTCAGAGATCTATCATAACAGCCCCTATCTCCTGACAGCTTTCATTAAACCTGATGAAGCTTCCAGCAGAACAGGCTGTGGACATAACTCAGGGACAAAGCTGTTCCCTCCAGAGCAAAGGTGTTGGGGCCTGTCTGAAGGCAGGGTCTGTGTCTCCAAGCCGGTGAAGGGCATGTGGTCCCTTTTCTGTCCTTTGCCTCACACAGATCTGCATTGAGACCGTCAAGGGTCAGAGCTTCGGGCCCCTGGCCAGGTGAAGCAAAAGTGACCACCCCCAATACCACTTACGGGACAATGCCACGCTGCACAGGGATGGACAAGGACGGGGCCTCACAGCTCTGACACAGTGTGTCTTCTGTAGAAATACAAATCACCCAGGGGCAAATCCCTAATGTCAGTAGCTTTCTCAGGCTGCATTCTGTCCTGGGTAAGAAAAGATTCCTGCTGCCCGAGAAACTCTAATGTAGACAGTAAAATGTAAATGTATGCCAGAAGCTTGCAGGCTTAATTAAATAGTCCACTGATATTACTGTCAAGAAGAAAGTGCCCAGCAGCAGACGACTGCGTGATGGGGGAAGGGAGCGCCTGCTAAGGCCCGTGTGTGTGTGTGTGTGTGTGTGTGTGTGTGTGTGTGTAGGGGGTGGGGGATGGGGGGCGGTGCTGCACCTGGGGTATGCACTGGAGGCTCTCGGACTGGCACTGTCACTTTCCCTTGTGAAGGGGCCCTTGCACTGGGCCCGGTGCCCTCTCCTGCAGGCACCGCCTCTAATTCAGATGGGGGCCCAACCTGCTGGGTTTGGATTGTGTGCCTGACTGTTTTTTTTGCACACCCCCCACTCCCCCTTACCATGTAATGTTTTAGTACATTTTATATTATTTTTTAGCTCCCTTGTTATTTTTAAATGGGAAAAACACTGCAAGAGAGATTTTAAAATATATTTATCGACTTTTCTAACTATAATGTAAAACCAAGGCAGAAAATTTGAAAAATAGAGAAAATCTCTAAAGGAAAAATCACTAGTGACAATCCTACTATCCAAAGATAACATTTTCATGTTTATCCTTCTCGGCTTTTCCTCTCCACACACACACATAATATTATTTAAAAAATAGTAGGGATCATATCACATATACTGTTTGTTGGCTGGTTTTTTCATTTCGTGATACATTAGGAAGTATTTTTTCATATTATTAGATATTAACTAACAACATAAATTGCTAATGGCTGCACATATTTGATCCTATGAATGTGGCATATTTTACTTAGCCAATCTCCTACCGACCACCATTCAGCTGGTTCTGGCATGATTCAGAACCTTTAGGGAGAAGACCCATGAAGGAGAGCTGAGGTCAATTATGTACACAGCCACTGATGAGGCCTCTTCCTTGTCCCAGCCCACAGCACAGATGGAAGATTAACAAGAGTGGGACTGCTCAGGACTAATTTTGGAGAAGGGACAGATCTCTAATGAGTTTTTGCAGGTAGAGAAACAGAGGGCCTAGAATTGCATTAGTGAAACAAAGCTCACTCTGTACTGACTTCCTCCTCTCCGAGAAAGGATTCTATAGGATCCTCCACAGAGGTAAGCCTTCCCAAATCAATTCTCTTCATGTGACAACTGCAGGGAAGCTGGCAGGGCCAGGGGCTTTCCCACCACTGTTTACAGGCAGAGACATCTCTCTTCTCAAAAGGTGGGACCTAAAACATTCTTTGTAGACTAGGGCTAGATTTAGACCCCAGAATATACCATACTACACTTTCATTTTATTTCCTGATCCAGTTAATCCTGAAATCTTTATCAAATGGTTGTCCAAGTCCTATCAAACAAATGAGAAAGTACGAGGATCAATTCAATAGATTTCAGTAGATGCAATGTAACTGTAGCAATATATTGGTATCCATAAATCTCTGTTAGAATTTTTCAATGAATTCAATGCTCCATGGGCAAGATACAATTATTCTTATTATACATGTGCCATGGCCTTGGGAGCTAAGCAGTCATCTGCAGGAGGAAGCTCAGAGGTACCAGAATCTCAGGAGAAAAGTGCATA
This sequence comes from Diceros bicornis minor, assembly GCF_020826845.1. Classification (NCBI taxonomy): domain Eukaryota; kingdom Metazoa; phylum Chordata; class Mammalia; order Perissodactyla; family Rhinocerotidae; genus Diceros; species Diceros bicornis. The sequence goes on along the minus strand of NC_080742.1, from coordinate 11,242,658 downwards.
AATCTTTATAGATGTAGAAAGGAACAAACTCTGCCCACCACTAGAGCAGCTGAAGTTCAAGAGTGAAGGGCCTGTGAGAAAGATGAGAAACTGCTGGATACAAACCACTGGTGGGTCATGGAACCAAGTTACAGGGTTAAAATAATCAAATGAAAAAGAAGTGTCACCACATGAAATAAGAGTAATCACTGTTTCAGGGCCCACGTGTGGGTGTGCAGGTGCATGTATATGTGTATGGGTTTGAGTGTATTTGCACACAAGTGTATGCCAGATTATAATATAAAACATCTCTTACTGTGAGTCATGGTCAAAAGTTTGAAACCCATCTAGATTGCCCATTGCCCCATGAGAGAAGCTAGATATAAAAAATGTAGGATTTTTTAAATTATACATTGATCATTAATTTTTTATTCCATAAATAGGTACTAGAAGGTGTCACCACTCAAACTTTAAATGATCCTTTAGAGACTTCTTTCTCATGCGAGAATTGTGAGGGTTGACAGAAAATTCCCATCTTAAATGACTAAACAGAATTGGTCTTACATGAAACCCTCAGAACTTGTATCTCCATACTGTGACACAACTTTAAAAGCATTTGGCTAATGGTCATCTTGCTTCAGCAAACAGGAACATAAGCACTATTTTAATACACAGACACACAGTAAACAACTAAACATGAGAGCCAGGACACCAAAAATAATAGCCTAAGCTTAATATAGCAAATCCCAAATCACAGCTTTTCCCATACCTCTTTCAATAACTAGTTGGTTAATATCCTCCAGTATGCTAACTGATTCTGTTACTCAGGGCAGCATTTTCTCACCTAACTAAGATTGCTGTGTTACCATCTTACTCAAAGTGACTTTAGAGGAGTTTTATTAAGGTTATTTTTATGGTACAGATAGATGACTGGTAGACTGGTGACCTCAGGACCTCTGAATCTTTCAACTTGTCCATGTTTGGTAGTGCCAACCCTAACACTTCAACAAAATATTTCAATACTTTTCAAAGGTTTGAGCTGATCCAAAACAGGTATCTGAAAACACTTGTGATCCCACTTTACGTTTTTTGAAACCCAACTCCGTACAGATGGGCATTTGAGAAAAATAATTCAGCCTCCATGTTAATATTTAAAAAAATCTTTGCCAATTACAAATAGATAACATAAAGCATAGGGCTCCCTTTTCAATCAACAACCTTGGATACTTCTATTTCAAGCGTCATTACACCTGAATTTTCTACTACCAAAAGCTTGGATGACATAAGACAGCAAAGCGATCATTTAAAGGACATATCACTTATTGATTACTCTAGGTTCTAGTATTGAGTCAGTTTTTAGAAAGCCACAGGCCTGGACTGTCTTACCTTATCTTTATAAAGAAACATTCAAAGACCATTATGCTCTTGGATATTATGAATAGCTTATATCAAGGCTTTCCATCGGGTATGCTGTGGTCACAAAATGGTTGTAAGTATTATGTTGATCCCCTCAGCTCTCAGGGCTTTTTGAGTGTATACATCTTCTGTGTGCCATGATGCGAAAAAGTTTGGGAAGTTCTGTTTTATTGAATAAACAGCCATATAAACAGTATCTTCTTATCGTCTAAAACCTGTTATTGAAGACACTAGTCATTAAGCTATTCAATGTTCCTTAAAATCTGAGTTGGTAAAAGGCCTACCTAAGCATTCAGCACTGAAGAGGATGTTCCCATTAAACTGGTATATTCTTAGATCATGAGTTTGAATTAACTCTGTGTTTTTCTTTTTGAACTGGTTTCTAGGAAGCTCAATCCTAAATTTTGTGCTCAACAGCATTAGTCATCGCTAGCCTAAACTATCTACTACATTTACAGTCATTCCCTGAATTTCATCACTAAACTCAGTTCTTTTAATATCTATTTGATAGTTTTGTTATGGAATGTAACATATGACCTTTTTAGAAGTAGAGTGGATTGAAAATGATAAATGAACAAATGAAAATTTCAGATAAAGATATCTATATAATTATGAATCGCCTGGTATTACTACTCAATATATTTCTGTAAGAATGGAGAGCAACAAAAATACCCCTAAAAAGAGCATAATAAAGTTTACCAGTTCAATCTTGTGAATTGTAACTCAAAAATCACACACACACACGGTGAATTGTAACTCAAAAATCTCACACACACACTTATGAGTCATTGCAGATAATTCTATATGGCTTTCTGATCTGAATAATAATTTTTAAGGTCAACCATATGAAACTGTCAATGAATATTGAATGAATATTGGCAGTTTCATATACTTCAACATAAACAGGAGGAAAGGATTTATCTGCTAATAGGATATGGATATATTAACAGTGATAATAGAATTCTGTCTCACCTGAATGACCTCAGCATTCGATAGGACTTTCCTAAGTCAGACACTCTTCTGCAGAATGGACCCACAGCCAACTCCATCTGAAATATTAAAAGATACCCCACAGCTTTTTATGTCAAAATCCTAAGGTAAACTGAGGACACACCAGAATCATAGAAAGTTGTAGCTTGCAGTAAACTTAATTTTATCTGGACTGTGAGGCAAGTTTTGAAAGTTAATTAAATTTATTAAAAGGCAACAACTTGGATAACTTTTGCATTTATTTACTAAAGGGGCCTAAGATGAGACAATTCCTTCAAGAAAATAGAAAAACATTTTTTGTTATGTAAGAAAAGGAAGTGTAGATCTTTTCTCCATTGAAAAATCAGAAAAAGGAAGGTTTTCAAGACTGACTCTGTGCCTATACCTTTAAGTAGGCATCACCAGCCTTTTTATATTAAATATAAATGATGACAATTTTTACCACACTGACCCAAGTGATTAAAAGCACTGACTCTGGAGGTGGCACATCTGTGTTAGAATTCCAAATTTACAATGACTAGTTGTGTGGTCCTGGACTTAATCTCTGTAGGCTCCAGGTTCCTCATCTGTCAAATGGAGATGATAATATCTACTTCATAGAATTATGCAAATAAAACAGTTAATTCCACGAAGCACCACGTGCATGGCATACAGTAAGTGCTTGTTAAATGTCAGCAATTATTATCAGTATTTTAAAAACTCCCCCCCTTTTAAATAATTAGTAAATTAATTTGCTTCCTGACTCAAGAATTTAGCAACTAATGGTTTCACTTCACTTTATTTTCTTCCTTTGACTGGAAATTTTACTTGTCAGTAATTGGAGTTTTAGGCTACCTGTTCTTTATCTACCAAGTGCATACGGAAACTTTTTGCATATGTGGCACTCAGATGATAAACCACTTCTCCACTCTTGCTATGACCAGGACCCTGGTAAAGAACTGTTTAGAAAATGGCTAAGAAAAGGCTGCTCCATGGTAACGCAGCATCTTTCTTCAAGAAAAACATACGAAAGGAAAGTGGGGCTTCTGTCCTGCTGGCCATCCTTCTGAAAAACTGTTCAGATCTCCTTGCCATTGGAAGACCATGGAGATCTAAACAATCCGTCATTTGAGAGACATTTCTGACTCCTTATTAACTGCCAGGCACCAAGCTAGAAAAGGGGATGAGAAGATGAATTAGACTGTCTTGCCTTCACGGAGTTCTCTCAAATTTAGTGAAGAAGGGGATGTATATTTATTTATTTAAATAATATAATTATTATTCAACAAAATCATATATACATATAAAGAATATTATAAAGCAAAATGGCAAGTATGTTATCAAATGTACAAACTGAGTGTCAGGGGAGAACTGGAGGGCAGCTTCCTTGAGGTGGTCTTGAGGGTCACTAGCGGCCAGATGAAATTCTCTCTTAACATATAGAAGACACAGAGTATACTCTGTAGTCCTAAAGAGAAACCTCGCATGGTTGGAAAGTCCTCTAGAATACAGAAGAATAAGTAAATAAAAAGAGAAAAATCTAAGGAAGAAAAGTCAGAATTCTTGCCAACAATGTAAAACAGAGCAGCTTCAAGTCAGTGTTCTCAACTCAAGACAGTGGGTGATGGGCTGTTCCTTGGAACCTGTTTACTTTATTCACTCGATGGGAGTTTCTGGTTTCCTTCAGAATGTGGCATTTATTTTACAATGAGCACAAAGTAAAGACGTGATTATCATGTATCTCTGATTTGGTAATTCCAATCATATAACTAACTGTGTGTGTGTGTGTATGTATGATAGTTTTTTAAACACTAAAATTATATGAAGTATTTTTCATAAAATGTTTTTATCAATTTTTTTTTCAATACCCTAGTGGGCTTCATCATCTTAAAAGATTAAACCAAACGACCTTTGCCTTAGCACTTGAACAGGACGAACGTTAAAACAAATCAGTGGCTAAGAAAAAAGTACACTATGAGAAAATATGGCCTCGAATGGCTGTGTAATCTCCGATGATGCAGGAGATGTCTATGCATTAGGACAGTTTCAAACCTGTTAAAAGATTAAAATAAATTTTTCATCCAAAAGGACCTCTGGGGTACTGAAAACCCTTTTCTTCTGCCAGAATTCCATTACACAATAAAGGCCATGTTTCTAAAGGGCAGGAGTGTTGCCTTTAGAGGAGGTGACTGTAATTAGCTGTGGATACAGAAATGGCATGTGCGGCTGCCTCTCTCTAGCTCTCCCGTTAGAGGGAACGAGCAGTCAGCTGCAGGCATGTGAACTAATTACAGGCCTGCTCCTTACCCACCACAGACATTTGGTCAACCACAGGGCATCTCTGGATACTCCTGGGGCACTCCTGCCCTGACACTGTGCAGGAGAAAAGGCAATAGGAATTAGAATCTTGATTATTTTGCTTTCTTTTCTAAATCGAGATTTTCAGGCAAAAAGCAAAATAGATATAAATGTATATTTAAAGGGCACCAGAAGACCTATAAATAGAAACTGCTAGGAGTACCACTAAGTAAATAATTTAATGCCAACTTCAAAAGCCATCCTTTCCCTCAGGGATATTGAAGGGCTGAGGGGAGTGTGTGCTTCAGAGGGCAGTGTGGACAAGTCCCCAGAGAGATTCTGAATCAGCAGAGTCCCAGTGGCCTTGGACAAGCTTAGTGCTTTAGAACTGCTGTGCGATTAATGTAGACACAGAGACCATGTGGTCACAGCAGGGAATTAATTACTGGTAAGAAACCACCTCATGCCCATGACCTGATTCCTAAAGGGGCTGTATGCTGGGTACTTCCCTCGCGATGGACCCACCAGATGGCACCCTACAACTACTTTTTCTTTCACCTGTGCTACGGTGCCAGTGGGGAGAAGTTAGGATTCCTGAAGAAATCTTTAAAATAGATCATTATCTGTCTTTGCAAGTGGACTTTATGCCAAACAACTAGCATTTTCAAACCTATTCTATTGGTCTCTTCTTGAGCTCTTTCTCTTTCTGTTATTTATGCTAGAATAGCAAGCACTCATCACAAGAACTCTTTCCAAACCCATAGAGGATCTGTGTGTTCTTGATTCCAGCAGCTTCGATGGCTTTATTTAATTTTGAATACAAATTGATAGAACTTTCAATAATAAAGCAGTCAAAAAGCTTTCTAGTCCCCAGTTGACGCCTGTCATGAATAGAAACGTCAGGGCAATGCTACCTAAGTGTTTTGACTTACCCCAGAAATATACTTCCACCAAGTATGATTATGAAAGCTGAGGTGCAACATCACATAATTGCAGTTGTGGCAAGAAACTACATCAAATGAAACAAAAACCCCAAATTCACTTTAATTTTTTAAAACATGGGGGAATGATAGAACAGCTGGATAATATTTGTCAAAGCTACTTTCACAAATATGATTAACTATGATAGTGCCTCCACCTGTCTCCTGTGCCCACAACACACAAGACCCACAGGACTGGGGAACTGTCTGCAAGGTGAGTGGCAGGATATTCTGAAACTGGGACACAAGGTCTAGGAGTAGACAAAGGACTCGGCACCACACAGACTATAGTAACCAATGTCGGTGCAGGGCTGGAAAACACACTCTTAACACTGAGTAAATGCTGTGTGTATAAATGCAGTTTCTATATTTAAGAAATGGAACAGAGAGAATGCCTTGGAGCATAAGTAGTAATAATGACTGATAAGTTTCATTTATCTTAAGGGAAGGGATCTGGGAAAAGGTTTGGTTTACTGGGCAACATGACTTAAGAAAGAAGGCATGCCAAATAAATTCTGAATAATGCAGTTCTAGGAAGGTGGGAGCTCAACCTTGCCCCCGGATGGTCCGAATCTTGAGCAGGTGCTAGCTGCGGCAGTGAGGGCTAAAGGACAATGCTTTACATCTTTCAAGACGCATCAGGGAACATATCATTAAAACAGAAAACAAAAACAAAAAGCCTTTTCCCGCAGCACTCTCATTTTGGCCATCTCCTGCTCGGCTGCCACTCTAATTGGACTTGAAGTGCTGCCTCCAGGAAAGTGACTCAAGAACCAGCTGGAGCAGAATGCAAATCAACCAGTGGGGGAGGGAGCCCAGGGAGAGAAGAGGATGGGAAAAGAAAAACAAAATGGCGGAGGAAAGGGGCAAAGAAGAACAGACAGTTGTTTGAGTATAGCTCACAATGTGTATAACAAATAAGAGCAGGTCTTGGTACATCACTGTTTCATTTCAATAAACAGCCTGTAACCCCAGAAAGGGACAAGTAAGGCACTATTTATATATAAATCTCTTTACCCTGAAGTTTACCTGTAACATCAAAGCAACATGTACAGGTATCTGAGAACGAAGTTGACAAAAATGGGAATGGTAAAAGGAGCATATTAATGGTACCATTTAATTTCTATTTTCATGCTGAGGCTACTAAAGGCTTTTTAATATAGTTTATTGGTCTCAAGCATATAATTTGGGGATGAAAATGACTAGCTCTAGACCAATTGATATGCAAAAAGCCTGGCTCTTGAAACATCAGGTTATGTACTTGTTCTTTCTTATAATTCTCTCAGCTGTGAGGAAGTATCTGCCAACCAGCCCCCTGCTACAAGCAGTCTGCCACAGCCTTCCCTTGGGTTGGGAATAGTGAACCAAGACTTGCTCCCAGACCCCCATAAGGATAAATAGGACATTAAAATTTGTCTTTATAAGCAGGGAGGATCTGGCAAACCACTATGAATAATTCATTTGAATGACTATTTAGACTAGTAAAGCTAAAAGATTTGAAAGGCTTAAAAAGTGAATTCACCTTTGACATGCTAGGTAAATATAAATTATCTGTTTCTGAATCTTTCAATGAAAGTGTATGTTTGAAGTGTTTCTTCTTTGCCTCTGGTACTGTTGAAAGGCTTTTTAAAAATCTGTCTAAAGGACAAAGAAAAAAACCTTTCTCTCAGAGCTGATTATAGTTCTGCTATTTTAATGTCATTCTACCTCATTCACATCAGATAGCTTGGAAGGATTTCAAGGCCCGCCATACACAAGAAAAGTACTCTATTTCATAAAGGGAGACCAAAGAATCAGACTCTATATCTACCTGGTCCACTGTGCATCTAAATGATTAGAACACCGTCTTGGAATGCTGAGCTGGCCACTAGATGATTACGGATGTGTTAGAGTTCTTTCTCTTCATATGACAACAGAAAGTCCCTTTACACTGTTTGAAGGATAAATTTCATTGCCTACATTATTTTCCAGCAAGGTTAATCAATTATTCTTATCAATACTGACCTGGTAGGATAGTAAAATAGTGAGAAAGCCCCATATTAGGTAAAAGTGGATAATGTTGCTCTACTGTGGAATGAGCTACTTCAGCTTAATCTTGAAATAGCAAAGATGAGTGATGATTCTTTTGTTAGATACAAAGAAAAAAACATCTGCTATGCAAGTATCTTTAAATTCTTTTCCTTTTTTACCAATTAGGTTTAAATGGATTTATTATTCTTCATGTTTCAACTCTTTAAAGACACTGAAGAATACATATTTAGTCTTTTAATAGATAACATTGAGGCTGAAACATCTTCCACTTTGCAACTATGCATCAATTTACCTGTGCAAAATCAGCAGCAAGTCGCATTTTCCCACTTTCACCAAGAGGTCTTATGAGACTGGCATTGCGGATAAAAAGTTCAATTGCTCTTTGGGCAATAGCTTCAGTATTGTCGAAAACAAAGTCCAAGCATTCAAAGTGTTTAAAGTAGTCACTCATAACTCTGGCAATGAAACCCTGAAGCTCCTTCATGTACAGAGAACAAGGAACATCAGGCTTTCCTGAGCTGGATAGTGACCTGCAAAAGAAAAAAACAGCCAATGCACTAAAAGGCACTATTTCTCTGCCCTCTGCCTGCTATTTCAATCCTGAGCAATTTTTTCCCTTAATCGTAGAAAAGGCATTGTTTATTTTTGCTAAAAGTTACAGAGCATTAAAAATAAGGTTTAAATTATATTCTAAAGACTGTTTTAAGATACTAGGAAGATTACTGAAGGAATTTTAGAATTCATATACCTAAAAATTATTAAGAATGAAATAGACAAGGGTCTGTCTGGGAGGAGTCATACAAGTGCCTTATGCACTCTCTGACCTCTCATGGTCTCTCCCAGCTTTACAACTCTCCATCCTTTCATATGTTTTGCCTGGTTAGTGAATAAATCAATAATGGATCTTGAAATAGGATTTTACACTTAGTAATGGCAGAAAATGCTGCCTTCTCCAAACAAATTCTTGGCAAAGACATCTCTGCTCTTGTGCTATTTAATCTGGTCAGTCCAAGAGCAGAATTCTGACTGTGGAATTGGTTATGTAACAAGACGCATGGTATGCAATTTTCTCCTCCAAGATGATGAGGTTTGGAAAGGCTTTAATTTGGATCAACAGATGATGCCAGCTGATGCTCCATGAAATACTATTTATAATTTATAAATGTTTATAATTGCTCTTTAAGGAATATATTAAAAGAATGTGAAATATTTATGGGAAAGAAGAGTTATACCAAAATTAGAAATCACCTGATATTAATTAGCTATCCAATGAGATCATTGGCTACATAATTTCAAAAAACAAGTTAAATGTTTCCATGTTCTGAGAATGACGTAGAGAAACTGGCGATGGTCTAGAGAAGAACAAGAGATATGATTCAAATACCCAGAGCCAGAGAATGGGGTGAACTTAATTATTTTCAAATACAGCCATAGTTATTATAAGTAGGATGCTAACCAAAGGTCTTCCACTTTCAGAAGCAGATAGAAATAGAGAAAGTAGGCTTATGTTCCAGGAGGGAGAGATTTTGTTCTGGTGTAAGAAAGGCTGTCCTAGCTCTGCAAGGCCATTGAGGGGGCATGGTGCAAAGCTGCAGTCTGCAGGATCACAGGGTGGTGTGCTGCTTGGTACAGAGTACAGGCAGAGCCTCAGTAAATGACAGCAATCTCCATGTGGGGTTTGCTTTGGCCAATTTCAGACATTGCATGGCCTATCTTTATTTAGGTTTTGTCAGTCCAAAAGGCTAGGTTTCAAAAAAAGAAAAAAAAAAAAGGTACCAATCTCTTTCATATCATCTCATGCTTTATCAAAAGCACTGCTGTCATCTTGGAACTACTCTGGAGGATTGTTTCAGGAATTTTAATCTGGTCAGCTGAAATGATTTCCTTGAGGATTAGAAAATACCAGTAAAACAAGTTCCACAAGCATGTGTTGATACAATTAAAATAAAATGACTACACAAAATTTTGAAATATGTATTATCAATTCTCTGTGTGGATTAGAAGCTTGATTTAAATTTACTAGAATACAAAACTCACTAGGCAATTGCTAAAGCTCAGTTTTCCCAATTAAGCTAAAGCTTTTAGTAAGAAGTTCTCAATTGATACAGTGCAGTGGTAAATTGCACAGAAATTTAAGGATCTTTGTAATAAGAGCCTGAATACACAAGTTGAAGACAGAAGGACTCAACAAATGCACACTTGAGAAGTGGGAGATGTTCATCGTCCTGTCATTAATTTTTTAGTGTTGTGTGTGTACCTCCCCTCCTCAGAGGTGCTCAGCCACCACTTCGAGGATCTAGGGTCCTCCCACTTTCACTGCCTCCTCTCCCCCATTCAAAGCTGTAATCAGACATGAGTCATTTTACATTAAATAAAAGAACGTCATCAATGTACTACACCAGTCAAACATTTACTTTTTTTTTTTTTCCAGTCAACTTTATTGAGGAATAATTTACACACAATTAAGCGTATCTATTTTAAGAGTAGAGTCCAATGAGTTATGAAAAATCATTGCAATCAAGATATAGATCATTTCCATCACTCAAAAAATTCTCCTGGTGTCGCTTTACAGTGGATTTATGCCTCTTCACTCTCTGTCCTATGCAACCACTGATATGCCACTATAGATTTCTGTCACTATAGATCAGTTTTTCCTGCTCCACAACTTCATAGAAATACAATAATACAGAAGATACTCTTTTCTTGTCTAGCTTCTTTCCATTAACGCGTTTTATGATTCATCCACATTAGTGCATGTATCAGCAGTTCATTTATTTTTATTGTTGAGTGGTATTGCATTGTATGGACATGCCATGATTTTTTTTAATCTATCAACTCTTTGTTGACATTCGGATTGTTTTTAGTTTTTTGCCATTTTTTTAAAGTAGCTCTGAACATTTGTGTACATGTCTTTGTGTGAACATAGGCTTTCATTTTCTTTGGAAAATACCCTAGAAATAATTACTTACTTTACATTTAGAAGTGTATGTTTTCGTTTACATATCACTGAAAAAAATGTCCCATTTTACATTCCCAATAGCAATATATGAGAATTCCAGTTGATCAACATCTTCACCAACTGAAACATTTACATTTTAAGCTTTATCTAATTTGGGAAAAAACACACCAGTCCTATTAAATACATTTCAAATGCCAGGAAACCATGTTGAGGAATACTTTTTAAATAGCAAGGGATTCTGTAACCACATCTCATATAAGGTTGGCCTAGAAGGTAAACCTGATTTACTCCTTTTACCTAGAATACGTAGGGCTTGGAAGGGCAGGTGTTCACTATTATTTGTCCACTTGTGACCCCTGGGGACTGGCCCTACTATAAAAGTGATTCCCAGTTCTTGAATAGTTTAATCCAACTTCACCTTATATTTCATATAAGCCATATGTACATGAAATAGCATGAGAGAATTACTAATAACAAGTTCTAGAAGGTGGGAAGATTACTGACATGGGAGCAATATTTTAAATACACTATAAAGCAACAGTGCTCTACATGCCTATACCACCATGTATAAAAAATGACTTTCAGTGGAATCTCAAATGTCTGCTGTATAGAGAGAGAACTCAAATGGAGCCATCAAAGCCCTTTTGGGGAAAAAAATTAAGGACGATGTTATATACCTTAAAAACTGCTTCATACTCATGGCAAAGAGTATTAAAGAACATATATGGCTCACTACTATTTAAGCAGACTAGTAACAACATACCTATTTGGGAAAACAACTTTTAATGTCTACTGTGCTATCTGTAGGCACTAGTCAGGGCTCACCAATGCAATTACTGAAGTAAGTATCTGACCATTCTTACAGAATAAGCCTCCAAAAACTACCTCATTTTTGTTTCCTTTTCAGAGGCATTGATGATTGGTCTAACTGGGACATTTCAGTTTTTTGAACAAAATTCACTTCCTCCCAAATACTGGTAATCAATTTAATCAACAGTTAAATATTCCTGTCTCCAAATATAATAGCATTTTTTGTGTAGAATCCACACTACCCTTCTGTGCTTCATAACATTATTAAAAAAGAGACTGACCTTTTTACCCTTCAAAAGATACCTTATAAATGAAATGATAAATGATTTGAAAAATTAAAGAACAGTGTAATAATGACACAATTTTTCTACAAATGGCTGAAAATTTAATGTAGATATTCTCTTAAACAACGTGACTATAAAGAGAAACAGTACAGTTCAAAAATAGTAACTAACTATGAACTAGGAATATAAAACACAAATCTACATATTAATATTGTGTGGTTAAGTTTAAAAAAAAATCATGCTAAACGTGCAAATAACTATTCATATGTGCAAATTCCTATGTGCAAATAACTATGAAGTGATAAATAAATGAAAAGCAATAAGATATATGAGGAAGCCATCTGCTTTAAAACTAATTTGGAGAGTGACGTCAGCATCATGGTGGAGTGAGCTTCCCCCATTGAACTCTCCCTCTCTAAGACACAACAAAAAGGACATTCACATTCCAACAGAAGCCATTCACACAACACAGGGGACATCTGAGGCACCCAGGTAGCCATACACCCGAGGACAGAGGTGCTAGAATCCTAAGAGGAAGTGGAAGCAGGTAAGAGGAGCTCCTTTCTTTCCCCAAGGATTGCGACCCAGAGACTGAGATCATGCAGCTCTCAGAGGAGGGGGAGGGGCGGCTCGCTGCGTGAAAACCTGCGCTCTCGAAGACCCCTCACAGCCTAAGGGGATCCCTCTACGGAGGGAGTGGAACTGTTGCCAGGGTAGTCTCAACAAGCTAGCCCCTCAGGAGAGCAGAGAGCAATAGCAAGGCGAGAAACCTCTGAGATCAGGGAGGCGAAAGTAAGCACCCCTCCCCCACTCGGCCTGCCTGACTGGCGCTTCAGCACAGAGGCGCTTCAGCTCAGCCCCCTCCCGAGGCAGCAGCCCCCAGGCACCCAGGCCCCACCAGCAGGGGCAGTGTGACCGCCCCACCCCCACAGGCAGCAGCCCCCAGATGCCTGGGTCCCACCGGCACCGAGGCGAGCCTGTGCCCCCGCACCAGAGACAGTGGCAGCTCAGGCCCCACCACGGCACAGCCCCAGCTGCTCTGGCTGGACCAAGTCATGGCCCCAGCTCCTTCGGCTGGACTGTGCACCACTCCCAGCTCCTTCGGCTTGACCGCCCCCCGCCCCCGGCTCCAGCGGCTTCGGCTTGGCCTGTGATCAGGCTCCAGCTGACTTGGCGCCAGCAACTTCGGCCCACTGCACTCCAGTTCCAGCTTCTTTGGCCCAGCGGCGCCCCAGCTCCTCCTTCTTCGGCCCAGCGCACTCCAGTTCCAGCTGCTTTGGCCCAGCAGTGCTCCAGCTCTTCCTTCTTTGGCTCAGCACACTCCAGTTCCAGCTTCTTTGAACCAGAGCACTCCCGTTCCAGCTTCCTTGGCCCAGCACACACCAGTTCCAGCTTCTTCTGCTCACCAGTGCTCCAACCCCTGCTTCTTTGGCCCAGTGGCACTTCAGCTGCACCTGCTTCAACTCACCTGCACCTGAGCCCCAGCTGCTTCGGCCCAGCTGCGCTCCAGTCTCACTGTTCCCACACTCCAGCTCCAGCTGCTCCCATGTTTCCTCCCCAGCAGCCTCCACTCAGCCATGCCTCAGATCAGCCAGGGGCTGAGGAGGGTGCCCGCGGATTGAGGTGGGCCAGAAAACACAGCTTGACCCCCACCCAGCGCCAGCAAGAGGAAACTGCGACCATATATTTGCACTATGAGGAAAAGTAAGCCAACACCGACAGGCACCATGCAAAAATTTATTAAATCTCCAGACCAAAAGTAAAATGACAAGCACCCAGAAGTCAACCTGGAAAGCACAGAAATGTATAATCTTAACGCCAGAGAATTCAAAATAGCCATCATAAAAAAGCTTAATGAAATACAAGAAAACACAGACAGACAATTCAATGAAATCAGGAGTTTCTTCACAAAAGAGATTGAAACTGTGAAAAAAAAAAAAAACCAGTCAGAAGTCTTAGAGATGAAAAACACAACAGAGGAGATAAAGATAAATCTGGAAGCCTTAAGCATCAGAGCTGACAATATGGAGGAAAGAATTAGTAATATTGAGGGCAGCAATGCAGAAATGCTGCAGATGGAGGAGGAAAGAGAACTCTAAGACTAAAAAGAAATGAAGAAACTCTCCGAGAAATATCCAACTCAATTAGGAAATCCAACATAAGGATTATAGGTATTCCAGAGGAAGAAGAGAGGGAAAAAGGAGCAGAGAACTTGTTCAAAGAAATAATAGCTGAGAACTTCCCAAACTTGAGGAAGGAGTTGGAAATACCAGTGAATGAAATAAATAGATCTCCCAAATATATCAACACGAAAAGACCCTCTCCAAGGCATATAGCAGTAAAGCTAGCACAAGTCAATGACAAACAAAAAATACTAAGGGCAGATAGACAAAAAAAAATTAACATACAAAGGATTTCCTATCAGGTGCTCAGCTGATTTCTCAACAGAAACTTTACAGGCTAGGAGAGAGTGAACGATATATTCAAAATTCTGAAGGATAAAAACTTTCAGCCAAAAATACTCTATCCAGCAAACATATCCTTCAGATATGATGGAGAAATAATAACTATCCCAGATAAACAAAAGCTAAGGGAGTTCATTGCCACAAGATCCCCACTACAAGAAGTGCTCAAGAAGGTCCTCATGCCTGAGGAAAAAAAGAGAAAGAGGATTCAAAGTTTTGAACAAGGAGAAAAATAGTTCGAGAAAACCAGAAAAATTGCAGTCCTCTACCAAAATAGATTAGCAAACACTTAAATATAAAACCAAAGATCAAGGGAAGATAACCACCAAGCATAAATATAACCTCATCATGTTAAACACGAACTCACAACACAAGAAGGAATAAGATGTGACAACAATAACTTAGAAGGGGAAGAGGAAAGGGATTGAATCGACTTAGTCTAAGGGAATAAGAGGCCATCAAAAAATGGACTATCACATCCACAAGATTTTTTTACACAAACGTCATGGTAACCATTAACCAAATAATCAGAACAGAATCACACATGACAAAGAAAGACAAAACTAAGAGAACCCCCGTACAGAACTACCAAACTAAACTGGTAGTCCGAAAGACATGGGATGAGAAACAAAAGAACCAGAAAAAGAGTGATAAAATAACAACAACAAGCCCCCATATATCAATAATTACCCTAAATGCAAATGGACTGAACTCTCCAATCAAAAGGCACAGAGTGGTGGGATGGATTAAAAAACAAGACCCAACAATATGCTGCCTCCAGGAAACACATCTCAGCTCTAAAGACAAACACAGGCTCAGAGTGAAAGGATGGAAGACAATACTCCAAGATAATGGCAAACAAAAGAAAGCAGGTGTTGCCATACTTTTATCAGACAAAGTTGACTTCAAGATAAAACAGGTAATTAGAGACAAAGAGGGACAACATATAATGATAAAAGGGACACCCCACCAAGAAGACATATCACTTTTAAATATATATGCACCCAATACAGGAGCACCAAGGTATATAAAGCAACTATTAATAAACCTAAAAGGAGATACTAACAACACAATAATAGTAGGGGATCTTAACACCCACTCTCATCAATGGACAGATCATCCAGACAGAAAATAAATAAGGAAATAATGGACCTAAACGAAAAACTAGATGACATGGACTTAAAAGGCATATACAGAGCACTCCATCCAAACACAGCAGATTACACAAGCACACATGGAACATTCTCAAGAATAGACCATATGTTGGGAAACAAGGCATGCTTATATAAATTTAAGAAGATTGAAATCATAACAAGCATCTTTTCAGACCATAATGCCATGAAGTTAGAAATCAATTACAAGGAAAAAACCAGGAAAGTGACAAAGCTGTGGAGACTCAACAACATGCTGCTAAACAACCAATGGATCATTGATGAAATTAAAGGAGAAATCAAAGCATATCGGGAGACAAATGAAAATGAAAATACACCGTACCAACTCCTATGGGATGCAGCAAAAGCGGTCCTGAGAGCGAAACTCACAGCAATACAGGCCCACCTTAACAAACAAGACAAAGCCCAAATAAGCAACCTCAAACTACACCTAACAGAATTAGAAAAACAAGAACAAACAAAGCCTAAAGTCAGCAGAAGGAGGGAAATAATAAAAATCAGAGCCAAAATAAATGAAATTGAAATTAAGAAAACAGTAGAAAGGATCAATGAAACAAAGAGCTGGTTCTTTGAGAAGATAAACAAAACTGACAAACCCTTAGCCAGACTCACCAAGAAAAAAAGAGAGAAGGCTCAAATAAATAAAATTAGAAATGAAAAAGGAGAAATTACAACAGATACCACAGAAATACAAAAGATTATAAAAGAATACTATGAAAAACTATATGCCAACAAATTGGACAATCTAGAAGAAATGGATAAATTCCTAGATTCATACAACCTCCCAAAAGTGAATCAAGAAGAAATAGAGAAACTGAATAGACCAAACACAAGTAAAGAGATTGAAACAGTAATCAAAAACCTCCCAAAAAATAAAAGTCCAGGACCAGATGGCTTCTCTGGAGAATTTTACCAAACATTCAAAGAAGACTTAATACCTATCCTTCTCAAACTATTCCAAAAATAGAGGAAGATGGAATACTTCCCAACACATTCTACAAAGCCAATATCACCCTGATACCAAAGCCAGGCAAAGACAATACTAAGAAGGAAAACTACAGACCAATATCCCTGATGAACATAGATGCAAAAATCCTCAACAAAATATTGGCAAACCGAATACAGCAATACATTAAAAAGATCATACACCGTGATCAAGTGGGATTTGTACCAGGGATACAAGGATGTTCCAACATCCGCAAATCAATGTGATACACCACATTAACAAAACGAGGAATAAAAACCATATGATCATCTCAACAGATGCAGAGAAGGCTTTTGACAAGATCCAACATCCATTTATGATAAAAACTCTCAACAAAATGGGTATAGAAGGAAAGTACCTTAATATAATAAAGGCCATACATGACAAACCCACAGACAACATCATACTCAATGGGGAAAAACTGAAAGCCATCCCTCTGAAAACAGGGACAAGACAAGGGTGCCCACTCTCACCACTCTTATTCAACACAGTACTGGAGGTTCTGGCCAGAGCAATTAGGCAAGAAAAAGGAATCCAAACAGGCAATGAAGAAGTGAAACTCGCGCTGTCTGCAGATGACATGATCTTATATATAGAAAACCCTATAGAATCCATTGGAAAACTATTAGAAACAATCAACAACTACAGCCAAGTGGCAGGGTACAAACTCAACTTACAGAAATCAGTTGCATTTCTATATACCAACAACGAACTAACAGAAACAGAACTCAAGAAGACAATCCCATTTACAATTGCAACAAAAAGAATAAAATATCTAGGAGCAAATTTAACCAAGGAGGGCCGGCCCCGCGGCTTAGCGGTTAAGTGTGCGCGCACTCCGCTACTGGCGGCCCGGGTTCAGATCCTGGGCGCACACTCACACACCGCTTCTCTGGCCATGCTGAGGCCACGTCCCACATACAGCAACTAGAAGGATGTGCAACTATGACATACAACTATCTACTGGGGCTTTGGGGGAAAAAAGGAGGAGGATTGGCAATAGATGTTAGCTCAGAGCCGGTCTTCCTCAGCAAAAAGAGGAGGATTAGCATGGATGTTAGCTCAGGGCTGATCTTTCTCACCAAAAAAAAAAAAAAAAAAAAAAAAATTTAACCAAGGAAGTGAAAGACCTATACAATGAAAACAATAAGATGTTACTGAGTGAAATCAATGATGACATAAAGAAATGGAAAAAGATTCCATGCACTTGGATTGGAAGAATAAACACTGTTAAAATGTCCATACTACCTAAAGCAATCTAAGGATTCAATGCAATCCCAATCAGAATCCCAAGGACATTATTCACAGAAATAGAACAAAGAATACTAGCATTCACATGGGGCAACAAAAGATCCCGTATAGCTAAAGCAGTCCTGAAAAAGAAGAACAAGGCTGGAGGAATCACAATCCCTGACTTCAAAACATACTACAAAGCGATAGTAATTAAAACAGCATGGTACTGGTACAAAAACAGACATTCAGATCAATGAACTGAAAGTCCAGAAATAAATCCTCATATCTATGGGCAGCTAATCTTTGACAAAGGAGCTAAGGACATACAGCAGAGAAAGGAAAGTCTCTTCAATAAATGGTGCTGGGAAAACTGGACAGCCACATGCAAAAGAATGAAAGTAGACCAGCTTCTTTCACCATACACAAAAATTAACTCAAAATGGATCAAAGACCTGAAGGTGAGACCTGAAACTATAAAACTCCTGGAGGAAAATATAGGTAGGACCCTACTCGTCATCAGCCATAAAGGGATCTTTTCGAATTCTATGTCTACTCAGACAAGGGAAACAAAAGAAAAAATAAACAAGTGGGACTTCATCAGATTAAAGAGCTTCTACAAGGCAAATGAAACCAGGATCAAAATGAACAGGGAACCCACCAGCTGGGAAAAAATATTTGCAAACCATATATCTGATGAGGGATTAATCTCCATAATATATAAAGAACTCACACAACTGAATAATAAAAAAACAAACAACCCAATCAAAAAATGGGCAGAGGAAATGAATAGACACTTCTCCAAAGAAGATATACAGATGGCCAACAGGCACATGAAAAGATGCTCAACATCACTAATCATCAGGGAAATACAAATCAAAATCACACTAAGATATCATCTAACACCCGTTGGAATGGCTATAATCACCAAGACAAAAAACAACAAATGCTGCAGAGGCTGTGGAAAAATGGGAACCCTAATCCACTGCTGGTGGGAATGCAAACTGGTGCAGCCTCTATGGAACACAGTATGGAGATTCCTCAAAAGATTAAAAATAGAAATACCTTATGATCCAGCTATCCCACTACTGGGTATCTACCCAACGAACCTGAAATCAACAATCCAAAGAGGCTTATGCACCCCTATGTTCATCACAGCATTATTCACTATAGCCAAGACATGGAAGCAACCCAAGTGTTCCTCGACTGATGATTGAATAAAGAAGATGTGGTACATATATACCATGGAATACTACTCAGCCATAAAAAAAAGACAAAATCATCCCATTTGCAACAACATGGATGCACCTGGAGGGTATTATGTTAAGTGAAATACGCCAGAAAGAGAAAGACAAACAGTGCATGATTTCACTCATATGTGGAAGATAAACCAACACATGGACAGATAGAACTGTTTGGTGGTTACCAGGGTCTAGGGGGGTGGGGGGTGGGCACAAGGGGTGGAGGGATGCACTTATATGGTGACTGATAATAATGTAGAACAAAAATTTCACAATAAAAAAAATAAAAAAATAAAAATAAATAAAAATAATTTGGCCTGACCTTGTTTTTCCAAAAGGGCCTGATGTGGCCTGTTGAGCATGCATTGTACATCTGCTTTAAACATTTACAGTGGCCAAAATTCTTCAGAGATAGTTTTCTAATATACTGAGTCAAAACCACTTTACTCTATTCAAAAAGATTTCAGTAAACACTGGGTTAGGAATTATGATTCTTCTTCTCAAGATACATATGATATAGATAAGCAGTACGCGTGCATATGAAACAGCTATGGAATAATACTAAAGTAAGTGTTTATGGCTAGGTGTGATATGACCAGATTAGACTGCCACAGAACTCTGAGAAAGGAAAGTCATTCTTGGAGGGGGTTGAGCAGGAGCTTGCCCTCAAAGCCAGAGCAGGATTTGGACTAGCAAAGTGGCAGAGGCAGGGCATTTTACACAAGGAATACCATGCCTATGCCAGAGGCTCAAATGTGGGGTATTTGTGAGAAGTAAGGAAAAAGATAAGTTTGGAGAGGAAGGTGGTACAAACTACCAGAAGTCCTGCAGTGCCAAGCTGAGTGGCGCAGACATTGATGATTCAATGTTTCAATTACAGGAGAGAAATTGAAAACAAAAACTGAAAACCAAGAACTGAAAAATTTTAATCTGCTAATGGTGCTCATAATGAATAAAGTCGGGTAAGGGTGGAGGCTGACCCGGTCACAAGAGGAACAACAAGACATAGGGAGTAGGGGTGGAGGTGGGAATGAAAAACAAATGCAATAAAGTTGAGTGAAAATTTTGATTGAAAATTATTACCCAGAAAAATCTTCTTGATGCATGGTGATGATTATGGCCTCTATAGCATCTCCCACTGAAGTCAGCAAGGGCTGCACAGCACTTCCCATAAGAACATGGATCGTCTGAAAGGAAGAGAAAAGGAAGGAGAGGCAAAATTAAAGAAAACCAATGCAAAGAAATCTGAGATGTAAGAAGCAATTTGACTGAAAGCTGTCATATGATATCAAATTCAGACTGTATACAGTTTAACTATAATAACTCAACAAAAGTCTGCTCCTCTGCCTAACTGCTGTCAGTAATGATTTTTAAAGCTTAAAACATGTGGAACATGGCACTGAAAAATTTCAACTCCCCCACTCCTCTCATATTTTCAAAAAGTTTAATGGTCAAAGGAGCTCCTGGAGAAAGGAGAAGAAAGTAGTACCACTTATGAAGTAAAAATAAAATGAACACATTTTTGTTGTTGTTATTGAGCAAGATTTGCCCTCAGCCAACACCTGTTGCCAATCTTCCTCTTTTTGCTTGAGGAACAGTGGCCCTGAGCTAACATCTGTGCCAGTCTTCCTCTATTTTGTATGTGTGTCACCGCCGCAGCATGGCTGCCAAGTGGTGTAGGTCCGCACCTGGGATGTGAACCCAAGAACCCAGGCCGCCAAAGCAGAGTGTGCTGAACTTAACCACTATGCCACGGGGCCAGCCCCTGAACACATTATTTAAAGTTTCTGAAAGGAGTGAGGCAAGACCAAAAGAAATTTTTCAAAATTGGAACCACATCATATGCTTTTAACCAGAGTGAATATAATAAATATACTGGTGATTCTGATAGAGCAGAACAGTCAGGCATTTCACGAACTAGGTTTCTATTTTGAGTTCTAGAGCAGCGAGTCTCAACTGGGGGCAATTTTGCTCCCCACAAGGCATTTGGCAATGTTTGGAGACATTTTTGATTGTCACAACTGGGGTAGGCAAGGGGTTTCCTACTGGCATCTAGCAAATAGAGGACAGAGATGCTGCTAAACATCCTGCAATGCACAGCACAGTCCCCCACAACAAAGAACTCCCCAGCCTAAGATGTCAACAGTGCTAATGTGACAGGAACCAGCCTAACGAGACAGGGTTGTCTGCAAGGCCCCTGGTCTAACAAGAGAAGGCCCCTAACCAATCAGCAAGCTAGGAGAATCAGATAGAGACCACCAAAACCCACATTCTGCAGCCTCAGTACTTTCCTGGGTTTACACACGAGCCCTAGCACCCAGGAGTTGTCTGAAGGTAACCCTAGCCCCGTCATCACAGTAAAAATCATACCCAGGGGTAGAGAGCTAGCATGCTAATGATACACGCATTGCATGTAGGAGCATGCTACACGACAGCGCAAGTGCAAGCACAAACCCACCTCTACATGCCATGACAAGGCACTCCTCCCCAGCCTTTGCCTAATAAAAAGCCCCACAATCCTGCTCCCTAACGAGCCAGTCACTTGCCCCTTTCCTTTCCACACCAGCTCCCTTGTGCACAAGCCAATAAACTTTTACTCTTCTACTCCCATTTGTTGTCTCTCTTGATTTCTATCCTGGGGGACAACAAGTACCCAATGCGCTGGTAACACTAAGGTTGAAACACTGTTCTACAGTGAGGTATGATCATTGGTTGGGTTATATAAGACCCTAGGCCTTAGTTATGGGATTTTAGTGTGAAAATATTGACTGGGCCTCAGTGAACACTCAAAATCTAAAATTTAAGTATATTATATATGCTTCAATGATGACTATATATAACGAAGATGGATGGCTTTGGCTCATACAAATGATTGAAATCAAAGAGAAAAGGTTAGGTAGAACTCTTATTGTAACCACAGGACCAGGATCAGAATTTGCCACCCTAAAATACGCCTCTGTGCCATAAGAATTATTTTAGGCTGATTATTTTTTAGAAATGGCAGACACAGGGAAAAGCTCTGAAAACCTAGTAGAAGTTACCTATTTGTAAGGGAAATTTACATTTATAAGAGAAATTTGGATTTGTAAGGATGCTTTCCTCTCTGTGCCAGGAAGGAGAGGATGACTAAATCTCTAGAAACTCATATCAATACAGAAGGCAATGACTTAAATCTACATAACAACTTTACCCTTGTTTGCTGTGCTGACCTCATCTTAACAGCAGAACCTTAAAGCTACTTTTCAGCAGCAGTGAGCCAGCCAGACCATGCACAGAAGAGAAAATTCTGATCTGCCAATTGAAACTCATCATGCCAGCGCTTCTGCAAACCAGCCTGCCCTCCCTGATCCCTTAAACCTTACCCCACACCCTGGATCAGGGGGACAGAGTTGAGAGCCTTCCTTCTGTCTCCTTACCAGTCAACTGCGTAATACACTTTTTTCCCTCAAAGACCGGTGTACCACAGTATCGGCTTCTGTGCACATCAGGCAGACAGAGCCCTTGGCTCGGTAACATTATTCATTAAATTCCTAAATGTCATCTCTAGCCCTTCACCTCTGGTAAAAATAAACATACTGTCTACAAGACTGAGAGAGTGTGTGTGTGTGTGTGTGTACATACAGTTTGCCCTTGGGGAGCTCACAATCTAGTGACAACAGACAACAAGTTCTAGCGAGATAAGTAGACAGAGTGCTATGGGATTATGGCAAAGACCTCCAATTTACACTGAGGGGATCTGAAAAACAAAAGGTGTTGCTTGAACTGAATTTCCAAGGAGAAATAGGTGAGAACCAAGTGAAGAAGGGTGGGGCTGGTAGGGCATATGTTAAAGGCATAGGAGCCTGGGAAAGCTGATGCACACTCAATACAGATACAGATGCAGAAGAGAGAGTCAGCAGATGCACTCTGTGCATGCTGCTAAGGAGTTGGGACTTTATCCTGAAGGGATAAAGGAAACCAATGATGGGTTTTAAGCAATGAAAAAAATGTGGTTAAAAGATGTGAATTGGGGAAAAAAATCACGTAGGATAGTAGACTGGATAAATTAGACCAAAGGCAGAAGGATACAGTAGCAGCACAGATGCAAAATGGTGAGCGCCTGAACCAAATCAGAGGCAGCAGGAACAGAGACAAGAAGACAGACTGGAGACACTCTGAAAGGAGAACAGCAGGACTTGGTCATTTGATTTGAGAAATATGGAGTGGGAAGATTTAAAGGTACACTTAGATTTTTTTCTTTAATGATTTGGTGGTATTATTAACTGAATGTGTAAATGCAGAATAAGCAGGTTGACTTGGGGATGGAGGGAGAAAATGATGAGTTCAGTTTTGGACAAGAGTTTGAAGGGTCTATGGGAAATCCAGATGTGCTATCTAGTAGGTACTGAGATCTTTACATTTGTAGTTCCTGACATATTTTGACTAGATTTGGTAGTCTTTGGCTTTCAAGAGGGGAGATGAAGCCAAAAGAGTCAATGAGATCCCAGAGGATGGTTTGTAGAGTAAGACCAAATGCCATTTTAAGGTAGTGAAGAAGAAAAGCCCTTGAAGGATTAAGAGTATTTATTTAGTATACATTATGTGCTGGGTACTGCGTTACGTGCTTCACATATAATAATTCCACTTAAAACTCAATTATTCCTTCCTCTAAGAATTTCTAAAATCTCTAACTTATTGCTGGGAAACCTAAAGTAATTTGCAGATGGGGAAACTAAAGTCAAGTTAAGGAGACTGTCCAAAGCCATAAGTGAGCAAGTGAAAGAGCTGGGATTTTCTAGGTATTTGACTTCAATGAGCTTTTGGTTATACTTTGCCATTGGGCAGAGAAGTAGGAAGAGGCTAGAGTATGGTGGAAATAAACAGATAAGAAGATTTCAAGAAGAAAGGGAAGGTTTTCTACTCTGGTATGAAGGAGTGAGTGTCTAACTACAGATCCTCCCACAAATAATCATGGAAAAAAATACTAAAACAAACAAAGAATGTACTGGGAGGTTCTTGAGATGAAAAAAAGCTTGTAGTTTTAGAGGGGTATGGAAATCTGAAGCAAGCAACCAGAAGAGAGTCTTCCATTTTTTGTGACCTTACTGTAAGAGTGAATACAGTCACAGTAGTGGCAAGGCTGGGTGGCTAAAACTCAGAGAGAAAAACAAAACAAAACAACACCTGCAGCTTTTCAGGCCAAAGGAGCAAGAAAAGGAGCCCTGGTTCAACCGGGGCTGTGGGAGAGTGAGAGGGGAACCTCAGAAAAGAGAGAGCCACTGAAGAACATCTAATTCTAAATTTAAACTCAGCAACAGTCTTCAGCTGACTCATCAACCACGCACGTGGAGAGCAAACTAAAGGTGGCTTGCAGCTAAGGTGTAAAGAACTGAACTGAGATCTGAGTTACAGCCAACTGCAGGTATGACAGTGTACAATTTGAGCCTAACCAAGCTGTCTTCTAAAGAAAAATCATCAACCCTTTTAGGAGCAACATAAAAAAGTACTGAGTCTATACAACATAACATTCACAATGTCCAGGATATATTAAAAATTACTACATATACAAAAAGCTAGGAAATGTTATCAATTCTCAAGGGAAAAGATAATCAACAGCTGCCAACCCTGAGGTGACCTAGACTCTACAATTATCAGAAAGGAACCACAGTAAGGTAAAGAAAAAAAAAACGCTCACAATAATAATATAACAGGAAATCTCAGCAGAGTGACTGAAAATGTGAAAAAGAACGAAATGGAAATATTAAACTAAAAAAATTGTACTACATGCATGTAGATCTAAATGTACTTCCAAAAATGCAAGGTTTCTATGGTACATGGTACAATATTAACCCTAAGAAGACAACTGTGGAAAGTTAAGGACGTGTATGGTAATCCACAGAGGAAGCATTAAAAAAAAAAAAAAATCATGCAAAGAAGTACAGATGAAAATTTAATAAACTAAAATGCAATTCAAAAAAATTTCAAATAATACAAAAAAAGGCAGAAAAGGGAGGAAAGCAAAACAAACAAAAAACAGAGAGGACAAACAAAAAACAAATGATAAAACTATACACATAAATAAAACCTTATTAATAATTATATTATGTTAATGGACTAAATACTCCAATTAAAAGGCAGAGATTATCATACAAGACAAAAAGGCAAGAAGAAAACCGGAAAAATCACAAACATGTGAAGGCTAAACAACATGCCAGTAAACAACCAATGGGTCAATGAGGAAATCAAAAATACCTTGAAATAAATGAAAATAGAAACACAATATTCCAAAATCTATGGGATGCAGCAAAAGCAGTTCTAAGAGGGAAGTTCATAACAATACAGGCCTACTTCAAGAAACAAGAAAAATCCCAAAAAACAATCTAGCCTTACACCTAAAGGAACTAGAAAGAGAAGGACAAACAAAGCCCCACATTAGTAGAAGGAAGGAAATAATAAAGATCAGAGCAGGAATAAACAAAATAGAGACTGAAAAAACAATAGAAAATATTAATGAAACTAGGAGCTGGTTCTTTGAAAAGATAAACAAAATTGATAAACCTGTAGTCAGACTCATCAAGAAAAAAAGAGGGCCTGAATACATAAAATCAGAAATGAAAGAGGAGATGCTACAAGTGACAGAAATACAAAGGATCAGAAGAAATTACTACAAATGATTACATGCCAACAAATTGGACAACCTAGAAGAAATAAAGCCCTAGAAACATACAAGCTTCTAAGATTGAATCAGGAAAAAACTAGAAAATCTGAAGAGACCAATTACTAGTAATGAAATTGAATAAGTAATTAAAAAAACTCCCAATAAACAAAAGTCCAGGACCAGATTGCTGCGCAGGTGAATTCTACCAAACATTTAAAGAAGGGTTAATATCTACCCTTCTCAAACTATTCTAAAAAATTGAAGAGGAAGCAATGCCTCCAAACTCATTCTACGAAGCCAGCATTATCCTCACACCAAAACCAGACAAAGACACTACAAAACAAACAAACAAACAAACAAACAAAAAACCAGGCCGATATCCCTGATGAACATAGATGCAAAAATCCTCAACAAAATATAAACAAACTGAATTCAACAATATGTTAAAAGGATCAGACACCAGAATCAAGTGGGATTTGTCCTAGGGATGCTAAGATGGTTCAATACCTGCAAATCAATCAACGTGATACACTATATTAACAAAATGAAGGATAAAAATCATATGATCATCTCAATAGATGCAGAAAAAGCATTTGACAAAATTCCACATCCATTTATGATAAAAACCCTCAACAAAGTGGGTATAAAGGGAACATATCTCAACATAATAAAGGACATATATGACAACCCCAGAGCTGACATCATACTCAATGGTGGGAAGCTGAAAGCATTTCCTCTAAGATCAGGAACAAGACAAGGATGCCCATTCTCGCCATTTTTATTCAACATAGTGTTAGAAGTCATAGCCACAGTAGACAAGAAATAGAAAGCATCCAAATTGGAAAAGAAAAAGTAAAACTGTCATTATTTGCAGATGACACGATAATATATATAGAAAACCCTCAAGACTCCACAAAAAAACTATTAGAAATAATAAATGAATTCAGTAAAGTTGCAGGATACAAAATTAATATACAGAAATCTGTTCTGTTTCTATATACCAATAATAAACAATCAGAAAGAGAAATTAAGAGGCCGGCCCTGTGGCGTAGTGGTTAAGTTTGGTATGCTCCACTTCGACGGCCTGGGTTCGCAGGTTTGGATCCTGGGCATGGACCTACACCACTCATCAGCCATGCTATGGTGGCAACCCACATACAAAATAGAGGAAGACTGGCACAGATGTTAGCTCAGGGCGACTCTTCCTCAGCATTAATCCTCAACAAAATATTGGCAAACCGAATACAACAATACATTAAAAAGATCATACACCATGATCAAGTGGGATTTATACCAGGGACGCAGGGATGGTTCAACATCCGCAAATCAATCAACGTGATACATCACATCAACAAAACAAAGAATAAAAACCACATGATCATCTCAATAGACGCAGAGAAGGCATTTGACAAGATACAACATCCATTTATGATAAAAACTCTCAATAAAATGGGAATAGAAGGAAAGTACCTCAACATAATAAAGGCCATATATGACAAACCCACAGCCAACATCATACTCAACGGGGAAAGACTGAAAGCCATTCCTCTGAGAACAGGAACGAGGCAGGGCTGCCCACTCTCACCACTCCTGTTCAACATAGTACTGGAGGTTTTGGCCACAGCAATTAGGCAAGAAAAAGGAATAAAAGGAATCCAAATAGGTAACGAAGAAGTGAAACTCTCACTATTTGCAGATGACATGATTGTATATATAGAAAACCCTAAAGAATCTGTTGGAAAACTATTAGAAACAATCAACAACTACAGCAAAGTTGCAGGGTACAAAATCAATCTACAAAAATCAGTTGCATTTCTATATGCTAATAATGAACTAACAGAAAGAGAGCTCAAAAAGATAATACCATTTACAATTGCATCAAAAAGAATAAAATACCTAGGAATAAATCTTACCAAGGAGGTGAAGGACCTATACAATGAGAACTACAAGACATTATTGAAAGAAATCCATGATGACATAAAGAAATGGAAAGATATCCCATGCACGTGGATTGGAAGAATAAACATAGTTAAAATGTCTATATTACCTAAAGCAATCTACAGATTCAATGCAATCCCAATCAGAATCCCAATGACATTCTTCACAGAAATAGAAAAAAGAATACTAAAATTTATATGGGGCAACAAAAGACCCCGAATAGCTAAAGAAATCCTAAAAAAAAACAACAAAGCAGGAGGCATCACAATCCCTGACTTCAAAACATACTACAAAGCAATAGTAATCAAAACAGCATGGTACTGGCACAAAAACAGACACACAGATCAATGGAACAGAATTGAAAGCCCAGAAATAAAACCACACATATACGGACAGCTAATTTTTGACAAAGGTGCTAAGAACATGCAATGGAGAAAGGAAAGTCTCTTCAATAAATGGTGTTGGGAAAACTGGACAGCCACATGCAAAAGAATGAAAGTGGACCATGTGCTATCGCCATTCACAAAAATTAACTCAAAATGGATCAAAGACCTGAAGGTGAGACCTGAAACTATAAAACTCATAGAAGAAAATATAGGCAACACACTATTTGACATTGGTTTTAAAGGAAGCTTTTTGGATGACATGCCTACCCAGACTAGGGAAACTAAAGAAAAAATAAACAAGTGGGACTTTATCAGATTAAAGAGCTTTTATAAGACTAATGAAACCAGAATCAAGATGAACAGACAACCAACCAGCTGGGAGAGAATATTTGCAAAACATACATCTGACAAGGGGTTGATCTCCATAATATATAAAGAACTCACACAACTGAACAACAAAAAAAACAAACAACCCGATCAAAAAATGGGCAGAGGAAATGAACAGACACTTCTCCAAGGAAGATATACAGATGGCCAACAGGCACATGAAAAGATGCTCAACGTCACTAATCATCAGGGAAATGCAAATCAAAACAACACTAAGATACCACCTCACGCCCGTTAGAATGGCTATAATCACCAAGACAAAAAACAACAAATGTTGGAGAGGATGTGGAGAAACAGGAACCCTCATACACAGCTGGTGGGAATGCAAACTGGTGCAGCCTCTATGGAAAACAGTATGGAGATTCCTCAAAGAATTAAAAATAGAGATGGCCTATGATCCAGCCATCCCACTACTGGGAATCTATCCAACGCACCTGAAATCAACAATCCAAAGAGGCTTATGCACCCCTATGTTCATTGCAGCATTATTCACCATAGCCAAGAAGTGGAAGCAACCTAAGTGTCCCCTGACTGACGATTGGATTAAGAAAATGTGGTATATATATACAATGGAATACTACTCAGCCATAAAAAAAGACAAAATCGTCCCATTTGCAACAACATGGATGGGGCTGGAGCGTATTATGTTAAGTGAAATAAGCCAGAAAGAGAAAGACAAACACTGTATGATCTCACTCATATGTGGAATATAAACCAACACATGGACAGAGAAAACTGGACTGTGGTTACCAGGGGCAGTGGGGGTGGGGGGTTGGCACAAGGGGTGAAGGGAGTCATATATATGGTGATGGACAAACAAAAATGTACAACCCAAAATTTCACAATGTTAGAAACCATTAAAACATCAATTAAAAAAAAAAAAAAGAGAGAGAGAAATTAAGAAACAATTCCATTTACAATTGCATCGAAAAGAATAAAATACCTAGGAATAAATTAAACCAAGGAAGTGAAAGACCTATACTCTGAAAACTATAAGACATTGAGGAAAGAAATTGAAGACGACACAAATAAACGGAAAGATACACCGTGCTCATGGACTGGAGAATTAATATTGTTAGTGTCCACACTATCCAAAGTAATCTATAGATTCAGTGCAATCACTATCAAAATACCAATGGCATTCTTCACAGAAATAGGACAAATAATCCTAAAATTTGTATGGAAATACAAAAGACCCCGAATAGCCAAAGCAACCTTGAGAAAGAAGAACAAAGCTGGAGGAATCACACTCCCTGATTTCAAACTATACTACAAAGCTATAGTAATCAAAACAGTATTGTACTGGCACAAAAAAAGACATAGATCAGTGGAACAAAACAGAGAGGCCAGAAATAAACTCATATTTATATGATCAATTAATCTATGACAAAGGAGTCAAGAATATATAATGGGGAAAAGACAGTCTCTTTAATAAATGGTGTTAGGAAAACTGGACAGCTACATGCAAAAGAATGAAACTGGACCACTATCTTATACCATATACAAAAATAAATTCAAAATGGATTAAAGACTTAAAGATCTGAAACCATAAAACTCGTAGGAGAAAATATAGGCAGTAAACTCTTTGAAATAGGTCTTAGAAATATTTTTTCAGATCTCTCTGCTCAGGCAAGGGCAACAAAAGCAAAAATAAACAAATGGGACTACACCAAACTAAAAAGCTTTTGCACACTGAAACTAAACGAAAAGGCAACCTACTGAATGGAAGAAAATATTTGCAAATGATATATCTGAAAAGGGGTTAATATCTAAAATAGATAAAGAACTCATACAACTCAACAACAACAAAAATAAACAACCTGATTAAAAAATGGGCAGGGGGCACTGGCCCAGTGGCGCAAGCGGTTAAGTGCGCGTGCTCCGCTGTGGCGGCCCGGGGTTCGCCGGTTCAGATCCTGGGCACGCACCGACGTACAGCTTGTCAGGCCATGCTGTGGCGGCATCCCATATAAAGTGGAGGAAGATTTTGGGCACGGATGTTAGCCCAGGGCCAGTCTTCCTCAGCAAAAAAGAGGAGGATTGGCAGATGTTAGCTCAGGGCTGATCTTCCTCACCAAAAAAAAAAAAAAAAAAAAAAGGGCAGGGGAGAGGCTGGCCCCACGGCCTAGTGGTTAAGTTCGGCGTGCTCTGCTTCGGCAGCCCGGGTTCAGTTCTCAGGCGTGGACCTATACCACTTATCAGTGGCCACGCTGTGACAGCAACCCACATACAAAATAGAGGAAGACTGGCATAGATGGTAGCTCAGGGTGAATCTTCCTCAGCAAAAAAAAATTAAAAAAAGAAAAAAAAATGGGCAGGGGACCTGAAGAGATATTTTTCCAAAGAAGACATACAAATGGCCAACAGAGACATGAAAAGATGCTCAACATCATTAATCATCAGGGAAATGCAAACCAAAACCACAGTGAGATATTATCCCACATCTGGTAGAATGGCTATTATCAAAAAGACAAGAAATAACAAGTGTTGGCAAGGATGTGGAGAAAAAGGAACCCTTGTACACTGTTGGTGGGAATGTAAATTGGGGTAGCCACTACGGAAAACAGTATGGAGCTTCCTCAAAAAAATTAAAAACAGAACTACCATATGATCCAGCAATTCTACTTCTGGGTATTTATCCAAAGAAGAAAACACTAATTTGAACGGATATATGCACCCCTATGTTCACTGCAGCATTATTTAGAATAGTCAAGACATGGAAGCAACCTAAATGTCCACAGATGGATGAATGGATAAAGAAGATGTGGTATATACATATAATGGAATATTACTCGGCCCTAAAATAGAATGAAATATTGCCATATGCGACGTGAATGGACCTTGAGGGTATTATGCTAAGTGAAATAAGCCAGAGAAAGACAAATACTGTATGATTTCACTTATATGTGGAATCTAAAAACAAAACAAACAAAACAAAACAGAAAGAAACTCATAGATACAAAGAACTAACTGATGGTCACCAGAGGAGAGGGGGATGGGGGTTGGGTGAAATAGGTGAAGTGAATTAAGGGGTACAAACTTCCAGTTATAAAATAAATAAGTCATGGGGATGTAACGTACAGCATAGGGAATTTAGTCAATAATATTGTAATAACTTTGTATAGTGACAGATGGTTACTAGACTTGTTGTGGTGATCATTTCGTAACGTATAGAAATGTTGAATCGCTATGTCGTATACTCGAAACTAATATAATATTGTATGTCAACTAAAATTTAAAAAAAAAGAAATTACTGTATTTTATTAACAGAATAAAGGAGTAACACCATATAATCATTTCAATAGATGCAGAAGAAGCTATTTGATGAAACAACACCATTTATAATAACATAGTTTCAGTAACAAGGAATAGAAGGAAACTTATTTAATCTGATAAAGGCTATCTAACAAAAACCTATAGCTCATATTATACTTAAAATAGTAAAATACTGAGTGCTGTCCCCCAGATCAGGAACAAGTCAACAAGGTACACTCACCAGTTCTATTCAACACTAGACGAGAGGTCCTAACCAGTGGAACAAGGCATGAAAATATGGGCATAAAGATGTGAAAGGAAGAAATAAAATTGTCTCTATTTGCATTTGATAGGATGGTTTACATAGAAAACTTTATAGCTGGGTGAGGTTTCCCACTTACGGAAAATAAGAAACAGGAAGAGAAGAGAGTATCTTGGGGAACAGGATGCCCCAGATGGCTACTAGACTTGTTGTGGTGCCTATGTTTAAAGGACGGGTAGAGGATTAACAACTACCAGAGGAAACAGAGAGAGGAGGCGAGATTATATTTCATAAGCTCTTTACAAAGCAGGAAAGTATATTGTACGATTTTAAAAGATTTACCTAAAATAACTAAGATTACAAAAATACTGAAGCCTCAGCAATCTGGAATGTTCCCTTATATAGAACATCAAACCCACACAAAATGAAAGAAATGAATAATTATCATATATAAACTTAGCAATACAATCACTACCTACACAAGAAAATCTCAGTAATAAATGGATGAGAACTACTGGGCCAAGGTGTTTAAATGCTACATAGCCAAAGCAGTTATAATGAAATGACTCTAAATGTATACTAATTAATATTAACCATGCCATCCATGACATACTAGATAATGCTTATAATATGAGATGATGAACCTCAAGCCTAAAATAATATTTAATTTTGGATAAAAATCTCTAAAAAGTAGAGAAGACTATTATGTGTCTTTATAATTTTTAGTAAGTAAAAACATATGTTTAATATCTTCTCTATCAAATAATAACAGCTCATAAATTTTTGGTTCTTGGACTGCAGTCATTTATGCATCATAACATTCTATCCTTAATTTAAAGTGATGTAATAAGTTTCGCACAATTTTACGAAATTCAAGGTTCTCTTTTTTTCTTTAAGTCAGAGGGTTTTGTTTTTTTTAATTTAATATGTCATAATAGTTTTTATAAGATTTAACTAAAAAGCAAGGTCAAAACTGTTTCATTGAGTTCTGTTAACATAGACAATTAAGTCTCTAAGTGGCAAGGCCACTGCAGGAGGGCCTTGAACTAGACTTCTCTTATCCAGTTCTCAAAAGCAAAACTAGGGAAGCCTCAGCAAACTGCAGCACCCAGCTACACGAGACACGTGCTCGTGAGCAAACCTCAGAGGGAAGGCTGCAGCCCACAATCAGGGCAATTTTCCCTGCAATGGCCTCAAGGCCCAGCCCAAACTGACTAATATCAGGACTAACCTTTGTTGTATGTTATAAACACAGATTCAGAGAGTCCACCCTATACTGAATTATAGTCCCTAAGGAATTTCTATTTTCAACTCGTCCAGATTTTTATCATGAGGCAAAGTATAGGCACTCTGTCCGAAACCTATAGAATGGATTTTCTCAAACTATGAGTTGTGATCAATAGGGGTCAAAAAAATCTGGGGCCAGCCCGGTGGTGCAAGCGGTTAGGTGTGCGTGTTCCACTGCAGCGGCCCGGGGATCGCTGGTTCGGATCCCGGGTGTGCACCGACGCATCGCTTGGCAAGCCATGCTGTGGCGGCGTCCCATATAAAGTGGAGGAGGATGGGCACGGATGTTAGCCCAGGGCCAGTCTTCCTCAGCAAAAAATGAGGAGGATTGGCAGACATTAGCACAGGGCTGATCTTCCTCACACACACAAAAATCAGTTTAATGGATCACTATGAGATGGTTTTAAAAAGTAATAGATGAGTATAGAAAATATCAGAGTGCATTAAAAAAACAAGGAAAAGTATTGTTTTGTGAAATCTTTGTTTCAATTATAGAAATCTGTATAGATGTATACTCTACATATATACAATTATATATATGTGCATATATTTATAAACGTTTTTGTGTATGGGGTCACAAAGCAAAATATATTTCTTATCTTGGGTAGTGATCAAAAAATCTTTGCAGCTACAGCTAGAAGAGAAGGAAAAAATGTGGAACTACAGAAAAGAAGACAATATATATCACCCACCTGGAAGCAAGAATGTTAAGACTTTTGGTTTGCCATATTGGCTCGATTTTGTGGTATTTTTATGATCATCAACAAATTGGACAACTCTTACTAAAAACAATTATTGTATTACGGCAGCTTTAATAATATTTCATCATAATGAGATGAGCACATTGGAGAAAAAAAAAGGATACAGAGACAACATCCTAGTGCACTTCAACTATGCTGGGGGAAAACAGACTGTCTCCTCCTACCCTCTTATACGAATTTAGTGTTCTTGAGTTTGGGGCCTGTTAAACCCTATCCATGTCACTTATGGACAGCATTTGACCTCAGAAGTTCCCTTCTCCTTTAGGGTTTGTGACATTATTCTCTTCCAATTTTCTTTCTCACTCTCTGATTGTTCTTTCTTTGTCTCCTCTTTGTTCTTTGAATAGAAGTGTTTCTCCTTGGAGTTTACTGGTTGATCATCTCTCTCTTTCTAACTCTACCCAAGTGGTCTAAATCCAATCTAACAGTTGACATTTATTATTTTTGTGTAGGTTTATTGTACCATTTTATAGATGCAGAAACTAAGGCAAGAAAAACTTATTACCTTTCTGAGGTCACACAGCTAGTTAAATAGCTGAGATGGGATTCATATACAAGTAGTTTGGCTCCAGTCTTTCTATATGGCCTTAGTTACTTATTTAATAAGTACTAAATAAATATTTAGTAAATGAATGAATGAAGATGGTGGCAACGTATGGTATACAGGACTCTTTTGAGTCAGTGAGTCTGGGTTTACCAGCTATATGACTTTGAGCAAGTTATTATTTCTAAGTTGTATAAAATGGAGCTAATGAGACATAACTTGAACAGTGCTGTAATATTTCAATACACAGTCATATGCCACATAATGACATTTTGGTCAACTACAGGCCACATACACGATAGTGGTCCCTTATAGCCTAGATGTGTAGTAGGCCATACCATCTAGGTTTGTGTAAATATACTCCATGACGTTCACACAACGAAATTGTCAAACAACACATTTTTCAGAACGTATACCCGTTGTTAAGCAATGCATGACTGTATTACATGTGACTGGCAATTAGCAGATGCTAAATAAAGGGTATCTATTACTATTATAAGAATAAATGACTTCCTTATTTTTCAAAAGAGTTACCTACTGTCAACTACATATGGCTTTGAATCTCATACCACATTATTTTTTATTAAACTTCCTGAATATTAGAAAGGGGGTATATTTATGTTAGTATATAAAAAAATGGGAATTTTCCCTGGTTTCACAGCTTACAGATACATATTAAAGTAGAGTTTCTCAACCTAGGCATTCTTGATATTTTGGGCCCAATAATGCTTTGCTGTGGGAAGCTGACCTATGCATTGCAGGATGTTTGTTTAAAAGTATTCTTGGGGGCTGGCCCAGTGGTTGGGTGCGCATGCTCTGTTTCAGTGGCCTGCAGATGGTGGGTTTGGATCCCAGGCGCGGACCTGTGCACCACTTATCAAGCCAGGCTGTGGCAGGCGTCCCACATATAAAGTAGAGGAAGATGGGCACGGATGCTAGCCCAGGGCCAATCTTCCTCAGCAAAAGAGGAGGATTGGCAATAGATGTTAGCTCAGGGCTAATCTTCCTCACCAAAAAAAAAAAAAAAAAAGAAGAAGAAAAAAAGCATTCCTGGCACTAGATGCCAATAACTCCCCACCCCCAGTCAGGATAATCAAAAATGTCTTTACATGTTGTTAAATATCCTCTATGGGACAAAATCACTCTGGTGGAGAACCACTGCTTTACTGGGATAATACTGGGCCGTAGTGCCCTAAGATATAATGAATACTTGTAAGACTCTTGCTTCTTTTGCTTATGATACAATTATCATAAGTAGAACACAATCTATAGACACCAACAGGGTCTATTTTTAAATTCTAGAAAATATAAACACACATGTATCCTCTCTCTTTAGGATAATCATCAAAATGCTACTTTTGGGGCTGGCCCGGTGGCATAGCAGTTAAGTTCGCACGTTTCGCTTCGGCGGCCCGGGGTTCGCTGGTTCGGATCTTGGGCGTGGACCACTGCTCGTCAAGCCATGCTGAGGTGGTGTCCCACATAGAAGAGCTACAACTCTACAACTATGATACACAACTATGTACTGGGGCTTTGGGGAGAAAAAAGAAGAAGGGGAAGATTGGCAACAGATGTTAGCTCAGGGCCAATCTTCCTAAAAAAAATAAAAAATAAACTGAGCTAAAAACAATTGCTACTTTTGGTACATGTATAGGATTTTGAATTATTTTTAAATTGTGACTTCTCCTATTCATTCAAACAATTCTAAAATCCACTTTGATCTACAGAGTCAAAGAGTAAATTAAATTCTTTTACCTTTAAGGCTGAAGTTACAGTTTGCTCAGCTGCTGGAGGGAATGCACTCTGACTGGAAACCACCTAGAACAAGGTTTTGATACAGTTATAGTTTTGCTTAAGTCATTTATTTTTATAAATACTAATTTTGACCATAACATGATAAAGCTGTTTTCACAAGTCACATATAAAAGTTATTATTACTTTAGAGTAATATCTCAGACATGTCTTAAAAACTCATTAGTATTTATTAGTGAAGATAGATTGAAAAATACTTTCCTATATAAAGCAAATATATACTTCAAATAATGGAAACATTAAGAATTCTCAGAGCTAGCTTTTCTTTATTCAGTTTGGATAGGTTTTAGTTATAAAGTTTTAACTTGAAAAGGTCAGCCTAAAGCCATATTTACTTATTTCTCTAAGAAAATTCACTTTCTCTAGGCTGACTGTAACTTTCAATGTCTTTAAAATACAAATGTCAAACATTTCTCTTTTTACAGATCAATACAAACATGAAAATTCTGAAAGTATCAATAAAGACATTTAAATAGGCTAAATATATATAATATTTCATTGCTTGTGGTGCTTTAGAGTAATAATTAAAGGAAATGGAAAATACACCATTTATTATTTTTATTTACTTTTGTTTGTTATTTACTTCTCTGAGATTTACCTGTTAACGCATTAAAATACATTTTGTTTAGTCTGTGAAATATACATTTTTGGAAACCTCTAACTGATAAAAAGGACTTATTAAAAATTTTAAGTAAATGAATAATAGTCATCTATAGTTATTCTGAAATACAATCTAGCATATTAAAGCTCATGTTTTCAAGAACATATCTAACCCTTTAGCTTCCTTCAGATCTTCTAAATATTTAGAAAATGATTTACAGAGAGTAAACACAAGCTACTCAAAAGTTAAAGATGGGGTTGAAAGTATTGCTTTCCTAGTAACTATGAATAGTTCATCTTAGACATAATATATGAAGGCAAACAAGTTAAAGCTCAGTCATTTATTAAAAATGCATTAGTAGAATAAAGCAAAAAGAATATATATTTTCTACTTGCACACAGTCATCAGTAATTGTATCATAAAAATTCACTGTTTTTAATGCAGCACCTCTCCCTCTTTTTTTGTGCTAAAGCAAAAAGGACGGAATCTTTTTGACATGTTGGATGGGGTAAGAGTTCTTATTCTGTCATTAGCTTTGCTACAATTTACAACTACCCACAGATATCAAATTATGCTTTTTAATAGGTATGAAACACATATGACTTACCCTTAAATCATTTGTTCAATAAATTTGATTATACCAACCAAACTTGAGGATCTACAGTTCATATGTTTTAAACCAAATGTACAGACAAAACATCACACAAATAATAACAGCCACAGTGAAAAACTGTTTAAAAAGAGTTTAATTCCTCGGCTTATTTTAGTCATCACATTTTCACTGTATACTTTTGCAAAAAATTAAATAATAATTCGTAAGTTGTCTTAATTTGAAGCAAAAAGAAACAAGAACTTGAAATTAAGTCAAAAGAACTGAATTACAATAATGATAAAGGTTACCTTTGTTACCGACTGGTGCAACTTATATAGTGAATTCACTACTGCCACATTTCTTCTCTGCCCTTCGGTAAGAGGCCCAATCACCTGACTTGCATCTCCTTGTGTGGAGAGCTGTAAGAATTCAACACAAAAAGAAATTACCAGAATGACAGTTCATTTTAACTAGGGGAAGTTAATGGTCCCCTGACAAAGAGAAGGTTAATTGGAAATACTCAGGTCAAACTTTGGACTTCAGGCACAGCCAGGAACCTCTGCAGAGAGAACACCATGGAAGTGGAAGCCCAAGTAGTCTTGCACAGGTAGAATATCCTGCACCAATACTTCATAGCTGATGGACCACCAAAGCAGGTGTGACCCAAAAGCCCAGTGCATGCTGTTATTTTGAAACATCAACATAGTACTCCTAGGGAATACCTTCTGGCAACTGCCAATAATCTTTTTTCTATTCACAAACTCAGAATAAGCCATCAAAAAAAAAGAAAGAAGGAAGGGAGGGAGGGAAGAAGGGGAGAAGGGAGGGAGGAAGGAAGGAATAAAAATAAACCTATATCCTATGTGCACTTGATAGCCATTATAATAGTCCAATGAAATAAATGGTGAAAAGAGGGTATTACTCTTATTTTTTATAGATAAAAAAAAAATTTTAAAGGACATTGTCTAAGATTACAATGCTTTTAAGAAAAGCACGAGTCTTAGGAAAAAGGATATGGAATGCTTTACTGAGTTAATCCAAAACTATCATAGTTCGATTTAAGGAAAAAAATCCACATATAAACCATTCTCATATTGATCAGATTTTAATCCAGTCCTCTATAACAATTATTATTTAAAGGTAAATTAAACTTAATCAGGACAAAGAAAATACGATCCAAGTAACTCTACGAATGTGGATGTAGATCTGAAACATGAAAAATTGGCCCATTAGGAAAGTTGAAACTAAGGGCATCTTCTCTTTGTTATAGTGAGCCAAATAAAATATGAGAGAAAGAAATACTATTTTTCTTTCTACTTTCCTTTGATAAACACACACACACACATACACACATTTTCAAAATTA
Source organism: Diceros bicornis minor (assembly GCF_020826845.1). NCBI lineage: Eukaryota > Metazoa > Chordata > Mammalia > Perissodactyla > Rhinocerotidae > Diceros > Diceros bicornis. Next base: position 11,204,012 of record NC_080742.1, on the reverse strand, counting down.
AACTCAAGTCCCACTTTATCAATTCCTACTTGTGGTAATAAAATGCAATTTAAAAATAGTAAAAATTGCAATTAAAATAAAGGGAATAATCCTTTGTTAAAATTACAACCCACGATGATGGCTATTAAGTCAACACAAGGCTTTTTATTAGGTTAAATAACTCCAATTTATTTTGCCTTTCCTCATGGACATAGACAGTCACCAACTTGCAATCAAACTGTGTTCTAAAATGGTCATTTGTAAGTTGGTGGTCTGACAACAGCCTATTTTCCCAATAGAAACTATGTTAAAAATTAATAGTTAAACTCTCAGGAGAGCCCACTACCCCTAAATATTTCAGTGTGTATTTCCTAAGAATAGGGATATTCTCTTACAAAACCTCAGTTCAGTTATCAACTTCATAAATTTGCACTGATAGAATACTTTTATCTGGAATCTGCCATGTCTCCAAGGAGTTCCGGGTCCTTTTAGCGGCAAGTGGTATTATAGACCAAGATCCAGACACTAGGTGTATTCATTGCTACTTATTCCTGTAATAACTCTTGATTAACTCAATATATTTGCAGATAATCCTTCCAATACCCTGGACTCTTAGTTCCTTGTCCTCTTCTCCTTCAGGTTAAAAGAACTATACAGTAAACACCCATACACTGATAACCTAGATTTCATAATTTTCATTCTACAATTTGCTTTATATGATTTATCTATCCATCCTTCAACTCACTTTATATTTTTGACTCATTTCAAAATAATTTGCAGACATTAGTATACTTTATCCCTAAACACTTAAGCACGCACATAATCAACTAGAATTCAATATTTACTTAGTTTTCCTTGTAAGGTAAAATCTAGGTATAATGAAATGCATACATTGAGTGTACAATTCAATGAGATTTGGTAAATGGTTTTACTTGTATAATGCTAACCGGATCACTCCAGAAGGTTCCCTCATTCCACTTCCCAGTCAATCCCCACTGTTCTGATTTGCTCAGCCTTGGCTTTAAGCAGGGCCACATTCAGAGACAACATGGAAAGATATTTTTAGAGTTCCAAAGACAGTGTTTCACAGATCATTCTTTTATCAGCCCTTGCTACCACTGTGCTGTTCTTCTCGGGAAAAATTTTTTATTTTTGCTCACACATACTGTTTTCAAAAACACCAAAAATAATGCATAATTTACTTTTTTCTAACATTTTACTATGAACACTTGAAAGAATTGTACAGTGAACACCCATATACTGACCACCTAGATTTTATAATAGTTGCTTATGCTATCTATCCCTCAATCCATTTTATATTTTTGATGTATCTCAAAATAACTTGTAGACATCAGTATACTTGTTACCACTGACTTCACCCCACTGATAAGTTTTGCCTATTTTATATCTTTCTATTAAGTTTTTTGTGTATGTGCATGTAAAATTTCTTTCACTCAGCATAATTCTTTTGGTTTTCACCTATGCTTGTTCCTTTTTATTGCTATGTGGTATTCCATTGCATGAATTTATCAGAGTTTGTTTTATCCATTCTCTTATTGTTCACAGAACATCTGCAATAAAATGAACACTAGACTTGTCTCTACCACTTGCCAGCTGAGTAATTTGTGGCTTCAATTTCTTCATCTGTAACATGGAACTACTAATACAGTTGATAGTCAAGTAGCCTTTGTAAACTGTAAAATGCCTTAGCAATGTAAGGCATTATCATTTGCATCCCCAGACAACTCTATGTCTTATTCTTATTTTCTTCTCACTTATCCTTTTGCTTGGTCTTCTTCCCTACAACCCACTCCTCCAAGCTCTAGCCTAGCTCAGTACTGGCTAGGAAACAACACACACATTAGGACTGAGCAATCAGAACCAAAAGCCAATGAAGCTGCCTGGAGTTACAGACTGAATTCTGGCTCCTTCTGGGTTGTGGTAACAAAGGATCTTGTACAGAGTAGGCACTCCCTAACTACTTCAGAATCTTTCACCCATCTTGAGCCATTTTAACTTTTATTGTTTCAAGTTCTTTCCTGCATTTGAACTCCTTAAAACTGACTTTTCACTAATTCATGTACATGTTCAGCAAGGCATCTTAAAATAGAAGATGCTCACTAGGTATCTGTTGAATGAAGGGCCCGAGTAATGGTTTCTCATTGTTGCTTTTTCAAAGTCCACCTTATTTGAGATGAATAAAACTGTACGGATGTGCGAAAACACAGCTTTGGCTGTAAAGCATCAGGAACTAAGGGACTAGAAAGCTGGGAGCAATAAGAGACTCAACCCTCTAAACTACGAGAAATGTACACCCTGGTGAATCATGTTATACTATTTAACACAGTCTGGAAAGACGTCAGAAACCAAAAGAGCTGCATTTGAGTTTTAAAACTATCTCACACACACATGGAAAGAGAAGAAATCCATAGGCTAAATTAATCTTTAATAATAATTAAAATGGTTCCGATGTGCAAATGATAAGACATATTATTTCTTTTTAAGTTTAACTAACTGAAGAAACTATTTTTCAGAAATTCTAAGTCTGTATATCTGCTCACTAGGAACATGATGTGAACTCAATGTGTGAGAAACAACTGAGACTGAATCCCTGAAACAACGATAAGCTATAGAGTTAACATGAAGAATGTTTTTACATAATTGTTAATTTGCAGGTGAAATGACCAAGATCTCCCTAACATCACAGCTGAGGGCTAGAAGTAAAAGAATTAACACTGACAACTCAAGAGGCAAGTTTGATGACAGCTTTAAATTTCTACTCAGAAAATCTACTGAAAATTACTTTTGGGGAATTATAAAGTTGGTGACTCAGAAGAATGTCTAAAGAGAATAAGAAAATACATTATGATTAGTTATGAATTACAGAAGGTTAAGTTACTTTCCAGATATTATAGAAACACCATTAGTGCTCCATTTGCCTATAATTTCCATTACTGCTAAAGAAACGTTAAGACTACAGGATAACTCCTTTTTACGTTGATTTGTTCATAATCTAAATATTTCTTTGCAAGCATACATACCATAAATGAGAAAAAAGTATGTATTAGAATTTCATAGGTTTAGAGCAGAACAATGTGAAATGTATACTAATCTACAATGCTTCCCTGAATGAAAACAAGTCAAAACATTTTTATACCTAAAATCAGATATTTTCAACAAAAAAATTTTTGTGTGTGTGTGAGGAAGATCAGCCCTGAGCTAACATCTGCCATCCTCCTTTTTTTTTGCTGAGGAAGACTAGCCCTGGGCTAACATTCATGCCCATCTTCCTCTACTTTATATGGGACGCCGCCACAGCATGGCTTGACAAGTGGTGCGTTGGTGCGCGCCCGGGATCCGAACCAGCGAACCCCGGGCCTCCTTAGTGGAGCACGTGCACTTAACTGGTTGTGCCACTGGGCCAGCCTCTAACAAAAATTTTGAAATAAGTTTTGATGAACCTTTAGTTATACTTATATCTATACTTAGTTATTTTTCTGAAAGTGGTGAGCATGTTTGCATTACACTTACCAAATTAATTTTTAATGTGAAATTTATATTAAGACAAAATCTTTTGATCTAATACATGCTTTCTATCCAATTTGGAGTTCACAGCAAAAAAAAAAAAAAGTACACATAAAAGGTAAAGAATTATTTTAATGAAAACTATAAAGGGCAAATATCTGGCTCTCCGATTGTCACTCCCCCCGCTCACATATACAGAAAACATCAGGAATCCACTGCGTCCCTGTTATGGTCTCACAACACAGTGCTCTAGGCCATGACTACAAATCTCTTAGACCTGACACGGGGTATGAACTCTATTAGTGATCACTGATCTACATCTTATCAGTTTTTCTAGACATATGGTCCAATGCCTCTAAGTGTATTCTATGGCCTATCTAAATGTTTTCTAGGTCAAGAGATGCTAATGAGCAATATATTTCAAGAACCTCAAAATTGCTTTATCCTTACATATTCCACTATTAGAAATGTATCCTAAGAAAGTAATAAAGTCACCCATACAAGCATAGTGTTATTTATAAAACAGAAAAATTAGAAAAACCCTATATGTCTAAGAATAAGAGAATGGTTGGGTATACTAGGCAATTCACATGATGGAACAAGTAACAATGGAAGACACTTATGTTGTAGTGTCAACTGTAAGAAAAAAAGCAGATTTGTCTATGCAGCAGTTTGCTCTTACAAAAAGACTGGAAAGAAATAAAGCAAAAATGTTAAGAGGTAAGATATGAAGCATTACAAAATCAGGGAAGTTACCAAAATACTCGTAAAGGGCACTGTGGAATTCCATGAAGTTATCTAAAAGGTTCACTGTAGAAAACACTTAGAAATAGTTATACAAAATAATTTCATCCATTATAAAAATGAAAGATGCATGATTTCCATCCAAGAAAAACACTATGAGAAAATAAACTGCTTTGGTTACTGTTTACTTGCCCAAAAGAAGGTTTTCGGGAAAGATCATCTCTTTTGATCTACTAATCTGTGACACAGATGAATATAGTAACTGATTTTTATTTACACTTTCTTATCAAATACTTGTAGATTACCTGGTTCAGGTTAAGGAACACAAAAATAGAATTGTGATTAAATATCACATTATAATATTCCAATTATCCTATAAAAATATAAAATTATATAAATATATATACGATCCCACAATTAAATTATCAAACATCCCTAATACTAAATATAGCATGTAATACATTAGCAATTATATTGTATTTGGAATCCTGGGGCTGGCCCAGTGGTGCAGTGGTTGGGTTTGTGCACCCCGCTTCAGCGGCCTGAGGTTCGCAGGTTTGGATCCAGGTGCAGACCTACACACTGCTTGTCAAGCCATGCCGTGGCAGGCGTCCCACGTATAAAGTAGAGGAAGATGGGTATGGATGTTAGCCCAGGGCCAATCTTCCTCAGCAAAAAGAGGAGGATTGGCAACAGTTGTTAGCTCAGGGCTAATCTTCCTCACAAAAAAAAAAGGAAAAAAGAAAAAAACTGTGTTGTATTTGGAATCCAGATGTAGGGTATGTTTCTGCAAATGGACAGCCAAGGACAAACCCATAGGTTTACACAGCAATTCTTCATTTCCCAAGCTGTATACCTAACTAAACTTCCCTGACAAATGAAACTAATTTTCTTAGGCGCTAAAACTATCAGAAACTATTTTCAAGAAAATCTTTCTACAGTATATCATACTTTTCTGGTTTCATAAATAAGGTACACAGAGAGTGCACCTTAAGAAGGCAAAGTCTATTTAAATTAACAACTGTGAATGTTCACAAGTGTTATAGTGAGTGGTGTTTTTGAGCTACTACACATTTTTGTTTTAAAAATGACTCTGTTAGAGCTTAGTAGGGTATACATGGCTATTTGCCCCTTCGCTCATTAAACAGCCTTAGGTTACTACAACCTTTGAAATTTTATGTTTCTTTTATCTTTATATTTTGATGATTTTATGAACCCTTCTCTTATTCCTAAGGTGTCTTATTCCTAAGTTTTCTCTTTTTGGTCTTATCTCCCCTCATCTTGGTCTAACTTGCTTTAAAGTGGAAAACTAGTGGACTAACCACATGAAAGCTGGGATGTTTTCCTAGGAATTAATTGTATACTTTAGTGCATGGACATTGTGACATCAATTCTAGCAGTTAGAGGATGTTTTTATTTCCTTCCTGGTTCTAATTTATATTTCAGACTGTTGATTTTGTCAAATACTTGACTACTTAAAAAAAGAGGTGTTACTACTTATCTATTTATCTAAAAATAAGGACAGGTACATTCAACCACAGAACAGATGCAATAGTGCTATCACATCTTGACATCAGACTAAACCTTCCCACAAATCTGTTATCAAGGAGATGACAGCTTGAGATAGGTTCCCTTTTGGACAGTTAACATATAACCAAAAAGCTGGAAACAAAATCAAATCTTGTTTATACATGAGAGATGAGCAAGACCAGCACACAGGAATAAAATACAGCTTTGTAATTCAAAGCTGTATTGCTCAGACATCCTGTATTCCTGTTACAAAGCCCTTTTATCAACTTACCTTTCTCATTAATCTCCTCTAGATCTTCTCCCATGCTTCTGTCCTTTAAGTCAAAATCTCTACCTGGCTCATGGGATTTGGTAACTACAGGGGGTGGGGAAGGCATACACAATTTGCTAAGAATGGATCATTTAGAGCTTTTACTTTATTTTTCTTCAAAGAGCCTTACGCTTTTGAACAACAGATGGAATTTCCACCTACTTGCGACCAATCACTGGCTCCTAAACACTGGACTTCTTAATTAAATTTAGAGTCACAAGTCTGCATATTTTTAATTTTTTGAAGAAGAGAGAACTGTTCACTGTCAGTTACACCGAGCTTTTTCCATTTTCCAATAATGAGTACTATAACTAATTCATTAATCAACAGAAAATCTCTTCACATATCCATAAAGTATAGAGAATAAGGCCTCTTTGATTTGGGTAATTTGGGTTTAGTACTGACTGAATTTCAAACCACAGAATTTCCAAAAGAAATGGAAGTTTATTACCCTCAGGGATATAGAAAAACTAAAATACCAGCATCCTACTGTTAAGGCCGAAGTTAGCCAGTAAAATTTAAAAAAATAATTAGTAGTTCATATATTTATATATAGACTAGTACTTTCACAGTTTTTGAGAGATATAAATTCTGATGTAATTAAACCTATAATCTTGCATGCATTATTCATTTTCATAGCAAAGAAGTTCTTTATATATAGTTCAAAGATAAATTTCAATTTAGTCTTAATAATAAAAAAATTTTATACTATTGAACTCCAAGCTAATGAGGCTCTCTTTGTATATTAATCTTAATAGTAGTGTTCATAATGTCAAAAACAGAAAGAAAAAAAAAGGTTAATTATCTGATTGAGAGCAGTGATTATCTAAAAAATTCGAAATTTATTTTGCGAAATCTGGCCATAATGTCATTCCATGTTTCTGTCTGCCACAAATGACTATAATTGTCTGAGGAGCCTTAAAAAGGTAATTCTAAGGAGTATCATTCTACTGTGGCCTGATTAATCCCCTTAACCCTCACAATCTCCCATTTTGATAGTGGATTTTTCAAGTTCTCTCTGAAATTCTATCCATTTTGTTTTATTAGTCTGAGGCTGTGTTGTAAGGTGTATCATAATCCTTATACCTTCCTAGCAAAGTGTTCCTTTTCTCATTTTGTGACACTCCATCCCTAATCTCTAATAATGCTTTTTGCCTTAGTCTATTTTTTCTGATGTTAATATAGTCATATGAGCTTTTGTCTAATTAATATTTGCCTGAAGTAGTTTTTCTCCATTCCTTTACTTTCATCCTTTATATGTCCTTATGTTTTAGATATATCACACAAAGCTAAATTTAGTCATTGATCATAACCAAATTGAGAAATGACAGTGGCCAGTTTAATCTAGTTACATTTATTGTGATTAATGATATATTTGGAATCCATCTTGCTATGAACTTTTTATATGATTTTTTTTCTTCTGTTTACTTTTCAGTCTTTTGCTGAACTGGTACTCTTTCTCTTTTACCCATTTGTCCATCAATTCATTCAGAAGTTAGATATTCTATTTCTATTTTTTCAGTGACCATAATTAAATTGTTAAAATTCATACTCAAGTCAAAGTGTCTATGGCTTTACATTCCTCCTGAACCATACAGGCAGTTTAGAATGCTTTAAAATTCATTATCCCTTCCTCATTTTAAACTTTAATGAGGACTTGTATTTTAGTTCTGTCTTGTTTATATGTCCCAAATTAGTCACTACTATTTCTTATTTTATGCAATTGAGGCTTAGATTTACCTACATGTTTACCAACTACTTGTGCTTACTATAACTTCTTGCATTTCAATCCTTGCTTTTGAGCTGGATTTCCTCCTTCCGTGTTCAACCATTAAATGGCTTCCCCCTCACTCAGAGTGAAGGCCAAAGCCCTCACCCTATCTTGCAAGGGCTAGCATGACCCAGAGTCAAGGTGGTAGAGTTTCAAGGATATTAGATAGTGTCACAGGAATTCTGGGAAAGTGAGAGCATTTAGTCAGTCTCTAGTCTCAGTATCAAGAATCCAGGCATAGGGCCAGCCCCGTGGCTTAGCGGTTAAGTGCACGCTCCGCTGTTTCTTCTTGTGACTTTCTAGGAAAAAAAAAAAAGGAAGGAAAAGCACAAAACAGCATTTATTTATGTATCTATTTTACTTACAGGTGGGACTACTAAATGTACTATTTTCAGTCTTTTTCTAGCCTAATAATATATCTCAGAGAGTTTTCCAAATTGGCACACAGAAATCTTTACAAGACTATGAAGCATTTCCCTCACTAATTTGTAACCAAGCTCCCAAAATATCAATATTTTCTTGAAGCATTTTCTATGGAAGCTTGCGAGAGAAAGGAAAGGGATTTGAATTCCCCATAGCTCAATATTCCTTGTCATTACTGTCAATCTTTGAAGGCTATTAGAATGATTACAGTTAGAAATTTGATTTCCCAACTAAATACAGTTCTCAGCAAAGACAATGCTTACATATGTTTTGAATTAACAAAAGAGAAAACAAGAAATACACAGCAAAAAAAAGATGCCTTACATACACACACAGCTTTATTTTCGCCAAACTTCCAAAATGTATAGCATACTATATTTAGTTTTGGTTAGTTTATTTTAGGAAGTTTTTGGATCTTTAAACTGGGGAGAGGTGCGTGGTTGGTGAACTAAGGAAGAAAAAAGGCATTTCCACTTTCCTGATCTGTCTCCTTTTTCACTTTTTTCCTAAGATTAGTTTATTAAATATTTAGAGATCCACTAAGTATCTTCCAAAATTTTAAAGCCTCCATATCCTTTCCAGTCCCAGATTGAATGACTACTCTCCTATAAAGGTAGGATACACCTATGTGCCACCTATACATATCCCTATAAAGGTTTTTTTAAGTTTCTTTTTTTTCTTTTTTTTTGCAGTTTGATAAATATTTGCTGAATACTTGAATGAAAGTTTCAAGAAAGACTTTTTCTCAGCAATACTACCTGCAGCCTGCTGGCTGCTATGAGATCATGAAGATGGATGTATCTAGGCACATTCTACTACTACAGAGCTCACAGCCAAGAGAAGAATGAAACACATACCAAAAATATTGTAATATAAACTACATTGCAAATAGGGCCTGGAAATAATATACTTTTTTTTTTTTTTTTTAATTCTTAGCTGTGTGACCCTGATCAGGCTGCTAAACCTCTCTGAGCCTTAGCATTATCAGTTATATCATGAGCAGGTTGTAATACATGATGTGAGGATAAAATAAGCAAATGTATGCCCAGTGTCTAGAGAATGCTCAGAAAACTTGCTGAATCTGAATTTTTATCTCTAGAAATTAAATAATTATTTGTAGTTATGATCCCTAACACACTGTTAACCTCAAGTCAATACTTTAAAAGGTTTTAGAATATATTCAGTTGGCAGGAATTAATGTAGAATTCCTGCCTCCCTTGTAGCTTCAAGGGAGAGGAGACAGCAGGGGACACAGAAGGGCCCTGGAAATCCCTTTGTTTCTTTTCTTTTTCAGCAGTCCACGACGTTCTGCTCCTCAGACAAGGCCTTGGTTGTTGTTTTTGGTATTACTTTTTACCTTTTGACCCCCTTTATCCATTTCCCCCATTCCCCCACCCCCTGCCTCTGGTAATCACAAATCCGTTCTGTTATCTATGAGCTTGTCTTTTTTTTTTTTAGATTCCACATATAATAGAGATCATATGGTATTTGTCTTTCTCCAACTGACTTATTTCACTTAGCTTAATGCCCTCAAGGTCCATCCATGTTGCTGCAAACGGCAAGATTTCATTCTTTTTTGCAGCTGAATAATATTCCATTGTGTACATATACCACATTTTCTTTATCCATTCATCCATCAATGGACACTCAGATTGTTTCTATATCTTGGCTATTGTCAATAATGCTGCAATGAACATGGGGTGTATATATCTTTTTGAATTAGTGTTTTATGTTTTCTTCAGATAAAATCCCAGACGTGAAACTGTCAGATCATATAGTAGTTCTATTTTTTATTTTTTGAGGAATCTCCACACTGTTTTCCATAGTGGCTGCACCAATTTACATTCCCACCAACAGTGCACAAGGGTTCCCTTTTCTCCACGTCCTCGCCAACACCTGTTATTTCTTGTCTTTTTAATAATAGCCATTCTAATAGGTGTGAGGTGATATCTCACTGTGGTTTTGATTTGCATTTCCCTAATGATGCAGTCCCACTTATTTATTTTTGCTTTTGTTGCTTTTGCCTTTGGTATCAGATTCAAAAAATCATCGCCAAGACCTATGTAAAGGAGCTTACCACCTGTGCTTTCTTCTAGGAGTTTTATGGTTTCAGGTCTTATATTCAAGTCTTTAATCCATTTTGAGTTAACTTGTGTGTATGGTGTAAGATAGCGGTCTATTTTTATTCTTTTGCATGTGGCTGTCCAGTTTTCCCAATATCATGTATGAAAGAGACTTTCCTTTCCCCATTGTATATTCTTGGCTCCTTTGTTGTAGATTAATTGACCGTATATGCATGGGTTTATTTCTGGGCTCTTTATTCTGTTCCACTGATCTCTGTGTGTCTTTATGCCAGTACCATACTATTTTGATTACTATAGTTTTGTAATATAGTTTGAAATCAGGAAGTATGATGCCTCCAGCTTTTTTGTTCTTTCTCAAGGTTGCTTTGGCTATTCGGGGTCTTTTATAGTTCCATACAAATTTTAGGATCATTTGTTCCATTTCTGCGAAGAATGCCATTGGTATTTTGATAGTGACTGCATTGAATCTGTAGATTGCTTTGGGTAGTATGGACCTTTTAATGATACTGATTTTTCCAAACCATGAACACAGAATATCTTTCCACTTATTTGTGTCTTCTTCAATTTCTTCAATTCTTTTGTCAATGTCTCATAATTTTCAAAATACAGGTGTTTCACCTCCTTGGTTTAATTTATTCCTAGGTAATTTATTCTTTTTGATGCATTTGTAAACGGGATTGTCTTCTTTCTCTGATAGTTCATTATTAGCGTATAGAAACACAGCACATTTTTGTGTATTGATTTTGTATCCTTGAACTTTACTAAATACGTTCATTAGTCTAACAGTTTTTTGGTGGATTCTTTAGGGTTTTCTACATATATCATGTCATCTGCAAAAAGTGACAGTTTTACCTCTTTCTTTCCAATTTGAATGCCTCTATTTATTTATTTTTGCTTAATTGCTCTGGCTAGGACTTCCGATACTATACTGAATAAAAGCGGCAAGAGTGGGCATCCTTGTTTTGTTCCTGATCTAGAGAAAAGGCTTTCAGCTTTTCACTGTTGAGTATGATGTTAGCTGTGGGTTTGTCACATATGGCCCTATTATGTAGAGGTACATTCTCTCTACACCCACTTTGTTGAGAGTTTTTATCATACATGGATGCTGAATTTTGTCAAATGCTTTTTCTGCATCTATTGAGATGATCACATGATTTTTATCCTTCATTTTGTTAATGTGGTGTATCACATTGATTTGTTTGCATATGTGGAACCATCCCTGCATCCCTGGAATAAACCCCACTTTCTCGTGGTGTACGACCCTTTTAACGTATTGTTGAATTTGGTTTGCTAATATTTTGTTGAGGATTTTTGCATCTACGTTCATCAGATATATTAGCCTATAATTTTCTTTCCTTGTGGTGTCCTTGTCTGCTTTTGGTATCAGGGTAATGCTGGCCCCATAAAATAAGTTTGAAAGTGCTGCCTCCTCTTCAAATTTTTGGAAAAGTTTGAGAAGAATCAATATTGATTCTTCTTTGAGTGTTTGGTAGAATTCACCAGTGAAGCCATCTGGTCCTGGACTTTTCTTTGTTGGGAAGTTTTTGATTACTCATTCAATCTCCTTACTAGTAATCAGTCTGTTCAGACTTTCTGTTTCATCATGATTCAGTATTGGTAGGTTGCATGTTTTTAGAAATTTATCCATTTCTTCTAGGTTGTCCAATGAGTTGGTGTAATTTTTCATAGTAATCTCTTATGATGCATCATATTTCTGTGGTTGTGGTTGTAACTTCTCTTTCATTTCTGATTTTATTTATTTGGGCCCCCTCTCTTTTTTTCTTGATGAGTCTGGCTAATAGTTCATCAATTTTGTTTATCTTTTCAAAGAATCAGCTCTTGGTTTCATTGATCTTTTCTATTATTTTTTTAGTCTCTATTTCATTTATTTCTGCTCTGAACTTTATTATTTCCTTCCTTCAACTAACTTTGGGCTTTGTTTATTCTTCTTTTACTAGTTCCTCGAGGTGTAAAGTTAGGTTGTTTATTTGAAATTTTTGTTTCTTGAGGCAGGCATTTATCACTATGAACTTCCCTCTTAGAACTGCTTTTGCTGTGCCCCATGAACTTTAGTACGTTATAAAGTATTTTTAATTGAAATATAAAATGCAGATAGAAATATTTAAGAAAACATCAACGTATAGATAAATTATCACAAATCAAAAACTCTTGTAACCACAGGAAAAAAATTTAAACACTACTAGCACTCCAAAAATACTCCCTTATGGTCCCAACTCAATCACTATCTCCTCCTTCCTCCTGGAAGGTGACTTCTTTATATAAATGGAATCATTCAGGACATATTACTATTATTTCATTTACAGTAACATTATATATATATATTTATATTTTGCTCAACATTATGTAGGAATGTACATAAACTGTAATTTGTTTGTTTTTCAATGCTGTATAGTATTCCACTGATGAATATCTCAGAATTTATGTATCTATTCTATTCTTGATGGGCATTTGGATTGTTTCTAGTTTGGGGCTATTATAAATAATGCTGCTATACATGTCTCTTAGTGTACATGTGCAGGCATTTCTATTAGGTTTTCCTTTCACATTTAGATCTATAGTCCATGTAGAATTGATTTTTGTCTCTGGTGAGGATCAACTTGCATTTTTTCCCAGAAGACTACTGAACTAACTCATCCTCACTTACGGAAAAGACCATCCTTTCCCCACTGCTCTCCAGTGCCATCTTTGTCACATAGCAAGTGACCACGTATGTGTGGGGCCGTTTCTCTCTCAATGTTCTATTTCTCTCTCTCGCATTAGTACTTCACTATCTTAATTACTGTAGGTTTACAATGCATCTTGATATTCAGTACAGCAAATCTTCCTGCATTGTTATAAAGTATATTGCTACACTGAACCTATAGATCAATTTTGGAAGGGTTGATTGACATGTTTATAATACTGAGTCACCCAATCTATAAATAGGGTATATGCCATCATTTATTTAATTCTTCTTTAATTTTTCTCAATAAGGCTTATACTTGTCAGTGTAGTGTTGCCCATATTTTATCAAATTATTCATAGGAATTTGATATTTTCTGACATCACTATAAATAGTATTTTTTAAAAATAAATTCTATTTTCTGTTTGTAATTGGTAAATAGAAATAGTTGATTTTTGTATAACTTGTATATGAAGGAGTTCAGGACATGCCACTCCAAAATATGCTGCTTTGGTATATTACTCTTTATTTTGAGGGGAAGGCACTTAAAAAAACAGAAAATACAAGGAGAGGCTTTCTCTGAACTCACCTCATCTGCTTAGAGGCAGATCTTCCAAAAGGACCTCAGTGGTCAGAAATCCTCCCCAAGGCGTTTCATCAACCAGGGAAGACTGACGCTCATCAGAGGAGAGGAGACTAGAAGCCAACATCACACCCAGACGAACTTTGTTACAAACTATCCTATCTCCCATCTATTCTTCTAAGGGTCCATTCACCTTTCCTAAAAATCATTTACTCTCCCCTAAGTAGCCTATATTCCCCCTTCCCCTTCCCGTATTAAGACAGTATATAAGCTCTCAAATTTCATCCTTTTTGGATATTCACTTTTATTTTCCTGTGATGTCCTCATGTATGTACTATTAAAAATTAATAAATTTGTATACTTTTTCTCCTGTTAATCTGCCTACTGTCAGTTTATTTCACAGACCCAGCTATTGAACCCAGGAGGGTAGAGGGAGAGTACTTCCTCCCCTACATGTATGTTGATTTTACAAAAGTCACTTGTAATTCTAGAACAGGCTTTTGGTTTCACTGATTTTTCTCGATTGGTTTTCTGTGTTCAACTTGATTGATCTCTGCTCTCAGCTTTATTTCACTCTTTCTACTTGCTATGGGCTAAATTTGCTTTATTTTCCCCCTAGTTTCATGAGGTAGAAGACTGGAACACTGATTTGAGACCTTTTTTCCTCCCAATATAAGCAATTAATGCTATGAACTTCCCTAAGTTAACTGCATCCCACATTTTGGTATGTTGCATTTTCATTTTTATTTAGTTCAAAACATATCTTTACATTTCTCTTTTTGACCCAGGAGTTATTTAAATGTATGTTATTTAATTTTCAAATATTTGGGAGATTTTCCAGATATTTTTCGGTTATTTTGGGAGGATGAGTCATAGACCTCTTTGAAATCTGTTACAATATCTTCCCAGAAAAAATTTACATATCATAACATACATATCCTTGGGTTCACAAATTCCCTGAACGTCATTCACAGACCACCCAGATTAACAATTTCTACCCTAAGATACTCAAAAACGATAAAAAAATTTTCAAACCATTGTCCAAAAAGGAGAAAGAAGATTTTCTTGATTCCTATCACAGAAAGAACACTTTCCATATGCACCATTTTTTTAGGTATGTCTCAGAAAATATTCTAAATCGGCACAACTTCACACTAGTGAGTTGAGTAAAAGCTGCCCAGAAGCGTGCTGTGTGCTTGATATAGCAAAGGATAATTAAAGACAATCAACAGCTTCTAAGATGTGAATGAATTCTTTTATAGTCAAACTCTGAATTTTAGTTTGCATCCTAATTTTTTTTGTGTGTGTGAGGAAGATTAGCCCTGAGCTAACGTCTGTCGCCAATCCTCCTCTTTTTTTGCTAAGGAAGACTGGCCCTGGGCTAACATCTGTGCCCATCTTCCTCCATTTTATATGGGACGCCGCCACAGCAATGGCTTGACAAGCGGTGCATCGCTGAGCACCCGGGATCCAAACCCTGGGCCGCCACAGTGGAGCGCTCACACTTAACCGCTACGCCACTGGACCAGCCCCTACATCCTAATTTTTAAAAGGAAGTATATGTGTGTCTTTTCTTCCTCTCTCTGTTTGCCCCTGATGTCTGAGGGTTTTACAGTTGCCCTTTCAACCATGCCTCCCTCCCCACCACTCCCACGACAGCGCTCCAATTCAGAACCACACCTAATGCTGGTGGCTCTCAGTCCCCTCACACTGCGATACTGCAGATCCAGTTCCTGAGCATGTTTTGGCCTTGTTTCCATGCAAGGCAGTCTTGCCTCATGTTGCACCACGCTGATACCAATAGCAACCCTAGGAGGTAAACGTAGGTTTTCTTGATATCTTCCTCGTGAGTATGGCTATATTTTTATTGCTGTATGTACTTATATGTCTGTGTGTGCTAGGGAAGAGGGTTCTCTAAGTGAATCACAGCCTAACCTTGACTAAACATTGATAACTTTCTCTCCCAGAAACATACTTTCAAATCGTATAATTTTTAAGCATTCATTAGGGAATTAAATTATATGCCTTTACCTTGGAATAGGGATAAGATTAAAAGCTCCTCTTGATCACTAATATGCTTGAAAAGATGTAAAAGCTCAATAGCGTTAAGACTTCCAATTCCAATAAAAATGGACCAGGCTAATTCAGACTAATCCTGTCAATGAGAACACCAAGAAAAGCTGAATAACGTATTAAAAAATCTTCATGATATCAAAGTGTTAACATGGCAGTGAAAAATTATGGGGCAAGATCCAATTGCCAATTTCTTTTCAAGTCTCTAATTACTACTTGTATTTCCTGGAGTTGGTGTGGAAAATTCTATTTGTCAAGAAATTGCAGAAATCTACATTCTGAAATAAAGGAAAAAATAAATAAAAGTATATTTTGTAATGAAAGAGATAAGGAAAAATTAGAAGAGGGAAAATAATTATTTGAATATTATACACTTGTGGTAATGAAAATAGGTTTAGAAGAACAAAGATTAGAGAATGTGATAAGGGGTCAAAATATATATCATCACACAGAAAAGGGCTCATGAGTTTTTCAAAGTAATACATACATATATTTTTTTTTGTGAGGGAGATCAGCCCTGAGCTAACATCTGTGCTAATCCTCCTCTTTTTGCTGAAGAAGACCGGCTCTGAGCTAACATCTATTGCCAATCCTCCTCCTTTTTCTCTTCCCCAAAGCCCCAGTAGATAGTTGTATGTCATAGTTGCACATCCTTCTAGTTGCTATATGTGGGACGTGGCCTCAGCATGGCCAGAGAAGCGGTGTGTCGGTGCGCGCCTGGGATGCGAACCCAGGCCGCCAGTAGCGGAGCGCACATGCTTAACTGCTAAGCCACCGGGCTGGCCCCAAAGTAATATTAACAATAATTAAAATCATTAAGTAAGTTAACATAGTAATGAATTTCCATCTTCTTTGGCTACGAAGCTGATAGTCAAATGCCATAAAAAATTTAATATACACTTGGGAGAAAGTATTTGCAAATAATGTATCTGGTAAGAGATATATAAAGAACTCATACAACTCAATATCAAAAAAAAATCTGATTATAAAATGGGCAGAAGATCTGAACATTTTTCAAAGAAGATATTCAAAAGGCCAACAGGTACGTGAAAAAGCACTCAACATCACTAATCATCAGGGAAATGCAAATCAAAACCACAATGAGATACTACATCACATCTGTTAGAATGGCTATTATTAAAAAGACAAGAGGGGCAGGCCCTGTGGCCTGGTGGTTCAAGTTCTGCACACTCCACCTCAGCAGCCCGGGTTCCCGGGTTTGGATCCCAGGGACGGACTTACACCACTTGTCAGCTGTGCTGTGGCGATGACCCACATACAAAATAGAGGAAGACTGGCAGCAGATGTTAGCTCAGAACAAATCTTCCTTAGCAAAAAAAAAAAAAAAGACAAGAAATGACTAGTGTTGGTGAGGATGTGCAGAAAAGGGAACTCTTGTGCACTGTTGGTGGGACTGTAAATTGGTGCAGCCACTATGGAAAACAGTATGGAGATTCCTCAAAAAATTAAAAATAGAACTATCATATGATCTGGTAATTTCACTTCTGGGTATTTATCTGAAGAAAATGAAATTACTATCTTGAAAAGACATCTGTACCCCCATGTTCAATTCAGCATTATTTACACTAGCCAAGACATGGAAACAACCTAAGTGTCCACTGACAGATGAATGGATAAAGAAAATGTAATATATAGATACAATGGAATATTATTCAGCCATAAAAAGGAAGGAAATCCTGCCATTTGTGACAACATGGATAGACCTTTAGGGCATTATGCTAAGTAAAATAAGTCAGAGAAAGACATATACTGCATGATATCACTTACAACTGGAATCTAAATAAAAACAAAAACCAAACTCGTAGATACAGAGATCAGATTGATGACTGTCAGAGGAGGGGAGTGGGGAGTGGGAAAATGGGTGAAGATGGTCAAAAGGTACAAACTTCCATTTATAAAACAAATAAGTCCTGGGGATGTAATCTATAGCAGGGGGACTATAGTTAACAATACTGTATTATATATTTCAAAGTCACTAAAAAAGTAAATCTTAAAAGCTGTCATCACAAGAAAAAAAATTATGTCGTGCACTTGAAACTAATATAATGTCAATTATATCTCAATAAAAGATAAAAATACATAAATAAATATTTTTAAAAATTTAATATACACTGATAGGATTCAAGTAGAGAGATTTGGTCTTTGGAAATAAAAAGAAACGTTCACGAGCTCTCTTTTTTTGTATTTGCCAAGCTCCCAATTTGGCTTTGTGATAGATGGCATAACTGGTCCCAATCCTCATCCTCTGCATCCACTTCCTTTGCTATTTAGTATTACACCGTAGATGGGCTGTTTTGGCGAGCCAGACTTACAGAGATACTTTCTCTCTTATGCCTCTGCCTTCACCTTGAGATCAAGCCCAGGATAGCCTGCTGCAGGATTAGAGAGATGTAGAACAGAGCAGAGCATTAACCACGGAATGCCAGCCTAGATCCGCAGCCAGCCTGCTTTGAGAAAACCCAGCCGAGATCAGCAGTCACCTCCCTGTTCCCCATCTGCCTTGAGAAGTATGAGCAATAAATGCTTATCGTACACCACTCAGGTTTTGTGGTTGTCTGTTATGCAACATTCTCGTGGCAACAGATAACTAATACAGACTTTGACAGACTTTGATGACTTTGAATTTTTGACTTTCTCCTAAAAATATTTCCTAATGACAATAACCATTGTTTGACATTTCTCTCTGTCTTCACTGTGGCCTAAAAAATCTTGGATATGCATGACCATCTACTACTGACCTGGCACAGCCCCTAGAAAATCAAACTCTTACAAGTCTCAGAAGCAAGTCAGAAAGCTATCTTAAAGGAAAGAAAGAGTGATCCTAAAATAGTCCAACATAAGAAGAGAGGTAAGAAAGAGTGGAAGTAAAGAATCAAGAGGGTAGGTAACCCAACGGGATCAGTGTGTTTGTATTACAGCTCAAGTGTATTGGTCTAGGAGAATCTACTGATATGTTTCATCTGTCTGCACAAAATATAGACACTCTTCCAAATGACTTAATATTTTTATTATCTTTATTTGAATGTTAATAACATAAGTTATTACCATATGATATTATATGGAGCAGTATCCAAGTAGATATTTAAATGTGCATTAAATAATCCTTTTAAAACTAAAAAAGTTGAACTCATATGTTTCTATATCATCATTTAAATATCACACATGTAGGTTTTCTTCTATTACAGGAATGTCAAGTCTCCAAAGTACTTATGAAATTATACAAAGAATAAAGTGTATATTTACAAAGCTTTAAAAAAAAACCCTGCCATCTAGAACTACTGACCTCATATACAGCTACTGAACTGCATTGAAGTTGAAACCTCCCCTTAAATGTCATTCCTATTCTTGTTTCAAATGGTCTGCAACCTAATTAAATGCCAATCTACTTTCTCACATTTTATAACATTTGACATTTACCCACTAAGATTCTAGATGTCATTCCCTAAAACCATCAGATAATACTGTTAGAAAAAGTCCTAACAATTTACCTTTTAAAAGGAATATTTATTAGTATTAATTTGCCTATAATTTTGATATCACAAAAGTTTATAGGCTATAAATTATAAAAGTACCACAATAATTCCCCTATATACTAAGATTTTAATTTCCTTTTAACATACAGAGGACAAGAAAAACATTGATTCAAACCTGCCATAGCAAGGTCTAATAACATTTTCTTCTAAATGTCACATTTCAGAACTATACAAGCAAATTACCAATATATCACCATTAAATAATCAATTCATTCAGTTCAATCATAAAATATTATGATATATACATCTATAGGTGTGTGTGTATTTTGAACATAAAATTTTACTTAGTAAATTAACTATAACTTGACAATTGCTGCCAAGACAAATGAATAAGAATTTTTAAATGAAGAGAGTCTAAAAAACACTGATCTCATTTTCACAAAAGAGCACCTAGAAGGCTGATATTCACATGACACATACTAAATTAAATACTTAGTAGAGGAAGTGAACCCTATTGCTTAGAACTCTATTGCTTATAACCTATTGCTTATAACCCTATTGCTTATAACGTGAGAACTCAAGGCTAAATACTTGTTATTTCTAAACAAAACTACTAGACCATCTAAATATCTGCTATCACCTGAATGTTTGTAACCCCTCCAATTCACATATTGAAACCTAATGCCCAGGGTGATAGCATTAGGAGGTGGAGACTTTGGGAGGTGATTAGGTCATGAGGGCGGAGCCCTCATGAATGGGATTAGTGCCCTTATAAAAGAGAAAGCCCCCTTGCCCTTTTCAACCTGTGAGGTTACAGGGAAAAGACAGCCATTTATGAACCAGGAAAGGGGCTCTCACCAGACACTGAATCTGCTGGTGCCTTGATCTTGGACTTCCCAGCCTCCAGAACTGTAATAAATAAATTGCTGGTGTTTATAAGCCCCTAGTTTATGGCATTTTGTTATAGCAGCCTGAATGGACTAAGACACTACCCATTAGGAACACAGAAGTTAAATAAACTATGACACATAGATAAAATACATTATGTATGTATTAAAATAGTAGGCATAGATCTCTAGTCACTGTAAAGTGAATAAGTAAATGACAAATCAATTGGTACAGCATAATCCCACTTTTCTTAAATAAAAAGGAAAGATGCATTTGTGCTGAGATACAAGAGAGTTTTAAAGCTTGGTCTAGAGTCAAATCTGAGTTTGAATGCTAGTTTCAACACTTGCTAGCTGGCATTCTACTTTTAGCAGTCTATATTGGGCATGCTACTAACCTTTCTCACCCTATTTCCACATTTTGTAGTGGCAGATATTGATACTTCCATTTCATAAGATTGTTGTGAAATAAATGAGATAACACATGTAAATGGCTTAGCATAATCCAAGCCACTATAAATGCTTAATAATGGCAGTTAGTTTTATGGCCCAACTCTAACCTTAAAAAATGAATTCCCTGGTACTATTTAAGAGTAACAAAAAAGGATTTAAGGATTTGTCCCTATAGAGGTTTAGGTTTGTATGACACATAACTGGTCATTAATAACAGAAAAGCCTTAAATAAAATAATACCTATACAATGATAAAATAATTTCAGGTTATTTATAAGCATATATGTACTATACATATATAATTTATATATGTTATATTCCTCAATACACTAGAACATTAAAATAATGAGGTGGAAAAGAAATATAGTTTTCGTAGGCATGTGGAAGAACATATCCAAATATCCATAGCGAGTTTAGATGACGAGAAAGATGGCCCACAGAAAGGATCAACTTGAAAAATCCTTTCATGAGCCTTTCTCATGGTGTGAATTCAAGCTATAGTTAAGTATACTACAATGTTCTGATAGCCAAGAAACTTCCACAACTAACCTTTAGGGAAATAAACTTAGGGTTCTGGAAAGCTGCTCATTCTACATTTCAAGTTTTGTATTTTCAAGTCACCCTTTTTGAAAACAAGCTTGTCTTTAAGATTCTAGCTTTCTTTTATCTCACTGCTTGAACATTCCATTAATGATCTGATTTCTGTCACTTTTCAACCTTGTGGACTTGAGGCTTAAATTTTTCATCTATAAAAAGAATACTCCATTTATAGACTTAGTTATCACACCAAATTTCAAGTCAACATTTCCATGTACAGATAGAATAGATATTCTACTTAAAAATCTGTTTCATGTCTCTCTCTCATTAAAGACTTAATATTTGGCTATTTTCCTCTAAATGTTTTCAGTGAAATAATTCTAAAAGAATAGGAATATGGGAAGATCAAAGAACAAAACATGTCAAATTTAAAAATATAGGGGAGTAACAGAAATAGCATTAACAGCCAAAAAATAAGAAATGAACACTAAAATGCTGTCATTAATAATATATTTTAAAAATAAAGCATATGTTTTTTTATAATCTTATTTAATGCTTAGGCTTTCTTTACACACTAACATGAAAGTTGAAAAGTAAAATTACTTTTGAAAAAAAATTCACTTAAAAAATTTTTGAAGTCAATGACTTTCTGTTAACCTTTAGCATTGTAGGTTTGGTAAGCCTGAGTAATTTAGGGTCACAGACTATTCAACCAGCAGTATCAATTGAATCAAATCTCTGTTGATATATTTTAATTTTGTCAAAGCCTTTTGCCATTACTGCCTTAACTGAAGTCACATGTTACCATTACCACTGGCCCTCCTGCTGCAGAAAAACAAAATACTTTCTATATATATGCTGGCTCTTCCTTATGTTGTTGTTCTCAGGTGGGACCATCTCATAAGGATTTTTTCCCCTGACATTTTCAGTAATTACACTAAACTCTATTGGATATAATACTGAATTTCATTTATCACAATAAACCATGTTTTTTAAAGCAACAGACGTTACAATAAAACTTCTATTTAAAAAGTTTCAGAGAAAAATTAGCCATCTCATTACCTACAAAGAGCTTTCACAGTCCCTGTAGGGCTAGTTTTCAAAAACAAAGTTTAAAAAAGATGCTTCTAAATTATCTGTCAAGGCTGCAAGAACAACAGAATGAAAAATAGCACCATATTAATATACAAACAAAATCTGGCCATCTATTGGAACTGAAAGTAGGAAGCCTCGTGATAGGGCTGTTACCACCAAGGATCATTTTTGCAAATATCTTCAATTTTTTACCAACTTACCCTAAAAATTATTCCAGAATCAACTGGGACTACTAAGATATAAGTAAAACTAGAATACTTCATTTTACAACGTTTCAACTGGGAGCAGTCAGAGAGACTAAACTGAAAACATGGTTGGCTACCCCTTTAAAGATAGTAGAGATATAAGATTTTGGCATATCCTCTAAAAGTAGTCCATCAATGACAGTTAAAAATACACTAAAGCCTTATTCTTTGGATTTCAGTTAGCATACATAATATACTAGTTAAATAGATGTGCTTAACTTTAAAACACTAATATATAGATTAAGATTATGATTAAGTTATGTAGCTATTATTTTATTATTATTATTTTTTAACAATTCACTTTTTTTTTTTTTTTTTGGCTGGGAAAGACTCATGGGGCTGGCCCAGTGCCGTAGTGGTTAAGTGCGCGTGCTCCGCTGCTGGCGGCCCGGGTTCGGATCCTGGGCACGCACTGATGCAGGGCTTGTCAGGTCATGCTGTGGCAGCGATTCATATAAAGTGAAGGAAGGTAGGCACAGATGTTAGCCCAGGGCCAGTCTTCCTCAGCAAAATGAGGAGGATTGGAATGGATGTTAGCTCAGGGCTGATCTTCCTCACAAAAAAAAAAAAAGACTCACCCTGAGCTAACATCTTTGGCCAATCTTCCTCTTTTTTTTTTTTTCCTCCCCAAAGCCCCAGTACATAGTTGTATATTCTAGATGTAAGTCCTTCTGCTTCTTCTATGTGAGCCACCACCACAGCATGGCTACTGACAGACATGTAGTGTGGTTCCGCGCCCGGGTACTGAACCCGGGCCGCCAAAGTGGAGCGCACCAAACTTTAACGACTAGGCCATCAGGTGTGCCTGTGTAGCTATTATTTTAAATACATACAAACAGCTGTTTCAAATAAAATAATTTTAGAGTTAAATTTCCATGCTCTAGGGTTAGAACCTTTAGAAAGTAAATCAACATTTTTTCTACTACAATTTTAAGTCAATTTCACACTAGGTAACAGTGTGTGAATGATATCTGGAGTAAGCAGACACATGAGATGGGAAATTTGATCAATCTGAAATAATTATATTTAAAAATATATATAATTAGCCCATAAAGTAGCACATGTATTTTTTAAAAAGCCTTATAAAACCTGCCTGTATTCTGAAAGTATGACAATGGTAGGAGGGCTATTTTTTTGCTGAGGAATATGCACCCCGAGCTAATATCCGTGCCAATCTTCCTCTATTTTGTATGTGGGTTGCCACCAGAGCACGGCCGCTGACAAGTGGTATAGGTCCGAGCCTGGGAACCGAACTCAGGCCACTGAAGCAGAGGACGCCAAACTTAACCACTAGGCCACGGGGCCAACCCCAAGAGGGCTATTTTTAATGTAACACTTTTTCTGGTTTAAATTCATCAGAAAAATTCAAAATTTCACTTAAGTAAAAATGCCAGTAAATTAATATTTAGTAAATTCAATATTTACAGTTAGTCAAATATTGCATAATTGGTAACATTAAACAAAATTATGAAAGTTTCCAGAAGGGATATCACTTACAAGCTGCTCCGATTTTACACCATATAACTGGATGGTCTTTGCCACATTTTTTGACACAGCTAATGTGAGGTTTGCATCAACAGCAGCTACATTTAGTTCGCTAGAGAAAACAAAAACAGACTTTAATTATTAGCAACATAATTCATCACCAAAGTAAAGAGCAACGTATAAACCTAAACCCAATAAAGCAATGTGGTGATTCTTTTTATAGATTTCACTGACTGCTTCCAAGAACTGGTTGCATTGTTTCACTTTCCCTCCTAAATTCAGCATTAGAAAAAAGTGCTTTTAGATGACTTGGTTAATGACCAGTTTCTCAATAATAAAAGCAGATCATGTGTGGGTTCGGGCTGTGATTAAGAGAATAAATTGTGTACAGATTTTTAAAGTAGCTCTCTTGTTAATACTGATAAGTGCAATTAGAGACACTGCATTTCACAGACATCTGCAGGGAAATGACAGCTCTTGCATGGAAATGATGACCTTGGAAGGGCATAGGCTAAAAATATAAATTACACACAGTACAGAAAAATACTCAGTTTCTGTAGAAATTATGCCAATTCATGCTATTTGTACCGAGTAGCTTTTTAAATATATCAAAAGCATAATAAGGATTTAATTTGAAATTTTAAAAATTTAGATTCTTAAAGTATTTCTTTGTCATAATTATTTTTAACTTTAACATTAGATTAATTGAGACATTTGAGCTGACTGCCAAAAAAAAGTGTTTATTAAGACCATGGAAAGAATATTAGCAGTTAAAAACTGCATGAAAACCCATATACAGGTAGCAAGCAAGAAAAGCAATTATTGTCTCTGAAGTAGCAGAATAAATCTCAGCACTTACCAGATTCTTTATAAAGAAAGTGAAGAACTTAGAAACAACACTAGTACATACTATGTGACAAAATGCACTTTCATATAACAGTGAGACAAAATTTTATTAATGTTCACTTTTAAATTCTCTTAAACACTGGTATAAGTATGCTTCTTCAAGCTCCACATTACATTTGATTTGTCAAGCTGCAGAGAGGAATGGGAGAGACACCTCTTTAACATTTCCATAAACAGGTAAAAGAGATCAAGTGGAATCCTGGACTACCAAACTACACAAATAACGGAGACATTAGGGTAAAAAAATCTAGAGTCAGGACTTTGAAAAGTCAAGATAATTGTGGAGAGATTTAAGATCGTGATGCTGGGCAGTTTAGACACTGTACAGGAAGGTCTACAGCTGGAGATATGCTTACGTGTATTATACCTGTGGCTTTGCAGTCTTACTCTCACATGCCTCAGAATCACTATCTTTACATTTATAGTCTAAAAGGATCTAGACATTTCTATACTTTGGTCCTATATTGCCTAACTACTACTTTCACTCCTCAAAATGCTCACCTATAAATATACAGACCTACTGTTATGACAACTTATTAGTTATGACAGGAACTGAGATAGTCTCAACTTCAAATTAATCTGAGTAACTGCAAACGTCTAAAGGCAGCAGTATAATTACATTGTCTGCAAGCACTCAGGCAGCACCTCTGCTAGAATACTTGCCCTTTTGAGAGTTTTAAAAGCTGTCACATTCACTTAGAAAGCTTAAAATAGCAAACACAAGTAGGCTAGTCAGGATTATAATCCTGTGTATGCCATGAAGTACTTTCTGGATTTAAGATAAAAAGCATTAACCTCCATGCTTTAGCTTCTCAATTTGTAAAATTCTTTTTATACTTATTTTTCTGTGTAATATTAGAAATTTACTATGGCATAAAGAATTAGGTTTACTTTGCATCCTTGACAAGATACAGAATAATTATAACAGACTATTTTTAGACTCTATTTAAATGGTTTTATTAATTGGAATCTCATGTCTTTACTACACGTGCACTCATTCACTGCAAAACTCTTGATTTAATTGCAGGACTAATTACTTGAGTAATTTGAGATAAATTAAACATGTACTGCTATCATACACTACTAACAAATGTGGTAGGCATTTTACGGTATGCCATTAGTATATAAAAAATACCTACCTTGCTATAGTTTTAATGATACCTTCAAGTTCATCTGCAGAAGGAGGATTCCGACCACCAGGAGGAAAAACCAAATTGATAGGATCAAAGAGTCGGGATAAGGATTTTGATAGATAAGCAGCCTCATATGGTTGCAGTGAGTCTTTCAAAGCCTTTTCTGGACTGTAGGAACAAAATTTATTAAAAATGAACTTAAATTATACAGGATAAATGCTATTGTATCAGGCTGTAAATACTTTTCTTAAAAACATATCTAGTACATAAAATGTAACTCTATATGAAAAAAAGAAACAATTTGTTTAAAAATTTATAAATATATTTACAAATGCATTTCATAATTAAACATTTATTAAGGACTAAACATTTTAATTTGTATATAAGTCCTAGATATAAATGTAATATAATATGCACCATTACCTACTGTAGTAAGTCTGTCACTTGAAATTAAAAGAATAACACTGTAAAATCTTATTAATTGTAATGGTGCTATGCCTTTATTTAGCAAATCCTGTTTTTATAGAGCATCCAAGCATACACGAGAGAAGCGAGTCTGCAGAGACCTGCTCCACTAGCTCAACCCTTTTCCCCTACAGCTGCCATCTCCCACAAAGCTCACTGTCTGAGAGGGAAGTGTACAGGTAAAGGTTTTTATCAGCCTTCTCATGCCAAAACTGCTACTCTCAAGAATGAGGACAAAATAAGAAGTATTTGTGAAAGTCCTATAATCACATAAATACTCCTAATTGGAGTTCCAAGCTAATTTATTTTACAGTATTTTTCACAAACTAAAACTTAGCCTACTAAACACTTCTTTCCTCCTTAGTCCTCCCATATCTTCAATTATTTGTGTTGATTTTCATTTAGCAGTCCAACTATCGGGTCTTATATTTTTCCTCTGACAATTACCACAAATGTCTACAACCATTATTTCCATCTGCTTTCTTACATAATTAACTCCATATCTTCTCCCATTGCCTGTATTTACGATCCTTCTACCAGCCCTTCCACTGTCTTTTTTTTTTTTCCCCCAACAAATCCCCCTTCATCCTAAATGTTAACCTTGAAAACATTTGACCTGCTCCTTCATGTATATGAAATCTGGCTCTCTCCTTGTCCCACCCTTTCTGGTCAACTGACAAGACCTAGAGGTCAGAATGCTCTTGGCTCCTTCACGCTAATTCCATAGTTATCTCTTAACACTTTCTCATTCAATAAGTATTACACTCAACACATATTTACTGAGAATACTATGTACCAGGTCCTTGTTAAGTGCTGGGAAGATACAGATTAAAAGTGCTTCACAGTCTAGTGCAATGTGCAGGTAAAGTGCTAACCATGATAACCTCTGTAATAGATGAAGATAGAAAGACCACAACAGAACAGAGAAAACTAGTGTCTAAGTCCATCTGAGGCACTCCTCTATTGAGGTACATGCCAGCCATTTAAATGTCTTCTCTATTTTTGCTCCTGTCATTTACTGACCTTAAGAAACCTCTTCCCTCTTCTGCAGAAATTTCAGCCCTGAATTATAAGTACTAACACTCTTCCTGTCTCCAAATCTGCTGTAAGGATTCCTGGTGATTACAACGTCAAAACAGGTAACTTTTCTAAAACCTGTCCTGTAGAGAGTCTACCTTTATTTTAGCCTTACTATGGAGCTTCCATATTTGAGTCATCATTTTGAACTGCTCCACCCCTAAGATCTCCAAACTTGAAGACAACTTTCCACATGCCCACTTTCCTCTATCTCCTGCTCTCCCACAGATACTATTAAGTCTCTACAACTTGCCAGGTACTTCTTAGACATAAGAAACATAGCAGTGAAGTTGGTTAAAAAAAAAAATCCCCTGTCCTCTTCAAGTTTGTATGCTAGTAAGAGAGATACACACAAAAGCAAACATTTTAAAATGAGTTATTAAATATCAAATATGATAGAGTGATAAGTTCGAAGAAAAAATTGAAGGAAGGAAGCCAGAGAGAATATGTTTAGGTCTTTTTCTCTTTTTTTCATCTAATTTTAGATATGATGAGGCAAGGGAAGGCTTAATGAGAAGACCTGAGGGAAGAGAGGGAGCAAGTTATACAGATTTCCAGGGTACGAGCGTTCTATGAGGAGAGAGCAGCAAGTGCAAAGGCCCCGAAAAGGCCCAGACTTGGCTGTGTCTGCCAAAAAGTCAGAGGAGCAGAGCACTTCAATGACAGGAGAGTGGTACAAGATGGAGTCAAAGAGAAAACAGATGGAACAAATTATGCCAGGCTCTGTATATCAATAAAGGCGCTAGATTTTACTCAGAAGAACTTGCTCTTTGACCTCACTGTAACCAATACCATGGAACCCTTTCCGACTCTCATTCTCCATTCAGCCCACCAGGTCTTACGCCCTTCTTTACCCTCAGCCAACCATTTCAAGGTGCCCTCATCAGCATCCTGATTTTTCTAACCCACATTCCTTTCAAAGCTCTTACTAAGCAAATCTTATTTAGATGGTCTCTGTATCTGCCACTAAGCTGTCCAAGTATTGAAGAGAAAAAGTATATTGTATCTATTAAACATTTATGCAAACCCCTTAATTTCAAGAGACCTGAAGCGCATGTTACTAACCTGGAATTCCACTTTTCAGTTTGGAAAGTATTGCTACCTTAACAATGTTAAGTCTTGTGATCCACAAACATGGGATGTTTTTCCATTTAGTTAAATCTTTAGTTTCTTTCAACAATATTTTGTAGTTTTCAGAGTATAAATTTTATACTTCTTTTGTTAAATTTCTTCCTAAGTATTTTATATTTGTTGTCAATTATTGCTATACATATTATGTCTATTAATATTACAAACCCAGCAAGAAATTGTGATTGTTATTACTCTACCATCTGTCATCATCTCCTTAGCACATTACAGCTTTGCTCCTACCTACATCCTTTATACTGTTACTGGCAAATGTATATACATATATTACATTTCAATATGTTGTAGCAACAATAATACATTCTATACATATTTTATACAATTGCATTTTAAATCAGTTAAGAGAAGAAAGAAAAATATGCATTTATAGGGTCTTTTATAATTTCATAATTATCTTTACTGGTGCTCTTTGTGTGGTTTTGAAATACCAGCTGGGATGACTTGCCTTTAGCCTGAAGAACTCCCTTTAGTATTTCCTATAAATTAGGTCTGCTAGCAACATATTCTCTCAGTTTTTGTTTATCTAGCCAAGTCTTCATTTCTATTATGAACAATTTATTGGATCCAATAGCTGTATTGGATATGGGATTGTTGCTTCACAGTTCCTTCCTTTGAGCACTTTGAGCCCACTACCTTCTGACCTCCTTTGTTTCTGCTGAGAAGTCAGTTGTAAATTTTATGGGGGCTCCCTTAAGTGATGAGCAGTTTTTCTCTTGCTGCTTTCAAGATTTTCTCCTTGTCTTTCGGCATTTTTACCATGACGTGCTTGTTTATGTTCTTTCTGAGTTAATCCTACTTGGAGTTTGCTGAGCTTCCTGGACCATGTGTAGCCTATTGTTTATCAGTAAATTTGGGAAGTTTTCAGCCATTATTTCTTTGAGTATTTATTCTTCTTTCTCTCGCTCCTCTTCTTGTAGTACTCCCGTTACATACATGTTGATCTTTTTACCAGTGTTTCACATTTCTCCGAGGCTCTATTCATTTTTCTTCATTCTTTTTTCTCTTTGTTCTTTGGCCTGCATAATCTCTATCAACCTAGCTTCCAGCTGACTAATTCTTTTTTCTGCCAGTTCAAATCTACTGTTGACCCCCTCTAGTGATTTTTTAAATTTCAGTTATTGTACTATTCAAATCTAGCATTTCCATTTGATTCTTTTTTATAATTTCTATCTTTTTATTGATATTCTCTATTTGATGCAACATTGCTGTCATATATTCCTGTACTTCTTTAATCATGATTTCCTTTAGTTCTGTGAACATATTTATAATGGCTACTTTGAAGTCTTGTTCTGTTAAATCCGACATTTGGTTACTCTCACAGGCAGTGTCTGTTACTTGCTTTTTTTCCCTATTGTATGGGTCATACATATTTTTTTTTTTTTTTTTTTGGTGAGAAAGATTGTCCCTGAGCTAAAATCTGTGTCAATGTTCGTCTATTTTGTATGTGGGATGCCACCACAGCATGGCTTGATGAGCAGTGTGTACGTCCGCGCCTGGGATCCAAACCCATGAACCCCGGGCTGCCAAAGCAGACTACGCAAACTTAACACTACGCCACCATGGTGCTGTATGGGTCATACTTTCATGTTTCTCTGTATGCCTCATCATTTTTGTTGGAAACTGGACATTTTACATAATAAATTACAGCAACTCTGGGGATTGGTCCTCCTCACCTCAGGGGCTTATTACTGTTATTTTCTTGTTTATTTGTTTAGTGACTACCTGTATTATTTTAGTGAGGTCTATTTCTCCGCCACAGTGTTAAGCCTCTGATGTTGCACCTCAGCGAGGCACAGCTTTGGGTATGCCCATAGTTACCCTGGGATGACAGTGGTACTGGCAGGGTTCTCTTTCCTCTCTTCCCCTGACCACACCCAGCTGCTGAACTCCACTAATTGCCAGCAGATTGATCTATTGTTTTCAACAATACCTTGGAGCATAAATTCCTTTACAAACTAACCCAATCTAATTATAGCTCCTTTAATAGAATAGTTTCTGAGGTCATGTTTGATATTTGTTCTGACCCCTAAGACCTCCTCCCAATTGTTTTATTCCCTGGATCTACCCTAAGAGCTAGCTGGTCTATAGTCTAGTCTGTATCTTCATTAGATCCATGAATATCCTCCCCATTGCCTTTCACCACAAGCTCCACAGTTTTTTTTTGTTTTTTTTTGTTTTTTTTTTGTGAGGCAATCAGCCCTGAGCTAACATCTTGCCAATCCTCCTCTTTTTTTGCTGAGGAAGACTGGCCCTGGGCTAACATCCATGCCCATCTTCCTCCACTTTATATGGGACACCGCCACAGCATGGCTTGGCAAGCAGTGCGCCGGTGCGCGCCCGGAATCCGGGCCGGCGAACCCCGGGCCCCGCAGCCCAGTGCACGCACTTAACCACCTGCACCACCGGGCCGCCCCTCCACTGTTCTTGAGAGTATCCTCAGCTTTAAACTTCTCCAGGCTCTGTTGCAAATGAAGTCAGTTACTTTGGGGAAAAGATTAGGAGTTAATTGTTTTACTGTCTGCTTCTCGCCCAGGCAAAATCTTTATGCCAGGGCTCTGGAGCTGGGGGTGGAGAAAATGGCAAGCTTCTCTCTGTGGGACACTTCCTTCTAGGAACTTGGTGGAGGCGGGCAGCCGGTCCTCTTAACTTGCCTTTCCTGGCATGGAACCACCATTTCAAAAGTCGAGGGAAGATTTATTGGGGTCCCAGTATTTTCAGGGAGCCACAACAAGGCAGAAACTCCACTCCTTGAGTGGGAGTTGGGCACAACAAGGGAGCACCCACCTCTTGATCTCACTTGCCTTAAACTTAGCCTAGGCTACAGGCAGCTTAGGGCAGGATGAGAAATGCTGAGTTTCTGCTCCTCCCTGGAACAAAGCCCTCCAGTTGGGAGTTGGTGGGAGAGGGAGCCTTTTGTTCTTGGTTGCTGCAGTCTGGAGTGGAGTCTATGCCTTGCTGAGCTGGGAGGAGGGAGAGAGGAAACAGTCTTGGTTCAAACATCACAGACTCTTACAGAATTCTTTGTTATACAATTTTCATAGATTTTCTTAAATAGATGATTTTTCATTTGCTGTTTGCTTTTAGGACCATTTCCAATTGTTGATTTTTAATAGTTTTCACCAGTTTTACTGGGGAGTGGGTTAGTCGAGTAGGGGAATGCTATCACGCCAGAAGTTGACCTTCTCCCATTCTGTCTTTAATCAATTCTAATACAGTCATGCATCACTTAACAAGGGGGATACATTCTGAGAAACGCGTCATCAGGCGATTTCATTCTTGTGGGAACATCATAGAGTGTACTTACACAAACCTTTATGGTATAGCCTACTACACACCTAGGCTATATGGTACTAATCTTATGGGACCACTGTCGTCATATATATGTGGTCCATCATTGAGCAAAATGTCGTTGTGCAATGTATGACTGTAATGCTTTTATATCTACCATTCCACATCTAGGCATCCAACAACCTTATTTTGCTCTATCAAGAGGTAATTCTCAGTCCTAATCTTCAACTTTTCGGTAGCATGTGACATATTGACTATTCCTCCTCCAACTTAAATGAAGTCATTCTTTGGGGTTCCACACTATTTTGAGTTTTCCTCCTATCTCATCATCTTTTCCTGTCTTACTTTCCTCTGCAGGCTGCCACTCCTCTGCCCAATCTATAAATTTTTGGAGCGCCCATTTTGGGCCAGAATTCTCTTTTCTCCTTATATACATCTTCCTTGTGGAATCTCCTCCAATCTCATAATTTAAAAAAATCGATATGATGATGACTCCCAAATGTGTATTTCCAGCCCTGATTCACATTCAACTACCTTTTCAACAGCTCTGTTTGAATCTTCAATTCAACAGTTTCAAAGGAAAAACCTTAATTTAACACTGCATGAAAGAAACAATGTCTTCCAGTCTTAAGAGTCTTCTCTCAACTTGTACAAGCATATCCTTGATTCTTCTTTTCCTCTCAAATTTAATCTATCAGCAAGTTCTACTGGCTTGCGCTCTAAAACGTATCTTGAACCAATCTGACCAATTCTTACCAACTCATCTGTTCCTCCTAATTCAAGTCATTACCATCTCTTGTTTGGATACAAAACAGCTTCCATTTCCTATTTCCCTTTCTCTTTGGTGACCCTCCCCCTTAGCTGTCCACATAGAAGCCAGAGTGCTAATTAAAAAATGTTTATCAATTCACATGATTCCTCTGTTTAAAAGCAATGATTTCCACTGTATTTGAATAAATTCTAAACCTCATATCATGGCCTCTAAAGCTCTACATGATCTTACATTTCCTTTCCTCTCTGACCCAATTTTATACCCCTCTCTTCTTCATGCACTGTGTTCCAACTTTCTATTCCTCAAACCTACCCAACTTAATTTTCTCAAGGATTCTAAATTTGCTTTTCTCTCTGCCTACAAAAATCTTACTCTAAATCTTCTATAGCTGACTTCTTCACATTATTTAGATCTCAGGTCAAATGCCACCTTCTCATAGAGGTCTTCCCTGACCACCCTTTAAAAGGCACTCTATCACATTATCTTGTTTTATTTCTTCATAGCAATGACCACTATCGAAAATTCAGCATGAACACTGAATGATGAAAAATGCTAACCTGGTTATTTGTGTCTTGATTGTTTTCTGATTTTTCTAGGGCCTAAGTCCATTTATTACCTCTTTTCTTTCTTGCATCTCCTATCTCTTTCTCTTTCCACTGGCTACTTGTATCTATAACTCTCAACTCTCCCTCTATCATTAAAAACAAACAAAAAAACTTTCCTTTGGCTCAGCTAACATGGTCAAATTTATGTTTTCTTCTCTGCCTTACTTCTCAAAAGAAGTAAAACCCACTGCATTTGCTTCCTTACTACCCTCATGATTTTTTTGCTTCTTAGAACATGGGTCATACCTCCTCTTTCCCACCAACTACTTTACTGAATTTAGTCTCCAAAGGGTAACGATGATGTCCTATTAGTCAAAACACAGAGATTTTTTCCACTCTGATTTTCTCCTTTCCACTGAATTTACTTCCTTTTCCCCCTCCACGAGTAACATATACTCATTTTAAATAAAAGCAGAAAATACAACATAAAAATTCTACCTCCTGGAAATAAACCACTATTACCACTTGCTGAGTATATTTCCAGACCTTTTTTAGTGGAAGCATATGAATTAAAAAACAAAATTAAGCCAGAAATAGAATGATAGTATCTATGCTATTTTACATACTTTTTAAAAAACTTAATACATTATTAGATCTTTGTAGATAACAGACATTGGTTCAGTCCTCTTCCATTAGTCCTTAACTAATCTCCATTTTTAGCATAAAAGAGTAACTGAAGAGAACAAGATAGTCTCATTCTATCACACATGCCACTTATTTTGCCAGTCTAAACTTCTACATTCTGTATTTTACTAGTCAGAACTTCTTACCACAGTGGATACAATTCAACTCTAAGTATTTAGAAAAAAAGTAGAAAGAGAAACAAACATTTAAATAGCACTCATGAATCTATCCAACATTTTTCTTACAAGGTAGGTGATAAGAATCTGCTGTTACCTGAGTCAGTTGTCGCAATAAATATGATTCTAGTGTTTAAAGAAGATGTACAGGCCAATCAATTGCTTTGGTGCTCAAACAGAAATTTGAAAATAATACTCTTTTTCAGTTTAGGAGGATAAGCTGGCTACTTTAAACTGATTGAGATGGTATATTGTTTTCCAATGTGGCTCCTAAATATGGCTACATATATTGTACTTATCAAAGAGATTTTCAGGTTTAATTTTGACTGTACTCAGTTTTTTCCTACCAGACTGAGAATCTATCCCAGCTTAAGACTTATTTCTCCTACACTTCCTGAACATACCAGTTCCTTTTAAATCACACTTACGCCAGTGATCCATCAATAATGATGCTGTCTGATTTTATTGTAGGTATATTATAATATCAATTAAAAGATAATGACCACATATGCTCATCTTCTAGCTTCTACTCACCCTATTTGGTATTATACTTTAAAACGGATATGAGTTTGGAACAAGGCTTCAACCAAGGATTAAATTTGACTTCTTCAATTAAAAGCGCTCCAAAGTCTTTTAAAGTATACAAATAAATAATAATCATTACAAATACTTAGAAGATTAGCATATTCCTAATTTCTAATTTATAATAAAAATAAAAGACAAAATTCTTAACATGCCAACAAACAGGTTTGATTAAACAAACATACTCATAATCTGGCTTTTTTGTTATGAATATGTCTTGTGTATCATCTTCCATGTGTTGTAGGTCAACATAGAGGTCTGTAGTTCCACTTGCATTAAACTTTCCTTGAATATTCTGGCTGTACTGTTGAAGACGCTTCCATAAGTCATTATAAAGACGCAATAATTTAGGGTATTCTCCTTCAAATGCCTGTTTCAAAAACATGGAAGCTGCCAAGTGAAACAATAACATGGATTAGATAAATGATAAAACAATAAAATGTAGCAAATAGAAGTTTCCTTTGCATATGAAGATGTTACTACAAACAGCTTATACTATAGGACAAACCAAAGATGTGTTCTAATGATGCCTTTTAAAATAATGCTAGTAACAGTAATTTTCCACCCAGACTATTCACTGCATTTGATATGTGAACGATAAATTTTAAAACTTAATCTAGAAAAAAATAGACAAATTGACAATTATAGTTGAAGATGTCAATTCCTTCTCTCAGTAACTGATAAAACAAACACATAGAAAATCAGTAAGTACACAGAAAACCTAAACAAAACCCAAAATTCACTTAATTGACTTAAAATTTACTTAATTTATATAATACTTCATCCAAAACACCAAAGTACACATTATTTTCAAGTGTACATGGAACATTTACCAAGATTGACAATATTTGATGTCATAGAAGTCTGAATAAATTTAAAAGGTTTCTAGTCATACAAAGCATGTTTTCTAATCAAAATAGTTTTAGATTAAAAATCAGTAACAAAGATATCTAAAAAAAATCCCCAAATATGTGGAACTAAAAAACATGCTTCTAAATAACTGATGTTGGTCATAAAAGAAACCAAAAGGGAAATTAGAAAGTATTTTGAATTGAATGACAATTAAAACACAACATACGAAAATTTGTGGGAAGCCAGTAAAGGAGTACTTGGGGGAAATTTATATAAACACCTATATTTAAAAAGACGAAAGATCTCAAATCAATGACCTCAGCTTCCATCTTAAGCACAAAGAAAAAGAAGAGCAAATAAAACCCAACATAAACAGAGGGAAGAAAATAATAAAGATCCATACAGATAACAATAAAACAGAAAAACAAGAGAAACACTGAAAACAAAAACTGGTTCTTAGAGAAAATGAGTAAAAGTGACAAACTTCTAGTCAGATGGACTAGGAAAAAAGAGAGACAAGAAACAAATTAGCCGTATTAGGAATGAAAGAGGTAACCTCACTACATATTCTGCAGATATTAAGAGGATAGTAAGAGAATTATGAACAACCTTACGCCAATAAATTTGAAAACCTCCATAAAATTTACAAATTCCTTGAAAGACACAAAGTACGAAAGCTCACTCAAGAAGAAATAGATACACCGAATAGCCTTACGTATACTGAATTTTTTAGTTAAAAATCTTCCCACAAAGAAAAAATGCAGGCTCAGGTAACTTCAGTAGTGAATTCTATCAAACAATCTAGGGAAGAAATAATACCAATTCCCAAATCTTTCTATGAGACCAACATTACCCTGATAAAAAACCAAAAACATAATAGGAAAATAAACAAACACAACAATATCCTTCACGAATATGGATGTAAAAATTATAAAGAAAATTTCAGCAAATCTAGTCCAACAATATGTAACAAGAATAATATATCATAACCAAGGGGGTTTATCCCAGGAATTCATGGTTGGTTTAACATTTTAAAATCAATCAATGTGATTCATTATATTAACAAACTGAAAAGAAAAAGCATGTGATCATATCAATAGATGCAAGAAAAGCATTTGAAAAAATCTAAAAATCATTCATAATAAAAACTCTCAGTCTACTAGGAACAGACAGGAACATTTTCAACCTGATAAAAGGTATCTACAAAAAACCCACAGCTATGTGCAACCTGAAAAGGCTTAATGCTTTTGCCCCAAAATTAGAAACAAGACAATGATGTCTGCCGTCACCACTTCTATTTAACATTATCCTAGAGTAGCCAGCCAGTGTAGTAAGACCAAAAACAAACAAAAAGACATTTAACTTGGAAAAACACACGTGATACTACTGTTTTATTCACAGACAACATGATCATCTATGTTGAAAATCTGTTGGAATCTACAAAAAAACCACTAGAATCAATAAATGAATTTAACAAGGTTGCAGGATATAAGATCAATGGGTAAAACTCCATCGTATTTCTATATACTATCAATGAACAATCAGAAACTGAAATTTAAAAAACAATAAAATTTACAATAACATTAAAAATATGAAATACTTAGAGACATATCTGTCAAAATATTTGAAAAATCTGCACACTGAAAACTGTAAAAACAGTGCTGAGATAAATCAAAGAAGACTTAAATGGAGAGAGACAACATATTTATACTCCAGAAGACTCAATATTGTTAAGATATAAATTCTCCCCAAATTAATCTATACATTAAAATCCTAATTAATATCAATGTAGCCTTTTTATGGTAGAAAATTATTCTAAAATTCCTATGAAAATGCAAAGGACCTAGAATAACAAAAATAACTTTGAAAAAGAACAAACTTGAAGAACTAACAGGACCTGATTTCAAGATTTGTAAAATTACAGTAATCAAAACACTGGCATTAAAGACAGATACATAGACGAATGCTGTCAAATAGAAAGTCCAAAAGCAGACCCATGTTTATATAAAAAACCAATTTTTGACCAGCGTGCAAAGGCAATTTAGTGGACAGAGGGCACATTTCAACAAAGGACACTAGAACAATTGGATATTTATATGCAAAAAAATAAACTTCAATTCATACTTTGCACCTTACACAAAAATTAACTCAAAAAGGACTATAGACCCAAATATAAAACCTAAAACTACAAATCTTCTAGAAGAAAACATGAGAGAAAATGTTTCTGTCCTTGGGTTAGGCATGATATGAATCCAAAAGCAAGATTCATAAAAGAATAAATTGATAAACTGGATATTGTCTAAATTAAAAGCATCTGCTCTTCAAAAGACACTGCTTAAAAGAATGAAAAAACAAGGCCCAGAGTGGGAAAATAAATTTCTCACATATCTGATACAGGATTTGTATCTAGAATATATAAAGAACTGTCAAATCTCAATAATAACAAAACAAAATTTTTAAAATGGGAGCTTCATCAAAGAAAGTATACGAATAGAAAATAAGCACATGGGCCGGCCCCGTGGCGTAGCGGTTAAGTGTGCGCGCTCCACTGCTGGTGGCCCGGGTTCGGATCCCGGGTACTCACCGAGGCACCGCTTCTCCAGCCATGCTGAGGCCGCGTCCCACATACAGCAACTAGAAGGATGTGCAACTATGACACACAACTATCTACTGGGGCTTTGGGGGAAAAAATAAATAAATAAAATTATAAAAAAAAAAAAAGAAAGAAAGAAAAGAAAAGAAGCACATGAAAAAATACTCAATATCTTTAGTCATTAGCAAAATGCATATTAAAACCACAATGAGATACAACTATATACCTGTTAGAATGGCTAAAATCAAAAAATCAAAGGTTGGTGAGGATAGAGGAACTAGAATTCTCATATACTGTTGGTGAAATGGTAAAACTGTATAATCACGTTGCAAAAGATTCTGGCATTTCCTTAAAATGTTAAACATATACCTACGACATGATCAAACCATTCCTCTTCTAGATATTTATCTAATAAAAATAAAAGTATATGTCCATATAAAGACTTACATATGAACATTCAAAGCAACTTTATTTCTAATAGCCAAAAATTGGAAACAACCCAAATATCCATCAACAGGTGAATGCATAAACAAACTGTGGTATGTCTGCACAATGGAATACTATCCAGCAATAATAACATACCACTATATATGGATGACTCTAAATATAACCATGCTGCATGAAAGACAAATAACACATAACACACGCTGTATCATTCAATTTGTACAAAACTGTCGGAAATGTAAATACGTAGTAACACAAAGCAGATCAGTGTTTGACTGGGAAGGGCGAGAGGAGATGGCAGGGAGAAGAATTACAAAGGGGTACCAGCAAACTTTTGTGAGTCATAAACATGTTCACTGATCTTTGTTGTCGTGATGGTTTCATGGGTGTGCATATATGTCAAAATTTACCCAATTGTACAACTTAAATACATTCAGTTTATTGTATGCCAATTACACCCTAGTAAAGCTGTCTAAAAAAAGGTTATCTCAGAGAGGACTTATTTGAAATCCCTCCTCCCCGTGATGAAGAAGCAATCCACCATGGCCCTGAGTGTCCCTCTACATGTTCTTGCAGGGTATGCCAATAATACGAGGCCCAGTTGCTCTTTATCTGGCCATTTATCAGGTTCGTATCTGTAGCAAGTAACCTTGAGAGATGAGGTAACTTCTCCCTGCACACACACAGCAGGCTTACTTATTGCTGACTGCAAAAGTGGTAGTAGATCTCTAAGCATAAAGTTCTCACCTGTGATGCAAACTCACAGCATACGTACCATCTACATGGGCCCATAATGTGTCTCCCCATGCGACTTGGAGACACGGGGTACCAACAAACAAATATGCTGATACCCATGCTGCTTGCTGTCCTGTGAGTAACCAAGTCCTTCTGCTCTGACCCAGGAGTCTCATGTCTTCTGACAATATTCAGAAACCTTTGGCAGGCTAGCCTCTTTAGGTAGGGTAAAATCTCAGATCCTTCACAGTTTTTAAACTCCTCTAATCTAAATCATATTCCTTTGGTTATTCTCTCATAACAATCTGTTCTTTGCCTTCTTTGCATTTACCACAACTTTTTTTTTTTTAATTTTTTGTTTATTGCAGTAACATTGGTTTATAACATTGTAAAAATTTCAGGTGTACATCATTGTACTTCTATTTCTGCACAGATTACATCATGTTCACCACCCAAATACTAATTACAACCCATCACCACACACATGTACCAAATTATCCCTTTCACCCTCCTCCCTCCCCCCTTCCCCTCTGGTAACCACCAATCCAATCTCTGTCCCTATGTGTTTGTTTATTGTTGTTATTATCTACTACTTAATGAAGGAAATCATACGGTATTTGACCTTCTCCCTCTGACTTATTTCACTTTGCATTATACCCTCAATGTCCATCCATGTTGTCACAAATGCCTGGATTTCATCGTTTCTTATGGCTGAGTAGTATTCCATTGTGTATATATACCACAGCTTCTTTATCCATTCGTCCCTTGATGGGCACTTAGGTTGCTTCCAAGTCTTGGCTATTGTGAATAACGCTGCAATGAACACAGGGGTGCATGTACCTTTGCAAATTGGTGTTTTCAAGTTCTTTGGATAAATACCCAACAGTGGAATAGCTGGATCATATGGTAGTTCTATCCTTGATTTTTTGAGGAATCTCCATACTGTTTTCCATAGTGGCTGCACCAGTTTGCACTCCCACCAGCAGTGTATGAGAGTTCCCGTCTCTCCACATCCTCTCCAACACATGTTGTTTCCTGTCTTGTTAATTATAGCCATTCTGACGGGCATGAGGTGATATCTCACTGTAGTTTTGATTTGCATTTCCCTGATAGTTAGTGATTTTGAACATGTTTTCATGTGTCTGTTGGCCATCTGATATCTTCTTTGGAGAAATGTCTGTTCAGGTCTTTTGCCCATTTTTTAATTGGGTTGGTAGTTTTTTTGTTGTTGAGATGCATGAGTTCTTTATATATTTTGGAGATTAAGCCCTTATCAGATGTACGGTTTGCAAATATCTTCTCCCAATTGTTAGGTTGTCTTTTTGTTTTGTTGATGGTTTCCTTTGCTGTGCAGAAGCTTTTTAGTTTGATGTAGTCCCATTTGTTTCTTTTTTCTATTGTTTCTCTTGCCCGGTCAGACATGGTGTTTGAAAAGATGTTGCTAAGACCGATGTCAAAGAGCGTACTGCCTATGTTTTCTTCTAGAAGTTTCATAGTTTCAGGTCTTACATTCAAGTCTTTAATCCATTTTGAGTTAATTTTTGTGTATGGTGTAAGGTAAGGGTCCACCTTCCTTTTTTTGCATGTGGCTATCCAGTTTTCCCAACATCATTTGTTGAAGAGACTTTCTTTTCCCCATTGTATGTTCTTGGCTCCTTTGTCAAAGATTAGCTGTCCATAGATGTGTGGGTTTATTTCTGGGCTTTCGATTCTATTCCATTGATCTGTGTGTCTGTTTTTGTGCCAGTACCATGCTGTTTTGGTTACTATAGCTTTGTAGTGTATTTTGAAATCAGGGAGTGTGATACCTCCAGCTTTGTTCTTTTTTCTCAGGATTCCTTTAGCTATTGGGGGTCTTTTGTTGTTCCATATAAATTTTAGGATTCTTTGTTCTATTTCTGTGAAAAATGTTGTTGGAACTTTGATAGGGATTGCATTGAATCTATAGATGGTTTTAGGAAGTATGGACATCTTAACTATGTTAATTCTTCCAATCCAAGAGCACGGAATATCTTTCCATTTCTTTGTGTCTTCTTCAATTTCTTTCAGAAATGTTTTATAGTTTTCGGTGTACAGATCTTTCACCTCTTTGGTTAAGTATTCCTAGGTATTTTATTCTTTTTGTTGCAATTGTAAATGGGATTGTATTCTTAATTTCTCTTTCTGCTACTTCGTTGTTAGTGTACAGAAATGCAACTGATTTTTGTATGTTGATTTTGTATCCTGCAACTTGACCATATTTGTTTATTATTTCTAAAAGTTTTCTGGTGGATTCTTTAGGGTTTTCTATATATAAAATCATGTCATCTGCAAATAGTGACAGTTTCACTTCTTCCTTTCCAATTTGGATCCCTTTTATTTCTTTCTCTTGCCTGATTGCTCTGGCTAGGACTTCCAATACTATGTTAAATAGGAGTGGTGACAGTGGGCATCCTTGTCTGGTTCCTGTTCTTAGAGGGATAGCTTTCAGTTTTTCACCATTGAGGACGATATTAGCTGTGGGTTTCTCATATATGGTCTTTATTATGTTGAGGTACTTTCCTTCTATACCCATTTTATTCAGAGTTTTTATCGTAAATGGATGCTGTATCTTGTCAAATGCTTTCTCTGCATCTATTGAGATGATCATGTGACTTTTGTTCTTCATTTTATTAATGTGGTGTATTACGTTGATTGATTTGCGAATGTTAAACCATCTCTGCATACCTGGAATAAATCCCACTTGATCATGGTGTATAATCTTTTTAACGTATTGCTGTATGCGATTTGCTAGTATTTTGTTGAGGATTTTTGCGTCGATGTTCATCAGTGATATTGGCCTGTAATTTTCTTTTTTTGTGTTGTCCTTGTCTGGTTTTGCTATCAGGGTAACGTCAGCTTCGTAGAATGAGTTAGGGAGCTTCCCCTCCTCCTCAATTTTTTGGAAGAGTTTGAGAAGGATAGGTATTAAGTCTTCTTTGAAGGTTTGGTAGAATTCCCCAGGGAAGCCGTCTGGTCCTGGACTTTTCTTTTTGGGGAGGTTTTTGATTACACTGTTTCGATCTCCTTACTGGTGATTGGTCTATTCAAATTCTCTACTTCTTCTTGATCCAGTTTTGGAAGGTTGTATGATTGTAAGAATTTATCCATTTCTTCCAGATTGTCGAATTGGTTGGCATATAGCTTTTCATAGTATTCTCTTATAATCTTTTGTATTTCTGAGGTGTCTGTTGTAACCTCTCCTCTTTCATTTCTGATTTTACTTATTTGTGCCTTCTCTCTTTTTTTCTTGGTGAGTCTAGCTAAAGGTTTGGCAATTTTGTTGATCTTTTCAAAGAACCAGCTCTTGGTTTTATTAATTTTTTCTATTGTTTTTTTGGTCTCTATTTCATTTATTTCTGCTCTGATTTTTATTATTTCCCTTTTTCTACTGATTTTGGGCTTTGTTTGTTCTTCTTTTTCCAGTTCCTTTAGGTGCATTGTTAGATTGTTTATTTGAGATTTTTCTTGTTTGTTGAGATAGGCCTGTATCGCTATAAACTTCCCTCTTAGAACCGCTTTTGCTGTATCCCATAAATTCTGGCATGTCGTATTTTCATTTGTCTCCAGGTATTTTTTGATTTCTTCTTTGATTTCTTCGTTAACCCAGTCGTTGTTCAGTAGCATTTTGTTTAATCTCCACATATTTGTGGCTTTTCTGATTTTCTTCCTATAGTTGATTTCTAGTTTCATACCGTTGTGGTCAGAAAAGATGCTTGGTATTATTTCAATCTTCTAAAATTTATGGAGACTCGTTTTGTGGCCTAATATGTGATCAATCCTGGAGAATGTTCCATGTGCATTTGAAAAGAACGTGTATTCTTCGGGTTTTGGATGGAATGCTCTGTATAAATCTACTAGGTTCATCTGTTCTAGTGTGTTGTTTAAGGCCAATGTTTCCTTATTGATCTTCTGTTTGGATGATCTATCCGTTGGTGTAAGTGGAGTGTTAAAGTCCCCTACTATTATTGTGTTACTGTCTATTTCTGTTTTTATGTCTGTTAATTACCACAACTTCTAATTACATTTGTTTAAAGTATGTTTCCCCCACTTGACTGTAAACTCCATGAGGACGAGGACAATGCTTGTTTTCTTCAATGCATATTTGGTACTTAGCACAGTGCCTGGAATACTAGAAATTAAGTAAATATTTCTTAATGATAGAATGAATTAAGTTTTATTTTTTACTGGACAGTACGTTCACTTTCATAAAAATCTTATCTATATAGAACAAATCATTGTTGAGGGTTTCAGATAGCCAAACTTTGACTATATTATCTCAGTAAATGTGATTAATTGTATGTTACTTAAGTCAAATATATTTAAAGCTTACGAATAAGTATTGTATGTTTAAATCTTGAAGCTAAATTCTCCTTTCCTTTCCTGTATATGTGGTTAAAAAGTATATAATATAGTGGTTTTGGAAAATATTTTGTTTCATAACTGTATTAGACATCTAGCGCTACATAATAAATTGCCACAAATGTAGCCACACATGTATAAAGTGTTCATATTAACTACCTATAAACTTGATTATAATCAATTATTTACTTGATAAATATTTGTAGAACACATATGTACATTTTCATAATCTAACATATCATTTATAGATAGAAAATGACAGGTTATTAATTCCCAGTTATTTGGTAATTTATTATTCAGATTATCCCCTTGTGCAAGCTATTGTTCTCTTTTACTAGTGATTCCAACACAGGCACACATGGAAATGAAATTCACATTAACCAATTTAATTACTATTAAAATAACACTTTATAATTTACAAAAAATTTTATGTCCATTTTCTTACCAGGTAATAGCTCTGGGAAAAAAAAATCTCTGATTAAGAATGTCTGTCCTTGGGCCGGCCCCGTGGCTTAGCGGTTAAGTGCGTGTGCTTCGCTACTGGCAGCCCGGGTTCGGATCCCAGGCGCACACCAACGCACCGCTTCTGTCCCACATACAGCAACTAGAAGGATGTGCAACTATGACATACAACTATCTACTGGGGCTTGGAGGGGCGCGGAATGGAGGAGGATTGGCAATAGATGTTAGCTCCGAGCCAGTCTTCCTCAGCAAAAAGAGGAGGATTAGCATGGATGTTAGCTCAGGGCTGATCTTCCTCACACACACACACAAAAAAAAACCTCTGTAGATTCAAAAATGTGTAGGCTTACACCTATCCCAAACTTTGAACTAATTCATGTAGAGATGAAAGGACAGAAATAGTCTATGTGCCCCTTTCCTCTCTTCCCATCTTTATTCTAGTACCTTGTTTTACCTTCTTCATAACAATGAATATAAGAAATTATTTATTAGTTTGTGTTGGCTGTCTATCTTTCTCCTTTAGAATGCAAGTTTAATGAGAGCAGGGACATTATTTGACTTGTCTCTGTACTTCCTTTCCCTAGAATAACACCAGGCATTGAATTACTGAATGAACAAATGAACTGAAAAAAGAATGAAGAGGAGTCTAGGTTCAGAATTAAATAATTTCCCCAGATTCTAAAAGCCTAGTCTTAATTGCCTCGCTACTCCCAGATCCCCCGGTCCAAGGCTTCAGAGGACAATGCTAATACTTGCTTTACCCCAGAGCTGCAGCACTCATAGCTCTTGCTTTAGTCTTGAGTAGTTGTGCTAAATCTCAGCCT
Source organism: Diceros bicornis minor (assembly GCF_020826845.1). Lineage (NCBI taxonomy): Eukaryota > Metazoa > Chordata > Mammalia > Perissodactyla > Rhinocerotidae > Diceros > Diceros bicornis. The sequence continues at coordinate 11,159,048 of NC_080742.1, read as the reverse complement.
GTATGTATGCTTCTGCTACTGCATCTCTCTGTGGAAAGACTGAATACTTCATCTCTAGGCCACTGACTGGGGTCCTGGTCAAGCATGGGCAGAGCTCCTTAAAACTCCCAGCAACCTTCAGACAACCAAATACCAGGCAGTATGAAATCTACATGGAAGGATTTAATCATTATTCATTCAATAAATATTTGCTGATCGTTTACTATATGACAAGTATTACTGTAAATGTTGCATATGCAGTAGTGAACAAAACAAGCAAAGTTCCTACCCAGAAGGAGCCTATACTCTAGCAAAGGAGAAGGACAATAAATGAATCAGTGTGTAACATAATGTTAGGCAATGTTAAGTGCTTTGAAGAAAAATAAAGCAAAGTTAGAGAACAGATAGTGACAGGGAGTGGTATTTTATATATTGCAGACAGGGAGAGCCTCTGAGTGAAGCAAGGATATGACTCAGCTGGATATCTGGGGAAAGAGTGATTCAGATGGAAGAAAGAGCAAATGCAAAGGACTTGAGGTAGATTATCCCAGCATAGGCTGCTGCTCTTATTTTGACAACCTGCCACCCTCTTTAAACACCTTGGCCTGAGAGAGTCAGCCTCCATAGCTAGGTTGGATCCCTCCTTTGAAAGTACTTTGCTACCCATTTCTAGTTCATTCCTTTCCTAACTGGCTCAGTTCCCAATAAACTATCAGGCCTTGCACCTAAATCACCTGACACTATGAAAGGAAAAGAGGTAAATAATATACTGATTTTGTATGTCTTGGAAAATATTTCTGTTTCATAATTGTATCAGGTATCTAGTGCTACATAATAAATTGCCACAAATGTAGCTGCTTATTTTAAAAATATACATTTATTATCTCATAGTTTCTGTGGGTTAGGCATGCTGGGTCCTCTGCTTCAGGGTCTCTCACAAGGCTATAATCAAGCTGTCAGCTATGGCTGGAGTCTCATCTGAAGGATCGGCTGAGGAAAGATCTGATTCCAAGCTCATGTGCTTGTTGCCAGGATTCAGTTCCTTGCGGGCTACTGGACTGAGGGCCTCAGCTCCTAGCTTGCTGTTAGCTGGAGGTCAGTCTTAGTTCCTTATCAAGTGGATCTCCAACATGCCTGCTTATTTGATAAAAAGCTTGCAAGCCAAGAAGGCAATAGAGAGAGCCTGCTAACAAGATGGAAATTATATTCTTATGTAACCTAACCACAGAAAGGACATCCCCTTTGTATGTCTTATAGATTAGAAACAAGTTCTACCTGTACTCAGGAGAAGAGAGTACACAAGGGTGTAAATAACAGGAGGCAGGGATCATGGGAGCCATCTTAGAATCTGCCTGCCACTATAAAATAAACCATATTTCACTTATATCAACACAAATGATATAAAAGTCAAACGTTGAGGGCCATACAGCAGTCTTGCAAACACCTACTTTTCAAATACTGACATATCATGGACTATATAACTCCTTCCTAATATAAAACAAAATCAGTTTTTATAAAAAATATATTGCTTAAAGTATTAAAAGTTATATTATACATAACTGTTTAAAGTAATATTGAAAAAAAATAACCCAAATACACTATAGAAATAGTTCAGAAGTAAAATGAAGTACCAAAATAGAATTCAGCTAAGTCAATTGCCCCATGTTAATGAGTTTTTCCATTACCCTTTCTACTTTAGCCACTGAAGTGGGCAACAACCTTTCCTTCTAAGTTCCAGCAATTTATGGTCCCAAACATATATTAAAAGCAAATAAATGTTTAGATGAACTAAAATAAATTGTAAATGCATTTTACTGAGGATTAACAAGCCTTTTGATTTAAATTTTTAAATTATAATTTAATAAAGCTAAAATCAGAATAGAAAACAGACCTTTTTAAAACTCAGAGAAACACCAATTAAAATTAGCAGATATTAAAATGCAAGCTTTGAATGGGAAATCTGATGAAAGCCTAAAACATTAAGTTTTGAGTGGAGAATCTGAAAAAAAAAACGAACATATAAAGATTATCCTCTTGCACAAACTATATATATATAGAATTAGAATGGAATAAATGTCTGGAAATATCTGGCTATGATGCCTAGGAGGTTTCTTAGTTGTTTTTTCTTCATAATAGCAGCAACACAAAGTTAAACCAATACCAACTGAGTATGCATTCTATACGACAATTTTCCCTTTTAGCAGGAATATAAAGCATACACATTTTCCTCCAACTCTCTAATTAGCTAACCCTGAATCCAAACGATATAAAGATGACCACCTTCCCTACCTCACAGAAAAATAAAGGTCACCCTTTATTTTTCCCTTCAACTTCTTACCCTCTATTCCTTTATAAATATTTCTAGTCTCCAACTTTCTTCATAGGAACAAGTGTCCATTCTACACAAGACCAATTCTGCAACTTCTGGACTTGATCCCATCCCATCTCATCTCCTTTCCTCCGAGACTATTACTCTCTTTTGTATTTTTAGCTTCCCATCAATAAAAAAAAATGCTTAAACATGCTCTTATAGTATAAAAAACCAACAATACAAATTACATGACAACATGCCCCACCTTGACCCTATGACTGTTCACTTGTAGACACTGGCGTGTCACTCTGTGTAATAACGGTCTACACACATTTCCTTGCCTCTTCCAAACTCCAATCAGACTTCCAACTGCCACAATGCCACTGAACTATTTTGGTAAAAGTTACACTATCATTCTGACTGCCAAGAACAGTGGGTGCTTTCATGATCGCCTCTCACTTGATCTCTGTTGATCACTCTCTGCTTTGAGAAACTCTCCATGACCCCATTCTCTCCTGGGTTTTCTACTTTTCTGATTTGTTTTTCTTATTCTTCTTTGCTGCCTTCTTTCCTCTGCCTTAATTATTTTCCTTGACATTGAAAAAAACTATTACAGATCTCAAACATGTAAAAAAGTGCTTTAGCACTTACCAACTCAATCTTGTTTATCTATATCCCTAGCCAACTCTTCTCCACTACTACCAGTTATTCTGGAGCAAATCGCAAACATCATATCATTTCATCCATAAATATTTCAGCACGTATTTCCAATAGTAAAGACTATTTAAAAAAATAACCAGTTCTCTTATCACAATTTACAAAATTGACAAGCAGTGATCACATTTGCCTGATTGACTTGTGATTTTTTAATGGTTTTTTTGATTTAGGACCCATAAATAATCCATATATTACAATTAGTTGATATATCATCAAGTCCTCTCTTTCTTTTTATTTCTTTTAATTACTTGTTCAAGTAACTGGGTCATATATCCTACAGAGTTTCCCACATTCTAAATTTTGTTGGTTGCGTCCTCTGATGCCTGTATTTCCTGTAAATTACCAGTTGGATCTAAAACAGTGCATTTCAACCTTGGGGAGCTTTAAAACATCCTGATGTTTAGGTCTGACCCTCAGAGACCTTAACATAACTGCAGCCTACGCTTTGGGATTTTAAAACCTTCCCCATGTGATTCTAATGTGCAACCCAGTTGAAAAGCACTACGACAGAGAAGAGGTTTGATCAGATTCCAGGTTTTATAATTTCTGACAAGACGGCACATGTAGTGTCTGAATTTGTGTACTGTTTGCCTTTTTTACGATATTAGCAGTCATTAATAATCATTGCCTATATCCACTAAGAGATTCCGAAACGAAGATATTTTAACATTCTTTGTGCATTTATCACAAGTGATAGTTTTATAAATAGAAACTTCTACCATCAATTATTTGGTTTCTTTGAGATACCATCTGTATAGGAAAGGCAAGAAAAATATTTTATTTTTCCCTTTATTTACCACTTTTCAAAGTAAAGAGTAGGTTCTGTAGTATCATCAAGTATAACAAATAAGAATTTCTTTATTTCTATCATTATGAACTCACAGATTTAGACCTATTTGATGGGTTTCAATCCCTTGTGACTGTTATCCTTACTGATGCTAAACTTATTCCATCTTTGGTAGATATCTATTCAAAGTACTTTTCAAATTCAAGTCCACACAATACTCTGAGAATAACAATAACAATACTACCATCAATAACATGATTATTGAAAAGTTTTCACGGGTGTTTTGGGAAGTTTTTGTTGTCCTTTAAGTATATACCAGTATAGCTACAAAAACAAATTACTGTGCTTAAAAGTAAAGTAGTTAAATGAGTAAAGTAAAAAGTCAAATGAAAAGGCTCCTCTCTGTGTGGTTATATCACCAATTGGACACATATTTGCATTAAGATTTTCCATTTTATTTTTGATTTTTAGTAATTTCTTCTTTCATTTTAATTTTGTTTTATAACTATATAAAGTAGTTATACGCCTTCAAAGTTAAATCTACACAACAAAGTATATTCAAAGAAGTCTAGCTTTTACGCCTGGTCTTTCCAATGTATTCTTAATACACCCCTCTCCCCCACCATTGGTAACGATTTTCTGAATTTTATGGTTTATTCTTCCATTTATTAAAAATATAAGCAAAAACATATATTTATTTATACTACTCCCTTTCCTAGGTAAACAATAGCACACTGTACACATATTTCTCTACTCTTTTTTTTTTGAGGAAGATCAGCCCTGAGCTAACATCCATGTCAATCCTCCTCTTTTTGCTGAGGAAGACTGGCCCCGGGCTAACATCTGTGCCCATCTTCTTCTACTTTATATGGGACGCTGGCACAGCATGGCTTGACAAGCAGTGCGTCTGTGCGCGCCGGTATCTGAACCCGGGCCGCTGGCAGCGGAGTGCGCACACTTAACCGCTACGCCACGGGGCCAGACCCCTCTCCAAACTTAACAATGTATCTTGGAGATTGCTCCATAGTAGAATATAAAGATATTCCTCATTCCTCTTTATTTTCTTTCTCATTCCTTTTTATAGCTGCTTGGCATTCCATTCTACGGATGCACCATAGTTTAATCCCCTAATGATGAACATCTGGGCTGTTTCCAGTTTTTTTCTATTCCAAATAATGCAACGAATAGCCTTCTGAATATCTCTCTTCATATTTCTGCTAGTGCATCTATGGAATAGATCCTTAGAAGTAGAACTGCTAAGTAAAAAAAGTAAATGAGTATATAATTTTAATTTTGTTAGACACTCACAAACTCCCCTCCATAAGGTTCATACGCTAATTAACAATGTGTGAGAATGACTGTTTCTTCACAGACTTGCCAATAGAGTGTGTTATTAAACTTTTTTGATTTTTTGCTAATTTGATAGATGAGAAATGTTGTCTCTGTGTACTTTTATTTTGCATTTCTCTTTTATGGGTGACACTGAGTATCTTTTCCAAATACTTAAGAGATACCTACATTTTTTTCTTTAAGGTTGTTGGTCATTTTCTTCTCATTTTAGAAGCTTTTTCTATTTTTCTATTATATATTTTATATTAGGGATACTAAACTTATTTTCTTTGATGTAAGTTACAAATGTTTTTCTAGCTTGTCATTTGTCTTTTTATTTTGCTTAAGGTTTTTTTTGCCATGTAAAAATTTTAATATAATCAAATTATCAATCTTTTCATCATTGCTTCTGGATGTTCATCAGTTAGAGAAGTTTTCCCTATTTCTAGCTCAGTCACTTGTGTTTTCTTCTAGCATTTGAATGGGTTCATATTTCATCCTTAATTCTTTGATTCATTTGGAATTTACCTTGATATGTGACGTAAACTGGGGATTTTTTTCTCTGAAGTCCTTTTATCTCACTCTCCTCTTCAACTCTGACCACTTTATCCATTCCCATAACTACCAGATCACATTTATTCATTCAACAAGTCTTCATGGAGGATTTAATTAAATCCTTAGCCTCATGTTGCTTTCTTCTTTTACCTCAATGAAAATTGCTTCATATTTTATAACTGATGATATAAAATGCTCATGGCAAAGAATCAAATAAAGGTATAAGGAAAAAAGTAAAAATTATTTGATATCCTATTATCCTATGATAATCATCCTAACATTTTTGCACTATCCTTTCATGTCTCTGTTGATCATGTACATATACTGTTGTTTGCTTTCTAAAAGGACTTCATATTAGGGTCTCAATTACCTTATAAGTGCTCCCTGTTTTGTTTTTTTTGTGTGTGTGTGTGAGGAAGATCAGCCCTGAGCTAACATCCATGCTAATCCTCCTCTTTTTGCTGAGGAAGACCGGCTCGGAGCTAACATCTATTGCCAATCCTCCTCCTTTTTTCTTTTTTTCCCCAAAGCCCCAGTAGATAGTTGTATGTCATAGTTGCACATCCTTCTAGTTGCTGTATGTGGGACGCGGCCTCAGCATGGCAGGAGAAGCGGTGCGTCGGTGCGCGCCCGGGATCCAAACCCGGGCCGCCACTACAGGAGCGCGCGCACTTAACCGCTAAGCCACAGGGCCGGCCCAGTGCTTACTGTTTTTTTAATGAGTATTTTTACAGTTTGTTTTCTCCTCACATTTCCTAATTCTTAAAGCCTTTAAATATTAATTTGACACTTTAAGGATCCATTTCAACAGAATGTCTTTTATGTATTGAGCACATGCTATGCGATAAGAAATAACATGGAACAGGTGTACACAGAGAAGCTTTTTCTAGAGCCTAGTAGAAGATACTACAGACAAGAAAGGAGGTGAGCCATTATAATGCAGTAGGATAAGTACTAAAAGTGGGGACATATAAGAGTTTTATGGGATCAGATAAATGATTCATACCTACATTTGAGTGTGTGTATGGGGAAGTAGGTGTCAAGGAGCACTCCATTTCTAAACTGAGGTTGGAAGGATGAGTGTGAGTATCCAGATGCAGGGGAGGATACATACGTGTGTTTCACGTATTTGTAAATACTGAGAAGAAAGAGGATGATTCATTCAAGAACTTAAAGCTCAAGTACAGAGAGACTAAATTAGAAAGGAAAAAAATGAGTGCTGGAGAGACAGGAAAGGATCAGAAAAGTCATGTTTGGACTCTATCCTGAGAGTAGTGAGGGAAGTAGAGTGGAGGCAGACCGGTGCGCCCATTGTAACAAGTAAAGAAGCAAATTATGTTTTTAAAAATTCAAGCTTGGCCTACGCAGAGAACCTCTGCTGGAGAAGAGAGAAACCAGCATAGCTTTCAGTGGTTCATGGGATTGGAGTGCAAATTTTAAAAATGTCAAACCAGGTGTCCCAAAGAAGATTTACTTAGTTATGGAGTTGCAAGGGAAGCTTGGGAACTAGGTCTAAAGTTTCAAAGAGCAGAAGTAAAATATCTTTTATATTTGTGGAAACCTATCTTAGCAAACAAAGATACGTTTGTGTGGGGAGAGAACAGGCCACACACATAGGCAGGTCTTCCTTCCCATAAGGACATTCACCAGATTCTGAGGTTTCATGAGGTGGGAGGCTAAAGAGCTTGTCTGGAAACCTCTAGAGAGCAGAGCTAGATCAATCTCAATATTTCAGGGCTAAGGAGACAACCTCCAACTTCTCAATTAAATGTCTGGGAGAAGCAAGCCCACGAAAAGGGGAGAACAGAGACAGACTGAGTCTTATTAAAATGGAAACTACCCCAATCCTAGAGTGCACTGAAATGATCAGCCTACATATGTACAACTGGAGTGCCAAAGGGAGATAAAAGAATCCAACAAAATACTTCAGAATATGGAAACGAAATCCTATGAATCAATAAGACAGTTCTATAGAAAATGAACAGACACTTGGTAAAAGAGCATATCTAAATGGCCAAAAAACATATGGAAAAATTAATAATATCATTAATCACAATGGAAATAAAAATTAAATGCACAATGTGATTCAACTAAACATCTACTAGAATAGCTAAAACAAAAAACACAGAAAATACCAAGTGTCAACAGAGATGTGGAAAAACCAGAACTCACATATACTGCCAAAGGGAGTTTAAATTGATACAACACTGGAAAACTCTTTGGCAGTATCTACTAAAGCTGAATATATGCATACTCTATCACCTACTATATCAGTTTACTACAGCTGCTGCAACAAATTACCACAAACTTGGTGGCTTAAAACAACATAAATGTATTATCTTGCAGTTCTGGAGGTCACTAAGCCGAAATCAAGGTGTCAGCAGAGCTGTGTTCCTTCTGAAGGTTCCAGGGGAGTTTTTCCTTGACTTTTCCACCTGACTAGATTCCTTGGCTTGTGGTCCACTTCCAGCAATTGTATCACTCTGACTTATGTTTCTACAATCACCTCTCCTCCTCTGACTCTCCTGCCTCCCTCTCACCATTCTAAGGACTTTTTTGACTAGCTGGGCCCACTCTGATCATCCAGGATGATCTCTCCATCTCAAGATCCTTAAACTACATCTGCAAAATCTTTTTTGCCATGTAAAGTAACACATGAAAATCTCTGGGAGGGTTATTATTCTGCCTACCACATCTACCTATATTTCCTTTCCCAGGTTTATTTCCAATAAAAAAGGACACAATAATCATAGTAGTATTATTTAAAATAGTTCAAAATGGGAAACCACTCAAATGCCTATCAATAATATGGTGGATAAATATATCATGGTATATTCACAGAATGGAATACTTTATAACATTGAGAATGACCTACAAATGCTTTCAACAATATGGAGGACTCTTAGAAACATGCTGAACAAGAGACGTCACACAGCAAACCCCAAGAGTACAAATTGGATAACTTCACCTGTAAAAAATAAAATAATAATTTTAAAAAAATCTGTGCCATTAGAAATTAGTGTGTGCTCTTGTTAGGAGAAGGACAGGCAGACACTAGAAGAGGCCTCACAGCAGCTTCTGGGGTCAGGTAATATTCTGTTTCTTAATTTTGATGCTGTTCTTGATCTTGGTTACATAGCTGTATTGAGATTTGAAAAATTCATTTAGGTTTCTGATTATGATATTCCTACTTTTTCTTTATGAGTATTGTACTTGAATGATTTTTTAAAAAGAGTAATGGGAAGTCAATGAAAGATTTCTTAATATTCTTTTATTTATTTATATTTACCTTTTCCAGTTTTAATGAGACATAATTGATTTACAACATAAATTAGTCCAAGGTGTACAACGTAATGATTTCATATATGTATATCAATGAAAGATTTTTATCAGAAAATTACATGATCAAATTTGTCCTGCCAAAGAAAGTCTCCAAAAACTTCCTTGATGGCTGGACTTACTTTCCTCCAGGTTATGTCAACTTTTAGTTTTAAAAGACTAAAATTTTTAGACTTAAAAAACTGCTCTCAAGATTTCAAAAGCAGCTATTCCTCTTTTTTCAGCAAGCGGCAAGCTTTCTTCTTTACATGTTGCAAGGTGCTTATGATGGTCCTTTATAAGCTCATTAGAACTCTGCAGTGAAAGAATGCTTCAACTGCAGGGATCCAAATTCTAAAAGGTACTTGAAACAGAAGTATGAGATCTATCTCCTAAATATATATATTTAAGTACATTAACTTTTAAGAAATGTATCACAATAAGATCTCATTTAACTTGCACACGATTCTAACATTTTTAAAAAATCTACATTAAAGAAAGTACTCGTAATTGTATAGCTTGTTTATTACCCTATTTCTGAGGAAGATTGGACTCCTGATTTATTATATTTTTAAAACGTAAAGATGAGTTTTAGCATATATTTCAAGTCTTTTTTTTTTCTATTTATTTTTAATTTTTTGTTTATTCCAGTAACATTGGTTTATAACATTGTATAAATTTCTGGTGTACATCATGATACTTCTGTTTCTGCATAGATTACATCATGTTCACCACCCAAATACTAATTACAACCCATCACCACACACATGTGCCGAATTATCCCTTTTGACCTCCTCCCTGCCCCCTTCCCCTCTGGTAACCACCAATCCAATCTCTGTCTCTATGTGTTTGTTTGTTGTTGTTATTATCTACTACTTAATGAGGGAGATCATACGGTATTTGACCTTCTCCCTCTGACTTATTTCACTTTGCATAATACCCTCAATGTCCATCCATGTTGTCACAAATGGCTGGCTTTCATCGTTCTTATGGCTGAGTACTATTCCATTGTGTATATATACCACATCTTTATCCATTCGTCCCTTAATGGACACTTAGGTTGCTTCCAAGTCTTGGCTATTGTGAATAACCCTGCAATGAACACAGAGGTGCAGGTATCTTTACGCATTGGTGGTCTGAAGTTCTTTGGATAAATACCCAGCAGTGGAATACCGGGATCACATGGTAGTTCGATCCTTAACTTTTTGAGGAATCTCCATACTATTTTCCATAGTGGCTGCACCAGTTTGCACTCCCACCAGCAGTGTATGACAGTTCTCTTCTCTCCACATCCTCTCCAACACATATTCTTTCCTGTCTTGTCAATTATAGCCATTCTGATAGCCATGAGGTGATATCTCACTGTAGTTTTGATTTGCATTTCCCTGATAGTTAATGATGTTGAACATCTTTTCATGTGCCTGTTGGCCATCTGTATATCTTCTTTGGAGAAATGTCTGTTTATGTCTTTTGCCCATTTTTTCATTGGGTCGTTAGTTTTTTTGTTGTTGAAATGCATGAGTTCTTTACATATTTTGGAGATTAACCCCATATCAGATGTATGGTTTGCAAATATCTTCTCCCAATTGTCAGGTTGTCTTTTCGTTTTGTTGATGGCTTCCCTTGCTGTGCAGAAGCTTTTTAGTTTGATGTAGTCCCATTTGTTTATTTACTTTATTGTTTCTCTTGCCTGGTCAGACATGGTGCTTGAAAATATGTTGCTAAGACCGATGTCGAAGAGCGTACTGCCTATGTTTTCTTCTAGAAGTTTCATGGTTTTAGGTCTTACATTCAAGTCTTTAATCCATTTTGAGTTAATTTTTGTGTATGGTGTAAGGTAGGGGTCTACTTTCATTTTTTTGCATGTGGCTATCCAGTTTTCCCAACACCATTTGTTGAAGAGACTTTCTTTTCTCCATTGTATATGTTTTTTTTTTTAAATAATTTTATTTATTTATTTTTTCCCCCAAAGCCCCAGTAGATAGTTGTATGTCATAGCTGCACATCCTTCTAGTGGCTGTATGTGGGACGCGGCCTCAGCATGGCCAGAGAAGCCGTGCGTCGGTGCGCACCCGGGATCCGAACCTGGGCCAACAGCAGCAGAGCGCGTGCACCTAACCGCTAAGCCACTGGGCCGGCCCTCTCCATTGTATGTTCTTGGCTCCTCTGTCAAAGATTAGCTGTCCATAGATGTGTGGGTTTATTTCTGGGCTTTCCATTCTATTCCACTGATCTGTGTGACTGTTTTTGTGCCAGTACCATGCTGTTTTGGTTACTATAGCTTTGTAGTATATTTTGAAATCAGAGAGTGTGATACCTCCAGCTTTGTTCTTTTTCCTCAGGATTCCTTTACTTATTCGGGGTCTTTTGTTGTTCCATATAAATTTTAGGATTCTTTGTTCTATTTCTGTGAAAAATGTTGTTGGAACTTTGATAGGGATTGCATTGAATCTATAGATGGCTTTAGGAAGTATGGACATCTTAACTATGTTAATTCTTCCAATCCAAGAGCACGGAATATCTTTCCATTTCTTTGTGTCTTCTTCAATTTCTTTCAGAAATGTTTTATAGTTTTCGGTGTACAGATCTTTCACCTCTTTGGTTAAGTTTATTCCTAGGTATTTTATTCTTTTTTTGCAATTGTAAATGGGATTGTATTCTTAATTTCTCTTTCTGCTACTTCATTATTAGTGTATAGAAATGCAACTGATTTCTGTATGCTGTTTTTGTATCCTGCAACTTTACCATATTCGTTTATTACTTCTCAAAGTTTTTTGGTGGATTCTTTAGGGTTTTCTACACATAAAACCATGTCATCTGCAAATAGTGACAGTTTCACTTCTTCCTTTCCAATTTGGATCCCTTTTATTTCTTTCTCTTGCCTGATTGCTCTGGCTAGGCCTTCCAGTACTATGTTAAATAGGAGTGGGGATCCTCATCTGGTTCCTGTTTTTAGAGGGATAGCTTTCAGTTTTTCACCATTGAGGATGATATTAGCTGTGGGTTTGTCACATATGGCCTTTATTATGTTGAGGTACTTTCCTTCAACACCCATTTTCTTCAGAGTTTTTATCATAAATGGATGCTGTATCTTTTCAAATGCTTTCTCTGCATCTATTGAGACGATCATGTGATTTTTATTCTTCTTCTTGTTAATGTGGTGTATTATGTTGATTTGCGAATGTTGATCCATCCCTGCATACCTGGAATAAATCCCACTTGATCATGGTGTATAATCTTTTTAATGTATTGTTGTATGCGATTTGCTAGTATTTTGTTGAGGATTTTTGCGTCGATGTTCATCAGTGATATTGGCCTGTAATTTTCTTTTTTTGTGTTGTCCTTGTCTGGTTTTGGTATCAGGGTAATGTCAGCTTCGTAGAATGAGTTAGGGAGCTTCCCCCCCCTCCCCAATTTTTTGGAAGAGTTTGAGAAGGAAGGTATTAAGTCTTCTTTGAACGTTTAGCAGAATTCACCAAGGAAGCCGTGTGGTCCTGGATTTTTACTTTTGGGGAGGTTTGTGACTACTGTTTCGATCTCCTTACAGGTGATTGCTGTATTCAAATTCTCTTCTTCTTCTTGATCCAGTTTTGGAAGGTTGTACGATTCTAAGAATTTATCCATTTCTTCCAGATTGTCAAATTGGTTGGCATATAGCTTTGCATAGTATTCTCTTATAATCTTTTGTATTTCTGAGATGTCTTTTGTAATTTCTCCTCTTTCATTTCTGATTTTACTTATTTGTGCCTTCTCTCTTTTTTTCTTGGTGAGTCTAGCTAAAGGTTTGGCAATTTTCTTTATCTTTTCAAAGAACCAGCTCTTGGTCTTATTAATTTCTTCTATTGTTTTTTCGGTCTCTATTTCATTTATTTCTCCTGTGATTTTTATTGTTTCCCTTCTTCTACTGATTTTAGCTTTGTTTGTTCCTCTTTTTCCAGTTCCTTTAGGTGCATTGTTAGATTGTTTATTTGAGATTTTTCTTGTTTGCTGAGATAGGCCTGTATTGCTATAAACTTCCCTCTTAGAACCGCTTTTGCTGTATCCCATAAATTCTGGCATGTCGTATTTTAATTTGTCTCCAGGTATTTCTTGATTTCTCCTTTGATTTCTTTGTTGACCCAGTCGTTGTTCAGTAGCATTTTGTTTAATCTCCACGTGTTTGTGGCTTTTCTGATTTTCTTCCTATAGTTGATTTCCAGTTTCATACCGTTGTGGTCAGAAAAGATGCTTGGTATTATTTCAATCTTCTTAAATTTATGGAGACTAGTTTTGTGGCCTAATATGTGATCAATCCTGGAGAATGTTCCATGTGCATTTGAAAAGAACGTGTATTCTTCGGTTTTTGGATGGAATGCTCTGTATATATCTACTAGGTCCATCTGTTCTAGTGTGTCATTTAAGGCCGTTTCCTTATTGATCTTTTGTTTGGATGATCTATCCGTTGGTGTAAGTGGAGTGTTAAAGTCCTCTACTATTATTCTGTTACTATTTCTCTTTTTATGTCTGTTAATAATTGCTTTATATATTTAGGTACTCCTACATTGGGTGCATAGATATTTACAAGTGTTATATCCTCTTGTTGGATTGTTCCCTTGATCATTAAGTAATGCCCTTCTTTATCTCTTTTTACAGTTTTTGTTTTAAAGTCTATTTTGTCTGATATCAGTATTGCTACCCCAGCTTTCTTTTCATTGCCATTTGCATGGACTATCTTTATGCGTCCCTTCACCTTCAGTTTGTGAGTGTCTTTACGTCTGATGCGTATCTCTTGTATGCAGCATATATATGGGGCTTGTTTTTTTATCCAATTAGCCAAGCTCTGCCTTTTAATTGGAGCATTTAGTACACTGACATTTAAAGTAGCTATTGATAAGTATGTACTTACTGCCATTTGTTAACTTTTTTTTTTAGTGTTTTAGTATTCCTCCTCTGTTCCTTTCTCCTTCTATACAGAATTGATGGTCTCTTTAGTTTGACCTCTGTCTGAAAGCTCTACTCTTTAACTCCCCTCCTCCCTCATTTTATGTTTTTAATATCATATCTAACCTCTTTTTTGTGCATTTGTATCCATTACCCTCTTATCATGGAAATAGATAATTTTTCCTATTTGTGGTCTTCTGTTTTCCCCTTAAATAAGTCCCTTTAACATTTCTTGTAGCACTGGTTTCTTGGTGACAAACTCCTTTAACTTCTGCTTGTCTGGGAATCTTCTGATCTCTCCGTCCATTTTGAATAATAACCTTGTGAGGTAGAGTATTCTTGGCTGTAAGCTTTTTCCTTTTAGCACTTTAACTATATCGTGCCACTCTCTTCTAGCCTGGAAGGTTTCTGCTGAGAAGTCAGCTGATAGCCTTATGGGGTTTCCTTTGCAGGTAACTTGTCTTTATCTGGCAGCTTTTAGGATTCTCTTTTTAATTCTAGACATTTTGATTATGATGTGTCTTGGTGTGGGCCTCTTTGGGTTTATCTTGTTTGGGGCTCTCTGTGATTCCTGTACTTGGATGTCTGTTTCCTTCCTTAGGTTAGGGAAGTTTTCATCTGTTATTTGTTGAAATAGATTCTCTGCCCCTTTGGCTCGCTCTTCTCCTTCCAAGACACCTATAACAATGGATGTTAGTGCGCTTGATGTTGTCCCAGAGGTCCCTTAGACTGTGCTCACTCTTTTTAACTCTTTTCTCTTTTACCTGTTCAGCTTGGGTAATTTCTTCTATTCTTTCGTCCAGCTTGCAGATCCGTTCCTCTCTACCCTCTACTCTGCTTTTGAGTCCCTCTAGTGAATTTTTCATTTCCAGTATTGTATTCTTCATTTCTGATTGGTTCTTTTTTATATCTTCCATTTCTTTGTTGACATTCTCACTGAGTTCATCTATTCTTCTCCCCAGGTCAGTGAGCATCCTTAACACTCTTAGTTTGAACTCTCTGTCAGGTAGGTTGCTCATTTCTGTTTCACTTAGTTCCTTTTCTGGAGTTTTGTCCTGTTCCCTTACTTGGAATGTATTCCTTTGCCTCCTCATTTTGCCTCTTTCCCTGTGCTTGTGACTACGTATTAGGTAGGTCAGCTACGTCTCCTGCTCTTGGATAGGTGATCTTATATAAGTGATGCCTTAGGAGGCCTGCAGTGTGCTTCCCTCAGTTCTCAATGTTCCAGGGGTGACTCCTATGTGGGCTACCTGCGTCCTTCTGTTGTGGCCTGTTTGATTTCCCTGTAGGCACCCAGGGAGGCTGAATTATGCTCCTGGCCAGCTGTTGTAATGCTCAGCTGCTTGTAGTTGTTGTGGGCCCTTCAGTCTCTTTATCGGGTGTGGGGACCCCCAGCATAGTTGGCTGCAAATTCTAATACCGTATTTGTGTTGCAGTCTTTCTTTTAAGTGAGCAGGCCCCCAGCATGGCAGGTTGTTAGGCCAGGGGCTTACAAATGCTATAAGTCTCCAGCCTTTAGGTCTCGTCAGCCCTCTGAGGATTGCAGCTGGTGGGGCTGGCCTCCGGCATAGGAGGAGCCAATTGTTTCAGGCTTTTTAAGGTGGGGCAAACCCCCTATGTGTGTCTTTGAGAAGCACAAGTCTTCTGCAGCTGACAAGCCCTGCCGCCCACAGGTCCACACACACAGTCAACACAGTCCTGTGCCATGTGCGTACCCTGACCTCCTGAAGTGGACCCACTCTCTCCACCACGGGTGACCCACACACTCCACCACCAGCCCACACTCTCCACCCGCTCCTTGTGCACGCCCTGCCCCACTGAAGTCGGCTCAGTTGCCAGGCTGCAGAGAATACAGTCACCAATCTATGCAGGCTCATAAGTTGCCTGAGGGCTTGTTGTTGGGTGGGGCCCGTCTCCACGGTGGGCTGCCTGCCCTGTCTCAGCTGGATTAAATCGGTGCTCTAGTGGGTGGGACAGACCTGGACTAGCAGGCCGCAGGGAGAACTCCAATGGCGTCTGTGTCAGCATGCCTATACCAGTGCACAACAATGGCCGCCGCCAATGTCCCAGTTCCTGGAGAGGTCTCACCTCTCACTGCAATGCACTCAGAACCTATCAGGTGAATCTCTCTTCACCCAAGCACTGTGCACCTTTCTTTCTGGTGATTTTAGGTTGCTTTCAGAAACGGGTGAGTTTGCGCGTGGGCCCTGTAAGAGCCGGTTTTAATTTCCTTGTGAGCTAGCTTTTCTGGGGGTACTCCCCAATGTTTTAGTAGTAGGCAAAGTCAGATATTATGCCACTTGCCTCGACTGTGCTGGGTCCACAAAATGCCCACAGTGGGGGCGGCTCCCCGGCTCAGGTCCCCGCGCCTCCAGGGAGGCTGCGTACCTTTGGGCTGCTCCCGGGCGGCCGTGAAGCTGGCTGCTTGTGAAGGCGGCGTTTTTTCTCTCCAGAAGGGAGTTTCTGCCTCTTCTACCTCAATTAGGATTGTCCTTTGTTGCAGGAGTTCCTCTTATCCAGTTTTCAGTTCTGTCTCAGGGGTAATATTTCCACAAGTAGTTGTAAATTGGCTGTGTCCACGGGAGGAGGTGAGTTCAGAGTCTGCTTATGCCGCCATCTTGACTTCTCTCCTCCATATTTCACGTCTTAAAGCTTTCTAAATCTTAAAACATGCCTATCTCCTGAGTGTTTCTCTTACTCACACTTGATTTTTCAAAGCACTACAGATAAATACCGTGTAGTTCTCTTAACTCTGTGAACCATCTCCCTGAGTTACTTAAGAATTTTGAGAGACTAATATTGCACAAAGGGTTTTAAATATTTTTTAAAGATATAGCTGCTAGATTATTTCAAAAAGTGTTTTTGTTAAATTCTCAAGCTTTTATAAAAGGGTATTGGCATCTTTTCTTCCTTGATTCCTTCCTCTTTTCCTTCTTTCCTTCCAGTCAACAAGCATTTATTGAAGCCCTACTGTGTATTCCAGATACTCTTTCAGCTACTGAGGATACTGCCATGAACGGAACAGTATTCCATGTCTTATGGGGATTATACAATCCCCATAAGTGGACGGGGGGAGAGGGGTCCAGACATGATAAATAAATAAATAATACAGTACACTAGAAAGTGATAAAAGCTATGGAGAAAAACAAAGCAAAGTAACGGGGATGAGACATTCTGGGAAAGCAACCAGATTACAAAGAATTGCATGTTCATTTCAAAGAGTTCAAAATGTTTATTTTGCTTGTTTCTGTTGAGACTTAAAAAAAATATATAAGTATCATAACCCAAAAACTTGGTGAACAACGATTATTATCTGGAAACTACAATAAAAAAAAACAGACATAAAGCTTAGAAATCATCTTGGAAATAACTATCACCCATAGATAATTAAAGCAGCAGATTTCCTATAGAAGCTATTTTGAATCTTCATGATGAGAAGTTGAGGCCCCTCTCCTTTTGAAAAAAATAAATTCAGTGTTTGTCATACCCCAGGATTATATCTTATTATATCTAATAAAACTTCTCTTTACTAAGCATGAACATTTATAATCAGAAAGAACATGTTCCTACTAGGAAAATTTCCCTTTAGATGTTTTCTGCCAAAATATTACTTGACAATCTGTTACACTGTGTATAATATTCAGCTCTGCAGATGGCTGCATTTCCTTAATGTTGCCCGTCTATAATTTTAAGAAGTACTACAGTACACTTCAGGGACGGTATGTGCTATATAAATGCAAGGTGCTTTACAAACAACTTACTTTGGAGTTCTCCCAAAGGAAGTTATTAAAGTAATAATGCTATCAGAAGTAACAGACTACTCTGAATGTGAAATATTAATGGGATTTTCTGCCTAAAAATATTGTATTTCCTCTCAGTAGCTTCTATCACTATACAAGATAGGTAAGTCCCATAAGATAAGAACTGAAAAATATCCACTGGATTTGGTAATTAAGAGGTAGGTCATTGCTTACCCGAGAACAAGTTCAATAGAATGGTGGAAGATAGCCAGAGTACACCTACTTAGACATCAACAGTATGAAAACGAAGACAAAAAAATGCCAACTACCCTTTTGAAAAGTTTGGATAAAAAGAGAAAGAGAGATTAAATAGTAACTAAAGAGGAACATTAGTTTTGTTTTAGTTTTTATTAGATTAGAGCAATCTGAATAAGTTTATGTCTGAGGGAAAGAAATTAAAAGGAAAAAAGAAATGCAAAACAGAATAAAGAGATGTATGAACGCTGAAAGCAAGGGGTAAACAAAGCAGGCAGGTAGTCATCAGTAAAGGGGTGGCTTTGAGGAAGAACGTTATCTTACCGTCTGAGGCACAAAGGGAGAAGATAAGGCTTTTCTTGGGAGGTAAGGTCCAGGATATCAAAAGAGTTTCCTAATGACATTAATTGTCCTGATGACCCAGGAGATGAAGCTGGTTACTGAGAACGAGCAGAATGGAAAAAAGGAGGGCATGTGGATAGGGTCAAGGGTTTGTAATGGTTAAGGAAAATCAAGCAGATGACCAAAGACAAGTAAATGACAGTACCATTAAACACACATACCATATAATATTTTGAAATGTTCTTTTAACCTAGATGAAGGACTTTTGTTTCTGGTCAAAATGGAGCAACAGGGACCAGAATTAGCCTCCTGTCTGAAACAACCAAAAAAACACAACAAAAAAAACAGAGAAAATAATGTAATAATGGTTTTTAAAACATTTAACATCATGTAATAAAAGACAGTGATCCTTCAGAGACAGGAAACAAATGAGGTGAACCTACGATTGCCTCAGCTTATTTCCTAGCAGGAATTTCCAGGCTATGGCATAGGAAAGGGGAGGAGACCCCTCTCCCCTCACTGCCCTGAGACCAGAAAGACAGAAGGAACTAGAGTTCACAGGACAGAATATCAGAGAGGAGGGGGCTGCACAAAGAGAGAACTGCAGAGATCTGCAAATGCTTCACCTCGAGTATTCAGCAAAACACTAATCAGCATATGTGGGTGAGGAAACTTTCAGAGTCTGGGTAAAAAGACATGCAATAGGATGAGAGACAACATACCCATTACTCACACAAGACTGGGAACAGTGCCTGTTCCCGACAGGCTGTAAAACCTCATAATTCAAAGAGCATTTGGTAGAGTATTAACATGAGTGTAGCCTCAGTAGTGGGACATAATTAGGCCTAGACTAAACATTGCTGAAGTTTTGCTAAATATCTTAAAAAGCAAGACTCAATAAGGCCAAACTGTTTTTAAGTAATTTGACAGCATCCGAGAATAAGATTATTTATAGGAAGACAAAAGTATCCAGTATTTCTGATTTTACTTATTTGTGCCTTCTCTCTTTTTTTCTTGGTGAGTTTAGCTAAAGGTGTGTCAATTTTGTTGATCTTTTCAAAGAACCAGCTCTTGGTTTTATTAATTTTTTTTTTTTTAATTTTTCCCCCCAAAGCCCCAGTAGACAGTTCCATGTCATAGCTGCACATCCTTCCAGTTGCTGTATGTGGGACGTGGCACCAGCATGGCCGGAGAAGTGGTGCGTCGGTGCACGCCCAGGATCCGAACCCGGGTCACCAGCAGTAGAGCGCACACACTTAACCAATAAGCCACGGGGCCGGCCCTATTAATTTTTTCTATTGTTTTTTTTAGTCTCTATTTCATTTATTTCTGCTGTGATTTTTATTATTTCCCTTCTTCTACTGATTTTGGGCTTTGTTTGTTCTTCTTTTTCCAGTTCCTTTAGGGGCATTGTTAGATTGTCTATTTGAGATTTTTCTTGTTTGTTGACATAGGCCTGTATTGCTATAAAATTCCCTCTTAGAACCGCTTTTGCTGTATCCCATAAATTCTGGCATGTCGTATTTTCATTTTCATTTGTCTCCAGGTATTCTTTGATTTCTTCTTTGATTTCTTTGTTGACCCAGTCGTTGTTCAGTAGCATTTTGTTTAATCTCCACTTATTTGTGGCTTTTCTAATTTTCTTCCTATAGTTGATTTCCAGTTTCATACCGTTGTGGTCAGAAAAGATGCTTGGTATTATTTCAATCTTCTTAAATTTATGGAGACTAGTTTTGTGGCCTAATATGTGATCAATCCTGGAGAATGTTCCATGTGCATTTGAAAAGAATGTGTATTCTTCAGTTTTTGGATGGAATGCTCTGTATATATCTACCAGGTCCATCTGTTCTAGTGTGTCATTTAAGGCCAATGTTTCGTTATTGATCTTCTATTTGGATGATCTAGCCGTTGGTGTAAGTGGAGTGTTAAAGTCTCCTACTATTATTGTGTTACTGTCTATTTCTCTTTTTATGTCTGTTAATAATTGCTTTATATAATTAGGTGCACCTACATTGCGTGCGTAGATATTTACAAGTGTTATATCCTCTTGTTGGACTGTTCCCTTGATCATTATGTAATGCCCTTCTTTGTCTCTTTTTACAGTTTTGTTTTAAAGTCTATTTTGTCTGATATGAGTACTGCTACCCCAGCTTTCTTTTCATTGCTATTTGCATGGAGTATCTTTTTCCATCCCTTCACTTTCAATTTGTGAGTGCCTTTAGGTCTGAAGTGTGTCCTCTTGTATGCAGCATATACATGGGGCTTGGTGTTTTATCCAATCAGCCACCCTCTGCCTTTTAATTGGGGCATTTAGTCCATTGACGTTTAAAGTAGCTATTGCTAAGTATGTACTTACTGCCATTTTTAAAATTTTGTTCTCAGTGTTTTAGTAATCCTTCTTTGTTCCTTTCTCCTTCTATACAGAATTGATGGTCTCTTTAGTTTGACCTCTGTCTGAAAGCTCTACTCTTTAACTCCCCTCCTCCCTCATTTTATGTTTTTGATATCATATCTAACCTCTTTTTTGTGCATTTGTATCCATTACCCTCTTATCATGGAAATAGATAATTTTTCCTATTTGTGGTCTTCACTTTTCCCCTTAAATAAGTCCCTTTAACATTTCTTGTAGCACTGGTTTCTTGGTGACAAACTCCTTTAATTTTTGCTTGTCTGGGAAATTTTTTCTCTCTCCTTCCATTTTGAATGATAACCTTGTTGGGTAGAGTATTCTTGGCTGTAAGTTTTTTCCTTTTAGCACTTTAACTATATCATGCCACTCTCTTCTAGCCCGTAAGGTTTCTGCTGAGAAGTCAGCTGATAGCCTTATGGGGTTTCCTTTGTAGGTAACTTGTCTTTCTCTGGCAGCTTTTAGGATTCTCTCTTTATCTTTAATTCTAGACATTTTGATTATAATGTGTCTTGGTGTGGGCCTCTTTGGGTTTATCTTGTTTGGGGCTCTCTGTGATTCCTGTACCTGGATGTCTGTTTCCTTCCTTAGGTTAGGGAAGTTTTCATCTGTTATTTCTTGAAATAGATTCTCTGCCCCTTTGGCTCGCTCTTCTCCTTCCGGGACACCTATAACAACGGATGTTAGTGAGCTTGATGTTGTCCCAGAGGCCCCTAGACTGTGCTCACTCTTTTTAACTCTTTTCTCTTTTACCTGTTCAGCTTGGGTAATTTCTTCTGTTCTTTCGTCCAGCTTGCAGATCCGTTCCTCTCTACCCTCTACTCTGCTTTTGAGTCCCTCTAGTGAATTTTTCATTTCCAGTATTGTATTCTTCATTTCTGATTGGTTCTTTTTTATATCTTCCATTTCTTTGTTGACATTCTCACTGAGTTCATCTATTCTTCTCCCCAGGTCAGTGAGCATCCTTAACACTCTTAGTTTGAACTCTCTGTCAGGTAGGTTGCTCATTTCTGTTTCACTTAGTTCCTTTTCTGGAGTTTTGTCCTGTTCCCTTACTTGGAATGTATTCCTTTGCCTCCTCATTTTGCCTCTTTCCCTGTGCTTGTGACTACGTATTAGGTAGGTCAGCTACGTCTCCTGCTCTTGGATAGGTGATCTTATATAAGTGATGCCTTAGGATGCCTGCAGTGTGCTTCCCTCAGTTCTCAATGTTCCAGGGGTGACTCCTATGTGGGCTACGTGTGTCCTTCTGTTGTGGCCTGTTTGCTCTCCCTGTAGGCGCCCAGGTAGGCCGAGTTATGCTCCTGGTCAGCTGTTGTAATGCTCAGCTGTTTACAGTTGTTGTGGGTCCTTCAGTCTCTTTATCAGGTGTGGGGAGCCCCAGCACAGTTGGCTGCAAGTTCTAATACCACATTTCTGTTGCAGTCTTTCTTTTAAGTGAGTAGGCCCCCAGCATGGCAGGTTGTTAGGCTCAGGGGCTTACAATTGCTATAAGCCTCCAGTCTTTAGGTCTCTTGTCAGTTCTCTGAGGATTGCAGCTGGTGGGGCTGGCCTCAGGCACGGGAGCACCCTATTGTTTCAGACTTTGGAAGGTGGGGCAAACCCCCATGTGGGTCTTTGAGAAGCACAAGTCTTCTGCAGTTGACAAGCCTTGCCGCCCACAGGTCTACACACACAGTCAACACAGTCCTGCCCCGTGTGTGCGCCCCGACCTCCCGAAGTGGACTCAGTCTCTCCAAGGTGGGAGCCCCACACACTCCACCACTGCCCCACACTCTCCACCCGCTCCTTGTGCACGCCCTGCCCCACTGAAGTCGGCTCAGTTGCCAGGCTGCAGAGAATACAGTCACCAATCTACGCAGGCCCACAAGTTGCCTGAGGGCTTGTTGTTGGGTGGGGCCAGTCTCTAGGGTGGGCTGCCCGCCCTGGCTGAGCTGGATTAAATCGGTGCTCTAGTGGGTGGGGCAGACCTGGGCTAGCAGGCCCCAGGAACAACTCCAATGGCATGTGTGTCAGGACGCCCACACCAGGCCACAACAATGGCCGCCGCCAATGTCCCAGTCCCTGGAGAGGTTTCACCTCTCACTGAGATGCACTCAGGGCCTATCAGGTGAGTCTCTTTTCACCAAAGCACTATGCACCTTTCTTTCTGGTGATTTTAGGATGCTTTCTGAAACAGGTGAGTTTGCGTGCGGGCCCTTTAAGAGCTGGTTTTAATTTCTTTGTGAACCAGTTTTTCTGGGGGTACTCCCCAATGTTTTAGTAGCAGGCAAAGTCAGATATTATGCCACTTGCCTCGATTGTGCTGGGTCCACAAAATGCCCACAGTGGGGGCGGCTCCCCGGCTCAGGTCCCCGCGCCTCCAGGGAGGCTGCGTACCTTTGGGCTGCTCCCGGGCGGCCGTGAAGCTGGCAGCTTGTGAAGGCGGCGTTTTTTCTCTCCAGAAGGGAGTTTCTGCCTCTTCTACCTCTATTAGGATTGTCCTTTGCTGCAGGAGTTCCTCTTATCCAGTTTTCAGTTCTGTCTCAGGGGTAATATTTCCTCAAGTAGTTGTAAATTGGCTGTGTCCGCGGAAGGAGGTGAGTTCAGAGTCTGCCTACGCTGCCATCTTGACTTCTCCCCCAGTATCCAGTATTAAATAAAGTAAAATTCACGTCTGATACTCAATCAAAAATTATTAGACATGGGCCGGCTCCGTGGCTTAGCAGTTAAGTGCGTGTGCTCCGATGCTGGCGGCCCGCGTTCGGAACCCCGGGCGCACACCAATGCCCTGCTTCTCTGGCCGTGCTGAGGCCACGTCCCACATACAGCAACTAGAAGAATGTGCAACTATGACATACAACTATCTACTGGGGCTTTGGGGGAAAAAAAAATAAAAATTATAAAAAAAAAAAAATTATTAGACATGAGGAAAAGAAGGAAAAAATACCCATGATGAGAAGAAAATTCAAACAGACCCAGAATTGACAAAGATGATTGAATTAGCAGACAAGGGCATTTTCATTCCAGTCCCACTCCCTAGAGTTACATATTCTCTTAATATTTGTGTGATTTGTAAGGATGAAGTTTACCTTCTACAATTTCTACCAAAAATGTGTTAAATCAACCAATAGTAAACAATACTGGAAGGTGTAATGGTTAAAAGTTTGACATTTTTCAAGGATGCTAAAAGCTATTTTTTTTTGGTATATTTCTCTCATATTGAGAGGAGAAATATTCAAAATACAAGCTAAATTTACTCCTTAAAGAAAGAATATAAAATATTGACTATAACTCCAAGATTTTTAAAAAAATTTACAAGTGATAAAGTACAATTTTAATGAAGGCTTCAAAAAAGATACATTGCAACAGCCATAGATGAGCTTTTATATTTGCTTTTTTTATTCCAAAAACTGATGTTTTAATAAATTTTGTAATTATGCTTACACATTTTGCAGGTAAATTTAGATCTTTCTACTTTCTTACTGCTATATTAGTAAATGTATTCCATTAAACATAACTGGCTTACAATGTGAAAAGTTAAATATTAAAGAAAACCTCATGATGATAATTGTTCTCATGAAAACCCATTACATTGATACATGGAATAAGAAACTATTGAAATGCTATATTTATGTAATATTAAAACTACTTCCTAAAATAATCCATGAATTTTAAATTTCAAGCAAACATGTCAGATTCTAAATAATGCACGTTTAGTTGGAAAGCTGTTAATAATTATTGGATCAAAGGTATAGATATATAGATGTTTATTCTTTTAACTTTTCCATATGTTTGGAAAAATAATAAGGAATGATTGTGGCATACAGCTAAAATATTGTTTATAGAGAAATTTGTAGCATAAACATGTAAATTCAAAAAGGAAGGTTTAGGGGCGGCCCCGTGGCTTAGCGGTTAAGTGCGCGCACTCCGCTGCTGGCGGCCCGGGTTCGGATCCCGGGCACGCACCGACGCACCGCTTCTCCAGCCATCCTGAGGCCGCGTCCCATGTACAGCAACTAGAAGGATGTGCAGCTACGACATACAACTATCTACTGGGGCTTTGGGGGAAAAAATAAATTAATTAAATTAAAAAAAAAAAAGGAAGGTTTAAATCACTAATCTAAACTGAACCTTAATAAACAAGAAAATGAACAAATCAAATCCAAAGCAAAGAGAAGAAAATAATAAACATAAGAGCAGAAATAAATGAGATTGAAAATAGAAAACAGAGAAAAATCAATGAAACTAAATGTTGGTTTCTGAGAAGATGAATTAATAAACCTCTAGTCATAACTATTAGGAAAAAGAGAAGAAACAAACTAATGATATCAGGAATGAGATATGAAACCTCACATCAGATTTTACCACATTCAAAGGGTCATAAAGAAGTATTATAAGCAACTTTATGCCAATAAATAGAAAACTTCAAAGAAATGGAAAAATTCCTTGCAAGACATAAAGTATCAAAGCTCACTCAAGAAGAAATAAATGGAATAATCCTTTATCTATGAAAGAAATTGAATTTGTTGTTAAAACCTTCCCATAAAGAAAATTCCAGGCCAAGAGGACTTCTCTGGTGAATTCTATTAAACATTTAAGGAAGAAATAACACCAATTCTACACAAACTGCTTGAGAAAACTGAAGAGGAGGGAATACTTCCCAACTTATTCTCTGAGGTTAGCATTACCCTGATACCAAAACCAGAAAAAGACTTTACAAGACAAGAAAACTGAAGATCAATACGTTGTAAATATAGAATCAAAAAACCTTATACTTTTTTAGCAATTCCAATCCAACGACATATAAAGAGGTCATGATATATATCATGATCATGTGGGATTTATCCAAGAATGCAAGGTTAGTTCAATATTTGAAAACTCAATCAATGTAATTCATCATATTAACAGACTAAAATAACTAAAATCATTTGATTATCTACATGGATGCAGAAAAGCATTGGAAAAATCAACAACAGTTCAAAATAAAAACTCGCAAAAAATTAGAAATAGAAGGGAACTTCCTCCACCTGATTAAGGGCATCATTGAAAAATCTGCAGTTATGATAACATTAAGGTTGACTGAATATCTTCTCTCTAAGATTGTAAACAAGGTAAAAAACTACTTCAATTCTATACTGTACTGGAGGTGTTAGTCAGTATAAGGCAAAAACAAAAAAATGAAAAGAAGCCAGATTAGCAAAGAAGTAAAACTACCTTTATTTGTAGACCATATGATCACCGATATAGAAAACCCTAAAAAAACAACCTCCCAAAACTACTAGAATAAGCAAGGTTAGCAAAGTCAAGGATACAAGGTCAGTACATAAAAATCAAGTGTCTTTCTATATTCTAATAAGGAACAATAGTAAAGGAAAATTTAAAAAACAATACCATTTACAATAGCATCAACATATATGAAATAGTAATAAACATAAGAACAGATTTGCTAGACCTGCACACTAAAAACTATATAGCATTGATAAGAGAAAATGTAAAAGCCCAAGATCAACAAGAAGATATACCACACTCGTGGATCAGAAGATTCAATATTGTTAAGATGTTAATTCATCACAAATTGATCTATAGATTCAATGCAATCCTAATGAAAATCCCAGGAGATACTTTTATAGAAACAATAAGCTTATTCCAATAATATAAATGGAAATGCAAAGGGCCTAAAATAACCAAAATTATTTTCATAAACAAGATAAAATAGGAAGATCTACACTTTAGTGATTAAAATCGTATGGTATTTATATATAGACATGTAAAAAAGTGGAATAAAACAGAGTCCAGAAATAGTCTTACATACATATAACCACATGAATTTCAATAAAAGTACCAGGGTAGTCAATAGGCAGAATATAATCTTTTAGATCCATATGCAAAGAAATGAACCTTGACCCTTATCTTACACCATATATAAAAATTAACTCCAAATGAACCTAGTAACACTTCTAGAATAAAATATAGGAGAAAATACTTCTTGCCTTGGATTAGACAAAGATTTCTTAGGTCAAAAAACCCCACAAATTATAAAAGAAAAATTAATAAATTGGACTCTATCAAAATTAAAAACTTTCGTCATATGGGAGATACTGTTAAGAAAATGAAAAGGCAAATCACAGACAAGGGGAATATATTTTCAAAACATACATCTGAGAAAGAACTTTGAATCCAGAATATATAAAGATCTTAGACTCAGTAGTAAGAGGAAAGCAATAAACTGAAAAATATAAACTAAAACTAAAAACCCAATAATTTTGACAAACATAACCAAAGAAAACATACAGATAGCAAATAAGCATGTGAAAATAAGGTCATCATTAGTTTTTAGACTAGTGGATGTTGAAAACACAATGAAAATCCACTACACATTCACAAGAATGGCTAAAATTAAAATGACTGACAGTATCATGGATTGATAAGAATGTAGAGCAACTGAAATTATCATACGTTGTCTATGGGAATGCAAAGGGTACATCACATCCATCTTGGAAAACAGTTTAACAGTTATTTACAAAGTTAAACATATCAAATGATCAGGAAATTCCACTCTTAGATATCTACCCAAGAAAATGAAGACATATGTCTGCAAAAGATTTGTATGTAAATGACTGTAGTAATTTATAATAACTTTCATTTATAATTTTATAATAATTTATAATTTTATTTATAATAAGCCAAAATTGTAACAACCCAGTTGTCACCCCAAGTGGGGAATAGATAAACAAATTGTTATGTATATCTATACAATGGACTACTAATCAGCAATAAAACAGAAATGGACCACTGATATATGCAACATGGATGAATCTTAAAATAATTATGTTGATATAAGAGAACATATACTGCATGATTCTAGTTTTATGAAAATCTACAAAAAGCTAACTCATATTGACAGAAAGCTGATTATTACTTGTCAGGAGCCAAGAGGTAGGAGTAGAAGATTAACTACAAAAGCACATAAGGGAAATCTGGAGGGTGATGGAAATGTTCTACATTTTAATAGTGATAGTGGTTATAAGGATGTAAACAATTGTCAAAACTCATAGAATTTTCTGCTTAACATTGGTAAATTTTACTGTGTATCAATTATATCTCAAAAAAGCTAACCAAAACAGATACCTAACGCAGGGAGATGCAAAGTATTCTCTGAGCAGGGTGATTTGTAGAAGTAAATGGAGTGAATCACTCCTATACCTAAACCCTCTGCTTAAGTTCTGTTTGGCCACACATGAATGAAGACCTACTCTGTGGTCACTGCCTTGCTGCATACTTCCTCAGAAATAAAAGTAGGGAGGCAGGTAGTGTGGTTTATTCAACCCTGGTTTGCCAGTGACTAAATAAGGTTTAGATATACTAGGTACTAAAGGTTTGTGAATAAAAACTTGACTACACACAAACTCTTAAAACCTCTTTAAGAAGCCCAGGTACATTCAATGGTCTTATGTTCAGTGATTAGACAATAACACTCATAAGATATTAGCTAGTTTGTATATTTCATTGTTCAGACCTACCCCATGACAATATTTCATAACAAAAACAAATTTAAAAAAAGTTTTGTGGATCATATTTGGATAAGCAACTTTTAATTCATGATGCAGGTATTCGATCTGTTCATTCATCAAATCTTCATTTTTAACAATAAGGAAAAAGCTATAAAGTCTCTGCATTTCAGTATCTTTTAGTTACGAATTAAAATAATTCTACAAGCATTAACTAAATTCTTCATCAACTGCTTTACACCTTTTACAAAGGAAAAGGTCAGGTAGTTCCTCTATGTTTGAATCACGGAGAATTAACTTATTCTTCTGGAGAATTTTATTCCATATATTAATTATAAAAATATGTAAAAAAATTAACTTATTGCTTATAAAACTGAATATACGGCTCACATAAAAATGACAACTAGTCAGGAGTTTTGTTTTTTGTTTTTTGTTTTTTTGGTGAGGAAGAGCAGCTCTGAGCTAACATTCATGCCAATCCTCCTGTTTTTTGCTAAGGAAGATTGGCCCTGGGCTAACATCCATGCTCATCTTCCTCTACTTTATATGGGATGCCGCCACAGCATGGCTTGACAAGTGGTGTGTCAGTGTGCACCTGGGATCCGAACCTGCGAACTCCAGGTCGCCGAAGCAGAGTGTGCACACTTAACCACTGCGCCACCAGGCCGGCCCAGTCAGGAGTTTTTAAAAAGATATGTTTTATGAACCAATACAGCAAAACTTCTTAACATTAAATTTTAAAGTAACTGACAAACTTCAAAATGAATTTGCAAAATAAATAGTATACTTACAATCTGTTGCCATACGAAATTGAGAAGAAAGTGCTTGAGTAACTGAATTCCAAAACGTGTATAAAATTTCAGGTTGTCCATCCTGTGACCCAAAAAAAGGGATGTATTCATTAATTTTTGAAAATTAAAATGGAGAAGATGTAACACTGAAAATTTATTAAAAATGTATCTAAATGAAATTTTCTAAGGCCTCTATCAAACAACGGAATTATTGGAATTATTAAGTAACTAAGTAGAAATATAGAGACGACTCAAATTGTGTTTCATGTTCAAGTAATCAGTCATCATCCTTCTCTGCTACTTACTAGCTGTGTGAGCTTGGGTAAGCTGCTTGATCATTCTGTGACTCCTTCCCATCTATAAAATGGAGATAACAGTACCTACATTTCAGGATTATTATGAGGATTTAAAAAGTGTATAAAAGTAAAGTCTTGATGAGATGCAGGGAGAGTAGTGTGCCCAGAGAGAGCATGGAAGCCCTGTGCCCCTTCCTACATACCTTGCCCTAAATACTTCTTCATCTGGCTATTCATCTGTACCCTTTATGATGTCCTTTAATAAACTGGTGAAAGTGGGAAAAAAAAAAAAAAAAAAAAAAAAGGTGAGCCAGGCCTGATGGCCTAATGGTTAAAGTTCGGCGTGCTCCACTTTGGTGGCCCAGGTTCAATGTGCAGAACCACACCACTCGTCTGTCAGTAGCTATGCTACGGCGGCGGCTCACAGAAGAACTAGGACTTTCATCTAGGATATACAACCAGGCACTGGGGCTTTGGGGAGGGGAAAAAAAGAGGAAGATTGGCAACAGATGTTAGCTCAGGGTGAATCTTTCCAAGTAAAAAGAAAAACAAAAAAAACACAAAAAGTCTTGGGACAGTTCCTGACACATAATAAACCCTCAGTGAATGTTAGTTACTATTGATACAATGACTATCATCATCACTATCCTTTGATATACAAAAAGCAATTTGTGTGACAATAACAAAATGATGGACAAAGCAAGCTTAGACTAAGAATGACCATCAAGACGTAGTTCACCAATTACCAAAGAGAACTGTCTGAAGTATAGTAGATACAGTTGTTAAAAAATAAAGTCACAGGAATTACTTACTACTACTCAGCATGATACTTTCATTCAACTTTGAATACATGTTTTAGAAAGTAATTACTAAAAAGATAAATACTGGTTCAACTATCAATTCTTAAAATACGACAAAGGACTTGACAACTGTTAAAATAGAATCACACTTCTAGAAATTTTACCAAGTACTTTTAAGGTACTTCTACATGTGTGGTGTACCGTATCAAATTGCTGATATTCTATTTCTGAAGTACAAAAATGCCTATTTCATATGGTTTACTCTAACAACATACATAAAATATCTAATGTTCAAATGCTTACTGTCATAAAAAGAATAATTAAGAAGTCTGTTAACTCTGTTTTAGTGTTGCACTTGCAACAAATGAAATTAGGATTTTCAAGGTTATAAATTAAAAAAATGACCAGTGAAAAAACACTGACTTCTCACATTTACACCTATGCACACTTCTATTTTCACTGTAATTTATTTCTTTGTTTAATAAGTCTTTGGCTTTGAACTCATTATTATATACTGGGTACTGTATATAATAAAAATAATTGTTAATTTTTTATGCAATGATCAGAAAATAGATTCAGATTCCCAAGATTTTATGTAATACGTGTATTGTATACCATGCACCTTAGTTTAAAGTAGATGTTTTTCACCATATTAAAGAACTATTTTAACACATCACATTAACAGAATGAGGGACAAAAACCACATGATCATCTCAACTGACGCACAAAAAAGCATCTGACAAAATTTAACACCTTTTCATGATAAAACCACTCAACAAGCTAGGAACAGAAGGAAATTATCTTAACATAATAAAGACCATATATGACAAGCCCACAGCTAACATCATAACGGTGAAAAACTCAAAGTTTTCCCTCTAAGATGTGGAAAATTTGATGACTATATATTTACTTCTACAGATGTACACTTAAAAAAGAAAATTTGAGTCAATCTTGCTTAAGAATACAAATACAAAATTCTCAGATATGAAAGCAAATTGACTTCAACAGTGTACTAAAATAATTATTTGAATGTCTACCTAAACAAGTAGGATTTATGGCAGCAATGTATCATTTAACATTAGGAAATTTATTAATATAATAGCCTAGTGGCTTCAATAAGGAAATCTACAGGATCATTTAGCTGAGTGAATAAAAGGCAATGAATACCCTTTAATTTAATTAATAAAATACTTAACACCCATTCCTCATATTTTTTTAAATGCATAGAAAATGATGCATGATTCTTTTCTTTTTTTAAATTGTGGTAAAAAACAAAAAATTTACCATCTTAACCATTTTTAAGTGTACAGTAGCATTAACTGTATGCACCCTGTTGTGCAACAGATCTCTAGAACTTTTTCATCTTACAAAACTGAAACTCTATACCTACTGAACAACAACTCTCCTTATCTTCCTCTCTCCAGCCCCCTGGCAACCACCTATCTTTCTGCTTCTAAGAGTGTGACTGCTTTAGATATCTCCTATAAGTAGAATCACACAATATTTGTCTTTTTGTGATTGGCGTATTTCATTTAGCATAATGTCAAGTTTCATCCATGTTGTAGCATATGACAGGATTTCCCTCTTTTTTAAGGCTGAATAATTTTCCATTGTGTATATATTCCATATTTTCTTTATCCATTCATCCGTTAATGGACAGTAGAATTGCTTCGATCTCTTGCCTATTATGAATAATATTGCAATGAACATAGGTGGGCAAACATCTCTTCAAGAGCCTGTTTCCAATTCTTTTGGTTATATATCTCCAGAAGTAAGATTGCTAGATCATATGGTAATTCTGTTTTTAATTTTTTGAGGAACTTCCATACTATTTTTCTTAGCAGCTACCCCATTTTACATTCTCATCAACAGTGTACAAGGGTTCTAATTCTCCACATCCTTACCAACACTTGTTGTTTTCTGTTTTTTTTGAAAATAGCAATCCTAACGAGGGCAAGGTGATATCCCATTATGATTTTCATTTGCATTTCCTGATGATTAGTGACGTTGATCATCTTTTCATATGCTTGTTGGCCATTTGTATGTCTTCACTGGAGAAATGTCTGTTCAAGTCCTTTCCACATTTTTTTTAATTGATGTTTTAATAGTTTATAACATTGTGAAATTTTGGGTTGTACATTTTTGTTTGTCCATCACCACATATATGTCTCCCTTCACCCCTTGCTTTACACAATTTTTAATCGAGTTTTTGTTGTTGCTGCTATTGAGTTGTAGGAGTTCTTTATATATTCTGGACATCAACTCCCTATCAGATACATGGCTTGAAAGTATCTTCTCCCATTCTGTAGGTTGCCTTTCCACTCTGTTGATTGTTTCCTTTATCACATATAAGTTTTGAAGTTTGATGTAGTCCCATTTGTCTATTTTTGCTCTTGTTGTCTGTGATTTTGGTGTCATATCCATGAAATCACTGCTAAATCCAATGTCATGAAGATATTCTCCTATGTTTTCTTCTAGGAATTTTATAATTTTAGGTCTTACACTTGGGGCTTTAATTCATTTTGAATTAATTTTTGTATACGGTGTAAAGTAACAGTCCAATTTCTTCCTTCTGCACACAGATATCCAGTTTTCCCAGCACCATTTGTTGAAGAGACTAGTAATAGAAAGTTTGTGTGACTCTTTATTTTATATACCATTATTTGTCTTGCTTTATCTGAAATTAATAGTCACTAGTGCTTTCACTTGAGAATTGTCAATCCATTTATTTTTATTCTTTCTATATTGCTTTTTGATGTGACTCTTACAGTATGTATTTTATTCTTAAACACAATTTTTTCTTTTAATAGGAAATTACAAACCTAATAGGTTGTTCTTGCTTTTATCATCGCATTTTATGCTTTCTTAGTGTTTCCTTTGTTTTCTGTGTTTGTTCTTCGGATTATTTTTGTTTGCTTTTATCTTCTCTACAGGCTTGCTCTTGTATTTCTTTTGGATGTGCCACTATCTATTCCAACAATTAACCATAAATTCCTTTGAGGCAAATATCTTTGTAACTCCACATAATTAATGAAATAGATTTCTAGAAATAATAGGAATTCTTCAAGACTTTCTAGAATTGCCAAAATAAGAAAATTCTAACGCCTAGACATGCTCTTTTGAAAGAAAACACAGGGTTCCAGATAATCTGGCTATTTCTTCCTTCTTAGTGATGAGTCACTCAAAACTTCAAAGCCATGAAGTATGTACTTTTATCTTAATCAGAGAAGAACCCAGAAAAAGTGTCCATACTCTAGAATATATGTGAACCTTGGCTAAGAAATTAACATTTTATGAATGTCCATTATGTAACAGAGATTACCAGGTGTTATATCATTTAAACCTTATAACCACCACTAGAATGAAAGCTGCATGACAGCAGAGGCCCCAATCCGTCTTTTTTACCACTGTAATTTCAGCATCGAGAATGTGACCAGGACATAAAAGGTATACAATAAATATTTATTAAAAGAATGAACAGAACAATCTTATAAGAGGGCATTCTTAGTCCCTTTCTAGAGAGAAAACAAAAGCTCAAAGAGATAAGCTGACCTGGTCAGAATTATACAGAAAGCAGCAGAACTGGGATTAGATATAAGATCTGCTTGATTGATCAAGTATTATTCCCCCTTAACTTGACTTACAAAGCTCTTTGTGACCTGATTGTTCAGCCTATTTCTCTTGTTACACACTACTGAGGGCAAAGATTCAACCACACTCAAAATCTTTCTGGTTCTTGAAGGTTCTTTTGTAGTCTGTTACCAGTTTTTAAAAGCTGCAACTTTCTCAAAGTTCAGTTCAGGTGTCTCTTCTCTTGGTTTCCCTAGGTTCAGTGCACTGTGTTATATACTTCTATAGCATCCCATATTTCCCATTACAATGATATTTTCCTACTTATTTAAATAAAGGGACAGAGTAGTGGTTAACAAGAGGAACTCTGGAGCCAGAATAATAAGGTTCAAATCCAGACTCTACCACTTACTAGTAGCTGTGTGACTTTAGATAAGTTACTTAAATTCTCTATACCTCAGTATCCTCATTTGTAAAATGGAAACCCATTTCCTACATTTATCATAAAGATTTCATGAGTTAATTCTTATGAAGTGTTTAAAATAGTGCCTGGCATAGTAAGCATTACATAAATATTTGTCAACATTGCTAACAGTATTTGTAATTTATAATCAACATTACTAATATGTCTCATTGTATCTGCAGTGAATGCCACATAGTAGTACCTAATATGATTGTGATAGTTAATTTTATGAGTCAACTTGACTGGCCACCAGGTACCCCAGATATCTGATCAAATATAATTTTAGTGTGTCTGTGAGCATGTTTCTAGATGAGATTAATATTTGAATGGGTAGACTGACTAAAGCAGATTGCCCTCTGTAATGTGGGTGGACCTCATCCAATCAGTTGAAGGCCTGAATAGATCAAAAAGGCTAAAAAAAATTCTTTCTGCCTGTTTTCAAGCTGGGATATCAGCTTTTTCCTGCTTTATGACTCAAACTGAAACAGTGGCTCTTCCTGAATTTTGAGCCTGCAGGTCTTTGGACTGGAACCACACTACTGGCTCTTCCAGGTCTCAGGCCCTTGGATTTAGCCTGGAACTGCACCATCAGCTCTCCCGGGTCTCCAGCTTGCTGACTGCAGATGTTGGGACTTATCAGCCTCCATAACGGCATGAGCCAATTCCTTATAACAAATCTCTTTCTCTCTCTCTATATATATATACACATCTTATTGGTTGTTTCTCTGGAGAACCCTGACTAATACAATTGTTGAAAAAATGAATGAATGAATCAGTCAATTCCAACGTCTTGTCATATTAAGAGCTAGAGTCAGTTACCACAGATGCATACTAAGGAGGACACATAGTTGCTGGAATAAGAAAGGATATGAAAAGTCCGTAGGAAAGATAAAAGGAGATGAAGCAGATTCAGAGAGATAGGAAAAGTATAGGAAATAATAATAAAAAAGCAGATTTGGGGGTAGAATAGTATATTGAAACAAAGGTTTTATATATATATATATATCATATATATTTATATATGTATGTATATGTTTTTGTGTATGTATTATGCATATATATACAAACATATATAATATGTATTATATATACTCTATCAAAATATAAAGAAATAAAATGTTAATTTTAATTATCAAAAATTTTATTGTCAAACCATAATATATTATATAAATATAACTTTTTAAATAAAACAGGAAATATGAAGATATATAAAAAAAATCATTTCACTTACTCTTTCAAATAAAATTAGCCTATTACATAACTGCTCCTAAGTATGTTGAAATAAAATTAACTCAACTAGATTTTAATAATTCAACTAGATTTCAACTGGAAGGATTTCTGACATTACTCTATTTACAATCTACATCCAATACCGTCTTACTTTCTGTCTCAGTCTGTTTAGGATGCTATAACAAAAATACCAAAAACTGGGTTGCTTGTAAACAACTGAAATTTATTTCTCACAGCTCTAGAGCTAAGAAGTCCAAGATCAAGGCACTGGCAGATTTGGTGTCTGGTGAGGACCCATTTCCTCACAGATGGCCATCTTCTCACTGGACCCTCACATGGCAGAAGGGGGGACCTGGCTCTCTGAGGTCTCTCCTTTAAGGGCACTAATCTTATTCATGAGGGCTCTACCTTCATGACCTAATCACCTTCCAAAGGCCGCACCTCCTAGTACCATCACCTTGGGAGTTAGGATTTCTATGAATTTTAGGGGATACAAACATTCATACCATAGCATTTTCATTAAGTTCAATGCAATCATGTTATCAGATCAATCATGGGAAATGTTTGCAATTTAGAACAATTTCTTGGCCTTGTTTCTTAGTTATAAATAGAAACAATACTATAATTCTAACTTTAAAACAGATGAAATTTGGACTTTTGGCTGAGACCAATAAGTGGAAACTAAAACCAAAATCATATATTTTATACATATAAATAGAATAAAAATAAAATATACAGAAATACTTAAACACTTACGTTTGGATGAATCTGTTATTTAGAATTACAGATTGGTCTCTGTTTTTGTCATTGATTTTGACATAAATATATAGAGAGAAATGTAGAATGATAATACTTAAACAAAATAGATTTCAAAGCAGATATTATTT
Organism: Diceros bicornis minor; assembly: GCF_020826845.1. Classification (NCBI taxonomy): domain Eukaryota; kingdom Metazoa; phylum Chordata; class Mammalia; order Perissodactyla; family Rhinocerotidae; genus Diceros; species Diceros bicornis. Next base: position 11,122,861 of record NC_080742.1, on the reverse strand, counting down.
AGTTTCTCTATCCTTCTAACATGGAATTGCTCATGGATTTCCTTGCCCAAATATACTTGATTACTTGATAGCTTCTTACTGCACACAGTACAAGGTCCAAACTTGCAAGCTAATGTTCTTGCGTTAGGTGTGGTAAAAGGGTATGGGCTTTGAAGTAAGATAATCTTGATTTAAATCCAAGGTCTGCCACTCACTGGCTCTGTAACCTTGGGCAGGTACTTCATCTTTCTGAGCTTGTTAGCTTTGTAAACAATAGGGATAATAATAATTCATAGGATTTACTTTGTTATGAAGAGTTGGGATATCTTGGGCTAGATCTTAAAGGGAGATGGGAATTCATCAGACAGATGGGAAGAAGGGATGAGCAGAGAGCATTACAGACAAGAGGGATGAACAGTGTACAAAGATGTGAAAAACCATTTTCTATCCTCTGAACACATAGTAAACATTCAGGAAAGAGGGAAGAGGTGAGAGTGAAAATTAAGATGAAGATCAGATCAAGGAGTGTCTTAATTCATCATACAGATACCAGTGAAATATTTAAGGATTTTAATGAGAGTATACCATGATTAAGCCTGTGTTGTATGTAGGTAAATCACACTGATAATAATGTGCAAGATGAATAGTCTGTGGGGTGGTGGTGAGCCTGTAGGCAACAAGATCAGCTATGAATTTACTGAAATAATCTAGGTGAAAAGAACTTGACTGTGGGCATAGCAGTGGAATAGCAAGAACGGGTAGCAGGAAAATTAATAGGACTTGCTGAGCAAGTAAATATATTTATGAAGGACTAGGAATAGATATATTTGTGAGGATGGAAATTGACCAACCAAAATGGAATTTTAGAAGGAGTAGCAGGTAGGCAGAGAAAGATTAGCTCATTTAGACTTATGCTTCTAGAACCTGGGGGGCATCCAAGTGAAGATGATCTAAGACAGTGAATATAAATCTCTTGCTTAAGAACAAGATCTAAGCTGAAGAAATAGATTTAGGTATTATCAGCATTTGGAAGTGGTAGAAACCATTAGCATGTGTGAGCTTTTCCATAGATTGCATGTAGCATGAGAAGAAAGAATGCTGAGGATAGGACCCAGGGGAACAACATTACTCAAAGGTTGGTAGAAGAAATAATTCAGAGTGGAGAGCGAGGAGTGGGTGGAGATAGTTATTTAAAAAAAAAAACAAGATTGGTAATAAGTTAGTAATTGCTGAAGCTGGATAACGGGTACATAGGAATTCACTGTCTATACTTTGGTATACGTTTAAAATTTTATAAATAAAATATTTTAAAAGAAGAGGTAGGTGGAAGAGGAGGAGGTATCAGTGAAGGATTCTGAAGAGATGTAGTATCTGCGAAGAATGAAAGGAATAACAAGTAGTTATTACCTCAGAAAAGTGAAGTATAAGGTCTAAGAAGTGAGCAGAAGGATTTGGTAGTTGGGTCATTAGAATGTCTTTATCAAGAACTGTTTCAGTGGAGTGGAAGCTTGATTTCAGGGGTTTGGGGCAAAACTGAAACAAGGAAGTAGAGACACAATGTAACTTACTGAAACCTGGGCATGAAGAGAAGAAATACCTGGAGATACAGGATCAAGGGTTGTGTTTTGATTTTGGTTTTAAGATGGCAGACCCGAGAGAGGAAGTAGCCGGGAAAGGCTGATACTGGAAAAAGCAGATAATTCCTAGGAGTGGGTAAGATGTAAAACAAAAAACAAAAGTAGAGGGATAAGTCTGAGAAAAGAGAAGATACAATCTACCTCTATCTTTGAGACAAAAGGGGAGGTGAGGTTAAGTTCAGATAAAGAGTTTATAAGTCATTGTGCTTAATGAAAGGAGGTCAGAGGGAGCTAAGTTAAGATCAAAAGAGAAGAGGAAATAAAAGATTTAGCAACAAGTCTGTGCCAGAGATCTCTGTGAAGAGATCATGGTGTGAATAAGAAAGCCTGCAGACTTTACCAAACAAACCAAATAGATATGAATTTTAAATTAGCTCTTAATCATCTTCTGGATTCAAAGCAGAGGGATCTTGGCAAAGCAAACAGAAGGCAAAGAAAACAAATTTTCTTTACTGGAAAATAGCCTTCAAGGAGAAAAATTTGGCTGTCTCTGATTACAAAAGAAGGAAGATACAGAAATTCAGTAGGGACTTCAAGATGAACACCACAGAACAAAATGAGAAAGCCTATACAAAGAATTTAAATGTTAAATTCAAAATGTTGGCTTTTCTATGTATATTGTTCAAAGAGAAAAGAACAATATTTATGATACAATCTACTTTTTGTTTTAAAAAATGGGAGCTTAGACTAAGGAGGCAGTGGAAGGTAGTGAAAAGTAGGTAGATTTCAGATACTTTTTGAAGGTAAAATAGATATGACTCGTTAAAATGTACACAGTTAAACAGGAAAACTATAAATAATACGTTAACAGAGGTTATCTCTGGGTGTTAGGATTAAATATGATGCTTCCTTTATTCTTTTTAATTTTTTGGAGGAGTAATTTAGATAATCTAACTTAACTCTAAACAGAAGAAACAATTCTTGATGTAAAAAATTCACTACTACTGAAATAAATATGGTAAAAATGTAAAGTTTCTCTTCAAACTCAAATCCCTTATCCCACACTCTCCCCTAGAGATCACTGTTAAACTACAATGTTAAAGAGGTTTAAAACCCTTTCCATACAGCTTACCATAGTATTTCGCAAACTTTCTTTTAATTATCGCCCCTCCAAAGAGAAAATAAATAACTAATTAGACATATATAATACATATTATACTTATATAATTATATAACTGTACTTAATTAAGTAAAATTTAACTTAGTTTCCCCCTAACAAGAGAAATTAAATACTAAGGAATAAGATTTTGTAGAGTAAGATTGAGCTCTGGAGGCCACAAACCTTTGTAATATCTACGATTTTTTGCATCTACCTTTTCCTCCTCAAAAAACAGAACTATTTCTCCATCTTGAAGTCAACACTGCCCTTGTTGAGAATGCATGGTGTACTGGTATTTTAAATACAGTATCAGTCAAATTAGATTTAGTATGAACCATACTCTCTTTAACCTGTTCCTTTGGCTTCCCTCACCATATTCTCTTTGGTTTCATCCTTCTCTCGGGATACTCTTCATTGCCTCTTCTTTTACTGTTTCCCAAACTCACTGAATGTAAAATATTTTTTAACACACACTCTAATATAAGTTTACTTATTTGTTTAAAAATTATATACAAATACTACTGTATTAATAAAATATGTACAATATAAAATATACAAAAATAGTTTCAAGGACAAGACTTCTTTTAAGTAGAAATTATAACTATCTTTTTCCATGTCAAAATGTATACACCGCTTTGGAAAATAGAGTTCTATATGAATTTTATAAGGTGCACTTTCTTGGGACTGTCTAGTTACATTTCTTTTCTCTCTATAGCCAATCTCATCTATTATCATGGCTTCGATTGCCATCTACAAACTGATATCTCCCAAATTTATGTCTCTATCGTAGGCCTCTCTTTTGAACTCCAGATCCACATATTAAATTGCCTAACTGACATCCTCACTTGGATACCACATCAGCACCTGAATACCGAGTTCATCATTTCTCTTCTTAAATGTGCTTCTTAGTTTACGCTCTCAAATGAAGTCACTACTATCTACCAGAAGCTTGTCAACCCAGAGCCCGTGTAGTCATCCATGATACTCTCTTCATCTCACCACTTCTATCACTAAGGTTTGTCAATTTTATCTCCTGAATGATTTTCAAATCAGTCCACTTCTCTCCATTTTCACTGTCATCATCGTAAATCACTATTACAGGCTGAGTTGTCCCCCCCAGCGCCCCCACAAAATTCATATGTTGAAGTCCTAACCCCTCATACCTGAGAATGTGACTTTATTTGGAGATCGGATCTTTAAAAAAGTAACTAAATTAAAAAGGGGTCATTAGGGTGGACCCTAATCCAATATGACAGGTGGCCTTATAAGAAGAGGAAATCTGAACACAGACACATACAGAAGGAAGAAGACAGCTATGGACATTTGTATACAAGTCCTTGTATATTCTTTCATTTCTCTTGGATTAACACCTAGGGGTATATTGCTGGGTCATATAGTACATGTATGTTTTACTTTTTAAGAAACTGCCAAACTACTTTCCAAAGTGGTTGTACAATTCTACATTTCCCATCAGGGGGCCGGACCCGCGGCTTAGCGGTTAAGTGCACGCGCTCTGCTACTGGCGGCCCGGGTTTGGATCCCGGTCGTGCACCGACACACCGCTTGTCTGCCCATGCTGAGGCCGCGTCCCACATACAGCAACTAGAAGGATGTACAACTATGACATACAACTATCTACTGGGGCTTTGGGGGGGGCGGGGAGAAGTATATGAGAGTTTCAGTTGCTCCATATCCTCAATAACACCAAAACCTGATATGGTCAGGTCTTTTAAATTTTAGATATATGCTTATCTGACATCTACCTGTAAAATGTCTATTCAAATCTTTGGTATTTTTTAAACTGGATTTTTTGTTTTCTTATTGAGTTCTGAGAGTTGTTTAAACCTAACTCCTTTATCAGATATTTGATTTGCAAATATTTTCTCCTAGGCTATTCCTTGTCTTAGTATTTTGTTAATGGAGTATTTTGCAGAACAGAAATTCTTAATTTTGAGTAAGTCAGAAATATCAATTTTTTTCTGTTATGGATCAAACTTCTGGTGTTGCATCTAAGAAATCCTTGCCTACCCCAAAATCACAAAGTTTTATTGCTTTCTTCTATAAGTTTTAGAATTTTAGGTTTTACATTTGGCTATCCAAATGTTCCAGAACTAGTATTTGTTAAAAAGCCTATTCTGTAAGGAACCCACCAGCTGAGAAAAAATATTTGCAAACCGTCTATCTGACAAGGGATTAATCTCCATAATATATAAAGAACTCACACAACTGAATAACAAAAAAAACAAACAACCCAATCAAAAAATGGGCAGAGGAAATGAACACACACCTCTCCAAAGAAGATATACAGATGGCCAATAGGCACATGAAAAGATGCTCAACATCACTAATCACCAGGGAAATACAAATCAAAATCACACTAAGATATCATCTTACACCCGTTGGAATGGCTATAATCACCAAGACAAAAAAAAACAAATGCTGCAGAGGCTGTGGAGAAATGGGAACCCTAATCCACTGCTGGTGGGAATGCAAACTGGTACAGCCTCTATGGAAAACAGTATGGAGATTCCTCAAAAAATTAAAAATAGAAATACCTTATGATCCAGCTATCCCACTACTGGGTATCTACCCAACGAACCTGAAATCAACAATCCAAAGAGGCTTATGCACCCCTATGTTCATCACAGCATTATTCACTATAGCCAAGACATGGAAGCAACCCAAGTGTCCCTTGACTGATGATTGGATAAAGAAGATGTGGTATATATATATACCATGGAATACTACTCAGCCATAAAAAAGACAAAATCGTCCCATGCAACAACATGGATGGATCTGGAGGGTATTATGTTAAGCGAAATTAGCCAGAAAGAGAAAGACAACCAGTGCATGATTTCACTCATATGTGGAAGATAAATCAACACACGGACAGACAGAACTGTTTGGTGGTTACCAGGGGCTAGGGGGGTGGGGGGTGGGCACAAAGGGTGGAGGGATGCACTTATATGGTGACTGATAAACAATAATGTACAACAAAAATTTCACACACACACAAAAAAGACGACGATAGTGTGTGAGATAATGGGCAAAATCTTTGATGACGATCTTACAGTAAACGCAGTGATGCACTTCAAAAAAAAAAAAAAAGCCTATTTTGTCACCACTGAATTGCTTTTGCAACTCTTTTTGAAAATCAGTTTTCCATATATGTGGGAGTATATTTTTGGACTCTCTATTCTGTATCAATGATCTATGTCTCTACCTTTATGCCAACTCCACACTTTCTTCAATGCTGCAGTTTCACATTAAGTCTTGAAATCAGGTATTGTTAGCCCTCCAATTTTGCTTTTCTTTTTCAAAGTTGTTTCAGGTATCTCAGGTCCTTTGTATTTCTATTTGAATTTTAGAACCAGCTTGTCAATTTCTCCAAGACACTCATTGGGATTATAGATCAATTTGGGAAGAATGGACATCTTAACAATAGTGAATCTATCAACTCATAAATAACGTATCTCTCTCCATTTATTTAGGTCTTCTTTAATTTCTCTAAGCAGTATTTACAGTTTTCAATGTACAGATGTTTTTCATCTTTTGATAGATTTACTCCTAAGTATTTCCTATTCTTTGAGTTTACTGTATATGGAATTATTAAATTTCAATTCTCGATTGTACATTGCTAATATACAGAAGTATAACTGATTTTTGAATATTGAGCTCATATTCTATAATCTTGTAAAAAAAAAAAACACTTATTAGTTCTGGTAGTTTTTTTGTAGATTCCACCAAATTTTTTACATAGATGATCACATCATCTGTACACAAAGACCATTTTACTTCTTCCTTTCCAAACTGCAAGTCTTTTATCTCTTTTTCTTGCTCATTGTACCAGCTAGAATAATGTTAAATAGGAATAGTGACAGCAGAGAGAAATCCTTGTCTTCTCCCTAATATGAGGGGAAAAACATTCAGTCTTCACCATTATATATGATTTCACCTGTTCATTGTTCCTAAATGCCTTTTATCAGGTTGAGAAAGCTCACTTCTATTCCTAGTTTGCTGACAGTTCTTATCAGGAATGGATGTTGGATTCTGTCAAATACTTTTCCTACATGTATTGAGATGATCAAATGGTTTTTCTTTTTCAGTTTGCTAGCTTTGCTTTTCCAATTAGCCTTATACTAAAACCTCACTCAATTTTTAACTGAATAATTTTTAACCTCTCATATTTTCCATACTGTTGTCTTTATGCTGCATTCTGGATAATTTTATCAATTCTATCTGCCAGGCTGCTAAGCCATTCTTTGGCTTTATGTAATATCTGCTTAACCTATCTGCTGAATTTTTTATTTCAATGATTTTATTTTTAATTTCTAAATGGTCTATTTGGTTCTCTTTTAGATCTATCTGGTCATATTTTAATAGTCATTTGTTTTTCACCTTTTATTCCATTCTTTATTTTTAAAATATATCATATACAGATATTTTAGATTCTTTAACAGATAATTCTAATATCTGAAATCCATAGTGTCCTGTAGAAGTTCTTTAGGAATCTAAAATCTATTTTGCATTATCTTTATTTTTCGTGTGACTCTCAATCATAGCTTCTAGTTTATTTATAGGATTGGTGATTTTTTACTGTGAGCTCATATTTGGCTGACCTTAATATATGGAGAATTCTGATGGCTAAAACTATAAATGCTTTCCTCTACAGAAGATCTGCATTTGTTTCTTGTGAGAGTGAGGTACTGTTACCAAAGGAGGACCATGTTAGCCACTATCATTAAGTCTTAGCCTAATGCAATTGTCAGGTTCATTCTTCCATCATGTTAGAGCCCCAGAGTCTAGTGGACTGATCCAATCGTTGACACAAACATTTGACCCTGGGGCAACTCTAGCTTTCACAATGACTTATAGCTCACACATCTCTACCACAGTTTCAACAATTTTATCTGCTTATATATATGCATATGTATATATGCCCCTCACAGATTCTCTTACTTTTCGCAGGCCCAACAGTGCATTAAAAATTATGCTTTTCCAATTTATCTAGAATCTATTTGTACTGTAGTGACAGGGCCTTTAAAAATATCTGGTCCCTATAGTAGTAAAAGCAGAAATCTTCTAACCTTTATAAATAAGAATATTTATTGATATTATCAGACTTAGAAATTTAACTGGCTTATGGCTACTTGATTTTTTAATCAAATTGAGATGCGACAGATAAATGAGTTAAACATTTTTCTCATTACATTAAAAATATTTCATATTTGGGTCTTCTAAAATTTTTCTGAGTCTTTAGTGCTATTATCAAGTCATGTGATATGTCTAAAAGGGCAAATGAAAACACATTCTTTTTCACAGTTAAAATTCTCATTGGTACCATAGCTGCTCAAAATGCTGAACACATTTCAAATTTAGCCTAATACATCCTACACACACATTACAAGATTCTGTTCTATGATAAAAATTGCTGGCTTAGAAAATGAAAGTATCATATCTATACTCCCCCACAGAGCTAAAATGGCTTAATTCTGCAGATGAGAATCTACAACCTGTTTTCTACTGTGTGGATCCTAAATAATTTGTCAATAATTTGCTACACTACAAACAAAGTGTTATATATGGTATTGATGGTTACACTAGAACTCTTAACTGGTTTTAAAAGATACCAAAATAGAACTTTTGATAACTAATAAACAATCTAAAAATCTAATTTAAAATAAATGATTTATCCATTCACATAAACTATAGAAAATACAATATCAAAAGGGGAAAAAAGTATATTCCACATTTAAAACGCCCTAAATAATTAATATGATTGATAGGTGTGAATGTGTCTTTTCAAATTACAGTATGAACTGAAACTAACAGGTTAATTTTACAAGTTAGCCAGGACATCTATTAAATTAAGCAGAAGCAGAATTCGCTATCTTAATTAAGGAAAATCTTTCAAAAGGCTCTACATTTAAACTATATTCCTGAGATCTGTTACACCTGATATAACTGGTCCCGTTTTATTTTATACTTAACCCATTTATGCCCTCTTTACACTTTGATGTATTCTTTATAACATGATGGACATCTACTGCAAAACCTTCTGAACTAATAAAGTATTACAGAAACTGTCATCATGTGGGATTTTTTTTCCTCCTCTGGAAGGTCCCTAAGATTAAACTCTGAATACTAATATGTACAGTTCTCTCTAGCATCTGGAATTGAATTTCTTAGCAAACACCAAGGTAGATCTGGCAAAACTAAAAAAACCTGAAAGTAAGTAAATCCCTTTTTTTTTTGCCTAACAAAAGAGTATAAATGATTTAACAATTCTCACAAGACCTCACAGAACAGAACTAAAGAAAATCATTCTCATTGTTTTGATGGCTACAAAATTACCAAATGTGAAACCATAAACACATGATTCTTTAGTAAAGTGAGACATACAATCGTGATTCATAGTAAATCCTTGATATTGTCTTATTTAAATTATATTCTGATATCCTGTATGAATTAATGTACATCCATATCACGTTATAAGAACTGTTAAACAAAACTGACTTTCTTACATGGCAGTGTTATTACCTAGCACGTGGTAAGTTTACGACCCCCAAATTAAGGTTTAAAGGTTTAAAAAAAAGATTAAAATAGTAATTATGATAGCGAATTATTGAGCCAATCTCTGAATTAAGTCTACATTATCTCATTTTTCCTCAGAATACTCCAATTCTATAGGTAGTAATACCATCCCCATTGGACATTTGACATTCTGAAAGATTACAGGACCTACCCAAGGTTGTACATGATGGAGAAAAGCTTAATTCTTCCTGATATCAAGGTCCAAGGCCCAGTTCTTAATCACTGTACTATCCTGTCTTTGACAGTACTTGAATAGGTGTTCAGAAGGGAGATCTTTAAGACTTGGCTTTCGAAATGCTAAAAAAGTATTCTTAATCTCATAAAAATTACTTTAGAATATTTTAAGCAAATAGGTTGACTATAACAGATAAATATTATTAAATAATGAGCATGGCAAGGCAGTTCATTTTCCTATAGATAAAGTCTTAGAATCTTAACTAATGAAGATTTTTTCCATAAATATAATTTTTAAAAAATCTATAGGGAAATACAAATGAAAACAATGAGATCTCATTACACACCTATTAGAATAGCTAAAATCCAGGCCGGCCCCGTGGCTTAGCGGTGAAGTGCGCGTGCTCCGCTGCTGGCGGCCCGGGTTCGGATCCCAGGTGTGCACCAACGCACTGCTTGTCCGGCCATGCTGAGGCCCCATCCCACATGCAGTGGCTGGAAGGATGTGCAGCTATGATGTACAACTATCTACTGGCGCTTTGGGGGAAAAATAAATAAAATTATAAAAAAAAAAAAAAAAGCTAAAATCCAAAGCATTGACAATATCAAATGCTAGCAAGGATGTGGAGCAACAGGAACTCTGTTTCTTTGCTACTGGGAATGCAAAATGATATAGCCATGTTGGAAGACACTTTGGCAGTTTCTTACAAAGCTAAACATAGTCTAAATGAGTTGAAAATTTATGTCCACACAAAAACCTGCATACAAATATTTATAGCAGTTTCATTCTTAACTGCCAAACACGGAAGCAACAAGATATCCTTCAATAGGAGAATAGATAAACAAATGAGGTATATCCATACAAGGAAATATTACTCAGTGATAAAAAGAAATGAGCTATCAAGCCACAAAAACACATGAAAGAACCTTAAATGTATATTACTAAGTGAAAGAAACCAGTCTGAAAAGGCTGTCTACTGTATGATTCAAATTATATGACATTCTGAAAAAGGCAAAACTATAAAGACAGTAAAAAGCTCAGTGGTTGCCAGGGGTTGGAGAGAAAAGTGGGAGAAAGATGAATAGGGAGAGCATAGGGTATTTTTAGGGAAGTGAAATTGCTGAAATTATTTTGTATGATATAATGGTGGATACATGACATTATGCATCTTGCACTGATTTGGTGAATTTGTTACAATTGACGAACCACTACTGATACATTATTATTAACTAAAATCTATAGTTTACATCAGGGTTAGCTCATTGTGTTGTACAGTTCCATGGGTTTTGCATAATGCAAAATAGATGTTATGATAACATAAGTAACAGATGTACTTTATGCTCATTTTTTTAAATCTAAAGCTACTGTAAAAAATAAAGACCATTAATTTTTTAAAAATCTGTATGTATTGAACTAAAAAGGGATAATAATTACAAAAATTATTTAACAAAAGAAAATGCAAAATAAATGTTTTTTGTAGAAATGAAACAAGTTGGCAAGAAGAAATCAAATATGTAAATTCCATCACAGTTTATACTTAATTATAGAAGTATTAGAATCCAATGGTTTAAAAACAAAGAAACCAGGGAAATGGATTCTTAATTTTCCTACTGAAATGACATTAATAGTACAATTTTTTTTTTTTTAAGTCATTTGGGTTTCTTTTTTAGGAGACAGTTATTCATATCCTTTGCCTATTTTGCTGTTAGGTTTCCTTCACATTGATTGGTAAGCGTTCTTTTTTTTTTTTTATTTTTTTTTTATTTTTTATTTTTTATTTTTTTTATTGATATTTTAATGGTTTCTAACATTGTGAAATTTTGGGTTGTACATTTTTGTTTGTCCATCACCCCATATATGACTCCCTTCACCCCTTGTGCCCACCCCCCACCCCCACTTCCCGGGTAACCACAGTCCAGTTTTCTCTGTCCATGTGTTGGTTTATATTCCACATATGAGTGAGATCATACAGTGTTTGTCTTTCTCTTTCTGGCTTATTTCACTTAACATAATACGCTCCAGGCCCATCCATGTTGTTGCAAATGGGACGATTTTGTCTTTTTTTATGGCTGAGTAGTATTCCATTGTATATATATACCACATTTTCTGAATCCAATCGTCAGACGAGGGACACTTAGGTTGCTTCCACTTCTTGGCTATGGTGAATAATGCTGCAATGAACATAGGGGTGCATAAGCCTCTTTGGATTGTTGATTTCAGGTGCGTTGGATAGATTCCCAGTAGTGGGATGGCTGGGTCATAGGGCATCTCTATTTTTAATTCTTTGAGGAATCTCCATACCGTTTTCCATAGAGGCTGCACCAATTTGCATTCCCACCAGCTGTGTATGAGGGTTCCTGTTTCTCCACATCCTCTCCAACATTTGTTGTTTTTTGTCTTGGTGATTATAGCCATTCTAACGGGCGTGAGGTGGTATCTTAGTGTTGTTTTGATTTGCATTTCCCTGATGATTAGTGATGTTGAGCATCTTTTCATGTGCCTATTGGCCATCTGTATATCTTCCTTGGAGAAGTGTCTGTTCATTTCCTCTGCCCGTTTTTTGATCGGGTTGTTTGTTTTTTTGTTGTTCAATTGTGTGAGTTCTTTATATATTATGGAGATCAACCCCTTGTCAGATGTATGTTTTGCAAATATTCTCTCCCAGCTGGTTGGTTGTTTGTTCATCTTGATTCTGATTTCATTTGTCTTATAAAAGCTCTTTAGTCTGATAAAGTCCCACTTGTTTATTTTTTCTTTAGTTTCCCTAGTCTGGGTAGGCATGTCATCCGAAAAGATTCCTTTAAAACCCATGTCAAATAGTGTGTTGCCTATATTTTCTTCTATGAGTTTTATAGTTTCAGGTCTCACCTTCAGGTCTTTGATCCATTTTGAGTTAATTTTTGTGAATGGCGATAGCACATGGTCCACTTTCATTCTTTTGCATGTGGATGTCCAGTTTTCCCAACACCATTTATTGAAGAGACTTTCCTTTCTCCATTGCATGTCCTTAGCACCTTTGTCGAAAATTAGCTGTCCGTATATGTGTGGTTTTATTTCTGGGCTTTCAATTCTGTTCCATTGATCTGTGTGTCTGTTTTTGTACCAGTACCATGCTGTTTTGATTACTATTGCTTTGTAGTATGTTTTGAAGTCAGGAATTGTGATGCCTCCTGCTTTGTTCTTTTTCTTTAGGATTTCTTTAGCTATTCGGGGTCTTTTGTTGCCCCATATAAATTTTAGTATTCTTTTTTCTATTTCTGTGAAGAATGTCATTGGGATTCTGATTGGGATTGCATTGAATCTGTAGATTGCTTTAGGTAATAGAGACATTTTAACTATGTTTATTCTTCCAATCCACGTGCATGGGATATCTTTCCATTTCTTTATGTCATCGTAGATTTCCCTCAATAATGTCTTGTAGTTCTCATTGTATAGGTCCTGGTAAGCGTTCTTTACAATGAACATATTAGCATTTTATTTACTATCACAATTGCAAAATTTTCTCCCAGCTCAACATTAAAAGTTTTTTTATTGAGGTTACATTGGTTTATAACGTTGCATAAATTTCAGGTGTACATCATATTTCAACTTCTGTATAGACTGCATCGTGTTAACCACCCAAAGTCTAGTTGCCATCCATCAACGTACACATGTGCCCTCTTCATCCCTTTCACCTTCCTCCCACCCCCTTCCCCTTGGGTAATCATCAATCATTCTCCCTATCTATGTGTTTATCTTCCACACATGAGTGAAGTCAGACAGTAATGGTCTTTCTCCATCTGACTTATTTCGCTCAGCATAATATCCTCAAGGTGTACCAGCGCTGTCCCAAACGGCAAGATTTCATGTTTTTTTATGGCTGAGTAGTATTCTATTGTATATATACACCACATCTTTGTCCACTCATCCATTGATGGGCACCTTAGGTTGCTTCCAAGTCTTGGCTATTGTGAATAATGCTGCAATGAACATTGGGGTGCATATATCTTTTCAAATTACTGTTTTTGTGTTCTTTGGATAAATACTCAGAAGTGGAATAGCTGGATCATATGGTGTTCCTATTTTTAATTTTTTGAGGATCTTCCATACTGCTTTCCATACTGGCTGCATCAATTTACATTCCCACCAGCAGTGTACAAGGGTTCCTTTTTCTCCACGTCCTCTCCAACACTTGTTATTTCTTGTCTTTGTAACAATACCATTATGACAGGTATGAGGTGATAGATCTCACTGTAGTTTTGATTTTCATTTCCCTAATAATTAGTGATGTTGAACACCTTTTCATGTGACTGTTGGCCACCTGTAATCTTCTTTGGAAAAATGTCTGCTCATATCCACTGTCCATTTTTTGATCAGGTTGTTCATTTTTTTGTTATTGAGTTGTAGGAGTTCTTTATATATTTTGGATATTAACTCCTTATCAGATATACAATTTGCAAATATATTCTCAAAAGTGGTAGGTTGTCTTTTTGTTTTGCTGATGGTTTCCTTTGCTGTGCAGAAGCTTTTTAGTTTGATGTAGTCCCATTTATTTATTTTTTGTTTCCCTTGCCTGAGGAGACATGATATTCAAAAAAGATATTGCTAACACTCATGTCACAGAGCATACTGCCTGTGTTTTCTTCTGGGAGTTTTATGGTTTCAGGTCTTACATTCAAGTCTTGAATCTATTTTGAGTTAATTTTTGTGTATGGTGTAAGATAATGGTCTACTTTCATTCTTTTGCATGTGGCTGTCCAGTTTCCCCAACACCATTTATTGAAGAGATTTTCCTTTCTCCACTGTATGTTCTTGGCTGCTGGGTTAAAAATCAGCTGTCCATGGGTGTGTGGGCTTAATTTTGGGCTCTCAATTGTGTTCCATTGATCTGTCTGTCTGTTTTTCTGCCAGTACCATGCTGTTTTGATTATTATAGCTTTGTAGTATATTTTGAATTCAGGGAGTGTTGATACCTCCAGCTTTGTTCTTTTTTCTCAGGATTGCTTTGGCCATTCGAGGTCTTTGGCTGTTCCATATAAATTTTAGGATTCTTTGTTCTACTTCCATGAAAAATGTTGTTGGGATTCTGATTGGGATTGCACTGAATCTGTAGATTGCTTTAGGTAATATGGACATTTTACCTATGTTAATTCTTTCAATCCACGAACAGAGAATATCTTTCCATTTCTTTATGTCTTCAGTTCTGTTCAACAACGTCTTACAGTTTTCAGTATACAGGTGTTTCAAATCCTTGGTTAAATTTATTCCTAGGTATTTTATTCTTTTAGTTGCCATTGTAAATGGGATTGTCATCTTGATTTCTCTTTTTTGCTAGTTCGTTGCTAGTGTATAGAAACACAACTGATTTTTATACCTTGATTTTGTACCCTGCAACTTTATTGTATTCGTTAATTATTTCTGATAGTTTTTTGGTGGATTCTTTAGGATTTTCTATATATGGAATCATGTTATCTTCAAATAGTGACAGTTTTACTTCTTCCTTTCCAATTTGGATAAGTTTTATTTCCTTTTCTTGCCTAATTGCTCTGACTAGGACTTCTAATACTATGTTGAATAAGAGTGGTGAAAGTGGGCATCCTTGTCTTGTTCCTGTTCTTAGAAAAACAACTTTCAGTTTTTTACCATGGTGTATGATGGTGGTTGTGGGTTTGTCATATATGGCTTTTATTATGTTGAGGTACTTTCCTTCTATATCCATTTTATTGAGAGCTTTTATCATAAATGGATGTTAAGTATTGCCAAATGCTTTCTCTGCATCTATTGAGACGATCATAATAGTGTAACTTTGTTTATATTCCATATTATAAAACAAAGTATCTATTAATTTAGCTTTCAGTGAATTTCAAAATATGGACTACTGCTTATAAAATTTAATGAATAAATTTAAAAAAATATGTTCTAGTTAGATTCCTCTTTGAAAAAGATATTTGCTAGAAATTATCTCTCTAGGGAAAAACAGCATTAATTTCTAATTATAGAAATTAATTGTAGAAAGATATTTTTAGAGATATTATAGAAAGCATATGGCATAATTCTAATATTGTTCCATCTTGAATTATTTACACTGTTTTGATTTTTAAATAATATATGCACAAGTTTAAAAGACTAAACCACTAAATTAGAAAGAAATTTCAATAATGAAATATATCCTTTTTAGTAATTTGGAAGCTGCAAAAACTGGTCATGTAAGAACATTCCTTTCATAACTGTTTCCCCAAAAAGAGATTACAAAATTATTTAGAGATCTTGATCCAGATATTGCTCTTCAATGACCCAAGACACCAGATATATATTATCATCTATGCAAGTTTAAAACCTTCTGAAAATTTTTAAGGGTCATTATTTAGGGCCTCAAATCATTCTAAAAATCCTACACTTTTTACAAAGATTCTATCAGCATCGATAATTATTTTATCTAGGTAATGTTCTTACAGAGTAGTTATATAATTAGCAAAAATATTTGTTCATAGCTTTACAATAGACAAAAAGACTATTTAGGGGCAAGCCCCATGGCCTAGTGGTTAAGTTCGGTGTGTTATGCTTCAGCAGCCTGGGTTCAGTTCCTGGACGCAGACCTACACCGCTCGACAGCGGCCATGCTGTGGTGGTGACCCACATATGAAATAGAGGAAGACTGGCACAGATGTTAGTTCAGGGACAATCTTCCACAAGCAAAAAGAGGAAGACTGGCAACAGATGTTAGCTCAGGGCGAATTTTCCTCAGCAAAAAAAAAAAAAAAAAAAAGAAGACTAAAGAAATTACAGTAAACATAGTAAAATTTATGCACTATCTTTGCAATATATGACAGATATTTTGATTACTTTTACTTTTCTCTTGTCCTGGAATTCCCAAGTATGTAGGGTCAAAAGTTATTTTGGACTTTTTCACAAAAGACTGATCTTTTCTGAATATAGGTAAATATACTGAACTCTAAGAGGGATTAAATTTTTTTTCGTAAATATTACCATAAAAAAATCAACTAAACTGGAAATTTACATTAAAATTTATATATTAATGTAAATATGTATGTGTGTGTTGTGTATGACTACATTCTTTTTGTTGTTGTTGTTGTTGTGAGGAATATTAGCCATGAGCTAACAACCATTGCCAGTTCTCCTCTTTTTGCTGAGGAAGATTGGCCCTGGGCCAATATCTGCGCCCATCTTCCTCTACTTTACATGGGACATTACCACAGTATGGCTTGACAAGCGGTGCACCGGTCTGCACCTGGGATCCGAACCTGTGAACCCTGGGCCACCGAAGCAGAGAGCGTGAACATAACCGCTACACCACCGAGCCAGCCCCTGTCACTACATTCTTAAATAGCTTAACAGGAGTGTTTGAAAAAGCAATCTTGATTGGTTTTAATTAAATAAGAAATTTTGTAAGTAAACAAAGGGTGAATAAAATGAAAGCATATATCCCTATTCCTAATAATTCTTTTTAATTGGTAATAATTCACATGCATTTAAAACATAGCCCACAAAAGCTACCAGTGTTCATTGACTGTAATAACTGATTGTTGCCAAGAATTGATATGTGAGTTTTTATGTAGACACTTTGCCCAATGCAATAATATCATAAACATAAGCCTCTTTAAATGGCACTAGTCTTTTTTTACTGTTAATCTTTTCTTTCGACTCTCTTGAATGTAGTGATTTCCCTATCATTGTTCTTATGTTGTTAGTAGAATATTAATTAAACTATTAAAAGAGAATAAAAACATATACAAAGGTTTAGACAGTAAAAGCTTGAAATCAAGCCACTCCATATAAAGACTAAATTAACTAATTTGGCTAGAAAGATGACCAAAATCAGAAGAAGAAATGAATTACAACATAACACTACATGTGCAGCTGTTTGCCTGTAAAAATGATGACCTGATATTAGTTATCCCATCTACTAGTAAACGCAAAAAATTAGCAATTACACAAACTGACAAAAGCGTCTTACTGTTTCTTTCCCCAACTAAAAGCCAAATATGAAGCAGGGTAATCTAAATAGGTATGTACTAAGATAAGTGTATGTGGAGGTCAGACTGCTATAGTTAGCAAGGCCTGCTTGCAAGGCTGGTCTCGGCTGGCATCTGGGACTTGGATTTTGAGAGAGTCCTCATGATTCTCTAATTGGTAAGAGGGCTCACTGTATCTAAACTGTTTGAACAAATAATGTGCTTTATGCTGAACACTTGCTTTTCTTTGGGGAGTCTTGAATTTTGGTGTGTGCCAAGCAGTAATTGACCCCTGATGAAAACTGTGGACTTCTAGGCTCAAGATGAGCTTTCCTGGAAGATGACATTTCACACATGCTGTCACAACTTACTGACAGAGGAATTAAGGGTATTCTGTCTAACTCCAGTGGGAGAGGACTCTTGAAACTTTGTACCCAGTTTCCTCTGGACTTCACCCTATGCACCTTTTCCTCTTGCTCATTTTTCTTCATATACTTTCGCTATAATAAATCATAGCCATGAGCATGATAATATACTGAGGGTTATGAATCACCAAACTTGGGGGTGGTTTCGGAGATCCCCAACACAATACATAAAATATTTAAAATTATGAACTATAAAAGAAACTATACCATGATGCTGGAAACTTAAGAGAATTTTTTTCTTTGGAGTACTAGGTGTTAAGATTTAATGATAAATAGAACGACTAGTTATTCTATTAATCATTATCAAAAACTTATCAAAATGAATGAATACAATGTAGAGTCAGGGATTTCTATGCATGAAAGGAATTCTTATGGCCCATGAGGCCTGCAGATTGGTGGATGACAAAAGGGAGATTTCAGAATATGGAAAATGAATTACAGCAATGTGCTTTATAGGAAAAATTAACAACTGAATGGATCCTACCATCTTCAGTGAAGATTCTATAAGACATTATAATAATCTAATCAGAAATTAGTCTATAAATAGTATTACTGTTAGCATCTACTCAATAAACAGAAGTGCTTATACATATATTGCAAAGAAAATTTGTAATTGTCAAGCAATATATTCCCTATAGCTATTTGACATGTAGCCTCTCTGTAAAACAGGAACACAAACAATGCTAGCTCATATTTTCCTGCATTCTTATCTCCATAAAGAGATAAAGATATTTTCATTTAAACATACCTTAACTATTTCTTCAATGAAACAAATGTGAGAAACAGGATCTCTCTTCTTGGCTAATATTTTCTGTAGATGTTGTACCTAAAAAAGGGGAAGGGAGAGAGAATCTACATAATTGGGTGTTTTCAAAAGAAATGGGTGTAAAGCATAGGCACTAGGAACAGTAAGGGAAGGGAAATGGCATTTTGTTAGAACCTTTACATATATTATAATCAGCTAATGTAGTGGTTGTAAATGCTCAGGTTTTACGAAACTTGCCCAAGATAACACAACTTGGAATAACCAGGAGTTAATCCATAATTAATGTTCTTTTCACTCTGAAAATATTTACCTGTCCACAGACAGTACAAATATGATCCACAAGTTTCTCCATGTTGGTCCAGAGGGAAGCACGAAAAGCTGCAGTGTTGCCTGGGGTTGGCATGGTAGATCGTCCAGGTCCCCCTGTTTATGAGTGACAAAAAAATATAAAAAATAAAACTTTCCAAATAATGAATTGTATGTTATTATGAAAAGCATATACAGGCTAAAAAATTGCAAGTTCCTTCTTTAAGAAATAATTTCTTATGAGTGATATAAAAAAGAATCTTAAGCTTTTGTGTTTAAGAAAGGGAAATAAGATCTCACACACACACACACACACACCCAGAAAGGATAATACAGAAAACAGAAATTAATAAAAATGGTTTCCCAAACGGTCGAGTGGTAGGAGACCATACCAGGTGAAAGGAATATGGAGAGAGGCAGTGAGTCTTTGTGAGCCATACAAATGTTTTACATATTTCAAAATGAACTGAAATTTTAAGAGTGAAAAAAGTAAACTCTAAAACCAAATACAAATACAGAAACGAATAAAACTAAATGTACTTCAAATTGATAACACAAACACACAGGGGAAAACAATTAATTCAAGTAATGTTTAATTACAAAACTCTGACTATTATTTAATAAGCTATATTTTAGGGGCAAAACAAATTGCAAAGAAATACCGTACTGTACTTAACAGATTTGTTGCAGGATGTAGTATTGGTATGGTAATCCTGAAACTAGTTTAGGTGTATTTTAGAATAGAGTACATGAACGTTCTCACTGTAAACAGAATAAAGACACAAATGTGTAATGAGGATTAGAGGTATTTCCCAACTCTGTCCACTCAAAGGACAAAGAGACAATGATTCCTCAATATAAATGAGCATACCTAGCACCCAAATTTTGATTTCAACGCGCCATTCCCCAATAAAAGAAACTAGGGCTTACTGGAGAAAAGGGTGATTCCATATCTGGAGCACTGAAAATAGAAGGCGAACCTGGTACATACTGTGCCAGAGAGCAAAGAAGTGTTCAAAGACAAATGGAGATTTGTCAAAGGACATGGGAACTTGACTGGAGAGGGCTTCCACAAAACAAATTGGGGAACATTTGGCCATCCAAAATAATACTGATGATAACAGATTGTAAAACATTGATTAAAAAAATAATTCATGAGTTCGTAGTGAAAACAAATGTTTAAAAAGGATGGGAATTGTTGTTTACAGAAGAGTGTTAGTTAATAAATACAGAAGGAATAATAGAATTAGACCAAAAAAATCACTATTGCAACTATTAGTAAAATAATTGAGGAAAAGATTATCACTGGATACTAAAACACTGGGTGAAATGTTACGGCGAACAGGATATTCACATGGTCTCAAAGAATGCGCTACAACTAACTACAAACAAAAGAGAGTACTTTTACAAGGAGAAATCTGGCATACACCACAGTAATGAAGTGATTTCATTCAGCATCAGCAACAATGAGACAGATTGACATAATTTTGGTGCTTCCTGATATGATGTAATGGGAAATACACGACATCACCTTACCAGTTTGTTTACCTTGAATGTAAAAACGAAGAAACAATCATATAAATCCAGACAAATTCAGATTATGGGAGTCTCCAAATATGTTAATACCATAAAGGACAAAAAAGACAGTGGGGTTGTTTTTGATTAAAGGAGAGTAAAGAGATAAGATAACCAACAGAAAAACATAATTTCTGATTGGTTCAAGATGGGAGAAAAACAGCTACAAAGAATATTCTGAGGAACAACTAAAAGGTGTTATATACAGATTACATATTAAATTATATTAATGTATCAGTGTTAAATTTCTTGAGAGTGATGTCTAAGAATGTTATTATATGTAATCACACACAGCTATTTGTACAGGTTTGAAATGTTTCAACATAAGAAAAAGGAATTTTAATCTCAAATTGAAAAGTATAAATTTCAATCCAAACTAAGCTTAAAAACTAGGCAGTACAAGAGCCCATCAGTGATTAGTCTATCCTGCTTTTAAAGAGGGCAAGAATCAAGAAAACCAGAGACTGTGTTTGAAGCTGCTTCACTCTAGTTTTTCAACAATTCTAAGTTTAGGAAAGAATTACATGTACCTTTAGTAAAGAGACGCTATTATTTTTTAACTCTGATAATAGTGGAAAGCAATAAAAGAAACACAGGAGAGAGATACTGGCTTTAAAAATATGAATAATAACTGTTTGAAATCTAGGTCAAATTAATTTTTTAAATTATTTGCAGTGCTGTGCAAAGAATATTAAGGAAGGGGCGGCCTGGTGGCATAGTGGTTAAGTTTGTGTGCTCCACTTTGGCAGCCCAGGGTTGGTGGGTTCGGATTCGGGGCACAGACCCAGGCACTGCTTATCAAGCCATGCTATGGCAGGCGTCTCGCATATAAAATAGAGGAAGATGGGCACAGTTGTTAGCTCAAGGCCAATCTTTCTTAGCAAAAAGAGCTAATCTTTCTCACACAAAAAAGAGTATATTAAGGAAAAGTATACAGGGAATAGAGATGTAATACTGAAACAATGTGCAACTGTCTTATCTGTTATATAAAGAATAACTAGAAACAGTGAGGAAAGAGTATGTAGTGCCTCTGTGAAAATTAGAAAATATTAATAAAATTCCTGGAATATACATAGCTTGGTTTTATTTTTTTTATTTTTATTTTTTGTGAGGAAGATCAGCCCTGAGCTAACATCCATGCCAATCCTCCTCTGTTTTTGCTGAGGAAAGACCGGCCCTGAGCTAACATCTATTGCCAATCCTCCTCCTTTTTTTTTTTTTTTTCCCTTTTTCTCCCCAAAGCCCCAGTAGATAGTTGTATGTCAGTTGCACATCCTTCTAGCATGGCTGGACAACGGTGCGTTGGTGCACAC
Organism: Diceros bicornis minor; assembly: GCF_020826845.1. NCBI lineage: Eukaryota > Metazoa > Chordata > Mammalia > Perissodactyla > Rhinocerotidae > Diceros > Diceros bicornis. The sequence goes on along the minus strand of NC_080742.1, from coordinate 11,101,040 downwards.
CCGGCATCCAAACCCCGGCCGCCAGTAGTAGAGCGCACGCACTTAACCACTATGCCACGGGGCGGGCCCATGGCTTGGTTTTATTATAACGAACTCTGGGATCCATCAACCCATTACTCTCTTAAAGTAAATACAAGCAGAAATACAACAAGGCATTATTTTCTGCTATATTTACTTTAGAGAAACTGAGGCACGGAAAAATGAGATCCCATCATTGGTTCAAGTAGTTCTAGAGGCTTCATTTTTCTTACTTATAGCTTAGTACTTCAAGATTTTCATCCTCATAAGCTAAATACATCTTGTTGAAGCATGTAAACAGGATAGAAATAACTAACTGAACACAGAACAGCTGTATAAAGGAAGAGGCAGAGAATAACTAAGAGAAAAACTGATGTCATTATCAGTTAGCTTTAGGAGACCCAAGAAACAAAATAAATAGTGTCATAAACTAAGTTTTATTAAAGTGATAGAAAAAACTAAGAGTGCCTCAAAGAAACCATACTTAAGAGTGATTTCCAGTTAGTGATGGTGGACTAAAATCATTTTTCTATTCTCATCCCTTGAAAAGCAAAGAAAATAAGAATGAACAAGAAGTAGAGAAAAACATCAACTTCAAAGAAACAAGGAATCAGCCAAAGCTTCAAACTTGAGATTATGAAGCATGTATGGTAAATGCTGTAGATAAATCAAAATGGACAATGGACCAAACAGCTGACATCTTAGACCAGCAGCAAGGAACAAATTGCTCTTACAATCAACTGTAAGGATTTAGACAGGCTATCCAGTGATTCTTTGCTTAGAGCTGAGATGGACAGACATGGATGGGCCAGGGAAGAAGCTAGAAAAATGTTCAACGTTGCAGAACGGCAAAGAAAGAAAAGCTGAAGGAGAAACCATAATAAAATCATATTTACACTGTATAAGACTTAGCCCTCTAGTGTGGGGAGACTATCAGAGATAAAATGAGGTGAAAGAGGAAAGAAAAGCAGAGAATGTGAGGTTTCCACAAGAAACTGCTTAAATGGCCTTAATGGGACTCACATTAAGCTCTAGAATGGTCCAAAATTTGAGGAAAGATGTGTTCCCAAGGTAGAAGGAAACAACAAATTGGTGAACACTTATTCTAGACAACACACTTAAAGTTATAGACTGTTTCAGGTCTTTCTCTACATAGGTTACCAAAGAAATTCCCAAAAGAAACAACAGGAAGGGCTATTTAGTTTTCCACTATCTCAAACTAATTATAGGAAACATTCTCAGCGTAAATATGTAACAGAGATTAAGACTACATGAGAAATAACAAAACATTATAATGATCAAGGGTGAAAACACAATCAGACACACGAAATAGGCCAGAGGAAATCATATAAAATGAAATAAAGTACAAAGATATAAAATATAATTATGGAGAAGATACTAGAAATGGAAAACAAAGATGTGATATATGAATAAAGCTCCTGAAAAGAACAAATGGAAAAGAAAAATATTCAAATGTACAATTTAAGTAAACTTTTCTATAAAAGGGAATATATTCTAGCTTAGAAAAAAAAATTGATACAGAGCATTCAATCCCAAAATACATCTTAAAGAAATTACTAAAGTTCAAAGATAAAAAAGAACCGTTTGGGTACTGTTAAAAAACAAAATGCAACTGAGTACATTTTAAAGATCTTCCTGGCCTTATTCAATGACTTGTGAATCAGGCAACCTCCAATCTATCAGACGGAAAGAAGTCCTGAGGAGCTGTACAAATAAAAGACTTTTAAAGGCAGAAGGGAGTAGGAACAAGACAGTTACACTAGACAAAAAAAGCAGATTGGTTGTGGCAAGGTCACTTTCCTTTAGGGGATGGCAGGGGTCTATCAGACAGATACCTAACTAGTGATGATTAGGCAATTTCTGATTGACTGGTTTAAGATTACATTTCTGGGAGAGCCGAAACTATGATTAAGTCTTGGTTTGGTGACATGGTGCTTAGCATAAGTGACTCCATTTTGTACCACTTGCCTTGTTTTTTTTTTTTTTTAATAATTTTATTTATTTATTTTTCCCCCACGGCCCCAGTAGATAGTTGTATGTGGGTTGCACACCCTTCCAGCTGCTGTATGTGGGACGCGGCCTCAGCATGGCCGGAGAAGTGGTACATCGGTGCGCGCCCGGGATCCGAACCCGGGCCGCCAGCAGTGGAGCGCGCGCACTTAACCGCTAAGCCACAGGGCCGGCCCCCACTTGCCTTGTTTTTAACACCAAAGAAAAAACAAGTGAGTTATGTAGAGGGGGTAAAAACCTGATTAGCAACTTCCCTTTCTAGTTCTACACGTAAGGAGGTTGGAAGTCGCCATCCTGTCCTAACAACAAATAAAAAGCTGAACAGACTAAAAAATCAACAACTCTTCTTGGACCCATAAGAGAGGGAAGGACACATGGCAAATCAATGCCCCAAAGATGAGAAAGACTAACAGGTAAACACAGGGAGTCGCCACTTAACGGGAGCTGAGCCTCGCTAGCAGAAACTACTGCAGGAGCCAGTGTCAGGGAAGGAAAACCTGAACTGTAACTGATGAATTGCTAGAGGCTCAGCGTGGACAACTCTGAGAGTTAAAAACTCCAGGGGCCCCAGTCATAGGGGAGCTCCACAATATTGTGAGATTTACCTCCAGGAGCCTGATGAGGTTCCCCCACTAAATATCAAAGAAAAAAATCCCCTCATGCTTCCAGAAGGAGGAGGGGAAAAAGAACCATTTTGAAATACAGCTGACCACTCTGTTCTTCTTAAGAAGGCCTGCCCTCAGGAGAAACTAGTTAACCAGAGCCTGCTGGGGTGTTATCAGAGCCTAACTGACCGGAGAAGGGAAATACCCTACTCCAGCTACTCTAGTCATCCTCTCCCATGTAATGGAGGAGAAAAAAATTTAAAACACTTGTGAAATTCACAGCACAAAGGCATAGACTCACTAAAAGGCTGAGACCTAATAAAAACACTATAGAATGCTTCCCCTCTCCCCACATCTCACCACCACACTTCCTTTTACCAAGAAAAAATTACAAGGCATATCAAAACGCAGAAAACACACTTTGAAGGGCCAGAGCAAGCATCAGAACCAGACATGGCAGGGATGTTGAAACTATCAGACTGGGAATTTAAAATAACTAAGATTAATACGCTAAGGGCTGTAATGGATAAAACAGCCCTGTAAGAGCAGATGGGCAATGTAAGTAGACAGATGAAAACCATAAGGAAGAACCAACAAGAAATGCTAGAGATAAAAAACACTGCAATAGAAATGAAGAATGCCTTTGCTGGCCTTATTAGTAGACTAAACATGGCTGAAGAAAGAATCTCTGAGCTAGAGGATATATCAATATAATCCTCAAAAACTGTACAAAAAAAAGAACAAACACTAAAAAACAGAGAATATCCAAGGACTGTGGGACAACTACAAAAGGTGTAATGCATGTGTAACACAAATACCAGACGGAGAAGAGAAAAAAGAATTGAAAAAATATTTGAAACAATAATGACTGAGAATTTCCCTAAAATAATGTCAGACACTAAATCACAGATCCATTAAGCTCAGAGAACACCAAGCTGGGTAAATGCCAAAAAAACTACACTTAGGCATATCATTTTCAAATTACAGAAAATCAAAAATAAAAAAAAAAAACCCTGAAAGCAGCCAGAGGAAAAAAACAAAATCTTATCAATTGAGGAACAAAAATACATCCAACTTCTGAGAAACCATGCAAGCAAGAAGAGAATGGAGTGAAATATTTAAGTGTTAAGAGGAAAAATATCCACCAATCTAGAATTCTGTACCCTGCAAAATTATTCTTCAAAAGTGAAGGAGAAATAAAGACTATTTCAGTCAAACAAAAATTGAATTGCCACTAGACCTGCCTTGCAAAAAATGTTAAAAGAAGTTCTTTAGAGAGAAAGAAAATATAGGTCAGAAACTCGGATCTACCTAAAGAAAGAAAAAGCATTGAAGAATAAGCGAAGGTAAAACAAAAACTTATTTTTCATATTCTTAATTGATCTAACATAACAGTTTGTTCAAAATAATAACAGCAACAATGATATTTGATTATGTATGCTTATATGTGTGTGTGCATATATATGCTTACGTATACTTATATATATACCAAGGGAAATGAATGACAGCAATGACACAAGGTATGGGGGAACGGAATTAGGATTATTTTCTTATTATAAGGTACTCATACTATCTGTGAAGTGGTATAGTGTTATGGAAGTGAACTTGGATAACTTGTAAATGTGTATTGCAAACTCTAGGTAAACCAGTAAAAAGCAAGTTAAAAAAGAAATGTAAGTGATGTGTTAAGGAAAAAAAATTAAATCATATAAAATGCTCAATTAAAACCAAAAAAGGCAGAAAAAGGGTGGAAGACAAAAATAGAAACAAAGAAGAAGGGCAACAAATAGAAAACAGTAAGGAATATAGTAGATATTAATCCAGCTATGTCAATAATCATCACTTTGAATGTCAATGATCTAAATGCACGAATTAAAAGACAGAAATAGAGTGGATCAAAAGCCACAATTCAATTACATGTTGTCTACAAGAAATGCACTTTAAATATAAAGACACATATAGATTAAAAGTAAACAAATGGAGAAAAATATACCATGTTAACACTAATGAGAAAGAAAGCAAGAGTCGCTATATTAATTTCAGACAGAGCAGATGTCAAAGTAAGGAATGTTATCAAGAATACACAAGGGCATTACATAATGATAAAGTGGTCAGTTCTCCAAGAAGATCTAACAATTCTTAATTTGTACATGCCTAATGACAGAGCACCAAACTACATGAGGCAAAAACTGACAGAACTTCAAGGAGAAATAAATGAATCCACTGTCATAGTTGGAGACTTCAACAGCCCTCCCTCAGAAATGGACAGATCCAGCAGGAAGAAAGCCAACAACATGATCAATCAACTTGACATAACTGACATCTATAGACTACTTCATCCAACAACAGCACAATACACATTCTTCTCAAGGTCACTTGGAACATTCACTAATATAGGTCGCATTCTGGGCCATAAAACACACCTTAAAAATTTTATAAGAAGAGAAATCATACAACGTCTGCTCTCAGACAACAAAGGAATTAAACTAGAAATCAGCAACAGGAAGATGACTGGAAAATCTTAAAGCATCTGGAGATTAAACAACACACTCCCGGGCTGGCCCCGTGGCTTGGCGGTTAAGTGTGCGCACTCCGCTGCTGGCGGCCCGGGGTTCAGGTCCCGGGCACACACCGACGCACTGCTTCTCCAGCCATGCTGAGGCCGCATCCCACATACAGCAACTAGAAGGATACAAGGATGTGCAGCTATGACATACAACTATCTACTGGGGCTTTGGGGGAAAAAGAATAAATAAATAAAATTATAAAAAAATAATAATAAACAACACACTCCTAAATAACAAATGGGTCAAAGAAGAAATCACAAGAGAAATCTAAAAATATTTTTAATCAAATGACAATGTAAAAACAACTAATCAAAATTTCTGGGATGTAGTATGTAAGTGGTGCTTAGAGGGCAATTTAGAGCATTGAATGCATACATTAGAAAAAAAGAAAGATCTAAAATCAATTATCTAAGTTGCTGCCTTAAGAAACTAGAAAAAGAAGAGCAAATTGAAGACAAAGTAAGCAAAAGAAAAGAATAAGAATTAGAGCAGAAATCAATCTAAGTGCAAATAGGACATCAATAGAGAAAATCAATGAAACCAAAAGCTGGTGTTTTGAAAAGATCAAGAAAATTGATAACCCTCTAGCAAGGCTAACTAAGAAAAAAAGAGGAAACAAATTAATAATATAAGAAATGAAAAGACAGGACATCACTATCTATCCCATGGGAGTTAAAAGGATAATAAAGGAATACTGTGAACAATTCTATGCTCACAAATTTGATAACCTAGATGAAATGGATCAATTCCTTGAAGATGCAATTTGCCAAAACTCACACAATAAGAAATAGATGATCTGAATACGCCTATACGTATTAAAGAATTTGAATCAATACTTAATAATCTTCCAAAACAAAAGCATCCGGCCCCAATGGGTCCACTGGTGAATTCTACCAAACACTTAAGGAAGAAATTATATCAATTCTTTACCATCTCTTTCAGAGGACAGAAGCAGAGGCAATATTTCCTAACTCATTCTATGAGGCCAGCTTACCCTAATACCCAAATCAGAGAAAGATATTACAACAAAAGAAAACTACAGACCAGTATCTCTCATGAACACAGATGCAAAAAATCCTCAACAAAATACTATCAAATCAAATCCAAAAATGTATAAAAATAATTTTATACCACCACCAAGTGGGATTTATCCCAGGTATGCAAGACTGATTCAACATTTGAAAATCAGTTAATGTAATCCAATACATCAACAGACTAAAAAAGAAGAATCACATGATCATATTAACAGGTGCAGAAAAAGCATTTGACAAAATCCAACACCCATTCCTGATAAAAACTTTCAGTAAACTGGAATAAATGGAACTTTCTCAACTTGATAAAGACTATCTACAAAAAACCTGCAGCTAATTTCATACTTAATGGTGAGAAGCATTCCCAATAAGATCAAGTACAAGGAAAGAATGTCCCCTCCCACTACTCCTTTTCAACACTGCACTGGAAGTCTTTGCTAATGCAATAACGCAAAAAAAAAAAAAAAGCTATACATTGAAAAGGAAAACATATAACTGTTTTGTCTCATGCAGATAACATGATCATTTATGCAGAAAATCAGAAAAAATTCACAAAAAACCTCTTGGAACTAATAAGCAATTATAACAAGGTTGCAGAATACAAGGTTGATATACAAAAGTCAATTGCTTTCCTATATACCAACAATGAACGAGTGGAATTTGAAATTGAAAACAATATCATTTCCATTACCCCAAAAAATGCAATACTTAGGTACAAATAAATCTAACAAAATATGTACAAGATCTATAATAGGAAAACTACAAAACTCTGATAAACAAAATGAAAGAAGAATTAAATAAATGGAAATATTCCACATTCATGGATAGGAAGACTCAATATTGTCAACATGTCAATTCTTCCCAACTTGATCCATAGATTCAACGCAATCTGAATCAATATTCCAGCAAGTTATTTTATGGATGTCAACAAAGCGATTCTAAAGTTTCTACAGAGAGACAAAAGACCCAGAATAGCCAGCATAAGATTGAAGAAGAACGAAGTTGGAAGACTGACTTCCCAACTTCAAGACATACAATTAAGCTGCAGTAATCAATACAGTGTGGTATTGGCAAAAGAACAGACAAATAGATCAATGGAACAAAATAAAGAGCCCAGCAATATACTCACATAAATACAGTCAAATGATCTTTGACAAAGTAGCAAAGGCAATAAAATGTAGCAAAGGTAGTCTCTTGCACAAATGGTGCTAGAATAACTGGACATAAATATGCAAAAAAAATGAATCTAGACACAGATCTTACAGCCTTCACCAAAATTAACTCAAATGGATCACAGACCTAAATGTAAAATGCAAAACTATAAAACTCCTAGAAGATAACATAGGAGAAAACCTAGCTGACCTCGAGTATGGCAACGACTTTTTAGATATAACACCAAGACATGATCCATAAAAGTAGTAACTGATAAGCTTGATTTCATTAAAATTAAAAACTTTTGCCCTGGGACCAACAGTATCAAGAGAATTGGAAGAAAAGCCACAGACTGGGAGAAAATATTCACAAAAGACACATCTGAAAGGACAATTATCCAAAATATACAAAAACTCTTAAAACTCAACAATAAGAAAACAAACAACCCAATTAAAAAATGGGCCAAAGACCTTAACAGACATCTCCCTCACCAAAGAAGATATGCAGATGGAAAACAAGCATATGAAAAGATGCTCCACATCATAGTCATCAGGGATATGTAAATTAAAACAACAACAAGATACCACAACACACCGATTAGCATGACCAAAATCCGGAACACTGACAACACCAAATGTTGGTGAGGATGTGGAACAACAGGTGCTCTCATACGTTGCTGGTGGAAATGCAAAATGGTACAGCCACTTTGGAAGACATTTGGCAGATACTTACAAAACTAAACATACTCTTATCATACAATACAGCACGCTCATTGGTATTTACCCAAAGGAGTTGAAAACTTACATCCACACAAAACCCTCCACACAGATGTTTATAGTAGCTCTGTTCATAATTGCCTAAACTTGAAAGCAACCAAGATGTCCATCCACCTTGTAGGTGGATGAATAAATCAACTGTGATACCCCCATACAATGAAATATTATTCAGCACTAAAAAAAAAAAAAGAGCTATCAAAACATGAAAATACATGGAAGAATCTTAAATGCATAATACTAAATGAAAGAAGCCAATCTGAAAAGGCTACATATTGTATGATTCCAACTATACGACATTCCGGAAAAGGCAAAACTATGGAGACAATAAAAAGATCAGTAGTTGCCGGGAGTGGAAGGGGAGGAGATAAATAGGCTGAGCAGAGAGGATTTTTAGGGCAGTGAAAATATTCTGTATGATATTATAATGATAGACATATGTCATTATACTTTTGTCCAAACCCATAGAATGTACAACATCAAGTGTGAACGCTAGGGTAAACTACGGACTTCAGGTGACTATGACGTGTCAATATTATTTCATCCTTGGTAACAAATGTACCACTCTGCTGGGGGATGTTGATAACGAGGAGGCTATGCAAGTGTGGGGGCAGGGAGTAATATAGGAAATCTCTGTATCTTCCTCTTAATTTTGATGTGATCCTAAAACTGCTGTAAAAAAATAAAATTTAAAAAAAGGATAAAATAATGAATAAATAAATTAACTGAAGTTTCTTGTATACCCCTCCCTTCCTGGTCCCATCTTCCTTGCTCTCTTCCCAGAGCTAATGCTATTTTGAATTTGATGATTATTATTACAATGCATATTTTATACTTTTATTACCTATGTACATATGCAAAACAATATATGGCATAATGTGTCATATATTGTTCTGACAATATATGACATGCTCTTAGGCTTTAAATATAGTATCATACTATATGTATCTTTCTGCAACTTGCTTTTTTATGTAATGTTTTTGAGAATTACCTATATTGGTAAATTTATTTATTTAAATATTGTATAGTAGTCTACTTAGTAAACAAACTAGTTTATTCATTTTTCCATTGAAGGAAAGTTCGTTTTCACTTTTTCACTATAACAATAGTGCAATAAAAATTCTTATACATACTTGCCAGAGTTTCTCTAGGGTATATTCTTATAAGAGAAATGATAAGATCATAAGGTATACACATTTTTAACCTTAGAGATCAATTTGATAAAATTGAGTGAAGTGGTTGAATCATTTTATTCTACAATCAGTGTACAAGAGTTTCTGCTCTCATTCAACACTTAGTTCTGTCTCAGATTATGCCAATCTCATGATTGAAAAGTAGAATCTTCTTTAATTTGTATTTCCCTGATACCTAGCTCATCTTCTAAAAAGAGGATGAACAACATTTCACATGTTTATGAGATACGTTCTTCTGTTAACTATTCATATTCTTTATCTATTTTTTTCAATTGAGATGTCTATCTTTTTTTAATTGAATTATAAACTTTTAAAATACATCATAGGTAACATTTTTTCCCTTAAAATCGTATTACCGTTATATATTTTAAATTTTTTAAAACAACCTTAAATGTATAGAAAATTTGAAAGTATAGTTTAAAAAAAATTTCTCTGAATCATTTGTAAATAAGTTACTGACATGATGCCCCACCACCCTTGAATACTTTAATGTGTATTTCCAACAAACAAGAACATTCTACTACATAATCTCAGTATAACCAACCAAATCAAGAAATTAACATTAATACTGCCAATGTAACATTTTAAAAAATAAAAAGAACGGTGATTATTCTCTTAAAAAATAAAGAATTGATGCTTAAGGTTTCCACATTAAATGACAGTATCCACTCCTCAACAGATAATAATAAGGCTTTAAAACTCTTTATTCTTTCAACAAAAGGGGTGTACATTAGGATTGACAGCATGTGAATAATTGCTTTCATTTTTTTCCTATTCTTAACAACACAAGAGGGAATGAGATTAAACCGCTCCTGGAAATTTAAACATTAGATCAAACTTTCTGAGAATAATTGCTGGGAAAAGCTGAGTGTGAAATCTCCTTTGGCAATTTCCCTTCAAAGCTCTCCTTCTGGGACAGTCTTAATACAGACCTAGTCAGAGGCTAGGGCTAACCTTCAAAAATCCCTTTAAGATCTAAGATTCTTTTATCCCTTTTTATCTAGTATAACTTATTAATGAGTGACATAGAATCTGTGTTAAGGTTATGTTTATATAGCAAATTTAAAAATAATAATCAGCGGCTGCAAGTTTTTTTTTTAGTACTAGTCATGTATCACGACCTCTGTCATTAATTCCACGTGCGTTGTTTCATTTATTCTTTAGGACAACTCTATGATGATTACAATACTTTCCTCAATAGAAAACTGGGGAGAAAAAAACAGGAGACAGTAGTATAGACAATACTTTGAGAAATTTTTCTGTAGTCTGAAGAAATAAAATGGGGTAGTAGAGCTGAGGAAAAAAATGAGGTCAAGATAGATTTGTTTGTCTTTATGCAGAAGATACAACAGCACAATTGTTTGTGATGCAATAGAGACTTAAAAGAAGGAAAAATTGACTACATGGCAGAGAGAGGGGATCTGCTAAAGCAATGCCCTTGAAGGACGGGATCTAATGCAAAAGTGGAGTACTTGGTCTTCGCTAGAAGCATTAGTACAGTTCATCCATATTAACCAGAGAGCAGAAAGAACACAAGGAGAAAAATGTAGAGATGGAGTCGCTTAGTGAGAGGTACACACAATGTGTAATCTTTCCTGTCTATGAAATGTCTTTAATATGTGAATGTCATCATCATCAGCTATGTCTTGGCAGGAAAAAGGTTGCAGAGTGCTAATGTAGGGCTATGCCTCTCGCAGACCTTTCTTTAGTAGTTTTCTTTAGATTTTGCTATAGCTGTAATGTTCCCAAAGGTTTTATCAGTTTCTATCTCCACAGTTAGCCATTATTGCTCCTGAATACCAGAATTATCCTAAGGAAAAGCCCAGAAATCTAAGGTAGAGATTTCATTTCCTTAAAAAATATTTTCTGTCTCAATAAGAAGTACATGTGAGGATAAAGATTTTAGGAAGAAAAATATGTTTCTTTTTTTTCTTGCATGTTTCCTCTGAACTAAATGAAGCTACAGTTTATAGATTTTTATCTAGAAGTTCTGAATACACCAATTGGCCAGTTTAAGTCACTGATTAGACAAAAAAGTTATAAATAAATTCTAAAACATAATTTCTTCTCTCATTTTCTGTCTACTAAAAAATGAGTCATTAGATTGCTTTGAAACTTGAGTGTTCACATACTATTCAAAGGATTTCTCAGTTATAAATAAATAAGAAGCTAAATATAAACCATATCCATACCTCTCACAGCTGACTGGGAAGGCTGAGTCAAAACTTTGATATCTAATGCACTGTTGATATTTTCTTCTAAAGCAGCACAGTATCCATCCACGACACTGGTAATAGTATCCTTCAAAGTTCCAAGATTATGGAAAACCTGGAGAGCTGTCCCAACTTGGGTTGGATTCTTTAAAAAGGTGAGGGTGGGGTAGGGTGGGAATAAATAGGAAAACAAACAAAATCAATATAAATCTACAACTTTAAGTGGTACTCAAGCAGTTACTACCTACCATATTTTTAAATTATTACAGAAAAGAACAAACAACTCATTTGAAACAAATATTATTTTTAGTCATGATTTATTTCACAAAAGACAAAATTAATAACTATGTATATTATCTCCCCCCTTTCCTTTTTTCTCCTCCTCTAAAGGATAATAACAAGACTAGAAGTCTGTTATATTATTAGAACTTATTTAAAATTTACCAGCAATGGGCCAGCCCCGTGGCTTAGCGGTTAAGTGCTCGCACTCCGCTGCTGGCGGCCCGGGTTCAGATCCGGACGCGCACCGACCCACCGCTTCTCCGGCCATGCTGAGGCCGTGTCCCACATACAGCAACTAGAAGGATGTGCAACTATGACATACAACTATCTACTGGGGCTTTGGGGGAAAAAAAAAAAAAGGAGGAGGATTGGCAATAGATGTTAGCTGAGAACCGGTCTTCCTCAGCAAAAAAAAATGAGGAGGATTAGCATGGATGTTAGCTCAGGGCTTATCTTCCTCAAAACATAAACAAACAAATAAATTAAAAAAAAAAATTTACCAGCAATCCCTATAAAGAGAGCCATACTGGAACTAACAACAACCCTACATTTGTTTAGAGAATAAATGAATTCTGCAGTTAAATGAGGGCTAAACCATACAGACTGACACCTACTATTCACTATATTTCTTTCTTTCATTCATTCATTATTCAAACTACAAATATTTATACATTGCATTACTATATGTCTGTCCTGGCTCTAGGTGTGGGAAATATAGTAGTAAACAATTAAGTCCCTGCCCTCATGGCACTTATATTTACTGAGAAACATATAAAAAATAAATATAACAAAATATCAAGTAGTGATAAATGCTATAATTAATGAAGCAGGGAATAAGAATAGAGAATGATGGAGATAATTATAGAGAAGAGTCAGAGACCGCATCTCTGAGGTGATTTTTAAACAGAGACCTGCATATAATGAGGGATAGAGTCTAAAGAGGATATGGGGAAATAGAGATGTGAGCAGAGGTATCAACAGAAGTGCTGAGGTAGGTCCAGCCCAGTGGTGTAGTGGTTAAGTGCATGTGCGCTCTGCTTCGGCAGCCCAGGGTTCGCAGGTTTGGATCCCGGGCGTGCACTGACGCACTGCTTGTCAAGTCATGCTGTGGTGGTGTCCCGTATAAAGTAGAGGAAGATGGGCACGGATGTTAGCCCAGGGCCAATGTTCCTCAGCCAAAAAAAAAAATTAAAAAAAAAGAGGAGGATTGGCATCAAATGTTAGCTCAGGGCTAATCTTCCTCACAAAAAGAAAAAAAGAACAAACATTTCTTTCAGCTTCCACCTGTAGGTATCTTTTGCTAGGAGGTCTGCTCAGGGTTGATCTTCCTCACCAAAAAAAAAAAAAGAGAGAGAGAGAGAAGAAGTGCTGAGGTAGACCGATGCTTGGTAGCTACTGAAACAGCAAGAAAACCATGATGGTGGCTGGAGCAGAGAGATTGAAGCAGAGAGAGGAAAGTGATGAGGTAGGTAGTACAAACACCATCTGTGAGTACATTAAGTCCATAGTAATATAAATAGGTTGTTGGTTTTGTCACTAAGTAAATGACTGAATTACCACACCAAAATCTAGTACCCCAACATGTATCTCCAGGCCCAAATAGTTGAAATTCCTCTTTCATTCATGATGCAGTGTCTGTTGTTAGAGACACACAGTTAGAGTTAAATTATTTCATTAACTTATTTTCTTAACTGTTAGGTTTATAAATAAGACAAAAGGTTACTTCTGAAATCTGTTGGTATTAGTAATAGCACACGCTGCAGATACACATACACGCACACAGAGACAAAGGAGAATCAGCTTAAAGCAAATAGCAAGACAACAACATAAAAAAGAGTTAAAGGACTCAAGGCAGAAAAAAAGGCAGCATGTGGAAATCATGATCAAGAATATTCTTGAAGATAATTCTTTTGAAATGGAAGGCAAAGATAGTAAATGAGGAACTTGTAGTCCTAATGTAATCTCCAGGAATATTTCTCAGCAAAGATTCCATAACACCTTAAAAAAAAAAAGAAAATAGCAAGAAACATGGCTGGTGAGTAATGATACCATTTTAGATTTTTTTTAATTAAACAAAAAGGAGAAGCAAATGAACACTGTTTCAAATTAAAATGTTTTAATGAAAAAAGCTTAATTTAACATGGTTATAATAGCATTTAATTCTAGTATATACTGTCAATCCTCTATCAGCATACTAACAAAGAAAACTGGAGGAAAACTATTTCACATAAAATTATTAACTGAAAACATGGAGTGTTTCACCTTGCTTTGGTTGTTGTTAGTTCTATTTTTTCCTTTCTCTCCAAAGTGATAATAATTTTTTTACTTTTTAGTAGAGATCAAGAATCAAAATTAGGCAGCTGCAAAGAAATTTCCCCTATCACTATTCAAGTGCCTATATAATTCAAGAAAGCATTACTTAAACAACCTCAAAGAATAGTTTGCCTTAGAAAACTAGAATATAGGTATATACAGTTATGCATTGCTTAACAACGGGGACACATTCTGAGAAATGCATCATTAGGTGATTTGGTCATTGTGTAAACATCATAGAGTGTACTTACACAAACCTAAGATGGTACAGCCTACTGCACACCTAGGCTATATGGTACTAATCATATGGGACCACCATTGTATATGCAGTCTGTCATTGACCAAAACATCATGACAGTACTGTAAAATTATATTTATATTTATTGCCTTTACTATCCTCAAAGGATCTGAAAAGCATAGCTTCCCAACATCCTATAGGGTTTCAGTACATATATATTGTAAGATATATAAACAGTATATATATATATATATATATATATATATATAATATATACACTTACAATATATGTGTACGTTAATTGAAAAACATTTCAAGTCATATTCCACCCGAAAGATCTGGCAAAAATGGACCAGTATTCATAATTTCCCATTCCAAAAATTATTAACTTCCAAAAACTTTTCAAAACAGAAACATATATAGCTCATTATTAAAGAAGCATCTAATATAGCAATATGTATAATAATTACAATTTATAATACTTATAATTCTAGATGTAATTTTAAGCTTGCCAATTAACCTGACTGCTCTTTCAATTAATGACAGTTATTTACATTCATAGCTTGATATAAATATATTATTCATGAGTTGGGAAACTACAAAATAATGATTATTTGCAATAAAATTCCTTAACATATATACAGAGGAGTGTACAAATTACGTAAACACAGCTTTATGAATTATCACAAAGTGAACCTCCCTAAATAACTACAACCTAGACCGTAAAACCAAATATTATCAGCACCTCTGACTCTTGTGTGGCTTTCCTAACTGCGTCTCTCCAAATATTATCACTATGATGACTTCTAATACCACTGATTAGTTTTGCCTGTTTTTGAATTTTACATATATGGAACCATAAAGTAAGTATTATTTTGTGTCTGGCTCCTTTTAGTCAATATCTTATTTGTAAAATTCATCCATGTTGTCGCATGTAACAGTAGTTGATTCGTTTTCACTGCTGTGAAGTATTCCAGCATAGAAATTTACCTTAGTTTACCTATCCAACCTACTGTTGATGTATATTTCAGTTATTTCCACTTTTTAGGTACTTCAAATAATGCTGCCACGAATATTCGAGCGCACAGCTTTTAGTAAACATATATGCATAACGCATTTCTCTGGGTAAGAGCAGAAATGCTGGATCATAGGTACTTGGTATGCTTAGTGTTTGTAGATACTGCCAATTTTCCATAGTCATTGTACCAATTTACACCCCCATCAGTCATATATGAGAGTTGTGGGTGCTCTACAACCTTGCCAAAATTTAGAATGATCAGTCTCTTTAATTTTATCTATTTTTTTGATAAAAAACGGACTGTGGTCTTAATTTACATTTCTGTGATGACTAAGAAGTTATCCCTTCTTGTATGTTAATTATCCATTTGGACAGCTTCTTTTGTGAAGTGCACGTTCATCTCTTTTGCCCATTTTTCTCATTGGTTGTTTTCATCTTTTACATATTTGCAGAAGTTGTTTATATACTTTGGATATAATCACTCTGATTATATGTATTGCAAACATGTTCTCCCACTCTTAATTCTTTTAAGGAAGAGAAGTTCCTAATTTGAAGGTAGTACATTTTATCAACTTTATTCTCTATGGTTAACACTTTCAGTGTATCCTGTTTAAAAAAATTTTCTCATCCCACATTCATGAAGATGTTTTTCATTCATGAATTTATCCTCCAGAAACTCTACTGGTTTACCTTCCACATTTAGATACACAATCCACCTGGAATTAGTTTCTGTATATGTGAGACAGGAGCCAAGATCAGTGTTTTTCTATATGAATACCCAAGTGACCTAGCACAATTTACTTGAAAAAACAAGCAAGCAAATGAAAATCTTTTCCCTCTTGCTCTCAAGGGCTACCTTTGTAATAAGTCAAATTTCCATTATTGTGTTTGTTTCTGGACCCTCAATTCTATATTATTTGTCTATCCTTATATCAATTTACCTGTGTAAACTATTATAGCTTTAGAATTAATTTTGATAGTCCCCCATCTCTGTTCTTCTTCAATTTGGTATAGGCTCTTGGTTCATGGTACTTCCATATAAATTTTATAATGGGCTTGACAATTTCCAGTAAAAAAAAAAAAAAGCTTCTGAAATTTTGAGACTGCGTTAAATCTACAGATACAATTCGAAAGAATAGAAATCTTTATAATATTGAACTCTCCAATCCATAAATATGGTATTTCTCTTCACTGAATCAGGTCTTCTTTAATTTCTCTTAATAATGTTATAGATTTTCTGAAGAAGTCTTACGTCTTTAATTTGAATTATTACTACACATTTGATGTTTTTTGATATTAGAAATGGTAATAAAAATTTTTTGTTGCTTGTATATTAAAAATACAATTAATGGGGCCGGCCCGGTGGCGCAAGCGGTTAAGTGCGCGCGCTCCGCTGCGGCGGCCCGGGGTTCGCTGGTTCGGATCCCGGGCGCGCACCGACGCACTGCTTGGTAAGCCATGCTGTGGCGGCGTCCCATATAAAGTGGAGGAAGATAGGCACAGATGTTAGCCCAGGGCCGTCTTCCTCAGCAAAAAAAGAGGAGGATTGGCGGATGTTAGCTCAGGGCTGATCTCCTCACAAAAAAAAAAAAAAAAAAAATACAATTAATTTTGGGGCCGGCCCGGTGGCGCAAGCGGTTAAGTGCGCGCACTCCGCTGCGGCGGCCCGGGGTTCGCTGGTTCGGATCCCGGGCGCGCACCGACGCACTGCTTGGTAAGCCATGCTGTGGCGGCGTCCCATATAAAGTGGAGGAAGATAGGCACCGATGTTAGCCCAGGGCCGTCTTCCTCAGCAAAAAAGGAGGAGGATTGGCGGATGTTAGCTCAGGGCTGATCTCCTCACAAAAAAAAAAAAAAAATACAATTAATTTTTATATATTAAATTTTACCAAACTTTCAAAATTCAGTTATTAATTCTGATAGCTTATCTGTAGATTGTTTTGAATTTTTTATATACACAATCGTGTTATCTCTGGATAATTTTTATTTCTTCCTTTTCAATTCTTCTACATTTTACTTCTTCTTCTTCTTACCCTGGTTAGGATCTTAAGTATGCTGCTGAGTAAAAGTGATGAGTGGTATTCCTGTGTCATTCCTAATCTCAGGCAGACGGCCTTAAGTATTTTGATACTGAGATTTTTGAAGATACTCTTGCTCAGATTAAGAAAGTTCTAGGGGCCGGCCCGGCGGTGCAAGCAGTTAAGTGCGCGCACTCCGCTGCGGCAGCCCGGGGTTTGCCAGCTCGGATCCCGGCGCGCACCAACGCACCGCTTGGCAAGCCATGCTGTGCCGGCGTCCCATATAAAGTGGAGGAAGATAGGCATGGATGTTAGCCCAGGGCCATCTTCCTCAGCAAAAATAGGAGGATTGGCAGATGGTAGCTCAGGGCCAATCCTCCTCATACGCACACACAAAAAAGAAAGTTCTATACTTGGCCTGCTAAGAGTATTTTTAATCATAGCTTGATATTGAATTTTATTAAATGCTTTTTCTGTGCATATTGAGATGACCAATTTTTTTCCTTTATTAAAGAAATTACATTGCACTTCTAGACTAAAGCCATCTTAGTTATGAAGAATAATTTTTTAGCTAACCCTAACTTACATTTGCTAATATTTTTAAGTATTTTTGCACCACTTTTCAAGAGACAGCTAATATCCTTCCTCATAATATCCTTGTTTTGATACTAAGTTTACACTGGCCTCATAAAATAATCAGGTAAGTGTTCCCTCTTTCTCAATTCTTGGATGGAGTCTACAGAACATTGGTTTATCTATTAAATGTTTGGATAAATTCACCAATGAACCTATCTGTCTTTGGAGTTTTCTTTGAGGGAAAGTATTTAACGATAAATTCAATTTTGTCAATAGAACTATTCAGATTTTCTAATTTTCCAAGTGTTATTTTTGGTAAATTGTTTAGAAATTTCTCAATTTCATATAAATTTTCAAATCTATTAGTATAAAGTTATACCTAACGTTCTCTCTTACTAACTTTTTAGTCTCTGTTGGAACTATAATTAGGTCACCTTTCTCATTTTTAATACTTGTAATGTGTGCCTCTTTAAAAAGAGTTTTTTCCTATCCTCATCAGTCTTTTTCAGTGTTTGTCAATTTAATGTATTAATCTTGTCAAATAACCAACTTTTGGCTTTGTTGATTGTATTACAAGCTTTTGTTACTCCTTTTTCACAGACTTTGGAGTCAGACCTAGATCAGAATCCAAGCACTAGCACTGGAGTAGCCAAAACCATAGCAAATTACTTAACCTCTCTGAAACTAAGTTTCCTTATCTGCCCAATGGTGAAAATAATAGCACCAACCTCACAGGTAAATGAGAGAATCCTTATAACTGACCTAGCACTTAAGAGAGGAAGAGGAGCTCAATCAACATTAGTTGCCTTTAGGCAACCTGGTGGCATCATGGTTAACATGGAACGAATGTGGGCTTCTAAAATTAGATAGTCTTGAGATGAAAACCCAGCTCTGCTACAGATAAGCTGTGTGACTTTGGGCCAATTACTTTATCACTCATTAAATTTTATTTTTTTTATATAATTAATGTTTGCTTCCTCATCAGATTTTAAGATCTCTGAGGGAAAGTTCCAAGTTTGTTTTGTTCACTGCTATAACTTGCAGCATCTAGCACAGGTGCTAGACAGATAGATGTTCAAGAACTATAAGTTGAATAAGTGAATAAGTAAATTTTTATGATTTAGTTTTCTAATACATTCTTTGTGACTGTTGAAGACTACTGAGATACCACTTGTATACCACACATGGTGTTCAGTATAAGAGTAACAGAAAATATTGTTTCAGATCATTTATTAATATTCCAAAATTTAAAACAATGTTAACAATAGTCTTTGTTCCAGTTCCCAGGGAATAATTCTTATCACTCCATCTTTACTTATCATTGAAATAAGTTACCCAATAAATACTATTTGAGTAACTCTGAGGAACTCTGCTCTCTCCTCTGTATCTCAATTTCATAAATTTTAATAAGAAGAGGATAGGTGAAAGAAGGGATTCCTAAAGCTGGCTGAAAAATCTTTTTTTTATAAAAACGTAGCCAACAAGATCTCAACTCCTAAAATTCTGATTCAGCTGGACCAGACTGAGGGCCTGGTTATTGTATTTTTCAAAGCTCTTCAGATGCTTCTGATATAGTCAGCCTGGCAGCCAGCTGGGAACCAGAATTTGGGAACTAGATGACTGATGACGGAGCTAGATGACTTTGCCAAACTTTGAAGGATGAGAACCATTTATTCATGTGAAGATAGCATTTTTTGGCAAAAATTAAAAAAAACCACAACAGAATACACAAAGAAATAACAGAGGAAAACTACAGAGTATGCTTAAGGAGGGGTATATAGACTCTATTGCCTGGAATGTTGTGCACATGAAAAAAAAATTAATAAAAGATAATGTGGAGTAGGCAAATAAGGGTCTGGTCACCGACAACCCTGAATAGCATTCTGTGAAATTTTTATTTTATTTTATTTGGTTGGTAATAGAAAAATAATTGATGTTTTCTAAATATCATATCTAAGTTATTTGAGGAAATAAAATAAATCAGCTTTGGCAATAGCTAAAAAAATAGCTTGAACAAGGAAGTTGCAATGAGAACATAAAGAACAAGACAGATACGAGAGATTTTGAAACACTGAAAAGAAACTGGATGCTGATTGACTACAATGGACAAGAGGTAGGGAAGTCTACCGCATCTTTGAAATTTCAAGTTTGGGGGATGGCGAAAATGAAATACGAGAAAGGAAAATCAAAAGGCAATCATGTGGGTGAGGGGCTGGGAGAGAGGTGGAGATGGGAGGATAGAAGGCTGTTGTTAATGAAGTACTTAGCTGTTAGTCATGTCGAGTCCAAGGTGCCAGTGGGGCATTCTTGGTTGGAAATGAGAACACACCTCTTAAACGAATAATCATAGGAACCTAGCCTGGTTAGCAAGCTAAATTGAAGCAATAAATAATGAATATAGGGGTGTTAGAAACTATAAATCACCAAGGGGGCAAATAAAGAACAGATCAGTGAGAGTGAGAGAACAGAAATGGGATGATAGAATACTCTCGTCAGAGCTGAAATTAGAATATTAGAAAAACTGCAAATGAAATAATTTTGTCTAGCTGTGATTCAAGTGAAGAACATCTCCTAAAGACACTGAATATTAGTGTCCTTTCCCCACCACTCTCTTTCATCACAGACAAATACTATATATTTTGACCACTGGCTTTTTCTGAGCCCTTACTAATAATAAATTTCAGGCTTTTAGTTCCCTCATCTATAAAATGAGGGGCTGGACTAGCTGAACTCTAGTACCCTTTCCAATACTAAAATATAGTGAGTTTACTATCATTCAATGTATATCATCCACTAGCCACCTCTGGTAGTCTAGTGGTTAAGATTCGGCACTCTCACCACCATGGCCCAGATTCATTCCCTGGTCAGGGAACCAACCACACCACCTGTCTGTCGGCTGTCATACTGTGACAGCTGTGTGTTGCTGTGATGTTGAAAGCTATGCCACTGGTATTTCAAATACCAGCAGGCTCATCCATGGTGGACAGGTTTCAGCGAAGCTTCCAGGCTAAGACAGACTAGGAAGAAGGACCTGGCCACCCCTTTCCGAAAAAACTGGCCATGAAAACCTTATGAATAGCAGCACAGCATTCTCTGATATAATGCCAGAAGGCGAGAGAATGGCATAGAAAGACCAGACAGGGTTCCGCTCTGCTCTACAGAGGGTCGTTAGGAGTTGGAATTGACTTGATTAATAACATTAATAGCATTAATAACAACAAAAATATTATCCACTACATACTGACACTGTGCAAAGTACTGGGGTTAAAAAAAGTGAAGCAAATACTGCATTGTCTGACCTTTCAATATTTATGGTCTGATGGGGCGATAAAGATAAGAAGAGCAGCAATTAGAATGTACTATGATAAATGAGAGAAGAAACAGAGAATTCAATGAAAACACACAGGAGGGGCAATTAACTCAGAACTGGGAAGGGAAAAAGGGATGCAGGAGTCAAGAAATGCTCCCTAAAGGAAGCAGTCTCAGCGAAGACCCGAAAAGAAGTTGTCACGGGAAGGTGTTAAGACTAGAGGTAAGGAGGTGTGGAAGATGTACAGAAGGAGTGGGAAAGCAAAAGGAAAACTGCTCCAAGCAGTTTTCAGCATATACAAAAGCCTGTGAATGAGTGTGCATTGTGGAAACAACACCTGATACATAAGAAATCTACACGAACACCCGCTACAAATCCCGGTGCCAGTGGAAGTGGCTCTCAAACTGTTGGTATACATAAAAGAATTACCTGGGGGAACTTGTTAACCGAAAAGGGGGCATATGGAAGGAAGGCTTAGGGGATGCTGCTAAGATTCTAGTTTTTTTAACCTGAATGCTGGTTATCCATGTTTGCTCACTTTGTGAAAAATTCATTGAGCTGCACTCTTATGATATATATACACTTTTCTGATGACTACATTTTAATAAAAAAGTCTAAAGTAAATAACAGGAAATGAAAGAGATGATAGATTACGACAAAAAATGTAAATCAGAAAAGGTCTCTGCTTAAATACTTAAAATACCATTCAATAATGCTTTATAGTTTATTTGGGGGCAAAAATATTAGATCAAATAAAACATGAATGTTTAAATTATTAAATAAACATGAATCTTATGTAATTTTTTCCCAAGACAACATAAGCAAGTTTTATGTGTGTATACACACAATTACAATTACCTATCATTGTTTTTAAAAATAATTGACTCCTGGGGCCGGCCCGGTGGCGCAAGCGGTTAAGTGCGCGCGCTCCGCTGCGGCGGCCCGGGGTTCGCTGGTTCGGATCCCGGGCGCGCACCGACACACTGCTTGGCAAGCCATGCTGTGGCGGCGTCCCATATAAAGTGGAGGAAGATGGGCACGGATGTTAGCCCAGGGCCGTCTTCCTCAGCAAAAAAAGAGGAGGATTGGCGGATGTTAGCACAGGGCTGATCTCCTCACAAAAAAAAAAAATAAAAAAAATAATAATAATAATTGACTCCTAAAATATTGCCTAATGTGAAATATGTATTTTGGTTTTGAATGTTGTTATGGACTGAATATCTGTGTCCCCTCGAATTCAGGTAAATCCCTAACTCCCAATGTGATGGTATTTGGAGATGGGGCTTTTGGGAGCTAATTAGGGTAGATGATGTCATAAGGGTGGGACCCTGGTCTGATGGCATTAGTGCCCTTATAAGAACAGACACCAGACAGATTGCATGCTCTCTCTCTCTCTGTCATGTGAGGACACAGCAAGAAGGCCGCTCTCTGAAAGCCAGGAAGAGAGCCCTCACCAGAAACTGAACCCTGCCCGACCTTGATCTTGAACTTTCCAGTCTCTAGACTGTGAGCAAATAAATTTGTGTTATTTAAGCCACTCAGTCTATGGTATTTGGTTGTGGCAGCCCGAGCTGCCAAAAGTTTAAAAATGTTTTACAAATGGATTATATTTTAGAGGGTGCAGTGGGTCAAATATTCACGTCCACCAGAAACCTCAGAATGTAACCTTATTTGGAACCAGGGTCTCTGCAGATGTAATTAGTTGAGATGAGGTCATACTGGATTATGGCAGGCTCTAAATCCAATGACTAATGCCCTTATAAGAGAAAAACACACACAGAGACCCACACAGTGAGAAAGATCATGTGACTACAGAGGCAAAGATTGGAGTGATACAGTTACAAGCCATGGAACTTGAAGGACTGATTGGAGCCACTAGAAGCTAGGAAGCAGCAAAGAAGGATTCTTCCCTGGAGCCTTCGGAGGGAGCCAACACCTTGATTTGGATTTCTAACCACCAGAACTGTGAGAGAATAAATTTCTCTTGTTTTAAGTTTGTGGTAATTTGTTATAGCAGCCCTTGGAAATCAATACAGAGGGTTAAGGGCAACAGAAAAAAATGCATATGCTTGCAACCCAAATGTCCATCAAATGGATCAAGAAAACATGGTATACATACAATGCAATATTAGCCTTAAAAAGGAAGGAAATCCTGTCACATGCTACAACATGGATGAACCGTGAGGATACTATGCTAAGTGAAATAAGCCAATCACAAAAAAAAAATACTATATGATCCCATTTATATGAAGACAGCATTATTTACATATTATTTATATGAAGA
Source organism: Diceros bicornis minor (assembly GCF_020826845.1). Classification (NCBI taxonomy): domain Eukaryota; kingdom Metazoa; phylum Chordata; class Mammalia; order Perissodactyla; family Rhinocerotidae; genus Diceros; species Diceros bicornis. Next base: position 11,077,418 of record NC_080742.1, on the reverse strand, counting down.
TAGTACCTAGAGTAGTCAAATCAAAGAGACAGAAAGTAGAATGGTTGTTGCCAGAGGCTGCAGAGTTGGGGAGCAGAGAGAAATGGGAGTTGTTAAATGCATATACAGTCTCAGTTCTGGCAAGATGAAAAGAGTTTTGGAGATTGGATGCGCAACAATGTGAATGTACAAAACACTACTGAATTGTACACTTAAAAATGGCTATGATGGCAAATTTTACGTTATGCGTATTTTATCCCCATTTAAAAAATATTTTTTTTATTTCATCTTCAGATATCCTAATTTGATAGGTTTCAGGAATGATGCCAAGAAATCTGTATTTTTTTATTGTGGTAAAAATAATTTCTCTACTGCAGTCATCTAGTAAGCCCCTATTACGAACCAGGCATTATTTTAGGGGCTTCATATACGTGAAGTCCAATCCTCCCCAACAAAATGTTCAAGGTAGTTGTTAATTGTTCCCTACTGAAAGACAGGAAAACTGAGGAGTAGAGAAGTTCACAGACAACTTCCAAGGTCCAAGACAACACAGAATAAATGGCAGAGCAGGGATTCAAACTTTAAAATGTCTGATTTTAAAGTCCATGCTTTTTCCAAATGACAATGGTTATTTGCAAATAACCATTAATATCAATTAAAGAAAAATCTGGTTTTCTTTAAGCAGTAAAATAAAGTTTAAAAGCAGGTAAGCAGAATGACCAATGAATGCTATCTTTTTACTTTACTAAGTAAGGACGTTTTTAAAAACCCACCATCTACCATCATTATTTCATAAAAGAAAAGTTATTTATATCCAAGAAAAACAGGAAAAACCCTCAGAATCAGAGACATTCTTTATATAGCATGAATATAGCTTTATGAAAAAGTCACTACCTTGTTCTTATTTTTAATTTTACTGGGAACTGATAAAACCTCGGCATGACTGCTGCCACCCTGCAGGTTAGCATTGGGAAACCAGCATCTATGCTATCTTTCTGTACCAATAAGCAGGTTCACCAATCTTGCCAAGAGGCACCTGCACACATTATCCTCAAGTTTAAAGTCTCCCTGAATACTGCCCTCGAAAAAACTCCTTTTTTGCTAGTCCCTGGGTCACTGTGGTCTCTGGGAAGCTTTACAGTTTTAAGTCAGCAGCGAACAGTTAACTTCTCGCCTCATTCACCTCGCTCCCCACTCTCTGCTGCAAATCACAACTTTTGCATAGTTTAAATCAGCAAAATCATAAATTATCCTTAATAGGATCCTCTTTCTCATCCCACAGGTAATCCTGACAAATACAATGTGAATACTTCAATTCATTGCTCATCTTGGAACTGTGTGCTTTGTGTGCCTATTTTCTTAATGCTCCAGGATCAGCTCTAGGACTTCTCTTTGTCTCCTTACACCACCTACCCAACCTCTCTCTTTACAAAACCAGACCCATTCTTGGTACTCCATGTCCTTGGGAGGTCCACATTCATTGCAATGTCCCACCCTGATCTGTGGAAACAGTATATTACATGGAGATGTTTTCTCCCTAGATAGCAATGTTTAAAACGGCTTTCACATCCACTAATGTTATTCTGTCATCACAACATAGGTAGAATAAATATTACAATGTCATTCTACAATTAAGGAAACTAAGGTACCAAGAGGGTAGTCCCACAGGTGCTTAGTGGCAGGCCAGTTTCAGGTCTCAGGCCCTTCCCTCCCCATTCTATACTCGGCAACAGGTCATCCTGCCACTACTTAACTTTGGTAGATCTCCAGATACACCAATTTTGCAGGTGAGAAATATTCTCTGGCAAGTGCAAGAGATCTTAAAGAGACAGACTAAGCACATTTGAAAAAATACCATGCCAGAAAGAGATAAACTTGTACTGAAAAGGTAGCAATGTCTTCTAGATAATGTCTTCTCTTTAAATGAGATAGTCAATATTCTAAGAATAATTTTTCTACAAATTGTCACTGTGACCTTCAACAAATCACTTAACGTTATATGAAATTTCCCAACTTCATAAACTGTAATACAAAATGAGATGAAAGACCACATAACAGAAAGGATAATTTCATAAGTAGATCATGATAGACTTCTACCTCTTCAAAAGCATTTCAGAAGATGACACAACCATTTTCTTTATTAAACTAAAATTTCTCCTGCTTTGGAAACAAATAAATATGATGTAATTTTTTTTCTTTCTTTTTCAACGTTTTGGTAGCATTACATGGGAGGAAAATAAAATCCCACAAGAATACAGTCAGAAAAGCAGCACAGTTGTTTAAGATCCCTAAAAAACTTGCCAAAACAGGAACACTGTAACCAAAGCAACAACTGGCACTGAGCTAACGGAACAGAGATATAGAAAGACTGCTATAAAGATTGTTCCATGAAATAGCAAGCAATATTCTAGCATTGATGAAGCTACAGGCTAAGATGAGATGACCTTTGTGAGCATAAATATAGCATTAAATCAAAAGTTTGACAAGATTTTAAAGGCTTCATATAATCAAAATTAGAAACGGAAAGAGCGACAGAATTAGATTTAATTGGAAACAAAATGCAAAAATGACATAAATGTCTCAAGATCTGGATTCGACTGTGGATGACAACCTTATATATTAAAAGTCTGAAAGGATCAAATATCCTTGTATCACAAAGACTAACAATCACATATTATTTTTTCCCCAAATGAAATAATTCTTTAGCAGTTAAATTCTATTTCTTTAGGTTTCATATATAAGAGAAGAGCAACGAGCTGAGGGAAGGAAAAGGACAAATATGGAATATGAATTTTGCTGATGCTATTCTGCTGTTATAGTCCATGTACCACTCCACAAATTGACTCAGTTCACAAAGCTTTATGCCCTGTGATAAAGTCTTAGTTGATTCCAACTAATTTTAACTAGAAAGACAAGCAGAGATTAAGAAATTTTACTCCCAAAACAATTTGTCAGTGAGGAGTTTCAGGACTACAATATTTCCTCAAAGTTTGATTAGTAAGTCATTTCAAACTCAATTAAAATAAAACAAAAAATAAGGAACCCCAGAATCACATTAAAAAGTGGCGGAAGATTGGGAGGAAGAGGGAAAAACGATCAACATGTCCCCAGCTAGGCTTCCCCAAAGACAGAGAGGTAGTGAGAAAGATGCAAAGCCAGTTCAAACAGAAATTCAAAGAACAGGTATCTTTCACTATACAGACAATCCTTACTGCTGAAAAAAACCAAAGCTTTTTGTTTTTTTTATACCATAGAAAGGATATAGAGCTAAGAATCTACTGCAAAGCAGATAATTCTTTAAACCACTCCCTCAGTAGAATACGTATTTAATAAAATTAGGCTGATTTTCAGGTAAATTTAAGATAATAAAAAGCATGACACCTTAATCAGCACAATAATTGAGGAATTATAAAATCCAAATATTTTATTTATAAAAAGTAGTATTAATAAACTCATAATACCTCATACATAACAAGTATGTATTAGACCAAAAATATATAAGGCAATTTACATTATCTGTGTGTATATGCCCTAACACGATACACACTCGACACTTTCTGGAGCTACAACGTGCCTAAAATATTGAAATGTTAGTGCAGCTCCATGGGAGATGACATGTACTAAAGGAAGAGAGTATCACATTAAATAAGGTAATTTAAAAGCAAGAATTATATTAGCTACCTCGGTTGTGATTCAGAGCTTACCAGTGGCTTTTCTGATTCAGTAACATGTAGCCCATTAATGCTTGATATGTGCTTCTTGGATAACTTAATACGATTATTTCTGAACCTGTTAACAATCAACAGTCAACAGTGCATAACCCAAATGAAATTAAGAAACTAAGAAGGACATTAAATAGCACAAATGATCTTATCAACCAGAAATCAACTTTATTCTAGCCCTTTTAGAAGAGAAGCAGAAAAACAGAAGAGCTACATAAAGGCAAAGGAAAAAATAAGAGAAAAAAGAAAAAGGAAGAGAGAAAGAATGAAAGTAAACATGGATTGGAAGAGGAAGGTTTTGTAGAAAAAGAAGTGATATACACAGAGAGCCTAAGAAAATGGAGAAGAAAATAAACGGATGATCAATATAGAGAAAAAAGGTCATTTTAACTTTCAGATTTCTTTACAAAATAAATCTGACGACCATAGTCTATATGAATTCATAGTTTGGCAATAAATAAAAGTTTTGAAATGATGTCAATACTTAGAATAACATTCTCATTGTATCACATAATAGCAGATAATATTTCAAGGGCACTAAAAACATGTCCAATAATAAAATGAATTTTATAGGACAATGAAAGTAATCACGAGACATTAATGTGGCAAGCCCCCAAATCTTACTCTTTTAATATACATTTTTTAGTTAAATGTAAATATACTTATTGCTTAAATAAATAAATACGTTTATTGTTAACTACACTTATTGTTTAATATAATACCAAAGATATTTATGGAAGACATTACTAGTTATTCCCTCAAATTCACTCCCTCCTTCTTTCTTATTAGTAGAAACCTAATTTTCTCCAGAAGTGGCAACATGCACTGCCCCAGGCAATGGCACATAAGCAGCCTAAGCTGATATTGACAATTCTGTTCCTCTTAGCCAGATACTTGCTTTCACAGTCCTCCTGACAGCTGGGGTGACCATAAGACACAGATCTGGCCAATGACACATAAGATCATGTTTGCTGGGGCACATTTTGGAAAGGATTTTATAACACTGCTTTTTGGCTGGCAGCTGGCACTGCCCCATGTCCACACCATGAACATGGACATGATGTCTTGGGGTATGACAGTTATGTTGGGACCATGATGTGATAAGCAAGAGGCTACTAACGATAACGGAATGGAAAGAAAGACCTGAATCCTTGTTGAATAGCTGAAACAATGTTACCACCACCCAGAACCAGATAAATCTCTATTTGTTTAAGCCGCTGTTAGCCTAGCTTGTTTGTACAGCAACAGCAGTCTCATCCAGCACCAAATTGTTTGAAACAAAATATATGAAAATACATGAGTCCATAACAATACTTAAAAACAAATGAATGAAAAACAAAAGAGAACAAAATCAAGCCTCATTTGCTACCACTGGTGGTGACTATTATATCAACTCATTACTCTGTAAATTGGTAATGAAAAGTGCAAAATTTAAATATTTATCCATCATTTTAAAAGGCAACTGCTGTTCAGGGTAACCAAGTATCCTTAGTTGATGAGTGAAAGTTCTTTACAAAAGAATCACAGCTAGTAAATACAGAGGATTAACAAAAATAGAAAATCACTCTTTTGCAATCTCTGATGAAAAAAATTAAAAGACTTAGGCAAAAATCATCAATAGATGTTAAAACCATCAGGAAAAAGACTGACGGAATTAAATATTCTCAAGGTGCCAAAATACCCACAAATTCACAATGAAGTAATTCAATGGAGAAACAAAATAATCTTTTTCAACAGAAGGTGCTCAAACAATACCTGAATATCTCTATGGAAAAAAAATGAACCTTACACTGTACATAAAAATTAAACTTAAAAGATAAAATTATAAACTCCTAAAAGAAAACATAGGAAGAAACCTTTGCAACTTAGTGTAGGCAAAAATTTCTTATATAACCCACAAACAAAAACATGGATAAACTGGCCTTTATCAAAAGTAAAAAATTTTGCACTTCAAAAAGATGATGTCAAGGGGGAAAAAAAGGCAGTATAATTCTTAATAGTCAAAAATTGTAACCAATCTAATGTTCATCAAGCTATCAATACATCAGCAAAGCGAGTATATCCATAGAATGGAATATTACTCAGCAATAAAAAGGAATACTTATACATACAACAACATAGATGAACGTAAGTAAAACATGGTGCTAAGTAAAAAAAGCTAGATATATAAGATTGCCAGCTGTATGGTTCCATTTATATGAAATTTTTAGAAAAAGGCAAATCTACAGAGACAGAAAGCAGATCACTGATTGCCTGGGTTTAGAAATGGAAGGAGGGACTGACTGCAAACAGGCATTTGTGGCGATAACAGTTTTCTAAAAAAATGGGTTGTGAGACGCTTATACAATTGTATAACTTTACTAAAACTCAAAGTATATGCTTAAACGCATGAATGTTATCGTATGTAAATTACATGTCAATAACAATCTCAAAAGAAAAAAGGCAAGTCATAGAATCAGAAAAAATATTTACAAGACATATACATATATGACAAAAGACTGGTATCCAGAATATATTAAGAATTCTTATAAATCAATGAGAGGAAGACAATAAACTCTTAAATGTTGGGCAAAGACTGTTCACTATTAGGCATTTGAAAAGTTGGTCACATCCGCAATTAAAAAAAGGCAAATTAAAACTACAATGAAGGGCCGGCCCCGTGGCTTAGTGGTTAAGTGCGCGCGCTCCGCTGCTGGCGGCCTGGGTTCGGATCCCGGGCACGCACCGACGCACTGCTTCTCGGGCCATGCTGAGGCCGCGTCCCACATACAGCAACTAGAAGGATGTGCAGTGATGACACAACTATCTACTGGGGCTTTGGGGGAAAAAATTAAATAAATAAAATTAAAAAAATAAAAAATAAATAAAAAACTACAATGAAAATCTACCACACCCCCATTAAAATGCCTAAAATTAAAGAGACTGCCAACATCAAGTTTTGGTGAGGATCTGGAGAAACCACAACTGTAATCTACTGATGTGAGGATGTAAAATGATCCCCTTTCCACTTTGGAAAACTAGTAGTCTCTTTAAAAAGAAAACATATAATTCTTTGCAAAGACCCAACCATTCTTTGCATTAGGCATTTACTCAGGAGAAATGAAAACATATGCTGACACAAAGACTTGTACTTGACTGTTCATGGCAGCTTTACTTACAAGAGCCTGAAACTGGAAATAACCCAAATGCCCATCAGCAAATGAAGAGATAAATGTACTTCAATAAAATGAAATACTAATAAGCAATAAAAAAGCATCAAACTACCAATGCATACAACACAGATCAATCTCAAAATAATTATGTTAAATGAATAGAGCCAGACACAAGAAAGAACACATGGTACAACTCCAATTATATAAAACTATGGAAAATGCAAATTAATCTATAGTGACCCAAAATGGTTGCTGGATCTTCATTTTTTTTTTCTGAATTACAAAATAAAAATTTTAGTATTTATTACTATTCTAAAAAGCCAGCACAAGATTAAGTAAAATCATATAAAGAGTTATCCAAATACAAAAGTTGTGAATTTTTGAGAAACAGAAAATAATTACACATCGATTGAAGAGTGATTACCAAAGTTTAACCAAAGAGCAGTGACAGAATTCTGTATGAAATACAATGAAAATTTAGTCAGTTACTGAAAAAATTATTCACAGGGCAGAATGAAAATGAAATGCCATTCAGTGAACTGGAAAATATGGAAAGCAGTAATGCCAAAAAACCCTAAGGCTGAAAACAGTTAATTAGACGTGAATCTCCACTGCAAGATAGTAATAAAATAAAATAACAAAGCAACCAATGTTACTGTGTGTTGTTCATGACAAGAGAAAGTATCAAAGAATAAGAAAATAACATGACGGTATAATACAGAAACTAGAATAACAGTACTACTTTACATTTGACATAAAACAAAAACATAGAGAAAAACCATGTGATAACTGAAATACTGCAAAAGAGGAAAGTGGGGTGGGTGGGTGGAAGGAAGGAAAATATTAAAGCACTCACCATGAAGAAAATACAATTATTTAAAGCAGGGATCAATGCAAATCAAAACTACAACGAGATATCACCTCACGCCCGTCAGAATGGCTATAATTAACAAGACAGGAAACAACATGTGTTGGAGAGCATGTGGAGAGAAGGGAACTCTCATACACTGCTGCTGGGAGTGCAAACTGGTGCAGCCACTACGGAAAACAGTATGGAGATTCCTCAAAACATCAAGGATAGAACTACCATATGATCCAGCTATTCCACTGCTGGGTATTTATCCAAAGAACTTGAAAACACCAAGGCATAAAGATACATGCACCCCTGTGTTCACTGCAGCGTTATTCACAATAGCCAAGACTTGGAAGCAACCTAAGTGCCCATCAAGGGACGAATGGATAAAGAAGATGTGCTATATATACACAATGGAATACTACTCAGCCATAAGAAACGATGAAATCCAGCCATTTGTGACAACGTGGATGGACATTGAGGGTATTATGCAAAGTGAAATAAGTCAGAGGGAGAAGGTCAAATACCGTATGATCTCACTCATTAAGCAGTAGATAATAACAACAATAAACAAACACATCGAGACAGAGATTGGATTGGTGGTTACCAGAGGGGAAGGGGGGAGGGAGGAGGGCGAAAGGGATAACTCGGCACATGTGTGTGGTGATGAGTTGTAATTAGTATTTGGGTGGTGAACATGATGTAGTCTATGCAGATATAGAAGTATAATGATGTACACCTGAAATTTATACAATGTTATAAACCAATGTTACTGCAATAAACAAAACAAAACAAACAAAAAAATAAAGCAGGGATCAGCAAAGTTTTCTTTAAAGGGCAAGATAGTAAACATTTTAGGCTTTGCAGGCTACATATGGTCTCCGTCGTATGTTCTTCGTTTTTTTCCCCCAACCATTTAAAAATGTAAAAACAATTCTTAGCACCTGGGCCACACAAAAACAGTCCACAGATTGCAGTTTGCCAACCCTTGATTTAGAGTGTTAAATAAGAGCTCAAATTAATTTCCATTCAAATTTAAAGAGAAAATAGCAAGCACAAGCTAAACAAGTAAGACTAATAAGCTTTAGAAAAAACATTTAGATGATCAGTTTAAAATATCTTTTTAAATTATAAAACACTATGCCAGTACAAATTAATAACATTACTATTATTAATAATAACATATAACAATATACTATCTTAAAGAGAAACTGTAGAAGCCTAACTTTTAAAATTATTATTTATACATGTCATAAAGCTTATCTAATTGAATGTAAATGTACCGATGCCAGGTCCCTACTAAATCTAAGGAAAGCTAACAGTGATAGGAGCAAACAGACAAATATCTGGGGGGAAATGGCAAATTTTCTGAGGCTAGTAAAAAAAGGAAATACATGAAACCTTTAGATCTGTGTAACTTGAAGAGCTCTTACTATAATCATTCTTTCAAATTGTTTTTTTTTTAAATTAAGGTATAACTGACATACATCATATTTGGTTCAAGTGTACAACATAATGATTTGATATTTGTATATACTGCAAAATTATCACCACAAAACGTCTAGTTAACATCCATCACCATACATAGTTACAGAATTTGTTTCTTGTGATGAGAACTTTTAAGATCTACTCTCTTAGCAACTTTCAAATATGCAGTATTATTAACTATAGTCACCATGCTGTACATTACATACCCACGACTGATTTATTTATTTATTTATTTTATTTTTTTAAAGATTTTATTTATTTATTTTTTTCCCCCAAAGCCCCAGCAGATAGTTGTATGTCATAGCTGCACATCCTTCTAGTTGCTGTATGTGGGACGCGGCCTCAGCATGGCTGGAGAAGCGGTGCGTCGGTGCACGCCTGGGATCCGAACCCGGGCCGCCAGCAGCGGAGCGCGTGCACTTAACCGCTAAGCCACCGGGCCGGCCCTGATTTATTTTATAACTGAAAGTTTGTACCTTTTGACCTCCTTCACCCATTTCGCCAACCCCCTCAAACTGTTTATTGTGTGTCAAGAAAAATGCTTTGCACTAGAGCTGAAAAATTATTGAAACTATATTTAGTAAATGGAGAAAACACTGGGACCAAATATACAAAAGGAGTTTCTGTACAATCAATGATGAAACCTGTTCTAGAATTCATGAGACTAGCCAGAAAAATTTCTAGCAGCTTAAGAAAGGAAAGTTAGACCTGTTAAAGCAGATATTCAGCTTGACAAATCAACTGACAATGAGTCTACTATTGGTGTTTGTTGGGCCCATGGAGAAGAAAGAGCTCACAAAAGAATTGCTGCATGCTTAACGACCATAATTAACTACAAAAGTAATCCATGTGTTCAACCTTGCCAGAAAGTTCTTTTTAAAGCTTAAGAAAATGCTTAACCTTCCGCAGATCTTCAATACAATACATTTGATTGGTACCCTCTCTATGCTATAAACAATTGAGAATTTTTAACTACAAAAGTAAAAAGGGTTCATAATATCATAATCACTTACTGTATATACTATGTAGACATTTATCTATTGAACTTCAATTCTATATTGCCATCTTAGACAGACTCTGTCGAGATCATGCTGTCATGGTACTTTTGGCTGATAACTGATAAGCACCAGGATCCTGGGCTTGACCAATGAGGTTTTCTGCCTTAGAGAAAGGCAGTCCGTGGCTATTTACTTCCTGGCACTGGCAACAACTACCAAGGGGAGATTAGAGCCGGGTACTGAGCTCTGAAGGAACTAAGTACATAGACCCTCTTTCTGATGCCTTTTAAAGACAAGTACATCAACTTCCTCCATCCTGGAACCTCCAGAAAGACCTGCACTTGTTTACTGGAAAAGCTTATACAAGTTAAAGCCATCTTTCTAATTAAAATGTCATCATTTCACTGTGGGGGCCTGGTATCTATGGTGATGCAGGAACTCATCCAGATCAAAATCTCTGTCACCTATTTTTGAAAGCTAGTTAGAGCTTGAGGTAATGGAGTCTGTTGCAATCCTGAAAATACCATAAGGTTCTCTCTTTCTTTGTCTGGCTTCTGTCAGTGAAAGATTCTGAGGATCAGTAGAAGAGAGAGAGAGAGAGAAAGAAATAGGAGTCAAGGAAGAGATGCAGATGGTTGCCATATCTACCCCCATGTTTGTGACAAAGACTGACAACTGAATTGAATGTTTTTTCTAATGTGGTGATATGGTATGCTGCACCAGAATATATACTCTAAGTCATCAATCCTCCCAACTTTTTGTAAAGAAAGTGGTAGTGATATCACCGTGAAATAATACGGCTTTTGTGAGGTCAGAAGTTTAATATATATATATTTTTTATGTAGGAAAAAACAACAGTTCCTCAGTATCTAAGTAGTCAATTAGTTTACGTCTTTGAAAACAGAAATTTTGTAATACTGTAGTAGAGACTTTGTAATACTACAAAGCTATTTAAAACCTACAAATGAATACAGCACATTTGAGCAATTAACTAGGGAAAAAATAGCAATGATGAAAGAGAAGTTATCTGCATTTACTAAAAAAATTTTGGTTTTGGAAAAAGAATGCTAAAAAAAGAAACTGCAATAACTTTCTTTTAATAAAGTTTTACAATTAACTGATATTGAAAATGATGCCCATCAACTACACGCTCAATAAAAGATCACTAACATTTCTGAGAAACCAAATTAATGTCAGATGTTAATTATTGTGATGACATGAAATTATTCAGAAGTTCCTTGGTTACTGAACACCTCTATTCAGGTTATGAGCCCCAAAACTACTTAAGTATGCACTATTTCATGAACGCAATAGTACTTCCAAGATTAAAATGCTGTAATTCTTTTAGTCTATATTTATAATAAATATTAATAATGTATTTAACTATTTCAATGATTTCTGATAAATCAGAGAAAATAATTTGAGAACTAAATAGATATAAGCTACAGCATCTGTTTTAATGGGAAGTGAAAAGAGTATTCCAGGCATAAAAAGAACACGAAAGCCCTAAATAAGGAAGGAAAATGGGCGTGTGAAAAACTAAATGAAAGCTTGTGAGACTGAAAAGCAGAGAATACAGGAGAGAGTGGCATAAAACACGCACGTTTAAATGCTGATGAGAAGGAAAAGAGTAAGAGAGAGGATGAAGATATAAATGGGAGATGGAAACACCAACAAGATAAGATTCCTAAAAAAATGGGTTTCCAGAGCACAGGTGGTGTGAGAGGTGCCTCTGTTAAATAAAAATTAAAGGCATGTGCTCAGAGTAAAATGAAGTGTGGGGCAAGAAGAGAAGGTTGATGGAAAGTGGAGAAAATCTAAAATAGTAATTTCAGAGAACAGAAAAAACAATGTTTGCCAGAGAAACATAAAAATTCTGAGGAACCCATTTAGATTAGTCATCACTGGAGGATTCCCAAAGAAATTTTTATGCCTTAAAAATTCCTTTTTCAATATAAATTGCTTCACAAATTGTCAAATAACTTAAAACGTAATTATTTAACAACATTAGAATAAACTGCTGAGTCTTATTAAAGAAAGGGGGAAAGCAGGGACTCCAGACCATGACTCCACTACTTGCTAGCTGTACAATCTTCAGCTAATTTCCTAACCTTTCTACTAGGCCTTTGTTTCCTTAACTATAAAAAGAGGGTAATTATATCTTCCTCACATATTTGTTATTGCAATTAAGATGACAAATGTAAAGTCACTAAAACAAATCCTGGCAAAGAATGTGCAGTCAACAAAGGTTAGTTTCATTCTTAATTCCTAAACTGCCTGCTGACATAGCTGGATGACACCTCTGTCTTGTTGCTTTCTAAAAGGAGAAGGAAGGAGGCTCCAAAACACAAGCTCTTTCCATAAGACACCCTGCTTCCCAAGAAGTAGTATCTCAGTGGCACCATTATTGATAGGGGTTTAATTTTCTCAGCTCTGCAACCAAACCCAGAAACCCGACTTTGTGAAAACAACCCAGAACACCCAGGTCTAAGGTAGGTGGGCACACACGACTAAATTCACAAGTAAATAATATTACAAATACAAATATCAATTTACACATGAGAAATATTTTTAAAACTGTGAAAGGAACCAGAATGTTAATACTGGCAGATCAGTACACTTTCTCCCTTCAGGAAAATTATATAGGAAGCCAAATTATACTCACAAGTATACATATGGAATATGTATTTTTATGGAAAGTGGAGAAAATTTATACATATGGAATCTAAACAAGACAAATTAAGTGGATAATATTAATGGCTAATGTCAACAAACTATAATAATATAATCCATGCAGGTTTACAAAGAAACAGTATTCCCATCCACAAAGCAGAATCTACCTTCCTCTGAACCACGCTGAGATACAACAAAATTATAGCTCTCTGGTTCCTGTTTTTCAAAGATCCATGCAGACCATTTCACATCTACCTATGTATACACACAATATTTTTATATTGTGTTACATTTTTTTCTTCTTTATCTTAATCTCCCTGATTAGACACAGGCCATTGGCTAAACAACAGCTGTCATCTACCTTAATAATCTTTGATTAACTTTATACAGTTTGAATATATAACTCCATCAGTATTTTAAAAATAGTTCCTAAAAGTTTATCAGTTCTACTTTAATTTTAATATGATTTAAAAACTGAAGCAAATCAAATTTGACAACTGTAAAAATGTACACAAAACAATAACATATCTAAAATAGAGTTTACATAGGAAGAACTATCATAGAAAATACTTTCCCACTTTAAATATGTGAGAATACAATAAAAAAATAAGCCTTTAAAAGTAACCATTCCTTTGTGACATGTTAAAATCACCCACCCTTATTAAAAAATAGTATTTTACTTCTATAAACTTTGGTACTGTTTCCTTTCTACCATTTTTGGTTCATTCTCATGACTCTAAAATGTAGTAAAATATTTAAAATTGCATAAAGATACATGCATATACACACATACATACATACATAGGAATAAACACTTTACAGGTAAATTTTAAAGAGTATATATACATAAAGTTTTAAATCTGATGTAGTGATAATATGAACATGAGATAAATACAAAAGGCCTGTGATATTGTACTTTCTGAAATGTAAATTGCTACCTTTCTTGCAACTAAATGAGCGGGGCTGATATTAATTTTTTATAAAAATATTTATCTTAACTCAAAGTTGATTTGGAATTCCTTAAATATTTCTTTGAGAAGAAGGTATCTTTTCTTATTTGATGTAGACAAGTACCTTATTTTTTAACAGTATAAGCATTTTATCTTCATACATACAGTTAAAATATAATAGGCAGCAGATAAAACTAATCTCCAGTGTTCGAAGTTAGGATAATAGTTACCTTTGGGAAAGGAGAGAGTAGAGGTTATGAGAGAGAGTGAAGAGACTCCAGGAGTGCTGGCAGTGTCCTATTTCTTGACCTGAGTTTTGATTTCACAGATGTGTTTACATTGGTATTTCATTCTATATATATGTCTAAGATTTGTTCATTTTTCCTTATGTATATAATAATGAATTTTAAAAGTTTATTTAAAAGAGTAACTGATATTCCATTATCTTTCTAAAATTATAACAATTAAGATTCAGAAGTCAAATAACTTTCTGATTTAGAGATTACTTAAAAAATTGAATATTTGTAAAAAAAATTTTTAATACAAATGCACAAAATGAAATTCCTGGTTTAAAGGATATGAATTAAAAAATGGATATTAAGGGGCCGGCCCGGTGGCGCAAGCGGTTAGGTGCGCGCGCTCCGCTGCGGCGGCCCGGGGTTCGCTGGTTCGGATCCCGGGCGCGCACCGACGCACTGCTTGGTAAGCCATGCTGTGGCGGCGTCCCATATAAAGTGGAGGAAGATAGGCACCGATGTTAGCCCAGGGCCGTCTTCCTCAGCAAAAAAAGAGGAGGATTGGCGGATGTTAGCTCAGGGCTGATCTCCCCACAAAAAAAAAAAAAAAAAAAAAATGGATATTAATAATTGTATTTGGGTCCAATACAAATGGAGAAAATATCTGGGTACGATACAAATGTAGAAGACCTGAGATTTACATCTAATTTTTTGATTCTACTGCATCAATATGTTTGGGTTTCTTCTTCTAATTCAGAAAATTAAGCATCAGAAAATGATAACTTAGGAGAAATCGCAGTTTTTTTTTTTTTTAATTATGGCCCAGTGACTATTAAGGGTGCAAGGTTTTGGGGTTAGAATGGTTCATGTTTGGACCCAAACTATATCATTTACTAGATGTATGATCTTCCACAAATTATTTAAGCTCTCAGTTTCCTCATTTGTATAATGGAAATAACAATAATACCAACCTTACCGGGTTGCTGAAAGGCTTAACTGAGTAACAATGCCTTGGACAAAGTAAGCATACTCACCAGGTATTAACTATCTATCTACATATACACATTATATAAAATATATACTTCATATTATATAAATACATTATACATTAGAAATCTTAGAATCTAGTTTTAGTAGAATTAAATAAATATATACTAAATAAATTTTCTCTGTACTTATTTTATGTCCTACTCTCTAATTCAAATTGTAGACATAGTTCTTCAGTGATAAAATGAAGACGTATATTACTTTTTTAAACTCAAAGTCAAATGTTCATCTGTATGATGACATATTTTTCATATTAAAAAAGTGCTATTATTTGTATTACCTGAGTCTCCACACCCTGCTCCAGTAGGCGCTTAGCTTGATTTTCCACTTCAAGTCGAGCTCTTGCAATAAAAAGTAGATCATTTTCTATTACTTCTATTCCAGAAAGATCTACTCCTTGAGAAAGATAATCTATTTTAAAAAAACACACACATTTAAACATTTCAATATTGAATAAATGTCAAGGTATCAAAGCATCATGTCTAACTTCTTCAAAATACTATAAATTTGCTCTTGAACACTAGTCTCTTTCAAAGTCTGTATTTTAAAAATATAGTTATCCAAACATTTTCCACTTAGTAAATAACTTTACTCCTGAGCAAAATGTTTCAGATAAGTTGGTAAAGCAAGAATAGAAATTATGATTATCGTAAATTCAAAGTAATATCAACAGATTACATAAAAAGTAGTGTCAAATTTATTTTAACATAAATATCCTGATAACCTTAGAAATTTCTCAAGTTGCAAGACAGTTTTAAAAGTTATTCTATAATAACAAAACATTTGAAACAAATGTCCACCATTTGGAAAAGGACTAATAAATTATGAAAACACTTTAGCATGCTGCCAGTTTACATGATCATGCAGACCTAATAGTTACTTACACTGAAGGATTTTCATAATATTACTGAATGAAGAAAATTACACAGGAATTAATTCTATTTATATAATTATATAAGTATATAATTATATATATAGTTAAAAATTTTTTTTTTTTGGCAAGGAAAGATTCGCCCTGAGCTAACGTCTGTTGCCAATCTTCCTCTTTTTTTTTTTTTCCCTCCCCAAAGCCCCAGTGCATGGTTGTATATCCTAACTGTAAGTCATTCTAGTTCTTCTATGTGAAGAACTAGTTGTCACTAGTTGCCACCACAGCATGGCAACTAACAGACGAGTGGTGTGGTTCCGTGACCAGGAAGCGAACTCGCGCTGCTGAAGTGGTGAGCACCGAACTTTAACCACTAGGCCATCAGGGCTGGCTCATATAGTCTAAAATTTTATAAACTCTATTTATAGAATTATATATATTCTGTTTATAGAATTATATACACAGAGCAAGAAGTGTGAAAAGATATCTACCAAGATATTAACAACAGTCATCTCTCTGCATATTTAGAATTTGAGAAATTTATTATTTTTTTTTTGGCGTCATCTTAGACATATCTAAAGCAACTACAATGCTACAAATAAAGGTCAAGGTTTCATTAAGCAGCTTAGACACAATTCTAAAATTTGTAGTTTCTATTTTAACAAGACAAATTATTTCTAAAAAAACAAAACTGATTTAGATAGATGACTTGGTTTTCCAGTTACTCAATAGAATATGAAATGTGTTTTTCACTGTATTCTCTTAATTAGAACTAATTTTTTTTAAAAGCTTTCTAATTAATTTTATTTATTTATTTTTTCCCCCAAAGCCCCAGTAGATAGTTGTATGTCATAGCTGCACATCCTTCTAGTTGCTGTATGTGGGACGCGGCCTCAGCATGGCCGGACAAGTGGTGCGTTGGTGCACGCCCAAGGATCTGAACCCTGGGCCGCCAGCTGCGGAGTGCGTGCACTTAACTGCTACACCACAGGGCTGGACCAGAACTAATTTTTTAACTTTAAGTCTTATTAAAATATATCCCTAGCACTTACATATTATCATATTTTACATAGGCTGGATCACAACATACTACCTAGGTGAAACTACATTAAAGCATCCAGCACAATGCTAACTAACCACTTAGCAGCACTCAAATACGTGCTGACTGAACACTTTATAGTTAGTTCTACACAAGAGGACAAAAGGAAATGATGTAAAGGGCAAGTGAATAGTAGTTATTACTGATTGTACTTCAACCACGAATATTTTTTGAAAATGTGTATATTTAAAGGGACTTTTGGCTTACCACAGTGGAAAGAGTATTGAAAATGCCTTTAAATCATTTGGGCTTAGATTCTACCTCATAATTTACTCAACAGGTGGTCACAGTCAAGTGACATAGCCTCAATTTTCTCATCTGTACAATGCCAACAATTTCTAATTCATGCCCTATATAACTCTTAAGACTATCATCAGAATCAAAATAAATTAATGAATCCCAAAGTATTTTATACACCAATCTATTACGTAAATGTAGTGCAGATTATAATCCACAAGAAATTTTTAAAAATCTGATTTTTTAATTTTAAATTTTATTTTTCAGAGAATTTTGAGAAAATAATATTTGACCCAAGTTGTGGTAATGATCAAGAAGGAAATGCTATGTTCACCCTAAAAACACTGAGTAGACAATATAGGCTCAAACTACAGCCATACAGACAATAGAAAATAAATATTTTCAATCTAGTTATCAACTTTTTTCTCTTTTTTCCTGTTATCTAAGGAAGAAAAATATCACAATTAAGTAAAAAAAAGGAAAAGGCACAGAGTAAAACATCTAGCTGGGTTCTAACTCTACTTCTGCCATATATGTTTCTGAATATAAGTCTTGCAATCTTTGGTACCAGCTACTTTGAAAAATGAAGAGCTAGACTTACATAAACTCTAATGTTCCTTCCAGTTATAAATTTCTAGAGATAAACAAAGCTAACAGTTGCTTTATTCTTATAAATGCTGGTCTATAACTCTGGAGACAAGTCAAATCATTCATTCAACCCATTTATTGAATATCAATCATTTATAAGTCACAAACACACAGAAATGAATCAGACATAAATTCGGACCCCAAGTAGAAAAGTCTAAGACAGGAAGAAAAAGTACAAAGTTACAACCATTGAAAGACACAGATAAAATGTATTATGCCAAGTGCTGTGGGGACAAAAAGAAAAAGTAAATATAGTTTATGTCCTCACAGAGTATCTACAACCTAGTAGGGGAGATAGAAATATAAATGATTAACCCTAATACTTTTTTAAGGTAAACAATGGCTCTCATCACATTATCTAACCACTTCCTCATCCCCTGCTTATCCACACCATATTTACAATCACTCGCTTTAAGAAATAACCAAAAGATATGCTAGATTTGGAATACAAAGAGTTCTATCAACTAGGAGGGAGAAAGAGTCATATTATTTCCAGTACTGATTATTCCACAAATTTGCTTTTCAATAAAAGAGATAAATGTAGAAGAGGGGGTGAGGAACAACAGAAAAAAAAATGTACCAACTCCACCCACCCACCCACTCCAGGAGAATGGAGGGATTATACTGAATTCTCCCCTCCTGTTTATCTGTTGCATACAATCATTATCAGTGTTCCAAGTCTATTTACATCTGCTCTTTGTGAAATACGTCTAGGAATTGGTGCCAAGGAAAGAAAAATGATGATGATTCCAATAACAATAACTGTAATTTCTGAAGACCTGGTATATGGAAGGCATTAAACTAGGCACAAAATGTATATTTATTATTTTAATGTATGCATCCATTATTTGTAATAAGTATTCTAAATAACTTTGCTAGAAATATTATTAACAAATTATGAACAAATTCACCTGTCTAGTAACCAGCAAAGCAGAATTTAAATCCAGGTCTGTGTGTCCTCAATCTTTTCACTAGATCACCCCAGGCCAACCCCACAAACCTCAGAAAATTTTATATTCAAAGGAAAGATAGTATTCTTCCTATAGTCTTCCAATTTGCTCAGTGAAAGGGTAAAGATGGAAAAATCACATCAGACTTAACTGTTCAGGGAATTAAATTTAGCCAAGTTAGAACAATGACAGCACTAAATAACTAGTATTCTGAGTTTAATAAAAAATAAAAGTTAAAAAAATATGTAAAATGTGTTAAAATGCCAAATTTTAAAACATACCAGCATTACTCACAATTTAACAATTAAACCTTAATAAATGTAGAGTGCACAGCCAGAATTATCTTTCTAGCCGCTTAATACTAAAATCTGTTGAATCCTTTCATGCACCAAAAATATGTATGAGGAAACTAAAGTGATCTATTTGGATTTAACATATTTATCATCTCCTTAGATGTTAGAATACGATGAGACTAGTAATTTTAGTGGAAATGAAATGATATTGCTCATCTCTTTGTTTACTTAAGCTGAGAAAAGATTAATCTAATAAATAGATTGAAGAAAACCAAAAGATCAACCAAAAGATCTGACACAGGTATCAAGAGGATGGGTAACAGAACATAAAATTTTTTTTGTCTAATGTACTCAACTCTTTCAAATTTAAGATACTAAAAAATGAATTCTGATTTCCCCCACTATCATTGTCCTGGTCTCGATTTATTAAAACTTTAGAATAAACTTCATATGCTTTGCTCCCAAGCAGTCACTTGATCTCATTGACTGGTTCTTATATTATTTCCTGGGATTGTTCACTTCTTTTTATTTTTTCAGTCTTCAGACTAAACCAATACCTCAATGGCATAAAAATTATTTACTACTAAAATACATGCCAGTCATTTTAATAGGCTTTCAATGTTCTAATCAATACTACACGTGGCTACCAGAATAAATGTTCTCATCATGTTCCTCTCCCATTCATGGAATCTATGGCTTCCTGTTGACTAACATTATCTCCTTCTATTTTGCAACACAAATCCTCCTTATTGATTCCAAAATCCTCACTGCCTCTTCCTTTACTAGCATCCTCCTTTGTTTAAAAGAAAACAAGAAGAATTATTATAGTTTGCCAAATGATTCAGCTATGCATTTACTATTCATAAAAATGTCAGCACTGGCCGGCCCCGTGGCTTAGTGGTTAAGTGCGCGCGCTTCGCTGCTGGCGGCCCGGGTTCGGATCCCGGGTGCACACTAACGCACCGCTTCTCCAGCCATGCTGAGGCTGCGTCCCAAATACAGAAACTAGAAGGATGTGCAGCTATGACGTACAACAATCTACTGGGGCTTTGGGGGGGAAAAATAAATAAATAAAATCTTAAAAAAAAAAAAGTCAGCACTAAATTATTTATTTGGGGAAAAAGAGATGAGGGAAGAGTACATGTATGAAGTTAGGATGGTGCTGGAAGTTGAAAGAAATGGAGGAGGCTAAATCTTCATGCTTTATAGTGAGAAGCCAAAGAAGCTAAAAATTAAAAAGTGGAAATATAGGCAGTTTATTTAGAGAAATAGAGATAAACAACAAAAGAATCAGCAAAAACACTGAAAATGGTTGCCTCTGGGGAAAGCAAATGGGTAGAGAAGAGGGCAGAGATTGCTATTTTTTAATAACAAACCTTGTAGAACTATTTGAGTATGTTATGCATGCATAACTTTCATAACAAAACTAAATTTAAAAAGTAAATGGGAAGTCAAGAAAAATATCATAAAAATTAAAATAAGATGACTAGCCTAACAGAAAAAAAAATTCAGATCTTCTAAATCAATAATTCTGCTTCTGGGAATAAGTAATCTTTAAAAAGAAGAAAAAAATGAATATGGGCAGGAAGATATTTATATAATGTTAATTGCAAGAGTAAATACATACATATGGATATATGAATGTGCATATATATGTAGATATGTGTATATATGTATGCTATATGTCTATATATGTGTGTATATATAAATAGGAACATTGGCAATTAGTAAAAACCACTTTGGAAATTAATTTGAGATACTCTAATAACTTTCTTATTAGATTATATTATATATGTTATATATGTATATATGTATAATATATATGTATATAGATTATATATAGATTATATATAATATGATTAGATATTACCATAATCTAAAAAGATTCTATATGAATATCCCTAGGATCAAAATATCCCATTCTTTAGGTATATAACCTAGAGAAGTTCTTAGACATGTACATCGAAAAACATGTACAACAATGTTCATAATAGCATTGTTAAGAACAAAACAAAGCTGAAAACAACTGAAATGACCATCAACTGGAGAACAGATAAATAAAATGTAATATATTGCTTCAAAATACTACGATACAGTAAAAATAAACAATGACAGGTATACACATCAATATCAATATCTCATTAACATAATATTGAGGAAGGAGAACAAGTTTTAGCAGAATACATACAGCAAGAGGTGATTTATATTAAATTTAAGACGTGTAAGATTAAACAATATATTATTTGGGGACACATACAAACATTAACAACATTTAGAAAAGTTAGGAGAGATAGGAGATACAACATGCTAATAATATTCTCTCCTAATTGTTAAACTTGGTGGGTAGTATTTGTAGCTTACATGTTAAAAACTTGTTTTTGCATTTTTATATGTTCCATTAAATATTAAATAAGTATGAACCAATGGTACAGATTATAGTATTATAAACAAGGACATTACAACAGTGATAACTGTATTTCATATGTTCAAAAAAAAAGACTGAACATGTTAGTAAAGACATGGATAATAAGACAAATTGAACTTTTAGAGATAAAAAGTACAAAGTCTGCATGGGATTAGTGGCAGATAAGACGCAGGAAAAACAGAATACATTGTATCGTGAAGAAGAGTTTAACGCTAGGATTATTAACAGGTAACAGGATAAGGGATTTTTTTTCATTTTGAAAATATTATGCTCATTAAAGAATTTTTGAAAATCAGAAAAATATTTCAAAAGAGGGGAAATTATACAACCCCACAATGTAGAGGCCACTAGTGCCAAGCGGATCATTGGAATATATATGAGTATGTCTGAGAAATTTATGAATCTTTAAATTCTCAAGTAGCACCAAAATAGCACATATCTTCCTCTTGGATGTTTATGTGAGAAAGAGCAGAAAGAGCAAAAACTGGCATACAGGGGCTGGGCAGCTGGCTATAAACACTTACCAGTGAAAGTGACACCCTCCTACACACCAACTTTGAAAGAGCACAATTCAGATATGTGCTTGAAATTTCAACCTTCAGATGTTCCTAAAATACTTAAAATCTCAGTTGTGGTTAAACGTAAAGGTCTACTATATTCCTTTAAAATCTTATCTTCCTTTTTAATCTTGTTTTGTTCTTATTTTTATTTGTAATTATACTTATTTACAATGTCTACTTTATTAACTTAATGTTATAAACATCCACCCATCCTATTATAGTCCTTATAAATATCAATTTTTGACAGCTGCCCAATATTTCATCAAATAAATAAACCAAAAATTATTTAACCATCTGCCTAAGATGGAATAATTATTTATCACCAATAACTATTTTATCTT
The DNA here is from genome assembly GCF_020826845.1 of Diceros bicornis minor. Taxonomy (NCBI): domain Eukaryota; kingdom Metazoa; phylum Chordata; class Mammalia; order Perissodactyla; family Rhinocerotidae; genus Diceros; species Diceros bicornis. The sequence continues at coordinate 11,054,899 of NC_080742.1, read as the reverse complement.
TACATATACAGATTTTAAATATCTAGAATTATTTCCTTCGGAAATAATGAAAGACAGAATTACAGGATCAAAGTAAAATTTTTAAGTTTATTGATACAAATTATCAAACTACTTTTCAAAATGGCTATATCACGTTATACATTTTTTCCAGTAATCTATGGGAGTTACTTAACCATAGATAGCACTGGCTATTATCACTGTTTTGGATATTTTATACGCTGCTAGAAGAAACATGTTCTTATTGATGGTCTCATATAAATTTTTAAATGATGAGGCTGACTTTTTTACTAACTGTATTTCTTTCTTTTTTTTTTTTTTTAATTTTTTGTTTATTGCAGTAACATTGGTTTATAACATTGTAAAAATTTCAGGTGTACATCATTGTACTTCTATTTCTGCATGGACTACATCATGTTCACCACCAAAATACTAATTACAACCCATCACCACACACATGTGCCGAATTATCCCTTTCACCCTCCTCCCTCCCCCCTTCCCCTCTGGTAACCAGGAATCCACTCTCTGTCCCTATGTGTTTGTTTATTGTTGTTATTATCTACTACTTAATGAAGGAAATCATACGGTATTTGACCTTCTCCCTCTGACTTATTTCACTTTGCATTATACCCTCAATGTCCATCCATGTTGTCACAAATGGCTGGATTTCATCGTTTCTTATGGCTGAGTAGTATTCCATTGTGTATATATACCACAGCTTCTTTATCCATTCGTCCCTTGATGGGCACTAACTGTATTTCTTTTGAGAATCTCTACATAATTTTTATTCCCTTATCTTTTTCTTACATCACTTTGTATTAATCATATAATAATATTTCCTATTTGTCTATCATATTTGCTATGAATATTTTCCCAGTCTGTTGACTTTTAAATTTTTAGTTATCTATATATTACTTGAGGCAATTTTCAGAATACAAGCGTATAATTATATTATCTAAAAAGCTCCACATTTGATTCTTCTACACAGCATTGATGATTTAGAAACTTCAGATTAAGGCCTATCTTTTACAAAAGCAAATATCAAAATGTAAGGTTGTGATTTATAAAAGGTTATCTGGCAGACTGATGAATATAATCTGGAAAAAAAACTACCATTTTAGAATTCATTCAACAAAAAATTTATCTTTAAATCAAAATAAATCATATTGTAAGATCAGGGCTTATCACAACAACTACATTTTAACTTGTTCTGGAACATCAATCTTCTTCGCCACCATATCATATGTTGTATGAAAAGCACAGTTACTAGAGAATACTGCACTAAATAACAAATTTAAATTAAGACAAAACAAACAACAACCATAAAATAACACCAAACAACATGGATGCTGCAGCATTATAATATTGATAGACTTAATTTATCCAATCAATAATGAGATCTGAGCTTCCACTTACTGAATATATATATTATATAATAATAATAATAATATCCCAGAATCCTTGTTATTTGTAACAATCGGTTAAGTCTAAGATGGTCCAGTATGATTTTTTTTTACATTGTTTTAAAGACACACTTCTCTTTCTCTCTCCACTCTCTCTGTTCATTAACAACAACAAAAAATTATTTCACTAAAGAAATCTTAGAAAACACAAAGTTACAGCAAAAGTTAAAGTAAAAAACTCCAAGAATAACGACATACACATTTTGATTTTCATTTCCTTATTCTAAGTGTAAAAAGTGTTTTATTTTTATATTTGACATATTTTAATCATTTTTAAGTAGATATCTTGAATCTAATGACAAAACATGCCTACAGGAAAAAATATTTTAAAGAAAAATGTTTATGTACAATTGTAATTTCAATAACAGATAATATAAATAAAAACAATGAAATTATAAAGCAAAATTTTCAAAAAGTAATGTATTTGCAAAAAAGTAGAAATGATGACATACAGAATAGAGAATAAAATAGTATGGGTTTAAAATGTATAAGATTTTAATATATAACCAAAACATAACTAAACAAAAAAATTATTAATAAAAGCCTCTCACAATATATAAAACCAATCACAGAAAAAAATTTAAAAAAACAAAATAAAATACTTATTCCAACTATGGGGAAACTAATTTCTTAACCAAATGAATTAAAAGAGAAATTTCACAACTACTAATATATACAACTAATTTTTTTCTCAGTAAAATCAAAAGAAAAAGAGAATGGAGAAAAAATTTGAAGTAAATTTAACAAATAAAGGTATTACCATTAAAAATATATAATGAATTCACAGTTCTCACAGTTCTCAATGGTAAATAATCAAAAGATATTAAAAAACAAGTTCATATAGGAGAAAATTCATGATTAACTCAATGTTTGAAAATCTATTAAATCTTTCCAATAATCTTTGAAATTTATGTAAAATGAAATAGTACATGATCACTGGAACACATAAAATCAATAAAAATGTTTTAATCAAAGTCAATTCTACTCCAGTTTTAAACAAAACAGGCAAATTCTTTCAAAGGCAGAGTATGATAAAAAGAATGTTGAGCTAGGAATGAGAACACCTGAACTTCATTTTACTTAATTCTATGACCTGAGAACAATCACTTAACCTTGCTGAGATTCTAAAAGTAAAGATTTTAAAAACCGGTGTTACAAATCTCACAGGGTTGTACGGATCAAATGAGATAATATGCATGAAAAATGTTTTGTAAACCAACAAGAACTCCATTTAAGTGACTGTTTTCATAAATGAGGTATTATTATTGCTAACCTCTTTTTTTTTTTGATGGAGGGAGGGAAGGAGAAAGGCCATGAAAAATAGATAATCTTAAGGAGTTCAGTATTACAAAAAAAACCATAAGGTTAAAATGTGAACTTTTCTAACCAATCCTCAATTGATATTACTGCCTAAACGATGCATGGAACAGCCTAAGGCTTAAGTAAACTCCTCTGGGTGAATCTTTATACCTCAAGTCCAAAGCACTTCTCAGGGCATGTTGATTTTTCTTCTTCTTCAAAGCTTCATGGAAATTTAGCATCAAAAGCCTTACTTTTTTTCCTGACTCTCACTGCAGGGTAGTGAAAAACCTTACTATTAAAAAAAAAGGTGGTTAGTTTTCCTTTCCCAAGTCTTACTCTACACCTGTTTCAGCTAGCACAAAAAATTGCCCAAGGCCAAAAAAAAAGACAGTGTATTTCCTATCTTTCCTCTGGACACATTATTCCCCCCTGACTTTCTAACCATGGTGCTGTTGATATGACATTATAGTCTAAAAACATGGATTTATACAAAAACTTTTTTGCCTGTGAGGAAAATATCGCAGGTGCTTTATTTAGTGCCTACCTACCACTCAGTACTTAACCATTAGTAAGAGTCAATATCCCTCCCTCAATAGTTGAGAGAGGCACTAGAAAAAATCAGCAATGAACAGAAAAAGTGAACACCACCATAAACCAAGGGAATCTAATTGACATCTACAAAGTACTCCACTCAACAAAGAGAGAATACACATTCTGTTCAACTACGCATGGAACATTAATCAAGCTGGAGCATGTCCTGGGTCATAAAACAAACATTTTAAATTTAAAAGAACTGAAATCATACAAAGCATATCTTTGATCTTGATCATAATGGTATCAAACTAAGAATCAAAAACAGAAAAATAACTGTAAATTTTCCAAACATTTGGGAATTAAACAACACATTTCTGAATAATCAATGGATCACAAAGGATCTCAGAGGAAATTTTGTTTTTAATATTGAACTGAATAAAAATGAAAATACAACATCAAAATCTGTGGATTCAACCCAGGCAACAGTTAGAGGGAATTTAATAATACTAAAAGTGTTTTTAAAAATGTATAATTAGGAAAAAAAGAGAGGTCTCATCAATAATGCAATCTACTGCCTCAAGAAAGTAGAAAAAAACCAAAATAAAACAAAAACAAGAAGAAGAAGGGAACTAACAAAGAAAAAGAAATAAAAAAATTGAAAACAAAAATAAGAGAATCAATCAAACCAAAAGTTGATTCTTTGGAAGCATTAATAAAATTAATAAACCCCTAGTAAGACCAGCAACAACAACAAAAAGGAGAAAAACCAAATTACCAATATCAGGAGTGAAAAAGAAGATACCACTATAGACTAGACCTCCCAGCATTAAAAAGATAGTGAAGTACTATGAATAGCTCTACAACTCGGACCAAACTATTAGAACTCATACAAGATGTTCTGAATAGATCTATAACTATTAAAGAAATTGAATTTTTAATTCAAAACATTGCGAATTAGAAATCTATAAGATGTTTTCACTGTCATTGAAAAAAGAAATAATCCAAGAGTGACATCAACACCATGGTGGAAAAGTTGTTCCCTTTGTCTCTCCCTTCAATGGATGTCTAGGATGAGTAGGACATCCACAGACCAACAAAGGACCCAGCAAAGCACACTAGAACACTTGAGAGATCTGTGCATCTACACATCTGAAAGCGGGTGGACTGAACCTCCTGGAGGCAGTGGAACCAAGGAAGCAGTGGTGGTGGCTCCCGAGACTAGAGGTTCCAGAAACTGTGGCAGCTCCCAAGACCAGAGGATCCAGAAACAGTGTCCACACTTGCGACCAAAGGCCCCAGGAATCCAGGCAGCACACATTCCCAGAGGCCCCAGGAATCCAGGCAGCACACATTCCCAGAGGTGCCAGGAAACACTGCAGGCCAGTGACCAGAAGCTCTGGGAACCACAATGAGGCTTGTGACCCCAGTCCCCTCCCTCTCCCTCGGCACCACTGATATTGACCCTTTCAGCAGTGGGGGCTGCATCCAAGACCTCAATATCCCTGGCAACAGCAACAGGGCCCATGACCTGAGGCTCCAAAAAACACACCAGTGCTGGAGGCCAGAGGCTGCAAAAGCTGCGGTGGCACTCGTGGTTCAGCTTCTACCCCACCCCCAAACCCCCATCCTACTCCTGCCCCCACCAGCAGTGGCAGGCAGCACCCAAGACCTGAGGCTTCAGGAAATGCAGTAGTGCCCACGACCCTGCTCCCTCTCCCCACCCTCCAGTGGCAGCGCCTCCACCTCTGACACGAACCTTTCCAGCAGCACGGGTTGGATCCAAGACCCTAACACTCCTTGCTGGGGCAGCAGTGCCCATGACTCAAGTTTCCAAAAAGCATGCCGATGGAAGAGATCAGAGGCTGCTGGAGCCACAGCGGCACTTGCAGCTCAGCTGCTATTCTTCCTCTCCCAGTAGTAGCAAGGGGGGCCTAAATCTGAGGCTTCAGGAGCCACAGCAGTACCTGTAACCCAGGCCCCGGCAGTGGCACACATGACACCAGCCCTGCCAGTAGTAGGGGCTGTACACAAGATCCCAGGGCTGCGGCAGTGGTGGCAGTGCCCATGACCTGTGGTTCCAGGAACTGCACAGGCGCGAGAGACCAGAGACTTCAGGAACCCAGTGGCGCTCATGACCCAGGTACAACTCTCCCATGGTGGTGGTGGTATCACCAATGACCTCAGCCCACCTAGCAGCAACGGCAACATCTGTGAACCTAGCATCCCAAGCAGGTGCATTGCCAGCACCTCCAGATAACCCAGGATCAGCAGCACATGCTGCAGCAGTGCCTGAGCCGGAAGAGAGCAAGGTACAGTGACAGTGAAGCCCACAACCCCAGTTTCCCCCAGCTGCAAGGGCTCCTGCAAATTATGCCCTGCCTACACATAGCAGTGGCACCTGCAGGCCTAACAAACCTGGATGTGGTGAAAGTGCCTGTGACCTGGGCTCCTGACTCACTCTCCCCATCCCCCCACCCCAGTGGAAGAACATGCAACCCAGGCAACCCCAGAAGCAGCAGAGGTGCTTGCAGCCCAGTGATCTCAATAGGAACACTCGCAACTATAGTGACATCATAAGCTGCAAGACACCAGCAACCTCCAAGTCACAAGCAGCACAATGAGGGCACTGACAACACCTCTGGCAGAGGCAGTAGAAGGTGGAGAGTGCAGGCTCTCAAATAAAACCAGAAGTAGTTCAGAATCAGAGCAAACAAAGCCTAACTCAATAAGAAAGGTGTCTGCGGGCCGGCCCCGCGGCTTAGCGGTTAAGCGTGCACACTTTGCTGCTGGCAGCCCGGGTTCGGATCCCAGGCTCGCACTGACGCACCGCTTCTCCGGCCAGGCTGAGGCCGCATCCCACATACAGCAACTAGAAGAATGTGCAGCTATGACGTACAACTATCTACTGGGGCTTTGGGGAAAAATAAATAAATAAAATTATTAAAAAAAAAAAAAAGAAAGGTGTCTGCTACCACAAATGCTCTGACAGAAGAACAAGTCATAAAGCATCATGAAGAACAACAGTAACACAGTATCACAAAAAGAAAATGACAACTCTCCAGAAATCAAACTTGAAGTCACAGAAGATTACAATGTAACTGCCAGAGAATTCAAAATAATTGTCATGAAGAACTCAACAAGTTACAACAAAACTCAGAAATACAGTTTAGTGAGCTCAGGAATAACACTGACGAACACAAGGAATATTTCACCAAAGAGATTGAAATTCTATTAAAAAAAAAACAGCAAAACTCTGGAACTGAAGAACACAATAAATGAGAGGAAGAATAAAGTAGAAAGCATTGGAAATAAAGCAGACCATACGGAAGAGAGAATTAACGAGCTTGAAAATAGAAATCTAGAAATGATTTAGGTGGAAGAGGAGAGAGAACTAAGATTTTTTAAAAATGGAGAAATTCTATGAGAAATATCCGACTCAATTAGGAAAAGCAACATAAGGATAATGGGTATCCCAGAAGAAGAGAAAGAGAAAGGAGCAGGGAGCTTATTTAAAGAAATAATAGTTATGAACTTCCCAAAACCGGGGAACGAAGTGGATATACAAATACACTAAGCTAAGAGAACCACCTAATTATCTCAGCACAAAAAGACCTGCTCCAAGGAATATTATATTACAACTGTCAAAAATCAATGACAGAAAGAACATTAAGGGCAGCCAGAGAGAAGAAAAGAACAACTTACAAAGGAAACCCATTATGCTACTGGCAAATTTCTAAGGAGAAACTCCAAAGGCCAAGAGAGAGTGGAATGACATATTCAAAATATTGAAAGATAAAAACTGTCAGCCAAGAATAGTCTATACAGCAAAGTTATCCTTTAGATATGAAGGAGAATAAAGGCCTTCCCTGACAAACAAAAGCTGTGGGAGTTCATTGTCACTAAACCCCTCTTACAATAAAAGTTGAAAGGAAGCCTTTCTACTGGAAACAAAAAGGCAAAGGTACACAAAGCTTTGAGCAAGGTGATCAGGCAGAATCAGACAACTGCAACTCTATACTAGAATAGGTTAGTAAACACTTAATTATCTAAGATAAAGGCTAAAAGAAAAGAAAGCATTACAAAGAACTATAACCACTTCAATTTGGTAACAAACTCACGATACAAAAAGGGGGCCGGCCCCATGGCTTAGCGGTTAAGCGTGCGGGCTCCGCTGCTGGTGGCCTGGGTTTGGATCCTGGGCACGCACCGACACACTGCTTCTCGGGCCATGCTGAGGCCGCGTCCCACATACAGCAACTAGAAGGATGTGCAGCTATGACATACAACCATCTACTGGGGCTTTGGGCGGGGGGCGGGGGGGATAAATAAAATTATTAAAAAAACAAAACAAAACAAAAAACAAAAAGGGATGACTTGTAACAACAGAAACATAGAAGGGAAAGCGTTAAGCCTTCATATATCAAGAATGACCCTAAATGTAAATGGATTGAATTCACCAATCAAAATGCACAGAGTGACTCACAGAGTGACCAGAAGGATTAAAACTCAAGACTGAACAACATGCTGCCTCTGGGTGACCCATCTCATCTCTAAAGACAAACATAAGCTAAGAGCGAAGGGATGGAAGATGATACTCCAAGCAAATGGCAACCAAAAGAAAGTGAGAATAGGAGAGAAGTCAAGATGGCAGCGCAGGCAGACTCTGAACTCACCTCCTCCCACGGACACAGCCAATTTACAACTACTCGTGGAAAAATTACCCCTGAGACAGAACTCAAAACTGGATAAGAGGAACTTTTGCAACAACGGACAATCCTAACTGAGGTAGAAACTCCCTTCTGGAAAGGAAAAACGCTGCCTTCACAAGCCGCAGCGTCTCATGGCCACGCGCAGGAGCAGCCCCCAGGTACACAGCCTCCCTGGAGGCGTGGGGCCCCGAGCTGGGGAGCGCCACCGCTGTGGGCATTTTGTGGACCCAGCACAATCGAGACGAGTGGCATAATATCTGACTTTGCCTGCTACTAAAACATTGGGGAATACCCCCAGAAAAACTGGTTCACAAAGACATTAAAACTGGCTCTTAAAGGACCCACGTGCAAACTCACCAATTTCAGAAAGCAACCTAAAATCAACAGAAAGAAAGGTGCACGGTGCTTTGGTGAAAAAGGACTCATCTAATAGGCCCTGTGTGCATCCCGGTGAGAGGTGAGACCTCTACAGGGACTGGGACATTGGCCGAGACCACTGTTGTGGCCTGGTGGGGGCGTGCTGACACAGACGCCATTGGAGTTCTCCCTGGGGCCTGCTAGTCCAGGGTCTGCCCCACCCACTAGAGCACCGATTTAATCCCGCTCAGCCAGGGCAGGCAGCCCACCCTAGAGACTGGCCCCACCCAACAACAAGCCCTCAGGCAACTTGTGGGCCTGCATAGATTGGTGACTGGATTCTCTGCAGCCTGGCAACTGAGCCGACTTCAGTGGGGCAGGGCGTGCACAAGGAGCGGGTGGAGAGTGTGGGGCAGTGGTGGAGTGTGTGGGGCTCCCGCCGTGGAGAGACTGGGTCCCCTTCGGGAGGTCGGGACCCGCACACGGGGCAGGACTGTGTTGACTGTGTGTGGGGCCCTGTGGGCAGCAGGGCTTGTCAACTGCAGAAGACTTGTGCTTCTAAAAGACCCACATAGGGGCTTTGCGCCACCTTCCAAAGCCTGAAACAACTGGGTGCTCCCGTGCCTGAGGCCGGCCCCACCCAGCTGCAATCCTCAGAGAACTGACAAGAGACATAAAGGCTGGAGGCTTATAGCAACTGTAAGTCCCTGAGCCTAACAACCTGCCACGCTGGGGGCCTACGCACTTAAAAGAAATCCTGCAACACAAATGTGGTATTAGAACTTGCAGCCAACTGTGCTGGGGCTCCCCTCACCTGATAAAGAGACTGAAGGGCCCACAACAACTACAAGCAGCTGAGCATTACAACAGCTGGCCAGGAGCATAACTCGGCCTCGCTGGGTGCCTACAAGGAAAGCAAACAGGCCACAACAGAAGGACACACGTAGCCCACACAGGGGTCACCCCTGGAACATTGAGAACTGAGGGAAGCACACTGCAGGCCTCCTAAGCCATCACTTACATAAGGTCACCTATCCAAGAGCAGGAGATGTAGCTGACCTACCTAATACGTAGACACAAGCACAGGGAAAGAGGCAAAATGAGGAAGGAAAGGAATACATTCCAAGTAAGGGAACAGGACAAAACCCCAGAAAAGGAACTAAGTGAAACAGAAATGAGCAACCTACCTGACAGAGAGTTCAAACTAAGAGTGTTAAGGATGCTCACTGATGCGGGGAGAAGAAAAGATGAACTCAGTGAGAATGTCAACAAAGAAATGGAAGATATAAAAAAGAACCAATCAGAAATGAAGACTACAACACTGGAAATGAAAAATTCACTAGACGGACTCAAAAGCAGAGTAGTGGATACAGAAGAACGGATCTGTGAGCTGGACGAAAGACTAGAAGAAATTACCCAAGGTGAACAGGTAAAAGAGAAAAGAATTAAAAAGAGTGAGGACAGTCTAAGGGACCTCTGGGACAACATCAAGCACACTAACATCCGTGTTATAGGTGTCCCGGAAGGAGAAGAGCGAGACAAAGGGGCAGAGAATCTATTTCAAGAAATAACAGATGAAAACTTCCGCAAGGTAAGGAAGGAAACAGACATCGAGGAACAGGAATCACAGAGAGCCCCAAACAAGATAAACCCAAAGAGGCCCACACCAAGACATATCATAATCAAAATGTCCAGAATTAAAGATAAAGAGAGAATCCTAAAAGCCGCAAGAGAAAGTCAAGTTACATACAAAGGAAACCCCATAAGGCTATTAGCTGACTTCTCAGCAGAAACCTTAAAGGCTAGAAGAGAGTGGTATGATATATTTAAAGTGCTAAAAGGAAAGAACTTACAGCCAAGAATACTCTACCCAGCAAGGTTATCGTTCAAAATGGAAGCAGAGACCAAAAATTTCCCAGACAAGCAAAAATTAAAGGAGTTTGTCACCAAGAAACAAGTGCTACAAGAAATGTTAAAGGGACTGATTTAAAGGGAAAAGAGAAGACCACAAATAGGAAAAATTATCTATTTCCATGATAAGAGGGTAATGGATACAAATGTACAAAAAAGAGGTTAGATATGATATCAAAAACATAAAAGGAGGCAGGAGGGGAGTTAAAGAGTAGAGCTTTCAGACAGAGGTCAAACTAAAGAGACCATCAATTCTCTATAGAAGAAGGAAGGAACAGAGAAGGACTACTAAAACACTGAGAAAAAAAAAGTTAAAAAATGGCAGTAAATAGCTACTTTAAATGTCAATGGACTAAATGCTCCAATTAAAAGGCATAGGGTGGCTGACTGGATAAAAAAAACAGGCCCCATATATATGCTGCATACAAGAGACACTTCAGACCTAAAGACAGTCACAAACTGAAAGTGAAGGGATGGAAAAAGATACTCCATGCAAACGGCAATGAAAAGAAAGCTGGGGTAGCAGTACTCATATCAGAAAAAACAGACTTTAAAACAAAAACTGTAAAAAGAGACAAAGAAGGGCATTACATAATGATCAAGGGAACAATCCAACAAGAGGATATAACACTTGTAAATATCTACACACCCAATGTAGGTGCACCTAAATATATAAAGCAATTATTAACAGACATAAAAACAGAAATAGACAGTAACACAATAATAGTAGGGAACTTTAACACTCCACTTACACCAACAGATAGATCATCCAAACAGAAGATCAATAAGGAAACATTGGCCTTAAATGATACCCTAGAAGAGATGGACCTAGTAGATATATACAGAGCATTCCATCCAAAAACCGAAGAATACACGTTCTTTTCAAATGCACATGGAACATTCTCCAGGATTGATCACATATTAGGCCACAAAACATGTCTCCATAAATTTAAGAAGACTGAAATAATACCAAGCATCATTTCTGACCACAACAGTATGAAACTAGAAATCAACTATAGGAAGAAAATCAGAAAAGCCACAAATACGTGGAGATTAAACAAAATGCTAGTGAACAATGACTGGGTCAATGAAGAAATCACAGAAGAAATCAAAAAATACCTAGAGACAAATGAAAATGAAAATACAACATGCCAGAATTTATGGGATACAGCAAAAGCGGTTCTAAGAGGGAAGTTTGTAACAATACAGGCCTATCTCAACAAACAAGAAAAATCTCAAATAAACAATCTAACTATGCACCTAAAGGAACTGGAAAAAGAAGAACAAACCAAGCCCAAAATCAGTAGAAGAAGGAAAATCATAAAAATCAGAGCAGAAATAAATGAAATAGAGACCAAAAAAAGCAATAGAAAAAATTAATAAAACCAAGAGCTGGTTCTTTCAAATGATAAAGAAAATTGCCAAACCTTTAGCTAGACTCACCAAGAAAAAAAGAGAGAAGGCACAAATAAGTAAAATCAGAAATGAAAGAGGAGAAATTACAAAAGACACCTCAGAAATACAAAAGATTATAAGAGAATACTATGCAAAGCTATATGCCAACCAATTCGACAATCTGGAAGAAATGGATAAATTCTTAGAATCATACAACCTTCCAAAACTGGATCAAGGAGAAGTAGAGAATTTGAATAGACCAATCACCAGTAAGGAGATCGAAACAGTAATCAAAAACCTCCCCAAAAATAAAAGTCCAGGACCAGACGGCTTCCCTGGTGAATTCTACCCAACATTCAAAGAAGACTTAATACCTATCCTTCTCAAACTCTTCCAAAAAATTGAGGAGGCGGGGAAGCTCCCTAACTCATTCTACGAAGCTGACATTACCCTGATACCAAAACCAGACAAGGACAACACACACACAAAAAAGAAAATTACAGGCCAATATCACTGATGAACATCGACGCAAAAATCCTCAACAAAATACTAGCAAATCGCATACAACAACACGTTAAAAAGATTATACACCAAATCAAGTGGGATTTATTCCAGGTATGCAGGGATGGTTTAATATTCGCAAATCAATCAATGTGATACACCACATTAATAAAATGAAGAATAAAAATCACATGATCATCTCAATAGATGCAGAGAAAGCATTTGACAAGGTACAGCATCCATTTATGATAAAAACTCTGAATAAAATGGGTATAGAAAGAAAGTACCTCAACATAATAAAGACCCTATATGAGAAACCCACAGCTAATATCATCCTCAATGGTGAAAAACTGAAAGCTATCCCTCTAAGAACAGGAACCAGACAAGGATGCCCACTGTCACCACTCCTAGTTAACATAGTACTGGAAGTCTTAGCCAGAGCAATCAGGCAAGAGAAAGAAATAAAAGGGATCCAAATTGGAAAGGAAGAAGTGAAACTCTCACTATTTGCAGATGACATGATTTTATATATAGAAAACCCTAAAGCATCCACCAGAAAACTTTTAGAAGTAATAAACGAATACGTTCAAGTTGCAGAATACAAAATCAACATACAAAAATCAGTTACATTTCTATACAGTAAAAACGAAGTAGCAGAAAGAGAAATTAAGAATACCATCCCATTTACAATTGCAACAAAAAGAATAAAATATCTAGGAATAAACTTAACCAAAGAGGTGAAAGAGCTGTACATGGAAAACTGTAAAACACTGCTGAAAGAAATTGAAGACGACACAAAGAAATGGAAAGATATTCCGTGCTCTTGGATTGGAAGAATTAACATAGTTAAGATGTCCATACTTCCTAAAGCCATCTATAGATTCAATGCAATCCCTATCAAAGTTCCAACAACATTTTTCACAGAAATAGAACAAAGAATCCTAAAATTTATTTGAAACAACAAAAGACCCCGAATAAGTAAAGGAATCCTGAGAAAAAAGAACAAAGCTGGAGGTATCACACTCCCTGATTTCAAAATATACTACAAAGCTATATTAACCAAAACAGCATGGTACCGGCACAAAAACAGACACACAGATCAATGGAATAGAATCGAAAGCCCAGAAATAAACCCACACATCTATGGACAGCTAATCTTTGACAAAGGAGCCAAGAACATACAATGGAGAAAAGAAAGTCTCTTCAACAAATGGTGTTGGGAAAACTGGACAGCCACATGCAAAAAAATGAAAGTAGACCCTTACCTTACACCATACACAAAAATTAACTCAAAATGGATTAAAGACTTGAACGTAAGACCTGAAACTATGAAACTTCTAGAAGAAAACATGGGCAGTACGCTCTTCGACATCGGTCGTAGCAACATATTTCAAGCACCATGTCTGACTGGGCAAGAGAAACAATAGAAAAAAGAAACAAACGGGACTACACCAAACTAAAAAGCTTCTGCACAGCAAAGGAAACCATCGACAAAACGAAAAGACAACCTAACAATTGGGAGAAGATATTTCCAAACCATACATCTCATAAGGGCTTAATCTCCAAAATATACAAAGAACTGATGCATCTCAACAACAAAAAAACTACCAACCCAACTAAAAAATGGGCAAAAGACCTCAACAGACATTTCTCCAAAGAAGATACACAGATGGCCAACAGGCACATGAAAAGATGTTCAAAATCATTAACTGTCAGGGAAATGCAAATCAAAACTACAATGAGGTATCACCTCACGCCTGTCAGAATGGTTATAATTAACAAGACAGGGAACAATATATGTTGGAGAGGATGTGGAGAGAAGGGAACTCTCATACACTGCTGGTGGGAGTGCAAACTGGTGCAGCCACTGTGGAAAACAGTATGGAGATTCCTCAAAAAATCAAGGATAGAACTACCATATGATCCAGCTATTCCACTGTTGGGTATTTATCCAAAGAACTTGAAAACACCAATACATAAAGATACATGCACCCCTGTGTTCATTGCAGCGTTATTCACAATAGCCAAGACTTGGAAGCAACCTAAGTGCCCATCGAGGGACGAATGGATAAAGAAGATGTGCTATATATACACAATGGAATACTACTCAGCCATAAGAAACGATGAAATCCAGCCATTTGTGACAACATGGATGGACATTGAGGGTATTATGCAAAGTGAAATAAGTCAGAGGGAGAAGGTCAAATACCATATGATTTCCTTCATTAACTAGTAGATAACAACAACAATAAACAAACACATAGAGACAGAAATTGGATTGGTGGTTACCAGAGGGGAAGGGGGGAGGGAGGAGGACAAAAGGGATAATTTGGCACATGTGCGTGGTGATGGGTTGCAATTAGTATTGGGTGGTGAACATGATGCAATCTATGCAGAAATAGAAGTATAATGATGTACACCTGAAATTTATAGAATGTTGTCAACCAATGTTACCGCAATAAACAAAAAATTAAAAAAAAAATAGAAAGTGAGTATAGTAGCCATTCTTATATCAGAAAAATTAGACTTTGTCACAAAATAATAATAATAACAACAAGAGACAAAAATGGACATTATATAATGATAAAGGGGGCAATCCACTAAAAAGACATAACATTTATTAATACATAGGTACCTAACATAGGAGCACCAAAATATATAAAGCAACTATTAGACCTAAAGGGAGAAACTGACAGCAACACAAGAACAGTATGGGACTTTAATAGCCCACTGCTGAACTTTATGCGGTGTATCAGGCACTTCAACAAGAACAGGGGCAACAATGTCATATATACTGATTCGTGGGCAGTGGCACAAGGTTTGGCAACATGGATGCCACAATGGAAAAAACATGATTGGAAATTTAATGATAAAGAAATATGGGGAAAGAAATTATGGGAAGACATATGGTTATGGTGTCAAAACAGGATTGTTACTGTATTTCATGTTCATGTTGATGCTCACAGTTCTTTAATTTCTGCAGAACGAAAGCATAATTCTCATGCTAATCAGCTGGTGCAGATTTGTGCAAACCACAACCCAGGCTTAGCACAATGGGTCCACGAAAAGAGTGGACACTTGGGAGAACAAGCTTCATACAGGTGGGCACAACAAAGGGGAATCCTTGTCACCCATGATGATATTGCCACTGCAGTACAACAATGTCAGTTATGCCAACAGTTAAATAAACGGGGAGTTCCACACCCCTACCAAGGTCATATCCAAAAGGGATTATTTCCCGCCCATACCTGGCAAATAGATTTTATTGGACCATTGCCAAATTCTTGTGGATATACTTATGCCTGCACTGCTGTTGATACATATTCTGGTTATTTATTGGCTATACCAGCTAAAGTGGCCACCCAACAGAGTGCCATAAAATTATTAGATATAATCAAGTTATATTATGGAACACCAAGGCAAATTCAGAGTGACAACGGTTCCCACTTTACAGGTAAGTTGATTCAAACCTATACCAAGGAAAATTATATAGAATGGATTTATCATATACCTTATTACCCCCAAGCTGCAGGCCTCATAGAACGAATGAATGGATTGCTTAAACAACAATTGAGGAAACTTGGTCATGGCTCATTAAAGGGGTGGCACAACCATCTGAGTACTGCTCTAAATGTGTTAAATAACAGGCCACGAGGCCCTAATGAGACTCCTCTGTCAAGGTTGTTACCAGCAAAGATTACAGAAGTGGCAGCCGCCACCCATGAGCTTATGACCTTAACCTATTGGCCCCTGACTCAGTCTGCTAAACTGCCTTTTCGTGCCACGGCCAAAGCGGCTGGATTGGATTTATCTACTGTTCATTCTATTCAATTGCCCCCTAAGAAGCAGTCTATAGTCCCTACTGGGATAGGGGTACAATTTCCCAAAAATACCTTTGGTTTGTTAAAAGGACGCTCTGGACTGGCAGCAAAAGGTATTGATGTACTGGGAGGAGCCATTGATCCAGATTACCAAGGAGAAACAAAATTTATATTATATAATGGTAGTGACACAGTACTAACTGCAGAGTCTGGGGAACGAGTGGGACAATTATTGGTACTTCCCCTCTTGACTCCAAATGTGTCACAAGGACAACCTCCAAGTGAATTAACTAAAAGAGGAATGCAAGGATTTGGGTCTACAGATGGATGGAAACCTGGAGCAAAAGTGTGGGTGACACATCCACCCAATGCGGCCCCCCATGCCGCAGAAATAGTGGCCCAAGGGCCCACTGCAACACTCATAGTTATGTATCCAGGAAATGAACAATTATATCGTGTTCCTAAAAATTCTGTTTCTTTGCGTAAATAGATATTCCTGCTGTGTTCGCTATGCTGTGCTGCACCTCCATGTCTGCTGCAGACCTACACACCAACTAATGCCTCTGTAGGACAACCTTTGACCCTGCACTGTTAGACCAACTGCTCTACACCAGTGGGACCTATAACCTGGACTATGAATGGCCGAGAAATTTGGTCTCAGAAACAGCAAGCAACTTCGCAATATCAGATAATTTCTCTATTACCCTGCCTTCTGCTACCCTCCGTGATGGGGGCTGATCTGGACTTCTACAAGCTAGTTTGTTAGGCCTAAGTGTTACCTTATCTAACGTTATCTTTGATGCTGTACATGATTTGCAAGATCAAGTTAATAACATTTCATATTCTAAGGGGTTATTTGATTGGTTACCTTGGGGTTTGGGTCTTCATTGTGAGATAGTTTTATAATTATTGTAGTCATTGGATTTTAGATCCTTGGATGTGCCTTATGTACTTGCGTACGAAGTTCATTGTCTGTGCATATGGTGTCTTACGGTTAATGGAGACGGCCACGGCCGAATATGTCTTGACATGAGTACAGCCATGTTTGGCCAGTCCATTGACCTACAGCCACCAGCACAAAAAGAAATATAAAAGCTGCTTTCTGTGTGGTGGGAACCGGCCTTTTCCCGGGAACTGGCCTTTCTCCCACGGAGAGAGTTGCAAGTTGTAACATTTCAAGGCTCTTGGAGCGTCGTAGCCCGGAATGGACTGGCCGTCTGTGCCGGGCCGAGACGATAACCAAAGAGAACAATGCACGTACACAACTACTGGGCTGGGACGTTAGCCAGGGGGCTCAGTGCACGTACGCCACTGATAACCATTTTGTGCATGGAAACACTAAATGCTTGCTCTGCAAACTCTGTAATTGCTTACTCTGAAAATTACTGATGGTATAAAAACTGCTAGAGACTGAGACCCGGTGAGAGTTCCACCTGTGGAAGGGACACCTTGCCCAGGACGTGTGATCCTTGCCCAGCTGCGTCGATTGACAGGGCTCTCTCGGCAGTGGGGCGTGGATGTTGTGAGTAACTGATTTGATGTGAAGTAATTGATTTGATATGAAGTAATTGATTTGATGTGTTCTCTTTTCGGTCAACCTGGTGTTTCTCTTTCCGGTTGATTTGTGTCATTTCTCTTCAGCCGATGTGGGTGTTTTCCCTTTCCAGTCGGGCTGATGTTTTTTCCCTCTTAATATTTGACCTATTTGGATCTGTTTGCAGACTGTCGCCTTTACTATCCTCTATATAATAAAATACACCTTCAGTCCATTTGTTTGGAGTGGAAAGTGTCTTTTACTTCTCCGATCGAATCCCCGAACCTCTCATAACACCCACTAACATTAATGGATATATCATCCAGACAGATAATCAATAAGGAAACAGTGGCCTTAAATGAAACACTAGACGAGATGGACTTAATAGATATATATGAAATATTCCATCCAAAAGCAGCGGAAAACACTTTCTTCTCAAGTGAACATGAAACATTGTCAAAGATAGACATTATGTTGGGAAACAAAACAAGTTACTAAATTTAAGAAGACTGAAATCATATCAAGCATCCTTTCTGACCACAATGGTATGAAACGAGAAATCAACTATAAGAAGAAAGCAGGAAAAGTCAGAAATATGTGGAGACTAAATAACATGCTACTAAACAATATAGGGTCAATGAAGAAATCAAAGGAAAAATCAAAAAATACCTGGAGACAAATGAAAACACAACATATGGGGTGCAGCAAAAGCAGTACTAAGAGGGAAGTAAATTGCAACTCAGGCCTACTGCAAGAAATAAGAAAAATCTCAAATAAAGAATCTAACACTAAACCTAAAAGAACTAGAAAAACAAGAACAAACAACACCCAAAGTCAGTAGAAAGAAGGAAGCAAGCAAATAATAAAAGTCAGAGTAGAAATAAATGAAATAGGGACTAAAAAGACAAAAGAAAAGATAGTGAAACTAAGAGCTAGTTCTTTGAAAAGATAAACAAAATTGACAAACCCTTAGCTAGACTCACAAAAAAAAAAGAGAGAAGGCTCAAAGAAACAAAATCAGAAATGAAAGAGGAGAAATTACAATGGATACCACAGAAAGACAAAAGATGATAAAAGAATACAATGAAAATCTATATATAAGAACACTATGAAAAGCTATATATAAGAATATTGTGAAAAGCTATATATATCTTGGATAACCTAGAAGAAATGGAAAAATTCTTAGAATTTTACAACCTCAAAAAACTGAATCAAGAAAAAATAGACAATCTGAATAGATCAATCACAAGTAAAGAGATTGAAACAGTAATCAAAAACCACCCAAAAAACAAGAGTCCAGGACCAGATGGCTTCTCTGGTGAACCAAACATTCCACGAGGATTTAATACTTATCCTTCTCAAACTCTTCCAAAAAACTGATGATGAAAGAAGACTTCCTAACGCATTTTATGAGGCCAACCTTACCCTGATCCCAAAACCAGATGAAAACATAAAAAAGGAAAATTACAGGTCGATATCATGGATGAACATAAATGCAAAAATACTCAACAAAATATTAGCAAATCAAATAAAACAATACATTAAAAGGATCATATACCACGATCAACTGGGATTTATTCCAGGGACGCAGGGATGATTCAACATCAATCAATCAATGTGATATACTAGATTAACAAAATGAAGAATAAAAATCACATGATCATCTCAATAGATGTAGAGAAAGCATCTGACAAGACTCAACATCCATTTAGGATAAAAACTCTCAATAAAACAGGTATAGAAGGAAAGTACCTCAACACAATAGAGTCATATATGACAAACCTACAGCCAACACCATACTCAACGGTGAAAATTGAAAGCTATTTCTGTAAGAACAAAAACAAGACAAGGATGCCCACTCTTGCCACTCTTATTCAACGTAGTATTGGAAGTACCAGACAGAGCAATTATGCAAGAAATAAAGAGGATCTAAATTGGAAAAGAAGAAGTAAAACTGTCACTATTTGTGGATAACATGATTCCATATATAGAACACCCTAAAGAATCCACCAAAAAAACTAACAAATAATATTAATGAGTTTGCTGTATTAACAAATACAGTAAAGTTGCAAGGGACAAAATCAACATACAAAAATCAGTTGTGTTTATATACACTAACAATCAACTAGCAGAAAGAGAAATCAGGAATACAATCCCATTTACAATCGCAACAAAAAGATTAAAATAGGGGCTGACCCAGTGGCGCAATTGGTTAAGTGAGCACACTCTGCTTCGGCGGCCCAGGGTTCACAGGTTCAGATCCCAGGCACGCAAAGACACACTGCCTGTCAAGCCATGCTGTGGCGGCATCCTATATAAAGTAGAGGAAGATGGGCATGTATGTTAGCCCAGGGCCAATGTTCCTCAGCAAAAAGAGGAGGATTGGCAATGGATGTTAGCTCAAGGCTTATCTTCCTCACACACACACACACACACACACACACACACACAAAAAGAATAAAATACCTTGGAATAAATTTCACCACGGAGGTGAAAGTCCTGTAACACTGAAAACTATAAGACATTGTTGAAAATAAATAAAGCCATAAAGAAACAGAAAGATATTCTGTGCTGATGGATTAGAATTAACATAGTTAAAATGTCCACATTACCTAAAACAACCTACAGATTCAATGCAATCCCTATCAAAATCCCAACAACATTTTTAAAGAAAATAGAACAAAGAATTCTAAAATTTATATGGAACAACAAAAGATCCTGAATAGTCAAAGCAATCCTGAGAAAAAAGAACAAAGCTGGAGGTATCGCACTCTATACTACAAAGCTATAGTAAACAAAACAACATGGTACTGGCAGAAAAACAGATACATAGATCAATGGAACAGAATTGAGAGCCCACAAATAAATTCACACATCTATGGACAGCTGCTTTTCAACAAAGGAGTCAAGAACATAGAATGGAGAAAGGAAAGTCTCTTCAATAAATGGTGTTGGGAAAACTGGATGGCCACAAGCAAAAGAATGAAAGTAGACCATTATCTTACACCATACACAAAAATTAACTCAAAATGGATGAAAGACTTGAATGTAAGACCTGAAACCATAAAACTCCCAGAAGAAAACACAAGCAGTACGCTCTTTGACATCGGTCTTAGCAGCATCTTTTTGAATATCATGTCTCCTCAGGCAAGGCAATCAAAAGAAAAAACAAACAAATGAGACTACATCAAACCAAAAAGCTTCTGCACAGCAAAGGAAACCATCAACAAAACAAAAAGACAACTTACCACTTGTGAGAAGTTATTTGCAAATTATATACCCAATAAGGTGTTAACATTCAAAATATATAAAAAATTCATACAACTCAACAGCAAAAAACGAACCTGATCAAAAAATGGGCAGAGGATATGAACAGATATTTTTCCAAAGAAGATATACAGATGGCCAACAGGTACATGAAAAGATGTTCAACTAATTAATTAGATGTTTCCTAATTAATTATTAGGGAAATGAAAATCAAAACTACAATGAGATATCACCTCATATCTGTCAGAATGGCTATTATTAAAAAGACAAGAAATAAGTATTGGAGAGGATGTGGAGAAAAAGGAATCCTCATACACTGCTGCTGGGAATGTAAATTGGTGCAGCCACTATGGAAAACAGTATGGAGATCCCCAAATAATTAAAAATAGAAATACCATATGATCCAGCTATTCCACTTCTGGATGTTTCTCCAAATAACACAAAACACTAATTTGACAAGAAATATGCACCTCCGTGTTCTTTGCAGCATTATTCACAATGGCCAAGAGTTGGAAGCAACCTAAGTGCCCATCAACAGATGAATGGATAAAGATGTGATACACACACACGCACGCACACGCACTGGAATACTACTTGGCCATGAAAAAGACATAATCTTGCCTTTTACGACAACACAGATGGACCTTGAGTGTATTATGGTAATTGAAATAAGTCAGAGAGAGAAAGACAATTACCCTACGACTTCACTCACATTTGGAAGATAAACACACACAGATACAGAGAACAGATCGGTGGTTACCAGAGAGGAAGGGTGTATGGGGAGGGTGATAGGGGCAAAGGGCAGATGTGTACAGTGATAGACGGCAACTAGACTTTTGGTGGTGAACACAATGCAGTCTAGATAGAAGATGAAACATAACGATATACATCTGAAATTTACACAATGTTATAAACCAATGTGACCTCAATTTAAAAAAAAGTAAAAAGAAACAATCCAATTCTACACAATGGAAGAAGGAACACCTCCAAAAACTGGACAAAAAAAGAACACTACAAACATCATCCCTTAAGAGCCTAGACACAAAAATCCTCACAAAATATTAGCAAAAACCAAAGACATAAAAAATAAATAAATAAATAAAACTACAGAACCATCTCCCTCAAGGTCATAGATACAAAACTCCTCAACACAATACTAGCAAATAGAATCTAGTAACATATAAAAAGAACAGTACACCACAATCAAGAGGAGTTTCTTCTTAGAATACAAGGAAGATAAACTCGATAATTTAAAAATGTTTACTATAAAATCTAAAGCAACAAACAAAAATAACACAAAGAATTTATAGCTAATAAGCCAACAAATGAGATAAAATATAATCATAAAAAATACACCAAGAGGAAGCAGAAAAAGGGAAGCAATGAACAGACGATACAAACAGAAAACAAATAGCAGGATGGTAGCATTAAACCCAATCACATCAATAATGAAATAAAACCTAAATTTTCTAAACATCCAATAATAATGCAGAGAATATAAAACTGGATTAAAAAAAACAAAAAAAGACCAGGGGCTGGCCCAGTGGCATAGTGGTCAAGTTTGCGTGTTCCACTTCAGTGGCCTGGGGTTCACAGGTTTGGATCCCAGGCACGGACCTATGCACCACTCATCAAGCCATGCTGTGGTGGCATCCCATATACAAAACAGAGGAAGATGGGCACAGATGTTAGCTCAGAGCTAATCTTCCTCAGCAAAAAAAGGGAGACTGGTAACAGACGTTAGCTCAGGGCCAGTCTTCCTCACCAAAAGAATAAATAAATAAATAATAAAAAAATTTAAAAGACCAAACTATATACAGCCTACAAGAATCCCATTAAAGGGGTCAGCCCCGTCGCACAGCAGCTAAGTGCGTGTGCTCTGCTGCTGGCGGCCCAGGTTTGGATCCCGGGCACGCACCGATGCACCACTTGTCACGCCATGCTGTGGCAGCCTTCCATATAAAGTAGAAGATGGGCCCTTCTACTTCTAAAGTAGAAGACGACTAGCCCAGGGCCAGTCTTTCTCAGCAAAAAAGAGGATTGGCATGGAGGTTAGCTCAGAGCTGATCTTCCTCACAAAAAAAAAGAATCCTATTAAATATGAAGACACAAATAAGAAAAAAGATATATAAAGCTAATACTAATCAAAACAACTGTATTAATTACATTAATATTTTAAAAAGTGAATTGCAAAGTGAAGAATAATAGCAAGGAGAAGGGGGTGTCATTTAATGATAATAAAAGGGTCAAATCATTGAGAGTACATAATTCTAAACATTTATGTATCTAACAAAAGACATTCAAAATACACAGTGAAGAAACTGATAGAATTGCAAGGAGAAATGCTCAAACTGGAAAATATAGCGAGAGAGTTCTGTCTTCTCTCTCAAGAGCTGACAGAACAAGTAGATAGATAATCAATAAAGAAGTAGAAGACCTGAACAAGACTATCAACCAACTTGACTCAACTGACATTTATAGAACATTCCCACAACATCAGAACACACATTCTTTTCAAGTGTACAAGGATTATTTACCAAATAAGACAACATTCTGGGCCTGAATGAAGTTTCAACAAATTTGAAAGGATTCAGTTCATTTGAAGTATGTTTTCTGAACAGAATAAAATAGTTAGAAGTCAATAACAAAGATTCCTAGAAAATTCTAAATACTCAAATCAAAATAACTTCTTAAAAAAATCCATGATCGAAGAGGAAATCACAAAAGAAAGGAGAAAGCATTTAAAACTAAATGAAAATGAAAAGACAACACAGCAAAGTTTGCAAGATACAGCCAAAGCAATACTTAAATGGAAAAATCTATAGCAGTAAAGACCTATATTAGAAAAGAGCAAAGTTTTCACATAGATTAACTCTGTTTCCACCTTAATAAACTAAAAAAGGAAAAAAACAAAAGCAGAATAAAGGAAATAATAAAGAACAAAGTAGAAATCTAAAACTTTAGAGAATATCAATGAACCCAAAAGCTGGTTCTTTTAAAAAATAAATAAGATTGAAAACCTCTAGCTAAACTGAGTAAGAAAAAAGAAAAGAACGCACACAAATTACCAATATCAGGACTGAGAGAGATGACAGATATTAAAATGCAGATATTAAAAGGTTAAAAAAGGAACATTATAAGTAACTATACACCACAAAAAATACAGATGACTCTCAAATAATCATGCTATGTGAAAGAAGCCAGAAAAAAAAGAGTGCATATTGTATGATTCTATTTATAATATTTCAGAAAATGCAAGCCAGAATGCAGGTCAGTGGTTCCCTGGCAATGAGGAGATTTCCGAGAGGGTAGGACGAAGGTCTTACATGGACCCTTTTGGAAGTGACGAATATGTTATCTTGATTGTGTTGATGGTTTCTCAGATATAAATATGTCAAAATTTATCAAATTGTACACTTTAAACATGTGCAGGTTATTGTATATGAATTATACCTCAGTAAAGCTGTTTTAAAAAACAAATGAAGAAAAGGGTTGACCCAGTGGCATACAGGCTGAGTTCACGTACTCCGCTTCGGCGGCCCACCGTTTGCAGGTTTGCATTCTGGGTGCAGACCTGCACACCACTCATCAAGCAATACTGTGGTGACATTCCACGTACAAAACAGAGGAAGACTGGCAAAATATGTTAGCTCAGGGCCAGTCTTCCTCACCAAAAAACAAACAAAAACTAAAAAAAAAAAAAAAAAAAAAAAAAATGACGAAAAACCGCAACAGAAATACATCAAACAGAACTGCAGGGCTTATTCAACGTAAGAGATCATCTTCCCTCTTCATCTTACTTATGAAAGACACCAAGAGGGATCCGTACGACTTTGACTTTCTCTTGCAAACGGCTATATAAATGCCTCCTATATGCTAGGTACTATCTATACAAAGACAACACACACCAATCCTACCTTCAAAACGTTTACATGATGGCTTTGATGACAAACTAGAAAATAGAACTATCAGCAAGGCAGTCCTCCTAACCAAGAGTTTAACAATGAACTTATACATTAAAAGGTTTTGTTCCCAGAAAGCTAAAACAAGTATAGAATTCTTAATCAAGGATACTAAGACTGCTTCTCTCAGGTCCTGGCACTTGAAAAGATTAAATGTTTAGTGGACACCAACTCTGCACTATATTAATAGGTGTTATGATAAACAAATTTAGGAAATGCTGGGTTAAACAGAAAATAAAGCAGGTTTCTTTACTATAGTACTTCTCAGAATCATTAATATGCATTAGAAACATCCAAAAGAGGATCATAATATTTAATATCTCCCAAATCTACTCATCCCCCATTTTTTTCCCTCAAACTACAGAAGCTCTAGTAGGAATAGCACTCATGGAACACACTCAGGAAAACACAGGAATCACACCTAAACTGGTTTAGACGCAATACTAAAAGAAACAAAATCCATATAAATCCACTGATAGAAGTCCTTTCTTTACCCCTTTAAAACTCTGGTCAATAAAGGATCTTATTTACATAGTTTAAAGCATCAAGAAGCAATAATATAAAAGAAGAGGAAGATACAGATCCATATAACTTACTCTTGCATGAATTTATAGTTAGTGATGTCCAGTGGATTCCGACTCTTAGCAACCCTGTGTACAGCACAGCAGAACCCTGCCCAGTCTTTCTGCACCTTCCTCTCCTCTCACCTTCTGGCACTCTATCAGACAATGCTCTGCTGCTATTCATAGGGTTTTCAGGGCCAGTTTTTTTGGAAGTGGGGTGGCCAGGTCTTTCTTCCAAGTCTGTCTTAGTCATGGAAGCTCCACTGAAACCACCATGGGTAACACTGCTGGTATTTGAAATCCCAGTGGCATAGCTTTCAGCACCACAATAACAGGCAGCTGCCACAGTATGACAACCAACAGACGGGTGATGTGGTTCCTCAACTGGAAAATGAACCTGAGCCATGGTGGTGAGAGTGCCAAAACTTAACTACTAGACCATCAGGGCTGGCTCTTGTATGAATAGTATCTATTAAATAAACATCTATGACCATAGAATCTCTCCCTCCCTCTCTCTCTCTCTATATATATATCTCATATCTCTGAGACATAACAACTTCTAGCCATATTAATTTTTATTCTATACCTGAATTTCACTTAAAAAAACATACGAAATATCATATGGTTATATGAAAATCATACCCACACTATGAAGAGTCCTTACTGTAAAGAAACACAGAGGTTACTAACAGTAATTACTAAGGGTTACAGAATTAAAGTTAACTCTAAGAATATTTACTCCCTAATCCATATATTATAGATGGAGTACATTAATGCAAAAAGGTTAGAAGAATTACAGTCATAATACAGCTAGTTATCAGAATAATAACAATAATAATTAACACTCATATAGTGCTTACTGTGTGTTATGGGTTGAATTGTGCCTCCCCCTCCAAATTCATATGTTGAAGTCCTAATCCCTAGTACCTTAGAATGTGACCTTATTTGGAAATAGGGTAATCTCAGAATTATTTAAAATGAGACCCCTAATCTAATATGATTAGTGTCCTCATAAAAAGGGGAAATTTGGACATAGTCACCCACACACAGAGAAAGACATATGAAGATGAAGGGAGAGATTGGGTTGATGATTCCACAAGCCAAAGAATGCCAAGGACTGCCAGCAAGCCACCAGAAGTAGGAGAGGGGCACAGAACAGATTCTTCCCTCACAGACCTCAGAAGGAACCAAACCTACTGACACCTTGATTTTGGACTTCTAGCCTCCAAAACTGTGAGAAAATAAATTTGTGTTGTTTAAGCCACCCAGTTTGTGGTACTTTGTTACAGTAGCCATAGCAAACTAATACACTATGTGTCCAGAAACTGTTATAAGAATCTGTATATTACTCATTTAACAACCACCCTTTAGGTACTTTCTCCTATTCCACTTTACAGACAACAAAACTGAGGCACAGAGAAGTTAATTATCTCACCCAAGTTCACAATTATTAAGTTGTAAAGACAGGATATGGAAAGTGACACACATGGTGATGTTGACAGAACAGTCCTATAGCGTGGCTGAATATTTCAACTGTCTGGCTGTTCGACATCAAAGTTCGATTCTGTAGCCCTCTAAAGCTTTGTTCTCTTCATACAATCTCTTTAAAAATTTCTAATTATTCTGTCACCGACGGTGCCCAGAGGAACTCAAGAGTGGGTTTGGAAGCATTTCACTGTTTTTCCAAATTGTTTTTTTCCCTTTTTGTTATGTTAAGGAGATGCAACCACCAACCACCCTGAACCAGACCAAGCTTCACCACAACAGCTATAACCCATGACCTTTGCTTTACCTTGAACGCCAAGATCTCTCCAGGAGGAGCTTAGGCCTCATTACCATAACCTGCAGTGTAAGTGGAAGCATGTTCTCCAACTGAGCCTGTGCAAGCGAATACCCACCTCTTCCTTTTGAATATTAATCCCCCACCTGAAATAAAGGTCTTGGCTTCCCTTTGTTCGGGGACACCACGACTTTGGAAATGATTCCTCATGGCCTCCTATTTGCTGCAAATACACTTTACTTTGTGAGACAGCTTCCACTGGTGCAGTCTTACTTAACTCACAGGAGGCGAACCCACTTGGTTCGGTAACAATTCCTTTCTGTTTAAACTAGCTGGAGTAGATTCAGTTTGCCTCCACTAGAAACTCTGACTGATAGCTAAGATTTCCAGTTAGGTAGTGGAGTGCTGGGGAAAGCTGATGCACTTAACAGAACCTGACAGTGGTCACACACCCAGAAAAATATCCAAGTGATCTCTAACTGCTACTTGTTGTACAGCTTTTGAGTTCTGCACTGAGGTAGTGAAGGGCCCACCTGACAAGCCTGACCACAAAAATTAATTCCTCTGATCTTAAAGCAGTTTCATCTATTGTGCCCATAAACACTATAAGACCTCTCTCCAAAAGCAAGGCTATATATACATAGACCATGCTGGAGTCCAATTGACGGGTGGAAGCTAGAAAGACAAGGAGAATAACAGAGGGGTCCAAACTACCAGGGACTTCAAGAGATGAGACGAGATCAGTAGTTGAGGCTTGGCTTTTCCCATAATCAAAGTTTACAATGGCCCACGTTTGATAATTCCTTCTATTTCTTATCTTTCATTGCTCTTAATTAAATTCACATTAATTCTCTGTGAAAACACTGCACTCACAAATTATTTCAATTGATATTTAAATATTTTAAAATGAAACATACTCTTCTATTATGGATTTAATTGTGTCCCCAAAAAAGATATGTTAAAAGTCTTAACCCCTAGTGCCTGTAAATATGACCTTATTTGGAAATAGGTTCTTTGCAGATGTAATCAAGTCAAGATGAGGTCATACTGGGTTAGGGTGGGCCCTAATGACTAAGGACTAAAAAAATGAGGGGAATTTGGACACAGACAGAGAGGAGAATGCACATAAAGACACAGAGACTCATGGGGAAGAAGCCCATGTGGAGACAAACGCAGAGATTGGAATGATGCATCTATAAACCAAAGAACATCAAGGATTTCCAGCAACCACCAAAAACTAGACGCATCAAGCAAGGATTCTTCCCCTAGAGCCTTCACAGGCAGCATGCCCTATCAATACGCTGATTTCAGACTTTTAGCCTCCAGAACCATGAGAGAAGAAACTTCTGTTGTTTTAAACCACTCAGTTTGTGGTGATCTAGTAGAGCAGCCCTAGGAAACTAATACATCTTCTCTCTAATATATTTACTTTTTCCATTCAATCAACCTCCACTTTAGGCCTGAAGCTATAGACCAAATGAGCTTATTGAGAATTGAAGTCAATGAAGGTTCCACATGCAGAGCAGCTACAGGATGAGCCATTTAATCTTCTACACAACATTCACTGGCCCATTACCAGCAAATTCCTGTATTCTCTTAGCTTAAGAGCTCTTCAACTACTGAATACAATTTTCACAATGAATGAATTATGCTTGTAAAGAGGAGTTAGGAAAGTGGAACAAAAAACCATTTGGGCTTAAAGCACAGGAATCAGATATTTTTCTAAATAAAATGGAGATCAAGACGTTAATTCCACCATTAGCATTTCTTGTCTGTCTGTTCTATATTACAAGAAAATATGCAAGAATTATGCATGACAAACCAATTCTACAATGAGGTACACCAAGTATTAGAATATTTCCAAAAGCATTATTCAAAATTTTACCTAAAATATATTGGCTAGATAGAGAGAAATATAGATTTTACTGTATAGAATCTTTATGAAACCACCATATTTTAGTTTAACTTTCAAAGGGATTAAATAAACTATGATCTTGGTAGAGCTCTGGTAAGCATAATATGGATGTGACAGGTGCAAATGAGTGGAATGTTTCTAATTGCAAAAGTTCTAAATTAGCCCTCCAATAGTTACAGGAAATTCTGAGTGGCTAGATGATACATTAAACCCTGATCATACCATATATACTATGTATGCATGTTGTTACTCATTACAAAAAGTAAAGAAAATTCAAAAACCAAAATATTGTAATGTTTCCTCTGCTTTAAGAATGAGTATAATTATGGTACGCTTTTCAGATGATTTTATAAAATAATCAGGATTTTTTTTAGTTTATGGAGATATATTTCACATTTAAAGGATCCACCAATTTAAAGTGTATGTGTGTGGGTGTGTGTGCATATATATATATATAATATACACACATATATAGGTATTCATAGAGCTTACACCATCACCACAATCTAATTTTAGAACACTGTTATCACTTCAAAAAGAAACCCCACACCGGTTAACAGTCACTTTCTATTTCTACTTTCCCCGGCAAACCACTCTGCCCCAGCCCCAGGTAACTATTAATCTATTTTCTGTCTCTATGGATTTACCTAATCTGGACATTTCATATAAATAGAATAATACAATTTGGTCTTTTGTGCCTGGCTTCTTTCACTTAGCATAATGTTTTCAAGGTTCATCCATGATGCAGCATGTGTCAGTACTTCATTCCTTTTTATTGCCAAATAATATTGCATGTGGTGGTTCAGTGGTTAAGATTCGGCACACTCACCACCATGGCCTGGGTTTGTTTCCCGGTCAGGGAACCACATCACCCGTTTGTTGATGGTAATACCGTGATGGCTGCATGTCGTCGTGACACTGAAAGCTATGCCACCGGTATTTCAAATACCAGCAGGGTCATCCATGGTGGACAGGTTTCAGCAGAGCTTCCAGACTAGACAGACTAGGAGGAAAGACCTATTCACTCACTTTCAAAAAAAATGGCCATGAAAACCCTATGAAGAACAACAAAGCACTGTCTGCTATAGCACCGGAAGGTGAGAGAATGGCGCAAGAAAGACCACAGTGTCGCTAGGAGTCAGAATCAACTCAACGGTACTAACTACAACAATATTCCACATATGGATGTACCATGTTTCTTTATCCATTCATCAGTCGATGGACATTTAGGTTGTTTCCAATTTTGAGCTATTATGAATAATACTACTATGAATATGCAGGTATAAGTTTTTGTGTGGACTTATGTTTTCATTTCTCCTAGATACTACAATTCCACTAGAGTGGAATTGATGGGGCGTTGGTAAGTCTATGTTTAGCATTTTGAGGAACTGGCAAACTATCTCTCAAAGTGGCTACACCATTTTACATTTCCATCACCAGGAAATGAGAGTTCCTATTTCTCCACCTCCTCACCAACACTTAACTATTGTCTTTTTTATTTTAGCCATTCTAGTGGATGTGAAGTGGTATTTCATTATGGTTTTGATTTACAGTTCCCTAATGACTAATATGCTGAGTATCTTTTCATGTACTTATTGGCCATTTGTGTATCCTCTTTTGAAAAATGTCTATTCAAGTTCTTTGTCCATTTTTTAATTGGATTTTCTTTTTTTATTTTAAGTTGTAAGAGTTCTTTGTATATTCTGCATACAAGTATCTTGCCAGATACGTGGTTTGCAAATATCTCCCATTCTATGGGCTGTCTTTTTACTTTCTTGATCATGTCCTTTGATGGACAAAAGTTTTTAATTTTGATGAAGTACAATTTATCTATTTTTTTATTTTGTCACTTCTCCTCCTGATGTCAAATCTAAGAAATCAAGGTCATAAAAATTTATTGCTATGTTTTTCTCTAGGAGTTTTTGGGTTTAGCTCTTATATTTAGGTTTATGATACACTTTGAGTGCCTTTTCTGCATGGTGTAAAAAAATAGGTGCAAATTCATTCATTTGCATCAGGATATCCACTTCTCCCAGCACCATTTGTTGAAAGGGCTATTCATTCCCCACCAAATTGTCTTCACACCTTTGTAAAAAGACAACTCACTATAAATGTGAGTGTTTATTTCTGAACTCTAAATTCTATTCCATTGACCTATATGTCTATCCTTATGCCAATCTCAGACTATCTCAATTACTGTAACCCTGGAGTACGTTTTGAAATCAGGAAATTTAAGTCCCCGAATTATGTTTCTTTTCACTTTATCTTGACTATTCTTTTTCAAACTTGTTTTAGCTATTCTGGGTTGCTCACATTCAATGAGAATTTTAGGATCATCTTGTCAATTTCTGCAAAAACGCCAGTTGTGATTTTGATAGGTATTGCCTTGTACCTGTAGATTAATTTTGGGAGTTTTGCCATCAATGAAGCCCCAAGGGTATCCATATCCTAATCTTCAAAATTTGTAAATATGCTACCTTACATGGTAAAAGGGACTGTGCAAATGTAATACATTAAAGATCCTGAGATGGGGAGATCATCCTGGATTATATGAGTGGGCCCAATGTAATCACAACCGTCCTTATAACAGAGGCAGAGGGAGATTTGACTACAGAAGAAGGCAATGTGAGAATGGAAGCAAGGGGAGGAAAAGGTGATAGGATGCACAGCCGTGAGCCAAGGAGTAAGGAGAGCCTCCAGAAACTGGAAAAGGCAAGGAAATGGATTCCCCCCTTTAACCTGCAGAAGGAACCAGCCTTGCTAACACTTTTAGTTCCATAACACTCATTTCAGACTTCTAACCTCCAGAATTTTGAGAGTAAATTTGTATTGTTTGAAGTCACTAAGTTGGTGGTAATTTGTTACAGCAGCCATTGTAAACCAACACACCTAATACACCCTAAGTGTTTTTGCACATAATAGAGCTCAATATACGTGTAACAAAAACTAACAAAAATGAAAGAAATAGAAAAATCTATAGTTACAGTTAGACATTTCTATATCATTTTTATCATTTTCTCAATAATTGATAGACCAGACACAAAGAATATCAGTAAGGATGTCTATAGAGAGAAATAACACAAACATGGCCAAATTTTTACAACTGTTAAATCTAGGTTATAGGTAAAAGGGTATTCACTTTACTATTCTGTCAATTTTTCTCTAGTTTGAAAATTTTCAAAATAGTAAGATGGAAAAAATTCACTGAGGTACAGAGAATATAATCTATGAAAGACAGTCTGTTTATATTTTGGGCATCATCAAATTTGATGATCTTACCATCAAAGTATTATTATTTACTAGAAAAGTCTTACCATTTGCCATATTGATTTTTAAATAAGGGTCAGCCTCTAACCATAGAGCCTAAAGAACCGTTATTTTAGACAGTAATTTTGTGGGTTTTATTTAACATTTTATTATAAAAATTTCATAGAAGAGAGAATGTTTAATGAGCCCCTTGTATCCTATTACCAAGTCTCAACAACTCTCATCATTTCACCAATATCATTTTGTCTATATCCCCCTACTCCATTGTTGTTTGATTTGCTCAAGCATTTTAAAGCAAGTTTCAGAAATCAAGTTACTTCCTCCACACATACTTCAACCTAAGCATTAAATCTTAAGTACAAAAAGAATCATTAAAGAGAATATATCAAGTGAAAAGACCAAAGTATGCTACAAAAATAGCTGCTTTTTAATTAACT
This sequence comes from Diceros bicornis minor, assembly GCF_020826845.1. Classification (NCBI taxonomy): domain Eukaryota; kingdom Metazoa; phylum Chordata; class Mammalia; order Perissodactyla; family Rhinocerotidae; genus Diceros; species Diceros bicornis. Next base: position 11,022,184 of record NC_080742.1, on the reverse strand, counting down.
GAAGTTAAAAAATTAAGCACAAGGAGATCAGACAAAACACTGCTAGGATACAATAAAGTTCAAGCTGATAAAATATGCCAGGTTGGAAAACATTTTGACAATTCAAAAGTTACTGATACAACACACACACACACACACACACACACACACACACACGCAGATTTAACAAAATGAAACCATCTAATCTGCTGGGGGTATAATCTTAGGATACTGAAATGAGAATATAACATGAGTATAGCCCAGAAGGTAAGTACTATAATACACATACTAAAAGGCAATAGTTTCAGTGTCAGCATCTCAGTTAACCAAAGATTACCTTCAAAAAAGGTATCAAACTAGTCTTGTACAAGAGGCTGCCTCTTGATGAAAATAAAGTCTTTTCTCCTTAACAATTCAACTAGAAAAATGGGGATTTCTAAATTCATATTATATTACATATACTCTACCATGTACTATAAAAAATATAAGGATACATCATTTTTTGCAGTAAAAATTCCACAAAAGACTTTCTATTTCTTCTATTCAACATAGTACTGAGAGTCCTAACCAGAACAATTAGGCAAGAAAAAGGAATAAAAGGCATCTAAATTGGAAAAGAAAAAGTAAAATGGTCTCTGCTCACAGACAACATGACCTTATAAGTAAAAAATCCTAAAGATTTCACACAAAAAACCTGTTAAAATAAACAAATTCGGCAAAGTTGCAGGATACAAAATTAACACACAAAAATCTCTGCCTTTCTATACACTAACAATGAACAATCTGAAAAGGAAATTTAAAAAACAATCTCATTTACAATAGCATCAAAAAGAATAAAATACTTAGGAATTAACTTAACCAAGGAGATGAAAAGACTTGTACTCTGAAAACTACAAAACACTGCTAAAAGAAATTAAAGATGATAGAAATAAACAGAAAGACATCCAGTGTTCATGGATGGGAAGACTTAATATTGTTAAAATATAAATACTACTCAAAGTAATCTACAAATTTAATGCAATTCCTATCAAATCCCAATGGCACTTTTTGTAGAAATAGAAAAGGTCATCCTAAAATTCATATGGAATCTCAAGGGACTCTGAATAGCCAAAACAATCTTAAAAAAGAAGAACAAAGTTGGAGGTCTCACACCTCCTGATTTCAAAAGTTACTACAAAGCTACAATAATCTAAACAGTGTGGTTCTGGCATAAAGACAGACATATAGACCAGTAGAATAAAACAGAGAGCCCAAAATAAACCTTCACATATACGGTTAAATGATTTTTGACAAGGATGGGATGCCAAATCATTCAATGGGGAAAAGAGAGTCTTTACAACAAATCAAACTGCGAACATTGGATATCCACATGCAGAAAAATTAAGTTGGGGCTTTACCTTACACCATATACAAAAATTATCTCAAAATGGATTAAAGACCTAAACGTAAGAGCTAAAACTATACAAACTCTTAGAAGAAAACATAGGACAAAGCTTCATGACAGTGGATTTGACAATGATTTCTTGGATATGGCACCAAAAACATAGGCAACAAAAGTAAAAATAGATAAAATTGGACCAAATCAAAACTAAAAACTTCCATGCAACAAAGGACACAGTCAAGAAAGTGAAAAGGCAACCTACAGGAGAAAATATCTGCAAATCATGTATTTGATAAGGGGTTACTATTCAGAATACGGAAAGAACTCAAACAAATAAACAAAAAAACCAAATAACTCAATTTAAAAATGGGCAAAAGATTTGAGTAGACATTTCTCCAAAGATGATATACAAATGGCCAAAAAGTATACGAAAAGATGTTCATTATTAATCATTAGAAAAAGGCAAACCACAACTACAATGAGATATCACCACACAACCATTACGGTGGCCGCTATCAAAAAACAGAAAAAAACAAATGTTGGCGAGGATGTGGACAAATTGGAACTCTTCTGCACTGCTGGTGGGAATATAAAATGGGCAGCCTCTGTGGAAACAGTATGGCAGTTCCTCAAAAGATTAAACATAGAATTACCATATGATCCACCAATTCTACTTCTAGTATATAGCCAAAAGATTTGAAAGCAAACTTGAACAGATTATTTGTACACTCATGTTCATAGCAGCATTATTTATAATATTTAAATGGTGGAACCAACCCAAGTGTCCATCAAGAGATGAATCGATAAAGAAAATGTGGTATATACATAAAATGGAATATTATTCAGCTTTAAAAAGAAAATTCTGACACATGCTACAATGTGGATGAACCTTGAATACATTATACTAAGTGAAATAAGCCAGTCACAAAGGACAAATATTGTATAATTCCACACACATGTGGTACCTGGAGTAGTCAAATTCATAGAGACAGAAAGTGGAACGATGCTTGCGAGTGACTGGGGGTGGGGGGGCGGGCGGGCAGGGAAAATGCATAGTGTTGAATGGGTACAGAGTTTCAGGCTGGGAGATGAAAAAGTTCTGGAGAGAGATGGTGGTGATGGCTCCACAACTATGTGTATTTACTTAACACCATAGAACTATACACTTAATAATGGTTAAAATGGCAAATTTTATTATGTACATCCTACCACAAAAAAAATTCTATTAAACTCGTATTCATCAAGTTTTTAAAATACTGTTTATTTTTGCCTGCAACTGACAGAAAGAAAACTAAATCTGACTTAAAGGAATTCATTGGCTCACATAATGGAAAAACTCAAAGCAATCAAGAATTAAAGCAGAGTTGAATCATGAGTGCTCAGCAAATACCGTCAAGACTCAGTGTGCCCTGTTTAAAGATAATAAAAAGTTTACTATTTAATAAAGCAAATAACATGATGTACATATAATGCAAATATTACCCAGAATTATCTTTTCAAAAAAGTGAATGCCCATTTATAATAACACCTGAATTAATTAAGAGGAGACATTCCAATGACATAACTTGTGGTCAAACAGCTTGTATCACCCACAAACTAGATTGCAAGTAAGGAATCAGAAATCTAATCTCAACTTCACCATTTATAGGCCCTGAAACTTTGGACAAGGAACCTTCTGAGTCTCAGTTTGTTCATTTATTAAATTGGGGTCACCTCTCTGGATCAGTATGAGTTTCAAATGAGACAGTTGTGAAATCTTTTAGAAAACGTGAATGTTTTATACAAATGCAAGGTATTGTAATCAGAAATTTTATTAGATAAACATAGGAAGCAAAGGGATATATTGCCACATGATGATTTCTTTCCTACTTTACCTCACCAAGTTCCTTCGCCTCCACCCATTCTGCTCCAAAAACGTGAATATCTAGCCCCAGTGCATTCTGCTTGCTATTAACCTATTGTATTAGGAAAATCATACAGCCCCTGGTGTCACTTATTTTAAAACAATTAACTGAAACCTGAGGTTTGGGCATCTTAAATAAAAGATTACTAAAACTTTTATTCTTGCTTACGTGATATTTTCTGCCTAGAGATCTAAGATGTTAGTGCCTGGAACAGAACTAAATATATCTTTCTTTTCACTGGACAATTGTTACTGAATAGCCACCACGTGACAGGTGCTCTTCTAGATACCTAATATAAGGTTCCAGTGTTGAGACAAGACCTATAAGATTTTAATATGATTTTTATATGCACATTTTATTTACTTTTATTATTTACTATGTACTAATATTTATCACATTAAGAGCCACATTTTAATATGCTTTTTTTTAACTATAACAGAATCAGACATTCCTTATAGAACTGCAATTCCTGCTGTCCCGTAACAGTAGCATACTGAGTATTTGTTCACTGTAGTCACTGCAAGTTGGCAAACCAGTATCTACTTTCCCCTTCTTCATTACTAACCAAACTTCAATTTTGTTCAAGGCAGTAAGTTATCCAGCTAAATAAATCTCCTTTTTCAGCTAAATGTAGTTATAGGTCACAGTTCACATGCCAGAGGTGGCTAATTAGACATATGTGCCAGTCTGTCAAGGATTTCTGGGAAAATTTTACTTTCTCAGATAGACAACACTTCTTCCTTCATGGACTTCTTTTTCCTACCTTGAACCTGACAGGAAAAAGATCATGAGAGGGATGTGATACTTGGAGGTGCAGTAATATTACTAAGGCCTCAAGGATACAAATAAGAATAATGGAGTAGAAAAAGAGAAGAAATTTAGTTTCTTTTTTTGTGTGTGTGTCAGGAAGATTGGCCCTGAGCTAACATCTGTTGCCAATCTTCCCTTTTTTGCTTGAGGAAGATTGTCTTTGAGCTGACATTTGTGCCAATCTTCCTCTATTTTTTGTATGTGGTATGCCACCACAGCACGGCAGTGATGAGCCCTGTATAGGTCCGCACCAGGGATCCGAACCTGTGAAGCCCGGACCACTGAAGTGAGCGTGTGAACTTAACCACTACGCCACCACCGGGCCAGCCTCCAGAAACTTAGTTTCTTGACATCATCCTTAGTTCCCTGACATCTCCTCTGGACTATTATATAAGAAAGATGCATCGGTTACTTTTAAGGTACATTATGGCAGGGTTTATGTTATTCACAGCCAAAGTGTTGATACATGGTACTTATAAATAAGTAATTACAAACTATGATTTAAGTGCTTTAAAAGAAAAGACCATGAGAGGGAATGTAATTTAGATTAGCGAGTCACAGACAGACAATACTGAAGAAAACAAATTCATATCTTCTTGTTCCAACTGAAACCTGACTCTCCTCTTATTTGTTTTATACATGTTCATAATCAGATTAGGGATGTTCCCTACTATTTCTTGTCACTCTAAGTTTTTATTCTAAAAGAATTTATTCTCCATTTGCTGAGATAATGTTTTTGTCATTTAAACTGTTAATATTTAACTGCTTATTCTAATGTTGAATTAAATTTGCATTCTTCAAAAAAACTCAACTTTCTCGCGATGCCATGTCCTTTTTAAAAATTACTAGATGCCTCACTATTCCCCCTCTCACTCCAAAAGCCATGGTTTCCAAGATTTCTATCCCAAAGATAAGAGTTTTCCGGGTTCCCAAGTTCAAATATCCATAAGTAGGTCATCCAATCCATCCACAGGCAGAAAGTTGTTCCTTCCTTTATCCAACAAGGTTTCCAGAAAGTAGAGGCTTATAAAGAAAATGCCATTCTGAACTCAAGCATTAGTAAAATCACCACGGTGGGCATAGAGTGGAAACTACGAGGCATGGGAGCTTGGATGAGGGTATAGTGAGAATGGGTTGTACTTTACCAGGATCTGAAAAACTGGGCAGAAGAGGAAGTTCTGTGCCAAAATGATATTTAAAAATGAGAGGCTGGAAAAAAGGAGGAGAGGGAAAGAGGAGGGGGAGGAAGAGCAGAAGAAAAGGAGAAGGAAGAGGGAGAGGAAGAGAGCAGGAGTCTAAATTTGGCAAGGTGAACTGCAAAGGGGAGAAGCTATGGACAAGGGAACAAGAAAAGAGGCCTACGCTTTTTTGGGGAAAGATCTCAGTTTCTAGGGTCATTACCATCTACACACTGTTGACCCCAAATTTATATTCTCAGCCCCAACCTCCCCCAAGAATTCCCTGACTCATATATCATCTCCTCTTGGATGGCTAAAGGTTGAAATTTAGTATGTCCAAAATGAATTATTTCCCCCATAAACCTGCTCCTCCCTCAGTACTCTCCCTATCAGTAAACAGCACCACATATATGTATTTACTTGTTGAGTTGCCCCATAAAACATTCTCATAATCTCCTTGAGAGCAGAAATTTGGCTGTTGTATCCCTCCCTAGTGACTAGGGCAATATCTAGGACATAGGAGAACTTCAATAAATACTTGTTTGAACGAATTAGTTACCAGAAGATTCTGGTAAGTCTTAATTCTGAACTCTTCTGCAGAAATCAGTAAAAGAATTAAGACTTCTGGCAGCCACAAGATAGTCTAGTTTTAGTTCTTCCTCCTGGTAAAAGAAGCAAAGAGGAGTATGTATATGCATATGCTTAGTACAGAGCAGAAAGGAAAACAGGGCAGAAAAGAAGGAAAAAAAACAGTAGTTTCCCTTGTTAATTAGACACACACACATAATTACACACACAAAAAAAGTGAGCAAAATATATTTGCGGCCATTATGATAAATAGGCCTAGAACTGCTTTAACAAGATTACAGTCTTATAACAGGCAATTAGAAAGGAGACTCACCAGGCAAACACTTCATTCAAAGCAGATTCTGATAAGCAGAAGAGAAAATCTGGGGCTAAAAGGAAGAGGGCTTTACCATTAAGGAAAAGATTTAGCCACAGGGAACTGAGGAGCGCCAAAATGCTACCTCATTTTCTTCTATATTCCCTAGATTTAGAGCAACTATATATTTCACAATTTTTCCTGGTCTGTCCTGTTAACCTTCAACTAAACAAGTGAATGGATCTTAGGGAGTGTTTAGTTGCTAATAAAGAGAATATTACCAGTCAATGCACTTATTTTCCAACACCAAACTGCTTTCCACAAAGTTCTAAGTGATGGCTTATAAGAAATTCAACATATCCCCCTCTCTTTTAGTCCCACCCCTTACCCCATCTTCTATAGAGCCTATAATGCTTCTAATTCTGAGACTTTCCAGAATTCCATGGAGTAACACGGTTCTTCTCGGCTTCCCCCTTTGCAGATATTTATGTTTCCACTTTCTACACTTTAATAAATCATATACCCCTTACCTATCTGCTTTCCATGTTCCAAAATTCTAATAATTTCTCTTAACTACTGTATCGCTTTTTGCATTCTCTGTTCTTATGGGCTTATACCTTTTTTTGTCCTTTACTGTCATTTTAGTGAATTTTAAATAGGAAGTAGAAATAAAAGCATACATTCAATCCACTATATTTAACCAGTAACCCAGAGCTTAAATTTTGGTCAAACTACAATACTAACTATTCCCCTCAAATCCTAAATGCTTGCACCTTCCCAATTTCCAAACATCCCAATAAAATCCTATCTTTAGTGCTAACTACACATAACATCTTTTCTACTCTCCCAAACTATAAACAATTTATTTTCTGAATTTTCACAGCATACTACTTGCATTTCTTCTGGCATTTACTTAGACCATATGTGCTAAATTTTTATGACTAATGCTCAAAAATCTCCCCCAGTGCCCAAAGTTATTCACTTCACTAAAACTTTAAATTCCATCAATCAGGCATTTATTTAGTAAAATAAATGAACTTTTAAAATACAAAATAATCCTCAAAATGATAAGCCTACCATTATGTGTTAGTTTATTAAGACTCTTTCCTTCTATGCCAAACTATGACAATGAACTGAGTAAACGTGACAGCTGATAGATAAGAAAAGGAAATCTTGCAAAATTTCAAGGACTAGGCATCTAGCCTCTGAAAAAGGAGTAAGTAGGATATGGATGGAAGTGCTAGGAATAATCTGCAGGTGTTCAAAAAAAACAAAACTTCTAATACTTTATACACATGGACTCAAGGTAAACATCAGCCCAAAAGCACGTCAACAATGTTCTCTCCTTACTTTCACATATGTGCCTCAGGCTGCATGTTACCTTCTAGAAATATGGCCTCGCCTGCCATTTAACCCAATTACATTAAAAAAAAAAAAAAAGACAATAGAGAGAAAGTTATAGCATGCAATCTGTCACTGAGAGAGATAATTAGAGTTACAGACCATTTGGATAGACGGCAGACCCAATAATATGCTATAACAGAGGTGCTTCAGGGAATACAAGCATAGTGAGATTTTGAAAGCTGGAGGAAGGAACACCAGAAGGAGAGAACAGGATTGAAACATAGGGTTTGCAGAATACTATAATAAAATAGTTCATCTTGCACTATACCTCTCCAGTTCCTTAATTCATACTTCCTAATCTCTTTCCAAGTTTGAGAGAAGTCTATAATATCCTTAAAAGATGCAGTATAAAGAGTTTCTTTTGCTGCAGGTCCATGAAAGGGGTAAGTTATATTTATCAAATTGTATTATCTTTCAGTTTAAAAAAAAATTCTCAGAAAAGACAATCCGCAGAGTAAGAGAAAATATTTGCAGAAATAACTCAAATGTCCATCAGATGATGAATAGATAAATAAAATTTGGTATATTCATGCATGGAATATTATTTGGCAATAAAAAGGAATGAAATACTGATACATACTCAACACTGATGAACCTTGAAAACATATACTAAATGAAAGAGCCAGTCACAAAGGCTCACATATTGTATTATTCTATTTATATGAAATATCCAGAATAAGTTAATCTATGAAAACAGAAAGTAGACTAGTGGTTACCTAAGGCTGCATAGTTTTGGGGGGAGCAATGGGGAATGACTGCTAATGGGTACAAAGTTTCTTTTGGGGGGTAATTAAAATATACTAAAATTAGATTGTGGCTACAAACACACAATTCTCTGCATATACTAAAAAAACACTGAATTGTATACTTTAAATGGGCAGATTATATGGTATGTTAATTATATCTTAATAAAGCTGTTAAAAAATTACCTCTGGCCAAAATGGTATCTCTAATATAATGAAGTGCTATCATAGAGGAGAGACCTAAAATGCATCTTGATAATAAAAACTGAAAATGTGACTGACTTTGCTGATAGTTGACAAATAATTTTTTTTATTAAAAATCCTAGTATTTTTTTGTGGTGGATTCAATCTCTCCCTCTTTCAGGATGGTTTAGAATTACCCCTTATGTTTATGGACCTTGAAGAACTTATACCCACTGGCATAATTATGTTCCTATCCATCCCATTCATCATCTCTGCTATAGCGAAACTGACATTATATATTTCACGTATTCTTTACCTTCTTCCAGCTGTGAAATATAAATGAGATCTCTAATAAGGGAGCAGGAAGCAGGGGAAACAGTAGACTGATACATCTATAGGAGTCCACAGATTCTGTACAAATTAAATATTTCAGATTCAGTTACCTTAACAAAAGAATTAGAGGTCTGCTTCAAGTAGTCCTAACGGACTGACTGCTATAACACATGGACCTACACAGGACCAACTCCATCTCTGCAAATATTTATAGAACAATGGCAAGTCGTTTATCTCTCTGGTCCTGGTTCTTAATCTTCAAAATGAGGATGATGAATTAACTGATCTCTATTGTCCCTGCCAGTTCTGAAGTCTGTAAACTCTATACCATCCTCTACTCTAGCCAAAACTACCACAATCCTCCTATTCTCAGTAAACTGGTTGGCTGCATGCGAGAGCAGTAAATTAATCATAAAATTTATATTTAAAATAGAGTCTAAATTATTCAGGTTTATTTTTAATAGAGTTTAAATTATTCAAGTCCATCTCATCACCACTTTTAGCAATAATAATTAAAAGTAAACAGTCAAACATGTAAAGTAGAACAGGCCAAATAGTTCAGAATTTTAAAGCTATAATCAAAAAGGTTAAATCAGTTAGATACCTGGACTTTCACCATACTGTTTTCTCCACTCACTCTAACTCTATTTTTCAAAATTATACCTATTCTTATACCTCCACCATATTTCACGAAACTTGTTCAGATTCTTCAAACCAGATGGTCTCTTTTGAACCTTCACAGCACATTATTAATACCTCTTTTAGAATACTTACCAAATTATTTTCATACTTCTCTTAGATTCACTCACCCAAATATTCAAATACCATACTGTAAATTCTCAGAGAACAAGGACTATGCCTCCCCTGTAATACCAGAATAGCAACTTTCACATAGGAAACACTCAGCAAAACTGAACTGAATTGAATAAAATGACTCTTATGGACAACTGAAAATACAATTTAGAAAAGTAACAACCACAAAAAGTACTTCTTTTCAGCTTGTGACATTCATACCCTAAAAATTACTTATAAGTCTTACACTAATAAGTAGAAATATAGCTAATAAATATTTGTGGATAAAAAAATACCTGGCAGGTCTGTAATTATTAAATTTTGTGTTTGAAACTACATAGAGTATATTTCCAAAAATTTAATTGGGATAATAGCATGATTCCTCAAGATACAGTTTTACACCCTAAACATAAAATACTTAAGATTATTAAATTTTACACTTAATGGTGAGCTTACACAAACTGAACACAATTCTCCAGCGCACAACAACTATTGTCTGCAAATGGGTTTATGGTTAATTCCATGTTGCACTTAGATGTTCAAAGACGAATTGAAAAACTGCCTTAATAAATCAGAGATTGGCCAGCAAGTAATTATACGTTCACTTATTCCATTATTTTACAAATTGTTTTATTTAGTTCATTCTTTAGTGCAAATAGAAGCTTCTTGGCATCACAATATAAGATGTAAATCAACAATATTACTTATGAAGACTAAAAAGAATGGTATACAGTTGAAAAGTATTTAAATATTTAATAGTGGTCATAATATCACATCAACCATTGACTCATTCATCCATGCCACAAATATTTACAGAGTAATTATGTGCTAGGCACCATGCTATGAGACACATTAATGAGACATATCTGTGGCAGCAAGTCCTAAAATTGTCAAGAATACATAAACACAGAGCTACTGTGTACAGCTGCACAGATTGTCCTCTGCACAACTTTACAAGTGACATTCATATAAACTACAATGAGAATAGTGCCCCTTGAAGTTCTAGCACCACTCAGCAACCCTTCTAGGAACACTCTCCATAACCCGTGTAATTGCAGAGGGAGAAGTCATGTTCCTATGATGTCACCAAACTTAATTGGTTCAAGAATTGTCATCTAAGCCAAGATAAACCAGTCATAATCTTCTATCTTCAACCATTCCCTGAATTTCTCAAAAAATATCTCAGGATCCTTAATCTTATAGCAGCACATGCAAAAATAGTAAAAGCTAGGACCTTTAAGAAATACCTTGTTTGCTTAAACTGGATTTCTAGTACTGACATAAAATTAGCTTAAGTGGATTTCTAGTACTGACATAAAATTAATTTCAACTAACTTCAATTTTGAATGAATAATCTCAGTTTTAAAAAAGGATAAATAACTTGAATAAAATTACACCACAGACCTGGGACCATATATGCCCAGTGAGGTAACCTAGAACTTGTAGCTTGTCATCTTAGGCACATACACACTGGCCTAATACTGGAGGTAGCCAGCCTCCAACATGATCGTCTAATGATCTCTGCCTCCTGATAATCACACTCTTCTGTAGTGTAATTTATTATTATACCAGGGTTAGTCTGTGTGGAAATTGAATACGGCAGACACAATGATATGTCACATCTGAGATTTGATTTTAAAAGACCATATGGCTTCTATTGTATACTCAGCTGCTGTCATAGTCTCTCTCCCTCTCTCTCACCCACCACTCACTTTGGGAGAAGTCAGCTGCCATGCTGTAAGCAGCCCTATGAAGAGGCCCTGAGGGTAAAGAACTGAGGTCTACCAACAACCACATGAGTGAGCTTGAAAGTATCCTCCAGCCCCAGTTAAGCCTCCAGATGACCACAGCTTCTGGACAGCTTCTCCGCAATCTAATGAGAGACCCTGAGCCAGAATCACCCCAGCTAAGCTGCTTCTAGATTCCTGACTCTTTGCATTAGTTTGCTACTGCTGCCATAGAACTACAAAATTAATGGCTTTTATTAAACAATACAATTTACTATCTCACAGTTTTATAGGTCAGAAGTCCAGTGGGCTCAGCTGGTGTTCTCTACTCTGGGTGTCACAAGCCTGAAATCAAGGTATCTGCTACCTGCATTACTTTACTGGAGGTTCTGGGGAAGAATCTGCTTCCAGAGTCATTCAGGTTTTTGGCAGAATTGAGTTCCACGCAGTCGTAGGACTGGGAGCTTCTAGAGGCTGCCCAGGTTCCTTGGCTCATAGTCTCCAACCTCCATCTAACGTTTTGAATCTCTCTGAAGCCCCGTCTGCCTCGTCTCTCTGCCTCATCTATTCTGACTTCAGCTGGAAAAAAGTTCTCCACTGTTAAGGGCTCATGTATTAGACTGAGCCTATCCAGATGATCAAGGATAATCTTCCCATCTCAAGGTTCATAATCTTAATCATATTTGCAAAGTCTCTTTTGCTATGTAATGTAACATATTCACAGGTTTGGGGAAATATAATATGAACATCTTTATGTGGCTATTATTCTGCCTACCACACCCTCATAAACAGTGTGATTTAATAAATGTTTGTTGCTTTAAACTCACCTTTTGGGCATAATTTATTACACAACAACAGATAACTGATACACATACCAAGAGAAAAAGTACCCTGAAATTATTAACCAGTATATATATATAAGGTGTTCAATATATCATATATTTATATACACACATGCACACTTGTCAGGTATTATGCCAAACATTTTTTCATATATTACCTCATTAAATTCTGTCAATAACCATATATTATCTACAAAATGAAACTCCTAGTAATTGATAAAGTTTAGCTTAAATCCCAGTTATTTCAAATTCAAGCTATATTTATGACACCAATTTCTCTTTTATAATCTAAAGTTTCAAGTTATAGCACTTCAAAGTTAGATTTTTATTCTAATTATAAAGTCTTCAAAAATAATTTTCTACAAGTTTATTTTATTCTTACTGACACCCCTCCTCCCCAAAACATGAAATGGTTTATAACTGCACTTGACAACTGAAATTACTTCTCCATTGAAAGAGTCATATGGAAAATGTGCTTACACCAATGTTCACTTGATCTCAGTGCCTGTGCTTGCTGAGGTCACCAACTTTTTTTTTGGCTAAATCCTAAGGCCACTTTTCATAAGGCCACTTTTCAATCTTATCTTATTTGAAGTCTCAGAAACATCTAATAATGTTGACCACCCTAGCCTTAAAACATTACCTTTTCTTACCTTCCATTATAGCATACCCTCCCATCTCTCTAGTTATTGCCTCTCAGTCGTCTCTGTGGTCTTCCCCTCCTTTGTCCAGCCCTTACATACTACAGTTTCTCAGGGGTCAGTTCTATTTCCACTCCCTTTGGGGGATCCAACTCTTCATATTCAATTACCATCTATATGTGGCAACTCTCACGTCTGTATTTTCTGCCCCTTTTTTTTCTCCCGGACTTCAAATCCACGTATACAGTTCCCTATTAGATATCTACACTTAGGTGTCCAACAAGCCCTTCAAATTTAACATGTGCCAATATACACTTAGAATCATCCCTCATAAAACCATTCCTCCTAACAGCTGTAACTCAGTAAGCAGCCTACTTCTCTCACCAAAGCTCACTGCTTCTCTATCTTCTTAAAATGGATCCTACTACTTTGTTCCATCCTCAATACTCCAATAATTCTTACCACCATCAACTCTTGCCTAACATACCCAAATTCCCCATCTCTAAGTATGCTCCCAACTTTCCAATCCATTTGACATTGCCAAAAGAGTGATCTTTCTAAAATGCAAGTCTGATCACATTACTTGCTTAAAGGTCTTTTCTGGGATCATCCTTGCCCTCCTGTAAAGGTTCAAATTCTCTAACATGGCTTGCATGACCATTTACTATCTGGCCCTATCTTTCAAAACTTCCCTGTCCTCTTCCCTTGTTTTCTTTACCTCTAACTTCTTCTAGGGAAAGCTGTCTCTTTTGTCTGGTATACTTTCACCAATCTGGACCAGCACCCATCCCCTTGATCGTTCATATCTCAGCTTTTCCTGATCAGCTCCCTTCAGATTAGTGCCCCTCTTACGATTTCATTACACCTCATACTTGACCCTTAGTACTGCACTTACTCTACACTATCATGGTGTATTTATTTTCCTGTCTTTCTCACTAAACTACAAACTCATTATTTATCAATGTTTCCCTATCATCTTACATACTATTTGACACACAGAATGTACTGAATATATGATCATACTTTCATACTTTCCTATGGTGATTTTGATACTATTTAAAATAACCTCCTGAACAACAGTCATGTCTCCACAACATAAAAGTAAGAATTATAGCTGAAAGTCTAAGAGTCAAATCTCCCATATTAATGTTACATTCAAAAGGTATAAATGATAGGAACTTCAAGAATTCCCATTTTTAAATATGACCCTTATGAGAGTTACTGCATATGGTATCATTAATGAAAATCTGAAAAATACAGAGAACTAACCAGAATGAGACTGGGAAAGTGGACAGGGCTAGGCTCACATATTAGCTAAATGACTTCCTGAACATCAGCAACACCAATATGTGTTTCATCATCTTGTCTCAGCAAACAAACAAATCACTATAAATCAAGGAATCTTCCAAGACAAGTGAAAACCTAAAATGTTAAATCATCTAATGTTTTCAGAGAGCAATTACCCCAGGCAACGTAAGTCATTATGATAACACTTTTACTAGTGTTACGTCTTACTAGCTTACGTCTAAAGCTAGTGAAAACAACTGTATTTTTAACTTATCTTAAATATCTTCATTACATCACATGTTCAAAACAAAGCATAATAGCATGGCACAAATTTTGATTCTACTAGTGTCAAAGTTTATCTGTGATTCAACAGATTTAAATATTTGACACAGCTATGATGAAACCAATAAAGTTTCTTTTTTTTTTTTTTTTTAAAGCTTCAGTGCATGGTTGTATAGCCTAATTGTTACTTTAGTACTCTACGTGAGCCTCCATCCAAGTACGACAATTGACAGACGAGTGGTGTGGTTCCATGACCAGGAAACGAACCTGGGCTGCAGCAGTGACAGCGTGGAATCTTAACCACTAAACCACCAGGGCTGGCTCTCAAGTTTCTTTATTCTAGGCTCAAATACTCTCAAATCCAAGTATAGTGTTAAACATGCATTTAAAAATATTAAATTCATATATTATGAATCCTTCCAGGTCATTCAGAACACCTTTCTTCAATTTTGAGTAATTCTGAGTTATATTTACATATCTAAAATAATTCATAACTAATTTTAGAAATTTACTCAAATAGATACAACACTTATTAATGATACCAGTGCATAAGCATCAAAAGGAGGGAGGGACAGGAAAATTCAAGAGTAAAATACCATTACAAAACTAATCAAATAAGACAAAGAAACAAGCAATTAAAATTCAAGACACAAAGCATTGCCAAGTTGTTATATATATGATTGCAAAAGAATAAAGAATAATTGCACCTAACAAAATATGTAGTCTTAACAGAGAGTATAAATAATTGCTCTCTGATGTAGCCACTTAAGAGTACAACCTAACACAAATGCAGTCCTTGAAAGCTTAAAATGATTTCAAATTTGCATTTAACTCAGAAAATGACACAAAATCTGAGAAGTAAAATCTACAGATGGAAGTCTAGTACTGTGTGTTTTACCTCTGGGAGTTGCCGGCTGCAACATGATTCTATTCTTACAGTACAAATCTGTTGTGTGGGGAGCGGGGGAGGAATAACTGTGTTACAGAAAATAAAAGAATAGAACAAACTGTTGTAAGAACATGTAGTTTTTTAATGTGTCTTTATTCTTTACAAGTAACCTTATTCTTTAAAGTTTACTTTTTGCATAAATGGACCCATCTATATTTAAAACACCCAATGCCCTTCAGGTTTCTTAGTATGAGAATGATCCAGAAGAAGTCACTGCTACTTGACTCACGTTATTGTTTTTTTAAAACCCATACTATCATAAGAAAAATGAGGAAGGGATTCTTTTGTATTTTTTCCTTCCCCCATCATAAACCAAAACACCAATGTTATCAAGGGGAGGAGAGAAGAGAGACTGGTTGGGACAGGAGCTGTGTTGAAGCCCAGAAATGACATGCGTTGGTAGATTTGTGAGGTGATGCCTGCAACACAATGCGCCTAGATCTAGTCTCATTCCTAAAGTTTTTATAAAATAATTCTGTACTTGATGTTTTGCCTTTTAGAGAACTATATCCCTCCCCATCACAGAACATTTTTGCTTGAGATATTCTAATTCATTAGTCTTATTATATCGTCACTAGCGGAAAAAAGCTGTCAACTTATGAAATGAAGAAAAACATGGTCAAGATCAACTCGGAAATGAGTATGTATCATAAAAACACCTTATACCTATATACTTTATTACCTTTTAAAAGTAATTTTTCCATTTACAATTTCAAGTCAACTAAAAGTACTTAAGATAAATTGTTGCGGTGGTTTGGGTTTTTTCCTGAAAATCAACATTTTGAGATGTCATAAATACAAAATTTAAAATGGCAGGACAGATAGCAAATATGCACATGTTGATAGAATATAGCTGGAAGAGTAAGGGGAGACAATACAGGTGACAGAAAAATGGAACAAGGTGTAAATGAACTTTGAAGAGGACGAAAGAAGGACTCCACATAGCATAGTAGGTTTAGCCTTAAATGAAAGGATACGTATAAATCTTTGTTTGACATACAATGAAAGTTGGACAGATAACTGAAGATCTGGATAGGCTGTTAGATGGGATACACAGGAAGCAAGAAGTTGACAATGTTCAAGCATCTATTTTATCAATGAAGTAAGAAATAAGGTCTTCTGGTAAAAATGGGAGAGAGGGGAAGGTTGCTTAAACAAAGTTGTGATGGTCTAGGTCAAAGGTGATCAAACTAAGTCCCATGGGCCAAACATTCACGCTATAGAATGGTTTTCACATTTTTCAAGAGTCAGAAAAGAAAACAAAGACTATGTGATACAAACTGTATGTGACCCACAAAACCTGAAATATTTACTATCTGGCCCTTTCAGAAAAAGGTTGCCAATCTACTCTATATAATAACACCTGTGAGAGAGGGGAAACTGACAAGAGATCAGAAGACAAAAATTTGCAAAGGCATCAATCTATATATATAGCTGTATGATCTTTTCTCCGGCAGTATTATCTTACTCTCCAACAGGCAAGAAAGATAAGAGAAGCACTTATGAAAAAAAACTGTCCATGGCAGATATCTTACATGCAAAGTCTCTGAATTACGAGGTGACGTCAGCATCATGGCAGAGTGCACCTCCCCCATTTAACTCTCCCCCTCTAAGACACAACAAAAAGGACATTCATATTCCAACAGAAGCTATTCAAACAACACAGGGGACATCTGAGGCACCCAGGCAGCCGTACACCCGAGGACTGAAGTGCTAGAATCCCCAGAGTAAGTGGAAGGAGGTAAGAGGAGCTCCCTTCCTTCCTCAAGGACTGCGATACAGAGACTGAGACCATGCAGCTCTCAGGATGGGGAGGGGCAGCTCGCCACACGAAAACTGGTGCTCTCCAAGACCCCTCACAGCCCGTGGGGATGCCCCTATGGAGGGAGCGGAACTGCTGCCAGGGTACTTTCCACAAGCTAGCTCCTCACAAGAGCAGAGAGCGACAGCGAGGCAAGAAACCTCTGAGATCGGGGAGGCGAAAGTAAGCGCCCCTCCCTCACCCAGCCCACCCAACCTGCGCTTCAGCACAGCAGAGCTTCAGCTCAGCCTCGTCAACAAAGGCAGTGGCAACCAGGCGCCCGGGCCCCACCAGCAGCGGGTCGAGCCTGCACCTCTGCACCAGAGGCAGCGGCGGCTCAGGCCACACCACGCCACAGCCCCAGCCACTCCAGCTGGACCAAGCCACAGCCCCAGCTGCCCGAGCTCCACCGTGCCATGGTCCCAGCTCCTTCAGCTCAACGGTACCCTGGCCCCAGCTGCATCAGCTCAACTGTGCCGAGCCCCAAGCTCCTTCGGCTTGGCCTGTGGTCAGGCTCCAGCTGACTTGGCACCAGCAACTTTGGCCCACTACACTCCAGTTTCAGCTTCTTCAGCCCAGCAATGTTCCAGCTCCAGCTTCTTTGGCCCAGCGGCACTCCACCTCCTCCTTCATCAGCACAACGCACTCCAGTTCCAGCTTTTTTGGCCCAGCTGCGCTCCAGCTCTTGCTTCTTTGGCCCAGCGGCACTTCAGCTGCAGATGCTTCAACCCACCTGCACCCAAGCCCCAGGTGCTCTGGCCTGGCCGTGCTCAAGTCCAAGCTGTTCCCATGCTCCAGCTGTTCCCACGCTACACTCCCAGCAGCCTCCACTCAGCCACACTTCAGATCAGCCAGGGGCCAATGAGAGTGGCCGCAGATTGAGGCGGGCCAGAATACACAGCTCAAGACCCCCACCCAGTGGCAGCAAGAGGAAACTGCAACCATATATTTTCACTATGAGGAAAACTAAGCTAAAATCAACAGGCACTATGCAAAATTATATTAAATGTCCAGACCAAAAGAAAATGACAAGCACCAAGAAGTGAACCCGGAAAGCACAGAGATGTATAACCCTAATGACAGAGAATTCGAAATATCCATCATAAAAAGCTTAATGAAATACAAGAAAACACAGACAAACAATTCAATAAAAACAGGAGTTTCTTCACAAAAGAGATGGAAACTGTAAAAAAAAAAAAAATCAGAAATCTTGGAGAGGAAAAACATAATAGAGGAGATAAAGACAAATCTGGAAGCCTTAAGCATCAGAGCTGACAATATGGAGGAAAGAATTAGCAACATTGAGGACAGCAATGCAGAAATGCTCCAGATAGAAGGGGAAAAGAGAAGACTAAAAAGATATGAAGAAGCTCTCCAAGAAATATCCATCTCAATTGGGAAATCTAACACGAGGATTATAGGTATTCCAGAGGGAGAAGGGAGGGAAAAAGGAACAGAGAACTTGTTCAAAGAAATAATAGCTGAAACTTCCCAAACTTGGGGAAGGAGCTGGAAATGCCAGTGAATGAAGTAAACAGATCTTCTAAATATATCAACACGACAAAGACCCTCTCCAAAGCATATAGCAGTAAAGCTGGTAAAAGTCAACAACAAAGAAAAAATATTAAGGGTAGCTAGACAAAAAAAAAAAACAACATACAAAGGATTTCCTATCAGGTTCTCAGCTGATTTCTCAACAGAAACTTTACAGGCTAGGAAAGAGTGAACGATATATTCAAAATTCTGAAGGACAAACACTTTCAGCCAAGAATACTCTATCCAGCAAAAATATCCTTCAGAAATGATGAAGAAATAATACCTATCCCAGATAAACAAAAGCTAAGGGAGTTCATTGCCACAAGACCCCCACTATAAGAAGTGCTCAAGAAAGCCCTCATCCCTGAGAAAAAAGAAGAGAAAGGGGATTCAAAGTTTTGAACAAAGAGGAAAATAGGTTGACAAAACTAGAAAAATTGCAGTTCTCTATCAAAACAGACTAGCAACCACTTAATTATAAAACCAAAGATCAAGGGAAAGTAAGTACCAAGCATAAATATAACCTCATCATGTTAAACAGGAACTCACAACACAAGAAGGAATAAGACATGACAACAATAACTTAGAAGGGGAAGAGGAAAGGGATCGAATCGACTTAGTCTAAGGGAATAAGAGGCCATCAGAAAATGGACTATTCCATCTACGAGATTTTTTATACAAACCTCATGGTAACCACTAACCAAATAATCAGAATAGAATCACACA
The DNA here is from genome assembly GCF_020826845.1 of Diceros bicornis minor. NCBI lineage: Eukaryota > Metazoa > Chordata > Mammalia > Perissodactyla > Rhinocerotidae > Diceros > Diceros bicornis. The sequence continues at coordinate 11,002,803 of NC_080742.1, read as the reverse complement.
TGATAAAGAAAGAGAAAACTGGGCCAGCCCTGTGGCTTAGCGGTTGAGTGCTCGCGCTCTGATGCTGGTGGCCTGGGTTCGGATGCCGGGCGCGCACCGACGCACCACTTCTCTGGCCATGCTGAGGCTGCGTCCCACATACAGCAACTAGAAGGATGTGTAACTATGACATACAACTATCTACTGGGGCTTTGGGGGAAAAATAAATAAATAAAATTAAAAAAAAAAAAAAAGAGAAAACTAAGAGAACCCCCATACAGAACTACCAAACTAAACTGGTAGTCCGAAACAAATGGGTTGACAAACAAAAGAAATGCAAAAGAACCAGAAAAAGAGCGATAAAATAACAACAACAAGCTCTCATACATCAATAATTACCAGAAATATAAACAGACGGAACTCTCCAATCAAAACACATAGAGCAGTGGGATGGATTGAAAAACAAGACCCAACAATATGCTGCCTCCAGGAAACACATCTCAGCTCTAAAGATAAACACAGGCTCACAGTGAAAAGATGGAAGACAATACTGCAAGCTAATGGCAAACAAAAGAAAGCAGGGGTTGCCATACTTCTATCAGACAAAGTTGACTTCAAGATAAAACAGGTAATGAGAGACAAAGAGTGACAATATAATGATAGAAGAGACACTCCACCAAGAATACATATTACTTTTAAATATACATGCACCCAACACAGGAACAACAAGGTACATAAAGCACCTATTAACAAACCTAAAAGGAGATATTAGCAACAACAAAATAATAGTAGGAGATGTTAACACCCCACTCTCATCAATGGACAGATCATCCAGACAGAAAATCAATAAGGAAATAATGGACTTAAACAAAAAAACTTGATGAGATGGACTTAACAGATATATATAGAGCACTCCACCCAAACATAGCAGATTACATATTCTTCTCAAGCGTGCATGGAACATTCTCAAGAATAGACCATATGTTGGGAAACAAGGCATGCTTATCTATATTTAAGAAGACTGAAATCATAACAAGCATCTTTTCAGACGATAATGCCATGAAGCTAGTAATAAACTACACGAAAAAAAGTGGGAAAATGACAAAGATCTGGAGACTCAACAACATGCTACTAAACAACCAATGCATCATTGATGAAATTAAAGGAGAAACAAATCATATCTGGAGACAAATGAAAATGAAAATACACCATACCAACTCATATGGGATGCAGCAAAAGCGGTCCTGAGAGGGAAACTCAGCAATACAGGCCCACCTTAACAAACAAGACAAAGCCCAAATAAGCAACCTCAAACCACGCCTAACGTAAATAGAAAAAGAAGAACAAACAAAGCCTAAAGTCAGCAGAAGGAGGAAAATAATAAAAATCAGAGCAGAAATAAAGTAAATTGAAAAAAAAAAAGTAGAAAGGATCAATAAAACAAAGAGCTGGTTCTATGAGAAGATAAACAAAATTGACAAACCCTTAGCCAGACTCACCAAGAAAAAGAGACAGAAGGCTCAAATAAAATAAGAAATGAAAAAGGAGAAATTACAACAGATACCACAGAAATATAAAAGATTATAAGAGAATACTATGAAAAACTGTATGCCAACATATTGGACAATCTACAAGAAATGGATAGACTCATACAACCTCCCAAAACTGAATCAAGAAGAAATAGGGAACCTGAATAGACAAACCACAAGTACAGAGATTCAAACAGTAATCAAAAATCTCCCAAAAAATAAAAGTCCAGGACCAGATGGTTTCTCTGGAGATTTTTAAAAAACATTCAAAGAAGACTTAATACCTTTCCTTCTCAAACTATTCCAAAAAATGGAGGAAGATGGAACACTTCCCAACACATTCTATGTGGCAAAAATCACCAAAGACAGGCAAAAACAATACTAAGAAGGAAAACTACAGACCAATATCCCTGATGAACAAGATGCAAAATTCCTCAACAAAATATTGGCAAACTGAATACAGCAACACATTAAAAAGATCATACACCGTGATCAAGTGGGATTTATACCAGGGACACAGAGATGGTTCAACATCCGCAAATCAATGTGACACACCACATTAACAAAATGAGGAATAAAAACCATATGATCATCTCAATAGATGCAGAGAAGGCTTTTGACAAGATCCAACATCCATTTGTGATAAAAACTCTCAACAAAATGGGTATAGAAGGAAAGTACCTTAACATAATAAAGGCCATATAAGACAAACCCACAGCCAACATCATACTCAATAGGGAAAAACTGAAAGCCATCCCTCTGAAAACAGGGACAAGACAAGGGTGCCCACTCTCGCCACTCTTATTCAACACAATACTGGAGGTTCTGGCCAGAGCAATTAGGCAAGAAAAAGGAATAAAAGGAATTCAAACAGGCAATGGAGAAGTGAAACTCTAGCTGTTTGCAGATGACATGATCTTATATATAGAAAACCCTAAAGAATCCATTGGAAAACTATTAGAAACAATCAACAACTACAGCCAAGTGGCAGGGTACAAAATCAACTTACAGAAATCAGTTGCAGTTCTATATACCAACAACGAACTAAGAGAAAGAGAACTCAAGAAGACAATCCCATTTACAATTGCAACGAAAAGAATAAAATATCTAGGAGCAAGTTTAACCAAGGAAGTGGAAGATCTATACAATGAAAACTATAAGACATTATTGACTGAAATCAATGATGACATAAAGAAATGGAAAAATATTCCATGCACTTGGATTGGAAGAAAAACATAGTTAAAAGGCCCATACTACATAAAGCAATCTACAGATTCAATGCAATCCCAATGAGGATCCCAAGGACATTCTTCACAGAAACAGAACAAAGAATACTAACATTCACATGGCGCAACAAAAGACTCCGAACAGCTAAAGCAATCCTGAGAAAGAAGAACAAAGCTGGAGGCATCACAATCCCTGACTTGAAAACATACCACAAAGCAACAGTAATTAAAACAGCGTGGTACTGGTACAAAAACAGACACACAGATCAATGGAACAGAATTAAAAGCCCAGAAATAAAAGATCACATCTACAGGCGGCTAATCTTCAATAAAGGAGCTAAGGACATACAGCGGAGAAAGGAAAGTCTCTTCAATAAATGGTGCTGGGAAAACTGGACAGCCACTTGCAAAAGAATGAAAGTAGACCATCTTCTTTCACCATACACAAAAATTAACTCAAAATGGATCAAAGACCCGAAGGTGAGACTTGAAACTATAAAACTCCTGGAAGAAAATATAGGTAGTACACTACTCGTCATCAGCCATAAAGTGATCTTTTCGAATTCTATGTCTACTCAGACAAAGGAAACAAAAGAAAAAATAAACAAATGGGACTTCATCGGATTAAAGAGCTTCTACAAGGCAAATGAAACCAGGATCAAAATGAATAGGGAACCCACCAGCTGCAAAAAAATATTTGCAAACCATAGATCTGACAAGGGATTAATCTCCATAATATATAAAGAACTTACACAACTGAACACCAAAAAAACAAACAACCCAATCAAAAAATGGGCAGAGGAAATGAACAGACACTTCTCCAAAGAAGATATACAGATGGCCAATAGGCACATGAAAAGATGCTCAACATCACTAATCATCAGGGAAATGCAAATCAACCACACTAAGATATCTTCTTACATCTGTTAGAATGCCTATAATCACCAAGGCAAAAAACAACAAATGCTGGACAGGCTGTGGAGAAATGGGAACCCTACTCCACTGTGGTGGGAATGCAAACTGGTACAGCCTCTATGGAAACAGTATGGAGATTCCTCAAAAAATTAAAAACAGAAATACCTTATGATCCAGCTATCCCACTACTGGGTATCTACCCAACGAACCTGAAATCAACAATCCAAAGAGGCTTATGCACCCCTATGTTCATCACAGCATTATGCACTATAGCCAAGACATGGAAGCAACCCAAGTGTCCCTCAACTAATGACTGGATAAAGAAGATGTGGTATATATATATATCATGGAATACTACTCAACCATAAAAAAGACAGAATCTTCCCATTTGCAACAACATGGATGGACCTGGAAGGTATTATGTTAAGCGAAATAAGCCAGAAAGAGAAATACAAACAGTGCATGATTTCACCCATATGTGGAAGATAAACCAAAACACGGACAGATAGAATTGTTTGGTGGATACCAGGGGCTGGGGGCTGGGTGGTAGGCACAAGCAGTGGAGGGATGCACCTATATGGTGGTGACTGACAAACAATAACGCACAACAAAAATTTCACAGAAAAAAAAAAAAAAAAAACCAAAGTCTCTGAATTACATGATATAAAATATTACCAGACTCTTATTAGACTCTAACATAAGAAATAAATCAAAAAATAAAACGATCAAAGATTTTAATAACTTTAAGACAGCAGTAAAAGAAATGCCAGAAAATAGTTCATAATTAATTGGTAAAAAAAATTCCATGATAATTAGTTTCTAAAACAAATTTGAAACTTCTGCTTCCAACCTCACAAAGCAATTGGTACAGGACTTACCCCAGCAACTAGAAAACTGGACAAAATTTATGAAACTACTATTTTCAGATACTGGACAACAGGAAGTGAAACACTAATCCCTGGGAAACAAATGAAGTAAGCTCTATGGTTATCCAGGCTTTCTGCCTAAATACACTTTCTCCTACAACATAAGGGGAAATCCCAGCAGAGCACAACGGTCTAGATGAGTTGAAGGACATATGTGAGTTATTAAGGAAGGCTGAAGCAGCTGGAAGCTGAGGCAGGTCAAAGTAACAGAAAAAAGTAGGCTAAGCAGAGAAGCAATTCCAGAAATTTCTGTATAGAGCCTCTTGAGTCTTCAAAGGAATACTAAGTTGTGAATGCACATGGTAAGAATCAAAGAAGCCAGGCGAAGAACTTCCAGAAAGCCTGCAAACAGATCAACTCGCAGCGCTCACAGAGAGAGTACTGCATGATATTCCAACTTGAAAAGCCAAAATGAATAGATTCCATTGAACACAGGGGTATTCTGTATAGATCTATGAAGAATTATGCCTTAATGGTAGGGCTAAACTAGTCTTACAGTAAAGGTTCCTTTAATATTGCCCAATATAGTTTAAAAACAAACCTAAAAAGGATCAGGTTGATCCACAAGTAACCTGACTGCCTGACAGAACAAAGTGCAACATTTGTTAAAGGAGGATCACAAAATCCATTAACAGTATTCAAACACAATGGCCAGTAGCCAAACAAAAATTAGAAATACCAACACGCAAAAGATGATGGAATTAACAAAGATCTTATCTATTATAACTTTGTTCATAGATTTAAAGAAAAACATGAACACAATGAAGAGAAATGGAAACTATAAAAATTGATCAAATAAAACTTCTAGAGCTGAAAAACAATATTTTTACTGAAAAATTTACTGGAAGGGCTCATCAGACACTACAAAAGAAAAGATGGATGCACCTGAAACCAGAGCAAACAAAACTATTCAAACTAAAGCTAGAAAAACTATTCAAACTAAAGCTAAAAAAAAAAAAACACACACATAGTCTCAATGATACTTATGACAATATCAAGAGTATAAAATATATGCTATCAGAGTCCCAGAAGAAGAGGAAAGACGTGAGAAAGTATTTAAGTGAATCGCAAGCAAGGAAGAAAGGAAAACACAAAGAAACCACACCAAGGCAAATCATAATGAAACTATGGAAATAATGAAATAAAAAGAAAATCTTAAAAAGGGCCAGAGGAAAAAAAAAACACTAAACAGCAAAGAACAAAGATAAGAATAATTGCAGACTTCTTGTCACACACTATGTATGCCAGGAAACAACAAAATATTTTTTAAATGATAGAAGAAAAAAAAGTCAACATAGTTTGCTACACTAAGTAAAAATAAGTCAAAAACAAAGATGCAAGGAACACTTTTTTTTTTTTTTTTTTTTTGCTGAGAAAGAGTCACCCTGAGCTAACATCTGTTGCCAACCCTCCTCTTTTTGCTTGAGGAAGATTTGCCCTGAGATAACATCTGTGCAAATCTTTCTCTATTTTCTATGTGGGTCGCTGCCACAGTAGGGCCACCAATGAGTGCTGTAGGTCTGAGCCCAAGAACTGAACCCAGGCCACCAAAGTGGAGCCTGCCGAACTTAACCACAAGGCCACAGGGCTGGCCCCCGACAAGGAACACATTTCTGACAAAAGCAGAAAGAATTTGTTGCCAGCAAGCTTGCACTACAAAAAAAAGTCACAGCAAGTTCTTCAGATTGAAAGAAAATAATGCCAGAATCTGACATACAAAAGAAATGAAGTGTCAGAAATTATAAATATATGCATAAATGTAACATTTTTAATCTTTAAAATTTACTTAAAAGATTATTGTCTGTTTAAAACAAAAATAGTGATGCTGTATTATAAAGTTTCTAACTTAAGTAGAAGTAATCTTTTGGAAAAAACAGCATAAAAGATGGAAGAAGGCCAAAGGAAGTGATATTACAGTAAGGATCTAACATTATAAATGATGTGATCTATTACTTGTAAATAGAATATCATAAGTTAAACATATATATTTTAAAACCTAAAACAATGACTAAGATAAGAAAACTACAAGATACAGCTAATAAGTCAATAGACTATTTACTATTACATTTTTATTTATTCAATACTAAAAATAGTATTTTTTACTATTCCATTTTATTTGAAATAGTAAAAATGGAATAGTAAAAATTAATCCAAAAGAAGGTAGAAAAGGAAGAAAAAAAGAACAACAAACATATGGAACAAACAAAACAAATGTCAAGTGGAGGACTTAAACCCAACCACATACAACAATATATTAAATGTAAATGCTCTGCATTCCAATTAAAAGACAGAAATCACAAAGGAAAAAAGCAAAAACAAACTATTTCTGTCTACAGAAAACACAGCTTAAAGATATGGAAGAGGTAAAAGTACAAGATTGAGAAAATATAATAAGATGTAAATGATATGAAAACAAACCTACAGTAGCTACACTGATATCAGGCAAAGCAGACATCAGAAGAAGGAACATTATTACAGGTAAAGACATATTTCATAAAACTCTTAAATGTGCATGCACCTAATAAAAATACATGATGCAAAAACTGGAAAAAGTGGAAGGAGAAATAGACAAGTCCAGAATTACAGTTGAGAACTTCACAACTCCTCTTTCAGTAAAAAGTTACCTTTAGTAAAAAATTAATAGAACAGGTAAACAGAAGATGAGTAAGGTGAGAGAAAATTTAAACAAATACTATCAACTAACTTGACCTATTTGACATTTATAGAACACTATGCCCAACAATAGGAGATAAACACAGTATTGTCAAGAGTACGTGGAACATTCACCAAGACAGACCATATTCTAGGCCATTAAACAAACCTAAACAAATGTTTAAAAACTGAAATTTTCAAACAGATGTTTAAAAACTGAAATTTTCAAATAAATGTTTAAAAACTGAAAAGCATGTTCTCTGACCATAATGAAATTAAATTTGAAATCAGTAACAAAAAAATTTGAAAAAATCACCAAATATTTGGAAATTGAAAAACACACTTCTAAATAACCCATGTGTCAGTAAATAAATACAAGGGAAATTAAAGAACATACTGAACTGAATGATATAAAACATAATCAAATTTGTGGGATGTAGGTAAAGCAATAATAAACACATAAAAGGGGGAGAAAAGATTAAAATCTATTAAACTTTCACCAAGTGGTAGAAAAAGGAAACACTAACACTAAGAGCAGAAATCAATGTAATAGAAAAAGATGGATAAGAACATTGTTCATGAAGAAGAATGAAACTAAAAGCTGGTTATTTGAAAAGATTAGTAAAACTGATAAAGCTCTAAGCAAACTTTGACAGAAAAAAAAATACAAATTTCCAACATCAGTAATGACAGGGAACATACCAGTACTGATCTTACAGATATTAAAATATAATGAGGAAACATTAAAAACAAATTGACGCCAATAAATTTGGTAAATTAACTGATACAACAAAATTACTGGAAAGACATATCACCAAAATAGACATAGGAAAAATAGAAAATCTGAATCTACCACCTATTAAATTATTTGAATTTATAATTAAAACCTTTAAACAACATAAAACCTACTGGATCAAATGTCTCCTGTATTGAATTCTACCAAACATTTAAGGAAGGACTAGTATTGATTTTACACAAACTCTTTTTTGAAACTAGAAGAAGATGACACATTTTGCAACTTATTTTATGAATCTAACATTATCCTGATTCCAAAACCAGACAAAAACATTACAATAAAAGAAAATGACATACCTGACAAAGAGTCAAAGAGTCATAAGGATGCTCACTGATCTTGGGAGAAGAATGGATGAACTCAGTGAGAACATCAACAAAGCAATGGAAAATATAAAAAAGAACCAATCAGAAATGAAGAATACTGGAAATGAAAAATTCACTAGAAGGACTCAAAAGCGGAGTAGAGGATACAGAAGAACAGATCAGCTACCTGAAAGAAAGACTAGAGGAAATCACCCAAGCTAAACAGATAAAAAAGAATTCAAAAGAGTGAGAACAGTCTAAGGAACCTCTGGGACAACATCAAGCACACTAACATCCATGTTATAGGTGTCCCAGAAGGAGAAGAGCGAGACAAAGGGGCAGAGAATCTATTTCAAGAAATAATAGATGAAAACTTCCCTAACCGAAGGAAGGAAACAGACATCCTGGTACAGGAGACACAGAAAGCACCAAAAAAGATAAAGCCAAAGAGGCCCAAAAAAAGACACAACACAATTAAAATGTCCCGAATTAAAGATAAAGAGAGAATCCTGAAAGCCGCAAGAAAAGGCAGCAAGTTACATACAAAGGAAATCCCATAAGGCTATCAGTTGACTTCTCAGCAGAAACCTTACGGGCTAGAAGAGAGTGGCACGATATATTTAAAGTGCTAAAAAGAAAAAACCTACAGCCAAGAATACTCTACCTGGCAAGTTTATCATTCAGAATGGAAGGAGAGAGAAAGAGTTACCCAGACAAACAAAAATGAAAGGAGTTTATCACCAAGAAACCAAGAAATGCTAAAGGGACTTATTTAAGGAGGAAAGAGAAGACCACAAATAGGAAAAAATTATCTACTTCCATGATAAGAGGGTAATGGGTACAAAGGCACAAAAAAAGAGTTTAGATATGATATCAAAAAGATAAAACGTGGAAGCAAAGGAGTAAAGCAGTAGAGCTTTTTTTCTAATAATTCTTTTCTGAGGAAGACTGGTCCTTTGCTAACATCTGTTGCCAATCTTCCTCTTTTTTTCTTCTTTTTTTTCCTCCCCAAAGCCCCAGTACATAGTTGTAGAGTTGCAGCTCTTCTATGTGGGACACTGCCTCAGCACCGCTTGAGGAGTGGTGAGTAGGTCTGCGCCCAGGATCTGAACCGGCAAACCCCGGGCCGCCAAAGCAGAACGTGCAAACTTCACCACCACGCCACTAGACCAGCCCAAGAGTTGAGAGCCTTTAGGAAGAGGGAAAACTAAAGAGACCATCAACTTAATATAAATTGCTGTTTACATAGGTTATTATATATGAACCTCATGGTAATCACAAACGAGAAACCTATAATAAATACACAAAAAACTAAGAGAAAGGAACCCAAACATAATACTAAAGAAAGCCATCAAATCACAAGGGAAGAGAGCAAGAAAAGAAAGGAACAAAAAAAAAACTACTAGAACACTCAGAAAAAAAGTAACAAAATGGCAGTAAGTACATACTTATCAATAGTTACTTTAAATGTCAATGGACTAAATGCTTCAATCAAAGGGCAGAGGGTGGCTGATTGGATTAAAAAACAAGACCCATATATATGCTGCATATAAGAGACATACTTCAGACCTAAAGACAATCACAAAGTGAAACTGAAGGGATGGAAAAAGATACTCCATGCAAATGGCAATGAAAAGAAAGCTAAGGTAGCAATTCTCATATTAGACAAAATAGACTTTGAAACAAAACCTGCAACAAGAGACAAAGAAGGGCACTACCTAATGATCAAGGGAATAATCCAACAAGAAAATATAACACTTATAAATATTTATGCACCCAACATAGGAGCACCTAAATATATAAAAGCAATTATTAACAGACATAAAAGGAGAAATCGTAACACAACAACAGTAGTGGACTTGAACACTCCACTTACGCCAATGGACAGATCATCCAAACAGAAGATCAATAAGGAAACATTGGCCTTAAATGACACACTAGACCAGACGGACTTAGCAGATATATACAGAACATTCCAACCAAAAACCAAAGAATACACCTTCTTTTCAAATGCACATGGAATAGTCTCCAGGACTGATCAAATTTTACACCATAAAGCAAGTCTCAATAAGGTTAAGAAGACTGAAATAATACCAAGCATCTTTTCTAACCACAACAGTATGAAACTAGAAATCAACTATAGGAAGAAAATCGGAAAAGCCACAAATATGTGGAGATTAAACAAAATGCTACTGAACAATGATTGGGTCATGAAGAAATCAAAGAGTACCTGGAGACAAATAAAAATGAAAATACGACACACCAGAATTTATGGGACATAGTAAAAGCAGTTCTAAGAGGGAAGTTTATAGCAATACAGGCCTACCTCAACAAACAAGAAAAATCTCAAATAAACAATCCAACAGTACACCTAAAGGAACTGAAAAAAGAACAAACAAACCGCAAAATCAGTGGGGGGGGGGGTGGGGGAATAATGAAAATCAGAGCCAACATAAATGAAATAGAGACTAAAAAAAAAAAGAAAAAAATGAAATCAAGAGCTGGTTCTTTGAAAAGATAAACAAAATTGACAAACCTTTAGCTAGACTCACCAAGAAAAAAAGAGAGAAGACTTCAATAAATAAAATCAGAAGTGAAAGCGAAGAAATTACGACACCTCAGAAATATTATAAAAGATTATAAGAGAATACTATGAAAAGTTACATGCCAACAAATTGAATAATCTAGAAGAAATTGATAAATTCTTAGAATCATACAACCTTCCAAACCTGAATCAAGAAGAAATCGAGAATTTGAATAGAACAACGACCAGTAAGGAGATCGAAACAGTAATAAAAACCTCACAAAAAATAAAAATCCAAGAACAGACGGCTTCCCTGGTGAATTCCACCAAACATTCAAAGAAGACTTATTACCTATCCTTCTCAAACTCTTCCAAAAAAACTGAAGAGGAGGGGATGCTTCCTACCTCATTCTATGAAGCCAACATTACCCTGATACCAGAACCAGACAAGGACAACACAAAAAAAAAAGAAAATTACAAGCCAATATCACTGATGAACATTGATGCAAAAATCCTCATCAAAATACTAGCAAATCAAAGAGAATAATACATTAAAAAGATCATACACCATGATCAAGTGGGATTTATTCCAGGGATGCAGGGATGGTTCAACATCTACAAATGAATCAATGTGATGCACCACATTAACAAAATGAAGAATAAAAATCACATGATCATCTCGATAGAGCCAGAGAAAGCATTTGACAAGATAGAGCACCCATTCATGATAAAAACTCTGAATAAAATGGGTACAGAAGGAAAGTACCTCAACATAATAAAGGCCATATATGACAAACCCACAGCTAATATCATCCTCAATGGTGAAAAACTGAAAGCTATCCCTCTAAGAACAGGAACCAGACAAGGATGCCCACTGTCATCACTCCCATTTAACATATTATTAGAAGTCCTAGCCAGACCAATCAAGCAAGAAAAAGAAATAAATGGGATCCAAACTAGAAAGGAAGAAGTGAAACTGTCACTATTTGCAGATGACATGATTTTATATATAGAAATCCCTAAAGAATCCACCAAAAAACTTCTAGAAATAATAAATACAGTAAAGTTGCAGGATACAAAAATCAGTTGCGTTTCTATACACCAATAAAGAAATAGCAGTAAGAGAAACTAAGAATACGATCCCATTTACAATTGCAACAAAAAGAATAAAACACCTAGGAATAAACTTAAGAAAAGAGGTGAAAGATCTGTACACTGAAAACTATAAAACGTTGCGGAAAGAAATTGAAGAAGACATAAAGAAATGGAAAGATATTCTGTGCTCTTGGATTGGAAGAATTAACATAGTTAAAATGTCCATACTTCCTAAAGCAATCTACAAAGTCAATGTAATCCCTATCAAAGTTTCAACAACATTTTTCACAGAAATAGAACAAAGATTCCTAAAATTTATATGAACAACCAAAGTCCCCGAATAGCCGAAGGAATTCTGAGAAAAAAGAACAAAGCTGGAGGTATCACACACTCTGATTTCAAAATACACTTCAAAGCTACAGTAACCAAAACAGCATGGTACTGGCACAAAAAGAGACACACAGATCAATGGAACAGAATCCAGAGTCCAGATATAAACCCACACATCTATGGAAAGCTAATTTTCTACAAGTGAGCCAAGAACATACAATGGAGAAAGGAAAGTCTCTTCAATAAATGGCGCTGGGAAAACTGGACAGCCACACGCAAAAAAATGGAAGTAGACCATTATCTTACACCATACACAAAAATTAACTCAAAATGGATTAAAGACTTGAATGTAAGACCTGAAACCGTGAAACTTCTAGAAGAAAACACAAGGAGTACGCTCTTCGACATCGGCCTTAGCAACATATTTTCAAGTACCGTGTCTGACTGGGCAAGGGAAACAATAGAAAACATAAACAAACAGGACTACATCAAACTTTATAAAAAGCTTCTGCACAGCAAAGGAAACCATCAACAAAACAAAAAGACAATCTAACAACTGGGAGAAGATATTTGCAAACCATATATAAGGGTTTAATATCTAAAATATATAAAGAACTCATACATCTTAACAACAAAAAAACTAACATCCCAATTAAAAAATGGGCAAAAGATCTGAACAGACATTTCTCCAAAAAAGATATACAGATGGCCATGAGGCACATGAAAAGATGGTCAATATCATTAACTATCGAGGAAATGCAAATCAAAACTACAATGAGATATCACCTCACTACCATCAGAATGGCTATAATTAACAAGACAAGAAACAACAAGTGTTGGAGAGGATGTGGAGAGAAGGGAACTCTCATACACTGCTGGTAGGAGTGCAAACTGGTACAGCCACTACGGAATACAGTATGGAGATTCCTCAAAAAATTAAGAATAGAGGGGCCAATGCAGTGGCATGGTGGTTAAGTTTGCGCTCTGTGCTTCAGCAGCCTGGGGTTCACAGGTTTGGATCCTGGGCGTGGACCTACACACACTGCTCATCAAGCCATGCATTGAGGCAGCATCCCACATAGAGCAACTAGAAGGATGTACAACTATGACATACAACTATCTACTGGGGCTTTGGGGAGGAAAAAAAAAGGAGGAACATGGGCAACAGACATTAGCTGAGGGCCAATCTTCCTCAGAAAAAAAATACTAATAATTAAGAATAGAACTACCATATGATCCAGTTGTTCCACTGTTCAGTATTTATCCCAAGAACATGAAAACACCAATGCATAAAAATACATGCACCCCTATGTTCATTGCAGCGTTATTCACAATAGCCAAAGCTTGGAAGCAACCTAGGTGTCCATCAAGAGACGAATGGATAAAGAAGATGTGCTATATATACACAATGGAATACTACTTAACCATAAGAAACGATGAAATCCAGCCATTTGTGACAACATGGATGGACCTTGAGGGGTATTATGCTAAGCGAAATATGTCAGAGGCAGAAAGGCAAACACCATATGATCTCACTCATAAGTAGAAGATAAAAACAACAACAAACAATCACATAGAGACAGAGATTGGATTGGTGGTTACCAGAGGGGAAGGAGGGAGGGAGGAGGGCAAAACGGATGATTAGGAACATGTGTTGGTAATGGATTGTAATTAGTCTTTGGGTGGTGACTATAATATAATCTACACACTAATTGAAATATAATGATGTACACCTGAAATTTACATAATGTTATAAACCAATGTTACTGCAAAGAAAAAAAAAAGAAGTTGGAACATTGTGGAAGAGATAAGCAGGGGGATGTTTAATCATACATGTGTTACTTGGATTTAAAACAATTTAGAACATATTTCAATACTGTAACAATATAGGAAAATGTTCATATATTTTCTTCAAGTATAAAATATATATTGCCAAATAATATATATAATATGACCCCCACTTTTGTTTTTTAAAAGACATACATGAAATACAAAAAAACTCTGGAAAGATAAAAAAAAGAAAAAGACTAATATCCCTCATGGGCATACAAGCAAAATACTCAAGAACATAAAAGCAAAATAATTGCAAATAAAATAATGCAATATCTAAAAGGGTAATCCACCATGAACAAGTAGGGTCATGAAATTAATCTATTATCATGGTAAATAGCTGCCAGGAAAGTCGAGGTTACAGGGCAACCAACCAACCCAAACTCTAAGGAAAGACCGGTGCCTTGAAGGACATATAGGACATGAGCACTTGAGTACCAGAGGAAGACAATACTGGTCACCAGTAAGAACAATTCAGCTAAAATTGTCAATAAATTGCTAAAGGCTGAGTGTGTGCTAGCAAGAAAATATAGAACCCACGGAGGTGACAAACACAAAGGGAAAGCATACCCATGCACAGATTCTTCTTCACAGACCTCACTAGGCATGCACAACAAAAGACAAGGTGCACACAAACACAGACTAGGTGCAGACTGAGAGGCCTGAGAAAGCATACTTTGTGGTGCAGGCTTGGGGGAAGAGAACAGCAGCCACTGACAGAAAGGCATGAAGTCCAGCCTGAATCCTTTTTCCCATCTGTAATCCAAGGGGAAAAAAACCTAACAACTCTGAGGGAAGCACAACAAACCCTATCACTCTCTGGACACTGCTGAAAACCCATTAGAGCCAGGGGAAGGAAACCACAAAAAACTCTATACTCCTGGAGGAGGAAAAGGAATTTACCCTATAGGTGGAAGCGAGGGAAGAACATTGAGAAGTCCCCTTTCCCGAAACCCAGGACACAGTGGTTGCCCAGTCTATTATGGTGGATATGGTGGATAATACAATAATGGATCCAGGTGGAATGGCAGCAATCTGGGAAATACAGGCTTGAGTGACCCAAAACTGTCAGACTTGCAGCTGCAATTTGTTTCCATAGTTTGCAGCCCAGAGAGACATGTTTTTAATCTGTCTATGTTCGAAGTGGCACACCTGAAGGCTAAGCTATTGGCAACAGCCCAAGGATCAGTAAAAATATAACAACGTTAATCAAGGGGAGTAGTGGTCAGACCTACGAGAATGGAGTGGAGTGATCACATCCACTGTTTTCTGTAGCTGGCACTGAAGTTGAACTGCTACAGCAGCACAATATCCCTCATGGGCATACAAGCAAAATACTCAAGAACATAAAAGCAAAATAATTGCAAATAAAATAATGCAATACCTTGGCTGAACCATCAGTGAACCAGGCCCAGGTATTTACCAGAACTTCTGTGAATCGAGGGTCCCGCTGAGCCAATGGTTTTGCTTAGGTGGTGGAATGAGAGGTAAAGTTTTCCCCAAAAGGGGTCACTTCCATCCCTTCATGCAAAACCAAGATGACACTAAGGTCAGGCTGGCTGCAGCCCTGAACAAACCATTTTCATTTGATGAACGAAGCCTTTCCTTGTTAGTCGTCGATTCTGAGTTAACCTACCCCAAAATGGTGACACTGGGCCAGAAGGTCACAAGGCATCTATGGGTCAGGTATTTCATTTTAACAAGACTTGAGCAGTAGGCCTTTTCAAAAGAGGTGCACTTGGTAGTTGGGTCAGGTAGGTGGCACTGCTGAACTAAGAAATGGCCTGGGTACTTTGGCAGCCATGAAGTCGTTAACTAAAGCCATGATTTTTTCTTTCCTCGTGGGATGATACATTGTGCTGGATCACCAGGGAGGGGACGTGCAGCAGCCCATGAATGGAAGAATCTCCTGTGAACTTATAAGCATTCACAGTATAAGCATGTAAAAAACGTCAATACCAAATATACAGTCGGCAGAGGAAGCCAGAACAGTACACTGAATAGGCCCAGAGGCTCCACCCACACTTTTGCTTTTCTTGAATTTGAGTATTTTCCTCCTTGCAGGAACACAGACCAAGAAATTTAACACACACACACAAGAGACTATAGCCATAGCTGCCAGGAGACTGCATTATTTTCTGACCAGGAGCATAGGGAGTACAGGGTAGTGGAGGAGGCTAGCCTGCAGAGGAGTGCTGAGGTGGTGGGAGGCTTTTCTTCTGCTTGGCTCCTCAGCCCAGGGTTGGGGCTGCTTCCTTTCCCATACCTCCGAGCTTCTGCAAGTGCCTGGGCCTAGGGGCCCTTAATTTGCCCTTGTGCACACTGCTACAGCTCCACTCTGCAGTCTTCAGTGCCTTCAGCCTCCCTTGCTGAACAGAGCTATAAAAGTTTGAATTCCTCCCCCTCCTTGAGGGTCTCAGTCATACTTGGCTTTATCTTAAGCAGCTAAGGCTAGAGCAGAAGGGGAGAGAGGAATCAGAGGGCACAGAGGGAAAGAGTAGCTCTGCACCAATAAGCAAGACTGCATTTATATTCAAGTGTCTGCCTACTTGGACTCAATAAACTTATAATGTATTCAGTCTACTCAAAGCTCTGCATCCTACCCAAAGCTTCTGTAGTCTATACAGAAGTCGAAATATAATGATGTACCCTTGAAATTTATATAATGTTATAAACCAATGTTACCTCAATAAAAACAAAACAAAGCAAAAAAGCTCTGTATCCTCATTGCTGACACCTTTTATTTTAGCTCTGGAGAGCCCTTGATTCAGCAGCTACAGCCATACCGCCTTTGCCTAGGGCCCAGAGGCTTGCTGCCTCATTGATGTAATAACATTCTTTCCTCCTCCAGCCTAGAGTGAGCAACAACCAAAGCACCATTGGGGCAGCTTCATTTAATTCTACCTCTCACTGCTCAGCCGCTAAAAACTAATTAACGGATAAGTCTTTAGGGGATCTACTAGCCCACCACTTAAACAAGAGCATTTACTACCAGATCTCATATCCCCTAAACTAGCCCATAAGGGCTCTTGTTTTTTCCCTTGCAGAAAGCCATGTTTCTGTCAACACCAAGTCCTTGTTGCCAAAATTGTCAAAAACTGTGAAAGGTCTAGGATTTTACCCTACTTGTAAGCTATGAAGCTAGCCTGTTTCTGTTATGGATGCCGGCAAAGTCACAGGATGCCTGGGTCAGAGGCAAAGGACTTTATTACCCATGACGCAGCAAGCAGTAGGAGGATCATGTCAGTGCCAGTTCACCTTCCCCTCCAAGGCCCCTGGTAGAGGGGCCTAGGTGGAAACTCTGTATACAGTGGTTTGCATCATGGCCAAAGAACAGTGAGCTTGGAAAATCTACCATTTTTATGGTTAAGCAGAAGCAAGTCTGTTCTTTGTCTGGGGAGTCATTATTGCATCCCTCAAGGTTGCTAGCTTCAAACACAACCCAGAGAAATGGACTAAGGTAAAGAACAGTTAGGTGTTTGCATTCTTGGCATACCCAGCAATACCCAGCATGCCCTAGGACATTTAGGGATGCTCAGGTCCTGTGG
Organism: Diceros bicornis minor; assembly: GCF_020826845.1. NCBI lineage: Eukaryota > Metazoa > Chordata > Mammalia > Perissodactyla > Rhinocerotidae > Diceros > Diceros bicornis. Next base: position 10,985,151 of record NC_080742.1, on the reverse strand, counting down.
CAGATTGCTTCTCGCAACACACTCCTATCAAATCTAATACCAGAGGTCCTAGGCAGTACAATAAGGCAAGAAAAGAAACAAAAGTCACACATAGTTCAAGAAGTAAACTGTCTCTATTTGCAGACAACATTAATTGTCTATATAGAAAATATCATGGAATTCACAAGACTAATATATGAGTTTAGTAAAGTTGCAGGATATGAGGTCAACATACAAAAGCAATTGTATTTCTATATACTAAAAATAAACAATTAGAATTTTGTTTTAAAAATTAGGTGTTACATCAATAGCACTAAAGAAATGAAATAATGAGGTACAAATCTAACAAAATATGTGCAGGATCTATAAGCTAAATACTATAAAACTATAAAATACTATAAAACAGTGATAAATCAAAGAAGACCTAAAAATAATAGAGATGCTGTGTCCAGAAATTGGAAGACTCAATATTGTTAAGATGTCAAATTCTCCCCAAATTGATCCATAAATCCTCCGCAAGATCAATCAAAATCACAGCAGAACTTTTTGTAGATAGTATTATTCCTAAATGGGGACTAGAAGGTAGCAGTAACTGAAGATATATTGCTTTATTTTGGTACCATAAAGTCACCAGTGAGCATAGCTGATAACTATTCTTAGTAAACTCTTAAAATGCATCCATTTTCCCAAATGGATGCTCCAAGTAGTACCATGGAAATTACTGAGTCTATAGTGGAACTCGACCTTTCTTTGGCTCTACATATAAAGAATGGCAGCCTTCTTACAAAAGCATTATGTGTCTAACTAATTTCAATAATAGACTACTAGCTCATAGACAGCCATTCAGCTACATCTCCCACCAGAACACAGGACTCATAACAGAAGAGAGGATTTGCCATAGCTTTGTTAAATACATAATCTAGTTCATCAACTGACTTGAACTCAGGACACAGAAATCAATTTGATTCTGCATAATAACCTACAATAGGAGAATTACGCAAAGAAAATGAAGCAACAGAAAAAAAGAGAAATCAACATGGAAAAATTACAAACATGACTGTGTGATTCTTTGATGAAAATATAAGAGAAAAATATCAACAAAATCCATAATATTTAAGGACACAAACTGGAATATAGAGCAGTCAAAACGACCAGAAAATTGGGGGCAGGGATGGTAATAATTAGGACAAGGCCCCAAAGACAATGTGCCAACAGCAGGATAACAAATGGAGATTAAAAGTAGTAATAGTCACAGGGTCCAAAATCTAGGTTTGGATGAGAAAATGGGAAGAAATATATTTATTTATTTTTTATAATATATGTGATGCTGGCAAATGACCTACAAATACATAGTGTGAAAAACAAACGTCAAAAATTTTAAATACCCAACTTAGGTGAGGTAGATAAGGATGAGGAAGAATACTTTGTGGAGTTTTTCTGTTATAGTATATAATTCTGATCCATGTACTTTATCCAATTATAATCAGTTTTCAATTATTCACTTATATAGATAACAAATCACCAATATTATTGACTCTCTACTGCTTTGGCTACCCCCCACGTGATGGAGGTTCAGCAGATGGTTCATTTCTATTTTTCTGATAAAACATTTGTTGTGAAAGAAGTTTCAAGTTGAGAAGCCAAATGAAATTTCTGCATTGGCTGTAAACCAAAATATCCATTCTTGGGGCCGGCCCCGTGGCATAGTGGTTGAGCGCTCATGCTCCGCTGCTGGCAGCCTGGGTTCGGATCCCAAGCACGCACCGATGCACTGCTTGTCAGGCCATGCTGTGGCAGCCTCCCATATAAAGTGGAGGAAGATGGGCGCGGATGTTAGCCCAGGGCCAGTCTTCCTCAGCAAAGAAAAGAGGAGGATTGGCATGGATGTTAGTTCAGGGCTGATCTTCCTCACAAAAAAAATAAAAAAGCATTTTGAAATATCCATTCTTCCTTGGGCTCCAGTATCAGAAAGAGTTGGAAGTTAGCTATGTTAAGTACTCACTGAAAAAGCACCCTTGAAGCAATACAATTTAAAAAATGATTTTTCAGCAATTAGAAACTGCTTTTGCAGACAGTTTCAAAGCACTTTCAGTTGTGGTTAATCCCAATATTTCACAAAGCTGAATTTTTTTTACTTACAAATTCACAATCATCAAAAATGTAGCATCAGAACTAGACATAAGCTGGATAAGAATGATCTGATATGAACAGTACAATGTAAATGTGAATAATAAATTACTCTCCTACACCCACAGTTGTCCAAACTTAAGAAAGCAAATGTATAAAATTAAAAATCAAAGACTCCTATATTAGAAATTTTAGGAATTAAAATTCCTATGCAATCAAAACATTAATAACCAAAAAAAACATAACTTGTGAAAAAAGATTTTAATAGAGCTATTTGGGGGTTAGATTCATATCTGTTATTTAATTATCATTACGAAAGTTAAACTGCTCTCCCAGGCTACTGACTAACTAATAATTAATCTATTTTAGAACATATAAAATTTGATTTTAAATCACCAATTGTAGCATTTTTCACAATTAGTATCCTATACGAATACAAAATGTATTAAATGCACAAGTGTGAAAATGTGTTACTATGAAAATAAGATCTTTGTGAATTTTGACATATGTAATTTGATATTAACTTTTTTCATGAAAATAATATATTCTCAATCCAGTGGTTTAGATATTTTCATCTTTGTGAAAAACAAAGGAAGTTAGAATTATCCTGGTAAGAAATCAGAGAACCTTGTAATCACCAAACGAATTGGTGGTTTTCAAAAACAAAACCATATAAACATTGTATGCAATAAAAAATAATTGTTGTTTGCAATATCTAACGTATCTTTAACCACAAGTCACTTGCACAGGGAAGAAAGAGCAACGTCCAGACCTGAGTTTTTTGCTGCCATTATTTCTTACAGAGATCCCTCAATTTGTTTTTTCAAAATAGTCTGAATATAACTTGGAAATACTGTTTCAGAGAGATTTAAACAAAGCACAAAAATATACTTCAACAAAAAGAATCAAAGCTATAATGTGATCCAGAGTATGCTTGACTTGCCAAAAGTCATATAACTAATAAACAGTGACCGAACGCAGATCATCCAATTCTAAGTCCTAAGTACCTTCAGAATTTTCCAGAGAGAGAGGGGGCCAACAATAGGTAGAGGGGGTTTGCAGAGTTCTATCACTGGCTCTGCTACTAACTTACCTAGACTTTTTCAAGTCATTAAACTTCTCTGTGCCTTGCTTTCCTATACTTCATGGGGATATTTTTAAGATAAATATAAGAAAACAGTTGAACTCTTTGGCAGAAAAGCACTATATGCACTTCAGTATGTTAATAATTTCTTGCTCCCACAGCCAAGTTTCAACTGATGCTAATATCTTTTCTCTAGTTTTAGTTTTAAGCTTAAAATAACACTGTGTGTGTGTGTGTGTGTTTGTGTGTGCGTGCGCACGCGTGCACCCGTGCTATCTTTCAACATGGCTGGCATTCTAACAAGATCCTTTTCTCCAGCATTCAAAATGCATGAAAAGTAGCACAACATTTTAATTTTTAGCATTACCAAAGCCTTGCCACCCAAAGCTGTGCAGAAAATTTTAGAAATTCACAACAAAATTTTCCACCACATTACTCTCAACTTCTAAAGAAATGCAATTCAAAACTCATATACTACTCAGCTAGCCCCCTGTGAAGTTTAACACTACCAGCAGAAGATTATAAAAATGTATACTGCTTTTCAAAATTATAAAAGAATAATTCCAATTACAAATTAAGAACTTAGCATACATTTTAAAAAGTGAAGATCACTAATATTCCTAAAATAATAGAAATAGGTGATGATCAATATTCTAGTAACAGTCATTTGCAATATGTCTTCTATTTTGTCAACAGATATAGAATCCAGCCACTTCATATGCTCAAGTCTAGAAACATTCTCCTCAATATTGAGAATAGAAAATTATCTAGGTAACCAAAGTTACTAGAAATTTAATTTTAAAGCAATATTTTAAGTTAATTACTTATACCATTATTTTCATTCTTTCAACAGCATATCTATCTTAACATTATTACTTAATGAAGACATGTAACTTCCTTTTTCCTTTACCAATATATTTACCCAATAACATTAGCACATAGTTACATATAATATTTAAGGAATGGCAATCCACTAAAAATGCCCAGGTTAAAAATAGAAATAGCCAGTTCAAATAAAACATTATGGCAAACGGTCAGTATATATCTACTGAATAAAAGGTTTACCAAAGGTGAAGACTGAGTAGTAACCTCGTAATGCACATGATTAAATCTTTATACACTGAGACTATGCTAATAGCAACGAAATTTTTAAAAAACATTTTAGGGTATAACCACCTTAGATAAATCTGATTAATATTTCGAATGAATGAATATGTGAATGAATTAATATTGCACTCAGAACAGCGTTTAACACCTTGAGTTGTTCACAACAATTTGAAATACACAGAGAAGATGACTTGAATACAAACAAACTAGTTGAAATTCAATGTGGTTCACAGTAAAGATGCAGTGGCTTTCTATCTGTAGAACAAAGACTCTCAACCAAAAACATATATACCACGAAAATATTCTCAAGTGCAATTATCCAGGCTTTAAAAAGAATATGTAATTTTTTCTTGATCCCCTCCACCTCCCTGCATTTTTTAATGTTTAGCATAAGTGAACAATAAACCAGAATAGAATATACATTCTTAAAAGAGTAATTTACTCATATTCTATTTAAGAGCAACATACAACCACTTATAAATATAGCATTTTTAAAAAGCACCCTTATATAAAGCAATGAGGGGAAAAAAATCCCTGCTGTACATATGAAGCACAGTTTAAGCCCAATACAACTGACCAATCAAAATTAGTGAATGCACTGCATCTCTCTGCAGTGGAACGAAGCGACAAGGTAGGCTGTCATTCTGCAAAAGCTGCCCAGAACAGACTTTCCTCTGAAAAGCAGTGCCGTTCCTTTTTAGAAAGACTGAATCTAAATGTTGTCTCTGGAGACAAGAAGCCTTCAGTATGTTAAATTACTTTCATTACGTATTTTCAGATTCTTATTGATTCCACAGTAGGAAGAGTGAGAGACTGCAGCAGGCTCTAAGCAGCACTACATGTTCCATACATTAGCAGTACTGCTGAAACAATGGCACAGTACAGACACATATTTTCATTAAGGTCTTTTTCGAAGAGATGTTTATGACCCTCTTCCCCCCGTCCTCTACTAACAAGTGAACAAAATGAATCCATCAAAACTGGAAACGCTTCAACTACATCAAGAATTTATCAAATCTTTAGTGGAGGTAAGATGTGTTCCTTATTATAGTATCCAGTTGCTTGTGAACCTGCATAGTGGGGTAAAATTACTTTGAAAAATTTCAGCCTAAATTTTAAGAGTTTATTTGCTTAATTCTACTATTGCTAAACATGTATTTTTAGATCTATTTCTTTTAAGACATGATATATTTTAAATGTAATATTTTGGGATGTAACGTTAAATACAAAGAATATTCTTTGTTGATTCACTATGAAGACATCAGCTTTTAAGTCACTTCAGACATACTAAATATTCTTAATGTCATCAGTACAGTTTTTCTCAAGTGTTCAAATAATGCTTGTATTTCTTAAAAGAACCAGGTTTATAATTTAGCTATTATTTATTACTCAATTTCAGGTTAAGTTTATTACTGGGCATGTTCACTGAAAATTATTTAATTTGCAGTTACATTTTGCATTACCTTTTACATTTTAACTACATGAATATCTATGAAAATTTATATCTTATCATGGAATCTGTTTTAATCAGTTAAAATTCAAACCATGTGCTTGCTAATAAGCAAGCTACAGTATTTTACAGAAGGAAATATTGTTAAATTTATCATAAAGAGGGAATGACAGTATGTTTAGTGTATGCTAATTGCTCATAATCTCTGAAAATACAGGTTAGCTCCTAAAATGAGAGCAGAAATTAGTTTTATAAATGCAGCTTTTCTTTCATGATTATATTTGTAATGTTAACTCTGGTATTAAATAACATAATATTTACAATTTTTGCTCAGAAAAGAGAATATTTTATTTAAAGAAACCCTTAAATTTATACATAAGCTCTGGCTTTAATAATGCAGTTTGCTTACTGTGCATGGTGTTAAAATAAACAAAACCAAAGTAACTTTCAATTTATTGGAAATTATTAGGAACCCTATTTCTTAACCATTTTTTTTTTTCTTTTTCACAAGGGACCACAGCAACTAATTCAGTATTTACAACTGAAAATATGAAGAATGCATCTGACTGAGCATTTCCCTAGCTGTCTGAACCACAAACTGCAGGATATTTTTGTAACACATGATTTTAAGACATTAAGGAGTTAAAACCAGAGAATATAGGTCTAAATTACTGCTGGGATATAACACATCGACAGTAATCATCCTAAGAAGATGCTATATGAAATAGCCACAAAAAAAGAAAAACAATATAACTGTAAAAGCCTGAAAACAAAATGGTGAGCATTTTTAAAGGAGGAGTTTATACTTTAACATCCCAGAATCGCGGAGCCACTGATTCTTGAAGAAACAATGAAACAAGGATTGCCAAAAGGAGAATGTTATACATTACCAGCAAGCTAAACGGAGCTTTAGCAAGTATTTTCTGCACTAAATATTCAGATATTCGTATCAATTGATATTATTAAAGGATTTTTCCATCTGAGTTTTATGACCAATTATGTATCCTGTTCTAATGAGAACAAACCAGATTAAATACCAGATGGCTTTTATCAAAAGAACGTGGACCGGATTTATAATATAAAGCAAGTTATGTGATCAAGAAATCATTTCAAACTAATGAGGACTGCTATAGAAACAGACAGATTTGTAACAAAAGGATGTCTAAATATATTTTGGAAGCTAGAAACCTTATGTTTCCTCTTTTGTTATCATTATGTTCTGGAAAATAAAGAGACACCATCATACAATCCCTCAAAGGGAAATATAATTCTTATCATTTGAGGAAGTTTCTGTTGGTTGTGACTTTTTAAGACAAAACAAACACAAATATTTCATACTGGTCTTTAGAAATCCATCAGCCAACTAAATCTTACAATTCATGCAGTTGAAGTATTGGAGAGAAACTGAAGGAATTCCTACAAGACATGAAATAAAACACAGCTACTTCACTGTTGTCAGGTAAAAATTCATGTCCAAATCTGTCAATGACATCATGTATCAATTTGTGAAAAACTATAGCGAGCCAAAAGGCTCATAAGGAAACAGCAAACAGGTAGGTCAGAAGATGCATGCACCCCACCACACTGTTTAACATTTACAAAAGAAAACAAGCTTGCTCTAGAGGAGATGCATTTTTCTTAATTATCGTCTAACTTGACATTTCTGCTTTATTTAATTATAAATCTAACTGATGTGAAAAAGACCTGATGTTTAATCTGTCAGTTCAGAAAATCTGGCACACTTAAAATTTTCCAATTTATAGGATTTCAATGTTAGCGAAGATCTTCACTTACTCGAATATATGCCTGTAGTAATACTTTATGCCAAGTTTGAAAGAAATTAATAATGTTATCATTTGTTTCTGAAATATTACTCTTAGAATAATATGCATAAATAAAATTATATTCTAAAACTTGTCAAAGGTTACATCATGTGAAAGGTTAATATGAACTTTGAAAATTACTAGCTTTTACAATTTATGTTTGATTACTACTTTGCAGTCAAAATGCTGTACTTGAAATGTGAAATATAGTTGGTTGTATGATTTTATATTTTAACTGAGTATACTGATTACTGACATTTTAGCCCAGAAAATCAGACATTATTTTTATAAATTACTCTAAACCTCTCTATATTAAAATACAGATTTGCATGAATTAGCAAGAGTTTGGTTTTTTTTTAATTTTCCTCAAAATTATATACAGTGGGTGATTTATACAAAAGGTTTCACAAGGAATATATAACTTTAAAATATTCCTCAGAAAATAGGCTTCAGATACTCCTTTTCCCTAAAATTACATTTTTTACTAAAAATTATTTAAACAAATAAAATCAACTGATATATTATTTTAAACCACTTCAAAAATGGCTATTTAATATGATACTAAATTTCAATTTTCTCCTTCCACAAGATAAGAGAGGGTGTGGTCACAAAATAAATCATTCATAGGAGTGATCAGTGCTCTTTTACCAAACTTTGTTACTTTAACATGATGTCCTTTTTCTTCCAGTTTTTATAACATAAGTTTGCTCATTATAAAGTTCACTGAGCATTTTCACTGCAAAATATGAAATATTTATCATTTCTCTACTTCTGTGGGAAATAACTCCAAATATCCCCAAGCACACTGCTGACTTCTAAATACAAATTTCACCAAGAACATGTACAAAATGGTTTAAAACAAACTAACGCTCTGTGCTATTTATCATTTTAAATGAACACTTGTCCTGTTCATTTGAAATCTCAGGGGAATAATTACACCTACACTAATTATGCTACAACAAATTAAAATAGCATTTATTTCCCACCTATTCACAACATTTTAAAACGAAATCTTAAAATAAAAATTAGTTTTGCATACTTGGTAGTTTTATTATACAAAAAATATACTGAATGTCAATAAGCTTGAAAACAGATAAGGAAAACCTTTTTAGCCTATCAAATAATTTTGAACTATATAGGAGTAATGCCTATATAGTTATTTCTTCAACAGGAGAGCCTAATTTCCTTTTACATCAAAACAATGTAAGCTTGACGTTTCCTAATTCTACATTTTCCATTAATAGTTTACAAACTTAAAAATTAACGAAGTACACAATAAAAAGATTTTTTTACAAAGAACACATGTTTTATACATCATTTAAATTGCCAAATATCAAATAGTTTATTCTATTTCACTTTCTAGGGAAAAAGCCAACTGCTCCAAAAGAATGTGTTTTTCTCTCATTCTGGAAATCAACATGCAGTCTGAATCTAACATTACAGTGCAAGATGACATTGATGACATCAACACCAATATGTACCAACCACTATCATATCCATTAAGCTTTCAAGTGTCTCTCACCGGATTTCTTATGTTAGAAATTGTGTTGGGACTTGGCAGCAACCTCACCGTGTTGGTACTTTACTGCATGAAATCCAACTTAATCAACTCTGTCAGTAACATTATTACAATGAATCTTCACGTACTTGATGTAATAATTTGTGTGGGATGTATTCCTCTAACTATAGTTATCCTTCTGCTTTCACTGGAGAGTAACACTGCTCTCATCTGCTGTTTCCATGAGGCCTGTGTATCTTTTGCAAGTGTCTCAACAGCAATCAACGTCTTTGCTATCACTTTGGACAGATATGACATCTCTGTAAAACCTGCAAACCGAATTCTGACAATGGGCAGAGCTGTAATGCTAATGATATCCATTTGGATTTTTTCATTTTTCTCTTTCCTGATTCCCTTTATTGAGGTAAATTTTTTCAGTCTTCAAAGTGGAAATACATGGGAGAACAAGACACTTTTGTGTGTCAGTACAAATGAATACTACACTGAACTGGGAATGTATTATCATCTGCTAGTACAGATCCCAATATTCTTTTTCACTGTCATAGTAATGTTAATCACATACACCAAAATACTTCAGGCTCTTAATATTCGAATAGGCACAAGATTTTCAACAGGCCAGAAGAAGAAAGCAAGAAAGAAAAAGACAATTTCTCTAACCACGCAACATGAGACTACAGACATGTCACAAAGCAGTGGTGGGAGAAATGTAGTCTTTGGTGTAAGAACTTCAGTCTCTGTAATAATTGCCCTCCGGCGAGCTGTGAAACGACACCGTGAACGACGAGAAAGGCAAAAAAGAGTCTTCAGAATGTCTTTATTGATTATTTCTACATTTCTTCTCTGCTGGACACCAATTTCTGTTTTAAATACCACCATTTTATGTTTAGGCCCAAGTGACCTTTTAGTAAAATTAAGGTTGTGTTTTCTAGTCATGGCTTATGGAACAACTATATTCCACCCTCTATTATATGCATTCACTAGACAAAAATTTCAAAAGGTCTTGAAAAGTAAAATGAAAAAGCGAGTTGTTTCCATAGTGGAAGCTGACCCCATGCCTAATAATGCCGTAATACACAACTCTTGGATAGATCCTAAGAGAAATAAAAAAATTACCTTTGAAGATAGTGAAATAAGAGAAAAATGTTTAGTACCTCAGGTTGTCACAGACTAGGAGAATGTCTAAGTTTCACCAAACTCACATTCAGAAGTTTTAAATTTAAACTGTAAAAAATAAAATTACTGCCAAATATAAGAAAAAACATTTTAAGTATTGGTTATGTTGTAAATTTTCAATGTAAATGTCAAGATTAGATTAGGTCATATATATTCTCTTTCTTCATTACTTAATGTATTTGTTGCATGGCAGTTTGTTAAAGTAACATCATATGTATATTTTGTCAATATTATGTCCATCAGAAGATACTCATGTAAGTCATGTTTTCTAAAGAATAAATACATAGCCTTAAAACAGTGTAAAACTTTAAAATGTAACTGACACAGGAATCCTTGCTGTTTTTTTTTATAAAGTGTATTGTTTCTAAGCCACAAACTATAGATAGATATATTTATATGATGACAACCGGAATAGCATTTTGACATAAGAACTAAAATTATGGGCTACAAACAATCAAAATAATTCAGGATTTTCTGTACAATTATGTCATGTTTTCTGGCATAGTCTACTTGCTATAATGTTTAATGCATCAAAAATAATGAACTATGTATGAAACTTTATCCTTTTTTGAATGTAGAAAATTGTAGGATTAACCAGGATTTTAAAATTCAAGAACCAAAAAAACAAACAACTCTGTATATGCACACCAAGATAGGAAACCTTTGAAATTCAAGTTTGTTATGAAAAAGAGATTGATTTTCTACTATCAAGGGCACTATGCCTATAATATACAAATGAACCGACAATAAAAGGAAGGAAGAAAACTAAAGCACCAGCCTCTTTCTTCCTTCCTCACTTTGCTTGAGTCTAAGCCTAATGCTCTGGATTAATATTGTATAGTGGTACAAACCAGTGCATTAAAATAAACTGACTTGCTAACTTTTTTCAAACTGGCTTTTTTGTATAATAGAAGTTAACCATTAAAATCTGAATACAAGAAAGAAAAAAGACCTCATATCATTGTAGAAAAGCTTAACAAAGCCAACTACTGCTATGTATTTTAGAGACGTAGCAACTTTAGAAAAACTGAATTTATACAATGTTTCTACACTACCATTGCTCTCAAATGTTTCAAAATACAGTAGTTCTATTTCCACCCTGAAAATCATTAAAGCGGCAATAAATCTTATCAATTATTTTTACTCTACATCACTTAACTTTAAGCATTTTGTCTCCAATCCTCAATTCATGTTTAAAAACTATGAATTTAGTAATCCTAACTATAGATATCAGCTTTGGGAATCTCATATTAATCAAATATTTTCCAATTGTTATGATCTAATAATCTATCAAGGAGTGCTAATTATCACTGTATCAGAACAATAGCAATAAGTTAAAGTAGGCAAATACTACCCTATAACTGGGTTAACTGGACAATTTTTATTCTTTTTTTTTTTAACACCATATTCACTAAATCAAGTAGCAACTCATTTTTAAATAAAAAACTTTTTATGTCAAACAATTCAATAATATAACACTTTTATGAAAATAAATGAGATTCATCCAATCTAGTTTACTGAATACCCTAATCCTTGGGGAAATGAGCACCATGCAATAGCTTGAATTCACTGAGTTTACATGGCAAATTTAATAGTGGTTTATTTCTGACAACAATATTAACATAATTTCAAATCTTGGCAAAGGCACCGTTTCCTTCTGACTTACTTTCCACTCCTTTATGGAATTAAAGAAACGCTTCCCTTTGACAAAATGTACCATAAGCATTTTTTGAAACCCTGAAGAGAAATTAAGACTTCATAGATAAAGATATTAAAAAACTTTTCATTCAATAAATATATTTGGCACAAAATATCTCCTAACATATTAAAAATTATTTTAAACTAATTTTATACTTGGACTTCTGAGCATAAATTAAAATTTTAATATTTAGTTTTATAAGCTAATAAAAATTAGACTATTTTTAGAGTTTTCATATTAAGAGAAAACCCTTTGTGTTTTAAATATTTTTAATCTTCAAGTCTATAAAGCATGCCAAAGAACTCAGTTAAAAAACCTTTTTCTAATATATTTACCTAAACTGCTTTCATGCTCTCTTGTTCTCTGTAATAAGAAATCTAACAAAATAAGAACTAAATGGCAAATATTATAATATTGCCCTATAAACTGTTATTATTTCTACAGTTGAAATGGGAACAATTAACAAACACTTTTGCTTATCTGTAATGATCTCTCATATAAAATGTACCAACTGATTTATAATAAAGAAAATTCATTCTTACCAGAGAACTTCTAATAGCTTTTTAATAAGTTAAATAGTACGTAATATGTAAAGAAAAATAATGCTTACATTAAAAGTTTAGCTTTTAAAAACAAGTCACAAACGTTTGCAATTACTGACCTCAGCTTAAATGAGAGAATGAAAAGCTTAGACCAGTTTTTTAAATTAAATGTTTGTTCTACAAAAAGGTGAAATTTTTTTTCCTCATGATGACCTTCACCATAACATGTAAATTTTTTCACTTTATTTCAAATAATTTTACAAAAATAGGATTAATGCTAATTTTTCATGTTAGAATGAAAATTTTAAATGCAAAGGTAAGCTCAATATGAAATCCTTCTTAAAATTATATGTTTCTACCCATATGCCACAAATCACAGACACAGATATCAATTTCTATATAGTTAACTGGGTTAATCCTTCAAAACTATAGAAATAAGAACTATTATTTTAAAAACTAATCAAAGATGAACTCAAGTTATGGAACTGTTATTTTATCTTTTGTTTTGTTTGCTAATTTAAGGAAGTTATTATTCTACCAACTTGTACCCAACAGATGTTCAACCTATTACAAAAATTAATTTACCATTATGCTTTTAAAAAATGCTCTTCATAATGATTCTGTATTTCTCAGCCATAGTAAGTCAATTTTTAGGTATGTGTCTATTTTTTAATCCCCCAAATAAAATTACAGCAAAATCTCAGTTCTCTGGGCATTAAATATCAAACTCCTCAATTAACTGAGATTACATTTAAAGGTGAAAATCTAAAAGTATAAGAAAACAGGTGCTTAGTAGGTCTTTATTCAACATGGTAATTTCAAGACTATGACTGTACATTTAAGTAAGCTTTGGAATTCAATTAACATTTGAATTCTTACAATGTAGAAAGCATTATGGCAGATAACTCACATGGCAGATATTCACATGGAATAGAGTCATTACCCTCAGAGCTTAAAATCTGCAATCAAGGTATTAAAAGGTATGGCAATCTCTAGAAAAAAAGGCAGAATGTGGTAAGTGCTATAAAAAAAAAGTAAAAAGTTCTTAACAGACTTAAGAAGAAAGTAATTATGTTGGATTTAAGAACAATATAAACAAAAGCATTGCTGAGGAAGTTACTGAAGCATATTCTGCAAAGTAAATTGTTCTCTTTAGAAGAAAAGTATTACAGTAGTGAGAAGTTCATCTGATAAGTAAAAATTGGGGCCAAAATACAGAAGGCCTTAAATGACAGCAGAGAAATCTGAGCAGGGGAATAATACAATGAGAAATGAGCTACAAAAAAAAATAAATAAAACAGCAGTATGTAGAAAGAGTTGATTGGGTAAGACACAGAAGATGGGAAGCTGAGAAAACAAACTGTTGATTGGGTAAGACACAGAAATGGGAAGCTGTTGCCATCACCTTGATAGGTAATAAAAGGCTTGGCAAAAAGTGCTGGCAGTAGCTCTGCAAAGCAGTTTATAGACGTGACAGGCAATGTGAAGGCAGAATCAACAGGGTAAGGCAACTGACTAGAAAGACAACTGGTGTATGAGGTTGAAGAATTAAAAAGGAAGACCATAAGAAACTAGATTATCCTCAATGATCTAAGAACTTTTTAATTATGCTTTGTATAAAGTACATGGCTACCAACGGCAAAAAGAATTTCTGGCAAAGCAGAAAATTCAATTAAGTAAAATAAATAACATGATTCAAGAATGTTCTAGTTGTTAAAAACTATTCTAGAGGAAAATTTCAAACTAATACTTTAAATTATGTACTTTATATTTTGCATATTGGTTTATTCAGTTTTTCCAATGAATACATATTTTCTTCTTCAGTACTTTTTTTACTTATAAAAAATTATAAACACTTAATGGAAAAATGCCAAGGTATAGAAAGTAAAAAACATAAATATCATCCTTTGCTTTTTTTCCCTAATAATTCATTATGAATATCCATCCAACTCATTATATATATATCTCCTTCATTCTTTGTTAATGGCTGCATAAAAAGTTTTTAAAAATTAAAAAACATAGCAATATTTCTAAAAAATAATATTGATAAAATATCAAATACTTAAACCTTTTTCTATTATAAATAGCTTCAAGGTACACTTAAAGATCATTGAAAAAGGTAAGAAAGGTAACTTGGCAAACTTTGAAGCAGGTTATTTTTCTAAATGGAGGGAAGAAGCAAGGGAAAACCCAAAAATAATATATTTCTTTTCTTTCTTTCCATTAAATAATATGAGAGATAAAATAACTAAAGGAAACTTTTGGAACCTGTTTTCTTCACATCTCAGAGGTGGACACTTGTACTTCACATCTCAGAAGTGGACACTTGTACGTACTCCTTCTGAATGTAAGCCTCCTATGGGACTGCAGTGAACTCAAAGCTAAACATGAGATGACTAGTAATAAATGGTAGGGAAAAAAGGATTTTAGATAATATTATAAAAGAGAAAAATAAGGAGATAATTAAACCTAGGTAAGGCAGGAAAAAAATCTAAAATACTCAGAGATGCTCAGCTCTTAGAGCAATACCAAGAGAACACAGAATTGTAGGGTTAGGGCTCACAGAAGGAAAGTAATTTGAAGACTTTTTCTAAAAAGCATTCAAAACAATGAAAAGAATTTTTCTAAAAAGAAACTCCAGTTGATAGACTGGACAGATTAATAATATATATACTGCAACATAAGACGTAGAATAAATATTAGAATATTACAATAACTCACAAAAGTTTGGAACAGAGTGATATACAGATATAGAAATACATGGGAAATTGTGCTCAATACTAATATGAAAGCTATTATCCTTTAAAAGAATATTCATTTTTGCAGGAGAAAGAGATGAGCAAACTTAAACACAATAATATTTCTCCCATTGCTCATGATAAAATAACATGCAAAAATAATCCTAAGTATCTCTACCCTTCTATTCACACAATTTTTACAGACCTCTATAAACTGTATCCACGGCTTTCAAGCATGACAGCTTTCTTTTTCTCTTTTTTTTTCCCACTGGCTTCTATATATTAGATGGGTTTCTTTTTTTTATTTATTTATTTTTTTAATTTTTTGTTTATTGCAGTAACATTGGTTTATAACATTGTATAAATTTCAGGTGTACATCATTATACTTCTATTTCTGCATAGATTACATCATGTTCACCACTCAAATGCCAATTACAACCCATCACCACACACATGTGCCGAATTATCCCTTTCGCCCTCCTCCCTCTCTTCCCCTCTGGTAACCACCAACATGACAGCTTTCTACTTCCACCAGCAAGTGGTAAAAAGTGCTGTCATTCCTGTCACTGCCACCAATATCAACTCTCTACCACTATCACACCCTGAAACATCAAGCAAGATAAAGGAAGAGAGCTGAGTCTATCTGGAAATGAGGTCATTTTCCTCACCCTGCTACCATGAAAGCAATATGTCATAGATTTCTGAGAGACATCAAGCAAGGCAGCCTACCAAAGCACATCGAAAAAATTTTTCAGATTGAAAAGAAAAAGAAGCAAGACTAGATAATAAGGTTATGGGAAATCGCTTTCTACTCAGACAGCTATGGATATACAATATTAATAATAGATGCAAAATGAAAAAATTTTAATTTAACATAAAAATTTTTAACTGTTAATGCTAACAAACGAGAGTTCTGGCCATACTAGATGTAGACAGTACAAGTGAGAAATACATGGGACTCATATATACATATCACGTATGTATATATATATATATATGTATGTGTATTGTAATACACATACATATATCATATGTGTATATCAGCCATTAATATTACACATAATCATCCCATGTCATATACTGTATATTGGGTACACTGTATATTGACTGGATAGAGAAGAAATACATTTCACTTTAATACTGTTAATGCCTTAGGCTGAAATGTAAAAACTCAAATTTACAGTCTACACTTTAACAGTTTTCTTCCCATTTCTTAAAAAACTGTAGTCTTTCTTTTGCTACTGAATTTTTTCCGACTACCACTTCTTACAAGCAACAAGATGCTAGCAACCTGTAGCTACCGAAATTTATAAAACTGTCTTTAATCCACACAATTCAATAATAGTCTGTAATACTAATATAAACTTTGATGATGCTCCAAAAAAGTACCTGATACATACTAACTGATCAGTAAATATTACTGAAATTGAAAATGAACCGTTTTTAAACTTCTGACTCTACTGTATCTTGTTTAGGAGAGTGTTTCTCAAAATGTACCCCACCTAAATCAGAATCCTCTATGATGCTTGAAATGCCAATTTGTGGGCCCCGCCTTAGACTTAACAAATCAAAATCTCTGTGGTTGCGGCTCTGAATAACATGTTTTAACAAATACTCTCAGGTGATTTGTGTGCTAAAGCTTAAGAATCACTACTTTATATACTGGAAGACAGGCTATGTATCAAAGCCACAAACATTTAAGCAATCAATGAAAAGACACAAAAGTCTACACCTCTGAACTCAATTCAGGCCATAGTGCCTTCTTAAAGAGAAAATTTTTAACCTTCATTTTAACTAATAAAATTTTAGTTGGACTATATATACTACAATCCAGCAGGACATTTGATTCCTAAGGACTAAAATTTTATTTATTTATTTTTTAATTTTATTTTTTATTTATTTTTTTTTCCACTCAGGAACATAGCATTTATTTTCCCAATTTCTAAAATAATATAAAAATATTATTTTAATAATTTCCACATTTCATAGATTTAATTTTTTAATTTTTTGTTTATTGCAGTAACATTGGTTTATAACATTGTATAAATTTCAGGTGTACATCATTATACTTCTATTTCTGCATAGATTACATCATGTTCACCACCCAAATACTAATTACAACCCATCACCACACAAATATGCCGAATTATCCCTTTTGCCCTCCTCCCTCCCCCCTTCCCCTCTGGTAACCACCAATCCAATCTCTGTCTCTACGTGTTTGTTTATTGTTGGTGTTATCTACTACTTAATGAGGGAGATCATACGGTATTTGACCTTCTCCCTCTGACTTATTTCCCTTTGCATAATACCCTCAATGTCCATCCACGTTGTTACAAATGGTTGGATTTCATCGTTTCTTATGGCTGAGTAGTATTCCATTGTGTATATATACCACAGCTTCTTTATCCATTCGTCCCTTGATGGGCACTTAGGTTGCTTCCAAGTCTTGGCTATTGTGAATAACGCTGCAATGAACACAGGGGTGCATGTATCTTTACGCATTGGTGTTTTCAAGTTCTTTGGATAAATACCCAGCAGTGGAATAGCTGGATCATATGGTAGTTCTATCCTTGATTTTTGGAGGAATCTCCATACTGTTTTCCATAGTGGCTGTACCAGTTTGCACTCCCACCAGCAGTGTATGAGAGTTCCCTTCTCTCCACATCCTCTCCAACATATGTTGTTTCCTGTCTTGTTAATTAAAGCCATTCTGACGGGCGTGAGGTGATATCTCATTGTAGTTTTGATTTGCATTTCCCTGATAGTTAGTGATTTTGAACATGTTTTCATGTGTCTGTTGGCCATCTGATATCTTCTTTGGAGAAATGTCTGTTCAGGTCTTTTGCCCATTTTTTAATTGGGTTGTTAGCTTTTTTGTTGTTGAGATGCATCAGTTCTTTGTATATTTTGGAGATTAAGCCCTTATCAGATGTATGGTTTGCAAATGTCTTCTCCCAATTGTTAGGTTGTCTTTTCGTTTTGTTGATGGTTTCCTTTGCTGTGCAGAAGCTTTTTAGTTGACGTAGTTATTTTTTTAAAAGAAGTCATGTGGGCAAAAGTCTCTTTTAAAAATTATACACACTTAGAAGATAAAATAGTACCAAACATGAAACATGATACCATAAAGTGTTATTTACTTTTACTTCACTCAACCAAAATACTCAGTTAATTATAAAATTACACAAGTACTCTTTGTCATGTTATCTTATTCTGACCAGAAAGTAAGTACTACGCTTGCACATTTTTGCTCATTTCAATACAAAACTTTTATTAAATCATAATACTGTACATAGAGGATAAGAATTAGTTCTAAAATAAATTTGAAGTGAAAACACTAAAAAACTATATTTTCTGTATCTTTGCAGTGAAAACACTAAAAAACTACATTTTGTGTATCTTTTGAATAGATATCACTCAAGTTAGGTGGATGATTTGAGTCAAACATTTTTCCTCTGTCACTGTAATTTCCTTTGTTTGTGCCATCAACACAATTCAGGAAATATTCAGCTATTCTTTGATACTTTATGACAATTTTAATTTCCCATTCTGTTTCATAACAGTACAAGTAACACTCAGTAAGTACTTCAAATCATACTGTGGAAACACTACTCTGGGAATATGTCTTATTAACGCTTTCACTAAGAATTGTTTCCAACAACACTAATGCTATCTTCTGTTATAAGATCCTTAAAAGAGCATGTAACCCAAAACTAAAAGAAAAACTATTCTCAGAGTTAGGAAGAAAGTAGGGAAGCAAAATTGGTAAACGTTATATATAATTTACTTATATTCCGTGTCAAAATTGACTATAGTGGAGCCATTGTAAATTAGAGTTGGAGCTGCCTTTCCAGAGAAACTGCTTTGCCATCTTGAACCTTGAACTGGGCCAAACTTGGGACTGCGCCAAAATGGCAACTGTTTGACAAGCAATTGTTTGACAAGTCAGCAGGACAATGGACATCCTGATCATAAAGACTGAGGATTATGGACTTTCTGAAGATAGAATCAGTAGTCAATCAATGTTTAGTTAAGACCAGTTCTCTGCCTCCAACTCCAATTAAAATTCTTTGTAATACAACCTTCCTTCTTTGCCTTAAAGGCCCCTTTTACTCCCTAGCAGAACACTATTTGGATTTCTATCTGCATCTGTGCTCCCCAAATTGCAATTCTTTGGTCTCAAATGCTTTGCCTCTTAAACTGGTCTCTGTTTTTGTAGGTTAACATATCTGGTGTCAGAAGTGGGATCTGAAGCGCTCTCACATTTCAGGACTGGCATCCCCTGGAAATGGATTCAGTACCAATAACAAGTCCCCTTATGTGCTCACCACTTCCATGGACTGCCAGCTCCTCCAATCATTAGTCCTCTCAGGTTCTGATCTCCATCCCTTTGCTTGGGGTCATTGCCTTTCTCTAAGATTCTGGGACAACAGCCTAATCTGGGGCCAATCAACCAAGAGACAATTGTTTCCAAGCCAGCTCACAGCTACTGCCATCTGGAAGAGTTTCCCTGTCTGGGCCACCTTAGGCAGCTTGCAGCTATTGGCTCTAGAAGGCTTTCTCTCTTTGAATTGGCTCACAGCAGCTCACAGCTACTGCTATCTGTAAGGGTTTATTCCCTATCTGGTGAGTACTCAAATTCTGTTTGTGTTGCTTATTCAAACAGCTGTAGCCAGTGGGTCAGCAGCACAGGTAACAACCTGGGGCTTGCAGCCGGTGTCTCTTTGTCTCCTTCACTCTTTGGCCGTGATTTAACATGAATTTCATCTTCTAAAAGTCCTTGAGAAGTTCCTCACTTGGGAACTTCAGCTGGGTTTATATTTAAGAACTATGGTCCTTACTCTTGTAAATTTTTATCCCTGTGAACCAATAAAACAAAATATGATTTAAAATTACAGTGGTCACTTTGGGGCTCCTTTGAGCTTCCAAAACCTATCTTTCCATGCACTAGATTTGAGAACTGCAAACCAGACAAACTGAATGCAATCTTTAATTTCTAAAGAATCAAGCGTGCCACGTTCCAGCACATCTGCTTAAAAACTATGGTTCTGGAAGCTGTAAATATTTACAAAGACCTGCAAAATCTTACTAAGCTTGTTTTGTGTCCTGAGAGCTTGGCTTAGTAACCATCAGTTTGAGGGACCAAAATATGGTCAAACAGAAATGTGGACTGAACCCCATTTGCGACCAGATATCACTAGGCAGAAATAAGGGTTGACCTTCATTTGTGGCTAGGGCTCTACCAAACTGCTGTGAGCCCTCAGTGGAATTACACTGACCATTAGAAGGAATGTTCCAATTAGAAAAAAATCATTTAAAAGGTGCACTTAAAAGCAAAAGGCTTCAAAATTCCAAAATACCTTATCGAAAGTTCTGTTGCAAAAAGCTAAAAATTAAGACGTAAGAGGTACCTAAATGAAAAGACTATACAAAAGTCTGTTATGTTAATGGCTTTACAGACACCCCCATATCTACCTTTGAAGGAGGGCCCTGTATGGGCCCCTCCCAGAGTTAATGAGACTCTGAGAGATTTTCTGGCAAACTGCTACATTATTCCCTTCAACAGTCAAGGGGAAACTAAAATTAAAAATTAATTGAATTGTTTAATACTGCCAGAAATAACTAAACTGTTTTTCCCAGCTGAAACCTGATAAGATATTTGAAAGGATTTAGTAACTTATCATCAGAAATGTGGACAAATTGGAAGCTGATATTCAAAGCCTGGTAGGGATTTATTTTAGGCTTTCCCACTAAGCTAAAATAAAACTATGTACCCAGAGAGAAAGAAACAAATTAAGGATAATGTAATTGGATGGGTATGTCAGTCCTCGATAAGCAACTAACCTCCCCTGTTTATCTCAAAAAGCTTGTAACTTCTCCAGCAACCGTTATCTAGACCATCCCTGATTCCTAAGACTGAAGGAACAAAAGGGGAAAGAAGCTTTTGGAGATGCAGACTGCTATGGAAGTATCCTTGCCCAAAAAAATCTATGGAAAATTTTAAAACACAAGCTATAAGATGTCTATTTGCATCTGTCTATGTGTTTATGTGTGTGTCTATGTATGTTTGTTATAAATATGTGATATTTTTCTACCTCCAAATGGTATTATCAACACTAGTTCATAAGAGAGCTCTATTTAATTGGCTTAAAAACAAACAAGTGCTATAGATATTGAGTATACTCTCAAAAATAGAACAGAAACTAATCCAAATGAATTTCAGGATCACATGATCTAGGAGAATATTCAATATTAAAGCTAATTTAAGTTTGTTGTCTTTAGAGTTATCAGCATTAAAAATAAAACTTTCACTACACCTATGTTTACAAAATCAAACAAACTCATTTTGTTACAAAAGTTGGCAGCAAAAAACTGATGGTGCCATGAGACAACTTCTAATGTCTCATGAAGTTTCTGTAGGTAATCTAAACATAATTATTGGGAACAAGTAAACTAAATAGATGTAACTAAGATAAAAAGTTTTTAGGTAAATTTTTTAATAATTGTGTGTTATTGTATATGTACTCAAAAATAACTTCAAAATCTTTTGGTAACTTAAAACTTATAGTTTTGCTAAATTAAGTTAAATGATAGAAATTTATTGAGTATCTAGATCATTTCCAATAACATAAAATATTAGACATTAATTACTAATCATAGGTTTATCTACCTACAGTTTCTTATTACAGAAAAACTAAGAGATGCTTGGGTCTATTAGTAAACATGTCTTGTACCACATTAAAAAATTTATGCTATGAAAAAATGTATGTTTTCAGTAAAAGAAGGTATAAAAAAATGGAGATATTTTTGTTAAGAAACTAAATTTGTCCTAAAATAAAACTGGTGATGGGAAAGAAGAAAGGACATATTCTGAACGTGAAAAAGAAAGTTATAGAAGGTTTCTGGAAGAGGAACACCGAAAAAAGAGTTTTGTGCACGGTCAAGCTAGCTAAGATTGAAATGAATTTAACTAAGTAAATGAGTTTTAATATCAAAAGTAAGCTGGTGCACAATTAGAACTTGATTTTCTCTCTCTTAAAAAGACATTTTTCTTGGATTGATGGTCTGCTCTCAATAAGAGAATGTAAAAGCTTTTTTATTTTACAGTGGTCTGCCTGGAAAATAGGGATTCTATGTTTTGTTGAAATAATTTCCTAAGGTCAAAAAGCTGAGGCCTCTCTATTAAGAGAGCCAAGGGTTTTTTTTACCCAACTGTTTAACTCTCTGTATTTGTCTGAAAGTCACAGTGACCTATGATCCTCATGATCCTATTTGACCAAGTGTTTTAAAACCTTCTGATATTTTTGACAAACTTCCCAAAATTCAAATCCTAAATAAAGCCTTTTTTTTCTTTTTTGGACCTGAAAGTAACTTTGAGAATTTCCAGAGGGCCCCTAGGACTTCTCAAAGAATTTGTTCTCTCTTCCTATAAAAAGGGAGATATTAACCTAATTAGGCATACTTGGTATGTTAAATTGCATGAGAAACATTGTCAAATACATGGTAAACCTTCTTACATTGTATTGAGTGCATAAATGTTATTAATATAAGCCTGCTGGGATTCAGATTGTAATTGTATTGAATCTATGTGTTGAATCTCTAGGGAGAATGGGCATAATAATAAACAATATTAAGTCTTCCAATTCACAGACAAGGTTTATTTATTTAATTAGGTCTTCTTTAATCATTTTCAACAACATTTTCTAGTTTTCAGAGTACAGGTCTTGCGTATCTTTTGTCAAATTCAACCTTAAGTATTTCATATTTTTGATGCTATTATAAGTGGTATTTTTGAGTTTCAATTTCCAATTGCTTAATAGTAGAGTATATGTAAATAAACCTAATTTTTGTATATTGATCTTGTATCCTGAAATCTTGCTCTGCTCCTTTATTAGTTCTAGTAACTTTTTTCATAAACTCAAAACAAGCTACCACTACACACCTATTAGAATGGCTAAAATTAAGAAGACTGACTATAACAAGTATTAGCAAGGATATGGAGGAAGTGGAATTTTCATACACTATTGGTAGGAATGCAAAATGTTACAACTACTTTGAAAAACACCTTGGCAATGTCTTCAAAAGTTAAATATACATCTACTATATGTCTAGCCATTACACTCCTACATATTTATCTAAGAGAAATGATATCATATGTCTATACAAAGACTTGTACATGAATGTTCATAGCAGCTTGATTTGTAATAGCCAAAAAGTAGGAACATTCAAATATTCGTAACAGGTGAATGAATAAAGCGACCGTGGGATATCCATACAATGGAATACTACTCAGAAATAAAAAGGAATGAGCTATTGATAACACATAACAACATGGATGAATCTCAAAATGATTAAGCTGACTGAAAGAAGCCAAACAAAAACACACATAAACTGTACGATTCCATTTATATAAAATTCTTTAAAGTGCCAACTAATCCAGAGTGACAGAAAGCAGATTAGTAAATACCTGAAGACGGATTAAAAAGGTGCACGAGGAAACTTTTGGAGGTGATAGTTATGTTCACTATCTTGACACTGGTGATGGTTTCATGTCAAAACTTACCAAATTATACATTTTCAATATGTGCAGTATATTATATGTCACTTAAACCTCAATTTTTAAAAAAGGTACCAGTATTAGACATTTGTCACTAGCTACCAGAATATACTTTTTAAATTGATATATAATTCACATACCATAAAATCAACCTTTTAAAAAAAAAGTGCATAATTCAGTGGCTTTTTTCATATATTGACAAGGTTGTGCAACAATTACCACTATTTAATTCCAGAACATTTTCATCACCCCAAAGAGTAAGCTGTACCCATCAGCAGTTACTCCACACTCCCTCCAGTCCCTCAGAATATACTTAACTTCTAGGTGACACTGTATTTCATCTGGTCACTGCAATTCAAGCCTCGAGACCTTTCAAGTTTGAAAAATTGGTTTTAAATTAATTTCAAGGGCCCGTGGTGTAAACACTGCTACTCTTCATCATTTTATTCTTTTTTTTTCTCCTGCTGGGAAACATTCGCCCTGAGCTAACATCTATTGCCAATCTTCCTCTTTTTTTCCTCCTCCCCAAAGCTGCAGTGCATAGTTGTACATTCTAGCTGTAAGTCCTTCTAGTTCTTCTATATGAGCCACCGCCACAGCATGGCTACTGACAGACAAGTGGTGTGGTTCCACGACTGGGAAAGTGATGAGAGCCCCAAACTTTAACTACTAGGCCATCAGAGCTGGCTCATTTTATTCTTTCTAATAAGAACCAGAACCATACTGATACAGACATTGATAATTTCAGAGATGTTCCAATCATACAAATATCATTTAATGCACGTGTATAATTGTAACAGGATTACCAAATTATTACTTTTTTTAAAAAATATTAATTCCAAATGTAGAAACTTTATCTTCCTCTTGGCTTCTCCTTATTATCAATGCCAGGACTGGCCAAGAGTGAATGAACCACAGTGGTGAATGATGAAGATGATGCCTTTGCAAATTCTGAATAGCACATAATCTGCAAAGCTTTAAATATTTAAATTAATACAATCCATTTTGAGATAATTCCACTATGAACTGTACGTTCTCAACAAGCTCTCATCATTTAGCATTTATAAAACTTGGGGTAAAGCCAATGCCTCATTGGAAGGATAACGGGTTTATACTCTGCATTGTACCAACTCAGAACATTATGATTGATATTGTGCCTGTTTTTTTAAAAAGATGACATCACCATTTGCATTACAGCATCTGCTGTTTCTAGAAGAGATGATAATCATAATCAAGATCTAGCAATATTTTATTACAGAAGAGTGTTAGTGATGAAAAATATACATAATAAACCTTGGAATAATTTGTGTCTGTTTTTAATGATTCTATTATCCTACAGATTATTTTTGAAGCACAGAAATTAAATGTGATAAAGCAAAAAATAACAGCTGATACTAGGATTTTTACATTCCTATATTTAGCACATACTGTGGAAAAAAAACATTTAAGCATTACTTACTGCTTAAACATTAACTTTTTATAGAATATATTCCAAGCATACTAAATCAAAAGAGATATATTCCCAATGACGTGCCTAAGCAATATATTTCAGTACTACAAGTTGAAATGTTATTGAAGCACGATTTGTGAAGGATATTACATTTCCTTAGTAAAAAACATGGGATAAGCATCACAGCATGACTATGTAATTGAAATATCAAAGATAGGAAAATTCAAAGAGAACATATAATGCACATCTTTCTGATATTATTTTGGCATAACTACTTTCAAAGCACACCACCAAGAGTAAGTAGACTCTTGATATTTGAGATGGATATAATCAAAGACCTTCTGAACCTACAAAGTTACAATACCACTAAACATATCCACTTCAGAAAAATTACTGGGTACCCAATGAAAAGAAGAAAACCAAAAAGCCTCATTAAAATGCAGGCGTTAGGTAGTTCTACGCACACTCAGTAGCTATTCAAAATTTTGCCTGAAAAATTATGAACTCCTTCATCATGACCTTGCAGCTTGTTGATACTCAAAACCATGAATGTTAAACCTTTGAATGTTGAGTCTGCTCTAAATGTTTGAGAAAAGAATGAACGAATGAAGAAATTAATTCAATAAATCTTCTAGGCATACTGTCAACATGGGATTTGTCACCTAAAAAACAGCATTTCTCCTAGAGATTTCTCCTGGAAAAATGAAAACTTAGTTCACATAAAAGCCTGTACAGAAATGTTTATAGTAGCTCTATTCATAATCACCAAAAACTGGAAACAACACAAATTTCATTCAACCAGTGAATCAATAAACAAACAGTGGTATAACCATACAATGGTACTCCAACAAACACAAAGTAACAAACTACGGTATAAACAAAAACTCAGATAAATCTCAAAGGTTTTATGCTCAGAAGACATAGGTTTTATGACAAGAAGCCAGTCTCAAAAAGTTAACACACTTCATGATTCCCTTTATGTGACATCCTCCAAAAGACAAAACTACAGTGATGGAGAACCAATCAGCGTTTGCCAGGGTTAGGGGTAGGGGAGTGGGCGGCACTATAAAGGGATAGCATGAGGGAATTTTGGGGGTAATGGAACTATTTTGTATCACGATCGTGCTGGCAGTTACATGAATCTATACATGTGTTAAAATTCACAGGCCTGTATACAAAAAAAAGGCCACTTTTATTATACTGTAATTTAAAACTAAATAGCATTTCTAAGAAATCAACTAATTTTACTCATCTGTTTTGAAAAATTTGACAATGTTGTATACAGCCAATTATTAAATCAATTTGCTAAATAATATTTGTTAATGGTGATAACAAAAGTCAACAAATCAAGTGACTCAAAAATCGTTAAAACTCTACTAAATTTTTAATCAAAAAAGGACTTACCAAGTTCATTGAGACTCTGAGCGGCTTTTGTTATCTCTCTACTCCCCCCTTGCAGCTGTCCTTGGAGTCTCTTACTGAGATACAAGATGCGAATTATTCTCCGAAGCAAATCACAGGCAACCTGTGCAAATATCCCAAGGTTAAGAAAGTACAGTCAATCCATTAAGTTTTACTACTATTATTATGTGAATCTGCCCCTTCTTTCCAGATGCTAAAGATTCATTCACATCGTTTTTGTTTTCCACCAATCAGAGACCTAAGTAGTCACACGTCTTAAAAAGCATTGTTTTACAACAAATTCCAGTTTATCCCAAATGGAGCGAATTTAGGATTGAGATGCCATGAAACCCAGGGACTCTTCTCGGTCCTAGACCAGTTTTCTTCTCTGCGCCAGCGGTTCTCAGTCTTGACTGCTTATTAAATTCAACTGGGTAGGTTCAAAAAGTTCCAATGCCCAGACCACAGCCCTGACCAATTAAATCAGAATCTCTAGGAGAGGGAACTAAGCATCGGTAGTTTTTTAACAACCTCAGGGGGTGCCAATATGCAGCCAAGGTTGACAACCACTGTCCTAGGGCTGCTTAACTTCCTACTACTGCCTCCTATGTTTCCAATCCTGGTTTCTCTCTTCTAGATCCCTAAGGGAACAGACCTAAAACTTCTCCCGATTTCACCAGACTTTCAAGAATAAGCATGCTCTACTTGAATTTTCCTAACCGTTTTTTATCACTAACAAAAAAATTATAAAAGAAAAAGTTATTAAAACATATAAAGCTGTCATACATATGTCACCTCCTATGTCATTCCCTTTTCATTACCAGATCTAATACTGGCTCTTTATCCAAAAGACTAAGACATGAAATAAAGACTTATGTATTTCAGGACACTTTATTACAGAAGCTGGATCCAAGGCAACTGCCTGGGGCAGAGTGAGGAGGAGGGAGATAGATGGAATAACAGGTATGTAGTGACCTTCAGTTTCAGTAATGATATTGAAGAAAAGAGAGACAGTCTACGCAGCTACATCACCACCATCTTTAAATGGCCCTGAAGCTGGCTGAGAAGCAAGAACATCTCCTCTTTAAGCAGGAAAATCCTAACTGGTGGCAACAAGAATTAAAAGCACTGGAAAGACAGGTAGGTCCCTAAGGCTCGAGCTATAAACATTTTTTTCTGAGTGAAACACACACACACCAGAGCCATACACACCCACAAGCCACAACACGCACACACACAACATACACAAACACTCACACAAACATAAACATACAATGTTTACAAACATATGTAAGCCAAAGGCAACCAAGTATTTAAACATGTTCACCTGACTGCTTTTCTGAGGAACTAATAGTCTGAAATACCTAAAACAATAAAAGAATGCCAACTAAGCATTTCTCCCTGGAAACTGGGAGATTTGGGCACTTTTAAACTAAATTTTATTTATTTTCTGATAGTTAATATAAGCACATGATTTAAAATTCAAAAGACAAAAAAGATAAAAAGTCATCCTCATAGCTCTATGTCCCAACTATGCACTTACCAAAAACAACCACTGTTAGCAGTTTCTTGCTTGTCAGATATTGCATTTTTAGATGAACCATTTGGAATGTAGAATCTCCAGCAATCATTCCTCTGGGATTCTAAATACATCATGAGCAGAACTACCAGATCTTACTTTAGTCTAATCACCTAGAATTATCCTTCCAGAATTCCCCAGTACAAGCCCAATATAGGATATGCCCTCAAACAAAATCTTCAAGCTTACTTCTAATGCTTTTATTTTTAACCATACTTAATCTGTCACCAAGTCTTACTGACTATTCTTTTGTTGCATAACACAATTACTTTACCTCTATTCCTACAAGCATCACCCTAATCCAAATCTTTATCACCTTCACTTTAACACTGTGGTCTCCTGGCTAGCTTTCCAGTCTCTTACTGAAATCCATCCTACCAGATTTCATCTTCTTAGAAACATAGTTTTCAGCACTCTAGCCCCCTTTTAAATAAACTTCAGTGGCTCTCTACTAACAGATTATGTTGAATCTTCTCAGAATAGCATTTAATGAAATCCTCATTTAACAAGTCTTAGATAATCTCTAAGGTATCAACTCGCACCATTCCCTAATATAGTCGCCTCCACTCTAATCAATTTCCTTTCCTTCCTTATTTTCTAGACCTTTATTGTCAAATATGACACAAACATATTATTCAGCACTAAAAAAGCCATCAAGCCATGAAAAGACATAGAGAAACCTTAAATGCACATCACTTAGTGAAAGAAGCCAATCTGAAAACGCTATATACTGTATGATTCCAATTATTTAACTTTCTGGAAAAGGCAAAACTATGGAGACAGTAAAAAGATCAGTGGTTGCCAGGAGTTGGGGGGATGAATAGGTGGAGCACAGAGGATTTTTAGGGCACTGAAAATACACTGTATGATACCAAAATGATGGATATATGTTATCATACATTTGTCCAAATCCACAGAATGTATACCAAGAACCAATTCTAATGTAAACTATGGCCACTAAGTGATGATGATGTTTTTGTGGGTTCATCAATTGTAACAAACGTAACACTGTGGTGGGGGATGTTGATTAGGAGGAGGCTATGCATGTGTGGGGGTGGGGGATATATGAGAAATCTATGTATCTTCCTCTCAATTTTGCTGTGAATCTAAAACTGCTCTAAAAAAATAAAGTCTTTAAAGATATATAGATAGATACAGATATTACAAACACAGTAAACCACATACAGAAATCACAGCTAAATGAACTTAGAACCACCATGCAGATCAGGAGACAGAACCATGCCAGCCACTGCAGAAGTCCTTCATGTACTCCCTCCCAATCACAACAACCTCCATCCATCTCCCTCTTCCCCCACAAGCCAACCAAGGGAAACCACTATTCTGGCTTTTGTGGTAATCACTTCCTTACTTTTATTTATGGTTTTACTACTGAAGTGTATATACCTAAATGTTATAGTTTAATTTTGCCCTTTTTAAATCTATATAGGTTCCTTCACCATCTCTTTTTTTCTTTGCAATCTATTGAAAATATTAGATCACCTGTCCTACAGTTTCCCACAGACTGGGGTTGTTGACTGCATTCCCATAGTGTCGTTTAACATGTTCTTCTGTCTTCCATATTTCCTGTACATTAGTAGTTGGATGTAGGTAGCTTCATCAGATTCAGGTTTAATATTTTTGGCAAGAACACTCATTACATGGTGGTGTATTTATAACATACATGATTTTCTCTCTTTGTCTTGTTAGCAGCCACTGATAATGTCAAAATCCATTAAAACATAGTGATTGCAAAATGGTGATACTTCAATTCTATCATTTTGTCTTTATTTGCTAGCATATAAAAAATTTCTCTATAAAAAGAAACTTTACCTCATCTACTATTTGTGTATCCAGTGGTACTGTTCATTCAGAAGAGTAAGAATAAATAAATACTTGATTCTTTCTTGGTTTATCAGTTTTCAAAATTAAAGACTGCTTTCCTAATAGCCACCAAGGATGAACAATTAGTGGGTTTTCTTTTGTTTTTGCTATCGTTACAAACTCACAGATTTAAACATAATTAAGGATGCCAATCCACTGTAGCTCTTATCCTTATAGATGCTCACGTTGTCCCATTTTTGGCCAGTGGGAGCCTCTGAGGGTGATCAACTCTACTGATTTGCCTGAGACTGAGAGGGTTCCTGGGACAGGGGACTTCCAGTGCTAAAACTGGGAAGGTTGGTCATCCCAGAGCCTCTTCAAGTTGGCTCCAGAATTCTTTTATCGTGACTCTAGTTAGTACTTGTTGATAGCTTCCTTCGTATATGGTATAAAAATATTCCAGGATCATTTTATGTATTTCATGCCCCAGATCTGCAATCAAAGATTTATCAAAGGAGCCCTGGTTTCTTTTAGAAGTCTACAGCATTTCAACACCACATTCTGGGAACTAGGTTTGCTCATTTCTGGTACTTTTCAGTAGATATAGCTAGGAAATGTCAGAATTAAAATATCGCATAAATATTCATTTGCTTTATTCCACAATACATAAAAAACATTCTCAGATTAACATTATACATATACATATGTACAAAAATATATATATAATGTATATACCATTTTAAGATAAAATTAAAATATCTCATGAGTTCATACTGATACTTCCAATTAAAATCAGGAGCACAGTGTGTTTACTTAATCTTCTAACTTACATCTGTATATTATTTCTTCCACATAAAGACTCCTGGCTCTCAGACATAAGAGAGAGCAGAATTAGAATACTTTAAAATGATCTATTTGCTTTGCTGCTCAATACACAGAAAACATCTGAATTCCAAACCAACACCAAAAAAATATGATCGTTGAAGATAGTTTAAAAAAATTATTTTGCACATGCTCTCCCAACATTTTTTACTGTTGAATTTTATTTGTCAAAACATACAGCCATGGAGTGACGTCAGCATCATGGCGGAGCGAGCTTTCCCATGAACTCTTCCCCCAACAAGATACAACAAAAGGAACAGTCACAGACCAACAACGGAATCCCAGACAGTGAAAAGCTAGAGCGGAGGGATCCACACTGCCGCACATCTGAGAGCTGAACGTGCTGGCCCCCCCCCCGCCCCCCAGGAAGTGGGGAGAGGTAAGGAGAACTCCGCTCCCTCCCCATCAGATCAGCGATCCCGGTCTGTGCGGCTCCCAGAGAGGGGGGAGGGGCGGCCCTAGGCGGGGAAACCGTGGCTCTTCGGACTCTCTCAGCCAGTGGGAAACTCTCGCACAGAGGACTCAGAGGAGCCACAGGGCTACCATCAACATCTGAGCACCCCAGAGAGCGGATAAAGAGGGGCAAACGAGAAGCCTCCCACGTCAGGGACCCAGAGGGCAAAAGAGAGAGCTCCCCCCTCCCCGCAAACCGGACTCTGCAGCTCAACCGACCAGACCAGACCTAGCGATCCGCGGCAGACCAGACCAAGCGATCCGCGGCAGACCTGATCAAACGACTGGACCTGTGGATCGCAGCGGGGGGGAAAAAAAAACAAAAAAAAACAAAACTGCGGATCGCAGCAGAAAAACCGGGGCAGAGCGCAGGGGGCTTAGACTACACAGCCCTTTACCACCAGACAGTGGCGGCAGGTGGAAATTGCAACCAGAGATTTCCAGGATGACGAAAAACAAAACCAACACAGGAACCACAATGCAAAAATACATGAAATCACCAGACCAGAAACAAAATGACAAGCACCCAGAAATCAACCCCGAAGACACAGAAATCCATAAACTAAATGACAGAGATTTCAAAATAGCTATCATAAAAACACTCAACGAAATACGAGACAACACAGACAAACAATTCAATGAGATTAGGAGTTTCTTCACAAAAGAGATTGAAATCATAAAGAAACACCAATCAGTGCTGATGGAGATGAAGAACACAATGGAGGAGATAAAGGAGAATCTGGAATCTCTAAAGAACAGAGCTGACAATATGGAGGAAAGAATTAGCACCTTAGAGAATAGGAATACAGATATACTCCAGATGGAAGAGGAGAGAGAACTAAGACTAAAAAGAAATGAAGAAAGACTCCGAGAAATATCTGACTCTATTAGAAAATGTAACATAAGAATTACAGGTATTCCTGAGGGAGAGGAGAGGGAAAGAGGAACAGAGAGCCTATTCAAGGAAATAATAGGTGAGAATTTCCCAAATCTGGGGAAGGAGCAGGAAATACCAGTAAGCGAAGCCAACAGGACACCTATATATATTAACAAAACACCTATATATATTAACAGACAAAGGCCTTCACCACGACACCTAGTGGTAAGGCTAGCCAGGGTCAACGACAAAGAAACCCTATTAAGGGCAGCTAGACAAAAACAAAAAATAACGTACAAAGGAACTCCCATCAGGCTCTCAGTGGATTTCTCAACAGAAACTTTACAGGCTAGGAGAGACTGGAATGATATATTCAAAATACTGAAAGACAGAAACTTTCAGCCAAGAATACTCTATCCAGCAAAAATATCCTTCAAATATGATGGAGAAATAGTAACTCTCCCAGATAAACAAAAGCTAAGGGAGTTCATGGCCACGAGACCCCCACTACAAGAAATACTCAAGAAGGCCCTCAGGCCTGAAAAAAAAGAAGAGAAAGGGAACACAAAGCTTGGAGGAAGGAGAAAAGTAGGTAGATAAACTCAGAAAAATAGTAGATCTTTACCGGAATAGGTTAGCAACCACTTAAAGACTAAATTCAAAGATCAAAGGAAGAAATTCACCAAAAATAAATTTTACCTCATCACTGTAAACACACAGCCACAACACAAGATAGAATAAGGTATAACAAGAACAACTTAGAAGGGGAAGAGGAAAGTGACTGAATTGACTTAGTATAAGGAAATAGGAGGCCATCAGATAATGGACTATCTCATACCCAAGATTTTTTGCCCAAACCTCAAGGTAACCACTAAACAAATAATCAAAACAAAACCACATATGATAAACAAAGAGAAAA
Organism: Diceros bicornis minor; assembly: GCF_020826845.1. Lineage (NCBI taxonomy): Eukaryota > Metazoa > Chordata > Mammalia > Perissodactyla > Rhinocerotidae > Diceros > Diceros bicornis. Next base: position 10,951,973 of record NC_080742.1, on the reverse strand, counting down.
CTAGAAGAGTCATAAGACAGAACAACCAAACTGAATTGGCAGTCCGAAACAAATGGGACAAGAAACAAAGGAAATGCAAAAGAACCAGAAAATAAGTGACAAAACAGCAACATTAAGCCCTCATATATCAATAATTACCCTAAATGTAAATGGATTGAACTCTCCAATCAAAAGATACAGAGTGGCAGGATGGATTAAAAAGCAAGATCCAACAATATGCTGCCTTCAGGAAACACATCTCAGCACTAAAGACAAGCACAGGCTCAGAGTGAAAGGATGGAAGACAATACTCCAAGCTAATGGCAAACAAAAGAAAGCAGGTGTTGCCATACTCATATCAGACAAAGTAGACTTCAAGATAAAACAGGTTAAGAAAGACAAAGAAGGGAAATATATAATGATAAAAGGGACAATCCATCAAGAAGACATATCACTTGTAAATATATATGCACCCAACATAGGAGCACCAGTGTACATAAAGCAACCATTAACAAACCTAAAAGGAGAAATCAACAACAACGCAGTAATAGTAGGGGATCTTAACACCCCACTTACAGCAATGGACAGATCATCCAGACAAAAAGTCAATAAAGAAATAGTAGACTTAAATGAAAAACTGGACGAGATGGACCTAGTAGACATATACAGAGCACTCCATCCAAAAACAGCTGACTACACATTCTTCTCAAGCGCGCATGGAACATTCCCTAGGATAGACCATATGTTGGGAAACAAAGCAAGCCTCAATAAATTTAAGAAGATTGAAATCATAACAAGCATCTTTTCAGACCATAAGGCTATGAAACTGGAAATGAACCATGAAAAAAAATCTGGGAAAGTGACAAAAATGTGGAGATTAAACAACATACTACTGAACAACCAACGGATCATTGATGAAATTAAAGGAGAAATCAAAAACTATCTGGAAACAAACGAAAATGATAATATGCCATATCAAACCATATGGGATGCAGCAAAAGCAGTCCTGAGAGGGAAACTCACAGCGATACAAGCCCACCTTAACAAACAAGAAAAAGCCCTAATAGGCAACCTTAAATTACACCTAACAGAACTAGAAAAAGAAGAACAAACAAAGCCCAAAGCCAGCAGAAGGAGAGAAATAATAAAAATCAGAGCAGAAATAAATGAAATTGAGACCAAAAAAACAGTAGAAAGGATTAATGAAACAAAGAGTTGGTTCTTTGAGAAGATAAACAAAATCAACAAACCCTTAGCCAAAGAAAAAAAGAGAAAAGGCTCAAGTAAATAAAATTAGAAATGAAAGAGGAGAAATTACAACGGATACCATGGAAATACAGAGGATTATAAGAGAATACTATGAGAAATTATATGCCAACAAATTGGACAATCTAGAAGAAATGGATAAATTCTTAGACTTATACAACCTCCCAAAATTGAACCAAGAAGAAATGGAGAATCTGAATAGACCAATAACAAGTAAAGAGATTGAAATAGTAATCAAAAACCTCCCAAAAAATAAAAGTCCAGGAACAGATGGCTTCTCCAGTGAATTTTACCAAACATTCAAAGAAGATTTAATACCCATCCTTCTCAAACTATTCCAAAAAATAGAGGAAGATGGAACACTTCCTAAATCATTCTACGAGGCCAACATCACCCTGATACCAAAACTAGACAAAGACAATACAAAGAAAGAAAATTACAGGCCAATATCGCTGATGAACATTGATGCAAAAATCCTCAACAAAATATTGGCAAACCGAATACAACAATACATTAAAAAGATCATAGCATACACCATGATCAAGTCGGATTTATACCAGGGACGCAGGGATGGTTCAACATCCGCAAATCAATCAACGTGATACATCACATCAACAAAACAAAGAATAAAAACCACATGATCATCTCAATAGACGCAGAGAAGGCATTTGACAAGATACAACATCCATTTATGATAAAAACTCTCAATAAAATGGGAATAGAAGGAAAGTACCTCAACATAATAAAGGCCATATATGACAAACCAACAGCCAACATCATACTCAACGGGGAAAGACTGAAAGCCATTCCTCTGAGAACAGGAACGAGGCAGGGCTGCCCACTCTCACCACTCCTGTTCAACATAGTACTGGAGGTTTTGGCCAGAGCAATTAGGCAAGAAAAAGGAATAAAAGGAATCCAAATAGGTAACGAAGAAGTGAAACTCTCACTATTTGCAGATGACATGATTGTATATATAGAAAACCCTAAAGAATCTGTTGGAAAACTATTAGAAACAATCAACAACTACAGCAAAGTTGCAGGGTACAAAATCAATCTACAAAAATCAGTTGCATTTCTATATGTTAATAATGAACTAACAGAAAGAGAGCTCAAAAAGATAATACCATTTACAATTGCATCAAAAAGAATAAAATACCTAGGAATAAATCTTACCAAGGAGGTGAAGGACCTATACAATGAGAACTACAAGACATTATTGAAAGAAATCCATGATGACATAAAGAAATGGAAAGATATCCCATGCATGTGGATTGGAAAAATAAACATAGTTAAAATGTCTATATTACCTAAAGCAATCTACAGATTCAATGCAATCCCAATCAGAATCCCAATGACATTCTTCACAGAAATAGAAAAAAGAATACTAAAATTTATATGGGGCAACAAAAGACCCCGAATAGCTAAAGAAATCCTAAAGAAAAAGAACAAAGCAGGAGGCATCACAATCCCTGACTTCAAAACGTACTACAAAGCAATAGTAATCAAAACAGCATGGTACTGGTACAAAAACAGACACACAGATCAATGGAACAGAATTGAAAGCCCAGAAATAAAACCACACATATACGGACAGCTAATTTTTGACAAAGGTGCTAAGAACATGCAATGGAGAAAGGAAAGTCTCTTCAATAAATGGTGTTGGGGAAAACTGGACAGCCACATGCAAAAGAATGAAAGTGGACCATGTGCTATTGCCATTCACAAAAATTAACTCAAAATGGATCAAAGACCTGAAGGTGAGACCTGAAACTATAAAACTCATAGAAGAAAATATAGGCAACACAGTATTTGACATTGGTTTTAAAGGAATCTTTTTGGATGACATGCCTACCCAGACTAGGGAAACTAAAGAAAAAATAAACAAGTGGGACTTTATCAGATTAAAGAGCTTTTATAAGACAAATGAAACCAGAATCAAGATGAACAGACAACCAACCAGCTGGAAGAGAATATTTGCAAAGCATACATCTGACAAGGGGTTGATCTCCATAACATATAAAGAACTCACACAACTGTACAACAAAAAAACAAACAACCCGATCAAAAAATGGGCAGAGGAAATGAACAGACACTTCTCCAAGGAAGATATACAGATGGCCAATAGGCACATGAAAAGATGTTCAACATCACTAGTCATCAGGGAAATGCAAATCAAAACGACACTAAGATACCACCTCACGCCCGTTAGAATGGCTATAATCACCAAGACAAAAAACAACAAATGTTGGAGAGGATGTGGAGCAACAGGAACCCTCATACACAGCTGGTGGGAATGCAAACTGGTGCAGCCTCTATGGAAAACGGTATGGAGATTCCTCAAAGAATTAAAAATAGAGATGCCCTATGACCCAGCCATCCCACTACTGGCAATCTATCCAACGCACCTGAAGTCAACAATCCAAAGAGGCTTATGCACCCCTATGTTCATTGCAGCATTATTCACCATAGCCAAGAAGTGGAAGCAACCTAAGTGTCCCTCGACCGACAACTGGATTAAGAAAATGTGGTATATATATACAATGGAATACTACTCAGCCATAAAAAAAGACAAAATCGTCCCATTTGCAACAACATGGATGGGCCTGGAGCGTATTATGTTAAGTGAAATAAGCCAGAAAGAGAAAGACAAACACTGTATGATCTCACTCATATGTGGAATATAAACCAACACGTGGACAGAGAAAACTGGACTGTGGTTACCAGGGGCAGTGAGGGAGGGGGGAGGGGGGTGGGCACAAGGGGTGAAGGGAGTCATATATATGGTGATGGACAAACAAAAATGTACAACCCAAAATTTCACAATGTTAGAAACCATTAAAACATCAATTAAAAAATAAAATAAAATAAAAAAGTTAAAAAAAAAAAATATACAGCCATTACATACTATACTCTTATTTATATTCCTCATTTAATCCTAGTTTTAGTGCTCATCATTAGTCTTTACTTTGATGTTTCTCTAGTCATTTTGGTTATCTCAAGTACACTGCCTATCAGATTCCTACGGAAAGGTTCATGGGAACAATATTGCCTGCACTCTTGTATGTGAATGGCAGGCAGTCTTTATACTTGAAAATCAGTTTGGCTGGTGTATCAATTATCTATTGCTGCTCAAGAATCCAGCCCAAAACTTAGTGGTTTAGAATGACTTGTTATTTCTCACAATTCTGTGGGTCAGGAATTTAGGCAGGGTTCAACTGCTCCATGTGGTATCCCAGGGAATACTGACTCGGCTGGGCTCAGCTAACAATGAGGCTGGTCTGGATGACACAAGAAGGCTTCACTCACATGTCTGGAGCCTCAGTGCTTCTCTACCCATCATCTCCAAATGGCTAGCCGGGGCTTCCTCACAGCAAAGTACTTGGATTTCTTACATAGACAATGGCTTGCCCAGAGCAGAAACAAAAGTTGCTATGCCCCTTCAAGGCTCAGCCCACAACTAGCACAGCCTCACTTCCACCAGCCTGGGTTCTTTGGTTTTGCTATCCTAGTTGCTCTACGTGTTTTTATACTGTTTGGGGACACTGGCCTTTTATGCTGCTGGTATCTTCCCTCTTCCTTCCTTCCTGGTACATTCACTCGTTTGGTGGATAATTATAAGCCAGTAAAAATATGTCATTATTCAACAATGTATAAACATTATTTGATATCATATCAACTGAAAACTAAAAAGGACCCTACAAAAGATTATGATGAAAACCATATACATATAAAATGTAAATATATAAAAAAGAAAAAAGGTTTTATAAATGATTTCCTCCTTCTTCATTCCAATATTTTCTCGCTTTCGTACTTATATGATTATATATAAAGTTAAAAAAATTAAATAAAAAACTTTTCATTGAAAAACAAATATCATGTGCATGACAAATTAAAATGTGAAATGATAAAATGTTAAAAAAAGTTAAAAAGATAAAAAGTTTATGTTAGGTATGTGAATTATCTCAATAAAGCTGTTATATTTTTTAAAACTTATATGACTAAAAGTGTTAAAAACTTATAAGATTTGAAACTTTAAAATTATATAAGAAAGTAAGCTTTTTAAGTTAAAAAATTTTAAATATTCTACGTAAGCCATAATAAGCTCCTCAAAATTTCTGTCTGAAAAATTCTAGGCAGTTCATAAGCAAACAATGTTACTAAACTTAGCTAAGACAGAAATGATTCTTGGAGTGATAATTAAATTCAACTCATGTATTCACGTATAGAGATGAAGTCAGAAGCTTCTACCTGGAGAAAGAAAAGGCTTTCTGGAAAGAGAGTGAAATGGGGATAAAAAGCAAAAAGAATTAAGTGTAAACGTACCTTGTTCTAATTGAGGGTACAATCAAAGAGATTTTACATTCAAGGCAAAAACAACTTTATAGCTCTTTCTTTCTTGCTTTCTTACATCACACGCATTTAAATGAATTAGGAGCAGCTCAAAGAATAAAAAGATTAAACAGGAACATTAAAGTTTCCCCAATGTTTAAAATGGAAATGGCTAGACAAAGTGAACAGAATAAAAATAGTCAAAACATAAATAAGCTTCCAAAGAGCCCTTAGACTTCAAAACAGTTTGAAAGACAATGAATTTCTAAGGTGAACTTCTAAGATAAGACCACATATGAGTTGATTTAGGAAAAATTAAATACTGGAAATAAAGATACCAAAATGTATCTAGGCATATTTCTTTTACTTTCCTCTCCCTTCTCCTCTTTCTTCCTTTAATAATTTGGCCAAAGTTATTCAACTTAGTTGCCCCTATAGTGTAATATCTTTGACAATAAGAGTGTAGGAAATTATGGCTAATATTTAATAAAAATAAAAGGTGTTTATCTTAAAGACAAACAATCCCAACTTCTCCTGCTTGTGTAATCATAAAAATTAAAAACATTCATAAAAGACACAGCTTCACAGTATCACAGTATTTTAGAACTGGGAGAGAATTCACAGATCTAGTCCAAACTTTCATTGTAAAAAGATACTACACCACCACAACAAAAATAGTAATTATGTGAGGCATAGGATGTGTTAAGTAACCTTATTGTGGTAATCATTTCACAACATATACATGTATCAAATCATCACACTATATTCCCCAAACTTACACAATGTTATATGTCATTTATATCTCAATAAAGCTTAAAAAAAAAAAGATACTAAAGTTTGTTCATTATCATGCAGCTAGAGGGATGAAGAATAGCAGACAGGCCTCATAATTCCTAGTCAGTGCTCTTCATCTGTACTTTATGAACGGGGATTTGCTTTTTTTATTTTTTTTACCTACATCAAGCTTCTGAAAAACAGGAACTATAGTTTCTACTTTTTTACACATTACACAGAATCAAAAACAAAAAATACTAAATTTAGAGAAAGAAATCCTGTTTCACAGACTTAATACTGCTGCATACTGGCTACATGAACTTCAGCAAGTAACTTTCAGAACCTTGGTTTTACTCACTCATAAAATGATGAGATGTGTAATTTCTAAACATAATTATTATAAAAATTGTATTATTTAGAATACTTGAAATTTTCCATACATTATAAAGTCCTGCATAAACATGAAATTTTTTTTTCACTAATACCTAGCTAGGTGGCAAATATAAATAAGATTCTTAAAACTTACTGTCAAAAGACTATACTGAACAAAGGGGAAAAAAGGAAATGCATGATTCTGACATATTTAAGATCTGGATTTGAAAGCAAAGAAGTGAACTAGAATTAAATTTTTAATTTAACAAATTAAATTTTAATTCATGGCCTAAAATTAAATAATCTATACAAAACACCATTGTATAATGCACATAGAGACTAATAGTCCTGGATAGTCCTGCTAATAAAAACACTCCTATGTCTTCATATATAAAAATATTTTAAAGTTTACTAAACTCAAAGTTAATTTCCATCTATGTCTGAAATACCAGAGTATTTTATAAAATTTTATTTTTTTAGGGGCAAGTTTGCGAACATATAAGCAAAGTCACTTTTCTTAGTTAACAATGCCATCTTCACATGTTGATTCTTTCATAAGAAAAAGAATTCCAGTAAATGTAACGCCATGATTTTGAGAAAGTTATCCTAAAAGCTATCCCACAAAATAAGAAAGTAATCCTAAAAACCAATATTTAAATCACAACTTAACTATGGGGAGTATTGCTTTAATGTATGTTTTCACATAAAAGTAAAACATGAGCTCCCTGGAGAGAACCTTCACAACTCTCTGAGCACTCGCAGTGCCCACACTCCTTCTTCAGGAAAGTAGCTTCGGCAGGTCTTTATGTATGGTTCACTGTATTTCAGGTCATATGACCTTGTGACCTTAGTCATAACTGATTAGATCAGGGAAACAATGCTAGCTCAAAGGAAGACATACAAAGTCTGTCACCAGTGGCCTATGACATCGTCTTGCACAAGAATTGCCCAAAATTGTTACTGACAGTCCCTGTTCTCTTTAGAGAAGTAGGTGTGCAGGAAAGGGCAGAAGCTGAGGTGGCAATAAGCAGAAGCCTTAAGACAAAAGGAGCAAGAGGGAGAAGAAACAATGAGCAAGTGAAAAGAAGAATGATGGTTAATCCATAGCAGCAGCAAGAAAAAGTAACAGAGAGAGATGCAAAGATATAGGACTAAGTAATAGGAAAGGATGATAGTTAAGGTGCTGTTGCAGGCAAGCAATGTTCCACTGTTCCACGATACCTCTTTGGCTGTTAAGAAAGGTTCCTGTTCATCCTCATTGCCCCATATACTCTTAAGTAGCTACCCTTGAAATAATCTGAAAGTATCTCTTCTCCATCTGAAAAAGACTAAGACATCCAAACTCTTCTCACATGCTATATTTCTCAAATTGTTATAGGATACATGTACAAGAACAGTAAAAAAAATTTTAGTACCATACATGTTTTGTTCAGTCACATATGCTACATATTTAGAAAAAATATTACAACTGGAGCACAGACCAAGGAACAAATCATTTTATTCATTTCTTAAACACGTACTAAGTTTAAGTGACTGGTACGTGACACTACTCAAACGCTAGACACTCAAGTATTAATATTATCATAGCCCACAAGGAGCTCAGTCTTATAGGAGAGTATGAAAAAGGGAAAAGCTAAGTAGACAGTACTATAATGGAAGTATCTACAGCATATTGAAAGAACAAAAAAAATGAAAAAGAAATATTCTGCTTTGCCAGGAGGAAGAGCAGAAAAGGACTCCACAAAAGGGCTGACACATCACTTAGAATCTGTTGAGTGACAAGAACATTTTAAGTTAGAGAAGAAAACGTTCAAGGAAATGAATGAGAGAATTTCTAGTACATCCAGAAACAGTAAGTAGTTCAATGTGATTAGCACCCAGAATAAATTTTTTTAGAACAACAAAGGTAAAGTTAATAAAGGCAAGCAGAGACCATATCATGAAGAGGCTTATATGCCATATTAAAGACTTGAGACATCATTCTGTTTCTTGTTAACGAACTACTGAATAATTTTATCAGGAGTATAAAATAATCTGTTGTTTGTTTTATAAAGAAGATTAGACATTGAGTTTCCTATTTTTAATAACGGCAGACTAGGTTATTAGCTTACCAAGGAAAACAACTAAAAAGTTGTATGAAAGGTAAAAATATCTCAAAAGCATCAAAGAAATGATAGGACAAATAGGAATACCAAGCCAAAAGTGAAGCAAAAGAGAACACAGAGAGAAAAGCAGCAAATCCACTTGTAATCTGAGAACACCTGCTAATCCTGAAAAACAAGAACCTACATTTTGATAGCTTCTGAAGCAGAGTGGGGGAGGAGAGTTCAAGTGATTAAATTTAATTTAATGTTCTTGGACTGGTAGTGAATTCTGACATCACAGAGAAACAAAACAAATCCTCTCTGAAGAATTCAAATATTCTAAAAAATAACTTTTCAAATAAAATGTCCAGGGGCCGGCCCAGTGGCATAGTGGTTAAGTGCATGTGCTCCACTTCAGCAGCCCGGGGTTCACGGGTTCGGATCCCGGGCACATACCAATGCACCATTTGTCAAGCCATGCTGTGGTGGCGTCCCACATAAAGTAGAGGAAGATGGGCAGGGATGTTAGCCCAGGGCAATCTTCCTCAGCAAAAAGAGGAGGATTAGCATCAGATGTTAGCTAAGGGCTAATCTTCCTGACCAAAGAAAAAAACAAAAACAAAACCCACAGACTGGGTGGCTTAAACAAATAAAATGTCCAGCACACAGCAAAAGATAACCAGGCACTCAGGGAAACTGGACTCCATTAGACAGAACCAGCAAACACCACAAAGATAAACATACCCACAAAGACTACGACTATGTACCTACCAGAGTCAGGCAATAGAACACCTCAGAGAATATATTCAAAGAAATAAAAGTCAGGGAACAAGAAATAGGACATGTCATATAGCATTTTAGGAAAAGAGAAAGAGAACTTCTAAAAATAAAACATACAATAACCAAAATTTAGAAGATAATAATAAATAGACTAGTTTAACCACAGGCTATAAGTGACTGAAGAAAGAATTAATGAAATGCAAAACCAATCAGAAAAAACTCCAGAGAACAGCATGGAAAGATAAAAACATGTAAAATAAGGAAAAGAGGATAAACGCCTTAGATGAAAAAGAGAGCAAGTTGAGTATACCTTTAATCAGAATCTAAAGACAAAGGAGAGAGAGAATGATACATATTTGAAGAAATCACGGTTTAGAAATGATAAAAGAGATAAACTCACAGATGGAAAAAGAAAAACAAATTGCACATGAGATGAATAAAAAGAAAACACATTTTAAATCTGAAAGGAATCAAAAAGAAGAGAAAACGTGGGGCCGGCCAGGTGGTGCAGTGGTTAAGTTTGGCGTGCTCTGTTTCAGTGGCCCAGGGTTCGTGGGTTCAAATCAAACGGACATACACCATTCATCAAACCATGCTGTGGCAGTGTCCCACATACAAAATAGAGGAAGATGAGTACAGATGTTAGCTCAGGGCCAGTCTTCCTCAAGCAAAAAGCGGAAGATTGGCAACAGGTGTTAGCTCAGGGCTAATCTTCCTCTCCAAAAAAAAAAAAGAAAGAAAATCCTAAAAGAAGCTAATGGAAAACTACAGAGTACCTTCAAAAGACCAGGTCAAAATGACACATTCTCAACAACTAAGTTGGAAGCCAGAACACAATGGAGTGATATCTTCCATGTGTAGGAAGGAAGGATAGCAGGTAGGCAGGCATGTGTCTAGAACATTCCACTGTACCCAGAAAACAGATATTTTTTCTGTTTGAATGGAGAGGCTCATTGGAAAAACAAAGGAGCCAGTTTGAAAGGATTCCAACTGGTCAAATTCTGACAGTTTGAGCATCAACAGGAGTATAGTAATTAAATTAACTGGAAGAGGTTGAATCTGTGAAATACCACGAGTCCAACTGATTCTCAAAAGAGAAAACATTAATCTGCAGTAGACAAAAGATAGTTATAAGAAGATAAGCACAATTTTTCACTGATTTAATAAGCGTTAATACAGACATAATAGTATTTCATTTCTTCTGAGTTCATATTGGTTTATAAAACGTAAAGAAAAAAACTTAAGCATAGAAAAATGAACAAAAATTATGTTGAACCAAATGATTCCAGAAAAAGTAGTATTACTCAAAACAGAAAGGCCTGATTAGTTTGGTGGTTGTACATAATAACCAGAAAAATTGGGAGTCCAGTACCAACCAACACTACTCTCTAATGGTCTCATATAATAACCAGGAGGAAGAGGAGTCCACTGGTAGTCATACACAACATACAATTAAAAAGGGAGTCCAACACTGCATTCAAAATTGATTAATTAGCTGAATGTCCCAAAGAAAACAGATCTGCATCGTACAGGAGTTAGCAACCAGCAGGCCAAAACCAACCTGCCATCTACTTTTGTAAATAAAAATTTATGGAGACACAGCTAAATACTAGAACATAGTTGAATAGTTGCAACAGAGATATACAGCCCACAGAACCTAAAATATTTACTACACGGCCCCTTACAAAAAAAGTTTGATAATTCCTGTACAGATGATAACTCCTCTAGACAACTCTATTAATTATAATGGCATGTTAAGACATACATTAAGTTTTTGTTTTATTAACAAAGTCAATCTACATAACAACAAGATAAGCAACAAGATACAACTAGCCATGCAAAACTTTAAAAATATTTCTGAATACATCAAGTTTCAAAAATGCAGAATCTAGTGGCTGGGCTGGTGGGGTAGTGGTTAAGTTCATGCGCTCCGCTTTGGTGGCCCAGGGTTCACAGGTTCGGATCCCAGGAGCGGACCCACACACCACTCATCAAGCCATGCTGTGGCAGCATCCCACAAACAAAATAGAGGAAGACAGGCACAGATATTAGCTCAGGGCTAATCTTCCTCAAGCAAAAAAAAAAAAAAAGAAAAAAGAGGAAGACTGCCAACAGATGTTAGCTCAGGGTGAATTTTCCTCACCAAAAAAAAAAAATAAGTAAATAAACAAATAAAAATAAAAAATCAGGGAGACCCAAGATGGTGCCATAGGAAGACCCTGAACTCAACTCCTCATGCCAACATACCAAATCTACACCTACGTACAGAGCAAGTCCTCCTGAAGAAGAACTGAGGGCTGATTTAATAGCTTGTGCACAACAAATGACATAGAGATCACATAGAGACAAGTAGACAAAATGGAAACATGGTATCCACAGGAACCCCACCCATAATATAGCAACCTGCAGCCGGGAGAGATATCACTGAGGGGCTGCACACAGGCTTGCCTGCCATGGAGCATAGCAAAAAAACCAGCAGTTTAAAGGGCAGCTGGACTATTCAGGAAGGAAATCCATTTACTAACCCTGGAGTGTCTGCCAAATGGGCAGGAAACTGCTGGAACTCTCTCCAGGGTGGGAGGCACCAGCAAGTGGCATTTTTTGCGTTTCTCCTGCACCCTGATGGTGTGGGTGGCAGTACAGTCCAGACTACCTAGCCAGCCTCCTAAGGCCACCCCAGCGTGCCCCAGACTCCTGTCCAACACCAGCTCCAGCCATCCCCACAAGGCAACCCTGACATGGGGCACTCCAGAACCCCGCAATCTGTGCCCACTCCAGCCATCCCGCCAAGGTGGCCCAGTGCAGCCCACTCCAGGACTCCTCAGTCTGTGCATATTCCAGCTCCAGCTGTCCTGCCATATCGGCCCCTGCATGGAATGCCCCAGGACCCCCTGGCCTGCATGTGCTCCAGCTCCAGCCATCCCACCAAGGCAGCCTGGAAGCAGCATGTCCTGGGACTTCCCAGGCCCACAGATGCTCCAGCTCCAGCCAGCCTGCTAAAGTCACCCAGCACACCCTCTACACAGGGGACGTTCCTACACAAGGCCACTCCTTGAAGACCAGGAGAGGTAGCTGTTTCACCTGATTTCTAAAAGCAAACACAGAAAGTCTAACAAAATGAAGAGACAAAGGAATATGCTCCAAATGAAAGAACAGGATAAAATTCCAGAAAAAAAACTCTAATAAAATGGAGATAAGTAATTTAAAAAAGAGGCCAAATAATGGTCATAAAGACGCTCACCAAACTCGGGAGAAGAATGGGTAAATAGAGAGGGAACTTCAACAGAGAGTTAGAAAATATAAGAAAGAACCAACCAGAGCTGAAGGATACAATAATTGAAATGAAAAATACACCAGATGGAATAAACAGCAGATTAGATGACAAAGAAGAACAGATCAGCGATCTGGAAGATTGCATCTTCAAGCGCTACCAAACCAAAAACAGTGGAAATCACCCACTAGAATAGCAAAATGAAAAAAGAACTTAAAAAAATGAGGATAGTTTAAGGGATCTCTGGGACAACATCACACATACTAACATTTGCAATATAGGTGTCCCAGAAGAAGAGAGAAAAAGGGGCATAAAACTAATTTGAAGAAATAATGGCTAAAAACTTCTCTACCTTGGGAAAGAAAACAGACAACCAAGTCCAGGAAGCACAGTGAGCCCCAAATAAGATGAATCCAAAGAGATCCACACCAAGACATATTATAATTAAAATGTTAAAGATAAGAGAGACTCTCAAAGGCAGCAAAGGAAAAACAAGTCACATGCAAGGTAACCCCCATAAGACTATCAGCTAATTTTTCAACTGAAACTTTGCAGTCCAGAAGGGAGTGGCATGACATATTCAAAATGCTGAAAGGAAAAAACTTACAACCTAGAATACTCTACCCAGCAAGGTTATAATCCAGCATTGAAGGAGAGAGAACGAGTTTCCCAGACAAGCAAAACCTAAAGGAATTGATCACCACTCAACTGGCCTTAAAAGATATATTAAAGGGTCTTCAATAAGCAGAAAAGGAAAGGCCCTAACCAGAAATAAGAAAACAGAGTCACGCACCCCATAACGACATTTCGGTCAATGACAGACCACATATACAATGGCAGTACCAAAAATTTAGTACCATATAGCCTAGGTGTGTAGTAGACTGTAACATCTAGGTTTGTGTAAGCACACTCTATGATGTTCACACAACGAAGAAATTGCCTCACGACACATTTCTCAGAACATACCCTGTTGGTAAGCGACGCATTAACTGTATATGAAAGAAAAATTTCATTAGTAAAGGCAAATATGGGGCCGGCCCTGTGGCCTAGTGGTTAAGTTCGGTGCACTCTACCTCAGCGGCCCAGGTTCACAGGTTCGGAACCCAGGTGCGGACGTGCACCACTTGTCAACCATGCTATGGCAGTGACCCACAAATAAAATAGAGGAAGACTGGCACAGATGTTAGCTTAGGGCTAATCTTCCTCAAGCAAAAAAAAGAGGAATATTGGCAACAGACGTCAGCTAATCTTCCTCAGCAAAAAAAAATAAAAATAAAAAGTAAAGGCAAATATTTAGTAAAGCAATGGATCAGCCACTTAAAAAGCTAGTGTGAAGGTTAAAAGACAAAAATAGTAAAATCAACTATAACTACAATTAAGGGATACACCAAATAAAAAGATGTAAACTATGACGTCAAAAACATAAAACATGGGGAGGAGTAAAAATGTAGTGCTTTTAGGATAGGTTTCAAACTTAAGTCACTATCACTCTAATACAGACTGCTATATATACACCTATATATATATATAGGTCAATAAATATGAACCTCATGGTAACCAAAAACCAAACACCTACAATAGATACACAAAAAATAAAGAGAAAGGAACACAAATATAACACTAAAGAAAAACATCAAACCACAAGGAAAGAGATCAAAAAGAGAATAACTACAAAAACAACCAGAAAAAAACTAACAAAATGGAAATAAGTACACACCTATCAATAATTACTTTAAAAGTTTTTTTTTTTTTAATAATTTTTATTTATTTATTTTTCCCCCCAAAGCCCCAGTAGACAGTTGTATGTCATAGTTGCACATCCTTCTAGTTGCTGTATGTGGGACAAGGCCTCAGCACGGCCGGAGAAGCGGTGCGTCAGTGCGCGCCCGGGATCCGAACCCGGGCCACCAGCAGCAGAGCATGCGCACTTAACCGCTAAGCCACGGGGCCAGCCCCAATTACTTTAAATGTTAATGGACTAAATGCTCCAATCAAAAGATACAAGGTGGTTGAATGGATAAAAAAAAAAACAAGACCCATCCATATGCTCCCTACAAAAGACTCCCTTCACAACTAAAGACACATACAGAATGAAAGTGAAGAGATGGAAAAAGATATTACACGCAAATGGAAATGAAAATAAAGCTGTAGTAGCAATATGCATTATCAGACCAAATAAACTTTAAAACAAAAACTCTAAAAAAAGACAAAGAAAGGCGTTACATGATAATAAAGGAGTCAATCCAAAAAGACGATATAACATTTGTAAACGTTTATGCACCCAACACAGGAGCACCTAAATATGTAAAGCAAATATTAACAGACCTAAAGGGAGAAATAGGGAGCAACACAATAATAGGAGGGGACTTTAATACCCCACTTGCATCCATGGATAGATCATCCAAACATAAAATCAATAAGGAAACATTGGCCTTAAACAGCATATTACACAAGATGAACTTAACAGATACATACAGAACATTCCATCCAAAAACTGCAGAATACACATTCTTCTCAAGTGCACATAGAACATTCTCCAGCATAGATCACATGTTAGGCCACAAAACAAGTCTCAATAAATTTATGAAGATGGAAATCATATCAAGCATCTTTTCTGACCACAATGATATGAAACTAGAAATCAGTTACAAAAAGAAAACTGGAAAAAGCACAAACACGTGGAGTCTAAACAACCAATGGGTCCCTGAAGAAATCAAAGAGAAAATCAAAAAATACCTTGAGACAAATGAAAATGGAAATACAACTTTCCAAAATCTATGGAATGCAGCAAAAGCAGCTCTAAGAGGGAAGTTCACAGTGATAAATGTCTACCTCAAGAAACAAGAATAATCTCAAATAAACAATCTAACTCTACACCTAAAGGACCTAGAAAAAGAAGAACAAAGCTCAAAGTAGTAGCAAGAAGGAAATAATAAAATCCAAGTGGAAATAAATGAAATACAGACTAGAAAAACAATAGAAAAGATCAATGAAACTAAAGCTGATTCTTTAAAAAGATAAACAAAAACAATAAACCTTTAGCCAGACTAATCAAGAAAAAAAGAGAGAGGACCCAAATAAAATCAGAAATGAAAGCGGAGATGTCACAACTGACACCATGGAAATACAAAGGATCATAAGAGACTACTATGAACAATTATATGCCAACAAATTGGACAACCTAGAAGAAATGGGTAAATCCCATAACCTTCCAAGACTGAATCATGAAGAGACAGAAAATCTGAATAGATCAATTACAAGTAATGAAATTGACTCATTAATTTAAAAATTCCCAAAATACTCAAGTCTAGGACCAGATAACTTCATAGGTAAATTATGTGAAGATTTAAAGAAGAGTTAATACTTTTCCTTTTCAATTTATTTCAAAAAACTGAAGAAGGAACACATCCAAACTCACTTTATGAGGCCATCATTACCCTGATAGCAAAACCAGACAAAGACAACACAAAAAAAAGAAAATTACAGGCCAATATCCCTGATGAACATAGATGCAAAAGTCCCCAACAAACTATCAGAAAACAGAATTCAACAATACATTAAAAGGATCATACACCACGATCAAGTGGGATTTATTCCAGGAATGCAAGGATGGTTCAACATCCACAAATCAATCAATGTGATAGAACACATAAACAAAATGAATAAAAATCACATGACCATCTCAATAAAGACAGAAAAAGCATTTGCCAAAATTCAACCACCATTTATGATAAAAATCCTCATCAAAGCAGGTATAGACAAAACGTACTTCAACATAATAAAAGCCATGTATGACAAACCCACAGCTAACATCGTACTCAACAATGAAAACCTGACAGCTTTTCCTCTAAGATCAGGAACAAGACAGGGATGCCTACTCTCACCACTTTTATTCAACATAGTACTGAAAGTCCTAGCTACAGCAATCAGGCAAGAAAAAGAAATAAAAGGCATCCAAATTGGAAAGCAAGAAGTAAAACTGTCACTATTTACAGATGACATGACAGTATATATAGAAAACCCTAAAGACTCCATCTAAAAACTATTAGAATAAATGAATTCAGTAAAGCTGCAGGATACAAACTTAACATACAGAAATCAGTTGCATTTCTATACACTAATAACAAGCCTTCAGAAAGAGAAAATAAAAAACAATCCTACTTACAATGGCATCAAAGAGAATAAAATACCTAGGAATAAATTTAACCAGGGAGGTGAAAGACCTGTACTCTGAAAAATATAAGACACTGATGAAAAAATTGAAGTGACACAGATAAATGGAAAGATATACCACACTCATGGATTGGAAGAATTAATATTGTTAAATTCTCCATACTACCCAAAGCAATCCATAGATTCAATGTAATCCCAATCAAAATACCAATGGCACTTTTAGAACAAAGAATCCTAAAATCTGTATGGAACCGCAAAAGGCCTCAAACAGCCAAAGCAACCTTGAGAAAGAATAAAGCTGAAAGTATCACACTCCATGATTGCAGACTATACTACAAAGCTATAGTCATCAAAATAGCATGGTACTGGCACAAAAACAGACACACAGATCAACAGAATAGAATAGAGAGCCAAGAAATAAACTCACACTTATATGGTCAATTAATCTATGAGAAAAGAGGCAAGAATATACAATGGGGAAAAGACAGTCTCTTCAAAAAATGTTGTTGGGAAAACTGGACAGCTACATGCAAAAGAATAAAACTGGACCACTATCTTACACCATATACAAAAATATTCAAATGGATTGAAACTTGAATGCAAGATCTGAAACCATAAAACTCCTAGAAGAAACATAGGCAGTCAGCTCTTAGCAATATTTTTTTGGACCAGTGTCCTCAGGCAAGGGAGTCAAACTAAAAAGCTTTTGCATGGCAAAAGAAATCACCAACAAAAAGGCAACCTGTTGAATGGGAGAAGATATTTTTAAACCATACATCCAATAAAGGGTTAATAACAAAAATACATAAAGAATTTACACAACTTAATATCAAAAAAACAAACAACTCGATTAAAAAATGGCCAGGGTACTTGAATAGGCATTTTTCCAAAGAAGACATACAGATGGCCAACAAACACATGAAAAGATGCTCAACATCTCTAATCATTAGGGAAATGCAAATCAAAACCACAATGAAACAGCACCTCACATCTGTTAAAATGGCTATTATCAAAAAGACAAAAATACGGGCCGGCCCCGTGGCTTACCAGTTAAGTGCATGTGCTCCGCTACCGGCGGTCCAGGTTCAGATCCCAGGCGCGCACCAACACACCGCTTCTCTGGCCATGCTGAGGCCCCGTCCCACATACAGCAATTAGAAGGATGTGCAACTATGACATACAACTATCTACTGGGGCTTTGGGGAAGAAAAAAAGGCGGAGGATTGGCAATAGATGTTAGCTCAGAGCCGGTCTTCCTCAGCAAAAAGAGGAGGAACAGCATGGATGTTAGCTCAGGGCTGATCTCCCTCACCAAAAAAAAAAAAAAATTAAAAAAAGAAAAGAAAAGAAAAAGAAAAAATAACAAGTGTTGGTGAGGGTGTAAAGAAAAAGGAACTCTCACGTACTTTTGGTGGGAATGTAAATTGATGCAGCCACTATGGAAACCAGTATACAGGTTCCTCAAAAAATTTTAAGAACTACCATATGATCCAGCAATTCCACTTCTGGATATTTATCCAAAGAAAATGAAAACACCAATTCAAAGAGATATATGCACCCCCTCTGTTCACTGCAGCATTATTTTCAATAGCCAAGATACGAAAGCAATCTAAGTGTCCATTAATGGAAGAATGGATAAAGTATATAGATATGGTGTATATATATATACAATGGAATATTACTTAGCCATAAAACAGAATGAAATCTTGCCACTTGCGACAACACAAATGGACCTAGAGGGTAGTATGCTAAGTGAAATAAGTCAGACAGAGAAAGACAAATACTATATGATCTTGCTTATGTGTAAAATCTGAAAAAAAAAAAACAAATGAACAAACAAAACAGAAACAGCCTCACCGATACAGGAAACAAAGTGGTAGTACCAGAGGGAGGAGGGGTTGGGGGGGCAGGCAAAACAGGTGAAGGGGATTAAGAGGTACAAACTTCCAGTTATAAAATAAGTAAGTCATAAAGATGTAATGTACAGCATAGGGAATACAGTCAATAATATTGTAATGACTTTGGTGACAGATGGTAAGTAGACTTATCGTGGTGACCATTTCATAATGTATATATTGAATCACTACAATGCACACCTGAAACTAATAAGATATTATATGTCAATTATATATCAATAAAAAATAATAAAAATGAAAAGTCAAGTCATAGACTGGGAGAAAATATTATATATTAGATAAAGTACTCATATCATAATATATAAAAAAACTCCTATGACTCAACAATAAGATAAATAACCCAATTTTAAAATGCCTATAAAATATGAATAGAGTGAACAGATTGAAGTAGATATAGTAATGACTAATAAGCACATGAAAAGACGCTCAATATCATTAGTCACTTGAGAAATGTAAACTAAAGCCATAACAAGATATACCACTGCACACCTACTAGAGTGGTCATAAGCAGAAAGAGACAATAACAAGTGTTGGTGAGGATGTGTAGACACTGGAACCCTCATACATTGCTGGCTGAAGGTAAAATGGTATAGACATTTTGGGAAAAAATACAGTAGTTCCTTAAAAAATTAAACAAACTTACCATAAAACTCAGCAATTCCAATTTTAGAAATCTGCCTAAGAGAAATGAAAGCATGGGTCCACACAAACACATGTACGCAAATGTTCATAGTAACATTATTCACAAAAGCCAGTAACTGGAAACAATCCAAATGTCCATCAATTGGTGAATGGATAAACAAAATGTGGTACATGCATAAAATAGAACAGTATTCAACAATAAAAAAAGAATGAATTACTGATGACGTTCTACAACATCGACGAACCTCAAAGGCATTATGCAAAGTGAAAGATGCCAGGCACAAAAGACTCTATTTTGTATGATTCCATTGATAATGAAATGACCAGAAAAGGCAAATCTATAGAGACAGAAAACAGATTAGTGGTTGCCCTCCAGGCCTGGAGGGGGGAACAGGGATTGACGGCTAGAATGGACTGAATGTTTAAAATTCATATGTTGAAATCCTAATCCCTAATGTGATGGTATTAGAAGGTAGGTCTTTAGGGAGGTAATGAGGTCACAAGAGTGAAGCCCTCATGAACGGGATTAGTGCCTTTATAAAAGGGACCCCAGAGAGCTCTCTCTACCCTGTCCGCCATGTGAGGATACAACAAGAAAAGGACTATCTGCAACCCAGAAGAGGGCCCTCACCAGGACGCGACCATGCTGGCACCCTGATTCAGACTTCCAGCATCCACAACTGTGAGAAATAATTTTTGTAGTTTATAAGCCACCCAGTCTATGGTATTCTGTTATAGCAGCCCAAATGGAATAAGACACTGGCAAACAGACATGAAGGATTTTTTGGTAGTGACAGAAATGTTCTAAAACTGGCACACTCTATAAATTAGCAAAGACATTAAAACAGTTATTTTAGTAGTGTTCCATATGTTCAAAAAGTTAGGCAGATAAAAAGAAGTACAGAAAAGACCCAAATCAAACTTCTAAAGATGAAAATAAAAATGTCTGAAATGAAAAATACACTGAATGAGATCAGGGCTTGATTAGACAGTAGAGAAGAAATGATCAGTGAACTTGAAGACAAAGCAATAGAAATTATCCAAAATGAAACACACAAGGGAAAAGAAGACTGTGGGGAAAAAAATGAACAGAGCATCCAGTGATCTATAGGTCACCCTGAGATGCCTAACATATTTGTAATTGTAGTCCTCAAAGGAGAGGTAACTGTAGTCCTCAAAGGAGAGGAAAGGGGAGGGACAGAAAAAAATATTTGGAGAAATAATGGCCACAAATTTTCCATTTATGATGAAAATTTTAAACCCACAGATCCAAAAAGCTGAATGAACTGTAAGCAAAAACAAACACACATACAGACACTATGCCAAGGCACATCATAATCTAATTGCTCAAAATTCAGTGATAAAGTAAAAATCTTAAAAACAGGGTGAGAAAAAAACATTATGTACAGAGAAACAAAGATAAAGATAACAGATATCTCATAGTAAACAATGCAAATGAGAAGACAGTCAAGCAGTATCTTTAAGGTACTAAAAGAAACAAACCATTCAACCTAGAATTCTATGTCCAGTAAAAGTATTTTTCAAAATCAAAGATGAAATAAAGACTTTTTCAGATATATAAAAGCTGAAAGAATTCATCAATAGCAGATCCACACTACAAGAAATATGGATCTAATTAAAGGAAAGAAGAGCATGGTAATTGCATAGATAAATATATAAGATTTTCTTTTCAAATCTCTTTAAACAAAAACCATAAGATATTGTGGGCTTTATAACATACGTAAAAGTAAAATGTATAAAAGCAGGAAATGAAAGTATACTACTCTAAGGTTCTTACACTATATGTGAAGTGGTATAGTATCACTAAAAGGTACATTGAGAAGTTAAAATGTATACTATACCTCCTAGAGCAACCAATAAAATAAGAAAACAAGAGTTATAGCTAATAAGCCAACAAAGGAAGTAAAGGGAATCATAAAAATATTCGATTAACCCAAAACAAAGGCAGAAAAGGGGTAAAAAAGGAACAAAGAACAAACAGGACAAATAGAAAACAGATAAGATGATAGACTGAAACCTAAATCATATCAATATTACATTAAATATCAATAATCAGGGCCAGCCCCGTGGCTTAGAGGGGGAAAAAGCTGTATGTATAAAATTATCCACAGCAGTAGTACCTACAATTGTGAAAAGTCTGAAACAATCTACATATCTAACTATAGGCAAATAGTTCTTGAATAATCTTGGAAACTATGTGGAAAATAATAAAAAATGTTCTGTGTATCTCTCTCATAAAGCTAGAAAATCACTACATTTTAGTCAAAAACTAAATTTCCTGAATAATGGACACGCACTGCTATTAGAACAAGTTATAGGTTTAGGTTCTTCACATTTGATCATAGCATAACTGTAAGAAGTCAACAAATGTTAGCTCTCTTCCTATTACTAGAAGAAATAATTTTGAATTCTAAAAAGTTAGTGAATGATCATACACTGCAATAATAAGAGTGAAAATAATTCAGTTGAATAGTAGTTTAGATTTGTATTTTTTTAACTGGATATCTTATTTTAAAGCTATTTAATATTTTTCCCCTTTTCTCTCAAATTCCCTTATTTCCTCAGAATTTATTTCTTGAAATTTGTCCACTTAAAACCTACCTGAAGTCTTGCTAGTTGTGCAGTACGGGCTACTATTTTATTGTATGGCTCAACAATTTTTGCTTTCATCCTAAAGGAAAAAATAAAGAGAGGAGTGACAATAAAATCACCTTCAAAATATAAATGGATAAAAATCTTTCAATTCCACTTATTTACAAAATGAACAACAGTACCTATCAACAGCTCCCTGTAAAGCCCCAATCCTTGTCTGCATCATCTGAAGAACACCTAGGAAAACATAACAGTTTCATTACTTTACAAATTTACAAAGGCTCAAATTGGGTAAAAAATTGAATTAAAAGAAAAAATATATATACACACATAGAGAAAAACTTCAATTTTTTCTGCCAACATGATAATCTAAGCAACCAATATCTTTTACCTGCATGATTGTAAAAACCTCTAACTAGTCTCCCCCTCCAATCCTTGCTCCACTAAAGAAATCTGACAAGGAATGGGGACTGACTGCCTAACGGGTATAGGGTTTCCATTTGGGGTGATGAAAAAGTTCTGGAACTAGATAGTGATCGTTGCACGACATTATAAATCTAATTAATGCCACTGAATTATATGGTTAAAATGGTAAATTTCGTGTTAATGTGTATCATACTACAATTACAAAAAAAAAGAAGCCTGACTGATCTTTAAAAGTGCAGAAGTGCAAATTGTATCATAACATTCCTCTACCACAACCCTTCCAGTCTCTCCTTTGCTCCTATGTTAAAACCATGTTCAAGTCCACAGCTTGGTCTACAAGGCCCTGCACAACCTGGAAATGGTGTACTCCTGGCTGGTATACTCTTCCGACCTCAACCCCAACCCCACCCCTAGGCTCCTACTGGATTAACTCCTACTATTAGTTCAAGCCTTGGCTTAACAGAAACAATTACTAACAGATCTTCTACCTAATTTATATTCTCTTGTTATTTTCTTCTACAGCATACATTTCCTTCCTGGTACTAATTACATTAGGTAATTATATATCCACCTGTATATCTGTTTAATGTTTTACTTTCTCACTAGACTATAAATTCCTAGAGGTTAGTGATAGTACCTTTTTCATTTACTACTGTATGAGCAGAGCCTAACTCAGACTACTTCGATGGCAAGTAGTCAATAAGTATTTGTTGAATTAATTAATCATATATGAGATAAATAATAAACATAGACAGCAAGTACATTATTGCCTTTACTATCTATGTAAACAATATGATGAAGAACTTTTTAAAAAATTGTAAAAATATTTTCAGGAAGATACATCTTCAATTTTACTACTTTATGCCTAAAAATAGGCTTTCCAATATTACAGATTTCATTATTTTGAACTCTATTCTTTAAAACTCAGTTTCTCTTTTCAACTAGCATAGCGGTAGTTTTGAAACATAGTATTCTAAATAAATTTAAGTATAGAATGTTGCCATATATTAGATGAATATTAGAATAAACATTCCTATCAGCACACAAATATGCTATACTATGGCTCAGTCCAATAGAATTCTCTCTGGACCTGAGGATTCCCATTTTTCTGCTGGTTTTATGGTTCATTGACCTTAAACCTCCAAGAATAAACTGCCCTTACTTGTTTTATCATCACTTCCTTACATCTTATTTTCTCCACAATCCACTCTCAACAGACTTTCATACATAGTCCACCAAAACAGATCTTACCAAGATCACCAGAAATCTCCAAGGTGCCAAATCCTATTATCAGTTTTGTCTTTATCTTGTTCAAACTCTCTGAAATTCATGACATAGTTAAACCACTCGCTCCATAAAACATTTTTCTCTAGGCTTCTAAGTCATCACACTCCTGGGGTTTCCTCCCATCTCACTAGTTGCTCCTACTCCTCCTTTGTTAGATCTCTACATGCTGGAGTACTCCAAGATTGATCCTCAGCCATCTTCTCTGCTCCATCTACAATCCCTCTTAATATTTAAAATATTGGGATTGAATGAAATCCCTATCTGTTCATTAAAATACTGATTATATACACAGATACATCCACTTATACACATATGTACATACATCTACATAGAAAGATTTTCTTTATATCTGCCTGTCTATGTACATACACACACACACACACAAATCTCTAGCCCTGAACTTTCTTATGTCAAATTTAAGACAACCAAGATAACTTCTGCCCCATCAAAATCATAATTCTCCCCATTCTAACCCATCTCAGTTACTCATACCATCATCTATCCAATATTTCAGACTAAAATCTTAGGAATCACTCTTGGTGACTTTTTTCCCCTCAGTCCTTTCATCTCCCATCAACAAATCCTATGAGCTCTGCCCCCATTTTATCCCATCCACCTCTCTCTTCTCTTTACATCGACCACTCTAATCCAAGTCACCGTCAACTTCTACTATACTAATAGCTTCTAAATTGGTACCCCTGATGCTACTCTTGTCTTCTTATAGAGCCAGCCACCAGAGAAAACTTTTTAGAGCATTAATCTTATCACACAGTACTCCTAATTAAAACCCTGCTATGGTTTACCACTGCATTTAGAATGAAAATCAAAATTCCTCTCCAAGAACCTCATCTATAATTCTCTCCCTCATTCACTACACTCCAGTCATACTGCCCTTCTTTCTGTCCCTCAAACATGCCAAGCTAATTCCTGCCTTCCCATTTATTGGTCCCTCAGCTTACGACACTTTTCTCCCAAGATCTTCATGTGGCAGTTCTTTCTCATCATTCAGATCTCAGGTCAAATGTCATCTTCACAAAGCCCTCCCCTGACCATTCTAGCTAATAAGAGACTCCCCCTCCTACTCCCCATTTCTTTGTCAGACTTACAAATATCTGAAGTTTCCTATTTGTATGTTTTTTTTTGTCTACTTCCCCACCTAGAATGTAAGTTCCACAAGAACAGTGACTTTGTCTATTGTTCACAGGTGTCTAACAAGTTCTCAATTACCATTTGATTGAGTGAACAAATAAGAGATATTTCTATATAAGAGATATATTCTATCTCTTTTTAATAGAATAGGCTTAATTAAATATACCACCAAATCCTATGAGGACAAAGACTCCGTCTATTGTTACAGCTGCCTGGAACCTAGCAAATTCTCAATTAATATTTAAATGAATAAATGAACAAAAAATGAATAGGGGACAACTTGTAATAAAATAGACAATAAATATATCTCCAAACTACTTATATGGCAAAACTTTAAATATATAGGAAAAAAAGCAGATGAATTAGAAGTTGGGATAATATTTGTTTTCAAATACATACCACACTTACTTTCCAGCATCTCAAAATAACATTCTAATAGTGCTTTGAAATACACATCATGCTAAAATGAATACTAATTCACACTTTGACTTTTTATGTTCAAATAATCTGGAAAAGGTTCTTAGATTATAATAGGAATTCAGAGAAGCCAGCGTTTGTATTCTATACAGCCATCCAATGGATAATCATTGTAACTCAGTCTAACAGTATACTTTAAATGTTGTAATCATTGAAAAGCATTCTGGGGAAAGCAAACACATTATAGAACTAAACACATATAAGAAAACCACAGTGGGAAGGATTTCTCTTGTGATGATTCTTCTACACCCGTATACACTCAGAATCAATGTACTACCATGCTATCCTTCTGGATTTTTACAAATGAAAAAATCAGTTATCATTTGTTTAAAAAAATTACCATTGAAACAGAATATTATTTACTTTCTTCCAGAAACATACAAAAATATTATGAGATAAAAAAAATAATTAATTCTCAATAGTAAGTAAGCTAGTACTTAAAGCCTCTTAATTTTCCCAAAAACATAGCCTGAAATCGATCCTCAATATTCAAATAACAAACTATTATTTCCGAAAATACTAAGTTCTTCATCAAGATGTCTTATAAATAGTGTACATGCTGAGAATGATACCTTTGAGCACATAAATACTGAGGGAAGCATTAAAGAATATTGCATCACAGAAGGCAAAATCCTTGCTCCTTAAGAATTTGATCAACACAGGGAAAAATCACATAGCTTTCTTTTGATGTGCAGTGATTAATAACAGTAATCATAATCCAAATGATAATGTAAAATACGATATAAACATTTCACATTTATGAGATGTAGTTCATTTCAATCGAGAGAGAAAAAATTCATAAAAGATTTAAGCAAACAAAAAGAGGATTAATTAAAAATAAAAATTCAATGTATTTTTATTCTACTATATTTTCATTGAAAAGAGTTCCTAACAAAGTCAAAAATAGGAAAAGAATTCAAGCCTACTTCCACGACTACCCACTCCAGTGGTGTTGATGTTTTGTTGTTTGAATTAATGTTACAGAAGCACTAAATACATGCCAGGAATTGTTCTAAGTGTTTTGCTAACTCATTTAATCCCCAGAATAACACCATGTTAGTACATATGAATACTCCTCCTTTATAGATAAAGCTGAGGCACAGAAAGGTTAAGTAACTTGTCCAAAGTGGCACATTTAGTAAGCGGCAAGGCAAAAAACTAACCCAGATGGTTCAGCTCACGGGCCAGCAAAGTTTTACTAAGGTTTTGTTGGAACATAGCCACACACATTCATTTATATATTATCTGCCTGCTTTCACTCTGCAATGGCCAAGTTTAGTAGTTGCAACAGAGACAGTATGCCTGCAAAGTCTAAAATATTTACTATATGACCCTTAACATAAAAGGTTTGCTGATCTCTGGTCTAGCGCTATATAATCTGTAGTAGTTAATGATGTACCTTCCAAAGACTCAATCCCAGTTGCTTGCGCCAGTAAATCTTCATGTCTTGCAACGACCTGAAAATCATGAATGAATAATCAGCATTTGCTCTAAGTACTAGGTATTTTTCTCTGTAACCGCAATGGAGAATTGAAGTTCTCTCTCCTCATGGAAAGGGGGAAAATACTAACACGAAAGAAAAAAATACAGATTATAAAGGTGTGTTTGAGATGAGTTGTTAGCAGGAACACAAACACGCTTATAGTTTGACATGGAGCCAAAGAAGACACAGTCTTTTCACTAGCCCCTTGCTCTCCTAAGGGGATGTGCAGGTGGAGTTGTGCCAAAATTGAAAAACAAAAAACAGCTAACTCTTGCCAAGCTATTATATGCTTTCCCTGTAAAGAATGTTTTCAAACATCATGTTCTCTTAGTCCTTGAACTTAATTCAGCATCATCAAGACCATATTCTAATCTGGAAAGATAAAGCAGAGTCAGTGCCCACCTATCCCTGAACATCTCTCTGCTTCCAGTTTCCAAGTGTCACAGCAAATCCTCTTCTCTTCCGAAGACTGACATTTCTATGAAAATTAGGGCAGTGTGAATCGTCATATCAAAAAACCAAAAAGGGGGCCGGCCCGGTGGCGCAAGCAGTTGAGTGCGCGCGCTCTGCTGCGGCGGCCTGGGGTTTGCCAGTTTGGATCCCAGGTGTGCACTGACGCACTGCTTGTCAAGCCATGCTGTGGCGGCGTCCCATATAAAGTAGAGGAAGATGGGCACAGATGTTAGCTCAGGGCCAAGCTTCCTCAGGAAAAAAAAACAAACAAACACCAAAAGGCTAAGAGTTAAAGGCCACATGCAAGAGATTCCTAGAAACATCAAGAAATCATGCAAATCTTTAAAATAATACAAGAATCCTTATCATTTTGTACCTTTTATTTCAATGAATAAGAAGTTTCATGTCTAGTCTGTAAACTGAAGCTCCTAATTAGCAAGGATTCATTCACTGGAACCACTACATCCTCCAATTTGTCCTGTTTTAGATATCACTATCATGCTATCAAGTCTCTTTCTATCATATCCATCTAAAATAAGCGTTACTTTTGGTCTCCTGTGTCTCTTATTCTGAAGACTGCCAGAAGACATCTGAATTTTCTTCAGTCCATTGATATGGTCATCAATGTGTCCATCCTAACAGGACTAATTTTCTTTCAATTTTCTATTCATCTTTGTCCCTTGTGACAAATACTTTGGAAAGGTTGAAAAGCCTAAAACTACACTTTCATAGACTGCCCTGCAGCCAAATGGATGAATTTCTAAGAGATTTAAGAGACAAGAGAGAGAAAAGCTATCTTCCTGTTACTGTTTCAGCTAGTAAGCAAGGTCCTGAGACCTGAGGATTTAGAGATAGTTGAGAAAGTCATAATGATCATTCCCGAGTTTAGTTACCAGGTACCTAGAAGCAGGATTTTAGCAGTGACATGGGAAGTAACAGCAGGAGCCTCCGGGCCTCTGTATTGCATCTATGGTAGATCCTTCAACTGGCTGTCCAACCAACGATTTCATAAGCATCCAACTCTCTGTATTAAGTATTTTCCTGCTTTAAATACCTAGAGTGGTTTCTGTTTCCTGTACTAAGCCCTGACTAATACATACCTCAGTACATCTTCTGTAATTTTAATCATCTCAATGATATTTTAAATTATTTTTATTATATTTTATTTATGGGTTTGGTCAGTATTATTCCAATTTTGCTTCTGCAGAAAAACAATTAAAACAGATTCAGATCTCATACTAAGACTCAGAGACTTCCTCTACCTCACATCCAAAGCTACTATAAGTGTAACTTGCCCCCTCTAAGAAATGTTAAATAAATTTTAAGTTTTTATTGATTCCTGCAGAGAAGATACTGCATGCGAGAAATAAGGAAGATACCAACCATAAAAGGAGCAGAAAGAATTTCAGGTGACTCTTGCAAAAAGCCACTCCAAGAACCCTAGGCAGAGATAAGTGCATGCTCCCTTGCTCCCATAAACAAACACTTTGTACTATTCTATTTAAAACAGGCATCACTTGCCTGTCATCATTTCTGTCTATATCTGCCACTGGTTTGTGAGTCCTTGTAGAGGCATGAAATGTGTTCATTTTTCTATCCCCACAGCCTAAGGCAAAGCCTGACAATTAAAAGTATTTTATAAATATCTGTCAATAAATATTGAGCTTTAATTATATAATCAGAATTTTAGAGTTACAGTGACCTTAGAAGTCATCCCAGTCCTAACTAAGCTGCTCTTTTAATTGATAAAGAAAGACACAAAAAATGTAAGTGAATATGTCTCATGTTATACCAGATCTAGGTTTCCTGGTAAACAGTCCATTTATTCACACATTTGATCACTCATTCAAATATTTATTAAACACCTACTCAGACAAAAGGTAATACTAGGAAGTAAACCATAAAACCACTCTATAAAAATTATAAAATTGTAGAAGAGGAAGCAACCTTCAAGATTTTCTACTACAATCTCCTCTTCCCCTTTATTCATTCCAACCCATTTGATTTTTTTTTAAAGCAAGACTCAAAGACATTAAGTAATACAAAAGGTAATAGCACAGCTGAGATGAAGACCCATCTCCTAACTCCCCATATTGCATTCTATCATCACAAATTTATCAACTTTCTCAAATTTCAGCAAATGTTAAACTTTGTGCTCTTAAAGTGTGAACCGCCAATGCGAACATCCCAATTTTTCTTATTCACACTGTTCTACTTTCAAAATTCCATTTTCTATTACCTTTATCAAAGACATCCTATTTTTTGCCCACCTATACTCACTGCACATCAGTTAAGGTTGTGAAAACAAAGTATGAACAAAAGGTTTGGAGAGAGAGGTATATTAGTTTTTCAACTAACAAAAAGTAGTTTATAGGGCCGGCCCCGTGGCTTAGAGGTTAAGTGCGCGCTCTCCACTGCTGGCAGCCCGGGTTCGGATCCCGGGCGTGCGCTGACGCACGGCTTTTCAGGCCATGCTGAGGCCCTGTCCCACATACAGCAACTGGAAGGATGTGCAACTATGACTTACAACTATCTACTGGGGCTTTGGTGGAAATAAATAAATAAATAAACAAATTGTTAAAAAAAAAAAAAAAGTAGTTTATAGAAAACTTTTCAAAAACATACTTTGAAAAATAAGCCACACTGGTAAGTTATACATTTGTTCATGTAAATATGCACTTAGATTAAATAATAAAAGAATTATAAAAATAATAAATTATCACTTTAGGCTGAATAATTTGTATGATCCAGAAGACTGGAATTACCTGTAGGTGTAGTTCTTTATCCAACTGACTGATTCCTTGGGCAAGTTTTGCTAGTTGTTCAGCAATTACAGCTTGATGAATAGACTGGGAAGTATAAGTCTTTACATCAAAGTCTTCATTTAAAAAAGCACTATAACACTCTGGGGAAAAAATAAAGAGAAATCTTTAATTATTAATTACACGGCACTAAACAACAGACATTAAACAACAGAACAATTACAATCATAGTTAACTTATTTTGAGGCCTTTCGATACGTCAGGATCTGCCGTAAATGAGAAAGAAGAGAAGGAGGCAACAGCAGAAGAGTGGTGATATTCACTGAGCGCTTACTACATGCCAGGCACTGATCTAAGCACTCTACACATATTAACTCATTCAATCCTCACACAACCCTGTTGGCACTATCATGTTCCCCATTTCACAGATGAAGAGACAGGCACCAACACGGCATGCAACTTCTCCAACCTCACCGTCTGAGATTTAAACCCAGGCTGTCTAGCTGCAGAGCCCACACTCTGAACCACCATGCTACACTGCTAAAAGCTAACTTTTATCAGTGAGTCAAAAGGAAATTGAGTGCAAGATTAAAAATGAACTACTCACCATAGCCTTTCACGCAAGAAAACAACGTCACTGACAATGACAACAGGAAAATTGACTATATTTGATATTTATGGTCTCTGATAACTCCAGATCAATGTACCAATACTGTTATAATCAAGTGGATCTTTTTTTTTAAATAGAAATAGGCAAATACAAACTTATAGGTATTACTAAAATTTAGGATTTATGGGTAAAATAAGTAAATGGAAAAAGAAACTGTTCAAAATATACCTTCAATAGACATAAAAAAGTGATGCTAGATGTTAAGAAGGTATCTTTCTTCTTAACCCACCCACAAATCAGTGGGTGAAAGAAAAATGGAGAGAATTATGCGTTAAAAATACATACGCAGAAGTGAACTAAATGTAGGTATACACCACTATCTCTTAGCACTATGGTAGATATGAGTAAGACTGCCCTGACAGAGACTAGGAAACTAACGAGCAAAATCGAGTACTTAGGAGAAAGCCGCAATTGTCTATATCCACTATAGTGTATCCTCCACGAGGGCAAGGTCTTTTTTTTTGTTTGCTGCCACATTCCCAGGCCTGAACAATGCCTGACACGTGTCAGGTGCATAACATTGATTAACTGAATTAATTAACTGATTAACTGAATTAATTAATCTATATATCAGCTGGAAGTATCATTCTGCTAAAAGCAAAGACTCATTCTTGACTACTTTCAAAGCATAGTGGATGAAAGAAGGAAACTGCTCCTATGGCCTGAGAACCACATTTCCTTCCAGTTTGCCAAGTAGTTCTCAGAATTAAGGATCCTGCCAAGCAGACAAGCGGAGAAGGCCATTCCAAGAATGGGGAAGGTTTAGAGGCAGCAAATGCCATGGCATATTTTGAGAAATCAGGGGAATACAGACTTCAGAATGTCTAGATCACAGAGTCTGTGTGTTGAGGAGAAAGTGTAAAGAATGATAGGAGTTGAGGTTCCAAAGGAAGGTTGGGGGGCAGTTTGAAAATCGGCTGGTAAGACATCCAAAATGTTCAGACTATATCCCACTTAAGGTTTTAAAGCCAAAAAAGAGCACTGTCAGCTTTATGTTTTAGAACAGTTTCTGGCAACAGTATAGAGGATGACTGATAAGGGATTAGTCACACAGTGGTGTGCTGGTGCTGGCTTATACTCGCTCCTGAGAGCCAACTGTAAAACACTCAGGAATTGTGTGAGCCAGTTGACATCACATGTAGGTATCTTAAAATTGACCATGGTGAGAGTATTTATACCATGAAAACTGGCATACACTACAAAATCAGGGGTTTCCTATTTTCCTAGAAAGCTGGTTTACTAGCACACTCATGGAATTGAGCTGCAGAGGCCAGTAAGGTGCTATGTTAAAGCCCAAGTGACATGATGAAGCCTAAGACAGTGGCATTAAGAATGTCAAGGAAGTGACAAATTTGACAAATACACAGACATTATAATGTGTAGGACATAGAGACAAGCTGAAAATGAGTGATTAGGTAGAACAAGAAGGATGATTCCCAAGTTTCTTGATTGATTAACTGACATAGGGAATTCAGCTTTGCATTAAGCTAGATCACTAGGCATCTTTGTATAAAGATGAACATGAATACTCCCCTGCCTCCATGGAACTCATAATCTACATGAGGAATAAATACACATCTAACTAACCACATACAATAATGGTAACAGAGAATACCAGAGGAAAAGGTTAAGGAAGAGGGGTAAAAAAAGAAAAAGAGGGCTGGCCCCGTGGCTTAGCGGTTGAGTGCGCGCGCTCCACTGCTGGCGGCCCGGGTTCAATCCCGGGCGCGCACCGACGCACCGTTTCTCTGGCCATGCTGAAGCCGCATCCCACATACAGCAACTAGAAGGATGTACAGCTATGACATACAACTATCTACTCGGGCTTTGGGGGGAAAAATAAATAAATAAATAAAATTATTGGAAAAAAAAAAAAGAAAGAAAAATACTGTTTAAAAAAAGAAAAAGAATTCATTCCATTTTTTCATATGTAGAACCTGTACTATTTGTTCATATGTAGGTTTTTATATATAGAACTATAGTGCTTGTTTATTGTCAAGATAGAAATGTCCAGTAGACAGCAGTTCTACAGCTCATAAGAAAGATAAGGACCATATATGTGTATATTTGTGTGTTTAGATATTAATTTTGAAACCATGAAAAAAAGACCAGATGATTTAGGGAGAAATTTTAGAATTCACAAAAAGAGGGAAATGGGGAAGAAAGAGTTCAGAAGCCAGGAAAACACCAAAAATTTGGGTGTAGACAGAGGAAATGAAAGCAATCAAAAAGACTAAGGAGGGGCCGGCCCGGTGGCACAAGCGGTTAAGTGCGCGCGCTCCGCTGCGGCGGCCCGGGGTTTGCTGGTTCGGATCCCGGGCGCGCACCGACGCACTGCTTGGCAAGCCATGCTGTGGCGGCGTCCCATATAAAGTGGAGGAAGATGGGCACAGATGTTAGCCCAGGGCCGTCTTCCTCAGCAAAAAAAGAGGAGGATTGGCGGATGTTAGCACAGGGCTGATCTCCTCATTAAAAAAAAAAAAAAAAAAAGACTAAGGAGTGTTCAGAGAGAAAGAAAGAGACACAGAAGAGTATGGCAAAAACCATAAGAAGGGAGTTTACAGAAAGTAAGTGGTCAGCAGTGTCAAAGACCTTACAAAGATCAAATACAACGAAGGCTGAATACTGGCCATTGGATATGGCATTTGAGGACTGACTGTCCTTAAAGAGAAAAGTCATATAATGCCTCTATTTTATAGTTTTCGCATTCGTATAGGAGGCACATCAGAAACAGCTCACAAATTTTCAAACTACGCATCTGCTCACCAACCCTATCAATCTTATCTTCTATCACTGGCAGATCCCTGACATAGTACATCACTGTTCCTGATGGAAATGTTTAATTCCTTAGGAATGCTGTGAGGGATGGGTAGAGTGAACCACTGATTTAGGGGCAAACTGAAGAAGACAAGCATCTAAAGGAAACTGGAAAAGAGCACTTAGAGAATTCTTAAAAAGAGCATGGAACTCACAAGCCACATGAGGAAAGTATTTCAAGAAAGTCAAACCCTTTTACAAGTAAGATAAGGACCAAAAAAGTGTCCATTTGATTTATCCACAAGGAAGTCACTGGAGACCTTGGCAAAGTGACTTTAATGGCATAGAAAGAAGGTGACTGGGTCCTTGAGACAAGAAGAAAACCCAGAGCACAAGAGGAGGGACTGCCCTTAGGAAGGAATAGAGACCACTTCCGCTGTAATTGAAAATACAAGGGAAAAAAGAAAAGATGGTTGCAGGTTTAGGTTTATAGTTAGGTTTAGATCAGGTTTATAGGTTTGATGGCAAGAAATGGAGGAAGCTCACATTTGCTGGATTCTCCATTTTTTTAGGGAAGTAGAAAGTCATCTGTGGAGCTTGAAAGGAGAGGTTTGAAAGAGTAAAGAAGATTTAAATAATCACTGTGGAAGACGGGAAAGAGAACTAAATAGGAAAATACAAATGGCAGAATTGAGGACTATTTACCCTCCAAAAACTGATTACAATTCCTGGAATGCACCCTACTGAAATATATCTCTATGTCTGGCATGTGTTGTTTCTTCCACTTCTTGACATGGGGAAGTTCTATTTAGACTTCAAAACCAACTTCATCTAGAAAGCCTTTCCTGACACTCCCTTAGCCACTCCCAGTTATCATCCTCCTCTGTACTAATGTTTTACTTTGTATACAATTCTACTGCTACCCTTACAACACTATATTACAGTGCCTACCTTTATTTCTCTACAAGACTATTTCCCCAACTAAACTGATGAGCTACTTGAGGGTGGGAATTGCACACATATCAGGAGCTCAAAACTTGGTTAAACTGCATTTAAATTAAGATACAAAGATGCATTAGATAGAGAACCTAACCTAGAGAATCTCACAATCTAGTTCAGGAAACAACATCATTAGTAAGTTCTGATAAAAGTATATAAATTATCAGGAGAAGGCCAGTAATTAAGGACAATAAAAAAATATACAATAGTTGGAGAAAACAATAATTTAGAACTTTATTTCATTCGTTTACAACCAACTTTGGTCTACTAATGTGTGCATAAGCTTTTTACTGTGATGTTCAATTTAAAAAACATTTATCCTGCACCTACTGTATGCAAGGTACTGTTATTAACACTGTGGAATATAAAAAACGGTTTTACAATGCAGTAGAAAAGATTAAGTATACAAATTATTTTAATACGAGGTAAAATGTGATGGCGATTACAGAATAAAACTGAGAACAGACGACAAGAGTCTTAGGAATTTGAACTTTATTGTGAAGGATAAGATATTTGAGGCATGTTAACTGGATTAATAACACAATTTAATGTGCTTCTCAAATGTTCTATGTTTAACTCATCTTCTTATTTCTAGCAACTTCTGTCCAAAACTATCAATAAACCTGACAATACACACGTTTTATTCCAGCCTGAACCAATGCTCTGAACCCTCCCCCACGTATGGTTGTGGATAAACTCCTTGTAAAAACACACACACACACACACACACACAAATGAACCTGCAAGTGGGGCCACCTGTGTAGTCCAAGAATTTGTTAAGAGGGGATGTTTCCAACTCTACTTAAAAATGAGGCCCTCTTTCATTAAGCGTCTGTCAGCTCTTCTAGGTCTTACACTTTTCGTGGGATCGAATGCTTCACCCTTTCATCACGAACTACGGCAGCAGACGGTGGCTGCCAACATGGGTCACCGGGTGCGGGGTCCCCGGACATCAGGGGAGCCCCAGGCGCGCGGAGCGTAGAGCTGATATGCGGCGCAACCAGAAACCAGGTGTCCCCAGGCCACCCGGACAGGAAGGGGCCACCGAGTCCCTGGGGAAAGAGGTTGGCGAGGCAGCACCCAGACGCCGGGGGGCCGGGCGGAGGGGAGTGGTCACGTCGAGACAGGAAAACTTTCTGCAAAGCGACGGGTTGAGTCCCCCACCCGGGCTCAGGTGCGGAGCAGAACAGACCCCCCCAGCCCCACGACCCGGCCAGACCCTGACTCCTTACCGTCCTGCAGGAGCTCCCGAACGGTCGCTGCAGCCGCTCCAGAGCCCAGAAACCCATGGCCAGCCACAGCAACGCCACCGTCGCCACCTTCCATGTTGGCAGGTGCCGGGGTGATGGCGTCAGCAGCGGGCCCGCCCTGCCTAGGTGATGACGCAGAATCTGGGCGCCGCCCGCTCCGCCCAGCTCCAGGCTCCTGGCCGGCCTAGTGAATCTGCTCAGCTGTGGTGGCTGGACTGACCGTGGCCGGGAGCAGCTTGGGTCCTGGAGGGGCGGGCGTCGAGGGCCCAGCGCACTGGGAAAGCCTTGGCCGCGGGGCCGGCGCTTTCCGCCGTTTCCCGCCGCGCCCCTGGGGCTGGTGTCGTTCCCCAGGTGGAACAGAAGGTGGGCTCCGGAACGTGGCCGCCGCGCTTCTCCCGAAAGCAAGTATTTAACCTGAGAACAGGGGCCTCTGGGTTGCAGGCAGGAGAGGAGAGCGGAGGTTGCTGGGAGCTTCGCTTGTACTCCACGAGCACAGCTGGTGGGAGTTAGTAGCTACCCAGCTGTATCTCACACGCCTTGGTGCGCAATCCTGGGGCAAAGGCAGGCGGGAAAAGCTTGGGGAGGAAAGTTGCCAGGGATGAGTCGTGGGGAGGATTAGGGAGAGCTGAGAGGAGATGAAGAAGGAAGACTGAACCAGGAAAAGACAAGCGGGACTCAGTCTCTGCCCTCCCTCCCATGAGACCATGACCTTATGCTTTTTCTACCTCTTCTCAGTTTCAGCCACGTGCTGTGAGCGACGCCAACCTTTTTCTTATTACAAACTGATGGATTTTCCATATCTCAAATAAGAGTATTGAAGTTGTAAAATCATCAAGTTAGTTCCTATTATATCTTCTCCGCTGATACATCTGTATTATTCACCTCGATTTCTCCCAAGTTAAATACTGATAAATTAACAGGTCAGCCACACGTGTGCAAGAAGGTTAAACTTTCTTCGTAAAAAGAAAGTGTAATGTAATTTTTCCTTTGTGTACAATAGGTATGTACACAGGGAGCTAATTTTTCACAATTCCACAACTGCATGGTTCTCTTGATGCCATTTCAAGACGGTGCTATAATAGTACTTACCCTGTGCCAAACGCTGTTCTAAGTACTTTACAAATCTGAACACATTAAAAACTCATAACAACTCGAGCAAGTGTCATAGTACACTGCATTGTGCTTTCTCATCACTTTGTCTCAGAGGTTTTTCCCTAGTATAATTTGTTTGCTCTCAATCATGGTGTGGGTAGGATTGATCTGAAGGAAGGTCACACAAATTGCCAAAGGCAGTGTGCTCAGACTCACATTAGGTTTCCTTATCCGTGATACACAAAATTTGTTTTTAATAATTTTTGAATATTAATGATGAATAAGTATTATCTTTGAATTATGGATTGTTTTTCTTTCCTTGGCTTTTACACTGGAAGATTTTAGAAGAGTTGCATAATCATTCATTCAATGAAGAGCTTTGACCCCCTACTATACTCTCCAGCATGAGTTTACAACATAAGACTCAATCCCTGTCTTTTCCCAAAGGAGCTTTGGAGTATGTGGATTTATCTATTCCCAAGCTTGGTTGCTTGGGATTGAAATCACCTGGAGAGCTTTAAAAACCACTGATGCCTGCATCCTAAGCCCAGAGATTCACATTTAATTGGTCTAGACATGGTTTGGACATCTTGATTCTTTAAAACTCCCCAGATCATTCTAACGTACAACCAAGAGTGAGAACTACTGTTTTATTCATTCGGCAAATACATATTGAGGGAGGCCGCCTTTGTGCCATGTGCTGAGACTACAAGAATGAATAAGAAGGAAATTATTCTTGCTAAAGTCACTAATGACCTAGTTGCCATTGGACAGTTTTTAGTCTTTACTTTTTTGTGGTGTTTAAGATGCTTATCCCCTCCCTCTTTCATAACACTTTCCCCTTTCTTGGTTTTTGACTATGACTTTTCACGTTTATTCCTCCCAGCTCCAGAGTTCATCTCTCTGTCTCCCTTGCATTCTTTATTTTCCTTTTTTAACTTAAATGTTGGTGCTTCTAAGGATTTCTTGTGAGATATGGCATCCTTAAATACTTTGTCCATGTTTTTAGTTTCAACTTATTACCTAAAGGTTAAAGACTCTGGATCTATATCTCTAGTTTTTTCTTGAGCATCATATCTGTATCACCAGTTACGAGGCATCACCAACTGGAAATCCCATGAGCACCTCAAGTTCAGTGTGCCCAAATGTGAACTCATGTTTCCCTGTCAAAACCTATTCCTCCTCTGCTTCTGTATCTCATTGGTTGGAATTGCCATTCACCCAGTCTCTAAAGCCAAAAGTGTACACATCATCTTAGAATTCTCTTATTACATGACATGTGCTGTCATCGAGTGATTTACACCTCCTGAATATCCTGCCAGCTTATTTTTATTTCTAGATAGCTCTTAAATGTGTTCCCTTTCCTCTATCCTCACTCCCAGAGTCCCAGATCAGATACTCATTATGCATGGCCTGGTCTACTACAATGGCCTCTTTACTGATATTTTGCCAACAGCCCTACCCACTCCAGTGAAATCTTTCTAAATCAGAAATCTGATCAAGTCATTTCCCTGCTAAAATATTTCAATACAATATTTCAATAAAATATTTTTATACAACTAGTATACAAGGAGAGAGAGACAGCCTGTAGAAAAATATCTGGTATACCCTTGGAAATATCTCATATGCACATGTTGAGTGCATATGTTAAAATCACCTACAGAGGAGGAAAAATGGTTAAGAACCAAGGCCCTACAGTATAAAATCTAAAAAATTTTTACCTAGTATAAAAGGCCCATGACTATCTAGGCTCTCTCCCTCTCTAGTCTAGTTACAACTCAAGCAACACTGAACTACTAATGGTTCACGGAAAACATCAAGCATTTTTATGCCTCTAAAGGCTTTATGTGTGTTGTGCTCTGTAACTAGACACTTCCCATCTCCCATGCAGTGTCAGCTCAAGCTTTTCCTCCTCCGCTATTGATAACTTCTCTCACTTCTCTAGACAGTTATTTCCACAATGCTTAAATTGTGTGTGTGTGTGTATTAGAGCTATTTTATGTGCGTCTAATGCTAATACATTTTTAAGGACACAGGAAATGTATTTTCTTCTGTATTCCCAACATGTAGCAGGAACTTAATATTTGTTATATGAATAAAAACATGCCCATGCCCTTAAAAACTCAGGAAGAGACAGATGTGTTATTAGTATACTCTATAAAAGTAATTGCGAATGCACATGATAACAGAGGAGTGTCTAGGGCATAGTGGGTAAATAAGATCAGCTGGGATTCAGAGAAGATTGTCAGAGTCATCAAGATGGGAGATTATGCGTACAGAAACTGGGGCAATGAAGATGTGCTCAAGACTTAATTAAAGGTACCACTTGGTTGACACACTTGAGGGAAATGGAGAAGTGGAGGACAAGCCTCAGGTTTCTGACTTGAGTGAGTAGGGATAGATGGTGATGGCATAACTAGGATATGAAATGCAAGAGAAAAACAGCTTTGACTCATGGAAAGGAAACGACCTTTCTGTTGCTTTATACTTAGCCTGTGTAGGTGGCTTACATCTTTCTAATCATGAATTTTCTTTTTTTTTTGTGAGGAAGATCAGCCCTGAGCTAACATCCATGCCAATCCTCTTTTTGCTGAGGAAGACTGGCCATGAGCTAACATCTGGCAGATTTTCCTCCACTTTTATGTGGGACGCCGCCAGAGCATGGCCTGACAAGCGGTGCCTCCGTGCGCGCCCGGGATCCGAACGTGGGCCACACCAGCAGCGGAGCGCGCATACTTAACCACTACGCCACAGGGCCGGCCCCTCTAATCATGAATTTCCATTAAAAAAAAAAGATAAGAAGCTAATAATTTTGTCTAAATTTTTTTAAGTCAGACTGATTGAACAGTGATCAGTAAAACTAGTTTATCTTATTCCAGCTGTATACTCTACCTAAGGAAATTGAAATTATTGGTTTATATTTAAGTTATATCAGTACTTTCAGGATTAGCCAGGCCTTTTGAAAGTCGGCCCATATCTGTTTCTAAGTTACTAAGGCCAAAAACTGGAATATGGAAAGCAGCCAACACTATTAAATGATAGGATTTTAAGGAGAGGAACTGTAAAACACTTATAAACTATGTAATTTAATCACTTGTAGCTCTTTGGGCATAAAAGTGATTTACTATGCAATTATGTAATTACAACTGATTTTCGCTACATAATACCGTTATTTAAATTTTTAAAAATAATAAACATCTGTTTGCCTTATGATTCAAATACAAAGAGTAGGATTTGAGGATAAGAATAAACATTAAACATACCAGTATATCTTTTGAAATGCTAACTGCTTAAACTTGTTCTATGAATGCCATTTAACTTTCCTGGATAAAACAAGATATTTCCAAGTTCCAGACGTACACAGTATTATACATGAAATGATTCAAATCAAATTTCTTGGTTTATCAGTGCCAAACAAAGTAACATGGAAAACTTAAAAAGTAACATGAGGGGCCAGCCCCATGGCTTAGTGGTTAGGTGTGAGCGCTCCGCTACTGGCAGCCCGGGTTCCGATCCCGGGCGCACACCCACGCACTGCTTCTCCGGCCATGCTGAGGCTGCGTCCCACATACAGCAACTAGAAGGATGTGCAACCATGACATACAACTATCTACTGGGGCTTTGGGGGGAAAAAAAAGGATTGGCAATAGATGTTAGCTCAGAGCCGGTCTTCCTCAGCAAAAAGAGGAGAATTAGCATGGATGGTAGCTCAGGGCTGATCTTCCTCACAAAAATTAAAAAAAAAAAAGTAACATGAAAAATCAAAATGGTATTCTAGAAAAGAAATCTTGTCGTTTGCCATTTCCACATGAGCATTTATTAATTTGAGAAGAAAAGGTTACGATAGTGGGTTAAGTATAGAACTTGAAGCTGTTAGCATTTGACTTAAACAAGTGTAATTTGTACAGTGTGCTAAAAACTATCAGTGACTTATAAATAGAGGCAGAATTCAGTAGTTTCCTATTTGATACTGTGAAAAAAAACTGAAAAGATTCCTGAGCCCATAAGTCTGATGAAAAAATATATTCTTGGCAATTGAAATTGTTACAATGATGGGAATTCATCTAGTGAAAGTACCTTTTCTCCATGCAAACTGATTGTCTTTTTCAGATTTGAAACAGATCTGTATTCATGAAGAGTGACTGCACACAAACTACAACATGTCAAGAAAGAAAAAAAGATCCAATAGAAATGTTGCATTCTGGGCAGCTGGTAAAAGTCTGTGCCCCAATGGTTCGATATTCAAAGTAAGTATTGTCAAATGGTTAATGAGCTAAGATGTGATTTCCTTTTTATGCTCTGACTTTTTTAAAGTAAGACCACCCCACCACATGGGATCTTCGAACGCCTAGTTCTGGGATCATGATCTAGGCTTGAGTTCTGGTGCTACCACCCGCCTGTATGTGTGGCCCTGGTAAACAGTTAACTGTTTCCAAGCTTCACTCCTTATATCTATAAAAATGGTAGTGCTTATAACGCCCACCTTTAAAGATAATAGTGGATATTAAATATACGTTATATAATATAAATACATATACATATATATAAAAACATTTACGCATATGTTTTTGTGTGAACATAAGTCTTCATTTGTCTGGTAGAAATCCCCAGGACTGCAATTGCTGACTCATATGGTAGTTGTATGTTTAGCTTTTTAAGAAACTGCCAAACTTTTCCAGAGTGACTGTACCATATTATGCTCCCACCAACAACTTAGGAGGAATCTAGTTTTTTCTCATCCTCACCCCAACTTTTAATAATGCCACTTTTTTTTATTTTAGCCATTCTGATAGGTGTGCAGTGATATCTCATTGTGGTTTTACTTTCCCTTTCCTTTATGGCTAATGATGTTGAACATCTTTTGATGTTTCATTTATCATCTATATATTGTTGAAGAAATGTTTCTTCATGTATTTCACCCACATTCTAATTGGATTGTTTGCTTTTTTACTATTGAGTTGTTTATTTTTAATTTTTGATTGTGGTAAAATACAACATAAAATTTACCATTTGAAACATTTTTAAATGTACAGTTCAATAATGTAGCTACATTCACATTGTTGTACATACAATCTCTAAAACTCTTTCCATCTTACAAAACTAAAACTCTATACCCGTTAAACAATAACTTCACCTTCCTCTACCCCTAGCAACCATCATTCTACTTTTTTGCTCTTTGAATTTGACTGCTCTAGGTACCTGATTATATGTGGAGTCATACAGTATTTGTGTTTTTGAGACTGGCTTATTTCACTGAGCATAATATCCTCAAGGTTCATCCATGTTGTGGCATGTATCAGAATTTCCTTCCTTTTTAAGGCTGAATAATATTCCATTGTGTGTGTGTGTATATATATATATGTATATATATATATATACACACACACTACATTTTGTCTATCCATTCATCCATTGATGCACACTTGGGTTACTTCCATCTTTTGGCTATTGCAAATAATGCTGCTGTAAACGTGGATGTATCAATATCTCTTTGAGGCCCTGCTTTCAATTCTTTGGGGTATATACCCAAAAGTGGAATTGCTAGATCATATGGCAATTCTATTTTTAAATTTTTGAGAAATCGCCATGCTGTTTTCCATAGCAGCTACACCATTTTACATTCCCATCAGCAGTGCAGGAGTGTTCCAATTTCTCAACACTTGTTATTTTCTGGGGGGTGGGGGGGAGGTGTTTTTTATAGCCATCCTAATGAGTCTGAAGTGGTATCTCATTGTGGTTTTGATTTATATTTCCCTAGTGATATTGAGCATCTTTTCATGTGCTTTTTGGCCATTTGTATATCTTCTTTGGAGAAATGTCTATTCAAGTCCTTTGCCCATTTTTGAATCAGGTTATTTGATTTTTTGTTGTTGAGTTTTTGTTTACTATTGAGTTTTGAGAATTCTCTATATATTCAAGATACTACTCTTTTGTTAGATATGTGGTTTGCAAATATTTTCTCCCAGTATGTGGCTTCTCTTTTCATCCTCTTAAAAGAGTCTTTTGCAGAACAGAAGTTTTTTATTTAATGATGAAGTCCATTTTATCAATTTTTCCTTTTGTAAACTGTGCTTTTGTTGTGAAATGTAAGAAATCTTTATGTAGCTCTAGATCCTAAAAATTTTCTCCTTTGTTTTTTTCTAAAAGTCTTATAGTTTTATGTTTTACTTTTAAGTCTATGATCAGCTTTGAGTTAATTTTTGTGAAAGTGTGAACTTAGGTTGAGGTTCATTTTTTTGCCTATGGATGTCTAATTACTCCAGCACCATTTGTTGAAGAGGCTGTCTTTCCACTATTGAATTGCTTCTGCATCTTTATCAGAAATCAGTTGGGTGGGTTTGTTTGGTTCTTTTTCTGGATTTTCTGTTCTGTTCCATTGATCCATGGGTCTATCCCTCCACCAATACTGCAGTCTTGATTACTATAAGTATATAATAAATCTTGAAATTTGGTAGACTTATTTGCCCCAGTTTTTCTTTTTCAGAATTGTTTTAGCTATTCTAGTTCCTTTGCCTTTCTAAATAAATTTTATTTTTTTGTGAGGAAGATCAGCCCTGTGCTAACATCTGCCAATCGTCCTCTTTTTTTTTTTTTTGCTGAGGAAGACTGGCCCTGGGCTAACATCTGTGCCTGTCTTCCTCCACTTTATATGGGACGCCGCCACAGCATGGCTTGCCAAGTGGTGCGTCGGTACACGCCCAAGATCCGAACCAGCGAACCCTGGGGCTGCCGCAGCGGAGTGCGCACACTTAACCTCTTGTGCCACCTGGCCGCCCCCCTAAATAAATTTTAGAATGATCTTTTCTATATCTACAGAAAACCTTGCTGGAATTTTCATAAGAACTATATTAAATATATATATCACTTTAGGGAGAATTGAATTTCTCTCAATTCATGCACACAGTATGTCTCTCCATTTATTTAGATCTTCTTTGATTTCTTTCATCAGTGTTGTATAGTTTTCAGCGTACAAATT
Source organism: Diceros bicornis minor (assembly GCF_020826845.1). Lineage (NCBI taxonomy): Eukaryota > Metazoa > Chordata > Mammalia > Perissodactyla > Rhinocerotidae > Diceros > Diceros bicornis. The sequence goes on along the minus strand of NC_080742.1, from coordinate 10,907,990 downwards.
CTGTACATGTTTTGTAAGACTTAACACCCAGTTACTTTATACTTTGAATTTCAGTGCCCATGTGTTCAGTGCTGGTGTGTAGAAATAAAGCTGATTTTTGTATGTTGATCTGGTATCCTGAGAACATGCTAAATTCACTTTTATTGGTTCTAGGAGGTTCTTTTTGCAAATTCCTTGGGATTATCTATGTAGACAATCATGTCACCTGCAAATAGGGATAGTTTTACTTCTTCCTTTCCATTATATGCCTTTTATATCTTTTTCATGCTTTATTACACTGAGTAGAAGTTACAGCACTATGTTGAATAAGAGTGATGAAAGCAGACATCTTTGCCTTGTTCTGATCTTGTTCTGCCTTTCATCTTCAAGCATAAGTTAGCTGTAGAAATTTTTGTGGATGCTCTTTATCATGTTGAGAAAGCTCCTTCTATTGTTTTTCTGAGAGTTTTAAAATCATGAATGCGTATTGTTTTGTCAAAACCTTTTTCTGCATCAATTGATATAATCATATGATTTTTCTTCTTTCGCCTGTTAATATGGTAGATTACATTGATTGATTCTGAATATTGAACCTTTGGTTTTAATCGGCTTTTTCTGACACCACCATAGCAGGGAAAGGATGAGAAGGCACCACTTCATTATTATCCGGTGGAGGTAAAAGTCCAGGTTCCCCACTTGGTCACCTTTGACACTCTGGGGGCAGGGGCCTCCTCATTACTGCTGAGCAGAAGTGAGAGTTCCAGCTCCCCGTGGAGGGGGTGGCCTGGTAACTGCTGGACAACGATGAAAGTCCTGGCTCTTCACTAAGCATCCTCTGACACTACTCCAGTTAGGAGGGACAAGGGCACCTCGCTACTGCTGGGTAGGTGCGGAAGTCCAGGCTCCCCAGGTAGTCTCCACTGATACCACTGGTGGGACCTTGTTACTGGCTAGCAGGAATTAAAGTTCCAGCTTCCTAGCTGGCCTTTTCTGACATCACCATGTAGGGTGTTGGAGAACCTTGTTACAGTCTTGGAAAGGTAGAAGACTAGGCTCCCCTCTTAACCTTTGTTTGTGGAGATGGGGACCACAGTTTTTTCTCTGGTGTTTGGCTGTAGTAGAGCCATTATTATCTAAAAGTTTTCTGTGTTGCCAGGCTTCCCCTTTCCTGGTCCTTTGGTTAGAAAAAGCAGACTTTTGTTGGGGCTGTTTTTGTCTGTACCCATTAGTATTTCTAGGTTGCCAGCTTCTTCAGCTTCGAGTCTGGAATATTTGAGGTAAAAAGTAAACCCAGGGAACTGACTTGTCAGTCCTCAGGTCACTAGACGTCTGCTCTCTTCTCTCCACCTTTCAGAGTTTTCTTTTTTTTTTTTTTTTCCCCTTTCTCTTCCCAAAGCCCCAGTAGATATTTGTATGTCATAGTTGCGCATCCTTCTAGTTGCTGTATGTGGGACGCCGCTTCAGCATGGCCGGACAAGCGGTGCCGTGGTGCGCACCCAGGATCCGAACCTGGGCTGCCAGTAGCCGAGCGTGCGCACTTGACCGCTAAGCCACGGGGCCAGCCCCTCAGAGTTTTCTTATGTTTGTTTTATATATAATATTCCAGGGATTTTAGTTATACTAAGCTGGAAGAATAGGGAAAAACACGTCTACTCCATCTTCCCATAGGCAGAACTTTTCTCTAATAAATATTTAATGATTAAATTAAACTTGGAAGGGCATATGATTATGGTGATTTTAGTACTAAATGCCTAATTAAAGTTTTATATGCTCACAGGTTGGCTTTTAGAACACTAGTAAGAAAATACAGTTGTGATCTGTGCTATACACCAATGATAGTTGCTGCTGATTTTGTCAGATCCATAAAAGCCAGAGACAGTGAATTTACCACAAACCAAGGTATGTGAAACCCAGAGTTTACTGACTTTGTAAAACATTAAAAAAAACCCTCAACTATCTTGTCTAATCAGAGACAATACAATTCACATATTTTACTTTAAAATCTTTTAGTTTTTTGTTTTTTTAATATGTTTTTACTCGGTGCCTTATAAACTGTGGATGATATATCAAAGTGTAAGGTCAGCCTTCCTTAGGGCCCCTATCCTCTCACCAGGACTCCAGATTAGATTCCTATCTCACTGCCTCCAGTCTTGTCCCATTCCAAACTATCTTCCAATCAGCCCAAAGTGACCTTTCTAAAATGTAAGTTTGATCACATCTCTTCCCTCCTTAAAATCCTTCTTGGACCTCTCATTGCCTAAAGCAATGGTTCTCAAAGTGTAATTCCCCAGACCAGGATCATTATCAGGAAATGTGTTAGAAATGGAAATTCTCAGGCTCTACCCCTGACCCAGTGAATCAGGAACTCTGGGTATGTCGTCCAGCGATATGTTTTAAGAAGCCCTCCAGGTGATTCTGAGCTTGCTAAAGGTTGAGAACCACTGGACCAAAGAGTAAAATTCCAGCACCTGTGGATAACATACACCATTCTTCATGATTTAGCCTCTGAATGCCTCCTCTGCAGCTTTATCTTCTCTCAGTTTCTTTCCACAGCCCACCAACTTTATTCTGCAAAAATACTAAGTTATTTTAAGTCCCTGAATATACGCTGTCCTCTCATACTTCTCTACCTAGAATGTCCCCCTCAGCCATGCCTGTCCCCCAGATCCCTGTCTCTCTCTCTGGCAAATGACAGTTCATGCTTCTTAATCCACCTCTTAAAGTTTGTGGCCAAGGAACTCTGCTGATCACCCTACATCCATGTCCTCTCTCTTAAGCACCAGCTTTTTGTTGTACTTAATCATGTTGTTAGTGCCATCAGGCACAAATATACTCAGACTAAACCAAAAAGTGGGAAAAATATTTATAATATTTTTGATAGATAGCTGAGCTAATTTCTTTTTTATAAAAATTTAAATAATAAGAAAGGACAACTAAAAGAAAAATTGCTCATAGAAAACTGTGCAAAGAATAGAGAGAGTGAGCCCACAAATAAAAATATACACTGTTGGGTATACAATGTGGGATAAGTTATGAGGAAACAAGAATTTTCATCCATATTGGTGTGTATCTATATTGGTAAACTCTTTCGAAAGAAAATTTTGCAATATCTATCAAAATGTTAAATGCTTATCCAACAGTTACACTCCTAGGAATTTACTCTATGGATATACTCGCAAAAGCATATATGTAAGAGTATCCTCATCACAGCATTGTTTGCAAGAGCCAGAAATGAAAAACAATCTAGAAGGACACTATATGATCCACTCATACAGTGGAATATGCCACTAAAAAGAAGAAAATCTGGTCTGAGTAGAGCTCCCAGATACATCAGGGGAAATAAAAGCGGTAGGCATATCAACATATATACATAGAATGTTCACATTTGTTTATATTTTACTGGTATACATAAAATTGTTCTAGAATAAACTAGTTCTCACCTTTGGGAAAGAGGTCTGTCAAGAGTGTTGTACTTTTCATTTTATCAAATTTTATACTGTTTGAATTTGTACTAAATGTAAATTGCTTTTAAATTAAAATATTTAAAATTATTTTAATGCTATCTTGTTGGAACAGATGGTTCTTAGGCTAAAAATAGTTATTGTTTTTTATCCTGTACACACATTAGCGTTTGGTATCTGGTGTGTGTGTGTGCGCGTTTCTGTGGATTTTAATGTGGAGCTATTCGTTTCATCAGGTGATTGCCCATTGATTGTTCAGTTTGCTGCTAATGATGCAAGACTTTTATCTGATGCTGCTCGTATAGTCTGTCCTTATGCGAATGGAATAGACATTAACTGTGGTTGCCCTCAGAGGTAAAGCTCAAAGAAGTTGGAAGAATTTTCAAAAAGCTTAGAAAAAAACTATGTGAACATGGTAAACTATCTTTCTAGTTTTCCAAGAATTAAAAAAGTAAGAAACTTGGGCTCTAAATAAAAAGAAAGAAAAAAATAAGGAAATATTATTTAGGAACATACCCACAAAGGTGTTTTCAGATGGCTAAAACAACGTATAGACCCTTGACAGCTGTTTTGTCCCACCTCACCAGTAGAATATTTTTAATGCATGGATCTGCCTTGAACCTTATCCATAAGTAGTATCTAAGGTTTGCAGCAAGCCCTAAAATGTATTTTTACTGCCATGTCAGGCATACTTGCTCTAGAAAGTATGATTCTGTGATTTGAGAGATCACCACTTGTTTTCTCCTAATTAGTTTTCTTTATAAGAATACCTTTTTATAATTACCTTTTTTTCCTATACCACAGTTATTTGGTTGAGTCTAAGTAACTGGGTGTTGATAGCATGTCCTTAATTTGACAACAGTATCCCTCCTTCCTGGCACTGTACTAGATTATCTGTCAATAATTCAAAATGTATCCAAAGAATAAAATCAAGGTTTTAATTAACAGCATAATCCAAATCAGATTACACATATTTGTATACTCATTAGGAGAGTTAAATAAGCTGTTTAATGGTGTTGGAATGCTGTAAGCCAAAAATATCTTTCTACTATTAAGACTAATAAAACCTCTCGTTATGTACAATAAACATCAAATTTGGAATTTAAAAAATCTGAAGTAATTGCAGTTAATTACAAATACTTAAATCTGTTTTGGTTGAATGAATTTTAATTTAATTTTCTTACTTGCCAATGAAAACCATTTCCCATAAGTATTTTTTGATCTGGGAACATGTTTTCCTAATGTGATATTGATCCACTTAGAAATGTTGGATCTATGAATTGAAAAAATCTGATTTCATTCTAAATCGCTAGAGAAATGGATAAGTGCACTTACAGTGCTTTTAGAATTGTATTTTCTCTCCCATCTATTTGCAATTTATTTGTTATTGTGTTTGCTTTATAAAGGTGGGCAATGGCAGAAGGTTATGGAGCTTGCTTAATAAACAAGCCAGAACTTGTTCAAGATATGGTGAAACAAGTAAGAAATCAAGTGGAAAATCCCAGATTTTCCGTATCTATTAAAATAAGGTAAAAACAATATTTTAATCTATTGACAAGATAGTCCATTATTTAGGAAATAAAAGAATATTCCTTTTGTCTGGGGGTAAGGGGATCTATCCTTAATAAATTGGTGGCTGGTATATGGAAATGTTGAAACAAGACATTTAGTAGATGAATATATACCATAATTTTTATTTACAATTCAGAACAACTTCCTCTTTGTGTTTTTTAACAGAAATTAAAACATCCCTTTATTATTAAAAACTTTCCCCCAAAAGAAACCCTCAACTTGTTCCATGTACTATTTAATTAACAGTAAGAAACCTTCCTGGTACCAAGAGGAGAAAATAGGAATGATATTTGCAATAAAATTTCACAACAAAAAGAAAATAAACCAGGAATTGGTTTTTTGGTGACAGGTTAAAAACATATCTCAAGATAAAGTATTATATTCTCCCACTTGTGGATTGGGGCATGCACAGCAAATATTAGCATAGCATCTTTCAATTCGTCTGTGACAGGACTTTGCTGACTTTTTCAGTTATCAAAGCCAAAAAAGGGCCAGCCCCGTGGCTTAGCGGTTGGGTGCACACGCTCCGCTGCTGGCGGCCCAGGTTCGGATCCCGGGCACGCACCAGTGCACCGCTTCTCCGGCCACGCTGGGGCTGCGTCCCACATGCAGCAACTGGAAGGATGTGCAACTACGACATACAACTATCTACTGGGGCTTTGGGGAAGAAAAAAAAAAGGAGGAAGATTGGCAATAGATGTTAGCTCAGAGCCGGTCTTCCTCTGAGCAATAAAAGAGGAAGATTAGCACGGATATTAGCTCAGGGCTGATCTTCCTCACCAAAAAAAAAAAAAAAAAGGCCAAAAAAGAGGAGCACTAGGTAAGATAAAACTTATTTGTCATCCTATTGTTGCCAATAGTGAAATAGCTAAATTTGAAGGCTTAAATGGGAACTGATCCCTGAACAAAAACCTTACTGATAGTGGTGTGTAATGATAATATGAGTTAGCAAAGCTAACTAAATAATATATTAGATGACATATTTTATTTAGTTTATTAACTTTAGCATTAAGATTTATGTGCTGTGAAAAGATTGATATAATTTTTAAATTATAGGATCCATGATGACCTTACAAGAACTGTAGATCTTTGTCGAAAGGCTGAAGCAACGGGAGTTTCCTGGATTACAGTCCATGGAAGAACTGTTGAAGAAAGACATCAGCCAGTGCACTATGAGGCCATTAAAATAATTAAGGAAAACATGTCTATACCTGTAATTGCTAATGGAGACATCAGAAGCTTAAAAGAAGCAGAAAATGTGTGGCATATTACTGGGACAGATGGTAAGAAATAAGTACTTCAGTTTTTTGTCTTTTAATTAGCAAAAAAAAGTGGGAGTGGGAGAGTAATGTTAATGTGATTTTTATTATTTTTCTTTGAAACAGAGCCATATTTTCCTATTGGACTGATTTAAGCTAAGCAATTGATTAAAATGATGTTAACTCTTCTACTTAGAAATGATATATTTTAATTGGGGTAAATTAATTAAGTTACCTTTCTGCCACCATCATATCCAGTGAGTGACCAGTTAAGAATCTTCCAGATAGCCTATTAGTAAAAGAGAACACCTAGGATAGAAATGAGAGTTAGTGAACACAAGAGTGGTCACAGGAGCCAAAGGAACCCCAGACTGATATGCAGTTTCATTATCCTCTTAAGTTATTGGCATACTAAGCCCTGTGATACCTATTGCTAGATGGGAGAATGCAGATAAAGTTAACTTTAAGCAAACCCAATTTATGACAATCTGGATTTACCCTAAAAAATCTCTAAAGACTAATTGTTTAATGTGCAAGTCTTAAAAAAAAAAAGAAGAAAGAATTCCTATAAGTACATTTAAGCTTTCTTGGTTTACAAAAAGTATCAAAATAGTTTTATAATTGAATTAAACACACTAATATAAGGACATTGTGAAACCTTTTAATAATACTTTATTTTTTTAATATTCTCAGTTTGTTTCATTGACTTTGACCTCATAACCATGAGTTCTTAATGTGTGGACAAATATGATGTGCTTTAATTTGTAGGTGTGATGGTCGCAAGAGGACTTTTAGCAAACCCGGCCATGTTTGCTGGATATGAGGAAACCCCACTGAAATGCATCTCGGACTGGGTTGACATTGCTCTTGAACTTGGAACTCCTTATGTGTGTTTTCATCAACATTTAATGTACATGATGGAAAAGATAACTTCAAGGCAGGAAAAACGAGTATTTAACGCTTTGTCAAGCACATCAGCAGTCTTAGATTACCTTACAGACCATTATGGGATTTGACTGGACTTCCTAAATTATTTTAATATATACTTCATTTTATATCTACAGTGAAACCACCCAAGGTGGTTTAAAGGTTTTACTTTAAATCAGTGGCCCTCAAACATTAGTATAAAAACAGTACCCTGAGAGCATTTTTAAAAGTCAGTCCTAGACCCCATCCTCAGAGATTCTGATTCAGTACATCTCAAGGATGGACCCAAAATTTACAGTTTTAGAGAATACCCCAGGTGGTTCAAACATCCTAGTCATCCTAGGTCCAAACGTTGACAAACATTGTTCTGAATCCTATTGTGGATGTTAAAAAAGTAAGAAATTTTTTCCTAAAGGAATCGTGTTTTTAACATTTTTAAATAAATGAAACTTTTTAATACTAAAAGTATGGCTCATAGCATCTGTAAGTTAACATGAAGTATGTTTTTAATGATAGTAAGTGCAGAGAAGTGACAGAACAAATGCCAACATCTGTATAAAATGAAAAGGAACAAGAAATTCTGTATAGAATCGCATTCAGGGCTTCAATTAAAAATTCAAATTAGAAAATCAAACTGGTACTTCCTAACTCATGAATTACGCACCTCAAGGTATTTGTTTTAAATTGTATGTAAGTGAATTTAATTAGATGTGATGTTTAAAACTGAGATTCCATGAAACTCTTTAAATGACATGAAATTTGTTATATTTCAAGCCTTCTAGATCTTAGAAGATTGAGAGCTTAGTAAATATATCTGTACCTAAAATGATAAAATTAATTTAGCCCCCCCATAAGTATAAAAAATTTGGTAGCTAATTTGGAGATGATTATATATTTGAAATAATATTCCCTGGAGAATAGTAACCAGGTTTTATTTTTAATTTAAAAATCTAATTTTCATACCCTATTTTTAGTGATATTATTTTTATGCCTCCCAGCAGTTGATATAATTTTAACTTTAAAGTTCCATGGTTTGGGAATGTTACTAATAGAATTTTGTTATTGGTGAGTGTGCTACTACAAGAATTAAGTACCTCAGGTTAAAATAAAACAGTTCCTGGGGCCAGCCCAGTGGTGCAGCAGTTAAGTGCGAGAGCTCCACTTTGGCCGCCCGGGGTTCACAGGTTCGGATCCCAGGCACTCACCAGCGCACCACTTGTCAAGCCATGCTGTGGCAGCATCCCATATAAAGTAGAGGAAGCTGGGCATGGATGTTAGCCCAGGGCCAATCTCCCTCAGCAAAAAGAGAAGGATTGGCATTGGATGTTAGCTGAGGGCTGATCTTCCTCACAAAAAAATAAATAAATAAAACAGTTCTTAATTAAGATATCGGTCTATATAGCCAACATGAAAACTGTTATAAGAAGCCATTTATCTAAAACTGCTTAATTCAAGAGTTCGGAAATATTAAATAAATCAGTTTTTACATAAGCACTGCGTTGCCATATTTTTTGCTTAGGCACATTCTGTGCTTTCATTTTTCAATTAATGTATTTTTAAAGATAATTGGCTTTTTCATTTGATATGAGTAGTACATAAGCAAATAAGAAGCTATAGTCAAAACTTAGTCATTTTTATGTTTGTAAATTAAATTTACAAATTATGTTTGTACATTATGAAGTGAATTATACTAGTGTTGTGGGCATGGTAGCATAATTAGAGTAAGGTGCACAGCCTTTCAAAGGAACCGGTGTGGAAGGGCAAGCAGTCCTAAATGTGTTTTTTTTTTAAAAAAAAAAAACCTTCCTTATGGTTAATTTATGTTCAGTCTTCTCTTTTATATGTGATCAAGTATATTTGTGATAAGAAAAAGCACCGACGTACACGTGTTTTTATATTCTATAATTACCTCTTTATTTTCATCATTTGCTTAATGTTCCCAAAATAATTGTCTCCAGTAGGATAATACTTTTATTTGCATTCCTGATATGTCAATATTGAAAAAAAATCTTTAATAACTCGAGTGTATTCACGCGATTTGAAAAAATGGAAAATAATAAGAATATACCCATACCCACATTGTTTCCTTTCCTGTCAGTCCCCAAACATCACCCTAAAGTTTATTGCCTCCTCGCGGCCCATGGACAAGAGCAGAAAAACTTACAGAACGAGTGTGTTATGACGCTACACGTTCTGCTACATTCTCAGAAGAACAAAATGTACAACCACCCAATCCTGGCCCTTCTAACTACAGCTCATTTCCGGACGATGAAACCGTTTCTACCATAAAAGAGAGACGGAAAGGAAAAGAGTGCCTTCAAACACGTTCACTGAATTGGCATCAGCCCAGGTAACCCTCCCGCCCCGGCGCCATTCCTTCTCCCTGGACCCCACGAAGCTTTCAGAAGCCGTCGGTCCACCGCCCCCCTTCCACCCAAACCGCACTTGATTAGAAATTTAAAGTCGGCTCTCCTGAGGAAGCTGCAGGCGGGAGCCCCAAGCATCGGGTATGAGTCATCCCCTCACTCCACCACCAATTAGAAAACGGTGATTGCTGATCATCGTATTCGCGCCGCCGCGGAGCGCAGCGAGCCGGCGCCCTCGGCCCGGGCTCGGGGCCCGGGCTGGGGGACGGGCGGGCTGGGCGCGGCGGGGGCTGCGGCCGCGGGAAGGGCGCTCTCCCCTCCCCCTCAGCTGTCCTGCCGCCGCCGCGGCGTCTGACGTCCGGCGCGTCGGCGGCCGCGGAGCAGCGCGGGGAGCCGGGCGGGCCGCAGGCGGGGTAAGGCCGGGCGAGAGGCCTGGGGGCCGCGCGGGCTCGCGGCGTCGCGCGGCTCTCGGCGCTTGGACCTGGGGAGCTGCCCTGGCCCCGGCGCGGCGCTCAGGGGCCGCGGCGCGTTCGCGAAGCGGGAGGGCCGCGAGGCGCGGGCGTTGGTGGAGGGTGACGTTAGGCTGCGGGCGCCGCGGAGCTGGCCGACCAGTACGGCCCCGGTGCCGCGCAGGCCTCCCGGGCCACCCTTGACCCCTGCCCTGCCCGCCCGGGGGGACAGTCAGGCGCCTCGGTTAGGGGAAGGCTGGACACGTCAACCCCTGGACGGAAACGCTGCGCCCCGGAAGCCTTTACCCCAGTGCTCTTTGACAGGCGGCAAAGTAAAATAAGTGTTTCTCCGTTTAGGTGTGAAGAGAAAAAATGACATTCCAGTGGGTGGCGGTTGCAACCTTTCTTTACGCTGAAATAGGACTCATTTTAATCTTCTGTCTACCTTTTATTCCTCCTCAGAGGTAGGAAACCTCCAAATCGTTGCAATGATAAATATATGATTAGTTCCTTTAGACTGCTGAGTGTGATATGGAAAAAGTTTCTCAAGATTAAAAAGTTTTGAGTGCTGCTATATTATAAAAGGTGTTCTTTAAAAATAAACTAACCATTGGACAGATTAAGTAATAGATAATGACAGTATTAAAATATCATTGTATATGAAACTTTTTATTATATGTACAAATGAATTAACTTTTCCCCCCTCCCTTCTAAAAGGAAAAGGGCCTAGTCCTTTTGGTTCTGTTGACCACGGATATAACAAAGCAATGGTTATACTTTTAACACCTGTCTTGTCCATCAGGTTTTACCTTTGTTTTATTGCCCTGAACTGGAACAGTGAACTAAATAAAGATAAATGATAAATTATGTTTACAGCACAGCGTGCGTGCAGAAATGTTTCATTGGGGCAGCGGAATGACAATTTTGAAACTTAAGCCAATAAATGATTCTTAGTTTTGGCCTTATGTAACCAAGAAATAGTTTCATTAATGTTTAATAGTTTTCTACCTTCCCCCCCCCCCCCCCCGCCCCGACAGAATTTATGAGTGTAAATTAAAGGTGCTGAATATAAGAAGTATCAGAACCATACATTAGCATTAGTTCCTTAGTAAAGGACCATGAGGATCTTTAAGTACTAAGTATTTCAGTTGAAGCACTGGCTCTCTTTACCTTTGTAATAATGCACTTATTAGGAGTTCAGTTTTAGATGCAGAAACTTGATAGTATGAATGGTGAAATACACTTGTAATAAAAATGTTGCAAGACATTTGCTCATACTCATGGAGAAAATCTTTCATAAATGAGATCCCAGAGATAACCCGCTAAAGTTTAGTAAGATCCCAGGACTGGAAGAGACTTATGCAAGTTTTTACCTCGGCTCAGGATCCAGCTAGTCTTTCACAGCTAGTCTTGCTTCTTACCTAGATTTCTTCTCACTTCTGTCCTTGTCTATCAGCTGTACCATCACTTTTTTTTTCCTTACTAAAGAAAAAAATTGAATCATACTGTAGGAAGGGGCCTTCAGAGATAATTTTGTCCAACCCACTCATTCTGTAGATCATATACTGAGACCCACAGAGAGAAAGCAGCCTGACTGAGGCCATCTAGCTGGTCTATGGCAGATTCCAGACAAGATGCTTGCTTTTAGTCTAGTGCTCTTTCTGCTCCATCACCTTACCTCTCATCCTGTTAATTTTGTTTCAAATCCTCAGTAACACCTGTTTTGCTTTTTGGTAATACTTGCAACACTAAAATCCTATATTCAAGAGAAAGATGTTATGTATAAACATTCGATTTATGAATAAGGCTTAAGAATTTGCAAAAAAATATTTTTTCTCTGATCTTTTCTCCATCAAAATGATCTGTTATCTTCCTGCCAAATATAATTTTTTTCCTATCCTGATCAAGTAGCTACTTGGTAGGTGTGTGTGTATGTATACACATTATATAAATGTATCCTCATGTACAAACACATAAGAAAATATGGTGTATATACACACAGATTACAATATGTCTGTACTGTGTGTATCTACATGTTTTTATCTTTTATGTGTATATCACCATAATCTTCAAAGAAAAGGTTTCAGTCTTCATTTAATACTCTCTCTATTCTTTTCTCACATAACCCACTTGTTAAAGATACATACTCAGAAGTCAGACTGCCTGGGTTTATATTCTACCTCTGCATGTTACTGTGTGACCTTGGGCAAGTAATTTACCATCTCTGGCCAGTTTCCCCATCTGTAAAATGGAAGTTATGCTAGTATCTACCTCACATGGTGATTGTGGTGATTAAATGAGCTAAAACATGTAGAAGTGCTTAGAACTGTAGTTTAGTAAGGACTCAATATATATTACCTATTGTTAGCTCTTCCTTGATTTGAGTTTTATTATCAACTGCTAGTTGTTCCCTGTAGGGGTCTCTTTTGTGTTCCCTTTTATACTGGCCCTTGAAGAAATGTGAATTTACATTTGGACCTAAATCAAGGTATTGCCACTTATGTTCTCTTTCTACAAATATAAAATTTTTGTAGTGTAAAATTTGAAGTGTCCTTGGAATTGGAAACATAGAGGCAAAAGGAACTGCTTCATCTATGTCAGTCTCCCTCTCTCCACCAACTTCAAGTTATTAAAGTTGTTTTCAAAACTTATTTAATACTTTGTCATAATCTTAAAGTGAAACTTTAAGTTGTAAGTGCTTGATGTGTATTTAAGTGCTTATTATTTTTGTATGTCTCCATTGGACTCAGTTAATGTGTTATTCATTTAAAATGCCTATGTACAAAGTTTGTTACCTTTCCAATTGTGTGATGGATTACTTTGTCACTCTGCTGTTTATAATTCCTGCTTCCTTACCTCTGTGTCTTTGCTTATATTGTTCAATCCATCTAGACTATTTATTTCTCCATTTCATCTCCTCTATGTTCAAATCTTGATCTCGGTGGTAATTACCTGGGTATATATATGTAAAATGTCATCAAGGTATATGTTTAAGGTTTTTGCACTTTACCATACCTCAATACTTTTTTAAATCCCCTCGTGGTGAAGGCAGAGAAACTTTTTTACTTGGAGTGGATGTTAATAGTGTACTGTGTAAAAATAAATAACGCAGAGTTTGGCTTCCCTACTCTTGAAATGTTGCTAATTGTTAGACCAACAAGTCTTTATTTCTGAGGTTTTTCTTTTGTTTACTACACTGATTAGAGAAAAGATGTAAAGTGATAGCTTCTTTCAGCAGTATAACATTTTACTATAAGAATTCCTTTTTAAGGTTTTGATCATGTATATTTACTTTAAAAGTTATTTTTACTTTAGAATATTTTAGCCACCAGACAGAAGATAATCAAATGTCAAGTTCTTATTAAATTTGAAAGAGTTGTTCTTTATTTCATGAGACATTCTTATGTGACATAAAAAATTAAATTTCTGTAATTCTTTTCATTTACTAGTTACCAAAATGTTACTTCAGTATTTCTAAAGTATTTCAAAACCTTCTTTTGATTTTTTACCTAATGTAATTGTATTGCTTTGCAGATGGCAGAAGATTTTTTCATTTAACGTGTGGGGTAAAATTGCAACTTTCTGGAACAAGGCTTTCCTTACTATTATAGTCCTGTTAATTGTTCTCTTTCTAGGTAAGTACTAGATTCCTCCGTTGAATAAGTGTAACTCTAGTTTTTTTTTTAATTAATGATTCATTGGTTTTTAATTAACTTGATGTTGCTGTTGATACGCAGTTGACTTTATATAGTGTATTGATAGTACATGGAATTGATATTGATACACAGTTGATAGATATTACTGTTCTGTATGCACAAGCATAAAATTCAGCTGAGTGCAGTGATTCTTAACCTCTTTTAAGTTGTTTTAAGATTTAAATGCAGCAATGCGTAGCCCACTTTTCAGAGTTACCAGTTATACAATCCTTTGTTACTGTGGTAACCTGGGCACCTGGGGACGTAGCTGTTAGGGAGGCAAACAGGAATAGAATCATTAGACCCTCAAAAAGAGTCCTAGATGGATGGTGTGAATCTTGATTGGAACCTGGTTGAAAAACTACAACACAGACATTTAGGCAAAAATTTGAATATGGACTGGTTGTTAGATAATATTAGGGAATTTTTATTAAATTTAGTTATAATAGCATTGTTATTATAGAGCAGAGGCCAGCAACCTACAGCCTGCGGTCCAAATCCTTATTTTTGTAAATAAAGTTTTATTGGAACATAACTATGCCAGTTTGTTTACATATTGTCTATGCCTGTTTCCATGGACAACTATAGAGTGGATAGTTGGAACAGAGACCATGTGGCCTGAAACATTTACTATCTGCCCCTTTACAGAAAAGGTTTACCAACACTTATTGTATAGGAATAGGTCCTGAATCTTAGGAGATGCATGCTGAAATATTTAGGAATAAAATGTCATGATATTTTCAACTTACTTTCAAATGGTTAAAAAAAAAAAAACAGATAAAGCGAATATGGCAAACAGTTAACAATTGTTAAATTTAGGTGGTGGAAATATAGATGTTGATTGTACTCGGTTTTTAGCATGTTTGAAATTTTCATGATAGCAAGTATCTTTGAAATTAGAAGAAGAATTTCTTGTCAAACCAGAAATTCCATGAGTCTTAATAATTACAATGTTTTTTAAGAAGAAGTCACTGAGCTCAGAGAAATTAAGTCATTTGTTTTAGATCAGTCAGCTCCTTCTTGGCACTTCAGCTTTTGATACACATTATAGATCACGTTTTCCCTCAGAGTTGTGTTGTGGGTTAAGTAGGTTTTACAGGGGCCATCTTGGAACCGTTACCACCGTGTATGTTGTACATGTTTTGTGAGAAAACGTTTCCAACTTTCCAAACGTCGAACCTCTGATATGGAATCCTCTTTGTAAAACTGGGAACAGCTGGTGTGAGAGAGTGTAAGTAGGTAAATGTATCAAGATGTGAATGGGTTTGTGCCTCATTTCAAAACTTCAGTATTTGTCTCGTGGTACATTATTGTTAATGTATCGATTGACTCTCCAACCATATAAGAAATAACGTGAGTAAAGAACAGTAAGGACAACAGGTCCCAACTCTGCCGCCAGCTGGCTAAATGACCTTTGGAATGGCATTTCATCTCTCTGAGTTTGGTTTATCCTTTTGCAAAATACAGAAAGAGGAGGAAATAATTTCTGCAACTCCCAGTAGCTCTAGAAGAGTATTGTAATCTTCTAACTCTAAAATTGCCGCAAGAATTTTTACTGAGACTGCCACATACCCATATAAGGAAGGGGAGCTGTAGTCAAGGGTCTTTTGGTGAGCAAGAAAGGGGAATTTATAATCAAGTATGGAATTGTTTCAGAGCAACCCAGGGAAGGAAGGAAGGAAGCCAAATTCCAGAGAGGGACTAGTCCCAGGAACTGAAGTGTCCTTTTCATGTCCTTTTCTTATCCTGCATTTCTCCCTGGGTGTACTTCATTCTTGCTTATCTTTATGGACTCTGATACTCTATTCCCAAGGCAGAAAATGGGCACCACACAGCTGCCAAGTGTTATCATTCCAGCCATATGCAAGAATTAATTACCATTTCTGAATCCTAATTCCAGTTCTAAGGGAAAAAATCAGACCAGCTAGCACCAGGTATCCAACCCTTGTCTGGTAAGCTGCGGCCAGGAGTTGGGGTCACAAAGCAGAATCATGACTGCTGGCTGGAGACTACATCTGTGGGCAAAGTGGGTAGTTAATTACCAGAGAATAGGAACACCAGGGATGGTTAATGCAGGAGCTTTAACCAGGAATGGTAAAGGCAGGCAGATAGAGACTTACCCTTTAAGCCTCAGTGTTTCCATCTCAGGATAGGGTAATAACACCTACTTCGCTGAGGTGTTTGAAGGCTTAAATGTGGTAATGTATGTAAAGTATATAGGCAAGTGTTCTTGTCCATTAGAATGACAGTGGTGTAAATAATGCAAAACCCCAGTAGATTACTCAAGCTTAATGTATATTTTACTTTGGAATATATTTTATTTTTCTTGTTGGTTGTCTCTCTAATAAGGTAATCATTACAAGATGTTTCCATTCATAGAGCGAATACTGACTGAAAAGCATGTATGCATCTGTACGTGTTTTGTGGGTGGAAATAGGCAGAAAGGAAGCAGGAAACCCAGGAATATGTTTAGTATCAGCAGAAATGCATCCCGGGAATTTGAGAGTTTCCACAGTGATCTAAAAAAAGACTCTCTCCACATGGTTTATAGAAAACCGACTATATGTTACACCCTCTCCTTATTGTTACCCCCATTCCACTTTCAGACATGGTCTGCTTGTTATTATACAGGCAATTCGTTCTACAGGTGGGTTTGTATAACCATTTACGTTTATAAACCTCTTTGATATTATTGGTTAATCTTCAGCATTTCTGCATAATGGATCCAGGAGTTGTTGCCGAAGAAGCTGAATCACAAGCGTCAAGACCCTTCATAGTACTATTTAGTTTCTCTGGCCTATTCAAAATAACTCATAAATACTATTTTGTTTGTTTGGGGGGTTGTTTTTTAGTGGTTGGCATGCACTTACTATATTACTGAGACAATCTGAGAAATGACAAAGGGGAAATAGCCATTAAAACCAAGGAAATTTTTAAAAAATAATTTAACAGACTACTTTTTATAGCTCTATGCAAATAAACTTGCAAAACTAGATGAAATGAATAATTTTGTAGAGAAATATAATTTACCAAGTAAACCCTAATAGATATAAAAAATTTAAGCAGACCAGTTTCCATAGAAGAAATACAGAAAGTTATCAAAACTCTCCCCTCCTTCAGAAAACCAGAAAATTTTGCAAGAAATTCTACCACTTTCAAAAGTAACTCTTGCACATAGGACTCGAACTCTACCTCCTTGGTGAGATATATTCTAAGAACAATAGGGATTGCAAAGAAATCTGAAACTGCACTTAGTTTCTTTGCTAGTAATTTTAAAACTATGTTCTGTATATTGCAGCATAAAGCAAATGAGTAAGTATGTTAATGGTATCAGAAACTAAGATTTTTCAGTAATAGAAATGGCATACAAATATGAAGTCAAAAAATTAAGAGGCTTTTTTTTTGGAGTGGTGGAAATGTCTTGGAACTAGATAGAGGTGATGGTTGCACAACATTGTGAATATACTAAATGCCACTGAATCACTCGCTTTAAAGTGGTTAATTTTATGTTATATGAATTTTACCTCAATAAATTTTTAAAAATAATAATTTTTTAAAAGACATAGGAGTTCTGGTTTTGGTAATGGCAAAATAGCTTGTATTAGACTAACCCTCCTATAATAACAGTTATGAACTCTGGGCAAAATACGAAAAATGTATTTGAAGGCCTGGGGTTTGAATGATGTGGAGAAACTGGAACCATCATACACTGATTGTGGGCATATAAAGTGGTACAGCTGCTCTGGAAAACAGTTTGGCAGTTCCTCAAAAACTTAAACATAGTTACCAAAGACCCGGCAGTTCCACTCCTAGGTATATACCAAAAGAAATAAAAACATAGGTCAGTACAAAAACTTGCACATGAATGTTCATAGCAGCATTATTCATAATAGCCAAAAGGTGGAAACAATCCAAATGTCCATCAGTTGATGAATGGATAAACCTAATGTGGTATATCTGTACAATGAAATATTATTTGGGCATAAAAAGTAATGGAGTACTGGGGGCCGGTCCGGTGGCATAGTGGTTAAGTTCATGCCGTCTGCTTCACTGGCCTGGGGTTCGCGGGTTCATATCCCAGGCACGGACTGAGGCACTGCTTGCCAAGCCATGCTGTGGCAGCGTTCCATATAAAGTAGAGGAAGATGGGCATGGATGTTAGTCCAGAGCCAATCTTCCTCAGCAAAAAGAGGAGGATTGGCAACGGATGTTAGCTCAGGCTAATCTTCCTCACAATAAACAAATGAGGAAAAAAAGGAGGGAGGGAGGACTGATAACCTGCTACACGATAGATGAACCTTGAAAACACCATGCTAAGTGAGGGAAGCCAGACACCAAAGACCACATAGTGTATGATTCCACTTATATAAAATGTCCAGAATAGGGAAATACATGGCAACAGAAAATAGATTGGTAGTTGCCAGGAGGTAGGGGAAGGGAGGAATGGATATGGAGTTTCTTTTCAAGTTGATGAAAATATTCTGATATTAGGCCAGTGGAGGTACAAGCAAGTTAGACTGCTCCTTTAATGTAGCCATCAGCATTCTTAGGAAAGAGTTATTGCCATACAGGAGAGAGATTCCAGTTAGAAAATGAGGTCATTTTAACTATTATTTTACTTTATTTTGTTTTTTTAATAGCTTTATTGAGATATAATTTACAAACCATAAAATTTACTCCTTTAAAGTGTATAATTCAGTGGCTTTCAGTATATTCACAAAGCAACTTTGACGATACAATGATGATAAGTCCTAGATGAATAGTAAAAAACAAAAATGCTGTTACATTCAAAGTTCACCGCTAGTATCCATTTACAGAGCATCTGTTTTGAGCATGGTACCCTCCCAGGTATTGTAGAGGAAAAGACAAAAAGAGAGCCCCTACCTAAAGTTCATTATTGAAAAGTTACGTCAGTTATTCTAAAACTGCTTCCCATTTAAATAATAATTTTACATTCTTAAAAGCCAAAAATAATGTTTTCTCTTTTTCTTTAATAGATGCTGTGAGAGAAGTAAGGAAATACTCCTCTACTCCTGCCATTGAAAGGAGCTCAACCAACAGACCTAGTGCCTATGAACATACACAGATGAAACTTTTTAGGTCTCAAAGAAATCTTTACATTTCCGGATTTTCGTTATTTTTTTGGTTGTAAGTAAAAAAAAAAGCACAATGTAAGAACATGATTTATGTTTCTCTTTCTCATTTTTTCTACCTATACTATAGGTTTTTTCCTGTACTATGTAGTATACTAACAGCTTCATAAAAGAACTCAGATGATATACCCAAATAACAAACAGTGGTTATGGCTTGTAGGTTTGATAGATCCGTAAGGCCCTGAGTGATCTGTCCCCTCTTCTCTCTGGAGCCTTGTCTCATACTGTTCTCTCACATGTACACCACATTCCACCCACACTGAACTTCACTGTTCATTCATTCGTTCTCACAACAAATATTTATTAGTTCCTATTGTGTACCTAGTTCCCTCCTGCTTCAGGGTCTTCACACCTGCTTTTCCTTCTGCCAGAACACTCTTCCCCTGACTAACTTCTATTCATCCTTCAGCCCTTTTCTGAGGGAAGCCTTCTGTGACCATCACTCCCCCCAAAGTAGGTAAGCCTCCTGTTTCATGCTCCCATGGAACGTGTATATACTTTTCTTTCAGGTATCACTCATGGTTGTAATTAAATACTGTTAACTCTTGGCTCCCCAGCTAGAACCTAATCTCCTTGAGAGCAGGGACCTGTCTCATTTCCTGCTGTGTCCCCGGTGCTCAGTACAGTGTTTAACACTTAGCAGCTGCTGAGGAAATGTCTGTCAGAGGAATAATTGAAGATATGGATTACTACTTCTGACAGTGGAAGTTACCCATAAACACGTGTGAATGAGCAGTTTTTGGGCTTGGCCAGCCTGACACAATGTTCTTTAAATAGAAAACTTTGAACTGGGCCAAAAAAAAAAGACTTCTCTTACTGGCCCTGCCACACTGTCTGAAATTTTGTTTCTGCTCCTCCTGGCTAAATACCTCTACAAAGAATTTAATTAAATTAATAAGTACCACTGAGCCTGTATTCCAAATATTGGTCTTCTAACAAAGATTCCAAAGGAATGAGACACAGGCTTGTCTTGACTGGAAGACTTGGATTTTAAAAAAAAGCACTGTCCTCCTTAAACTTCACCTCCCTCCACCACACCCATACCTAAAGCAGAGTCATTTGACAATGACTGTTTTAAAGTCACAGTTCCTGATGATTGGTCTAGTTATGCATTACTCTGAGATTTTTTTTTTTAATTTTTCTAGAGTATTGAGACGTCTGGTTACCCTTATTACTCAGCTGGCAAAAGAATTGTCAAACAAAGGAGTACTTAAAACTCAAGCAGAAAATACTAACGAGGCTGCCAGAAAATTCATGGCAGAGAATGAAAAACTAAAACGGGTATTTAAATTTTCTTTTTAAAAATTTGCATAAATGTTGTTGGTATTCCCAAGTAGTGGTATATTGTTTTTCAATATCAAAAAGAACATTTTCATAATTTTTATAAGCTACAGAATGATTGTTTCAAATATATTTTATTTTTTAGATTTGTTTGCTTTCACAGTTTCCCTGCATAGTAGATTAATGCTATTGGACCTATGTCCTGTGATTCAAGGAGGAAACAGTATTCTGGGAATATGAATTTTAATTCTTTCATTACCGTTAATGTTACTTTATAACCTAAAGCAAGTCTTTGTAAGTCTCTTGTTTCCATTTCCTTTTAAGTTAAATTATTTTTTTAAGCCTGGTTTTTTGGTTTTCTTTGAAATGATGGTTATGTAAGAATCAAAGGAAAGTAGTTGATGTTAGATTGATGACTGCATATTATAATATTTAAAATCTTTAATTTGGTGATGCTGCTGTTATTCCTTCTTTGAGAACCCTATGCTGTCCTTCCCCTGCCATTCAGGGAGAGTGTGAATCAAGTACTGATGTTTTCCCCATTAAATAAAAAGAAGTACAAATGAAAATGAAAGGTACAGAATTACTTTGGGTATTTTGTTTTCCTTAAGTTTAAAATATAGGAGTCAGGGCCGGCCCCATGCCTTAGTGGTTAAGTGTGCACGCTCCGCTGCTGGCGGCCCGGGTTCGGATCCTGGGCACGCACCGACGTACCGTTTCTCCAGCCATGCTGAGGCTGCGTCCCACATACAGCAACTAGAGGGGTGTGCAACTATGATGTACAACTATCTACTGGGGCTTTGGGGGAAAAAAATAAATAAATAAATAAAATTAAAAAAAATATATATAGGAGTCAAATCTTGTAGCTTGAGTGTTTTCAGTTCATATTAAGCCCCAGAGTTTTGCTAATTCTGCTTCTTAGAAAAAAGAATCGGTGGAACCATTTAGAAGTGAAACAAATTTTCTTGAAGAAAGCATTCCTAAAATAATGCAATAAGATTGTTTTCCTATTATAAATTAAAGAAATACAGTCAATTATATATTACTTAAGTTATATTAGTGTTAAATGTATTGTGAGTCTGACAGTAGAGAATTAAAATCCTTATCCAAGTCCTAAAGAAAGAACTATAAGCACCACTTTGCATCAATTCTAAATAAGTTAGCTATTACATAGTACAATATAAAGCTTTGTAAAACCTATTAAATAAGGCAAAACTAATTGCAAAAAATTGTGTTTGATGCTGCAGTATCATGGTCACCTATTCAAAACCCATGTTTTACTTCTTATGATGTCTAGTTATTTGTAGTACAACAAAAGGGTCAAGAAAGACCTTTTGTCATAGAAACAGAATTCGAAAGTGTTTCTTTGGGTAGATTTTAACCAGCATCTTTTAAGGAAACTCTTAGAGAATAAGTACCAGTTTATTTATTTATTTATTTAATTTTTTGTATGTGTGAGGAAGATTGGCCCTGAGCTAACATCTGTTGCCAATCCTCCTCTTTTTGCTTGAAGAAGATTGGCCCTGAGCTAACATTTGTGCCAGTGTTCCTTTATTTTACATGCGAAACGCTGCCACAGCATGGCTTGATGAGTGATGTAGGTCCATGCCTGGGATCCAAACTCGCAAACCTTGGACTGCCAAAGCAGAGCTTGCCAAACATAACCACTATGCCACCTGGCCAGCCCCACCAGTTTATTTTTTTACTTTGTTTTATTCTATTTTGAAAAGGCATTGAGGGCTGGCCCCGTGGCTTAGCGGTTAAGTGTGCACGCTCTGCTACTGGCGGCCCGCGTTCGGATCCCGGGCGCACACTGACGCACTGCTTGTCCGGCCATGCTAAGGCCACATCCCACGTACAGCAACTAGAATGATGTGCAACTATGACATACAACTATCTACTGGGGCTTTGGGGAAAAAAAGAGGAGGAGGATTGGCAATAGATGTTAGCTCAGAACCAGTCTTCCTCAGCAAAAAGAGGAAGATTAGCATGGATGTTAGCTCAGGGCTGATCTTCCTCACAAAAAAAAAAAAGAAAAGGCATTGATCCATAGAGGTTTTGTGAATTTCCCTTTGTAGTAAATATAGGCCTTGAAAATCAAGCTGTTCATCTTTGTGTGTTCAAAAACAAGCAGTAAGTCATTTTTGCTTTTTTTGGAATGTTTCAGCAGCACAATCAGCCTCATTTTGTACCTTAATATTATTTGCTTCATTTTCCATTGGTCTCATTATCACAATGGTAAAAATAAAAACAAAACCCTTAAAGCTTTGATTAATGTATGATGGCTAAACTCAAAAGTACACAGCCTTGAATATGTAGACTTATCGTGTAACTATCTTGGTTTAAAATTATGCCCATCGTCACAGCTAACATCATACCCAACAGTGAAAAACTGAAAGCTATCCTTCTAAGAACAGGGACAAGACAAAGATGCTCACTCATGCCATTCTTATTCAACATAGTGTCGGAAGTCCTAGCCAGAGCAATTAGGCAAGAAATAGAAATAAAAGAGATCCAAATTGGAAAGGAAGAAGTAATACAGTCACTATTTGCAGATGACATAATTTTTTTTCAATTATTTTATTGAGGTCATAATGGTTTATAACATTGTATAATTTCAGGTGTACATTATTATTTATCAGTTTCTATATAGACTGCATCCTGCTCACCACCAATAGTCTAATGTTTATCCGTCATATATAGCGGATGATGTAATTTTATATTTAGAAAATCCTAAAGAATCCACCAAAAAAAAAAACTATTAGAAATAATTAACAGGCCGGCCCTGTGGCTTAGCGGTTAAGTGCTCGCACTCCGACGCTGGTGGCCCGGGTTTGGATCCCAGGTGCGCACCGACGCACCGCTTCTCCAGCCATGCTGAGGCCGTGTCCCACATACAGCAACTAGAAGGATGTGCAACTATGACATACAACTATCGACTGGGGCTTTGGGGGGAAGATAAATAAATTAAAAAAAAAAAGAAATAATTAACAAATACAGTAAAATTGCAGAGTGAAAAATCAACATACAAAAATCAGTTGTGTTTCTCTCTGCTAACAGTGAACCAGCAGAAAGAGAAATCAAGAATACAATTCCATTTACAATTGCAACAAAAAGAATAAAATACCTAGGAATAGATTTAACCAAGGAGGTGCAAGATCCATACACTGAAAACTAAAAAACATTGTTGAAAGAAATTGAAGAAGACATAAAGAAATGGAAAGATATTCTGTGCTTTGGAAAGAAATTGAAGAAGACATAAAAAAATGGAAAGATATTCGTCTAATTCATGGATTAGAAGAATTAACATACTTAAAATGTGCATGTTACCTAAAGCAATCTATAGGTTCAATGCAATCTCAATCAGAATCCCAATGACATTTTTCACAGAAATAAAACAATGAATTCTAAAATTTATATGGAACAACAAAAGACCCCAAATGGCCAAAGCAATCCTGAGAAAAAAGAACAAAGCTAGAGATATCACAGTCCCTGATTTCAAAAGATACTGCAAAGTTATAGTAATCAAAATAGCGTGGTACTGGCAGCAAAACAGGTACACAGATCAGTGGAACAGAATTGAGAGCCTAAAGGGCTGGCCCAGTGGCGCAAGCAGTGGAGTGCGCGTGCTCCGCTTCGGTGGCCTGGGGTTTGCGGGTTCCTATCGTGAGCGTGCACCGACGCACCACTTGTCACGCCATGCTGTGGCAGCGTCCCATATAAAGTAGAGGAAGATGGGCACAGATGTTAGCTTAGGGCCAGTCTTCCTCGGCAAAAAAAAAAAAGGAGGATCAGCATCGAATGTTAGCTCAGGGCTGATCTTCCTCCCAAAAAAAAAAAAAAAGAATTGAGAGCCTAGAAATAAACCCCCACATCTATGGACAGCTAATTTTCGACAAAGGAGCCAAGAACATACAATGGAGAAAGGAAAGTCTCTTCAATAAATGGTGTTGAGAAAACTGGACAGCCACGTGCAAAAGGATGAAATAGACCATTATCTTACACCATACACAAAAATTAACTCAAAATGGATTTTTTTTTTTTTTTGAGGAAGATCAGCCCTGAGCTAACATCCATGCTAATCATCCTCTTTTTGCTGAGGAAGACTGGCTCTGAGCTAACATCCATTGCCAATCCTCCTCCTTTTTTTTTTTTCCCCCCAAAGCCTCAGTAGATAGTTGTATGTCATAGTTGCACATCCTTCTAGTTGCTATATGTGGGATGTGGCCTCAGCCTGGCCAGAGAAGCGGTGCATCGGTGCGCACCCGGGATCCAAACCCGGGCCGCCAGCAGCGGAGCGCACGCGCTTAACCGCTAAGCCATGGGGCTGGCCCTCAAAATAGATTAAAGACTTGAATCTAAGACCTGAAACCATAAAAATCCTGGAGGAAAACATAGGCACTATGCTCTTTTTTTTTTTTTTTAATTTTTTGTTTATTGCAGTGACATTGGTTTATAACATTGTATAAATTTCAGGTGTACATCATTATACTTCTATTTCTGCATAGATTACATCATGTTCACCACCCAAATACTAATTGCAACCCATCACCACACACATGTGCCGAATTATCCCTTTCGCCCTCCTCCCTCCCCCCTTCCCCTCTGGTAACCACCAATCCAATCTCTGTCTCTATGTGTTTGTTTATTGTTGTTATTATCTACTACTTAATGAAGGAAATCATACGGTATTTGACCTTCTCCCTCTGACTTAGTTCACTTTGCATAATACCCTCAGTGTCCATCCATGTTGTCACAAATGGCTGGATTTCATCATTTCTTATGGCTGAGTAGTATTACATTGTGTATATATACCACATCTTCTTTATCCATTCGTCCCTCGATGGGCACTTAGGTTGCTTCCAAGTCTTGACTATTGTGAATAACGCTGCAATGAACACAGGGGTGCATGTACCTTTATGCACTGATGTTTTCAAGTTCTTTGGATAAATACCCAACAGTGGAATAGCTGGATCATATGGTAGTTCTATCCTTGATTTTTTGAGGACTCTCCATACTGTTTTCCATAGTGGCTGCACCGGTTTGCACTCCCACCAGCAGTGTATGAGAGTTCCCTTCTCTCCACATGCTCTCCAACACATGTTGTTTCCTGTCTTGTTAATTATAGCCATTCTGACGGGCGTGAGGTGATATCTCATTGTAGTTTTGATTTGCATTTCTCTGATAGTTAATGATTTTGAACATCTTTTCATGTGTCTGTTGGCCATCTGTATATCTTCTTTGGAGAAATGTCTGTTCAGGTCTTTTGCCCATTTTTTAATTGGGTTGGTAGTTTTTTTGTTGTTGAGATGCATGAGTTCTTTATATATTTTGGAGATTAAGCCCTTATCAGATGTATGGTTAGCAAATATCTTCTCCCAATTGTTAGATTGTCTTTTTGTTTTGTTGATGGTTTCCTTTGCTGTGCAGAAGCTTTTTAGTTTGATGTAGTCCCATTTGTTTCTTTTTTCTGTTGTTTCTCTTGCCCGGTCAGACATGGTGCTTGAAAATATGTTGCTAAGACCAATGTCAAAGAGCGTACTGCCTATGTTTTCTTCTAGAAGTTTCATAGTTTCAGGTCTTACATTCAAGTCTTTAATCCATTTTGAGTTAACTTTTGTGTATGGTGTAAGGTAAGGGTCTACTTTCATTTTTTTGCATGTGGCTATCCAGTTTTCCCAACAGCATTTGTTGAAGAGACTTTCTTTTCTCCATTGTATGTTCTTGGCTCCTTTGTCCAAGATTAGCTGTCCATAGATGTGTGGGTTTATTTCTGGGCTTTCGATTCTATTCCATTGATGTGTGTCTGTTTTTGTGCCAGTACCATGCTGTTTTGGTTACGATAGCTTTGTAGTATATTTTGAAATCAGGGAGTGTGATACCTCCAGCTTTGTTCTTTTTTCTCAGGATTCCTTTAGCTATTCGGGATCTTTTGTTGTTCCAGGCACTATGCTCTTTTATATCAGTCTTATCTTTTTTTTTTTTTTTTTTTAATTTTTTGTTTATTGCAGTAACATTGGTTTATAACATTGCAAAAATTTCAGGTGTACATCATTGTACTTCTATTTCTGCATGGACTACATCATGTTCACCACCAAAATACTAATTACAACCCATCACCACACACATGTACCGAATTATCCCTTTCACCCTCCTCCCTCCCCCCTTCCCCTCTGGTAACCACCAATCCAATCTCTGTCCCTATGTGTTTGTTTATTGTTGTTATTATCTACTACTTAATGAAGGAAATCATACGGTATTTGGCCTTTTGAATATATCTCCTCAGGCAAGGGAAACAAAAGAAAAAATAAACAAATGGGACTACATCAAACTAAAAAGCTTCTGCACAGCAAAGGAAGCCATCAACAAAACAAAAAGACAACCTACTAGGGCCGACCTGGTGGCATAGCAGTTAAGTTCACTCATTCTACTTCAGCGGCCTGGGGTTTGCTGGTTCGGATCCTGGGCGCAGACCTACTCACTGCTCATCAGGCCATCCTGAGGCAGTGTCCCACATAGAAGAGCTACAACTCTGCAACTATGATACACACCTATGTACTGGGGCTCTGGGGAGAAAAAAGAAAAAGAGGAAGTTTAGCAACCGATGTTAGCGCATGGCCAATCTTCCTCAAAAAAAAAGAAAAAAAGGCAACCTACCAATTGGGAAAAGATATTTGCAAATCATATATCTGATAAAGGGATAAAATATATATGGAATATATAAGGAACTCATACAACTCAACAGAAAAAACAACCCCATCAAAAAATGGGCAGAAGGTCCAGCCCTGGTGGCCTAGTGGTTAAGTTTGGCGTGCTCTACTTCGGTGGCCTGGGTTCGGTTCCCAGGTGCGGACCTACACCACTCGTCAGTGGCCATGCTGTGGTCGAGGCTGACATACTAAATAGGAAGATTGGCAACAGTTGTTAGCTCAGGGTGAATTGTCCTGAGGAAAAAAAAAAAAAGATGATCTGAACAGACATTTTTCCAAAGAAGATATACAGGTGGCCAACAGGCACATGAAAAGATGTTCAACATCGCTAATTATTAGGGAAATGAAAATCAAAACTAGAATGAGATATCACCTCATCCATACCCGTCAGAATGGCTGTTAGTAAAAAGACAGCAAATAACAAGTGTGGAAGAGGATGTGGAGAGAAAGTAACCCTCGTACACTGCTGGTGGGAATGTAAATTGGTGCAGCCACTATGGAAATCAGTATGGAGATTCTTCAAACACTTAAAAATAGAAATACCGTATGATCCAGCTATTCCATTTCTGGGTATTTATCCAAGGAACACAAAAACACTAATTTGAAAAGATCCATGTACCGCTGTGTTCATTGCAGCATTATTCACAATAGCCAAGACTCAGAAGCAACCTAAGTGCCCATCAATGGATGAATGGATAAAGAAGATGTGGTATACACACGCACGCACACAGTGGAATACTATTCAGCCATAAAAAAGACGAAATCTTGCCATTTGTGATGACATGGATAGACCTTGAGGGTATTATGCTAAGTGAAATAAGTCAAATAGAGAAAGACAATTACCGTATGACTTCACTCCAAACAAACGCATAAATATGGAGAACAGATTAGTGGTTACCAGAGCAGAAGAAGGTGGGAGGAGGGCAAAGGGATAAAGGGGCACACATGTATGATGACGGATGGCAACTAGACTTTTGGTGGTGAGCACGATGTAGTCTATAGAGAAGTAGAAAAATGATGATGTACACCTAAAATTTACATAACGTTATAAACCAGTGTGAACCTTAAATAAATAAAATTATGACTATCATGTTAGAGTAATAAGTTGTAACTATCAGTAGAATACTGCTTTTTTCCTCTTATTCTTTAGTTGTTTTCCTCTTATCAGCTCTGTGAAAATGGAAAGCATTTTTGTTAAGATTTTAGTACTATTCTTCTCGTATACACCATAATTAATGTACTTAAATTAGTCTTGTCCTTCAAAAAAAGCACCTTCCTTGGGCCGGCCCGGTGGCGCAAGCGGTTGTGTGTGCGCGCTCTGCTGCGGCGGCCCTGGGTTCACCGGTTCGGATCCCGGGCGCGCACCGACACACTGCTTGGCAAGCCATGCTGTGGCAGCGTCCCATATAAAGTGGAGGAAGATGGGCACGGATGTTAGCCCAGGGCCAGTCTTCCTCAGCAAAAAAGAGGAGGATTGGCAGATGTTAGCACAGGGCTGATCTCCTCACAAAAAAACAAAAAAAAGCACCTTCCTCAACACATTTTTGGAATTTTTCTTTTGGAATTGTTTTCAGAACCAGTTACCCATGCAAGGAAATTTATTTCATGACTACTGATTCTTTGATCCCCCACAATTTCTCCCTTTTTTGTTTTCCTCCCTTTTGGTTCCATGCTGTCCTGATTCCCTGCTTCCTGCATATTTGTGACTCATTCAGTGGCCCTAGATCCTCAGAGGTGCACAGATATGCTGGGCCAGAGCCAGTACACAGTGGGTAGAAAGTCTGAGCTGGACATAAATATTGTCAGTGCCCAAAGTGTAACTAGCTGACCAATAAAGGCCATAGGCCAAAATGTCAAATGACTTCTATTTCAAGATACTTCATGTAGGTTTTAAAATACTAGCTAAGGAAGGATAAAATTGCTAAAACGCCTCTTCATTCTCTATCAGAGACGCGTTATCTAATGGAAAGCACATTACCCTGAGATCCAAGAAACTTGGGTGCTAGTCCCAACGCTACCAATAACTAGCATTGTGACCTGGGCAAGTCACCTCATATGTTCTGGGCCTCAAGGTTATGAATAATAGCTAACCCTGTGCCAGGTATTGCTTCATATGCTTCACAGTAAGGTATTAACTCTTTTAATTCTCGAAATAATCCCATGAGGTTGGTACTGTTATTATCTGCATTTTATAGATGAGGAAATGGAAGCACAGAAAGCTTAAGTGACTTGCACAAAATTATTAAGCTAATCAGTGACAGAACTAAGATTTGAATTCATGCAGCCTCACACTAGAATCCATACTCTTAACCTTGTTGCTTTGTGCCCTTCGCTCCTGAGCTAGTCTATAAAATGACTTGAAGATAGTGCCTAAGACCCCTTTCTGTTCTGATATTCAGTTAATGAAATTAAATAATTATGAAAGACCAATTAAATTTTAATTTAACTGCTTTAAAATAACAACAGTGTTGGAGCTTTACTTCTGACTAGTTTTTTTTCAGCCACTTAACCAAGGTGAGATGAGGTGGGTGCAACAGTGAACATAGGCATCATTGTAGCTAATACCTATTGAATTTCCGATTCCAGGGCTCTTGGTCTTTCTCCAGCATCAAGTTACATATAATAAGTTTGGACGAGTTTACAGGTGCAGTAATGAAAGTTTATTTACAAGACTGACACAAATCCAGCTTTTCCAAGTCAATGGTGTAATAATTCAAGCAGTCAGTGTAAACATTCCTGCAACTCAGTGGTTCTCTGCCAATTTGGGTAATCACTGGAGACTGTGAATTCAGTGAAGTAACAGCTAGGATTGTTTTGGACTTGAAGTGGGCAACAAGTTTATAGAGATTTGGAGAAATTTTTTTCTTGTTTCTGCTCTTTAAAAAATTTTTATTTTTTTAAAATTTTGAAGATATGAGACTCCTTTAGTTTTAATATGTACTTCAGTCCTCTATCTCCTAAAAAAATTTCTTAGGATAATATAATATGTTCAGCTTTAATTCCCCCTTCTGAGCTGCCTAATCTCTGCTGTAACACAGTGGTGCTGTATTTGATCTTGTGCTACAATTTTTAGGCTCCTTTCTCATCCTTTCCACTAGATTGAAGTTACCTAAGAGCAGAGACCGTGTTTCTCTTATATTTTTACCCCTTGTAGCACCTAGCATTATAAAATATTTGTGTGTGGTCAATGCTCAGTAGAATGTTGTGAGTTTTGTTTGTTGAATATAACAGCTTACGTTAGAAAAGGAATCACCCTGCAGAAGAAATTCTTTTCTACATCAGTCTGTTTAAAATTGTCCTGAGTTGCCTTTTTACCTAACTGTGGAAGCTATTATCAACTTGCTGCCGTTTAATTTAGTCAAATAACTCATGCCAGTGTGTACATATTTTATTTTTCAAACATTAATCTAATTTGCTTTTCTTGGTAACTTAAATTCCTTAAAATTTCTTCAAGGAAAGTCAGCTTCTTAATTCTATGAACAGTGATGGTTTCTATCCAGACATACAGATTATGAAATTTTTACTGCATGATGTTTTTATTTTAGTCAAATATTTTACTATTCAGATCTTAATTTTTCTTGCCTAGAAAAGATAAGCTACAAACATAAAATAAACATTTTAAAAGCCAGAATAGATTTTAAAGTATAAAGAGCACTGGTAAAGGATTAACTGAATAAAAGTATTTAGAAACTATTCAGTGAAAATTAGAATTTTCCAAGTGTAGAGATGACCCTGTCATTTTTTCCTTACCCGTCTTCACCCTGAAAACATTATATTCTTCTCTTACAAATTCGTCTATATAGGGCCGGCCCCGTGGCTTAGCGGTTAAGTGTGCACGCTCCGCTGCTGGTGGCCCGTGTTCGGATCCCGGGTGCGCACCAACGCACTGCTTCTCCGGCCATGCTGAGGCCGCGTCCCACATACAGCAACTAGAAGGATGTGCAACTATGACATACAACAATCTACTGGGGCTTTGGGGGGAAAAAAATAAATAAATAAAATCTTTAAAAAAAAAAATTCATCTATATAAAAGTAGTCTGAGTAGACAGCTCTGCAATTGAAACAATGGTTTTCCAATTAATATCATTCTCAGAACTGTTTTTTTCCTTGGATTTACATCACACACTTAATAGAGGAAAAGACATTCTCACTATTTACCTAAATACGTTTGAAAATATAATTTTAATCATAGAATCAGAAACTCCTGTTATTTTCATTTCAGAGATTTCAACCATAATAAGAAGAAATCTTTATTGTGTGTTTGCCAAACATCAAGTTTTTGTTAGCAAAAGTACATTGTAGAAAATTATAAAAGACTAAAAAAGACAAAGAATAAAATAAAGACATAATTTTAAATATGTTATCCAGCCTGTTTCCTGGAAGAATGTCTGGCTCTTGCAATCTAACCTTACTTCTTTCTATAACTCTCTTTTCTGATAGCTCTTGAAAAGCTATGGCAAGGAAGAGGAACACATTTTGGAAGCAGAAAATAAAAAACTAGTAGAAGAACAGGAAAAACTGAAAACTGAATTAAAAAAGACTTCAGATGGTAACTATCTGTGCATGTGCAAAAGTAGAAAGAGCATGATATTTTATGCTGTTAAAACTTCACTGTTTTCCCTAAAACAAAACTAATGGCTAAATGTGCTTATGGCTAAAATACCAAGAGTGACCTATTTATAAATTCCTGCTCAAGTACAAAGATAAAACGTTGTTTCAGCCAAGAGAAGCATGCTCTGTTATACAGAAAAACATGTAGGTGTTTCAGATCTGTATTGTAAATACAGATGTTCCTGCCTCAGCAAAAGAGCTATGTTCCTGAAAAGTTGCTTGTAAACACATTTTTGGAAAATGAATCATATTTTTCTGTCATAGTATATTGCTTCTTTGAAAGAAGCAGTCGCAGGAGGACAGTTTTGGTTACAAGAAAATGTATTGCTTATCTCAAGCCCTAATATTTCCTACCTGCCAGATACAAGGAAAGCATTATATGCTTTGAAAGAGATGGACAGGAATAGAGTAAGCAACAATCTGGGATGTCAGCTGAGAATTTGAGTGTCTCATTCCAAAATACATTGTACTGAGGACTTGAGGTAGAACATCCTAACTCCATTTCCCTGAAGGCAGCTGTTTCTTCTACATTTTCTGTTTTTTGAAAAATAGTTCTAATAGTATTTTCTTCATAGTCAAAGAACAAATTCTTATTGCCTACAGCCACATAGCACAGAAGAGTAGATATTCCAAGTCCAATGTCATCCCAAGAAACAGTAAAAGTTTGTGGCTTGACCTTTGGGCAACATTCCTGCATGTAACAGATATTCCTTGATATTGTCCAGACACTGGGGAACCTCTCAGCCAGTCAGAGTTAAGAAAATGAGCAGTGCATTGACCTCCAATTTCAAATCTCTTCCACTGCTCTTATGTTGAAGGTAAATTGGAGAATGTTTCATGACTGAATCAAGGACCTACTTTAGGCCAGTTGTAAGTTTAGATTTTTTTAAAAATAGGCCTCAGTATGATAGAAGTTCTCTGTGCTATAACTTGCTATTATTGATTATCTCTTTACATTCTTTGAAGAGTTTAATTCATCAAGATGTATTTGAATTTGAGATGGAAAGCCTGTAGATAAAAGCTAATTCTGTAAAAAAATCCGTAAGATATTTCATATGGTATAAAATTTTGTAGTCACTTTCCTACTTCTGATTTAAAGTGAAAAAAAGAAAATCATTTAGAAGCAGTAAGTTAAAAAATGTCACTCTTCTAGATAAGGTGGTATAGTATGTGGTTGGTATAGTATAGGCCAAAATTCAAAATCTTGTCATAGCTGGTACTTTTGGCTCTTCTACAATTCCAAAAGATTTGAAACATAATCAAGAAGTTTTAACATTTGTATGAAAATACATTTAGTAACCACCTATCCTCTACATTAGACATTTTAGAAGAGAAACTGTTCTTTTTTTACCCAACACAAAATATGGCTGCTAATCCTTCTGAAGAATGCAAGGGACTATTTTCAAAATACCTTTAATTAGTAAAAAAAAAAAATTGTTTCAAAATCTTGCTTTCTTTTTTTCACATCTGCCGAGGATCTCTTTTCTTATATGGAAAGCAGAGTGGTACAAAAATAAAGACAGACAAAAATAGGTTGTGTGGCATGCTACACCTCTCTTAAACCTGGCCAGTTTAGTTTCTTCTTCTTGTGCCTTTCAAAAATTCGAACTCTGAGATATTTTGAGCTTTAAGTTCACACGTCTGAGATATAACTCTAAACTCAGTATTATTTTAGAGTAATAATAAAGAAACTCAATATTTCTTTAACAGACAATTCAGATATTTGGAGGCAGTGAACTCTTTGATAATATAGGCATTGTGTTTATAATCTGATATCAAGAGATACTAGCTTCTATGTTTGAAGTGTAGACTGCAAAGCTACTTTCAAAGTGAATCAGTGGTGAGGTAAAAGCAGATTTTACCTGTTTGATTATGTCCTGTTTGGTTCCTGCAATGTGTGTAGTATTTTATGAACACATTTTATTTACCCAAAGTTGTTATTTTAGATAACATTATTAATGACCTTGAGAAGATCAAAGTTCCGTTTCTAAAATATCCTTGGCTATTTCTCTTGACCTATACCAGTCAAATTCATTAAGGGAGAACTAATAAATTATATAAATTAATAGTACAAGATTTGGATGAATTCAGCAGGACAATGCTTTGTACATAGTACCGTTCAAAAATATTCATTGATTTCTAAACATTGAGGGTATTAAGGCTGACAGTGCTTAATAAATGTTTCAGAAAGTTCTTTTATATTTGAAAATTGAGTAGAAAAACAATGCGGTTTGTTTTTTAATAGAGGTAAATAGAGTATTTTCCATATGAATTGTCTTACCCTTGGTGTTTCTTTAATCTAAGTGAAACATTTTCTCCAAGGTATATTAGTGGAAATAAAGCATAAATACAAATGTTTATTTAAGCTGCTTATCCCCAAATTGGAAAAGTGGCATTCTGAAGACAGATAGTAAGAACACTCTATCAGGAGTACCAAGCTCTCCATGAGTTTTTAACCACCAGCTCAGATTTTACCAGAGTTAGTAAATTTCCTGTGCTTCAGTGCAGTAATATGACCCTAGTGATCCAGAAGATTGTGCATGTCCCAAAGCTCCTAATTTACACTCAGGACTAACTTAGTCAGGTGTAAGGACCTGTTCTGTCATTTTAATGATCTGTTTAACAATACTAGCTCTGATGCCCCAGTGTGTGGAATAATTGGGAAAGGGCACTACTGTGAAAAATGAGAACTTAAGCTTTGAAGAATTTACAAAGCTCACAAGCTTTCATAATAAAAATAGACGTTGTATGTAGTAGAAAACCTTCTGTTGTCCAAGGAGATTGACTCCAAAGGACTCTTCCAGGATAGCTACTGGTATTTATTCTTATAAATAAATACCTTCTCGATATTTTATTCTTATGACTAGAAGAAATATGTACCAGTCATTGCATGCATCCAGGCAGTGGTAACAGTAGATATGATTTTAAAAGTGATTGAGTTGCATGTGAAATGTCTCCTCCTCATTCCTTTAGGAGCAGGGATATATCCATAACATGCCACAGTAAAAGAGTTTTCAGGGCTGCCAATCTTATAGTAGAGGTTGAGTAGTAATAGATTTCTCTTGCATAAAGGGAAAAGAAAAAGAAGAAAGGACAAAGTGATTGAGGCAAATTCCTTGACCCTCCCTTTATTCTTTCTTCCTTTCTCTCTCCCTTCCTTCCTTTTTCTTCTTTCTCTCTTTCTTTCTGTCAGCAATTCTTTTTAAGAACTTTTCAAATAACTTATTCATTGCAAGGTATTTAACATGGAGCATAATTAAAACTGTCCTTAAAAAGCATACCTATCGGGCCGGCCCCATGGCTTAGCGGTTAAGTGCGCCCACTCTGCTGCTGGCGGCCCGGGTTCGGATCCCGGGCGCGCACCGATGCACCACTTCTCCGGCCATGCTGAGGCCACGTCCCACATACAGCAACTAGAAGGATGTGCAACTATGACATACAACTATCTACTGGGGCTTTGGGGGAAAAATAAATAAATAAAATTATTAAAAAAAAAAAAAAAGCATACCTATCGAGGGTAAAGCAAATTTTACGTGTAACCTAAACAAAATGTATACACAGAGAACAGAAGCAGAGTGTAAAGGCCCATTCTATGTACCTCTGTTATTGGCTCCATATAACAGAGACCTTAGATTTGGACTTGGAAACAGAACCTTCTAGTTGATAATTCAGCTCTCTTCCTGGATAAAGCTTCCATATCACTGTGACTTAACGTTGAAAAGAAATAACATTTCCTTTTACAGACCAACTTCACTACCCTTAAAGATGTTAGAGAAAAAAAAAGTCATCATCCTCTGATGCCAGTAATAACCAAGTCAAACCAACATAAAGACTAGGGAGTGAAAATAGTTGAAGTGCTTTTCAAGAGAAACTGAGGATCAAAACAAGAGAGAAAATAACATGGGAATTATTCTATATACCAGTAACCCGAAATTCCTGTCTCTTGAGTCTTGAGTCTAAAACAAGAATAAAACATAAGCTTTTTATACAAATTTAAAACTGCAGGGTTTCCAGTTCCTTACAGAGGAACTATTTGAGCCGTCTATCTAAAAATAAATTCTCAGAGTCCAACCTAAGCATATTTTATAGTTGTAAGTTCTTGTGGGCCTGAACTCAACTCTCTTTAACTTGCAATTGTAGAACAGCCACCGTCTTACTTTAAAATTGTTAATGCTTTTAAAAATTTAATAGTTTTGGTCATATTATATTTTTTGCTTTATTACCTCTTAGTGAGTTTTTATGATTTGAATAAGAAAAAACATGTTTTATGATTTGAATAAGGAAAAACATTTCCTCTGTTTACATATCTGGAAGTTTCTGCTTTTTTGACATCTTCTCTTCTTTCATTAACTGAAGGAAAGTCCATATTAAAAAAGAATAGTATAGTTTATTTGATGGATGTGGCAATAAACTTTATGTAATTAATAGTATTTTAATTACTTAAAGGAAATAAAGTATATGGGCCATCCTTTTAGTAAGGTTTTAGCTCTTAGGTTTTTTTTCCTAAATAAAGAATATATTACCATTTGTTAGTTTATCTCTATATAATCTTACATACTATTGCTGATGTTGTTGTCAAACCAGAAAAAGGGGCTTGCTTGCTGTAGGACTGCTTTCCTGGTCGTCATATGTAATGGTGATATTCTATCCTAACATGCTATGTTCCCAGTTAATTGTGATGTTTTCCTTTCGTGTGAGCTTCTTCTCTGTTCCCAGGGCCTATACGTGTAAAATAAACTATTTAAGTGTCATCCAGTGACCAGGAGGAATAGCTATGGGGAAGATAGCAACTTAAGACAGAAATTCAAGGACACCTTATATATCATTGACAATACCAGCAAGCATAACTGATGCTACCCTGAGGAAAACTTTTATAATTTCTACAGAGGGGCATTAAAGCAAGAGAAGACAGCCTCTTCCCTGAAGAGCTTATAGTCCAGATGGATGGATCCAACACATGTGCATAAAATGACTGCCATCATTTCCTCCCTTGTATGAGACCTGAGTTAGTCTACCAGAAAACAGGGAGTGGAGGGTGCAAAGTGCATACTGAATAAAGGAATACTCCAGATGATAAAAATGTAATCAAGCACAATTCTCTAAATATGTTGATGGACATACAGATTGGCAGAAAAATGAGCAAAATGACGTTACTATTTTGAGTGAGAAGAGCAAGGCATATAGCAGACTGGTCTGTCAGAAGTTGATGTGGCACCCTCGGGTGCAATCAGAGATAATGCTATGGAGTTGAGAGGTCAGTTGATGGAGCCCC
Source organism: Diceros bicornis minor (assembly GCF_020826845.1). Taxonomy (NCBI): domain Eukaryota; kingdom Metazoa; phylum Chordata; class Mammalia; order Perissodactyla; family Rhinocerotidae; genus Diceros; species Diceros bicornis. The sequence goes on along the minus strand of NC_080742.1, from coordinate 10,871,255 downwards.
TAAGAGATTAAGGGGATGATTAATTAGAATGCTTCCCTGCTGTCTTATTCCCTACATAGATATACGTAATCATCAAAGGCCCTCATGATAAATACTTTTATAGTGAGTATATCAGCTTGTATCAGGTTCGTGTTTACTGCCAAGTGAGGTACAGAAATTAAGCTGGACAACTTGAGTCTAAAAACACTTTGAATTGGAAAAAAAAATGCACCAAACTATTAATAGTGATTGTCTTTGGAATGTACAGTGAAGATTTTTTTTTCTGGAGTTTCAATTATTTTCTATAACTAATTTCTTTTATGTGTACAATGAAAAGGATAGATTTTTACTGTTTAAAAAGAAAACACTCTCTTCCAAATATTCAGGTAATCTAAGGCAGTAGTTTTTTGGCTTGAATTATCTAATTAATTGATGTATTCTCAACTTTGAGAGTAGATATTAAATGTTAGGGGTTGTTTAACCTTGTGCTAAGTTACGTGAATTACGTTGCCAAGTCTGTAAAAATACATTAGATAGCCTTGATCAAGTCAGTGAACCTTTTTAGGCCACAGTTTTCTCTGCTGTAAAATGAGGGAATGGATTAGTTAACCTTAAATGTCTATTTTTATACTCCAAATAATGTAATTAGGCGAAAGTGACCATCAAGAACTATTTTCATTGTTGGCTTTTTGACCTTTAAAATTATATTTATTTTTCGTCAGAGAAAACTTTTCACAGTAACTTCTCTGCCAAACTTAAGTTCAGCAGGTCGTCAATTAAACTATATTCCTCACGTTAGAAAAATGTTTCATGCAGTTTTAGAATCATTAGGACAGGACCAGCATGTTTTATCCATCTGTTAATTCATAGCCCAAGTGTGTTATATGGAAATGGGGCCACAAATCTTAAATGTTTTACTTCTTTGGTTAAGACATCAGGAGAGAGAGGAGAAGGCACACACCAGTAACCATGACCATTTCTCCTTAGTGTTATAGTGTGGTTGTTTGTTTAGAACATCTATTGGAACCATGGATATGGAATGCTAAAACTTTGCAGGAGAGGAGAAATGATTTGGGGAAGGAAATCAGCATGTTCTTTTCATTATAAATATTGTATTAGGAAAATAAAAAATGAGACTAGATCTCCAGAGCTCTTTTCAGCTCTGAGAGCCTTTGCTTGTGGGATTATAACACAAGGAAGGCACTATAATTAAACAGAGTACCTAATTTTTTTTTCTTCTTTTTTATTTATTTTTTTTTTGAAGAAGATTAGCCCTGAGCTAACATCTGTTGCCAATCCTCCTCTCTTTTTTTTTTGTTTTTTTTGCTGAGGAAGATTGGCCCAGGGCTAACATCTGTGCCCATCTTCCTCTACTTTATATGGGATTGTTTCTTATTTTTATCAAAGTTTTAAATATACATAATCTTAAAAGTCAAATAGTACTACAGGGTTTATAATGAAAAACAGCAGTCACCTGAGGCCTATCCCCAGAAGCAACTACATTCAACTCATTTAGCTATTTCTTCTGATATTCACCTCCAGATTTCTAAATGCAATGTTTAGATAGCTATTTCTTGATCTTTCAGTGTGTGGGATATTATCTTTGACTTTCTAATATGGAAGAGAAGGACTTAGGACTGGGGGTTGCTTTCTTACCTCCCCCAACTCCTCATACACACTTCCCATCACCCCATCCTTCCAATATAAGTTATAATTTTTATTACATCACATTATTATGACTATATATCTATTATTCTTCATCATTATAGGGACCCCTTTGCCTCTTTCCTCTGTTGATACCCTCTTTCCTGGATTCCATGTTTTCCAGTTTTTCTTTATTCTCTCCTTGCGATAGAGCATATCATCCAATAGCTTCTTGAGAAAGAGTACGTGAAACATAAACAATTTGAAGCCATGAATGTCTGAAAATCATTATTTCTGAAAATCATTATCGTAATTTTAGCCTCATCGTTGTTTGAATACTGTTTAACCTCAGAAATTTGAAGGCAATGCTCCATTATCTTCTGGCTGCTGTTGTTTCTGTTGACATGGCCAGAGTTATTCCAGTCCCTGATCCTTTTTGTATATGACCCTGTTTAGCTTTGCCTTCTGAAAACTTGTGGGATCTTCTGTCTGTCCCCAGGGTTATGAAATTTCATCTTGAGAGAGATTTTAGGAGGCAGGCAGAATCAGTAATATTTGGGGAATGAGAGAAAGTACAAATTTAAGATAACTCCAGGTTCTACTTTTGGTTGACTAGGTAGGTAATGCTTTTAACTAAGATTGGACCAAAGGAGGAGTGAGGTGCTTTCTTTTATTTCGGGAGAGGGGAAGCAGAAATAAACTGGTTATAAATATGCTGAGTTTGAGGGGCCATCAGGATATCCCAGTGAAAATGCCCAAGGAACAGTTGGAAATATGAATTTGAAGCTTGGAAGAAAGTTAGTCTCAAGATAGAGTCTAAACCATCATACATGTGGATCTGATAGTTAAATCAAGGAGTTGATGGGAATGTCAAGGAAGACTGTATTGACTAAGAAGGAAGAAGCCTGAATGTAGAACTCTTGGCACATACCAACATTTGAGAATTAGGCTGAGAAGAATCATCAGAAGTTGCACCTGGTAACTATTCACCTCTGGTCCTTTAATTCTCAATCATTTAATTAGTAAAGATTCCTTGGATTCAAGGTGATATGTCTACTTTTCAATGTGTATTAATAACATTAAGCCTACTGATGATCTAGAAAATATTTATAGTGCAAAATGCTATGTGTAATTATAAAATTTTCTCCTAAAATTTTACTCTTTGAAAGATATTTCAAGATTGCAAAAAGGAACGAAGTGTATGAGAAGTATATGGCTAATGTGAGTTGGAGGAAGTTAGGATATATGAGGAAACTGAAACTTGGGAAGCAAATGCTATTGCTCAGTGTGCTGCCACCTCTCTCCCTGGACCACCTCACTGGTTTCTACAACTTGATCTTTTCTTTGGAAGAAACCTGACAGAGGAGTCCTTCACTTCCTCCCTCCCCATCTTGTTTCCCCTTCTTCTTACTTGTTGGCAAGAGATTGCTGTCAGAGGTAAACTTTATTTACTCAACACTTCTGAAAGTTTGTATTTCATTTCAGTATGTCTTCACACAACGTGATTTTTCTGGAAAACGTTCACCCCTTTGACCTCTACACGGGTCAGTAGCATATTGTTCTGCTTCATAGAATGTCGCTACAACCTTCACAAACCAAGTACTCCTCAACTTTTATAGAATCAGTTCCTGGGATCTGGGATTCTACTGATGGCCGCATGTTCCTGCAGGGTTGCATATTAAAGGGATTTAACGACATGGAGTCTTTGCTCAGTTCCATTTATGAATTTTCAGTTGTACCTGCCATGTACAAAGTATTGTGCTGGATGCTGTGAGGGATACCAAGATGAATACATCGTCATCCCAGTCTTCAAGGATGTCTAGTGAGAAAGGGAGACAAATTCACTGAGGACAAAAATGTAAGGCAAGGAGTGGTAAAAGCCAAAATAAAGGTATAATACAAAGGGTTATGGTGGCTCAGGGGAGAGTGATTGATTCTTACTGGCAGAGCTGAGGAAAAATTCATAGAGGAGGTATCATTTGAGCTGAGTCTTGGTAATGAGAGGAATTTTAGAAGCAGAAATGGGCAGTGGGTGTCTTCCCCTAGCTTCAGGAACACACCTGAACTGAGGATGAAAGGCCACTGTGCCTAAGCTTATGATATATGGCAGGGTAGAGTGGGAGTGATGAGGCTGGCAAGAAAGCTGAGACAAGATCAGGGGGGCCATGAGTCCTGTGCTTAGAAGTCCAAAATTTATTCTAAAGTAAGAATAGAGGCAGCAGCAGATTTTTAGCAAGAAAATCTAGAGCCGGAAACAGTCTTTTGCCAAATAGTTTGTGGACAGAGATTTAGATTAAAGAAGAGAAAACAAAATAACTCTCAACTGTTTAAATCTCTTTAAGAATTTTCTTGTACACTTTGTTTAAAGATGCTGAAAACGTCTAACTAGTATTTGGGAATATGGAGTTTAAAGTTACTCAGACTTGGTTTGAGACTGGCTTTTACTTATTAGCCTCTGTGTGACCTTGGGGAGGTTACGCTAAGCTGCGGTTGTTCATGGAGTCGTTGCATGCATAAAGCACATGGCCCAGTGCCTGGTCTATGTTAAAACTTAATAAATTGCTAGGCATTATTATTATTATTTCTATCATAAAACTTTCTAAGTTAAATAGAGAATGACGGAAGCAAAAAAGAAAAGTTTAGACTTTAAACCTAAAAAAATGTCAAAACTAATTTAAAACATTTTCCTCAAGTGTAGGGATAATTTTTCTAACACGCCGTAGTCTCCCCTTATCCTCAGTTTCGCTTTTCATGGTTTCAGTTACCCGCAGTCAACCACAATGTGAAAATATTAAATGGAGAATTCCAGAAATAAACAATTAATACGTTTTAAATTGGGGACTGTTCTGAGTAGCGTGATGAAATCTCTCACAATCCCGCTCCATCCCGCCCAGGACTTGAATCATTTCTTTGTCCAAACACCCGCCTCGTTAGTCACTTAGTAGCCTTCTCAGTTATCAGATAACTGTCCCTATATCACAGTGCTTGGGTTCAAGTAATCCTTGTTTTACTTAATATTGGCCCCAAAGTGCAAGAGTAGTGATGCTGGCAATTCGGATATACCAAAGAGAAGCTGTCAAGTGCTTCCTTTAAGTGAAAAGGTGAAAGTTATCAATTTAATAAAGAAAGAAAAAAATCATGCTGAGATTACTAAGATCTACGGTAACTTTTATTACAGTATATTGTTATAATTGTTCTATTTTTATCATTAGTTATTGTTAATCTCTTACTGTGCCTAATTTATAAATTAAACTTTATCATAGGTATGTGTGTATAGGAAAAAACATAGGCATATAGAGGGTTTGGTTCTATCCGCAGTTTCAAGCATCCACTGGGGGTCTTGGAACGTATCCCTCTCAGATAAGGGGGGCTACTGTAGCTTACTTTCCAAATTCATATAATATTGCCTATTTTGTATATTATAATAAAAAGGTAGTCAAATTTAAAGAAAAATCTTTTAAAAGCTTCTAAATTGAAAAAGATAAAATAAAAAACCTCTCAAAGCCTATTCAGTGGTAAAACATACAGTGTTAGATGTTCAAGTTGTTCATTTGCTAATTAAATCTGGGGTTGTTTATAAAACCAAAGTATAATAATAGCACTATTCTTTTCTGTGGGTGTTTTGGAAATATATTGATAGCGCCCAGGGTATTTTAATTGCACAGTATTTAAAAGTGATGAACACCAACGAGATGAATTAGGTTTTGCTTTAGAACTGAGTTTTTGCTTTAGCCTAGGTTGCCTGATGGAGGCCTTTCCATGTGAACTTCCAACTAGAGTCTCAAATTAGCTTATCCAAAATTGAACGTATGATTTCTTGTCCAAATTTGTCTCCTCTCGATTCCTGACGCAGTCGCTTTTGAAATGGATAGAATGCCATTAGCTAGGAAAATGAGCTGGAAAGTTAAAGAATGAAAAACCTTTTCTTCCTAAAACTAAATCTCATTGCAACATCCCTTATCAATATAGCTTGTGTTCTTTCTATAAGGAAAATTGAGAGATAAAATGGGAAACTTTCTAGGAGGTTTCTTAAAATTTCCTGTATAATTTGGGTCCTCCTCTCATGTTCATATACTTTATTATAGTTCTTTTGAGTAAATTTATAATCTAAGAGAAACTGATAAAACTTACAAGTGTTGATTTAGGGCAGAGGTCAGCAAACTATGGCCCATGGGCCAAATCCAGCCTGCTGCCCTGTGTTTAGAACTTAAATTTTATTGGAACAAAGCCACACTCATTCTTTTACATATTTCCTATGGCTACAGAGTTAAGCAGACTGGACAGAGTCTGCATGGCACAGAAAGCTAAAAATATGTACTATCTGGCCTTTTACAGAAATAGTTTGCTGAGTACCTTTTTCAGTATAAATGAGGTGATGCCAAAAAGATTTGTTTCTGCTGTTAATATGGTTATACAATTTGCTGTCCACCTAAGTGCTTGTTGACTAAATGTTGATCAGATCATTTAAGAAATTATATATGCTTATGTATGATAAAACTAGTTCTTTGTTTATAATCAAAGTAAATTGACTCCTTCAATTCTCATATATGATGCACTGGTAATTCTAGATTCCCCGTGTCGCTTCTGCTTACACATGAAATTGCTTTATAAAGCATACCCTTTTCAAAGCAGTTTGTATAATCTGTACTTACACAGTGCTTTGCCTAAAATGTACATCCTGATTTTTAATTGCAAAGCCAGCATATTAATATAGTTTGTAATTATTCTTTGCTAAGTAACAGAGCCAAAATTGTTTTCTTAAATACATTACTTAGCAACCTCACTCAGATTAATGAAGGAAGTCTTTAGGCATTTATTGATGTTCTTTCACCAACAGCACATACAGTGGGGATGATTTTCTTTATTAAATTAGAAAGCCTATTTCTCAGTTCCCTGGCCCAGAGTACCAGTAATCTTTATAAGCATCATCATGCCTTAAGTCCATGACTTTTCTAAAACCCAAAAGCACTTTACCCATGAACCTCACTCGTGTTCCCAGTACCCCAGAAGGTATAAGCAGGCACTATACCTAGTGATAGGCAGGGAAACTGAGACACATGCCAAAAAATCATTCATTTCCCCTTTGTTCTTTGCATGTGAAAAATAGAGCTATATTTCGGTTTATTCATTAATGCTTACTCTGTAGTATAATTATTTGTGCAGCTTTGTTTCCATTCCAAAAATGTCTTACTCCTCCTCTTGCAAAGCAAGCAGTCTTCTAAAGCATGTCCCACTTTAGTCTCCCTGCTGTTAGTTTGGCTTCTTCACCTGCCACCAGAGCAGTTTTTCAGCACCACAGATCTGATCATGCCTCTGCACTATTTAAAACTCTTCACCTTTGCAGCTCTTCAAGATGGCACATGTGGTCGTCTGTGACCTGGCCCCCAGCGTCATCTCCAGCTTTGCCCCCACCTTTGTCCGATCTGAATTTTATCATCCTACTTTATTAAATATTGCAGTTTGTAGTTCTCCCAACAGTGGTATTTCATTACTTTTCGCCTTTTCCCAGGGCTGCAGGTGCGTCTGCCTCTAATGCCCTTCTTCCCTCACTCCTCTCAATAGGCTCATCCTTCAGCTCCAACGCTGCCACCTCTAAGAAGCATCTCTGGAACTCTGTCCCTTCAAGCTGGGCCTCTGTATTCTTGCCTGGTTACTTATTTGATAGTGCACTCTGTAGAAATTATCTTTTTATTTATTTATCCTTCTTACCAGATTGTAAGTGCTATGAAGGCAAGGACGACATCTAAGTCAACTCTGTGTCCCCAGCATGCACATAGTGTTCCAGGCCTGCCGTATAAAAGACAGTAATAAATCTCACCCTCAAACACTGATTTTGGTGCCCACTCTTTTCTCCTTACCCAGTTTAGATTTCGTGGTTCATCTTAATTATGTTCTTGCAAAGTACTTATCTCCTTCATCTTCCTCCCCTCTTCCTTCCCTCTCCTTCCTTCCTCCTCCACTCCCCTCCTCTCTCAAGGACCTAGCCCTGGTAATAGATAAAAATCCATCTACTTGGTACCTGCACCCAAACATCTCAGCATTGCTGAAGGGATCAACTTCTTGTTTTAAATAAATGGTCACTAAATTCAGAGGGACGCTCAACACTACCTGACAGTGCTATTGCACTTCTCTAAAATCTTCGCTTTTCACTCTCCAAAACTATTGTAGATCTTCTCATCTCAGTTCTGAATTCTAAATCCACCCTACTTCATTGGGCAAAGAATTAATCAGACAAAAACTTCATCTTGTCACCACCCGAACTACCATGCCCCCCTAGCTGGGCTCAAACTCTCTGCCTGTCCTTAAGTTACAATGGATTAAGTTTCAGTCCCTCTTCGAGTGCTATGGATCCCAACCCCACTTCTCAAGGTCCTTCTCAAGGACTTTGTTTCTGCAATTACTCCCTTACTTCCTATCGTACTACAAGCATCCTCTGGTATGGCCCATCCAAAAAAATAAAAACAAAACCTTTCCTTCATCTCATATTCCTCCAGTTACTGCCCCATTTCTCTGCTGTACTTCATAGTAAAATTTCTCTTTTTCCTTTTAACTTTTTATTCAGACATAATTTCAAACTCACAGGAAAAATACAAGAATAATACCAAAAAAAAGTCCCCTATACTGTTCACTTAGTTACCCAAATGATAACATCTTATATTTGCCTTTTCTTTTTTTTCTCACTCTCTTCATATTATTCTCTCACTTATTATTTTGGTATTTTCCAAATGGTGATTTTTTTAATTCCCTTATTCCTTCTACATTTGTTAGATGCCATTCTATTCTAAGGAGGAGCTTTCCTTTTTTCCTCCAGTTTTTTTGTTTGTTTGTTTGCTTATTTAATATATTCAGTGGGTTATATTCCATTATGAGCATTTTTTTTTATAGTTCAGATTGTCTCAGATTTGGCCAACGAGAGTCTTTTCTAGCTGGGTCCAACACCATTTTGTTATGCCCCCATTCTGTAAGCACTTACTTTCTGGTATAACTAGATATTCCAAGCTCATCTTGTACTTTATTTTTCCTCCTCTAGCCCTTGAATCAACCATGTCTCCAATGAGCCTTGGTTCCTCTAAGTGGAGAATGGCATTTAGAAAATAAAATCTGGGCCCTAGGTATGCTCATTGCTACTGGGTTGTCATTATTTCTAGGCCCCCTTAGCAGCCAGAACTGATAGTAGCTTAAATTTCACTTCTTTAGAGAAACTTTTCCTGACTACTCAGTCTAATGTAGCTCCATAGTCATTCTCTATCCCATCACCCTATTTTAACTTTCTATAGGACAGTTACCACTCACTGTTGGTTGATCTCTTTATTGTGTGTCTTCCTCCCCCACTAGAAAATGAGTGTTATGAGAGCAAAGACCCTAGCTATCTTTTCACTATATCCTCGGCACTTGAAAAATGCCTCATGCCTAGTAGGCATTCCAGAAGTTGTTGGATGGATAGACGAGTGGATAACTCTCTTGCCTTGGGTCAGTACCACTGTGTACTGTGTAACCACTTCATTGTTTATGGTCACGAACAATGGGGATCTTTGGAGGGATTCATGTTTCATGGACTCTCAGCAGTTAGAGACTAGGAGAAACAGATCCTTCCTTATATTCTTGATGAAAACAGTAAAGGTTTGTCATTGCTGTTAAGGAGCTTCATTCTCGCAGCCCTTGTATATTTGCTGAACAAATTGACCCTAATGTATGATTTCATAAAAGCTATGTTTATGAACCCTAATTTTAAATATTTTAAAGATATTTTTAACCATATTGCCCCTCAGCCCTCCTCTTAAGTAACTTAAACCTTTTACGCATAAGTTGTATACATAAAGGTTAAGTGTTTGAAATGTATTAAGTCCATGCTTTACTAGGATATCTGCTTTTCCTTTATCCACTTTCTCACTGCCCACTCACTGACTTTTAATATTACCACTCTGGTCTCTTTTTGAAAAATATACATTCTGTAATACTATAATACATAATTTTAAAACATCAGAAGATTTTATACAAAAGAAAATTTTAATTAAATTTTTGTTTATTTAAAACAAATTAATTTAGAGGGTCATATTTGATAGGTTCTTACTTAGATAGTACATAGCCTAATGAATTTTATTATACCTTGTCTTGTATGCGTAGTGTTTTGTTGTGTTTTTTTCCCATTGTACTTTTTTAAAATAAACTTTTTATGTTTGGACAGTTTAGATTTACAGAAAAATAGGCAACATAGTACAGAGAATTCCCATATACTCCACACTTAGTTTTCCCTATTAAGTCTTACATTGATATGGTACATTTGTACAATTAATGAACTAATATGGATACACTATTATTGACTAAAGTCCATAGTTTATTCTGATCTCCTTAGTTTTCACCTGATGTCTTTCTTCGGTTCTAGGATCTCATTCAGGATACCATGTTACATTTAGAAGTCATGTCTCTTTAGGCTCCTCTTGGCTATAATAATTTCTCAGACTTTCCGTTTTTTTTTTTTTTTCTTTTTTCCCTGGGAAAGATTCTCCCTGAGCTAACATCTATTGCCAATCTTCCTCTTTTTTTTTTTTTTTTTTTTGTATGTGGGTCACCACCACAGCATGGCCACTGACAGATGAGTGCTGTAGGTCCGTGCCTGGGAACTGAACCCAGGCTGCCAAAGTGGAGCATGCTGAACTTAACCACTATGCCTCCGGGTCTGGCCCAAGACTTTCCTTATGTTTGATGACTTTGACAGTTTTGAGAAATACTGGTGAGGTATTTTATAGAATGTTTCTCTATTGGAATTTATCTGATGTTTTTCTCATGATTAGACTGAGATAATGGGATTTGAGAGGAAAGTCACAGAGGTAAAGTGCCATTTTTATCACATGATTATCAAGAGTACATACCAACATGATCTATCACTGTTGATGTTGACCTTGATAACCTGGCTGAGGTAGTGTTTGTCAGGTTTCTCCACTGTAAAGTGATACCTTTTTCCCCGTCTTTCTATACTGTACTCTTTGGAAGAAAGTCACTATTCATAGCCCACACTTAAGAAATGGGGAATTATGCTCCACCTCCTTAAGGGTAGAGTATCTACGTAAATTATTTGGAACTCTTCTGCACAGATTTGTCTATTTGCTATTTATTTATTTATTCATTTATTTTTATCAGTATGGATTCATGGGTATTGATTTCATACATGGGGTTATAATTTAATACTGCTTTATTTATTTTGTTGCTCAAGTCATTCCAACTTTGGTGATTGGGAGCTCTTTCAGTTGGCTCCTGTGTCCCTTTGACATATCCCCATCATTGTGGTTTTTTTTTTTAATCTTTTTTTTGAATACTTCTTTGTTTTCTGAAACTACACGATATTCCAGGCTTATCTTGCATGTATCCTGCCCTGTTCCTAGAATCAGTGTTTTACTTTTTTTTTTTTTAACTGAATTGGATTCTGTCATACTTATTATTTGGTTTTTGTTTTTAGTTCTGAATTAACATGAGATATTTATGACACGATTATATTTTTATCAAATATTTCAAGAATGGTCTGTTTTCTTAGTGACTCTCCAGCTATCCTGAATATTTTGTTGTTTGATTAAAGATAATTGTTTTTAGTTGCAACCAAGATTCCCATCAGGTGACTAAAAGTGACACCTCATTGTTTGCCTGACATTTATTATATTTTCAGGAAATGAACTGGTTCCACACAAATGAATTTTTCAGAAGCTTAAAGCTTAGACTTTTCATTTATCTCTTCTTTCTTTAGCACCAGCCATGTGCTAGACATAGTGCTGGGTGCTCAGAACAGAGAGACAAGACACAGCTTTGTTTCTTGAGCTGTCCACAGTCTAGTGGGGACATAGTTACACTTCAACATGATAAGTGCTATCATAAAGGTAAATTCGAGATGAAGTGGAAGCCAACAACAGAGATCAAAGACAATTTCTTGACATTTTAAAGGATGAATATTAATTAGTCAGATGAAATGGGAGAGACTGAGTAAGGCAGGGAGCTTAAGGGAGATGGCCAAGAATGTTTTAACAAACTGAGCAGCATGTAACTGAAAGAGTATGACATTTCTGAAGTCCTGCAAGGACCAGTGCACCTGGAGCATAAAGTGAGATGGAGGTCGTGGTGAGACTTGAGCAGTGGACACAGGATCCATCATGAAGGGCCTCATATGCCTTGTTTATAAGTCAACATTTTGGGGGCACTGTTGGAGGATTTTTAGGCAGAGAAGCAATCACTTTGACAGTACTGTGGACAATGAATTAGAGTAGCCAGGAAACTGAGGAATCCATTTCAATAATATTCTAAACCAGAGATGAGGACAGTGGTAACAGAGATGGACTGGAGTGGATGGATTGGTGAAATGTAAAGAAAGTAGAATCAACAAACCTTATCAACAGATGGATGTGAGCTTAAAAGAGAGTGGGTGATGATTAAAGTGATGAACAAAACAGACCTTACCTACATGTACCTGACAATATAGGCATGTACAAAAATAACTATAGTATAATTAAAACCACAATTTATGTTCCTTACTGAACGGAAGTTTGTATATCTACTTTCCAAGTATCTTGGAAGCATTACTGAAGATTAACGGTCCAGTAATTGATCACTGGTAAAGGAATAGTACATGTGAGGATTAAATACTGAATATGCTCTAGTATATCACACTCTCGAGTTCTCAAAAATAGAACTAAATAAACCAGAAAGAAACCAACACTAGATGTATGGAAATTTTTCAAATTAAAAATATTTTCTTCTGGCGCAATCCTTATAGCTATTGTCAACAGCCAACTTTAGCTGTCATGCCAGTGCCTCTAAAAATTTTCCATTTCCTGGCAGAGCTTAGCTGGTAGTGTCTGTTACCTTGGGGAGAAATCATAGTGGTACAATAGATTTACACAGTGCATTAGTCTCAGCAGCTCTCCCACCTTGCAGATAGCTCCATAAATGTAAGTTTGGCACTTGGAAAACTGCAAATATTTTTGGCCAGCTTATGTCATTTTACACAAACATTTTAGATTACTATATGTCACTGTAACATTAATCAGGGTTATTCTCTATATTAATAAATGATGCATGTGCTACAAAAAGTTTCTAGTGACTAGGACATAACCTAGTTTCTAATTGAATCCAGTGTTGTCATGAAATATCTCAGCATTTCCATAAAGCCCCTGGCAAGTGATAGCAACTCATTTTTGCAGATGAGAAAATTGAAATAGTGACTTAAATGTATCACCTCAAGCCTCCTTGTCTAATAATGTCTTCCCTGTATAGGCTGTTTCCAAAATAATACGGTTCAAAATAAAACAAGCATATTCAAATGTCAAATAACAAGTTTATATAATCCCTTAGTCACGAAGGCAGTTCCAGAAGGAGGTAGAAGGCATCCAAAACAGAATATTGTAATTTTTATAAAACGAGAGAGAGAGAAAGGACTGGGAAACAGTCCACAAGGCTCCTAGACAGTAACAGTCTCTCCTAATTGGAGTGAATTCAATAAGCTAGTAATCATTAGGTTTATTTATATCCACTGAAATACAAAACAAAATTAGAAACACAGTTTATCCTTGGCTTGATAAATACCATAAAAACAGGATTTGCCTGCAATTATTTTGTTGTAGCTTTGTACCAGTAGTGATCAGAAGAAACTTCTGGGTAGGCTGTACAAGTGGTTTTCTAGCTTCTTTTACAGATTCATAGAACCACCTGACTCGTTCTTTCTGTTAACAATTCATGAGAAAAATGGTGTCTTTTAATAAGGAACTGATGAGTTGATGTTTAAGATTTAATGAATTTCCTAACTAATTTATTCATGTCAGAAATTTCAGTATAAATCATTTTCAATTTTCAACATTAGACCAACTCCTGTTCAATACAAGCTCCTGACCAACATACTCAAAACCACCATTGTAGTCAGACATTATATAATATCTGTAGTCATGGAGTCTTCTTTGCTTTTTACATACCAGAAATCCAGGCTCTTAAACATTTTTAGTAAGGTCCTGAGGATAACACCATGTTTCATATTTTCAAGTAGCCTTTAGGAAAGGCCTGGAGAACTCAAATTGAAAACCAATAGATAAATCTTTATGTTGTGGCTATGGGTCCCAGTAACCTCTAAGCACTACCAAAAATCTCTCGTCCATACCTAACCCATTCCTTTACCAATTACATCACATTGAATTTGTCAAGTTCAGTCTTTAACGCCTAATTTAGAATTATGGATCTATAGAAGTAACGTGGAGGACATTATAGAGCTGTGCTGTTCCAATATGGCTAGCTACTAGCTACACATGGCTATTTAAATTCATTAAATAAAATTTAAAATTCAGTTCCTGTTTCCCCTAGCCACATTTAAAGTGCTTAGTGGCCACATGTAGCTAGTGGCTGTCGTATTGGACAATGCAGGTGTACGACAATGGAGAAAGTTTAATTTGACAACATTGTCTAGAAAGCACTGATACAAAAGGCGCTGTAGTTGATAGTGACTTGTATATATATATGTAAAAATGCCCATATGATGGTTTCTAGAGAGGAAAGGCAACCAGATTGTTATAAATAGAACCTATAATTTCATTGTGCCAAAAAAGTGACTTTTAAATTTACAAATCTTTTTCTTTCCTAAAATTCCTACCTTAAAACATTTATATATCTTGTATATATCTGTATATGCAGAACTTCTAAAGACTGCATATACAGAATTGTGTGTACAACTAGTTCAGGATTCCCGGAATTTCTCCAATCCATCTCGTACTACTCTTCTCTTCTACATGTTTGCTCATTAGCTTCTCCACAATGTGTTGACTTAAATGTTTACCATATATGTATAGATTTTTTTTTAAACTTCTATCTATTCTGCTGACTTAGACTGTAGTTCCTTGGTGGACAAAAGCTAGTATATAGCTATTTTTGTCTGTCATATTGAGGTAAAGCCTGTAAGTGCCACTTGTACACCCCGTATTTTTCAGCTTTGTATAAGAAAGTGGTTGTCTTTGTTCTTAAGGAAATATGTTCACCCATTCCTTAATAAGAATGATAAAATATGTTTTCCTTTCTCGGTTTTTTTCAAAAGCAGACTCTTCTGATAAATTTGGTTCTATGATGCCTGGATCCAGGCTGAGCCAGGGAAGGTTTAGGATGAGCCTGGAACATCTTATGCCAGAAAGTAAAGTACTCAAAAAAATGATGGGGACAGAGTCAAAGGACAGAAGGGGTTCCCACTGGCCAAATCTGGGGGAAATTCGAGCATCAAAATAAGTATAGTAATGAATTATAAATCATAAAAAAAAATAGAAATCTATTAGCTGATAATAGACAGATAGATGGATAGAGACGAAAGGAAGGCTCTTTATAGTAGAATGCTGACTGATAAATGTGGATGGAATGAAGCTGGAAAATCACCATTTTGCAATCATCATAATAAAGATTGGTTTGGGCAAAAATTATCAGTGGATACTAAATATACAGGGGAAGTTTTGACAAGGAGCAGGATGTTTACGTAGTCTTAATTGTCTTCCCACATATTGCTTCTTAGTTACAACGAGGAAAATAACTATAAAATGGAAAAACCAGTGAAAGGCAGGTGGGCCTTTGGATGTGATACCTTGAGAGACATTCATCACTTATGTCATGCATCCTGCTTACACATAAGTATAACTTGAATCTAATCATGAGGAAACATCAGACAAAAACAAAATGGAAAACATTCTATTAAAAAAAAGTGGTCTGTATTGTTTAAAATGTCAATGTCATGAAAGATGGGGGAGAAGAGCACAGGGGGAAGGCTAAGGCACTATTCCAGATTAAAGGAAACCAAAGAGACCTGATGACTAAATGCTAATGTGTGATCTGGGACTGGATCTTGGACTAGAAGTGAAAAAAATGATAAAAAGGACATAATTGGGACAATTGCCAAGATAGGAATACAGATGGTAGATTACATAAAAAGTATTGATGTTAAATTTCCTAAATTTGGTAACTATACTATGGTTATGTTGGAGAATACCTTTGTTCTTAGGAAATACTCAATGAAATATTAAAGAGTAAAGGGGCGTGATGTCTGTAACTTTTTCTCAAATGGTTCAAGAAAGTAATTGTGTGTGTGGAGAGAGAGAGTACAATTACAAATGTACCACAACATTAACAGTTGGTGAATTTGACTAAAAGCTACACAGGAGTTCTCTAAGTCTTGCAACTTTTCTGTAAATTTGAAATTATTTCAAAATAAAAACTTTAAAAATTCTATTTGATGTTTTTTAGCCCTTTCTAAGGCACAAAATGACGTGATGACATTGAAGATGCAATCAGAGAGACTTTCGAAAGAATACGACCAACTCCTGAAAGAACACTCAAAACTTCAGGTGGGTGACATCCACTTTATGGGCCTAAATTGTTTGAAATAGTAATGACCTAAGTCAACTATTTGGGTTATTTACCCTTTCCACATCAAGAGGATGTACTTAATCCTAGCTTTGTTAAATGATTAAGTCAGATTTTTACCTAGAGGGTGAAGATTAGGACATTGCATGAAAATAAAAGATAATCATAACATAGAGAATTACTGACATGCTAACTTATAGCGTTCTAGTTTTGGTGAAGTTTTAAGCAAAAGAATTGAGCCGCAAAAATGACAGCATTGAAAAACAGACTGGAAAAATTTAGTTTTGCCGTTTGGAATATTTGCCATATTCATGCCAAAATAAGGCCAAAAGTTGAAGTCCCACTCACACTACTCTTTTTATCCCACTGTTTTAGACATCTTAGGACAAAGCCTATGGCATTCAAATACATGATTTATCTGCAAAGTTGATTTGAAAGATGGAAATGGAAACAAAGCTTTTTGTTATTAAAGCCACAAAGTCAGGGGCCGTAGATTTTCTTCCTCTTCTCCTGCAGTCCAGCAAGAGTCGATTCCCAAATTCATCCATGATGGACTTGTCTTTCCCTTCCCTGAATTGATTTCCCAGCCATACTTTGACCATACTTGGGGAGAATTTAGGGAAGAGACCATTCCAGAGGCAGCCTTGGGCTTCCCACTTCCTCCAAGATGGGGGGGGGGGTCTGTGCTCTTCTGCTTTCAGGTTGGGTAGAATTTGGCAGACTTTGTGGCTTTCAATCAGGGCTTTTTAGCAATTATAGCTCTACAGTTATTTCACTATCCTAGAAGCCCTAGTCCCGGGATTCATTTCGCTCCATCTTAGTGGTCATTGTATCTCTAGCGTCTAGCACTGTGCCTGGCATGAGGCAAGCAGGCACTATACTCTGAGGCTTTGGAGTCAGACAGACCTGGAATAACTATAACTCTTATATTAGCTTTGTGATCCCAGACAGGTTATGTCACCCCTGTGGAGCTCACTTTTCTTCATCTGCAAAATCTGAACAACAATAACACCTGGCTCACTGGGTTGTTGGGAGAATTAAATAGAATGTGTAGGGTCCTGAGCGCTGTGCCTGGCTGATAGTAAACACTCAAGAAATGATAGCTGTTATCATAATTATCATCATCAGTATTAATTCCTCTGTAGAAGTGTTGCCGAAAGAATGACTTATTCTCAACCAGCCACTTTAGCCTTAATTTAGAGCCAGTCAAGAAGCAATCCAAAGCACGTTTTTAATCTGGTATTCCCAATTGAGTTGCATGTTTGATTTAACTAACTTACTTTGACAATAGCAAGAAAAAGACAGGGCAACCCAGATAGGGGTAGTTACCCTGTATGCTCCAATCCCAGGACACTGAGACCTCAGTTCACATGGTCTGGAAAAGGTACTTAGATTTTCACCAGGACCACCCTTTCCCCGTCTCTAAAATAGGGATCCTGAAGTTGCTGACTTTACCATGGCATGAAGAGAATTACTCCATGGCATCCTTCAAGATTCACCATGGAAAGTGAAGAAACACTTTAGAAACCTCTCGCCTAGAAATGGAACTTTTTTCCTCCCATTTGTGAGGTCAGGGTATGCTCAACAAGGATGAGGATCCACACCAATGGGCTTTGCCAGGGTGTCAGAAACGTTTAGGTCCCTGAGTGGAGAAAGGAGAAGCAAGAATATTTCTTGAATTTCTTATGGCCATTGCTGAATGTCCTCATTGTGGTAACAGCTAATGATTCTCTTAATCCCTGAAGAATGTATGGGACAGTGAGATTAGATTCCCTCAACTCATTTCCTTTCCCCCTAAAAAAGCCACCTTCAGATTGGAGCTTATGCGTTCTTGACAAAGGATGTAAAAAGCTTTGATGAGTAATTCCTTCCCAAGAAAGCAGTTGTTATACCTGTTTCTTTGAAAAATGCCCCCATCTCAGATATGCCAAGTGCCATGCTGAGAGTTGGTCCTGTTCACTAGCGCATTTAGACCTTGATCTAATTTCTGCTTGTATCCAGGTTTTTGAAAGATTTAATGGATGACATTTACTGAAGGTGTGCTCTGGACCAAACACTTAGCTAATGGCTTCATATATGTTACGGTGTTTATTCTCCATTACAACCCAATAAATTAAAATATGTTAATACCCTATTTTGTAGATGAGGAAAATGAGACCCAGAGATGTTATATAATGTACCCAAAGTTCAGTAACTAGAAAGTGATATCGTTCAAAGTTGGATTCGAAGTCAGGAAATCTTTCTCCAGAACCTCCATCATTGACCACTGTGCTCTTTGGCCTGTAGTAGTCATTGGACTATGTGTTCTTGGATCCATTCTCTTGCCACTCTACTTGACTCTATCTCAGGGAGCTACATTTCCCAGGCTTCCTTGCTGTCTGGCTTCAGCCAGTGGGAGGCAGTAGTAGAAGACTGAAGGCAGGAGGCGGGGGAAAGCCAGGGGTTTCTCTCATTCTCTCTGCTTTAGGTGGTATCTGCCAGTAGCAGCCTCATCTCTTTCTATTGTCCCAGTTCCCACTGGGTAGCTTCCACCTGGTGGCCCTGGCTCCTAGGATCCATAACACTATCTCCTCTTGTGTCCAAGGAGTGGCAGTGGTTTTCTGCTGTTGCTAATCCTGAGGTGCCTTACCACTCTCTTTGGTGTGTCTGCTCTCTCATCACCTATAAAATCAGTTCCCTGTAATAAATATCTCTGTTAGGGGAAAAAAAAAAAATGTCAGCTCCATAGTTGACCAGTTCTGTAAACCTCAGGATGAATCATTTGACATGCATGAACCTTGGCTTCTTCATTGCTTAAATGAGGATTATAATACCTAATGAGCATTAAACCAGATACCGTGCAAGAAAGCACTTGAAATATTTTTAAACTAGAAAAGCTCTATACAGCCATAAGATGCTACTAGTTATTTCTTGATTGGACACATTTTTTCCTATCCACCTACTCACTGTTCATTGTCCAGTATGAGAACCTGTATAAGATTCTGAGATTTAGGTGTCATTGAATGAGAACCATTTTCTTAAAAGTGACTCTCACACTTTGATATTCATCTTCTGAACCCTACTTGAGAAGCAAAAGATTACTATAGACCATTTGCAGTAAAAAGCTGTATCAAATTGTCTTTCATAAATTTTACTTCTATTACCAAACCAACCTTAGTAATTGAATTATATCCTAAGGTTCTTTGGGAAACTTAGCTTTCTCAATTTTACTTAGTTGATTTACTTTAAATAAAGGAATCGTTAAATAAAGGACTGTTAAAATATTAAGGAAACAAAGATGAAAGAGGGGAAAGCTGGTTTCTTTACTGTAAACAGATCCCACTTTGCATCTTTTAAATCCGTTTGGGTTTCCCCATCTGGTCCCCTTCCTGTTGTAGGCACTAAATAAATATTAGAGAACAAGTCTCTTCAAACTGTGTAGTCTTTGCCTTTCCTTGTTTGCCCTGGCTCCCCTCTAGAAAAGAAAAAACAATTAACTAAGGATTATTGGCAGCATAAACCCATCAGGACCTGCTAATTTTTAAATTTCATTTTGGAAAATCATTCTTCACTTAAGGGACTTGTCCAGAATAACAGCTCCATTAAAGTTTTGATTTTTATCTAAAGTGGTAAGATATGTATAAACATGTGAAAGTGTTACATTATCATTCAAAATGCCTCCTCTAATCTCTTTCCTGATTTGGTTGCTTAAATTTAGTGTTCAAGTTGCTCTGAAGGCGTTAATGCTTAGCGGGAACAAGAGGGTGATAAACTTCCCACGCACAAGCAATGTCACTACCACTCCCTTTGATGACATCTTTTTCTCCATGTAGACTTTTACCTTCTCAGTGCAAATGAACTCTTAAGGTTAAGTTCTATCCCATTTTCCCCCAGTTTTAAATGATATATTATAGTCATCTTAACGTGATCAGCAAAGAGTATAATTTGAGAAGCCAGTTCTATTGGCAAATATGTGAAGGACAAAAAAAAAAAAAAAAAAAAGCCATCCATCTGGGTTTTTCAGTTCCCTTCATTCTTTCCTTGCCAAAAATCTTAATTGGGTTTGCAAACGGGGAATTTTAGAAATTTTGTGTTCCTAGTATAACCTGTGAAACGAAAGCAAAGTAGATTAAG
The DNA here is from genome assembly GCF_020826845.1 of Diceros bicornis minor. Classification (NCBI taxonomy): domain Eukaryota; kingdom Metazoa; phylum Chordata; class Mammalia; order Perissodactyla; family Rhinocerotidae; genus Diceros; species Diceros bicornis. The sequence continues at coordinate 10,851,158 of NC_080742.1, read as the reverse complement.
GCAGGGAAAAAACATGAACTTATCAAGAGTGTTATTTTTCCCCTCTAGACATTTTTTCAAGTAAAACCCACAAATTTTGTAGTTTTTTGACTTTGAAACTTTCTCAATCCATATTTTCATATTTGATTATTCTCATAATTAATAACTATACACAGAAAAGAGAATGTTTTTTAAAAGTCCTTATCATATCTATGAATCTCTTTCTCACTCTTTACTGTAACTACCTAAGTCATATTTTTTTCATACAGGATCATTCAGGAAAAGACAGTAAGAAAGGCCTGTGAACTTTATCAAAGAAGATTGTGATACACCGTGTCAAGATGATAAATTTATCATGTTAGCCTTTAGAAAACTTAAATTTAAAATTCAGTTCAGAAAAATGTACTGTCTATGACTGGCCAATAATTTTTTAATGTCACATATAGGCTGTATCATAATGGCATTATCACAATATTTGATGATGTTTCAGATATATTGTAAAGTCTATATTCCAGCTCTTAAGAAAAATATAAGCAGGTTAAACACCTTATTTACGTATGGATAGTAACAGCAAATTTGTTACAATAAAAGGAAAATTTCATTAGCCAGTTACTTCCAAAATTAGATTTTTAAGTTGCATGAAACCATTAATACCCTTAAAAGTTTTGATGAGTTTCCAGGAATAATTATATTCTATTTAATCAGATGATGATAATGATGATATATTTGAAAATAGTATTCAGTATCAGCAAATTTATTCAAGAGTTTAAATAAGGATAAATGTTCAGAATTAGCCACTATATTTATAAGGAAGAGTCAGAAAGAGCAAATGAAACAACGACCTTAGTTGTTTTTTTACGCCACCTACTACTGTGGTTTTACTCTCATAAGACAGCTCTGTTGATAATTATATTTTTGTTACTGTGCTTCTGCACCTGTTGGACGGATTTTGTTGACATTTGTGTTAATAACATATAATTAGTAAACATTCTACCTTGTCAGCTTCATCTAGTAGTGGAGTTGATATCTATTTGTATAATTGCCACAGCACTGAACTGAAATTATTTTACAACAATGTGGAATTCTTGACTTAGAAAGTTAATGTATAACATATCCAAAAAGCAGTGTTTCCCCTTGCTGTGAGAGTTATTACTTATACAGATATTACCTCTAATATGCATACACTGGTGTCACAGTTTCTCTGAGATGTTTCTGTATTCTGAAAGCTAAATATTAAATGCTATTTTTCCATTCAAATGTTCATTTAGAATTTCCTTAGAAGATGATAATAATTGTAATATTAATATGATTTCGGTTGTTCCAGTGTCCAGATGAAAATCATCTTCCTTGTCTCATAAAAACCTAAATATAAAGGAAAATGGAAAATAATTACTAGAGTTTTTACTTTCCTGAAATTTGTTTCATCCTTTGTTGTTTATTATATTTTAGCACCAACTTGACATATATTTAATTTCTTTCATTGTAAAGTGGATGAAATGAGCAAGTACCTAAGAATTTTATTTCGGATAGAAGTCGGCAGTTACTGCTAGAAAACAGACATGTAGGAGACATTTAACAGGAGTGAGAACTGAGAGTTAGACCGTATGGGCTGACAAGGCCATAAATAACAAGGAAAGGGAGTGCCGAGTGAGGAGAGAACTAAACAAATGACAGCGCAGAGTATCAGAAAACCCAGAGTGAGCGCCGCGTGGGTGCACAGATACTGCGCATCTGTGACCCAGGGTCTGCTGCACAGAAATCAAGTCCAATGACTGAATAACATACAGAAGAGAGTAGGAAAGACACAGATTTACAATTGACCAGAAAATCTAATCCCTGCTTCACCATTAATTTAGCCATGTGATTTTGAACAAATTATTCAAACTTGCTAGACTTCCCATTTTCTCATCTCCACAATGGGAATAATAACGTTTAAGGCAGCATTACTATAAAAACTAAGATAACATGGTGATTTTCAGAGTTGTTCAGACTATACAGCAAGGGGACGGGCTGGGTGCTCTTTGAAGAGCATGAGGATTTGAAAGATTCCCAGAAAGCACTTGGAAGTGTACATTTAAGAAATCTCAAGGCTACAACCCTCTTAATTATACCCATTTGCAACCTGAGGCCTCAAAAGTTTGAGCAGTTTTCCCAAGGTATGATGGATAGTTAGATTCAGGGCCAGGATTTGGGTCTAGAATTCAGGGGTCCTGGTTCCCCAGATATTACTCTAGTCTTTATACACAAATTAGCTATAATTTGCTAAACAAAATACTGCCGTGTGCTAGGCAGGGTTGGAGCCGGGGAGCTGAGCACTGTTGCAAACTGCCTCTCTAGCCAGGCTTGTTCTTATTACTCTCCTTGCCAATGATGGTGTTTAGCAAATCCTATTATTATAAGTAAACATATATTCCATGGATTTAGTTATACTGCTTATTAACTTGTGTTCCTATTATCAGTAATGACTTCTTATGTCTAGGCTGGATTAGAGATTCAAACACAGCAGTGTTACTCTTGCCCTTTTCCATCATAGTTACATCGAGTTTTGTCAGACTGTCTCCCTACTTGCAAATCTACCTTGAGGTTCTGGATTCCAGGAAGCAGCACTTAAGAAGTTCTAGCTAAGCACTCTAGAATTTGGCATGAGTCATCCTCGTTGCTCGTCTGGCTCTATCTTGAGCCCCAGCACTGGTAACTAGATTACCCTGAACCGCAACCTAGAGCCCTGATGCCCCCAGCTTGCCTGGATCTCCACACACCCATGCCTGTAGTCCCTGGTGCTGGTCTCTGCTTGCCTGTGGCGGCACTCAGTCTTCCTCCTTGGACCTCCAACCACAGCCCCTGGGTGCACCTGCTCCTGTTGTCTGGCTCTACCTCTGTGGGTTGGTCTGGTTCTGCATTCCTGTTCTGTTGTCCGCTACCTTCTCCCTATCCCTCCCATCTATGTCCCACTGCAGCTGAGTGGCCCATGCCAGTCCTACTGACATGGAGTACACTTTGCATTTGAGTGCCCACCATACAATGTGTAAAAATAGCAGTCCTTTTAAGCATTGACTTAAATGTCTAGAATGATTTGTCTAAAATCCATGAAGCCCTTCTTAATTTTTTTATCCTTTGGCCTACATTTCCTAGAATTCTTGAAACTCCGCTTATGAAAATTCAACTTTCTTTTTTAATCATTTCTTTCTCTAATCAATTTACTAAACAGCATTTTATTATTTCAGTGTCGCTTTCTACCTGAACTCTAAACAAACATATGACTTTATTAGTCTTTCCTTCTATAGCCAGAAGTGATTTCCAACACTACAGAACTGAATAACACCCTTCAAAAAAAAGATATCCATGTCCTAATCTCTGGAATCTGGGAATATTCTCTTCTATGGCAAAAGAGTGAATGTTACCTTATATGGCAAACGCTGTGATTAAGTTAAGGATGTTGAGATGGAGAAATTATGCTGAATAATCTGGATGGGCCCTAAATGCAATCACAAGTATCCTTATAAGAAAGAGTTTTATAAACCAATGTGACCCCAATAAAATAATAAAAAAGAAAGAAAGAAATACATGATGATATTAAAACAAAAAACAAACAGACAAAAAAGATATTATCACACAGAAGAGGAGAAGGCAATGTGAGCACAGAGGCAGAGGTTGGAGTGCTGTAGCCACCAGAGCTGGAAGAGGCAAGAAACTGATACTCCCCTAGAGCCTCTTGAAGGAGCATGACCCTGCAGACACTGGTGAAACTGATTTTGGACTTCTGGCCTCCAGACTATGGGACAATAAGTTTGTTATTTTAAGCTACCAAGTTTGTGGTAATTTGTTACAGCAGCTACAGGAAACTACTTATACAGGACAAATCTGTAATGCACATGACTGAATTTCGCAATGTGTGGAAAACAGATACACCTTAACAGCACTTGGTTTTCCCCATTAGCCATTTGGGTAAATCAAAGATTGCGTTGGCCATCTCTTATCTTAGCTCTTTTTCTCCTTCAATTTTATTTCTCTCCATTCCCACTGCCACTGCCAAACCAAGCCATCATCATTTCTTACCTGGAGTATTTCTTACCTGCAATTTCCTACTGGTCTTCCTATAAGCATTCTCTTATTCCTCTCCTATGTACATGCTCTCATAAATATGTCATTCCCTGCTTCAAGTCGTCCAGTTATTTCCCATTGCACTTAAGATCAAACTCCCAAGACCTCACCAGGCTCCCACCTACCCTCCAGCCTCATTTCAGTGCACGTTCCTTGCTAACCACCTCTGCATTCTCATTCTTCTTAAAACAAGCCAAGTTCTTTCCCATCTCAGGACTTTTGCATCCTCAATACATCCTGCGTCCCAACCCTATCAGTCTTTATTTTATTTTCATCATAGCTCTTATCACTGTCTGAAATTATCTCAATGGTGGTTTGTCTCTTTCCCAGTGACTACACACAGTAGAACAATGTTTCTCAACAGGGAGTGGGGAAGATGTCCCCAGGAGACAGTTAGCAATGTCTAGACATGTTTTTGGTTGTTATAACCAGGGGCATGCTAGTGGTGGGTAGAGGCCAGGGATGCTGCTAAACCCACTCTACGATGCACTGGGGTAGCCCCCCAAAAGAAAAATTATCTGACCTAAAATGTCAGTTCTGCTGAGGCTGAGATGCCCTGCAATAGATGCTTGTAGCAGAGGGTACTAGTTGTCCCCTAATAGCCATTCTTTCATTTATCTGTGGTAATAGATACTCTGATATTTTTACACACAGCTGCCAAGTATAAAGAAAATATTTTCCAGTCTCTTTGTAGGTAGAAATGAGAAGGAAGGCGACATGCTGGCGATTTTTGTTTTCTTCCTCCATCCTGCTGCCTGAAAAACAGACACTGCCATCTTAGATCATGAGATTGAGGCCATGCAAGGTAGAGCCACAAGATAGAAAGATGTTGTGTCCATGCCACTGTGGAGCACCATACCGCTCCTGAATTGCTGCTCAGTAAATAATTGAATAAATGAATGACACCAGATATTTTTAGTGCATTGTCTCTTAACAGCCTAGACATGAATAAAAAGCCAAAAATATGTTTGTCCTATATAGTACAAAACCATCAGCCTTTTTTCTTTCTCTTTCCTAACTTGTGGGGTCTCATCTCACCTTCCCTGCCTTTTGTGTTAGGATTGTGATTTAAAATTATATCCTCTACTTTCTCTGCACATTCAGCTTTTTATATTTAACTTCGCCATTATTACTCCATCAGCAACATGCAATGGGCCCCTACAATTTCTATGCATTTCATGCCATAAGAGTTTACAAGAGAAGCAGACCCCTGGTCTCTTCTTCCTTCTCTTGACTGTGACTTACACCACAAGGAGAACAAACACCACACAAACAGGAGCATTCAGCTATAGCATGTATACACACACAGCACAGAAGAGCTGAAGGTGTAATTGTGACAACATTAGGAAAAACTTCAGTTTTCTCCAGGGTTTTTTTTATTCTTGGTGATCACCCCTTTTCCTAAATTTGAGCAAGAATGTACTTGAAGTTTTGGCTCTGCCTCCCTAAACCAGATGACTTCCCAGGTAGCCAAGTTTCTCCAGAGAGTGTATTGCTCCTTTAGAAATGTTTGTTCTCCCTGAAGCACCACCCATGGTAAAGAATTTCATCCTCATTCTTCCATGAGCTGCCCATTTCCTGGAACACAAATGATTTCTAGACAGCCACTTCTCAGCCAAGGGCTTCCTGAAATAACCCTGCATAGGTTTTTTTAAGTTTATTATTTTCTTTGTGTTTTTTTTTAAATTAATTAATTAATTTTTTTTTCCCCCCAAAGCCCCAGTAGATAGTTGTATGTCATAGCTGCACATCCTTCTAGTTGCTGTATGTGGGACGCGGCCTCAGCATGACCAGAGAAGCGGTACGATGGTGCGCGCCTGGGATCCGAACCCCGGGCCGCCAGCAGCGGAGCGCGCACGCTTAACCGCTAAGCCACAGGGCCGGCCCTGTTTTCTTTGTCTTGAAACAAAATTGATACATGGCAAATGTAGACAATATAGAATTTACAGAAAAAAATTATAGTTAACAGTTTGGTTAATGTTCTTGTATTATACACATAGAAATATTTACAAAAATGAGATCATACCACACATACTATTTTGTGACCTGCTTTTATTCCCCCCACATCAATAAAAATTCTTCTACAATAGGATTCTCCATAGGAGAACCTACCTCCAATAGGTCATATGAACTTCACCTGAGGGGTCAGGGTTTTTTCAAACTACATAAACTCATACTTATAGGCCCAGTCCATCACTACCACCAATGAAAACGACTGACCCAGGCAACTAGAGTTAGTTGTGGGACCGTGCCATAAGCACCCCGTGTGTGAGGCAGAAAAGGGAGACGAGACCCACTGTCCTCTGACATAGAGTATTTAATTTATCCCCTGTTGTTGGACATTTCATGAGAACCTATTGGCAGAAAGTGCTCTAGAAGTGGTAGAACATTGTGATTACATGCATGGACTACCTGGGATCAAATCCCATCTCCTTTATTTATTACCCACTTTGAGTCTCAGTTTCTTCATCTTTAAAGTGACAAGAAGCCTCATGGACTTGCTGAGAGGATTAAATGAGGTAATACACATAAAGAACTTTTTCTGGTGGTAGACTACTTTGAACATTATACAAAAACTGGTACCCAATGGTAAATTGCCCCCTTTAAAAAAAAAAAAAAGATAATCTGAAAGAATTTGTAAATACGTTTTTAAAGTGGACCTGCTAGTTTTATGTAATGAAGATGTCCTGTGGGGCAGTGTAGGATGACTTCTCCTAACAACCATAGGCAGCGTTCCCCTGCCACCTCTCCTCCCCCACCCCAGACAAAGCAGTACTCGATTCACTTCAGGATGCAATAAATGTTTGCTTATTTGGATTGAATTCAGTTCTAATGCGTCAGATTCTTTTCAGATGACTCTTCCTGTTCCTTGTCTTTAGAGTATGTCCTGTTGTCTTAAGATTACAACAGGATCAGCTATACTTTTGGCCAACTGTCTTAAAATATTAATAAGTTCCTATTCCTGGGCACTAGCGTATTTCCCTTCAAATCCTGCTGGCAGATTTGATTTGTGGAAGGGCTAGGGTCTGGGTTGTTTTAGTAGCCACTTGAGTCTTAACTGCAACTGTCTTTTTTCCTTTCTCAATGATTAAAATATATATACGTATGTGTGTGTGTGGGGGGGGGGGGGTGGAGAGAGAGATGTTTTTAACTATTTAAAAAAGAATAAGGCAAAGGCAGGGTGGATCTAGGGGTTTGCGGGGCCTAGAACAGATACTACTTGGGGAGTTCTCTGTGAGAAAAAGAATATAAAATTACCAAAGTAAAACTAGGTTTGAACATGAGAATTTATTCAGAATAAGAACAGAAATCACAACAAATTGCTAGGACCTTAGAGATCCAGATCCCTTTCTTCTAAGGTCTCTTTGGGAGTTTATCAGGAAGGCTTCCGGGTTGTGCCCTGGCTTCTCCTTTCTACCTAAAACACGCTACAACAGAGGATTGTATTCCGAGGGTGTCGGTGTACTTGAGAGGCCCGAAGCTTAAACCTCAGTAACTCCATATAAATCTGCCTCTAGGTAAGACATGGGAGGGAAAGTTAATGCAATCAACTTACTGAAAACATAAAAATTTAAAGGAATATGAATCGCAGCCACTTTTTTATTTTATAATAAGTATATCAGTTTCCTATTGCTGCTGTAACACATTACCACAAATTCAGCGGCTTACAACAATGCAAATTTTTTCTCTTACAATTCTGGAGGTTAGAGATCTGAAATGAGTGTTATGGGACCAAAATCAATGTTAGCAGGGCTGGTGCCTTCTGGAGGCTCTAGAGGAGGATCTGTTTCCTTGCCTTTTCCAGCTTGGCATTCCTTTACTCCTGGCCCCATTCCATCTTCAAGGCCAGCCATAGCCAGTCAGCCTTTCTCATATGCATCACTCTGACGTTGATCTTCTGTTTTCTTTCTTCACATTGAAGGACCCCTGTCCACTCTTTCGTCCACCCAGATAATTCAGAATAATCCCTTCTTTTTTTTTTTTTTTTGTGAGGAGATCAGCCCTGAGCTAACATCCGCCAATCCTCCTCTTTTTTTTGCTGAGGAAGACGGCCCTGGGCTAACATCGGTGCCCATCTTCCTCCACTTTATATGGGACGCCGCCACAGCATGGCTTTACCAAGCAGTGCATCGGTGCGCGCCCGGGATCCGAACCAGCGAACCCCGGGCCGCCGCAGCGGAGCGCGCGCACTTAACCGCTTGCGCCACCGGGCCGGCCCCCAATCCCTTCATTTTTAAGTCAATTGATTTACTACCTTAATTCCATCTGCTACCTTCATTCCTCTTTGCCATGTAGCTTAACATACAGTTTCCGGGGATAAGAATATGGTCGTCTTTGGGAGGCCATTATTCTGTCTACCACAGTGAGTAAATTATTTGAATGCCACAGATTTTTGAACATGCTTTCTGCAATCAGATTCCCATAACTTTTTTTTTTATAATTTTATTTTTATTTTTTCCCCCAAAGCCCCAGTAGATAGTTGTATGTCATAGATGCACATCCTTCTAGTTGCTGTACGTGGGACGTGGCCTCAGCATGGCCGGAGAAGCGGTGCGTCGGTGAGCGCCCGGGTCCCAACCCCGGCCGCCAGCAGCGGAGCGCGCACACTTAACCGCTAAGCCATGGGGCCAGCCCCCCATAACTTTTTATTGATTCTCAATTTGGCTAATTTTTATTTTTAATTAGACTACCTGTCTGGGAAACCAAAGCACAATTGCACATTTCAGAATTGAAAGGGAGTGGGTCCTCCAAGCTCAGCATGCCCGGAGCCTGCTGCTGCCTTTGGATTTCCAAACGGAGGCAGAAGCAGAACTCCCCAAACACGGAAAATACCAGATGTAGGGTTTTCACCTAAAGAAAACAGAACTGCAAAAAGATAGCTGACTGAACACACACTTTTTCTCTCTCCTAAACTACACTAAAACTATAGTAAAGGGAATTTTTAAAGCATAAACCTCCAAGGATAAAGTGAGCATGAGAAGAAATAGCACCAACTTTTTGGAAGCTGCAAAGCAGATGAACCAGGGGTACTGACTTAGCAGAACTGAGGAAGAATGAATTCTGTTTCCTCAGTGGGGAAAGCCAAGAACAAAGTCAATTTAAACCACCAAATAATCAAGACTCAGGAATTGGTGACACCAACTACTTCTGATAAAGGGTATTATTCTGGCAAAAATAAGGAGGGTTGGTTGAAAGCGTTTGAGAAGCAGTAAGATCCCTAGATGCCTCTCTTTTCCTCCAGAATGCTGGGTAATTATCCTCCCTCACCCAGCAGAAAGCAGTTTTCCTCTTTGAAGAGGGTAAAGCAGAAGGTCTTTTTAATAAACAGAACACAGAGAAGTTAAGGAAATGATGTACACATACTAATTGCAGAACTTCTTCCTCAATCCAGAATGACAGCAGCCAGTTCCTTACTTCCAGGCAGAAGACCAAACAAGTCTTTTTCCGGGAGGGAATCAATCAGACACAAGAGGAAAGACCTAATGATATTGACACGGTGTTGACATCAGAGGTTCCCCAACAAATGGCTTGGCCAGCTCACCCTACAGGATCTCTCACCCACTCAGAGCTTCCAGGCAACTCTTGAGACCCCGGTTTTAAATATGAGCTGGCAATCAAGCCTGAGGAGATCTGAGGAAAGCCTCTAATATGAAAAAATAGAGACCAAAAAACAAACAGAAAAAAATGTGGTGAAAATAGAAAGTGTGCAGGAAGAAGAAAAGTACTACATTAGCAAATAATAACAACTAAACTCTTAACATCTTCAGAGAGTCTTAACAGCTTCACGGGTTCTTATTTCAATACACCTGTGAAATCCGAATTGGAAGCTATAAAAATTTTTTTTCAGAACATAAAAAAGAGCCCTCACGAAAAAATAGGAGGAAGGCCCACCACATTCCCAGCACAATGCCTGAAAATAGACCCACACCACTGAATGGGGTTCAAAGAGAAGATTCTATAAGTTTCCAGTGAGAAAACACACAAAGGTTAAGGGATCCACATGAGTTCAGATTTCTCAAAAGGAACTCTGGAAGATGAAGACATTGGAGCCATGGTTTCAAAATTCTGAGGGAAAATTATTTCCAACCCAGAATTCTATACTCATTAAACAAATTATAAATCAAGTATGAGTAATGAATAAAGACATTTTCAGGCTTGCAAGTTCTCAAAAATTTTACCTCCCACACATCCTTCCTCAGAAAGCTGGTGGATAGAGGATGTGCTCCACCTAAAGGATGAGTAAACCAAGAAGAGGAAGATGGGAACCAGGAAAAGGAGATCTGTGCAGGGGAGAGACAGAGAGAACCCACAGGATGATGGTAAAGGGAGATTTTTTAGCTACATAGCAGCTCAGACTTATCTGGGAGATGCTTTTTCAAGAAGATGAAGTTAATCTAATACCTGATGTGAATGAATGTATTGAACATAATGAACATACGGAAAGGAGACATCAGTTATGCTGGAAGAGGGTTTGGGTTAAATGGTGATAAGTATTAGTCGTCATAGAAAACTAAGTAAATAATACAAGATAAAGAAATAGACACCCAAAAAAGAAAAACAAGACAATTAAAACTCAAGGGAACACCAGAAAAAACCTAGGAAATAAAAAGTAGTAGTGGCTTACCATATAGCTCCATTCCAAATAAAAAACCAAATTATACTAATGTGAATACTCACATGAATGTCACCAAAAATGTGACCCTGTATTGGGAGACGGAGAAATGGGGAGTGTGCAGAGGTTTGGCAGTGGTGGGAACACAGGAAAGAGAGCTAAATCCTCATCTCACATAGTAAGAAAACTGAAAAAAAATAAACAGAAATGCGTGAATATCATTTGGAGATAGGGACATACATGTCAAAGAATCAGCCAAAGCATTTGCAAGTGGTTGCCTTTAGGAAGGGAGACTGGGGAAGGGGCTGGAGACTGCTATTTATCTTATTCACCCTGGTAGAACTAGCGGTTCCTTAAATTATAACACTGGTAAAATTCAAGTTAAATTTTTGTGTGTGTGTGTGAGGAAGATCAGCCCTGAGCTAACATCCCTTGCCAATCCTCCTCTTTTTGCTGAGGAAGACTGGCCCTGGGCTAACATCCGTGTCCATCTTCCACTACTTTATATGGGATGCCGCCACAGCATGGTTTGACAAGTGGTGTGTCGGTGCGTGCCCGGGATCCAAACCTGCGCACCCTGGGCTGCCGAAGCGGAGCGCGCACACTTAACCGCTGCGCCACCGGGCCGACCCTTCAAGTTAAAATTTTTTAAAAAGAAAGCAATATTTTTGAGTTAAGAATCTTATTTTACTTTTCCGGAAATACTGTTCACATTAAGGAGATGTTTATAATACATTATGAGCTCTTTGGAAGGAAAAAGCCTTAGATTTCTTTCCATTACTCCTCAGGCAGTATTAGCATTTCCAGTCTTTCCTAATGTAATTATATTAACATTAAATTAGCATATGACTTTGCCTTTTCCAGAACTCTAATTAAGATTTTAAATAAGATGTATACCAGTGGGAATCTCTCATTCAGCCTCGTTAAACACCTTTCCTATCTGATTATAATTCTACTTACTAATTCCTTCTGGCTTTTGTCTTCCAAACAGTTGTTGATTTTTATTACTTGAATGTAGTTTGAACTGGTCCAGCAAATGGTTTACAAGGTCCAGGTGTAAGATAAATTGGCAAACTAAATAGAACAGAAGACAACCATTCGGTAGAACACAGTGACCAAGGTTACCTCAGCTGATCTGTTTATTAAAAGGATAGTGCTATGAATTTTTTTCCAATTTGTTTTGAGTATTTTTTAGGCACCTACTCTACACTGAACGTTATGATAATGATAACAGCCAACATTTGTTGAGTACTCACTGTGTTCTAGGTTCCAATTACTTGATCTACTCCTCATCATTTAATTATTGCAGGAAACTAGGAAGTAAATATTATTATCCCCAATTTGCAGACAAGGGAAAATGAGGCATAGAGAGATTAAGTATGTTTCCTGAATTCCTTAGGCAACGGCTGAGTGGGGACTCTAACCCAGGGCCCGTACTCTGAATCAATCCTGTGTATCACTTACCACTGGACAGCCATGGGAACCATGGAGGAGACCAAAGAAGAAAGAGAAAGGAAAAGGAATTCACTATTGAACACTGTACTGTCGTCCAGAAAGTTCTATCATTGTATTTAATGATCACAATGTGATGAATGATTATTACTTCCTTATACTTGTGCGAGAGGTTAGGAAGCTTGCCCAAAGTCACAGAAATAAGCTTCAGCTCTCAAGAAAGTTATTTATACCGGGGGTTACCACAAACACAGAAGGAACTGGCACAACTACAAGATGATGTCAAAAGTGTGGTAGAAATAAAATAAAAGTATAGTAAGATCTCCAAGAAAGGAGCATTCAATCCCAGGCAGATGTTGGTGAGACTTGCTGGAGGAAGTTTGCGAGCAAAGACTTGATTTGTCAATTTTGGATAGACAGAGAGGAGGGGTGAACAGCATTGTTCCTGATTGTTGTTCTTTGCTGCACTTCCAAGTTTCCTCTTTTTGTAAATGTTTGTTATTTTACAAGATATTGGCTTTCATGTTGACAAAAAGTCATTTCCAGATTCCTCTCTTTTTATAAGAATTCCAAAGCAGGGACAAATGCCTCAACTTAGAAAATGATAAGAAGTGTGGATGAGAGAGCAGAATATGGAAACTCAGGAGGAGGGAGGTTGTTCTCTTAAGGTCAGAATAAAGGGTAGGAGGGGGTAGATATTGGGAAATGAAGAGACGGAAGGAAAGAAAATTCACAGTTTAGAAAAGAAAGTGAAATTCCCTGAGGGAAGTTTATTTTGAGATAGGGCTTGGATTCAAAGCCTTCGTGGCCCAGACCACTGACCTGTATGCTCTTGGAGAGTTTTCCACAAATAAGATGATGCCACTTGTCTTTTTTTTTTTTTTTTCTTTTTCTTAAGAATCTCAAAGGTGTAGGTGAGAAGAAAGGTTTCTCTCAGCCAAGACTTTTACCAGTTCAGATCAGTGATACGTCGTCTCAATTTAGGGAAGAATTGCTACTGCTTAGCACTTGGGATAAAGCCAATGGCAACGTTCAGCAAATATGGGTTCCATCTACTGGAAAATAATTGCCTTTACGTCTTGTGACATCTTCCATGGATTCTGCAATGAAAATCAATTATAATCCTTTTTGGTGGGAGAAACTAAATTAGAAAGAAAAATGATTAGAAACAGAAGGCAGCTTGACGCTTGTGATGCCAGATTTGTTCAACACGTGATTCAAAAGCCGTGGATAAGTTTTTCTGGCCTTTCTCCCAATTAACAACCTTTAGCTTACTTAAAAGCCAAAATCCGTGACTCAAAAGAGCGTGTTAGGAGGAAATTTTTGACAGATAAAATTAGCTATTCCTGGCAACATCAAATAACATATATACATACACTCATGTACCTTTTTTTGAAATGAAGCTCGAAATATACCAAGATCTAACTCAAACTGCTCCCCAGGGCTCCAAAACTCAATTATAATAGCCAGCGTTTATCAAGAGCTTACTATGTGCCAGGCATGGCATTTAATTCTCATACCAACATTTTGAGTTAAGTGCTATTCTCAAATAATCTTATTTTAAAGATGATGCAGTTGAATTGGGGAAGCTAAATAACTGCCCAAGGTCATACAGGTAGAAAAGGACAGAGCGAAGACAGAAAGCCAGACAGTGTGACTCCACTACACTCTTGATAAGGCCCTTCCCTTCAAGGAGTTTGTAGCTGATAGTGGATTTGGACAAGTTCCCTTCAGCGTGGTAAGTGTACATATGTTAACAGTGCTAAGGACCCATGTAGGAAGAACATCTAACCTGGCCTTTGGCTACTAGGGAAGGCGCCACGAAAGGGACAGCGAAACCAAGACAAAAGTTAGAAATGGCGAAAGGGGGAAAGAGTTCCAGGCAGAGCAAGAGCAGGTCTCAAAGCCCAGAGATTGAAAAAAGAGCTCAGTACCATGGATGCATAGAAGAAGAGGGCTGATGGCAACGGAGAGCCATTTTGAAAGATTTTAAGCTAGGGACGGACCTGACCAAATTTGCATTTCTAAAACTGTTTTTGGCTGGTTTGAAGAAGGACTTGCGAGTAGAACAAGAAGAGAAGCAGGGAGACCTGTTAGGAGGCTATTGCCTTGGGGGTAATCCTGGCCTAAACCCAGGCAGCAACGGTGGAGATGGAGAGAAACAGAGGAACTGGAAAGTTATTCAAACAGTAGACTCGACAGTACATGACATCAAAGGCAACAAAAAAAGACGGAATCAAGGAAGGCTCCTAAGATTCTGCCTTGGGCACAATGGATGGATGGGATGCCATTCACCAAGATGGGAAATCCAGGAGGAGGAGGAGGTTCAAGAATGGTATTGAAAGAAGATAATTAATTCCATTTTGACCATGTTGAGGTACTCAAGCAACATACAAATACACAGGGGGATCATTCTTTACTTTATGGAAGACTAACTCACAGGAGTTAATTTAACCACCTAACTCTCCTAACATATTTTTAAAGGTTTGATTCACAAAATTTTGATATATATACATCTCTTCAATAGACCTTTTTTTTTGCATCTAGTAATCCATATCTATCAAAACATAGATATACACAATTTCTCTTATCACTAGGACATTTCAAACTTCATATTATTTCTTTTTAGATGATTGATAAACTAACATATGGACCTAGGGAAAAAAAAAAACTCAAACAGCACAAAATACTGTACAATAAAAATAAATCTCTTCATTAGTATGAACTTAGATTTAGCTTAATAGAGATATTGATGGCTACATATAGAAATATTATAAATATGTTTATTCACATAATTCGCAATATATTATATAATAAAATATTACATAATATTATTTCATAATATACACACATATATTTCTTTGCTCTGTCAGCTGAGAGGACCTAGAAGCAATGACATCCCAGTAGCAATGAGCAAACCTATTGTCCACATCTTGGTTTCAAATACCATTCCCCAATAAAAGGAGCCAGAGTTCCTTGGAGAACTGGCTGATTAAAGGACTGGCACAGGAAATATACAAGATAAGCCTGCAGCATCTTGTAGTGCCAGAAAGTAAGGAAGTGCTCCAAAAACAAACCAACAAAAACCCATTCTACATTGATGGCGGCCTGTCAAAGGGCCACAGGAGCCAACTGCAAGTGCTCCTAATGGCCAAAGCTAGAACAACTTGATCAACAAAATAAAGTAGTATTGGGTTATAACGCAAAGTATAAAATAAATATTCATGGTTCCATACTGGCATAAATAAATGATTAAATAAATGAAGGGTGGGGTAGCAAATCTCCCTTGCAGAAGAATTGCAGGTAATTTATGTAGATACTCTGCCCTCAAGGAGTTGGAGTTTAACTCCCCACTCCTTAAGCGTGGGCTGCATAGAGTGACTTCCTTCCAAAGAGTATACTATAGAAAGGGAGGTGGGGTGGGGCAGAGTCACTTTACAGTGGAGAAAACTAACACTACCTCAGCCAGGTGATCAAGGTCAATATCAACAATGAAAAGTCATGTTGATACTATGTATCATTGATATGATGTGATGAAAATAGGCTCTTTGCCTGTGTGATTCCCCCCCCAAAAAACCATAACACCAGTCTAAGTACGAGAAAAAACAAATTCCAATAAAGGAGCATCCTACAAAATACTTCTCAAAACTGTCATGGTCATCAAAAACAAGGGAAGTCAGAGAAATTGTCACAGTCAAGAAAAAGGAAACAGGATGACTAAATGTAATGTCATATCCTGAAACAGAAAAATGACATTAGGTAAAAACTAAGAAAATCTCAACAAACTATTGACTTTAGTTAAGAATAATGTATCAATAATTTTTTTTAATTGTGGCAATTATACCATGCAAATTTAAGATGCTAATAGTAGGGGAAACTGGGTGTGGGGTATGTGGAAACTCTCTGTACTCTCAATTTTTCTGTAAATCTAAAACTGTTCTAAAAATAAAGCTTTTTTTTTTTTCTGTGAGGAAGATTAGCCCTGAGCTAACATCCGATGCCAATCCTTCTCTTTTTGTGCTGAGAAAGATTGGCCCTGGGCTAACATCTGTGCCCATCTTCCTCTACTTTATATGGGACGCTGCCACAGCACGGCTTGACATGCGGTGTGGTGGTGCGCGTCCGGGATCCAAACCTGCGAACCCCAGGCTGCCAAAGCAGAGCCCGCGCACTAGACCACTATGCCACCAGGCCGGTGCTAAAGCATACTTTTTAAAAAGTCTCTTGTTTCCATCAGAACCTAGTGTCTTATGAATCTTTCCAGAAATGCTCTATGTTTATACGTAGGGATATTCCATGCGCCCCACACTATCCTCTCTCTACCTTTCTCTATTCTGCTCTGTACCCTGAAGACTGGCCTTATGGGCAACGTCGCAGCTCCTTAGCTCTCTGGGTTCTTCCCGTAGAATCTGAGCAATGGAGGAACGGAGGGGTGGGGAAGTACTTACCAGCAGGAGATCAGAGGTAGGCAGGGAGAAGTAGGGGTATTTTTATTCCCCCAGCTCCTTCCTTGTTGGGCCTGGAATGAGCAGCACTTCCATTCCTCTACTGAGGCCACAGTTCCTGTTGGGCAGCCCTCTCCAACAACACTCTGGGCTTTAGTAACCGCCCCCGCCCCTCCCCCCTCATGCTGGGATTGCAGACAGCTCTCTTCTATGACAATAGACAGCTGACAGCTCCCTGCAGCTACTAGCCCTGAGGTGCTTCACCGTGCCTTGTTGGTTTTCCTTGACTCTGCCCACACTTTTGTAAACCGGCCCTTCATTAACTCTATCTCAGGGTGTTATCTCTTTCTTGCTAGGTCTCTGATTAATACCATAAACAAATGTACATTCCCTTCATTTTATACAAAGATGAGCATACTATACACACTTTTCGTACCTTGCCTTTTTTTCATCTATAATACACTTTGGGTTTCTTCACATGCCCGTATATATTGATCCACTTTGTTAGTATCCCAGGGTATCCCATTGTCTGTGTATATCATACTTTAAAATATTATATCAAAAGAAGGGAATTAAAAGCTGAAACTTAGTGGAGGGACCATGAAGCCTGGGATGGGGTAATAAGATAAGACTAGAAATTCTATGATATAGTGGTGAGGTGAACTGATGTTGCTAAAGCCCTGGATAGTTGCACAGAAGTTAAGAGAGTGAGTGGGCTTTGGAATCAAACTACGTGTGTTCATATTCCGGCTCAGCCAAACTGTGTGACCTTGGGCAAATCACTTAACCTGTCTGTGTGCATTTCCTCATCTATAAAATGGGAATAACAATATCCACCTCAAGGTAATACTTATGCTCAAAAGCAGTTTAGTTTTCAAGTCAACTTACAAGTCAGGTCACACTGGGTAACAGGGCACATCCAGTGGAAATGATGCCAGGAGCTTCTATCCTGGTCTCTCTCCTCAGTCCCCATCCTTTGATTCTTTCTCTGCTGCCTCCCTCAGCTTCTTTCTTCCCTCTTTCTTCTCCGCTCATCGCACCAATCTGTCCCTTGATGCATGATAGGCTTTCCCTCTGTTGATATTTAAGATTCGTTTTTAAATGAAGAATTAGTAGATTCTAGATTAATTGTGTTGTTACAATAGAGGAGATATGAATGAATTTGAAAAGCATTCTTTATAAAGCAAAGTAGCTGTCAGCCAGCCAAAAGAAGAAGGATCAACTGCCTCAGGTGATACGCTGTTGTTCCACCAAAAGTAGTTAGTGCTATTGCCTGGATCAATTTCTGCTCAGATCTACATGCGTTACCTGGACTACGGAGGAGAACTTGCTGAGTGTAAGTAAGGTACCACCAGTACCAGAAAAAGTAAAGTTATTAATCACACATGTAATAATTAGAAACAATTGAATAAATTCTAAATATTAAGATTTTTTCCCTTTCCATATGTCATTCAAAAACATAGCTACCAAAAAAATGTATTCAGGGAGTAGTTCTCCAAAGAGTTCCAAGTATTTTAGACTTTTTCTCTCTCTACCTGCGTTCAAAGACTCCCTGGACTTTACATCCTCCTGCCGGGACCTCTCAAGGACTTGGTGTCGGCCTTTTTTAATCTGTCCACCCTTTCTCCCTAAATGACTGGTGTTAATTGTCACGTACATACTGAGGACTCCCAGGTTGCTGTCTCCAGACCTGACATCTCTGGATTTCAACCATGCTGCCTTCTTCTTTGTTTCTCAAGCACATCAAGCTCTTTACTGACTCAGGAGTTTTTGCATTTGCTGGTGCCTTTTCCAGAAAGGCCGTCCCCTTCTCATACTTCAGATCTCTCTTCAAATCTCACCTCCTCAGGAGAGAGGCCATTCCTGACCACCCCACTGAAAGCCGTCCTCCCCACCCAATGCTGTGCATTGCCCTCATCAGTAATTCTACACGACATCATTCTGTTTATTTCTCCCATAGATTTTATCATAATAGAATAGTATCTATCTATTTACTTAAAGTCATTGTCCCCCACTAGACTATAAGTCCTTTGAGGGCAGGAACGTTGTCAAACTTGTTCACTGCTTTATCCTCAACACTTAAGATGGTGTCTGATACAAGTAAGGGGCTCAATAAATACTCACGGAGTGAATAAATGAATGGATGGATGGACGAATGAATGAATGGAATACTTAAACTTCCAACTCACGACAACACAGCAGATAGCCTTTACTTGAAACATCCATCAAATTTCCCTTCTCGCCCTCCATTGACAAACCACAGAGTTCATGGGATAAGGTGTGCAAGGAAACTTTAAAAGTTAAATACATTTAAATAATAAGAAACTTGGATGGGCCCTCAAGTTACTCTTTGCTTAGAAAACTATGCTATTATTTTATGCTAATGAAAGACAAATGTACTAAGCCACATATCAAATTTGGATTAATATTAAAGAATGTGATATTTCTTCTACTATCTGAGACATTGAATTATATTATTTTTTTTTAATTTTTATTTTTTTATTTTTTCCTCCAAAGCCCCAGTAGATAGTTGTATGTCATAGCTGCACATCCTTCTAGTTGCTGTATGTGGGACGTGGCCTCAGCATGGCCGGAGAAGCGGTGCGTCGGTGCGCGCCCAGGATCGAACCCAAGCCGCCAGCAGCGGAGTGCGCGCACTTAACCGCTAAGCCACAGGGCTGGCCCTGAATTATATTACTTAAAAATGAATTTTATTGACACTGAAAGTTGTTTTAAATTGGAATGGACAGCCACATAGGTTTAGACCAAATTCTTTTTTTTTAGTGCTCTTTTTAAAAAAAAAAAAATAGATTCTCATCTTTTTAAATTAGTTTCATTCCAATTTACAATTTACAATTTACAATTTCTCAAGATCCCATCATTAAATGACCAATCGATTAATAATTTAACAAATATTTCTCCAGTACCTATTACGTTGTCATAATTTGCCAAGGTATTATGGAGATACAAAAGAAGATTGGCATTATAATCTTACTTACTTGAAACATATACAAAAAAGACAAGCAGGAAATAGCAAAAAGCTTAACGATGACTATCTGGGTAATGAGATAAGAAGTGATGGCTATTTTAATATATTTTCCAACTTGTCCCCTATAGGCATGTCTTCTTCTTCTTCTTCTTTTTTGAGGAAGATTAGCCCTGAGCTAACATCTGTTGCCAATCCTCCTCTGTTTTGCTGAAGAAGATTGGCCCTGGGCTAATTACATCTGTGACTGTCTTCCTCTACTTTATATGGGACGCCACCACAGCATGGCTTGATAAGCAGTGCATGTGTCTGCGCCCAGGATCCGAACCTGTGAACCCCGGGCCACCAAGTGGAGCACGTGAACTTAACCACTACGCCACCTGGCTGGCCCCTTCTTTTTTAATACCATAAAAGACATATAAGGTATTCCTTCTGTCTTCAAGGAGCATATCTAACATCTGGAGAGGGAAAAAAGTAACATACAGGAAACTAACAGAGACCATTGAATACAAAACTGGATGGTTACTGAAAAGCAGCCCAATCAGTTGTTCGGAGCAGAAATCAGAACAGGTGAGAGAAAATTTAAGTTCTCTTTTTTGTATAAATATGGCAGAAATTTTGCATCTATTGTCCTGAGAAAATTAACAAGCACAGTGAAAATAAAATCTCAGAATTAGAGTTAATCTCCCTGGGGAAAATGACCACTTCCTCAAGCAATTGATTTTTCGGAGTTTCTATTGATCACAATGCCAACCCGAAATGTGAACACTGTTTCTGTTTGAAATGCAGATATCAGTGGGTTCCAAACACTGCCTCCAAACAGAAGTGATTTCAATTCTACATAAAAAATAATAAATAAACTACAAACACTACAATTCAAAGGTAGAAATGATAAAAATCAGAATCTAGGTTGCTTTTGAAAATAGAATTTTTTGGCATTATTTGCATGTTTCCATTATTTTGCAATTCTTCTAATTAGAGAACTTTTTAATTCATAAAGAAAAAAACGAAAGTAAAAATTTACACTGCAATATTTGCCCTCTAGACCAGGAAAAGGTAGCAAGATGGACTGTTCTCAATTCAGATTAACACAGGACTCAATTAAATCATTCTTGTAACACACAGTTACAAGATACAGATACACTTATGATATTATATATATATATCCATATTTCGTCAATTCTAGTATGCCCTTGGTTCTAAAACTCACAATTATTTTATGAACCACTAAGACAGAAAAAAATGCTGCCAATTGAACTATAGCACATAATCAATTGTAAGATGAGTTCTGATAAATGTGAAAAATGTACATTTTAGAATCGGTGAAATAGAGTATACATTTTGTGACCATTTGATGCACGTCTGCTGCACCCGTACATGTGAGACAAGGGTCCATACTTCTTTTGTTCATCATTGTATCGATGGCCAGCACTAATAAATTCTCAATAAATCCTTGAATGAATGAATGAGCGAATGTGTAGATCTAATAGTGGAATATGTCTTACACTCCAAATGCCTAAATGATAAATAAGAAAATGCATTTTAAATCAGCATTAACTGCTAAATAAGTGCTGGAAAGTAACAATAATACTGTCGGACATTTATTTTCAAGTGACACATCTGTCTCTTTGGAAAGAAGTTCTGGAAATGATTCAATTCTGGTAAACAAGAACCACCCACCTCTATGTGAAAGAGGTGAAGCTTAAATCAAGCTTTAAGCTACAAATCGTAAAGCCTAAGTGAGTAATTTGAGGTGTTTAATATAAAGAGCAAGTTGGGTGGGGAGAGCAAGCTGTTATCACCGCCTACTCTTCTCTGTTTTTAAAAGACAGCCAAATTCAGACCTGTGAGAAAAGCAGCTCTATAATTTTAGAGAAACCTGTAAGGGAGATGTCATTCTGTCCATG
This sequence comes from Diceros bicornis minor, assembly GCF_020826845.1. NCBI lineage: Eukaryota > Metazoa > Chordata > Mammalia > Perissodactyla > Rhinocerotidae > Diceros > Diceros bicornis. Next base: position 10,829,675 of record NC_080742.1, on the reverse strand, counting down.
CACCATTTATTTGTTCTGTAGAAAGGGCATTTAACAAGAAAGCCATATCTTCATCCAGGTACTTGCAGGGGCTTATTATGATGTGATGATTATTAAACCCAATTCTTACATAGAAAGATGCAGTTCAAAGAAGAATTCTGTATATTCTCCAAGGGAAGTTACGCCCTTGCCTCCTGGTGTTATTTGATAGTCTATTTTCTCCTCTCTTCTCCTGACACCTCTACCTCACTCCTTATTCCTTTGAATCACTACCACCACCACCAAACCATCACCAAGTTCTGATACAAAGTGGTCCACAGAGCTGACTGGACCAGACCAAAAGTGTTCAAAATGGCAAGTAACAGGGAGCAGAAATCCCTATCAGAATGGGATATGGATTATATTTATATTAGCACAGATTGCCTCCAAATTAACTCAGTAAAGAATTGTGAGTCGTCTATGTGAGTTACCGTGGAACTAAGTATACGAATTGATAGTATGAAATCCTAGGCAGCCATTGACAAAGTTAAGAAAAATCCATATGTACTCACCTGGAAAGATATCTGTGACATAGCCTTAATGGAAAAAAAAAAAGTTGTAGACCATATGTAATGTAATTTTTAGTTTTTAAAAAAAAATATGTTTGGGCTATAGATATATCTGTTTGGAAAACATAGAAGGTAATAATGGTTGGAGGGAGGCATAGTGCTTGCCCTCAAGAGGTTTTTGTTTAGTGAGGGAGATAAGACTTGTATGTAAATAAAGTTATGATACTAAGGTAGATAGTGAGAGGCATCTTAAGAGAGGATCAGATAAAGTGCCAAGAGAGTCCAGAAAAGGGACTGGATTAATTCTGACTGAGAGCATCAAGGAATGTTCATGGAGGAGATAGTGCTTTAACTGGATCTTGAAGGTGTGTGTGAGGGTATACAGAGTGCTGTACATTCAGAATCTACTTTAAAATAAATACTTGCCTCTATTTCAGTGGAGTTGAGTTACATATCCAAGAATAACGTGCTGCATACAGAAAATGCATGTATAGTGTATATATATACACTATATATACACGTGAGAGAGACGTGTATGCTTATTACATGTAGCAATTTATTAATAAAAGTACATTTTGAATAACATACAGAACCTTAGAGGGACTTCAAACTCCATAGTAGGATGGTCAGTAGCATCCCTGTCCTCTATCCACTGGATCTCAGTAGCATCCCTTCAGCCATGACAACCTAAAATATCTCTAGACATTGCCAAATGTCCCCTGGGGGGCAAAATAGCCTTAAAGAACCCCTGGTATATATAAACAAAATCTCCTCTGCAGGTGAATAAGAATTCTAAAGTCCATGACCTGGATTTTTCTTTTTAGGCTCTTTCTTCAATGGTTTTTAACCTTATTTGAGTCATGTAAATTTTTGAAGATCTGTTGAAAGCTGTTGACTCATGCATTCCTCAGAAAAATGCACATGCTCACGCCGTGTGGAATACAGTTTCAGGGAACTCACGCTAGGGCTCTCCTCCAAGGAGTTCTACTTCCTGGAGCTTATAGAATTGTCTTGGCCTGTATTTTCCAGCTGGGTGGGCCACTGAAGGCTGGTGTCCAGAAGGTCCATATTTTGGAGCCTCTTTTGCATTTACCTCAGAACACTGACAATCAAGGAAGAATCTTCCCATTTACCAACCTCTCCCTCCTTTTATCTTAACCTGCATTCATAGTTTTAGCAAGATTCATCCCAGCAGAAGACAAAACCCTGATGAGGCAGGATAGATCTGGCTCCCCTGCACTCCTTTCTCGTCCTGATTCCTCTCTAGTGCAGCTTATTCCCTTCTTGATTGTCCAGATGAATGAGAAGAAAGATAGAAAGAACCAGAGTCAGTCAGGTAAGAAAGGGAGCCATCTGGACGCTTGATTTTGATTGTGAAATATAACACACACACACAGTAAAATGCACAGACTTTGTATCTAAAATTTATGAATAAATTATGAACTCTCTATAACCACTATAATTACGAACTTTGGGTACTTCTAAAGAAAGACTTTCTAGAAATCCAAAGCCTTATTAAATACAAAACTGGCCTCTGCTCCTTTCCTCCTCCCCACCTGGTATGAGAGCTGTGTGCCACCCCGTGGAGTTTCCTAATTCACACAGCCTAGGAGTCAAGGTCCGAGCTCCCAGCAATCGCTGACCTCTTCTTCCAGCGGGCTCTGCTCCCCAGGGGCTGTCTCGCCCCAGTCCTCGCAGCCCACGTTAGTAATTAGGCAGTGAGTGAGGATCCGGGTGGCCCCTGGGTGACAGCCAGTAAGATTGTCAGCCCTTCTGGTTAGAGAAAGGGAAAGAATGTGGGAGGGGTAGGATTTCTTTCCTGGTGGGATAGGTGAGGAAAGACCGCTGCCTGTGTGTCCCTCTTTTCGACTAAGGTGTCTCTGTTGCTCCATAAATAAAACGTCTCCCTGCCTTCTGCGAGCGCTATAAAGGCAGCAGAACGGCCATCCCGGGGGCATTCCGGGCGGGACACGAGCTGAAACAGGTGAGATCGCCGCTGAAGATGCAGTCCACCTCACCCCGCTCTGGCTTAACTTCCCGGGAGGCATCCGTAGGTGGGGATGGGACCAGTGCGGGGCCATGGAGCGGGTGGGCAGGGGGCAGTACAGCCTTCTTTCTGAGAAGCTGAAAGCGAGAAGGAAGCTACGAAAACGCCCGGGGAAGAGATCTGCTCCACCCGCCCCAAGTTCTGTCCCCAGGAGAGCTTCGACCTGCTGCTGGAATTTGCCTGCAGGGCACGCAGCATCGGGACCCCGGGAGCGTGGCCTCAGGGTCCCATGCCCCGCCCTGGAGGCCCGTGCTTCTCTCCCAGTCCGCGCCTGGGGCTGCGTCCTGGGTCGGGTGCGGGCAGAGAGGGGCTCGCACAGGGTCCGCTGCCCACCTCGCACTCGCCCTGGGCCCCAGCCCGGGTTTGGGTAGATTTCAGGACGCGGACAGCGCCCTAGCTGCCTCCGGAGGGGACTGGGTGGAGCTCCGGGAGCCCCCAACGAGAGGCTCACTACCTTCAGAGTCCGGGAGCCCCGGGCAGCAGGCGTAGGCTAGGGAGCTGAAGGTCCCCAAGTGACCCCCTTGCAGGCTGGCGGTGCGCCTCGAGCGTGCAGGCTGGCGGTGCGCAGACCAGGCTCTCCGGGACCTGCTGCAACAGGTGGGGCGGGGAGGCAGCTAACAGGCGGTCGTCTCTTCCTGTCCCTTCCCCTTCACCTCCTCCTCTCCTCCCTCGCTCCATCTCCTCCCTCATCATCGTCCTCCGTCTCGAAGGTCATGGCAACGCCGCGCGGCAAGTCGGAGCCGCTGCCACTCCCCGAGTACAGCTGCAGCTACGCGGTGTCGCGGCCGGTCTACAGCGAGCTCGCCTTTCAGCAGCAGTACGAGCGGCGCCCGCAGGAGCGCACGACGCTGCGGGAGAGCCTGGCCAAGGGCTGCAGGTAGCGGCCGCGGCGGGTCTGGCGCGGGGAGTAGCGGAGCCGGGCGGGCCTGTCCTGCGGCGAAACGCCCGGCGGGGACGTCTGGGCTGCTACCGGAGGACCGATTCTGGTTCTCCCTTCCGCAAAGCTGTCCGTCGTCGGAGAGTGGCTCCATCATTCTGGGCTCGAATTGACTCTAGTCTCGGAAACTCATCTTTGGGGAGGGTGTGTTCCGGGAGACCCATCTCTCTTTCTCCTCTCTGGAGGACACCTGGAGTGCGCCTTGGGGGACAGCGGGTCCCTATGGCCTTCTTGTGAAGGTCAGGCTGAGGAGAGTGGGGAAGAAAGGGGCTCGATTGAAAAGAGATGATGGGTATATCCGTCACCTGACCATGCGTCCTTGAAAGCCCCAAGCTCGTCTAGGGAGGATAGCACTCAGTTAGGGACACGGAATGAAAGCCGGAAGGCAGGAGAGCGCAGTGTGCGCCAAGTTCTTTACTGTCAGGCAGTGGGACCCCCCCAGGGAGAACTCCATCCGTCTCTAAAGTCAAACGGTCCAGTCGTAATCAGATCCCCCACACAAAGAACTAGAGAACCGTCAACTGCTGCCAGATTTTCTTTCTTTTTAAAAACCTTTTATGATAGAACATTTCAAATATATACAAAAGTAGACATAGTAGTATAATGAACCCCCCTCTATGTTTTTACCCATCACCCAGCTTCAACGATGATCAACTCAAAGTTAATCTTGTTTCACCAACCGCCACCCACTTGCCCCCCTCTATTTTTTTGTGTGTGTGTGAGGAAGATCAGCCCTGCACTAACATCTGCCAATCCTCCTCTTTTTTTGCTGAGGAAGACTGGCCCTGGGCTAATATCCGTGTCCGTCTTCCTCCACTTTATATGGGACGCCCACACAGCATGGCTTGCCTAGCGGTGCGTCGGTGCGCGCCCCAGATCCGAACCGGCGAACCCTGGGCCACCGCAGTGGAGCGCGCGCAGTTAACCGCTTGCGCCAGGGGGCCCGCTCACCTCCACTATTTTTTTTGAAGCAAATCTCATAGAGTGTACTTTTCGTCTGCATATATCTCTAGGGACACTTTTAAAAACATATAACCACAATTCTGTTATCACACTTTAAAAAATAAAATAATTCCTTAATATCAAAAATTGAGTCAACATTAAGATTTCCAATTGTCTCATAAATATAATTTAAAAAATAATTTATTTGAATCACAAGTCAAATAATCTCCACCTACTGTTAATATATTTTTTCTTTTATCTATGGGTTGTTGAATTAAAATTCTAAGTAGCAAGTTACAACAAGGTATACATTCATCATGTTAAGATTTTTGTAAAAACTGGCTCCAAACTTGTATTGCCAAAATACACAGTGCATGTTTATTTTTCTGTGAAGAAAAAGGAAAGAAGTAGAAGGTGCCTGGGATTGAAATATGAAAATTAATCTCCATTTAGAGACTCCACATCGATCAACCTGTGGCTGGACCAGAAAATGGGTTCTTGTGTAGGGATATTTTTGCAGAGGATTAAGAAGGTGAAAGAGGGGAGGGAGCACTTAATCCTGTGTTTTCTAGTACAGTGCATTTAAAAGGGTAGATGGAGTTCTTGGCAGAAGCATGGCAAGCACTTCAGTGTTAGTATTTTCCACGCAATTCTCCTTCTTTTTCTAAATAGTTATAAACATCAGTAGAGTTCAGTTCAAAATTTTGTAACTTGCATTGGTTGTGACCAAGAGTGGATTGCAAACCCAGTTTTCTTGCCTTTTCACAGTTGTTCAAGAAAGAGAACCCTTGGTGTGCTGAAGACTCTCCTGCCCATCTTGGACTGGCTCCCCAAATACCGAGTCAAGGAATGGCTGCTTAGTGACATCATATCAGGAGTTAGTACTGGGCTGGTGGGTACGCTGCAAGGTAAGGTTTTGGTGGATTGGCTCCCAAGTGATTGAGAGTCACGGTCTCCAGCAGCAGTTCATAACTTCCCCCTGACTCCCATGGGTCTGCTCCAAATGCTTGCTCACACTTCAAGGCCTTCAGCTTTCCTCTAGCGCCTCTCAGTGCCCCTTAATGGAGAGATTTGCCTCTTTTCTCCTCTTCCTTAGAGTTCTCTTCCTGGGAAACCCTGCTGCTTCTCTAGCTGCATGGCTTCAACTAGAGCCCCATCACCTAAGCAGTGGCTTCCCAACTTTTATGGACCACAACCCACAGTAAGAAAGATGTATTACATCATGATGTGGAGACACATATCTCAAGTGTTATGAAATAACACTGACCCTCACTGAAGTGATACACTCTAATATTTTCTATTCTGTCCCATTCTATTCTGCTTATATGTTTTTAAATGATGATTGCAGCCCATTAATTTTACATCCCACATGTGGTCTTGACCTGCAGATTGAAACTGACAAGGGAAAGTGAAGGAAGTATTTTAGCCTGGACTACACTCAAGTGCTTTTTCTGCACCCTCCATCCTCGCCTATTTTATATCTTCCCCTTATTTTAATCTTCTAGAAAAATGTCCCAATAGAGGTGTTTTTTTTTTTTAACTAGCTTTATGCCATATTTCCATGAGCATCTTGGAAATATGTTGACTAGCTGGTAAATAGCAGTATGGGCCTTCTCCTTTGTTCCCTATCCCCTTCATATTTCTTTTGCCCTCCACCTAACTCTACAAAACCCCTGGACCATGACAACAGAAAGCTCATGTATTTATCATAATTTTATGGAGCACCCAGTATGTGCCAGGCACTAGGTATGTGGACATGAATAAGATGCACCACCTGCTCTCAAGGAGCTCATAGTCCAATGGGGAAATAGATAACAAGTCAACATAAGGACTATAGCAGGGGTAACATTGCCTGCTCAGGAAGTGCACACAGGGGCACTCAACCCAGCCTTAGGGGATTAGGAATGGCTTCCTGGAGGTTGAGTTGTCAGGGCTATTTCCCTGAAGGTTAAGTCTGAGTTTGCCAAGTGATGAGAAGGAAGGTGGGGTGGGGATATGTGTCAAAAGATGGCTTGACCATTTCAGAAGTTAGTAATAATTGTTGAGCAATATCGTGAGCCAAAATTTGCCTGTGGAGCTTTCAAGATTACTCAGGGCAGGCCAGGCAGATGTGCTGTGAGAAGGATGTGCTGTGGCCCTAGTGTGGAGCCCCAGCCTGATCAACCATGTTTTCAGTCACAAAGGTGGATGAGAGAGAGGTGATGGGGCTCTCATATGCAGTTCATCAGTTAAATGATGCCAAGTGCCCGTGTGCGCGGCAGACTCTGATAGCAGTGATGTGGCAACACCCTGTGACTCCTGGGGGACAGGAACTGTCTAATTCGTGTTTGTTTAGCTATTGCCTCATTCAGAGACTGGCACAAAATAGATGGGCCCATAAACACTTAGTGAAGAGGATCAAATTGCATTCCTGATAGTGAATCATCTTTATATATGAAAAAAGGATATTTCAATCTCCGTGTCTCCCAAGTTTTCATAGACAAGTATCTTATGGTAATTAATTTAAATTTTAGTTTTATTTATTAAGTACCAGATGCCAAGCTAAAGGCTTGGCCAGGTATCGCAATTAATTCTCACAACAACTACTATTATATCCTTTTCAATAGACGAGAAATCTACTAACTCTTGCCCAAGGTCATGGAGCTGGTAGGTGGTAGAGCTGAGATTTGAACCCAGAGTCTAATTCCTAGGATCTTAATTTATACACTGTGCAGTTCCTTACTTTATGAGTAATATGTTTTCCAGAAACAGTATCTCTATAAAGTTATCTTTGTAAGGTGAATTTCTGGGAGGTTCTTTTATACATTTGTCATCATTCATTCACTTAATAATACTGATAGACCAATTCTGTAAGCCAAGAGTCCAGCCATGGGGATTCTGTGGCTTATTGACAGGCACATGTACTGACCTCACGGAGCTCGTGTCAAGCGGTAGACAGAGGAATTCAATAAATAAATAGATAAATAGAAAAATAATTACAGAGGCTGGCCCCGCGGTGTAGCGGTCAAGTTTACACAGTCCGCTTCAGCAGCCCAGGGTTTGCCGGTTCGGATCCTGGGCACAGACCTGCTCACTGCTCATCAAGCCATGCTGAGGTGGCGTCCCACATGGAAGAACTAGAAGAACCTACAACTAGCATATACAGCTGTGTGCTGGGGCTTTGGGGGGAAAGAAAAAGAAAAAGAATTACAGATTGTGATATCTTTTGTGGTGGATTAAATATGCTGTGATAGGGTTTAATTTGGAGATAGAGGGTCTGTTTTAGGTAGAATGGTCGAGGAACGCCTTGCTGAAGGGATGAAATTTAGTCGGAGATCGGAGGATGAGAAGGAGACAGCCATGTAATGAGCAGAAAGAAAAGTGTACCAGGCAAAGGTGCAAAGGCCTTAAGGTCAAAAAGAGTTTAGTATTTATTTTCAAGGGAAGAACGGGAAGAATTCTAGTGTGGGTGGAGTTCAGTGAGGGGAAGGTAGGTGGACAGAATGAGATAAGGTTAGGTAGGGCTGGGATGGCGCTGAGGAAGTGAAGCACTGAGCACTCACTCTCAGGCGGCCTCCTTAAATATTGCGCCCCAGGCACCTCACTGGCCTCACCCTAGTCCCAGCCCCGAGGTTAGGTATGTCAGCTCGAACCAGATCAAGCAGGAGAGCTGCACAGATCTGACATACATTTTGGAGCAAGAATCACTGATCTGTGCCGATGGATTAAGACTGGCTGAGGAGCAGGTTTGGGACGGAAAATCCAATTTCCTTTCGGACATGCTAAGTTTGAGATACACTTGAGACATCTCAGTGGAGATGCCCAATACAGAGTTGGAGTTACTAGAAGTGTGCAGGTCAGAGGAGAGGTCTGGGCTAGACAAAAACATCCAGAAAGCATCAGCGAGAGGTAGTGTTTAAAGGAGAGCGAATGCCTGAGACTACGCAGGGAGAAAGGGCAGATGGGGAAGAAAAGCGGGCTGGGGGAGTTAAAGGTTGGGGAGATGAGGAGGCTGGGCTCAGGAAGTTAGAGGAAGAGAACAATTGGAGGAATATGGGATCAGAAGCCAAGACAGGAGGTTTTTTTACAAAAGGCTAGAAGGGCCGATGGTGCCGAATACTCTCGAGGGGAAGAGTACGATGACGGAACACAGAGAGTGCTTTTAAGTTTTGCTGTGAAGCAGAGGGGAGAAATGGCTGTCAATGGAGGGAGATAAGGGATGAAGGTAGAGTGAAGGGAGGTCTTATTTTTCTTTTAATATGGGAGATACTGGAACATATTTGTGACTAGTGGGAATGACCTAGTAGAAGGAAAGTGGGTCAAGAGGTAGAGGAGAAACAACTAAAAGTGATCAGAAGGGGCAAGTGTGGATGGGTTCAAGGACAGGAGTGGGAGGGTTGCTCCTTAAAGACAGGAGGGATCTTTCTTTCATTTTCAAACGAAGAAAGACAGACAAAACAGTGCAGATGCAGAGATGTTTGAAATTTTGAAGAAAGGCAAATTCCGGGGGCCGGCCTGGTGGCGTAGCAGTTAAGTTCACGCGCTCTACTTCAACCGGCCGAGGTTGGCAGGTTCGGATCCCAGGTGTGGACCTACGCACTGCTTGTCAAGCCATGCTGTGGCGGCGTCCCATATAACGTGGAGGAAGATGGGCACGGATGTTAGCCCAGGGCCAATCTTCCTCAGCAAAAAGAGGAGGATTGGCGTCAGATGTTAGCTCAGGGCTACTCTTCCTCACACACACACTAAAAAGGCAAATTAGGGGCATTTAACAGATTCATCTCTGAACCGCATCTGCATGGAGAAGGGGGATGGGCAGTTTGAGGAAAGTAGGAGAGGTGTGAGAATTTTTTTTCTCGGAGAGATGAAAAGCACACTTTCTGAGGAAATGAAATTGGATCACCAGGAAGTGTTGCTGCCCATCTGGGGCTCATGATCATGCATTTTATATGAAACTGGTCAGCCCAAGTGCAGATGTCTCCAGTCCAGTTTATCTAGCTGCTTGAATAGTGTCATGGAAAAGGTGGATGCTTGGGTTCAGCCAGATTGCAGTTTTGCCAGACAAGAGGAGGGATGGAGAGAGAGAATGAAGCAAGGGACTAAAGAGTATTTGTGAAAGTCTACGGACAAGGAGGCAAGTGAAGACAGAAGGGCGCCAAGGAGAGAGAGAAAGTGGATCAGTTGATGGAATATAGAAGCCTTGTAAGGACAAAACACTATTGCAATAAGAATTCTGGAGTAGGTGAGTGGAAAGGCTAGGTGGCTAGTTGGAGAGAGGGAGGCTCAAAATTGAGATTTCAGAGGCGGTCCTGCAGTTTCTAGTGATGGCAAGGTCCATGATACAACCACTGGCTGGCAGCTGAGGAGTCGGGGAAGAACTCCTCAGAGAGGACAGGCTCCAGTTACTGAGAAGCCAGTAATGCTAAGGATAATGGGGTCTTTTGGACTTTTGTTGTTAAAAAAAAATTCCCACCAGGCAGCAAAAATCCAATGAAGCCCTGCTGTTTTTAGTTACAGCTATGGGGAGCCTGCTCTCCACTTTCTACTTTTGCCTTCTAGATGCTTCCAAATGTTTGTTAGCACCATTTTCATCAGTATATACCACCATCCTACACATGAAAGGGACCAACACAGAGATTCCATAGTTTAAATCAATGGCTGAGATTTCTTTACAAATTGTATAATTTCAAAATTGTTGTACCAACTTCCTTTATAATAAAGATAATTACAGGGGCCGGCCCCGTGGCATAGTGGTTAAGTTCACACGCACTGCTTCAGCAGCCAGGGGCTCGTGGGTTCGGATCTTGGGCACAGACCTACACACCACTCATCAAGCCATGCTGTGGCAGCATCCCACATACAAAATAGAGGAAGATTGGCACAGGCACTAGCTCAGGGACAATCTTTCTCACCAAAAAAAAAAGATGATTACAGTATATTTGAGTAGCAGTTGTCCCTAAGTGGGACACTATATGAAAACTGAAAAACTCCCCATTTTCCAGGCTTATAAGAACGGCAGAGCCCAGTTTAGGGAAGCGAAAGTTTGAGAAGGACTTGAAAAAAATACATAGGAGGTAGACAGATTGTTTTCATTCCTGGCTCCTTCTTTTCTTGTCTTCCCTTTGTGGAGTCACCTTTCTATTCCTTGTTCTTGGGATGAGTGATTATTGCAATTCCTTGTTGTAATTTTTATATTAAAATAATTGCATCGGTAATATAGATTTTTCCAGAATGCAAACTCTGTAAGGGCAGAGACTTTGTTTTATCCACTCTCATCTTCCGCCAAACCTATACCAGTGTCTGGCACATGGTAGGCACATAATCATAGTTGTTCAATGAATGAGTGCTCATTATAGAAAACATACATAAAAGGAACATGAAAAAATACCTCCTCCACAAACCAGAAGTTTCTTCTGATCCTACCATAGAGATAACCCATTAATGTCTTTGTAAATATCCTACTAGACACACACATGCATATCTAAATAAAAGTATAAAGAAACGTCTGAGGATGATAAGCACTAACTTCAGGATAGTAGTCGCCTTCTAAGGGTGGAGGCAGGAAAGAGGATATGATTATGGAAGAGTATACAGAGAGTTTCAACTCTACTGGCAATAATTTATTTCTTAAGCTGAATGTTGGATACATGGGTGTTCAGAATAATCTGAATTATTTCATATTATATTAAAAGTCTTTCCAGATTTTTTATGCATATAACACATATGTTTACTTTTACAAAAGTGGGAGCATGCATCCTTTCCACAATTTTGAATCTTGCTTTTTCTCACTTTTTTCCCTTTTACTTTACATCTCTCCATGTTAGTACATGTATTTCTATACATCACATCAATTTCATTTCATAGAACTGCTAAGTATGAAGTATAATTTAGTTACCCATTTCCTGGTTTGGGGACATTCATTCAGTAAATAATTTTGGGTGCCTGTGGGCCACAATATTTGGTTGTTACCACTGCGTTTTAGTGTTATAAATGTAATCCTCTATTCATGACCCAAGGGTCAGAGGGCTTGATTTTCTCTCACTGTGAGGGAGTGAAATGTGGAAGGTAATGTGGAGTAAGATGTGCTGACTACTTAAGAACTATTTAACCAAGGAAAAGAATACATCATTATCATCTTCCAACTCCCATGTCCACGGCAAGGTTGAGATTTTTCCATACAGCATGGCATTCATGGACCCAGAGCTGCTGGGACAGCCTTGTGGAGGAGTTGATCTCCTAGTGGAGTTGTCTTGCCTGCTGCTATGTACAATTGTCATATCTTTTCTTTGTTTGGATCTAACTTCTGTTCTCTGACAAGGAAGGAGAAAGGGTGGTGCAACAATCCCCGTGTCCCTCAGAACACAGAGAAATACTGAATTCAGACGAAACCGTCTACGTGCAAAACCGGTCTGAGCCTTTGGGCTGAACTGAGGAAGGTTTTAATCAACAACTGACTTGACTTCTTTTTTCCACTCAGCTGATCAGTGGATGATTGAATTACTGATCAGTTTAGTCAATTCATTTGAGCAGGTGCTGCGTGTAGATGCAATCATTATCCCAGCTGATTCAGATCATGTTCTGTACCCTAGCATAGCCAGACACTGTGTGCAAAATAAGGAGACCACTCAGGACAAGCTGCACATTGGGGTGATCTATGAAAAGGCCTTTTTTTGTATAGTAGAAACATACCAGAACTTTTGTTTGCGAATTTAATGATTTTGGATGTACTTCCAGGCATGGCGTACGCTCTGCTGGCTGCAGTTCCTGTTGGATTTGGTCTCTACTCAGCCTTTTTTCCTATCCTGACATACTTTATCTTTGGAACATCAAGACATATCTCAGTTGGTAATTATAAGCATGTATTACAATTGTATTTATCCATGTTTAACGTGTTTTGGCTATATTACCGGTATTATGCTGCCATATCTTTGTTAATGGTTTCCAAGGAAATGGGGCTTCGGTAGCTGGCCTGCTTTTCCTGTTCAATGATGCAGTGGTTCTTCTTATAGAAGAATAGCTCTTTCAAAATACTATGCCTTTACTTAGCTTTATACTTAGCTCCATCTTTTAATGAAGAAGAGAAAATTGAAAGATTGTTAAAATTATAGCTTACCTTCAAATTTTAGCATGTTTTGATTTTTAAAAACATAATAAATTTGACTCCATATTTAGAAAGTATTCTCTTCTGAAATAAAAAATGACAAGGGAAAAAAAATCTTCAAGAAGTCTTTGAATCTACTGTCTTACTAGATTAACTTAGCATTTACTAAATTATGTTCATCAAATACATATTCATTATTTCATTAAAGAGCATATTTATTTTAAGTCACTAATATTGGAAGACTGGCAAAATTGTACCAAAACAATTTAGAAACTAAGCTTGGCTTTCCTTCTTGGTATGGCTCAAAATAAGCTTATTTCCTGCCGTTCCTAAAATTTGAATTCTCCTTTGCTAGGATGTTCTAGTAAATGAGTGTTTTAATGCTATTTTATTACTTTGACATTTATGTCTGAGATAATTTTGCACCTATATCCAGCTACTGGCTAGACATGTCTACCTGGACAATCCTCTTGAAACAAATACAACCCTCTCCTAGATCCCCAACCTTGTCCTTAGTGGTATTTTCCCCAGTATCTGGCATATTGCCTTGTCTGTGGAAGGAGATCAGAAAGAGGTTATTGACCGAAAGAACTTTCCCACCTGGGAGATCAATCAGTATCAAATGCTTGATAAAGTGATTTTTTTCTCTCTGGTATTCTATACATTCAGACACTCCAGGTTACTGGATTTTGGTACTGAGGCCTCCCAACTCTTAAAGCCTTCCATGATCAAAAGATAGGATCTCATTATCATGGATAAAAATATCAGTAGTGAATGGAGCAGTTGCTGGAAGAAAAGGAGTACTTTTTAAACATAGAATCTTACAGACTGGCATTTGATAAGAAAAATAATTTGTCTTGGAATGAGAAAAAGAAACTATACATTCCCTTTGCTGTTTCTTTATCCTAATTTGGACCCTGTGATATTGATCAAGGAACTCAGCTGCACAGAGATCAGGGCATTGGATACTCCAGGAAATAAGCTTATACGGTATAAAAATAAGATGGAAGGGGTAAGGACTCAGCTTGTATGCCACCTCTGCCAGGAACCATTTCCTGACAATTCTTCCCCCACTCCAATACCCCCATCCCTGCCCATCCACATGAAGATTACACAAAGATAGGTTAGACACCCTTCCTGTGCACTTAAAAAGCATCCTGGGGGCCGGCCCTGTGGTGTAGCGGTTAAGTGTGCGTGCTCTGCTGCTGGTGGCCCAGGGTTCAGATCCTGGGCACGGATCCCCGGTACACACGGATGCACCGCTTGTCAGGCCATGCTGTGGCGGCATCCCATATAAAGTGGAGGAAGATAGGCACAGATGTTAGCCCAGGGCCAGTCTTCCCCAGCAAAAAAGAGGAGGATTGGCATGGATGTTAGCTCAGGGCTGATCTTCCTCACCAAAAAAAAAAAAAAAAAAAAAAAAAGCATCCTGAATGCTGAATTATAATTCCCTACCTACATGTCTCTTGCTCATTTCTGGGTCATGAATGCCTTGAAACATCTGCATTTTAGCCTCTTTTGTGAACAAACAATATTTTCTCAATCACAGCTAATTATTTCACACATCTTTCTAATCCTATGTAGACGTGTTGATCCTAAACATTTATGATTAATAATTATTAATTGATAGAGGCTTTTTTCCCCAGGACCTTTCCCAGTGGTCAGTTTAATGGTGGGATCTGTTGTTCTGAGCATGGCCCCCGACGAACACTTTCTCATATCCAGCAGTAATGGAACTGCATTAAATACTACCATGATAGACTATGCGGCTAGAGATGCAGCAAGAGTATTGATTGCGAGCTCCCTTACTCTTTTGGTTGGAATCATACAGGTAATGGACTTACAAGTAAAATATAGATTGGCATGATTTTTATTTGAAATAACTAAGTGTAAAGCATGTGGACTTAAAGATTATTTAAAAGCAAAACAAAGCAATTTACTGGACCTCCAAAGTTATTTTCTAAATTATATTGTTTTAGGTCAGATGCTAAAATAGTCAGCAAGACCCCACTTATTAAGGCTCATTTATCATCAAAGTCAGAGACAGAAAAGCAAAGCAGAAGAACATGTGTGATTCGAATGAGGATGAGGGAAGGGAAGTGTGCAAGGACCCATAAGGAGAAAAAAGTGTTCTGGTGAGCGGAGCCACGGGACCTGAAAGTCCCAGAAATAAGCTACTTGGTTTTTGCTTTTCTTATTACATATCTAGACATACTTCAAGGTTCATATTACACATGGTTTTCAAATTTTAGAGTGGTGGAAGGGAGAGATAGGACATTAAGAAATGTGGATTTGTTTCCTACAAGTATTTTTGTGTTATGGGCAGGCTACCAGAGTTTGGATTGGTGTTAAGTTTAATTTGTTAGTGGTTCAAGAGAGTTGGTTCTTCTCCTAGGCAAACATTTAATTTTTCCTTCCTCCTTCTTGTTCTAGTTGATATTTGGAGGTTTGCAGATCGGATTCATAGTGAGGTACCTGGCAGATCCTTTGGTTGGTGGATTCACAACAGCTGCTGCCTTCCAAGTGTTGGTCTCACAGCTCAAGATCGTCCTCAATGTTTCAACCAAAAACTATAATGGAGTTCTCTCCATTATCTATGTAAGTGTTGCCTCTTACTCCAGGGGTGGTTCATTGAGAAAAATGTATTCTTTTCCTCTTTAACCTGACTCTGGAGACTGTACGTTCCTCCATGCCATACTTTGGGAGCCACTGAAAGCATTCTTCTCTGAAAGAAGCAATAGAATCAGGAATAAAATTGAAGAAGGCAGATTTTGCAAATCATTGTTCTCAATTGGTCAAAATGGTTTCAGAGGTGTCACTGCACTTAACAATATTAATGAAAACAAGTAATATGGTAAAGTGAAGGCTGGTCTGGGATGCAACAGACTTGAGTTCTAGTCTCAACTTTGCCTCTGACAAGCTAGGTGACCTTAGACACATCATGTAGGATAGTGGCCGAAAGCTCAGGTTCAGAGCTGGATGACCTGGATTCATATCCTGACTCTATTGTTTACTAGTTATTATTATTATTTTTAATTATTTATTTATTTATTTCCCCCAAAGCCCCAGTAGATAGTTGCATGTCATAGTTGCACAGCCTTCTAGCTGCTGTATGTGCGACGCGGCCTCAGCATGGCCAGAGAAGCGGTGCGTCGGTGCACCCCCGGGATCCGAACCCGGGCCGCCAGCAGCCGAGCGCGCGCATCCAACCGCTAAGCCACGGGGCCGGCCCCTACTGTTTACTAGTTATATGAGCAAATCACCATGCCTCAGTTTCCTTCTCTGCAAAATGGAGTTGGTAATAATATCTACCAATTAAGTTGAATAAGGATACATGAGAAGCACTTGGCCCAGAGGCTGGCACATAACATGCACTCAATAAAAGTAGTTATTTTGAAATTATTATTTCAGATCTCAAAGCTTCTTTTCTTTTTTGTTTGTAAAATAAAATGATTGGAGATGTATCTCTAAAGCCCTTTCTAACTCTGAGAGTCCATAAAATGCATAATGTAAATGTCTCAGCAATTATAGATGAAAAGGAACATTACACTCAGAGATGATGCAACATGCAAAAGAGATGCAAAAGAAGGGTGTAGATCACACTAATTAGATTTGAAAAAGTTCTTGGATCTAAATATGTGTTCTGTATGAAGCATGTTACTGATGCTTGAAAAATGGTGATAATGGTAACATGATGTCACCCTTGCTGGGGGGGAGGAATGATACTATGCAAAAATAATGTGCTAGCATTAACAATGGAGTTTGAGTCCTTTAATGACCCATGTATTAGCTTCTAAAACAATGTAACGCCATGCGTGCATATCTAAAAATTAGTGAAGTGGTCAGGAATTTTCTCAATTTCACAACAGTGCCATAGTCCCACATTACTCCATCCATTCAACAAATATTACCATGTCTATTACAGGCCAGGTGCTATGCGAAGCAGCGGGCAGAGGCAGAGGAGGCAGTATAAGACAGTGATTAAGATCATGGACTTTGAACTTCAATAGACTTGATTTGGAGTCTTGGTCCCACCACCTACTACCCATAGGATTTTGGGCATGTTATATTTAACTTCTCTAAGCCTCAGTGTCCTCAATTGTAAAATGGGGGTAATAATAGTAGCTGCCTCTTAGAATTGTGAGGATTAAAAAAGACAATTTGTATAAAGCACAATGTCTGGCTCACAGTAAGAACTCAGTTTATTATTATTATTTTTGTCATCACGATGAAGAGGCCTCATGGAGGTTACTGTTCATTTCCCAGGACCCAGCCAGTCAGAAAACATTAGCATTGGCTGTTTCTTGATTTGGCATTATTTTTGTCATTGTCGTTTTTTTTCCTTCCAAGTCCTTGGTTCACTTGAAGCTTTCTGACTGCCTTTTTCTGACAGGCCCTGTCACTTTTGCAGTCCCTGACACATGTTGCTTTTTCTTGCTTTCACACTTTCCCCATAAACTGTTCATTCATTTATTCCTTCACTGTCATTCATTCAATTCATCTATTCAATAAGTATTTATTGACTACCTAGGTAGGCACTGTTCACTCCCTATACAAACCCACTGACCCATAAATCCACCAAGACACCCCTTGCTGAGTGTACTTGCCTCCTTGCGTGAACATTGCTAGGCCTGCATCCACACAGATTACAGGAGGCCAGACCAATGGTTAACCTGGATCCCTGGCCATTGCTGGACCTCTGCAGACAGGAGACTGAAATAGTTCTTCTGGTCTCCTAGGACTATGTTTAAGATGAGGCTTGCTGCAAATAACCCCACTTTCAACAGGGACAAAAGCAACCAGGAAACACTAAAACAAGGTCAAAAATAGCTTTTAAACCAAACACAATCATTATGTGACTTATGTCCTGTTGAACATTATTCTTGAAGTCTTACATTACAATATGTTGTAGAATTTTGCAAGAATTTTCTCCCAGGCCAGCCAAGTTAGATGAAGATATTTCAATCATCCCTGTGTGACAGTGAATAGAAGCTTGCTCTTCGGAAAAGAAAGAATCATCAGGTCTTGAAATGATTGCATAAGGGTTGAATGAGCCACTCAGTACCTGAACAGAGAATTTTGCTTATGACATTATCAGCTGTAATCATTCATGAAAGAATCCTTCAACAGATGCAGAGTAGTAGTGGATTCCTCCAGCAAGGACTGTTGTAAGATGCTTCCCCTGGAATGTAGTTAACTAAACATCTCTTTTGTTATAAGGTTGTATTTTGGATTGTCTCCCTCTCCCTGCTCCCAAAAAGGAAATAATGAATACAAAGAATTGGAGGAGCAAATATTGGGAAAAATAAAAAGTAAAAACTTTAATTCACAAATGCCAGAGATGCTGGGTATAGGATGCAGAAGGAAGAATGACACAGTGTTGGCAGAATTCAGAATTAGTAATACTCTTTATGCTACCATGTAGCTACTCAATTAATTATGTAAGTAAATCACAGAGTCCTTTGAAGAGTGATTACATTTTCCTACCATTCACTTTGAATGGTTTGTCTCAATAGACAAGGGAAGGCTTTCTGTTTGCTTACTAAATTGATGCCACCTCCCCCATTTCTTTCCCTAATGAGGTGGAAGCCCACATTGAAATGTTCTGCCCTAATGGGTGAAAGTTTTGAAAGCCACCACTAAGCTTAGTCAGATTCATTACTTTGACTCTATTTCAGTATGTAAAAATTAAGCCATTATAATAAGTATTATAACACTTTAAGGATTGATCTATATATGCACAAAAGTTCTGGTAGGAGGAAATACCTGACAGCAAGAGGTGATTATGAAAGGTTTGTTATATTCATAGAGATAAGATGAATTAAAATAAATTTGGCTCCAAAAGTTAACCAATAAATTTCCTCATACATAATAATATCACACATAACTTTTTCTTCATGGCTTCATACACCCATGTAATGCAGGGCAAAAATGAAGAAGTTATTTAAATGAAAGGGTCCTAAAATTCTCCAAACATGGTAGGAAATAGAGTAAAATATTATCCCTTACTGAAAAGCTCATTATCGTGATCTGAACTATTCAGAATACTAGGCTGGATATGGAATCATATGTGTATCATATTTTAAACATATTTTAGTAAGTATTTTAATAGTAAACTAAATTAGAATTACTTTTCAGTGCTTTCTTAGAGTCTCATTTCTATATCTTTGAGTACAATCTGACTACTTCCGTTTATATGGGTGAGTTTTATTTCCACATAAGTTAAATTTTCTGTTGTAAAGCTTTTCATAAGAGATCCTGAGTGATTACTCAATATATAGGCAACTAATATATTCATATGCCTTGTTTGATGCAATTGTGTAATATAAACTGATTTTGTTTTTTGGAACTCATTTACATCTTTAATAAACCAGAGGTGATTTTTATTAAAAGGTCTAAGTGACTCTTATAGATTAAATGGGAATCTAGTGGCGATCACTTTTGTAAGGTAAAAATTTTTTTATGGTTGGAATAATTATTCTGATTGTTTTTAAGTAAACCTTTATTGTATAGACAATTAATCAAAATATTACATCTCGCTCATGAATTAATGAGGGTCATCATCAGAAAATTGGGTATGTTAAGGGCCAGAGAGCAATACCTTCAAGACTCTGAGGTATGTAGGGCTGTTTACTGCTCTGATAGATCCCTAAGTTCTTGAGTTATTGTGTCTCCTTGTGGTAGTTTCTCTGTCTTTTCTTTTTCACCCTGCCATTACTTGCTTC
This sequence comes from Diceros bicornis minor, assembly GCF_020826845.1. Classification (NCBI taxonomy): domain Eukaryota; kingdom Metazoa; phylum Chordata; class Mammalia; order Perissodactyla; family Rhinocerotidae; genus Diceros; species Diceros bicornis. Next base: position 10,810,417 of record NC_080742.1, on the reverse strand, counting down.
ATCTTGTTACCTTCAGTGTATCTGCCTCTAGCAATTTTACTGACTCTTGAAAGCAGACAAAGTAAACTTAGTGTTGGGTTTAAAGCAAGAGCAAAACTACTCTCTGAGTGCAAGTCCAAGAGGCTGCCTACGCAAGTGTTCCTACAAGTGTTCCTGCAAGTGTTCAAGCACTTGGTGGAATGTATTTTGCTTGCATGATAACTTCCCCCTCACTCCCTTACTCTTGAATGTTTTCTAGAGAGTTGAGTTTGCTGGCAAAGTGACTCTAGATTACTTAATGTTCATTATACATAATTGTTACTGGATTGCCATTATAGTTATTTTAAGTATAGTTTCTCTATAAAAATAAGTAAGATACATGTTATAAACTATAAGATGCTCCATTCTTTTGTCTTCATATAAAAATATATTTATAAAAGGACTCATTCAAAGAAAAGTGACCTTCACTGGGAGATTACTTGTCTCAAAGAATTGAGGAATGAATACCTTCTCAAGTCATGCCTTCTATGGGATTGAAGTTGCTATAACAAAGATATTAGTGTTCCTTCCTGGGATTCCCCTTGTTAATCTACATTGATTCCAGGAAACCTCCTATTTACAATACAAAACTAGTTTCTCCTAACCTGACTTGTCTGTCCACTTGGAAAGAGTTACTTTTATTTAAGTCATCTTAGTTCAAGTTTGAACTAAGTACCAAACTAATTTCCTAAAATGTATACCTGACCTGTGTATCAATTCAACAGCTTTTCTTTGCTATAATGAATGGATCAGTCCATATGTATTTACATATGAATTATTTTAGGTATTTTTATTATCACCTATATCATTCAGGTTTAGGGAAGAACTTTACCTAAAACACTGGCTAACTGGGACTTTTTGGTTTATCAGCCTTTAGTCTCAAAAATACCATAATCAACATGGTAAAAATTAGGCCACTTTATAGCACCTATAAAACCACTTTAAGATATAAACTTTTAAAGCTTTTCTGCAAGTAAAAGACAGTATATAATGATATCTTTTCTTTTAAAAGATTTCATTTTTACTGTAAAAAATAGAGATAAGCAAAAATAAGAAAGTAGAAATCACCTATAGTTTTACCACTCCAAGTTAACCATCATTAAAAGCTTGATATATATATGTGCTGTTTGGTGATGATATCATAATTTTTCATATGAGAAGTATATAAAATTGTTTTCTTTTTACAGACTCTGATTGAGATTTTTCAAAATATTGGTAATACCAATCTTGCTGACTTCATTGCTGGATTACTCACCATTATCATCTGTATGGCAGTTAAGGAAATAAATGATCGATTTAAACACAAAATCCCAGTCCCTATTCCTATAGAAGTAATTGTGGTAAGTGGAATACGTAATTAGAAAATTCAGCATTACTTAGTTTGACAAGAAAGGAATTGTTACAACAAATGGAGTTTTGGGTTTTTTTACCTCTTTTGTTCTATTTCAGACAATAATTGCTACTGCCATTTCCTATGGAGCCAACCTGGAAAAAAATTACAACGCTGGCATTGTTAAATCCATCCCAAGGGGGTGAGTATGGCATTCCTCTTAGGCAATACTAATATATTAAGTCAGTACTTTCTATTTAAATGAAACCTTTTATTACAAGCTTCATTTCATTGGTGCTCCTTCAATAGTCTTATTTGTGTGTGATCTTAAAGAAACACCCATTTGTGCACACTATCAGATAAACAGTATATGTGTAGATAAAGTTCAAGCCATTTGTTCAAAAGCAGCCCCCAAATGCTCTCTCTTTTTTCTTCCTTTTCTTAAAACACTTCAGGATAGGTACACCAGACTCGTGATTTAAACGCATATGGATAATTACAATATAATACAAATAGAATCATGGTTAATACCAGACTCTTGATTTAAACTCATAGTATAATTACAATAAAATATAAATAGAATCATGGTTAGTAACATTTATTGCACTGAGAACAACCTGCTTGAGGAATAAGGGACATCTGGCCTAAATTCTCCACCATTTAGTTTAATCCATCTTAGTTAATAATTATATTATTTGTTCTTATAAATAAAATGCATTATCTTCAAGGGAGGTTTTATATATGTTTGGTAGTTTGGTGAATTAGAAGAGTAAAGCTCTAAGGCTCTTTGTCCATCTCTGTCACCATCTAATTCTGTGGCCATGGGAAGGTTCTCCTATAAAATAAGCGTAATGACAACTGCTGAAATCTCAACTCTGCTTGTTGTGAAAGGCCAATGAGATGGTTCATAAAATGCACAGAGTGGACCAAGCGCCCTACGCTATGATTTTATAATGTGGCGGTCAAAAGAAGCCCAGATGTTCATTAGATGTGTAACATTAACTTACAGCATTTATGACTAGACTTGCTGTTAAGATAACCAATAAGTACTAGCTTCCTCTCCCTTCATACTAGCTGAGGGACCTTGTACCAGTCTTTGTTTCTCCATGCTTTTAATAGAAACTCCTCAGGCTAGCTAAGTTCTAGTGCTGATTCCATGGGGAACTGGTGCCTTTCCATTTGATTAATCTTACGATTTCTTCCAGTATCTCTTCAAAAAATATTTGAAAAATTACAACTGGCTACCTGGGGCTTAATTTACATATTACCCACTCTAGTGTTTCTCAAATTTACCTTTTTGTAAGAATCACATGAGATCCTTGTTAACACAGATTTCTGGTTCCCACCAAAACCTATTGAATCAGGCTTTCCAGAGGAGGTGCCTGGGAATTAATATTTTTCAAAGGTGCTTTAAGTGATTCTTATGATCAGGTAAATTTGGGAAACTCTACATTAGAGAATCAACATTCTGATAGTGAATCCTAACGCTGGAAGGAATTTAATGATAAAAGATGCAGTGTGGCTACCTGAGTTATGGCATTTTCACCCTAACAATTAGATAATTTAAGTAGTTATAAACAACTACACAAAAAGTACATTTTATAGATCCCTTTTGACAGGCTTCCTAAGATGTAACACTTAGAGGTGGTCCACAACAAATGCTCCGTCCCATAATCCATGTTCCATTCATAGAATTGGGGAACTCATTTTTGCTGCCATTAAGTTATCCTCTCTGGCCCTATCCAGAGCTTTCCTGGCTGCTCTCCTCCTAAGAATGGATCTCTAGCCTCTTGTTCTCGGGTTTAGTTGAGTCCTCTAACAGACCACCTGGTATGATCGGTCAGCTAACCTAACCTGCCTGGCCCCAAGCTATAAGCTCCTCCGTGAGGGCAGCGAGCCCAATTGTCTTGTTCAGCTCTGTCTTCCTAGCACAGGACCTCTCCCATAGTGGGATCTCAGAAAATATTTGTTGAAGAGATAAAATAGCCAAGCCTATGCCATTACAAACAAGCCACAGAATGGCCTTTATTGTCCGATCTCATGTGGTAGCACAGAAACAAATCCTGAAAAAGAGAGGGTAGCGTGGAGAAACTGGAAAAGAGCAAGCAAAGTAGAATGTTAAAGGTGAGCAAGAGGGCCGGCCCCGTGGCTTAGCGGTTAGGTGCTCATGCTCCACTGCTGGCGGCCTGGGTCCGGACCCCGGGCGTGCACCGATGCACCGCTTCTCCGGCCATGCTGAGGCCGTGTCCCACATACAGCAACTAGAAGGATGTGCAGCTATGACATACAACTATCTACTGGGGCTTTGGGGGAAAAAAAATAATAAATAAAAAAATAAATAAATAAAGGTGAGCACGAGAAAGGCAGAGGAACAAAGAGAAAGATTGTGCTCACCCACCTTTTTACCGCCTCCCCTCTTCAGTCCTCCCATGAGGAAGTGGAAGCAAGGCTGCTGTTGGCAGCTTTCTTTTACCCTATTGAGGATCAATGCCATATGTTAGGATCCCTCTGTCTCCAGTAACACTGTCCCATTGGACAGCCAAAATTGTGACTCTATGCTCTTCTCTCCCACTCCCTTTCCTGGCCAAGCATACAATTTCTCCATATCCAGTCAGCGTCTGAGTCCCACTAGGATTCCCCCAAACCAGGAGCTCTCAGTCTCTCATTAGGGCTTTTTCTTAACCAGCAGACTCTAAGAGGGCTGTTCCAACATGCCTTTCTTCTCATGCAACTGATCTTTATCCTGCAGCTCTTAATGTGTCATCACAACCTAGGCTTCCCTTTCACCTCTTCTGACATCATTTTTTTTTAACCCATTTGAACAAGATGGACTGCTTTCTCCTCTAACTTTTAATCCCTGCTCTCTCTCCTCCCTCATCTCTCAGCCCACCAGTGACCAGTCCCCTCCTCGCCAGTGCTGGAGGTCCTCTTTGTCATCATGTTTGTTACCACTGTTTTTATTTATTTATTTATTTTTTTTTTTAAATTTTTGTGTGTATGTGAGGATGACTAGCCCTGAGCTAACATCTGATGCCAATCCTCCTCTTTTTTGCCGAGGAAGATTGGCCCTGGGCTAACATCCGTGCCCGTCTTCCTCTACTTTTATATGGGACACCACCACAGCATGGCTTAACAAGCGGTGCGTCAGTGTGTGCCCAGGATCTGAACCTGCAAACCCCGGGCCACTGAAGCGGAGCGCACGCACTTAAGTGCTACACCACCGGGCCGGCCCCCACCACTGTTTTTAAAGTGATGTGCTTTGCACTTGTACTTGAAAGCATGACTCAGGGGGGAACAGTGGGGTGAGGCCGACAACGTCACAGAGGTTCTCTCCTGGCTGCCTTCTGAGGGCTGCTTCTCCCCTGTCGCCAGAGTGGTGGTGCATTTGCCAAATGTTCAGAGCCAACCTGAAGTAAAAATGTGCAGTTGGCATCATGTTTCTCAGGCCCGACTCTCCTTTATGGGTCCTTTGTCCCTCCCTACCCTCATCTTTTCAGAAAAGTGTGCCTTCACACTTTCACACCCCTTGGTAGGGTTATCTCATGATCAGGCCAGACAGGGAAGGGTTGGCTGCAGCCCAACAGACCCACTGAGTGAGCATAAAATTTGCAAGGAGTTATATCCACTGAAGGAGGGTAGGAGCTAGGGGAAAGGCTTACTCAGAGGCCATTAGAAGCATGGCCAGCCAGGACTCCAAGTTGAATGGCTTGGGGCAAATAACTGGCTCCATTAAGATCCAGCAAGACAATACAAATAGGTGGTAGGAGCATGGCAGACTTAGGTTCTCCCAACATTTAATGAGTATCTACTATGTGTGTAGGCACTACCTCATTTAATCCTTCTAATAACGCTATGAGAAGAGTATATAGTCCCGATTTGACAGCTGAAGAAACTGGGACTTGGTAGGTTCAAATAATATTCCCAAAATCATAAAGTTACTTGCAGAGTGATGGAGCCAGCACTCAGGTCCTTTGATTGCAGGACTGGAAAGTTATCCTAACAGACCCCATTATCTGAAGTAGGGTTGATTGGGACTCAGGAACAAGTCAGAAGCTTGATTTTAAGAAGTGAGGTCCAAAGTCACATCCAGACTAGGGGAGATGTGATACTGAGTCACTCAAATGCTGGATCAGGGTTTCAAACGTCCTGTCCATTCCCAAGCTTCTGTGTGGGTTAGGATGGGATGTGGGAGAAAAGGAACCTGAAATTAACCTCACCTGTGGGGGAAAAAAGGCTACAAGGGCAGAGAACCAGACAGATCTTGTTTCCTAGGAAATCATCTAATACGGAACATTCATACCCAGACCCACTAAATGAGCTCGAGCAAGCCACTTCACTTTTCTGGGCCTCAGTTCCCTTCTCAACAAAATGAGAGAGGTAGATTCAACAATTTCTAGGATATTAGATTAGGATATTAATTTGAATAATATTAGGATATTAGCTAGCTCTAAATTTCTATGGTTTTCTATAAGAATCTTGTTTCTACTATACCACTTCCCTCTAATTATAGGGGAAAAAATGTAGTTTCCTATTAAAGGAACTTCAGGCATAAGTGAGGTAGGTGGGGGAGTTGTTTGTTTTTTGGCTGGGAACCTCTGGAATTACACCATATGCATAGTCATCAAGATTAGGTGCATGAAAGTCATCCCTCAAATTTTCATATTTGGGGACAACCACGTGCTTATAAACTTGTAGGCGTATTTCTTTATAGGGTTTGTAGAGTAGCTCTGGTTTTGTCAAACAGTCGTTTGGCCTCACAATCATTGGGATGTCTTAGTCATTGTGACTATGGAGCATTCTATAATTACATAAATTTAATCTTTTTTGGACTCAAGGAGATTTTAAATATCAGGGATCTTAAGATACAGATTTTCCACTTAGTTCTTTTAACATCTTATATTGTCTCTTTAACAGACCTGACATCTCTTCAGAAAGGGTAAATCTCATCTTATGGTTAGGATATCTTTTAAATTCAAAGACCTTTAAGGAGAAATTGTGTAAGGAGAAGCGCTAATGTGTGAAATGGCATGGCATGGGATTGTCTGATATTAAAGAATCAGTAATGACAGGTTTATTCACGTCAGAGCCATAGATAAGGCAGCATTTGTAGGCTTTCAAATAGACGACAAAGAAACCAGCCAGTGAGATAGCACCAACTTCTGATTAAAAATGGTAAAAGCGATGCCACCACTTACCCCACTCATGTGCTTTTTGCCCTCTTGGATTAAGTGCTTCATGTCTGACTTGTGGCTGGGTTCATATAGCATTTAGTGAGGTGGGAAAAAGAGAATTGTGGTCAAATCTTCACAGCATTTTTCATTTAAAAATTCACTAGGTTTTTGCCTCCTATACTTCCACCTGTGAGCTTGTTCTCTCAGATGCTGGCTGCATCATTTTCCATCGCGGTGGTGGCTTATGCTATTGCGGTGTCTGTAGGAAAAGTATATGCTGTCAAGTATGATTACACCATCGACGGGAACCAGGTATGGTCACCCTTTTGCTGAACTGCTTTTGTAGGGCCGAAAATCAGAAAAAAAACCCATAAATGGGAAAGATTTTGTTGTCTGCTAAAGAAGGGATTGGTTTCTTCCACCAGTCGTTATTGAGTTGGTTTCTCTCTGGTACATGCTAATTTGAAATTATTTTGAAATATGTATGCGGCATCACTTTGCTTTTTTTTTTTTTGTGAGGATGATTTGCCAATCTTCCTCTTTTTTTGCTTGAGGAAGATTAGCCCTGAGCTAACATCCATGCCAATCTTCCTTCATTTTGTATGTGGGTCGCAGTCACAGCATGGCTGACAAGTGGTATAGGTCCACGCCCAGGAACCAAGCTGGCAAACCTGGGCCACTGAAGGAGAGTGCTCCAAACTTAACCACTACACCATGGGGCCGTCCCCCACTTTAATTTTTTTGGGGGGGAGGAAGATTAGCCCTGAGCTAATGGTTGTTGTCAATCCTCCTCTTTTTGCTGAGGAAGATTGGCTCTGGGCTAACATCTATGCCCATCTTCCTCTATATGTGGGATGCCTGCCACAGCTTGGCTTGATAAGTGGTGCGTAGGTCCGCGTCCAGGATTTGAACCTGTGAGCCCCGGGCCGCTGAAGTGGAGCACACAAACTCAACCACTACGCCACTGGGCTGGCCACATCCCACTTTACTTTTTAAGAAATAAGTTGAAGTCATCCTAATTTTAAGAGTTCATTCAGTCAGGTCATAAATAACATTCAAAGTTAACATGTTAGGTCAGAATAAGAATTCTTCATGTAATCCAGTATCTCCTGATAATTTTTTTAAAATGGCAGCTATAATATGGCAAAACAGCGCAACAAACACCATCGATAATAGTTGTGGCCATCTTAAATTGAGGTGGTTCACTGTGCAATTAATACCTAGAGGACAGTTTTTGTAGGTGTATGATACATTGGCAGGCGAGCTGATTTTACACTGCTCACAAATCTGCAAGTATGGTATGTTTCTGAAAACACAGCCTAGCAATTAGAGCAGGGAAGCGATTAGAAGTCAAGCAGAATAATAGCTCTCCTGGGCATTATATGCTTCACAGCAAATATCCAACCACAGAAAAATGCTTAATGTGAGAGCTACAGATAATGCCACTCACCAGGAAGTGAAGTAAGCATTTTAGCAAAAGATCAGTTACTATTCCTTGTCAACCTTGGAAAGGATTGAGAGCAGTGAGGCCTCTCTTAGGTCTATGCAGCCCAAACTCCTGACATCTTTCAAGGTCCCCAAGCACCTGTAACTTCAGTTGGGACTATCAGGCAGGATGGGTTTGGGAGACTGCTTTCTTAATGTTCTTCCTTAAACACTTGGTGAGGGTCTTGAAAAGATTCTATTTGTAGCGTCACTGTCATCCGGTCTCTCCTGTAGGAATTCATTGCCTTTGGGATCAGCAACATCTTCTCGGGATTCTTCTCTTGTTTTGTGGCCACCACTGCCCTGTCCCGCACTGCTGTCCAGGAGAGCACTGGGGGAAAGACACAGGTACAGAACAATAGCGTGATAAGACTTCGCAAAGAACGAGGCGGGGAAAGGTGGAAAGGTGGCTCAGAAAGGCTTGCACGAGAACCGAGCAGGCCAATTAGTCTTTGAGAAGCAAGAGACGTGCTTCCTGATCTGATTCCACTCGGAGCCCGTTCATCTCCTTGATCCACTCCCTCACCGAAAAACCCCTTAAACAACAACATTTATGGTTTTCTGATGTGGCAATTCTCAAATCTCTTTGTGTCAGTGCTCAGCTGGCAGATAGCTACACTTACCTGCTTTTCCAAGGACAATAACAATCGACAAGGGCTCAGTAATGAAGAACGCTGATTTTTATCTATCTGTTATCTGGGGACAGAGAGGGCCTAGTAAAAGCACTTCATGGCTTAGTGAGTTGTTATACTTTCAGGGAAATGAAAAGTGTCTATTTACATTTCCTTTACAAGGATCAGGGACTTCCTCCAGATGCTTTTGTTCCTACAGAATAACAGTTTGCTAGCCAAGAATATTTTTATTGTAACATTTTGGCATTTCCTCCTGAGTAAGATTTTTGTTCCTGAAGTTCTGAATGTGGGTTTAACCTTGCCTTTTAAATGTGGCTTTAAGTTGTTGCCTTCACAAGGTGACCCCAAAACCAGCATCCCAGTTAATCTCTGGATAACCCCTCCTCGAATCAGCCAGAAAACTCAGAAGCCGTTCTCAAAGGCCATCCTTTCCAGCCGCCTCCGACCATGACGAGGACAACGGGACGGGGGACAGGCAAGGGCAGGGTCAGGAACTGTGTTTCTGTTATCCTGGAGGGTTTTCTCCTCCCAACACAGGAAGAGCTATTAATTAAGAGGAAAAAGTGAAAGTGCATTGGGACTATAAAGAACAACAAATTCAAAGTAAATAGTATAATACACACACACACACACACACACACACACACACACACACACACAGTCTTCAAATAGGGTTTTATTACGGCAGAGATATTTTCAAGTAAGTATAAGAGAATAACTGAGAAAAGTGACGACTCCAACAGTGGCTTACCCATGGCGACTTTTAATTGTCTCCTAGGTGCACGTGATTCTCCTTGCCCATTGGTAACGGATCTTTAGGACAGGGTTGGAAGAATTGGTCTCTTCCAATTCCTTGGCTCCTGTTGAACAAAAATTTAAATTTTCAGAATTTTTCTTTGCAAAATTGACTTTATGTCTTTTTTTTGTTTTTTGCAAACATTTCTAGCCCTGAGGGAGCAAATGAAACAATACAGTCCATACCAGGAGGTGTAACTACAGATCTGTGGTCAAGAGGAAAGGTCAGAGGTGATTTCCAAAGTTGCACCCGTGTTCAAGGGGCAGCTGTCAGCAGCAAGAGTTTCTGCTGCTTTCATTTGAGATGGGGCATTGACAAGCTCTCCAGGACACATGGCTATAAGCAGGTGCAGGCAGATCCCCCACGGCTGATGTCCACTCTCCTGCTATTACCTCCAGGCTCAAATGAGGCACGGGCTGGCTGCCCCAGTAAGAATGCCCATGTAAAGTGATTCCTTGGCAGAGGGTTCAGGGATAAGGGTGTACTGGTAAGCTAATCTCCCCTGCCACACACTGGTGTGTATTATATTTAGGAATGAAGGAGGCCAAGATTTCAGTATTGAAGAATGAAACAAGCACAGAAATGGCTTGATATTTAATCACTGAAAAGTATACTAAGTATTGGTGTTAAAAATCTAAGTGCCTAGACTGAAATCCAGGGACCCACAACCACATAAACCGGCAGGTCTTCCCTTGTCGTGTAGCCTCTCCTGTTCTCTTTGATGCTGGAGCCTCAGTTTCAGCATCTACACAATGGGGATAATAATTGTGTCTACCTGATAAGGATGTTGTGAGGATTCAACAAGAAAACGTTTGTCAAGTCCTGGCACACACTTGTAAATGCTCATTGTTCCAGTCATTAACTCCTCAAGACAGGAACAGTGTCTTAGTCCTCGTGATGCATACGCGGTGCCTGACACATAAGAAGCGCCCAGCACATGTTTGCTGAATGAATGAATAGAAGAGTGTTAGTGGACATCGACCATTTTCAGCACATCTACAGGTTGCAGAAGAGCTCAACATTGCAATCTGTTCTTTCTCTCACCCCCAGCGGACTCCTACTGATTTGTGAAAAAGAAATTCAATTACAAACTATTCTCTAGCTCTGATTGCTCTCTCACTTAACAGAACAATTAATTTTCTAGTAATTTAACTCTGCTCATGGATATAAAATCTACAGCATTTCCCACAAACCAGCCTTAGAAAGTAAGTACAAGTAGTGGGTCCCTCACAGATTTTAATATAGTAACCAAAATTAGTCTTGGTCCTTATATTCCGAGGCTTATTATCACATATACTTGGTGAGTAGGTGGCCATCCTCCTGGCATGAGTTGGGCAGATGGCTGTGGTCCCTGTCCCCAAACCTCCATCTCTCTCACCAATTCACAGAGTCCTCCATCCACAGTGAGATGCAAGTGGCCCATGCTGGGCAGTAAGTGTTGGTTTAGTAATTGCATGGAAGGAAGGGAGGGAGGGAAGAAGGGGAGGAGGGGAGGGGAGGACGAAGGGAGGGAGGATATTAACTTCTCTGTTTAGATAGGAGGGAGGAAAGCTCACCAAAATACTGGGAACCTGGAGGTGTGGTGCTAGGAGGTAACAAATTGCCTAGAAAACAGGATCTGGATGTACAAAGCAAACTTTTTAGTACATCAAATACATAATATTGCCTCAGCTTGACCTAGCTATACTCTGAACACGAGTGATCAATTTAACAGGTGGAGTGAATGAGTGTGATTGAAATTTCCTTCAGTTTTCAGATTTTCTACTTATATTGGCTTTATCTGACTCCTTTAACTCCAACACCTTGCACCAGGCGGTACTTGTGCCCAATACCATCCGCCCTGTGGCTTCCTCTCTGATTGCTTTGCTTCTGCTTCCCTGTCTCCTTTTCTCCTTTGTTTCAGAGCTTCTAGTCTTCACCTCGGCCATGCCCCAGCTGTCTCAGCAGAGAATTCATTGGTCATCTAATCAAACCAGAGAGTAGTCCCCACCCCCTCAGCCTCTCTCCTAACTATTTATGGATCTTAGGAGAGCTTTTTTGCCAGCGAAGGTAAAGTTTCTGAAGCTTCCTTTACCCCTGCTATTGTCCCGTCGTCACTCGGGCTGCTGTGGGCAGAGCTCTGAGCCCGCATCTGTGGAACTGTTCGAGGAAGCAGGAGATAAGCTCCCACCTCTCAAAAGGCTCATGTGGCAGTTTGATTTGCAATTTATTTTCCCTGAGACTTTCATGGCAACCATGTGCTACAAGCACAACGTTATCAGAACTGCTGCTATGGCTGCTGATTCAATAATGCAGAAGAATCAGATGCGTGCTGTGAGAACTTATTTCCCAAGAACATCACAACGATCTGTTGTTGGGGAACGGGGATGGTCCATGTTTCCCGGTATGGCAAATAATTAGAAGTTTATTTGATTTGACACCAAAACTGTAGGTCTGTAATATAGCCAAATGAAATCCAGATCAAATTGGCTTTACTTTAGCAGGCTCAGTCTCCACGTTTCCTTTAATTTCTCTGCCATAGCTACTATATATATGGTTTCCATTTCTCTTCAGTTTTGTAGAGTTTTAGCAAATAATTCTCATTTCTTTCGACAGTATTGAGCAGAAGGGGGGAGGTGAGAAGTGTGAAGTGGCCCCGTGAACAGGCTCCCTCACGCACACGTCCAGCGAGCTGGAAGACACGAGGGAGAGGGACGAAGCCTGTTCATGGGAGACGTATTTCTTTCAGATTGCTGGCATCATCTCAGCTGGGATCGTGATGATCGCCATTGTTGCCCTGGGGAAGCTGCTGGAACCCTTGCAGAAGGTACACCCCTGCTTCTCAGCACACTGATTTCATAATTTCCCTTCACTGCTCTGCCACCAGAGAAACAACAGGAGATTTAAAAATCATCACCTGGAAAGCCATTCCCCCTGAATAACACAGCCTTCCCCATCTCTCTTGGCAGTCGGTCTTGGCAGCTGTTGTAATTGCCAACCTGAAAGGGATGTTTATGCAGGTGTGTGACGTTCCTCGTCTGTGGAGGCAGAACAAGACTGATGCTGTAAGTCACTTATCTCTCATTTTTCTCCGAAATAAGATTTGGTCCTTACATGCTTCCTGCCATATCATTATGTCCCCTTATCTCCTAAGTTTTAATCACATTCTGGGAACCCCAGAGCAGAAATTAGAATTGTGTGGATAAGCCAAAGCTGGGAGTTCTGCCACGTGAACTGTGTTTTGTGAAGGTCCTGTTATCTCTGGAAAGATCTATTTCCAGCAAGAATTCCATATGAACTCACTCACATACCCTTGTCCTTCTAAAGCCAAAAACCAAACCAACAAACAAAAAACCCCTCTAATTTCAGGACAAACAAAACAAAACACAAAACAAAGCAAAAAACAAAAAACCAAAATACAAAAACCCATGCTGATTATAATTCTGACCAAAGTAACCTTCACAACTGTTCTGAGGAATTGCAAAAACCAGAAGCTAAATCCTTTACAGTTCTGCTCTAATTTAAACCAGAAGAGAGAACGAATGAGAAAACTTCCTATATATCGATATGGAAATATCTACAAGACAAATTAAGTAAAAAAGAGACCAGTGCAGAACAGAATAGTGTGTATAACACACTAAAAGGTGGGAAAATAAAATAAGCTTTGTAGTCCTACTTGCTTGTATTTGCAAAAAGAAATGCTGGTGAAAAGTGCCCACTGTGTATATATACACACACACACACACACACACACACAGAAAGAAAAGAGGACACAGAGTTGGGAGGAAGGGTGGGAACGGGTGGAGAGGGGAGAGGGTTGCAAGCAAGATATGTCACTGCACACCTTTTTTATATTAATTCCATTTTGAACCATGTTAATATATTACCTATTCAACAACTAAATTAAAAAATATTTAAATGAGATGGTTGGTCTTTATTGGGAAGGCCAAATTCCACTTCCACTTAAATGTGACATGAAGTCAGAATATTTTTAAAAGCTGTGATTTGTTCGTGGACAACTGATCTTATTATTTTTATAGGTTATCTCTCACCTGATGGTACCTGAGGAATTAATATAACTCTTTTCATTTCCATTTTTTCCTAGGTTATCTGGGTGTTTACGTGCATAGCGTCCATCATTCTGGGGCTGGACCTGGGTTTACTAGCTGGCCTTGTATTTGGATTACTGACTGTGGTCCTGAGAGTTCAGTTGTGAGTAAAACAAGACCTATAAACAGACCAACACACCCTGAGATTTCTTATACCATTTTGATAAATGTAGTAAAAGCGCTCCCTTTCATAATTGTTACTCTATATTGAGTGTGTCTAGGAATTAAGTACATGGTGCTTCATACATGTATTTTATTCTTCAAAAAGAATCCCGTGAATAGGTTTTATTATTCTCATTCTACAGTTAAGAAAACTGAAGCTCAGAAAGGCTAAGAACCTTCTCCAAGATCACACAGCTAATTAAGTGGCAGAGCCAGGATTTGAACCTAGATGTATCTCACCCCAAATCTGTGTACTTAGTCACACGCTTTACTGCTGCACTCTCCTTTTAGTCACGATAAGACTAACAGATACATGATTCAGCGAGTGGCTGAGGTTGCTTCACAGTGTCTTTTGTAAATGAGATGAAGGCTGTGAGGCACTGGGCCCAAGGCTTGGGACAAGACAGCTGTAAATTTATTATAGCCTATTTTCTTTTGAAGCTAGTAATGCAGAAGTTATGTAAGCCAGCACAGGAGACTTTAAAACAGTTGATTGTAGCCAAAATGCATTCAAATCTGCCAAATAAGGCATGGACCCAATAAGCCACATAATTATGTGAAATAGATGCAATTAGATCACATGCAGAGTGAAAGCAGCAAAGACACAGTTTAAAGTAATAGAAAATAATCTGCGAGGGAACCTGGAGGTGTATGTTTTTTGTTGGTTTTGTTTTGACTCTTGAGAGGCTTTTGCTATGTGCCTTCCTGGGTCTAGGAAACTGTCTGAACAGAGTGGGAAACAGCGTCTCTTCCTCCTCAAACTGCGGTTATCTTTCCAGACTTCTGGCCCCTTCTTTGCCTGTGCTTTGGGCCATGAAGGAATCAGAAACTCGGAAAAACATCAACATGGAAGTCTTCAGCTTAGCATAAGCCCAACTTTCCTGTTCCACCAACCACTCCTTCTCTCCTTCCTTCCCTACCCTGGCATGTTGGAGCCTACCCAAAATGCTTGTGTTGACTGCCTCAGCACCCTTAAATGGAGGCCCCCGGGCCCGAAGGAGTTCATAAGCTCCCAAGTGCCCCATTTGCTGCTGGGAAAGAACTCAGGAAGTGTCCCTGGAAGATGCTGCCTGTCGTGCTCTGTCTGGCTCAGTGTTTATGTTTTCCTGTGCGGGTGAGGTTAGGAGAGAAGGGTTTTGTAGAGAGAGACTATAGAGCTTATGAGCTTCAAGTTAAAAATCAGCACAGCACAGTCAGCCAAGGAGAAACTGGTGGCACGTTTTAGCTGCTGATTTGCTAAGTGGGCTCTTAGCCAACAAAAAGCAGAATCCTCCAGTTAATTTCCAGCAGTTAATTTCCAGTAATTGTAAGGCTGATCCAGAGAGCACATTGCTGAGAGTACCCCAAACAGACACTCTTTCTTCAGGAATTGTAGTTAGCATATGTCCCTAGTCACATTTGAAGAATCATGGAATTTATTTGATTGCATCAGGAACAGGAAATCAATAGTCTGGTTGATGGTAAGGACTTATTTCTGGTCCTCGCAGGCTCCTATTTCTATAAAATGAGTCTAATTGGATCACCACAGCCTCTCCAGACTTCATCAGAAAGTTGCCATAACTCACAAGTAGGTTCCTGGCACTGTGCCAGGCGCTGAAGACCCATGGGGTAAAGACAGAGGCTGGACCACCCCCGACCTCCAGGGCCTTTTCAATCTTCTCTGAACCTCAGTTTACTCATAAATAAAAATGAGGATAATACTGCTGCCCTTTCAGGGTTACGGTAGGGCTTAAATAAGATTTGACACGTGTGAAAGCTCTTTGCTTATCCTATAAAGTGTTAGAGACATGAGAGTATGATGCTCATTATTTCCCTCAGCCATCAGAAAAAAGTCACAGTTCCTCTTTCTCCCCCAATTCCACACAAGCACCAGCTGTTCATTTCAGAGTTAGCTACAGGAAAATGTCAGCTGCAATAAAGACAGAGTCCAAAAACACCAGAAGGATGAGCTCTTTAGTATCTGTTATTTCTTCTAACTTTTTATTCTAAAATATGCCTGTTACAAAAAATCTTGACCTTAATTTTTCTTGTTTTAGTCCTTCATGGAACAGCCTTGGAATCATCCCTACCACAGACATCTACAAAAGTACCAAGAATTACAAAAACGTAAGTGTCTTTCTGAGACATCTGCTGGACTTGGGTTTGCCAGCCTGGAGTTTTAGGGGTCACATATTTCTCTTTTAGTGTATTAGGGACAAGCCAGCCAGAGGGGAGCCTTCTGTCTGTTGGGAATGTCTAGAAGTCCACTGGGGTGTCATAAAACTTTTGACCCAACGTGCCCTCTGATATCCATGGTTTACATGAATTTTGTCCATGCTAGTTGAATGCCATTTTAATGTCAAACCATTAAGAGAAATTTCTAAAAACAGGCAATTTGGTTATTTCCAGAAGTTGAATCAAAATTCTATTTCTCCAGGTGAAAGGGGTCAAAAGGTACAAACTTCTGGTTATAAAATAAATAAGTCATGGGGATGAAAAGCACAGCATGGTGACTATAGTTAATAATACTGTGTTGCATATTTGAAAGTTGCTAAGAGAGTAGATTTTAAGCGTTCTTGTCACAAGAAAAAAGTTTTGTAACTATGTATGGTGACAGATGTTAACTAGACTTATTGTGGTGATAATTTTGCAGCATATACAAATATTGAATCATTATGTTATACACCTGAAACTAATATAATGTTATATGTCAATATACCTCAATAAGAAAAAATGGACAGAGCCTCAGAGACCTCTAGAACAAAATAAAACATATCAACATATGTGTAATGAGAGTCCCAAAAGAAGAGAAGAGAGAAAAAAATGATAGACACGATATTTGAATGAATATAAAAATTTCCCCAAATTTGATGAAAAACATGACATACAAATCCAAAATGCCTACTGAATCCAATTAGAGTACACACAATGATCCGCACCTAGACACATTATAGTAACACTGCTGAAAGCCAAGGCATTAAAGAGATTTTTTAAAGCAGCAAGAAAAAGAAATTCTATTTCTCTGCTATGTAATCCTTATCCTCTATGAAACTGCCTGAAATCCCTGTTAAGATTTTCTTCATTCAGTTCTAACAAGAGACTTTCACGTTCTCTGTCATTAAGAACCTTACTTGACATTTTCCTCTAGCCTTGAAACTGGAAGAAATAATATATAATACAGGAAATAAAAAACAAAGAAAATAAACATCCCACTGATGGACTTGGTTCCTTGCAAATAAGATTGCTTAGTGACCACCAGGGGAAACGAAGATGAAAAAGCAGAGAAAGAATGTCAGGAAAAACACCAATTTAGGAAAAAAAAATTTTTTTTTAATGTGAACCCTAGGAGGCTGCAGTCTAATTTTACCTTAACATTAAAAAAAAGTTGGACCCAGCATCTGGAATTCTAGTAGCTGCTACTTCTTTCCACAATCATTCTCAGTTATGTTGAACCAAGTGCCATCAAGAGCTAAAAACGACTCTAGAGAATCTTCTGGTTCTGGGGCAAGGAACCCTGGGCTGACTTGGGGAGTTCTGAGTTCTAGGCTCCAGCTTGTGGAGACCTTGCCCAAGTCACTCAGCCTCTCAGGGTCTCAGTTCTCTCATCTGACGGGGCTGGACTAAAATTGCTGATTCCTAAAGACTAGAAAAGCCTATGATTCCGTGGGTTCCACTTTTGGTCTGGCCACTGAGTGTCAGGGTAAGAACAAGCAAATGACATCATAGGCCTCAGTTCCTGCAAATCCCCTTGATTTTGCTACTTTTTTTTTTTTTTTGCTATTTTAAAAGAATTTTGGGGAAAAAAAGGGGAGCCAGTGGTATGAACTTGAAGCAAATCATGTCACCGTTCTGAGCCTCAGTTTCTTCATCTGGAAATCAGAGGGTTGAATAATTGCTTTCCAAGGCCCTTTCTAACTTAACCTTCCATGGGACTGTGGAGGTCAGGTAACCTATTCCCTCCCAACTGGGATGAAGCCCCTATTCAAGGGAAGCTGAGTGCTGCTGCCCAGCTCTTCTGAGCGATTGTAACTCAGCCCCTAGCTGAATAGCCAGAAGTTTAATTGAATATTTGAGGCCTGAAATGATTTAACCTCAAATTTTTTTTTAATGCTAGATTGAAGAACTTGAAGGAGTGAAGATTCTTAGATTTTCTAGTCCTATTTTTTATGGCAACGTCGATGGTTTTAAAAAATGTATCAAGTCCACAGTAAGTATTTTATCTCTCAAAATTTGGTTTCTAACCTCCTTTGAGACTTCATTCATTCTGCAGGTATCTATTGGGCTCAAACTGGACATAAGGCCTTATACCCTGTTCCCTTTGTATAGGGCATTAAGAATTATAACATCCTTGCCCATAAATAACTTATAATCTATTTGGGGATAGGCAAAAAACAACAATACACATATGTTAAAATCCAGGTAGCACTAACTATGCAGGATAAAAACACTAGAGTTGGGCTGGCCCCATGGCTTAGCGGTTAAGTGCGCGCGCTTCGCTACTGGCGGCCCAGGTTCAGATCCCCAGCGCACACCGATGCACCGCTTCTCCGGCCATGCTGAGGCCGCGTCCCACATACAGCAACTAGAAGGATACGCAACTATGACATACAACTATCTACTGGGGCTTTGGGGGGAAAAAAAAAAAGGAGGAGGATTGGCAATAGATGTTAGCTCAGAGCCGGTCTTCCTCAGCAAAAAAGAGGAGGATTAGCATGGATGTTAGCTCAGGGCTAATCTTCCTCACAAAAACAAAAAACAAAAAACAAAACACTAGAGTTGTCTCCAGGCAAAATTTGAGTAAGTTCCCAGTAACTAGTATAGACAGCGTGAAGGGTTTACAGAAGAGAGCCATCCATGTTAGCTGGACTGATCAGGCTTTGTGTGGCAGTTGGGCAGAAGAAAGGAGATTATGTTGGGTGTTTGGGAACTATGTGAGCTGAGAGGAAAAGGTGGGAACACATATTAGGGAGAGAGTTGCCCACTTGGAGTAAAAGGTAAAAAGTACTAAGTGGAATATGTAAGCAGGAAATTCTGGTCTTCTAGCAGGAATTCCATGCTATGGTTCTAAGTTGGGGTTTGCCTCTAGATCAGTGTTTTCCTAAAGTAAGTTCCAGGATAAACTGGTTCAGAGGAATGTTCATAGATTTTGCAATAACAAAAAGGCTCTACAATGTCACGGAAATTTAAAAAACACAGACTTAAAGCTAAAGAGATTGTTTTTTGCTGTTTTGTTTTTTACCGTCTTGGAGTCTTTAACATGCTGTGGTCTTTCCTGAGTCTCTGAGTGAGAGGGGCAGGGTGGCCCAGTAGTGGAGATTCCATCAGATCTCAGAATTGGGTTCTTAGCAGGATGTCTCAAGGAATAATACCACTTGAGAAATAACCTTTACAGATAACAATGGCCATTAATAAGCATTAGGAACCAGACGTTTTAAGTAACTTGACATTTATTTCCAAAGGTTGGATTTGATGCCATTAGAGTGTATAATAAGAGGCTGAAAGCACTGAGGAAAATACAGAAACTCATCAAAAAAGGGCAATTAAGAGCAACAAAGGTGAGGCAACATCTTTCTTTCCCCTCTTAAATTCTTTTCTCTCTCAGATGAAAACAAAAGCAGTTAGATAGTTGAAAATTAAGTCTATCCCTTTCAGTACCCAGATGAGTACAAGCAGTGACATATGTATGTCGGAGAACAGCTGAGTTGTTCTTGTAGGCAAGAGAGAACGGGAGGGAATAAGATGAAATCAGCCGAGCTCCCTGGAAACATAGGGGGTGATTTTGTTTTTCCCATCAAGAAAGAAACCTTATTTTTACTGAAAGGAATAAAACAAATGCCAATTCAACCCCAGAAAATTACTCCCAATAGAAGGCAGTAAGTTCATAAACTTTTAGTCCTATTACCTTTTATTCAGACTCTCCTACCAATGTATCTCTTGGCCACAATCTTCCAGAAATTATGAGTTTCCTGGCTTCTCTGCTCTTCCATTTTTCTTCCTAGAGAATCTCATAATTTGGGCTGAGGTAAAAACCCCATTCCTTAAGAGTTCATTCCCTCGATGTTTTGCTTACCAAGGAACAGCGTGTGGGGACTTTTAAGTAATTGAAATAAGCTGTTGAAAGACATCCCAGGGCAGCCCCGTGGCTTAGCGGTTAAGTGCGCGCGCTCTGCTACTGGCGGCCCGGGTTCGCATCCCGGGCGCGCACCGACGCGCTGCTTCTCCAGCCATGCTGAGGCTGCGTCTCACATACAGCAACTAGAATGATGTGCAACTATGACATACAACTATCTACTGGGGCTTTGGGGGAAAAAAAAAAAGGAGGAGGATTAGCAATAGATGTTAGCTCAGAGCCGGTCTTCCTCAGCAAAAAGAGGAGGATTGGCATGGATGTTAGCCCAGGGCTGATCTTCCTCACAAAAAAAAAAAAAAAAGACATTCCAAACCATTGGCAAGTAAGTTGGCAGTGTTTTCTTTGTTTAGAATGGCATTATAAGTGATGCTGGTTCATCGAATAATGCTTTTGAGCCTGATGAAGATATTGAAGATCCAGAAGAACTTGATGTCCCAACCAAGGAAATAGAGATTCAAGTGGATTGGAACTCTGAGCTTCCTGTCAAAGTGAATGTTCCCAAGGTGCCAATCCATAGCCTTGTGCTCGATTGTGGAGCTATATCTTTCTTGGATGTTGTTGGAGTGAGATCATTGAGAGTGGTAAGGTTCTGGTGTTTTGAATTATAAATGTGGAGCTTTGGCAATAGTAAAATGATATGGGTTGCCCAGTCTTGCAAAGGGGCGATCGATTGCATGTGCTCTGTAATTTTCCTAGGGGAATGCTTTGGCAATGGAGTGTAATGTTTTAAAGCCTAGGCTATGGAGCCAGACTGCCTGGGGCTGAATCCTGGTTTTACCACTTACTAGCAGTGTGACTATGGGCAAGTTGTTTAATCTGTCTGTACCTCAATTTCTTCATCTGTAATATGAGGATAATGATGGTACCTACTTCATAGGGTTGTTATGAAGATTAAATATATCTATAGTTTAGAAGAGTGTCTGGTATATAGTTACCCTTTAGCAAATATTAACACTTCTTATGTATTATTTTTCTGAGAATACATAGGAAATGGAATATGAAAAGAAGAAAAAGGGGGCAAAAGTTTGTGTTAAGTATTATGTTTTTATTTGTTACGTGAACAGCAGCAGAATGAGGAACATCAGGTACATGGTAGGACTGTAAAAGCCAGGCATTACTAAGAGTTTAGAGCAGGTAGCAGGTCAGGCCTCTAGGAAGTCAACGAGTTGAGGAACATGCAAAACAGAAACATTTCATGATATCAGAAACCAGTTATGCAAGCTCAAGTTCATTGATTCTTTCAACAAATAGATGTGAAATGCCTAATATGTGCCAAGCACTTGGCCAGGCACAAGAGAAAAACGATGAAGTAGCCATAGTCCCTACTCTCATGGGACTAAGCAGTCTAGAGGGGAAGGCAAACATTACTGTAATCTTTTAAAGCATAACTGTATTAAGTGCTCCAAAGCAGACTAACTAGGGTGTCAACTTGACCAGGAGTGTCAAGTCTAGGTGAAGCTTCAGGTAGGTATCGAGAGAGTCAGGCAGAAAAGTAAGCAGGTTCAAGGCACCAGCAATCAGATGTAATAATACGAAACTGACCCCAACGAAGGTAGCCAAGAAGCCCCAACTAAGGGGCTTCTTGGCTACCTCTGCAAGGGCAGGAAATGATTCCAGGGTGCAGGTACTAGGCAGGGAAGGTAGAAAAGTGGTTATACTTGAGTGATCACACTTCTCACACAAAAGAGTGTGAGAATATGCTTGACAGGTTCTGTTCCAGTTCTCTTAGCAGACCTGGTTATTAGCTTGTTTGAGAACATACTCTTGTTCTTCATTGTGCATTTCACTCTAGGCGTTGGCTCAGATCCACTGTAGATTGTGTCAGCCAAACTGTTTAATGAATTACTTTTGGGAAGAGTCTTAACATATTTAAGGCCAGAATATTTTCCACACCTGGCAACTAGTTGCTTTCAAATGCTATAATGACAATCACGAAAACTCTAAACTTTATAATTGCATAGAGGTCTTGATCTTTTCCCCAGAAATTTCAAATTCTATTTTACTATTGCCCATAGGTCTTGTGTCTTGAGTCTTGATTTTTTTTTATTAAACTTATTTTTTTCTGAGATAGTCGTAGAGTCCTATGAAGTTGTAAGAAATAATACAGACAGAGCCTCTGTACCCCTTAACCCGTTTCTCCCAATGGTAACATCTTGCAAAACTATAGTACAAAATCACATTCAGGATATTGACACTGATACAGTCAAAATACAGAGGCCTTGGTTTTTAGGTCAGCTTTTATATTCGGAATCTAGTGGCCACATATCCATACCCATGTATCTTTCACTCAAAGATGTAAACTTATACTCTTGTCAATCAGCAGAGGCTATATTAGGAAGCCTCCTGTACTCTCTTCTTTCCTTCCTTCCACAAATATTTATTGAGCACCTCTGTGCTATTGAGCGTTATGCTACTGAGCACTGGATGTTGCCACCTCTTGAGTCTTTTCATCCCTAATCACATCTTCACTGTAGGTTGAAAACCTCTATGGTTTTCCAATAATGAACTTTTCTCAAAGTCCTGATTAACCATGAAAGTGTTGAAGTTGCTCCCGAGCAAGTAACTGATTGCGACTGAATTATGGGCAGATAAAGTTACTCATTGTTACAAATCTCCTTTCTAATATTTTAGGTTGTCAGAGAATTCCAAAGAATTGATGTAAACGTGTACTTTGCATCGCTTCAAGGTAAATGCATATACATCTATCTATCTATCTATCTATAAGACTTTCCTCTAAGACTTTCCTCCTACCTTGGAATGTGGGTACATGATGTCCAAAGGCGTTTTTTTAAAAAAAACTATTTTTTATTATGGTAAAAGATGTATAACATAAAATTTGCCATTTTAGTCACATTCAAGTGTACAATGAATTCAGTGGCATTAAGTACATTCACAGTGTTGTGCAACCATCTATCTACGTATTTCCAAAATTCTTCATCACCACAAACAGAAACTCTATCCATTAAGCAATCACTCTGAGGGCCTTTTTGAACTGAGAGAGATATTACTTCCAATCTGTGCCACAGAGCTGTTAATGCATGGGAACCTATGTCCTGACAGTGGTGCAGGATCAACGGGGAAAAATGATCATGGAGAGAGCAGAGCTAGAGATGACTTAGATCCCTTAGAACTAGAGGATCCTGCAGGGTATGAGTCTGTGTCCATGTATGAGTGTATGTGTGTAGGAAAATATTAGTGCTTAGGCTGAGTTCTCCAAAAGCAGAGCCTGAGATAAAGATTCTTGCCCAAGTGATTTATTGAGAGGGTACACTCTGAGAAAATTCACGATGAAGTGAGGAGAGCAGGATAGGGCAGGGCAAGAAGCTGCAAAAAGACACAGTTTTGGAAGTCTAGCCTGATTCAGTTAGCCTGATCCCACAGAGCACACACACAGAAGGTTATGCCTCCTGAGGCAAGAGGGATGGCCTTGTTACCCCCACATCAGTCAGTCAGTGGCTGCCGGCCACCCAAGGGTAGGGCTGTAACCTCCCAGGCTTTTTCAGGTGAGGAGGCTCCCATCCGCCAAGGAAAGTTCTCCCGAGAAGGGCACAGCTGTGAACCATTAGCAGCCAGGCTCACAGCAGCTGGAGGATGGGTACAATGGCAAAAGGGCCCTGGTCAGGAGCCAAGGCCATCTGCTAAACCAGCTGTGATATAACCATTCCATGTGCTACTGGAAAAGAAACGCAGTCAGTTTAGAGCAGAGTCACATTTTGGAAATGAGAAAGAAGAGTTAAAAGGAGGAACTACCAAAACTTAGAATTGGTTATTATAAAAATATATTTTCCTAGAGACTAACTAAACATTATCTCTTTCTTTTGAAGATCATGTGACAGAAAAACTGGAGAAATGTGGTTTCTTTGATGATAACATCAGAAAGGACATATTCTTTTTGACTGTCCATGATGCTGTCCTCCACGTACAGAACCAGGCAAAATCCCGAGAGGTTCAAGATTCCATTTTAGAAACGGTAAATATTTAACCTTTCTATATATGTATCGTTCCTAAACTATCATGACTTCTGTAAATGGCAAAAATTCCACAAATCTAGGTTTGAATCCCAACCTAGTGGGATTTGAAGCCATCTGCTTAACTTCTCAGAGCCTCAGTTTTCTCATCAGTAAAATGGGAGTAAAAACATTTACCTTGCTGGGTAGATACGAAGACTAAATATGATAGTTTAGAGAAAAGCACCTAGTTCTAGTACCTGGTACTATCAATTCTACAATGTGTGGATTTACTGAGGAAAATAGGCATTAGCTGTAGTGCCGTTTTAGAACACAGGCACTCAATCTTGGATCTTCTGTGATTTGTATGTACAAATGCAATTTAAATTCTCAACAAACTGGAAACTCTTGATTATATATGTCTTTAAATAGGATCCATTAGGTCATAAGTGATTTTTGAAAAAGAAAAAAAAAAATTAAAAGCCATGAATCAGCCCAGAGTTAATTATTCCCCACAAAACAGAAAAGATAGTGATTTCCCTTGCGCCTCCTCATTCTGTCAATTCTGCTGTCAAATACCCAGGAGAGTTGAGCATTCTGGTCTGGGCCATTGGGCTGGGCCCACTGGTGGGCCTGGTACAAGAACTTCATCTCTCATGGACCCTTTCACAGTGAATCTGGGAAACTAAAACAAATACCCATAAAAATAACAACAATAATTATTCCAGTGACACAGTCTCCTGTGTTTTGGATTGCTTCCTTTTTTTTCCTAAAATTAGGATAAGTAGGTTCTTATTATAGATTGGAAGTTAATGTTTGAAGTAAAACTAATTTAGAAAACAATAGCACATTATTCTTTTCAGCTATTGTTAGTGGAGAAATTGTTTTGCTTAATGCTGCTGGAGAAAATACTTGTCCTAAATACCAAGATGTGGATTTTAAATACAAATAAGGAAAAAAAGAAAAGTAGTAAAATCACAAATCTAAAAAAAACAAAAAAGCTACTGCAAGATGCTAATCTTTGAAAATTCAAACCTTTTTCTTTCTAATCTAAAATTCTAACCCATAGGTAACAACAACAAAGCAGGATCATATAAAGAAGCTAAAAAAGACTCCACATTAAAAGTAAAATAGAACCAAGGTGTCAAGTTCTTTCTCAACATGAAAATTGTTATTTGTTTACACCCTATTCTGATCCAAGATCTCAGATCCCATGAATGTCACAAAAACCACTAACCAAGAGTGCCTCTACCAGTGTTAGACTCAATGGTCTTCGCAATCAGGGAGGCACTGTGAATGGCTGGGATGGATTTTTTCCCCCTGAACAAATGTCAGACCGAGTATAATTGAGTGCTTGTATTATACACTTACTGGTTCATTGGATTGAGGGTTGAGCACTACTGGTGGCCTGTCACGTCGGAACCATATACTTGTGTGTACCCTCAGTGTCTAGCACAAAGCCCTATATACGGTAGATGTATGGTAAATGATGATAAATCTCATGTGTGGTGCTTTCCTTTTCTTCAGGAAGGGTAACATGTATTATGGATACTGTGGATGCAGTGATATGACCCTCTCCCTATCCCTTTATTGACCATCACAAGGACTATCCCAGGACAGCCTCCACTTGTAGTCCACACCTATCCTCTAACTTTCCCATTTCGTCATGACCACGTGCACAGGGACTTAAGTTTCTAATTCATTTCCACACTAGTAAAGAGAACTGGGCTATTTATTTGTGAGATGAAAAGTGACTAAAAAGCACTTTGAAATGTCACTTTTGCCTTGATATACATTTGGAGTTGCTTTGGGAATCTCATTCTTTATGCATAAGACAAAGCCTAAACTGTTATTGGTTTCCTCTGTGTAGAAGATTAAATTACATACTACCACTAAAAAGCATAACTTTCCAGAACAACCAACTAGGTCCATAGACATTGGTTTCAATCGTCAATAAAATTAATTTCCATCCAATTCAACTTGGGACTGTTTATTGTCATTGGTCACGAGCCTTTCAGTGGGCCTTCACTGCATGCTCAATGCTGTACTAAGTGCTCTTAGCTTAGCCGTTGAAAGAAAAACACTATTGACTGCTGAATCACTTAGGCAGACAGGGTGACTCGTTAAGAGGCACACGCTTCAGAGATTGGGGAAGAGAGCTGAAAAGGAGGTTAGACGATGGAGAACTAGACCAGTTCACACTTGACTGTGAATAAATGGTATAGGGGAAATTCTAAGTGGGAAATGTAAAAGGACAAGAAAGCTGAAAAGGATTGTGAAGTATGTAGATTATAGATGAGAAGCACCAGCAAAGCTTCAAATCATTTTCAGTGGAGTATCAGGTGGGTCGATGCTATTATATTTCTAATAAATATTCTCTGTGTGCTCTTTGTCAAGATCTCTCTCATCCAAGACAGTAAAGATCCTCTTGAATTAATGGAAGCAGTGCTGATGGAAGAAGAACTTGATGTCCAGAATGAGGTATGATCATTATTTTCCTTCAAAGAAAATAATTTGGATTAAATCTTGAATAAATAAAATAATACATATAGTGACTATGTCTGATAAAAACTATTCACAGAAAATAATTTCTAAAAAATACCAAAAGGATGGCTTCATAGAAACGGGAAAACGTAAAACGAGAATTCTCCCTTGAAGAATTACGTACTTGGGGACCTTTTGCCACAGGCATATAGGCATGATCAGCGGCTGGAAGCAGCCAACACATTGGTCCTGATTTTATACCTAAGCCTCCACGTGCTTTCTCTTCCAGAGACATAAGGCCAGTGGATGGGTGAAAGGTGCACAGAGGGAATTTCTAACCCAGGAGTTTCATAAGCTTCAGGAATAGTGTGTGAGGAACAGGAACCTCATGACTTTTCTTCATCTGACTGATAATGGCTTAAAAAAGACAGTCCCTCCATTTGAGATGATTCTATGAATTTCTGACACTCTTGGGGCATCAGAGCATTCCTAGGACACTTGACTCAAACTTGTAGTATCTGAGTGGACTTTGTGGTTCCGCCTCTGAGTAAAATGGGACAGATAAAAGAAGATCACAGAAGTTTAAAGTTGAAAGACGTCTTAGAAATCAAGTAGTCCCATGTCCCAGCCCACACGAAATCTCTCCTACGCCATCCCTATGGATGTTTACTCAGCTTTTTTGTAAACATTTCCAGACATTGGCAACTAGTAGCTTTTCAAGGGAGTTTGTTGCACGGTTGAAAGTCTCCAAATGTTGCGCTTACAAAACTAGATTCAGCCTTTCTCTATTAATACCCAGTGGATGGAGATCTGTCTTCTCCAGCAACACAGACCCTCCCACTGAACAGCCCTTAAATATTTGAGAGTAGCTCTCATGTCTCCACCAGAGTCTACTCCAGGCTAGACTCCTTCGGTTCCCTTTACTGTTGCTCATAGATACAAAATTTGTCAATGCTTCTCTGACCAAGAACAGGTCACAAAACTCCAGATGGGGTCAGGTCAGCATGGAAATTATGCAACCATGACCTACCTTGATCTTATCGAGATATTTCTATTACTGCAATTTAAAAATGTGTTTATTTTCATTATAGCTACATCAAAATCTTGGCTTCTATTGAGCAGGAGTCAACTAAAGACTTGGGCATTTTTGCACAAACTATGGTTCATCTGGGCTCCCCATTTATACTTACGTAATTTTTTTTTTTTAAAGTCCTGCCATGCGTTTTTTTTGTTTGTTTGATTTTTATTTATTTGTTTTTTCCCCCAAAGCCCCAGTAGATAGCTGTACGTCATAGCTGCACATCCTTCTAGTTGCTGTATGTGGGACGCGGCCTCAGCATAGCCAGAGAAGCGGTGTGTCAGTGTGTGCCCGGGATCCGAACCTGGGCCGCCAGCAGCAGAGCGTGCGCACTTAACCGCTAAGCCACGGGGCCGGCCCTGTAATTGGTTTTTGACCCTAATGCAGGACTTCACATATTTCTGCTAGGTTACGTCTTGTTGGTTCCAGTTTGTTGACATAGTTTTGAATTCTGAATCTGTCATCCAGCATATTAACTATCCACCCCCACTGGTGTCATATGCAAATCTGATAAGCATGCCTTCTCTGCCTTATTCCAGGTCCTGATAAAAATGTTGAAAAGAGGAGCTGGCCCTGTGGTATAGTGGTTAAAATTCTGCACACTCCTCTTTTGTGGGCCACGGTTCGTGGTTTTGGATCCCAGGCGCAGACCTACACCACTTATCAGCCATGCTGTGGCGGTGACCCACATACAAAATAGAGGAAGACTGGCACAGATGTTAGCTCAGGGCTTATCTTCCTCAAGCAAAGAAAGTGGAAGATTAGCAGAGGATGTTAGCTCACTGCAAATCTTCCTTAGCAAAAAAAAAAAAAAAAAAAGTGTTGAAAAGAATAACATTCAAACCCCTATGGTAAAATAAGGCAGTGAAGATGACAAGCAGAGAAGATTTTTGTGGAGAAAATACATGCTAGAGTGAAAATCAGAGGTACTGCATCTTAGCTCACCAGCTCAGTGAGCCCAGGAACGTTGTTATTGAGGTGTGAAGTCTTTCCAGCTTTCGTAGTTTATGACTATGGTTTTAGGGCTGAATTAGTTGAGTAAAAACTTACATTTCAAAATTAGAATTTAAGAAGTTGCCACATTATAGAAGTATTTTCGGCTGCCACTTAACAGGACCCTTCAGGTAGGGTTTCTGTAGATAGGGAAAGCAGTATGGCAGAGTGGTTTTAAGGGTATAGGCTTTAGAACCAGACAGACTTGAGTGCTAGCCCTGATTCTCCTACTTACTGGCTGCGTAGCCCAGGGCTAGTTACTTACCCTGTCTTCATTTTAGTTTCTTCATGTAAAATAGAACTAATGATATTTCACAAAATTGTGAAAATTAAAGGATGCATGTAAAGTACTAAGAATAGAGTCTTATACATAGTAAGTGCTCAATAAATAGTAATTATTGCTTTTAAATAAATCCAACTGAAGTATAATGAGGTACAAAATTAAGCTTTCCCCCTAATTTTATTGTGATGATATACACCTAAGATGAGTAAACGTAAGCACCCAACACTATCAAAACATATTTGTAAGAAAGCTAATGTAGACTTAAGGAGAATTCAGTTGTACCAACACTTTGTTTCCCCTTTGCTCCCACAGGCTATGCGCAGACTTGCTTCCTGAAAGTGGGCTCAGGAGATCACTACAAGCAAGGACTGAAAAGCAAAATTTACCCACCAATGGAATTCTATGCAAATATTTTCTGCATTGACAATTTCTTTGGACTTGAAACACTCATTCTTTTTCTATTAGATTTTTAAAAATCTTTAATTTTTTAAAATCTCTTAGCCATGGAAAGAGAAGCACTAAGACTGTTTTTAGGCTTTATTTTAAAATAAATAGCTGACCTCTAAGATGCGCAAAATGATGAGGAGAATTATCCAGCAATGTCCAGGATCTGCTGATGTTATGCTGCTGTTCCTCTACGACAGATTTGCTAACAATTCTCACGTGGGCACTGGTCCCTCTGTTCAGTCGGGGTAAGTGTCATCCAACAGCCTCTGTGAGCAGGTGAGTCAGGAATGCTTATCATAAAGAGAAATCCATTTCTGACTGGCCTTGATACCCAGGAGCCGCACTGATCACAGTGTAAGGCCACGCTGAGTTAATGCTGAAATATAATTGTTAATGCATT
This sequence comes from Diceros bicornis minor, assembly GCF_020826845.1. Taxonomy (NCBI): domain Eukaryota; kingdom Metazoa; phylum Chordata; class Mammalia; order Perissodactyla; family Rhinocerotidae; genus Diceros; species Diceros bicornis. The sequence continues at coordinate 10,780,994 of NC_080742.1, read as the reverse complement.
TATCAATAAAGCCTTCAAAAATCACTTTTGGTAAATACATCAAAAAAGCTTTTAAAATGCAAATTTAGTTAGTACTTAATAATAAATGGTATTATATGTAACCAGAATGCAGAATTAAAAAAATGGTTCACTTAAAAGCTTCAGAACTGGGTAGATATGTTTTAGAAACATTGATTCAGAGAAGTGAAGCAATAAGAAGATTATCGTGGCTTATAGAAATCATTTTTCAATGACATAATCATGGATCACAATTAAGATCAAATAAAATATATGACAGACTATCTCTAGCTTAAAAAGGCAGTTTTAATTTATCTTTGTTTATAGCAATGATCACTGTGTAGAGATATATTTAAGTACGGTCTATTTAAAATCTAACACAAATATTGTGTTATTTTGAACAAAAATTAATTTGATATGTTTATAAGATCATGGTGATTAAAAGGAGTTTATATTTTCCTCTAAAATTTTAGCAGTACGTAAAGTAAGTGATCCTTAACTGAATTCTGACCACCTTTCAAAAAAAATGGAAAAAGTGAACAGCCTGTTTATAAATCTGTGTTTAAAATGAGTTTTTAAAGACAAAAACCTTCTAAATGAACTCAATATCAAAAGAAAAAGATTAGTTTGGAATATACACATTGAAAATATATAGGTTTTAAAAAAATCCATATTTTAACCTAGAAAATATTATTTTATATCTTTTATTTTTACTTAATCTTTTCTGAGTGCCAACGATATTCTAGGTGTTATATATAATATATAGGCTTTGGTCCTGTGGACTATTCCCATATATTTCATGCTTGAGTGAATGAAATTATACTTCATTTCTAGAGAAAAATAATTGCTCAGGTCCCCAGTTGAGCCAATGTCTTGCTTGGTTGAGAATTATATTGTCCCTTTGGCATGGATGTGTGAAATTCCCAAATGTGTTTGGCTACCCAGGCAGCATGTCTTATCTGTTTTTCTTCTTAGATACAATCAGAAACAAGGTATTTCTGAAGAAATATTCTATTTCTGAAGGAATATCATCAGTGATCATATCAAATTGGTTAACTTAAAGCATCATCATCATCTCCCCTTCCCCCTATTCTGCATAGTCAAATTTGAGCAAGTTGTAATGGATTGTGATGTTACAACATTCCTTCATGCTCTTGGGTTGTACTGTCTTTACTGGACTTAGATTTCTCCCCATGTTGAGTACAGCTAACCGTATTATAATGTCATCCCATTTTTACAGTAATACCTGCCTCTAATGACAACAAATCATATCTCTAAAGAGTGAATATAATAGTCTTGCAGAAAATGGATGAATACCTCTGTTCAATAGAGGAAATATGCACACACTGCTCATTTTCTTTTATTAGTTGAAGGAAACACGAAAGTTGCATTTTACAATAAGGCTCGAGTTTGTAACATCTTGGTTCCATTTGTAACTATTTAAGGGCTCAGTCTATTTGAGTCGTTTCCCAAACACACTCTAGGAATAACTGTCTCTTACGTGCATGTTGTGAATAGTTAAGCACACTTTTAATTCTGTAGTGTCAAAGGAAATTTTACTTGAAATTAAAGTTGTCTTTTGTTATGTTTTTAACCTATAAGATTCCAGTGTTGTATATGAATTTCAATAACAAGTGAAAAAATCAAATCGTGTACATTTGGAAATATTTGCACATATTTTTTATTAAACATAAAGTTGCCCTTTAAACTACTCTCATGTGTCCTTTCTGAACACACTATTAAATATAATAAAAAATGCTACATTTTAGGTTTGCCATTACTCTTATCAGTCATCATTTTGACATATCCTTTCCGGCTCCATTCCATTTATTTGTGTGCAAAGAACTGATAATGCAATAAACTATGTTACTCACAAACTCACAATGTTACTCACTCAGTTAAACCTTGTAATTCTTACCCAAATATTTCCAGCTCATTTTGTACAATGATTTTCATTATTTTAAGCAGACTTTTCATGCTGGTACAACATACATATCAAAAGAATACAAAGCATAGTGTACTGCTTGCAGAATTTTCACAAAACAAGCACATCAGTGTAGCCAGCACCCAGATGAATAAGCGAAACATATCCAGTACCCCAGAAACCCTCTCATGCTCCCTCCCAGTAATTGCCCCAAGGGGTAATTACTGTCTTGACTTTTAACACTTGTTTTTTGAACTTCAGAAAAGATTATTTCTTTTTTTTTTCCCCTTCTCTTTAGTGTCTGTCTTGTTTCATTCAACATTACAATTGTGAGATTCATCCATGCTATTACATATAGCAATCATTTATTAATTTTTCACTGCTGTATAGTATTCCATTGTCTGAATTTACCATCACCTATTTATCCATCCTACTCTTTGTGGACACTTGTTGTTTCCAGTTTTTGGCTTTCATAAATAGTCGTGCTATGAATTCTTGTTCATTTTTTTGGTGAATATGTGCACACAATTCTGTGAAGTATATACCTGGGAGTGGAATTGCTGGGTCATATATGTATGGTCTGCTTCTGTAGGTACCTAGTATCTACAGCAGACTGTTTTCCAAAGCCATTGCACCAATTTATACTACTATCAGATGTGTTAGAGTTCCACTTGCTACACATTTTTGCCAACACATAGTTTGTGTGTCTTTTTCATTTGAGCCGTTCTTGTGGGTGTGTATAGCACACGTGGTTTTTTTTGGGGGGGGTGGGGAAGATCAGCCCTGAGCTAAAATCCATGCCAATCCTCCTCTTTTTTTGCTGAGGAAGACTGGCCCTGGGCTAACATCTGTGCCCATCTTCCTCCACTTTATATGGGATGCTACCACACCATGGCCTGACAAGCGGTGCCTCGGTGCGCACCCTGGATCCAAACCTGGGCCGCCAGCAGCAGAGCGCGTGCACTTAACTGCTATGCCACGGGCCGGCCCCCACACCGTGGTTTTAATTTGCATTTCGCTGATGACTCAAGTTGAGCACCTTCTCAGATATTTATTGTCATTTAAATATCCTCTTTTGTGAATCATCTGCCCAAGTCATTTGCCTATTTTTCTTTTCAGTCACCTGTCTTTTTCTAAGGGTCTTTAAGAGTTTATATAGTAAGGATACAAATCTTTTGTTGGAAATATGCATTGTAAATATCTTATTCTATTCTGTGGATTGCCTTTTCACTCTCTTAATTGTGTCTTTTGGTGAACAGAAGTTCTTAATTTTAATGTAGTCCAATTTACCATTTTTTTCCTCAGCTTTTTTTTTTTTTTTGGTATTTAGTTTAAGAAATCTCTGCCTCCCTAAGATAAAGAAGATATTTTCCTATGTTTTCTTCTAAAAACTTTGTTTTACCTCTCACATTTAGATATACAATATATCTGGAGTAAATTTTTGTGTAATGTGTGAGGCAAGGAGTGAAGAAGCATTTTCTTTTGTTCTCAAATGGATATTCCCATTGACCCGCACCTTGCAATATAAACACCATCCTTCCCTCTTCTTCAGTGCAATGTCACCTTTATCATAAATCAGCTGACTGTTTACGTTTGTGTCTGTTTCTGGACTCACTTCTCTGTTCCATTGGGTCTATTCTTCTGTCCTTGTACCAATACTTTACTGTCTTAATTTACTATAGGTTTTTAGTAGCTCTAGATATCTGGATGTGTAATTCTTCCAGTTTATTCTTTTCCTACTATATTTATGATTAGCCCTCTTGCACTTCCATATGCATTTCAGAATAGCCTATCAATTTCTAACCATTATTATTCTTAATATATTTTCTAGAATTAGCAAAAATTTTCATCAGAGGCCACTGACCCTCAAAAAATTAGACAATACTTTACATTAAATGAAATAATATATGTTGAAAATTAATCATGGTTATGTTTTATTAAATGATACCAAATGCAAAAGAAACTTGAGTTTTGTGTTTGTTTTATGTTAGAAATATAAATTTCAACTTATCTGCTGCATAAACTTACATGGTGGGCCTCCTGGGTTGAGGTCAAGTTGTGTCTATTTGGCATTGAGATGTGTCCAGGCACTGGCACTGATGGGCCAGGCTAAACAGAAGTCTGTTTAATGACTGAGGAGCCTCCTGGGAGAGAGAGAGTTCATTCTAAAGCAAGAAGGAGCAGGCTTAAAGAGCTGACCCAGTAACAAGGCTTAGTTGTTGGTGGACAGGGGCGATTGGGGGTGATACAGTGCGTGTCCCTCTGGCAGATGTTCCAGAGCCAGATTCATGAACTCATGTTTGGGTCCTAGGAAGAAAAGAAGCTGAAAAAATATAATCCAAAAGAGCAGCTTTACTGAGATCTCTATAAAAGGGTGGGGCACATGCAACGCTCTTGGTGACCACTAAAACAATATAACTCCAAAGGTAGAGGAAGGCCCTCTGCCCTGGTCTCAGGCCCATCTATAGCTCTGGAGACACCTCGGGTCTTAATGATGGTGCCCTACAAGAGTGCATGGAGGAGAACAGTCCTTGGTAGAATGGACTTGTTCATGAAATCATGTGAGGCACTCTTTGGAACTTCTAGAAATATTTGAGGGATCCTCTATCTGGGGCTTAGAGCTATGTGAACAGATGAGATGAGAGTCAATAAATTAGGGCTTTTCTCCATTTGCATCAGGCTGGGTTGCTGAAGAAAGTTTGGTTTCATTTAGAAAAGAAAACATTTATCATGCAAACAATAGAACAATGGAAAAAAGCCACATGAACTTTAAGCATATGAACTTCAGTTCCATAAAAAAGCCATATAATGACAAACAGCTAGAAAGAATGGGAGAGCGAAAAAAATAAAAATAATGAGGAGGGAAGGAAAGGAGGGTCAAAGGGGGGAAGGAGAAAGAGAAAAAGGTGAAAAACCACTGATGAAGAAAATGGCATTAAGGAAGGGAGAGAAGTGAGAAGAGAAATTAACTGAAGAAAGAGAAAAAAGGTAGGCTAAAATGAATGTGCAGAGAAGAAGAGAGAAATCAGGAAGAAGTAGAAAGGAATGACGAAGGAGAGAATTTGGTAGTGGGAAAAGAGAATTCAAATAGAGGATTGATTTCATATCATATCATTTAAGAACTCAGAGAATTTAGCAGCACTCTCCTTCCACACGCCACACTCTCTCCTGAATTCTTGGTCCCCCTACCTGGCTCTATTTTCTCCCCCTTCATAGTTATCACCTTCTAGTATGCTCTATAATTCACATATTACTGTTTATCTTCTCTCCCTGCTCCTCCCCTATGCTGGAACATAAGCTCTACCAGGGCACAGTTCTTTTTTTTTTTTATTCTACTCCTAGACATAGCCCAAGCACTCGAAGAGTGAAGTGTGCCAGGCACACTGTAGGTGCTTAATAAACATTGTTGGACGACTGAATTCCGCTACAGCGATGCTGAATAAGGCCAACGTGGCTTGAGAATGGCAGTCATCTGAGTATACAAGACATTCAGAGTGTCCTGGGCACTCAGGCCTATTCCTATCGTCTACCACAACCCACCTGTCTGCGTATTCTCCCTACGGTCTCCAGAAAAGGGGCTGGGCATTCACTTGGATGCTCATAGAGCTTCAGGGAGGTGAAAGCCCTCCTAGACTCTATATCCATTTTGAATCTGCTGACTGAGGTAGCCCACTCCATCCTTTTCTTCAAGAACGTCTTTGGGCCTGGACACACAGGAACTGTTTTTGCATAGGATCTTCTAGCTCCAAGGTCATCCCCGATGCACTGTTTTAGGTCAAGTACTCCAGTATTCTGAACCTCCACCCCCACTTAAAAAAACTTCTTATTTTGAAGTAATTATAGATTCACAGGAATTTTCAAAGAAATGTATGGTGAGGTTGCCATGCACCCTTCACCTGCCTCCCCCAATGTTAACATCTGGCATAACTACAGTACAATATAAAACCCAGGAAACTGGCATTGGTACAAACTATAGAGCTAATTCACATTTCCCCAGTTATACATACACTCCTTTGTGTGTGTGTGTGTGTGTGTGTGTGTAGCTCTAGGCAATTTCATCCCAAGTATAGCTTCATGTAAACCCCACCACAATCAAGATGCTTAACTGCACCATCAGCACAGTTAAGAGCCCTTTTAAAAAGCAGTTTTTTTCCCTTTCTTTTTCTTTCTTTTCTTTTTATTGTATCTATACAAGAAAACGGATGTTAGCTGAACCTATTCTGGTAATCATTTCACAATATATGTAAATTAAACCATCATGCTGTATGCCTTAAACATATACAGTGATGTATGTCAATTATTTCTCAATAAACCTGGAAAAAATATACTAAGTAAATAGCACTCCAAGTGCAGATACAGCTCTCCATATCACACCATGCCCAGACTTACAGCTGAACGAGGACACTCTGAGTCCCTGTTCAGAGCAGCATCTCTGATCCTCTGATATTACACTTCCTACAGCCAGGATAAGCTGACCACCTAATGCTCTATTTTAGAATTTGTTTGCACATTTTTCGATTTTTACTCATTACTATCCCAGTCATGGAGGAGCTCTAGGCCAGGAGGAGCCTCTAAAGGTCACCCTTGAAATGTAAAAGCATAGTACAAGTCCTTGACGAACCAGTGCTGCAAGCTGGTGGGGATTCTTCAGGACGGAGACCAGGAACGGCTCTTGTCTTGGTCAGTTCAGGCTGCTATAACAAATTACCATAGACTGGGTGGCTTAAACAATAAACATCGATTTCTCCCAGTTCTGGAGGCTGGAAGACTGAGATCAGGGTGCCAGTGTGGTCGCGTTCTTGGTGAGGGCCCTATTCCTGGCTTACAGAGGGTTGTCTTCTTGCTGGGTCCTCACATACCTAGCTCTCTGGCCTCTTCTTGTAAGGGCACTAATTTCATTGTGAGGGCTCCACTCTCCTGACCTAATTACCTCCAAAAGGCCTCATCTCCAAATATCATCACTTTGGGATTATGGTCTCAACATATGCATTTGGAGGGGACACATTCAGTTCATTGCAGCTCTCTTCAAGGCACCTGTGTACTAGGTGGCATTGCCACAAACTTGAGGATGGATTCTGACCTCTGTGTTGATCGAAGTAGTCAACCCTACCCCTTTCAGGTGAATTCACTCCCTAGCTCCTCAACTGGTGGTGAATCTAGCACATCAGGATCCTTTAACCTATTCCCCCAAGCCTATGCCATATATAAAAAGGAGGCCTGGGCATCCTCGATAGGCACAGAAGTGTTCAGGTGAATAGGAGAGGTCTGGCCCATTAGAACACACTTGTGTGCCCAGGACTATTCCCCAGTAAGCTTCTAACTCAGGGAGTGAGAGAAGGAAGTGGTGAGAAATGAGGCTGGGAGGTGGACTGGGGCCAGAGTATGAGGGGCCTTGTGTACCACATTAAGGAACTTGGATTTGATCCTCTACTCTGGTTAAGGGATAAAGGCAAAATGGCTGGATTACATTACCTAGCTAATCCAATCAGCTGACCTGAATACCTAGAAATAATTTCAGACAGTGAAATTAAAGTAGAGATGAATGAAGCTTTTGTTGTTTAGTTTCCAAGGAGAGAGTAACAGATGAAAGCAGACATACTAGCTTTTGTTATATAGAAACAAAAAGCTTGTTCCATGGATGTGATTTTTATTTCCCTAGTTTATCCTTTTAAGACAATTTTAGTATTCTTTTATCTATAATGATATAAGGCATTACTCTGATGATTAGGGAAATACGTGCTATATTAAAACATTTAAGGCAGAAGTAGATACTGACTTGAGATTGTGGAGTTAATATTTCCTTATAAACATGTTGCTGTTTCTAGGTGGGAGTCACTATCTTTTTTGGTTTTACTTGCTTGTCAAAGGAAAAAAAAGAACGTTTGGTCCCTAAAACAAAGGAAGAAGTGATGCTTAGTATTTCTGTTTAAACCAGTTATTAAATGTCTGACAAAATACAAGCTTTCACAAACGAGCACTCTGTGCTTGCTGCGACTTCCTCCCAAAGAATTCCAGACCCTAAACCTTTGGGAATGATGTCGTTCTTCTCTTTCCTCAGCTCATCTGGTCAGGTTGGCCTGACCAGAGACACAGTGTGAGGAAGCTCTGGATAAAAATCTATACAAGAGGAGAAAGAATATGGAAGCCAAATTTGCCTGCTTCTAAAGTTGAGGCTAGTTCCCCTTTTTAGTTTCATCTGCCTTTTTTTCCCCCAGGGCACTAGTTTTTCCATTAGTTCCTTATTCATTCATTCATTCATCAAGTGTTTACTGTGCACCTATTTTGTGATGGGCACAGAACTAGAGGCTGGGTACACAGTGAGTGGTAAACAAAATAGACACAGTCTCCATTCTCACGGAACTTACAGTCTAATGTGAGAGACGGTCAGTAAACAAGTAAACATCCCAATCAATACATGATGACTACTTGTGGTAGAGGCTTGAAGGCAACAAACTGAGGGCCTTCTGTCACACAGAATAACAGGGGTGGGAAGGCTGTAGGCTCTCTAAAGAGGGAATATTTAAGGAAGGATTTAGCATGCATAGATCTGGGGGGACATTGTCCAAGCAGAGGGAACAGCATAGGGGAAAGCCCTAAGGAAGGAAAGATCTCCACTGAGAAGCGGGGTGTCTGGAACTGAAACATGATCAGCAGAAGTGAGGAGGTTGCCAATGCAGGGTCCTAAACATTCAAGAGTTTGTAACTGGAAGGCACTGATGGGCTTTAAACTGGGAAAAATACAGCCAGTTTTGTGTTTTTGAAAGGTGACTCTGAGAGATACATAGACTTATTTGTTTCTATGTGCAGAGAGCATCTCTCAAGGGAGACACAGGGACCTGGATATTGAGGTTGCCTCCAGAAAGAGGAACTGGGTGGCTGGGGAACAGGGCCGGGGGCAGAAGTTTTACTGGAGATCTTGTATTAACTTCTGATTCTGAGGTATATATATTCTAAGACTGGAAGCAGGAACAGGAAGAAGGCTATTGCAGACGTCCAAGACAAATTTGAGACATACTTAGGAAAACCTAGTGATCAGACTGTGGGAGTGAGGAAGAGGGAGAAATTAAGATGATCCCTGTTCTTGGATTCAGGATTGAGCAACTAAGTGGACGGTGATGATAAGTGAAATTGGGTAGAGTTGAAGAGGGTCAGTTTGGGGGTATTGGCAGCTCCAGAGTCTCTATTTAGGAGAGGCTTAGGGGTGGCCAGAACTGGGGGCTGGAAGAGATTTGTCTTGAATATGCATTTGCACAGCACTCATCCGTCAGGATAGGTTTGATTATACTGCAGTAATCTAAAATACACACACGTGTTCACACCTCAGAGCTAACCATGTTCACACAGCTCAGAACTAAAAAAAGCAAAAAACCTTTGACTTACATGACGAAGGTTTTTTCTTTTTTGTGTTTCTTCTTGCTCAAAGTTTGCTACAGGTCCAAATGACTCTCTGGGCAATTTTCCTCCACGGGATGACTCAGCATTCCAGGCTGCTTTGATCTTAGGCATCTACAGCTCAACAAATGATAACCTTGGAACAAAGAAAGGGAAAAAAAGACAGCAAGGAGAACTGTGCACCTGCTCTTAAATATTTCTGCTCAGAAGCAATACGTGTAATTTTCACTCACATTTCAATGGCCAAACTAAGTGCCACAGCCAAGTCTAAATTCAAGGGGGTGGATAGATACCATCCTCTCAAACATCTAGGAAAGGAAGGAGAGCTAAAAATACTGGTGAGCTTTAGTAACATCTGCTATGATACTTTAGGTAAAAATGAAAAAACTTCAAAAGTCTGTATCAAAGAACTGGGTGGAGGTTATGAAGAGAGGTAGAACTGATGCCGGCCCTGGTATCAGTTCCCCTACGGTAAACCCAGCATATGTGGGGTTAAAACCAAAAGCACTCATCCCCTTTCCCAGCTTCTCTAAGTTACATTCATATGTAAATATTGGTTTTTTAAACCTTTTATCCCTGAACTTCACAAGGCAAATAGAAGTTACAAATTATTAGAGCCTAGGTGGCCTCATGCTAACCTTTTGGTTAGTTACAGGTCCTTTGAAGTTTGTTTGTTTTTTTCATGAGGAAGATTGGCCCTGAGCTAATATCTGTTGCAAATCTTCTTCTTCTTCTTCTTTTTTTTTTTGGTGAGGAAGATTAGCCCTGAGGTAACCTCTGTTGCCAATCCTCCTCTTTTTGCTGAGGAAGATTGGCCCTGGGCTAACATCCGTGCCCATCTTCCTCTACTTTATATGTGGGACACCTGCCACAGCATGGCATGATAAGTGGTGCGTAGGTCTATGCCCGGGATCTGAACCTGCAAACCCCGGCTGCCAAAGTGGAGTGCACGAATTTAACCACTACACCACTGGACCGGCCCCTGAAGTTTTATTACAGGGAAACTGAGATCCAGAGATATCAAGAAGCTGAAGCTTCCCAGACCCCAACTCCTTGGCTTCCTGGCACCAGAATCCACCCTCCACCATGGAGGCAGACAACCAGCGACATCCACCTGCGGATTCCCTTATCTCACCATCCTCCTCCCTGCAAGCAGCCTCACAAGGCCAAACGCAGGCTGGTGGGAAAGTGCCAACCAGCAAGGCCACAGGCTCTACCTTCCTACAAGCAGCCGCATTCCTCACAACCTTTAAAACCCCTTGCCTCCCATCTTTCGGGGAGATGGGACGAATCTGAGGGCTCACTCTTGTCTCCCAGCTGACGTCACCCCAAATAAAAACCCTTTCCTTGCCATAAGCCTGGCGTTCCAGTTTTTATTTGGCCCCTCTTGTGTGGCGGGTAAAGAACCTGTGTTTGTGTCCAGTAACAGAACTTCGGCCATCGATGAGCAACACCCTCTTCCAGTTTAGTCTTGTGTTTTGCACGCACCTGCGTGTGTGTGTGGGACTCAAGAATCCCGATCTTGGACACATTAAATTCAAGATGCCTCTATCCAAATGGAGGTGTCAAATAAGCAGCTAAGCCGGAACACCAGGGGACAGGTGTGGGCTGGAGACACAATTTGGGAGATTAAAAAATATATATCTACCGTTGGATAGCAGAGTGTAAAGTCCAAGAGAGTGTCTAGGCTGGTGTGGCTAGGGATAAGATTGTCTAGGGAAGATGGAGAGGGGATAATTAGAAGACAGTCGTGGACAGAATGCTGCTGACAACCAAAATTAAAGAGGGGTCTGAAAAAAGATGGAGAAGGAACAATCAGAGAGGAAGGGGGAGAATCAAGAGTGACATTGTTAAAACCAAGGGAAAAGAGCTTTAAAAGGTGTGTGTGTTTCTGCTCTTATCAAAGGAAATCCCTCCCACCCCTGCTGCATCTCAGTTCCTCTCTCTCTACTGAATCATATCTATCAGCATTTAAACATGCTCTAGTGGCCATCTCATAAAACAAAGCCCACCTCTTCCATCCTCCTCTCTAACCACTATCGGATCACCAGGCTCTAGGCACACGGGGCTCCCTTCAGCTCCTCCAGCATTCCAAGTTCCTCAGTGCCTTTGCACTTACTCTTCCCTATGCCTGGCAGGCTTTTCCCCAAGCTCTTCTAAAGATGAACTCTTTTTCATCTTTTCAGCCTCAGCTTAAATGTCATCTTCCCAGAGAGGCCTTCCTTGGCCATACAATGTGAAGCAGCTCTCCATCCCTATCCCACTGCCATAGGAGCTTGTGTGAGTCCATTCAGGCTGCTATAACAAAAATACCATACACTCGGTGGCTTACAAACAACAAACACTTATTTCTCACAGTTCTGGAGGCTGGGAGGTTAAACATTATGGCTCTGGCAGATTTGGTGTCTGGTGAGAGCCCAATTCCTGGCTCACAGAAGGTGCCTTTTCATTGTGTCTTCACATGGTGGAAGGGACAAGGGAGCTCTGTGGGGCCTTTTTTATAAGGGCGCTGATCCTATTCACAAGGGCTCCGCCCTCAGACCTAATTACCCCCCAAAGGGTTAGGATTTCAACATATGAATTTTGGGGGACACAAACATTCAGACCACAGCAGTGCTTTATATCACGTTGCCCTGCTCTGTTTCCTTCTCAGCATTTACAATTCTCTGAAATTACTGTTTAATTGTTTGCATGTATACTGTGAGTTCCCGTCCCCTAGAAAGCAAGCTACAAGAGGATATAAAGAGAGCCTAGTTGGGGGAGGGGGTGGGGGTTGAGGAGTATAAGGAGAGGTCATTTTCTCCCAAAGTACCACATTTTCAGCAATTTTAAGATAGTATGTTGATAGAAGAGTTGTTAATAATATGGTGCAACTAACACTTGAGCAAGCAGTCTGAAATTCAGATTTCGACACAAGCCGAGAAGTTAGTCACACGCTGGCACCTTTGTAAGTGCTTGCTGTCCCACCAACCAAAGTTGTGGGGCTAGCCACCCTCCTTGCCCCGGCCCCAGGCCAGATAACTCCGATGTTATAACCTGGCTACACCCTTGAGGCAGGACCTCACCTATACATCACAGTGCCTAGAACAGCGTCAGGCACATAGCAGGTGCTCGGTAATTACTGAATAAATGCTAACAGCTGCAAATGCTGCAGATGACAGATTGGAGCTGAAGACCACCCACTGATTTTGACATGAAGTTCACTGGTAACCTCGGAGGGCATTTGTATTTGGGTATTGGCAAAATGGCCAGATTGCAGGGAGGGCATAGAAAGGGAAGAGAGGAAATGGAGCCAGGGAGACTGCTCTTCCTAGAAGCTTGGTTGCAAAGGGAAGAAAAAACAGGACAGTAATTACAAGATGCAAAATGGAGAGAGTTTTGTTTTGTTTTAAAAGGTAGAAATGTTATATTTAAAAATATATCAATATTCAAACATACATACACACACCACCCAAAAGGTAGAGACTTCGTTTTATTTTTTTTATCTATTTATTCTTTTTGCTGAGGAAGAGTTGCCATGAGCTAACACCTGTGGCCAATCTTCATCTATTTTTTTTGAGTCGCCACCACAGCATGGCCACAGACAGACGAGTGCTGTAGGTCTGTGTCTGGGAACTGAACCCGGGCCACCGAAGCGGAACATGCTGAACTTAACCACTAGGCCACCAGGGCTGGCCCAAGACTTTGTTTTTTTATATGTCTAGAGAATAGAGCCAGTAATGAAAGAACTGAAGAGGTATGAAAGGGAATTGATAATTGATGGTGTGTGGACAAGAAGAGATTTAGCGGATATAGGACAAAGAATTCCCTTTCCTCTGGGAAAGAAAGGGTGTGAGGACGGGTTGGAGGTGCGGGTCTGGAAGCTGAAGGAGTGGGCCTGAGACCAGCCTCTATTTTCTTTCTAAACAGAAAGCTCAGAAACTTGACTTCCCAAACTGCTCTTCTCAGTTTCTCCTCTTAACCAATTTAATTCTGTTGCTCATTTGTTTACATCTTCTCTTCACTTTTGCCCTGTTACGCTTTGTCTGTCAACCCCTCCCCATTCTGGATCCACCTGCAGCCCCTAGATCTTCAGCTGGTTTAGTGCCATACCATGGCCCATCTTCTGGGATCGCCCTGCTCTTTGATACTCAAACGACAAAACCTTCTATCCTATGAAATTGTAGGGTTTCCAGGCTTTTATCTGATTTCTCTAAGTATCAAAGAGCATTGCCACCAAGTGCTTTCACATTTCACAAACTTGATCACCTGACTTCTGGAACTCGGTTCCAATTGGTGTAATAATTCAGCCCAAAGATGGACACAAACCTCCCCCTTAATTCCCTAAAATATAACTAAGATATTTTAAACAAGATTTTATTTGAAGGCTTAGGAATAATAGACAGAAATGACAAGAAAAAAAAGTAAAAAAATGTTGTAACTCAAATGTCAGCCCATTCTATTCCTGCTCAGCCTTGAGATCATTTTCTCAGCTGTCAGAAAAGTATATCTAATTGCAAAAGCACTGTTGATGCTTATCAATAGATAAACTTGCTAAAAACCCTATTTTAACTCTTCTGCACTTCCAAGTTTCTGTCCCTATGTCAGCTGTCTGTCCCTTGTCCTTCCCCGAAAAAGTTCCCTCCCACAGCATACAAAAATCTCTGGCCTCCAGCAGGGTCCTTCTCCAAATCACCCTGCTCAGCAAAACAAAAGCTGGAGGACCAGAGTTTTGCAAAACAAAAGCCCAGTTGTTAGCCAAATCTGACCTAGCATCACACCACCACACCAGACACAGAATAGGTTTCTCAAAGTTTCTCTGCCTATCCCCTGCATCAGAACCTCGCGTGGTCTGGGAGTCAAACCAGAACATGTTTGACTTGTAATTGTTTTAGACATGCTTTAGCTAATAATTATGGATCAAATGCTTGGTTTGGGGGCCACAATATATTTATATCTATATAGGTACATTGCTTTATTACCACTGCAGTTTTATTTCTCTCTTCATATGACTTCCAAACTTTAGATGAAATACAGTGTGTGTGTGTGTACATTTGGGAGATTTGGGATATATATTTAGGAGATTTTATTTACCTGTAGCTGGTGCCACCTAGTGGACATCACCTCCTAAACAGCTTTGAGTCTAGGATTTTTATCTACCTGCAAAGGTGGTGAGAAAGATGAAGATGGCTAACAATGGTTAGGTGCTTATTATTTGTTAGGCATTGTGTTAGATGTGATGCTAATCCACTTAAATTCATTGGCTAATTTAATCTCCAAAACAACACTAAGAGGTGAAAATAAACCTCCCCATTTTGTAGAATGAGACAAGGAAAGCTTAAGTGAGTTGCCTAAGGCCACTCAGGAAGTAAAGGCCAGAGCTAAAATTCCAGATTCCAAGCCCTTAACTAGTATGCCAAAACACTGAGTCACTTCTATTAATGAAAGAATTCAGTACAATGTGTTTATATATTGGGAGGTGAGTGGATGTTGATGGTGTGGTTTAGCACCTGGGAGATGGTTGAAGATGTCTTAAGTACTAACAGGTTCCAAAGAAGCAGCTCGGTTGTCCCCTGTGGCATTAAGGGTTCTGCACTGGACAGTGGGCAGACAAGATTCATTCTGAATTCCTCTGGCGCCCTAGGCAAGGATACAGGTAGACCAGGCCATCATTTTTATTGTCTTTCGTTGCAAGAGATAAGCAAATATTCACAATAAATGGGATAGCTAAAGGGGTGAAGGCTGACACTCTCCCTGCCCCCACATCAAGCTAGAAAGCTCTATCCTAACAATCTGGAGTCTTTATTCTTTTCTTTTTTTTTTTTTTTGTGAGGAAGATCAGCCCTGAGCTAACATCCGTGCCTATCTTCCTCTACTTTATATGGGACGCCGCCACAGCATGGCCTGACAAGCTGTACATCGGTGCGTTTCCAGGATCCGAACCTGGGCCGCCAGCAGCGGAGCGAGCGCACTTAACCGCTACGCCACGGGGCCGGCCTCTGGAGTCTATTCTTGACACAGGAAGCGTATATCACTCTCTAGCCTTTCAGTGAGAAGTTCAATGCACTCAAGTGCCCATCTTTTCTCTGTCAAGTAGACCTTACAGCTATCTTCATGGTGCTGTCAAGGATTTTCTGTGTAACTCAGGAAAATTAGGTCATTCCCAGATGTATTAGTCAGCTCGGACTGCCATAATAAAATACCATAGACTGGGTGGTTTAAATAATAACTATTTCCTCACAGCTCTGGAAGCTACAAGTTTGAGACCTGGGTGCCAGGGTGGCCAGGTTCTGGAGAGAGCTCTCTTGGCTCACGAGGCCTTTCCTGGGTGCATGTGCAGGAAGAGAGACAGCAAGCTCTCTGGTGTCTCTTCTCATAAGGGTACTAATCCCATCCTGAGGGCCCTTCCCTCATGACCTTTTCTAATCCTAATCACCTTCCAAAGGCCCCATCTCTAAAGACCATCACGGTGGAGGTTAGGACTTCAATATAAGAATTTTGGGAGGACACAAATATGCAGTCCATGACATGCTGCCACTGGCCCACTGAAATTCATGTCCTTATCACTTTCATTCCATCCTAACAATTCCAAAAGTCTTAATTCATTCCAGCATCAACTCTGAAGTCTAAAGTCCAAAGTCTCATCTAAATATCATCTAAATCAGATATGGGTCAGACTCCAGATAGGATTCATCCCCAGGCAAAATTCCTCTCCAGCTGTGAACCTGTGACACCAAGTAAGTTATGTGCTTTCAAAATACAATTGTGGGACAGGCATAGGATAGCACTCACATTCCAAAAGCAAGAAACAGGAAAGAAGGAAGGGGTGACGGGTCCCAGGCAAGTCCAAAATCTAGCTAGGCAAACTCCATTAGATCTTAAGGCTGGAGAGTAATTCCCTTTGGTTCGATGCTCTGCCCTCCAAGCTCAGAGGTGGCGGTGTCACCGCCACAGCTCAGTGGGGCAGCCCTGTCCATGTGGCTCTCTGTGAGGGCCCTGTCCCTGCAGCTGTGCTGAGCAGCGGTCCCACCCTTTGAAACTAAGGTAGAGGCAGCCTCACCCCCACCCCGTGCCCTCCCCCCCACTCCCACCCAGTCTTGCCTGTGTACTCAGGGCCTGTGGTCGGAGTGGCAGCCTTGATGATCCCTGGATTACCTGTGGGGTCCTTCTTCCCTTTTCTTGAAGGATAGTCCACCCACTCACAGCCAAATAGCTCTATGGCCCCATCCTATAAAATCCAAGGAGTCCAGGAGCCAGCCCCGTGGCTTAGTGGTTAAGTGCGCGCGCTCCGCTGCTGGCGGCCCGGGTTGGATCCCGGGTGTGCACTGACGCACCGCTTCCCCTGCCATGCTGAGGCCGCATCCCACATACAGCAACTAGAAGGATGTGCAGCTATGACCATACAACTATCTGCTGCGGCTTTGGAGGAAAAAAATAAATAAATAAAATTAAAAAAAAAAATCCAAGGAGTCCAAAAGCCTTCCTTCATTCCATCCTACCTTCTCTAGTGTCTCCTGATATAATCCCATCTCTGTGCCTGGCTTCTGTTGAGATGGCCGATTAAGTCCACACACTCATGATCTCTTTATCAAATGGTTGTTCAGCCATACCTTTAGTGTTCTCTTCAGAACAAGCTTTCTCATTCTTTGCAATATGGAAAGGCTTCAACTTTTCCAGATCTTCAAGTTCTGGTTCCTTTTTGCTTAACAATTCATTCTTCAATTCATCTCTCTCCTTCACATTTTACTAAAAGCAGTCAGGAGGCACCAAGTTGCTCCTTCAACAGTTTGCTTAGAAATCTCCTCAGCTAAATATCCAATTTCACCACTTGCAAGTTCTACCTTCCACAAAACACTAAAACACAATCCAGCCGAGCTCTTTGCAACTTTATGATAAGGACTGCCTTTCTTCCAGTTAACACATTCCTCCAATATAACACGTTCCTTATTTCTGTCTGCAACCTTACCAGAACTGCTCTTAATGTCCATATGTCTAGCACACACCTCTAAACTCTTCCACTCTCTACCCATTACCCAGTTCCAAAGCTGCTTCCACATATTTAGTTATTTGTTACAGCAGCACCTTACTTCTCAGTATCAAAATCTGTATTAGTCATCTTGGGCTGCCACAGCAAAACACCATAGACTGGGTGGCTTAAACAACAGAAATTTATTTCCTCACAATTCTGGAACCTGGAAGTCCAAGATCTGGGTGCCAGGGTGGTCGGGTTCTGGTGCGAGCTCTCTTCCTGGCTGCCTTCTTGCTGTATACTCACGTGGCCTTTCCTTGGTGTATGTGTGTGAAGAGAGAGAACCAGTTCTCTGGTGTCTCTTCTGATACTAAACCCATCAGGAGGGCCCCACATTCATGACCTCATCCAATCCTAATTACCTTCCAAAGGCCCCATCTCCAAATACCATCACATTGGGGGTTACAGCTTCAACACATGAATTTTGGGGGGACACATTCAGTCTATAACAACACTTAATTTTTTTTGTTTATACTTATTACTGCAAATGAGTCTGTCTAGAGTTTTTTTTTCCAAATCTTTATTATATAGTATTTTTTTTTTAATTTTATTTATTTATTTTTCCCCCAAAGCCCTGGTAGATAGTTGTATGTCATAGTTGCACATCCTTCTAGTTGCTGTATGTGGGACACGGCCTCAGCATGGCCGGAGAAGCAGTGCGTCGGTGCGCGCCCGGGATCCGAACCCGGGCCGCCAGCAGCGGAGCGTGCGCACTTAACCGCTAAGCCACGGGGCCGGCCCAATTATATAGTATCTTAAAGAGCAGAAAAGTTGAAAGAAGGGGACAACAGTATACCACCACCTAGATTCACTAATTGCCATATTTGTCTTACATATAGTCTATATGCCTATCTAGCTATAAATTTTTTGTTCAAAGTATCTTGCTGACATGATATTCTACTCCTATTCAGCATGCATCTCCTAACTAAAATACCATTATTACACATAAGAAAATAATTCCCTTACATCATCTTCTAGCCAATCCATATTAAAATTTCCCCAATATCTTTTATAGCTGTTTCACCCTGAATTTGGATCCAATGAAGCTTCAAGCATTGCATTTAGTTGTTATAATTCTTTAGTCTTATTAATCTAGAAAAGTCCTCTTACCATTTTTTCCCCATGACATTGACTTTTTAAAGAGACTAAGATGTGATAACGGCATTGTGACTTTATTTTCTCAAAAAGATTTATACAGAAATATTTACCAAGGAAATGGGGGAAAGGCTGTTACAGAAATACAAATGCATAATTAATTGGCTTCAGATTTAATTTAAACTTACCTGAATGGAATCAGAAAGCTTATCAACGGCTGAAGTTAAAGTGTTGTAACATGGTGATAATACTGAAAAATACTGTATGTTCATAATTCTAGAATTCTGCCTAAATTTACCATAGCTTTAAACTTATGTTCATTAATGGTACAGCTCATCAAAACACGTGGATGAAAAAATTTAAAAATCCAAAAAAATTCTCAAACAATGCAGAAAAATACAAAGATAAATTTGCAAGAATCACTTGAAATCAGTCTATTTACAAATAACTATTATTAACACCAGGTGAACAGCATGTCCAGCTATCTCTCTATACATCTATACAGGCAGACAGGCAGCAACACTTCTATAAAAATAACACTCTATATTCAATGCAAGCCCTGTGTGCCCATTGCTTGGCCTGTCTCGGCTCTGTCAGTACTGTGGAGGGTTGATCCCTGCAGGCTGCATTTCCCTGGCTCCTGCGATGGCTGACATCTGACTGGAGTCAATTAGTGGGAAACTGATGGGAGACTGGAGGGTACGAGAAAGAGAGAAGCCAGGCGTATATTCTTCACAGCAGTTGTTTTCTGGTCCCCTGTTTCAGGTAACACTGCTTTCTCCCTTTGTCCCTTCAGCCTAAGGGCTCAGTGGCTTCTGGCTCTTACACTAATCACTGGGTTACCTCATTGTCATATTTGGCTTCTTAGCTCTTCCATTACCTGCATAACCAATTCTCTGCATTAAATTCCCTCACTGAAAATACGTCAAGCAGTTTCTGGTTAGACCCTGATTATACCTGATGCTATTTTTAATGAAAATATTATAATTTTCATTAATTTTACTTGAATTTGATACAACAAAAGAACATGAAGAAGAAAATTTTTTTAACACGAGGGGTATTACTTTCTAAAAGCTTTTTCTAGGTTAAGAAATTATTAAAACCTTCCAGAAGCTGGAGTTGTTATTCTTAACATTTTTAACTATTGTTCAATTTTACACAGTAAAGGTAGATGATTCACGAAAAATTAGTACTCATGCTTTCTGTCCTCTCTATTCACAATTTTTAAGTTACATATTTATTTTGTTTAGGTTTATAACATTCACATTGTATTCTGTAACCATAATTTCCATAGTTTCTTAGTATTAGTAAAGTTATATATTTAAACCAGCTATAGTTCACTACCCAGCCCTGGTGGTTTAGTGGTTAAGATCCGGCGTTCTCACTGCTGAGGCCTGAGTTTGTTTCCCAGTCAGGGAACAACACCCGTCTGTTGGTTATCACACTGTGGCAGCTGTGTGTTGCTGTGATGCTGAAAGCTGTGCCACCAGTATTTCAAATACCAGCAGGGTCACCCATGGTGGACAGGTTTCAGCGGAGCTTCCAGACTAAGACAGACTAGGAAGAAGGACCTGAGTACACACTTCCGAAAAAAATTGGCCATGAAAACTCTATGAATAGCAGTGGAGCACTGTCTGATACAGCATCAGAAGGTGAGAAGATGGCACAAAAACACTGGGCAGGGTTCCACTTTGCTCTACACAGGGCCGCTAGCAGTCAGAATCAACTCAATGGCACTAACATCTACTAACTACAACAACATTTCACTAGAATGTAAGTTTCACACAGGCAAGGTGCGTTATTTGCTTTGCTCACTGATATATTCAAAGTGACTAGAACAGTAGCACTAACAAACGCTTGAATATTCACCACAGTTTTTCACTTTCTTAGTTTTAAATTTTAATTTCTCTCCTAAATACCTGGATTTCAAACACTCACTCACACATAAGAGTTTTTTTCTCACTCTAGTAAAGCTCGGCCATGCTGTGCTGCTCGAGTTCCTTCATGTTTGAACACATGTGCCACTGCCTTCTGACATTAGATAGTCTTTGCTGATTTTATCGGATGAACTCTAAATATTGGTGTAACACGTTGTCACTAATTCTTTACAATCCTAGTGGTCAGTGCCCTCCTATAATTATTTTTTACTGTAAGCTTTTATCTAGTTGTTCACCACCTTCATTTGTGTGCAAAAGTTTTAAATGTTTATTTTGATAGGGCCATATTATCTTTGATGACATTCTTCAGTAAGTCAATAAACATTGTGGAGCACCTTCTGCTCAATACTGTGTATTATACAAATATGGATGACCCATGGACCCTAGCCTCAAGGAGCCTGTCTTGTAGGGTGGATAAAAAAAGCAAGGTGCTACAATATGAAGTAGAGTGATGTCTTAAAAGAAACACAGTGCCTGCATGTTCTGAAGGGGCAGTAATTACCAAGAGGAATGAAGGAAATGAACATTTATTGAAAGCCTGTTATTCGGCAAGCAATAAAAGCCTTCACAGATGTTATCTCCTTTGATCTTCAGGACAACTCTGCAAGGAAAGTTATCATTATCCCCATTTTACTGATACAGAACTTGAGCTTAAGTAATTGCCCACTATCACACAGAGAGAGTGGAGATTTGAACCCAGTTCTGCCTGATTCCAAAGCTCAGGCTCTTTCTCTACTACATATATCATTACCTGTTGCAAGAATGAGTCACAGAAGGCTTGGTGGAGAAAGCAGCATATGAGCAGGTGCCTTATGGGTAGGTAGGTTTTAAGGTGGGAGTAAGAACTGCAAATCCATGCCTAGGATTTTCCTTAACTGAGGGACAGATGGGTGTTAAATCTACTGCCAAGAAATTGTTTTGTTCATTTTGAGACCCAGTTCTGAGGAAGGAGTTATTACCAATTACAGGAAAGAAACTTCAAGTAGACTTATTCTTGAGTTTCCTGGCATTCTTTGGTCTTGGATATCTATCTTCTTCCTTATCATCTCTTTGCACAGCCACACAAGGATTAAGTCCTCCCAGTGCTAAGATTTATCCTTTTGCTCAGACATTTCTAGAATAGTATAAGCTTTTCAAAACACCATGGGAGATATAAAATAGAGATTTTCAAACTTAAATTCCAAGCCATTAGTGTACTTTGACATTTTAGTGAATCATAACCAGCATTGTTTTTAAAGGGACAGACTAGAAATAGCAGAGAGCACTGCATACAGTAAGGCTAAGTATAGTTTCATGATACTTATATGTATGTATATGCATTTGTGTTAATGTACTTGGCTATGATGTAAAATATATTTCTGATAGTGAGAGACATTTATTTAAACAGTAACAGGGCCTATTTACAAACCAAGTATACCAGGGAAACCTGAAAATCCCTTCCAACTGGCATGGAGTGGCAGCTGGGGATAGGGTCAGGAAGCCCTTGGACTAAAGCTTTCTCAAGTCTAGGAAACAGTATCACAGACTGCTTGCTTACAGCAGTTTACTACCCTAAGCATTCTTTCAGGTGTGAGCTGAATAGAAACGTAAGGAGAAGAAACAAGGCAATTTTCTCTAGCAGAGGAGCTGCAGGGAGGGGCAAGAGGTATCCACCTCAAAGGATACACACTGCAAAATGTCATTCTCAGAAGAGAAGGAAGGCTGCAGGCCCTCTCTAGATCAAAGGACTCCTATCCAAATGAGTACGTATATTGCCAGGCCTCAAAGGATGAGTAGGGAAATGTCTTCAACCTGCAGTGTTCAGTCCTTGTAGTCTTTACTTCCTCCTTATTCCGTGAATCTGTCTCTTGCCCAGTTTTTGATAGTGTTTGGAAAGCCGGCTGCCATACTTGATAAGGCTTGGCTATGGTAATACGCTAGGGCTCAGTTTCAAGAGCTGGTAGAGAGAGGAGGAAGCTGGGACTACGTGGGGCTGGAGTTAAGCTTGCTAACCCAGCTCGAGGGCAGATCACTCAATTGACTCCAACATAGAGAAGTCAAAGAGCCTTGCTTTGAGTCTGCATCAGCAGGCTAATAAGTCCAAAGCAGCCCTAGTGACCCTATCTTCAAAACCTATCTCCAAACCATTTCTATAGGTAATAATAATGAAATTGCAGCAAACATTTAATAGTCATTTAATAATGTGCCAGCTGCTATGTTATCTCATTTAATTTTCATTATCACCTTAAGAAGCAATGAATATAGTAACACCATTTACCAGCTTACTGTGTGCCAGAGGGTGCCAAATGCTTTTCATAGATAACAACATTTAGTTCTCTCAACCACCCTAAAGGTAGGTACTATTATCCCCATTTTACAAATGAAGTGAGCCAGCCACAGAGATTAGGTAATATGCCTAAAGTCTCTGGTAAATGACAGTGCTGGGCTTGGAACCCACAGTCTTTAACTTCCAAGGCCATACATCTAACCACTACATTTCCACTGCCTTTCCCATCCTTTTCTACTTCTCAAACTTAATGTATAGTGGACACATTCCTGATCAGTTCTTCTCTAAGTAACAGTTCATGCATACCTGCCGGCGTTTCAGCCATCACAGAGGTCTCTGGCTTCCTGGTCAATTGTTCTTCTCTTACATTAGCAGTATTGAGCCACTCCCCCCTCCCGCCCCCCCAATTTAAGTTTTGCTCATTGGTTTTGAATATCTCTTGCTGAATTACGTTGTTTACATGAATACACCATGCTAGGTTTTGTTTATATGCGCCTTCTTAACTGTTACTCTGAAATCTTACTTTTCAAGGTTCTCTACAATCATACTTTATTTTTCAATACTCCCAAACATGGATCAACAGTACAAGTCAAGCTGATCACTGTCCTCAATAGAAGCTATAACAGTTCTCACCTCTGCACCCTTGCTCTTTCCTGTTTGATATGCCTCTTTCACTGCTCTCCACCTCTCCAAATCCTATCTGTTCATCAAGGTTC
This sequence comes from Diceros bicornis minor, assembly GCF_020826845.1. Taxonomy (NCBI): domain Eukaryota; kingdom Metazoa; phylum Chordata; class Mammalia; order Perissodactyla; family Rhinocerotidae; genus Diceros; species Diceros bicornis. Next base: position 10,757,659 of record NC_080742.1, on the reverse strand, counting down.
AGCTCAACCCCTCCGTAAAGCCTACCTAACTACTAAGTCCTACTGCTCATTATTGTCTCTGAATGGAGGTAGCACTGTATTCCCTCAAAACACTTCGAATTTAATCATATTTGTTTTAAATTATTTCTATAAATGCTAGCCTGTATGATCCTTCAGGTAGGGATCTTTATTTACCCAGTTCTTGCCTTCTGCAGTATCAGTGAGTACCGTGTGATACAACTGAAAGAGCATTAAGGAGATGAAGGTTATTGTCCTGATCTGGTCCTAAGGAGTCTCAAACAAACTCTTGGGGAAACAAGGCCTCTGACACAAAGCCTATTTTTCTCATAATGTAAACAGTGCTATACAAATGGAAAGCTATTAAGACACCTTCAAGAACATCAGCTTATAATTCATAGGCTATCAGATGGTCTGTCAGTAAGATGAAACTATGCACCTCAGGGCTTCAGATCATCCGTCACAACGACAGTTCATTTTTATAAACCTCAAGACAGTACCATGTTATAAAATAAATATGAAAGTCCACTTTCAGAAAAGAAAGTGTGACTGAGTACAGCACACGGGTCACCAACAATGGATACCAGAGTGCAGTAATAAAATATAAGTCTATGTACAGTGTCACTTATCAATTTAGGCAAAGGGATTAATTTGTCACACTGCTGCCACTGCACTGGTAAAGTGAGGCAACTACAGTTAAGGGGAAATGGATATAGAGCACAGAGGCTAGAGCAATGCATGAAAGCAACAGGTGTCAAATGAAATCAGCAAATGTTTATCGAACATTTTATCAACAGGAAATCTAAAATAAGTGAGTTTTCCCTCAGTAAATTTTCAGAACTTGATGCACCATAAAATGCTGACAAAACTTCTGACTTACAGATTAAATTATGTAAAATACAGTCTGAAGGCTCTTTTTTATTCTAATTCTTTACATATTAGAATCAGCAGACACTAACAATATTATTCTGAACCTGGATTTGCATCAATCTGAAGTATGGCTGACAGGCTAAATATGAGAATAGAAAAAATAAAAAGAGCACTTCCTTCTTTCTTTTACAACCCAAATTGGTGAAAAAATACCCAATCATATCAACACTGTCTTTAGAGAAACAGGAAAGTATGGGAGAAAGGTTAAGTTTCCCCCAACCTCCAAACCAAAAAATAAGCCCAGCAATTGAAAGCATCTTGAAAACCACTTAGTAACACAGAAATTTACATTTTGACAACAGTAGGGTTAACTTTGATTCACAATTGTCTTTAATTGTGAACGTACCTAAAAACTTGTTTACAAAGCGGCAGAGTGGGAAAGTCTTTTAAAACACTCCAGTAACATATTCACCAAATAACACAGAACACTTATAGTACTGATCCTATTACTCAAAGCTGTTACTATACAACCATACAGATGTAGCACATCGTTGCACACACTTTATTCGGAATTCAGTACCGTGAAAACGTTTCTATAGGAGGTCAATACAATCACTTCTTGTCGATCTAATAACACTGGCACTGAAAGTGTGAATAACCCAAGGTAATGATGTCGTCACCAAGGGACGACAAGAATAGAACCCAAATCCCTTGACTCCCAAGCTTGTGTTTTCCACTAATTGTGCTCCTTTCTTCTCATCCGAGAGCATCAAGTGTAAAAGGTTGGAGAAGGCAGTGGACGCAAATGCGCCGAGTTCACGCGCTGGAGGCGGCACTGAAGGTCCCCAGGAATCACCCTTTGGCACTTTTCTTTTGTTTTGGCTGAGGACGATGAAAGCAGCGGCAACCACAAACCCCTGGGACCAAGAACTGGAACTAGGTACTGCCTGTTGCGGTAACTCTCTCTTCCTCATTTCGGGCCTTTCCTTTTCAGCCTCTCCCTTCCGGCAGCCCTCAGCTCTGCGTGCGCCGCTCCGCGTCTACCCGCTCCTTCTCTCCGCTCTGCACTCCACCGCCCGCGGGGCCCTAGCAAGACGGCTGCGCCGCTCGCGCCCTCCCGCCAGCCCCGCGTCCAGTCCTCGGGAGAGGTGTGCTGGGGGTCCCTAGCACAGGCGTTTTCTCTAGAAAAGGAGTGCTACTTAAGCATTATAAACATGTTTCAACTGTTAGAAACTTAAGCGCTGGGAACGGGGGCAGATACCAAGTCTGCTCTGCGTGGGTCTGTGTAGCTCGTCACGACAAAGCAAAGTCGAGCCTTTCTTTCTGGCTGGGAGCTCCACGCAGATCAGCATCCCCTGGGCAACCTCCCACTGGAGGACGCCTTTCGGAGCGCGCGTGTTTACACTTTTCCTAGACCGCGGGGGAGGAGACAGCGCCTGCCCACTCTGGGGGATTCCAAACCGTTACTCCGCCCGCCCGGGTGAGGCCAGCCCAACGGCCGAGCCTGCGCAGTAGGCGCGGCCGGCTCCAGGGCCCCGGCGCACTACAAGTCCCAGAAGGCAACGCTCCATGGGGGCGGGCGGCCGCCTTACCTGTCGCAAGCTTATTCCTCCGGCTACTACTGCTCTCCCTCTCCCCCGTTCCCGAGGGTCTCTCTCCACAGTTAAAAGGCTTCTTTCTCTCGAAGCACGTGAAAAGAAACCTTAGTAACCTCGACATCAAAGCTCTTCGCGTACTCGCTCTTTCTTCTTCTGCCCGAACTATGCCTGACTCCCTCACCGCAGTTGTGTAGCGGACGCCAGAGAAGGAGGCCCTGGCAGGCTAAAGCCCGGGCAACCTGGTCACACTTCCGCCTGGCGGGCTCCGAAAGGTAGCGCGCACGCGCTGGCTGCGACTCCGGCGCAGTTGATTTCCGCTCCCACTGTGCCCTGCGAGCCGAATCATGGATCACACTGGTAAGGAGGCGGAGGCAGTGGGGGTCTCGGTTCCATGCCCCCTTGGCCAGCCTGGGACTGGTCGCCCAGCAGGCATAGAGGGGTTACCCTCGCCCTACAGCACTGGGGTGTGGCGGTGAGAAAGAAATCGCACAGAGCTTTGCCCGCGCCCGGCAAGGGCCTGCTACTTCCCGGCCTACTCTCCGGCGTGATACCCACAGCCTCCGTGCCGGCAACAGCCTCTTCTTCTCTGGTTCTGCTGAGCTCCGAGCTGGGACGGCGGGCGGCGCGGGCCCGTGGGGAGGAGAGAGCTGGCTCTTCTCTTCTTCCTCCCGGGCGCTCTGCCCTACGTATGGGTACTGGCGGGTAGATTTCCAGTTTCGGAATGGGGGAAGCCTCCTTACGGTGGGAGTCGATGCGCGAGAGTGGGTTGGAGACTTCCTGCTGCCTTAGTCGGCTTTGGGCGGGTGCTGCGCTGCTCACCGCCGGTCTTTATTGTCTGTCCGGTCCTTTATGGACTAGAGGTGGGAGAATGGGGTCGAATATGGTTTTCGGAATCATACTCGGAGCAGCTTTTCTGCCTAAGCGCAAAGCATGCCCCGCGCTTCGGCTGTGGTCCTTACGCATCATTTGGGGACATTTACAAAGGAGAGCTTAAAATTAAGATATTCTTTTCTCCAAGTAAGAATGGCTCCACTCTTTGTTATGTGTTTTTTAGCTTTTGCTTTCTTGTGGTTTTTGGATGTTGAGTGAGTGCGCTTGCAGTTAGAAAGTGCTCTGTACAGTTATACGAGCTATATCACAAGTAGGGAAAAAAGGCTTTTTCTTGTATTAAGTATTGGTTAAGATATCCTTAGTTCATATATCTACTTAATTGTATAATTATGTATATGTAATGAGTGCTAGTCAACATGTAACTTATAGCATGTGCTGAATATCTGCAGACCTGGAAATGGAATGATGGAATGGTAAATAAGACGGACTGAGTCCTTGTCCCCATGAAAATTACATTTTATTGGGGAAGACACAATAGACAGGTTTTAAAATTTTTATTTATTTATTTTTTTCCCCCAAAGCCCCAGTAGATAGTTGTATGTCATAGCTGCACATCCTTCCAGTTGCTGTATGTGGGACGGGGCCTCAGCATGGCCAGAGAAGTGGTGCGTTGGTGTGCACCCGGGATCCGAACACAGGCCACCAGCAGCGGACCGGGAGCACTTAACTGCTAAGCCACCGGGCCAGCCCGATAGACAGGTTTTAAAAAACCTAAATGTTTACAGGTTGTGATGAGTGCTTTGAAGAAAATAAACGGGTGCTGTGGTAAAGACTAATTGGAGGAAGGTTAAGAGAGGATAGTCAGGGAAGGTCTCTCTGGAAAGGTAACATTTATAGCTGAGATCTGATGGATGAGAAGAACCTAGCCATGGAATAAATCAGGAGGAAAGCATTTCCAGCCAAGTACAGTCGTTCCTAGTTTTCTCCACGGGCGGATTGGTTCCAGGACCCCTCAACCGATACCAAAATCCGCGCACACTCAACACCCTTAGTCCTCCCTTGTTTCCCGGGATTCTGCTTCCGCAGATTCAGCCAACCGCGGGTCATAAACATAAGCACCTACAGGATCCACAGTTGGTTGAATCTGGGGGTGTGGAATTCTCAAATATGAAGGGCAGACTGTACAAAGACTCTGAAGTAGGAAAAGAAGAGTCTGAAGTAGACCAGTTGGCTGCAGCTTTAATTAGCATGAGGGAAAGAGCCCTGGGATGAGATTGGAAAGGAAGGCAGGAGTCAGGTTGTGTAAGACTTTGAAGGCCGTGGTAAAGTTTTGAATTTTATGTTAAGTGCCATATGAAGCCTTTGAACAGAAGTAGAGGAGGAACATAATCTCTCTTAAAAATATAATAGGTTGTTCTATGGAGAATGGTATAAGAGAGGGAGGAAAGAATAATAGAAAATAGACAGTTTAGGAGGTGGATGCAGTAGACCAGAAGGGAGTCTTGACTTAGTGAAGGTAGCTTGGTTTAGTGAAAAGGGGACTGGCAGATTCAATAAACATTTTGGTGTAGAACTCAAAACACTTGCTGATGGATTTGTTCAGAAGTATGTTAAAGAAAGGAGAGACGCCTGGATTTCTGGCATCTCTTTTTGAGCAGCTAGGTTAGTGCCCTTTACTAAGTTGGGGAAAACTTGGGGAGAAAAAGAGGCTTTTCTTTTTTTTTAAGGTGTAGAGGTGGGAATTGGGAAACAAGATTTTGGACTGCTAAGTATGAGATGTATATTGAGACATACAAGGGGAGATGTCAAGTGGCAATCAAAGGAAAGATCTGGGACTTAGTACCACATAGGTAATATTTTAAGGCATGAGAATGGATGATGAGATCACTTAAGGAAAGGGAATACAGAAGAGAAGAGGGCCTAGAAAGAACCAGGCTCTGAGGAACTTTGGTGTTTGGAAATTTTATAGAATTGAACTTCTGCAATCTTGATGTTAGAGTAGCAAACATTCAATGTTAGCAAAATATTTCTCATTTGAGCCTATTACTGGAATTGGGAGTCAAGCCCCTTCCACAGTTTAGAGGATGTTATGTTAGGAAATTGTAATATGGGTGGGTGTGTATCTGAATATTTAGTATCCTGCTTCTTTAAGTTAAAAGGTTGCCTAAGAAAATAAGTCATCCTAACGTGAAAATATTCACTAATGAGCTGATCACTTAAAAAATTAGTTCCTGGTCAGATATCCCTGCTCCTTAACATTAGTGTCTTTTCTATTCATTAGTTAATTTCATTATAAGTCAGTGTCTTTCATGTTTCATATCAGGAAACAGTATCAATGCTGTACATTGATTGTGATTACAAACCTTACAAAAGAATAAAGTTTTCATGACATTCATAAACGTGAATTTGATAACTATTTAAATCACAAATAAAATCATTGGCAAGTGAGGAAATGCCAGTTAGCCAGTTAATTGAAAACATTATGACAGGATAGGCATCTTAAAAGAATGATTTTAATATCAAAGAATTAAGAGAGACCCTTAGGGAAATTTACATAACCCTTGAATGTTATGCAAAAATGACTCATTTTGTGATCATGCTGAAAAAGTCAAACATAAAATGAAGGCTATCCTATGATGGTCTAACAGAATTTTGCCTGAAAAATTACTCCAAGAAACTCCCAGTTAACACTTGATTCATTCTTTGGTCGTTCTAAGAATTAGCACTTAGTTGTAACTGTAACCTAAATTTTGTAAAATATTTCTTGGTTCCTTTAATTCAAGATAAAATTCTTTTTTTTGTGTGAGGAAGATCAGCCCTGAGCTAACATCCATGCTAATCCTCCTCTCTTTGCTGAGGAAGACCAGCTCTGAGATAACATCTATTGCCAATCCTCCTCCTTCCCCCGCCCCCAAGCCCCAGTAGATAGTTGTATGTCATAGTTGCACATCCTTCTAGTTGCTGTCTGTGGGACGCGGCCTCAGCATGGCCGGAGAAGCGGTGCGTCGGTGCATGCCTGGCATCCGAACCCGGGCTGCCAGTAGCGGAGCGCGTGCGCTTAACCGCTAAGCACGGGGCCGGCCCCAAGATAAAATTCTAAATAAATCTTTTAAAAAACTATATAGAAGTGTTATTCCTTTTTAAAGTGGATTCACCTTAAATGGCCAGTTATATCTTTAGTTCTCACTTTGTGTATAATATCCAAGGACTTTTGTTATGGGCTTTATGTTTTTAGTTGGCATATTCAAAAGGAAATTGTGCCGTATGTTTTGATTTTTAATTAAAAAAAAACAAACCCAAGACAAACGCAGAATGATGTCACACTATTAAATGCTGTACTTTGTTTATAAACTTGCAGTCTGTGAGGTAGGCGGCAAGGTGTTAAGGGGCCACACGCAGGCTCTTGAAAGTCGTGGTAGGCTGTGCAAGCAGCAGTGTGACCTCAAGTGTTCAGGTGTTGTGAAAAGGACTTGTAGCAATGAAGTGTTGGTATTTTGATCATTCACCAAGGTAAACCTGTTGAGTCCTTTTTTTTTAATTCGTTATCTTTTATTTATTTATTTATTTTTTGCTGAGAAAGATTTGCCCTGAGCTAACATCTGTGCCAGTCTTCCTCTATTCTGTATGTGGGTCACCGCCACTGCATGGCTGACGAGTGGTGTAGGTCCGTGCCTGGTATCTGAACCCGTGAATCTGGACCACCGAAGTGAAGCTCGTGGAACTGTACACACTCAGCTGTGGGGCTGGCCCCATGTTGAGTCCTTTTAATTTCTGAAGGACAACATTGAACTGTTAACTAATCTGTCTACAACAACTTGCTCTTTTAGTTCTTTGGAAAATCAGAAATACCTCTTGAGCAAAAAAAAAATTCATCCTGTCATATCTGTCTTTTGGCCATTACGTTGCTTGTAGGTACTTTTACATAAATAAGCAGCTAGAGTGAAAGCAGAAGAAATACAATATTCAGCTTGCTAATACATTTGGTAAAGTGATGAAAGTTGATCAAATTGGGTTTATCCTAACTCAAGATTTTAGCTGTCCATGTAATCGTTTTTCCATGAATTTTTTAAAGGATTAGCTATTATAAAGGTAATAGTAGAAATTACCCTGGAAGATATTTAAATTAATTATTAAAGACCACATTTGAATTTTGTTCTGCATATTGTTCAGAAAGAGTGCAAAATCAGTGTGAATTTAACATGTGTCTGTAATCCTAGTAGCCTTGGAGGTCATTAGTACCACCAAGTTATTGCTTTTGAATTTGGCTTTGCTGAGTTTCATGTGGACAGTTTGGCTATGAGTCTCAATTGTACTGTCTCCTGCAGGAGCAGTTACAAAGCCTTGTTCAATAACTTGACATGTTTAAAACGTTAGTATTTAAAAAAATTATTTTATTTGCATTTCCTATGTTAGGGCATTTCCTTTTGTCTTTAGTTGGTAGGTGAATATTTTCTGTATCGTAATATCTTGTTATAGACTTGAAAAAAGGTGACTTTTAAGCTTCAAATGGAGTCAGTTCTATGAAATAATGCTACTGTTACTCATGAAGTGAGTTAACTTATTTCATAACTGATAACAAGCAGGGGCTGAGAAAGGGTCAGTTGTTTAGACCTAGTTGAAACCTTGCATCCTCCTAAACTGTGATTTCCTGTTACAATGCTAAGAGCACACTCACCTGTGTGTATCTAAAAATGTTACAGCACAAATACAAGATCATCTGTTTCTAGTAGTAAATGGTGTAATAATTTTTACTATATTCCTGAATGCTTTTTAGAAGAAATGTTTTGCCCTTAAGGGAATAATCACCTTCCTTAAAACTCAAGTTATTTAATTTTGCCGTTGTCAGTGTTAGTTTTTTGTTTCCAGTTTTATTGATTGTGCTGATAGAGGTTTTGTTAACTAAATTAATGAGTGCCTACTTTGCATGCTTGATGGAGATAGGGATGGTTTTCTTTCTTTTCTCCTTATCCTCCCTGTTACTCTTCTTTTTCTTCTTTTTAAAAATCTCTTATAGTTACTTCAAGACAGAGGTTCTTAGGAAGAGTTTTGTGTTTCTATAAACTCCTCTGGGATCATATGGAAAATTTTATAGTCCCTTTTTTTAGGGAGAGGTTCTGTAACTTGTCAACTTTTTAAAGGGTTCCATGTTTCAAAAAGCATTGCTTTAATAGTTTATTCAGAATAGAAAAAATTAGTACTTAAACTTAACATAATTAAAATCAGAACCCAGATATTCAAACTTTGATAATGTTGGATGTGTTGCTTGTGGCAGAATACTCTTCAAAAAGTAAAACTAAAAGAAATTACAACTTTTTTTCTAACAGACAATGAGTTACAAGGCACTAACAGTTCTGGATCATTGGGTGGTCTTGATGTTCGAAGACGAATTCCTATAAAGCTCATCTCCAAACAAGGGAACAAAGCCAAAGCTGCGCCTCGGACTCCAAGGACTGTGAACAGGATGCCTGCCAAGGCTCCACCTGGGGATGAAGGTAATTTGTTTAAGCAGCAGGTCCAAAAGTCTTTCTCGTGTATCCGATTCCACTAAATAGCCCATGGGATCTTAGTTACTTATAGGTACTTTTTTTTTTATCTTGCATACTCTCTTTATTCTTCAATCTTTTGGTTTGACATCTCATTTTGGAATGTCATACTTTTCTCTCCCTTTATAAATATATTTGGTTTAGTTTCTTTTGTTGTTGAAAGTAACACTGCCTATTCTTAAGTAAAAAAAGTAAACAATATAGCAGAAAGCATAATGTTTAGAAGTAAAAGTTGTCCCTCTCTCTCCACAGTCCTTCTCCTCCAAAATAATCTGTTACGACTTTTTTGTAGTTACTTTTTTATGTATAACTACACTTTTTTCATGTAAGATGCATTTGAGCTTTTGCCTTAGCAGTATGTACAGGTACCTCATTTAGGAAGATAGGTTTAGGTACTTCATTTATGGATATGCCATAATTTATTTAACAATTTTTCTGATTTTTTGCTGTTAAAAACAATGTTGCATAGATATGGAGAACAGATTGGTGGTTACCAGAGGGAAGGGGATAGAGGGAAGGCGAAATGGGTAAAGGGGCACATGTGTACAGTGACGGCTGGCAACTAGACTTTTGTAGTGGTAAACACAATGTAGTCTATACAGAAGTCGAAATATAATGATGTACACCTGTAATTTATTTAATGTTACAAACCAATGTTACGTTAATTAAAAACAAAAAAACCAATATTGCAATAAATATCCTTGTACATGTAGCTTAGTATGTGTACTTTGTAGGATTTAAACTTTGCATGAATTTTGGGCATTTTAAAACCTGTTGAAGACACTGCATTTTACAATTTAACAGATATTATCAAATGGCTCTTCAAAAAAAGTACATCAGTTTATACTCCTACACACCAATATTGGTACTATTAACTTTAAAAAATTTTTCTTTTGATATACTTTCCTTCAAGTAAGATTGCATATCTTTTCGTAGAATTGGTCATTTCTTTTGCCTAGGATCTACCCGTTGATATCCTTTTCCTGTTTTTTCTGTTTGGTTGTCTTTCTCTTGATTTTTATGAGTTCTTTGTAAATTAATAAAATTGGCCCTTTGTCATACATTGTGCCTATCTCCCATTTGTCTTTTGAATTTTGTATGTAAAATTTTTATTGTAGAGAAGCTTGAAGATTCTATGTAGTCAGATAGCCAGTCTTTTCTGTTACGACTTCTGGGTTTTATGACATTCTTAGAAAGGCCTTTCCTGTATTCCGTGAGTATGAAAGTTTTCTCATCTTTCTTTTTAGTACAGGCTCAGCAAATCTGGCCCTGTTTTTGTAAATAAAATTTTATTGGAACACAGCCATGCCCATTCATAAAAATATTGTTTATGGCTGCTTTCACACTATAATAGCGTAGCTGAATAATTGAGAGAGACCATATGGCCTACACAGCCTAAAATATTTACTTATCTGGTTTTTTACAGAAAAAGTTTGCTGACCCCTGCTTTGGAACATTTATAGATATGTATTTGGTTATTAAAAAAAAAAAAAGTGGAGGGGCCGGCCCGGTGGCGCAAGCGGTTAAGTGCGCGCGCTCCGCTGCGGCGGCCCGGGCTTCGCTGGTTCGGATCCCGGGCGCGCACCGACGCACTGCTTGGTAAGCCATGCTGTGGCGGAGTCCCATATAAAGTGGAGGAAGATAGGCACAGATGTTAGCCCAGGGCCGTCTTCCTCAGCAAAAAAAGAGGAGGATTGGCGGATGTTAGCTCAGGGCTGATCTCCTCACAAAAAAAAAAAAAAAAAAAGTGGAGTCTGGCTCTATTTTTTTCTCTAAAACAGCTAGCTATTTGTCCCAACCCTTGAGTAATCTGTCTTTTCCTTGTTAAATAGGAATCCCACCATTATCATATATTCAAGTTCTAAAAGTATTTGTGTCTATTTCTAAGATTTTCTGTTGTATTCCAGCAATCTGCTTATTTTTTTTTTTTTTAGAATCAAACTGTTTTAATTATACCTTATGTTATGGTTCCTTTTATTGTAGGGTATCTCTCTCCACCTAAACAGGTATATTTGAATTCAAATATTATAAATCATGGTACTAGTAACTTAGGGCTGCTGCTGCACTATTATAACCTATGGTACCCCTCTTTGGCCTTTCTGTTTTTTTTTTTTTTTTTTGGGTGAGGGGGATCAGCCCTGAGCTGACAGCCGTGCTGAGGATGTCTTTTTTTTTTGCTGAGGAAGACCAGCTCTGAGATAACATCTATTGCCAATCCTCCTCCATCTATTGCCAATCCTCCTCCTTTTTTTCTTCCCCAAAGCCTCAGTTGTATGTCATAGTTGCACATCCTTCTAGTTGCTGTATGTGGGACGCGGCCTCAGCATGGCCGGAGAAGCGGTGCGTCGGTGCACGCCCGGGATTTGAACCTGGGCCGCCAGCAGCAGAGCGCGCGCGCACTTAACCGCTAAGCCACGGGGCCGGCCCCGGCCTTTTTGTTTTTTAAATAATTTTTAAACACTACACAGGAATGTAAAAATAAATTATTGTTGTAATAAATCCAAAAGCTAAAATCGCTTTTCTACGTTTCCTTTGAGGTATCCCTTCATCCCTTCTCCCCCAGCCCACACCCTTTTCTAGAGGAAACTACTGTTACCAGTCTCTCTCTTAATAGGGCAGACTAAGGCTGAAGATAATTTTTGGATACTTCAGATTTACCTCTCTGGTATAAAAAAAAAAAAAATTTATTTTTTTCCCCTAAAGATTTGATTTTTGGGGGCAGGTTGAACTACTCTGAAAAATGATAGTGATCCTAATTTCCTTGGCTGTTGTGCTCAATAATTTTTTGTTTTAGATAAATAGGAAAAACTGATTTTCCTTACTTTGAATTTTAAATGACACCAGCTTTTATAAGTTATAAATGGGCCATATAAGAGCCTAGAGTCACTCATTTGTAACTTATAAGAACGCCCTTTGAACTCCACATTTGTATTGGAGGTAATTAGATAGCTGTACACTGGAGTGTCTATATCAGCTTCAAAAAATTCTTGCGTGTGTGTGTGTGTGTGTCCGTGTCCGTGTCCCCATGTCCGTGTGTCCATCTGTGCACAGGTGCTGTAGTTTAGCCCTGTGGGTGGAGTTACAAATGTTACAAATGTGTGCTTTGGCTACTCTGTTTACCAGTACTAGGGCCAAGAGTCGTGAGAAGCCTGGCACTTTGGAGGGATAGATTTGTCTTCTCAGCTTTACTTTAGGTAATTGGATTCTACCTAGACTCCCCATCAGACTTTTCACTTGTTCTTTTCCTCTGCATGAGATGAGAGGATTATCATCAACTTTTTAATTAGGTCAGAGAAATTGAGGCCATTTGATCTTCATATTGTCTTAAGTTTATTGATTTTGATATATGCAGTGTAGGGGAGGATACTTGTAAGTGGATATGATATGGCTTCTGCTGTTTGGGTGATTAACCAGGGAGAGGTTGTAATTGAAAGGATGAAGTATGAATATGTTTTTTCTAAAATCAGGCTCAGTTTAAGGCAGAAGGAGAGGATACCTAATTTACTAAGTCATAAGAAAATCTGCAGAATTCTTTATGTTTTCATGATATTGTTTTGGTAATAAAATCAACCTCTTGCAGCATGACACCACTTTTTTAGATAGATTAGAATAAATAGTGATCAGTATCTTAAAAATTTGTGCAATAAGCATGTAAATAGTAAAGTTTTATACTAAAGATAGTCTGGTGAATTAATAAGAGCACTTGAATGGGAGTGAAGAGATCTGAGGTCTGTTTCTGGCTCTGCCACTAATCTTCTGTGTGTTATTATGGGTCTCCATACTGCAGTATTCTCAATTATGAAGTAAGAGTTGGACCAGATGATTGCCAAGATTGTTTCTAGCTGATGTTTTAGACTAGTCTTGATTATCTTGTTCTTAGACAAGCTTTGAAAGGCATCAGGTGGGCTTTTTAGTGAACAGGCCTGTTTGCCGTGTACATGTACTTCAAAAATGAATTTAAGATTTGAAAAGTTAATAGGTAACACTTTCTTTTCTCAGAAGGATTTGATTATAATGAAGAAGAACGGTATGACTGTAAAGGGGGCGAACTGTTTGGAAATCAGCGAAGATTTCCTGGACACCTTTTTTGGGACTTTCAGGTATAATTAAAATTAAAAATTTTATTAGAACAATAACATATTTTATTAGAACAATTCAGAATACATAAAGAATGGTATGAACTTTTATTGTAGCTATGCCTTTTGGCACACACAAATCATTTGTTTATTAATACCATATTTTCACCATTTCCAGAAATAATCTGAAGTAATTTTCAGTAAAGTCAAGTAAAATCAGTGACTATAAACACTATTTAAGAAAACAAACAAAGTAATGGTGATACAGCTAATGGTGTGGAATATGTGGAGATTATACCAAGAAACTTTTATTTCTAATTGTTTTAACAACTTTTATAAAATACTGACCAATTCATTATGTAAATTATAGATATAATTTTTAGAAATGTCTAAAAATGAAATTTTAATTATATTGTTTCAACAGATAAACATCTTAGGTGAAAAGGATGATACACCAGTTCATTTCTGTGACAAATGTGGATTGCCTATTAAAATCTATGGGCGAATGGTAAATATAACTAAATTAAATTCGGTTTTGTAGATGTAAACATTTGCCTAGAGGTAGGATTCTGAAATTTTAGATAGATTAGTAGATAGATTTTAGTCATTTAGTAGATAGATAAGTCATTGTTTAATGACTAAGTTTGTGACATTTGAAATAAGTATGAAATAGCTAAGGGAAATTTTCAGATAATATGCATTTAATATAATTACCTTGACAAATTCTTGAATTGCTTTTAAAATATTTATTAATTAAGGAAATAAACTTCTGAAAACTCATTTCTTTGGACTGTTTGCTATCTGTTAGTTAACATTCTAGTTTATTAAGGAAAAATGTTTTTTTCTTGTTTAAGAGAATAAAATCAGTTATTCATTTCTGAAGGCTATAATTTTTAATGTCAAACTGAATTTAAAAATAATATTTATAATTTCTGAGAAGTGAATTCTAATCACTAAAAAAAATTACAAGTCTAACTGTAATTTTATAGTAATTTTTGCTTTTTTTTTTTTTTTTGTGAGGAGGATCAGCCCTGAGCTAACATCTGCCAATCCTCCTCTTTTTGCTGAGGAAGATTGGCCCTAGGCTAACATCTGTGCCCATCTTCCTCTACTTTATATGGGATGTTGCCACGGCATGGCTTGACAAGCGGTGCGTCGGTGCGTGCCCGGGATCCGAACTCGGGGCTGCTGCAGTGGAGTGCGTGCACTTAACTGCTACGCCACTGGGCCGGCCCTTGTAGTAATTTTGACACATCCTCCTTTAAAAAAAGATAGTTTTACGTTTGTGTTTGAAAAAAATTGAATTTAATAATATATCTGTGATGATAGAAGGCATGGATTGTGCACTATTGCTTTGCTGTATAACATAGCTAGATAACAGTAATGGACTGTGAGTTTTAAAATGGTCTAACATCATTTTACTGTGTACTTCTGATTTATTTTTAGATTTTTATAAGTTCATTAACTTAAGACTACCAGGGAAAAATGCTACTTATATTAAATGTAGGAGATAGTTGTTATTTTACTGCTTTGGAATAGTGTCTGGAGGAACAGGATAAGATAAAACATGGTTACAGTATTCTTCTTCAGGAGCTTTTAACCTTTAGGGACCATGGATGAACTTCCCAGGGTTTATACCTCCAGAAAGTGTGAGCAGAGGTGCATGTATACATTTAGTGGGTAAAGGGCCAAAGCTTTCATCCCATTCTCAAAGGGCTTTGTGACTGAAAAAGGTCAACTGTTGCTTTTCTATAATTAGTACTTAATAAATGTTCATTTTAACAAACAGTTCTCAAGTGCCTTCCATGTCTAGGTTACTGTGCTTACTGTTATTTTTTTATGGAAATGTTTGAAGTTGCTCTGTGCTTAACTGTAATATGTTTTTGTTCACAGATTCCATGCAAGCATGTTTTTTGCTATGACTGTGCTATTTTACATGAAAAAAAGGGAGATAAAATGTGTCCAGGGTAAGATCATCATTACATTTTTAAATAAGAAAGTTTGTGATATAATGAGTTATAGTCTAGGTTAAAGGTCAGGGTGTGGTGTAAGCCAGCAGCAGAATGTCAAATGTGTAGACATGGCTGATCTTTCTCTATGAGCCCACAGTTGGTCTTAGCCATCTCCTTAGGATAGAGCTAGGTAGCTGTTACCTGTCAGTTCAGATTGGCCAAAATGACAAAATATATTTGCTATCACAAAATTAGCATTACAAGCCAAAAACAGTTATTTTCTTTTTTTGATGGGATACTAGAGAGAGCCAGTATTGCATAGTGATTGAGAGCAGACTGGAGTTAGAATTCTTGTGTTCAAATCCCTGTTCTGCCGTTTGTTAGCTGTGTGATATAGGCTGTTTCTTCATCTGTAAAATGGAGCTAATAATAGTGCCTACCTCCCTGGGTTATTATTAGAATTAAATAAGTTAATATATGCGTAGCACAGAGTAAGTGCTATGTAAGTATAAGCTCTTATTTATTGCGTTCAAATCTGATTGTTATGTCTTGAGTTTATCTTAGAACACCATCATGGCATTGACTCAAAAGTTATGAAGATCTAGAGATCTTGGTTGATATTGATTCATTTTTGAATAGGCTTGAAGGATCTAGAATAAACTAGGAATTTTTATATCAATTTAGAACCCCTGATAGAAGGCTTGAGAAAAGCTTTGAGAGACACTTCCTTGGAACAACTGTAGGCTTCCTGTATTCCTTATAACCTGTATCAGAAGCTGTCCCAGGATTCATGATATTGGTTGATAATAAAGCTATGGACAGTTGTAAGGGATGATTTCTTTTTATGGTGTAGGAAGATTGGATCATTGGGAGGGAAAGGATGAGTCATAACAACTAATTCTCTTGGCATATTTTTATTAGCCCTTTAACAGATTATAAAATCTGTAGTGTGGATTTGAAGAATATTTTCTCCCTGCAATTATAATTGAGAGAGTTATGAAATTGAAAGTGCATATTCACTTGTTTGCCTAATTTTCTCTAGTGCCTAATTTTCCAACGCAGTTTACATTCACTTTAAATTATATAGTAAATTTGATTATTTCATTGGAAAAAAGGATTTTAGATGTTATAAAACACTATGTAGAGGATATTAAAAGGTTTTCTTTCTTATATAAATGTTCTAATGATAATATTTAAAAGATAATTTAGTTTTCAAGGTGTTAAATGTAACTCTAGTAGACACCTTACTGGTTGGCCCTTAGCTATTTTAGAATATAAGCCTATCTTGATTAACAAACCCAGATCAGAAAGTGAAGAAATGGCAACCCAAGTTAATGTAAATATTATATACTACTGCTTTTAATCACCCAAGAGAAAGTGCCTCACATCTTGTTACTGTGGAGCTATTTCTGAGCTTATAGCCAATTAGAAGAAAATCTTGGAAGTGTGCCGAATGGCCACTAAAGGGAAGCCTACTAGTATCAAGGAGTGCCAGCCTTGCAGCAAAGATGGAAATATAGACACAACTCAAAATCAAGAGTATAGAGCCATTTAATATAGTGTTAAATGATATGACACATATATTCAATGATAATAACTTATATCTGTACATGTATAGTGCTTAACTAGTGATTAAACACTGTCACCTTGATTATGCCATTTATCTTAAGGATACTCTTTTAAGTAGGGTGAAGTAGATATAAAAACATTGTGAGGGGGCCGGCCCCGTGGCTTAGCGGTTAAGTGCTTGCGCTCCGCTACTGGTGGCCCGGGTTCGGATTCCGGGCGCGCACCGACGCACCGCTTCTCCGGCCATGCTGAGGCGGTGTCCCACGTACAGCAACTAAGAAGGTGACATACAACTATCTACTGGGGCTTTGGGGAGAAAAAGGGAAATAAAAGGAGGAGGATTGGCAGTAGATGTTAGCTCAGGGCCGGTCTTCCTCAGCAAAAAGAGGAGGATTAGCGTGGATGTTAGCTCAGGGCTGATCTTCCTCACAAAAAAAAAAAAACAACATTGTGAGTTAGGTAAAGTAGATGTTTAACCCCGTTTTACAGATGAAGAAACAAACAAAAAGATTAAATGACTTTAAGGCTACAGAGCCATTACTTGATCCCAGTTCTTCTGATTCCTTGTTCAGTTCTCTTTCCACTATTTCAAGAAGACTTAGAGGCAAGAGTGGATTTAATACAATGAATGAAGAATAGTTATAATTTTGACCCTGAGTCATTAAGAAAATGCTTAGTTAAATTTAGTGCTTACAATGTAGAAAGGCAGGAGTGTGTAACGCTTTAGTAGTAAATTTGTCTACAATTCAGAAAGATCCCTTTCTTAAGGGACTCAGCTCAGGGATTCAGTCAGGGTTTGAATTTAAATTGTTTATGTTGTTTGATGTTAAGAATCCTGATGATTAGGATGATCTTATTCATTTTTGTAGTCCTTGCAGCTTTTTCTACTTAATGTCTTCCACTTAGTATTAAGTATTTGCTTAGCAAATACTGATTGCTGAATAAATACTGTGCAAGTTTAAATTTCCTGATTGTGACATCCTTTGGTTTGCCCTTCCTGGTTTTTTGGCAAATGGATGCAAAACATAGAATTGTTTGAGACAGTCAGATAAATTCGAGGTCTTGGGAAGAAGAAGGTCTTTTCCTAAAACATATTCTATTTGATAAACACTTAATTTTTCTTGTATTAAGAGTTCTGAGGTTGATAGAGATGCTGATGCTGCTTAATAGCAAACAGACAACAGAGTGGGAAAGATTAAAGGTTCTCTTATAGTAACTATAACTTTTAAATGTGAACTTTTGCAATATTTTCCATAACAAATTTTAAAAATAGGCGTATCTTTGAAATTAAGTGCATTATTTTTATAGTCTGTTTTTAGTAAATCAATTTTTTTCCCCTTCTTATTTAGCTGTAGTGATCCTGTGCAGCGAATTGAGCAGTGTACACGAGGTTCTCTCTTCATGTGTAGCATTGTTCAAGGGTGCAAGAGAACATATTTGTCTCAGAGAGACTTACAGGCTCATATCAACCACCGCCACATGAGAGCTGGAAAACCTGTTACCCGTGCTTCACTTGAAAATGTTCATCCTCCTATTGCCCCACCACCAGCTGAAATCCCTGATCGTTTTATAATGCCGCCAGACAAGCACCACATGAGCCATATTCCGCCAAAGCAGCACATCATGATGCCACCACCTCCTTTGCAACACGTGCCACATGAGCACTATAATCAGCCACATGAGGATATTCGTGCTCCTCCAGCAGAATTGTCCATGGCTCCACCTCCACCTCGTTCGGTCAGTCAGGAAACCTTTCGTATTTCAACAAGAAAACACAGCAATTTAATAACTGTCCCTATTCAGGATGACTCAAATTCAGGTGCTAGAGAACCACCACCTCCTGCCCCAGCACCTGCTCACCATCATCCTGAATATCAGGGTCAACCAGTGGTATCGCACCCTCATCATATTATGCCTCCACAGCAACATTATGCACCACCCCCACCTCCTCCACCACCAATAAGCCATCCAATGCCACATCCTCCCCAGGCTGCAGGTACTCCTCACTTGGTTTATAGTCAAGCTCCACCTCCACCAATGACCTCTGCTCCACCACCAATAACCCCTCCCCCTGGACATATTATTGCCCAGATGCCACCTTATATGAATCATCCTCCTCCAGGACCTCCCCCACCTCAACATGGTGGTCCACCTGTAACTGCACCCCCTCCTCACCATTATAATCCTAACTCTTTACCCCAGTTCACTGAAGATCAAGGAACTCTGAGCCCTCCATTTACACAACCAGGGGGAATGAGTCCTGGTATATGGCCTGCACCAAGAGGGCCACCACCTCCTCCACGAATGCAGGGTCCGCCTTCTCAAACCCCACTTCCTGGACCACATCATCCAGATCAGACAAGATATAGACCGTATTACCAATGATTATAGTATTTTGAACTGAAGATATGATGAGGAAAAAAACTTATGTATAGTCAATCTTTTAATTCAGCTTTGACTGTTTGGGGAAGGGAAAGCACCTCTTAACTGAGGTGGCTGTAAAACACTTAGGGTCTTGTCTCTTAAAATGGTTTTAAATCTTGACCTTAGGATTGATTTCAAGTACTATACTGTAGTGCAGATAAGTGGCTCAGTTGAGCACAGTTATATTTTAACAACTTTGTTCCCTTAGAGTGGTAAATTGACCCAGAGGTGACCATTTGTAAAAAAGTTGAAAAAAAAATTTTCATTGTTCCACTTTCAAAAGTATTGCTTTTGTTAAACCCAATGTTTAGTTTTTCTTGTGATACATTTTGTTAACCTGTGTAAAAGGATTAAATTTCAATATGGTTGTAAAAATGCTATTTTTATGTGAATTTAAGTGCAGCCACATACTGTTTTTTAAAACCATATGTTTTACCACTAATTTCCGAAAGTTACAATAAAATCCTGAAAGTAAAAATCTACTAGAATTTACTGTAAGGCAGACTGTTAAATGGTAGAGAATTATTTCACATTTTAGGCACTGAAATTTTGAGGTATATTAAGTATATAATGCACTTCACTTGGATGCCTTTTCCTTTTTAGGCAGCCTCAGGAGCACCAAAATACATTGGAATTCCAGTATACTAAGATATATTTGTGTTTGTAATATTAAAAGGCATTATTACTAAATATTTGAAAAGATAATGGCCAAAGTAATTAACTCTACAGGCTCCAAGCTGTTGGGGATGCTGTCACTTGTTAATGCTTTTTACTAAATGGTTGGAATCACATGATGCACCACCCTTAGTAATCTTAAGTAGCATTATTTTATAGAACTGTTTAAATGGTGTTTAGATAAAGTGTGTTCTGCTCTGCTCATTAAATATTTAGGGCTGAATAGGCTTTAAATAATTTCTCATTTCGTAGTAGAGCTTGATTCTCTGCTTAAGTGGGTTCTTGTTTATTGGGTTTTGAACTGTAATTTGAATGCTGTGGAGGGATTTGAATACTGTATTAATGAAGGACATTGTAATCACAAACTTGCATTGCTCAGGTTTCATTACTGTGTGATAAGGGTTATTTCTCTAACTTGAAATTTAAAAACTATTAATCATTTTCTGTTCCTTTTATTGGTTAAACAGTCTAAAACTTGCAACATTTTAGCATGGCGTCAACAGTGAAGACTACCATATGATTTTGTATTGGAGAAGAGAAAAGTAATGACTAAATTGTGAATTTCAGTGCTTTATAAGGTGCCTTTAGAGTCAGCTTTTGCATTATAGGGGGCTTGTTACAGTCCAGCTAAGATGACCACTTACAGTTTATACAGAGCTCATATGTATAAATCAACATTCTTAGGGTGTTATTATATATCCTTTGAATAAACCCCTGTGAAGTATTTCCTCTCCCCTAAAATGGTGCATAATATAAACATGAAATGTGTAGTATGCAGATATCATTTATTAAATAGTTTGTAGTGTATAAATTTAGAACATATTTCTTTTTGACAAAGGGTGAACTGATTGCTAATTTACCATTTAATTCTGTCAGGTACAGGAAAAACAATTTCTCATCTTGGATAATCGGATGCAAAGTCATCTATGAACTTAGAGCTGAAGTTAGACATAATATAAATGGCCATTTCAACTTTGACCAGCTGAAAATAACTAATACACTTTTTTTTAAGTTAAGTAAGTGATTTTTCATACCTAGCAGTTTGAGAGTCCAGTGTTAATGCAATATTTCTAGTGAGAAATTCTTGTTATTAGAAGCATGGGAGTGAAAAAGTGTGAAATGGCGGTGGTAAGTGCTTCTATTATATTACTGTAGGTACTCAGACTGGTGCAAACTTGATTCCCTTTCACGCCCTATTTAGGAAGTGTTAAAATATTACTACTGAAAATCCAATACCATTCTTTGTTTCATGTAATAAGAAAATAGCCAAATTCACTTTAGAGCTTCTCAACTATTTATGAAGAGCTCTCCTGTTTTTGTTGAAATCCACTAGAGTTGACTGGTATAAAACCACTTAGCCTATGTATTGAACAAAAAAATTAGTATCATAAAATTCCACATGGTAGGAGAATTCTCGTAGGCTTTTTAAAAAATGATTTATTTTCAGTTAGGTTTAAGAAATATATGTTATGCGGGAGGCAGATCAGATGAATGTGTTGTAGCAGACAAAATTTTTAAATGGTGTTAGACTTGAATTCATCCAGTTTGAATGAGGGTGGGTGGGTAGAAAGCAAAATTCCTGTTAGTGTTTCTTTCTTTAAGGAAAAAGATGTGAATTCCAGCCTTATTTCAGGGAAGACTTGGAAGCTATGATGGACATGAGTCTAAATTAAATGTATGTATGTTTCGTTATATTGCTCTGAAGACTACTGAGGTGGCAGTTTAATTCTTAAAAACAATAAAATGGAAGCATCAATACTATTTTGCCTAGATGAATTTTTACATAATGGTGATACCTTTGGGAGAATGCAGAATTTTCTGTGTTTATGTTGATAAAACATTTACAGTACAATTAGATTAACTTTTTTAGAGAATAAAACCGGCAAGTTGAATGTTAATATTTCTTCAGTGGCATGCTTGTTCACAGTATAATATAGTATTGGGGGAAATACTAGTTGCCAAGACCATGAAAAACTCTTTATATCCATTTTGCCCTTTAAAAGCCACTTGCTCAAAATTATTGTATAAATACTAACTAGATACCACTGAAATAGATAAATGGAAAACATATTTGAACCTATTTTTAAACTCAGAATAAGTGACTTGATTGTATGAAGTATACAGGGCTGCTTTATGCTTTGTTCTGCCAGACATACTGCAAGAGTATCTTTCATACATCTTTTTGGAAAAGCCTTATAGTCCTATGTATCGTAAAATTTTTGAAAAAGCTTTATGAGTACATGAAAAAAACTAACAAGTACTTAAAAATATACTTTTCTAATTATTAGATTAGCATCAAATTAGTATATTGACTTTGAGGTTTGACAATCATACTCAAACATACCAAATTCTGAGTGAAGTAGATTAATTTTTTGTCATTGGTTTGTAACTAAATTGTGGCTTAGAAACCAAGTAGAATTTACTTGTTACAATATATGCACATCTAACAAAGCAATATTGGATATACTGAGCTTAAAGGGGAGAGAGAGATAAGCCAGTTAAAATACTTGGTAGTGATACTAATAAAACCATTTGGATTTTCAAACATTTTTTATTTTGATTCATGCCCCTTCAGTGTTCCATCATTGAGGGAAAAAGTGTTAAGGCAGAATTCTTAAAGCAACATTTTAGTGTTAAAGTTTAATTTTCCCATCTCCCTGTCTTTAAGAATTATGAATTTTTAGGAGTTACAGAAGCACAGGATTGAAATGAACAATTATAGGTCATGGGTTTAGCTCTTACACTGGGGCAGGACCCTGTCTTTTAAAAAATCTAGCATTTTGAAATGTTCGTCTATTCTGTGACTTCAGAATGTCCCATTTCTATTCTAGGTAGTTGTAAGCACCAATTTTCATATTGCATTTAAGCCCATTTTCCTATTAATGTACCTTTAAAATAGTTCTCCCTTTGCCTTCCTTCAGATTAAAAAGTTCTGCCTCCCTTTTACTTTTCTTGCTAAATGTTACTTTCAAAACCTTTAATTTTGTTTGTTTTAAAATTTATACTCATTTCAACTACATAAGCAATAAATCTTTTGGGGAAAAAATGTGATATTACAAATAAAGATCCCCTTGACCACTATGGCAATGAACATTTCCCTTCCAGAGATAAATACTGCTAGGACTTTGGTGTGTATATCTCTCTAATCATTTTAGTTACAGTGCTCACAGCTAAATAGGCTCCATGGGCTGGTTAAGCATCCTAATCCATGGTAAGTAATAGTATTTCATGACCTATACTCAATAAGTATGTACTGAGCACCTGCCATGTGGGATAGAAAGATTCATTCAGGTATTTATGTGCTAGACACCATTCTAAGCACTTGGGATGCATGAGTATTTAGAGGTAGATGATCAATAATTATTAAATATATAACATGTTAGAAGCCTGATAAAATTCTGTGGAATAAAGAAAAAGTAAGGATAATCAGGTGATGGTAGGTTCACAATTTTAAAGAGAGTAGTCTGGGTAGAACTCATTGAAAAGATGACATTTGAGCAAGATTTGAAGTAGGTGAGAGTTAACCATGTAAATAACAGGCAGAGGACACACTGTAAAGGCCGTAAAAGGGAGTTGCACCTGGCTTATTGAGGAACAGCAAGGAGATGAGTGGAATGAGTGAGACAAGTAGTAAGAGTAGGTCAGAGGTAATAACAGTGGGGAGGTCACAGGCTGTCTCGGCCATCCTGAAGATTTCGACCTTAGTCTCACATGGGAAGCCATTAGGGGGTTCTGAGCAAAGGAGTGGAATGATTTGGCTCTTATTAAAAGGATTATTCTGGCTGTGTGTTGAGAAGAGATGAGGGAGGCCAAGATAGAAACCAGTTGGAAGGTTGTTTTAATAATTTATACAAGAGATGATGGTGGTAGCATTATAGGTATCAAGAAGTGGGTGACCTGTGGGAGGATATATATAAAATAATATAATAAATATATATAATATATAAAGTATAATAAATTTATATATAAATTAAGCACTTATTCTATGCTAGACATGAGTAAATAATGATGAACAAAATAGATGTGGTCCCCGCCCTTTAGGAGCTTACATTCTAGTTGATTTAGGAATTGTTCTTGATAGTCATTCCTAAATTTTCCTCAAAAAAATTTCTTATATATTTTTTAAAAGTGCAGTGGCCAGTTAAAAAATATTACATTTAAAGATGTATTACCAACACACAAACATAATGAGAGAAATATTAAGTTTATTTAATTCTGGACACTAACAATATATTTCCTATTAGCTCTTCTGGGTATATTTAATTGAACAATGTTAAATTAGCAACTTCAGAAGAAATCTGTAGAATGTGCCTATATCGTTACTGAGTTTAGTCCTGCCTTGTTCTAGATGAGTTTTTAGACAGGTTTCAATTTCTTTGGGAAGGTAATATTTACTAATGATTTAGAGCATGGGCTCTGGAGTTGACTGTCTACACTGAATTCTGGCTCTACTACCTGCAACTATATAACTTAGACTAATTATTTATCCTCTTTGAGCCTTGATTTATATTGTTTTTCTAAAAAATAGGGATATACATAGTACCTACCTTATGGGGGCTATTTTGAGAATTAAATGAATTGATTCTAGATATATTTTGTAGAGTCAATAGAATTTCCGGACAGATTTCTCAGCCTGAGCAGCTGCAAGGATGGAGTTGGTATTAACCGAGGTGGAACAGATGCCAGTGGAGTGAATCAGGGGGAGGTCAGTAGATCAGTTTTGACATGTAGATGTCCAGATGAAGATGGCAGAAAAATGAGTTCAACATTCCTCTTCTGTGTTCTTGTTTATGCAGTGTAAGGTCAAGTTTGTATTTAAAACATTTCATTTACATTTCTAAGTGGTAAGTTACTGTGTTTAAACAAGAATATGTACAAAATGCTTAAGTAATTATTGGAAAATGGCTTTAAAGATAAACTACTCAACGTATGTTAGCTTCAACCTTTCTTAACTTCAGTAATATATCTGTCTCTTCACAAGTCATTCTGTCTCCCGGTTGTATCACTGGGTATCCTCTCCCCTTCAGTCTTGCTCTTGTTTTTACAGGTTTTATCTTCCAACACAATCTCTTGGGCTCTTCCTAAATCAGGGATCAGATTTTTGGCTAGTCTATTTCTCATATTTGCCCTGAGGCAGGCAAGTAGAGGCCCAGCCGCACGTATTCCCGTTACCCAAAGCACATCCACTGTAGAGGCCTCGGAGAAAAACCATTCAAGGGTGAGGATAAGTGAACCTCTAAGATGTCAAGGTTGAATGCATTGTGATGGGGCACAACAACTGGAGTGCTTGTTCCCGCTCTATGTTACTTTGGTTGGCAAGAAGAGTGTAGAGGGCACCTTTACTTGAGAAGATACAGATATCAGGGACAAAATCCTTATATAGCCAAATCCTTATCCACCCCCAAGCCAAATGATCAATTAAGCAGGCCCATGTTTTCAATTTCTATTCTCCGCCCTCTGTAAAGGAAGAGCTCTTAACCTGAGATTCATAGGGCATCATATATAAATGTATATGTGTATATATATATTTTTTCCCTAGACTCCATAGGGTACATGGGGCTCAATAGTGTGTCCATGACTCAAAATCTTTAAGAAACATTGCTATGAAGAGTGCTGATATTCTAGTTTTTAATTAAGAGTAGCTATGTAAATAAACCTTTGTTTTACCTTTCTGTAGTTGGTTTTATTCAATAGATAAGCCCTCTCAGTCAAGACACTAATAAAGATTGGAAGGGTATTTGACAAGAAACATTTAGAGGTGAGAGCTAAGACAATTGGGACAAATTTTTCCATTGACAGAGTGGTTTGATGTTGAACAGAGTGTGCTGAATCTTTTTCTGTTGGTGCTGATGTTTAATTTCTAAGCATTACATAAAATAAATACAAATTTACACCAAGAACAGTGCCAGTGAAAAAGAGAAGCATGTGTGCTGATTCTCATTCTTCAGCTACACTGACCTCTAGAGCTGTGATTCTGCCCCGTGAGTTAACAAATACTGACCAGCAGTGAAGAAAGAGTCACATTTTCTTCTACTATCTTTTCTTTCCTCCCAGTAAGACTGGGGAGAACTGGCTACCCATCATATTTTCTCTTTACTTTCTGCCTTCTTGCTTTTTCAGTTTATGTCTTCCATTAGCTTATACCGTTTTTATACTAAGAGGTGGAAAAAAAACAAGGATTTGCTGCAAAATCTAGTTATAGTTAAAGATATGGCATTAGAAGGACTCTGTCTAGGGCCCGGCCCCGTGGCGTAGTGGTTAAGTGCGCATGCTCTGCTGCTGGCTGCCCGGGTTTGGATCTGGGGCACCACTTGTCAGGCCTTGCTGTGGCGGCATCCCATATAAAGTGGAGGAAGATGGGCACAGACGTTAGCCCAGGGCCAGTCTTCCTCAGCAAAAAGAGGAGGATTGGCTTGGATGTTAGCTCAGGGCTGATCTTCCTCACCAAAAAAAAAAGAAGGACTGTGTCTAAATCTGGATATGATGTTGGATGTTTTTTTTGGGGCGGGGGAAAATCCCCCTTCTTCCCTTCTTATGTTCTTGAGGCTGGACTAATAGTAAAATTGACACAAGACCAGATTAACAGCAGAAAAAATCCAATTTAATTACGTGCACTTGGGAGAATCAGCAAGATGATGCTCTGAGAGTGAACGAAGCAGGCAATATATATATCTATTACACAAGGAAACAGTAAATTTGTGAAGAATTGACAGGACAAGGAAACTTAGTTTTGGGGTACGTAATTAGCAAGGTTTGTTTATACAGGCTTCTCGGCCTGGAATACCCTCGCTCTAGTGAAAAGGATGCAGGGAGAGCACCTTTCACATGGGAGATTTATTTCCTGCTTTCAGTGGGAACAGAGACAGGAGGGTCAGAAAGCCCTTTTTGCTTTTTAAGTAACTTTAACTGAAAATGGTCAATATGCCACTGTGGAACATCTTGAGGCGGCCTGTCCTGGGTCCCACCAGTTCCCTTCTCTGAAACTTCCCTGTAAGCTTCACATAAAAGCTGAACTAGTGGCTGTGGAGAGAGAGTGGGTTAGGAGATGAGTGGTAAGAGATCTGCAAAGAGAAAAGAATACAGATTAGCATGAAAATGAAAAGAGCAAATCGAAACACATTTCCCCACATGCCATTAAACTAGCTCTGTTCCTGGGAATAGATCAGTCCAATAGAATGTCTGTGCTTTATTTATCTGATAACAAGCATTAATCCTCTCTTTTAAGAAATTGAAGTTAGATGCTACTTGTCCCATTTGATTTATGTAGAAGCAACATTTTTCACCGGTGATTGCACAAGCTCCTCCTTGCTGGGCAGTCAGTGTATCTAGAGCACAATTTTGGAGAACCACAGAGGCTGAGCTGTTAACTTCTGACTGGATTATTTTTTTTTAAATTGAAGTCATAATAGTTTATAACATTGTGAACTTTTAGTTGTACGTTATTATTTGTCAGTCACCATATAAATGCATCACTTCACCCCTTGTGCCCACCCCCAACCCTCTTCCCCCTGGTACCACTAAACTGTTCTCTCTGTCCCTGTGTTAATTTATCTTTCACATGAGTGAAATCATGCAGTGTTTGTCTTTCTCTGTCTGGCTTATTTTGCTTAACATAATACCCTCCAGGTCCAGCCATGTTGTTGCAAATGGGACAATTTTCTTTCTTTTATGGCTGAGTAGTATTCCGTTGTATGTATATCCCACATCTTCTTTAACCAATCATCAGTCAAGGGACGCTTGGATTGCTTCCACTTCTTGGCTGTAGTGAATAATGCTGCAATGAACATAGGGGTGCATAAACCTCTTTGGATTGTTGATTTCAGGTTCTTTGGATAGATACTCAGTAGTGAGATAGCTGGATCACAAGGTATTTCTATTTTCAATTTTGTGAGGAATCTCCATGCTGTTTTCCATAGAGGCTGCACCAGTTTGCATTCCCACCAGCAGTGTATGAGGGTTCCTGTTTCTCCACAGCCTCTCCAACATTTGTTATTTTTTTGTCTTGGTGATTATAGCCATTCTAACGGGTGTAAGGTGATATCTTAGTGTAGTTTTGATTTGCATTTCCCTGATGATTAGTGATGTTGAACATCTTTTCATGTGCCTATTGGCCATCTGTATATCTTCCTTGGAGAAATGTTCATATCCTCTGCCCTGTTTTTGATTGGGTTGTTTGTTTTTTTGTTGTTCAGTTGTGTGAGTTCTTTATGTATTATGGAGATTAACCCCTTTTCGGATATATGATTTGCGAATACTTTCTCCCAGCTGGTGGGTTGTCTTTTCATTTTGATTTTGGTTTCATATACCTTGCAGAAGCTCTTTAGTCTGATGAAATCCCACTTGTTTGCTTTTTGTTTTGTTTCCCTTGTCCTTGTAGACATGGAATTTGAAAAGATCTCTCTATGACCAATGTCGAAGAGTGTACTGCCTATATTTTCTTCCAGGAGTTTTATAGTTTCAGGTCTTACCTTCAAATCTTTGATCCATTTTGAGTTAATTTTTGTGTATGGTGAAAGAAGATGTTCTACTTTCATTCTTTTGCAAGTGGCTGACCGGTTTTCCCAGCACCGTTTATTGAAGAGACTTTCCTTTCTCTGTTGTATGTTCTTAGCTCCTTTGTCAAAGATTAGCTGTCTGTAGATGTGTGGTTTTATTTCTGAACTTTCAATTCTGTTCCATTGATCTGCGTGTCTGTACCATGCTGTTTTAATTATTATAGCTTTGTAGTATATTTTGAAGTCAGGGATTGTGATGCCTCCAGCTTTGTTCTTTTTTCTCAGGACTGCTTTTGTGATAGGGGTCTTTTGTTGCCCCATATGAATTTTAGTATTCTTTGTTCTATTTCTGTGAAGAATGTCATTGGGATTCTGATTGGGATTGCATTGAATCTGCAGATTGCTTTAGATAGTATGGACATTTTAACTATGTTTATTCTTCTGAACCACGTACATGGGATGTCTTTCCATTTCTTTGTCATCATCGATTTCTTTCAATAATGTCTTATAGTTTTCATTGTATAGGTCTTTCACCTCCTTGGTTAAATATATTCCTAGATATTTTATTCTTTTTGTTGCGATTGTAAATGAGATTGTCTTCCTGAGTTCTTTTTCTGTTAGTTCGTCATTAGAGTATAGAAATGCAACTGATTTTTGTAAGTTGATTTTGTACCCTGCAACTTTGCTTTAGTTGTTGATTATTTCTAATAGTTTTCTGATGGATTCTTTAGGATTTTCTATATATAAAATCGTGTCGTCTGCAAACAGTGAGAGTTTCACTTCTTCATTGCCTATTTGGATTCCTATTTTTTTTTCTTGCCTAATTGCTCTGGCCAAAACCTCCAGTACTATGTTGAATAAGAGTGGCGAGAGTGGGCACCCTTATCTTGTTCCTGTTCTCAGATGAATCGCTTTCAGTTTTTCCCTGTTGAGTATGATATGGGCTGTGGGTTTTGTCATAAAAGGCCTTTATTGTGTTGAGGTACTTTCCTTCTATACCCATTTTGTTGAGAGTTTTTATCATAAATCAATGTTGTATCTTGTCAAATGCCTTCTCTGCATCTATTGAGATGATCATGTGGTTTTTATTCCTCATTTTGTTAATGTGGTGTACCACACTGATTGATTTGTGGATGTTGAACCATCCCTGTGTCCCTGGTATAAATCCCACTTCATCATGGTGTATGATCTTTTTAATGTATTGCTGTATTTGGTTTGCCAATATTTTGTTGAGGATTTATGCATCTATGTTCATCAGAGATATTGGCCTGTAATTTTCCTTCTTTGTATTGTCCTTGTCTGGCTTTCATATCAGGGTGATGTTGGCCTCGTAGAATGTTTTAGGAAGTGTTCCATCTTCCTCTATTTTTGGAATAGTTTGAGAAGGATAGGTATTAAATCTTCTTTGAATTTTTGGTACAAATCTCCAGAGAAGCTATGTGGTCCTGGACTTCTATTTTTTGGGAGGTTTTTGATTACTATTTCAATCTCTTTACTTGTGATTGGTCTATTCAGATTATCTATTGCTTCTTGATTCAGTTTTGAGAGGTTGTACGAGTCTAAGAATTTATCCATTTCTTCTAGATTGTCCAATTTGTTGGCATATAGTTTTTCATAGTATTCTCTTATAATCCTTTGTATTTCTGTGGTGTCTGTTGTAATTTCTCCTTTTTCATTTCTAATTTTATTTGAGGCTTCTCTCTTTTTTTCTTGGTGAGTCTGGCTAAGGGTTTGTCAATTTTGTTTATCTTCTGAAAGAACCAGCTCTTTGTTTCATTGATCCTTTCTACTATTTTTTTGGTTTCAATTTCATTTATCTCTGCTCTAATTTTTATTATTTCCCTCCTGCTGACTTTGGGCTCTGTTTGTTCTTCTTTTTCTTTCTTTTTTTTTTTTAATAATTTTATTTATTTATTTTTTCCCCCAAAGCCCCAGTAGATAGTTGTATGTCACAGCTGCACATCCTTCTAGTTGCTGCATGTGGGACATGGCCCCAGCATGGCGGGAGAAGCGGTGCGTCGGTGCACGCCCGGGATCCGAACCCGGGCCGCCAGCAGCGGAGCGCGAGCACTTAACCGCTAAGCCATGGGGCCGGTCCTGTTCTTCTTTTTCTAATTCTGTTAGGTGTAGTTTAAGGTTGCTTATTTGGGCTTTTTCTTGTTTGTTAAGGTAGGCCTGTATTGCTATGAATTTCCGTCTCAGGACCACTTTAGCTCCATCCCACATGAGTTGGTATGGTGTGTTTTCATTTTCATTTGTCCCCAGATATTTGTTGATTTTTCCTTTAATTTCTTCAATGATCCATTGGTTGTTCAGTAGCGTGTTGTTTAGTCTCCAGATCTTTGTCACTTTCCCAGTTTTTTTTCTTGTAGTTGATTTCCAGTTTCATAGCATTATGGTCAGAAAAGTTGCTTGTTATGATTTCAGTCTTGTTAAATTTATAGAGGCTTGCCTTGTTTCCCAACAAACAGCCTATCCTTGAGAATGTTCCATGTGCATTTGAGAAGAATTTGTAATCTGCTGTGTTTGGATGGACTGCTCTCTATGTATCTGTTAAGTCCATCATATCAGTTTTTCATTTATGTCCACTATTTCCTTATTAACTTTCTGTCTGGATGATCTACCCATTGATGTAAGTAGGGTGTTAAGATCCCCTACTATTATTGTGTTGTTGTTAATATCTCCTTTTAGGTTTGTTAATAGTTGCTTTATGTACTTTGGTGCTCCTGTGTTGGGTGCATACATATTTATAAGTGATATGTCTTCTTGGTGGAGTGTCCCTTTTGTCATTATATACTGCCCCCCTTTGTCTCTCATTACCTGTTTTATCTTGAAGTCTACTTTGTCTGATATGAGTACGGCAACACCTGCTTTTTTTGTTTGCCATTAGCTTGGAGTATTGTCTTCCATCCTTTCACTGTGAGCCTGTGTTTGTCTTTGCAGCTGAGATGTGTTTCCTGGAGGCAGCATATTGTTGGATCTTGTTTTTTAATCCATCCTGCCACTCTCTGTCTTTTGATTGGAGAATTCAATCCATGTACCTTTAGAGTGATTATTGATATATGAGGGCTTAATGTTACGATTTTATTGCTCATTTTCCAGTTCTTTTGCATTTGCTTTGTTTCTCGTCCTGTGTGTTTCAGACTACCAATTCAGTTTGGTAGTTGTGTATGATGGTCTTCTTAGCTTTCTCTTTATTTATCGTATGTGTCTCTGTTCTGTTTATTTGTTTAGTGGTTACCATGAGGTTTGTATAAAAAATCTCATAGATGAAATAGTCCATTTTCTGATGGCCTCTTATTTCCTTAGACTAAGTCAACTCCATCCTTTCCTCTTCCCCTTCTAAGTTATTATTGTCACAATTTGTTCCATCTTGTGTTGTGAGTTTGTGTTTAAAGTGATAGTTTATATTTATTTTTGGTGTTTTCCTTCCCTTAATCTTTGATGTTATAATTAAGTGTTTGCCAACCTATTCTGATAGAGAGCTGCAATTTTTATGATTTTTTCTACCTGTTTTTCTCCTTGCTCAAAGTTTATATCCCCCTTCTCTCTCTCTCTTTTTTTTTTTTTCAGGCATGAGGGCTTTCTTGAGCATTTCTTGTAGTGAAGGTCTTGTGGCAATGAACTCCCTTAGCTTTTGTTTATCTGGGATAGTTATTATTTCTCCATCGTATCTGAAGGATATTTTTGCTGGATAGAGTATTCTTAGCTGAAAGTTTTTGTATTTCAGAATTTTGAATATATCATTCCACACTCTCCTAGCCTATAGAGTTTCTGCCAAGAAATCAGTTGAAAGCCTGATTGGGAGTCCTTTGTACGTTATTTTTTTTTTTTGTCTTGCTGCCCTTAATATCTTTTCTTTGTCATTGACTTTTGCTAGCTTTGCTACTATATGCCTCGGAGAGGGTCTTTTTATGTTGATATATTTAGGACATCTATTGACTTCATTCACTTGTATTTCCAGCTCCTTTCCCAGGTTTGGGAAGTTCTCAGCTATTATTTCTTTGAACAAGCTCTCTGCTCCTTTCCCCCTTTCTTCTCCCTCTGGAATACCTATAATCTTTATGTTGCATTTCCTAATTGAGTCGGATACTTCTCGGAGAATTTCTTCATTTCTTTTTAGTCTTAGTTCTCTCTCCTCCTCCATCTGGAGCATTCCTATCCTCAATAATGCTAATTCTTTACTCTATGTTGTCAGCTCTGACCTTTCAAGATTTCAGATTTTTCTTTATCTCCTCCATTGTGTTTTTCATCTCCAACATTTCTGATTGGTTTTTCTTTATAGTTTCAATCTCTTTTGTGAAGAATTTCTTGATTTCATTGAATTGTCTATTTGTGTTTTCTTTTAATTCATTGAGCTTTTTTATGATAGCTAATTTGAATTCTATATCATTTAGGTTATAAATTTTTGTGCCTTCAGGATTGATTTCTGGGTGCTTGTCATCTTCCTTCTGGTCTGGAGATTTAATATATTTTTGCATAGTGCTTGAGGGTGTGGGCTTATTTTTCCTCATTCTAAAAATAACTGGTTGCAGCTTCCACCTGCCGCCACTAGGCGGGGGTCAAGAGCTGTGTATTCTGAACCTGCTACAATCTGTGGGCGCTCTGGTCAACTGGCTGTGCTGGTGCACTGGGCGGGGGAGGAAGAGCTCTTTCTTTTGCCTGCCTGATCCCAGGGGCTTCTCGTGTTTCTCTTGCTATCTGCTCTCGTGGGGTGCTAGCTTGGTGAAGGCACCCATGCAACAGTTCATTCCCCTCCATATGGGACTTTCCACAGGCTGTGAGAGAACTTGAAGAGTGACGGTTTTCCCACAGAGGGCTGCCCTTCCCCCCTCTCTCTCTGACAGCCACATGGACCTGGTCCCAGTGTCGCTGTCATTCAGGAAGGAGAGGTGTTCTGCTTACCTCCTTGCACTTCCTCTGGGGGTTCCAGCACCTCCACCTTCAGATGTATGGCTGTGTTGTTTTCTCAGTCATCTTTTGTGTTGTGTGAATGTCCTCTGTTGGTATATGAATGTCTTTTTTGTTGTATCTTAGGTGGGGAGAGTCTATGGGGAAAGCTCACTCTGCCGTGATGCTGATATCACCTGAATGCAATATTTTTAAACTTTGCATGGTGGTATTGAAGATAGCATTTTCCAATTCATAGTCTCCAAAGATTGGGAATAAGACCCTCAAGGCTGAAAAGAACTTGAAGTTATGATACACAAGAGGGTTGTCTACAGTTTCTTGCCTGGCACGTTTATGTGGCACAACCTTATGAAAAAAGAAGCCCAAATTTGTAATTTGGCTGGCATTTAGAGTGGAGTGTATGCTGACAGAAGGAGTCAGGTATCCAAGTCCACATCGTCCTGACCATTTAGATGGGAATCCTTTATACACTTTGTTGCGACACAGAATGAAGAGGCCAGTGTGGTTTATAGACTAAGTTAGGTTAGAACTTTAATTCTCCAGGTCTGGAGTGTTTCATGACCTTTGTCATTGACAATGTTAACATCCATACACTTCCAATTTCCATATGTTCTTGTCAGCCTGTGAGACCAAAACAGATTGTGAAATAGCTGATGTAGGAGGCCTGTAGTTTGGTTCTGACGGCTATAAAGCTTGGTTTTGTCACCTAGCTAAGTAAGTCCTGATCTTTGGTCTACCCAAATACAGTCAGTGGTGTTGGGCAGTCTAACAAGAGGGGTAGCTGAGATACCCCAAGTTGTGTGGGACTGCTCTGTAAAACATCTGATGATTTGGCAAATTTCTATGCTAGAGTTACTTTTAATCTCTTTGGCAAGTTTGAAGATGCCATCCTTAGCATCAAACCACAGAGTTTGGCTGCAGTACAATTTTGGTCTATCACCCAGAGGAAATCCAGTGCCATGTCTGTTTTCAATTCAAAGGGAAAAACTTTCAGCAATTGTTTCTACTTGGCCAAGGGATAGTCTTTGAGCTTCTGCAGAGATTTTCTGGGGCCCACGTAACTCACCAGAGGAAGAAGTAGAGTGACGTTCTTCTGGTCGTGGATACCATACCTTGTTGTCCATCCATCTTCCATAGTTAGTCCACCAGGTATTCACATCAGCAGGAACAAAAACTAGTTCAGGTTCCTTTGCACTATCTAGATGTTGACATAACCAACAGTCAGACTGATTAGTTAATGTGGCCAGGGTTTGGTAAACTGGCATAAAAGGGTGTATGGTCTGTGCCCGACTTGTTGAAAAGGAAAGGGTTAATAAGAGTAAGACACAGGTTGAAAAAGAGCCCATAGTGGAAATTTAGAAAGGAGAAGTAGGATAGATAGAGACCAACACTGTCCAGTTGGCTTTTAAACAAGTGTTCATTAATAAAAAAAGGTGTTTTTACTTGTGTTTGTGTGTGTGTGTGTGCGTGTATATATATGTGTGTATATATATATATGTGCGCGTGTATATATATATGTATACATATAAAGTCTTAAAAAAGATTAAATGAAAGCAAAATTTCTTGATCTGTGATCTTGGGAAAAGCTGTCTACATTATGGTGCTGTCTGCTCCTGGAGCCTTGGGATTGGCCCAGGAAATCCTTAATTTAAGATCACCTGTAGGGACTGCCCCCCAGCTGTCTTAAGAGTGGTGATATGGGTCTATTTGGACATGGCTTGCATGGATGCAAGAGGGTTTTTCCTTTATTTTAATGGCAGTGTAAGTGGTTGGTAGTACCTCATAAGGTCCCTCCCAGCAGGGTGACAGCAAGTGTTTTCTTCTAAAGACCTTGATGTATACCTGGTCTTCTGGTCGAAAAGGATGGCAAGGCCTGTCAATTGGTGCAGGCCATGCTCCTTTTACCTGTTGGTGGTATACTTTAAGTATACTAGTTAGTTCTTGTGTAAAGCTAGTCATAGCATCAAAT
Source organism: Diceros bicornis minor (assembly GCF_020826845.1). Taxonomy (NCBI): domain Eukaryota; kingdom Metazoa; phylum Chordata; class Mammalia; order Perissodactyla; family Rhinocerotidae; genus Diceros; species Diceros bicornis. The sequence goes on along the minus strand of NC_080742.1, from coordinate 10,722,749 downwards.
TGTTCACTTAATTTCACATAATGGTTGCTTAGCTTAGAAATAGAAGGTTTAGAGTTGCCAGTAGGCATTGGGTGTCCAAACACTATTAAAAAAGGGATCAATCCATGTCTCCTATTTGGGGTGTTCCAGATTTTTATAAGGGCCAAAGGCAATGCTTCTGGCCATTTTAGTCCAGTTTCTTGACAGATCTTTCCTCAAGTCCTTTTTATGTCTAGATTTTCATGTTCCACCTGCCCTGATGATTGAGGATGGTAAGGGGTATGAAATTTTAACGAGTACTCCAGAGGTTTTGCAAGCAGGTGGTTTATCTCTGCTGTAAAATGAGTTCCTTGGTCTGATTCAATCCACACAGGAAGGCTAAAATGTGGGATAATTTCAGGTATTAATTTCTTTACCACTGTAATGGCATCGGCATGTCTAGTTGGGTAACATTCAGTCCATCCACTAATCATGCAAACAATAACCAAACAGTGAGAATAGCCTAAAGCTGGGTGCGGATCTATAAAATTCATTTGGAGTGCTGCAACAGGCAGTGTAGGCCTTGGAGGACTTCCTGGAGTAAATTTATTTCTTCTAGAAATTTGGTGAGATTTACAAGTATTGCACTGGGAAGTAATTTGGTCAGAAATTTTATGGATACCAGGGTAAAACCAATTATCTTTTAGTTCCTTAATTAATTATCTCCCGTCTGCACATATGTCCTATTTGGTGGGAGATGCAAGCTAAAAAGTCAAAAGAAAAGGAGCTACAGGAAGTCCGTTGGGCCCGATGTATAATCCATCTGATAATTGTTTGGCACCGTTTTGTATCCATTTATCTTTTTCAGATTGTAGGGCATTTGCCTGATAGTTAACAATATCAGTCAGGGATAAAGGCAAATTTAAAAATTGGGCAGAGAAAGGATAAGGGGTCCATTTTGAGCTGCATATTTAGCTCTGTCAGCCCTGTTAGTTTCCTAAAGATACAGCATCAGTCTCCTTAGTATGGGCTAAACAATGAACAATGGCAATTTTAGCAGGGAGGTGAATAGCTTTTAATAGGGTGGCAATTATACATCCATTAACAAGAAGAGTAGTTCCTGCAGAAGTTAAGAATCCACGGGATTTCCAAGTTGTGCCAACAGCATGGCAGACTCCAAAAGCATATTTACAGTCTGTGTGAATAGTGGCAGTCTTTCTTTTTACCAATGTGCAAGCTCTAGTAAGAGCTATGAGTTCAGCAACTGGGGCTGATTTTACAGTAGGGAAAGAGTATGCCTCCAGAATTTCATGTGGGGAAACTATAGCATAACCAGTTATCATGGAGACTATAGCATAACCAGATATTATGTTTCCCCGGATGTTTCATTTACAGGAGCCGTCACAAAGTAGAATTAAATCTGGGTTGTCTAATGAGATATCTGAGAGACCCTCTTGTGGCTTTGAGACCATTTCTATAGTAGCAAGGCAATCACGTGGAATTGAGTGGCGCTCTCCGTCATCAGGGAGGGGTAGTAAGGTAGCTGGATTTAAAGTGTTACGATGATGTAAGATGATGGAAGCGTTAGTTAAAAGAGCTTGTTCACAGGTGGTCTGTCGTCGTGTAGAGAGGTGTTGTGTCTTATGAATTTGCAAAATAGCAGACACAGCGTGGGGAACATAGAGATGAGTGGGGGAACCTAGTGTTAGAGTACCGGCTTTGTCTATCAAGGTGGAAGCTGCAGCTACAGCACACAAACATGAGGCATACTTGATGCCACAGGGTCTAACTGGCATGAGGAATATGCGATAGGACATATCTGAGAGGCAAAGAGTTGTCCTAGAATGCCTGCAGCAATTCCACTATTTTCATGGCAATATAAATGAAAAGGTTTGTCAAACTTAGGTAAGCCAAGAGCTGGGGGTGGACAAAGCTAATTTTAAAGCTTCAAAGGAGGTTAATGCCTCCATAGGCTATGAAATAGGCTCTGGGATGATTTCTGGGAGAAGGGCATATAAAGGTTTAGCAAGGGCTGCAAAATTAGGAATAAATTGGTGATAGTAGCCAGCTGCTCCTAGAAATTCATGTAACTGTTTTTTTGATTTGGGGAGAGGGATGGATAAAATTGACTGAAGGTACTTTGGGGTGAGCTTTTGAGTGCCCTGAGATATCGCAGGCCCTAAGTAGGTAACAGTTGTTTGTACCAACTGAAGTTTAGATCTGGAGGCTTTATGGCCTCGTTCAGCTAATCCCTTCAGCAGGAAGAGGGAGTCGGTAAGAGCTCCCTGCTTAGTTTGATTACAAAGTAAAAGGTCATCAACATACTGAACAAGTGTGGAGCCTTGGGTAAAGGCTATAGAATCCAAGTCTGCTTTAAGGACTTGGGAAAATATTGAGGGGGACTCACAATATCCCTGAAGTATGTGAGTCCACGTTAATTGTCTCCCTTTAAACCTAAGCACGAAAAGAAATTGTGAGTCAGGTGCGATGGGATTGAAAAAAATGCTGAGCAGAGAGCAATCACTGTCAAACAGGCTGCATCAGCAGGAGTTGAGGTTAGAATAACAGCTGGATTAGGGACCACAGGATGGCGAGGGATCACAAAAGAGTTTATAGCTCTTAGGTCCTGTACAAATCGATAGACACGATTTCCATCTGAATCCAATTTAACCTCTTTTTTACTGGCAAAATTCGGGTGTTGTAGGGTGAGGAGGAAAAAATTAAAACAACTTCCTGTAAAAGAGAGTTAATTATAGTGTTAATTCCTTGCCCTGCATCTCTGGAGAGAGTGTATTGGGCTACTGATGGAAACGGTTTATTTTTTTTCCAAGTAATGCACACGGGCTTTGCACTTAGTGACAATCCTACTTCATTTGCATGTGTAGCCCAGAGTTTGCTTGGGACATCCTTTAAAGATTCCTCTTTTTCAGAGGAATTTAAGTTGGGATAAGTTCTAGTAAGGAAAGTAGGTAATCTGGGGCTTGGTCCAAGGGTAGGAAATAAAAGCGCCTTTTTCATTGCAATTTATAGTGGCATTAAATTTACATAATAAATCTCTACTGGGAAGGTTTGCTGGTGAGCAACTGGAAATGAGAAAGGCATGATGAGTGTTAAGAGGGCCTAAAGATACTGGCGGGGGGTGGCGGGGATGAGATACAGGGAATGAAACAGAGACTCCTACTGCTTGAATTGAATCAGAGGTGACAGGTGGGGATAAATCTTCTGAGCAGATAGTAGAGAAAATTGCACCAGTGTCAATTAAGAAATCCAGTTCCTGGGGCCTGCCTGGTGGCGCAAGCAGTTAAGTGCTCGCGCTCTGCTGCGGTGGCCTGGAGTTCGCTGGTTCTGATCTCGGCCGCACACCAACGCACCACTTGTCAAGCCGTGCTGTGGCAGGCATCCCATATAAAGTGGAGGAAGATGGGCATAGATTTTAGCCCAGGGCCAGTCTTCCTCAGCGAAAAGAGGAGGATTGGCGGATGTTAGCTCAGGGCCGATCTTCCTCACAAAAGAAAGAAAGAAAGAAAGAAATCTAGTTCCCGATCCTCTATTTTAAGTAAGTTTAATGGTAGGTTCTGGGGTGCGACCGAAGATCGGCTGACCCCGTCAACTGAGGGGAAATTGCCCCTTAGAGGGAGAAACATGAACTTTCTGAGAGGACTGTTTGCACTTGGAGGGATTGCTTCTTAAATTTTCCTTTTGCTTTAATACAGGACAATTTCTCTTCCAATGTCCTGATTTTTTGCCATATCTACAACTGTCTGAGGATGATAGAAAGCGCTCTGAGTGGGCTTTAATTTACTCTCAGAGTCATACTTTTGTTTTTCTAAAGATTCAAGCTGCAGAGCAAGAATTGTAGCCTTTAACTCCTTTTTTTTCCTGCATTCCTGCGAACTGTTTTCAAAGAATTGTGTTGCTGCTTCCATTATTACACTTAACTTTTGCCCTGACCACCTAACCACGCTATTTTGAATTTGTTTTTTAATATCAGGGAGAAAATTTCCCACTAAAGCAGAGATTAGGAGATTCCTATGCTCTGGGGCTTCTGGATTTAATGCAGTGTGCCTCTGGAAAGTTTGTATTAAACATTCAACAAAGGCTTTTGGGTGTTATCCTTCTTCCTGGGTGCATAATTCACCTTAGACCAATTTACTTTGGGAGAGAATGCCTCTAGTATTGCTCCTATTAACCATTGAATATCAGCCTCCTATTGAGCTACTTCCTGGGCATTTGTAGGCAGGCCTGGGAGAGGTTCTGACCATCTGAAAATAGGCCTTTTCCCCTATGGGGGAGGGTTTCTCCTGGGGGCCATCTGGCTTCTCTGATAATTACAGTATAATCATGGGCTGGAAGAACGCCCCATAGTAGCGAGTCAAGGTCTCGATAAGTTGGGTTATGGATAGCCACTAATCTTTCTAATTCCTCTCTAAATTTTATAGAATCTTCTGACAATGGAGGTAGAAAGGTTTTATAATTTAAAAGATCAGTTGTTGTCCAGGGGACATGAATTCTCTGTGGCGATGGCCCAGGATACATCCGCAAAGGACACTGCATGGGGTATTGAATAGGGATGTCTGAAGTTGGCATGGTCTGTTTATTGAGCCCTGGAAAGTAGGAGGAGTCATAAGGGACGACAAAGCAAGCCTGACCACCCCTCCCAGGTGCTTCTGTCGACTTTACTTCCTGACTTTCAGCATTTATATAAGTAACCTGTATTCCTCCAGCTTGGAGTTCAGACTGAAGTGCCCTCTGTAAACGTTGTCAAGAGAGGGAAGTTAAATTAGGTAGCTCGGCATTTAAGGGGTTTTCTGGGGAAGTCAGAGGATTTTTAGGAGTTAAGAGAATTGGCTGAGGAGCTGGAGCTGGGTTTTGAACTGGATTTTGAGGGAGGGGATTTTGACCAGGGGCCCAGAGATCTCAAGGATCTTCTGGGAGGTCAAAGTCAGGAAGTTGAGGAAAAAGGGGAGTATAAGAGGGAGGAGTGGGGGAATTTACATCAGATTTGGTTTTTAATTTTTGCTCTAATTCTGACTTTTCCTTTTTAATTTTGTCAAGGGAATCTCTAAGGCTAGCTGGTGTACTTTTTTTGTGTCCTCCTTTCCATTTGATCCTCCCATAAATACGAATAAGGCAGCTGCTTATGATGAGAGCTCTCTAAAAATTTTTTTAAATATAGAAGTTTTTCCAATTCAAAAGATTTGTCGTCTGGCCATTGACAAGTAGGTTCTTTATTAGTATATTTATTTCAATAGCGACTCAATCCAATAAGCCTTTTTGGGAAAGACCAGAGCTAACTTTCCAGGCTTAGACTAAATCTTCACCGTGGAAGCAAGAGGTGTCCCTGGGGTGGGCGTAGATGATGCAGCCCCCATGATCCTATAGTTCACTCCCAAAGATAGTCTAGAAAGAAAAGACTTGCGTTGCACAGGTGGTAAGGATGGTGTAGTGAAAATGGTGTCTCTGGTCTCCCATGGGAGTGTGGGACGCCTCCAGTCACAGACCCGCTAATCTGTGACACCAGGTAGGTGCTACTGGAATGGGATTTTTCTAGCACCAGCAAGCAATGAAGGCTGAGACGACAAGAACCCTTATGAACTGGACCCTTTATGACAAACTCCCCTGACAGCTGGCACAGCCGGACAAAGAGAGTGCTGCTTGTGACTGTGTGTCTCAGAACCCCAGTCTTTCCACTGGCCGCCAGGTGTACCCCAGTTAATGCACCTTCCGGATGGTGGAGACCAGAGAAAATGTTTTCACTGGTCACAAAGCCAAGCTCTCAGGACATAGAACAAGATGGAAGGAAAAATCTCATCTGGTTTTTGCAGAGGGGACCCACAGCAAAGTCTAAATAGACACTGGTCTGGTGAGAACCACAAAACTCCCCAGTCGGTGAAGCCGGCTCGAACAGCAGGCTCATCAAGGGCCTGCTGTCCTGCCCTCTGCTTCTTCCTCCTCATGACAAACGACACAACAGACAGAGACAAAAGAAAACAAAGACCTTCTCTGGGAGGAAAGGATCAACAAAACCAAGAGTACTCATTTACCAAATGCCAAAGTTGCTAAAATCCAAGAAACCAGTTTCACAAATATTTTCTCCTGCCAATATAAATTTAGAAAGAGAGAAAAAGATTCTCACCATTTTCATTCCCATCAGAGCGCGCAGACAGAGACCTGGGAGGCTGACATGGTAAGAAGGCTTACCTTCTTGCCGGTTATGTGTCAGATGTCCCAGGATCTCTGAGCTGTAGCAGCCCAGGGAGAAAGCAGTTTTCTAGCCGATGGGTCTCCTGGCTGGCACGCCAAAACTGTCGGGGCAGGGAAAATCCCCCTTCTTCCCTTCTTGTGTTCTTGAGACTGGACTAATAGTAAAATTGACACAAGACCAGATTAACAGCAGAAAAATCCAATTTAATTATGTGCACGTGGGAGAACATAAAGATGATGCTCGGAGAGTGAACAATAAATTTGTGAAGAATTGACAGGACAAAGAAACTTAGGTTTGGGGTACATAATTAGCAAGGGTTGTTTATGCAGGCTTCTTGGCCCTGAATCCCCTCGCTCTAGTGATAAGGATGCAGAGAGAGCACATTTCACATGGGAGATTTATTTCCTGCTTTCAGGGGGAACAGAGGCAGGAGGGTCAGAAAGCCCTTTTTTGCTTTTTAAGTAACTTTAACTCAAAATAGTCAATATGCCACTGTGGAACTTCTTGAGACAGCCTGTCCTGGGCCCCAACACTTTAAAAAGCTATAGTGATAATCATAAAATCTGGGCAAAGAAGTGTCATTGCAGGAGGTTTAGAAGATTCCCATGTAGGAGGTTTCTAGTCAGAATGCTATGAAGGGGACCCACAGCAAGCATGTTTCAGAAAGCTGACAAGAAATTTAATAAAACAAGACATATCTACTGTACAACTGAATTTTTAAACATGGAGATATATTAGTGTGAACAGCATAAATTATGAGATTCAAAGCAGTGGTGTAAATATACTGCAAAACATATGCACAAAGGTAGTGACTTGGATGGAAATCTGTCTGTGCTATAAAAATACATATAAACAAAATAATTTTCTTCCTTTGATAAATCTACAAGGTACAAAATTAAGAGTATTTACACAATTTTATATTAAATATGTGAAAAATATCCCAATCTAGAACAATCTTGTTCCAAAGTTTGAAACGTAATTCTGTCAAACAAAAATATCCTTCATACAATGTATGAATTTATCAATAACTTTCTGGTTGTTCTTTAAGTTGTTCTTTATGTGACAATCAGATGAAGATCCCTCTGAATTATATTTTGATTAGAATCTTGTTTCAAGTGGTACCTGGAAGAAGACAGAAAGTTCTTGTTTTAAGACTTGTTAAGTTCTATCTCTTTCAATAGTCATATCTTGTATTTAAAAAGAGTAAATGTGATCAATCTGATTAAAATTAGGAGGTAGAATTTACCAGTCATCAACACATTTTTTGTCTTGAATTTTAATGGTCAAATACCTTCTATTGCTACTTGGTTAACATGGACCCATGTGATACCATATTGTAATATAAGTGTATCTTTCAAAGGCCTAATTTAACTTAATCAAAATAACAATACAATGTGTTGTAGCAATATGTTTCCTTATGTTTGTTTCAGGGGCCACATAAGCTCCAAAGGGCTATGCGTGCTGGCCAGGCACATTCAGCTTTTACATCAATCACCACTGGTGGCCTATCCATAGCTGCTGATTTATCTTCCTCTAAGAAATGCAAGGAGCTGATGTTAAATGTTTTCTTTTCTTTTTAGTATGGGGAAATGGGTACAGGATGGTGCTGACTATGTTCTGTTAGACAGTTGGTTCTAAAGCTTTGATCAGACATCAGGTTTAAATTCTGTTCCTCTACTTTATCCTCTCAAACTTGGTGACAATTCTGAATTCAACTACTGGGCAGAGGGTTTCTGGTAAGGCTCTCCTTATAGGGGACTCAGGCAAGGTACTAGATTTGGTTTCTCGGGAATCCAGCCCTGGCAAACAGAATCATGGTATTCTTCTAGGTTCTCCTCTCACTTCAGATCTTTCCAACTTTCTGGAATGGCTTTTTCATCTAACCTTTTCCTATTTGGATACAACTCTTAATAATGGTCCAGGGTTATCTTAAGCTATACGTTTCTTCTTCATTTCTAATCTAAATTCCTTTTTGCTATTCTTTTTAGACCTTTCTTCAGATTAGAGAAATACCACCAGATACCTCCCATACTTGAAGACAATCATTAGGTTCTTTCTCAAGACCCTCAATTCCATTGATCTTTCACCAAAGGATAGAGCTGGTATAGTATAGGGAACAGAGCACAGGTCTTGGCATCAGACAGATCTTGGTTCACATCCTTTTGCTGTCACTTTGGTGTGTGACCTTAAGCAAAGCTTGTTAAGCTCTCTGAGCCCTTCCTAATCTCCTCACTTGAGAAATGAGGATTTCTTCTTTGCATATTGTTGTAAGGACTGAGATGATGAATGTAATGCACGTGGCCTACAGCAGGTACTCATTTTGATTTGTGGTTCTGCTTTTCCCAAACTAGAGACATTCCCTTAAAGGACTGAATAGTCTAGAAATGAATGTTCTAGAATGAAATGGAACTATCCATTTAAATGATAATTTGGCAACTCTTTCTAGTAAAGAAAGAAATGAACTTTACTTTCATTGCTGGGCTAGGCACTGTGCTAGGGACTTCTCATGCACATGGGAGTCAGGAGGTGTGTTTTAGCTTCTCAGTTCCATTACTAATTCAACAGTAAATGGAAACAGTAATACTTTCCCTGCCTCATGGATTATTACAAGACCAGAATAAGATCTTGGTTGTAAGTATTTTGAAACCATAAAAAGTTCTCTCCTTCTCTTCTCAATATTGCCTTACTAGAGATACAGTATCACTATTTTTCATCCTTTTTTGTACTGGTCTGAGTTTGTTTTCCCCTAAAGTCCCCACGAGATTGGCATTGCTTCATTTTTCTAGGGGTGAGGCACTGAGGCTCAAACAAGTCCTGGCCTTTCTGCAGTGTGCTGGAAGAGGCCTCATACTTTGAAGATTTTGTTGTTGTGTCTAGATCAAGATAAACCTGTTAAAATCGCTTACCTGACATTCCCGATTACGTAATCCTCCATTTGTATTTATGGTAAAATCAGATTTTATTTCTTTTTCCTGAGAAAACCAGAATGGAATTATGGATTAGGAACAATTTTTCTTTTAATGTTGAAAAATGAAGAGAAATTTAAGAAGCACAGATGGTTGGTTAGACAAATATGAAAGTCACCAAAGAGTTGGTACCTGACTGGAGTTAAACTTTGAAGTACTGTAATCCTTCTTCATCAAAATATGCAAAACAGCATCATGGATGGTTAAGAAAAACATTGAGTCCGTGACTTCATCATCAAAAAATTCACACCGAGCAAGCTTCTCAATGAAGTCATCTGAAGAGAGAAAAGACAGAATAGCAGTTAGGAAGAAGGAATTGTTTGGCCACAGGAAGCTGGGGATTTGAACCTCTATTTGCAAATGTGAGTTTCATTGACATCTGGTTAAGTGTTTGGGGGTTGCAGAGGCATGGTACCCGTTTACCATTAGTGCAGTGTCTTCTATAACTAAAGGATACCTTTCCACTAAAAATATACATTTAATGCCCTCATGTGAAAAGGAAGAAAGAAAAGGTTTAAATGAGAAAAACTTTTAGTAGTTCCTAGAAGAAAATCAACCACTTTCCTTTAGGCAGGAGCCTCGTGAGTTAATCTCCCTAGTTAGTGATTGGAGCATCAAATGTGGCTTATTATTAAAAATTAGGATTCCTTCCAAATAGGTAACGAAGAAGTGAAACTCTCACTATTTGCAGATGACATGATTGTATATATAGAAAACCCTAAAGAATCTTTTGGAAAACTGTTAGAAACAATCAACAACTACAGCAAAGTTGCAGGGTACAAAATCAATCTACAAAAATCAGTTGCATTTCTATATGCTAATAATGAACTAACAGAAAGAGAGCTCAAAAAGATAATACCATTTACAATTGCATCAAAAAGAATAAAATACCTAGGAATAAATCTTACCAAGGAGGTGAAGGACCTATACAATGAGAACTACAAGACATTATTGAGGGAAATCCACGATGACATAAAGAAATGGAAAGATATCCCATGCACGTGGATTGGAAGAATAAACATAGTTAAAATGTCTATATTACCTAAAGCAATCTACAGATTCAATGCAATCCCAATCAGAATCCCAATGACATTCTTCACAGAAATAGAAAAAAGAATACTAAAATTTATATGGGGCAACAAAAGACCCCGAATAGCTAAAGAAATCCTAAAGAAAAAGAACAAAGCAGGAGGCATCACAATTCCTGACTTCAAAACATACTACAAAGCAATAGTAATCAAAACAGCATGGTACTGGTACAAAAACAGACACACAGATCAATGGAACAGAATTGAAAGCCCAGAAATAAAACCACACATATACGGACAGCTAATTTTCGACAAAGGTGCTAAGAACATGCAATGGAGAAAGGAAAGTCTCTTCAATAAATGGTGTTGGGGAAAACTGGACAGCCACATGCAAAAGAATGAAAGTGGACCATGTGCTATCGCCATTCACAAAAATTAACTCAAAATGGATCAAAGACCTGAAGGTGAGACCTGAAACTATAAAACTCATAGAAGAAAATATAGGCAACACACTATTTGACATTGGGTTTAAAGGAATCTTTTCGGATGACATGCCTACCCAGACTAGGGAAACTAAAGAAAAAATAAACAAGTGGGACTTTATCAGACTAAAGAGCTTTTATAAGACAAATGAAACCAGAATCAAGATGAACAAACAACCAACCAGCTGGGAGAGAATATTTGCAAAACATACATCTGACAAGGGGTTGATCTCCATAATATATAAAGAACTCACACAATTGAACAACAAAAAAACAAACAACCCGATCAAAAAATGGGCAGAAGAAATGAACAGACACTTCTCCAAGGAAGATATACAGATGGCCAATAGGCACATGAAAAGATGCTCAACATCACTAATCATCAGGGAAATGCAAATCAAAACAACACTAAGATACCACCTCACGCCCGTTAGAATGGCTATAATCACCAAGACAAAAAACAACAAATGTTGGAGAGGATGTGGAGAAACAGGAACCCTCATACACAGCTGGTGGGAATGCAAATTGGTGCAGCCTCTACGGAAAACGGTATGGAGATTCCTCAAAGAATTAAAAATAGAGATGCCCTATGATCCAGCCATCCCACTACTGGGAATCTATCCAACGCACCTGAAATCAACAATCCAAAGAGGCTTATACACCCCTATGTTCATTGCAGCATTATTCACCATAGCCAAGAAGTGGAAGCAACCTAAGTGTCCCTCGACTGACGATTGGATTAAGAAAATGTGGTATATATATACAATGGAATACTACTCAGCCATAAAAAAAGACAAAATCGTCCCATTTGCAACAACATGGATGGGCCTGGAGCGTATTATGTTAAGTGAAATAAGCCAGAAAGAGAAAGACAAACACTGTATGATCTCACTCATATGTGGAATATAAACCAACACATGGACAGAGAAAACTGGACTGTGGTTACCCGGGAAGTGGGGGTGGGGGGTGGGCACAAGGGGTGAAGGGAGTCATATATGGGGTGATGGACAAACAAAAATGTACAACCCAAAATTTCACAATGTTAGAAACCATTAAAACATCAATAAAAAAAAAAAATTAGGATTCCTCCAAAACAGAACATATGCTCATGGACCAGTGATATGCTGTGGTTCTGGATTGCCAGACCTATTATGTACCCGTTACTTACTATAGTCCATTTTCGCAAAGCTGCTGGGTTCCATCAGAAAACACCTTCCTTAGCACCCCACATTACCTCTGGTCATCTTTGAGGAATCCCGTTCTTGTAGGTGCTAACCAGTACTTGTTTGCACAGAATACTCAACCAAATATTACCTCATAGCTACTATGTGGAAAGCCCTAGCTGGGTAATATAATGGATCAAAGGATAAATTAGACCCGAGTCCTGTCCTGAAGGAAGATAGAACATTTACATATACCTGTGGTAACGAAAGGAAAAGTATTGTAGAACAACAAAGGCAGGAAGCAATCTGCTTTTTTCCTTTAACGTTTTCTTTATTCTTAAAATAATGCCCAGCACATAGTAGGTCCTCACATTTTTGTGGAATGAATAAGAGAGGCACAGATCATGTGCTATGAAAATTCAGAGAAAGTAGGGTAAAGATTGTTTCCTCTTGGTGGGTATCCGGGAAAACTGGACCAAAACTTGACCATTTAAAAGAATGCCTAGGATTTGGAGAAAGATGGAAGAAGAGAAGGCACGGAGGTAGGAAAGTCTGTTCACAGGCAAGGCTTTAACATTGACAAGACCTAGCAGTGACTGAGGGAGAGAGAGAGGTCACCAGAACCCAGGATGGAGGTGGGTGGTGTGCTATGGGAAGGAAGGTGATGATCTTAGTTAAGGACTGAGAGGAATGCCAGGCAGCAGAGGCAGCAGGAAGAGACATTTTCAAAAAGATCTGGGATGATGGAGAAGGAGTAAAAGTGTGTATTAAATTAAAGGGTTACTGAGATCAAGAGAATATTTTAATCATAAGGAAGCCTTGAAACTGGAATATATCTGTAGATTTTAGGGATAGGAGTCAGTAGAGAGGGAAAATTAAAGATGCCAATTTCATGCCTCCCTCAGGACCTATGCACTTGTCATCCCTCTCTCTAAAATGCTTTCCCCTGAGATACTGACTAGGTTGACTCCCTCACTTCATTCTAGTCTCTGCTGAAATGTCACATTATTTGACATCCTTGATTGCCTGTCTAAAATAGTGCCATCCCTGTTGTTCTGTCTCCTAACTGTCCTTTTTTCTTCACAGCACTTATCATTACCTGAAATGTGTTTTTGTTTGCTTATTATCTGGCTTTCCCACTAGACTATAAGCTTCACGAGGGCAGAGGCTTGTCTTATTCATGGCTGTATCCCAGAACCCAATAAGTCTTTACCGAATGTCTGTCATGTCCTGGGAATTAGGTAACAGACAGGGAATAAGAAGGGAAGCAAGACCAATACCTGCCGCTAGGGGAACACAAGCACAGAACTATAGAATAACGTCATCTGGGTGTATTCTACAGATGCAAACAGGCTGAAGACCACAGTGCTCTGTCTGGGGAAGGAAGGAAGTTCTCACAGTTATTGAAGAATAAATTCTTGAAGGAATTTTCTAGTCAGAAAATGGGATGGGAGAGCATTCTAGGGATGGACAAGGAAACTAGTTAGAAAGTTCTTCCCAGCAGCCTAGATGAGAAATGATAAGGGTCTAGATTAAAGCTTTGGAAGTGGAAAGGAAGAGACTGATTCCAGAGGAAATATCTACAGGCGACTCACTGAATGTGGAGGAAAGGGGAGAAGGAGAAATTAAAGATGGCTCTGGAGATTCTACTTTGGGTAACTGGGTGAGTGGTGATGTAGCGATTGAGAGGAAAGGAGGGGTAGTAGTTTTGGGAGGGAGGGTAATATATTTAGTTTTGAACATGTGTATCTGAGGTGCCTGGGGGACATTCAGACAGTTGGATACACGGGTCTGCAGCTCAGAGGAAAGGTCTGGACCGAAGGTGTAGTTTGGGGATTCATTAACATGTAGATATACTTGAAGCCATCAGCATGTAGGAGATTGACTAGAAAGAGTCCATGGAATTAAAACTATAGGGGTGACGCCTGGGGAAGATTGACTGTCAAGGAGTGGGAGAGGAGCCAATGTCAGACACTAAGGAGCTGTTAGCGTAGTGGGAGGTGAATCGGAAGAACAGTCTTGCAGAAGTCAAGGAGAAAGAGAGTTTCAGAGAGAAATGCTAAAGAAAGGGCCAAATGCTAAAGTGAACTCCATAAGAATGAGGCTGGGATGGAGGCAGTTGATCTTGACAATCTGGACATCACTAATGATCTTGGCAAAGGCAGCCTCCTCAGCGAGGTGAAGCAGAAACCAGGTTGTTATGGGCTGAAGAATACAGGGAGATGAGAAAGAGAGGAAACAAGCCTACTTTTTCAAGAAGATTAGATTAAAAAATGGTTATATATCCACTCTTTTGCTGCCTATTAAACTTGGATTCAAATTATAAAGTTAATTTAATTATAAATAGACACAACTAAAATATAAAGACGCTATTTCCATAGGAATTTCTATCGGCTTGGCTATAAATTAGATTTTCTTCTTGGTGATCATAAAAAATACCTGTTCTTTGGAAAACCTGTGTAGATTGAGAGTTGGCAAAGAGCCTGAAATATTTAGAACAGGAAAATAAAACAACTTACCATCAGTTCCAACAATATACACGTCTACCTTGATCCTGACAAATTCTTGAAAAATCTGTTAAAAAGAAAGTAGATCTTCCTTAGAGAACAGTTTCATTTGTCAGAAATGTAAAGAAAACTATCATAAGTTATGCCTTATGAGTGATATATTGCCTTCAGAACGTTTTGCATTTTGAAAAGAGATAATAGTGTAAAGAGACGCTAAAGTTAAAAGCAAGGCTCTGTGACAGAAAGAAATAAATCCAAAGGATAGAACTCTCCTCTTCAGTTATAAGTTAAAAACAATCACTCTTGAGGGAAGGATAATGGGCAAATGTTCTGCCTCAACTCACAAGATGAACTCTGATTTATTTTTAAAAGTTTCTTCTATGAGATGATCTTGACTAGAGCTTTCTAGCTACATAAAAATAAAAGAACCCCATGACCTATAAGTTGTTCATCCTTCTTGTCCACAGTGACTGGATGTATGTAGCACCAACAAACCTTTAGCCATTTTCTTGGTCTCTAGGCTAGGAACAAATACCAGTAGTGATATGAGTAAGGTCATATAAGGTAAGAAAAGCAGCTTGCACTGTGAATCAATTTAGATGATCATTAATATCATTATTATCATCAATAAACACTTTTAGAACCTCTACTAGGCACTGAACTAAGAATTAGGGCTTTAAAGAAACATAAAGCAGAGTCCCTGTGCTTTGTGCTATACTGCTAGGATCAACAAATAAATTTTATGTGTGTGTATATTTTTTTCTCCAAAACTATAACCAACAAACAAACACAAAAACAAAGAAAAGAAAAAGCAAGCAGTCTTGAGAGTTACGTGAGGTTAAGATTTTTTAAAGATAATTTTGAAGGAGGGCCGGCCCTGTGGCTTAGCGGTTGAGTGCGCGCTCCGCTGCTGGCGGCCCAGGTTCGGATCCTGGGCGCGCACTGACGCACCGCTTCTCCGGCCATGCTGAGGCCGCATCCCACATATAGCAACTAGAAGGATGTGCAACTATGACATACAACTATCTACTGGGGCTTTGGGGGAAAAAAATAAATAAAATCTTTTAAAAAAAAAAGATAAGTTTGAAGGAAATGAAATTGATCCTATTTTCCAATTTTGTATCTAGTTCACCCATGCTTAATGGATCTTATCATAGCTCAGCGCTTTGCAAGCAGATTTCTGTGAAAAACCAAGCAAAAGAGGGGAAGGTGTGGAATTTCTTAAATTTTCTTTACATCTGTTTCTGCAATTCTCTTAGAAACTAATTTATTTTAGAAAAAATAAAAAAAAACTTTGGAAAGAAAACAGACTGCAATCCGATTGTTTCAGTCCTGTTTTTAAATCATATGTGACATTTCTTCTTTCGTATATCTACTTTTTTTTTGAAACAGACTGTTAAATAGCCAAGTGCAATTTCATCAGGTTATAATAGATGAAGATAAAAACAAAAGGACCCACTCTTCCACTTTTTCCCAAGACCTTTCCAAATCTTCTCTATTTTAGGACAATTTAGATACAATGCCCATAAAGATTTGAAGGTACCACAGAACTGGAATTTGATCGGAAGGTGAGCATGGTTTTCTACCAACAGGGTCAGCATACATTAGAAATGTAGGTTTGGTTGCCTTCAAAATTATATGCAGTCTCATGGGAAATGAACTTTTAAAGAGTTCACTAAACACGTGCCACCCACACTCTCACTCTCTCCATAGAATATTCTAAGATTATAATTTACTTTTACCCAGGTGTGTGTTATCTAAAGGAGCATCCTTCCACAATTACAGTTTTTTACCTTTAGTCACTGATTGGTTGTTTCCATTAAGTAATTACCTTTTTGAGAACCCTCATTGAAGAAACATCAAGAAATGACACTGCTGAAAAGTCAAGAATAACGCTATGCAGGCTGATTTTAGGGACCTCAATGTTGAGAGGAAGATCAGCATTCCAGTCTATCTGGAAGGGAAGGTCTGTGGTACTGATTGGCTGATCCAGTTCTTCTATTGCACGGTTGTCTAGCTCTTCATCAGAATCTTTAAAGTCATCAACGGTACATATAAATCCTTTCTGCAAGAGAGGATAATAATATGCATGATAACTCTGACCAAGAAAAACATTGTATGTCAAGGATAACCAGTGAGTTTCTGAAGCACAGAGTCAAAGTTGGGTCAAGCAATGGGATTTTAAACTCTTTTCTTTGGAGAATAAAAACTTTCCCAGGAGAATAAAAATTTTAAGGAGACCCTCAAAGATGCCATTTAAAAATATGACATTAATTGACACATGAAATACCTTATTTATCTGGCATTTCGTTTAAAGGAATGGAATCAACACCTTGAACTACATTTTACAAAGCTTTTAGCTATAATACACAGAAACGTGGTCAAGAAACTTACTGGTTTCATTCCAAAGAGAATGATCTGAGTCTCCTGGGACTAAAGAGGTCCTTAGGAAAATTAAGGAGGCCTAGAAGATTTAGCCAAAATGCTATAAGTTTGACCGACAAATTGTCAGACATATATCCAGTCAACACTGGGTTAAAACTTTTTTGGTTCTGGGAATCAATGCACAGGTGAAATTATAGTCCACCTTTTGTTAAATATAAAAAAATATTTTTTCCCTCACACAAAAAGCAACTTACTGGTGTCACTTGTATCAGGCCTTTCTTGTGCATTTTTTGGATTTTCTTTAAAGCTTTGTTGCGCTTGCGTAGAATTCGTAGTGGATTAAAGCCAACCTGAAAAACCCGTCGCTATATTAGAAGTACTGAATATGCTGCTATTTCCATAGCATAATTCTAATCACTTTAAGTAGGATGGGTTGATAATATAATAAATATATTTGTAATAAATAAATAATAAAGATATTCGTAATAAAATTTAAAGGTGGTTCAAACAACATCGCTGACAACACTGTGTCAGACCTATGGTCTGCTCAGCTGTGTGCAGTTATCAACATTCAAAAACCTTCGTACCATCCAGGACTTACCCATAAATCATCCATGAATGAGTCTAAACTCTATTTGAATCTAGTTGTGTTTTGGCCTACATGACTCTTAGGGGATTTATTTATTTTCTAGTTGTTGAATATGGTGGCATTTAATTAGTATTCTGCTTCTATATAATTATTTTTCTATTAAATTTTATATGATTATATTTTATAATATCTATTATTATATGATTTTATTTTATAATTCTAGTATTAGATCTGAGGGTAACCTTCATTTTCCCCCTTTCAAAACAAATGTATTCTTATTGTGGCAATATTTAGCTCCAGAGTAATAAGTAAGGAGGATCAAATTAGGTAATTAAAAATCTTTGACAAAAAAATGTAGTTAGATGGAAAGATACTAGATTAAGGGAAAAGGACAGTATATAAAGCCATATATACAATCTGATCCCATTTTTGTAAAAAAAAATAATAATAATTGGGTAGAAAAATATTTGATGCATACCAAACTAATAATAATAGTTGGGCTTAAGGCAGAAGCTCTCTGCAAGGTACAGAGTAGACCAAAAGGCATGTTCATGAGTAAGTCCTGAGCTTTTGTTTCTTAACCTTAAAGATTGCTTCTTTGTCCTCTTCTCTCCAGTCTACCAGGGATACTCAGTTATTATTTAGTGTTAAATATTCATTTATGTTATATTTATTCATTATCATTTATATTATGAATATTCATTTGCTATCCTGAGTCTCTTTAATGATGCAGTTAAATATTAAATACTCTCTTGTTATGGTTAAGTTCACGTGTTCCACTTTCGCGGCCTGGGGTTCACGGGTTCGGATCCTGGGCGTGGACCTACACACTGCTCATCAAGCCATGCTGTGGCTGCGTCCCATATACAAAGTAGAGGAAGATTTGCACTGATGTTAGCTCAGGGACCATCTTCCTCAAGCAAAACGAGGAAGATTGGCAATAGATGTTAGCTCAGGGCCAATCTTCCTCACCAAAAAAAAACCTCATTCTCCTGTTGTTTCTGAAGGTGATGCCCAATGAAAATCTGTAGGATACTATCTATTAAAAATCAGCAGCCCAAAATCTTGCAGTAAATCTTTTTACTCTACAGAAGAATTTGATAAAAGCTGACTTCATATTGGACCTCATCCCAGGAGTCTTAGTTCCCAATATATTAACGGACCCCTTACAAAGTAGTTTCACCTGCTCTGGGACATGGGACACAAAAACACTCAGAAAATACAGCCTCAACATATGCGAAATCAATACCCCTCTTCACATCCTTGTTACAGAGCAAACATTTCATCCCTTGATATCAGTGGAATTACCAAAAAAATTAATAACCCCAAACCTTACAGCATCGATAAGTTTCTGTCTAAAGAAAAAGGTGTTTGCAAAGTAGATAGGAGATGGACATCTGAAAATTTTTACTCCTTCCGGTTCATACATCTGTAAGGCAGAGAAGTAATATTAGATGGTGCCCATTAGATTCACATTAATATAATTTGACAAGTCAAAGTCAAAAAATGAATCTTCCTTACGTCAGAGTAATCTTTTCTATTCTTATAGATGTTGCTCCTTCCAACATTAGCCAGTGTGCTACATTTTGGACTGGAGAGAAATCAACACAGGTGAATCATTCATTCATATTTGTTAGGCCTGTAAGGCTGATATTGACTTTTTCCTAGTATACCAAAGCAGGCTCACTTTTCAAAATTTATAAGATTGAGGAATCATCACGCCCTCAGAGACCCTGGAGAGCAAACACTTTGTTTTGCTCATCCTCCCGCAGCTCCTAGAACAGTGCCTCCCATCTACCACATTCCAGTTTACAAAGCGCTTCCATATGCCTTTGCTGTTTTGATTCTGATTATCACAGTTATTTGGCGAAATAAGGCAGATATGATTACCCAGTTGTATAGATGAGGACACGGAGAAGTATAATGATTTACTTATGGCCACTCAGTTTGTCTCTATGTTTGATGGGTCCCCAAGAAATTAATGAAAGTATAAACGAATAAAAGAGGGTGGGAACATTTCAATATAAATGTATCTGGTCAGTCAAGGATTAACTTTAACTATGATAACGACTTCTGTTCTAGAACTCTTTAGCTCTCATGAAGCCTTATTTCTCTGTCACATCATGTAATCTAACACAGGAGGAGTGGTCACATGTGGATGACATTATACGGCAGAGATTTAAGAATCAAAAAGATGTTCGGACTGTATGACTTAAGAATCAAGAATTCTAAGTAGCTTCTGTGGAATTTTAGGACGAGAGGGGGCTTTTGAGAAATTCTCTAATCCAGCTCCACATTTTTCAGGTGGGAGTACAATCTAACAGCCTATAAAGAGGAACAACTCCACCAGACATGGAGAATCACATGACCTTCTCCATAACACATCCCCGTGTTTAACGAGTCTAAGGCAAAGACATTAAACCTGCTCAGAGTAGAATCACTTCCAGTTTACAGCTGGGCAAACAGACTCAGATTTTTATGATTTCTTTGAAATGGTGTCAAAGCAGGAAGCAGACCAAGAGCTGGTGGGACCTGGGCTCGTGCTCTTGGGTCGGGCCACTCTCTTGCCCTTCTGGCCTCGGGGTGAGCAACCTGAGGAAGAACAGACTGGCCAATCTTAACAGATGTGCATGCCTACCAACCAACTACTCTCCCTTAAAAGTAGTTTTTCTCTTCCAACATGGGCAGGTGAAAGTCTGCAAAGATGCAGAGCACGAGGAGCACTCACAATTGGGTTCTGAACACAATGGTCAGGAGCTGGAACGCTACGCTGGCTGCCAGGCCTAAGCCGAGTCCCAGGACAATGGCGAAGATGAAGGTCATGACCCAAATTAGCTGTAAAAAGAAGGCAACACATACACTACAATACACTCTGATTGAAGCACAACATCTTAGTTCCAGAGCTATGAGAAAGCATGAACTTCTAGGGCCAACAGCAGAGGTTGGATGTGTACAGGAGAAGGGACCTGCCTTGAGGAGTCATTTCTGTTGCCTCAGGTTCTGAGACGCAGAAACACAAGCAAATACAAAAAAAAACATAAAAGGTGTACCCATTTCTAATCCCATCCCTGAACCAGTTAAGGAAATGATTATTTGTCACAGCTAAAATTCCAAAACCAGCTGCTGTTTGTTAAAATCAACAAATTAATTGGTAGAACCTATACTAACCTCTTACTTTTGGTCTGCTGATTTAATTAATGGCTACTATCTTGACAAGAATTTTAGCATGCCAATAGGGTGTTAAAATCCCCAACAATGTTCTATCAGGAACAAAAATAAACAAAGTGTAGCTTATTACTTCATGCTTGTTAAGTACCATAGGCTGTGTTAACAAGTATTTTTATGCCACAGACTTTGACCCTGATACAATTATGGACTTTGCTTCTCATCACAAGGCATGTTGAGCCTTGCTAGAGTATTTCTGAAAGGAGTGTTCAGAATTTAAGTTCCTCACCGAGTCTCTGGAAACTAATATACGATGTAATAAAGAACAGAAGCAACGCATACTCTAAAATTCAGAGAGTTTCTGTGGCATTCTGGATGACTGCAAGAATTTTTTGAACAGATCTCAGCAAGTTCCCTACTAGTGTTTCATGGAGGATTTCCTGCTTGCAAGTAGCTCATCTTTTTAAGTTAAAATCCCAGAGAATGATCATTAGAGTATGCAGTTTAAAGACAGCAAATAAAACAAACTAAGGTTATTTGAACTGATATATAAAAACAAAATTTCATTTAGTTTACAATATAAATATGCATTTTTTTTTACATCGGCATTAAAATGCCATCCTGCTTTATCTCTCTTTCAAATACCATTGCCTCTACTTACACAATCGTACTTATCCTTTCGCCACAGTCTTCCTATTTCAGCAAACTGCATCAGCATTCCCTTTAAGTTTCCAAGTGCTAAGGCTGCCAGGACAGACTGTAAAAGACATAAACAGCAGATGTACTTGAAGATAATCAAGTAAACCATATAGAAGCAAAGGTGATGGTTTAGATAAGCGAGTCTTTTAAGGGGCCTCAAAGCATATCAAAGGATACACCCTTTTCCTGTGTGCAACGCTATGTAAGACCAGATCTGGGACTCTGACCTGTCCCCATGCATGACTTTGTCCCCACCACAGTGACAGTGACATGTCATAGATGATCTGATAATACTTACTATCCTGTACCTTGGGATAGAGAAAGGCAGATTTTAAGACCTATGACTGAAATAAATTCTTCCCAATTAGAGATAGTCTAATGTGTATTTATTTATTGGAGGTGGGAAGAGGGGGGTTGCTCTTTGTAAAAAAAAAAAAGGCTGGGAGCTTGGGGTCCTGAAATCAGAAGCTGAAGATCACAGAGAGGATAACAAAGATTTGAGGCAGACTCTCTGGGTCAGCATGAACCATGTCTGTCTTGTTCCCTGCAATATCCCAGAACCTACCATGGTAAAAGTATATAGGATGGGCTTAACTAGTCAGTGAATGAGTGGATGAGCTAATGAATCACTATTTCCCGACAGTACTAAGCACCCAGTAACACAGCCTCTTTTAAGAAGATCTGATGTTGATACCCCTGAAGAGCAGATTCACTAAGAGGGGCCTGAGTGGTAAACCCAGCTCTGCCACAGCAACACTTTAGGCTTGTGTTTATTCACACGCCAAAAATGAGATAACTTGTCTTGTAGGAATTATGATAGTTACAGTGAAAAATGCTGAATAGCCAAATATGCTCTCTTCCTTGTTTGAATTTTAACACAATAGTAGGAATATGTCCCCAACCCTCACCCCAATTCAAGCTGTTCCATTCTGAATGGACTATGGAATTTGTATACTGACTACTTTCATACCATAAAAGCACAGTGTACAAAGAAAACCAAACACAGTTTTCATATCCATATGTTAAAGATAATTTAACTGATCTGGGCATTTTTGATTTTCACAAGTAACATTTATAATTTAATATCTAATCAGTTAATTTTACTCACTGTGAGGATAGAGGTCATTGTTTAGAAGACTAAATATGGTCTTAAGTGACTTTCAAAAGGAAATTGCACAGAAATGTACACCAGTTAAAAAATGGTGAAAACTGGGGCCAGCCCCAGGGGCCTAATGGTTAAGTTCGGTGTGCTCTGCTTCTGTGGCCTGGGTTCGGTTCCCGGGCGCAGACCCAGACAACTGGTCTGTCAGTGGCCATGCTGTGAAAGTGGCTCACATACAAAAAGAGGAAGTTTGGCAGCAGAGGTTAGCTCAGTGTGAACCTTCCTTAGCAAAAAAAAAAAAAAAAAAAAATTTAATTAATTTAAAAAAATGGTGAAAACTGCATAAAGTCTGTACTCTAGTTAACAGCACTGTACCAGTGTCAATGTACTGGTTTTGATAACAGACTATTGCTGTATAAGATGTCACCATTGTGGTAGCTGGGCAAGGGGTCCATAGGACTCTGTACAAAAAGCCCCGTCCTTTGGGGAACTCTGGTACAAAACATGTCAAGTGCCACCTGCAGAAGAAACTATCATTTTTCTTTTCATTAGGCATTATTTCTCACCTGGATGGTATTCCATGGAAAAACAATTTTTAAAAATTTACGTTGAAATACATACGCAATAGAACCCTTTAAAAAATAAAGATTACAGAGCACTGAGCAGCCATAGAAAGGAATAAGGGGATAATTTTACCAGGAACCAGGTATCCATACTGCAATTGACGTAAAGGATTAAATACACATGAAATGCTTAGCACTTGGCTGATGCTTAGTCAGCACTCAAGAAGCATTCATTATTAGCTATTATTATGGGTTATTTTGCCCTCATATGGTAAAAGCAAACCAGCTCTTATGGTCAAACAGACATTACATACACAATGGTCTAAGAACTTGTCACAGGGATCCTCTAGCCGGGGCTTTGATTAACATCCGAGTCAATGTCACTGGATGTGGTTTATACATGAGAGAGACAGGATTTTAAACGACAATTGTTTGTTTAGTTTCTTTAGTTGACGTGGGTGAGGGAGAGTCCACATATATATCTGGGAAGAAGCACAATAGGGCAGAATTCTCTTTGTAGGGGGTCATGTGTGCATTTACTTGTATTGAGATATCCATTCTTCTATTTCTTTGGTGGTGACTTCTTGACTTCTTTGGTGCCATTTCTTTGGGAATCAGTAGGTTGGTATGTGGAGAATGCATATTTTTGGCAAACAATACTCTGCTTGAAGACACATTCAGGCAGTGAGGCACTTTGGGATGACCAAACTGAGAGTCCAGAAACCTGGGCCCAAATTCACATTCCAGCTACCAACCAACAAGGAAAAAGGCCTAGATATCAATTAATAAACATTGGCGTGCCGTGTCATATCTCTATGTCCTTTTCAGTCAGAAGTGTAATAGAATGTTTGTAGAATAATAATAATGATATAAAAAACAATAATATGAACAATGATAGCTATCATTTATTGTGTATCATGTGCCATGCCCTAGGCTAAGTGCATCACGTGCCTCATTTCATTTAATTTTCACAGCAACTCCATGAGGTGAGCACTATTTCCCTCCCTATTTTACAAATGGGGAACTTGAGGTTCAGAGAGTAATTTGCCCTAAAGCAAACAGATAATAAGTGGCAGAGCCAGGATTAGAAGTAGGTCTATGGGACTCTTGAGCCAGCGCTCCATGAACTACCTCAAAATCACATTAACATCACAAAAGACAATGTATTTACTATCATCTGGTTTCGTAGAAATCTTGTTTTCCAGGATCCGCTGTTATTTTTTTAAATCTGGGTGCTGCAGCAGTTTACAAAGCATTACCCTAAACCCTCAAAAATTACAGTTCAGGGGAGATGGACAGAGGAGCACGAGGGTGAAGGTGTGAGGGTCTGGTCTGGCTGTTTGCTCCCATCCTGCAATCTGATAGCTCTGATCTTGGAGTCAAACCAACTCTGGGAGCTGCAGGGCGTATTCCCAAGCACAGGCTGTGTGACTGGTAGCACCACTCTCTGAATTAGATAGAGGCCCTGATTACCTCAACCTCTTAGAAAAGCTTCCCTTCAGTCAATCCACATTGAAGCTACAGAGCCAGGGTGCCTTTCTGTCTAAACATTAATTATATTCAGGGCTACGAACATGAGAAGAGTAGTAGATAAGGTAGTTCGGGCATCTGCATTCTTCACATTCATAAAATGCTGCTGGGGAAAAATAAATATTTTTGGTCCATAGAGTCTTGGCTAAGAAGAATACTTGAGAGTTTGTAGCTCCCTCATTTTTCCCTAGTTTGGTTTGCACTTCTAGAGTTTAAGAACCAGAGCCCTTGATTCATCACCTGAAGGAGAGAGAGAGAGTATCCAAAGAGAGAGGAGTGTTACCTTTTGTAGTGGCTCCAGCAGAAATCCAATGGCTACAATCACAATCAGTATAATGACAGCAGAGAGAAGCCCAGCAACCTGTGAAGATGAAAATATTCTCATCACAAAGTCAACTTTCCCCCTGGCCCGGTTTGCCCGGTTACTAATGCCAGGATGGCCTTTGCAGCAAAGATCCTGAAATACCTGCGTTTTGCCTCCAGTACTCTCCTGAACCGCAGATCTGGAGAGGGCGGTACTGGAGGCAAATCCTCTGAATGATCCACTGAATATGTTAGCCAATCCCAAGGCTATTAACTCCTGGCAAGAGAACAAGGAGCAGTCTTTTTTAGAAGTGGCACCACTGATATTATGTACACAAAATATGACTTTAAGTTGCCTATTAGACCCAGCGTAGGTTGTAAACTTACCTGATTGCCACTAATCAGATAATCATGTTTGACGGAATAGACACTGGCAACTGAAAAGGCCACCGCAAAGCCAACAATGGCAATGCCAAAGCTGTCTCCGATGGTTTCTTGGAAAATCCACGGGTCAGGTGTGATAGGGGGCTGAAACCTGAAATTGAAATTAAGCAAGTCTCAATATCACCAACCAGCTCATAAACCTTCAATGGCATCCATTTGCTCTCAGGAAAAGTCCAAATTCCTTAGCAAGGCCCCAATCTACCCCCTCTCCTGGTCTCCTGCTTAATCACTACCATTTCCCAGAATTTATGTTCCAGCTACACCAAGCTTTTTTTTTTGTTTGTTTCTCAAAGATGTCACCTGTTCTCTCACCTTGGAAGCTTCTAATTTGCTCTTCCCTCTGCCTGAACCACTCATTTCCCTCATCCTCATCCTTCCTTCCAGAGAGTCTCCCCTCACCACCAAGATCAGGGTTAGGTGAGATTCTCCACGTTTCCCCAGCTCTTGATACTTCCCTTCCCCCTAGTACCCCCGCAACTCTCCTCCCAGACACAGAGCAGAGACTATGACTGGTTCACTATTCTGTGACTAGGACCAAACACTCTTCAGG
Source organism: Diceros bicornis minor (assembly GCF_020826845.1). Taxonomy (NCBI): domain Eukaryota; kingdom Metazoa; phylum Chordata; class Mammalia; order Perissodactyla; family Rhinocerotidae; genus Diceros; species Diceros bicornis. Next base: position 10,697,110 of record NC_080742.1, on the reverse strand, counting down.
TGGTCAATAATTGTTGGGCAAATCAATGAATGAATGTAATCTAGGCCGAGTTGTGCCTCACTTTGGAGTATAATTAGCAAGAATTTCGCTACTTCTGAGTACTTTGGAATCTGTTATCCTATTGTTGAAAAGCAACGCTGCCTGAATTTGATACAAGATTGTACATACAGCTCAATGATAGTGGTACATCTGATAGGGTTTTGCTAGCATAACCACATTATAATGTACACTTATATCCACATAAGCTTCATGCAACATGTCTTAGATCCCACTTGTATTGTTACATTGGGTTGCAAAGCATCACCCACAATGCCTCCAATACTTATCCATGGATGAAGGCTCTTTGAGCAAACACAATTCTGAGCCAAGGAAAGCAAGAAAGTCTTCCCTCCATTGATAACAATAACCTTTCATGGAAAACCCTTAGCAAACAGAGGGGCCTTGGACTCTGCCCTGTGCTCCACAGAACTGCTAGAGTCACCTGTGGCCCTGATGGAGAGTGGGTTTGCATTTAAAGCGATACAGTGTCAGGCAAACTTTCAACCCACAGAGGATCCTTCTGTGCTTATACCTCATGAACTTAGAGCAGTTAAGTGATATTTACTAATTGTATTATAAAAGGTACAAATATCTCAAACTCAACATCAATTTACTAAAATGCTCAGCTCCTGTAAACATCTATTTCTGACTTAAAATTTATTGAAGTGGGTTAATTGGATCCATTCAACTCTTAACTACTGTTCATGTTTTGTGAATATCTGTGTTAATAAATTTTCAGCTATAATTTTGAAGAAATACTATTATCTCATATTCTGCAGCTACCATGAATCAGAAAGTTAGCTTGGAATATTGTTTTTTTAAAAAAATAAATCCAAAATTGATGATACAATTAAAATTTGCATTTTATACCAAAATAACCAGAAGCTGGCTATTTATTCTTTTGTTCTAGACTCTAAACACTGTGGATGACGCAATGGAGGTTTATGGTCTAAAAACTCAGATTCATTTCCTGGCTCTGCTACTTACCCTCTCTGAGCCAGTTTCTCACTTGTTAAGTGAGGATAATAACACTTGTTCTCTTTTCTTCCTAGTTTTTGTGGGAGGGTCCAATAAAATAATGAATGTGAATACTAGTTACACATTGCAAAGTACAAAGTGCCTGTTAGCTATTTTTATAGGATCTCTCTGGAATCTGAATATATCCTTTGTGTTTCCTTGACTGTTTCAATGATCACTTTCCTTCAGCCAAGTTATTTGCATTCAGTGTATGACTTCACTAAATCACTTCTAAGGTGTCATACTCATTAACAGCAGATTAACAAGAATTAATAATCATTATTTTCCAGTTACATTCTATTTGCAATTATCAGAAATTTAAAGTGCCCACTCCATCATCACCCAGAAAAAACTGGAGGGTAAAAGGCATGTAAAGTGCCTAGTCTCTAATTAAGTTGCTAAATTATTAACAGTAGTAATGCTGTAGTAATGGCCAACTGTAGGCCAGGCACGTAAGCACGTTACACGTATTAACTCAATCCTTACCAGAATCCCATGTGATAGCTACTGTTCTTAGCCCCATTTTTACAGCCAAGGACATCGAGGCACAGAGTTTAGTTATTTGCCCAGCTCAAGAAGTGAGTCAGAAGTAAATCCCAGACACTCTGCTTCTAGAACACATGAGCTTACCTACTAGGCTACACTGTTTCTCTGTAGAGTGTAATGATTAATAAATGTCAGTTAACTCCTTCCCCCAGCTCACACACACTGTGGAGAGGGGTCCGTGGACATTTAAAATATGTTTACTGGGCTGGCCCCGTGGCTTAGTGGTTAAGTGCGTGTGCTCCGCTACTGGTGGCCCGGGTTCGGATCCCGGGCGCGCACCGACGCACCGCTTCTCCGGCCATGCTGAGGCCGCGTCCCACGTACTGCAACTAGAAAGATGTGCAGCTATGACATACAACTATCTACTGGGGCTTTGGGGGAAAAAATAAATAAATAAAATTAAAAAATATATATATATATTTACTAAGTAAAGTCTCTAAGATGGTGACTCAGTGATCTTAAGTTTATCTTTTATCTCCAAAACCCTTTCTGACAAGATCTGCTTTAATTTTGTTTGCATCTATCTCTATCTATCTATCTATCTATCTATCATCTATCTATCTGGTTTATGTCTCCCAAGACGTTTAAATAAAAGATAATCGCTTGAAAGTTACAGAGTGGAGAGATACTCTAGAAATAATCTTTCAGCTTTAGCCTAATCCCCACTTAAAAACCTTTTCAACTAAGAGTGATGTTTGAGATTCAGTAAGTGTAGCAAATGAATATCTAGCAATAAAAATATTTTTTTTGCTTTAAAAATATATATACATTTGCTTTCAAAAGAATTTGGCTATTTTTAAGTTAACAATGCATATAAATGCTAATTCCTGGAATTCTCAAACACTCCTTGAGCATGGGGAGGGAGGGAGGTCTTTTTTTTTTCAACAGGCACACAACCTTTTCTTGATAAGCAAGTTGGAAGAAATCGATACTATGGTCAGCAGGCAGAGAGAGGAAAGAGAGCACAAAACTGATCTCCCTTCTCAATCCAATAAATGCAATGGAATACATTTTCAAATTCTTCATATGAACTGGACCTGCCATCCTTTCACAGCGGTAGGAGTTGCTCTGGCCTTGTTTTGAATTTGATCACGAGAAGGGACAGAGTGTGCCTGTCTGGGTTGCTCAGGTAGTGTGCCACAGGTATTCCTTCAGCGTCTCTTTTGAACTGTCAGAACTTGGCTCCAGTAACCACAAACAAGACTCTACATATTGTTTATAGTAATTTATGGACAAGGAAATCTGGTTTCATTTGGTACTCTTTTATGAGGAGAAGCAGGTTTCATTTGCCTATTTTTCCATTTTCACGATTTCACTTTTACTTGCGTCTCTTGAGTCCCTGCTCCTCTGGTTTGTGAGTTCTTCCACAAAGAGAAACTTTCTGATATTAAGAACTGCAGACCCTTATGTCTTGGTGGCTCCTTCCTAGAAAGAGAGTAGCGAGATTTCCTCAGGGATGCTAGATGCAGGGAGAGTTCTGACCTGGATGAATGCCTTTCAGCTTGTGGTCTCCCGTAACTACCACTTACTCTCTAATTAGAGCTTGGAGATGCCATCAGAAAAGACACACTTACCCACTTTTCATCTCCCCAATCACAGCCACATTAAACCTGTTTTTGAAGTCAAAGCCATAGGATACACCTGCCGCGATCACAGTCTGCAAAGTTGCAAATTGCCCAAGTTAGAAATGTGAGATAGATATAACTAAGAGTCTTACTTTAAAAAAAAATACCAGTGCCAAAAACCACCCCTCGACCTAGTAGATTAAAAAAACAACAACAAAAGTCCTGAGGCATTTCTAATGTGCCACAGTTGAGAACCACAACTCTAATTCTATTGACTTCTCAGAGGTCTTGCTCTCCGCACCATCCTTGTCTTACATGGAAAAAATCAACCCCAAATCAGAAAAGGAAGTTATTAAATTCTGAATGAGGAGAAAACCATACTAAATATTATACCCAGGAACTGCAGAGATGACATCTGCCCCACTAAAGCCTCCTGATCTACAGATGGTGAAGGGCTTTTGACATAAAAACATGAGATGACTGAATTATGAAAGGAAGTCTTAATCAGTTACCATGATGAATTCAATTGGGATGGGCACTGGAAGTTTGGCTTTGTAGCGTTGATTTATTTCTTTAAACACAGATACAACGACGAGGATAATCAAGGATGTCACAAGGTCTGCAATATTAGTCTTCCCTATTTGTGTGAATACGGATTCTAGTACCTAAAATTATAAAAACAAAAAACACCCAAGTGCTATATTAATGTATGATTTAGATATCACACTTAATTATTTCCAAATAGATAAAAATAAATGTTGAAGCAAAAGGACTGACATAGATTGATAATGATTCTCTGTTCTGCTCATGTTAACCGTGAATGAATAACTGTAGAAACTAGCATGGAGATATGAGAAGGGTAAGTTCAGCATAGGGATGGTTTAGGGATGCTTCTGGCATTTTTGCTGGGAATCTCTTTGGCTAGTGTCAAATTATCTTGGATACTTTTCACGTTTTTGCAACCAGTCTCTTCTGTTCTTAGGTCTCTTTGGCCATCGTTTTTTATTTCACAATCATCACTATTGCTCTGTGCAGGGAATAACTTTTGATACCTGATAGTTTTTCTTAGCATGTGTCCCCTTAATTCTTGGCCTTTTTAGGTTAAGATCCTTCACATTTCTTAGTTTACTCTCTGTGTCACTTTTGGAAATTAGTTTCCTGGCTAACCATGCACTGTGCATAATCTTAATCCTCAAAGCCAGTTGGATCCCATATCCATGGGATCCAGACAGCTCAAGCAGGCCCAAACTAGATCCCAAATTGCTCCTAGAACACTTCACTTCTGGAATAGCTCTGGATAGGAGTGAGAGAGTGTTGATTCCAATTTGGAGCAAGTTCTGCCTCAGGCTCCCAAAGATGTCTTGATAGAAGCACTAATAATCCCAAAGTTAGTAAAAGGAAGAAAATAACAAAAATCGGAGTGGAAATAAATGAAATAGAAACTAAAAAGACAATAGAAAAGATCAATGAAACTAAGAGCTGGTTTTCTTTGAAAAGATAAACAAAATAGACCTTTAGTTGGACTCACCAAGATAAAAAGAGAGAGGACTCAAATAAATAAAATCAGAAGTGCTAAGAACACTGTCTGTTCTAGAGTATATCCCTTGGAGGAGGGAAAAACCAGTGTCTTATTTACATATTGGCCAATTTCCTTTTGCTTTATAAACAGGGATGCATAAAAGAGTCAGAAGAACTTCAATTCTAAAAGAACAGCATCTGCTTCTTAGAAGTAGGGAAGCATTATCACTCAATGAGCACTTTTCTTTCAAAATAGGATTTTGAGAAAATTTTAAAAACTTGGGACAAAATATTAAAGCTTCTAATAATGTACTTAGATTTTTTTTCTTTTTAGCAATACTTAAGAGTTGAATCTAAAAGTGGTACTTAGTTTCTGCAGTGTACATTAGCTATATGGTAGATGTGGTTGATTTTCAGTGTTGTTCTCTCTGCCACTAACTTTTTCTTAATGTGAATATTTCTCTCAGAAACATGATAGTGAATTTCACATATTCCAATATTTTTTAAGCACAAGGAATACTTACTTTGAAAATTGAAAATGGATCTGTGTGTGCTGGGACGGTCAGCTGAAGAATAAATTTGAGTTGGGAAACCACAACATGAATGGCAGCAGCTGTGGTGAAGCCACTGATTAGGGACTCAGATAGATATATCACCACAAATCCAATTCGCAGAACCCCCAGGAGCAACTGGAAAGAGAAGGGCACAGGCCTTTGTTAGTTTATGTAGAATAGGAGTACACCTCAGCAACCTAAGTGACCAGCTGTTAAAACGATTCAAAATGTGAAGGTTCAGCCTGTATGTGTATGTCTTGAAGAAGCAGATGTCCCTGCTTCTTGGAACACTTCCTGTTCAGGATTCCTCCCTCTCCTTCCACCCCCCAAGGTGAAATATTACGTGGTGTTCAAATAGCACGTAAGTGTAGTATACCCCCAAGAAGTTACAGGCTCCCCACCCCTTTTTCTAAGGTGCTGTGTCTTTAGAAGACTCATCCATAAGCCTTTCATAGCAGAATCTCATCTAGCATCAGCTCTCATAAATTTTCCCATGTGGTTTTAAGTTATACTTTCCAGGTGCTATAGCATGCATGGATGAGCAAGCATTCACATTCCCTCTAAGAAGTTGCTTGGCTTTTGTAAGAAATACATAACTGCGTATTGGACATCAGCAGTGCTTGGTTTTAGCTGGGGGCAAAAGTGGTTAATTCCCCCAAAGCATCAATATTTTGCAATAAAGTGAATGGATGCATGCTCCTTCTCCTGGATGCCTGGGCTGCCTTTCCACTCACGCCTCGGGTTGCAGCTGGAGCAGTAGACATGTAAAGGAACTAGGTTGAGAAACGTATTCTAAAGAACTGACTGTGCCGTTTGTCAACAGGACACACCACTAATGTCCTTGTATAAATTCACTTTTTCTTTCTTTAAGGAATGGTCCTAACCAATAATATCACTAACCATAAACTTAGATAACATCTTGAGGAGTGTGTGACATTTTCACTATTCAGCAATGGTGTCAGAGGTGTAGCTTAGGTGTGAGGCTTTAGGCTCCTCGACAATCCTCCTCGGTTTTCCCCAGATGTTTGATACGGACAGTTCGACAGTTCAAAGTGCAATGCCCAAATCCCTTCCAACTAGATTACAGTCCCTGAGGAATTAGAAAGAAAAACGTTCCAAAGCTGCCAGTGTCACTGTTACTTGTATATAGTTACGCTGAGTGACTATATCATTTCCATGTATTTTACTGAATTAAGCATTTCACTCCTCACCACATATGCCTCCCTGTTCCCATTTTTCCTTCTCTCTAGACCCACATTCACTTGTCTTTGCAATGTGGATCTATCCCTCTACTTCTGGCTGTGGTGAGTGACCTTTCTTAAATTATTTCCTATGGGCCACAGAAGGAGGGATACAAACCAAAGGGAAGAGTAGGGAGGGTTGGCAGGAAGGAGAAGAAACAGAAAGATGTGTACCAGTCAGGACAAGCAGATTGGGGAGGGTAGATTACATGAGAAAGTGCTCACCTGGATGATTCCAGAAAGGATTGTGACCGTTGCAGCCACCATCACACTCTGTTCATCTGTGGACAATGAATCATTACTCGTTGAGCTATTAGAGGCTGTCAGAGCAGCTGTATTGGCTGTTGAAGTTATTCTCACAACTACTGCTCCCACCATCGTACTCAGAACTGGAAATGGACCTAATTAACAGAAGATGAATTGTAGTCAATATATGGCTCCCTAACCACAACTGTCTTTCAACCACACTGTAGCATATAGAAAGACTGGCATCTGTAGCTGTGGCCTCCTTTCCCAAGCCCCAGTCCTAATTCTTACAAGAAACTATGACTCCTTTCCTGGATTATGCACAATTTGGAATTGATACAATGTGTGGCTAATAGAATTAATAAAGAAAAAGCACTGTGAGCATTAATTAGCCCAATAATTCACTTACCCACAGATATGTGTCTAGAAGTGCCCAAGAAAAAGTAGATTATGATTGGGAAAAAGGCTGCATACAACCCGTAGCGTGGGGGGATGTTGACCAGCAGAGCAAATGCTAAACCTGTAAATACACAAGAATCAAGCTCTTTATTTCGTGCAAGGGGAATCATAGGAATTCTCATTAGGTTCTTCAAGTAATTAAGATAGCCCCTTAAAAAAATTACTTCAAATGTATCAAAGATGTAAATATAAGACATAAAACTACAAAACTCTTAGAAGAAAACATACATGTAAATCTTCATGAGCTTGGATTAGGGAACGGTTTCTTAGAAATGACACCTGCAGCATAAGCAACCAAATTAAAAACAGGTAAATTGGGCTCTATCGAAATTAAAAAATGTGTACTTCAAAGGATACCATCAAAAAAGTGAAATGAATTCTCCCACAGAATGGGAGAAATTATTTGCAAATCATATCCTGGATGAGGGTCTAGTATCCAGAATACATAAAAAACCCTTGCAACTCAACAATAAAAAGACAACCTAATTTTAAAACGTGCAGAAGATTTAAATAGATAGTGCTCCAAAGATATGCAAATGGCCAGTAAGCACACTAAAAGATGCTCAACATCCTTAGTCACTAGGGAAATACAAATCAAAACCACAATGAGATACTATTTCACACTCACTAGGATAGCTAAAATAAAAAAGGCAGACAAGAACATGTCTTCACAAGGATGTGGAGAAATTTGAACCTTCATGCATTGGTAGTGCGTTACCATATGACACAGCAATTACACTCCTAGGTATGTACCCAAGATAATTGAAACATATGTTTGCACAAAGACTTGTATACAGTGTTCATAATAGTATTATTCATAATACCCACAAAGTGGAAACCACCCAAATGTCCATCAACTGATGAACAAATGTGATATATCCATACAATAGAATATTATTCATCCATAAAAAGGAATGAGGTACCCATGCATGCTACAGAATGGATGAACTTTGAAAACATTATGCTAAGTGAAAGAAACCATGCACAAAAGGCCACATATTCTGTGATTCTATTTATATGAGGTGCTCAGAATAAGCAAATCCGTAGGTTCAGAAAGTTGTTGCCAGGGGGATGGATGGAAGGGAGAATGGGAAGTAAGTGCTGATGGGCAGGAAATTTTTGTGGTGGTGGTGGTGGTGAAAATGTTCTGGAATTAGATAGTGGTGATGGTTGCACAATCTTGTGAACATACCAAAAAACTCTGAATTGTACACATTAAAAGGACGAATTTTATGATATATGAATTATGTCTCACAAATAAAAGTTACCTTGCAGTACAGCTACCAGCCCCGTGCTGACTCCAGAGACAATGTCACTGAGTAGCCATTCCTTTATCCGATATGCTGGCAACCAAGATGCTATGGGGAACAAAGAAAGGGCAATCTTCTTGGCCTTTTGAGTGGAACAGCTAAAAACATTGAAAGCCACAGGTCAGTTAATTAATATAAAATTTAAATTTAGTACCTAATTGTAGGTGACAAATTAGTATAGATGATAATCTATAAAAGAATAAACTAGTGCTTTCACTAAGTTTCCTACCAACATTCACCTCCATACCCATATCAACTGGCTCCTGGCCACCACCAAAGGATTTTTTTAAAAGAAAAATGCTGCTTTTCTTTAGCTGTAATAGGGCTTATTTGTCATCCTCAACTTGAATCGTACAGCATTTCAATTGCGAATTTTCCTCTGTCCTCATCTATTAGCCCTCTGTAATGGAAAGATTGTGTTGAGAGCTGAGGCAGTGTTCATTGTAGAGACTACCTTTCCAGCTCTGGCAGGGAGTAGGATTTGTGGAAACCAAAGATAAAGAGACTCTGAAGACTATGGGCTAGAGCCAGAAAGGAGAGCTTGAAAGCTTGAAAATTTAGGAGCAAGTGCTTCATTTATTCTTAATGGCAGTATCTTAAAAAATATCTTACCTACAACACAGTTTGAGACGATCCAGAAATGTCTTATGATGTCTTTTTATCTTCTTATGTTCTTCCCCAAAAGCATTTGCAGAATATACTGGCCTGGCCACGACATACTGATTCCCAATGGGTTCGATCATTTTGCTTTCTCTGACAGCTGTGGTAAGTGGAAGACCTTTGGAACTATGTGGCAAACCCTTCTTCTTGTCTTTAGCAGGTTAAAATACCTGAAACCAAACAGAGCTAGCTTCTTAAATAACTCGGAGATAATGTGATGCAATTTACAGATGAGTGAGCTCCGAACTGAATGTTACCACCTTTTGAGATCAAAAGAGGCAGGATTAAGGGACCTAGATTGTGTTTTGCGACAGCGATATCACTTTTTATTTCAATGAGCTGGACACAGCTCCTTTGGGTAAGTAAACAAGGGCTTTTATTTATTTCTAAAAGATCGCCAAAGAGCAATAGAAATGGACTCAGTTTACTAATCGGTGAGAGCATTTTTTACTTGTAAAGTGAGATCTCATCAAGAAAAGGAATTTACTTTAAAATTTTTTCTAGAAACTTTTCCAAAGTTAAGGCATTGAAGTACTGGGACAGATCAGATTTAAAGTCTATTCATTGCCCCTAACTCCAGTCAAGGCTGTTCCATTTTACCCATCAGAAGTTTTGTGATACCTTATAAAATGCTTTTAATTTGTGAAATTCAAAGATATTGCCCATTTAAGTTATTTTCCTCTTGTTTCTGGGAGTTAAATAGAGTTTTACAATTTATAATTGAGGAAACTATGGCTCAAAATAAGTACTACTTGGTTACTTAGTTCACTAGTGATGAGTTTTTTTTAAGGAAAGATCTCGGGTAATTTACTTAACCTCTCTGAGCCTCATCCATATAATTGCGATGATAGCACTCAAGTTTCAAGGTGATTGTGAAGATTAAATGAGAATGTTTTCAAAGCACCTAGGATTGTGCGTAGCACACTATAGGAGTTGACTCAATGGTAGTTATTATTCTAACTATTTGCATTTTCTGCACAAGATGTTTACATTTTTTGTTCTTATGTCAATCCTGTGTCTATGATACTTAAAGGATAAATTTTGCAAAACCTTATTGTGCACGTTACCTATTTAAGCCCTCACAATTCTTTGAGGAACTTTATTATTATTATAATTGTCCTCTTCTTAACAAATGAGAAAATGATAGCACCCTCCTGGCCACAAAAATCTAAGTACTTTTTCTCAGGTCACACAGCTAGCAGAGTGTCAAAAATGCGACTTCTGTTTTCAGACTTCTTTGCTATTTCTTCTACAACATGCAGCTTCTCTATTGTCCAATGTGAACAGAATTAAAGAGCATTCCAACTCACTGTTAGCATTTTCTCCTCTAATCTTGGTTCTGTATTATTATGCATAATACCCAGAGTTTTGGTCTCTGACCTCAATCACAGTTATTAATTGAATCATCTCGAGCTAGATTGTACCTTGTTACATGGTGCTCTCTCATAGCTCAAGGGATTGTCGGCATGTTTGCAGAGCTCAAGTTGTAACCAGGAATCAGATGCTGACATCCACTTCTGGTCCCAATTACCTCTCTTCGACCACTCATTTCTCTCCCCCACCCCATTCCCCTCTGAAGTCCTCTCTACTGACCTTCTCTGACCACGATACAGTGCTTCTGTCCCCCGCTCTGTCTTGACCTCCAGATTTTGAGTCCCTTCGAGCTTTGTTATGACTGTTAAACCCCCTTTGTTATTCTTTCCGAGCCTCCTCCCACCCCAAGCTGCTCGTCCTCTTTGCTTCCTCTCTCCCATCCCTCTGCCCCCAGTTCCAGGTGTCATATCTCACTAACTGTATAGCGCTTCCCATAGTCAGAAGAACATGTACATGAAGTCGAGTTGGCTTACTCATTGCTGTGCATAGCACAGATTTTTGTCCTTATTTGCCAATTACCAACAATATGGTTGGGGTAACACTTAAGATCTAATCTATGTCAATGACTCTTGACACCTTAGATCTCTTGCAAACGCTGTCTGGAATGTCATTCAAGAACAGCTTCAATCCTGTAAGGTATCCAACCTAGCCAACGTTAGGATGAAGAAGACTCAGGTACTGTGCATTTTATTTCTATCAGATGCTGCCGCAAAAAGGAAAAAAAGATTCTGCTATTTTGTTGCTTTACTCACACTTTCACCAAATTGTTCATGGTAACTCATCAGTTCTCTTCCTTAAGAAAGATCTTGATAAAAAGATGTGGTATATAAACACAGCGGAATACTACTCAGTCATAAAAAAGACAAAATCGTCCCACTTGCAACAACATGGATGGACCTTGAGGGCATGATGTTAAGTGAAATAAGCCAGACAAAAACTAACATCACATGATATCACTCACATGTGGAAGATAAACAAACACATGGATAAAGAGAACAGATTAGTGGTTACCAGAGGGAAAGGGGGTGGGCAAAAGGGGTAAAGGGGCACATGTGTGTGGTGACAGATAAAAATTAGACTATTGGTGGTGAGCATGATGCAGCTTATACAGAAACTGATAAATAATAATGTACACCTGAAATTACACAATGTTATAAACCATTATGACCTCAATAAAATAATTGAAGAGAAAAAAGAGATCCTGAAAGTACTTCTTTTCTTCCTTTTGCTGTTGTATGATTTCTCTTTGTGAAGTAATGGTCTAATTTTTCCAGTGACAATGTTGGCAGAAATAACTTCATTTCCATTAAGCTTCCTTCTTTGAGGATGACCATGGCCAGGTCTTTAGTGGGCTCCATCCTGCCTCTAGCTGGATCAAAGGCCTGAACTCTGGCCTGCCTCAGACTGGAAAATGCCTCCTCCTCAAACCCAAGCGCAAGGTCAGGAACCAGGGCAGCTGAAGAAATCTTTCCAGAATTTAGAGCAAGAGACCTCGAGGGCCATATTTCAGTTATGGGTTTTTTTCCCATGCTGCCGCCCCTGCTCCCAAAAGCTGCTGCCTCATATTCCACGTGTAACTAACAATCCGAGCCGCTGAATCGACCACCCAGCGGTGCCTCTGCTGAGAAAAGCTCCAGAGAGTCATAAATTAATGTCATTCTCCATTTCATCATTTCTGGGATTCTTGAGAATGACCTACTTTAGTTAGGAATTCAAAAGTGATTTTTCTTAACTTTCAAAAAAGACCTGAACAAGTTACCTTTTCCCCTGAAATTCCTGGAAAAATTTTTCTTGGTTCCTAGAATCATAATTCCAGTTTCAAATATTACATCCATATTAGTGTATATCTTTTCTTGTTCTGTTTTATCTTCATGCCTCAAATTTCTCTCTGGGTTCCTTAGGGTATCAGTGGCTTTTGAGGGATTCAAATTCATCTCAAGGACATTTCCTCCTAATAATTGTAGAACTCTAAGACTTGTCTGTATACATTTCCACTTTTATTTCCTTTCCTATGATGTGTTATTTCTAATTTTTTGGCCTTTATAATGTATATATCACATACATATACATAGATATACCTACACACCCTGGTCCTGTGGCTTAGTCATACACATTTGTCTTTCTCTGCTTTTTTTTTTCTGAGCAGACATTTAACCCTGGGATTATTTTCTGAAGTTCAGTTTTTTCAGTTTAACTATCCTGATTTATTAATAACTTTTTGATATTTCTAGTGATTAGGGATGGTCACGTGCATACCCCTCACCCCCCACTTAGCTTCACCCCTCTTCAACCCGCAGCCAAGTACTGGGTGTCACTGCCTGGCTTCCGGCTACCTGAGCACCCCCGCTCTGCCTGCCCCGTTCCACGGAGAAGTGTCCTATGGATCTGATTCAGCATTCATCTATTCAGTGTTCTAGTATTTCAGCGGTCTGCCCTTTCCGCTGGGAAACAACCAATTCGAACCAAGATGCTCCGGAGAAATGCTAGTATTTTTCTTTAATTAGTGGTAATTTGAAAGCAGGAGGCAAATAGGTGTGCTGAGCATGTCTCAGCCCCTCCCCCGTCACAGTAGCTAGCTCCACGACTCCTGCACAAGGTGGGCTCTCGATGACCCCACCACTCAGTAGGATCTCAAAATACCCCTGTGCCAGTCTGTGGAAAACTAGAGGTAAGTCAGCCCTATTTTGTGAATTGGTCCTAGGACAACGGGAAATACAGCAGTGTCTTGGTAGCTATATTTGGGGGAGAGGTGGGAGAATCAGCAGAATAATTGCTCCAGTGAGCACCTTGAGCGAGACCTCAATCAGCAGCTGAAGAGGAACCAGAAATCAAGGACAGGTAAATCCCACGTTCTGGCTGGTGCCCAGCTCGATGGAAGGAGGGAGATAATGGCATCAGAATCAGGGAGGGCCAGAGTGGTGATCTGGGGTAACTGGGCTAGGGTAGGGTAGGGTGTGGGGGGGAAATGGGAAAGAAATTGGTACAGATGTTGATGAAGAGAGGTCAGAAGTTGTTAGAGGCTGGGGCAGGCAATAATTTCTAGTTAGAAGCTGTGATTCCTGTGTGCTTCAGCCACTTCTAAAACACAACAGGTAATTAAGTAGTTAAGCTATGTTATAGATGTGACCCTGAACCTAGCAGCTATTCCTTTGAGAGAAATAAATGGGTTCATTAGCATTTAGAACACGAAAAACACTCCTGTTTTTCCCTACCCTTCAGTGATGATCCTTTGAAAGCTATCAGCCTCTCACAAACCCAGATTGCTTTTGAAGCCAGAGTCTTTCCCTGGAGAGAGGGGAGAAGCTGACATAGAAGGCGATTAAAAATGATGAGATTGGCGTGAGGATCCAAGGGTGTGGAGGCAGTTCCTCTAGAGAGTCCCAAGGCAAGATGGCTAAGGGAAAAGGTTTTGGACTTTTTTCTATTTTTTTTCTTTTTGCCAAAATAATATAGCTAATTCACAGAACTCTAGTTCACCATCCATAGTGGGCAAGAACATCACATGTGTCTTGCATTGCTTATTCAAGAAGTCAGTTTATGTGACCTATTTAATTTATAGTGGTCTTATAACATCTTCTAGGAACTTAGCTGAGTTTTATCTTAATCTGAATTCAAGCACTAAATTTATTATTATTATTCACAACTCTTTATTGGCAATTATTATAAGCCTTACTGCTGAAAAACTAAGTCAAACTTAATTTAGTTAGGAGACGCGGCAGAAAAGAGTGAGAATTTGGCAACTAAGTAGACCTGGCTTCACATCCTTGCTGTGCTGTTGCTTAACTGTATCGCTATGGTCAAGTGCTTCAAGCCTTAGTTTATCTAATGGTAAAAGGAGATGCGTTTACGTTCTTTGTAGGGCTGTTGTTAAGGCTGAAAGTAACGTATGTAAGGGGAGACTTCTTAGCTTTAATTGCATAGATAATGGCCTCAGGGCTGAGTTTAATATTGATTGTGTAGACCTGATTTACAACTGTGCCTACATGATGCAGTCAACTGGAACCTGTCTGAAAATGTTAGTTTTGCCATCTTTTCTATGACTTCATGTTTAGTCTGAGCTTAGCAGAATTGGTGGTTTTCCATTATCATGCATCAATTTTAACAAAATTTTAAAGCATCTACTTATCCAAGCTTCTTAGCATGGCATACCAGGCCCTTCATATTTGGCCTCTAGCTTATCTCACAAGTTTTTCACTCCTCCTTCACAATTATAGTAGCTTACTAACACGTCGTGATATTTAACATCTCTATGTCTTTGCACACGTTGTTTTCTTTATCTGCGTTCTTCTCCTCCAACAGCTGGCAAATTCGAATTTGGCCTTAAAAATACTCAGCTGTCCCTGAACATTGATTTCTACCTTCAACAAGTTGGTCAGGAACTCTGTTCCTAACATAGTTGTATGAGATAAGAAGATGCTAGAAAGCTTTCATGGAATCCCCCAGAAAGAGTTAATAATATCCTTCTTGCATATACATTGTATATATTTCTATTCTGTACAGATTGTATTGTCATTACTTGTCTACAAGTTTGTCTCCCCAGTAAGACTCAGTTCCCCAAAGGGAAGGCCCAAATCTTAATCATTTTTTTTCTCCATTTTGCATAGTACCTGTAACATGGTAATTGCTCAGAAAGGTTTGTTGAAATAGATGGCTGAACTACGAACAAAAGATATATAAATGGTAAATGACATGGCCCTAAAATCCAAATTTACCTACACAGGAGGAATGCCCCAAATGATCGTTACAGATAATAAATTGGAGGAAGAAGGGACATGAACATGGGTTGGAGTTGAGGGAGGTTTCATGAAGGAACTATGGGGTCCTGAGCTAAACCTTAAAGAACAGATAAGTTTGGGAGAGATGATGAGAAAGCTGGGGGGAATGAGCAAAGCATGTTCAAGGGATAACGATCCAAAAACTGGAACAGAAGACTTTATTGGTCAAAAGGCTATACCTTTAGAGAAATGTTAAGATGTGCCATAGCAGCGAGTTTCCAATCCGGTAGCCTCACAAAAGAATAAAGAGAATCCCTGGACTTTCTATAAAGCTTTGAGGTTTTCTAAGCACTTTCATTTTTTCCCCTTCAGTGTTGTCCTGTGAAATAGAGAGAAGATAGGCATCACTATCATCAACTTTCTGATGAAGAAACTGAGATCAGAGAAGACTTTCCCAAGTCTCACAGCTAGCAAGTGGCAGAGCCAGGACAAGAAGCCAGGTCTTATGAATGATTCTAATATACACTCCTCTCTGCCATGTTGATGTTGGGGGGGCCCATTAGCCCTGATCCCCAAGAGAGACAAAGCAAGAGAACAGAGCTCCAGGTGAGGTACCCTCAGTGCCCTTGCCCTCGAGCATAAGAGGCCCTTCCCCCACACCCTACTCTCAACATCACACACACATAACGTGAGCCTGAGTAGCTTGGAGCTCAGTCTCCTTGAAATGAACTGGTTTATTCTCCCCTTTCTTCCCCAACAAAGTGAAACAGAGTCTAGAGGAGACTCTTCTTTTCTCTTTGTTTGGAGAACAAAAGGCCTTCATTATGAAGAGAAGCTGGACTAAGTTATTACTTATTTATTCTAGCAATTAAAAAATATTCATTCCCACTTTGCAAACTGTTTCTTTCTAAGTTGAATATGAGCTATTTTGTAGATATTGACACATTTGTTCATTTATTTATATACTTACTTATTAGTTTATCCACACGGAGGAGGCAAGGTATGTATTAACCCACTGTAAACTATTTGTTTCTGAAATCAAATAGTTTCCTCCTAGTTTTGCAGTAGGAATGATCTTTATGTGGCCAACTTTCATTACACTGTTTCTCTAAATGACAAATTTACTTTGGAAAAGAGAATTATTTAGTCCAATGATTTAATAAGCTGTTTCTCACTCACACATTTAAAGAATGCTGTGTGATCTTTTCTTGACATTTTAAAGAATGAAATAAAATTTATCTCGTTAGGACTGGTAATCCATGAGATAAGTACCCCCGCACGGTTTAATATTACACGTGGCATATGGCACTCTGCTACTTCTCAATGACAATTTCTTTCTCTCTCTTCCTTCTTCACTGTCTATCCTACTTGCTTCTAATCTCTTTTCTTCTCTCCTCCTTTCCCTTCTTGAACTTTCTGGTGTCCAAGATAAATCCCTTACTTCTGGACCAAAAGGCCTTTATCAATGCCTTCCAACAGATGATTCTATCTCCTGGAAAAACCTTTCCTAAAAACTTGCTTTGTTTACCAAACTTCAGAACAGACGGTCTACCTATAGAGTCAGATATAGGTGCAGAATTAAAGGAATTATGTGGATAATTAAGGCAAAACCCTTTGCTATCTTTGCAAAGGCTATTTAAGCCTTAATACATATAACCATTTACTAGGTCAAATCAAAGTCTACTTCAATATTTACTTCACATTGCTAGGGCTCCAGACATACATTTTTAGTCTATTGTTAGTGGAATCATTCAAATATTCCTCATGGAATGAACTCAAAAACACAACCCTAACTTCTAAATAGGTTTTGATCAGAAGATACACCATTTTTAAGAAACAGAAAACCAGTTTGAGTAAGATGATAATAAATTTGGTTCCTACCTGATACACATTCAGTGAGATAGCTCAGCAACAGTGAAACATTTCTGAGATAAAGTAGCCCAGTTCTAAGGGACAGTGTCCATCCACTTAGGTCTATAGGCTCTGAATGCATCCATATGTATAGAGATGTATATATATAGGTTACGTTAAGTCAGTGGAGAAATTACCTTTCCTTCAACTTTAATAATTAACTTTCATTAACTTTTACAACAATGGAAAGACTCCAATGTGGTCTTGACCTTTGAGACTGATCAGCAGAAGGGATGATGACAACAGCTTCCTCAAGTTCCTTGTGAGATTATACCAATCATTGCACTTGTGTATGTGTGTGGATTTCATTGGTTTGCAGAGATTTACACAGCAGATGTGCACATGGAAGTAAAAGAAAAACTATCTCAGCAAGTGTTGTTTCCCTGACATTTTACCTACCAGTTTAGATGGAAGTTTGGAGGTGTTGTTTCTCTGCTGGGTGACACATGGATATCTCATGAACTGCAAGAGAGTGGGGTACAGGTTAACTCATGGTATGATAAAGGCCCTGGTTAGGCAGCTCGCCCAACTCCAGGTAATAGGCCTCTGTCTGCACTCTAATTTCTGCCCAACCACTATTCCTGCTAAGAGCAGTAAACCCTATGTTGCTAAAGCCGATGAATGCTTTAAATCCTCATCTTACTTAATCTCTTAGCATTTGACCTGCTGACTACTCTTCCCAGAAATCCTCTTTTTAAAATGGTTAAATTTTTTTTTTTTTTTTTACCACATTTCTCTTTATTTTTTGCCTCATGCTTCTTTGCCAACTCCTCCTCTATTCAGCTCTTTCTTTGGCATTCCCTGTGGTTCTGTCCTGGACTCCCTTCTCTTCTCTTTCTGTACCCACTTGCTCTACATAAGAGTCCTGTGGCTCCCAGTGACTTTTAGATTTCTATCTTCAACCCTCTGGACCCATATATTTAACTGTCTACCCAATATCTCTGCTTTGATGCCTCATAGGCATCTCAAACTTGACAAATCCAAATCTGAACTCTTGGTCTTTCCTCCGAAATCTACTTAATCTCTAGTCTTTCTCATTCCAGTAAAGAACACCCTCTTCTACTTATGTCAGAAACCTGGGAATCATCCTTGATTCTTCCTCTGGCAAACATTCCCCCCAACATCAGCCAATCCATCATCACCAAGTCTTGTTGAATCTACCTCCAAAATATATCACCAGGCCATTGGTTTTCATCTCCGCTCTTGCCTCTCTAGCCTGAGTCACCAGCATCTCTCACAAGAGCCTCTTGCTGCACTTCATGCTTCCTCTCTTAGCCCTCCCAGTCTCTTCCCCACCCAGTAGTCAGAATGATCTTTTCATGCTAGTCCTCTTCAGGGAGCTAATGATTATACTTAGGACAAAAGACCTCCAATATCTTGCATGATATCCCCCTGCCCAACTCTCCAGCCTCATCTGGTCCCGCTCTCACCGTTGTTTTCTCCACTCCAGCCACAGTGGCCTGTTTTAGTCCTCTGAACTTGCCAGCTCCTGTCAGGTATTGTTTCATCTGCTTAAGTGCTCCTGTCCTCCCTCTTGTTGCTTAGCTTCAATGTCACTTCCTTAGAGAGAAGCCCTTTGATTCCCCAATCTAAATTATCTCCTCTTGTGGTATTCTCTCATAGCATCCTGTACTTTTCCAACATAGCATCATAATTTTAATATAAACAACTATTTTTGTGACTACTTGTCTAACAGTTGGCTCCCTCATTAGAATGAAAGCTCCGTACAGGCAGGAACCTTGACTGTCTTATTCACTACTAGGACCTCGAGTGAATTTATCACAGAACTGGTTGAATGACAGTTAAATGAATGAATTTTATTTGATAAAACACAATTCCAAAAAAATTTATACGAGTCATTAGAGTTTGTTCTAAACTAATGTTCTAAATTAAATTAATGTTCTAACCTGTATTTTTAAATTTGGCTCAAACATGTACTAACTGTATAATTAAATTAGCTATGGCATCATTTAAAGCATGTGATAGATACTGTTTTTTATTGTCTTAACAAATTTACAGCATCTATTCAGAACTACAGTGCATTGATCAAATTGTGTTTTTATGTTTGGTCACTGAAAGAACTGGAAAATAATTTTTGTAAAGATAGACTCTCAGAACCATTGATCACATTAACAATGATTAATTTTAGAACAAATATGAGAGTTGTGCAAGGTTGATAGGATACAAGCCGAACAAAGGCAAATAAAAAGCATTTCTATATACTAACAATAACTAAATGGAAAATGTAATAGGAAGAAAGATACCACTGGTAATAGCAACAAAATCTACGAGGATAAATAGGGATAAGTCTTATCTAAAGACATAGAAGAACTTTATGGAGAAAATTGCAAAACATCATTAAAGGATGAAAAGAAAAGCTGAGAAACATATACAGCCATACATCTTCATAGATGTGAAGGCTCACTATCATAAAGATGTTTTCCCCAAATTAATCTATTACATTAAATGCTATTGCAATAAAAATCTAAAAAATTTTTTTTCCATAGAACTGGAAAAACTTGTCCTAGATCTTGTATGGAAGCAGAAACGGCCAAGAAAGTCCAGACAATCTTGAAGAAGAAAAAGTGAGGAGACTTACTCCGCCAGATATAAAGACATATTACAAAGCTTTAGTAATGATGTGCTCTATTTGTGCTATATGAGACATATACCAATGGAACAGAATGGAAGGCCCAGACGCATACTGAAGCTTGACGTGTGATTGAGATTGTGCTACAGTAGAGAAAGAATGCATTATTCAATAAATGGTGCTAAGACAACTGGCTATCCAGATGGAACAAATAAAATTTAGATCCAAATTTCACACCGTACACACACAAAATTTTTCAAGTTGACTAAAGACCTAAATGTAAAAAGCAAAATTTTTAAACTTTTAGAAGAAAAAGAATACCATTATAACCTTGGTATAACAGAAATACTGCACAGAGGTGCAGTAAAGGTGCACAAAAATATGCACATCACAAAGGAAAAGATTGATAAATCCTAGTTCATTAAAATTAAAACATGAACGACACTATAACAAAAGTGAGGACAAACTCCAGACTTCACAAGATATTTGCCCCAAGTAAGTCTTTAAAAGGATTAATGTCCAGAATATGTAAAGAACTCCTATAAATCAATAAGACAAAAGGCAAAAACTCGGTATGAACTGTCAATTTACAGGAAACTTGAAGTGTCAATTAACATGTGAAAAAATGTTCAATTTCACTGGTAATCAGGGAAAAGTAAATTAAAACCACAATGAGATACATTTCACACTTATCATCAGGAGCGGTGGAACTAGATTTGGTGGAGCCTGAAGCTTAGGCAACATATGTGCTCATTTTAAGAAAAGGTATACAAAATTACAAATACAAAATTAGCTGTGAGGCTTTTGAGGGGGCCCAAGCAAATGAAGTGTCCTGAAACTTAAGCTTCATGGTAAATCTCTTCTGCCTGAAATGCCTGAAAATGCCGAGGGTCACAGAGGATGTGGAGCAACAGGAACTCTTACACTACTGTTGTGAGTGTAAATTGGGACAATCACTTCAGAGCAAAGCTTGGCACTATCTTGTCAAGTTGAAGGTACACATCTTCTAAGCCTCTGCAATTCTACTCTTTTTGTTTTTTTTGGTGAAGAAGATTGACCCTGAGTTAACATCTGTTGCCAATCTTCCTCTTTTTGCTGAGGAAGATTAGCCCTGAGCTAACATCCGTGCCCATCTTCCTCTACTTTACATGTGGGGCCCCACCACAGCATGGCTTGATGAGCAGTGCATAGGTCCGCACCTGGGATCCAAACCTGTGAATCGTGGGCCACTGAAGCAGAGCACAGGAACTTAACCACTACGCCACCAGGCCAGCCCCTCAGCAATTCTACTCTTAAATGTCTATGCTTCAGAAACGTTGATGCTGGGGCTGGCCCCGTGGCATAGTGGTTAAGTTCACACACTCTGCTTTGGTGGTCCTGGGTTTGTGGGTTCAGATCCTGAGTGCGGACCTACACACTGCTCATCAAGTCATGCTGTGGCAGTGTCCCACGTACAAAATAGAAGAAGATTGGCACAGATGTTAGCTCAGGGACAATCTTCCCCACTAAAAAAAAAAAAAAAAAAAAAGAAACATTGATGCGAGTTTAAAAATGTCCATAGCAGCAATGGTTGTAATAGCGGGGAAAAAACTCCGAGAATATCCTAAATGACCATTTATAAGACAGTGGATAAAGAAATTATGCTTTGTTCATAAAATGGAATTCCATACAATCATGAAAATTAATTTATTAGAGCTGCACATAACAACATGAACTCATCTAACAAGTACAAATCAAGCAAAAAAAATTGTGAAAGAATAGTGCCAGCCCTGGTGGCCTAGTGGTTAAGATCAGTGTGCTCTGTTTTGGTGGCCTGGGTTTGGTTCCCGGGTGTGGACCTACATCACTCGTCTGTCTGTGGCCATGCTGTGGTGGCGGTTCACATGCAAAGAGAGGAAGATTGGCAGCAGATGTTAGCTCAGGGCAAATCTTCCTCAGCAAAAAAAAAAAAAAAAAAAAAGTGAAAGAATAAATACAATATGATTCTGTTTATATAAAGTTTAAAAACACGCAAAAACGCTCGTGGTTCACAGATATATAGCAAATGTATAAAAACAAGCAATGGAATGATAAAGAAGAAATTAAGGGTAGTAGTTATGTTTGTGGAGACGGGCAGGAAATTTACTGGGGAGGACTATGAAAAGGGCTTCGACTGTATCTGTAATATTTTATTTCTTATTCTTACTGCAGATTTTTCCTTTCTTTTTTAATTTGGGGTATATATTAGTTTCCTAGGGCTGCCATAACAAAGTACCACAAACGAGGTGGCTTAAAACAACAAAAATTTATTCTCAGATCTGGAGGCCAGAAGTCCCAAATCAAGGTGTCGCAGCACTATGTTCCCTTTGAGACACTGGGTAGAATCCCTCCTTGCCTCGTCCTAGCTTCTGGTGGTGGCTGTCAGTCCTTGGCATTCCTCGTCTTGCAGCGGCATCAATCCAATCTCTGCCTCTGTCGTCACATGGTGCTCTCAATGTGTTTCTTTTTCTTCTCTTCTTTTTATAAGGACGCTAGTCACTTTGGATTAATGGCCCATGCTACTTCAGTATGACCTCATCTTAACTAATTACATCTGCAATAACTCTATTTCCAAATAGGGTCATTCTGAAGTACCAGGAATTAGGACTTGAACATATCTTTTAGGCGGGACACAATTCAATCCATGGCAAGGTATAATTTACATGCAGCAAAATATACAGATCTTAAATGTATATTTCGATGAGTTTTGACAAATGCATATACCCATTTGTATTAGTTTTCTATTGATCTTGTAACAAATTACTGCAAACTTAGTGGCTTAAAATAACACGGATTTATTATCTTACACTTCTGTAGGTCAGAAGTCTGAGATGGGTCTCACTGGACTAAAATCAAGGTGTTGACTGGGCTGTGCTCCTTTCTGGGGGCTCTAGAGGAGAATCTATTTCCTTACCTTTTCTAACTTCTGGAGACCACCCGCACTCCTTGGCTCATAACCCTTTCCTCCAACTTCAAAGCCAGCAATGTTACATCTCTCTGTCCTTTCTTCTGTTGTCAGTCTCGCTCTCTGACCACATCTGGGAAAGGTTCTTTGCTTTTAAGGGCCCATATGATTCAATTGGGCCCATGCAGTTACTTGCCCCATCTCAAGGCCCTTATTCTTATTCACATCTGTAAAGTCCTTTTTGCCATATAAGATAACATATTCACAGATTTGGGGCATTAGAACATGGATATCTTTGGGGGACATTAATCTGCCTACCACACCATGTAACACCCACCCCATCAAAGTATAGAACATTTCTAGCCCCCTAGAAAAGTCCTTCATGGCTCTTCTCAGTCAATCCTAGCCAATCCCCAGAGGCAACCTCTGTTCTGATTTTATCACCTTCAATTAGTTTGGCCTGTTCTAGAACTTCATATAAATGGGACATACAGTGTGTTCTGTTTTGTGTGTACCTTCTGGCCCACTACATAATATTTTTGAGGTTCATCTATGTTGTTAACGTGTATCAGTTGACTATTCTTTTTTATTGTTGAATAGTATTCCATTGTATGAATATACCAAAATTTGTTTGTAAATTTTCTTTTTGATGAACATTTGCATTGTTTCTAGTCTGGGGTGACTATAAACTTTTTTGTACAAGTCTTTTTTGGACACATGCTTTAATTTCTACTGGGTAAAACCTAGAAGAATTGCTGGATCATGGGTTGGAAATATGTTTATATGAAACTGCCAAATTGTTTTCCAAAAGTGGTGTTACCAATTTAAATTCTCACCATCAATGTATGAGAATTCCAGTAACTCCTCATCTTTGCCATCGTTTGGTATTATTGATCTTTTCAGTGTTAACCATTAGGTGGGTATTTGTTTTATTTTTACAAAAAAAGCAAAAATTTGTTTCCTTGAACAAAAAAATAAGGAAGATTCTTCAAAAGCTTAGCTCAAGTTTCATGGAGTAAGTCTTTGCTGGTACACGTTAGCAAACTATTTTTAACGCAATTGTATGATTATAACTTAGAAGCACTCTTAAAAAATCAATAACAGTTGAGCCTTAATATAACAAATTTATTGATTTACACATATATGCTAGAAAACCAGTCTTTTTCTCTCCTGTCAAATTTTATCCTCATAATTGACACGATGCCTTGAGTTAAATACTTCTCTTCATTTTTCAAATGTTCTCACACTTCCTGAAGATGGCTGTGTTTTATTTGCCGTTATGCATTGCTTAATGACAGGGATAACGTTCTGAGAAATGCGTTGTTAGGTGATTTCGTCGTTGTGCAAACATCATAGAGTGTACTTATATAAACCTAGATGGTATAGCCTCCTACACATCTAAGATATTTGGTACTGCTGTTATGGGACCACTGTTGTACATGGGCTCTGTTGTTGACCAAATGTCGTTATGTGGTGCATGATTTGTATCTGTCTTTCTCTCCCTAGTGCCTGCTGGAGTGCTGGGAATGTAGCCACTGCTCACTAAGGCTGCGGAGTGAATAAACAAATAAATGAACATATTCATTTAACGCATGAATATGAAAGACTGGAATTACCTATCTCTCTTTTAATAGAAAACCACAGTTTCAAATTTGTGCTGAAATCTTAATTTGACCCCAGTTACAAATTTGGGTTGAGATAAAATCCTTTTTTGTTCTATTCCACAATTATTTTGTGGAAAAAAATTGCTTAATTTAAAGAGAAAATTAGCATTTGTAAAAAAAGTCAGGGATTTTTTTTTGTGAGGAAGATTGTCGCTGAGCTAACATCTGTGCCAATCTTCCTCTATTTTATATGCGGGATGCCACCACAGCATGGCTTGATGAGTGGTGTGTAGGTGCATGGCCGGATCTGAACCTGCGAACCCCAGGCCTCCGAAATGGAGTGCGTGAATTTAACCACCACACCACTGGGCCAGCCCCTAAAGTCAGGGATTTTTTTTTTTTTTTTTTTTTATGAGGAGATCAGCCCTGTGCTAACGTCTGACAATCCTCCTCTTTTTTTGCTGAGGAAGACTGGCCCTGGGCTAATATCCATGCCCATCTTCCTCCACTTTATATGGGATGCCAACACAGCACGGCTTGCCAAGCAGTGCGTCGGTATGCGCCCAGGATCCGAACCAGCGAACCCCGGGCCGCTGCAGCGGAGTGCGTGCACTTAACCACTTGCGCCACCAGGCCGGCCCCTAAAGTCAGGGATTTTTGATGTCCGTGTTCTTCTACACAACCAAGTTTTCCAACCACAAGGTTGTTTTAGAGGTGAAGTCATAATTCAAGAGTGTTATGACTCATAACACTTCTGAGATGGGTGTTTTTATATCTAGTAGCCTGGTATTGCCTGATTCCACAACACTAAAAGGCATGGCCTCCCAGCTGTACTGAATTCTACTATAAATAAGAGCATCTGGATAAAATTTTCATGAGTTAAACTCAATTTAAAGATAACAGAATTGCCTATCTGGGTATCCCCAGAGATCTGCGGTTAGCATTCAGGGACTGTGTTAAAGCTCTGCAAAAATGTATGTGTGCGAGTGTGCAAGTTTGAAATTTTCAAAGATGGTCCATAGTTTTCATCAAATTCTCAAAAGCCAAGAAATATGAAAAATTATAGAACAGAGTTAACAGATTTAATATTGTAGTTATATTGACTTGTTAGTTATGTTGATTTGTGTATAACAATTAGTGGGCTCATTTAAATAATTAATTTGATTTTTCTTCTTCTGAGTTGACCATTCAAGTGTTTGGCTGAATAAATCAAAACAAATTTCCTGGCATAATGCAGGTGCATCTCTATGTTATTGACAAAATGGGAAGAAATTACACCAGGAGGCAAATCTCTCAGTCGTAGAGAGAACAACAAAACTTCACCTCCCCTAGATTTACTGTTATATCTATACTTCAAATTACACCGATTTTTCTAATAGACACCAGGCTGCTTTTTCAAAGGTCCAATTTGCCCGTACAGAGCATTTTTTTCTGTTTCCTTGAGGAGTTAGAAAATGAGACAATTATTCTTTTGTACTTCGTAAAGCCTTACCCCAAAAGGACTCCAATCTATCAAAGAAAATAATTTCCAGTTTAATATGAATCTCTATTAATCCCTCTTAGTGTCACGATGAGACCAGACACCAGTTGGAAACTCAAATTTCAGAATAGAGAGAAAAGAGTAAAACAAACTAGTAACCACCAATCAGAAGCAAATTAAACTTTCTGGTGTCTTTTATTTTTGGTCAAACTTGAGACTTGATTTAGAAAAGAGTACAAATGGAAAAGAAGAAACAATCCTTTAAACTATAATCCAATAGAAACTCTTCCTGGAAGAGTTTTGACTAGAGCAACTTAGGGGAGTCAAGTCATCCTCAGATGTATATAGCGGTTGGGGGGTGGTTGAGAAAGGGAGTGGGAGGTGCTGCTGACACATTCACAGGAAGTACACTTTGTACAAACCTGAAAACAGTGACCAGGGGTTCATGACTGTCATTCCAAGCACACATGACATTTCCTTTATTGCGTACCATTATTTCATTTTATTGTGTGTAGCAGTATAAGACTTCTCCCTCATTATAACCTTTTGTCCTCATCATTCCAGGCTTCCCTCCCATTGCTAGTTTCATTCTAGAGGTGGGACTCCCAGTAACATAATGGGTGTGCAGAGTCCACTGGGGTGGGATGGCCAGCCTGGTCATTTTGACACTACCTCCCATTTTATTGCCAATGTTACTTAATATTTTGGAAGTGAGCCAACTTCATCATTGGGGGAGTTTAAAGAGCTGACTGGGTTTCGCACCAGCCTCAACATGTTAGAATTTTCTAGTAAACAGTAAAGGTTTCTAACATAGATGTTGTCCCAACATCTGGATAATAATAAGACTGAATTAATCTATTTTCATTTCTCTGCCAAATCAAATGGCTCCTTTTTGGCCATTTTCCTAGTACTTGATGCAACATGTTACACTTTTCCCTTTCTTTCTGGAACTCTCCTCTTTTGCTGTGTCTATAATCTTAAAGACTCTTGATTCTCCTGTCTCTTATCAGTCTCCTTATAGCTGATTCTTCTTTCTGCCATCACCTCTAGTCCCCAGGGCTTAGTTTTTTTCCTCTGCGTGTCTAACTCTACATTCACTCTTTTAGAGAATTTTATTCTCTCTATGGCCACGGTTCCAAAATCAGCATCTGTACTCCTCCCCACTCATTCAAATGCAGATCCTATCCTAGCTGCCTACATGAATGCTCCCTTTGAGCGACCCTGTAGCTCCTCAAACTCAGAATGTCTAAAATTTCATGCAGCAACTTAAAACTATAATACCGTAACATTACTCATATGTCGATCTAGCAAGATGAAAAAGTTTGAAAATATTCATCCTAATGAGAGTGTGGAGAATCAGGGCCTCTTTTGTTCTGTGAGTACGCATGTTTATTAGTACACACTATTTGACAATATTTATGAACATTTAAAAGACATTTATTAAAATTCAAAAACACATATTATTTGACTTAACTCTTCCACTTCTAGGAATTTATCTTAGAGATAAATGTCCATAAATATGTTAAAAAAATTGCATACAAAAATTTGCATTACAGCAATGTTTTGTAGTTGCAAACAATAACAACAGCAATAACACACTACAAAAACAATCCCATTCAATACAGCCAAAATACTTATAGGACAGACTAGTTAAATACAGTACATCCACAAAAAGAAATACTAAATAGCTTTTAAAAAGAATAAGGCATATCTGGAAAGCACCATCTTAAAAATATACTGTTAAGGCAATGTAATTAAGAGTTGGTAGAGTATGATTATATTTGTGTAGAAGAAACTTTCGAGAAAGAATACACAAGAAGCAGTTAATAGTCACTAGGTTTTTTTTTTTAATTTTTTATTTATTGCAGTAACATTGGTTTATAACATTGTATAAATTTCCGGTGTACATGATTATACTTCTATTTCTGCATAGATTACATCATGTTCACCACCCAAATACTAATTACAACCCATCACCACACACATGTGCCGAATTATCCCTTTTGCCCTCCCCTCTCCCCCCTTCCCCTCTGGTAACCACCAATCCAATCTCTGTCTCTATGTGTTTGTTTATTGTTGTTATTATCTACTACTTAATGAAGGAAATCATACGGTATTTGACCTTCTCCCTCTGACTTATTTTGCTTTGCATAATACCCTCAATGTCCATCCATGTTGTCACAAATGGCTGGATTTCATCGTTTCTTATGGCTGAGTAGTATTCCATTGTGTATATATACCACATCTTCTTTATCCATTCATCCCTTGATGGGCACTTAGGTTGCTTCCAAGTCTTGGCTATTGTGAATAACGCTGCAATGAACACAGGGGTGCATGTATCTTTATGTATGTATTGGTGTTTTCAAGTTCTTTGGATAAATACCCAGCAGTGGAATAGCTGGATCATGTGGTAGTTCTATCCTTGATTTTTTGAGGAATCTCCATACTGTTTTCCATAGTGGCTGCACCAGTTTGCACTCCCACCAGCAGTGTATGAGAGTTCCCTTCTCTTCACATCCTCTCCAACATATGTTGTTTCCTGTCTTGTTAATTATAGCCATTCTGACGGGCGTGAGGTGATATCTCATTGTGGTTTTGATTTGCATTTCCCTGATAGTTAATGATTTTGAACATTTTTTCATGTGTCTGTTGGCCATCTGTATATCTTCTTTGGAGAAATGTCTGTTCAGGTCTTTTGCCCATTTTTCAATTGGGTTGTTAGTTTTTTTGTTGTTGAGATGCATGAGTTCTTTATATATTTTGGAGATTAAGCACTTATCAGATATATGGTTTGCAAATATCTTCTCCCAATTGTTAGGTTGCCTTTTCGTTTTGTTGATGGTTTCCTTTGCTGTGCAGAAGCTTTTTAGTTTGATGTAGTCCCATTTGTTTCTTTTTTCTATTGTTTCTCTTGCCCGGTCAGACATGGTGCTTGAAAATATGTTTCTAAGACCGATGTTGAAGAGCGTACTGCCTATGTTTTCTTCTAGAAGTTTCATAGTTTCAGGTCTTACATTCAAGTCTTTAATCCATTTGGAGTTAATTTTTGTGTATGCTGTAAGGTAAGGGTCTACTTTCATTTTTTTGCATGTGGCTATCCAGTTTTCCCAACACCATTTGTTGAAGAGACTTTCTTTTCTCCATTGTATGTTCTTGACTCCTTTGTCAAAGATTAGCTGTCCATAGATGTGTGGGTTTATTTCTGGGCTTTCGATTCTATTCCATTGATCTGTGTGTCTGTTTTTGTGCCAGTACCATGCCGTTTTGGTTACTATAGCTTTGTAGTATATTTTGAAATCAGGGAGTGTGATACCTCCAGCTTTGTTCTTTTTTCTCAGGATTCCTTTAGCTATTCGGCGTCTTTTGTTGTTCTGTATAAGTTTTAGGATTCTTTGTTCTATTTCTGTGAAAAATGTTGTTGGAACTTTGATAGGGATTGCATTGAATCTATAGATTGCTTTAGGAAGTATGGACATCTTAACTATGTTAATTCTTCCAATCCAAGAGCACAGAATATCTTTCCATTTCTTTGTGTCTTCTTCGTCACTAGGTTTTGAGAGTGGGATTGGGAAGAGGAGGAATAGGGTTTTATTTTTCAATGTATACCATATGGTATTGCTTGATATATGAAAATACTTACAGTTGTGTTGATAACATTAAAAAGAAAACTGACTTCTTTCTCTCTTACCAAGCCATCTCCTGGTTTCCCCAACTTTGTCCACATCACTCTCCTATCAACCTGGCTTGAGGGTTTGGAATCAGCCTTGATTCTTTTTTCATTTTTGACTTGCTTGTAGAGTCACTAAATCCCTTCCTCCTCTTCAGTGGCTCTCAGCTTCATCCTTCCCTCTCCCGTAAGGCTAGAATCACTTAATCACTCTTTAATTTCCTTCTATGTAAAATGGAATAATAACCCCTATACTGGCGGGGAAGGGATATTTTAGGATTAAATTAGGTAAGAAATTTAAGTTTCTGGCACATAGTACGTGCTCAATAAATGCTATTTTTCACCTTCTTTCTAGAGATTTTCCGTATTATTACTGTAGCCTCTAATTCATATTATATGCAGCTACCAAATTAATTTTCTGAAAATACTATTTTCATCATTGAATACCTGTGTTAACTTCCTTTTGTGCTATGACCTTACTCTGGAATCACAGATTGGACAAGTAGTCAGCATGATTGCACCGGTGAGTGTTGAGGCTCTTGGAGAATTTCTTCTGGAAGGAAGAACGTTGCTATTACAGCCACCATGAGTCCATACTAGCAGCATTGGGGGCTTCTCCTAGAGCAAAATTTTCCCAAACCCCTTTCCTTCCCACCTTTAAGACCTTTCTGTAAATTCTCATTGATCTAATTTGAGTAGAAACCAATGGGAAAGTAGATGAAGCCCCCAATTCTCTACTCAATACTCAAGATCTTGCATCAAGATCTTGCTCTATCATATCTATTTTGTTTTCTTTTCTACTTTCCTTTAATTTGACCCAAGTCAATTCATTTCTATACTGTTCTTCCCATGTTCATTTTCTATTTTTACTTCTTTTGGCACAAAAGTTACACACGTTCATTGCAAAAAAAAAAAGTATTACATTTTATGGAAAAATACAAAATAAAAATGACAGTCTCCCTCCACTACCCCAATTTTACTTATCAACAAACAAAGCTAATAAAGAGATTGTCAAGATAGAATTTTTGGTTTAGTCAATAGATTTAGGTAAGAAGAGAAACTATAGTAATCTTTTACCTTTTCTATCTATTTAAATAGCATTGACTTTTGAAGATTTTTAAAGGGTTTGGTGGGTATGAGGAGAGGCAGACATTGCTATTCTTATTGCCAAACAGAGGAACTAGAAGGAAATAGTACTAAAATGAGCAAAGCAGATAAGCCCTGTATAGCAGGATCCCAGAACCAACCAAAGCTTGGGTAAAAGGAGATACCATCTGGAATAAACAGGTATTTAAGAGAGAACCTCAGGTTCTCTCATCTTTCCTCATGGCCCACCCTCAGGCCCTCCCCATTCTAGTGTATGAGACTGAACGAAGGGCTTATCTTACCTCGCTTGACATAGGTCATTTCCCAGGAACTGCTCTGTCTCCTGTGTCCACACACAATCATTGCTAGGTGTGCTCAACTGCTCCCTCAGAGCCTCACTGTTCATCTTGCCGAAATTCTCCTTAGGCTCTCTTAAATAAGTACAACTCTTATACTTCAGTTATTGGACTGCATTGGCAGTCAATTCATGTACACATTAGAAAGTGTATTATTGTATGGTATATAGGCATATAATTTAGAATTGATTAGATGTGATGCTGTGGTCATTTCTAAAAAACAAACAAAAAGTACAGCATCAGACATTTTATTCCAGACATCACCCTGCTATTGTAGCACTGTTCCTGTGAGAAAATCAGATTTGATTCACAATCTTTTGATTCATTATACCTGTCTGAGTAATGCAATGCATTGTAAGTTTAAGAACTACTTGTCCTAGTGTTATTACTATTTATAATTGTTGGATGTTTGCTGAATTCATTATGGAGACATTGAATAGGCAAGTACTGCCAACTTTCATGTATTCTTTACCATGTAATCAAAATTTTAGAAACAGAGAGAGAAAGAACACATAAATCATGGGCAGTTGGGTATGAAAGGGAAGGAAAAATGACTCCCTTTATTGGAAAGGGAGAAATTTTCTTGACAAAATTCACTAACACTAATTAATAATTGACTTATAGGTATTTGCAGTTAGTGCTGCATTGCTCTGACTTAAAAAGTAAGAAACAGGATTCCCACTGGCTTTTCTCTTTTGTTCCAGTAACATTAAAAAATATTTTGCCATCACACCTTTATGATCCAAGCTAACCCAGCAAAGAAAGGCAGCCAAGATCAGAGAACAGGCTATCGTGAATTCCACATACCTTAAAGATAGAATTGTTAGCTAAAAAATTCATTACCTTACATTTAATTTAAATTAGTTATCAACTCCAAATGTCATCTTCTACTTCTTTGAACATTTATAGAGCCTGGAAAAATCTCCACATTGTGTTTGGTCCCATTGGCTTACCTTTTTACTCTCCAAAACAATGTTGTCATAAATAAAGTTTCCACTCTATAGCTCCTCTTCCAGAGCATGGTATTAAGATATTAAGTGAGACCACACTCAGCAATGAAGGCTAAGACCCCTTTGTTAACCGTTTCCTGCCTGCCAATGTTCGTTTTTGTCCTTATCCTTTCTTTCCTTTTAATTTGAGAAAACTCATTTCTTCATATTCAAGTTCTTAGGCATTTTTTTTCTGTCTCTATAAAGGGAAAAATTTGACATCCAAGAGTGTGAATCCAAGAGTGGAATAGACATTCCCATATCTATTGTGAGTTTCAGGAGTACCAGCTGCAAGATCCCAGTTCATATAACAGAAATCAGCACTTCGCTCTTTTGATGCAATTTTCTAACAAGTTTGCTGTGATTTGTCTCTTATCCTCCATCCATCCAACATTGATTGACTGCCTAACATGTGCCTTCACCTCAACATTGTCCCAAATCCTATGATAATTCAACGCTTTGTTTTATTTTACAGCTTTGAGAATAAAACATTGTTTTAAAATTCAAAATAAATTATGTAAACAATTACCCTTATCTATGTTCTTATTTTGTTTTTTTTCCAGCAAATCTAAAGGACTAGTGACAGATGATTTTTCTCAACAAAAATTCATGCCACTTAGAGGGTTGGGGAATGATCTTCATTTCATTTTTTCTGCTGAGGAGACTTTAGATGAGCTGGTGAGTTATTCTGGATCATGCTGCATTCTGAATGTCCTTCAACATGGCTGTCTCCATGTTGGCGCAGGGTAGTTCATTAGGTGATTCCTTCCCAGAGTCCTCAGCAGAAAGCAGAACAGAAACCTCTCAAATTTAGGCTTTCTTTTCACCCTATCTACTACTAGGCATTGGCACAGAGAAGGAAGATTGGGACACATATCTCTCCCTGACTCTCCAACACTGCTCTTCTCTCCACAGAGGAGAAAGAGGAGGCTTTTCTGTATTAGGTAGCCCTCTCCTCCGTGAAAGTCTATGATCAAGGCTTCCAGACACGGTTCTTGATATAGTAAAGGAGGAGATAAGAGAATTTAGAAAAATCCTTTTCTCTGTTGACAAAGCCTGACTTTTAAGCCTATTGTCTTGCTAGGGAATTGAAATCTGATTTTGGATGTTAGAAGGTAAATATTAACGCTCTCTCTCTTTCATTCCTGTTATAACAATCCAAAACTCACACTCTCACCCGCTCCCTACCTCACTCAAGTCCCTGGCATGCCTTAGGTGCTCTAGGAGGAAGATTGTACACATCTGAGAGAAAAGTATATAAGATGAAAAGACATATGTGGGGGAAAAAAAGGCACATTCATACACTTAATAAGGTTACCCCAGGACATGGACAAACCTAGCTTAGAATCCTGGCTCTGCGACCTGTTAGTTGTGTGCCCCTGGACAGGCTAACATCTCTAAGTTTTGGCTTTTTCATCTGTTACACAGAGAAAACAATAGAATCTACCTTATAGATTTGTTGTGAGGGTAAAATGAGGTAATGTCATAAAGCACTTATCAGAGTTCCTGCCACATAGTAGGTGTTCCATAAACGTTAATTATTATATTATTAACATATATGTTTATTACATGCCTGCCAATGTTATTTACATACTCACCTGGTATAACATTTGCCCTGTGAACATACATGATGATGATTCTATACATATTTTTCTTGAATTAGCCATTTAGTCTAGGCTCAAGAATAAGTTGAACTAAGTTGATACTATTAGAAAATATTAATCAATGACTTGTTAAATCACTTCATCAGCATTTTGCTTCCTATAAGTTCCTTCCAATTGGTAGAGACTGTGCAAAGCAAGATCTTTGAATCTTCAGGGGCATCTTTATCAGGTGGAGATGGTCATTCGCCTCTTTGAGCTGTGGAGAACCTAGGTTGGAAAGAAAGGAAGGAAGGAAGAAAAGGAGTGAGTGAGGGAGAGAGACAGGGAGAGAGGGAAGGATAAAGGAAGCGAGGGAGACCCAAGCAGCACCATCTAGGTATTACAACGTTTGATACTAGCTTGGCTGACAAATATAAAGGCTGCTGTAATTCTAATGTAGAAACATCTTTCTAAACATAATGTGAAAGCAGTCTGGTTATTGTGGGAGTTTTTAATGGACAATTCAGATTTTTACATAATTTATTCAATTAACAGATTTCCTATCCTGCAAAACAGGTATGAAATTGTGATTCTGTGACTAATACAGACCTGTTTTGTAGTTCTGAGCAAAGTGTTTTTGATGCTCAAGTGTATACCTAATCGGGGGGGGATACGGGCACAGGGTTCAGCACACTTTTTCAGTAAAGGGAAAGATAGCAAATATTATAGGTTTTGTGGGCCACACAGTCTTTATTGCAAAGGCTCAACTCTGCTGTTCTAGCTGAAAGCAGACATAGATAATATGCAAATTAATGAGCATGGCTGTGTTCCAACAAAACTATTTATGAATGCCAGCATTTGAATTTCATATAGTTTTCACTTGTCACGAAATGTTATTCTTCTCTGATTTTTTAAAATAAAAATGCTGGCTGAACAAAAAGGCAATGGGCCAGATTTAGCCCTTAGGACTGTAGTTTGCTGACCCCTGATCTATGCAATGTAATTTCAGAAACGCTGAGGGATCTTTCTTCTCGCTTCTGCCAAAAACCTATAATTCTACGGTAAATATTTGAGTCCTTTAGCTTAGGGGTTTTTCTGTGTTTTTTTTTTTAAAGAAGATACAAATTTCCCTTAGAGAGGCAACACTTCTAGTTATCAGCCTTTGTAGTTGCATTTTAATAATTTTCTGATTTATAGTAGATTTTGACAAGGATTTTGACTCTAAGTCTTCTCAGGAGGAAAGAGATGCTATAGGGTTGTGGATTAGTGGAAAACTTGATGGCGTGACAGACAAGCTCCTCTTGTCCACAATTTGCTGTAGCATCATGGCTGCTTGGATAGACTTTAGAAAAGGAATTGGTCAAGCATGCTTCCGTACTTGACCCAAAGGCAATGTTAGTAATAACCATTTGAAGAGAAAATCTAGGCTGTGGGTATTGACTTCCACCAGGGCTTTGAGAAAGCCAGTCTAAAGACACATTAGACAGTAACTGCCAACTCTGACTTCCCAACTGACCTTCACCACATGGACATTGTATTTTGATAAAAGAAGAAAATTCCCTTTAAGACAATGTGGGTGAAAAAGATAACAGGGTTATCTTTTTCAACTGGTGGATGAAGGGCTTTGCACTCAAACCTAAGTCCCTAAGGCACTCACCCAGGCTAGACTATTCAGCTAGACTCACACTGTCCAGTATGGGGGCCACTAGCCACATGAGGCTATAGGGCTCATCTTGAAATGCAGCTCGTCTGAATTGATAAGTGCTATTAGGTATAAAATACACACCAGATTTTAAAGACAATATTTAAAAAATGTAAACTATCTCACTAATAATTTTTTTCCCCCAAAGCCCCAGTAGATAGTTGTATGTCATAGCTGCACATCCTTCTAGTTGCTGCATGTGGGACGCGGCCTCAGCATGGCCGGAGAAGCGGTGCGTCGGCGCGCGCCTGGGATCTGAACCCCGGGCCGCCAGCAGCAGAGCGCACACACTTAACCGCTAAGCGACGGGGCCGGCCCTCTCACTAATAATTTTAAAATATGGATTTTATGTTGAAATGATAATATTTTTAGATACATTGGGTCAAAGAGAATATAATATTAAAAGTAATTTCACCTGTTTCTTTTTACTTTTTAAAATATAGCTATTGGGAAATTAAAAATTACACGTGTGGCTTGCATTGTATTTCTGTTGGACAGTGCTGAACTAGACTGAGTTGACAGGTAGCAGAGTGCAGTGAAAAAGTACTGGGCAAGAGTCTGTCTTTTACTCATTTTGTGACTTTGGGTGAGTCACCTATTTTAATCTTCAAAATCTGAGCATGGAACTAGATGATCTCCAAGACCTCATGTAGATTCAAAAAACTATTATTCCAGGCTAAGGATATTATTATCATTTCTCTACTATAACTGTTATTATTATTATATCAGATAATGGAGAGCTAACATTTTTCCTATACTTATCTCCAAAAGCCCTAACAATAAAACTATGCACCAGTTATAAAGTTTATCATTTACCATTCCAAAGAAAATGTAAGAAAATATCGTATGATAAAGTGCCAGTATAACGATAACAAGTTTGCCTGTGGCTCTCTGGACCTTGGTCTGCCCACATTCTGTCGTCTCACCCTCTCTTCTGGCTCCTGATTGGGCAAAGACCCAGCTTAGGGGTCAGTGTCAGCTTCGTTTTTCAGAGCTTTATCCTGATCTCATTGTTACCACTGGCTTGAAATCTTCTCTGCCATTCTTTCACCTGGTCCAAAATTACACGATTCTTTGGCTGCATTTGATCGCATACCTTGTCAGGCAAAAGCCAGAAATACGAGTCTTTGAAGATCTAGACAGAAAGAGGGAACGTTCTTCTCTAGGGACAGTACTCAGAAACATTGAATGAAGAGATTTCTTTGGGTCCTAAACCCCAAAACGATTTTTCTTGTCACTTTGATTCAGTGGTCTCCTAAATAGGTCTAAATATTACCGTACCCCTGGATTTTTGTTTATTATATTAATATTTATCCATATATTATACATTTTTATATCTATTGATTTTTGTTGAATGCGTGATAACTATAGCCCCATGGAAGTTATGCCTGAATTCAAACTTTGTTTTGATTCCTTGGAACAGGCGGACTTAATGTATATTTTTAAAAATAAATTTTTTATTTTCAAATAGTTTTAGATTTACAGAAAAATTGCAAAGATAGCACAGAGAGTTTCCATATACCTGATACCCAGTTTCCCCTAGTATTAACATCTTAAATTAGTATGGTACATTTGTTTCAATTAATAAACTGTGTTGGCGCATTATTATTAAAGTCCATACTCTATTCAGATTTCTTTAGTTTTACGTAAAGTCCTTATTCTCTTCTAGAATCTCATCCAGGACGCCACATTATCTTTAGTTGTTGTGTCTCCTTAGGCCCCCTGGATGTGATGGCTTCCTAGACTTTCCTGTTTTTGATGACTGTATGAGTCAGAGTTCTCTAGAGAAGCAGAACTAATAGCACATATATACCGTATATGTATAGGTATGTCTGTGTACACACACACACACACACACACACACACACGAGGAATTGGCTGATGTGATTGTGGAGGCTGTCAAGTCCGAAATTTGCAGAGCAGGCTGGCAGGTGAAAACTCAGGCAGGAGTTGGTGTTGGCAGTCTTGAAGCAGAATTTCTTCTTTTCTGGGAAACCTCAGTTTTTGCTCTTAAGGCCTTCAACTGATTAGATGAGGCCCTGCCCACATTATAATCTCCTTTAGTATAAAGGTAATCTCCTTTATTTAAGAAGAGGCAACATCTTTATTTAAGAAAAGTTAACCGTATCTATAAATCACCTTCACAGCAACACCTATGTCAGTGTTTGATTAAATGACTGGTTTCTATAGCCTAGTCCAATTCACGCATAAAACTAAGCATCACAATGACCTTAACAGTTTTGAGGAGTATTGGTCAGATATTTTGTAGAATGTTCTTCAGTTGGGATTTGACTGATGTTTTCTCGTGATTAGAGTGGGGTTATGTGTTTTTGAGTGGACTATACTTTATTGGTCAATGGACTAAGGGGTGACTGTGGCTGGGTTGTTTGGAAATAGATTCCTTAGAAATATTGTCCAGGCCTGGGCTCTGTAACAGCCAATGTACTCGTGCTATGGCTCACAGTTTGTCTTCTGCTGGAATGTTCAATCTGGCCTCTTGATGACGATTATTTTTTAAATTAAAAAAAGATGATATTAGCATTATAAAGAGCTGCAAAAATAGTACAGGAGTCCCTGTGGACCCTTCACCCAGCATCCTCCAAAGTTAACGTCTTACATGACCATAGCACAGTCACCCAACTGAGAAATTGACACAAGTACATGCTATTAACTAAACCATAAAGTTTATTCGGATTTCGTCAGTTTTTCTATTACTGTTCTTTTACTTTTCCAGGCACACATTTAGTTGTCATATCTCTTTCATTTCAGTCTGTGACAGTTACTCAGTCTTTCATGACCTTGAGACTTTTGAAGAGTTCTGGTCCCTTATTCTGTAAAACATCCCTCAGTTTGGGTTGTCTGATGTTTGTCTGACATTCGTCTTAGATTGAGTTTGTGCGTTATTGGGAAGAATACCACAGAAGTGATGTCTCTTCTTAGGGTATCATATCGGGGTACCTGGTAAAGATATGTCTGATTACTAATGATGTTAACCATGATCACTTCGTTATGGTGGTGTCTGCCGGGTTTCTCTACTGTATAGTTACTATTTTTGCCTTTGTAATTAATAATTTTTGTTTGTTTTGGTGGGAAGGAGATAATTTGAGACTGTGCAAATATCTTGTTTCTTCTTAAACTTTTGCCCACTCATTTTAGTATCCATTTGTGGATCTTTCCTATAGCATTTATTACTCTGGTGTTCTCATGGTGATTTTCTATTTCCCTCATTCCTTCTACAATTATTAATTGGAATCTTCTGTAAGGGAAAGTTGGTCGTTCTCCTCCATTTATTCATTTATTTATTTATCCAAGTGTTTATTTATATCAGTATCAATTCACATGCTTTTGTTTTATTCTTTGGGTTATATACTGATTATTTAAAAAATTTTCTATTACAGTTTTGAAATGGAGGATTTTAATAAATCTTTGAGAAAGAAGATACTTTGATTTTCTCATTTGTTATTACATATCTTAATTTTCTTTAAAATAGGCAAGGTAAAATTTAAATCTCTGAAAAGCAAGGAGTAGACAGTCTAGTGAAGTGATTTTAAGAGCAAGGCTCTGGAATCACACCGCCCCGATTCCAGTCCGGCTGTGCTCTGTGACCTTGGGCAAGGTACTTACCCCTCTGCTCTTTCCCCACTTGTAAAGTAAGCCTGTAAGCAATATCTAACTAAAGGGATATTTGAGAAGGTAAAACAAGAAATTGTATGTAGAAAGTTCAGTGTAGTGCCTGAGTATATAGTAAGTGCTCAAAAACTGTTAGTTTTCACTGTTAAGAATAAATAGCTGAAGGTATAGATTAACCCCATT
This sequence comes from Diceros bicornis minor, assembly GCF_020826845.1. Classification (NCBI taxonomy): domain Eukaryota; kingdom Metazoa; phylum Chordata; class Mammalia; order Perissodactyla; family Rhinocerotidae; genus Diceros; species Diceros bicornis. Next base: position 10,658,162 of record NC_080742.1, on the reverse strand, counting down.
GGTCATGCCTGACCCAGAAATAGTGAATTAAGGGATTACTGGAAATCATACCTTAGATTGGTCCCACATCTTGCTTATGCTCTGCTGCCTTCTTTTATGTACTCAGTAAGTCTGAACCTGTGCATTTGTCCTAAGTATTATTCTTAAAGTTTTGCTGAAGTAGACCTGACTCCGAGCAGTTGAGAAAATTGTAGAGTTAGAAACAAGCAAGTGCTTATCTGCAATGCCCAAGGCTCCCCTCAGCAGTCCCTCTTCCCTGTGGCTCCCTAAACCCCTTAAGCAATAAAACTTTGGTGTATTTGATAACAGAACTAGACGTACTACTCTTCTCCCGCCACCCCACTCTCGGCCAGTTGGGAATATTACGTTTTCATTCCTTTGTCCAGTCAACACATATTTATATGTACCAGCCTCGATATTCAATCCTTTTATTCTCTTCTAAGATCATTCACGTGTCATCTTATGATGTCATTGTTTCTCAGCACAACTAGAAATTTGGGGTCCCAAACCAAAACATTTCACAAAGGTCCTTTTGCTAACCGTAAAATAGAGCATTTCCTTGTGCTCCACCCCCCATCTTAAATGCCCTGGATATAGCTTATATTTTCTTTATAAAATGTGAAGGAAGGAGCTGGCAGGACTGTCTCTTTGATTTCACTCTACCCAAAAGTCTACTCAATTGAGGTTTTTTTAATTGAGGTGAAATTCACATAACATAAAATCAATCATTTTAAAGCACACTAATTCAATGGCACTTAGTGCTTTCACAATGTTGTACAACCATAACTTCTATCTGGTTCTAAAACATTCTCATCACCCCCAAACGAGACCCCATACTCATTAAGCAGTCACTCTCCATTCCCCAAGCCCCTGACAACTGCTAATCTGCTTTATGTCTCTATGGATTTACCCATTCCGGATATTTCGTATAATTGGAATCATATAATATATGACCTTTTATGTATGACTTCTTTCACTTAGCATAATGTTTTTAAGTTTCATCCATGTTGTAGCATGTTTTAGTACTTTAATCCTTTTTATAGCTGAAATATATTCCATTGTGTGGATATACCACAATTTGTCCATTTATCTGTTGATGGACATTTGAGTTGTTTCCACCTTTTGGCCATTGTGAATACTGCTGCTATGAACATTCATGTGCAAGTATTTGTTTGAATACCTGTTTTCAATTCTTTTTTTTTTTTTTGTGAGGAAGATCAGCCCTGAGCTAACATCCATTGCCAATCCTCCTCTTTTTGCTGAAGGAGATCGACCCTGAGCTAACATCTGTGCCCATCTTCCTCTACTTTATATGGGATGCTGCCACAGCATGGCTTGGCAAGTGGTGCATTGGTGTGCGCCCAGGATCCAAACCTGTGAACCCCGGGCCGCCGAAGCAGAGCGCACGCACTTGACTGCTTGCGCCACCAGGCTGGCCCCCCCATTTTCAATTCTTTTGGGTATTTCCTACGAGTGGAATTTTTAGGTTATATGGTAAGACTATGTTTAAATTTTTGAGGAACTGCCAAACTATTTTATACAGCAGGTGCACCATTTTACCCTCCTACCAGCAATGTCTAGAGTTCTAATTTCTCCACATTCTCGTCAACACTTGTTATTTTCTGTTTTTGTTTGTTTGTTTTTATAGCCCACCTAGAGTGTATGAAGTGCTATCTCATTGTGGTTTTGGTTTGTATTTCCCCAATGACTAATGATGTTGAGCATCTTCTCTTTTCGTGTGCTTGTTGGTCATTTGTGATGTGAGCATCTTTTCTTTTCATTTGCTTGTTGGTCATTTGTATATCTTCTTTGGAGAAATATCTATACAAGTCCTTTTCCCATTTTTAATTGGGTTGTTTGTCATTTTGTTGTTGAGTTGTAAGAGTTCTTTATATATCCTAGATACTAGAACCTTATCAGATATATGTTTTCCCCCATTCTTCAGGTTGCCTTTTAACTCTCTTGATAGTATCATTTGATGCACAAATTTTTTAATTTTGCTAAAGTCCAGTTTATCTAGTTTGTCTTTTATTGTTTATGCCTTTGATGTCATATCTAAGAATCCATTGCCAAATCCAGGGTTATAAAGATCTACCTCTAAGTTTTCTTCTAAGAATTTTATAGTTTTAGCTCTTACATTTAGATCTTTGATCCATTTTGTGTAAATTTTTTATATGGTGTAGGGTAGGGGTCCAACATCATTCTCTGGCTTATGGATATCCAGTTGTCCCAGCACCATTTGTTGAAGAGACTATTCTTTCCCATTGGAAGGCCTTGAAACCCTTACCAAAAATCAACTGACCTTAGATGTATATTCCATTGACTCTTACACTTTTTCTACCCAGACCAGACCAGATGGACATGTGAACTTAACTTTTAAAAAAAAAAACCATTTATGATTTAGCATGTGAAGCCTATTCTTCTACTCTCCAAATATATCTCAAGTCTGTGCACGTCTCTCCATATCAGCTGCCACTAGTTTAGTCCGAGCTGCATCAACTCTCCTGCAGTGGCCTCCCAACAAGTCTTGCCTTTCCTCTCTCCACCACTCCAATCAGTCTTCAAATCAGCAGCCAGAGACATCTAAAATTAAGATCTGGTCATGTCATCGCTGGCCTTAAATTCCTGTTGTTTCAAGGAGAAAATTCAAAATCTTTGACGTGATCCCAAAGTCTACATGATTTGCCCAGTACCTTCCCCTACTGCGGTCTAGATCATTACACTCCAGCCTCTCTGGACTTCTTTCTGTCTCTTGAACTCACCAAGCTCTTTGCTGCCTCAAGGCCTGTGCGTATATTGTTCCCTCTGCCTTGAATAAGTGTCCCCCCACTCTTCACTCACCAGTTATTCATCCTTCAGATCTCAGCTTATGATGTTACTTCCATGAAGAGGCCTTTGCTGGTCTCCACCCCTTTATTCTTCCTCATTGATCCTGGCTCTTTTCTTTCTTAACCCTGATCATACTGTGTAATTACGTGTTTATTTATATTTGTCCTTTTTTTTAATGCTTGATTCCTTCATTAGAATGTAAACTCCACGAGGGCAGAGTCACATTTGTTTTGTGTTGTTATTGTACTTCCTGTGCCTAGTGCAGTATCTGGTACATAAATAATGATCAATAAGTGCCTTGTTGAATGAATAAACAGCCAATATCTGCAAGATGAGAGTGTTTAATTCAGTTTATTCCCCAACCATCTGTTAAATATTTGTTGAATATCTACTAGTGCTAAGTTCTTGGAATAAAAAAATAAATAAAACATATCCTCTGCCCTTTCTGAGGTCTCAGTCTATTGGAAAAGTGTAGTGGGCTGAATGTTGGCCCCCCAATATCAAATCAAAATCGCTGGAACCTGTAAATATTACCTTATTTGGAAAAAAGGTCTTGTCCAATATGATTAAGAATCTTGAGATGGGGAGATTATCTTGAATTTTCCGGGTGGGCCCTAAATGCCATTACAAGTAGCCTTAAAAGAGGGAGGCAGAGGGACACTTTATAACACAGACAGAGGAGAAGGTGATGTGAAGATGGAGGCAGAGATTGGAGTGATGTGGCTGCAAGCCAAGGCATGCTGGCAGCCACCAGAAGTTGGAAGAAGCAAGAAACAGATTCTCCCCTAGAACCTCTGGAGGGAGTGTGGCCGTGCTGACACCTTGATTTTAGCCCAGTGATACTGACTTTGGACTTCTGTCCCCCAGAACTGTAAGAGAATACATTTCTGTCATTTTAAGCCCCCCAGTCTTAGATAATTTGTTATAGCAGCCACAGGAAACTAATACAGACAATGATATAAATACATAAATCCTTGTAAAACAACATCATACATAGAGATAAGAATCAAGGTGGTGTGTGTTTGCAGAGGAAAGAGCTGTCTGGGAGGTATCTGGGAAGGTGTCCCAGAGAAGGAGACCTTGAGCTGGGTTTTAAAAGATAAGCACGGCCCCGTGGCTTAGTGGTTAAGTGAGCGCGCTCCGCTACTGGCGGCCCGGGTTCGGATCCCGGGCGCGCACCGACGCACTGCTTCTCGGGCCATGCTGAGGCCGCGTCCCACACACAGCAACTAGGAGGATGTGCAACTATAACATACAACTATCTACTGGGGCTTTGGGGGAAAAAAAGGAGGAGGATTGGCAATAGATGTTAGCAAAGAGCCGGTCTTCCTCAGCAAAAAGAGGAGGATTAGCATGGATGTTAGCTCAGGGCTGATCTTCCTCACACACACACAAAAAAAGATAAGCAGGGGCTGGCCTGGTGGCATAGTGGTTAAGTTCACATGTTCCACTTCAGCAGCCCAGGGTTTGCTGGTTCGGATCCTGGGCATAGACCTATGCATAGCTCATCAAGCCGTGCTGTGGTGACGTTCCACATACAAAACAGAGGAAGATGGGCACAGATGTTAGCTCAGGGCCAATCTTCCTCAACCAAAAAAAAAAAAAAAGATAAGCAACCATTTTCCTGGCAGTTCTGGGGCTGGTGCCTGGGGAGGTCATTCTTGGCAGAAGCAGCAGCGTATATAAAGGCATTGGAACACACAGAGCATGGCATGTTCAGGGAACCGGAACATCTGTGTTCAGCTAGAGTGTCAGGTAAATGGAGAAGAATGGTGGGAAATAAGGAGCTAGAAAATTAAATTGTGACCAGACTGTGAAGGGCTTTGCATTCCATGTAAATGTACTTAACCTTTATTCTGTAAGTGATAGGAAATAATGGAAATAAAGGGATGACTGATTTGTGGAAAATGAAGTTCTGCGGCAACACGAATAGAGAGGTGAGACCAGCTCAGTTCTGCAAGGAACTATATCTAAAGATGAATAAGATACAGTTCTTGCCCTTAAGTAGCTTAGAGACTATAAGAGGAAACAAGCAGGGAAGCAAATACACACTCTGTCCCAGATACTTAAAAGCTGTGGTAATAATCCTGTGAGAGATGATAGACTAAAGCATAGCAGGAGGGATAGAGAGATGGAGATATTTGGGAGATGTTTCCTTGGTGTATAAACTAACAGAACTTGGAGACCTACTCAATATGGAGTGTAGGAGAGGGAGGACTCAAGGATAAATCACGGGTTTTAGCTTGTGTGTGGAGAAATGTCATTAACAGAATTGTATGAGGAAAGGTATAGGAATTTAGTTTTGGTTGAATTTAAGATGCCTAAGGGAGAGCCAAGTAGAAGAACTTCGGGGAGGTGATTAGAAATATCAGGTGAGAGTGTAGAGACACAGGTCTGGAAGTCATCACCTAGAGATGAGACTTGAAGGCATGAAAGGGAATGAGCAGGCAGATAGATGAGAGAAGATGGTCAAAGGCAGAGCCCTGGACAGTTCTAGTACTTGAATAGGAGAAGAAATACAAACTGTGTCATGTATCACAAGGGCTGTAGACATGAAGGAGTGTTCTGGAGATTTTGAGATATTGAAGACTTCTGTAAATGCCTTTATTTGAAAGACTTTTGGATGTCTTAGAAACTGGAGTTGTCCCCAGGCCAACAAACTGGGACCTTGGTGGGCAGACTATACTGTGCCTGCTGGCTTCCTAAGATCTGGCCTGAGGATAAGCCTGAACACATACGTCAGTAACCAAACCCTTGATCAAATCATTAAGCAATTAATCCAGTGAGCACTGAATGATGCAATCTAATTGGTCAATAGACTGACCATAATGAAAATCAAAATGCCCCTTTGTCATAATAATTGAACCAATTTATCATGTAGACGTTTCTTGAGGCAAGCATTTAATTTTTCAGTTATTAACAGGCTTCTAGTCAGATTGGCAATGACTCTTAAGCTGTGTTAACGAGGTCAGGGCTTAGTAACCTTTTGTGCCCTCATTGCCCTTTCTGAGTGTTACTGGCAGACTTGAGGCCTGAGCAAGGTTGATGGTGGGGGGAGGGGGAAGAGAAGGAGGGAAAACAAGGAAAGGAAAGAAGGCAGGAGGAGAGGAAGAGAAAGGGGGAGAGGAAAGAAATTAAAATCAATACTGGTAAAGCTCAATAACTGGAAAGTCACTGCGGTGTTCACCCTTTTGTGTGTGATTTGAGTGCAGACAATGGAGTAAAAGAGTGAGGCAAGTATTTTTGCCCTTTCCTAACTAATGGAGGCATATACAACACATGCACACACACACGCACGCATGCACGCTTCCTTTTCACAAATCCATTAGCTGCAGGAAACAAACCTTATGATTTAAAAAAAAGCCATCTTTTCCATATTTAGCACAGTTCTTGTAACCCAAAAGTAAAAAATTGGGCAGGCATAAATCCCGGATGGAGAAACATCCATGAATGAATGTGGAGAGCTCTGCATGGCGATTTCACTCCTAAAATGAGGGGATCACAGAAGACCCCACCCTCCACTTCCCCCAGCCTCCGATACCTCTCCTCCTGTGATTTCCCATTTACTTTCTACTGCCTTGCTCAGGGGACCGTAGGAAACTGGGACAGATCCCCTCTGGTGCCAGCAAAAGTAGATGACACCATGCAGTTTAAGAGGGAATGAATACACGGATCTGGCATCCAACTACCTGAGTTTAATTCCCACATTCATCACTCATTAGGGGTATAAATTGCACACGTTTCATACCTTCTCCTTGCCTCATTTTTCTCACCACTAAAATAGAGACGGGGATAAAACCTACCGCACAGGCTTGCTGTGGGGATTAAGCAAGATGATCAAATGAGACAAAGCGGCTAGCCCAGGCTCTGGCTCACGCTTAGCGGTCAGTACATAGTTCCTATTGTTTTCAATAGCTCAAGGTTAAAGCCAAACTCCAGGCCAACTGTTGAGAAAATCTTTTGCCCACCCTGGAATGGATGAACACTTTTCCCAATGTGCAGAAGAAATCAAGTTTGTCACAAACACGGCAATGTAGTAATCACATTGACTTTATCAGGATATGGCTATCTTTTTTAAGTGTTTACTGTGTGCTAGGTTATCCTTCATTGCTGTCATATCCTTGACTTGCTGTCAAGATCACATGTCAATTGGCTTGGAATTACTGATTAAACATTATTGCTAAATATCTGCCTCTTCCACCTTATATTTGGAAGCCTGAGCTGCCCAAAAGGGTGTGAGAAATCCTGACGAACAGCTTCTGGAGATACACTCCAGGGAGGAGGCTTGCTAACACTTGCCAAGTCCAAATGAGGGTGTGGGAGATGACGGGGTGTTACGCAGTCACTCAACATTCTGCCACCCAGTTGATCTAGTGAAGTCTTCATCCAAGGGAGCATCTCCTCTCTGTTATGGTTTCTGCTTCTCTCCTGGTGATATCCCAAGGTCACCTGGGGGAGGGGGGGAGCAAGGATTGTCATGTCTTTAGAACTTTGACCTCAGCAAGGCCCACCAACTTCTACATGTACTCCTGACACCACATTTAGAGACAAGATATAGTCAGAGGGGAAATAAAAGAAGATATTTGTGAGGGGTGTGGAAAGAGCCTGTGTGAGCAGAAAAGGAGAAATTCAGGTGATATGTAGTGGCACCAGATACAGATCACTACTTCACTGGAGCCAGCAGTGTGTTTTTGGTTTAAATGGAGTTAAATCGGAATTGAACTGATGATTCAGCTTTATACCTCAAAAATGCCTCTTGCACATCTCCCAAATTCTGCGCCCTGTACTCCTTTGTTCTCACCAAAGTGATGAGTTAGCATGGGAACTTCAATTGCAGGGAAGAGATCAATGCTGCGCTAACAAAATGGGGGCGGGGGACATCTCTGTGTCCCCCTACACTCGCCATTGCCTAAAGGCCCTGGAAGGAAGTCAGTTGTGATGGTAGCTCGGAGGAGGGTAATTTAGAGAGCCTGCCTACAGGCCTCACCTGACCCTGCTCTGCCCTCTCTAGCCATGACACTCCCCACCTGCCCCAGCTCCCTGGCCTTCATTCTGTCTTACTTGCTCTTGTCTGCAGGTGCATAGGAAGACCTCAATTAATGTTTGTTGAATGAATGAAAGAACTTAGGTTTTGAAGCTCTGTATATTAAGATTACATTTTGTGTGTGTGTGTGCTAGCCAGAAAGTCAGCACACAGAGTAAGATTTACAGGTAAGAAAAAAATTTTTTCTGCCATAAGCAAAGTCTTAGAGGCCCAGAGAAGAGATAATGCATTTTTTCCCCTCAGGGGAAGTCTTGGGAGATTTGGCTCTAACTATTCTGTGGAGGATTAATAAAGGGCAAAGATACATATCACAGACCTACATCAGGTACGTTCCTTATGAAGCACGAACTGAACTGGCCAAGAATGCAATAAGCCCAACCGTGAACACAACACCACACAGATTCTTTGCGATTTTAACAGACGCACAGGGAGGCAATGTGTAATGATTTTAAACGCCCCCTCCACCACCATCACCACCTCATTCCTCCCGGCATAAATCAACTACCAACCTGGATTCAAACCTAGGAGAAGGAGGAAAACACCCAGAAGGAAAGGAGAATGTTGACAGGACACAAAGGAGAGCAATGGAGAAGCTCGTTAAGTAAATTTTAACCACCGTATCTTCAGACGTGTGTGGACAGCAGTGATATTCCTCTGGGTTGGAGACAGAACACCTATCGATCTACAGACAACACAGACGGTTTATTGAGGGTGGGGAAGGACTCCTCTCTTTAGGTGTCCCGTGATTTGCTACTTTGCAGCAGGAAAGTACTGGGTTGTAAACCCAGTGGCCCATTAGAAAGCACAGGCATAACTGAAGTAGGGTACCTGGGCAAAGCCTCTTGTTCATGGAGTGCCAGTACACAGCAGGCACTCAGGACATTTTGCCGAATTCTCTAGAGCCTGCAGCTCTTGCTCTCCAGATCATTGTGAAGTCTAATTTAGGGTGTGCCAAAAGCAACGTTGATCCTAAAACAATTCACGATCACCCCCACACTCCAGCTGAAATTCTTCTCTTCTTGGTTTAATCTGAAATTGTTCTTCCAGATTAAGACCAAGGGCTTCCTAAAGTCTCCATTAATTTTTTTTTTAACCCAGGCACATTAACTCATTAATACCCATTAGCTCTGGTTAGTCTATCAGATTTCTGCAAGGGAACAGGGCCCAGAGGGTAAAGTAGGCAGCGAGGTTGGGGAGGAGGGGCGTGGAGGGGTCTCGGTTCACCCACACTTCAGTCTGATGAGGGAGGCAGAGTACGTACTGTCTCTGTTTTACAGTTGAGGAAATTGAGGCTCAGAGAGTTAAGTGACTTGGCTGACACCACAGCCTCAGTGAGTCCTGGAGCCCAGAACAATGGTCTTTCCACCGCGTTGCCTCCACCTGAGACTTGCTTGGTTTGTGCTGAGAATTTCAGAGAAATGCCCAGTGACTGCCCACACCTCAGGGGCTGCAAGTACCCAAGAAATGTAAGTTCCCTCTTGTTCTCTACAGCTCCTAAGCTATGAACTCCCATGTGTCAATAGCTGCCAACTGAGAAAACACATGTATACTGTGCAGAGCGGAAATGAGAAGTGGTTGATCTCATAAATTACATCAATCTGTCTAATAGTCATCCGACACATATTTATTGATCACTTACCATGTGCCAGGCACAGTTCTAGGCCCTGGGGATATACTAGTAAGTGAAAGAGTAAAAAATCTCTGCTCTCGGTGAGCTTATATTCTAGTGAGGAGAATGAGAATTATTAGAATTATAATAAACAAAACAAATAAGAACATTTACAGTATGGCAGGTGGAGCCTGGTGCTATGGAGAAAAAGGGAGTGCAGAGTCGGGGTAGGGAGGATGACGGATGCAATTTTAAATTGGGGGGTCAGGGATGAACCTACTGATATGGTGAACTTTTTCAGCCAAGCCTCTAGGGAGTTGAAGGAGAAAGCCACGAGGAGATGGGAGAGGAGCAACCCGGGCAGAGGGAATAGTGGGAACAAAGACTCTGCTACCAAAAATTAATGGCATGTGGTTAAGAAAACCCTGAGTGAGAGTGTGGTTTGGTGGTTCCTGCAGACATAGTTTTTGTTTGATTAAGGGGGATAAATAGTTAATATATAAGCCTACAATTTAAACATTTGGCCTATAATTACCAGAGAAGAAATCAATATTTGAATATTGGACTATGGTTTACGTAGGAAGTTATCTTTTTAAATCACTTTTTCATTAGGAAAAGCTTTAACTTATTAACTAATAATTTACTGGCTGTGAGAAGGTGTTGCATAATGTATCCACCAAACCCGATTCTTTCACATTTTAGAGGGGTTTGCGATCACTCTGTGGTATTGCTCAGGGCAAAGGTATCGTGAGCACACGCGGATCACCATTATGTTCCAGTGCAGGACAGATATGATTTGATTCCACCCAAACTCCATGGAACTCTCGCCAGGGGTCTTTCAACACAGAGAGGAAATAAACATACTTGAGAACACTCTGTTTCACACAGCCTGGGTTTCAGTGCGGTTCAACATGGTACGGACACCACCATGCCTGCGAGACTAGGAGATAACAACGGCTGTTGGCATCAAAGAGAATCATGATACTGGGTCAACTTCTGCTGCCGCTGATTTGGTCTGCTCGCTCTAGACAGGGCCTCTAGTCTCCTGGGTTCAACAAACATTCATTAAGCACCTACTGTCTTAGTCCATTCCGACTGCTATAACAAACTACCAGAGACAGGGTGGCTTACATACAACAGAAATTTATTTCTCACAGTTCTGAAGGCTGAGATACCCAAGATCAAGGCTCCTGCAGATTCGGCGGCTGAGGAACCACTTCCTGCTTCATAGGCGGCCGTTTTCTCCCTGTGTCCTCACAGAGCTGAAGAGAAGAGGCAGCTCTCTGAGGTCCCTTTTAAAGGGGCACCATTCCCATTCATGAGAGCCCCACTCATGACTTAATCACTTCCCAAAGGCCCCACCTCCAAATACCATCACACTGGGGATTAATTTTCAACATGTGGATTTAGGGGGACATAAACCTTCAGTCTATAGCGCCCACTTTGTGCTAGGAACCATGTGAGGTGTTGGGGCTTCAAGTCAAAAATGGTGCCTGCTTTCACAGGGCTTGCATCTCCAGGGAAACAGAGGTGAAAACAAATCTATCAATAAACAATAAAAAGTGAAAGATCATGACTAGCGAAGCAAACCAATGGGCATAACGACAGATTATAACAGAAGGCACTCAATCTAGCTCAAGAGAGTCAAGGTGAGCCTCCCTGAGGACGTGACGTTTAAGAGGAGACCTGCAGCACCAGCATGAGCCCCTCAGAGGAGCAGCTGGGGGAGAGTACCCCTAGCGGAGGAACGCGCGTGCGCAGAGGGCGATGGTGGGAAGGCAGCGGCGGTGTCCAGGATTGCACAAGGCCAGCGTGAGCCCAGTGCGGTGAGCCAGCGCTCGATGCCATGAGTAACTGCCACCCAACTGTTTCATAAAAGCACCAAAAGCAGCAGTGTTCCTTTGGTCATGTGGATCACACAGATCCAAAATTATCTTGCAGGAGCTAAGAATGCGGTTCGCCTTTATCTTATGAAGAGGGAATATCACTTATTTTTTAATTCAAGTTAATTGGGATGTAATTTACATACAATAAAATTCATGTTTTTAGTGTACATTTTTATGAGTTTTGACAAACACATACAGTTGTGTAGCTACCACCACAATCATGATACAGAGTGGTTCCATCATCCCGAAAAATTCCCTGTGTAGTCATTCCCTCCTCCACCTGCAGCTCCTGGCAACCACCAATCTATTTTTTGTCCCTGTAGTTTTGGCCTAAAGAAATCATACATCACACAATACTCTTGGAGTCTGGCTTTGTCACTTAGCATAACGCGTTTGAGATTCATCCATGTTGTTGTGTGTGCCAGTAGATTGCTCCTTTTTACTGCTGAGTAATATTCCTTTGTGTGGATGTACCACAGTTCATACCATTCCCCAACTGAAGGTCATTGGGTTGTTTCCGGTGTTGGGCAATGATGAATAAAGCCACTATCAATATTTCCATCCAGTTTTTTTGTGTGTGTGTATGAACATATGTTTTTATTTTTCTAGGCTAAATACTTAGGAATTGCTGAGTCATATGGTAGTATTTGTTTAACTTTATAAGAAAGTGTCAAACTGTTTTCCAAAGTGACTGTACCATTTTGCTTTCCCATCATCAATGTATGAAAATTCCAGTTAGCCCTGGAACAAATCTAGTTAGCACAAATCTTTTTTATTTTAAAGGTAATTAAGATTCTCTTTCTTTTCTATCTCTCTCATTAAATTTGCAGCATCCGCTTCTAGTTTTGATTCTATATTGTTTGGATATGGATGGAGAATGTCACATAGTTTGTGAATAACAGTAAAAGAAATTATAACTGGATCTCAGACAGCAAATGATAGGAGCTGACGGTCTCCTGCTTCTGCCTTGGGTCCACCTCAAGTCCTGGCCTGCTTTGTAGTGGGTCTGGGTGCCAGCCTGGCAAGTGATACCCTAGGCCGCTCCAGCTGCAGGGCTCAAGGTCAGACCAACTTGTATGAGTGGCACAGCCACAGGAGACTGGAATTTGACAGCATGAACCCTGCGTAAGTCCCTGGGATTGGGGAGCAGATCTTGGCAGCTTCAGAGCTCAGCCATACTGTTTGCGAGTCTCTAGAATGGCAGTCGTGGGCTCTGGACACACATCTTGGATGCCTGTGCATTGGAATGTCCTTCTCTACCTCCTAAATTGTGTATCTGGAGTTGCCATCCATTTTGAGGTGCCCTACTGATCAGATGAGCAGGGTTATGGCCCAACCTACTCTTCACTTAGTGCTACATAAACCAGTGTATTTGGGCAGGGTGGAATTTAACGAATACAATAGATATCAAATTGCCATAACTTGTTTAAGGGACCAAGTGAGACAGTGGTACCTGGGCCATGTTTTTGAATTACAAATAAGGAAATATGATTCGATAGATGATTTTGGGGGACTCGTGTATTTTATTACAGTATTTATTCACTATTTGAAGAAACATTAGAATTTCTGAGACATTTTCGTGACTTTTGAGGACAAGGAGACAGAATATTTAAAATCAGCAGCACAGTCCTAGAAATCCAAATGTACACTTGCCCTAGAGACCAGGTTCAGAGCCACTTGTCCTTCTGCCTTCGTAACAGTGATGGGGCCAAAGGGAACGGACAAAGCGCCAGAGTTACTGTCATGTGTTTACTCTGCGGGCCTTGGAAGTAGAGGTACTTGGGTCCCAGTCTTGGTTCTGCTTACTCTAATAGTGTGATACTGGGTAAATTTCTGAAACTTTTAAAACCTCAGTTTATTCCTCGGGGTTAATGTGAGCATTAAATGAGATAGTATCTGTAGTGCTTAGTACAGTGCAGAATACAAGCAAGACCTCAGTTGATGATAGTGATTATTATGATTATTTTCTTTCTTCTGTAGATACAGGGAGAAGGGAATATAAAATTTCAAACTGACTAATTTAGAGGCCAAGATGCAGAGGATTTCTTTTGTACTATTAAAATTTCTATATTTTCTACTCATTCCTTCAATTTGACAGCTGATGATGTCTGGAATGCCATTACTGAAATTGCCAGCTACGTTAGTTTTCTATTTCTGCTGTGCAAATTACCACAAACTTAGTGGCTTAAAATGACACAAATTCATTATCTTACAGTTCTATAGGTCAAAAGTCCTGTATAGGTCTCATTGGGCAAAAATCAAGGTGTCGACAGGACTGTGTTCCTTTCTGGAGGATCTAAAGGAAAATCTGTTTCCTTGCCTTGTGCAACTTCTAGAGGCTGCCTACATTCCCTGACTCATGGCTCCTGCTTCCATCTTCAAAGCCAGCAATAGTGGGTTGAGTCCTTCTCATATCACATCTCTTTGACCCACTTTTCTGCCTTCTTCTTCCACTTTTAAGGACTCATGCAATTAAATTGGGCCCACTTGGGTAATCCAGGATCATCTCCTCTCAAGCTCCTTAACCTGAATCACAAATCTGCAAAGTCCTTCTGCCATGTAAGGTAACATGTTCACTGGTTCTGGGGATTAAGACATGGACATCTTTAGGGGGGCCATTCTTCTTCCTGTCACACCAGGAAATTCAAAATACGTCCAAATGGAAAACTAAATGAGAAGAGAGGATATATATACATATATATTTATATCTATAGCTTATATATTAATCCCTAAATGAGAATAGTACCCAAGTATCCATAATTAACTGATATTTTTAACTTAGCAACTCTTGTTAGAGAAATTCCAAAAAAGAGTAATTTTATTATACTTCCCATTTAAATAACCCAGTCATTGAAATACTTAAAATTTATGCACTTGAAATAGTGTTTGAAAGACAAACTCATTGGCCACTCAAGTCAAGCCATACCGAACTCAAAGATGTGTTGTCTTGTTTTCCTTCTGTCTCCCCAGAGGAAGGTGGAAACACTCATCATGCAATATTTCGTCGTGATATACGTGTAGACGTAACTACTTACTTGTATCGTTTCTGCACACACACTCCCCTCTACAAGTGCTTGTGCTGTATTTTTAAAACTGAGAAAGGAGCAGTGAGCTGTTCCCATTGGTGTTGCACTTGAGGGAGTCTTGGTCAACCGCGGTTGGAGAACATAATCCCCCAGCTGACAGGAGTGGAAAAGACTCGGTTGGAGTAGTTGAGGAGGTATGAGCTTGCTTTTATTTTTGGCATATTAGATTGTTTTTCCTCTTCAATTGCTTTAGCAAAACTTCAAAGGAGTTCCTACTTCTTCTGATAGTCACAGAAACCTGATTCATGGAGAAAACAAAGAAGAGGCAGGGAGGTGAGGTGATCTCTATGGGAAAGGGAATATGTGGGTAAATTCATCAAGTAATTCCACAGCTTATGGCAAAATCATCCAAAAACACATATTATTTTCCTCATGTACCATTCTTTTACTATTCTAATAAAAAGATATGGATGTTATTGTTAATTCCTTCCTCCAATCTGTACCTTAAACAGTTTTTCCAAAAGTGATGCATTTGAGTTCATATTTTCCCTAATACTGCACATGACAAAGAACCTATATTTGCAGTGTGGCTGGCTAGGGGTGATTTGTAGTCTGTGGTTGAAGAACTAAGTGAAGATCACAGGTAAATTAAACGAGATCAAGTAAAACTCCTAGGTCAGAAAAAGGTCTACTGTAAGAAATAAATGTTATTTCTCACTCACTACCACTTATCACTGATGGCAGATCAGATCCATGTCTTTGACCTTACATAGAGTACCTGGGGATTGTGATCATTTGGATTAATAGCTGCTGTAGATAAATGCAACTCTGCCGCTAAAACTTGAAGGGTTAAGCTCACTTGACAAAAATATGTCCAATAACACAGTGTTCTTTGAATCCCCCATGCTGCTCTGGACATGTAAGCGTGTCAGTGTCGAAGGCATCATCATGTGAGAACAGAAGCTAGAATGGAGACCAGTTCAGATGGCTCCTGGCTTTTCCTGCCTGATAGCTTCCTCGGCCTATCACAGCTAGAAGTGAGCCTTGCAGCAGCTAATGACTGCAATAAAGTGTGATGATGGGAGGAAGGCTGCTGTTTCTTCATTCCACTCTACATCATCCCACAAGGCCCCAGGTACTGTGATGTTTGACTTTGCCACCTTTCAAATCACTTCTCCCCTCCAAAGCCCCAGCCTCTCCAGTATGGGCAGGGCAGCATGGTGGGTGTGGACCAATGGACTTTAACATGGGTGAGGTCGGTGGCCAGAGGCTCAGTGTTACTCACTTAAGTGATACTAAACTGGAATTAGGGTTTGGAAAATTGGGAGGGGAGGATGGGAAGGAAAAGAGAGTATAAATGTGCATACTCTGGAAAATAGAGGCAGACCCCTGAGTCTGTGCACTTGATTTCAAATAAGTTCTGTTTATAGAGAATATACACTGATGCTTTATTTAATTTAATTTTTTTGTTGTGGTAACATTGGTTTATAACATTGTATAAATTTCAGGTGTACATCATTATATTTCTATTTCTGTATAGATTACGGCATGTTCACCACCCAAATACTAATTAAAATCCATCACCACACACATGTGCCTAATCATCCCTTTCGCCCTCCTCCCTCCCCCTTTCCCCTCTGGTACACCAATGCAATCTCTGTCTCTATGTGTTTGTTTGTTGTTGTTTTTATCTTCTACTTATAAGTGAGGTATTTGACCTTCTCCCTCTGACTTACTTTTCTTAGCATAACACCCTCAATGTCCATCCATGTTGTCACAAATGGCTGGATTTTGGCATTTCTTATGGCTGAGTAGTATTCCATTTTATATATATAGACCACATCATCTTTATCTATTTGTCCCTTGATGGGCACTTAGGTTGCTTCCAAGTCTTGGCTATTGTGAATAATGCTGAAATGAACACAGGGGTGAATGTATCTTTACGCATTCATGTTTTCATGTTCTTTGGATAAATACCCAGCAGTGGAATAGCTGGATCATATGGTAGTTCTATCCTTGATTTTTTGAGGAATCTCCATACTGTTTTCCATAGTGGCTGCACCAGTTTGCACTCCCACCAGCAGTGTATGAGAGTTCCCTTCTCTCCGCATCCTCTCCAACATATGTTGTTTCCTGTCTTGTTAATTATAGCCATTCTGACAGGTGTGAGATGATGTCTCATTGTAGTTTTGATTTGCATTTCCTGGATTGTTAATGGTGTCGAACATCTTTTCATGTGTCTATTGGCCATCTGTATATCTTCTTTGGAGAAATGTCTGTTCAGGTCTTTTGCCCATTTTTTAATTGGGTTGTTAGTTTTTTTGTCATTGAGATATATGAGTTCTTTATATATTTTGGAGATTAACCCCTTATCAGATATGTGGTTTACAAATATCTTCTTCCAATTGTTAGATTTTCTTTTCATTTTGTTGATGGTTTCTTTCGCTGTGCAGAAGGTTTTTAGTTTGATGTAGTTCTGTTTGTCTATTTTTTCTATTGTTTCCCTTGCCTAGTCAGACCCAGCACTTGAAAATATGTTGCTAAGACCGATGTTGAAGAGCGTACTGCCTATGTTTTCTTCTAGAAGTTTCATGGTTTCAGGTCTTACATTCAAGTCTTTAATCCATTTTGAGTTAATTTTTTTTGTATGGTGTAAGGTAGGGGTCTACTTTCATTTTTTTGCACGTGTCTGTCCAGTTTTCCCAACACCTTTTGTTGAAGAGACTTTCCTTTCTCTATTGTTATGTTCTTGGCTCCTTTGTTGAAAATTAGCTGTCCATAGATGTGTGGGTTTATTTCTGGGATCTCAATTCTATTTCATCAATCTGTGTGTCTGTTGTTGTGCCAGTACAATGCTGTTTTGGTTACCATAGCTTTGTAGTATATTTTGAAATCAGGGAGTGTGATACCTCCAGCTTTGATCTTTTTTCTCAGGATTCCTTTGGCTATTCTGGGTCTTTTGTTGTTCCATATAAATTTTGGGATTCTTTGTTCTATTTCTGTGAAAAATGTTGTTTGAACTTTGATAGGGATTGCATTGAATCTACAGATTGCTTTAGGAAGTATGGGCATCTTAACTATGTTAATTCTTCCAATCCAAGAGCATGGAATGTCTTTCATTTCTTTGTGTCATCTTCGATTTCTTTCAACAATCTTTTATAGTTTTTGGTGTACAGATCTTTCACCTCTTTGGTTAAGTTTGTTGCTAGGTATTTTATTCTTTTTGTTGCAATTGTAAATGGGATTGTATTCTTAATTTCTCTTTCTGCTGCTTCATTGTTGGTGTATAGAAACGCAACTGATTTTTGTACATTGATTTTGTATCCTGCAACTTTACCATATTCATTTATTATTTCTAAAAGGTTTTTGGTGGATTCTTTAGGGTTTTCTATATAAAATCATGTCATCTGCAAATAGTGACAGTTTCACTTCTTCTTTTCCAATTTGGATCCCTTTTATTTCTTTTTCTTGCCTGATTGCTCTGGTCATGACTTCCAATACTATGTTAAATATGAGTGGTGAGAGTGGGCATCCTTGTCTGGTTCCTGTTCTTAGAGGGATAGCTTTCAGTTTTTCACCATTGAGGATGATATTAGGTGTGGGTTTGTCATATATGGCCTTTATTATGTTGAGGTACTTTCCTCCTATACCCATTTTCTTCAGAGTTTTTATCATAAATGGATGCTGTATCTTGTCAAATGCTTTCTCTGCACCTATTGAGATGATCATGTGATTTTTATTCTTTATTTTATTAATGTGGTGTATCACGTTGATTGACTTGTGAATGTTGAACCATCCTTGCATCCCTGGAATAAATCCCACTTGATCATGGTGTATGATCTTTTTAATGTATTGTTGTATGCGATTTGCTAGTATTTTGTTGAGGATTTTTGCATCGATGTTCATCAGTGATATTGGCCTGTAATTTTCTTTTTTTGTGTTGTCCTTGCCTGGTTTTGGCATCAGGGTAATGTTGACTTCGTAGAATGAGTCAGGAAGCTTCCTCTCCTCTTCAATTTTTTGGAAGAGTTTGAGAAGGATAGGTATTAAGTCTTCTTTGAATGTTTGGTAGAATTCACCAGGGAAGCTGTCTGGTCCTGGACTTTTATTTTGGGGGAGGTTTTTGTTACTGTTTCAATCTCCTTACTGGTGGTTGGTCTATTCAAATTCTCTATTTCTTCTTGACCCAGTTTTGGAAGGTTATATGATTCTAAGAATTTATCCATTTCTTCTAGATTATCCCATTTGTTGGCATAGAGCGTTTCATAGTATTCTCTTATAATCTTTTGTATTTCTGAGGTGTCCATTGTAATTTCTCCTCTTTCATCTCTGATTTTACTTATTTGAGCCTTCTCTCTTTTTTTCTTGGTGAGTCTAGCCAAAGGTTTGTCAATTTTGTTTAACTTTTCAAAGAGCCAGCTCTTGGTTTCATGATTTTTTCCTATGTTTTTTCAGTCTCTATTTCATTTATTTCTGCTCTGATTTTTATTATTTCCTTCCTTCTACTCATTTTGGGCTTTGTTTATTCTTCTTTTTCCAGTTCCTTTAGGTGCACTGTTAGATTGTTTATTTGAAATTTTTCTTGTTTGTTGAGATAGGCCTGTATTACTATAAACTTCCCTCTTAGAACAACTTTTGCCGTATCCCATAAATTCTGGCATGTTGTATTTTCATTTTCATTTGTCTCCAGGTATTTTTTGATTTCTCCTTTGATTTCTTCATTGACCCAATCATTTTTCAGTAGCATTTTGTTTAGTATCCACATGTTTGTGGCTTTTCTGATTTTCTTCCCATAGTTGATTTCTAGCTTCATAGTGTTATGGTCAGAAAAGATGCTTGGTATTATTTCAATCTTCTTAAATTTATGACTTGTTTTGTGGCCTAATATGTGATTAATACTGGAGAATCAACTTAATATAGATTGCTATATATGTAGGTCACTATATTTGAACCTCAAACCAAAAACCTATAATAAATACACAAAAAAACTAAGAGAGAGGAACCCAAACATAATACTAAAGAAAGCCATTAAACCCCAAGGGGAGAGAACAAGAGAAGAAGAAAGGAACAGAGAAGAACTACTAAAACACTGAGAAAAACAAAGTAACAAAATGACAGTAAGTACATTCTTATCAATAGCTACTTTAAACGTCAATGGATTAAATCCTCCAATTAAGAGGCATAGAGTGGCTGATTGGCTAAGAAAACAAGACTCATATATATGCTGCATACCAGAGACACACTTCAGACCTAAAGACACTCACAAACTGAAAGTGAAGGGATGGAAAAAGATACTCCATGCAAATGGCAATGAAAAGAAAGCTGGGGTAGTAATACTCATATCAGACAAAATAGACTTTGAAATAAAAATTGTAACAAGAGACAAAGAAGGGCACTACACAATGATCAAGGGAACAATCCAACAAGAGGATATAACACTTGTAAATATCTGTGCACCCAACAAAGGAGCACCTAAATATATAAAGCAATTATTAACAGACATAAAAGGAGAAATAGACAGTAACACAATAACAGTAGGGGACTTTAACACTCCACTTACATCAATGGATAGATCTTCCAAACAGAAAATCAATAAGGAAACATTGGCCTTAAACGACACACTAGACCAGATGGACTTAGTAGATATATACAGAATATTCCATCCAAAAACCAAAGAGTACACATTGTTTTCAAATGTACACCGATGCTTTAAATGCCAGAGTCATTGGTTCAGTCTTTCAGTCAAACAAATATTTATGTAGTACTGATTTAGGGTCAGACTCTGTTCTAAGTACTAGGGAACAAAACAGATGGAATTTTCTTGGACGCTTACATTCTAGTGAGGGGAGACAGACAGATAATAAGTAAGTAAACAAACAACAGGGTAAAGTGATACAGATTGGAGAAGGAGAAACTTGAGTGACATCTCAATGTCAAGAAGGAAGCGGTTATGTGAAGTGCTGGTAAAGAGCATTCCAGGAAGAGAGAAGAGTGACTACAAAGACGCTGGACTAAGAAAAAGCCAGGTGGTCTTGAGCAACAGAAAAAGGGCCAGTGGGCTGGGAATCTCTTCTCCTGAGATTGGTTTTTTTCGATTAATTGTGGTAAAATATACATAACAAGATTTACCATTTTAACCATTTTTAAAGTGTACAATTCAATGGCACCAAGTACATTCACATCGTTGTGTGGCCATCACTATCCATCTCAAGAACTCTTTCATCATCCTGAACAGAAACTACCCATTAAACAATAACTCTCGGTTCCCCTATCTCCCCAGCCCTAGGCAACCACCATTCTACCCTCTATCTCTGTGGATTTGACTTCTCTAAGTACCTTGTATAATGGAATCCTACAAATTTTTCCTTTTGTGTCTGGCTTATTTCACTTAGCATAAAGTTTTCAAAGTTCATCCAACCGTGTTGCAGCATGTGTCAGAATTTCCTTTTTCAAGCTGAATAATATTCCATTGTATGGATATACGACATATTGTTTGTCCATTCATCTGTTGATAGACATTTGAGATGCTTCCACCTTTTGACTATTGTGAGTAATGCTGCTATGGACATTGGTGTTGAGACTCAGTTTTAAGTTGTTGGCATCGGTGGTCTAATTTAACTCTTGTAATGGATGTATATGTGATTGAAACGTGAATCATGTTAAAAAAAAAACAAAAAACACCATGGTGGCAAAGTGACTTAACTGATAGGGTATGTTTCCCATCCCTAAGATTTATAGTTTACATAGTTATTTTACTTATTTTTATTCATTAATTGACTTAGTATTTATATAAATTTCTAGATAGTGATTGGCTGTAATTATAAAGGATATCAATTGAGTCCAGGGATTGCTTTTGGAAATCACAATAATTATTTTCTTTCTTGAAGTGCTCAATGTAAAGTATATAATAAACAAGAAACATATTTTTAAAAAATTGCATAATGTGAAAAATCACTCAGAGAGGACTCGGTCTCTAAATTGCCCCAAGGCTCAGCCAGAATATCTGGAGGAGAGGATGCCTCTTACTGTGATGGAACAAAAAAAAGGAACAGTCCATGTGGCTGTGCCTGGGTCTACAAAACTGTGACTGAGTAAATATGCCATCCGCCCTGTTTCCCTCAAGGTCATTGTAATGTGTTTTGACAGTGGGACTGAAATTTCCATAAGTCCCACTCTCCTCACGATGATGAGGAGCTACCAATATGACCCCCATTTTCACCATACGTGTGTGGTCGTTTTCCAGGGGATCCTTAACAAACAAATGTAAGTGAACATCTGACATTTATCTAGTGAATTTGGTTTAATAAAGAACCAAGTGATTCATTCCCTACCTCCCCAAAAATACACTTGAAATCTTAGCTGGATTCGTTAGTTAAGCAGATAGTTCAGTCAGAGCTGAAGACATTCATCCAGGGAAGACTCTCCTTGCTATTCTAAAATCCTGATTTAAGTTTTAAAATTTCCTTTAAAACTCATAAACTCTAAATCACACAGAAAGATGGAGCCATGTAGCTATCCAAAATGTTTTCACTGTAAGCTTTGGTGAGACCACACAATTGAATCACAGGGTTTTCTAGGTTTAAAATCACTATACCCGTGGCATCCTTTGCTGTCAAGGACTGTGTAAGAGTCACTTATTGTGATCCTATTATCTACACTACCAAAGAATTCTAGACACTAACAAATGTGGTGTCATCAGGTGCTCATCAACCACATACCCCAGGACAGCACTTCCTCCTGAGCCAAGGGCTCGTGATGATTTTGCAGACTGCTGCCATGGTTCGTTCTGCAGGCAGGTGTGAGACCTGGAGAGAGGTGGTGAACTAGAAGGGCAAGTCGAACTGTGTCAATTACTGTTTCTTTCTTTTTTCCCCCTGTAAGGACAGAAATGAGTTTTCCCCTTTGCCTTTTCCCACTAGTGTCACAGACAGCAATATGTGTGGCTGCAGAAATTCCTGGTGTCTCAGCCAGAGCATCACCTCCCCTGGACATTATTCATTCTCATTGTTTCTCCTGGGCGGAGAGCCAGAGAGCTGTGACACTCCAGGTGCCTGGAAATTCCTTTCTTACTCCTAAATTTCACACCAGCCTACAAATTCCATCAGAGCATCAGCCTCAAATTAACCAGATTGTCACCACACCTCCATTTTTAACTCCAATTTACTCTGTGGAATCTGTAGACAACATCTCCTATGGGTTAGGAGACCAAAAGGATGTCTGTTTTTAGCAATTTATCTCTGTGGTCTAGCACAGTGTCTATACCATTGGGAAAATGAGCTGTAGTTGAGAGTTTGTGCTGGATCTAAACAAAAACAATTCTTGCAATTCTGGCCAGTTTCTAGTTGCCTGTGTCCACATTTCCCCCAAATGTAAGAAGAATTTACAGCCCAGGAATGACCTCTGTGATAGTTGCGATGTAGGAAAGGTGGATCTAACTTATGACACAGAAAGGCAGAATGGAAAGCTGTGGTTGGCAAGATAATACCCACAAAAGCTAAATAAACATCTCTGATCTAACACTATAAAGAAGATATCCTCTGATAAGACTCTTGAGTACAGAGTTCAAACTTCAAAAATCTGATCTTCCCTGCCAGTCCCTGTCCCACCTCTATCATCCTGTCCCCCACCCCCAAACTTAAAACCTGATCATACCTCCATTCTCAAAATAAAGACCAAACTCCTTAGCAGGCATAAAACATAGGCTCTCCCTTGATCTAGACTCTGTCTACCTTTCCAGCTCCGTCTTTAGATATCTCCCTCCCCACTCCATGCTCCAGTCAAACTGAGCTACCACAGTCCTCCAAGTGCACTGTGCTTTCCTCACCCTCAGGTCAGGCCTTTGCCTGTGCTGGCTGCTCTGCCTCAATGCCCTTTCTCCCCTCCTCTACTTGGTGTAGAAAACATTTAGCACATTTTGATTCACAGCCTCTGAACCCTCTTCTCACTTGTGAGGATATTCCTCACCTTATGAATCCTGTTGGGAAAGAGCACCTGTCTTCCTTGACAAAGGTTGAAAAGACCCAATACTCAACCTGCCAGCTACTGTAGCATCTAAGACGTCATGGGCAGGTAGCACAGTCTTGGCCCATCAGCTGCACCTGTCTGGAATGTGGAATCTGGAAGTAATGCTACCAAGAAGCAGGGCGCTGAAGACTCTCTCCTGGCCATGGCAGTGGTGGGGGCAGCAGCTTGCAGTTTCTTGGGACCATCTGCGATGCCACACCACCAACAGCATCCACATCACATTGGCACCACTTTTTCGGATTGTTCTGTAGCCCTTCCAGAAACTGTGTGGCCACCTCACGTCCTCTCCATAGATGCTGGCCAGAGTCTGTTTCTATTACTTGCAGTGAAGGCCCTGACTGTTCTACCTGACTAACCTCTATTTGTCCTTCACCACCGCTCTCAGTTACAACTTTCTCCAGAAGCAGCACCCACCCCTGCCCCACCCCTAGCCAGTGCTTCTCCCATGGACTCCCAGAGAAATCTGGTCCATGCTGGCTCAGCACTGGTGACACTGTGACATGGCCTGCCTCTGCCGCCTCTTCTAGACTGTACGTTCCCTGAGGATAGAGACTAGGTTTTGCTCCTCTCTGTCCCCAGAACCCAACACAGTGTCTAACATGGCAGGTAGTCATAGTGGCAGCAGTACCGATACTAGTAGTAATAGTAATAGTAACACTTATAACTGACATTTATTGAACACCTACTATGTGCCAAGGGCTACATTATCTAGTCAGGTGCTAAAAAGATGTCTATGTAATGAATGAGTGAATGAATGAATGAAAAGAATTGCTAACAAGATATTTTTTGAACAGTGTGGCTCAGGCAACTCTGATGAAACATTGATACTGTCTCACTTCATCCAGTGATACCCCTCTTCTCTCCTTTTTCCTCCTCTGGATATATCCCTTGTGTTCCACTCTTGTCTTCAACTAAATGTTATTTAATACCTAGAGTGGTGATTAGCAGTGGTTAACGGTGTTAGTTGCAAGTGCTTCTGCCTTTCAAAAGGAGCTTCTTAACGTGTGAAAAGGTTTCAGAAGGAATGAAGTCTTCACTGTGGAATGGCTCACCATAGACCATGCTTGTTTCTGTGCTATGGGCACAGGGGCTGGGAAAATGGAGAGAATATCTGTGTACAGGCATGTGAGGGAATGGGGAAAGCTGCTCCCATTCTCCCTCCGTTTGCTCTCTTCTCAGAGAATTCCTCTTCTTGGGTCTTCCTAAGCCCCACAGAGATTTTTCCAAGGCCTCGGCCAAGCCACCTCCCCTGGAGCAGGCTCCTGGTGAGGAGGAGAGGAACTTGTAGACAATCCTGTCTACTTTTCTCTTCCCATCTGCTACCTTCCTGCCTCCTGGCTGAGTGAACACAGAATTGACACACATCTCTGAAAGACTGCTGATATTGTTCAGGATCGCTTCTCCCTCCAACACTTGCAGTATATTTGACTCTAACCCAAAGTCTGAGGGTGAACAGAGGGCCCTCAGGTCGGGTATAAGCTTGTCTTAAAAACAAAACCAAACAAGCAAACAGAAAGCTGGGCAAGGATGGGGCAGGACAACAACAAAGAGTCATCCAGGTCACCCACTGTTCTCTAGGTTTGACTTCTCACAGGCTGTCCTGGGAGGTTAGGAATACATGGTTGGAAGAAGCTGGCTACTTGTTTCAAAACAAACAAGGCCCTCAGATCCTTTGAACAGCTAAAGGAACAGAACACTCCATTAAGATGTATTCCTTCATTTCCTCTGAAGATCTTTGTTTATAAGGAAGGCTGGTCTTGGCTGGAAAAATGGCAGTCAGATGTAGATCACAATAACCACAAAATGATAGTTTCAGAACACAGCACCAAGTATATCTTTTGCATGAGCCTTGATGTCCTGATAGAATGGAGGATATAGAGAAGAAAAAACTGAAGGCCATATGAAAACATGAATTGTTAAAATAGTTTACTGTAGTTAGAAGCTCATCATGTTTCTGATTCAACTTTATAATGTTTCCCATCTCTAAGCCAGAAGGCTCAGCAGCGTGGCTGTGGTGGGACTTTGACCAGCTGCAGCCTCAGCAATGAGTCTCTTCCTGCTCTTTTTACTTTGGAATCCAACCCACATACACAGCTCTTTGAATCTGAGGGTCATGTGAATGCTTACAGACTGTGGCACTTGTGAGTTCAATGCCTGCTGTTCTTGCAACACAAAACACAGTGGAGTGAGGTGAGCTACTGGCTTAAATGGGCAGTACATACAGGGAATATAAATGAATCTCCTCAAATTAGGATGTATTAACCTCTATTATCAAGATTGGCTTACCTGCACCGTGCAGATTAGTCACTAAACTATTTTTTGTTATATAGAGTGTTTTACAGATCTTTTATGAGGTATAATTACCATACAACATTATATTAGTTTCAAGTATATAACATAACAATTCACTGTTTGTAAATATTGTGAAATGTTCACCACCACAAGTCTAGTTAACATTCGTCACAATACATAGTTACAGAATTTTTTTTTCTTGTGATGAAAACTAAGATTTACTCTCTTAGCAGCTTTCAAATATGCAGTATTATTAACTATAGTCACCATGCTATACATTACATACCAATGATTTATTTATTCTATTACTGAAAGTTTGTTCCTTTTGATTTCTTTCACCCATTTTGCCCACCCTCCACCCCACCCTCCACCTCTGGCAACCACCAGTCTATTCCCTGTATCTATGAGCTCTGTTGTTGTATTTTTCATTTTTTGTTTTTAGATTCCACGTATAAGTGAGATCATATGGTATTTGTCTTTCTCTGCTTGACTTATTTCACTTAGTATAATGCCCTCAAGTTCATCGATGTTGTTGCAAATGGCAAGATTTCATTCTTTCTAATGACTGCATAATATTCCTTTGTGTATATACACCATATTTTCTTTATCCATTCATCCATTGATGGACACTTAGATTGTCTTGGCTATTATAAATAATGCTGCAATGAACATGAGGGTGCATATATCTTTCTGAGTTAGTGTTATCGTTTTCTTTGGATGAATACCCAGAAGCGTAATTGCTGGATCATATGATAGTTCTATTTTTAGTTTTTTGAGGAACCTCCATACTATTTTCCACAGTGGTTGCACCAATTTACATTCCCACCAACAGGGCACAAGGGTTCCCTTTTCTCCACATCCTCG
This sequence comes from Diceros bicornis minor, assembly GCF_020826845.1. Classification (NCBI taxonomy): domain Eukaryota; kingdom Metazoa; phylum Chordata; class Mammalia; order Perissodactyla; family Rhinocerotidae; genus Diceros; species Diceros bicornis. The sequence goes on along the minus strand of NC_080742.1, from coordinate 10,631,588 downwards.
CCAACACTTATTATTTCTTGTCTTTTTGATAACAGCCATTCTAACAGGTGTGAGGTGATATCTCATTGTGGTTTTGATTTGCATTCTCCTGATGATTAGTGATATTGAGCATCTTTTTCACGTACCTGTTGGCCATCTGTATGTCTTCCTTGGAAAAATGTCTATTCATATCCTCTGCCCATTTTTTAATTGGATTGTTTGTTTTTCTGCTATTGAGTTGTATGAGTTCTTTATATATTTTGGATATTAACCTCCTATCAGATACATAATGCAAATATTTTCTCCCATTCTGTAGGTTGACTTTTAATTTTGTTGATGGTTTCCTTTTCTGTGCAAAAGCTTTTTAGTTTGGTATAGTCCCACTTGTTTATTTTTGCTTCAGTTGCCTTTGCTTTTGGCGTCAAATCCAAAAAGTCATCACCAAGACCAGTGTTAAGGAGCTTACCACCTACGTTTTCTTCTAGGAGTTTTATGGTTTCAGGTCTTACATTCAAGTCTTTAATCCATTTTGAGCTAATTTTTGTGTATGGTGTAAGTTAGTGGTCCAGTTTCATTATTTTGCATGTGGCTGTCCAGTTTTCTGAACACTATTTATGAAAGATTCTGTCACTTCCCCATTGTATATTCTTGGCTCCTTTTCATGAATTAGTTGACCATATATGTGTGGGTTTATTTCTGGGCTCTCTATTCTGTTCCGTTGATCTGTGTGTCTGTTTTTATGCCAATATCATACTATTTTGATTACTATAGCTTTGTAATATAGTTTAAAATCAGGGAGCATGATGCCTCCAGCTTTGTTCTTCTTTCTCAAGGTTGCTTTGGCTATTTGGGGTCTTTTGTGGTTTCATACAAATTTTAGAATTTTTTGTTCTATTTCTGTGAAAAACTGCCATTGGAATTTTGATAGGGATTGCACTGAATCTGTAGATTGCTTTGGGTAGTACGGATATTTTAACAACATTAATTCTTCCAATCCCATGAGCATGGAATATCTTTCCATTTATTTAACATCTTCAATTTCTTTCATCAGTGTCTTATAGTTTTCAATGTACAGATGTTTCACCTCCTTGGTTAAGTTGATCCCTAGATATTTTATTCTTTTTTATGCAATTGTAAATGGGGTTATTTTCTTAATTTCTCTTTCTGATAGTTTGTTATTAGTGTGTAGATATGCAATAAATTTCTGAATATTGATTTTGTATCCTGCAACTTTACTGGATTCACTTATTATTTCTAATAGTTTTTGGTGGAGTCTTTAGGGTTTCCTATATGTAGTATCATGTCATCTGCAAATAGTGACAGTTTTACTTCTTCTTTTCCAATTTGGATGCCTTTTTTTTTTTTTCCTTGCCTAATTGCGCTGGCTAGGACTTCCAATACTGTGTTGAATAAAAGTGGTGAGAGTGGGCATCCATTTCTTGTTTCTGATCTTAGGGGAAAGACTTTCAGCTTTTCGCCATTGAGTATGATATTAGCTGTCGGTTTGTCATATATGGCCTTTATTATGTTGAGGTACGTTCCCTATATACCCACTTTGTTGAGAGTTTTTACCGTAAGTGGATGTTGAATTTTGTCGAATGCTTTTTCTGCATCTATTTATATAGAGTGTTTTAAACTTTTGTATATTTCTCCAGATTTGCACTAATGAGATTTTTAAAGCTAAAGCTTTTAAAATAAATATTAAAATTTAACAACTTTGAGGATTATTTTTCTTTCTTTCTTCCTGCCATCCACAAAAGTAGAAAACTCCAATACTTCTCACCATTTGCACTGTTCCAATCCTGGTTCAAGTCACTGCCACCTGTTTTTCAAACACTGAGAAAGTTTCCAGACACATCGCCCTGCCTCTACTCTTACCCTGTACTCCATCCAGCACAGTCCATCCACCACACAGCTGTGAGGGATATCTTTATAAAGTGTAAATCAAGTCACGTCACTCTCTGGTTTAAAACTCTCCCAAGGCTTCCCCTTACAACTAGAACAAAACCCATACTCCAGCCTGGGCCTTCCAAACCTACCTGATGGGGCTCCTGCCTGGCTCTCCCAACTAACCTATGCTCCACAATCCATACTCGTTCCCTGGTCCTCAACATGCCAGTTCATTCAGCCTTCTTTCTGCCCTTGAACCAACCAAGCTTGGTTCCTCTCTCGACCTTAGTACTTAATGTTCTCTCTGCTATTTGCCGTTTCCCCAAATCCTTGCATGGCTGCTCCCATCTCATCATGTGGGTTTCAATTCACATCTCTTAGAGAGATCTGAAAAGACCACCCTATATAAATCAGCACCCCCTGCCCACCTCTGCCACTCTATCCCATATCCTATAGTAGCACTTACAAGTACTTGAAATTAAATTATTTAAAAGTTCTATTTATGTGTTTATTGCTGGTCTGCCTCCCTACCCAATACTAGACTATCAGCTCATTAAAGGGAGGGACTCAGATTCTTTCAGTCTCTGCTGTACCCAGTATCCGGAACAGTGCCTAACCAAACAAACATTTATTGACTCTCTGGTAACTTAAATTTAACATTCAGTAAAATTTATCTGATAAACATAATCATGGAACAGCATGGATGATTCTCAAATGCATTATGCTGAGTGAAAGAAGCCAGACTCAAAAGGCTATATACTATAAAATTCCACTTACATGGCATTCTGGAAAAGGGAAAACTATAAGGACCACAAAAGAAAAAAATATCAGTTGTTACCAGGGGTTGGGGTGGTATATAAAGACGAGTTGACTAGAAAGAGGCACAAGGTTACACGACTGTATGTGTTTGTTAAAATCATAGACCTGTTTACCAAACAGGACGAATTTTTTGTATGTAAATTATACCTCAATAAACTTGATTTTATTTAATTGCCTGACAAAATTCTTCACTCATCCTGGAATAAGCATCTAATGGTTTGTAGAAAGGCTCTCATATTGAAACTTTGGTGAACACCCACCATGTATATGTATCCTGCTTTCAGCGACCTTGGGAACAGCAGGGTGTGGTGGAAAAGTATGGCCTGGGCATTAGATGGACCAGGGTTTGAATTTTGGCTTTACCTCTTACTGTGTGTTTCAGTTGGAATTTCTTAGTTGCAAGCAGCCAAAACTAGCTCTGGCCAGCCCTTGACTATACCAACAGCCAGTAAAAGGAATGACACAGCTCCTCAACTCTTGCTGAGAGACAAGTACCTGGAATTACGCTCCTACCAAGGTTACATGCAATGGGAGGGATGTGATTCCCCCCAAAAAACCCGCCATGCTCTTAGGATTCCAGAAAGCCCAAACCAACAAATGTCCAATACTTTGTGTGACCTTACTTGACCTCTCTGTACTTCAGTTTCCTCATATTTAATACCTACCTTGTAGAGTTATAAGAATTAAACTTGATAACTAGCCCAATGAATATTTAGAGTGCCTAGAACATAAATGTTGTTTTATAAATGTTATTTCCCTTTTCCTCTTCCTTTTGGCCTATATATCTGAAATTTGTACCCCTAGCATTCCTAAACTCAGTTAAAAGCTTAATAATTTACCTAGTGCTCCAAGATAGAAATGAGGGTGTGAGCTTCAGTGCTAAATCCAGAATATCCTCTTCCTCTCGACTATTACATCAGCCTTGTAACTGGTCCACCTGTCTTGCCTGCCCTCTCTGTCTCTGTCCCTGAGGCCGTGTAGCGTAATGGTAAAGTGTGTGGACTCTGGAGCCAAATCATCTGGGTCTTAAACTTGGTTTTGCTCCTTAATAGCCATACAACCTCAATCAAATTGCATAATCTCCGTTTCCTCATGTGTAAATTGGGGATAATAATAGCTCTTTCCTCAAAGAATTGTTATGGGGATTAAATGAGTTACTCTGTGTAAGCTAAATGAGTTATTCTACACAAGCACTTGAACAGTGCTTGAGTCATGGTGAGTGCTATACAATATTTCTTTGTTAAATAAATCTACCTCCTTGTGGCTTCCCGAATTATCTTTCTAAAATTTAAATGCAGTGAGAACCTGCTGCTTGGAGAAACTGTGCCCCCCCTGCCTAACTCCTTTCACTTCTTCAGGCTTCCTCCTCTGACTTCCCAGACAATCTGGGACTGGGTCTCCTCTGTGCACCTTGTACTAACTCCTTTTATTGCACCTGGCTCATCTCGTTGTAATTATTTGTTTATGTTTGTTTTCTACACCAGTGTGTGAATTCTTGGAAATGTAGACGCTTATCTAATTTACCTATGTGTGGCCAGTCCCTATCTGTCCAATGGAGGTGCTTAATAAATGTTTTCTGATTGAATAAAATGAGCAAAAGAGTTCCTATTTTGTCCACTGAGCAAAATAGAGGCTATTGTCTTCAAACGTAGTTTTGCTTAAAATAGGAGGGCTGGTATTCCCGTGGCTATTCCTTTTATTAACTCACCATGAAAATCCCAGGCCATAATATTAAATGTTACCATTGTAGCAACATTTGCGTAGAAATCTAAAGTAATGGAGAGCAGGAGTGACACTATCTGGTTAGCTCCATGCAGGGATGGAACATATAGAATCTAGATGAGAGGGCAATTTGCATGGACCTTGAAATTTAAGATTTCAGTCTGACTTTTACTGGGGCACTGGAGAGCAGACCGTTCCAGGCTGTATTCCGTAGCAGCTACTGAAGTGGAGAAATTCTGTTATTGATTGAAAATAGACACATCTGGCTTAAATTCCAGGCCTGCCAGTGGGTAAAGTTTACACCTTGTGAAAAATAAAAAGACCTGAATTCTTGCCTGGATCTGCAGCCTTCTCTCATCCTACAGAGGCACAACAGGAAGACACAGGCAGGGCTAGTGTTTCATTAAGAGGCTGTCTGAAATCTGCTCAAATACCTGAGCAAGTTCTCAGCTGGAGGCCCAGAGTTCAGCATCATTGAGTGTGGGAGAGATGGTGCTGGCCGGGACAACTGAGGGACATTAAAGGACCTTGATAAGGCTGGGGGGAGTGTTTGTTTCGGGGAAAAGCTGCATCTCAATAGACCCAGGAGAAGTCAGTTGCTAAATGCAGCCCCAGACAATTTGAACTTATTAATATTGCATCATCTGCAGAGATTTAAAAAATGTCAATGTCCGAGTACCAGCTCGGACTGATTGACTCATAAATCTCTGGGATTTGGACTCAGGCACCAGCATTTTTTCTTAAAGCTCTCCAGATGATTCCAATGTGCAAACAGGATTGAGAATCCCTGATGAAGAGAGAAGGGAGAGGCTCCTTTCCTGTTTATTTTTGCAGAGGGCTATCTAGCTGGTTCATCAAAAAGCTCTAAGTTACTTAGGATCCTGGGCGCCCCCTCTCCTATTTTATATCATTAGGATTGGAATTCTATCTGTCAAGTGTCCATTCTTACTACTGCTAACCTACAAAAACAGAAACCAGTTTAAGAAACAAAGCATTTATTTGGGATCAAAGAATTGCAATTTGGGGAGCACAGATTCAGGTAGAAACCCAAATAGTGTCCCATTTATAGGACAGGGGCTCACGGTTTTTATGGGAAAAAGGGAGGAAGATGAGGTAAGTTGTGTAAGAGTTCATTGGTGCTCGATGAGGCAAGGCTGGGATTGTACTTCATAGATTAGCTTGAGATCTGATCATCAGGCAGAAGGCTACACTTGTACTTTATTGATGGGTTAGAAATTTGGTCATCAGCAAAGTCCAATATTATCACTCCTTACAAACAGGATATTCTTGTCCTTACTGACTTCTTGGAATGTTGGTGGTTTGGTTTGGGTGGTTTGGAAGATAAAGAAAACCAGGCGTGCAAGGCAATTCCTCTGAGATGGCTGCTCTGGCTCTATTTTAATATGGCTCCACTCATGTCATCTTTCACACTGCTCTGATCCTGGCAGGGCTACGACAAAGGCTCATAAGAAGTAGCAATTGTCTGGGATCAACATCAGGAGCATGCACCGTAGCCCTTAGTTCCTGCCTGGGAAATAAAATGTTGATAATAGATCGATACGTAACAGAGGGGGCAAAAGTCTTAAATTACTCCTGTATTTTCTCCCGTAAGACAGAGAATAATATCAATCAACAATAGAATAATTCTTATTCAGGCTGTGCAATGGATAACAAGAAACCTGAAATTTATTAATAGAGTTTTAAAGAGATATCCAACATCCTGAAGTTAAGGTAGAAATGTCCTTTTGGAAATGATTTGGCGAATAGAGGAGGAGGTGGGTTTAGAGGAAAGATCACAGCATTGGATATTCAGAGATCTCACTCAAGCCCTGAATCCATAACCTATTGCTTATCTTGAATGTGTTTTTTCATTTATAAAATGTGGTTAATACAACTACTGCTAATGTATTCTTCAGTAGGTTGTTACGAGATAATGTATGTGAGTGCTTTGGAAACTGAAAGGTACTACACTAACATTATCATTGTTTTAATCCTGAGAGAATAATACCTGATGACTTAATTACTCTAGCTTCATAAGAATTAAAATCTACAATTCATAAGAGAATATTTATTAGTTTAAAAAATTAACTAGGGCCTGCCCCGTGGCATAGCGGTTAAGTGCACGGGCTCTGCTGCTGGCGGCCCGGGTTCGGATCCCAGGTGCGCACAGACGCACCGCTTGTCAGGCCATGCTGAGGCGGCATCCCACATAAAGTGGAGGAAGATGGGCACAGATGTTAGCTCATGGCCAGTCTTCCTCAGCAAAAAGAGGAGGATTGGCATGGATTTTAGCTCAGGGCTGATCTTCCTCACACACACACACAAAAAATTAACTAGTATTTTTTGTTGAAAAAAAGTAATACATGGCAGATGGCAGAAAACACTTTAAATAATATGAGAGTGTCTATTAAAATGTAGGTCTCTCTTCCACCCTCCAAACCCTGTCTTCTTCCCTAGAGGCAATCATTAACAGTGTCTGGAGTATCTTGAAATTTTCTATACATATATATATAAAGACATATATTTTAAATTATAGAAATAGGAATAAGCTCTATTTCTGTAGAAATACAAACAAATCCTGTTCTTCATCTTGTTTTTTTCACTTACTAGCATGTCTTGGCTGTCTTCAAATCAGCAGATGTCTTTTCAACGATGATTTACTACATCAGTTTAGCATTGCATGGTACGAATGCACCTGCCCCCACTGGACATTTAGAGGGTTGCTATTATGTGCAACACTACAGAGAAAATCTTTGAACATATATCTTTGTGTACTTGTGCAAATATATTGAACTGGATACTTAAACAGTTCAAGCAGCTAAGGATATCCAGGGACCTTTCCCAACCTAAAGTGATTAATTGCATGGGCGTGAGGAGGGTTGGGGGTGCGGAGGGTAGGAGCTGGAGGGAGTGGGAGGTTGTAAATTGTTCCTGCCTAGGCCGAGTTCCCAGGTCTACAAAATGTAAGGCAAATATCACAGGGCCATAAAAGTGAAAGAAATAATTGTCCCAGTTACTGAGAGAAATTTGTGCTTCCATCATTATTCTATTTGATATGGTGCTGTAGGCATCCATGTTCTAGAATCAGCACTAGTTTCAGCTCTACAGGATAATCCTTCCACTGAAATCTGTTGTAAAAGAATTATTCTAAAATAAGTTATCTGCAATAAATGACCATATAGCCTCCCCTGAGTTCTGTTACTCTGCTAGTTTTATGTGGATCTGCGAGTACTTGTAAGGTAGTACCTAATAGTGCCTAGGAAAGGCAAAACCCATACAAGGGGAGTCTTCCCAGTAATAAGCAATGGCCTGTGCCCTCCCCTTCCCACTCCGCCTTCCACCTTTCTAATTCATTCCCCATTGCCTCCAGTGCAGATTCTTCCCAAGTCTCCTAACTGATCTCCTAAGTTTTATTTTAATTCGGCAAATATCTATTGGGTATTCACTGTGTGCCAGACATTGTACTAGGCTCTGGGGATAGAAACGTTGATAACAAGATACAGTTGCCACCCTCATAGAGTAAACAATCTCCTGGGAAGGGAGGGGATGCAGAGAAGTAAATGGGCTTTCATTCTTTCATCCATTCTATAAATACTTAATGAGTGTTGGCTATGGGTCAGGCCCTGTGCTGGCAGTTAGAGATAAGAAGATGAGCAAGATGGTCAAGGTCTCAGACTTCTTGGAGTTTACAGTTTAGTGAGTAAGACAGAGAAAACAAGGAAACCCACAAATAGAATAATTACAAATTGTCACAAATTCTACAAAGAAAACAGGGTGCTGAGATAGAGTGTGATAGCTGATCATACTTTACAAAGGGTGGTCAGGGAAAGCTCCTTGAGAAAGTGTCATTCAAGCCAAGGCCTGAAGACGGGAATAGTGGAGGGAAAGACAGTTCCAGGCAGAGGCCACAGCCTGTGCAAAGGTCTTGAGCCCAAATGAGCTTGTCATGTTGAGGAAATAAAGGAAACCAAAGAGTTGGGGAATGGTGAGTGAATGGAAGAGAGGCTTGAATTAAGTTTGGGGAGTTAGTGGTAATGTCATTCAGGGCCACAGGAAATAGTTTGACATTGACTTTTTCTAAGTACAATGGGAAGCCAGGTAAAGATTTTTATATAGTGGAATAACCTAATCTAATTTGTATTTGAAGCAAGTCACTTGGTGCTAGTTTGTGAATGAATTGGAGAGGGGTCAAGAATGGAAGCAGAGAGAACATGTAGGAGGCTTTTATAGTAGTACTCCAGGTAAAGGGTGAGGTGGAATGCCTTAAGGTGGGGTTGGCTGATGGCTGAATTTCAATTAGAGTTGGAGCTAGATTTATCAAGCCTTTCTGAAGGACTGAAGGTTGAGGGGAAATACAGCATCAAGACTATCTCCTAGGTTTGGGGCTCAAGCAATTGGAGGGCTGGCGTTGCCATTCACTGAGACGGATGAGATTTGCAGGAGGAAATGCAGGGCCAAGGTGGAGGTGAGGGTGGGCAGGGATAGGAGTGTGAGTTCTGTATGACATGTTGTGGGGATGGTAGATGTCATTTGAGAACTGCCGAGCACTTTGGATTTTTAATATGATTGTGCAAGTAGAAATGTCCAGCAGGTGATAAAGGATCTGAGCCTAGAGCTTGGGAGAGAGGCCAGAGCAAGAACTCTAGATAACAGATGAAGCAAGACACATGAAGAATTCAAAGAGGGGAACGAGGGGTTCCATGTGTCAGCTGCCCCTCTGTATAGATCATGCTCACCACAGCCAACCACCAATCCTCTATTTTCCTCCTCGTATCGCACTATGTATATCAGACTATACATATGTTGAAATTTCTTCTAAATCTCTCCAAAGCTCTTGACTCTCAAAGTTAAAGCTGAGCACAGTATGAACGAGAATCCTATAATAAAAAAGTGTCTTCGAGTTACTTAGCAAGACAGTGACATATGAAATCTTAGAGCGAGATACAGAGCTTTTTTGAAATGTGGTATATTTACCATTGTAAAATTTCCTTGCACTGATTTCACAATTCAAGATAGCAGTGCTACCAATATGATCGTCAGAAATGATAGGGATAAGTTCTTAAACTGACTCTGTAATCCACTGGCTGTAAGACCTCTTAAGCAAGTCACTTCATGTTTCTGAGCCTCTGTTTCCTCAATCGTAAGCAGATTGAGGAGCAGATTAAATAAATTACAAAGGCTCCTTCTGTCTACAACCATCCATCAATGATTGCACCCATTTATAAATGCGCCCAAACTCCCACCCTGAATTGTTTACACCCTTTGACAAGACAAAACAGGAAAAGGAAAGTGATCAGATTTCTGTTGTGGACCAGAGAGTAAACAGGCAGAGGCCTAAGACACCAGTGGTCACTAAGACCATTTCCAGGGCCACTGGTCACCAGTTCCCCTGCTAAAAATGCAGACACCCAAAGACTTAGGGCAGTTGCGGCTCCCAAAGAAGTGGGATAAAATGGAAGGGAATCACTTGAAGTTCTCTTGCGTTGTTTTATTAAAATCTCTTGTACTGTGGTCCACTCTGAAACCTGCTCTGTGATTATGATGACTCCCAGTCACAGTGCTGAGAATATTTGTGTCTGTAAAATCAAATAATTCAGCAAAGACATGGGGCATAACTCATTCACCAACTCATTTAGCAAAGATGTGGGACAAAGGCACAAGTTTATGGATTATGAAGAGTTTTGTCACAATAATGAAACCCAACCAAGTAGGTAAATTATTGTGTATCATTGCAAATATTTTGAGATTATGAAATTTAATTTTAAGATTGAATTATCAGTTACACCCTAAACTAATATTTTTCTATCTTGATAAGTGTGAACAGGATTAATCTAGAGAATTATATAAGTTTATTATCAGATTTTTTTCCATTTAATAAGTGTTTTTTGCTCATCCACAGTTTGATTTTTTTTTAGGCCAAATCTAACAGTGTTTAAACTCTTTGCCTATAAGTCTAATTTCTTTGCCTCCATTATATAATAAAGTGTTTCATTTACTTAAATATCCATAATACCAACTCAAACAATGTCAACTTAAAAAATATGTGTTACCAGCTTGAGAATGTTTTTTCCAGGGGCCAGCCCTGTGGCATAGTAGTTAAGTTCGTGCACTCTGCTTCGGTGGCCAGGGGTTTGCAGGTTCAGATCCAGAGCGTGGACCTACACACTGCTTATCAAGCCATGCTGTGGCAGGTGTCCCACATATAAAGTAGAGGAAGATGGGCACAGATGTTAGCCCAGGGCCAATCTTCCTCAGCAAAAAGAGGAGGATTGGTAACAGATGTTAGCTCAGGGCTGATCTTCCTGACACACACACAAAAAAATGTTTTTTCCAGAAGAATTATAGGCAAGAATTATATTCAAAATATTTAACAACCACTATGGTGTGCACACTGACCAATCAGAATGATCATTGGGTGTAAACAATAGACACAACCACACCACTGTGTCCTGGCTGAATACTGGCTTGCCTTAATATGTTATTAAACTATGACGTTTTGATTTCTATTTTAAGACAGAGATTTCAAACTTGAAAACTCACAAGAACCAAGCAAATGATGGAAATAAGGGAATGGGGCTGAGGGTAAGACAAACACCAACTAGGGAGATCCGGTCAGAGTCTAAAGCTCAGCCATCACCCACCGACGATGGTAACTACTTAGTGTCAGCTGATTGTTGCCACTGGAAACGTAGATTGAAAAGAATCTCCAAAGTTGGATTTTTTTGAAAAACAACTGTATGGGCTGGGTGTGGCTCAAGGGCTGCCGGTTTGCTCGTCTGTATTCTAAGCCCATTAGTGAGATTTCACTGGGAAAAGTACAGTAATTCTCATATGTTTTGAATACTCTTTAGCCAAGATTGACTCAGAAGAAAAAAAGTTCAGGACTTCTGCTTATTTTAAAAACATCACTGTGTTTTATAGCCTTTGTATATGTAGGAAAATAATAGGAGAAGAGTCAGACTTTTGGATGAATGTGTATTGATCTTATTTTAAGAAAATATGAACTCTACGGTAAGCATAAAACTACATCGTGCTGTACTTTAGATAACTTCTAATCGTTGATTTCTTCCTGACACTTGACTTTTGTTCTCTTTCTGCAGAAGCGGAAAATTGTTTTCTAATTAAATCAAGTCCAGCATAGATGTAAAGGGGTACAAGGGAGCCTGAATGTCACTTCCATTTCCTCCTGCTTCCCAGTTGGAACCACTCCAAATTAATCCAATTTAAATTTTTTTCTTGAAAGCAGAAGAGGAAGGAATGGGAGAAAGGAGGAAAGTGAGTGGAAGCAGTGAGGATGGGGGGCGTCTACCACCTAAAGAAAGCTAAGAAGGTATTTCTGAAAAGCTAAAGGTGCAAGATATGCATCTTTACTTATTCAATAAATATTGATTGTCTATTATATGCCAGGCGCTGTTCTAGGCTCTGGGGAGAACAGACAAGGTCCTACCCTTCCACCCTAGTGGCGTGGATAACGAGAAAGTAAAAACAAATAAGCAAGATAATTACAGAGTGATAAGTGACTTGAAAAAACAGGAGTGATGTCACAAAGAGAAAGTGGGGAGTCCCTTGTCTTAGACATTTTGGGCTGCCATAACAAACTACCATAGACTGGGTGGCTTAAACAACAAAAATTTATTTCTTCACAGTTTTGGAAGCTGGAAGTCCAAAATCAGAGTGCCAGCACGGTCAGGTTCTGGTGAGAGCTCTCTTCCCTGCCACCTTCTCACTGTGCCCTCATATGATGGGGGAACAGAGAGAGAGAGAGAAAGAGAGAGAGAGCTCTGGTATCTTTTCTTATAAGAGTACTATTCCCATCCTGAGGGCCCCACCCTCATGACCTCATCTAAACTTAATTACCTCCCAAAGGCCCCATCTTTGAACACCATCATATTGGGGTTTAAGCTTTAACATATGATTTTGGGGGAACACAATTCAATACATAGTATTCTGCCCCTGGTCCCCTCAAATTCATGTCCTTCTAACATGTAAAATACATTCATTCCATATAAATAGCCCCCAAGGTCTTGTTCCAACATTAACTCTAAAGTCTAAAGTTCAAAGTCTCATCTTAATATCATCTAAATCAGATATGAGTGAGACTCCAGGTACAATTCATTCTGAGGCAAAATTCCTCTCCAGCTGTGAACGTATGAAGCCAAACAAGTTACGTGCTTCCAAAATACAATAGTGGGACAGATATAGGATAAACATTCCCATTCCAAAAGGAAGAAACAGGAAAGAAAAAAGGGATGACAGCTCCCAAGCAAGTCCATAACCTAGCTAGGCAAATTCCATTAGATCTTAAGTCTCAAGAGCCATGCTCTTTGGTTCAATACTCTGCCCTCTAGGCCCACTGGGGTGGCCCCATCACTCCTACGGCTCTGTAGAGCAGCCCCACCCCTTCAGCCCAGCAGGGCCCCTCCTACCTCCCACACTGGGCCCTCTGCCAGGCTCACCCTCTGGAAGGAGGAAGCAGCCTTGCCCCCTGGGCCTGTGGTGGGAGTGGCTGCTAGGATGATCTCTGAATCACCCTTGGTTTCATTCTTCCCTCTTCTTGAAGAATAACACAAGTTCACAGCCCTTCTTCACTCTGATCATTTTCTCTGTTTCCTTTAGTCTCAGCTGGCAGAGTTTCTGCTGGTACAATCCCATCTCTAGTCCTAGCTTCTGCTGAGATGGAGGATTATATCCATGGTTCTCATTTATGCTAATCTTGTTATCAAATTGTTGTTCAGCCATACCCTTTGCATTTTCTTAAAAACAATCTTTCTTATTTTTTGCAATACGGATAGGCTGAGAATTTTCCAAATCTTCAAGTTCTGGTTCCTTTTTGCTTAATAATTTCATTGTTTGGAGTTTAGCTAAACTACTCCATAATATCGCTGGCTCAGTATCCACTTTGTGTGGCCAAGTGGCCTGCAGGTGAACTGCTAGTGAACTGACACTAGCCTCTTCCTTGAGCACACACCCTAGCTAACAGCCTGCAGAGTCGCAAGTAAATGTAAGTTCCTGATACGACTCCTGCAAGCAATCTCCCTGGCCACCTAGGGCCTTCTCCTTGTGCACCCCTTAGATAAGACCCTCTCAAAGCTTACCAAAACCCCACTCTTGGTTTGAATTGGCCAACCCGGCCTTAGCCTAGGAACCTAAGCACTCCACCTGAGGACCCTAATAAAGGCATGCGCCCTAGGTCCTGCTGCAGGCTCTCTACCTGCACCCTGCCTTGACCTCCCTGCACGGCCCCTTGAGGGGTGCCAAGTACATCCTCCAGGACCTGTGAGTAATAAACTTCTCTATTTCATTTTCCCTTGTGGTCTTGTGTTGAACCATGGCTCGTCATCTGACATGCCGGGCTCCACTTAACAAATGTTAATTTAACAAAGTCACATCCTTCATCAATTCTTTTCTCTCCTTCACATTTTACTGTAAGCAGTCAGGAGGCACCAAGCTGCTCCTTCAACACTTTGCTTAGAAATCTCCTCAGCTAAATATCCAACTTTATCACTCACAAATTCCACCTTCCACAAAACACTGGAACACATTTCAGCTGAGTTCTTTGCCACTCTATAACAAGGATCACCTTTACTCCAATTTCCAATAACATGTTCCTCATTTGCCTCTGAGACCTCACCAGAATTGCCCTTGATGTCCATATTTCTAGCATGCATCTGAAAATTCTTTCAGCCTCTACTCATTGCCCAATTCCAAAGATGTTTCCATATATTTAGGTATTTGTTACAGTAGCATCCCACTCTTGGTACCAAAATCTGTCTTAGTAGGCTCAGGCTGCCATAATAAAATACCATAGACTGGGTGGCTTGAACAACAGAAATTTATTTTCTCATGATTCTAAAAGCTAGAAGTCCAAGATCAAGGTTCCAGCATGATTGGGTTCTGGTGAGAGCTCTCTTCCTGACTTGTAGATGACCACCTTCTCTCTGTGTCCTCACATGGTGCAGAGAGAGAGAAAGAGAAAGAGAGAGAGAGAGAGGGCAAGCTCTCTGATGTCTCTTCTTATAAGGGGGCTAATCCCATCATGAAGGCCCCATTTTGTGACCTCATCCATAGCACCTCTTTAGGGTCGTGATCAAGGAAGGCTCTCTAAAAGATAACATTTGGACTAAGAGCTAAAGGGTGAGAAGAAAATCCTGATTTATTTACTGTTGTATCCCTAGCCCCTAGGACAGTGCCAGTTACAAAGTTTAAATGTATTATAATGAATGCAAGAGTGAATGAATGAATGAAGCAAGCAACCTCAGGCAGAAGGACCAACAACGCAAGGATCCCTCCCACAGTAGGAAAGGTCTTAGCATGTTTGTGGATCAGAAAGGAAGCCAGAGTGTCTGGAGAACATGAAACTGGGGCATAGTGAAGTGAGATGAGCATGGAGAGGTAGGCAGTGTTATTAAATGCTGCTTGGTGATTTGTACTTAAATATAATGTGATGGTAAGAGATGAACTCTAGAACCAGACTATCTGTATTCAAATCCCTGCTCCATCACTTACTACCTGTGTGACCTCTAGCAAGTTAGTCAACCTCTCTCTGCCTCAACTTCCTTGTCTATAAAATGGGAAAAATAACAATTAATATGAATAATCATAAATATAATAAATATAAATAGTTATAAATGATAACAGGAAATGATAGGCTCGTTTTGAGGATTAAATCAGTTAACTTTAAAATGAGCTTAAAAAGTCCCAATCAATAACTTTGAGTAGGTGGTGTGTTTCATAGGGTTTATAGTTGGTAGGATGTTCATGTGTTTTCTGACCATTTGTATTCTGTCCTTTGTGAATTGCCTTTTTTGTTATTGCTGTTATTGAATTTTTCTATTGGAATGTCCTGTTTTTTAATTGTTTTCTTAGTGCCCTTTGAATATTATGAATATTAACACTTTGTCATGTGCATTGCAAATATCTTTCCTAGCTTTTCAATGGTGTTTATGGCATTTATCCCATATACAAATTTCAACAGTTTATGTATTCAATCTATTCTTTCATGATTTTAGTTTTATAATCATACAAGGCATAAGAATATTTTCACATATTGCACCCATATTTCCTCTAATACTTTTTACATTATTATATCCAAACCTTTGTTCTAATGGAATTTTTTTTAGAAGAGTGATGTACGGGTATTATCACTGTTAGCATTTTGGTAAATAACCTTTCAGGTATCTTTCAATGCATAAATATATACTTACAGATATATGTATGTAATTTTATATAAGCGTGATAAGAGGCAGTCTAAACAGTCCTATTGCCATCGACCACCACTCCTACCTACCCACCCTCTAAGTAAGGAAAGGCCTGGGGAACGGGTGATGATTTGGTGGGGAGTAGGAGTCAAGAGTTCTTAGTCTTGTGGTGGTGAGTTTGTCTTTCTCTCTATTGGGAAGCTTCTCCCCAACCAATGTGGCTGTGGGTCTCCAAGAGAATCACTCACAGAGAATGGAGGTCCCATGAGAAGGGGAGACCTGCTTCTTGACCCCTGGCTGGATACTAGCGGGGTAGCCAAACATGCAGTCCACTCTAGCGCTGCTGTGGGCAGAGTTAGCTGAGCATTCTTAGGAGAGCTTGATGAGTGTCCCCCAAGGGTGAGGGATTTCCTGTGTCATGGAGACTGGTGTCTAATACTTGTCTGGAGATCTCCAGAAGCAGAGGGCTTTTTGGTGTAGCCCTTTGGGCAGGGTAAAAAGGGACTGTGGTATAGTGTGACTAGGAGAAAAAGGTTAGGGATCATCTTCACCCATTTCCTGTGGTTCTTGGAAAGCACAGAAATGAACTAGCATGTCTAAAACCACCCACTCCCCCATTGTATCTGCTCCCTCCCCTATGCTTCCTTGTAGGTGAAAGGTGTCACCATAAACCACCACGTGTTTCAAATCAGGAGACCAAAGGTCATTGTCACCTTTCTCTTTTTTATCCCTTACCTCTAGTCAACCACTAGCGCTTTAGTTGTGCATTCTTACTATTTCCTCCATCTCTTTTCTTCTCTCTACCTCAAGCATTCATCACTCGTTGTTTGGGTTACTTCAAAAGATCTCTCTTTCAGGGTGAGGGAAGCCCAGACTTAAGGCTACACTCCTGGGAGAGTGATGGGAGAGGCCTCCCTGTTCTTCTTGACCCCAAACCAGGGAAATGAGGCAGTGAGGACATTCCGGTTCTCCCCAAAGCAAAACAAATAAAATACACTCAAATGAACAGAAAACCCACTCCCCTTCCCCCATTCCTCCTTTGAGTAGACCTCGACCTTTCTTTTTACCACAAAATGTCATGTTTACACTTTCTGCCTACATTTCCTTCCTACACAGTTTTTAATCTTTAAATTATGGTTTTCACCATTTTTTGACTGAAATTTGCTCTTAAAGATCATTAATGTCAAATAGAAAGGTGCAACAATTAGGAATCTTTCTGTTGCAAGTGATAAAAATTCCAACCCAAACTGGCTTAAGCCAAGAAGAGAAGGTAAACTGAGGAGTCCAGGGATAGAACTAAGTACAGGCGTGGCTTCATCCAGGACTCAGAAGATACCACTGAGAGGTCATTTCTCTCTCTTTATTGGCTCTAAGTCCTTGGTGTTTGCTCCACCTTAGGTTTACGAATGGAAGCAAGACAGTTGCGATATCTCCAGTTCCTACATCCACTTAGATGGACATTTAGAGGGAACAAGAGTGCATTTCACTTTCTAATTGTGCTAAGTCCCTGAACCAATCACTGTGGCCACGGGAATGTGCCACTCTGATTAGCCAGGCTTGAGTCACACACTCTATTTTTAGCCTTTGGGGCAGAGATGTCCAACAAAAATATAATGGGAGTCACAAACGTGAGACACAGATGTAAGCCATATATGTAATTTTAAACGTTCTAGTAGCCACATTTTAAAAAGTAAAAAGAGGGGCGGCCTGGTGGCACAAGCAGTTAAGTGTGCACGCTCCACTGCGGCGGCCTGGGGTTTGCCAGTTGGGATCCTGGGCGCCCACCTGCACACTGCTTGGCAAGCCACGCGGTGGCGGCGTCCCACGTAAAGTGGAGGAAGATGGGCACGGATGTTAGCCCAGGGCCGGTCATCCTCAGCAAAAAGAAAAAAGAGGAGGATTGGCAGGTGTTAGCACAGGGCTGATCTCCTCACAAAAAATAAATAAATAAAAAAAGAAAAAAGAAACAAGAGAAATTAAATTTAATGACATTTTATTTAACCCAGTATATCCAAACTATTATCATGTCAACATTAATCACTATAAAATATTACTAATGAAATATTTTACACACTTTTCTTGTACTAAGTGTTCAAATCAGCGTTTTAACAAGGCTTCCAAGTGATGATAATGTAAGGGGGTGGGAGGGTGTCTATGAAACATACTTTGAGCAGCCCTGTCCTACAGTCTCTTTTATTTCTTCTGTGTTCACCAACACATTTATAGCAGTGGGAGTACTGAGAGATCTGCTGAAATATACTTGAGCAATCAAGGTAGGGTTGTTACTGGTTAGATAAAGGATAGAATTAGTAACATTTAATATTGCTTGCATGTTGCTGCCACCTGTTGGTTGTAACACACATTGCAGCCACGTAAACAACGGAACAGGTTTTGATAGTTTGTGAGCCCTTGACATTTCTGGCAACACACCTCAACTGTATCTTGAGATGACTTTCCTTTGGAATTCCCATTCGTACCAGTGCACAGAAAGTCTTAATAATTTGTTTTATGGATTCTCAGACCTACGTTCACCAGGATGATGTTTTTTTCTGTCTGCTGCAGCACACACAGATTTCTCCCTCCTTTTAGCCCTCATCATGCATATAAGTCAGCAGTGGATTGTAATTGTTCCTGCTTTCTGTTTCTGCGGGTTGTTTCTCTCGCTATTCTTTTTTTTTTTTTTAAAGATTTTATTTATTTATTTTTTCCCCCCAAAGCCTCAGTAGATAGTTGTATGTCATAGCTGCACATCCTTCTAGTTGCTGTATGTGGGACGTGGCCTCAGCATGGCCGGAGAAGCGGTGCGTCGGTGCGCGCCTGGGATCCGAACCCCGGGCCACCAGCAGCAGAGCGCGCGCACTTAACTGCTAAGCCGCGGGGCCGGCCCTCTCTCGCTATTCTTACACAGCTTCTGAAGGCAGTGGCCAGGGAAAATTTCTTAACACCTTAAGCCTTAGTTCCTTCAGCTGGAAAATGTAGCAGAATAATGTCAGCTTCCTCCCAGTTGCACTGTGCAAGTTAAATTGCATACAATTTGTAAAATGTTTGGCACAGTGATTGACATATATGAAGAACTCTGTAAATATTATTGTTCATAATGACAAATCTTAAGTGGAAATGTGAACAGCAACTGGATATTAGATGATATTAAGGAGTTAATTTTTATGTTCTATTTTTAAAACTTTTATGTTTTAAAAATCCTTATCTTTTAGAGATACATACTGAAATAGTTATGGATAAAATGAGATGACTACTGGGGTTTTGCTTTAAAATAAAAGAGGAGGAGGGAAATGGGTGGTGATACAGGTGAAAAAATATTGGCCATGAGTTGATAATTGTTGAAGCTGGGTGATGGATATACGGATTTCATTATACTGTTTTGTCTATTTTGTGTGTTTGAAAATTTCCATAAAAATTAAATTAAAAAAGAATAGTAAGTTCTTCTATTTCTCACAGCATTGTATACAGTGCTAGACATACTGTGGGTACTACTTGATTTGTTGATTAATTGCTACCATGGGACAGAATTTTGGCACTTTTAGAGAGAGTTGTTATTGTCTTTTTTAAAGATGAACTTAAAAATTTGGCTGCATACACTTCCAAAAAAAATGTTAGATGGGATCATGTTTTAGCCGACAACTAAGGCTAATTTTGTCAGAAAAATAACGATAAGGTGTAACACTGTTGGCACAGGGAAAATTTGCAATTCTTTAAGAGATGCAAAAGGAATGAATTGCAGAGATTACCTCTTTGCCCATCTTTCTTCTTGATTCTAGTAAATAAATGAAGAAAATACCTACTTGGCCTGTGGACAGGGATCAAAGAAATGCCCAGTTGGTGCAGACGATGATCATGGTCTTTAGCGCAGCATGTCAGAGAACCTGCTTAACCATGGGGACAGCTATATGACTACAGTAGTAGCATCTCTCACATACACTCTTCTAATCCCATGACATCAAGTTCATTCATAAACCTGCCTCTGTGTTCTTCACACCCTGTCATGTTAAGAACAAGGTCCAGTTCCTCCCTGCTTGATGGATTTTCTAGTAGCCTACCGCAATTTTCTCTTACATTATCTCTTTCTCTATTAATCCTTGGATGTAGCAACACCCCCCTCACCTCACATATTCACGTATCCTAAGTGTTTTGGTCATTTCACTTCTTTTTCTTTCCATTTCTAGGACGAATTCCTTCTTAACTGGAAACATTAAATGAAATATGTTGAGTGAGATAAAGTAAAGGTATTTCCAACTCATTTCCCCTCAACGACCATTTCCACCTTAAGAGGTTTAAATTCTGTGAGAACAAAAACTATGAAGAGGAAATCTTTCATAAGCTGGTGGCAAGTGGCTTTGAGAGATACACTCCAATTCTCCAGTTCCTCTTATCTCAGTCTCAATGTGTGTGTAGGGGGGGAGAGAGAGAGAGAGAGAGAGAGAGAGAGAGCAAATGAAGTCTAGGCAGCTACGGATTTGAGAAACATCAGGAATTTTCCAACTGATTGAACAGATTAACCTTATAATTGCATGGTTCAAATCCATAAAAATGGTTAGAAGTAGAGAATAATTTCATGAAAAGAGTAATGGACCTGGAAGCAGAAGTCCTGGATAGGAGTCCTGCCTTTATCACTTAATAGATTTGTGAGCTTAGACAAGTCACTTCAGCTCACTGAAGCAGGAATTTCTTCTCTATGATCAGAAACGATGATACTAATACTATCGATATTAGAGTCACTATGTAGACCAGTGCTACAGCGTGTGGGTCAGAATTTTATAAGCTGTAAAATGCCAGGCATGTACTCATTGTGAGAGATCCTTAAAGATTCACACTTCATGACCACCACCCTAATGCATTTTATGAAGATTTACTAGAACAACTGCAGAGACTCAAGTCAAGTGACTCGAAATCTATTTTGAACATGAATTCAACTAACCTGCTTGATAAGTGTCAGAGCGTGTTACAGTGGTGTAATAATAATTTCCCTTTTTAAGGATCTACTATGTACCAGGTGCATTATTTAAGTTTTTAAAAATCCTTTTAACAATCTTCAATGTAAGTATTGTTTTCTCTATTTTACAGATGAGGAAACAATTTACAGAGATTAGCAAATTTGTCCAAGAGCATGAGCAAATGAATCACAAAAGGAGGATTCATGACCCTAAAGCCTCTGCCCTTTTCCCTCTACTGCACTGTAAATTATTACACTTTTGTGGCCCTTATTCCTATGTGTGCAGATGCCTCCATGCCTCAGAAACCACATTCTCCTTGGTCTTTCCTCTCCTCTCTATTAAAATCCTACCCACTTTTCTAAGACCAGTTTAAGTAATTGTATCTTGCCTGAAAACTTCCCTCAGGTTCCCAGTCCATTATGATCTCTCTACCTCCAAATTCCCGCAACACTTAATATCTTTTTTCTTACTTTCATGCGTTCAACAATATTTTTGAGTCTTTATTCTGTGCAAGGCACTTTATTCTGTTCTAGGCTTTGGGGAGCTAGCAATGAACAAAACAGACAGAAATCTTAGGTTTCGTGGAGCTTAGATCCTTGTGGCAGCAGAAAACTTTATAAAATGCACACAACAAAGTAATTATACAGTTTGTTAGAAGATGATAAGTTCTGTGAAAAAATAAAGTCGGGTCAGGGAGAACGAGAGTGAAGGGCAGAGATGGTGTTTATTAGGGTGGTCAGGACAGGCCTCCTTGAGAAAGTGGCTTTTGAGCAAGGAGGCAAGGGAGTGAGTCATTGGCTGACGGTGGTTGGGGGTGGAAACGTGTGAATAGAAGGTCCAGCCTGAGCTGGCCTGTTGTCTCATATTTCTTTCTTTCTTTTTTTCTTTTTTGAGGAAGATCAGCCCTGAGCTAACATCCATGCCAATCCTCCTCTTTTTGCTGAGGAAGACTGGCCCTGGGCTAACATCTGTGCCCATCTTCCTCCACTTTATATGGGACGCCGCCACAGCACGGCCTGACAAGCGGTGCATCGGTGCGTGCCCGGGATCTGAACCCGGGCCACCAGCAGCAGAGTGCGCACACTTAACTGCTACGCTACGGGGCCAGCCCCAGACATGGTGCTTGAAAATATGTTGCTAAGACCAATGTCGAAGAGCGTACTGCCTATGTTTTCTTCTAGAAGTTTCATGGTTTCAGGTCTTACATTCAAGTCTTTAATCCATTTTGAGTTAATCTTTGTGCATGGTGTAAGATAATGGTCTACTTTCATTTTTTTTGCATGTGGCTGTCCGGTTTTCCCAGCAGTTTTCTCAACACCATTTGTTGAAGAGACTTTCCTTTCTCCATTGTATGTTTTTGGCTCCTTTGTTGAAAATTAGCTGTCCAGAGATGTGTGGGTTTATTTCTGGGCTTTCAATTCTATTCCATTGACCCGTGTGTCTGTTTTTGTGCCAGTACCATGCTGTTTTGGTTACTATAGCTTTGTAGTATATTTTGAAATCAGGGAGTGTGATACCTCCAGCTTTGTTCTTTTTTCTCAGGATTCCTTTGGCTATTCGGGGGCTGTTGTTGTTCCATATAAATTTTAGGATTCTTTGTCCTATTTCTGTGAAAAATGTTGTTAGAACTTTGATAGGGATTGCACTGAATCTATAGATTGCCTTAGGAAGTATGGACATCTTAACTATGTTAATTCTTCCAATCCAAGTGCATGGAATGTCTTTCCATTTCTTTATGTCTTCTTCAATTTTTTTCAGCAATGCTTTATAGTTTTCAGTGTACAGATCTTTCACCTCTTTGGTTTAGTTTATTCCTAGGTATTTTATTCTTTTTGTTGCAATTGTAAATGGGATTGTATTCTTAATTTCTCTTTCTGCTGCTTTGTTGTTAGTGTATAGAAATGCAACTGATTTTTGTATGCTGATTTTGTATCCTGCAACTTTACCAAATTCAGTTATTATTTCTAAAAGGTTTTTGGTGGATTCTTCAGGGTTTTCTATATATAAAATCATGTCATCTGCAAACAGTGACAGTCTCACTTCTTCCTTTCGAATTTGGATCCCTTTTATTTCTTTTTCTTCCCTGATTGCTCTGGCTAGGACTTCCAATATTATGTTAAATAAGAGTGGTAAAAGTGGGCATCCTTGTCTGGTTCCTGTTTTTAGAGAGATAGCTTTCAGTTTTTCACCATTGAGGATGATATTAGGTGTGGGTTTGTCATATATGGCCTTTATTATGTTGAGGTACTTTCCTTCTATACCCATTTTCTTCAGAGTTTTTATCATAAATGGATGCTGTATCTTGTCAAATGCTTTCTCTGCACCTATTGAGATGATCATGTGATTTTTATTCTTTATTTTGTTAATGTGGTGTATCACGTTGATTGATTTGTGAATGTTGAACCATCCCTGCATCCCTGGAATAAATCCCACCTGATCATGGTGTATAATCTTTTGAATGTATTGTTGTATGCGAATTGCTAGTATTTTGTTGAGGATTTTTGCATCAATGTTCATCAGTGATATTGGCCGGTAATTTTCTTTTTTTGTGTTGTCCTTGTCTGGTTTTGGTATCAGGGTAATGTTGGCTTCGTGGAATGAGTTAGGAAACTTCCCCTCCTCTTCAATTTTTTGGAAGAGTTTCAGAAGGATAGATATTAAGGCTTCTTCGAATGTTTGGTAGAATTCACCAGGGAAGCCGTCTGGTCCTTGACTTTCAGTTTTGGGGAAGTTTCTGATTACTGTTTTGATCTCCTTACTGGTGATTGGTCTATTCAAATTCTCTATTTCTTCTTGATTCAGTTTTGGAAGATGGTATGACTCTAAGAATTTATCCATTCTTCTAGATTGTCTAATTTGTTGGCATATAGCTTTTCATAGTATTCTCTTATAATCTTTTGTATTTCTGAGGTGTCCGTTGTAATTTCTCCTCTTTCATCTCTGATTTTACTTATTTGAGCCTTCTCTCTTTTTTTCTTGGTGAGCCTAGCTAAAGGTTTGTCGATTTTGTTTATCTTTTCAAAGAACCAGCTCTTAGTTTTATTAATTTTTTCTATTGTTTTTTCAGTCTCTATTTCATTTATTTCTGCTCTGATTTTTATTATTTCCCTTCTTCTACTGATTTTGGGCTTTGTTTGTTCTTTTTCCAGTTCCTTTAGGTGCACTGTTAGACTGTTTATTTGAGCTTTTTCTTGTTTGTTGAGACAGGCCTGTATTGCTATAAACTTCCCTCTTAGAACAGCTTTTGCTGTATCCCATAAATTCTGGCATGTCGTATTTTCATTTTCATTTGTCTCCAGGTATTTTTTGATTTCTCCTTTGATATCTTTGTTGACCCAATCGTTATTCAGTCGCATTTTGTTTAATCTGCACATGTTTGTGGCTTTTCCGATTTTCTTCCTATAGTTGATTTCTAGTTTCATACCATTGTGGTCAGACAAGATGGTTGGTACTATTTCAATCTTCTTAATTTATGGAGACTTGTTTTGTGGCCTAATATGTGATCAATCCTGGAGAATGTTCCATGTGCATTTGAAAAGAATGTGTATTCTTTGGTTTTTGAATGGAATGTTCTGTATATATCTACTAGGTCCATCTGTTCTAGTGTGTCATTTAAGGCCAATGTTTCCTTATTGATCTTCTGTTTGGATGATCTATCCATTGGTGTAAATGGAGTGTTCAAGTCCCCTACTATTATTGTATTACTGTCTATTTCTCCTTTTATGTCTGTTAATAATTGCTTTATATATTTATGTGCTCCTACCTTGGGTACATAGAAATTTACAAGGGGTATATCCTCTTGTTGAATTGTTCCCTTGATCATTATGTAGTGCCCTTCTTTGTCTCTTGTTACAGTTTTTGTTTTAAAGTCTGTTTTGTCTGATATGAGTACTGCTACCCCAGCTTTCTTTTCATTGCCATTTGCGTGGAGTATCTTTTTCCATCCCTTCACTTTCAGTTTGTGAGTGTCTTTAGGTCTGAAGTGTGTCTCTGGTATGCAGCATATATATGGGTCATGTTTTTTAATCCAATCAGCCACCCTATGCCTTTTAACTGGAGCACTTAGTCCACTGACATTTAAAGTAGCTATTGATGAGTATGTACTTACTGCCATTTTTAAATTTTTTTTCCTCAGTGTTTTAGTAGTTCTTCTCTGTTCTTTTCTTCTTCTCTTGTTCTCTTCCCTTGTGGTTTGATGGCTTTCTTTAGTATTTTGTTTGGCTTCCTTTCTCTTAGTTTTTTGTTTATTTCTTATAGGCTTCTAGTTTGTGATTACCATGGGGTTCATATACAGTAACCTCCGTATATAACAATCTAAATTAAGTTGATGGTCTCTTTAGTTTGACTTCTATCTGAAAGCTCTACTCTTTAACTCCCCTCCTCCCACATTTTATGTTTTGATATCATATCTAACTGCTTTTTTGTGTGTTTGTATCCATTATCCTCTTATCATAGAAATAGATAATCTTCCCTATTTGTGGTCTTCTCTTCCCCCCTTAAATAAGTCCCTTTAGCATTTCTTGTAGTACTGGCTTCTTGGTGACAAACTCCTTTAATTTTTGCTTGTCTGGGAAACTTTTGATCTCTCCTTCCATTTTGAATGATAACCTTGCCGGGTAGAGTATTCTTTGCTGTAGGTTTTTTCCCTTTAGCACTTTAAATATATTGTGCCACTCTCTTCTAGCCTGTAAGATTTCTGCTGAGAAGTCAGCGGATACCCTTATGGAGTTTCCTTTGTATGTAACTTGTCTTTCTCTTGTAGTTTTTAGGGTTCTCTCTTGATCTTTAATTCTGGACATTTTAATTATGATGTGTCTTGGTGTGGGGCTCTTTGGATTTATCTTGTTTGGTGCTTTCTGTGCTTCCTGTACCCGGATGTCTGTTTTCCTCCTTAGGTTAGGGACGTTTTCAGCTATTATTTCTTCAAACAGATTCTCTGCCCCCTTTGTCTCTCTCTTCTCCTTCTGTGACACCTATAACACAGATGTTAGTGCGCTTGATGTTGTCCCAGAGGTCCCTTAGACTGTCTTTACTCTTTTTAATTCTTTTTTCTTTTATCTGTTCAGCTTGGATGATTTCTTCTCCTCTTGCATCTAGCTCACTGATCCGTTCTTCTGTATCCTCTACTCTGCTCTTGAGTCCCTCTAGTGAATTTTTCATTTCCAGTATTGTATTCTTCATTTCTGATTGGTTCTTTTTTATATCTTCCATTTCTTTGTTGACGTTCTCTCTGAGTTCATCCATTCTTCTCCCAAGATCAGTGAGCACCCTTAACACTCTTTGTTTGAACTCTCTGTCGGGTAGGTTGCTCATTTCTGTTTCATTTAGTTCCTTTTCTGGGGTTTTGTCCTGTGCCCTTACTTGGAACATATTCTTTTGCCTCCTCATTTTGCCTCTTTCCCTGTGCTTGTGTCTAAGTATTAGGTAGGTCAGCCACATCTCCTGCTCTTGGAGAGGTGACCTTATATAAGTGATGCCTAATGAGGCCTGGCAGTGTGCTTCCCTCTCATCACCAGTTCTGAATGTTCCACCCCTGTGTGGGCTACGTGTGTCCTTCTGTTGTGGTGGGGTTGCTCTTCCCCTAGGCGCCCAGGAAGGCTGAGCTGTTCCTACGGCTGGCTGGTTGTAATACTCAGCTGTGTGTAGTTGTTGTCGGTCCTTCAGTCTCTTTATCGGGTGTGGGGAGCCCCAGCACAGTTGGCTGCAAGGTCTAATAGCACATTCCTGTTGCAGTATTTCTATTAAGTGACTAGGCCCCCAGCATGGCTGGTTGTTAGGCTCAGGGGCTCATAATTGCTATAAGGCTCCAGCCTTTAAGTCTCTTGTCAGCTCTCTGAGGATTGCAGCTGGGTGGAGCTGGCCTCAGGCATGGGAGCACCCAATTGTTTCAGGCTTTGGAAGGTAGGGCCAATCCCCTATGTGGCTCTTTGAGAAGCAGAAGTCTTCTGCAGCTAACAAGCCCCACCACCCACAGGTTCACACACACAGTCAACACAGTCCTGCCCTGTGTGTGCACCCCAACCTCCTGAAGTGGACCCAGTCTCTCCAAGGCAGGAGCCCCATACTCTCTATCCACTCCTTGTGCATGCCCTGCCCCACAGAGGTGGATCCACTTGCCCAGCTGCAGAGAATCCAAGCAGTTCACTTGGCAGGTCCACAAGTTGCCCAAGGGTTTGTTGTTGGGTGAGGGCAGTCCCTAGGGTAGGCTGCCTGCCCTGGCTGAACTGAATTAAATTGGTGCTCTAATGGGTGGGGCAGACCCTGGGCTGGCAGACCCTGGGCTAGCAGGCCAGGGGAAGAACTCCAATGATGCCTGCCAGCGTCTGTGTCAGCACACCCACACCAGGTCACAATGATGGCCACCGCCAATGTCCCAGACCCTGGAGAGGTCTCACCTCTCACCGAGATGCACTCAGAGCCTATCAGGTGAGTCTCTTTTCACCAAAGGACTGTGCACCTTTCTTTCTGGTGATTTTAGGTTGTTTTCTGAAATGGGCGAATTTGTGTGAGGGCCCTTTAAGAGCCAGCTTTAATTTCTTTGAGAACCAGCTTTTCTGGGGGTATTCCCCAATGTTGTTAGTAGCAAGCAAAGTCAGATATTATGCCACCCATTTCGGTTGTGCTGGGTCCAAAAAATGCCTATAGTGGGAATGCTCCCCGGTTCAGGTCCCTTACTCCTTCAGGGAAGGCTGTGTACCTTTGGGTTGTTCCCGGGTGGCCATGAAGCATTGTGGTTTGTGAAGGTGGCATTTTTTCTCTCCAGAAGGGAATTTCTGCCTCTTCCACCTCAATTAGGATTGTTGTTTGTTGCAAGGGTTCCCCTTATCCATTTTTCAGCTCTCTCTCAGGGGTAATTTTTCCAAGAGTAGTTGTAAATTGGCTGTGTCCCTGGGAGGAGGTGACTTCAGAGTCTGCCTATGCTGCCATCTTGACTTCTCTCCAGCTCAGTTTACTTTTACACTCTTAACTACGCTGTAACTCATTATTACCTAGTCAATCCACCACAAATTCTTAGATGAGTTTTTTTTTGGCGAGGAAGATTAGCCCTCTGCTAACATCCATTGCCAATTCTCCTCCTTTTGCTGAGGAAGATTGGCCCTGGGTCAACATCCATGCCCATCTTCCTCTACTTTTATACGGAACGCCACCACAGCATGGCTTAACAAGTGGTGCGTTGGTCTGCGCCTGGGATCCAAACCTGTGAACCCCAGGCCACTGAAGCAGAGCGGGCAAAGTTAACTGCTACACCACGGGGCCAGTCCCTTAGATTAGCATTTTGATACAATTTTTTTTGTTGTTGTTTAAGCATCATTGAAGAAAACGAAATTTCTCAGGAACAAAGGAAACAATTAGGAAATGAAGTACAGTTATTCCCTCAATAAACAACAAACTATCCAAGGGAGAGGGCTGTACAGCAGTAACTCTGAAACCATTTGGGCTAGTTTGTCTCGTAATAGATGGAGAAGTTCAACCCCAGTAAACCTGGGTTAAACAATCATGGCAGGCCAATGCCAGAGAGGAAGTCTTCTACCACAAGAGTATGAGGTAGTAGAAGAAAAAACCAAGGAACTCTATTCCTTACCAGTTAGTGCTGTGTCTGGCGTGAACAGATGTAGCATGGAATTGTGGAAAGAGCAGGGGCACACTGGAGTTTGCCGCTTATTGACTGCATGATCTTAGGTGTGTTATTTAAACTCTCTGAGCTTCTATTACCTTCCCTAAAAAATGAGGATAATAATACCTGTCTTGCAGTGTTAAGAGATTTTAAAAAATAGTTCATTTAAAGAGTCTGATATGCAGAAGCTTTTCAATAAATAGTAGTGGACCAGTTATGATTCTGGATTGTAAGTAATCTCTGAGGAACAATCGCTAGTTCACCTTTGGAAAAAGAAATTTATTGGCAGGCTATCTGATAGCCACAGATCCAATGTGAAGTTTTGAGGAGCTAGATGGCCCCAGCTGAGATTTTCCACAGGAAGAGTCTGAACAGGATGCTATCATTGCCACCACTGGCCATTGACACTGGAGTCACTGCAGCTGCCAGTGGGGTGAATTCTTTTTTGTGTGTGTGAGGAAGATTAGCCATAGCTAACATCCATGCCAATCCTCCTCTTTTTGCTGAGGAAGACTGGCTCTGAGCTAACATCTATTGCCAATCCTCCTCCTTTTTTTTTTTCCCCCTTTTTCTTCCCAAAGCCCCAGTAGATAGTTGTATGTCATAGTTGCACATCCTTCTTAGTTGCTATATGTAGGATGCCGCCTCAGCATGGCCGGACAAGCGATGCGTCGGTGCGCGCCTGGGATCTGAGCCCGGGCCGCCAGTAGCCGAGTGCGTGCACTTAACCACTAAGCCATGGGGCCGGCCCTGTGAATTCTAAATTGTCAGTTTCTTTGTGCCACCCCTTTTGACTCACGTCCTGGTGGGAGCATCTGATTGGTTTAGGTTCTGTGCCTACTCTATGTGCTGGGGGCCAGAAGAGGCAGGGACGGCCACTTGGGCTTCCTAGTGGAGTCTGGTCTCATGCTGTAGTGGATCCTTCAAACATGGAAAGGGGGTTCCAATAGACAGCAGTCCCCAAAGTAACAACCATTTACTACAGATAGCTACTGTGACTATTATGTCGTTTTCTGGAAGCCAACTCTTTGCAACTCAGTAGAACAGCTTTACAGCTAGAAGGGACCTTGTAGCCCCTCATTTTAAAGTCATCCCAAGAGATGACTTATCCTCAAATAAACAGAAAGGGAAGAGCGGTCAGGTCTAGAACTTAGGTCTCCTAACTGTCAGTTCAGTTCTCCTCACAACCTTCTTTCCCATCTGTAAAATGAGGGTAATGATAACGCTTACCGCCTGGAACACTCCTCGTTGTTTGGGTCTTAGCTGAAGCATCACTTTCTTAGGGGAGCCTTCTGTCCCCAACTTATCCAACTGGTCCACATGCCCTCTTAGGTCACCATGGCCTCATCATAATTATAC
The DNA here is from genome assembly GCF_020826845.1 of Diceros bicornis minor. Classification (NCBI taxonomy): domain Eukaryota; kingdom Metazoa; phylum Chordata; class Mammalia; order Perissodactyla; family Rhinocerotidae; genus Diceros; species Diceros bicornis. Next base: position 10,602,057 of record NC_080742.1, on the reverse strand, counting down.
TTTCTACTTCATTATGGAAGTGTTTGGTTGATGCCTTGTTCCCATTAGGATGTAAACTCCATGAGGGCAGGTACTGCTTCTGGTTTTGCTCCCTGTTGCTTCACCAGCTTTTAACACAGTGCCCAGCACATAGTGGGCCCACAGTGATGATTGGACCAGTGAATAAGTGAATGGATAAAGACAGCTTACAGACTATAAAGGAAATTCAGGTTAGTATTAGAGTTGTTACTACTATTATTGCAGTGGTTACTATTCATACTCAAGGATAGCATCAGGCAGAAGTCTTTGACTTCTCATATATTTTGGATCCTCTTTTCTTTGTGCCTATGCCCTTCACCTGATGTCCATTTGTCATCCACTCTGCACCATTACCCTCATCCCAGGTCTGCCCAACAGGGGAAGGTTCTTACCCTCCAGAATAATCCCTCCAGCCACCTGACGATCCTATTTTTTTGGCCAACCATCCAGAAGAAGATCCACTGATAAACCATTTCACAGGGCTGGGGTGAGAATTAAATGGAAAAATGATGTAAACCCTTTAGCACAGGGTTTAGAACATCTGCTCAACAGATGTTAACACCCTTACCCTCTTTTCCCTCAGGGGAGAATTGCAGCCAGCAACTGATAGCTTATTATTATTATTATCTTTTTTTTTGGTGAGGAAGATTAGCCCTGAGCTAACATCCATTGCCAATCCTCCTCTTTTTGCTGAGGAAGACTGGCCCTGGGCTAACATTCGCACCTATCTTCCTCTACTTTTTATGTGGGATGCCGCCACTGCATGGCTTGGTAAGTGGTGTGTAGGTCCACGCCCGGCATCCAAACCTGCAAACCCCAGGCCACCGAAGCGGAATGCACAAACTTAACCACTATGCCATGGGGCCGGCCCCTGATAGCTTATTTTAATAGAGACTGTTTGGAAAAAGAATGATAGGAATGAATCTCTTAATGGGAAACTTTCACGCCAGGAGTTAGAGCAGTGGTTGGGTGGAGTAGAAATAATTTGGGGCACAGGGCCCTTTAAAGGGCCCCTAAAGCCCACTGTGTGGGTATTACCAATTCTGCCTTTGTTTGAGGCAGTTTGGAGGACAGTGGCAGTATATGGGGGATTCTACTTGTGCAACAGCCTCTCCCAGGGGGCCACATAGCTCAAGGGAAAAGTAATTTAACAAACAGTAATTGGGACCTGCTCTGTGCCAGACACTATGTTAAGTGTACAACGTCTCTGACAGCTCCTTCTCACTCTCCCTCATAAGCTCCTTTTAAAGTGTTATACTTAGTGAATTCATCTATTCCTAAAAGTGTCAACCACTATTCATCTCCCACAAACTTTCAGGTCCATGTCTAGAGTTTCTGAGCTCTAGATTTGTGTTTTCAGTAACTATTGAAATCTCAACTGGGTTGTCTAGCTGCATCTCAAATTCAAAGAACTTAACTAGTCACCTTCTCCCCAAAGCTGTTCTTCCTCCTATGTTGCCTATTTCTGTACTGGTTTCACTACCCACCCAGCCATCTAAGCTAGAAATCTTGGAGCCATCTTCAGTGTTTCCTGCACTCTCATTCAGAATTGATAGAACTTGGTGACTGTAGCAGGTCTTATTGGTGTCTCACCTGTATCCTTTTAGCACTCATTTTTCCTCTGCATGCTCACCCAAGGCCTTCTTACTGCAAGGACCAGGGACTCTTTGCCTGAGAGATTTCTCTGACCGCTGGTGCTCACTCAGCCCACTTATGGGGCAGGCTGGAAGTGCCAGGGAGTTAAAATCCCTGGGAGCAGTCCTCAACCAATGACTGATGGAAGTTGATGGATATATTTTGGGTAGGATAACTCAAAGCATGCTCTGTTCTGTCTCCCAGAGGTGTCCAGTGAGTCTGAGCCTTAACTGCCCACAGTGATAATCTATTCATTAATGTATCTGAAATAGTTTCCATCCCCTGTTGATGCTTCTTTGGATTGTCTCTCAGACAAACTTGTTGCACTCAAATGCTTGTCTCTGGTTCTGCTTCTAGGAGTAGTTGACTAAAACAGTGATCATGATAGATATTGAGGTAAAGGGAAGAGTTGCGAATGGCTACAAAATTTTTTACTGTGGATGATTGGCTATTTGGAGGTATCATTAATCATAAATATAAGGGAGAAAATATGTATTTTATGTAAGATATTAGGTAATTGAAACTGAGGTGCCAGCAGGACCACCCAGTTGGACGTGTTCAGTAGACAGTTGAAAACATGGAATTGAGGTCAAGAGAGAAGTAGAGACCAAAGATAAGGATCTAGGAGTTATCATTGTACGTAGGCAGGTACCAAAGCCATAAAAATGGCTGAGATGGCCAAAATGCTTATGTACTGAAGGAAGAACAGGGAGGATGGATATTGGATGACAACCAGCAATCTCTATAACCAACACTAAATATTAGTCATATCTTCTCCCCTAAAACTGAGCATATTTAGGTAAGAAGTAATTTCTAACTAGTGTTTAAATCCACAGAGCCCAGCACAGTGCCTGGGCAGTAAACTTTCAAGAAATGTAGAATTAAGTTTTATCCACACTATATACAGTTACTACAAAGCAAGAATCAGACCTTAAACCTCTGTGCTCAATCTTGAAGACAATGTTTTTCACTGTCTCTTATGAAAACCTAAAATCTCATCCACGCATTCTAATTTGCCCCGCCAGGGAGGTGTGTTTCCCAACTAAGGAGGTAGAAGATAGTGTGTTTTCTATATTGCCAGTTACTCAGAGCAGGACGATGCTGATGCCAAAGGCTGTGGTCCCATCCCTTATGATTTGAGGGAAGAGATTATAAAGCCCTAGTTAAGACAAAGGCTTTGACCTCAGGACTGCAGTCATCTTTCTCTCGTGAAGCTTCTGGGTTTTGTTCAACCTCGCAAGGCCTCATCCAAGAAGGAAATAGTACTCCTAGTCCTTCACCCGGTTGTCCTAAGGATGAAGAGAGATAATGCCTGGAAAGTGCTGGGATTCCTCAAACAAACACAATCAAGAACTTATCAAGCTTTACTTTCTGTAGCGTGCATTAAGCAAACGATAGTTCTGTTTATATTGCCTTCTGAGTATGATATCACATTACAATTCCAGACATTTTTACACCTCCCCTAAGATGGTCCCTCCATCCCTGGCTGCCACAAAGCACTACGCTTCTTACGGCAGTGTACGACGCCGAGCCTGACAGGACCGCTTCGTCGGGGGATCCCGGACTGCGCGAGCCAATCGCGATGCTCCCGACCAATGACGTCACTGCGCCTGTGCATGCGCAGGGCGGGGAGACCTTGGCGAGGCGGTGGAGGCGCTTGGCGGAGGTGGAGGCATTGGGGGAAAAGAAAGTACACCGGAGAAATGCAGAGCTGGAGTCGTGTGTACTGCTCCTTGGCCAAGGTGAAGGCCGGTTGGGTGGGGTCGCGCCGCGCCAGAGGCCGGCCAACGGGATCTGGGACTCTGCCTGACCGGTGAGGGTGGGAGAGGCCGGCGGCCTGGCCGGGAACCACCCGCGGCCCCGCCCTTGAGCCGGCTCTGCCTAGGCCGCGGCTCGGATGAAAGTGTCGGGTTGTGGAGAGGTCCTGCTGGGGTGTGACGGCCAGCGGTCACACGCACTCCACTCCCAAGCCTAGGCCTTGGGGCGTCCGGGTCGCAGAGAGGTCTGTCCACCTTGGCGGAGGGAGTATAGGTCGCCCTTGCCTCGTATGGTCTGGCTCTTCATATCTTCTGCCTTTTCCTAATTCCGGCCCTTGAGTAGTCTAACTTTCTGCAGTGGGCGTGTAACCTTGGGGCCACTGTTTGAATCCACAGAGGTAACCCCAACAGGTAGCCCTAGGAATTTCTCAAAGGTCGGTGTTTGCACCTTTAAGCTAGTGTCCATTGTCTTCCCTCCTGGAGGTTTGTATTTTTAATGGCAGCAAGTTGTCGTTAAGACAGCTTTCCCTTTTCATCTTCGTACCAAATACAGCCGGGTTGTATATAGGTGGGATCGTGACTGAGTATGGGAGACCTTCAAGATAATACTATAGCGATCAGTCTCCTTTGTTTCAAAGATGAGTAGCCTGCGTTCCCAAAAGTTAAGGTAACGTACTAGAAGTCAGACTATTAGTGAGAGGCAGAGCTGGGACAGAAACTCAGGACTCAGAAACTCAGCAGACATTTAGTCTGCTGCTCTTTGGTCTGCTGTCCTGACCTCAGGTGCAAGAATTGCCTTGGAATGGAGAACACTACTAGATCAGTGTAGGTTTTGTCACTGCCTCTCATTTGCCTGCGGTGATAGGAGCTGTTTGCTTTGTTTTTTTTGTGTCTCACTTGTGGAGATTATGATGTGGTTTGTAAAACTGTAGTAGCTCTTGAATATGAGTACATAGTGCGTTTTCCTAAGTTAACGTGTCTAACTTTCTGTTCCTAGTTGACGATTCAGGAACATAGATTATACATTTGAGTAGATTTGAGTTAGGAAACAATAATTACGAATAAAAGGATTGTCATAATGTAGATTGTTAAAGTACTTAAATTACAACTTTAAGAGCTTTAATTATGACGTTAAAATGATTTGTGGTGCTAAAAATTAGTCATGCTTTCTGCAAATTTAGTAAAATTTAACGCCATTGAAAAACTTGTTTGTTAGGTTAAGTATGAGATGGTTTGTTGAATAGTCATAATAAAAGAATAGTGTGGCAAACTGAGTTTGAAAAGTTTGAATAATTGTTGTTTCCAAAAAGGAGAAGTGGATATGTAATCTCTGTGTGGCAATGCAAGATACGTTAATAATCAGTGCTTGATACATTTGCCCCAAAACATTGTTTTCGTCAACCTTTAGTAGTGCTGTGTTTTGAGTTCGTATTTTACATAATAAGAACGTTTTCTTTCTTTCCTCCAGAGAGGCCATTTCAATCGAATATCTCATGGCTTACAGGGAGTTTCTGCAGTGCCTCTGAGAACTTATGCAGACCAACCAAGTAAGTACTTAGTAAAACAGTTTTTCGTCAAATTACCTTATAGTTCCTTTGTGTTTAAATGTAAAAACAAGTGAGTATTAGAGTAACTAATGATAATCTGTCGTAGAATTCATTTGTTCCTGTATTTATTCACTTAAAAGTTTATTGCACACCTACCGTGTTCCAGGCAGTGAACAAGGCAACGCCCTGCTCTTATGGTGCTTATAGTCTGATGGTAAAAGACAAACAATACACAAGTGACAGGTAAATATTTTGGGAAGTGATTGAAAATTAAAGCAGGTAATTGGGAGGAAAAGAGACTATTTTAGATAGGGTGTTAGGGCTTTTCTGAGGAGATGATGTCTGAGGTAGGGCCTGAGTGAAGTGAGGCAGTGAGGAGGTTATTTCAGGCAGAGGGAAACAGCAGTGAGAAGGGTCTGAGGTGAGAGTTAGCTTGTGAGGTTTAAGAAATTGCAAGAAGGCTGGTGTGGCTGGAGCAGAGACCCATAGAATGTAAAATCAGAAAGATGGGCAGGGATTCGATCTTGGAGGGTTTTGTGAGCCACACTGAGGAGTTTGGATTTTACTCCAAGTGTGCTGGAAAACCACTGAGGGATTTCGATCCGGGGAGCAGTTTTATATGCTGACATTTGGAAAGCTAATTCTGTCCACTGGATACGATTGAGTGTGTTGTTTGCTTAACACTGTTTAGAATGGTGAGATGACTTTTTTGATATCCTGCATGAAAATCTTGGTGAGCTTATCAAAAGCACATTTTAAAGACTAGAAGGATATACTCTGAAAGGAAGCTATGGATTATGGATATTTTCTTTATACTTTTTTATATTTTTGAAGTTTATGTAAAGGATACGTATTTTATTTTTTAAGTATTTAAAACAGGAAGTTAATTGACTTGTGGTAGGTATTTTGGCCTCCCAGTACCAAGGATATTGATTATTTGAAATTATCTGTTTTGACATTTACTGGAATCACCTATATGATTATAATTTGCATGTGATGTCTTAAAGCTTTATTGTGGAAACCTTTACCTGGGGGGAGCTGTGACCATCTGTCTCCCTGCATTCTGTGAAATAATTTTATCCTGTATCCTTAGCTGTTGTCAAACTATTATTTTGGATATTTTGTTCATAGAAGAAACAGTAGAGGGAGGATTCTAGTAGCCAGTGACCAACAGAGAGTGATTTATGCTAACTTTGAACAGGTCAAGAAATCCTTTAGATATACTAATTTGATGGTAGGGAGAAAAGTTGAACCCATTATATCCTTTGTCCTTCTTTTTTTCCTTTCAGTTGTATTGAGATGTAATTGGCATATACCCTTTGTTTTGTTAAATGGGAATATTACTTAGATCTTCTTATCTCACACAAGAGGAGAAATGTTAGATTTTCATTTCCAAAGCATGCAATTAAAGACCTCTCATGGCTAATTCTGCACCTTTGGAATCATTCAGCAAAGATCTGTTCAGTGCCTTCTATTTGACAGGCAGTCCCTGGGCAGGAACTTAGATTGTAGTGGAACAACGGTAACCGAGCACTCATGAATCAAACAGTTTAGTGATCCCTAGACGTTGAGTAAATTATAAATCCCTTAGTAGCCCCATAGATACAGTGTGTAAAATCTTGGTTGGATGAAGTAACAAGCATTTTATGAACGTGTTTATATTCATCTGAGGTATTTATTTAATGGCTATCTTTTCCTCAAGAATGCACACATCATTAGGGCAAGGTCTGTGACTGTTTAGTACATATTTATTGAATAAATGAACCCTGAGACTGTGTCTCTTTTAGTTACACTCTGTCACAACCCTCCAGTTTGGTGCTGGTACAAAGTAAGTACCCAGCAACAACAACAATAGTATTAACTGATGCGTTGAGGATTTACTCTGTCTCAGGCACAGTCTTTAATCCTTGTGACCATCCTACAAAATATGTGCTGTTTTCCTGATTTTATAAACTGAAGAACTGAATCAAGAGAGGTTCCCAGCTAGGAAATGACAGAGCTCAGAAAATTCTTCTGATTCTAGACCCTACATTCTTAATCACTGTTCTATTTGGTCTGGTGCTTTAGATGAGTATTCGTTGACCAGCTTGATGCGTTCAAAGCTTATTGTGATACAGTCCCTGTTACAACATCTGGGAGATGTTTGTATGAACCAAGTTCATCAAGATTTGAAAAGTATTGTGTGTTATGGTTGATATGACCTGCCATGTCATGACAGGAACAGACTTAAAGTACTTACATTTGCTACATCCATTCATTCATTTATTCTTTTATTTATTCAGTCATTATTTCAACAAATATGGAATACCTACTATGTGCTATTCTTGGGGTAGTTGCTGGGATGCAACAGTGAACAAGATAGATAAGACCTAGCTTTTATAGAGTTTAAAGTCCATTTGGGGAAGACAAACATCCAACAAATAATTAATTATAATTGTGCTAAAAACTCCACAGGCTAAGCATAGGGAGCTATGAAATCTGTATATAGATTGGGAATGGTCACAGAATCCTTGTCTAAGGAAATGATGTTGATATCTGAAAAGGGTTGGGGTGGGAGTGGGTATGGGAGGAGGTGTTCCAGGTAGAAGGAACAGCATGTGGAACATTTTGATGTGAGAAGGAGCATAATGCATTTAAGGAGCTTGAAAAGGGCCAGTGTGGCTGAAATATGTTGAAAATTGAGATTTGACTTCTCCAGATTATGAAGATCCTTTATTTTGTTTTATTTTATTTTGTTTTATTATTTATTTTTTTTTTTTGAGGAAGATCAGCCCTGAGCTAACATCCATGCTAATCCTCCTCTTTTTGCTGAGGAAGACCGGCTCTGAGCTAACATCTATTGCCAATCCTCCTCCTTTTTTTTCTACAAAGCCCCAGTAGATAGTTGTATGTCATAGTTGCACATCCTTCTAGTTACTGTATGTGGGACGTGGCTTCAGCATGGCCGGAGAGGCGGTGCGGCGGTGCGCGCCCAGGACCCGAACCCGGGCCGCCAGTAGCGGAGTGCGCCCACTTAACCGCTAAGCCACGAGACTGGCCCAGATCCTTTATTTTAAAGACAGTTGGAAGTCATTGAAATGTTTTAAGCAGGGGCTTGATACTATCAGATTTGTTTTTAAAGATCATTCTGGTTTCAGATTGGAGTTTTTATTGTAGTTCTTTTTCTTTCTCTCTTTTTAGACTATAAGACCCAGGGCTATGTCATTTATAGGTAGCCCCAGAGCTTAGAGTAGTGTCTGTAATGTGATATGCATGCTGTTAACATTTATTTCTAGGTAGATGGAACAGAATGTACATACCAGCATAATTCTGTGGGTGTAAGCTAAAAGTAATTCACTATTGCTGAAGCTTAAACTGCATGGTATTGATGGATAAGCAGAATGTGGTGGGAGGTGGATGAGTCTGGAGAGATAGTTATTGATGAGATTTGGATGCTGTATTTAGGAACTTGGATTTTATCCAACAAGAGACAGGGAAACCCATGAAGAGCAAGAGAATAAGGTCTGAGCTGGATTTTTAGCAGGGAGTAACACTGGGGTAGCAGTGTGCAGGGTGTTATGGAGGGTGGGAATGAGACTGGAGGCTGCAAGACTCAAGTTGGGAGGTGGATCTGAGAAGGGAAGAAACGTTTATTGAGTGCCTAGTATGCAACTGGCATCCTCCCAGGGTCTTGACATACATTATCTCTGACCTCACAACCCTGGGACGTAGGTATTACAGTCAGTGTTATCCCGAAGTTATGTCAAAGCCCAGAGAGATTAAATAATTTGCCCAAGAATTTAGAGGCGGTAGAGCTCATATTTGAACTCAGGTTTGTTTTACTTTAAATCCTTTCTTCTTTTACTATGTTTCTCCTTCCTTATGGACTAGGAGGTTGTAGGGTTAATATCAGAAAGTAAAGTAATAGAATTCAAGATTTTAGAGGCTGAGCGGTTTTGGGTGATGACAAGTATAGGGTGTGTCTATGGAGTAAGGTCATGGAAATATACTGGAGATTAAGGCCATAGATAATTTGAAAACAGCCCCCGCCCCAAGAAAACAACAATAGATAAACCTTACCAAGTAGCTCTTATACTCATTTGGTGGATTTGGTAATTAGTGATTACTGCCTTATAATACCTCTTTTCCAATTCCTTTTTTTCTTTTCAAAAATAATATTGATTTGGGGCCAGCCCGGTGGCTTAGTGGTCAAGTTTGGGCACTCTGCTTCGGCGGCCTGGGCTTTGCAGATTTGGATCCTGAGTGTGGACCTACGCACTGCTCATCAAGCCATACTGGGGCAGCATCCCACATGCAAAATAGAGGAAAATGGGCACAGACGTTAGCTCAGGGCCAGTCTTCCTCAGCAAAAAGAAGAGCATTGGCAATGTATGTTAGCTCAGAGCCAGTCTTCCTCTCACACACACACACACACACACACACACACAAAATAATAATAATAATGATAATAATAATAAAAAATAGTAATAATAATAATATTGATTTAACTACATTTTGCTATGTGCCTGTTTTCTCTAACTATAATGTAAAGTTATTGAAGGTAGTGATGATTTCCTCATAGGGTAGGCATTCATAAATATTTGTTGATTTCATTTTGATAATGAAGGAGCTTCTTGTCATTTTAGTTGGACTTCCTGATTGCCCTGGAGATTATGGGGTCATCCAAATGTTTTGGAAGGCATTAGAATATAATGATATAGGAACATAGGCTTCAGAATCTAAAACTGGTTTGAACCTGGCTAGATCACTTACTAGTTGTACAATGGAGGTAATAGTAATAGTAATAATATATGTCATAGAGATGTAACGAGGCTTAAATAAGACAACATGAAGCATTAGGTCACTGCCTGGCACATAGTAAATTACCCAAATGGAAGATATTATTGCAGACTGACTTCTTTTTGTTTTGTTGAGGAAGATTCACCCTGAGCTAACATCTGTGCCAGTCTTCCTCTATTTTGTATGTGGCTTGCTGCCAAAATATGGCCACCGATGAGTGGTGTAGGTCTGCGCCCAGGAACCAAACCTGGGCTGCTGAAGCGGAGCTTGCTGAACTTCACCACTAGGCCACGGGGCTGGCCCCCAGACTGACTTCTTAATATACATTTTGTGATTTGTTGATGATTTCAATTGGTTTGTAATCTGATACCTTTATTTCAGTGGTGGCCTTGATAATGTGGTGTCCTTATTTTCCTCATAATGATATAATTTATAAGTAACATTTGTAGAGTAACTTGTAGAGTACTTTTTCTTGCTTTTTCTGTTTCAGTTCATTTCATGGCATTAACTGCCATGTTTAAGTCAGTCACCTCTCGTTGTACCCCAATATTTTTTAAAGTATCAACCTGATAGCCTTCTCCTGGTATTTCACTGCCACCTGAAATGCAGATTGCTATCCAGCTGTGTTTTGCCGTTTTTGCTAACTTAGTCATCTTTCTCTCATGCTATCAATTTGTATATCCTTTTCACTTGTTCTTTTTCACTCTTAAAGGCTGATGCTAATTTTGTGAAATTTCCCATCAAGTATTCCTTAAATTAATGTATTTCATTTGATTACTTTTCTATATCCTGATTTTTTAAACTATATATGGGAACCAAACTGAGAAATGCTTCTTGACAAGGAGATGGTGAGTCAGAATCATGCGTTGTTAACTTTCACTTGGTTGCAGCCTTTGGTACAGGTGAGAGCTAGTTGGTTTGTTTTTAAAACATTTTATTATGAAAAATCGCAAACATTGAGAAAAGTTATAAGAATTTTACAGTGAACACCCATGGATTCTTTCATTAAGCTTTTACTATACTTACATTATCACATATCTGTCCATCCAATTATCCATCAATCCATCTTACTTTTTTGATACATTTCAAAGTAAATTGCAGACGTTGGTATATTTCCCCTAAATACTGGCTTATTTTTGAAGATTTGTCACTGGATCATACCCTCCTATATTCTTAGCTGACAAATCTTTAGATAAAGACTTTTCTTTTTTCCCTTCATTTTTGTGCTTCTGAGCACTATAGTGGTATTCTGATGGAATGGTACATCTAGTATCTTCAGTGAGAGGTGAACTGTTTTGAGTTTTTGATATTTTCTATAGTTTAAAAAAAAATCTAAAATCACATAGTAAATTGGGAAACAAAACCCAAATTTTTTGGCTTTTCTGTATTTAAATTTATTCAATAAACCCATATATTTTCTTCAGAAAAGATGTTAAAAATTTAACAAAGAAATCTGTTCTTGTAGCTTTTATTTATATCACTGTAAAATTAAAAATTAGAACCCAAATTAAGGGATATTGTTTAGCTCATCATTTAGTTCAAGATTTGAAAATAGAAATACATTTTATTATATACTTAATTTTGAATGCGAATCAGTGAACCAAGCAGTGTGGCCAGAAAGCACAAATGGATCGGTAAAAATTGAAACTGCTTTTTTCATGTATTGGACTAGGTATATTTTTTTCACATATTGAGTAATCCTAATTATATAACCAAGGAGAATTAGTGCTTTCGTTTATTCAGTAGGAAAGATTCTTAGATTTTGTGGATAATGGAGTTGGATAACTTCATAGTTATCTTCTAGCACAGAGGTTTTATGATTCTGTTCAGGCCAGCAAAAATTTTTTCAATGATACTAGCACTCCCATCCCCTAAGGGGTAGGTGTTTTGTGGGGGAGGGGATGATAAGAAATTAAAATTGCCGTCTTTGTAGGTCAGAATCTAGCTACCATATAGCAAGTACTTACCATGTATGTTCCAGGTACTATGCTAAACTATTACATACATTATTTTATTCTGTATTACAACCTTATGAGGTAGATTTTTTGTGGTCTTTATTTTGCAGATGAGGAAACTGAAGATGAAGCAGGTTAAATTACTCACCTAAGGTCAGATAGCTAGTAATTATAAAGCTTGATGATTGCTCTCGGGGATTTTAGTTTATGATAGTTGAAACTGAGGAATGGAATAGTATTGAATAATGGAAAGACCACTGGAAGTAGAGACAAAAAGCTTAATTTTGTCTCTGGCACTCACTTGCTAAATGACCTTAGCAAGTTAATTGACCTCTTGGAACCTAGTGTTTCTTATCTGTGAAATGTCAAATATATGCCATCCTTGCCTTCCTCATAGGAAATTCTGAGAATCAAACATGATGCTATATCTGAAAGTGTGTTATAAGTTACTAAATGCTGGAGTAATTGGGGTTCTAAGGACAGTGGATGGGGAGGAGAAGGGAGACTGTCTCCTAACTCTTGCAAGTCGTTGCTTTATTTGAAGTTGGGTTGAGGAGAATGGAAATAATTGGACTTACTTTTACATTTGTATTACAATTATTATTTTCCTAAGTGTGCTGATCAAAGATAATTTTCAATTTTTTATCTTTATATGATAAGTGTCCAGAATAGTGGTCATTGATATATTCAAAGATAGTGTCATTGAATATTCTGGTTAGCCTGTTATCTTAAACTATACAGATTTTATCAGTATTCAAATAAAGTTCAAAACATAGTTGCTGTGTATTACAGGAAGCTGATTTTTTCCCCTGATATCTCAGAAGTTAAGTACCTGAAAAGGGTATAATCAGTCTTAAATTTATTGACAGTACTAAGGTATTATACAAAATTATCTCATTTAATCCTAACATCAGTCATTTAAGGCAGTGTTATCATTCGTATATGACAGAAAAAGTCACTTGGTCACGCAGCTAGTAAGTGGAGAGCTGAGATTTGAAGCCAAGTATGTCCGATTCCAAAGCTCAGGCTCTTTCCTTCATACAGATGTGTCTTCCAGTGTCTCTAAATACCTATCTGTTATCATTAAGTAAAACTGTATGGAATGCAGCAAGGTCAGTGGATACAGAACTCAGTTGTATTTCCTTATGCCATAATGAACAAATAGAAAATGAAATTTAAAAATCTATGCCATTTTCAGTTACATCACAGAATATCAAATACCTAGAAATAAAATAATACTGTGTAGAAAATGGTTGTTATTTGCACTTTCTTTGAGGTTTAAAATATCAGATTTTTTGGTTGTTTTTTAATGTACTGTTTTTGGTCAGTATTAAGCAATTTATTGTTTTATATCAATTTGCTTTTATTATAGTTGATGCTGATGTAACAGTGATAGGTTCTGGTCCTGGAGGCTATGTTGCTGCTATTAAAGCTGCCCAGTTGGGCTTCAAGGTAAGGTTTAGACTCAAACTAGGTGTTGATTCATTTTTATTTGGGATGAATTGATCGTATTCACAAAATACTTTGCAGGTAAATAATAATGGTAAATAATTTCTTAATTCTGTAAATTATATTTAAGCCTGAGAGTAGTGAAGACAGGGTTTATTATAATGGTTGTATTATTCTCATGAAATGGAAAGTGAAGTCCATTATTTTTCCCTTCCCCCCAGCACTTTTCATTTTGTTTCTAATGACACTTTTTCCAAAGTGTTTCTTCCACATTTTGGAAGATACAGTAATGGAACTGAAAGCATGTATTCAGTGATGTCAAACAAAGATATCTTTTAAACAATTCACTTTTGGGTTAGACTGAGTTTAGTATTATTCAAATGATAAATTATAAAGGACTCTATATTTCATTCTCACAAACACAGCTTGAGTAGCTTGTTTTGTAGAAGAATTAAGACAGATACATTTGAAATTTTAGTGAACTGAAACATTGCAGGTTATGTGCAGTTAATGTTTTCTTTGGTTGTAGACAGTCTGCGTCGAGAAAAATGAAACACTTGGTGGAACATGCTTGAATGTTGGTTGTATTCCATCTAAGGTGAGCATATGTTTTATACAGTGCAGAGATTTTTCATTAGCCACCAAACTAGAAGGATGCATTGATACTAGACTATTAGACTAATACACTTAGTAAAAAATAAACAACCCATGGATGATAAAAAACATGTTTTTTCTTAGTAAAACTTAGAGTGCTGTCACCAGTCTGCCATACATTCCTGAAATAGCTTCCTTGTCTCACAATGCCTAGCCTTTTCATTCAAACAGACTCTGATGTTCCATTTTTCTCTTTAGCTTTCTTTTACCAATAGATAAGAAGTAGTAAACTCTTCTTTTAGCTCCTTTATGTATGTAAACATGACTGCCTTTTTCACCTGCCGCACTGAAGTGTGTACTTATTCTTTTGCTTTTAAAGAAAATAAAGATGTTTTGTTTTTCATTCTTGTTCGTTGAACATTTTTTATGTCATTTTTGTTTGTCTTAGATTAATTACATAAGAACAGAGACTGAATTGAGGTAGTCTTATGTAGACTTAGGTAGTCTTCCATGTAGAGAATGTCATTTCATAAGTGTTTTTTGATTGTATATAGTCTGTTTATGAACATTTGATAATTTCATCTGTTTATTTCCTTTAGGCTTTATTAAATAACTCTCATTATTACCATTTGGCCCAGGGAAAAGATTTTGCATCTAGGGGAATTGAAAGTAAGTATACCTTTCATATTTAGCAATATTAACAGCCTTACTTGACTTGACACTTCTGGCTAAAGACTTGTGTGTATTTAATGAGTGTGTAATATGTTTTGTGAGGAAGGAGTAAGAAAAAGATCCTAAAAGTATAGAGAGATTTACTTAAGAAAGAAGGTTTAAATCCAGACATTTACTATGACATCTTCTGTTCCTTTGCCAACTTTTGCGTGAAGTCTACTTTTTGTATGTAGAGTCAGTTTTTGTTTCCCTGAAACCTAGAGATCCCAGGGTGGGATCCCAGGGCTAGGGTCTGGATTCCTGAGTGCTATGGGCAGATAATGATAAAGGAAGGAAGGTTGGTCTGCCTAAGTTGTTGATAGTGGAAAGAGCAGAAGTGAGAGGGAGGGATGTGGCATAGTGGAAAAGAAAGACGTTTCATAACATTCTAATTTGGTGTGTCTTGTCTCCTGCCATTCTGTTTGGGCTGTTTTCATTTCATCCTTTCTCTCTAATTATTGTTGTTGACAGATACATCCAAAAGGATAGTCTGTTCTAGGAAGGGCCTAAACATATTTTGGGTGGGCGTGTTAATTTTCCTTCCTTTTTTTTTCTTTGTAGCAGTAGGTTTCTGAAAGAATGGGCTGTGGTGTAGGCAGTTCAGTGGGTATAGAGGTGATGTATATACACTAAAGTAAATACCATATTAAACTAGATGAAAAGTAGAATCAAACCCAGTTTCCTTACCCAGTAAGGAAAGAAGAGACAGGGTTAGTCAAGAGACCTGCATTGTAGGTAAAGCTTCATGTTCTAGCTTTATGACCTTCAGTTAATCAGATCTCTCAGGGTCTCTGTTTCCTCATCTCTAAGATAGGTGTTGGTTGCATGAGCCAATTTCTAAGATATCCTTACTTCTAAAGTTCTATTGAGTTGAACTTCTTTATCTTATATTGTTGCTTCTGAGTTCTCTTCTGAGTTAAATGAGTGATTAAAATCAGGTTGATTAAACTTTTATATTAAGCTTCTGTATTTGAAGTTTTTTTCAGATGTTTATTTTTATTAGTTTTTGTTTCATGAAATTTAGCATTCCCTTTTATTTAAAATTTCAGGTGATGTTTTACTTGGTCATTTCTACTTAAATCTCTTCCAGACTTATAATCGTTATAAGGTGTTTGGAGAATATGTTGTCACAGTGAGATATAATGTTTTACTTTGGACTGCATTTTTCCCATAGGTGGACAGTGTTTGGTAGGTTCTGTTATGATATGATGCTCTTGGCCTTTTGCCGGCTACAATTATTATCGCAGTTATTAAATTAAAAAATTTTAGTACTGCCTTTTATACAGTTCTGTAAGCATTAGGCTGAAATTTTCCAGACCTTGATTACTGAAAAATATCACACATTGCTTCAAGAATTTAGCTAAGGACTAAAGATTTATTTAACCAATTATAGTGTCTGAAGTTCGCTTGAATTTAGAGAAGATGATGGAGCAGAAGAGTACTGCAGTAAAAGCTTTGACTGGTGGAATTGCTCACTTATTCAAACAGAATAAGGTCAGTGTGTTTAATGTTCAGATTTTTGCTTATTGTATGTACACATTCAATATTGCTTTATGCTTATAGAGTGATGCTATTAGATTGTGGCTACTGGGGGATATTTATTTAATTAAAAACAGTATGCTAACCTGAAATAGATTTCCCTGACATTATTAACAAATTTTTTGCTGCGCTATGTGTAGCATCACTAAGTAAGGAAGCATTTTGTATTGGATAAATTATTTAATAGAGTATTTTTTCCTATTAATTATTTTTGTTCATCAGAAAATCATTTTAAACTTTGTGAATTTATAAACATTATTTTATAAAGGTTGTTCATGTAAATGGATATGGAAAGATAACTGGCAAAAATCAGGTCACCACTACAAAAGCTGATGGCAGCACTCAAGTTATCGATACAAAGAACATTCTTATAGCTACAGGTTCAGAAGTTACTCCTTTTCCTGGAATCACGGTATTTATGTTTTTTACAACTGTCACAGCCTTCCTTCAGAAATACATTTTATAAACTATTTTATTCGTGTTATTCATGCACTTTGAATGAGAGGTCTCTGACTGAAATACTATATGTTTACAGTCATTCAGCTTTGGGAAGTTGCCTGTCTTTATTCTGCAGTGATTTTGACCAGAAATAGAACATTTTATATTAAGATATATTTGAATTCAATATGAAGTTGAAATTGATGATTTTGTTTTGAAATGCTGAATGATAAAATTTTAAGTGAGCATTTTTAAGGAGATTTGCTAAAATTGACTATAAGGATAGAACTCATAGATACCTCAAAACAAATAAATGACTTTAGTATGTTTAGTGATTATACTTAGTAAGATCACAGTTTAGAAATCAGTAGGTTTTCCAAATAATTTTGATTCTCTCTTTTGGTTTTTTTTAATAGATTGATGAAGATACAATAGTGTCATCTACAGGTGCTTTATCTTTAAAAAAAGTTCCAGAAAAGATGGTTGTCATTGGTGCAGGAGTAATAGGTGTAGAATTGGTAAGTGATGTCTTTTCTGTCTCTTATTACCTCCATGGAGTTGAAAGTGACTTAACTGTTTGATTCTTTGTATAACATTGCAGACAGATCAGCATTGAGTTTTGCTTAAACACGTCTAGTAATAAAGAGTTTTCAAGACAACCTATTTATGTAATCATTAGTCATTAGAACACTCTCTTTTATTTTAAAATCTGCTTCCCAGCATCTTCCACCCTTCCTGTTCCCTAAAACTGGACTAATTTTTTAAAAAAATCTAACAGCCTTTCACATATTTGAATTTGATGGCTCTTCAGCCCTTCAGAAGATAGCTCTGGTTCTGAGCAAATTGCATTTCAGATAAAGGCCATGACTTACATGATCTGGCTCTTCCCTTCCTATCTGTCCTCATCTTGATTCTTCTTAAGTTTTAGAAATGTCAAACTACTTGCAATTCTCTGAATACCATGGTATTGCATACTTTCTGCCTGCCTTGTTCTCCCTTCTTGTCCATCTGGCAACTTGCCTGTATTTCCAGTGACCTCTTTCCTCCATTTTAGGTATCCTTTCCCAGGGCTCTTGTATTTTGTAATCACTAAGAATTGCTCTACTTGTGAAATCACAAATTCAGACTCTAACCATAACCTCCTTTCCTCTCTTTACTCAGTTATTCTAGTGTACAGGCTCTTTAACTTTATCAGGTTTTCTAGTCCATAGATCCCTCTATGTTTTTGCTGTCTTCCCTTTCCTGTCTTGACTGCTTTCCTGATCAGCTTAGATTCGATAGTCCATTGCTTTAACCACTCTCTTACAGGTGTTCTTGAGTCCTTTGCCTTGCTTTTCTGTCACACCTGCCTGGCAAAACTCTGGTCCTTGTTGAATTCAGCTGTTTGCCTTTTTTATGCTATACCCAGGCTATTGACTACATCAGGAGAAAAACACACACCCTACAGATTAGCCTGTATAAATTCTTGGTCACAAATCTCAACAGGAACCTCACCCTTGCTGACAGTCCCATTATTTCCCTAGCTGGCATCTGCAGTGGCTGTTTCATTTCCCACTTGTCTCAGACCTCTGTGGGTACACTGTCTTCTCCTGCCTGCCGATGACCTTGTCTCCTAAATATCCCATGAAAGACAAACCATCAGATGAGAACTCCTTCAACTTGATGCCCTAGATTTGAAAATGTTTTTACCTGTTGTTACACATGTCCTCTTGATCTTCTGTCCTGTAACTGTGGAAATGCTATTTTCCCTGAGACTCAGCCCTTCACCTGTGCTTGGTAGTGCATCATCTCCTGCCTTCTCAGGGACTTGGTTTTGTGAGTTTTATTTTTGTGTTTTTTTAGTCTTCAAACTCTTCCCTACTTTTGCTTTTTTCTCATTTACATTTAAACATGCCTCTCTGTGGGCACCTATATGCCATACACACATGCTCAGATGCATTTGCACTCATAGACATAGGCTGTGTACACATAAGTAAGCCTTCTCTTGATCCCATGTCCTCCTTCAGTTACTAATTTCCCTCTCGCTTCTTCACAACCAGACTTCTTTTTTTTTTTTTTTGAGGAAGATTGGCCCTGAGCTAACATCTGTTGCCAATCTTCCTCCTTTTTTCCTTTTTTCCTTTTTTTTTTTTGCCCCAGAGCCCCAGTAGATAGTTGTATGTCATAGTTATACATCCTTCTAGTTGCTCTGTGTGGGACGCTGCCTCAGCATGGCTTGATGAGCAGTGCGTAGGTCCACACCCAGGATCTGAACCGGCAAACCCTGGGCCGCTGAAGCGGAGTGCACGAACTTAACCACTATGCCACTGGGCCGACCCCAACAACCAGACTTCTTGAAAGAGTTGTCCACGCCCTATTTCATCAGCTCCCACTCCTCAGTCCATGGCTTCTTGTGCCATCAAGTTGCTCTTGACAGCACGTGAATGAATTTATTGCTCAGTCCAGGGGATTATTTTCTTCACCTCTTTAATTGGTAGCAGTCAGCATTGCTGAGTTTCTTGCCTTTGAAACTCTTTTCCTAGCTTCTCTGATTCCATATTCTGTGGTTTTCCATCTACCCTTTGAGCTGACTTCTCTATCTTCTATGCAGGTTCCCCTTTCTCAGCTTTCCCTTTAATTTTTAGTATTGTAAGTCTCGCAGACATTCAATTCACTAAACGTAATAACTTAAGCTTTTGCTCCCCCTCCTCCCTCTTCCACCCCCAAACAAACAAAGCAGAACCTGTTTCTTTTCTAACATTTCCCATCTCAGTGAGAGGTACTGCCATCCATCTAGAGGCCTAAGCAAGAGTTTGGGAATTATACATGATTTCTCCCATGCTTTCCTGCCCCATATTGAGCCAGTTACTGGGTCCTAATGTGATACCACCTGATAGACATCTCATGAATATATCCTCCTTTTTTCATGCATCTACTTAGATCCCAGTTCAAGCCAGCATCATGTCTTACCCTAGGCGTCTCTGGCTTCTTTCATCTTTTTTCTAGTTTGTTCTCCCCAGAGTGTCTGGAGTGATCTTTCTATAACACAAATGTAATCATGTCCCTTTCCTGCTAAAAACGCCTCAATGACTCACTATGGCTGTTAGGATAAATCCTAACTCTTTAATTTTGTTTAAAGGCCAGCATGATGTGGTGCTGGCTCAAATCTCCAGCCTCATTTCTAGCCCCTCTCCCTCTCAAACAAACTGTGTTCCAGGTATATTGAAATATCAGTTCTTGAACAAGCCGTGCTCTTTGTTTTATCTGAAGGCCTTCCTTCTGTTCGGAACATTCCTTCCCTCTGCCAGTTTCTGCACTCTTATGAGCCCTTCCCTGACTACCCCAGATGTCCTTGGGTACTCTTGCTGAGTGTTCCACTGCGCCCTGTACTTCTTGTTATAATATTTCTCTCACTTTCTTGATAATACTTGTTCATTTGTCTCTCTTTCATTAAATCATAAACTCCATGAGGGCAGAGATCATGGCTGTTTTCATTTACTGTGTGTCTTTAGCATCTAGCATAGTGGCTGGTATATAATAAGTACTCACATATTAGCTTTTATTATTATTATTGCTCAATAAACATTTGTTGATATAATAAATATCTTTCAAAAGTTAGCTTAGAAGTTACCTTTTTGGTGAAGATTTCTTTTTTCTAAGAAAGCTCGTCTTTCCTTCTTTGAGTCTTTAGTATAATGTGGCTACATCTTTGTACCATCTACTAATAAGAGTATCTTGCATTTATTTGTTTATGTCTGTCTTTCCTACAGAACCTTATGCTCCTTGAAGGCAGGGACTGAGTTTTATTCATATTTGAATCTCTATTGCTTTTCTTAATGCTTCTTACTTAGGTTTCCTATATCCACATCCATTATTTTGTTGTCATCCTTTTGATCCAGTCTAGTCTGTAGGATCACTTGTAAATGGTGTTCAAAACTAAAGTTTTGGAGAGAACTTCTTTTGATAGGCGTAATATACTTCTTTTAATGTAATCCTTTAAGATCAGTTTAGTGGTTTTTTTTTAAAGCAAATATCGAGCTTGTTGTTAGATGAAAACCTCACATCTTTTGCTTGAGGAATTCTTATTTTTTCAACCTAAATAAAGGACTCTGAACCTTTAACTTTGCTTTAATTTAATCTTGTTCACTTGCACCCATTATTCCAATCTATGTCTTTGTCTTGATTCTGTCATTCTTACACTTAACTGCTTTTTCTTGTTTTGTGTAATTTGTAAATTTGGGAAGCATGTTAGCTAAGGCATGTGCTCCATCATCTAATCTTATCTCAACTGGTTAATCAAACCTTCTCTGGTGTCATTCAAGTTGTCAGTACAAAATATTGAAAGCTATCCGACACTACAGTCTTTAAGCAGTTACAAACATATTTGATTCTCTGTTGATCCATCACATCTACAAGGATATCATGAAATTTTCTTTTTTTTGAACACCTTGCTGATAGCAAAATATACTATATTAACCAGTCTAGAAAAACTTTCAGAAAATAAAATAAGGGTGGTTTACATGACCTGTTTGGAACGCTTGTGGTGGTGTCTAATGACTATCAAACTTGCTGTTTACTAATCTCTTCTAGTATTTAGCAGGGATTGACCTCTGCTCCAGATTTTAGAATCTATTCTTTTCTAGAATCTATTTTTTTCCATTTTTGTAAATGTAGGCAATATTTGCCTGTCTGCCACCTTTTGACAGTTCTCTCATGCTAATTAAGTTCTCACTGTTCACTGGCTGACAGTGTCTGTTATCAACCTTAATGATCTAATTTATTTGATTGGGAAGTTAGTTAACTCATCAAAAATGACTGCTTGTTCTTATTTTGGGCTTCACTTCTTGCTTAATGATATTTCTTCTATTTACTCCACTTTGAAAATTATTCTCATAGGTGGATAAAACAAGCAAGAAAAAGGAATAACATAGATTTACTTTCTTTTGTTGGTCAATGTAACAATATCCCCAAGCAATAATTCCTTTTTTTCCATCTCAGCACTTTTGCTTTAGGTTTTTTTTTTCTGTGTGTGAGGAAGATCAGCCCTGAGCTAACATCTGTTGTCAATCCTCCTCTTTGCTGAGGAAGATTGGCCCTGGGCTAACATTTGTGCCCATCTTCCTCTACCTTTTACATGGGATACCACTACAGCATGGCTTGACAAGTGGTGCGTCGGTCCGCGCCTGGGATCCGAAAATGCAAACCCTGGGCTGCTGAAGCCGAGTGTGTGAACTTAACCGCTATGCCACTGGGCCGGCCCTGCTTTAGGTTTTTTTATAAGCCGTGGGTCATTTCAAATATCTTGACACAATGTGTTAGGTGTCTGTTACTGTATTGAATTAGTTTTTACATGTCTTTTTAAAAATTTAAACTGAGAGAACTTACTGTGTAGTCATACATATCTCTTTCCTTTCTCATAAAGATTATTCATATGACTATTTTTATTTTTTATAGTTTAACTTCCTTCTTCCTTTCCAGGTTAATGTAGTGCTTTAAAGAACATAGGTTTTGGAATCAGGTTAAATTTGAATTTCAGCTCTGCCTCTTAATGACTTCATGCCTGTGTTAAATTAATGAGCCTGTCTGAGCTAGTTGATTCAGGATAAAATGGGGATAAGAATAACTGCCTTATAGGGTTATTGTTGTGATTTCATAAGGTAATAGATTTAAAACACTTGACACAGTGCGTGGTGTCTAATAAGCTCTAGATAAATGGTAGATATTAAGGATTTTGAGATAAGTGTTCCTAAAGAGTAGGGCACTTGTCTAGCTGTGCTCATCATTCCCCACTTTGAATTATAGACTTCAAGATGATGCTTCTTATCATTTTCACACTCTTAAACTGTTTCTTACCATTCTGATTTAGGTTCAGGGGAGTGTTTGCTTTTTTTAATACCTTTTTTAAGATGTAATTCACATATCATATAGTTCACCCATTTAAAGTATACATTTTAGTGATTTTTAGTATATTCACAAAGCTGTGCAACTGTCACCACTATCTAATTCCAGAACATTTTTGTTATCTCAAAAAGAAAACTCTATGCCCACTGGCAGTCACTGTACATTCCTCCCTTTCCCCAGCCCCTGGAAACCACTAATCTACTTTCTGTGTCTATGGATTTGCCAGTTCTGGACATTTCATGTAAAGAATTCATACGATATGTGGCATTTTCTGTTTGGCTTCTTTCACTTAGCATAATGTTCTCAAGGTTCATGCATACTTCATTTCTCTTTATGGCCAAGTAGTATTCCATTCTATGGATATAGTATGTTTTGTTTATCCATTTGTTAGTTGATGGACACTTGGGTTGTTTCCACTTTGGACTATTATGACTAATGCTGCTATGAACATTTGTGTACAAGTTTTTGTGTGGACGTCTGTTATCATTTCTCTTGAGTATATACCTAGGAGTGTAATTGTTGGGTCAAATGGTAATTCTGTATTTAACCCTTCAAAGAACTAGGTTTTCCAAAGTGGCTGCACCATTTTACAGTGTCACTAGCAATGTAAGTTTCAGTTGCTCCACTTCCTCACCTTTAGTTGGTATTGTTGGATATTTTGATTTGAGCCATTCTAATGGTAGTATGTCATTGTGGTTTTAATTTGCATTTCTCTAGTGGCTTGTAATGTTGAATGTCTTTTTATGTATTTATTTGCCATCTCTACATCTTCTTTGGTGCAGTGCCTGCTTAAATATTTTGTCTGGTTTTTATTGGGTTTGTTTGTTAATGAGTTTTGAGAGTTCTTTATGAGAGTTCTTTATGTAATCTGGATATAAATCCTTTATCATATAGATGTTTTGCAAATAATTTTTCCTTGTCTGTGGCTTCTCTTTTTGTGTTCTTAATATATTTTGAAGAAGAGAATTCTCGTTTTTAATTCTGATGAAGTCTGATTTGTCTTTTTTTTTTTCTTTTATGGATTGTGCTTTTGGTGTTGTAGCTAAGAAATCTTTGCCTAACTCAGGGTCACAAAGATCCTCTCCTGTGTTTTCTTCTAGAAGTTTTATAGTTTTGGGTTTTACATTTAGGCCATGATCCATTTTGAGCTAATTTTATATGTGCTTGTTACTGGATTTTTAGTGTCATTGGTGTTGCCTTACTAGTTAACTCAGCTCTCACGACAAAAATTCATTTTTGTAAATGAATGCACAAACCTAATTTAATTGGAAAGGTAAAGTCTTATGGTATATTGTAAATTACTAGATGATCTTAATATAAATTCTTGCAAAGGATGTGTTCATAGTTTTTCATATTTTATTTAATGCTGTAAAATTATGTTCATCTTGCCTGTTTCACATGTAAGTATTCAGAAGTTACAATTGTTAAAATGTTGTTAAAATAAAAAACCAGCCTTCAGTAAGTTGAATGAAAAAGTAAACATTTCTCTGTTGAGAAAATAAAATATGTAGCCAGTTTAATACTTTGCAAACATCAGTAGTTAGTAGTAATAAATAAGAGGCTACTTCCTCCCCCTCAGGACCTTCCTTCCCACTTGTCTCTTCTTCCTGGCCCAGTTGCCTGTAGAGTTCATTCCCTCTCTTCTTCAAGGCTCTGTGCAAATGTCACTCCCAGTGAGGACTGTCCCCAACCACACTATTTAAAATTGCAGCTCTTCTCCTTTCGGTAGTCCTGGTTCTACTTCCTGCTTTTTTTTCTCATAGCACTTTACTGTCATCTGCATGAATTTTACTTATTTGTCTGTCTCCCTACCAGAATGTAAGGTCCCCGAAGGCAGTGTTTTGTTCACTGATGTATGCCTAACACCCAAAATGATGCCTAGCTTATAGTAGGTGCTCAGTAAATGAATGAATGAGTGAATAAAAACATGAAGTTATACATATTTGCCACTGTTAATTTTAAACCTCAGAGCTTCTAATCGGAACATATTAACAAAAAGTATCTTACAATAAATTATTTAAGATGATTCAGTAAACATTTGCTATAGAAACCTTTATTTTTATGGTTTTTATTTGCAGGGTTCAGTTTGGCAAAGACTTGGTGCAGATGTGACAGCAGTTGAGTTTTTGGGTCATGTTGGTGGAGTTGGAATTGATATGGAGATATCTAAAAACTTTCAACGCATCCTTCAAAAACAAGGATTTAAATTTAAATTGAATACGAAAGTTACTGGTGCTACCAAGAAGTCAGATGGAAAAATTGATGTCTCGTAAGTGTACTACATTTGTTTTTGATATGATATCCTTGTCTGTGTGTTTAAGAAAAACACTCAATTTTCAAAATTAGATTTTTTATAATTTAAGACCATTTTATTGCTTAGTATATCTCAATATTGATTCATGATTAAGTTGATGCTAGAAAAATTAATCCAGTGTTCTCATTGTAATGTACTTTTTTAGAGTATATATTCAGAAAAATTTAAACTCCCAACATTCAGTAAAATTAATTCAATATTTTTAGACAGATATATGGGGAAATCATAATAATACTGATTAGATTGCTTCCTATGTGCCTGGCACTCTATTTATTAAGTACTTATGTAACTAATGAAATAACGTGCCTAAAGTCACACAGCTAATGAGTGGCAGAGACACTACTTGAACTTGGATCTTTCTGACTATAAGACCTGTGTTCTTAACCCGTGTTACACTGCCTGTTTTTGTGAGGTTTTAATGATAGACCTCCAGAGGATATGTACATTTCTTCATTGCCTGACCCTTATGTTTATGTTATATTTATAATAAAATAAACTTACACTGTTAGAAGTGTCATCAATACTTGAGAAATGTCTGGTCTTAAATTCCCAAATCTGCCAGCTGTTTATGTAGATGTGTGTTTAACAGTTATACTGTTCATTTTCTAGTATTGAAGCTGCTTCTGGTGGTAAAGCTGAGGTTATCACTTGTGATTTACTCTTGGTTTGCATTGGCCGACGACCCTTCACTCAGAATTTGGGACTAGAAGAGCTTGGAATTGAACTAGATCCTAGAGGTAGAATTCCAATCAATACCAGATTCCAAACTAAAATTCCTAAGTAAGTCAGCTAATTATCTGCATTTTCAATATTTAAAAATTTCAAACACTATTTTGAAAATAAGACTTTTGTCATGCTTAAAAAATACTTTGGCTTTGGAGAAGAATAGTAGACTTACAGTATGTAAAAGCAAAAATAAAGTTTTCATTACCCAAAGATTAGAACCCGATTCACAGATACTTGAAGAACTATATTTGATATATTTTTTGGTGACTTAATAACTAGAAACTTATATTTTTGTTACCATAGCATAACTGAAAATGAGTATCTGATTTCAGAAGTTCACTATGTTTCTTTTGATCTCTATGGTAGTATCTATGCTATTGGTGACGTGGTTGCTGGTCCAATGCTGGCTCACAAAGCAGAGGATGAAGGCATTATCTGTGTTGAAGGAATGGCTGGTGGCGCCGTGCACATTGACTACAATTGTGTACCATCCGTGATTTACACACACCCTGAAGTTGCTTGGGTTGGCAAATCAGAAGAGCAGTTGAAAGAAGAGGTAATTCTGAATGAGAGTAGTTTTACTCCAATATGTGAATTGAGTTAATGACACTGGTGGCTGAGAATTATTTTATTATTGTATTAATGCGTTCTAATAACTATGTAGAACATTATAGTTTAGTTTATATATTTTTTCCTTTGTTACTATTATAAAGGAGATCATTCACTTGTCTGTATTCAAAAACTAGTAATTCTAGAGCTTTTATATTTGGCTTTGAAATATACCCACACGAACCAACATTTGCATTTATTTCCTTGTGTTTGTATCCAAAATATATTTCATTAACAAGCATTTTGGTCTTTCCTTCAATATGCTCTGTGAAGAATTACCTTCTTGGGATTTATTTTCTGAACAAATGTAGATCATTTCACCAATGGGAATGAACTTTTTCAGAGTTTATGTAGGTTCTCATTTTCTGTCTCTCACAGGGTATTGAGTACAAAGTTGGGAAATTCCCATTTGCTGCTAACAGCAGAGCTAAGACAAATGCTGACACAGATGGCATGGTGAAGATTCTTGGGCAGAAATCAACGGACAGAGTATTGGGAGCACATATTCTAGGACCAGTGAGTATTGTAAAACCAGAAATACCATTAGGATTTCTGGAAAGCATTGCTGTTTAGTAGATTAATTTAAAACCACCTGGTATTTACATTCTGAGGTTATTTTTTACCAGCTAAAGTTTGAATATGACCTTTTTGTGCATCGTTTCTAGCAAGGTACCAACAGCACTCTCACAGTCTTGCCCACCATATCATCTCCTTTCCATACTGCAACTATTATCCCTTTAAAAAATGCACAGGCCACTTGCCTGCTTAAAACTCTCCAGGGGTCCTTTTCAACTTCAAACTGTTACATACAAGGCCCCACTCAATCTGGTCCTTCCTGTCTTTCAGACCTCATCTTTTCCATTCTTCCCTTTTGCTCATTAATTTTCTGCCTCATGGGCCTTCTCTCAATTTCATAACAGGCCAGACTTGTTCCTTGTTTAGAACATTTGTGCTTGTAGTACCCTTTGCCCAGAATGCTCAGATCTTTGCATGACTGGCTTCTTATTATTCAGGTCTCAGCTCAAATGTTACTTTCTACAAGAAGCCTTTCCTACCACTGAATCTGACATTTGCCCACCCCCAGGTATCTTATGTATCTGGTGTAACATTTGAGTGCTTACTCTGTAATTTTTCATTAACTTTATTTTACATGCATTAACTTTAATTTTTACAACTCTGTGAGGTGGGTGTTGCTATTCCCATTTTTGAGGTGAATAAATGGAATGAAGCATACAGAGTCAGTGAGTGGTTGAGGTAAGTAGTGGTAGGATTTGAATCCAGGCCATCTGGCTCCAAATCCTAAGCTCTTCTGTGCCACCTTTTCTGTTAAGCTTTTCCTGACTGGAGGCAGTTATTTAACTGCTCTAACAACTAATCTATGCTGTTAGCATGTAGTTTTTGCTGTGGAAACAAAATTACTTTTTGGTTTATTATTTTAAAGGGTGCTGGTGAAATGGTCAATGAAGCTGCTCTTGCATTAGAATATGGAGCATCCTGTGAAGATATAGCTAGAGTCTGTCATGCGCATCCGGTAAGTATTAACAACCTACAGAATTAATGCCTACTTAAATTTTCTTCTGAGCCACAAATACTTGCTTTTTAATTTTAAAAATTTCTTCCCTTGCAGACCTTATCAGAAGCTTTTAGAGAAGCAAACCTGGCTGCATCATTTGGCAAATCAATCAACTTTTAAATTAGAAGATTATATATTTTTTTTCTGAAATTTCCTAGGAGCTTCTGTAGAGGTCATATTTCTGAACAGGAAGTGCTCCCAGCTCCAAGAATTTCTAGGACTGACTGAATTATGAAACTTTTGGAAAGTATTTAATAGGTTTGGACAAAATGGAATAATCTCATATCTGTATTTTAAATAAATTTAATATTTTGTTTCAGTGCATTAATATTGCAGAAAAAAGCTACTTATAGTAGCATCTCAGAAAATTTTCTTCAGCCCTTATTTTCATGTTCTTTATGAACAGTCAGCTTCACTGAATTTATGTTAAGTAGCCTTTATTTCTGATATAGTAAAGTTGGATTTATTTACATGGATGGAACTGGAGTATGGTATGTGAATAGCTGTGTATGAAGCAAAATGATCAAGTTATTTTAAACTTGGTGTTCATGTTGGAAACAGAGTCATTAGAGTAAGATTAAAATGCGTATAAACTGATGTAAATAAAAAGTGATGGTTTCTCACACTTGTTTTATTTAATCCCTAAATTCTTGCAGTTTAGAGGTAGAATTTACATGTTTAGGTTTTTAGGGTTCCATTGAGGTCTGCAGTCTGAAGTATAGTTATACAGTTAACTAAATTAAGGAAGTATATCTACAAAATTCAGATATTAAATGGAGACTCAAATGTATTACAGTGGGGAATGAAGATATGGAAATAAATGTCTTAAATATTCATTTACTGGTTATTCTGAGTGGATGTCAAGATGTTCCTAGTTCTTTTATGACTATCTCTAGTGTATATTCTTATTTATTACTCTTTATTATTATTCTTATAACCCTGCATGTATCTTTTTTCCACATGGTAGGACAGTATTAAGGTATTTAAAAGGTTATTACCCTTTCATCTGTTTTAGTGGTACTTAACTGATTGTTTAGCATATGCTTTTGGAGAAACAATGTAAGGGAGTCTTTAATCTGCTGTCTTGTCCTATGGGGATTTCTCGTGTATCCTTGGTTGGGTGTAAATGACTGTTTTTTTAAAGAGTGCTATAAAATTGTATTTATTGATAAATATTTAAAAGGGCAATTTTTTGAAACAAATAACCAAGTATTAAATGCTAAATAGACTTTTGCATACTGTAAATTTAAGAATCATTTCAGATTCATTCACTAGTTCTCAAATTTGGGATAGCATAAATTTCTAAAGAGGAAAGTAAACTATCTTAAAGTACTAGAAATATGCAGATTAGATATTCACTTGATTGCAATTTAAAGGTTGTAGTCTTAAGGAAAGTTTGGAGAATACAACCTATCATTCATAATGACCATAATACAATCCAAGACGACTAGACACATGAAGAAAAAGGAAAATGTGACCCGTGTGTAATGCAGTTAAAACCTGAAGACTATTAAACATTTTCCTTTTAGCTATAATGAACTGATGGTACCTTACTCCATACAGCTTTCTGCTGATAAATTATAAAGACTCTGGATTCTGTTACATACCTCTGAAAAATATTGAAGGTTTGTTTTAGTAGGCAGTTTACTTGGCTGAACTCCAGACTCTTAGCATCTTTGTAGGGAACAGCAGCTGAAATCTCTACTTGGTTGGTTTAGCTTTACCTGGGCTGCCTGAAGTCTGTCCCATGCATGTGTAGTTCATGGGTCAACCAGAGATTTGGCAAAGTATATGCAGAATTTGGGGGCCCTCTCCTCTGTGCCTTTCTCTTTTCAGGGGTTCCCCCCTCATATTTCAGTTGCTGTGGTTGCCCCAAACTGTCATCTGATTGCTTAACCAGTAAAACTTGGGTTCGGCCCAGGTTGCCACTTACTGGGATCTCCCCGCAAGTGAAAAGCTGTTAAAAAATGGGAATTTCACCAAGTGCTTTTCTTTCTTGAGTGTCAGCTCCCCTCTACCTTCTACCTGCTTTTTCTCCAGTACCTTTACTTTTTTAAAAAATATATATTTTGTTCAGAGTTTGCAATTGTTATCAGCAGGAGGGTTGGTCTGATACACGCTACTTTGCCGTTATTGGAAACGACCTCTGCATCTTTTTGAAAGCTGAAATCCCAATGTTTTGTGAAATGCTAGTTTAGTTAAACCTCAAACATGTGCCCGACTCCAGGCAAAAAGTTTCTAATTAGGGAATAGTGAAATATAATTTAAAATGAAGTCCTAGCTATAGAGAGATAAAATAATAGTTAAAATCTAACTTTAAGGGTTCCCATTCAATATGAGAATGCAGATATATCTGGGTGGGAATGAAGTCCTAGGTATAAAACAAATTTTATTTTTATTTTTATTTTATTTTTTTGAGGAAGATCAGCCCTGAGCTAACATCCATGCTAATCCTCCTCTTTTTGCTGAGGAAGACTGGCTCTGAGCTAACATCTATTGCCAATCTTCCTCCTTTTTTTTTTTCCCCCAAAGCCCCAGCAGATAGTTGTATCTCATAGTTGCACGTCCTTCTAGTTGCTGTATGTGGGACGCAGCCTCAGCATGGCTGGAGAAGCGGTGTGTTGGTGCGCGCCCGGATCCGAACCCGGGCCGCCAGTAGCAGAGCACGCGCACTTAACTGCTAAGCCACGGGGCCTGCCCTAAAACAAATTTTAAATGTTCACTTTCTTACTATTGTTTACTAAGTTCTCAGTATCTTCTTGGCTTGTGAAGGGTAGGGCTTAGTTGTCCAGTTCATTGAGCTAATTAAAATTAGTTTCAAAGTGAGATCTTGAGCTGATTAGCTGAAAAGGAATGGGGAGTAGTGAAGATTTTCTACTATTTTAAGTAAAATATTTATAATTAAGGAAAAAAGACTTAGTTGGTCTAGTAGATGATGAGGTATGACCACTTTGCTAGTTATTAGGATTCCTACCTAAATAAAAGTGACAAATAATTGCCTGGAACCAGAGGGAAGTTGCCTTATTGTTTAAATTACAGCTGCTGACATAACTTTTGTTCAGGCCCAGCTTCAAATGCAGCTGTGTTGGATGTGTGGGTGGTTGTTAAGTGGTACACAGAACCGTCTTGCCCTAAGAAGAATGTGTGAAAAACCCACTTAGGGCCTGGCCTGTTATGAGCTAGCTTAGCTATAGTTGACATAGGTTTGGCAGTTGTATTCCAGATATCCTCTTAATCCTGTGGAATAAGTGATTGTTATATGATTGTTTTGGCCTTACCTACAGATTGTATCCGAGAATCTTTACTTTGTGAAATCAAATAAAATACAATATAAAAGCTGAGAAATTTTAGCATCATTCTGTACTTTGAGAAGCACTGCTTAGTTGGCAGGAGCAATGTCTGTAAACTCAGGCCCAAATCTGCTCCCCTCAGCAACCCTGGCCCTATTCTAGGTGGTAACACTTAAAAGCCATAATTCACTCTCCTGATTTTTCTAAAAACGGCTGATTTTTGTTCTCTTTCCTAGAGCAAGGAATACTTACGGGAGTTTTGGAGATTGGAGCAACTAAGCAGCCACTGAAATGGTGAAGGGAGCTCAGGCTGTGTCCTTCCCCCTTAACCTCCACCTGGGAATCCCACTGGGAGGTGAATTTGTGGAAGATACTGACCTAGCAAACAGATGAGTAACCGCTTGTTTATAGACATAACAGAAATTAGGGTCTCCATGGAGGCAATCAACGTGTTTATAAAGCCATCTTCACAGTGAAAATCACCTTCTTCATTAAAGGGTTTCATGAACACTGAATCAGTAAAAGTAACACTGAATTAAGAATTATACTAAATATATATTTATACAAAAGCACTGTACTTTATTTAACTCCATACAAAATGTGGCGATTAAAAACATTAAATAGGTAATGAGTTTTACTTTGAAGATCATTACATCAGTTTTTAGAATGTAGCTGACTTTGGTCACTTCAGCCGTCTTACACTTGTAGCCTGTCCTCTGTTACAAGCAGGTGCTATAAACAGCAACTTTCTGGCTTATATCTTTTAGGAGTGAACGGACTTCTCCTTCCAGTCTTACTAATTCTTGAGCTTTATCTTCTAAATATTTTTGATTGTCCTCATATTTTCTTTCTAAATCTGTGCGAGATGAAAAGAAAAAGTCTGAGCAATTTATACTATGATCATCTCAAAATCTAATACTGATCCTCTTTGCCTGTAAGGCTTTCAGTGCCTAAGACAAAGTGAATAGATTTGCACCTTTTAAATAAAATAAAGTCTACGGATGTCTTCATTTGCAAATACGTCTTGAAATCATGAGCCTAAGTGAAAAGACCTACCTTTCAGCAGTTGCAGCTTGCTGTTTGCTTGAGCCAAAAGTGTTTTTGCTTCATTTTGTAGCATTTCAGCTTTCCTTCTGGCATCAGCTGACTCTTCGGTTTTTTTGGCAATTAAGTTTTCTACTTTCTTATACTTTTCATCAAGTTCACCATCCAGAGTCTGCAGTTCCACATTTAGACACAAAGAAGTGATAGTGTTAGTGTCAGTAATTACATTTAAAAGCAGAAGTATAATCAGGGCAGGCTGGGATCACAGATATTAACTTGCATGGCAAGTATTGTGGATTAAGGGCCACCATGAAGCATACTCAGGCTTCCAGCTATTCAGTGGTAAATAACTGAAAACATTATGTTGAAACAGTGGAATTAAATATAATATTGCCATGATTTTTAAAAACGAAAGATTTCTGAGACATTTTGGAGCTATAGCAGGTCTCGAGGGCTAAGCCCTCTCTCTCTTCTGCTGATTAGCACTTTTCTGTGGAGATGCTGTAAGAGAATTATATGGAGAGTCAGAGAAATAGATTTGCTCAAAAGTAGATGTGCTGAGATCCAAACATTTAGACATCAAAAATGGCTCGTTTTGAAGAAGTGGAAGGATGACCATCTGCATTTTGACTAATTTAGGGTTTGTAGAGACTTGATATAAGGAAATCAGAGGGAAAAGGCAGATTTAACCAAAGGCAGGGCGAGATTGTAGCATATGTGGGGTGGGTGAAGAAAGGAGAAATTGGTGTGGGTTTGGAAAGATGGTTGTAAGTGATTTTTTTGAGAAACACTGTTCAAACAATAGCCATTGATACAGAAATTTCATGTCGAGGGGTTTTGTCCGTCTTCATGTAATCAGATGTCATATTGATGCAAAATGCTCTGTAAGAAGACTACTTGGGAAATTTATGCTCTCAGAACCACAGGAAGCTATAACCCACAATGGAAAAGACAGATGTGGCAGTGAACTTTTCTTTCTGTTTTGTTCTCTCCCCTAACCCAGAGGTGTAGGGAAGTCACCCTTATGTAATGCTTAAAAGCCACAGTAACTTCAGAAAAATCTTGATTTAATTTCAGTTTATAACTCCTTACTATTCATTTAACAGGTTCAACACTCCCCTCAAAAGTTCAAAAAGGGGGGCTAGCCCGGTGGCATAGTGGTTAAGTTCACACACTCTGCTTTGGCAGCCTGGCGTTCACAGGTACGAATCCCGGGCACAGACCTACGCACCTCTCATCAAGCTATGCTGTGACGGCATCCCACATGCAAAATGGAGGAGGATGGGCATGGATCTTAGCTCATGGCCAATCTTCCTCACCAAAAAAAAAAAAAAAAAGTTCAAAAAGGTTTCTTTAGAGGTAAACATTTGCCCATACAAATTTAGAAACTGAACAGGTGTTTCAGTGATCACTTGGCTTCTGATGAAAAATTTGGGTTGTGTGAGATTTTCTCTGCAAAATATAGTACCCTCCAATGAGAAAAACGAGGTGGTTAATTCAAAATGAGTGTGGAAGAGGTGAGATTTGCTTCCCTACTAGCTGTCTCTGTTAAGAACTCTAAGCTTTTTCTACCCTGCTTTTAACGATTTCTCAAATAGCCAGGTAATTAATGTATTCCATAAAGATCTTCCTAATTGAAATACAGAATGCTTGCTTTAAGACTTCCACCCCTAAGTTAAATTAATTTCATTTTTCTAAACCCTTATCCAAGTTTGGATACTTTCATATCCACTCCCATTCTTTTCCAGCTGTGTCTCTGAAGACTGCTATTTCAAAATAGGTCACTTGGGATGTTTGTGATGAATAACGATGTTAGGTCCACGTCCCTTATTAATTCCAAGGAAGGCAACGAGGAGACTGGTTGCTCCTTTATCAACATAGCTGTGAAGTTACAAAGATTTACTTACCTTCTTAACATCATCTGCACTTTGTTTCACAGTATATACAACTTTTTCAATATACTCTGCCTCCCCAGAGTTCTGGGCAGCCTTGCGCTTAAGTTCTTCCACATTCCTCTCTAGCTCACTGATGCGCTGGGAGGCGTTGACCAAGGTTTCCTCAGAAGCTGCTGTTTCAGACTCAATCTAAAAGTATAATGTCAATCATCTAGCAAACCATTAATTTAAGAAGTGGTAGGAAGTTCTATGAATATAAGTTTAGAGGAAGATTTAAAAGGCTGCCATGCTATTTTGCTCTAGAACAAAAGTAGTCAACTAAAAATAAAATTTCAGGAAAGCCTATGTGATGTGCCCAACTTTAAATAGTCTTTGCTATATCTCCTATATTAACTTTATTCTTTTGGTACTTTTGATGATCTAGGCTGAAATTCATGTAAAATTTTTCCTTACTGAACCACCCCCAGGCAGCCTGATGTGTTGAGAAAGCATTTTAAGAACACCTGCAAACTTTGGCTAAACAATATTCACAAATAAGCAGATGTGAGAAAAGGGATTTCCACATAGATTTCCAAATTAATGTGGGTGGGAAAATTATAACTCCCAGCCACCTTTAGTTTTTCTATCAACTCTAAATGTTAAACTCTAGTAGTGGAGGTTATGGCATTTCAGAAACTACCTAGAAAGTTAATTTGAGTGTTTTTAGCTAATTACTGAAGACATGGGGACCAGGAATGTTCTTTAAAACTCTGAGAAGTTACTATAGGATTGTGAGATGGCATATGGTCTGGGAGAGTTACTGCTGGAAGCTATAAATACTCTGAGTTATTTAGGGAAAAAATCTGGGCAACTGGTGAGGATCCACATTTGACCTCTTTTCAAATTATAATCAATAAACATTGATTTTTAAAAGCTAGCCAAGGTAAGCGTTCTGACCCATGTCAGAAGAACCAGTTCACTGAGCATCTAATTTTTCTTAAAAATGATCTTCAAGGATTGGTCTATTCCATAGAATTAACTCTGAATAACAATAATTAAACTAATGGGTCAGTATAGACATGCTCAAATTTGTAACTATTTCAAACCAAATGATTCTTGACCTAAAAGTTCACCCATTAATTAACTTAAGAAAAAAATCCTTATCCTTAGAGAGTAGTTATAATTCTTAGAAGATAAGCTTTATAGTTTTATTCTTAAAAGAGTGGACAGTTTCTGACAAGTTTTCATTAGCATAGTTTAGTTAGAGGTTCTCTTGGTTTCCTATTTGTTATCCTAAAACACTTCCTCCCCCCAGGGTCCCTGAAAAACAAAACCACCATTATTAACTTCCATCATCAAGCCAAATAGCTCACTTCTATAACTTAATATTTTCCATTTCAAAACAGTAATTTTTAAAAAGTCACCT
Organism: Diceros bicornis minor; assembly: GCF_020826845.1. NCBI lineage: Eukaryota > Metazoa > Chordata > Mammalia > Perissodactyla > Rhinocerotidae > Diceros > Diceros bicornis. The sequence goes on along the minus strand of NC_080742.1, from coordinate 10,566,899 downwards.
AAATAGATAAAGTTCATTAAAATGCTACCAGCACACTAAGAAAGTTGAAAAACTTAGAGATAGAAAAATCAGAATAATGAAAAGGTTAGAACACTGGTGGGAAAACAAAATTTTTTTAAACTTGAACAAGTAGCCTGAAGAAGGGGCCTTATATATATGCTCAAACTTTAAGAAGGAGCTGTAGCTGAGGAACTGGCAGGCTTCAGTTTACAGAGAACAGTAAAACAGGGGAAGACAGGTTTCTATCAACTAATCATAGGAAAAGCAGGTTGAGAAAAACCATCTCCCAGGTTTTAAACATTAGGGATTGTTGGCCTGAGGAGGGTGACAGTGCCGAGTAATGGGAGCATCTAATTTCAGAGTATATTCTAGAAGATGGGTAGAGATTGAATGACTCATCAATTTTCTTCACCCATCTTTATAAAACAAATGAACTTTCCTAAAATTGGGAGGAAAAATTTGCTTATAGAACTGGTTTTTGAAAAATGAACGACTAAAGTAGAATTATGTTTACATTACTTTTAAGAAATAAGAGGATTTTTAGAATAAAGCATTAAATCCATGTGAAAAGTTCTCTTTGAGACTACCAGATATTAAAGGCACCAACCACTAAGAGTATTTTGCTTATAAAAATCATTAAGTTTTCCATGCATTCTGAACAAAACAAATTGTTGAGCTATAACATCTCTACTAGGTTCCCCTAGAATTGGGCAGTGGAAGTAGATATTTTGACTTTGGTTGCTTTCCAGTGGTTTTCAAAACTGTAGTACAATTTTTGTGACCAACCACCTCATAAATCTTGAGACAGTAGTCTTAACCATGCTTGTAGGTTGCTTTGGGGCTGCTTTATAACGAGTTTTCTAAAACTGGATTTTGAAATTAACACTATTTTTCATACTCCTAAGTAGAGTCTATGCAGTTCCTTGAAAGAACAGGAGATAGAAACACACAGTCTTTCTTAGGCTTTTTGTGGGGGTTAAAATGAAAGGGGGGCTTAATGTTTTAGTGTCTTCAGAGTGCTTTTTCCCTTGAAAATGTGCTAAGGAGTAGTTCAGATTTATTTAAATTAGAGGAATCCTTTAATGTTCAGTTGTAAGAATATTCATAAATAACTATCAAATGCACTTAAACCTTCCTGATAAAAGTATATGTGAGTGTGTTCTCCCACATGTAGATTGTAATATATCTTACGGAAGTCAGCAGGTTCTGGGTCCCTTGGATGTCTTCATCTGCCTGTTTAATTGCCTTCTCTGCTGCAATCTGCGCCTTCTCCGCTTCTTCCAGAGCTTCCTTTACCATGTCTGCAGTGACTTTAACGTCTGTTGCACTTTTGCTGAGTAAAAGAGGTAATATACATGAACATGAGAAAAGTACTTTCCCTCAGAAAAGAAGAAAGAACAGCCTTCCTGGAATGACCAAGAGAGAGACGCCCAGGTCACTCTTAGAAATTTCACTGGTGCAAGAAATACTTTTTTACTCCATACTAGGTACAGAAAATAAGCTCCCACAAAAGAAGCTCCCAGATGCCACAATGTCTTCAGATACCTGGCTCTTTTAGCTTCTTCCAACAACAGCTCAGCTCTGGTGATGTCAGCAGCACTTTGCTGTAAAATAACCTCTACTTGAGAAAGGCTTTCAACTCGTTCACGAATATCTTCTGTCAGGTTCTGTAACTGCTGTGGGGTGCTAGGCATTTCCATTTTCAATACTTCATTAGCAACTGCTTCAATGCTGTCCAAGTCAGCACTATCCTCTGTTAAAAGCAAAGATGTCCCCGTAAAGAGGTGAAAATCATAGATGGTTCACTCAGCCACTTACTGGTGACCCAGTAGGTGAACAGCACGATGGGGTTACACCAAGACATAATGCATTTCCTGTTTACGAGTTTGTAGTCTGAGTGGGGAGATGAAACCTACACACATGAAAGAGGAGCTACAGACAATGAGTACTACAGGAATGAGCTGTAGGCTGGGACAGTCAGGGAAGACTTGGTGGAGGATGAGGAACTGATCAGGTTTTGAAGGATAATAGGATTTGAAAGAAAAAAGAAGGACATCTCTGGATGGAGAGATAGTATGGGCAGAGCATGTCATGTGAAAGTCAGGCAGAGTGAATGGTTCAGAGTGTAGAAAACAGTAGAGGCAGGGTATAAAGATGGCACTTGATTCTAAAAGGCAATGAAAATTGAGTTGGAAGAATAGCTAGGAAACTATTGTAAATGCAGATGTAAAGAGCTGATATTCCTCATAAATTATCTGGATTCAGGAAATTACAGAGGGAGAAAATCCAGTCAGAGAAGCAAGAGAATCAGGATAGTGTATTTTCAAAGAAGCCAAGGAATTTCAAATGTTAAATGTGAAAGGTGGTCAAAAAGATGCCAAAGAAGTTAAGCTTCAAATATGTCATTAATTTAAAGCTTTTTTTTTTTTTTAACTGTCTAAGAAAATAAAAATGGACCCCTAAGGATTTAAGCACAGGAAAATGTGATTGAGTGATGACTTCCTTACTTATTAGCCATTCCTCCCTTCTCCTTGCAAACAGAATTCTGATTTTGTTCAGGACCTCCCTCTAAGGTAAGGTAAACTTATCAACTCAGAGTTAAATCTTGATTAGTCTGCCAATTACAGTAATCCCATTCCACTTGCCAGTGACATGCATGGTTATGGGATTCATTTCTGGCCAATGAGATTTATGGAGATGACTGCCCAAAGGCTTCTGGGGAAGATTTCCTCCCTTAAGAAAAGATACAACAAAGGAACAGGTGGTCTCTTCTTCCGTTAGGTAGTATTGAATCATTATGTGAAGTCTAGAACTTTGGCAGCCACCTTCTAACCAGGAGGAGCTAGCCTGAGAACAAAGCTGATATGCTTAAAATGGGGCAGAGCAGAAAGATGAAAAGTATGTGGGTCCCAGAAACACGGAGCTGTCCCACTACTGAACTTTTTGGTATGTGATATAATACACATATTTTTTGATTAAGTTCATTTCAGTTGAAAGTCTTCTGTAACTTGAAGCCAAAACCATCCTTACTGATGACACTCAAACTGTGACTAGCAACACTTAGGAGCTGGACCACAAATTCTAGAGATTTTCTTTTTCTCTACAAAACATTAAGGTATAGAGCTGTCTAACCAAAGGTATAATATCATGTAAATAATAGGATTACAGAGCTTTGCGGGCAATGTCAAAATAAACTCTGAGTTAAGGTTCTAATGACATTATACGTCATCTCTACTATAGATTCCAAATTCAGTTCTCACAGTGTATGTTTGACTTCTTGATTTCCTACTTGGGTATCCCATCAGATGGGTCTGTATCTGCATAACATCAGAGAAGGTTATTTACATACACATACATAAGCTTCTTAAATGGAAACATTTCTTAACATGGACTTTTTTTTTTATTTGGAAATATTACTTTATTCTCTGTCAGACATTCATTTTATCTAAAATGCAGATTTGAATTATAGCCTAACAAAAAGACTCTTATAAAACGGTTTTATATTCCAAGATAGGAAGAAATGTCTAAAAGTAAAATGAAAAAATTCCTTACGAGTCAGAAAGTTTCTGATCTGCTTGATGAGATTTCTCAGGTCCTCATTGCTCTTATCCACTTTTTCTTTGGTAGCGTTGGTTTTCAACAGAACATCTTGAGCATTCTGTTTTGCCTCATCTGCCCTCAGTTTTGCTTCAGAGACCTACAGATGAGGAATAAATTACTCATGGAACAACTTCACTGTTTTTAAAGCAGACCAGAATATTATAAATGGCCCAGAAAATGATGTTGAAACATGAAGCATTTGGAATCACGGCTTTTAGAAACAAATGTCTCCCAGTCAATAATCTAGTATTATATTCCTATACAGTCTGAAAGTATTCAGTATACAGATTCCTATACAGTAGTCTTATATAGATAGGGCTAGCATATAAAATTTTTTCTAGTTGTTTTTAACTCCTCCAAAACATTTGGTGGCCTATAAAATGTTTCTGAGTCTTTTTCTCAGGTGCCAACAGAAGTACTTCAGTTAACCTAAAGTTAATAATCCATGTGTCGTGGCTGGCCCCGTGGCTTAGCGGTTAAGTGTGCACGCTCTGCTACTGGCGGCCCAGGTTCGGATCCTGGGTGCGCACCAATGCACCGCTTCTCCGGCCATGCTGAGGCGGCGTCCCACATACAGCAACTACAAGGATGTGCAACTATGACATACAACTATCTACTGGGGCTTTGGGGAGAAAAAGGGAAAAAAAAAAGGAGGAGGATTGGCAATGGATGTTAGCTCAGGGCCAGTCTTCCTCAGCAAAAAACAGAGGAGGATTGGCATGGATGTTAGCTCAGGGCTGATCTTCCTCACAAAAAAAAAACAAAAAACTTCATGTGTCACTTTAGAAGACTAAATGCTCAATTGTTTACTATAGAATCTTTGTAGTACAGCTGGATGCATTCACAACCCTGGACCCATGGTAAGTAACGGTGATCTCAAATTATCGTCATGAGAAGAAAGCAAATTCTTAAATTATCTATAAATAAAACCTCATCTCTTTCCCTGACCTCGTAAAAACTTGAACTTGCATACTTGATTGTAAAATGCCCTTTCAGATCCTCCAATCCACAACTGAAAGCAAACAAACAACAAAAACTAAGGCCGTCCACTGAATTACCATCTTGGAGAGCTGCTCCACCTCAGCCAGGGCACTCAGGACATCTCGGTCAAAGTCCATGGCTTTCTGCCAGGCACTGTGTGCAACAGTGACCAGACCGCCACAGCCAGGCCCCCCACACTTCTTCTCTCCTTCGTCAGTTCTGCAATTTGGGCCGCCACATTCAGTCTCAGAACAGGAGGCCCCTGGAGGCGTTCCACAGGTCTGCAACAAGCCAAGGAGCAGACACGAGAGTTCAGAGAGTGAGTCTGCTGCAGTGTAACAGCCGTGCAGGGCCTGGCTGGCCCCAGAGAGCATGTAGGTGGTCCTCAGCAAGGGTGCTTGAAAACAGTGTTCAAGATGGAGAGAGGAGCACAGAGCCCAGGAATAAGCTAACCTGCTTTTATTTCCAAGGAAACAATGAAATTCACACCCCTTCATTAATACCTTCTGCCCTAGTGAATTGGAATACCACATGGGCTCTGCTCAGGGTGCAAACATTATCTCCTGTATCAAGTTGAAGTCTGCCAATATGAGAGCCAAAGAATGCTTCCCTTTATTCTAACTAGTTGGATTAAAAAAAAAAAAAGTATTGAGAAACTTCTTTAGACCTAGCACCATGTTAACTGTTCTGGTGAATAGGGTGAGATAAAAGGGCCATTATCTAGCCTTTTAGTAACTTCCCATCCAGTTAGAAAGACAAGATCATTCTACATAGAACAGCCAAGAATAGGTCAGATGCAGTTAAGTATAAAGGAAAGCAGACAAAGGATAGACTACTGAGGATTGAGTTAGTTGTAGTGGGAGAAGAATGTGTTGGCTGGTGGGATTTGAGCAGGGGAAGTGGGGGGACATTCCAGATGTGAGAGGAAGAGAGAAAACAGCACAAAGGTTTGTATTTCCAAATGAGCAAACCCCCGCCCCCCGCAACTCCCCCACCGCCCCACTCCTCCTCTTTCTTATCCACTAGAAACTTCCAACGATCAGGGCTTGGTCCTGGCATACACATGCATACTGATAAATTATAAGTTCCCTCTATGATGGAGAAGGCTGAGTAGGGAGAAGATTGTTTTAGAGCTATCCTTTGTGGAAAATGCTCATATTGAAAAGAGGCAAAAGATTTACTGCACTGAAAAGTAGTTAACAGAATACTCCCAAACAAGCAAAGTATTCTTTTTAAGAAGTAAAAAAGTAGTTTTTGAATAAATACAATCAACTCTTTAGCCTAATAATTTTATGGTAATTATAATTCCATTATATCTCTAGTAAATAAAATAGTCTTTCGTCTATCGGGTTTACAGTACATAAAAAGCTTCAGAAAATAAAGTTTATCCTACGTGCTATAGAAGAATATGAGCCGTAATCAAGAAGAGACGCGTAAGACCTCAGGGATGCTTTCTAAAAACAATCTGACAATGCTAGAAGATCTGTTTTATTTCAACAGATGGGCAGGCATGATAAAAACAGCACGGGTCTAGCTAAATATACACAAAGACAGAGAACTGAAGGTACCTGAAAAACACAAAGGGACAAAAGTCTATTTCTATATAAGAAGCATAAGTATAGAACCTATGAAGGGAATTCTCATAGGATAATTAACAAAGACAAACACATACAATGAGAGAACAGAAGAAGCTGGCTAATCCCTAGGAGCTCACCAGATGTAAAAGGAAGCAAGGGAAGGGTATCCATTCACATGGCCAGGGGAACCCACCCATCACCACCCACTCCGAGATACCTTCTGTTGCAAAGCAAACATCCTTTAGCAAGCTTAGCTGCTTTCATTTTAGTTTGTAGAGATATTATTTGTGATTACTGGTTTTTATTAGACGTAAGGACGGAATCAACACTGAAAGAAGATTGAGACAATTGGCATTTCATGCCTATGTATAATGACGTTGTCTCCCAGTAGGTGCAGTTTACACACTGCTCTCAGCCTCCACTTTTCTGTTAAATGGTGACACCAGATCTACTTACTTACTACTTCATAAGATAATGAATATATAACCTTGTAGGCATCAATTAAATTTGTCACAATACAGTACAGACAGTGTGTTTTGTCTATTTCAGAAGAAGCGAGAGGGGGCAAGGGAAGGAGACAGAGAGGGAGGGGGGAAATGTCACTAAGACAAAATCGTGATGAAGTTCAAACTCTTCACAGTCTTCCATGCACCCACCTTCCCCCTTCTTTTACTAAATGTCCCTCTGTCTTTCTAAGCTAAGAGAACACAAACCTTATAAAATAAAAGTCTATAAGAAATACCCTCCAGATTCTCTCAGATATGTACTCTTCCATGAAAAACAATAAGGAATCAAGAGGAAACAGGCTGAGTTGTGCTTTTTGGACTTCTGCCTGATTTTCATTAAACTCACTACTCAATTTCATTTGGCTTCTGAGTTACTTTTTAAAAGCTTCTGGGAAATGAATCTACTTTCTAGACTCTCAGGGTTAATCTTCACCAGGTAAAGTTACTGGAACAAAGGAACATTTTAACTAGCACCCATGGAAAAAAGTCTTTAGCTCCCTTTAATTTTTTAGGAAGTCCCTCCCAGAATGATTTTGAATTGCTCCACTGAGATAGAGTTTGCACTTCAAACCGAAACAAAGTAAAAAAGAAAGGTCCACAGTATAAAAAGGATCAAGTTGAAATAAGTCACTGAGTCAATACAACAGTATAGGAAAGTAGTCATGTTTCTTTGGTTGTACCACAGAGAAACCACTGGAAGAGAGGGAAGGTTGGAATCACATATGCTGCTGTTTTTAATCTGTCTTGGTCATGGATACCCCATACCCTGTGGTCCAGAGATGGGAGCCTAGGAGTTTCACTCCTGCTGATTCCTTTGAAAAGTAAACACTATTAAAGACAAAGGAGGGTGTTTTTTCTAGTATAGCATGATGGCCTTGAGGCCCAACCCTCAAATCTTACCATTTCAGCAGCGGCTGAAAGGTCTAGACTTTGTAGTTTCCCTGCCAGTTCATCCAGAAGGCGGGCCTGTTCCTCTTGTTTTTCCCTGAACTGGGACTCGCGCTCCAACATCAAGTCTTCCACTTTGTCTCGAGTGAGGGCTGACTGCTCCACAGTGCTGTTGGAATCTGTGGTGGAGGCATTCACCCTCTCCTCTGCCTCGAGAGACATCTGGAAATACTTGGTAATGCTATCCAGGGCGCCTAGAGCACGAAATGAAATTGCCCACAGTTAATCCCCTTGTACCCAGTCTCTTCATCAAGCAATGTCTGTATCTGGTGTCTTTCAGCCCTAAATTTACTGTATGGTCTTGTTTTAAAATTCAAGGCACAAAATCTTTATGAAGAAATATAACTTTCCTCTCATGACCAATGAATATTCTTTGTCCTGTTAGCATCTACTCTGGCTCTGGAGGATGCCAAACATCTGGATTGTTTCTACACACAGGCAAACATCCAGTTATTTCCAAATCGCTGGTGTCAGGCAGCCTGTAGATTACATGTCCAGGTAATTTTTCCCTTTTCTCAGTCATTTAACTATTTAAATCCCCTCAAATGGCTAGTATTATATACATAAAATAGTATGAGATGTTTTTGCTTTAAGGACCTAGCCCAAAAAATAAGTGATCATGCATAAAACAGGATGGATATAGTGTGAACTGACATCTTTCTTTTGCTTTCTGGGGGGAGGGTCCTATATATGGCCTATGATATCAACAAATGAAGGATTTGCAAAAGTTATTTCCTGACCAAGCAACATTCTTGAATATAAAAGGACTTGCAGAAGTATCAACTTAATTTCTTAACTATTCAAAAGAGCCCCTTTCCAAGAAAAGCCAGGAGGTTAAACCACGAACTGAAAAAACTCGGGAAACAGATGCCATTCTAATCCAATGACTGCTGCTCGCTCCATGGGACCTCTGCTATGTCTCCTAGTCTCTCTGTGCCCCAGGAACCACATTTGTAAAATGGGGACTTTAATCCTCATTTGTGCCAGAAACTGAAGGAGAAAAAGCTTTAAAATTATCAGAAAGCACTTAATTTTTTCCTGAAAGTACTGTATTAAAAGGCTAGACAGATGGTTAAATCCATTGTCCAGGATTGAGTACTTGCACAAAAAATGCTCACCTCGAATATCTGAGTTTTTGATAAATTCCAATTGTTCAGCAAACTCTTGCACTGTGCTGTCTAGGCTTTCTGCTTCCGTCTGTAGAGAGTCTAGTTCTTTGGCTGTGCTGTTGCTCTGTGAAGCTGTGTCAGATAATGTCACTCCTACTTGAGCCATCTTTTCCGTAACATCTTTGGTTAGTTTCCTGTAAAGAGAAGGGGGTAAGTTTACCTAAATAAAAACAACCAAAGGGGAATTTTGAAGTCTCATTTTTACCTTTTCTACTAATACTGTACCCATTTCTCTGTAATTTCAAACGAATTCAGTAATTGGTAACAATTTATCTCTAAGTACTGGTTTTATTCTCCTCATTAAGAGACTATTAAATCTAACAATTTTTCTTTCTTCGAAGAGTTTGAAAAAGAACACAGAAGCACCATTTAGCTGTGGTGTGGCAGATGGGCCCATCTGAGGGATTCCAAATCTCTGCTGTATTATGAGCATATGTCCTGACTGCGGGGTTCCAACTCTGTCTAAGCAGCTTCAAGCCCATACAATCCCAATAACTCAAAAGACAGAAGTGACTCCAGTGTAGAATTATGCCTCCCAGCCATCGGCTCAAAATGCTCTTATCTGAACCTCAGGGATCTCCTTCAAGATGGGACATGCAGCAAGGAAGCCCCACGGCCACCCGGGAGACGAAGGGGCTTTCCATACACTCCCCTTTTAAGCAAGGTCCCATCGAAGGAGCCTCTTTTCTTCCACCAACAAGTAACCCTTTTATTTTTCATAAGACAGAAGGTAGTATCTCCTGAGAATGGAATATGATAAACATTTAGTTTTCACAATATTTCATTTGGAATCTAAACCCAACTGCATTTTGTTCTGCACTTTTCCTGTCTCCAAGGCTGTATTTTAGGCATCTATTTGTATATACAGCATGTGTGCATGTGTATATCACAAAGAAAGTAATATTTAAGAGGACCTTAGGTCTGGGTATTATTGGGTCACCTAATGGAATATAATCGTCTTCTCAGGGATAAAACAGTCAGTATAAAAAACTGAGAAAATGTAGAGATGCTGAAAGGTGGGGGACCACCTGAAAAATGATATTTAAGGCTGAGATAATACCATCACCCAACTCAAAGAAAAAGTACTTAAAAGGATTTGTAAACATTTTATAAACCCAATGACTTGTTTCCTGAGGCTATTAGAATATAGTTTCTTTCTTCAGTGCTTTGCTTTTATTAATCTGTTGATTCACAGAAAGCTTTCATTTCTTCTCAGATCTCAGACAATTAAAAAAAAAAAGTCAAATCTAACATTGTATACTTTTAAACAATGACGCTTTGGATCCTAAAACACACATCCTTGGATATTGTGTTGAAAAAATATTAATAAACTAGTTTTCCTGCAATTATTATGATCTATCTAGTTAAATGAACAGTGAGGATAGAAACAGAGCTGTTTCAGAAACATAACCTCTCTTCTGGCAGGCTCTCAAAGGACAGCAGATTTTTTTGTTTACCCTGAGGTACACGAGACCAAGGCCAAGAATCGTTTCCTAAATGGGCTTGCACTCAGACCACGGCCTTCCAAAACTTGTAATCGCTGCGCATTAGAAGGCTGAGCTGCACCACAGACTTTTTAATGAGGTAAAATTCCTCATTAAATGCATTATTGCCCCACATCAGACATTTCTTAACACCCTAGTCAACCACATGGTCTTGGGCACAAAACCCGAGGCTTGAAATCAAGGGACCAGTTACTTTAAATCTAGAAGGTCTAGGAAGGACCTTCTACAAAGAACTTGAGCTAATGTCAGCTGTTCCCTTCCAGCTTCTCATACATTGCCTTGAAATGAAAAGTCCATCTGGCTTCTTAGAGATGCTGATTAAAGTCCCGTCACACAAAACATGTTGCTGTAGTTCTGTCATAATGTAAAATCACCTCACTGTACAGGACTTGGCTGTTAAACAGTCCCCTGCTCATGCCCAGTGGTGAGTCTGTAATAAGAAAACCCTAGCATTTGGGGAAACAAATGCTTCCCACCCTTTCCTGTTTCGTCCTCCAGTTCAGATCTTACTGTGCTGTTTTTTGGGGTTCTTTTTGGCAAAGGTAGTTGGAATCTTTGAGAGCAGGAGAGAGAAGTCTAGGAGAAACGGTATAAAAATAATCCCTGAGAAGTTTGGCATCACTCAGGTCAATTCTCTCTGCTTTCACTGGCAGAACAACACTATCCAATCAGAGAGATGATTACCCAGAGAAGGGCTGGGAAGAGGATTTTTCATTGTGGAGTGTCTTGTTATAATTAGACGAATGAAGCACTGCTCTAGTGGATCAACTGCTGAGCAGCGGAAATAACTTGGAAATAGGAATTGTATTTGTGGTAATGGAATTTCCCTGGTAGCAGCAAAACATATGACAATTTATATTTATGATGGTTTTTGCAATTACATTATCATTTCAGACATCAATCCTTTTGTTACTCTGAAGGGAAAGGCAAATATTATCTGCCCCTCTTCCACAGGAGAGAAAAGAGAGGCTTAGGAATAAGTGAGGCATTCAAGTTCACAAGCCTAGCAAGTGACCAAGCTGTGGCTCAGTTATGGATCCTCTGTCTCCGAATCCAGCGTTCTTGCCATTCTACTGCCTTAGAGCCCCGCTGCAGAGAGGAGAGCTGAACACAACACGCACACATTCTATACTGCAGCCTCCACAATTCTGGTCCCCAGTGATGTGCCAACGTTCACTCACCCAATGCCCAGAGTAAAGATGGCCGGAAACAAATGGCCCAGCATCTGTTTTCACTCACAGGACTAACCACACCTTCTGACGGAAGCACCACACCAGGACATCTCTGCTGTTCATTCATAAAGTTGAAGCAATACTGTGAGTTGTTACTCTGGCTCATTAACTACTTACTCTGCTTCCTCAAAGAGATTCCCAATGTTTTTCAGTGGCTCCGCAGCTGGGCTCTGGGCCAGGATGTCTCTGATCTCATTGACTTTCTTCTCCACCGAATCCACAGTCTCCCGGTAAGGCCCGATCACACCACTGATCTTCAAGGCCTTGGCTTTCTCCAGGAACTTCTGAGTCCTGTTGGTCAACTCAGCGATGATCACGTCCCAAAGAGCAAAGCACTGGTGGCAAGGAGTGCAGTCAGGGAAGACTCCCGAGTACCCTCGAGTGCACTTGTCACAGCGTGGACCCTCGACACCCTCGATGCAGACACACTGGCCGGTGGACTGGTCACACTGCGGTGTCTCAATGCCCCTGGGGTCACAGTCACAGGCTAGAAGGGAAACAGCAATGCTAGCTGATCTACTAAGTCACAAACCTCAGTCACAAGATTTGGCATTTAGAATCCTCAGTCACTGTTACAATGGGCAGGTGTCAACCATCAATGACAATTTACTATCGCAGCGGCTTCCTCCGGCACGTGCATTACCTCAACCCTGGCTAACCACTTCTTAACAATGATCATAATAGTAATAATGTATTTTTTAAAAAGTTAACACTTACTGTGCCTGGCACTGTAGAAATGGTTTACATGCATCATCTCATTTAACCCTCACAATAACCCAACGGGATAGGTGACCTGCCACAAGTCTTACAGCAAGGAAATCGCCGAGCCAGGATTCTAATTCACCACTTTGCAATTCCAGAGTCTGTGCTCTTCAGCTCTGTCCTGCCTCTGCCTCCCTCTTACTGTGACTTCCCCATAGATCCTATCGGTACAGACAACTCAGGTGACATTCTGATGACATGGGGCATTGGGCCTAAGATACAACACTAACAAGCAGCTCCCAACATACCTCACCCTACCTGGTCACAAAACAGAATGGTGAGTACTTGGTGAAATACATTAAGTTAGATAAAAAGAAAACTAAATCAGAAAGAAGTCACAGGAATTCTAAGAATCTAGTTTAAAGGCTTTCAACTAGGTATAATCTAATTTGTGGGTATCTCCCATTATGATAACCACCCCTAGCAAGGCTCATAAAATGTCAGAAGTGATAGAAGGGACCTTGGGAGCCATTCAGTCCCAACCTCTCACTGGCCCAATAGGGTTGGCATCTTAGGCAGAACCAATGGCACAGGGTAAAATCGGCATTCTTGGCCATGGACTGTGGCTGAGACTACTTATCACGATGCCTGTGCCACTGAACCCTAGCTTAGAGCTCCAAATCTCGGCTGACTAACTCATTTTTATATCAACACTTGACATTTCACAGTATTTGTATAGTGTTTGAATAACAAAAAGTCTGTACATACATCTTATCTCTGGCCTTAAATCCTTTCTGGGAAAAGGTAGGGATAAAAAAATTTTAAATAAAAACAAAAACAAATATATTATCTTATTTCCCTAACTAGACTGAGGACTCCAGGGGCGGGGGTACATCTTAAACCACCTTTCCATTCTCAGCACCAACCACAGGGTTAACTTGCAAACTGGAGTTCAACCATCTTTGCTAAATGGGGTTCTACCCTCATTTTTGGTACAGGCACGCAAGGACATTTACATACTCCTATATGACAAAATAATCCTCCTAAAAATGCAGTTTCAACTGTGGCAAAGCACAACAGATTCATACTCTCTCAGATATCGTTATAAAATCTTCTTGGATCAATAGCTGCGATTTGCCTCTGAAAGACTTTCTAATGGAACATCTTCCAGAACCAGTTTCACAGATGGTCCTGAGAGCTGCTTACAACACCTCTACCGTCCAAACCCAGAGAGATGTGTTTGCGGCCTGTATCAGTCACCTGACACTCCCCACAGCCCGCCATGGATTGTGCTCTGATGGCCAACTGCACTCCAAGTTCTCGAGTAGCAAGTGTAAGGAGTATAGTGTTGTGGTTAGCACACAAGCTCTGGGCTCAGGGGGCCTGGATGTGCATCCTGCCTTCCCCACACCCCTGCTATGCGACCCTGAGCAGTGAGGAAACTGAGTCATGGGTTTCCGCATCTGTAAAAAGGAGTTATGATTATAGCCACCTCATAGAATTGCTTTCAGGATGAAATAAGTTAATTCTAATAAGTGCTTAGAGGAGTGTCTAGCCCACAGTAAGCACTCAGTAAGTGTTTTTATTATTATCACTTTCTGTGTCCATGCAAGTATCTGGTGGTCTCCTGCCCACCTTATGTTTATCTTTGTATATTTGCCAATAACTTCATGAGTATTCAAAAATTTGAAGTTTGGAATATTCTAGTCTTCAACCTTTAGGATTTAAAACATATAGCATTCCCTTGGTGCCCTGGGTTTTCAAAACTAAACTTTTTTTCTCTTAAGCCTATTCTTTCTTTCCAGGCACTTCAGGCGTGTTTCATTTTTCTATGTTCTTTTGGGGCATTCTCATGAAGCAGGAAGCAGCTTAGGCGAACTCTGGCTAACTTTAAGTGTGTTCCTTAGACCGTTAGTTCTAGATGTTCCTGGAAACAAGGGCTCTATGATCAAGTAAGTTCAGGAAATTCTACACCCTCCTCTTAAAAATGCAAAACAAGCATCAGCATATTAAAGAGCTCTGCAGGAAAAACCCTGTTTCACATTTTTTTTCACTCAGTCATATTCCAAACTCATTTGACCATGGAATCTTTTTCTAGTGGGAAACCTAGCAACACTGCAGAGAAATAACGGGAAAGGCTTGGGAAAACCAGTGCCTTCATCAGTTTCTGTGATTAGGAGAATGGGAGGAACTGAGATAATGCCTGTATCTGAACGTTTATGTCGTTTAGACTTTAGGAATGGGTTTCCATATCATCTGGTAAAATTTGTTCATTTTCCAGAAAGCTAACAGTTACCTGGGTCATCTAGGTCCTAGCCTCTCAAGAATCACCTGGAGGGGTCATGGAACACAGATTGCTTCCCCACTCCCCTACCCCCAGATTCAGAATGCGGAGGTCTGGGCTGGGGCCTGAGAATTTGTATTTCTAACAGTTGCCAGGTGATGCTGAGGGGTTGATGGTTGATGCTGATGTTGAGGGTCACTAGACCCCATTTTGAGGGGTACTGACTGTTTTATCTTCCCAGCTGTTCCAGCCTTCCTTTTGTATGTTGTTGCGTGTGTGGGGGTGAGAGTGTGTGTGTGTGGAGCTGGAGCAGAGTCATGACTCTGGAAGTTCACCAGTGTAGGCTGACGCACAGACCTAAGCACCTATGTGAGCAGAAGTCCTTACTGATGCCATTTGTATAAATGAGATCCTCAGTCTGCTCCTGCCCGCAGACCCCAGTGGGTAGCCCTCGTGGGGCCTTGGTGGCCCAGTAGACCTATGCCTACTTTACCATCTCCCTTAGGGTTGGGACAACTGAGGCAGATGCTACATATGCTGTTAGTTTGTTTAGAAAATTATTATTTCTTTCCTGTAGATAATGCAAAGGTACACTTTAGTTCAGTCCCAAAGAGGTTTTTACTGGATTCATGCTTGGGGCAAGGGATGTGTGCATATGTTGAACTTATTTTTAGTTTCTCTAGTGATTTTTCATTTATTTCATTGGTAAAGGCAGGTCTTGCTCTCATTCTGTCATGGGCATCTTTGAGGGGGAAAATACTGGCCCCAAACTGTAGGATTTAAAAAGGCAAGTGCACTCCATTAAGGCTTTCCTCATTTGTCTTTTACATAACTACATTTTTTCTCATAAGGAGAATACTTAGCTATGACCTAAATCTTTCTATAAGCATATTGTTAACGAGGTGGCACCAGAAGGTCTAAATCTGGGCCCTCCAACAAACCATTTCAACTGACAGATTTGCAATTGAACACATATTTGGCAATTAATTACATAATTTGAGAAAAAGTGATGACATTCTTCTCCCACAGTTCCATCTAGTTTGGATGACACCTCTTCTTGTCCCTGCTGATCTCTGGATCCTGTCCCTTCGAGACCAGCACTCCAAAGGGCCGGCAGAGGTTCGGCTCTCTCCAGACAAGGAGCTGACCAACAGTCCTTTCCTCCAATTGAAAAGTAAAGGGTCGAATTTCACGGATGGCTGGATTACAGTTTCATCATTGGAAAAAGTCGATCCTGAACTTTCTCTGGAAGGGTGCCAAATGACCCCTCTAGAATGCATCAGGTTTTAATTTCAAACTGAAGCTGGGAAACTGCTAAAATGCCTGTGGACATGAGCTTCCTTTTCTGCCTACTGAGTTTCCAGAACTGCTTCTCTAATGGGGTCCCTGGGAGGCAAGCACCAGAAGGCCCACATTGTGACCTTGTAAAAAGACCCTCAAGAGTATTTTGGGCTGAAGCAGAAAGGTTGGTTCTCACCTGACAATTTAAACCTTCACGGATACTAAAATCCTGAAGGAGACTCTCCAATCATCTCTCACATTCACTGGGATCTAAAAAGTTATAAACTAATAGGCTGTCTCTGACGAGGTTCAGTGGGTTTTCTCCTCTTTTAAGAGGAAGGAATAGGAGTCCAGGGGGACCTGCAGCTCAGCGTTGCTTTAAGAAATGAGATTATTTGGCAGAGCATCAAAAACTTTCTCTTAGAACAAAGAAGAGTGTATATAGAAAAAGTTGTTGCCAGATCTTGAAGATGAATAAATCACGAAGATGAAGGCTAGCATTTTAAAAACAAGACAGTAATCATTTTAATGAGCCACAAGAATTCCACCTTCATCTGTAAATACATCCTCGGTTATGCAGTCAGTAGGTTTTCTCTATTTTTACTAACTTTTCTCATCATTTAAAACACGATCTCTAAGAGGTGGGTAAATGAAGAATAGTGCACCCATTTCATAGATAGTGAGGCCTAGAGGAAAACACGAGTGGGTCAATGCCAGAATGGGAAACATGAGCCTATGTACCTCTTTATCAGTAGGGATAACTTTTCTGCTTTCTTTATATCCTTCCCTCTCTTCCTCCAGACCTCCTCTGCCCACTGAAGAAAGTCCATCCTCAATGGCTTGGCATTCAAGGCTTTTCAAAATCTGGTGAAACCACATCCCCCCATGACTCTCCACTAAGACAGTTTCCTGAGGCCCCCACTCCCCATAGCCTTGCTGCTACATGTGGTCCTTTGGCCAGGACAATAACTCCCTCTGTCTAAATATCAGGTGTCACTGAGGACCCACCAGGCCTGCAGACAGAGCAGAGACATGGAGCCATACAGGCCTGGCTTCAGATCCTAGCTCTGCCCTCCTTGTGGTTTGTCTTCAGGCAAGTCACTTACCCTCTCTGAGCCTGAAATTTCTCAACTGTGAAATGGAGATGATACTTACCCTCAGAGGTTGTTTGTTAAGGATAAAATCAAGAATATGCATATAATATCCCTACAAATGCTCAGCACACAGCAGGTTCTCTGTAAACAGCCACAAGAGCAAACCTTTTCCATGAAACTTTGTCTAACAATTCCCGTTCCTCCCAGTCTTGCCTCTTCTGACAGTTGAAGAGGTCCATACCCCTTCGTCCTGCCTCTTGCCATCATGTCACCCCATGCACCCCATCTGCCCACAGAGCCTGCCCATGCCTCCCACTCAGCTACCAGCTCTTTTCTGCTGTGTCCACTCCCCACTAGGCACCTCTGGGCATCACTCCGCATTGTGTTGATTATCCACCTTTCCTTGTGAAACTTAAACCTGCCTGGGGACAGAGGAAGTGCTAGATCCTAAAATCAGGTGACAGGGTTTATTTTCTTCTGCCAGGGACCTTGCCCCAAAGTAACGTGGGACTCTAGGGTTTGCTATAAAGCCAAAAGGTAGACTGATACTTTACCTAGGCATTTCTATTTTACCATAAGCAAGGGAAAAGTAAGTACTTTTTAATCTCTTAAATGTGATTTTGTTTTTCTTTAAATTCTGTACCTCCCTCGGCCCCACCTTTTTTTGGTCTCAGTCATACAACTTCGGTTTTGGAATGAAAGTTGGAGAAAGAATACGATTTCACCTGCAGAAATGAGCTGGCTGTCTGGCCCCGGGGTTAGCAAACTTTTTCTATAAAGGCCCAGATGGTAAATACTGAGGCTTTGCAGGCCATACGGCTCTGTCACAACACTGAGCCCTGGCACCGTGGCACGATGGCAGCCCCAGACGACACGCACACAAACTGGCACGCTGTGCTCCAGGGAAATTTCATTCACCAACACAGGCAGTGAGCTGGTTTGGTACATGGGCTGTCGGTTGCCTACCTCTAGTCTGGCCACCGCTCCTGGGGCCACACATTCTGTGACAGGATTCTATAAGACAAGCCTTCCCTCTACGAACAAGAGTATTTGTGGTTCTCTAAAGAATCAAATTAAATCTGATTTCCTGAGTCACACTGGAAATAAAGAGTAAGGTGGGTGATTGTAAATGAATCCCCGCCTGAGAAAAGAATATAAGCATTCTCAAAATTTATGTCTGAGCAAAGGAATGTACTTAATTTTTCTACTAAAAACAATTTGAAATGAGAAACAAGCATGATGGGAAAATGGCCACTACCCAGAGCCTCTCACCTATGCCCCACATTCCTAATTCGCCTGGGTCTAAGAGACACTGGCCTTTTCCAAGAGCCAGAGGCCCTCCCTTCACTATCTATGAATCAACAGAAAGATTCCTCATGTGACCCTTGACTCCTGAGGGGCACAACATAAAACTCCAAGCTGAGGTTTCCTCGGGCACGTTCAGCGGTGGGTGGATGCGATTCTCTCTCCATCCCAGCACAGTGATGGGCTTGTTCAGACTTGGCACGATCAGCCAAGGGCCCCAATCCATCTGGACAATAGGAACATTCAACAATTTATAAGTTTGAGGCGCGATTCATTTGTCTTTTACATAACTACATTTTTTTCCATAAGGAGAATACTTAGCTATGACTTAAGTCTTTCTATAAGCATATTGTTAACGAGGTGGCACCAGAAGGTCTAAATTTGTGCCCTCCAACAAACCATTTCAAAGGAAAGACTTGCAACTAAAGACATATTTGGCAACTAATCATGTAATTCCAGAAAAGCGGTCGCATTCTTTTCCCATAGTTCCATCCGATTTCAGATGACACCTGCTCTTGCCCCTGCTGATCTCTGGACCTCGTCCCTTCAAGTTTTTGTCCTCTCATTTCCATTTGTGACTACATTCCAGTACAACTAGAGCCCTGAACTCCGTCTCTTCTGCATTTTTGTTCCTGCCCTCAGCAGATCATCCTGGGCCTGCTCCCACTGCCATCCTGTATACACAAGGCCCTGTGGTTGGTGATGACTCCCCCATTGTTAGCCCAAGTCAATCCTCATTCTTTCTGGGCGCTTTGTAGGTTATGAGCTTCCTCCACAGGGTGTCAAAAGCATTTGGGATCCAACACATTCTTTGTTTGAGAGCCTGTCTTAAGCACTGCAAGACATTTAGCATCCTTGGCTCCTGTCACGAAGCAGCTATAGTGACTACCCATCATGGTGATGACCCAAAAATGCGCCCCCATCTCCCCCTTCTGCCCAAATTTCCAAATGCCCCCACCCCAGCTCAGCCAGTGTGGTCACCAAGGAGAGACAGTATGGACCTTAACATCCCCAAAGATACAACATTTTATCGCTTTGAATTGCCAAAGGTAGCAACTAGGTCAGATACCTCCATCCGAGATGAACACTTTGGGGAAAGGGGCATTCTGGTCCCCATTAAAAAAAGCCTAAAGATGAGGTTGGCGAGATGACATAATTTAGTAGGAAAGCAAGGAGAGAATGGAACCCCTGGATCTAGAACCTGACAAAATCTCTTGGGGTACTTTCACTTGAGCCCACATCCTGGGAGAAGCCTAAAATACCTCCAAAGGGCCTGAACCAACTTTTTACCTGCTGGGTGTGAGGAGAAGGGATGTGAAGACTCAGATCATAATATTAGGGGCATAAATATGGAAAGATCTGAAAGAGATTAAGATTTAAAAAAAGCAAACTCCTCATGTAAATATTTTTAAAAACTGTGTATGATGTATGTATGTAAGTGCACAGAGAGAGGACTGAAAAGATTCGTACCAAACCGAGAAAGGACGCGTATGCTAGGGAGGGGGAGATAAGCAGGGACTTGGTTTCATCCTAAGACATATGTTTGCTTGGACTGAAGCCAGACAGCCTGGCTCTAGAACCTATGCTCTCTGCTATGGGATCTCTTCATCTGCTTCCATCCCTGCTGCCCTCAAGCCACCGGAATCCAGTGAGCACGTGTGAAAAGCACAAAGCCAGATGGTCTCTATAGTTCCTTCATTAACTAAAATTCTATGACTATCTTAAAGACAGTAATGAAATACCAAAGGGAGGCGCAGAAAGGAAGAGGTATTATGCATGTCTGATTTCTATGCATTCTCCTCATACAAACCACGTTTCTTTGCAGAATACTTAGCTTTTGTTTTGCTCGTGTGTTTTTCCTGATAGTCAGTTTCTTATGTAATAGGTTGACCTTTCTTCCAGATAAAACGAACAAAGAAGTTGGTGAACATCGACACCATGGATTTCACTCTTTGCAAAGTTTCTAAAACATGATCTAACTTTTGACCTAAACAAGTTGACACCGTTCCGATAAGCCACAGTTTCTGCGGCAGATTTAAAGCCGAATGTTTAAAGAAAAGATAAAAGGGTGGGGGTAAACTTCTGAGTACTAAATGAACAATCCTCTGATTGACTCTGACTCCGGGTAACAGGCTTTTCATGCTAACAAAGCTTAGATGGAGCAAAGGTCAGAAAACTTTGGCAGCCAAAGCTATTCTGCCAATGACACATGCTGATAGAATCAGGCTATAAGCAATGATAGAACCATTATCTGGAGAAAATCAAGCCTTTGGGGCATTACAAGATTGAGGAATTTAACAGAACAGTGGTCAGAGCCCTGGAGAAACCAGACTGCAAGCAGGGTTTTACTTGCAGGAGACATCTTGGAGCAAGTGGTCCACTGAATGTCATGGACCTTCTAAAGGAAGTGAGAAAATCAGATCCCATTAAGAACCAACACCTGGACTGAAGAAGGATGAATAAAAAAGCACTTGTTTATCAAC
Source organism: Diceros bicornis minor (assembly GCF_020826845.1). Lineage (NCBI taxonomy): Eukaryota > Metazoa > Chordata > Mammalia > Perissodactyla > Rhinocerotidae > Diceros > Diceros bicornis. The sequence continues at coordinate 10,546,232 of NC_080742.1, read as the reverse complement.
ATGGCAAACCACACCTCCTCTGTGGAACAAACCTTAATCTAATCTAGATGTTGGTCCAAACTCTTCTGGCTAAGCCTCAACTGAAAAAACAAATCATACCCCATTTGTTCTGGTCTTGTCACTGTCTGAAGTTTTCCTGCTGTTAAAGAACAGACGGGTTGATGAAGGACCACATGGTATCTAGGTTTCTGACCTTTCATAGGAGATACTGATGAACTGCTAACTTGAAGATCTATTATTTCTCGCTACAGTTGTATCCAAAGAAGACAAATGTCATTTTTTAATTTAAAGTCCAATAGAGACCTAGAATTTCAGATGTGCAACAAAGAAAATATAAGAAAGAGCAAATTTAAGAAACTACAGAAGATAGATATCTTCTAACTATATCCATAGTTATAAACTTAAAACATAGGGAAGAAAATCCAAGTAGGAAAGAAAGAATAGGAAAACAGAATAGAAACAGTCTATTAAAAAAATTTCCATAAATGCTTTCACTTTAAGATCTGAAAAATAATCTGGCAGGTCAAAAAAAAAAATTGTGGGGCTGGTCTGGTGGCTCAGCAGTTAAGTTCGCGCGTTCCACTTTGGTGGCCCAGGGTTCGCTGGTTCAGATCCTGGGCGTGGACCTACTCACCGCTCATCAAGCCATGCTGAGGCAGTGTCCCATATAGAAGAGCTACAACTCTACAACTATGATACACAACTATGTACTGGGGCTTTGGGGAGAAAAAGGAAAAAAGAGGAAGATTGGCAACAGATGTTAGCTCAGGGCCAATCTTCAAAAAAAAAAAAACTGCAACAGCATAAAAATTAAGCAATCCTTATGATTCACATGATTTTAACAAGTTTTGTTCTTAAGAAAAAGTCAAGTTTTCCCTCACAGTCCTATTTTATCATAAGCCTAAGGGGAAACCTGGGTTTTACTCACATTCAACAGACTTGGGGCTCCTGTCACCTGTTCCTTTCTGTGCATGAAGGCTCTACGACATCGCCCTCCAATTCCCGCCGGTGGGCCCATCACACTAATGCACGGACCCCGAGGGCTTTAACTGTCAGCAGAGTCTACTTGATACACTGGACTCAAACGCTCTTACCAGAGCATCTCTGCATGTGCTGACAAGGAGGCTGGCTACAAAGTACTGTTCAGAGGGGGAAAAAAATCAATCGCAGAAATATACGGTTAATATAAGCCCATTTTGGTTAAAAGCATTTTCAAAAGCAATTCTGCATGTATTTGTGGTGCATATGAGCATTTGTGCAGAGACACACGTTTCCCCTGGGAAAGGCGCTGGAGAAGTAGGCGGGTCCACTTTTTACTACCTGCACTTCCACAGGGCCAGCTTTGTTAGATTTTTTTTAAACAATGAGCATGAATTTCTTCTGTAACTAAACACAGAGTTCTTATAAACAAATAAATTTATGCTGCGTTTTAGGGTTTACAAAGAGCTCTTGCAGACATCTGCTCCCTCCACTCCAATCACTGCCCCCCGAGAATGCCTCACCTCGGCACTCCACGTTGGGGTCTCCCCAGAAGAGCTCCTGGCACTCACTGCAGGTGCGGCCTCCGAACCCAGGCATGCACTGGCACTGCCCCGTGAACTGCGGCCAGAAAACAGAGCTCAGTCAGGCGGCTACGCACAGAAGCCAGTCTGTATTTTCTCTTTCAGCTGCCCCTTAGGGGAAGTGGGCCTGGATTGTGTGCCTGAGAAGGCCTCCACATCCTGACCAGGAAAAGGAATCTTGCTTCCGTCCTGGGTGCCGAGGGCCCCATGCCAGCATCCCCTAACTGCTCCTCTGCACCAGGGGTTGGAAAGGCCTGGAGCATGTTACACTTTCTTTACATGTTTCCTCCCTCTTATCCTCACAAATCACTAACAAGTCTGGGCCACCGGTGACTCACCTGCCCTCGGGAGCACTTCATTTTTGTGTGTGTGTCAGGAAACAGCACTGTTTACAATGCTGCTTACGGCTATTTGGTTCCTTTCAGGCTGTGTAGTTAAGAAAGAAGTCTGATCCAGCAGCCAGGTATTGAAGAGGAACAGCACAGCCTTGTCCATTCCAACGTGAGTCTGCACCTGCGGCTGGGGCACCACCCTGAAACGCTTTGGGTGCAGCAGATGGGGCCTCTGTGCACGGTTATGCACAGAGGTTAGTCCCAGCCAAGGGGGCCGAGGGAGGGCTTACATCCAGTCTGTGCTGTGTTTACCAAGCTGTGTGCCCTGGTGCAAGGCTGCGACCACGAGGCGGGTGCCTCTCTCTTATTGGGGCCTAGCCACCAAATGGGCTAGCCATCACCTGGACTCAGAAAGGCACCCTTCCTCACGCCTTGATGGCCTCGCCCCCGCCACAGCATCTCACCTCATTACAAGACGGCCCAAAGGAGTGAGCAGCGTCGCAGTTGCATGGGTCACACCCAGTCCCGCTGGCCAGCTGCCAGGTGTTGGGCGCGCAGCGGTCACAGTTCTGCCCGATCACATTAGGAAGACACAAGCACTGACCGGTGGCTTTGTCACACTGGCAGTCAGAGCCATTACAGTGCTCCTGCACAGTGCCCAGGTAATTGCAGACGCACTCTGAAAAAGAGCAATGCGACCGGATTTACTTAGTCACGTTCACAAACATACAGACAATGCAAAGGCGAGCTACATCCCAACAGCTAAGATTTTCCCGCTCCAGCTTTTGACCTGGAAATGCGAACAAGTAAGGAAAGAAATGGAGGTGATAAAAAAAAAAAAATCTAAAACTTGTTCTTCAGAAGTTCTTAAAATGTTCTACATAGTTCCGACATGTCCCAGACACGCATGACACATTTTGCCTAGCAGTATTTTCAAAATACTCAGTTTTAATAAGCTTTGGTGAATCATTTTAAAACTGAGGATTTAATTGGAAATAAAAAATATGCCATGGGAGTTGAGATATCTCATGATTTCCAACTCCAACTCGTGGCAGGGAACAGCAGTAATGGCTGTGTCAGACAAAGCAGGTAGAAGCCCTTTAAGCCCGGAAGGCTTTAAGGAATCCAGTTCTGCTGGTCCTCAACATTCCACTCATGTTTGTATAAACAAAGACAGGGGCCGGGGGGCTGTGCGCAGCAGCAGGAAACACTGGCTGATCTCTTGATAAAAGAGAAATAACGAGTTCTGAAAGAGAGACTTTAGAGATGTTACTTCTTTCTTTTCCTTAAGCTGGAAGGCTCTATCCATCCATGACATAAGGAACATCCAGAGTGGGTATTTAGGATCGATAAGTCCCAGCCAACCAGCAAGTTCATGAGCAGAACATAAAATCAATATACTTTATTGGATGGCATTTATCATGGTGACAGCTACATAGTTTTTCCTTTTGGTTATCTCTCTCAGGCACTGAGCCACATCTTGAGACTTCAGTCCTGCCAGAAAACGAGGATGTAAAGAAAAAAAAGGATTGGTCTCATCTTTCTGTAGTCAAAAGTGAAATTTTATCTCTCTGAACAAGTGTTTTCCCAAAGGAAATAAAGACGGGAAGAATAAAACCCCCCGAATATGAAGACGGTGGAAATCACTGTAATGAGCGGTCACAATGACTCCGCATCTTACTTCGACATTCCTGCCGGAGGGCGTCTCCGTAGTACCCGAATCGGCAGAGCTGGCAGTGCTCCCCTTCCGTGTGGTACAGGCACTTGAGGCACCTCCCGGTCTCCTTGTCACAGGCTTCTGGGTCTGTCGTGTCAATGTTGTGGTGACACTGACAAGGCTGACATGTCCCCCCTACGTCCGAGGGATTGCCAAAGAAGCCTGCGGCACAGTCGTCGCATCTGGAGCCTATCATCCAACAGAACCAAGCACAATACCTTCAGCTTGCTGACCGAAAGGTCTCGTCCACCCACACTCCTGCCTGGAGAGCCAACCCAGGCAGCACTGCCCTTCTCACCGCTCTAGTTACCCCCTGGGATGACCATATCTTTGGGGCAAAAATGGGCTTTTAGTTGTGAGGAGAAAGAAGTATTTTGTCGTCTGGAGCGCAGCACTGCTGCAGCCTGGCTCTGAGTGGGGCATGGACAGTTAGAAGAGCTCTAGCACGTGAGTCTGCAGCTTCTCATTATCCAAGGATGGGGCAGATTAGGAACTAAATAATGTTCTAACAGCGTCAAGCTCGGCTTGCTGTTAAATCCTAATCCAAGGATGACATGAACTGAAAAATCACCGCTCCTGCATGAGCAACATGAAAAGTGGGCTCCTTAATGATGACCAATTTCCTTTTCTAAAAAATCCTGAAACTGCATGCAAATATTTACTGAGCTATGGATAAGCATAACTAGTATGTGAAACGGTGGCATCAAGGATAAAATAAAAGGGAGTTTATTTTTACAACTAGCTACATTCCCTAAGTGTTGACAGATAATGTATGATAAACAATAAGGAAGAGATCTAGCTTTGACTGATTCAATTATCTGGGGACTCCCTAGATTGTACTCTTTTCTTCCCTCTGTCCACCATTCAGCCACTTCACTGCCTTGAGACTCTTCTGCTAGGAGCTGGATAAGGGAAGAGAGAAGTAAAATGTAAATTAATCTTTCTACTGCTTAATAACAGAGAAGTGTTCACCAGGTTTCATTTATGGATTTAAATGAGCTTGCTATCCTGCTCTGTATTACAACATTAGCATCACAGAGACTCAAGAATTGACTCCACCACCTGCCAAACAGGAAAAGAGCATCTTTTAGATTTCACATTCCTTTCACTTTTAATTAAGGATTATAAAAATGAAACTAAATTGGCTCACTCTTCATCTTTTTTCTTCATTAACAACTAAACTCGTAAAGACACATCTTTTCCTCCAAGAGTCTGCACATTACTTACCAATGTATCCAGGATTACAGACACACTCAAGCTGTAAAGTAACAGGATCTTGGTAACAGCTACTGGCAAACTGGCGTCCGCTGTCGGGGCCATCTGGGCAAGGACAAGGGCGGCAGTGATCTCCTGACCCAATGATGGGATCACCATAGTAACCAGCCAAGCACCTACACCAGTCACAGAAAAGAGAGGGTCGTGAACCAGTTGTGAGAAACCTGTCACAGGAAGTCTTAAAAACTGTGTTTTCTGTTTGGGAACATTCGTTCCCCACTCCTCATGTTTCCACAGCGAGGACTTTCCATTAGAGCAGTTGTTTGTAAACATTAGCTCCAATCAGAATGCCCCCGAGGGAATGCTGGGCTCCTCCCCTCCTTTCTGATTTAGTAGGTCTCAGGTGATGCTGCGGCTGCTGGTCTGAGGATCACACTTGCAGGGCCACTGCAGTAGGGGGACACCCCTGGCCTCACTTGGACCCTCACTGCCTCCTCTCTCCATGTGCACCCTATTGTCCTATCAGCTGCCTGCCTGCCCTGAGCATTCTCGTCGGTTCCCTCCTTGTATTAAGGAATCTGGGGGGTGGGGGTTTGGGGGTGGGGGGCGGGGGATGAGGGCTTGTGGTTGTCTGTCTCTGCCTATGCCTGGGAGGGGTGATGTGTTAGCAAGCCCACGGTGGCATGTTCTGCACTCCAGCCTTTACCAGTAATAAAGCTGATAAGGATGCTCTCCAGCTGCAGGACTTTTGCGTGTCTCTCTGGTGGTTTCAAAGGACTGAAGGATATTATTTACCAACTCGAAAACCCAACAGGTCCCAACTCCTCTCCTCACAGATAAGGAATCCTTGGAGGTTAAATGATTTGCAAGGCTTGCACAACTAGTTAGTCACGAAGCAGGGTTTGAATTCAGCCTCCTGACTTTTAGCAAAGAATTCTTTTACTATGTCATGCTGCTTTTCCACATGAATGGTAATTAAGTTAGTTTTTTACTTCCTACAACATAAAAGCTTGAAGGAACTTTGGAGATCATCTAATCCAACCTAGTTACTCTACTAACAGGAAGTTGGATACTCGGAGAGATGAGCTAACTCCCCAAGGTTACAAAGCAGGTTAGAAGCAGAATTGGGGGCGGGGGAGCAGCCCAGCGGCATAGTGGTTAAGTTCATGCACTCTACTTCAGCAGCTCAGGGTTCGCCAGTTCGGATCCTGGGCGCGGACCTACACACCACTCATCAAGCCGTGCTGAGGCAGCGTCCCACGTAGAGCAACTAGAAAGATGTACAACATATGACATACAACTATCTACTAGGGCTTTAGGGGGAGAAAAGGAAAAAAGGAGGAAGACTGACAACAGATGTTAGCTCAGGGCCAATCTTCCTCAAAAAAATAAATAAATAAATAAAAGAAGCAGAATTGGGCCTAGAACTCAGTCTAAGGATTTCCAATTCAGTTTGTTTTTCATGGCTTTTTTTTTTGAGGCAGAGGTAATTTCTTTTTTAATGGGGAGGCGGTAGGATGAAGCAATAGAAGGGGAAAGTTGTTCCGAGGAAATTAACCTTCTACTTAATTAGACACAGACATAATATAACAACATGTTCCCCAATTACATTCCAGGGAAATCGGTAGTGATGAAGTAATTTTGAATAATGGTTTCTGAGCAAGTTTTCTATGAGGCTTTTCTAGGTGAAATAAATACAAATACATCATGATAGAAATTGAGCGTTCATTTCCTGCCTCCCCCTTTGCTTCCACCCTTGGGAATCTGAGCCTACAGCTTCTTTTTAAATTTACAGGATTGAAACTCTGATCGTCTTGGAATGAGAGAAAGAATGATGAGAAATTGGCTCAAACTAGAGAGCAGATTCTCAAATATTTAATAAAGTTTTGCCATCCAAACTAAGGCTGAAAATCTTTCCTCCTCCCACACCCTCTCTCACACTCCTGCAAGAAATCAAAACGCTTTACAAATAAAATCCCACACCAGTCTCAGATATCAACCAAGCCATTCTCACAGGATGTTCTTGCAAACACATTGCACGGTATGCTTGATTTCAAATTGGCACTGTGGACAACCACACGTTCACGTGTCCCCACCCAACTCTCTTCTTTTTAACTTGATTTTCTCATCAGTCTCTTTCTCTCGGACTTATTCTCCATCTCCCATTGAAAGAACAATAACGAAAAAATTAATGCAGAAAACAAAAGATGACACCAATATGTTAATTTCTTCCTTTCAATCTTGTATAACTGTTTCCTTGTTATCTTTTTACAACACAATTCTGTGGTTGGAAGGAATAACTTTTACTCAAAGGAGGAGTCACTGGAGCCTTCAAATTGTAGAATACCACTCTAGCATAGAGCCAAGAGCCACATATTTGCTCCTATGTACATCTTCATGCCATAAGTTAATCACATATTCAGTTTTCACTAACAATTTCTCTTTCATCTGATGAGCAACTTTTGTACTGACTGAAGCACTTGCTGAAATTTTTAAAACAAAAAATCCTATGTAGAGTGGATGGATACTAGAAGAGAAAAAATTTATTAACCTGAAAGGTAGAGACTAGTACTTCAAAGAAAAGCAGGTTCTAATAGCATGTTGTCTTTCTTAGTTAGTAATGAACACTATAAGTCAGCATGTAATTTTCTCATATGGAATATTTCTTATATAACTGAGCTAGGCTGTAACGTTATTAGCAGCACATTCTATTCTGACTATATCTGGTGCAGATCTTTGCATCCATAATAATTATTCAATTAACATTTGCTAGCTGGAGACCAGATCTACTTTTGCACATGGTCTCCTGGAAACTGTTGCTGCATAAAATGTTTAGAAAAACAAAGCTATTTAAAATGACTAATCCCATTTGGATTCGGTTTCTACTTTGATCCAAATTAGGAATTAACATTTCACAATTCTCATCCTAGGCCAGAATCTGCTGAGACAGAGAGATGATTTCTGTACAGATCTACGGTCACCTCTAGGATGATTCTCCAAGAGGGCAGGTTCATGTAGGCTTTGTTCTCTGCCCTATCCCCAGCACCAGAACATGCCTGGCACACAGAAGGTGTGAACTAAATATAGACCAGATAAATGAAGGATTTCCTAGAAAATACCCAGGTGGTCAGAAACGAATGAGCCATCTGGACCCTGGTAGAGATTCATTCAGTGGTCTAAGATGCTGTTTGCTCAGCTAAAAATGATCTTGTTGTTATTTTCAAGAGGCGGCATCCACGTACCTTTCACAGTTATGACCCGTGGTGTAGTCCTGGCAGCTCAAGCATTCTCCCGTTACTGAGTCACAGTCATCGGCATGGCCATTGCACTGGCAGGGCTGGCAACTTGGAAAGCCCCAGTGCCCAGGTAAGCACCGGTCACACTGCCGAGTGTACACCCCCTGGAAACAGTGGCACTGGCCAGTGATGGGATCACAGAAAGCGTTGACAGATCCTTGCAGATGGCACTCACAAGCTGCAGAAATAGGCAACCGAGGAACCACCTTGAGAAACTCACTAAATGCAAATACACCCCTTCTACAAGCACCCCCATGCCCAGTTCAGAATGCTCAGGGGCTCCCGTGATCAATTTCCAGAGTGAAGCATTGCCTTCTATAGCTGTGGAACCCACACCAGTATTTCTCAGATGATCTGAATGAATACGTGACAACTCTTCTATTGACCTACGTTTGCATCCACTGGGACCAAAGCCAAAGGTTCCAGGAGCACATCTGTCGCAGGTTCTTCCAACCACGTTCGGCCGGCACTGGCACTGGCCTCCATTGGGGTCACAGACGGAACTCAACGAGCCCTGAGGGTCGCATTCACAAGCTGCAGGGGAAAGAGAGGCCAGAACCTGTGACACGGAGCTGCCGCTGCCCCCAAAGAAACAAGCGCAGCACGTCACACTGGCTCTGTCCTTTTCCTTGGCCCCCCCCCAGATCCTTCCTCTTTACTACCTTGGCTTATTCATAATTCCCACTTTAAACAATATTGTCCCCATGAGGAGTGGGAGGAAGCAACAGGAAACAGAGTTGGCAGATAAAAGCAGTTTTTCTAGGAAGGAGGTCATTAAGGTTTTCTCCCCTCGCCTTCACAGCTCAAATATTGCAAGACCTTAGACAAAAGCTTAGTAACCTCCGGGGGTTGGTCTGACCTTTCAAAGAGAAAAACAAATTTCAGTTATGGGATGCTCCTCTGATTCCATCCCAATCCCCACCCTGCCTATGGAAATGCTGTATCCTCACGACTTTTCCCCTAGTCACCTGTGGTGTATTTCTTGAATATCGATTGACTGCATTTTCAGTGGTGCTCTATCACTAAAATAGTCTTAAAAAAAAAATAAAGACAAACTGTAGTTGAGACACCATTTCCTTTGTGCTGACTGCCTAACACAGAGCTGTGGGGCGTGCCTCCCAATGCGCCCCCAGAGATGCCAGGTGCACTAACACCTACCCAGGCCCGTCTGGTGTAACAGGGCAGAAATGCTAAAGATGATGTTTCTGCAAACGTCGGTCATTGGCGTTTTCACGACACTTCTGCTATTCTCCAGACATCGGTATCTCTGAAAGGTCTCCCAGGCACTGTTGGTGACCAGCCCATCTCCGGAACCTCCCACAGTGAAGATGTCCAGTGACTTACAGAACGGCATGAGAACAAGCTATAAAGAAACAAGAGCAGCAAACTGTCCTCACAGTGGTGTCCGTGTCATCAATTACAGCAAGTAGACATAAAAACCCCAAATGCTTCTTTGACTCTTGAAAAGAAAAAAATCAGACTCATTCAATAAAGTGAAAACCTTCCATTCTTAAAATATTTTTGCCAGAAAAAGTTTAGATATATCTTACATAGTTTGATGGTTTTTGAGATGTCATTTTTAAGGCACTTCAGAAAGAATCAGCTTCAGTAAATCTTTTCCAGAAGGTGAAGTTTTATTAAAATAAATAAGCAAAGTGGCCTTGGAGGCAAGAAAGAATGATTCTGTCTAACCTCTCAGCATTACCCCTCCACAAACCCTCTGGGGAAGCACACGGACACTTTCTGCCCAGCCTTCTCTGCTCGTGTCAGAAACGGCCTTCCACTTACTGAATCGATGAGCGTGTAGGGACTCTCCACGTCGCTATGGGAGGAGGTGTACTGAGGCAGCTCTAACCTCACCGTGTAGTTCACACCCTTCTCAAAGCAGACGGGGCGTGGAAGGACCACATACCTGCCCCCAAACAAAAGAAAAACAGCGACAAAAAGTCAACCTTTAAGTATCCAATCAATCAACCAATCAATCAATCACAGCTCTATGTAGATCATTCCAAAGGAAGAAAGTCAACACTCAGTGTTTGGCTCACAAGGCAAGATCCAGGAAAAACTTTAATTTGCATATTTGTTCTGTGGAGCCACAAACCACTGTCACACTGACCTGGAGCCTGGCGATAAGGACACCACCTGGTTGTCATCGTCGGGAACGGTATTACCACATCGGCTGCTGGCTAGAATCTTTCCGGGTCGCTGCACTGTGATGACAGCTTTCTCCCAGTGGTCAGGTAGCTAGAATAAGAAACAAACAATCCAAAGGACCGTGCACCCTGGCCCAGCGCCGCCCATCTGCTTATAAAGACCCCTCCCGATCATCATTTGCCAAGTTTAAATGGAAAACACTTGCTTGCTTTTCCCTTCGTTCTTCACCATTTCCTCTGCTACTGCCCCAGTGCCAGCCCTAATCCCTTCTCACCTGGACACCGAAACAGCCTCCCAGCTTCTCTCCCTGCCTCTCCCTACGTCCCTTTCCATCCATCGTAGAACACAGCTCAGATAATGACAATCCCCTGCTCAAAACCCTTCAGTAGCTGCCTGTTAATATAGAGTACAAGTTCCTTTCCTGATCCTAGCATTTCTCCTAACAGCATCTCCAACTATATCCTTTACCTAGCTATGTGGGATGACTCTCAAAACATGCTCCTCCTCTCTGCTCATGCTATTTCTTCACTTCCTTTGGTGGCAAAATTCCATCTCCATGTTAAGGCCTAGATCTGATTTTTATGAAACATTTTGGTAGCCTCTAGCCCAGCCTGGCTGGTAGGAACCTTTCCATCTTCCAGCATTGTTTGTATCTCTGCTCTTACACTTTCTACCTCTGGCCTTTTACTACAGCGAGGGACACGCGCCTGTCCCCGGGCAGTGCAGGCCGCGAGGGCAAGGAGAGGATCTGATACATTCTCATCACCACCTCAGTTCTCAGCAAGGCTAAGTGCCTAATGAGAGATTACTAAATGTTTATGAAATAATTCACGAAAAATGTTCATTTCCACTTCCATGGAGGATAGAAAGTCAGAGAGAGGCTCCTCTATTCCAACACGACTTCTAAATTCACAAGAACATAGCGTCCATTAGAAGATTTTTTTACCAATACCTTCCCCACCCCCAAGAGTTCACCGAGTGTTTACCTGCGGCTCATAGCGAATTAGGATGTCGTACTCCATGGAGTATGGTATGTTGTCAATGAAAAACTCCAAATAAGCCCCTTCGGGCACTCGGACGAAGCCCGATCCAGTCCAGGAAGGAATCCGGTCCTGGACATACTGCCGCTCCACTATGCTGACTCCCTGAGGACATGGGGCACAGGAGTTATGCTTTACTTGAAATGGAATTCAATCAAACGTTACAGTCAAAGAAATCCAAAGCCACTCAAAGCTCCAGAACTGTGGCTATCTTATATGTATTTTTTACAGCCACATTTTCTCAGTAGACTGTAAAAAGTTTTTGATATATAAACAGGAAATTGGTTCCTGTTTAATTTTGTGGTTGAAGTAGTCTTGGGACATTGGAGATGAGACTCAAAGGCTTAGGATACACCTTCTATGATATAACCAGGGGAATGAGCATAAAGGAAAGAGAACATCCCACATGCTATGATAAGCACCTAGGAGGGACGAAAATGTCCCAGATTTTCTACAAGCCTAGGCCTATATCTAGTGGACGTACTTCTGTCTCATTGGCATTGACTTCAAGGTCCAAGTACAAGGGAAGAACTTGATACAATCATGAATGTTCACTACGGGATGAGTTAATTCTGACTGTCACTGCGACTGGAGAATTGACCCATTTGAGGTGCTTAACTCAAGCATGCATTTGAGTTTGTTCACAGGATTATATATAATACCTGTGATTAGTTGTCTCCAAAGATGAAGTCCTTCATTCCCTGTATGCATGTGTGTGCGGCTTTCCCCAATAAGAGGCGGAAACTATGCCACTCTGCCCTCGAATCTGGTCTGGCCTTGTGACTTGTGACCAAGAAAATGTGAGAAAATGACATTCTGGGACTTCTGAGCCCAGGCTTTAAGAGACCTGGCCATTTCTGTTTCCTCCTTCTTGGAAGCCACATGCCATGTAAGAAGTCCCACTACCCTGACTCCGCCATGCTGTGAGGAAGCTCAAGACAGCTGCCTGGAGAGGTCATGTGGAGAAAAATGATAGCGAGCCTCCAGCTGTTTCAGCCATCCCAGCTGAAGTACCAGACATACATTTTAAGCCTCTAAATTTTGGGATGGCTTGTTACACAGCAATAGAAAACTGAAACAGTATCCTCTCTGAGTATTTACTATACTAGATCAACAATAACTTGAGAGCATAAGTAGACAGAAGAATAGAAGAAAAAAACCAAAACACCAAAAGTCTTATTAGTGAACGTTCCAAACTCTCTCTGTGAGTTATAGATTTATTTAGCTTTAAATATGACTGTTCCCAAGAAGTCATGGTCCTGATCCTTACTTTGTGTTCACTGACAAAATGTGTATATGCCATTATTGCCCCCCAACACTGCTGTACCAACCTGCCTAGCAGCCCCCCTACTTACAGGCCCAAAGTTGGCTTCTTCTGCTTCATAGATGTAGTGGTCCAAGGTGGTAAAGTAATAACCAGATTCCACTTCGTTGCACTGACGTCCGATCATGTGGGGTCGACACGCGCACTGGCCTGACTCTGCAGAGCAGCTGGAAGGAGAGTGGTGTCAGGTTGGCTGTGCTCATCACATTTATAAATGAACCCACTGGACGCAGTTCTACATTTGCCATTAAACATTAAATGGGGTGAAATATTCAGGTAGGGTTTCCTTATTTCCTTCAGAAAGTACGTACATGGAAAAAATATTGTTTATGAATTAATGCCAAACTCGGGAGCTCTTCCTGACCTGGTCTTTCAGTTTATCTCCCTTGCTTTCTCTTCACTATGCTCCATCTACACCATGCTGAGGTTTTCTGCAGATACCATAAACGTTCTTGCTTTGATATCTTATATCTCTTGCCTTACTTCCAACCTCAACCCTGTTCCTGGGCCTCAGATCCAAATATCCAACTCCTAGAAGGACAGCTCCAAATTAGCGCCAAGATCCAAATGGGCAGGAGTCAATCCCTCTCCTGTTCTCTACTGGGGAGACACCACCATCCACTGAGTCAATCAACCAAGTCAGAAACCTAGAAGTTATTTTCTAGACTCCTTCTTCATATCCAATCAGGAACCGAATTCTTGTTGCCAGTCTTCCACATCCCCAACCTAAACCGCCACCCCCACACACAGCTGCCCAAACGGCCTTTCCAAGATGCATTAACTGCACCACTTCCTGGCACAATGGCCTTGGGGAGGCGCACCAGGCCTTCCACAATCTGGACCTTCCCTATCTTTCCAGCCTCCTCTCTCCCCGCAACTCTCCAATCGTACTGAATTACTTACAATTTCTCCAATGTACTGGGTGACTCATGACCCCTTCCCTTTGCTGATGTTGTTCCTACATCCTGGAATACCCTTCTTCCTTATTCACTCAGCAAATAGCCACCTATTCTTTCAAGATTCAGCTCACAAATGACTACTGCTGTGGCATCTCCTACATTTGAGTGACGCCCCCCATTCCACAGAATGAACCACGTTCTCCTTCATGCCACCACTGTTCTACAAGAAAAACAATGTATTCACAACATCTATAACAAAGCTTGTCATGTAGCAGGTGTTCATTAAAGTTGAGGCACTGTGTCTGCAAATCCTACTTATTTTTCAAAGCCCAGCTCAACTTTCATCCCTTTTATCAAGTCTTGTTTGGTTCCCTCCCTCTACCATTCTCAAGTGGTGCCTTCTGGGGCCTCAACTATTCCTTATCTGTATTGTTAAGACATTTATCACTTTCTCTCTGGTAGTGTAAGTATTGACAGACCTACCTAACCCCCTACTAGACTGTGAACTCCTTGAGGGCCTGGACTGGGCCCCATTCACCTTGGTTGACATCCCCACCCACTGCCTGGCCCAGCGCTCTACACACAGAGTACACTCAAACACTGGTTGAGCAAATAAATGTGTGAAGGACACACATTCTAAATAAAAAATAGAAAAAAAGAAAAACAGGAGATTTAATGTAAATAACAAAACTTTTTTATTACTTGTTGCTGTTTTAGGTAATATAGGCCTCTGGATAAATTATAATGTATTCTTTTTGGCCTCAGCCTATGTCTCTCTTTTTCCTTTGTATCATGATTTTGTGTAGAAGGTAAAACTGAATTACATGCATCCATTTTTACTTCAGTATGTCAAGACAGTTTGGAATTGTTACTTTACACCCATCCCCAGAGTTCTTTTTTTATCTCATCCCAAAGTTTATTTTAAACCAAGTACCTAAGGCAAGTTACAACTCGCAGGAAGACCAAACACTCAGAGGTTTATTAAAAATGTCCCGGGCAGCTCCCGTGGCTTAGCGGTTAAGTGCACGTGCTCCGCTACTGGCGGCCCGGGTTCGGATCCCGGGCATGCACCGACGCACCGCTTCTCTGGCCATGCTGAGGCCGCATCCCACGTACAGCAACTAGAAGGATGTGCAACTATGACATACAACTATCTACTGGGGCTTTGGGGGAAAAAAAAAAAAAGGAGGAGGAGGATTGGCAATAGATGTTATCAGAGCCGGTCTTCCTCAGCAAAAAGAGGAGGATTAGCATGGATGTTAGCTCAGGGCTGATCTTCCTCACAAAAAAAAAAAAAAAAAATGTCCCAAACAGCCCTGTCACGGCCCAGCTGAAGTCTTCTTCCTGTATATCATGTAAATAGTTTTTGTCCTAAAGGAGTACGAATTCTTAACATCTCGGAGCCAATTCCCAGAGAAGAAAAGCTTGTTCCAATTAGGACCTAGTTCTCTTTTGGCACAATCCCTCAACAAAAGCCATTTTCAGAAATTCAGCATCAGACATTACATCATATGGACAAGAGAAAATCCTTCTTTCCTCCCCACCAGATGTTTACTGAGGGAACAAAGGCCTAAAACACGAACCACCGAAGAAGAGAACAACTAGATTCTTCATATGCCACACTAGAGAATAAGCAAATGAAGGTGAGGACGAAGAGCGTGGGCAGACTGCCGACGGTGCCTTTTACCTGCAGCACGATTCTAAAGAAGAAACTCATGGGAACCTGATCATGTGAAAGGCATTCCCTTACCAGGAGCCCTGGCAATCACACGCCTCTTTGTGTCCACAGACTTGAACTGTTGTCATCGATAGGCATGGCTCCGATTCAACACTCACTCCTTTAGGGAACTCCTTGTGGCTCTACCTGCCCCTGCAGACAGCCCGCACACCTACAGCTCTCCGCGCTCACTCCGCTGCACTCGGGTTGTACATTTCCAGCCATGAACAGGACATTTCCATGGTTTGTTATCTCTAATTCATCTTGTCCCAAACTGCTTGTCACCTCTCACACTGACTTCTTATCTTCAGCTCTGCTATGTCCGTCAGCAGACGTAAAATTCTTCTCATGTTGTAGGTGAGACATAACTTTCCCTTTCCTTTATCCTCGATTTCCAAGTCTTATTTCAAGATGTTCCTCAACGTAGCAGTTTCCTCTCAGTATCACTGCCACTATCCTAGTCCAGCTTGGCATCATTCCACACCTGTGCCTCTAGCAACCTCCCAAACTGACCTCTCAAGCTCTTCTCTCCCCTGCCCAGTCCACCACCACCAAACCAACCTTCCCACAGCACTGCTGTCATCATCTCACAAAATCCACAATTGTTTCTTCTTACTTATATCAAGTCATGATGCCTCTGCCTGATTTCCAGCAGCCTCTGTTACCCATCCTCGGAAAACAACTCCTTCTTCGTCTGGTGCCCGCCCTCTGCTTTCAGATGAGCCACACTCCTCACACTCTTCCACAAATATTTACTGAGCAAACAATATTTGCTCAGTAAACCTGGAAGTTGTCCTTCCTGGTGTCAGTATTGTCACATTTTAGTCCACTGTCAACTTTCTTCTGAATCAATCCTTACTTCTTGCTAAGTCCATTATTTCTGGCTAAATAGTATGGAAAAAGAAAAATGAGGGAAAAAAATAGTCCCTATCCTAAATAATGTACAATCTAATTGGAGAAATAAACAATAAAGCAATTGACCAACAAAACAAATCAAAACGCAGTAAGTACCTACATAGAGCCACGAGCAAAGTACGATGGATGCAGAGGAAGACACTGTTCACCTGACTGAGGAGACTGAGGGAGGTGTCATGAAGGAAGTGGCTCTGAAGGTGCAGAGGATTTGACAGGCAGAGAGAGAACAGGAAGAACAGGAACAAAGAGGGTAAGGGAGAAATGTGAGCAGAGATGGTCAAGATCAGACCAGATTTTGACCTTGCCACACTCATTCCCATCTCTGTGCCTTCATCTCTCTTTTTCCTCTCAGCTAGAAGGCTCTCCTGCCCACCTATCACACCTCTCAAATCTCACCCCGCTTTCAAAACTCAAGCCCAAATCCAACCTCCTCCATAGTGAGACGAAAGATTTATTACAAGTAATTATTCTTTCCTATGTTCAAGTAAAAATCATATTGGATAGAAATGCTATGCCTGGGCCAGCCCCGTGGCTTAGTGGTTAAGTGCACGTGCTCCGCTGTTGGCAGCCCGGGTTCAGATCCCGGGCGCGCACTGATGCACCGCTTCTCCGGCCATGCTGAGGCCGCGTCTCACATACAGCAACTAGAAGGATGTGCAGCTATGACATACAACCATCTACCGGGGCTTTTGGGGGAAAAAAAAAAAAAAGAAATGGTATGCTTTACAAGTTTATATGTTCCCTCCATAAATTTCTCTATAACTAGACACAGGTTCAAGTCATTGGATCAGTAAGGTAGAATAAGGACATAAGACAAAATAAGCCAGGCCCTGTGGTAGGCAGACTAATGGCCCCCAAAGATGTCCACGTCCTAATCTCTGGAATCTGTGGATATGTTACCTCACATGGCACAAAGGACTTTGCTGATGTGATTAAGGTTAAGGACCTTGAGATGGGGAGATAATCCTGAATTATCCAGGTGTGTTCATCTAATCACATGAGTTCTTAAAAGTGGAAGAGGAAGGCAGAAAAGTGGATCAGAGAGATGTGACTTAAAAAGGATTTGACCCACTGTTGTTGGCTTTGAAGATGGAGGTAGGAGGCCATGAGTCAAGGGATGTGGGCTGCTGCAAAAGCTGGGAATGGCCTTTAGCTGACAGCCAGCAGGAAAATGGGAACCTCATCCTACAACCGAAAGGAACTAAATTCTGCCAACAACTCAAATAAGCAGGAAATAGATTCTCCCGTAGAGACTTCACATAGAAATGCAGCCCTACCAACATCTTAATTTCACTCCAGTGAGACTGTGTTTAACATACAGAACTGTAAGATAATAAATTTATGTTGTTTTAGGCCACTAAGTTATGGTAATTTACTATGGCAACAATAGAAAACTAATACAAACCCTATTTTTTCTCAATGGGTGAAGGGCAAGATAATTTCTTAAAAACAGATTTCTCATGAATACAGAAATTAGCAACTTATTTAAAAATTCTATTGTGAGAGAAATTCTATTTCATTTAAATAGTGATGAATAGAGAAAATACAGTACAGTTCCAACTTTTCTCTATTACTAAGAAATTAGACAAAAAAAATTAAAGGATAAAAAGCATCATTTGTAAGAACCACCACTCTGTTCAACACTGATGTCTCCTCCATAATTCTGATTACAATAAGAGTTGGTTCCACACTGATTAGCAGTCAGCATCATCCATTTTATCCAAGGGAGCCCCCCCTGCCCCTCAACTAGGAGACTTTCTTAAGGGGTAGGAGCCGTGTTCTATAATCCCTTCATGTCCAGCTACCATAGTAACTAACGCAGGCTTAGATACCATAACCATTCACTACACTGATGAAAATATCTATTAACTTCTGCTCTGGTTTCAGAGTACAATATATTTCAGTTCCTCATTTATGGAGTGCCTAAAAGGTTCACTGTGCTGGGTACAAAGGGAGATGCGAGAACAAATAAGACACAATCTCCATCCAAAGAGACCTTTTAAATACAAACAGCTATAATACAAAGTAGGATAAAATAAGTGCTAAAAGAGAAGCAGAAGTAATGTGCTGTTGAAATATCAAGGGAGGTTGGGGACTTCAGTTTAGGAAGCAGATGTCTTCAAAAAAGTGGTGGGCTTCAAGCCAGACACCAAAGTCCTAAATTTAATGGATGAAATGATTTTGCAGGATGCTGTAAAGATGTTTATATCTTTCAATGTTTTAAAATTTTTATTTATTTATTTATTTTTTTGTGAGGAAGATCAGCCCTATGCTAACATCCGTGCTAATCCTCCTCTTTTTGCTGAGCAAGACCGGCTCTGAGCTAACATCTATTGCCAATCCTCCTCCTTTTTTTTTCCCCCCAAAGCCCCAGTAGATAGTTGTACGTCATAGTTGCACATCCTTCTAGTTGCTGTATGTGGGATGCCGCCTCAGCATGGCCAGAGAAGTGGTGCGTTGGTGCGCATCAGGGATCTGAACCCGGGCCGCCAGTAGCGGAGCGCGCGCACTTAACAGCTAAGCCACGGGGCCGGACCTCAATGTTTTAAACATTTAAAAGTAGCATTTACCTAGCAACCATTCTTACTTACTCAATAAAGCAGGTTATCTACTAGGCAAAACTTCATTAACCTGGCTTGAGTTACATTATTTAAATTAATTAGGTCTTCTTTAAAATATTCAAAAATTCAGATTAGCTGTCAACATAATAGACATGGATTAAGCTTTTATTGTTCTATATTGTTCTAAGCTTTTACTGTTCTATAAAAATTCATTCAGTTCATTATGCAAAATATTTTAAAATTCTTCCACTTCACATGATTTTTATACTTAATTCTGTTCCTGGCAGAAGTAACTCAGGAACATTTGGGGTCACACTCAGAAATTGTCCCTTCTAAGGAGTGTATATTAAGTTTTTACATCTTAAAAATCTTTGTTTATCAGATTCTTTTACTCAATCAACATTTATTCAATACCTACTATGTGTTCAAGGCAAAGCCAAGGAATATTATCAGATATTTATGAGCGGTTGCAACAGCCAATCATTCAGCAAGTATTTCCTGAGTGTCTGCCATGCACCAAGCATTCTCCTAGCAGAATCAGTGCTTCAGAAGACTAGGCTTCTCTCAGCCCCACGGGACTCCTAGAGAAAGTCTTTGTGAGGGAAAACTCCAAAAAGGATCACTACAAAAAACTGTACAGTCACAGGACCAGAGGCATCTTTAAAGGTTCTTTTTTTCCCCATCAATAACGCCAAAAGATAGGGCGTCTAATCAATTGTGCTGGAGATATCAAGTTACCTCCTTTAAAATCTTTACCAAAAAATTTTGCTTTACAAACTCTCTTGATTATCATATTCTGGATTTGTTTTGTTTTGTTTTGTTTTATTTTGTTTTGGTGAGGAAGATTGGTCCTGAGCTAACATCTGTTGCCAATCTTCCTCTTTTTGCTTGAGGAAGATTGTCCTTGACCTAAAATCTGTGCCAATCTTCCTCTATTTTGTATGTGGGATGCCACCACAGAATGGCTTGATGAGTGGTGTGTAGGTCCGTGCCTGGGATCTGAACCTGCGAACCCCAGGCCGCCGAAGTGGAACATGAAAACTTTATCACTAGGCCACCGGGCCGGCCCCCTACATTCTGGTTTTTATAAATTTTTGCAGGAGAGACTGGGGCAGGCCAAGGGTTGTGCGTGGGTGGATTTAGAGACAGGAAGCATGTGTGGAATAGAGAAAAAGAGGAAGGGAGAGTAAGAAACAAACCATTTAGGGAAAAAGAACATAGGACATTCCTGAGTTTATGACATAATTTGGAGAATTATGTATGCCACTTTCATCTAATCAAGAAGGATTTCAGGGGTGATGACAGCTTAGAATTGGACAATCAGTTACTAAGGGAATCAGCATGTGTTCTGGGAGTCACAAAGGAAAGTCAGAGAAGGGATTCCATAAACAGACTAGCAGTCTGTCTTCCTTCCCCACTTTTATGGAATAATCCTTGCTTCCTCCCCTCTGGAGGTTTTCTAAGAACAGAAAGTCACACTGGAGCTTCAGAGGCTACATGCTGTACTGAGTTTACTGCACGACCTGGAACAGAACAAACCCAAATACAGAGGCCAAACAGAACATGTTCTTGCTGCCTAAAGTCTCATTCCTTCCCAGCGGACTACTATGGTGTTGGGAAATAATCTTGCAAGACAGTCAATTTTTGAGTACATGAAGCTGCTCAATGAATTCAGCCTGTTCTCTCAGGGAAGATCCAGGGCCACAAGGAAACATCTGGCTATTCTCTTGGCTGTCACTTACGCTATCTTTACCAGATGTTCTGAATCGGATCCAGGAACAGAGACCAAAATTCTCTTTGACTCAAAGGTAGTTAATTAAACTCCCACAAATTTAACATCTTGCCAAACGTACGATAATTTTTGGTAGAGCTTCAGGTCTCATCATTGCAAGGAATACCAACATATTTAAAGAAACAAAAATTATTATATGTAATTTTCATTAATAGACTTAGCAGTTGGAAAAATAAAAGAAGAAAACGAAAAAATTTCTTTACACAAGTCAAAAATGGGACTTCATTTTCCATTTTTTAGATTGGTGAAAAAGAAAATGTTTGATGATACCAACTTCTGGTGGGGATGGGAAAAAGGTACTTTTGTAACTGACTGGGAGGAAAATAAACTAGCACATTCTGTCTGGAGAACAATCTGACATTTTCTACAACAATAAAAAATGCACACGTTCTTTGACTTAGCAGTTCCATCACTGGGAACATCATCTACAGATATATCTACAAGCATTCACCAAGATATACCTACAGGAATATTCATGGCAACATTCTTAAAAAGCAAAAAAACCTGGAAATAAATTAGGGCACTTTCACACGCTAGAATACCAAAATGTTACTAACAAGAAAGAAGTAGGTGAATACACGCTGATGTGAAATAAGATCTTGAGACATAAAAGCAAGTTGCAGAATAGTGTACATACACACATACTTTGATTTTCAAAAAACATCAGTAAAGCTAAGTGGGAAATCATGGGCTATTTTTTTTCTTTGTACTTGTCTGTTTAAAAAAATAAAACCTAACGTGTTATTTAAAAAGAAATGAGAGGAAGGAAACTGTAATTTTTCACAGGTATTCTGAGCACTATTATTAATTTCTAGAGAGATATAAGAAACTGTGAACAGCAAGGGGCACTTCTAGGCAGTGGAACTCAAGAGGACAAAGGGCAGGATACCTATCTGAACTGTTTGAATTTTCTTAAAACCACAGTATATTGTTTCCATGATTAAAAAAAAAATGAAAAGTAATAGTACAAAAACAAGTAACAACAACACTCTTAAAAACCACGAAACATAAGCATACTAGAAGGCTTCAAAGCTAACTCTTGGAGTGAATAACTCTTTGCAAACATTGAGACCACAGTAAAAATGATTATCAGGCATTCAAACCAAAGGCGAATGTACTTTGCATATCTTCTTAAGAGACACTGAATGTCACACTTCTCCTAGAGGTCATGAGGGTTTTCCCAGGTGACTGACTACAAGAGTGAAGTGAAGCTCCACTCACCTATTGTTTAAGGCTCCCCCAAGGTCACAGTCACAAGGTCGACATCCATCCAAATCATTGCTTAAGCCCCAGTGCTCTGGCTGTAGAACAAAAGTTTAAACATCTAAAGGTGGGTTCCTGTAATTACACAGTAGACTCAGCAAGAAACAAGTTACAGCGTGTTTTGGTTCTTCCACCAAACGTTCATTTGCACCGTGAAAGCAGAAAGCCAACAAAAGGAATGAGTATGAGTATTCTGAAATAAAGGGACCCAAGCTGCAGTGACGTCGCTGGGGTCAGAGAGGGTTACACATAATCCCACAATAATGCCAGATCACAGAGTAGTTTCTCTGCCCGGCAAAAGGCCTTTATCCAATAATGAACACGAGCAAGCAGTTAAGATGCCAATTTTCTTCATGAGACTTACTCTGGCAGTAAGAAAGTTTGGGCAAATATTTGGCAGGCCTTTAAACTTTCCCTAAGTTCAGTCTGTCATAAACTCCATAGGAAAAGCTCCTCAAGGATTTATCTATGTGGAAACACAGCATAAAGCAAGGACTATTTTCACAACTGAAAGGTGAGGAGATCACCGAGTCTTGAGAACACTGGAGACAGAAATAAGAAATGGGAGAGAACTGATATGGGGAGAACTCTTTGCACCTCAACAAATTCATATTTCCTAATGAACAGATAAAACCAAGTTCACCAGTTTAAATCAGATTCCAGAAATTTAAGAATCTATCAGGATACATGCAAAAATACATATTTAGGGCTGGCCCCGTGGCTTGGTGGTTAAGTGCGTGCGCTCTGCTGCTGGCGGCCCAGGTTCGGAACCCGGGCGTGCACTGACGCACCGCTTCTCCGCCCATGCTGAGGCCACGTCCCACATACAGCAACTAGAGGGATGTCCAACTATGACATGCAACTATCTACTGGGGCTTTGGGGAAAAAAAGAAAAAAAAGGAGGATTAGCATGAATGTTAGCTCAGGGCTGATCTTCCTCTCACACACACAAAAAAACATATTTAGTGGTCATAAACATAATTTGGGGTCAGCAGACCCCCTCTCCCAAATTATAAAAGCAATCACAAGTACGTTATAAAAGATACAGAATAATTTTTAAAAATTACTCTCATAATTATTCCACCCAGAATCACTACGGTAAATTTTTTGGTGTATTTCCTTCCAGATTTTGTTTCTCTTGATGAATTTTTTTCCTACATAATCAAGATAGTAGTCACATCCTGTATTTTTTTTATACCAGCATAAGTATTTCCTCATGTTATTGTCATTTTCAATGGCAACCAACTATCACACTGTATAGAAGGCCGCAAATTTACTTAACTATTTTCCCCACTTCTGCTTCCAAGTTTTGTGCTATGACTAATAAAAGACACAGTGAGTCTTCTGGTGAATATATCTTTGTCCAATTTTCTGATTATTTCATTAGGACAGATTCCCAGCAGTGGGATTACTGGGTCAAAGGGCATGCACATTTCTACAGGCTGCTGATACATATCTCTAAACGCTTTTCACAAAGTATGAACCAATTTGCATTTCCATCAGCAGCATACAAGTACCAGCCCTCATTATGTCCTCACTAATAGTCAGCATTACCATTTTTTAAAACTTTCATTAATTTTGTCTGTAAAAATGGTATTTCACTGTGGTTTTACTTTACAATTCTAACAGCAATGGTGAATATCTTGTCAAAATTATTCACTAGTAATTCCACTTTTGTGAATTGTCTATTTGTGTCTTTTAACATTTATAAGTAAGGGAGATGGTAGAACCTACAATGGCGAAAGCATTCTCTACTAAAACATGTCATATTCACAAACTCCCCATCCCATGTAATTAAGATTTACTTACCAGACACTGGTCACAATGCTGTCCTGTCACCAGACGCTTACAGTAGCAGTAACCAGTCTCAGAATCACAAGGATTCCCGCCAGGAATCGTTCCCAGAGGATTGCAGGCACAAGCTTTATTCAAGATAAAATGAAGTAAAGAAACACAAGTCAAGTGAGTCCAAAGTAGTAGTCTGGATTTAGAACTGCAAAGTAAAATGGGAATTATGTATAGAGAAGAACTCCCAAACCTTCTAACAAACGTACTTACATTTACAGCCAAATGGCTCTTCAGCACTTAAACCATAGAAGCCTTCTTTGCAAATATCACAATGTTCTCCTTCCACATATAATTTACACCGACACTGACCAGCAATGAGACCAGCAGAAAAATCAGTGTAACTGTCACAGACTCCCCCATTCTGAGAGCCAGCTGGGTTACAGGCACATTCTAAGGAGAAAGAAAAGCACCAGGTAATACAGCGTGTGTGTTTGCATAAATACATATGTTCCCTTCATCCCTCCAAATGTCACACAAACAGACAAAAAGAAGGCTCAACTACCAAGTACATTCCACTCCCAGTAACCTGTATAACAAAGTGATAAGGCTGAGGTCCTGAGAGGATGGTACCTTCCAGACTACCCAACTTAAAAGGTGACCTGAAACAGGCCCCACATCATGACCCTTTCCCCACGTACGTTCACAGAGATTAGGATCTCGGAGGTCCCTCTCCGGGTGCTGGTAGTAGAACGGTTTGCACTGCTCACAGTTGCGCCCCATCGTGTTGTGCTGACAGTCATCACACACGCCTCCACTGACGTTCCCAGTGGCCAAGTAAACCGCCATGTCAAAGTGGCATGAGCTGGAATGTTCGTTGCAGTTACACTCTGTGAGACAAGACCAGTGTCAAGAAAAGCCTTTTACAGAGCCGGTCTTCCTCAGCAAAAAGAGGAGGATTAGCATGGATGTTAGCTCAGGGCTGATATTCCTCAAAAAAAAAAAAAACAAAAAAAGAAAAGCCTTTTAAATCTACTTACCAATGGAGGATGGGGTTGGCAGGAAGGAAGCTAATTTTGGAAACTAGGGACAAAGTTCAGGCAAAGCAGCAGTTAACAAGAAGGTGCTCATGGTGAAAAAGGACAAATCTACTTATGACACTTTAAACCCTAAATCACGCTAGAAACCTTCAAAGTGTGAACTTTACGAAATAAATGCAATCATCTGCCCTCTTTGGAAGAGCACGGGCTATAAAAAGTTGAAAACCCCTGGGGAACGTCCCATTGGATAAGCTTCCTTCCTTCCTGTGAAGGAAGGCTGCCATCCATGGAGGACGCCCTAGGGTCCCGCTCAGGGTGGGACTGGATGGAAGTACATCACTCCTGAGGATTTTCTAGGTGATACGTTCCTGGGAAAGCCTGTTTGGGTTCCCTGCTTTGAGGAACATGGTATGAAGGCCTGATTCCCCTCCTCCTCATTCCCACCACCACAGGAGGCCAGGCTCCTTAGTGAAATCATCTCTATGATTTAGTAAGGTCTGTTGAACAGCCATCTAAGCCAGCCTTCTTGAGTGCAGTCTGTCCCTCCTCTAGCGTATGCAGCAGAGTTATCTCGGTCAAACCCAGCTTTAATTATCCCACTCTCATGCTCAACAATCCACATCGATTCCTCTTGTCTTCTCACAACGAAGCTTCACTCACCCTGGCCCTCATGGGGCTCCATGCTCTAGCCTTGTGTGTCTACTCCCTGCAACAGACCATCCTGCAGAGAAGGACTGTGTCTTATCCACTGATGTATCCTTGGTGCCTAGCAGAGTATTGCCCTAGCTACACCGGTTAAATTAAACCTCGGAATCATTTCCCAGCATAGACTCCGTGGTGGTCACGTGAATGCCCTTGGGGCCTTGTCCTCTGAGTTGTTCTCCTTATCTGAACTCCCTCCCACCTTCCCCCCCCATCTCTTTACCTAAACAATCTTAACTATTCAAGCAAAGGCCAGCTAGGTTGTACTTACTAACAAAACCTTGACTACTCTAGCCTTCACTGGTTTCTGAACTTCTAGAACAGTCCTTCTCAGTGGGGGCAGAGGCAGGCATGCTCGTCTGGAGGACAGTATATCAGAATCCCTGTGTGTGGGGTGGGGAGGGGTGGTGGTGTTTCAAATTACACCTCTGCCCAGAGAATACCTCTGGGATGCATGGATGGATGAAGTATGCCACAGGCTGCAGCTGGGCTGGCACAGAAACAAGGCCGAAAACTCTACTCCATATCTCTTAGCCCTTAATGATCTACCATGCCATATTTTTCTTTCAATTTTCTCTCCTGGTCATCTTGCCTTAAAAACAATGTCAGGGACAACATCTCAGTCTTCTACTAAATCTGCCAAACACATAGTGCTGCTCAGTAAATACTAATTTATTAGTTTAATTGAATAGATACTCTAAGTTTCATAGGGGTATCGGGAAAGCTGGGAAAAAGGTAGTAACTTTTCTTCTTTCTGCAAAATAGTGTACTATTATAGCACCTCTGATCAGAAAGTGGGGACTAGAGTCCAAATTGATAGAAAATGTCTCTCTGACTGAGACTTACTTTTACAGGCATTGCTGTTTCGACCTTCAGCGGGTCTCCAAGGTAAATCATGGTAGAAATCCATGCACAGTTCACAATTTAAGCCCTTGGTATTATGCCTGCACATACAGTGTCCATGAACCTTGAAAGTTATCAAAACAGGAAAGAACAAAGTAAGAAAGAGACTAATGGCCAGCTTTTCTCCACAATCAATGGAAAATATAACCCCCTTTTCACACTGATCTCTAGCTCACTACATGTGAGTTTCTTTGTTTTTACTTTGTCCCTCCCCACAGTGACTTCTATCTCCTTGTTGATGGTTACAACTCCCATCTCTAGTAGTTCCTACTACATAATGGATGCTCACTAAATATTTTATGGAAGTATCTATGAAAAGAACCCAGATGAACAAAATCAGTCACTTATGAATTTTTTAAAAAACAAACTAGTTAAGAGTTAAAAAAAAAATCTATTATAATAGAAATTAACAAATGTTATAATGCAGAATTAAAAGTATACACACCATCCGGGAACTAACTTACATTACCGTAAGTTTTACCACTAGGCCCTGTAAAAGAAAGGCTTTTGCTGCTTGTTTTATTTTATTTTGTTTTTGACTGCAGGCACAGCACTTAAGTTTTCAACCAAAATGAGATGTTAAAAATTAACCATTTACCATATTTACATTTATTTTTTTCCTTTAAGTAAGGAAATACAAAATCTCAGAAAAAGATAGAAGTTAATTGCTTTATGAAGGACCTATGATGAGCTACATTGCATTGTCTCACTGCAAGGCATGCTTAAGACCTCTGAGGCATAAAAACAATAAATTCTTTAGGTCCACCAAATGCACAGGAACATGGGCACCTCACACTGAACACGCAACACCAGTTTCTATAGAATGGAATTCAGGAACAGGACAGACAGGTCCACCCTGGACCCACTTTGACAGGAGTGCAGTCAGCAGACTAAAATCCTCTCATTAACAAGGGGGTTTTACATAGAATGAAAAACAGTTCCAAAGCACATAGCACAGGACTCTACAGTGTCTGAATAAACAGTACAATGTACTGTGAGACGCCTGATAATGACATGACTACACAACATTAGCTACATACCAGATTTGTTACACTGCAAAGGAAATACAATCTACCGAGCATTCTCTGAAAGATGTAGCAACAGGATTAGAAAGACACATCCTCCCTTTAGGCTCTGTTAAAAATGCAACTTTATGTAATAAATGTTCTAACTGGAGCCAAGGGAAGGCAGAAGTTTTAGAGAGTTGAATACACTCAATCCTGCACCTTCTTAGGTAAGGACCAGCGATCTTTGAAAAGGCAAACAGCAAAGAAGCAAGACACCCTCCATCAAGAAGGGAAGCCCAGTCTAGTGCAAGGAACCCTGGGGCCAAGTTGGGAGCACTAGATTTGAATTTCCATCCGCCAAGTACTTACTTAGGGCCCTCTGGCAAATGACTTAACCCCTGGTCTCTTCTAATAAGGCTAGTTGGTTTAGTAAGTCCTGTCCGGCTTTAAAAATCCTATGGGTCTCTAAGAATTACCAGTTCACTTAGAAACCGGTAAAATGCCCTAACGTTTTCCATTTGGCAAATCACCCAAATTCCAAATTTTTAGAAGTACATAATTTGAAAACACAGCATAAAAGTGGGAAAAGAATGAAACTAGAAGACATAAAGAAACAAAGTCCATTTGATTCCTAAATGATATCCTGTGGTTCTAGGTTCAAATTTCCAGTTTCTTTGGGTTAGGATCAGTTTATGCCTTCTAGTGTAAGGACTGGAATGCTTGTGGTTTTTGATCTTCCCTAAAGTAAAGGAAGATGTGATTGTTATTTAGACAATTTTTTAATCCTTGTTGATTAAAATATCTAATGTAGCAGTAGCCTGCAGCAACAATTTCCAAAAATTAATTCAGTGTCTATGAAACGAGCAGTACTTACATTCTCATAGTCCGAGAAAGTCATCAAAGAAAAAATCAACAATCAACCCCCAGAATGGCGCAAAGTGCTAACTGTAAGTCTGGAAAAATAAGACCCCTAGAAAATGTGAAAGCAGTAAGACCAGCTTCAATTTGCCTTTTAGAATCACTGTCTAAAGGAGAAAGCCACACAGAGCACTTGCTTACCATTCCTTCTACTTCTTCATCGAATCCATCCACAGGAGCGCATTCACTGGCATGGCCATAGCAGAAGCAATTTCCTCGAACCACCATGTCATAAACTGCATAATAGTACTTTTCTCTGATTTCCATTCTGGAATCCAAAAGGTTATCTCCCAAAGTATGTAGTTTCACAAACTTGATTCTCAAGTTGGTGATTTTTAAGAGATCTACGAAGGTCACCAAGAAGATGAAAAGTCTGATCAAATAAGCAAGACTTCTTTCACAATTATACAACATCATTCCTCTTTATAGAAAGGCACAACGAAGAAAATGGCTTATGTAAAGTTTACCCCCCTTGTATGACCTAGATGACCATAATAGTTAAAGTTTAACAAAACAAGACAGTCTCTGGAAGAAAGAAAGAAAGGATACCACCTTCTCTTCAGTTTAATAAGAATGTCTATTCTGTGATGGATTTGTTTGCAGACTGATGTTCCAGGAAGAAGTGTGAAAGTGGAGAAATTTAAGAATGCAGCTGTGCGGTTGCCAGAACCCACTGGCACATACTAATCTAAACTATTGCAATACCATCTGCTTCCCACAGCCATTGGTGCCAGTCTCAAAATCAGAATATTCCATTCAGGTGGGAAAGGGTTCATCAAAGCACTCCAATTTCATTATTATGATAAGCTAGTTAGAAAGAAACATTTCTGTGTTTATTTTGCGGGAGGAAAATACAATCTGAAATTTCCCACCATTTAGACGAAATCCAGCTACTAAAATAGATTTAACACTATAGAATAACCGCAATCCAGAGACAGAATTCTTAATCAAGTTTTTACGCAACATTACAATCTACAACTTTTGTTCTAGTTTTACAATATAATTTACCATACAATTACCAATGTAATATAGCGGCATAAGGATAAAGGAGCTTAGTATTAGGATGTTGAGGTGAATTATTTTTTCCTAAATACAAGTTACTTGTAAATCAATTCCTCTCATTTTATCTTTTCTTCTTTTTTCTGGGTCTACAGACCTATGCTTATTGCAGAAGTTGGGCTATCAATTACACTCTATAGTAACTTGATGAACCAAGAGCCATTCAACTGTCTCCACCAGTGTTTTCATTAATTACAAAGTTGCTCTTGCTGAGTGGACCCCAAAAGATTGATTAATCCATCTGCCCTCCCATTTAGCTCTGTAGCTTGAAATTGCTCCTAAGCTTTACTTTCTTTTCTGCTGATGCATTCTAAAAATTTACAACACAGGACAAGAGGGTATTGGCCCAGCACATCAGATACTTTCAAAGCCCAAATCCAATTTTAAATACTTATAATATATGCATAGCTTACAATGGAGACTATAGAAATAGCTGTGGGTTGAAAGAGAAAGTCCATGAGTCCATGCATTAAACTTAGGCTCTTTGTAAATCAAAAACTAAACAGAGAAACCGTGGTACTCTTCAGCTGAATGGAATTTATGAATGCCAACATTTCCTCCTGCACAAATGCTCCTGCACAGAATGAGCACAAGCGCCTATTGACGAGACCAAACAACAAACTTGAAGAGCAGCTGGAGTATTTAGAAACCCTTGAACTGATCTTTGTGGAAGCCCTCAGAAGAGCAAATATGCTCCCTCCACTCTCTCCTGCCATATTTAACAACCACTAAGCCTGTATTGACTGCTGCCCTAAGAGGCAAAATCACTTTTGAAGTGAGTCTTAGAGGTCTCAACAATAGGGACAACCAAAGAGATAGTGTTCCCTTGATTACAAAGTAAATCGAAAGCATGAGCACTTAAAATGGATGCTTCTTTAATATAGAAATAGATTTTCTAATGCCATTTAACAACAAAAGATAAGAGAATTATAATGGCAACACATTCCCCAAGTCCCACGAATTTCACCTAAAAAGGAGCAGACCGTGAGTCCTTTTAGGGACCAGGAGGTGTTTGCCACGGAGCCCAGGCGGTCATTTCTCACAGCTTGCTTTTGAGAGCAGGGAGGGCAGGCCTCACAGAGCTCACTCAGAAATGGCACAGGGCTGGACGTGCCCTTAAATATTTGTTTTACAATAGAATGAATGAGTCAATTACAGACCAGAGACAGTCTGGGCCACATGTAAAATTGACTCAAGTGGGGAAACAGCACTCTTCTGGCAATATTCCCTGGACTTCTTCCATTCTACTCTTGCATGCTTCAGGCGGGAAAATTCTGTGGGGCCTTGATTAAAAATAGGGCCACGCTCAGCTGGGAAAGATCAGCAAGAATCAGCCCCACCTCGGCTCAAGTGACTGTAGCTCAGCAGCAGGAGGGGGCATCTCGTCCCTGCACTCTGACTTATGGGACCAGGTCCACAAAAGAGCTAAGAGGCTGCTGATGGCAACACTGACAACAACAGTAGCAGCAGCAGCTTCAATGTACTGAACACTTCCTATGCGTCAGGCACTTGGGTAGGTCGTTTATATACATGAACTCATCGTCCTTCCATAACAACCCTAAGGTCAATATTACTGTCTCCATTTACAGATGAAAAAACAGAGGCTAAAAACAGTTTCACATAAATTACTTGCCCAAGGTAACATAGCTATAATATGCCAGAACTGGGATTTAACCCCAGGTCTGACTCCAAAGCCCATTCTTTTAATTTGTGCACATTCTGCCTCCCAAGAAGATCAAGACGGAATTCTGTAAAAACACAGGCATAGCTGTTGAATGCTGGAAAGAGCTCTGAACTGAGAATCATAACACATGGGTTCAGGATCTGACTGACATTAAATAGCCATGTTACCTTATGCAATGTTATTCCAACCCTCTGAACTTCAGTTTACTCCTCTGTTAAATGGAAATACAGCCTTCACCTTATTGAGCCTATAGAACATGTCTGAGGTTTCTGATTTCCCCCCAATATTCTTTCTTCTCTTCCTCTTTTGACAATAAGAGCTCTAGCCAAGAGTTTGAGAGAGTACATGGCCACCTGGCTAGAGATGTTTCCCCGTGTCTCCTGTGGTTTGGCCACGTGACTAATTTTGGCCAATGGGACGTGAGCAGAAGTAATGTACAGCTTCCACATCGCTTGCCCTTCACTTCCTCCCCTCCTACAGGTTGGGACAAGGACATGGTGGTGTGGGGCCTGCTCCAACCATGTGGATAAAGACTACAAGACAGAAGGAACCTGGGAACCTGGGTGACCTAATTTAGCCAGATTTAGCAATAAAAACACAAAACATTCAGTTAAATTTGAATTTCAGATAAATAGCTAATCATTTTTTAGTATAAGTATGGCCCAAATCACATGGAACACAGTTACACCAACCACAAATACTGTACAGGATACTTGTACTAGTCACAAATATTACATGAGATATAGTTATACTAAAAAAATAATTTGTTGTTTAACTGCAATTCAAATTTAACTGGGTATCATCCTGTATTTTATTTGATAAGCCTACTTATGGCAACTGAGCTACATTTCTCCTCTGGAAATCCCTCTGGGTGATTTCATAAGAGAGAAATATACTTCTATTTTATTTGAGCCACTATATTTTTGGGGACATTTTGTTATAACAGTTTAATCTATACCGTAATTTATATATATATATATATATAATATGTATATGATATATGTCATATATATATATATTATACTTAGCAGTAAAATAAATAAGGTATTATGACCAGCATAATTGCTTGAGCACATAAGACATAAATCTTTTACTCTTATCAAAACGTGTTCCCTGTCAGTAAGGACTTTGTGCCGATTGCAGGAGCTCCTGGTAGGTACTGCAGAGAAAGAAGGAAAGGAAGTGGGTGGAGTTAGCACTGAATATTTATATTCTGGGTAGCATTGCTCTGGGTACGAGTTCTTCCATGATTGCTGTTTTCCATCAAAGCTTCTATTTGAAAACAAGCTTACTCTGTATCCTTGGACTATAAGGATCTTCTATTCTGAAAGCTGGATCTAAAGCACGAAATATCACCTAAAAATAGATATAAGAGTAATTGGTATTTTTGCAACGATCAAAAACTAGATTTGCAATTCAAATGTAAAACCAAAAAAGCAAACCTCTCCTTCCGTTGAGGGTTCAATGTCAGAATATCGGGAATCACAAATTATGTCATCGACTTTTTTCATGGGGCCTGTTGAAATGCCCGGAAATGAGCTCTCACAGTCGTAGGCAAAGTATCTGTACACACCCCAGGTTCTCCCAAAATCAGATGACCGTTCTATCAGCATGGCGGCTGGGCGGAATGTCTAAGGGAGAGACAGAGAAGGCTCACTTGATGCTTTTTATTGGTAATCTGTATTTTTTTAAAATCTCAGAGGAAAATATCACTCAACTGTGTGCCACAAACTCTGACGGCATGTGGTTGGTATTTCAGACTGTGGCTGGATTTCAAATAGTTCGAGCTGTTCCATGAGCTTCTTCTTGTAAGGAAAGTGCCTATCCTCAAATATTGCACTTCCCCCCACTCTACCAGAGATTAGTAAGCTGTTTCTCTTTAGAAGCTGATTAC
The DNA here is from genome assembly GCF_020826845.1 of Diceros bicornis minor. NCBI lineage: Eukaryota > Metazoa > Chordata > Mammalia > Perissodactyla > Rhinocerotidae > Diceros > Diceros bicornis. The sequence continues at coordinate 10,513,453 of NC_080742.1, read as the reverse complement.
AAACAGGCCTTAATAGCAGACAACTTTTGGTATATTTAGTCACCATGCCCATACTATAATCGGTTAGTTTGAGAGAAAGGGAATGAAATTGTGATATTTCCTACAATATGGATGAACCTTGAAAATATTATACTAAGAAATAAGCCAGACACAAAAGGCCACATATTATATGATGCCACTTATATGAAATGTCTTGAATAGGCAAGTACATAGAGACAGGAAGTAGATTAGAGGTTACCAGGGGCTTCGGGGAGGGGGTAATGAGGAGTTATGCTTAAGGGGTACAGAGTGTCTATCTGAGGTGATGAAAAAGTTCTGGAAATAGACAGTGATGATGGTTGCACAATATTGTGAATATACCAAATGCCACTGAACTGCATACTTAAAAATAGTTAAAAATGCGTATTTTGTGTTATGTATATTTTACCACACACATACACACACACAAAACTAGGGAATGCTTCAAAGAGAAGATGGCATCAAACTAGATCTTAAAAGGGTGACTAGGTGTTTTCCAGGCAGGGGGCAGAGATGGCTACAGGTGGCAGAAGAGGATGGTTGGGGCAGGGTAGGAAGGAATTTGCCTGCCATGCTAAGGGATTTATCTTTATGCAATGAAAGGGGAACTCTGAAAGATTTAAGTGGACAGAAAGAAATGATCAGATTGCACTTTGGAAAAATAACTCTGTGGCAGAATCACTGGACATGGAAAAAACAAGAGACAAGAAACCAAGTGCTAGAAAAACGATGAAGGTCTTAACTCAAGCATTACAGTACAGATAGACAGAAAGGGATGGAAATGACTGCTCTGAAAATTTAATGAAAGTAAAAGACATTGAATTGCACTTGGTGATCAATTAGATTTCAGTGGAGAGGGAGGGAGAGGAAAGAAACATGGGCACCTGAGCTTAGGTAGCTGGGAGGACTATTCGGCTAATATAACAAAGACACAGAAGAGAAGTGAAGGCATTTGGTTTTGGAATAGTCCTATGAGAGGTATCCATGTGGGGACGCCCACCGGACAACTGGAAACAGTGGTCTGGCACACAGCTGCAAGAATGGAGCCTGAAACATGGATCTAGGAGTCACTGTATACATACAATATTTGAAACCTCCAAAGACGTAATTTCTGCCCTCAAAAGCAAAGGGGAAGATAAAAAAGAGCCAAAGTCGGTGCTCCAGGAAAATGCATCAACAAAGGACTAGACACAGAAGGAAAGAGAGTGGCGCCAGGAACTTTAATTACATTTAACCTTCTGTTGTGGGCTGAACTGTGTCCTCCCAAAACTCTTATGTTGAAGACTTAACCCCCAGTACCTCAGAATGTGACTGTATTTGGAGACAGGGTTTTTAAGAGATAAATAAAGTAAAATGAGGTCATTAGAGTGGGCCCTAATCTGATCTGACTGGTGTCCTTATACGAAGAAGAAATTAGGATGCAGACACATATGGAGGGAAGACCGTGTGAAGACACAGGGAGAAGGCAGCCATCTACAAGCCAAGGAGAGAAAGAGGCCACAGAAGAAACCAACTCTGCTGACACTTTGATCTCAGACTTTCAGCCTCCAGAATTGTGAGAAAATAAATTTCTGTGGTTTAAGCCGCCCAGTCTGTGGTACTTTGTGATGGCAGCCCTAGGAAACCAACACACCCTCACCACACATCTGTCTCACAGACAAGGAAATTGGGGCTCACAGACATCAACTGACTTGCTGGCTATCGGCAGAGCTTAGATTCAGATCCAGGCAGAATTAAGACTAAACCTACCTTGCTGCCTTACTGGCTAATGGCATCATAGAAGACTGAAAAATGGATGTCAGAGAGGAAGGAGTGAAAAGACAAGAATCCTGGAAACAGGCAGGATGCAGGTTTAGGAGGGTGTGGCGAACAGGGTCAACTGGAAATAAGAGATGAAGCAGAATGAGAGCTAAAAATAGGCAAACGCTGCAACACCGAACAGGGTAAGTGCATTTTAGGAAGTGTAAGTCAGATTACAACGAAGGAAGAGCACGAAAGAGAAGCCAACCTAGCAAACAGAACCCGAACACTCACTTCTGAATTAAAACCATGGCTTGACAGAAATTTGGGTGATGACTAATGGGGAAAACTAGTACCTTCCCAGACCTCCTTGTACCTTCCTTAATAATCCTGATGGTCTTTCTCACTGATACAGGAGACAAGAGTAATAAACTGGAAGGTCACATTTTGACAGATTCTTTGACATTCACTTACTAGTTGCTCAGGTTTTTATTGTTTTACTTATTCAGAAATATAAGAAAATGATCCTTTATTGAACTCGAGAGTATTAGACTAAGAGTTTTAAAGTAAGTGAGGAAAAAACCCAATAACTAACTGACCCAGGGCAAACTCCCCAGAAGACTGGTCTCCTGGGTGGCGACACTTGGGGACAGACGGGGCTGATGTCTCTGTGTCACAAGGGAGCAGAGAGGAAAAGCCTTACAGCCAGCCCTGGCTGTGCTTCCTTCTTTCTCCCTTCTGGAAAATTCTGAGTCCCAAAGCGCCATTGACGAGTTATCCAATTTCCTGTAGAGTTAAGAAGCTGTGGAAACTGGAACAATACATTTTACCTACATAAGAGAAGCCTTTCCATGCCCTTTGCTTAGTCATCAACCTTCTCAGGCCTCACATTGCTGCGCAATTGCCTCTGAATTCATACTAAATAAAAGAGCTATGAGAATGGGAACATCTGGCTACATACAAAAACACACTGTGTTTTCCTAGCCTAAGAAAACCTAACCCCCTTAGCAATCAGCCATCTCCATGGCAAACACGGGTGAGAATAAACAAGTATGCTTCATCCTCATCCCCTTCCTGTCCTCACTGCTGTTAATGATATCACCGCCCTCCTAGTTACTCAGCTTGGATGCCTAAGTAATCTTTGATTCATCCCTTCCCCTTTCCCTTCCACTGCTCTGCTTCTAACGTTTCTCCACTTCATGGCTGAACTTTTCATTCTAAAGGGTCCAACTGACTCCCTTAGAAAACAGCCTCCTCCTCTAGGCAACGATTCTCCAAGGCTGCAGTAGCAGAGGGTAACAAGGTATGGCAGCAAGGGGATGTGTGTGACTTGAAAAAGCTTTCCAAGTAATACTTCCATGCCTCCTGGGTTGCAGGAGGAGGCTCCCTTCTAGTCAAGAGTCACACTAGCCTTTGCATTAACACCGGCACTCTCCTAAGTCAGCCCTCCATTCATGCTGACTCAACAACAACCTCCCACGGTGCATTCTCTTCTTACTGTCCGCTGGCCCTTTCTGCATGTCCTCTTGGCTTCCTTGCTGAACCACCGGTCTCATTTCCTTGTCAATGGCTCTCTTTTTCCTATAAACTTCACACTCCTCAGCCAGGAGTCAAGGTCCTTATGAGTGTAATCTTACTTCCTTTTCCTCCCCTCACCACCCCAAGCTGGCGGCGAATCTACAGAGTACAGGCCGAACAAACCCTGCCCGAACTGACCTACCACCAGAGCTTTGCTCTCAGTGTCCTCCGCCAAGAACGGCTTTTCTTCCACCTCCTCCCACCGAAACCCTGCTCACTCTTCCTGGCCCAGTCAAGTGCCGTCCCAGTCCTCTCCTTATGAAGCTTTCTTCTTTATTCCAGGCTAAAATTAATCTCACCCTCCTCCATGCTAATGTCCATTGTCTGAACTTCTGCTAAGCAGTTAGCACATTCTGTCATGTAATGTAAGTTGTTTGCAAGTATATCTTTCTCCGCTGGACGATTGGAAGCTCCCGGAGAGCTGTAACTCTGCTATCTTTTAAATCTCCCATAGGGCCTAGGGCAGTTTCTTACAAACAGAAGATGGCTGAATGCTTTCATCCACTCACTCACTCATTCAGTAAATATCTGTAGAGCAATTATTACCTGCCAAGCCTCAGCATATATAAAAACGATCACGTTCCCACTATTGCCAGGGTAGCAAGATGATCGCCATTCCCAGAGCAGAGGGGTATGTCACACTACCCTATAATGTAGGTAGTGTTATTCTTCCCATTTTACCAATGAGGAAGCCAAAGCTCTGGCCATACATGCCAGTAAGGGGCAGAGTGGGGATTCATACCAAAGTCTGTCCAACCCCATAGACGTTGCTTTTCACACACAAGAATGAGTTCCCACTCACAAACTAAAGTCTGACAACTTGTACCCACTCTTCACATCTCAGCTCACTCACTGCCTCCTCTGCTTGACCTTGTGCATGTCTGTGCAGAATTTCATCTTTGGCCCTTGTATTCACTTGAATGAGTATTCAACTACAGAACAGTGCCCGAAGGACTTTTGGATAGAAAAGAACTCAGAACTACCCATGTACGCAAACAGATGCCCTTTGCAAAGTTAAAGATAGGACTATAAACACTAATAAAGATGATTTTGACTATTTTTAGGTGTCAAGTAACATGAAGGCAACATCCTCACGTGTGGCTGAGTTTCAATTCTAGCCACCAGGCTGAGTGCATGGTCAATGAAGTGACAAGGAGTAAGCCATGAGTTGTTGAGTGAAAGCCCTCCCGTCCCTCTCAGTATCCGGTGTTACAGTGTAAACCTTCCTCCCCAGCAGTAACAGGAGGTTCCTGGGGAGCAGGGAAGAGGATGAAGAGCTTAGGCCTGGGAACCGGCAGCCCAACATCGCTCCTGGTCACGTTCTGACTTCCACGCCCACCCATGCTCCCTGGCCTCCCAGCTTTCGGTAGAGGACACAAGTGAGACTTTCATGGCTATCTGCCCACAGGTAAATTTACCCTGGCACCTTTTCCTAACCTGAGAGGGTACAGATAAGGCCCCCAACTCCAACCGAAAACTATTCAAAAGTGATTTTAATCTGAGAAGCAATAAGTAAATTATGGGTTTTATGTGCACCAACATGTACTTTAAGCCATGGGAAGTCTGTCATTTCCAGGCAGCTGCTTAAGAAGAAACAAAGGGACTTTGTACAGAGACATTCCCTAGTCCTGGAGTCATTTTACATCTCTAAAAGAAAAAGGATGAGAAAATCTGCATTTAAGAAGGCATACACACTTCTTAAGGAACTGTAAAACTGCTCCCACAAATTTTGCAAACTAAAGATAATATACTTCCTTTTCAGTTACTAAACTCAGCATTAAAACATCAACACAAGGGATCAGGCATTTACTCTCCAGATGTTTTATTGTGGTTTGAGAGAGAGTCAAAGATGCCTCTCTCCATGGGGAAATAAAAAGATATCTAATTAAAAGTTTACAGTTGAATTACCTTAGAATAGCGGCTCTCCCTAGTTACTGCCATGAAGATAGGGTATTTGTTAAACGTAGTTATTCATGCCCACGTTTAAGACACTGCTGCTGCTCAATTATCCCAATTTATGGCAATAATAATGTTTAAGTTCCCATTTAGGCCAACTCACAACTGACATCCATTTTGAAAGGAGAATTACACAGTGCTCTTACATGTCATTTGTGAGAAAGTTATGGATTCCTTACCTTGAAAGTCATTATGAGATGAGTAAAATGGAATTCTGCTTCCAAATCCAGTTGGATAGTTACATTTTCCACGCCTATGAGATTTTTAAAAAATAAAAAAGGAAACAGTAAGGTAAACAGCAACATCTGACAACAGTTGAGACTATTTTCTTAAATTATCTTTATGCTCTTCATGGAAATCCTCTTTGCAGTCTATCTGAAGGTGAAGCTGAAGATAATAACAATAAACCTCTGTCTCGGTTTAGGTGGTAAGGCACAAATCAGAATGATTCTTCAATTGTCCACAAATCATTCTAGAGTTCAACATATTGAATCTGCTCACTGAAATAAGACATCTGGCAGAATGCCTCCAGCTGCTTTCAAGAAAGACATCTTTCACTTAAGAAAAAGTGAAACATCTTCCCCATCCCCTAAGCCAAGAGGCTCTCAAAGGGGAAGGGGGGGGGAGGCACTTCCTGCGCACAGTAGGGGATCAGCTTGCAGTCTGAAGCACAGGGACACAATCCTCCTCTAGTAGAAATACAAATACTCCTTTTTTCCTTTGCAGCAGCAAAGAAAATAAATAAAAGTCTACCACATATATTAGTTATACTCCAATTTAGGAAAATCTATCCCTGATGGGGAAGCCTTCAGATGCATTTCCACAACTGAAAAACAGCGCCAAAGAGACAAAGAATAGGTCAAATAAATAAACTGGCCCAGAACAAATACTAACATCTTCCTTTTTAGGGGAAAGCCTGAACAAACAAATCAGCCTTTGTACATGCCCTGAGGGGGCGATCAGTCCCACGTTAATAGGCTAAAAAGGCCACTGGAATTCCAGAGATGGAAGCACCTCCTCCCCCATCCCTTGGGCCCTCAAGCCTGCCTGTTTGCTAATGAGACTTTTCCACGTATCCTGTGCTTGAGAGCTTTTGGGGTCCATCTTCCACAGCAACAGAAGTTAAATGCAGAAAGACACGAATGTGTCAGAATGAATCATGTCACTAGCTGGTGTATTTTCAGGAAATCAGTGGGACTTTTGAAATAAACTCTCCCACTGGAAAACAGCCAAGTCAATTGTGGAGGGAAAGTGGTCATTGGAACGGATATGAGTTAGTTGGAATGTTAAAGAAAAACATTATAATCATACTAACGTTATCTAACTTATGAAAAAGAACCATATAATAAACCTACTCTGGACATTTCTTTTTGAGTGAAATGTTAGCCAAGCAACTATACGCCTCTCCTCTCCCAGGCTTTTAAAAACCTGCAATATTTGTTCAAAATCAAGAGATAACAAAATAACGTAAAGTACAAACAAGACTAGTACCATTTTTGTAACATAAGAACATATGCTGCAATGTGTGCCCTAAAAGCACATTCCATTTTAGACTTAGAACCTGATAAAGCACTACAGTGTTTTTAATATGGGAAGAAAAACCCACGGAGAAAAGAAACAAGATCATTCTTCCACAGTGCATTTGATTTCTGTCAGACCTGGGAACAGATCATCATGAAGGCTGAGCTAAAGGTAGCTCTACACTCCAAGCCCCTTTTGGTGCCTGAGCACTGAAAATTTAATGCCACCATGTAAAGCTCAACTTGCACAAAATACACAGAAAATAGATAAAATCGCATTCATCAAGAAAGTCTTGAACTGTGAACTGTCAGACAACAGAGAGATGATAGGGGCTAGTAACAGTTGGTCTGACTTTAAGCTCATCTGATCCCCTGTGACAGAGTGACAGAGAGCTCAAGCGCCTCTATTTGAAAATCCCTTCTTTCTGGCATTTGCCCTCTCTTGCCCCACAAATTCAAAGCTGTAGAAATTGATTAACTCCTGATGTAACCAAGAAAAACCTTCCCCTAGAACTACAGCACATGATGAACAATTTTACTGTGTGTTGACTTGATACTCAAGTCAAGGCATCCTTCTAATTGTCTTTCCGTCTCACTAGAAGAACATGGGCAGTCAGGAAGCGCTCCTAGTTTGTAACAAGCTCTATGCTACTGCAGAAGTCCCTCTGTGATTCTGCAGATTTACAGAAACTTCTCTTTCACACAACTATCAACCAAGATCTCCTCCTATAAGAATTAAGAAGGCTCTAATCGATACACGCTTTCCGAGGACCAATCTATCTCAATCAAGTTGGTAACCAATGGAGTCCAAAGGCCAATGGGTAATCAACCCTCCCTGGAAACCAAGAGTCTTCTAGAGAGCATGTGTAATTTCATAATCAATGACAAGAAAGTCTATTAAGGGAGTTCCTCTTTACAGAATGATAAATAACTACAAGCATCCAAAAACTTCCCAGGTGTAGGGCATACAATCAAGAGATCTAGTAATGTCCGTGTACTTCTTTGAGAGCCCTTTCTCATAAAATTTTTTTCAAAAAGATCTAACAGTACATTGTTAATTAACAAATATAATAACTCTACCTTTATTCTGCAAATTTCAGCATTCGAGTTTGAAACAAATGCAAAACTAATTTGGGCTTAGTTTCACAGCAATAGTAACATTGTATTTGATGAGTATATTAAACCAAAATGCACAGAAAGGAAAAGGGGTTGGATTTGCACACTCACTGGGGAATTGACTTGGGGTCATATCCATGTAGAGAGAGCCTTTGAAAAATTACGCCTACTGCTTAGTACTATTACTAAATTTTCTCTAGTTGGAAGGAAGATGGTATGGTGGTAGTGATGGGGCTGATTCTGCCCTTTCCTTTGGGGTTGATCAAAATGAAAGATGCTTATGTTTTATGGAAGAATAAGGGCCTTCCCATGCCCTCCCCAGCACATATACACACTCCCCAAAGGGCCCCTCAGGATGAGGACTACGAAATAATTCTTTGGTCTAACGTGAACGACTGCTTTCTTACAGGAAGTGCGTGCTTCAGGCAGAAGGATCAGATTTTAACCTGGAGAAGTTGGTACTTCAGGCAGTAAATCTATCAAAGGCCATAATTACAGGGCAGAGAAACCAATCGCAATTACAAACGCCCAGGAGCAGGTAAACCCCTTCCAGGTGACCAACCACACTCCACGGAACTTGTTCCCACACCAGCCACATACCATTTTCAGATTGCCACCAAATCTTAAGGCGGTTTGGAGCAAACGTAGTGACCACATTTTCAATGAGATGACTGTCAGGATTGAGGGTCTCATGATAGGGATCTTGTGAATCGCATATGAAGCATTTTTTGTCCTCCTAAAAGCAAAGAGTTTCATGAGTCTGTGAAGCAATCTCTCACACACACAAAACAAAAGAAAAATCAAGCCCACAATACAAAAACCAAACCTACTTGCTTTAAGAAAAATGAATGTGCCAAAATTACTTAAATGACATACCACATGCCTTTCACTCTTTAACTTATTGAGTATGAAATACTCCTGAAAATTTCCTCCTCTCTTGCAAATTCAAGGTCAAAAGTAAAAGAAAGCATTGTTTCCACAAGCTATTAATTTAATCAAAATGAAATTTCTAGGCTTAAGCCTTAATCTCAATAAATAGCTGGAGAAGCTTACTCTTAAAGTAAAATGCAGAAGAGGTATTAGAAAATTTTTGCTGACACGAAGCAAACTGAAAATAAAAGAAAAAAAGAACAATTCATTTGGCCTGATTTTCTAAAACCTACAGACGGCAGAAACCAAGTATTAGGCAGAAGTATTTAAGATTTGGGAACTACAGAATAAGATTTCTTAGCTTCGACTCTGCCGAAGCAGTGAATCTGCTGGGGTGGCGGCATGCATGCTAACCTACGAACAGCTTAGAATATCTGGGAAGGGGGTACCAGGCTATCCTGCTGTGTCACGAACATTCTAAGCTGGGACCAACTCAAAGAACACCCAAATGGACCTGAACTGAAATTAAGGCATACTTTAGGTTTCAGAGTAGCTTTGAACTTCTCTCTTCTCATTTTCCTTCTCTCTAAATTGTGGGCCACAGCCACTTTGATAGTTGGGTCAGGAGAGTTCAAAAAACCTTCTTTGTGCTCCATCACGGCGGGTCATAAACAGCATAACTTAATAGTTCCCTTTTCCATGTGGAGCTTCGCTCCCTGCCTAAATTTTCTGAAATGCAGATTATTCTTAAGTCTGAAAAATGATGCTAAGAGTGAAATCCAGAGAGACCCACATATATCTTACAAACAACATTTAAGCAAGGGTGATTTTCTTGTAAGGACAACATCAATTGACTGTACTTTTACATTTGTATTTATTTAGTTAGCTCTTAGTTATCACCTTCCTCCCAAAAGATTTAAGACACTGGCAAGATGTACTAACTAAAAAATAGAGACAAGAAGTTGAGGATGCAATGGGACCCTGGCCAAAATACTTAAGCTTCCTGACTCAATTTTTTCTGCCACTAAATGTCTGAGAAAAGTGCATGTCCAGACCCTTTCTCTAGGCTCTGATATCTGTGAAGAGCACTCCACAATTTCATGGCTAATCATGCAAACCAGAGAGTTTGGCTCCACTTGCTTTTAAGGCAAATAGTTCAATTCTCATTCTAGTCAAAGCTGGTTTCAGAATCTGGTGATTCATTTACAGGATGTCCTGGCCTCTGAGGTAAATGTTAGCATAATATTTTAGGTAAAATTTACATGCTAATATTAGAAAAAGGTAACATCAACTGCCTTCATTAACTTGTAGTCAAGGAAACTAATACTGGAGAACAATTACCAGAACTTAAAAAAAAAAAGTTTAATTATAGCCTCCCTTCTACACAGGAGGAAGCAGTCTAGACATCTCTGTATAAGCCTCGAAGCAAATGAGTGAAATCCACTTTACCACATTCCTTCGGTTTAATGTATCAAGTCTACGCAATGGTCTCTTTCTGCTTTGTAAAAGTGACTCCATTTTAAGGCATCTGCCGTGCAAAGCATACAACACTCTGTCCTACTCCTAAAGGGCAGGTATATAGGCGAGTCAAGTGACCAAAATTAGAGCAATTGGGTTGGAACTCACCCTACAGGTGAGACCTTCTGGTCTCACAGGTGTTACCTTCTGCTTGCCTTAGAGGCCAGAGACATCAGTCTCCTTTCCAAAAATCAAGGAAAGGGATTCTGATTCTGGATAGTTTACACTTCGTGTCTTCTTTTAAAATTAGTGTTGACTTTGTAAAAACGTGACTTCTGAAATCCAAAATCTGGTTCTACTTTTAGAAACACATAACACCCTGAAATTTCATTTTGGTCCTCCTCTATCAGGGTACCATGGCAACCACCGCATTTTGAAAAAGAAAGCATCTGATCCCGATATCTAATGGAAGTGGAGGGGAACAGCACCAAATGAGGAGAAGAAAATAGGTTCAGTGATTGGAGTGACCTTGCAAGGCGTCGGTCAGTGCTGGAATACCCTTTATCCAAGTGAAAGATTCGGGAAAAACCCCAAGATCACTACTCAGTACAAAAGAAGAGGATAAAGCACCTTTTAGACACATTTCCAAAGAGGAAAGATTTAGAAACACATACACACACACACACGCACACACACACCACAACACGGGACTTTTGTGGCCCCTGGGTCTGGGCATGAGGCAGGGATCAGGTCTGTCTGCAGCCCTGCCTTTCCATACTGACTGTGCCGGCGGCGGTGGCGGCAGGAAACCTTCGGCGGATGCAACTGTGCAAACTGAGATGGGGCAAAAGGGTGAGCTACCAGCCTAATCCCGGGACTCTCTGGCTGTCCGCGCTTCCTATCTGGATAGCTGGCAGGATGCTGAGTCCCCTGGATCCGCCCCTTAGGTCTGGACTGGAGGAGGCGCGCGGAGCCTCGAGCCGAGCCGGGCTCTCCGTCCTCACCTGGAGGTGACTGACGATACAGTACGGCTCGGGCTTGTGCAGCCCGCACGTCGAGGTCACCGAGAGCTTCTGTGCTCGGCCGATGAGCAGGTCGCCCGTGGCCGGGTAGCAGCTGCCCTCGGCGCAGCCGTAGCTGAACTCCGGTTCTTGGGCGAGCACTTGGGCTCCGCACAGGGCTGCGGAAGGGGCAGGCGACAGGGTGGTGGGGCAGGCACAAGTAGGGAGCGAGCCCGAGCAAAAGGAACAAGCAGGGGCGGGGACAGAGTATTCAGAAGCAGAAAGCACAGAAAAGAGACAATGGAGAGATGAGCGAGTGAGAGGCCGGGACGTGGAGAGAAGGATTCGGGGAAAAACACAGACACATCAGGTTTGTCCAGCAGCCCAGAGCATCGCTTCCCGTAAACCACCGACATTCGCGCCCACCCTGATCTGCCCAGGAAGCAGCTCTGGCCACAAAAGGTAGATGGGCAGACGAGCCACTTCCATGTGCCTGGACCTGGACGCAGGGAGGCGGGCGGCCAAACACCGCACACCCGCGCGCACGCGCGTGTGTGTGTGTATGTGAACCCGCGGGCACGCGGCAGCCTATGCATGCTCAGTGTGAGAGTGCGAGTATGTACGCGTGGAAATTTGTGAGCGTGTGGGAGCGCGAGTGTGCGTGCTCGGAGGTCGTGGGCGCTTCCCGGGGTGGGGAGGGGGCGAGGTGGCAGGTTTCGCGGGGGACACTGCTTTCCCGGGCAAGGGGCGAGTGGGCAGTCCCTGCGGCTTTGGAGTGGCTTCAACGCTTCGTCATTCCAGGGAAGCACCCGGTCCAGCTGTTTCTGGCGCCATCCGGGGGCAAACAGCGATGGTTAATTAAAGCCACATGGCCCCAATCGGTTTCCAGGACTAAGCCTGCGTTCAGCTCGGGCACTTTCCTGGGAAATGGGCTCCAGGGGAGCCCTCCGCGGCAAGCCCCTCCAGCCCAGAGAGGCTGTTCCCCCACCCCAGCGGGGAAGAGACCGCCGTGAACAGGCCGAAAGTGCAAAGCCCCGACTGGCGGCCGCGGAATCCCCCGGGATGCGGGTCCGCGGCGATCCTCGCGCGCCGTCTTCAGCCGCCACCAAGGGCGCTGGGGTTTAATCCCAGGGCAGAATTACCACCCCAGTCCCCCTCCCGATTCCCCAGGCTCCTTGGAAGCTGGGTCAAATGGCTTTTGGGTTTTCTTCCCCCCTGTCCAAGCTCACCCTCTTCCCCCCACTGTTTCCTCGGAATTACCTACGAAACTGAAAGCGAACACCTGGAGCAGCCCCATGTCCAATCCCTGCAGCCGAGGGGACACGGCACAGGAGGGGAGAAAACGCCTGCCGAGCCGCCTGCTCCTTTTTCCCGTCTTTCTTTCTGGAGAGGTGGGAAAAAAAAAAAGCAAATGTTCAGAGAGAGGAGAGGGGCCCTTCCATTTCCTGCCGCTCCCACGGAAGCAGAGGGTGGGAGGGTGGGGAGGGGAAAAATCGCGCAGCCACTTTGTTCTCCTCACCCGGCGGTGCGAGCGCTCTCCCGCTGCTGGCAGCCGCGGAGCCCAAAGAAGGGAATTAGAAAGTTTAGCCTTGGGAGGAACCGCGGGAGGCGTCTCTGCTCATGCGCATACGGAGACTAGGGGCCGAGGGGGCGGGCGGCCGCAACTTGGCGAGGAGCGGGTGAGGTCCCGGTCCCACCCTGCGGGGAGCCTCTTTTGTTTTAAGGCCGCGTCTGCGGGCGCCACGGGGTTTTGGCTCTTCCAGTTCCCGGGCAGCGGCCGCGGGTCCGCCGCCGGGTGCGCGTCCAGAGCGGGGCGCCGAGGGCCGGGCGGTCCGGCGCGGGGGGCGGGCTGCGTCAGGGCTGGTCGCGGAGGTGGGTGCTCCGATCGCCCCGGCGAGAGGGCCTGGTCCGGACCTCCCGCGCACTCGTGCATTTACATTTGTAAGGAGTGAGTCACGAAAAGGTGCCCAAGGCTACAAGTCTGGTACCGTGCGCTCGGGGAAGGCGGGTTAATCCTTAAGAAAGAGGGGTCGACCTGTCAGGTTTGTTCCTGAGAAGGAACTGAACCCACGGTGGCACTGAGCTCGGCGCGACAGCTGTAATGTCTTCATATGAAGAAAGGGAACTGCTCTTCTCTACGCTTCCTTTGCGCCCGCGTTTGTCCTGTCTAAAGTCACTGCCACCCAGGCGGCCTCGGCATTGAATTAGCCATTCTAATTCTGCTTTTAAAAATCTACTTCTTACCTAAATCCAGACCATGGCTGTAATTCAGGGAATGTGTCGAACGACACTATTGTTAGTGACGCCTTTTTCCATCTCACTGTGACAAGGTTGCCTCAGCCACAAAGCCGGAGGTCGCACATGGACGCACTTCTCCACAGTCTCCGCAAAACACCACCTCAGCAATTCTAGAGAGGAACTCCCTGGTATACAACTGGGGAGATGGGCGAGAGGGCCTCTAATGAAGGGTCTCAAACAGCACTGTGTGGACCTGTCTGGTTAAAGAAGGGGTAAATATGAGCTCAGCCATCTCCTGGGGGTTGAAGAGGGAAAAGAGGCTGGTGGTGGAACTCTGCCACCCTTTTGTGAATTAGCCCAATTCTGCCGCCTTAGCAATGGGTGGGGTCAAAGTTTGAGCTTTCTTTAGTCCTGCTCTGGGCAAAAGTGCTCTGAATAAGGGGGGTATAGTTAGTTGTTAGTTCAGTCAGGAGATTTTGCTTGTTTTCTAATGAATCACCTCAGGGAGAAGGGTATAAGTGGCCAGGTCAGTTTTTAACTTAGCTGCAATGAAATTGGGCCCAGGGAAGTTTAATCATTAGACCATAGAGTAAGCTGTGTTATGAGTTTATAAACTTCTTTTCTGCTGAGGGAGGCAGGAGCCTCAGGTCTTGATGATGCATTAATTATTCACCAAATCAGCACTTGCCCTGCTGCAGCCTCTGCAATTTTGCCTCTAACTGATGCTGGGGATCCTTGGTGCTGGCTGGGCAGCCCTGAGAAAGCAGGTGCTGTTGTGAGGGTCTAATATTGCAATGGAGGGTCTTCAGAGCTTAATTAAAAGAAAATTATTCAGAGGCAAATGTCTTTTCCCCTGGTTGAGCTTTGAATACCCTGGGCCAAAGTTGCTTATCACAGTTTTTCATCCATACAAATTGCAAGCGTCATTGGGTTCTGCTTCTCTCCTGAGACTGGCCCCTGCTCTCTCAGCAGCTGTGTGCTCCCTGCTCCTTGGTAGTTATACCTGTCCCCCATCGGTATCCTTGCCTAGCGTGTGAAGAGTTACTCACCTTCAACACCCTGTAAAGCCCCGCTGCTCTCTGACCACCTCACTCTCAGTGGTCAACTTAACACTGCTGAGAAAATGAGAGATTTGTTGGTTTTGTTTTGGGTTTTTTGCATGTATAGGTGCAGGGGGAGTGTGTATAACACTCACTCACCTTCTGACCACTCTGTCTGAGTTTGTTTTCTCCATTCCCACCTTTGTCTTTTGTACTTCTGTCCTGGAAGCATGTGCCCTCCTCTCCCATCCTAAGAGCAGTGCTCTCACACACAAGCCTGCTCCATTCCCCCATCTGAAGGAAAAAAACCAAAAACCTGCCTTTATTCTACACCCTCTCTACTCTCCTCTTTTCCTCCTTTTGACTTCATAGACCAGCTTCTTGAAAGGATAGTCTGCACTTACTTTGTTTCCTCCTGGTTTTTCCTTCATCTCATTATAATACGGCCTGCATCTCCACCATTGTTCTCAGCAGTTACCACAACCCTCTACTTGCCAAATGCAAGGGACATTTTCCCTATTTGATCTCTTTGTGGCATGTGTTTCACACGATCACTCCCTCCTCCTTGGGACTCCTTTTTCCTTGGCTCCCAGGACACAATTCCCTCCAAAATTTTCCCACAGGACTCTGAGTCTCTATCTTACATTTCTCTTTCCCTTCTCTGATCTCTTAAACATTGGTGCTCCAGACGGTTCTGTCTCTAGCTTCTTTTCCCTCCACACACTTGCATCCACATCCAGGGTCTCCACCACCTTGGCCTTGGTACTCCCCACATCTATAACTCTAGCTTGTACCTTGCTTGGAATTTACATCCAATTTCTACAGCGTATTTAATCTCTCTACTTTGATGACCTATGTGTTGCAAAACTGAACTCATCTCTCCACTCACCCCTTGTAGAACAAAATATGTTCTTCTGTTTCCAATTTCAGTTATTGGCACCATGAGCCACCCCTTAGCTCAAGACAGAAACCTGGGAACAGGACTGGCTCTAGGATTCTCAGGGCCCAGTGCAAAATGAAAATGAGCATGTGGGGCCTCTTGTTCAAAAAGTCATGATTTCAAGATGGTGGCAGTAGAGTGTTAAACCAAACCTGGGACCCTTCTAGCTGGGGGGCCCTGTGAGATTGCGCAGAGCACATGCCCATGAAGCCAGCCCAGCCTGGGAATCATGCTGGACATTTCCTTCTCCTTCACCTCTTCCCACCCCAGCACCAGGGCCTGTCATTTCTAGTTTACTAGCAACTAGTCATCATGTCCGCATTGCTCCAACTTTATTGCCCTGCCTTAGTTCAGTCTCTCAGGTCGGTTCTGGATGCCCACAGGAGCCCCCTGGCTGGTGTTCCTACTTCCAAACTCTTCCCTTCTCCCGTCTAATTCTCTATAACACTGCCAGAAGGATTTTTCAGAGGCACAACTTTGATCATGTCCCTCCCTTGTTCAGAAGTCTTCAATGGCTTCCTTATGCCCATGTGAGCTTCCTGAAATGATTGTACTTTTTTGTGTGTGTGTGAGGAAGATCAGCCTTGAGCTAACATCCATACCAATCTTCCTTTTTTTTTTGCTGAGGAAGATTGGCCCTGAGCTAACATCCGTGCTGATCTTCCTCCACTTTATGTGGGACACTGCCACAGCATGGCCTGACAAGCAGTGCGTTGGTGCGCGTCCAGGATCTGAACCCCCGGCCGCCAGCAGCAGAGCGCACGCACTTAACCGCTACGCCACAGGGCTGGCCCCACAATGATGTACTTTTTATACGTTCATTTCTTTCTCTGCTACACAGGCCCTCCTTGGCTTCATCAACTTAGTGAACTACCACACGTCTTTGAAGCCTCCACTTAAACATGACTTCCTCTTCTCCCTTTCTCCACCCGACTGTCTACCAGCACCTTGTAAAAGCTTGTTACAGCATAAATGACGTAATGCTGTGACTATCTGTTTATGCCCTTACCTCCCCCAATAGACAGCAGGACAAGGACAAGTACTGTGTAACGTTACTTGCACAAACGTCATTTGTGCATAAACATTGCCTAATGTGACATGGGGTGCATTGTGGTGCTCAATACATGTTCTTGAATGAAAGTAAATAAAGACTAGTCTTCATGTTTTAAAAACTTTCTTAAATCTTAAATGTCCACTTTCTGCCTAACAAATTTCTAGTCAACGAGAAAAAGAAATATCACCAGACTTGAGTTCGTTTTGGGAATACTTCCAGATTTCACTCACGAACAAATTCTTCCTCTCTGTAATATTTTACAAAACTTCCTCTGATTTCTAAAGATGTTACAAGTTTAGAAGGAATGAACCACTTTTGTCAGTAAAGCCCATCGAGGCTTCACTCCTGCTGCCGCGACCCTCTCACCCTCTCGTCCCGCACCTGTGCTTACCTGGCACTACCTGCTTCAGCATAAGGCAGTCTTGACTGGAGAGTTCTGCAGCGTTTTGAATGGCAGATGGGATTGCAAATTGTCGGCTGTTCCGTCTCAAAGAACGTGTGTCAGTGATCTCCCTGAGGCATTTATTGTTTTTGTTTGAAAAACAACAAGAACTGCTTTCAAGGTCACCTTCACACAGTCTTAGAATGCACTTATGTGTCTCATTTTAAATCCTGGATTAACAGGGGAACAACAAGGACGTTACATTCTAGGCTTTGATCTTTAGGTCCTAAAACCGGGCTATTTGCTTAACATTGTTCTCATGTACAATACTAGATTTTTTGCTCTTTTGAAAATTAGATTTTAGTGTACTTTGTGAGACTCAGAATTGATCTAGAAAAGTAAGTTCAATGACCAGTAAAGTTCAGGACAAATGTCACACAGCACTTTCTACGTACCTCTTTTATAATAGGTAGGACAGTAATTTGTAATTTTGTGTTAATTATCCTTGCCTCCAGGAGCATTTTGAGGGCAGGACTGTATTTTATTGGAACTTGTATTCCAATCAGATGGCCAAGTTTCTGGTGTATTGTACATACTCAATATCTACTTACTGGATGAATAACTAAAATTGAATAATCCTTTCTTATGACCATTAAGGGAGCACATAGGGGTCATTACTGTCACCCTCTATAATCAGGAATCCATCAGGGCCTGAATCAGGCAGGGAGTCAAGGCATTTTCAGTCTCAGACCACGTAATAGAAACTGGGAGGGCTTGCATTAACATCTCTTCACCTGGTAACAGCACCTAGATTTTTTTTGAGAGGATGGTCCTTTCACATTTTCAGCCCACATAATTTGGATGCAGCTAATCCCTCCGTGGGATCCAGGCTCATCAGTGCCTTTCCATCTCCTTCTTCCCAGCAATCGATTGAGGGATAGGTATGCAAATCAAATTTTCCAATTAGAGTGACTTCTGGGATTTTTGTGGGAATTATTGGGATTTATCATGGGAGAGGTAGAAAAACCTCTCTTCTCCCTGAACTTGGAGTTATACAGATGTCAGCCTGGAGCTGGTGGAGGCTGCTTGAGACTGGAGCCAACACAGTGGAAAGCAGAACTGAGGGAAACAATAGGGCAGATCCTTAAGGACCACCTTGGAGTATCTTGATCCAGCTATGCCTGAAGCCAGAATACATTACCTTAGCTAATAAATTTTTCTGGATATGTATTGTAGCATGAGAGAGTTATAAACCTTTGTTGTTTTTAGCCTGAGATTTGGGAGTTTTTGTTTTTTTTAACTGCAGCATAACCTAATTTATCCTGATTCAGGCAAGTCTTTATCAACACGTAATGTCTTAAAAATGGCCATCTGTCTATTCTTAAATATCTTAAAAAAAGAAATATCACAAATGAGTACCCGTCTATATTTGAATGTTTTAGAATAGTCACTAACATAGGTGAGCAAAGGCCTCACCCGCTCTTCACAGGCTGTCTGCAAGGCCGCACACCCATTGGCTCCACCTCCCAGAAAGGTGGCAGGATGACGCTTTAGACTCAAAGGGAGATAGCAGCGCACTTTCTCTCTACCCATCTACGCCCTTGAATTCCAAACCTTTTCAAGTTCTAATCTATATTTAACAGGAACGCCGTAGAAACGCTCTAAATGGGGCAAGTTCACTATTTATTCTTTGTTTATGTATTTAGCATCTGATTGCTAACCTGGCCTTTTAAATATGAGTAGGAGAGAGACTAATGTCTGAGGTAGAGCTAGAGAGCCGTAGGAAAGCTCTTTAAACATACGTTTTTATTAGATTCATAGCAGGATTAACTTAAATGTAGTCAGCTAAAGGCCTTAAGACCTGAATACTACTCATGAACCCAAGTTTCATTTTTCTGGCGTGTTATATCTCTACCTTCATTCATGAGTGATTCATCGTGTGTACTGCAAATCACCAACGTCAAATTCAGTAGGCAGCTAACACTCAGAGGTTGGTAGTTAAGTTTTAGAAAAACTTTTCTTAATTAAAATCAGTTCATCTCTTATAGCAATCCACCTAAAATTATATTTTAAAGATTATTTTGAAAATTTTATTTCAGCTGATGGTATTACTTTCCCCAGCTTTATGAGGATGCTGAAATTCAGTAATAGCCAGAAAAGAAAAAAAGACTTCCTTTATTCCAATAATTTTTTGAATCTTCCTTTACTCTGCTTTTTGATCCAAATTCTATCTTCTCCGTTTGAGAGGTCAAGTTCAGCTCCCAGTGAGGCCCTGATGTCCTTGCTCCGTCTCCCCATGAGTTCCAAGTCTCGTGCCTGGCACACAGTGTGACCTTAGGAAATGCTGAGTGAATGAAAAAGGGCTTGTTTAACCTATATATATATTTTTTAATAATTTTATTTATTTATTTTTCCCCCAAAGCCCCAGTAGATAGTTGTATGTCACAGCTGCACATCCTTTTAGTTGCTGTATGTGGGACGCGGCCTCAGCATGGCCGGAGAAGCGGTGCCTCGGTGCGCGCCTGGGATCCGAACCCGGGCCGCCAGCAGCGGAGCGTGGACACTTAACCGCCAAGCCACGGGCCGGCCCTAACCTATATTTTGAATCTAGTAAGATTCAGGCAATATCTTTGTACCAGAGGCTTGAAGTGATAGTCTAATCTACTCTCTTGCTACAAACCTATGTCATAGTTCTGGGTTAATTATTACCTAGGGTGATCCAGGAAATGATTTAATTAGCAAGTTAAATGCTCCACTACAATTCATGGCTTGTACTGGGAGTGGATCCTAATTCTCAATCCAGTATTTTGACCCTGGGAAGATGAGATCTTGGATATGAGCACGTTTCAGAGATGATAGAAATGCTCGTAAAAGCCGTCCCTCTCTCAAAGAGCAGCAGACTTGCCTCATCCCCTCCAAACGTAATGCCCTTGGCCTCCTAGAAGAATTAACTCTACAACTGCAATTCCTCTAAAAGAATAAGCTTGCTCTTCTGGAAAGAGCATTTATTTCATCACAGCTGCCGCCAAGGCTGCTAATCAGATTTGCGTAGGCCAGCCCGCCCAGAGCGGAGTGGCTGCCTTTTTATCACATCAGAAACAAGCCAGCACTAGGTCTCTCTCCAGGATTAGGTGCCGTTTTACCTATTGGGCTGTTTGCCAGACAAAGAAGTTGTAGGATGTGTTTGCTCTTTTCAAGATGGCTAATGACATGCTGCTATTAACCTCTAAGACTAAATGGTTTCCACGGAAGTCATGGAATATGGCGCTGACAATTCAGTCATCTGCTCAGAGGACTTTCTAGTCCAGGTGGCGACAATCACCACCATTTGGCTGACCCTCGGCAACTCCTCCTATCTACCCAATTAGGACCTTAAGCCTTCACAGCAACATACATCTTATTCTGTAACATTTCTTGAGCATTTACCACGTACCAAGCTCTGCTATGTACCAACGGTATATATTCTACATTTAGAGAAGGCCAGGTTATCTTAAATGTATACACTATTGGTAATGATCAACAAAGTTTAAAGTCTAAGATGAAGGAGGTATGTTGCAGTTGTCTATTTCTATAAACATGTATATACATACACAAATACACACACACCCATGAATAGACAATGATAAAGTCCTAGAAGGAGGTATAGCAAACAGGTAGTGGTGGGTAATTTGAGGGAAGTTACAGGGATTGTGTTTGGAATGGGGGTTAAAGGGGACTCTTGCCTTACCTGTAATGTTTTAACTTTCTTTTAATAAGCAGAATGTATTTGTCTACAACCGGCATAATTAAAAACAAAAAAATTCTAGCCAAAAGTCTTTTTTGAAGGATAAATGTTTGTTATGCTTTGAATAAAGTGTGCTATAAATGTTGACTAAGTCTGAGTTCTTACCTTGAAATACAAATTCGAAGACCTGTGGAATTAAAATTCATTATTTCTAGTCACTAATGGATTTACTGAATGACATGACAAGGCTCTTACTCTGCAACCATGTAAGTCACATTTCTGTGTGCCTCGGTTTCCTTATCTGTGAAACAAGTACAAAGTTCAGGCTCTTTGAAATCTGGCCCCTGTATAATCTCTCTCATCTCTGCATTCTCAGTCTATCAGCCTCCCACCCCACCAGGCTCTAGCTCGATATCCTCACCATTCTCAGAGCTCAAACCCTGTTTTTTTGGCTCATCCAGTTCCTCCTGCCTGGAATGCCTTCTCCCTCTTCTCCGCCAAGCGAGCTTTTCCTTATGTTCAAAGACCACCTCTGATGATACTACACGTGTGTAACCTTCTCAATTCCACTGCCCAGGTACAATACTTAGACATACATCTATTGGAGGTCTTCTAGATAGTTCTAGAACAGAAGTGCCATGCATGAGGCCAGGCACCCTGCCTCTTGCACTCACTGCTGTATTCCCAACACCAGCATGACGCAGAGCACATTGTAGGTATGCAATGAGTATTCACCAAATAGTTGGTTAATGTATGAATATATTTTTTGTGCTAAATCGCAAGCGCCTTGAGAGCATCCTAATTTCCCCAGCACGGAGCACACAGCTTGTCAGGTAATTGTTGAATGCATGCATTCAGTAAGTTCCTGGAACTATGCCCATTGTGCTTTCTGGGGAAAAATCATTCAGAGGTAATTCTTTAGCCAGAGTGAGTCATACTCAAACACATTAGTACTTTTAAAAAAGGCATATAGCATGTTCCATTTTATTCTGTGGGAAAAATAAAAATGTGAGCAGTTTGCTGTGATTCAGATACATGAAGTACTAATGAATACGTACAGCATTACCATTAACTTGCTCAGCGACTGCTCTGTACTGTGACAAGGAAAGTGTAATCTATATGAGGATTACCAAGAGGCAACCGCACTTGCACAATCCTGTGAGAAGCTGCAAGGTGGTGATGATATAATGGTAAGTCAAGTCCCCAAGTCTTATCACCTCATCTGTAATGAAGTTCATGAGGGCACTAGCATAAGTGATGACTGGGAAGGTAAAATTGTGCCTTTTTGGAGGGCAATCTGAAATATATTAAAAATTAAAATATATGTAACTTTGCGAAAACATGCCAAATTATGCATATAAAGATGTTTACACTATTGTTTATAACAAGATGATTTATAACCTAAGTCATCAATAGGGGATTTAGCTAAGTAATTATGCTAGACCCCTGTAATGGAATACTAAACAGTTGGCTAAAAAGCTGGGGCCTATTTCTGTTATTTAACTGGGGGAAAAGTAGGCTCTAATTATGAAAAAATTGTACATTATATGTATTTTATATTTCTTGAGGGACTAAAAAGGGAAGCTTCCAGGAATTGTCTATATATACAGCCCAAAATATTAAGTGATAGCTTTTTTCCCTTTATGATTTTTTTTTCTATAATGACATGTATAGCCCTTGTTCTAAAAATTATTTCAAAATTAAGATAGTTTCCTATGGTTGCATTCTCAAAAGTGGCCTTTTATATTTAGAAGTGAAATTCACTTTAATATATTCTAGCTGGAGATATTGGGCAATGTTCACATCCCTAAGAACAGGGTCTGTCTTTTGGCCAGCCAAAACTAGGGCAAAACAAATCAAGCTTGCTAATATCCCTTAAAATATGCAGGTACTTGACAGAAACTTGAGTTTGAGTTGAGTAGACGTGTTATGGTCTATTTGGGTTTGAATGTACTGTTATAGTAGCCATGATTAGTTTTGTTAACTGCTTCCTTTGCTCCTATGTTCTCATCAAAATATGGTAAGTTGTGTTCACAGTTGAATTTTTTTCTTTTTTTTTAATAAATTTTTATTTTTTTATTTTTTTCCCCCAAAGCCCCAGTAGATAGTTGTATGTCATAGCTGCACGTCCTTCTAGTTGCTGTATGTGGGACGCGGCCTCAGCATGGCCGGAGAAGAGGTGAGTCGGTACGCGCCCAGGATCCGAACCTGGGCCGCCAGCAGTGGAGCACACGCACTTAACCGCTAAGCCATGGGGCCAGCCTTGAGTTTTTTTCTTCCAGAGAAATGTGTTCAAGTAAATGTTTAAGTCTTTCAAATTGTCTGTATATTAGAGTTACCCCCCCTACTCCCAAAGTGGGTCGAAAGAAAATTGAATTTGTTAAGGAGAAAATTTAGTATATGCATTTCTATATATCTGCTGTATAGAATGTATGATGGTGATCTAAAGAGTTGAAGAACAGAACTGGGATTTTAAAAAGGAAAAATTATAACAAACTTTATTAATCATATCTAAATAGATTGACTTTTTTACATTGTAAGAAATGTTAGACTTCCTCTTTCCAGATGAAAGCAATTGTTCTCTTAGTCCTGAATATTTAATCTTTTCCATTCATATTTTGCCTTTTCTAGATGAGTCATAAGGCAGTATGGCCAACACAAAGCTAAACCTGAATGCCATAAAGATCCCCAAGTGTTTATCTTTAGATATGGGATGTTTATACAGCTTTTCCAAGCTTTGAGCTTCTTCCCATGGTATGAATCTCTGGAATCCTCAAACACTCATTTGGTTGTTAGATTTTCAGGCTCCATTTAACTCCCATTTCTACTCCTTTCTAGAAAGTTCACAGTTGGGGATAACTTTAATAGACTCAATTAACTGAAAATAAAGAAAAAAACTTGGATTAATTTAGATATTCACTTTAACAGATGTGATAATCTAGATAGCTGTTTGGTTATTAGAGAGTCCTAGAAATTGGCTGAATAGCATATAAAACTAATGCTTCCAACGAAGTAGTTCCTTTAGTAGTTAGGTTTATTTTGTTTTCCTACATAATCAAATGATTTTTGTTTAATAAATATATATTGTAATAAATTTGAGATATAATAAAGCTAAGTATCTAAAATTTGGCCTACCTTATTTATAAGTTACATTGTGAGTCTTATTTTTAAAAGCTACTTGGAAAGTTTTGAGGACTGAAAATAATGCTACTGAATGTGTTTAGTAACTACAACTATATGCTCACTTAGTTGGCCAGTCTCAAAAGACATACTAGTCCCCCCAAGTTATATATTTTTGCTCACTAACGTTAAGGATAAAGTATTTCTATTTGGTTAGCTACTTTGACCTTTGTTTTAAGTAGAATTACTTTCTGTGAAATATTTATTAACACGTTAAAAATATGTAACTCCTAAGACGGGCCATTTATGTAAAGAAATAGGTCAGTCAATTTTAAGGAAATGTTCTACCGTGTTTGATGGTCCATTTAACAGAGACTAAGACTAGTTAAAACAGCAAATTGTCTTGAAAGAGAGGGTGCAATCAGCATTATCACGGGACATATTTCCCATCACACCTGCCTCGGCATTTCTGCCAACCAGCTGTGTGACCCCGGGTAAATTAATTTTAGTACTTTTCAGAAAATGAGGGGATGGGACTAGTGCGTTCTTTAAATCTCTTGCAGTTTGGGTTTCTTAAACCTCTTAGCTGAAAGAGAGGCCGTATCAGGGACCATCACGTGAGGGCTCCTGACATGCTTGCAGCTAGTATCTCTAAGGGTTTGCCCAGCTGTATCTAGAACTTTCCTAACACAGTCATTTTATATCTTTTCCCATCAGAGGTAATATCTCCAACTGGTAACTTTAAATGTTTTCCACTGTGTATGTTTTGTGGGCTAAATATTTCCAAGTCTTCACTGAGAGGAAGTTCCGGTACTCAAGATTAGATTTTAATTCTTGGTGCCATGTTGGGATGACTAGAGAGAGCTCTGAAATGCAGTATACTTAATCTATTACCCTCTAGTGAATATAAGATAAAATGCAGCCAGCCGCTGTTCCCTAGCCTTTGGGTATTCATCATCACAGAGAACTATGGTTGTCTGTGGGACTATGTTGGTTATCGCTATGAATCCAACACTTGACTGTTAAAAATCACACAATTTATATAAACATGAAGAAAACACTTTACATCTCGGTTCAAAAACCCTGTACATTCTGATTAATATGTTTAATATAGATTGTGGCAAGCTTGCTTTGTGTAACAAAGTTTGTTCGGTTGGCAGGCTGAATCAGAGGCAGATTGGTAGGGCAATAGAAGCCTTCTAGAATGGTCACGCATAGCATTTAGTAAGTAAAGCTCAAGATTTTATGTAGGTTCAAGCTATTCCCCAGAAGAGAAAGGCTAGGTGCTGATGGATGAGCAGGTGAGCAGAACTTAAGAGAAGTTCTGCTTCGGCTACTTTATGTTGGAGGGAGAGGAAAAAATTTCTCCTTCTTTTGCTTTCTCAAGAGGAGAGAAGAAATGGGGCTGAGGGCAGGAAACATGAAAGAATGAACAAGGAGACTATCTTCTGGTGAATCATAAGCAGGCAGCTTTGTTGCTAAAAGCCTCAAAGCTCATAATCGAAAAAGCCTGTGAGAAGTTTGGTCACCAAAGTTCTTAACTTCTTCACTTTTCTGAGGCACCAGAATTGGGACTGGGAAAGAACTTTTAGTTATAAGCATAAAGTGAATGAAAAAAATTCTATTCAAGCTTGTAGTGGGGTGGGGTTGAGCAAGGGAGGAAGAAGAATGGGCATGTATGTGCTGGGGTTTGCACGCAGGAAGGTTTGATTAATTTGTTCAATGGCTAAGGATTACTGAGAAACCAACAAATTATAGTTGCATTTATATAGACTTTGCATAAATCTTAAGCATATATAAATACATAAACCGTTATATTTGTATATAAAAATGTTTTCAAATGTGTCCTTTAATGTTTTGTGCTTAGCTACTTAATGCAATCACTTTTTCTAGATAAAGCCTAATTGAAGGAAAAGGAAAGACTCAGTGAGCTCTGCCTGGGAAGTGTAGCTGTTGCCTGTCTGTGAGGCCATGACCTTCACTCAGGAGTGGCTCACCCTGATTTATGGCTGCGTGACTAGGAATATATCAACAGTCTGGTAAACAAACATATGCGGCAGAGGAACAGCGAGAGTGACCAAGAGCAGAGGGAAGAGACTAGATTTGAGAGGAAAGAGGAGGGAGCACAAGAGAAGGAAGAGTTGTGTGAGTTTGGTCTGGGGGAGTTTTTAGCGGGGGAGGAATTTCCCGAGAGAGGAGAGGACTTTCAATAGCTGCTATAGAGTGTGTTTGTTATTGAGAGTGGGAGAAATGGGGGAAAGGATTTCTGTCTTATGCATGTATTCTATTCCCACTTGACATTTTTTCCTCTAAATATTGAGGTAAAGATTTGAATTGTTCCCAAGTACATTGTTAGAGGGGCTGAACCACATGGTGAGCTGGTTTCATATTACAGTTGAAAAAATTTCAGTTCAGCGGTGGTCTGAGGACTGCCTGACTTGCAACAATTTGGAGTCAATTTATGGAACTAATATGTAAGTGAACAAATATTTCTAGTGTTCCACACTGTGCTAAGTTCTATAAAGGACATAAAAGTGGCTGAACACATCACATGCTTTGTGTCCTCATAGAACTTACTATCTGGTTAGACAGGTGAGGGATAACAGCCAACTGGCAACATAAGAGAAATTCAGAGAAATGTCTTTGAGCTAGGCTGTAGAGAGAAGCCTTTCAAGTGAGGTTTTTTTTAAGGAGGAGCCATAGAAATCGGGATTCAAGGAGGCCAATGCTACGGGAGCGGTGGTGCAGAGGGGAAATGCAGACGTAACACACACGATGTGATAATCAGTATGTCGTGAAGGATTTCAGTAGTACCTGGCTCTTCTCAAAGCCCTGCCACATGAATTGGCTCAGTAACCCTGGGAGGTAGACAGGGTATATTTATTAGCATTCTGCAGCTGAAGGAAATGAGGACATGAGATTCAGAGGTTGTGAATTGCCTAAGTTCATGTAGGGGACAAGCCAGGCTTTGCACTTGTCACCTGACCCTTGGTCCACTGTCTTCCTGCTGCAGGGCAGAAGGGGGACTGTGATAGCAGTCTGGAGAGGGCTTGGAGTCCCCTTAGCGCCCCAGAGATACTAATGGGGATGTTAGTTCAGCTGCTTTAACAGAGACCAAAATCATAGTGACGTAAGTGGGAGAGGTCTGCTTTTCTATCATATACAAGTTCAAGCTGGCAGGGAGTCCACGGTAGTCAGGCACAGACAGCTTTAACCCACAGGGTCGTGTGCCTCCCCTGATCCACTTGCCCCCCCTCTATGCCCCAGGAGGCTGATCTACATGGGAACATCAACCGGGTCCCTTGGTTTAGCTAATGGGAAGCACTAACAAGAGACTGGACAGGAGGAGGGGAGTGACATCAGGGTGTTGATGCTCCGAGACCCTCTGCAGGATTATCACGGCTAGCTACATCCCTTGACCAAAGATCAGAGTTCCTGTTAAGTGGACCTCCCACACATTCTGTCTTCAATTTGCAATTGTCATCCTCTCTCCTCACCCTTGGCCAAACGTGGTAAAGACCCCTTGTCTGGTGCTGGCTCTGGGATGCTGCACTATCCTTTATGGCTTTCCTCTGCCCTGTCCGCATCTTTGTACATAGGCCCCTTATTAAACTGTCCCAGCTCATGCCCTTATACCCTGGGACCCTGACTGGTACACTCAGCCAGGGAGCTAGGTTTTTCTACCTTGTTTCACCAGTATTATCCACATCTAGATGGTCATAGTTGGCTCACCATATCCAACCCAATCGAAGGGGGAAAAACAAGTGGAGGGTGTATTAGTTTCCTATTCCTGCTGTAGCCAATTACCACAAACTTAGTGGCTTAAAACAACACAAATTTATGTTACAGTTCTGTAGGTTAGAAGTCCGACACAGGTCTCACTGGGCCAAAATCAAGGTGTTGCACAGTTATGTTCTCTTCTGGAAGCAGTGGAGGAGAATCCCTCCCCTTGTTTTCCCGACTTCCAGGACCACTTATTTTCTTTGCTTCGTGGTCCTCTTCCTCCATCTTTAAAGCCAGCAACATTGGGCCAAGTCCTGCTCATGCTGACGTCTCTCTAACTCTCTCTTCTGCCTCCTTCTTCCACTTTTAAGGACCCTTATGATTACATTGGGCCCACCTGGATAATCCAGGCTACTTGCCGCAGCTTGAGGTCAGCTGGTTAGTGCCTTATTTCCATCTGTAACCTTAATTTCCCTTTGCCATATAACGTATTCACAGGTTATGAAGATTAGGACGTGGACATCTTTTGGGGGCCATTATTCTGCCTACCACAGAGGTCGAACAGCTTCCTTTTAAGGTTGTGCCCTTAAAGTTGCACAAACAGGCTCACTAACCTCCTGTTGGCCAGAATTTAGTCACAGGGTAGCATTGAACTGCAAGAGAGGTTGAGAAATACAGTCTCTCTAAGTAGGCAGCCATGTGCCTGGTTAAAGCATGGAGGAGTTCTATGACCAAGAGAAAGAAGGGGGAGAATGGATACTGGACAGCGATTTCTAGCCTGTGCCTCATCAGGCTCATTTGTTCTTGCCAGGACCTACTGTCCATTTCCCTTCATTTTGCCCTCTTGGTGCTTTTGGCAAATTGCACTCACCTACTGGCCCTCAGTTGCCCTTCACGTGGGATTGGTTTCTAATTTATCAGAAGATATAGAATCGTTTCCTTAATGGACCATACTAGCTACCTTATAGTCACTTGTTTCCTGATCTTCATAAGAATTTTCTGATGTGAATAGCTGGGTTGCAAATGTTTCTACCTGGCCTCTGGTAACAGAGTTTCCTCACGCTTACTGGCTGACCCACATCGTGTGTGACCTACTCAGCCCACTGTCCATCATCTTGCTCTCTCTTCCCCACTCAGTGTCTTAGATCCTGCCCCTGTTATTGAATCTTGCCAGTTTTGGTCTCCACTGGCTTGGTCACCACTCTCAGTCCAAATCTTAGCTCTCCAACTCCTGCCCTTCACTCAACCCCTGCTCCGAGATGCTCAGAATTCAGTCCAGACTTCTCTATGTTGGTCCCTCACACACCTCAACAGATCTCCAAGTGCTTAGGTAGATGTGGTGTTCACTCAATTCAAATTTAGGAAACTATTAGAATAATTATAACAGAGGTAAAGAAAATGTATGCATGTGGATGCATGTAAGTTTTTTATAAGAATTAAAATGTATCTTCTAATCATATTATCAATTGACTATTTATCATGTATAGGTGCTTTACATACTTTATTTTTTTTTTGGCTACTCACATCAAATTATCTTTCTTAGATGAGAGGCAGAGCCATGCCTTTACCATGAAAGCTGACAGAGCATCCTATGGGCAGAATACATGGATCTAAAACCAAGAGTGGAAATATATGTAGCCCTGCTCAAAATTATATCCAAATGATTCACAGGCAAAACTTTGCTTCCTATACCTATGACTATGGGCTCTGGTCTCTAAGGAAGTATGTTTTTACTGGATGACACGAGTTGTTCCAGTGAATTGGAATAAATACCAATACCCAGCTATTTCAGGCTCCTCATGCTAAAGGATAAACAAGCCAAAAAAGTGTGTTGGGGGGCGGAGTATAATTTTGCCTGGGGTAATTGCCCTTGATCCTTAAAGGGCATTAGAGCTGATGGTACACAGTGGCCGCAGGGTGGGAGGTAAGACCGGGATCTGGAGAATCCAGTCCTGCCATGTCCCAGGGAAAGATGGAATGTGGGAGCACTATACCCCTGCACATGCAGGACCTCCAAAGGCTCAGAACCTTCAGGAAAGAAGGTTTGGGTCATTCCACCTGGGAAAGAGATGCTTGCTGAAGAGAGAGGGAACATGGGATGAGGAGTCAAGAAAGAAGATCGTAAATCCCAACTATAGCCTCTTGAGTAGTTGCAGAAATGACGTATGCAACCTGAATCTGTGTTTCTTAATATGTGATGTTTTGTATGTATTTATATTTTTTTTAAACTTTATTTATTTATTTTTCCCCGCAAAGCCCCAGTAGATATGTATGTCATAGTTCCACATCCTTCTAGTTGCTGTATATGGGCCTCGGCCTCAGCATGGCCGGAGAAGCGGTGCATCAGTGCGTGCCCGGGATCTGAACCCGGGCCGCCAGCAGTGGAGCGTGGGCATTCAACCGCTAAGCCACGGGGCTGGTCTGTACTTATATTTTTTATTATAAAATATAAAATATATTTGATTTCCTTTTTATCTCTCTTCTTTCCTCCACTATTCTATACTTGGTATATGTTGGTGGCAGACTTGATCATTTTGATTACAAGTTGTAGTACATCAGGGCAGAATTGTAACAGACATGGAAAAGGAACAGAGCGTAGCTGGAGACCAGAGCCTTAGAGCTGGATGCTCTCAGGGAGTGATGGGACTTTGGGTTGGATCCCTTGAAGACAGGGTGGATGTGCTTTCAGATGGCTGAATGAATGTACCCTTATCTTGGTGGAAACATTTGCCTTGTTTTTAGAAGAAAAAATGGGATAAAAATGTATTTTGATATTAAGAAGTCAAAGAGGTGAACTATAATGGAAATCTGTAATTTTCTGATGCTTGGCATCAAAATCCTTCCTATTTTGGAAGATTCAAAAGATATATGGAGGCAAAACTCCCCTCCCACGACCAAAGCTGGAGGGGCAGACATTCTCTCTTCTCATTCCCTGGCAGCCAGGGCACATGAAGAGGCTCAGCCAATTGGATATTTCTACCCGAGATTCTGAGTCATGAGAGAGTGACACAAGATCCAGAGACAGTCGGAAGTTAATGGGATGATGGAGAGTGTCCAGCAGGGCCAGCATCCTAACCTGAGTTTACTGAAGTGTGATCTTGGATATGTTCCCAGATGCATAATTGTCCTTGGTTACATTTTCTCCACCGATTTCTTCAATTTTATTTGCTATCAAATATTCTTTCAGTAAATTCCTTTCCTGCTTAATAAACTATCATTGGTTTTTCAGTGTTTGCAACCAAGAACTCAGAATGGTAAGATCCTAATATTTAATTGGCTTTTTATCGTTAGTTATTTGGATTCTTTGCAATTTTAAAATAAGTAGTGCTGCAATGAATTACCCACAAAGCTTTTTCCCCCTGAATTTAAGATTTTCCTAATACACAGTTTCAACTGGTCTTAAGACAGATTTTGCTACACATTGTCAAATTACTTTGCAATGTATGAGAGACTGTTTCACTTTACATCTTGAACAACTGATGGAGCAAGTAATAGAAGCTAGGATGATTTATTTGACATTACTGAGGAATGAGATTTTTCACATATGTACATTTTTTTTTAAGAATAACCAAAGCTTATTATTTTCAACACCAAAGTTGAGAAAGCATAACCAGTTTTAATTGCAATCTTTCCAAAGTACATCACAAACTTCCTCACCTCATCCAGCTGCAACCCCCAGAGGCCCACAGACACGATGGGTTTATCTTGCCCTTGCACTTGATTCCCCGGATGACTGTGCTTTCCTCATGGCTGGGGAATTTTCTGTCTCCAGAACTCAACAGCCTCCCAGTAAGAGCACAGAAACTCTTTCCTCTTTAACCCTTTCCTTGCTCTCTGGCGGGTTACTTGTATAATCTCTGAGCACTGAAAAAGTGGAACATTTGAATGTTGCTATTGCAAACAGATAACCGTGCTTGTAAAACTTAGTCTATCATTTGTACAAAATGAAAGTCAGTATCCTGGTGGGAAAGCTGGAGTGCATTCCACCCTCTACATTGGAATAAACAACCTAGATTTTGTGATAGCAAATTTTTTGACTCTCTGGTTCATTCTGTGTGCCATTCCTTGGTGGAGGTTCCCAAAAGCCTTAAGTGCTGGATCTGTGGAGCGTTACAATCATATTTCAAGAGAGATTTCTGGGTGGTCCTTCCTGTAGAAAAGTTTCATTCCATTCTTCAGGATCTCCAGGGAAACTGCAATTTTCCTTAATAAAGTACATTTTAAGAAATTTCAGGGCTGGCCCCGTGGCTTAGCGGTTAAGTGCGCGTGCTCCACTACTGGTGGCCCGGGTTCAGATCCCAGGCGTGCACGGATGCACCGCTTCTCCGGCCGTGCTGAGGCCGCGTCCAACACACAGCAACTAGAGGGATATGCATCTATGACATACAACTATGTATTGGGGCTTTGGGGGAAAAAAAGGAGGAGAATTTGCAATAGATGTTAGCTCAGAGCCGGTCTTCCTCAGCAAAAAGAGGAGGATTAGCACGGATATTAGCTCAGGGCTGATCTTCCTCACACACACACAAAAAAAGAAATTTCATATTTATGTGTAACCCTCAAGCCTCTTTGTTGAATTTTTAAATCCATTTTTTATGAGTCAGTCCTTAAGAGAAGTGGCTCCGGCTGCTTTTCCTCTTTCATACATCAGTTTCATGCATATTTTTTCTTATTCAAAAATGTGGGGCCAAATTCCTTTAAAATCCCTCTGATGGATAGCTTTCACAAACAGAAGCAATGAGCTCTATTACATAGCATAGATGGAAAAAAATTACTGTGAAATCATAGACCATTTTGAAATGACACATTTTGTACTAAACAACACAATTGCTAGTCTTGTAAAAATAAGTAGCAGATTTTACAGCAAAAATGCTTGTAGACAAATTATGAAAAGTAGTTCAATATTTATCCTTTTGAATATTGTTCCAGTGCCATTTGGGGAAGACGGAATCCTTTGGTTGGGAGAATGAATACGCAGGAAAGCGGGTATAAGAACAAGTTACATTTTGAATTGTATGCATTTTGTTTGGAAGAGAATAGTTTTACAGATAAAGTAATAAAAATAAAATACAGGACCTTCTAGTACATTCCATCCATACTTATTCCATCCTAGTATGAGATATTGATTTATTTATTGTAATTTAATTTGTTTAAATTAATTTATTTTCCCGTGGTAAGAACATTTAATATGACATCTACCCTCTTAACACATTTTTCGGTATACAGTACAGTACTGTTGGCTGTAGGAACAATGTTGGACAGATCTCTAGAACTTATTCATCTTGCTTAACTGAAACTTTATGCCCACTGATTAATAACTCCCCATTCCCCCAGCCCCCAGCTGCTGGCAATGTATTTAAAGTTTAGGTTCATTTGACTGAAATGAGTATCAGTAAATAGAATACTTAATTAGATTTGCACTTGTCATAGGTAACTAATTATTTTTAAGTCATGAAAGGAAAGGAAGGCAAAGGAAAGTTTTCTGAGACTAGAGACACCTCTTGACTCCTCCTTCTATTCCATAGCAAGTGGCGTTTCTGTGGCCCAGTTCCACTCCCCAGCCACACTGGGCAGATCCGCAGCAAGCAGAGACCTCAGGGAAGGAGGCAGAAGAGGCTGACCAGTTGTGTTTCCCAAGTTCAGCATAGCTCCTCAGCTTTGCGTATCAGAAGCCAGAAAAGGAGGCACAGGTGATTTTGCACTTGAGCTCTACCTAACTATAGCAGGTAGCATATTTATTTTCCTGCTCAACGATTTCATTTCTAAGGGCAATGACTTGATCTTCCAACTGTTTCAGTTGATTAGCTTTTTCTTGTCTACTTAGATTCAAATCTTCGATCTTCTTTTCTAAATCTGAAAGAAGAAAATGAAGTAAATGATATATTTCCATTTGATAGATTCCTCCTGGATACCCACACTATACTAAACACAGGGATTTATATGTCTCTTAAAGATATATTTAGTTTTGTGTTTTGATTCAATAGATAAAATATTTATTTTCACTAGACTTCTCAATGTTTTTACATGAATCAGAGTAGACAAACTGATATTTTTGTCTAAAATATATTTTATATCTCAAGTCATTTATCAATGTGAGTCTATAGCTAGTCAGAATTCATTAGAAATGAAAAGACAGATGACAAGCCTTGATTGGATTTGGTAAAGTGCTAAAAAATACTGACATTTTCATTTCTTCATTCTCCTTTGCTGATATTGAAGTCCCTGAACAGTAAAAGCAAAGTCATGCCTTTCACTCTTACCCATCCATCCATCCATCCATCCATCCATCCATCCATCCATCCATTTACCCATTCTTCATTCAACAAATACCTGAGAATTATATTAAACCCTAACAAGGAGCCCATAAAGTAGTGGACCGAAGAGGTATAGAGAGCTACAGTCAACAGTGTGAGGTGGCCTTTAGAAAAAAAATTGACCTTAGGTAGGAGTGGAACTTCTAAAAGGAAGGTAAATATTCCACTTCACTTGGTCATATCACACCCGGATACTCAGTTGGCTTGGGGTAATCGTCAAACTAGCATGTAGCACGTGTTTAGAGGAAGGAACCAGATTGCTGAGGAAATCTGAAATTGTCCTGTGAACAAAAGTTGAATTAACTGGTGATGTTTCATATAGAGAAAGAAGATTCAGGGCATGTGCTATAGCTATTTTCAAGTATTTGAGGGCCAGAAAAGCAGAGTAAATGTGTTTTTTGTTATCCTGAGGAAATAGAATGAAACCAGCAGGTGAAAGCTCCACAAAGGAAGATTTTGTCTGAATGTAAAGAACTTTCTAGAAGTCACAGCTGTTCAAAGACTAAAGAGCTTCTATGGAAGGTGGTGAGCATTCTATCACTAGACACTTTCAATTTTAGCTTATTTGGGATTGAAAAGGGAATTCAGTATTGGAAGTGTATTTGTACTAAAAGAAAAAAAAGATCCATGTTTCTACTAGGTAAGTTAACAGGATTGTGCTGGTTACTTTTCGTTTGCTCCACCAGACCCATTCTCCATCCTGCTCTGTGTCCTGGAAAGCTAGCCTTTGTGGATGACATCACCTGGCTCCCTTGACCTCTGGCTTTCATTCACGCTTGGCCACTGGACAGTTCTGAGAAGTGATCAGAGGGTGGGAAGAGCGAGCAGACTCTGTTGAGCAGCAGGGTTCTGGCAGTTCTTACATCTCTCAACTCCAGCTCCTGCAAGGTGACCTCTTCCCTTCCGCTCCAGCATTCACAGAGCTACTTCACAGCATTCACACTCCTGCTTCCCCCTGCTCCTTTAGGCCCAGGATGCTAATGGCTTCTCACTGCTGCTAGTCATCTACCCAGTACCTCCACACCCTTAGCTGATTCTCTTAATTCCTGTGCATTTTTTGTAGTTCCTCCCATCAAGAAGTCGAGTCTATTTGCAACCAGGTCTGGCTTTGCAAGTTGTTTTAACCAACAGGAAGTAGAAGAAATGATGTTGCAGGACCTCAAGAGCCTCGCAGCTTCTCTGCTCATTCTCATGGAACCCTGAAACAACCGTGCTGTGAAGTAGCCTGGGATGAAAGACCCTGTAGAGAGAGGTCCAGCATCTTGGCCAAGCCTGGCCCCTGGCAGACCTGCCAGCTGATTCATCAGCCAAATGCAGCTGCTTGAATAGACAATGGAGACAACTCTGCTTATAAATACAGGATCCAGAATTACATCCAAGTGTGCTTTCTGTTTCCTGCTGGGAAGGTGACGGACACAAAGTTCTGTGGAGGGACCCTGGCTGCGGACTGGGACCCAATCTCTACTCTCTGCGTTTTGCCCCTGCTAAGGTAAGTAAGGGCTCCTTTCTGAGATCCCATGGGCTTCTCTTCCTAACAGATGGAATAGAGCACAGCCCCTGTGGTTCAGCCCCTTCTCGAGTGGCAGAGTGGGGAAGATGGCCAAACCAATGTCTTATTTTCCTATCTCGTTGAGTTGTGAAAACAGCTTTAACATGAAAAGAGAAAAAGTGGAACACATTATTATAGACTTCTTTGAAGAGACGTCCCCTAACTGCAACTTCTCTTCCAAACTAATTTCAAGAACTGTGAAAGTTTTAGTCTATGGGGATAAGTGGAAAGACTTTGGACCCTGACATACAATATAAGACAGAAAATGTTCTCCCCATGTTTTTGCTCCTATAGTAAGGACTGAGGTCTGGGAATAACAGAAACCGATTTTCATGATATTGCCCATGGAGTGTAAGGTAAAAAAAATTCTGTCTGTCTTTTTTATGCTTTCCTAGTATTTCTCTTTTAAAATTATTAGGTAAATACTGAAA
The DNA here is from genome assembly GCF_020826845.1 of Diceros bicornis minor. Classification (NCBI taxonomy): domain Eukaryota; kingdom Metazoa; phylum Chordata; class Mammalia; order Perissodactyla; family Rhinocerotidae; genus Diceros; species Diceros bicornis. Next base: position 10,477,684 of record NC_080742.1, on the reverse strand, counting down.
ATGAAAGAAATATTACCCACAAGCTCACTACTTTTAGAACAATTTATAAATGTAAAAAGTGTTTCCCTCTTCACTCTCCCTCTCCCTGGAGATAACTAATGTTAACAGTTTGGTATGTATTTTTCCCGATTTTGGCCCACACTAATGTTGCATTTTCATTTTTTTCATGTCACAGTGATGATTGTAAGGCCAAAGACTCATTTTATAACAAAGAAGCATTTATAAGTGAGGAGTTTTGGTTATTTTAATATTTTGAGAGTTATTGATATTCCAAACTAATATGATTAATTTTACAGTTTTGGGAGACTATAAATACAACCAAAAGTAAAACTAGACCACTCATCATTTAATATTTCTTGATGATTTGGAGGTAGTTAAGGATACGAGGATTGTCCAGAAAAATCATGTGTATCCATTGTGAAAAAAAGATTCTGAGTAACTTTCTGATTGTACATATTCTACGTTCACTACACTTTGTGTACATCAAAATTTCCGTTTTGATCAAAATCCTTGTCCAGAATATGATTCCTTCCAGATTACTACCTACAGATCTATGCTAGATGACCCAGTGCCCTAGAGTCTAGATCATCCTGACTCCAGAAGAGTTATTTGCATGAGAGGACAGAGGAAGAACCATGGATTAGGACAGGGTTTTGCAACCGCATCACTATTGATACTTTGGCCAGAATAACTGTGTGTCGTGGGGGGATGTCTTGTGCATTACAGGATGTTTAGCAACATCCCTGGCCTCCATGCACTAGATGCCAGTTGTACCCTCTAGTTTTGACAAGCAGAAATGTCTTCAGATATTTTTGTCCCCAGGGGAGTGGATATAATCACCCCTGGTTGAGAACCACTGGGTTAGGAAAAGGGGATTTCAAGGTGACCAAAGGCAATCTTAGTTTGTTCTGGTTAATGAAGAATGGATGCTCATTAACGCCCTTGGAAGTGAAACCACACAAGAGGCTTGTTACATGGCAGTCCCCAAAGCACAAACCCAATTCCTACTTCTCTCCTCAGTGATCTCATATGTGGTTAAATTGTGTCAACGATAAATTGAAATTGGTATCAATTCTACCAGGAGGGTGGAGAATGACGTTGTTATTGTCAGATTGGTGGAGTGGATAAAAGAGTAGTTAGAACTACCATATGATCGAGCAATCTCTCTTCTGGGTATATATCCAAAGGAAATGAAATCCGTATCTCAAAGAGTTATCTGGACTCCCATGTTCATTGCAGCATTATTCACAATAGACAAGACATGAAAACAAACTGAGTGTCTGTCAACAGATGAATGGATAAAAAAAATGTGATCAATCTATCTATCTATCCCCCATCATCAGAAAATATTTGTAAAGCATGTACACATGCGTGATGTTTGTCTGATCCTGTTCATCTATCTATCATCCTATCTATCTATCTATCTATCTATCTATCTACCTACCTACCTGCCTACCTACCTACCTATCCCCAGGGGCTGGAGGTGGGGGAAATGGAGAGATCTGGGTCAAAGGGTACACACTTTCAGTTGTAAGATGAATGAGTTTTGGGGATCTAATGTACAGCATGGTGCTGACTATAGTTAAAAATATTGTGTTATGTATATGAGTAGATCTTAAGTATATTCACCACAAAAAGAAAAAAGGTAACTATGTGAAGTGATGGATGTGTTAATTAACCGAATTGTGGTAATCATTTCACAATGTATACGTCTATCAAATCATTACTTTGTACACTTTAAATATCTACTTCTATTTGTCAATTATAACTCAATGAAGCTGGAAAAAAAGAACAGATACCTGTTATTCTTCTTATCTTGTCCTCTGTATCTCCAGCCAATTTTTCTGCTGCATCTTTTAGCTGTTTCACTTTTCCCAATGTTTCCTTTGTCAGTCCTGTAGTGCTTGTCTTATGCTGAAGAATAGCATATTGATTTTTTAGCTCAACAAACTCTTGTAACAGAGTAACACTCCCATCATCAAAAGTATTTATAAAGCAAATACACATGCATGATGTTTGCCTAATACTGTTCATAAAAGGTATAAGAGGAAACCATAATCCAGTCAATATGCTTGAGTCACTCTGATATTTCTAACAGGGCTTTTGTTTGCACGGTTTGTTTTTTTTCAGGTTGAAAAAATCTCAGCTTTAGTTAATTAAAACTTTGTTATAAAATATCAGTCATTTTTCCATGTTAAGGCGACTCTTTCTGAGGCACTAATTGTCCTGAACTATGTTGAGGTGAGAGGTACAGAGGACAGAGCTGATCCAATCCTGTCCTTGACAAATCTTTGGTTCAGTTGGGTCAAACAGTTGCACGTGCAAGATGAGGGACGAAGTGAGTGGTGAAGATTTAGAGGCAGCAAGGATACATTATTTGGTTGGCACAAAGGTAAGAGAGAAACGAGGTAGGAAGGGAAGTAGAAGTGTTAGTATGAAGATCTCCCTTAGAATTAGAATGGAAATCTTTGGGGTGAGCCTGTGTGGTTGACAACCTAGAATGTTAAACAGATGAATAAAGGCAGACCCAGGAATGGAATATGGAAGTAGGCAGAGGGTGGGCAGAAATCACCTTTCTCAACCTCTGTTCCGTAGAAAATGTTCTCAACTCCCAAGTCAGTGGGAAATTCACCCACATTAGGAATAAAAAGCAAGAGAATAGACCAATTGTAAAAAACACTTGAACACTTTTCTTTTGTTTAAGCTACTATATTAATGTGACCAACCAAAGATATCCTGCTAAGAAAATGGGTTGATAGGTTCTTTCAGCAACCTAAATTAATGGGCCATTTTCCACAACTGTTTAATTAACTCTCTCTGATTTTTGTAACTTGATCTATTCTCTTTGGCAGGTGACTTTCACTTCTTGTTTTCTTTACATGTTATGTGACTTAATTAGAGTAAAGGGCAAATACCTACAATATAGACTAACGACATAAATTGTGAAAGTTTGGAAGTTCAGGAAAAATTTAACCAGGACACCGCTAAGAATCCTAGGGTGAGGAGATAGGGGAGTAGACTCTCCAATATGATTTGGCCAAAGGGCTTCTATCTTCTCTGGAGACAGCTCTCCACTCCAGAGAACCTTCGTGCCCATAGGGATCCCTACATACACCACTGAGCATGGGCCAGCACTAAAGGAAACATTGATAAATGGTACAAAAATCTGGGGATTATCCAGATTTTTGTGGATTTGAGGATTATCCTTCAAAGGAGCACTGTTCGTCTACTCTTGGTGGCAGTGGTAGGACTAATGACCTCCTCAAGGCCACCAGCCTGGCGTTGGCCCGATTCAGCCTGAGCTTTCACACGGGTGGCTTGGTCTCGATTGCTTTGTAACTTGGTCCACAGCCGGGAAAGTCCATCCTTCAGGGCTGACTGTTGCTTTGCTAAGTCCAGCTCATTCTTAGTCTCCTTGGCTTGATTTTCAGCCTGTTGTTGATTTAAAGACCAGAAAACAGAAAATCTCTTTATGTAACAAGAAACAAACAAGAAAATAAATAATATAATTGCCCCTCAGAAAATAAGCTAGGTATAAAGGGAAAGAAAATGATTCCATCGCTTTTTCTGTTCCATTCATAAGAAGTTATAATAAACTATTTCAGACATACAAAAGGGTCTAGAAGAAAACAGACACATATCCATGTGCCCACCAGCCAGTGTAAGAAGAAAGCATTGCCAGTGACCCAAGGCCCTCAGGGTTCCACTCCCCATCATATCTTCTCTCTCTCCCCCTAAAGGTCACCACTATTCTAAATCTAATATTTGTCATTCCATGTACTTTGACATGCTGTTTATGATATCCTATGCAGTATTTCTAACAATATACTGTGTTTTCTATTTTTTAACTTTATAGAAATATATCATACTGTATATTTCTGCAACTTGAATTTTTTAATTCAAAATATGCTTGTACAGGTCATCTAACTTAATTTGCACAGCTCTTGTTTATTCATTTTTACCAATTTAAAGCATTCCATTGTTGGAATATACAACAGTTTATTTTTCTATTCTCTGGCTCATGCAAGTGGCTTCTAATTTTTTTTCCTTTACAAACAATAATGAACGTCTCATACCTTTTTCTTACTTCAATGACTATACTTGTCATATCTAGGAGTCCTATTCAAATACTTTCTACATCTGACTGGCCGTTTGTTACCTCTTGTCTCTTGTTCTTTGGTCAAGCTTTCACACCTTCTTTTATTTCCTTAAACACAATAAATATTCCTATTTTGTATTCTACATCCAGTAACGGTAATATCTGCTGTCTTGCATTCTGATTCTGTTGTTTATTCTTTCCTATGATTCTTGCTTAAGGCAATTTGTTTCTTCATGTGTTTTGGGGGAATACTTTGAGGCTTAGTTTTAAGGTACATTCCTCCGGAGGGGATTTCTGTTTGCCTCTGTTGGCATCTGAAGGCATTGCCAACCCAGGACCACTTTAAATGACATTTTTAGCTTGGATTGTTGGTGCTACCCAGGTAGTGTGAACTCTAGCCCCAAACTCATGTGAGAGCCAGCTTGTGGGGTTAGCAATTAGTGAAGACTTTCCTCCTCCACCCAGAGGCAAGTGTCTTTACTGGCTCTGGCTCTCTCTCTCTCCCTCTCTGTCACTCTCTGTATGTGTATGTATAATAGTATAACATTTCACTGGGGTTTTTGCCTTTTGAGGTCCCAGCTCTATGCAGGGATCTTATTCCCTCCTTGCGTGGGCTTTGTATTCTGTCTGTAATGCATGGTGGCCACTTAAACCAACAGCTCGACCACATCAGGGATTGGCAGATGCCCACTGCCTGCTGTCAGGCTCATGCTTGAGTACCTTTCTAGTTTATGCTTTCCTGTCATTTTTGGCCTCTGAGGATTTCCTAAATTTCTTACTAATTCACCTATGCATTTAAAAAATTTTAAATATCTTATCTAACATTTTCAGCTTTTTTTCTACTAGGAGGGTTTCTTAGGGTACTGGGTCCACCATATTTTGAGAAATGGAAGTCCCTTCTAGTGCTCTCAGGCACAGGAGTTTTCCTAGAGCAGTAATCTGCAAACTTTTTCTGTAAAGGGTCAGATAGTAAATATTTTACACTTATGGCCCATACAGTCTCTATTGCAACTATTCAAATCTATGCCATTGTAGCACAAAAGCAGCCATAGACAATATGTGGCTATATTCAATTAAACTTTGTGACTTTGGATACAAAAAGAGTTAGTGGGCCCATTTAGCCCATGGGCTGTATTTTGCCAAGCCCTGTTCTAGAGTACATGCCTAGAAAGGGAATACCTGGAGGCCTTCTTTATTCTTCTGCTACCCTATATATGCATCCTCTTTGTATCTAATCTTTTTATTTCTTAGTGAGCTACTTCCTGTTCTGTTGCTTTCTGCTTCTCTTCTCAAGATGCATGTATTTAGATATACACAACACAGCTGAAGAAGAGAGACTGAGTAACTCACAATCTTCTGGGAAGAGGATGTGCTGGAGGATGGAGCCTTGGAGGAAGAGACTCACACACCCTGGGACTAGGTCCTGTCCTGTCCTCCAACTGCCAGGCTTCCTCTCCCGGATCCATCACGTGGGTTAAATCATGGCCTTGCTTCTGCCCCACTCTGGATGGAACCCTTTCTTTTGAGTAAGATATTCTTTCAGTCTTAGGATACTCTGATGAGATTTTATGCAAATTTAGTTACAATAACCTGGCAACAATTAACTTTATTTCTTTGGTTTGTGAGCTTTAAAAAGTCTATTACTTTCCTTGGTATCAGAAAGGATAAACTCTGGCCTCAAATCTACCATTAACTAGCTGTGTGACCTTAGGCAAGTCACTTTACCTCCTTGAGTCTTAGTTTCCTCATTTACAAGCTGGTGGCAGTGCCTGCTTCTTCCCCCAGGATTGATCAACAATGAAATGAAATGATGCTGGGAGACCTCTGTAGAACATTAATTAAATGCACAATATTACCACAATCTTATTTTATCCTCCTAGTAATCTCATCAGACAGGTAAGGCAAGCGTGACATTGGCATACATAAAAACTGTGCTGCTTTCACACTCAAAATCTATTTCAGGTTAGTTTCAAAGAAGATAGACAAATACCTGCAGTACATTCTTTTTTATTTTTGTTATCTTGGCAGTCAGCTGTGTGATGGTAGAATTTGCCCATCCTTGAGCAATTTGAACTTGTTGCAACTTATTCAACATTTTGTCAAGATTTAATAGAACATTTGCTGCTTTCCTACAGTAAGATATTAACATATCAGATTAGACAAATATACAATTATTCATTTATTTCACCTTGAGAGTTCATTCGACTCAACCAAAAACTTTATTGAATTATTTATAAAGTAAATTTAAATTACTCTTAAGCAAGGCAAAGTGCTGAGGTCTTCATTTTGAGAAATAGGTATACTTAAATGCCAAGAAAAACACAGATAAATGCATACCCAATAGATACAGATTTTGCCAGATATGGAAATGGAGGATACAGTCTTGTTTCTTCTTAATTTGTCATAAGCAGAGAGGTTTGGGGGATATAACTACCAAGCTTTGAACAAAAAAACTATCCTCAGCCAATTCCAGTGCCCTAATTTCTCAAACTTAAGCAACACTCTCTAAATCCTTATCAGAGTGGGGGTGGGCGAGTCAAGAGGCTCCACAGAGGGCAAAGAGAACTAAAAGGCCCTGCGTGTTCAGGCTGTGTTTATTCAGGTTTATTTAAGCTTCACTGACATTCCAGCCGCCCAGGGGCCCAGTCAGAGGTTAAAATCACAAGCATTCCAAGTGATAGTCTATTTTACAGAAACAAGCTCACCTCAAGTCAACATTCACCAGATACTTAGATCTATGGGCTCAAAGCCACCTTTGGAAGAAGGTACTAAGTGAGTGAAATGTCAGACAGACCTTTGCAGAGGCGTAACTGCAAATGCCTGTGCCCAGAGCAAAAATAGAGATACTGCAAAACATCCTCTCCCCATCCAACCCATCCTCTCCTCCCAGTGATAATCTCTCTTTCTTTTTTCAAAAGACTATTTTTTAGAGCAGTTTTAGGTTCACAGCAAAATTGAGAGGAAGGTACAGAGATTTCCCATATACCTCCTGCCCCCATACATGCATATCCTACTCCATTATCTACACACCTCGCCAGAGGGTACATTTGTTACAGTTGATGAACCTACATTGACACATCATAATCACCCAAAGTCCACAGTTTACATTAGGGTTCACTCTTGGTATCATCCATTCTATGGGTTCAGACAAATGTATAATGACATGTATCCATCATTATAGTATCATATACAGTATTTTCACTGTCGTAAAATTTCTCTGTGTTTCGCCTATTCATCTGTCCTCATAACCCCTGGCAACCACTGATCTTTTTACTGTCTCCATAATTTTGCCTTTTCCAGAATGTCCTTTAGTTGGAATCATATAGTATGTAATCTTCTCTTTCTATACTTCTTTCCCTCCGGTTACAGTGGGGGTTCAGGAGCCTTCCCTCCTCATAACACGCTCCCCCAATATCTGTACTTTTTGTTTTTCCTTTAGATTTTCAATGTACATAATATAAATTTAGAAAGTATCGAAAGAAAAAATATAAGGAATGGAAAAATTTATCAGTAATCCTACTACCCTTTGAAATATTGGCATATTGTAACATTTTTGTCCCACGAAGTTTTTTCTTTTCATGATTGAGATCCTTTCCATGTACAATCTGTTACCTTCTTTTTAAAAGCATTAACATTACACTGTAAGAATCTCTGCATGTTATTAAACATCCTTCATCAACATCATTTCTAATAGCTGTGTGATTGTAATGCACTTACTTAACCTTCCTAGCTTTAAATATTAAAACTGGAAGGAGTTGGACATTCAGTTGAGTCTGGTACAATTCATTTATATAAGTGGATGATGAGACAGTGAAGGCAATTCAGGTCTCAACTCTGCGGGGCATCCAAAAATGGGGGTGGATGTTGACGACGCTACCATCATCCAACCTACCCTACGACCCTGCCCCACAGCACCCCATGTTCATAAAAACATCAAAATGGCTTTCCTTTTTGCTTGGCTAAGTCAACAAGAGCAAAAGGAAGCAAGAATTAGTTAACTTTGTGTACCATGTGTATCATTTACTCCTGTATTATTCCTGCGGCACTAGTGTTCATTTCCTCTATTTCTCACCACCATATGTTTTTAGTGTAATCTTTTTCTTTTTTAATTTAGATTTCCAAAATACTGCTCACTATAGTAAATTTAGAAAGTACCCAAAATAGGTAAACAAGAAGGGAAGGATATGCAGATATTCCCACCACCTGTTAAGATATTGGCATCTAATTAGTACGTGGCATTTATTGGTATATGTTGATATCAAGAGGGAACAGATCACTGGGAAGGCATTCAGAGTCTAAGGAAAACAGGAAACAAGCATCCTAGCACGCTGCCTTCCAATTTCCCAGCTTCCTGGGGCACCTCCACACACAGCTTAGCCCTCAATTTGGGCAATGAAGTATTGGAGAGTAATTTCATTTGACCGAGCTCCTCAGGCAAATATTTTTCAGACGGCCTTTTAGCAAATGGCCTGTTAAAGCAAGATGAGAACATTAAAACTGTACTTACTCAGCTACTTTTGCCTTCACCAAAACCCTTTGGGCTCTATCTGCTGCTTTATTTAGCCTGTTCTCTTCTGTCCTATAGTCCTCACAGAGTTGCATAAGTTTACGTATTTTGTTGAGTACATGGGTTAGATTTTGTGATGTTATTGGTAGGTGGATGTCAAGTACACGGTTTGCAACCTTCTCTATGTCCTCTGGAGGCACATTTTCCTCTTAAAAAAAGAAGGTGGGTCTTAGGTAATTGTGTCTCCTTATCAAACACTGTATCTTGTAAATATAACCACACTGAGTTCTAAACCAAATGCACCTGCATTGGATTATGTGTCTCTAGAATACAGGGATTAGATTGTATATGTCCCATAGAGTCTTCTTCGTCCTCCATTTTCCCTTCTTTCTGAAAGAAACACTGCTGATGTAGTGCTGAGTATGTGCGGAATGAATGCTTGTTAGAAAAATAAAAACTACGGTCTTGGGATATTGTGTATGTTCTACAAAATGTCTTTGCAAGAATCATTTATTTAAGTGCAGATTCAAAAGCAATTAAAATGTTTAGATGCCTGTCATTAAGATTTAAACACAATGAAGGAGACAATGGGGCAGCACTGAGTTTGGACTCTACAAACTCCATTCTAATCCTCCATGACATTAAAAAGGCTTACAATATTCGCTCATCTGTGTAATCGGGTAACTATACCCAATGCTACTTCTTGGAGGCCTGTTCTGAGAAGGAAATGTGACAATACAGAGTAAAGGGCCATATGACTAACATATCCTAAGGAAACTTTTAAATACATCTATGCTCTGCTTTTCAGAAAAATAAAGTTGGCTCCCTTTGAGAACTAAAGTGGAAGATGGACTGTTAGATTTGGGGTGATAACTCTTTGTCACTCTCTGGCTCCTTATTGAGGCACAAATGCTAAGTCCCATGGGGGAAGTTAGAGAAGAATTAGACACAGATCTGATCCTCAAGTGGGGAGATAAAAGTCATTCCATATGAATGCTGATCGCATGAAAACAGAAGTGATAAATATAAGACAAAATGATGTGTGGTCCGGAGGGAGGAGAACATAGTTCGGGAAGAAATTTGAAAAGATATTTAAACTGGGCTTTGGAAGACAGCAGAGATGAAACTGTGGAGATGTGGGGTGAAGGGAGGGGTAAAGGTATTCGAAGCTGAGGGAACAGCCCAAAGCAAAAGCTCAAGGTGGAAGAAGCAACAGTGCCCGGCTCACTCTAGGCGGGAGAGTGGGGTGTCTAAAGGGGAAGAGCGGAAGTTTGGAAAGGCTGGGAGCAGATCACACAAGCCCCTAGATGTGAGGCCGAGGAAACTGGACTTTGTCTAGGAGGCAGTAGGAGCCATGGATGGTTTTTAGCATTTGAGTGACATGACATGAATATATATCCTTTTTGCAATCATCTTTACTTTAGCTATTTTGTTTAATATAAAAGGAATATTTTACTTCCTGTAATGTTTTTGAAAAAAAGTGACAAGAATTTTTTTTGTGAATAAATTAAAACCATATTTTAAACAGAATCAAGGAGTCGGCTCTTTAAAGAAATAGTAACTCTTTTTATTAAAAAAAACTTCTAATAAAAAGTGAATTTAATTTAACCACATATTCAGTCATCAAACATTCATTGCCATGTATTATGAGATTACAAATGCAACTTTTCTTATATGGGAATTTCAGAGGAAGTGGCACATGACTTTCTTAATAAGGAATTCAGACCACAAGGAAAATATCAAGATGGTTAAAGAAGACCTGAATAGTGTGGCCACCATACAAGGTGATCATAATTTTATTTGGACTTTATAACAAAGAAAAGAGGAGAAGCAATGGCTGGGTGAAGGGCACTGACTCCTGCTGACCAAGGGTCTTGGGACTCCGACCAGAGAAGTTTCTTTTATGGAATAGAATTGTTCTCTATGCCTGGTCTAATTTTTGTTGTAATAATCTGGACATAGTTTTTTTTTTTTTTTTCCCTTAGGTTAAAGTGAAATTTCTATTAGAGATGTATTCAATAGCAATGAAAAGTAGGACTAATAAGGAGCAGACTCTATGACCCAGTGAACTAGGTGGAAAGCTGGTAGAACCAGCTTTCGGAACCATGGCTAGAGCTCAAGGACGGTACTCAACCATTTTCACACAACGGGTCCGGCAGCTTTGATTTTGTTTTTGTTTTGGTGCCTAAATTGCCTTGTATCTGCAGAAATAGCTAACATGTTCCTAATCCAGCAGGTCCCGGATCCCTGTCTAGTGAGTACCAATCCATGTAGCTAACTCAGTGAAAATTTGCTTTTGAACAAACAATGTCCAGTAGACTGATTCCACCCCCACTCATTTTTACTGACTATTTTGGTCATTTTTACTGATTATTTTTACTGCTTAATTTTTTTCTTATCTCAAAAATCAGGACTAGAAGCTGCTAATACAGTTTCTGAAAACATTAAGATGGAAAAAATACTTGACCACAGGGGTCTCTCATAAACATTAAACAGATTAATGAAGTAATTGGGAAGATTGCAATAGATACCCCAATTGTCAATTAATTCATGTGGAGAGTGTTAAATTACTGAATTTGGAAGATGGCTACAGAAAAGAAAGCCTCTTAAGATTAATTCCATATAGTGTTGTATCCAAACTGCAGTATGAGCAGAAAGTGAGGTTTCAGGTCAATTTCTAGCGGTACTATTGGATTTTTATCTTTAATAATTCTCTGAAGTTTCAAACCTCTCCCAACACAAGGCACAATGAGGGATAACAAGTTCATAATTATAATAATAATTCATATTATTATAGTTCCTTTTGGTGAGTCACAGAGAGCAGACAGGAGACGGAAAATAGCTAATAATAGTAGCCAATATTTTAGATGCCACCTCACTATAGTTTTTGATATACTAACCAAAAATTGGCATACTTTGATCTCATAAATTCTGTCAGCAGAGAAAATCGTGGAATCCTAACATTAGAGAATCTGATAGAGTCATCATGCTGGAACTTTAAAAAAAAAATAATAATAACTTTAAACACCAAGTTTACTTGTTTGGAATTTCAACCAAACTCTAGAATTTATTACTAAATTAATCTTATACAGAGAGCCATAATTATTTTGGTATAGAGTTAATATTTGGGGATTATTTACATTAAGAAATTTTAAATCAAGGAGAACATCTTGATTCTGATTTGGGCATGTCATTTCCAATTAACGTAATTTGGAATTGGTTGTGATGTTTGAGTATCTATTGTTTTTAAAAAAAGAAGAAACAAAAATTAGTCCTAATATTTTTTAAAAATTACCGAACAAAAACTTTTTCAGTTTTTTGATTAAAAGATTCATTTTTTCTTCTTCAGATTCACTTTGGTTTTTCATATTTCTCACTTTCTCACTTAGCTGTAAGGCACTGTTTTTGGAGACTTCTGCCAGTTTCCTTATATTTTTGATCTGGAATAAGGAAAAACGACAATGAGGAAAACATAAAATTATGCACATTCTGTGATGTTTAATTACTTAGCCGTACCAAAGAAAACTGTCACTAAAAATGAAATAGAAGTCTAGATAATTAAACACTAGATTCATTTTAAAGGACTCTTTTAAAAGGTGATATTATTTGTTTTCATTATGTTTTCTTAGTAATGTGAATTTATCTCTTAAAGCATTATTAGGGATCGAAATTATTATTTGAAAACAATATTGATCTAGTACAAATGACTTGTCCCATACAAATCTAAAACACAAATTTTGTTTTAATGAGACTGTAGCATTCTATAATATCAACAAATTTCACGCAAATTACTTAGGACTACTTACTGTGGTCATTATGTTTAATAAGTTAAGAGCATTTTCTTTTATGTAAGTTAAAAGTTACTTTTCTAAACATTCTTCAAATTCAAATAATGTACTTTCTTTGAAAGCTAAAAAGAAAGCATTCTTCCTTTTAATAAATGAGCTTGAACTCAGAGCAGCCTACAAAGATAGATTCCAAACACACTGTACACTTGGTGGGGGAATGATCAGACTAAAAGGCTTGCAACCTAGAAGTGCAAATTCCTAATTGTGTGACTTGAGAAAGGTCATGGACTTTTTCTTGCATTTCTGACAAATTAGAGAAAGAGAAAAAACAGAAAGCAATAGGACAATATCACCAACAAGTTGAGCTGTATTGAATAAATTAATTGTGACAGAAGTAGGGCTAATTAGGATCAAACATAATCAGGAAAAAAAAAATCCCCTTTATTTCTGCACAAAAGGAGCCTGCTTAATTTGAGTCATACAGATTGCATGAAAAAGGATTTAAGTGTCCACATTGGCAAATGACAAAACAAAAAAGAAACATTTATGTGATTAAAAATATGTAACAATTTTTTGAGTTGTTCCTTAATTCTCTGGAACTTTTTAAATTTTAAAATGGATAGCAGTTGCTAAGAGAGTCGGTCTTAAAAGTTCTCATGGCAAGAAAAAAAAATGTATCTATATGTGGTGATGGATGTTAACTAAACTTATTGTGCTAATCATTTTGCAGTAGATACATATATCAAATCATTATGTTGTACACCTAAAACTTATATGTCAATTATATCTCAATAAAAAATATAAAATGGATAGCAGTAAGTAAGAATGCATGGCAGTAAAACGAGGATTCCAGAAATAAATACTCTGGACAGGAAAGCACCAAATTATACAGATGAAATCTCAGTGTAGACTAGTTGATGCCATATTCAGAAAGAAAGAAAGAGATTGCTAAAGTATGTCACTCCGAAAACATCTCTCTGCAATCCATCCGCTGTCACAATTGACTCTTGAGAATTCTCTCACAATCTTTTCTGGCGCCCTTCCCCCTCTATCAAGAGGAAAATAGCGCACCATTTCATCAACATGCCAACCCCTGCCCCCGTCCTTTTCCAGTTCTCCAGTTATGTGCTGATGAAGCCAGATTCTGCTAATATGTATTTCAGGGGTTATCTTTTTTATATGGCACTGATATTTTCTTTTTTTTTTTTTTAATTTTTTGTTTATTGCAGTAACATTGGTTTATAACATTGTAAAAATTTCAGATGTACATCATTGTACTTCTATTTCTGCATAGATTACATCATGCGCAATAGCTTCACACAGGATTTACTTAAATGGTGTGAGATTTGTTATGCTCACTGCCGTATTCCCAACATCTAGATAAACGCCTGGCACAGAGTAGGGACTCAATGAATATCTGTTAAAGCAATGAAGAATGACATAGAACTGAAAAACCACGTAGCGATACAGAATTATGACTATATAAAGAAAAATTTTCACATTTACTACGTGTAGGGATATTTTCCTGCTTGGCTAATCAGAGGCTTGCCCCAGAACTTGGATTCTGGATTCTGGAGCATGTAGAGCAAGGGCACAGGACTAGCTGGGGTTCAGGCCCACAGAGGCGAGGCTCATGGAGCAAACTGTTGCTCTGTGTGTGTGTGCACATGCGTGTGTGCGCACGTGCGTTTGCACGTTTGTGTGTGCACGTGCGTGTGTGTGCAAGTGCATGTTTGCACGTTTGTGTGTGTGTGCGTGCACGTGCATGTATATTAGCTGTGGTTCTCATTCCATTCCCGAGCTTGGCCCTCTATTCTCTTCTCGATTCTGAGACCCAGATGTCTTCACATAACATTTCTTTTTTGTTCAGGAGTTGGTTTCTGTTGCTTGCAAACAAGAATGCTGACTGATAAAATATTCAACTTATGTTGGTTAAAAATTCAGCCCTTTAAGAGCTTTTTCTTCATCAAAGGCTCTATGTATACTGTCAAAAAAGGAGCAAACCATCATCTTGTTTTCAAGGTGAATACAGTGCATTCACAGAATATCTAAAATTGTCTTCACCTTTTCAAGATGAATACAGCGTATTCACAGAATACCTTAAATTGTATTCACCCTTTCAAGATGAATATAATGTATTCACAAAAAAACCTAAAGAAAACTAAGTAATTAAAAATTATACTCATTTATCAATATGACTAGAAAAGTAAATGAAATCATTTAAAATTGTTAAAGATTCAATTATCAGGTACTTAACTGTATTATGTCTATCAATGTAGGAAGGAGTTCAAGGCATAAGGGTATGTTCCTATTAAAATATTTTCTAATATTAAAGTTTGTATATTTAGTAGAATTTCAAATATGTCTTTAAATTTATGAAAAATTATTCTTTACTTTGAGAGATCTATAGTTTTCAAACCTTCAAGGCTAGGAGTCTTCACATTTCTATGTAGTGTTTGCTATAAAAGAAACATGTCCACACAGTCTATATCCTACAACCATACACTTTGAGTTCTTTCTCGTCTCTCTTTCTCTCCATACACGCACACACACATTCTCTCTCTCTCTATATATATACACACACACATAGTACATATGTATGTGTATATATGTACACACATATATGTAATACATACAATAGAAAATATGTCAATATTCACATCTACTTCTAAATCTACATTTATATCCATATCTGTATTTATTCTATGTTTCCAGGCATAAGAACACCTAATATCTAGAATCTATTCTTTCACTTAGAAGCTAAACGGCGGTTTTTAAAATTTCAAACGGTTTGCTTTTTTTTATTACTATGCCTTTACAAATACAGCAAGAGAAGACGTTATTTACCTGATTCTTCAACCCTTGAACCTGATTGCTCGAATTATGAATCACGGACCCTGCTTCCTGAGCTTTCTGGAGGGCGTTCCTCGAGAGGGTGAGGGAGCCGCGACAGCTCGGGTCACCACAGGACGAGACCACACAGGGCACGTCCCCGAGTTCTCCACACACCTCACAGGAGAAACAACTTATGTGAAAAAGCAAATTGTTGGCAGAGTTTTTTCTAATGCCGTCCAGGCCCACTGAGGCAAGGCACCACTCTATTCATATGCATTTTTTCAATAGCTGTTCACGCATACTATGTGCATGCGACCCATTAAATGTTTCCTAGATAACTGAATAAATATCAAAATTATTTGTTATCAACATTTGTGGCAATCAACGTCATTTTTACACTTACAGTTTTTGGGGAAAGTAGTCAAACATCTAGCATTTCCATTTTTTTAAAAATAAAAATTATCTTTTACTTATAATGAGGCAGGAGGAGTAAATGTCCATAATCTGTTCCATTTTGGAAATAGTAAATAATATAAAATAATAAAATCAAGCCACTATCTTTACTCTTTGATTTTTCTCAAACTTGACTTAAGAAATAAAAAATAAAATATAAATAAATACATTTGTATTATTTATATATTATATAACAGAGTATTTATATATTATATACATTTATATATTTATAAAATATAAATAAAAAAAGAAATAAAATGTAAGACAGGGAAATACAATTGAAGAAGTCTGTATACCAAGTAGAAACCACAAACATTTTCACTATACCATCATGAATATTTACCTTTTCATTCAACATTTGGATATCTGGTATCTTAATCTGCTTTAATTTTTCCAGTGACAAGTTTTCTTTTGAGGCTAGTGTATCTAAGACGGTAAGTCATTCATTCCTGGTTTTTTCTGAGTTACTTATGATGGAAGTAGTTTCATTAATTTCCTTTTCAGCAGATGATGATCTCTGATAATACTTCTTGATGTTCTCTGAGGAATCTACATCAACACAAATTGAGGTAAGATAAATTTTGTGAAGACAGATGAAATTATACATTGGCTATTAAGATAATCATTCCACAATTTGACTACTGTCTTGGTCTCAATGATCAATATAAAAATTCAACATCCTCTTCCTTGAATTTGCACTTACCAGGGGAGGATTAGATGTTGTGTAATAGATACATATATATAATAGATACAGAGCACTGAGATTGAAGTCTGCAGACATGGGTTTGAGTGCTGGGTTCCCCCTTTACTGTCTGGGTATGTCCTTGACCAAATCAATTAATCTCTTAGATTGTGTTTCCTTATCTGTAAATTGGCGATAATAATTTGTGAGGATTAAGTGAGATAATATATAAATACTCTGAAAAGTGTTCCACAAGTATAAGGTATTAATTATGACTACCTATATGAACCCTAATATGATACACCAACTTTAAGTTTACCTGATTATATAGAGCAGGAGTTGACAAACTTGTCCTGTAAAGGGTCAGAGGATAAATGTTTTAGGCCTGCCGGCCACGGTACTTCTATCACAGATACTCAAATCTGCCATTGTTGAGTGAAAGCAACCACAGACAATATGTAAATAACTCGGCGAGGTTGTCTTCTAATGACACTATTTACAGAAACAGGCTGTAGGTAGGATTTGCTGGTGGGCTATAGTTTGCTGACCTCTGATGTTGAGGCTGATAACAATAGCTCACATTTGTTGAGTGCTTTCTGTATGCCTGTACTTCTTACCAATTCTCTTCCTTAATATTCACAAAACACTGAGGTGTGCATGAGTGTGATCACCCTCATTTTACAAGTGAGGAAACGAGGCTCTGATGAGGTAAGTTATTTGCCTGAGGTCTCACTGATAGTAAGAGATGAAGCCAGGATGTGAAGCCAGGTAGTTTGACTCTAGAGCCTGTGTTCTTAAGCATTTCTCTATATTTTCCATATTTTTATTAAAATACAAATTCATGACAGTAGTATGGTTTGTTTTAATGTAAACGATAGTATATTAGGGCTTTAAATGATAACTCCATATTTTAGGAACCAGAGACCCAGGGTCCAGATCCAGGCCTGAGACAGCTACGCCTTATCTTTTAAACCTTCTGGGTCTTACACCAACATACTCTTAATATCATGATTTTCATTTATCACAAAACAACAACAAAAAACCATGTTCCTATTGCTTAGAATGATTTTCAGCCTTTATTTTTCTGGCAGATCTATCACATTGATTTGCAGATGTTGAATTGTCCTTGCAACCCTGAGATTGATCCCACTTGATCATGGCGTATGATCCTTTTAATGTGTTGTTGCATTTGATTTGTTAATATTTTGTTGAGGATTTTTGCATCTGTGTTCATCAGCGATATTGGCCTGTAGTTTTCTTTTTTGTGTTGTACTTGTCTGGTTTTGGTATCAGAGTAATGTCTGCCTCATAAAACGAGTTAGAAAGCATCCCCTCCTCTTCAATTTTTTGGAAGAGTTTGAGAAGGATACGTATATTGTATATTAAATCTTCTTTGAATGTTTAGTAGAATTCACCAGGGAAGCTATCTGGTCCTGGAATTTTGTTTTTGGGGAGGTTTTTGATTACTGTTTCAATCTCCTTTCTAGTGATCAGTCTATTCAGATTCTCTATTTCTTCTTGATTCAGTTTTGGAAGGTTGTATAATTCTAAGAATTTATCCATTTCTTCTAGGTTATCCAATTTGTTGGTGTACAGCTTTTCACAGTATTCTCTTATAATCCTTTGTATTTCTGCGGTGTCTCCTCCTTTCATTTCTGATTTTATTTATTTGAGCCTTCTCTCTTTTTTTCTTAGTGAGTCTAGCTAAAGGTTTGTCAATTTTGTTTATCTTTTCAAAGAACCAGCTCCTAGTTTCATTAATCTTTTCTATTGTCTTTTTAGTGTCTATTTTATTTATTTCCACTCATTTTTATTATTTCCTTCCTTCTACTGATTTTGGGCTTCATTTGTTCTTCTTTTTCTAGTTCGTTTAGGTGTAATGTTAGATTATTTTAGATTTTTCTTGTTTCTTGAAGTTGGCCTGTATTGCTATAAACTTCTTAGTAGCACTTTTGCTGTATCCCATAGATTTGGGTATGTTGTATTTTCAGTTTCATTTGTCTCCAGGTATTTTTTGATTTCCTCCTTGATTTCTTCATTGACCCAGTAGTTGTTCAGTTTGTTTAATCTCCATATATTTGTGATTTTTCCAGTTTTCTTCTTGTAGTTGATTTCTAGTTTCATACCATTGTGGTTAGAAAAGATGCTTGATATATTTTCATTCTTTTTAAATTTAATGAGACTTGTTTTGTAGTCTAATCTGTGATCTGTCCTGGAGAATGTTCCTTGTGCATTCAAAAAGAATGTGTATTCCTCAGTTTGGGGATGGAATGTCCTGTATATATCTATTAAGTCCATCTAGTCTAATGTGTCATGTAAGACCAATATCGATCTTCTGTCTGGATGATCTATCCACTGATGTAAGTGGGGTGTTAAAGTTCCCTACTATTATTGTGTTACTGTCAATTTCTCCTTTTATGTCTGTTAATATTTAATATTTGCTTTACGTATTTAGGTGCTCCCATGTTGGGCATAAAAATATTTACAAGTGTTATATTCTCTTGTTGGATTGTTCCCTTTATCATTATGTAGTGCCTTTCTTTTTCTCTTGTTATAGTTTTTGTTTTAAAGTCTATTTTGTCTGATATAAGTATTGCTACCCCAGCTTTCTTTTCATTTCCATTTGCATGGAATATTTTTTCCATCCCTTCATCTTCAGTCTGTGTGTCTGTAGATCTGAAGTGAGTCTCCTGTATGCAGCATATATAGGGGTCTTGTTTTTTTATCCATGCAGCCATTTTCTATCTTTTGTTTGGAGCATTTAGTCCATTTACATTTAGAGTAATTATTGATAGGTATATACTTATTGTCATTTTGTTACTTTTTTTTTCTGGATAATCTTCTCCGTCCCTTTCTTCTTCTCTTGCTCTCTTGCCTTGTGATTTGATGACTTTCTTTAGTGTTATGTTTAGGTCCCTTGCTCTTTATTTTTTGTGTATTTATTATAGGTTTTTGTTTTGTGGTTACCATGAGGTTCATATATAATAACTTATGTAAACAGCAATCTATATTAAGTTGATAGTCTCTTAAGTTTGACCTCATACTAAAAACCCTATACTTTTACTCCCGTCCCCATTTTTTGTTTTTGATATCAGATTTAACCCCCTTTTGTGTGTGTGTGTATACCTTATCATAAAACAGATATTTTTAGTACTTTTGTCTTTTGACCTTCATATTAGCTTTATAGGTGGTTGATCTGCTACCTGTGCTGTATATTTGCCTTTACCAGTGATCTTTTTTTCTTTGATAATTTTCTTATTCCTATTTGTGTTCTTTTCTTTTCCACTTAAGTAAGTCCCTTTAACATTTCTTGTAAGGCTGGTTTAGTAGTGATAAACTCCTATAGTTTTTGCTTGTCTGGAAAACTCTTTCTCCTTCCATTCTGAATGATAATCTTGCTGGGTGGAGTATTCTTGGCTGTAGGTTTTTTCCTTTCAGCACACTGAGTATATCGTACCACTCCCTTCTAGCCTGTAAGGTTTCTGCTGAGAAGTCAGCTGATAGCCTTATGGCATTTCCTTTATATGTAACTTGTTGTGTTTCTATTGCAGTTTTTAGATTCTCTCTTTTTCTTTAATTCTTGACATTTTAATTATAATATGTCTTGGTGTGGGCCTCTTTGGGTTCATCTTGTTTGGTGCTATCTGTGCTTCCTGTACCTGGATGTCTGTTTCCTCCCTCAGGTTAGGGAAGTTTTCAGCTATTATTTCTTCAAACAGGTTCTCTGCCCCTCTGTCTCTCTCTTCTTCTTCTGGGACACCTATGACACAGATGTTAGAATGCGTGGTGTTGTCCCAGAGGTCCCTTAGACTGTCCTCATTCTTTTTAATTCTCTTTTCTGTTCAGCTTGGATGATTTCCTCTACTCTTTTGTCCAGCTCGCTGATCCATTCTTCTGTGTCATCTACTCTGCTGTTGATTCCCTCTAGTGAATTTTTCATTTCCATTATTATAACCTTCAGTTCTGTTTGGTTCTTTTTTATATTTTCCAATTCTTTGTTGAAGTTCTCACTGTGTTCATCTAATCTTCTCCCAAGATCAGTGAGCCTCCTTATGACTATTAGTTTGTACTCTTTATCAGGTAGATTGTTTATCTCTGTTTCATTTAGTTCTTTTTCTGGAGATTTGTCATGTTCCCTTATTTGGAACACATTCCTTTGCCTCCTCACTTTGCCTACTTCTTTGTGCTTATTTCTATGTATTAGGTAGATTGGCTATGTCTCCTGACCTTGGAAATGCGGTCTTATGTGGGAGGTGTCTTATGGGGCCCAGCAGTGTGCTCCCCTCCCCCCCCCATGACAAATGCTCCAGGGGTGTCCCCTGCATGTGCCCTTCTGTTGTAGTGGAGCTGCTATTGTTGTGGGCATGTGGGTAGGCTAGGCTGGTCCCCAGGCCAGCTGGTTGCAAGTTCAAGCCATGTGCAGCTGCTACAGGTGCATTATTGAGTGCAGTAAGCCCGCAGCATGGCTGGCTGTGAGGCCTGGTAGCGCACAACTACCGCAGGTTCACTGGTGAGTGAGTCACACCCCCTTACATGCTGGTTTTGGAGTCCAGCAGTGCACCACTGCTGTGAGCTCACTGGTGAACAGGGCAGGCCCCTGGTGTGGCTGGTTTCTAGGCCTGGTTGCACGGCTGTTGCTAGCTTGCTCTTGGGTGGGGCAGGCTCTGGTGCAGGCAGGCTGTGTGGCCCAGGGGCGTGCAACTGCCTCAGGTGTGCTGGTTGGTGGGGCAGGCCTCCACCACATCACTGTGCAACCGTTTTACGTGCGTTGGTGGTTGGGGTAGATCCCCTGTGTGGCTGGCTGCTGGTCCCAGTAGTGCAAATCGGCTGTGAGCTCGCTGGTAGGCGGGGCAGGTCCCTGGAGCAGGCCGCTGCCTGGTTGCACTCAATTGCCTCGGGTGCCTCTGGCAGGCCCCTCCACTAACAGGCTAGAGGGAGGAGTCCAAATGGCGCCTGCCAGCATGTGTGGCAGCATGGCTGAACTAGATCACAAAAATGGCTGCCACCAATGTCTCAATCCCTGGGGGGTCCCAAGCCATCTCCTACTTCTCTGGGATGAGCTCAGAGCTTAGTAATTGAGTCTCTTTTAACAATGGACTATGCACTTTTCTATTTGGCGTTTTTGTGTTGGTTTCCAAGTTGAGTGAGTCTGTGCGTGGGCCCTTTAAGAGTAGGTTTTCCTTTCCCTGAAGTTCTATGGTTTTCCTGGTTGTAACCAGGAAACACTTTTGGTTTTCAAAGCCAGGTGTTTTGGGGTCTCACTTCTCTTGTGCTGGATCTAAGGGCTGAGGTACCTAATACTGAGCTTGGACTCCCCTACTCCTCTGGGAAAAGCTCTGTCCCTTTGAGGTCACTCCTGACAGTGAAGTGCCTCAGCTAGGGTGTGGTTTTTTTCCCCTCAGTGGGGCTTTATCTCTGCCTCTTCCACCCTTCTCTGTGTTGCCCCTTGTTGTGGAGGTTCTTTTCATTCAGTTTCTAGATCTTTCTCAGAGGAAATTGTTCCACAGGTAGTTGTAGGTTTGTTGTGTCCACGGAAGAAGGCAAGCTCAGGATCCTCCAATGCCACCCTCTTCCAAACCTCGACTCCCCGTCGTCTTTAAGAACTGTGCAACACAAATTAAAGGCTTCTAGGACATGACTCCAACCCCCTACAAAGTTCTTACGAGAAATGTTTCTTTAAGTCCTTTTCATCTCATCTTCCTTTGCATTTATGGTTGCTGGAAATGGAGTGGCTTATACTCAGGAAGGCATAGAAATATATCTCACATTTCCTTATGGCCATATTAGAATTTCCAAGTTGCTGATTACACAAGACCTTGCATGGGTTGGCATTAGAAGATTACTTTGAGTTTTAGTATTTGTTTAGTATCAGACATTGTTAGCTTTATTCATTATTTTGAGCAAATGTTATCCAGACTCTGCAATGTTTAAAAAGTTGAAATATTCATGTACAAATAATACCTTTAACGGGTGTGTTTTCATGTTCTAAAGTGCTCAGGCGCTATGGCAGTAAGCACAGGGTGACTCACTAATGGCATGCACTATGGATTTCATCAATCTTTGTCCAGAAACAGACCGCTGAAGTACATTTTCTCTCTTACCCATGATGCTTGCATTACGGGCACAGGAGCACAAATCAATTTCTCCCTGAAGATCTTCAAGTAAGAGGTCTGCTTCGTTCTTCATTCTTACTGTTTTTTCTTTCAGATCTTGAAATTCATACACTGTTTTCAGCTGCTCACTTAGCTGCAGGATTTGTTTCCTATAGGGGAAAATGAGAGTAAATGTAGTGAAGCTTGTAATACACTTGATAGATTGGTGGGAAAAAAACACATGTAAAAAATCGCTCTCATTATTAGGTGTCCTCATAATTAGAATGGATTTTCCCCCCCAATTTTTCATTTGACAGTTCATAATTCTGTTTATAGCTCATCTCGTTTTTGTTAATTCAGCTTCCTGGAATATTTCAAGATTCACCTCAAATATGATCAGCATAAAAGGTCTAGTAGAATAAATGTTTTTCAATCTTTCAATTTCAACTGTTTATACTCTCTCTGTCTCCCTTTGCTTTGAGTTTTCAAAAACTTGTATTCAGATGTGGTTCATTTAAATCAGCCTAAGGGAGCCAATATACATTCGATTTCAACACAGAACATCTCACCCAGCCCAGGGTAAAATCAGTTCTTCATTTAGAATAAATCTGCTTCCAGTAAGGTTCCTTTTAGTGCTACTTCTGTACTAAGAGTCTTAACTTTTTTTTTTTTTTTTGGTGAGGAAGATTAGCCCTGAGCTAACATCTGTTGCTAATCCTCCTCTTTTTGCTGAGAAAGATTGGCCCTGGGCTAACATCCGTGCCCGTCCTCCTTTACTTTATATGGGACACCTGCCACAGCATGGCTTGATGAGTGGTGCGTTGGTCCACGCCTGGGATCCCAATCTGAGAACCCCGGGCCGCTGAAGAGGAGCGCGCGAACTTGCCAAAGCGGATGCACGAACTTGACCGCTACGCCACTGGGCCGGCCTCCTAAGGGTCTTAACTTTTAAATCACACAAGTGACAAGGAGGTTTCTTGTTGGTGAGTGTACCGCTGGGTGTGTTCATTCTCCATCATCTTCTTCTCTGATGGTGCACACCTTTGTCCCGCTTCATTTTGCTGGGTTTGGCACACACAGTTGGTTCAAGTGAATGATTAGTATATCCCCTATGATGGGGAAATTGGGTGCAAATCTTGAAGAGTATGGTTGAGGAAAATTACAATACAAATTTATGGGAGCAATTTATCTTGGCCCAAGTGCAAAGCTTTAACTAATGCTTACTAGAATTTTCTGCTCTAGCTTTCCCTTCTAATCTACAGACTTTTCCTTTAGGCTCCAACTGTCAGGACTATGATTCTTTAGGCTATTAATAATAATAATAATAGTAATTACTATTATTATAATTGGTACTCTTTAAGCACTTACAATGTGCCAGACATGGTGCTAAGTGGCTTGTCTTGAGTAATCCTCACAAGAATCTTACGAAATAGAGACTTTGTCTCCCTTCTTTATGAAGAAACTGAAGCTTGGAGAAGTTAAATAACTTGCCTAGGGCCACACAGCAGTAAGTGGATTTGAACCACGGTGGTTTGACTTCTGAATCTATGCTCATGACGGCCTGGGTTCCCTGTCCTTCCCCTCGCCTTTGACTTGTAATTTACCAGCAAACATTAATTATATAACTAAACCAGGCCTGGGCAGCCTCTGCCCTCCAGAGTCCCTCAGTGAGGCAATGGGTGAGCCACAAAGAGGTGGGAAGATGGAGAAGGAAACACATGCCTTTCTCTCAGGAGGTCAGGGAAGGCTTCATTCAGAGAGGAGGTGGTGTTTGGGTGGCTGTTAAAGAGGACTAGGAGTTCAGCAGGTGGACCAGGGGGGAGGCATTTGGCTCTGGCTGAAGAGGCCCAGTCATCACTCCTTTCCTCACCGCTTCAGGCATGGCCCCGCGACTCCTGCTCTCTTGCTCTCTTCTCTCTGTCTCTGCTTGGGCTCCTGCCATCTCTTTGTCTAGAACGTCCACTGTGGATCGGCTCATTCTGCTTTCTCAGCTCCACTTTGTCTGCCATTTTCTAGAACCACAAACCAGTGGGGGGGCCGAAGCTCATCCTCAGACATGTTTCTTTGGCTTATACAGTGCTGTTTAAAAGCACTGTGGGGGGGGCCAGCCCTGTGGCTCAGCAGTTAAGTGCGCGCGCTCCGCTACTGGCGGCCAGGGTTTGGATCCTGGGCGTGCACTGATGCACCGCTTGTCCAGCCATGCTGAGGTGGCATCCCACATACAGCAACTAGAAGGATGTGCAACTATGACATACAACTATCTACTGGGGCTTTGGGGAGAAAAAGGGAAAAAAAGGAGGAGGATTGGTAATAGATGTTAGCTCAGGGCCGGTCTTCCTCAGCAAAAAGAGGAGGATTAGCTTGGATGTTAGCTCAGGGCTGATCTTCCTCACACACAAGAAAGAAAAGCACTGTGGGATTAGCTGCCTATATTTTAAAGTGAGGATATTTCCATAAAAATCTTTCTGAAAAGTGGGGAGATCTGGGAACATGGGGCCCAAATCCTGCAGGGCAACAATCTTTTCAAGGGTATAGCTGTACCTGTTCTCACTGGACCGCTTGGCTTGGCCACGTGGCCTCCCTGGGCACTGTAGCTGCCTTCGTGGTGCAGCTGACCCATCCTCAGAACTGTCCAGGTGGGTTGTATCTTCTTCTTTGTGTGACTTTTAAGCAATTACCATACACTTCTAGGATTTTTGCCTATTGATAATGAATGGCCTTATATTTACACTTGTGTTTTGTGTGACATAAAACTCTGCAGCTTCCACTATTCCTTAATCCAGTACTTTTTATGAGGAGGGATGTTAATATCTGTAAAGGGCCAGAGAGTAAATATTTTAGGCCTTGAGGGGCATAGGGTCTCTGCCACAACAACTCAACTCTGCCACTGTAGAGGGAAAGCAGCCACAGAAGATGTGTAAATAAATGGGCATGGTTGTGTTTCAATGAAACTTTATTTACAAAAACAGGTGATGTGTTTGATTTCACCCGTGGGCTGTGGTTTGCTGAGTCCTGGCCCAGAACAACCAACATAATCTCTGGAAATATTTGATGAATGCAAAAAAGGATTCAGTAATATATAATAAAAATTATATAGCATTTTGAACGAATTATCATACTTGTTATAAGACTTCACATTAATGTATGGGCTTCTAAACAACTGAAGAATTTGGGAAGATTGAGCAAATTTCCCTAAGTGCGTGGTTGAAAAAAATATATTTGTGTTAGAAACTACCCTACTTGCAATTTTGTATCTTTCAGCTCTGCTGGGTTTGGGCTTTCCAAAATGCTCCTAATAATTGTCCTTTTGTTATAATCAATGGCATTTGGAAAAATCACATGTTATCCTAACTGGTAAGAAAGAGACAGACAAACATGATCACCAGCCTGGTTATTAACTGAACAATTACCCTTTCCCTAACGTCGACATAGGTACGTTTCTACGAAGGCCTATGAAGGCTGGTAAATCAGCAGGAGTTAAGGTAAATCAGGAACTTGGCTATCTATTGCTTGAGCACAGATCTTACCGAACAGAGTCATGATAATCCTTGACTTTTAAGAATTCCCCAGATGCAAAAACAGGATGTTTCAAAATCCTTTCTATTTCAGACATGTTCTTGCTGAGGTCTTTGAAGTCAGCCTCACAGACAGGCAGGGTCTCTCTTTTATCTTTCATGGTAGCAGCCAGCCTCATTAACCCTTGCACCTCTTTGGAGAGGGAAGAAATGGTGTGGTCCCATTGATCAAAGCACAAGTGACACTGAAGACAAGCAGGGAATTCCCGGCTGTGACCCCGGGCGCAGCGATCACATTGCTGGCCGCTAACGCCCTCCCGGAAGAGGCACACGCTCGTGTCCTGGTCACAGGCGGGCTTCAGGGTACCTTCCCAGTTGCAGTCACACGCTAAAAAGAAAGAGAGGGGGCAGAGAATGTCAGACACCTGGTCTTTTGCTTATGACTAGCTCAAGAATAGAGTCCTCTCCTCTCTCCTGAGAATCTCCCCAACTCTCATGTCTAAGGTGAACATTTAAAACCAGTATAATTTCAGAGATCTGTGCAATGGCCATTAAAATACAGCATTCCTCTTTTCATCCCACTAATAAATCAGTTCATGGTTTCTACATGGAAAACATTAGGTGTGGTTTTTACTGTGTGAGTGTCAGTGTTCATGCGTGGGTTCTTCACCTATTTGAGTGAGGAACACAGATCTAATGGTGGATGACACATTAGTGACTGCTGCTACTGCCCCCAAGAGGGATTCAGGCATGTCACAGACTCTCTAAGAATTCCAATGACCACACTTTTTCTTAGTAAAACCCAGCCTGGGTGTGTTGACCCATGCTGTCTTCCATTATATAAGGAGAACTAGTCCAGTCTCAAAAAAAGGGGGGTAATCACTCCTTGATATTTACCCAAAGGAGTTGAAAACTTATGTCCACACAAAAACCTGCACATGGATATTTATAGCAATTCCTAGTTGCCAAAACTTGGAAAGCAACCAAGAGGTCCTTCAGTAGGTGAATAGATACATAAATCGTGGTACAATTAGACAATGGACTATTATTCAGCGCTAAAAAGAAATGAGCTTTAAGCGATGAAGAGATGTGGAGTAACCTTAAATGCTTATTACTAAGTGAAAGAAGCCAATTTGAAAAGGCTGCATACTATATGATTCCAACTGTAGGACATTCTGGAAAGGCAAAACTATGGAATCAATAAAAAGATCAGTGGTTGCCAGGGGTTAGAGGGAGAGAGGGATGAATAAGTGAGGATTTTTAGGGCAGTGGAAATACTGCATATGATACTATAATGATGGATACATGTCGTTATAGATTTGTCCAAATTCATAGAATGAACAACAACAAGAGTGAACCCTAAGGTAAACCACAGACTTTGGTGATTATGATGTGTCAGTGTAGGTTCATCAGTTGTAACAGTTGTACCACTCTGGTGGGGATGTTGACAGTGGGGGAGGCTATGCATGTGTAGGGGCAGGAGGTATACGGGAAATCTCTGTACCTTCCTCTCAATTTTTCTGTGAACATAAAACCACTCCAAAATATAAAGTCTTTTGAAAAAGGAAGAAAATTAAATTCACTTTGTCTTAATAAAAAAAAAAAAACTGATGCTACATGCACTCTAATTGAGTAGGCTTTGACTGAGCCCGAGGATGGAGGATGGGAGAACTACTAAAGTTTCTGCATTTCCAGCAGTTCAGAGGATGACTAGCCTCTGTCTTTGGACTAACTGTAAGGAACAAAATTTAAAAATGCATCTGAGAGCCTGAGTAAAAATAATGCCAATTACAAATAAAAACTGATTAGCTAACATTCTAGGCTCTTCAACGAGATACTCTCTGTCCGGCACATTTGCTTTGGTCCGGAGGCCTCACCCCTGGGCAGCACTATGTCACCTCACCAGCTAGAGGCCAAGGTTGGTTCCCTCTTATGAACTGCTCTTTCTCAGGAGTTTTAGTGGGGTCTGTGGCCTGAGTTGACCATTTGCAAAATTTTCTCTACAAAAGATGAATGTATCTTTATAAAACAAGATTACTGAAATAGTAGAGGGAGATAGGGAAAGAGGCTCTCTAAGACAGATTTTCCAAGAGCCAAAATCCCTCTCTGGTTTCTAAAGTAGCAATTCCTCCTAGAAAACTGAGGAAGTATGACCTGAGGAGACCATTGAGAATATGTATTTGAATGGGGCAAGGATGTGAAGGCAATTTATTTTAGCCCCAAAAGCATATTTAAAAGGAATGGAGAGGAGGACAGAGTTACCATGTGTGGCTATGTAGAGGTGACCATGATGATAAGCCTATCACATCTCATATTTCTTTGGATTGACTTCTTTTGGAAGCTGACTTGAAATAGAGATTCACAATCCCTCCTCCTAGAACCAACCCAGATTCTACATCTGCACTGTCCAATATGGTAGCCACTAACCACATGCGGCTATTCAAATTTAAATGAATTAAATAACACAATTCTTTTCCTCATTTGCACTAGCCACACTGCAAGAGGTCAACAGCTAGATGTAACTAGTGGCTCTGTTGGACAGTGCAGATATAGAACATTTCCATCTCTGCAGAAAGTTCTATTGGATAGTCTGCTCTAAATCCTACAACTAGTGCTAAGATGTGGGTTGAAAGACACTAGAACACAAATTCCGTGAGGTTAGGGGCCTGGCCTCATTTGTTCACTACCTAGAGTACCCAGGAGACACTCTACAAATAGTTTTACATGAATCGATAAGTGAATATGTGACAGACCCAAAGTGATGAGAGCCATGTTGAGGAAACATTCCCTCTGCTGTATCCTATGATCCATCTCCCAGCCTGTTCCTCAATCCAGAGTAGCTGTTTTGTTAACATGCTCCCAAATAGCAGAAAATTGGCTACAGTTCATGACCTCAGAGGTCTGTTCCATTTTAATGACTTTGAGGAATTTTAATATAGGCTACACATTTTAATATAGGCTAACATTTAATATAGCCTAAAATTTTAATATAGGAGAAAAAAATCTTTCTTATAGGGTGACAAAAAATATTATTTTCAAGATGAGGATTAAATTTTATGAATTTTCTGCCAAATAAAGAATTTAAAATTCAGTTGGTTCATAGCATGCCTGTAGGAGGATCAGATTGACTGTACTAATGTTTTTAGAATTACCAATACTTACAAACGCATCGCCCCAGTGGGTCACCATAATAATTTTCCTTGCACTCACTGCAGCGTTTCCCATCATAGCCTAATTTACACGGACACTGGCCTGTAACCTGTGAGAACAGTCATGGATGAGGAATTGACAAGCTTTATGATCTAAAGAAAATAATGCATTTTAATACAAAACCGTTTTCCCTCCAGTGATTTAGAGCATACAGCTGTGCAAAGGCAGGG
Organism: Diceros bicornis minor; assembly: GCF_020826845.1. Classification (NCBI taxonomy): domain Eukaryota; kingdom Metazoa; phylum Chordata; class Mammalia; order Perissodactyla; family Rhinocerotidae; genus Diceros; species Diceros bicornis. The sequence continues at coordinate 10,448,333 of NC_080742.1, read as the reverse complement.
GAAGGATGATTCCCACGGCCAGCAACCACCCCCCGACACTACCCAGGATTAGGAGTTAATGTGTTTTGGCTTAGGGCTCTTGAATATACCGCCTGCTTCCAGCTGTTCAGGGACAGGTGGCCCCAAACTGGGAAACATACACAGATGTAAATGAAAACAAAACACACAGTGGGAAACAGTCCACATTCTTTTCCTCTACAGTTATGAGAGCTCTCCCATTACAGAGAGAGGCCAAAGACCTGGGCTAACATTCATCAATTAATTTGGCAAATAATGTTTCCATTATGGAATGTACAATGGAGTTTCTCCCAACTGGGCTGGTGTTTTGCTCAACAAAACAACACTTTTTGTACTTGAGGCTTAATCACTCAGTGACAGTTATTTAACTGTGTTTTGGGGAGTGGGCTGAACTTTCCTGCACCCTCCCAACTGGATTCTTGATCAGCTTTTCTGAAAACTGAGAAGGTTGCAAAATTAATGGGAGAAAAATACGGCAGCAAATCACTATTGTCATGGTCCCAGGTTATAGTCGACCGAATCTGCTTAAACAACAACAACTCCATAAGTAGCTGGATTCATAAAATGTCTGGATCTATCAACTTTTACCTATCTTTGGAATTCCCACCAGCTTCTGCTCCAGTATAGGGAGTATAGGGAATTATGAGGAGCTTGTCGCCCCTGAGACCTGTCATATTGCCAGTTGTCCTTGATTGCTGGGTAATGCTTTCTTACACTGATGCAGAATCTGCTCCTTATAACTTGTGCCCGTTGTTCTGAGTCCTGTTTTACAGAACTGCACAAAACAGGTAGCTTCCTTCTTTTCTCTTACAGTCCTTCTCCCAACTACGGATGGCCGTTCTCATCTTGCATTTGCTTCTCTTCTTTAGGCTGACCACCCCTAATTCCTTTAAGCCTTCATCACAGAATAGCATGGTTTTACTAACTATCCCGGTTGTCTTCCTTTGGAAACATACTAGTTTTCAATATGATGTTTAAAATGTAGTACTCAGAAATGACAACAAAGCTCCTGCAGCCATCCGTCTAGTACAGAGTTCAATGGGACAACAACCGCCCTGAACCTGGGCATGGCACTCCCACTACTCCGGCCTGAATGGGCATCACCTCTTTGGCAGCCCAGCCACGCTGCTGGCTCACTTGAAGCATGCAATGAAAATCCTCAGATGTTTTTCACACAAGTTGGTACCAAGTTATTACGCCCACCCTGTATTTATGCAATGGACTTTTAAAACCCAATTGAAAAATTTTACTTTTATCCTGTTAATATTTCATCTTCTTTTTTCCAGCCAACAAGACAGCCTGTTAGGGTGTCTTGTCTCTTGTTCTGTCTTTATCACATTAGTTTACAACTTTGAATATCTGCAAATTTGAAGTATGTTTCTTCAACTCCCTCTAAACTGTTGATGCAAATATTGGACGGCACGTTTGGATCTCTCTGTAAGAATGCGCTAGGGACCACCTACTGGCTGACATAGAGACATTTATCAGTAATTGTTTAAACAGCTGGGAATCTAAATGTCCACATGTCTCCTCTATACTCCAATGAAAGTGTTTCCTGATTGTAAAAAGCAACCTTCCCCACAGAATTCCCTATGGACCATACAACTCCAAATACCCTGGCCATAAGAGCCTCTTTGGTTAAAAAAATGCCATTTGATTTTCAGCTTCATAGGCTTCCCTTAGCTTCCATGACTGAACTGTGGTCTTTGTTGAGTACTGCTACAAATACGCTTCCCAAAAAGTCTAAGAAGCATGTCAGATAGTGATGTCACAACCTTTAGGAGTTCCTCATGAATTAGGAAGCCAAGCCCTCATGTGGAGATGTACCAATTTGTTCCATAGTTGGTGGCTGTGGGTGTGAGGAGTGGAGGGGAGCATATAAAACATGCATAGTCATCTAGTGCCTAGATCTTTGTTTCTAACACCATTCTTCAATAAAAGGAACCAGTGGGCCGGCCCCGTGGCTTAGCGGTTAAGTGAGCACGCTCTGCTGCTGGTGGCCTGGGTTCGGATCCCGGGCGCGCACCGACGCACCGCTTCTCCGGCCATGCTGAGGCCACGTCCCACGTACAGCAACCAGAAGAATGTGCAACTATGACATACAACTATCTACTGGGGCTTTGGGGGGAAAAAATTAAAAATAAAATAAAAATTTAAAAATAAATAAATAAAAAATAAATAAAAGGAACCAGCGCTCCTTGAAGAAATGGCTGATTCTAGGACAGGGGCAGGAAATATCCAAGATGAGCTTAGAGTATTTTGTAGTGCAGAAAGCAAGGAAGTATTTAAGAAAAAAACCCAACCCAACACTATGGGGTATGGCAAAGGGAAGAAGCCAACTGAAAGAGCTCTCAATAACCAAAGCTGGAATAACTTGAACAAAATAAAATAGTATTGGATATAACTCAAAGTATAGTATAAACATCTATGAGGCCATACGGATATTTAAAAAGTGATTGAATAGATGAATAAATGGGGGACAACAGACCAATCTCCAGTACAGAAGAATTCCAAATTTATGGAGATACTTCTTAAGTGTGGATTGTGCACAGTGCCATCCTTCTAAAGAGTACAGTATGTAAAGGAAGAAAAAGAGTATCTTTACATATAGAAATCTGACAAACACTACTTCAGCCAGGTGATAAGATTCACATCAACAGCGATAAGTCATATAGATAGTATGTAAGCTTGATACAACGTGATGGGAACAGCACTTTACCTCTATGGTCTTCTCAAAACCCATAATCCAAGTGTAATCATGAGAAAAACATCAGATAAATTTGAATTGAGGGACGTTTTACAAAATACTCCTCAAAACTGTTAAAAATAAATTTAACTGTTAAAACTCATCAAAAATAAGGAAAGTCTGAGAAACTGCCACAGCCAAGAGGAGCCTAAGGAGACATGATGACTAAATGTAATGTGGTGTTCTGGATGGGGTCTTGGAACAGAAAAAGGACATTAGGTACACAACTAAGGAAATCGGAATAAATTATGGACATTAGTTAACAATAACGTGTCAATACTGGTTCATTAATTGTGACAAATATACATACTAATGTAAGATGTTAATAATAGAGGGAACTGGCTGTGGGATACATCCTCTCCGTACTATCCTCACAACTTTTCTGTAAATCTAAGTCTATTCTAAAATAAAAATTTATTAAGGAAAGAAAGGTCATGGTGCGTTGTGTGGGTGTGAGTTAGAGGGGAGATGAATAGAGAGAAAGAAAAAGAGACAGGAAAACACAGTCTATTATATAAGAACTACCTTCAAAAGTTTACTTGCTTAAGATTTGACCTTTGAAAACGTTGAACAGTGGAGCTGAAATTGGAGGTGAGCCATGCTTATCCATTGGAAAGGCTCCAGCTTCTTAAATTAGCATTTTGATTCCAATTAAACCCTCATCCCTATAGTGTGGATTTAACCCTAAAATTTCTTGTCATTGTTTTACCCCTTTCCCCTCATCTCTATTGATGTGAAAAATATTTCAAAGAATATATTCATTAGGCCAAAAAACCTAACCCTGACATTAACAAATAATTTTTTTCTATAAACAGACAATGTTATATTCTTTTTAAAAATTCTGTGCCCCTTGTTTTATTGACTGAAAATCACATGTGCAGTTAAGTAGCACTAATAGTATGTTAAACAATGAAGATTTGCTCCTAGTACACTAGCCTGCATTCTTTAGAAACTATTGACGCTAGTCTGGTAGTAAAGAAGACTTCTTATTTTACTCATATGGGAAGCAATTGGTGAGCCATAGGGAATGACAGCTCGACTTCTAAGAAGGGAATTGTGGGTTTTGAAGGCACTTGTTAATTTCCATTCTGATTAATAATCAATTCTGATTAATGATCGATTTCTTGGGTCTTCACTATGATCATATGTGTGAAATAGCAAAAGAGAAGGTTGTGTGTGTTTTGCTGTGTGTGAATTCTGATGTCCCCAGTCACAGAGAGGCCTGGAGGAAACTGAGGTAGGCAAAGCTTAACTCTGATACCCCCATTCTCTTTTTTTGGTGCTTTTCATTCCTTGATACATGCAGATTCTATCGCCATATAAGGCCAATTCTATCTAAAAACACTAATTAACAACAGTACATGAAGAAAATATTCTTCACGTATTTGGAAACCATGTCTCCCCGTGACTTTTCACCCTGAGCACACTAGTAAGTTGTAAGTATCTTGCCTGGTCACAGTGGCTGCTGTGAGAGGTCTGGGGGTCACAATTGAAAGGCTGACATCCTCTCCTGGGGACCAGATTCCAGTATCCATCAGCACAACGGTCACAGGCCTGGCCCGTGATGTTTGGCAGACAAGGGCATGTGCCAGTGTAAGGGTCACAGACGCAAGCTCCCTGGTCAGGGGGACACTCAGCAGGATTCACGCCGGAAGGATGGCAGGAGCATCCTGGGATAACAGAGCCGTTGTTGGAGGTAAATTCAGTGATAACACTGGCCTTCAACAACCTTACAAACAGCTTTTGTGACCTGGATGTACCATTTCTCCAAAGGGCTCAAGGAAGAAACATCTTAAAACAGTACAGAATTTATCAAAGAATCTAAGTAGGTTTAGCCCATTCAACTGTTTTTGATCTCCCAAAAGAGCAGTTTCACATGGTTCTGCCTACTATGTTCCAAGAGCTCACAATTAGGATGACTGAAAATCTCCCTTTTTCCTCATGCCATTCACCAAAGTTTCATTTATTTAAATGATCTGAAAAAAAAATGATTTACTAAATTGACTTGGATGAACTGAAATAGTTAAATATCTCCTAAAAATGAGCAGTTTACTCCTCCTTTAAAATCCTTGTCTTCTTCTACATCAGTGATTCCATATTTATACATTCAAGTCACTTGATGAGCTGGTTACAGTGCAGATTCGTGGGCCTCACTCCCAGAGGTTCACTTCAGTGGGCCTGTTAATAACCCACCCCATCCCCAGGTGATTCTGGCATAGAGCGCTATGGAACACACTTTGAGAAACAACACTCCGAATCTACTAGGGCAGTTGTTGAAGGCAATAGTCACAAAAGGCAAACCAACACCAGTGAGTACAATGTAGCTGCGTCCGAAATACCGATGGTGGCACTGCACCCATTTCTGCTGATGAGTTCAGCGCACTACTGGCCTAACTGAAACGAGCAAGGGAGAGCGGCCACTACATTTATGAGCTGCCATTCTGCTGCCACATTTCCCCCCAGGAGCCTTGCAGACTTACTTCTGCAGGTCTGATTGACGGCAGATCCAAAGTGACCTGGCTTGCAGAGCTGGCAGTTGGGTCCATGAGTGTTGTGCAGACATCTGAGGCACTCCCCTGTTACCCGGCTGCAGGACTCGGGATCACTTACATCAATGTTGTTGTTGCAGGCACATGGCCTGCAAGGTGCTCCGGAAATTCTTGGATTTCCATAGAAACCAGCAGAGCATTCTCCACACTGCTTACCTGAAAGAAGAGGAGAGGAAAAAGGAATGAAATGAGTGGGGTGTGTATATGTGTGTGTGTGTGTGTGTGTGTGTGTGTGTTGGGAGAGGAGGGTGGAGATTGATATAAATGGAAAATAATTGGGCTTCTCTAGGGATAATGAGAGGTCACACATTGGGATGAATAAGGAAAGGTGTTCTAAATTAAAACAGAACATTCATTTTAATTTATTATCCATTCAGAGAACAAAATGATTATTCAGAGCTAAAAAGTCCTTGGTGAAGAATGGATTCTAGTTTTATTTTAAAAACTATGGAATTGTAGGCACAGGATTCCTGTATCCTTATAAAACCAGGGTCACTCTTGTGTGCCTGAGGACCCAAAGCTAATCTCAGCCCCTCTTTTCCCTGGGACAACCCAACTCTCACCTGGTCCTAGAGGTGAAACAGCAGCAGCCTGAGATACGTGTCTAAAAGTGAAGACTGATAAGAGTAGTTTTCTTGATATAGGAGCCCCCGAGGGTGTTTTTACTAAGGGCTGTACGGAGAAACCATCGCTTCTTTCCTACATTCTCTACCCTTCCAACCACAAGGGAACCACAGTCTTTTAGGGGCCCAAAATGTGGGTCTACTCTCCATATTTTGGGTCATCCCATTTAGAAATGCTCTCTTAGTCCAATCATGGTCTCATTTCTTAAAAACTGACCAGCCAAGCCAAAGTGTACATGGAGAAGAGACTATAAGGGAAGAGGTAAGAATTAACTAGAGGCATATGTAACCTTATAGGTAACAAATAAGAAAAAAATTAGCCAGGTAATTTATTATCATGATGGTAATTATCACTGAAGAAAATAATAGCATGATATTTTCTGATTATATAAAGTAGACTTTATAAGTTTTTTCCTTGTTTGTATTATATATTTACACTCATGCTTAAACTCTTCAAAATAAATCTTTTGATTGAGCCAGAGACACAAATATTGAACTGACTTATGCAATGTCTGTACAATGCCCAAATTAGTGCATTAGTTTTATCTGTGAAATATCAGTCAAATCGATTGCTTGGAGTTATACAAAGGAAGCATTTGACTGATTAAAAGTTTTTACTTTTTAATTGTTTATGTTATATGTAATGTATATATAACATATATATGTTACTTAATCACATATATATCTTACTTAACATATGTTGATTTTATTTTAAATAAATTAATTTGACTCAAACTCATTTGGTCAGTTAGTTTTCCAGAACATTATTTAAGAACAGTTATAGCTCAGTGGAGTTTTTAATTGTCATTGGTTTTTGAATTATTCAAAGTCTTTTTTTGATAGAGCAGCAATTTACCAAATTGTGTCTTCTTACCATTAACTTATATTATGCACCACTCTTTAGTCCAAGGCAGATAAGTTATGAATGAGTGATCACTTTTCAGATAGTAGTGTGGGACAGAAGAAAAAACCCATCATGAACTACACTGCATACCTGTATAACCTTGAAGACAACTGCAGATTACATCTGAGCCCCACAGATTCTGATAACAGGAATGGGCGAAATACTGATTGCTCGAGGGAACATCTGGACACGGGCAAGGACGGCAGGGCTGTCCTGAAGAATGATTTCCATAGTAACCATCGATGCATCTGTCAAGGCAGTTTCTTTTTACCAAAATGTTCCCAGGAAAAGCCCACATTAGCCAAGGTGGATTTGCTATGCTTTAGGACAGAGAAACTCTCAAAACTCAGTATTTTAGAAGATGCTCATTTGCTCTGTAAATGGATTTTTTGCTTTATATTCAAAGTCTCAAGGTATAGTCATTAAACTCAGTGTAATAGCACTTAATTTACATGTCATATTTCAGGAACATAAAAAGCAAGGTGCCAGGCAAATGCCAGTTATTAATTTAATCAGATATTGTGTGGCTCATAATAAGATGTTTTGTTTTGGTTTTTTTTTGTGAGGAAGGTTAGCCCTGAGCTAACATCTGTGCCCATCTTCCTCTATTTTGTATGTGGGACACCACCACAGCATGACTTGATGAGCGGTGTATAGGTCTGTGCCCGGGATCTGAACCCACAAACCCTGGGCTGCCGAAGTGGAGTGTGAAAACTTAACCACTGCACCACCAGGCTAGCCCCCATAACAAAGATTTTGAAGGACAATGGAATGACATTCTATCTTCCTCACCCATAATCATCATTCTACACTCATATACTGTTGAGTCTCTACTCAATGGTCCTACAGAGAGTGTTGTGAGATCAGAATACAAGAAAAAATTAAAAATACAAGTGCATATGAATTCCATACCTCTCACAGTTTCTTCCAGTTGTAAAACCCCCACAGTTGAAGCTCGACCCTGTCTCTGGATCACAAAGTTCAGCGAGCCCATTACAAAGGCAAGGACGGCAGTTGGGAAATCCAAAATAGCCTGCCAGGCACCCATCACAACGGCGGCCCACCACCTCTCCATAGCAGGGGCACTGTCCTGTTATTTGGTCACATACACTGCTCTTTGAGCCTTGAGGGTGGCAGTGACATGCTAGATAAAGCAAAGAGAACATGTTGGGGTAGGGGCCAGTGGTGTGCTGGCAAAAGAGGTACAGCTCCGATTTGCAGTCCCTAATTTTCCATATCATCCCGATCAGGGTGAAAAAAGCGAGTCTGTAAAGTGCTTAGAACAGAGCCTGGCATGTACTGAGTGCCAGGTGTTTACTAAACAACAATTCACTGATTCATCCAATAAACAGTACATTGTGAACAACTGGGTCTTATAAACATTGTTTACACAGAGGAACTGAACAAGAAACGTGTTTTTAATGACTTGAACTTCCATATATTTTGGAAGTCAAACTTTAAGATTATAAAAAATGTGAGAACACTTTTCAGGATAGTCAGATTTTTCTTTTTCCTAGACGAGATACCAGGAGAGGCTCAATCCTTCTCTGGCAAATTGTTGAATCCTTTGAGCCAGTCTTGCCTATACAAAAATGTGATGCCTGTTTACAGGGTGGTACACAGAAGAACTGTTTGCTCCTTTGTGTATATCCCTTTGTGTATCTCAAGCACTTCATAATTTTTTTTCAAGAAAAGGAAAGAAGAGCAATAATGGACCTAAGCGCCGTTTTCTGGGTAGGCAATGCCCAGGAAGGTATGCCATCTCTCTGAATCATGGCTGAAAAGATGTGTTCGCCTACCTGAAAGGAGAATTCATCTACCTGGAGGTTTTCATGGTTCCTAAGGCAGGTTTCTATGGGGAACAGAACTTTCACTAATGGTTTACATCGTGAACAGAGAACTATACACCCCGAACATGACAGCCCTGAGAACTGAATTACCAACTACAGATGAAGCCCTGCCTAAGCCCTTATTAACAGGTGGCTTATGAAATGAGTTCCAAGGCTATTTGCAAGCCCAGCATCAGAAAGGGTAATATCCTGGTGACAGTGTCATCCCCTTTCTTGCCTTCCCAATCTCATCGTTGTTTTAGCCTTTCCAGCCACTGGGCGTCCATGCCAGATCATAAAGCTGGGTTTGCACAGCCAACTCCCTTCCCGGTGTTCCCGTATTCCACCTGGACTACCATCTATTTGATACAGACTGCAAACTCCCAGGAGCATGGACCACGTTTTTATCATCACTCATGGTTCCTAACAGAGGTCTGTACACAATCGGTGCCCTTTGAACGGGTGAATGAAGTACGGTAGAAAAATCCTCAGTACATTTTATCTACATAGACAGACAGTCTGAATAATGTAGTCAAATTCCCAATCCCTTCCCTTTTTAAACTCCCCACGTTGATTTTCCTGCCATCAAAACTTCAAGGCTGTGACCAAGTGTGTTTCCCAATCTGCTTTTTGCTACGTACAGTGACAGCCATGATGCCCCAAACCGTAGCTTCCTGCTGAGCACCTGTCACGCAGCGCCCGGCCACACGAGGCTTACACTGGCATTGGCCTCCCAGTCGGCTGCAGCTGGGCCCCACTGAGCCCTGGGGGTGACACTTGCAGGCTGCAGGGAACAAAAGGAAGTCAGAGGTGAAGGAAGTGACAGAAGAGCCCCTCGTCCTGTTAGCAGCTTTCGGTCACCTCTCCTTCATTTAGTACCTCTCTAGTCCTTAACTCCCTCATCTGTTACAGCAGGATACTATAGGATCTACCTCACGGGATTAGAAGGATTAGAGACAATAATGCCTGCGAAGTACTTAGAACAGTGTTTGGCACCTAGTAGGTGCTCAATAAACATTACATAATAAACCTAACAATAAACGTTACTTAACACGTTAATGAAAGGCTTAAAAATTGTTTTAATAATTAATTGTTCCAATGTAATCATTATTATTGATATTGTTATTACTTCATTCCTGATGATCTATGTTGGTGCTGGACTATTCCTTTGATTTTCCGTTTTCCATATCTTGCAGGAGATTGTGGGCGTCCTGCAGCCATAGCCCAGCAGCATAATGGAGAAAGCATTTGCCTGGAACTCAGGGAGCCCAAGCTCTCAGGGAAGCTGTCACTCTGTAGCAGTGGTTCCCAACTAGAGGGAGATTTTGCCCCCAGGGCACATACGACAAAGTTCGGAGACATTTTTGGATGTCACAAGTAGGGGGAGGGTGTTACTGGTATCGGGTGGGCAGAGGGTAGGGATGCTGCTGACCATCCTGTAATGCACAGGACAGCCCCACCCCCCAACAAAGTAATATCTAGCCCCAAATTCAAAAGATCTGAACTAAGAAACCCTGCTCTCTATAGCTTAGTGAAATGGACAAGTTAGCTAATGTTTCTGGAGCCTAGTAGTCTCATTTATTACATGAAAGTGTGGGGATGAAAGAAGTTGTTTAGACTTCATTCCAGCCCTAAAATTCCAGGATTCCAAATGAATATTTTAGGACCATTGTTCCAGCAATCTAGCATCCCAATGCTAGATTGGGAGCTGCAAAGCTCCTCTTTTATACACTCACAGTACTGCATTATGATTCCAACACGTCAGCAGACTGCTCTGTGTATGTAATCATTGGGCAATTGGTATTTACACTGGTTGTATTGGAGCAGATGTTAAAATAAATTAAATCGATTCACTCACGTTCCAAAAAGCATTTGTAGAGATAGCAGTGCTTCAGTAGAGCCCATTAGCTAGACACTCACCCACGGCCCCATTGTGCAGCCTGGCAGACGCGCTGACTATAAGCCTTTCACACGCACCAGGGAGCACCTGAGGTCTCGCTTCTGAGGCAATTTCAACGCAGTTGTGCAGCTGATATTCATCTAAATCCTGCTTGCTGCAGAAATTCTCCAGTGAATTGATTTGGGGAATAAGACCAAGCTTTTGAAATAATGAGAAAAGAAGACTTATGTTCATAACTGTCTATTATTCAAGATTCTAGTTATGAAAATAAATAGATCTATGAGAATAATGGTTGCAAAGAGACTCAATTTAATCTTTTAAATTGCTTACGACTCAAGATTTTAAGATTTTCAATTTGTTTAAGAAATGTTTAAATATTTACACTTACTGACTTATGGCAAAGAAAATAAAATAGGCCTTTATCTTTTTACTGTCATTATTATATTTTTAACTTGCTAATACATTTATCTTAGATTTGAAAGAGTTCTAAGTAGGCTACTTATGAGAAATTAAGAAATTATGGCTTATTGCACTCTAATTCCACAAAATTCTCCTTTAAAAAGTTTCGTCTTTTTCAATTACATATAACAGTGGTGTTCTACATCAAACTATATATGCCTCTTGGATATTCACAGAATAGATTAACATATCAAAGGCTCTGAGAAGTCCTGCAAGAAAGATATTTTTTTAAACTCAGTGTTTCCACACTTATTTAATCGTTTGGTTCTGTGTTCAAATACTACTTCCTAACATCCCATAAAATCGATATTTCACAGATGCATTTTGGGAATTGCTGGCTTAGACCACACAGCTTTATGGGGACAAATGCATCGTTATAAATTTATTCTCAAAGAGGAATCATCTATAGTTTAATATCTATGTAAAGAAAGGCTATACAGTTATATTTCTTGAGAAGATTTTTTCTAAGTTATATCCTAATACTATTTAAAATGTTTATTAATGGCTTAGATGACATAGTAGAGGACATTGTCAGTACAGCAGATTATTCACACCAAGTGGGTCATTTTGAACAACCGGTGGAAAAAACAGCATTGAAAACAAGTTTAATTCAGCAGGTCAAGTTAGGAAAGTGAGCCGATGGCACAGACAAGTCTCCCCTGGTCTTTTCTCTTTGTCCATTCTGAAACTAGTTTCCGTGGTCCTTTACTTCAGCCCTCTCCAGTTCTTCTGTGTGTCCTTTGACCCACTAGCGGGCAGAATGGCAACCCTGGCTGACTATTTCAGTGTCTCCGCTCCTCCCCCCATAACCTCATTCTCCCCACACTGCCGGCACGTGTCACTGCTTCCTGTTCCTCTCACTTCACAGAGAACACAGATCCCAGTGAGGGCACTGGAGCCTTCTGCTTCCTGCCCCCCTAACTCCTGTCTCACAGGCGCCACCCCATCCCTGACTCCCTGGCCTCATGAAGAAGAGGCAGACAGTGGAAGAGGTCTCCCCTGTCCTCCCCTCTGCCCTCAGGACACTTTTCCGTGGATTGTGCTTTCTTTCTTTAATCTATTCTTTTCAACTGGCATTTAAATGTGCTTAAATCTCTCTCATCTGTAAAATCACCTCCTTGATCTCATATATTCCTCCTGCCACTGCCCCGTCTCTGCTCCTTGACTCCTTGACAGCCAATTTCTTTTCTTTTTTCTTTTTTTTTTGACAGGAAGATGAGCCCTGAGCTAACATCCATGCCAATCCTCCTCTTTTTGCTGAGGAAGACTGGCCCTGGGCTAACATCCATGCCCATCTTCCTCCACTTTATATGGGATGCGGCCACAGCATGGCCTGACAAGTGGTGGGTCGGTGCACGCCCGGGATCTGAACCAGCAGAGTGCGCGCACTTAACCGCTATGCCATGGGGCTGGCCCCAACAACAAAATTTCTTGAAAAATTGTTTCCTTGCCAATCTCACTGCCTCCTCTCCCATTTACTCTTCACACCAGTGTGATATCTCTTCCCACACCCATCCCTAAATGTTGGGGTTCCTCAGGGTTCTCTCATCAGCCCCCTTCTTATTCCACACCCACTCCCTAGGTGACCTTGACAACGCTGTGTCTTTGGTTACCATCCATAGATTTGTGACGTCTGAATTGACGTCTCCTGCCCCCATCTCAGTTGTGGCCTTCAGATCTGCACAGATAAGCCTATTGGCTGTCCCACACGCACTGCAAACCAAACACACCTGAAACCTGCTTTCCTTCCTGCACTCAGGAAATAATGCCACCATCTGCCAAGCTGCTCGGTGTAGAAGCAGACGGTCATCTGTGAACCCTGCTTCTTCATCATCAACACTCCCCACCCCACATCCCACACATCAAATCAATCACAAACCTGGTCAATCGGACCTCTTGAATGTGTCTAGGATGCGTTTACTGCTCTTCATTCCCCTGTTCACTTCCCTAATTTAGGCCACCTAGCTGACCGTAGTGACAGCCCAACAGAAGTCCCATCTTCCACTCTTGGAACCCATCTCCCTCCCCTATCAATTTTCTACCTTATAAAAATAGTGATTCTTTAAAAGGCAGTTTGTTCACGTAATCTCCTCCTTACAAAAGTTCAGTGGCTTCCCATTGCCTTAGGATAAAATCCAAACTCAATCTCTTTTCATTCCGCTACCCCCTCAACCTCTCAGCCCAGTGGTTCTCAGTATGAGAGGTATCGCCCCCCGGGGGATGTTTTGGAAATTCCAAGGGGTGGTTTTGGTTGTCCTGGCACTTGGGGGAGATGTGTTACTGCCATTTCATGGGTGGGGATCAGAAATGCTAGACATTCTCACAAAAAGGAAAATCATCCCATGTCTCCTACAGTTTTTGAATGTTCCATTGAACATCCACGAAGGAGAAATTCCTGTTTCTAATCATGAGTTGAAAGCCTTACTCCACGTTTTTAAAACATGTTAAACATGTTTACAACACATCTGCTTTCATGGCTGTCTCATGTATAGTGATTCTACATGTATAAGCATCTCCCTACCTCATTATGTCTTCTGGTGTGTTCATGCCTGTGCATATACATATCGAAGTACAAATTATTTCTTTATAAATTACTTTCCTTTTATTTCTCTTTCATATTTGCACGTTCCATTAGTATCATTTGAGAGTTACATGTGCAGATAGGCTATAAAGCCTATGAATTTCATTTCAGGAGAGTAAAGAGTGTAATAAAATATTTGTAATAAAAAGGGGAGGTTGGGTCAGCTAAGGTTGAGAACCACTGCTTGAGCCACATTGTCATTTTCAGTTCAGTGACCTGTCACATCTCCCAGCACCTCTCACACTGTGCCGTCATTTCCTGTGTAATTGTCTGCCTCTCCCCTTTAGAGAGTAAGCCCCGCATGTCAGGGAAGGTACTTGTCTGGTTTACACCTGCACCTACCACAGTGTCTAATTTATAACAAGTGCTTCATAAAAATTTGTTTCATAAGGAAGTATATATACATTTCTAGTCTTGTATCTCTAAGTTGATACTAAAACGACTCTGCATTCTCCAAACATAAGTTAAGTAGGGAGAGATGTGGAAGAAAGCCAGATGGGCTAGGGTTGGGATGCGGGCAGCCAACTAGGGATTAATTACAGTTATTGGTCTGAGCCAGTTTAGAGTTGGCCATTCCTACACCAAGCAGACAGAACAGATGACAAGAGTCCCTGTCAGCTATAGGATTTTGTAATGCCATGACCTATTTCTTCTCCTAGAAACTTATAAGAACTTTATGTTTACCAAGTATAGTCCACTCTTTAAAAGAAGAATGTCAGTTTGATAGTCTAGAATGCCTAATATACTTTTGACTCTAAACACATTTTATGGAAGCATGTATCATGTAACCAGGGTGACTGAAAAATTTTTAACTATCTCACTATGCTTGCCAAACAAACAAAGGGTATTTGAGCAGAAGGAGCATCCAGGTTGAGCAAAGCTTTCATCTGCTCTTCTTGGGAATGCATCATAGTCCTGCTTGCAAATGTTAATCTGTCTGCAGAGAAGAATGAACTTTGAAAGGGCCAAGTCCCAAGCAGTCAAGTATCTTCCCAGAGCAGCAAAATCGGTGGTGTGGAAATTATTGCATTAGTCTGTAATTATAAAATGCAGAACGACTTTCTCCTACTGGGCATCCTGGGTCAAGGACTACAGGGGGCAATACAGGTACCCTGCTCGGATCTTCCCATCTGCCAGCTGCTATGGCGTTGGCTGCTAAAGGCTCACTGCTGTCCCCTTCTCCTGACAATTAGACTCAGCCACCTTGTCCAGGAGTTAATGCACTCACTGGGGACAGGGGTGGGGTGGTGAGACTGTAGCCAATGACTCAGGCACAGATAGGCCACCACTTTGCCTCCAGGTGGAACCAACTCTGTGGTGCATTCATGCTCCAGAGCTCCCTGCGGGGTTAGGCGGAAGCCATACCTTGGTGGATACCACACCCTTGCTTGGTTCCTTCTCCTGTCCTCTCCTATTCCCCTCCCTCCTCTTCTCCTGCAAGCACAACCTCCGTAAATCAGGTGCACCTGAGCCCCTGTATCAGCTTCAGCTTCTAGGAAGTCTGACCTACAACAGGGAGCTAGGGCCTCTTCTGAGGTTTCTGACAGTTTGCCAAGAACAGGTTGCTCTTTTAATTTTTATTCAAGTTGCAAGGTTTTCATAGCTACATATAAGAGAACAATTGTGTGAAAACTGATCAAATGGATATATTTTTAAGTTAATTTCAAATTATCCGTTTATATTATGCATCTATAAAACATCATTGCAATGACTTAGTTTACACGCCTGTCTTCTGTATCAGTGTGAGAATTCTTTGTGGGCAAGAAGCATACTTTACACCCCAGGCCCCAACACAGTGTCTGGCCCACATACACTCTGTGAGTGGGTGATGAGTGGATAATTTGGAGGGATGCATTTAAAACACGTCAAGTGATAATCTTTGGAATTTACAAAGTTTAGAAATATTTAGGATATGGATTTAAAATGAGGAGTACCTTGGCTCTTATACATTTGAGTGTCATGACTGTTATTATTATTATAATAACATCCCTTTGTCATTTAAGACTTACTTATTTTCTTCTTTTCCCTTTCTTTGCCAAACTTTTAGCTTTTTTCCCTGAATTAAACCTGTTGGATTTGATTTTCTTTCATTGTAACTCATATGCTGGTTCACGAGCACAGTTGTGCTGAAAGCTCCTCAGCAGAGAGTATGAATTATGTGGATAGAAAAATCACGAGAGTTTAAATTTCCTATTCAAGAGTTTGTTTATACTTTTCACTTCACTTCTACCATAATATGGTAGAACATCTCCACAATGTTACACGGCCCTCAGGGTGCAAGATTTAGACCATCTTTGTTTAAGGCTGCCAGTAAAATACAAATCACCCAATTAAAACTGAATTTCAGAGAAACAATAAATAATTTTTTAGTATGTCTCATGCAATATTGAGGGCAATATTTGGGACATATTTATATGATATTCAAATATAAGTGGGTGCCTTGTTTCTTTCTTATCTCCCTCCTTCCGTCCCTCTCCCCCACCCTCCTTTCCTTCTTTCTTTCATTTTTGCTAAATCTTGCAATCCTACCTTTGGTAAAATAATCTTAAAACAATGGCTTTTTTTTGATGTTATACCAGCTGAACTTGAATAAAATCTAAGATACACCATCCTCATATTGAAGTCTATAATGGATGAAATAACAGAGTTCCAGGGTATAAATTTAAAATGTTTGATGGTTAAAAATTGAACTTTGAAGACACAATTCACAAAATACAGATATACAACTAATTAAATCAGGGGTTGAAAAATTTCTTGTAAAAGGCCAGATAGCAAATATTTTTGGCTTTGCCGCCATAAGGTCTCTTGCAATTACTCAACTCTGCTTTTGTAGCATGAAAGCAGCCGTAGATGATACGTAAACAAATGGGCACGGCTGTGTCCCAATAAAACTTTGTAGGCTGTAGTTTGCTAATTAAGTCATGATATTAGAAGATTCTCACAAATACTTAACATACAATTTTAACAAAGCAATTCGGTTTTTATCTACAAAATTACTTTAAAAAATCCAACACACCAATGGCTAGAGAAGTCAAGATGGTGGTGTAGGCAGACTCTGAACTCACCTCCTCCCGCAGACACAGCCGATTTACAACTACCCTTGGAAAAATTACCTGAGAGAGAACTGAAAACCAGAGAAGAGGAACTCCTGCAACAAACGACAATCCTAATTGAGGGGGAAGAGGCAGAAATTCCCTTCTGGAGAGAAAAAACACCACCTTCACAAGCCACAGTGCCTCATGGCCGCCTGGGAGCAGCCCACAGGTCCGCAGCCCTCCCCAGAGGAGCCAGGCCCTGAGCCGGGGAGCGCCCCCGCTATAGGCATTTTTTGGACCCAGTACAATGGAGCTGAGTGGCATAATATCTGACTTTGCTTGCTACTGCCAACATTGGGGAGTACCCCCAGAAAAGCTGGTTCACAAAGAAATTAAAGCTGGCTCTTAAAGGGCCCACGCACAAATTCACCCACCTCGGAAAGCAACCTAAAATCACCAAAGAAAGGTGCACAGTCCTTTGGTGAAAAGAGACTACCTGATAGGCTCTGAGCGCATCTCAGTGAGAGGTGAGACCTCTCCAGGGACTGGGACATTGGCAGCGGCCAGTGTTGTGGCCTGGTGTGGGCGTGCTGACACAGACTTTGGCAGACGCCATTGGAGCTCTCCCTGGAGCCTGCTACCCCAGGGTCTGCCCCACCTAATAGAGCACCAATTTAATCCAGCTCAGCCAGGGAAGGCAGCCCACCCTAGGGACAGGCCCCACCTAACAACAAGCCCACAGGCAACTTATGGGCCTGCATAGATTGGTGACTGGATTCTCCAAAGCCTGGCAACTGGGTCCATCTCTGTGGGGCAGGGCGTGCACAAGGAGCAGGTGAAGAGTGTGGGGCATTGGTGGAGTGTGTGGGGCTCCCACCTTGGAGAGACTGGGTCCACTTCAGGGGGTTGGGGTGTGCATGTGGGGCAGGACTGTGTTGACTGTGTGTGTGGACTTGTGGGTGGTGGGGCTTGTCAGCAGCAAAAGACTTCTGCTTCTCAAAAACCCACACAGGGGATTGGCCCTACCTTCCAAAGCCTGAAACAATTGGGTCCCCCAGCTCCACCCAGCTGCAATCCTCAGAGAGCTGACAAGAGCCTTATAGGCCAGAGGCTCACAGCAATTGTAAGCCCCTGAGCCTAACAACAAGCCACGCTGGGGGCCTACTCACTTAAAAGAAAAACTGCAACAGGAATGTGCTATTAGACCTTGCAGCCAACTGTGCTGGGGCTCCCCACACCCAATAAAGAGACTGAAGGGCCCACAACAACTAGACACAGCTGAGCGATACAACCAGCTGGACAGGAGGACAGCTCAGCCTCCCTGGGTACCTATGGGAAGAGCAACTCCACCACAACAGAAGGACACATGTAATTCACACAGGGGTCACTCCTGGAACATTTGGAACTGGTGATGAGAGGGAAGCACACTGCCGGGCCTCATAAGGCATCACTTATATAAGGTCACCTCTCCAAGATCAAGAGACATAGCTGACCTACCTAATACTTAGAAACAAGCACAGGGAAAGAGGCAAAATGAGGAGGCAAAAGAACAAGTTCCAAGTAAGGGAACGGGACAAATCCCCAGAACTAAATGAAACAGAAATGAGCAACCTACCCGACAACAAAGAGTTCAAACAAAGAGTGTCAGGATGCTCACTGGTCTTGGGAGAAGAATGGATGAACTCAATGAGAAAGTCAACAAAGAAATGGAAGATATAAAAAAGAACCAATCAGAAACGAAGAATACAATACTGGAAATGAAAAATTCATTAGAGGGACTCAAGGGCAGAGTAGAGGATACAGAAGAACGGATCAGTGAGCCAGATGAAAGACTAGAAGAAATCACCTAAGCTGAACAGATAAAAGAAAAAAGAATTAAAAAGAGTGAGGACAGTCTAAGGGACCTCTGGGACAACATCAAGCACACTAACATCCATGTTATAGGTGTCCCAAAAGGAAAAGAATGAGACAAAGGGGCAGAGAATCTATTTGAAGAAATAATAGCTGAAACCTTCCCTAAGCTAAGGAAGGAAACAGACATCCAGGTACAGGAAGCACAGAGAGCACCAAACAAGATAAACCGAAAGAGGTTCACACCAAGACACATCATAATTAAAATGTCCAGAATTAAAGATAAAGAGAGAATCCTAAAAGCCGCAAGAGAAAGACAAGTTACATGCAAAGGAAACCCCATGAGGCTATCAGCTGACTTCTCAGCAGAAACCTTACAGGCTAGAAAAGAGTGGCATGATATATATAAAGTGCTAAAAGGAAAAAACCTACAGCCAAGAATACTCTACCTGGCAAGGTTATCATTCAAAATGGAAGGAGAGATGAAAAGTTTCCCAGATAAGCAAAAGTTAAAGGAGTTTGTCAGCAGAAACCGGTTCTACAAGAAACGCTAAAGGGATTTATCTAAGAGGGAAAGAGAAGACCACAAATAGGAAAAATTATCTATTTCCATGATAAGAGGGTAACAGACACAAATGCACAAAAAAGAGGTTAGATATGATATCCAAAATATGAAATGTGGGAGGAGAGGAGTTAAAGAGTAGAGCTTTCAGACAGAGGTCAACCGAAAGAGACTATCAACTTAATATAGATTGCTATATATGTAGGTTACTGTATATGAATCCCATGGTGATCACAAACCAGAAACCTATAATAAATACACAAAAACTAAGAGAAAGGAATGCAAACATAATATACTAAAGAAAGCCATCAAAGCACAAGGGAAGAGAGCAAGCAAAGAAGAAAGAAACAGAGAAGAACTACTAAAACACTAAGAAAAAAAAAAGTTAAAAAATGGCAGTAAGGACATACTTATCAATAACTACTTTAAACGTCAATGGACTAAATGCTCCAGTTAAAAGGCATAGGGTGGCTGACTGGATAAAAAAACAAGACCCGTATATATGCTGCATAGAAGAGATACACTTCAGACCTA
This sequence comes from Diceros bicornis minor, assembly GCF_020826845.1. NCBI lineage: Eukaryota > Metazoa > Chordata > Mammalia > Perissodactyla > Rhinocerotidae > Diceros > Diceros bicornis. The sequence continues at coordinate 10,428,742 of NC_080742.1, read as the reverse complement.
AAGACACAAACTGAAAGTGAAGGAATGGAAAAAGATACTCCATGCAAATGGCAATGAAAAGAAAGGTGGGGTAACAATAGTCATATCACACAAAGTAGACTTTAAAACAAAAACTGTAACAAGAGTCAAAGAAGGGCACTACATAATGATCAAGGGGACAATCCAACAAGAGGATATAACACTTGTAAATATCTATGCACACAACGTAGGAGCACATAAATATATAAAGCAATTATTAACAGACATAAAAGGAGAAATAGACAGTAACACAATAATAGTAGGGGACTTGAACACTCCACTTACACCAATGGATATCATCCAAACAGAAGATCAATAAGGAAACATTGGCCTTAAATGACATACTAGAACAGATGAACCTAGTAGATATATACAGAACATTCCTCCAAAAACCAAAGAACACACATTCTTTTCAAATGCACATGGAACATTCTCCAAGACTGATCACACATTAGGCCACAAAACAAGTCTCCATAAATTTAAGAAGATTGAAATAATACCAAGCATCTTTTCTGACCACAACGGTGTGAAACTAGAAATCAACTATAGGAATAAAAACAGAAAGGCCACTACTATTTGGAGATTAAACAAAATGCTACTGAACAATGATTGGGTCAATGAAGAAATCAAAGGAGAAATCAAAAAATACCTGGAGACAAATGAAAAAGAAAACACGACATGCCAGAATTTATGGGATATAGCAAAAACAGTTCTAAGAGGGAAGTGTATAGCAATGCAGGCCTATCTCCACAAACAAGAAAAATCTCAAATAAACAATCTAACAGCACACCTAAAGGAACTGGAAAAACCCAAAGAAACAAAGCCCAAAATCAGTAGAAGAAGGGAAATAATAAAAATCAGAGCAGAAATAAATGAAATAGAAACTAAAAAAAAATAGAAAAAATTAATAAAACCAAGAGCTGGTGTGTTGAAAAGATAAACAAAATGGACAAACCCTTAGCTAGACTCACTAAGAAAAAAAGAGAGAAGGCTCAAGTAAGTAAAATCAGAAATGAAAGAGGAGAAATTACAACAGACACCTCAGAAATACAAAAGATTATAAGAGAATACTATGAAAAGCTATATGCCAACAAATTGGATAATCTAGAAGAAATGGATAAATTCTTAGAATCATATAACCTTCCAAAACTGAATCAAGAAGAAATAGAGAATTTGAATAGACCAATCACCAGTAAGGAGATCGAAACAGTAATCAAAAACCTCCCCCAAAATAAAAGTCCAGGATCAGATGGCTTCCCTGGTGATTTCTACCAAACATTCAAAGAAGACTTAATACCTATCCTTCTCAAACTCTTCCAAAAAATTGAAGAGGAGGGGAAGTTCCCTAGCTCATTCTATGAAGCCAACATTACCCTGATACCAAAACCAGAAAGGACAACACAATAAAAAGAAAATTACAGGACAATATCACTGATGAACATCGAGGCAAAAATCCTCAACAAAATACTAGCAAATCGCATACAACAGTATATTCAAAAGATTATACACCATGATCAGGTGGGATTTATTCCAGGGATGCAGGGATGGTTCAACATTCACAAATAAATCAACATGATACACCACATTAATAAAATGAAGAATACAAATCACATGATCATCTCAATAGGTGCAGAGAAAGCATTTGACAAGATACAGCATCCATTTATGATAAAAACTCTCAATAAAATGGGTATAGAAGGAAAGTACCTCAACATAATAAAGGCCATATATGACAAACCCACACCTAATATCATCCTCAATGGTGAAAAACTGAAAGCTATCCCTCTAAGAACAGGAACCAGACAAGGATGCCCACTCTCACCACTCCTATTTAACATAGTATTGCAAGGCCTAGCCAGAGCAATCAGGCAAGAAAAAGAAATAAAAGGGATCCAAATCAGAAAGGAAGAAGTGAAACTGTCACTATTTGCAGATGACATGATTTTATATATAGAAAACCCTAAAGAATCTACCAGAAAACTTTTAGAATTAATAAATATGGTAAAGTTGCAGGATACAAAATCAACATACAAAAATCAGTTGCATTTCTATACACTAACAACAAAGCAGCAGAAAGAGAAATTAAGAATACAATCCCATTTACAATTACAAGAAAAAGAATAAAATACCTAAGAATAAACCAAAGAGGTGAAAGATCTGTACACTGAAAACTATAAAACATTGTTGAAAGAAATTGAAGAAGACACAAAGAAATGGAAAGATATTCCATGCTCTTGGATTGGAAGAATTAACATAGTTAAGATGTCCATGTTTCCTAAAGCAATCTATAGATTCAGTGCAATCCCTATCAAAGTTCCAACAACATTTTTCAAAGAAATAGGACAAAGAATCCTAAAATTTATATTGAACAACAAAAGAACCCGAGTAGCCAAAGGAATCCTGAGAAAAAAGAACAAAGCTGGAGGTATCACACTCCCTGATTTCAAAATATACTACAAAGCTATAGTACGCAAAACAGCATGGTACTGGCACAACAACAGACACATAGATCAATGGAACAGAATTGAGAGCCCGGAAATAAACCCACACATCTAAGGAGAGCTAATTTTCAACAAAGGAGCCAAGAACATACAATGGAGAAAGGAAAGTCTCTTCAACAAATGATGTTGGGAAAACTGGACAGCCCCATGCAAAAAAAATGAAAGTAGACCATTATCTTACACCATACACAAAAATTAACTCAAAATAGATTAAAGACTTGAATGTAAGACCCGAAACCATGAAACTTCTAGAAGAAAACATAGGTACTACGCTCTTTGACATTGGCGTCAGCAACATATTTTCAAGCACCATGTCTGACTGGCCAAGAGAAACAATAGAAAAAATAAACAAATGGGACTACATCAAACTGAAAACCTTCTGCACAGTGAAGGAAACCATCAACAAAACGAAAAGACAATCTAACAATTGGGAGAAGATATTTGCAAACCATGTATCTGATAAGGGGTTAATCTCCAAAATATATAAAGAACTCATACATCTCAACAACAAAATAACTAACAACCCAATTAAAAAATGGGCAAAAGACCTGAACAGGCATTTCTCCAAAGAAGATATATGGATGGCCAACAGGCACATGAAAAGATGTTCAACATCATTAACTATCAGGGAAACGCAAATCCAAACTACAATGTGATATCACCTCATGCCAGTCAGAATGGCTATATTTAACAAGACAGGAAACATCAAGTGTCGGAGAGGATGTGGAGATAAGGGAACTCTCACACACTGCTGGTGGGCATGCAAACTGGTGCAGCCACTATGGAAAACAGTATGGAGAGTCCTCAATAAGGATAGAACTACCATACAATCCAGCTACTCCACTGCTGGGTGTTTATCTAAAGAACATGAAAACACGAATGCGTAAAGATACATGCACCCCTGTGTTCATTGCAGCATTATTCACAATAGCCAAGACTTGGAAGCAACCTAAGTGCCCATCAAGGAACGAATGGATAAAGAAGATGTGGTATATATACACAATGGAATACTACTCAGCCATAAGAAACGATGAAATCCAGCCATTTGTGACAACATGGATGGACATTGAGGGTATTATGCTAAGCGAAATAAGTCAGAGGGAGAAGGTCAAATATCATATGATCTCACTCATAAGTAGAAGGTAAAAACAGCAACACACAAACACATAGAGACAGAGATTGGATTAGTGGTTACCAGAGGGGAGGAGGGGAGGAGAGGAGGCAGAATGGCAAAAGGGATGATTAGGCACATGTGTGTGGTAATGGATTGTAATTAGTATTTGGGTGGTGATCATGATGTAATCAACGCAGAAATAGAAGAATAATGATGTACACCTGAAATTTATACAATGTTACAAACCAGTGTTACTCCAATAAAAAAATAAATTAAAAAATTTTTAAAAATGCAACACAATTCTATACAGTTGTGCTGAAAGTGGGATGAAACTGGTACTTTCATACATTACCAATGATCCTGAAAATTAACTGGAAAACATCTTCCAGAAAATAATTTAACAGGTTATTTCAAGAGCCACAAAACCCTGGATAAAATAGGACTATATTTCAAAACATTTAAAAAATCCATACCAGTTATACATAGTAGTGAAAAATAGAAGAAACTTAAAATGACCACGAGTAGGGGAATATATAAGTAAATTAAATCTTAAATTTACTCAGTGACCCAACACTTCCCACTGACAAGCCTGGGCCAGAAGTAAGCACAGAACGAGATGTTTGGAAAGAACATCTGTGGCCCAACTCTATGGGGGAAAGATGCTGGAAGAAGTCACTCAAGGAAATATCATATGCTTCCTAAAAATGATAAAACTACTTAAGCACCATAAGAAAATGCTTATAATATAATGTGAAGTGAAAAAAATCCATATACATACTTGTATGAGCACTCTGAAAGCATAGCATGTGTAAAATGGGAACTTACGAGATGATAATTAAAGTCGTAGAATTTCTTCCCAAACTTTCTGTAATGCCAGTATGCTGTAGAGGCTCAGAGGAGGGACTCTGGAATCAGGCAGTCTGGCTCTGATTCCTGACTCCTCACTCACTAGCTCTGTGATCCTTGTGACTCAGTCCTGTGTTCTGTAAAATGGGGACAATGACAGTACCTACTTCACGGAGTTGTTGTGAAGACTAAATAATAGAATATGTAAAAGACTTCAAATCATTACCGGCACATACAGTTTTGTAAGATCTACATTTTTTATTAGGTTTATAGAGAATGGATGATTTTTATAATGAAATAAATACATTTATACCTCTCAAGAAACACTTCACCAGAGAGTCTAAAATCAGAATTATAATGGAGCCCAGTTTCGAAGGAGGCCCCCACAAAGCTCTGTGATACTTACAGAATCAACCAGGATGTGTGAATGAGCGTGGGACCCTCCCTCCAAAGGCTGGGAAAAATAGACATCTATGGAATATTGCACATCTGGTTCCAAACAGATGGATGTGGGAAGCAGCACGATTCTGTATTAAGAGAAATAAAGCAAAAATTCAGTGACAAAAATACAGTTATATAACCTCAGTGGCCATAATATTTGGTAGTGTTCCACCTGTGCTGTGAAGTGGGTTCCACCGCGGGGCGGAGGTCAGATCTAGGTCTAGACCAGCTCTAGTGGGTCAAGTGGATGGTAGATTCATGCTTGGATTCTCCATGGCTCTTCCACAGGATTGTGCCAAATGGCAAAGCCTTGGAAACCATTAGCTGTGGGTTGTCATAACTACTCTGGGAAAAGGATGGAACAAATTTTCTTCATCCTATCTACGACATTAAAATTAGTGGCCTCAAAATTAGTAGCTTTTTACTTCATAGATTCTCAGCTGTTGAGATAACTCAAGCTGAATATTTTACTCTTTTTCTTGTAGTATTTCACCTTCTCACATCTCAAGGCCACCCGGGGAATGGGAAAGGAACATTCAAGATTTAGAATCAGGAGATCTGGGCTGGAATCCTGGTTCTGCTACACATTAGTGGTGAGACTAGGGCAAGTCATCTAAGTATTCTCATTCTCAATTTCCTCCGCATCTGATGAAGACAGAATCTACCTCATTGATTTGTTGGGAAGATGAAATGTGATATTAAATGTAAAGCATAGTGTAGCACACAGTAAGCACTTAAGAAATGTTACAGTCTGCTTTAATACACCTCTTCTAGTTCCTGGATAAAAATAATTGATAGATGAAGGAGATTCTAAGAAATCTTCAATGTTTGGGGACGGGTCCCAAGCATACCTGGAAGCCGCTGGTAAGGCAAAAGACTGAGGCTTTGGCTGTGGGGTCTTGCGTGTACAGTGCTCACTCCCTCCAGGAGGGTTAACCACGATCTGAACAGCCCAGTCAGCTGTGGACTAGACAGACACGACATAAAAGCATGTCCCGTGAGGTTGTATGCACGAACATACCTAATGGATAGTGCATGGAATCGAATTTGCAACCCATAGCCCACTCGGAAAATAGAATTTTGGAGTTGAAAGAAGTCTTAGAGGTTCCCTGTCAGGCCCAACTCTCTGCTGCCTGAGCTGTGATCCAGGTAGAAAGAATATTATTTCTGGCCATAGCTATAGTCCATGGGCCTGGGAAAACCCTGGCACTCCTGACAGGTCTAGTTTTTAACCTCTGTCTCCCAAAAAGTCGATTAATTCATCATGTTCTTGGATTACAGAACAAAAATAGAAATTTGAAATCCTTCACAAAAGGACATGTACTTTTTTCACATTATTACATAAATATTATTCTATAAATATATTCTATAAATTACATTTAATAATTATTATGTTACTAGATATATTTATATATGTATAAACATATATATATTTATAGCATAGGCTAATTAGCTATACTCTGGAAGCCTTACAATTTGTAAAAGCTTTTTAAAGCTGTCAGAGGTGTCCTCTCTATGGAAAAATTAATAAATATATATTTAATGACTTTCTTGTCATACTCACCAGGTCAAAGTTCACTGGAGTCCCTTGGCTTTCACTTGTAAGTGGGAAATAGAGAATTATGCCACATCAAGAGCTTCAAAGCAGATCAGCAGCTCCGGTCACACGACACAGTGAGCGCTTCCAGAGTATGGTCCCTAGAGGGACTTTGGGGGCTTTGAGACTACCCCCCAGCCATATAAAATATTTTTCAGGGGAGATGGTCTGTGGGGTTTCAGATTATCAAAGAAAATTTCCTGCATAGAAAAGGTTAGGATCTGTTGCTCTAGATCGAGTGTTTCTCTAATTTGGCTTCTATCCTGTCTCAGATATTTCTCAAAAGGCAGGCGGAAGGGGTAGGGAGGCTGTAGGAGGCAGCAGCAGCCTGCTTTTAGTTTTTGTCTTGTTTCAGGGTAAAATCCAAGTGCAAACAAATACTCTTCTGCATCCTTGAGTCTGAATCTCTGCACATATGTTAGTTTATTAAATTTTCAGGAAAAAAGTCCCAGGAGGGCAAGATTTGTGTTATTTTCATTATTTATTGTTCTTACACAAACATTCCATCAGCACTTCCTCAGACTTAAATATATAACTCTAACTTTAGCTTCTCTCCGTGGAATAAAGCACGTGTACACATGGCTCACTGCGTCGCTTTCATATCTTTAGGAAACCTTTGGTTTATAATGCTCTCCAGATGTTCCACTTTTGGCAGATTATTTTATGACGTACCTATCTAGCAAGACTGGAATGGAAACACTTAGCTTGAGAATGTATTTCATTCATTCAGTTTTTTACCACCAAAGAAGTTGGAGTTGAAGGGTACCTGCATTTCATAGCGAATGGCAACGGCGAAGTCCATGGGAAAGGGAATGTTGTTGACAGTAAATCTCAAGCCAGCTCCAGGGAGAACCCTGGCAAATCCAGGTCCAGTCCACGTAACCGGGGTCCCAGGAACTCGCTCTCGGAAAACACCGTGATCAGCAGGCACCTGGCCAAAAGTCACTGAGCCCTAAAATTGGAGAGGAATGTACACAGCTTTGCCTACAATCAAGGCCTGGAAGAGTTCAGAAAAGAAGAAAAACATGTATTTCCTGATGTGTATATGATCCATCTGAGCCACAGGTAAATTATTCCAACCAGGATACAGTCCAGAATACAGCCGAGAATAATGTGCTGAGTCTGCAGCTCTGGAACATACGTTACTGTACGGAATGACTGATTTGAAAGCACTTTACTCTAAGTACTCCACGTGCTAATGGACTGAGCAAATTCCACATGGACGACCTTGGGTTTTCTCAGATACAACTGTGGAGCTCTGGCCAAAATATGAAAAGGAAAATATTCCCATGCCTACTCACAGATTTTCCCTAATTGTGCATGACAGTGAGAAAACCCACATGGATTTATTAGATATTTCTTCCACATAAACATGAGATATGCTCTTCTTCTATCTGCTTGGGGGCATATAAGTACAAAACTCCTAACACACTTGATTGATTAGCATCCCTGCTAGTCTCTGTTCTGGATGTCAGCCTGGGGTCATCTGGACCTTGTAGATAGTGCTTCTTTAATGACTTTTACATCTGCCTCTCCACACTCACAGCCTCCACTGGAATTCCACCTCTTGTTCCTTTCTGCCTGTATTGCTGCAACAATACTCTCTTGGCTGTTCTCTCCATCCTCTCCCTAGTCAAATACGTATTACACACTGCTGCCAACAAGCATTTCAAACGCTTTCTAACTGCCAACAGAATCACGCCCAAATTACTTAGCCTGGAGTTCAAGTTGCTCTGTGATCTACCCCCAAACTACCCTTCATTTGATAAATGTCTATTTAGTAACAATTCAATGCCAGCCTCTGAATTAGGAATGCAAAGATGAAAAGGACAGAGTCCCTGCCACAAAGGAGTTTAGAATCTTGCATTGGAGACAGAAATATAAATAAGAAACTATACTGCCAGGTTAGGTTTCAATAGACAGAGGTATTTGTAAACTCATCTATATGCAACGTTTTTCAAACATTTAAAAAATACTCTCACAATGGCAGTAGACAATGTAGGTGCCCCCTCGGGATCCCCTTTACCTGGTTGGTGCACCCGTGCCCCCGTTGTGGTGTGTGCAGCTTGTAACAGCTCACGTTGCCCCCCTTCTCAGCAGAATTGCCCTCTCACATCCCACCCATCCCCACCCCCCCAGGTAGCTGGTGGCCAACGACTGTCTAATACGAGGGTATATAAGGCTGGTCTGTTGTCTCAAGAGGCAGGACAGCTCTGTCTGCAGCTTATGCTTCTGAGCTCCTCTGGATTCAGAGGATCAGTGGATCAATCCAAGGTTTTTTTCCTTGTGACCACATCTTTCTCTTTCCTCTTCTCTATCTTGTTTCCTTCACTCTCTTGAAGAGTTTTCCTGAAGAACACTTCCTTAATAAATCACATGCACCTGGATCTCGTCTTAGGCTCTGTTTCTAGGGCACCTGACCTGAGACAGTGGGTACCAGACAGTTTACCTAGAAGTAGACTCTGAGATACAGTTCTGGAGGTGGATCATTCTCTGTTCAGCTGGCTATGAGGACCCCAGGGTGAACAGTATGGATGATCCCTGGCATGAAGTAGCAAAACAATTGCTAAAACTGTCACCTGTGGAGAACTGGGACAGGATAAGGGGGAAGGGAAGGCACTGACTTGAGCGATATTTCTGGCATTGAGAGATACGGGGGAAATAGAAATTAGAGGAACTGTGGAAATAGGGGGCTGTGGCTGAATGCCGCTGATGCTTTGATGAGAGAAGATGACAAGCTCAGGGCAATCAATCACCAATTTAAAGCAAAGTATGAGAATCAGAGGGCCTCCTTGGAGGCATTTAAAGAGACTCTCATCTCCTTTAGCTAGAGGCAGGAAGAGCTGAAGACCAGGCACTAGACTCAGATGTGAGATTTGCAGAACTTCAGAGAAAGCTGAATTCTCAGCCTGGTAAGTCACCACTGCCAACATCAGGCCCTTCACAGGGAAGCAGTGGGATCTTGAGATATGGGTCTTGAACCCCAAGGTTCTCCTGAGCACTCTCAGACTACAGAAGTCATCTACTCACCTTTATTGGAAAATAGAGCCCCTCCACTCCATCCCTGCTGCATTTGAAGACAATGCAGAAACCTCAAGTGATGGCAAGTGCCTTAAAAGAAGATGTGTACCTTCCTCAGGATCTGCCTGTACTACCCCTCCTGACCACTTGCCTAATAATTAGGGTCAAGTTTCAGCATGATCTGACTGGGAAAGTGCTGGATATCTGAGAGGGACCTGGCTAACACATACCAGTAGCAACTGGGAGAGAATGGCTGGGTATGGATCCTGAGGGTGCTAGACCAAGGGAGCAGAAAATGAAACAGAATAAGGAGAGTTTGTTGATTTGAGGTCACCAGTGACATAGGATGTAACAGCCTGGCAAGGGCCCTGGAGCTTTGGGAGATGGATCTAATATGTTGCTGGAGTAGCTCTTGGAAGCTTAGCAAAAGTTGTGCCCAGAGTCAATGAAGCAGAGGTGCCAGAACTGCTGCAGCAGGCTGTGGAGGAAGGAATACAAGGCTCAAAGAAGCAGACATGCTAGCATAGATCTAAGATACAAGACTAGAAAATCCACCAACTGTGTTTTCCTTAGGGGGCCTGGAGGACACTCCATTTATCAACAGTAAAGAATGAGCTGGTGAGGGGGCGCCAACATCACTGAGAAGCTGAGTATTGGGTATCCTCTGGAGGCTGGTAGGATACACCACTGCAAACTGAGCTCCTTAATATCAGTGTGGAGGATGAGATCCCAGACTATCAAAGGCTGGGTAGCACTTAACTCTTAAAAGCAAGGTGGGTATAATTATTATAATGGGCAGCAAGGTTGGAATAGGAGCCAAGGGGCCTGACCCCCAGGAATCTTCCATGGAGATGGTTAATAGAATATGGCATTCCTAGGAGCAAGATAGATGAGCAGTCAACAAAAGCATTGCTTAATCTATATAATCAAAAGTGATCTATTGTAAATTAGCAGAAGGCTGAGGTCAGCTGTCCCAGTGGAAAGACATGATCCTTTGCCAAGTTTCTAGATCTGAGCCACTTCTTAGATCCAGAACCTGGTGACTGAATGAAAGGCCAGGTCCCCATGAGGAAAGACTCTTCAATACCATGGCAAGTGTGATTCTCTCACTTGTTTCTTTTTTTTTTTTTTTAAAGTGATCTTTATTTTTCCCCCCCCCAAAGCCCCAGTAGATAGTTGTTATGAGAGGTTCGGGGATTCGATCAGAGATGTAAAAGACACTTTCCACTCCAAACAAATGGACTGAAGGTATATTTTATTATATAGAGGATAGTAAAGGTGACAGTCTGCAAACAGATCTAGATAGGTCAAGTATTAGAAGGGAAAAAACATCAGCCCGACTGGAAAGGGAAAACACCCACATCGGCTGAAGAGAAAATGACACAAATCAACCAGAAAGAGAAACACCAGGTTGACCGAAAAGAGAACACATCAAATCAATTACTTCATATCAAATCAATTACTTCACATCAGATCAGTTACTCACAACATCCACGCCCCACTGCCGGGAGAGCTCTGTCAATCGACGCGGCTGGGCAAGGATCACACGTCCTGGGCAAGGTGTCCCTTCCACAGGTGGAACTCTCTCTGGGTCTCAGTTTCCAGCAGTTTTTATACCATCAGTAATTTTCAGAGTAAGCAATTACAGAGTTTGCAGAGCAAGCATTTAGTGTTCCCATGCACAAAATGGTTATCAGTGGCGTACGTGCACTGAGCCCCCTGGCTAACGTCCCAGCCCAGTAGTTGTGTACGTGCATTGTTCTCTTTGGTTATCGTCCCAGCCCGGCATAGATGGCCAGTCCATCCCGTGCTACGACGCTCCAAGAGCCTTGAAATGTTACAACCTGCAACTCCCTCCGTGAGAGAAGGGCCAGTTCCCACCACGCAGAAAGCAGCTTTTATATTTCTTTTTGTGCTGGTGGCTGTAGGTCAATGGAGCGGCCAAACATGGCTGCACTCATGTCAAGACATATTCGGCCGTGGCCGTCTCCATTAACCATAAGACACCATACGCACAGACAATGAACTTCGTACACAAGTACATAAGGCACATCCAATAATCCAAAATCCAATGACTACAATAATTATAAAACTATCTTGCAATAAAGGACCCAAACCCCAAGGTAACCAATCAAATAACCCCTTAGAATATGAAATGTTATTAACTTGATCTTGCAAATCATGCACAGCATCAAAGATAACATTAGATAAGGTAACACTTAGGCATAACAAATTAGCTTGCAGAAGTCCAGATCAGCCCCCATCACAGAGGGTAGCAGAAGGCAGGGTAATAGAGAAATTATCTTATATTGCGAAGTTGCTTGTTGTTTCTGAGACCAAATTTCTTGGCCATTCATAGTCCAGGTTATAGGTCCCACTGGTGTAGAGCAGTTGGTCTAACTGTAGAGGGTCAAAGGTTGTCCTACAGAGGCATTAGTTGGTGCGTAGGTTTGCAGCAGACATGGAAATGCAGCACAGCATAGTAAACACAGCAGGAATATCTATTCACGCAAAGAAACAGAATTTTTAGGAACATGATATAATTGTTCATTTCCTGGATACATTACTATGAGTGTTGCAGTGGGCCCTTGGGCCACTACTTCTGCGGCACGGGGAGCCGCATTGGGTGGATGTGTCACCCACACTTTTGCTCTAGGTTTCCATCCATCTGTAGATCCAAATCCTTGCATTTTTCTTTTAGTTAATTTATTTGGAGGTTGTCCTTGTGACACATTTGGAGTCAAGAGGGGAAGCACCAATAATTGTCCCACTCGTTTTCCAGACTCTACAGTTAGTACTGTGTCACTACCATTATATAATATAAATTTTATTTTTCTTTGGTAATCTGGATCGATGACTCCTCCCAGTACATCAATACCTTTTGTTGCCAGTCCAGAGCGTCCTTTTAACAAACCAAAGGTATTTTTGGGAAATTGTACCCCTATCCCGGTAGGGACTATAGACTGCTTCTTAGGGGGCAGTTGAATAGAATGAACAGTAGATAAATCCAATCCAGGCGCTTTGGCCGTGGCACGAAAAGGTGGTTTAGCAGACTGAGTCAGGGGCCAATAGGTTAAGGTCATAAGCTCATGGGTGGCGGCTGCCACTTCTGTAATCTTTGTTGGTAACAACCTTGACAGAGGAGTCTCATTAGGGCCTAGTGGCCTGTTATTTAACATATTTAGAGCAGTACTTAGATGGTTGTGCCACCCCTTTAATGAGCCATGACCAAGTTTCCTCAATTGTTGTTTAAGCAATCCGTTCATTCGTTCTATGAGGCCTGCAGCTTGGGGGTAATAAGGTATATGATAAATCCATTCTATATAATTTTCCTTGGTATAAGTTTGAATCAACTTACCTGTAAAGTGGGAACCGTTGTCACTCTGAATTTGCCTTGGTGTTCCATAATATAACTTGATTATATCTAATAATTTTATGGCACTCTGTTGAGTGGCCACTTTAGTTGGTATAGCCAATACATAACCAGAATATGTATCAACAGCAGTGCAGGCATAAGTATATCCACAAGAATTTGGCAATGGTCCAATAGAATCTATTTGCCATGTATGGGCGGGAAATAATCCCTTTTGGATATGACCTTGGTAGGGGTGTGGAACTCCCCGTTTATTTAACTGTTGGCATAACTGACATTGTTTTACTGAAGTGGCAATATCATCATGGGTGACAAGGATTCCCCTTTGTTTTGCCCACCTGTATGAAGTTTGCTCTCCCAAGTGTCCACTCTTTTCGTGGATTCATTGTGCTAAGCCTGGGTTGTGCGTTGCACGAATCTGCACCAGCTGATTAGCATGAGAGTTATACTTTTGTTCTGTAGAAATTAAAGAACTGTGAGCATCAACATGAAATACAGTAACAATTGTATTTTGGCACCATAATCATATGTCTTTTTGTAATTTCTTTTTTAAGTTAAAAAAACTTTAATTTTGGCAGAAGTTTATCAAAAATATCAAAAGATTTTAAAACACTTGGTCAAATAGGAAACAATGCCTAGTTATTTATTTAATCAAGTTGACAACAGAAACAGTTAAAGGCAAACAGAGAGTTAAAACAGTCAAAAAACAAAAACAAAAACCTTAAGGGAGAGACTTCAGTCCTTTTGAACATAGGAAATTATTTTAACAAAACATAGGTGTTTTGTCTTTTACATAGACTTACGCAAAAGAACACCTTTTAATTTCTATATAAAGAGCAGACTAAAAGTTTAAGAAAATTACCTTTATAAGAGAGAAAGCCAAATTTTAATCTTTTATCAGCTTACTTTAGCCAACTTGATCATGTGCAAAACTCCTCAGGGCTTTACTTTTACAAACCTTCTGTCACTTATTTTTTACATTTAGAATTTGTCCTACGCCTTTTTTCTTTTCTTAGTACTTTAGGACAAATTTATTTTTCTTAACAAAACAAACATAAATATCTCTATTCTTTATACCTTCTTTATGGACAACATACCTTTTGCTTTTTTTGTATACAGACTTTCCAGAAATGTGTACTTTCTCATAGAAAATTCCTCAACATGCACATAACATGTTTATCATTAAACGTAAGCATTTTTCAGTTTTTTTTTTTGAGATAAGAGACCATAGGCAGACAAATTTATGCTTAGTAACCAATTTTTAATGTTTTATCTTATGTGGAAACGACCCAGAGACTCAATAAATTTTTATCAACTTAATTTAGCAAAACTCTAAAGCTTCAAGTTACCGAAAAGATTTTGGAAGCTGTTTTTGAAATAACTTTGTCTTTTAGAAGTCTCTGTGTATTAATTAAAGATTGCAGTTCATCGTGAGAGGTTTCGAATCCTCTCTTTTAAGGGTGACCCTTAAGGTGAACTCATCTGAAACAGATTCTCCAGAATAGCCATCCCAATTTCAAATTACTTCAAAAGTTTACTTATTTTCACTTGCTTAATTTCAGATCAGGAATTCAGGGGGAGTTGAAGCGGGGAAGCTCAGCAAGAGAGGGGAGGGGAGCAGCAGATTCAGCTTAGGCTGCTGGCATGTTTAGTTGCTTCATTATTTTCTCTTAAAGAGGCAATGCAGTATTCCTGATTTTGTTTAAAAACCTCAAAAGATTAAAATAGGCTTCCCACTAGTGGTTTAACTTTTTAGCTGGCTTTTTTCAATTGCATAAGCAAATACATCAGTTTTGGTAAATTGAAATTGCCCCATTTTGGCCACTTTTCCTCTCTGGAGTCTATGGAATATTGTGGCAATGTGGTGTTACAATAAAAAACCTATCTTCTTGGATATGGGCTCCTAGCTGAATGTAGCCCATTTAGCCAAGAGGTGGCCCAGAGGGCTCTCCTTGGGGACAGATGGAACATCCCCCCTTCAAAATTACAAACATACAGAACAGACAGTTAAATGGGATCCCAAACAGAACAGATAGATGCATCTAACAGATTCCGGGTAAAAGTCCTACAATTATTCCCATTCCAGTAGGGATAGCCCTGCCTCTTAAAGAGACAGGACTCCAGATGGAGGGGAAGGGAGTTCTTGGTGTAAGCAAAAACAAACAAATAGGCAAACAAACAAATAATTCTAGAGCCTGTTTCCCTGTCATAAGAAAAATGTGCCCAGGGTCAGCGGTGCCAGGTCAGATGGAAAGCACTGGGAGCAGTCCCTAGGGCAAATCACCTAGGCAGCTGCTGGACTGTTTCCCAGGACATCCCACCCGGCCCGGGCCCACCGAGCCACGGACAAAGAGCCTCCCGGCTGGCTCGCCAAATTATTATTGGATACACATTTAGGCTCACTATTTGTCACTTAAGAGGGGCCAAATAAAACTAGAATGCCAGGCTCACGGCAAGGAAAGAGTTTCTATTTTGGGTGACATCAGCCGGGACTGTAAATTTGAAACTTCTTTTTTCAAGAGTACATTCTCCCTTGTATTTTATCCCTATCTTCTATAGCCCGACGATAAGCAGTCAATAAACATTAACCTCGCCGTGCCAGAAAAGAAACATTATCTCTTTTTTCCTACTGTCTGCAAAGCTTTGGTCACATCCAATGGTTCATATCTCGCAGACGAACATCCCAAGTTTCACATAATCCTGACCTGTGAGTCCACTCCCCAGCCAGCGTGCAAGAGGGAGGGTCCTCCCATCCTGGAATTTCTTCCACCTTGGCTTCAGTTACCTTTCGTTTGAATAGGAAAGGCATCTCCTTAATCGAATCCTGCTCACAGCGCCAATTATGTTATGAGAGGTTCGGGGATTCGATCGGAGACGTAAAAGACACTTTCCACTCCAAACAAATGGACCGAAGGTATATTTTATTATATAGAGGATAGTAAAGGTGACAGTCTGCAAACAGATCTAAATAGGTCAAATATTAAGAGGGAAAAAACATCAGCCCGACTGGAAAGGGAAAACACCCACATCAGCTGAAGAGAAATGACACAAATCAACCAGAAAGAGAAACACCAGGTTGACCGAAAAGAGAACACATCAAATCAATTACTTCACATCAAATCAATTACTTCACATCAGATCAGTTACTCACAACATCCACGCCCCACTGCCGGGAGAGCCCTGTCAATCGACGCGGCTGGGCAAGGATCACACGTCCTGGGCAAGGTGTCCCTTCCACAGGTGGAACTCTCACTAGGGCTCAGTTTCCAGCAGTTTTTATACCATCAGTAATTTTCAGAGTAAGCAATTACAGAGTTTGCAGAGCAAGCATTTAGTGTTTCCATGCACAAAATGGTTATCAGTGGCGTACGTGCACTGAGCCCCCTGGCTAACGTCCCAGCCCAGTAGTTGTGTACGTGCATTGTTCTCTTTGGTTATCGTCCCAGCCCGGCATAGATGGCCAGTCCATCCCGTGCTACGACGCTCCAAGAGCCTTGAAATGTTACAACCTGCAACTCCCTCCGTGAGAGAATGGCCGGTTCCCACCACGCAGAAAGCAGCTTTGTATTTCTTTTTGTGCTGGTGGCTGTAGGTCAATGGAGCGGCCAAACATGGCTGTACTCATGTCAAGACAATAGTTGTATGTCATAGCTGCACATCTTTCTAGTTGCTGTATGTGGGACGCAGCCTCAGCATGACCGGACAAGCGGTGCGTCGGTGCGCGCCCAGGATCCGAACCCGGGCCGCCAGTAGCGGAGCGCGCGCACTTAACCGCTAAGCCATGGGGCCGGCCCTCTCACTTGTTTCTCAAACAGATCTACGGTTACTTACTGTTGGGGGAGGGGAAATATCTAGATCTTTCAAGGGCTAGTGGATACAGGATCTGAGTTGATGCTGATAACCAGGTACCCAAAGTGCTGTTAAGGTCCTGCTGTTAGAATAGGGGCATATGAGGGTCAGGTAATAAATGGAGTCCTGGCCCAGGTCCTTTTCACGGTGGGTTCCCTGAGTTTACTGAGTCACTCATTGATAATTTCCTCCAATTCCTGACTTTGCAATTGGAATGGACCTGCTTAGCAGTGTGCATTGATTCTTTGACCTGTAAGGTAAGAGCTCTTATGGTAGGAAATGCCAAGTAAAAGCTTGTGAAATGCCCATCCTCTGCCACCACCTGCACTTCCAGCCCTGCCACCAAGCCAAGATAGAAAATAAAAAACAATATCCCAAATTAGAGGCATCCTCAAAGTGCCACTCTCAAGACTTGGTGGTGGTTCCCATCATATCCCCATTACGAACTTGACCAAGTTGTAGCCCCACTTACAGCTCTTGTGCTGGATGGAGTATCTTTACCAGAGCAGATTAACACCACCCTACATGATATGCAGATTAACAACTTATGCTACAGGATACGCAGCTATTGAAATGCAAAATGTGTTCTTTTCCATGCCCATGATGGAGAAGAAAGAGAAGTAATCTGTGTTCACTTGGGATGGGCAGTAGTGTATATTCAGCCTTGCCCCAAGGCTGTTAATTCTCCTGCTCTCTGTAACAGTGTAGACCAAAAGGATCTGAACCATGCAGATAGTCCACAAAATATCACACTGATCCTCTATATTCAAGGATAGTGAAGTGGGTCCCTAGGTCCAAGGCGATGTTATATGGTCTCCCACAGTGAGAATCAGACACTTTGAGGTCTTGGTCAATACCACTCTCTGAGGGCTCACAGAGTATCTGATTCACCAGTGTGGGAAAACATAACAACTCCTCAGCCCAAGGGACCCACTTTACAGCAAAAGAAGTGCAGTAGTGGTCATGTGACTTTGGGATCCACTGCTTCTACACAAACCATGCCATCTACAAGGGGCTGTCCTGAGATGGCAGTGGAACAGGGCCCCTGTAAGATGCATCAGCTTCACTAGCTTGGAAACGACACCCTGTGAGATGGGGCAGTATTTTTCAGGATGTTATTTACTCCTTAAACCAATGGCCTTTATGTGATGCTGCATCCCCAGTAGGGAGAAAACATGGGTTTGGGAACCAAGTAGGAGTAGCCGAGGTCACTGTCACTCCCAGTGACCAGAGGAAGTTGGGCTTGCTGTCCTTGCAACTTTAGGCTCTGTGGGTCTAGATGTCTTGATTCTTGGGCAAGGACAAAGAATTCCACTAACCTTAAAGCTATGGCTGCTGCATGGTCACTTGCGTGCCTCATGCCAGTAGACTAGCAGGCACGGGAAGGAATTACCCTAACTGGTAGGGCTGTTGCTATATTATGTGGACGTGAGAAATATGTACAGCACTGAGGTCACCCACTGAGGCACCTCTGGTGCTCTCATATATGTGGCCTGATAAGGACCTGGTAACTAAGGCCTCAGGCCCCGGAGGGATGAGAGTCTAGGTCGTCCCACCCAGCAGAAGTGCTAGTTGAGGATGAGGTGAGTCTAGAATGGGTGGCGAGGAGGGAGGGAGACAGTGAGCATCAGTTAAAACCTTGGGACCAACTAACTTCCAAATGGCTGGAGGCTGCAGTTTGTCCCACTAATCTTTGTAAATTTTCCCAGGAATTGTGGCCAGTGAGAATCCTGGAGAAGCTGTGCCTACATGGAGTGAGCTTAATGGAAGAAGCAAATGGGCAGGGACAGCTTCATGGGCATGCAACCTGCGTAGTTGCCTACGGCCCCATGCTCTGAAGGACCTCATGCTTGGTTTAATGCTCTCCTGTCACCATCTTGAAATAATTAATAATTTTATCTTCGAAGTTGTTTTGTAAGTGAAGTCTCTTGGCACAATGGAGCATGCACATGGGCAGAAGAGATACCCACAATATGTGCCTGCTTCCTTGCTGCCCCATTTGCATATAGTGCATGTGATGCCCATGAGCATAGGACTCAAGTGGACCTACTATGCATAGGCGTGCAGTGAGACTCCAAGTGAGTGCAGAGCAAGCATGTTCCATCTATGAGTAAGTAAGCAGGGGTGCCGACAGCTCCAAGAAGCCAAGCTTTCAGTTCCAACTAGAACTTGCTTTGAAAGCAGAAAGAAGGCAAAAGCATTCTAAGAAACACATGTTTCATGTTACTTCCCTACAGGGGCCAATACTTACACTGAAAATGATGACTAGAAGGAAAGAGAAAGATAGGGCAACTCATAGTGTCTCTCCCTTTCAGTCCTTTCTTGCTCATTAGTAAACTGAAGGTAGAGAGTGTTGGTAGAACACGTATCAAGAAGAGACATAAAAACAGTTAAGTTAGTTTTGTGCAGCATTCTCATTGTTCCGGGAAGATCAAAACACGCATGCATATATGACTACAAAATACAAACTGTATAATTTCAGTGATTCCACGTACGAGTTAAATGCTCTTATGATTGCAGTTAAAACTGGCATTACACGATACAAAGACGTATAACTCATTGATAATTTAAATTTTTCATATTTCTTTGCTTAGAATGACATTAAATAACAGATAAAAACACTCTGACAAGTCGAGAGAGAGACTATGGAAGAAAGTAAAAAGGTTTATATTTTACTACTTTCAGTGGCCCTTTTCCCTAACTTTTGAGCAAGGGGCCTTGCATTTTTATTTTGCCCTGGGCCCTGCACGTGGGTCTGAGCATGCAGAGGTGGACTCTAGTTGACACTGTTAGTGTACTGTCAGGTCCCCTTTACTGGGCCACTCTACTCAGCCACCACCTCTGTGATCGTCGGCTGCAATTGCTCTCCACTGCTCCCTGTCTTGAGAATTGCCCTTGGCTGATGGGGGCCACCTCACCTGGGAGGTTCCCTGCATTCGCCCTGGCAGCTCACAGCCATGACTGACTGATTCAGAATTACAATAGGCCAGCCCTTGGGCCTCAATGGAGGACAACGCTGTGGTGCGGTTCATGCTTCAGAGCTTCCCCAGGGAATCAGGCCAAGGTGAGACTCTATCCCAGACCCCATCCTCACCTCACTTTCCCCTCCTCAGCCTACTGCCTTCGATTCCTTACAGGTTTCTCCTGATGAGCGCTCCCTCAATAAAGCACATGCACAGGAATCTTTGTTGTAATCTCTGCTTCTAGGGAATCCAACCCAAGACAGTGACTCAGCGCACACGCACGTGCTCACACACACGTTTATACAAAAGTGAAACAAGGTTCACAAAAAAAGATGCCTTTGCTTTATATTCTTTTGTTGCACTAAGCTGACCCAGTCCATTGATTTCATGACCTACTTACTAATAGGCATGACCTGCAGTTTGAAAATTTCTGATCTATGGGACCCCAGAGATGGAAATAATTAATTACATCCAGATGTCAGGGAAATGTCAGAGAAAGATAAATTCGGTCTTAATGGATGAGTACAAGTTTGCAAATCAATAATACAGAGGTGGTCATTTCAGGCAAGAGTCAGGAGAGCAGGTCGTGGATGCTTAGAGCAGTGTTCTTCAAGTACTGTCATGGAGCACCCGTATCAGAATCACCTTGGGGTGCTTGGCAACTATGCAGACTTCCTGATCAGTCTCAGATTCCCTGATTCAGCATCTCGAGGGTAAGGCCCTGGAATAAGCATTCTAAATGCACTCCCTGGGCAATACTTATGCACAGTAAAATCTGAGGCTCACTGATCTGTGCCACTGATCAGGGAGCAAGGGGCGGAGGAGTAGTGGCTCATTCCACACTCTTCTCTTTCAGGTGGACTTCGGGTTGAGAAGCCTGGAGAGTCAGAGAGGGCTTCCTGGGCATGTGACGTGGGAACAGAAACAAGTAGGACAAAGAGTGAAGCCACCATGACTGGTGCGCAGAGACCCGAAAGGAGGAAGAACACCCTCACGCCTTCTCTGACTCTCTCGGCTGGAGGTGGTTCTCCCTAATCTGAAGTCCATATCATGTTATGTGCACCTCTTTTACGATACTTGCCCCACCCTGCCACGCATTTGTTGTATACATGGCTTATTTCCCCAACAACAATCTTAAGGGCAGGCTCTGTGTCTAAAGCATTTCTGTTGTCATTTATTCAACCATTTCAATCACTCAAGCTCTTGTATGTGTAAGGAACTGTTTCAGGTGCTGGGTTTGTGAACAAGACAGCTGACGTCTGCTTTCATTTGCTTTTCCAACATGCCCATTCATGCATATGCACACAGGAACGCTCAATCAAGACCTCAGTGTGACAAATGAAGGAACAAACAGACCAAAAGTGGCCCTGACTTCACGTGAATAATAGTTGGATGGCTACAAGGTCTTCAGGTCTCCTCTGCCTTCTGAAGCCATTGGAGGCAGGGCCCCGAGGAGGCAGCATCGTCCTGGCACTCACACCAGCGCTGACCAACTACATCCGCCTTGGAATCTAGGGCATTGCCATGTGCCATCCCCAGAGACGAGCCTTGCACCATCCTCAGAGATATCAGTCCTTTTCTCTTCAACTAGGGGGAGTGCCATTCCTCAGCACCGTACTTTCCTTACTAAAGTTACAAGGAACCATGAATTCACAGTACGTGACTCTCCAACTCTCCAGAATCCAGCTTTCCAGAAATTTTCGTTTGGAAAAGAAATAAAGCTATTGAAGTTTTCCCCAGAGGCTCTAATTACTGTGAGCTTGCTTCTTCTTTTCCTCCATTCTATTCCTGAGGATAAGAGCTTACACTGACTGAGCACTTACACGGTCAGGCACAGTTCTAAGTGCATTACCTGGGTTATTCGTTTATGGACGGCAGACAATGCCCATGGAGAAATGGTTTACCTCACTTGGCTTGTCAGCATGTACGCTTTGCTTTCTCTTCAGTATTATATTTCCTTTGTCAATTATGAAATCCTGTCCTTGTTGCTGGAAATACACATCACATGTAGGCAAAGCTGTTGCTAATATCTTAAAAAGAAAAGAAATGTAAGTAACCTGCAAAAGTTCCAATTATACCATAGTTCAAGGGTTTCAGATTATACCATAATTTAAGAGGTAATCTCATTTAATAGCCTCAGGAAGACATCATGGAGGCAGTTTACTTTTTTTTTTCCCTCTGTGAAAACAGGAAATTTTTGGTGGTCCTAAGACCACATGTTGGGTATTCTTTTTAAAGGATGCTATGCTTGTGAGATTCTAAACTGGGAAAAGTTTTATTCTTATTTGCTGGTTTTATGGTGTTTAAAAAAGTACAAATGCTATGTTTTAACATGTAATCTCAAGAAGAAAGTCAACAATAGGCATGTATAGAGATTCAAAGATTTCTTATATTGCAACTTTTGACATTTTCCAGACCAATTTCTCTTAGTTCTCACAGTTTACAGGATTTGGCCTTACAAATTCCCAGGAGAGGTTATACCAGGATAGCCAAATTCCACCGCCAAATTAAAGCAGAAGAATTGCATTCATACAACTCCAGTTTCCTTAAAAGCCTGATTTTTGTGGGCTTCTCTTTTATATCATCTCCTTAGTCATTCAGCTGCTGACCCAGTTAGAATTGCCAGCTGCTCGTTGCCAAAGTTTTACTATACTCTGGACACTGGTGTTTGCTTGGTTGGTGTTTCACTGCTGGTTTTACCAACAAGATTTTTAATTTCACAGGTGCCCTGGTTGTTCATCATGGGCATGCTGCCCTCAGGTCAGCTGTGGTCCGCTTCAGGAACCCCCTTATTCTAGTGCTCCTTATTCAGATTCTCAGCCACACTCTCTGACCGGCTCCTTGACCATCTTGACCCTTTGGACAGGCCACAATGGATTATTGTTTATTTGTCCTCTTCTTTCTTTTCTCACCAATTGTATTCATCTTGTAACACAAAATTATAAACTATATTACTAATTTTATACAGAAAACATATTATGGAATTAACTTTATATAGTAACAGTGTATAACAATATACTATGTTATATTATTAACTATATCACATTATATATTATTATATAATGTTATATGTATATACAATATAGTCTGTTATAACTATATATATTATTAACTATACTACATATTAACTATACTATGTTAAATACTATACTATGTTAAATTTAATTAATGGTAACTGTTGTGACCACAAGTAGTTTCTATAAGAAAACAAACCAGTGCTTCCCAAACCGCATATGAATTGCCTGGGGATCTTGTTAATACGCAGACTTGATTCAATAGGTCCGGGATGGGGCCTGAGATTCTCTGAGTCTAATGAACTCGCAGGTGATGCCAGTATTGTTGGGCTATAGATCACACTTTGAGTAGTGAGGATGTTGCCACAGACTGAATGTTTGTGTCCCCTCAAAATTCATATGTTGAAACCTAATCCACAATGTGATGGTATTTGGAGGTGGGGTTTTGGGGAGGTGATTAGGTCATGAGCGCAGAACCCTCATGAATGGGATTAGTGGCCTATTAGTGCCCTAAAAGAGACCCCAGAGAGCTCCTCTGCCCCCTCTGCCATGTGAGAACTTGGTGAAAAGACCGCTGTCTATTAACCAGGAAACAGACTCTCATCAGATGCTGAATCTGCCAGCACCTTGATCTTTGATTTCCCACCTTCCAGAACTGTGAAAAATAAATTTATGTTGCTTATAAGCCACCCAGTCTATAGGATTTTTCTTATAGCAGCCTGAAGGGACCAAGACAGATAGTCCCACCAAGAAAGTTAATGGTCATTCTTCTTAGTTCTCCAATTTAAGAATTAAAACAATTACTCATAAGAGGCCATCTTGGATTCACATCCTTTCATATCTCTACCCCTATCCTTTCATATCTCTATCTCCATCCTTTCTCTTCTCTCTGCTACCTCTTAACTGAGACTCTTCTTTATTCCTGTCTGGACTGTTGCAGACTGCCCTCCCTCCATCCCAGGCTTCACTTCTGCTAGATTGCGTTTACAGGAACACTGAGGACAGTCTTCATCAAGTCATTCCCTTCCTCAGAAAGCTCAATGAGTTCTCATTGCCCAGAGCATAAAATTTAGCCTCTTTAATAGGAGAATCTAGTGTTCTTTTCCAATACTTCTTCCCTATATAAATTCCCTGTTCTACCTGTGAATACATCTGCAGTGTTTCTCCTCTGAGCCATTACTTATAACTTTGCCTGGCTGGACTGTCTTCTCACCTAGTCCACCAACAGAAACTCTTACTGTTTTCAAGTCTCAGGCCAGATTATTCAACCTGTGTGTTAAGCCCGTTCTTAAAGAATCACTCAGGGCTCTGAAATCCTAACGCACCTATCATATGGTCATATGGCACTGCCCCTATCCTGAGCTATCTCTGTAAATGTGTCAGCTATACTTAAAAACTCCTGGAGGGCAAGGACCCTAATGAATCCCTTTCTATGCCACTTTTAGCCTGGAGCTCAGTTATGCACGTGGGTGGACAACATATTGATGGGTTAAGGGCAAAAGTTCTGAAACCAGATGGACATGGGTTTCCATCTAGGGCCCACTGCCCCTCAGCTATGTGACTTTGGGCAAGTTACTTAACCTCTCTAACGCTTTCCTTCATCTGGAAATGAAAGATGATAACCCTTAGGTTGTTTGGAAAGTTAAACGAGATAATGTATATAAAGTGCAAAGCACAGAGCATTAAATAAATGGAAGTTTTACTAATAGCAGCAGCAACAGCATAGTAAGCACACAATAAATATTTGTTAAATGAACGCACAAATAATTAACTGATGTCTAACTTAAATCCTTTCTACTATAATCAAAGATCATGTTCTTAGTGGAGAGGAAAATTATTCATGTTATTACCCTTTAAACATTTAACATCAGTCCCACCTTGAATTTCCTTTCCTTTATCATAGGTATTTTGATTGCCCTTTAAACCCATTCTATATCCTCAATTTTTTCCTTTAAGCCATGGAGAGAGGAATAAGGATTCATGTCAGACGCTCTACTCACAACCCCTGGTTTGGAGACGGATCAGCATATGTGATACATCCTACTTAATCGCTGTCAGCACCCACCACACAGTGCATACTGAATAAATGGTAAGTAACAGTCCATCTATTCTAGATAATCATGTTTGTTTTATGTCTTATCTGAAAAATGTAAACTATTGTATTTTTAGTTGTATAGGAAAAACATTCTTGTGTTTCTCCTCTACTCTCACACTATTACCACACTTACAACACTTCTGACACCAGACGTGTGGGTTTATTCCTACACCAAACAAGTCTCTGACACCAGTTGGGTGTCCTACAACTTAATTCAGTTCTGACGCTATCTATCTGGAGTTAGTGTCAGATCCCATAGGTTAAGGGCTCAGTCCCACAAGACTGCTCCCCCTTCAGATGCCAATAGAAAATCCAGGTTATTACCTGTATTTCTGACCAAACAGCTCCCATGACCCCTTCCTTGGGTTTGATAATTTGGGATAATGGCTCACAGAACCCAGGGAAATATTTATTTATGTTTACTAGTTTATCAAATAATAAAGGATATAATGAAGGATAAACAGTCAGATGAAGAGATACAAAGAGTGAGGACTGGAAGGATCCCAGACACAGGAGCTTCTGGCCTATGGAGTTGAGGTGCACCACTCTCCCAGGACATGGATGTGTTCACCAACTTGGAAGCTATCTGAATCCAGTACTTTTGGGATTTTTATGGAGGCTTCATCACATAGGCATGATGGATCATTATCTCAACCTCCAGCCCTCTCTCCTTCCTGGAGGACTCAGGGGTGGAGGGTAGGGGTGGGGCTGAAAGTTTCAAGCTTCTAGGCATGGCTTGGTCTTTCTGGTGACCAGCCCCCATCCTGAAGCTATTCAGAAGCCCACCCAGAGTCACCTCATTAGAACAAATGACACTCCTATCACCCAGGAAATTCCAAAGGATTTAGGAGCTCTGTGTCAAGAACCCGGGGTCCAAGACCAAATATTAGAACAAAAGATGTTTCTAGTGCTATTATCACTTAGGAAATTACAAGGGTTTAGGAGCTCTGTGTCAGGAACCAGGGGCAGAGACCAATATATATATTTTCTATTATTTCACAATAGTTACAGCCTAAACACAAACACCAATATTCCTTTCTGAAAGTTTTTTCAGTCACTATCATAAAGATGCAATATTAAAAACCATGAAGAATCCAGACATAGGATTGTTTCATTTTAATTCCACTCACCATAGTAGGAACCACAGCAGAGACAGTGAAAGCCTCCTGCTCTTGTCCCAATTCCAGTCAGCAAAGGAGCAAATTCCAAGCCTCCTAAGAGGCATTTTCATCCCTTCCCACCAACAGTGTCCAGATAAGGAAGAGACCTCAGGAAACAACTTAGTCACTGGAACCTGGAAGAGTTCCCCTGCTTCTATCCAAATCCTGTCTTGAGTATCAGCTTTCACATGCTTTCTCTCCTTGAAGACTTTCACCTCACATTACCTTTTCCTTTGTATATCCCTGTCTTTGGCAGGAGTCACATGCTTGAGACTGTTATGGGAGTCTAACTTGCACTTTCTCTAATCGTTTCACATGTATGTGTCTGCTTCTCTAACAAGAGTTTTAGAAAAATATTTTTAGGGAAAATATCCCACAGGACTGTGACTTGTAGGAAATGAAGTAGAGAGCCAAGTGACCTTTGCAATCACACACTCCTGTGAACATCACTGAGTTCCATGAGAACTGCTAATTCGAAATCAACTTCAGGACAGAGAGCACATCTTATACTTCTTTTATGTACCTTATTCATTCATCCATTAGCAGAGATCTATGAAGTTCCCACTCTGTGTCAGGCACTGTGCCAGGCACTAGAGCAACAATGGTGAATGGGATGCACATCCTCCCTTCGTCTCATGGTTTATAGTATCATGGGGGACACAGACAAGTAGGTGCTCAATAAGCACATTCTATCTGACGGGTGCATTGAAAGAACAAAAGTAAAGTCTGTTTCATCATAACTTAATCCAATTCCCACTTATGTGCTAGGCTGTGTGCTAGAACCAGGATACAAAGACACATAAAATGCCCACTCTGCCCTCAAGAATTTATATAATCTACAGTTCCATGATATAATAAACTCTACTCTCATCTGCGTTTGTGGGCAAAACCCCATTCTTTCCCAGGTACTTTACGCATGATCTCAAGGGTGTGCCGTATGTATTTACTGACACTCCATCAAATTAAGTCTGCCAGGGGAGTAAATGAAATACGAACCAAAGGCGCAAGTCCTTGGAGTGGCATGGCTTCCTCTGCCTCATAGAGATAGAAATTCAAAGGAGCAAAGAAGTAGCCAGGGGCTGGCTCCGTGCAGCTGCGGCCAGTGATGTGCGGGCGGCATTCACACTGCCCATCCTTGGGTGAGCACCTGAGGAAAGCAAATCCATCATGAAAAATTGTAGAGGAGGCTAGTGTAAAATGAAGGCGTGGGGGTGCTGGGCTAAATGCCCTGACTTTAGACCCATTTGAATCGATCAATCAATCATCCTGGGGAGGATGTTGAGAGGCTATGACCTCTACATGACTAGTCTTGAAAAGCAAGTCTAGATCCAGGAAACCCAGGGCGCCACTTCTTTCCTCAGAGGCTCTCTGATTCTGCTCCAAAAACTGGGAAAAGGAGAGTACAGGACCTCTCTTTCCAGGGTGGCAAAAAGTTGCTGTTGTGGGCAGGTCCAGTCACAGGTTTCCAGGCATCTATCCCACCACCTCATGGGATACCCAAGCGTAGAGCTGTTTGTCTCACCCTTGGAAATATTTGAAGTAAAATAAATCAGTGAGGCTGCTTTGAATGTCTCAAGATTGTCGTTTTTCAATGCCCTTTGCCTGTCACGGAATAAAATCCTTCACCTGTGACTATAGGCATATCAGAATAAAATGTACTTTTGTGTGGAAATGTGAGTGAAGAATATTGCCACAGCACTTTGTTGTGCGTTTGAGTGACTTACACGTTAGAATAAGCACCTCCAATATCACATCACAGGGAGAACACCCATGGAGATGATTTTCCAGTCCCCAGTATCCAACCTACAAAGAGAAAGCCCTCAGCTGATTCCAGGTATGAAGATATTTGCTGCTCTCAAGTGTAGTATTAAAATCACTACAATTACTTGACGCACATCATGTCACCACAGAGCCTGAACAATCACACAGTAGCCTTTCTTGCCTGTGTACTTGGTAACAATCTTTGAGGACACACATTCCCAGGACTTGAAATGAAGGGGACAAGACTGCTGTCTGTGTATTGCTTTGAGTGTAAACTCGGTGGAAACCACACAGTTCCTCTGACAGCACCAATTTACAACCCTCAAGCTGGGTTGTTTAAGGCCAGTCTGAGCAGAAGATCTTCAGCTTGCCTATTTGCAACTGCCTTTGTAAAACCGGTAGATTTCCTCACCACAAAATCCCGAGGGATTTTTATTTGCACAACACAATGTTTTGTGGTAAAAAAAAAAAATCAATCAAGCTGATTTTTCGATCTTCTCTGAATATCACAGTTTAGTAGAATTGTTTATTTATAAATAAGTTGTTTTGGCATAACAAACTCTCTCTGCATGAGAGTTAACTCTGTTCTCCAAGACTTTTTTCATCATTGCAACATCTTGATCTTGAGTCAATATAAACAGCTGGTGAGACGCAAACAGCTATTTCTTAAATCTGATAACATTTACTATAAAATGCTCAGAAAAATACTTCCCCCTCAAATCGCAACTTAACATGCTCAGATAAAATTAAGATCTCAAGAGGCATGGAACTCTTATTTGAAACAGGTTTGTTAAGTATCCGTATTTTTTATTGTTGTTATCTTGTAAAATTTTATGCCTGACGTTACTCCAAAAGATTTTTTTAAACATTTAAAAGTTGACATAGTTTGTTACAAAATGCAGCAAAGGACTTTTGATATTTTTCCCAACACCAAACTTCAGTTTATGTGAAAACAATGTGAAATGAACTGCTTCACTCAGGATGTGGTTGTGAGTGAGGGTAGGGTATGCTGTCATATCAGCCACCTCAGCACAGGTCCAGGGCACCATCAGATAGCTGTGGATGTGGGGCACCTGTCAGATGCATGGGCTCAGCCATGGTGGACAAGTCCCCCATGGGGTGGCCCCTGCCCAGTTATTTTCCCCCTGCAAACAATGGACTGAACTGCACAGTGGCAGTTAATCTGCCAACGAAGAAAGTCAGCCCAAATCTGAGGTTTGTCTGGAATTATCTGACGTGGTGTCTTCGCTGATCCTCTTAAGCAGCTCTGCACCCTTCTTTGTGTTGCCCACACATGGTCATTGAGCTTGGCGTGCCTCACCTTCCTACGTAAAACTTCTAGATTACCTGCCTGGCTCACACACAGTACCTTCTTCATATTTACTCCTTTGCTTTCTCTCCCCACCTCCTCTGCCCCATCCTCATATGTTTTCAGTAAAATGACTTAAAATATTAGCACAAAACTATGTCCTAATAGGCATATGTTTCTTATTTATCAGTGACATTTCTTCAGACACATCAAGGTCACTGTTCTTTTATTAGGTTAAGCTTTTGTTTTTTCTTTCTAAAATGTTGTGGTGGGCTGCCAAGATTGGAGGACAAAGAAACGAGTTGGATTTGAACTCCCTAACTGCCTGACACATTTTTTATGGAGTAAAAATGTTTCATTTTACTAATTTTCAGCACACATGCTCATATGTTTAGTGGAGTCTGTGAAAAATCTGAGAGTTTATTTCCCACAGGAATCTACAACACATTTAAACCTAAGTTGTTTTTTTTTTTAATGAGCTTGTTCAAAATATTTTTAGGCAATGAGTAGTAGGATGGTAACAGGACTGTGTGCAAGAGACAGAGGAAAAGGCCCCACGTTCTGGTGGGCAAAAAAAGGGGGCAAATAAATGTTTGCATATTCTAGTGCATGGCATGTCCAGGAGTACAGATAAAACTGTTGACATGGGTGCCTGGGTCAGTTCAGTCCAATCCAGCGGTGTGCCGGTAAATGGTTTAACAACCAGCTCTCTGCAGGAGGGTGGGGGCTGATTTACAGTGTTTGCTGATTTCTGTAGTGTAAATACTTTTACCACAGGAGTATGGAAATACAATAGCATGAGGAAAGAAATTAACAAGCCCAAGTCTCTTCTCCGCAATGGCAGGAGAAATCTGCATCGTTACATAAAAGAGAAATCACAGGCAAATACGTACAGCACACTCTTCACAGTGTGGTCCGGTGGCAAACAGCTGGCACAAGCATTGGCCTGTATCCACATCGCAGGTAGAGAGTGGCAGACTCCTGAGTGGGTGACAGTCACAGGCTGAAACAGAGCATACGCAACCGCGCTCATCTTTATTTCTCCACTCTTGTAAATGTCCTTAAGAGCTCACACTGAGCAAAACGTGTGGCCACAAGAACACAGAGCAGCCGCCCTGCCAAGTTTGCTGTCTGCCTGGCTGCATGATTATTGTACTACGTACAACCCCACATAGGAAATCCAACACCAGACACTCCCAGAGCCCTCAAGTAGCTCTACTGGATGGCAGTTAGGAGGAGACGAGGAAGTGGAGGAAGTCATGAAAGCTGGAATGCCCGGAGAAGTTATCCTGAGTGATGCTGGCCGGGTCGGGCAGCTAGGGGCAAGGCTACTATTGATGCTTCTTCTCTGGCAGATGCACCTATCATTTCTCTCTCCCTTCTCTCTCTTTCTTACTGCCTTGTTACTTTTTCTTTTCATTCTCTCCCTCCTCTTTTTCTTCCACCCGTAGACATATCTGAGTTCTGCTTATGTTGTGAAGGCTGAGAAATTATGCAATCAGAGCAAGATATACATTTTCTCTGCAGGAAAAACCAATGTTCATGGAAACAACCCAGATGTTCACCAACTGATGAATGGATAAATAAAATGTGGTATGTCCATACAAAGGAATATTATTTAGCCATAAAAAGAAGTGAAGTACTAATACCTGCTACACTATGGATGAAACTTGAAAATATTATGCTAAGTGAAAGAAGCCATCACAAAAGACCACATATTATATGATGCCATTTGTATGAGACATCTACAATAGGCAAATCTACAGAAACAGAAAGTAGATTAGTGCTTGCCTAGGGCTGGAGGAATGCAAGGATAGGGAGATGGAAGCTAAAGGGTGTGGGGCTTCTTTTTCTTTTTTTCTTTTTTATGGTAAAATACACATATAAAATTTTTAAGTATACAGTTCAACAGTAGTAAGTACACTCATGTTGTTGTACAACCAATCTCCAGAACTCTTCTTATCCTGCGAAACTGAAACTCTATACCCATTAAACAACGCCTCTCCCCATTCCTCCCTCCCCCAGCCCTTGACAACTGCCATTCTACTTTCTGTTGCTATGGATTTGACTACTCTAGGTACTTCATGTAAGTGGAATCAGACAGTATTTGTCCTTTTGTGTCTGGCTTATCTCACTTACCATAATGTTTTCAAAGTTCACTCATGTTGTAGCACGTGTCAGAATTTCCTTCTTTTTTAAGGTTGAATAATACTCCATTGTATGTACATACCACATTTTGTTTATTCATTCATCCATGGATGGACACTTGAGTTGCTTCTACTTTTTGACTGTTGTGAATAATGCTGCAATGAACATGGGCGTACAAATATCTCTTCAAGACCCTACTTTCAATCTTATGGGTATACAGCCAGAAGTAGGGTATGAGGTTTCTTTTCTGGTTGACAAAAATTGTTCTAAAATTGAGTGTAGTGATGGTTACACAGCTCTGAATATACTAAAAATCATTTAATTGTACACTTTAAAGGGTGAACTGTATGGTATGTGAACTGTATCTCACTACAGCTGTTACAAAAGAAAAACAAAACAAAAACAATATTTGGCTTATTCTCAGAGGGTATCAGGTTAGTCAGTGAACTGGGAGAAATGCCTGAAGTGTTGAAAGGTGTGATGGAAATTAGCTTGACTATATCATTCATTATCCTGAAATTTAATTTTGCCGTCAAACTCAAGCAGAGCATTTTATTACAGAAGGATTCAGCATGCTGTCCTCTAAACATGCAGATACTCAGTTCCTTATATGGGCAAAAATATACAGCATGACGCTGCGACCAAAGGGAAATTATTTACCCAGATTTCCTGAAGAATCTGTAGCTCTATGAGACCCCAGGCAGCTCTAAACTTCTATGATGCCAGAGCCAAAGGTCTCCTCATTTAGCCCCAGAAAACTCTGAGGTTCTTTCTGTTTCCCCACAACTCCTCCCTTGGTTCTTTAATATTTTTCTTCTCTTTGTCAGAGAACATAGGACCAGTACTAGGAGGAGTGTGAGAAGAAAGGGGTGAAAGTAATTTAAGAAATAAAAAGAAAGAAACCACTACTTAGAAATTGCCTAAGAAGTCATAAATCTATGCAAAAATGAAGAATGTAACTTAACGAACTTGTATAGGGGAGTCCTATCCGAGGCCATTTTTCTAGAGGTTTCGCAACTTGGCATTAATTTTTTTTGGCATTCTTTCCGTTTGCGCCTGCGGCGAAAAATGTGAGCGCCCCCTGCTGGTACTTTATGATAAACTCGGCAAACCACTGAGAAAAATTCTCCACTGACTAAAATTTGCCAGAGGTTTACATCACTTTTAAAAACCCAGAAGCTGGCAGGACTCAGTATTTACAATGACTGAATTCTAGGGCTGATAGAGACAGCCCCAAGCTTTAAAACGCGTCCAGGTTGGAGACCCAGCTGCCGTTGACTTACGCTGACAGCCCAGGGGGTCGTTGGCGCTCAGTCCGTAGTGACCAGGCTTGCACTGGTTGCACTTGGCTCCTTCCACGTTCTCCTTACACAGGCACTGGCCGGCCACAGACGCCATGGCAGGATCAGAGTGGCTCACACAAATGCCACCCGATGTGGTCCCGTCAGGGTCACATTCACAAGCTGGGGACACAGACATGCACTATCTTAGTTAATTGCAAATTGTGGGAAACCTGAAATTAAAGTATAGCATTTTACCCACACTGTTAACTATTTTACTTTGTTTAAATTATTAAATATGTTTAAATAATTAAACCAGTGAGCAAGGGCTGCTCAGAAATGTCCCCCATTGTCTGGCCTTGGAAAATGTTGAATAATTCTATACATTTTTTTTAAAAAAGACTTTTAAGTGATTCTAAAGTAAGGGGACCAGAGGAAGACTGCTATCATGAAAACTGGATGTTAAGAATAGATTATTTTGGGATGATGAAAATGTTTTGGAGCTAGGGCGAGGTGGTGGTTGCACAACATTGTGCCAGTAAATTGTCGTTCATTTTAAAATGGTCAATTTTATGTTATGTGAATTTCACTTCAACAAAAAAAAATATTAGAAAAAGAAAAGAAGACTCTAAAGGTGAAAATAAGGTCAAGAGACCAGTAAGAGTGGGATGCTGTAATGAAATATATGTTTAAATACAAACACATATATATATAAAAGGCATCAAGGGACACAAGAAAGAAAGAGGAAAAAAAATCACATAAAGTATCTACCAAATCTCTGAAATATCGTTAAGAAAGTAAGTCTGTCCTTCCCCATCACAGAAAAATATGTGCAAAGATAAGTCCTATCATTCTTTTTGGCTCTTCCCGGAAGGAGCACCTACAAGAAAGAAAAAGAGAGAACAGCAAGAAATGTTCATATCCTTGTTTTCTTTTTGGACATCTGCTGGTGGGACAAAAGCTTGGATGAAGAGATTCTGGAAAATGAGATAAACAGTCACCTGTAGCAAAGGAGCAACAAAAGTACCACCCCCTCTTTTTTTTTTTTTCAGTAGAAACTTAAAAAACTCCAGGTGGGAGTGTCCTATGAAAAAGGATGCTGACAGTGTGAATAATTCCAGAGGGTAGGAGTTACAACAGGTAGAGCTTGACTGAGCCTAAGGAAGAACTCTAACAGTTAGGGCTGCCCAACAGAGCAGTGACCCGTTGTCATGGGAGGTGTCCAGGCAGAAGCTGGAACAGCACTTGTTGTGGCTTTGGTAGAGAGGACAAGAGCATTGGTAGACATTAGATGACCACCAAGGTCTCTCGCATCTTTGTGGTGCTGTGTTTCCAAGGGATTCCACTTTAAGGAATGTAATAAAGATAAAAAATGAATATCCTGATTCTAAGGAACAATTATGTTCATATTTATACATGTTTGCTTCAGATTAATAAAAACAAATTCCTAAAGTCTAAAGCTATGTCTACATAACAGCCATTTAGGTTAGTGAGTTTAGTGGGAAAAATCCACTCAAACCAGTTGTTTGGTGTCATTGCAGCAAATGCTTTGTTGTCTGACAGAATCTTTCGATTTTCAATTGTTTGTTATTGGATTGTGACTGGTGATAAAACAGCATTGGGTTCTGTTTAGTTTGGAAAAACCACAATTTTCTTCTAATTAAAGCCAGTTGCTTCTAGAAAGGAAGGAAGAAACTGGATTCATTTTAGAAGTAGCCAAAAGGAAAAAGCTCAGCTTTATTTGGGAGACACTCCAAAGGGTCAGCACCGAGTTTCAGAGTAGAATTTAATTACACACAGAAGCATCTTTGGGGAAAGAAATGTGGGTGAGTAGGTGGTAACTTGATTTTGAAATAACCCTATGTCATGGCCTTAGGATCGAGGTCCAATAAAAATCTCTTGGTGTCACACAATTTAATTCCAGAAAACTTTTATCATCAGTGGTTGAGTCTACCAAATCTTTGTTTTTTCTGTATCACATTTGACTGTATTTTACTCAAAGATGGCTTAAAATTAGTCAACTCTTATATGTGGAATCTGATTATGTAAATATTTAAGCTCAAGCAAAGACCACTTAGAGAAAATTTATATGAGACTGCTAGTCGGTCTTAATACACATCATTTGTATATACGCGCTTACACACACATAAACATGGGTTTAGGTAAACTAGGAGAAACTGGGGAGGCTCAGGATGGTAGTTTTTACAAGCTCCTCATCTGCCTTTCCTCAAAAATCTCCTTGTTTACAAAGAATGACTTCTTTTTTAAATTTTTTTTTGGTGAAGACGACTAGCCCTGAGCTAACATCTATTATTGATACTCCTCTTTTTTTGCTGAGGAAGATTGGCCCTGGGCTAATATCTGTGCCCATCTTCCTCTATTTTCTGTGGGACGCCGCCACAGCATGGCTTGATGAGTGGTGTGTAGATCCGCGCCTGGGATCCGAACCTGCAAACCCTGGGCCACCGAAGTGGAGTGTGCCAACTTAACCACTACACCACCAGGCCAGCCCCAAGAATGACTTCTTAATTTTATATCGGGGTACTAATTTTCTTTCCTTGGTTTCCTTCAAAAGCACCATCAAGTTAATATTGTTTCCTAAGGAACAAGACTCTGGTTGATGTATTTGAAACATTTGGTTTCATTATTTCCATTCTCTTTCCAGATTCCTAGATTATCTGTTTCCAAATGCTGTATTTTCCTGATTCCACCTAAGAGAGCAATTTCATCTTATTTTATACATATATAGCTTTTAAAACATTAATAAAAGTTGTGTGTGGGTATGTGTGTGATTACAGATTCTGGTAAAAAAAAAAAAAAAAAGTAGGGCACTTAGGAAACTGATTTAAGAAATATATTTTCTGAGAATCCAGTTCTTTGAATGAATTTTAAACAGGTCGTGTAAGGTAAAATTTTATGCTATTAGGTACCTACTGAGTCTTCTGAGGAAAAAACTTCCTTTATGTTTGTTCTACATTGTGATGATTTCAAGTTTGAAATCTAGGACATTGTGTGTATTCAGGTGGCTGCTGAATTACTTTTCATTTTATATATTATGATTACATAAAGTTTGAAGTTGTAGTTTTATAGCAAGTCCCTCCCTCTCCCCCATATGATATAACATTATATCCATGATCTAGCCTAAGAAGCAGGGTTTCTGGGTATGGGGAGAGGCAATCTTCCATGGGTCCTGGGCACCTGAACGTTTTTGCTGAGTGTGCCCACAATGCAAGGCCCTGATTGCTCTTTACCAAGGCCATTTCTCAAGGTTGTGTCTGTAGCAAGCTACCCTGAGGGATGAGGTAACATCTTCCCCTGGACAAAGAATGGGCTCACTTCCACTTGCTGTAAAAGCAATGACTCCTTCAAGCCCAGTGTTCCTTGGCTGTGACATAAACTCAGTAGGTGTGCAGGATCCACCCGGTATCCTTTGAGTTGCCCTATGGGACTTGGAGCTTGGGACAGGGGAACTCACATCAATACAAACATCCTGTTTCTTGCTGTGCCAAGAGTAATAAAGTCTTTTGTCTTTGACCCAGGAGTTTCATGTCTTCCGCCAGCACCCATGGAACAATAACAAGCTAACTTGTTAGTTTGCAAGTACAATAAGATCTCAGATCCAGTAACCAGCACTGGGTATTTCAAATC
Source organism: Diceros bicornis minor (assembly GCF_020826845.1). Lineage (NCBI taxonomy): Eukaryota > Metazoa > Chordata > Mammalia > Perissodactyla > Rhinocerotidae > Diceros > Diceros bicornis. The sequence goes on along the minus strand of NC_080742.1, from coordinate 10,392,604 downwards.
AGGTTGGAGTGTTTATCTGTGCAACAGTCTACAGCAGTGCTGGGACTAGAGCAAGGTGCCTAGCATACAAAATTTAAGGAGGCACTCACTGTCAGGTTAGTGCAAGTGGCAAGTGTCAACCCTGCACTTCCATGACTCCAAGCGTGAATGCTTCCGTAAATTTTGGGACCTCAGTGCTTTGGTTGCCTCACTCTAATCTCATTCCTGCAGGGCAATGCAAATTAAAATAATAATGAGATACTATTTCATCAGAAAAGTTAAAATGTGACAAAACCAAATGTTGGCCAGGATAGAGAGCAATAGGAATTCTTATACATTGTTGGTGTGAGTGTCAATTGGTCCACCCACTTAGGGGACAATTCAGTATTATCTAATCAATTTGAAGAAGTTCATACTCTATGGCCCAGTAATTCCACTCCTAGGTAGGACTCTTAGTGACAATCTTTGTGCATATGCACAAGGACACATATACAAGAATGTTTATCGAAGCATCAAAAGAAAACTGGACAACTAGATTTTGCCATATTTATAGGAAGGAAGAATTCTATACAGAAATTAAAATTGGAGAACTAGGGCTACCTGATTTGGACAAATATCAAAAATATAACGTTGAACTAAATGCTCAAGGATACACGCAGCATATCATTTATCTAAAGCTTGAAAACATGCCAACATACATTGTTTGTAGATAAAAACGGGTGAACGTGTAAAAACAAATACATAAGAGTTTATCCCTAGGAAGAGGGTGGACGAACCGGACAGAGGTGCACCTGGGCCATCAACAGCCTGTAGGGTTTTCTTCAAGTCCTGCAGGTGATGGGGTAAGATGTTACGTTTTGACAAAGCTGCTGGTGGGCATGAGGGTGTTTATTATATTATTCTCTATTATTTTGTAAATGTGTGAAATATTCCATTAAAAAAAGTTGAGAATAAGGATAAAATGAAAGCTTTTAAAAGATTTACTACCTTAAACAATAGTAATAGGTAATAGCTCATGGTCTTCACAGCAAAATTGAAGCGTCTACAGCCAGTCCAATGTTGTAGCCAGTTTCACCGTTAGCCACTTCCCTGAGCTGATCTCCAGGACGCTCAAGGTGTCTGCCGCCTCAGCATCTTCTGAAACCCTCCGCCCCCTCCTGTTTGAATCCAGAGCAGTTTCCTGATTCACCTGTCTCATTCACTGCCGCAAGACTACCGGGATGGATCTGGATTATCTGGCCAACTTGTTTGGAGAAAGAAAAGCTCTTAGAGCTGAAGTGTTTTTGCAATTGCCCACTCCCCAAAATAGGGCAGTGTGGAGATGCTGCTAAGCCGAGCGGGGACTGGCAGCCCAGGTGAGACCCGCTCCATCAGCATTTGCTCAAAGAAGTGGAAAGGATCGAGTCAGGGGCTGGGGACTCATGAACGCACGCGTAAGGATCCGAGATGGCCTTCAGGGGGTCCCTGTAGAAAAGAGGTTTGCAGCGATGGCAATGTTGCCCCTCGGTGTTGTGCTGGCAATCTTCACACACTCCCCCGCTGAGGCCGCCACTCGCCAGGTAAACGGTCCGTCGAAGTGACAGCGGCCAGAGTGGCTGTTACAGCTGCAAGCTGAGAAGGGAGAGGAGTTACGCCAGGTTCGCCATGGTCTCCGGCATGACGGCCCGGTGTTCCACCAGCTAATCACTGCCTTCCCCCTTCCTGCACTTTCTTCAGCCGCCCTGACTTCTTTTTATAGATACACCAAGTACACAAAGGGTTAAAACAGGTGCTTTCAAAGGATCTTTCTAGTATTCTGATTCTGCTCATATACTCTCTATAAAATGTGCTCCTGCCGAAACGTTTAACATTTAGGTTTTTTTTTTTTTTAAATAAAGTAAACAAAAGTAAATCATTTGGGTGATCTGGAAACCCTAGAACGTAATATTTTTGTTGTCGTTCAGTGAAGAGTACTTTCACTGACTTATTCTTTGTAAATATGAATTTTTTGCTCGCATGTTCTGTAGGTATGGGGATTCTCAGAGAAGATGTGAGAGCCGGGCCCCACCAGCCTCCTTTCTCAGAGCACGAGAGGGAAGGGCAGTCTGTCTGGAGGAATTTGTTTGTCGTGGTGGTAATGTCTCTGCTGTTCGTCTTGTGGGTTTTTCCCTGTAAACATCATAAGCTCAGGCTGCATTTTGCTGGGTCTTGTAAAACGATGGGGCTTCTTCATAAGAGCCCTTCTAGTGACCTCTCATTCCCCCAGATCCTATTTTTCCGGAGTCTGAGAAAAGAAACTGAGTAACAAGTTTGTTTGGAAGTTCATCAAAATTCAGAGGCAGCAAACATTACACATTACAACCCGCTCCCCCCACCTTATTAGGCAAACTATTTTATAAAATTACAACAGCCTGTCTGACTCTATTCTAGACCCCATTTCTCCTGTTATCTGACATATGGGTTTAAGGTCACGTTCATGGAATGTATGATTACTCAGGGAAATAGTAGGGATCTGTGTACCAAATCGAGTGTTCAAATTCCTGGAGTGATTTTACCATCACGGGGCCCCGACCTCCTCTGGAAAGGGGCCACACAAGATATACATTGTCTCATTTTTTAAATTAATGTTAATTTCCAGTGTGAGGGTTTGAGAAGTTGGTGATTCTATGTGAGATAATGGGGATAGTAGGATATCACACAACCAAAGCTGGAAGCCACGGATTCACTACCCTGTTGCCTGTAGCCCCTCAGAAGTGAACTAAATGTTCTTCAAAATGAGGAAATGCAGAGCATGTTCAGTCTATGCTGAGGACGTATGGCCACCCACCCCTGCAAGGGCTGTCCTGGTGGCCTGCAGCTGGCCTCCATGGAGCGTCTTGGAAGAAGTCCTTGCACCTCTCGCAGTTGGGGCCATCTGTATCGTGCTGACAGACACACCGACCGTGAACCTGCATTGTGTGATAAATGAACAGTGGTATAAGAGGGCTTATCTTTGAGGACGTTGGGCTTCTTTAAATGGAAAATGAAATCTCAGGCTAGGAGGCCTCTCTGGGTCTTAGTTACTCACGTTAGTTACAATACCAGCCTTAATTCTCTTTCATTATTTGCTTAACAAGCTTTTAAGTTTTTTAAAATTTAAGATGTTCAGTGAACATTTGCAATAAGTTTTTTGGCATTTCTGACTTCTGGTTTCAGGGCAACACATTGCAGCCCTCAGCAAAATGAGGGACAGGATGGGGAGTGCACGCGCGTGCGTGTGAGTGTGTGTGTGTGTGTGTGTATAGGGTGGTTTAGGATCATAAGGGAAAAGAGGGAATTAGAAAACAGAAAGAAACTGGGAAAAGGTGTATGATTCTCTTGGTTTTTCACAAAATGCCTTAAATATCCAACTTCAAAAGGAGAAGGTCTATTTCCAGTGAAACATAGGGGTGGCTGAGTGGGAAGGTAAAAGAGCCTCAACATGAAGCGTTGTCTGATTATGACCAATGGTTTAAAATTACTTAGTAGACGCACCCCCGGGACTCTGCATAAAAAAACAATTCTTCTACTACATCACTCTTTTAAGACTAGTGCCAAGAATGGAAGAGATCTGCAGTACGAAGACATGGTCATTCACAGTGTAAGAATGTTCCTTGGAATGAACGTTTTTCCGTTATCAGATATGACCCAAGCACCTTGGCACTGAATACAGGCTCTCACACACAATAGCCCTTCAAAAAATTTTTGTGAGAGAATGCGTATGAAATTATGGTTCTTCCCCACTAAAACAAATAAACAAAAAGAGAGAAAGATGGGCTATCTTGAAATCATAAATTATAAATTATATATCTTGAAATCATAAATTATAAATCCTGCTCATTAGTTCATTATGTGGCAGAATTCGCAAGAACCTCTGGCCAGGGAATCAAAGGCCCCCCAGGTGGCCTATTGGGCCAGGTTGAATGATACCTGTGCCAACACAAAGCTGCCACTCCAATTGTTGATCCCACATAGAGAATCTGGGCTACATTCAGCACCAGGACAGTGAAGGAAAGGAAGGAGAGCCAACTGCCCATCTGGATTAGTAACTCACCATTCCCGGAGGGCTGAAAACACCTCCCTGCACCATCTGCATTGGGCCACATTCACTAGCATGGCCATTGCAAAAAGAGCTTCCCGGAACCACCATCTCATACAGAGCATAGTAGTATTTATCAAGGGAATCATTTTGCCTCCTTCCAAGCAAAGTATCTCCAAGGGTATGGAGTTTGGTAAAGTTTATCCTCAGGTTTGTTAATGTCACAAGGTCTAGAGAAAGGAAAATAATGAAAATAAGAAATCAAAGTGCATTTAGGTTGCATGGGTGCAAGGAGCCCTCCTTGACTGACATCCCCTTAGTGTACTGTAGAAATGCAATGACAAGGATTACTCCTAACATGAAATTTTAGAAAAGGAATTGGTGTAAAAAATATAAAGCCATTCATACCCTGGATATAGGGGCTGTAAGGGTCTTCTATTTCAAAGCTGGGATCCAAAACTTTTAAAACAACCTGTAAAACAAATGTGGGTAAATTTATAGTATTTTACCCAAAAACATCATTGTTAAATATATTTCTAAAGAAGAGACCCGGACCTCACAAGAAGGCTGAGCCATTGCCTTCTTGGGTTCATTTGGGTTCTCACTGGGTTATGATTTGGGTTCTCATGAATAAGAGTACCAAGAATGAAAATGAGTGAAAGTTATTAACCAGTCATTCTGGGTCTTTATGCACTATTGGTCCATATGGGCAGAAGTGGTGATACCATTGGTGAAAAGGGTTCCTGCTCTGGGTTGGGGTGGAGTGATGAGGTCACAGTTCAGCAAGTCGTCATCAATTTAGATCTGGCAGGGAATTCTGGAGCTGCCTGCTACCACCAATTCTTTTTATTCTACCTGATAAGATAATACTTCCCAACCTCACTCCTACAGTGACTCTCTGCCAGTCACCAGCTCTGCTCAGAGGGATGTTCCTGGCAGATTCCACCTGGCTGGTGGTTTACAGAGCGTGGAGGTGAGACAACTAATCCAGGGCTGCTGCTAGCCTAGATGGCTCCTTTGCAAGGGTTAGAAACAGATATTCCTTCCTCTGGTGCCCATGCCCAATGCCCATCCTCGATTCTAGCCCCCATTCACCTTCAGCTGAGCACTCTTGTACAGGATTATTTCTTATAAGGTATTTATTATTTATCTGAATTTGAGATGAATTCAGGACTCATTTCAATTTAGATACTTTCATTCTTAAAAAACCAACAGCTTAAATTATATTTCTGTAAACACTACCTAATTATTTTCATCTAAATTAACCACACTAACAGAAAAGGTTTAATTTAAAGCAATGAAATCCAAGAAAGGACATGCTACCTCACCACCAGTTGAGGGTTCGATGTCCGAATATTTGGAGTCACAAACGAGGTCTCCCACTCCCTGGGCCTGGCCAGGTGTGATGCTGGGGAAGGAAGTAGCACAATCCTTTGCAAAATATCTGAACACTTTCCAGGTGTGTCCATGGTCTGTGGAGCATTCAACTAACATTGCAGCAGGCCGAAAAGTCTATGAAAAAAGGAGTTAAACTTGTGATGTTTCACAAAGGTGGATTTTATTACCCACTTCAGGTTGAATATTTATATTTTCTAGTTGCATTTTTTCAAACTTTATTTGTAGCTTTTAAAATCTATTATACAATGAACACACTGAAATCTCTTCCCAATAAGTGACAAGTATTTATGAGCACATACTTTGCCCTAGAATCTAATTCCATTTTTAAAATGTTTATAGCTGTGTGAATTATTAATTGAAGAAAAATGGCATATAAATTTTTAAAAAGCCAATGTAATTGATAATGTACAGCAATTTGCTTGTGGTTTTCTTTGCCTAGAATGCTTTTCCTCTGGCAAACTCTTATACATCCTTCAAAATCCACCATGAAGTTTACCCTAATTCTGCAGAGCAGATTTAGTTTCACCAATAAACTCCCCTAACTATATGCCCATTTCTACAACTTATCTAATTATATGTCTAATTCTAATTATACTTCTATTTCTACACTTACCACTTTGTATTATAATTTTAAATTTCTATATATGTTTGTATCCCTAACTAGACTGAGCTCTTTGAAGGCCAAGACTGGTGGGTTTTTTCTCATTTTTACGACTTTCTATTTTATATTCATTTTTATTACCAAAACTTAGCGCCAGGCCTGCGATCAAAATCAGAATTCTGATAAATGATTAAAGAATGACTATAGCACAGGATTTTCTCTGGCGTATAACTAACCTTAGTAAAGACTTTTTAATTTTTCTTCCTCTCTTGCTTGAAACTTTCCATATTTTTCAAAATAATTTCCAGTTCCTGCTCTTTTCTCCTGAAAGTTATCTTTCTAGTTCTTGTGTCTCTTACCACCCTGGTGCTTAGAGTTTTCCGTTTTGCTGTATCTTCCAGGATTTTTTTTTTTTTTGGTTAACCATATAAGTTATTAATTAATGAGAAGTGGTATTTTTTTTTTCATTTAAGAATGAAAACCCAGATGACAAAGCTTGAATCCACGTTTACACAGTTTTTGTTCTCTGCAAGGAAGCGAAATTCCAGGTAGGCTCAGCATTTGGTAAGTAGGTAAAGCAGACAGCAAGCCTACACATCTGTACCTTAAAGGTCAGAATAAGGTGGCTGAACTGAAATAATGCCTCTAGGTCCAATCTGATGCTGACATGATCCAGACCTAAAGAAAAATCCAGAAAGAAGAAAATCAGTGATTTTGAGAGACACTTGTTTATTGTGTTAATCCGTCGCTGTGGCGTGTCTATAATAAAACCCTTTGAAATCACATGGCTGGTGATCAACACTTTTTCCTAGTCTATTGGAGTGGTGTCCCATTCCATTCCACGCCCAGGAGGAGGTCTATGTGAGAGCAATATAAGTTTTACCCTGACTATGCCCACATCCATGTTTTGGTGGCAATGCACATGGCCACTGTGTGGCAGTATTACATACCACCAAGGGAGTTGCAAGACATTCCCATAGGTGGCAAGAGAAGGCGTACTTCCTTAAACTCAAATCCTGACTACACATGAATGTAAGCTAGCAAGCCAGACTATGATAACGATTGACAGGCTCTTTTCTTTGCATAGCTGCTAACAATCATTTGAACTAGAGTTTTATTGTCACTTAGCATAAAACACAGCTTGAAATATTCCCCTTGGAATGAGGGTCTGTGGGCTCCACTGGGGTTGAAGAGAAGACAGAAAGTATCCTGGCCAGGCCTTGGCACTGAGATGGTTAGCTGCCATCCGTCTCTAGGATGGACATGGAGCATCAGCCCCAATGTGGACACAATGGAAGCCTTGACCTCTCTAGAGTGGCACTGCCCAATAGAAATACACAGTAGTCCCCTCTTTCCCACAGGGGATATGTTCCAAGACACCTAGTGGCTGCCTGAGACCATGGATAGTACCAAACTCTACATGTACTATGTTTTTCCCTATACATACATACCTATGATAAAGTTTAATTTATAAATTAGGCACAGTAAGAGATTAACAATAACTAATAATAAAATAGAACAATTATAAGAATATACTGTAATAAAAGTTACTGTAGATCTTAGCAACCTCAGCATACAATTTTTCTTCTTTCCTAATTAAGCCGAGAACTTGCATCTTTTCACTTAAAGGAAGCACTTCACGGCTTTTCTTTGGCATATCTGAATTGCCAGCATCACTACTCTTGCACTTTGGGGCCAATATTAAGTAAAATATGGGTTACTTGAACACAAGCACTGTGATAAAACAACAGTCATCTGATAACCGAGATGGCTACCTAGTGACCCACAGGCAGGTAGCATACACCGCATGGATACGTTGGACAAAGGCATGATTCATGTCCTAGGCGAGAGGGAGAGGGACAGCGCGAGATCTCATCATGCTACTCAGAAAGGCGTGTAATTTAAAACTTACAAATTATTTTTATTGGAATTTTCCACTTAATATATTTGGACCACAGTTGACCCCGGGTAAGCCGAACTGCGGTGAAAGGGGGACTACTGTAATATGAGTCACACGTGTAATTTAAGTTTTTCTAGCAGTCACATTTCAAAAAGTAAAAAGAATCAGGTGAAATTATTTTTAATATATTTAACTCAATATACGAAAAATATTATTTCAGCATGTAATTAATATTTTAAAACTTAGTAATATTTTATTATACATTTTTTTCCCCAAACTAAGTCTTAGAAATCTGGGATGTTCTTACACTTATAGTATATCTCAATTTGGATTGGCCATGTTTTTAGTTCTCAGTAGCCACATGTGGCTGGGGGCTACAATACTGGACAGCACAGCTCCAGAGAAGAGCGGCTGGACTGCAGTCAATTGGGGTTCAGCTTAGAGTTCTAGGGTTAATGGTTTGGGGAAGGGTTTGCTGCTGAGAGGGCAGCCACATTCCAGGCTCTGTGTCAAGGGCTCCAAACCTTTTCTAGAAAGGAGATCTCCTTTCCCCTCTCTAAAGTTCTTGGTTGAGAACCCTTGTTCTATGTAACCAGCTTTGAGAGAGGGGCATTCCTCCTGTGAGGAGATGTGGAGCAAATGTTGGACATGCGGGTCAAAACAGCTGGTAAGCAAAAACGGCACCATTCATCAATGAAGACAGGTGACTGCAGTAAAAACCGCCTCACCTTCATTAGGGAGAGTCCAACTAGAGATCAATAATTAGGATCCAAAATGAATGGGCGTTTAGTAGACACCGATCATATACTTGTCCAATGGATGTTATAGAAAAACAGCCTCATGTTATGCTTGCCCTAAATGAGCTTATATATTATGATTACCCCTGCACTCCTCTCTAATGGTCTAGGGTCCCCTAAGGGAAATTGTTTTGGTGTCTGAAGAGAATAGAGGGATTTTAACCCAAAGTGCAACATATAGAGATGAGAAAAATGGAATCATTTTGTGGAGGTTAAGGATTCCAGTCCAGTGTTGAAGAGGTGCTGTCGTGAGTGAGCCAGCTAACACTGATTTAAGCACATAAGGCCCAAGGCTAGGGTGGGACTTGAAGAATCACGGATCAGGTACAACTTCCAGTGGGCATCCAGAGAATACGCATGGTCAGGGCCAGTGTGAGGCTCAATATCACAATTGCTCATGAACAGAGAAGGGCATAAATCCAGGAAGGAAAGCACTGCAGTCCGTAGCCAACTATCCTTTCAATTCAATTCTTACGTTAAAATCTTTGGCTTCCAGCAAGAGATGAAATGTCCTTTTTCTCTCTCCCTTCATGTGTTGAAGAAGGAGAAAGCACATGCTGTTATCTCTCAGACTTCCCCTGGCGTATTGATTCGTTTATATCAGTGTGTTTTATATTAGGCTTAATTTACCAACACCTCATAAACTTCCTCATTTTTTTTACAAAGAACAAAAGGATGCAGAGATATTTTCTTTCTCCACGTGGAAAGAGTGAAACATTCTGAGTTAGGTGCTTAAAATACACTTTGATTTCTCTAGAGGAAAATAATCTTTCTTAAAATGAAAATAAATTTTGTTCCTAGACAGGGCTCTACATTCTTGGTGGATACAGTTCCATTCCAATATAATTTATTGCTGTGACATTATTAAAATCATACAGAAAGATGTCTTATTAAAAATATGAAGAAATAAAAAATTGGAAAGGAACTTAAGCATACCGTTCTCAGATTGCCACCATTTCTTTTCTCTATCTGGTTCAAAACTTGTAATTACATTCTCAATGGTATGGCTGTTGGGTTGGGTGTACAGATCATATGGAAATCTGGAGTCGCAGATGAAGCATTTTTGTTCCCCCTGGAAAACACCATCATTAAAATTAAAAATAAAGAATTGTAATTACTTATTGTTGATCTGAATTTAAAAACAAGCTGTACTTACTATACTTGTCTTTCAATCTGGCTAAAAATAAAAAGCAGAGGAAATAACAAGACATCAAATTTTCCATCAATAGGTGCTTAAACACAATAACAAATGAAATTAAAATATGGCCTAGAAATTTTATAAATTTATACATTTGGGGCAAAAATGCAAATTTATATGGAACTATTTTTTTTCTGATACAAGAAGCAGATGATCTAGAGGTTATTTTAAACTGTAGAGAAATAATTAGGATACACTCTTTGAGTTGTAATTACTTCCTTCAGTCAAAAAAAGAATATTTGGGGGCCGGCCCGGTGGCGCAAGCGGTTGGGTGCGCGCGCTTCGCTGCGGCGGCCAGGGGTTCGCTGGTTCGGATCCCGGGCGCGCACCGATGCACTGCTTGGTAAGCCATGCTGTGGCGGCGTCCCATATAAAGTGGAGGAAGATGGGCACAGATGTTAGCCCAGGGCTATCTTCCTCAGCAAAAAAAAAAAAAGAGGAGGATTGGCGGATGTTAGCTCAGGGCTGATCTCCTCACAAAACAAAACAACAACAACAAAAAAGAATATTTGGCAAGAAATTAATGAAACAATCGGCCACTAGGTTATCTGCAACCATCATCCTTTCTCTCTCAGACAGTTTTTGGCAGAGAAGCTTCAATGACCAAAATCTTTACATCACACATGTGGATTTTGTAAAAGATTTTTGTTAATTTCACAACAGAGAGGCCTACCCTCTTATCTTGCAGACTAGAAGGTCTTATTAGTGAATTGGAACAAGTTTTGCTTGAGATGGATTTTCAAAGGTTACAACAGCCTAGATCAGCCTCTGAGTTTGCTTAATTTAATGCATCCACTTGTAGCTGTACTTACTTAAAACTCCTAAGGATAATCTCCAAAAATTTCCAGAGGACTGCCAATGGCCTGCACAGTCGTTCCTGGTTAATACTTGCAGGACTCTGGAGAAGACTTGTTTGCAAACTTTCCAGGAGGCAGGGGCTGTTTATTATAATCCTCCATGCCGGAAATTGCGTACGATAGCAAATGTGCTGGCAGATATTCAGTGAATATTGTTTGATTTTACGTCCTGACCACGGCTTACAAGGGCCTACACGATCTGACCAGGGCCACCTGTTTGCCTTTTCCTCTACTTGTCTTCACTTGATTCACTCATTCCTAGCTATACTCACTTCTTCCTCTTCCTTAAGCTCACCAAGAGCTCTCCTGCTTCCAAGTCTTGACACAAGCTGTTCTCTGTTACCCCCACCTTCCCACCAAATATTCTTATCTCTTGCTCCTTCCCTTCTTTCAGGTGTCTGTTGAAATGCCATCACCTCAGAGAGACTTCCCTTGACTCCTGTGTGAAATATCATCACCTCCCCACGCTTAGAGCCTTCTGCCCTGCTTTATCCTGACCCCGCTTTATAACCGTTTCTAAGCCCTTATCATGACTTGAAACTATATTACGTAGTTGTTGGATTATTGTCTGTTTCCATCATTAGACTTTAAGCTGAATGAGGGAGAGGACTTTATTTTGTTTATTGATGTATCCTCCTTACCTAGAACAGTGTCTGGCACGTGGTAGATGTTCAATAAAATTTGTTGAATGAATGCGTGATGATTTTGATGACTATTTCAGCTAGAGTCTGTAAAGTAAACCAGCCTTCCAAGAGATCCATGTAATATTTTTACACTCACTGGCCACCATTAGCCTTATACTTGAAGAAAACAAAATACCCTTTGGAAATTAAGGAACAATGGAAGCTAGGTCAATTCTGCATATGGGGAGGCTTGCACCAGACATGTCCTAAAATTAGCAGCAGAAGTCCTACGAGTCAGCCAAAAGATATCAAGACTTAACAAAGTATTTCCAGTAATACTATGGAAATTATTAGGGAAAATGTTTAATTTCAAGGCTTGTGGGCCATTTTTTCTGTAAACATTTTAGAAGCAAAGTCTTTGATGAGACTGGCTACAGAGGATGTTGAGTTATGGCGACTAAACGTGGGAGTCCCAGCTTAGGTAATACTGTGGGTCAGTGTTGACTTGAAGCTTCTGAAGACCATGTTTTGCTTGGTAGCAATTTGTTAGATATGGATGGAAAAAAGCCATCCTCCGTGCTGCATGGATGTTTATGTGGATGAGTACTTGTAGCCCCACCTGTAATACTTTGACAGCCTGAAGATATTTTGAGATTTTTTTTTCCAGCTCTAAGATCTTTAAGATTTCTGTGATTCTCTAGACAAAAGAATCCTCTCAAGTTTGATTTACTTCTATTTTTGTTGGTGTGACTTTGAGATACAGGAACACCAGTTTCTAATTATTGTCAGAGTATGTTGGTTCCTGAAAACAGTAAGCAAATGCCAGTGATTGAAGAACAAGATGGGTGGTGCCCATGTTGGAAAGTTTCTAATATTAGAGTTGAGAACCACTTCTTTGTCTGGAGGACCTGGACTTATCAAGTCACTTGAAGGGCCATCCATCCCACCTGACCTCGAGTTGAACAAAACTTTCACAGTGTCATTTCCTTGCACATGCAGAGAATTTGCTTTCTTATACAAGTACTTCCCAAACTTAGAACAGTGCTAAGCACTCAGGTATTGTCTCCACTTATTTATAATCATCCTCTTTTACTAGAAACCAATTAGAATACAAAGCATTTCCCAGAGAGCTCCAGGAGTTGCCTTAAATGAACAATACGTGGAAAAACCTGGGCCACTAACATTAGGCTAATGTCCAGCTTCCTTCCTGCACATCCTCTCATTTAAGGTGTTGACGTGATTGTCTCGGGCTTTCAGCAGGTATGATACTCAGATGACCTCGGATGCTCCTTCTGCAACCAGAGCACAGGGAAGAAAAAAACTGTAAAGCAACTGGTCCTTTTATAAAACTGGTCTTTGAGGGAAAAAAGGCACAAAAATATGTTCACATTGAGATTTTATAGTTTTTAGAAAGACAGTTTCTAAGAGGCATTGTCAGGCTGGTGTACAATCAATTCAAAGATCTCCAACCCTTCTATCTCTGTGTAAGGCAGGACAATGAGTACTCGTGTTCACGTAATGGCCTTGAGGCTCCGGGGGATCTTCGATCTTCACTGAACCAGTCAATTACATCTGCTCTATGGGCGTCACTAAGGCCGCCAAGTAGAACAATACATTTTGTAGTAATTCCTTTCAAAGACTGAACCCAGAAGGCTTTCTGTCTAATTCTAAAGGTAACAAGAAATAGATGAAGAAATATCAGAAATATTTTCTGATCAGTCAAGGTTTCCTGGTGTTCAGGAAGGAGTATTGTCTCCTTCTTTAGTGTTGTCTGGATGGCCCCTGAGGTACTTGGAAAAATCTACATCATTGATCGAATAATGTCCCAACAAGTAAACAAAGAACCAACTCACCTCGAGGTAGCTGAGGATGCAATACTTCTGGGCTCTGTCTAGCCCGCAGGTAGAACAAGCCGTGAGCTGCGAGCTACGGCCCACCAGGAGATCGCCGGTGGTGGGATGACAGGCATCCCTGCGGCATTCATCTTGAGCCTTCGTGCAACTGAGCAACCCTTGAACACAACAGAAACAGCTACATAGAAGGCAGTCTAAGGGTAGCAGGAAGCTTAAAGAAGCAACTGGTTAAGTTGGAAAGTTAACAGTCTGTTTATTTTTAATATCAGTTCTATTATTGATCATTAAGACCCTGGCCATGGATGCTATTGGTGCCCTCAACCTGATGGAAATCTCTTAGCTTGGGGGGTTATACCATGTTCATGTCCTTACCTGCACCAGCCTGTAGCCAGTGAGTGATGGATACATAGTTCAAAAGGCTGGCACCATTGCCCCAGGCTGGTATCAACTCTGTGGTGCAATTTATGCTCAGAACCTCTCCGTAGGAGGAGGCTGAAGGCTGACTGCAGCTGGGACAACACCCTGGCTCCACTTCCCTCACTCTCTACTCCTCAGAACACTCCCTCAATAAATCACTTGCACACGAATCCCTGTCTCAGGCTGTGCTTCTAGGAAACCTGATCTGAGACAGCCTCTATTTACTGGGAATTCTCTATGTGTCATTTTAGGGCAAATAAGGAAGACTAATGCATAGACACAAGGAAGGAGAATCCTAATCCTGCCTTTTATACCTGTAGTTCCAACTTGTACAAAATCAATTGGAGAATTTCAGAAATCTTTACGAAATAACTTTCTCTTAAAATATGTAAATTCAATTGACTCCCTTTATAACCTAGATTGTTGGGTTCAGATACGCCACGGAACAAATCATGCCACTTTGGGATAAAGGGAGAGATGGAGTTCCAGTCTACACAGCACACTTAGCCCTTGATACCTGTAATCTGACAGATCTGTCATGAAGGGATTTGGTCAAAAGTGAGACCATTGCGAGGGCACCCCTATCTCAATTGTCACCTCAATTCTCCACTTTACTTTTCTGAAATAATATCCTTAACTCTAGGTTTAAAAACTATTTTTAAAATTCTATTTGTTTTAAAATGTTAAATTCTGAATTAAGATAACTGTTAAATCTCTATATGGGAATTTGGGGTGGGTAGGGTAATCTGGACTATTTCTTGCCTGCATGGTTTGCCTGCAGGGTTTGCTCTGTTATGTTAAAGTTATACTTTTGTAATGCATATCATATTAATAGATTTGTTTATTGTTGGGAAGATTGAATAAAACAAAGTAGAATTTTACTGAATCCTAATCTAAAGTTAACACACATATAAAGTGAAATGCATGTGTAATGTGTGTCCACTGTGATATTTCATTGATAGCCATTCATAGAATTTATAGAAAGTTATATTTCTTTTTTTAAAAAGTATATTTGAACAAGACAGTATAGTATCTTTTAAAATTCAATTAAAGTGTGAGAATTCTGTTTGATTCTCAAGGCCAAAATCTAGGCACTATTTTTCTCTTGATTGCAATTCAAATTACAGACACGACAGTTTTGCAGAAATACAATAGCCTCTGGATGGAAAGGCACAGGACCTAGAATAGCTAAAACACTTTTGAAAATCACCCTACCTGATATTAAGGCTTACTATATAGTTATAGTAAACAAAAGAGTGTAATATTGGTGGAGGGATAGACCCATAGATCAATGGAACAGAATAGAGAATCCACAAATCGACCCACACAAATATGCCCAACTGATTTTTGAGCTGCAAAGGCAATTCAATGGAGGAAGGATAGCCTTTTCAAGAAACGGTGCTGGAGCAATTGGACATCCATAAGCAAAAAAATAAACTGTAACCGGAACCTTACACCTTACACAAATATTAACACAAAATGGATCATGGACTTAAATGTAAAATATAAAACTATACAGCTATAAAACTATAACACATAGGAGAAAATCTTTGGAACTTAGGGCTAGGTGAGGAATTTTTAGAATTGGCAACAAGAGCATGATCCATAATAGAAAAAATTGGTAAATTGGACCTCATCAAAATTAAAAACTTGTTCTGAGAAAACCTTGTGAAGAGGTGAAAAGGCAAGCTACAGACTGGGGGAATATAATTGCAAATCACATATGTGACAAAGCTCTTGATCTAGAATATGTAAAGAGCTCTCAAACTGAATATTAAAAAAACAATCCAATTAGAAAATGGCAAGTGACAAGAAAGACATTTCACTGAAGAAGATATACAGATGGCAAATAAGCACCTGAGAAGATGTTCAACAACATTTGCCCTCAGGGAAATGCAAATCAAACCCACAATGAGATATCACTCCATGCCTATCAGGATGGCAAAAATGAAAAATAGTGATAACACCAGATGCAGATGCGGGAGGGGATGTGGAGAACCTGGATCACTCATACACTGCTGGTGGGAATATAAAATGGTGCAGCCACTCTGGGGAAAAGTATGGTGGTTTCTTATAAAACTAAGCATGTGCTTATCATTCAATCCAGCAGTTGCACTCTTAGGTATTTATCCCAGAGAAATTACAATTTATGTTCACACAAAAACCTGTATATAAGTGTGCATAGCATCTTTATTTATAATAGCCAAAAACTAGAAACAACTCAGATGTCCTTCAATGGGTGAATGGTGGTTAAGCAAAGTATGGTACCTCCATACCATGGAATAGTACTTAGCAATAAAAAGGAGCTACACACAACAACCTGGATGAATCTCAAAGGAATTACACTGAGTGAAAAAAGCCTATCTCAAAGGGTTATATACTGCGTAATTCTATTTCTTGAATGACAAAATTATAGACATGGAGAACAGCCTTGTGATTGTCAGGGGTTAGGGAGGCAGGGAGGGAGGGAGTGGGTGCAGGTATGAGGGGGTAGTACTAGGAATCCTTGAGTTAACAGAACTATTGTGTGTGTTAGCTATGGTGATGGCCACACAAATCTATACATGTGATAAAAATTTCATAGAATTAAATACACACACACATACAGACACACACATACACAAAAGAGTTCATGTAACACTGGTGAAATCTGAATGAGGTCAGTGGACTATTTCAGTGTCAATTTCCTGGTTGTGATACTGTTACCATTGGGGGAAATTGGGTGAAGAGTATATGGGATTCTTTCTGTATTATTTCTTACAACTGCATGAAAACCTGCAATTATCACAAAATAGAAAGTGAAAAAAACCCAAACAATTCTCTCTCCCCTCAAAATCACCCCATCAGCTTCTAAATGGTGAATCAAGTAAATCCCACACTCTAAAATAATACACACATGACCTGTTCAGCTGCTCTTATATACTTTTCCCTTGAGACATGAAAATTTATGCCAAGCCCTGATTGCCCCAGATGGGAGTGTGAGGGATGGGCCTAAAATGAAAAATAATCACCATATTGTGGAATAAGCTTGGTTTCTCCTCAGTTTTCTCAATTGTAAAAATACAAAGAAAGAATTTTTTATGGACTTGTTTTGCATTTAATGGATTTCTTTCCTTCAACTTGCCCTCCAAAAATATACACGATTGAAAAATTATGTTTTTTCCCTTATGTACACATTCCCCACATGAACTGTTCTAGTAACATGGTCATTCTGTGATTATTGTCAGGCATTAAACATACACAGATCATAGTTCTACAGCCAAGAATATGAAACACAATGCCTCCTTCCGCACAGGTTACCAAGCGGCAGTTTGAACAGGGAATTTTCTATTCTCAATCTCATTGCAAAGATTATTATTCTAAAGCAAAGGCACAACATTTCTTTCTCTTTCTTTGAGGTAGATATGTGAAGAAAGTTAGCTCCAGCATCTCGTTTTTATTTCATTGTATAATAAATGATCCTAGATTAGTTAACATGGATTTTTCCTTTTATTTACCCAACAAATCCAGATTTCCTTTTATTTCCTAGAATTGGCATCTACGATAAATAACTAATCAGAAGTTTGGACTCCAGTAGACAGAGGCTTTTTAAAAGAAGGTCAGGTATAAGATCTCTGATAACGCCACGTGTCGGTTAACTAAGTCTTCCCTTCCAGGGATTTATTCCTTTAGACAAGTTCCATCCTGAATTCTTTTATTGGAATTGTTGCCTAAAGATTAAACATGTTTTTATAACCTGACTTCGCCAAACTTGTTTTGATCAGATGGTACTTTTCAGAAATAAAAGTATTCCGCAACTTAGGGAAATCGAACTAGTATTTGTGTAATATTACAACTGTAAATAGGAACTTCTGGTCGAAAATACTTGGCAAAAAGTGGCTAGAAACATAAGTAATTAAAGCCTCATGCCCAAACATGGACTCAGCAACATTTTTCCTGGATTGAAGCCTTCAACTGCAGGATTATCACATTAGTAAGAGGTTGGAATTGATTCAGAAAATAAAGATGTTTATGCCTTTAGAAAATCAATGTATTCCTTAGAAATGACATACAACTTGAAATAGAATCTTATTAAAAATGAATTTAGGAGATCTTGTCATTTAAGGAAAATGCACAGGAAATTTTCTATAAAGTGAAGGATCATTTTGTAGAAATAACTATTACTATATAATCTCTCTACTTAGTAATTTTGTATATTGTTATAATTTTCTTAAACAAGTGAAATGTTTTCATATACTTTAGAGTTCACTCAGAGTTTTAGAGGCTGTAAACACAGACACATTTATGTGCTCACACACATTATTTATTATGGGTAAGAAAATGCACAGAGAATGTACATTAGATAAGTTTGTACTTTGCATCCAGTTCCCAAAACCTGGGGCCAATGCATGTTTTATGATTTTTTTTCTCCTTATGGTCTTTTGTGTATGTGTGTGTGAGGAAGATCAGCCCTGAGCTAACATCCATGCCAATCCTCCTCTTTTTGCTGAGGAAGACCGGCCCGAGGCTAACATCCGTGCCGATCTTCCTCCACTTTTATATGGGACGCCGCCACAGCATGGCCTGACAAGCAGTGCATCGGTGTGTGCCCGGGATCTGAACCCAGGCCGCCAGCAGCAGAGCGCACGCACTTAACCACTATGCCACGGAACGGGCCCCTCTCCTTATGTTCTTTAGTGAGAATGCAAGACAAAGTGTTTGAGTAGGCTCCAGTATTTATATAAATGCTTATGGACCAACTACAAACTAGGACATGCACAAGCTGATGACGTGGGATTCAGCTGGTTGGTAGCTCCACCACAAGCAACCCTAAAGATTTGGTCTGGGGTTCTCTGATCTACTGCAGCTAATTTAGTTTCAAAGATCTTCTGTCCTGAGAGAGGGGTCTCCCGATTGAGGAGGACTCTCTGCCAACTGTGGAGTGGGTTAGAACCTTAGCAAGGTGTAACGTTATCCCGTATAGCGGCTGGGGAGAAGGCTCTCACGGGTTGCTTTTGATTTTGAATACTGGTTTAGTCCCGAAGAGAACACCTAAGGCAGATGTAGATTAAAACAACTCTTCTCTGACTATCTGAGGCCAGATCTCAGCTTCTGAGTCCTGGGGGGCAGCATAACAATTCTCCTCGCCCACTGGCTTGTGGCTCACCTCTCTGAGGCAGAGAATTTTCAATGAACAAATGAGCATTTACTGTCTAGAGCTGTTCTTTCCTCCATTACCGGCAAATATAACCGGGAAACTGCCTCAGGTTTGGGAATTGCAAAATTAAAAGATGAGATTCTTAAAGTTTGCTGCTGTGAAGAAATTCAGCATGAATCTCTGAACAGAAAATTCTAGGCAATTTAGTTAGCGCTCAGTAACCAAAAGCAGGGCTGTTACAGATATAGCAAAGTCAGGATCAAAGAGAGTAATTGTTGGAAATATCTTCTCTATGACTAACGTAAATTATTCTCAGCTTATTAAAGACAGCAGAGGCATGGAAAATTCAGCCTTTTAGCTCAGAGCTGCTGCTTACTGTGACAAGGGAATGTTGCCTATAATTCTCCACGAGCCCTCATCACTGGGACAAATGCTACATTCAAAGCAGAGTGATCTTTTAAAAATTAAAAAAAAAATTTTTTTAATTAAAATGCATTATATATGTAAATTTAAGAATCTGAAAGTATTTTACTTTTTTAAGTATGTTACTTTACTTATGTATCTGCTAATGATAATATTCCATTAAAGAGTGATAGAAGTAGCTATGTGTGGATATTAAACATGCTTGAGTGGAATTTTCCAGTGGCTTGACACAATTTTACAACAGATGAGCTTTACAAATATACATTAGTATAGAAAAAAGGAGGCGGATATGTTTAAAAACTATTTCTACTAAATACTTGAGAACAATTCAATTTAAGCAGAAAATGGATTTTGACAACTAATACTCACCAAGGTGCAAAAAGAAGGTCAGTTGAAATTGCATTCTTTTATCAGGAAATGATTAAATTCAATTCTGCTAGGTTAAAAAAAAAGATTAAAATCAGTCACTGATGGAATCAATAATTGCCATCGATTTTCAATGATTTGAAAATTTGTCAGATGGCTGTTCCCTTTAGGGACACAAAATACCTACAGTACCCAGTTCCTTAAAAAATAAGAGTGTATTCAATTTTTGCAAATATTTGTTTTCTATTTTTTGAAATCACAGAATGTGATCATTTGTGGGAAAAATATGAAACAAATATAATTTCCTTTGCATATTTTCATTTTAACCTATTTTTGCTCATTCTTATTACTTAGAAAAAATTTTTAAATTGTACAATTGATATGTACTCATTATTGAAAAAAATAGAAAAATCAGACAGGCAAAATGAAGGAATTATTATCCATAGTACCACCACCCAGAGAAAAGTGGTTAATATCTTGCTATATGTTCTTCCATACTTTTTTCCTTGCATACAAAATATTTTCCAAAAATGATATCATACTGTATGCTTGTTCAATCAATAGATCCCAGACACCTTTCTGTAGGAGCAAATACATTTTTACATCAGTGATTTTCAACCTAGTGAGAGACATCAGGGTCACCTGGGGCTTCCAAAAACCAAGCCTACATCCCTCATGTAGATTTGGTTGTGCCCCTCTAGATAGAGGGCCCCCAAGTCACGCTGTGGCGAAGCCTGGTACAGATGGGAGTGGACATGCACCTCACTGGGCTGGGAGGAGAGGAGGAAAATGCTCTCCAGCAGCAGTGTTTTAAATTACTGGGTAATATTCCTCTGAACGCAGGAACCAGAACTTAAGGAATCCCCTATTGGTTGATGGGTGTTTTGTTTCTAATAATTTCCTGTTATAAATATTTTTACTAAATCTTTGTTCATATCCTTAATTATTCCCCAGGATATATTAAACGGAGTGAAAATAATGGATCAAAAAGCATATGTGTGTGAGTGTGTGTGTATACAGACACATATATGTGTATATAAAGAATACATATACATGTACATATATGCATACACACTACATGTGTGTGTATATACAGACACACATGTATATAAAGAGTACATATGCACCCACACTGCATGCATGTGTATTTATACAGCCACATATGCACATATGTTACACGCATATATGTACATATACAGATGTATACGTATATAAAAAGTAAAGACATGCACATATACATACTACATGTATGCATGTGTATACACATAGGTGTGTATATAAAAGTACACATATATGTCTACATATTATATGTATGTGTGTATACAGACATATATGTGTATATAAAGAGCACACATATATGTATGTATAATACCACATATGTCTATGTGCATACAGATATATATGTTATACAAACAGCACACGTATGTATACATATCACATGTGTGTGTATACAGACACATATGTGTATACAAGGAGCACATATGTATATACATACTACGTGTATGCATGTATGCAGGCATGTACGCATATATAAAGAGTACATATATATGCATATATGTATACATACTACATGTATTTGTGTGCATGTATATAAAGTTTTTGATGTTACTGTCAAACTGCCATGTGGAAAGTTTGTCCCAATTTACACTCTCACCAACAGCTTATGGGAACAACTGTTGACCTGAGCCCTTGACAACATTGAATATTATGAATTTTTAAAATTTTGTCAATTTAAAAAGCAAAAAATTATACCTCATATTATTTTAATATTTTTATTTGAACAGTAGTGGATACAAAAATATTTTTCATGTATTTACAGGTTTATTCTCCTGAGCCCACAGTCTTAATCCTTCTGCTCTTACACGCCTGTACTCTAGCCTTAGTACACCATTTCCTGCTTCTGTATCCTCTTCTCACGCTGTTTGCTTTGCCTTGAATGCCACCCTCCTGAACTCTAATTCCAGCCTCATTTTGAAGTCTTTTTATAGTGTTTTGAAATGCCCGATTTTAGGCAAATTTCCCATTGTGTGATCCAAGCTCTTTACACAGCCTGGGGTTCATTTCAGACATCCAATGTCATAGGAAAATGACTCCCTGAGATGCAGTCACCCCATAGCATCTCCATCTGAAAATGAGCTCTATCTGTTATAAAAGTCTGCAATTTTAAACTAATGAGCTTATATAAAACCTTGTGAAGACCTACGGAAGAATCTAGAATGCAGCCTTAGAAAGGTCCATTCTGTATGGGCACCTGAACCTGAGTACCTTTTC
Source organism: Diceros bicornis minor (assembly GCF_020826845.1). NCBI lineage: Eukaryota > Metazoa > Chordata > Mammalia > Perissodactyla > Rhinocerotidae > Diceros > Diceros bicornis. Next base: position 10,370,748 of record NC_080742.1, on the reverse strand, counting down.
TAGATGGTGTTTCCTGTTGCCTTTTCCTCAGTCAGGGATGTAGTTTTGGTCCACTATCCAGCTATACTTTTGATAACATGACATCCCCAATCCTGATGTCCTGGACTCAGAACTCCCACCTGCATGCTTCATTCCATCCAGAAATGTAGAAAGATTGACAACGTGGTTTTCCTTTTCATAAGGATGGGCAATATAAGCAAAGTTCAAAAATATGATTCTCTATAACTAAAGAAACTCAATTCAGTGAGATTATGATCTATGCGAATAGCCTATGATCTGTGGAATTCAGGGCTTAAAATACTCTAGGCTCTGGGTTGATGAAGGTAACTAAAGAGCTATGTGGGAAATATCTGTTTGTCCCCAATGGGGAACTCATTCACAGGGCAGACTCCAAACTGAAAGACTGCAACCACCTCCATGGGCTAACATGCCCCTCCTTTGGAAAGGGGGGAGAGACACAGACTGCAGAATTCTAAGGACTCAGATTTAGGGAGAAAGGAGGCAGAACTGCAGTGCTGATTGAGGGAGTAAGAGATCACGTGGAATGCCTTTTGCAGAGCATTTGCAGGGAACCAAGTTTCCTTAGTGTCACAGTTCATCACATTTCTGTGAGGAAAATGAACTTCTGGGGATTTTCTCAGTCCATCTAAGTATTATCTTCAAGCAATAATAAAGGTCGTGATACAAAGAAGTGAACTTCCCAGCGTAAATCAGCCGGATTCAAGAACGACCTGCCCCAAAGGAGAGGAAAGGAGAAGGAGAAGAAGATCCCAAACTGGACTAGAATAGAACCATTCTCTTATTAATAATTGCTAGAGGATTATCACCAGTTTCTCAGTGAGGAAATGAAGGATGGAATCACATGGCTTCTCAATAATTCCACTGCCTGCGGAGCACCTCCACTTAGATCAGCAGGTCACAGCCCTGGCTGCACCTTAGAAATGCCTGGGAAGATTATTTTTTATGACTTCTCTTAAAAATATTTATTTATTTTATGATAAAATACACATACCAAAATTTACCATCTTAACCATTTTAAAGTGTACAGTTTAGTAGTGTTAAGTACATTCACATTGATGTGCAACTAATCTCCAGAACTCTTTTCATCTTGTAAAACTGAAACTCTATACCCATTAAACACTAACTCCCCATTCCTCCTCCTGCCCCTGGCAACCCCCATTCTACTTCCTGTCTCTATGAACTTGATGACTCTAGGTACTTCGTATAAGTAGAATCTTATGCTATTTGTCTTTCTGTGACTAGCTTATTTCACATAGCACACTTTCTAGGTTCATCCATGTTGTAGCATGTGTCAGAAATGTGTCATTTCGCTGAGCTCTGTCATAACTAAATCCAATCCTGTCTGAATGTGCACACTCTTCTTAGAGACTGCTCAGTAAAGGGCTTCATTTTCTAGCCCTTCAATGTCCAAAAATGATTTTCCCATTATAATAGAGGCTTTTTATATTGTTAATAAGCTTCTAGGAAGAAAACAGAAAAAGGAGAGTTTTCTGTCTTTGATCTATGAAGTCTCTCCTGTGAAACTTCTCATCTCTCTTATCCCCACAGTTCTAATTACCTTAAGGCATAAAGTATATTCTGCTTTTAATTTTTTTTGGTAACAACTTTACTGAGATAATTCACATACCAAAAAATTCACCCTTAAAGTGGCTTTTAATATATTCACAGAGTTCTGCAACCATCACCACTATCTAACTTTCTTTAACATTTCATTACCCCCATAAGAAATCCCACACCCTTTGGCAGACACTCTGCCTCTTCCCAGAGCCCCTGGGAACTACTAATCTACCTCATCTCTCTGTAGATTTGCCTATTCTGGATACTTCATATAAATAAAATCATACAATATGTGGTCCTTTGTGACTGGCTTCATTCAATTCGCATCATATTTTCAAGGTTCATCTATGTTGTAGTGGGTATCAATACTGCATTCTTTTTTCTTGCTAAACAATATTCCATTATATGGATACACCACACTCTGTTTATCCATACATCAGTTCCTGGAATTTGGGTTTTTTCCACTTTTGGGCTATGATGAATAATGCTGCTCTGAACACTTACATACAATGTTTTGTATGGATGTATATTTTCATTTCTCTTGGGTAGATACCTAGGAGTGGAAACATTCTGCTGTTTTTAAAAAAATTATGACCTCGTCTAAATCTTCCTAACAGAATGGAAGCATTTGAAGGCAAAGATTCATCTTTTTGTCCCTGGAAGTACTTAGAAAAATGCTAAAAACATTTGTTGACTTGAGTGCACTTAGTTTGCATTTCTTGTGTCAAAATACAACCCTGTCTAACCTCGGCACTAAGTGCATGCACAGCATTCTAGATTTTTACTCACTGGCGATTCTACTAACTTCATCTCATCTGCCCTCACTTGAAGGCCTCGGCCGGGCCCTGGAGATGCCCCTCCCTGCTGGGCCTGCACTGACCTTGGTTTTTTGATCCCCGTATCAATTGCCAATCAGTTCCTGGCCTTTTTCCCGCCTCTTCCCTACAGCCTTATCCTGTGGCTTCTAGTTCTCGACTTTCTCCCTATTTCCATCTTTTTTTGCTTTCCAGAGCCCCAGTGTGAAACTAGGGCTGTCTTTAAATCTGATTTAAATATTATAATAGGAAGCACTTGGGAGGTAAAGAGAGCTATGGATGTAATCACTCGTCAATAGTCCTCAACTTCTTTATATCATAGCCGGAAGAAACTCGAAAGGAGGTCATTTACTGGAGGCGGTCCGCACAAAGGAAGTCAGTTCCTGTCTCCACGCAGAACTGATCTCACACCTGTGTTTTGTGAAACCATCCTGAACCACATCCCATGAAGGATTGCCAGCCTTCAGGTCAGAGGAGCTGGCCTGTGGCCAGAAGCATTCACACTGGGGGCTTCTGCAGGACCCCGCAGAGCGAAGGGCAGAAAATGGGCTGGGGACCTCGGCTTCCTTTCCTCCACCCAAGTAATGGGAATGGCCCCAAAGGAACACCAACACTGAGGTTTAAAATCCTTTAACCCAGCTATCTGTGTGATCCCTAAGGCACAGGGAATGAAGAGGTGAGTTAATTCTGGTTAATTCAGAGTACTAAAAATATTCTCCCTGAAATGATCCAGTAAAATGTGGAAAAGGGACTTAAATCATCCCTGATTTCCTTACTTCTCTATGTCACCTTGCAAGCAGACTCTTGACTTCCTGTTACCAATTAATTCCTTACATCTGCCCTCACGCAGTTCTGCCTCCTGAAATATAATCTCCTTCCTTCTCCGTGAAGACGGATTACGGCTGATCCCGTAATGACACTGGAAATGCTCAGGCCCATATCAGCTTTCCTGATTCTCACCTGTGTGGTGGGCCTCACAGGGCTGGGTTTGTCCACAACGTGTGGCAGCATCTGCAGACATTTCCGGCATTCCCTCCTCCCATGGGGGAGGGGATGCTGCTGACATCTAGGGAGTGGAGGCCAGGGATGCTGCTAAATGAATATCTTACAATGCACAGGACTCTCTCCATCCCCCCAACAAAGAATTTTCCGGCCCCAAATAACAATAGTGCTGAGCTTGAGAAACTCTGCAGGGGGCTTCAGGGCCCTGAGCCAGGGCCTGGACATCCACCCTTCTCTCTGGTCTTACTCCCAGTTTTCTGTTTCCCATTTCAGGTGATCTAAGCCCCAAACTGGATGAGTGTTATAGTAAGTCTGGCAACGTTAGCAGTTCTGTTATCTGAAATCGCCTGCCCAGGCTGTCAGCCCCACAGCTGCACATGCAGCACCATTGCAGGCCTGTGGTAGTCTCCTCCATGCCTTCCTTCATCAAGCTATCCAGTTAATCGGTGCTGTTTTTCTGGTGGGTTTACCAGAGCTGACATGTGGGAAGCCTCGCAGGGGCTGCACGAAATGTTTGTCTCGCGAAATTCATTGGTGGGTTGAAGTGATAGATGTAAATGTAATTGGGACGAATAAACTTATATATTATATAAATACAATATCACCTCTTCTTTGGATGAAAAGCCTGTAAATGTCTTTACAAAGGAACTGGATGCATTTTGGCAAATATTTAATGAATGCTGCTAGATGACGCTGGTCTTAAATGTATGAAATGTTGCCATAAACAGTAACATATGTGAAACTGGCAATAACTAACTTTCTGGCATTGCTAATTGATTTTAACCTACTGACCTGACCGTTCACTAACACTGCCCCATCTGCCTTCACTTGAAGGCTATGCTCAGGCCCACTTCTTGTCCAAGAATTTCCTCTTTTTTGCCAAAACAATTTGGGTGAAACAGATGAAGACATAAGGGGCATATAATGTCCAACTACCCAGGAACTAGACCCACAGGTGCAAATAGTGTTTGCCAAACAGCCTCTCCCCAGGAAAGCTGTGCCTTCCACTCCTATTTCTGCTACTGTTCCTTTCTTTCACAAATTGTACAGTTATATCCAACACAGGAGATAATTATAATAAATATATATTAGTCCTCAATTCTTTTTCTGGCACACTTCAAATAGGTTTCATACATCTAAAAAGACAGTTCTCATAGAAATCTTATGTTTCTTTCCCTTATTTATATAACACATTTTTTTCACATTACATCAGGAATCATTAGATATTTCAACTGTTGCCTAAATTGCATCAGAGTGAGGAAGGCAGAATGCAAAGCTGTAAAGTTTACTTTTCTTTCAATTGTAGCAGACATCATGTTTTCCTTAAAACTTAATATTTACACACATTCTTAGTGTATTAACAAAAATATTTTGAAGATTTGCATAGTTCCATAGAATCTGAACTTTTTCTAAATTGTCACAAGTCATATCACCATGATAAGATAAATATACACCTAATACACAATTTAAAATTGTGCGATTCAATGCTACATCATCTGGGGCTTCCTTCAAGGAACAGAAAAGCTCCAGTCATCGGCTGCACCCCACTCTGCACTAAGCACCCATTTGCCCCAGTGGATACTGTATATATGTCTTGTGTACAAATGCTATCTGATTATTTATTCTGTAAATGTAATGATTATACTCTATGCTATAATATGTCACACTGTATGCTGGTTCCTCACGTACCCCCAAAATTCTGAACTTGCTGACACTTTCACTTAATCCAAAAAATGCCAACCTGCAAGTGAGAAAGAAGGTGAGACTTACCGAGATTCGAGAGTCTGTGTGGAGAGGTGCAGGCAGCAGACAAGGCGTGTAAGGGCACACCTGAAAGTGAGAGTCAATTTAAGGAGAAAACATTTTCCCCGAGGCACCTGAGGGCAGGAAAAAAACACGAGAGGCATTCCAAAACCTGCCGAAAGAGGTGACTTGTGAAGTTACTTGCCTTTAGATTGACTTACACACACACACACCCTGTATACAGAGGGAAAGAGAGCTCGAGTTTACAGCAAATGTTCCTCAGTTCTGTGCCAAACTGAAAGCAGTGACTACGAGGAGTTGAGATCAGGGCTACAGCAACAAACTGCAACATTCCTCGCAAATCTGTAACTAATTCTAGGTTACTTGTAGCTGCTCCCCCAGTGTGAAAGGAAGGAGGAAGACTCGAAAATCATCCAAAGCTTACATTGTGCTCACAAAAGCAACTGTGGTGCGTCGCTCTCTCAAGGAGCGAATTGTTTGTTTGGGGGAGATGCTCTAAGTTCACGTGGATGAAAGGAATGGGCATATCCAAATAAATTTTACTTACTACTTGCAATGATAACGCTTTACAAAGTAAACTCTCAACCTGGAAAAGAGTGGTTGATAAACGCAGATGTTTTCATTATTCACTAACCTGTATAATCTTTTGCTTGACTATCCAACTTCGCCTTCAGAAACCAGGATTCTGGTGGTACGGAGGAAAGAATCTGTGTCTGATGAAAGTTACAGAGAAAGAGTGAGACAGTCCATGGAATGTTTTGGCTCCTAGCATTTGAGTAGTAAACTTAACCTATACAAACAGACCATTAAGACAAAATGAACTAACCCATTTCACTGATTCATGTTGGCACCTGTCAACGAGAAGACACGGCTGGTTCTGAGCAAAAAAAATAAAAGTTCGGGAGGCTCGCTCATGGCTGGCTATGGACTCTGCGGTCCTGGCCTATAACTGCTGCCCACAACACCACGTGTGTTCATCCTCAGGGTGGAAAAGGTCAGTCGTTCAGGATTCGCTCAGCCTTGAAAAACTTCTCTCCGTTTTTACCCTTACCCAGATACTTTGGTAGTGCATGCTCTAATATAGAAATTCTGGAAATTACACTATTAAGTGCTACCTAGATTGGGGTGATAGGCTTTAATTCTCCATTATTTAATTGGATTTGAATAGGTCTCCAAGCAATGTTGTTTATATCTTCATATACCAAAGAGGTGAAGCAGAAAATATTCTCTTCTTCTACCTTCCCCTTAAGCGTTAGTGTTTCCCCTGGGCTTTGTTACCTGAGCATCTCCTTTGTCTTCCTATGCATATCCATCAGGCAAACTCATCTGGATAGTTTGATGGCTTAAACCACTTACTCCTTCTCTTTCTCTAACCCTACCTACTTCCTGAGCTTTTCCTCTATGTTTCCAACGGCCTATTGACATCTCCATCTGGATGACTCACCCGCATCTCCAACATCCAATGTTCACAGCTGACCCCTTCCTTTGTTCGAACTCTTCATTTCCATACCATCTCAGTTAATGGCATCTTTATCCACTCATTTGTTCAAGCCAGGAAACTCAATTGTGCGTAATTTCTTCCTCTCTCTTCCATACCCCTGAGATATACTATCAAAATCTCTGAGCCTGGCCTCCCTAAACGATTGATGGGGTCCAGTCACAAAGAGGGAAGTGGCCTCAGCTATTCTTTCTGCTGCTTCCCCCAAGGTTCCTGTGTTTTTCCGCCCAGCACAGACGTGGCTGGTGATCGTGCAGTATTAGGGACTTCCCTGGGCCTTGGCTTGCTGGCACTGGGACACCGCTCATGTCCTTTCAGAGGGAAGATGCAGGGTTCAGACTGGGTCTCAGAGCCTCGCCCAATGGGACTTAAAGGCTCAGGCCTCTTAGCGCTGTCTTCCTTGTTACTGACTGAAAAAGCACCTCATTCTCACTATTTCTACTCCTCCAAGATTGATAGTCAGAAGGTCTTACCTTCCACTGGCTTGTTTACTCCTAAGATCCTTTCAAGAACAGTGTGAGAGGAGGGGTGGTTTGGGAGGAAAATGCAAAATATTATTCATTGAACTGTTTTATTTCGCCTAGGAAGACTAAGTTTAGTATTTTGTCTCCAGGTCTTAAAGACCAAAATAAAGTTATGTCTACCCCAATTACCCAAAGCAGAACATCTCGAAACATTATATTTTCAGTATGACTCAGCTTAGCTTTTCTCAAGATGAGATCATCAAATAATATTATGAAGGAAATCCCCTAGTTTCCAAATGCTGTCGTCAGCTTTTTTATTCCACTTATTCCTTCTGCTATAGCCTTACATCAATCTACGAGTTGGGGCTGTCATGATTTCTAACACAGACTCTAGCTATCTCCTAAATCTTATCCTTGCTTCTTCTGAGCTATCATCCTTGGTACACTCTGAGCCATTACACTTGTCACTTCTTTGCTTACGAACCTTCATTGGCTCCTTTTCATGTACAGGATCCAAGGTTCTTGGTGTGGCATAATGAAACGTGTTTTGTCTGGCCCCGATATCTCTTCCCACACTCCCTGCATGAGAGCTATGCTCATTCTGTTCCTGGATATGTTGTGCACTTTTTATGACTTAGGTCTTTACACAGGCCATTCCTTTTTATGAGACACCATTCTCCCTTCTCCATTTTTCCTTTAGCTTTCACCTTTTGTAAAGCTTTTCTTGTCTCCTCCATGCAGAGTCAGTTATTCTCCTTCTTTAGAAGCACTACGATAGAGTGACAGGCTTTCTGTTGCAGGGAAGTGTTGGTGTCAGCCTCCCCCTAATTACTCTGAGCAACGTGATGGCAAGGACCAGAGAGAAGACCCATCCTTATCGCTCTTCCTGACTCCAGTAACTGGGCTGCTCATGTTTCCTGTGCCCAGAAGCCAACGGCTCAGCTCTGGCAGGTAAACTCCTGTGTACCCTCTGATCTTCATTATCACCAAACTCAAGGGCCAATGCTCAAGGGCCTAGCTCTGGGTGTCCTAGTGCCCACAAGGGGGCAGCACTTCTCACCCATCATGCAGAGTTTCTCACTTGTGTTGGCCCATTCTGCAGGATTGGGTTTCTGTCTAGGGTCCCTTTCTTTCTAGGAGGAAACCTGGCCCAGTATCAGGAGGCTGCCTTTACCGTACTTGCCTTGAGCTCTCTCCTTTGACTGGGAACCTGACACTTTGTCTTCTCCTTTGGGGTGGGTCCCCCTTTATGTCAGCCTCTCCCTGTGGCTCTGCCACAGTGGACAGATCCTCCATATTGGAAGTCTCATGGATTCTCCACTGCTGGCTCTTGCCTAATCTCCACAGAGCTGACCATTACTAGAATTTACATCATTCTGGCCTATTCCTCCGCCCCCTACTCTAGTCTTGGAGTATGGACTAATCTTAAGAAGCTGCTGTCTTGGACAGTTATAGCTAAGATAGCTTGTTATCTACCCTAGTGTGATGAATTCACTTGGGCATGATCTTCTACCCCACCAGGTTTTTGGCCAAGGATTTAAAATATATCACTCTGTATTCCCAAATACCAAGCTTAGTGCAGTGCACATAGTGGGCACTTTCTTTTTAAATGAACTCACATTAAATTGCAGAAACTGTTAATAAAATTATATGGAGAAATCTTTATATCAGAAAAATATAAATCCCTGAATTTAGATTTAGAACTTATGTTCTAAAATTTGGGGGCATGTGACTTGGACTGCTTTAGGTCAGCTTTCATCAGGCATGATAAGTTACCAAACAGAGCGGATGGCACAGGACAGTAATTCAAGGGAATTTCCAGGGAGTAAAAGGTTCAAGACAAAAGAGTAACAATTTTCTTTGGTGTCTAGTAACTTAGAACGCTAGAAAGTTCTTCTCCATGCCCTAATAAGGCCCTGCGGTAATTTAAGTCAACTGTTATTTCTCTTATCAATCACCATCTGCCTTTCTTCACAAAATGTAATTTTCTTTTGTTTCATTTTTTCCCCCATTTCTTAGACTTTCTCATTTTCTCCTCTCATTTTCTCTAAAGCTGATTTTAATTGCCAGGAATAATTCAGGGATATTTTGTTTCCTGTTTTATTTATTCATTTTTTCTGGTTCATGCTTCAGTAGTCATTTTCAGGCAGCTTGATCCTTATCAGCTATAAAATGTGCTGAACTAAAGGGGCTTGTTTCTTAGAAACATGAGACCCCCAACCCCATCCCCATCTACTTCCAGGGGGCCCAGGTGGAATACTCTCTTTTTGGTTCTCAGTGCTCTGTCAAGTCCCAACTGACTCAAGATCCTCTTAAAAGTCTCATGCACGTTCCATTGGCCTTGTGATTCAGCAGGTATAACCACTGCACGAATTGCAGATTTAAGTGGTTCAGGAATCCATATGGTTTGGAATTCCATTCTCCTACAAACGAATAGAAACCAAGGCAGAGTCTTAAATTTCACCTACCTGTCAGCATATTAAAGTGTCCATTTCAAATCTCCTCTGCAGTTTCAGTGTGTAAGTGGGTTGGTTGCTTGAAAAGACATATTTAGTATTCCTACAAGCTCACGGAGAATACCCTCAGGCAAGAATAATGGTTGTGAAGTAAGCCAAAATGAGGTACTCATCTTTACACAACATTGAGAAATTAGGGAGTCCAACAAACATTCCCCCAACACTAATTTTATAGATCTTTAAGCTCTTTAGGGAAAGTGTTTTTCAAAGGTTCTTACTCGTTATCTAATTGTGTGTTTTTATTTATTGCTGTATTTTAAATTGATACCACTGTTGTTTTTAATGTTTTTCCCTATAGGTCAGATTAATCTTTTGACTTCCAACGTCCTGGAAAGCAAACTCCTAGAAGACTGGAATCACGTTTTTTCCATTTCAGGACAAAGCACAAAGAAGCCTGCAGTCAGTATCTGCAGAACTCGCTTGTCTCATCTCTTCATACAAACCAACAACGCCCACAGAGCACCAGGTGGTAGGAGACCAAGGAGTAGTGCTGGGTTTTAGATGGAAACTTTGCCAGGAGTTTCAGTGAAATGGAGGGACTTTCCACTTTGTTCATTTGATTGGTTTGTGATCTGTTTTATCTAGTATTTTATCTAGTATTTAATATAATACTATTTTTCCCTGTAGTCTTTTAAATTATTGTGCAAAACATAAGACTCTAAATGCTAAATATTTATGTATATTTTAAACTTATTTCAAACATTGGAATTCCGTAAAAGTGTTTTTTTCCCCTTTGAAATATGTAAATTTAAAAGGCTTGCTGCATTGTTGGGTGATTTTATTATATCTTGAGGGTTTTTCCCCTCATATATGTATCTCTGGTTTTATAATGAAAATTGAAGTGACAACATAGTTCAAATTTCAGAAATTTGCCTTACAATAACCACGTGTAGGTAACCGTTGGCTATTTCCTTGTAAATTGATGCCACGTTCTTAAGATATCTGCTTTCATCTCAGAATGGCTTAACTATTTACCTCTTAGGATTAAGGTTAGGGTTAGAGTGTAGTCAGACAGGAGGTATTTTCAAGAAAAATAATTTGCCCATTAAACTAAAAGTTCAGTGTATTGGTTATTCAGAAGCAGTCTCTCCATACAGCTCTTCTTACACAAAGGTCTTGGTTTCTCTTGTTTTCCTTTCTGAAAAGAAAATAGCTTTATTGCTTTTCCTGAAAAATAATAAGTGCTCATTTACCCAAAATCTGACAATATAAAGACGTATGAAGAAGAAAATAAAAATCACCTGACAGCCTACAATCTTTCAGTGAACATCCTTCCCAGTCTCTCACCTCTCTTACTCGCTCCTTCATCTCTTGGAAATAGAGGTAGGGCAGGAGCAAGTACCCAACTCAACAGGGTGGAATCCAGGCTCTATTTCTGTAGTCACAAAACCTTCAAAACTGGCAAATTCCGTTAGGTAAAATTTACATACCATAAAATCTACTTTTTTTGTGTGTGAGGAAGATTAGCCCTGAGCTAACATCTGTTGCCAACCCTCCTCTTTTTGCTAAGGAAGATTGGCCATGGGCTAACATCCATGCCCATTGTCCTCTACTTTAAATGGGACGCCGCCATAGCACGGCTTGACAAGCAGTGCATCAGTCTGCGCCCGGGATCTGAACTTGTGAACCCTGGGCTGCCAAGCGGAGCATGTGAACTTAACTGCTACGCCATATGGGCTGGCCCAACATCCACTTGTTTGAAGTGTACAATTCAATGCATTCAGCTGAACTCTAGTTAAATGTGGGAGAAGTGAACATCACATACCCCTTGGACACGGTATTTCCTTGGAAGGCAGCCTGGGAAGAAATTCCTTCGTGCAGCCTTATCTCAACCAGAATTGCTTGGTGAGCCTTGTCTGGCTGTGGCCTTGCCTGCCCTCCTCCTTGGTGGCCCACCTAACGGCAGGACTGAGGAGGCAGCACCTACAGAGACTTGCCCAGAGTCAAGGAGATTTCACGAGGGCTAAGGAGTCTTCATTGGGCACAAGGAGGCTTGCAAGTCCTGACTCAATGTGTGGAGGATGACTAAGTCTCAGGAGACACTGAGACAGCTAATCAACCTTTAACAGATTTGGTGAACCTGAATGAAGCTAAGATCACACTGCATAATGGAGCTGACACATGCTGATGGGTGTGGGGCTGCCTACAAAGTTCTCAGGCAGTGTGGAAGCCCCAAAACCCTCCCTGACAGGACTGATGTCAACCGTCCTGTATTATCTTAGAGTGATCCCAGGCAGAGAGCCCATTGACACCTGGAGAGAACCCCTGTAGATTTACCCTTTGGTTTCTTTTATAACCAACTGTAGGGCCTGGGCTTTACTTGCTCAGCAAGAGCCCCCAGGTCCATTGCAACCATGTGTCCTTCTGGCTCCCTTCTGGGCAGGATGCCCAGCTGCTGGGATTTGTAACAATCCAGGGCCTGGCCTGGATCTTACCTTATCTCACTCAAAGATCATCACATCTTAAAGGGACACAGAGCTCCTCCATGTGAGCTACAGTTCCTGGGAACACTGGTGGTACCAGGGACAGCCCCTCCTGGCAAGCATATAGCCTTTATGTCCCCTGCCTATACAAGCAACCCTGTCCTCACTCGTGGTAGCGGGTGCATATTGACGTCCAGCTGGCTGCCATTGGACCTCCCTGTAAATAACTCCCAATAAACCTATATGTCTCGTTCTCCATCTCTGGGTCTTTTCTTGGGTCTCCCCACAGCCTATCCCACACTGCTCACCCAACTGGGAGTGCAGCCAGACACCAACTCTCCTAGTTCCCCTCCTGACAGAGGAAGATGGGAAGATCACACAGCCTACAATGATCTGGGCCTGAAATAATCCTGGCATCTCCCATCACAGAATCTGCCTTGGAGTGCTCTAGTTACCAGACTGAGGTAAATGATGCTCACAAGGCATTTAAGAAAGAGCCAGGGGACTCAAGTTCATCGATGAGTTTTTATAACTCCTAACAAAATTTTAAAATGCATTTAAATACTTATAGGAAAGTGTTAAAATGTACCAAATTTTAAGTTGTTGATAAATGTGTAAAAGTTGTGTCATTTCCTTGTAAAAATTGTTAACACAGAGTCATGGATAATTATAGTTCTCACTCTTTGCCCTCAAGATGAGGAAGCTAAAGTCTAGAGAGTTAAATGACTCAGCTAAAGCCACGCACTGGTCCACAGCCATCCTCCATCTTTCCCACTCTAACAGACCCTGGCGGATGGTCATGTTTCTTTTATTTTGTTGTTTGGTGTGGTGGCATTGTGGCACAATGTCACACTAGCACCCTTTAAGTTCAGTGAGGCCAGAAAAATGGGAGTGTTTTGTAGGAGAATGAGGCATACTATATCACTTAATTCCCACACCAACTCTGAGAGGTAGGTGCTAAGTTATTCTCATTTTACAGATGAGGAAATTGAAGCACAAAGAAGTTAAGTAACTTGCCCATGGTTACACAGATATCAACATTTCCTTTAATTCCCCTGAAATGAACTGCTATAAGAAGGAAGCAGAGGAAGAAGAAGTAATAAAGACCAAGTGGTTGGCGGGCAGGGCCATCATGGGTAATGAGTGACAGAACCAATCCTCCAATCAGGAGCCCTTCCCTCCAATCACCCTGAACTGTGCCCGGAAAAATTGTGAAAATCTTTGAAATGAGGAAAAAAATTACTGGTGTCTGGTGTAGTGCATCCTTCTTGGTTATCTCTGTCTTTCATAGTCTTTGAGCTATTTTACAACTCTGTAAGTCTTAGAATACTGATAGTAATGCAAATGATTCTTGTCCATAGAGATGCAAAGTATGTCCTGTGGAGATGCTATTGATTACCGCCTTATAGATATTGATCAATTGATTTCAGCATTTCTGAAATGGCTTATATATGTGTGTTTTTAAAAATATTTCCTTTGAACTGTTGTAACATTTTACTGGTTCCCTCATTAATTAATGAGTTAAGGAAAATCTTTGGCACATGGTTGTTTTATATTTTTATGACAGTCATCACTTTACCTTTTTAAAGAATTAATCTTTAACAACTGCTTATAGTTCCTGATTGTGCCTGTGTGCCTTCTCATGAGCTGTTTCCTCTTCATGTGATGCTTTGCTCACTTCTTCATCTAAGTCACGTGTCAGCAATCTCCAAGCCACAGGCCCTGTCTGTTCCACCGCCTGCTTCTGTAATGGCCTACAGGTTAAGACTAGCTTTTACATTTTTAAGCTTAAAAAAAATCAAAATAATATTTTGTGACACATGACAATGATGTGAAATATACATTTTAGTGTTTATAAATAAAGTTTAATTGAAACAGCCATTATTTGTTTACATATTGTCTACAGCTACCATGTCTACACTACAGTGACAGAGTTGAGTAGTTGTGAAAGAGAACTATTGAAAAAACAAAATTCAACTAAGTAAATTTGAAGATCAAATTGGCTTTATTCAACCATTCATGAATTCAGGAGCATCCCTTCTAGCAAGTAGAAAGGAGCTCCAAAGAGCTACAGAAAAGGAAAGGTTTTTAAATGCAGAGAGGGGGTGGGACAAGGAAGTCAAACAAAAGAAAAGGATTATTTTGGGCAAGGTCACCTTCCTTTGGGGGACAAAAGGCCTCTATTAGGCAGACTATCTCACTAGTGCTGACCAGGAAATTCCAGGCTGACCAGTTAAACTACATTCCTGGGGAAGGTTGAAACTGCAATTAGGTTAGGCACTGAGTTTGGTGACATGGGCTTAGCACAAGTGACTCCATTTGGTGCCTGTTGTTTCTTTTCTGTTTGTCTTTGTGAGGAAGATCAGCCCTGAGCTAACATCCATGCCAATCCTCCTCTTTTTGCTGAGGAAGATGGGCCCTGGGCTAATATCCGTGTTCATCTTCCTCTACTTTATATGGGATGCCACCACAGCATGGCTTGACAAGAGGTGCGTCACTCTGCACCCGGGATCTGAACCTGTGAACCCCAGGCCGCCAAAGCGGAGTGCGCGAACTTAACCACTATGCCACGGGGCCAGCCCCCTGTTGTTTCTTTTTAGCAGTTCCCTCCCTTTTGATCACATCTCTCAGCTTAACTGAGAGATGTGATCACAATATAAGGCATTAGCACCGATCTCAGCTACTGCTCTGAAGTTCCCGCAGTTTTTGCTCATCCTCTGTGTGGTATTCACAAGTCATGACTTTTTTTAGTGAATCTCTGTATTTGCAGTGCATTTTGGAGCCATGGTCCCCAAGACCTAAGCCAATCAAAATAAGATAAGTTACAGAAAGACCCCTTGAAGGAGCCCACCTTTTTAAGCCAAGTGGCTGAAGTGATTTTATGTAACTGAGCTTCAACTTCCCCAGAAGTGTTAGTCCAGATGCAGCAGGTGGTGTTAGGCGGTGTTGGCCACAGCACAGACACTTCCTCGCTCAGCTAAAAGATAATCAAGGGCTATCCAATTATCAAGAAGCACTTTGGCCAGAGAGTCTAAGAATTTTTGATGGGCAGCTTATTGCTTTAGCAGCAGATTCTGCAATACTTTTTTTTTTTTTTTCCATTCTGCTTTATTTCTTTTTTAAAAAAATTGAGTTTAATTTCATACAGTGAAATGCACAGATCTTAAGTGTACAGTTCAATGAGTTCTGACAAATATGTATACCCACCCCCCATCAAGGTAAACAACATTTCCATCACCCCATAAAGTTCCCTCATTCCTCTTTCCAGTAAGTCCCCATTCCCCTGAACCTTCGAGAAATACTATTCTGATGTTTTTTCCATCATAGATTAGTTTTGCCTGTTCTAAAACTTCATAGGAGTAGTATCATACAGTATACACTCTTGTGTCACAGTCTCTTTTCCTTAGAATCATGTTTTGGAGATTCTTCTGGTCGTAGCAATGTTTCATTCCCATTTATTGTAATATTTCATTGTATGAATATCCATAATTTGTTTATCCATTCTCCTTTAGATGGACATTTGGGTTGTTTCCAGCTATTATGAGTAAAGTGGCTATGAACGTTGTTATGGAACTCTCTTTGTGAACATGTTTACATTTAATTTTGGTCAATACTCAGGAGTGGAAATACTGGATCATGTGGTGGATGAAAGTTTATAAGAAACTGCCGAACAGTTTTCTGAAGTGGTTGTACTTTTCCATTATATTCTACTCTGCTTCTTGATGTCTGAAGTTGAATAAAATAGATTATTAAACTATAAATAGTTTAGCTTAACAGAAAATGCTTTTATTTACTTACATAAGGATGAGGATAGTAACACCATGTTCGTAGTAAAGGCAGTTCTCTTAACTTCTATCAGCCCTGGTATTTTCATCTTCGGAGGTAATTTTAATTGTCTACCAAGAGTCATGGTTTCTGATATAATTTTGTGAAAGCACGTTGAAAAGCAGAAAGCACTATACAAGGGTAAGATGGCAATATTGTTTTCCTAATTACTAATCTATATTATAATTCCATATAATTTTTGCTGTCTAATAAGTTTATAATGCAGGGCCAAATCAGATACCTCTTATTTTTTGCACTACTTTCAAGAGTTAAGGAGAGGTTCCTCATCATAGCCTCATTTACATTTACTTTTAACCAGGGAAGAAGGGTTCTGCCAAAGGAAGTGAATCCTGAATCATGATTGCCTCCTGGTAATTCCCATTTGAATCTGTGGCTCAGGACTGGGAAAGTGACAACCATGAAGGCCAGTAAAATTAAAGGGTCTGTAGACCACACAGTTTTATTCTGGTTACCCTTGCCTCCTGTCCCTTTCTTCCTATAGACCCTGGATGCTAAGTTCCCCAAGTTTGAGGTTGTTAACCAGAGATGTAAACAGACCAGGAGGTAGCATACAGATCAGAGTTTTTGATGACAAATCCAGTAGTCTGCAAAGTTACCCCCACAGACACACAATTTGCAATAGCCTGGGAAATATGGATGATGGTGTTATATTTCTAGGCCAATGTCACAGTAAAGGAAAGAAAGAGAAGAGGAAAAGTTTTCATGTTTAGTTAAAGTATGAAGTCTTGATCCAGTGTCTTGGGAGGAAGCAGTCTACCTCGATGTTGGCTATATCTCATCCTAATCAACTTGATAAGAGGTCTTCGGCATTTGTGCAGGTGGAGTCTTTTTCACCTGTGAAATGTATACTCAAGGCTCAACCCCCTGGACTTTGGCTGCGATTTAAGTAGTGAGGAGGACCTGGTATAGTCCCTTCCAAGGAGATTCAAGGGCAGTCTTTGTTTTTAGTAATTCCGAATTAGAAGGGTGGGAGAAAATTGGAAACATTAGTTTGGAGAATCCAGATATTTGAGGAAACTAGAAGAATTCAGGATCCAGTCCAGTTTACAGGTACATAACAAAACCTCAAAGTCAATTAACAGGATTAGAATCTAATATCTACAAAGGTGTAAACATAATTTTTCTCTCTACAATTACCCCTGTTTTTTTAATTAAAGATAATCACAGTAAAACTAATTTATTTGCATTAAACTTGGCCTGATTATTTACACAAGTGCAGCAAGAATAGCGATTGACCATATAAGCTCTTTTTAAGACTGCTTTGCTAGAACCTTGTAAGCAAGGTACCAGGCCAATTTTTCCAAGGGGTTTTATTGGTTCCATAAAGTCAACATTAGTTACTGTCTGCTCATATCTGAATCTATGCACATCTCTCTCAAATATGACATTCTAGTCAAAGCTTTGGTAATATAACTAATGTTTCCAATTGTGTCTGTTACAAGGAGAACGGATTCTTATTGAAAATAAATAAATAAGTATTTTTCCATGAAAAGAATACTCGAGAGTTTCCAAATCCTGGAGGGATCTGGTAGGGAGAAAAAGAAAATATTTCATCTTTGTTTACAAAGCTATATTTTACAAAATTGCTGTAAGTCATAGATAGCTTAAGAGAAAAAGTTTCCTCAAATCTGAAAAAAAAATTCAAGAACCAGTACTGTTTCAAACAAGAAGTCATAAAAAATTATAATCATCCTTTCAATTCATTCAATCCAATGTTACTAATTTTCCTTCTGTTTGAATCCAGTTTTCCATTAGTTCTCAAAATTCTTACCCAGTTTAGTTTTATGACCTTAAAGTTATCAAAAACCTATACCTGTCAAAAGTCCTTTCTGTAAATTTCCTTGAAGATGAAGTACTTTTGCAAAGTATCAGAGTAAGACAATAACTGTCTATAGGAAGACTTAAAGATGTTCATTGTTAAAGATCTAATGTGAGTTAATCATACTGGAATTGACAAGAAACTTTGGTTATTTCTGTAACACGCAACATTTTAAGATAATAATCGGAATTATGACTGATAATGTTATACCAGGATATATTAGACTTTAGGAATTTCATATAATTTCTGGAACACTTTTAACATATATCTATACAAATACACCATAAAAAAGGCTTAGTATTACTTCTTATTTGACAATGCTTCCCATATGATTTAACATATCAAATAAGCCTAGTTTAACATTTCCCTTTTATAAGGAGAGAGAACCAATCTTTTGAGATGTTCCAAGGGCCCTCTGGAAAATCTCGACATTAGTTTGAAGTCAAAAAGACTTCATTTAGAATTTGACTTTGGGAAATTTGTCAAAAATATCAAAAGGTTTTAAAACACTTGGTGGCACAAAACATGTTTACTGATAGACCCAAATATCTTTAATTCCTCTGTAAAAGAGAGCAAAAAGTAGATAAACCTATGCTCAGTAATTAATGTTTTAGTATTTTATCTTATTTGGAAATGATATGGATATTTGATGAATTTAACTTAATTCACCATTTAACTTAACTTAGCAAAACTTTACATTTAGACTACCCACAAAAACTTCATGGAACATTAGACAAAATCAGCCATCATCTCGAGCTATTTTTCTTGCTGACAAATTTTGTAAGAGATAGTATGAACTCATTTGACCTTTAGTGAGCCTAGGTAGAATAAAAGTACTATATTTAATGCTGATAATTCTAAAGACATGCCAGTTTTAATTAAAACAACAAACTTAAACTAGCTGTAATTTTTCCCAGATCATGTGAACTTGAAATTCCTTTGGGTTAGTTTCTATTATATTTCTGAGAATTTAATTTACATAAGCACTTAATTTCCTTAAGCCAATTAAATAGAGCTCTTTTACAAATTAATTTGGCAATACCATCTGGAGGTAGAAACTATAACACACATAGATAGACATAAACATACAAACTTAAATAGAGACCTTATATGATCTCTTTCATTTTAAAATTACTGCTATGAATTAGGTACATCTCAAAGGCACAGGGTAACAATGCAAGTTACAAGCCTTTTAGGATAAACAGAGGAGGTTTTGGAATTGGTAAAAAGGAATAGGTGAATTTTGAACTGCCTCTAGAGATGCATTTCTAGGTTAGCAAAGATTTGTAAAATAAGGACAGTTGCTCTCAATTCCTCAAAGAATTGGGTTGCAACTTAAATGACATCTTAGGTTGATCTACCCATAAATTCTTTTACAGGGGCTTTAGAAGGTTTTTCTTTCCCTCTGGGTACATAGTTTTATTTTAGCTTAGGGAAAAGTGCCTACAAAAATCTTTTTTTCTATTGGACTCTGCAATTTGGCCAATTTCTGACCAGGTGTTATTTTAGGTGCTTGGCCTTGGAGCTGTTGTGGCTGTGAAGCTAATGGTTTGATGGACTTTTATTTATGATCTTGTATCTTTAAATTTTCATTAGCCTTTTGCAATGAATTTTTTAATGAAGCTATTTTAGAATCTTAAAGCCTTTTGGAAGCTTCTACATGCCAATTAAAATAGGTATCCCATTCTCTTTGTTTGATATGGGAACCTTTACTTCCAAGTGTACTTCTTAAATGAATGACCTTGGTTAATTAGAACATTCTCCATAATGGCCATTATATTTCTAGGTTGTCTTTAGTAAGATTTTGCCATTTTTGTAGCTTTCTATGGCTTCCAGGACCATAGTCCTTAGACATAAGATAAGGAGTGTGCTGGAAGGTGGTGTGTTTAACTCTTTGAATTTTAAGGATCCCATCTTTATTATTTATTTATTTTAGCTAAGGTTTTGGGTCTCTCAGAGCCAAACCAATGCCTAAAAGGGATGTTACACTGGGTTGGAGACTGTGTGGTGTTTTACAGGGTACCTCATTGCATGGAAATTTTCTTGAGGTTGGTGCGTAACCTAGTGTCAATCTAACCCATTCCATGACCAACTTATCCTAACACAGGAGCCTTTGGGTTAGGTGGCAGGTGCCCTAACAGCTTTTAAATGCTCATCACATGACCACCAATTTTTGCAGCTTTTTGGCTTCCAAGATCCCTGTTAAAAATAACCTTTACCTCATTTGCATATTAATATGCTGGCAGTAACCAACACACTACGGACTGGGGAAAAGATTGAACCAGCACACCTCAACAAAAGGGGACTGGGGAGTGGGGACTTCACATGAATGGGGAACTGAAAATTGCCACTAACAGTTCCCATGTGGATCTTGGGTTAGAATCAAGGTCTAAGGGTTTAGATGTTATGGCAGACTGGCTAAGAGAAGGCCCTGTGTGTCTCACCAGCAATTCCCACCATGGAACCTGGGACTGGGGAAAGGATTGAGCCAGCAGACCTCAACAAATGGAGATAATAGATTTGATTCCAAATAAATGGAGAACTGCAGCTGCCACCAGCAGTTCCCAGTGTGGAATCTGGGGAAGGATTCAAAACAAATGGGGAACTTCAGACTAAACCACCAGCAGATTCCAACAAGGAATCTGGGGACAGAACAAAGGGCTGGAGTTTTCCACTCAGAAACCTGCCGTGTGTGGACTGAAAAGCCTATTAGATCAAAAGCTTGACCCAAAGAGAGTGGAGCTCAGAACCGAGAGGAACTTACCCATGGCACTCGGAAATGGCGAGAAAGAGAGAACTCAAAGTGTTCGAGAGGTAGCACACCTGTGTTTCTCGTTGTCCCCGAATGCCATCAGAAGTTCCTTTCAGATCCCATCGCTGCCACCAAATCTGTTAAAAAAAAACAAAACAAAATTCAGCTGAGTAAATTTGAAGATCAAATTGGCTTTATTCAGTGATTCATGAATTGAGCACTGTCCCATCTAGTAAGTAGAAAGGAGCTCCAAGGAGTATAGAAAACAAAAAGTTTTTAAAGGCAGAAAGGGGGTAGGACAAGGAAGTCACAAACAAAAAAAAAAGGATTATTTTGGGCAAGGTCACCTTCCTTTGGAGGACAAAAGGGGTCTATTAGGTGGATTATCTCACAGTGCTGACAGGGAAATTCCAGACTGACCAGTTAAGATTACATTCCTGTGGAAGGTTGAAACTGCAATTAGGTTAGGTATTAAGTCATGGTTTGGTAACGTGGGCTTAATGCAAGTGACTCAATTTTGGGCCTGTTGTTTCTTTTTAACAGAACATACCACCTGCCAAGCCAAAATTATTTACTACCTGGCCCTTTCCAGAAAAGGTTTGTTAACCCATTGCTATGGTCTGAATGTTTGAGTTCCCCCCAAATTCATATGTTGAAATCCTAACTCCAAAGAAGATGCTACCAGGAGGTGGGGCCTTTGGGAGGTGCTTAGGTCATGAAGCTGGAATCTTCTTGAATGGGATTAGTTCCCTTATAAAAGAGACCCCACAGATATCCCTTGCCCCTTCCACAGCATGAGGACACAGCAAGTTGGCAGTTGGCAACTGGAAAGAGGGTGTTCACCAGAACCCGATCATGCTGACAACCTGATCTTGGACTTCCAGCCTTCAGAATTGTGAAAAATAAATTTCTTTATATTGTGAAAAATAAATTTGTTTATAAGCCACCCAGCCTATGGTACTTTTGTCATAGCAGCCAGAATGGACTAAGACACCCGCGGTCTACTTAATGTCACTAATGCCTTAGTATCTCCTCCAGGATACCTCCTAACTCTCCGCTCTGGGCTGGGTTCCCCCACTGGGGAACACACTGTATGTGTGTCTACCATAGTAGCTGCCATCTGTGTTATGATTGTTGACTCTCCTTATGCCTTCATATCTAGTTGTAAATCCCTTAAGGACGTAGACTGTGTCTTGTTCACTCTTGCATTCCCAGTGCTAAGATAAGGCCTGGCTTGTTGTGGCCTAACACTGACTGAGCTCTGTGAAGGTGGAATGTGCCTGGATGAGAGCACAGGTTTAAAAAGTCTTTGGAGAACTGGCCAGCTTTAACTGACATCCCTATTTGGGCAGGGCTAGGCAGGTAGCACAGCTTCTTGGAGTACCTTTCTCATTGTTTTCCATTTATCTACTCATCCATGGGTTTCAAAGCCTCCCCTACTTGTCTTTCCATCCCTATTAATTCTTTGTTTTTTCTGCCTTGTCCTTGCCATGTCAAGGAACTTTTCTCTCACTCCTGTGGCATCCTGTATCGCTCAACGTATTTGAGCTAAATACTTCCCAGAGTCCAATCCTGTTTTTTCTGGGAGTTCTTTCTACTGCTTTGAATTTTCACATTCAGAAGGCACTATTGGTGATAAGAGCCAAGGGGTCATGTTCAATAATTAATAAGTACTTTTAAGGAGCTAAGCATTGCACTGTTGCAAGTTCCCCCAATACTGGCATGGACTCTTTCCTGAATCCACTGATTCTCTTTCTCAGTCTTCCAGTGTGGATTTCTCATCTTGTCCTGTTACAGGATTTGTCATGACTCGGATGACATAGGAATTCTGAGACCATGTGGAGTCTGATGCCACCTCAGCCTACTATAAGCCAAGGCACAAATGTCAATTCCTTGAAGGCAGTGACTTTCTTTCTGTTTCCTTTGCAACTTTCATACATCTAATATATTGCGGAAGCTACAGGAAGCATTGGCATTAGCAGGACTAAATTTCCATTTACCCATATGCTGTGGGTTAAATTGTGTCCTCCCCTCTCCCCCAAATTCATTTGTTGAATTCCTAGCCCCCTGTACTTCAGAATGTGACCTTATTTGTGAATGGGGTCATTGCAGATGTAATTAGTTAAGATGAGGTCATATTGGAGTAGGGTGGGTCCCTACTCCAATATGACCAGTGTCCTCATAAAGAGGGGAAATTTGAACACACTGAGGCATGCGCAAGGGAGAACACCATGTGAAAACATGCTGCCACCAGCCAAGGAACTACCGGAAGCTAGGAGAGAGGCCTGGAACAGATGCTTCTCTAGTGCCTTTGGAGGAAGCACGGCCCTGCCAACACCTTGACCTTGAACTTCTAGCTCCCAGAACTGTGAGACAATACATTTCTGTTGTTTAAGCTACTCAGTTTGTGGTACTTTGTTAAGGCAGCCCTAGAAAACTCATACATCTTGGCATCACACTTTTTAACCTTCTTCTCGTCAATATTGGGATTGGGGGTTTACTATCACTTAGAAATCACTGCCTTTTGGGTTTGTTGATCTTGCTGCTTTTCCAAATTGAATGCCACCCTATATTAGTTTCCTATTGCTACTTTAACAAATTACCATAAGCTTAGTGGCTTAAAACAACACACATTTATTATCTTTCAACTACCGATGTTGGAAGTTCAGACTCAGTCTCATTAGGCTAAAGCCAAGGTGTTAGCAGGTCTGGTTCCCTTTTGAAGCTCTGAGAGGAGAATCCACTTACTTACCTTTTTCAGCTTCTAGAGGCTGACTGCACTCTGTGGCGCCTTCCTTGCTTCACTCAAATCCCCTGCTTCTGTTGTCCCACTTCCTACTCCTCACTCGGACCTTCCTGCCTCCTTCTTATAAGGACCTTGTGATTATATCAGGCCCACCTGAATAATCCAGGATTATCTTCCCATCTCAAGATCCTCAATTTAATCACATTTGCAAAGTCATTTTTACCATGTCACATAACAATCACAGGTTCCAGGGATTAGGACAAGGGCATCTTTGGGGGCCATTATTCTGACTACCACACCTCTTTTCATCCTCGTCCTGTCCAAATTCCATTCATCTTTCAAGGTCCTTTTCTGGGACTCCTCTACCTCAGCCCACAGTGACATCTGTCTTTGTAATTACAGTCTATACGCTACCACAGCACCTGGTCTGAGATCCATAATTGTTGCACAGGAGCTCATGTAGTTTCTCTAATTGCCGTGAAGGTGCCTTGAGTGCAGAGACTATTGTTTACACTCCTCTGGCTCTCCTGAAACACTAGACCTTGGCCATGCACCCAAAGATGTAAAAATTGCTTGATGGAAGGATCCATTCTTAGATGGAGTAACTAGATGCAGAGCACCGAATCCAGACCTCCAAATTTGCCCTCCTCTTCCTCTCTTTGCTCACTTAAGATAAAGATAAGACTGAGGTTGGCTGAGCAGAGTAGAGAGCTGAGATCCCAAAGTCATTTTCTGCCCATGCACTTGCTCCCCAGAGTAGAGCTGGTAAGCAGTTAGGCATGACTTTCATATTCTCAGTGTGTCCTTCCCATCTGTATGGAAAATAATAATCATGACACATCCTCAACAACCTTGAACAAGTCCCAACGACATTTAAGGGACTTACAAAGCCCTTGCAAGTGTGGGGGAGTCAGGCAGCTTTGGTTCTGTCTCCAGAGCATCTGGCAGCCTGCCAACCAGCAGAGCTGGCTGGTTCCTGAAAACTGGCTGTCCTGAAGTCGGCTTTATATGCTAAAATCTGAGAAGAGTAAGATGTGGGTCTCCGTTGTTACATAAATGTTGGTCCAAGCCTGGGTAGACGCCCCACACCTGGGCATCCAGATGGCCGTGTCTCACCCTTCCATGGCCTTTGGACTGAGAGCCTCCTGACCTTTACAACAGCAGGCTTTCTTTACATATTTAAATATTAGTCTTTCACAACTGGACAGACCTCCATCTACAGGCCTACTCTCCTCCCATTTTGAACATCAGAGTTTTATTTTATGTTGTTTAGGTTTAAGGAGAAGTAATTTAAAGGGTGAAGGAGCCTGTATTATGGAGTCAGACACTTGAGTTCACACTCTAGATCTCTTCTACTGCTGTACAATCTTTGGAGAGAAAAGTGGTGCCACCTCACAGGATTGGTGAGACTATCACATGGGAATGATGTATAGGTGTCGCCTTGCATGGTACTGGCATTTAATAGGCACTAAAGGCGGGTTCGTTCTTTTCTTCTCCACCCTCATTTTAACACAACAAATTCCTGCTAACTAAAGAGGATTAAATGCTGAAAACACATATAAAGTAGGAAAACATCACAAAGATAGTTTGCATTTGGGGGACAGAACGTGAAAGGATATAAAGTAATTTGCAAAGGATTATGTCTTAGTCAGTCTGGGCTGCCATAGCAAAATACCATAGAATGGGGGCTTAAACAACAGAAATTTATTTTCTCACAGTTCTGGAAGCTGGAAGTCCCAGATCAAGATGCCAGCTACTGTGGTTCCTGGTGAGATCCTGCTTCCTGGCTTGTAGATGGCCACCTTCTCTCTGCATCCTCACATGAGGGGTGGGGAGCAGGGCGGGGGAACACAGGGGAGTGAGCAAGCTCTCTAGTGTCTCTTCTTATAAGGACACTAATCCTATCAGATCAGGGTGCGACCCTTATGACCTCATTTAACCTTAATTACCTCCATAAAGGCCCTAGTTCCAAATACAGTCACACTGGGGGTTGGGGCTTCAATATACGAATTATTGAGGAGACACATTCAGTCCATAAGAGATTACACGGTCATGTTTATACCTGGCATTTCCTTTCATTTCAGATTTTACCCTGGGATTTTAAACTGTGTTAAGACCTGTAAAACTGCTTCCTTCCCTACTTCTCCATTTTTGCACTTGGCCAGGGAAGGAGACCAAAAGGCTGTGGCAGCGTCACTCATGCTTTGGCATTTCCTCACAGCACTGGAGAGGAGCGGGGTCTTCTCACAGGTCCCTGGATGCACCTGCTCCCTGAGTTCCCCTGGTTCATTGCAAATGTAATGCAGTTTCTAGGGTTACTTCCATGATTCAACCAGAGAGATGCAGAGGAGAAGGAAAAAGTGAGAGAGACAAGAGACCTCGAGTCCCATAATCCCTCCCCTCCAAAGACTGTGTGGTCTCTCCACATACCACACCCTCCCCATTCCTCCTTCCTAGTCAGTTGTCAGTTGAAAGCATCACAATGCAAGTCTCGTCTACTTTTATTTTCATTGATTATTTTGATATCTCTGTATCTTCAATACTCAATGCAGCAACGCCTTGTTCTGAAACTGCATTTGGTCACCGCGTTGTTATGAAAAGCTGCTCCATGCCTGTTTTCCTGTACACAGTATCCAGCAGTAGTATATAAAATTATATCTTTTCTTTTTAGGGGATTGTAACCTTTAAAATTTTTTTTCTTTTAGCCAGAGAAGACAGAAAAGCGTAGGGCAGAAGGGAAAGCCACAAGTAGGAGTGTTAAAATGGGTGCTGCCGCCAAGCTTAGGAAAGACATCTAGGTTCGCCTATGGTCTGGGGAGGTTGGTCTGTCGCTTTCATTACTACCAGCCCCTGAATGCAAAGCAGTACCCGTGGCTGTGAGCTCTGTGGACTGGAGGAAGCGAGGGAGGAGAATATTAACCATTTGAAAGGAAGGTTCCCAGGTTAGCTGAGGATCAGTCCTCACACACCCAGAGACTTTCCAACCCTTGTGTGGCTGAGGTTAAACTTGTTCACATGGCTTCCAGGAGCTTCCTGAGCCAAAGCAAGAATGTACAAATCTCACCCTGCAAAGCGGTTCTGATTCTTCATGAAAGGGCTCCAGCAGCGAGATGGAGGGGTATGTTCAAACGTCAATACACAGGTCATCTGCACATTAACAGCGTGATGGAAACGTAAAGGAATGGCTTTAAAAATGCTGAAGGATGTGGAAAAATGGTTGTATGCTTACCCCAGTGAGGCTTACAGAAAGAATCTGGGAATGGTAACATGCACTCATTCTTTCCTTAATTCATTCAACCAACATTTATTGAGTATCATCTATGAGCCTAGAACAGCATCTGGCACCTCCTAGGCACTGAATAAGTATCTGTGAATGAGTAAGAGCACACACGAGCCGCGGGCATTTTATTCCAGGCAGAGGGACACGGTGGTGAACGTTAAGAGCTGAGCCCTTGCTTTCCTAGAACTCCAGGTGGGGAATGCAGACCCTCAGCAAGTCAGTAAGTAAACACACAAGTGAATTTTAGACTGTGATAAGGCCTATAAAGAAAACAAACAGGGTGATTTGTGCATGAGAGAGAGTAAGAGAGGGAAGGGGCTCCTTGTAGCACAGAGGGAAGGCCTTAGTTTCGCTTCAGTCTGGAGAATGAGGAGTGAACCACGCAGACGACTTCCAGGAAGGAAGAACTTCCAGGCAGAGGGAACAGCAAACGCAAAGGCTCTGGGGCAGGAAAGGACCAGAGAGAAGGTGTGTGGGGGAAAAGACAGGGGCCAGTGTGGCTGGAGCACAGTGCTATGGCAGGAAATTGGGATCATCTTTTAGGCGGAGTGGCAAGTCTTGAATTTTAGGCAGTTCCGTAATCTCCGTGGCAGAGGTCAGCGAACTGCGGCCTGAGGGCCAAATCTGGCCTCACAGTGTAAGCACCTGACAGTTAGCTTTTCTGATTGTCGAGTAAGTGCCTGATGTTAAACTTTTGATTGCCGAGGCATCCACTTCAGAGACGTCCCTCTCGAATAAACACGTTGCCAGCCACACACCTATCTCTATCTAGAGAGCCAGGTGCCCCATCCATGAAGCCCTGTTTTTTGAGAGCTCTGGGTGACCTAGACAACTGACCATTTGACCACTTGCTTTTCCCTTCCCACGCTTTGATTCCCATGCTTATGTTTTAAATTCATCAATGAAGAGTGAACCCTCAAAATCCTAGGCACCCCACTCTTGACCCCCATAAAAGCAGAGACCCAGGTCCACGCTTTCTCGCGCTCTCTCCCCTCAACCTGGCCGTGTGGCCCCAGGCGTGCCGTGTACCCTCCGGGAGCTGTGAGTAATGAACCTTGTCTTTTCAAAGTTCCCTCATGGTTGTTGCTGCTGTGCATGTTGCAATCACAGTAAGAACCACAAAGGTTGGTCCAGCCACAATGTTGGTTCCGTTCTGGGAAATGTCTGTGGGGACTCGCACAAGTAGAGCAGGGCCAGGTGAGTGCCCCAGGCTTTCCTAGCCCACAGCATCACTATCATAGGCTGAGACTGACTGAAGTCAATCAGCGGAGCCGGCAGGATTGCATGATTGCCTTTGCAGCTAACGGAGGGAAATGAACTTGAGCTGCAACTGGCTTAGTAACTGGCTCACGCAGATGGGTAACACCATCGGGAACACCAGTGGAGATGATTAGAGCACTTGATGGTCTAACAAGACCATTAGAGCACAATTATAAAGGCCTTAATTTACTATTAACGTATGTGAGGGTCCTCCACACCTTGAGGCCAAGGAGAGCTGAGGGTGGACTGGATCGCAAGGTCCTTGTCACTGCACAAGGAGAGGCTCTGGGCTAAAGGCACGAGGAAAGGATAGTTCCATCAGTAAGGAGGATGGAAGACCTCTGCCTGTGACTGCTGAGTCAGTGGGTCATGCCTGGACTAAGTGTCCTAACCTGGATGGGTGAAATAGCCTTGCAACAAGAAGCCAGTAGCATCGCTGAAGGGGAAATGCAGCAGAGGCCTATGGTCTCTGTGTCACTGCTTCACTCACTGCCATCACTCTTCTTCCCCTGACCCAATAGGACATTGTGGGTCCATTCTGTGGTGCGATGTTGCTAAAATTTAATGGTCAAATATAAATGTCCTCAACATCTGGTGCCAGCACATCCTAAAAACCACAAGGAGGTACACCTGCTCCTTAATAGAGGCACAACCCCATGGAAACTTCCTGGGCATTGCTTGGTGCCGTGGCATACCAACATGCCAAGGCTCTGGTATTGTGCTCCAGAGGCCTAGGGGCTCTTCCCCAAGACCTCGTGCATACTGCACTAGTGGAGGTGGAGCCCAGTCCCAGGGAGGTCAATTGGGACACCCTGGAAAGGAAAGCTGCTGCCTATGAATAGGGCTCACAGGGACGGCATCCACAGATTCTTCCAGTAACAACACGTAAGGTTAAGGTAATGGGAGGAAATCAGGAAGTAGTAGCTGAGGTCAGAAACTATACCTTAACTGAAATTCAAACCTTCCTTAAAGATTTTGTGCAACAGGAAGGAGGCAAGGGAGCCGATTGTCTACTGCGGGTTTTGGGACCTGGCTTGGAATTGTTACTCACGGCTGTAGAAGTG
The DNA here is from genome assembly GCF_020826845.1 of Diceros bicornis minor. Lineage (NCBI taxonomy): Eukaryota > Metazoa > Chordata > Mammalia > Perissodactyla > Rhinocerotidae > Diceros > Diceros bicornis. The sequence goes on along the minus strand of NC_080742.1, from coordinate 10,341,921 downwards.
CGTCAGTTGGGCAGTGTCTCTAAAAACCCTACTCCATTACCTTCTCAAAAACCCATCTGGGCTATATTCTGCTTCCTCAGAGATACCATGGATCCCCTCGGCTTTCCTTTGAATGGAGCAGAACCAAGAAACACGTCAGGAAGTGTCTCCACCACCAATGGAAAAGCTGACGGGGTTATCGAGGCCTCTAACGAGGATGAAGAGAGAGAAGGGAAGGCACAGGCCCCTCGAGGCACCCATGTTGTACCGGAGCCTTCTATCCATATATCTATCCTCACGTGGATAATACTGCCTGGCGCTGCCCATCCTTCCATCACCGTGATCACGGCTGAGTCTCACAGCGAATGAAAACATTAGATGAGGCCTGTCTCCTGCTGTGCAAAATTGGCCTGGTCCAGCGGGTTTATCATTTCCACGACCACAGGGATCCAAATGACCCCTCTTCATTTCCAACTCTGAAGAGGCCCCATTTGACCCTGAGTCCAGAGACTTCTTTTCAAAGGGGGCTTCCCCTAGTTACAGGGCAGCGCTACTACATTTTATTGGGACTGCCACAACCATCCAAAAGCCACTGGAGGGCCTTGACATGGTTGCTAGACATGGAGGAGATTCCCACCCAGACACCCAGGTGCTTTGGACTTGTGCCCCTCCACTCCTGCTGCCCCGGAAGTATGTCCCTCGGACAAATTTCCCGCAACGGAAAGGGTTCCCCACTCCCTCCTCAATAAACCCCTGGCCTAATTTTGCCTCTTCTGGAATGCACAGGAAAACCTTTACTGGGAGTTATGAAAACTTAGGGTTCCTGGCCATTTAACCTCTGGACAGTCAGTCTCTAAACTTCAGGCCCTGAAACTAGCATTCTCCCAGCGACAGCCCCCTTCTGCCGTCCATCTTCTTGCCACATAGCTGCCCTCCACCCCGTCTGGCCCGAGCCAATCCCCGCTACTCCCTCTGCCCCCTTCCCTAACCTCCAGAACTGGCAGCCACCTAAGCCCCTACCCTAGGAAATTGGCAGCTCCTCAGGGTTTGTCCCATCTCCCAGGGACAATCGCCCCTATACCACTCTGGTGGTCCACTGGGACAATAAAAATGCACAATCCTTTTTGGCCCTATTAGACACCAGGGCCCAAGTCACTGTCATTCCAGGCAATCCCTCCAAAGTCCCAAAAGGGAAGCCCTTCTACCTACAGGGCACTGCCAGTAAAATAATCAAAGGTGTATGAACCCACTCAGATCCAACTATTGGGACCATTCACCTCAAAAGGCTCCCTCTGGTGGTGGTCCCCAGCTCTTTCTTTCCCTGTTATAGGCATGGATGCACTGACACGACACCATGACACATGGAACAAGCCCAAGTACTTGGCCTTCCTGTTGGGATTGGCCAAATGGACGCCAGTGACTCTTTCTCCTCCACTCAGGACGGTAAACACTCCCCAGTACTGACTTAGGGCATTGAAGGCTTATACCCTATGCAGGGGTGATTAAACCCACAATCTCCCCTTTCGATACCCCATTTGGCTGGTACTTAAGCCAGCCACTAATAAATGGTGCCCTACCACTGACTATTGAAACCTCAACGCTCAGGTTCCCTCGATTAAGGCTCCAATTCCTAATATCATAGAATTGATTGAGGACATACAAGGGGCCCAAGGAGAGTCCTTCGAGGTCACTGACCTTACTAATACGTTCCACATATTCTGTTCTTATCACAAAGAAATCCCAGGCTCAATTTCACTTTCACTTTCACCAGGCTCAAAATCCCTTTCCCTTTGGAAGGGGCTCAGTGTATATTTATAAGGCTCCCAATGGGATATTTAAACAGCCCTGCAATTGCACATAACCTCTGTTGCCAGGATTTGAATGTCTTACAATTGGAAAGTGACATTTTTGGCATTATATGGATGACCTCATGCTGATGGGTCCCTCTGAGGAGGCAGCATAGGCAGACTTGCACACCCTCACAGACCACCTACACTAACGTGGCTGGGCAGTTACCCCTCACAAGATCCAAGGCCCAGCCTTATCTGTCAAATTTCTGGGCATCATCTGGTCCTCTAGGGGCTGAGAAATTCCCCCAACAGTCGAACATCAGTTACTCACCATTACACCACCCACCACACTCAGACAGGCACAACACATGCTCGGACTCTTCACGTTCTGGAGGCAACACTGTTACCCTTCATCTCTCACGAGTTCTTCAACCTATATACACAATCACACGCAAGCCTGCCACCTTCCATTGGGACGAAGCCCAACAGTGGGCTTTGGAAGCTGCTAGGCGGGCAGTCTACCTGGCTTCCTAAGGGGTTTTGGACGAAGTGCCTGCCCCCAGCAGCAGCCTGAAATACTCCCCTTGAGCACCAGCTTTCTGCGTCCTACTGGGCTCTTACAGCAACTGAGGCCCTAACCAGCCCGCACCCAGTACTACTCTGTGCCCAAGTTCCTATAACGCTCTGGGTTAGAGAGGCCTCAGCAGAAGCTCCGCACGGCCACTGATGCCTCCTTGGTAAAACGGAAACAGTACCTTCAGGAGAGGGCTAAACCTCACGTCAAGGGCCTTTCCAAATTACAGGCAGATGTGGCTTCCCCCATGCTCAGCCCCTCGCCTGAGCGCCTTGAGGAAATGACAGCAGCGCCCCCTGCTTCCTCCTCCCCTGGCTATTTGGAGAGCTCCCTGGGACCAACTGTCTGAGATGGACAGGGAGTCTGTGTTCTTCACCAATGGCAGCGCCACCATTGCAGGCAAGGCAGCTCGCTGGGGGGCTTCGCACTCCACCCGGCCTCAGGGACCTCCTACTCAAGGAGGGCGCTCCCGGCTCACCCCAACTGACGAACCTGTAGCTGTTCACCTAGCCCTCAAGGACACCATAAAAAGGGGCCTTTTGCAGATCCACGTTTTCACAGACTCCTGGGCCATTGCTAATGACCTTGTGGTTTGGTCTGGCCAACGGCTAAGGGACGATTTTCTCATACAAGGCAAGCCCATCTGCATGCCCAGAAATGGAAGGAATTAGCAGAGTCCCCAATGCCTGTTACTGCTGCTCATGTTTCCGCTCACACTCACCCTCTACACCAGAAGCCGTTTTCAACAATAACGCAGACTCCCTCACTAAGCCCTCCACATTCTGCCCCGTGCAGACGCCTCAGGGTACCGACCCTTCCTACCAACTCACAAAATGGGCCTGCACAACCTCTGGTCACATCGCACATTTCATGCCTTAAGAACCTGGGCTCAAGGGAGGGGCCTCCTTCCCTGCGGCAGCCAAGATTGGGATAGACAAGTGCATTCTCTGCTCCCAAACACAACAACGGAGGCTGTCCAGATGGGGACAGATTCCCTGGGGAGACCGACCACACTCCTGCTGGCAGATTGCTTTCCTTGGCCTACTGCCCCCTTCTGCGGGGACTTCCAGACACACCCTCACAATCATCAATACTTACCTGAGACTCCTCTTGGCGACCCCCACCTGTAATTCCTCTTCCAAACAGGTACTCTCTTTCCTTCCTAAATTTATTCTCGTTCCCTTTGGATTGACAGACCAGGGTACCAAGGGACCAGGGTATTGACTCCGACCACAGTACTCATTTACCTCTCAGGAGACTCACCAGTGGGCTCTCCAACATAATATTCTTTGCCACTTCCATCTGGGTTACTGCCCCAGGCAGCTGGCCCCATTGAGCATCATCATGGCCTTCTTAAAGAGATATTCCTTAAATTACTTTCAGGCAAGTGGTCCCAAAAATGGATGGAACTCTCGCTCCAGGCATTTCTAGCCAACGGTATCACTATCAAGAGGCTGAGACCAGCACAAACCACACCTATTATTGTAAATAAAGTTTTATTGGAACACAGCCACACCCATTTGCTTAAGTATCTTACACATCTTAAAAAGTCTGTGGCTGCTTTTGCTGCACAGCAGCAGAGCTGAGTAATTGCAACAGAGGCCATATGGCTTCTTTCAAAGCCTCAATTATTTGCTATCTGGTCCTTTAAAGAAAATGTCTGCCAACGCTGCTCTATTGTGTAGAGTTTGGCTTGCAGGAGGGCAAGAGGGGCAGGCAATATAGTTGGGAGACTGGAGATAAAGAGATGTGCACGTACTCAACAAAACCTAGAGGACCGGCTGTTGGGTTTGTTGGGGTAGGGAAGGAAAAACAGTGACTCCCCCGGGTTTTGCCTGGAGCCAGCGTGGTACCATTTACTGAGACTGGGTGCACTGGAGAAGGGAAGAGTTAGAGAGCATAAAACAACTCAAGACAAATTTTGAACGGGTTAATTCAGAGCTGGCAATTAGACCTCATTTGGACGGAGAATCGAAAGCTAGGAGACAGGATGCTGTTTAGGACTAGGAGAGCAAATGGGAGAGATACCAGGAAGAAGAAAGGGAGGCAGTGAAAAGCCTGAGAGAGAAAAATAAGAAAGAGAGAGAGAAGAGGGATGGCATGAAGCGCCAAGCTGGAGACACCAACTAACTGGGGTTTCAGAGAAGCCCCACAGGTAGCCTTGCCACACAGAGAAGTTAGGAAGGGACTGTCTCTCAGGCCTTGGGGAACCCACCCAGGGAAGTCTGGGTGTAGACTAGAGCAGACATACAGACTCAGATGCCTCACAGACAGCCATCAACCCCACAACTGGGCGGGGTGGGACAGAGATGGCTCCTGGCAGTCCTTTCTCTAGAAGACAGGCCTGGGTCCTGACCCCTTGCATTTACCACACGCAGACAGGAGCAGAGCCAAATGCCCCTTGCACCCTGGCCCCTCTTTGGGCAGGCAGACCAGAGAGAAAGAGAGAACAAAGAAGAGAGGAGTCACTTAGGCCAGTTCATTTTTTCTTTTTTTCCTTTCAAAACCAACTGTATTGAGATCTAACTACATACAATAAAACAGACCCATTTTAAGTATATACTTTTGAGTCCTGACAAATGATCACACGCCTGTAAACACAACCATAATCAAAATATCCACCATTTCCATCATCCCTAAAGGTTCCCTCAGCCCCTTTGTAGTAAATCCCTCCCCCTCCCCGGCCCCAGGCAACCCCTGAGCTGCTTTCTGCTATTATAGACTAGTGTTGCCTGTTCCAGTGTTTCATATACTAAATGAAACTGTTTTGTTTGGCTTCTGTCACTCAGCAGAATGAGTTACCTGTATCAGTAGTGTACTCCTTGTTATTGTGGATTAGTATTTCATTGGTATGAATATTTTGGTATGAATACCAAAATTTGTTTATCCATTTCCTTGTTGATGGACATTTGGGTTATTTCAATTTTTTTCCTATTATGAAAAGAGCCTCATTTCTTCTTTTAATTTTAACATTAATTTCACGCACTCCTATTCCTACAGGGGGAGAGGGGAGAGGCTGGTGTGTAGATGAGTGCAGTGTTTCTCACTCACTAGTGTGCAGCAGAATCACCCAGAGCGCTTGCTAAAGCACAGGTGCTGGTCTCCACTCCCAGAGTTTCCAATTCAGTAGATCTGAGGTGGGACAAGAATTTGCATTTCTAACAAGTAGTGCTGATGCTGCTGTTCCGGGGACCACACTTTGAGAACCATTGGTCTGTGGCGTCTCCTTGAGAAAACAGGAGGACAGAGAGGTGAAGTGGCCTATAACGTGGTGTTGGACTCATCATAAGCCTCATTTATACACAGCCCTGATCACTTCTCAGACACATATAAGCCTAGGGAATGTTTATCTTAACAGCTTTATTGAGGTATAACTTACCACAAATTCACTTGTTTTAAATATACAATTCAATGATTTTTAGTAAATTTACCAAGTTGTGCCATCATCAACACAGTTTTAGAACAGTTTTAGAACATTTCCATCACTCCCGTAAGATCTCTCCTGCCAATTTAGTTAATCCTTGTTCCCATGCCTAGTCCCAGACAACCACTGATCTACTTTCTATCTTTATAGCTTTGCTTTTCTGGACAAGTAAATGGAAACTATGCAATATGTGGTCTTTTGGGTCTGGCTTCTTAAATTTAGCATAATGTTATCGAGAGTCTTTTATGCTGCAGCATGTATTAGTACTTTTAAAAAAAATTACCAAATAGTATTCCATTTAATTGTATGGGTATACTGTTAACTGTATGGATAGATCTCATTTTGTTTATCCATTCATCAGTTCATGGACATTTGGGTTATTTTTTGGCTCTTACGATTAATGCTTCTATGAACATTCATGTACAAGTCTTTCTGTGGACATATTTTTTTTTTTTGAGGAAGATTGGGCCTGCACTAACATCTTTTGCTAATCTTCCTCTTTTTTCTCCTCAAAGCCCCAGTACATAGTTGTGTATCATAGTTGTACAGTTGTAGCTCTTCTGTGTGGGATGCCACCTCAGCGTGGCTTGATAAGCGGTGAGTAGGTCTGTGCCCAGGATCTGAACCAGTGAACCCTGGGCCGCCGAAGCGGAATGCGTGAACTTAACTGCTACAACACTGGGCCCACCCCGTGGACATATTTTTTCATTGATTTTGGGTACATATCTAGGAGTGGAATTCCTGGGTCATATGGTCAATTTATATTGAACATTTTAAGAAACTGCCAAAATGTTTTCCAAAGTGGCTGTACATTTTATATTCCTACCAGCAATGTGGGGTCCATTTTCACTATATACATTTTTTTTAAAAATGAAAGGAATACAAGAGAATTTGAGATCAACCTGTATGAAGAAATGTATTCAAAATCCTGTTCATTAAATACTTTACGTGCACACCCAAGAGTGTGGCAGCACATTGTTCCTCTACACTGGTTTCAGTCTTGGCTGCACGTGAGAATCATCTGGGAAGCTTTGAACAATCCTGATGCCAGGCTACATCTCAGACAATTACAACAGGGACACAGTGGCATGGGTGGGCAGGCATTAGGACTTTAAAGCTCCCCAGGTAATTCCAATGTGCAGGCTGAGACCCTCTGATTAAAAACAAAAGTTTGTTGAGTCATTCACTTAGGCAAATAGTCACAGCTGAGCAAAGAGTGTCTACAGGACAAACCGAGTGAGACTGGAGAGGTTTTATGGCTGTGGAAGGAACAAAGAACGCACTGTCTGCCAAATAGTAGCTGATTATCCTCATTTACTTTTCCTGGTGTTATTTCAACTTTTTCAATCTTTTGACCATGAAGTGGAGGAGAGACAATGATAACTGGAGGGGGTGTGTGGGCGGGGAATCCAAGGTTTCAAAGCTCTGTCTGTTCTAGAAGGGAGAGACTTCGAGTGTGTTTAAAAGTCAATCGACAATCCAGTTGAGCAGAAGGGATAACCGATGGCTAAGGCTCCACCACGGAGGAGAGAGGTTCCCAGACCCAGGTGGAAGGACTGGCCCTAGAGAGGAGGAAGGCTGGCTTCTCTGTTTTAACAGGAGGTAGAGGATTGGGAGCACGTTGAGGCAGACATTTTGGTTTGCTAGCAGGAAGATGAGGGAATTCCCATCTCTGTTTTTTCTTTTTCTTTTTTTAGTGAGTTGTGATGTAAGGTTATTTTGTAGAGTGATTTGTGAGGATGGGAGGGAAGAGAGGGGCAGGGTTGAATGAGGAGAGCAGAAAAGATTTGAAATAGTCGTTGCTGAGTGTGAGAATGTAAGTTCACCTGAGAAGAATGAGCAGGTCTACTGGGCAGCGTGGAGAGCTGAACCATCTCAAGGTGTTTATGACTTTATAAGGATACAGCCCTTCATTCTCTCTCTCAGCTCCTAAGGGCAGGCAGGAGAAAGCAGACAGTAGATTTGATCCTGAGTAACATATACCTCCACAGGTATTTAGAAACGACAGAAGGGCAAAGGACTTTGGGGTCAAGCAAGAGTGTTTCAAAAATAATGGATTATAAAATCCATGCTGGAGAAGGGAAGGAGAAAAAGAATAAGCTAAAGATTGAGAGAAAGGAGAGCAGCCAGTGGGTTGGAGGAGAGGTTGTGGGCAGAAAGCAGGATGCTTAGATTATATTATTATGGAGGTAGAGATGTCAAGGAACTGAGCCCAGGGACGGATGGGTTGTCCATGTAGGGTAATGGCAAATCTCATTCTCTCCATTTCCTCACCTTCTACTCACTCCTCAACTCACTCAATCTGTTACCATACTCTACCCAACAGCCTTTATTGAGGTCTCAGGTGACTTCCATGTCTTTAAATCCAAAAAATATTTTCCAATCCTCATTTTGCTTGATTTTTCAGCATTATGTTACACTTGAACCATTCCCTGTTCTTGAAATGGTCTCTTTTACTGGCTTCCAAGACAACACACTCTTCTTATTTCTTTCCAACTTCTCTGGCTCCTATTTATTGGTCTCTTGTAGAGGCCATCTGCCTCTTCCTGCCCATTATATGGGAGTTTCTTAACAGGGTGTAATCCTCAGCCCTCTTGTCTATATTTTCTCCCTGGGCAATCTCATCCATGCTTCATGGCTTCAGTTACTAGTCATCATCTTAGAATTTTCTTTTGAGCATTAGGCCCATATATCCAATTCCTACTAGTCATTTCCACTTGGATGTCTCAAAGGTTTTTCAAACTCATTTATTAACTTGAACTCATAACTTACCCCCAAATCTGGTTCTTTCCTGATGTTCCCACCTAAGTGAACCTCGTGTCTGGTTAGACAAGTCAGAAATCTAAGAGCCATCATTAATATCTCCCTTTCCCTCAGCCTCCCATATCCAGTTTATTATTCCCATCAATTTGCTTCGTAAATATCTTTAGAATCCACCCACTTCTCTCCATCTCCAGCAGTATGATCTGGATCCAACCTCTATCATCTCTTGTCTAAACTACTGTGAAGCTTCCCAGTGGCTTCTTACCAATCTCTCTGGCTCCCCTCCAGCCCACTCTCCACACTAAATCCCATGAGTTCTGCCTCCTCCTCAAACACAAATCTGGTCATATAACCCTTTACTTCAACTCCTTCAGTTACTCCCCACTTTCCACTGCTCCTTGAATAAATACAAAAACCTGTCCTGTGGTCCTCAGGACCCACACGGCCTGGCCCCTGTGCCTGCTCCAGGCACACTGGTCTTTGCTGCGCAGCAGCTGTCCTGCCTTCTCCTCCTGGGTCCTCCTGGTCCCCTAGCTCTCGCTCACACTGCCTCGGGAAGCCTTCCTGACACTCTGCACTGCTCAGCGTCCTCCACTAATTGTTCTCGTGGAATGGCATGCCTTCCCTTCACAGCGCCCTTCCCTTCACAGCGCTTATCTCAGTTGGGGATTACGCAATCATTTAGGTGGTTATTTGATGAATGTCTGTCTTCTCACACCAGACGCCAGGCGCCGCCTGAGCAGGAAACACATCTGGTTTTGCTCATCCTGTACCCGCCCCACTTAGCGAAATACCTGGCTATCCTAGGTGCTCAAAAAATTTTTTTGCGGGGGAGGATTATTTGGCACCATCAGATTTAAGCAGAAAGGGATATTAGAAGTCATCTGCTTTCTGTCATTTTAAAGTTGAAGAAACGAAGGCCTGGAGAGGTGGGAGATTGGCGGGGGGGTTCACTTATACACGGTCACGCAGCTAGTTGATGGCTGAGCTGGAATGTAAATCCTGGTCTCTTTCTATCTCAACCTGGGAACTATTTGGTTAATATAAAAACTCCGGTAGTATTCTCTCCCTCTCCTGCTTTTTTTTTAAGTGAAAAATAAAAGCTATCTGTGCTTAAACTGTGCTTTTTGTGCTATCCAATCACAAAACATCAAACCATTGGGGTGGCACGCTCTGGAGGAACGGGTAAAACCATCGTAAGGACACACCCCACCCTCACCCCCAGCCCCATGGGTGCCGCGTGGGGGCCAGGAGGCACACTCCTCCTGCTCCCCTGCTCATCAGCCACCCAGCCCCCGGCCACAACCAATAAGAGGAAGATTAACGAGGCTCACAGTGACACAAACTTACTCCCCGGAAGCTGTGAACTCGCCAGAGGAAGTTGCAAATCCCATTTTGCAGCAGGCAATCATTGTCGCACCACAGTCTGATTATCAAGTGTTTTGCCCTGTTCGCCAGAGGCTTCGTTTTCCCGCAGTTTCTCTTGCATTGAATAAAGCACGGGTGCCCTCTGGTGGTAATTTGTAGAAAAATCTCATAAGAGTTTGGGTGAGAAGAATTCTTAGTTCGTATTTCTTTCCCCTGTCTCCACAAGCCAATTCCAAAATCAGCCATTAAAAGTAAACCAGAGCCATTACAAACCATCTGAACAAAGAAGCCATCAATGGACCGATGCTTTTTGAGGTCAGGCTTACACTTTGCCAGCCCCCGTTGCTGCATCGATCTGTGACTGATGCTGTGGCCTGAGGATACGGACTGTGACTGGCCCAGTGTGGAGCGGAGGTCCTGATTTGCTGTTCTGAAGGGAATGCTCTCCCTGGTGGAGACACTAAAGTCTACACAGCATTTTACAGTTGACTTATATCACATGTTGTTATTCAAATAACTGTGTAGGGAAGGGAAGCTCTGTGCCAGCAGAAGGTCGCATGGGTGGAAAGCTGGGACCTGTGGACAGGTAAATAAGGGCAGGTGGTGGAACAGAGGAACAAGCCAGGCCTTGGCTGTTTCCAGAGCTAAACAGGTTTGAGACAATGAGAAGAACAGGGCTGGCTCCAGGGAAGCAGGCCTGCGGGGGCCAGGCTTCAGGAAAGGAAGCAGCACCTGATGTCTCAGGCTGTTTCTCAAAAGGCTGGTAATATCTACTCTTGATTTTCATTACAGTTTTTTGATATGCCCCTATTTTATTAGCTCTGTTTTATACTGTGTATGGTTTTGTGCTTAATTTTCTCTGCATATAATAGCCTATTAAAAGCAAAAATAGAAATTTGTGCTATTTTAAAACACTAGGAAATATATGTTTGAAAAAGTTAAAAATCACAAAGAGATCTAGACTGTTTAATAGTTACTTTTTGATGGAAATCCAGTCACATCTGCCTGTACCGTTACACATACCATTACTCGGACATTCACACTCCACTAGGAACATGACATGTTACAAAAGAGAGAGGGACTTTCAAAACCACAGATTTAATTTTTAATACAAAATCTGTTGCACTATTACAGAAGTGACCCCTTCATGCACAGATAAATTTAGCATTTACTGTCATGGAAGAGTAAAAACTGTACTTTTATTGTTCTTCCCAAACATTGGCAAATTTAAAGTGACTTTTATCTTTGTGCTCTCTGATGCCAAGGCAAGCTTGTTGTCTTTTTGTATTTCCATTAGAACGGCTGATCCGTGAAAAGCGAATATGGAGACATGAAAGTATTCAGGGCCATCTTTCCCTGGGATTACTTCAACCTGAGCTTTTACCTACAGATCTCAGAGATGCCAGGTGACTAGGCCTCTGTGCCCCATAGGCAAAGCTCTGAAGATTTCATCTAGAAACTTGCTGTCCCTATGTAGAAGAGTTCACTATTTCAGTTCCACAGCAAAAAGGGAAAATAAAAACCCAAAAAGTATTTACGTCAATGTTTTCCAATCCAATGCACTGTATTAATCAGCTAACTCCTTATACAGTACAACATGAACATTGTTTGCATGTTTGTCTGTAACACCTATTAGCATATAGCATCTACACTTTAAGTGTATTTACAAATTCAACAAAATATCTACATATAAAAAGCTTTACTTAAAATTAAACTTGATGCAAGTTATGAGAAACCAATTTATTGGCAAATGAAAATGAGCATTCCTTCAACCATAGGTTGTTATAGAATTTCATATTTGGAGGTAAACCATTTGATATTGTTTACGAATATGGTAGAATATGTGTGTTTATTTTTTGAAACTGTAGACGTAATCCCTTTGACTGTTGGCCTTGTTAGCACTTGTCAGATTTCTTAGATTCTGAAATGTGTCCATAGCAATTTGCATACACATTGTTTAATGCTGCAGAGAGTTTCAAAAGCTGCCACATAGGTAAAGACTTAAAGAATAATATATTCTTGTTGGCATGCTGTTGTATGCTTTTAGTTTTGAATAACTTGTTTTTTAAGAAAATTTTCTACCAAGTTGACATCTTTCTTACTGAATGTGACATGTTTTAAAAGAAACCATAAAAGACCATGAAATCTTCATGTGCTCCAGCTGGTGATAAAACTTATCTTTGATACATATGAGGAAAATGCTCCTTAAAATAAACTGTCTTATTAATTTTATTCATTTTTTCAGCATTGCAATTTTCATTATCTCTGCTTTTTAAAAGTTACTTGTAGACAATGACAGTAAGCTAGGACTCTGAGGCGATTGTACTGACTGCTACAGAAGGCAGGATATGTCATGGAATGCTTATTATCTGAAGGCACTGCATGTGTCTCGCCCTGTGCTTTCTGGAAATAATTTTTGAAATTTAATTGGAGTGATCTGTTTTTGATTCTTTCAGTATGGCACAAATGCCAAAATGCATTGCAATCCACATTGTTTATGCCTAAAAACAACTCAACACAGAGATGATGTAAAAAGTAGAACACTGCACTGCTGTAATACCTGGAAGATTAAGAAGGCTATGAAGTAACAGGAGCAAAGAGCAGATAACAGAGTCTCAGTAAGCATCAGCAAATGCAACTGTCATAATTAACTCATTTAGCAAGAATATACTGTACATACTTTCCTAATAGTCTCCCAAAAAGACTAACGACAGCTAGACATAGAGTCACCAATTTCACAACAATGTCCACAAAGACATTGAAGTTCTAGAGAATACTACAGTAACACTCTTGACAATGAAAACGGAATTCATATTTAGGGGTTCAGCTGAGGATAGTATAAACAAAGTATCAAACCATGTTTTAATAACATACACAGGTATGTCCTTTAAATGTGTAGCATTTTTCATGCATGATATTGAACTGTATCCTGAAGAGGAACTAACACGATCTGTTGATGATGTTATATTATTCTGATCAGTTCTGAGGAAGTCAAGAATACCTATTTTGAATGAAAAAAGTATGCACTTTGCACTGCAGTTCACATTGACTTATCATTTGACTGAGTTATAGTTCTTGCTCTAACTGTTCTCATAATATTAACATACAGCAGAATATACACTTTCTGCCTCCATGTTCATAGAATGAGAAGGCTGACAAACAAGTGCTTAAGATAAACATTCTAGAGAAATGGAATATTGGCAAGGAGCTTACAAATTAAACAAACGAATTCATGGCGTTGACAGGAGAAGGTGCCTCTGAGCTTTCATTTCCTTCAGCCGGTTCTTTCTCTTTCTTGCCACTGTACTGTCCAATAAAGGAGCCATCCTCATTGAACTGGCCATTGACCCCCTCTCCATAGTCAACTAGGCTATCATCGCTATCTTCCTTTTTCACAGTCCTGTCTGAAGGTGTTCGACTGCCTTTTTTCAAAGGCTTGTGGTCTTCTGCATCACTGGAAGAAAAGAGAAAACATTTTCATCAAGGCTGGTATTTAGGTAAGATGTTTTGTTCTTAAAGACCATGCATGCAAATTATGATGAAGCATATGGAGTCCCAAGCTTCTCTAGCCAAATCTAATCATCAGGTTGACTCTAATGACTGGGATGTGGTTGGAATGGAAATCAGGTGCAGAAATGGTTTAATCATGAAGTCTTCAGTAGGTGGATGGCTCCTTATTGGGCATGTCAATATCAATGACAGATTCTGGCTCCTGATTTGGAAGCAATTCAGAAATAATCACAAGCATTAAAAGAGGCAAGAATTGAGAAAAGTTAAAAATCATCACTATTTGGAATTCAAAAGGGGGTAAAAACTATAGCAAGTAGAGAAGTTAGTATGTTAAACTGCATAAAATCTCTGATTCCTTGGATATGAATGGAAAATGATTTTGGTTAAGTGTGAAATATGGATTTTTTTTCTGAGCAAGAAGGAGAAGCAAAATCCTGCATTTCAAATAATTTTGTTATTCAGTGCAGGCCAGACTTGTAAACTTTAACCTTACCTTTCAAGAGACCTACAAATTCCATTAAAAGGATGCAGAAGAAACAAATGAAAAGAGCCTAAGAAGAAAAGCAAAATCCTTACACTGAGAGTATACAGTATTTTTTCTGTAAGAATTTTAGTTCATGGGTAAAGCTTATTAATTTAGAAAGAGACAGAATTTAACCTCGAAGCACTGCATTTGTACTATTAAAGGCATGTGAAAATATTCTAAAGAGTGTGAGTGATTCCAAAAATGTAAAAGCACATTTCCTGCCCTCATCTCTACTGCACTACTCCCTTCTCCCAAGTGTGTTATGCAGCCTATTCATGTGGCATGGGAATCTGAGGAGTGCAATTTAATAAAATTTTATAGGACTCAAATTTTTTTGGCTTATTTTTCTGTTGAACCCCTAAGCACAGTATCCGGAAGTAGGAGAGTAATCATTCTGTTTTAGAATATCTACTCACATGGTCATGTAACTAGGTACGCACACTGACCTATTCCTTAATAGGTAACATTTGGTTTTAAAAAAGAAAAAAAGGCAATGACAATATTTTGTTTTCTTTCAAATAACAAAAATGCAAGGCAAAATAGGAAACATAAACAATATTAGTAAAAAATAAAAAGGCTTAATGTAAAAAAGAGGTCACATTAGCTGCAGTATTTCACCTAGCAATTTGTGCTAGAACTTTATTGATCCCTCTGTTTTTGAGTGACTTTTTTCTAGCCAAGATACAAGTATTTCAAGATGCACAAATATTCTAACTCTTTCGCCAATAATTTCTGCTGGAGTCTTCAATTTTTCCCCAAGAAGAAAATCTCAAGATTGGAAAATAATACTAATTTAATATGACACTGGCATGTACTATTGAAAATTATCTGTTTCAACAATATACAAGTTCTTGTTACAAACTGATATTAAGTGATATTATCACCACTCCTAATAAACAACTGGGGAGGTACCACAGGACCTTGGAGTGATCTGTATTTGGGGCACTTCAGGGGACATAGCATCCAGTCTCCGACTTGTTGCAAGAACAATTTGCACATCCTTTGGATTTAATCATTAACTTCTAGGCTTTGCTTGAATACTTCCTGTGAAATATTGCTCATGACCTGGTGAGACACTTAAAATTCTGCTCATTATTGAACTCTTTAGTGGAATTGTGATCTGGATTCCAACTATTAGTCTTATTCTGCTTTGTAGAACTAGTGTTCCAAGGAATACACTACAGAAAATTCCAGTCTAAGGCATTTCTTTGATCCAGCCATATATCTGTCCACCCATCCAGCCATCCAGCCATCCAGCCAGCCAGCTATCTAATAAATATTTACTAAGTGCCTCCTCTAAGACAGATAATTTTCTAGTCATAGAGCAGCAAACAAAATAGACTAAAACCCTGACTTCATTGAGTTATTTCTAGTAAGGAAAATATAGACAAAAAACAAGCAATATATTTTAAAAATTAGTTATATAGTGTGTCGGAAGGTGATTAGTGCTATGGAAAATACAAAGCTGAGTAAAGAGGATGGAAAGTGTCAGGGGAGGGGATGGAAGGTTGACACTTAAATAGGATGTTCAGGGAAGGCCTCATTAACAAGTGACATCTGGTCAAAGACTTAAGAGAGTTGAGTTAGTCAGGTGGATAGCTGGAGGGAGAGTGATTCCAGCAGGAGTAACTAGCAGTGCAAATTCCCTGAGGTGGGGGCAAGCCTGGCATGTTCCAGGAAGAGTTAAAGTAAGACAGGTGACAGGGCTAGATCAGAGTCTTGTAGGATATTGGAAGAGTTCTGTCTTTAACTCTGAGTGAGATGGGAAGCCATTGGAGGGCTTTCAATGGATGAGTGACACAATCTGACTTACATTTTAAAAGGATTACTGTCATCAGTGTTGAGAACAGCCTACCCTAGAGGATAGGGGTTGGTAAGCACCAGCAAAATTGGGCTGTGCCCATTTATTGTGATGGTCTGTGGCTGCTGCTGCACTACAACAGCAGAATTGTAGAGTGGCAGCAGAGACTATGTGGCCTGCAAAGTCTAAAATATTTACTATTAGGTCCTTTACAGAAAAAGTTTGCCAACCCCTCCTCTAGGGGGTCAGAGGGACTATTGTAATAACCCAGGAAAGAGATGACTATGACTTGGACCAGAGTGGGACACTGCATGTGGTACAAGTGGTCAAATTATGGACGTATTTTGAAGGTAGCACCAACAGGATTTTCTGATGGATTGGATATGGAATACTAGAGAAAAAGATGACACCAAGATTTTAGGCTTGAACAACAGGAAGGATGGAATTCCCCTTACTATGGAGTGTAGCATGTTTGGGGTGGAAGATCAGCAGTTCAGTTTAGGACATATTAAAGTTTGACATGTCAGAAGAACCATTCCTTTATTCATTCTATGAGTCTAGTATAACACTGATATCTAAAACCAACAAGAACACTTTGAGAAAGTAAAATTACAGGCTAATCTCATTCACAAACATAGATGAGAAAATCCCAAAGAAATCATGAGCAAATCAAAGTTAGCAATCTACTAAAAAGATAATATGTCAGACCAGGTTGGGTTTATCCCAGGAATGCAAGTTTGTTTCAGCATTAAAACATCAATTTATATAATGCACCATCTTAGCAGAAGAAAAGAAAAATACGATCATCTCAGTAGATTTAGAAAAAAGTACATGGTAAAATTCAACACCCATTAACAATAAAAACTTTAATACATTAGGAACAGAAGTATCTTAATTAACCTGATTAAGGGCATCTACAAGCAACCTGGAGTAGAAGTCATCCTCGACGGTAAACGTTGAAAGCTTTCTGTTTGACATCAGAAATAATAATAGGGATGCCTGTTATTGTCACTTCTAATCAAAATTGCATTGGAAGTACTAAGCAATGTGATGAGAAAAATAAATAGAAGGCATATGTATCAAGGAGAAAGGAAACTGTTGTTATTCATAAATGATTTGATATGTATGCCAAAAAATCCAGAAGAATCTACAGGCAAACATTAGAATAAAAATAGAGTTTAGTATAGTATATTTTTATATATTAAATAATATAGTATAGCAATACTATATTAGCATAAAAGTCAACTTTATGTACTTGCAAACAACTGGAAAATGAAATTTAAAAAATGCTTCCATTTATGATATCATAAAAATATGAAGTATATAAGAACATATACAACAAAAATATGTGTAAGACCTCTATGAAGAAAATGAAACTTTTATTCAGAGTTATTAAAAGAGAGCTAAAAAGCGGAATAATATACCATAACTACAGACAGGAAGGCTCAAATACAGTAAAGATGTTAACCTTCTCCATATTGCTCTTTAGATGCATTTCCAGTAAAAACCCAGCAGGTTTTTATGTGGATCTTGGCAAGCTGGTTCTAAGATGTGTATGTAAATACAAAGGGCCAAGAATATCTAAAAAACTCTTGAAGAAGAATAAAGTTGGAGGACTTGACCTAGCTGATATCAAGACTCATTCAAAGCTACAGTATTCAAACAGTGCAGTTTTGGTGTAGAGACAGGCAAATCATCAGCAGGATGAAATAAGAGCCCTGAAATAGTTGGGAGATCTTTTTGTTGGCTTTATTCCTACATCACATTTTTATGCTATCATAACTGAAATCATTTAAAAAATCCTATTTTCCAACTGTTTGCTGGTATATAGAAATACAACTGACGTTTATGTTAATTTTGCGTCACGCAACATTACTAAATTCTCTTACTAATTCTGATATTTTCTCACAGATTCATTTGGATTTTTACACACATAATCATATCAGTTATGAATAATGACCATCCAAAAAGGGGCACCCTGGAAGCACCCATTCCAGCTTAATGGCCACAGTGGATGAGAGAGAATGTACGGCAACATTGGCTGTGCTTGAAAGAAGAGAAGGAAGGAAGAGGATGCTCTGTCCACAGAGTCTTTCCAGGAAAAGCTATTCAAAGGCAGTTCAAGATCATTTTAAGACTAGTTTTCAAAAAGTGGTGTGATGGGGGCTGGCCCGGTGGTGTAGCGGTTAAGTTTGCACGTTCTGCTTTGGCGGCACGGGGTTCACTGGTTCGGATCCTGGGCACGGACCTACTCACTGCTCATCAAGCCATGCTGAGGCAGTGTCCCACATAGAAGAGCTACAACTCTACAACTATGATACACAACTATGTACCGGGGGCTTGGGGAGAAAAAAGAAAAAGAGGAAGATTGGCAATAGATGTTAGTGCAGGGCTAATCTTCCTCAAAAAAGAAAGAAAGAAAGAAAGAAAGCTGTAGCGATTGTTAAGACACGGAAACCTCTTAAAAAAAAAAAGTGGTGTGACGTAATGTCGGACTTTAATCATCAGAATCTGGTTAAATGAGAAAAAATTACATGAGGCACCGGCACAGTGCCTGGCTCGTGATCTGTGCCCAACAATATAAGCGCCCATCCACCTGCCATCATGCCTTTTCTCTCCACTCCAAAGGGAAGTTGCTTTGTCAAGTTTAAGGGTGAAAGGGCAGTTTTCCCAGTGAGGGGAATTTAGAAGTTATAGAAGATGATTTAAAAGTCATGAACTTATTTAGCTACATAGTATTCAAAGCTTAAAAAAAATTCATCCACATTTTTATGAGAACTTTTAAGGACAGGAGGTGTCAGATGTTAATTCTTAGCCTAGAATGTCCAAGATTAAACAAATTCCAAAATAAGTCACAAAGTAGTATATAGAGCTACAATATATATATTTTGATATTTATATCCACGATAAAGATGGAAAGAAATGTTCACGTCGCACTATCAAAACTCAGTTCCTGCGTTACTTCCTCTGGGAAGACTTCTTGTCCCGCCCTCCTTCCATGGCACTCACTTGGCTTTGGCTTCCTGCCCCTGCTCCCTTGGCATCTTGGTTGCACCTCTTTCACGGCACTCTTCACACTATGCTCAGACTGTTCTTTACTTCCCTGCATCCCTCACTAGACTACAAACTAGTGAGATAACATTATATGAGTTTAATATCCCCATAGCCTGGCATACAGTAGGCACTCAATAAATCCTGGTTGAATGACTTCACTGTAAAATAACAATAGAAGAGAGAGTGGGAATTTTAGAAATTCTTCAGAATTCTAACATTAAAACATTTCCATTCCTTCTTAATCAATTTTATGATGGCAGACGAAGCACTGGAACATATTCTTCCCTTTCTCTTACCCTAAGAGTGAATTTTAGGGAGTTCACTTTTTATTTGACAGCACTTCATTCAGGGTTGTGCACATAGAAGGTACCCATTAAATGCCTACTGAGTATAATTCAGCAACAATGGATGAATCTGTGATTAGTGGGTCTGATTTTCCTGTGGTCACTACCCTACCACAGTCAAACCATGCTACAGTTTTATTGACACTCATGACCCAAACCCTCCTTCTAAAAGTCCATCAGTATTTATACTGCTCCCACACTGGTTTATGTGTGTAAGCAGAATAAATCTAAAGTATATAACAAACGGGACACATCTTCACATCATTCAAGCCTATGAGCATGGGTTAGCATGCCTGCAACAGGGCCGTGTTCACATGAATGACAAGATTCCTGTGCCAAGAGCTTCCACTTATGCTATGAGTTCAGGCACCATGGTCATATGGTTTATGACCTAGGCTCATTCTGGTTTTTAAAAGGATGGATCTAAAGAATAAAAAAATACTTACATGGTTGGTTGCATTGTTTCTCTGATTTTTCTATATGCTAGTAAGGATGCAGATCCTACTGTCTGTATAATTAAAGAAACAAACAAAGAAAGCTGCAGGCTTTCATCAGAGGGTAACTGCTTGGGGGTGGGTGTTAGAGTAAGGGCATAAGGTTACAGCATATGAAAAAAAAATCAAATTTGGCCATTGAGGTTCCATCTCTCTTTGCACCACGAAATATACTCTGGCTCAGAGCCCACCACACAGAAACTGTTTCATCCTCAAGCTGGAGAATGAACACATCATAAACAGAATTAATTTACATTTAGGCAATAGCCCTAATTTTGGTGTGTCTCTGTGTGGTCAGCATATTAATTTATTTTCAGAATGAAAAAGAATAAGAATCTATAAATAATACAGAACTCAAAACTTCCAGAAGGTGCAAAGCAGAGAAGGGACCCTGGTGATTTAAGGAGGAGAGTGACACTTAGATGTACTACTAAAAAAAAAGATTCCATAATAAACAGTTGGAACCATTTTCATTAATTGTGACATCTAAGAAACTAAAGGTCTTTTGTTTTTTTTAAGCAGAAAAGAAACCATAGGGAAAAAATTCTGAGGCAGTGTCAGGAAGTCACAGGATGAAGCCACATCTGTAGCAAAGGATGGTTGAGTATTTGGGGAAACAATTTTGCTTGTGGGATTGTCCTTATGAACTTTCGGCTTCAGTAAAAAAAAAAATCACTGACTTGTGTTTCAAGTTTAAGACGCCCGTCAGAACCTTATTTCCCTTGGCATCTCCCAGATCAGTGTAATTACACGTGTGACAAGTGTTTTTGCCTTCACAGTTGAACCAATGGGTTTGTACTCAATAGGCCCAAGGAAAAGTTTTTCTCTTCTGAGAAACTCAAGGCATAAGCTAAAGACAGCCATTTGAAAACGCTTCACAATTGTATCACATATGAATTAACACCAAGACAAAGAAATATGACCAAATAAATGTAAATACCGTGATAACAAGGCCAGTAACCAAAAACTTGCTACGTACTGCTCTGGAGGCCAAAATCCTATTAAAAGTTCTTAGTAGATAGCTCGTACAGAAGAATAGGAATCATAGAACTAGAAACCTTCAGACATCATTTAATACTTGAACAATTGTATCATTTTATAGATGAAAATAATTGAGATGCAGACAAATTGTGTCATATCTAAAGGAATCAAGGGCAATGGCTGAGTGGACAGTAAAACCAACAGCTCTTGATTCCATGCTAGTTTCATTCCACCTTGATTTCAATCAAGTTTTAAGGGAGTAGGAAGCATAGTTACCCTGAGAAAGTCACATTACATCAGATCATGGTTTCATATCACTGCAACAGCAAGTTGACATGTGAGACCCTTGAGGTGAGCAATACATTGCCAGATTCATTTAAGCATGATAATGTACAACAGGAATCCATCCCATGTGAAGAATGTATGAAGTGCAATGGTTTATTTTCAATTCATGAAATATACAATTTTTTTCAGACTGTATTAAAGATTTAGCTTCCTCACAATAAATAAGGGAGTGGTGCACATATCCTGTGTAGAATTCTAGCCACAAGAACTCTAAAAATAAGAAGTTATTTAGTAATTATCAGCTCACCTGCTTTACAGGAGAAATGTCTAGAAGAGTGAATTAAGTCAGCAAAGATTTCAACTCATCCAGTGTAAGACATGGCTGCCCTAGGCTGTGGCCATCTGCAGGCTGCTCTAATGTGTTATGAAAACCTTCTGGGTGGACTGGGTGGGGGTGCTGCATGAGGTTTTCATACACTTTCAGTCCCAGAGTCAACATTTGACACCAAGACAACCCTCACTAGACATTCTTCTATATCCTGAGATATAGAAATTCTGAGACGTTTTAGAAATCATAGTCATCTCTGTTGAAGAGAAATCAGAATATGAAAGTTTAGGTGCTGAGACACAAAGGCAAATCACTCATATCTGCATAGAAACTGGTATGAAACCAATTTTGTCAAAAATACATGGCAATCAGTTTTTTCTCAATTAGGTCTCATATTTCTTATCCTTGGCATTATTTTGCCCCTCATGATATTGACATGGAAATACCAAAAATGAGCACCAGAGACCGACAAAAATTAACACAAATATCTTATCTACAAATGTTATCTGGCAACCACAAGTGAAATATTTTATTTCACCTAAAACCCTTTTCTTCTTGCAAAAAAAAGCCTCAATATGGGGTCGGGGCATTAAAAGATTATATTTTATATAATCAAGAGGCTTATAGAAAGAAAAAACAAGGTGTAAAGGTATTTTATAAATAGAAGTATTTTTTTGAAACATCAAAATCCCAGTTGTTTAAATGAATAAATATATATTTTGTTTCTGTTTTTAAACATATCTAAAATAATCATTTGTCTCTCTTTAAAAAGACCTATAACCCCTAGGCAAGAATATCTTTGTTTAAAGAGTTTCTTCCTTTTTTTTTTCAACTATTTAGCACATAGGTTATGTTAAAATTTGTCCTTAATGATGGAGCCAAGCCAAGAATGTATTATATCCAAGTTCTGCGAGTTAACACACTGCCTCTAGGGCTGTGATATTTCTTAATAATTAACAGCTTCTCAAACAGCCTAGTCATCATTTCATGATTAATGGGCAGGGGTGTAGGTATTTGTTTTGGAAAAACAAGCTTTAAATCCAAGATTAAAAAGAGTAACACTGATTTTATAAAAGCACTGCTTAGAAAATGACAGGAATAGCTAGCTTCCTTTGCAATGCAGGTTTGTGGGGTCTTTACTGTTGTTTTAACTCTCACTGTAACACACCAGCTTTGCTAGGTTGATCAATACAGCAAGGGCCTCTGGAAAATATGACAGAGTGGAAGACATTCCATTTCAAAACTATGACTAAAATGGAGATTTATCTTTTAATGGAAAGTGATAATAAGTTAACTGTGAGGGATGTGTAAACATTTAGATATGGAAGTGTCTCTAAACTAAAATTTGAGGAAAATATGAAATGCCGGGCAGAGCACATTCCTGGCCGCGTCCTATTGTAGGGAGATTGAGTGCAGCGTCTGTGCAGGGCAGGGCAGGGGAGGGCGGAGGAGAAGCAGAGGCTCACCTGTACTCTCCAAAAGTGCCATCATCTTCCTTCATAGGCTGGATTTCAGGATCAGCATGGGCATCTTCCTTTTCTTTAACTAAAAAATTTCAAAATGACATTATCTATTGATTTTGTGTTTCTTTGTTCAATGTTTTTAAGCATGCACTCTTTAAGATAACACAGTGGTGACAAATAATTCTAAACACAGTAGATGTTACACAACCAGATGTATTATGTGGCCATGCATATATTTTGATGTTTTAGTCTCTTTGAGGTAACTTAATAGAATGAACATTTGTTAACAGATAAAGTTGACTTCATGTAAGCATTTTGGCACAAGTCTCTTAGCTGATGAAGGAATAAGTTTTAAGTTTTTAAGATTTCTCTCCTATTTTACCAATCTATTTATTAACTATATTCATGGTTACAAATTGTTTTTGTAAATCTATTCTTCTGCAGAATTTTTCTTGTCAATGAAGGGGAAACGGCCAGGTAAAGAAAATATAAATTCATTGGATCCACTAAGTTGAACAAAACATTAACCACATAGTGAAAGCAATGTTACACATCACGATATCCAGACTCAGTTCATGCATTACTTCCTCCAGAAGACTTCACGTACCTTCCCCCTCGGCCTGTTGGTTTTAGGTGCTGTTTCAGTACCTATTACTTATGTGGAGCCTAAGGAAGCAGACTCACTAATATCGTCACTAATATCTTCAGACAACACATTAACTTACTCCCCCAAATGCCTTCTGATCCTTGACAATGTTTGCTGTTGTTGTTAGTGCAATGGAGTGGAGTCCGACTCCTAGTGACCCTGTGTACAGCAGAGCAGAACCCTGCCCGGTCTTTTTGCACCATCCTCTCACCTTCTGGTGCTATATCAGACAGCATACTGCTGCTATCCATAGGGTTTTCATGGTTAATTTTTTTGAAGTGGGTGGCCAGGTCCTTCTTCCCAGTCTGTCTTAGTCTAGAAGCTCTGCTGAATCCTGTCCACCATGGGTGACCCTGCTGGTATTCGAAATACCAGTGGCATAGCTTTCAGCGTCACAGCAACACACAGCTGCCATAGTATGACAACCGACAGATGGGTGGTATGGGTCTCTCACTGGGAAATGAACCTAGGCCATGGTAGTGAGAGAGCCGAATCTTAACCACTGGACCACCAGGGCTGGCTTGACAATGTTTAGGCTCCCATTATATGAAAACGGATCAAAAATTCAACAAAAAGTCTGAATTTATGGTTCTGCGAAGATACATTTATTGCAATCTATATGATTACCCACATGATTTCTTTTTAGTTTAATGGATAATTATGCAGCATTATAAAGCAGTTTTAAACTTTCTTTCTTACCTGGATATTTGCCACCCTTGTTTCTTCTGATGAAGCAAACAATCAGCAAAATTAAGATAAGGAGAGCGACAGCACACATTAGACCAATGAACCAGCCCTGAGTCGCAATATCCACCTGTCGGCTCGCCATTGCTAGAAAACAAATCAGTGATGTCGGTGGGTATGGGTTAAGGGGGAGATGAGAACTGTTGCAGTCTCTTGTAGTAAATAATTGCCATAGTATATGAGCTTTTATATATTTTACACATGGCCCCAAATTGGAATCTGTCAGTTATCAATCAGGAGTTACATACAGACTTAACTTTGAAAAATCATTAATTAAAAAAATTCAAATAGAGAAATCTGAATGCTACTACCATTAAATGCTCACAAACCCTGCTGTACATTGTGTTCACAGTTATTTTAACTATATATTCTCAATAGAAACACAGTCCCAAACCAATTAAAAATTTATTGTTTATAGGATAAATTGTACATTAAGCACAATAATAAGAATATAAGACTGAATTTTAAACAGAACAGAATGTATACATCTAATGGAGTATTTTTCCTTCAAAGGAAACACTTTTGGAGGCTAAAATATCATTGCAATGATGCCGCCATTTTTCAAAATGTTTTGGAAATTTTCCGTTAAAAAAGAAAACTTTCCACACAAGAAACCTGTTGACATAAGATAACCAGCCTTATTATTTTATATGATATCTGAATTTGCATCCAAAATATCACTTAGATTTGTTACTTATCTCGTTCTTTATTTCATTTACAAGAGTTGGTTCTGAATGACTTTTGAAAATTTCTGAAAAATCCAATTTACCCTCAAATGTTCAATATTTAAAATTCAATATTGCTTAAGATCCATTCGCAAGACTTTGAAATATATCTTGATCAGTGGAATCATTATTGGAACAAGTGACCAGTTTAAAGAGAAAATACTCATTCACATGTATACACATTCTTTAAGTCTCCATCTATTCTGTTTGAGTCAATAAATGTGAAGCCCCTTATTCAACCAGTTACAGTATGCAAATCTTCTAAGAAAAACACAGAATACTTAGCATTTCTGGTATTATTCAAAAGTGTCAATCAAATGGGACAAAGTGCAGCATCAATGGCTATTCAGACATGCCCTTGAGGATTTGATTAAATAAATTGGTATGAATCTTTTTATAAAAAGGCCTTTATTTTTTCTCTTTTGACCATAATCAAGGTAAAAGGTTTTCTTCTTTTGATTCATAGGCATGCCTATATCATGGTTTTAATTTGATTGAATTTCTTCGGAATACATTTAACACGGTTGGGTTAGGCGTATGTGATCTCTGGACGCAGAAATAAGCATGGCGACATGTATCCCAGGTCCTGCTATATGTTGCAAAAATAGCACCTCATTGCCTTTTTTCTCCACACAAAGTATAGGGAGAAAAATGAAATGCTTAAAATCAAGTGTGAAGAGAAATGTGAAAAATGTGTGGATGTGTTATTTAAGAAATAAAATGAGAAGTGGAAATACGTTATCTGGAATACAAATCAAATGCCAGTAGCCTTTCCCCAGTAGCCCCTGTGCCTCATTGGTTAGAGGGGTTTTGAGTTGTGTCCTAACTAGATACAGCTGAAGCACGAGTATAGGCAGTGTTCCCCTCTATACACAGACCATAATCATCATGAGGATGATGAAGATGAAGACAGTCATATAACGAGAGTTAACATTTTGTAACTCTTACTATATGCTAGGCACTGTGCTGAGAGCAAAATCTCATTTTATCTTCACAACAGTCCTTGAGGTAGGCATGAGGAATAAACTCATGCCCAGAGAGGGTAAAGAACTTGCCCAAGAGTTGGAGTTTGACCCATGTCTGCCTGACCCCAGAGAACATGGTACTGGCCATTATGCTCTACTGCTATAATGCGCTCCTGAAGACAAGTCCAGACATCAAATCTGCAGAAGTCTTTACAAAGAATAAAATGTCATAGGGACTTTCCATTCTGAGACAGCGAAAAATATTTTAAAAGTCCATCATTACATACTCTTTGGCAATATATTTCTGTCAATTCACACATGGTCTTTGATCATGTGCTTTTTCTTCCAAACTGAATAAAAAATCAATTGGTGTAAGTCTATTGAGCATTTGATTGAAGCGAAAGAGTCCTTGTTTTTAGTATGCCTGATGATTTATACCTTGTCATAAATAGTATCTGCATCTACATTTTTCACCTACTTAGATGCAACTGATAAGGGCAAAATGCAATAAGATACTCAAATACTAGCACAGACATTGTCTTGTAAAGATAGTGACTGTCCAAATTGAACTGCCAGCTGGCAACTTGTTACTATGCAAAAAGTGGAAGTGTTTCTTTGAAGGTTGATAAAGAAACATCTAAATTGACTTTGAATTTTTGCCTCAAGTCTAAAGAAAAAAGTATCAAATATTCTACTGCCCCATTATTTAAGATTAGGCAGACACAACATGTTAGGTACATATCTGTGCATGCTCACACACACACACAAAACACACACACAAGTGCACCAGAAGTTGATATAAAACAAAAACTTAGTAAGTGAAAGTAACTTTTGACTTCCCATCCACATAAAAAGGGGTCTAAAGCCCAGAATGACTATAAGAGGCTTCAAGTCTTTCCAGGACACTCTAAAATCATCTTAACTAGACACACATACAAACCCAAGTCATGGCCACCATTGTGCATCACACATACAGATTGAAGCCTGAGGGGCTTTTTCTTCTTGAATCTGAGCTTTAATGGGTGGGTATTAGTAGGATTGGGCAGGAGAGTGAAAGAGGATTTTCACTTTATCTAAAACTTTTGCAATAAAATTATATTCATGTGTTACTTGAGTAATCCATAAAGCAATAAATTAAACAAACAGACAAACATAAAGAATATGAAAAAAGAAACCAAGCCAGAGGAATGAAATGTGCTTTGCTTCCTAGAAGTTAGTTTTAACAACAGTCTTCCGCTGTCACACTGCCTGTTGTCTCGTGGACAACCTGTGTTCTGCAGCAGGAGGTCTCAGGGAGAATGCTCTTGAGTACTTAGAATAAACATGGAAGAAACAGGGTGAGAAAAATGGCTATTTACGAAGAATCCACTACGTATAAAAATGTTCTGTTAAAATAGAAATGTATAGAAAGGGGAAAAAATTACCTTGGCCAAAGTTTGGAGGCAGTTGACAAAACAAAACCAAAAAACCTGTTGGGCCCAGTAAAAGCAAATTTGCTTTAAATCCTTTGTGATACGAGAGGAGAGACATGGTAACTGAGGGGAAGAAGAGGAAGTGGGGTCCTAAGAGGAGTGTGAGTAGGAAGCACAGCATCACGACACCACCTGCAGTCGTGTTTGATGCTTTTTTCAGTTTGTGCCATAGGAAAAAATTAAGAAATATATCTTAAAAATCCGGACCATAAAAGGTAGAGATGGTGTCATGTTAAGAAGATTCATGAAACAAGCATAAACGAAAGTAGAGTCTAGGTTCTTGAAATTAGCAGAATTCAGAGAGAGAAGCAACTCATTAATGTAGAGTTAAAAAATTAGCCAGAATGGTATGCTTCCATGCCAAGTACTGAAATAAACATCTCAAAACCTAGCGTGGAGAAGGGGAGAAGCGAGAGCAGTAGTGATAATGCTTTCACCCTGGAGTTGATCCTGTAGCCCTAAAGGGCAGAACATGGAAACTGGAAGAACAAGGAAGTTGGATTAATAGTATTTGCTCCTAGAAGTAATATGTTAACTCAGGTCACTAGGGTTTAATCAATATTTACTCTTTTTAATGGTTACATGTATATGTAAAAGGTGACAATAACTGGTGTGGCCTTGTCCTATTTCTCCATCGCTGGCACACAGGAATGGTCCACTCATTACGATCGCTCACCTTGAACTACCTGCCAGCTGCAGCTGGAATTGTAGGGATAGTAACACTGAAGAAACAAATTTTTTCTAAAGGGTTTGCCTTCTGTCTTATAAAAGGACAAAAAAATGCCACAATTTGATTTTGCAGGGAGAATCTAATTCTAGCTAGATCTGCAAGCTGGGAATACACTGGGGCCGTTAGGGGTCCAGAATAGCTGGATAGACATACCAAGTGCTAAATGAAGCGTCATTTCTGAGACAAACTGTTCCCCTCTGTGACCCTGCATGGGGGGTGTAGCGAGAGCCTCTCCTCCAGTGTGGGAAGGCTGAGCCTCTAACCCAGCTCTCCCATGTTCTAGCTGGGTGACAGGGCAGGGACTCCACCTCTCACTACACGTCATTGACATGACATGTGGGTGGGTAATAACACCGCCTACTTTATAGGATTATTGTAAGGACTGAATAAGAAAAGCTGTGAAAACCATTCGCCTGGTATAGATTAGAGCTGATTAAATGCTAGTGCTGTTACTATGATTAGCATTCTAGCTGTAAACGGATAGAATATCTACTTGAACTTTTAGTATTTTGAAATTAAATGCTATTGATAAAGACAAACACCTTGCAATATTAACCGTGAATTGATTTAATACGTATTTTCCTAGAACTCTCTACACAAGTGGATATGAAAATACAAACAACAGACTAACAGAAAAAAACGTTTATTTCTTTAAGCATTATGATTTTAGCACATGAATACTTTAAAAATGTAGTTTAATAAGTTATTGAACATTACGTTTGGTTTCTTTCTTTTTCTAAAACCATTCATGATTGTGTATTTTCTAAATTATAAGAAATGACTTTAAAAATCATAAAGCTTGGGTAATGAAAGACACACACAAAATACATTTTGCCTATGGGCTCTACAGGAAATGCAATATTTCCTCAAGAATGCATGAAGTGACTGAACATAACATGGATGTATGCATCACAAAATGAACATGCTCCACACAAACCTTCTTTAAATTTAAGTAAGCATGGATTGCTTTCCGTCTTGTGAGTAAATATGAATATTCTTATATCTTACATGAAGATTTTTCTTTATTTTAGAAACTTTAATTATTTAATTATTGATAATGTTGAAATAACTAAAATACATACAGGCAGTCAAATTTGGGGTGATAACAATGAAATACATGAACTGAATAATTTCCTGTTCTATACAAATTTAATAATATTTACATCAGTTGTCTAAACAAACTGCAGGGTTCTGCTGGGTTATAGTCCATTTTGACATAAAAAATTGTGACTTTCAGCTTCAAAAGCCTTTCAGAATTTCCATTCTAACTCTGAGGGAAAGTTTATGCATGTAAATGATGTGAAAAATTGAATTACCAAAATAACGTAAGTAAAGAATCATATTTACCTCTGTTTTTGTAAGGTTTTTGGCAATAATGTGATTAAAAGATGATCTGCTCAATTCTGTAATTCATTTGATATAAAGAGCCAAAGACAACTAAAAACCCAAATTCCAACCCAAGTGGGCCGCACAGAAAGACATTCAGGGTCCTACCCATAACACAGCTCCACGAGCCCCCATCGCCAACTGGAGCACGAGCCAGAAGCAGCATGATGTGCGCCTCATCTGGGCCTCTCTCAAAGACATCCTCTGAACTCACAAAACCAGAGTCTCCCTCAGCACCAACTCCAACTTTGTATTCTGTTCCTGGCATTAGACCCTTTAACCCAAAGAAGCTCTGAGAACCATTTATAATCTCTCTCCTCCATTCTTCTTTGCCTATGGAAATTTTGCCAAAACAACAAATTTGAATATTTTAAGGGACTAGAAGTCACTTAATGCTTCATGAAAGGAAAATTATTTATAAGCTAAAGACAAAATCTAGGATGCTTAGGTTTACCATTTTAGATTATTATAAACCTAGTCATGTCAAAAAATCAGTTAAAATGAAGAACTATATGAAAATGTCCTCAAAGAAATATTGACTGGATATCCAGAATGCATATATTCCCATTGTATGAAATCTTTTACATACAAAGGAAGGTTCTATATCTGCACCTTGCCTTATGAAACTATTGAGTTTCTCTAAATGATGTTTATAAAAAGAACTTTTATACACTAAATAGCTTAAGCTAACTATGGGAAGAATTGTTTTTTAAGATTCACAAGATGAATCTTTTGGTAAACTTAAACGCCTTTATTAAATTTATCCAAGTTATAGATTCAAGCTGTCCCGAGTAATGATTTTCCTAAAAGAATAGTTATTTCTCAAAATATTTATTTGCATGATAAAGGCCTAAACAGACACTGGACTACATTCAACACTTTGTTACAAACACTCACTGGCCACTCAGCTTGTTACGTGCAGAGCACACTGCATTAAGGAGGTGGCACTGGGTTTTCATAAACTGCTGAAAATTAAAGCTGCTCCATATCCTGGGAGATGTGCCCAGGATGTCAGGAGAGTGACTGACCTACGAATACATTAAACACTGAAATGTAAGTGTTAATTTTCTGCAATTTCTAATAAAATTCTGTTGGGTAGTATGGACAAAATGACTGCTTTTAAGTCAGTTTGATTTCTGCTACTTCAAGATCCAATTTGAACAAACATATGCAATGGAACTTACTATGTCCCTTGTTTTTAATAACATGAAAAAAAGAGATTATATGAAAAAAATATATAGGTTGATGGTTCATATAATTTTTTCAGATAAATTTGATTCGTTTAATTGGATCAAGTTATTTTTCAAGGTGATCTATAGTATTAAATCCTTAAAAATGTTCTTAATCTCTTAAAATATAGCCCCCAAATTAAAAACTGGGTAATGAAATTATTTCTTACTGCCAGCTACACCATATTCAACATGCAAGTTCACATACTCTGGTCCCTCATATTCCCAACAGATATGGGCACAGGTCTCAGCAGCTGTGGCAGTAAGTTTGCCAATCCTGGGGTTTACTGCTTGAAATAAATATACAACAGAAAAATAAAACAAACAAACAATCAAATTGCAGCATCACACACACATATACAAAATAAGTTTAAGTACTCTGAAATTGTGCAAATTAAATTAAATTAGAATTTATTGCTGAAATTTAGGGTTTGCTCATACTTCACTTTCATTACAGAAAGGCTTTTCATTTATTAAACTATAGCATTATGAAATAAATTAATAATCAGAAATAATGATGCACAATATTAAAACTTATGAGTTCTATTATATGGCTCCTGAACAATGTGAACTGTTGTCCATTAGATACAATCCCAGGAAACATCGGAGTCTTCATTTATTGATGTGATGGGGCAGGGCAATGCTGGGGTCAGAGGTCACTGAATATCAGAGACTGCAAGGTAAAACCCAATACTGGGTGGCTGCTTCTCAATTCTATTTATCATCTCAGTGTGGGTCTTTAAAGAATTTGTATTGGAGTGAGAAAGGATGCTCCTTAGAACAGTGGCTTTTGACCTGTTTTGAGTCACAAATTTCTTTAAGAATCTACCTTTGGGGAGTTCACGGACCCCAGGTGAGGAATACCTACTTTAGGGAAGGTTAGATGGTTAGGGTACCTGGAAGAAAATCTGCAAAAAGAATTGCAAAACACACTTTTATCAGAAGTTAAGAAAGAAGAAATAAAAGGGATAAGAACTATTTCACTTGACACACCCCAGAGAGCAAGACAGTTTTACCTGCTAAGCGTTTGTTACATACCATATTCTGAAAAATCACAGTGCAACCTAAATAGCTTCTTAAAACACCAAATTATGGAGACTATATGATGCTTGCTACTGAGTACAGATGACATCTACAGTCATTAAAAGATATTATTTGGCTATCTGAGGCTGACAATTCTATCAGCCTTACCACCATTGCCTAAACTACAAAGGACATATTTACAGATATATTAACTTGGGTAGTTAAGAAATGATAAGATCAATTTATTATCACAGAGAAAATGTCCGAGGATAGTATATCAAAAAGAGTCAATGGGTCTACTCAGATTCTAAAATTAAGTTCCAAATTCTGTTATATAATTTAGAAGCTAAAAGCCTCTACTGAAACAAATTTAATGAAACAGTACTTCTTAGGACCAAAAAGAAGTATATTAAAGAAATTAAATAGGAACTCAAGATGGCGGCGTAAGCAGACTCGGAACTCACCTCCTCCCGCGGACATAGCCAATTTACAACTACTTGTGGAAAAATTACCCCTGAGACAGAACTGAAAACTGGATAAGAGGAACTCCTGCAACAACGGACAATCCTAACTGAGGTGGAAGAGGCAGAAACTCCCTTCTGGAGAGGAAAAACGCCGCCTTCACAAGCCGCCAGCTTCACGGCCGCTGGGAGCAGCGCACAGGTGCGCAGCCTCCCTGGAGGCGCGGGGCCCTGAGCCAGGGAGCGCCCCCGCTGGGGGCATTTTGTGGACCCAGCACAATCGAGACCAGCGGCATAATATCTGACTTTGCCTGCCACTAAAACATTGGGGAGCACCCCCAGAAAACCCGGTTCACAAAGAAACTAAAACCGGCTCTTAAAGGGCCGGCGCGCAAACTCACCCATTTCAGAAAGCATCCTAAAATCACCAGAAAGAAAGGTGCACAGTGCTGTGGTGAAAAGAGACTCACCTAATAGGCCCTGTGTGCATCTCGGTGAGAGGTGAGACCTCTCCAGGGACTGGGACATTGGTGGCAGCCATTGTTGTGGCCTGGTGTGGGCCTGCTGACACAGACGCCATTGGAGTTCTCCCTGAGGCCTGCTAGCCCAGGGTCTCCTCCACCCACTAGAGCACCGATTTAATCCAGCTCAGCCAGGGCAGGCAGCCCACCCTAGAGACTGGCCCCACCCAACAACAAGCCCTCGGGCAACTTGTGGGCCTGCATAGATTGGTGACTGGATTCTCTGCAGCCTGGCAACTGAGCCGAGTTTAGCGGGGCAGGGCGTGCACAAGGAGCGGGTGGAGAGTGTGGAGCGGGTGGAGAGTGTGGGGCGGTGGTGGAGTGTGTGGGGCTCCCGCCGTGGAGAGACTGGGTCCGCTTCGGGAGGTCGGGGCGCGCACACGGGGCAGGACTGCGTTGACTGTGTGTGTGGACCGTGGGCGGCAGGGCTTGTCAGCTTCAGAAGACTTGTGTTTCTCAAAGACCCACATAGGGGGTTTGCCCCACCTTCCAAAGCCTGAAACAATTGGGTGCTCCCATGCTTGAGGCCAGCCCCACCCAGCTGCAATCCTCAGAGAGCTGACAAGAGACCTAATAGGCTAGAGGCTTACAGCAATTGTAAGGCCCTGAGCCTAACAACCTGCCACGCTGGAGGTCTACGCACTTAAAAGAAATACTGCAACACAAATGTGGTATTAGAACTTGCAGCCAACTGTGCTGGGGCTCCCCACACCTGATAAAGAGACTGAAGGGCCCACAACAACTATAAGCAGCTGAGCATTACAATAGCTGGCCAGGAGCATAACTCGGCCTCCCTGGGCACCTACAGGGAGAGCAAACAGGCCACAACAGAAGGACACACTTAGCCCACATAGGGGTCACCCCTGGAACACTGAGAACTGAGGGAAGCACACTGGAAGCCTCCTAAGGCATCACTTACATAAGGTCACCTATCCAAGAGCAGGAGACGTAGTTGACCTACCTAATACATAGACACAAGCACAGGGACAGAGGCAAAATGAGGAGGCAAAAGAATACATTCCAAGTAAGGAACAGGACAAAACCCCAGAAAAGGAACTAAGTGAAACAGAAATGAGCAACCTACCTGACAGAGAGATCAAACTAAGAGTGTTAAGGATGCTCACTGATCTGTGGAGAAGAATAGATGAACTCAGTGAGAATGTCAACAAAGAAATGGAAGATATAAAAAAGAACCAATCAGAAATGAAGAATACAATACTGGAAATGAAAAATTCATTAGAGGGACTCAAAAGCAGAGTAGAGGATACAGAAGAACGGATCTGTGAGCTGGACAAAAGACTAGAAGAAATTACCCAAGGTGAACAGGTAAAAGAGAAAAGAATTAAAAAGAGTGAGGACAGTCTAAGGGACCTCTGGGACAACATCAAGCGCACTAACATCCATGTTATAGGTGTCCTGGAAGGAGTAGAGCGAGACAAGGGGGCAGAGAATCTATTTCAAGAAATAATAGATGAAAACTTCCCTAACCTAAGGAGGGAAACAGACATCCAGGTACAGGAAGCACAGAGAGCCCCAAATAAGATAAACCCAAAGAGGCCCACACCAAGACACATCATAATCAAAATGTCCAGAATTAAAGATAAAGAGAGAATCCTAAAAGCCGCAAGAGAATGTCAAGTTACATACAAAGGAAACCCCATAAGGCTATCAGCTGACTTCTCAGCAGAAACCTTACAGGCTAGAAGAGAATGGCAAGATATATTTAAAGTGCTAAAAGGAAAAAACTTACAGCCAAGAATACTCTACCCAGCAAGGTTATCATTCAAAATGGAAGGAGAGATAAAAAATTTCCCAGACAAGCAAAAATTAAAGGAGTTTGTCACCAAGAAACCAGCGCTATAAGAAATGTTAAAGGGACAGATTTAAGGGGAAAAGAGAAGACCACAAATAGGAAACATAATCTATTTCCATGATAAGAACGTAATGGCTACAAATGCACAAAAAAGAGGTTAGATATGATATCAAAAACATGAGGGAGGAGGGGAGTTAAAGAGTACAGCTTTCAGATAGAGGTCAAACTAAAGTGACCATCAATTCTGTATAGAAGAAGAAAGGAACAGAGAAGGCCTACTAAAACACTGAGAAAAAAAAAAAGTTAAAAAATGGCAGTAAGTACATACTTATCAATACCTACTTTAAACGTCAATGGACTAAATGCTCCAATTAAAAGGCATAGGGTGGCTGACTGGATAAAAAAACAAGACCCATATATATGCTGCATACAAGAGACACACTTCAGACCTAAAGACACTCACAAACTGAAAGTGAAGGGATGAAAAAAGATACTCCACGCAAATGGCAATGAAAAGAAAGCTGAGGTAGCAGTACTCATATCAGACAAAATAGACTTTAAAAGAAAAACTGTAAAAAGAGACAAAGAAGGGCATTACATAATGATCAAGGGAACAATCCAACAACAGGATATAACACTTGTAAATATCTACACAACCAATGTAGGTGCACCTAAATATATAAAGCAATTATTAACAGACATAAAAACAGAAATAGTAACACAATAATAGTAGGGGACTTTAACACTCCACTTACACCAACGGACAGATCATCTAAACAGAAGATCAATAAGGAAACATTGGCCTTAAACGACACACTAGAACAGATGGACCTAGTAGATATATACAGAGCATTCCATCCAAAAACCGAAGAATACACGTTCTTTTCAAATGCACATGGAACATTCTCCAGGACTGATCACATATTAGGCCACAAAACAAGTCTCCATAAATTTAAGAAGATTGAAATAATACCAAGCATCTTTTCTGACCACAACGGTATGAAACTAGAAATCAACTATAGGAAGAAAATCAGAAAAGCCACAAATATGTGGAGATTAAACAAAATGATACTGAACGATGACTGGGTCAACGAAGAAATCAAAGAAGAAATCAAAAAATACCTGGAGACAAATGAAAATGAAAATACAACATGCCAGAACTTATGGGATACAGCAAAAGTGGTTCTAAGAGGGAAGTTTATAGCAATACAGGCCTATCTCAACAAACAAGAAAAATCTCAAATAAACAATCTAACAATGCACCTAAAGGAACTGGAAAAAGAAGAACAAACAAAGCCCAAAATCAGTAGAAGAAGGGAAATCATAGAAATCAGAGCAGAAATAAATGAAATAGAGACCAAAAAAACAATAGAAAAAATTAATAAAACCAAGAGGTGGTTCTTTGAAAAGATCAACAAAATTGACAAATCTTTAGCTAGACTCACCAAGAAAAAAAGAGAGAAGGCACAAATAAGTAAAATCAGAAATGAAAGAGGAGAGGTTACAACAGACACTTCAGAAATACAAAAGATTATAAGAGAATACTACAAAAAGCTATATGCCAACCAATTCGACAATCTGGAAGAAATGGATAAATTCTTAGAATCATACAACCTTCCAAAACTAGATCAAGAAGAAGTAAAGAATTTGAATAGACCAATCACCAGTAAGGAGATCGAAACAGTAATCAAAAACCTCCTCAAAAATAAAAGTCCAGGACCAGACGGCTTCCCTGGTGAATTCTACCAAACATTCAAAGAAGACTTAATACCTATCCTTCTCAAACTCTTCCAAAAAAATTGAGGAGGAGGGGAAGCTCCCTAACTCATTCTATGAAGCTGACATTACCCTGATACCAAAACCAGGCAAGGACAACACAAAAAAAAGAAAATTACAGGCCAATATCACTGATGAACATCGAGGCAAAAATCCTCAACAAAATACTATCGAATCGCATACAACAATACGTTAAAAAGATTATACACCATGATCAAGTGGGATTTATTCCAGGTATGCAGGGATGGTTTAACATTCACAAATCAATCAACGTAATACACCACATTAATAAAATGAAGAATAAAAATCACATGATCATCTCAATAGATGCAGAGAAAGCATTTGACAAGATACAGCATCCATTTATGATAAAAACTCTGAATAAAATGGGTATAGAAGGAAAGTACCTCAACATAATAAAGACCATATATGACAAACCCACAGCTAATATCATCCTCAATGGTGAAAAACTGAAAGCTATCCCTCTAAGAACAGGAACCAGACAAGGATGCCCACTGTCACCACTCCTATTTAACGTAGTACTGGAAGTCCTAGCCAGAGCAATCAGGCAAGAGAAAGAAATAAAAGGGATCCAAATTGGAAAGGAAGAAGTGAAACTGTCACTATTTGCAGATGACATGATTTTATATATAGAAAACCCTAAAGAATCCACCAGAAAACTTTTAGAAGTAATAAACGAATATGGTAAAGTTGCAGGATGCAAAATCAACATACAAAAATCAGTTGCATTTCTATACACTAACAACGAAGTAGCAGAAAGAGAAATTAATACAATCCCATTTACAATTGCAACAAAAAGAATAAAATACCTAGGAATACTTAACCAAAGAGGTGAAAGAGCTGTACACAGAAAACTATAAAACATTGCTGAAAGAAATTGAAGAAAACGCAAAGAAACGGAAAGATATTCTGTGCCCTTGGATTGGAAGAATTAACATAGTTAAGATGTCCATACTTCCTAAAGCAATCTATAGATTCAATGCAATCCCTATCAAAGTTCCAACAACACTTTTCACAGAAATAGAATAAAGAATCCTAAAATTTATATGGAACAACAAAAGACCCCGAATAGCTAAAGGAATCCTGAGAAAAAAGAACAAAGCTGGAGGTATCACGCTCCCTGATTTCAAAATATACTACAAAGCTATAGTAACCAAAACAGCGTGGTATTTGCACAAAAACAGACACACAGATCAACGGAATAGAATCGAAAGCCCAGAAATAAACCCACACATCTATGGACAGCTAATCTTTGAACAAGGAGCCAAGAACATACAACGGAGAAAAGAAAGTCTCTTCAACAAACGGTGTTGGGAAAACTGGATAGCCACATGCAAAAAAAATGAAAGTAGACCCTTACCTTACACCATACACAAAAATTAACTCCAAATGGATTAGAGACTTGAATGTAAGACCTGAAACTATGAAACTTCTAGAAGAAAACATAGGCAGTACGCTCTTTGACATCAGTCTTAGCAACATATTTTCAAGCACCATGTCTGACTGGGCAAGAGAAACAATAGAAAAAAGAAACAAATGGGACTATATCAAACTAAAAAGCTTCTGCACAGCAAAGGAAACCATCAACAAAACGAAAAGACAACCTAACAATTGGGAGAAGATATTTGCAAACCATACATCTGATAAGTGCTTAATCTCCAAAATATATAAAGAACTCATGCATCTCAATGACAAAAAAACTAACAACCCAATTAAAAAATGGGCAAAAGACCTGAACAGACATTTCTCCAAAGAAGATATACAGATGGCCAACAGACACATGAGAAGATGTTCAACATCATTAACTATCAGGGAAATGCAAATCAAAACTACAATGAGATATCACCTCACGCCCGTCAGAATGGCTATAATTAACAAGACAGGAAACAACATGTGTTCGAGAGGATGTGGAGAGAAGGGAACTCTCATACACTGCTGGTGGGAGTGCAAACTGGTGCAGCCACTATGGAAAACAGTATGGAGATTCCTCAAAAAATCAAGGATAGAACTACCATATGATCCAGCTATTCCACTGTTGGGTATTTATCCAAAGAACTTGAAAATACCAATTTGTAAAGGTACATGCACCCCTGTGTTCATTGCAGCGTTATTCACAATAGCCGAGTCTTGGAAGCAACCTAAGTGCCCATCAAGGGACGAATGGATAAAGAAGATGCGGTATATATACACAATGGAATACTACTCAGCCATAAGAAACGATGAAATCCAGCCATTTGTGACAACATGGATGGACATTGAGGGTATAATGCAAAGTGAAATAAGTCAGAGGGAGAAGGTCAAATACCGTATGATTTCCTTCATTAAGTAGTAGATAATAACAACAATAAACAAACACATAGGGACAGAGATTGGATTGGTGGTTACCAGAGGGGAAGGTGGGAGGGAGGAGGGTGAAAGGGATAATTTGGTACATGTGTGTGGTGATGGGTTGTAATTAGTATTTTGGTGGTGAACATGATGTAATCTATGCAGAAATAGAAGTATAATGATGTACATCTGAAATTTTTACAATGTTATAAACCAATGTTACTGCAATAAAAAAATAAAAAAAAAAAGAAATTAAATAATGCACTTGACCTCTGAGATATAATTCACCATCAGATGTATATCGTGTGCTCTTCTGTGCTAAGGGTAGGAAATAATAAAGAGCAAAACCAATTTTGGAACTATGTAGAGTCCTTCTGTGGACCTAAGTGATTTTAGGTCTGAGATTTCCTCTCAAAGGAATAGATAATGATAGGAATATGATCAATCAATAGAGACAGTAAAAATGAACATGGGTGTAAAACATCAGTGGAGAGAACCCAGGCAAAATATTAATTTTCTTTAAAAAGTTTTGAAATCATGGAACTGAGGAATTTAGTCTTGATGTAATTATGGAAGATGTTCAGGGGAGAACCACAGTGAAATACTTCCAACAGAAGAGCATTTAGCTTATTCTTAAATACTAGAGAAGATATCGCAATTTCCTAAGGTTATGCTGCTTAGCCACTTTTATCATAGAGAATTCTAACTCGCCTTGCTTTTACTCCCCACTCAACCACTTTCTTACTGAACAAATACTCACTGAGCATCTATGACGTGCCAGACAACTGGCCAGTTTCCTGGCCCATGCTAGTGTGGTTTCTCATCAGGGCTTTCTCAGCAGTCTGCCTCGCGTCCCTCTCCCTACTCTAAGTCTTTCTTGGTAGATCCTACCAGTGTAGTTACCTCCATTTTAGCTTCCTAAACTACATATCTGATCCTTCACTTCCCTGTTTAAAATGTGGATGGCTGATTTCTGCCCACAGGTAAACACAAATTCCTTAGCAAGGCACTCATGGCCTCTAAGGACCACTCACATCTGGCCCCACCTACCTCTTCAGTCATATCTCAGATTCTCTTTTCCATGCACTCTTCATTTCAGACAAACTGGACTGCTGGGTATAACCCAAACGTTCTGTGAGTTTTGAAACCCTGTGCTTTTGCTTATGCCCCCTACCAAGAACTGACACACACCTAATCCCTAACTCATCTGCCAAAATTCTATTTGTCCTTCAAGGCCCCGTTCCATATTGCTTTCTTTGTGAAGCTTTTCCTGACTGTTTGGCAAAATAAATGGTTCATTCCTCTATGCTCAGATACTTTTTGTTCAAATTACTAGTTCGGCATCTATTTTTTTCTTTTTTATGTGTTGGTCTTACCTGCCAGATTTTAAGCATATCAAAGACAGCATCTATCTTACTATCTTGACACACAGTGCCTTAAAAAAGGCTGGTGCGTTTTACGTGTCAGATAGACGTTAGTTGTTGAACTGAATGAACCTTCTATACAGTCTTTTTTTTTTTGGTTCAGGCCAAATAAAGTTGTGAACTTTAAATCTGATTTTTATTTACTAGTTCTTTAGCTTTTCCTTGTTTCTTAAGCTAATTGGCAGTGGCGGGACCAACTCTGGTATAATTATACAGTGAGAATCTGACCACAGAGGATTCCTCACCAGCTCCTCGGTGCTCTCCTCTGCTCAGTCCTAACTGGCTGACCACAGTCGGCTGCTAATTAGGTCAAGAACCAGGTTTAGTTCCTGTCTTACCAGTTAGTTTCTCCCTATTCCCCTACCTCAACTCGTCACCCCCAAAAGTGTTCTCATGACTGGTCCCAAGGGTGAGAAAGTAAAATGCTATGGATAAAGCAGTGTCCATCGGTCAGCAATACTCCAACCATAACTCAAATCCATTATCTGCGAGTTTTTGGTTCATTTCTATAGATGCCTTCACAGGTCTATCTCCTAGAGTCCCAGACCCTGAAACTATTTAAAGGGACACAGAAATTGAACAAATGCAGCCAAACAAGTACAAATCTTACACAGATACTAAGGGGCTTTAACTAAGCAAGGACACAGATCAAAATAAGTGACTCCTGAAGATCTCAAGAGTATTTCCATGCTCAAATTGTTCAAATTCAGGAGAATATTAAGGAAAAGAGTTAGTATGGCATTATATAGCTAATTGAATTAGCCTGGCTTCTACTTTGTGGTTTAAATAATTCTTTTGTAATTATATATTTGAAAGCTTGAGGGTTGAGTTTCATTAACATCTCTTAAAATCTGTAAGAAAATTTAAAAATGTAAACTCAGATGCATCTCTTTTCTCCTCTTTGATCAGAAGTGAATTAAAATCATTAGAAGCTGATGCTTCTATAGCTAAGGATATCACACATGTTTTCTCTCAAAGACCCATTTCTTATTTATTCTCTTTCATGCTGTTTTAAATTAAAATATAAAAGATATATAAAAACATATTAAAGTTTGGAAGGATCATGGAACATTTTTACTTTTCTTCTCTCTTAGAGAGTATCTAAACTCTGCATGGAGAAGGAAAACAGAGAAGAGGATAGAAGTCATTCTTAGATTGAAAAAGGAAATATTTTTGAGGAAGGAAGACCTAGGATAATAAATTATTCCTGAGCAGTTTAAAGTCTTATCATGGTAAAATGTCATCTTCTTATGCAAGCAATGTTTAATTACTGGTGCACTATTAAAAGAAGCAATAAGAAAATAAGGTTAGGTTTAGTTTTTTTTTTTTAATTTAAACACTATTTCTCTTCTTATCCACGATCCATCAGATTTCAACATTGGGGGCTTCCTGAACCTTCCAACACTCCATTTTCACTTGGCTCTATAATCATAAGTAACTCACAATTCAATTTAGTCACATTAAATGGTAAAACCTAAACTATTTTAATAAAGATTTCTTTTAGTTAGTTTTAATTCATTAAAATCAGCAGGTGACATTTTTTCCAGTGGAACGCATATCCTCTTCTAACAAGACAAGTCAAGGGAAACTCAGACTCGCTTCACAGGCAGCCCTGTTGCAGGGCAAGTGCTCTGCTCCCGACTCCAGGCGGAGCCACAGCGACGTGTCCACTGCGCAGGAGGGGGCCAGGCTTTCTCTGGATGCCTCAGAGAACCATTACTAGGGGGACATAGCAGCAAATTACTGTAAAATGACTCAGGATTTAAATTGATATCTAATTATCCCAGGAAAGAAGCATCTGTATAAAAGAGAGGTTTACGTCTTTCTACAATATTGTAGAGATTTTGAATTTTTACAACTTTGTTCTTTCAAGTCTAAAAACACATATACAACATTATTAAGATTACTGAAAATGGCTACAGTTCTTATTCAATAACTCTCAGATCTATCTCGTGTAGATAGATGTGTAGATAGATCTGGGAGTTATTTATTACCTGGTATAGATCAGGTAGGTCTGGGAGTTATTGAATAATTTACCAAGACTGAATACAAGCAGACTTCTAAGAAAACAGAAAATATGTATCAGACCTAAGCTCACACGATTTGATTAATTTTGGGCAAAGCACTTATTTCTCTTAGTCTTCTTTTTCTTCATTCCTATTTGTACTCATTTAGTTTGTCAAAGCCCATGAAAACCCCTGGCCAGGCGTAGTGCACATGACAACAGCGCCCTGTGGCTGGGACTCCACTGCTCTCTAAAAAGCTAACAGACCAACCAACAGCCAAGGGTCAAAGATTGGGGGTCTTTGGGATTGTCTCAAGTGGAAGACTACTACAATTTATTCAAGCACCATTCTCCCAACAAATCTTTCTCACCCAGAGAGCTTTGAGAAATAAAGGAGAACAAAAGTAACCCACTGTGATTGCTGCCTATTACCTAGGAGGAGGAGACATGAGCCATTTGGTGAAGACAAGATAGAAGAACACAACTGAGTAGAGCACGCAGGCCAACTGAAGACTTGCTCACAGGGGATCCCAGTGGGGGGATGTTTAGCCTCGGGCCAGTTGGAGGGTACTGCGAAGCCAAAATTCCAAATGGACAGTGTAGTGTAATGCCAGCAGAGTGTACACTGCGTCTGTGAGGAGGACAGCTACTTTAGATTAGAACA
Source organism: Diceros bicornis minor (assembly GCF_020826845.1). Lineage (NCBI taxonomy): Eukaryota > Metazoa > Chordata > Mammalia > Perissodactyla > Rhinocerotidae > Diceros > Diceros bicornis. The sequence continues at coordinate 10,299,304 of NC_080742.1, read as the reverse complement.
GGAAGCTCGGTTGATAGGATTTCTCACAGGCTGTTTTCATCACAGGACTAATATTTTTGAACCCTTAAAATATGGCATGGCCATATAGAGGATCTGTGACAAATCCACAGGTTTGGTCCTTTCTGACCCAGCCACAATCATATCATTAAAAGCTAAGATTAGGATTTGTACCAGGGATAAGTCTTGAGAAAAAGTTTTAGGGGAATTCAAGGTGTGGCTACTTGTAAAAAAAAAGACTAGACATTAATGTTAAAGCCAAGATCTTCCAAGATCTTCTCTTTCTTTTGGTGTTTCAAAGCTTATTTTATTTTCTCTTTTAACCCATGCTGCACTTCCCCATGTTTAACATTGCAAATTGCACACATGTATAAAGTCATGCAGATGAATTATTTTACCTTTGCCTGCACCTACATCAGGTGGGAGAATACCAGCTTTAATGAAGGGAAACAGAAATAGGACACTATATAGTTAGATGTAACACACCAAGGAGCATGTAAAGCTATATAAAAACACTTATTAAAATGCTAAAGCATGCAAGACGAGTGAAGTGTACCCCATCAGGTACAGGAGACAAAGACAGGTTGGTGTTCCCAAACTTACCCAGTAATCAAATCCACACATTACTTAAGGTGCATTAGTCATACTTGCCTATTATATAAGAAGGCTTAGCATATTTCAAACCAATTTTTTTGGGTAGAAATGTCAATTTCTTATGCTATGGAAGATAATCAAATAAATAATCTTTAAGCAATTCTATAATTTAGAGACATGCAAAAACAGAAAATCTTTTATAATATATTTGTTTTCATTGAATCTAAAGTTTTTCAAAATTATTTTTAAAAACATGAAAGGAAGTGTGAATTCCTTTTCTCAATACTGTAATGGGGCTACTTTGCTTTCTCTGTACCAGATGGCATACCAAAATACAAAGTTCCATGCTCAAATACGAAATAAATGTACTATTTAATAACTGTTTCAATTTCCTTGCTAGAAAACCTAAATCAGTACGTGGACCAGCAAATTACTTTCCAGTGAATCAAGACCAGAACTAGCATTACATATATTTATTTGTGTATAGGTATCTATGTCTGTGTGTGAATATATATGTATATTATATGTATGTGTATGTGTGTGTGTGTGTGTATATATATATATATATATATATTAACTTGCAGATAGGAAAAATCATTGCCTTGAACTTCAAATTCAAGTGTGGCAAAATACTGCAATTTCCCAATCTCACCTCAATATTTTTATATAAGTTTAAAAATTTCACATAGACTTGGAAAATAAATATCAAATTGTTATTCTAATATGAATTAAATAATTGACTATATATACATCAGAATGACAAATTACAAGTAAGGGTTTGTATTAATTGGGTAAGATGGACGCTCCATGGTAAGAAGGAGAGAGAAAGCATAAACTTAGGTTAAAGATTTTGTCTCAGGATACTTATAGTTATACGGATTTTATACATACCCATCTTACCTTCATCCACAGTTGTTACCGCTTCCTCTGTTATCTGACTTCCTGATCCTGCTGATGTTTGTGCATAGAAATAAAACTTATACCGAGTGCTGAAATTTAAATTTTTTAAAATCCAGCGTGTCTTGTTGGCCGGAATTTTCAAATCTACCAGAGGGCCTAATTCATGTGTGCTGTTAACTGTCAATAAGAAATAATAAACAAGTGCATTCTCCATTAATTGCTATAAGAATACTATTACAAATAAACATGTCAATCAAAAATGTTAAACCTAGATTACATTGGCTTTTGTAATCCTAGTCACCCTTTGCCTGACATAAGCGATAACTTTTTATAGCTTCTATAATATGGCATAACAAGGGGAAATATATTCTCACCCATTGGCTTCTAGCTAGGGGACTTTTATAGTTGAATCACAATTGCATTTCTTATCTCTGTGTTTTTGCAGATGGAGTCATGTATTGATAAACGACCCCAAACTTCATCTTCAGAGCCCTTGTGCCAGAGGAACCCCGCTGCTTACTACACTCCACTTACAGATAATGCCTACCTGACCTAACAATAGCCCCACCTACACCTCACACTCAAAAGTCTGCCTTGTTCTACACACTGCTTAATTTTCAATAGCATATATGTCATTTTTCTTTAAAAAGTATGATTTGAAGTTCCTTCTGGAATAACACTTGAAGGTATAAGTATACATTCTACAGCTATAAAAAATAACCAGTTTGTATATTAAGATACCAGTTAAGTTTTTTCCCTTTTTTAAACCATGTTTCCCCTTTCCCTTCTCCCAATAACTTACTGGGCTGATATTTTAAGGTGTACTCGGTCAAAATGCCATTCGGGCGGCTCGGTGGATCCCATTCCAAAGTGAGCGAGTCTAGTGTCGGGTTCACAATCTTCAGAGCTGATGGAGCACTGGGGACTTACAGTGAGAACATACAGTCAACGCAAAGGTTTCTGAATGTTTCAAAATGTATTAAAATGACATATTTCACCATGTCCACACAACTCATCAAGGTTTTTGTTTTCTGTAACTCATTCTTGCTCCTGATTCAGCTGAAAATAGATTAACAGAAACCTGTGACGGGGACCCGTTTGGCTAATCTTTTCCTCTTTTTCTCACCATTTCCATTTAGATTCATTAAAACCATCCTCTCAAAATACATAAAGATTTTGCCTTTATATGGACCCAAACCAATATATATATATATAGTGTGTGTGAGGAAGATTAGCCTTGAGCTAACATCTCTTGCCAATCCTCCTCTTTTAGCTGAGGAAGATTAGCCCTGGGCTAACATCTTTGCCCATCTTCCTCTACTTTATGTGGGACGCCGCCACAGCATGGCTTCACAAGTGGTGCGTCAGTGTGCACCCGGGATCTGAACCTGTGACCCCCAGGCCACGCAGCGGAGCACGTGCACTTAACTGCTATGCCACCAGGCCAGCCCCCAAACCAATATTTTTAAAAGAGACAGTACTTATTTGTTTCATGAATGGTGTCTTAATGAAAGGAAATTAGTGACTAAGTGAAACTATTCTAACCAGACCTCTTAGTAGAAGCAACTGTGTTCTGGGCTATTAAGGACTGTTTTCCCCAACAAACCAGGTGTCTCCAAACAGTCAGAGCACCTTGTCTGCTGCGCTCTGGGCATGAGCCAGCCTGCCCAGGTGCAGAGGAGTTCTTATCCGGAGAGCAGACAGATAGATGCCCAGAATCTCGAGGTGATGCACAAAAGCCCCAAAGCCCCGATGACTGGCAAACCCCTGCTCTGGGGAAGGCCTGCGGGGTGTCAGATTCTCTATGGCAGAGGCTGGCCAACTACCAGAGGAAATATGCGCGGTCTTCTTTCATTCACTTCCTCTTGAGGATGATGGATGGTGGCAGCTCTCTCCCTCATGATTGTTACCTCCTCTACCCAACCTACCATATTCCCTGGACCCATTAATAGCACCACTGTCCCTCCTGTCACTCCAGCCAGAAACCAGAGTTGTTGTTAGTGCCATCCAGCAAATTCTGACTCCTAGCGACCCAGTGTAGAGCAGAGCTGAACGCTGCCTGGTCTTTTTGCATCATCCTCTCACCTTTGGGTGCTGTATCAGACAATGCTTCGCTGCTATTCATAGGGTTTTTCATAGCCAATTATTTTTCGTAAGTGGGCGGCCACATCCTAGTCTGTCAGCATCACAGCAAAATGCACCTGCCACGGTATGACAACCAACTGACAGGTGGTGTGGTTCCCTGACCGGGAAACGAACCTGGGCCACGGTAGTGAGAGTGCCTAATCTTCACTACTAGACCACCAAGGCTGGCCAGAAACCAGGCAGTCAACCTGAATTTCTTCCACTGCCCCATTTCCACCATCTCTCAGGACACTAAATCCTGTCAATTCCACCTCATTCATCTCAACCATATCCATTCCCTCCTCTCCTCTCTGCCACTGCCCCACCTCAGACCCTTGATGGTCTTTACCTGGGCCTATAACAGTCCTGGTACATAATTCTAAGCTTCCCCAAACTTACAAGTGGCTCTTAACTTTTGGAGCTCACAGACCCTTTTGAGAATCTGATGACAGCCATAAACTCTCCCCAGAAAAATACACACATTTTTCATACAATATTAGGGAGTTCATGGAGCTCCTTAAACTCATTCATTGACCCCCTGAGACTACAGTCCCCAGGTTAAGAGCCTCTGGCTTACAGGTTAATATCCATAGCACTTAAGACCATCCATGCTGTAGGTCCTCCCTAGGTGAGCTGACCTTCCTCTCTTTTCTCACCATTCCTGGCTACACAACTTGCAGTTCCCGGAAGGAGCCATGCTGTTTCATACCTTTGTATCTTTGGACATTCTACTTCCTCTCTTCTTTATCCTTTAATCCTCTGTTAATCTCTTCTTTGACACTTTCCCCTGAACCATCTAAAGGATCATTGTGGGGTCTCACTAGTGAAAGCCTCGAGTGGAAAGAGCCCCTAACCTCTAAGGAGCAATGCCAGGACAAGCCATTGTAATGAGATGGGAGTTGGGACACAGGATGACTCCTAGGGGCTGCAGGGCAGCTGCCAAGATCACGAACCCTTCAGCCAGGAGCCAGGACAGGGTTTGTTTGTGAACTGCTTTTATGTAAAAGACCTAAGGAATCCATAGAAGTTATCTGGCTCATTTTCAATACTGGCTTGAGGCAAAATTCACAATAGGTAAAGCCCATTCAGTGCCTTTGCAAATCCTTCCTCATCTTTCTTACTCCATGGCCCCTCTCTCTCTCATCCACTAGGCTCTCGTGTCCCTGTGCCCAAACTCCTCCTGCCCCAGCCCCGACATCAACCCATGTTTGGTCCTCCCTTCCTCCTCCCCTTGCAGTGGTCCAGACTTGCGATGACCTTTCCCTTCTCTTCCCAACCCATTTTGTCAAGACTTGCAACCATCTAACTCAGCTCAATGTTAGCATAAACTATGTAGTGCACTGAGAAAGAAGAAAACTACAACGTAGAGAATTATTTTCCTTTCCAGATGTTTTTCTTAGGTTATCACATGAGTTCTCACGCTTTCCAGATGACGTAACTGAGGCTTAGAGAATTTACACATCTTGCTTCAGGTTAGCAAGTTAATGATCCAAATAAACATCACATTGGCAAGGTTTCTGACAGTGTGACTAAGTGTGGAGAAAAATTTTAAGTCGAGAGAGGGGGTTTTAGGGCAGCATTTTGTGTTCTGGAGCCTTCCACACACCCTCAGACCATATATGAACTGACACTTTGCCAGCCTTGTGCGCGCAGTGTTCATCCATGGGAAAATCATATTTGGTTTCCAGAATATATCTTATTTGGGGCCCTTTTGTCATGCAAAGCCTCTTAGGATGTGCCATATGTTCCTAGGATCTCAGAGACATGTCTGAAACCGGCAAACAGCCATTGATGATTAAGCAGCTAGTAACTATGGGGGATTGGAATTTGCCAACTCAAAATATGTCTCTGCCTGAATGACATTTTGACCCCCACCCCCACTAACTGACCAAAGGAGTTTGGGATGGGAGGCCTGCCCCAGAAAAGGCCATTACTGTAGACATCTCCGGGTACATGGGTGGGTCATGCTAAGCCCATTCTTAGTTCTGGCTACCCTTTATAGGAGACATTTACATTTGTAAAGAAAATTTCCATTTGTAAAGGTATCTTCCCTCTACCAGGAAGAAGGAGGGGATAGCCTTACCTAGAAACTTATCAGAATGGAAGGCAGGACTTAAATCTGCATGATAAACTTGCTCATTGTTAACTGTGCTGTTTGGGCAATATGCTATCTGACTCCCACTAGGTTCCTATAAATGACATCTCCCTGGGTTACCACGGTAATGGGTGTTTGAGCTATTTTTTTCAGGAACTGAACCCTTTGTCTACTTCAGGCCAGATTGAGACCACCAACCCATCAACTGGGCCCTTTTGACAGCAAGAGGTTGGAACTTCACCCTCAGGGCACGCTAATGCCGCCATTCTGTGAACATGTGTCCTACGAAGAGACATGAAGGCTGACTACACTTGTGCAGATCATCAATTACCTCATCTCTCCTCACCTCCAATCATTTCAGATCACCTTGCCCCCTTCCCCATAAATACTCCTGAGTCCCTATTTTCGGGGAGGCGGATTTGAGACTTGTTCTCCCGTTTTCCTCACTTGGCTGCCTTGTGATTAAACTCGCTCTCTCTGCAATCTCGTCATCTCGGTGATTGGCTTTCTGGGTGGCGGGCAAAAACGGACCTGGTGCGGTAACATGTCCACCCCATACCTCCTTCTGGAGTATTAAAGACTCTATCGGGGCTGGCTGGGCCCTCTCCTTTCCCATTGACCACGCGGACGTTCAGTGTGTAGTGGCTAAAGGGCTCCAGCCCGGGCAACATGCCGTGAGTCTTGCTGCCCTGGAAAGTGAGGATCTTTTTCTCGATGTGGCGTCTGTTTCTTTTAGATGAAGTCTGTGCCTTCCAGTAGTAAATCTGAAAGAGCAAGAACAAAATTCAGGGACATACAAGGGAGCAAACAAGATTCCGCATGCTCATAAAATTAAAGTTTTATTATTTATTTTCCAGAAAATTCCCTTGGTGCATTTTAGAAGAAGATTACTGGAAAAACTGATAGATATTGATTCTGAGGCAAGAGAGTAGAAGCCCACAGATAATGAGGGAAATTAAGAATATGTGAGGAAGCTGGGCTGTACTATTTTGTGGGAGGAGTATAAGCGAAATAAATGAAATGGCATGACACCCATACCGTTCTCTCCAGAACATAGGAAATGGAAGACAATAGAACTATTTAAGTGTCTTACTTATATAAAATCCTCTAAAAATAAAAATTACTGCCTAATATTTATATACTTTTCCAGAGTTAATACAACTTCATGTACAATATATCATTTAGTTTAATCCTAAAACCCACAGTGAAGCTTTTCTTATTATTTTTCTTATTATTCATAGTACAGATGAACCCCCAGGCTACTGAGTGATTTGCCCAAAGCCACAGGGCTATTAAGGCCACAGTGGACCCTCCACTCCAAGTCTGGGGCTCTCTCACTAAGCCAAACTGCATCGCCTAATTAAAAGTACTTTTTTTTTTTGTATTAAATTGTAGGACAGATTTTGGAGAGATGGATAAGCAAAGTGTTGATTAACTTTGGTCAAAAATCCAGAACTGTTGTTTACTAAGTCTTCTTAAATTCTTCTTAGGAGTTTAAAGGCATTTTCGAGAGAAGTCAACATATATAGAGAATCTGGCAATGTTAGAGAAAAAAACAAAATTGACAGGATGCAGTGTCAAAAGCGCCCTCTAGGAGTCAGGGTTAACAAATCAAAGTAGTGACTGTGGGTGTAAAAACCCACAGTTCTTTGACGGCCGGCCTATCAGTCAAAAATCTCTATGAATCAGTCTTTCTATGCTTCCTAAGAACAAAGATAATTGCTGTTCATAAGGCTGACCCTGTTAGGACTATAGGATCTTGAATTACAATCTGAATTATTAAAAAAATGTCTACATTATTTTCAGGATAATTTTGAGTGTCCAACACGTGTGAGAAGTATTGCTTTAAAGCTAGATGCATTTTGTTATATTCTAGTTTTTTACACATTAATTTCCCCCATTTTGCGCATCTGTTAACTGTTTAGTTGGCAGGATGCTAGATTATCTGCGGGAAAAATGGAGAGAATATTTCTTCCTCACTTTGGATGCAGTGAGATTTTGATTCAGCTCTAGTTGGGGTGCTTTAGCTGTGGCCTGCCTGAGGCGATAAACCAGAGGAACTCTGCAACCAAGAGAAGTGCATCTGGCATGTGCTGGGGTCCCGTCCCAAGGAAAGGACACGAAAGGGCTCCCTTCACTTGCCCGATAGCCTTGCAGGTGTCCCCGGATACTCTTCAGAGGTACCGGGTCCCAGTGCACCTCGGCTAAGGTACTGTTCACCACGTTCACACGCACATTCCCAGGAGCCACCATCGGGACTAGGGAAAGACAGAGAAGGGGGGCAGAAGTATCAATGCTATTTTGAATTTCATTCAAAAATGTCACTGTCTAATAATTTTGGCTTGAAGCATGCCCCAGCCCTATTCTGTGAATTATCAAGGACTGAGAGTAGATTTTTTGATCCCTGTTCATTTGATTTTGTGAGAATAATATAACCTTTAATATTCTGAACCTATTTTCTACATAGCAGGCTGTTTAAATGCAGAAACATTGAGCAAAATAATTGCTGCCTCCCTCCCTCCCTCCCAATCTAAGCACCTCTGGAAATGGCCTTGGCTTGTACCTTGATTAAGTCTGTTCTGCTGGAGAAAAGTATAAACAAAACAGCATCAGACACTTACGGTCTTCCCCAGAATGTCCCATGACCACAGCTGGCTCTGGAGCAGACCCCACATCATTCAGGGCCTGGACTTTTATCAGGTATGGAACAAAGGTCGGCGTGCCTGAGACAATATATTTGGATACATTGGCCACAACCACAGATGTCCATTCATCATCACCGTCTTTCTGGCGCCAGCTGACTTTGTACTGAAGGCCTGGCCCATTAGATTCGAAACCATTCAAGGGCTACAAGAAAAGTCAAATAATCAGAGCTGAAAAAACAGATTGACTGCACAACCTTTTACTGGAACAGCAAACTCAATTCCCAGACTTCAAGAAAGTGAGCACTGAAACACTTCAATACAAGCTATTAACTATTTTCTCCAGGGACCTTTTATCTTTTTTTCATTTGTGATGAGATTCGAAGCTTGTTTGGGATCAACATTTCAAAGGTTGTTAATTTCTATCTCGAAGTAGTAAACACCACATAAGCCTCTCAAACTCTGGCTCCACAGTCAGGGTGGGTGACTTCAAACATTTCAGTAATACAGTTTCTTTTACATATTCCTGTTTGTGTGACAGTACATCATTGTCTATTTTACTTGGAGACTGAAACTTGTGAACTGTTTTTTTCTTTGTAAAAAAAAAAAAAGGTTGGGGGGCCAGCCCGGTGGCGCATGCGGTTAAGTGCGCGGGCTCCGCTGCGGCAGCCCGGGGTTCGCCGGTTCGGATCCCAGGCGCGCACTGACGCACTGCTTGGCAAGCCATGCTGTGGTGGCGTCCCATATAAAGTAGAGGAGGATGGGCATGGATGTTAGCCCAGGGCCAGTCTTCCTCAGCAAAAAAAAGAGGAGGATTGGCAGATCTTAGCACAGGGCTGATCTCACACAACAAAACAAAACAAAACAAACAAAAAAAAGGTTGGCTTGTCCTTCTATCTTGTTTCTACATGTATGTCTATATATAAGCATGTACAAATGTGTATGCATATAAGTATGCATGTAAGGATCTATCTAAACTAAGCTTTAAAATTACACAAGTAAATGTATGTTAATTTTCCAAGTCCAGAAAATACACATAAGCTAAAACAAAAAAAAAGAAGACGTTGACTGCTTGGATTAATGTCTTCTAGATGGTTCTCTATAATGATGATAATATTAGCTAGCATATTTTGAGCACATATATGTGCTAGGCACTGTTCTAGTGCCTTATATGCATTAACTCCTCTAATCTTATGAGGTTGGTCCTGTTATTATTTCCATCATACAGATACATAACGGCGACGTTAAACAACTGGCTTAAAGTCACAGAGTAAGTGGCAAAGCTGGGATTTGCACCCATTTATTTTGCCTCCAAGGATCAAGCTTTGAACTACTATGTAATATTGTCTCTTAAATAAAGATATATAATATATATTTTTCCCCCAAAATGGATGAAATGGAATTTTAATACAAATATTATTTTAAAACAATTTTTTCACTCTAAAATATACCAAGGAAAGCTAAAGGCTTCATACATAGCTCACCTTCCATGTAATTACCAAATTATCAGGCTCTGATCCTAGTCCTTCCACAGCCGTGGGATTTTTATCTGGTTCTAAAAGGTAAGCAGCCACATACATGTAAGTTTTGGTCTTTTTCAAATGGTGGAAAACTTTTCGATTTTGTTTCATATCACGGACATCCTGCTTTACCTGCAGCTTTAGTCAAATACTGTTCAGATGCCTCGCTGGGCAAGCTCCTCCCGAGGCTGTTCACTGCCATCACTCGGAAGGAGTAGTTCACATAAGGCGACAGCTTCAGCTGGGCTGTGGTGTGCGTTCCGGAAACTTCAGTTTGGTGATGCCACAGCCCTGCCTCGTGCATTGCATCTTCATATTCAATGATGAACTCTGGGCACAACACACATACACAACAAACCCAAGACAGTGAATTCAGTCACCCAACAGATCGGTTGCTAGGATAACTAACAGGACAATCTAACAAGAGTTGTTGAACGTGAATTATTTCACTTTCAAGACAAATTCCGTCAGAATATTTTGATTTCAGAGGTCTAGCATCATCCTCAATACTTAAGCACACCTAATAATATTTGGCATTCTTTCTCTAGCATGTCAACTTTAGTTACTTAAAATTGTTTAGAAATCATCCACGTATCCTAGGAAAGTTTAAATAAATGAAAAGATGGTCATTTTTTTCATAATAGGAGAAATTAAATTAAATACAGTGAGATACCATTTTCCACTAAACAGATTGGCAACAAAGGTTGAACACACTTTGTTGACTATGATGCAGGGAAACAAGCATTCTCACATTTTGTTTGCGTGAAGTGTAAATTGGTACAACTTCTATAGAGAACAACTTAAAACATTTAATAATATTTAACTGAGATACCTTTTGATTGAGATTTACTGTGAATAAATGTGCTCATGCATATGCTCAAAGACACGTGAATAAGAATCCACATCGTAGCACTGTTTGCAATTGAAACAACCTAATTGCAAATGTCCTAAATGTTCATAAATAGGATGCTGATTAAATAAATTATGGTGCCTCCACACAATGGAATATTCTGCAGCAGTAAAAAATGAATAGAGCTGCTCATATGTACTGACACAGAGTATATATTGTTAAGTGAAACCAAGTAGGGTATAGAAGAGTATGTGTTGGATACCACACTTTTGTAAGAGTAAAAAGATTTACTAAGACATAGATGCATACATATACCCTTGAATGTACATGAATTACTTCTCAGGGGATACACACTGATAACACTGGTGTCACCAGAGGAACTAGGAGTCAGGGGTGGGATAAAGACTAACTTTTCAGTGCATACCCTCTTGTATCTACTAAAATTTTGTGCTATGTACATGCTTTACCCTTGTAAAAAATAGGTATTTAGATATTCAATAATTGCCTACTATGTGCCACGTACCATGATATCAATTATAGATACAAAGATGAACTAGAAATATTATGTGTTGTAGTGCTCTGAAGTGACATTAATTTGCTAGTGATCTCCAGTCTCACAAACTGATGATTTCACACTCCTTTCTGCAGCCCAGACCTCTCCCCTGAACTGCAGACTTGGATAGTCAACTGTCTTCTCAGGAACTCCACTTGTTTGTCTACTTCAGCATCTCGAACTGGATATGACCAAGGCTGATCCTGATCTTCCTCCCCAACTGGTAGTGACAACTCAGGTCAAACCCCTGAAGTCCTTCTTGGTTGCTCTCCTTCTGTCATACTCCCAATAGCCCTGTTGGCTGCACCTTTAAAATATATGCAGAATCTGACCATTTCTCAGCACCTCCATCCCTCTCAGCCTGTTATTCCAAGCCACCATAATCTCTTATGTGAATTATTGTATAACCTCCTAACTCGGAAGTTCCCAAACTTTCTCAGTTCAGGTGTACTTAGTGCCTCAGTAATTTTTTTCATGGCTGGCTTAGCGGTTGAGTGCATGTGCTCTGCTACTGGCGGCCCAGGGTTCGGATCCCTGGCGCGCAGCGACACACCGCTTGTCCGGCCATGCTGAGGTGGTGACCCACATACTGGAACTAGCAGGATGTGCAACTATGACATACAACTATGTACTGGGGCTTTGGGGAGAAAAAGGGAAAAAAAGGAGGAGGATTAGCAATAGATGTTAGCTCAGGGCCGGTCTTCCTCAGCAAATAGAGAAGGATTGGTATGGATGTTAGCTCAGGGCTGGTCTTCCTCACAAAAAAAAAAAAAAAAAAAAGAAATATCTAACATTTCCAGGTAGGAAGTAGTTAGGTCCGTACAACTTAACATCTTAAAACTTATTGGGCACTGCATAACTTCTCAAACCTTGTAATCAGATTGGACACCACCTTCTGCATTTTCTGTTTCACACTGATTTTCACATGGTACTTGCTTTTTATCACAGCAAAGGCTTTGTAGAGATATGACATTGTCATAATAGCGACGTAGCAATGTAATATTGAAACTGCAAACTGCCTCAGGCTACTATTTCACATGGTGTCTGACAGACATCACTATGTTTTTTAAGTACCAAAATTTTAAAATCAAAAACCTAAAAAATATCCTGAGGCACCCCTGTGAGTTTGCTGATGTTCCATGGGGTACTTCAGTGCACAGTTTGAGAATTCTGGTCCTGCCTGGTCTCCCTGCTTCCCTCTTGTTCTTCTGTAGACTGCTTTCAATAGAATAGCCAGAGCGACCCATTAATCCCTCCTCTACTTAAATCCCTCCCATTACTTCCCAACCCTGACAATGGCCTTCCCGTAGAGTTCACACTCCCGCCACCACCCACCAACTCTTTCCCTCTTTGACCTTCTCTCTTACTTCACTTCCTTTTGTTCATTTCACTCCACCCACACTGACCTCCTAGTAGACATGCCCTGTCTTAGGGCCTTTGCTCTTTCTCTTGTGCTGTCTGGAAAGTTCTTCCCCTATACAACTGCATAATGTGTCCACCAAGTCCCTCTTCACGTCTTTAATGACATACTCAAATGTTACCTTCTTAATGTGGCCTTTCCTGACCACTCTATTCGTAATTAGATCCCTGACCCCCATATTCTTTAATCTTCTCCTGCTTTGTTTTTTGCACAGCCTAAACACACACACAGACCACATATACACACACACAACCATGTGTGTAGATACATATGTGTTTGAGTCCTCTAGGAAGCAGATTCTAACACAGAATTAGAAGTGCAGGGGAGTCATTTGGGGAAATGTCCATGGAAGGTAAAAGGAGGAAAAAGCAGGAGTAGGCAGGAAAGATCTTCAGAACATGATGCAGGTCTGCCGTCTGTAAAAGGAGAGGGGGAAGGAACGAGGACTGTGTAGGAAAAGCCTCAGACTGCAGTATAGATCGTCTAGCCAGGTCAACAAGGAGCCCCAGAATAAAGTTCTGCATGAAGGATGGCTGAGCTCTAGGACCCTCCCTGTGCTCAGTTACTGGAATAGCTCAGGAAGAGAGCGGCCTCATGTGAACACTGCAGCAGATCCTCAGGGAAGGTGCAGCAGACGGAGCCTGCTGTTAACACTCCTTGCAGCAGGTTCTCTCTTGAAGGGAGATCTGAGTAGTGTGTGTGTGTGTGTGTGTGCGCGCACGCGTGTGTGTGAATACATACATATACACACATATATAATGACATTATACACAATAACATAATACATAGTATTCATTTTATCTTGTGTCCTCAACTAAAATATAGGCTTTTTATGGGCAGAGATTTTTGACTATTTTGTTTTGGAACAATGCCTGGTACATAATAGGCACTCAATAAATATCTGGTGAATCAATGAGTGAATGAATGAAAGGGTAGAAATGCCTTGAAATCTAATGGCATCATGTTAACATAGGTAAAAAGAGTCACCAAGCATCCTAACCAGCCGAATCTCGCTAATGTACCGAATTAACTGGAAGACTCAGCATGATTGCATGAGTGTTCTGGTCAAGCACTGAAAACTCAACTGAGAAAGGAACAACACTAAATGACACAAGATAGAGAAGAGGCTTCTGTTTAATTTCATTGGAAATATTCTGCTTTACCAGCAGGTGCAAGAAATCAACCCACACATCATTTCAGAATAATCTTGGGTAGTCATCAGAAAGGAATTTAGTCTTCCTGCGGTAGACACCCAAAGGTAATAACACATTACAGGCTTGTGTCTACTCTCTTAAGGATCTTTTTGGTTTTAAAACTTCTAAGCTTATCTGTAGTCTAACTTTATTAAGCTTCTCCAGTATCCTTAGGGCATGGTCCCTACCTGATTTTATTCCCTAGGCTGATGTCATCAAGGTGAGGACCTGACATTGTTGAATGTGCCACTTTGTAGCAGGGGCTACTGAGGAGAAAGAGACCTGGACTGGAAGTTAACAGACCGGATGTCTACATCCAGTTCTGCTACCAACTGTGGGTCTGAAAAGTCACTTTACTCACCAAGTCTCAATTTCCTAATATATAGACTGGGCGTTACAGCACCTGGGCCTCCTATCTTTTTCTCCCATATTAATGGGCAAGGTGAATAACTTACAATACATATTCTCCCTGTGGTAGAAATTTACAGTGATGTTTATGGATCTTAAACACAAAATGACAGTGGATTTTCTTAATTAACATCTTCAGCAATTAATCAGTGTCCCATACAGGAGCTGTAACCAGTAATAACTCCAGCTCTGAAGAGAAGAGAGCCATAAATAAATGTTTTTGTTCTACTAGTAACGAAGCTGAGAATGCCAGCAAATCTCTTCGTGAGGAATTTCAATTGCATATGATAAAGTGCTTCAAAAATGGTCATTAAGTTTATCAGATGACACCACATACTTGTAATAGGGCTATTGTTGTCATCGCCTGGGGTCCATGACAGCTGAACACTTTTGTCGAGTTGATCTGTCAATTCTAAGTCAAAGGGAGGATTCGGGACATCTGCAGACCAAACACACACATCATAGTTAACCATCTGTCCTTACGAGGTTCTCCTTGACTAGTGATCTTATTCACAGAGGAAACATCTTACAGACACAGCACACTTAATGGTTAATGAGCATGCAACTGAAATGAAATGGAAACAACTGAGGTTGCTGGGAACACATAGGGCACCCAGGATAATGCATCAATGAGTTCTGCTTGCTTCTTTTTCAAATGAAACTTAACTACTTGTAACCAAAACCAATGAAGTGGGCATATATAGTTCACCAGCACTCTCAGTGTGAGTCAACTCATAAACATGAAGGAGCACAAATGGAAAAAATAATATTGAAGCTTAATTTCTAATAAATGAGAAACAGAGAATAGCAAATGCTAAAAAACAAATACAGGCAAATACATGTACTGTTTAAAGAAGAACCACATGTTCTTTCTGAAACATGCAAAATTACAGATTTGGGGGCTCCTGGAGAATATTTATTTATTTATTTATTTATTTATGTGAGGAAGATCAGCCCTGTGCTAACATCTGCTATCCTCCTCTTTTCTTGCTGAGGAAGACTGGCCCTGGGCTAACATCCGTGCCCACCTTCCTCCACTTTATATGGGACCCCACCACAGCATGGCTTGCCAAGCAGTGCGTTGGCGCGTGCCCGGGATCTGAACCGGCGAAACCCGGGCTGCCAGCAGCAGAGCGCGTGCACTTAATCACTTGTGCCACCAGACCGGCCCCAGAATATTTATATTTTTAAGGCAATTCTAAAATTGATGCTATATCAGTAGCCCTCAGCATGCACACTTTACGCAGACGCTCAGTTCAATAGTCATCAGGCACGTGGGGGGGGGTGTGTTTACTCTCAGAGGACACCAGGGTCCCAGAAGGGTGTCTACCTCTTATGATAATGCTTCTGAGATCCAGAGAGTTAACGTTCCCCTTGGGCCTTTTCCTGACCTTGCTCCTGGGTGTAACTGTGGCTTTTGGGGGACCAGAGGTCATATAAAAACAGGGGCACTTCCTGCCTATCAGTAAAGAAGCAATAAATGTCTACAAGGGACAGGTCTTCTATAGCATAATTAATGATACTATGTAAAATCTAGCTGAGTTTACACCACAAAATTAATTTTTGTATCTATATGCTAAATAAAGATGAGGGTTCTTTAATCAAAAAGATTTCTGGAAATAATTTCTGATTTATTTGTCAGACTCAGAAAACTCACACAACCTGGAAGTGCCCTCCTTTTGGTCTTTCTTCAGTGACTTATCTTTTGTTAACACACAGAGAGTTGGTTTTCTCTGATATAAAGGTCAAACGTTGTTCTAAACAACTATTGCTTTCCTATGTAAGTTTCTTGAAAATGGAATCCCAAAACATTTATTTTTCTGAAACAACTTTTAATATACTGAAATAAAAACCTAATTTGGGAAACGGTAATTGAAATAGCTTTTTCATTCTGTAAAATGAGGATGACAGCTTTAGACAAAGCACTACGCTACTTTACAAGCAAATTAAACCAAGGAGGGACTTTTATTAAATGAAATGACTTTATAATAACACATGAGATATTTAGACACGAGTGGCAATATATTCAGTGAAAAGTTCCAGAGTTACAGTGAAGAAATGATTTATAGCAGTAAATGGGCACCAAAACAGAACATTTGACAGAGCCCTTTTCTTCAAAGAAACAAAATGATGTGATAGAGAAAAGAAAGTAATTAATTTTTTCTGCAAATGTGAACTGTTTGACAGAAAATAGAGAAAGAAGACTCATATTAGTTTACCGTAAATGGGAGCTGGAGTTGGAGTAGGAGCTAGAAAGGACAGTAATATAGAGGATTTTAATCAAAATTAGTAATGGAAAGATATAAGATAGCATAAGAAGACAAAGACTGGACATGATTAAGATTATAAAACTAAGCCTTGTGCTTAGCTGTGAGACATGGCATTGATAAACATGCAGTATCAATTTAGCAGGGAAAACCCTTCAATTTTAAATAAAAGTAGATTATTTTCCCCAATTTTCTTATAAAAAATCACTAATATGCATAACTACCATTTTATTCCAGTGCTGCTGTAGAATATATTTATACTGAAATTATCACTTCAAAGGCATCTTTCAAAGAAGAAAAGTGTGAGTATTTAACTCACCTATAAAACTGTAAAACTAAAACAAGCAAATATTTACTATTGACAATTTTTCCTTTCAGCCTAAAACAGGGCAGCCAGTTGTGTTGTACGTGTTCTAGTTCTTACCGACAACCCTAAGCACAGCACTGGCAGAAACGGTGTCCAGAGTTGTGTTGGCCACACACGTGTAGGTCCCACCATCATCGTCATTTACATCAGTTACCACCAAATGGTCCTTGTCAACAGTGAACCTGTAATTACAACACATTCAGAGCAGCTGAAATGGACATCCAACAACAGCAAATGATTGCTTTACTGGCATGAAACTCTGAATTTGATAAAAGGGATAGATGATAAAGATTTGAAGTACATTAGAGCTAAAATCCTATACAAAACATATCACTTTGATAATGATCAAAGCTGGAAAACAATTAGAATCAATTAGAATCTTGGATTAGAAGGGAAGTCAAGTCATCTGGTCCGGTGGCTTTCAACCATGCCTTTGGAGTTCTAGGAGCTTCTTGAAAGAACTGACGCATCCAGAGGTGACGTGGGGGCAGCTTCAGTTATCCTTAACAGGAGGGCTTTCCTACGGCTTCTGCGGCTAAGAAACATTTGAACACCACTCATCCAGCTCAATTTCTTTTTTTTTTTTGTTCTTTTGTTTTTTTGGTGAGGAAGATCAGCCCTGAGCTAACATCCATGCTAATCCTCCTCTTTTTTGCTGAGGAAGACCAGCTCTGAGCTAACATCTATTGCCAATCCTCCTCTTTTTTTCCCCAAAGCCCCAGTAGATAGTTGTATGTTGTAGTCGCACATCCTTCTAGTTGGTGTATGTGGGACGCAGCCTCAGCATGGCCGGAGAAGCGGTGCGTCGGTGTGCACCCGGGATCCGAATCCCGGGCCGCCAGTAGCGGAGCGCGCGCACTTAACCGCTAAGCCACCGGGCCGGCCCTCAATTTCTAACCAAGTGTATATTTTAAAATAATTTATTATTTACTGCAGAAATTCTGTGTCATTTTTTGCCACATGCATAAGCTCTCAGAGGAGAAAGTACATGCAAAGAATAGTAATCGGCTTTATCACTAGAAACAGGAAGATTTGGATCAGCAATCAACACAAAGAGTTTTCTAGAGGTTACCTGCGGGCATGAAAAATTACTTAGTAGGTCAAAAATCCATGTAAATAGGATTCATGCATGGTTTTAACGAGGCTGCATAAATCATTAACTGTCTTCTCAGGGAATTTTCAAGTTCAAGTTTTAGCCAACTTAACTCGAAGGTCTTTTCTTCATATTTTCTTTTCATCTCTATCAACTCACATTCCACAAATAAAACCGACCAGTTGAAGCATAGACCTAGATGGGAACTCTGGGCATATAGAGAAAGCCACATAGTTCTTTTAGGGGCCATTAACAAGCAACAGGGTTCCATTTAGGCACTGTTGTAAGCCAACCCCAGAAACTATTTCCAGCAGCATACAGCATTCCTTCAAGAGGGGCCGACGCTTGCAGCTACTCCGTGACTGCTCAAATTCACACGTTCAACTCCGTGTGCTTACTCTGTCAAACTGAGGGCCTCACCTGGAAAATGGGTATGCCCTTTCTTCCATTCCAAGCAAAGGGACCACAACATGCTCATACTCTTTTAAATGCTTTACCTGATTTTATTTCTTCTCCTACTGGCTTTAGGTAAAAATCAAAAGAAAACTCCCTATCCAAACAAAAACGAGTGTCCTTTAAAATACTGACAAGGATTCAGGCGCACTCTGGTGATTAAAAAGATCGCATTTCTGCTTATTTGTAGAATGGCAACGAAAACATCTGTTGAGACTTCACTGTACAAGGTAGAAAACAATGGATGCTGTCCAAGGCCTGAAAGCTTTTTCCCATTCTGAATTACACAGCAGACCAGCGCAGAAAGATAGACAAACATGCTCAAGGTCTTATTTCAACAACTCAAGACCCTTTTTGGTCTGAACATTTCATAGCAGGGAGAAAACGCAGATCTATTTTGGAGAGAGCAGACTTCAAAAACTTTAAAAACATCCCTGTTAAGTTTCTATTCAATCAAGCTTTAGTTCAATAGCAGCTTAAAAAGAGAAGCAAGAGAAAGGAAAGAAATTGTCTTCAAATACCTTCCATCGTTGGGTAGCTCACTGTTGTTCTTCAGCCACGTGACAGTGGGGATTAAGGTGTGATCGTGTTTCACTTTGCATTCAAAAGACACCGTGCTCCCTCTTTGCACAACTGCATATTCAGGCTGTTTAATGATCCTTGTTGGATCTGAAATTTAAAGTTATTGTTATCTATTGACAAAGCTAGAGAATTTGCTCCAAGTCACATAATACTTGAAGGAATTTCGTCACCTCAGCCTTACCTTTGATTTCTAAGTGAACTTCATTCTTTGCTATTCCTAACTTATTTCTTGCAACACATGTGTAAGTTCCTGTACTATCCTTTTGGGCCACAGGAATTTCCAAAGTTCCATTTTCATGTAAGACATACATATCTTCACGAAGAGCACTACCCTTAGCTCCTTTAAACCTTCATTACAGAAATGATCACAATGAGAAAAAAAAAACGAAGTCAGACATAAAATGCCAAGTTCAAGGTCAACACACCATGATCTGCATTATAGTATCAAGTTCAGAGACACCTGGCATCTGCACAAGAATATTACATGCTTATAAGTCAGTGGGGTCAACGTAAAGACAGGATGTAAAACTGGAGAATTCAGTGATAAATGGTGCTTGAACAAGTAGGGTGACAATACAAAATGCTTAAATTGTAATATTCATTATGAAAGATTCATAATTTAATAAACATATTACTACCTATTCTATCTCTACATAAGTGATAAAATAGGCAAAATGAAAACTGCTCTTTCTGATACGTCCCCCCTACTGTGATGTAGCTGTAACTCCATCTGCCGGCTACAATTCTAAACAGATTTTGATTTCAAGGTTATAAGGGCTATAAGGGTATGTTGTTCTGAAAGACTGAATAGGAAAATATTCAGGGAAGAAAAAAAATAAAGCCTGTATGTAAAGCACGTGTACATCCAGCTTCCTCTTAGACAATTCCTAGTGTCAGACAGGAGAAGTGAGGATGGATGAGAAGCTAAGCGTCACCCTGGCACTGTCACTAGGAAATCATCTGCACAGACATCCCTGTTTCTCTTCTCCACGGGGAAGGTGGAGCCCTGAGGAGATTGTCCTTTATTCCTACCTCTGACTTTAAGCTCACATCAGCAAGTGGAGCCCAGCACAGTGTCTGGCACCCGATAGATGATCAGTAAATGAATGTTACAGTTTTCTTTCACTCATTCTTTCTAAGCTGCTGCCTAACCTAGCCTCGTCTCTCCCAGCTCATGCTAAAGTAAGCAAGCCAGGAGGATGAACTGGACTCATATCAGGAGTGGTATAGGAAAGGGGATGGTCTAGAATGGGGAGTGAAAGGACACAGGAGAGCTTGGCTGGATCCAAGTCAGGAGACTCATGGGGGAGAGGTACTAACGAGGAACACTGGAAATAACCAATTCTGTTCTGGGGTATAGAACCTCTCCCCCACCCTGAATGACATTTTATTATCAAGGAATGTCCCCCCACCAGTCCCTCCAGCCACCATTCATGAAATCCCAGGTGATGTCCACGGCATTGTAAAACACAGCAACCTTAAATTCTCAAAACATTTACATACACCTCTGTGGTTGACAAAGTGTGCTGCTAAATAGATCATACATGTGAAAGTTTTTAGCACAGAGCAAGTAGTTAATAATATTTCTAAATGAATTTAATAATTAATTGTATCATGGATTCTGCACTGCCTTTTTTCCTGTCTGTTCTCTGACTAAAACCCAACATACTGGGAAATTTGAAGGCTTTAGCAAATGTAAATATTAAAAACAAATAGGGCCATTACTTACCACTCAATAGTAGGTAGAGGAGACCCAAAGAAGGCACAGTCTAGTAGAGCAGGCCTGTTCGCAATGACCTGATAGAGTGTGTTTGCAGATGTAAGGATTCGTGGTGGCTCAGCTAAAAATATTTTTAAAAGGTAAAAGAAATATTAAAATAAAATAAACATTTAGGCCCGCTGTGTATTTTATTGCATTTTATTTTAAGGCCATTAGAGGTTATAATAAAGCACAACCAATGTCTCTCCCCTTATGTTCTCTATCAGTTATGACACTACTTGGAAAAATACAAGTTTTCTCCCTCTGCCTCACATCCCTCATGTTACTCAGGCATAGTATTTTAATAACTGATTTATTTATCTATATCTCCTACTATACTGTGAGTCCCTTGCGGGCAGGGAATGGGACTATTTAGTGTTTTTTCTCCAGAAACTAGCATAGTGTCTGGCACAAAGATAATGGCCAAGTACATTTTTGTTGAATGACTGGCCCACCATAACCCCAAGGTTATAATGGGGGTGGGTGGGTGGGTGTAGTGGGGAGCACACACGCGGGCCTAAAAAAGCAGAGTGCTGATGACTGAAAACAGAAGCAGGAATCCAAACTGCTTCCTAAACACCCACCAGGATCTTAACTGCTCAGCTCTTCCTGTGATTTTCTGACTTTCATCTCCAGCAGGAAGGAAAATTACCAAGCATTGGTTGGTCCTTGACTTTAATTTTGTTTGAGAGGGAGTCTATTATGCTTAGAGAGTGGAAATATTCCCTGGCTCCACAAAAACAATTCTCACATAAATTTTTAACAAATTTTGTATTTTGGTAGTTTTGTACAATATCAGAAACATGATGTTCACATAAACCAACATTTCAGAATATGATTATGTCACAGTTTTCTAAACAGATTATTATAAATTAATAAATAGATGTACATCTGTGACTTGGATAAAGGTCAAACATTATGATTAATGATTTATTTTCAAAAAATCAGAATCATGACATTGTTATTCAGCTTGTCAGTTTCTAAGGACGGAACAGCAGTAACATTCACTCACTAATAGCAGAACAATGCTATTTTTCTTTCAAGGGGTTTGACACTTAGTCTAACCATCTGCGAATGGAGCAGCCTGACTATTTGATTATTTCTGCAATAAAGAATTTGCCACTATAAAAATGGTGTTATGAAAGAACATTAAGACCAGACTGTAATACCGTTTAGGGCAAGGTCTGTATCTTATCCATCCTTGTATATTCCTGACAGCTCCAAGTACTGCCCATTGCAACAGCAGATGCTCAATGTATTTTTGCTCAATGAATGGAAAACAACAGCCATCATTAATTTAATTTACCATGTCTTTAATAAAGAGAGAGCTTACCCAGCACATTTACAAATGCATTTGCCAGTAAATATCCATATTCGTTAGAGGCATTGCACTGATACACCGCACTTGATCTTTCTTGAACATTTGAAAAAATAATGGTATCGCCATCTATTTTTCTGCTGGGGTCATCAGGGGCAACTGTTTGGGTATAAAAATAAAAAGTAAATATTTATTCCGTTTTGCTTAAAAGACGTATATTAAACTTGTGAAGCTGAGGTCCACATTATATAGTAAGCAGAACAGAAACACACTAGGTACAGGCAGTGAGAAGGAGAAGACGAAGAACCCAGCCAGAAATCATAATTTTTCTTCCTCAGAATTTAGTTATCACTTATGAGCAGGAGTATATGCTTGATATTCATTCAGTCTTAAATGGATTGATTCTGTAAGACTGAATATTGTTTTGAGAGATGCAGGGGAAATAAAGCACAAGTTAGGTGAAAATTGCTACACAAATTCAGGAAAACATTGCCTTGTTCACAAAGAAACTGTGGTTATTTACGAGGAGGAAATTTTATTATCCAGAGGATAATTTTACAGCAAAAGTTAGTCAAAAAATATAGAAACCCTCTAGCTCATCCAAACCTGTGTCTAAGAGCCTCTTATTGAAATAAATAGAAAAATAAATAAGTACGTAAATAAATATAGGGCTAAAAATCAAATGTGAAAATATTTATTTTCCTGCTTTGGAAATTCTGAGGCTGATGTAGAAATAAATTGTGTAAAGTTTCTCTTCAAGGTAGTATTTTCAGCTAAATCTCTCAAGTACTTAAAAAAAAATCTTAAGACCAGGATTGATCCTTAGTGAAGTGAGATGGAGCTGGCTGGGTAATATAATAGGTGAGAATTTAGTCTACGGCATGCCCAACCATTTGGATGTGCTGTGCTGTTGCAGACAAATTCCCTTTTGTGAATGCTAAACCTTAGGCTGTGACCTTACATTGCTCTAAAAGTATACTGAAAGGGGTAGTCGTATCTGCCTCAGCATGCTGATCAAAATTAAAACTATGCAACAGCACCCTTTCTCTTAAACTGCTCTTGCAATGTGAACCACTTAAGTAGGCTCTAGTTTCATTCTAAATACCATTTATTCTCTTTGATGACAGAAAAAGCATGTGCATCTAAGACATATTTATCACTGCATTTAGATTCCTTTATCACTTTAAAATCTAAAATATTTGGTTCATTTGTGGTTTATTAACTCACTTTAATAAAAATAAATCAAACTATGTTATTCATCCTTGTTTTATTACACATATTCAAAGTATTGTACTCACTCATTCTATATTAGTTTTTAACTGCTGCTGTAATCATCTTAGCTACTCCAGCTCGTTCAACCAGTGATAGGGGTGTGCCAACATACTTTGATTGGCTTCTTGGCTCATATCTGCTGTTTATGACTCTAATAATTTCAAAATTGCCTTAAGGATCATGTTCTTCCAACCAGAAGACAAATTAGTTATATTAGACAAAAAGTTCTAATTCCTTTAACCGGGGAGAGATTTCATCAGTAAGTGACAGCAGAGGCCAGAAATGTCACAGTGGCTAAGGACGTGAACTACAGCTGGGGCAGGCAGCTGAGTACTCTGAGAACTCACTCTACCTCAGGGCAGCCCCTGTTCCTTGTGCCAGATCCCAAGTCTAGTATCATGGGGGCCTTTCTGACCCACCTGCTCTCAGTAACGTCCATCCACTGCCTCAGCCAGGCGCGCTGGACGGAACAGCATTTCTGGAGTCTCCCTCTCCGTCAACTATTCTTAGCACTTTTGGACCCAGCACTTGGGCTGAGTGCTGAGTGCTGAGTGCTGAGTGCTGGGACTCCTCAGGGGACTCTCAGGGCCCACTCTGTGTCCATTCTGACTGCACCTCTGGGGACATGCCAGGCAGTGGAGGGCCGGGAGCGCAGCGCCTGGGCACTTAGATAGTGAGGAGGCCCAGGGAGAGCTCTGGGCCGGATCTCTCTGGATGGCTGGCAGACTGTGTGAGATGAGCTCTTCACGTTCCTTGAGTATACTGATCTCTAAAAAGTTACACCACCGTGTGTGGTTTAATGGGCACGGAGTTGCAGATTTGCAAGATGAAAAAGGTCTGGAGATCTGTTTCACAATGATGTGAATATACTTACCACTACTGAACTGTACACTTAAAAATGGTTAAGATGGTAAATTTTATGTTATGTGTTTTTTAACTACAATAAGAAAAAAGTTACATCACCATGAACATGGCAGACCAGCTCAATCAAAGCCAATGGGACGATCTTCCCCCAGGGGGACGCATCAATCACAACATAAACCATTTTAAAGAGCTTTTATGTAACCCACGTTACAGTTTTCTTTCCTATCAACTCTTTTCCATGTTATTCTTTATCCGAAAGGCATCTAACTGTATCTGCCTTATTTCTGCTAAATGGACCAGTTGTCAAATATTTATTTTTGGTAAGGTATTTAGGAATAAAATAAACCCTTTAGGTAGAGCGGTGAAGAAGCAAATCTTTCTCCATGGGAATTTGGGCTACATTTTCCTTAAGCACTTACTAAAGAAACACAAACAAACCCAGAACTGTCACGGTGACATATGGAGTCTCAGCTGGTAGTTGGACAAAGAAGGAAATCGCTAGCGCAGAGATATTTGAAGCCTTTGGAATCTGTGTGCTGGCTACAGGGTGGGAGTAACTCTCCAGCATCTGAACCCAAATTATCCAAAGGAATAATAATTAATTCTGGGAATAACCAACATCATTTCCTAAAAATGAACACTGGAGAAAGAAATTTAAGGTCATAGAATCACCACATACAACTTAAAGCCCTAAGGGCAAGGTTCAGAACTGGGCTGCTAGCCTTCCAACAATACTTTCTTTTATTCCAACTCCCCTGACATGGTGGGCCAAAACTATAAATATTTCCAACATTTAGATAATGAGAATAATAATAATTAGTGCCACCTTACATGTATAGAGTACTATTAATTTTGAAAATATTTTTATATCTATTGTATGGTATTATTTTAAAAGAAACTTTGTGAACTAGATTAACTAGATACTATACGCACTTTTTTTTTTTTTTTTGGTGAGGAAGATCAGCCCTGAGCTAACATCCCTGCTAATCCTCCTCTTTTTGCTGAGGAAGACTGGCCCTGAGCTAACATCTATTGCCAATCCTCCTCCTTTTTTTCCCTTTTTCTCCCCAAAGCCCCAGTAGATAGTTGTATGTCATAGTTGCACATCCTTCTAGTTGCTGTATGTGGGACGCTGCCTCAGCATGGCCGGACAAGCCGTGCGTCAGTGCGCGCCTGGGATCGGAACCCTGGGCCGCCAGTAGTGGAGCGTGTGCACTTAACCGCTAAGCCATGGGGCCGGCCCCAAGTAAATGCATTTCGGAGATGAGAAACTAGAGACTGGAGCACTTAGTGGTTTGTCTAATGTGAGATTAATGCTCAGATTTTCTGAGTTAGTCTACTTTATAAACATCTTCTGAAATTTGAACATTTGGGCATAACGCAGAATAAATCTCTGGGCATAAGAGATGAGTTTGTTTCTTTATCTACTTATTCCATCCCCTTTAAGAGGATGCCAACTGAGCCCTTTACTTCTGAGAAAAGAAAGAAGGAAGATGCCCCAGTGGAATCTTGGGAATATCCTGGACCATGCCTCCATTCCCCTGGCTGCTTATCATGTGTTACTGGCTTCAATCTCTCCCTCCAAAGTCAGCAGAATATGTAATTGTGGCAGGAGATCTTCTGTCCATTTTCATTCCCTTCCTTCCTTCCCTTCCTCATCTGTTAGGGAAAAGGGACCTTTTAGCCTAATAATGGTGTGATCTTATATATGCCCCATTTGGAAGAATCTGAGAGATTTACCACAACTCACACGGGGCACAATTAAAGATCTACAAGTGTTAGGCTCTCCTGCTGCCTCCTAGGACAGGGACGGGATCACAGTGTCCTCCGCCTTGGCTTTGGCCATTTTCTTTCTTCTGGTCCTGGGTTCTACTTCCACACCCTCCCAGACACTGCAGGTCACACAAGAAAATCAAAGTTCTCTTTCAGCATCAGCTCTCTGCAGCTGTGTTCTTTTTCCTGACTTCCGTAGATTGTTTAAAAAATATTTTAGGTGGTTTCGGGCAAATTCCATACAGCCTGGTTTTTGCTTCAAGGAAAATTTAAAGTAACCTGGCCAGTCTTGGGGGGACAGAGCTTTGGAAGACACTGAGATTACAGCTCAGACTCTTTTTGAACGAATTCTTCCGGTTTTGTAAAACAGTAAGTTCCAGGTCTAAAATACACAGTCACAAATCAATAACACTGAATTTTGCTAACAAAACCCAAGCCTTACCCCTCCCTCTCTCTGATCCTGCTTCTCCTTTTATAGTATTTCTGTGCTCTTGGCAGCCAGAGCCTGCAGAGGTGGGAGGAGAGAGTGTCAGGGTCCTTAGGTCATCGCCCACAAGTCAGGAGTGGGGACGCTGTGTATCTGGTAGTATGGTCCCCTGAGAGTGTCTCTGTTGTGTGGCACCTGGTGGGGACGCTGCATAGCTCCCTGCACAATGATGCTGCAGAGGCACAGTTGTTCCCTACCCCTCACCCTCAGAAGCTGGTCCCCTCAAGGTTTCTGCGGCCTCCTAGGTGGAAGGTGGCCGCAAGCCAGCTTGTGCTCCCAGCTAACTTCTGGGGCCTACCCTAGGCCTCCCTGAAGGTTAGGAATCCAGACCATGCCAATTCCGTGCCACTGTGTGCTGCAGCAGATTCCGTTCTCTCCAGCTTACCCTTGCCTCTCTGCCATCCTCCCCCCAGGCCCCATCATTGCTGGAGGCAGCTGTGGGGTACACAACTCAGCAAACTGCAGATGAGAAACAAGCCCCAGTCCCCTGTTTCCAGAATGGTCCCCAAGGCAATTATGCTTAGGGGCCTCCAAATTCATGGGACAACTATCAAGCAGAGTAGAAAGGGGAGAGATACAAGGCTCCTCAAACTTCTACCAACTTTTTGACAGTTTTTGTCCTCATTTACTCCTTATATTGGATCAGGGGAGGTCAACACAAGGTGGGGGCATATAGGGTTCACATTGAATTCAGCTGTTTACAACTTAGTGTCTAGCCAAGAGGTCACTCAGCAGAAGCTGCAAATAGACCAGCTGCTGAGGGTGGGGGCAGGAACAGCAGTGTCCCTGCAGTATCATCATTCAGAGAGCTAAGAGGGTCCCCGCCAGGTGCCTCACGCTCATCAGCTTGTAGTTGTGAGATTCCAAACAGTAATCCATGTGCTTTTAGCTTGGCCACCAGATGTGGAGAAAGACACCTTTCCGGGACACTTCACCACACCCGGGTATAAATATTCAGCATCTGCTCCCTTTGCTTACATGCCGCGTGCTGTTTCTCTCCTTGCCACCAGAGTGACTGCTCTGAGGCACCCCAGAGGTCGAGGGACCTGGCTTTGTAGGCAGTGCAGAGTTCTGATCCTATCTTTGCTCAGCCTCCTGTTTTCCTTCCAGTGAGGACTTAACGAATACTTTGGGGATGGAAGAAATGAACTGACTTGGAATCTGATTTGAGAGATTTTGTTCTAACTCTTTCTGTTCTGGACCTAATCAGATGATTTGGGCTTACAGTATAAGGGCCCAACTTTTATCCCGGGACCACAGCCCTATGAGCCCCCCCCGAACAAACAGGCCTTTTGCAATTGATCCTCCCCCCTAAATATTTCATTTAAGGGGACTGTCTATAACGGTATTTACAAAGCTCTTAATATAAATGGAGGTACCAGGTTCCCTGAGAGGCCTGCCTATGCCGGGTTTGGAAGGACGACAAGTTGAATGAATCGGTAGGAAAGATTAGCTTCATTATTTAATCTCCCCTTGTTCTTGTGTCACTGACCCACCTACGTCTCAATTTTCCCTGCTTATAATTGCATTCTGGCTGCCGAGCTCAAGGATTTATCTTTTCAACATTCCCTGGCTCCCGGGTTCTCTCGCTGAGTGGCTAGTTGGAAGGCCCCTCCCACTCGTCAGTGTCACTGAGGCCAGATCTCAGGTGCACATTTAACGTTCCACAAATGGGCACAGAACCTCTGAGCTGCAAAACGTGGTGCCAAAGTGCTGAGCATCCTCCATCCTTTATTGCCATTCTGCATGCATTCCTAAGAAAATCAGATGTTGTACCATCAAACTTCTTTTTTAGTTCTGGGCTTTCTTCCACCGTTTCTCTCGGTTTTCACTCATATGCATTTGAGAGAGGCAATAGCTCCCCAATGCACGACCACAAAGTACTCTCTGAAGTTCCCCCTGATCCTGATCATGGTTAAAACTGAGAGCGGAAATATCCAAATCCCATTCGCTGGCCTCTTTAGACTCTGTTTTCTCCCACGAACATATTTCCTTTTGCAGCAAACAGTCAGTATCTGATACCTACTGTGCTGTGAGACACAAACTCCTAGTAAATACTCATGGAACAGGGTGCTCTTACTCAGTCTAGATCCACAGTTGTGAGACCCTGACAGTGAGAAACAGGGACTTGTGTCAGTTAAAATCTGCCAGCAGTTTTCAGATCCATCTTAGGGTGAAGACTATCTCAGGAGAGCCAGTTTAATGGGCCTTTTGGATATATAGAAGTAGAACTAGTGTTTGATTCTGACTTGAAGGCAATGAGGAGCCAAGATGCTCTCCATATTAAGCCCGAGGGTTGTCTTGATCGTGAGTAACGGATATCTTTGCAGATTAGTATGCTACTGACCGGGAGGGTGAACCTGAGGCTGGGGTTTTAAACAGGAACTGATTTTCTCTCTCTCTGGGTCTAGGAGAAGGTCTGAACTCCAAGAAGGGGAAAACTTTCAAAGACTCTCCTGTGGGCAGCAGCTGGTAGCAGGTGGGGTCGAGAAAAAGGAGAGCTAGTGGCCTCTCTGTGGATGGCCACGGCTTAAGAATCCGAGAGCAAGGAGGTGCAATACCCGTTTTAAGTTTTCTTTTTTCTCTGCTGTATTTCCCTTCTATTATCCCTCAAGCCTTTACCCAAGCTTTGTAAAACTGGTCTTGGCTGTGACTTAGAAGATTAATGGGAGGGCCTGTGATGGCCCTTGAGGAGACTGTTTTGGGCAGCACAGTGGCAGCTCAGAGAACTGGCTGAGAGAAAGAGCCGGGAGTGGTCCAGGGCACGTGGCTGAAGAGGAGACACGCAGCAGCCAGGACTGTGCAAGTACTGCTCAAGGATGATCTCGGCAATACTCGGGGAGGGAAAACTGGTCAAAGATTGACCGTATCCTTGCATACGACTGGGGTCAGAGGACGTGTTCTTCTTTGGGTATTAAATGGGACGGTGACCTCTAAAGACTAAAGAACTTGGGAACATCTGGGCTATACTTCAGAATGAAAACTCTTTAAATTACTACAGCTATGTTTCTTATTCTTGTCACATCCACTGGCTCTATTCCTAGCCTCCCCACCCATCTCCTCTGACTCCTACGAGGTTTCCACAAACCACTTGACATTTTGAACAAAGAGGATAATCTGAACTTTTCAGTGATGTTTATTTCTGACCCTGTCATTCTTCCTTTGATCCATGTAAAAAACAGAGGAAATACTGCCAAGTCCTAATCAACACATACCATTATGTTAACAGCATAAACTATTTGGTCATAACAAATATCGAAAGGTAACAGAATAAAAATCTAAAGGTAATTTGGTGCCTCTATTCAACTTACATATGGCTTCCTTCTTTAACCCATTATTATCTCATCACCATTTGTTCCCTCTTGAGATGTAGCTATGCTCTGAAAATACACTGCAACAGGAGCTAATCAAGGAAACTTACTTTCTATTGGGACTCCATTCGATAACCAGCTAATTCTGGGTTTGGGCTTGCCATTAGCTCTGCAGATCAGGGTTCCATCCTCTCCTGGGGACAGCACAAGATTTTGAGGTGCCATGATCCAGTATGGAGCCGCTTTATTGAGGAAAGAAAAAAAAAAACATAAAGATGTGAATCAATAAGTATTCTAGCAAATTTAGTATACTGAACTTTTAATAATAAAAATGAGTATTTTGCAAAGCATTTGTTAGTTTCATTTTCTTAGAGTGAATAAATTTATAACAGATGCTTCAAAGAACCCTTCAGATTTTCAAAAGAATGTTTAAAGAGACACACTGACATCTATGTATTATTTCTAGAACCTTTTGATACAAATATCATTGTCTCATTTTGCATTAGATTCATCAGACATCAAAGAGGTGACAGATTTATCTAAGGTTGTAGAGCAATTTACAGGTACAGAAAGGGCTAAGAAAAATGAATTTAAATTCTGAGCCCTGTAGAATACATATAATTATACAATTAGGGAGTAATTAAAAAAAACTTTGTATTTTATAAAAGTTGCGAAGTTAATGTAGAGTGTTCCCATAAGCCCTTCACTTAGCTTTCTCTGAGACATTAACATCTTACATAACCATGGTACAGTTATCAAAACAAGATGTTAACATTGATACAATATCATTTACTAAACTACACGCTTTATTAGGATTTCCGCAGTTTTTCCACTAATGTCTTATTTCTGTCCCAGGACCGTCCTAGACGCTAATTGCATTTATTTGTCACGTCTCCTTACATAGTTTCCCCCAATCTGACAGTTTCTTGGTCTTTCCTTATGTTTCACGACCTTGAGACTTTTAAAGAGTTCTGATCAGGGGCCGGCCTGGTGGCGCAAGCGGTCAAGTGCGCGCGCTCCGCTGCGGCGGCCCGGGGTTCGCCGGTTCGGATCCCGGGCGCACACCGACGCACTGCTTGGCAAGCCATGCTGTGGCGGCGTCCCATATAAAGTGGTGGAAGATGGGCACAGATGTTACCCCAGGGCCAATCTTCCTCAGCAAAAAAAGAGGAGGATTGGCAGATGTTAGCACAGGGCTGATCTCCTCACACACAAAAAAAAAATTAAAAAAAAAAAAAAAAGGAGTCCTGATCAGTTATTTTGTAGACTGTCTTTCAGCTTGGGTTTGTCTGATGTTTTCTCATGATTAGACTGAGGTTTTGAGTGATGGACCCTTCTGATTGCATCATATCAGGGAGGACATGATATCGACATGACTTATTACTGGTTATGTTAACCTTGACCACTTGGTTAAGGTGATGTCTGCCAGGTTTCTCCACCGTAAAGTTACCATTTTCCTGCTTTCCATACTCCACTCACTAGAAGTGAGTCACTAAGACTAGCCATACTCAGGGATAGGGAAATTAAGCTCCATTTGTAGACATATGTTAAAATTTCCTCAGCGATTAATTTTTTTTGGGTGAGGGGAGAAAAATACTTTGAAGCTGTGCAAATATCCTGGTTCTCCTTCAAGTTTCATCCACTAATTTTAGCATTCATCACCGGATCTTGCCTGCAGCAGTTCTAACTGTGGGATTCTAATAGTGATTTTCTATTAACCTCATTCTGTCTACATTTATTAATTGGAATTCTTCTGTAAGAAAGATTTGAGGGAGTGAATTTTTAACCTGATTTAGATGCACCATAAATAGCAATGAGAAGAGATTCAAGGTATCATGAATGTTGATATAAATTTACATTTATTATTATTGAAGAATGTAATCAAAGGCATATTTAATTGAAGATTTAGAGCCTCTCATGAAGGCAAGACCAATGCATTTTAAACAGTGATATACCTTTAACTGTGACAGAAATGGTATGATGGATGGCTCCTAGTGCATTTTTTGCTATACATTGGTAATTTCCAGAGTCTGCTTCTGAAACCTGAATGATTTGCAGAGTTTTCTTAAAGTTCCTATAAAATGTCCGATTGATGGGTAGTGTTCCATCTTCTTTTATCCAGTAAATAACTGGGGTAGGCCTGATAAGACAAATAAATAATAGTGTTACAAAAAAAGAATTTCACCTAACCGCTTTTGAGGACGAATTTTCATGCAAGTTTGCAACAGATTCTTTACATAAAGATCATGAGAAATATATAGATATTTTAACTAGTGTCACATTTTTACAAATAATGCTCAAAACCTTATATTTAAGTCTGTAAGTTACCATTTTCACATAAGCAGAACTATACTAATTATGGCACACCATAAACTCTGACTTCAATGATGCAGCGAGAATGCCAGCAGGAGTTCCTTTACTGAAGGGACCTAATTATTTTCTTCAAAGTCTGCTCAATGAGGCACCCTTGGAAAATTTTACAGGAAGGTACTATATCAATCAAAAGAATTACCATGAAATTAATGATATCAAGTTATAATTTTTTATCAGCTAGATTTAAAAATGCACAGAGATAATACAATATTTGTGCCCTTTAACTTTTATACACAATTCTATATCAAATGGAAGAACTTTTCTATTTTATAACATGCTATCTGATGATGTGAATGAAGTGATTAGAGGAATAGTGCTCTTTCCTTAATTTCATTATTAGTGATATTTAAAAATATTATACCAATTGATAAGAATAAATCAAACTTATGTTATTACTCACACCATTTCTCACCTATGTTTCCTATTAAATCACGAAATATAGAGCCAAAAGAAAGCCAGAACACAAGCTTAGAGTTAAAAGATCTGCTTCAAGGTCCCAGCCCTGTCCCTAATTTGCTCTCTGACCTTGGATCCCTGACCTCATTGGGCCTCAGTTGCCTTAAGGGGGACAATAATGTTGACTTGATCTAGTGACTTTAGAAGGTTTTCATGAGAGTAAAATCAAAATCCATTCAACACAAACATTTACTAAGCAGTGAACTGTAGACCAAGTGCTGAGTTGTGTGTTGAGAAGATAAAGCTGAAAAAAGAATGGCCCATGCCCTTAGGAAGAGACAATATTTGTCATTAAAAATGCAAGTGGAATTAATTGAATGTTTGTAGAATTGCTTTTGGGTTGTTCAGTTGAATAAAAATAATTGAACATAGATATTTGATGAAATAGCTTCTAAAATAAAACATACTATAAATATAAAAAGGTAGAAAATGTGAAATCATTTTGAGAAGTTGAAGATACTACACACATGTGGCATCTGATAACATATTATGATGTTTCCTTATAGTCAGATTAATCTGCGTCTCATATGATCCGAAGGTGAGAGGGTGATGGGGATAGAAGCACGAGATCACAGTTCAACTAAGTCATGAATTGTTGTAGAGGCCTACTGCTTCGCTGAGCAGTTGTTAAGAATGAGAAATATTTTGATTCTATGAGTCTTATGCTTCTTGGTTTGTAAGTCACAGAGCTCCAATCTTAGTTTTACAACATTTCAAGGTTTTAAAAATTCTTTTGGAAGTTTTATGCAATTTCCAAATACCGACCATATTTTAGTTTTTTATGTAATATATTATTGGTGGGAAGGGAAATCACTAAATTGTGCGAATGGTTACCTCTACTCCCAAAAGGTTGGAGGCTGGTAGATCAAACCAGGTTCTAACATAATGATGATGAAAATTGAAAGGGTTTTTTTTTTTTTTTTTTTTTGTGAGGAGATCAGCTCTGAGCTAACATCCGCCAATCCTCCTCTTTTTTTGCTGAGGAAGACGGCCCTGGGCTAACATCTGTGCCTATCTTCCTCCACTTTATATGGGACGCCGCTACAGCATGGCTTACCAAGCAGTGCGTCGGTGCGCGCCCGGGATCCGAACCAGCGAACCCCGGGCCGCCGCAGCCGAGCGCGCGCACTTAACCGCTTGCGCCACCAGGCCGGCCCCGAAAGGGTTTTTTTTAATTAAGATTTTTAACTTAATTTTTAATTTACTTAAAGATATATTTAACATATCTTTAAAAGGGGGTTTTCCTAGTTTTCAGTTACTTGAGGAACTGAGTAGCGTGTAGTGTGATTTCCTGACATGACCAGCAGAGGCCTCCATGTGTCTCCTGCAGTCAAGTTATTCCCGGAGGCAAATTCTGGGAAGAAATGTGAGATCATTGAGTTACCAGATCAAGGACAACACAGATCACAACACGTGATCACAACATGTTTCCAAGATTCCATTCAATGTTTTCAGCAAATGTGCCCATATCAATAGTACTTGCCCTATGCCGGGCAGGAGACGGGCTATGCAGAAGGTGTCCTCAAATGTGTCCCTCTGATCCGAGGCCTTCCTGCAACTCCTGTCAAGGGCACGTGGGTTCTGGGGGTGGCATCAGTTTTAAGGCATCAGATGAGATATTTGCAAAGAAGCTGGGCTTGTGACTTGCCAATAGGAAGTAGTAGAGGGACGGTGTGCCAGTTCCAAGGCTAGGCCCTAAGAGGCCATGTGTGCTTCTGTTGTTAGGAGAATAAACCAGGGCTAGACTGCTAGAGGGATGAGAGAAACTCACAGCCAAGAGCTCAGTTGCCCTGCTAACAGAAAGCAGATCCTCAGAATTGTGAACCCAAAGCTGAGCCACCTAGCAGATGCAAGAGCAGGCTCAATTGAAATTAGCTGGATCTAGTCTGCTATAGCACAACCGCCCTGCAGACCTGTAAACAAATGGTCAATGATAAATAGCTATAGTTTTTAAGCCACTAAGTTTTGAGGTGGTTTGTTCCACATCAGTAGCAAAATAATACACCCTAATTATAATCATAGCAATCAAAAGCTGATTACTGATACTTATTTCAAGAGGAACACTATCACATTAACAAAATATTTTAACAATATGAGATTCATATGGCCTATTTTGGAAAAAGTGATCAAATTTTTCTTGATGTTTGATGGAATTGGTATAAGACAATGGCACTTCCTATGATATTAATGTCTCTCTACCAATCTACTATGTTTTTATAAGAAATGTACATCAAGTGTTGTTCACCAAATGTATATCAATGTACAAGACAGTGTTGACTCACAGTCCTTCTGCAATGCACTCTAGTGAAAGGACATTTCCTCTTAATTCTTCTTTGTTACTTGCATTGCCTTCTGGAGTTAAAAACGTTGGTGGCCTCTCTCTACTTGATTTAGCTGCAAACAAGAAAATCAATATGCATTAAAAGTTATCAATATGTATTTTTAGAAACACAGTTCACTGTCTAAAAATCTAATCCCTTTTCAAAACCATTTAACATTGATTGTGAAATCTGTTAAACAACACATACACACTCTCTGCCTTACAAATGGCCATCACTCACTCAGCCAGAAATAAAAATAATTTTGGTTGCATAAGCACTAATAGTAAGGACTATTTTCTTTTTGTACATGTCCTTAAATTGGGTTAGGTTTTCATGAATTTTCAGTGGGTTGGCAAATTTTCAAAATGCAGACAGAGAGAGGAAAATCATGTTAACAAACCATCTATCCCTTAAGATTAGTGCTCGGGTCAAACAGAAAATTACCTGTCTATCTTCTGGAAGATGTTAGGTTTTTCTGAAAGGAATGACTGGGGAAGGAGCATTTTGGGTTACACTAAGGACAACATCATAGTCGATTCCCTTGACTAACCATGGAGATAAATCTGTGGTGGACGTGTAACATATCAAGACCCCCAAACCGCAAGGTTTATGGAAAACAAAACAAAACTAGAGAGTTACTGGCAGAGGTGTGCAAATTGTGCGCCATAAATTAAGAAGTGGTGTAGTTCAATAAATTGAAATCGGTTTCCTCAATGGAAAAACAAAGAGCGCTCAAGTTAGAGATCTCAGGGAGATTTACACAGGCTACCTTCTTTCATATGGAGATGTTGCCTAAATGTGGCCTTATCTTCTGATGACCTCTCAGAAAAACTTAAAGCAGAAATCATACCATCTTAAGGTTCTATGGCCCTTGACAGTTTTCAACACTTTAATGCATTATCTATTTGACGCTCACAAAAACTGAATGAAAAGGTAATATATGAATTATTCTCATTTCTCAAAAAAAAAAAGAATATCAGAGAAGGTATTACTTGAGAGAAATTAGAGTTTTTCTAAGATTTTAGAGATTGTGGAGGAAACCTTACCCCTCTGAAATCACTTTGGGAATAGTTTTGAAGCCCATATTTTTCAGGAGTATATTAAAATAAAATAAAATAAAGTAAGGCAGGAGTTGTGGTATGTCTGTTCTGCTCATTGATAGTACATTGATACTATCTTAATGTTTTTTTACTTCATATCTCAAGGGTAAAAAATTAATACAGCAGAAATTCTGCCATATAGATAATTAAGAGGACCCCATATCCAGAACCATAATTTTCATTGATAGACTCTATACTTGAAAGCCACATTTCCCTTAAGGAGATCAATTTCTTTTTAAAAGAATGAAGTTAAATTCTCTATTTTTAAAAAGATTACTTCCACTGAAGATAGTGACTCTGTTTTAAACGAAACTAAGAGAAATACTATTGCTAATTATTTGACATCGATAACATCATGTGAAAACAGATAGGAAATGTGATGATTCACTATCAAAATCCACTTAATGTTAGTTGCTGTAGGTTACTAAGACCTTGATGAGTTAGAATTCTAGCAGGTTAATGCATCCTGCCAACTCTTAGTTAGTTCATGAGAAAAGTTTATGAACAAGACAAAAAATGAAAAATATAATTCTGAATGTACAAGAAAGATTTTTTCCAAATCACGAGAAATGGTTCTTTACATGAAAACAGTTATAACAATTTTCATTATTATACATACAACATGGAAGATGTTTTAGTGACATGTTTGAAAGCTTATAGCTAAATTTCATAAGAAACATACAATTTATTCTAGTAGTACTAAACATGTAACTAGGAATTTCATAAAGAAATAAGGTTAAATAGCCATGGAGGTGAAGTTAGTAAACTAAATTCTACAATGAAGGAGAGAATATCAGTTACAATCACCGTAACTCACCACCATAAAACTCAGTGTCACTCAAATTAGCAGCTATAGTGTCATTCAATTCATCCACTGAAATAAACAGAATATTATGAAAAATGCATAAAAGGTGGGGAGAAAGTATTGTAAAAAAAAAGTATTGGGCAACAAAAGCAAACAAATGCAGGTATACTGCGCAAGTGCATCCCTACCAAGTAAAAACAGTCCTTTACAGTGTACACAACTAGCTCATTGATTCACTCAGCCACCCCAACCAGTAATACGTGAATATATATCTGAAGCTGCAGGACTGCCAATTGAAGGCATCGTGGGGCATAAAGCACATGCAAATGCTCAGAACACCAAGTAGATTCAGAAAGTTATCGTGGAAACAGTAATGGTAATAACAGAAAAAAATATAAAATACAGTATTTAGGGTATGCATGCTCTTTATAATACATATGCCAACTATTCACAGGTAGTTTCCTGATCAATGAACCTGTTTACTTCAAAGTCAACAGTATTTAACAGTTAATATATTTTGAGCCAATTTGTAAACATGATTGAAAGATTCAGGAAGCTGAACTGTTACCTGAAATCACTTTCACAGAAATAGGTTGCTTCTGCTGTATGGTTTGAGTGTGATTAAATCGGGCATAGCAGATATAGTCTTCACGGGTATCCTCCGGGAGAACATTGGAAAAATAAAGGTCTCCATTCAGACCCTGGGAAACCCTCTCACTTTGTGGAAGTCTTTGAAAGGCTGGAGAAAGGCAGAGAGATATCCAGATCATTCCACCATAAAGTAGCCACTTTCCAAATCAGCAAGATAAATGTATCTACAAATAGTTTTGTGAATTTCTCTGGAGTGGGGGCAGAGGTGAGATCAGAGGTTTACAATGAAGTGTTTTATTAAGCAAGTGTAGACAAAAAAATGTTTTACAAAAAGAGTTTGTGTGACTTTCCCTAGTATTTAAATCAGTCCCTACTTGTTAAACACATATACACACGTATCTTAGAAAATGCATTCAGGAAGCTCGTAATGATGTTAACATGGGTTGCATCTACATATACATGGTCAGACACGCAATACTGTGGGAGCACCTAACTGTGAGCGAGGCCCTGAGCAAGGTGTCGGGCATGCCAGGGTCCCTGCCATGAGCACCTGATTTAATTGAAGAATCAGGCAGCAAACAGGCAAGTAACAATAGGGTGTGATGATGACACTATTTGATGCTGCAGACATGCTCATCAGAGGCCCCCACCCCCAGCCTCCCTCATCTCTACTTTTTCTTTTCTGAATTACTTATCACCTTCTAACTTACAACGTATTTCCCTTGTCATAAGTATGGCTTATTGCCTGTCTCCCTGCACTAGAATTTAAGACAAACACCATCATCTGCTTTGTCTACTGTTGTAGCACTGAAACTGCACCTGGCCCTTTACAGGTGAAGAACTGTCAGCACTCATTGACTTCAAGTTTCACATTTACTTCCCCTCCGGTCGAGTTAAGTAACTGTCTAGCCTCAGGTGCCAAGGGAAGATTTTCTAAGTAGACGAAGGACTCAGGGAGGTGGGACCACTGATCTACGAGTGAATTTATACTTGGCTGGCTCACACGCACCATGAAGCTTCTGACTCCGTCCACAGGGCCTTAGCTGTGAGAGTTCTTCAGCTCTGAAGGGAGAGAAAATCGCACATCCCAGTTGCCTTGGGCCAGGTGTTGTCCCCCAGAGGATTTCTCCAGTCTGACTCAAGCCATTGCTCCTCATGCAGCGGGAGCCCTAGCTAACATTTCATGAAATGTAAAATTATAGTTAAAAGCTTGCCGCTGCCTTGGGCAGGAAACGGCAGGGACATGTAGAGCCAGAGCTTGAAGGAACGCTGGTTAGCCACGTTAACCAAGTTCTTGGTCAAGAAAGGTGTTTGGTTGGGGGTTGTAAACTCATGGTTTTAATCCATCAATCCCTAGGGAAAGGGTTGTTTTAAAAGTAACTCAGACAGAAAATGTACATTTATTTAATGAATACAAAGAGTTAAAGATAAGCATACATTTATTCTCTTCCATTTCTCCTGTATTTTATTATTGACAGATGTTGCTAGATCAAATTAAAGGGAATGGGACTTTATGAAGATGGTAGGTAGCACTTTGCCCCTTGAGCTCCTTTGCATTACATTCAAAAAAAATTGTATGCAGACAGGAATAACTTGATAATGTCATCTTGCAAGAAGAATGCTGTACGGATCTGAATTTTTTCTCATATTCCAGATGTAGTTTCATTTGAAAGGTCCAGACGATTTGCCAATAGCTTAAAAAGTATGTAAATGACATAGCCCGCAATGCAATATGGAAAAAAAATTAATTAGATATTCAGATGATTCTGAGACATTATATGTATATGTCTCCTTATTAGGTGGAAAGGTCATCATTTCTGATTAAGAACCATGGCCCAAATACTGGGCCTCATGTTGGCAGTGACATTTGGATTCTGTTATTCTCGATGCCATACATACTTATTTACATTTGATTTGTTACTTATTCTTTCAAAATCTGTAAAAACTGTTATGTAATTATGTAGAAAAATACGTTTGTTCATTTATATATTTATTTTCCACTTCTTTGTGATGCTTTCTCTGAGTGCTTTCATATAAGAAGAGTCAAAAAGGGAAATTAAATGTTAGAGCTAAATTTTATCTTTAGTAATGTGTACAGCCTGTGATTTCAGAGGAAATCATGTCCCTGAGAATAGAATATATTCCCTATAAATATTTTGCCTTCATTCCCCCATTCCACCTAAATGACTCTGAGGTCCACAGCGACCTCCATGTTGCCAAATTCAACAGTCATTTCTCAGTCAGATCAGAGGTTACCTAATCTATCAGTAGCATCTGAAACAGTTGATTGTTCTGTCTTCTTGACACTCTTTCTTCACTTTGTCCTGGGGACACCGCTATCTTTGTTCCCTTCTTACCTCAGTGACTGCTCCTTCTCATTTGCTTTGCTAGTTTCTCCCTAAGGTCTTGGACCCTGGAGGGCTCCTGGTCTCAGTCGCCTGCTCTTCACTGCCTGTACTCTCTCTCTCAGTTCTCCCATCAGCCCTTGGCTCTAAGGAGCACCTGTGCACTAACATGCATACATTGCTGACTAGAGCCCTGAATCTTCTTCTGACCCATGTAGCTCTGACTCCTCCTGCTGGGCATCTCCACATGGATGTCTTACACATCTCACATCCAAAACCCTGGTTCTCTAGTCTCTATGCTACCTCTACGGTAACATGCTAACCTATTAGCACAGGAGGTTTTGGAGGGTGGGAGAGGCAGAGCAACTAACAATTTCCTCAAGGATAGGGATGGGGTGGACAAAGGTTAAATTGCCTAATGGATGACTTCATGTCTCTGTGCCTTGGTTTCCTCATCTGAGAAGTGGAAAGAATAATCAGACATGCCTCATAGGGTTGTTGTAAAAAACTGATGAGATAGCCCACATAAAGTCCTTAGCAAAGGGACTGGCACTTAGTAAATGCCTAATAAATATTGGCTGTTGTCAGGGATAAAAAGCCAAAAACTGAATGAAAAAATATAGCACATCCAAAACAGCTTGATTTTCTCCCCTCTATGGGCTTCTGCTGTTTCAGGAAATGGCAATTCCATTTTATCAGTTGTTCAGTTTCAACTTTGCAGTTTGATTCCTTTCTCTCATGCCCCCAACTCGACCCCAACAAATCCCGGAGGATCCACCTTCAAAATATATGCAGAATTTGACCATTTCTCACCCACTCGCTGACACTACCTGCGACTAAGTCCCTATCAACTCTCGCCTGAATGACAGCAGTGGCCTCCTGACAGCTCTCCCCACTCTCCCTCTGGTCCTCTCCGTTCTCCACACATGAACTGAAGTGATGCTACCGCTATTTGTTTTGTTTCAGGTGGAGTCACTCCTTCAGTGTCTCCCTACTTCATTCAGAGCAAAATCAAAGCCCTTTGCATTGAGCCCCTGGACCTTTCTGACCTTTTCCATCACTCTCCCCCTTGGCTCACTCAGTCTGGCCACACTGGCCTTCCCGCTGCTTCTGACACACACCAGGGTGCTCCTGCCTTAGGGGCCAACATCAGTCTTCCCTTCCCACCCCTATACGAAGGGGCCTGCTTTGCTCTCTCATTCCTTTAAGTCTCTGGCTCAAAAGTCTGCTTATTTTTCTTCATAGCACTTATTGCCAACCGACACATATGTTTTAAATGCATTTACCGTCTGCTTCCTTCTCCGCCCCCATCTATTTCCACTGCATAGAATACAAGCCCAGGGAAAGCAGGACATTTGTTTGATTTATTCAGAGTGGTGTCTGGTACATAGTAGGTGCTTAATAAAATCGAGTGAGTGAATGCAATGACATGCTGTTTATTTCAATGAGCATTTATTTTCCTGAGTCTCTCTAAAACATTTTATAAACATTTTATGAATCACAAGAGGTAATAATTTATTGTGACAGCAAATAATCATAAGACCCTCAAGGAAAGAAAGTTCATGTTTTTAAAACTTACAATTATCCATCCAGAATATTATAGGTGGTGGTAATCCAATCGGAGGTCTGCAGGGAAGTACCAAAGACTGGCCATTTCGAAGCATTATTGGTTCAAGTTTTTCTTTGGTCCACAATGGAGACCCTACAAAATAAAACAATAACTTTTAAGATGTTTCTGCATTGAAAAATAAAAAAAGCACTAGAAAGAAAGACAAATCAAACTTTTAGGGAAATAGTAATTCAGAATTTATGTACATTAAGATAACAAGAAAATTTTTAAACATAGTGTCACAAGTAAAAAAAAAACGACAATTTTTATTCATTGCCATTTATAGTATAAATTCTGAGTCAGCAATTCCATGTCTAAGAATTTATATTAAATAAATCATTAGGAAGATACATAATTTCGCTACAAGCATGTTCTCCTCAAAAGAATGGAAAACACCTAAATATCAAAAGATTTGTTAAATAAGTAACTTGTACATCTAGACCTTTGAATACCATACAGTATTATAAGTATACTTATTTATAAGACTGATGTGAGAAAATACATGACATGTAGATAAGTCATAAAGGTTACAAAAGAGTACTTCAGAATGAGCTCGTTTTAAACACATATAGGCATACCTGCCTAGGAAAAATAGAAAGAGCCGTAATTATTTCCTTGAGTGGAAAGATTCATGAGTAATTTTTAAATTTCTTTTTTCTTTTATTTGTAATTAATTTTTTTCGATACTGAACACATATTACACATATAATAAAAGAAAGTTTTTAAAATGACCAGAACTGCAAACGGTCACTGTTCTTTAAATTTATGCTCTTGGGTACTGACCACTGCAAAAACGACCCACAATGATATCAGGATAACGAGGCCACTCTATTTCCAGCGAAATTTTGAAACAAAAATGTTTAAAGAAATAACACTTAGACCTCAATTAGCCATTTCATACTGAATTTATTTCCATCTGGCTGTACGAAGTTTGCTCTTACATAAGATACATGAGAAATTAATAATTAGCTCAATTCAGGGAAGAAACACTTTTCTTACCCCTGGTGTTTTATTCTGGACTTGTATAAAAGATGGATTGGGTTGGCAAAGCATTAGGCTGAGGAATTTAGGGTAAAGTGGAAGGAGCAATAATTTTCATGCAAAACAAAGTCAGAGTATTGGAATCAACGCCATTGCTTTCTTGTAATAGTATCTGGGTGATATAACACATGCTGAGTCTTGGAGCCGTACTTTAAAATGGGCCCTGTTTGACGGACAAGTCCCACTTACTGGATGGACGAACGACAATGCTATTAGAAACGGCAGCTCCGCGTTCATTCCTGGCTGTACACTGATAGACTCCCTCATAGGTCTCTGCTTTCCCTTCGCTCATGATGTTGATGATGAGGGTTCCTGAGCCGGGCTTCATGGCGACAAGAGGGTCTTTATCTACGTCAAAATGAGTCCCATTTCGGGTCCAGGAGAAGCTGCCCAACACATAAGGGATTAAGCTTGTTAACAGTCCAGAAAAACAGGATTACTTAACTCTTTAACAAATTACTTGCAGTTTTATGGGTTTCTAGAAATAATTATTAGATTTTAGTATTCAGTCAAAGAGCAATAGGCTCCAGACCTAACTGTTTCATTGAATCAGGACTTAGAAAAAGTGCTGCCCATACATTTTAAGGTACGTGTCTTCATTAGAACTAGCTGAAATCTGACTCAATAAAGAAATCATGCACACAAATTGCCTGTCATTTTTCAAAGAAAAATACAGGAAGCAGGTCTCCGAGGCACACTCTCTTAGAGCTTTATTAGCATTTTTATTGTAAACTCCATTGTTCATAGAGTTGATAACCTGTCTATAAAAATTTGCTCTGGGCTGAAATGTGACAAGAAAGGCCTTCACAAGTACTAATATATGTGTGTGTTTAAAAGTGATCAGACCATTTCAAGTTACCAAAATGCAAAGTGTATGTTGGGAGGAGGGGAAGAAATATGACTTCAGTGGGTGTTTTAAATATTGGTTATCAAAAGTGGTAATTCTATATAAAATATATTTTGAGAATTTTTAATTCTAGATATGATTTTGTAAATTCCTTAGGAAGTATTTCAAATTGTCAACCGAAATTCTTCTTTCTCAGTTTTATTTATAGAAAAGATTGCCTTATATAAAAGTCACAGTGCTCATGTAGTTAAATACTCTATAACTAGTCACAAATCAACAATGGCCATGCTCATACAGAGGCATGAATCTCTCAACTTTACTCTGCTTTCCAGGCTCACTTGGACTTCCTTTCCCACTGCTTATCCTATTTATAGCAGTGGTTGTCATTGCTAGA
Source organism: Diceros bicornis minor (assembly GCF_020826845.1). Taxonomy (NCBI): domain Eukaryota; kingdom Metazoa; phylum Chordata; class Mammalia; order Perissodactyla; family Rhinocerotidae; genus Diceros; species Diceros bicornis. Next base: position 10,255,580 of record NC_080742.1, on the reverse strand, counting down.
GGGGGAGGTGGTGATGGTGGGTGCTACTGGCATATAGTAGGTAGAGGCCAGGGATGCTGCTAAATGTCCTGCAATGCACAGCACAGCCCCCATCCCCAAAGCAAAAAATTATCTGGCCCAAAATATCAGTAGTGCTGAGGTGGGGAAATGGTGCCTTACAGAGAGTCACAGGAGGTATTAAGTAGGTGTGAAACCAAAGGGGAACTCCATCAAATGACATCACATTAAGGTCTGAGTGCCAGAGGGTTTCTAACCATACGGTAGAATATATTGTTCTGAAGCAAACCTTTGATGCAAGTTTTTGATATACTTAAGTAATTAGTACCAGTTAATTTTTTCTCAGGTGCCAGTCTGTGATATTTTGTTAAGACTGGTAATAGACAAACTCAGAAATAAAATATTTAGAAACTTTCACTTCTTTATTCCTTAAAAATCCACACTATACTCTAATAATAATAATAATCCAGCTCTCCACAACTCCCATATATTACTGGACAAGTTACAGATCATTCACTAATTAGCTGCAGAACCTTGGCTAAGTAACCTAGCAGTACTGGGCAACAGATTCCCATCTATAAAATATATTGGTTGGACCAGATAATCTCTGATGTCTCTCCCAACTCTAAAACGCTATGCAGCGCTCATGCCAAGATCCATATGGAAAATCCTGAGTCCTGAACCCTGCCAAACTTGGAAAACCACCTAGAACTATTTTATAGATGTCTATAGAGCTAGGAGAGATCTTAGAAGTCATCAAATTCAACTTTATTTTACAGGTAAAGAAACTGAGGCCCAGAGGAAATGGATTTGTCCATGTGATGATGCCATTAGAGCCGTTAAACTATTTTTCCACACCTTCCCACAATTTTTGAGCATTTCGCAGAAGGGTATGAGTACAGAAATGCAATCATCTGGGTTTTTAAGAAGAATAAACTGACTTTAATTAAGCAGAGACACAAAACAATGAACCTACAAATGTTACTTTAGAGATATGCGGGATCTGAAATTAACGTCAATCTTAGTATCAATGCTAACCATAACAAAGGAAAGCACACTCACCTGGGAGGAGGTTTCCCTTTGGCCTCACACTGGATTACAATATTCTCCCGAGGATCAATAATGTAATCTTTTGGAGACTGTTGAGTAATGGTTGGAGGCTGTACCACTTAATTGTAGAAAGAAGAACAATGTAAAGAAATAAAGCATTTAGTATCCCAATAGCAATCATTTTTTTCTATATTAAAGTCACTTACCCTAGACCGAACCCCCTCGAAAATCTTTTAGTAATTTCTACTGTGGCAGCACACACCTCACTAGACTTTTAACTTAAAAGTCTCCTAAAACTTTGAAGTCAAGGCATAACTTCCTTCTGGCAATTTTATATGCACTCACAAAGCCCACTTTCCCTTACTATAAGTTTGGGAAAATAATTACCAATACAAGCTTAAAATTAAGACCATTTCTTTTCTGATGTAACAATGAGAAATTCCTCTTATTCCTTTGGTTCAAACAATGCCTTTCAATGAAATTTAAGTTATGAGGTAAATTTGCATTTCTTAGGAAAGAGTAACTGACTTACAGTTCATTAGTGTGCTAATGTAAATTAATATATGTTGGGAACAAATAAATTTGACTCATTAATATTAAAAAGATGGTTAAATTAGAGACTTGACACGTCTTATTAGAGCCAGGAGGTAGGTGGCTACTAGGAACAAAGATAAAACAGTCTTATTTAGAAGATAAATGGAATTGTGAAGTTCTCTGTGATAGAAGACAATATTTCCATTTCACTCTTGAAACTGTTATCTGATCATTTATTATCAGATTGTAGGGGGAGACTGTTCTGATCCAGAACAATTTAATCTGAAGAGTTGGTTCTAATCTAATGTCCAAAATCTAACGTCCAATGCTGTAATCTAAGATTACCATGTCCTTCTTCTGGTGAAATCAGAACCACAGAGTGTTAGAACAGGAAGGGACTGGAGATACAATGTATTTCAACTTCTTTTGTTGCTCAGGGCAGCAAAATAGCTTGACTAGGAAAGCACAAAGCAGAGAAAAGAATCAAATTCTCCTGGTAGGAGCCACTGCCTTGCACAACTCCAGGAAGAGCTGTTTACACGGATCAGTGGTTCTCAATCAGGGGCAATTTGCCCCCACCTCTCAGGGGACATGTGGTCACATCTGGAGACAATTTTGGTTGTCACCACTGGGGTCGGGGGTGGTACTGGCATCTGGCGGGTAGAGGCCAAGGATGCTGCTAAACATCTTACAAGGTGCAGAACTGCCCCCGCAACAAAGACTTCTCTGGATCATTTAAGTGTTTCATATTCTGGAGCTTCCCTTTGCTCCTGCCCATGCTCTATGCTTCCTTTGTGAAAACTCTTCCACCTGCCAACCAAGTGTTTCACAAAGCTTAACAACTGCCCTCTGCTTTTATCTTTCTTTACTACGGTTAATCGTTGCCAGGGCTAAATTTGTCACTTCCATGTCTAATGTCTTATAAATCTGCAAACATGGTTCTATTCTCTTGCTTTGTCTCCAATCTTGTTGCTGTCCACCAGACATCTCTTACTAAATATCCAACTGACACCTAAAATACAGATCAAAAGCTAAACTCATTATTGTGATCATTTATTGTGTACCTATTAAATGCAGGATACTGGACAGTGTCAATTTCCCCTCCCTTTAGCAAGATCCATCCCCCCCTCGCCCTCTTGCTCAGCCAGCTGCTCTTTCCAGCCTCCACCACTATACACAGAACCCTCTTTCTTCCAGCCCCATCAGTTCCCAGTGCTGGTTGGCAGTTTGGTCTGGTAGAGAAGAGCTAGTCTGTTTGTGTCTTACCAGCTGTGAGACTTCAAGCAACTTTTTTAACTTCTGTAAGCCCTACTTCCCTTAGAGGGAAAATGGGGTTTAAAAGTAGCATGTACCTCCTCCCTCCTTGTGCTTTTCTGTGAGTGACAGAGGTGCAAGTCTGGTTGTTTCAGACCCAGAACTTCTATCCATATGTCTGCAACAGAGCCAGCTTAGATGCCACTCCTAACTGCCAGGGGTTTACCGTCTAGCCGTACCTCTTTGAACAGTGTTTAGGTCACCTGACGACTAACAAATGCTTTGAAGTAATAAAGGAAAAAGGTGATTTTACATAATTTTCTCGGTTAATGCACTATCAAAGGATTTTTCAGACGCCTAAAACTTTTTTAGGTAGATGACAGACGCTGCCCAGCTCTCAGAGGCAGCAGAAGTCTTTGCTTACAGCGACCCACTCAGAAACGATGTGAGTGGAGGCTGCTTATTTGTTTTGAGCACACTTCAAAACAGTATGCAGATTCACTGGGTCACTATCCTGATGACACCTAGAAACACTAGTCTACCCAGTCCTGCAGCCTGAAGAAATATAAGAGGGCATACAGCTGTTGACTTGGGTGAAGCATCTGCACGCACCCACCTTTTAGAAGATACCAAAAGACATGTCTTTATTCCAGCAAGCATTTAGAATCAGACAGTCATTCTCTTTAAATTTTGTGAATTTTCTCATTGAGTTACATCAGATGTGAATGAAGCTTGGAAGTTAGTAGAGCAGAATATTGGTAAAAGAAAAAGAGTATTAATACCTGAGTCTTCAGAATTCATGCAGGGAATATATTAAACTTGCTTCTTGGTATTTAAATGCAATGTTTAGCCACAGTAAATACACATGCTTAAAGAGACGTGAGGCACAAAACACACAAAATTGTGCACTTAATTCCCAGTATTAATTCAAAAACAAACACATGGTCAAATTTTCACACTGCCTGGTAATTACAGAAAGACACTTACAATCTTCAAGAAGTTTTGCTTTTTCCCCATCAATATCAGCAGATGAGTGGGCAAACAGGATTAAAGAAAACCAGATGTTAGTAACAAGAACGTTAGAACCCTGAAGATAAAAGGGGCATCTTATCTATTTGATTTGACCTAAAAAACCAGTACAGCAAAGGTTGAAGTTGTGAGAGAAAGAAACTCCCATTAATGGTTTTGTTTATTCCTGCAGCATCTATCTCACATAAACCTATGGGAGAACAAAGAGAACGCTATAGGCAAAAAATGATCCTTCCAGGAATAGGAATGGCTAATTCCATTCTATACATGTTGTGCTGGACAAGTAATTATGTTCAATTTGAAAAATCGCTGAAATCTACAATTAATCTGAGTTGTCACATACTGTGTAGTGTCTGATCCTATTATCCCAGACATCACTATGCACATGGTAATAATACCTAACAATGGGACATCGCTATAATGACAGTGCTCCATCCAAGTCAAATCCAACACTGATTTTAGGGTTTTATATTTCTATTGTTAATCCCCAAGTCAGTAATTGAACTTTTCAGACTGTTAGTATACTTCTGCTTCAGAATTTCTCAATCACCAGGGATTGCTAGTACCCACGCCAAGAAGCAGCTCATGTAGAAGGGGTGGAAGGAATAGGGGCAGGGGAGAAATGACAATTGTATATAATTCAAACGATTCTGCAGTGCTGCCTGTCGTTATTACTTGCAAAGGTTAATGCAGGAGCACCTGGGTTGTCCATGACTTTCTTTTCATCATGGTTCTGCCTCTTCTCCATTAGCAGCGATAACTGAGTTAGCCTTAGGTGACTGTTTCCCTCTGATTGTCAGATTGAGCAGTCAGATTAAGGGGGAATATATTTAACACAAGAGAGAACAAAAGCATTTCTCTCAAGTGCTTTTCTTTCTCTCCTATGTATCTGTTAGGGAAAATGCTTACTTAGGCATTCCAACAGGCTTAACCATTCATATATATATATATATCTTCAGAATTGAAATTAAGGTCATTGAATGAATATGTTTTGACAATAAGTAAAATATTGCATTTTATTATACTTTAGATGCACAGCAAAGGAAGTCAACAAAGTGTGGGGCAAACCACATCTCTTCTAATGTCTTCCCATAGGCAATTGCAACCTCTTTGGCAAAAAATGACATCCCAACAACTGAACAGCCCCAGGAAAGTGCCATCTTCCTTGCACCTTGGAAAGCCTGCCAAACAGATGTTCTATTCAGGAAGCTAATGGATTTAAAGAGGTCATGCAGATTAGGGATAAAGGAAAATCAATTCTGAAGTACAGTAATTGTCCAAATTGAAAATTCTGCTTTCTATTGCAGGAAAAGTAACCACTTGGAATCTAGCATTATCTTTATTTTTCACAAACAGGCCACCCAGCCCAGGGAGAGTTCAGCACTTACTTTACTATTAGGAAAAGGGTGGGCTAATACAGTAGCTGTTACTTGCTCCATTTTAAATAGTGTTTTTGCAGATGACTTGTTTTATTCTCAAAATTTACATCTTGATCTTTGATCACGTTTTTTAAACCAAAAATGACCTTTCACTAGGCTTTAGACATGATACATTTCCTAGATCTAGACTCATAGTTAAGATTCAAAATTTGAAAGTGAATTTTGCCTTGTCTGAATCAAGAGAAATGAATTATGGATAGTTAGGTGATACAGAGGGGCGTGGGGTTGGCCGAGAGACCATTCCGTAATCTCTTCCAGAGCACTCAGCATCTGAAGGGAGAGGGTGGAGAAGTGGGGAGGTCTCCAGGATTGCTTTAAAGTGATTCATACAGTTTTCTTGCAGGACTGCTTCTACAAAGAGTTGCCTGTTGGGAGGATCAGGGCAGCACACAATGCACTCCTTCTCAGGCCAGCCCCACCGTGGTACACAAAAGGCATCTGAGGGGGAAGAAGGATAATGATAAGGAGGGGACAGTGTGTCTGACCATTTCAATGGCCATTTCTATGGGGTGCTTCTTTATAAACACCAGGTGCTGAAGGTAACAGCCAAATTAATTTTGATTAGCTTTTCAGTATCACACAGACATCTTCTCCACTCACACAGTTCAGAGCGATGGTAAATGCCGGGGCAGGTTTTGATTCCGGGGCCTGACAGCTTTAAAACGTTAATACTTACGATCAAGAGGTACTTCCAGTGCACTAATCATCTGGCACAGGAAGAGAATCAGGGGCGCTCTGCCTGCAGATAAGCACTTCTTTTTCGGCATTATTTTAAGCTGCATTAGCTTAACTCCCGCTGAGACCCACAAACTGAATTTCCTTTTCTTCTTTCACAAGAGATTTGTGTGCAACGTTTAAATAATTTTCATGCAGGGAACTAAAAAAGGATAGAATAAGAATTATAGTGTATTAAAAAGAAGGAAATGAAGAGCAGAAGTCTGCAGCACAGAAAATCAGTCCTGTATTATACATAAACTCTAAAAAGGAGCCAACTTTTAAATATTTAACTCTCAAGACTGGAATAATCATTTATTCACAGATCAGCCAAAATCAGGTCAGAAATATTTGTAGTGATGTCAAGCAAAATCTGTCTACTTTGCCATTCTTATGGTTTTTCCATTTTAAATACCTGCATTTATATCAGAGGCTACCATGTCGTTCCTAATTGATCAGGAAAACTTGGCTTATAAATCACTTAGAAAGTGTGACTTTAGAGGGGAGACCTAATGGCTTCTCCATTCTAGAGATTATCTCTGGGAAACTTCAGGGCATTGTTGCAAATTCACTTCAAATCCCAAACACTGATATACCAGCTGAATCACCGACAATTCCAGCCGTCCCCATCTCTCACCTAGACTACAGCAACAGATAAGCTCTGAGTTCCAGGCCTTCTTCACCGCAGTCACCCTCCTGAACAGTGCTGATTAATTTTTCCTAAAGGTTCTGCCTCAGTATATCCTTAAACAGGTAATTTAAAAAAACCCTCATTGATCTGGCCTCACTTTATCCTACAGACCTTATTTCCTCCTATTTCCTTATAACTATTATTTTGTTTGATGGTCTGTTTCTGTTTTTCCTTCTTGAGTCAATCCTTCAATATGCCTTGAATTTTCCCACTTTCTTGCCTTTGTTTATTCTATTCCTTTTTCTTGGAACGCTCTCTCCACCATATTTCCTTATCAAAGTCCAATTTATTTCTTAATAGATCAGTTAAAAATGAAACATTAGCTGATCACGCAAACTAGAAGTCATTTCACCCCCCCCAGAATTCCTGAAATTCCTTGTTTTAATCATCACGTATATTATACAGATAGACACAGAGATAAATAGACTTTTTTGTGTGTGTGCATGCTCTCTCCCCTACACCTTCAGGCAAAGATTGTGCCTCTCCCATCTTTGTGTCCTTCTCCCATCACCTAATATAGTGTGCCTTGTACAAGAAAGTGTTCACTGTACACAGGACAGCATGAGCACAAACAGAATACAGACCTCCGTTCCACAGCAGCCTCCCACCTGGAATGATAGGTTTGATCACGTCTTCTCATTAATGAAGGAGGTGGGAGTGACCAATGATTCTCTCAAGAAGGTAGGAGAGATGTTATTATTACAAACTAGACTAGCTTCCACAGCTTAATTACTGAATTATTTGTGTGATTTTTATTCTTTGTGTAATTGTGTATTTTTATAATGTTCATCTTTCCCACTAAACTGAAAGCCTCCTAAGGATAGGGACTGAATCTTTCCTGTTCTCCATTGTGTCCCCAGAGCCCATCACAGTGCCTGGCACATGACAGGGAGTAAACAGATATTTGTAGGAAAAAAATTAAGAGAGGAATGGGGAAAGAAACAGAGACTTAAGATCCTTGAAGAAGAAGTTGTATTCAGATAGACAATCTGACCACAGTCTACCTAAGGCTATATTTATATTTACACTACTTGGTTTAAAAACCAAACTCTTGTCAATATGGTCAAATTAGTTGTCATGTCATATCTGTGTGTGGAATAGAACTTAAAATATATAAAAAGAAAATGAAACAATGCTGAAAAGATGTGTTTTGCTAGCAACTGAATTCTGATTTGAACCTGATTACAACTGCAGTTGGACACTTCTTGCTAAACAAATACAAAGAAAGAACTTAATATGCTAAACATAGACATTCTACATGCATAAATACTGTTTTATGAATGAAACATCCATAACTATGTGGTTTCATTTAAGATGCAGAAAATCTGTCTTTCCATATCATAATATATAAACAATCATGTCCATTAAACATCGAGAGGCAGGTATAGAAGATCACCCAACCATTTCTAACCAAAATATAAACCAGACTGTCTTTCTCTATGTGCAAAGCATATCTATACCATTTAATCAAATTTACATAGGTCTCTCATGATTTTCCTGTTGAAATGTTAATTCTGAGTTTACACACAAGCTTCAGGGAAAATAAAAATAAATGTCACAAACGGTACTAAAACAAGTTGATGTTGCACACTACACATATGGAGAGAAAACTACAGCATCAAACACTGAGATGACAAATGGCATACCTGTCTGATCTGTGCGTCTAGCTAATCAAGTTTATTCAATTTAAGTGCCTAGCTCTCTGAAGAGGTGCTAGACAACTAAAACACTTTCTAAAAGATGTACTAATAAATTGTAGTGCCTGTAACATCTTAAGCAACTACATACAATTTCTGTTACAAGTTCTTCATTTATTATTTATTTTGTCTGGGTGCCTTAACTACTCATCAAACAGATAAAACCATTAGACAACTTTATTAAAAGAAAGTATTATTCAACCTGCTTTACCTTTCCAGAGTATATATGGAATAAAATATTACACATTAAATCACAGCGTTGTATAAATAAAAAAATAAAAAATGTAAGAAAAATCGAGAAAGCACTTACTTAAAGAGACATGAGTAAATCGTCACAATGAGAGGAGGTCACGAGCTACGGTAACTGAATATGTGGTCCCTCTTCAGAAGCTGTGAGTTAACTGCACCAGTAGCCACAAAATCGTCTCCAGTGTAGGTTCGTTTGGGGGAGGACAAAGCAATGACCCAGCCCATCCTCTGAATCCTGCCCATGGAAAATCACTCACTCCTCCTACGTAGGCTATCATAGGTGAGAAACCCAATGCCCAAGGACAGCCTTTGGGCCCCAGCACTCGGTCAAAGTAAAAATCAAATACAGCTATAGATTGAGCTTTCGCTCTGTAGGAGTAACATGCTCTGCATGGCTCACAAAGGAAAACCACTGCTTCTGCACTCTCAGTATTGTTATCAACGCCCTGCCCTCCTAGGAGCCCATCTGTCTTGTAGTTGACTTTGGAAAATGATGGTCATTCTCTCTTACATGAGAACCATGAGCTAAAACTAAGTTGCTTATGCCATTACATTAAAATGAATGAAACTCCAATTTGAAATAGCAGCATCAGGTTTAGTCAAGGCTAAAGAGTATGCTAATACAATATAACTTGTAATTTGCAAAAAATATTTGCCACAGACACTTTAAAGCATGCTTGAATGAGGCAAAGAGTAGGTTCCTCTTTAAAATATAAATTACCCTGATATTTAAAACCACATATATTGTTAAAATGACCCAGAGTAATGACAAACAGTAAAGCCTTTTAATATTTCACTTCATTTAACCCCATTCAAAGCAACTTTTCACCTATTACCTATAGGACCTCTGAAACAGAGGAAAAAAAAATCTCCCTTCTTCAGTAAACTTTTCATCATTAGAAAAGAAATGCAATTCAAGGTTCCCTTACTTCTTTTTGTCTAAAATTCATATTAAACCATAGAGCAAATGTTCCCTTGCATTATTTACCATATATTTTAAAAGAAAAATCTAAAGTTTTGACAAAGGATTCATATTAAGCCCAAGAAACATAGCTCTCCTGTTGCTTATTTATGAAGCCTTGTCATTAGAAAGAAAATAATCTTTGTTTCACTTTCAAGTGAAAGATGAAATTATTTTAATTAAAAAATATATCAGCTCACTACCAGAATATGCATTACTTACCATTTCATTCTACTCTGTGCTCTTCAGCATTCCAGTACAGGCTGCTCGATGCTGACTGCACAATGTAACATGATCCACTCTCTAAGCCAATAAACAAATATGTTTATGTGACTGGATGCCCTTTAGCACACTAATTATTGCTTGGTGACCCATCAATGGCTGGCTTCACTGACTGGATAACTAACTGGGTGTGATATCACCTTGACTATGAAAGGGTTTTTCAGTAGTCAGCTCGGGACGTTAATTTTTTCTATTTTGTTAAATATTTACCATAAGGAATGAGCACATTAATGCCCATCCCTAGCCCATGCTTGTGCTTTTCAATCACAGATTTTGAGTTGGAGATTATGGAAGGAAGGTTAGAGAGAAATGGACAATGACTTCAGATAGTTAACACATCAACAAAGACTCAGTTAAATCTACACAACTACACTAACATCAATGTGCCTCAGAAAAAAGCAGTCTGCGATTATATGACTATAGAGATTGTAACAATCTCTTCAAATAACAAGGCAAACTTTGCAAAGCACCAAAGAACATGTTTCTAATTTCCTCCTAGTCTAAAAGGATCTCCCATAGTAGAGTTTCCACAAGGAATCTGGTAGCTAGAACCTGGAATAGTACTAAAGGAAAAGTGGACAATTAACAGATGGTTTTACCCAAATGACAGATGACAGAACACACCTTGATAATAGCTCACATCTCGACTCCTCACAGCACTATAACTAATTATCTTATTTGATATTCATAAAAACCCCAGAAAATAGGAAAGCAGGTATCATATCCATTTAATAGATGAGAAAAAAAAAAAAATCCCGATGGCTCTTATTCATTGTGCACCATGCATGAACTTGTCTCATCTTCCCAACAACCCCAAAGATAAATTCTATTACACTTCCCAATTTGCTTAGAAGGAATCCAAGACTCGTGATGGTAAAGTCACCTGCTTAAGGACACACACACGGTATGTAAAGTGCCAGACCTAGAGCTCCAGTTCTTCTGAAAAGTTCTAGAGCTTTCAGCCATTTCACATTACTACATCCTGAGAGGCCCCTAGCATTTCCCTCCCTCTCATATCCTCTTATTTTGCATTTAGCCAATAAGCAAACAGAATTACCAAGTTTAGTCACCGACATTAGGAAAAACACATTAATGGTTTCTGAATATCTACATTAGATCTTCACAGTGTTGCCCATAGCACAACTTCAGGGGCCTCTTCACACTGGATTCCATGTGAACAGTGCAGGTGAAACTGGACCACATGCTGGCCCTAGCCTTGTAAAGGAACCACAAGTTAGGACAATGTAGACAAGACACACTTGAAAAAGTTAATTTTAAAAGTAGGCAATCTATGCACACAGTACAACATTCACAAGGTACAAAAAAACATATAACTCAAAGTAAGCAACCCAACAACCCAGTTTTTCCCTTAGGAGGGTTACTGTTACAAAGTTTGTGACTCCTTCTAGAGATACTTTATGTATAAAGAAAAATATATAAAACAATATTTTAAGGACCTCTTGGATTTAGACAATTTTTTTTTTTTTTTGGTGAGGGAGATTGGCAATGAGCTAACACCCGTTGCCAATCTTCTTCTTATGGCTGAGGAAGATTGGCCCTGAGCTAACATCTGTGCCCATCTTCCTCTATTTTATATATGGGATGCAGCCACAGCACAGCTTGATGAGCAGAGTATAGGTCTGCACCCAGGATCAGAACCTGTGAACCCCAGGCCGCTGAAGCAGAGTGCGTGAACTTAACCGCTATGCCATTGCGCCAGCCCCTAGACAATTTTTTAAAAGCCTTTTGGACAACAAAGTTAGATCATCAAAAATACCAATCAATTATTTGCAACACATGAAATTATTTGGATACTGGCTTTTTCACACCTCCTTTATTTAGTACAGCAATTTACAAGAAAGGAAATAGTAGACAATGGTATAATTGAGAGATCTAAGACAAAAGATAAAGCATGCTTAATGAAAAGTCCATATGTGTGAGACAAATAGTAACCTTGACCAAGGATAGCACCTGTTTCACACTTGTCCAGCCAGTTATCTGATGACAATTGTCAGGATCAGCTTCAGGGCTGAGAAAGCTGACTGGAAAAGGAAGAATGGGTGGAATTAGAGAGAAAGGGAATAATACTTCTCAGAAGAAAGGGAATATCCTTCATCATTCCCACCTCCAAATCCAATCACAATTAGCTAAATAGAATGGAGAAATTATTCCACCCTGAATCCCTGCCATGCTCACAGTCTGTCTTTCTCCATTGACCCCACCATCCTGACCAAGGCTAGAAGAAGCAGGGTGGGTGTCTGACCCAAGGCAGCAGCCCTGTAGAGCCTGTAAGATGACTCAGCTGTTTGAGAGGGCTGAGGAATGACCAACGAAGTGCTAACAAATTCTTTTCTCATGAGGAGGGTGAGTATGAGGCAGAAAGAGAGTGAGTCAAGAGTTTGGAGCAGGAAAGGCCCAAGATCACACAGAGGCAAGGCAGCATGAGAAACCATGAATAAGCAGAGGATATGAGGTGTCAAGAGCGGAATGAAGCCAGTGGGCAGCAACAGGATCAGGAGAAATAGACAGCGAGTTGCTCAGTGACCGTGGCATTGGTGGAACACCTGACAGGTGATAACAAGCACCTGCTTCTCTTGCACTACAATAACCAGGCCTCTAAAACTCTTGGTATCCCAAATAATGTTCCCATTCTCTATGAGGTTTGCCAGAATAGTTGGCTGTGGTTGAAACATCTTCCTGTCTTTCTTCCATCTTGTGAATTCTAAAACAACCCTTCATTAACATGGCAGACTATGACCTTGGTGGTAACAGTTATCTCCTACAGGAAGCACTCATCCCAGCATCTGTGTCCTTGTATGGTCCCCTCTCACAATGACTCTGGGCTTGCCCACGTGACCTACTTTGGCCAAGGGAATTTTAGCAAAAATTATGCAAGCAGAGGTGTGATGAGCATTTGTACACTGGGGCTTATCCTCTTGTGATGTTCCCTCTGGGAAGTTTGAACTAGATTACTGAATGATGAGAGGCCAGTGGAAAGAGACCCTGAGAGATGAAAGACCATCTTGGACTTTCTGGCCCCAACTGAGCTCCCAGCTGAAAGCAGCTGAGTAAGGGACTTGTTAAACCACATGCAACAGAAGAACCAGATGTTAACCATCTGAGGGTTAACAAACCCTCAGAATTATGAGAAACAATAAATTGTTATTGTTTTAAGCCACAAAGTTTTGGGGTGGTTTGTTACATAGCAAAGATATCTGAAATAATTAATTAAGATAAACAGAGAATGGATGTTTCTTACAATCAGAAAGACCCAAGGATTGATGATTCAAATGCACAGGTCTATTTATAAGGTCGAGGCTGGAACCACAGGAATTCCAAATGAATACTCTGATGATGTAGGTTTTCCCTCTAAAATGATCTATCATTTTGTTTTTTTTCAAGATATACTTTCTTGTATATATGTTGGTGCAGCCAAAGGGCAGATACTTAAGTTACATTTCTCACACAAATTTATACTCAGAATAAATAGAAGATTGATATCAAACAAATTTGTTTACACTAAAATAATTGTGGATTATGCCTAATTTAGAGTCTTAGGCATTATAACTATTTCTAACGCAGAAAAGCAAAAATTAAGCTACAGAACAGAGTGACAGAGAGTTCAATGTTGTTAGTCTACCCGTCCCACGTTCCCATCTCCATGAATCCGACTACAATTCTGACTAGGCTCAGGCTTCTACTTGGATCCACTCACTTTCCTACCAAACAGGGAATCTGAAGAAGGGAGGAGGAGAAAGAGGGAAGCCAAGTCAAATCTTAGAGTCAGGTCTAATCCTTGATCATAATGTCCATTTCCCAGTTGATTTCCTTCCACTTATAAGACAGAAACAAAGTTCCAATTTTTAAAAATGGAAAATAAGGAACTGCTCTAGAGGTGAAGTCTGAGAAAGAGAAATTTAATTCTGAATATGAGTCTTGATAGTAACATATTTGGAAACATTTGTAGAGTCATTGAAACAAGCTCTGGCTCTATTTATCTTCCTGTAAACTGAGATTTCTACAAATATCGCTGGGAAGACATTAGGATCAGAAACAGTTTATTAAAACCTTCAGCAACAAAGGCCATGCAGGATATTAGTATTCTAAATGGGCTATACCTGATCCATTTGTCACGTAAACAACACACAGCAAAATGGCAGCCATTTAATAGTAGATGACAGCATTATGGAACACCCGACAGGCTGGTCACTTAAAAAAAGTTATGTCACATTTCAAAGATAAGAAGCCAGGATTTACAAACTGTTATTCTTGCTGAATAGTATGAGCCATTCAGGGTGGAGATGCAGGACACAGGTCAAATTGCAACGTGTGCTTCTTTCCTAATGGGAGTGGAGAGGTTCAAGGAGAAGAAAGAGCATGAGAGAGAATGAGCCTACACTGCAGTGAGAAATTAACTCAGGGGTCTCAGGGCTGAGCACCATACAGCTGATGCCTCGTTCATGCTAATGTACCGTGTGGGTGGGCAGGGGGCTCTGCTCCAGGCTGACAGAGGCACCATTTTGTGATGCTGCCATCTCAACACATGGCTTCCAGAGTCCCCATGTTCTGCTCCTCTTAACTGCCTCCACCCAGAGGTGACGTATACATCTCTTGCTCACAACCCATTGACCAGAAGTAGCCAATGACTCCAGCCACAAGGGAGTCTGGGAAATGTCAGGTGCCTGCGGAATATTTAGTGAGCCCTTCTACCTCTGCCACAGAGAGTGTGCTCGATTCACAGTAAATCTGAAGGTGCCTTTTCTGGAAAGAGTTTCAGAAGTGATATTCCACAGGAAGGCTGTCTTATGTTTCATCCCAGTGATCAGTCAGGGAGCAGGATGATGATGGTGAGCAAGGGCTTTGTGGGTGCTGGTTGGCTGCAGCCCCTCCTCTGTGTTTTCCCAGCTGCATTTCTGAATCACTCTTTCCTATAACTTGGGCTTTGCCCAGACATGGGCCTGGGTGCAGGTGTGAGGAGGCAGAAGGCCCAGATTTGTCAAATCCAAGGGACATCACTCCTGCCATGTCACAGATTACTATAATCTTCACAGTAACATTTCAAAATACACTTTGCTAAGGCATCCAGGCTCTGTATAATTACAACAGGACCATGAAAATGAGAAATGGATACTGACATGACATGAAGAATTGTGTTTTCCACTTGTTATCAGTGCTGGGAAAGGTATATTATCATAAACTAAATAGCTGGAAATCTTTCATTCCAGCTAGAGGCTATTTCACATAAAGAACAAATCTTAGTCGCTTACTGATAGGTATTTTGTACTACAAAGGATTTACTAGCAAAACAGGAGAGTAATGCATGAAATATTTAACTCCTGGTGCATTTAATTTTCTTTAAACAAGCCATGTGAAAATTTGCATTTATCAAAAAAATAAATCAATAAGTGATCATTTGCTTCCAAGAGAATTTGTCAGATTTATTCCAAAGAGCATCTTCCTCCTAAGCGTTTAGAACATAATTCAGTTTCCAGGAAGTTAAATATTAGCTCTTCAGGAGTCCATATTCTCCGTAAAAGCTAAGTACACAAAAGCATGAATGTTAGAAGCAACATTCTCTGCAATGTGAGATTTAATCAACCCAACTGTCAAAGCTTTAGAATATTCTGCTGTGTGTGCTAAAAGACACTCACTTTTCAGGAAGCACTTTTTTCTATAAGAAGACTGTATTCCATTTCTATTACTACAGAATGGACTCCATAGAAAGAATATATTCCCTTGCTATGGTGTGAAAGAAATGGCAACTCAAAGAGCAGGTTAGGAACGCCATCAGGAAGAAAGTACTCTTGGTCCAAGTGTCCAGCTCCCTGAAGAATCAGGACAGAAAACCTCTGGTCTTATCAAAGTTGGTAGATAAGAACATTAACCCTAGAATTACTGCCTCTTTGTGTGTCTCTTCAGTTGAGTTTTCATGGAAAATTTTTTGTGGGTAAATTGAGAATTTATTTCCTAAAGACAAATATTTGTGTCTTTCTGAAAAGAAGGGCAGTAAGAAGGAAAAGTGAGATAGGAGGACAAAGACAATGCAACGAAAGAAGAAATGTTGTAGATGGAAGAAATTTCCAAGTTATAGTATTATTATTATTATCATCACTTTTTGGGGGGGGGAATTGTGGTAATTCATAAAGAAACTGGGCAGAAAGATACCTATGGAAAATGATTTTTTTTAAGCATATGAAAGGAGTCACAAAGATTTCCAGGGAAATGTTTATGCAGGAGCACCTCTGTCAGGGCTCACGCTTACAACACCTCTGAGGTCTCTCTCAGCCCTACTCTTTGAATTATGAGAGCCACACCCGCTATAACGTAAGTGGAGCCAAACAAAGCAGCCACTGATAGTACAGCCATTGAGATGCCACAGCAGAAGGGAAAAAACCAAGCTAGAAATTGGAAAAAAGAAAGCTAACCATCATATTCTGTGAGGCTGCTGGTTACTGAATCTGATAAAGCTAGGGAAGGCAAGAATGGAGAAATGAGTATCAGCCACATGTCACTGTCTCAACAAAGGGCAGAATGATTGAGCAGGTAAGACAAGTGCTCAGTCCCTTTTCAGAGAGGAGTAGGTTTGGGGTTCTCGGCTGAGGCTGAGCAGTGATTTCTGGGTCTGGGCACCACTTGCTGGGTCTCTGGGCCAGTGGAGCCAAGATGGGCAATATGTGAGGGAAACATCTTGTGGAGAAGGCAATTTACTAGCCTGGCAGAGCAGCCCACAGAGTCTAGAAGTGAAAGGGCTGGGGAAAGAACACAATCCAGGGAAGAGGTAGCAGAAGGGATATGAAGGGAGACCCTCCCCAGAATAATGTTTGAGACCAAGGGATGTGGGAGACAGAACCGAGAGACATTCCTAGAGCTGAAAAGAACAACTGCATGTGGCTTCTATAGGGCATTGGGTGTGAGTGTTGGGGTTCTCAGGCATGAGCAAGAGGACACCGTTAAAGGTCCTCTCCCTGCCTGGTCAGCTGGCTCGGATTCAGGAGGTAAACATCGGGGGCCCTCTTGCCGCACTTCACTAGGTGAAGGGCAGCATCTTAAGTATGTCCAGTCAGTCTGTCTGAGGGAGGCTTTCAAAGTTCAGGTTTTTGTCTCCTTCAAGAATTTAAAATAAGAGTATTCTAGGCCCTTGCTAGAGTATAAAACATTAATTATTGGTCTCTAACTGCTTTCACAAGCCTTGTAGAGAAAAAAGCTTTTGTTTTTGTTTTTGGAAGGCCTACCTACCCTTCTAGAAATAGCTCTAGCAGATGCCAACACTCAATAGCAGTTCAGCGTTAATTTCTGATTTTTTATCCAAGTTGGTTACAGGAACAGGATATACAAATTCTCATTTTCTTTTCTGTACATTTAAGTTCAAGAGACCTAGCTCTTCTGTACAAATTTTTCAAATTAGGCTAAGCTATCAAGTAGACAAGCAAGAATCAGAAAACAATAGTCATGTTTGAAAGATGTACTTTTGGTTTGAACTGAGAGCAAGTGTTTGAATGGACACACGCTATCCTGTATACATTTCTGAGTATATTTTGCTCAAGAAAAGGAAGGAAGTAATATAATCTCTGCAATGGATGCTGAAAATTCTAACTGGAGGGCAAGGCTACAAACTGGAGAAGAAAGCTCACACTAGTGGCACAGAGGCAGCGATGCCTGAGAGGGCTGCCAGGCCTGGGCACTTCTAAAAGGACAGAGCTTAAAGAGGAGAGTACTCATTTTTACTTAGAAGCTTTAAAAGGGCAGCATTAGAGCTGTGTCTAAGTGCACTTAGACAGACTTCTTTCTAGGACTGGTTTCAAACATTTTATTAAAAACATTCCCTGCATACTTATTAAGTTTTGGATACTCTGGGCGTTGTGGGGGGGTATTCAAAAGTGAATTCGACACAATTCATGCCCCTGAAGTGCTCAGATCTGGGCTTGGGAGAGGGAAGTGAGCTCTATGAGAATGTAACTAAATGTAAAAACAACGTGGGAAGTGCTCCAATAGCAGAAGCATCTGAGAGCCGATGGGAGCAGGAAGTAGAATTCAATCAATTCTGCTTAAGAGGGAAGAAGAAAGACTTCAGGAGGTGAGATCTGAACTCTGCCTTGGAAGAGTAATGAGAATCCTCCAGGCAGAGAAGACGGAAGCGGTGAGGAAAGTCACAGAGGCACCAGGGGGTACAGGGTGTTTCCAGCAAGTGCTCGGATGGGGCTGCAGGTCGCATGGTGGAGGGAGGAATGGGGCAGAAATGGCGAGTTGGTGCCAAGATATGAGTGAAGTTAAATGCTGTTTTTTGAGTTTTGATTTTATCATGATATTAGATGAGTTTCAAAGCACTAAGGTACGTATAGTGAGTTAAAGAACTTTTCTTTCCCAAGGAGCATCAAGAATGCCATCTTCTCATGCAAAGAGTAAGATGTGCAGAGAATTTTAGAGGATTCAATTAAGTTTAACTCAATAATCCGAGAATCAATTATGTACAGATCAATGACTGCCTGAGGCTGGGGGTGGTCAGGGAGGAGATGGATGGCAAACAGGCAGGAGGGAGCTTTTTTGAGTACAGTGGTCAGCAGAATGGATGATATAAGATGATATAAGACTTCTGGGGCCAAGTTATAATTATTTAAAATGACAACAGTACACCTGGCCTCCTGACCTCTAATATTACCACAATCACTAAACCATGAAACTAAGAGAGACTGCCAAGCCATTGTTGTGGCATCCAGATGATTCTTGGTCATTTTTAAAGGAATAAGAGTCAATAGTTCTAATGTAAGAGAAGAGCTTTGTGACTTTGGATTAGGTAGATTTCCTAGTTACGATACTAAAAGTATGAATCCATAGAAGAAAAAAAATGGCAAATTGAATACTATTGAAATTAAAAACATTTGTTCTTCAAAAGACACCAATAAGAAAATGCAGAGACAGCCACAGACTAGGAGAAAAATATTTACAAATCAAATAGCTAATAAAGGACATGTAACCATAACATATAAAAAAAACCTCTTACAACTCAAAAATAAGAAGACAAACAACTCAATTAAAAAATGGGCAAAAGATTTGGATAGACATTTTCCCAAAGAAGATATACAAATGGCTAAAACCACAATGAGATACCACTACACACCCATTTGAATAGCTATATTCAAAAAGACTGATCATATTAAGTGTTGGTGAGGATGTGGAAAAACTGGAATTCTCCTACATGTAAAATGAGAATGTAAAAAGGTATAGTTACTTTGAAAAACAGTTTGGCAATTTCTTAAAAATTAAACATACACTTATACTATACAACCCAGCAATTCCACTCCTAGGTATTTACCCAAGGGTAATGAAGACATATGTCCACAAACAGACTTATATGAAAATGTACAAAGCAGCATTTTTTATAATAATCAAAAACTGAGAACAATGTGAATGTCTATCAACTAGCAGAAAGATAAACAAAATGAGGTATATTCATACAATGGAAAACCACTCAGCAATAACAAAGAATGAACTACTGATATGTGCAACAACATAGGTAAAACCTCAAAATTATGCTAAGTGAAAGAAGCCAGACACAAAAGACTATATATGATTCCATTTATACCAACTTTCTAGCAAGGCAAAACTATAGAATCAGAAAATAGACCAGTGGCTGCCCGGGGCTGGGGCTGGGAGATGAGATTGGCTAGAAACAGGCAGAAGGGAATTTCTCCAGGTGATGGCAGTATTCCAAAGCTAGATTGGGGTGAAGTTTGCACAACTGTATAAATTTACTAAAACTCATCAAACTCTACTTAAAATGAGTAAATTCTGTGGTATGTAACCTATACCTCAATAAAGCTATAAAAAAGAAAAATAACTTGAACACTCTGTGTTTTCCAAATCAAGACACACTTTAGAGGATATGCCCATGGTCTTATTTCCACTAGTATGTGCTCTCATACATAATACCCTAGTCCCAGTAGAAGTTAAACATATCTATTTCTGAATAAAGAAAACTAAGCAATACTGATAGAAGTGGCAAACAATGTATTAGTTTATGAGTCTAACTAAATTATTGAAGGAGGGATTTTAAGAGGAGAAATGTAGAGATAGGAGCCTAACTGAAATAAATAATGCCAATGAAAATAAGCTACATTTGTCACTTTCATGCAAAAAATATTTCTATCACCATCTGCAAATCAGTTTCCTTAATAAGAGCTCAGGACCATTTTCAGTATTTCTCAAAATGATTTTTATGATCTATTAAGACTCACTTCTACATAACTTTGATTTCTTTAATTTCACATTCACTTCCATCTCATGTAAGACACATGAGATATTAAAACTTAAGTCAGAGGCAGAGGGGATCTGCTCCGTCCAGAGTCTCAGAGGAGGGCATATGCCCCCGTCTTTCCATGCTGCGATGCCTCCTCCTTGTCTCCATGTCACTTAGCATGCTGAGGATTATGAACACTTTTAAAAGTCAATGCTATTTATTTTTATCTCACAAAACAAAAGTAAGGCACCAAAAGTAGAGATTAATAAAGCAAACATCTCATACTCAGACTCAGTTTCTGAGAAATCCATCTTCTCACACAGGAGAAGCCTGGGCCTCTGCTGTTGGAGAAGTAAAAGGCTGTCTGTGGGCTGGATGGGAACCTTGCCAAAGGCTTTCTCCACCAATTAACACCTCAGCTCCAGGGCTGAATATACTCACTGTAGTCCTCTGGCTGAAAGCCGGCTAAGATGGCAACAATCCCCTCTGACCACAAAGTCCTTGCCTGCAGTTCTTTCTTTTGATTATTCCCACTATCCCTGTTCTTTGGCCTCCTATTTCTCCCACTCTCCAAGAATTCTCTTCTCTTGACTTCCTTCTCTTTCCAGCCTAGGTTCCACGGGCCACCCTTCGTTTTTCCTGCTGGTCCTCTTAACTCCTTTTTCCCCTTGTTTTTAAATCACGTCTGCCTAGGAAAAAAACCCAATTCAGAACAGTCTTGCCTGTAATGACAAAAGCCCTGACTCCTCATTTGGCACACATAAGTGAAGAAAGTGATAAAGTGGAAAGAAGATGGGCTGTGAACTCACACACTCGTTCAAATTCTGACTTTGCCACTAGAAGCTGTGCTGCCTTGGTTACGTTAAATCAACTCTCTGTGCCTTTGTCTCCTCATTCGTAAAATGGGGCTAGTTACCCAGCTCCAGGGCTGTACAGAGGATAAGTGAGATAAATATGTAATGCACACAAGAACATGCCAGGAGCTTAGTACACCCTTAGTAAATGATGACTTAGAAAATGTGACAAGGCCTGTCACACACAACCTCTGTGTACCTTTCTACCCTCCTTGCTTGTCACTTGCTCTATCACAAGCCTAATGAGCAGACACACTGATCTCCATGCCTTCTACTGCTGTTCCTTCTGGCTGGAACAATTTTCCCACTCTCTACTTGATGCCCACCCTCCTCACGGCCTGGATAATTCCTACTCACTCCTGGAGACTCAGCTAAGATGTCACCCTCTAGAACTGTGCTGTCCTAAACTGTAGCCACTAACCACACGTGGCTATTTAGATTTAAATTAATTAACGACAATTAAAAACTCAGTTCCTCAGTCACACTAGCCACATTTCAAGTGCCCAAAAGCCACATCGGGCCGGCTAGTGGCTGCTGTGTTGGACAGCGCAGAATAGAACACTTTCATCACCATAGAAAGTTCTGTTGGACCGAGCAGCTCCACAGGAAAATGTCTTTGCTAACCTTCTCCCAAAGAGACACATCACTTCATATTTTGATTGTGGATTCTTTGTTGTTCTCTAAGAACTGTGAGCTTTCTGAAGCACCACCACAATCAGTGAGAGTTTGCTAAATGGGTTACTGAATGATTGATTAAAAAGCTTTTTTTTTTTTTAAAAAAAAAACTTTTGAATTTTCTGGAGGCCCCAGACCCATGAGGAAGGAGCTCCTGATATCCTTGCTTTCAGGAGCTGGTCCTGAATGGTTTTGCCTCCTACTGAATTTCTCAATCCATTCCTAATCCTTCTTAACTCAGTTCCGGATCTCCTTGACTCTTGACCTCTTGCCTCTTCTCTGATACACGTCTTCCCAGATCAGCTGTTACATCCTGCTCTTGTGGCTCTGTCCCTGGCTTCCCTCCTCTGCCTCTCATTGTGTTCTTTTGTGGGATTACATTTGTTTCTGGCCCCTCTGGGTCCCTAATCTGCTCAGGCAAGCCCAGCTCTAGACCTGGATTTCTTGGCACCCAAGAAAGGGAATTAAACAATATGGCTTCTGGGAAAATATCTAATGCCAGATAAGTCACTGAATATAAAATATCTCTGCATTCTCAGGGCCTCCAGCAGTGTCCGGCACATAGCATGTGCCTCACAAATATTTGTTGAAGGAATGAACGAGCTATGATTTTATCAGGGAATACAATCTCAGGGAGGAATGAGGTACAATGGGGATGAAGCTGAGAAGGCAGCAGAGGCAATATGGAGAAGTATATTGAGCTGCTGAGCATGAATGACTGTCAATCCATAGACCACACCCCCAAGAAGCTGTATAAACTACAGTCAGAACAAGCCCTAGGAGGGAAGAGGGAAAGGAGGAAGAATTTATCCCAGGCTCCACTGGGGCAAAGGTTCGCCCCCTGCATCTCTGGGTTATGCATTCCAAGGCACGGGCACCTAGTAGGTCCTGCAGTGGTGTCAAAACAGGAGCCTTGGGTGGGAGATGAGAGGTGTACTGGTGCAGAGTTGGTCAGGGCCCAAGCAGAGCTGGAACAAGAGATGGGGAGGCTGAGAGGCTCTGAAGTGGAGTACAAAAGATGTCTGGTACAATGTATGTAAGTTAATTTTTGAAATTATTTAGCCATCACGGGCAGGCCTTGGACACCAGATAACGTTAGGGGAGGATTTACAGTGTGCAGTGTTCTCACACGCAACTCCCGGCAAGGCTCTAGGTACGTGGTAAGCATCAAAACTCAACTGGTTGACAGCATAGAGGCATCTGAGCAGTACAGAAGGGTTCTAGGTTCCCAAAGGGTGAATGTGATGCAGGCGAAGTGAGTATGGGATGGAAAAAACACTTGATCCACTTCACAATTTTGCCTGGAGCCATGTCTACTTTGAAAGATTCCCCACGTCTTCTCCTTTGTTCTAAATCTCAGGCTAATAAAACCACCCTGGCACCCCTTCCAAAGTTTTGTTTTCAGTAAGATTTCCTAAATCATTATAAAAACCACTTAAGGCCCAGATAATGGTCATGGAGGCAGCCCTGGTGGTCTAGTGTTTAAAATTTAGCTCTCACCACTGCAGCCCGGGTTTGTTTCCTGGTCAGGGAACCACACCACCCATTTGTCGGTTATCATATTGTGGTGGCTGCGCGTTGCTGTGACGCTGAAAGCTGTGCCACCAGTACTTCAAATACCAGCAGGGTCACCCATGGTGGACAGGTTTAGTGGAGCTTCCAGACTAAGACAGACTAGGATGAGAGACCTGTCCACCCACTTCTGAAAAAACTGGCCATGAAAACCCTATGAACGGCAGCAGAGCACTGTCTGATATAGTGCTGATACAGCACTGGAAGGGGAGAGGATGGCGCAAAAAGACTGGGCAGAGTCCTGCCCTGCTTTACACAGGGTTGCTAGGAGTTGGAATGGACTAAAAGAAAAAAAAAAAGGTCGTGGTACTAAGGATCATTAAACTTGACTTTTCACCAGATTGTTCTCAAAGCCCAAGCGCTGATTTCTTTGTTTCCAGTGTATATCACAACTGCCTAAGTTCTGTCTCTAAGTAGACACTGGCATACCTCTATTTTGCTCCATACCTTGTCCACAGCTGGCAGATGTCTTTTGGAGAATAAATGCTATTGCTGTGATTTGCCAAGTCCATTCACATTTTATTAATCAAGACACTTTCAGCAAGTCTTTGTTTTAGCTTCACAAATCATAGACTTGAAAGGCCAAAGACACTCCAATAAATTATTTATTCCAGCACCTTCTTTCCAGGCAGAAGGACAAAAAAGGCATTCCTATGAGAGTTGGCGTATTCACTCCTCTTCTGCACCACCCCAAAACCCTCTATTTGCTCCTTGTATTTCAGCCACAGCTGTTAGGGTCCTGTTCCCCTACAGGCTTTGAGCAGCTTTGCACAGGTGCACCTAGACGCTGGCCTCACCTCGTCCCTCATAAGAGATCCCTTGCTTCCTGCCCTGGGCGTCTCTAATCTGCAGCTCAATAGACCCAGGAATCCACTCTGCACTCAGGCATGCACCAGCCAGAAGGGCTGGGGAGTTAGTGCCGTGGGACTACTCTTGCCCAATGGGGATCTGGAGCTAGTGAATAAATGCATCCCCATTTCATTCCCTGGCAGACAGCTCTGAGATGCATTTCGTAAACCCCCTCACAGGTCGTGGGTGGAGCAAACAGCTAATGTAATTATGCACCCATGTGCTGGCTTTTCTCCTTTCTCTGTTTTACGCCCCCTGTCCTGCATTTCAGCTCCCTGAGATGACATTTCCAAACAAACTACCTATCACAAGTTTTGGCCTCTGGCCCAGCTTTTCGGGGACCCTAGGCTAAGACAAATGGCTGGCAGTGTTAGATTGGATTTGCAGAGTCTCACACCCTGGACTGTACTCCAGGAGTACAACATCCATGACTGGGCCTTGGTGGACCCACCACTCCTCCACAAGAACTGCAGAGATTTCTCTCTTCCTCCCAAGGCCAACTAGAGAAACGGGAACTGCTAGTCCCTGAGCAGTTATGTGCCCAGCCTTGTGTTAGTTTTCTTATTATCTTCTTCATGGGAATAAAGGAAACAGGTTCAGAGAGGCCAGATAACTCATCCAAGATCTCATAGTGAGAATTCAAACTAGGATTTGAACCCAGTCCTGTGGGTTCAAAGCCGCTAATATCTCCAAAGCATGCTAAGAGTAGATAAGTCCTTATTACCACAAGTCTTGAGCATCTTTTTTCTTCCATCTTTATTCCCTGAAGATCTATAGGACAAGCTTTGTACAAGACATATCTCTAGATGTGCAGTTCACTCTTCTCCTGGGTCATCTCTTCTCGGGACTCTGCACTTCATTTCCCTCTGGCCCCTTAGGGAGCACAAGATGTCCCAAGGGCTCATACTGACCCTCACAGTGTGAAAAGTCTTTCTGCTTCTTTGCCTAGAATTTTTTCCCCTTTTCTTCTTCCTTTAGGTTACATTCTTCTACAGTGAAGCCCCTTGGCTTAGCTTTTATTCTCTTTTGCCTCATTGGAAACATAACTACAGACTCCCTTGGTGCAAATTCCTTCATCCTTTGCAGAAGTGCATAAGCCAGAGCTTGCAGAAGCATTTCTCAGACATCTTCAACTTCTCCTCAAGCTTGGCTACAAGCTTGATTTGGGGGACACACACTGGAAGGAAGGTGAACATAACACAGCCCGTGGAGACCACCGAAACAACTCTCGTCTTCCAAGGAGCTAAGTTAGAGCAAGCCCCTCTTCTCTATGGCCTCCTCAGGAACCACCTTGATGCCCTGTGGCAGCAAACCCCAAATTTCCTCTTAGACTCTAGACTCCAGGAGACATAACCAAATCTTATTATTTTATCTGTTTGCTTTATTTCACTCTGTTCATTCAACATCTTCACAGAAGACAATTTCATTACCTTCCTTGCCTTTTTTTGTTGTTATTGGAAATAAAACTGATGTCCTTTCTCCCCAAGCACAGGGATGAGAATAACACTAACTCCAAAGGTTAGAGAGAAAGAAATTCTCTGTGCATGAATGACACAATAGTCCGGCCTCTTCACTAACAGGTGCAAAACGGCAGAGGAGCCAATTGTAGTTCACTGCCCCAACCCTGAGCTTCCTCATCAGGCAGTGCTGAAATGGGGCCCACCTGGCGCCCGCTTCCTGCCAGCACCATCTGGCAGGTACTAACGTTTCCCATGAACCAGACTGTGTAATTTCCTCAAATCATGGGGTGTTTCTCTGAAGCCCTTACCCCCACCATGAGCACAACTGTCACACAGAAACCACTTAGGAACTAGAAGTCATTCGTCTCCACGAATGACCCACTCCACAGAGCTTGGCTCGCAGGCTTACGGGACGACTTACCAGGAAAGCTCATTTTCACGCTGGGCGGGTGCCATCAGTGAGGAACACATGTTAGACAGCTGAAAGTGACCTGGGCCAGGCCTCATACCAGCCCAGCGCCTGTCGAGTTCCTGAACTTTATTTACCTTATAACACACGCATGCCTTCCCTACTGCAATCTTTCCATATTGCATTACCTGCTATTTCTAAAACACACCATAATATTACTACTACATTTACTGTTATGTATATGAAAATATAATATAGCTTAGCATCTTTTTTTCTACTTCCTGTGTAAAGCTCTCCTTTCCTTTATTTAGGAAGATAAATTTAATGCTGCAGTATTTCATTTCTAAATTATGCTTACATTCTCTACACACTGAGTTATGTGTTTTTTGCTTTAATTAAAAAAGATAACACACAACTGGGACTCTTGGGGAAATCACAAAGACCTGAAGGTCCTTAGGCTCACCAAAACCAGGATTATTATTCTAACTTTACTTGAAATGATCACTCCAATATGGTCCAATCGCTATAACAAACTGATATTTCAGAGACGTATTCATGCTCCATACCAAATGATACAGCGTTTACCTGTAACTGGCATCAATTGTTTATACAGTAGCTGTCTTCATTAGCCTCCTAATGGCAACCCCTTGCTTCTTATGGTCTTCTCTGGAGTTAAGACTAAAAACAAAGAACACTTCTCTGTTCTTCTAACAAGCATGTATAACTCTCCCTGGGTTGTCTTCTCCTAATCAGAAATCAGAGGCTGTTTCCAATCTGAATAATTGGACCAAGCCCTTATTCAGTTCTAGGTTTCTAATTCTATGGTTTTTAGGGGAAGAAAAAGTTATTCCCCCTCTCCGGGCAAGGTATGATGAAAAAGCAATAATTTCAACACCTCCTCCTCCCTCTAACAGTAGACGAACCATAAGGATCTCCTACCAGACAGGTAATGAGCACTGACCTTACATTTGATCAAGGGGAGCTGAGACATCTGGGCCTGAAGCTCCATCAGGTGCTCCCAGGGGCGATGGTGGCACCTGTATAACCTCTGACAGCTGATGGTTCATCTCAGCCCCACCTTCTGAAAGATGTTCAGAGCTGAACACGTAGCAGCCAAGGCTCACACAGGGCTTCAGGGGACATAGCTGCATTTAGAAAGTAGACCTGTGTGGCAATACCCATGGCACACTCCCAACTGTCCCTTCCTTTATCATCTGTAGAACCTATTCCCTGGCACGGTTCTCCTGGATCCTGCAGTAAACCCTGGTGCTTTGGGATACAGGCTAATGGAATGTCCCTGCCTCTGATGGAAGGTCTCACCAGTGCCCTCACCTTTGATTCAGTGGTGATGGCAGGTCACCTTGCAGATGGATCCCAATGTCCCTCTGTGAGACATAGATGATTCCTCAGCACACATTTGTTGAGACCTATCCCAATTTGACCCAGTTTAGCAAGTGTGTAGAGTCCCCCTCATCTCTCTCCATCACGTTCTAAGAAACAGGTTCACACCTGACCTCCATTTCATGCTTTCCAAATTACATAGCAGAATTTGGCTTCCTTCTGGAAACTCCTCTTGTCCAAAATGCTCATGTTTTGAACTCTTCCTTCTCTATAATAATAACTAACATTTACTATGTGCCAGGCTCTGTCTATGCGAAGAAATCCGCATACATCACTTTATCTGATCTTCACTGCAGCTCTCTCAGGTATTATTATGAATAGATAAAGGCTAGTTAACATAAAGTTTCACAGACGCTTAGCAGAGTTCACAAAAAACTACAAGATTCTTCATGAATTAATTAGCACATCTGTACCCTGATCAGAGCAGTTCTCTTTAAATCATGCCTTTCTTATTTGCAGTATCTTTTACAGTAAAATACACCATTGATAGCATACTTGTTAGAGAAGAAAATTGGTGAATGAGAAAAACAGTGGTCATGAAAGTGCTAGAATAAATAATATTCATCATTTTGGATAGTTCTGAATTGTTTAAATCATTTGAAATATTCCTTGCTCATATATCTAATCTGGTTTTCATAGTTTTTCTTGAAATTTGCCAGTTTTCAATTCTTAACATTGTGTTTCCGTTTTCAAATATTTTCTCTTATGTACAAGAGGCGCCATTCCACAGTGTTCTTTGTAAGGTTTCCTCACATCATTGTTGTCAATGGGGCTTTATGGTTCTCAAACCTAATGAATCATATACATTTACAGAGAGAGAGAGCAAATAGTTTTAGACTCCTAGGCCATCAGGAATCAATTGGCAGTGGCTTCCTGGAGGGCTGGGTGGAGAAGCCAGAGCCCACAGTCTGGTGTCATTAGAGAGAAAGCCAGGATGGGTGAGCCATGGCCGCCATGGGCATGGATGGGGGAGTGCAGCACAATTGCCACATGTTGGCCAACCTCAATCAATAACAAAGAAAAAACCTCTTTAGCTGCTTGTGAAGAACAAAATCATGAGGACTCCTGTATATTTTTTTCATTACTATCTCTCTTAGGTGAAGTCCTTCTACCTCTTTCATCATTTGCTATGCCAAAACACATAGAAATTGACAGTTTGGGTCTTCACCTGAATGGCATGTAAAAATCCTTTAGCATTTTTTCTGGCAAGTTAACAGGTAACAGAAAGGCTATGTGCTGGCTCCCCTATTCAGGATAGTGTGGCCTCAACCATTTTGGTTAGTACATTTTGGGTGAAGTACCAGGCATTTCCACTTAGCCTAGAAGGACCATTTCTTAAAGGCATGTCCATACTAGGAAGGCAGATATGAAGAAATGCTGCTTCATATCACTCCTAACAATGTAGACTTTGGCATCCCGGCATGGTAAGCCTGGGCATGATGGCTAAAATGAGCTGTTATTACAGGATGAGCCTTATGGTATCCACCGTCTCCAAGAGTAAACAGTCATTGCACGAGGCATATTCTCTAGATAAATTTAGATAATGTTGTTCTTGAGAATCTGAGCAACAAGAGACAAAGTCCAAATCAGATCCAGTGCCTTCTTGTCCCTAGGTGCACAAAGTCTTCATGAAAAAACAATATCCTACACTCTTTGAGAAATACCAATTATTCTCTGCAACTCACACCACGTTATATACTTAGAATTTGATGTTCTGCCATCCCATGCGGTACTCTATCCATACACCACACTTCAGACCACGTTATCCCTAAACCAGCCACCATCCACTTGGGATCACCTACAGAGAAAAAAAGGCTATCATCTTTGTATGTCTTTTAACAGAAATTCCTGTCAGTAAGTGTAAATAAAGGGTCTGAGATTCTACCTCACTCAGAAGCTAACAAGGTAGCCTGCAACAGTTTTATAGATGTCAGTAGAGGACATGAAACTCCTGGGTCAAAGACAAAGACTTTATTACGTACAGCAATAGCAATAGCCAGAGTACCAGCATTTTCTTGCCTTGGTTCCCAAGGTTCCAGTTCCTACAGAGTGATATAAAGAGGGCCAAGCCACACTTGAGCACACAGCAGACTGCATTACATGAGACGAGCTCTGAGTGTAGGGAACCCAAATCTTTTTTTTTTTTTTTTGGTGATGAAGATTAGCCCTGAGCTAACATCCGTGCCCATCTTCCTCTCCTTTATATGTGGGACGCCTGCCACAGCATGGTTTGATAAGTGGTGCGTAGGTCAGCGCCTGGGATCTGAACCTGCTAACCTCAGGCCACTGAAGTGGAGCACGTGAATTTAACTACTACACCCCTGGGGCTGGCCCCTAGGGAATCCAAATCTTTTATAATGGGCAGTAAGCATGCCTGCTCTTTGCTCTAGAGGGAATATTTTCTCTACCTTCTTAGGCTGTTCACTATACCAACATCATCAAAAAGAGGGTCTGGAACAAAGGGTAAACAGTGCTTCTGCTTGCAAGATGTGCAAGGGACCTATGGAGAATTTTCTTCCAGCAATCCTTCAATTTTGCTGCTGCTTGCTGTGGCAGAAAGGCACACTGTGTGGCCATGCAATACAGCAATACTCTTTCAACAGGCAACCACAGGCTTTCTTCAGTCAAGGCTCTTGGCTTTGGGCCCCGAGAATCCATGGCTTCCAAAGAGAATGTCAATGTAAATAATGACTTTTGGTTACATTTGTCCATATAAAGGTATTCTACTTTAAAAAGTTATTTAGGGTTTCACTACAAATGCTCTAAATTTAACCAAATTTTAAAAGTGTGACCACAAAACATACATCCTCAAAGGAAAATATTTTCATTTCTTAACGCTTTATTATTTGAATTGGAACACTACATTTAAAGTTCACCTTATTTGGGTTCTTTACAAGAGACAGAAAGATATTTATATTTACAAATAATCTCAGAAGGAATATGAAAAGAGCTTATTGAAAGAGAATACTAATACCAATCCAGTGGTTCTCTTTCTACAAATTGTTAATTCAAAGCTTGAGGGTAAAATAGGAAAGAACCCATTTATTCACTCTGAGATAAAGCTCATTTCTTCCACGGTATAACATTATTTTACTGAGGGAAGTTATTATATTCATACATAGAATCTCTGGTAGCAAAAATATTACCTGTTTCACTGGAAATCTGTACAGATAATTAAATTCCAACTTATCTCACACAGTTGCCCCCAGTCTTATGGAATAAATTAGTGCACCTCAGAGGTTTCGTTAAATTGAAACTTGTAGTTAGCCCATTTCACATTAATAACTTGAATAAGTAAAATTAATTTATACTACATTTCTTCATTTTTTAAATTAGGAACTCTTCTGTTTACTCTTTGTATTGTTAAAGTGTAAACACAACACGCTTGCCATAATATATAGGGGACGATATTGTCTTCAAAAAAGAGTTTTTACATGAATAAAAAAGAAGCTTATTAGACTTTGTAGAATCACCATGAGTGGAATTTAAAATGGTACTAGAAATAAATGCTAGCAGAAAGCTATGAGTTTCCCCACAGACAGGAGAAGTGGAGGATTTCACAAGTAGGGGTCCTGATGACGGACTGGCCTGCTGATTCCTGTGTGGTCCTCTGAAAGGATAACGTAAGAAATTCATTAGTAAGTGAGGGTGAGAATCTAAAGGCTGTGCTTGTCTCAGCAGCACATACACCAACACTCCAATCTCGCGAGATGGCTGGCTTAGAAAAACACAGACCCATGAAGCATCCCATGTTCCTTAAAGTGCCTAAAAGATGCAGCTGCCTGAGGGTGATGACGGAGCACAATTCCCCACCATCTCCCTGGTTATTTCAGAGTAAAAAAAAATGAGAGGGAGGAAAACAAGAAACGCAGTGAGTCTTTTGCTTTTAAAATATATAACCACATTAGCTATCAGACTGTCCTGCGTGTATGTATAAATTTAGCAAAAATGGTGGGAGGGAAAACTCGTTGATAGCAGCCTGGTGAATTCAGACATATGGGATCCAGCTCATAATGACTCATTCAGTACTTAAAACAGTCCAGAGGCATCTTCCTTTATCACGCTTCTTAAATACACATAGCACTTTGTGCCAGGCACTCTCTATTGCTTTCCAAATATTAATTTATTTTAATCCTCATAATAATCTTATGAAGTACTATTATCCCCACTTTACAGATAAGGAAACTGAGGCACACAGCATAAGCACATTGCCCAATGTCACACTGCTAGTAAGTGGCAAAACAAGGACTTGAACTCAGGTAGGTTGCTTTGGAGCAGGGCTGGGACTAGGGGGAGGTGAGTGAGGCACCAGCCTTTGGGGCAAAATTTAAGAGGGCACCAAAAAACTCAGTAATCAAGATAAACAATATCTTAATGCAGTATTCGAGAAAACAAATTAATGTAAAATAGCCATTTAAACAACTACCAAAAGTTTAAATATTAAAGACAAGATCAGTATTACTGATTTTCTCCTTTTGCCTCAGTTTTCAATATGGCTCAGCATGGCTCTGCTTTCAAGTCTGTGTGTGTAACTACTATGCTCTACAACCTCCTTTTTAAACATCCCTCTATTTTTCATAGCTCTGATTTCAGTTTGCAATTGTATAGATGTAGTGTGCTTATTTGCTGATGTCCCGCTGCCCTTTAGAAGATGGTAAACTCTATGAGAGCAGAGGCCTCTCTGTCTTGGGTCACTATTTTATCCCAGACAGGCCCGAGGAAGGATGTACTGGAGGGTAGGATGTGTGATGGGGAGGTTGTCCAGATGTCATAAGGAAGGGACGTGGCTCACACAGATTACACACTCAAACATGACACAGCTATGTATCCTACAGGAGGAACCCACTGAAAAGATAACGAACAACAAATGAGACAAAATTGTGGTGAGTAATAATACACTCCACTAATTGGTCAGGTAAATAATCAAAGGCCTATATGCCCAAATTATAAAAGAAATTGAGCCAAAAATAAAATAAATTAGGCTGAAAGCAAATTAAAATTTTTATTAAAATTGAAAATATGACCCAGATGCTATTTCATCCTACAGCTACAGGACACCACAGCACTTGCAGGAGTAGAAAGGAATAAATAAAATTTTGCAGCCATATAAAAGGTTTCAAATGTGCTGCAAGTCTTAGTAAGGTTTCCTGACATAGCAACCATACTCTACTTACTGAGTTATCTGATTTTACATCTGAAAGAGACGTTGGTTCTTTACTCTGTGTTTGTTAGCCTTCAAAATGTTTCAGCAGATATAGCTTCCCTTATCTTCACAACCTATCATGAGCTTAGAAAATAAGAGTTTTCTGTATTTTGTAAATCTTCATTATTCCTATTTTGTATGGAGACCGGTTGGTTACTTGAGGAACTGTCATATGGGAAAAGGCAGCAAGGTAAGAAGAGCAATAGTTTGAGACTCAAAAATAATTAAACAGGAAAACCAACCACTTCCCTTTCTGGTGCATCCTGGATCCTGAGGTCAGAACTGGCCTTCGAGGCGTGCCATAAGAAAACAAGAGCATGTGATGCTCTTGCATGGTCGCTTAGTCAGAAAAGACCAAACACCTCCTTTTCAAGGCTCTCTTTACATACAGGTTGGTACCTTAATAATTCACAGGTAGGCAACAGGTAAAACATCAGGGTTTCACAGTTAAATCTTAAATTTAAAACCGCTATTTATGCTGAATTTCTGCTATTGAGATTTTAAATACCCAAGTTAGCATATTAACAGACTTATTTTTAAGATAATATGAGCATCTCTGAACACATAGGTAATAACTATACTAATTCAAGATCAGGCAGTTGTCTACACCCATGTTCATAGCAGCACTATTCACAACAGCCAGAAGAGGGAAGCAATGCAAGTGTCCAGCGATGGAAGAATGGAGAAACAAAATGGGTATAAATACATGCAATGGGAAATTATTCAGTCTTAAAAAGGAACAAAATCCTGACAGATGCTACAACATGGATGCATCTTGAAGACATTATGCTAAGTGAAATAAGCCAGTCACAAAAGGACAAACGCTGTATAATTTCACTAATATGAGGTACCTAGAGTAGTCGAATTCTTAGAGACAGAAAGTAGAATGGGGGTTGCTAGGAGCTGGGGGGAGAGGGGAATGGGGAGTTAAGTGTTCAATGGGTACAGAGTTTCAATTAGGAAAGATGAAAAAGTTCTGGTGATGGATGGCAATGATGGTTGCACAACACCACAAATGTACTTAATGCCACAAAACTGTACGCTTAAAAATGGTTAAAATGGTAAATTATGTATATTTTACCACAATAAAAAAAAGATCGAGCAGTTGCCACGAAGAATATTTAAAAATTACTCTTTCCAAATGTAACATAAAACACATACTTAAAAGAGATTAAAATCTACATACTTTAACAGGCAGATATGCCAGAGAAGAGGTTTTCAAAAGAAAAAACAATTCTCCTGCCAGGACATGACGGATAACACGCCTTCAACACACACTCCTACCCAGTCCTCTCTTTCTCTTCCATTTGAGAAAGTATATTAGAACCTAAGAAAGCGAGAGGGATATTATCATAGGGTAACCTGAAATGATCACTCGTTTAGTTTTTAATTAAATAATTTACAAACTCTGGTGCTTTATTATTGGTAAAACTTCTTGTGCGACACCTCACACTGACCCTGGCACACCAGTGAGCTGAAAACTGCTGGGGCCAAGGTCACACCGAGCTTAAGCTAGCAAGCCAAATTTAGCATAGATTAACATAAATCATTTAGAGTGTTCAGACACTAGCTGAACTAGTGAAGCGACTGATGTCATCCCCTCAAGCAAGAATTAAGGAGAAAAAAGGAAAAGCTAAAAATGTCTTGGTACTAATTTTAACTTTATGTAATGGAAATCTCATTTCCTGTTCTAAATCTATAATTCTGATCTTATCAATCATCACAGAATGGAGTAACATATCTGGATCTAAAATTAATCAAGAAGACATTCTTGTGAATATTTTCTTGAAGAGTGAAGTCCACCACCATTTTTTAAAGTACCATAATGGCCCTTTATTTTTTTTTTGTTGAGGGAGATCAGCCCTGAGCTAACATCCATGCTAATCCTCCTCTTTTTGCTGAGGAAGACCGGCTCTGAGCTAACATCTATTGCCAATCCTCCTCCCACCACCCCCGCCCCCCCTCTCCCCCCCACCAAAGCCCCAGTAGATAGTTGTACGTCGTAGTTGCACATCCCTCTAGTTGCTGTATGTGGGACGCGGCCTCAGCATGGCCTGAGGAGCGGTGCGTCGTGCGCGCCGGGGATCTGAACCCGGGCCGCCAGTAGCGGAGCGCTTGCACTTAACTGCTAAGCCACCGGGCCAGCCAGTAACGGCCTTTTATAGAATCCAGTGGGAATCAGAGGTATATGTTGAATAGAATTCCTTTATTCATATTCCAATTTGTGTAAGAGATGAGATCTACATTATCTGCCATTAATTCAAATAAAAACAAAAGCTACCATTGGTGGGGCAATTGCTATTTGCTGAACACATACATCCTCAAAGTAGGGGTTAGTACCGTTTCATTTATCCAAAAGTTCTGTAAATGCAAGTTTTGGTAACAAATATGACTTGTTTATACACTTTATTCCACTGAGTCTGACTATCTGCATGTTTCACTGCAGGATTACTAATGTGTTTGATTATCCATCGCTGCTCTAGACCCCACTGGGGCTGTTATGTAACACTGGTATACGCACTGTGTTATCTTTCCAAAATAAAAATTCAAAAAAAATCGTGAATTCTTAAACTTATCTGGCACCAAGTTTCTAGGAAAGGAATCATGAACTTGCTTTCCCATTTTACAGATGAAGAAACTGTGGCTCAGAGAGTGGCAGTATCTTGCCAAGGCCATACAGCAAGAAAGAGGCAGAGGTACTGAAAGAGGGCTGCCTGCTTAGAACGCCTGTGCGCTTCCCTGATACCAGGCGACAGAGAAATAACCATTTGAATAAAGAATGTAAGGCAAGAGATTAAGTATTTGGTGTTAATCTGGGTGGGATTCCTGGCCTAAGTGTAGCATGACTAAAAAATTGGACTGACACTGATTACTTGAGTGTGATAGTGGTAGGATTTTCCTTGAGATCAATTAGTTTTTATCAATTTTATTTTCTTTGTTTTTATTTTCTGTCTTCATAAAAAAATATGAAAATTTTCCACACTCACAAATCAAATATAACCCTGGCTTATGTTTCACAATTGCTGCAGTTTGTTTCATGTGCTTTTAAACACTTATATTCTTAAACTATACAGTGCACATGTATATATGTAAATATATAAAAATCTTATTTTTTTTCTGTTTGGGAATTTGGGGGTGAGGGAGACTTACGCCCTTCCCCATAGGGAGACTTACGCAGCACCATTTTTATGCTATCTAAAGAAGAGTTTTATTTGTAACTTAGCAGCAGGGTAACTATGGGCAGAGAGTGTTTTAAGGTTGGGTAATCTGAGCAGCAATGTAGAATGGAATACCAGCATCTCACATTCTCAGCTGCCACTCAGGTAACTCCAGTTAGCAACAATGCCAACATTTACTATCCAAAACAGAAGTCTTAGGTCTCTCCAGGTAATTTTTATATCCAAACAGCTTAATAGTAAATATAATAAAAGAAAGACCAGAATAAAAAGATAGCAATGAAACCCAGTGGGCTAGAGGCTGGCCTCCTCTCAACTTGAGTAGATTCAGCATTATCTTTCCTTTGATAGCTCAAAATGAAGTTATTCTTCCTATTGGGCTAATAAGCCTTGAAGTCCCAGCACTTCTGGCTCCTTTTACCAGAATGAAGGACCATCTGCAAAAGGCAGTAAGAGGCCACAGCTTCATATGTGAGGGAAAAATGAGACGTTTAGTATGTGGTATAAACACCTCTCTTCTTTTCCAAGGAGAATTAGTGGGGTGCCCAAGAGCTACGGCCCTAGCACATCCAGCATGCTGTCAGCCCATCCTATTCAGTTGTGCTATGACCACCTTTTAAAAAGAACCCCTGAAATCACAGAACGGTAAGAGTTGGAATGGAAACCTCCCACCGAACAATAACGAATGCACACAACTGTACACCTCAACTTAAAATTTGTCATTGAACTGCCTCAAAAATCATGATGAGATTAATCTAGAACCCCTACATTTAGTCTTTTTGGTGTTACTGGAAATAGTTTGACCCTTGTCCATTTTTGACTGGATTGATGGAATAATAATGTCATTGTATTTTACATAATGAAATAAAGGATCTGGCAATACAGCTAGCAGCGGTTATAAAGAAGACACAAATGCCACATTAATATGATTTCTTAAATATTTAATAAGCTGCCTTTTAGTCTGGTCTGTATGTTCACTAATACTAGGTCCTAAAAAGATAAAGTAACGAATTATCTTCCTCACGAAGACAGAGAGGGTAGACAGGGAAGCAACAGGCCTATTATGCTAAAAGCTCTTAAAATGGAGGCATTAAATATACTTAAAAATTAAATGATGAAAAACCTGTCCTTCTAAAATCCCAATAGTCTTTAGAAATGAGTTCCTTGCTAAAGGAAATAAGTAATTTTCTGCCTGGTCTTAGTATAACACAATAAATATGATAATTACTTCATGGAACAACTTAAAGTATTTTAGATAAATTGCTTTAAATGCTTACATATGTTTCCATTTTAAAATATACGAAAAACTATAAAAACATAAATCTACTTTTTCTCCTTAACCTGATGAAATGAACAAAATTAAACAAACACTTGGGTAATTTTCTTATGTCTTCATTTATACACTTGTTTACATATATAATATTAATATTATATATGACAGGAACCTAACTATACACTGTATAAATGCGTTTATTTTTATTTTAATATTTTATGTTTTTATCCTTTACATTGTGAGCAATAAAAAAACGAATGTGAGAGTTCTCAACGAGCTTTGAGCATAGCAGAGGAGAAAAGACAGGAGGCTGTACCATAAATAACTGTAATGCAGGAATGAAGGGATGAAGGGTCCAGGAACGGCACGATGTGCCATGAGAGTTCAGAGAAAGGCAAGTCATCATGGGATTATGAATCAAAAAAGTTGTGTGCAGTAGGAAGTATCTGAACTGGATCTTGGCAAGGATTTGAAAGGATGCTGGGGGTGTCCAGCTGGCTGCCCAGGGGCTGAGAGAGGGGTTTTAATCTGCCCCTGCAAATGCAGGTAAAAGAGCCCCAGTGGCAGGTGTGAGATGGGAGGGAGGGTGTCTCTAGAGAACTGGGGAGATATCGGTAGGAAACAGGTGCCCAGCCTGGGGGCTGCTCCGTTCACACCAACAGCCAGGCGCTGGGGCAGGGATAAAGCTTGGCTTTGAATAAAGGCGGCAGTTTTGATGAATAAACTAAACTGGACATAATAATGACAGAACTGCGGGTGTTTCAGGGATTCAAGTGTCTGGAAGACTTTTGATTAAACACAGGTGAGTGGATAAATCCAGAGATTTCTTCCAGGAGCAGGAGAACTGGGCCCACAGAGCAGGAGTGCAGGGGCGACCATGGGAAAAATTAAAGTTGCTGTGTCACTGCAGTCCTGCTTCTTTGACATAACTGTGACACAGACACAGAAATATCTTAAATAACAAGCAGCATGTATGATAACTTAGTAGTTTTAAATATACATAGCTCTTTATAAAGAGTGGATATACACACAAATTTAGTAGTATAACAAGGTGTAGAACAAAAGATATTACTACACTGTTTCTAATGAAATGACCAAAATTAAGATTTTTAACAGAGAGGGTAAGCAGGAAATCATTTCTCCCATGAAATACAAGCTGCAGCACTTTACTAGCATCTGGGAGGAACTGATCCATACCAGAGTGCTTCTCTCTCTCACGTCTCTTTAAAGAAAGAAATATATATTTTTTTTTGTGAGGAAGATCAGCCCTGTGCTAACATCTGCCAATCCTCCTCTTTTTTTGCTGAGGAAGACTGGCCCTGGGCTAACATCCGTGCCCATCCTCCTCCACCTCACATGGGACGCCGCCACAACATGGCTTGCCAAGCAGTGCGTCGGTGCGCGCCCGGGATCTGAACCGGCGAACCCCGGGCCGCCGCAGTGGAGCGCCGCACTTAACCGCTTGCACCACCAGGCTGGCCCCAGAAAGAAATCTTTTTAAACATCTTTTTCTGAAGACATGATTACTAGAAACATATAACACTTGGACAGTAGCATTCAACAACCTATTTTTACTAGGAATTTCTGTTTAGCTGGAACCTACTAAGAGCAAAGGGAATATGGGGACTTAATACCTTAATGCACCTCAAAATGTCAGTATAAAATCAAGTGTATTTTCTATCAAGTTAGACATGGAAATTTTTATATATTCAAGGATTTTTTTGTTTATTGGCAACTGGCCAAAGCAGCACATTTCTAGAAAAGATTGGTATTTTTCTCGGCAGAGATAAGAGCTCTGTCTGTCATGCTTTGAGGATTATTTTCTAGAGAAAGAGAGAGAGAGGGAGAGAATATATTACAGTTAAAAATAGATTTCTCCTTTATAACTATACAGATTTCAATGTAGAAACAAGTCATCATTAGTAATAGATGTGATCTTCAAGTGCAAATCAGTTTGAAAAACAGTGGTTCTCAAACTCTACTGCTCATTAGAGCCATCTGAGATGATATGAAGACTCCCAACGCCCAGGCCACACTCCTTACCAGTTAAGTCAGAAGCTCGGGGATGGACCCTAGGCATCAGTGTCAGTGTTTTAAAAACTTTCCAGGTGATTCCAATGTGCAGCCAAGTTTGACAACCAGTATTTTAAAATGCTTCTCTATTTCCTACTCTAAGTACACTGGCCTTTTGTAATCAAATTTAAAATTGTCTATGAAAACGAACAAACAATGTAAGAATATTGTATGAAAGTCAGCTCTACCAATTTCATATCACAAATCATTAAATTTCTGATAAGAGCTAAATTTGGGGGAGTGGGTTCAGGATTCCTTAAATCATCAGCGAAAGATGTATCCTTAGTATGACCTAACAGTTGAATCCCAAGGTATTCTGCAAATATGATTTGTGTGCTTTGCAATTGAGCAGAAAGAGGACAACTACATGAGTAATTAGAATATTAGGTAGAAAGTGACTCGTGACACAGAAAGGAACAGATCAAGTGCCATGATTGCTGAAAGAAGGGAGAGATCAATGCCAGTTCAGTCAAAATTAAAGGTGATGGCATTTGACGTGGACTTTGAAGCATTCATTTCAGTAAAGGAAAAGAAGCAGGAGACGGAGGAGAGTGAAGGAAACACACAGGAGACAGAAGAGTTCAATTTCGCAGAAGCAAAAGGAGATACATTTGGAAAAGGAGGTTGGAGCCACTTCTGGGAGGATCCTGCACCTCTAAATTTGAGGTTCATGGGATATAGAATGACAGTGTCTATGGTGGTCTTACTTGACCCTTCTGCAGTGTGTGGCACTGTTGCCCACTCGCTGCCTTCCTCTCTGTGCTATCCTCCCTCAGGATCCACAATGTCCTTCACATTCTAGCTCTCAGATGTCCTTTCCCAGCCCCCTTTAGACTTCTTTTCCTCCATCCTACATATGTCTCTCATTCCCCAAATCCTATCACATCACTTAAAAATCTCTTGTCCCAGAATTCTACTCTATCCTGTCTTTACTTCTCAAACTACAGAAGCACAGTGTTTGAACTACTTTCATGTGCTTGGACTCCAAGCTGGAACCTACATGCCATTCACTCTTCATTCTCCTTCTCCCCCACGTTAAGAAGTCATTGAGTTCGATGGAGTCTCTCTCCTCAATCTCTCTCTAATTTTCACCTTCCCTAGGTGGTGCCACCCACCTGGGTACTCTAAGAGGTCTAACTAGGCTTCCTGCCTCCAGCATCAATACCCTCTAGTCCATTCTCTACACGACTTCCAGAGCATCATTACAAAATTCTGATCATGTGACTCCACTGCTCAGGTCCACAGGGTTTCTGGGTTAATGTTCAGATTCGCTACTTAGCTCATATGGCCCTTTATGATTTGACAACACTTGCTCACTTCTAATGTGATCTCCTCCCACATACACTTGCGATTCTAGCCATTCCAACCCACTGCCGTCATGTCAGGTCTTGAGGCCTTCCTAAATATTGTTTCTCCTCCCTGGCTCACACTCCTCCCTTCTCATTCCTCAAGTCTCAATCCTCTCCCTGGAAGCCTCTGGAGACACCCTGCTCCGAGTCAGATGTTCTTCCTCTGCACCCAACTCATGGTTTACACTGAACTGCAGCTGTTACTTTATTTGTCCGTCCCCAGGATGAGATTTTCACTCGCACAGACATCTATTAGGAGCCCACCATACTTCACTATACTTGTTTACAAGTCTGTCTCCACCGGGAGGCTGTTAAGTGCCTCACTGGTGATGGCAGAAAACACTTCTTGTTCTGCTTTGTGTCTCACGCACTTAGCGCGGCGCCTGGCACATAATTAGCACTCAACTGAATGAGTGACTGCCTAACAAGAGTTGTGTGGTGGAAGGGCTCATTCATCTACTCACTGAATGACTGAGGCAGCAATGTGAACAATAGGCTAGGGCAAGGCTTTGAGAGAAGAGAGGAATAGATGCTACTATGAAGAGTCCGGAGCACCGATGCAATTGACAGATGGTGTTCATTAACTTATTAAATTCACTGGCTTGTCTAGCTAAAGCATCTGAGCTTTAAGTCCACCTAAGGGCTTTATTCCTCTGTCTTCTCCCTCATTCTCAGTCATTGGACACCAGATCACATCTTGTCTTCCACATGGCTGCAGAAAAAAATCGACCTCCCACCCTTTCCTATTCACCCAGTTCCATTCCTTTGGAGCAAAACACCATACCAGTAATCCTCCCAGGAATAGCTGTTTGCATTTAATTGAAAAAACAATATGCATTTGTTCACAAATGCCAGTACTGGCTCCATCAGGGGGTACTATCTAGGAATATGTGATCAGTTTCATTCTGTTTCTAAGAAAAGCTTTACAATGGGTTTCAAGGTGGATATTTGATCTGGTCAGTCCTTCTCCTAAAAAGATACAATAGAATTCCCAGCTTGCTCAGAGAAGACAATGGATTTCCTAAGGATAACGGACTAATTGGGAGAAGGGGAGGGATCTACATTGCTATTGGATATCTTCTGAAATGCAGCTCCTAATTGATCACAGGGATTGTTTCAGCGAAACTTTACTGTACTGGTCTCCCCCAGACCATTACCCTGACTGCTTCATAAATAAAACTGTCTGAAAGAATTGGGGCGCTAGTAATGAAAGTCCTTTGTATACAGTTAGCATTCAGGAGTTAATGGCATGATGAGAAGAGCAGAGAGATGGATTTTTGTCTGTGTGTGTAGGCAATTCTATCAGAACTGCACCACCTATCTCCTTGAATGCTCTCCTCTACACAGTCGACTTGGGAAGCTCAGTACTCATTCCAAATCTGCCACAGCAGCTCTGACCACGAGGGCCCCCTTTCAGAACTAGCTTCAGAATCAAATTAAAATTCACACACATTTCGTTCCTTTAGAACAGGGGTCAGCAAACTTTTTCTGAAAAGGGTCAGATAATAAATATTTTGGGCTTTGCAGCCATACACTCTCTCTTGCAACAACTCAACTCTGGTATTATTGTGTAAAAGCGGCCACAGACAATACAAAACAAATATGCGTGGATGGGTTTCAATAAAACTTTATTTATGAACACTGAAATTTGAATTTCATGTAATTTTCACACATCATGAAATATTATTCTTCTTTTGATTTTTTTTTCAACCATTTAAAAATGTAAAAACCATTTTTACCTCACAGGGCATACAAAAGAGGCAGAGGGCTGGATTTGAAGCAGCAATAGTTTACAAACCATTGCCTCATCCACAGGTGTACTGTTGGTTCTGAATGAGATTTGGCCATTTCAGAAATCCAGTTCTACCTCAACAGGTGAAAATGATGATAGAGATTCAGTGAGATGATTCATCTGAGTAAGACAATACTCAATGAGACAAATAAAGCAATGGCCATAAAACATGAAGAAGCCGGAGGAGGAGAGGCGGGGGAAGAGGAAGAGGAGAAAGGAGGTGAGGGGAAGGGGGAAGAGGAGGGGAAGGGGGATGGAGGGAGAGGGGGAGGAGGGGGTGGGAGAAGTAGAAGGAAAAAGAAGAGAGAAGAAAGAAGAGGAAGAGGTGAGGAGGAGGAAGAAAAAGAGGAAAAGTGGAGGAGAAAAAAAGGAAGGATTGGTGGTGGAAGAGAAAGTATTTATTGAGTGATTAATATGTGTCAAACATTCTTCTAAGTACTTTATGTATTTTATTTTATTTAATCCTCCCAAATTCTGTGAAGCAGGCATTACTCTTTCCATTTTACAAACACTTAGCTATGAAATGGCAGGACCATGATTCAAAGCTAGGTCTGTGTTACTCCACAGCCACACTTTCCACACCACTTTGGTGTCTATAGAATCACATATGTCATTTTTATATAGCGAGGTTTCAGTAATTGAGTTTTTATATCTTAAGAAACCCTAAATAGGACATTTTTGTAGCCACACAAAAGAAGTTTATTCATTCAAACTCTTTACTAAGTATATTTTCTCACATTAAATGCATGTATTAGCAATGGTTACTCAATGGCACATGGAAAATGTACATCAGTATAGTATTTTGAGAACCATAATTAAGCTAACATAAATGTGTCTCTATATGCCAATTAGTTTAGATTCAATAAGAAACTTTTGTTTTTAGCTCACTTGACATGGATTCACACATTTATTGTATTCCCCTATGTTTGCTTAACAGCATATTTTGTTGGAGACATGAATCCTTTCTCAGGTTGGTAGGTAGTTTAAATGACATTAGAACCTGTCCCCACTACCACCTCTGCCCTCTAAATGCTTCTCAGGGTAAACTAGCAATCTGCAGGAGCCAGGGGGAGTTCTCCATTAGTCTTTCCAATAACAGTTGAGAAAGTGTTTTCCCTCACCAAAAAAGATGCCACATAACTCACCATATGGGCAATCACTACTGAATTTGTTTACTTTTATCTTTGATGCAGGTCTAATACGTCTTCTGTGGGAGGAGATCGAGTTATTTCTTCAGCCAAAGGTTATGATTTAGATTTTGGGTCTCTGTTATTGCTTGCAATGGCTTTTCTCCATTTCTATATTTTGGGGGCATGTTAGGGGGTGGTGAAGATCAGCCTGTTTGGAATAGTACATGTGGTGAATCGGGCTGGGACTTCCCCGAAAAAATGTTATCCAGGACTCAGGGTAGTTACAGGACATAACCCCCTGTTTCAAACAAAAATGCAGAATAACCATTGAAATAACTGAGATAATATGATCAAAGAAATTTGGCATTCCATTAAAAATACTATATATACGGCCAACAGTAGACACAGTATAAACAGAAAAACTACAGATTCTCTCTCTCTCAGTGTGGTTATTTAGGAACTTGACGTGTGTTTGCAAGCTTTTTAAGTCTTTGACCCATTTTTGTTTCTCATCTCATGACTAGCAGTATCTCTCAGGGCCAGGCACAGGGCAGGCACTCAAGAAGTGATTGTTGAATTAAATTGAATCAACAGCTAAGTCACAGAAGTTAAGGCTTCAGAGCCTTGTCTGCGAATTCCTCACTAGCAGAAACTTTGACCTGTTGTAGATAAAATTCTTCTAACTCAGTGGTT
The DNA here is from genome assembly GCF_020826845.1 of Diceros bicornis minor. NCBI lineage: Eukaryota > Metazoa > Chordata > Mammalia > Perissodactyla > Rhinocerotidae > Diceros > Diceros bicornis. Next base: position 10,211,540 of record NC_080742.1, on the reverse strand, counting down.
CTTGAAGTGTGGTCTCAAGACCATCAGCATCAGCATCACCTGGCAACTTGTCAGAAAGGCAAATTCTTGGGCCCCACCCCAGGCCCACTGACTCAGAAAGTCTGGAGGTGGGGTTAGCATCTGTAGCGCAATAAACCCTTCAGGTGATTCTGATACACACTAAAGTTTGAGAACTACTATAGTTTAACTAAAAATGGTATCACAGGGTTCCTCCTTTCCTGAAAGGAAGCCCAGGAAGAGGAAGAGATGCATTTCCCACATTTGAGGCAAAACTATGGTGTTACTAAATAGGTTTTAGATAATTGGTAGGCTTATACATTAATCTCGTCAAATTTTGAAGGTTTCATTTCATCTCAAAGTCTCAAAGGTCAATATTCAGTGCTAAATCCAGTAAATCTATCAGATGGAAAAATAAGGCTGTCATGAGGCATGCATCCTTTTTGCCCTTCCCCATCTTGCTGCATAACACGTGGGCATTACCAGCAGTCAAACTGATGGAACGAGGCCTAGGGCACAACCTAAGGAGGGAAGAGCAGAGAGCAAGGATCTCGTGTCCTGGTCATAATCTGTGGAGCACCATATTTTCCCGAGCCATGAACTGTCAGGAGTAAAAATACTACTACTTCATTTAACTCTCTTTTTCAAGTTTCTGTCAGCTGAACACCATTCCTATCTGACACAAAAGCTAAAAACCATTTCCCTCAAACATTTAAAAAGGAATCACTTACATCCTTAAAAAGCTGAATCAGCAACTCCCAGCGTCGGACAGAGCAGGGCCAACAGTACAGAACAAAGCAGGCATTTCTACTCTTTGTGATTACAACTGTCTAAACATTTCTGACAGATTTCATGTGGTAATGTTTTTCTGAATGTCATCTTACAGAAGTTAAACAATAAAGAATTAAAGTCAAAACTTGAAAAAGCTAATCAAAGAAAATGAACTGTAATCGTCTTTTGGAAGCTAAATTGCATCAACATTTGAATATCCATTATTCCGTTCGTCATTTCAGCACTGTGCACTATCATTATCTATTCTTTCAGGGTTCTGAAAAGGCTTTAGAATCTGCTGATTGTCATCAACTAGCTACTGAAGCCACAAAGCTCTGCACCACTGCTGGACCATGGCAAATGTAAAAAAGATAGTTAACTACTGCAAATAGGGCTTCTGTTGCCAGATAAACGGCATTACAAAGCTGGAGTTACAGTCTCACATCTGGGCGCTTTCAGAGAGCAATCTATACATGAACATGAACAAAACCACCTGGGATTAGTCACATTTCCAATGGTTCCACAAAAAACCCCGGCAAATCCAGAATCTAGTGGGTTAGCCGTTGGTGGATGAAATATACAAGATCAAAAGAAAAGAGCCTGGTTTCTGGGCAACCCTTTCCTCCATATATCTCTAATCCAACACCGAATTAATTTGTATATACATAAGTGTTTTAAATTAAGCATGCCATGGAAATATTTTATTATTTCCTGCATTTACTTTGGGTAAATACTACTTAATTTGACTCCCTTCTGAGTAATTAAAAATGCATTATCTCAATGGAAATAGAATTAGTTTTATTATGCAATTTATTTTTTAATTAAAAATAGCCAGATAGCAAGCAAATGCTTAGAGGTCATAAGCCTGATGATACATAATTAGAAAACCAGAAATTAATACAATTTAGTGATTGGCATAGAGAAAGACAAGTTGATTCTAAATAGTTTGTTCTTTCTCAAATGTGTCTTTCTTGACAGTTAAACATGGGTCATGAGGACCGGCTAATGACAGTATCACGAGTGTTTTGTTTTTTAAAAAAATTTTTTAAAGACAACTTTTTTACAGCAGTTTTACATTCAAAACAAAATTGAGAGGAAGGTAGAGATTTCCCACATACTCTCTGTCCCCACACATGCATAGTCTCCCCCATTGTCAACATCGCCCACCAGACTGGTATATTTGTTACCATTGATGAACCTACATTGACACATGATAATCACCTAAAGTTCATAGTTTATCTATGTTCACTCTTGGTGTTCACTCTTGGTGTTGTACATTCTAAAGGTCTGGACAAATGTACAATGGCACGTATCCATTATTATAATATGCAGAGTATTTTCACTGCCCTAAAAATCCTCTGCGCTCTGTCTATTCATCCCTCCCCCATCCCAATGCCTGGCAACCACAGATCTTTTTACTGTTTCCATAGTTTTGCCTTTTCCAGAATACTTGGAATCATACAGTATATCGCCTTTTCAGATTGGCTTCCTTCACTTAGTAATATGCATTTAAGGTTTCTTCATGTCTTTTCATAACTTGATAGCTCATTTCTTTTTAGCTCTGAATAATATTCCATTGTCTGCATGTACACAGTTTATTTATCCATTCACCTACTGAAGGACATCTTGGCTGCTTCTAAGTTTTGGCAATTACGAACAAAGCTGCTGTAAACATCCATGTGCAGGTTTTTGTGTGGACATAAGTTTTTCACTCATTTGGGTAAATACCAAGGAGCACGATTGCTGGATCATACGGTAAGAGTATATTTAGTTTTGTAAGAAACCTCTAAACTGTCTTCCAAACAGCTGTATCATTTTGCCTTCCCACCAGCAATGTATGAGAGTTCCTGTTGCTCCACATCCTCATCTGCGTTTGACGTTGTCAGTGTTCCAGAGTTTGGCCATTCTGATAGTTATGTAGTGGTATCTCACTGTTGTTGTTGGGTTGGTTTTTTTTTTTTTTTGGTTTCTTTTGTTGTTGTTATTGAGATATAATTGACATACAACACTACATTAGTTTCAGGGGTACAACATAATGATTTGATATTTGTATATAATGCAAAATGATCACCACAATAGTCTAGTTAACATCCATGACCATACAGAGTTACAGAATTTTGTTTTTCTTGTAATGAGAACTTTTAAGATCTACTCTCTTAGCAACTTTCAAATATGCAATATAGTATTAACTATAGTTGCCATGCTGTATATTACATCTCCATGACTCACTTAAGTTATAACTAGAAGTTTGTACCTTTTGACTCCCTTCACTCATTTTGCCCACCCCCCCACCTCTGGCAACCACCAATCTGTTTGCTGTATCTATGAGCATGGATTTACTTGTCTTCTTTTTTTTTTTTTTTTAGGTTCCATATATAAGTGAGATCATACAGTATTTGTTTTCCTCTGTCTGACTTATTTCACTTAGCATAAAACCCTCAAGGTCTATCTGTGTTGTTGCAAATGACAAGATTTACTTTTTTCTCATGGCTAAGTTATATTCCATTGTATATAAATTCCACATTTTCTTTATCCATTCATCTGTCAATGGACATTTAGGTTGTTTCTCTATCTTGGCTAGTGTAAATAATACTACAGTGAACATAGGGGTGCATATATCTTTTCGAGTTAATGTTTCTGTTTTCTTCAGATAAATACCTAGAAGTGGAATTGCTGGATCATATGGTAGTTCTATTTTTAATTTTTTGAGGAAATTCCATACTGTTTTCCATAGTGGCTGCACTAATTTACATTCCCATCAACAGTGCACAAGGGTTTCCTTTTCTCCACATCCTCACCAACACTTATTTCTTGTCTTTTTGATAATAGCCATTCTTACAGGTGTGAGGTGATATCTCACTGTAGTTTTGATTGGCATTTCCCTGATGATTAGTGACACTGAGCATCTTTTCATATATCTGTTTGCCATCTGTATGTCTTCTTTGGAAAAATGTCTATTCAGATCCTCTGTCTATCTTTTAATCAGATTGTTTTTTGCTATTGAGTTGTATTAGTTCTTTATATATTTTGGATATTAACCTCTTATCAGATATATGATTTGTAAATATTTTCTCCCATTCAGCAGGTTGCCTTTTCATTTTGTTGATGGTTTCTTTTGCTGTGCAGAATCTTTTTAGTCTGATGTAGTCCCACTTGTTTATTTTCGCTTTTGTTGCCTTTGCTTTTGTTGTCAAATCCAAAAAGTCATAGCCAAGACCGATGTCAAAGAGCTTACTGCTTATATTTTCTTCTAGGAGTTTTATGGTTTCAAGTCTTACATTCAAGTCTTTATTTTGAGTAATTTTTTGTGCAGTGTAAGACAAGTGGTCCAGTTTCATTCTTTTGCATGTGGTTGTCCAGTTTCCCAACACCATTTATTAAAGAGACTGTCCTTTCCCATTGTATATTCTTGGCTCCTTTTTCATAAATTGATTGACCATATATGCATGGGTTTATTTCTGGGCTTTCTATTCTGCTCCCTTGATCTATGTGTCTGTTTTTATGCCAGTACCATACTGTTTTGATTACTACAGCTTTGTAATAGAGTTTGAAATCAGGGAGCATGAAGCCTCCAGCTTTGTTCTTTCTCAAGATTGCTTTGGCTATTCAGGGTCTTTTGTGATTCCATACAATCATTGTTGTTTTAATCTGCATTTCCCTGATGACATGTGACATGGAGCATCTTTTCATATGCTTATTTGCCATCTGTATATCTTCTATGGTGTATCAGCAGTTTTAAATATATTTGTTATATATGAATATATTTATTGCATGTAAATGAGGAGAGTGATCAATGTTTCTTTTGACCTTGCCTGAAACTAATATATCACCACTAATTCTTAGAGAGGGAAGGGCAGGGGAGAGGATGGGGGTAGGGGAGGGGTGGAGATTAGGAGATACAACTTAATCACCCCATAAGAGAAATTGAAACGTGAGTATAATCTTAAACTAAAATATTTTTTAAAAGTATCTGAAGTATAAATGGCCTTAATTTTCTGAAAGAACAATGTGGTGGTGTAAAAACAAGACTTGACTGGAATCAGGAAATCTTTGTTCCCAACTAGTGGTCTCAAACTAAAACGCTTCAGCAGGCCAAGCAGTTCAAGTTAAAGCATGAATCCGCCCAGCGGAGGGTGGAGACTTAGGCCCTGCTTGTTGGGCAGCTGAGGGCCTGCCTCGACTCAGCTCCACTGACTGTGGCCAGGGGAATAAGTACCCAGGTTGCCAGATCACCTGGGTTTTTTTTAAAAGCCAGAAATTCAAATTTTTATATCAAATCAACTGTTTTTAAAGCGGTAGCAACTAAGTTAAAAGTGCTGTGTGGTTCCAGGACTCTGGGGCTAAAGAAACGCATCCAGGGCCAGATGCTGTCTAGACCTTATACTGCCACTAAGCAGCTCTGGGTCTCCTTGGGACGGGTTCCTTATCTGGAAAACACGTGTCCAAGCATCTCTTGGTACCAGATGCCTATTCTGGTTCTTTTATATAATAAATTTCTTTACCTGTGAAAAAACTGTTTAGAAACTTTAATTCTCAGTAAGTTAGAGTACTGAAATAATATCGAAGTAGGAAAGGACAATCTCAAAATGCTGATGCAATCTGAGTCAGACACTTAATTGCTAATTGAGGAGTGTGACTTATCTACAGAAGTCTGTGTTGTTAAATTGGCACGTGTAGTTAGGTGAATAATCACCAAACAAGAAGAGACATGAAGGAAGTCTCGATTTTTGAGAGGCAGTGCTTCCTAGAGGTCAAGAACACACCCTGGAGCCCGCCTGGCCTGGCTCAAAGCCCGGTTCCCCACTTACTGACTGACTGACTCGAGTTACTTCAGGTCTGTGTGCCTCAATTTCCTCATGTGTAAAAACGGGGACCACAGTTCCTACCTCACAGGGTTATTATGAAGGTCAAGTGAGTTAGTGCAATGTTAGAATAGTGTCTGACACAGAGAGACCCTCAGGAAAGAATTAGCTGTTGTTACTATTACTAGTGCAAAACACGTTAATAGCTAAATCTACCAAATCTCCTGCACTAGTTTAACTAGCATTTTACTCTAAAATATCTAAAATAAAAAACCGAATCTTCATCCAGTCAAGGCCAAAATCAATAGTTTGCCTAAACAACTCCACTGGCAACTTGTATATGAGGACCTAACATGCCACAATTCATAGAAATCCAACAGAGGTCACCTTAGGAAATGTGGGTCAATGCAGTGGAACAGGGGCCGTTTGAAATCAAAGGGTGTGAACGCCGCAGCCTCGGTTTCCAACCCCTTGTGATTAATTAACAGCCTTACTGCATCCACCCACCAGCTGTATCCTAGCTCATATGCCTGACCCCAACCGAGGACTACAACAGTATAATGAAAACTGTGCTTCTAATTGTCCAGCGGGCGATCAAGGCTTGGCTAAGAAAGGCTCTTTTCACTCCCCTCCCTTCTGATTAACTAGATGGCTTTATAAATCCCCTTAATAAGTTCATTTGTGAAACCCAAGGCTAGCTGCCCTTCCTTCCTGCTGCTAAGAGGGCTCAGCTGCTTATCTTTGGATGTGACCCATTAAAGGGGAATTGTTAAAAAAATTTTTTTAATCTGCTAAATTGACAAGTACCACTTATCTCACATCTCCCCAATTCAGTAATGTTTTCCTGTATTATAAAGGAAGTCTAAGTGCGTGCAGTAAATTGCGAGACTGACAGAAATCTTTTCTTGTTTCTAGTTTATAAAAAAGCCCTTATGATTGCTTCATAAGCAGTGAACTATTAACAGGTCCGTGAAAGTAACTAACATCCACACAGATCTTTATCATTTCTAAATGGGTTCCATATGCATTATCTCATTTAGTCCTCCCAACCACTCTGTGAGGTAGTACTATTATTATTCTCATATTACAAGCAAGAAAGCTGAGGCTAAGAGAGATTAGGTAACTTGTACAAGATCACATGACTACCGAGTGCTAGATATGGGCTTGATTTCAGGTCTTCTGATTTTAAATTGAGTGTTCTTTCCATTATAACGCATGTGCCAATTATTCATCTGTTGTCTTTCAGCCCCACACCGGTCCCACTACACTTGGTACTACTGGGGCTAGGAGTTTGCAAACTAAATTTCCATGCTCCCTTATCAATTGTCTTTCTATTTGGTTCTGCTAACTGCTAATCTGCTAAACGGTGGGCAACACAAAAGCATGATAAAGACAGAAGATTCCTGGTTCTGACTCAAAATGAGGCAGTTGACAACAGCTGCTATAACAGCAGTGGGGCTGGTGTGATTCTGGACTCCAGCAGCCCACGAAGGACCAGCACTTTTTTATTGGTTCCAACCCTCGTTGAGACAGCACCTCTTGAGTAGATCCAGAAGCAAATGCAAGTGTCTCCAACCTACTTGCAACAGTGAGAGCAAGTTCATGAGCTCCAGCCCAGGGACGTTAGCAGCTTCTGATCTGGATATCATTTCTTCCTCTTTGCTCCTCCAACACCCCTCCCTCTCTTTCTCCAGTCTTTCCAATACACTCCCTATTTAAAATACCTAAAGTGGCTTCCATTTTCCTCTGTACCTTGCCTTATACAAATATACCTGCTTTGTGGCAACCTTTTGGGAGAGGGATATAAAGCAGAAGACATTGTGCCTGCCCTGAAGAAATCTGTAATCTCTCTGGGTAATAGAACTAACACATTTGAACCAAGAGTAAACAAGACAAAATAGATCTATTCAAGGGCTGAGGTAAATGGTGCACGGACTCTTTGTGTGATGGGAAAGTACATGGGTACTTCATCACAAACTCTATTTGCTTGGTGCAAGGAGTGGCCTTGCACTTGTGTTTTCCTTTGGCACACAGTCAGGTCTCTTCTCAGCCAGTCCAGAAGCAGCCCCTTGCCCAGCCCACCCCTCTGGTCTTCCGAATCACTTCCCCTTTTTTGGACATGCTTGGTTTATACTTCCTGCCCTGAAGCCATCTCTGGTGCCAAGTTGTCTGCCCCATTCTTGTTCAGTTTCCTGTTCATTAACTTCTGGCTCATTATAATATTAGCATCTCTTAAATCCACATTTGCATCACCATACATATGAAACTTTTGTCTACAGCAAAAAGGGGCACAATTACTACACACATATAATTTGGGACAGAACTACTAATTACAACAGGGGTTAAGAGTGGGAGAAAAAGTGATTAAATGTTGCTAAACGGTCAGATTTTTTCAGCCCTTATTAAATCTACTGATTTTACTTTTTTATCCCCTAAAATTGAGGAATTCTATATCATTTGATATGCATTTATTTTTAAAACAAAAACTACTCTTTACTGAGGGCTTACTCTGTACCAGGCCCCTTGCATATGTTAACTCTTTACACCTCGCCAAAACTGAACATTCTCCCGTTTTACAGATGAGGAAGGTGAGGCCCACGGAGGTTAAGTTACTTCTCCATGTTCCTTACTTGTTACTGGCACAGCCAGGACTCACGCTGCCTGTATAGGCTGTTTGACTCCTGCGCCTGTGCAGTTGCAAACAATGCTAAACTGTCCATTTCCATGGATGGAGAACAGCATTTGTGACAATGACCGAAGTCTCTCTGTGGTCAGCATCCTTCGCCAGGGGATGGATAGGATCACAGGGCAGAGCCTCTTCAGGGTACTGAGCAGAGGCTTAGCAGGAGGGGTTCTGGAGCAACTTCACTCCTCTCTGTTGTATAGCCTGGGATTCTGCACGTGACTTTATTTAATCAGGGCTCCACTGAACCTGCTGAAGCAGCACACTGAGCCAGTACAGGGTTCCCAGAGGGCGGCTGCAAGAAGCAAAGGTGAACTCTTTGTTTCACATGGTTACAGGTGGACATCTGCACTTCTGCCTGATGTACCTCCACACACTTCAAGGTCTTCAGAAGGATGGAAAAAACAGGGCAACTACTCAGAGAACCATAGGTTTTCAAGCAATTGGCATCCTTTTGTCCCTATAACTAGTGGACAAGTCTGGGCCTCTGTAAACTTATAAAGTTGGAGAGGTTTCCTGATTGCTCTTTCTAGTTGTGCACCTTTTCTTACACAGGTGCTAGCCTTTCTCTCTCCCCTCAGCTATTCAGCATATCTTTCCCTGGAAAAAGCTGAAAGATGGAGCCAGTAAATCATTACATATGGATGAGACCTCAGGGGTTTCATTTCAGTAGGGATCAAAGCTTCAAGGTCCCGGCATCTGGGAGGGTATACAGGTGACTCAGGTGCTAATCCCATATCTGATATGTGATTAAGGCAGTAGAAGCTCAATAAATGTAGACGTGAATCAAGGAAACCAAACTCCAGCAGGAGAAGTTTAGGTATTAGCCAGTAGGCCAGGATATGTTTTCAAGAGAGAGGAAGATTATGGGGGGCTCCCAGCATCCTGAAATCACTACCTGAATGCAGCATCAATGGCAGGCCTTGGGGGGATGAAGATTTTTACTATATTGATACGAAACATGCTGGCTTCAACGTTCATACCACAAAACCAGACCTAGCAACTGGGAAACCATTAGGAACATTGTTCTGATTCATATGGTCTCTTGTGGTTTTACAACTAGCAAATTAAATGAATTAGTGAAAAATAAAACCCTCTAAGAACTAAATAATGATATTCCTTCTCCCCAAGTAATCTGTTTCCCTCTACTATTATAGAAACTGCTGTGACTTTGACAGAATTCTTAATGTTATTTATATCTCAAGCAATGCATTATTTTTAATCCAAAAGAGAGCACTGGCAAAATATCGAATTTCTTTGAGGACAAGGGTCTTTACTTAAAATATATGTGTCTGGGCCAGTTAAGAGCCTCCTCTGTGTCACTGCCAGGAATTAGTCACCAGCAAAAAGCCCAATCAGTCTTTGTAAACTTATGATTAGCTTTCATCCCAACAAAGCCCATGTTTGTCACTAGGATACTTGCTTCGCCAGCTACTGGTTAAAGGATCAGTGACATACTTCAAAGATTTTTGGGTACAGTTTCTGTTCTTTGTGAAGAGCATTTGTTCTCTCAAAAACAAATGCTAGATTTGTTCATTTGCTCCAAAAAATGAGAGGAACATTTCTTTTGATTGTTTTCCAACCCCACCTCTGCATTTAACAATGGAAAGCCACAGTGCCCTTTCCTCCTGCTAGCAGAATTTGTGAGTAAGCTGAGTTCTAAACTATGACATTTCTGAACCTTGGGAAGTCAGAGTGTTACATCAAACTGAGGCAGAATTTATTCAGCTAACGACAAAGGGCTGGAACTTCAAATTTTCCTAAGCATACATTCATTCATTCATTCACTGGTTCATTCATTGAGAAAATTACACACCTACTACAAGCCAGGCAGTATTCTTGGTGCTGGAATACATTAATGAACACAAGAGACAAAAGTTCCTGCCCTCAGGGACCTTATATTCTAGTGGAGGAGACAGATAATAACACAATTAATAATAAATTATATAGTTTGTTAGGTGCTAAGTTCTATAGAGGAAAAAAAAAACCAGAGAGGGAGATAGGGGTCCTAAGGTGTGTGTATGTGTGTCTGTGTGTGTACGCACATGCACAGGTACACTTGCTCACCACAGGATCAGGAAATAGCTCACCAGAAAGTGATATTTGAGCAAAGACCTGAAGAAGAGGCAGCAAGCTTTGGGGACATATGCAGGAAGAGTATTCCAGACAGAGGGAACCACAGTGCAAGGACCCTGAGGTGGGAGTGTGCCTGGCTTGTTCAAGGGACATCAAGGGGCCAATGTACCTAGAGCAGGGTGGAGGGAGAGGAGTAAGTGTGAGGTCAGGGTAAGGGCTTTGGCTTTGCACAAACTTAATTAGGAGACTGAAAAAGTAAGTAAAATCTAGAATGAAACCCTTGATAATAAAGAGATAATTAATAAAACTAAATGCAAATTTAAATAAAATGCATGTTGCAAAGCCATACTTTATTACTAATGATCATATTTAAAGAAAAAAGTAGATATTTATCGTTATCTAAAAGGCATCAACGAAATGATTATAATCTAAGTATGATTTATAAAAGAGATTTATGAGTAGACAGCTTTGCTGTGTGGTGATTTAAGGCATTTGTGGGACAGGCTCCTCTGTCCAAAAAAGATAACTCCTCTGCATGGAATTCTACTTCTTGCATCTAATGATAGGATTTAATTTTTCCTTCCTTCAGATCTTCAAGGCCATTTATTTTCCAGATTCTTCTATTAAAACACAAACGCTGGGTTCGGATGGGAAGGGGGTAGGGAAAACAGTAGGAATTCACATCTAAAGCAGTTATCAGGCAATTTCTTCTCAGAAGCAGTAGACAGCTAGCTGCCTTCAAAATACTGTGTGAATAAAACATGGCTTGGGTTCCTGCGGAAGAGCTCGAGGAGGGAAGAGGTGGGATGGCAGGGTGACAAGGTACAAAAACAAGATTTAATTACAACTATTTCTATGAATGTGGACAAATGTCATACCTGTGAGCAAACCACACTGACACTAAAATTCCAAGAACTTTCCTTTCCAGATATAATCAGCCACACAAAAGACAAGAAGAATGCCCACTACTACTGTAATACTGTACCACTTTGTAGCAGGCAAGCATTCCTAACCGTATTACATTGTTTGGCCTAGAATTTTTTTCTCTTTCTGTAGCACCCATTTATTCCACACAGTGTGCATGAACATGGAATGGATATTTAGAACCACGGGTGCAGTGTAACAACCTTGACAGCCTTTAGATTTATTATTTGATGTGAATGGGCAGCAGGGTAATAGCTTTGACTTCCATATGAGACCTTATTTGTCATGTACACAGAGCACCTTAACCAGAACTCCCAAGGCCCAGGGCTCCCCTTATTAACTAATTAAGTATTCTAGTGGGCACTTCTCTTGCCCAGGCAGAGGGGCGGTGGTGAAGCACATGTGCTCTGGAATTAGACTATCTTGGTTTGAATTCCTGCTCTACCAGCTCCTAGCTGTGTGTCCATGGGCAATGTATTTAACTTTGCACCTCAGTTTCTTCATCTATCAAATGAAGATAACAGGTTACTGTGAGGATTACATGAGATAAAACAGGAAAAGTGCTTAGAACATGTGTAGCACATAGTGAGCCTCACAAAAGGTGACTGTTATTACAGTAGAACATAATGGTTTTCAAAATAGGTATCACTGGGAATATTCAATTCCACTATTAAGGTATTACTGTCTACATAAAAACTTAACCCTTCCCAAAACTTCTGTTGACATTTTTTTATAGACATGGGCTAAAAAAAGAAAGAAAATAAAATCTGATTAAAAAAAATACTGCTTAGGGCATATTTGATTATTCTCAATTGTTATTATAACACTGTGTTAATTTTACCTTATTAAATATTGAAGAAGGGCCATCACCATTGAGAAGACATTAAAATATATTATATGAAATTAAGCTAATTTGTCTTTATATATAGCCTTGGAGGATCCTAGATGCTATTTTTACAATAAACATCTATTTTCTAAAAATGCCATCATGTCATATATATATGCCAAAAAAACAGAGAGGCATAAGACAAATGCATCCCTGGGTAAGCTGAGACCCTTTGAGAAAATAACTTGTCTCCATGTTGTGCTAAACTAGGGGCAACACTGAAACAGGAACAGGTCAAATGAGCTGTTCCAAAGAACGGCAAATGTCTACCCCAGGTGAGGCACATAGGCCAAGAGGAAATAAAAGTTAATAATAAAGGACCCAGGCAAAGTTTATATCAGATCTGGCTTTACAACCTAGAATTTCTTCATTTTCTTTTCTAATTTATTGTAAGATTGAAACTATGGTGCTGATTTTGTGGCACTGAAGTATTTTATGAATCAACAGAAGCTGAATCATGAAAAATTCAAATACTTTTGATCAAAATATAATACTATCAACTCAGAAACAGAAAATTCTTATTTAAAACATAAATTCTGTTTTACTCTACATTTTATTCAGGAAACAAATTCTACTTATATTAAATGTATATTTTTATAGAACTAAATTTCAATGACATAAATTCTCATTAAAAATAATTCCTTATAAGAATAAAAAAGGAAACTGCACAATATTCTCCATATTTTATAAATAGAGGTAAAATATTTAATTATAATGAAGAAGTATACAAGGCATGGCTACATAATACCAAGAAGAGGAAGGATAATTTTGATAAGAAAATGAATTTAAATTGTAAGGAACTCTCTACCATCATTTGCAAAGAATTCTATATAGTTCGAACAATTTAAAAATAGTGCTATTTTATATCCTAACAAACATTTCCCATTCCTTTTATTAGGAAGCAAATTACTGACAGATGATAAACGTAATTTCATTACAGATGCCAAAGTGTATTCTATGCCAGCCAGATTCAAAACAATGCAAGTAAAATGTGGAAAACAAACCAGAAGGGTTTTCTCCACAGACAAAATTTATAGAAATTTAAATAAGTATCAGATAGTTTTCCAGAAAATATGTTCCATGGCCCACATGGATCACCAACATAACTTCTAGGACAACAGGAGCTAATGAAGAATTGGTACCAGACACCTGGGAGGTCATTAGCAACAACAAGATTTAGCTAGTAGAGCTGCAGAAAGAAACAAGTGGGGTGCATCCAAGGCATGAACCACATGAGTGCTTACTATCCCATCCATGCTTCTGGGATAAATGAAAGGAGTGCCAAGGCAGATTTGGGGATTTTTTCTGCTTATCCTACGTACATGAGAAGTAGAAGGGAAATTAGACAATTTTTCTATTTTTAAAAAACTACAGTTCTTTTCCATTTGATTGATTGAATAGAAGATGAATGGACAGCGATATGATTTTTGATTAAGAAGTACCTAGAAGCTCAAAATGAAAAATTTATGAATATAAATTATGATTTGGGCATTTAAAATTATGATTTTGGCCATTAATTATGCCAGGATTTGTCCATAAGTACACATGAATTCCCTCTGCAGCCAACTCATCACTTTAGGACAATATTTCTGAGACTTGTGATTCATGGCCTGGGGTTAAGCCATCTTTCGTCTAGAAATCTGACGGAATTATTAAAATGGAAATGTTTCATGGAAATACCACCTCAATCATTTGGCATGTGTCTGACTGATCACCCTTTCCAAAGAGTGACCACAGGACAAAAAACAAGAACCATGAACATAACAACAACAGAAACAGAAACAATGCAGCTCTTTCCCCTTACATTGGACTCACATTTATCTGCTTAGTAATAATGACATATTGTCCCCTGTTATTGCTTCGAAAAATGTTTCCAGTGACCCTTGGGAATGTTATGTACTGTTTTGTTTTATTTATGCCCTTGGCAAAATTTTCTTTGTTCAGATCACTCTTTGAGAAAGTCATTTCAGTCTGAATTGCGTACATTTTGGGTTCTTTGGTTAATACGAGTTTTTGACCTTTCGGTTTCTATGGCCAGTTCTTCTCTTGGAGATAACTGATGGCATTAATTCTCCTTGCATGTGCTCCATGAGAAACCACCCCTCTTCTTCAAAAAAGTGTACTAATTCTGAGGACAAGCTGGGATGACCAACTGCCAACCCACCTCTTTGGGTTCCAGAAATGGAACTCAACTAAGGCAGAGATGTCTCAACTAAGGTTACAGTCATGGAATAATGGGACAAATGCTCAGCTAAACTGAAACAAAACATCTACCTCAGTGATAGTTTCCTACCTGCTTTCCTCATCTTCAATGTGCTTTCATTGAATTTTCTTAAAATACTGATGCCAAATTAACCTTCTCAAACAATGGTGGGCACACATTACTTCTCACTCAGAACTTAATGGGTTCATAACTCAAACTCAGTACAGCATATTCACAATCAGACATATTTCAGACTCAACATATTCATGACAGAACTCTTTATCTTCCTCTCAAAAGCAGTCCTGCATTTTCTGTTCTGGTCAGTAGCACCACCATCCACCCAGTCTCTAAAGCCAGAGGTTAGGTTTTGCTTTTCCTCATTCTTCCTTCCCAATTGGCATACACGTCCACTCAAATATACCGTAAACTGTCTCCTTCTCTGCAGCCCCTCTGCTAGGCCCCTGGGTCAGGCTCTCTTGCTTCTTATCTTCTTATCTCTTACCTCCTACTGGCTTCCAGCTTCCATTTTCACCCTTCTATTCTACACACAGTTGCCAGGGTATTTGTTGTAAACTCAGATCCCTTACTCAAAATCCTTAAGTGGAATCCTACAACCTCTCCCAAACTCCTGACCAGACAGCACACCCCAACCTGCCTTCGGAGCACCTCCAACTTCTCCACCTTCAGTCATACCAATGCACTCAAAGTGTATCGACTGCCAGTTTTCAAGTGGTATCTACTGTGCCTCACTCTCCCACAGCTGGAATGTCCTTCTCCATGTCTACCTGGAAGATGCCTGCTCACCTTTGATGTTCTTTCTCAAGGATTTTCCTGATGCCACCATGCAGAGTTGTCAAATTTGCCTTTATATCACCATTATACCTTTATATGTATATATACACATACAAAAATGTATGCATATTATTTTTACCTTTTTTGGACTAATTACACAATATTGCAATTATTGTGCTGTATACATTTAATGTATAGCTTGCTTGCTACTCTTTGTGAATGTCTTAAACATAGTAGCTCATTCATTCATATATGAATGAATAAATGCTCATTCATTCATTAAACAAGGAAGGAAGGAACACGCACCTCTCCAAAGTCCACTTCTTGGGTCTACTTTCTGCTTTAAGTTGGTTTACTTATTTTTCCTTTTTGCCATGCCAATACCACGTTTATCTCCCTCCCCCCTCAAGACTTTGCCATTTCTCCCATTGTAATTTCTACTCTTTTTAATTTAATTTCTCTGAACTAGTTTTAGAACCATTCTTCCTTCAGTAATCAGTTCAAGTTCAAACCAGTCATAAACCTGTGTCAGGCTCCCAGTATCTGTCTAGTGGTTACCACTCCTTTGAACTCCCAGAGCACTTTTAGCTCATACCACACATTTAACAGTCAATAACGCTGGTTTATTCTTTCTTTTTATGTGTATACCTAGTACATACGTGTGTATGTGAAGAGTCGATTTATATGTATATAACTAAAGAGTGTGAGTCACTGAAGGGCACGACCCATATCTTATAATGCAGATTGCATTGTCAGGACCTCTCACAGTTCCCTCTATATAAGAAGCAATCAACAACATTTATTAATGAAGATGGTCACCACACAGGCACTTATGTAGGTCCCATAAATTAGTACTTTATTTGTATTAATGAAACTCAAATAACTCCAGAATAAACTTTGACCTGTTGTCATTAAAGTGGTGAGATTCTAGGTTCGAGTATGGGCAACGGTCCCATAAGTCATTCAGTGGTTATCAATCACTCTACTTGTGAAGAACTGTGTTTGACTCTCAGCTGAGGAAAATCTGTTTTATAAAAGAAAGTCTTTCAATTGTTTACACTTTATAACAAAGATCTTTCCATGCCCTTTCTGTGTCCATTGAATCACTTACTGGATCAAGGCAGCTACATTTCAGTAATAAAAATAATTTGGGGGGCCGGCCTGGTGGCGTAGTGGTTAAGTTCGCGTGCTCTGCTTTGGCGGCCCAGGGTTCATGGGTTTGGATCCCAGGTGCGGACCTACACACCAATCATCAAGCCATGCCGTGGTGGTGTCCCATATACAAAAACAGAGGAAGATTGGCATGGATGTTAGCTCAGGGATAATCTTCCTCAGGCAAAAAGAGGAAGACTGACAACAGATGTTAGCTCAGGGCAAATCTTCCTCACCAAAAATAATAATAATAATAATAATAATAATTTAGACAGAATCAGCAAGTCCATTATAACATAGATATTTAAAATCCACTTCTTTACTGAACTTGGGGTTTGTTCTACAGAAGAAAAATCCTGATGTTCAAAGGCATGTTTTCAGAAAAATGAAAACATCTATCAATTTACCATAAAGCTGCTCTGGGTAACTTACAACCACCAGCAACATATGGAAAGACCCAGAGAGAAAAGTAGGTGGAAGCTTTCCCTAGAAATGAATTCTGATTTTGGTACATAACAAGTATTCATTTCAATTCAACAAATATTTACAGAGCATGAACTAAGTACCCAGGATGGTACAAGAGGCTGTCTAAGATGTATTTATTTTTTCCTACTCCCTATGGCAAGAAAGCTTTTTAAGGAACTTCAAAAACATATACCAGCCAAATAATTTATTTTGCACAACAAATCAATTTGAAGACCTTTTTTTGGTATTAAACCATATCTGTAGTTGGATTTTCTATAACAGAGAAATGTTACATAATGAAGAAATATTTTACAGGGCACTTGGAACTTAGATATATTTTCTAGGTCATTTGAATAATTTGAATATAGTAGTTTTGTCTAGTTATATTTGTCAAATTCTTTCTCTTTTTTTTTTGCCCCAGGGAACAAAGCCATTTAGGAAACTACATTAACTAAGTGTTCTCTGTGCTTACTGACAAAGAAATAAATAGAAACTTGCAGAAACCATTTCCCCTGTGCTCCTTCTCCATGTGGATTGTTCTCTGCCTTCCATTCTCTCCTTTCACAACCTGTTCCTCTAGCCTTTCCTTCACCAGGCTAACAGCTTCTGTCAGCGAGGCTTTTATTCAGAACAGTATCAAAAGCTCCGCAGAAAAATGGATTAATCATGTTCGCTGCTTCTCTTTGTTTACCCCTTCAATTCCACCAGAATTCAAGCAAAACGAGAAAATGCATGTCTAATCACAAATGTGAACTCCTTCTTAGACGTTATTTTGGTGCATTTCTCTTTTAAACATATCACACAATTAAAGGTTCTCTAAAAATCAAACAAGATTAGTTTTCCAAATATGTCTTCTGCATCAAATACATAGTATGATGATTTAAACACATATTCTGTGTAGCTCGAGCTCCAAAAGAGAAGCTTATGAATACAAATGCCAAGGAAGCAATTCAATATTTTACTTTCTAATTTTCCACAAATATTCCCTGTGAGACAGACATAACTAAGCATTTTAAAGTAATAGTAAATGTAGGGTTAGATAGCATTATTCAAATAACAGAAGTCTTGTATTCTATTGAATGGTCTTGTCACTGCTGTCTAAGTGGAATAAAGAATCTTTACTCAAGTCTTATTCTTCAAAATATCAGACTGCCATCCTTCACCATTAATTTCATGCCAATAATTAAATGGGATAAATATTGGTGACTTCACCACTCCTTTTCATACAGTAATTCTCTAATATATAGAAGTTCCCTCTTGTTCGGGACGAATTTGTTCACTTTGCTTTTCCCAGTTTTAAAAGTATTTTTTCTGAACAGCACTGACAGTTTCTTCTGTTAAAATGCTATAGTTAGAGCCTCAACTATAGCAAGTAGTGGGCACCACTACCACCCCAGCACCACTGAATCATTGCCTCCCTGCTTGGACATTCTCTCACCATTTTAGAAGACGGCTTTCTCATCATTTCTGTCATCTACAGTTGGAAAGTTTTAAAAGTAGCAGTAGAATTCCTATGTCTCAAATAACAAGTAAAAGATACTAAACAAATAAAAACTCTCAAACATTGATCTCTTTCAGACCATTAGCCAGGCAGAACCTCATCAAGATGGGCCTTTTTAAAAACAAGCTATGAAAAAAAAAAGTGTGGTTTAATGGGAATTCGTAATACAGTAAGAAAAGTCACAACCCTGAATGAAGTGGACTAGAAACGGAATTACCCTGGCTGGGCTGATGGGAATCCCTGCCTCTGGGAAGAGTGGGTTTCCAAAGGAGATGCCAAGTTCACCAAGCATCTAATGGACAGTCCATTTGCATATCTCTTCCTGTATTATTCAAGTGAAAATTGTGCTCTATGAGTACTTTCAGTTTTTTCTCTTTACAAAAATTTTCAGAAGAACAAAAATGAAAGTCAGGCCAGGATCATCCACAGAACAGAGAGATGGCACCAAGCATTTACATTCAGCTAAAAGAACATTCCTTCTATGAAGTTCATAGTTTATAGAGTCCTGCTAGATTATGGTATAGAACACTTTTGTGAGAGGAGAATATTTCTGTAAAAAATCTGCTAGGTCTATGGTTTTATTTATGAAGGCAGTGGGGTGAAATATATACACAGAAGACCCATGTGCCCGTGTGAGCCCATGGGCCCATGTGAACTCTGCAGCAGCCGGTGAGGAGGCTCACCCCACACACCTCAGGTGCAGTTGCAGCTTAAGGAGGCATCGCAGGAACACATTAATCAACACGTTCAAGGAATGCATTAATCAACACCGCCACGTCGGCTGGCATGCCCCATTGTTTAACCATGCATGCTAACGAACACGAAGCAGCAATATGAATGTGAATTTCCACCATGCTGCAAGAAACAAAACCCTTTTCAGGACTGGCCCCATGCACCATATCCTACTCCACTCTTTCAATAGAAATCATTCTCTCCTGTATTCCTGCTAGTTTATGGACTTGCTTTCTGCCACAGTCAACCAGAAACAAAGACGCTTTACAGGCCAGCTAAGTTTGACAAAAGCTGTAGAAATGCCTTCTGCAGATATGAAAACTTGAATCCTTCCAAGGGATTTTTTCTTTGCCTTACAAAACAAATGCTGTTGTGAAAGGCAAAATAAAACAAAACAAAGCAAAGCAAAAAAAAAAAAAACAAAAAAAAAGTCCAAGCATCTATTTGTGTATGCAGTCAGATGTGACAGCAACATACTGCATTATCAGCAGGGGCCTGGGCCCGGCCTCCTGCTCCACACTGGGCTTCATTTTCCTCCTGGGTAGTTCCCTAGATAACCCTCCTGTCAGGATTTGACTCCCTCCAAAAGCAGACAGGGATGAAATGTCCAGATGCTGGAAGGAAGGGTCTGATAAAGCACCCATTGAACTGAGGCACACATGTCTACCTTTGTGTATACAGACTTATGTGGACCTGAACATTAAAGGCTTTCCAGTATTATCAACACTCAAAGTATCTCACTCAGTAAGTTATGGGGCACAAGGTTCAATAAATATTGATTTTGGTCAAGAGAACGCTGAACATAAAGATCATAATTCTGAATGAATAAGGGATGCCATTTATAATGATCATTTTGAATAATCTTCCTCTCAGAGGCAGTTATTTCAGTAGACGTTGTACTTGCTGGGAACAAGGGTCACATGGCAGTGGTTCCCCTCTCGCCTCTCAGTGGCACAATTCTAGTCATTTCAGTGAGCTCCCAAATTAAAGTCCATGGCCCACTGATCTAGTCTTATCTCATCCCAGCTCTAATTCTGGTGACCATAGAAAACATTTAAAAACTACAAGCCAAAAGTGCAGCAGGGCAAACAAATCTGATCCAGTAAGTATCTAGAAAGTGCTATTTGCAAAGGTCACTGCATCAGCCCTTTCGTGTGTAAATGCTAAGTCTCTACATATTTCCTACTGCAGTGACTCAGGCAATTCTCTCCCTCCAGTTCCAAAGCAGAGATTTCTCCCCACTAGACCGCAGTGGGAAGAGAGGTGAGAAACTCAGGCAAGTTGCAGGATTCCTTCTACTGACTACTAGCACTAATTGCTGCTGCCACGAAAACATAATGCCACCTTTCTCATCACTCTCTCACCTTTGCACAACTACCCACCTCCCACGATCTCCCAAAAGAGAATGCTGACGTCTTTCTTCAGATACCTTTCAACTGCTCTTTCTAAGACAGCTACCAAACTGAGCTACCCAGAGTAGTGGGAGGGAATAGGTGGGTTTTCAAAGAAAAATGGTTGTGTTCCATAAGAATGACGAGGACAGGATGCAAGGGGCAGAAAAGACGTAATCAATAAAGGCATCTCAATCATGGATGCCATCATAACTCAGAGATAAGTATCAGGAAGTGTATTATAATTCAACCTCCCTCAGAAACGCTGTACATGAGATTTAACAGGCTTCCATCCGACCCTAGGTCACAGGGTGTTACTCAGACTCCACGTGGAAATGGAAAGCTGGGCAGTACACCGGGATGGAAGAACAGAATATTCATCTCTCTCATCTGGCTTTCAGGAATGCTGGACTTTGGTGGTGAGCAGTATTCCATGAAGTCTGCCATGATCACAATGGTGGGGCTGTCCAAGTGTGCTAATGTTTCCAGAGATGTCGTTGAATTGAAATCTGGAGCTTGCCCTCATATTTCAAGGTGAAGAGGGAGTAAGTCAATAAGTATAAGAAAAGATCGTTCTGGTTTTCTAGCTGACTCAATACCTAATCAATTTTAACTGGCACAAACCAATAAAGAGATGAATATCCTCTGCTTAGATTTAGATCCCTATCTTGGTTTTTGTACATTCTAGGCTTCCCAGGGTAACTTTTTATTTATGAGCCTTTCATCTCTAGTTTCGTGAGGCGAGTACTCCTTTTGTGGATGACATATGTCCCCTAGATTCGTCTGATGTCAAGTAACATGAGATAAAACTTCTCAGCTTTAAAATGATCCTGTAGGACAAAATTTTAAAAGACCACTTTACTGTTAAATAGTATTAAAAACAGTAGTCCTATTTGGGCTTTGTAATAAAATATTGATTCACATTTACAAATCAACTTAATTATAAGAGAGTCTTTGTACTGTTGTCAGTTTTACTACTATCTACTCAGAATATAATAACCATTCTCCTAAGATGTATGCATAATTTTTATAAGTTAGTACTATGAGTCCAAAGGAAAGAACAATTTTCAAATCATCAACCAAAAACAATGATTAAATAACTCCAATAATCTGTCAGATTTTCCTTTTCATGTAGCTTTCCAAATGGGAACATGCGTTAAGGTGTAGCATGGGCGTGATTCTTCAGACTCATTATGGTTACAGCCAGGACCAATGTACACAAATGTAGCCAGAGCAGAAAGCCAGTTATAAGGAGTGATTTCAGGGGTGCCCCCTCCTCACTCTGGTGGTTTACTGAAAATCCACCATTAGCTGTCCTGCATTTTAGCTCAAGGTTTTCAAGCAAGGTAGAAGGCAGGTTTTCCTTGCAGAGAACTTACACATTAGTGTTAATGATGAATGTGAACACAGTTTTTATAAGTGACTGGACATCAGCAGAGGTAGCACTTTCCAGAGAGAAGGATATGGGGCTGGGAGTGGGGGTTTGCAAACCACAGTTCTGGCTGCTCACGCCTTTTGGAGCGTGCACCACAGTGCACTAGTGAACGTGGGAAAAACTACTGAAAACTCTAAGTAGCTACAAAAAAACTTACTCTAATGTCAGAGGCTGAATTCTTGAATAGCCTGGGGACATTCTGAATACAAGTGTGCTTTAGAACTTTGGGAAGTTTTAGGGAGTCTTTGTGAAGCAGGGGAAAGAAATGGGGAAGACACTCAGTTAGTTTCAACCAGATTAAATCATTCACAAAGATAAAATGAGATATTTTAGTGGCTCTAAGAGTGTCTGACAACTGAAAGTTCACTTTAGTCATTTAACAAAAGACTAGCCAAAAAGATCAACAAGAAGAACATATTGAGAAAGGTAGAACTGAACTTTTTCACTTGTTGCTCTAGAAGATAGAGATTTTAAGTCAAATAACTCTGATGCAATAAATGAAAGAGAAAATAACACAACCAGCCAGGAAAACGCCCTCAGAAACCACATGAGAGCATCTTCAAAAGTGGGAAAGCATCCATTATTGAGCCCCATCACTGCCACCTGACTTGGTGGTCCCTTTGCTTGCCTTGTCTTCCTGTATTTTCCCCTTTCACTAGAAACCAGCATTTACAAATAAGCTCCTCATTTTGCTGTCTTCCTACTTCTCCTCGATATCACACAATAGATTATCTACAGAAGAACTTCTCATTACTTACCGCAGATACTAGTGTTTTATTGGTAGGCCACTTTACTTAACACAATTACTACTAATTCCTAATTCCTAACAACTGAGATTTGGTATGTATCGACTTCCATGTCCCTGTCAGAATGGATGGATCTTACTCTTACACTGCTTTACTCTGCAAGTGTTCCTTATTTTATAGAATATGCACACTCGTTGGAGGGGGTGTGTATAGGTATAATGCAAACTTTATAAAATAAGTCATTTTACATTAACTAAGGGAGCTTTCTATTAAAATAGCATTTATATAAAATGAAGGCTCTTCTGGTATTGGTCATAATTACCTAACTCAGCAATTTTGCTAGTCTTTACTAATTTTCACTTTTCAAGAACTCTTCAAGCAGAACAAAGTGTGTGCTACTTGATTTACAAAGCAATGTTCTTAGTTTCCAGGTTACTGATTTGGGGATTTCTGGTGGTATTTTGAAACACCATAAGAACTAGTCAGTCATATGAAATCAGTTTCAATACAACACAATGGAAGCATATTCAACTGAGGCATGAATCATTTCCTCTTAAAATACAAAACGACATCTGAAAGAATCGATTTAAGAATTTTCAAGGACAAGGGACAACATGCTTGGATTTTACTACCTCAAAATCTTGCATACAATCTTCTTTTCTTAATTAAAGTCCATGAGAGTTTCTTTATTTGTTAAATGAAATTGAGGTAGAGGACTAAATGTCTGAACAATCATGCTCTCATAAATTCCTTAAGAAAGCCATTATTGGTTGAGATACAGTTCTCTGAACTGTGTTCCAGATCTCCAAAGAAGATATTTTTCATCAAGCTCAATACTATAATAGATGGCCTTTCAGAAGGCATCATAGGCCTGGTAGAGTCCATTCTAGAGCTGATAATTCTAATGATGCAAATGGGAACAGGGTGGGCACCGGGGGTGGGGAATGCGTGTGTAGGGGGGCGATTTTCAAAGCATAAAGCACATATCAAAGGAATATTTAAACTTTCCAAACAGACTTTTGTATTATTTGGATTTCATTGTGAGACAATAAAAATCATGTACGGACAGTAAGTTCTTGGAAGATTTTTGATATATGATTGAATCAAAAAGAAAACTCCATTCTTGTAAATCTTTAATTCCTTCAGAAACATACTGTGTACTAGCAATCCTTTTATTCTGCTGTCTATTTTCTGAACTTTATGATTCATGATTTAGGTAAACAAAAATCTTATTACTGTGAAAGGGCATGAAGGGTTGGTTTTCTTCCCTATGTATTTGATCCATCTTCTTTGACAAGCAGTATGATTAATGTTTTCGCATCTGCATTCCTACCTCCTGTCTTTTATCATACTCTCTGGATTGAAAAGTATTAAATATGGCAATAATATTACATAATCACATCATTTTATGGTATAATCCCTTTTTTAACTACTAACTAATTTAAAACTTTTATGAAGACAAACTCCTACCTTTGAAGAAGGTCTTCTTATCTGAGAAGTTGTTCTTCCTTTTAATTCTTTAAACCAAAAGTCTTCTTAGCATTGCTCTGTGGGTTGAAGAGTGGGGGAAAATGTTAAGAAGACATTTGTCGTCAATCACAGCAGATTATCAATACATTAACTCCAACTGACTCCCTGATAGGAAATACAATTACAGGAGGAGCCCTGCAAGGAAAGACAAATTATGAATACATTTGCCAAAACACATCTCTGCTGGTTTCATTCAAAAGTGACAGCAGAGAGGTGACTAAAACTCTGGTGGCCATCCTCTTAAAGAATCCCAGCAAAAGAGTCACTTCTGTTCCCCCTTTGCAGTTTAGAGGAATAGAGGGTTTTTTGTAACGCATGTATACAGTGTGGCTAAAATACCTCCTTGTATTATTATTATCATTATTACTTAAATTTTTATTCAGTAGAGTAGAAATTCTTTTGACAGTGTTTGAAAAGCCCCAAGTTTTCAATGAGGGTCTTAAAGAGATGATGGGAGCAGCCAAGAGCGAGCAGACCCACCTGGGCTATGAAAAGGCTCGGCTACGGACAGCTCCAGAACTTGATCATCTCCAGCTCTCCTCTCCTCAGCCTGAATGTTTCCTTTGCAAATATTCCAGCTGAGAATTAGCCAGAAAAGGACAGCATGGACGGGGAGGAGAACAATCACAGCTGAGCATATTAGGTTTCATTTTATAGACAACCAATTCAGACACCCACAGTTTTCTAAGGGAGGATTTGTGGCTTTTTGGACTTTGGACTTTTGGAAACAGAAGTCATACTATCAACCTCTGAAAAACCCTTCAGAGAAGAGAAACAAGCATCAATTCAGGAACTCTTGGCTGCTCCCAAATATTAAGACAACTATGAATTGCAAAATGATTCCATTAATGAAATAAAGATGTGTAATCATCTCAGATGTTTTAATTTATGCATGTATTATAAAATATTTTCTGTATTAAATTGCAAAACGCTTTATCTTACTTATATGTAAAACCACTCAATAGATTTTCATTGGATCTGATGCAACGATATTTTATCAGGACAAAATGTTAATGTTGTAGAGGTTAGTGATTCTTCCTTGGAATTAAAACCAATTTTAGAGTAATCAAGGTTTTCTTTCCTTGTCACTTAGTTCCCACTTTTAAAAAACTCTCTAGAAGTGTATAGGAAACAGTCTACAAGAATTTGAGCTATGTCTATAATAACCATTAAATTCAACAAATATATTGAACATTTACTATGCATGTGTCAATATATTGGATAAATATAAATAAGGAAAAAAGAATGAAATGTAAATAAGACACGTTTCCTACCATAACGGATCTCAGCCCACACCCTGATGGGAAAAACAAAACTATCACCAACCACTATAAAATGCAGTATTTATAGAGTATTATGAGACCACAGAAGAAGGAACAATTGATTCTGTAAGGCAGCATCAAGGAAGGCTTTCCACAGGTGACAACACTTAAGTTGGGCCTTAAAGGTGGGTAGGAAGGGCATTCTAAGCAGAGGGAAGGGCAGGAACAAAGGAATGGCAATGACAAAGTGGGTGGTGTGTCCCCCCTAGTTGAGCAATGAAGCTACAGGCACAGTGATGATGGGGGGCAGGGAGTATGGCAAAGAGGGGAGTCTACAGAGGTCATTTGGAACCCGAGTGCAAAGGGCCTTGAGCAACAACCAATTTATGAGTCTGAACATGAACCTGAGAACAATGTGGACCTATTGAAGGTTTTAGGCAGGAGGAAAGAACACTTGTCAGTAGTGTAGGTAACTGATTGAGAGAAGCTAGGGATTAGAAAGGGGGACTATTTAGCGGGTGTTTCAATAACCAGTGTACAAGATTCTTGGCTTCTAGGGGTAACCCCTGCCTCCTCCCAAGCCCACCTCCAATAAGCAATCATTTGACTCCTCCCTGAGATGAATTAGGTTACACAGACAGAACACTGATTTAGGGGTAAGACCACTGGTTTGGCCATGATATTTGATATTACTGCACGTTTTTACTTTATCAATGGAATAATTTTGCGATTTTTCGTTATCTTAATACGTGACTGCGCTTTTATAGGTGGACCTTGATTAGGTCAGCATGTGGATGTGGTCTCGTTTCTTGCCCCTCCACCTAGCCACCATCTTTCCACCATCCCTCTCCCCCAGACAGCTCTGCTCTGCTTCTGGCCCTGCGCAGGACCTGAGGCAGGTGGGTAGCCCAGTGCCGTACTTGACACCAGGGAAACCCTCCATCTGCATCCTTTGTTTCTGTTATTGGATTTGGGCCTTGGATCAGTCTTTCTCTGCACAGTGTTAATGTCTGACACTGATTTGGGCTTAAGGGAATCAGACCCTGCCTAATGGAGTGCTTTGTTTCCAGGTCATTCAGGTCAACCTTGCTTAGGAGAAAGGAGCCTGTCACTTCTAGCCGAGTGTAATAGAGCTTTGCACTGGGACCCGAGACCAAAGCCTCAGCTAATAATACATTTTTACTTTGTCAAAGTCCCCACGACAAGTATCTCCTTTGGGGGCCTCACAGGCAGAGCAGAAGGTCAGCATTCTTGGGTCCCCTGGCCAAAACATACCACAATCCTTCATCTTCAAATAGTCATGGTAAGGCAGATATGCAACTCAAAGGGGTAGCCTGTTCCTTCCTTTTAAAGCCTCTTCTAAAACAAAGTTCTGTGTACAGTAAAATCAACAGAAGCTTAGAGAGTGCTTTAGTTTGCTGAATCCTCACCCCGACTATTTGGCACCCCTCACTGTGTGTGAAGCACCTACACCACATTGCTGTGGAGCTATTGCTGAAAATCTACATCACAGATGACTGGAGGCTACAGCTAAATATGGGGAAGTGATTCAATTAAAGACACATGTCAATAAAATTAATTTCACTTTAATTTTTACCTGGAAGAGATAAGAGAACTAACATTTAGTGGGCTACTATTACGTCCCAGAGCCTGTGTACCTATTGCAGGTGATGCACCAATTCTATTAGCATCATTATCGCTTTGACACAGAGGCAGAAACGGAAGCAGGGAGAGGTTAAGTAAATGACTCTAGTCACACAGCTAGCAAGTAATACATCTGGAATTTTATACTGCTTCTGTCTCAATCTGAAACTTGTGCTTTTTCAACTTCACCCTATGGCTTTTGAGAGAGAACAGGATAAACTTGGAGTGGGGGTGCTCCTGAGATTTAACGAGAGGGCAGCAAAAGAGGAAGCTGTCAGAAAGAGGGAGGCATCAAGGAAGCCAAGAGATAAGAGGGTCAGGAAGGGAAGAGGGTGGTCCACAGGGTCAAAACTTGCCAGAAGGATGCAAATGGGGAGAACTCAGCAGCCCTCAGTGGGAAGTCCCCGCAGCCCTGAGCTGGTACCACCACCACCTCCCCATGGACTGTGGTTTCCAGGTCTCAGTGACACCTACTGCACTATCATTTCTATTCCTGTCTGCCAAGTATACTTTTTATTAATAATGTTTCACAAGGAGGGCAGGTAAGAAAATATTACTGGGTATGGTGTGGAAGATGTTTTTGAACATAAATTTTAAAGAGGAGTCAAAGGAATGTGTCTCTTGATAAGTTTCAATAGTTTTTAGTATACTTCAATTCAAGGCAAAATGCCCTCAAAAGAGCACATATGTAATTTCCCATAGGCATCGTGTGGAAAAATCCTTTCATCCTTGCTTACGTGTATTATTGATAGGGCACTGCCTCATTTTTAACCCCCCTGTAAGGATTTAAACCCTTAGGCCTTTGCAAAGACCACCAAAAGATTATGTATTAATTGTATTACCATGTCAGCAATTATACCAAACATTTCTAGCAAATGAATTTTTGTTACATTCATTACTCTTGCTTTGACAACTGTGTCAATGGGCTTTCATCACTCTGAAACACATTTAGGTCAACAAAATAGGGTAATACATCATTGCTAAGGATTATTTTTCCAATAACAAAGTAATAATTTAATTTTTTTTTTACCAAAATACAATCAACTTATCCTATTAAATAAAACCAGTCCTAGTCAAAAGGTCAAGATGAGATCTAATATAATTTAAAAGTAGCCTTCAGAAAAGATGAATAACATCTAGGTGAAAAATGTAAGAAGCCCAAAGGCCACAGTACACACAATAAACCAATTATGATAAAAGTAATTCAATGGTCGATAAGTATAACATAAAAAAATTCAGTAATTCAAGAAAGTGAATACTTGCCTTAGCTACCCATGTAAAAATAAAATAATGAATGTCCCAATTGCTCCAAAGTAAATCAAACTATTGATTGGCATGAATTTCTTGCAGGATTTTTTTTTTTTTTTTTGGTTTTGTTTGTTTTAAAATGAGGATCCCTAACATTAAATACAACTGAAAATCTGTTATTGCGAACACTATTAAGCAAAAAGTATCAGCAAGCAAAAATGCTCAAAATCTCACTTAGTTTATACTCTCTGGTACAACTGTGAGGACATTAAAAGTGCTTACTCTTTGGTTCCTGTGAGGTCAATTTCTAAAAACTGGCCTTACTGATGATATAGCAAAGGGTAGATTACATTGAAATATCAAGCATTTGACCCCTCATGCCAGCCTATTCTGTTTTCAACTGTGAGAATTATTTCCTGTTAACACTTTTAAAAAATAAATATAACTGAGAAATACTTTTTAGAACATCAATTTTGAAAACTTTCTATGTAACAATATATTTATACACCGGTACTATTATGTATTTATGTGGCAGGCAAAATTGTTTTGTGTTTTTATCACTATAAAATGATATTAATTTACAAACATTTTTAATCTCTGTTTCTAACAAAACTTCAGTAGTATCAAAAGCATGGACTAATCCCCAAACTCTTTTTTTCTTAACTTCCTGCCTTTGACATGATCCTTGGACTGAAATTGGAGTCCATTCATACTTATTAACTGGAGAGAAAAGGATAAACAAACAACCCTATTAAAATTGGCATTTATCTTTGGTTTCTCTGGGGTATGCCTGTCATCCAGCAGCCTAATTCAGCTTGGCATGGCAACAAGCCAAAATCATCTTGAAATCCAGTTCTCCCCATTTTAGCAGCCTATGAAACAAAATACATTTCAAAAAGCAGAGAATATGTTCTGAAATAAAGCAGGTTCTCCAACTAGTACCTCAACCAGACGGCACCCAGAGGGGCCCCCCTCTACCACAACATGGCCGGCTGGGGTTCCGGGGATGCAGGGTCCTGACTTCTAGCCCCAAGTTTAGCATCAAGTTCAGCCTACTCTTGCAAGACTAATAAACTTGTTAGGACTTGGGACCAACTCCACGACCTCTTAAATGTCAGAGTGGAAGCAAGGCAGAGACCCATTCTGATGGGAAACTTGGAGGTGAACCAATATGCATCACGCTTTACCTTTCAGAGAAGTGAAACCACTAATCCCTTGATAAATCAAATTAAACAGATTGAAGACTTCACTCCCAGAAGCTTTTGACTATTTCAAATGACATCCTCATTTGCTACCTTGTAGACTAGCGCAGACATCCACTAGCGAGCAAATTATGGCATGTTGGAGATATACCATCTTACTGTCTGTCAGTACACAGGCAATCATGCTGTCACACACATTGTTGTAACACTTCATGATACATAGTACATAGCACATTTCATGGTTTTATAGGTTTACTATAACTATAAATAGAAAGCTAGAAGTCCTGTGTGCAGTAACGGCTAGCTGCCTACCAAAGAGCCATGCCCCCTTCTGTCAGAGAGGCTGTGGGGAACAGGCTCCTGTCCAGGGTCTGCATTTCCAGCTCCCCTGTATCTGGGTGAGACCATGAGATGTAAAGGAGTTAATCCGTATCATTTCTCTGCCCAGATGTTTAAGAAGCAAGCGTGTCTTTACCACCCCTCTTGTCTCTCCACTGCTGGCTGGATGGTGATGCCCAGTGTGACTACAGAAGTCATATGACATGGCCTCTGTCAGCGTAGCTCCCTGAATAGTGACGAGTAGAGATCCTTCCCTCCACGCAAATGGTCTACCTCACCAGCCTTGGACTGTTACATGAGTTGGAAAGGAACTCTAATTGAGTGAAGTTTCTACAGTTTGGGGGTTTGTTACAATAGCTAGCTCTGCCCTATCTAATAGAGTCAGCATGTCATGAACATAATAGAAACCTTAAACTAAATCTATTTCTCATTGGTCCTTTTTCTGTGTCTATAATCTAAAAGGAATAGGTTTAATTTTAAAATATTAGTGTATTCAGAGCAGTAGAGCAAAAGTGATTACAGGACATTAAATAAGTCCTATTAGAGACAAAGTAACAATGTTAACTTCGCTTAGCAAAGAGAAAGTTTCAAGGAGGCTAGTTAAACTGCCAATGAATATATGAAGGTCCTAAAAATTTTATATAGCAGATAGTGAGAAACTATTTTTCAACTTCACTAAATATAAACCAAACAAATATAGAAGATTTACGTGTTGGTATATAAAATAACACTGCACCTAGAGCACGGGGAAGATTAAAAATAGAGTTTCCGAGAGAATCTGATTCAGTAGGTGTAGGTGGGGCCTGGAAACTCATGTCTCTAACAGGCAGGGCCCTGGGCCGGCCCCGGGGCTTAGCCGTTAAGTGCGCGAGCTCCACTACTGGCGGCCCGGGTTCGGATCCTGGGCGCGCACCGACGCACCGCTTCTCCAGCCACGCTGAGGCCGAGTCCCACATACAGCAACTAGTAGGATGTGCAACTATGACATACAACTATCTACTGGGGCTTTAGGGGGAAAAAAAAAAAAGGAGGAGGATTGGCAATAGATGTTAGTTTAGAGCCGGTCTTCCTCAGCAAAAAAAAAAAAGAGGAGGATTAGCATGGATGTTAGCTCAGGGCTGATCTTCCTCACAATAAATAAATAAATAAATAAATAACAGGCAGCCCCAGCAGGTTCTGATACAGGTAGGTGGTCACAGGCCACACGGGCAACACGGTGAAGAATGTCTCTAGGATAACGATGGTCAAACAGTGAAATATGCCACTTTGTGAGGTTGTCAAATTTCCTTCCTAGCAGAAAATACAACTGGGAAAGTTTCTCATCCACAGGGTGGAAAACACACTCTGTCAGCTAACATGACAGCGCTCTTGGAATGTAGACAACTATGACATGATCCCAATCCTTAAGCAGCTCACAGTCTTAGGAGGGTGACTGTGAATGTACATCCATGTGTGTGGGTGTGCACACCCACGTATGTGTGTATATGTAGAGGAGGCAGTGATGAGGAGAAGGAGGAAACAAAGATGACCTCCGGGTTTGAAATGGAGGAGATGAGATCTCATCCATGGGCAGATGGGCCCCAGCGTGGCCCCAGGTACCCCAATCTCCCCTGGGCACCCTTGTCCTGGAACACAGCCTCCAGATAACGTTACCACCAACCAAGATAGAGAATGAAACAGAGGAAAGGGAGGCACCCAACCCCACTCGAGAATCAAAAGTAGTTCACGTTTACATATTTCACATATCAAACTTCCATGTAAAGTGCTGGGAAGAAAAGATTCTAAGGCAAACAAAAAAAAAAGTTTTATAAAATCACATGGCTAAATGGGGAGTTATTCTTTAATGGGTAGTTTCAGTCCGGGATGATGAAAATGTTCTGGAGATGGATGATGGTGATGGTCACACAACTATGTGAATGTACTTAATACCACTGAACTATACACTTAAAAAAGGTTAAAATGATAAATTTTATGTTATACATATTTTACCACAATGAAAAAAAAAACACGGCTGTAGATTTCCTTCTAACTGTCTAAGTTAATGAATATAATAGGATATTTGCAGGGAAAAAAGTCAACTTACACCCTATACTCTCACATCAATACTTTCTGTGTCCTTAAAAAGTCAGGAAAATATGAAATTATTTAACAAATATTTAATGAGCAACTACTACTAGGCACTGTTCTAGAGACTGAAGATATAGCAGTGAACAGAACAGAACAAGTCCTGCCCTCATAGAGCATTCATCTATTCATCCCCTCATACCCTCAGCAAGTATTCATTACATGTCTATCACTTGCCAGCTCTATGCTGGGCACCAGAAATACAATGGTGAAAAAACAACAATGAAAACATCAGCAAACCAGACCCTTCCTTGCCCTCATGAGGCTTCTAGTCCACTGCAGGAGAGAGATATTGATCAAACAATCACAGAAATGAATCTAAAACATCGACTTTGAAAAGTCATCAAAGCAGAGATGTGTGGCGCTCCTAGAGTGTGTGGTGATGGGAACTGGCTTAGTTGAGGAGGTTGCTCTCTCTGAAGGAAAGGATGACCAAGTGAGATCTGAAGAACAGGGCTGGGAAGGAACAGCACAGCCTGAGCAGAGCAGAGAGAAAGGGGGAGCGGCCTCAACGAGGCTGGAGAAGCAGGCAGAGGCCGGGCCACTCAGAGCCCTGTAGATCTTTCAGTCTTTATCTCAAGGGCAATGGGAAACCATTGATGGACTTGAATGAGGCTGGGGTGGGAGAGGAATGATGTGACCAGAAATCAGACTTATTTTGCTGCTCTAACAATTTTAAAGCGACCAACTGAAAATGAGAGCAAGGACTACAAGTGAATTCCTAGACAGTTATAAAAATATGTGAATCTCTTTGAAGCTTTCAGATAAAAGGTAGTGTTTAACATATCAAAGAGTTATCACGATCAGATAAAAAACTATAAACAGCACTCCAATTTTTAATTCTTTAGTGTTGATCAAAACATAGACTCTCTTAAGGTTCTATTACATAATCTACTAATGAAGCTGAACGTGATTCAAAGTGAGTCACCTGAATTTACAAGCTGGGTAAATTAAGTTGCCCCACACTTGATTAATACTGTTTAAAGTGGATTCTTTGGTGGCGGGGAGGGGGTGGGGGTGGGGGACACAATGAAATTATTTGATCAAAGAAATAAAGTGTATTAAGCTTCACGAAATAGATTACTTAGGCATCTTTCATTACCATATAAGGTGACAATGGGACATTTAACTATACGTTGCACTAATTTGATTAATATTTAAGAACTTGAACAAAGAATCAAACACCCAGATAGCATTCTTCCTTTAAAATATGGTTATCTGGGGCCAGCAGGGTGACGTAGCAGTTAAGTGCGTGCGCTCCGCTGCGGTGGCCTGGGGTTTGCAGGTTCGGATCCCAGGCTCGGACCAACGTACTGCTTGTCAAGCCATGCTGTGGCAGCGTCCCATATAAAGTAGAGGAAGATGGGCACAGATGTTAGCCCAGGGCCAATCTTCCTCAGCAAAAAGAGGGGGATTGGCATGGATGTTAGCTCAGGGCTAGTCTTCCTCACACACACACACACAAAATATGGTTATCGATGCTAACATACACCGTTGAATGGGAAAAAAATTCAGACCAGCATAATGCTGTGTGCTAAGAGCAGATACATAAGGTAATAAGAAAAACTCCACCTTTTGTATATAATCACGTTAGCCACATGCTCACTATTTTAATTTATGCAGACTTAAACATTCAATAAGTAAGCGACAGACATTTCTGCATTTCAAATTCTGGATAAAAATAGGAGCAGGAAACATCAAACTTTTAATTGTGTAGTGAGCTAATCTTACCTCTGAACAACATGGTACATTCCAGACTATCTCTCAAAGTTTAGAAAAGTTGTATAGACTTGACCCATATAATTTGCATAATTCACCTTTTCACCAAATTGTCATTTATACAATTCAGATCTGCCAATTCGTTGTTCTCCTTAAATTATCTTAAGAATGCAATGTATATAGCCAGAAGAATGCTCCCAAGGATGCTTTATCTACATTTCACTATAAAGTACCAAAACCTCCTTGATTTTATAGATCCTGGGAACTACGGCTTATCTGCAGAGGCATCTACTAAAATCACTTTTTGAGATTTAGTCTTACAAAGATCTTAATTTTAAAGTTTAATCTGACGATTTAAAATCTAGTAATTTTATTGTTCTATCAATTTACACTTTGGTCTAACCAATTTTAATATACTTGGGTACAAAAACATTTTTAAATTTCATGTGCAAAATTCTTCTGATTTTTAAAGCAAAGTTTTAAATGCCCAATTAAATTGCCCACTGGTATCAAAACTGTAGTTCATATTCCTAGTAGATATTAAAATTAATAAGTCAGATTGTAAAGAAAGAGATAAAAATGCAGTATATCAGATTTAGGAACAGTGAAGGACAATGAACGCATTTCCCACAAAAGGAAGGGGAGAAAAGCTTTTTCAAAAATTTAAAGGTATCATTTGGCTGTACAGTTTCTGTTGTTGGTACTAAACAAATCTTACTATAAAGATGAATGAGGGCCGGCCCCGTGGCTTAGCGGTTAGGTGCGCGCACTCCGCTGCTGGCAGCCCGGGGTTCGGATCCCGGGCGCGCACAGACGCACCGCTTCTCCAGCCATGCTGAGGCCGCGTCCCACATACAGCAACTAGAAGGATGTGCAACTATGACATACAACTATCTACTGGGGCTTTGGGGGAAAAAAATAAATAAATTAAATTAAAAAAAAAAGATGAATGAGAAGAGGTGTGAAAAACTTGCAGACATTTGGATAAAGACTAGACATTTCTTTTTTTTCTTTCAGTTTTCAAAGTTGTCAAGTCATTTTTATTTCAAAATATTCCCTAGATGCTCTAGTTTTCTAGTCTCTTCTTGATACAGACATGAACTCACAAGCAGCCCCTTCACTCTTATCTTTCTTCACAACTTCCTGAGACATTGCCACGCTCACTGAACTGAATTTGAGGTCTTTTCATAATACTGCTCTGGAAGGAAAAAGGAATGAACTGCAATAGAAACAGGTAAAATGGGTTCCAAATACCACTTTGATGTAGCTTCAGTGATATTCACCCTGTGTTTCCCATAATATTGGCTGGTACTGGGACCTCCTAATGAGGATCTCGTCTCCACTGCTTAGCTGTCTATGCAAGCACTGATTTTCAGTTTTAGTTATACTGATCTTTCGAACCAAAGGGAACTTTCTGAGCATAAAAAGAAAACAAAACAAAAGGCAAAGGAATTCAAACAGGATTTAAATTACACCCTGGGAGGACCCCCGATCACACCTCAGCCTACCATGACAGATTTCCCCATAGTTGTACCGGAGCAGAGTGGCCTAATCCTGGTCAATACCAAAATGGCTTTGGGAGACTCAGATCTCCCAGTTCTCTAAATCAGTCTCCCAATTTAAGAATCTGAAACTCTAGCTGTATAAAAATCTGGAACACCATTAGTTCCAGGTCACTAACTAAAGTTAAGTCCAAATATGAAGCTGTCCATTTAAAAACAGGTCATCTTTAATGCAACATGACCTATATTAAATGAACCATTATTTCTAAATAAAGTAATCAAATTATGAATTCAATAGCTTACCAGGTGACATTAGGCAAATTACTTCCTATCTGTGTACAAAAGGGGCTTAATAATCCTGACCTATCTCTTAAGGTCTCTGGGGACAATTCATTTAGTAATTGTCTAAGTGCTGTATAAATGTTACTGGTGTTATGAGAGCTTGGTTTTATTGTCATCGGAACACCACCATCATAAAAAGGAATTCAGAGGTTTAGTCAGAGGTGAATTAACAAAGCAAGGTCTATGCTAATACAAGTGCCCTCTAACCTTGGATCACCCAGCTTGAAAAATCACACCGATCAGAATGTAAATGAAGTTTGCATTTTCAGAGACACCGAGTTTTTGTTAATTTATTTCCTATTCAATTCCTTTGCTTTGAAAATTGTTACTTTGGAAGCAAACAACAATTTTCAATTTCCACCTTTTTTAATTTTTAAATTCTCATTGCTATTCACAGCATCATTTGCATTAAAGCATGACATCCGAAGCTTCCAAGGCCTTTCTGTCTGAATCAACTCTCTGGCACACCCAGGAAACATGCCTGTCAGTAGACATGGGCTGTGTAGACACAAAACTTCTTTCATTTCAGGGTTTTTTTTTAATTATGAGAGACCTTCTTAACTTTTAGAGAAAGTACATTCTCTTTCTCCAGTTAAATTTCCATGATTCATTCATTTAGCTGACAAACAGTTACTGAGTATCTAGTATGGGCCAGGCACTGTCCTGGAGACAACGGTGAATAAAACAGGCAGAATTCCCTGCATGAAAGCAAAATAAATAAGCAAATAAATACAATATGTTAGAATGAAAACATAAAGTATGGCGAGCGGATGGGAGTGCAAAGACGGGGAGGGGTTGCAATTTTAAATATGATGGTTAGGGAAAAACCTCCTTGAGAAGGTGTGATTTGAGTCAAGATTTGAGGGATGTGGGAGAGCCAAGGGCTTTGCAGGTAAGGCAAGGGTACCAGGCCAATGAAAGCCTCTGAGGAGGGAGTTTGCATGTTTGAGAAGAACAAGGAGGTCAGGGTGGCTGAAGGGAGGGGGCAAGGGGTAGAACAGTAGGAGATGAAGGCAGAGATGGAATGAGTACCAGATGATCTAGGGCTGGTACATGGTTGCAAGTCCTCTGGCTTTCGCTCTGAGAGAAATGGGAAGCCCTTGAAAGGTTTTGAGCAGAGGAGTGATGTGACTAGACTTCCATTTTTAAGGCTGGAACAGGCTGTGTTGAGAATAGGCTGAAAGGGAGCAAAGTTGAAACAGGAAGACCGCATAAAAGGCTACTGTAATAGTTCAAAGCAGATATTAGTGGCTTGATCCAGTGGGGGTGGCACATGGGTAGAGTTTCACAGCTTTCAATTATTAATCACATCCTTATTCTTCACCTAGCTGTGGTCTATTATTTGAATTACTCCACTCTCTAAGAAAGTATTTTTTCTTTAAAGCCTTCCCTTCTACCCCGCTCCTGGTCAATCATAATACTTTCCCTCCCATCAGGCCATCTTAGAAAGGGTCAACACAGGCCACATTTGGATGTAGTCACATAAGCAAGTACACTATTGTTAAAAGATAAACTGAGGCATATTAAAAATTTTTAAGAGTTTATTTGAGGAAAACTTGATTCAAATCGGGCAATATCCAATCTAGCAGATAAAAAGGAGCTCCAAGGAGCTGTACAAAATGAAAGACTTTTACAGGCAGAAGGGAGCGGGAATAAGGAAGTTATTATAGTTTATTATAGGCAAAAAGCAGGTTGGTTATTGCAAGGTTACTTTTCTATAGGGGATGGCAGGAGTCTTTCAGGCAGATGACCTAACCAGGGCTGATCAGGTTATTTCTGCTTGACTGGTTTAAGATTCCATTTTTGGGAGAGCCAAAACTGTAAGTAAGTCTCAGTTTGGTGATGTGGGACATAGCATAAGTGACTCCATTTTGGGCCTTTTATCTTGTTTTTAACAGTACTCTCCAAAAGCATAAATGACTTGATAGGGTTCTACTGAAGTTCTCAGTTAAGACACCTACCAGTCTTCAACAGGCACTGAGACACAGTATAGACGCCTGGGAGGGAAAGCCTCCCTCTGAAGCAGGCGAGGCATGAGGAGGGATGGGATTGGGCACAGAGGTCTGAGATGAGGCCAACAGCTTTGGTTTTTAGTAACCTCTACAAATCTGCTTGCATTTTGAGTTAAGTTCCACTAGGAGTGCACAAAAACATTTTTGAAGCAAATTATTAAACTGTTTTTATATGCTCTTATGTCCATATAAACCAAAGAAATGCTCACTGCCTTTTACCTCCCGTGTGTGTAAAATTAGTACTTTTGTTTTTTTTTTTAAATCTTTAGCTGGGGCCACTATAATCAGACACCATGAACCCAGCAGCCTGTGTCCTGAGCCCTAACTGCCAAGAAACAGCAAGGACAGACATTCCCTTCACCAAACAGAAAGGAGGTGGCTGCATTCAAGTGCAGTTCTATGTACTCTAGGAAGCTGGTGGCAATGGCTACGACTCAAAGAGAAGATCCTGGAAATGACCCTTGTGGGAAAAGGAGGAAAATTAGTCTTTTCAACCAACCTAGAAGAAAAGTCCTTGGCAACTTCAGGACCCATGGTGAAGGAAGAATGTGTAACCAGCGAGGTCTTGGATTACCATGGTGTCTTCTCCAGGTAGGTGGGGGGGTACTCTTTCTTACTTTTTATCTTGGTCTCATTTTTTGCAGAAAAAATAGAAATGAAAATTTCCATTCTATAAATGAAGTGATATATGACCTTCATTAATGGATTATTACTTTAAATAAATTATCTCTCTTTTCTTCATTTTGGGTGACTTACCAGAAAAAATATATCCCTCTTGATGTTTAGAAAAAAGTGTTTTTTCCTAAGCTTGGGGGTCCTATCCTGGATAGGAGGCTCAAGTTCCTCCAAGTATTTGCATTGCCTGCTCCCTCATCTCCTTCAGGGCTTTAAGCAATGTCATCTTCTCAATGAGGCCTTATGTGGCTGCCTTGTCCAAAATGGCAACCTACACCCAACTCCCTATCTCCTTTCCCTGCTTTATTTTTCTCCTTAGCACTAATCACCATCTAACATATTATAAATTTTATTGATTCACAGTCATGCGTCACTTAAAGACAGGGATACATTCTGAGAAATGCATCGTTAGGTGATTTCGTCCTTGTGTGACATGATAGAGTGTACTTACACAATCCTAGATGGTATAGCCTACTACACACCTAGGCTTTATGGTACTAACCTCATGGGATCACCGGGTTATATGTCGTCCATTGTTGACCGAGAGGTCATTATGCAGCGCACGACTGTCTTTTGTTTATTGCGTCATGCACTAGAACATAGGCTTCATGAGGACAGAGATTTTGTCTGCTTTGTTTATGCTATATCCCCAGTGCTTAGAACAATGCCTAACACATAGAAAACACCAGTCAATATCTATTGAATTAATTAATTAATTCCACAGGGTGATCGGATAATAAGTGTTAACTTGAAATGTTATACTTAAAAGATCAATTTTGGCTAGCACATGCATAGAAAATATTTCTGGAAGGATACACAAGACGTTGATAATAGCATTTACCTTGGGGGAGGACTTGAGAGGGAGAAATTTACATATGCTTTTATAGCTGTTTACTATTCACATCTTTAGATCACTAGAATTTTTTTTATCACTCAGAAATGTCTGGGTGTTGTGAATTACGGGCCATTTTAAATTCTTTTTATAATCTTCAATAGTAAAAAAAACTAATAAATGTTCATTTAAAAATAGTTAATCACCTATATGTATAAAAATATACACATAAACATATACAATGTGTTTGATGAGATATACAAAAAGACACATGTAATAACGCTTCTTATTTTTGAGTGTTCAAAGATCTCATACATAACAGGATTAACAGATCTGCTTGAGTGTGCTGTTGGTACCAAACAAAGACCACTGCAGCTAACAAGGACTTCCCAATAATCAGGACACTTTGAACACTAAATAAGGAGGCAGGTAAGAGCGTATTCTTAGAACTTTACTTACACTAATGACACAGTAGCAAGTATTTCAATTGAGGCCAATGCTTGAAAAGCATTTGTTTTCATTTGAATTTTAAGGCAAGGCTATTATACAATATAGTATCTATAATGAAATTTCCTGAGAAAAATGAAAGAAACCATGAAAACTAGAGTACAGTCAGGAAAGTCAAAGAGAAGTGGGTTGACAAAGTGGTAGAATTAAACTCTCAGAGCATAGTTATTTAAAGAGTAAGAAAATTCAGAATGAAGAACAGGCAGACATAGTAAATGAATATGGCAACTTGTTAATA
This sequence comes from Diceros bicornis minor, assembly GCF_020826845.1. Classification (NCBI taxonomy): domain Eukaryota; kingdom Metazoa; phylum Chordata; class Mammalia; order Perissodactyla; family Rhinocerotidae; genus Diceros; species Diceros bicornis. The sequence goes on along the minus strand of NC_080742.1, from coordinate 10,171,808 downwards.
GTAGAAATAAATATTATTCTCAATATAATTCAGGTAAACATGAGAGCTAGGCTATATGTAATATAAAGGGAAGACTAACAGATTTGATGGTTTATTTTCTGGAAATGAAATGTAAATATCAAGTTTGGGAAAGGTGTCCTAGAGTCCTATTTGTAATTAACAGTGGCCTACGGTGACGAAGCATGGCAAATTTCTCAAAAGAAACGAGGGATGAGGAAGGAAGCACTGAAGGGATGGAGACTTGTTCTCACGGAGAGGAAAGAAAGTATGAACCTCACGAATCATATTGCCCTTGTCCCACAATTCTTTAACTTCACTCAGTTATTTTTGTATCTCCTCTCTCTTTTCTCTCACTCTCTTACTCCCCTTGCCAACCAAGGGCTTTGATTTTATTTTCAATCTACCTAACACCAGCTGTTGCCAGAGCCTTCCTACTAAAGGGCTTAGTTCAAATAGCCTGATCACTAAAGCAAACACCGAGCACATGGAGCCAACACGGTATTTTGGAAAGAGCACTGGTCAGAGTGCCCGAACAGAATTCAGCTCTGCATGTTCCTAGCTGGACAGCTTGGGGCATGCCACAGAATCTCATGTTTGTCATCCTTAAAAGGGTGATAATGGGACCTGTCCTTTCTACACAGGATAGTTAGGATCAAACTAGATAATGCACACTGAAAAGCACTATATACAAATGTAAGTTATTTTTACGGTGAATTTTATGCTATTTTACTATTGTCAATGGAAAATATGAACACAAAAAAGAGAAAATTGCCCTAGTAAAATAGCAGAATGTCTTTCAACACACTTGCTATGTATTGAAAGTTGTAATAAAAGTCAGATAATGGGTATTTTCAGGAGTGTTTTCAAGGATGCAAAACTTTGTTGCATTAGCATAATCACACCATGTTTCATTTCATGAGGTTCAAAAAACAGAGAGACCTTGAATGTAATCTTACAGGTGGTGGTCTTTGAAGATATTTCATGAACTAAAGCTAACAAATCCAATTATGGCATTTTTAAAAAATGTGCCCCTAATCCAGCTTTTCTCATCCTCATGACCACTGAACTCTCTGGAATACAAAATTAATACAGAAAACTTGGGGGAAACTCTCAAGCTAGTACAGAAAGAATGACAATAGAATCCTCTTTTTAATCAAAAAGGCAAATGGGTAAAGCTTCTACAACACTTTGTGCAGGGAAAGTATCGCATTACAATATTAAAAAACAACAGGAATGCAGCAGACAAAGGAGAATAAGGCCTGGCTGGAAAACTGTTTTCGGGTAATATAAAAATGGCCCATGAGACCACTAAGAACAAACATCTCTACGCAGAACGACAAAATACATTCAAATTACATGTTAACACACCCCCTTGGTGTACCCTTATAGCAAACATAAACCTACTAGGATTTATTTTCCCTTAAACTGTGTTCACATTTGACTAGTAAAAATACTTGAACTAAATCTGTCATTGTCCCACCCAAGTCTCTCTTTTAAGTGTGTAAGAAGCTGTGTGAAAGATACCAACTTGTGATACAAACTCCACTAACCAGATCAGCACAGGAAATAAAACCAAATCAATGAACAGAGAACATAAAGCTTTAGATAAGGCTTTACGGTTGGAATGCAATTCTAATTTTGGCTTCAGTTTTAAACAAATCATTAAAATGATACCTGAGTGGGGAACAAAAATAAATCGGTCCCAGTAAGCAGTCAAACCTCACTTCCCTCTGCACAGAAACAAGCACAGATATTACCTTACAAATGAAGTTATCTTACTGTTTGTCGTTTCTTTCCAGCAGCAAAAGGAAAATCTTAAACAAAGTGCCCATCCCAGCACATTTCTGCAGATAAAACATTGGCAACTGACCCCTGCTGTGGCTGGACCATGTGCAGTAAAATGTTCAAGTCCTCTCAACAGCCAATCCACGGCTGCTCAGACCTCCGGGGCCTCCCAGGGTGATCAGCCTGGCTTTGTGGCAGTACAATGGGGGTTAAACATTTCCTCGTATCCATTTAGGAGCAAGAAAAATCTGTTTAGTTGCTCAAAAGTATTTAGCAAAATACACAATAGGTTATGGTTTGGTAATACTATTGTTTTAAGAAAGTAACTGCCGTAGATGTTAGCTCAGAGCCAGTCTTCCTCAGCAAAAACAGAAGGATTAGCATGGATGTTAGCTCAGGGCTGATCTTCCTCACAAAAAAAACAAAAAAACAAAAAACTTAAGAAAAAAAAAAGAAAGTAACTGCCATATTTTCACCCATGGGGGGAAAATGTAAGGTGTTATATAATTTCTTCTTCTTTTAACCTAGTATTAACTCGAAATAACATTTTAGAATTCCTATCTGGTCATTGTTTAAACATTCTTTCTTTACAGGACACAATAACTCCTTGAGACTGGCTTGTTTATTTCAGCATCAGAACCCACGTCACACAGATGTGTAACTTGCCATCCATCTGACTCATGACAATCATTTCTGCCTTTTTCCTTTCATGGTAGCCTAGAAACACTCTTTGCTTCAATTAATTTAATGTGAGATCTTAGTAAAAACAAATATTAACTCTATTTTCTTTGTTTCTTTCCCCCTACCTATTTATTTCTCAGTTTCATTCCTCTCGGATGCTTCTCTAGTACCCATTGTCATTAGCAGTTACCTATCCAAGCTGTCAAAACTTTTAAATATTAGTTATTATTATTAATGTAAGCTAGATATTATTGATACATAAGTACACAAATAAAAATAATAAATAGTGAACAGGTATTTTCATTAGAGTGCTAAATACGTCAAGGTTACATTTCATGTTAAGAAGACCTAAGGAAAGTAATGGAAGGTGTTCTAAAATGCAGTATATAGAGGACGACCTCATTGTTGGCGTTGCCACGAGTCCTTAAGCCACCTGTTTTTGCCTGAATTTCTAATGTTATTTTTCAAGCTTTAAGGTTCTCTGGAAAAACTTCAAGAGAAGCATGTTTATAAGTCATTCACCAACTATGATTCAAGTTTAGAAAGTGTCCATTTACTATATTTTCCACTACAGTTATCCACTTCCTAAGAACAAACCTAAAAACCTGTTCCCCATTTATCACAGTGACCGTCATGAGCAATGGGTGGGTACATTTCTTTGAAGCTCTTTTCCGCACTTAAGACTTGCTTAGAATAATGCTTTTCTTCACAAAAGCACAACCAACATGTAACACAATCTCCTTCAAAGTGTATTGTCAGTGAGACCCGCATAACCACAGCCACATGACCTCCGAAACCCAACCAAGCAGAGACATCAGAGAATCCTGACAGGGTCCCACCTCTGCACCTCTGTTTCTCTGCTGCATAGGTCCTAACTAGCTTTGAATGATGCTAAGAAGAACTTGAAAAATATAATTTTCTGATTTATTTTTTACTCTTTTAAAACATAAGACAAGTAGAGAGGGAAAGCCTTTAAAGTTATTTCCTCCTGATTACATACCTGCTGCTCAGTATATGTGTTATTAGTGGGACCACTGACAGGAAACGGAAAACAATCAGCTGCCCAGGTGACCAAGACAGTACACACTGCTAGTTACAGAACCAGGCTGGATGTGTGGTTTATACTTGTTACCTCTTTGGGTATTTTCCAGTCATTTCTTTGGAGTGAATTTTAAAAATTTAAACATTCCCACTGGAAAGTAGAATGTGCCTATGTTTTTCTAGTAATATGTTAACATAACCTTTGCTTTTCCTAGTTAGCTATTCCCACAGGTATAAAAAAGGCTCACGCACCAATTGGAAAGGTTGTATTTTAAAGAACAGTGTAAGGACTACTTAAAACGGTGCTTTAAGCTGAGATTTCATGCAGAACAGGAAGGGCTGCATGCAGGAGAGCCAAGTCTGATTATGCAGCCTGACTGACCGAGCCTAATCAGAATTATTTCGGCACACTGCTTCACCACAGCCACAGACCCATTAGTCGCTAAATGCTTCTGCAGGCCCTTTTCTCACTCTGTCTCCCACTGTGACCTGTTACTTTTCAACAGTGGCTACTAAAAACATTTTTTGGTAAATGGAGGTATTGGGTCTAATAGGCTCCTCAAAATCCGTCACCGAATCTGTCATTTTATGACAAGAATGGGAATTGTCCCACTTTAAAACAGCACCATTGGGATTGCCAAGCAGAAGAGGATCCTTTGAAGTAATTCTTTCTCCTTGCAATATATTTCTATTAAGAAAAGTTGAAGTCGACAGCTATTACCCTTTCTTCAAAAGCAGCTCTTGTCTTGGAAAATGTAATTTTGGATACCTCATTTTAAACTTATCAGGTTATTAATTCTTATCACCCTCCTTGTCACCCTCCTTGTCACATCATTCTCAAGCAGGTAGTTCCACTTTGGGGACCAGGTGAGGCAGCTTATGGCACCAAAACGTACATTCTGCTTTCTATTTCCCATATTCAATCCCTCATATTGCCCAGACTTATCCATTTCTGGAGAGTAACTGATTTTCTACGTGCTATGACTTGGTACCCATTTTAATTTAAGTACCTAAAAATATTAGATGTGCTTATTTGCAGATACACTTCTTCATTTAAACCTAAAATTCTGTATCTAAATTTTGATTAAAATAGATACAATCAAAATTTTCAATTAAAAAAAATTACTTTCTATCCAAATTTGATAGGTCTAAGTATCATAATGCATGTGTAGAATATTCAACCTCTGTGCCTCAGTTTCCACATCTGTAAAATGAGGGTAATACAGTACCTTCTTCATAACGTTGCTATGTGGATTAAATGAGTTAATATTTATAAATCACTTAGAACAATGCCTGATACATAGTAGATGCTATGTGTGTGTCTGTATTAAATAAATAAAAATAAATCAGATACCATTTATAAATGAGAAAATGATCAAATGATTCTTTCAGGCATTCTTCCAGAATGGAAGAGTTCTACCCTGAACTATTAGTTTATCTTCATGATCTTTATTTTTGACATCACTTAGCAGGCTTTTGTATTTGCTCAAGTTCACATTCACTGCTAGTTTTCTGCAACATTTTGTAAGTTCTCCCAATGCAGAAATAATAGATGCTTTCCTTTTGAATTTCTTTACAGGAAGAAAAAACGATGTCAATTAGCTGGTTGAATGTGAGATAAAGAATTTTGCTGAAGTAGCCTGTAAACTGAGTGGGAAAAATGAATTAACTACGAGTTTCTTCCCCCACCCTGAAATGCTATGCTCTACCCACAAGCTCACAGGCATCAGCAGGCATATTTCTCAAAGCTGTGGATCTGCAAGGTGGAGACAAGTTAAACACCATGTCATTTGGTGAAAGTGTCACAAGAGCCATCTGTTTCTGTAAATACAGTACAGAGACCCAGGAACCCCAAAGATAATTTGATGGCACAGCAGACTGGCATCCTATTGCTTTTTCATAATTTACTGATAGGCAAAATGCCAAGATTCTAGAAAGGCATTGTGATGCTGAGTTAAGAGGGAGATGGAGAGAAAACGTTTTTGAGGCAAATTGGTACACTTAAATATTTCAAGAGAACAGCAGAGATTGGTTTTCTTTCTGAATCTGTGCACCATCAAAACAAAACAGTCATTAATTCTCAGCTTGCTTTCTCTTTCTCTCAATCCCCATCTCCCTCCCACTCCTGCCCCACCTTGTTTAGAGTATATATAGATTTTACAAACCACTGCTTTTAAAAAAGAACTCTGGTACTGTTACAATGAAGAACAATTCTGTAAGAAAAGAATTTTTGCAAATGAAAGTGGTCAAAACTCTGGACACCTTTAACAAGAGAAGTAAAATGAACCAGAATTTCTTGTACACTATCCTTGTAGCACTTCACTATATAGACCTCCTTTATGGATACGTATGTACGTGTCAAGATATTCTACAACATGCATTTTATTTAAAATGTATGTCTAACTGCATTGCATTTAAAGTCTTCTTAGAATTGTCTTCATGTACATGAAAATTTATCGGCCAATTCAAAGACTAGAATAGCAACGATGTAATCATAACTGAAATTTGAAAGGATATAACAACAAGGGATAGAAATGAGAAGAGAAAAAAAGGAGGTTGTAAGGAATAGGAAACATAATAGGGATCAAAGCATATGACATTGCCTTTTGTAGGTCAAAAAAGGTCAAATATCAGTAATTTCATATGAGCTCAACCTAACTACTTTCCTGGGACTTCTCAGCTACAGTAACATCCAAATTATTTAACAGAAATACAGCCAGGGTTCCCAGAGCAAATAATTTTCATTTCCATCACTGGTTGTAAAACAAGACTCATTACCGTTTTCTGGCAGTTTCAGTTGCTATAAGCAATGACCTCCCAGACAGCCATGCATTGCTGAAGTGTGTTCGAGCGTTCGAAGTAATTTTTCCTACCTCTTCTTAATTATATATTTAAACACAAACCCACATACACACACACACACACACACACACACACACACTGCTTTTCTAGACTCAGTCTCCCCGAATATGTCTCTGTATAAGAATATGCTACATGTAAATTCATTTTTCAAAATGACTTTATTTCTGACATCTAAAACCTTATTTGAATAACGCAGAAGTGATTCATTCATAAAAATAAAATAGAGATTTCATAATTCTACTCTAACAAAATTCACCAAAATCATCCTACCTGGAAGAGCTCTTTTTAATCATATAGTATTTTCAAATCTTTTCTGAACGGTTAAATCTACCTCTTCTTAGAAAAATCCTTAACGAATTCTCTTTCATTACTGTTGTTACAATGACGTGTGTGACACATTAAAAATCCAGCTCCCTTAGGATTATTTTAGTAGTCCAAGCAGTAGGTGAGTCATGAACGACTTTAAGAATCTGTTGAAAGTTATGGAACCCAAACTCAAGAAAATCAGAAACCCCTCAACACCTATTGTTCATATAACAGAAAGTTCAAGAACCCAAGTTAAGAGTCTGGAAAAGATCAATGCAACTCTTTTAACTGATTTTACCTCTTCTGCCATCACTCATCTTTCTTTTTCTTAGACAACATCATAGGAAACAATAAAATTCTTTACAATCCCCCATCTCCAATGTATCAGGGTCTTATCTACATACAGTTCTTATCTAAATGTGTGTGTGTGCACGTGCGTGTGTGTGTGTGTAATTTCAACAAAGTTGCAACGTTGAAACTTTTAATTTTTTTTTTTTTGCTGAGGAAGACTTGCCCTGAGCTAACATCTGTGCCAATCTCCCTCTGTTTTGTATGTGGGTTGCTGCCACAGCAAGGCCACCAACGAGAGGTGTAGGTCTGCGCCCAGCAACCACACCTGGGCTGCCAAGGCAGAATGAGCTGAATTTAACCACTAGGCCATGGGGCTGGCCCCTGAAATTTTTGATTTTTTTTTTTTTTTGAGGAAGATCAGCCCTGAGCTAACATCCGTGCTAATCCTCCTCTCTTTGCTGAGGAAGACTGGCTCTGAGCTAACATCTATTGCCGATCCTCCTCCTTTTTTTTTTTTCCCCAAAGCCCCAGTAGATAGTTGTATGTCATAGTGGCACATCCTTCTAGTTGCTGTATGTGGGACACGGCCTCAGCATGGCCAGAGAAGCGGTGCGTCGGTGTGCAACCGGGATCCGAACCTGGGCCGCCAGTAGCAGAGCGCGTGCACTTAACTTCTAAGCCACGGGGCCGGCCTCTGAAATTTTTAATTTTTGAAGTTAACATTGTATCATAAATATTTTTCATATTGCTAATAGTATTCAGAATTGTAATTTCAAGCAAACATACAATATTCCACTGAAATGCTGTGCCATAATTTTTATCACCAGATGCCAAGGATTTTTGAAAAACTTTTCTTAAAATAGAAGTGGAAACATCTTTATGGGTGTGCCAACCTACATTATTTTTTAAACAGTTGCATTGTTATTTCCAGTGTAACTCGAAATATATGTGATCACCTTTACATTTTGCAGTATTGGAAACTATCTTAAAATATTTTGGCCAGTTCAATAGATGTAAATGTTAATCTTCCCAAACACCAATTAGCATGTTTTACTCCAATGCTTAGAGATTTCCATCGTCTATGGAGTAAAATCTTTAGTCTGTTATTCAAAATCCTTTACAATCTAGCCACTACCTATGACTCCAAACTAATATTCCATGAGTCTTAAACACACACAGGCTCTTCCGTCTAAACAGGTCTATGATCCCAGCCCCAAACATGCCAGGCCCATTCCAGCTTTGCACCTCTGTTGACTCTGTTTCCAGACACCACTCTTGGAATGTGTTCCTCACCAGTCTCCATTTGTTTGAATCTCTCCCTTCCATCAGCACCAAGATCAAGCCCATTTGCCCCCGTGACAATTTAACTGAGGGACATAGTCATCAGAGAACTGCCTCTCTGTCCTTAGACCTTATCATCTAGCACTTATATTTACTACCTTTTAAAATGTAATTTAGCTTTTAAAAAATATAACTGTCTCTTCTTCCCATCTTAAATTATGAATGATTTCTGTTAACTCTAACACCAAGCACTGTGCTTTGCACATAGTAGGTACCTATGAACTGTTAGGCCAATCACTGAATGTCTGAGTATGGCTATGCTTTCCTGCATATGATTCTGTACATGAACTTGTATATAATTTGAGGCAAAAACTCATTAAATTCAAATAGAGCCATCTTCACCTCCTCACATATTGATTAGCATGAATAATTAGTCCTTGGCTCTATGCCCTTCTTTCCATGTTGTTGCTTCCTGTTCTTCTACACCTCCTGTTTTTCCCTTAATAGTCTTTCAATCATTCCATCATTTCTACCAACTCATCTATCATTATTTTTCTTTTTTTCTAGAACTCTCCTCTTCTTCAGTTATTCTGTCATGTTTCCATTTCCTTTCAGCTCATTTATTCTATATATTCATGAAAGGTCATAGTAATTAAGAACTCGGGGGTCCGATAGTCCTGGGTTCAAACTCTGGCTCTGTCTCCCTTACTGGCTTGTAACCTTAGGCCTTTTTGCCTCTTCAAAGTTCATTTTCTCCATTCGTAAATGGCCTTAATAGTAGTAACCTACCTCACAGAGTCTTAAGAAAAAAATATTACAATATATGCAAAGCATTATCTTATTTATTAGCAAATGCTTAATAATGCTAACATTTAACAATCACTTTATATCTCAATCTGCCAATTTTACAAATTCTTTATTTTAAGATTTTGTCACTTCTCCCAATCACTCATATTTTCCTACTGTTTATCATACAAAGCCTCTCTACCTTATCTTTCCTGTCTTCATTATTAACTGAAAAAGAAAATGGAAAACAAGCGTAGTTAATTAGTAGAGAAAAACAGTGCAATGAAATGATTAACAAAATAGAAAAATAAAACTGCAAGCAATTTTGTTTACCTGTATCTCCTTCATCCAGGACTCGTCATTAGCCTTTTCCTGTCCAAGTTCATCACGTAGCTTCTATTTCATATATACATTCAAGCCGGCAAAGCTTACACAGTTCCTTGACTCCTTTTATTCATAACCATATCCCCAAATACAATGTATGTTCTACTTGACATTTCTAAAGCCCACTACTGTACAAAGCCATCCTTTTTAAAGTAATAAAATATCCATAGAAGAAAGAGGAAAATGATGAGATGTTTGCCATCTCTGGGAAAGAATAGGGGAGGTCTTCCCAGATGAAAAGAACAGGATGAGCAAAGGTGAGGGAGGGGCAGAGGGACAGACTCTGGCCTGACCAGGAAAGAGAGCTGATCGATACCGGGTTTTGTCATCTGTAATCAGCTTGGAAGGTGACAGGCGTGACCAGATTACCGTCCTGCCTGAGATGAGAACCTGACAGGGAGGCACGACCCACTGGACAGCTTGTGCCCGTGAGTGACTCACACACACCTGAAAGGGGGCTTGCCACCAAACCTCACCCTCTACACTGGGTTTCCTTCAATTATTATTACTATTTGTGTGTGAGGAAGATTAGCCCTGAGCTAACATGTGTTGCCAATCCTCCTCTTTTTGCTGAGGAAAATTGGCCCTGGGCTAACATCTGTGCCCATCCTCCTTTACTTTATATAGGACGCTGCCACAGCACGGCTTGACAAGCGGTGCGTCAGTGCGCGCCCAGGATCCGGGCCTGCGAAGCCTGGGCCCCCAAAGCGGAGTGCGCGGACTTAACCGCTGCACCACTGGGCTGGCCCCCTCTTTCAATTATTATAAGATAGAAATAAAACAGTATCTAGTAATTAAGAAATGATAAAAAGGGAGGCCCCTGATACATTTAATATTTTATATTAGATGAGGAATGAGAAATGAAGAGACCAATTAGACACTGGGGAAATTTGACCATTTTGCTCTTTATATATTAGGACATGATTATGTAATAAAAGGTGGCATTTATTGAAGCCTTCTATCACTGTTTTAGGCATACGTACATTTATTGACTAATTTAATCCTCACAATAACATGATGATGTACTTCCAATTACTACTGCCATTTTACAGAAGAAGACACAGAGGGTCAAAGAGGTTAAGTAACTTGCCTGAACTCGCACAGCAAGAAAATTGTGGCGCTGGAATTTGTTCGTGTACAAACCTCAGTGTTAGTGTGCACTCCTTCAGGTATCGTCACATCAGAATTTTTGTATTCAACCTCAAACTGACCGTGCCACTCAAATCCTAACTCACAACTGGCTTTACAGAGCAATAAATGCTTCTGCCACTGAAGTATTTTCCTTCCAGTGACAGATAGGAGAGTCTCTATTTTTTTTTTCCCTCTTAACATGAAGAAAATAGAAGACAAGAGAGTGGAAACTTCCCTTTTCAATTCCTCACCTGGCTGGTTTATGTCCCTTGAATCTGTTCCAGCAGCGTCTTCTTTTTTTTTTTGAGTTTTTGCTGCAAAGACAAGGGGTTGGCTGGCTGGCTGCCAAAATAAGGGAAAGTAATTTTGAGAATGCTCGAGAGACCTCAGCTTTAACTATTTTGATCTCTCTTCCATCCTTTAGATGCAGAAGGTGCTTAGCTGCTTATCTCACACAGAAGTCTCCAAAGATATGGGCCGATTTTTGTCCCTTTAGAGCTAATTCCAGAGTGGTGGAGTGGAAAATCCTCTTTAGTGGTTTTCAGATTTATTTTTCCCTCCAGCTGAAGCACAGAAATCTTAATATTGCTATAAACCAACTGCACGGTGTCCTCCCAAACCTCACCTTACATTCCTGGGAAGAATCGCAGCTCATACATAGGACGATGCGTGACTCAACATCTCTCTGTTAACGGTCCACTGTCTCCCTTTGTTGCTTAACTCTTTTTCCTCTGTTTTCCACAAGCAGCAGAAGGGGCTACCATTGGTGAGGATTAATATCAAGAACAAAAGCATATTTTCAGTTACCTATCTTTAAATCAAAACACGAATTCTGAAAATGCCTGTCTCCCATCTCTTTGGTTTGAAATGACTGCACACACAACTGCAGCCCCATAGACCCGTTTTGTTCTGGTCTATGTGAATCGCTTGCAGTCCACGACCCCTGCTTCATTCAAATGATCTCTGTCTAGTTCAAAGTTCTGCTGACCTTATTTTCTGTAGTTAATTACTCATATTTAAAAGGTTGTCTACCACCACCCAACTCATTTACATAACTGAGGCAAGCAATCCACAACGGGACCTTAAGCTTCTTCCACGCTCCAAGTGTCCCTTCCGGGCTGTCTAATCCAATTGGAAGCTTTTTGTAGTGAAGCGTCTGTCATTTGGTATGTTTGCATCCATTTGTATGCACCCAAAGGAATGGATGCAGTGTTTGCAAAATATAATAATGAAAAGCATAGAAGGCTTTTAAAAGGATGCAAACTAGAGAAATTAGCTGATTTAAAACTATCCGTAGGAATTAACAGCTGAAACGATTTGCCTTTCAAACAACATTGTCTGTTGAATGGTTTTAAATCCTGGGTGTTGAACGCAAATATATAAAAAGTCACAAGCCTTTCTTGATTTGCCTGACCCACTCTCAGTATTGTGCTAGCCAATCACACAGTTTTCCAGATCCTTCTAAGCTTCACTAGAAGCTTAGAAATGTTCTAAAGGATTTTATATGAGGAAACCCAATCTAATTCTATGTAGAACCACTAAACTTAAGCTCTCTCATCATCCTGATACGTCTTAAAAATTTTCCAGACACATTGAAAATTCAAGTAAAGAATTGAATGTAGAACTATTTTTACCTAAAAACAATAACTTTCATCTCTTAAATAATTACTAATAAATAACTACAAATAGTTAAATCAATTCCTTTCTCAATTAAGAGACAATTTTAGTTAAATTGACTAGATATATAAAATTCTTAAGAAGCAGTTTTCTGGTAAGTTATTAGTAGTAAAAATAAATAATAATAAAAAATAAACATTTTGGGGCCAGCCCTGTGGTGAGTGGTTAAGTTCGGCACACTCCACTTTGGCGGCCCAGCGTTCACGGGTTCGGATCCTGGGCGCGGACCTATACCACTCATCAAGCCATGGTGTGGCAGTGACACACATGCAGAATGGAAGAAGACTGACAACAGATGTTAGCTCAGGACAAATGTTCCTCAGCAAAAAATAAATAAATAAATAAATAAAATAAACATTTTGTATTATAGTGGAAACTGGTCAACACATCTGATGTTTCCATAACTTATTTTTTGTTGCTACGGAAAGCACATATTGCTCTCCTAAAACAGCAGAGGTTCAAGCCAATTAACTGTAAAATTCAAGGAACTATTCATATTCTTTAGTACTACCGACATTTTGTTCCATTAAATACCAAAACCCTAAATATTTATGGAATGACTATTGTGTGAAATGTACCATTTTACGGGTTGTTGGGTACACATAGAAATTTTATAGTGGGAGGAGGCATAGAAATTATTTAGCTTACATTTCTCATTTTATGCTAGACTTCTGGTGGTGAACATGATGTAGTCTATACAGAAGTCAAAATACAATGATGTACACCCAAAATTTATATGTATAAAAAAATTAAATAATTTAAAAAAATCAAAGTAGACACAGACAATCAGAAGGTGGGTATGAGTAATAGGTCTTAACCTTATTTCTAAACAAACACAACATTTTAGAAATCAGGGCATCGTGGGGCCGGCCCCGTGGCTTAGCGGTTAAGTGCGCGTGCTCCGCTGCTGGCGGCCCGGGTTCGGATCCCGGGTGCGCACCGACGCACCGCTTCTCCGGCCACACTGAGGCCACGTCCCACATACAGCAACTAGAAGGATGTGCAGCTGTGACATACAACTATCTACTGGGGCTTTGGGGGAAAAAAATAAATAAATAAAATTAAAAAAAAAAAAGAAATCAGGGCATCATTCTTGCTGTCTTTAATTACATGAAGTCAAAGGATGAAGGAGAGGGAGAAGCCAAGAAGGAAGGCTTGATTTTGACTCTATCCAGAGAACAGGATTAGACTCAATCTATAGAAGTTTTAGTGAAACAAACTAGCAGTGCCTGATGAACTGAGGATGAGAAATGTGGGCCCCCTGATAGAGTTTATATTTTATAAAAAAGAAGAAAATGAAATGACGAGGTGAATTCAAATGAGAAAACTGATCATTTACTGTTTTTACTACATATGGACATAAAAAAGAACTGGAGTGAGAGTATGAAAAAGTCTGGATTCCGGGTTCAGCTATGAACCTGAGTGAGTTGTGTGATGCTGGCAAGTTACTCCACCTTTATGGGTCACAATTTCCTCAATTGTTCAGTAAGGTTTTGGCTAGGTAATTACAAAGATTAAATCGAGCACAAAATTCCCAAAATTACAATGAAAGAGTTTTTATGGGGCGGGGGGTGAGGAAGATTGGCCCTGAGCCAACATCCCTTGCCGATCTTCCTCTTTTTGCTGAGGAGGATTAGCCCTGAGCTAACATCCGTGCCCATCTGCATCTGTTTTGTAAGTGGGATGCCACCTCAGCATGGCTTGATGAGTGGTGCATACGTAGGTCTCTGCCTAGGATTCGAACCTGCGAACCTGGGCCACTGAAGCAGAGTGCGTGAACTTAACCACTATGCCACCAGGCTGGCCCCCTTAATGAAAGAGTTTTGTTTCCAAATAAGGAAAATTTGCCTAGGCACTGAAGCTGTTCAAAAATGACATGCACATCATTATAAAAGAGTGAATTATATGTTTGCTTTTATAATAGCAACTAATCTCCTCAAATGCTGATCCATTGGTTCCCTGCTATGGACTGAATGCTGTGTCCCCCCAGAATTCACATGTTGAAGCCTAATCCCCAATGTGATAGTAGTAGGAGGTGGGGCTTTAGGGAGATAATTAGGTCATGAGGGTGGAGCCTTCATGAATGGGATTAGTGCCCTTATAAGAAGAGACACAGAGAGAAATATCTCTCTCCTGGCCGCATGAGGATACAGCAAGAAAGCAGCAGTCTGCAAACCAGGGAGAGACTCTCAGCAGGAACCAAATCTGCCAACATCTTGATCCTGGATTTCCCAGCCTCCAGAACTGTGAGAAATAGCTTTTTGATGGTTAAGTCACCCAGTCTACAGCATTTTGTTATAGCAGCCTGAGCTGACAAAGATGGTCCCAAAAGCTATGTCATACCCTGGCAGCTGCACCATCCAGCAGAGCTACAAAAGGGAATGTGCCTGGGGGAGCCCAGGAGTCGAAGTTGGGGAGCAGATAAAAGCAGGCCATGCCAACTGCTATGGACTGTAGGAGCCATTGATGGACATTAAGCACGAGATGATGAGATTTTTATTTAGAAAGATTTCTTTGATGGCAATATGGAGAACAGGATAGATTTGAGAAATAGCTGGGGAGACTAGCTGTGGTCGTCTGGGTGAGAAATTATGCAGTGGAGGTGGAGAGGAGACAACAGCTGTGGAATTAGAGGCAGAGTCAACGACTTAGGAGGAGTAGAAGGAATTTAAAGATATCCGACCCAATCCCTTCATTTTACAGATGAGGCAACTATAGGCTAGATAGATTAATTTACTTGTTAGATTAAATTTAAGTATAACAGTGCCCTCTTATTCATGGGGGATACATTCCAAGACCCCATTACATCCATTCCAAGTGGCTGTCTACAACTGCAGATACTACCCAACTCTATCTATATACACCACGTTTTTTCCTGTACATATATACCTAAGATAAAGTTTAACTTATAGATTAGGCACAGTAAGAGACGAACAATAACTCTCTTTGGCATATCCGAATTGCCAGCATCACTACTCTTGTGCTTTGGGGCCATGATTCAATAAAATAAGGGTTATTGAACACAAGCACTGCAGATACCACCACAGTTGATCTGATAACCAGACGACTACTAAGTGACTAAGGGGCAGGTAGTTTATACAGCTGGACAAAAGGATAATCCATGTCCTGGGTGGGACGGAACAGATGGCGCAAGATTTCATCACTCTACTCAGAACAGCGTGAAATTTAAAACTTATGAATTGTTTATTTCTGGAATTTTCCAGTCAATATTTTCAGACCACGGTTAACCATGGATAACTGAAACTGTGGAAAGTGAAAACACGGATAAGGGGGGACTACTACAGGGGCAGAACTAAAACTAAAATTTAAGTGTCCTGACCTCCAGTGCTCCTTTTGCCCCTCCAACATAGTATACTTTTTAACACTTTTAAACATTTTTTCAGGGGAAAAAGGCATATTATCCTTCTTAGCATCAGTTTTCCTCATTATGAAACATATCTGTATAGACTGAGCATTTTGTCATCATTCATTAATGCATTTTTCTACTCACTACATGGTCAACTAGCTGGTTAATTCTATTAGGTTGATTTTTTTTTAAATACATAAATTTATTTTGAGACTTAAAGATTCTTTCCTCCTACCTCCTACTCAGTTGTAAATAGAGAACACAAAGTACTTGGTTTGACATCACTTCTTACAGTGATGGTGTTTTTCTGGCCAATATACATGAGATTTGGAAAAATTACGTGGCAGAAAGGCTGGAGCGGGAGTACAGACAGGATCTCTGACATCCAGAGCTGTCCTGTCAATCCAGCAGCCACTAACCACACATGGCAACTGAGCACTTGAAATGTGGCTAGTCTGCATTGAAATGTGCCATCTGAGAACATATATACTGGATTCTGAAGATTTAGTTGGAAAAACAGAATGTGAGATATCTCATTGTTTAATATTCATTACATGTTGAAATAACATTTTAGATTTACTGAGTTAAACATATTGAATTAATTTCACCTGTTTCTTTTTACTTTTTTAATGTGGCTACTAGAAAATTTAAAATTACATATGTGGCTCATATTATATTTCTATTGGACTGTGCTACTCTAGAAATATACAACATACTTTGAGGAAGCAAGGCATTCCTCAGTAACATCACAGCTACATCACAGTTACTTATACCACCCATGGTATGAGAGGCTGGGGAGATAAATTCTGTCTAGAGTAGTCAAGAATCAGGCTCCAATACTCCAAAGCCCGAGAAAGAAAATTCCAATAAAACAAAATTCTGGTTTCCATCAAAATTCTAGAATGAGAACCATCCCTTGAGGACTTGATCCAAGGGGAGCTTCTAAGGGTATAAATTCCCCAACTACTCTTCAGTCCTCAAACCCTGCAAGTTCCTAAGTTGAAGTAGTATTTTCCTAATTCAAAGGGATCTAGGATATGTCTAATGAGGGTTCCTTTAAGCCAGAAACTCTTGCATGTCAGGATAGAGCCTAACAAAGTTTTGAGCAGCTTCCAAAAATGTGAGGAATGCCTCAAGGCTGGGTGCACCAGGCGCTCTCCTTGGTACTGAGACCTCTGCCTTTCGTTATCCAGTCTCTGCTCTCTGTGCCTGCAGGCTGAACCCCTCTGCTTTCGCCCTGCCTTATTTGCTCTGCCTGAACACCTCCAACCCCGTGCCCTGTTCATGTCTCAATCATCACACTCACCATGTTCTACAAGGGGATATTTATGCATTCATCTCTCCCACTGCACTGAGCTCCTTGAGGCTAGCAACAGCATTCTATATTCGTCTTTGTACACCCAGTATAGAAGTTGGTATAAAGTAGGCACTCAATAAATAATAAATGCCTAGCTAATACTTGTAAATGTGCTAATTAATAATCTGCTATATCTCCTATGTTAGGTTGCACCAAGTATAGGGAAGGCTTTAAGAAAAAGATTTGAGATGTAGTTTTTTTGCAGGCAGAGATGGTGTGTGTGTGTGTGTGTGTGTGTGTGTGTGTGTGTGTGTGTGTACAGAGGAGACACAGTGGAAAATTCCAGAGGAGGGGAAGAGAAAGAGCAAAGACCCAGAGGGGTAGCAAGAGGTATGTTCAGAGCATAGCAAACTCTGTTAAGCTAAGGTTGAGGGTGAGGGAGGAGTGAGAGATTAAGCCTTATCTAGCAACTAAGGAGACTGTTATCCTTAGGCAAGGAATAAGAGCCTCAGAAAGATTTCATTTAGGGGACTGATAGAATAAAAGGAGTATTTTAGGGAACACTGTGCTGTGGGGGAGATGATCAAGAGCAAAAACAGCAATTAAGAAACTTTTGGGGTAATGAATGAGGGGGAAAGGTGTCTTGGGCTTGATTTTGTGTACAGAATTTACAGAAGTTTAGAATTGGGAAGAAAAATCTTTAGGGGCAGCCAAGGAGTGCATGAGCTATCTGACGGGAGAGATAATATTGGCAAAAGAGCATTTGGAAAAGTTTACTACGTGATGGGCAAAAATCCCTATGCACAAAAGCCTAAGTACAATCTACATTATTTTTAAGAAATTTCACGATTGAGCTAATGAGTAATCGAATGTTACTCTATGGCCTAGAGACTGGCCAAGGAGGGCAGTGGCCCAGGTTTTAGGTTGGTCATATTTTATTTTTATTATTGCTCTGAGCCTCCTGGCTGCTTTGACTTTCTGCATATTTAAGTCACTATCCTTGTTACTGCTCTTGAAGTGTGTACTTAGTTATGAACTCTTAAATCTTGTTCTTAGTCAATGATCTGACCTATTTAGATCTTATTGGACATATATTTCATCTTTTTATTATAAATGGTTGGATACCACTTCTGCATGAACAGAAAGCCCTCCCCTTTATCATAAGAATATTTCTTATTACAACATTTCTATTTCCCTGCTCTAGCCACAGTAGTCTTTCCCCTGGATTATTACAAGAGCCTCCTAACCCAGCTCCTCCTTCTACTCTTATTCCCATTCAGAGGTCACAGTGATCATTCAAAACAAAAACAGTACATACTGCTCAAAACCCTCTAGTAGCTTCTCATCATATTCAAAATGAAATTCAAATTCCTTGCCATGGCTATGAGGCTCTACAGGATTGGGCCTTTGTCTACCTGACCAAAGGCATTCCCTACCACTTACCCCACTATTGACAATACTTCACCCATAATGGCTCCCTTACTTTCCTGGACTACCAAGCTCTCTGCTATCTCAGAGCCTTTCCACCAGCTTGTCCCTCCACTGGAGACCCTTCCCCCAGATCTACCTATGCTTCAACCCTCAACATTCAGGTTTCTGCACAAATGTCGCTTTCTCAAATGCCCACCTCTCCCACCTCCCACCATACTCTCTAAAACGGCATTCCCCCTCCACCTCCACACCTTTCCTCCACTTCACTTCCTTCACCGTATTTATTATAATCTAAAATTATTGTTCAACAACCCTGAGATGCTCATCGTAAACGACGCTATTGGTGTTCCTCCAGTGTCCCCTTGGCACTCATCTTTCCAGGAACACTGATGGCTTCCTGCTTTAAGCATCTGCCACTCTCCACCTGAAGAGTGTACCTGGAGTGCTCGGCCTCTGTACAGGGCAGGCCTGAAGAACTGGGAGTTGACACAACGGCTGAGTTGACACCTCAGCCAATGACCACAATAGGAGTTGGTAAATAAATGTCCTAGCCTCACTACCACTTGGGTGGGACAACACTAAGGCATGTTCTAAACCATCTCCCAAAGCTCATGGTGGGCTTGAGTTCCAGTTGCCCACAGTGGTTACCTACTCATTATTAATCCCTGACTGGCTTTCTCTCTTTCCTATCTCATGTAACCACTACCTTGTTGGTGCTTCCTGGAACCAGCTCCCAAAGAAATGACTTGCACTCAGATCCTCATCTCAGGATTCGGGGTAACTCAGTTTACCTTCTCTTTTTCCTTTGTCTTTTCTCTCTCTCTCTTTTTTTTTTTTTACAATTTAACATCTTTGAAATTAGAATCACCCTCCAGTAGATGATTTATTATAGTTTAGCTGGTAGCATCTTTCTTTTTATGGTGTTACATAAAATAGACTACTGGTCATTTACTTGCTGATTGGGAACTCCAGTAGAGTATAGGCCACCTGCAGAAGCTTGTCTGTTTTGTTTTTTATTCTCCACTATATTCGTGGTGTACTGAACAGCGTCTAGCACAGAATCGACACTTTATTAAAACACTTGATCAGGTCTGGCATTGAAGGGATACTATCGCCTCCCTTCAAGAGCCACAACTCTCTCCCCAGGGAGCTGGGACATCGAGGTCTCTTATAGAGTTGACTAGCTTCATCACGGGACTCTGGAGGACCAAGGGGCAATGCCGGTAGCTGATTGAATAAGGGCTCTCTCCACTGAGCACAGCATTTTGGATAGACTTTAGTGTTGGAGTGCCTACGACCTCATATTTGTTTCACTTTAGTTTTTGACAACTCGGAAGAAGAGGTGAACCTGTAGAGGGAGATACTGACTTACCGCTAATATGACAGGCTTAAAAAATCAATTAAAGATTTATAGAGATGGAACAGAAATTGTACCTCACTACTGTAGAGCAGGTCATACTTTTTTGCATTTTATAAGCTAGTTAGAGTTATTTTTGGAACAAGATGGAATATAAGTTTAACAAAAGAAGATATTTGTCTTTTTGTATTTCCAGTGCAAACACTGCGGTGCAATTCTGTGAACTGTATAGACTCATTAGTCATCCACAGTGAGGCCCCTAAAAGACAATCTCACATAAAGCAGAGACAGCTGTGCCAGCACCCTGAGAGCGCCTCAGGGCCTCAGGGACCCCTCTCAAAGCAAAGATTAAAAGGCCACTCACTCCCTGGCTGTGGAGTCATTAGTGCTTGAGTGGAACTAATAATAAAGCCGCCATTACATAGGTTATTATTAGTAGCAGTAAGAATAGTCTGTCCTCTAAGAATTGACCTGAGACTACTTCTTTCCACACAGGTCATCAAAAGCTTGCAAATTTAGGTTGCCAAACAGTCAAAGTTGTGGATTTCGCTAACTTGGAATGCAAGATATTGCATCCTATTACCAAAGCCCTGGAGGCCACCAGTCTATTAAAATAATGAGAACTGTAATGTTTTCCTGCAATATTAAGAGCATCTTAATTACTTAATCTCCAGTGAGTGGCATACACATAAATTTTATGCATAATCCAATCAAAGAATTACTGAACAGTGCTCTGTCTTAAAGTCAAAGAGAATTTTCTTTCAAAGGTGACACTTGGTCAGCCAGCATCAGAAGAACTACTAAAGAAAGCAAATACAGAGTATCAGGTTTGCTTGGAGGACAGAAAGGCTGCTCTGCCTGTGATTTATGTTTTCATATTTACAGTTCTACGGAGGAAATAGATTGTTTACGTGACTTTTTTGGGAGTTGCTACAAAAAAACACATGTAGAAATAATTTTATAAATATGTATTACAAAATTTTTACTGACAACGTTTTACTTGACAGGTACCAACAGTAAATATGAGTCACATTTGAGAGCAATGCTGAGATAGGGGAATGGTAATTAATAGAACACACATGTTTACATACATATGTTTTCTTTTAATAAAAAATGTACTTTACATACTTTGCAATAGACCCCACATTAGAAAAATATTCCATATTTCTATAATAAGAAAATGGAATTGAAAATAAAAAGATAAAATTGTTTTGTCAAAAATATAGCTGTGCTTACATTTTACATTTATTTTTAACTAAAATAAATTGTATTTTTATTCCCTTTATGCAAATTTATAAATATTTTGGCTCATCAAAAGAGAAAACCACAATGAGGCTCAGAATATAATCTGAAGAATGAGAATAATGATGGCTAGCTTCTACTGACGATCAACTCTTATGCCCCCTTGCGGGAAAATCTGTTCCTCCCTTAAACTATCTGATTTCAGTAAAGAGCATAGCCCAGTGGTTCAAATAAAAAAATTAGGAGTCATCCTGAATTGTTCTCTTTCTCCATACCCATTTCTCTATAGTAACCACGAACAGCTATAAAATGTAAGCTAAAAAAAGCCCTAACATTCACCCATACAGCTAATCCGTCAGCAAATCCCACTGATTATGCTTCCAAAATATATCCCAAATCTATCCATTTCACACCAAGTCTGCTGTCACCACTTTAGTCCAAGCCACCATGGTCACCTGCCTTGAAGACTGTAATAGCCTCCTACGTTCTATTCTCCCCAGAGCACCAGAGTGATCTTTTTAAAATATAAACCACATTAAGCCACTCTCATTCTGAAAACCCTTCACTGATTTTCCATTTTCTTTTGTATGAATTTATTATCTGTCCCTCACTACTAGAATATAAACTTCTTGAAAACAAGCACCCGTTCTGTCTTATTTTCTACTATATCCTCAGCTCCTAGAACACATGGCAGGTGTGCAACGATTATTTGTTGAAAGAATAAATGAATGAATAAATAAGTTCTTCACCATGTGCATAATGCCAAACAAAATCCCATGTAATTTTTCCATGAAATTTGGTGAACTGATTCTAAAATGCATATTAAGCAGCAAAGGGAGAATGCATTTCTAAATATATAAATATGATGTAAAGGTAAAGAAAAGATTCAGAAGAACAGATACAAAATTAATGGTAGTTGTTATCTCTGGGGAGAAGTTTGCAGAGGGTGAGGGCAACAGAGGTGAAGAACTTTATTCTCATCTGTATAATTATGGGTTACATTTTTTAAATAATGAGAACACATTTACATATTACCTGAGTAATATATAAAATAAAGGGTGATGAAAAATGCTTGTGTGATTGATAGCATAATCAGCTAGAAGCCCAAATGTGAAGAGGAAAAATGATCTGTACTCCTTTTTTGCAAATGGCCCAACAGCAAAATGTTATGTGGCTGTGGTCTGAAAATCTGTTTAACCAGGAGCTACAAAAGATTAATTGTTTAAAAAAATTATTATTACAGCCTGCCAAAATGTATCTATACAGACCAAAGAGGATCCAGAGGGCTTGACTTAGATTAGTTTATAAGTCACGTGCACAACACAATGACTTAGAGCCCATGGAGGCTGAATGTTCCAGGTCATGACATGACCTGAGTCGGGGTGGAGCTCCTGCAGAGCTCTCAGCTGTAATGCAGGCACTGCTATTTTGCGAGTCATCCCTCTAGCCAGATAATGATGGCAGAAAAAAAAGGGGGTAAAAAGTCTCAGTTGGGAGCTTTACTTTGCAAAAAACATTACAATTATAATGTGTATACTTTCTGGGCTTTGAGTTTTTTGCCATTTTTTTAAGCTCTTTTAGGATATTCCTTGTTCTTAAATCCTTTAACAACAGAATAGTATCAAAAAGTTTTCTTTCGTTAAGTGTGGCCAACGTATTAGCAAAATGAAAACTCCTTTATTTTTTCATTGGACTTAGAAATTCTTATAATTATATATATATATATATATAATTAGCCATATTGCAGGAGTGAGAGGGGCTCATTCTTCTCTTCTCCCTCCTGCCTTCAGTAAGTGTACCTCCTCGGTTGATTAAATCAGACATAAGTATTCTGACCTAAACAGTTCTCTGAGATTTTGAACAAACATTCAAATTTCTCTAGTTATGTTTTCCTCTGTTAAGTTGGCCTATTTGAGAAGGGAAAGAATGAAATTAAACATTATTCCTTTGGCTATCAAAGTCTCCCCATCCCTTGAAAACAGTATACGGTAAGAAAGGGTGGGGAAGCCCTATCATCAATAAAAACTGCCTTGTCCTTGACAGACAGTGTGTAAAATCTCAGGAAAGAATCTTATAAATGAAATCTTAATAAGCCATTGATGAAAATCGCAAATATTCCCTTTCCCCCACCAAATGTTCTTTGGCTACATTTTCTTTTTAAGGGTTTAGAAGCTTCCTGCTACCTTACCAGTATTCCTCTATAAAAGATTTTTTTTTAAAGCGGGAGGAAGGAGATGTTGGCTTTAGTTTTCATGTGGAAGCTTTGCCAATGTCAGGTGATGTGGAGTTCGCATTCACATACAGATTCCCATGACCCGTAATGCACCAGGCCCTCCTGAAAGGTTGAGCCCGGCTTTCCTGTCCAATGACCGCATAACTGCTGGATCTCCACTTGCTTCGGCTTCAGCCTACTCCCTGAGCATTGTAAGTCACTCCCTCCTGTCAAGGGGAGTTTGTTTACCCTATTAGCAAAACCAACCGAGTACTGCCTCTGGGCGCATCAGTGTGCCAGATGCCTTGGCTGGGAATTACTGCCTGAGGACAAAGTGTGAAGGCACTGCCAAGATGAGGACATCATAAAACCCCCAGGAGTTGGTGGATTATAATGGATGAAATGACTTAACAGACAGCACAAAACTGTTTAAAAATCATTCCAGGAGCTGTCATGTTTTTCAGATTTGCATAGACATGTTTATAAGCTCAGGACTTGGCTGACAGCCACTAAAATTTTATTCATCTCCCGTCATATTTTCTCTCATTCCTTACAGCTTACAAGCAGAATGCAGGGTATGTTAGAGGTTTTGAAAAATACTGACATGGCTACCCCTCCACAATATTCTCCACTGCCCCACACCCTCCATCCATCCATCTCCATCTATACATCCATCCATTTAATAAAGGCTTATCTGGGTCCTGTGGGTGACAGAAATGGAGCAAATGTAAGCCTTGCCTTTAATGGAACTTATAGGCTAAAGTGGGAATAGGATGTGCCAGGCACATTGTGAACACTCTACAAACATAGCAATATAAATTACTACCATAAAATCAGGGGAAAGTCAAGACCGCCATAAGAGAAATACAAAATGCTACCAAGATAGATGTTTGGAGAAGGAGTGTGGCTTTTGATATGGAATTTGAGGAAAGATCATTTTGACACACGGTGATTGGCAATGGGAGACTGGAAGACATTCCAACTTGTAGACATGTACAAAGGATTGGCTTCAAATGATATTGGGGTAGGTGGAGGGCTAGAGAATGAAGCCGGGTACCTGAGGAGTACTGTAGATATTAAACCAATTTGCTGTTTTTCCTATTTAACTTGAGGGGTGACTCAGGGGTCTCAAGGATTTGTGAGCTTGTTTTGTAGAAGAAAGAGAACGCCTTCTGAGAGGTTGCCATCACAGGATGGCTGGGCCCTCAGCAGCCCTTGAAGGCCAGAGGGTAGATTGCTCAGGGGCTTTTCAGAAGTAACCCTTTTGTTTCCCCAAGCTCCTCCTGCCAAGCCACTTAGCTCTATAAAACCCCTCTGCTTTCTGTTCTCGGGGAGGTGGATTTGAGCAAACCCAGGCTCCCACCGACTTATTTTGGCCAGTTTAAATAAATCTTTCTCCATCTCCAAGCACTGATGTCTCAGTGTTTGGCTTGCTGTGCAGCAGGCATACAAATGTGAGATTAAGAGGTTCGGTATCAAGAACTTGTCAGTTAACTGAAGAAGGAGAGGTGGGGAGGGAAAAAGCCAAAGATCACTATAAACATATCCTCCTCAGTTAAAATCTCTGCAAGGTCCAAGTTTAATTAGCTGATACTTCCAACAGGATTAATTAACAGCTAGCTGATTGGTCCCGAGAAAGAGGCCCAAGTAAGTGATTAGGGAAGAAGGGGCAGGAGCAAACAAATGAACACTACATGGAAGAATAGAAAAGAAATAAAAGATAAACTTCAAAGATTAAAATATATTTAAAGCTAAAATTCACATAGAAATGCAAGGGACCCAGAAAAGCCAAAACAATCCCGAAAAAGCAGAATAAACTTGAAGGACTCATACTTCCTGATTTCAAAACTTACTACTAAGCTGCAATAATCAGTGCGATACTGGCACGAAGATAGACATAAAGATCAACGAAACAGAACTGAGAGTCCAGAAATAAACCCTTACATTTATGGTCAACTTACTTTTGACAATGGTGCCAGAACAATTTAGTGGGGAAAGAACAGTCTTTTTAACAAATGGCACTGGAGGAAGTGGATACATGCACTGCAAAAGAACGAAGTTGGACCCCTACCTCAAACCAAATACAAAAATTAACTCAAAATGGATAATAGACCTAAATGTAAGAGCTAAAACTGTAAAACTATTAGAATAAAATATGGATTAGAAAATAGTTTCTTAGATATGACACCAAAAGCACAAGCAACAAAAGAAAAAACAGAAAAATTAGAATTCATCAAAAGTAAAAATGCTTGCGCTTCAAAGGACACAACCAAAAGACACAAAGTGAAAAGACAACTCACAGAATGGAAAAAATATTTGTAAATCATATATCTCATAGGGGTCTAATATCCAGAATATATAAATAACTCTTACAACTCAACAATAAAAAGACAAATAACTCAATTTCAAAATAGGCAAAAGATCTGACCAGACACCTCACCAAAGAAAATATACAGATGGAAAGTAGGCATATGAAAAGATGCTCAATATTATTTATTACTAGAGAATTGCAAATTAAAACTACAATGAGATGCCATATACACTTATTAAAATGGCCAAAATCCAAAAAGTTGAAAATACCAAATGCTAGTGAGGATGCAGAGCAACAGAGACTCTCATTCATTGCTAGTGGGAACACAAAACGGTACAGCCACTTTGGAAGACAGTTCGGCAGGTGTTTACAAAGCTAAACATGTTCTTAACATGTGATTAAGCAATCTCACTCCTAGGTATATATTCCATTGAGTTGAAAACTTATGTCAACATAAAAACCTGCATACAAATGTTTATAGCAGTTTTACTTATAATCACCAAAAACTGGAAGCAACCAAGATGTCCTTCAATATGAATGAATAAGCAAATTCTTTACAATGGAATATTATTCAATGCTAAAAAGAAATGAACTATCAAGCCTCGAAAAGATACAAATGAATCTTAAATGCATATTGCTAAGTGAAAGAAGCCAGTCTGAAGAGGCTACGTATATTCCAATTATATAACATTTTCTAAAGGCAAAACTATACAGACAATAAAAAGATCAAGGGATGTGAGGGCTTTGGGAAGAAGGAAGAAAAGGTTAAATAAGTAAAGCACAGGAAATTTTTTAGGGTAGTGGACCTATTCTATATGATACTGTAATTGTGGATAGGACACATAACATTATGCATTTGTCAAAACCCACTGAATTTACAACCAGTGAATATTAATATATGCAAATTTTAAAAAATCCTTTAGGAGGTCAGGGGAATCCTAGGATGAAGTGGAGAATATGACAAAATAATCTAACCGTATAACAAATGTGGGAAACAATCTCACTGAAGTGGGAGGAGAAAAAAGGTACTAACCTAAAGTAACTTTGGAAATAAGTAAGTCGATAAAACTAAAGGCAAAAGAAATTGCACATAAGTACTGTACTGTTGATAAAGTTACATCCCATGGGAATACGGATTAACAATTCTGATACTTCTATACATATGTACTGGAATTGAACAATAAAGTAAACAGACGGTGGATGATAGGAGCCAGTTTTCTCACTGGCAGAGTGAGTTTACAGATAAGCAAGGGGAAAAGACTAGAATGATCCATGTGGTAATGGATTAGAAGGGAGACATTAGGGCCAGCCCCGTGGCTTGGCGGTTAAGTGCACGCGCTCTGCTGCTGGCGGTCCGGGTTCGGATCCCGGGCGCACACCGATGCACCGCTTCTCTGGCCATGCTGAGGCCGTGTCCCACAAGCAGCAACTAGAAGGATGTGCAGCTATGACATACAACTATCTACTGGGGCTTTCGGGGGGGGAAATAAATAAATAAATAAAAATTAAAAAAAAAAAAGGGAGACATTAGTATGAACTCATGTTTAGTTTAACATGGATATAGACGGTTACATATATGAATATTTATACATATGTGTATAACACAAGTGATTATGTACCTATAAATTTCCTTGCTCTGTAAGCTGAGAAGGCCTAAAAACAATGACACCCTCATGGCAATGAGCACACCTATTGACCAGATCTTGTTTTTTTCCTTTTTTTTTTTTTGTGAGGAAGATCAGCCCTGAGCTAACATCCATGCTAATCCTCCTCTTTTTGCTGAGGAAGACCAGCTCCGAGCTAACATCTATTGCCAATCCTCCTCCTTTTTTCCCCAAAGCCCCAGTAGATAGTTGTATGTCATAGTTGCACATCCTTCTAGTTGCTGTATGTGGGACGCGGCCTCAGCATGGCCGGAGAAGCGGTGCATCGGTGCATGGCCGGGATCCGAACCTGGGCCGCCAGTAGCGGAGCGCGCGCACTTAACCGCTAAGCCACGGGGCCGGCCCCAGATCTTGGTTTCTAAGACCACTTCCTAATAAAAGGAACCAGAGCTCCTTGGAAAATGGCTAATTCTAGGACTGGGGCAGGAAATATATAAGACGAGCCTGCAGGACCTAGTGGTGCCAGAAAGTAAGGAAGTGCTTAAAAAATCCCATCATGATAGAGGTATGTCAAAGGGTCACAGGAACCAACTGAAAGAGCTCCCACCAGCCAAAACTAGAACAATTTGAGAAATAAGATAAAGTAGTATTGGATTATAATCCAGAGTGTAAAATAAATATTTATGAGTGCATACCAATCTAAATAAATAATTGAATAAATTTAAAAAATGAATAGAAAGTGACAAATCTCTTGTCAGAAGAATTCCAAATAATTTGTGTAGATACTCCACCCTCAAGGACGTGGAGCCTAAGTCCCTAGTCCTTAAATATAAACTGCTCATAGTGACTTCCTTCCAAAGGGTACAGTACAGAAAGTGGGGGAAAAGAGTCACTTTTCAGTGGAGAAACCTGACAAATGCTACCTCGGCCAGGTGATCAAGGTCAACGTCCACAGTGATAAGTTGTGTTGATAGTATGTACCCTTAATATGATGTGATGAACATGGTACTTTATCGCTGTGGTCTTCCTCCCAAAACCCGTAACCCCAGTCTAATCACGAGGAAAACATCCAACAAATCCTAATAGAGGCACATTTTATAAAATATCTGACCAGTATTCCTCAAAACTGTCAAGGTCATCAAAAACAAGGGAAGTCAAATAGTCAAGAGGAGGCTAAGGAGACTAAATGTAGTGTGGTATCCAAA
The DNA here is from genome assembly GCF_020826845.1 of Diceros bicornis minor. NCBI lineage: Eukaryota > Metazoa > Chordata > Mammalia > Perissodactyla > Rhinocerotidae > Diceros > Diceros bicornis. The sequence continues at coordinate 10,143,557 of NC_080742.1, read as the reverse complement.
CGGGATCCTGGAACAGAAAGCAGAATTAGGTAAAAATCCAGGGAAATCTACATAAGTATGAAGTTAATAATAGTGTATCAATACTGGTTCATTAATTGTAACAAATGTAGCATATTAATGTGAGATGTTAATAACAGGAGAAACTGGGAGTGGTGTTTAAGGGAATTCTCTGTACTATCTTAGCAATTTTTCTGTAAATCTAAAAGTGTTTGAAAAAATAAAATTTATTTTTAAAAAACGGACCAACGATTTGAATAGACGCTTTTCCAATGAAGTTACACGAAAAGATGCTCAGTATCATTTGTCACTAGGGAAAGGCAAATCAAAACCACAGTGAGATGCCACTTCACATCTACTTAGGATGGCTATAATCAAAAAGACAGACAGTGCGCCAGCCCTGATGGCTTAGTGGTTAAAGTTCGATGCTCTTAACGGCTTTGGTGGCCCAGGTTTGGTTCCAGGTTGCGGAACCACACAACTTGTCTGTCAGTTGCCATGCTGTGGTGGCGGCTCACATAGAACAACTAGAAGGACTTACAACTATGATATACAACCATGCACTGGGGCTTTGGGGAGGGGAAAAAAAAGAGGAAGATTGGCAACAGATGTTAGCTCAGGGCAAATCTTTCCCTGCCAAAAAAAAAAAAAAAAGACATCATCAACAAGTGTTGATGAGGATGTAGAGAAATTAGAACCCTCATACATTGCTGGTGGGACTGTAAAATTATGAGGTCACATTGCAAATAGTTTGGCAGTTCTTCAAAATGTTAAACACAGAATAACCATATGACCCAGCAATTCCACTTCCAGGTATAGACCCAAGAGAATGGAAAAGGTATGTCCACACAAACATCTGTCCACAAATGTTCATAGCAGCATTATTAATCACAGCTAAAATGGGAAACCAACCCAAATACCCAGCAACTGGTGAATGAATAAACAAAATCTGGTAATCCACACAATGGCATAGTATTTAGTCATGTAGCTGATACATGTTACAACATGAATGAACCTTGAAAACATTATGCTAAGTGAAAGAAGCCAGTCAAAAAGTCCATTCCATTCATATGAAATGTCCAAAAATAGGCAAATCCCTAGAAACAAATGTAGATTAGTGGTTGCCAGGGGCTGGTAGAAGGGGCGAATGGGGAGTGACTGCTAATGGGCACAGGGTTTCTTTTGAGGATGATGAAAATAAATTGAAATTAGATAATGATGACAGTTGCACAATTGAATTGTGTACTTTCAAAGGGTGAAATGTATCATACGTGAATTACAGCTCAATGAAGTTGTTAAAAAAAATATATTGCTAAGGCCAGCCAGTCCCTAGCTCACCCTGAGCTAAAAGTAGTAATTATGTAGCTAGATGCCCGTGGTGCTGGAGAGTGTGATCTATGAAGAGGCGGAAGCACATTGCTCTGGTAGCTGCCTGGTAACTTAGCATTTAATACATATTACTTTATTTAATCCTCAAAGTCAAGCCAAGAGTTGGGTGTTATTATCTGCATTTTAGAGATTTAAAGATTATCTGCATTTTACAGAAACTGAAGCAGAGTTGGATTTAAAACTCGGCCGACTCATTCCAAGGGCAGCTCTAAACCATTACATTTCACTGTATCTCAATCTCTCAAATGTTGGATTTCTCATCAGTGTCCTATTTACCTCAGCATTTTCTTTAGGATCAAACGAGATAATATAAAAATGGTTTGTAGCATATGAATTATTAATTTATTCTTCCTTTTTGTACTCAGACAAATACATATTCAGAATGAAAATCATACAGCTAAATCATGGAAACAGCATACCCTTCTCTTTTACAGATACAAAAAAACCTGACTACTGAGGCTGTGAATAAAAGAGTGTTACAAAAATTTATAATTGCTTCAAGTTTAAATATCTTATTTTCCCAATTCAGAGGTAATTTCATTTTCTTTTGTGAAAACACACTTTCTTTGGTTATTTATATTGGTTTTCTTGGCCTAAAATTGTGCTTCTCTTTGTTAGATATTTAAGTAACATCCAAAGGTGTTAGGCATAATACATATATTAGATTCATGACTTTGTCTCATTCTCTGGTGACTAAAAGAATAGATAGAGGTGTATTTAAAGACAATTACATATAAATTTTATAACCCTGCCATTGAGTCACTAATGTAAAAGGCTTGTAAAATTACATATTCTGAATATCTGCTTATTCTTTAAAGTTATATATGAATATATGTATTTCCTAAACAGAGGTTGGCCAGTCTAATGCAGAGACGAAAGATCAGATCCATAGTCAGAATACCTGAATTTAAATCTTAGCTCTGCCTCTTTGGTCAGTTACTTAACCTCTCCAAGTTTTAGTTTCCTAAAACTAAACAGCTGAATTTCACTAAACAGTTATACAGCTGGAATTCAAACCCAGATCTGTCTGACTCCAACTCATTGGATTATATCACAGTGATCCTTTATTGTCTTAGAATGAAGCCTGGGAGATCAGTAAACCTGGGAGAAAAGCCTCAAGATTTTACCATCCTAGATCAAAACGCGTTATCTTCCACATTATTTTTGTACTCTGGAGCAACTGTATCCAAGGATAAAGGAGAAGGAACTGTTGAAATGATTTTGGGGAGAGATGTCATACACCTAACCCCAAATGTTAAAATAACATTTACTCAATTCTGTGGCAGTAAGCTACTTTACAATGGGAAATAGGAAGAGAAAGTGGCTTTCTCAACCAGTGACGGGTGTGGAAGTCACACAGATAATAATATTGGAGATGCCCATAAAGAAAGGTGCCTGCTTGACTCCAATCAAACATTTTGACTACTATGCCCAAAAAGAAATTGCCTTGAAACACCATCCTGCTAAAACTCTAGGTTCATATTTTTGACACATAAAATTGAATAATCCTATTAGAGAGCAATTATATACATTGTATTTTCATTTTGAATTTATACCTGATTTAAGTTTGAAGAAGGTATTTGATTTATTATGTGGCATCTTATAAAACATCTAAACTTTTAAGACTGGTTAATTCCAAAATTAATAATTGAGGTTCTACCTATAGGCTCTTACTCTACCCACTAAGATTTTTTTGAAAAAATGACTGCATTGTTTGCTCAGAAATAGAATTATCCACAATGGAATCCTATAGGGATATTTCATAAGCAGAGTTAAGCTAGATTTCGGGAATTTGCTGAAATTTTTCAAATATAATGTTTTTGCAAAACATGATCTTATCTTTAAATTCAATTTTTTTTTCTTATATATCTAAAGGAAATTCTCAACAAAGAACCATATGAGAGAAAGATCATATTTTGTAAGTGAAAATACTTGGAGTAAAAAAAAAGTGCTTATGCAAATGCAAGGTGTCATATAAATATCCACTTATCCAAAATGGTTAGGAAATGAGGAAATCCAGTTAAATCAAATATTTTCATCTCTATAAGTTACCATATAAACTACACACTGCTTATCTATTGATCTCAAGCAATTATATAAAAAAGACCCAAGCACTAACATACTGTAGAGTTTAATTTTTTTTTTCATGCTTTGGGAAGTGGTTCAGGATCTTATTGTGCCTCAGTATCACTATTACGCCTTTTCATTATCGCTATATCCAGTTTGATGAGCTTTGAGGCTGACTCTCGTCCAGATAGAGGGGGCTTACCAGGAGTGTTTTTATCCGGATCCTCACCAGGTTCTTGATGTTCTGCCTGGATCCCACTGTGGGATATTTAGCACCAGCTCTTCCCGCAGCAACCTGGGCCGCACGGCATCACACTGTCACACCCCCCTCACCACTGTTGAATACATCATCTAAACCCTGAAACACGGTTTCTGAAAGATTAATTTCTACTCACAGAAATAGGAGGGAAACATTTTTTAATGTGATTGACTTACCAAATGAAGTTTATTAAAACTTGTCAAAAGCCATCTGACTTCCTAAGTAAACACACACAGACACACACACAGACAACACCAAATATTTCGGAAATAAAGTAGAATATATTCTCCATTGAAAGAGAAAAGATTTTAAGGGAGTAGATGAGCAACATGTATTTTAAATGGCCCTCTCCAGATGACACTTACGTGTATGTTTGGTTTGTAACAACAGTAGCCCAACAAATGTGATCAGACGTATATTTCACTCGGATGTTGCTATGGAACCTTTTCCTAACTGAAAATTAAGTTTCTCCATCTGTTTGCATGACTTTGTATTCACTGCGGCACCAAGGGCCAGCTGATCTAACAAACACGCCACTGAACAGATTGCTCAAACCAGAAAAAAAAAAAAAAAAACAAGCGTGAAGAAGAGCAAATACCATGAGAAACCATATAATTCTGAAAGATTCATTCTTCAAAAGGCACACTAGTGTTCATAAAACTGGTGGAACTTGATTAAGGGACAGACTCTCACACAGGAACCTGTGATACAAACTTTCAACAGTGTAATGAATAGGACCTGTTTCGGAAATGCTATAAATCCAAATACCTAATTGTACTATGATAAACTAAAAAAAAAGGGGCATCTAACAGACAGTTCAGTCCTGATTTGAGCTGTATTTGAAAAGTAACAAAAAGATAAACCAGGGGCTGGCCTAGTGGCATAGTGGTTAGGTTTGTGAGCTCCACTTCGTTGGCCTGGGGTTTGTGGGTTCGGATCCCAAGTGCGGACATACACACCGCTCATCAAGTCATGCTGTGGCGGCATCTCACATACAAAATCGAGGAATACTGGCACAGAAGTTAGCTCAGGGCCAATCTTCCTCATCAAAAAAAAAAAAAAAGATAAACCATATTAAGAATACTAAATATATTCCATATATTTTCCCCCTTTGTGAAGCCAAATTAGATTTGTCACTAAAATAGAAGATTGTGATATGGACAATTAATATAATTTTAGCTTTATTTTAATTGTTTAACTTATCACATATTTATAATGTAATTCATGTTAAAAAGTTCCTGAATTTTCAAAGGCTATAAGCCTATTCCAATTAATTCTAATTATCTGAGTAGTTTTACATTCATAGGATTATAATTACTAGACTAATTTATAAACTTATCTGCCCACAAACATATAAATTTTATGACACCAATTTATAATTCTTGATTATTTTCATTAGTAAATTTCTCAAGTAATAGTTGACATTGATATCAATATATCGATATTAATATTGATATAATAATATTGATAATATCTTGAAATTTTAAAAAGTATTTTATGAAGTATAGTTCACTAAAAAGCTTTGAAAGCATTTTCCTTTAAAAAGTTAACAAAATTTTTAATTGATTTAATTGAATCTGTTTCTAAAGAGAAATCAACATATGCTATTAGCTCATTATTTTTCTCCTCTTCAAATACTGCCTGTTCCTAAACTGTTCTTTAGTTATATATTCATACCATGCTTGTAGGATTTGTTTTCTTTCCTGAACAGCAGATAATTTTACTTACGGACAAGTTTTCCTTCCCCTAGTAGACTAAGGGTTGAGAACAAAACCTTATTGTGCCCTACCTAAAATGTTTGTTAAAATGAATTATCCATCTTTGGATTCTCTCACATTAATTAACCTATTTTCTTATAATAAAATATCTGTTTGCTGATTAGCTTTAACATAGGCAGACACACAAAATTTTCCCTTTGAAGCCATAATGCTTCTGGTGTTTCTGAAACAAAAATTTTAAAAGAGGGTATATAATTTTTCTAAGTGTTGAACTTGACCTTGAGCCGCATTTGGAGAAAATGCCATCTGATAAACAAGATAATCCATCTTACTTGATAATTTTATAGTAATGAAAACTAAGTTCTTTTTTTAGATTTCTTAACAGATTCTTAAGATTTACAAATTCATTCCAGCTGTCTGAAAATATTTAGAAATAGAATCATCCATTCTGGTGGGACTGCTGACTTATTTTCTAGACATGGTGAGAAATCCAATCATATTTCTCTATACCTTACCATTATTTTTCTAAGATAAAATTATCTGAAAGTGCCCCAAATATATGATGCAGTTGATGCAAATAATTACTGGAAAGGAATTCAACATAGTACCATATAATCCTGGGAAAGATCCAACCTTGAGCCAATGTTTTCCAAAGTTACAAGTTAAAGCTGTTCTAAACAATCTTGGCTTGAAGTACATTATTGTATACTCGGAGGGGTTTCTTTTCACCTCACTGGCTGTGTCAAGTGTCTCAGACCCCTCAGAAATAAAATCAGAGAGTCAGGCAGCAGAGAATGTTTTCAAGTATGGTTTAAAGACTCCTGTTGTTTTCCGGTCACCATAAAAGTATCATTTCCAAAGTAATAGGCATGGATGGCAAAGAAAAATTATTCTGATGAAAGTGATTAAGTAAATATAAGAAGGATACTTTGTCAAAACTTTCTAAGACAATATATTAGTAATCATCATGTCACTTCTACAAACATTCATAAAATCGTAACATTTTTCAGACAGCCAAATCTTTCGTTCATTAGCTCCCCTTTCCTCATATTATAATAAATAACTCTTTCCAAGTGCTCCAAAGTAGCAGCAAAAGTAGAATGGATAAAAGCCCAACATTTGCTGTATCTATTTCTGTAATACATCTCCCACATTATATATACAAGTAAAAGCTTCAAGACTGTGGTTAATTTTAAATCTAGTCAAGATGGTAGCCCACCCACATTTCTAGGCTTAAAATATAACATCTTTCATAACTACTTCTTCACACCTTGCAGAATTCATATATGCTTGCAATAATACTAACGGTATTTCTCCAACCAGCCTCTGTTTATATCAGTGTCCGAAGACTTGCTTGATTTGTATGCACTGATGTTATACACCAGAATTGGATTTCCTCCTTAAAAAACTTAGAAATCTGTCACAGACGATAGACTTTCATAAGATAGAATTATAGAAATGCCTACTACCTCCTATAAGGACACAATTTGTTTTTCAGATTAAAAACAAAAGTAAAACCAAGGATAATTCAGATTTACTTCTTTTGTAGAGACTCCGGGGTCTTAAGCAAATATAAGTTATAAGATGAGAATTAATTTTACCTAACAGATGTTAGACGCTAGACCTATTGGTCATAAAAATGCCTTAGTGGAACAGTTAAGGTAAGAAGGCAATAAAGAAAGGGAAAAATTGGGCTAAAATTTATTTCCTTGGACATTTCTTGAGAAAGTGAAAAGAGGAACTTTTTGGTTTTAGTTCTTGATCAGCAATATCCCCCTCCTCCTATTCTCCGCTATATCTACTATGGGTGGAGGGAGGAAACAAGAGGGGATTAAAAGGGCTTTGGCCCTCCCTACATTTCTCCAAGTGACCCACATGAGTAACATCCTCAGAATCCTCTGGTGGTAAAATCTGAAGCAAGAGGCCTGTGAAGGCCTTGGGCTTGAGCCCCGTGCTCTAGCTAATTTATTAAACTTCTGCCTTAGTTTATCAGCACAAGGCCAGCTTTTCACAACAGACTGGAACTCAGTTCACATGCCTTTGTTCCTGTGCTGAGACAGCCCTTGGAAATCTCACAGGATGCCCAGGCTATATTCAAGCGTTCCTGCATGCCGGGTGTAAGCCAGTGACTAGCACTCCAGTCCCTACTATGACCAAGGAAAACAATAATTTTGCTGTTCCACAAAGTGGTATACGTAACCAACGGGCACAAAGGCCACATGCCAGCCAGTGGGCAGCGCAGGTGCCAGAGCACGGAGGCATGTTAATGCACATGAGTGTCTTCACAGCTGCCCTGGGGGAAGTGATGTGTTTCCTCTGAAGGTTCCAGGGAATTTGATCCTATAAAAGCATTCTCAAAAGTTTGGGGTAAGTAAGCATTTTTGCAAATTATTAATAACTACTTACTGAACATCCCTAGGTGTAAGGCACTAGAAGAGCCACTGGGGAGGTTCAGACGAGTAAGATACCACCCCTTGTTCCAGAAGCTTATCCAGCCGGAATTGGAGCTCCATTAATATAAGTTACATAGACAGCATGGAGAAAGTGCTGTGACAGAAGCCATGTCACTTTGGAAATGCTAGGGAAAGAGTGGTTAATCCTGAATTCAGAAAAAAGCAAAGGTTTTTAGGGCCAAGGAAACAACCATAAAACCAACTAAAATCACATTGAAAAAGCATCAAGCAGTCTCACTCTTTAAAGGAACCTGTTGATGAACTTTCTGATAAAATGTGAAAAGCCTCTTCAAAAAGAGGCACAAGGACGTTGGTATGAACAGAACCTTTGCACTGAGCTACAGACCTGTGCAGAGGACACGGGAGCCGCTCCTGCCTCTTCGTTTCAGTTGCAGACCCAAATCTACCACAAGGAGTAGCTGCTCCTCCCACAATGGGTTCCCCAATGCTAAGGCATGGGGGAAAAGTAAGGTGGAAAGTGAAAAACAAAAATCAGTTATGAGTGCCAGCATGCTGGTGGTGTACCAGCAAATCCTGCACTAGGCAGGCAAAGGAGCCATTGAGTATGCAACTGCTCTATCCATAGGCATCACAGAGTCCCCAGATAAAAACATGAGGGCAAGCCTTGTGAACTATAAAGCTAATGGTTACTGGGATGTAAGCGGGTAGGCCACATGCATTTGGACTTGAGGTGATTGAATGATACCCTCCTAAGTTACTGCCGGGATGGGAGATGTTTCATGATGTTACATGGGAAGTGTCATGGAAACCACATTTACTTTAAATGGGGAACACATTTAAGCTCAGATTTAAGATAGCAATTCTTTCTGCCAAGCATGTTTCAAAATGTCCTTCCCATCAATAAAGAATGCAAAAATGGGGCTGGCCCGGTTGCGTAGGGGTTAAGTTCTCAAGCTCTGCTTCGTCGTCCTGGTGTTCACAGGTTCAGATCCTGGGCACAGACCTACACACCTCTCATCAAGCCATGCTGTGGCAGTGTCCCATATACAAAATAGAGGAATATGGGCACAGATGTTAGCTCAGGGCTAATCTTCCTCAGCAAAAAGAGAATGATTGGCAATGGATGTTATTAGCTCAGGGCCAATCTTCCTCAGCAAAAAAAAAAAAAAGAGTGCAAAAGAACAGTGATGCCAGCAGAGAGGAACACACACACCAAAGAGAATTAAGAAACAACACATTCAGACCACAGAGATAGAGAATTGCTTTATATAGCCATTTTCAAAAGCAAGGAGCCAGTATCTTGCCATAAATACTAGGGAAAAAGAAAGCCTCCCATTGATATAATCCGATACTTAGTACTTAAAAGCTGTTCTTGAAAAGTGCATAGGTTAAGAGTAACCTATGACTCATGAGTTACTCAATAGCTAGTAATTAGGGCTCTGAATCAAGAAGTAAGCATCCGGGTAGAACAAGCCAAAGTGGAACATGCACGACCTGGAGGAGACTCTAGCCTGACGCAGACTCCAGTCACAACCACTAAAGGTTATCACTAGAACTTGAGGAGAAGGAAGTGATAACTGATCCACATCTAGCATTTATACTCAGAGTTTGTCGCAAATAGTTAGGTATAGTGTATCACTCCGATTACCAAATTATCATCTCATAACATTCCAAGTGAAGAACCTCAGAGTTTAATGTGGTGATACCTGCAGCAAGAGGACAACACAACCTGAACGTTGTAATCAATGCTCTGTTCCCAAAGTGAGCAATGACAGGACATCTGAATTTATGATGGAGTGTTCTCTTCACGAGGCTCGTTTCTATCTGAGTTTGCTCAAGTTAGAGCAGACATTAAGCATATAGGGAAAAATGATGTATCACACCATCGGATGAGCGTTCAGTTCAACGAACCTCTATTTAGCTGTGTGTCTGATGCTCTACCACACACTGGGATTACACACATGAAACAAGCAAATCCCGTGCTCCAAATACAAGATAAGCCCCTAAGCAAAAAGACGCCATGAGATGAAGGAGGTGCCATAGTAGAAGCAAAACTCAGAACACAGTGTGGGCGTGTATAAGCTCACAGTCAGTGACTAGAGAGAGGTCAGAGAAGCTGCCTGCGAGCTCCAGAGAGGCACACCTAATCAGTGTCCTGTCTTGAGCAGGAAATCAGCACTCTTGGGCAGGAGACATCCTCTGATTGTTTTGTTCCTTAGTGATTACCAAGAATGACAACTCTGCAGCTTCAGATATCAAATATTTATTGAGTCAGTGCGTGGATGGTGTAGTTGTCAGGAATTAAATATATTATCTATAACACAAACTATCAGAAAGCTAGAAGGCAGGGAACCTGGCCTCACAGCCCAGACTGCCTATTTTGGTTGTTCTAGTTCATTTTCAGCACTGATAAAACAGGCCTCTTTTTTTTGACTTAGCAGCCCCTTGGTAGTGGTGCACATGGCTGTTTATGTGCCTGTCTCCTCCCGGCAGACCATGAGCTCCTTGAGGGCAGTGACATAGCACATGACACATAGAAGGTGCTCAATATCCGAGTGTTGAATGAATGAATGAATGACTCTATACCTAAAGCACCATTCCCTCCCCACAAAATAATTAATATCAATCTTTAAAGTCCTTCAAGGGAGAATTTATCACAACTTCTTCTAAGAATCAAGACATTCTTCCATGTGATGCATCTAAGTGAAAGGCTAATGTGAGAACATTTCCTTGTTGTATGACCTCTGAAGGTTTAAACCTACTCAGAATAAGCCCGGAGTTAAAAGAATCAGAGGCCTGAAGACACTAATTAAGTCACTACTTTCCTCCCATGCTAAGATAAGCAATTCCTACAGAAAAAAAGGCACAAGAGATAAATAAAGGGACAGCTGTCTCTCTGGAGACATTTCAAACTTGCTAATCAACTTATAGCCCATCTTGAGTCCCATGTTGATCTGATACACAATTAAAACAAGAATGTCAAAATTAGTTAACCCCATAGATATCATTATGCTTAAGAGATTCTTCATTCCACTGTTCTCCAAAAAACTTTTTCTATTTCATTTGGAATGCACAACCATGCGAAGTTTAAAAAATGTCATCTGTCCAATCACTTGTAGAGGAAATAATGTGAACTGAAATGGCTAAAAGGCAAAAGAAATAAGAGGAGAAAACACACCTGAAAACATCTGAGAAATTACTAATAAACCTCAGGGACATTTAGAATTGACTGCATTAACCAGATGGATTGTAGACGGCTAGTCTGACTGTGATCTTAAACTGCCACTGCATCCAACATTCCAGCGGTTCACAGTTAACCTGAGATGGACATCTCTTGGTATTTGGTTGCCTCATACCCATACCTTGTTTCTAAGTGCACCACAAATTTCTCTGCAGGGGTTACTTCGACTTTGGATATAATCTGGATGGGCTCTGAATCCAGTTCCCTGACCTCTCCCAGCCATGGGACAGCTGTGTAACTCCACCTTGATCAATCAAACACTCGCATGGGATTCAAATCCTGAGTAGAGTGCCTATGAGACTGAAATGAGTGAGGTCCATCCATTTGATGACTGCCATCCTGACCTGGTTGTCCCCGCGGTAAGATAATACCTACTGTTCCTGCTTCCTGCTCTCTGGAAGTGACTATGTCCTGCTCACATGCAAGTCTGCTCGCTGAGCATCCTGTAAATTCTGTGCTCTCCTAGCAGCCTTCCAACAAACTGCCTTTCCTTTAACTTAATCAAGACTGGGTTTTGTTATGTGGCCTGGTACTTACTGTTCTCCTGAGAAATGGTGAGTATAAGGCACTACTGCTGGGGAGGCAGTTCTCCCCATTACTTTTAGCTCATTTTCAGCACTGATAAAACAAGCTCTCTCTTTTTTTTGACTGATTTTCTTGTTACTTTAAACCTTTCTGGCAGTCTGAATCTACCAATGAGTATATGTAAACCACGCTGGGGACTCCTGCCTCATTCTCCTTTCCTACTTTCTTCTTCTACCTCTCTCCCACTTAAGGACCAGTTAAAGATGAACGTTAGGCAAGGTTCATATTGGGAAGCTGGTGAGAGGACCACCCCAATTTCTTTTTATAATCCTAGGAAAAATCAATGGTTACATAAAAGCTACTGTTGAGCAATTCTTCCCAAAATAATGTGACTAGGGAATCTCACAAGTGATAGTATGCTGACTATCTATCTTACTAGCACTATCAGTGGCACGGAAAACAGACACTCAATAGAACAACTTTCATGGAAAGTGAATAGACCACACAGACTGTAACCATATCTGCATCTCATATTCTCAAAACAGAAAAATTTTTTTTTATTGATGTTTTAATGGTTTTTAACATTGTGAAATTTTGGGTTGTGCATTTTTGTTTGTCCATCACCATATATATGACTCCCTTCACCCCTTGTGCTACCCCCCCACCCCCACTGCCCCTGGTAACCACAGTACAGTTTTCTTTGTCCATGTGTTGGTTTATATTCCACATATGAGTGAGATCATACAGTGTTTGTCTTTCTCTTTCTGGCTTATTTCACTTAACATAATACGCTCCAGGCCCATCCATGTTGTGGCAAATGGGGCTATTTTGTCTTTTTTTATGGCTGAGTGGTATTCCATTGTATATATATACCACATTTTCTTAATCCAATCGTCAGTCGAGGGACACTTAGGTTGCTTCCACTTCTTGGCTATGGTGAATAATGCTGCAATGAACATAGGGGTGCATAAGCCTCTTTGGATTGTTGATTTCAGGTTCGTTGGATAGATTCCCAGTAATGGGATGGTTGGGTCATAGGGCACCTCTATTTTTAATTCTTTGAGGAATCTCCATGCCGTTTTCCATAGCGGCTGCAACAGTTTGCATTCCCACCAGCTGTGTATGAGGGTTCCTGTTTCTCCACATCCTCTCCAACACTTGTTGTCAAAACAGAAAATTTGAGCATCAGGAAGCTCTTAGCCAGGACCAAAAAAAAAGCTACTTAGCAAACAAAACAAATCCCAGAGCAGCTATAGCACCTTCACACTTGGGAACCTGGTTTACAGTCTTGTGAATAGAAAGATATATGAAAAGAATAATTAAAAGATGTCAGAGACGAGCGTCAACAAACCTGACTATAAATAACCTCAATGGGAATGTTGAATTTCCTTTGGGAAACTACTGAATTGAGAGTATATAGTATCAGTTAAGAATGAGAAAGATCAAAATTAAGAAAATGGAGATAATATTTCAGAAACTAAAGCACTCTCAGGATTCTCACAATATTATTATGGCCTTACCACTATTCCTAGAGACTCAATAAGTCAGAAAGCCTTTTGGGTGGATGAGAATAATGCTGCCCTTCAGTCCACCCCACAGCAAGAGTGACATCATCTATCATTACTTACCAAAACCAGAGAAATACTGTTTCCAATATTGTCGAGAACCGGTAGCATTTTAAATGCTCAGAATTTCCATTTCCAGCAATATAGCACACTACATATTCTGAAACCCAAATAAACACCAAAAAATTCTGGATAAACTATACAAGACATACTTGTAAAAGAAGAGCTGAGCTATAAGTAATTAAAAGGGAAATATCAGAGGATAACAGTAAAGCGAAAACACTAATCAAAAAAGGTTAAGCCAGGGCCAGCCCCGATGGCCTAGTGGTTAAAGTTCGGCACACTCCACTTCAGTGGCCCGAGTTTGGTTCCCAGGTGCAAAATCACACAACTCGGGGCCGGCCCCGTGGCTTAGCGGTTAAGTGCGCGCGCTCCGCTGCTGGCGGCCCGGGTTCGGATCCCGGGCGCGCACTGACGCGCCGCTTCTCCGGCCATGCTGAGGCTGTGTCCCACATACAGCAACTGGAGGGATGTGCAGCTATGACATACAACTATCTACTGGGGCTTTGGGGGGAAAAAAATAAATAAATAAAATCTTAAAAAAAAAAAAAAATCACACAACTCGTCTCTCAGTGGCCATACTGTGGCAGCAGCTTACATAAAAAAAAAAAAAAAGAGGAAAATTGGAAACAGATGTTAGCTCAGGGCAAATCTTCCCCAGAAAAACAAAAACAAAAACAAAAATGGTTAAGCCATAACTGAAATCAGTAGCTACTTTAAGGATATTTTTCCCTTGCCAATTTCTGGGAAGGGAAGGGGAGGGAGAAGGTGTCAAGAGTACAGGTCTTGTGCCTCTATCAGGAGAGAAATCAGCACAGAAGCAACTGCACGAAGCCTGGATTACGCTCTTGGTGAAGTAGAAAAAAAGTTCATTCTACAAAGGGAGATGGCCAAGAAACTGTCCCTCTTGACTTTGATATTGAGTGAAGGACAAAAAAGTCTCCTTGACAATCTGTACTCAGTTAAGCCACTCTCCCCCTTTTGGATTTTAGGTCCTGATTTACACTCTCTGCATGATTCTTCAAAATCTAAAGCCAACAAATTAATTTAAACCAGTCCTGTTTCCCTTGGAAACAAACCTAAATCCTCTATGGAGGAAGGCACCCAAACCAGACCTTACAGAATTCCCATATATAAAGTCCCAACAAAAAAGATTTCACAATAAAAAATTATTTTACATGAAAAAGTAAGATACCATGAGTGAGAGTCAGCAGAAAGAATACACTGCACAAGACTTCATAAATTGGAATTATTAGAACCAAAATACAAATTGCCTGCTATTTAAAAAGACTAAAGAGGGAACTGAATACATAAGCAAATAATATGAGACTATGTTTGAAAAAGAACCAAACAGAACTTCCTGAAATAAAAAATATAATGATTTAAGAGAAAAATTTATTGGATGGCTCAACTAGCTAGTAAGACACAGGTAAAAATAGGGAATTAGAGAAATGGAATCCAAAGCTGGGGAAATAACCAGACTTGCAACAGAGACAAAAAATAAATAAAAAAGGGAAAAGATGTAAAAATTGTTAAGAGGCATGAAGGATAAAAATAAAGGAATAATATATATAATAGGAATTTCAGAGAGAGATAACAGTGAGGATGAGGGAGAAACAATATCTGAGGATGAGAGAGAAGAAGTAACGCCTAAGAGTTTTCCAGAATGGATGTAATACACAAACTGCCAGATTCAGGAAGCAGAATAAATAACAAGCAGGATTAAGAAAACACAAAAATAGACTCCTAGACATAGAATATAGTGAAACTTCAGAATTTCAAAGGCAAAGAGAAAACCTCAAGAGTAGCCAGAGAAGTCAGTGTAGTGAATAAAGAGAAGGAAAAATGAAAAAGGAAAGAGGAAGAAGGAATAGAAAAACAGAAGAAAGGAGTATTATGGAAAAGAATAGAGAAGAAGGGAGGAAAAGGGGAAAAAACAGTGAAACCAGAATGGTGCTGATAAACACGAAAGGCAGACTTCCCTTAGGAGAGAACACTTACAAAAGCCTTAGGCTGCTTGTGAGGAGCTGAAATTCAGACATTAAGCTTGAAAGGCTAATGTGGCTCCAGACTGGTACTGGACTCCTGACAGAAGCAAATTGAAATCCTCCTTGAGACAGGTCTCAGGATTCCCAGACACTAAATTCATTCTATTACAAGCTCATAGATAATACTACCAAACACTCAGGGGAACAAGCTACCCTGAAGGAAAATAGGGAGAACAACAGATCTAGATGCCCAAGAACTCCAACTGTCGTAATTATCAGATACTAATGAAAATCATTATACCTGAAATGGTTAAAAAAATTAATAGGGTAATAAAAATCACAAAGGAACATACAATGGAACATTATTCAGCCTTAAAAAGGCAGGACATCCTGACACATGCTACAACATGGATGAACCTTGAGGACATTATGCTAAGTGAAATAAGCCAGGCACAAGGGGACAAATACTGTATGATTTCACTTACCTGAAGTACTGAGAGTAGTCAAATTCATAGACAGAAAGTAGAATGGTGGTTGCCAGAGGCTGGGAGGAGGGCGGATATGGAGTTGTTTAATGGGTAGAGTTTCTGTTTTGCAAGAGGAAGAGTTCTAGATATTGGTTGCACAACAATGTGAATGCACTTAACTGCACACTTAAAAATGGTAAAGATGGAAATTTTTTATGTGTATTTTATCACAACTAAAATTTTTTTTAAATCACAAAGGATAAAATATTATAAAAGTGGCCAGGCAGGTTTACAAAATAACAAATGAAACTTCTGAAAATGAAAAATAAAATCATTTAACTTAAAATTTTTTTTAAAACTCAATATATGATAAATATCATATTAGACACAGCTAAAGACAGTATTATTAAAAAGCAAATAGGGCTAAATAAATGATCCATATTATAGCACAAGCAGAATAAAAACATGAAAGAGGTTAAGTCACAGAAAATAAAACAAGAAGATCTAAGTAAGTCTAGTTAGAGTTTCAAAGGGGACGAATGGAGGCGAGGCAATGTTCAAAGAAGTAACGGCTGTGATTTTTCCCGATTTGGTGCAAGACATGAATTCATTGACGTGGGAACCACGATATATACCAAGAAGGATGAATACTAAGAAATATTATTTAGACATATTATAACAAAACTACAGATCTCCAATGATAAGAGAATATCTTGAGAAAAGAGAAAAGACATACCATCTACACAAAGCAAAAGTTAATTGCCTACAGAGTTCTCATCTCTTATAAATCCTATTTTAAGGAAATATATACATCAGTACAACTACTTTGGAAAATAATTCTCCATTATCTAGTAAAGTCGAAGGTGCACATACACTACTACCCAGAAATTAGACTTCTTAAAAAAACAGAAAGCAAAGGAACAGCAATGAACTTTGCACGTGTGCACCTAGAGACACGTATAAGAATGTTCATAGCAGCATTGCTTATAATCACACAAAATTTAAAAACTATCCAAAGGGAAAAAAAAATTGTGTTATATACCACTGGCAGTGAAAAAATCACCTGGAAAAAATCTCACAAACACACTGTTAAGTAAAAATTAGTATGACATTAATTATATGAGGTTCAAAATATGTAAAGCTAAACAATGATTTAGGGTAATGCTTACCTCTAGGAGGAAGGGAACGGGGTGTGATCAAGGAATAAAACACAAGCAAAATAGTATTGTTAGATTTCCTATGTTGGTTGCATTTGTTTTTATTCTTTTTACCTTACATATATGTTATATTCATTTTTTAAAATAATAATAGCTAATAGTTTATTATTGAATTCTAATAAAACTCTATGAATAAGTATTATTTTATCCCCATTTTATATATGGGAAAACTGAGGCACAGAAAGATTAAGTAAATTTCCCAAGGTTCCAGGCGAGCAAACAGCAGAGCGAAGACCAGAATCTAGGCAATCTGTGTCCATGATAAATGCTCCCAAACACTGAGTTATTCTCCCTCTCTTTTGTGTATACGTAATATTCCACTCTAAAAAGAAAAAGAAAAAATTGAAAAGGAGAAACATGCTTGGCATTAATGCCCCAAGGACTAATGCCAATAAAAATGTTTTGCAAAAAGCTAAATACGTCATTAAAAGTGTATCTATATATGTGTGTGAGCACAACGAGAAATAAGTATCAAAAAATTACTAATCATTTTACCTGTGCTATTTTATTCCCTTCACATTTTTCTTCATTTTCTAAACTATCTGCAATGAATATGTATTACTGTTAAACTCTGGGAATGTTTAAATTAACATTACTTAAAAATACTCCTGCCCTTGGCTTTTTTTAAATCACGTATCCTAAATCACGTGGTAAATTGCATAGGAAGTCTAATTACATCTTGCCTGGCAGAGAACAGACAACTATGAGTGTTACTGGGTTCCCAAAAAGCGCCTTCATTTTGTATCCAAAGGCAAATAGTGTTTTAAATTTCAGCAAAATTGTCAAGAGGTGGGTAAAGAGTTGCTTTGGGCTGGTCTTAACATGTGCCTCCACCAACTTATGTGGCTTCAGGGCAACCCCATCTGCACCAAGGCAGAAAGGTACCCAGGCGGGTCCTCTGTCCACAGCCACCAAGCTGAATAAGGAGAGACACAGTGGGAATTTTATGCAACAATCAAGAAACAGACTCACAATACAGATTAGCCGCCTGACTAGCAAATTTAGCAACAGTCCTTAAATGGAGTGTGAGTTTCCTGCTGATACTCAGGGAAGCATGGGAGGCTGCAAAGGGGCACATGGAAACTGCTCGTTGTGTGGTGCTGAGCCCGCACGGTCACTTTGGAGTTGCATCTGTTTTGTTTTCCAGAGGAGGTGGGAAGGAAGGCATTTCTGCAAAGCAGAGCTTTCTTGAAGGTGGGAAAACCTCTTTACAGACAGATAATAGTAGAGTTTGGTAGTATCAGCCAGTAAAGAAAACACTAACTACAAGGGCAATCCATAGAAATCCTGGGTCAGTCCCCTGGCATCCAAGTGCGAGTGCCAAGCCTCAGGATAAAGTGAGGGTGGGAATGGCAGGCTCCACTTCGAGGAGCCCAGGTTTATAATACTTTTCTTAACAGCTTAGTACAGTATACTGTCAATGCAAATAATCCATAATCAATCTATAAATCAGAATTGGGGTGAGTTTATTATGAGACAGGTTTGAGGACTACAGCCTGGGAGGCTTCCTTCCCCCAAGGTAGGAAGTGCACCAGAGAAGTGGGGTGTACAGAGTGGTTATATATCATCTTGGAACAAAGAGCATACATCACATAAGACAGGAATATGTCTTTTACTACTGTCACGAGATGCTTAGCTGGCACAGCAGGTCAGTGGTCAGCAGGTCAGTGGTCACAAGGTGAACACAGCAGGTCAGTAATTAATCCTTAGTTCCCAGGAAGAGATGCTTATCCTTAAAGAAATGTCAATATGGGGAGAAGTTACATCCCTACCTTTAAGGGCATCTTGCTTGTCTTTGGGACACAGTAAATATTTAAAGCAGATGTGCAATGTGTGCTCAAGAGGCCATGTCAGGCCCTTTTGGAAAAACAAGGTCAGGCCAAATTAGTTTTAAACCAAATGGCTTCCTCATATACTCCAATATATACTATTGCTTTTTATTTATTTATAAATACCAAAAATAAAAAACATATTGACTCTCTAAAAGTATTTACTCCAAAATTACCCACTATCAATTTCTACACAACAACCAGAAGAGCACTGTGGAGCACCCACTTTTCAACGGCATCTGTCATTATGGCTCCTCCGCTTACTAGCTTTGTGAACTGGAGCAAATCTCAAACTTTCCCTAAGCTGTGGTTCTCATCTTGTAAGACGGATTAGCAACACCTGCCTCACAGCGCCCTTGTGAAGATAAGATATCCGAGGCAGTGGATATATTGCCCAGCACAATTCCCTTGCAGATGCTCTGGAAATATTCCTTCCACTCCTGTCCCATTTGCTCACCCACTGAGCTGCAAGCAACACCACACACACACACACACACACACACAGAGCCTGTGCCTTCTCAGAATGAGGTAGCCTAGGAAAACAGCCTTGAAAAGTCATTCCTGTCTGGCTCACGACCTCCAAAATCAAGATTAACAACTCATGTGTATTAAAGTGAGAATTGGGAGTTATTTTTCACTTCAGATTTCATTTAAAAATAACGAATTACAAAATAGTAGCTGGAAAGGGAACCTGCTAATGAATATTTATGAAGTCTGCTAACCAGCAATAAAGACAAAAGCTGCCTTTTCTCATGACATTAAAGTGAAAACAAACAAGACACGGAGGAGGCAGCAGGACAGCCAAAATGAAACTTTCATTTCAGGGATGAAGACACGGAGTTAGAAGTCTGATATAATATATAGCTGGGACTGGGTGAAACACAACCTCTAAGAATTCTAATGAACACAACCCCCAGGGACGTTAATGGAGTTCCATCTTGAACATCCAAGGGCAGTCATTTGGCTCATGGTGAATAGATCTAACTCTTGGCTTCCTAGCCAAAGAAGACTGAAGAACTTAAATAAAAATTAAGAACAAAAGGTTGAAAAATGTTTCTTTTTAATGAAGTACAGTCTCATACTTCATCCACTTCAGTTTTTGCCAAAGATAACCATACGTCATCCTTAGGCCAATAATCTGGTGAAATAAAATGAATAAAGGCTGAACTTTCTTAGTTTATGTTGGGTATGTATGCTTGGTTTTCACTTCTGAGTTTCACTGAAGACTGAATGAGGCAACTGAATTTCTACTTCTGAAAAATTTGAGTACCATCATGGTACATCACTAAGAGAGAGCTTGGCAGTGGAACATTTGGTTTAAGAGCAGGTTGATAAAAATAGGCAAAAAATTTTGTCGAAGAGCACAAGCTGGGCTGGGAGAAAGGAAAGTTTTCATTTCCATATAAGTTTGAAGTTTTAAAAGTGGACTAGAGGGTATTCAACTTTTAAAAACCTGAAAGTAAAAATCTATCAGATCTGCTAGAGACCTCTTCAAAAGGAAGAGAGAGTTGACGAGAGAGGTTTGATGGCAGCAAAGGGAATAAAAATCAAACCTTTTCATGTTTGTACCTTAGAGGCTTAAACTGTCCATGAATCACAGAACTTCTCCAACTTTAAACTACATATGAATCCCTGGGTATCTTGTTAAAATGCGGATTCTGATTAAGCAGGAGTGGGGCCTGAGCTTCTGCGTTTTTAACAAGCTCCCAGGCGATGTCCACACGGATGGTCTGTAGACCACACTTGTAGTAACAGGTGTGTAAAACACTGAAATAGAAGCCAGAAGATTTGAGTTTCAGTGCCTTGTGTTGGTTTATCACATTAGGATTCAGGGGCATGTCCCTAAGCTCAGTTTTCTTGTTTGGCAGACATTAGCTTGCCCTAGTCACCTCATGGGTCATTGTGAAGCTAAAATTAAACAACAAGCAAAAGTGTTTCATGAAGTACAAAGAACAAAGAATAGCAGTATTATCACAGTTATTAAAAAGAAGATCATAAAGGATAAGTGACTTACTGAAGGACCCAAAGTGAGAGGCAGAATTAGGCTTAAAACTATATCATCTGATCTTAAGCAAGTGCTTTAAGCTTCAACGTGTTGCAACTTAAAGTAATATGAGAACCAGATCACTTTTATTTGCATCCACGTTGCTGAAATTTATTTACAAAATATATTTACCTTTCTGTCTTAATGCATATATTACATTGAAAATTTATATTTTGGGATGATTCAAGCACGAGTTATCTCCCTAGGTGGGTGGTGGTCACTGTGACTGCTGTAGTACTCCTTGATGCCCCCAGGAGGTGATGATAACACTCTGCACCCACAGTCTACGTAACACCATTGTCAACTGGGTAAATGTAATGTAGACTAGTATAAATGCCCAAATGCCTGAGTGAATTTCAGAGATGGGATAGTCAAGAAGAGCTTTCTGGAGGAGGAGATTTGTTGAGGTGTGCTCAAAAGGAAGAGAAAGGTTTAGGTAACTTGGAAGAAGGGCAAGGACAATGCTGAGCAAAATCAGAGACGGAAATAATTGAATAAATCTTTTGTCATAGCACGTACAGTGTCAGGCACCATATTCGATAACCTGATGGAGATAATCTTACGTGTTAGTACACTGAGCTCACCTCAACTGATGCAGTGGGGAGAGAGGCCTGGAATACCAGTGTGAGGATTGTGTATGTTTTTCCTCATGAGATAGATAGCCATTTGAAGAGTTTTAACTTGGTAGTAACAGAAGTAATGAAATTGTGTATTTTGATGGGATATATTGGAGAGAATATTGAAGACATGGGAATTGGTAAGAATATCTTTAAAACTCATTTTTCTCATTTTCAGTGGATGCTTTTAATCAAGTGAAATCTTAAATAAAATCTCTATCTACCTACCTATGTATGCTAACAAAATTTTAAAAAAAAGAATTAAAGCAGATCCGCTTTAGATCAAGGTACGATGGGGCCCCCAGGTCTCACCCTCAGAGGCTGAACCCTCAGGTCTGCTGGGCTTCTGCTGAAAGAAGGTACTGTGTGTAACGTGCAGCTAAGATAGGATGCTGGAACTAGAAATCCAGAGGAAACCTGCACAGACATAGTTTTATGAGGGAAGAACAGATCATTTGGTGGCCTGGGAGCCAGGCATTTTGGCTCCCAGTCCAGGGCTCTTTCATCTACATCATTCCGTCTCTGCCTGTCACTATTTGACAAGACATGCCAAAGAGAAAATGCAAAATCCAACACACTTATTAGTAATTTAGAAACTTCTTAGTGGCTTCCTCATATCTTCTGACATTGAGGTCTTAAAAGAGCATTTAGTTTAAAAACCTAGTCCTATATCCATTCTTTAATCTTATCTCTAAGGAATTAATTGACTGAAAAAGACAATCTTCTCCAAAGTTCCAGTCTTCCTGCTATTGTTCTAAAGCCCTTCAAAGTGATTTAACACTCATGAGTATTTTAACAATGTCATCCCAAGATCTGAGTCTCAAAAGAACTTACATTGAGTACAAATAAATGGCTCAGAATGGTAGGCTTTAATTTATTTGTTAGAGTATAGAGATGACATACAATAAGACTGAAAATTATGATAATAATATCTATCAGATTTTAAAATGTACAGAAAGACACTTATTCAACGAAAAAGATCTGTTACATTATCAGAAAACCACATACAAGGTACATATGGACATTTTCAAAGATACTATAAGAAATTTAGTTATAAAGAAAATGAATGTAGATAAATATTTATTTTCTTCCATTTACAAAACACAAACATTTGAGTTTCTAGGGAGCATCGTTTCTGAAATCTGAAATCAAAGAATCACAGAGTTCAGACTTCTCCTAAATAATCTGGGAAGCATCCCAGTGATTCAGGACCGAATGTTGTCTTTTTTTTTGAAGATTTTTTAAAGTGTATATTCTACAAGGTCCTTCCTATACTTTACTGTCCAAGAGCAGAGGAATTCCCTTGATACCAACCCAACCATCTTCCTCCTTTAATTTATGTCCATTTTCTCTTGTTCTGTCCTCTGTGAACATGGACAAAACATGTGCAACATCCCCCTCACAAAAGATCTCCCTTTACTTGAAGACAGAAAGCAAGTTATGCCTCAGTCTTCCAATCTTAAACAATTCCAGATCCTTTAACTTCTACTCATAGGACTTTCTTTTCATCTCTTTAACCACTTTAGGTTCCCCTTTGGAACCCTGCCCAACTTGTTCACATACTTTATAAAAGGGGACTAACAATGTGGGAGAATTATTGAAATTTGCAGGTGATGCATCTTTTATTAACCTATGTACTCTCCTAAAATAAATGTAATAAAAATGACGTTAAAATGCATTTTGTATAAATTGATCACAACTAGTGCACTATTTATGGATTATTTGTAGGTAATTACAGGTAATTACAATAAAAGCTATAATTTAATGAGTGTTTCCTGTGTGCCAGGCACTGAATTCGTTGCTATCAAAACCTGGCAACAACTTTAAGATGTAGGCATTGTCATCCCCATTTTTCAAAGGAAGGGCCTAGGCTAGATGGTCAGAGATCTTGATTCTCATTCCAGAGCCAGTACCTTATCACAGTGTATAAAAATACAGGATCAGACACTCATATATGCACTCATGGCGTGGTCCGTGTGTGGGGGCTCCTGCGGCTCAGGTTTCCCTAGAACCAGACTCTGAGATGAGGATTTGCATGCAGGAATTTTTTTGGTAAGGGCTCTTGGGCTCGACATGTAAGGGAGAGTGAACAAAGCAGGACAAGGCAGTGGAGAGGCTGGGCTGCGGTGCAGCCACAACAAAAACCCCAGCTGACCAGACAGGTCCTGCAGGGTTATCCTGAAACGGGCAAGGGCCTTTGTGTCCCCACTTTGACCAGTCACCGAATGTACGCTGCTGCCCTGGGCAAGTGGTATAACCTTGAATGAGGCAATTCTCTTTAGCTGAAGGCTGAAGGCAGTCTCCAAGGAGGGACCCAGCTGTGGGATCTCAGCTGTCAACACTCCCAGAAGCCAGGAAAAGCATGTCTCAGTCCTGAAAGGGACAAGGGATCTGGGTGGCACGTCACAGCTCAACTACAGAGACTCCATTTTTCTGATCCCCAACTCAGGATATGGTTCTGTGTACCTGTTTATGGGTTTGTAAGTTACAGAAATCATGTAGCTTTAAGGACAAAGAAATCAAAGAAATAAGATTGAGGGGGGAAAAGAACTACAAATACTGCTCTGCATTCTGTGTAGGAAATGAGAAATATCTACTTCTTGCCTTTCAGTCTCTTTCTCTTCACCTCCTTCTCTCTCTTTTTCTCTCTGACTCTATCCTTTTTCTCTGTCACATTCTTTGTGTGATACACACACTAATATGATGACTCTAAACAAAACATGAAAACTTTGATAGCAAAGAGGGGAAACAGAAGAGAAGAGAGAATAATTCGAAGTAGGAACAGATAATTATTACCCAAGTGGATATTGTCTTTTTGAATAGTTCTGTCAAGGACAATATACATGTCTTCTAAATGAAAGATGCTACAAAGGATGAATGAACCTTATTAGTAGTTCTGCATTCTCAATAATTTTTTTATCCTCAATCTTTCATCATAGATTTTATTTTCTAAACCATATTAAAAAGACATAATTGCCTCAGGATGGTTCTTGCCTAAAAAATACAGCACAAATCCTTATACTATTGATCATGAAGAGGAAGTTCTGTTTCATTTTCCATTTTATAATGAGAACAACTAAAAAGTTTTTTAAAACCAAAATTATGTATTATTTATTATCTATTTATCCATTATGTAGAAGCTTTTAGAAAGCTAGAAAGCCAACAACTAGCAAGAATGGTTTATTAGGGCACGAATTTGAAATAGATCCCCAGGGGATAACGAATCAGCTTATATTACGGGGAAATGTGAAGAGTCATTAATGCATATCATGCTGCCTTGCTATTCTACTAACGAATGCAAAAATACAATCTCATTTTAACATGAGCAGCAAGATATTAGTGCAGAAGCTGGAGTATGAAAAGTTAATAATAAACCTGAATCAAGAATAATTTCAAAAGTACTCAAACAACAAAAGGCAGTAGAGAGTGAAAATTCAAATGTAGCAGGACATTATCTGATTAGAAATCTGTTGTCATTGTCCTCCACCAAAATGGCCCACAGACTGCTGATGCAGTCTATGACCTCTACAGTGGGATCGAATTTGTATCAAAAGTTGGTGGCTCAGCATTTCCTCTCTCCTTTCTTTTTAAAATCCCCCACTACAGAAGGGCATAGGGTAACACATTTTACTGTTAAATATGATTTGAGCCTATTGGAAGACTGCCCATTCAAAAGTGTCACCCTGGCAACTCCCCTCTGGCTTCTACTTTCTAATAGGAGTTTTCCCCGAACAACCCTCCTCCAGCAGAATTCTGGGCTCTAATCACAGGGTAGAAGGAGGGGAGTCTTGAGCACTCTCTCAAACTCTAAACACTTTTCAGTAGCAACTCCAAAGCTAACATCAACTCTATCCATGGCTTTGTTTGCATGATGGTACTTGCAACACTCACTCTGGAATTTGAGCAGACAGCAGCCACCCAAAAATGTTGCATTCTGTGCTGTTCTCACAGTAAGAGAGTTCAGAAGAAGACTCTACCACCAAGCCAAACAACAGCGGTGAAAGCTGATTTGCCTTTTCCCAGCCATCATACCGTCTTGTGTTCACGTTCTGCAACAGCTTCCATATCTGTCCATCCCTGTTCATGTCACCCTTCTGCCCAGTGCAGCCAAGCCATGCAGAGGGCAAACATGTCAGACAATGTCTCCCCACAGCCCTCACCCCTTACCAAACGACGGGCGGTCCACCTGCTTCCCATACCCAGGATACCCTGTTCCCACTGCCAGTTCCATAAACACACCCTGTCCAGGGTCTCACGTTTTGGAGACATCATTTTAGAATGTCTATCACACAGAGAGTATGAGTGAGACAGAAAAAGAGAGGCAGAGACAGACAGAGAAAGAAAGAGGCAGAAAAAGAGAGAGACCAAAACAGGGAGACATATTTTTTGCGTCTTGCACATAAATGAGTGGAAATTCCTTTTGTTACTTGCAGCTTTCGAGACGAGTGAATCATGCTTTGTACACGCACCCTGACGATTTACAGCCCACAGGTTTCACAGCAGTGACTGACCACTCTGTGAACTTCAGAGAACAATTCATTGTCCTTGAGACCACCTACAACTTGCATACATGTGTCGTCATTCTAAGTTACACCAACTCAGCATTTCCATAAATTCATTTTCTGTACATAAAATTCAGTGGGTATTTCAATGTATTTGACCAAATCAAAAATATCTTGTGCTTAATAGTGTTGGTTTTAAAATAATTGATGAGTATCTTTTTTTCACGTATGAAAGTTGTCTTTTATTTAAAAAGGGAAAGTAAAACTGAAAAAAAAATAGGATGTTTCAGGAAGCTGGGTTTTGTGGCCAGTACTTGCATTGTTTAGTGCCTAATTCATTGTTACGGAAAGTACTGACTAGGGGAAAATTGGCTCAATAATGGATGTTGATATGTCCTTTTTTAACTGGAATTTAAACACAGGTGGTTTTGATTCTCTTCCAACCCTTCAGTTTAGTAGTAGAGCCGGTATAGAGAAATAAAGGATGCCAAAAATCAAATCCATGCTAAAATTACAAAAATTAAAAATAATAAAACCTGAGGCCGGCCCTGTGGCATAGTGGTTAAGTTCGCACACTCCGCTTCGGCAGCCCGGGGTTCGCAGGTTTGGATCCCGGGCACAGACCTACGCACAGCTTATCAGGCCACGCTGTGGCAGGCGTCCCACATATCAAGTAGAGGAAGATGGGCACAGATGTTAGTTCAGGGCCAATCTTCCTCAGCCAAAAGAAGAGGATTGGCAACAGATGTTAGCTCAGGGCAAATCTTCCTCAGCAAAAAGAAGAGGATTGGCAACAGATATTAGCTCAAGGCTAATCTTCCTCACCAAAAAAATAAAATAAAATAAAATAATAACAATAATAATAAAACCTTAATCAGAGTTTAAAGTATTAAGGCAAAATCTATTTGTTGAACATAGAGTGATTAACCAAAGAAAATGCCATCGGTGTGAACTGATTTACTTAATTCAATTTCCCATTTTATGACATATAGAAAACTTCACAGTTCAATAAAGATTTGGAATAAGAGAAGAAATGATGGAGTGGCAAGGGCAGAATGAGTTTCAGCAGACCAGGGCTCTGGCTCCAGCTGTCAGCATTAAGTAAGTTACTTAACTTTGCTTCAAATTAATTTTCTTGTGTATAAAAATGAAAGTGATAGATTAGCTGATCTTTAAAGTTTCTGGAAAGATGGTAGTGAAGTGGACTATAAACAGTAAAAAGGGAGCATTTTGTAATTTTCCAACAGGTCTCAAGGAAAAAAGTTAGTAAGCTAATTAAGGCCATAGTAATCAAATAAAATTCACTCAAAATAGTACTACTGTAAGTACTATTTGAATTTAAAATTTTTACCCATGACATTCCCTCAAAGAAGGCTCTGAGTAATGTATTTCAAAAGTCTAGCTCGGGTGGACTGATCTGAGACAGTGCAGCCTCTGTTAGAACAGGCCCCCTTAACGACGTCCTGGGCTGATGCTGGGAAGACCCAGCGGAGGGACCCTGGTACCACCCCCACTGAAGAACGCAAGAAAGATCCTGTTCAGTCTCCCCTAAGCCATGCTCAAATCCTGGGCAGGGCAACGAGAAGGAGAAATTGACATGAAAACATGATTTATACAGGGAAAAAACTATACTTTTGAAAGCAAAGCACTTTTCTTAAATAACTTCTGTAACTACTGTGAATTAAAATGAAGAGTGGCACTGGTTTGTCACTCGCCTAAATTTTAGGGTTTACATTGTTTTTTAAATACTGGTTTAAACTTTCTTTCATCAAACTAAATAAGTCACCACATTTTTCCCTAGGAAAAATCCTAATTATGCCAAGAAAATGAGACCAACAAGTACAGATACAAATGAAATGGTAGATAATGTCAAAATAAAATGGAAATTGAGAATGTGGTGAGTTGTAGTGAGTACATGAACGAATAATATTGAAGGCTTCAGTGCAAAATCAAATTTATATTTTAAAACAGATTTTTAACTATTGCCTCTAACTCCCAAATCAATGTTTCCAGCCCTGAACTCTCCCCAAACCTCCACACTTACACTTACAGCTTCCTGGTGGACATTTCTACCTAGATGTCCCATGCATACCTCAAAGTCCTTTCTTCCCCAAGAATAAGTCCACTTCCCTGCTAAATTCCCTTTATGGCATCATCAGGCTCTCAGTCACCCCAGTCAGAAACCTGAGAATCCCAAGTCCTAACATTTTCTCACTTCCAATGCCCAAACTACCACCAAATCCAGCATATTCTAGCTCTTTCAAATTTCTCTCTCTTTCTGTATACCTCACTGTTTCTACCCTAATTCTAGCTCTCTCATCTCTTCTCCACATCATTACAAAATGAATCTTCCTTCCTTCAACCTTGCTCACCTCCAGCTCTTTCTCTACATTTTCTCCAGGATAACACACCTAAAATGCCAATGACCGCCAGCCTAAAGCCCTTCAGTGCTTACACACACACACACACACACACACACACATACATACATATACACCATATCTATGGTTCAACAATTCTGAACAACCTATTACTTCCACCAGTGAGTTTCACACCCCTATCCCACTGCTCCTGCCTGAAATGCCCTCCTCCAGCCCACCCTGCTCTTCACCAGGGAACTCAACTCAGGGGTCACCTCCTCAGGAAGCCTGCTTCTACACACAGTCCTCTGGCCCCACACTGCATTCAATGACTTTTCGATTCCTTAACGCACTCTCAGTATACTTTTATCATATTGGAGTTGGTCATATCTATTTATGTGTCTGTCTCCTGCGTTTGACAGATATTCCTTGAAGGTAAGGACTTATCAATAACCTTTGCTTCTTGAGATCCTAGCAAAGTTTACAGAATCAAATTAAAAATGAATCAAACTATTGAGGAAAACAGTTTGGAGGCTATGAGAGTATTTTGGAGGACTATAAATGTTTGGGAATAGTAATAGTTTTTCTTATGCAAATAATACCTCAAGGTTTACAAAGTGATTTCACAGAAATTATATTGTTCGATCCTTAAAACAATCCTAGAAGGCAGGGTAAGGCAGATATGAAGGCTGATAGAGACCCTAAATACATAAGAAATTTCTCTGAGAAGAGAAATGTTATTGATTTTTTTTAGGGTGTGTGTGTGCTCAAATGAATCTTCATAGATCAGAGCTACAACTTCAAATAAATTCCTTTTTGGTCAAAATAGCCAATTGATTTCCTTTGTAACTGCTACAAAATTCTGCTGAAAAAGACAAATTCAATTCTTTATAGAGAATTTTCAATAACCTATTCCCCTATTCACTCTTTTCTAAGAAGTAGATTTTGGAAGACAGAACAGCTAATGCAGACTTCTAAAGACAAAGAGAGAACAGATTTGCTCTCACCTTCAGAAAATCCCCTGGGCCAGGAGTCTCCTAAAAGCTTCCCTGATTTCTGAAGCTGCCCTCTTCTCAGGATGCTGCCAACAGCTGAGAGCAGCTTTGGGCAAAGTCTTCAGCACACAGGGGTGGGGGGTTGCTGAGGAAGAAGATCACAAAGATTCCTGAAAAGGAAAAAAACACAGAACAGTGTCAATTGTTTTGGGTGAGTTAATCTATTAAGCTGAGATTTCATTCTAGTATCAGACTAAAATTGACAAGGGGAACTTAATACATATTAAATTCCATGATTAATTTTAACCAAGCATTACTGTACTTAAGGATATCAATGTCTAAGAAACTTTAAGCAATTTAACGGCAACGGATAATGAGAAAAGGTAACATAATTCCAATTACATTTTGGTATAAGATAGAAGTCTGAACGACGCCTAAATAGCAGGAAACCATGTGTACACAAATCAAAGGGAAAAAAAGCACTTGATCTACTTTAATACTTCATGGGAATACACCGCGCTTTACAATCACATCGACAGAGGCTGCGGCTGGGAAGAAGCTAGTACAGACTGCAAAGAACAAACAATGAAGAACTAAGTATTTGATCAAGGCTGAGAATGTCGAAGAGGAACTCAGCAACGCAATTACATTTTAGAGGGAGCTTTGAAGGCGGTGAGAAGAGAAGGCATCTGGGGATAAAGAGGTTGCTTAACACACCACTGTAAGAAAACAAGTACAAGGTTAAGGTAGAACTACAGAGAATGAAACCTTAATTAAACGGAAACCAGCTAACAGGAGTGTTTATTTAATACCTCACTTTTATGAGAAACAGGAAAAAGCACAGGAAGGATTGTTCAGAAAACCTGTTTTAAACCAGAACTAGGGGTCAGTCTGCAGTGAGAAGAGCAGGCACTGGGCGTTCTACACCTGCCTCCTCCACGGACAGGCTGACCTTGGGCTTGCTAGCTTCTCAGCCTTGCGGCACATGAGCACCCCTGGGAGAGCTTTTAAAACTTACCGATGGCTTGGCCTCATCCAGGCTAAATAAATCCCTGACCAATTAAATCAGAATCTCAGATGGGATGGAGCCCACACATAGGAATCTTTTCAAAAGAAAGAAAGTCAGAGATGTTCTTCGATGACTTTAACATTCTGTCTTCTCTACATATTTTGCACCTGATAACTCCTTTGTTTTAAATCAAATTTAATTTAAATTAATAGTATGCAAAATTTTAAAACTCTAAAAAATTAAATAGTTCTCCAATTTTTGAGAGGAGGAAACTGAGGCTCTGAGAGGTACAGTGATTTATGCAAGGTCCAAGCAAACAAAGTACCAACACCAGGACGGACTCAAGTCTTCTGCGGGGTATGAGTCAGACCTTGAGCTAGGTCTGGACACAGCTCTATTTCAGGCTGGGCTGGGTATGATCAGGAGACATGGAGCCACAGCGTTGACTAGGGACTGATGCCATTGGCTCTCTGGGCAGAGGAGAGCGTAACCTCAGGGTTCCCGCCCCTTAAGGAACAATAAAGATAAAAAATAATCCTAGTAGCTAAATTATTGAGCACTTTGGATGAGCTAGACACTGTGCTAAGAAGACACTGTGCCCTTAAGTACTATTATTATCGCCAATTTATAAATGAGCACACAGAAGCCAGAGAGCTTAGTCTTGTCTCCAAATGGTGGACTGGAATTTTAACAAAGCTAGTCTCTCCCCTAACTATGCACTGCCTAGAGGGAATGTAGCTAAGAGGCAGCTGGAGGCATGGCTGCTCCGCCCTGTATCTGCTTTGTCTCTTTTTTGTCACAACGCATTCTCACACTGGCAAGTGGAAGCAGAAGCATCCTGGAGTCTTCCTGGTGCTTTCAGATGGTCTCAGATTAAATGACTAGTTTCTATTGTTCGTGAGAGGATTAACATTCTGTGGAACGATTTTTATTCTCCCTTCACCACCCACCCACCCACACACACACACACACACACACACACACACACATCCAAATTAGTCAAGTTTGAATGGTCAGATTCGATTACACTATTTTGGAGACTTCAGCTCAGGCAACTATGAGAAGAGTCATCACGGAAATCTTTCCTAAATGACTCAGTCCATCATGACATGAGTTTAAAAGCCTAACTGAAATCTTTGGATTTATTTGGAAAAAATTTACCAAACATTCTTACACTCATCTTAAATCATCTTAGAGAAGCATCTCTGTTGCAATTTGCTGCTCCATGACATTTACATTACGTAAATTATTTCCTTTCTTTAAATAGCATTGTTATTGACAATAATAAAGTCTAATTTACAAATATTCCACATGTGAAATATATTTCATTTAAGAGGCTAATGCAAAAGCATTACTATTTCTGACACCTTAGGCATATGCTAATTATACTGTGCCAGAATTATCTTCATGGCTCATTTTAATAATAATGCAAAAAGATGGTTTTTATTAGATACTTCAGGGAAAAAAGAAAAGAGCGATAATAAAAATAAAAACACAATTTTGGGAATTGGAAGGGGCCTGGAAGGTCATCATATCCAACCATCTATCTGCCTATGGCCTATTCCATTTTTAGGGAACTCTGTATGGAACTGAATCTCTCTTCCTGTAGCTTGCACTCATTGATCCCAATTCTGGCCTTTGGAGACATATCCAGATTTGCATTCTAGTGTAAACTTCTCCAAGCACAGCCCACTGTTAACAAAAGCAGGGAAAAGTTGTTGTTTTAGCAGAGGAGGCCACTGACTGCAACAGGGCTCAAGAGCATCCCACAGAGGCTGGTGGCTGACCCATGAGGTAGCCTTGTGCAAAAGTCTCTGCCCTAGAAAAGAGATGACAATCAGCCAAGTCAATCAAACCAGCACTCTCTGGGATTTGGATTGGATATTGGGAGTCAGAGGAGAACCTACTGAATTTGCAAAGGTGACCAGAAAGCCCAGAAGAGAGACCATAAGAGAGAAGAGTCATTCCCTGAAGTTGCCTTAGACCCTGATAACTTACCACTTTCCAGATCCAGACAGAGTAGCTGTGTGGTCAGTACCTCGTTTTTAGGATGGCCTGAGTGAGTCTCTGTTCTCTACAGCCCCAAAGGCCCAATACATACGGACTAAAATTACAGCACCTCATTTACCAGGTGTTCTTACAGCTGCATATCACATTGACGATTAATATTTCCCTTATCTCTTTGTAGGCATTTTTGTTAGAACCAAGTGAAAGCTTTATTTTCACCTCATTAATATTTCACCTTTTTAGAATGGAGTTCATTATTCCAACTGCCAAAAACTTTTGACTTCTCAATTCTGCCTTTCCAAAATATTTGTTATGCCTTTCACCTTCTTGTCATCTACAAATTAGACAAGCATGCCATCTAGAATGATGTTCACGCTGTGATAAAAACACTGAATTGGACACTATTTCACAGAGCAAATAGTGGTATAAAAATAGTGAAATTCAGTTGCTAGATAAAGGTTTTAACATTTACTTGAGAGAGACTGCAAAACCCAGAAGAATTAGGTTTCAGCATCGTTAGAGAAAATTAGGCCATAGTTGAGATAACTGGCAACATGAACTTGGTAGTTAAAGTAATTACCTGTGCAGCAGACCAAGAAGTTATGTTTGAGAAACATATTGCAGAAACAGAACCAAGTTAGCTTCATCCTTCCCTGCGGCAATCATGAAAATTAACAGAAGCCGTCATTTTAGGTCATCTGGTATATCCCCACCAGAATGAAACTGTTCTCCAAAGATCTCAACTGCTTTGTCTAATTTAGCTTCCAGTAAGCCTTATGGGATCTCTCTTTATTGTAAAAAGCCCCACACTGAAGGGCTTTTTAAGTTCTCGTGTCTGCTTTTCTTAGTTTTTCTGTCTCCACCATTACTGTCTGGCTGTCGAGCTGCAATTTCTCATGGTGGTCAGTGTGCCTGGCCAGAGTAACCCAGCTCATCCTCACTGCTCTAACTGGATACTTTTGGTCCTCCCAGGGCTGACTGTGTGTGAAGTGAGACTGGAAAGCTCCAGAGGGAGGGCCTGACGGGCCCGTCCCTAAAGAAAACCTGTGAGTGTGCGTGTAGATTTCACGCCGTCTCTGTTGACCACACGAGGCCTTCTTGGCGTGATTCTTTTTTCTCAGCTGTGTTGAATTGTTAAACTGTTCATTCAACAATTACTGTTTAGGTCCATTAGGGGCAAGGGACTGCCCTGGGAGCCACAAGAAATATAAAGACGACGCAGACCCAGCAGCTTCTGCTCGAAGACAGAGATGAGAGATAATAATACCATCTTGTATTGTACGACATTTTATGGTTTATTTTTCACAGAAGTAGTCTCAATACTGAAAAATAAGTATTTTTCTCGCCATCTTACAGATAAAAATAAAGTTTCAGTAAGGGTAGGTGATTTCTCAACGTTTCATCACAGCTAGTAAGTGGCAAAGTCAGGACTCCAGAGGCAAGCTTTGTGAGTCTTGTCTATGTTACTTCTACCAACCCACAGGTGCAACCACTGTTTATGCAGCTAACATGCCTACACAGCAACATATACTGAGTGCTTACTCCATACTGGGTACTTTTGTAACTGTCTGGCATATATTTTATCCTCATAACAACTTTATGAGGTGGGTGATTTTATTATCCCCATTTAATAGAGGAGAAAACTGAGCCACAGAAAGTGGACTAATGGCCCAAGGTGGTATGGCTAGCAGGTGGCAGAAAGCGATAAACACCACGAGAGCAGTGCCACCCGGAAGAAATGTGGAAGAAGTCATTGGATCTGTTGCTAGGAAGAGGGCTAAGAAAGTTTTGGAACGTTTTCTAGTGTTTCCAGAACAGTGAGACTTTTCTTCTCTTCTAAATCCTGTGAGAAGACACTGGCATCAGAGATGAGAAAAAGATGGCAATTCCAAGAAAAGAAGGAAATGTGATGCTTCCCCGTTCCCTCCACCATGGCTGTGGATGTGTGAGTGACTTGGCAGCACAGAGAGCTGCTAGCATATGAGTACCATCTGCTGCTTTAATACTTGCTATGCATACTTCTGTTATTTCCAATTATTTGGACAGATCACACTGGTTTAGCAAAGCAGAGAGAAGAGACCCTTGGCATTCACGGCCTTATATTTGTGGTTGGTGATTTTAGAGTGACTGCCCTCTCATGAAGTGAGGCTCATGAAGTGTCATCTGGCAGTTTGCTGGGACACCACTTTGAATGGCACAAACTCGCTGGCTCAGCACTCATGCCTCAGTGCGGTTTCCCTACTCTAAACCTGTTTTCAGGTATGAAAGAAGGGAGAGAGGAAGAAAGGAAGTGCTTCAGCATCACTGAGTGGTTTTCTTGGCCCAGATGGGGGCTAAGGGCTCCCCAGACAGCACTTTTAATCCTACAATAATTCCATACAGTGGCCATTGTTATACCGATTTTCTGCATGGGCATATTGAGGCACAGAGAAGTCCAGTAACGCACCCCAAAGTCAGAGAGCTTGTCCACGCCAGAGGTGGGGTTTGAACCCAGTCTGTCTGACTCTATGTTATGGCATGCCTCTCATAGCTCTGCTGAAGTTATTAAATAAGCAAAGAATTAAACAAAAACTTTGTGAGGAGGGGAAGACACTAGGTGAGAGAGAAAACTTTAGTTAATGTTGGAAAGGCAGTTCACGTTAGATGTGAAGTATAATCAAATAAACATAGGGCACTTAGTAGAAATATGTTCCAGGAGAAAAGCCAGGAGCCTCTACAAACCTTCCCATATTCTTGAATTGAAAGATGCCCTGAAGTCTCAGAAATCAGTCCCCGTAGGGCTTGCTGTATTCCTAGGAATTCAGAGGTAGAGGGAGAAACGTGTCAGACAGGAAGATGCCTGGCTTAGCACTCAGGGAAGTCTGTGACTGACACAGACACTGTGAAGTGCCGATAAAGTGCTTGGGGAGTCCAGAGGAGTAGGAAAGTACTCCTGGCTGAATCAGGCAGTAAATACTGACAACCTCCTTGAGACATTCGTTGGCAGTGAAAGAAAGGGGAGAAACAGAATGGTAACTCTAGGGAGCAGCAGAGATGAGAAGAGATTGCAGGCTGAAGGAGATCTGAGCACATTTGCAGGCTGAGAAGACAGATGCAATATGGAGAGGCAGAGAGAAAACAAAGCTGCATATGGCAAAGCGGTGGAGAGAGCCAAGGCCCAGTGCAGAGGGCTGGGTGTAGGGACACACTCAGGGATGTAGGGAGTCCCTCCTGTACTTCAGCCACTTTCACTGCCTCAACATAAGGGGTGCGTGGACTCATCTAACGTCTTCTCCCGTGTTGGACAGAACCCTCCTCAGATCGAAGCTCTTCTGCTAAACTAATTTTCAAGAACTAATGCAACAGCCCATATGCAGAAACGTGCTTATTTGCATATTGCCCACTCCTCTTACTAAAAAACAGTTGGAGTCAGTCAAAATGAAACAAAATGCCAACACACTTCGACAGTAATACAAATGCCTTGCAACCTCGACCTTGAGTTTAATAGAATAAACAACTCAAATTTGCTTTGATGACTCTAAAAAGCAACTGAACTAGCTCCAGCTTGAGCATGGGTCTGTTCATTCTGCTTAGCCCCAGTCATTCACTCAAATCGCTGAAGAAACGTTTAGGGAGTGCCTACTGGGTAACGCACACGAGTTCGAAGCTGGAATGCTAATGATTTTTATTTTTGTTCCTCATTTTGACTGGATTGTTTTAGACAGGGTTTCATTTTGATTTGGGGAGAACTCTTGCAGCTGATTTTTAATAACACTTATTTTTTCCTATAAAAAAGTGTTTTCATTTTTCAAAATAGGAAAAGTACAGAAAAATTAGAAGAAAAAATGAAAACCAAATGTTTTCTTTCACCACCAGAAATAAAAATCATCAATGTTTTGGTGCATGTCTTCCAAGTGTTTTATTTTTCCTGTGTGCTTGTGTCTGCATACACATTTCTCAAAAGAAAAGTGGTATTATACAGTACGCACTGATTTAGTAAGCTGCGGTTCTCACTCAACAATACAAAATGAACATGTGCCCAAGTCATTAAATATCCTACAAAATCAATTTTAGGACTTGCCTAATAGTCAACCACTTAAAGAAATTATATTCATTTAACCAATTTCCTAATATTGCCCATTAATGCTATTCCATTTGGCTGATTTTTTTTGTGTGTGTGAGGAAGATCAGCCCTGAGCTAACATCCGTGCTAATCCTCCTCTTTTTGCTGAGGAAGACGGGCTCTGAGCTAACATCTATTGCCAATCCTCCTCCTTTGTTTCCCCAAAGCCCCAGTAGATAGTTGTATGTCATAGCTGCACCTCCTTCTAGCTGCTGCATGTGGGACGCGGCCCCAGCATGGCCAGAGAAGCAGTGCGTTGGCGCGTGCCCGGGATCCGAACCCTGGGCCGCCAGTAGCGGAGCGCGCACACCCGACCGCCAAGCCACGGGGCCAGCCCTTGGCTGACTTCTTGATATCATTTTCTAAAGATACCCTATGTTATTAGCACTGGCTGAAAAACAATCAGTAAAATGCTTACACAATTGATACACGGAGCATTATTCAATATAAGGATCCATTTCCCTCATCAGGATTTGTGATCAAACTCGGAGGATTTTGGGCCGGGTGCTTTCTCAGAGCAGGGCCAGCACACACTCCCACCTAGTCCCCACCCTTCCCCACCACAGCCCTGCCCCGGCCATTTGCCGTACGTCTGTAGCTTGGCAATGAGTAGTCTGCTAGATTACACATGATCAGAGGCACTGGCTGACTCTTAACCCAGATTATTGTTAAAAGCTTGACTTTTCCAATGAACACTATCAGAGCAGGACAGATAGACAAATTGATCTCCAATCCCAGACTATGTGTGGAGACAGTCCTTCCCGGGACACAAGAGTTTAGGGGAAATACCGCTAGCTCGACATAAAAAATGATATTTCTTCTTGTCTTAATATGGTCACAGTATGCCTCAAAAAGAAACATATTATGTCTCAAAAGAAACAAAGGGCTAGATCGTGAATTATAAATAACTATTTCCATTGGTGGTGGTATTATTACTAAATATTAGATGAGAAGAACAGCTACAAGTTACCCACCTTAAGCAGCTCACGATTTTGAGTCTCTACTGTAGGGCTTCTCCACCCTGCCGGCACTCAGGAATCCACAGACGATGTGTTCATCACCTTAATTGTGGTGATGGTTTCACAGGTGTACACATGTCAAAACTTATCAGATTGTTTATTTTAAATATGTGCAGTTTGTTGTATGTTAATTATACCTCAAAAAAGCTGTTAAAAAATTAAGACCCCAGGTGCCCAAAATCCCACACCTGAGATTCGGATTTAACTGGTCTTGAGTGGGGCTCCTAACGTGAAGCCAAGAACCACTGACCTAACATATAATGAATCTTCCCAAATTTAAATTAATTGATAAATTGATATGAAATTGATAAGAGAATATGTTTAAAGAAGTGATTTTATCATTTTCAAGTACAAAGAGTAACAAATCTGCCTTTTAAAAAACTGCTTCCCAGCAAAGAAATTTACTCTTGCTTTAATAATTTGTAGTAATTCATTAACAAAATTCATTAATTCATTAATCACATTCAGTAATCAAAGAGCCTTTGTGTACTATTGTGTACTATGCACTATTCTAGGTGGATCATAGATCATGTGTATGTGTGGAACTGATACTTTTTAAGAGCCCAACATTCTCTTAAGTGGATTTAAACTAGATGAAATTCACAGACTCATTTAAACATTGATTTATCTAGGAAAAACTAAACAAAGAAAATGTAAAAATGAACCTGTTATGGCCCCACAGAGTGATCACGGATTCTCTAGGAGAGCGGTTCAAATCCAGGTTTGGCTCTACTTGCCAAGCCATTGAGCTGGGCACAGCCTTTTTAGCAAGAATGTGGGAAAAGCTGTCCCAGAAAATTGGCAGCTTCCTGCCAGAGGGCATCATCATGCCTCCTGACATTTGAGGCTCCATGCCAGTGCTCCATCTACAGATACCAAAACAGCTTCACACCCATAATAAACTAGCCAAGCCCTCTCATTAAAGAAAATTAATATTCACTCACGTCTTTACTCTGTTATTAATAAGAAACTTTGAACATAATTAGTGATGGCTTTGAGTGCAGCTTGGAACTGCACCCAGCTGGAAAGGGGCCATGGGCCACAGAGTTTCATTACTCACCAAGGCTGAGCCCCCACTGAAAGGGATTAGAAGAAAAAGAAATGGAACCGACCCTCCTTCAGAAAGAAATGGTCTCCCCGAGTTAACTGGGATGACTGTGTGTGGTGCAGACACAGAACCTGGCTGTCACCAGCATGCCTCTTGTCAGTTCCTTGTCACCTCGGCCTCTATACAGCACCGCAAGGTGAAATCAGATAAACGAAGCACTCCAGGTTTGGGGAACGAGAGGTGTGACACGTCCGGGAGCTGCTTGTGGCGAGGCAAGATGCAGAACACTCGGCCAGATGCAAAAGGTGGGTGAGGAGCAGCAGACTGCCCTGGCGGAACACGACCCCTGTGGTCAGAGAATGAATGAAT
The DNA here is from genome assembly GCF_020826845.1 of Diceros bicornis minor. NCBI lineage: Eukaryota > Metazoa > Chordata > Mammalia > Perissodactyla > Rhinocerotidae > Diceros > Diceros bicornis. The sequence goes on along the minus strand of NC_080742.1, from coordinate 10,104,749 downwards.
GAATGAGTGAATGAATGCCAGGTGGGAATTCAAGAGCAAGGTCAGGGTTGATGGGTGCAGACTATTAAGAGAAGTGTAAGCTGGGGAAAGTATGATTTCCAGACTGCTGACCACCATCACCACTTCACCTAAAATGAACAATATTGAACTTGTTTTTCCCTCAATAGAAATGGATGAAATATTTTATATCCCTTATAGGAAAAAAAGTAAGGGCAACGTGCAACTTACTTTCCATAACCAGCTTGATGCCTTTCACAGCTCCCGCCTACTGACAGCCTGTGGCAGCTACATTCATACTAAAAACTGGGGCTCCTCTCGACACCGTCTGCTCAGAAGCTGCCATCTGCCTGACACCCACCGTTGGCCTCTCTGCAGGGCCTCTTCAGATCCATGCCTGGTCACTCTTCAACTCCATTTCCACCCCGTTGGCCTCTCTCAGGTCACTCCAGTCTCCAGGTACCATGTCTGAGGACCAGGTCACCCCATCTTCATTCTAATGCCCAACTCAGGGGTCCAGGAACCTAGTTTTTTTTGAGGGGGGGCATAATGCCTAACTCCCCCTCCCACATTGTTCTAGGTGTTTGAACATCACCTTATGAGAGACCTGTGATGGACCCTCATTTCAGGGGTCAGAAATTCAACTTTAACAAAATTTCCCCAGGCAAAAACAATCCTCAAGTCCCATGGAAACTGTGAACACAAGGCTATGTTTGCCTTAACTTGCTAGATAAAATAATATGCATAGGCTTTTGGAGGAAACCTAGATTCTATCACTACCCATATCACAATTTCTAGTTCTCACTATTAAACTCAAAACCAAAAAATTTATATTCTGCCTATTATTTCTTTCTTTTTAAAAAGCTGTAACTGGTTGATTATTTCCCACTAAATCAAGCCAGGTATGTGTCCCATCTTTGGCTTCTCTCTGCCACTGCCCTGGGTTGGTTTTTAAATCATTACAAAAAGCAGAATGCTGAGACATTAAAAAACAGAGGCTGACTCACAAGAAGCTGCTCAGCACATAGATTTCTAACTCACGAACTCCCAAACCCATAGTCTTATGTTGCATTTTAGTCCAATTGCTACAACCGAGTAGACCTTGAATTTCAAGTTAACAAACTTCACTAAAGCATAGATACAAAAATACAAGCCCATGAGTATATACCAAATATCCCACGATTAAATTTTGGTCTGTTTCTTTGTTATATGATTCTTTCACTACAACTATATTTCACAAAATTTCTTATAAAGAAAAGCCCTGTTATAGTGATTTCAGTATAGACTGATACTCATCATACAGTCCTTTAAAACCTTACAAGCCATTTCACATGAAGACTGGAGGATAATTTTCCTGGAGAATAGATGAAGGTGAAACCTGAGAGCACTCTTTAAAAATCCAATGGGTCGAGGGGCCAGCCTGGTGGCTTAGCTGTTAAGTGCGCATGCTCCGTTTCAGCAGCCCAGAGTTCGCGGGTTCGGATCCCGGGCACGGACCAACGCACCTGTTGTCAAGCAACGCTGTAGCAGCGCCCCATATAAAGTAGAGGAAGATGGGCACGAATGTTAGCCCAGGGCCAATCTTCCTCAGCCAAAGAGGAGGATTGGCAATGGATGTTAGCTCAGGGCTAGTCTTCCTCACAAAAAAATAAATAAATAAATCCAATGGGTTGAGGCTAGCCCTCTAGCATAGTGGTTAAGTTCTTGTGCTCCCCTTTGGCAGCCCGGGGTTCGCAGGTTCGAATCCCAGGTGTGGACCTACATACCACTCATCAAGCCATGCTGTGGTGGCGTCCCACATAAAAAATAGAGGAAGACTGGTATGGACGTTAGCTCAGGACAATCTTCCTCAAGCAAAAAGAGGAAGATTGGCAACAGATGTTAGCTCAGGGCCAGTCTTCCTTACCAAAAAAAAATCCAGTGAGTTTCCAGGAGTGTAGTGGCTGCCAGCCCTTAGAGCACAGGAAACTCCCTGGGGCACCTGCAGAAACATGCTGATGCCTGGGCCCCATTCTCAGGGACACTAATTGGTCTAGGGTGTGGACTGGGCCTTAATCAATTTTAAAGCTCACTCTAATGTGCATTAGAGGTAAACCTTCCCCCAGGGTAGATTTTACTTCAATAGAGCACTAAGAACTTCGTAACAAGCAGAGCTGTCCAAGGAAAGAACCGGCCACCTCATGGGAGGTGAGGCCCCTGTCACAGCAAGTGTGGAAGGAGGGGCTACATGTCTGAGCCCCTGTCTGGGACGGTGGAGAAAGGGGTCCTAGGATCTTTGAAACTGATTTTTTTTTCTACACTAATTCTAGCTAGGGTCAGTATTTAAGTTAGCAAAAGAAAAGAAAAATGCCTCATTTGCAATGTCATCCTTAGAATAAAACAGTTTATATAAATCTTTCATATTGTCCACATAAAACTTGTTAATCTGCACAATAAAATCAAATTTTTATTCTATTTTCAGTATTACTCTATTTTAGAAAAATCTTTCCTTCCACAATGAACTGAATTACTATATTCTAATTTTTGATACTCTTTTCCACCTTTCTACTACTTCAGCCTATAAAAAGCCTTTTTTAATCAGTTGGCATTAGTTTTTCTTCAATTCCTAAAAAAGAATTCCTCATCCTAAGCAATCTGTGAAATGTCACCAGGTACAGAACTACCTATGGCTTCCTTCCCAATTATCTTTCCTTTTTTTTTGTTTTTAATTCTTAAGCATTAACATGAAAATTTCCTATGACCCTTTCTGGGAGATGAACTTTAGTTCTTATTTAAAGGATGATACCTTTGAGGGTTTTCCTCCCTTAAATTTAGACAATGGAACACATGCAGAAGCAAACAATAAAAAGAGAAAGTTCCTTCACGTCCCAGTCCTTAGGCTGGTATGTTTTTTTTTTTGGCTTTGCTCTTTGTTGTTTCTTATATCACTGGTCTGATACTATATATGCTCTTACAATTTGCATTTTCAATGTAACCACGTGTCTCAAGACCCTTCCACACCAGCACAAATGGGCCTACATCTTTCAACAGACATATAACATGATGTGCCTTAGTTTGTTATCCATTCTACTCTTGATAGATATTTCATTTGAATCCATTTTCACTGTTAGAAATAAAACTGCAATGGATAATCTTGTAAATATATTTATGTATATATAAATTCCAAAAAATGGAATTTCTGGGTCAATCATTTATTTGTATTTCAAATTCTGATTAACAAAATATCAAACTGACCTCTAAAAAGGCTGTGATTATTTACACACTTAGAAGAATGGATAAGAAAACTGTGTCTCCATCTCTTTGTCAACACTAGATACCATCAACTTTAATTTTTCCAATCTCAAGGGCAGAAAACACCTTTGGGTTTTGCCAAAGTTTGGAGTATAAGCCAAAGTATAAATAGCAATTTTCTAGATGATTGTTACATTTTTTAAAAAATGATGAAGCTACACTATCACAGCAGATGTCTAAAATCTACCCCCAAACCTGGCATTTTGCTCAGCTTCTAAGATTCCAAGAGACCTTTGCAGACAATTCCTTTCTCTTTATAAATCCTTACCATTATAGCCTTCAAAAGACAACTCAAAACTCACCTCCCCCAGGAAGCCTTGCTTGCTTAATTCCCTTGATCTCACACATTTTAATTCTTCCTCTACTCTGATCCCTCAACACTTACGTATTTAGTTTGTGTTGACTCTTAAATCTCCCTTTGTATCTCCCAATCATACCAGTAAGGTAGAAACATAGGAGGCAATTAACCAACAGAAGTAAATAAAGATTTATTAAACATTTATTATATTTAGTTACTTGGCAAATATGTATGTATTGGGTGCTGTATTGGATCCAACTTATGTGCTTTTCCAGATTTTTCTGCTACTCCCCACACTGTTCCTCTGGCTGCCTGCTCCATGTAAACGAAAAGTCCCCGCCCATGCTGCCACCTTGTCTCCCAACACCACCAGCTGTCTCAGTGTCCCAGGGGTGATGGCTCTGGCTCAGCATCTGTCATGAGCCCTGTGCAGGAGCTACAGCAGCCCTGGCACCTGGTCCACCATAACTGGTCTTGTGGAGGCTCTGGATCCTCCCATCACTTCAAGATTCTCCTGAGGCACCAGGCTGTGGGGTACAGGATCTGGGTTCCCCACAGACTGAACAGAGGGGCCAGGTAACACAGCCTGGAAACACGGACTTAAAGCCCAATAGGGTGACCCTGGCCAATGAGAGACAGGAGACAAGAAGGAGCTGGAAGATCAATTCCTTGCCTTCCTCCCTGTGACAGAGTGTTGTGAGGTGCAGTGGTTCCCTGTCTGCAAGACAATGTACGGCACAGAGCAACTAACTGTGTTTTCTTGAGAAGCTACGGGCAGCCTGGCGACACGTAATCTTGTATCTGTCTTGCTCCCCCTATTCTCTCACTATTGGTGTTCTGGAATTGCACCTCCTCATAAAGCCTTCCCAAGTAAGTTTTGCCTCAGACTCTGTTTTCTAGAGAACCCAAGCTAAGACACTCCTACTATCTACACAAACACCGCACTAGATATTAGACTAGCCCTGGGAAGGGGTACAAAGGACAGACAGAAGAAACAATCCTGTCCACAGCAACCTTACAATCTAACTGGGGAGGCAAGACTCCTACACATGTAACTATAAGTGAAAAAGACAAAATGAAGGATGGGAGAAACCAGAAAGAATGCAATAAAGGGATAAATTGTCAGAGGTTTAGAAAATGGGGACTATTTTATAGTACTCTTTGTATAGGGCATATAATAAATACAAAAAGTATTCACAGAGAAAAGGAAAACCATCAGCCAATGGCTAGGGAAGAGGGAGAAGGGTACGCTGGGAGGGTGTTTCCCCGGAGAAGAGTCACCCTAGTGAAGACAGTGAGGCTGTGGCATGGGTGGTGCAGTAGACAAAGGGTGTGCTGTGGAGAAAGGGCAGAGAACCGTAAGGAGAACTGTCTCGCCCAAACAGAGGGGCTTGGTGGGGAGATGCAGGACAAGTCCAGGGCTCACAGCAGAGGGCTGTGGCAGCACGGCAGAGAGGTTTTGGGGGTTAAGGACATTCCCCTCTCTGCATATTCCCACAGCAGAGATGAAATACCCTTTCCCTTTCTCTGGAGGGTAAAGCACCTGTATACACTCTGCAGCGTCTCTCCACACCCTCCCCCACGCCTGAGTCATCAGCATGGAGAGTCTGGGAGAAGAAACTGGTCTTCTTGGCCCAGAGTCTTCTGGTCCCTTTTTGGATCGCCCACCTGACAAAGAGGGTGCCTTTCCCGGACAGGCTCTGCCTGCAGTGGGAGCGGGAGGGGGAGGGTGTCTAAAGGACAGAGAAGAACCAGGAAGCCCTTTGTGGCCACACATCTAACCACACCTCCAATCAGCTTTAACTATAATAAAGCTGGCATTTCCCTTTCTCCGTCTATCTGGTTTTTGTGTCATATTTCTCAACCGGTGCAAACTTGGGGAGGGGAGGAGGGAGGGCAGGAATATTATTTAATGACTCCCTAAAACCTGAAAAAGAGACTTAGACCTAAGAAGCATGATGCAATGAGAAGTATGATAAAAGAGATAATAAATGCTTCTTAATTAAGTGGTTATCCTAATTTCTGCCCGTAAAAAGGAGATGAAAGCGCTCTGTGGCTTCCATGCGGTTTCTCTTCTGTGGTTCTTCTTAGCCCCGAGTGTTTTTCACAGTGGCCTTCTCTGGCTATATTTCTGCCATGGAGGTTTTTTTCCCTCTGAGAGACACCACAGATATTTCAGAAACATTTCATTCATGTTCACCCCCCAGAAGAATGACTCTTCCGTGACAGAACAGGGCCAGCAGCTTCCATGACCCCATCCCTCTATGCCAGTGTGACCAAGATATTCATCTTCATCTAGCAAGGATCACTACAGGAGATTTAAACATATTTGCTTTAAATAAAACTGCAAAGGCAATTCTAGAAATACGATAGAGACACAGAAAAGACAGCACATTTCTTTTATGTTACCATAGTGTCTATTTTAATCAGTATTTTACAGATGTTTTGAGACATTCCAGTTAAATTGACATGGTTGACAATGCTGGATGGAATTGCCTCAGGGGGAAAAAAAAGAAAAGATGAAACCTTAGGCGTGTGGCAAGGAAACCTGCTTTATCAAAACTATGCTTTGTCATCATCTCTCTGATCAGAGAGATGTTTCTACGGCAGCAGGTCACACATTCTGGCCAGAAGGCAATCACATAGGGATTTTTTTCTTTCATTTTACATCTAATTGCCTACCTCTTTCAGAAAGAAACAATTAACAATAAAAAAAGTCTTTCTTAACCAGACAGATTAATACCCCAAGGAAAATCTTGGGTTTTTATAATATGCTTTTCAAGATTTGAATTTCATGTCCATGTAGTTGAGGGCCTGGGACCGCCTCTAACAAAGCAGAATGAAACCAGTAAAGGTAAAGGAGACTTGCATGAAATTTCAGTCGCCGCAGAGCAGTTCACACATCCTGTTAATTACTATTGCCATTCATGTTTAAGAGAGGTGCTTCATGAGTCTCACTAGCCCTCTTATCGAATAGCACCTACTTTTATGAACTCTTGAAAGAGGCTGTGCTTTTTGACAGTCCCCTCCCATTTTGGATCCACGCTGTTAACTTCTCTGCTCAATTAACTGACATTACCAACACATCCTCCAGAGAAGATTCCTCATTTGGGGACTTCCCTTTCCAGGTGTTGCTACTGTTGTCATTGGCCATTTATTTCAATGTTTCTATCTCCCCTTAAAGAGTAATTGACTGAATGCCTCATGATTCTGTGCTTTTGCCACACAGCATGCTTCCCACAATTTGATCAAATAACGCTGGTGCTTCTAAGGATACTTTAAGGTAACAGCCAACAGTAGCCTATTTTAATTGCTATGAAGAAAAGAAAAAATTTTCTGGTAACTGAGGTAAATATTCTAGCAATTCGATTGGGAGTTCAAGACACAATCACCTATAGAGTTTTTTTTCTTTTTACTCAGATATCCAGACCTCAATCCCAAAATCTCTGGGCACCAGGAAGGTGACTCTTTTCCTTTTTTTTTTTTTTTTTTTTATTCTTTACAAGCTACAGAGGTGACACTTCTGTATGTACCTGGTTAAACACCACCAGCTGACAGCCACTCCTTGCTCACATTTCTGATATTACAGCAGCCCTTCAGCCAAAGTGACTTTCTAACAACGTGTACACAAAGTGGGCAGCAATTCTCAATGTCGCACACGAAATTGCAACACAGCCTTTTAGCACCAAAACCTGCTGTCACTAACACTGGGCCAACGGGCTCCACACTGATTTCAGGAGAGCAATAAAACCATGGCCCTCTGGAAGCCACATCCATAGAAGCTACACCTGTGAACAAGAAACAACTTTCAGGTGACTGGGACAAGCGCAGTCACCCACTTCCTTGAGAGCGTGGTATCACAGATCTGCACTTTGGTCTTCCCCGAAGTCCAAGACCAGTGCAAGAGGACTTGCTGACTTATATTGTGAGATAGAGATTCTCTCACCAAACAAAATATTTCTGCGCTTCCACAAAGCTCTACCAAAGCACATTTTGAGAAGCAAGTCCACTCACAGAATACATGCAGATGAGTTTCTCTGGGGACACCAACGGCTGCTGTGCTCCTGGGACCAGAGTTTTACTAAAGAGTATGGTAACACATGGGACAAGTGGCGGTGCTCCATCTCGAAGTGGTCGCGCCACAGCCGGAGCCGTGAAAGCTACGTCGGCCTGACCACACTGGCTGGGAGGGGGGACTGTTATCTAGTACATATCTGGTATAAACATTCAGCCTCGTGCAAACACTAAACCCCTAAGCACTTAGAAAGTACACCATCATCCTCATTTTCAAGTTATGATCAAAGCGAACACTTAATTTGATTGATTAAAAACATGTAATATGATTTCATACTTTTTATATGAACATTTTTAAAGAACCATGTAGGATTTTTCTAGATTATTTTCCAGTATGGAAATTTATTTGACCATCAGTATAGTGGCTTTTGATTGTGACACAAATACTTTCTAGCAACTCAGTGGCAAACAGAAATCATTTTTAAAATTCTGCTCTGAATTTTAAGTTACTTTGAGAGTTTTTCAAGAGTGATTCTTTCCTACCCATAACCTCTAAAAATATCTCCCAGCCCTTTTGATAACGAGAGGCACGAATAGGATATAGGGATGCTTTAGTTTCACCAAAAAAATTGCAGTGTGTCTACTCTGGTTAGTGCTTATCATACAGATTTTCCTTTCATCCTTCTCCAATTCATTGCTTCATTTTTTTCTTTAAGCAAAAGAACAGCCGTCATCCCCATAACTGTTCTTAAAAGATAACGTTAGTCATTGTGTTCTCACAATATGCTTCTCATCTGGCAGCTGATTTCCCCAGGGAGGACTGCAGACGTTTTATTTTCAGATAATCTCCAATTAGCTTCTTCTCTTCGTAATCTTGCCCAGCTCACATTCACGATTTTCTCTTGTACATCCTCCTCCTCTTAAGATATTTCTCCTCCTCCTAACATATGTCAAGGAAAATATGTGATTTAAATTATTTATAATTCTACCTACTATTTGTTTGTTCACCTACTTGCAAGAGATTTTAGATTTTCATGCTCAAAATCCAAATAAAATAAAATAAAACTGCATATCTATCAAATGTTACTCTTCCCATTTAAGATCACTCAGCATTCGATCTTTCTGTGAGTTTCAAAGGGTGTTTCTGAGATATATATTAAACGTGATCCTGACAAATAAGACATGCCTGAGACATGAAGAAGTGAGAGCTTACAGGGTGCTGTCATCTCATTTCAAAGACACCCTTTTCCCCTCAAGAAAGTTACACGTCTCCATTCCCATGTCAACACCGAAAATTCCTCTGGATAAGACAAAAAGTTCTACGCCAAAACTAGAGGCATAGCTTAAAACAGGGCAGGTAAATGATGATTTAACTTTGTGCTAATGGATTAAAGTTGGATCCTGTCTCGAGAACAGGTTTTGGTATTGGGGTGGGAGTGTCCAGCGGGCATTAAGTCCGTCCAGGAGTACTACAGAAAAGAGACAAGAGTCAAGAAAGAGGAAGTTGGGGCCACTGAATGAACTTCACTTCATTTTCCATTTTTATGTATGACAGAACCATCTTCCACTTATTCAGTAACAAATCAGGAAGTCTGATACTTAAGTATTTATACAATGCTTTAATATCATATATATATATAATTTTAACTTGCAGGCACTTGCATCTACAAAAAGTATATACTTTTATAACATCTGTGCAAGATTGAGGAATCTGGGGAAAAGAACGGAAGTGGCCTGAAATGTATTGATCTTATCTTTCGTTGGCCTTAGTTAATATTTAGTTCCTCCAGCAATCATTAAAAATATCTACCTCAATAGATATTACTACAGAGATTCTGCTTTCTGAACACACACAAAATAAATCTTTGCAGATATTTAATGACTGGTGAGCATCTCCTTTATGCATTTCAACTTCAGAGCAGATCCCCATTCCCAAATAGTAGCAATATTTTGCTAAAAGAAGAAACAATCTGTGTATTTTGAATGACTGCAATGCTCTTAGCAATACATGAATTGCTGATTTTTTGTCTGTGTGTGTGTGAGGAAGATCGGCCCTGAGCTAACATCCATGCCAATCCTCCTCGTTTTACTGAGGAAAACTGGCCCCGGGCTAACATCTGTGCCTATCTTCCTCCACTTTATGTGGGAGGCCGTCACAGTATGGCCTGACAAGCAGTGCGTTGGTGCGCGCCCGGGATCCGAACCCGGGCCGCCGGCAGCGGAGCGTGCACACTTAACCGCTACGCCACCGGGCCGGCCCTATGAATTGCTGATTTTTAAAGTGTATAAGTATACAAATAAATTCTTAGCTACCTTTCTTGTGGTCACATATTTTAAGGGAATCCTGGAGTCCTATATAGGAGGAGGAGTTTCTCAGCTATCTAGAAGGAAATAAGAACAATTCCCCAGTTAACAAAACATTTCCCTCCTCCAGTAGTACCTGTGGCCTGACTACTCATTTACACTTATTCTGTGTGAATTTATATTGTGACCTGACTTTTTAAGGTATCCATGGTTCCTCTCCCCAACTACTTCATTAGTCTCCTTTCTTTGGTCTCACTGAACCTCCCACAGCCCAGAGAAGAAAGCTAATAAGTACCTGGATAACCTAGATGTCTCCACACCCACAGTCTTATATTCTTTCCATTACATGACATGGTCTCAGCTATCTGAGGAAGCATCCTTCAGAATCGTATGTGTGTGTGTGTGTCTGTGTGTGTGCGTGTGTGTGAGAGAGAGAGAAAGAGAAAGAGAAAGAGAGGGAAAGGGGAGTGTGGTGGGGGGACAGAATGGGAAGACACTATTGGTAAATATCTCCTTAACAAAGTAAGAGCATGTTGGTAAAAGAAAAGCGCCTGTTAGCTAAGGGTTAATGAGAACTATGACTGTTTGAAAGCAAAGACCTAACCCCATTCCCCCACACACACCCTAAAATAGCACATACAGAAAAGCAACCCTACACAGACAGTGAAGAGGGATTCATTAGGCCACTACCATGAGTCCAGCATTATGGTAGGTGCTGGGAAAACAAGATTCTGTGTGTGTGTTAAACAACATAAAAGAATTATAATCTTATGTTAGATGGAGTGGAATAGGCCAAAACATTATGAGAGAAATTAGTGTGAGCTACATATTAGCATGCTCTGGTTTAATTTACAAAAACTCATCTTTGACATGTCATACAAAGGTATTGCCTACAATATCATGTACCATTTTTTAATGTTTATGTGTTTCATAGTCATATATTCAAATATTTGTAAGTATTCCATAATATAGTCCATTGCAATTTTATTCATAATACACGAATGTTAATTTTTAAAGGGCTCAAAAATAAATATTATTAAACTTCGTGACAGAGTTTCTCAAGTTGTGCGCAAGTATTTATCAATCAACAACAAAACATGTCAATACTTTGGAGTAAGAATGTGCCCATCTCTGTAACAGAATTGAGAAACAAGGAAATATTTTAAAATTGTAAAAAACAATTTTAACATTATCTACCTGGCGAATTTTAAATCCTTCACAGATTCTGCATAATTAGTATAGAAAGAACGAACACGCTTACGGAATTTATTAGAAAAAACAAGTCTCTCTGAATGAGAAATGTAATTAAAACCTATGAACACCAGGTTTTCTGAAGGTGAACTGAGAAAGAACGTGAAAACATTTTGTAAATGGAAAATTATCATGAAGTAGGTGTTAGAACTATTATTACTATTGTCATTTTATATAAATGACATTTTATAAAATTATTTGAAAAAAATGCAGAACACAAAATTAATGTATAATATGACCTCAATTCTGCTTTGTTTTGTTTTTTTAATAAAGAGTTGGGTGGCGTTCCCTCTGTACCAGACTGGGAAGCAATTCAATCCACAGCTCAAGGAAGATCAATGGGCTAGTAACCACTGACAGAGGAAATCATTTCGCTCTTCCATCATCTTGCTTTCTGATCAATCTGCACAGCTTTTTTTGAGAACTCTGTGGTTTTAGCTACTGTTAGGATCTTAAGAGTTTACAGAGCCTTCTGACCTGCCCTGTGGAGATTACTGACACATTTAATCACATTCCGTCTAACAGGAAGAAAAAGATCTGACAGACAGAACGGCGGCAGCCCCTCTACAGAAAACTGGAGGTATGCTTATACCCTACAGAGGGGACCAGCGGTAAGAACAGGTCTCTGGGAAGCGGGGGTTGCAACCTCCTTTGCAGCAACAAGACATTTCATTGATAAAGTCTCCTCCAGGGGCCCCTTCACAAATTCTTAGGTCAGAAGAATGTTTTTTCTATGCCTGTAGGTTCAGAGAATGTTTCTCCCTTCTCCTATGCCTCCCTTTCCTGAGCTGCAATACCAACCACACAGCCCTCAAACGCTAAGTTTCATCCTAAGATAAGTACTTCAAATAAATTATATCTCAACTTCATGTTCTAAACTCAAAATCCTCTGTTCCTGTGACTACCGTTTGTTTAGTGCTGTATGCCAGGCGCTGCAGTAAGCACTTGACATGCGTTATCTCATTTCATAAACTGCTTTGAGGGGTGGTACTATCATGGTCTCCATTTTTACATATTAAAAAAACCAAAGCTAAGAGAACCTAAGTAATTTGCTTAAGGCCACCCGACCAGTAAGCGACTGACTGGGGTCTGGCCCAGGTCTGTATGCCTCTGGCCCAAGCGCTTTCGTGTATGTGAAATATTTCAAACGTACTGCGAAGCAGAGCGTATGATACACATTACTCAGCTTTGACACAAACATACTTAAACTGAAAGATGCAGATAATCCTTGATATAAAAATACATTTTAAAGTATAACAGAGTTTCTCTATCCAAGAGACAAGGGCAATAGGGAGACGAGGACAGAGTGAATCTACAGCCCCATAAACAAGATCCTTTTACACACAGCGCCGATCATCGAGAAGGTGCTTACTAAAAGTTCGTTGAACATGTAACATTTTCTTATTCAAATATGTCAAAGAGGTCAGGGAAGATGATCTGAATAAAAACACGACGCTCAGAGGCAGAGCAATTCAGCCACGTTCTGTCTAAAGAGCTACCCTCTCCCACCTGCCCCGGCCCTCCCTCTACCCTGGCTTCAGTGGGGTGGTCCTCTCATTTCAGGCCCCTCGTCCCCACCCCCAGGCTCAGCCTCCAGCAGCCAAGTGAGGATGCCATCGGAGGGCTGAGGCTGGGGACGGCATCCTTCCTCCTGCGCCAGGCGATGGGAATAGGATGTGAAATAGAATATGAGACAGTAATTACCTCTGGGCAGAGTTGCCGCGATATAGTTGGCGATCAGAATTCAACTAAATTGGTGGTATTCTGCTTCTTAAGCCGGGCAGAGAGGGCGGTGATGCTCATTCTATCATTCCTTATGTCTTTATATGTATGAAATAATTACATATACACGTAATATGAAGGGCAGAGGTAGCTGAGGGGAGAAAGGAATTTATAGTGAGTCAGAGAGGAAGTGAATGAAAGCATAAGATGAAAGGTAAGAAGGAAAAGTGAGAAAAAAATCGAGGTGCAACAGGTAGGGAGGGAGGGAGGCTGAGGCAAGAGCCCTTAGCAGGGAGCTCTTAACAAAAGTGAAGAAAAATCACCAGAGTCAGACAGGAAAGAAGGATACAAAGACATAAAATGAAGAAATTATGAGTGAATGACGGGATAAAGATAAAAGGCAATTTCAAACATGACTACACGCTTTGAGCTTACTTTAAAAGGGAACTTCAGAAGTGCGAACATGAACATTTTGATTAACGAGGCGCCAAAACAACATCTAACAGCACCTCAGCCATTACATGAGTTAATATTCCAGATAACAGATTTATCACTTTAAGCTCTGAACCTTATTTTTGGTGGAAATCTTGCTAAAACACATCATGTTTCGTGGCCTTCTAAAACTGAATTTAACCTTTTCTCTGTCACTCAGGGTCATCACCAGGATGTCAGTGATAACATTCAGGGGCTGTGGGAGGGCTGGGGCTCCCTTCTCTAACTAGGCAAGGGTGGGAAACACCCGAGAATGAATACACTTAGCTCCAGGGAAGCCAAATAAATGATACATGTTGACATCAGAGTGAAAAAATCCCCTTTCTGAAAGAAATCTTCAAGTTTTCCCCTACTAAATAGAGTGACGAGTCTCACATCTAATCTACTGCTGTCACCACCTCTTCTCCACATGCGTCTCCCTCCTCTCCAAGAGGACAGAAGCCACCACACATACCCCAATCGTGCCCCAAGGCTGTTGTTCTGATTATCAGTCTCTGCCTCCATGAGCCCATCAGCCTTGGATTCATGCACTCATACGAAAGAAAGAAGCATCACCCTTCACAGCCAGAGACGGCAGGGCCCCAGTTTAGCCTGGTGTTGACTGACCGGAGTAAAGGCATATCACGTTTCCTACCAGGAATGGAGCATCAAAGAGAGTCAGTGAGAAGGGAATGAGCTAGAAATTGCCACTTGAACTCCACAAAATAACCGAGATGGCAGCCATTCTGTCTGCTGAGAAGGATAAAGTCCTGAAAAAACTGCCTGTGCTGTGGCTTCCTAGGAGCCCTGGAGGGAACGAAGTCAGTCAGACACACAGTTGGCATCTCAAACTGACAATTACAGCGTGTCACTCATAATCACTGAATAAAGGGATGTGCATTCTGTCAGGCAAGAAAACAAAGATGTGTGGAAGCAGAAGGGGGCCCTTTATATAGCACGTTGAAACACATCATTTTCAAACTTCTTAGCTTTTGCCAGTACGGTTTATACTATTATTCAGGATAAAAATTGAATGTAGGGTAGTATTATCTATAGCTAGTGTGCAATGGTTCTCAAAGGTGCCAAAGTAAATAGTCATTTCAGTGAAATTGAACACGATTTATTCTAACGTGAAAATATCAGGGGAAAAGAACATTCTGGAAATTGATCCTTCTTTGAAACAAGTATAATTATTAAGCTCCAAACTTGCATATTGTTTTGAGCAGTAGGATGACTATAAATTTAGCATATATACTACATAAACGTTTTTGTTTCACCCACAGCCTTTCTCAAGCAGGGTTCCACTCAATTCTGAGAGAATTAAGCTCTATAGAAAATGATTTGCACGATTATTTTCTCAATTCTCTCAAGGATGGTCCATAGCTAGTGCATAGATGATAAGTTAATTCACTATATTCAATGAACACCTTAAAAACACTAGAGTTTGACAAAGTCCATGAACCCCCCATATTTCATGGAAACTTTTTGTAAGGATGTTTATATGAGCAATTTTCTAGGGTGAAGGGTTATAGCTTTCACTAGATTCTAAAAATGATCATGACCCAAAAGGTTAAGAACCACTATACTAGATATTAGTAAGATTATAAGAAAATATGATGTTTATGATAGAGAATAACACAGAGAAGTGAAACAGTAAAAGATGAAGTTTTATTTTCCAAATGTTTATTTCATATATCTTTCCAAATCCATTTCTGATTAGTTTTTCTCTATACACCTGGGGATTGAGACCCCTGCATAACTCTAAATCCCGAAATTCCTCTCCTAGGACTCCACAAAGTGGGACTCTAACCCTTGAAGAGGCGACACATGTGCAGTGTTTTAAATCAGCAAGTTTTCTTCGTGGTAGTTCAGGAGGCTTTCGGGCTTAAACTTACAGTGTGTTTATATCCTCACCATCCATTAAGTGAGTCTATCAAGATATGTAAACATATCACAGCAACTTGGCTGCCTCAGGTAATCGCCTCAGATTTTATAGGTCTTAGATAGATTTAAAACACACACCTTTCCCCTAGTAATCAGATCAAAATTCGAGGTTATAAAATAAAATACAAAATAGCAGCCACCCAAATACACACAACTGTCATATCAGCCTGTCTGGCTCCACTAACTGTACTGGCCAATCACGTGCCATCCTCGCTACCATGACACGTAAATAAACCGCTGACACTGTACACTGTCTAAGCACATCCTGAACGGAAACGGGTGGGAGCAGATCAGACCTCAGAGAGAAATGCAATCACTAAGGGAAGCCTCCCCATCATGGCAGGAGTGAGGAAGCAAAGCTCTGAGTTCTCTCAGTGTCACCACGGCCCCAAGTTTTCTTTAGGATCTAGATCAGGTGGCCTAAACTGCTGTCTGCTTTATGATGAAAATGTTAAGTTGTCTACTGCACAGGAATGGCACTAATGTGTTAATTATTTTAAATTCAAATCTTCAAGGAGGTATGGTGGATGACTCCAAGAGTCTCTGAAGCATGGCTGATTACGTCTGTCTAGCTAAAAAGATAGGTACATCTTTGTCATCAGAACTAGACACTAAGCAGCAAGTGACTACATTTCTAATTTTATGTTCACTTACGAGCTGAAGCTATATAACTATTTCCCACTTTACATTCTCTTATGAATGTGCACCTGCCTCCCCAAAGACTCCAGACACCACTGGTGGACATGGGAACACACCTCAGTCACTGCTATGCCATAGGCACATGGCTTAAACGGAGTGAGCACTTGATAGCTTTTTTTCCCCTTTATTTTAATTTTATAAAATAAATATTTAACCAAATGCCTTTACAGTTGATAAAGCTTTCAACTGTATGGTCCCCGTATGGGAAGGCCATTTTATTCTGACCAGATGAAGTCTGCACCATATTTCTTTCTCTGAGCAGAAGCCTCATTCAGGGTAGGGCTGAAGCCCTTCTACCTATAAGACAAGAAGGCCCATGAAGGGGTGCAATACCAGCTGTGTTGATCAGTGGAGGCCCTGACTTCTTTTCCTTATCAGAAGATTAAGACCACCTGTCATTTCGTCTGCACAAAAGACACATAAGCTTACTTCATTAAGCAATCAAAACATGTAATTATTGCCCTAACTCAAAATAAATGCTTTTATATTACTTGTTGTTTTAAAAATATCTGTAAAACCAGACTTTACTTCAAAACTCAGAAATATTTATGGGGATGGGGGGGCACACAATCTGCAAAACATTGTGGGATGTTCAAATTATATGTGGATCCTGCTTACACACAACAGTTTAATATTTCTTAAACAATGCTTTTATCGTCTCAGTTATCTAATCAAAATCTATCATTGTTCCCCACTGTCTAGTACTATACCAACTGTTGACTAAAGAAGTTGATCGCAATTTGGTCTACTTTACTCATTGAATCTACTTCTCTGTAGTCCTAGCACAAAAGCTCTGCACTACTCAAGCCAATGTTCCTTACTGTTCCACAAACCCACCTTTCTTCTGGAATTTCCGCTCTCTAGCCTCCTCATTCCAAATCCTAGGGCACCTCCAGGCCCATCTACATTTCTTTTTCTTCCAGGAAGCCTTCTCCAACCATTGCCACCTCCAGCGATTACTCCCTTCCCTGAAGACCTACAGCATGTTCAGCTCTACCCCATGACACAGCACTTACTTAATGAACAATGCAGGTACACGCAATTGTTTCAGGTGAGCTAGTCCTTTCTCCTCAACTAGAAGAGTTCCTAGAAGGCAAACACTTCTTGTGCCTCCTGCAAGGCAGCTTTAATAAACAAATAACAGACAAACTGCCTCACGCACGTTTTTAATGACACAGAAATGTGTTCTTGAGTTCAGTGGTTTTCAAACTTGAGTGTGCATCAGAATCAACCAGACAGTTTGTTTAGCACAGATGGCCGGGCCCCACTCCCAGAGTTTCTCAGTCAGAAGGTCTGAGGTAGATCCCGAGAATTTGCATGTCTATCAAGTCCCCAGATAATGCTGATGGTGCTGGTCTTGCAACCACTCTTCGAGAACTACTGGTATGGTTCACTCACTTGAGCAGCAGATGCTAAGTGGTGGGAGAAGGAATGCAGCATAAAAACTGGGAAAGGCACAGGACAGGAAGCCAGAACTGCCTTCTTGACTTGTTCTGTACCTAGCCACTATCTGGCCTTGGCAAGCTCATGGTTTCAGTTTACTCTCTCATCTGTCAAGTTGGGATAATATTGTTTACCCCATTGCTTGAGACTGTTACAAGGATCAAATGTGATCTATTGAGAATAATAAGGAGCAAATACATATGAAAGCACATTGTAAAGTAAGTTACTTTACAAATGTGCCTAGCACGTAACAGGCATTCAGTAAATAATTGCTAAAGTTAATTATTGTTTGGCCCAAGATTTCAATTCTAAATCAACTTCTTGAGGTATGACCTGATTTTATTCTTCAGGATAATTTCACTGGTTGGAGAGAGATTTTTATGAGAATTACGCATTATAAGTACCACCAATTTTACCTTTGAGAGAAAGAGAAAAATTTATTTATAATTACCATGCTCACTTCACTCAAAATAGCTGAACTCTACCATATTTTCTGCAGATATATAAGCATTTCCAAAAATGAGATCAGAACCTTGAAATCCTTTCTCAACAACAAGAGATGGCCACCAACACTAAAGCTCGCCAAATCTTTGTCCAGAAAGAAATTATTAGCTGGCAATGAAAGTAACTATTTTAAAAATAAACAAGCCTGAGAAATCCTAGAAAGCACAGTTAATCTGATCTTGCTCTAGGCTTATTGTTTGTAACTATTTGACTGCCATATCTCATTTTATTTGAGTGATTAATCATCAATCAAATTGTAAGATTCCCCTGTGGTTTCACAACCTGCAAATTAGGAAAATGATATGTCTCCTTTACCACTGAGCCGAGATCCATGACCTTCGTAAGTACGTCTAATAAAAAGGGGTCATGGGTCATTAATGACAAATGGATTTCATGATGGATGGCTACAACCAGAGAAAGGACAAGATAAAGCAAAAACAAAAACATTCTAAAGCTTCACTGAAATAGAAAGAAAAGACATAAAATCTATAGGTATCTTGCCGACATTAGTAATAGCTCCAGGCTACTATACATATAAAAAGGCACTCAGTTTGTCTACACACAGTTGGAAAAAGGAAAAGTGGCCTTTAAATATATTTCTGGCTAATACAGCTAGAATCATAAAAATTAATTAACTAGCCTGCATGAGTTCTGCTTAAACATATTAAAAGTATATAAATGCTTGCACTTTTGACCTCTTTGTTTCTCCATGACACATATTTTAACGTCCTAATGAAGAGGAAAAGCATGTGGCCCAACCTGCTCTCCTAAGGGTAGAGAACCAAGGCTTTGTACATGCGACCTTTTGGCTTGTGAAAAGGCTACATATTCTTGCCAACAAACTCACAAAGGCTGCAAATCAAAAGATGCGGAGAGCTTTGGATCAAAGGAAGACATAGGAGGAGAGAGAGCAAAAGAAATGGAAAAGGAAACAGACCAAGCAGCCTGATCATTACACACTATGACAGGCTCAAGAGACGGAGTCACCCCTCTGTGGGTAAATCTGTAATACATCAAAAACAGTAGCTTTTACAGAAATTTTCCTTGATATTGATGTAAATAATTTTATGTAGTCCTCAATAACCATGTTTAAAACAGTATAGGACTCCTTTCCTTTCAGACATTGAAATTTTTCATACTCTTTCTTTCTCATCCATCTCACTTCACTGACACCTGTTTTTCAGCTCTTTTTTGGTTGGCAGAAGAAAGGAGTAGGACATTTCTTGACAGGCTGGCACAATACATGCCATCTTTTTTCTCCTCTTTTACAATAATTCTTGGCAAAGACCAAAAGTAAGAAGAAAAATTGGAATTTTGACACGCCATTTTGACCTAAACTTTTATTTTCTTCTTTTTTTGAAAAGGTGTTCCAAGGATTATCAAGGGGCCCAGTTCTCCAGACTCTAAAGAGGAAACCTGGCGGTTCCATGCAAGCTTTGTTTTGTTCAGAGGGCCTAGTAAAATATGCGTTATAGGTGCTCAATTAACGTCTTTTAATTTTTCTTAATTTTGAATTGCAAAACAAGACGAGGGAGTTGATGTGAAGGAGCCTCCTTTTTAACCCAATGTTTATTTTTCAAACACACACTCCCCACACAGAAGAAAGACCTGAGTTCATTTTTCCTTCCCCTCAACGCAGACCTTTTATGACTCTTCCAACTGAAGATGGTACAATATCTAAATTGCAAACAATCCAAGATGGTGCATAATTGTTTCAGAGATGCCCATCATGTTTCCTCACACAGATAAGTTCCTCGATGGCATACACAGTGACTTTTTCCTTTTATCCATTAAACAAATATTTACTAGGAACCTAACGTGCACCGGGTACCATGTGCTTGGGAGGCAAAGTTTCTTGGTCTTGTGAAGCTTAAATTTCTTTTGTCGGGAGACAGATTAAATAAGCAGAATATGTAGTTTTTAAAAGGTGATAAGTACTATAGAAAATGAAAAACTATAGCAAGTTAAGGAATCGGAAGTAATGGGTGGGGAGTTGCAATTTTAATATAAGGGTGACCAGGTTAGCCTGATTAAAAGGGGACATTTGAACAAAGACATGATAGAGGGGAGGGAACGGACATGTAAACCCAGGGAAAGAAGACTCCGGGCCTAGGAAATAGCCAGTGCAAAAGCGTAAGCAAGAGCAATGCCTGGAGAATCTCGCTTTTACTCTGAAAGGAATGGGTTTCTATTAAAGATGATATGACCCGACTTTCATTTTCAGACGACCCATATGTTTGCTACGTTGAGAATAAAATGTAGCAGGCAAGGACGGAAATAAACAAGAGGAGGTTCTTGCAGTAATCCAGACTTTGGCCTGATCCCGGGTAGAATTGGTGGTGATGGTGAGAAGTGGCTGGATTCTGGATATATTTAGAAGGTAGAACCACCAGGATTTCCTGACAGATTAGTGTGGAGTATGGACGAAAGACGGGACTCAAGCATAACTTCAAGGATTTGGTTTAGCAACTAGAAGGATCAACAGATATGAAACAAGTCTGGGGAGGGGAGAAGAGCAAGAGATCAGTCTGCGATGTATTGGGTATGAAACACTTCTTCTTAAAATCTATCTAGTGCCTAAGAAACAAACGAATACAATTGCTCAATCATCCAAAACACTCGCATGTAAGTTCGTGAAAGCAAGAAGCTCACAGACCTTATTCTAGTGCCAAATAGTGGCAAACTACAAAACATTTCCTAAATGAATGTGGTAGGCTGAATAATAGTCCCCGGAAAGATGTCCTCAGCCTGATCCCTGGAACCTGTGACTATGTTGCCCTATGTGGCAAAAGCGATTTTTCAGATGTGATTCAGTTAAAGATCTTGAGATGGCAAAATTATTCCAAATTTTCTGGTTGGATCCAATGTAATCACAAGGGACTTTATAAGAAGAAGGCAGGAGGGTCAGAGTCAGAGAGAGAGATTTGAAGATGCTATACTGCTAGGTTTGAAGATGAAGGAAGGGCTGTGAGCCAAGGAATGTAGGCAGCCCCTAGACGATGGAAAAGGCAAGGAAAAAGATTCTCCCCTAGAGCCTTCAGAGGAAGGCAGCCCTGCTGACACCTTGATTTTAGGACTTCTGACCTCCAGCACCATAAGATAATACATTTGTGTCGTTTTAAGCCACCAAGTTATGGTAATTTGTTACAGCAGCTATAGGAAACTAAGACAATGAACAATAAATCCAAAAGTAGGTAAGGATTAAGGCCATTTCATCCATTGTTGTTTCCCCAGCTCTTAGCAGTGCCTAGAGGAAAGTAGGTACTCAGTGAATATCTGTTGGGTTAATTTCAATTCGATGATAATGTTATGCACACTCAGATCCCTCTGCCTTTGAACATGCTGTTCCCTCTGCCTAGAATGCCCTTTCACCCTCTTTCAGTCTGGCAAACTTCTCATTTTCCAAGAGCCAGCTCAAAACCCACAATCTCTGTGATGAATTCAATGACTCCTTTCGGCAGAGTTAGCCAAACTCCTTCTCTCCTCTAACAGCGTTTCACAGCTGCTAAAGCTCTAACATCCAACCATGCCACCCTGTAAGGATGCGCTTGTTGGTTCGTGTCTCCACGACACTGAAAAGCCATAAGAGCCAGCTCACGGATCATTTAGGTGTGCTAATGGGTACGATGCATGCCTGGCGCACAAATGTTTGCTGAATGAATGGATAAAGAAGCAGTGCTAATATTTGCCACCGTTTTTCACTTTTTCAAGGCACTCTGACTTATTATCTCATTCTATCTCAACAATAATCCTAAGAGAGGGAAGTTTCATTTTGTCAATGGGGAAAATGCTTGACTTGCCCAACGTCATGTTATTCATGGCAAACTGGACTCCAGCCAAAGCCTCCTGACTCTTCAGTCAGTGCTCTTTCCATCAGCTTGTGCTACTTCCACTGCCACAGGGTCTGACTGGGCTGCCAACATAAGCACCCGCTTTGTTACGTACATATTGCGCTGAGGAAATTTGGACCTTGCATGGCACAGTGGCCAAAGGCTGCAGCAACTCCTCCACAATTGACTACTGTCTTTAGTTTTGATCATGACTCATAATTCCTATCAAAAGAACAGTGTACCCAAGTAGCATTAAATTCAGAGGATTAGAAGAAATGCATAACCAAAATCTGGGCAAGGTAATATTGCTAAACGTTAGTTTTAAAAGACCTATTCAGGGCCATGCTAGCCAAATCAAGAGGTGGAGATAAAGGTAACTTAGCTTTACTGAGTCAAGCTGTTTTATGTACCCAGCAATCCTTTGATTAAACTGGCAATTTTGGAGTTAGCTGCTGACTGCAAGTTTTGGCAGACCATTGGCAAGGGAGAGAAGGAGACAGGCAAAAGGAGGTGTTGCTAAGAAGGTATTCAAAATTCTAGTGGATAGCCACTGGTCTCAGTTGCTAGATTTGTTTGGAACACTGTTTTGCATGTGTTGTCTTTAAAGAATGTTTACCGTCTCAACCACTAATCTTTGTCTCATGTCTACTAAGTCGGCTTTTCTACAAGCTTTAAAAAAGAATAAGAAACATACACTTAACCATACAATCTAGCAATCATGCTTCTTGCTATTTACGCAAAGGAGCTGAAAATTTATGTCCACACAAAAACCTACACACAGATGTTTACAGCAGCTTTATTCATAATTGCCAAAACTTGGAAAGCAACCAAGATGTCCTTCAGTAGGTGAGTGGATAAATAAACTGTGGTACATCCAGACAATAGAATATTATTCAATGCTAAAAAGAAATAAGCTATCAAGCCATGAAAAGACATGGAAGAACCTTAAATGCATATTACTAAGTGAAAGAAGCCAATCTGAAAAGCCTACATACCGTATGATTCCAACTATATGACATTCTGGAAAAGGCAAAACTATGCAGACAATAAAAAGATCAGTGGTTGCAGGAGTGGGGATGCACAGGCAGAGCACAGGGATTTTTAGGGCAGTGAAAATGTTTTGTATGATATTATAACGATGGATACATGTCATTATACATTTGTCCAAACCTACAGAATGTACAACACCAAGAGTGAACCCTAAGGTAAACTATGGACTTTGGGTGATTATGATGTGTTAATGTAGGTTCATCCTTGGTAAAAAGTGTGCCATTCTGGTGAGTGATGTTGATAATGGGGGAGGCTGTGCATGTGTGGGGGCAAGGGGTATATGGGAAATCTCTGTACCCCCCTTTCAATTTTGTTGTTTACCTAACATTGCTCTAAAAAAATAAAGTCTTTAAAAAAAATAAGGAATGACAAAAAGGTTAACGCTATTGATCTTTTAATACGGATTACTTAAAATGCAACTAATAGCAACTACTGGCCATTTCTACGAAATCTTCAGAGATAACATTAGAATCCTTTAAGTTATACCAAATGATATGCTTCTTCTTGTTCAAAGAATTGATATAGGGGCCGGCCCGGTGGCGCAAGCGGTTAAGTGCGCGCGCTCCGCTGCGGCGGCCCGGGGTTCGCTGGTTCGGATCCCGGGCGCGCACCGAAGTACTGCTTGGTAAGCCATGCTGTGGCGGCCTCCCATATAAAGTGGAGGAAGATAGGCACCGATGTTAGCCCAGGGCCGTCTTCCTCAGCAAAAAAAGAGGAGGATTGGCGGATGTTAGCTCAGGGCTGATCTCCTCACAAAAAAAAAAAAAAAAAAAAAAGAATTGATATAACAAGACTATCAGTTTCCACCAAACAGTAAGCATAAGACATATCTTAGCACCAGCACTAACTAGCCAGCTAGAAAAACGGAGGATTATCAAAATTATCAAACACAATGAACAAACCTGTTGAAAATTTGTTGGCATACTTCAAGTATTTAGTGTACACAATGAAGGGGAAATAAAAGTGTTCTCTCAGACTGCAACCGTGACATAAAAAAAAGAAAAACTGGAATCTGTCCATTTTGTGTTTAGGTCCAGAGAGAAAATAATAAAAATTATAATAAAATAATATAACCAAATCTTTCCTGAGGTATCCATAAGCAGGCCCACTCCTAACCTGGGGCAAGAGTACAAATGGAGGCTCCCTTTTCTTCCCTCCCCATCTCAGTCCTGCTCCATGAGGGGCCTTATACTCCTGTGCATAGAATCCCAGACTGAAGGTCCAAGCTTTGTCTTCCAAACCCACCCCCACCCACCCCCTGCCACACACACACTCACAGCTACCTCCTAGCTACCCCTTGGGCCATGGCTACACCAGTAGCCGTCAGTCCTCAGAGACCCATACAGGTTTTGGATACAGGCTCTAGCTTGTTGGATAGGAAATCCTAGGGTATCCAGTACCTGGAGCAAGGTCTAGAACTTTACTATCCAAAGTGTAGCCTGGGGACCTGCAGCATTAGCATCATCTGGGAGCTTATTCGAAATGCAGAATCTCAGGTCCTACCCCAGACCTACAGAATCAGAAGGATTTTCATAAGATACCCAGGTCATTCAGGTGCACAGTAAAGTTTGAGAAGCAAAGCAGACATCCACTTGGCCTTTGGATCCCTCATCCCTTGCGGAACAGCCAGACTCAAGGACGAAGGCAGAGCCCACTAACCATGGGACCAGGGCAGGAGTGCTGGCTGCCTGAGCCTAAGAGCCATAGTGCTTATGGAGGATTTTCTTGGATATACACTAGTAGTCTATATATGCTTTAGAAATACAATAGACTGCTCAGGAAATAGAATAACTGGAAGTTCAAAGTTATTTATTATTTGGGGGAGGGTTAGATTGCTAGTTATATGTTGGCACTTGATCCTTCACCTAATCCACATTCAATTGCTGGGAAGTTTCACTGCATTGGCATCTGAGCAACCTCAGTCAGTCGCATTTATTGACTGTCTAGTCAGTGTGTCAGAGACACTATAATTCTCCTCTAAATTAGACTATCCAGGGAACTAGACAATCTATTTAGTTTTAATTATCTGAAATACTTTTCATTCCAATCTTTGTTGAAAATCTTTCTATAATTTGTTAGTCCACTTTCCTGAACAAATAAGCATCCTCCTCGGAATGTGCTCTTTGTTGGAGAGCAAAGATCTTACGGAGCCTCCAAGTCATCATTCTGCATACCTGTCACGAGTATTTAGACCTACTGATCAATATTGTGAAGGTCCAAGCAGTTAGGCTGATCCTAAGGCAAATGACCTACCTGAACGCTGGCTCTGCCACATAACTGCTCTATGACCTTGGGCAAGTCACGCACCGTCTCTGGACCTTAGTTCTTATCACTAAAGTGAAGTGGTTCACTGGACATCTTTCCTGTATCTAAGTGTCAGTACTTCCATGGTAACACTAAAATTGATCAATGAATCCTTCTTTCTCTGTGAGGAAAGAAGCTAGGAATGTGACAAGACTGGCCTCTGAATATAGTGTCACTCCCCATCCTTCGGGTTCACGTGGGGGTCGTCATAGGCGAGAACTTTATTGAGAGCTTACACCCAGAGATCCATTCCAGTCTGAAAAAAATGCCTAAGGAATGAGGAAGGAAGGTTCAGAGTAGGAGCCACCTTCCGGGGTGGTGATATCAGAGCACCTGCCATGAGCACAGCACTGGGTGAGGCCATTCTGAGGAGACAAAGACGTAAGACAGTCTTTGTTCCCCGTCTCCCTCCATACTAGGTGGAGCTAAAGACCTGTTGGCAGACATTTGTTACTGGTCTCTCTTCTTTGTGTAGATTCTCTGTTTTTCTTTACAATCCAATGTCCATCTCATCAGCATTTCTATACATTTCTATATATCTTCTATACATTTCAATATCCTTTAATATTAAGTTTAAGTCTCTGTCTGCTTTCTGCTCTTCTGGTGACTCAGTTCCAATTCTTTTAACCTTTCTTCTAACAATCTAATTTTCCAATTGTTAAAAAATACGTGCCAGAGTCTCATTCTTTAAAAAATTCTATTCTATAAAAGTCAGTGTTAATCACTTGCCAATACTATACAAAGGGGACTGGTATTTATTGGGCTTTTACCTGGGTACGAAGCCCAGTCCTAAGTATTTTTAATTATCTCAATTAATTCTCACAACCACATTACAAGATAGGTATTATAATCCCTATTTTACTAATGGAGAAACTGAGGCTTCTAGAAGTTAAACAACTAGTCTGAGGTTATACAAGTAGTAGAAAGCAGGAGAGACAGCCTTGAACCCAGGTCTGTCGACGTTTAAAGTCCTCTTATCACTATTCCATAGCTACCATGCTTATAAAAGTGCATTTTAGAAACAAATCTACCCTTTAAATAATGGGACAATGTAAGTATCTCAAATCTAGTCCTGAGTTCATTCATTCTGATGAATGAGACTTCAAAAAACTAACAAACAGTTATGATGAGGACAGTGAGGAGACTGACAAATTCTCTCCCCAAAAAGCAACTATAAAACTGGTCAAAAGTGTCACCACAACCCTTTCAGTGCTCTGGAAATCAACCAAGGCATACAACAATCTGAGCATTTATTCCTGACAACTTACTGAACTCAGAGTCAAAATATGACAGTGTTGTTACCCGGATCTGCTTCCATCCCATGCCCCCCACACCCCTCTTTTGCTCTGTCATTGTGGTAATTCATTCAACCAGGGCAGGAAAGACTGTGAAAACCAGCAGCTTCACTGCACCTGTCAGAGGGGGCCCACTTGATTGGAGCACTCACAGTTAAAGTGGAAGCTGTTACCGGAACGTGAACAGGCGTACTAACAGTTTGGATAGCCTGAGGTTGAAGTTCTGTTTAAGGCAAACAAACTACTGGTGGACTAACTGGAGATTTATCAGGGAGTTCAGTAGGTGACCCCCCCTCATAGGGGGACTAGAAAAAGCTCTTCACATATACTGGGTTGATGAGGGCTGTGCAAATACACAGCAGAGACCAGAGGGGCCCAAAATACCCACACACTCATGACCAATGGAGCTTGCACATCCACACAGTAGACACAAGTGAGTCCAGCAAAATGTAAAAGCTGGGGGAAGATTTGAAAATGGCATGAAGTTTGAAAGCATTCCCCAGCCACAGACAAATCCATCAGCAGAGAGTGGAAGCCTTATTGGCAGGAGGTGTTTAAGCACAACTTCTGATCAATCATTGGCTGACTACTAAGCTGTACAGACACAAGGGCAAACCCTAGGAAGCCAGGCTAAAATACTTTTTGTGTGTGTATGTGTGAGGAGATCAGCCCTGTGCTAACATCTGCCAATCCTCCTCTTTTTTGCTGAGGAAGACTGGCCCTGGGCTAACATCCGTGCCCATCTTCCACCACTTTATATGGGATGCCACCAAAGCATGGCCTGCCAAGCACTGCGTCGGCGCGTGCCCGGGATCCAAACCAGCAAACCCCGGGCCACCGCAGCGGAGCGCACACACTTAACCGCTTGCGCCACCGGGCCGGCCCCTAATACTTTTTTAAAATAAAAAGAAACTTAGTGGAGATATCAACAGTCCTACATTTAAGGGGAGATATTCCACAGATTTAGTACAAATAAGTGAATAAATAAACAACAGCGACTACAAATCCCTCAGGGGGAAAAACGTAGAATCCAGAGTTGCTACAACATATCTAAAATGTCAGTATTAAATGAAAAATTTATGAGACAAGCAAAGTAAAAGAAAATATGATTCATACACGGGGGGGGGGGAAGAACTATCAACAAAAATGTCCCTGAGTGGTCCTTAAACTCGGACTTAGCAGACAAAAACTTCAAAGCAGCTATTATAAAAATGTTCAAAGATGAAAGAAAACCATGTTAAAAAAATAAAGGAAAACATGAAGACAACTAATCAACTAATAGAAAACTCAATAAAATGATAGAAATTATAAAAAAGGATCTAGTGGGAAATTTTGGAATTGAAAATTTAGGTATCTGAAATGAAAATTTCTCTAGAGGCACTCATAGAAAATTTGAGAAGGCAGAAGAGAGAATCAGTGAACTTTAAAACAGATTAACAGAAATTATTCAATATGAAGAAAAGAAAGAAGGACGAAGAAAAATAAGTAGAGTCTCAGAGACCTGTGGGACAACATCAAGCACACCAACATAAATACAATAGTAGTCCCGAAAGGAGAGGAGGGGGAAATAAAAAGGCAGAAAAAATATTTGAAGAAATAATAGCTGAAAATGTCCCAACTTGGATGAAACATATTAATGTATACATCCAAGAAGTTCAATGAACCATAAGTAGGATAAATACAAAGAGATCTATGTCTAGGCACATTATGGTCAAACTGTTGAAAATCAAAGGCAAAGAAAAGATCTTGAAAACAGCAGGAGAAAAATAACTCATCACCTAGAGTGAGACCACAATTCAAATAATTTATGACTTCTCATCAGAAACAATGGCGGCCTGAAGGCAGCAGAATGACATAATCAAAGTGCTGAAAAAAAAAATCTGCCAATCAAAAATATCTCCCACAAAATTATCCTTCAAAAACAAAGCTAAGAAAAGTATTTCCAGGTAAACAAAGATTTTATGAAGCAATAATTACAGCACTAAATGGAGGGTTTATAACATATTTAAATGTAATCTAAATGACAATAATAGCACAAAGGAGAGGGAAGGAAAAGGAGATATATTGAAGCAAGGTTTGTATATTTTACTAGAAGCAAGTTGGTATTATTCTGAAGTACAGCATGATAAGATGCATGTATCTTATGCATTAAGGAAATAATTCAAGAAAAAAGAGTAAAAACTTCAAAAGGAGGACTTAAAATGGTACTCTAAAAATTACTTACAAAAAATCAGTAAAGGAAAAATCAGTGAAATAAACAAGAAATGAAACATATAGAAAACAAATAGCAAAGTGTCATACATAAACCCAACCAAATCAATAATATCAAAATTTATGGGATGCAGCTAAAGCAGAAAAAGTTTGGAGGATTTATACTACCTAATTTCAAAAGTTACTATAAGCTGGTGGCCGGCCCGGTGGTGTAGCAGTTAAGTGTGCACACTCTGCTGTGGCGGCTCAGGGTTCGCAGGTTCAGATCCCAGGCGCGCACCGATGTACTGCTTGTCAAGCCATGCTGTGGCAGCGTCCCATATAAAGTAGAGGAAGATGGGCACAGATGTTAGCCAAGGGCCAATCCTCCTCAGCAAAAAAAGGATTGGCAACAGATGTTAACTCAGGGCTAATCTTCCCCACCAAAAAAAAAAAAGTTACTATAAGCCACCAACATTAAAACAGGATGACATTGGCATAAAGATAGACAGATAGATCAGTGGAACATAATTGAGAGTCCAGGAATAAATCTTTCTATTTATGATCAATTCATTTTTAACAAAGTTGCCAAGACACTTCAATATGAAAAGGATAGTCATTTCAACAAATGATGCTCATATGCAAAATAAAATAAAGAACTTAGACCCTTACCTTACACTATTCACAAAAGTTAACTCACAATGGATCATAAAGCTAAAAGTAAGAGCTAAAACAATAAGAAAACATAGGAATAAATTTTTGTGACCTTAACTTAGAAAATGAACTCCTAGATGTGACACCAAGAATACAAGCAAGTAAAGAAAAAAACAGATACATCAGATTTCATCAAAATTAAAAACTTTTGTGCTTCAAAGGACACCATCAACAAAGTGAAAAGACAACCCACAGAATGGGAGAAAATATTTGCTAATCAAGTATCTGATAAGGGACTTGTATCCAGAATATATTTCTTAAAAAACTCTTCCAAATCAGTAATAAGAAGATAAATGACTCAAGTGAAAAAAAATTGGCAAAATACTTAAATAGATATTCCACCAAAGAAGACCTATCAATGGCTAATAAGCACTGATAATATGAGAAGATGCTCAATATTATTAGTCATTAGGGAAATGCAAGTAAAACTACAATGAAATACTTCTACACACCCACTAGACTGGCCATAATAAAAAAGACAGGCAAGGATGTCAAGAAATGGGAATCCTCATACATTGCTGATGGGAAAGTAAAATGACACAGCCATTCTAGAAAAGAGTTTGGTAGTGTCTTATAAATATACCACACAGCCCAGCAATTCCACTCCTAAGTATCTACCCAAAAGAAATGAAAACATAGGCACCAAGACTTACATGCTAATGTTCACAGCAGCATTATTCACAATCACCCCAAACTGGAAACAATCCAAACATCCATCCACTGCTGAATGTACAAACACAATGTGGTATCTCCATACAATGGAATACCTCTGATACAGGCTACCACATGGAGCAACCTCAAAAATATTATGCTAAATGAAAGAAGCCAGACACAAAAGATTCCAGACTGTATTATTCCATTAATATGAAATGTCCAGAAAAGGCAAATTTGTAGAGAAAGAAAGCAGATCAATGGTTGCCTAAAGTGGGAGAAAAGTTTGAGTGCAAGTGGCCTCAAGGAAACTTTGGGAGGGTGATGAAAATGTTCAAAACTGGACTGTGATGACAGTTGCTGTATTAGTTTCCTATGCTACACAACAAGTTACCACAAATTTAGAGTCTTAAAACGACACACATTTGTTATCTCACAGTTTCTTATAGGTCAGGAGTTGAGCTAAGTCTATCACAGTGTGAGCCAGGCTGCTTTCTCATCTGGAGCTCGGGGTCCTCTTCCAAGCCCATTCACGTTGCTGGCAGAACTTAATTCCTTGAGGTTGAAGGACTGCGGCCACCGTCCTCCATAAGTAATTCCCAACCTGGATGCAAGCTTCTTCAAGGACAGTGGGGGCGTGCCTCTCTTATAACCGTCCCTTTGTAAGGGCTTACACCTGATTAAGCCAGGCTAGTCAGGATACTCTCCCTTTCCATTAACTCAGAATCAACTGACTCGGGACCTTAATTACATCTGCAAAATTTCATCACCTTTGCCATATAACCTAACCTAATTATGGGAGTGCCACCCCCTCATATTCATAGGTCCCACCCACACTTTAAGGGAGGGTATTACACAGGCTATGTACACCAGAGGAGAGAATCTTAGAGGCCATCTTAGAAATCTGCTTACCACAATTGCATGATTTATAAATTTATCCTAAAAATCACTGAATTGTATACTTACCATGGGTAGATTTTATGATATATAAATTATACTTCAATACAGCTGTAAAAAAAAAAAAAGCCACGAAAAACAAAAAGTTGTCCACAGTACCATAATTCCATTTTTCATTTGGGTTACATTTTTTTTTCATTAAACGAACTAAGCCTAGGACTATCTTTTCTAGGAAATGATTCAACACAAAAAATTTTCTACATTTATCGACCATGCCCTTTATAATTTGTTACCCCAATTAATTCACAGAAACCACTTCACACGAACACAGCAGTCAACTTTTCCACTAGTTGTGTTTTATTCTTCTACCAGCTTTCTTTGTGATGAATGGAGGCTCACTTAAATTCAAAGACTTCAGATTTCCAAAGAGAGTAGGGTTACCTCCCCCAAGAGTTTCCCCTCTCTGACTTCTCCATCAGGGAGTGGCTCCATTTTGAGCTGCCCTCAAACAAAGCACAAGCAACAATGTTTAGTCATATGAAGCCTCCATTTTCCCACTGCATACTTCCTAAAATGTCATTCTCGGGGAGGTCAGGAACTGCGAGTTCTGAAGCTCTTTATGGCGCCCCAGGAACGTCTTTGAAGTCTGGCTGCTCACAGTATTTGGTGTGTGCTGAGCTGCCGCCTAAAGCTGAGTGTTGCCTAACTCAGGCTATTCGCAGAACCTTCGACCTCTAAATAAGAGCTTGCTATAGAAAAAACACAGCAACCCTGCGTAAATTCCACTTCAGGTGCTATCTCGACACCATGAGGCATTACGAATGCCCTGAGGGGATGCCCGAGAACCTCAACTGGATTGTTATCTTGTAGGTTTGTTGTTCTCAAGTCAACTTAACTGTCACCATGGAAATAAAACACAAAAGGAGCTGTCCATCCTGGAAAATAAAAACTGCTTAGAATTCTCACGTGAGGATTTTATATAAAACGTAGTAGCAACTCTTCTGCATAATTTGCTCTTTATGAAAATAAAAATCTTTCTTGTGAATATGTCAAAGTTATCTTACTATATAACACATGGACCACCACTGTACAAGCAAATTTTAAAAACTAATAATTTACATATTTTTTAAAATTAGGGTAGCTTGCCTTCTGCAATCCTATTGATGAAAACGGCCACAAAATCAGATCATTTGGAGAATCTTAAAAGCTTTATTCTATTATTCAAGGATGCAGTGCCGTGACTTGAATGTGCTGTAGATTCGACTATCTACATTTACCTAAATAGCATCTTCAGGACGTGGACTGATACTCTTCCCTACACAACGTTTCTAAGGGAAATGAAAGTTTCCCTTAGAAGTTTAGGTCATAATCTATAACTCACAACATGTGGAAACTAAAAGTCCATTCCTTGTCATTTCTCAGGGCAGGATAACATAGTAGTTCACAGGAGTTAAGACTACGGGACAGGGGTCAGACTCCCTGGGTTAGAATCCCAGTTCTGCAACTTAACAGCTGTGCTATTTTGACCTGTTAGCTAAACTCCCTAAGCCTCAGTTTCCTCATCTATAAAATGGGTATAATAACATAAAACAGGGATTGGGAAACTATGACCCACGGGCCAAATCTGGCCCACTGCCTATTTTGGTAAAGAAAGTTTCATGGGAACATGGAAATGCCCATTCATTTACATGTTGTCTATGACTGTTTTGGGAGAGACTGCACAACCTACAAAGTCTAAAATATTTACTACTTGGCCCTTTACAGAAAAAATTTGCTGGCCTCTGACATAAAGGGTTGTTGTGAAGATTCAATGAGAAACTTCATGTAAGGTGCTCCATATAGTTAAGCAACCAATAAATGTCATGGATTATTGTTATTTATTAACAGTAAAAAGTTGTAAAATCATTGTGATCTCATTTCCTAAAATTCAGAGAGACATCTTTATATGGATGAGGAGCAGACCGTTCATGAGGTAATGCCTCGGTGTCAGTGGGCTGGGCCCTCTTTTGGATGGAGGTGGCAGAGGTGGCGTGATGGCAGGATGTGATGTGCAGCTGTCGGTGCAGGCAGGGAGCCTGGTGGGCCACAGACAGCAGCTGCCATGAGTCATCCATTTCAAGTAACCGATACTCTGCCGTTCCTTGATGGAGGATCTCTTGGTCACAGGTGTGTGACACATGCATATTCATCACTGGCCCCACTCCTAACTGTGTAGAGGGGATTAGAGAAGGAGTGGGAAGGGCTGAAATCACGCTTAGACTATGACCAGAGGAGAGCCCCTTTCCATCTTCCTTGGCAGTAACTGCTTCTCCAAGATGTATTCTGCTTGTCAAGAATATGAACTAAGGAGAGTGTGGTCTTATACTTAAAATTTTAAGATGTGACTTTACTATAACAAAATCTAGGCTAACAATTCAAAATAATAAAATGGATCGAAAGCTGGTAATTTATCCTAGAACTGGCACTGCTAGCCCCATATTAGTACATTTGCAAATAAACTTTGGTCAACACCAAACATTACAATGGTTCCCATAAATCTTTCAAACGATCTTCACAAAATTGTCTTTCAAGGCAAATATTTAAAAGATCTAAAGAGTTTACATTGAGAGAGTGATTTTCAGAAACAAATCACTGCTCGTCCTCTGCTCCTGTCTAGGGTCTTGGACACTTCACTCCACCAATTTGCGCCTCGCTGCCTTGCACGGTAAAGGGAGGCTTTAAGAACCCACACAATTAAAACAGCCATGATTCCAAATGATTTCTTGCTGCATGCTGGTGGGTTTTCATTAATCCTTCCTGACAGAATCATAAATAAACTTGAGTCCGTACCAAGTGAAAAACATTATCACCAGGAGGAAACCTCAAATTGGCAAATGGTTTACATATTAAATTGGAATTAATGAATCACACAAACTCAGAGTTGTAAAGTCCTTGGTGCTCATCCCAAGAATCTTCCTACCAAATCATGTCACTATTATTTAAAACAATTGGGCCCTCCTTTGGATGTGGCAGCTCATTGAACACCATACACATGACATTAATAGTTAGGGTTACTGCCCTCAAGGAACTTACCAACTAAGACAGACAAGGCTGTCGCTGGTGGAAATGAAGAACAGACATTCACACCAAGTGGGCAAAAGTCACTCAGGACGAGCTAAAATGGTTTTAGAGTTTCCAATTCATTCAAACTAATATTTAAGTTGGTTAAAAGCAACTGGCAACCCTGTTTCTTGAAACAGAGGTGCTGCCTGATTATAGTTAGCTGCAAATTTCTCCTCAATGTCATCCTGCACCCTGTCTCACTGAAGCAGCATTCACACTGAAGCAGTCTGGCAGCTCAGTCAAGCCTTCCGTTTCCTCAGCATGAGGCTGCATCAGCAACCATACCATTTTTTAAGTCAAAAGACACCTTCTGGTTAGCAAGGAGCAGCACGGACATCTGCAGAGAGACTTCAACAAAATACGCCCCCTTAAGTTCCCAAATGATGACAATTTACACTTGAGAAAGGCAGCCAAGTTGGAGTCGACTTGATCACAACCAAAAAGAGTAATCAGCTGATTAAATTACCAACTTCATATATTTGTCTAGTTAATAAAATAAAAATACTCCCAGTATTTCTGTGCTTTAATTCAAGGCATAGAGACTTTCTAAATAACTGATTTATATACATACACTCCTTTGGTCCACAAAGTAGACACTGAAAGATGTAGATACAGACATACGCACATAAAGGGGAATGGGAGGAGCTATATTTTCACCCTTCCCTTGTTTTTAAGGGATAGGCTTAGAAACAGGTGATCTTATTATTGCATGCTGCATCGGTTTCCAACGGCTGCCATAACAAAGTACCATAGACTGGGTGGGTTAAACAACAGACATGTATCCTCTCAGAGTTCTGGAAGCTGGAAGTCCGAGATCAAGGTGTCAGCAGGGTTAGCTCCTTCTGAAGGCTGTGAGGGAGAATCTGATGGATGCCCCTCCCCCAGCTTCTGGTGGTTTGCTGGCAATCTCTGGACTCCCTTGGCTTGTAGATCTCTGCCTTCATCTCCACAGTGCTTTCTCCCACTGCGCCTGTCTCCAGATTTCCTCTTTTTGTAAAGACACTAGTCATATTGAATTAGGGCCCACTCTGATGCCCTCATTTTAACTGTAAAGACTCTATGTCCAAATAAGGTCACGTTCTGAGGTACTAGGAGTTGGGACTTCAACCTATGAATTTGGGGGGACACCATTTGACCCGTAACACATTCCCATTTCAAAGCTCTGTGTCCACAGCCAGGTCAATGATGACTACTATTTTTTCAACTTTATCTAGGTATAATTGACAAATAAAATTGTAAGATATTTAAGTGTACATTGTAGTGATTTGATATATGTATACATTGTGAGAGGATTCCTCCCATCTAGTTAATTAACATATTCATCACCTCACATATTTATCTTTTTTTTTTGATAAGAACATTTAAGTTCTACTTTCTTAGCAAATTTTAATTACACAATACAGTGCTATCAACTATAGCCACTATGCTTTCCATTAGATCCTCAGGCCTTATTTGTCTTATAGCTGAAAGTTTGTACCTTTTTACCAACCTCTCCCTATTTTCCCCACACCCCAGCCCCTGGCAACCACTTTTCCACTCTCTGTTTCTATGAGTGTGATTTTTTTTCAGATTTCACAAATAGTTGATACCATGCAGTATTTGTTTTTCTCTGTCTGGCTTATTTCACTTAGCATAATGCCCTTCAGGTTCATCCAGTTATCACAAATGGCAGGATTTCCTTCTTTCTCATGGCTGAATAATATTCCATTGTGTGTGTATACATATATACCATATTTTCTTTATCCATTCATCCATCAATGGACACTTAGGTTGTTTCCAAATCTTGGCTATTGTGAATAATGCTGCAATGCACATGGGAGGGCAGATATCTCTTCAAGGTCCTATCTTCATTTTCTTTGGATATATATCCAGAAGTGGGATTGCTGGATCATATGGTAGTTCTACTTTTAATTTTTTTTTTTTTTTTGTAGGGAAAGAGTCACCCTGAGCTAACATGTTGCCCATCTTCCTCTTTTTTTTTTTTTTTTCCTATCCAAAGCCCCAGTACATAGTTGTATATCCTAGCTGTAAGTTGTTCTAGTTCTCCTATGTGAGCCACCACCACAACATAGCAACTGACAGATGGGTGGTGTGGCTCCCCAACCAGGAAATGAACCCAGGCCGCCAAAGCGGTGAGCGCTGAACCACTAGGCCCTCAGGGCTGGCTCAAATTTTTTTGAGGAACCTCCTTACCATTTTCCATAGTGGCTGTGTGGCTACTGTTTTTAAGTACTTATCTCTTCTCTGAGGTGCAAAGGAACAGAATAAATACAAACAATGATTTATACACAAATCTGCTCACAAGCCTCGTTGCATGTGTTTCTCTTTATATCAAACCTCTAAGCATATGCAGTTTGTGAGCTGGATGGATTTAATATGTTAAAATGGTTTCATGCCTTGTTGACTTGTGGGGTTGCTAGTTAGT
This sequence comes from Diceros bicornis minor, assembly GCF_020826845.1. Taxonomy (NCBI): domain Eukaryota; kingdom Metazoa; phylum Chordata; class Mammalia; order Perissodactyla; family Rhinocerotidae; genus Diceros; species Diceros bicornis. The sequence continues at coordinate 10,068,353 of NC_080742.1, read as the reverse complement.
CACGGCTGACACAGAAAATTACAGATTGTCCTCTTGAAAAATATGGATAGGATATGGCTTGAAATAAAACACAATTAGATTTCAAAGACTATAACTGACATTGAATATAACTGGAAAAAAAAGTATCTGCTGAATTCACATCCTTTTTTATCACATTGACAATCTGACTTTCACACATATATTATCATTTGTTGAAGGTTAAGAATTTAGTTTGTGTTTTGCAAACAGTCAGACCATGCAGCATCAAAAAGGGTATCAATCTCTCAGATTGCAGTGTGAGACCACTTCATTTACTCAGAATCAAGTAGACAGTTATTGCTAAGGATGTACGATACATACCCACCTCTGAAGCAAACTTGGCAAAATATTATGGTGTAAAACATGGCAGGTGCATTCTACCTAACAAGAACATAGACTGACGTCATCGTCCTCTTAGCACCTTCATTTTTATCATCATTTGTCATAGTGACATACTCTTGTGAGGCAGGGTCGAATGACGAGAAAATTTATGTGTTTCATATTCATTTTCTAGCTAAAGGAAGAGAAGTACTCAAGCAACTTTTCCAAAGCCATGCAGTACGCTAAGCTTTCTTAGTCTATGCAGAGTAGTCCAGTACTTCTCAAAATTTAATTAGTTACAAATTTCCCATCAATTTTTCCTCTAGGGGTCTCTCAAACATGGCACCACTGTTTTGAACCCAGTCACTATAACCCACTAACTCGTTGGGAAAGGCCAAGCTGTAACTCAACTCACATCTTGGAATATAAAGAAAACAACAAATAGCAATAATTAAAGACCACCCAGAAAGGGGAGAAAGTTCAGTTTTTAAAGCTGCAGCCTGAGCGCTTCTGGTCTGTTTCACACACCAGCCTTTTCACTTTTCATTTCGGTCATGTGTGCCTCACTTGTGATTCCTTCAAATTCACGTGGTGGAAAGCAACCTCAGAAAGTGCTCAACGCAATCAGTGTGCAGTCACCCAGAGCCCTCGGGAGGGAAGCGACAAACACCAGTGTCAGACAGAGAAGGGGAAGGAGAGCCTTGTACAAATCCTGAATCATCCGCCACAAGCAAAGGTAGAAAATTACAGAGGAACTCTTTTGGGTCACAAAGACATCATTTAGCGCTCACAGCGGCAATTTAAAAAAATGGTGCCCTTCTGGACTGAATGATTCCACCTGCCTGCTCAAGAGCCTCATTTGGAACCAGGAAGAAAATTACAATCACACAGAATCCACACGCGAAATTATGAATGTCTGATTTCTCATGGTCTAGACTTCATCTATGTCTTCAATCCAAGGTCGAGGACAAAATTCCCCAATTTTCTCCAACAAAAGATCCACCTGACATTTTGCAATATTCATGTATTCCGTCATTCATTCTTGCATTCATTCATTCATCAAATATGAGGACTCTTGCATACATACCACCATGCATGAGAAATGCAGCTCGGCTCCCACTGGAACAGAGCAAGGACTGGATTTCCACAGCCGGAAGCCTGGGGAGAGCTGATAGAATTCTACTATGGGCAAGGCCAAAAACGCCTGGATTACCTGCATGACTATTTCATTACCCGCCTTCTTTTATCACGAGAGACCTGGCCTCTCAACGTTATCTAGAGCAAACACCAAACATTTTCATACAATTGAGGTATTTTCTCTTCATTTACCACCGTCCACCCCTTGACTGATTTCATTTAGCCTTATTTGCGTGAGTTTCACTTGTTACCTATTATGCTATGCTCTTTCAGTGGGCAGAACAATCTATCTACTTAGATATTCTGAAAAGTTGTTCCTGAATTGAACTTTGATATGAGTTCACTCATCATACAATCCTTGTACAAAGCGAAGAATCCTGTTTAACATGAATAATCACCTCAAATGTGTTTGGAAAGTTCACATTTTCATATATCTAACTTTCTTAAGCTGGGGCCATCTGTCTATAAAGGAACAAAATAGCTGGAGAGAAGAGATGAACTAAGAAGTTAACTGTGTTAAGCTGAAATAACTTTAGCTTTGACTCACAGTAAATTCTTCTCAGTGCATTTCTTTTCAATGTAAATGTATTATCATATTTCATTTTTGAAGAGTGATTTATGAGTTATTTCTATTTTATGAGGTCAATTTACTTCAATGACCTAAAGTACCACAATAAAATCACTTTAAAATATTTAGTATTGGATGCTATGAAATGGAGACTATTCTCCATTAGCCAAGCAATACCACAAACATTTTCATTCTCCTTCTTTCAGATTTTCAGTTATTACCTCTATAGGGCTCTGTTCTTTACTCTCTCCTCATTATTTAAATTTTTCTTGCTCCTTCTGCTGTAGGACACTTCTCCAGGATGTCACATCTCTCATTACCCACCTGAGCCTTCCCTCCATCTACATCCCTCATGCTCCCTGATCTCTACTCTTCCTGCCCCAGTTCCAGCAAACGAATCTGACCATGAACTCACTCACTCTCTGCCGTTTAGTGAGTCCCCTCGCAGTTCTAGGACAGCAATAAACCCTTGATATATTTTACCTTCCACTATAATTTTGCATCAAAGTAACTATTACTAGGAACATTCACACATCCATGGGGTTTTTAAAACCCTAGTCCAACTATTAAAATGCAAGGTACCTTAAAATTTGTGAGACAAAATATATATCATGATTTATGTAAAATACAACACGTGGTATAAATTAATATAATCAATTCTGAAGTAAATTTGCTTTTGTTTATATTACAGTATTCATTATCTATGAATTTCTACATTACTATTTTGTTCATATTATTGCCATGTCACTGTTATTTCCCTAAAAGTAAAAATATTCATTTGAATGTATTAAATGAATACAAAAAAATGGCTTTCAGCCATCATGCTACTAACATCAGAACAAAGGACTATGTCATCAAGTCATTTAAATGGTCAAAGATGCCAAAGCAAAATTTTTCCAATTGTAGTTTTATGGAACACCAGGAATCATTTCAAATCACCCCAAATTATTTTTTACTTCACTTACATTTCAGTAACCTCGACTTCCCAGTAGGTATTTCACTATTCTAGTTATACACACAGCCAATTTCTCCTTCTGAAATGTTTTAAATCAGATGCTGCCTACCAAATTGAATGGGGAAGCCATGTGCCATATTAGAAACTTCAGTAGCAAATATAACAATGATGGACTCCCACTAGAAGCAGAAAGCTGCAATCACTCTTCATAAATACACTCCTATAGGAAAAAACACTGGCGAGTCAATATTGAGGACAAATTTATCTCGTCATATATCAAAACAATCTGTGGTCAACACCAAAACAGCGTAATGAGATTTTACAAGGGGAGCTGATTGAGCATTTCTGTATTTATTCAATGAGACACCAGAGGGGAAAGCAGCACAACAGGCAGAAGAATATTTGCAATGCAATTACGGGGGACAAGTGCATCTGAGTATATGCCAGACGCAGGGGCCTTCCCTTAACTCACACAGTGCAACATCTTAATGCAGCAAACAGCATCCAGCTGCACTTCCTACAGTTTGAAAACTTTTGTCAGTTAACTAGATGTTTACCAAGGGCCTTGCCTGGGCACCAACATTTCGAGTTCGCCATCCAGCTCCATGTACGTTGTTCCAACACCATCTGTCACTTAAGCTTCCACAGATTCAAAAATTTCAATTCAAACTAATCTACTCGGCACTCACACCGAAGCTATAATTCAAATTTCGACATGAAGCTTGAATTCCCTTTCAGTGTTCTTCAACTTTGACCCAGCTCCCCCCCACTCCTTCACTGAAAAGGGCCAAGACAACAGCTCAGCAAGTGGGGCAGGCGAAACAGGGCTCCTTTGTTCCTTCTGTCCTTTCAGCTCCCTATTGAGGTGAGGGACTGAAAAGCGGGGCAAGCTTTGGAGGGCAGCAGCGGACTAGCTTGCAAGCCATCTTTCTTCAGAGACCAAAACACTCCAGGATGAAACTCTTTCGACAGTCCGTTTTTACCTTAAGGCATAGTTAAAGGAAGACTAGTACTTTTCCTTCCCCTTTCCCTTGAGAGAGAATCTGTTAACGGCTTTAACATGAGTTTGTAACGTTCGTTAAAAATGTCTGCTGTAAATCATACCATTCCAATGCCAAGGGCATCTAAAAATGGCATGAAATTAGCTTGAAAGTTGAAATTTGGAGAAAAGATCACTACATACTGAACACATATACCGAATTTTTTGAATGCTCTCAGCCCACTTGAGAAAGATAAATCAAATTCATCGCATATTACACAGTAGAAGACCTCCTACAGGACTCCCTCAGATTGCCTTGGGAATATATTTTTCTGGTTACAGTGGGTTTTGAGCCAATATACCATACACGTCATAAAATTTAAATATACATATGAATGCATGTATGCTCAAAATATTCTTTTCAGCCCTTCCTATCATTATTTAATATGAAGAATTTTAAAAAGGATCATTTTTGTCTGTTAGTAACTGTCATTTTCATTCTCATGTGAATTAAACAATGCTTTAGTTCAGAGCAATATGGAAGAAAATCAGAGAACACATAAGACAAGGTAAGATTTGTCATTCTGGTCTTTAAACTGAATAAGCCATTTGGATAGTATGTGCAGTAGAAGAGCATCAGTATCTGTAGATTTGTTCCCTTTACCACTGGCATTTCTTATATTCACTAGTTATTTAGTCATTTAACGGAAACTCTCCATTAGACTTTTAAAAATTACCTTTTTCTAATTTGAAATTCCAATCTTGTAGGCCAGTAAAATAGGGCAATTAAGTTGACATCACGTCTTTTTTATTAGCTCAGCTAAGCAAATATAATCGGGTAGTAAGGGTTTATGCTGTCATCTCTGAAGATTCAATGGTGGGGAGAAATACCCAAGGCAGACCTTTAATTTACAACTCCAGCATACCCCTAAACTTCAGCATAGGCTATTCCCATCTATTTCCAGACATGAGGCAAACTGGCTCTTGATCTGCGGTAAAATAACAGTGTCATTTTTTTTTAGTAAAATAAAAGCCTACTAACATTTAATGTATCCTTAGAGCAAAATCACTTAGCACAAGTGCACTACAGATATATATGCTCTAATTCAACACTAAAAAAAAACAACATGAATGTGTGTCATCAACGTTGGCTTATCCTGGACTATGACACACATGCTCCACAGCATCTGTTTCACGCTTTGCACAAAGTATGGGGTCAATCAATACTTGTTAGAAACCATACATCCTCTTACTAATAAAAGTTAAACCAATAAGTTAGAAAATATTGTGATGACTTGTTCATGATACATAGTATATTAATTTATAACTTTAAAAAGTAACAGCTATAGCTCTTTACCCACTAGGATGGCTATTTTCAAGAAAACAGAAAATAAAGTGCTGGTGAAGATGTGGAGAATCTGGACCCCTTGTGCACTCTTGGTGGGACTATAAAATGGGTAGCCGCTATGGAAAACAGTATAGTGGTTCTTCAAAAAATTAAAATAGAATTACCATATGATCCAGCAATCCCATTTCTGGGTATATATCCCAAAGAGTTGAAAGCAGTGACTCGGAAAGATATTTGTACACTCATGTTCATAGTAACATTATTTACAATAGCCAAAAAGTGGAAGCTGCCCAAATGTCCATTGACAGATGAAAGAATTAAAAAAAATGTGGCATGTACATATAATGGAATATTATTCAGCCTTAAAAAGGAAGGAAATTCTGACACATGGATAAACCTTGAAGACATGATGCTAAGTGAAATAAGCCAGTCACAAAAGGACAGATACTGTATGATTCCACTCATATGAGGTACCTGGGGTAGTCAAATTCATAGAGACAGAAAACAGAATGATTCTTGCCAGGGGTTGGGTGGGGATGGGGAGTTATTGTTTAATGGGTATAGAGTTTCAGTTTGAACAGATGAGACAAGTACTGGAGATGGACAGCGGTGATGGCTGCATAACCATGTGAAGTATTTAATGCCACTAAACTATATAGTTAAAAATGACTAAAATTGTAAATTTTGTGTTACATATATTTTAGCACAATAAAAAAATAACTTAGCAAAAACATCACATTTTCTAGAAATATATTGCATTTGTTCCCCTATTTAAAGACAACCTGATACTGAAAAACTTATAGTTGCTAAAACTGGAGGCAGAGCCATTCCCATATTGTCCTCATGTAGCCCTCTCCTTCCTATTTTGAAAGGGAAAATAAACATTCATCAGTTCATTTTGGCACATCTTCCTATTCTTAGAAACCTCAGCCTCTGATGTCAATAAAGCTCCTTAAAACTAAAGAGGCTACTCATTTGCCTGGGTGGACAAAGGCCTAAATAAAATAAGCCACTGGATCCTTGCGCCTAGCATCCCTGATGCTGGAGATCCATAGCATCTCTTCTGTCCTCACCTGGCAGGAAGGTTCAGGGTTCCTGCAGGTGGGGAAGCATGAAACATACAAGGGAAAGTACATCTAAACATATTTAGCGATTTTCAATCATTTTCAGTCTTTCTTTCTTTTCTTTTTTTTTTTTGTGAGGAAGATCACCCCTGAGCTAACATCCGTGCTAATCCTCTTTTTGCTGAGGAAGACCGGCTCTGAGCTAACATCTATTGCTAATCCTCCTCCTTTTTTTTCCCCCCAAAGCCCCAGTAGATAGTTGTATGTCATAGTTGCACATCCTTCTAGTTGCTGTATGTGGGACGCGGCCTCAGCATGGCCGGAGAAGTGGTGCGTCGGTGCGCACCGGGGATCCCAACCCTGGCCACGAGTAGCGGAGCGCACACACTTAATCGCTAAGCCACGGGGCCGGCCCTCAATCATTTTCAAATCACTTCTTCACCACTCATCTCAGCAGTTGAAGGCTGACCTAAAGCTGTCTTTGGATGCAAACACACAGAACTTTCTAGAGAAGAATACTTTAGGAGTTCTATATTCTAGTTCAAGTTGTTTTCCATTAACATGCTTCTCAGATGGAAACTGTTCTTTGGAAATGGGGATGAGACTCCAAAGGCTGCTGACGGAGGCAGTAAATCAGGACTACTGTGGACTGAACTGTGTCCCCCCAAAATTCATATGTTGAAGCTTTAATCCCCAGTATGACTGCATTTGGAGATGGGGCTTTTAGGAGGTAATTAAGGTTCAATGAGGTAGTAAGGGTGGGATCCTAATCCTATAAGATCAGTGGCCTTATTAGAAGAGGAAGAGAGAGAGATCTCTCTCCACATGCATGCACCCAGGAAAGGATATTTAGGCACACAGAGAGAAGATGGCCATCTGCATGCAAGCCAGGAAGAGAGCTCTCACCAGAACCCGACCATGCTGGTACCTTGATCCTGGACTTCCAGACTCCAGAACAGTAAGAAAATAAACGTCTGTTCTTTAAGCCATCCAGTCTATGGTACTTTGTTATGGCAGCCCAAGCTGACTAAGAAAAGACCTTCCGATTTCCTGCTGAGAATATCAAGAGAAAAGCATGGATGTCTCAGTGGTGACCTCAGGGGCAAATAATGACTGTGCCTAGAACAGTAGGCCACACACTCAGTAAATATTTATGAGTGAATGAATAAATGAATGAATGAATGAAAGTATCTCTTTACCAGAAAAGCTTCCTGTGGAGTTCCATTAAATAGCTCCTTTGTACATACACAAAATAATATCTGCAGACTCTATTCTTACTCAACTGATTACACAAGGAAGACTACACCTACACGATAACATTACTTGAAATGATTCTTAGGGAAATTTTCTACAGCCCATTCTCAGTACCCTCTCACTCATGCTTCTGAAGTACTCACACCCAACCATCATTGTCATTGTTGCATCGCCTGCACAGGAAGTACCATTTACAAAGATGACTTGCTTTTCACTTACTGTCACTGTTGCAATAACAAAAATAATTTGGTGTCAGGGCACTGGCCTGCAGTCCAAAGACCTCATCATGACCCTGCATTAGAGGGCTGGGGGACATCTCTGAGCCCCATTGTACTCATTTTGAAACCCAGAGGTTTAGATACAGTGTTCTCTTACAGCTCTAACATTCCTGGATTATGTGAAATGTTTAGCAACTTTCCTGTAATAAAATAGAAAGCAGGCTGAAAGAACACCATGAGTCAGTAGGATTAAGAACGCAAAATGAATTCATTTTTCCAGTTGGTCAGTCAATTACAATCATTCTAAAAGCTATTCCAGGAACAGCTGATTCTTGTTTCTACTAGTTAACATGGAGCATCTCAATAAATGCACCACACAGTCTTACATATTTCGGACATCAAATGCTTTCCTAAGATTTTGTACTGGGGTCCTATTCAAATTCAACATTGAATTTGAGGAGTAAATCTTCTGCAGTCAAAAAAGTCTACAGAGGAGATTCAGAGCTGGAAGGCTGAAATAGAAATATTTGCTTTTTCTCAAAAAAAAAAAAAGTTTTCTCAAAAATTGTGATGTTCCAGGAACCCCTCAGCCTCTCTAATCGCTGGGGGTTCTGGTGGCTAAGAGCACTCCAGTGACTGTAACTGGATGGATTGTGGGTTAACAGCTGTCCTCTTAAAAGCTAACAGGAATAAAGGAACATGTAAAGGAATTCAAGGGCACTAAAAGGCTATTTCACAATACAGTTGGCTGAATTACAATATTGCCTGCTCCTGTGAGGTCTGCAGGGATCAGAATCACATGGGCTTATAATATGCCCCTGAGTTTGAACACTCAGTGGTTTTAGGCTTCCCCTAAACTAATGATAAGCCTCCAAAAGGCCATATTGTCAATCTTGGATGGTAAGGGGTAGGGGGAAAAAGCTAATCCTTGCTCCTCCACTTCCTAGCTGTGTGGCCTTGGAAAAGTTACTTGACCTCTCTAAGTCTCTGTCTCCCAATTTTTAAAATAGGGTTGTTGTGGACATTAAATGAGATGATACATGTAACATGCACAGCGCCCGGCACATCTGAAGCTCTCAAAAAACGTTGAGTAGAAAGTATCCAGTTGTCTAAATCTATTTCAGTACTTCTGGAAGGTCTCATTTACTCGTGAGCTCTTATTACAATATTTTAATAACAGGGCATGGTTGGCATAAAGCAGTGCCACCCAAGCAGCCCAGCCTCTGTGGGTCTGCATTCAGTGGCTACCGTGTTCCTTCCAGGACAGCCCCATGGGGAGCTCCTGGTGCAGAACGAAGCCCTCCTGCCCCGTTACACTCGTCTCCCTCTCTTCTTGCAAGAGCCTAGAGCGAAGAAAAGCCCAGCCCCTCACAGACGCGCACTTCTGCGCGTTAACCATGTGGGATCTGGAACGGCTAGGACGCTTAGCAGAGAGCTCAGCGCCGCATGTAGCCTCCGGCTGGAGCTGCTGAAACGAAAAGGGAGGAGAGCGGGGTGGGAAAGAGATGCCACCACCGCTCTGCGCCCTCTCTCCGCGCCCGCCGCTGCGCCAGGCGGCCCCCGAGCGTGTCGGGGACAGAAGATGCGGCCGCGGGCCGACAGCCGGGCGGGAGGGGAGGCGATCTGGAGGGAAGGGAAGCGGCCTGCTCACCAGCCCCCCGGGCCCAGGGAACCCTCCGGCGGCGGGTTCCCGGGCAGGCTGACCGCTCTGGGAGAAATGACGACTCCCTGGCTCACTCGAAGCCGGCACCCTGGTTCCGACTCTGCGCGCAGGCATACGCGGGCCGGGAATGGCTGAGCCGGCGAACCGCCGGGGACCAGCACGCTGCGGCGCCCACCCGCGCGGAGCCGAGGAGGTAGGGGGCGGCGCGCGGCGCAGATGGCGCTTGGCGCGAGATGGATGCTCCGGAGCCGGCAGGCACTCCCGGCTCAACATAGCATCCCGGGCGAAGCTGTTGCCAGATCCCACCGTCGGGAGCCTGGGCAGGGAAGGGGCTCTTCTGAGTCAGCCCCACGCCCCGGCATGCCAGCCCCAACAAGTCCCAGCCCCCGGAGGCTGGGCGGGGCACCGAGACGGCCGGGGCCCGCACCTGTAGGGCCAACAAAGCCCCCGGAAAGCCCCCACCCTGCTGCCTTGGCGTTCTCTCTCGTTCCCCCCTGGGTCTCCGAGTTCTCTCCAGGGCGGCGAGAGCAGAGGTCGGCTAGCCCCGGAACTCCGCCGATCCGCGCAGGTGTGAGCACAGCCGAACAAAGCCCACGCCCAGATGTGTCCGCGGGGACCCGAACGCGCACACGCCCGCGCGCGCCGGCCGGCACCTGCGCTCCTCGCCCCGCCGGCACTGTGGCGTGACCCCCGGCGCCCTCGGTGTCCCCGCCAGCCCGCAGTGCCGGGACCAGCAGCCTCTCCAGGCCCGACTGCCCACAGAGACCTCCAGGCAGGGCTGCCCGGAAAGCGTGGGGGCGCGGGCGCGGATGCAGAAGTTGGCCACGGAGCGGAGGAGGGGATGCGCGCCCGCCCGCGCTAGCCGGGGCTGCTGCCTCTCAACTGTGCCCTCCCCGGGCACCCGTCCCCCTCTTCCTGCTCGGCGCCTGCCGTGCTGTCGGGGGCCTGAGGGGAAGACGGGAGCTGGCGACAAGGTTCGCCCTGCCGCAGGGAGAGCGCTCTGCTGAACCCCGGGCCTGCGTCCCAGGGACAACACAGCAGCCCCCCGCGCCTTCCTCCGCTTCTGTCGTCGCCCCCGAGCAGGACCGAGTGTCACCGCATGAGACGCGGAGCTACTCACGTTCTGTCGCCGCACCCGCCGCCCAGCCCCAGCGCGACCGCCCCGGAGCCCGGAGCGCAGATGGCGCTGCTCCCGACCGATCCGCAGCCTCTGGCCGCCCCGCCGTCCCTGCGCCCGCGCGGCCGAGGCTCCGACTGCGGCGCGCGTCCGCCCGCGACCCAGGGAGGCAGGGCTGGCCCCGCCGGCGCGCCCCCGCCGCCCCTCCCCGCGCCCTGCTCTTCCTTGTCGCGCCTCGCTGTCTCGTCCTAGCCCCCAGCCCCGCGCTCCCCCCGCGTCCCCCGCCCTCCCCCGCCCGGCCCTGCTGCGCCGGCAGCGAATGGGCTCCGGCCGTCGGTGCCTCGGGACCGGGTGGCCCCTCACCTGAGCGGCAGCGCCACCACCATCCAACGTCATCCTGCGAGCGCGTGCAGTGGTGGCTGTCGCGTGAGGGGACGGAGGGCGGGAGCGTTCCGGGGACGAGGCTGGCTGGGATTTGGCTACAAAAGATGTTCCAGCAAGTGGGTGGATTTTAAATGCCACTCTCATGGGTTCAGGTTTCTGTGGGAGGTCTGTGTTCTTTCTTCTTATTTTAAAGCATTTAACTTCAAAACTCACCAGTTGGGATGGCTGTGCTAGCTGTTTTTTCGCTTTGTTTTTAATTTTTTTTGCAACCTTTCTCTCCAGACAGCCTTCAGAAAGGGAGCCTTCATCGTAAGGTAGATGCTGCCTATTCGCGGTAGGAAATGGTTCTTCTGCAGAATTATTTGCAATGTAAAAAGAGAGTTAAGATCTTCTAATGTGCAGTAGTTGAGCAAACATACTGCGGGCTGCATAGGTCGGGCTCTGAAGCCCCCTCTCCACTGTATCCCAGAGGGTGTCCAAGATCCCTAGGCTGGCACTCAAGGTCCACAATCATCTATTCCGTCTGCAGCGTCGTCTCCCAGAGCTTCCTCCCCACCGCCAGCTATCACCAGACTTGACCACCGTTAAACCATTTACTCCAGGCTCCCACTCCCACTCCACTCTGCTGGAGGCTTGTTTCCTTCAGTTCTCTAGTTTAATTTAAAAAAACCATTTCTGGAGCCCCTCATCCCTCCTCCCCACCCCCAGGCTCCAGGCTCTGTGCTAGGCAGGGATTTGGGAATAAAAAGGGCACAGGGTTATCCTTCAACATCCTGACAACTCCTCTGCTGTAACTTCAATTTTAACTTGCCACTTCAACTCACAGCATCGTGCATGCAAGTGAGCAGCCTTTTCTTCTTTCTCCTTCTGCTGCTATCCTCTCCACCTCCCAGCGCCAAATGTGCTGCAGCCACACCGAACCTCCTGTTCCTGAAACCACAGTTCCTGAAACAGTATGAGCTCTGGCCACTGGGTCTTGGCACAAGTTATTTCCTCAGTCCATCACTCTTCTGACCCTGGTCCTTATCCCACCACCTGGGTACCTCTCACCTCACGATTAATTGTCCAAATGTCCCTCTGAATTACCTTTCTAAAAAAAAAAACAAAAAAGAATGTGATTCCATGATACCCCTACTTAAAAGTCTGGGCTGGGGCTGCTCTGTGGCCAAGTGGTTAAAATTCCACACACTCTGCTTCATTGGCCCGGGTTCTCCGGCCTGGATCCCGGCATGGACCTACACCACTCATCGGCAGCCGTGCTGTGGTGGCGACCCACATACAAAATACAGGAAGATTGGCAATAGATGTTAGCTCAGGACAAATCTTCCTCAGTAAATAAATAAATAAAGTCTGCTCAGTGTCCAGGACACAATAGGTACTCAGCAAATTCTTGTTTGAAAAGCAATTGTGTGATCAGATGTTTGTCAAATGAATACATGCCTGAATAAAAAGAACACAGAAGAGGGAAAAAGCTCTGGAGGAAATGGGAACCACAGCAACAGCACCAAAAATTAAAATGAAATAATTTTGATACTATATAATCCTTGTAATATTATAAAATTATTATATCATTTTAATTTCTAGCTTATTACTTCAGCTGCACCGCAGCTCTACATTGCTGGGGATTAGTCTCCTGAGAGGATGAGCCACAGGGAGAACCAAACAGCTGCTGCCTAAGGAGCTGAGATGAAGAGAGCAAGAGGGTAAAGAGCAATAATCTGAAAAAGGATTAGAGGGATGCCTGAGTGGGCAAAAGGACCATCCATTTGACTTGCTTGGTGATGCACGAGGCATTCTGACCTGGCTGCATATCGCCAGTGATAGGCACAACACACCTCCTCACCTTAACTGCCACCCCTGTTCCACCCCTAAGCCTCATCCTCTATCCCAAGCTTCACTTCATCCTCAAACCCAAGTGAGGGCTGAGAACAACACAAGTCTGTTTTCTCTGTCATTGGATAATAATAGAATTTCCCATGTGCCCAGCACTACTGTGAGCACTTTACCTCTGTTAACTCATTTAATCCCATGGCAGTCCGATGTGGTGTGTACCATCATCATCCCCATTTTGGAAAGAGAGGTTAAGTAACCTGCAGAGGGCACACAGCTAGTGGCAGAGCTGGGATTCAAGCCCCGGCATTCTGGATCCAGAGTCCAGTCCTAACGACTGCGCTCTGCTGCCTGTCAATGACAGGGCACTAAAAGTTGAATTGGATGGATGCATCAGAATGTCACTGCATCAAAGCAGCTATGCCGAAAGTCATGGAGCCCCCGAGTGGTACCTTCAGTGAACATGTTTTTAGCCTTTTTCCTTTCCTCCTCTTGCAGTCCTGTTTCTCTTTTTCTTCCCTCACCTTATTTTCCATCCTAGTTTTCTTAATCCCCATCATGCTTCAGGCCTCCTAGGGGAGGCAGAGCAATCAACCCTGCCCTAAAACCAACAGTAAGTTCACCAAAACCTAACACGGACTATGCTGGTACTGAACTGTGTGTCCATGAGCAAGTGATTTCCTCTCTCATCTGTTTCCATACTGTGAGATGAAGGAGCATTTTATGATTCTGGTGGTAACCAAGAGCATTTCTTTGACTCCTGTAGTAAAATTCAGGTGAAAGCTGGCTGAACTCCAGGCAAGACAGTGGAGCACTAAAAAAATGTTCTCTAGTGCTACAAGGTTTCTGCTACAAGAGTGGCTTATACCAGTGGCATCACTGTCTTTTCATTTTGTTGATGGTTTCTTTATACCAGTGGCATTATTGTCTTAAGATAATATTTGCTGGCTGGGCAACATGCATTAGGTTTCTTACAGGGATGTGGTGAATTTAGTAATTTTTAAAGAGTAGTATAACCAATATTGTCTATTTGAAAGAGTAGTATAACCAATATTGTCAAAAAGCTTCTAACATGGCTCTCAGTGATCCCCTCCTCCTGGAATTCATGCCCTTGTATAATCCCTTCCCCTTGAGTAAGACGGGAGCTAGTGACTCACTTCTAATGAATACAATATGGGAAGAGCAGCAGGATGTCACTTCTAATATTAGGTTACAAAAAGACTCTACTTTTTCTATCTTGCCATCTTGCTGTTTCGCTGCTATGTTGTGAGTTGCCCTATGGAGAGGCCCACATGGCAAGGAACTCAGGGAGGCCTCTGGCCAAAGGCCTGTAAGGTACTCAGGCCTTCAGTCCAATAGCCTGTGAGGCGCCGAATCTGAGGGCGCTCAGAATCAGATCGCCCCTCAGTTGAGCCTTGAAGTGACTCCAGCCCAGGCTGACTCCCTGATTGCAGGCTTGTGAGAGACCCTGAGCCAGAGGACCCAGCTCATCTGTGCCTGGTTTCCCAAACCATAGAAACTGGGAGATAGTAAATGTTTCTAGTTTTAAGCTGCTAATTTCATCACTGATACAGTTGTTTAGGTGCATTTCAGAACTCTGAATTTTCATCTGACCACACAAATCTTATCTAATTTCCGGATAGGAAAGGGGCAAATGCACCAAATGGTAGTTGTCATAAGATGCAGATATGGTGCAGGGTAAAGAAGCAACTGTGGAAAACAAATGAGACAGCAGTATGACTTGTCCAAGGTCCACCTCAAGAGGAACTAGTTCCACACCCCCGAGTCACACTTAGCTCCCGCAGCCAAGTCTAGGGTTGGCCATCCACTGTGCCCACCCAGAGCTGCTCCTTTCTCCTCTTGGATGCCAGCCACAGTCTCAGCTGGGCCACACCTCTTGAAGCCTCATAGTGGGTGACTATTACCCACCATGGATAATAATAGGATGTGCAGCTATAGATAATATGTAAATAATAATTGGATATGGAGTTTCATACATTGTGTGACCAGTGAGCAGTGGAAAGTTTCCACAGATGCAAAACAACTATCGCTCTCTCATGCCTCTCCTCGCCACCTGCCACATAACCACAGAATTCTGTATGCCTGTCTCGTGCTACTTGGGTGGGTGTCAAACAGAAACCACAAATTTGCAACCCATTCCTTGCCTGGTGCTTAGCAACACAGTATCCCTACACCTATCTAAAGAATGTGATGCTCAAGCAATTGGAGGAAAATGTGACCTTAGTGGTTGCCATATGTGGATTTCTTCTCTGGAAGCTTGTGAGTCACTAGGATCTTCTGCTTGGCTCAACACAACCCCATGCTTGGGGAACCAAGTTGGAAAGAGGAAGAACATTTTCAGTGATAATAAGCAACTCTTCCATCTGTTCCTATAGTTCTCTCTATAAGAATGTACACAGGTTCTGCTGAATGGATTTGAAATCCGAAAACTAGCCAAGGTCAATGTGCAATCAGCCACTGCAGATGGGGTCATCAGGGACAGCGAACTCTCCCTCTAGAAAACAGAGATGCTGAGAAACCCTCTTGATATGTGCCCTTCATTTCTGGCTTAAGAGGGAACAGATGACAGGTACAATGAAGATGAATTCACTGTGGAGGAAAGAAAGGAAATGACTTCAGATGCAATACTCTGAGGTCTAAATGAATGGCTGACTCAAAGCCTTTCTTATTTGTTGTTTTGTTGAATTTTTTTTTTTTAGAAGAAAAAAGGTGTTAGGTTAATAGATACTGACATTGTACTTCCCTTTATATTTCCTTTTAAGCCTCAATTTAAATTTTACTTTACGGTATTCCAGTATTTTTAAATGCCACAGGACACAAGCAACTCCGGTACCACCTTGCCCTGAGCCTTGTGCTTTAGAAAGCCCTGCTCTGGCCCACCAGGAGCCCACGCCACACCCTCCTCCTTCTAGACCACATCTGGGTACCCAGGATCCCAGAATCCCAGAATCCCATCAGGACCTGCAAAGGCCTCCTCCTCACGCTCCTAACAGAGGCCTGCTCTGCTGGTGCGAAAACTGGAGGCTTGAAGAGTATAGATCTTAAAAGGTCTCATCATAAGAAAAAAAATTTGTAACTATGTGTGATCATTTCACAACATATCCAAATATTGGATCCTTATGTTGTACATCTGAAACTAATATGTCAATTATATCTCAATGAATAAAAGTAACTGTGTGAAGTAATGAATGTGTTAACTAACCTTATTGTGGTAATCACTTTGCAATATATACATATATCAAATCACCTCACTGTACGCCTTAAACATACACAATGTTTAGCCAAATGTCTTAATAAAGCTGGAAAACAACAACAAAAATAAACAAAAAAAATGGAGGTCTGATTAGTGGCTGATGCAGGGGTGTGGACAGAAGTTGGACATGTGGGTTGGGGTGTTCATCTAAGTATGCTTGAGGCCCTTGAAGAATCATGACTAAGCCAGAGGTGGGCCATGGGCTAGGGGGCTGGGCCTGTTCTCCCTACATTCTCCCTACCACCACATTCTGGACAGAACTCCAAGAATTCTAAATTCAGATGTGGACGTGAAGATCTTTATGAAGGTATCTTTGTCAAGGTAGGAAAACAGAACATATCTTATAACTTTTAAATATTCAGACATATAGTATGTGGATCTCCAATTGTATTCTTTCCCCAAGCCCCCCATTTGTTAGGGAAGATCCTAAATGAATCTATTCTTAATGTAATGGACATACTGATGTTTTAAAACACATGGTTAGAGAAATAAGGTGGTTTAGTAATAGTTCATACTTAAATGGACCTAATCTTAATTCTTTTGGGGGGTGGGGAAGAGAAGAGAAGCAGGATTATCGGTACAATAAAATTTTCTTGAAATTGACTCATGTTGATAGAGGTACAGAAAGTGCCTTCATACTATTCTTCCTTAGCTTGAAAAACTTACTGGATTTTCATCCAAAACCTACATTTAAAGATAAATGTTTCTGCCCCTCAATTATTCAGTTGGTTGACTGTCCAGAATGGTTTTTTGTTGTTGTTGTCTTTGGTTGTTTTATGTGGGCTGTTGTCATTTACCCAGAGTCGCTCTGAGACAGGAATAGGTGGCAAAGATCACTTCGTTTCCTGCCTGATTCCACTCACTAACATTCAAGGACCTCTATATTAATAGTTTAACAACTCACAATGTAACAAAACATGAAAATATCATGCTATAGTTTAAGATGATAATTAAGAAGACTGAGAAATACGGAAAATATTTATACGCTATACATTAAGTGAAAATAGTGGAGCACAAAATGGTATGTGTACCATTATTGCAACTCTAAAATGCATACAAAAAAAAGATAACATGCAAATGAAAACACTTCTATTAAGATGACAGAATTACGGGGGATTTTTAAATCATTTCCCTAAAGTTTGACTCGACTTATCTTTCCAATAAAATATTTTTTATTTAAAATCTTGGTCTATTTCTCATTATTTTTCTTTTCCTTCTCTCCTCTACTGTCACGTACTAGACCAGACACTGGTACCTGGTGGGCTCCTGGCATTGCCTGGCCTTGGCACTGAAACTTGGAGCTAAGGCAGTTAATGTTCTTACTCCAAAGCCCAGGGATAGCGTGTCGCATGGATGTGCACCTAGGGTAGTGGGGCCTCCACATTCTGGTGATCTTCAGAAGATGGCCCAGAAATAGAATACACCACAGTCATCTGACCTTACAATAAGGGAGGCACACATCAGTGAGGAAACCATGTGCTTGCTTCAAGAACTCCTGGACTTGGGCCCTTTGGTGAGTCTCTTTGGAAATGAATGGCATTTTGAAATAGAAAAACCTAAAGGCAAAATAAAAACCAAAAATGCTGAGCACTTTGATATGTTTTTGCTCATCACTGCATGCTTCTGTATAAATGCATACAAGGTCTATCTGACGTAGAAGGTATTTCTGATTAAAAAGCAATATGATTGAGGCTTATTTTTATAAAATGTGCAGATTGATTTTTGTCAAGTAAGATGGGTGTGTTCAATATCACTGATACCATTTTGGATTTATTAAATAATAATAAATAAATCCTCACAACCATATTATTTTCCATTGTTAATCCAGACTTAACAGGTGAAGAAACTGAGTCTTGGAAGCGCTAAATAACTTCCTGAAAGGTCATGTATTCGAAATCAAGTTTGTTTTTCTCCAAAGTCTCAGTTATTTCCACCACGCTATTAGTAAAGAAATTAATTATATAAAATTAAACATACATATATACTAGATATTATATATTTTATATATCACAGAAATTACATGTTTTATATACATAACAGAAGTTATATATTATATACATAAAACTGAAACTACTATATATATGCAGTGTATACACAGACATCTACATGCACTGGTTGAGGAACACAGGTCCAAAAGGGAGGTCCCAATGGGGAAATCACATTTTGGCAAAGCTTCCCAGAGTCACTGCTTTAAAGTCCAAGAAACTCTCTTTTGGATGCACACAGTCTGGTACTTGGGTGTTTTCACCACTCTGCCTCACTGTTTTATTATAATTTCTTGAATATGTCTGGCACACATTAGGCGTTTAATAAATATTCGCTCAATGAATGAATGAAATGTCAGCACAGAGGACTCCTAGGGCTCAGGAACCACGGTGTGTGTGTGTCAAGGGGAGGGGGAGTGTACAGTGTGAGGCACAATGAGGATACTCTGTTAAATAACAGTGAGTTTAAAAACACAGGAAGCACAAAGATAGCAAAAAGAACATCTTCTTTCCTCAGCTACAGAGGAACATTAAACCCCCAGATCCAGGACAACAAAAATCAAGGTATTCTCTGGAAACTGTTTCTTCCCCGCTTGCCATAAACCCTGCCACGTAGCCTGGGCTAAGTCGGCAGTGCCTCCCTCTTCTGCGTTTGCTGATGGTGTAGTCTCTGCACAGAGGGAGCAGACTCTGCAGTCGGGATTGGAGATGGTGACAACAGTAAGGACCATGACACATTTCTTCACAGCTGACTGGTTTTATTTCAAATAGCATGACCTGCAGTTAGTAACTTCTGTAACCTAAGGGAAATGTAATTTGCTGAATATCTTAAAGTATCTTTCTAGGCATAAATAAAACATGTAAGGTCTACAGTTTCTAAGTTCAGGCTTGTTTTATTTTAAAATCAATTTCAGAAAAAGGGCATTAAATTTTGCTTAAAATTATTTGGAAGCAAATAACATGGAATGCAATAATTCACGTGCGACAAGAGCATTTGTATCCAAGATCTATAACATTATTTTCACATCAGCAAGAGTGGGCATTATTTATATCCTCAATTTATATCAAATGATTCCATGATCCTTTCAAGGATTAGAGGGGAGGGGTGTTGCACAACTTAGATCTTTGACATTATTTGAGAAACATGCACTTTGCCTTTAGAACTATATATTTCAGCAAAAATTATTAATTTAATGTACTTCCCTCAGTACCAGAATTTCCCAGAACACAAAAATAATAGCTATTATTTCTTGAGCACCTACTATATCCCAAGTACTTTGACCTACATTATTCTTAGTGCTCACAACTCTGCATTTTTCAGGTGAAGAAACGCTTAGGGAGGTTAAGTAACTTGTTTAAGGCCTCACTTTGAACCTATTCAAGTTTCAACAAAGACCTTCATCTTAACACACAACCGATTACCTCCCGTGGGCTGTGACTAGGGACTTTAGAGAAACTAGATACAAAACTGGACAACACTGCACCGATCTTGTTCCATTTGTGTACTTCCAAAGTGTATAGGATATCGCTCATTGTATTTTATTTTTTTGACATCCAGATCTTCACAGAATCTTTAGAGGACAAATTACTAAATATACTGAAATCTCATTCATAGTAATGTTAATGATAAAAACAGGTATTTAACAAATGTCATATAGATGATGAAGTATTCACCCCAAACAAAAGCAAATCTCGCAGAAATACAACTCTCGTGGAATACTGGGAAAGAGTACAAATCACCACCATGATCAAAACTTACCTATTGCATCCAATCCACCTGCCCCCAACTTTTATTTGGAAAGCAGTGGAAAGAGTCCTGGGCTGGGAATCCACTGGCTCAACCCATCATATTTAACAGGGTGGGGTCATATAAGCCTTTGGCTTTTTCAGTGCTGTACTTTTCACATATTCCTTGTGGGATAACAATGTTGGCCTTACCAAACCCACAGGACAGTTGTTAGAATAAAATGAAGTATATTTGAAGGTGTTTTGGAAAGTATACAAATGCTGTATGCAACTATAAATAAGTGTTATACACAAAAGTATTACTATAGTTATTGTTCATTAAAGGTACAGAGCCTTCCTTAACTAAAATAAGGTGTATCTTTACAGATCTAGGCAACGAGGTAGCCCAATACCAAGACTCAATCTGACAAAATGAGGAAGACTCCAAGATAGGGGCAGTGATGAGGAACAGGAATACAATTTTAAAATGAGCAGATACCGGTCAGAAAGAGGTAGAAAAAGCTCACATTTCAAACAAAAGAAGCCTTTCTGCTGTGCCCAGAAGGGTTGTATTTGAGTCCCTGTCAAGATATGAGACGTGCAAACAGTATGAATAATGTTTATCTCAGGTGCTAGGTGGGAGGAAATGCCAGGCTTTGTAACCTGTGCAATTATTATTGTCTGGAAAGGGTCCCGCTCACCCTGTGGAAAACAACCCCAGCCGTGACATTCCTACCAGCACAGAGAACAAGTCCCATGTCCAGATTTTAAAAGTAAACTGTTTCAGAAAGTACTTTTTAAAGCATTTTCATTTTCCTCACCTCCCCATAATAGTGTAAGTCAATTAAGCCTAACTTAAGAAAAACACTTATCAAGGACCTATGATGTATCTAGCAGGGTCCTAGAAGCTGTGAGAATTACTCTAATTCTGTGAGCTGTGAAAATTACTCTCAAGAGAGGTGGGGCTGAGCTCTTATTCTTTGAGCTGATGATTACGCTTGTGATGACAGGATGGAGCGGCATTTCTCCACATACTATTGCAGACACATAGGACTGAGTCTGAAGACCAAGACATAGCCACTAACCCAGCTCAGAAAATAAGAATGGAATAAGCCTATCTCACAAAATTCTATACTATCTATACTTCACCAAAACCTTTGAAGCTTGATTTTCCTTGTCATACTCTTATGTGAATATAAACAAACATTTGCATTATATACTAATCAGACATGGTCTAAAGTTCCATCGCTTCTACAGTTTTTGAGTGTCAGCACTGGGCACTTTTCACATAATTCAACATAGGAAATTGATGCCTAAGGGCATGTTTAGATGTGTATGGATTAACTGTATCCTGATACCACACACGTTCAGGCAAAGTAACAGCACCTGTGCTTCACAAGAATGCGGCTTTAATGATTGAGACACAGAAAAAAACCGATTTAAAATGGCTCTTAATTCTACTAGTATTATAAAAAACTTGTGTTTTTAAGACCACATCTGAAAGGCAGAGAGAGGTGTAAGTTACAGTGGTTTTAACTTTTTCAATTTGAGAGACTTCTGATTAAGAATTCCTTAGATTGTTCATGACCACAAACACAAAAGCACAATGACTATGGTTCTTACACCAGAATATTTGTTTTTAAAAATGTGGTCAAATTGTACAAAGCATAGTGAAAGATACGACGCTTTCTTTTGCAAGATTTCTATGGAGAATCCCCACGACTGCGTGTCTTGGCATAAACATTTGGTGACTTCTGTGTTTTCCTTTTTAATGTTCTGTTCTGTTTGGTCAAGGTATGGGTTATTTTCAATTGCATTCACAATACTTTTTAAATTATTTTAATAGGTAATTTAATTAAAATGCTACATTAAATACTATTTTGGAGCAAAGTGTGTTGGGAATACAATGAAATATAATTAAGATAAGATGACATAGCTTTCCTGTCTTCTCAGATAATTGGATGGACTTTTGGATGGCCGTTAATCACTCTATTACAAACACCCTCAGTAGTAGTGCATTCTATAAGAAAGAGTGCTACCAAGTAGTAATTGTTAACTTACTATCTTATTCTTTTATATAATGGGTACATTTATCTTGGTTCGATTCTTGACAATTGCCTAAGTAATACAAATAAGGCATTTAAATGTGATGTAGACTAGTTTAGAATAAAATATGTGCAAGGATATTACAGTATTTGTTATTTTAGATACGTAATTTAAGAAAGACTGCCATACACCCATGTTCATACTATGATCTATAATTTCCCCTTGATAATGAGAAAGCTATTTGGTTCTCTTTGGGGAAGGACAGAGCCTTAACTTAATGGCAGTCAAGAAATATAAGACTTTTCTCACCGCCATCACCATCTCAGTGCTAGTAAAAAATAGGGATAATGATAGTACCTGCCTCATAAGGTTGCTATGAAGATTAAATAGCAATAAATGTTAGCTACAACTGTTACTGGAACTCTCAATCATTTTGGACCATGTAACCTGTTCGTATTCAATCAGACTGAATACATCTCACAATATATATTGTCTAGATGCAAGGAATGCATATGTATTAAGTTCAAGATTTTTATCTTGAAGGTAAATCAACATTACAGTCAATACTTTAACAAACTAATTATCCAAACTAATAATACATATCTGTGGAGTGTGATGAATTTCAATCCATTTGCGTCAGTTGAATAAAGGTTATAATGAACAAAGCAATCAGTGTGACTTCTGCAAGAGACACATTTATCAAACCCTTGGACCAGCACGTGCCAACAGTTTAGTCCAGGGACATCTGTACTCTATGAATCTATTTTGGATGGTAGATAGCTTCTGCCAGGAACAGAACAAACTGTTTTTTAATGTGATCTCCCTCCTTCCTATTTCCTAGTCATGAAAGAGTAACTGCCACAGATTTGGTCCAAAAAAGTGAGATTAAGTGAACAGTTTAGTTGTATTTAAACTTGGCAAAAAAAAAAAGGAAGAACAAGGAGCAATGAATGCAAAAAGAATTCCTGTTGGGATGGAATCAACATGAAATTTTACAAATGGTATATGCACCCTAAATCTGGTCAAAGTATATCCTCGATTTCTTGTGGAAGAAATTCATTATTTGCATTCTGTGGATAAGCAGCTGATAGTTTCTGACAGGGAGCAATGCTGGTATTTTGGGTGGGAGAGTTCTTCATTACGAGGGGCTGTCCTATGCCCTGTGCATTGCATAACATGTACTGTCTCTGAGTCCTGGAGCACTAAATGCTGGTAGTTCCCCTAGACAATCCCCTCACTCCCCTAGATTTTCAGATCCTTCTGGGGAGATGGGTAATACCACCCCTAGTAGAGAACCACTGTGGTAGACAAGGACATAAGGAGTATTCACACAGTTTGATGCTGGAATTACACTTCACTGATTACACCCAAGAGTTTGCAGATTCAGTTTAGTAAACGGATCTGAAGTCACTCTGCAACATTCATGAAAGGACATTCTAGGAAAGAGGAACGGAAAGAGTTGTGGTTAAGACAGTTGGATTCATCTTAGCTCTACCACTTCCTAGCTGTGATATCCCGGGCAACGTTTTTCTTTCTAAGAAAGGGATAATGATGATATTTCCCGTATAGGCTTACTGTGAGGATTAAATGTGCTAACTCATGTAACCTGCTTAGCTCAGTTCCTGGCACTCAGATGCATAAAGGTAGCCAAGTGAGAGTTTATGCATTTAATGTCTGTCATTCACAGGGATCAAGAATTTGTCAGGCTAATGTACACTGGAAGAAACAAAGGTAAGTTAGGGCAGCTTCACAAATAACTAAAAAATAAGGCAAATGGCAATTTCTACTACTAGAAATATCTTATTTGTTGTCCTGTTAACTGGTGAGGGAAATATAAGGAAGTCTACATTTTCATAAATTCACAAAACCTGAGATGAGCTTTCATGTTTATTATTTTGTGCCATGTTTTAAATTCATCACTGATTCTTGTTTTAAATATATATAATACAGGAAATTCTAGACTTGAGAGTTCACAATTGCTCAGCCTAAGTCAAAATGTTTTGTTTCATTAAGTATGTATTCAGGGGCCGGCCCTGTGGCTTAGCGGTTAAATGCTCGCACTCTGATGGTGGCGGCCCGGGTTGGGATCATGGGCACGCACTGACGCACCGCTTCTCTGGCCATGCTGAGGCCGCGTCCCACATACAGCAACTAGAAGGATGTGCAACTATGACATACAACTATCTACTGGGGCTTTGAGGGAAAAATAAATAAAAAAAAAAAAATTAAAAAAAAAATTATTAAAAAAAAAAAAAGTATGTATTCAGCACAGGAATCCACAATGAAGAAATATGAAACAAGGAAAGCATTCTCTCTAATTCCTGAATTCTTAATCTAACAAAGGTATTGAACACCTAATATGCTATTCTTCTCTAAAATAGTCTAATTCATGTTTTTACTGATTGAGACTGAACTCTACCCCAATTCAACATATTTAATCAGAAATAAATTCAAAACATTTTAGGGAATAACCTAAGATAAAATGCTAACATGTAACTCAGTAACTCCCCAGTTACTGAGTGCCTGTAACAATAAAATACCATCTAATCCAGAATCCAGGATCTGACTTCTTTTAAACAAATAATATTTTTAGAGACTTAAATATCTTTATGCCAAAATAACAGTAATGTACATATGACATTTAATATATATACATATTATTGCATAATTAGAATTGAATACTTTAAGACAGGTGCCCACTGCCTAAAGGTAAAAATAACCCAGAGCTATCATAGTCATGCATTACCAGTGAGACCACTGTGATTAATACTGCAGTTATTTCTCACAGTCTGTAGCACCCTGTCCATACTTCACAGACTAGGTCACTGTGACTTACTAGCTTGATAATTCACAAGATGGAAAATCACACTATCATCAGAGCTGCAATCATTATACGTATGCATTTCTACATACTGGTGACAATCAATCAGAAAATGAAATTAGCAATTCCATTCACAATTGCATCAAAATCAATAAAATACTTAAAAATAAATTTTACAAAAGGAGTCCAAGATTTGTGCACTGAAAACTACAAAACATTGCTGAGAAAAAATTTTTTAAATATCTAAACAAAGGGAGAGAGAGTCCATGTGCGCTCATGCTTCGAAGGACAGACACCACTGGAAGACTTCACACTGTAAATGCGTCAGCTCTCTCAACTTTATCTATACACTCAACGCAATCTCTATCAGAATTCCAACAAGCTTTTTTTTTGTGTGTGGAAACTTGCAAACTGATTTTAAAATTTATATGGAAATGCAAAGAAACCAGAAGAGCCAAAATAATTTTGAAAAGAACAAACTGGAAGAATTACACTGTCTAATTTCAAAACTTATTCTATAGCCACAGTAACCAGGCCAGTGTGATATATGGGATTACCATATAGATCAATGGAACAGAACAGAGAGTCCAGAAATAGACTCACAAACACAAAGACAACAGATTTCTGATAAAAGCACAAAGGCAGTTCAGTGGTGA
Organism: Diceros bicornis minor; assembly: GCF_020826845.1. Classification (NCBI taxonomy): domain Eukaryota; kingdom Metazoa; phylum Chordata; class Mammalia; order Perissodactyla; family Rhinocerotidae; genus Diceros; species Diceros bicornis. Next base: position 10,042,990 of record NC_080742.1, on the reverse strand, counting down.
GAAGTTATTTTTTTCAACAAATGATGCTGAGACAACTGGATAGCCCTATGCAAAAAAAAAAAATAGAAAAAAAGAATTTTGACCCTTATAAACACCATACATAAAAGTCACTCAAAAGTTCACACTGATAAAACGACCTTCACCAAAATTAAAATCTCATATGCTTGCTTTAAAAGACACCATTGAGAAAATGAAAAGACAAGCCACAGACTGGGAGAATATAGTTGCCTATCATATATCTGGCAAAAGACTTGTATCCAGAACATACAAAGAACTCTTACAACTCAAAAATTAGAAGACAAACCAATTTAAAAATGGGCAAAAGCTATGAATGAACATTTCACCAAAGAAGATATAGAAATAGCTAATCAGCACCTAAAAAGATGCTCAACATCAATAGTCATTAGCGGACTGCAAATTAAAACCACAATGAAATACCATTATATATCTCCTAGGACGGCTATAATCAAAAGACAGACAAGTCCAGGGCTGGTAAAGATGTGGAGAAACTGGAACTCTCATACACTGCTGATGGGAACATAAAACGGTTCAGATAATCTGGAAAACCGTTTCTTGAAAAGTTAAACAAACACTTACCATACAACTGCTGCAACTCCACTTCCAGATATCTATTCAAGAGAAATCTATGTCCTCACAAAGGCTTGTACATGAATTTCACAGCAGCACTATCCATCATAGGTAAATACTGAAAACAATTCAAATGATCATCAACTTGTGAATGGATAAACAAAATGTGGTATATCCATAAAATGGAATACCACTCAGCAATAAGAAGGAGCCAATAACTGATACTGCCACAACCTGGATGAATCTCATGCTAAGTGAAAAAAGCCAGATGCAAAGGATTACACATTGTATGATTCCATTTATGTGAAATATCCAGAAATGGTAAATCTACACAGTGAGAGAAAGCAGATCAGCGGCTGTCTGGGGCTGGGGACAGGAGTAGGGAACGACTACAAACAAGCATGCAGGAACTTCTGGGGATGATGGAATCGCTCTAAAGCTGGATTATGGTGATGACTGCACACATCTATAACTACTAAAAATTACTGAATTGTACAGTTACAATAGATGACATTTTGGTATGGAAATTACACTTCAATAAAGCTGTAAGAAAGAAAGGAAGGACTCCACATGAGAGTAGGAATTGATGATCAAATATGGATGATGTAAAGGGTGGAGTCAGTCCTGGAATGAAAATGGCAGTTGATAAATGTTTGTACAATGAATAAAGAACTTTTGAACCTGGCTAATTGGGAGAAATAAAAGGAAAAGTTAAAAATGTTTATAACTTTCTTCTTCATTTCACAATTATTTAACTTTCTATAGCCTTGGTTTCCTCAGCTGGAAAACAGAAATAATAATAGTACATCCTTCAAAGGGATATAATGAGATAATGGATATAGAGCTTTCAGTATAGTGCTTGACATATAAGTGCTAGGGATTAGCTATTAACAATCATAAGAATATTCAGGTTTCCTCTATAGATGTGAAAATACTTAACAAAATATTTATGTTTCTCTATTTCCATAGCTATGAAATTTCCCTAATGTAAAAACAGAACCACAGTTTAACCAACTTTGAACTCAAAGTTAGTTGTAATAAAACTACTGACAGTGAATAAATTTTGGTTTTTCAATCAGATTTTTCAAAATAAAGCCATTTTCAAGGCACACATTGCCATATTTTAAAAAATCAAAATGAGATATATCCATTAGTATGAATGAAAACTAGCTGATTTAAATACATAAGCTTATCAGTAAGTATAAACTGCTAAAGACACCAGTTAAATCTCATCTTATAGAAAAAGTAATATGAATGAACAAGAAAGAATGTCCAAATTTCTTCTTAAACTGACAAACGTTTCTTCTATCTGATCATTGTTTGTTTATTTTTACAAACTATCACAGAATTATAGGGTTGGAAGGAAACTAACTGGGCCATTTATCTACCTTTAAAATTTTTTTCTCATAAAGAACTTATCCTACTTTAAAAACAGTCCAATGGAGAATCCATAACCTACTTGGTAGTGAGTGCTCATCTTTCAGAAGAGTGTTCTTTACTTCTGTTCATTCCTGAAAAGAAATCCACTCTGCTTTTGGACAAAGGAAAGCACTGGCTTCATTATAAAATAAGAGTTATCTCAGGTGAATTACGCAGTTCTTGAGACAACCAGTTTCAAGGACAAATGGGGACACGAATGGTTGAAAATTGGTGCATCACAGAACTGGATGTAACTTTTGTCAGAGAGTGAAAAGAGCTCAAGAAACAGGGACAGGGACATGGGAACATACTTAGGTGCCATGTTATGTAGTTTAAGAAAGAAGCTATGGCCAGAGTACACTTGTATACTGTACTAGTCAAGAGAGAATTAATCAGCCAAGCAAAAACAAGGGAGAGAGAGTTAACCTCAGCTAAAAAACATGAACTGCATAATTTTAGGAAAAGAGTGAACTTACGATAAGGTGCAAATATGTAAATTGTGTTAAATATTACTTTATTGTGCTTGAAATTTGCTTTATTAGAAAGAATACCCAGAAATACTGATTTCCAATGATTTGTATTTTTCTTACATTTAGAGTTGCTTTAATAGTTGCATGTGAATATGTGGTATTTGTGATCTGAAAGGACTATTTTACAATATCTTTAGAAATCATTGGTATATAAACCAGTGTTATCTCAATAAAAACAAACAAATAAATAAATAAACAAGAAATCAGGGGGCCGGCCTGGTGGCATAGCAGTTAGGTTTGCACGCTTTGCTTTGGCGGCCTGGGATTTGTGGGTTCAGATTCCAGGTGTGGACCTACACACCACTCATCAAGCCATGCTGTGGCAGCGTCCCATAAATAAAGTAGAGGAAGATTCGCACAGATGTTATCCCAGGGCCAATCTTCCTCACCAAAAAAAAATAAAATAAAATCATTGGTAGCTTCATATTTACTTACACTGTATCTAAAAACGGTAATTTGGATGTTGCAAACCTATGTTTTTAGTCACATTACTAGCACTGATACTTGTGAAATATTCAAAAAGGTGACTAGAATTATTTCTAGAGCATGGCAGGTTAGGTAAAATTTTGACCTTTATACTTTAGAGGTCTTAGCTACTTCAGCAATTAGCAGCTCTCTAATAAGTGAAGAGGGGAGGCAGCTGTCAGTAGCTGCTGGGGGGTGGAGGGGGGACTCAAAGGGAGCCCCTCCATCCTCTCACCAAAACCAAGTTGTAAGGTTTCCCACTGTCCCCTCAGACTGCATGCTGATTTTCTGTGACTTCCTTCCCTCTAGGAAGATTCCTTTGACATCTACTTTCTCCTGGATAAAATGTGGTGTGGGAGGGGAAGAAGTACACAGTGTAATTATAACCCAGGCTGGGCTCTCTTCCACCCCCTGGGGGAAATCCCATCCCGCCCATACGACTCTAGGGACAACTCTATCTGAGATACTGTTTTTAATAAAGAATAATATCTGTAGCAAGAACAGAACTGAAATATTGCCAGCATACCGTTCATTACAGAAATAAGAATTTTGAGACACCTGAGAAGGCCGGAGCATCAAAACAACTTTTATTCTCTATTATTTTTAATATAATTGATGAGTTGGAGAATTTATTAAATTTTTATTTCTAAAATAGACTATTCTCTGAAAAGCTGGTATTTTCCGGTATAGGACTAAAAATTCATTTTCACATCTGTTCCTACCCTTTGTTTGTACATTTGCAGAATTTACTTTCTAGGTTGCCATAAAAGAGTAAATAAAATTTTAGAGCTAGCTCTCCTCATTTTACAAATGAAATATACGAAGCCCAGAAAGGCTGTCTGCCCTCCTCCAGGTCACAAATAGAAGGACTTTGCATCATCAGATCCCGGATTGAGATCCAGACTCTCAGCTCCTCACAGCACTCTTTGAACCACACCTCACTGCCTCTATGAATCAATGTCACAAAGAATCAATAAGACAATCTGGGCAACAGGGTTTAGCTTCAGTTTATATGTACAAAGCAAAGGGCACTTACCTTTTTTCACTTTTCTTGACAAACCTAAACGTGATGTAAGGATTTACACGGCAGACAGATAGATAACACAACAAAGGTGAATTCAGTTGGAAAAGAGACAATGATTTGACTTGGTATATATGTTATTAACCTCTGTGAAATCAAGACAGTTAAAGGAGTTAATAAGGTAAAACAAGGCTAACATTTTTTTTAAGCATATTGTTGACAGGTATATTCAAATACTGCCAAGAGATGGGGAGCTACATTATACACAATAAATAATTTAAAAATGACAGCCTTTTAACAACAGATTGTTTCAACAGTTTATTTTTGTTAATGATAGGGATATTTTCTCAGTAAATTCAAATAATTAACTTTATAACAGTGAATGATAAGCTAGAGCTAGAAAAGTTAACATACAGCATTGTCTTAAAATTTCGGAGGAAAGAGTGGTTGATTGGGACTTCATCTATCTTTCTGAACCAAACAGTCCTGAAATAAACAGATTTTGAATAGAAAACTATCTGATTCTTTCATATTTCAAATGTAAAAGTCCTCTGATAGAGAAAATTCCATTTTTCTGTGTCTGTTTAGATGATATTACAGCAAAAGGCAACATCTGGATTGTAGAATGTAGCTAATGAAAACATAAGTAAAGCAAATTTAAGAAGAAATTAGCTTTTCCACATGAAAGAAAATCAGTGATCAAATAAATTCAACATGATTAGGGTGACCAAAGCAAAAACACCAAATATAATATGATAGTTTTCAGTTCTTGTTTGGCACATATATTAATAAATTTTCAAACTTCTAACAATATAACACCAATATCTACTAAAACCAACTAGCACAAGATTCCTAAAACTTAATTATTAATATCATAAAATTTCCATATGAATTCTGTAACCAAGCATACCCTCTGTGTTGTGCAGCCTGGTCCAAACACTGTCTTCTTCAGGATTCCCCAGAATTCAGTAAGTATTTCAAAGCTGACTCATGCTGAAGCATGAAGCATTCCTTACTGAATTCAGTGGATCTTCTGACAGGCCTTCACTTCGGAGAATATATGCATACACTCATCACAATTTTGAAAAGAATGGAAGGCCTTCATACATGTCAGTTTTTAGTTTTATCCAATCATTAATTTTCTGCAGAGTTGTTTTTTCTTGACTTAATATTTTTGCAAGTTTTTTCATTTTTTCTTCATTTCTTTCTATGTACTTCAACCCTTCCAACTGCAGCTGATCCAGCTTTTCATTTCGACTTTCATCTAGAGGTATGTTTTCACACATTACAGGATTGAATCTAAAATAGGTATCAGGAGGTAACAAACCATCAAGCATAACATGGACTTCTGTTAAAACAAATAAAGAGAGGATAGGGTGGATAAGAAAATTGAGTTATTCTGCAATGATCTAATTTTATCTTTATTTAAAATTATCTTCTTTTTATACACTCTGGTTTCTCTTCAGATCATACAAATCTTTCACCTTTTAAAATTATCTTCTTTTGGGCAAACTACAAAGCCTTTCTTATTTCATCACTCTAGCTAATTAACAATAGGAGTAAAGAATCCATAATAACGAATACAACTACAAAATGAAATTCGTCTCCCAAAATACTTCATATAATTCTGCTACATTAGGAAACTTGCTCCGTCCTTTCTTCTCTTCTGTGTTTTTGGTCACACTGTTAGCCACTGCTGAAATGCCTTTCCAATCTTCTTTTGTTTTCAAGTTTTTGGGATCATCTTTATTGACGTATAGTTTCCATACAATAAAATTCAGCAATTTTAAGTGTACAATTTGACAAGTTTATACAACTTCTTATATAACCACCACAACAATTATGACACAGAATATTTCCATCACCCTAAAAAGCTTCTTTGTGCCTCTTTATAGTTGGTCCCCCTTACCCTTTACCTTTTCTAGAATTTCATATAAACAGAATCATAAGTATATAGCTCTTCTGTATCTACCTTCTTTTACTCAGCAAAATGCTTTTGAAATTCATCTATGTTGTAGTTGTACCAATAGTTCTTTGTTTTTTATTGCCGAGTAGCATTCCATTGTACGGATATACCACAATTTGTTCTCTCCAGTTCTAGTTCTGGTTCTCTTCAGTTTTTAGCTAATAGGAATAATCCTGCTATAAACATTTACACATAAGTCTTCTTGTGGATATGTGATTCCATTCCTCTTAGGCAAATGCCTGGGGAGGAAACTGCTGGGTCATATAGTAAAAGTATGTTTATCTTTTTAAGAACTGCAACACTGTTTTTCAAATGGCTGCATCATTTTACATCACAACTATTAATATATCAGAGTTCCCACTGCTCCACATCTTTGCGAAAAGTTAGTATTGTCAGTCTTAATTTTAGCCATTCTAGAGGATGTGTAGTGGTATCTTGTACTTTTAATTTTCATTTCCTTAATGACTAATGATGTTGAGAAGTCTTTCATGTGCTTATCAGTCATCTGTAGATCTTCTATGAAGTGTCTACTCAAATCTTTTTTCACTGAATTTCTTGTTTTCTTCTTTATGTATTCTTTATATATACATATATAATGTAAGAATGCTCTCTATATTTTAGATCTGATTATGTATTTGGTTCTGATAATAGATCAGATACATGTTTTACAAATATTTTATTTCAGTCTATAGCTTGTCTTTTCATTTTATTAAATTATCTTCTGAAGAGCAAAATTTGTAATTTGATGAAGTCTAATTTACCTATTTTTTCTTTTTTGGTTCATAGCTTTTATGTCCTATCTAAAAAATCTTTACCTAACTCAAGGTTGTCAAGATTTTCTCCAGAGTATTCTACAAGTTTTACAGTTTTAGCTCTTGTATTTAGGTCTATGATCCATTTCAAGTCAGTTTTTGAATAAGGTATGAAGAGTCAAGATTCAATTTTTTAAATATAGTTATCTAACTGTGCCTATCTAACTGTTAGTGTATCTAACAGTACTATTTGTTGAAATGTTTATCCTTTCCTCACTGAGTTACCTTTGTCAAAAATCTTTTGAACTTACATGTATGGGTCAATTTCTGTACTCTCTATTACATGCCACTGATCTATGTGTCTATCTTTATGCAAATACCACAGTCCCCTGCTTGCTGTAGTTTTACAGTCTTGAAATCAGAGGGTGTAAGTCCTCCAACTTCTTTCTCAAAATTGTTTTGGCTATTCTATGTCCTTTGAATATCCACATAAATTTTATAGTCATCTTGTTAATTTCTACTCCAGAAAAAACTGGTTTAGATTTTTATAGCAATTGCATGGAGTCTATAGCTCAATTTGTCGTCTGCCACTGTAACAATACTGTGATTTCCAATTCATGAGCCTGGTATATCTATCGATTTATTTAGGCCCTGTATAAATTTAACTTCAATTTTCAATTGTTCATTGCTAGGATGCGGAAATACAATAGATTTTTATTGACCTTATATTCTTCAACTTTGCTAAACGCACTTACTAGTTCTAGTAGCTTTTTTATAGATTCCTCAGGGTTGTCAACATAGACAATCATGTTGTCTATAAATATTTTTCTCTTCATTTCTAATCTATATGCCTTTTATTGCCTCACTACACTGGATAGGATCTCCAGTACAAAGCTGACTGGAAGTGATGGGAGATATCTTATTCTGTTCCTGATCTTAGGTAGAAAGCATTCAGTCTTTTGCCATTAAATATGATGCTAGTTCTGTTTTCTTTTCTTTGTAGATGTCCTTTCTTACATTGAGGAAGTTCCCTTCTGTTCCTAATTTGCTAAGTGTTTATCACAAATGGATTTTCTTTTTTTGTTTTTTTTTGTGAGGAAGATTAGCCCTGAGCTAACATCTGTCCCCAATCCTCCTCTTTTTGCTGAGGAAGACTGGCCCTGGGCTAACATCCATGCCCATCTTCCTCCACTTTATATGGGATGCCGCCACAGCGTGGCCTGACAAGCGGTGCGTCGGTGTGCGTCCAGATCCGAACCCCGGGCCGCCGCAGCGGAGCGTGCACACCCAACCACTACATCACCAGACTGGCCTCCATGAATGGATATTGAATTTTGTCAAATGTCTTTTCTGCATCTATTGAGATTATCATAAATTTTTCCTTTTTTAGTCCGTTAATAAGGGTGAATTACATTGATTTTTTGAGTATTAAACCTAGCCCGTATTTCTGGGATGTACCCTACTTGATTATGCTTTATTTTCCTTTTTATATACTACTGAATTCAATTTATTAGTATATTTTAAGCATTTCTGCATCCATATTAATAAAGAATACTGATTGGTATTTTTATATTTTTTATAATATTTTTGCCTGGTTTTTGTGTCACGGTAAAGCTGGCCTTATAGAATGAGCTGGGAAGTATCTACTCTTCTATTTTTTACACATTTGTGTAGAACTGTTGTTAATCGTATCAAGTGTTATTTTCATTTCAGAGATTGGATTTCTCACCTCCAGAAGTTTGATTTGGGTCCTTTTTATATTGTCCAATTCTCTCCTCATCATGTTCAAGTCTTCCTCTAATTCACTGAATATATCAAGTATATTTATAATAGCTATTGTAATGTCCTTATCTACTAATTCTATCATCTGTTTCATATCTAGGTCTGTTCTCATTGATTGGGTTTTCTTCTGGTTAAGGATGTCTTTTCTTGCTTCTTTGTATGCCTGGTGGTTTTTTATTGGATGTCAAACACTGGGAATTTCACATTTTTGTGTGCTGTTATTTGCTGTATTTCTTTAAATAGTGTTCAACTTTATTCTAGCAATGGATGCTGTTAACTGGACTCAATTTGATCTCTTTGAGAATTGCTTTTAAGCTTTGTTAGGGTGGATCTAGAGCAGCCTTTAGTATGGAGCTAATGAGACGCCACGACTGAGACGCCACCATCTGAGGACTCTACTGCATATCCTGTGTATTACAAGGTCTTTGTAATCTAGTTGATAGAAATCTGAGTTACTATGGGTCCCGTGTGAGCTCCAAGGATTGTTCTAGTCCTTTCTGGTGGTTCTTTCCCCTACTTTGGGTAGTTTCCTCACATGCATGCACAGATCAGTACTCAAGGAGACTCCTCTGCACATCTCTGGAGCATTCTCTCTCTAAAGCTGCCTTCTCTGTTGTATTTTGCCCACAAATTCTGGTCTCCTCGGCCTCCCTGAACTCCAAACTCTGGTTCCTCCAAACTCTAAGCGACTGTCCTGCTTTTTAGGGTTCCCCCCTGTGCTATGGCCTAGAAACTCTTTTCAGGTAGTAGGCTGGGCAATCACAGTGATTACTTCATTTATTTTCCTTCTCTCAGGGATCACTACCTACACCACGTGTCAACTAATGTCTTTTGTCCGGTTTTCTAATGGTTTAAGGTGAAAGGAAATATATGGCTCCTATTATTCTATCACAGCCAGAAGTGGATGTCTTAACTCTCTTTTAAAATGTCCAAACCCTATGTATGCTTTAAGACCTGTATCAAGTCTAATTTACTTCTTGTAAACTGTCTACAACAATCTAATTTAGTTTTGTCATTCTTCCTCTTAATTCACAGTCTTAACCATCTACAACTATTATTTATTCAGCAATTGATAATATATTGATTGAACCAAGTGAAATTGCTGTTTGTATAGGTCTATAACCATCTACTATCAGCAGTTACATATGTTTCACTCTAACTCTTCATTAACTAGAGTGTTAAGTACACGGAGACAACATTTCATATTTCTTGAAAATTTCAAATGAACCCATCACGTAGTTTGCACAAAGTATACATATAAGTATTATCAGACTGGCTGATTAACACTATCTTTTTCTCAGCAGATTGCTTATGGTAAGAATATTTCATTGATTTGACAACAAAATTTCAGATAGTGAAAAATCCATTATATCAGCTTTTCTTGGGATATCATTTAATAGATAAAAGTCCTTAGTGGAAAGTTTAAGATCCTCACGTAGCTAATGACTCAGCCAATAACATGATGATATGGAAAGAACGAGATTCACAAGCAAGGAGCTAAGTGGTAAAAATTCTTTTTAAAAATTTAATAAAGGTTTCATATAGGACTTAAAAATAAAATAGTAAAATAAGGAGATCTAAACCCCAAGGCCAAAACTAGAAATTCAACAAATACTCACTGACTGCCTAACTAAGTGCCAGGCATTGAAGTCAACATAGTCAACTGGGTAAGTCCCTGCCTTATGTTCTTGTGGCATAGAGAGATAGATAATAAGCAATAGAACAAGCCAAGTATGTAATATATATCCATAATGAGATAAATACTCTATGAGAAAAAAAAAAAAAAAAGCACAATAAGGAGTTAGAGTGAGACAGTGAGGGGGCTGGAAAGCAGCCAGGAAAGGTTTCTCTGAGGAAGTGATATCCGAGCAGAGATCTGTATGAAAATCAAGCATATATCTGGGGGACAGCCTTACAGAGAGAGAATACAGCAACTGCAGGGGCCTGAGGCAGGAGACTTCTCAGCAAGTTTGATGAACAGCAAGAACTGAAGTGTAGCGGGACACACTTTACAGAAGGGGCACATTTTAAAGAGGCGGGGAAGAGATGTATTCAAAGGCTAGGTCTCAGAGGGCCTGGGAAATTTCAGTGAACAAGGCTTTTGGATTTTGTACTAAGTGTGATAGGAAGCCTAGAGGGTTTTGAGCAGGGTAAAGACGATTTAACTTTACGTTTTAAAAGGATCACTTCGGCCTTAACATGAAGACTAGATTACAGGGGCAGCGAGAGTGAAAGTGAAGACTTATTCTAATTCCAGTTTGCCTCCACATTCCTAAATAATCTAATACCATAAGTACTCTCATTCTCTCACTGTTATCAGGTGTGTATCTGAACCAATCTGACTCCTTTTCTTGTCCCTGTTTCTTAACTGGCTTAAGAGTCTCCAACCAAGTCTTTGTGCTAACCCTGCTCTAGATACTGCTCCAACTGTAAGTAGGCAAAGGTAGCACTAGCTCCCAGATGGAGAAGAGAGTCTATTCCAGGGTCACTCAGAAGAAATGGGTGAGGAGAAATGGAAACAACAAAAGACTGGCTCTCATGTGCTTCCTAAGCCTCCAATACAGATGTAACGTACTCTTTTGATTTAGCATCAGCCTTTTCCACCAAAAACAGAATTCTAGAAGTTAAAGTAGCAAATAAACAGACTAACCTTCTGTATCGGTAGCACTGTTGATAACGTTAGACAGTTTGGTTTTCAAGCTTGTGTACGTCATGGTGTTTCTCACATCACTCTCGTAACGCCCAGTGCCCAGGGATACAATGCACTCTAATGGGACGTCTGGCCAAATACATTTACACTCGTGCATTGCTAATGCTGAAGGGTTATTCAGAAGCAAACCTCCATCCTGCAAAATATAAGTCAAGAAAATATAGCACAGAACTCTTAAAAGTGAAATTCCATTTTACAAATTTGAAAACAAAAATTATACTTTAAACAATTTGAAATTTACTCACAGGGAAAGCTGAACTATGTAATAAATTGAACAAATTATTTAAAAACAAGAGGTTCTTTAAAGTGAATTTACTTTATATACTACAGCTGCAAAAAAAGTCATGTGGAAATTCACTGGCCTCAGTGGCCTTATTAAGCTTTCCTTTCCTATTATGAAAGTTCTTTGAACTTCTTGGATTGCTTTGCATATTTTGCTCAAAACTATTGAAATGAACTAAATTATTTTTTAAATATATACTATCCTTGTTTAGTGGTTAGTATAGATTCGATACAAAATGACGAAAGAACTGTGGTTCTAGCAGGCAAATGGGACTAGTCCTTCTTTCACAAGTCAAATTATAACCAAATTCATTAAACAAATTTAAGCTGAAACTTCATTAACAATTTTGAAGTATCACATTCATTATAATGCAGATATATCCTAAACAAAGTAGGCAAATTTTATATTTCTAAGCATTTATCAATATTATTTTGAAGAATTCAAAAAAAAGGGTAAAATACGCTGATAAAAGTACTGTAAAAATGTAGTAGAACAAAGTATATAACCAGTCTTACAATAATTTCAGACAAAGGTAGAAAGAAGCACATGTAGCCACCCAACCTCTAGTGAGGTAATAATATGAGTTTTTACAAAGCTAATTTGTGAATTAAGGAATCAAAGAGACTTCTCCCAAGTGGTTTCCTTTCCTTGTGGAAAATCATCTAGCCCACACCTCCACCACTGTCAACAGTAGTGTTCCCTGGCTTGAAGGCCCCATTAAAAACATTTGCAGGATTTTGTCCTACTAATGAAGTATACTATTGTTACTAAAATTTCTCGTGGAACATGAAGGAGAAACACCCCTCACCTTCTTGTGAATTTATGCTCAGTTATTTTAGGGGGAGGGGTAGCATTTATTTCACAAGTCATAGATAACGATAACTCTTTATTTTAAGCACTACCAAAACAACTTCCTCAAAAACATGTATCTCAAATAATACTCTGGTTGGATCAATGAGATTACACTAGAAGGCAGAAATACAGAAATGTTCCAAAATGCTAATTACATTTCCTAGAGAAAGCTAATTGGCTCTTTAGTTATGGAATAGCCAGTCTGAGGCTAAGGGTCCTTTATCATGGCATATGTCATTCATCCCCAATGTATAGCTCTATGATACCTTTGAGACAACGGGGATACACAGGGCTGTGTGGACTCTCAGAAAAGCTATTTTGTCACATGTTTTCATTGCTCGCTCTATTCTCCATTTTAGGGTGGGTTATTTGCAGCCACTTCCAATTCAATCTCTCCCTTCCCCTGAGTGGCCAATCTCTACCACTCTCTAACTACATCTCTTCAAAAGAATGTGCCTTATGTTTCCACATTTGTGACTTTCATGAGAAAAGGCTGTCCTTTTAAAAGACATCTCTTGTCAACAGGGGCACATTTATTCATAGACTCATCATATTTCAGGTCTTTGGCTCTTTTCACAAACATCCCTTTGTGGCTGAGATGTGCTTAAGTTGTCTCTGTTCTCTGAGATGTGTTCAGATTGTCTCTGAAACCTAAAGATTGCAGAAAGCTGGTCTGTGAATGGCCCCAGGTCTGAGATAGAAAAATAGAAAAAAAAAAAGGTGGAGGAGGGAGGGTTGAGTTCACCTCATTTGCCACCTGACTGGCAGGACGTGTCCTAAGAACAGGGAAGCCTCTCTCCCTTGTCTAGGCTCAGGAAGAGGGAATATTTATCAGGAGCAGAATGAGGAAACAGCAGCACATATGCTAGCATTATACTTATCTTTATTATGGATTCAACAGACTTAATTTTCAGTATACATCTCAGTAACAGAGTTAAACACTATAGTCATGTAGTTAAATCATTCCTAAACTCAAAGTAGCATGGCAGAGGATATACACAAAAGATCAGAATCCTAAATAAAACATATCAAAGTGCAAGTTAAGATTGTGAGAAGTAAGCCTTCTCAGATAACAAGATTGCTTCAGTTCATTCATTAAAAACTTAAATGTCCACCTACTCTTTGCCAGGTCAAAACGTATGTAGTGACCACAGTTTTGGGGACTGCTATCCTTGTGTGTACTGAGTTTGAAAGCAGATGAACTGAGACTATATCTGCTGGAACCGATCACCATGGAGGGTAGGACAAGTTTTTAGAGCAATGAGGTCCACTTTCCTCAAAGAACCAGTAGGGGCTAAATTCACATGTCATTCTAAACTCCACTGTGCCTTCCTTCCTGTAATGGCATGCAGTTCTCTGAGCTCCTTGCCACTGACACAGTCCTCCACTCCTCTCCCACATCCTAAACCCTTGCACTGTGCTCTATGGAATTGTTCCACAGTTAAAACTCCCAACGTAACCTTACCTTCTTCTGTAAGTGCTCTCTTCTTTGACTTAGCAGAAATGTGGCTCTTCCCTGATATCATTTCCCAGGTAGTTGCTGATGCTTTCATATCGCATACAATATCGCATACACCTTAGTGGTTAGGAGGAGGGAGGGTATCTTATTTGTTCTTTAGTGTTCCTTCTAGACCCTTATTAGTCCCAATCTACTTGGGAAATGCTTTGTTTAAAGGCTCTGCTATTCAGCTCTGCCATTTCCTCATCACTGTCGTCATCTATCAACCTCCAGCCACTCCTCCTCATTCAAATTAGTCACACCTGGCTCATGGACTTCTTCCTATCCCGTGCAGAAACAAGGAGAAATTCTTTATATTACCCCATGTGGCTTCACATCTTTACAACACCCTGGATCCTCAGTTCTTCAATCCTCATATCTTCAAAAACTCTCCTTCCATCTACTTCTCCAAGGTCACACATTAGATCTTGTTACCAAAATCAATGGAATCATCTACTACATAGCCTTTTGAGTCTGGTTTCTTTCACCCAGAATAATGCTTCTGAGATCCACCCATGCCATTGCACATGTCAGTAATTTATTCCTTTTTATTGCTGATTAGTATTTCATTATTCAGATGTATCATAATTTGTTTATCCATTCACCAGGTGGAAGGAACTATTTTTAAATTTACCAGTCTTTACATATCTGTTGCAAGTCATAAACTGGCTAGGTATTTGTATTGTTTAACTTTGTAAAAATCCACTTGGATGCCTTAAACGTAGGTACTAATAATTAAGTTATTCCCTAAAGGCTTTATCAAGTACAAATTTTAATTTAATCCTTTCAACTTTTTCCTTTGTTTTCAACTAATAGGACATTAGAATAATACCCATCTCATAATAGAGGAAACATATTTCTTTTCTAATTCAGCAAGAAGTTATCACTTATATTAAACTTTTTATCTTAAATTCTGTAGTTATACTCTGTGTAGCTTCTAATAATCTGGGTATTTTAGACGAAACACTTCTTCACTATTATAAAAGCCAATAAAGAAGGATCAGAAAAGACAAAAAGTGGAGAAAACAAGGGGCAAGCAAAGTTTAGCAAGAATTGGTAATAGTAAAATCAATCCCAAATCAAAAAGTTGCCAGGTATCCAACGGTTTCAATAGCCATGCTTCAAAGTAAATTCCTGTTCCTTAAACTTTACCTGCTTTCCATCAAAAAGCGCAGAAGTTAAGATTTTTGGTACTCACTCTACCCGGGGGTGAGGCATACCATCCTGTAAGCTCTGTTTACAGTCAGCCTACTCTTGCTAGATGCCTCTTCCGTCAGTTAAGGCGTTAGGCTAACGTGACGTCTATGGTCTTTCCTGCAGCGTTTCCGTTCATTTAAGTATTCATATTCACAGCTATTTATTTATTGTGTACTTGGTATTTGACAGGCACACTGCTAGGTGCTGAGGTAAACAGATTTGAAAAATGAATTGATTGAATAATTTGCTACTTATCTCTTAAAACACACGAGATTGTGTTTTAAGTGCAGTACATCATGCATGTACTTAATAGCCTAAAATTTAGATGCTTTTTATTGCTTTTAACGTATATTTAATCATTTCAACTCATAAATCAGGATATCTACCAGAAAATAACCACTGAACAACGTGAATATCTCCTAGTCATCCTACCTCAGCTTCTTATATTTTTAGGGTTTTAAAAAAAATTTGTTTTGAGCCAGCCCTGATGGCCTAGTGGGTAAAGTTTGGTGCACTCTGTTTTGGCGGCCCGGGTTTGGTTCCCAGGCGTGGAACCACACCACTTGTCTGTCAGTAGCCATGCTGTGGTGGTAGCTCACATAGAAGACCTAGAAGGACTTACAACTAGAATATACAACTATGTACTGGGGCTTTGGGGAGGAAAAAAAAAAGAGAGGAAGATGGGCAACAGATGTTAGCTCAGGGCAAATCTTTCCAGGCCAAAAAAAAAAAAAAATTGTTTGTTTATTACGGTAAAATATATATAACACAAAATTGGTCCTTTTAACCATTTTTAAGGTTACAATTCAGTGGTATAAATTACATTCAGAATGTTTTACAACCATCACCACTATCTATTTCCAAAACGTTTTTATTACCCCAAACAGAAACTGTTACCACTAAGCAATCACTCCCCCTTCTCCCCTCCCCATCCCGTTTCCATCCTAATCAACTATTCACTCTTCATACATCAACTCAGATGGAAACTTCTTTGTAAAGCCAACCCTGACAGAATAAATCACATCTTCTATACTACTTCTTAACCCTGTATATATTTTTATTATTGAATTTATCATCTCATTCTATAACTGTGTTAAATTCTTCTAGTTTGAGCTATTTGCAGGTAGAATCCAGGAAACACAAACAATATGCTAGCAATTATTAAAAACCTTTACATTCTTCACAGCTAACACAGTGCCTGGCACTGAGTAAACACTATATTTTTGCCTAGTTATAATGAAAATTACTAGTTGTGGCCTGGCACAGGCATAATCTGGCAGGTGTTAGGCAGGCCCTTTCTGCTAAAAACACTCTTTACCTGGAATATTTATATGAAATATCACAATTCCTGTTAGGTTAATGTATTCTGAGTTCTGAACATAACCTTTTAAAATGCAAATAAGGCCTAAGAGAAATAATATATTAGAATCTATCATCAAAACCTTTAGTGCAAACTAATTTATCAAGCTTTCTCCAAAGACAGGGAATGAATGATTTAATTTGTAGGTGAAGATGGAAAAAGATAAGAGAGAATGGATATGCATATATCAAAAACTTATCAAATTATATACATCAAATATGTGCATTTTTTTGTATATCAATTACAGCTCAATGAAGCTGTTAAAAAGAGAGAGAGAGAAGGGATAATTTTGTGTAAAAAGTACTATTTCAAAATAAATATGATGCTACTTGGGTCAGGGGAGAGAAGTAATATATTGGAACCTACTCAAAAAGAATTCTTCCCACTTTATAATTTTCTAGGACATGTAATATACCTTGTAAATACTGTAATAATATTCTTCTCTTTATAGTCAAAGGCAAATGAAATCTACCCATCTACCTACTCATACCTCTTAATTACAGCATTACGTTCAATAACTGCTCAAGTAAATTAATCTATAATTTACACTCTACCTGATTCCAAAAAGGATATGAAGTAACTTACATTAAAACATATGTCAAATGTGACAGTTAAAAGGGATTTTAAAAGTGAGACTGGCAATAACTGAATATAATTATTCAAAAAACTTAGGATAAGAGGATTGTAATAAGTAAGTACCATATTTTAGTTTTAAACTTCTTGGCAACTTCTGAAGGGTTGGAAAAGAACTGTGCTTGAATGTTTTCTTTGTTTAAGCAATCAAGATCATTCACACCTTAGAACATTCTTATCAATCTTTCATGGTGTCTCTTGAGGAGAAAAATATCCTATTTCTTCCATATTGGAAGAGAACATGCAATAAGGAAAATATTTACTTAAATAGGATTTGCTTAGACTCAAGATTCACTTGAATATTCTTATTAAATTTGATGTGCCGATCTTTCTGGAGTCAAGTCAGTGATTTACATGAAAGTATATTCTCTGCACATGTGGTTATATGCTTTACATAAAATTTATATAAGAAGTTATTTTAATCTGTAGCTCAACCTAAGTTCAAAGACTATCGTCATCAATATAAAAATGGCTAAGCATGAAAAGACTAGTCTACCTGATATGGAAAAAGAAGTACTGAATTACTTTGGTTGTTATATGCATTCTACAGGACAGAAGTAAACTTTAGAACTACTTCCTCTTAGATAAAAAATAAAGAGCAAATGAGATAACTTCTTTTTAAGTTTTGAAGAAGTCTGGGAACATATCGTCCTGAAATGCAGTAACTTCTCATTTAAGACTTTCACTAATATTTGGCATAACTGCAATTTTGAAGCACGACAACCACCTTCAAGTTGTAAGTTATAAACCTTAACTATTATATGTTGAATACATTGTCTAAGTTATTTATCCATTTATGACACGGTGAGAATATAAGAATATGGAGAAACAGTTAAAAACAGCAAGCTACATATTAAAATAAAAATTTTATTTTGACCAATAAGTCCTGAAATCCACGTTGGAAAGACACTCTACAGCTAGCACTTTCTGTCCTGAGGGGGTGGAAGAAAGAAGCGAAAGGCGAGAAGGGGAAGTGCCTTACATAATTCAACAATGACTGACTTGACAAAGTAAGAAATAGTCTGAATTGACTCCAAAGACGAAAGAAATCCTATTTTAATCTCTTAACTACAAAGATTATGACATTACTTCTAGAAAGACAAAGAATATGAGATAGCTGATCATAACATTTAAAAATATATCTAAGCTACTATACAAAAATACAGGAGAAAATAAAATTGATAAAAATGTTTTAGTTATA
The DNA here is from genome assembly GCF_020826845.1 of Diceros bicornis minor. NCBI lineage: Eukaryota > Metazoa > Chordata > Mammalia > Perissodactyla > Rhinocerotidae > Diceros > Diceros bicornis. The sequence continues at coordinate 10,024,733 of NC_080742.1, read as the reverse complement.
ACATTGACACATTATTAAAATTAAATTAAAAATTAAATTATAAATTAAAATTATATAGCTGTTATGTAGTTTATATAGAAGAGCTATGTATGAGCTTTTGAACGACATCTGAAAATCCTTATCAAGATCATTTTCTTCTCAACATATATCTGAATACCAAATAAATAAAGAAAGCACACATACTTCAGTGACTAGAGAGGAAAGTTAAGGTGATTGACTCCATCAAAGGAAATGGATTTTAAGTGGAATATCATATAAAAAATTATGCATATATAAAAAATATATATTTTGGAAGTATCAGCTTAAAAGCTTTATTGACTTTTTTTTTTTAAAGATTTTATTTATTTATTTTTCCCCCAAAGCCCCAGCAGATAGTTGTCTGTCATAGCTGCACATCCTTCTAGTTGCCGTATGTGGGACGCGGCCTCAGCATGGCCAGAGGAGCAGTGCGTCGGTGCGCACCCGGGATCCGAACCCGGGCCGCCGGCAGCACAGCGCGCGCACTTAACCGCCAAGCCACGGGGCCGGCCCTTTATTGACTTTTTTTAATCATTTAATATAAGTCATGAGTTAAGATTCCATAAACAGTGGGAAAAACTAGACAGAGAAAAAATTTACAATAAATAAATGAGTCTATATAAAAGAATAAATTACCAGAAATAATATTCAACTTTATAGATCATTTAGCTATAAATTTAAAAATAGTATATTATAGATAGCATCCTAACTCTGTTACTTAACAGTTGTGACCCTAGTCCAGTTACTCAACCTTTCTTAAGACTGTAATTTCTCATTTGTAAAATGGAAATAACTACCTCATAAGCAGCAAAGATTAAATGAGATAATGGATGCAAAGGACTATGTAAGTGTCTGGCACATAGCTAACTTAAGGAGTGCTTACTATTATTATTTTATTATATCCTCCCTTTCAAAATATGTCCACCAAAACTGTCAAACAGATTCGGTTCTGCATTTTCAGTGACTGTGCTTCATTTTTAATTTTCATCACATTTGGAAAGCCAATCATATATACCACAACTTCATTTGTCCATCAATCAAGTTATCATAAGTGGCTATGAATCACTATATAAAATACAAAAAGAATCTTTCCTAAAATATCCTCTCAAGCCAGAAAGCTTGCTAATTTTAAAAAAAACAAACAACAAATAAAAATATCTTGTACTGTACATCTTTTGTCACATGGACACATGAAGAAGAAAGTCTCCTTGGTTGGTCCCTCTATAAGTTCAGTGACATTTAATAAGTGCTGATTCTTTTTAATCACATTAAATTTAAAGTACAGTCAACTTACTTGATGAAGATCATTTCCCAATGCATACTCTGCAAAGTAGCCTGGAGCAGCAGATGAGGCTCTAATGGCTTGCCACATTTTATACTGACAGCCTCCCAAATAGTGCGAGTTGATCCCAGGAAAATGACCATAGTTCCTGAACACAAAAGCTTTTGGCGTTATCCCTCTGTTTACTATGGTACTTACTGCAGCTACCTAGTGAATTAAAAAGTGAACAATACCCATCATAAGCAGCAATATTTGGGATTTGTAAAAATTAAATATATAGTAGTATGAATGAACAATCTACAACGCTACCCACCAAGATAAATATATAACATAACTATAATGTTAAGCAAAGGGAACCAGATCTTTTAAAATAGGTGTTTCTTTATGGGAAAATAGGTACAAGGACTGAGATAATTTTGAGAAACGTATTATAAGAGAGCAATAATAAAAGATATTTTTGACGACATGATTTGATAAGCTATTTAAAAGAACATTCAAGAAGGCATAAATTTGCAGACCTTTATATAATAATTGACACAGCAGTAGTAGCAATGAATAAAAACTACTTAAAAATGAATACACTATTTTCATACTATCATTCACAAAGTAGTCTTTTTTTCTGTGCTCTTTGAAAGCATTATGACTTTAGTCACTGAAATTCTAACACTACAAAAACTCTCAAGGCTTTCTGATCATAGTTAAATACATGGCAGCTGGGTAAAATGTTTTACTAAAAAACTAATGTTGATCACTCTGGGTCTCAGATATTATTCATGTCAGTTGAATTTATGTAAAATGTGCTGTATTTGTTAATGATCTGAAATGTAAACTTAAGAAGCTGAAAGGTATTGATGAAGCCAAAGTTGTTAGGGTCCTGCACCAAGCCCTCCAGGGGCCTTTTCGCTTTGCTATTTTATAAACCAAAGGTCATATCTCAAGTTCCTGTGAGAGATCCAAGTGTGTCTCTAAGCCACTGCTGGTAAGTGTTGGCCATACACTAAAATCTAGAGGGTCTTTCTGTTAATTGGTATACAGAGAGGCTGAATTAAGAAATGTATGGATGGTTTCTCCTATTTATCATGAGTGAATTACTTTTTGAGGTGGCTAAAGTTCCCCACACCCACTTTATTCTTTTATTTAAAGTTGGCAACTCCCACGATTTAAAAAGAAACAAACAAATAAGAAGCCCTGAAGACACAGGGGAACAAACAATAGGTGTAGAGCGCACCCTAGAGTCTTGTCCAGAAGAGCATCTCATTATCACGGCCTCTAAGGCCCCGCAGGGTCTGATTCACCTACCCCTCCAGCCTTGTTTCACGCACTGTCCTTGGACCCTTAGGCTCTAGTCTTCAGGAACTCTTTCAGGTTCTGCATTTCACCAGGACTCCTCCTGCACAGGTCACTCCCTTTTTGCCAGGAATGCTCCTACGCATTGGCCTTCACATTGAGATCTCAAATCTCATTTCCTTAGAGTAGCCTTCCCTCATGTCCCAGTAAATGTATACTTCCAGAGAATTGTTTTTGTGCTCCAAAGAAATAAGTGCTATGTTTCCAAATTTGTGTGGTTATTTGATTAATGCTTGCTTTGTCCTACTGGACTATAAGCTCCTTGTCTGCATTTACCCACTATGTACCCAAAGTGCCTAGCACAGTGATGGCATGTTGGGTGCATAATTATTATTATTATTATTTTTTAAGATTTTATTTATTTATTTTTTCCCCCCAAAGCCCCAGTAGATAGTTGTATGTCATAGCTGCACATCCTTCTAGTTGCTGCATGTGGGACGCAGCCTCAGCATGGCTGGAGAAGCGGTGCGTCGGTGCGTGCCCGGGATCTGAACCCGGGCCGCCAGCAGCGGAGCGCGCAAACTTAACCACTAAGCCACGGGGCCGGCCCTGGGTGCATAATTAATATCTAAAGAATAAATGAAAATATGAATAAGCAAGAATGAAAGAGCAATAGAAGAAGCTGTATTTGATTTTTCAGGGTTACAACTTGTTATCAAAGAATAAATATAAGCTGCATGGGACTCCTAAGTACATAAATCCTATTCCTTTATCAAATAACCAGTTATATTAAAGAACACAGAACTCAAGCAATACTCAGACCACTGGGTTTCAAACAAAATAAATGAAAAGAGAAGCCACATTGAGACATAACCTAGTGACATAAACATTTTTAAAATTGGGATTTCATTTGTACATTACTATGTATCCAAAAGGCACATAAAATTTCCTTTAAAAAAATCTAGGGGAGGAAATACCACAATTTTCCTTAAATCATTAGATTTTATTAACCCTTATGATAAAATAATTCCTCCTTATCTTTAGTCCTAGTCTTTCATGTTCTTAAACTTTTACGGAATACAGAAAAGGTCTAATGATCACATCATATATCTTCATAGAATGACACAATATATAAGGAATCAACATAATCTATTAAAGGAGGTTCCTAAGAAATTTTTCCCTCAATAAAGGGCCTTCAGAATAACTGCTCTCACCTGACCTTCAATTCCAACTAGGTGCTTTATATTTAAGAGACTCTAAACTTACCTTAGGACATGAGGGGTTTCTTGCTGTTTCGATCATTAGTGAAGATCCCATTCTATCCCTTCATTAAAGGAGAAGAATTAAATTACATCAAAATGATTTTATCTCCTAACATCAGGGAACACACTACACAATTACTGTTTGCCCATGGCTTTGTCAAAGTGGTATGAGGGACAAAAAAAAGTATAAGAATCTCCTCTAGGAGGCTTAAACAGTCACGCATTGCTTAAGGACGGGGATACGTTCTGAGGAATGCGTCATCAGGCAATTTCGTCATCGTGTGTACTTACACAAACCTAGATGGTATAGCCTACTACATACCTAGGCTATATGGCACTAATCTTATAGGACCACCATCGTATGTACACGGTCCATCGCTGATCAAAATGTCATTAGGTGGTGCATGACTGTAATCCAATAAATGCACATGAAACAAAATGTAGTTATTTATTAATTTGATTCAAACTGCAAGTATCTAGAGTTTTGGGGGGGCAATCAACACAGGCTGCAGTATCGGGGAAAGATGCATGGAGGTATAGCTTGAGAAGGACAGAACAAGATGGCAAGACATCATATTCAAAGCCCACACATTTACAGGGTACAGGCACAGAGGCAGAATAAATCGGTTGTTTTCAGGGACTTCCTGACAGGATAAAGGAGATGTGTTGAGATAAGACTGCAAAAGTATGGGTTAGACTAGTTATAGAGTCATCTTAAAACTAGATCAGGACATTTACTCTTTAAATTTCTTTTAGCAATACAGAGCAATATCATCCTCCAAAAACGCTTTTTAAATCATCTGAGTTGGCATCTGAATTACTGCAACATCATAGAAATCGTCCTTGGGCAGCAGGAGTTTTATTTCAGTGCAGATTTTTCCATACTTAAAAATTATGTATTTTTCCCCTGTACTGAATATAAAGACTATGTTCTTTTTATCAACCTGCCTCAATAAGAAAAAACATTTTTCTAATGACATTTTTCAAACAATATTCACATTTCTCAATCAGAAATGTTAGTGAATTTCACATAAGGGTAGTATTTACAAATTAAGCAGTGATCTACCCTTTACAATCTTTTATAAATATCAATGTAAGATACTTTCTAACATGGACAAAATCAATCTTTCTCAACCTGATCTATATGTTTCTTTTGCATGCAGATCAACGCAATTTTATTCTTCTAAGGGTCTTTCACTTATCTTTTCACAGAAATCTTCCTGTAAAATTGGGACAGAAATCCTGAGAGTATGCTGCTTTCACACTTTAAGCAAAGTTCACATTTATTTTTTGTTTAAACTGTGATTTTATAAACAGAGCTAAAATGCTTTACTGAATTAAAGTTATAAATATAAATTAAAAAAGAGAAAGTCAGGAACATTAACTGCTTATTGCAAAGAGATGTCAAAATATGAAAAAATTCTCAAGATTCCTAGATTCTACTGACGCTACAATTAAAAATAGTGTCCCTACCATAAAATCATTATCATAGGAAAAAATCTTTATCACAGGAAAAAACATAAAAATGCTCTCAATAAATAATGAAAGAAAGAAACACAACAAAAAAGGCCAGAGAGTAGTGGGGTAGACTATAACAATGATGCCTCATAACAAATCATCCTTCCTAAGATCCATGTCCTTGCATATAGTTCCTTCCCACATGGACCCTGGGTTTGAGTGGCTTCAGTCAACGGGACGTCAGCAAACATGCCATTAAACTGAGGCTTGATAAGTACTTATGCACTGGAGCTTGCCCTCTTAGAACTCTGAGACCACCATGATGGGATGCAGTCCAGGATGAGAGTGATCATGTGGAGAGAGAGACCAGCTGTTCCAGCCATCTCAGCTGAGCTGCCAGCTGTCAGCAGCCATGTGAGTGAGTTTAGACAAGAACAGAAAAAACACCCAAACTACAGAATCATAAGACTAAACCATCATTATTTTAAACCACTAAGTTTGGAGTGGTTTGTTTTACAGCAAAAGCTGAGCGGAAATGTAGGGAAAGAAGGAAAAAAAACCACATTTAGTTTAATCAACGCTCTGATTAAAAATAAAGAAGCCTTTGAAGGAGCATCAGTAAAATAGCAACATGCAAATACATGAAGATACTCCAATGAGTACAAAAGGAAAAAAACATTTCATAGCAGAGAGACTAGTTTTACCGTAAATTTTCAAATCTTCATTAAAAAATCTTACCAGTATTATGATTTTATGATTTCATGAGAATTGATATGAATTCTTTTTTTCTAATAGACACAAAAGAAGACCCAAAAATAAGCAAAATACAACAGCAATGGATGGGAAGATTACTCAATTGGAAAAATGTCAATATTCCACAAAATAACTGCTACCTTTCCTGTAAGGAACCTTTCATGTTCAATGAAAACATCAGTGGGATTTTTTTTATGTGATAAAAGTAACCTAAGATTGACTTTAGAGATTAAAAAGAAAATGGCAAACAGAATAAGGTGAAAAGACTTGCTACAGCAATATAAAAACATTATGAAAGGTTCAATAACTAAACAAAGAATTTGGACAAAAATTTAAAAAATCAATAGAGAAAAACAAAAAATTAGACAGAGACTCTAATGTAGATAACAATTAAAATATGATAAAGGTGGTATTTCAAATCACTAAAAAAAGGAAAAAGTACTTGGTAAAAGGTACAGGGATATTTGAATAATATTTGAGAAAAAAATTAAAGTCTGACCCCCTTACAATATACATCAAAATAAATTTCAGATGACTTAAGAATTAAAAATAAACTTAATTAAACCTCAGAAGTAGAAAATAAAATAAAGTTCTACCTGATTTCAAGGTAGAAAAGACTTTCTAAACATCAAAGTAAAGTTAAAAATTAAAGGAAAAGATTTGACTAAGTGAATTTTAAACTCCTTTACATTAAAAAAAATATTGTTAATTAAAAAGCATGTTTTCAACATATAATAAATGGTTAATATATTTACAATATAGTAAAGAATACTCTAACAGGAAAATGAGCAAATATTATGCCCTTGAATTTCACACAAAAAAGAAATATGATAAAAAAATATAAAAATGTTCAAACTCATCAATAATCAACGTGATGCAAACCAGAAACACCATTTAAAAAAATCTCAAACTGACACAGTTTTAAAAATTAAAATGTCTGTTGTTCATATATATTTCAAGAACTGGAACTACAATTTGATGCCGGTGGGTGAGCAAGTTGAGACAACTATTTTGAAGAACAATTCAGATCTACATATATACACAAATATCTCTCTCAGGATTCTTAACACATGTATACTCTCTGACCCAAAATTTCACTATAGAAATTCACCTTAACGATATAATCAGAGATTTAAGTAGAAGTGTAGGATGTCCATCTACACTTCATTTTGAACTGTAAAAATATCTGAAGTATCCTCCTTTACCAATAAGGAATTTGTTAAACAAAAAAATAGTACACCCATAAAATGAGATAGCGAACAACCATTAAAATATGTCTCAAAAAATATTTAATGGCAGAGGAAGTCACTAATGATAAAATGATAAAAGTGAAAATGCAGGATACAAAATTACATGTGCCTTATCATTCCAATTTTGTTAAGGAAACAAATACAGACTCACATTCACAACCCCCTGCCCCCCATATACTTATTTATCTGTAAGAAATTCTAGAAAAAAGTAAATCACCATGTTAATAGTGCTTTTGTTCTTAGTGGGATTATAAGTTATTTTCATTGTTTTCGTTATTTATTCTCTATTGCCTATATAAAGATTATTTTTAAAAGACATCAACAATGACCCCAAAATTATGCTTCTTATAAACTGACCTACTGATATATTCTAAAATGTGGGCAGAAATGTAAATTTTCCTACTACAGCACTGTTCATAATCACAAAAACTTAGGAACAACATAAATGTCCTAAACGTAAATGGTTAAGAAAATATGGTACCATCACACTGTGGAATGTTGTGTAGTCTTTAAAAATTTGTCAAGAGATTTTAATAAAGTTGAAAAAAAGGGAAAGGAAATAAAATTACAACTACAATATAATTTGCACTATATAAAATGGATATAATCTAGAAAAAACTAGAAGGAAATATATTGCAAGATGTACGGCTTGGAATAATAAGATTGTGGGTGATTTTAATACTTGACTACTTTACGCTTATATTTTTGGAAAGTGAGTGTAATGGCTTTATGGTATTTTGGAAAAGAAATGTTTAAAAGTTATTAAATGTTTTAGAAGAATATCTGTTAATGACATAAGAAAGACTAATATGTTAAGTAAAAACAACAGGATGCAAACAGGGTCTATATACAATATGGTCTCAATTTTTAAAAAGGCAATTGCAACTTTCACATGCAAATCTCACATACATAAATCCAAGAAAATAGTGACTAGAATATGATTCACCAAAATATTAACAGTGGTTATCTCTAATTAGTGGGATCAATAATTTAATATTCTTCTTTATATTTTTCCGCATTTTTCAAATTATAATACACACATATTGCCTATATAACCAAAACATTTTTAAAAAGAATAATTGTAACTTACTTAAGAATATTTTCCCATGTTTGACTGTCATAAAATGCATGGCTCCAACTCATTTTGACTGTTCCAACAATGACATTTTGTGAAAACACATCTGATCCTAATTTTCGATAAAGTTCTTCACACTCATCCAGGGGCATATGAAACAATCCCAACATGAATGCTAATATAGCACCTGAAAGAAAGAATCTTTAGTTTTTATCAGCATTGACATTACAGTACTTATAAGATCTCCTGAGTCACAGACCTGCTTAAAATTGTAGCTTTGGGGGCCGGCCCCGTGGCATAGCGGTTAAGCGCGCACGCTCTGCTGCTGGCAGCCTGGGTTCGGATCCCGGGCGCTCACCGATGCACCGCTTGTCAGGCCATGCTGTGGCGGCGTCCCATACAAAGTGGAGGAAAATAGGCACAGATGTTAGCCCAGGGCCAGTCTTTCTCAGCAAAAAGAGGAGGATTGGCATGGATGTTAGCTCAGGGCTGATCTTTCCCACAAAGGAAAAAAAAAAAATTTGTAGCTTTGATAACTTTCTGTGTTACCTGGGACAAACTACTCAACCTCTCTCAGAGCCCCAATTTCTTCATCTATAATATAAGGATAATAACAACAAATATTTATAAGGTTCTCATACTGGGATAACACATGTAAATGGTTTTACCAGGCCTCAGTAAGGATTAAAGAAATGCTAACCAATGATGACTAATTTAAAAATGCTAATTTTTAAAAATGCTAATGACAATGATGCTAATTTAAAAAAATATAAAAATGGGTTGTTTTACATTAAATAGTATATAATTAAGACATTGTGGTAGATAACGTTCTTTATAACCTTAGTAAATTCCTTAGTTTTAGTCACAATACAGTATATTTGACATCTTACCAATTCATTAAAATAACTACTCCTTCAGGTTAGTCCTGGGAACCAATGTAATTAAAGAAAGTACGTCTCTGGGATGTCTTTTTAAATACCTGATTGCATATCCTAGCTGCAATTGGTAGGACACACTGCCACCTAGTGTACCTAACTGGCCTACCCTGAACCAAGGAGAAAAAGGAGAGGCAAAAGCTCTGGGGTTAGGGAGAGGCTGGGTCTGGGCAAAGACCTGTATAGCATCACTGTTTACATTGTTTTTTTTTTTTTTTTTGTGAGGAAGATCAGCCCTGAGCTAACACCTATGCTAATCCTCCTCTTTTTGCTGAGGAAAACCGGCTCTGAGCTAACATCTATTGCCAATCCTCCTCCTTTTTTTTTTTTTCCCCAAAGCCCCAGTAGATAGTTGTATGTCATAGTTGCACATCCTTCTAGTTGCTGTATGTGGGACTCGGCCTCAGCATGGCCAGAGAAGTGGTGCGTCAGTGTGCGCCCAGGATCCGAACCCAGGCCGCCAGTAGCGGAGCGCGCGCACTTAACCGCTAAGCCACGGGGCCGGCCCGCATCACTGTTTACTTTGAGATTAAGAACAAAGGAAAAACAGGAAATCACTACCATAATGTATTTTAAATATTCTATGTATTTTATTATACTTGGTCTTATTCTAGTAAAAGATAAGACTGCTTATGTCTTAAAATAGATTGTATGGCATAACTATATAATAGAAATTATTATTTTCCAATTTGCAGAAAATTTCTAATTAACATAAGAAATAACTTGCCAAAAATTAAGTTCCTTTCCTTTTAAGCAGAGCTACTATAAAGATGAGCAGATATTAAAAAACCGAATTTTATGGAACTGGTAAAGACATTACCCTTAAACTAAATATACATTTATTAATTTCATAAAAATTATAAGTACAAAATTTCTACATTATAAAACACAAAATGGAAAAAAAAAGGAAAATTATAAGGACTGTATTATAAGTTAAGGTTAACATAAGCTAGAAGACACAATGGAAAAGATATATTGTGATAAACACAGAAATGTACATAGTTCATAAACTAATATTCTACTTCCTGGATGAATGTTTGTGATTTAAAATTCTCTTTATTGAGCACCCACCTACTAACAGTGATGCCAAAGCAAGAAGTTAGCTTACAGACATGTTTAAATGTTTAATGGCTAGGACCACTCCAAAATCTAACTGAAATGGTCAGAGTAATAACTCCAAAAAAAGTACCAAAGAACACTAGCCCTGGGAGATGTCTCTTTAAGAAAAGTTTCCATAGTTAAATCAATTGGAGATATACATATTATTTTCCTATACTGAGAGTCACGATGCATTTTAACACACTAAAAGATATCAGAAGTCCCTCTGTAAAGAAACCTAATCTAACATTTTCCAAATTTGCCAACATTTTGAGGAATTAGTTTTCAGTGGAACATCACAGGAATCATGGATTCCTTATGCTTTTGAATCATCCCTGCAACTGCTCTCATTTAGTTTTCACAACTGAGCATCAATTAACATGCCCTATGGGAATATGTGTCATACTTGACACAGATAATGTAGATAAATCATTTGATTTTGTTGCTAGTGGTCTTTAGAACTACCATTATAATTCAAAAGAATGAGAAAAAGAAATAAAAATGTAAGTCTATGAAGATAAACTAACATAAAGTGAGAAATTATCAGGTCAAACAGTAAAACATACAGCAAGGATGTGCCATGTTAATGGTTGTTCCTCCAGTTTTCCCTGGGAGGTAAGCAATAGCTATGGGTATTCTGAGAGGATTAATGTACACACTGCTGAAGCTGGGCGCGGGGGGGGGACAGATGGGTAAAGGAGTTGACGTGAGGAAACAGAAAAACAAAACAAACAGAAAACAAAACAAAAATTCATCTGATGGTGACAACGAAAACTAAGAAATTATTCAGTAACGATTATATTCTAAGTCGCCAACTTCTATTAAACATGAAACTACAATTTTAAATGTATATCAACTAGCAATATTAAAAAGTAGCCTTTAAAAACATAGATTCTCACATTTATCAATTTAAATCCTGGCTTCAAACAACCAGACAAAAAATGATGTAAGAAGCAATTTCCTCACAAAGGGACACCTCTCACAAAAAAGTAAAACCTTATCCATCTTTAATAGTCTGTTGGTTCAAGCACAATTTGAGTACCTACCTTCCTTTCATTTCATCACTGTCTTTAAGGTGACTACACCACAAAGTAATAATTCATAATTTGCACTTGTCACTGTGGCTTATTTAAAACATATTAGAAAAGCACATTAAAAACTATTCCTGAATGTTAGCTTATTTCCAATAAACATTTTTAAAATTCATTAAGCAAACCAAATGATTATTCACTATCAAAACATGAAACTAATATTCATCATTTCAGAGAATGACCATGATCTTAAACATAAGTGCTTACTGTTCTTTTTCTTAATGCACTGCTGGGATGCACCACTTACATGTAATAATAATTACCTGTGCTTACACCACAAATGTAATCAAAGAGCTGATGGACTGGCTTCTGAGTGAGTTCAACTAGTTTTCGTAGTGTCTGAAGAGCAACCACACCCCTGTAGAAAAGACAGAAGGCAAAATGAGAATTCCTGTTTCAAGGAAAGTTAAGTTATTAAATAAAACAATCCTACAAGTTACTCTTCTAGCTTATATGCTAACATGAAAACTAATAATATAAATTAGCATGAGTAAAAACTGCCTAAGTTTTTAGGATCACTTCCAAAAATCCAACATCTAAATAATGGTATAAACCTGTGTTATAGTAGCACAGTTTTGAATTTATACTAGTATGTCTTTAAATAAGACTACAAAGATACGCCAACATAAGATTTTTTTTTAAACACCTCAACTGTGGAAATACTTAAAACCTCCACTCACCAGTTCTGGGATGCCATATATTGGTTTCTTCTCTTATCAATGTAGTTGGTCACCTAAGCTTCTATACATTTTGTTTTATATATTTCACTAGACATATTTTTAAGCTTTCTTTTATTTATTCACCTTTTAAAACTCAACAACCTTAGTACAATGCTCAGCATTAAGGACATACTAATTTATGCTGCTGACTGTTCATTTCTGGATCCTTGCCAAAGCAGCAAATGGCTTCATAATGAATGTGAAAGATGAAATAGTCTAGGAGGTGTAGGCCAATTCAGTGTACATGTTAACACATGGACAATTCTTAATATTGGGAGAATATACAGAAAGAATGAAATGTTCTAATCCCAATACAAGGTCTGAGGCAGAGAAGTCCTGGAACACAATGGCAGTCAGGCACCACAAAACAAAATTTTGAGTGTAAATTGTGCTATGATACTGCTAACAGGAAGTCACTAGAAAATACCATAAGATTAAAGTAGAAAACTAAAGATGCTGATTTTTTTTTAATTGCAAGAAGTAATGTGGATGTGAAGAAAGGTAAAAAGAGAGATACATTATGAATTCAAGGCAAGACATGCAGAATTAAAGATAACGCTGGATAAAATATATTTAATAATGTAACCTCTATTACCTTATAAAAGTGAAATACAACATGCACATATATTCACACAGAAAAAAGATTTGAAGAAAGAAATCAAAATATTAAAAATAATCTTGGAGTTGTGAGCTATAATTTTTATGTTTTTCTTTATATTTTTCTTTTTTTTTCCCTCCCAAGTTTTACTTAAGTAATCAGGAAAAACTATTTAAAAATGCTATATTTATAAATTAATTCAGGATAAATTTAAAAATAAATATACTTGCCAGGTTGATTCTATATGCCTGACACTGTACTAGGCTCTCTCACACAGACGAAATAAAAGCTATGGGTTCTTTTTCTTTCAAGCCCTCATATCTCACTCCTTTCAACACAAATTTTCCATTCTAGCTGCTTTCTCATATTCCCCCAAACCAAGGTTTCTCAACAGGAGCACCACTGACATTGTGGGCCAGATAATTCTTTGTTGTAGGTGGCTATCCCATGCCTCGTAGAATATTTAGCAGCAATTGTCCTCTTCTCACTGGATGCAAGTGGCAGACCCTCAGTTGTGAGAACCAAAAATGTCTCCAGACACTAACAAATGTCCTCTGGGGGCAAAACTGCCTCCAGTAGAGAATCACAGATCTAAACCTACCTGCATCCTAACCTACTTCTAGATTCCACCAAATATCTTCACTCCACTTTCCTCCCTGTGTGACTAATCAAACTCTTATTCTATAAAATCAAATAACTATGGTCACAAACCTCTTTTCATCATATCTCCCTCACTCCAAACAGATATCTGAATGTCCTTTAACGTTCTTCTTTCAGAGTTCTACTCAAATGCTACTTCATCAAAAAGAAGTCATAGTCACGATCACTCTTTAAAATAGCACTGTTACTCTCCATCTTCTTATTTTGCTTTATTTTTCTTCATAGCACCCATTACTACTCATTAATATATTTTTGTTTTTCTATTTGTTGTCTCTTTCCTCTTCTAGAATGCAAGCACCATGAAGACTTGGATTTTGTCTGTTTTGCTTACTGAGTGACCCCAAGATCTAAATCAGTGTTTAGAACACAGAAGGCATTCAATCAATACTTGTTAGTTGACTCAATGAATAACACCATCCCTCTCAACTCCCCTGAACTTAACGTCAGAGAGGACTGGCTTCTTCCTGCTCCTCAGTGAAATTTCTTCCTCATTTAATTGCCACTTGACCTGCCTCACATCACTTGGAACAAATTCTATAAACTAGAATGATTCTCTCCAATTCATTACCACTTTATCACAAGAATGATGTTCACCTTCTTGGATTATTTCACTTCCCTAAGAAACATCCAAAAGATCTTCTAAGACTTTTCTTTCCTCAATTAATTCCATCTTCTTTTGTCAACTGAGCACTTCTATATGGATATATGAAACCTTATACTCAACATGTCCAAAACAGAACTGTCTTTCCTCAATACCAACCACCCCCTCCCCTATCCCTGCAATTCTGTCCCAGTCACAGAGTTTACACTTAAGAGTGATCTCAACCTATTTCTACTATATCCAGTCCTTTTTTTTTCAAAATTTTCTTGCATATTTTTCCTTCCTCCTGCTTCCCACTGCCACCATCTGAGGTTAATATTTATTGTCCTCTGCCTAGATTATTAAATAGCCTCCTTCTCTCATCACTCACTCCTTCCTTTACATTGGTGTCAACATTTACAAGATTTGCCTGACATACCAGACTGTAGAATTTAACAAAAAAATAGGGGTAGTACTTCAACATACAGAAGAGTGGTTGGTAAGGCAGGTATACCAGGGAGTGAAATCAGAGAGGTAAATTAAAGCTAAGAACAACAGGCAGGGCATGTACTATGAATCTAAGACATAACAGTAAAGATGGCAGAGAACTGAAACCCAAGCTAGAAAATATGGAGACAAAGGTTCGTAAAACCAAGCCGAAGAATCTAACCAACAAGTAGTAAGGAACTAGACAAAGACAGGATAAGAAGCATGGATGGATTGCCAGTAGTAAGAATGGAGCTTGATGGTGAAATTATCACATTCTGAACTAAGAATGCATAAAATATTTCATGTGTCACACCAGAATTGGCATTTGCAAGATGTAGGCAGTCAGGAAGTTACTGATATGGACTCCTTTTATACTTTATTAAGTGACTAGTTGACTGATACATATGGGTAAGATAAATATAATTTAAAAAAGCTAACATTATAAAACATTGCCAAGATTTTAAGATCATGATGAACTGTCCTAAACTACCAAAAATGTCTGAAAAGACCAAACTAAAATATAAATATTCAGACAAATTAAAATAAAAGGAAATTTAAGTATACATTAAAGAAGCTTTTAGATTGATAAAGTAGTAAATTAAGAAAAACTATTTCATGTTTTATCTAAAAATTTTGATTTTAAAATAATATAATTATACCAAATCAGTTAAAAAAATTCCTAAGGCTGAATTGGATCTATAGTTTTTTGTTTTTTTTTTTTTTTGTGAGGAAGATCAGCCCTGAGCTAACATCCGTGCTAATCCTCCTCTTTTTTTTGCTGAGGAAGACCGGCTCTGAGCTAACATTCATCGCCAATCCTCCTCCTTTTTCTCCGCAAAGCCCCAGTAGATAGTTCTATGTCATAGTTGCACATCCTTCTAGTTGCTGTATGTGGCATGCGGCCTCAGCATGGCCGGGGAAGCGGGGTGTCGGTGCACGCCCGGGATCCGAACCCAGGCTGCCAGTAGCGGAGCGCGAGCACTTAACCGCTAAGCCACGGGGCCGGCCCTGGATCTATAGTTTCAAAAAATCATTTCTCTAGCCTTACCTTGTTCCTCCACCATCAATTGTGAGAATTCGGATTCCTCTTCCTTTCACTGGATCCACATAGCCAATTAAAGCCAAAATTTCTCTAACTGCAGCCTGAAGAGTTTCATCCTTAATTTGTCGCAATCGTAATAAATATGGAATAATTTTTTCCTAAATTGAGAGAAAAGATATTTTGTTGCTTTTGTCAAATCAAGAGTGAAAACGTACAATTTTTAACCAACACATATATAGATCATCACACATAATCAAGGTGTCAGTGTTTATTACTTTCTCAGTAATCTTAAATAATAGATTGGTTTTTGATATATTAATGTCAATATTTAGGATATATTTGTCCTAATATCTAGGTCAAAAATTAACCTCTATCCAAATATTTTCTTTAAAATACAATGCTTGACACTAGAGAAAACATAATTTGCTTTGAACAAATTTACAAAGTATTGTTACAACAAAAGGTTAACATTATAAATTTTATACAATATTTTGTCCAAATCCTAAAGAAGATGAAACTGCTTCACAGTAATTACTGGAAATTAAACCTGTTATTAAAAGAAAAAATAAACCATCTCGTGTACATTACAGATGGGATACAAGGGTAGCTCATAGTGAAATATGAACAAATGTTAATTAATAAGTAAAACTAACATAGAAGGCAAAAGCTGACCATTACAATTAAATAATTAGTTTAAACAAATCTAGATTCAAGATTCTAAGCACTCAACTTCATATTGTTAATCAGAAGCAAGAGCTTAAATCCTAGGGTTCTATGTTGAGTTTACTGAAGATTCTCTACGGTCTGAACACAGAAGCATCTTATCTGGTCAGTACCCCAGGTTTAAGGGGACAGTTGCATGGCAGCTACACTTGGGCTGTGTAACCTTCAGTAAATCAAATAATTTCCCAATGTATTATTCATTTTGTTTCTTTTTCATGATAAATCAAATCTGAAATACTATTGTTCTAAATTCTTTTTCAATTTTTTTCTTTTTTTTTGGCCCTGCTAGTATTAACCTCCAAGGCCCCACTAGAGGAAATTCAACAATGGCGGAACACGGAAATGAAAATGTTCATTTCTTGTTAGGATAGCACAGTCTTTTTCCAAGAACAACTAGAAAACTTTGATAAAATACAAAAGAAGTGCCAACTGTTTAAAAGCATCAGAGAGCTACTGAAGCAATGAGGATACGAGGGGCTAAGAATCTGGAGAGGGGATAATTGCTAGGAAGTGAGCTCATAAACTACAGCTTTTCCTCCCTTGAGGCATTTGCTGATTTGGGGAAAAAAGGAATTGAGATACTGGGCTTGGTTCAGACAGAGAGCCATAAATGGAGGTAGAGAAACCAGCTGAGCATTTAGAGCCTCACAAGTTTGCAGCCACAAAACTGAAGACTTGAGGAGCCTCAGTCACATGACTGAATTCACCTCAAGACATTTGGTGGATTCTTAATGTAGTGTGGGAGATTAAAAAGCTAAGCTGAAAAACTCTGAAAATAAGAGTGAAGTTTTCCATATTCTTGACACTTTAGGGCTCAAAGGAGCAGTGATGAAAGCCCTGGAAGAATATGCCCTAAAAACAGGGCAAACTAGAGGTCTCAACAAATTGTAACCCAGCCTTGACCCAGCTCTGACCCTAAGTGAATTAAAGTTATCGGTGTCCCACTTTATATCTCAAGCAGAGGAATAAACAATCTCTGGAAAAAGAAATCATCTGATATAAGCTATATCCTACCCAATTTTTTAAAATTCACAATGTCCAGCATCCAGAAAAATTATATCGCAAGTGAAACCAGTACCAAACAATCAAAGACCAAGAGGTGATCCTGATATTAGAATTGCCAGTAAAATATATTAAAATAAAAGTAAAAAAATAAAATTACCATCCCAAAACATCATATACCTAGGACTTAATTTTTAAAAATCTAATGAAAGATGTGCAAGACACCTACAATGCAAATTTTTAAAACAGTGAGTGCTCTGGTCTGAATATTTGTGTCCTCTCAAAATTCATATGTTGAAACTCTAACCCTCAAAGATCATAGTATTAGGAGGTGGAGCCTTTGGGATGTGCCTAGGTCATGAGGTGGAGCCCTCACGAACAGGATTAGTGCCTTTATAAAAGAGGCTCCAAAGAGATCCCTTGCCCCTTCCACCATGTGAGGTTAGAGTGAGAAGACAGCTGTTCATGAACCGGGAAGCAGGCTCTCACCAGATGCTGAATCTGCAGGTACCTTGGTCTTGGACTTCCCAGCCTCCAGAACTGTGAGCAGTAAATTTCTGTTGTTTATAAGCCACCCAGTCTGTGGGATTTTGTTATATCAGCCCAAACAGAGTAAGACATTGAGGGAAAATAAAGATGGCCCAAATAAACGGAAGAATTTACCATATTCAAGGCTTGGGAGACTCAATATTGTAAAGACTCAATTCACCTCAAATTGCTCCATAGATTCAACGTAATCCCAGCATGATTTTCTTCTTCTTCATTTTTTGATAGATAAGCTGATTCTAAAATTTATATGAAAATACAACATGCCAAGAAAACCTAAGCCAATATTAAGAGGAAGAACAAAGCTGGACAATTTACGTTACAAGACATCAAACTTATTCCGAAGCTACAATAATCTAGGCAGTGTAGTATTGGAACAAGGATAAATAAATATACCAATGGAACAGAATACAGTGTCCAGAAACAGACCCATATATAATCATCTGATTTATGATGAAAGTCTTTTCAATAAATGGTGCTAAGTCAACTGGATATGTGTATATCTAAAAAAAAATCAGGATTCCTACTTCATACCATACAACCAAATCTTTTCTAGATGAATAGTAGATATAAGTGTGAAAGGTAAAACAATAAAGTTTTAGAAGAAAACACAAGAGAATATCTTTATAATCTTAGGATAGGCAAAGATTTCTTAAACAGGACACAAAGTGCTAACCATAAAAGAAAATATTTATAAATTGGACTATATTAAAATTAAGAATATACATTCGTCAAAAGCCATTAGAAAGAGTGAAAAGGTAACCTACATATACGAAAAGGCTTACATCCATAACATATAAAGAGATTCTCCAAATCAATAAGAAAAAGCTGGTCAACCCAATGGAAAAATGAGCAAGACCTGGAATAGGCGCTGGATAAGGCGCTGAACTTCACAGTTACCAAAGAAATACAGATTAAGCCACAATTTAATATCACTAGACATCCAACAAAATAGCTAAAATAAAAAAGAAATAATAATATACAGTGTTGGAGAGGACGTAGAACAACCAGAAGGCTCATACAATTCTGGTTAAAGTGTAAACTGGTATAAGCACCTTGCAAAACCATTTGGCAGTATCTACTAAAGATGAAAATAGGCACATTCTATAACCAGGAATACTACTCTTGGGTATACACTCCCAAGAAGTGAAGACATATGTTTTCCAAAAGATACATCCCAGAAGCGCTATTCCCAAATATTCCCAAAACCAGGAACTTTCCAAATGTCCATCAGCAATAAAATGGATAAATACATTGCACTATATTCATACCATAGACTACAGCACAATGAGAATGAATGTTCCACAACTACACCCAACAATATAGAAGATTCTCACAAATATAATGTTGAATGGGGAAAAATAAAAACACCAGACACAAAGAGCACATGCTGTATCATTCCATTTATATAACATGCAAAAAGAGGCACAACTAACCTACACTGCCAAAATCAGGAAATCTGGTCAATATTTTTGGAGATAGTGATTGGAAGGGGACATAAAGAGGCTTTGGAGTGCTGGTAACATTCTGTTTCTTATACTGGATGGTGGTTATATAGATGTGTTCAATTTCTGAAAATTCATGGAACTGTATACTAATGATATGTATGCTTTTCTGTATATGAAATTTTTATAAAAAGTTAAAAGACACATGAATCAGCTTGGAGGGGGCCCTACTAGTCAAAGTTGACACAAATTTCAGCATGTAGAAAAAAGGGAGAAGAAAAAAAGATTATAAAAACACAATTTATGAAAAACTGTGAGTTCATAGTGACAGTAAAAAAAAAAAAAGAAAAGATGTCAAAAATTCACGTCACCATTGAGGCAGCTTGTAAAGCAACTCTTTGAAAACCCACGGCTAAGTAGAAAGAAATTAAGCATTTCTCTTGCTTTTCCTGTAAAACTGGTCTTGGAGAGTAACCAAACAGCTTTAGCTGGTGAAGGAAAGTTCTACTTTTACAGAAGAATGTCAATTACAATGCAGGAGTGAAAGAATTAGAAATTTATCATTCAGCAACCCTAATGAAATGACTAGTTCTGGAAATGATTTGGTTAATGGTTGATGGGATAATGCTTCTAGCCTAACAGTCTAATGACAAGATCAGACTGTCGTTTCCCTAATCTAGTGGTCAACCTTAGCATTACTAACATTGTTCCACCAATTATGTGTATTCTGATAGGATGCAATATGAGGCACATGACAGCATTTACAATGCTCTAATAAGAAAATGTTGAACTCAATCAAGCCTTTATATTTAAATTCCAGTGTTCAGGAAATAAAAAGGAAAGAGGAATACATCAAATAAGACCAATAAGGAGGAAGCCAGGTAAATCCAGAAAGTAAGCCATTCTACAAGATAAGAGACCAGTCTGGTCTCTTCAATTAGTCAGTTTTGAATATGTGGGTAAGAAAGGACTCTGCCATATTATAAATGACTTAGGGAAAATAATCAGATAAAACATATGGTCTAGACTGGACCCTCATTTGGATCCAATCAGTTATATGGAGAACATTTTCAAAATCAGGTGTAGGATGAGATGAAAATTTACAAAAAACAGGTTGTAAAACACTACATATAGAATGACTTTATTTTGGTGTATATATATGTATATATACGTATTCTGGAGGAATATTGAGGTAGATGTTACTAATGTTCACCAATATCCAGTTTGTTTCCCCTTCCAAGCACACAAAGGCCGTACTTCTCAGCCCAATGTAATTGGGCAGGGTAAATAAGTTGTGAGGAGAAGAAACCTGTGACACTTTCTGCTGAAATACTCTCTCTCTTACCCTGCTATAGCAATCATAGAGAAAGCCTTATATTGAGATATAGAGAAGAAGATCAAAGTAGCTACCACATGGAGGTTCACTGCCCTGGAGAGTCACCTAAACCCACAGCTGACTTTGCATGAGCGACAAACTTCTGTGTTAAGATACTCAGATTTTGGTACTGTTTGTTATTAGAGCTTAACTCAGCTTAATTTGACTAATACATTACAATGGTAATTACCAATACATTACAATGGTAATCTCAGGGTAGTAGAAATATGCCATTTTTATTTTCTTATTTTTTTGCTTTTCTTTTTTTCTAATTTTCTACAATGTCCATGTGCTGCTTGTTAATTTAATAATAAAAGGCTACTTTTTTATTTTAAAAAATGGTGAAAGGAGACCACCTTCACGACCAGCAATGAAAAAAATCATCAAAGACAATTTCCTAGATGTGGCTGCCACAAATGCAGCACACAAAATACACACACACAAAAGAGGAAACTAACTTCTTTTAGGGCACTAGATATGAAAGACAATTCCTTAGATGTGGCCACCATAAATGTGGTACACACAGAAAAAAGTAAAACTCATATACATGTTTTATAACAAACAATTTTAGCATTTTTAAAAAGCTCAATTCCTGATAATAAAAAATTGAGTTGGGAAAGTTCACATGAGAGTGTACGTTCTAACATGTCGTAAGCAATTTACCAAGTTCAGTGTTTTTGAGATGCTTATTATTTAGTGGAAGGCTGAGAATTTTCTTCAGACTATGTAGATTTTCATTCATAACTGATCTAAATATACATTCCTATATCGCATTTCTCCTTGGTATTACAGGGTCCTTAGATTTGGGGTCAGTTAGGCAAACTTAAAAAGTCCTCCAAGTTTCTATTAGCAAGACTATTCATAATGGACTAAAACTGAAAACTACCCAGAAATCCGTCAACAGTACAATGAATACATAGTGATACATTCACACCATGGAATACAAAAGCAGCAAGAACGAATCATCTACAACTACCCATGACAATGTGAATGATTCCTACCAACATGCTGGGTGAAAGAAGCCAATCCCAGTAGTTCATATAATATATAAAAACAGACAAAACTAATCTGTGATTCCTTTTTTGGGAGACTGTGACTGGAAGGTGGCATAACGGAAACTTCTGAAGTGCTGGTAAATTTTGTTCTTCATCTGGGTGCCAGTTACATGGATGTGTTGTTTGTGAAAATTCAACTTTATACTTACAACTGCATATGTATTAAACTTCAATAAAACATTTTTTAAAAGTTCTTTAGAGTATGCTATTCTGTTTTAGGTCTCTGCTTTCAGTATATCACTGAAATATTAAATGGACTTAAAAGCATATCTATATTTGAAAAATTTATCTTTTAGGTAAGAGATTACATATATAGGAAAGATAATCCAAAATTTTATGAACATGAAATTCTAAAGTTTAGCTATTATAATGTATGCATTATACAATACAAAACTACAGCAGGGTACATTACTTAAAGAGATATTTTTCAGCAAGATGGTTGTCAAAAGTTGAATAAATGTGAACTAAGTTAACTCACAATTTTCTGAATG
The DNA here is from genome assembly GCF_020826845.1 of Diceros bicornis minor. Taxonomy (NCBI): domain Eukaryota; kingdom Metazoa; phylum Chordata; class Mammalia; order Perissodactyla; family Rhinocerotidae; genus Diceros; species Diceros bicornis. The sequence goes on along the minus strand of NC_080742.1, from coordinate 10,002,499 downwards.
GCAAGTTAAAAATAAGCACTAACAGATCTCTAATGAAATGCTAACATCGTTTATATTCATTATATGATATTTTCAAATTATTCATTAAATATTACAAATAATTTTAGTACAGATGTAAAGAGACTCAACTACATCATTCATATTTTATACTATTTCTCTGAAAAGTCTATTTAAAATGAGTCTAAAATATCTTCACTATTTTAAATCTGAAAAAACTGAGCCAAAGAAAAGCTATTCTATTAATACGATCACCAATTCAATTATCAATAAGGTCATTCAAATTTTTATACTTTCAAATACAAAAAGATCATGAAATAAAAATTAGCAATAGTTTCACTTATGAATTATATCTCCTGTCTTAAAAGAGTAGATCCATAGTATAAATATCTACTTTGCATTTAAGAAAAACTTTGCAGTTATCAGGCAGTTCAACTAATATACTGAGATTTATCTTCTATTTTAAAATGTTTAATCTCAAAGCATAGATATTCGTACTAACAGCATAATTTATATCACAGAATAAAAGGAAGTATTTAGCATAACGTGTATCATAAAATAAATGGGGCAATTACTGAAGACATAACATTACATGTATGACAAAAACCACAAAAATATTTAAATAAAAAAATGAAAGGCATTGCCTTTTCCATTTTAGAAGGTTTACTATTATTTTTATTCCAAGACAAAAGCAGATTAAATAAATCAGAATTACCTTGACAGCCACTCCTTTTCCTTCAGGAAATTCTAGAAGATGAAAAGTCAGTTCTTCAACCCTATTAACGCAGAGCTTTGGGTCGGTTGTTCTTCTCAGCGCCTGAACTAATGCCCGGGTTCTGTTATCAATACTCACTCTCGCAATAATCTACAAAGACATATTAAAATATACATGATTAGAATATGAAATTCCTCTAGTAAAACCAACAAACGATCAAAGTTTCTTAGGTCCTGTTAGAAAATGAAACTTATAAATATGACAAAAATTAAAACTTAAAACCACACTAAATAACAACTTGCCTTTTCTCGTTGAAGAGATAAACGCTTTTTCTCCTCTGCATTTCTGTCTTTGCTGACAGTCTGCTCAGCTTTAACAGCCTCTTCCTGTTCTTCTGACTGACTCTTTGAATCATACTTTAACTTGGGGACGAGTCCACCAATATAACCACCTACTAAAGCTTGTACACCTTCAGTGGGACGAGCAAGAAAGTTAGCAATACTTTGTTTAGTAGAAACCGGAAGAACCTCAGGTGTCCCACTGGGACTTGTTGGCTTGTCCACAGTATATAAAGAAGATTCTGAGTCTAGCTTCTCATCAGTCAGGACGCCAGGATCTGGAGAACTGGATTTCTCTTTTTCAACCTTTTTATTTTCAAGTTCTGAGTTGTCCTGGAAAGGTTTATTTTCCTTTTTTGGAGACATTTTTTCCTCACGTTTGAAGTATGAATTAATATGATTTGATAAAAAGTAGAATGACGCTCCAAATTTTGTGGTTATACTATTTGTGTAAAGGCTTTGTTTATCTAGATCTTCGTCTTTATCTATAATGTGATTTTTCTTTTCTGGAAAAGAACTCTTTTCTGCTGATTTGTCACTATATTTTTTCAAAGATTTGATGGTTTGTTTAATGTTTTTCTGTTTTAACCAGACACTATCCAATACTTTTCTTAATATCCAAGAACTTGGCTTGAATTGAGCTAAACGTGAGATCATTTCATTCTGATTACCAAAAACAGCCTTTGAAACAGAGTTCAAAGTACTTTTAATACGGGACATACGAATGCTCACTTTTGTGAGTCCCTTGGGAGCAGAAGTGCTAAGTTTCAAAATTCCAATATGTAAACCATGGTTGCTTGGAGAGTAACTGTGCCTACTACAAAAATGTGCTTCACTTTTGGTCCATTTACATCTTATTTTGCTTGTATGAAAACCTCTTTGTAGACTGATGTGGCTTATCCTCCAGTAATGTTTAGGTGAGCACAAGAAATGCAGTTGCTCGCTTCTCTGCTTCCCACAAAGATTTCTTGCATTACTAAGGAGGTAAATATATATATCTATAGTCAAATTAACAGACATAACTTAAAAATCATTTATTTTCTATATGTTATGACTCTCACTTCATTCCTCAATGCTTCATTTAAGAAATGCCATAATTCATGGTCTTACCTGAAATGGTAAGAAAAAAAAATTAGAATTCAAGATAAAATTGAAATTGGTTATTAGATAAAATACATTACTACTTGAACTAAACTCAACAACTTGTCTCAAAAGACGAATAATAAATTTCTATTATGGCTGATATAGATTTCACTTTTAGGCTAACAGAAAATAATCCATCTTTTGGTACAGAACTCACTGAAAAAAGAAAGTGAGTAGTAGGATGCTTCATGAGAACTAATTTAGGGAAGCTACTCAAGAGATAAGTTTTCCTACAACACATAACCGAATATGCATTTTAGATACGATGGTGTTTTTCTTCCTTATTGTAAAAGTCTTGACTAGTTTATGTGACACCAGACTTCAAGTTCTTTGAAGACAAGAGTCAGGTCTTACACTTCATTCACTGCAAACCATTTACAGAATATTTAATCTATACCAAACATGGTGTTAGATGTGGAGACCACAAAGACAAACAGGATACTAGGGAACTTTCAGTCTCAGACCTAGAGAGAGCCATGTAAAGAAGATTTCACTACCTACTAGTAACAAGTGCTTATTAAATCAGAGAAGTCAGACTAGAAGAAGCTACGTGCAACATTTAACAGACAGGGCGCTCATAACCACCATATAAAAAGAACACATACAAATAAGAAAGCAAAGATTAACCCAACAGAAAAATAGGCAAATGACATAAACAGGCCAGTCACAGAAGAATAAATATAGTAAAATTATGTAAATATCCTTCACCACGTCAAACAAAAATGCCGATTAAAACAGGTATTTTGTTCTTTCAATTGGTAAAAATGTAAATGATTGATAATATCCAGTATTGATAATGGGCTGGGGAAATGGGACACAGATGGCTATTTGACAGTATCTAATGAAATTTTAAATGCTATCTATCAAAATTTTAAAGGCACATCTTCTTTGATCAGCAATTCCACTATTAAGAATTTATCCTACAGAAATACTTGCATAAGAGTGCAAAGGTATATACACACATTCCCTGTCTCACTGCTTGAAATAACGAAACACTAAAAAACAACTCTACATCTTCTAGCAAGGGATGGTTAAATAAATTATAGTACATACATTCAATGGAATAAGTTACCATATAACATACATAGCAGTTAAACTAGCAGAACTGGATGATCTGCAGACATATCCTTTACACACAGCACAGTGAAAAAGGCAGGCTGAAATATTATATGTACCATACACCCACGAAAATACACAGACGTCGATATGTAGATATTATATAATAGAAGAAAACAAAAGTATATATGCAGTTTAAATCTGTGGCTACACACACACACATACAAAGAGACAGATTCTGAAAGGATAAGAACTGGCTTATTTATTACTGTGAACTGAGGAATGGGATCAAAGAAGAACGAGGAAAAGAACTTTTACTTTTTACTTTTGTATTGTGAATTATTTACAATGAGCAGGTATTACTTTTGTAATTAGAAAAAGCAAACAGTTTAAACAGATGGTGCCAGATGAATGGAAGACACAAGGTGAGAGTAGATATCCGGATGAATCCAAAATGAGATGCTAAAAACTGGTCAAAGTTATGGGGCCGGCCCGGTGGTATAGTGGTTAAGTTCACGCACTCTGCTTTGGCAGCCCAGGGTTTGCAGGTTCGGATCCTGGGGGCGCGGACACGCACACCGCTCGTCAAGCCATCCAGTGGCGGCGTCCCACAGACAAAGTAGGGGAAGACGGACACAGATGTTAGCTCAGGGACCATATTCCTCAAGCAAAAAGAGGAAGATAGGCAACAGGTGTTAGCTCATGGCCAATCTTTCTCACAAAAAAAAACCTGGGCAAAGTTAAAAAGGAATTCATCACATGGTAAAGATAAGAGGGGAAGGAGAGAATTCTAGATAATGGAAAAAAAGAAACACAAGCAAACACAAAAAAGCATTTAAGAAAGCAAATGTATCTGTCTTCCTGGCTCTTCTGAACTCCTCACGACTTGCAGTCAACGTAATGAGCTGAATTAACGTAAAAGCCCCACAATCCCCAACAAAGGAATACTTGATAAAACACAATTAAAGTACTTGTGAATAAAAAGCCATACTCAAAACCAATAACGGACTCCTGCAACTCAACAAAAAAAATCAAATAACCCAATTAAAAAATGACCACAGGAGGGGCTGGCCCGGTGGCGTAGTGGTTAAGTTTGCATGCTCCGCTTTGGCCGGCCACCCAGGGTTCGCACGTTCGGATGCCGGGCACAGACCTACGCACCGCTTATCAGGCCATGCTGCGGCAGGCGTCCCATATAAAGTAGAGGAAGATGGGCACGGATGTTAGCCCAGGGCCAGTCTTCCTCAGCAAAAAGAGGAGGATTGGCAACAGATGTTACATCAGGGCTAATCTCCCTCACCAAAGGGCAAAGGACTTGAATAGACATTTCTCCAAAGATGATATATATACAAATGGTTAACAAGCATATGAAAAGATGCTCAACATCACTGATTATCTGAGAAATGCAAATCAAAACCAAATGAGGTATCACCTCACACTCATCAGTATGGCTATTATCAAAAAAACAGAAAATAACAAGTGTTGACAGAGATGTGGAGAAGCTGGAACCCTTGAGCACTGTTAGTGGGACTGTAAAATGGCACAGCCACTATGGAAAACAGTATGGTGGTTCCTCAAAATATTAAAAATAGAACTACCATATGATCCAGCAATCCTACTTCTGGGTATACAGCCAAAGGAATTGAAAGCAGGGTCCCAAAGAGCTATTTGCACACTTATGTTCACAACAGCACTAGTCACAAAAGCAGACGTGGAAACAACCCCAATGTCCATGACAGATGAAGAGATAAACAAAATGTGGTACATATGCACAATGGAATATTATGCAGCCTTAAAAAGAAAGGGAATCCTTTCATATGCTACAACATGGATGAACCTTGAGGACATTATTTTAAGTGAAATAAGCCAGTCACAAAAGGGCAAATACTGTATGATTCCACTTATAGGAGGTACCTAGTGTAGTTAAATTCACAGATATAGAAAGCAGAATGGGGGTTACAAGAGGTTGGAGAATGGGGCAAAGAAGAGTTGTTGTCTAATGGTTACAGAATTTCAGTTCTGCAAGATAAACAGTACAGGAGATCTATTTTACAACAATGTAAATTGTACTTAATGCTACTGAACTATACACTTAAAAATGGTTTAAGATGGTAAATTTTATGTTTTTTACCACAATAAAAAAATTAAAAAAAAAAACAGTGGGAAATCCACAGTTGAAGAGGAATCACAGGCCTGGATCTGCAGTCACATTACCTTGATGGTGCAGACACCAAGCAAATGAAAACTAGTCTGAGCCGGTCAACCCCATGGGGCCTCAGCAGAGTCCAGTGAACTGCCATGTAAGGACTCTTCCAAAGTTCAGGGCACGTGGGACTCCCACACTAAGCAACCACCACTGAAGATCACCTCACACAGACTACAATACACGCAAGGAAATGAACCACCACCTCAAGAGAATACCAGAAAATACAGCCAACTGGAAAATGTGTAACCAAGATTTAGAAATAATAGGAAAAAGTTAAGTAGGTTTAAAATGTTCAATGATATAACAGAAGGAAAAAAAATAAAGAGGCAAAAATAAAAACTTTACAGGGAACAGGAAGAGCAAAATGTCAGAAATAAAAACTGCAGCTGCATGCTAGTCACTGTGCACACCTATAATACAATGACAAAGAATAGCTGAAAAGAAAGGAATGGGGACAACGACAGACCAGGCCTATAGCAATCAAAAGAAAGCAAAAAACACTTTAAGGCAAACTTAAGGCAAACGCATTAAATAAGGATAAAAAAGGGGCATTATATAATAGTAAAAGGAATAATCTATTTACTTAGTAAAACTCAGGCGGGTCATCTTGGCCTTGGAGAACAAGACAATCTATTAACAAATAAACAAATAACTAATATAATGTATAATATGAGGTCAAGAATGCCATGAAGAAAAATAAAGCAGGGGTTGGGGAGGAAGGGCACAGAGAGCGCTCTTGGAGTTGATGTGGTCAGAAGAACTGAGTTGACATTTTACTGGACACCTCAATGAAGTGAGGAAGCAAGTATCTGGGGAAAACATCATTCAAGGCAGAGGAAAAAGAAACTAAGACTTTGGAGACAAGAATGAGCTTTATCTATTCAGGAATAGCAAGGACAAGGTGGTTGAAGAGAAGTGAAAAATGGGAACAATGGAAGAGACAGGCCCCAGAGTCAAGCAGAAGACAGAGCTACATAAGCCTAGAGTACGGTAAGGGGTCTGCATTGTTTCTTTGCCATAAGATATAACCCTTGGGACGAATTATTAATACACCTAACAACTCGGCATTGAAACAGTATATCAAGCGAAAAAAAAAAGGGGGAAAAATTACAGGAAGACTAGACAATTTCGTGATCATAATACTTTAATACACCTCTCTAGAAACTAAAATTGTCAAGTGAAAATTACTAAACACAGAGAGCTCTCAACAAAATCAACAAGCTTTATTTAACTGCTCCCAAATCACAATGCTAGTAAATGTAGATAAGAGTTTTGAGAGTAAATTCAGCTGGAACAAAAGTTAGGTTGGAAAAAGATGAAGAGAAGAATGTGAAGTGGGAGGTGCCATCATCAGCTGAGAAAAGAGCAAGGAGACTAGACTACCTATTCATTGGGTAGTATAAACACAATGGGGTATAAACAGAATAGAGAGGCTTAGACGAACCGCTAGGGAATGGAATTGAGTTTTAACTAGAGGAAATAAGGCAATTGCTAGGTGGAGGCTAAGCTGAGGATGGAAAGAAGGAATGTATAGAGGACTTCACTTAGTTATTGCAATAATGCAGGTATAAGGTGACAAGAGTTTGAATTAAGGTAACAGTACTATAATGGAGAAGAGGGTTACTCTGAGCCACACTGAAAATGGGGAAACAACAAAACGCAGGACTTGGTGACAGGGAAGAATGGGGTAAGCAGAGGGAGGTGTCAAGACAACTTAAGGGTTTTTAATCAGAGTCACAGGGAGAATGCCATTTGAGAATATGAGATAACTGGGAAGGGGGCCAATTTAATAAGAAAGAAAAATCTCTTGGATGTACAGAATGAAGTAACAGTGGGACATTCAAATGGAGATATACTATAGAAACAAAGGCTGTGGATTTCTGTTTGGAGTTATCAGCACAGTGACAGCTGAAACCATAAGACTCGATTTACCAAAGAAAGGTTGATAGTAATTCTTGAGCATTTTGGGATCATAGAACCTGATAAAAGCTCCTTTTCCTTGAAAAATGTTTTTTTGCACATATACACTATATTTTCCATGACATTTCAGGATATTCATGGGCCTACTAAAGTATTCTTTGGGTTTCAAATTTTAAAACTCTGGTTTAGAGAGAAGAACAAGAGTAGAGCCTTGACTGCCATCCAGAGTTAGGAAGAGTAAGTCTTCCAAGGAAACAAAAAAGCACAGAAGAAAAGCTACCCTGAAAAAATCGGGCAATGGAAACCAAGACAAAAGCAAGTTCTAAAAAGTAATGGATAATGAACAAAGTAAAATATAAGACACCAGAGTGAAAGATTAGGACTAAGACATGACAGATAAGAAGGTGTCTAGGGCTAAGAGTTCTAACACTGACATTTTCACAAATATATGTTCCACAAGTGAGGCAACATGTACCCTTCAGCACAATTTCTGTCATTACTGAGCCAAAAAACAACTCCAAGTACAAGCTGTACTTTATCCACTTTGCACGTGAAGCAAGTAAATATATAAACTAGTGAAACTGATCTTTTCATTTAACACCACTCCTTAAAAGGACACTATTTTCAAGATTTTAATTTAGATCTGATATAGAAATAGAAAAACAAGATCAACATTTAAAAAGTCTGATTAATAAAAACTATGAAATAAGAACATGTTCTTATATGGAAAGCACAACCAACCTTCACAAGCCACCTAACAAAATAACTACAACGGGTTTGAAACCTGCCTCATAAGAGGCATAAACTCTCAGTTCACAGTTTAGTATGCTTTTTTAAAATTCTCAGATTCTTAAATTCTTAATATTTCACTGTTTTAACAACAGCATTTTCTCGATACACTGAAACATAACGTTGTCATTCTTGAAATCTCAACAATTAGGACTGTAGAACCAGGATGCAACTGTTACTGGAAGTAAAAACACTATTTTAAACAGGATTATATGATAGCCCCTTATGCCACATCTCTTCTAAGGTTCTCCTGAGTCACCACTTTTCTTTACAGTCATCATTGTATTAGGCGTAGAAACCAGCTTCCTCCCAGCATGACGATAAAATGACAACTACGGGAAGTACCGCAACACGATTCATACAACTTCACCTTTTCAAAAGCGCACACCTGAATCCGCTTAAGCAACAGCAGTCAGGGATAGAGTTAAATGTGGGTGGGGTTAAAAAAGAAACCGCTGATAAATAAAAATACCAAGCGGCAGAATCATCCGGGGCACACTGACAGTCGAGAATGATATAGCACGGGGAAACTGTTTAGACAGTCCCCGGAGAACTGCTAGAGAACCCCAGAGCCCAGGGGCAGCCCGACTCGGGGTAACCCAGAGCCCAGGGGCAGCCCGACTCGGGGTAACAGGGCTGGGAGTCGCGGGGAGGGACAGGAAGCGCGGGGCGGGACCAGAGAAACCAAAACAGCGTGCGCGTCCGGGCCAGAGAAACCCACCGGGGCGGGGAGCCGAGGGCACCGCGCACCAATCAGCCCAGGGCCCGCGGGCTCCTTCCGGTGCCTCGCCGCCTCTTGGAGACTAGGTCCTGGGACTTCCTCGAGGCCGGGCGTCTCCCCGCCCTCTTCCTCTGGAAGTGTCCTCCGAGGGGAGATAAGAAGACCCGGAGGGCCGACAAGTGCCCGGGGCGACCAGGCTGCCCTCTTCCTTATCATCCCGCCTCCGTCCCCCAGCGGCCACTTACCGGGGTGCAGGCCGCAACTACATCGGCGGCAGCGGCGACGCGCCTCTTCCCGGCCTTGATGTCCACTGGGGCCGGCCAGCATCAGCTGAGCTTCCAACACAAACAAGCGCAGCCGCCCGAACGCCCCCCCCGCCCCACTCCAGCTCCGTCCCGCCCCAGCGGAAGTGACGCACGCGACGCGCCTACCCGCCTGCCCCCGAGGATCTCCGCTTCGCCCAGGCCTCTCCCTCCCTCCCTGTCAGTCGCGGCTCCTCTCCCTCACCGAGACGCGCAATAGAGCATGACTGAGCGCGAGGCCGGGCGTGCGTGCGTGCGTGCGTGCACGCGCCTGCCTGAGCCCGGAGAGGCGGGGCTTGGTGGCGGCCGAGCGGACTTTGCTCCGTGTGCTTGCTTGCGCACCTCCATCCCCTGTCACCTGAGCGGATCCACCATATCCACGTCCCTGAAGGCCCTGTCACTTGCGTCCGGTCCTCGGAGCTGAGGGCTGCGTTACCAGCCGCCCAGAGGGTGGTCAGCAGCGTGCTCCGGGGTCCCTACTCCTCTGCTGTCACCTTTCCCGGGCATAGCCACTGGACTCAATATCCCCAAAAAGCGCTGTCACATCTACTATCGTATTGGAAGTTAGCCTGTGAAGTTAGCATATACTGCCTCACGAAAGGTCCCACACTTAGCACGTTTTTCGAATTCCGACCTTTTATGTATACCAGGTGAGCAAACTACAGACTTAGGGCAAACCTGGCCCACCGCCTGTTTTTGTACATCTGTGAGCTAAGAATGGTTTTTACATTCTGAAGGGTTAAAAATATAAAAAGAAAGTGCCCGCCTGCTGGCGTAGTGGTTAAGTTCGCGCGCTCAGCCCAGGGGCCCCGGGTTCGCAGGTTCCAATCCTTGGCGCAGACTGATGCTCCACTCATCAAGCCATGCTGTAGTGGCCTCCCATATACAAAATAGAGGAAGATGGGCACAGATGTTGGCTCAGAGCCAGTCTTTCTCACCATAAAGAATGTTTTGGGACACATGACAATGACATGAAATTCAAATTTCAGTGTCCATTAAAAAAAAAAATCTTACTAGGACACAGCCTTGCCCATTCCTTTACATGTCAGGCAGCTTTTATGCTACAACAGCTTCCTTTAATTAAGTTGAGGTTAGGAAAGATAGAAAAGTAGTCTTTACTAGTACTCAACCTCAAAAAATACCAAGACTGTTAGACTCTTCCCTCTAGGCTCCCATCTCTCTCATGAGTGTTAATGCTTTAGCCTCTTGTAAGATTATTGTAAAGTCTTTAAGGAAGGAATTATTTGAGCTACCAAATGTAGTGGGTGTTAGACTGATACTATTTTCTTTTTTTTTATTAAGGTGAGGAAGCCAGCTTGCGTGGGGCACAAATGGCTGGATTGTGTACATCATAATGCATGGTAAACCCCTGTAGTGCATAATCCAGATATGTTATTTAGCTATATGATAGATCAGAGATGTATGCATAAATTAAGAGGTGTACGGGAGTAACTTTAGTTCTGGGGAAATGTTTCTTCCTATTTTTAAAGAAAAAATTATTCTTACACTTGTTAAAATGATAAGGAAGACTTTATTGAGGACTATTGCTGTAGGTGTCAAGACTATTGCAATAGGGGAGAGAGATTGGGCTCAACTATGAATACAACAAAGACAGCTGGAGATGTATAGCCAATGAGCAGAGTGAGAGGGGTCAGTGGATGGAAAATTACTAAGAGGGGACATCAGAGGTAGGAGTTGTTCTTGCTAAACTGACTTAGGATTCTTGCTGAAGACAGACCAGTGTGATCAGATGTCAAGGGTGAGTAGTGAGGATTTTGATCAGATATCAAGGGAGATCAGATATCAAGGGTGGGAGATTCTCTCTAAATTGACTTAGCAGGATTCTTGCTAAAACTGGACTTCGCTGGCCGAAGACAGGGCCCAGGCCAGAAGCCTAGGCAAGAAGAGGGCTCAGAGAAACCTAATTAAAGTTTGGTCAAGGAGGAAGTCTTTGTCAGCATCCATTCCTCCCTTGTTTCCCTTTATTCCCTAATTTAGTCAGACTTTATCAATTATCTAGATTTACCTCTCATGTCAGAAATTTGCAAATAACTCTCAAGTCCTCCTTCACCTTTTTTGCCCTTCCATTCCCTGGCTTGTCCACCCCCATACCATTAATGGTCTTGAAGTCTGATGATTCTTACTGCAAAATCTCTTGAATCTTTCCACTGCTCTACATTGTCATTTCCACTGCTTTAGTTTAGGTTTTCATCCTTGCAACTCAAACTTATCTAAACTGTTTTTCCAGCCTATAATTAACCTCCGACTCAGAGCCATTCTCTTCTGTGCAGCCAAACTAATCTTTCTAAAGTGCAAGTCCAATCATGTGTTTTCCCTGATTAAAAGTGTTTGCTGGCGCTTCACCTCCATAGAATAAAATGAACGGCATGTTCTGGCCCTGCCGACCCTCCAGCCTTAATTTCACCACTCGCTCCTTGCTCTTTACCCGCCAGCCATTCCTGTAGTTCCCCAAATACCTGTGCCATCTTACTCTTCAGTGCCTTTGCTCACACCTCCTTCAAAGCCAGGAAAGCCTACAAAACTAAACATACTCTTACCGTACAGTCCAGTAATCATGCTTCTTGGTATTTACCCAAAGGAGTTGGAAACTTATGTCGGCACAAAAACCTACGCACAGATAATTATAGCAGCTTTATTCATAATTGCCAAAACTTGGAAGCAACCAAGATGTCGTTCAGTAGGTGAGTGGATAAGTAAACAGATACATCCAGACAATGGATTATTCAGCACTTAAAAGAAATGAGCTTCAAGCCATGAAAAGACGTGGAGGAACGTTAAATGCTTATTACTAAGTGAAAGAAACCAATCTGAAAAGTCCACATACTGTATGATTCCAACTATATGACATTCTGTAAAAGACAAAACTATGGAGACAGTATAAAGGTCAGTGGTTGCTAGAAGTTGGGATGGGGAGTGGGGGAGGGATGTATATAGGCTGAGTGCAGAGTATTTTTAGAGCATTGAAAATACTCTGTATTATACTGTGATCATGGATACATGTCACTATACATCTGTCCAAACCCATAGGATATACAACACCTGAGTGAACCCTAAGGTAAACTGTGGACTTTGGATGATAATGGTGTGTCAATGTAGGTTCATCACTTGTAACAAATGTACCACTCTAGTGGGGGATGTTGATAATGGGGAGGCTATGTATGTGTGGGGCCAGAGGGTATATGGGAAATCTCTGTACCTTCCTCTCAATTTTGCTGTGAACTTAAGACCTCTCTAAAAATAATTAAGTCTTCAAAAAGAAAATTAAAAGAAAAAAAAAGGAAAGCCTTATCTTACTACTTCATAGAGCAAATCATTTCTTCCATGTGTGCTTGCTCTTCCTTGTGCCTTGGCTGCACAGTATTGTAATTTATTCGTTTACATGCCTATGAATTTCCTTTAGGCAAGGAGTACAATATAACTATATTTGTATCTTCTGGATATAGCATAAATACCCAGCAAATAGATTATCTAGAATTCTATGTTGAATTGATTTTTAATTTTATTCAGATTACTAATTAATAAGTTAAAAAAGAAAAATAAAACCCATTCATGATTCTTATGATGTTAGAAAAAGTTTTAAGAGAATTTCAAACAAAATAAATTTAGTAGTGTGCAAAATAGGAGATTATCTTGTGTTTTTAATAGCAGACTAATAATATTTAATAGCCTTCAGGAGAACGTCATACTTGGAATAATGTTAAATACAGTTCAACCCTATATTCTGCTGCTGCTAGATAAAGTAGACATCCACACTGCTCCTGTATCACTTACTTGCTGTTCTCATTCCATTTACAAGGTTTACTGATTATCTATTTTAGGCCTTTCCCTTCTCTAAATCCATAATCAACCCTATTGACCATTAAGGTCTGGCTCATAATACCTCTTCAAAGAACTTCTAGTCTCTTTATTGTTCAAACAAAACTAAATTCTGTAGCCAAAATAAATTTAGCCATATGGCTGTATGATATTTCTTCAAATCACCTAAGTGAGGGATATGTCAGAAAATGATTCTAGAAGAATAGTTACTGTGGTAGGCAGAATAATGGCCTCCTAAAAAATGTCCACGCGCTGATCCCTTGAACCTGTGAATATGTTATGTTACATGGCAAAAGGAACTTTGCAGATGTAATTAAGGATACAGATTTTTTTTTTTTTTGAGGAAGATTGGCTCTGAGCTAACATCTGTTGCCAGTCTTCCTCCTTTGTTCTCCCCAAAGCCCCAGTAGGTAGTTGTATGTCATAGTTGTACATCCTTCTAGTTGCTCTACGTGGGACGCGGCCTCATCATGGCTTGATGAGCAGTGCGTAGGTCTACACCCAGGATCCAAACCTGTGAACCCCCGGCTGCCAAAGCAGAGTGCGTGAACTTAACTGCTGTGCCACCAGGCCACGCCCAGGGTACAGATTTTAAGAAAGGGAAAGTGTCTGGATTATCCAGGTAGGCCCAATCTAATCACATGAGCCCTTAAAAACAGAGAACTTTCTCAGGCTGGTGGCAGTAGAGATGTGGCAGAAGGGAAGCTGGAGAGATTCACAGGTGGTAGGAGTGGCAGAGAGAAAGGGGGGAAAATTTGACCAGGAATAAATATGGCTTTAAAGAGCTAAGAGATTCCTGGCTTATAGCCAGCAAGGAAGTGGAGACCTCAGCCCTACAGCTGCAAGGAACTGAATTATGCCAACAACCTAAAAGACCTTTAAAAGCATTTTCTTCCCCAGAGCCTCCAGATAAAAGCTTAGGCCAGCTGACATCTTGATTTTGGCCCTGTGAGACCAGGAGCAGAGGAACCAGTCCACCCTACCTGGACTTCTGACCTACAGAAGTGTGACATAATAAATTTGAGTTGTTTTTAAGTCACCAAATATGTGATATTTTCTTTCAGCAACAATCAAAAATTAATACCTTTATATAGTCTGAAGACATGACGGCAAAGACTTTATCTGTTCTAATCCTTAGCATCTAGGGCTGGCATTTTGTAGGTACTCAGTAGATATTTGATGAGTGCCTCTTGAATGAATTAGATTCATTGATTCAACAGTTATTTACTGAGTGCCTATCATGTGCGTGACACCAAGCTATTTAGTAAAAAAATTGAGAAGTCTTCACGGAACTCATGGTATAAATTTAGGTAATTATACTACTAATAGAGCACTAATAGAGATATGCACCTGATATTACAAGGGCTCGGAGCAGGAATACCCGGCTCAGCCTGTGGAGTCAGGAAAGTCCTACTTAGGAGGGGACTTCTGAGCTGAGTTTTAAAAGATGAAGTTGTTAGCAAGACAGATGGCACTAGTGGAGGTCATAAGGGTGTGGAGAGAAGGGAGAGAGCTTTACAGAGAGACTAGACATTGTGATCAAAGGCAGTGAAATAAGAAACAACACAGTTATTGAGTGCTCGCCATGATGCATGAAAGGAATTATGGTCTTTTCCATTTTCCTGCTCCTGGAAACGTGATATAAGAGTTGGGTGAGAGCTGAGGCTGAGCCTGAACTTGCCTTCTAGGTAATCAGAGTCATTGTCAGATTTTAAGGCAAAAGAGTAATATGATCAAATTTAAGTTTTAAGTAGATTCCTTTTGGCATCATGAGAGGGCAAGATTTGAAGGCTAACTGGAACCAATATAGTAGGATGCAAAATGCCATTCAATAGAAATGATATTTATGAGCACTAACTGTATGCAAAACAGTGAGCTAGGTGCAGTTCCTGCCTTCAGAGAGTTCGGAGACTTACAGACAAGGTGAATCTCTAAATTTACTGTAAAACAAGGATGAATGAAATATGTTATATAACAAAAGAACCAACAAAGTGATGTGAGAATTCAGAGGAGGCACTGACTGATTCCAAAAAAGAGTTAGTGATAGTGTAGCCAGCTTTAGCAAAGTAAATATTGCGTGGGACATACTTATACTAAAAAATTATTTGTTGCTTATCTGAAACTCAAATTTAACTGGGCATCTTGTATTTTATTGGACCAACCTAATTAGGGAGAGCTTCTGACAAGCCGTAGGACTTAATTATTTCCAAATGGAAGGATGTATAGGATGTAGAATAGGTGAGGAAAGACATTTAGTATAAGAAGAACAACAGAACGAATGCATGAAAGTAAGGGCTGTACACAGTTTTTCCTGAGAATGGGGCGAAAGCCTAAGTTTTAGATGATGGGTTGGAAGATAAAGCTGGAAATGTAATAAAGACCTAAATCACAAATGGCCTTGTATGGCTGACGTAGGATTTAACTCCTTTTGATGATGATTTACAATGGGGTGTAATTCTGGTGAAATAGAAATTAAACATTTTCATTCCAGTTTTGAATATTCAAGTTACAGATGTAATGTGGCTGTAATAGCAGAAAATATCATAGAGAGGGCCACGTACGAGGACTGCTCTAGAAGGAGGCCCTAAGTGATTATTAGAGAAGAATGGGACTTTGAAGGAAGCTGGAAGTGACTTTAGATTAATTAAACAAATTTTTAATTGATTCGGATTAAATACACAAACTAGCAATCAAAAACACCTTAAACATCTTGAGAAGAGGAAAAGACTGTCTAAAAGGAATGGGAAATAGTTCTCTCTAGGAAAATTAATTAATGCTTAGATATGTGAATCACAGATTTTAGAGCAGGCAAAGCAAGCCCATATGCAATTGAAATATTCAGAAACTATGATGCACCTTACAAATCCCCAAAGAGCAGGAAGTGAAACAGTTCAAGGAACCACAATGTGTGAGTCAAGAGGGCATCTGATCTCATCAAGGAAGCACAAATGGAAAAGCTTCCTTATTTTTTCAGCCAATCATGTACAATGCCAGGAATTTGGCAGCATGAGGGAAGGAGGTACTTTGCTGGCTAATATGCCAACCACTATAACTCAAATTAATGGTTTTGAGTTAATCAGACTGTAGAAAAAAAATTTATAAACTGAAGTAAAATAGTCCCCAAAATGTGATGTGGGATAGGAAGATGTGAGGGGCATGCTACCCTGATAAGGTTCCATAACACTAATTACTTGATGGAAGCCATATAAGGATATTGGTATGGCCTTCTTCCTCCTCTTCCTTTGACATTACAGAAGTAATTTTATCTTCATGATATATTTGACATATAAATAGAGAAATAAAGAGAAGTAAAACCTGACTCCAACCTCCTTGAAAAATACTATTTCAAGTATTTTCCAACTTCTTAATAATTTTAAAAGTTGAAAAAGGCACATTTTGTACTATTTTCTGTATTTTGAAAAACTGCTTCTCCAAATAACAACAACAGTGTGACTAGATAGTCTATATAGGTCATTATATTTATAGATTTTTTTTTACCTGCACCAAAATTTCTTAGCTTTGCTTTATGCCCAGTAGAAAATAGAGATGTATATATTCCATATAACAAATTTTAAATGTAAGAAACTCAAAATACTTTGACAAGAGTGACTGACTTAGCTTTATGATACTTATATAGAACTATATAAGATAATGAGATAATATATGAGAAATGCCTAGTGTGTTTAAAAATATTTTTTAAACACATAAAATCTCTTTTTAAGCATAATAAATAAATAATATTTGTTACTGATAAGTAAATAGGATAAAGACTGAATCATTTCTCAAAAGCCATCCAATTAGACTTTAGAACTCCTTGGTATAGTTCTAATGTTTGATTAAAAAACAAAGGCTTGGGAAGATTGGGATTCTGTATAAACTCAACTAATTCTTGCTAATTCCAAAACAACCCTTTGTACAACTAGATGTAAAACCTGGTTGGCTCCACACTTGTCTACCAACTGATAGTATTGTGAGGCATACGATTGGCAAATTGTTTCAGAGTGGGCTTCCTGCGGTTGCTACATTTAGTCTTTAAATATGTATATTCAGAAACCACTTTTATGTTTTACCAGGTATGATCAGAACTAATAAATGTATTCGGTAAAGTTGCAGGATACGAAATCAATATACAAAAATCTATTACATTTCTATATACTAGTAATGAAAGATCAGAAAGAGAATTAAGAAAACAACCCCATTTGCAATTGCATCAAAAGAATAAAATATTTAGAAATAAATTTAACCAAGGAGGTGAAAGACTTGTACACTGAAAACTATAAGACATTAATGAAAGAAACTGAAGAAGGTATAAATAAATGGAAAGATATTTTGTGCTCATGGATTAGAAGAATTAATATTGTTAAAATGTCTATACTACCAAGAGCAATCTACAGATTCAATGCAATCCCTATGAAAATTCCAATGCCATTTTTCACATAAATAGAAAAAACAATCGTAAAATTTGCATGGAACCTCAAAAGACCCCAAATAGCCAAAGCAGTCTTGAAAAAGAACAAAGCTGGAGGCATTATGCTTCTTGATTTCAAACTATACTACAAAGCTATAGTAATCAAAACAGTATGGTAGTGGCATAAAAAGAGACAGATCAATGGAACAGAATAGAAAGCCCAGAAATAAACCCACGCATATATGCTCAATTAATTTATGACAAAGGAGCCAAAAATATACAATGGGGAAAGAATAAATTCTTCAGTAAATGGTGTTGGGAAAACTGTTACAGCCACATCAAAAGAATAAAACTGGACCACTATCTTACATCACACACAAAAATTAACCCAAAATGGATTAAAGACTTGAACGTAATACCAGAAACTATTAAACACTTAGAGGAAAACATAGGCGGTAAGCTCCTTGATGTAGATCTTGGAGATGATTTTTTGGATTTGACACCGAAAGCAAAGGCAACAAAAGCAAAAATCAGTGGGACTACAACAAACCTAAAAAGCTTCTGCACAGCAAAGGATCATCAACAAAATGAAAAGGCACCCTACCGAATGGGAGAAAATATTTGCAAATCATATATCTGATAAAGGATTAATATCCAAAATATATGAGGAACTCATACAATTCCATTGCAAAAAACAAACAATCTGATTGGAAAATGGACAGAAGATCTGAACAGACATTTTTCCAAAGAAGACATACAAATGGCCAACAGGCACATGAAAAGGTGCTCAATATCACTAATCATCAGGGAAATGCAAATCATAACCACAATGTGATATCACTTCACATCTGTTAGAATGGCTATTCTCAAAAAGACAAGAAACAGCAAGTGTTGGCAAAGACTTGAAGAAAAAGGAACCCTTGTGCACTCTTGGTGGGAATGTACATTGGTGCAGCCATTGTGGAAAACTGTATGGAGGTTCCTCAAAAAATTAAAAATAGAACTGCCATATGATCCAGCAATTCCACTTATGGATATTTATACAAAGAAAATGAAAACACTAACTGGAAAAGATACATGCACCCCCATGTTCATTGCAGCATTATTTACAATAGCCAAGATATGGAAGCAACCTAAGTGTCCATCGATGGATGAACAGATAAAAAAGGTACACACACACACACACACACACACACACGATGGAATATTACTCAGCCAGAAAAATAATGAAATCTTGCCATTTGCAACAACATGGATGGACTTGAGGGCATTATGCTAAGTGAAATAAGTCAGACAGAGGAAAACAAATACCATATGATCTCACTTATGTGAAACATAAAAACAAACAAAAAAAACCAAAAACCAAGCTCATAGATACAGAGAACAGATTAGTGGTTGCCAGAGGCAGGGGGCAAGGGGTGGGTGAAATGGGTGAAGGGGGTCAAAAGGTACAAACTTCCAGTTATAAAATAAGTCCTGGGATGTAATATACAGCATGGGGACTATATTTAGTAGTACTGTATTGCATATTTGAAAGTTGCTAAGAGAGTAGATCTTAAAAGTTGTCATACACACAAAAAAACTGTAACTAAAAAATAAAAGAAAAAGCAAGCAATCCATTCAATCTTGGAGAAGGTGAATTTAAAGGTGAAATGGCCACTTCTGGGGAACAATTAAAAGCAAAGTTGAAATAACGTCAACCCTCAGATAATTTCATTCTATTTTCGAAGAGAAATTTTTGTGGCGAAGGCTAGGGCTTTAAGGACAGTAAACCCTAGCCATAGATAAAGAAAGAGGGTGATTTTCGGTTGGGGCAGGTGGAGTCACGTGGCTGCTGCTGGTTGAAATGAGGAGAGAGATTAAGCCTCACAGAGAATGTTGAGTTTTGAAGTGGAACTAGATTCAATACAGTTTTTTCATTTTTCATTTCTGATTTTTTTCTTCCTTAAATAAAATATTTTTCAAGTACTTAACTGAGCATTCTCAAAGGACAAATAACCAAAATTCTTAAATTAGGATACTCAGATAAAGGCAGGATAAGAGGATACGACCAGCTCACTGGTGAGAAGAGAGTCCCCTGGCATTTGCGACATGGAGGCCACTCCTAGAGGAGTCCCACAGCTGGAACTCCATCTTCTCTGGTCATGCCCCAGCGTGGCATTTCCAATCAATGCTTCCAGAGGTAGCTGATTAGCTCTCACCCCAAGGATACCATCAGCATTGTCATAGGTGACAGTGGTTGGGCTGTAGTATTTCCACAGGGTGTTACTAGGGCACAAGTCTGGCCACATCCTCCATGAGTTTCTGATTCTAGTCATCAGGCCCTTACGTGAGCTTCTTTGAAGGTGCTTGGTACACACCGCTGTTATGTATTGCTTCTAAATCTCCTTGTCCTGCTGGATTGTGAGCTCCTTGAAGGCAGAGGCTGTTTCTGAAATGGTCCTTATTTCAAGAACACCTAGCATAGGGCCTGCCACGTGGTTGAAACCATTAAAAGTTTAATTTAATTTAATGGCGCTATGAACCAGATACCATCTAGTGTCAGCATGCCTCAATGAAAACTACAGTGGTTTGGAAGAAATACAATTTTCCTAACTCTCAAAGAGCCTTGGTGATTTGCTTTTACTTCAAGATAATGGGGATCTAACTGTGTGTGTGCAAGTATCACCTGGAGGGTGAGAAGCCCTCAGATTCACATTCTTTTCCTTTTGCATTCTCTGTGGCTGCTGGGAAGAAGAGCACGGAATCTTCTGTGGAGGCCAACTTTGATGGGAAATTGGTGCAGGCGCCTGGACCATGGGTCTGAAAAGACTAGGTGCTGGGGAGGAAAGAGTGTGTGAGAGGCAAGAGTAGGAGGTCAGGAGGGCAAAGGTTGAAATGGGCCTACTTCCAAATTCAACTGCAGGCCAGCTATGGGCAAGACCATTTGGGCAGCTCTCTCAGACAGGAGCCCAATTACATCCTCTGAATTTGACTAAATTTCAGGACACCACAAAATATTTGGCAAACTACCTATGAGAATTATTTTCTGTGCCTTTATGTATAGCAAAGGAGGCACATCTAACATCAGGCATGAGAATGAGCGAGAAGGTACTTGTAGGTCTAGCACGGTCATTCTCAACTATTCTCCCCATTGCTAATCATGGGACGGATGACGTTCACACACATGTTCACATGCATAATGTTCACGCACGCATGATATGCCTTGGTAAAGCTCAGAGAGGCTGGGGGACGTTTCCCATGGTAGAGCTGTAACTCTCCACATTCCTCTCCTGTTCAAGGGAACACGTGGAACACACAGAAAACATCTCATGCTAGATAGAACCTAAGCACATGCTGAAAACCTCAAATTCCCAAAGCAGTTTTCTCTCTAGAGCTTGGGAGAACCAGATTTTATATTTTTGTGAGGTGGAGGACTGTGGTTTTCTGTACCTACCAATAGAGACCCTTTTGTTCTCAGTGGCCCCCTTAGTGATATCGCAGTAGGTCAGGTACCCACTCACTGTTCTGAAAGAAGATCGTGTCATGATTTTACAGCTCAGCAATGGCCTAGGACTTAAAAATCCTGATCTGTAAAGATGAGCACAATGCTTCCCTCATATACCAATTTAAATCTGCAAATTTTTTTTCTAAGAGCCAAGGAGCTTTCAAGGAGGAATGAAAATGGAACACAAATATCTCTTTAAGGTTTAAAGTCATTAAATAAAACATATATGATGGATTGGAGGGGTCAAAAATGAAACCCGCTATCAAGAAAGGCCAACAGGTGCCCCTGAGAGGAAACTCATGGTCAAGGAGGGATGTAAATGGGTGATCTGGCTGTTACACCAGAGCCCAGGTATTCTCTGAGGAGGGCTGGATCCAGGCACGATTTATGGCCAGGACTGTACCCAGTCCTGGTGCAGATCCCATTTATTTTACTGTTTCTGTCTTTTTACGGGAAGATGATGTGTGTATACAAACTCAGAGAGCTGGTGTCTAAAAGCCTGAAGCAGCTGGGGTTGTCTGCTGTGGTTGTTGCTGTGGGACACCCTGATGGAGCATAATATTAGAGAGTGAAACACCCTCATCTCTGGCAGAGAAACATTGCAGGATCAGCAGCCGCAAATAGCACGTTACATAGGACTGCTGGGGCGCCTGGGTTTCCAAGGATGGCTGGGCCTTGGTTACCGTGGTGATTCCTTGGACAAGCAGAGCCCTGCCCTGGGGTTGTGGGATCCTGACGGCTACCCACACACTGAATCTAAGCTAGCACAGCAGCACCTGCAGAGCATGGGGCCTGCACCACGCGTCCGGAAGTTAGCAGTCATAGATATCAGCAGTGATGGGGACAGCTGGTTCTGTGCTGTCTGGACAGGTGGCTGCAGCAGGCAAGCACCAAGGAGGACTGATTTAATACAGGAGTATAAGCTACTCTTGAGATTCTTTGAATGACCTGGAGTGGGACTCCAGAATAAATTCTCAATTTCCAACAATGTGAGTATTTGGGGGCTTTGTCATCATAGTTTGAACATTGAAAGCAATATGATAATGTTTTCTAATCCCAAGTCATGAAGTGGGACATACTGGTTATGAAAAAATCAAGTCTTTGCAAACTAACTAGATTACCTGTCATAATTCGTAAATTACTTTTTATGTAGTTTCAAGCCCGTCTTACCTCAGTGGACCCTACACCACAGATGCCAACCTGCTGCTCTAGTCTGTTTTCCCCAGGTACTGGGGCACATGGCAAGGCATATTTTTATTGCCGTGGGCTGACTCTCTGCTCAGTTTCTCCTGCTTGTGCTTTTCCAGGTTTTTCTCTCCCTCACGCTTTGGGTGCACAGTAGGGATGTGGCGGGACAGACTGGCCTTGGAAGATCCTGAGCCAGGATGACAGAAGGAGGGCTGTAGTGATGGAATTCCAGGTGTAGAATGAAGACAGAAGTGGCACTAAGAGGTGGTTACTCTTAGATGTGAAATGGTCTGATTGCCTTGGACATGCTCTATCCTGAAGTGGGAGATAAGGGCAGCTTTCCTCTAGTCCCTCCTCCAACCACACAGTGCCATCCGGGGGAAATCAGATAGAACTCAAATGTCTGTGAGTAGAGGTCAACGATCAAGGGATTAAATGGAGGAGTCCTAGAGGGAAAGGCTCTAGATAGGGATGGGGGGATAAATGGGCAAGAGAATGGCTAGGAGTCCACCAGGGAGAGGGTTGGCCATGGCGCCAGCCCGAGAGTTGGGAACAAAAGCTCTTGCCCCACTTGGGAAGAGTTAAAGAGGGGATAGTAGCCACTCTTCAGTCTCTCTAAGGATTAAAATAGATCACTGTGCCTGAACAGAAGCTCGTTTACATCCTTTCCCTATGTGCTGATCAGCTAGTAGTAGGGTACCCCCCACTACTACATCCCCCAAGAGTTGATGGTTAACATTCCATCCTTCCGAGGCTGAGAGTACAGTAAGGGCTACAGAGAATTTCGATACTTACTAGTCTGCAGTATGAATCAGGCTAGGCAATGTAGATTAAGTATGACCTCTTTAGTTCATAAATGAGGGGACACTGAGGACACGGACTGCCTTGCCTCAGTGTCAGAGCTGTCTCAATTCTTTTCTGCTGTGTCTGGGCCTGGGATGGGCAGGAATGGGAACCAGGGAAACATGGGGACCTGATTTTCTGGCAAAATCAGACTTGTCTAAAACCTTCAAGCTCAGAACACTTCTAGTTTGGGATAGAAATCAGAGGATAAGAACAGGAACTTACATGGCTAATTATTTCCTGGCCAGGAAAGATTTAGGGACCAGCTAAATTCACTTAGAGAGAAACAAGGAAAATGTCGTTTCAGCATCTACAGAAACACTGTGACTTCTACCTTATTTCAGATCTCGAATTTAATTGAGTTTTAGACTTCTTTTCTCTGCCTCTAACTGATCTTTGACGTTTCACCAGGTCACGGAGGACTGGTCGCAGGAGAAAAACTTTTGTTTCCCAACTTTGTGTTTGTGTGTGTGTGTGTGTGACATCTGACAGCTAAGTTCATGCTCTTTCTATAACACTATGCTGCCTCTAAAGGAGAAACAACTGTTTCCTGTTGATTGTGGCTGCTTATCTTTGTGTTCTATGTCCTATATTTAACTTAAATTACTCAGAAGTAATATACTTGTATTCTGTTAACAGACCTTTGATATAAAGCTAGGTTAGCCTCCCTCTAAGGAAGATAAAGGGTCAGACCGTCTTCTTCCATCCGTCTGGCAGCCAGGGCTTGTGCAGGTGACACAGCAGTGTCTAATCAGACATACGTGCCCAGCACTTGGACCTGGGGGTCAGGGATGGTGGAGAATTCATTTTGAGGTAGGGTGACCAGCTGTCCTAATTTGCTTGGGACTGAAGGGGTTCCCAGGCAGTGGGACTTTCATTTTAAAGTCAAGAGAGTCGTGAGCACACCAGGATGAGTTGGTCACCCTCTTCTGGGGTGTGGGGGTGGCAGTTTCAGCCTCTACTGTCCAGGGTCAGCAGTGGCCACAGGGCAGGCTGCAGCATCGGTGCTCACTGGCGTTAGCAACCTGAAGATCAGGTTCTGAGTCCTGATTTTGGCTGTAGTTCTGGCTGCCCTTTGCTCATGCCTATTTTCAGAAACTAGTTCTGAATCATCCCAGTTATTTTGTGAACAAACCAATCCTTTTCTGCTTAAAGCTAGCCAAGGCTGAATTCTGTTGTTTGCAGGTAACGGCCGTGAACTGACACCCGTTTCCCTCAGGTTGCCTTACAATTCTTCCATTTCTCAACAACACTTGGCTTGGGAGTTCAATCTTCTTTGTTCTGCATGGGCAAAAGGCTCCAGGGAAAAGTGCTTCTTTCTAAGACTTAGAGAAAGAGTTGATTTAATATGTAAACCGACACTGATGACTTCTAATCAGTTAAATCTGATTGATTTTTCCAGTCAGGAATTCAAGTAAAACCATATATCTCTGTCAATAGTGTTAGTTTGTCTCCCATTCCCCGAAGTGGGGTGCAGAGTTTCAGTAGAACTACAGAACATCATCCATACTGTACACAATACAAGTGGAGGAATAGTGCACCTCAATTGTATGGCTTTTGATTGACTCATAAAATCGTTTCATATTGATGCAAACGATTAAACAATGAATAAAAGCAATTAAGAATTGACTCTATCCTTCTCATCCAATAGGTTTGGTATTATGGACCAAAAGAGCTGGCCATCTAAGCTATGAATATACAAATTATGAAGACTTGAATTTTGACTCCTATATAATTCCCACATCAGATTTAAAGCCATGGTCCAATAGGAATATAAGGCAAGCCATATTTTCAAATTTAAATTCTCTAGCAGCCACATTAAAAAAAAAAGTACAAATAAATGGTGAAATCAAAATAATATTTTATTTAACCCAATGTATCCAAAATATTATTGTTTCAACCTGTAATCAATATAAAAACAATAGTAATTGTCGGGGGAAGAGGGAGAATTTTTGTCTTTTTTTTTAAGGTTTTTTTGGCTGGCCAAATAATAAGACAGGTTAGTAGGAGAAAATAATATCAAGTTTAATAACATGTATATATGGGAGAAAGTAGGGACACTGTGTTTTTTAACACAATAGTAGAAATTTTTGTCTTAAATATTATTTTTAGTCAATGACAAAGGAGGATTTTGGGGGTGGGGGGAGTCAGTTACAGGAGATTACCACTAAAGCACAGTAAACAAGAGTAAGGTTTATTATGCAGCCCAAGGCCTCACCTTTTACATTGATATGTCACTAAAAATGAGCTCATCCCCCTCTCTTCTCTAAACAGAGAGGGAGATACCTTTACAAATGGAGATTTCTCTTATAAATGTAAATGATTGTCTGGCAACTCTTCGCAGGGTCGTCCAGAGAATGTGGCCAGAGAGACAGAACTTTTGATAAGAGGGGCTTGTTGGTGCCTTTCCTATTGTAACATTTACCCTACGTTATCTTTACAGCCATCATGATAGATGTGTGTGCACTGAACCTGGCTACTGAGTTAGACAGTGTCTACCTACCAGTCTATTGCTTGATCCATAAGACTGTGACTCTGCTTCAGTTTCTTCTCTAGAACATCAACTTCCTTTCTAGGGTTATTGCCCTGAGGTAAACTCCAGCCCTTTTGTGTGCTAGCCTGACACCTGAAAGGATGAGGCCTGCTTTCCCCCTCCTCAGAAGTGGTCCTCTGAACGATTGTATCAGGATAACCTGGCAGCTTGTCAAAAGTGTGGATGCCTGGTCCCACCCACAGGCTATCGGGAAGTGCCATGTTAACAAGCTGCCCAGGTAACTCGAATGTGAGTGAAAGCTGAAAGCTCTGCTTTACCCTCTGACTGCCTTCTCACTGGGCCCTTGCATGAATGAGCACAGTACCAGGCTCATTACCTCTACCTGGCTGGATTTGTGTTCCATCTACCACCTGGATTTCCTCCTGCCTCTTGGCCCTTCACACCAAGTTGAACTGCCAGAGTCTGTCACTTCCTCTGAGCATGCCCCTGGACTGCCCAGCTGCCCCCATGGGGCAAGCCCCTTAGGTGGAGTCCATTCCCTCAGTTCCATCTTTCCTAGCTCAATCTTTCTCTTCAGTGCCCATAATTAAGCCAAAGTTAATTAATTATGACATCTCTAAGTCCCCATTGAACCAATGTCCACATGATTGAAATCCATTAGTCAATCGTAAGAAACTCAGACATTTTTTAATTCCTGAAAAGAAAAATCCTAGCCATAAACTTAGAGAATGTTTGCAGCATGAGCTAGGTCAGCACTGCACAACTATCTTAAGAAATCAAGATGCTTTTGATGTATCTGTTAGTTTTGCATTTTGTTCCTCTAAAAAAACCTCTTAGGACAGGGAAGAAATTATACGACGCCTATTTCAAAAAAAAAAAAAAAAGCGATTCAAAGATTCTGTGGCTTGCCCAAAGTCACATGGTGCCAATCTGAGTCCAAACTCCAGTTATCCCACTGGTCGCAGGAGTCCAATTCAAATATTGTGTCAGCTCTCCTTTGCTACCACATGTTGCAGTGACAGAAGGGTCTGTTAGCAATTTGGAGCAATCCAGAAGGCAATATTCTGAGAGTGTCGGAGGTGCCATACTGCCCGGGGGAAATCAAACCTTGTTTGCCCTCAAACGTGAAGCCTGTCATTTACCTTGAATGGGCTTTTCTACTGCAGCCACCAGAAAATGTAATCAGCTTTGACCATCACTGACTTCTATAAGCTTTTGTATCATAATAGGACAATTAACATAATTTCAAGAAGTTTTATTTCCTTGAAAAGGAGGCTGGCTTCTACACCTAATTAAAGTTGCTTTTCACACTCTGAACAAGTTGTCAGATTTTGGTTGGCAAAATTCCCTGGGGCTTGGTGTTTCCTTGAAGACAGAGTTTATTTTTAAGAGACTGGTGAGATTTTAAATAAAAAGTGATTAGTGAAATTGCTCTTCCTCCGAGAGCCTGCAAAGGAGTGAAGAGTTCTATAGTCACTGGTGTAATAAAGACAAGGTAATTATCTTTCTGCTTAGCCAGAAGGAAATGTGAGGTTTCTTTGGAAGCTTGAGATGTGCTCCTCAGAATGGGAAACTCCGACCTCCTTGATGGCCACTGGTATTTATTTGGGTTCTTGGAACAGTCAAAGTATGAACTAGGTCACCACAGGGCCCAATTTGACTTGAAAATTCAAAACCAGTATATCCCCATGGCCAGTCGCCTTTGTGGTGCAAGACTGACATTTTCAAATTTTGTCATATAAGTAAGCAAAAAGCTTCTATCTTTAACAACCCTTGTTTAATCCTATATTCCACCAACTACTGCCTTCTTACTCTGCCCATGCCTTCTTCACAGTCAATGGACAGTTTTCAAACCTCAGCTTGTTTGTCTTCTTGGTAACATTTGACCCTTCTGACCTCCACCTTGAAATCCCTTTTTTCTATGGACTCTTCAACAACTCCTCTCGCTGGTCCCCTTCCACCCTATCTCCCCGAGTTCCAAACACACCTGCTTATCCAACCAATGCTTGCCTTTCTCCAAATAAAAGCTGGCAGCCTATAGCTAAGAAAGAGAGGAGGAGACATCATGGGGAGTAGGAATTATTTAATAAATAGTGGGCTTTTTTAGTAAATCTGTTCAGTAGAACTTTCTGTAATTGAGCACTTGCAATGTGGCTAATCTAACTGAGGAAGTGAATTGTTTTTATTTAATTTAATCAAAATAGCCACATGTGGCAAATTGCTGCCATATTGGACAGTGTAGTGTAGAGTCTTGCTACACCCAGGGTGGTCCATAGACTACCAGTTCGTGTATCACCTGGGTACCAGTTAGAAATGCGGAATCTCAGGCCCCTCCCCAGACCTACTGAATCAGAATCTACATCTTAACAAGATCACCTGGTGATTCATAAGCACAATAACGTTTGAGAAACGTTGCTCGGGAAGGTTATTTTTTAAAGCACTACAGTGATAGATACCTGTTATATCCTAGCACAGTTTCCAGATATTATTATAGCCTGAATAAAGTTCTTTCTATGAATTTTTACCAACTCCTCCTTGACACACTAATCAGATACATTGTTAATCATGTCTTAATTAAAGTCCCTCAGGATGTCAAAATTCTAAGATAATTATTTCAGAAAGCAGTTGAGTTTAATCTCTTGGTCTGAGCTACATCTCGTTCTTCAGTCTAGTGTGTATCTTGTGTTAGTAAGACCACCAGTTCCTTTCCTATGCTCTGAGGAAATATCATCTTCCTTTCATAAAGGAGTAGAATAAAGAAGAGAAAAAAAAAAATAAACCACATGTACAATAGCCTCCAAAGAGGTAATCAGCTTTTTCTATACTGAAATCAGATCGGTTGATCTGAGGCACAAGAGATGAGTCAAACAAAGCATTGAAAGGTCTGAAGCTAAAAAGATTATAGGAAAAGTTTATGTTGAACAAAATGTTTTCTCATTCTTGATTGAATGTCTTCATGCTCTGGGATGCTTCCAAAGTGTTAAGACACAGTCACCTGAAAAAGAGACAAGACTTCTTGGAATATGGTGAAGCTTCCAGTTGTGGTGGCCTGGCAGACAATCACTTTAGGCAGCAGAGTAGGTCAAGAAAGGAGGGTTGGGAGTCTCAGAGGCAGGGCATCTGTTTGGCTTCTACTCAGGCTGCCTCTCTGGGCTCCATTCCTTCTCCTGTAAAATGATGTATTTGGATTCAATAGAGCCTTTTTTAGGTCAATTCCAATTCTCACATTCAACTCTGGTCCCTGAAAACTTGTAAGAATAAAATTAAAATGATTCAATAATTATCTCCAAAAGAGGGATTATTCCACAGCCACTCTTAGAAAATCATATACATTTATACATTCGTTCAACAAATATTGAATTCATTCAATAAGTATGTGCTAGGCACTATTCTGGGCACTGGGGAGTAACAATAAACAATACAGTTAGAGTCCAGTGAAATACATCTTTAGGAAAGTGGTAAATAAATCAGCAACTGCTAATTCTCAAACCTTGTTTACGCTCCCAAGTCATTGGCTGAGCCTTTGAAATGCCAGGCAGGGTACACTGTTTGATCTAAAAGTCCAAAAGCCAAGGATATTGATATACTAGAGGCAGCATATTTCAGCAGACAAGAAGGCAGGCAGTAAAAAACAGGCAATAAACCCATGATGAACAATTAAGCAATAAAAACATTTGGTGAAAAATCATATGCAAAGAATTCAAATAGGGCAATGTGATAGTCCCTGGGCAATTGCCTAACACTATGGCAGTCAGAGAGGGCTTCCTCAAGGAGGTGACATCAACACTGAGAACTGAATGATGAGAGGCAGCCTAATGTGTGGAAGGAGGTGAGACAAGCACTCCAGGCAGAGAGACCCCCAGATGCAAAGTACGCAATGCACAAAGACCTGGGTGGGCTTGAGGAGCAAAAAGAAATCCAAGGGATGGAGTGTGGCATGGTACCAATCAAGGTCAAGTTTGTTAATGGAGGGCTTTGTGGGCCAGTAGAGTTTTTTTCTTAATGCTTAATCTCAGTCTCTCTTGCTCTACTTAAAATCATTTATCCTTTTCTCACATGTACAGAACACTCTGCCAGGACAAAGTATACATTTCTACCTATTTGAAGACTAATATCCATGGCTTTTAACCATCTAAGGCTTCTGTGTGCCAAGTTTGGTTTCATTATTTCAGACTCTATCTCTACTAGAAAATAGATGCCAGAGAATATTTGATTTAAAAAAAATGGGTTTCTTGCAACATGCTTGTTTGATGCTTTTCAGTTTGCTTGGCACCCAAAGAAGCTCAGAAATGCTGCCCTGGGGCACCTTCCCCAGAGGGAGGAGTGAGAGGGAGAGGCGAGGAATGGGATGGTTTGTTGTACTCTTTTCAGGTGAAATCTCACATCTATAGAAGAAAGTTATATTGTGCCTGAGAGGGAGTGAGACAGAATGAGACACGCACATAAACACATAGAGAGAGAAATGAAGAGAGGGACTGAGAACATGGCTGCCTAAAGTGGGGAGAGGTTGAAGTTCAAGCTGCTGCCGCCAGTATCTAGGTTGGCTTAGCCTCTGAGTATTTTGGGTCAAACAGGGCACCAAGCCTGGCATTTTAATGTCTTAGTTAATGTCTTATGAGTGTAAACAGGTTTGAGAATTAGCCGTCACAGATTGTTACCACTTTCCCAAGGATATTTCACAGTAGCAATTTAACAACTCTAGAAAAACAAGCCACCCCCACCCCATTCTTTCAGAAACAGAGATTGCCCTCCAACAACCATCTCAAATGGTACTTCCCATGGATGGGAAAAGTGGGCAAGATGGTAACATCTTCAGCAGCATCTGCTTTGGACCTGCTCCTGCAGAGGACAGATTGACTTTGTCTTCTGAAAACTCATTTAGGCTAATCACTGTCGGGGGAAGAGGGAGAATCTCCCTCTGCCCTTTCCTTTAAGGTTCTTCTGGCTGGCCAAATAATCAACAAGACAGGTTAGCAGGAGAAAATAATACCAAGTTTAATAACATGTATACATGGGAGAAAGCAGGGACACTGCGTTTCTCAACACAATAGCAGAAATTCTCGTCTTAAATATCATTTTCAGCCAATGACAAAGGAGGATTTTGGGGGTGGGGGGAGTCAGTTACAGGAGATTACCACTAAAGCACAGTAAACAAGAGTAAGGTTTATTATGTAGCTCAAGGCCTCACCTTCCACATTGATAAGTCACTAGAAATGAGCTCATCCCCCTCTCTTCTCCAAACAGAGAGGGAGATACCTTTACAAATGGAGATTTCCCTTATAAATGTAAATGATTGTCTGGCAACTCTTCGCAGGGTCGTCCAGAGAATGTGGCCAGAGAGACAGAACTTCTGATAAGAGGGGCTTGTTGGTGCCTTTCCTATTGTAACATTTACCCTATGTTATCTTTACAGCCATCATGATAGATCTGTTCCAGGAAGGAGCTACCATGTCAAATTCTTTAGGCAGTTAGTGGGGGAGGTCATATGTCCCTAGAGAAAACAACCAAGGTAAAGAGATAGATTTCAGGGTGGCCAAATCTTGATCTCCCACATCACCAACGTTCATGCCTTACTCGAATGACGTGAGGTGGGAAAGGACTATATTTAAAGAAGAATTTTAATTCTCCAGGATTTTAAAATACACTTCTATTTAAAGATAAAGGTCCATTTCAAAAATAAGATTTCAGATATCACAGAGGAGAAGATGGAAAATTAAGTCACTGATTGTTAATGTGTCTATAAGAGACTATCTCAAGTTCACCACGTGTGCATCGTGGTGCAGTGGACAGGAAGGCTTGGAACGGGGGACATGTTTTTCATCCTTACCTGCTCTCTAACTAGCCCTGCAGCATTGTGGTAATTTTCTAAACTCTCTGAGTTATGGTGACTTCATCTGTTAAATAAGAAGTTTGTACTATTCTGGACTAGGTGATTTCTAAGATCTCATATTAAGGTTTTGGTTTTTTTCTTTAAAATCTTGGCATTCCAGAAGGAAAAAGGGCAGAATTCTGAGTATAGTGGGAAAAAATAGGGAATACATGCATTTTTCTAGCCATGTTTTAACTACAATATACACACATTGTAGTACTTTGAAATCCTTAGGTCATCAACATGAATAGTTAATTTGTGTACTGGCCGTAGTGCTGAGTTATAGCTGAGTTTTATTTTTATGCTCCACTGTTGCTCACATCTAACTTATTTCCCAGTCAGTCCTTTATTAGACAAGCAACTCATAAATATAGCATGGTTTCTATAGGAACATACTTTATCCTGAAGATGCCAGGAACACGTTTTATCTGAAAAATGAGGCCTGCCAGATAATATGTTGAAATCTAGGCCTATAACCCAGATTTTGTAATTTTGAATTAACTTGATTTAAGGAGATGTTTAAAATTGGTTGAGAAATTGGTTCCACATGAAATTTTTCCAGCTGAGTTGCTTGAGACAAATTTGCTTTTGCCAATGAGTTGGAAATCTCATCTTTCTATTGAGAGTTTTGAAATAATTAAGCATATGGGTCCCTTATGTTTAGATTCTGCTGTTTTGTATCTCTGTGGCCACAAGCACTCTTGGATGACTGTGTAGCGGATGGCACGGGTGGGGACAATATTTGTTCTTTTCCAAAGCAGATGAGAATTTTATCAGTTGTTACCTAAATATAAGCCATAATGAAGTTGCTTTACAGGTAATAGAGTTTTGGTCCTTATGAATTCCTGTTGCTGAACAGTAACATGATTTGGGGCTGGGTTTGCCTGCAACTGTTGAAGGCGTGTTGATCTCTTGCATCTTTAGGAAACGCAATACTTTCTTAAAATTATGCTTTTAAGGTCTTAGCACAGTTAAGATGACTATGAAGTTAAGACAGGAAGTGAGAAGGTTGATGTAAGAAAATGTAAGACTTTTTAGAAAAAGGAAATGAGCCCTCTTGTTGAAGTTATGTGACCAGAGCATTGAGCTTCAAAAGGAACCACATCTTAAAACGGCAATTAATGAGGGAAAGGAGTCTTTGGAAATTGAAAGCCAGAGATATAAATATTTTGAGCTTACTGCTGAGAATATGAAATTCTCACAGTAAGTAGTCCTTTGGGTCATTCTTACTTTGAATGTGAAACATTTTGAGTAAAACATACAAGTATTATGAGAAACAACATTGGAAAAATACTCTGTTTTTAATGTTAATAAGAAAAATTCCTACAAATAAGTCATTGATAGTGAAAATAAAAGTCTTTACTTACAGGAATCATTTTGAATCTGTTTTACCACCAGCTTTAGAAATAAACATCCGTTTGTGGCCTAGATGGTTTATCTGGGTCCTCTATCTTGACTGTTTAACTTCGGAAGCCTTCGGTCTAAAGCTTGAGCAATTCCACGGTTCATCCATCATTCATCCCATGATTTCTCTTCACTGCTGTTGTTAGTGAAGTCTTGATTCTAGCAGACTTTTCTTATTGACTGCTCTGATGTAGATAATCAACAAATGACCAGGGTGCCTTGAGTCTTCCACCAGAAGCAAAGAGGAAGAATAGGCTGTTATTGTTCAGCCACAGAGGAAATCACAAGAGGAAAAGAACAAGTAAGTAGTTTGGGTAGCTATTTGTTTCTGGGTAGAATGCAGATCTAGAAATTTCAGTACTTGGTGTAACTAAGCAAAGAAATATCTAGAAATTGTAGGCTGCTGAAGGATAATGTCAGGGAGGGAGCGCGTCATAAGGGTAAGGTCCTAAGGGAAAGGAAAGGTGATCCAACTTATTCCTTCTCTATGAATTTATTCTTATGAATTTAAATACTTGTAGGATGATTCTGAGAAGTAACTAAAAAATAATGAGATCTTGTGTTTATGAAATATCTTTGTGCACATTATGGAGGGAGAAGTGGTGTTAACACTTTGATGGCCTTTTCCGTGTCAGGGAATCTGTTAGCTTCTTCATAGACACAATCTAACTTACTTCTCACAACAAGCATCCTTGCAAAATACATCCTCTCATTCCCATATTTACAGTTGAAGAGACAACTTTATAGTTAAGTATTTGTCCCACGATTAGCCAGCTAGTAAGTGGCAGTGCAACCTATTTCCAAGTGTCACACTGCCTTAGGAGATGTGTCCATTTAAACAGTGAAACTGATAAATCATTTAGGTTTTCATTGTTTTAAAATAATTTCAAATTTAAGTCTTGTCTGCTTAGATTTGAGGGCTACCAAAATTTTAAAACTGTGTCGTATTTGTTGTTCATAAGTCATATAAAACTAGTCTGTTACAAAAAGTGTATAAGAATTATATATTTTACGTATATGTACTTTGCTAAAATGCATATTTCAGCACATAAAATTTAGATTGTTATGCAAATTATAATTATGTTTTTAAGTTACAATAAAATCTTACTTGAGGGTAGTAAATATGCCAGGTCCAATCTAATTTTTCACAAACAAAAAATTTAGTTATTGCTCTCTAAGAAGGTTCCATAGTAGCAGAAGAAAAACTCTAAGATATTTAGATGTTCACTGTGGAAAAACCTTTCCCTCGGATTCAAATCTCAAACTCTGCTTCTGGCCAGGTAAGCAGGAGATACTTGAGGAGTATGGACACAGACCCTTCCAGAGAGGAAAGTCTGACCTGTTGACACCTGGGTTTCATACTGTCAAATCAAAGGTCTGAAAAAGTTTTTTTTAATTGTCAGATATTTATTAAATACTTACTGATACAACAACAATTTGATGTAACGTAACTGCGTGTCTGCCCCTGTGTAAAGTGAGGAGGAAGAGGTAAATAATGTCTTTTTGTTTTGTTGTTTCTCCTTAAGAATCATAACTTTCATATGGCTATTTTTTTTTTTTTTTGGTTATAAAGATGTCTCAAGCAAACTAACTCATTTAATTTTCCAGTAAGCCTTGAATGTAGGCAGTACAACCTTTCCTGTTTCACAGCCTGAGCTCCGTAACACTCCCATGTAACACTCCCACAGCGACTCAATGGCAGAGTTGGACTTATTGCAGAACGGCAGCTCTGTCTTTCTGCTACACAATCACTGCCGCTTATACATCCATACCTGAAAAAATTAAATAAAAACTAAACAGGACCCACCCTCAAACCCCAGCTGTTCACCAAAATGTAACACACCAGTCCAGGAAAAGATTCAGATAAGGAAGAAGACAAGAGGGCAGGTAATATGATGTCACATGCTGCTACTTGCTGAAAAGATGTTCACAGCAAATATTTTAAAACGTTGTCTGATACACATTCTTACAATAATTGCACACGATTTATATGGTCTTCTCTGCAGTGTCCCAAATTGAATTTCCTGACAATACAAGGGATGACCTGTAGAGATCTGATATGAGTGTGCATTAGGTGTGTACTGACTCTGCCCTTAATTGAAATTTTGTTATTTTATTCATCATGAATTTTGACATTAATTTTGATGTTTAAAACTATTGCATTATAATATTATTTATTTTGATTACTGAGTTTTTGGCCCTTCCTTAAATTTTATGCCAGAGGCTAACATGTCTCGTGCTAATCCCAGCCTTGGTATGTGAGCTTGAACATATCTGTTTATAGAATACCTGGGGACACAGCTACAAATTTTATCTTCAAACAAACTTTATTTTTGTGATTTTTTTTTTTTTTTTTTTTTTTGTGAGGGGATCAGCCCTGTGCTAACATCTGCCAATTCTCCTCTTTTTTTGCTGAGAAAGACTGGCCCTGGGCTAACATCCGTGCCTGTCTTCCTCCACTTGATATGGGATGCCGCCACAGCATGGCTTGACAAGTGGTGCGTAGGTGCGCGCCAGGGATCTGAACCAGCGCACCTGGCTGCCGCACGGGAGCGCGCGCGCTTAACCGCTTGCGCCACCGGGCTGGCCCCTTTGTGTTTGTGATTTTTGTTTTACTCATCTCTGTCTCTTCAATAGGCTTGGGTAATTAAGTGGAATCTCTAAACAAGATTTATTGGGTACACAGTTTTAGGCTTGTAAATAATTGGCTGGGGTTGCAAAACTCAATACTATTAATGTGCAGTTGCTGTATGGTTTCAATATGTTATAATTTTGTAAAACTTTTCATTTAGGGGTTTATGGTCTTCTAAGCATTTTGTGCTGAAACATGGAGCCAATCAATACAACCGCCCAGTCAAACGCTTCAAACATAGACCTAGGCCACTGCCACACACAATGCAGGATCATTCTGACAACACTCTACAGCGCAGTTTTGCTCGGAGGCACTACTGGAGCAGTTATGATGTCACGCATGATGTTCAAAAGGAATAGCCAATCAATGATTGCCACGATCGTTCTCAATATCATAGTGCTACATTCCATCCTCCTGGCCAGCCTTCCGTTCCGCCTCAGCTATTATGTCTTAGTCACCTGGGAGTTTGGATACTTTACCTGCCGATTGGCTAGTAGCATAATATACTGTCATATGTACCTCACTTTTGTTTTCTATGTGGCCATTGTCATACTCCGATTGCTCATCTACTTTAAGAAACTCCAATTGCAACAGTTAAAAAAGTACCATGCAGTAGTTTTAAGCATTATTATTTGGATGGTGTGTAGTTTTATTTTTTTGCCAATATTTCTTTTACAATATGGCACAGGTTCAAGTTACTCCAAACAACGATGCTTTGAGTTCTACAAAGACTTCAACCACAAGGAATTCATTATCTTGAACTACTGCATAATTGTCATTATGATGACAGTGGTTGTGACCCTTTTTCTGATACAGATGGCTGTCATCGTTCAACTGATAAAGGCTCTTTGGCCTGACATGTGGGCCCATCAAGAGTATAGAGCTCAAATCAAGAGCTTCTTCTTCCTTCTAGTAATAGTTGTCTGTTTTATACCCCACCATGCATTCCGGGTATACTTTCTTCAGAATTATTCAAAGATAGAAAATTCTGAGTTAGTTCTTTATAATGAAATTTTTGTTGCTTTAACTACTGTCTGTTGCCTGGATACACTGTGTTTCATAGGTGGAGTTATCCATTAAATACTCCTATGTCATTCGCTTTGTAATCAGTTTCCCAGCGGAGTGACAAAATAGTTTTAGTTAAATGGGCGCTACAATGATTTCAAAATCTTTCCAATTCTCTGCTCTTAATCATCAACAAAACTGTTTTTCCATGAAAAAGTAATGAAGATTGATTGTTTCCTTCTCCTCAGACAACTGTTATCTGTTCGCCATTAACCATAGAATATGTTCGATCTCCTTGGCTCTAGGCAAGTTGACCTTAACCATCCCTTCCCGACTCAACTCCTACCTCTTTTTCCTGCAATATTTACTTCTGCTAAGCACACCTGTTGGCTTTCCGTATGCACTCTCCAGAGTGTTCTACTCTTTGCATTTGTTCTCACTGAGCTTTGATCCTAGAATGTTCTTTCCCTCCACCTCTAAACTGTCTATTCTTCAAGATTGAAAGAACTTGAAGATAGGGACTCGATAGAAGCCTTAAATTATTCAACTTATAATCAACTTGAGATAGCTGCCTTTTGAAAATTACTAATAGCTAGTAATTCTATAGCTGCTGGCTGTGGTATTTGGAGGAAAGGATTAGCTCAGATAGTCAAGAGACTTAAAGGAAACCCTTTCAGGATTGATGGGGCAATGATGTGGTTTGGTTCTGATTAAGGCATTAGTAGGAACACAGAATGCTGAGATTACCTCCCAGATCTTCCCTCCCAGACTTGGATCCATTAAGCAGGAAAAGCAATTGGAAAAGGTGGAAGGCAGCTGGACTTGGCTAAGCATGCTGGCAGGCTGTATTAGAGACCAAATCTTTGAGACTATGGGACTGTTCTTAAGCTTTTTCAAGACACCCTATATGGCCAAGTAGTGTCACATAATTAAAATCAACACTATCAGCTAATGAGTATAAGCTAAACTCAGTAAAAACAACCATGACAACCAACCAACCTGGTATAGAAATCGACATGCACTTAAGCTTTGCTATAATAAAGCTATCTTCAAGACTAAGTTTAATGACTCAAATAACCAAACAATGCTCTAACAGGTAAATAAGGCAGCATAGTTTATGCAAAGGAGTTTTGGAGTCATCTGGAGATCTGGATTCAAAACTGTTTGGTAACTGTGGAATCTTGGGTGAGGTGTTTATAATCTCTGAGCCCCAGTTTCCTATGTTACACGGTTTTGGTAAAGCTGAAACAAGATAATAATATGTGGTAAATAGTGGCATAATGCCTGGCATGCGGTATTCATAATAATATTACTACTTTTCCTAATTCAGTGGCACCTTTTGGCAAGAAAATTTTAATACATGACCAAAATGTTGATCCATATAGAAATATATTTTGGAGGCTTGGATGCTATTGATCTGTTTATTTCATGCTTTATGTCATTATTAATCAGTAACTAAATGGATGCTTTTTACTATTTTTGCCTATAAGAATTTGCCATTATTATTATTACTATAATTATTAATTATACCCCAAAATACTATAGTAGTACCATGTTATAATCCTGCTGTCACAGAACAAGATAATAGGTAAGCACTTTTTTAGGGTCCATGGTATGTCTTAAGTAATAGTCACCTCAAGATTGATAGTAACTAGTTACAGTCAGGGTATAGTCAGTACTCAACTTACTAATGCACTGGCTTTCATGAGTTGATTTTTAATATGGTAGGCAGCCTCTAAGAAGGCCTCCAATGATCCCTGCCTCCTAATATCCATGCCTCTGTGTAATGTCTCCTGTATTGACTATTGACTTCTCATGAATAGAATGGGGCAGAACAATGGGTTATCAC
This sequence comes from Diceros bicornis minor, assembly GCF_020826845.1. Taxonomy (NCBI): domain Eukaryota; kingdom Metazoa; phylum Chordata; class Mammalia; order Perissodactyla; family Rhinocerotidae; genus Diceros; species Diceros bicornis. Next base: position 9,964,296 of record NC_080742.1, on the reverse strand, counting down.
TTCCATTGTTAGATTATGAAAAGACTGTGCCATCCATCTTGGGTACTCTCTCTTTCTCGTTCTCTCTTGGATTTCTTCACTCTGGAGGAAACCAGCAGCCATGTCATGAGGCAGCACATGTGGCAAAGAATTGAGACCATCTAACAGCCATATAAGTGAGCTTAGAAATGGACCTTCTGAGACCTGCCAGTAGCCATGGAATAATCTTGGAAGAGGAGAAATCTGTTTGAGTCTTGAGATGATTGCAATACTGACTGACATTGACTGCAGCCTCATAAGAGACCCTAAGCCAGAACCACTTGGTTAAGCTGCTCCTAGATTCCTGACCTGAAACTGTGAAATAATAAATGTTTGTTGTTTTAAGCCAATAAGTTTTGGAATAATGTGTTATGCAACAATAGGTAATGAACACAGTAAGCAAGTTATTTACTTCTGTGGAATGCTGCCACTTAAGGCAATTGTGTCTGACATTTTACAATCCACTTGTTAGGTCTTGCCTGCTCCAGTTACTGATAATAAACACATCCTTGCCTGTTCTCTGAGTCAATAAGAACTGTGTCTGGTATTGTAGTAGCTTTACTTCTATCCCTGAAAAGTAGGGTGTGAATATATAATAGTACATGGAAATACATCAGGGTGGTTTAGGGCAAAGACCACAAGGGTGACAGATGGGGACTGGGTAGGAATTGTTCTTTGTTAGACATGTTGATGTGTGGACCACTGGTTGTCCAAGTGTGGTCCCTGGACCAGCAGCAGCAGCAGCAGTGCCTGGAACTTTATTAGAAATGCGAATTCTCAAGCTCCACCTGAGACACACTGATTCAGAAATTGTGGGACCCAATGACCATATGTTTGAACAAGCCCTCCAGGTGATTCTAATGTGGCTAAAATCTGAGAACCACTGCTCTAGAGTAAGTTGATAGATTGGAAATGAACACAAATTTTTCGACCCCACTTTCATTGAGAGGTGGAATTTATATCCCCTACCCTTGACTATGGGTGGAATTTGTGATTGCTCCAACTAACAGAACACAGGAGACGTGACAATGTCTATGCACAGGCACAGGCCTTAAGAGACTGGCAACCTCCATTTCCTGTCCTTTGGAACACTTGCTCTCAGAGCTTGAACTGCCATGGCAGAAATCTGACTTCCCTGCTCAAAAGGATACCTGGAGATACCAGAGATTACATGGAGAGGAGTGGGAGACGAGCCCAGATAAGCCCAGCCTCCCAGCCAAGGCACCAAGTGTGTGAATGAAGCTGCTTGGGGCCTCCAGACCAGCCCAGCTGCCACATGGATACCACCAAGTGACCCCAGTTCACATCACCGGCTGCAGAGAAATTTCCTACCTAGTCTTGACTGAATTCCTGATCCATACGATCGTGAGGTATAATGAAATGATTGCTTTAAACCACTAGATGTGGGGTAATTTATGATGCAGCAATAGGCAATTAGAAAAATTAATGACTCACTACAAATGAAATTCTTTTTTTTTTGTGAGGAAGATCAGCTCTGAGCTAACATCCATGCTAATCCTCCACTTTTTGCTGAGGAAGACCGGCTCTGAGCTAACATCTATTGCCAATCCTCCTCCTTTCTTTTTTTCCCCCAAAGCCCTAGTAGATAGTTGTATGTCATAGGCGCACATCCTTCTAGTTGCTGTATGTGGGACGCGGCTTCAGCATGGCCGGAGAAGCGGTGTGTCGGTGCACGCCTGGGATCCGAACCCGGGCCGCCAGTAGTGGAGGGTGCACACTTAACTGCTAAGCCACGGGGCCGGCCCTACAAATGAAATTCTTGATCAGCACTGCCCAATAGAAATATAATGCAAGTCCCAAATGTGAGTCACATGTGTAATTTAAAATTTTCTAGTTGCCACATTAAAAAATTAAAAAGAAAATGTGAAATTAAATTTAATAATAGATGTTAACTCATTCTATCCAAAATATTATCATTTAAAAAGTAATCAATATAAAATTTAATGAGATATTTTATATTGTTTTATTCATACTCAGTTCTTCACAATCTAGTGTATATTTAATGCTTGTAGCACATCCTAATTCTGAACAGCTACATTTCAGTAGCCACACATGGCTCATGGTTCATATATTGGACAGCACAGGTCCAGATTATCCAGAGATCATCTAGAGGTATACTTGAGGACCCTTTCCTTACAGGAGACTGGCCCTGTATCTCTCTGACATTCAGTTTCCTCCTATGTAGAATAGCAATAATAAAACCTACTTCAGAGAGTTGATATGAAAATATACGGCATTGTATAAGGCGCAAATAACAGTCCCCAGCATGTGGCAAATGTTTGATAAATGGAGTGTTACTATTTTTACTGTCCTTGCTGTATATATTGGGAAGAGAAGGACAATGACAGACAACTGTGTCATCAGATTGTAAGTGGGCATGAGTGAGGCAGGCCATCTTGTTACACTAAATGGCCCCAGCCCCTCCTCTGTGTGGCTACTCGCTGCTCTGCATGTACTCTAAAAAATTCACATGCTTTCCAGATTTATGGCCTCCACTTATGTATATACTCCCCTATACCTTGATAAATTAAAACTTTGTTCTATAAGTTTCTCTCCAGGAACAGGCTGACCACAGGCGGGAAACATACCTACAAGGAATCCTTCACAGCAGACAGACGAATAGAACAATGTGATGCCTGGAGCCAGTCACGCCTGGAGACCAAAATCCCTGGAGCCCTTCCTTACTGCCCATTTTCCCTATATAACTGCCTCAAGATTCTGTAATCTTTGAAGATAGTTTTTTGAGACATTAATCTACGATCCTCCTGGTTATGCTGGCTAATCGAATTAAAACTTTGTTTCTCGACCTCCAACTTGTGATTAACTGGCTCTGACGGCGGTGAGCAGAGCGAGCCCATTGCTCAGTAACAAGATGCCCTGCAATGTTTCTGAGGTGGTTTAGCTTGAACATTCGCAACAGAGTCCCATTCTTTCCTCCTGCTGACACCCCCCTGCTTGTCTCTCCATCCCACAACTATCTCTGATCTCAGCTGGCAGTGGCCGCTGTGTTACAAATAAGAATTTGACTTAAAGTGTGGTCCTTCCTTGGGGAAAGTGCTCAGATCCCATCTCCCAGAGGACTCTTCCTTTAATCTCATTTGACCCAATCTATGTTACTTCTGTACCAGGTGTTCTCTCTCACCTAAATTTGTAGTTGGTTTCCAGGTATCCCTACAAATTACTCGAACTAAAACAAATACTTTAAACACGTGGGTGATGGTTAATTTTGTGTGTTGACTTCACTGGCCATGAGTGCCCAGATTGAACATTATTTCCTGGGTGTGTTTGTGAGGGTATTTCCAGATGAGATTAGCATTTGAATCAGTGGACTCAGTAAAGTAGAAATTGCCCTCCTCAGTGTGGGTGGGCATCATCCAATCTGTTGAGGGCCTGAACAGAACAAAAGGTGGAGGAAGGAGGGATTCATCCCCGGTTTTCCTGCCTCACTGCTTGATCTGGAACATCTCATCTCGTCTTCTCCTGCCCTCAGACTGAAATTTATACTTTAGCTCCCCTGGTTCTCAGGCCGTTGTGTGTGGACTGAATTAACTACTGGTTTTTCCTGGATCTCCAGCTTGCAGAGAGCAGGTGATGGGACTTAGCCTCCACAGTTCTTCATAATCAATCAACCCCCTCCCCATCCCCCCTCCCCCTCCTCAGGCCTGGATGTGCTGTTGCTAGTCTCTGCTTCCATCCATGTCCCTTGCTCCCTTCCTCATTTCCGCTCACACCTCTGGAAGGAACATTTTCATTAATGTCTCTTCAGTTTTTCCATCTGAGTTGCATCATCAGTGTAAAAAGATATCAGTATTTATCATCTGAAAACATTTCAGTTGTGCAAGTCTTCACTCTTTCCCATGCCCAGTCCTGTCTCCCCAGCTTTCTTTCTCTTCCATCTCCATTCAATTCTTACTTAACAGTGACAGGAATTTCTGTGAAAAGGTACTTTTGCGTGTTTTAGATAGACTGGACTTCCACACAGATTACTAATCAAAATATTTCTGAGTTATATCTCTGTGTGACAATAGATAATTATTGAATGTTCACCATAAGCTAGACACTACCCTAAGCCTTTTATATATTTTAAACCATTGAATTCTCACAGAAATGATTAAATATGTTATATTATTATCTCCAGTGAAGACATTAGAGTACAGAGAGGTTAAGAAGCTTGCCCAAGGTCACAGAGACCACCACTACCCAATATTGCTGCACGGGGATTCACAGAAAACATGTGTATGTGTGTGTGTGTGGGGGGGGGCAGATTAGCTAGAAAAAGCCTTAAAGTAATAAGTTTTATTTGTTCACAAATTACTGATTACACAGAGCAGGGTTGATCCTGAACGTGTTATTACTCAAACCTAATGCTATTGTGCAGAAGGACTTTTGCCCTATTATTCATTCCCTGGGGATTCACCAGTTCTGTGGATCATAATAATCCTGATTTAACTTTCAATAGTGGTAAGGAGTCTTCTCCTTCCACCTTGTCATCATATAATCCCTGAACTCTTGATCTTCCCTCCAGGTCTGATCCTCCTTTTACATCCCTCATTCATGTGAAAAGCATTGTTCACTCACCCAAACCTGAATCATTTCTATGATTCTCCCCCTTGCTCACCCCTACAAAGAGTCACTTCTCAAGTCCTATTGACACTAATCCCCAAATATCTCACAAGTCTGTCTCTTTTGCTCCTTGCCTGTGGTCTCTGCCTTCATTTAGGCCCTCTCTTGAATTTTTGCAACATCTTATTATCTCCTGTTTCACTTCCCAAACCTCATTTACTTCAATCGCCACGCTGGTGTCACAGTGTTTTTTCTAATATTGAAACCTTTTGATGTCATCCATTGGTTATAACTCTTCCCATTTTAAACTTCGAGAAGCTTCACACTGTTTTCGTTAAAGCCCAAATCTATTATCCTACTTGTGGGACCTCCTGTGCTCCAGCCCCAGCTTGCCTTTGCAGACTCATCATGACCCCACATGGATCCTTCATTTCAGGCTGAGCATCACATTCACAGTTCTCTTTGGACGTCAGGCTCTTTCATCCCTCCATGATGACTTTGCACATACCGTTTTCTCCACCTTGGAATCACCTTTCTCCCTTGTTCCCCCTTCATCCCCAACTGCCTTTCTCTATGCTCCATGCTCAACTCTACCTTATCTTCTGCTCTTGTCTCCAATCCTTTATGGAGAGTGGAAGGAGTAATTAATTACTCCTATCTGTCTTTCGGAAAGGCTAGTGTGTCAGAATTTCATCATACCCTTTCTTTATCTCCAGACTGAGTTATGAACCTTCTCTTTAGCCAACTCCCCTGTTGTCCTACCTATACTTCTATCATACTGCCTTACCTTTGGCATGCTAAGACAGTACTAGACAGAGGGAGATCGTGGAAGAAACTAAATATTTCTTTATGTGTCTTTAGGCTCTAGAATAACACCTTGCTATTCAATAAATATTTGCCAATGAGTAAATGAAAAAATAAGTTGACAAATTCCCTAACATTTTCTTTTTTTGACAAAATAAAAAAGGTAGAAATCTGAACTCCTACCTGAACCAAGCCCAGCTGACCATTTTCTACTAGTGACATTTGTGTTTCCAGTAAACAGCACAAATATAAAATGAAAGTGATTGATTAGTGATATCTGCTACAGAAGTTGGAGTGAAGGGTGGCTCCTGTGCCATGCTTTGCCCTATTACATGCTGTCTGGCTGTATTGTCAAGCTGCTAGGAAGTCCTTCCACTCCTGAAAAGAGACCCCTTAAAGCTGGGAGTGACTCAGCTGCAGGACCTCTCGGGAGGCTGAGAGTCCTGGAGCTTCATGCATCTTACAAACAATGGCGTCATTTTGGGACTGGGGTGTAAGATGATGGGCAACAGGAATGACAATGCTGAGCCCCAGAATATGAGCTTAGAGCTCTTCCTGTCTCCAGTTCTCCAGATGAGTATTAGTCCTCCAAATGGACAAGGGCAGAGGACTTCAGAACCTTGGCAGCAGGAGTGGTCAGAGATATTTGATTTCATCTTGAGCTGCCTCTCACCAGCCACCATGGAAGTACATACTGTCACCATACAGACTTATTCAGAAGTTGCGCTTGAACATCACTACAGTCAGGCACCACATAATGACGTTTTGGTCAATGGCAGACCACATATATGATGGTGGTCCCATGAGATCAGTACCATACAGCCTAGATGTGCAGTAGGCTATACCATCTAGGTTTGTGCAAGTATACTCTATGATGTTCGCACAACAATGAAATCACCTAACGATGCATTTGTCAGAACGTATCCCTGTCATTAAGCGATGCGTGATTGTACTTACAAAATTCAAAGGGTGTAAACAATAATGTCATGAGTTGTTTTTACAAACATGTGCAAAAGAACAATTCACTTAAAGGCTTCAGGCAGAAGATATTAATATGAAGAGTTTTGATTCAGATTTTGCTGAAGAAATTAAATAACAGTAGCAAGAGAGAAAATTCTCAGAGCTCTTAAAAATGTTAGCATTTAGGAATTAGGGGTCTTTTAAAAATAGGATCCAAGAACTTCTGCCAAATTCTTGTTAGAAAATTCTACTTCCATTATTGTACTAGTTGGAACAACTTACATCTTTTAAAATTCTGTAGCTATCATTAGGTTCTGTCTCAGAAAGAAACAACCAAAGAAAGCAGGAGGAGGGAAGTAAGCACACACATGCCAACTACAGAAGATGCTTTCCATTAGGCACATTCTGTCATTTATATTATTAATCTCACACACATGTTACTGTGATTCCCATCAGAAGATAGGAAAATTAATGTTGAAAAGATTACATAACTTATTCTAGGTCACACTAAGAGTAAAGGCAAAGCCAAGATTTAAACCCAAATTTTTAGACTCCACAGTCTATGCATTTTCACACCAAAGGGGGAGGAGAAGTATCTTTAAAAGTGCACTGTGGGCCGGCCCGTGGCTTAGCGGTTAAGTGCGCGCGCTCCGCTACTGGCGGCCCAGGTTCGGATCCCAGGCACGCACCGACGCACTGCTTCTCCGGCCATGCTGAGGCTGCGTCCCACATACAGCAACTAGAAGGATGTGCAACTATGATGTACAACTATCTACTGGGGCTTTGGGGGAAAAAAAGGAGGAGGATTGGCAATAGATGTTAGCTCAGAGCCAGTCTTCCTCAGCAAAAAAAAAAAAGTGCACTGAATTATCTAATAAAGGTAAGATAGGATAATACAAAGATGTTTCTGAAAAATATCTATTAGCTTAGAAAAAAGACCACAGGCAGAAAATAAGTGAGATATCATGTTAAAGTAGCTAGCAAAACCTGATTAAATGAAAATTAATCTTCATTGTTAAAATAGTTGAAGAGTATTTGAAAAAGAACCCAAGGACAATCAAAGAAAATCTACAATAAAAATATTGAGGAAAATGGATTTTAGAATATTTAGTGCTTTTTCTGATTCTAAAATAAATATAATGCATAAAATACAGAAAATATAGAAAAAGTATAAAAATAAAATAAAGATCACAAATAATTTAATCACCCAAGGGTGAATAGTAATATCTTTTTAACGCATACATCATATTCATATCCTTTAATATTAATAATCTTTAGTATAATCATCTCCTCTATTTGGGTCTTTTATGTTCTTATAATTTTTATCCTAATAATGTTGTGCAAACATCAATAATTATTTTTTTAGAATTAACACATTTTAATTATACAAGTAATACCAGACTATTTTCAGTGTCAATATTCAAATTTTGCAGATACAACTAATGGCTTGGTGTATCTATTCCTTGTCGCCACTCTAGATAAAAACTGCTGTTATCTGATAAGGCTGTATTTTGTGGCCTTTATATATATGTAAATGCACATAACATTTACATATATATATATATTTTTTTTTAAACAGGCCATTTCTTTTTTATTTTTAATTTTTTGTTTATTGCAGTAACATTTGTTTATAACATTGTATAAATTTCAGGTGTACATTATTATACTTCTATTTCTGCATAGATTACATCATGTTCACCACCCAAATACTAATTACAACCCATCACCACACACGTGCCGAATTATCCCTTTCACCCTCGTCCCTCCCTCCTTCCCCTCTGGTAACCACCAATCCAATCTCTGTCTCTATGTGTTTGTTTATTGTTGTTATTATCTACTACTTAATGAAGGAAATCATACGGTATTTGACCTTCTCCCTCTGACTTATTTCACTTAGCATAATACCCTCAATGTCCATCCATGTTGTCACAAATGGCTGGATTTCATCGTTTCTTATGGCTGAGTAGTATTCCATTGTGTATATATACCGCATCTTCTTTATGCATTCGTCCCTTGATGGGCACTTAGGTTGCTTCCAAGTCTTGGCTATTGTGAATAACGCTGCAATGAACACAGGGGTGCATGTATCTTTACGCATTGGTGTTTTCAAGTTCTTTGGATAAATACCCAGCAGTGGAATAGCTGGATCATATGGTAGTTCTATCCTTGATTTTTTGAGGACTCTCCATACTGTTTTCCATAGTGGCTGCACCAGTTTGCACTCCCACCAGCAGTGTATGAGAGTTCCCTTCTCTCCACATCATCTCCAACATATGTTGTTTCCTGTCTTGTTAATTATAGCCATTCTGACGGGCGTGAGGTGATATCTCATTGTAGTTTTGATTTGTATTTCCCTGATGGTTAATGATGTTGAACATCTTCTCATGTGTCTGTTGGTCATCTGTATATCTTCTTTGGAGAAATGTCTGTTCAGGTCTTTTGCCCATTTTTTAATTGGGTTAGTAGTTTTTTTGTCATTGAGATGCATGAGTTCTTTATATATTTTGGAGATTAAGCCCTTATCAGATGTATGGTTTGCAAATATCTTCTCCCAATTGTTAGGTTGTCTTTTCGTTTTGTTGATGGTTTCCTTTGCTGTGCAGAAGCTTTTTAGTTTGATATAGTCCCATTTGTTTCTTTTTTCTATTGTTTCTCTTGCCCGGTCAGACATGGTGCTTGAAAATATGTTTCTAAGACTGATGTCGAAGAGCGTACTGCCTATGTTTTCTTCTAGAAGTTTCATAGTTTCAGGTCTTACATTAAAGTCTCTAATCCATTTGGAGTTAATTTTTGTGTATGGTGTAAGGTAAGGGTCTACTTTCATTTTTTTGCATGTGGCTATCCAGTTTTCCCAACACCGTTTGTTGAAGAGACTTTCTTTTCTCCATTGTATGTTCTTGGCTCCTTGTTCAAAGATTAGCTGTCCATAGATGTGTGGGTTTATTTCTGGGCTTTCGATTCTATTCCGTTGATCTCTGTGTCTGTTTTTGTGCAAATACCACGCTGTTTTGGTTACTATAGCTTTGTAGTATATTTTGAAATCAGGGAGCGTGATACCTCCAGCTTTGTTCTTTTTTCTCAGGATTCCTTTAGCTATTCGGGGTCTTTTGTTGTTCCATATAAATTTTAGGATTCTTCATTCTATTTCTGTGAAAAGTGTTGTTGGAACTTTGATAGGGATTGCATTGACTCTATAGATTGCTTTAGGAAGTATGGACATCTTAACTATGTTAATTCTTCCAATCCAAGGGCACGGAATATCTTTCCATTTCTTTGCGTTTTCTTCAATTTCTTTCAGCAATGTTTTATAGTTTTCTGTGTACAGCTCTTTCACCTCTTTGGTTAAGTTTATTCCTAGGTATTTTATTCTTTTTGTTGCAATTGTAAATGGGATTGTATTAATTTCTCTTTCTGCTACTTCATTGTTAGTGTATAGAAATGCAACTGATTTTTGTATGTTGATTTTGTATCCCGCAACTTTACCATATTCGTTTATTACTTCTAAAAGTTTTCTGGTGGATTCTTTAGGGTTTTCTATATATAAAATCATGTCATCTGCAAATAGTGAGAGTCTCATGTCTTCCTTTCCAATTTGGATCCCTTTTATTTCTTTCTCTTGCCTGATTGCTCTGGTTAGGACTTCCAGTACTATGTTAAATAGGAGTGGTGACAGTGGGCATCCTTGTCTGGTTCCTGTTCTTAGAGGGATAGCTTTCAGTTTTTCACCATTGGGAGTGATATTAGCTGTGGGTTTGTCATATATGGTCTTTATTATGTTGAGGTACTTTCCTTCTATACCCATTTTATTCAGAGTTTTTATCATAAATGGATGCTGTATCTTGTCAAATGCTTTCTCTGCATCTATTGAGATGATCATGTGATTTTTATTCTTCATTTTATTAATGTGGTGTATTACGTTGATTGATTTGCAAATGTTGAACCATCCCTGCATACCTGGAATAAATCCCACTTGATCATGGTGTATAATTTTTTTAACACATTGTTGTATGCGATTTGCTAGTATTTTGTTGAGGATTTTTGCCTCGATGTTCATCAGTGATATTGGCCTGTAATTTTCTTTTTTTGTGTTGTCCTTGTCTGGTTTTGGTATCAGGGTAATGTCAGCTTCGTAGAATGAGTTAGGGAGCTTCCCCTCCTCCTCAATTTTTTGGAAGAGTTTGAGAAGGATAGGTATTAAGTCTTCTTTGAATGTTTGGTAGAATTCACCAGGGAAGCCGTCTGGTCCTGGACTTTTATTTTTGGGGAGGTTTTTGATTACTGTTTCGATCTCCTTACTGGTGATTGGTCTATTCAAATTCTCTACTTCTTCTTGATCCAGTTTTGGAAGGTTGTATGATTCTAAGAATTTATCCATTTCTTCCAGATTGTCGAATTTGTTGGCATATAGCTTTTCATAGTATTCTCTTATAATGTTTTGTATTTCTGAGGTGTCTGTTGTAATTTCTCCTCTTTCATTTCTGATTTTACTTATTTGTGCCTTCTCTCTTTTTTTCTTGGTGAGTCTAGCTCAAGGTTTGTCAATTTTGTTTATCTTTTCAAAGAACCAGCTCTTGGTTTTATTAATTTTTTCTATTGTTTTTTTGGTCTCTATTTCATTTATTTCTGCTCTGATTTTTATTATTTCCCTTCTTCTACTGATTTTGGGCTTTGTTTGTTCTTCTTTTTCCAACTCCTTTAGGTGCATTGCTAGATTGTTTATTTGAGATTTTTCTTGTTTGTTGAGATAGGCCTGTATCGCTATAAACTTCCCTCTTAGAACCGCTTTTGCTGTATCCCATAAATTCTGGCATGTCATATTTTCATTTTCATTTGTCTCCAGGTATTTTTTGATTTCTTCTTTGATTTCTTCATTGACCCAGTCGTTGTTCAGTAGCATTTTGTTTAATCTCCATGTATTTGTGGCTTTTCTGATTTTCTTCCTATAGTTGATTTCTAGTTTCATACCATTGTGGTCAGAAAAGGTGCTTCGTATTATTTCAATCTTCTTAAATTTATGGAGACTCGTTTTGTGGCCTAATGTGTGATCAATCCTGGAGAATGTTCCATGTGCATTTGAAAAGAACGTGTATTATTCGGTTTTTGGATGGAATGCTCTGTATATATCTACTAGGTCCATCTGTTCTAGTGTGTCATTTAAGGCCAATGTTTCCTTATTGATCTTCTGTTTGGATGATCTATCCGTTGGTGTAAGTGGAGTGTTAAAGTCCCCTACTATTATTGTGTTACTGTCTATTTCTGTTTTTATGTCTGTTAATAATTGCTTTATATATTTAGGTGCACCTACATTGGGTGTGTAGATATTTACAAGTGTTATATCCTCTTGTTGGATTGTTCCCTTGATCATTATGTCATGCCCTTCTTTGTCTCTTTTTACAGTTTTTGTTTTAAAGTCTATTTTGTCTGATATGAGTACTGCTACCCCAGCTTTCTTTTCATTGCCATTTGCGTGGAGTATCTTTTTCCATCCCTTCACTTTCAGTTTGTGAGTGTCTTTAGGTCTGAAGTGTGTCTCGTGTATGCAGCATATATATGGGTCTTGTTTTTTTATCCAATCAGCCACGCTATGCCTTTTAATTGGAGCATTTAGTCCATTGACGTTTAAAGTAGCTATTGATAAGTATGTACTTACTGCCATTTGTTAACTTTTTTTCTCAGTGTTTTAGTAGTCCTTCTCTGTTCCTTTCTTCTTCTATACAGAATTGATGGTCTCTTTAGTTTGACCTCTGTCTGAAAGCTCTACTCTTTAACTCCCCTCCTGCCTCCTTTTATGTTTTTGATATCATATCTAACCTCTTTTTTGTGCATTTGTATCCATTACCCTCTTATCATGGAAATTGATAATTTTTCATATTTGTGGTCTTCTCTTTTCCCCTTAAATCAGTCCCTTTAACATTTCTTGTAGCTCTGGTTTCTTGGTGACAAACTCCTTTAATTTTTGCTTGTCTGGGAAATTTTTGATCTCTCCATCGATTTTGAATGATAACCTTGCTGGGTAGAGTATTCTTGGCTGTAAGTTTTTTCCTTTTAGCAGTTTAAATATATCGTGCCACTCTCTTCTAGCCTGTAAGGTTTCTGCTGAGAAGTCAGCTGATAGCCTTATGGGGTTTCCTTTGTATGCAAGTTGACTTTCCCTTTCGGCTTTTAGGATTCTCTCTTTATCTTTAATTCTGGACATTTTGATTATGATGTGTCTTGGTGTGGTCCTCTTTGGGTTTATCTTGTTTGGTGCTCTCTGTGCTTCCTGTACCTGGATGTCTGTTTCCTTCCTTAAGTTAGGGAAGTTTTCATCTATTATTTCTTGAAATAGATTCTCTGCCCCTTTGTCTCGCTCTTCTCATTCCGGGACGCCTATAACACGGATGTTAGTGTGCTTGATGTTGTCCCAGAGGTTCCTTAGACTGTCCTCACTCTTTTTAATTCTTTTCTCTTTTACCTGTTCACCTTGGGTAATTTCCTCTAGTCTTTCGTCCAGCTCGCAGATCCGTTCTTCTGTATCCGCCACTCTGCTTTTGAGTCCCTCTAGTGAATTTCTCATTTCCAGTGTTGTATTCTTCATTTCTGATTGGTTCTTTTTTATAGCTTCCATTTCTTTGTTGACATTCTCACTGAGTTCATCTATTCTTCTCCCCAGATCAGTGAGCATCCTTAACACTCTTAGTTTGAACTCTCTGTCAGGTAGGTTGCTCATTTCTGTTTCACTTAGTTCCTTTTCTGAGGTTTTGTCTTATTCCCTTACTTGGAATGTATTCCTTTGCCTTCTCATTTTGTATACATGCCATTTCTTTATTTATTTTTTTGTGAGGAAGATCAGCCCTGAGCTAACATCCATGCTAATCCTCCTCTTTTTGCTGAGGAAGACCAGCTCTGATCTAACATCTATTGCCAATCCTCCTCCTTTTTTTTCCCCAAAGCCCCAGTAGATAGTTGTACATCATAGTTGCACAGCCTTCTAGTTTCTGTATGTGGGACGCAGCCTCAGCACGGCTGGAAAAGCTGTGCATTGGTGCGCGCCCGGGATCCGAACCCGGGACTGCCAGTAGTGGAGCGCGCGCACTGAACTGCTAAGCCATGGGGCCGGCCCAATATTTTTATAATAATTATATTTAAAAAATGCCTGGCACATGGAAAGCATGTGTTTTTACTTCATTGCTTCATTGAAGTAAAAACAATGGGTTTTTACTTCATTGAAGTTTTTAAAATTAATGGCATAAAGTTGTTATAATATTCCATTATTGCCATTTTAATTCCTGTAGGTTTAGGAGTAATATCCCCTCTTTCATTTGTGACACTGCTAATTTGTGTTTACTATTTTTCTTGATCAGTTTAGCTATGGGTTTATCAATTTTATTGACCTTTAGAAAAAACCAACTTTTGATTTTGCCAATTTTCTTTATTTTCTGTTTTCTATTTAATTGATTTTTATTCGAACTTTTATTATTTTCTTCTTTCAATTTATTTTTTTAGCTCTTAAGTTATTACTTAAATCGTTATTTTGAAACCTTGTCTTATCCTCTAAGTATTTAAAGTTATAATTTCCATCTAAGCACTGAATTAGCAACATCCAACAAATTTTGATATGTTATGCTTTAATTATCATTCAATTGGAAATAGTTTCTAATTTCCCTTTTGATTTGTTATTTGACTCATGGATTATTTAGTGGTATGTTGCTTGACTTTCAGGTATTTAAGATGTTACCAAATACTGTATTGTTATCGATTTGTAATTTATTTCTATGGTGATCAGAGAAAATATGCTAAAAGATTCCAATTTTTGAAATTTATTGTGATTTTTAAACATTGCTTAGTATATGGCTCATTGTGGTAAATATTCCATGTGCACTTGAAGAGAAGCTATATTCTGCAGTTGTCAGTAAATGTCAATTAGGTCAAGACGCTTTATAGGGTTGTTCAGACCTTCAATAATCTTACTGATTTTTGTGTACTTATTCTATCAATTATTGAGAAAGGATGTTGGAATCTCCAATTATGATTATGGATTTGTCCATTCTTTCATTTAATTCAGGCAATTTTTGCTCCATGTATTTTAAAGCTATGTTGTTAAATATATACACATTTAAAATATGTCTTTTTTTTTTTTTTGAGGAAGATTAGCCCTGAGCTAACATCCGTTGCCAATCCTCCTCTTTTTGCTAAGGAAGATTGGCCCTGGGCTAACGTCTGTGCCCATCTTCTTCTACTTTATATGGGACACCGCCACAGCATGGCTTGACAAGTGGTGCGTTGGTCTGCGCCTAGGATTTGAACCTGTGAACCCCAGGCTGCTGAAGCAGAGTGTGGGAAATTAACCACTATGCCTCCGGGCTGGCCCCATATTTATGGCTTTTTGATGAAATTTTTTTATCATCAGCCAATGTCTATCTGAAAATACTCCTTGTATTGAAGTCTACTTTGTCTGATATTAGTATGGTCATATCAAATTTCTCATGCTTGCTGTTTATATCTTTTCCATCCTTGACTTTCAACTCTTCTGTATCTTTATATTAAAAAGCTTACCTTTTATAAGATGCTGCATATCCTGAGGTATTCTAATTTTTCATTTTGAATCCACATAAGTAAGTTAATTGCCTACTAGAACAATGAAATAGCAATGTTTAAAATAACACAACAAAACTCAGAGTTGTTACAAGGCTGACATTGTTATCTACAATGCTCAGTTTTTGACTGAAATTTACTAGATATGTAAAGAAACAGAAAAGTATGACCTATGCTCAGGACAAAAATGGGAAGTCAATAGAAATTGACTCTGAGTGGGCCCAAATGTTATATTTAGCAAATATTTCAAAGCAGCTGTTAAAAAATACATTCATGGTGCCGGCCCGGTGGCGCAAGCGGTTGGGTGCGCGTGCTCCGCTGCGGCGGCCCGGGGTTCGCTGATTCGGATCCCGGGCGCGCACCGACACACTGCTTTGGCGAGCCATGCTGTGGCGGCGACCCATATAAAGTGGAGGAGGATGGGCACGGATGTTAGCCCAGGGCCGTTTTCCTCGGCAAAAAAAGAGGAGGATTGGCGGATGTTAGCACAGGGCTCATCTCCTCACAAAAAAAAAAAAAAAAGAAAATACATTTAAATAATTAAAGGAAAAATGCTCAAAAATTAATGAAAATATGATGTTAATGAATGGATCAAATAGGAAATCTCAATAGAGCAATGCAAACTATTAAAAATAGAAATTCTAAAGCTGAGAAGTACCATAACTGAAATAGAACATTCACTAGATGGGCTCAATATATGGAAAATGGCAAAAGAAAGATTCAATAAACTCGAAAAGAGATCAACACACGTTATCCACTCCAAAAAAACAGAATAAAAGAAGAAAAATAAACAGAGCTATAGAGACCTGTGGAAAAACATTAACAGTCTTACATATGTGTAATTGGAATCTGAGAAGGAGAGGAGAGTGAAAAAGTGGCCAAGAAAATGTTAGAAAGTATAATGACCTAAAGCTTCTGATACTGAATACAAAAATTTAGCTTACGTATTCAGGAATTTCAACAAACCCTATGTAGGAAAAACACAAAGAAAAACACTCATCGGCATATCATAGTCATTTTATTGAAAGTCAAAGATACGGAAAAAATCTTGAAAGCACCCAGAGAAAAGTAACATTGCATACAGGGGAACAATGGTAATATTAATGGCTAACATCTTATCAGAAACCGTGGAAGCCACCATGCTTTGGAAAGATATACTCAAAGTGCTGAAGGGAGAAAAAAAGTCAAGCACAAATTCCATATCTGTAAAACTATCTTTAAAAATGAAGGCAAAATAAAGACATTTTCAGATAAACAAAACTGCAAGAATTTGTCACTAGAAAATTTTGCATTAGAAGTAGTGCTACAGAATGTTCTGTAGGGTGAAGAGAGATGATACCATATAGTAACACTGATAGATAGGAAGAAGTGAAGAGGACCAGGAATGGTAAATATGTGTGCTAGCACAAAAAAACTCTTCTCTCTAACTCTCGTGTGTGTGTATTTGTATTCTCTAAAAAACATGATATTAAAGCAAAAATTATAGCACTGTATTGATGAGTTTATAATGTATATAAATGTAATGCATATAACAACAATAGTACTAAGGATAAGGGAGGGATACATGGAAATAGGCTGTTGCAAGTTTCCTATAGTCTACCTAAATGAATTTAATATTAATTCTTAGTAGGTAGGGATAAGTTGTAGGTGCATATTTTACATCTTAGAGCAATGAGTGAAAACCAATGTAAAAATATATAGCTAGGAAACAAAAAGAGGAATTAAAATGGAATACTAAAAGATATTTGATAAAACAAAATAAAACTTCTAAGGAAGAGAGGACAAAAACAGATGAGAGAAACAGAAAAATGGCAGACCTAAATAAACATATCAATAATTACAATATGTGTAAATTAACTAGATACATGTAAATTATCTAGTATTAACTAGATACTCCAATAAAAGGCAGACATTGAAACTTTTGAAAATGTTTAAAAAAATAAAAACCAACTATAAGCTGTCCACAAGATATGCACTTTAAATATAAAGTCACAAATTAATGAAAGTAAAAGTATGAAAAACAGTAAACATTGTGAAGTGGAGTCATTATATTAATATCGGCTAACACAGACTTTAAGATAAAGAGTATTACTGAAGACAGAGAGATACTTTATAATGGTAACAGGGTCAATTCAACAAAAGATATAACAATTAGAAAGGTATGTGTGCCTAATAACAGATCTTCAAAATATATAAAGAAAACTGACTATTATAGGGAGTAATATACAAATAATAGTTAGAGACCCTATCACAACTTTCTAAGTAATTATTAGAACCACTACACCAAAAAAATTCCTAAGGATCTGAGCAACAATATCAGTCATTTTAGCTTAAATGATATTTGTAGAACACTGTATCCAGCAACTCTATAATACACATTCTTTACAAGTGCATGTGGAAAGTTTACCAAGATAAACTACAAGCTGGGACATCAAACAAGTCTTAGCAGTTTTCAAAAGATTTGAAATCTTACAGAACCTGTTCTATGACCACAACATAATTAAATTGCAAATCATCAATGATAAAATACCTAAAAAAGTTCTAAATATCTGGAAATAAGACAACTCATTTCTAAATAACCCATGGGTGAAAGAAAAAAATCACAAAGAAAATTAGAAAATATTTATAATTGGTGATAAAAATACAATATATCAAATTTGTGGGCTGCAGCTAAACCAGTTCTTAGAACTTCACAGCACAAAATTTTTATATTAGTAAAGAAGAACCCTTTGGTTCTAAAGATTATATTGCTGAAGATACATATATCTTTATTCATATAAGTGTCTGCTGTTTACCAAATGAGTAGACGCTAGGTTTTTTTGGTGTTTTGGTTTTACACATGGTTGCTGATGGAATGCACTTTCAAAACTAGATCTGGTGAAATGGCAGACATCTGTTGCTGCTCTTCTTGTCAGAGATCAGAGCTTCTCCTTCTCCCACTGCTTCTCTAGAATTTTGAACTTATGTGCTGCACTCATCCTACAGTTGTGCTAATGCTCTACCTATCTCTGTCCCCACGTAGGACTTCATTTGAGATTATTATGTGGTGGTGTCTTGGAACCAGCTTGTGCCAGCTCATAAGAATCAATTGTTAAATTTTCAAGAATTATGCCAGCTGGTTGTTAATCACAGCCATTATTAAAAATTAAATTATATAAACTAATAATTAAATTATTTATATTTAAAACAAAGGTAATAAATACTCAAAACTCATCACTTACCCATTGCTTTGTTACGTTTTACTATTTTCTATGCTCTTGAGATTATTTTCATATACTGGATCTGTAGGTGAAAATACTATACAGCTGTGTTTCGCTTAACACGAGTACCTTCTGAGAAATGTGTCATTAGGCAATGTTGTTGTTTTGCAAACATCATAGAGTGTACTTACACAAACTTAAATGGTATGGCCTACTATGCACCTAGGCTCCATGGTACTAATCTTACGGGACCACCATTGTATATGCGGTCCATTGTTGACTGAAACGTTATGTGGTGCATGACTGTATAACAGTGTGCTAGCGCACATCTATTTTTGTTCAGTGACATTATCTTGGTAACTCGAAATTGACTATAGTGGAAGTATTTACAGCGTGGAAATCTGTAAAGGCTGCAAGCCAGGGCTTGATTTATTGTTTTGTTTATTGTTAATGCAGATTAAAATTAAGAGTGTGTTATGTTTGCAGCTGTTACATTGTAAATAGCATCAAAAAATTGAGAAAATATTCTTCCAGTGTTTGAAAACTATTATCTGATTCAGCAAGATGTTGTTCTTGTCATTGATAAATGGGCAAAGTTTTGACATACATCTTCATTGTTTCACTTTTGCCAAACTCATTAATGTAAATGAAAATGAAATTGAGGAGGAAGGAGTTAAAATTTCCCTGGATTAGGGTGAAACTGTGCCTTGGACCCAGAAGGTTAACGTGGGAAACAAAATACAAAGTTTCTGAGCTTACCTTGCAGAACAGCAGGACCACTGATAAGAGAGGAACTTGCTGACAGCCCCCCGCCTGACTAAGCATCTTGCAGGAACATTGAGAAGCTAAAATCACTGATTGTAAACTTTAGAAGTCAAAGACTAAAAATTCACCACGTGCAACACACAGAACAGTCACGCCTGTGCGGAGGACTCTGAGAGCTTCAGCAACCAGGGCCACATGCTTCCCCACCCCTCCCTAAAACCCCAAATAAAAACCCTTGCTTGTAGCTGTTCTGGGAGCTCGGGATTACAGCTTTAGCTGCTCGGTCTCCTTGCTCAGCGGTTTGCTATAAAATTCCTTCTTTCCTCCGCTACGCCCGGTGTCTGAGATTGGCTTGCTGCGCTATGGGTGAGTGAACTCACTTCAGGTTCAGTATCAAAAATATCAACCAACATTCCTATGGAAAATATATACGTTCGTTAAAGACACGAGCAACTTCTTTGCTAAATCAGATAGTAAAAAAGCATTTATTCTTACTCTGAATCTGGCAAGTTGAGAATAAATTTTAACCATAAATTGCCTAGGAATACAGGAGTCTGGCAAAAATCAGTGAACACATTCTGTAAAAATTAATTGGCTATATGGAATTTGCAATAAAGAGTATTGTATATTTTATAATCATTTGTCACTTGTATGCTACACATCATTTATGTCACTAAAATTTGTAATAATTTTTATATACAATTTTCCAAGAAAGCTGATTGTTAACATTTACCAGCACACCACTTATTATGACGCTCAGATGTCATGAGCTAGTTCTTCTACTCTCCCACACCTGCCTTTCTTTCCATTGTCTTATTTATTAAGAATTTTAGCCTCCAATGAATATACCAAGAAAAATTGCGATGAGTATTCCATTGTCTTATTTATTAAGAATTTTAGCCTTCAATGAATATAGCAAGAAAAATTGCGGTGGGTAGAAAGTAATACTCCAATTGCCTTAAAAACCCCATGCTTGCTGCAGAAAGATGGCTACTGTTTGGTTTATTGCAACTCCCTTGAGTCTCTGAGCCAGGAGGCAGACAGCAAATCTTGAAAGCCTCTTGTTGATTAACTTTAGGCAAGCAGATTTGCTTTGATTTAGAGACTGCATGGAATTATTTTCCCAGTCCAGACCCATCAATCTTGCAGTTCTTAAGGTTATAGTAGTAATATGTTCTTTCAGTCTGAGTTTTTAATTTACTGAGATTTCATTATTCTCAGAGCCTTAATTTTGTATTCAGTGGGAAAAGAGTATTATTATTCAGATGAAATATAAAATTTGAATTCAGAATCTAGCATTTTTGATCTAAAGGAGGTAGGGGAAATTAACAAAAAGTTGCATACAGTTCTCCTAGATAGACTAGTTTGTTTGTATCTCTAGCTAAAGTGATGAACTTAATGTAAACCCCTAAACTATTTTCTTTATAGTCTACTTAATTACCTGGACCAGATTGCTTGAATTTAAAAATGGGAGTTTTGTGTATCCTCATTAAGGAGTTCATAAATGTGTAAAGAATGTCTGCTATTTCCAAATGCAGCAATTTGCCAACTAATTTTTGAGTGTTTATGTACAAGTGGTGATGCTAGGTGCCAGAAAGAACCACAAGAGGAAGAGAGTAAGGTAAAAATAATTCTGCAACCCAGTTCCTCTTCTCTGGGTCTTTATGTGTATTTACAGATCTAGACAACATGCAAAGGAAACAGTAGGTGCTAATAAACCTATGACCCAAGAAAAAAATTATGCATCATAGATAGTGCTTTGCAAGGGGGGAAAAAACGGCAGGTCAGTGTAGGAGAGGGCACTTTTAACGAATATTGAAAGACAAAGTCAAAAATATGCAAGGAGCAAAACATACTATTAGATTCCTTCAGGAGCAACTTCTCTCATAGGCTACTCCTATAATAAAATATAAATACATTTTTTATAAGTAACATTTTCAGAGTGTATTTGTCCTTGAAGTCAATTCTGGGAAGACCTAAATCAAAAGCTCATCAAGTCTATGTTTCAAAGCTCAACTTGCAAGCTTTATGCGATCAGTAGGAATGGTGTTTAAAAACCTAATTTCACCTATTGCCTTGCATGTCTTGATCATTAGTAAATATTTGTGATTATTCGAGAATAGATTGAAACTTCTTTTTGTGTCAGTGATGTTTTCCCTTAAATAGCAAAAGCATTATGTGAAGAATTTGTCTGAAATATGTACATGAACATTTGCGGCACCTGCTAAACTCTTCCTGTAGGTGCCTGCACAATAACATCCTTTTGGGTTAACAAGAAAAACTTCATTAAAAAAAAAGATTTCCAGCTGCTGCATGTGGATTGGGATACACAAAGCAGCTATAGGATTGAGGGATAAAATGGACCATTGTAGACAGGATCCTCATCCTCAGAGTGGACCAAATAGAAGAGCAGAATTACCTACAGAATGATTTCTGAATAGGGCCCTACCCTATCAAGGATATATATCAAGAGCATATATTACCCTGCATGTCACCGTCTGGCATTTTAAAAGGAGTGTTATGTATTTCCTGTAACTGCTATTTCACCAGGGGTAGGTTGTCAGTAAGTTGACCCTTGGTTGTTCTTTGGTTAAACCCAATAGTTGGCATAGAGAAAGAGATTCCTAAAGAGGAAAGTTTGTGGCACCTGTGTTGTTGTCAAAATGAGCCCAAAGGAATGCTTAGGCTTCCCAGAGGTTTACCAGATGGCCTTCTGGGGGAAGCAATGAGAACTGGGATGAAAACACTAAAGCTTGTGAAATGGGCTCCAGAATTTAGGTACTAACAGCCTAAAATCAAGAAACAGCTATGCATATGGGAAAGACAAACTGAGAGCGGGGCAGTGTATGGTGGGAGGTGTGTTTCCAGGCTGCTCAGAATCAGGACGGACACTAGTAGGGAATATTGGCAGTTATAGTTGTATTTGTCTTTCTCCAGCAAATCAGAGAAATGAAAAGGTTGTGAGAAAGATCCTACTTCAGAAGAACAGAATGACTCATGTGAAACTTACTAAAAACAGGGAATTAAACTGGAAGTTATACATGCAAACTGAACTCTGGCTATAGATATTATGAGAGAATTCTCCCCCATAAAAGTCAGCACAAAATAATTCCCAGGCCAAGCCAGCCACTCACCCTTTCTATCAAAATAGAACAAGTCTTATTCTGAGGAAGAGTGAAGAGAAAGAACTTCATCATGGGGACAACGAGGTAAATAAATTAGAGCACTGGAGAGGTAGTAGCTACGAAAGGCTCAGAATCATCTCTGAAAATTATCTACTGCAGGAAACTAAAGAAAACTTGAGAGAAGTTTGATTTTTAAGCAAAATTAAGAATCATGATGTTACAGGAAGGGCAATAATCACAGAGGAGGCTTGGTGGACATGAAAAGTCAGCAGGTTAATTTCCAGCCAACATATCTGACTGAGCTAGAGCAGAAAGATGCCCTTTGTAGGTCTAAACACGTGGAAATACTGAATAAAATAACTCAAAATTTTTTTTATTTCAACAATTTTTAATTTAGCTGAAAACTAAGAGAAAGAAATGTCTAGGAAAGAGAAGCAAAACAGGAAATTGAAGTCCCAGGGGTGAGCATGACAGAAACAGAGAGGATTCATTGGAGTATTAGAATGGAGAATAAGCCTTAATAGGTGGGGCTGGGATTCTGACATCTACATCCCCACAGGTTCACACAGTGTGGGGTTGAGAGTCACACAACATTCATATTCATAGTTAGCTGTGACTACCTGTACACTGCTGGAAATAAAGATGGGCTGTCCCATTTCTGAAATGGAACTATAAACATTTTCCTCCCAACTGGCTTAGTGGTGGGAGCAAGGATGCTTGCCATCCATAAGGAATTGTATGTTGATAAAGAATCATTGATGAGGGCCGGCCCCGTGGCTTAGTAGTTAAGTGCGCGCGCTCCGCTACTGGCAGCCCGGGTTTGGATCCCAGGCGCGCACCGACGCACCGCTTCTCCGGCCATGCTGAGGCCGCATCCCACATACAGCAACTAGAAGGATGTGCAACTGTGACATACAACTGTCTACTGGGGCTTTGGGAAAAAAAAAGGAGGAGGATTGGCAATAGATGTTAGCTCAGAGCCAGTCTTCCTCAGCAAAAAGAGGAGGATTAGCATGGATGTTAGCTCAGGGCTGATCTTCCTCACAAAAAAACAAAAAAAGAATCATTGATGAGAAATTCAGGTCCCAGAATTGTGCTATCCATCGATATGGATTTGGATTTTCAGCTGTCTCAGTGAAATAGGAAATCTAAGCTGAGAAATTAACATACAGCTTGTCTGGTACCCTAGCTATAGATGAGGCCAGGCACAGACACACAGAACATCACCACATAGCTATGCTTTCATAGTCCTGGTGCACGGGCTCACACTAAAAGCAATCCCTGCCAAAGATTAGCTCACAGGCAAAAGTTACAGACATCAGAATAAAAAACAAAAACAAAAACGAATCACTATGAAGGACAGACAGCAGACCCAATAAATTGGATAGACTTGTATCCTAAGAACAAGAGAAAAGAGAGCAAACCGAAAAAAAGATGTTAAGTGTAAAGGATAGAATTCATATGGCAAGAATAGGAGAGCATGTTTTTAAAAAAAGTTACTTTAAAAATATTCATGATATAAATTCTACAAATGACATAATGAAACACACACACACACACTCACACACAAAGTTATAAAAGGCAAAGAAAGATGGTCCAGAGGAAGTGTGTCAGATTGGAGAAGACCAAGGAGACATGACAACTAAATCCAATGTGGGACTCTGGATTGAGTCCTGAACCAGAAAAAGGATATTTGTGGGAAAACTCAAAAGATTCCTATGAAGTCTATGAAGTAGTTCACTATTGCATCAGTGTTAGCTTCCTGGTTTCGATGATAATTGTAGGATAGTTATGAAAGATGCTAACCTTGGGGGAAGCTCAGGGAAGGGTGTATGGGAGCTCCGTGTACTATTTTTTCAACTTTTTTTCTAAGTCTAAAATTATTTCTAAGTAATTAAAAAAAAAAAGAATCAGGGTAGGTGCAGGAGAAGTTGGAGAGACAGGCCGAGGCTGGACTTCAGAGAGCCTTCTCCTCCAATCTCATGACTGCACATTTCCCAGGGCAACTCCAGCGGTGGCAGGACCCCAGCCTGGAAGAGAGATGGAATCTGCGCTTGGCAAGCGCCCCCTGGAGGCGGAGGGGAGCTGCTGCGGGGACGGACACGGGAGGAGTGAGCTGCAGGAAGGCAGGAGTGTTCCAGACGGGGAAACAGGCCTCGGTTGTCCCTTCAGCGTAGGGGCACAAGAGGTGGACGATTTTCGGGGCCAGCTGCTCTTGTAACCGCTGCCCAGGTCTGCGCGGCCGGGGGCGGGGAGCCTCGAGGCGGCCTTCGGGGTTGGAGGCCAGGGCGCGCGGGCGGCAGGAGGGGCGCCGCGGACGTTGGCGCCCCAGCCCTGCGCGGGCCGTCCCGGCAGCAAAGCGCAGCGGGGCCCGGCCACCCTCGGCCCGGCCTGCCCGGCGCCCCGGGTACTCGGACGTGGCGGAGCTCACCCCGCCACGGCCACGGGCCTCGCTCGGCAAGGGGGCTGACTTAGCTCCTTGGGGTTGTTCGTTCCTGTTCTTCAAACGTCCCGTCTAGCTTAGAGGAGGATCTGTTCTGTGTAAGGCTTGTTGGAGACTCCAACACTCTTTGCTGGGTTGTAGTCTTGTTGTCGCGGTCACTCCGTTTCGTACTAGCGTCTGCTCTCACACAGCAGCCAGACCCACACTCTAAACGTCCTTGACACCATTGAATAGGGCATTGGGCCTCCCTGACTTAACAGCTGTGGAAAGTTTATGTTGTGCCCCAGAATATACTCGTGGCCTTGGTTTAAAAATTGAATCTCCTTGGAGAGGGACCCAAGAGAGAGATCCATGAGCATGTTCATAGACAGTTAACACGTGTGCGAATGAAAATAGAGAGAACGCTGCATAATAGTTCAGGAAAACAAACACAACTATTTTAAGAAACTGTCTCCTAACGTTCTTACCTTGCTTCAGGATTATTGGGAGAGTAAGACAGCGGCTGCTGTAAGCATTTAACATAGAGCCTTCAGTAACATGGGCTCCTCTCTCTCCAGAAAAGGAGAGAGTGCATAACCCAATGTTGCCGAAGGAAAATTTCTACAGTCGGTTAAAATGCTGCTTAAATGCGTAAAGAGAAGAATATTATTTAAATTTCCTCTTAAATTTTTTCTATTCTTCTCTTTTTCATGTGCTAGTGGCTAAATGGCAAGCAAAAAGCGAGAAATCCAGTTACAGGTGGGCATGACATATCAACAGTTCTTCATTCAGTGCGTTGACACTTGAAGATCTTTTACAGCGCCTTCCTTTTTGCAGGCAGTCATCAACAGTCAAAGCCTGTGGGATGAGATGTTGCAGAACAAAGGCCTGACAGGTACTGGGGCTCCCTGTTGTCCAGCCATCCAGAGTTCTGGCCAGGGCACCCGTGGCCCCCAACACAGGGCATGACTCCCTGCTTCCAGCATAAACCCTGCTACATCTTGACCCTTGGCCCTGCCCCAGCACTGGGATAAGCTGCTGTTCCAGATTCTTTGACTCTGTCCTTTCATAAATATTATCATCTTCTAGTGATTGATGTTTACCAAGCCTGGTGTGGACCTTGCAAAGCAATGCAAACTTTATTCAGAAAATTGAAAAATGAGCTAAACGAGGATGAAATTCTGCATTTTGTTGTAGTAAGGATTTTATTTCCATTAAAACTATTATTTTCTTGTTACTTTAAGTGTTTAAGTATTCTCTTTAACGATTGTCTTAATTTAAACAACCTGTCAACTCTTCAAAGTAGACAATGTTTACTTGGCAATTTTATTATATATTGAGTGCTATGGGATCTGAGAATGAACATCATTTTTATCCCATTCCTATAATGTTGAGGTTATTTACCATGGTTGTGAATATTAGAAAAGTATACAAATGGATATCTGTCTGTTGACCTGTTTCTTTTCACCTGATCATGTGTTCAGCGTGTGTCTCTCAGAATAAGGGCAGCAAATGCTGTTTACTGGACAGTGTTGGTAGGACTCTGGGCATTTACCCAGTTACCAATCTTCCAATGGTAGTGATTTTCCCCTTACTTACTTACCACCCAGATGTGACAAGCGATTAAAATATTGCAGCCAAACTCATTGGACTTCTTGCATTGGTTATTCAGTTTATCCACCTCAAGTTATCAACTGCTTAGAGCTTTGTTGTTTAACATGGTGGCCACTAGGCAGGAGTGGCTTTTGAGCACCTGAAATGTGGCTAGTGTGACTGAGGAACTGAATTTTTAATGTTAATTAATTTAAATTTAAATTTAAAAACTAATAATTCAGAAATTGTAAAACTTTTAAAGTTGTTTGGGACAACTTGGGTATGTGAATCTACTTTTTTTTTTTTGTGAGGAGATCAGCCCTGTGCTAACATCCGCCAATCCTCCTCTTTTTTTGCTGAGGAAGACGGCCCTGGGCTAACATCCGTGCCCATCTTCCTCCACTTTATATGGGACGCCGCCACAGCATGGCTTGCCAAGCAGTGCGTCGGTGCGCGCCCGGGATCCGAACCAGCGAACCCCGGGCCGCCGCAGCGGAGTGCGTGCACCCAACCGCTTGCGCCACCGGGCCGGCCCCTGTGAATCTACTTTTTTGACCATAAATTTTATGAAATCTAATTAAAGATCAATTGTTTCTGATGAAAATGTAGCCTACAAATTGAGATAGACTTTAAAGGTAAAATATACACTAGATTTGGAAGACTTGTGTGAAAAAAAGAACGTGAAATATCTCATTAATAATTTTTTACGTTGGTAATGTTGAAATGATCATATTTTGGATACATTGGATTAAGTAAAATATATTATTACATTATTTTCACTTGTTTCTTTTTAGTTTTTAAATGTGGTTACTAGAGAATTTAAAAATGTATACATGGCTCACATTCTACTTCTCTTGGACAGAAATACATCCAAACCAGCTAGACCTAAGATGCACAAGCAAATAACTTATTACATACCTTTACTCCTTATACCTAAAATGCATAGTCCCTGATGCAAACATGAAACCTCAACCCACTGCATGTTCTCATGTGTCCAGGCCTTCTGTGACCTTCCCAGCCCAGACCTTGGGATGAGTTTGCTTACTGACCTTAACTTGGGTTTGACTGTCCATGCCCTTCTGCAGATACACTCTTTATAGGATTTCTTTTTCTTAGTTCAAGGATACAAATAAGCACTCTAAAGCTTAGAAACTCACCTCTTAATATTTTTTCTCTTCAAGAGAGTAAGTGGCTATGTATAATTGTTAAATCTTTTTGTCCGGAGGTTGACATTGTCTTCCGAAATAAGGGTCTTGTAGTTTCTTAAAGGGCAGCATTCCAGAACAGCCTTCTTCACTCTGAGGGGTCAGAACCACCTACATGGAGCTGAAATGCGATTCGAGATTTGATTCTTGGCAGGGAGGAAAAACTAAGTTCAGGAGACAGAGAATGGGGCCTAAAGGAGATTTCCACATGCAGTGGACAAGGGGTTGGTGGAAGAAGTAAAAAAAAGACAATACAAGAAAGATCTAACAGCTGGCAAATGGATCACGGAGAATTAAGGGTCGGAAAATTCTTTGCATCCTGACAGTTGGCATTAGGGAAGCTTGTCTGGAAGTGGTAGGATGCACATTCATGGGCTAGGGCCCATGGGAATACCCCAGTGTCTAAAAGGAAATTGAGTTCAATGGGGAGAGACTGACAAGGCAGGCTCCCTGCTCACCTGTCTGGCTATCTGGAAGGGGACTTGGGCATAAGAGAGCAAGGCAAGAAGTCCTTAGACACTGAGAAAGTGTGACTTGATGCTGTGTTCCTAGATGGTTTAGAGTCATTAAATACCTCCTTGTTTATAGAGTCTGGGTAGAAACAAACCTGGGTGTGTGTGTGGGTTGGCACAGTGGTAGAGGCTGAGGTATGGAAGGAGAATTAGACCCCATAGTTTGTTGGGCTTCCATGTCAGCATGGCTCAGAGCTGTGTGAAGATACAGGTCTTAACAGTGCTTCCCCCCAACCCCAGAGGCTTCTGACTGTGTCCTCCTCAACCTACTCCACAAGGAGTCAATTCTATTACTGTATTTAGCCCACTGAGAAGTGCTAGTAAAGTCTTTCCAAAATATATGTCCTATTCATAATACTAGCATTTGTTGAATTTAACAACAAAAAAATTTGAGCATTGTCCCTTAGTGGTTTCTCTTGTGTTATTTTTGAGCACGCTCAACAATAGAACATTCACATAGACTGATGCTGTTTTTCTGCTATGACCTGCTCAGAAAGGGTGAAAAAAATTGTCTCCAAACCTCCTTTGGGAGCAATGGAGGGGCGCCCTCTGCTGGATATTTTGCTACCTGCAGTTAACCAAGGAGAGGGATCCTTTTTGAACTTGTTAATTAAAGTCCAAAATTAACACCTATGAAATTGATTACTTATTGAAATCCTCCTAAGCTGAATGGTCAGTATAAAATTTCTTCTGTTATATTCTCTTTTAAAATACATGAAGACGTGTACTAACATTGTATCTATACACATAAAAATTCAGTAAATGTTATTTTAGTTCTTTTATTATTAAATGTTTTAATTAATACTTTATTAGAATATAAGCCTTGTAACTATGATACCTAAACTACTTTTAAATATAATCTTTGACTTCTGTCCTTTAATATTATAGATTTGTTCTTGTCAGCCTCTTCCTTTTTTTTTTGAAAGCAGTAGAAACTTACAAGAAGGAAAATGATGTAGAATCCACTGTGTTAAAAAAAGATTATAACACAACCCCTCCAGCTGACACAGGCTGAAGGACCTTCGCTTAACTTCTTCACAGGGCTTGAGGAACCTCCAGAAATCCCAGTTTTTTTTTTTTTTTTTTTTTTTGTGAGGAATATCAGCCCTGAGTTAACATCCATGCTAATCCTCTTCTTTTTTTTTTTTTTGCTGAGGAAGACCAGCTCTGAGCTAACATCTATGGCCAATCCTCCTCCTTTTTTTTTTTCCCCAAACCCCTAGTAGATAGTTGTATGTCATAGTTGCACATCCTTCTAGTTGCTGTACATGGGACGCTGCCTCAGCATGGGCGGAGAAGCGGTGCATCGGTGCACGCCTGGGATCCGAACCCGGGCCGCCAGTAGCGGAGTGCCCGCACTTACCCACTAAGCCACGGGGCCGGCCCCAGAAATCCCAGTTTAAACAATCGCTTTAGGTTGCAAAAACCAACTCTTAGAGAAGACCCTACCAACGATCTCATTCTGACAGGTGGCCTGAAGGATGTGTTAGGACATCTTGAAATTTGTGAGAAAACGTTAAGAAAATTAGAAACATAAAAATCAAAGACTTTGACATTTGACAAGCAGTTCATTCAAGAAGTGTTTGATCAGCTCCTTCTTATGTGTGGCCCTGTGGTTGATGCACGAAGAGGGGTGACATTCAGAGGGGAATATGCAGCATCATCTCTCTGTGCACAGAGCTCTCCTTCTCACAAAGGAGATGACACAGGCCAATGTAACAGTGGTACAATGTTGAGAGGGACAGCAGGCGCCCTGGGAGAGGTGCAGTAAGGGCTCTGTGGAGCGCAATATGATTTGCAGCAGGAGGGAGCAAGACAGACTTCTTGGAGGGAGGACCCTTGAGCTGGGTTGGAAAAGGAAGGGCAAGAACAGGTAACAAGGAAGGAAAGAGCGGGTTGTGGTAGCAAATTACAAGGAGATGGATTTGGCTGCAGATTGGGTACCACGAAGGAGAACTGTGAGAAGTAAGGTTGAGGCCAAATGATGCAGGGCCTGAATTGCCAGTAGATGCAATTTGGTCCTTAAAACTATACATACTCAGAAAACGTTGTAGTCAACATAAAAATAACAATTACGGATCTCTGTGTTTTTTGAACATAGTGTATCGAATGACTTGGATATACTTTCCTTTATTATTATATGAAATATTTATGTTTTTTTCAGGCAGAAGCTGACAGCATTGTGACTTTGCAGCCATTTAGAGATAAATGTGAACCTGTTTTTCTCTTTAGTGTTGTAAGTATAATATTTATCATCTCAAATGTATTATCAGATTCCAATTTACAGTTGAAGAGCAAGTAGTATTGTAAAATTACCACGGAACTTTTTGAGAATAGTAATTGTAGAATTTTTTGCCTTATCTTTGCTTGTCTGTTAATATATTTTGTAACTTGACTTCTAGGAGCTCATGATGGGTTGAGAGTAGACTACCACATAGTGAGCTGATGAGGGGAAAGAAAAATGAGATGGTATTTACCTTTCCTAAGGAAATAATCAGAGATTTTATGATGAATTATTATTTACAGGACTGAAAAATTAGAAATTTCTTAGATACTCAGTAGGAGAGAATTGGTTATAAATAGTCATGCATACCAATATAAGGAAATATCTGTATGATCACTATTTTGCAATATCTATTGCTTTTATCTCTGTATTTACAAATACCCAGAAGGAAGGCATGAAGACTATTCATCAAATTGTTAATAGTAGTTTTCTATGTGTGGGGGAAGGATGCATAATTTATGCTGTCTTCTTTATACTTTTCTATCATTTCCAAATATTCTGTGAAGAGCATATAACTTTAATAATCAGAAAAGCATAATAAGTGTATTTTCTAAAAGGAAAGTATACAGTTCGATGCTAACTTGTATGACACAGGGTATAGCTCCTGCAGAGCTAGAGATTTGGGATGGGAAGGAAAGGCTTCATGGAGAGGGATTGGGCTGTTTGTCTACTGCTGGATACTTTGATTATCATTTTTGGTATTAGAAATAATTATTAAAAAGTACTTCTTGCATATACCTTTTTGATTCTGTTAAACAATACTCTTGCAACTATTTCAAAGGATTGAATTACTGGGTTCCTTGAATTAAAAAATTGCATTACAGATCTTGCTCTAAGTTGGATATGTAGGATTTGATGGTTTAGATGAGTAGTCAGCTAGCTTTTTCTGTAAAGGGCCAGATAATAAGTATATTCAGCCTTGTGAAAATGTAGTCTCTGTGTTGGGTCATAGTTTGCTGACCCCTGACCTAGACGTAGTTTAGGGAACCAGAATGAGTAACTAAGCAGGGGCAGAAGTGGGCTTCGTGGACTAATGGAACAATGAGGAGACTCCAGCAGCAGTAGCAGTTAGGAGCATGGAACTGAGGAAGGAACACTGGGGAGGTGGACCACCGTGCAGAGTCTGGAGCTCTGGGACAGCCACCACCCTGCCAAGTTATCAGGTCTGATCAGCAGACCCATGCCCATCCTCCTTAAATGGACCATCTGCCTCATTTGGTGAATACATCTTAATTTATCCAGTTTCCCAACAGAAACAGAAGTCATCTTAGTGACTTCTCTTTACGTCACGCCCAATCCACACCAGACCTTGAACCTGTCAATTTCTCTCACCCAAGTCTTTCTCTCTCTTCTTTCCGTTGTTCCCATCTCCATCGCCACTGCCATAGGCTGAGTAACCATCTCGCTCATCTTCACCTCTACAATAGCTCCCAGTTTGTATACAAACATCTTCTCCTTCTTCGGTTGAACCCTTTTTCCACATAGTAGGTGAAATGATCTTTACAAACAACAGTTCTAATTGTGGTCGCTGCTCTGGTTAAACATTCCAAAGTCTTCCCACTGCGCTTAGGATACAGGCTGCATCTTTCCGTGGCTTACAAGGCTCTGCACGGTCTGGCTCCCCCTAGCTGTTGAGTTTCATCTCATACCAGGCATCCTTTCACTGTCTCTGCGGTCTTCTGATCTGCCATATTCCCTTCCAGCCTTAGGACCCTTGCATCTCTATTCCTTTTGCCTAGAATGCCCTTTCTTCTCAATTTTGTCTAGTGATCTCTTACTCATCTTTCAATTTTATTTTTTTTTTTTGGTGAGGACGCTGAGCTAACCTTCATTGCCAATCTTCCTATTTTTTTTTTTGGCTTGAGGAAGATTAGCCCTGAGCTAACATCTGTTCCAGTCTTACTCTATCTTGCATGTGGGACGCCTCCACAGCATGGCTGGTGAGTGGAGGAGGTCCACACCCAGGATCCGAACCCAGAAACCCAGGCCGCTGAAGCAGAGTGTGTGGAACTTGAACCACTTGGCCATGGGGCTGGCCCCTTAGCCTTCATATTTTAAACCAAGAATCCCTTCCTGATGTTGATAAGTACCTTTGCTGATCTCCTTGACCAGGACAAACTCTTGTAGATGTTCCCAACGCTGTGTACCTCCCTTGGTGGTATCTGTCATGGTGGTTATTTCACATGTATCTGTTTGTGGGTTTTTTTTGTAATTTAATTAGGTCAGGTACCAGGTCTATTATTCCATACCATCATGCCTAGTACTGTGCCAGTAAACAGGTTTTAGTAAATATGTGTTGAAAGGTGGACAAAGAGGGCATAGTAGCAAAAATACTTAGGGAAGGTAAAGTTGGGAGGCCTATACAGAACCACTGGAATGTCACGCAGAGATGCTTTGCCTTTGGTCATAGGAGGACAGACAAATTGGAGGTGGAACTCAGAGAGCTGTGTTGACCAAATTGAGACCTACTTCACATCACCAATACCTTATTTTAAATTGGATAATTACAGTAGCTAAGAAAGGATTGGTGTGGGTGTGGGGCAGGGTGGGATGACAGTCCAGTTGAAATGTTAATTCTTGAATTATCCTGAAAATGAAAGTTTCCTTCGTGTTTTCTTTTCCCTTATAGAATGGCAAAATTGTTGCAATGATTAAGGGTGCAAATGCACCACTTGTTAATCAAAAAATTATCAACTTGATCAATGAGGAGAGGAAAATTGCAGCAGGTGAAATGGTTCGCCCTCAGGTAATACTTTGGATTACTGATTATTTTATTTTTAAGAAATGCATTGTGTCTTTTTTGTTGTTCTCCTTAAGGTATTTTCCTAATTTTATAACTCTCTAAGTGTCTAAGTGGTGCAACCTTTCTGGAAAGTATTTTGACAACATGAATCACAGGCCTTAAAAAGACATGTATCCTTTGACTGAGCAATTACGCACCAGTAATTTTCCCTAAGAAAATAATGAGACAAATGCAAAAAAAGATGCTTATTGCAGTGTTGTCTATATTATTAAAAATTTGGAATCAACCTAAATACCTAGCAACAGTGACCAGATTACATAAAATGTCTGTAATTTATGTCATAAATTATATAAATCCATACAGTGGAATATTATTTAGTGTGTTCTAGCTCTGTATTTATTGATATGGAAAGAGGACCAAGATAGATTGATGAATGAAAAAAAAAAGAGTACACTTTAATAGGATACTTAGAGTAAGATCCTGTGTATGTGTGTGGTGTATTACCTGTGTAATGTTATTATTACCTAAGTAATAAGAAAGAAAATATTTTAAAATTAAGAAATGAACCATAAAGCATTTGGAGGTATGAACGTAATAGTATAAGAAAGTAAGCCACATAGTAATCAGAAATACAGGCAGATAAACAGGAGCAACTGGTGTTATTGAAACACACACATGTGCACGCACACACAAAACAAACAACAACAAAAAAGGGAAAGTATGACTTTAAGAAACAAAAAGTAGAGACTAGCCAAGAAATATTGAAAAAAGAGAAATAATTAGATGGTATAGGCTCAAGCCTGTATAAGTATTTGCCATAATACCCATAAAGGGTCAATTTAAATCAGGAAAGGATAAAAAATTCAATAAACAGGCTTAGGAACATTGGTTTAACTATTTGTATAAGAGAGTTGTATCATGTCCTCATATATACATAATATACATAAATATATACATAAATAAATTACAGATGAATTGAGCTGAATGTGAAGAAACAGAGCATAAAAGTATTAGAAGAAAACACTGGCAAACATTTATGTTTTCATAGGTTGGGGAAGGCCTTGTAAGCATAACACAAAAAGGAGATATCAAAAAAGGAAAAATTGATAGATTTGGTAATTTAAAACTTTGAAGTGCCCCCTAAAATGTAAAAAGAAAGCAGAAAACTTGGAGAAATGCTCGCGCTGTGTCACTGTGCTGATACCCATGGTGTGTACCAAGCACTTTATGAGCATTAGGAAAAAGAACATTTTGACAGAAAACTGACAAATGACAAATATGGAGAATTTACATTTGTAATAGTGATTTTTCTCATCCAAGGACATTTTTCTTTACATTTTCAGGTTTTCTTGTTTTTCAGGGAATTTTCTCCCTTCCTTTCTATCTGTCTCTCTCCATCCCTCTTTCCACTTCCCCTACTTGTTTTTGAAAATTATAATAGCCAGGAATTATTGAAAACTTACTGTTTGCTAGGATTTTCAAACAGATATCCTCATTTAATCCTTACAGAAATCCTCCTCCCCCGGTTTTATCGAGATATAATTGGTAAATAACATGGTATTAGTTTAAGGTGTTCAACATAATGATTTGACATGTGTATATATTGTGAAATGATTACCACACTAAATTTAGTAAATACCTGTCACCTCGCATAGGTAAAATTTTTTTCTGGTAATGAGAACTTTTAAGATCTACTCTCTTAGCAACTTTGAAATATACAATACAGTATTATTACATGTAGTCCTCATGCTGTATGTTACACCTCCAGAACTTATTTATCTTATAACTAGAAGTTTGTACCTTTTGAACACCTTTACCCAATTCCCCCACTCTGCTTTCTCCACCTTTGGCAACCACCATTCTGTTTTCTGTATCTAGGAGTTCAGTTTTTTTAGATTCCACATATAAGTAATATCATACAGTGTTTGTCTTTCTCTGTCTGACTTGTTTCACTTAGCATAATGCCCTTGAAGTCTATCCATGTTGTCACAAATGGCAAGATTTCCTTCTTTTTTATGGATGAATAATATTCCATTGTATATGTATACCACATGTTCTTCATCCATTCATCCATTGACGGACATTTAGGTTGTTTCCATATCATGGCTGTTGTAAATAATGCTGCAGTGAACATGAGGGTGCAGACAACTTTTCGAGATGGTGATTTCATAGTTGGTCATAGTAGTCTCTTAAGATCCTTTTTATTTCTGGTATCTGTTGTAAAGTTTCCTCTTTCATTTCCAGTTTTATTCATTTGAGTCCTCTCTCTCTTTTTCTTCAGAGTCTAGCTAACAGTTTGTCTGTTTTGCTTATTTTTTCAAAAAGCCAGCTCTTAGTTTCATTAATTTTTTCTATTGTCTTTTTAGTCTCTATTTTATTTATTTCTGCTCTGATCTTTGTTATTTCCTTCATCTACTAACTTTGGCTTCATTTGTTCTTCTTTTTCTAGTTTTTTGAAATATAAAGTTAGGTTGTTTATTTGAGATCTTTCTTTGTTCTTTTTTGTGTGTGTGGGTGTGAGGAAGATCAGCCCTGTGCTAACATCTGCCAATCCTCCTCTTTTTTTGCTGAGGAAGACTGGTCCTGGGCTAACATCCATGCCCATCTTCCTCCACTTTATATGGGACGTCGCCACAGCATGGCTTGCGAAGCGGTGCGTCGGTGCATGCCCGGGATCCGAACTGGCAAACCCTGGGCCACCGCAGCAGAGCGTGCGCACCCAACCACCTGTGCTGCCGGGCCAGCCCCTCTTTGTTCTTAATGTAGGCATTTATTGCTATCAACTTCCCTCTTAGAATTCTTTTGTTGCATCTCATAAGTTTTGGTATGTTGTATTTCCATTTTCATTTGTCTCAGGGTATTTTTTGATTTCTCTTTTGATTTCTTCTTTGACCCATTGGTTGTTCAGTAGCATGTTGTTTAATCTCCATATATTTGTGAATTTTCCAATTTTCTTCTTGGTAGTTGATTTCTAGTTTCATACCATTGTGGTCAGAAAAGATGCTTAATTTGGCCTAACATATGATCTGTCCTGGAGATTGTTCCATGTGCACTGAGAAGAATGTGTATTCTGCTGCTTTTGGATGGAATATTCTGTAAATGTCTGTTAAGTCCATCAGGTCTACTATGTAGTTTCAGTCCAATGTTTCCTTATTGATTTTCTGTCTGGGTGGTTTATCAATTGCTGGTTCTGCTGAACCCGTGAACATTATCCCTGCTGGCTGCCAGAGCCAAGCTATCAAGAGATATGTCCTCTGGCCAGCAGCCACAAGAGCCAGGGTGCCGGATATGCGCTCAGTCTATCTTCTCATGGACACCGGTGACTTGGAGCCAGGCAGGGGGAGAGCGCAAAGATGGTGCCTGACAGCCTCTCTGGTTTCTGGAAAAGATTGCAGTTGGCCCCTAGATGTGCGTCAAACTAGAAACCTGACCCTCAGGCTGCAGCCCCCAAGACATGCAAATAGGATTCCCTCAGGGAATAGGAGTTGGGTGCCTCTGGCCCATGCCTCTCTGCTGTGCCCTGAGGAGGGTAGCCAGTCAAGAACTGTTTCATTGTTTGCGACAGTCCTGTGAGATCTGTGAATGCAAGATCTGCTGGCCACCAGAGCCAGGCAACCAAGAGGTTCATCCGCTGGGCAGCAGCTGCAAAAGCTGTGGTGCCAGACATGTGCAGCAGGTCCCTCCAGGGAGCTACCGGCCACCTGGAGCAGGGCAGAGGGAGAACATGAAGATGGCACCTGCTGGCCTCCCCCTCTCAGGAGAGGATTGCAGTTGGCCCCTAGATCTGTGTTAAAGTAGGAGCCAGACCCTCAGGCTATAGCTTTAAAATTTCCAAATAGGCCTCTTTTTGGGAAAAACTGGGTGTTTGGGTCTGCTGCCTGTGCACTGAGCCCTGGGAGGATCGCCACAGCAAGTCCTCACAAGCCTGTTAAGAATTATTTGTTTACTACAGTCTCCCAAGTCCCAGTTGGCTTTCAGAGCAAGGCATTTTGGGGCCCCATCTCTTAGTTGGAAGTCTTAAAATTTGGGGTACTAGATGTTGGGTCCAAACCCTTCACTCATGGAGACCCTGGGAGTTGTGAGTTCCCTCTGGATTGTATATCGCTGTGCCAGGAGTGGAGTTTATGACAAGATTGTGTCTCAACCTCTTCTACGCATTTCAGTATGGGTTTTTCCTCATTTGCCTAATGTGTAGGAGGCACTCAGCTATTTTCTGGATCTCTTTCAGAGGGAATTGTACTGTATGTAGCCGTAGATTTGGTGTGTATGTGGGAGGAGGTGAGTTCAGGAGCCTCCTATGTTGCCATCTTGAACTGGAACCTCAAGAAATCTTATGAGACAAATGATAAGTTAAAGCTTAAATACATTTAAGTCATTTCCCCAGAAACAGGCAGCTAGTGGGTGGTGAAACCAGAATTTGAAGTCAGGCAGAGTGACTCCTAAACATATTCTTTTACTTGCGATGTTCTATCCAGCTTTCTCTATGTGTGCTCTGTTCCATGGTTTGATTGTTGTGGTTCTCGTTGTCCTTGCTGTTCTTGCAGAATGATATCCTGTTTTAATTAATAACAGAGATATATGACATGTATTAATATCTTACGTTTATGTTACATTATTCCGTTTTGCTGCACACTTGTTATTTAGCTTTCTTATCTAATTGCCTTGTCTAGCATAGCCCTGTCCCATAGTAATAAAATAGAAGCCACGATGTGAGCCACATGCATAATTCAAAATATTCTACGAGTCACATTACAGACAGTAAAAAAGAAACAGTTGAAATTAATTTTAAAAAACATCTTTTATTTAATCCAGTATATTCAAAATATTCCCATTTAAAGATGTACTCAACATGAAAAATAAGGTATGCAACATTCATTTTTTCATACAAAATCTTTGGAATGTGCTGTGTATTTTTCACTTACAGCGCATCTTAATTTGGTGTGACCGCATTTCAAGTGCTCAGATAGCCTTAGTGGTAAGTGCTGCCCTATTGGCCAGAGCAGGTCCAGCAAATACAAAGTCGGTCAATTTGAGGTTATAGCCGGTATAATTATCTTATTTCTGATTATAATAAGAGCGCGTGCTTTCAGTATAGTTATTTCCAAACACTTTTGGGTCTTTATTCCATTGAGAATCTGAAGTCATGTATTCTCTTGCCAAAAAATGTACATATGTAAATATATACACCTTTTAGGCAGTTCACAGCATCACAGAAGCGCTTCCAGGGCTTCCTAAGAAATTAAGACCCACCCCTGCCCCGTTCTTCCTAGTGTTTTACTATGTAGTAGGAAATTGGCTATTGTTTTGAGCAAGACATTTTTTATGAGTTAAGGAGGTATCTTTCTGTTCCTAATTTACTAAGAGTAATGGTCAGGCATGGATCTTGAAACTTTTCGAATGCCTTTTGGATCTTTAACATGATAATTATGTGTTTATTGCTTTCTTACTTGCTAATCTCTGCTTCTTTCTTATTTTATTCTGTGTACTCTTCTTAAGTTTTAAGATTTTTTGTTTTAACTATTTTCCATATAGCATGCATACATTATTTCAGATAGTCTCCTCATCCCACCTGTTTTAAATATTCCTTATTTTATTTCAGAGGAAAGCTTAGGAAAAGTAGTGTTAGATAACTGCAGGCACATTTTCACTTTATCTTCTATCCTTTGGATTATAAATATTTATTAGAAACAAAATTTCTAAAAACTCTTTCACTATGATAAAAAATAGAACTGTTTTATTTGCCTTTCTCTTCCATAGTATCATGAAATTGCACTTGTAGACTCAGATTCAGAAGATGCTGGGGAAGCACCCTATGAACGTGTTGGTAAGTAAATTTACTAAGGTAATGCCAAGGGATTTGTGTACAGGGATGTTCATTACAGTATCACTTGCAGTAGCAAAATGCTGGTAACGACATCAATGCTAATTAAGAGGCTGGTAAGATAAATAGTGATTTGTCAATAGTAGACTCAGCTATTAAAAAGCAACCTCTTGGGGCCGGCCTGGTGGTGTAGCGGTTAAGTTTGCAAGTTCTGCTTCGTTGGCCTGGGGTTGGCCAGTTCGGATCCTGGGTGCAGACCTACTCATTGCTGGTCAGGCCATGCTAGGGTGGCGTCCCACATAGAAGAGCTAGAAGGACCTACAACTAGGATATACAACTATGTACTGGGTCTTTGGGGAGAAAAAAGAAAAAGAAGATTGGCAACAGATGTTAGCTCAGGGCCAATCTTCCTCAAAAAAAAAAAAGCAACCTCTTTTGCTCCCCATGCCTTCCCTTTGGTCTCTGAGGGGCTTCTGTCCCCTGTGACTAATCTGGACAGCAGCTTCCTCTTATTTCATCCTTCATCATCTTCCAAAAACTTGTGAAAATAATTTCTTCCTTGATGACCCACACTCCCGGTTTACTTTACGGTTAACAATTTCCTGCCTTCACTGGATTTTCTGTGTGGGTGTGTGAGTGTGTGTCCATACTCCAGAGGGAGCAGAGGCGAACAGCGTGCTCAGTGAGCTATCTTGCACTAAAAACTCATCATCAGAATGTGTGGATAAATGTGGATAAATCCATAGATGGTAAATCCATCAGTTTATAATGTTTGCTTGCATGGTACCTCCACTCACCAGTGATGCTGAGCTGAATGGATCATGGGTAGGATTCTATTGCATGTGAATTGTATTAAAATAACGAGAGCCCACCCACTCATACATTTTTGGGGGGGCCTGTTGACTACAAACTCTTGTGAATGTTTCTCCTGCATGCAAGTACAGGAACTGCGCTTGGATTCTAAGTAGAAACTGGTAGTTGAAATGCCATAACAGGAGCAAAGCTGTCAATGGACAAAAATTCACTGGACACTAGTAGTTTACATTTCTACTTGCCAATCCCTCATTATCTAGACTTTGTTTCCCCAAAATGAAATTCTCCTATTTTTTTTCCTAGAGCAACTATACAGTATTGCTATTATCAAACCTGATGCTGTGATTACTAGAAAAGATATAGAAATTAAAGAAAAAGTAAGTAATATTTCCCAGCAGTGGTTTAAATTAATTGCAAAATAACAACCCCTTAGTTGTCAACTTAGAGACAAGCTTATCATTTAGAGTAAAATAGAACATAATAAACTTTTTTGGTGCTAGGTACCTCTAAAGGCTTTGAACGTCTTGTCTTTACAAATGCTAGAAGTACTCAAGCATCCTTATTTAAATAACTCTGCTCTACCAGCATCAGATGTAAATAATAAAAATTGTAGTTCTTATATTGAATTGTAACAGATGTTCTTCGTGTTTAGTTATTAGCAATGCAAATTTGTTATAAGCGCATATTGGCTTGCTTCATTCCCTGTATGTTGTCACAAATGTACGGTCCTTTTCAGATGCATGATAGCTTAAGGAAGCATTTTATGTTTTGCTTTAGAGCCAAAATAAAAATTTTTTTAGAAGAAAATTGCATTTTCATCCAAAGGTCAACGGACCTTTCCCGTAAAGGGCCAGATAGTAACTATTTTCAGGTTTGTGGGGCATACGATCTGTCGCGACTGCTTGACTCTGCCATCATATCGAGAAAGGAGCAGCAGACGGTATGTAAACAAATGGGCGTGGCTGTGTGCCAATAAGCTTTTTTTTCCAAAAACCGGTGGTGGGCCAGATTTTGCCTGCTGGCTGTAGCTTGCTGACGCCTGAACAATGACTTTGTGTTGAAATAACAAGATTCTATTGAAATGTGAAAGAATGTTGCATGTGCTCTAGCAGAGATCCCTCAGGGAGCTAGGTGAGGAGGGGTTGAGCTCTCTTGATGAACTTCTCGTGCATTCTTCCTGTAGCTACAGTGGCACTATCATTGATTAAACTACAGTAAAGTAGATGGTCCACGGGTCATGGTACGTGTACTCTCTCTTCCAATTATGAGTTGATTTAATTGATATCACTCTATAAAAATAGCCTTTTTTCCCCAGATCAGATTCTGGGGTGTGTGTTGGGGGGGACACCAAACTGTACCCCAGTCCCCTATATATTGCTTATCCCTTATAAAGTATTCAAAAATAATATTACATACCAATGGTTTACTGTGCCTTATTTGAGTATGGTTTAATGGCTATGATAGTGAAGATTTTCAAAATTATATAGTTTTTTTAGTTGAGGCAATACTATTAATCATCAGTTCATCTTACTTTTTCTGTTTTGACATAGTAAATGACATTTCAGAGATGTAAATTATGACTATCTACTAAGTACCTCACCTCTCTGGAATACAGTGAAAGGCTACATAACAAACAGGACAGAAAAAATAAAGAATGTTTTGAAAATGGGCACACTGCATTTTTCAACTATAGTAAAGGAGAAGTTATTAAGTTTAAATTTTGCTTGGATTTTATTTTCTGTTGTCAGGCACTAAGTAACTTAACAAAGACATGATTTGAGTATTTAGAAAGTGTTCATATTGGAATGTCAGTTAGGAGAGGGGTCGCTACGACATGAGCAATGCTCTGCAACATCCGCAAAGCCAATAGAACCAGTGCGGTGTCTGCTTTCAGAGTAGGAGGACGTACCTGGTCGTGGCCTCACAAACCAAAGTGAGCTCAAATGATTGGTATCATTTAATGTAATTACTGAGTTGCTTTGAATGCAGATTACACTTATATTTAATTGTTTAGTACCTCATGGGACTTGTCATATTCACCTCAAAACTTCTATTTGTTACATTTTATTATACTTGAGTGACATGCAAACTAAATTTATCAATAAATTTAACTTTCTTTAAGACAAGTAAAGCATAGCTAAATCTTAAATCCTATCCTTCTCTATCATTTGGATATTTTTGTTACTATAAGAGTAAGATAGATTAGATTATGAGTTGTGGTCTTACAAAGTAAAGCGTTAAAAAAAAGAAAGTTAAACAATTTTGAAAATAGATGTTTAAGAAGTGCTTGTAAATTTATGTCCTTGCAAATGATTCAGAAAGCTGTTATATCTTTCCTTGGAATTCAGTTACTTTTTTCACATTTTGAAGGAATTCACTTAAATAATAGAAATATTGCAGAGTCTCTGGTTCAAGCCTTGAAAACTTAAATACCAGGGGGCATTAAAGGGCCTTCTTTGTAGATATATTTTTAAGCTTCTTCAAACCTAGTGCCCTATGGATCGTGCTGAGGTCTTTACTTGAAATGTATTCAAATCTGGGTGGTTTGCTAAGCCCAGGAAACGAATGTCCTTGACTTGTTTTACATGTGGTCCCATAACACGTCTGGATCTAACGTTACTCTCTCATTGAAGATTATCAAGGCAGGATTTGTCATAGAAGCAGAGGATAAGAGAGTGCTCACTGAAGAACAAGTAAGGGACTTCTATAGTCGAATAGCAGACCAGGTAAGAAAGTTGAAAAAAAACAATACTGTGTTTTCAGATATAGTGGATTCCAGTAAGTTTTACATCCTCATTATAGAAAAGCAAATGAATAAGTCTGACCAAGCAAATCAGCTCCAAATGTCCTGTGGGTCTCCATACCATGGTAATGACAAAGATGGCCACTATGGAGAAATCTCCAGTAGAAATAATGGCAGCCGAGCAAAAGTGGGTGGTCTGACTGTGTTTTGTTGGAATGAAGACCTTGTTATGTTATGTCCTCTTAGACTCTCTGCAACAGCCCTCTGGAAGTGAATATCCAGGCCTTTCCTATAGATTTTTATCCCAGGTTAAGACTCCTTGTCTTAAACTTCACAGGCAAGCTTTAATCCTTTTTACCTAACGGCCTTTCTCTCAAGCTATTTCTTAAATTCCCTTTTGCCTGGGGAAATATAATAAAGGCAATGTTGTGTATTGGAGAGTACACTGGCTTCTGGGTCAGGAGACATAGCTTCTAGAAATGAGCTGTCCAATATGGTAGCTATCAGATGCATGTGGCCATTTGAATTTAAATTCATGAAAATTAAATTAACTGAAAAATCTAGAGTCTTAGTTGCACTAGCCACATTTCAACTGCTCAATAGCTGCATGTGGTTACATGTATTGGAGAACACAGAAGACCATGTTTGTTGTCACAGCAAGTTCTACCGGACAGCACTTTGTAAAACTAACAGCACCGCTCAAACCGTCTCTCTTGGCCCCAGCTTCCACACATGTAAAAGGAAAGGGTTGGACCAGCTACATCAGCACGTCCTGGGAAGTTTTGAGAAAATCCAATTCCTAGGCCCCACTCTAAACCTATTGAATCATAAACTCTGGGATTGGACTCGAGGAATCGGTGTTTTAACAAGCCTACCAGATGATTTGGAAGCATCCTAAAGTTTGAGAATAGTTATTAGACTATCTGTAAGATCAATCCTTTCTAGCTGTGAACTTCTATCCTTTAAAGATTTGTTTATAACAGGAGGATTACAAGAATAACCTTCCCTTGCCCATGATCATGGAGGGGAAGATGTCACTTGACTTGGGTAGTGGCTGCTATTTTGGTCTATGCATTTCAGGAGCCAGAAGTAAACGGTTTATCATTTTATTTTTTAGCCTGATTTTGAAGATTTTGTCTCTTTTATGACAAGTAGCCTAAGCCATATTCTAGTTGTATCTCAAGGAAATGAACAACAGCCTCCCCAGGAAGAAACTGAACCTAATCCTGAGATTGAACCTAGAGAATCATCTGAGGATCAACATGAGATAGCCACAGTGAGGAAGACGAAACGGGACAGGTAGCTTGAGACCAGAAAATGTATCATTTACAGTGTGTTAGTAGGTAATGAAGTGTAGTGTCCAATAATAAAAATAATGACCAAATATCTCAAAATCGAAAGACAAACATTTTTATGTTGAAGCCACAAGTATTTCTTCCAGTCAATCTAAAATACTGTATATTCAGCAAAGCTGGGATTGCCCTGAAAGTTTGTATCAAGAAGATTAGAAAGGGAAGAATTTTCCCTGTTTGTCTTTCTAAAGCTGGGCGCACCACTCGTGGCCTGGGGCTCCAGGGGTAGATAGGGACCATGCATAATCTCTCCCAACCCTGTCTTCTCTCCCATTTCACCATATTCCACCTCCACTTCCCTCTGTCCTAAAGACATCAAGCATACTCTGCCCGTTTACTTAAGGCAGTTGGTGGTTATAAATTGCTGACAACTAAATAGTTGTATATTTTTGTTATTGAGTTTTAAAATATTTGAAAATGAACATAAGTAACTTGCAGAATTTTGGGTTTATGCACTGCCATTTGCGCCGTTCGTTTCTCTGAAGACTCGGAAAATACAGAGTTTAGCACAGGCGTTGTCAGAGCTGGGCCTGAAAGAAAGGTGGGTGAGCAGGAATATATTGAGAGTAGCTGAGTCTTAAGGCTTCCTGATATGTGTCTCCCCCTGCTGGGCAGCCTGTCTCCATTGCATTTTCTGTCTGGAAGTCTCCAGAGCTTTCCTTGTCTTATTAATGCATCGTAGTGGCTTATCTTGAGTAGCTACATCTGCTGGTTCCAGCGATGTCATACTTTGTAGGTAGCTGGGAGACCCCAATATCATTAATTCCAAGTTTTGACCGGGATAGAGGGACTCATAAGGTAAATCAACTGCTGACAAAGGGCTTTGTAAACAGTAGTACTTACTGTCAGAATTTTAAGGGAAATGATTATC
Source organism: Diceros bicornis minor (assembly GCF_020826845.1). Taxonomy (NCBI): domain Eukaryota; kingdom Metazoa; phylum Chordata; class Mammalia; order Perissodactyla; family Rhinocerotidae; genus Diceros; species Diceros bicornis. The sequence continues at coordinate 9,919,907 of NC_080742.1, read as the reverse complement.
AGCAGGCAGAGGGAAGCTTTGGGTGGGAAGTGTTGGGCTCAAAAAGATACCAGACTTCATTCCAAAATTTTTGAGCCATTTAAAAATAAAAGTTCTGTAGAACACTCATTAATGTACCTGGCATGAGAGATGTCAGTGTTCCATTGGTGCTGTTGTTCAGGTACGTCTCCATTACATCCAACTTTGAGAAGCTGTTGTCTCCAATTGTTCCATACCCACAGAATAAGATGACCAATTGAGGCAATTGGTGGGGTGGGGTTGGAGTGAGATGTGTCAATCTTGCTTTGACAATGTCTGCTGTATTTTCTATGAAACTTAGAGATTCCATTTGCCTTAGGCCCATGTTTATCCCAAGCAATGGCTGCAAGCAGGCAGCATGAAGTGGGGCCCGTGTTTTTTGGGGAATACTTTTCACAGCTCTTGTTCTGGAGGTAGGCTGACCAGGTGCTGTGCACTCCCACCTGCCATCTTTTAAGTAGATCCAGAACCTAAAAGATCAAGGACAAAAACTCTCACGGGTAATTTACACATCTGTTCACTTTTACTCTTTATTGCGACCCTGCCCCCACCTCAAAGCCTCCTCACCTTCCTCTTTGGATGGTGGGGGATGAGAGGTGAGGCAGAAGGGAAGTTAAAAGCAGAGCAATTATACTCGAAGTGATAGGTGTTCCCTTCCGTGAACATGAGCTGTTTCCTGGGCATAGAGCCCCAGGTCTTTGTCAGCTTGGTTATCCCTGCAGAGAAAAATGCTCACAGTTTGTGAACCCACAAGGCGTGGGAAAAATTTCTCCATACCAACGACGTCACATTTAATCCAATGGCTGGAAGGAGGGAGAGAGAACCAGGAAAACAGGAAACAGACACTCACATTTTTCATCTAGATTCCAGATTCCTTCATGATGGCCTTTTATCACGTTATCTATATTATCTGTTTACATGTCTGTCTCCTTAATCAGCCTGTGTGTTAAGAACTCAAAGGACAATGTCGTTTGTCTTTGTTTTCCAGTCATTGCGCAGAAGAGGAAGGTGTGGTTTGGTTAGCTACATTGCCCAGAGTCATATAGGTAGTTACTGGCAGAGTCTTCACTCATTCATTCATTCTGTTATGCATCTTTCCATCCATCTAATATTTATTAAAGTCCTACTATGTGCCAAGTACTGGGGATGCAAAAATAGGGAAAAAATTAAATGTCCTCTAAGGTCCCTTTCAGCTTCAAATCTTTATGACCCAGTGAAGATGACAGTTCCTACCTCCTATAATATATTGTATTTCTCTGTCCTTAGGAAGTGTCTATTCTTGGTAACCTATTTATCCCTACACATGTCATGGCTATAGAGAGCTACTTTTCTCTTTTATGAAATTCTCATTTAAGTTAAAGATAATAGATACAATTCCTAAAATAATCTTCAAAGGTGTTTCTGGGATTAGAGCAGTCTGAATTCTATACCTTTACTCTCTGCTCCCATCTCCAGGTGTTTCTTGCCTCTCCTGAATCAAGGGAAACTGTACTAATAAGCAGCTGACCATAGGTGAGGCCTGGAGCTCTGTTTAGGTCCCCAACTAAAGAGAAGGTGAGGGTGGTGTGGTGCTTTCTCCACTGAGAGCTTGGGGAGAGCCTGAGCTCAGACTCAGGAGGCAAGAACCTGGAGACAACCAGCAACCTTGGGAAGAACAAACACAGACTTGTGATTCCCAAGGATGAAGTTGATATTGGACTTCACTGGACCTTTCTGACTCCTAAAGTCCAAGATGGAGCTGAGCAGGATTACTGAATTCCCTGCCCTTGAAGTCCAGTTTTCTGAGGGCTTTTTCCAATTGTTGCTGCAGGCGAATGTCAGCCTGCTGGCTTCCACAGCTCAGGCTTGTAGCCTAGAGGCCACTTTGCCTTCCAGCTACAGGGTTTCCAACACTTAACACACCAAAAACCAGCAATGAGCCAACAAAGAAAAATGACTACCCACCTAAGGAAGGCTAGCAGCCAGAGAAGGGAAGATCTACTCAAAAATCAAAACACAAGCTTAGTGAAAAAGAACTGCTGGAGGCAGAAAAATACTTAAACAAAATAATAATAATAATAATAATAAATAGAATAATACTCGAGATCTAAGTGCTACATACACATAAAAAAGGCTTTCAAACTTGAATTATAAAAATTGTAATTTGAACTATAAATTCAATGGAGAATTAGAGGATGTGATAGTCATTTGAGACTTGAATTAACGACTTGGAAAATCAGATGCAAGAAATAGCTCAAAGTACAGAAAAAAATGAGACCGCCATCATGAGAGCTGACGTAAGCGATCTGGAGAATATACCGGGAGACCAAGGTGCTAATAAGAGAAATTCCGTACAGAGGAGAAGGAGCAGATGGACAACCTGTAATCCAACAAATAATAGGGGAAAACAATTCTGTGGAATGGAGAAACACATGTATCTGCCAATTGAAAGTGTCCACAGTGGTCCAGCCTTGATTGATGCAAAAAAACACAGATACGGGAATATCCGGTGAAAACACTCTCCACTGTTTCCAAACAGAAAGAACAGGCAGTGGTGTACTTAATGTATTTGAAACCCAGAGCAGATAGTTTTCTTAATACCCCTCTCCTCTATATGACAATATTATTTTAAATACTAATTACTGAATGAGACAAATAATAATGGCCAGAAAAGAAACACAGACAGTGAAAATGATCTTTTATAGAATTTTGTGCATATATGAACATATAAACAAAAAATAAAAGTAAACATTACAGTACCAAAAATGAAACGAGTTATAGGTTAATAACATTTAATTAATGTGTTTTTTAACAAAGGAATAAAACATGCATACTATATCTATTAGTCTATCACAGAAATGAAGTACAATTTTTATTTGTAAGCTTTAGTGTTTGAGGATTTGTCAATGACATTCTCAAACTGATCTTTGCTGTATATTCGTGTTTAATAAACAGAGATACATAAAACTCCTCTTTCACAATAAATTCTAGGAATTGCAATACTGCCAATAGCTTTGTTATTTTAGGATTGATTCTTCTTTGTAGAGTACACTGTTTACTAAAAGTAAGTAATTAAAATGTGCTAACTTGAAGCCTACATATATATTGTTAAAATTCAACACTAACCACAGGAATTGTTTAGAATGTAGATATATTTTTTTTGAGGAGGATTATTTTATCACTTACATTATTTAGAATTGCTGGTGCATGGTGATGAAAAAAGCAGCCTGACTTAGTTGGTTTTATTATTGATTTAAAATTTCTCTATTGACAATGCACCCCCTAGTGACTTACACTTTGGGTGGACTCCGTCCACCAACTGCACATCTGCAGCACCTGAGAACAAGTTACTTACAAGGAAAAATATCTCTGATTGGCATGGGACTCGTCATCAGCCTACTGAGAGAAAAAAACTACCACCCCTGCATTCTTAAGAAGCCAGGATATCATTTACTGGTGGAGCAAAGGAAGATGTTCAAGGACATGCTTAGAAATATATCACCTATATACCCCTTCGATGGAAAATATTTGAGGAAAGCCTAGACCAAACAAAAAATGAAAAGGGACACTTCAACAAGGGGGAAAAAAGAGAAGAGAAACAGTTGTTATCAGTGAAACTTGGGAACTATGAATTCACATGTGAACGCACGCATACACATACACGTATATGTACATACACATTACATAGTTCTGGGTTATACAATATAATAGCTAATGAAGGACTCTTGAAATAGAAGACAATGCTGATAGATTCTAAATTATCTCAACAAAACCTAGGAGTTGCTGAGTGTGTATGGCAAAATAGTTCAAAAGTCTGAGAGGAGAGAGGAAAAATGAGATGAAGAAGGTAACAAAGTATTTTAAGGTTCTTATTTGAGTTTGAGGAAGCGGGGATGAGTGGAATGTTAAAGCTGGGAAATAGTGTGCCAGAATGCAAGAAATATTTGGAACATATCTGTTTGATTACAGAAGATGGTAAAAGATGGTAAACATTAGTGCAGTGGATGGATATGGTAGAACTTTCACATTAACAAGGGGAAAAACATGGAATGAATAACAGCTTGCTCAGACCAGCAAAATAAGGGAAAGAAAAAAGAAAAAAACTACAATTTAAAATAAATAGTATATCGGGCCGGCCCCGTGGCTTAGCGGTTAAGTGGGCGCACTCCACTGCTGGCGGCCCGGGTTCGGACCCCGGGCGCGCACCAACGCACCACTTCTCCGGCCATGCTGAGGCCGTGTCCCACATACAGCAACTAGAAGGATGTGCAACTATGACATACAACTATCTACTGGGGCTTTGGGGGGAAAAATAAATAAATAAATAAATAAATAAATAAAATTATTAAAAAAAATAAAAAAATAAAATAAATAAAATAAATAGTATATAAAAAGTAAGATGGAAGGAATATAGTTAAGTACATGACTATTATACTAAATATGAAAAGATTAATTATCCCATTAAATACAGAGATTACCAGGCTAAGATAAAAAATAATGAACTAATTTAAAAACCATTGTAGTAATAATTTATTCAGGCAAGAATCATCAGTGGATGCTAAAACCATTGTGTGAAAAATATATACAGCTTCAAATAGTGTCCTCACAGATTTCTTATTATTTATAAAGTGGAAATTGTGGCTTTTCAGAGGAGAAAAATGGGTGATACCATTTTAACCACATTAATATCACCACTAAGGAGAAAAATCGACATCATATACCTCGTATTCTGATCTACAAAGAAAGATGCAGCACCACTTATGTAGTATTCCTGCCAAAGATTCACACCCAGCATGTTATAGGAAACTACTGGGCCATCCCATAGCTTGAAACCATCCAAAACGAGGAACTGTCTACAAAACAGTTGGCCTGGACTCTTCAAAATATCAATAGCCTGAAAGACAAAAAAATCTGAGGCACTGCTAGAAGTTAAAGGAGACTAGAGAGGTAGGACAATCACATGCGATGTATGATCCTGGATTGGGAAAAAAACTACTCTAGATAGGGCAGTATTAGAAAATTGGTGAAATTTGAATATAGACTACTTATGAGATAATAGCTTTATATCAACTTAAAATTTCCTGAAGTATTCAGGAGGGTGAATGGTTAAACTATCTGCAGCCTACTCTCAAGTAGTTCAGCTGAAACACATACACACATGCACGCATGCACACGCACACGTACGTGGGGGGATGAGAGGGAGAGAGAACAAATGTCACAAAATGTTAACAGTTGGTGAATCTAGATGAAGGGTGTAAATGGGAGTTCATTATCCTTGTCTTGCAACTTTTCTGTCAATTTAAATTTTTCAAGATGAAAAGTGTTAAAAAATTCACTCATTTATATGCAGTTTAGAAGAAACACACAAAGGAATATAAAAATAAAGGGATGGCAAAAAAATAGCCGGGAAAAATGAAGTATTAGAATTGAACATTAGGGCCGGCCCTGTGGCTTAGCGGTTAAGTGCGCGCGCTCCGCTGCTGGCGGCCCGGGTTCGGATCCCGGGTGTGCACCTACGCACTGCTTCTCTGGCCATGCTGAGGCCGCGTCTCACATACAGCAACTAGAAGGCTATGGAACTATGACATACAACTATCTACTGGAGCTTTGGGGAAAAAAATAAATAAATAAAAATTAAAAAAAAAAAGAATTAAACATTAAAAATGTGAAACTTGGGCAGGCCCTGTGGCCTACTGGTTAAGTTCAGCACCCTCTGCTCAGCAGCCCAGGTTCAGTTCCTGGCTGTGGACCTACACCACTTGTTGGTGGCCATGCTGTGGCGGTGACCCACATATAAAATAGAGGAGGATTGGCAAGACGTTAGCTCAAGGCGAATCTTCCTCAGCAAAAAAAAGCTCAACTTGATAAAGAAGGACGTGATGTAAAAGGCAACACTTATGAAGAAGGTATAGTAGTCAACTATATGCCCCAAGCAGCATAACGGGTAAATGCATGAAAATAAAAGTATTAGAAAAATAAAGAGAATTGGATAAAAATACCTTTATGGTGAGAGATCTCAATACACAACAGACAAAAATAAGCAAGGATATAGAAGAATGGAAAATACATATTCCTTAAATTGTATATAGTAAATAATCTACAATATATGCAATGTAAATATGTATAACCTTAAATCCTACAAATAAACTTTTTTGTTTACAAAGAAAACCTTAACACATTTTTTAAAATTAAGATATTACCACAAACATTTGCTGATTATAATCCAATAAAATTGGAAATAAACAATAAAAAGATGACCAAAATGTCTTATCTATTTGAAAATATGAAATATCCTCCTAAATAACCCTTGATTCAAAGACAAAATTAAAAGGAATAAAGAAACCATCTGGAAAGCCTTACAAAGAGGGAAAAAAAAACTTTTAAACATATTTTATCTTGGTCTTTCTTTATCCTCTCATGAAGTCCAACATAGATGATTTCATGTAATCGATTTTTGGAATGATTCAATACAAAGTTTAATTAAATACATATTCTTTGATAGAGAGATACAAGCTATCTTTATGTGAAATTCAATTTTTATTTGTTTTACTAGACTCTAAGTTATTATTATTTTTTTTAATTTTTTGTTTATTGCAGTAACATTGGTTTATAACATTGTAAAAATTTCAGGTGTACATCATTGTACTTCTATTTCTGCATAGATTACATCATGTTCACCACCAAAATACTAATTACAACCCATCACCACACACATGTACCGAATTATCCCTTTCACCCTCCTCCCTCCCCCCTTCCCCTCTGGTAACCACCAATCCAATCTCTGTCCCTATGTGTTTGTTTATTGTTGTTATTATCTACTACTTAATGCAGGAAATCATGTGGTATTTGACCTTCTCCCTCTGACTTATTTCACTTTGCATTATACCCTCAATGTCCATCCATGATGTCACAAATGGCTGGATTTCATCGTTTCTTATGGCTGAGTAGTATTCCATTGTGTATATATACCACAGCTTCTTTATCCATTCGTCCCTTGATGGGCACTTGCTTCCAAGTCTTGGCTATTGTGAATAACGCTGCAATGAACACATGGGTGCATGTACCTTTACAAATTGGTGTTTTCAAGTTCTTTGGATAAATACCCAGCAGTGGGATGGCTGGATCATATGGTAGTTCTATCCTTGATTTTTTGAGGAATCTCCATACTGTTTTCCATAGTGGCTGCACCAGTTTGCACTCCCACCAACAATGTATGAGTGTTCCCTTCTCTCCACATCCTCTCGAACACATGTTGTTTCCTGTCTTGTTAATTATAGCCATTCTGACGGGCGTGAGGTGATATCTCATTGTAGTTTTGATTTGCATTTCCCTGATAGTTAATGATGTTGAACATCTTTTCATGTGTCTGTTGGCCATCTGTATCTCTTCTTTGGAGAAATGTCTGTTCAGGTCTTTTGCCCATTTTTTAATTGGGTTGTTAGTTTTTTTGTTGTTGAGATGCATGAGTTCTTTATATATTTTGGAGATTAAGCCCTTATCAGATGTATGGTTTGCAAATATCTTCTCCCAATTGTTAGGTTGTCTTTTCGTTTTGTTGATGGTTTCCTTTGCTGTGCAGAAGCTTTTTAGTTTGATGTAGTCCCATTTGTTTCTTTTTTCTATTGTTTCTCTTGCCCGGTCAGACATGGTGCTTGAAAAGATGTTGCTAAGACTGATGTCGAAGAGCGTACTGCCTATGTTTTCTTCTAGAAGTTTCATAGTTTCAGGTCTTACATTAAAGTCTCTAATCCATTTGGAGTTAATTTTTGTGTATGGTGTAAGGTAAGGGTCTACTTTCATTTTTTTTCCATGTGGCTATCCAATTTTCCCAACACCATTTGTTGAAGAGACTTTCTTTTCTCCATTGTATGTTCTTGACTCCTTTGTCAAAGATTAACTGTCCATAGATGTGTGGGTTTATTTCTGGGCTTTCAATTCTATTCCATTTATCTGTGTGTCTGTTTTTGTTCCAGTACCATGCTGTTTTGGTTACTATAGCTTTGTAGTATATTTTGAAATCAGAGAGTGTGATACCTCCAGCTTTGTTCTTTTTTCTCAGGATTCCTTTAGCTATTCGGGGTCTTTTGTTGTACCATATAAATTTTAGGATTCTTTGTTCTATGTCTGTGAGAAATGTTGTTGGAACTTTGATAGGGATTGCATTGACTCTATAGATTGCTTTAGGAAGTATGGACATCTTAACTATGTTAATTCTTCCAATCCAAGAGCACAGAATATCTTTCCATTTCTTTGTGTCTTCTTCAATTTCTTTCAGCAATGTTTTATAGTTTTCCGTGTACAGCTCTTACACCTCTTTGGTTAAGTTTATTCCTAGATATTTTATTCTTTTTGTTGCAATTGTAAATGGGATTGTATTCTTAATTTCTCTTTCTGCAACTTCGTTTTTAGTGTACAGAAATGCAACTGATTTTTGTATGTTGATTTTGTATCCTGCAACTTTACCATATTCGTTTATTACTTCTAAAAGTTTTCTGGTGGATTCTTTAGGGTTTTCTATATATAAAATCATGTCATCTGCAAATAGTGAGAGTTTCACTTCTTCCTTTCCAATTTGGATCCCTTTTATTTCTTTCTCTTGCCTGATTGCTCTGGCTAGGACTTCCAGTACTATGTTAAACAGGAGTGGTGACAGTGGGCATCCTTGTCTGGTTCCTGTTCTTAGAGGGATAGCTTTCAGTTTTTCACCATTGAGGATGATATTATGTCATATATTGCCTTTATTATGTTGAGGTACTTTCCTTCTGTCCCCATTTTATTCAGAGTTTTTATCATAAATGGATGCTGTATCTTGTCAAATGCTTTCTCTGCATCTATTGAGATGATCATGTGATTTTTATTCTTCATTTTATTACTGTGGTGTATTACGTTGATTGATTTGCAAATGTTGAACCATCCCTGCATACCTGGAATAAATCCCACTTGATCACGGTGTATAATCTTGTTAAAGTATTGTTGTATGCGATTTGCTAGTATTTTGTTGAGGATTTTTGCATCAATGTTCATCAGTGATATTGGCCTGTAATTTTGTTTTTTTTTTTTGTGTTGTCCTTGTCTGGTTTTGGTATCAGGGTAATGTTGGCTTCGTAGAATGAGTTAGGGAGCTTCCCCCCCTCCTCAATTTTCTGGAAGAGTTTGAGAAGGATAGGTATTAAGTCTTCTTTGAATGTTTGGTAGAATTCACCAGGGAAGCCGTCTGGTCATGGACTTTTATTTTTGGGGAGGTTTGTGATTACTGTTTCGATCTCCTTACTGGTGATTGGTCTATTCAAATTCTCTACTTCTTCTTGATCCAGTTTTGGAAGCTTGTATGATTCTAAGAATTTATCCATTTCTTCCAGATTGTCAAATTGGTTGGCATATAGCTTTTCATAGTATTCTCTTGTAATCTTTTGTATTTCTGAGGTGTCTGTTGTAATTTCTCCTCTTTCATTTCTGATTTTACTTATCTATGCCTTCTCTCCTTTTTTCTTGGTGAGTCTAGCTAAAGGTTTGTCAATTTTGTTTATCTTTTCAAAGAACCAGCTCTTGGTTTTATTAATTTTTTTCTATTGTTTTTTTAGTCTATATTTCATTTATTTCTGCTCTGATTTTTATTATTTCCCTTCTTCTACTGATTTTGGGCTTTGTTTGTTCTTCTTTTTCCAGTTCCTTTAGGTGTATTGTTAGATTGTTTATTTGAGATTTTTCTTGTTTGTTGAGATAGGCCTGTGTTGCTATAAACTTCCCTCTTAGAACCGCTTTTGCTGTATCCCATAAATTCTGGCATGTCGTATTTTCATTTTCATTTGTCTCCGGGTATTTTTGATTTCTTCGTTGACCCAGTCTTTGTTCAGTAGCATTTTGTTTAATCTCCACATATTTGTGGCTTTTCTGATTTTCTTCCTATAGTTGATTTCTAGTTTCATACCATTGTGGTCAGAAAAGGTGCTTCATATTATTTCAATCTTCTTAAATTTATGGAGACTTGTTTTGTGGCCTCATATGTGATCAATCCTTGAGAATGTTCCGTGTGCATTTGAAAAGAACGTGTATTCTTCGGTTTTTGGATGGAATGCTCTGTATATATCTACTAGGTCCATGTGTTCTAGTGTGTCGTTTAAGGCCAATGTTTCCTTATTGATCTTCTGTTTGGATGATCTATCTGTTGGTGTAAGTGGAGTGTTAAAGTCCCCTACTATTATTGTGTTACTGTCTATTTCTGTTTTTATGTCTGTTAATAATTGCTTTATATATTTAGGTGCACCTACATTGGGTGTGTAGATATTTACAAGTGTTATATCCTGTTGTTGGATTGTTCCCTTGATCATTATGTAATGCCCTTCTTTGTCTCTTTTTACAGTTTTTGTTTTAAAGTCTATTTTGTCTGATATGAGTATTGCTACCCCAGCTTTCTTTTCATTGCCATTTGCATGGAGTATCTTTTTCCATCCCTTCACTTTCAGTTTGTGAGTGTCTTTAGGTCTGAAGTGTGTCTCTTGTATGCAGCATATATATGGGTCTTGTTTTTTTATCCAATCAGCCACCCTATGCCTTTTAATTGGGGCATTTAGTCCATTGATGTTTAAAGTAGCTATTGATAAGTATGTACTTACTGCCATTTTTTAACTTTGTTTTTTCTCGGTGTTTTAGTAGTCCGTCTCTGTTTCTTTCTCCTTCTATACAGAATTGATGATCTCTTTAGTTTGACCTCTGTCTGAAAGCTCTACTCTTTAGCTCCCCTCTTCCCTCATTTTATGTTTTTGATATCATATCTAACCTCTTTTTTTGCATTTGTGTCCATTACCCTCTTATCATGGAAATAGATAATTTTTCCTATTTGTGGTCTTCTCTTTTCCCCTTAAATCAGTCCCTTTAGCATTTCTTGTAGCACTGGTCTCTTGGTGACAAACTCCTTTAATTTTTGCTTGTCTGGTAAATTTTTGATCTCTCCATCGATTTTGAATGATAACCTTGCTGGGTAGAGTATTCTTGGCTGTAAGTTTTTTCCTTTTAGCAGTTTAAATATATCGTGCCACTCTCTTCTAGCCTGTAAGGTTTCTGCTGAGAAGTCAGCTGATAGCCTTATGGGGCTTCCTTTGTATGTAACTTGTCTTTCTCTTGCGGCTTTTAGGATTCTCTCTTTATCTTTAATTCTGGACATTTTGATTATGATGTGTCTTGGTGTGGGCCTCTTTGGGTTGATCTTATTTGGGGCTCTCTGTGCTTCCTGTACCTGGATGTCTGTTTCCTTCCTTAAGTTAGGGAAGTTTTCATCTATTATTTCTTGAAATAGATTCTCTGCCCCTTTGTCTCGCTCTTCTCCTTCCGGGACACCTATAACATGGATGTTAGTGCACTTGATGTTTCCCAGAGGTCCCTTAGACTGTCCTCACTCTTTTTAATTCTTTTCTCTTTTACCTGTTCACCTTGGGTAATTTCTTCTAATCTTTCGTCCAGCTCGCAGATCCGTTCTGTATCCTCTACTCTGCTTTTGAGTCCCTCTAGTGAATTTTTCATTTCCAGTATCGTATTCTTCATTTCTGATTGGTTCTTTTTTATAGCTTCCATTTCTTTGTTGACATTCTCACTGAGTTCATCTATTCTTCTCCCCAGATCAATGAACATCCTTAACACTCTTAGTTTGAACTCTCTGTCAGGTAGGTTGCTCATTTCTGTTTCACTTAGTTCCTTTTCTGGGGTTTTGTCCTGTTCCCTTACTTGGAATGTATTCCTTTGCCTCCTCATTTTTCCTCTTTCTCTGTGCTTGTGTCTACGTATTAGGTAGGTCAGCTACGTCTCCTGCTCTTGGATAGGTGACCTTATGTAAGTGATGCCTTAGGAGGCTTCCAGTGTGCTTCCCTCAGTTCTCAATGTTCCAGGGGTGACTCCTATGTGGGCTACATGTGTCCTTCTGTTGTGGCCTGTTTGTTCTCCCTGTAGGCATCCAGGGAGGCTGACTTATGCTCCTGGCCAGCTGTTGTAATGCTCAGCTGCTTGTAGTTCTTGTGGGCCCTTCAGTCTCTTTATCAGGTGTGGGGAGCCCCAGCACAGTTGGCTGCAAGTTCTAATACCACATTTGTGTTGCATTATTTCTTTTAAGTGAGTAGGCCCCCAGCGAGGCAGGTTGTTAGGCTCAGGGGCTTACAATTGCTATAAGCCTCCAGCCTTTAGGCCCTTGTCAGCTTTCTGAGGATTGCAGCTGGAGGGGCTGGCCTCTGACACAGGAGCACCCAATTGTTTCAGGCTTTGGAAGGTGGGGCAAACCCCCTATGTGGGTCTTTGAGAAGCACAAGTCTTCTGCAGCTGACAAGCCCTGCCGCCCACAGGTCCACACACACAGTCAACACAGTCCTGCCCCGTGTGCACGACCCGACCTCCTGAAGTGGACCCAGTCTCTCCATGGCAAGAGCCCCACACACTCCACCACCACCCCACACTCTCCACCCGCTCCTTGTGCATGCCCTGCCCCACTGAAGTGGGCTCAGTTGCCAGGCTGCAGAGAATCCAGTCACCAATCTATGCAGGCCCACAAGTTGCCTGAGGGCTTGTTGTTGGGTGGGGCCAGTCTCTAGGGTGAGCTGCCTGCCCTGGCTGAGCTGGATTAAATCGGTGCTCTAGTGGGTGGGGCAGACCCTGGGCTAGCAGGCCCTAGGGAGAACTCCAATGGCGTCTGTGTCAGCACGCCCACATCAGGCCACAACAATGGCCACCGCCAATGTCCTAGTCCCTAGAGAGGTCTCATCTCTCACCGAGATGCACTCAGGGCCTATCAGGTGAGTCTCTTTTCACCCAAGCACTCTGCACCTTTCTTTCTGGTGATTTTAGGTTGCTTTCTGAAACGGGTGAGTTTGCGCGTGGGCCCTTTAAGAGCCGGTTTTAATTTCTTTGTGAACCAGCTTTTCTGGGGGTATTCCCCAATGTTTTAGTAGCAGGCAAAGTCAGATATTATGCCACTTGTCTCGATTGTGCTGGGTCCACAAAATGCCCACAGCGGGGGTGCTCCCCGGCTCAGGGCCACACTCCTCCAGGGAGGCTGCGCACCTGTGCGCTGCTCCCGGGTGGCCGTGAAGCTGGCGGCTTGTGAAGGCGGCGTTTTTCCTCTCCAGAAGAGAGCTTCTGCCTCTTCCACCTCAATTAGGGTTGTCCTTTGTTGCAGGAGTTCCTCTTATCCAGTTTTCAGTTCTCTCTCAGGGGTAATTTTTCCATGAGTAGTTGTAAATTGGCTATGTCCACGGGAGGAGGTGAGTTCAGAGTCTGCTTATGACACCATCTTGACTTCTCCTCTAGACTCTAAGTTATTTGTGAACATCTTATCACTTTTAATTTTCTGGCATGGTTATTAAACTTCAGTTTATAATAATCTTCAATTGTATTTTGGATTTCACCAGCTTACAAGAATATCTGGAAAGACAACGTATATCTCAGTTTTGTTATGTTGAAGAGAATACAACGAATGTTAATAAGTTTATTGATATCTTCTTCCCTAATTTTAAAAATATGAAAAGCATAAAATTAGAAAGGATACTGGCATTACTTCGACCAGATCTCTGTCACCAAAGGAAAGGTAAGAAATAAAGCATAAATTAAGTATTTTGTACCTGGGATTTGAATAGACTCTAGTATAATTACATTATAAGATATTATTTTAAAATTTAACATTGAAGAAAAAGCACCTGAAGTAAGAAATTTAGTTAATATTAATTTACTAAATTGTGAATGATAAAGAATAAAACCTTTTTGTAGTTAAAAGAGTTTACAAAGCATTTTCTAATCTATGAATTTGTTAGAGTAGATTTTATCATGGTAGGAATTTATTGCATAATAAAGATTAGAAGCTTTCATTTCTGAAATGCCTTAATTCAAAGCTTGGGTCAACTCCTCACTAATAGTGTGATTTGAACAAGATACTTTACCAAGTCTACTTCTTCGTGTGTAAAATTCAGAAGGTTAAAATGAGAGAACATAAATCAAGTGCCTGGCACTTGAAAGGTGCTAGTTATTTTGAACTTCCTCCCGTATTCTTATAGCAGAGTGAACACGGCAGAGTAAGAAGAAACCATAAATTCACACTATTAATTCTTTTTTTTTTTTTTTTTTGTGAGGAGATCAGCCCTGAGCTAACATCCGCCAATCCTCCTCTTTTTTTGCTGAGGAAGACGGCCCTGGGCTAGCATCGGTGCCTATCTTCCTCCACTTTATATGGGATGCCGCCACAGCATGGCTTACCAAGCAGTGCGTCAGTGCGCGCCCGGGATCCGAACCAGCGAACCCCGGGCCGCCGCAGCGGAGCGCGCACACTTAACTGCTTGCGCCACCAGGCCGGCCCCACACTATTAATTCTTTTTTATACCTAGTGTATGGAAATACAATTGATATTTGTATATGGCCTTGTATTCTCTGACTTGCTGAACTCAGTTCTAGAAGCTTTGACGTAGATTCCTTGGGGATTTCTGTGTAGACCAGGGTTTCTCAACCTCAGACCCACTTATATTTGGGGCTAGATAATTCTTTGTTCAGGGAGGCTGTGTCATGTGCATTGTAACATGTTTACCAACAGCTGTGGCCTCTACTCAATAGATACCAGTAACATCCTCCCCACTCCGCGTTGTGACAACAAAAAATGTCTCTAGACATTGTCAAATGCAACCTTGGGGGCCAGAATCTCTTGGCTGAGAACCGTTGATATAGACAATAATAGCATCTGCAAATTGAGACAGTTTTACCTCTTCCTTTCCAACTGTGTGCCTATTATTTCTTTTGCTTGCCTCATTGGACTAGCTGGAACCTCCTGTATGATGTTGAATAGGAGAGGTCAGAGTAGACACACTTGCCTTGTTCCTGATCTCATAACAAAAGCATTCAGTCTTTTACCGTTAAGTATAATGTTAGCTGTAGATGCCCTTTATCAGATTAAGGAAATTTTCACCTACTCCTAGTTTGGGGAAAGTTTTTATCATGAGTGGGTGTTGAATCTTCTCAAATATTTTTTCTGTATCTATTGATATGATTGCGGTTTTTTTTTCCTTGAGTTTGATAATATGGTAATTAGTTGGATTTATGAATGTTGAACCAGCTGTGCATTCTCCAGATAAACCTCACTTTGTTGTTGTATATTTTCCGTTTTACATATTGCTGGATTTGGTTTTTTAATATTTTGTTGAGGAATTTTGTGTCTATATTATGTGTCAAAGGGATATTTGTTGTTTTCTTTTCTTGTCATGTCTATATCTGGGTGTGGTGTTGGGGTAATGCAGGCCTCATAAAATGAGGTGAAAAGTAGGCACTCTTCTTCTATTTTCTGGAAGAAATAGTGTAGAATTGATATGACATCTTTCTTAATTGTTTGCTGGAATTTACCAGTGAAACTATCTGGGCCTAGAGTTTTCTTCTTTAGAAAGTTTTGTTTTGTTTTATTTACCTTTTTAAGTTTTTAAAAATATATACATATTTTTTAAATGAGTAGACTTTATATTTTAGAACAGTTTTAGATTTACAGAAACAATTAAGTAGAAAAATTAAATGGTTTTAGATATACAGAAAAGTTAAGAAAGCTAGTACAGAGTTCCCACATGCTTGCCCCCCCAACAGTTGCTCCTATTAACATCTTATATTATTGTGATACATTTTTACAATTAATGAGCCAATGTTGATACATTGTTATTAACTAAAATCCGTAGTTTACATCAAGGTTCACTCTTTGTTTTGTACATTCTATGGGTTTTGACACGTGCATAATGTGTATATCCCCTTTACATATCGTACAGAATAGAATCACTTCCATAAAAATCCCTTGTGCTTCATTTATTCATCTTTCCCTTCCTCCCTTCTAACCCCTGGTAACCACTGATCTTTTTGGTGTCTGTATAGTTTTCCATTTTCCAGAATGCCATATAGTTGGAATTGTATAGCTTTTTCAGACTGATTTCTTTCATTTAACAATATGCATTTAAGGCTTATCCCTGTTTTTTTTTTTTTTTTTTGTGGCTCGATAGCTCATTTCTTTTTATTTATTATTAATTCCATTGCATGGATATACCAAAGTTTATCCAGTTACCTATTAAAGTACATCTTGGTTGCTTCCAGTTTGGGGTTATCGTGAATAGGCTGCTATAGGCATTCATGTGCAATTTGTGTGTGTGTGGACATAAATTTTCAACTCAATTGAACAAATACCATATGATTACTGGATCATATGGTTAAACAATATTTAGCTTTGTAAGAAACTGCCAAAATACCTTCCAAAGTGGCTGTACCATTTTCCATTCCCAACATCAATGAATGAGAGTTCCTGTAGCTCTGCATCCTTGCCAACATTTGGTATTTTAGATTTTTCCTATTCTAATACATATATAATGGTATCTCATTGTTGTCTTGGTTTATGGTTCTCTAACAACATAGCCAGCCCTGGTGGTCTAGTGGTTAAGACTCAGCACTCTTACCTCCATAGCTAGGGTTCATTTCCTGGTCAGGGAACCACACCACCTGTTTGTTGGTTGTCATACTGTGGCAGCTGCGTGTTGCTGTGATGCTGAAAGCTATGCCACTGGCATCTCAGATACCACCAGGGTCACCTATGGTGGACAGGTTTCAGCGGAGCTTCCAGACTAAACAGACTAGGAAGAAGGACTTGGCCACCCACTTCCAAAAAAATGTGACCACGAAAACCCTGTGAATAGCAGCGGAGCATTGTCTGATACAGCGCTGGAAGATGAGAGGATGGCGTGAAAAAAAGGGCAGGATTCGGCTCTCTTATATGCAGGGTCTCTAGGAATTGGAGTGGACTCTACCACACTAATAAAAATGATGTGTGGGGGCTGGCCAGTGACGTAGTGATTAAGTTTATGCGCTCTGCTTTGGTGACCTGGGGTTTGTGGGTTCAGATCCTGGGCGCGACCTATGCATTGTTTATCAAGCCACGCTGTGGCGGTGTCTCATGTAAAGTAGAGGAACACGGGCATGGCTGTTAGCCCAGGGCCAATCTTCTTCAGCAAAAAGAGGAGGAGTGGCAACAGATGTTAGCACAGGGCTGGTCTTCCTCACACACACACACACACACACACACACACACACACACACACAAATAACATGATGCTGGGCATTTTTCATATGCTAACTTGCCATCTCTACATTCTTGGTGAAGTGTCTCTTCAGATCTTTTGCCCATTTCTTAATTGTTTATTTACTTACTGTTGAATTATGAGTTTTTTGTGTATTTTGAATACAAGTCCTTTATATATATGTGGTTTGCAAATATTTTTCCAGATTTTTGGCTCTGTGGTTTTTGGCTCTGTGTTTGCAAATATTTTCCAGGTTTTTGTCTCTGTGGTTTTTAAAACTTTCACAAAAAAGTTTTTATTTTTAATATAGTCCGACTTATCATTTTTTTTCTTTTTGTTTTGTTCTTTTACTATCGTATCCAGAAAATCATTGCCAAACCCAAAGTCACCTGATTTCCTTCTTTATCTCTAGGAAGTTTATAGTTTTACATTTTACATTTAAATCTATAATCCATTCGAGTTAATTTTTGTGAAAGGGTTAAGGTCTGTGTCTAGATTATTTTTTTGCATGTGGATGTCTATTTATTCCAGCATCATTTGTTGAACAGACTATCATTGCTCCACTGTATTGCCTTTGCTTATTTGTCACAGATCAGCTGACTATATTCATGTGGGTCTTTTTCTGGTTTCTCTATTCTATTCCATTGATCTATATGTCAGTTCTCTCACCAATTCCACACTGTCTTGATTACTGTAGCTTTGTAGTAAGTCTTGAAGCAGGCAATATCAGTCCTCCAACGTTGTTCTCCTTCAATATTGAGTTGGCTATTCTGGGTCTTTTGCCTCCCATATAAACTTTAGAATCAGTTTGTGAGTACCCATCTCCACAAAAAACTTGCTGGGCTTTTGACTGGGATTGTGTTGTCCTAGAGATCAAGTTGGGAAGAATTGACATCTTAACAATATTGAGTCTTCCTGTCCATAAACAATGAATATGTCTCCATGTATTTAGATCTTTGATTCCTTTCACCAGAGTTTTGTAGTTTTCCTCATTTAGGTCCTGTACATAGTTTTTTTAGATTTCTACCCGTGTATTTCATTTTTTGTGCTAATGTAAATGGTATTGTTTTAAATTTCAAATTCCAATATTCATTGCTGGTATATAGGAAAGTAATTGACTTCTGTATATTAATTGTAACCTGCAACCTTGCTATAATACTGTCTTATTAGTTCCAGGAGTTTTGTTATTGTTGTTTCT
Organism: Diceros bicornis minor; assembly: GCF_020826845.1. Taxonomy (NCBI): domain Eukaryota; kingdom Metazoa; phylum Chordata; class Mammalia; order Perissodactyla; family Rhinocerotidae; genus Diceros; species Diceros bicornis. The sequence continues at coordinate 9,901,655 of NC_080742.1, read as the reverse complement.
TTGGGATTTTCTGCATGGACAATCATGTCATCTGTGAACACAGACAGTTTTATTTCCTCCTTCCCAATCTGTATACCTTTTATTTCCTTTTCTTGTGTTGTTTCACTAGCTGTGATTTCCAAAATGATGTCGAATAGGAGTGGTGAGAGGGGATATCCTTGTTTCCAATCTTAGAGACAAAGCATCTAATTTCTCTCTGTTAGTATGGTGTTAGCTGTAGGATTTTTATACATATTCTTTAGTAAATTGAGGAGCCTTCTATTCCTAGTTTGCTGAGAGTTTTTATTATGAATGGTTGTTGGATTTATCATATGCTCTTTCTGCATCTGTTAATAGGATCATATTATTTTTCTTCTTTAGTCTATTAATGTGCAGATTATGTTAATTGATTTTCAAATATTGAACCAACCTTACCTACCTGGAATAAATCCTGCTTTTTTGTAGTGTATATTTTTTTATGCATTGTTAGATTTGATTGACTAATATTTTGTTGAGAATTTTTCCATCTATGTTCATGAGACTATTTCATGTGATTGGGCACATCTCCATTCCCCACCCCTTTCCAGCACTCCTAAGAAATTTTGAAATATGCAACAGACATGTTCTGGCTAATTCATTTCCTAGCACTCCTACTAAAAAGTCCCTAGAAAAGAACATCCCATTAATAAGTCACAAGCATTAAATCCATAGATGATAGATGAAAATTGAAACTGCCTATCTTCAGTATGAGTTGGTGGATGACTGTTGCCTCATTCATGTTGGATAAAGATGTCAGAAGCATTTGCATCTGGTTCCGGAGTGGCCTCTATTGGATGCTGCCTCAGGCAGTCCTCCTGATTCTTTCATATGGCCAGAAGCCTCAGATCAGTGTATCACCTCCAAGCAACTCTGTCATCTAAGGCATATCCTCAGACCGAAGCTTTCTGGGTAATTTTGAAATCGGATCCTCACACACGTTCTCATTCATAATAGAAGAAAAAGAGGCGAAAAGCACAATTGCTTTTCATTGTTTTTATCTCCTCTGGGACTACTAGTCTTCTCTGCAGTTTGCATCTAGCTTTTCAGAATCATTTCCATTATCTCCTAAAATTTCTCTTTCCAGTGAACACAGAATATAGTCATCTTTTTTTAAATCCATTCTGACAATCTTTGTCTTTTAATTGCTATGTTAATAGTATTTACATTAAATGTCTTTATTGATAAATTTTGGAATTGTCTACCCTATTTTCTCTTTCCTGCCTTCTTTTGAAATTTAAATAGTTTTTTAATGCTCCATTTAAATTTATCTACAGTAATGCACCTCCTTCTGATGTTTTGGTCAATGACAGACTACATATATGACAGTGGCCCCATAAGATTAGTACCATATAGTTCAGGTGTGTAGTAGACTATACCATCTAGGTTTGTGTGAGTACACTTTATGATATTTGCACAACAACAAAACAACCTATCAATGAATTTCTCAGAACATATCCTGGTTGTTAGGTGACGCATGACCATATTGGCTCTTTAACTATATATATTTTTATATATTTTTTAGTGGTTGTTCTATGGATTTCAATATATCTACCTAACTTTACTTAGAGTTAATATTTTACCACTTCAAGTGTAATGTAGTAATCTTATAACCGCATATCGCTTTTCCCATCTGTTGTAGTTTCTGTGCATATTACATCTACATATATTGATCCAGCAAACTATATTGTAATTTTTACTTTTTAACAATGATGAATATTTTAAAGAACTTAAGAGAAGGAAAATATTTTATTCTATTCACCCAGATATTTGCTATTACCCTTTCTTCCTTTCTGAAGTTCCAAGTCTCCCTCTGATATCATTTTCCTTCTACCTGAAGAAGTTTAGCATTTCTTTTAGAGCAGGTCTGCTGGCAACAAATTCTATTAGTTTTCTTTCATCTAAGAATGTCTTTTCTTTACTTTCATTCCTGAAGGAGATATTTACTGATATAGAATTCTGGATTGTCAGTTATTTTCCTTTAGTGCTTTAAAAATGTACTACTGCCTTCTGCCCTCACTGGTTTCTAATGAGAAATCCATAGTCATTCAAAACATTGTGTCCTTATATGTAATGTACTTTTTCGCTTTTTGTCTATTTGCAAGATTTTTTCTTTAACTTTCGTTTTCAGCAGTTTTATTATTATGTATCTGAGCATACTTTTCTTTGAGCTTATGTTTGAGTTTGGGGTTCATTGAAATCTTGAATCTGTAAATTAATGTCTTTTACCAAATTGGTGGAATTTTCCACCACTATTTCTTTACATATTTTTTTCCTTGCTAACTCTTTCTCCACTCCTCTGGAATTCCAAAGATATGCACGTTAGATCTTTTGATATTGTCCTACAGTTTCCTGAGGCTTTCTTCACTTTTTTTTTTGGATTGTTCTGATTGGATTATTTCTATTGTTTGAGCTTAATGTTAAGACTGAATCTTCCTTCTGTGATCTCCATTTTGGCATTCAGCCCATCCAGTGAAGTTCTTATTTCAGTTGTTATATTTTTCAGTTTTACATATTTCATTTGGTTCATTTTTATATCTTCTATTTCTCTGCTGAGGACTTTTATCTTTCTAATCATTTCAAGAGTGTTCATCCTTAGTTCATGGAACATAGTTATCAATCATTTCAAAAATGTTCATCCTTACCTCATGGAACATAGTTATAATAGCTGCTTTAAATTATTTATCTGAACATTTCAACATCTAGGTCATCTAGGGATTGCTGTCTGTTGATTGCATTTTTACTTTAGAGTTGTTGAGATTTGCTTACTTCTTTATAGGTTGGATAATTTTGTATTGTATCCTGGTCCCTGGTCATTTTGATATTACCTTATGAGACTCTGAATCTTGTTAAAATCTTCTGGAGAATGTTGATTTCTTGCTTGTTTGTTTTAGCAGTCAATTAGTCGGGTTAGGTTCAGACCACATGTCCCAGCCCACTTTCTGTGGTTATTTCCAATGTCAGTTCTATTTTCAAAGCTTTCTTATGCTATTCTGGACTGCCCTATTTGTGCACAACTTCTCGATCAGTCAAAGACCTAGGCAGTAGTGTACACCATAGTTCAGTTCTCAAGCCTCTATTATATTTCCTCAGATCAACCTGGTGGATGCACAGCTTGGGGTGAGTCCACTGCTTCAAACACAGATTTAGGGAATCACTCTCTCCAAACCCTACACGCTCTGGATCTACCTCATGGGCCCCTGTTCTTGGTTCTCTGGCTGGAGATCTGGGGTTTCAGCATCCCTGTGCTGTTGTGCACTTCCCACATTTGAGACTGCCTCCAGGTTGAAGTGGTGAGAAAAAAGCGGGAGAGAAAAAACTAACAGGGTTTCTCCTACACTGTTCGGGCCACAGAAGGCTCCTCTTCGCAGTTTTACTGGTCAAAGGGAAGGATTTTTTTTCTCAGAGTTTTAGGTGTCTGCAGGGCCTCCACTACCTCTGGAGTACAATTTTGTGGCTGGGATTACCTCAGGGCAGGGCCAGGAGAGGGAAAAAGAAAAATCAAAACAAAGAAACCTCCTGAAAATGGAGATATCCCCCAAAGCCTCCATCGCACAGGAAAGAGTTTTAGGTTTAGCAGAGTTTTATTCCTTTCCCCAGTCTCAGCACCACCCACTTGTGATTTCTGTGCCCTTTGTTTTTGTTAATGTTGTTTGAAGTTTTAGTACAGATGGTGGTTGTTAAGTTACTTTTACAATACGTGTCTTATCTTTTGATGATATTTCGCAATTTACATTTTGTTTATAATCAGGTTTACAATAGATGTATTTATTTAGAATTTTTCTTATATAGACTGGTTTTCATACTTTCCATGTTCTTTAGCTCCATTAATTTCTCACTTTTTAATCACTTAATTATATTTTATTTCTCAGTTGTCTGGAGCTTATATTTAAGTACAGTTTTATAAAAGATACGTGCTTAGTTATTTTGTTTTCTGAGCCCTTCCATATATGAGAATGTCTTTCTATTACCTTTACATAGGAACGGAAACTTACATGACTATACAATTCTTTTTTATAAGTCCCCCATCCCCAGAACTATAGACTTTGGTCCACTGATTTTTGGCCTTTTGTATTGCAGAGGAAAAGTCTGCTTCAGCCTAGTTTTTGTTTCTTTGTAGATAATTCAGTTTTTGTTTGTTTCATTTAGATAATTATAGAATTTTTTCCCTTTCTTTTTGCTCAGTTTTTTTCAAGATTGCATAGACACATAAAAATGAACTGATTTTTACACATTTATTTGATTACTAGCCACCTTACTTAGCAATTTGTCTGTGATTGATGAGAAGTAGGATATCAAGGTGCTCTGGGCTTTAAAGTATGATTTTTATGGATCAGGTTATTCCATGAAATGTCCATGCAACTACTAGATGCTTTATCTGGGACCCAGATCTGCATCTCCATACCTGTCACTGAATATGTGCATCAAATGGCATCACTGGAATACTTGAGATGATGTCTGAAAATCCTCAAGGACACTATGCAACAAAATAAAATGCCCATTATCATACCTATCATATCTATCTATATCAGACTTTGAAGTGGAAATTAATCCTCTGGTAGTGAGGTCAAGGAAACTCATTAGCATCTTGTGAATAATGGTTTTCCCCATGCTTTTTCAATTTAGTAGTTGGATACCAAGAACCCTCTATGTGCCTGGATTATAATTCTTGGGATCACCTAACTGAGAGAGTGCAAACTAAGGAGAGCATTCTTGAGGACATCAATCCACCCACTCTGCCATTAAGGCTAGTTTCTTTAGCTTTATAGAAATTTACCTTCTCTGAATATTTTTCCTTAGCTTTTCTCATGGGTCATTACAAGAAGCCATCATATGCAAATTGTTTGTGGATTAGTTGTCACTTTTTAAACCCTTGCCATTAGGTACTCTCATATGAGAAACATTTTTTTGAATTTAGTAATGCAAAAATTTTAAAAATCGTCAGTCTCCTCTAAGAATTACACCTTTTTTAATTTCAAGAACTATATAAATATTCTGTTTTTTCTTTCTCTTGTCTGTGAGGTAGTTCTGAAGCAAATTATTGCTTAAACTATATTAACATGTACAATTCCTTGTTTGTTTTACTCTTTCCTGACAATTGACTGGTTATTTCTAGTTTGTTAACTTTGTTTCATGCCCCACAAGGGAGAGGTAATATATCAGTGAGGATGCGTTTTTCGCCTTGATCAGGGGCTTAGTGCTGTGTGGGCTGAGTCAGCCTTCGTGCTTTGGTTTTGCCCTCTTTGTTGCAAGATGACCTCACAGCTCCAAGCATCATGTCCCTCAAATGTCCAGAACAGGAAGCAGAAGGTGGTGTAAGGCAGAGAGGTTCTCCCTGGGTGACTCTCTCAGAAGCATCTGCAGTATACATCCTTAATATGTCATCAGCCACATCTGGGCCATGTTGCCATGCTATCCAAAAGGAGGGTAGAGAAGTGAGTATTGCATATTCTAGGCTTCTACAGTGGGAAGTAGGCAAGAAAGAAGGAGGTTGAGAAATATTTTTGGATATCCAATCAACTCGTTTCTCCACAAGTGGGCCAAATAAAATAAAGGCTATTGAATATAAAAATTATTTACAAATACTTGCATAATTGTGTTGGTTATTTTGGTTACTGTCTGTACACACATGCATACATGTGCATACAGCTGAAGAAAATGTTTACTAATGAGATGCCTCTGTGTCTGCGTGTATTATTCTTATGTGATGAAAAATTGGAAATCGCATCATAATTTGATATATTAAGAATATTGTTCACCTTAAATTAAAATCTAATAAGCTATTTTTGCAAACTTTTAAATTTCATATGAGAATGAAAAGCATTATACTCGTGATAATACATTCTGAATATAACCAATATACAATATAACCAATATAACCAAAACTTATGTGACTTTTCATTTAGAGGACGTTTTGGATATTATTCAAGATGAAGGCTTTAAAATACTGATGCAAAGACAAATAGTATTATCCAAAGAAGAAGCACAAACACTGTGCAAGAAATATGAAAGTGAAGATTTTTTTGAAAATCTTATAGGAAACATGACGAGGTAAAGTAGATTTCAGGTTTGGAAAGCACAGTCTGATTTATTTTTCAATCATTTAAATCTCTTAACCCTGCCCTGTTCAAGTTGCTATCCCTCTCAATTCTGTAAACATGGGCTGAGTCTGCTTCTTTGCCAATCTCACTCTCAACTTGATTCTCTGCTCAACTGCCCATCTTCTTGAGTTCTCCTAGAATGTTAGTAGAGCAATGGAAAGGTGAAGTTGCTTTAGTCCAGTTGAGTTGAATGCCAGAAATCCAGGGTGTGTAACATCAAGTCCAAGCAGAGAACTTTCTGACTCTCAAGGGCTTTGGTAATCCTAAAGATCACTGGTCGTAGGAGAGAAATGAAATGCTAGAAGTCTGTCAGATTTCTAGAAGAATAAGTGAAATAGCAGCTGGAGCAGAAATCCAGCAAAGGTATGTAAATGAACAGGCGTATGGGAACAATATAGGAACAACTTTATCAGAACCAAGGCCCTTCTTTTCCCTTCCTTTCTCTGCTTGCAACCTTTTATAGATATGCTGTTGAGAGTACACTGGAAATTAAGTTCAGACTCTTGATAAAAGGATTATTTTTGACTTTTTTTAGTCTATTTAACAAATATACTTTTATTACCTATATATAATTAGCTACTGAGCCATACTTTTATTAACTTTATTTTTTCTTTTCTAACAGTGGTCCATCTTTAGCCCTTGTTTTATTAAGAGACAATGGTTTACAACACTGGAAAGTGTTAATTGGACCAAGCAATGTTGAAGAAGCCAAAAAATGTCTTCCAGAGAGGTAGGATTCATGTCATGGGTCCCAAACTTTCTTCATGGGAACCATTTTAATTTCTTTTTGGATATGGAATACAGGAACCACAGCTATAGTGCAAGGGAGGCTCTGAGGAAAGTTACTTTTCCTGGGTAAGGCATGGAATGCTTATGACTGGAGGGCCCAGCCCAACGCCAGCCTGAATATGGCTAAGGCTTTGCAAGAGAAGGTTGTAGGATGCTTGGTTTGGGGCTGGGAAGTAATGGGTAGTGTTGGATAATCCAGCCAAAAGTTCATCTCTTGGCAGAAATATCCAACCCATCTGCTATTCAGGAGAAATTCCTTTGAGAAGGGTGTGGTGGCAGCTGCAGATTCTTCAGTTAATTGTAAGAGTTTCAAGACAATGATGACTAACTTATTATGTAGTCTACAATCTGGTGGGAACATTTAGTTAATTTACTGATGAATCTTAGAAATCAGCTAAACTTTGTAATCAGCTCAACACCTGGCATGTTCCCTGGCACATATGTTGCACTGTTTAAACATTTTTTGATCTTAGCTGTTGGGCTTGGTCTTGCCTGGAGGATAGGGATAGTATCTCTTGCTGGAAACAAACTGAATTGCAATTCACTTGAATTCTTTGTGCTGATTTCAGGGTGGGATTCAATTCAGGGGAAGAAAGGCCCTCCCTTCAAGTGAGCAAGAATAGAGATGCTTTATCAGGCACAGTAAACTTGACATACATGTTGACACAATAAATAACAGTACTTATGAAACATCACTTATATGAAAGCTGACATGGTTTCTTTTGGGTAGGATATCTGGAATCTGGCTTGTCCTGAATGGACTCATTTTACCCCTTATATAGCCCTATTCACTTATGTCTTTACTCCTGTGCCAGACAATTACCATAAACGATATATGGTTGGACACCATGTAAGTGGTGTGAGCAGAGTATCGTGGAATCTCTTAATGAAATGCAGCATAGAATGCAATGCATGGCATCAGAGAGAAAAATTCCTATCAACATGAGGCCTATGCCTGTAGGCGCACTGTTCTAGAAATTGTGGTTCCAAGTGTGGAGGTAGTGCACCAGCACAGAGACATTGTCTCCAGGCGAAGGCACTCAGAGACTCTCTCTCCACCCCACTATTATAGTGAGGATTCTCATCCAGAGCCTTATGATCCCTATGTTGCCACAAGTTCATAACTAATCTTGACCATTATTTTTTATTGGTCCCCGCTTTCCAATTTTCTTGGTTCCACCCAGCTCTTTCAGGTTGGTTTAGAAATAACTCATTAAGCAGAGCTCTGCCCTTTTCCTGCACTTGGGTATCTGCTTTGCTTAATTGGAAATATGGTCACTTGCATAAAAGAGAAACACAGCAACCCCTCCCTCTCACCCTTTATTCCCTTTATCCCATCCTTCACCTCACACACACACTTTTTCCAATAAACATGTCTAACAGCATAAGAGAGGGCTGGTTGCAGTTCTCTGCATTGAATGGAGTAAGTGCTGGTTGGTTGGCTTGGGTTGTTTTCATCATTCATTGTGCAAATACCCCATCCCTGGCAATCTCAGTCTACAAGGGTCTTGGGCTGCAAGTATTTTCAAATCAGAAGTGTGAGAAGAGCCAAGGGCCAAGTGGGAAGGTCAAGTTGGTTAAGGCATAAAGGAAATCTGAATGGGTCACTGAAACCAGAAAGGCAATAATGCCAAGTTTCCAGTAATGTTAGTCTATTAACAGAAAGGGGTATTATTCACCATGCCTGGATTTTGTGGGCTGGTTGCTCAGGGCTGTGTGTAAAGGACAGAAAATAAAATGAACGATGAGCTTCTCCTCTACTGAAATATACAGAGATAGATAGAGGAAGAGTAACTGAAAAAACATCAAGAAAGCAGAACCAAAATAAACTACCCAACCCAACATCAACATCACTCCTGCCTCTTTACACAAAGCCGTCCTGCATGCTCCTCTTTTATTGCTGCACTTTCTCACCTGGAGGGTTCCATTGCACTGTCTCCTGGATTCAGTGTTTATAATTTGGTATCTTTGGTATAGAGACAAATGCCCTCTTAAGTGCTTGATAATATTTAGTGGTAAACGAAGGGGAAGGAATATTTCTTGTGAGCTTAATATGTACCATATATTTCAAATACGTCATCTGATTACACCCTCAAAATCACCTTCCAAAACAGGTTTTATCATCTTATTTATATTTGAGACAACTAAAGCCCAGAGAAGTAATTGCCCAACATCACACAGCTAGCAAGTGGTACAGCCAGGATTCCACAGTCTGTGCTTTCTCACTGCACCAAGGCATCCACGGCTTCTTTCACGGTTATCTGTCAATATCCGTTATCACGATTATTTACATGTTCATGTCCTTTCTTCCTAATGACTATTACCTCCTTGGAAGGAGGTAGCATGCTCCAAGCCACTCTGTAATTGTTCCCTTTCATGCAGTGCCTAGATCAGGGAGGAGTTGCTATTCTTGCTAACTTTTGAACAATTTATATCAATAGTGTTACATTGTGTGTTATGTTATATTATATTATAGGATAACTGTTTTTAACTTCACTTCTTTTTCAAAGTTTATGTGCACAATTTGCAATGGCAAGTTTGCCTATCAACCAGTTGTATGGAAGTGATTCATTAGAAGCTGCTGAAAAGGAAATCCAGTATTTCTTTCCTCCTCAAAGCACTTTAGCACTGATTAAACCTCATGTGACACATCAACAAAGAGGTAAATATTTAAAAATAAAAGCCAATGTATTTTTTTCCTCCAAATTTTGTGAAAATTTTCAAACTACAGAAAAGTTGAAAGAATAATGCAATGAACACCTTTGTCTCAAGAATGTAGCCCTCAAAGTTTCGGCTGTTGGTGAGATTTTGACAGGATTTACTTAATTTTATTTCCTCAGTGGTGCCCTCCTTCTTCAGGGAGAAGAGTTCACATTGGCTCTCCCCTTCCATCCATATCTGGCAAGAAGTTCCTTGGCATTTGTAGCATGGAGATGAAAACACGTATTAACTTTTAGCATAGGAGCAGATCACCCCTCTCCCCCTTCTATAGTCCACTAGATGTTTCAGATGGTTCTTGGAAAGATGGATCTCAGAGACTGAAGATCTACATTAACATAATAAAGTTCTTCTGAATGTCAATCTAGTGCTTTGTTTTTTTTTAATTACTTTTTTTTTTTTAAGAAAGATTGGCCCTGAGCTAACATCTGTTGCCAGACTTCCTCCTTTTTTCCTTTTTTCTCCCCACAGCCCCAGTAGATAGTTGTATGTCATAGTTGTACATCCTTCTAGTTGCTCTATGTGGGATGCCACCTCAGCATGGCTTGATGAGTGGTGCGTAGGTCCGCGGCCAGGATCTCAACCCGTGAACCCTGGGCCGCCACAACAGAGCATGTGAACTTAACTGCTACGCCACCGGGCTGGCCTCTAATCTGGTGCTTTTTAAATTAAATTTAGTTTAACATAGTTTTAGTTTTTTAAACCAGAGTGTGCAAGTAAAACTATTCATTTCCATAGTTATTTCAATCTAATTGAATATGGAGCAAAAGTGGAGGAAATCTGTAGGATTACCTCATATCTGTTTTCCCTAGAGGAGATCTTGGAGCTCATTAAAGAGGCTGGATTTGATATAACAGAGATAAAGGAAATGCTGCTAACTGAAGAGCCAGTAGGGATAATTTATTCAAAAATAAAAGGAAAAGACTTTTATAAAGATATATTGGAAATGTTATCTGAGTAAGTTTCTGATATACAGTTCTTCACATTATAAAAGTAGTAAATGTTCATTGTAGAAACTTTGAAAAATAAAAAAATTAATTAAAACATTTAGTCTAATTTCATTCATGAAAAGACACCCTATTAATATTTGAGGTTTATTCCTTTTTTATTTACTTCCTCCTCTCCCTATCTTCCTCTCCTTCCTTCCTTCCTTCTTTTCTTCCTGTTTCTTTAGGTCTTCACAGTAGATATAGAGGCTCTCTGAGTTTAAATCCCCACTTTGCCAATATACTTAATTGGTGTCTCAGTTTCCTTATCTGTAAATTGGGATAATAACGGTACTTACCTCAGAGGTTTGTTGTGAGGCCTAAATAATTGATACATTGAAAGCACCTGGAACAGTGCCTGGCGTATATCCCTAAAATTAGACTACAGCACTCTTCTAGCACAAAAACGTTTTGGAAGAGGGAGAAATGAAAAAAAAAAGCACAAAATCACACTGATAAGGACAAAGAATAAAGAGGAGTTCTCTGGATGAAGCTGTGGCATTCTGTCTTTAGCCAGATATGCAGTCTCTAGACTTGTAAATAGCCCAGGTCTTCTGAAAGCATTATTATTTGCAGGGGTCCGTCTCTGGTCATGATTCTGACCAAGTGGAATGCTGTTTCAGAATGGAGACGATTGATGGGTCCCACAGACCCAGATGAAGCAAAACTACTGTCCCCAGACTCTATTCGAGCCCGGTTTGGAAGAAGTGTTTTGAAAAATGCTGTCCATGGATCATCTAATACCTACGAGGCAACGGAGACCATTAGTAGATTTTTTGAAGAGTTTGTTCCTGAGAATCCTGAGGAAAACTAAAGTACAGTACCTCTTTAATTATTATTTTCTTTTCTTTGCTTGTTACAGTGACTGGGCCTAGGACAAGGCTGTCCTGGAAAGACCAGAACTTTTCCCATATTTCTGAGTCAAATTTTATTTCCTGCCAGACACGCAATGCTACTCCATAGCAGCCTTGAAGCCTCAAAGCCAAGTCTTGTAGATGCCAGGGCCCTGGGAAACAGTGGGGCAAGTGAGACACTCTTGGGTTTGCAAGCCTTGGTCTCAAGCTGTCTGTGCCATCTGCCATGATGCAGTCTCATGCAGTCCCTCTCCTTGATTTCCCTCCACTTCTCCAATTTAAATGGCCAAAGTCTCTTTCAGCAGCCTCAACTCTGTTCTCTAAGTATTTAGACACTTGGAACCTACTAACCACCTGGGGGTGCTATATGATAATGTAATATAATAGAATACTAGAAATCATAGAGTAAAAGGCAATCATTCTATTCTTTGGCAAAGAGGTACTTATTGGGAAGAGGTAGCTATGTAATGTGTATATGGATTGAGTCTGCTTAGCTGTTGATAGAAAACTTGAAAACTTTTCTCTCCTGGGCAACGTGTGAGATGGAGTGTAAGACAGGTGACTTTTCCCATCAAACTGACTTTTCCTCTTTATTTTGAAAGAGCAAGGCCACAAAAGTACACCTGTCTGGCTCTGGCTGCTGACCTGAATTTAGCTGTACAGTTTCTTCACATGTGGAGTGTTGTCCCCTGCTGGATGAGCCAAAATGAGACTCAATCTCCCGAGCATAATGAGAAAGTGATGTGAAGTGAGAAACCTCTCCACACCCAACCAGGTTCCTTAGGCAGAGAAGAGTACATTGTTCCCTTAATATTGTCATTTAGGCTATGATTTCTCCAGGTATAAGAACATTGTATCAAAATATTAGATGCATAAAATAAAAGTAAATTCTGGCACAGTACAGCTCATTCCATAAGTCTGACTCAAGTGTAGACCAAGGCATGATTGCAACAACCCATAAACACTTATGTTGGAAAAATATGTATTGTATGTCTGCTTGAACTGTGGGTTCTTGGTTAACACAAAACTGGTTGAATGAAGGTTGCTACCTTTAGGGAAATGCAAATCTAATGGGGAGACAAAACTCACAGAAACAATACCTAATTATAACCACCATAAAATAGTAAATTATTAAACATGTCCATGATGAATGACTGGGGAGGAGGTGAGTGAAACTACATTGTTTATAGTTTCTATTAGCAATATGGTATAGATCTATCCTAACATCTGTAGATCCCTCCCCTTTTTGATGAGGCAAGCATTATGAACAATGTAGAGGATTTTGAATTAGTGTATAATTCAGTGCTGAATCGACAGGTGTATGTTTGATGGGTAGCAGCTGGAGAAGAAAAGGAGTGAAATAGATCTTGAAAAATGGGTAGGATTTTTCAAAATCAGAGGTAAGGAAGCAAAAAAGAGAATTCAGTTTTAAAAGTTTCTAAACCATCATATATATGTGCGTGTGTGTATATATATATGTGTGTGTGTGTGTGTGTGTGTGTGTGTGTATCAATGTTTATATATAAAGACATTTTGCTGATTTCTGTCTTCCTATGTCTACTATACAATATCATATCACTCTGAGGGCTAGTATTGTGGGTCTGTTTCAGACACTCAAGAATCATTTGTTCAGCTTTCTGGACACTGTTGCAGGGCTGAATATATATATTCCTTGTCCTAAAGGAGCTTAGGACTATAAAAGCAGAAGATAGAAAATTAACATGTATTCAAGGGTTCTTAAGGGTAAGCACAGAGTGCTTTGAGCAGATGCATATAGGAGATGGAGAGGGAAAATGATATGCAAGCTCTCCAGGCAGGAGGCATTGCAATGATCAAAGTGAAAGATGACAGCAACCTGAACTAATGTCGAAATGGTGGGTTAATGGTAAGTGGAATGATTGGAGAATTCTTAGAAGTCTGCATTGCATCCACAGGACTTGATGATTGACTCCCACTCTACCGAATAAGTGGGAAAAGATAAAGCTACCTAGCTTGAGTAACTAAGAAAATGATCTAACCATTCCCAGATGGGGAACCCAGAGAGAGAAGTAGGTTAGAAGGAAATACCGTGAGTTCCATTTTGGTCATGTTGGGAAGAAGGCATCTGAGTTGAGAGTAAGTCAGGCCTTCAGAGCACGGGAGTCAAGAAGGCTCCATTGGTGTGATGTCAGCACAATGGTGGAGTAGGCAGCTCCAAGCTCCCATTCCTCCATAGGAACATTGCAAAAACAACAAGAAACTGTCAGAACCAACTTTGTTAGAACTCTGGAAAATAATCAGAGGTTTAAAGCAACCAAGTGAATGCTGAATCAACAAAAAGGCAACTTAAAAATGATATGAAAGCTTTGTGACATTTTTACTTGCCCTTGCCCTACCACTTCCTTAGCTTTTTGACAGTCTTAAAGAGTGTAGCCTGTGTTCCCAGTGTGGGACTCTGTCTCTCACCAGACAGAACAGAGCAGATATTATTCACAAACTATAGTGTTTTTCTGTTCTAACCTGTCTGGAGGCTACCTGAAGGATGACACAAGGCACTCATCTCTGTTTCACTTAACCTGGAAAACACTCAGGGAGGAAAAGTGATGGGCATTGCTGGAAAACATTGTATGGTGATCAAAAATCCCACAGCTGCCTGGGGCCAAAGATTATGGTTGAAACATATAATAGACTACCTAATGCCAGGGACAAAATGCTGGGGAGAGTGTTTCTTTGGAAAATGAAGATGTTCAAAAAGACTAGTGCATGCTGGGGAATTTAGGAAGTTATGCACTTGCCCAGGAGAAGATACATGCTCAGAAAAGATCTGAGAGATCCTAAGTTTTCACCACTGGCTGATGTATAGGCTCAGTACAAACAGGAAGTGAAGGCTGATGTAGAATTGTAAATGGCTTGGCTAAGTGTTAAAGAAGTGCCACAGCACAGAGCCAGTCCACAAAGCCTTGAAGAGGTGGTTCATTGTTGTTGTTGTCTTTAAACTCTTGGCTTTCAAGGAAATGTCAGTCAAAACACTGGCTGAACACACGCTAAGTCTTCACTAATCCAGAAGAGCAAACCCTGGGGAAGAGGGAAAATCTGATTTCCAGAGTTACTGCATTATAATAGTTGAATGCTCAGTTTTCAACAAAAAAATCACAAAATATCCAAAGAAATAGGAAAGTATGGCCCATTCACAGGAAAAAATGGACAGAAACCATCCCTGACAAAGCCCAAATATTGCACTTACTGGATAAAGACTTTAAATCAACTATCTTAATATGCTCAAAGAGCTTAAGGAAACCATGGATAAAAAAACTAAAGGAAGTCAGGAAAATGATGCATGAACAAAATGAGAATATGAATAAAGATAAATTACAAAAATAAACAAAGTAGGAATTCTGGAGCTGAAAAATTCAATCATGGAATTGAAAAATTCACTAGAGAGGTTCAAAACAAATTGGAGCAGGCAAAAGAAAGAACCAATGAACTGGAAGATAGGAAAGTGGGAATTATCCAGTATGAGGAGCAGAAATAAAAAAGAGAAGAAAGAAAAGTAAACAGTGCCTAAGGGATCCGTGGGACACTACCAAGCAGGCCACCATATGCATTTTGGCAATTGCAGAAGGAAAAGAGTGAGAGAAAGGAGCAGAAAGAATATTTGAAGAATGAATGGCTGAAAACTTCCCAAATATGATGAAATGCTTAAATATACACATCCAAGAAGCTCAATGCATTCCAAACAAGAGAAACTCAAAGAGATACACACTGAGACACATTACGATCAAACTGTAAAAAGCCAAAAACAAAGAATCTTGAGAGCAGTAAGAGAGAAATGACTTGTTATATACATAGAATCCTCAGTAACAGCTGATTTCTCATCAGAAACCACGGAGGCCAAAGGCAGTGGGATAACACATCTAAAATGCTGAAAGAAAAAACTGTCAACTAAGAATTCTATATCCAGCAAAACTATCCTTCAAGAGTGAAGGTGAAACTAAGACATTCCCAAGTTAACAAAAATGTAAAGGGAGTACTTCAAACTGAAATGAAAAGATACTAGACAGTAACTCACAGAACACTGGTAAAGGTAACTACATAGGTATATATAAAAGCCAGTATTATTGTACTTTTGATTTCTTACTCCTCTTTGTTTTCTATAGTATATAAAAGACAAATATAAATAAGGTAATGATTATAAACATATGTTAATGGGCACACAATGTATAAATATGCAATCTGTGAAAGTAATTATATAAAAGAGAGAGAGAGACAGAGATGTATAGGAGCAGAGCATTTGTATACTATTGAAACTAAGTCGGTATTATTCAAAGTAGGTTGTTAGAAGTTTAAGAACGTTAGTTATAATTCCCAAGTGGGAATTCCTTATTGGTTACCCTAAGAAAAGTTTTTAAAAATTGCAGAAAAAAAGGGAATCAAAATGGTACACCGAAAAGAAATTAACCAAGTACAAAAAGAGCCAGTAATGGAGAAATTGAGGAACAAAAGCACATAGGACATACAGAAAACAAATAGGTAAGTGGCAGAAGTAAATTCTTCTAATCAGTGATTACTTCAAGTATAAGTGGAGTAAATTCTCCAATTTAAAGGCAGAGGTTGGCAGAAAAGATTAAAATATGTGATCCATTTATATGCTGTCTACAAGAGATTCATTTTAGATCCAAAGACACAAAGAGGTTGAAAATAAAAGGATGGAAAAATATATTCCATGCAAATAGTAACTAAAAGAGAGCTAAGGTGGCTATATGTTTATCAGAAAAATATGTTTTACATCAAAAAGGTTTATAAGAGACAAAAGAAGATATTATATATTGAGAAAGATTCAATTCATCAAGATATAACTGTAAAAATCATATACACACATAACAACAGAATCCCAAAATACATGAAGCAAACTTTGACAGAACTGCAGGGAGAAATAGACAGTTCCACAATAATAGAGACTTCAATATCCCTCTTTCAATAATGGGTAGAACAATAAGACAGAAGATTAAAAAGGAAATAGAGGACTTGAACAATACTATAGTCCCATTAGACGTGAAAGATATATACAGGACACTCCACCAATCAACAGTAGAATACACATTCTTCTCAAGTACACATGGCACATCTCTAAGATAAACCATATGTTAGACCACCAAAAAATCTTAATAAATTTTAAAAATATTGAAATCATATGAAGTATCTTGTCTGACTACAATGGAATGATACTAGAAATCAATTACTGAAGGAAAACTGGAAAGCTTGCAAATATGTGGAAATTATACAACACATTCTTAAAACCAATGGGTCATAGAAGAAATCACAAAAGAAGTTAGAAAATACCTTGAGATGAAAGAAAACAAAAACACAACATACTAACACTTACGGCTTATAGCAGAAGCAGTGCCAAGAGGGAAATTTAGAGCTGTAAATGATTACTTTAAAATGAAGAACAGTCTCAAATCAATAAACTAAATTTACACCATAAGGAACTAGAAAAAGAAGAGCAAATTCAACCCAAACTTAGCAGAAAAAAGGAAATAATAATGATTAGAGTGGAAGGAAATGAAATAGAGAATATAAAATCAATAGAGAAAATCAACAAAACCAAAAGGTTATTCTTTGAAAAGATCAAAAAACTTGACAACCTTTAGCTAGATTGACTAAAAAAAAAAGGAAGAGAAAATGCAAATTACTAAAATCAGAATTGAAGAAAGGAACATTACCACCCACTTTACAGACATAAAAAAGATTATAAGAGAATACTATGAACAACTGTATGCCAATAAATTGGATAAACCTAGGTTAAATGCACAAATTCCTAGGAAGACATAAACTACTAAAACTGACTCAAGAAGGAACAGAAAATCTGGATAGACCTATAATCAATAAGGAGATTAAATCAGTAATTAAAAACCTCCCAACGAAGAAAAGATCAGGCCCAGATGGCTTCTTTGGAGAGTTCTATCAAACATTTAAATAAGAATTAACACCAATTCTCAAGCTCCTCAAAAAAACTGAAAAGGAGGGAACATTTCTTAACTCATTCTATGAGGCCAGTATTACCTTGATACAAGAGCCAAAGGGGCTACGTGAAAAAGAAAAGTACAGAACAATATGCCTTATGAACATCAGTGCCAAAATCCTCAACAAAATACTAGCAAACTGAATTCAACAGCATATTAACAGGATTATACAGCATGATCAAGTGAGATTTATCCCAGGAATACAGAGGTATTTCAATATATGAAAATCAATGCATGTAATACACTACATTAATAGAGTGAAGGAAAAAACAGATATTATCTCAATTGATATAGAAAAAGCATTAGACAAAAATCCAATACCCTCTCATGATAAAAACACTCAATAAACTAGGAAGAAAAGAACTTCCTCAAGATGATAAAGGCCGTATATGAAAAATCCACAGCTAACATCATACTCAGTGGTGAAAGACAGAAAGCTTTTCTTCTAAGATCAGGAACAAAACAAGGATCACCACTTTTGCCACTCCTATTTAACATACTATTGGAAGTTCTAACAAGAGTAATTAGGCAAGGAAAAGAAATAAAAGCATCCAAATAGGAAAGAAAAAAGTACAACTATCTCTATTAGCAGATAACATGATTTTGTATCTATTAGATCCTAAAGAATTACAGACACACACAAAAATTATTAGAGCTAATTCAGCAAAGATGCAGGATACAAAAACAACATACAAAAACCATTTATGTTTCTATACACTAGCAATTAGAAACCTAAAAAGGAAATTAATTAAATTTACCATAGCATTTAAGAGTAAAATATTTAGGAATAAATTTAATCAGTGTACAAATGCAAGACTTTAACACTGAAAAATATAAAACAGTGCTGCAAGAAACTAAAGAAGACATAGATAAGTAGAAAGACATCCTGTGTTCATGGATTGGAAAACTTAATATCATCAAGATGACAATGCTACCCAAAGTGATCTATAGATTCAATGCAACTCCTACAAAAATCCCAATGGTATTTTTTGCAGAAATGGAAAAACTCATCCTAAAATTCATGTGAAATTTCAAGGTACTCAGAATAGCCAAGACAATCTTGAAAAAGAACAAAGTTGGAGTACCCCAACTTTCTGATTTCAAGACTTATTACAAAGTGACAACAGTGAAAAACAGTGTGGCAGTGGCGTAAGGACAGACATATAGACCAACAGAATAGACTTGAGAGCCTGTAAGTAAACCTTCACATTCATGGTCAGTTGATGTTTGACAAGGATGCCAAGATCATTCAATGAGAAGAGAATAGTCTCTTCTAGAAATAGTACTGGAAAAACTAGATATCCACATTTAAAATGATGAAGTTGTACCATTACCTTACACTATATACGAGAATTAATTCAAAATGGATCAAGACGCAAATTGAAGAGCTAAAACTCTAAAACTCTTAGAAGAAAGCATAGGGGAAAATCTGTAGGACATTGGATTAGGCAATGGTTTCTTAAATATGACACCAAAAGCACAGGCAACAAGAGAGAAAATAGATAAATTGGACTTCATCAAAATTAAAAACTTTGTGCCCCAAAGGAAACTGTCAAGGGAGTGAAAAGACAACCCACAGAATGGGTGAAAATATTTGCAAATCTTATATCTGATAAGGCTTTAATATCAGAAATCGACAAAGGACTTGAATAGATGTTTCTCCAAAGAAGATAAGCAAATGGTCAACAAGCACATGAAAAGAGCCTTAACACTGTTAGTCATTAGAGAAATGCAAATCAAAACCACAATGAGATACCATTTCACACCTAACTAGGATGGCTATAATAAAAAAGGGAAAATAATTGTTGATAAGGATGTGGAGAAATTGGTACCCTTGTACACTGCTGGTAAGAATATAAAATGGGGCAGATGTGTGGAAAACAGTGTGGCAGTTCCTCAAAAGGTTAAACGTAGAATTACCATTTGACCCAGCAATTCCATTCCTAGATATATACCTGAGAAAACTGAAAACTGGGATGTAAACATATGTCTGTACACCAATGTTCGTAAAAACATGATTCACGATAGCCAAAAAGTGGAAACAACCCAAGTGCCCATTAACAGAGGAATGGTTAAACAAAATGTGGTGTATATATATACAATGGAATATTATTCAGCTGTAAAAAGGAATGAAGTATTGATACATGCTACAACATGGATGAACCTTGAAAACATTATGCTAAATGAAATAAGCCAGAAACAAAAGGACAAATATTGTATGATTCCACTTATAAGAGATGCCTAGAATAAGCAAATTGGTAGGGACAGAAAGCAGATTAGAGGTTTGTAGGAGTTGGAGGGAGGGAGAAATTGGGTGTTATTTCTTATTGAGTTCAGAATTTCTGTTTAGGGTGATGAAAATTTTGGAAATAGATTGTGGTGATGGTTGCAAAGAATGTGAATGTAATTCATGTCACTGATTTTTACACTTAAAATGGTAAATTTTGTTATATATATTTTACCTTAATAAAAATAGTAAAAAATGGAGTCACAAAAATTGCTCACAACAAAGTTCTCCAAAGCTCCTCCTAAAATGATACAAAGTTAGGCTAGTCTTATGGCACATTTAAAAGAAAATATATGTCATCCTGATACCAAAATTTTATTTAAATTAAGCCTTTAACACAGTTTCTTGAAGAGATACCAAATAAAGGATTTTTTTTTTTCAAACAAAACATAACAACAACAAATTCTTAAAAGTCTTCAGTGGGCATCTCTGTCCTCAGAGTCCCCCTGGCCCCACAGCTGCTTCCTCACTTCCCCTGCCCTTCCCACTCGCACCTCTCCACCATGATAACTAAACAGGTGCACAGTCAGTCCTATTGTCTTTCTCAGCTCCTTCCAGTCGTCTTCTTCACCTTTCGCTTTACCAGCAGTTCTGAAGCCTTGAAAGGCTTCAAAAGTAGAAAAACTGTGGTTACTCACAAGTTAATATTTTGTTTTGTTTAAAAAGGCTTACTGTGTTTTATTATCTGGCATTTTGACAGCACGAGCACACTTTAAAATTAGCTGATTCTACAAATTAGTAATTTTTTGAACTTTATTTCTCCACAGAGGACACATAATTATAAGTGATATATTTCTGCTTACAAAGTTTAAACAATATGTAATATAATTTCGCTGAATCTGTGATACCATCTAAAATTATACAAGAATAAAATGGCTTTCTCTGAAAATCATAAGGCAGGAAATTTGACGTACTACATACATAAGAATGGTGACCATAGCAGTATTTAGTGTGCATATCATCTTATGAGAATTATCTGAAGTATTTGCAATTTACAGTAAGTGAAGAGAATTGTTTGGATTTATATTATGTAGTATGATTATCCTTCATTTATTCCTAAAGCAATATGTTTACTCTACATATATATATCATTATTAGAGCACAGATGTTACAAGACCGTGCTGCCATTCAAAATTAAGGTGCCACATTTTTATTACAATCAAATGGCATCCAAAATGCAATGTGTACCTACGAAAATGAAACATATTTCGTAGATTGGCATTTATGAATAAGGTTGGTCACAATGAAATGGGATTTTATTTTATACAAATGGGAAAGATTTATTGTAAATATATAGACCAATATATAACATTGAAGAGCAAGAAACAATAAGGTAACAATGCTCTTGCATAAAGGTCAATTCACTTTGCTGCTGTTGGAATAACGGGTTTGGCAGGGCAGCTTCTTGTTCCTTGCCTGAGATTTTCCAAGTCCATTGTTGATTTCAGTAAGTTTTCCATAACAGTCATAATTGGGTAATTCAAAATCTCTTGGTAAGCTTCCAACAATGCTGAAGTCATTAGATCTCAGATCAGACTTGGAAATACAAACCTTTTTGCATCTGATCTCTCCAACCTGCAAAGTGCTAATGTGCACAGGAGTCCCTGGACCATTCACAGTATTCTTTTTAGCTTCATTTCCGCCTTTCCCATCTGCATGCTCAGCCTTAGTAATTCTGGCTTTTTCTGCTTCAACTCGTTTGGGGTTGTTCAACATCACCTGGACAACAGCATCCACCAGTGAAGCAAACCCAAAGCAAAGACAAGCCAGGAGGCATACATCGAGAGCCTTAATGTAGGACACTTTGCGAAGTTCGGCAGCAGGAATTGTGCACTCAGGGGGCTGGCCCAGTGGTGCAAATGGTTAAGTGCGCGCGCTCCAATGCGGCAGCCCGGAGTTCGCCGTTTCCGATCCTGGGCGCGCACCGACGCACCGCTTGGCAAGCCATGCTGTGGTGGCGTCCCATATAAAGTGGAGGAAGATGGGCGTGGATGTTAGCCCAGGACCAGTCTTCCTCAGCAAAAAAAGAGGAGGATTGGCAGATGTTAGCACAGGGCTGATCTTCCTCACAAAATAAAGAAAAAGAATTATGCACTCAGAGGCCAAGCTGAGTACTGAGAAGATACCCAGGGGAGCCATCTGGCAGCACCTTCTGGGTTGATCCAGAAGGAAAGCCAAGAGAGAACCACAATCAGCAGGGTCGGGACATAGACACCCATCATGTAAAACCCCATCTGTCTCCTTAGGGTGAAGATGACTTCTACATATGTGTAGTAGCCAGTGCCTTCATAGTATTTTGTACAGTTACCATGTTCAATATCTTCCTTTTTAGTATCAAATTGAGGCAAGGCAATTTTTTCTAACTGAAAGGACTCCCTGACTGCCAGATAAATCATGAATCATCAGTTGTGTAAACAAAGCTCTTAAGCTGCATCTTGCAACTTTTTGTATGCATGGGAAACAAAGTCAAGTTCAAAGGGCATGAAAAAGAATAGATAACCTCATGCTGACAAGGACATCTCCATCCCCCAAAATAAAGAGGATGTTTTCCTATGTTACATCATATAAATTGGCAGTTTTTTCATTTGCAAAAAATAAATTAGGTCTCCAGACACTTGTGCAATGTGTGATCCACTGTCAGTGCATCTAAGCCCTGAAAATCGCCAGGGAGCTTCAGCCTGGGATTGTTCCATTTTTGTCTCAGGAAAATGTTAACTCTGTAGTCCATTGTTGTCTCTTGAATGGATCCAAAACTGCTAATAAAAATGTTGACTGGTATATCAACAGGAATGCTTTTGAACTTTGGTCTTATCCTGGGATCATAACTGACCAATAGCCTTTTCAGGAGTCAGCAGATACTCAGGCAAGGTTCTCTACTGACCGCTGGCTTTAAAGCAAAGGTTTAAGTGAGGTGATCTCTAAGCTCCCCTTCAATTGAGAATCCTGTTCTGCCTGTAGGGGATGCTGTGATGCTGCAGCCCCCAGATTGCCCCTCCATATCTGCTGCCAGGAATGTTCGCAAGTTAATATTTTCAACCCTGTCATAAGAGTTTGTTCATTAACTTTATTGGTTTGTTCATCCTTGTTGATTCCTTGCTTGCTCAGTCAGACAGTATATAGGTAAAGAAAAGCGACCGTCTCCTAAGCTCTGTGATTATACCACGTCAGAGATTTGTGTGCAAGATGGAAACTCACAGCTGCTTTAAAATTAGCATATAGCATTGTGATGTGTCTCACCAAGTGTAGTCTTTCTTTTCCTAGAACTTTGAGAAGATAATGCATATAAGTTCACATCAACACATAACTATGTGGCATTGCTTCCTGGGAGGAATAATAAGAAAGACATTCTTTGGAGGAAAACTCAATGTTACCTCAAGCTAATAACTTAACTCAACCATGTGAAAAACATGCGGCTATGCATAATAACAATAAAAAAATGTAACCCCCAACAAATCTTAATGTTTCTTTTTACCCTATTTTTTCAGAGGATTTAAGGTGGCTTATATAAATGTACACAAGATTCAACAAAATAATTGGAGAGGAACATGGAATATGGGGAAGAAGAGAGGAGAATAAATTTAATGAAGCCAGGCGTGAAGTTATATACGAAATGCATACTGCAAGGCCCTAAGGTATATTTAGAGTTGGCCAAAAATTTGACTCTAAGCATTCCAGCAGAAAAGTCTGAAAAGGTGACATATTGATTTATATAATTTACTATCTAACTACAGGACAGTGTAGGCCAGGTACCTAGCTCCCTGATAGTAAAATAATGCAAATCTCTCTGGGGATAGGAGACAGTGATTAACCAAAGTATTCACTGTTTTTGGCATTTTCCCTTCTCAGGATGTAATTTGAATGATGTTTACAACAGTGATACACTCTTAAGCTTATAGCCAGGGTTCTATGTGATTTCCAGTACCTTGGCTGTGACAACCTTCCTTTTCATTCCACTCAGAAGAACATATTGTAATGTGAGTGAGTGAGAATGATATTCTTGTAGGATTAACTTTCCATCCTAATTTGTAGTTAATAAAGATACTCACAAACTTTAATCATTTAGTATTTTTAAATTTTCTTGTGATGAGAACACTGAACATGAGATCTATCCTCTTAATTTTTTTTTTTTTTTTTTTTTTTTGTGAGGAGATCAGCCCTGTGCTAACATTCGCCAATCCTCCTCTTTTTTTTTGCCGAGGAAGATGGCCCTGGGCTAACATCCGTGCCCATCCTCCTCCACTTTATATGGGTCGCCGCCACAGCATGGCTTGCCAAAGCAGTGCGTCGGTGCGCGCCGGGGATCCGAACCAGCGAACCCCGGGCCGCTGCAGCGGAGCGCGCGCACCCAACCGCTTGCGCCACCGGGCCGGCCCCTATCCTCTTAATTTTTAAGTGTACAATAAGTGATTGTTGACTGAAGGTACAATGTTGTATAGCAGATCTCTAGAGCTTATTCATCTTACTTAACTGAAACTTTATGCCTATTGATTAATAGTCCCCATTTTCCCCTTTCTCCAGGCCCTGGTAACCACCATTCCAGTCTTTGATTTTATGAATCTTACTGTTTTAGATACCTCATATAAGTGGAATCGTATAGCACTTGTTTTCTGTGTCTGGCTTATTTCAATTAACGTAATATCCTCAAGGTCCACCCATGTTGTCACATATTGCAGAATTTCCTTCTTTTTTAAGCTGAATAATATTTCATTGTATGTATATAACCACACTTGCTATATCCATTCATCTGTCAGTAGACATTCAGGTTGTTTTCACATCTTGGCTATTGTGATTAGTGCTGCAGTGAATATGGGGATGTTAATATCTCTTCAAGATCCTGATTTTAATTCTTTTGGGTATATAATCAGAAGTGGGATTCTTGGATAACATGGTAGTTCTATTTGTAATTTTTTGAGGAACCTCCATACTGTTCAATAGGGACTGCACCGTTTTGCATTTCCACCAATAGTGTTCAAGGGCTCCGATTTCTCCACATTCTAAACAACACTTGTTGCCTTTTGTTTTTTTGATAAAAACCATCCTAACAGGTGTGAGGTGATATCTCATTGTGGTTTTTATTTGCATTTCTCTGATGATAAGCATTTTTTTGTATACTTATTGGCCACTTGTCTGTCTTCTTTAGAGAAAAGTCTATTCAAGTCCTTAGCTCATTTTTTTTTTATTGATGTCTTAATAGTTTATAACATTGTGAAATTTTGGTTGTACGTTATTGTTTATCAGTCACCATATAAATGCCTCCCTTCAATCCTTGTGCCCACTCTGTCCACCCCCTTGCCCCTGGTAACCACCATTCAGTTCTCCCTGTCTGTATGTTGGTTTATAGTCCACATATGAGTGAGATCATACAGTGTTTGTCTTTCTCTCTCTGGCTTATTTCTCCTAACATAATACCCTCCAGGTCCATCCATGTTGTTGCAAAATGGACTATTTTGTCTTTTTTTAATGCCTGAGTAGTATTCCATTGTATATATATCCCACATCTTCTTTATCCAGTCATGAGTCGAGGGACGCTTGGGTTGCTTCCACTTCTTGGCTATAGTGAATAATGCTGCAATGAACAGAGGGGTGCATAAGCCTCTTTGGATTGTTGATTTCAGGTTTGCTGGATAGATTCCCAGTAGTGGGATAGCTGGCTCATAGGGTATTTCTATTTTTAATTTTTTGAGGAATATCCAAACTGTTTTCCATAAAGGCTGCACCAGTTTGCATTCCCACCAGCAGTGAATGAGAATTCCTGTTTCTCCACATTCTCTCCAACATTTGTGGTTTTTGTCTTGGTGATTATAGTCATTCTGACGGGTGTAAGGTGATATCTTAGTGCAGTTTTGATTTGCATTTCCCTGATGATTAGTGATGTTGAACATCTTTTCATATGCCTATTGGCCATCTGTATATCTTCTTTGGAGAAGTGTCTGTTCATTTCCTCTGCCTATTTTTTGATTGGGTTGTTTGTTTTTTTGTGGTTCAGTTGTGTGGGTTCTTTATATATTATGGAGATTAACCCCTTGTCAGATATATGTTTTGCAAATATTTTTTCCCAACTGATGTGTTGTCTGTTCATCTTGATTCTGGTTTCATTTGCCTTGTAGAAGCTCTTTAGTCTGATGAAGTCCCATTTGTTTATTTTTTCTTTAGTTTCCCTTGTCCAAGTAGACGTGGTATCCGAAAAGATTCCTTTATGACCAATGTCAAATAGTGTCTTGCCTATATTTTCTTCAAGGAGTTTTATATTTTCAGGTCTCACCTTCAGGTCTTTGATCCATTTTGAGTTAATTTTTGTGAATGGTGAAAGCAGATGGTCTACTTTCATTCTTTTGCATGTGGCTGTCCAGTTTTCCCAGCACAATTTATTGAAGAGACTTTCCTTTCTCCATTGTATGTTCTTAGCCCATTTTTTAAAAGGAGTTATTAGGTTTTTTCATTGTTGTTATGGAGTTATGTATTTTGGAGATTAGCCTGTTATCAGATGTATTTTCTCCCATTCTATAGCTTGACTTTACACTCTGTTAATTATTTTCTTTACTATGCAGAAGCTTTTCAGTTTGATTTATTTCTACTTGTTTATTTTTGTTTTTGTTGCCTGTGTCTTTGGTGTCACATCCATGAAATCATTACCAATACCAATGTAGTGAAGCTATTCCCCTATGTTTTCTTCTAGGAGTTTTACAGTTTCATGTCTTATGTTTAAGTCTTTAATCCATTTTGAGTTGATTTTTGGGTATGATGTTAGATAAGGGTACAATTTCATTCTTTTACATGTGGATATCCAGTTTTTCAACACCATTTGTTGTAGAGACTATCCTTTCCCCATTGTGTATTCTTGGCATCCTTGTCAAAGATCAATTGACCATATATGCACGAATTTATTTCTTGCCCTCTATTCTGCTCCAGTGGTCTATATGCCTGTCTTTATGCTAGTACCACACTGTTTTGATTACAATAGCTTTGTAATATAGTTTGAAATCAGAAAGTGTGATGCCTCCAACTTTGTTTTGCTTTCTCAGGATTGATTTGGCTATTTGTGGTCTTTAGTGGTTCTATATAAATTGCAGAATTGTTTTTTTTTCTATTTCTGTAAAAAAGTGTCTGTGGGATTTTGGTAGGGAATGCATTGAATTTATATATCACCTTGATAGTACAGACATTTTAACAATATTAAGTCTTCCAATCCATGAACATAGGATGTCATTTCATTTGCATATGTCTTGTTTAGTTTCTTTCATCAATGTTTTGTAGTTTTCAGTATATAAAGCTAACACTTCCTAGGTTAAGTTTATTCCTAAGTATTTTATTCTTTTTGCAGCTGTTGTAAATGGAATTGTTCTCCTAATTAACTTTTCAGATAGTTCATTGTTAGTGTATAGAAATGCAACTGATTTTTGTGTGTTGATTTTGTATCCTGCAAAATTTACTGAATTCATTTATTAATTCTAACAGTTTTTTTATGGAGTCTGGGATTTTCTAATACAAGATCATATTGTCTGCGAATAGGGATAATTTTTCTTCTTCCTTTCCAGTTTGATTAGCTTTTATTTTTTTTTTTCTTGCTTAATTGCTCTAGCTAGGACTTCCAATACTGTGTAAAATAGAAGTGGTAAGAGTGGACATCCTTGCCTTGTTCCTGATTTTAGATGAAAAGCTTTCAATTTTTCACCATTGAGTATGACGTTAGCTGTGAGCTTTTCATGTATGGCCTTTATTATGTTAAGGCATTTTCCTTCCATTCCTAGTTTTTTGAGTTTTTGTCATGAAAGTGTGTTGAATTTTGTCAAACATTTTCCATATGTATTGAGAAAATCGTGATTTTTATCCTTTATTCTGTTGATGTGGTGTATCACATTAATTGGTTTTAGTATATTAAGCCATCCTTGTATCCCAGGGATAAATCCCACTTGGTCATGGTGCATGACCCTTTTATTTTATTTTATTTTATTTTTTTGTGAGGAAGATCAGCCCTGAGCTAACATCTGCCAATCCTCCTCTTTTTGCTGAGGAAGCCTGGCCCCGGCCTAACATCCGTGCCCATCTTCCTCCTCTTTATAGGGGATGCCGCCACAGCATGGCTTGACAAGCAGTGCATCAGGGCACACCCGGGATCTGAACCTGCGAACCCCAGGCCACTGAAGTGGAGCGTGCGCACTTAACCGCTGCACCACCGGGCTGGCCCCTGGTGCATGACCCTTTTAATGTGCTGTTGGATTTGGTTTGCTAGTACTTTGTTGAGGATTTTTGCATGTATATTCATTAGGGATATTGGCCTATAGTTTTTCTTTTCTTGTGGGGTCTTTACCTAGTTTTGGTATCAGGATAATGCTGGCCTCATACAATGAGTTTGGAAATGTTCCTTCCTCTTCAATTTTTGGGATGAATTTGAGAAGGATTGGCATTAATTCTCCTTTAACTGTTAGGTAGAATTCACTAGTGAAGCCATCTGATCCTGGGCTTTTCTTTGTTGAGAGGCTTTTGATTACTGATTCAATCTCCAAATCTCCATACTAGTTATAGGTCTGTTTAGGCTGTCTGTTTATTTATGATTTAGTTTTTATAGGTTGTATATTTCTAGGAGTTTATCTATTTCTTCTAGGTGTCCAGTTTGTTGGTATATAATTTTCATAGTAGTCTCTTATCCTTTTTATTTCTATATCATCAGGTGTAATATCTCTTCTTTCATTTGTGATTTTATTTGAGACTTCTCTTTTTTTCTTTTTAGTATAGCTAAGGTTTTGTCAATTTTGTTAATCTTTTCAAAAAATGAACTCTAAGTTTTGTTGATTTTTTTCTATTGTTTTTCTATTTTCCATTTCATTTATTTCTGCTCTAATCTTTGTTATTTCCTTTTTTTTTTTTTTTTTTTTGCTAATGTGGACTTGGTTTGTTCTGTTTTTTTCTAGCTCCTTGAGGTGTAATGTTAGATTGTTTACTTGAGGTCTTTCTTCTTTTTTTCCCCAGCTTTATTGAGATATAATTGACATATAACATTGTGT
Source organism: Diceros bicornis minor (assembly GCF_020826845.1). NCBI lineage: Eukaryota > Metazoa > Chordata > Mammalia > Perissodactyla > Rhinocerotidae > Diceros > Diceros bicornis. The sequence continues at coordinate 9,872,901 of NC_080742.1, read as the reverse complement.
AAGTTGAACATTACAGTATGATGATTTGATATACATATATGTAGTGAAATGATTACCACAATAAGGTTAGTTAACACATTCATCACATCACATAGTTACCATTCTTTCTTCTTGTTAATGTATGCATTTATCACTATGAACTTCCCTCTTAGAATGGCATCCTATGAGCTTTGGCATATTGTATTTTCACTTTTGTTTGTCTTGAGGTATTTTCTAATTTTGATTGATTTATTTATTTTTATTTAGTATATTTTTAATTTATTCTTTGACACAATGCTTGTTCAAGAGTCTGTTGTTTAATTTCCACATTTTTGTGAAGTTTCCAATTTTTCTTCTGTTATTGACTGGTTTCATTTTATTGTGATCAAAAAGATACTTTGTATAATTTTAATTTTCTTAAATTTGTTGAGACTTGTTTTATGGCCTAACATGTGATCTATACTGGAGAAAGATCTGTGTGCACTTGAGAAAAATATGTATTCTGCTGTTCTTGGGTGGAATGTTCTGTATATATCTGTTAGGTCCATTTGGTCTATATTGCTGTTCAAATCCTCCGTTTTCTTATTGATCTTCTGTCTTTATCTCTCCTTCATTTTTGAAAGATAGTTTTGTTTGGTATAGTACTTTTGGTTGGCAGGTTTTTTTGTTTTGTTTTTGTTTTGTGTGTTCAGCACTTTGAATATGTCATCCCACTCCCTTATGGCCTGTAAGGTTTCTGCTGAAAAATCTGCTGATAATATTATGGAATTCCCTTGTTTGTGACCAGTTACTTTTTTCTTAGTGCCTTCAAAATTCTCTTTGTCTTTGAGTTTTGACAATGTGATTATAATGGGTCACAGTGTGGTTTTTTGGATTCATTATATTTCATGAGTTTTGGGCTTCTGGGATCTGGATGTCCATTTCCTTCTCTAGATTTGGGGAGTTTTCAGCTATTGTTTCTTTGAATAAGCTTTCTGGTCCTTTTTCTCTTTTTCTTCTCCCTGGGGCTTTTGTAATATGTTTATTGCCCTGCTTGATGGTATCCCATAAGTTTCTTAAGCTGTCTTCACTTTTTCCTCATTCTTTTTCCTTTTTGTTCCTCTGATTGAATCTTTGTGATGATGCTGCTTGTTGTTGATCCTTCCTTCTGCCTGGTCTGGTCTGTTGTTGAACCCCTCTAGTAAAACTTTCAGTTCAGTTACTGTCTTATTCTGTTTCCTAATTTCTGTTTGGTATTTTTCAATATTTTTTATTTCTCTGTTGAAATTCTCACTTTGTTCATTCATTATTCTCTTGACCTCAGTGAGCATCTTTATAACAACTATTTTGAATTCTCTTCAGGTAAATCATATAACTCCATTTCATTAGGGTCATTTTCTGGAGATTTATTTTTGTTCTGTTGTTTGGAACATCTTTGTTTAATTCTTCATTTTCCTTAACTCTCTAGTTTGATATTTGTGCATTAGACAAAGCAGGCACCTCTCCTGGTCTTCATAGACTGGCCTCATGTAGGACATGATGCCCACAAATCAGTTTGGCTAGAGATTTGGGGGCCTTTACCAACTTTTTACCTCCTGAGGGAGAAGTAGGCAGCTGTGTTTTTTGTCAAGTCACTCTATGGTGAGCCAGGAGGGGGAGCTATGGTGTCTGCCAGACCAAGCTGCCATCTCCATTCTCCTCTGGGCTGCTAGGATGGAGTGGACTCATCCAAGCTCCAAGACTGGCAGGACCAAGGTCAGTCCTCTGGAGAGCCCCCTTGGAGAAGCTGGGGCTCTATACACACAGGTCTACTCTTTTCTTCCCCCAGGGAGAAGCTGAGACCTGGGCTCAGTTCCTTTCTTTCTTGCTTGCTTGCTTGCTTGCTTTCTTTCTCTCTTTCTTTCTCTCTTTCTCTCTCTCTCTCTCTCTCTCTCTTTCTCTCTTTCTTTCCACCATGGCCCTGCTATCTGTACAAGATTTATCTGAACTTCTCTGATAATCAGGGCTCCTGGGTCTCTCATTTTCAATTCCCTGGTCCAGCAGAGCATGGCATGCCTTCTGAGATCCCACAAGATCTGACTTCAGGGAATTAGGTGCCTTTGTTTTTGAGTGAGCTAGACCTTGGCAGAGCAGTGTGGCCCCCAGGTACTTGCACTCAGGACCCAGCCTCTGTCTACACAGCCTAGACATGAGGACAGGAACCTGGCCTCTCTGAATGCTGAGAGTTGTATGCCACGTGCATGTGCAGTTTGCTCCCCTGCACCTGGTCCCAGGCATCCATACCATCTAGGCCTGTCTGGCCAGGGCCCACTCCCACCCACCTGACCATCTGCCTGGGACAAGCAGGTGCCCATACTGTGCCCCTGATGTGGAAGCTGGATAGGTTGTTACAGCCAGACCCCATATAGCCCTACTGCCCGTATGCGATGTGGGCCCTCTCTCAAGACCTCTCCTTTTTCATCTGGTCTCTGCACTGGGCAAGAGGGGGAGCTATGGTGTCTGCCAATCCAAACTGCCGTCTCTGTTCTCCTCCAGGCTGCTAAGCTGTGGTGGATCCATTTAAGCTCCAAGACTGACAAGACAGAGGTTAGTCCTCTGGGATCCCCTTCAGCAAAGTTGGGGCACTGGACATGCACACCAGCTCCTTCCCTCCTCTAGGGGAAGCCGAGAGTTAAAGGATCTCTTTCTGATTGTACAGTGCTGTGCTGGGGGCAGGGACTCAAGCGAGAGGGTGTCCTGACTCTTCCTACCAGCTTTGCTGAGTCTGGTTTCACAGTCATCTAGAGTACAGGAGCTTTTCACTTAGTTTCTGGATTTCTCACAAAGGGAATTTGTTGCTGAGTTGGTGAGTTTGTGGGAGGAAGGATGGTACAGGGCTTCCCACTCTTCCATCTTGCTGACGTCACCCCTTGATCGTTTAGTATTAGTAACACATTACTCACCTCAAAACTCAATTGTTCTAACAGTATGTTTGAGAAACACACCTGTGGACATTCATCTGAATTGTTAAATTATACAAAATCTAGTTACATGTGAATTATCAGTAAGGATATTTCTCAATTTTTCTTCAGAATGCATTTTTTTTTAATTAGGGTAAATCAATTATTGGCTTTCTTTGGATTGTGCAGAGAAATAAGTATAGTAAAAATATTCACCTCCTCACTTCCTTCGCATTCCCCACTCCTTCAAATCGAATACTATTATCTGCTGTTTTACATGCCTGACAGTATTTGGGTATTCCTAATATGACAGTGTTAAGTGACTCACTGTTATTACCTCAGAAATGGTCCAGAACTTCAAAAGCATTAAAACAGCAAACTCTTAAAATTAATATTGCATTTTACCAGCAGATGGCATGCCTCACTCAGTTGTCTATATAGGTGTACCTCTGAACAAAGGTTTTATAAGTAAGACACAGAGATAGGATGTTTCTTTCAGATTATAGAATTAGCTTTGAGGTAAGTAGTCAGAAATCGAATAATCAATGTCCAAAGAGATACATTCCAGTAAACCTTAGTTTGTGCTGGTGTTGATCTTGGGGGGACTGACTTTAGTGGGGAGGACACAGCAGCATGGACAGGCATAGGGGCTGGGGTTGGCAGTACTTGGAAATATCTTCTTGGCCCTGGGGAAGAAAGGTTAGAAAAGGCTAAAAAGTTGTCAGCGCTCCAGCTAGAGGGCTGATCTTGAATCTCAGCTGGACTTTAGGCAGAAAACGCATGTCCCGGGCCATGGTGACTGAGACAATTGAGGACTGCAAAATCAGTGGGCACAGCTTGGAGCTCTGAGCTGAGATTTGTAGGCATGATGATAAGCACATGATGGGGGGATATGGGTCTGAATACAGGGACTGGCTCGGAAGGGAGGCAATGGTAAGCCTGTGAGGGAAGGGCCTCTATCCCAGCAGCCAAACAGAGCTGGGGCTGAGGTCTGTGTCTTAATGAGTTCCACCACATAGTCCCCATCCTGTAGGACTGGCTTGGTCACACACTTTGGCCCTGAAGCCAGAGTTTCTTTGATTGCCCTACTTAGGCCCTCTATCCCCCTCCCAAGATGAGACCTGAAGATTTCTTGGTTGGATCCTAATGCTTTCCAGCATCCCCTCCCTGAATCCTGTTCCCTGTAAGCACATGCCCTGCAGGAAATGGACAGATTTCCCAAAATATGCTCTGCTCTATTTTATGGCCCACTTTCTGGACTTGTTTGGTGCCCTTTCCTTCCACTGAAGTGGGTCCGCTGATACTGATGCTTCCCTGAACTGTATCTGCACTTTCTCATCCCTTGGAAGCTACTTTGGATGACCTCCAAAGGCAATTTTTTACACCTTTAATAAAGTGAGAAAGTTGACTAAGCAATTGTCCATGTGATTTTCAGCTGCTGAAGTATTTCAGTGACATAACGAATATTTGAAATTATTAGAAGACTAAAAATGTTAATGAATTTTAAAAACCCATTCCTTTAACAACAGAATTTTAGATATCCCTCAATACCATGATGGAATTTTATTCATAATACCATTTTTTGCTTAACCTCAGTTTTCTACATCTCATTTTATTATTCATATTATTATAATTTGTGATATTTGGGATCAGCCCTCTGGATATGAGTCTTGTCAGTTAGCTAAAATTAATTGCTAATATAGTATGCTCTTTTCAAAATATATCACTAATGGTATCCAAACTTGCCATTATAAAGGGGGTTCTCATCTAGATATTATAGCTACATATTTTAAGATTATCTAGTTATAAAACTAATCTCATACAAATATTGCAGCTAAATATATTAGACTTATGCTGTCTGACCCTGTAAAGGCAAAATTACACATCATGGACTTTGTTACTGCCATTAATTACCTCTTAAAAAAAGTTTCCTTACATTTTAGTAGAAAGAGACCTTTCTTAGGTGGAAGAGTAAATACCGCAAGATCTTTAGTTGTAATCAGCACATTTTCTCTTAAATACATTTGAAGTAAAACAGAAAAGACATGAAGACATAGAAATTTTGGGGGTTTAAGGCTTCAAATAGTGTATTGATGACAATTACAGAAGTTGACAAAGACATTTTGCTGCTTGACACCACCATTTTATAGGTTGTGCTGACAATGTAATGGTAAAATTTCAATATTTTTATGATTTTTATGATTGTCATACTGTGATGGCCATAAGGATGTGAGTCACAGACTAACTACAGAGACCATATCCAGACACTACGCTCTGAAATCTACTGCTACCTTTGCACCAAGACCAGGCTGCCCATGAGTTGCTCCCAGTCGGTGACTGAGTGTGCCGCTATATTAAGGCAGAGAGGGAGACGAGGGACTCCTTGATGGCTGGCTTGGCTCAGGCTCCCCCATCGCCTTGCCAAACTTTCCTTAGACATTGAGGCAGTCTGAAATGCTTCCACCCAACCTTCCTTCCCTCTTCTCTTCCATCTCTCTGACAGCTCTCTCAGCCTTATTGAGCTCCCTGCCCATTCTCTCTCACAGGCATTTCCTCTAATAGAATCCTTCCACATTTAATTTAATTCCATTTTGGCACCTGCTTCTCTGAGGACCCAGACTAACACACAAATAATCAATGAAATAGTTTTCATGTTTGCATATCTGCATGGCTTAAAACCATACTACGTTCCATCTCTCTCTCTGTCTCTGATAATATTTTTGGAGTATTTTCTAATTATAAAAGTAACACATGCTCATTAGACAAAATACAGAAGAGCATTGATGTCTTGCACTCTGCACTCTTTTGTGCTCCTTTTATTTTCTGGTCCTGAGAATTCAATAATAGTAGAAAATTATTTGTGTCACAAAAATCCATCCTACCCTGGCATGCGGAACCACATTTAAAAGTTCATTCCCAAAGTTATTGGCAAAATAAACTCTGATACATGCTGCTATGCAGATGTGAAGAATGAAAATGCAGATGTATTTATTTATGTGGAAAGATATTCATGCTGCATTATTAAATTCATACACTCAAGCAGAAAGCCTGGGAGGATTCACACCAAAATGCTAATTTTGACATTTTGGGTGCTTTTGTTTTCATTTTTTCTTTTTGTTTATCTCTGTTGTTTGAATAATAAAAAGGGGGACTATTTCATTGCCATCCTGAGGTGAAGTGTCTCCTTTGGGGTACTGATGTTAAGGTAGATACCCTATTCTAGGTGCTCCATTGATCTGGAGAACATGACATTGCTTGCTTATCAGTTAAGTCACAAAGTTGACCATCGACTAAAATTTTTGGTTGGCATGCCTGTCACTGTGACATATCTCTCAGGGTAAAATGCTTTTCAAAAACTGTTTTCCTGGGGCCAGCCCAGTGGTATAGTGGTTAAGTTCACATGCTCCACTTTGGCGACCTGGGGTTTGTGGGTTCAGATCCCAGGCAAGGACCTATGCACTACTTATCAAGCCACGCTGTGGCAGGCGTCCCACAGGTAAGGTAGAGGAAGATGGACACAGATGTTAGCCCAGGGCCGATCTTCCTCAGCAAAAAGAGGAGGATTGGCAACAGATGTTAGCTCAGGGCTAACCTTCCTCACCAAAAAAAAAAAAAAAAAAGTTTTCCCATGAAGAAATACAGTCAGTACCAGCTTTTATCAGACTACACCCAGGAGCAGAAATTTGTTCTCCTATTGCTCTTTCTGTGGTGATAAATGAATATTCTAATAGACCGGTTTTATGTTTCTGAAAAACCAGTGCACTTTGGCCTGGTAAACCAAAAGTGAGGAACTCTGGGGGCCCAGTTCTTTCTCTAACTACCTGTGAGACATTAGACAAGGCCTCACGCAGCCTTTCTCCAGCATGCCGGATTATGGCTTCTGAGATCCCATTCGACTTCTTCATGCCATGATTCCAGATAACCATTTCTGCTTTTTGAGTGGGTGATAACGGCAGGTAGAGATTTGTGGTAAATATGTGCCCTTCTTTTTTCTTCAGAGACTGGTTCCACCAAACGGAAGCCCCCTCGAGCTAGCTCAAGTAAAGGAGTTTTGCTGTAAGTTTGCAATAGACAATCTTATAAGCATCCAAGGCCAGAAACCAAAAGCATGGTCAGACTGCATTGGTTTCAAACCAGAAAGTAAGAAACTAAGGCTATCTAAGTTCTCATGTGTCTTAAAGGAAGCCTGGACAGAGAGAAAATCTATTGGCATTTCTGCTACATCCAAATTCTTTGGTTTCTCTAGCTGATCAGTTATATTATTAAACTTGACTCATTGAAAAACATTGAGGAGGTTGCACAGGCTTTCCCCAGAAGTCAAAAAATCTATATCTATCATCTATCTATCTATCTATATCTATCTATCTACCTAGTTATCAATCATCTATCTATCACCTATATATCTATCATCTATCTGTCTATCATCTATCTATCTATATCTATCTATCATCTATCTATCATCTATCCATCTATCTATCTGTCTATCAATCATCTATCTATCTATCATTTATCTGTCTATTGACTATACACCCTTTGAGGTGCTCAATCATTCATTCCCCAGCTGCCTGGAATGTTGGGCGTGTGAAGAATGTTGTCAGTGATGGCTTACAGATGAAGACAGGAGCTTTGCCCAAGATGACATCCAGTTCCCAGCTGAAATTCATAAAAACTATGGGAAGGAGGAGTTGGAAAGTCAGTACTTTGATACATCTATGGCTCAGGCATTCTGGAGGATAATTGACAATAGGATCAAGAACTTTCCTTGCTGCGCATACTTGGCCCAGCAATGCTACTTAAATGAATGTATCCCAAAGAACTAATTATGGATGTGCACAGATATTAGCCATCAAGATGTTTATTCAGTTATTCAGTATGTTCTGTTAGGAAACAACCTAAATCCCTAATAACACCAGGGTTTGTTGAGTAATGCATACCATGGAATACAACACAGCCATTATAAATGAGGTTGCATCAGCTTTATTGATGTGAGAACTAATCTCAATGAAGGGCCGAGTGAAGAAGGCATGTTCTGAAATTATGTATAATAGGCCCCTAGTTTTATTTTTTTCAAATCATTATATAAATGCATAGGAAACGCCTGAAAAATTATATACCAAAATACTAGCAGTGATTACCTCTGCAGAGTGGTGAGTGGGATTAGGTAGGATTTTAATTGTATTATTTTTTATTTTATACATTTTTGAATACTTTATAGAAAAAACACATTTACTGTATTATTGAAAGACCAACAAAATCATTTTAAAAAATAAAGGCCGGGGCCGGCCCGGTGGCGCAAGCGGTTAAGTGCGCGCGCTCCGCTGCGGCGGCCCGGGGTTCGCTGGTTCGGATCCCGGGCGCGCACCGACGCACTGCTTGGCAAGCCATGCTGTGGCGGCGTCCCATATAAAGTGGAGGAAGATGGGCACAGATGTTAGCCCAGGGCCGTCTTCCTCAGCAAAAAAAGAGGAGGATTGGTGGATGTTAGCACAGGGCTGATCTCCTCACAAAAAAAAAAAAAAAAAAAAAAAAATAAAGGCCTCCAGCTGTCCTCAATTATAAAATGTGTTGATAAACATATTGCAAAATAAATTATTTTTTTCTCATTAAAGTAACTCAACTTTCAATTAATTCGCATTTCAGACATAGAACCTTAGCTTTCTCTTCCATATATTTTTATTTACTTCCTCTCACATGTATTTAAGTGGAGAAAATATTTAAGTAAGAAAAATAAATTTTTGGCTCTCACACAAAGGCCACTTCCATAGTTAGTATATAACTCAGTGTGGGCTGATGTTCATTTCCAACTTTTTCATAATAAATAACCAAACAGTGGCCTAGTTAATCTTTTATCAATTAATCAAACTGATGAATGTGCCTAATTAAGTTTTTGTGTAATATTCAGCATATGATTTCAGTTAAATACTCAAAGTAAATAGTGTTTAAATTTGTAAAGTCATCTCCAAACTCTTCTTACATTGTTTCACACTTTAAAAAAGAGGTTTTACTTAAATGTTTTTTCCTCCATTTCTGTGGAGAGTTCCATTTCTAACTCCCCTCCCACAAAGAATTCCTACTATGCTAAGGAGGTAAGCTAGGCTACCAGTGCCTTTTAATGGTCTTTCCTAAGTTTCTTTAGTTTAGATACTATGCTTAATACCTATCTGTCTTTCCTTAAGGGCCAAAGAGGTTTGGCTTCTGTACAGCAGAAACACACACAGGGTATGTTATTGGTACCCTTGCGTGGGTCCATCTACTGGATTCCTTTAACTCCACTGCCTTGGGGTAGCAATGCAGACAAAGTTACACTTTCAGAAGGAGATGGGTGCCTGTGCTAGCATTCTCATTAACCCTATTTCTCCACTCTCCCCTGGCTTGCCCACACACCTCACTTCTATGTGCCAGTGGCTGCAGAGATGAAATGAAATTATTTGTTTAATTATCTTGTGTGACTGCAACATGTAACTTACCCTTTCTCTGAGGAGCAGGGACAATGGTAAATCTAGAGGAGAAATTACTCGGAAGCTTTCAGATTGTTCCTCTACATCCTTGAATAGTGGGTGACCATAGTCACCTTTTCCAGGCACAGACCTGGTGTGTGGCAGCGGTGCCATAGCCGGCTGAGACCAGGGGATTTGGATCCTGGCCCTCCTGCCTCAGCCCATGGCACCCTTGTGAGCACCAGCCTGAGAGAAAATTCTCTCAGGTTTGGCATCAAGATACCTAGAATGTCCTGGGAAGTAGCATGAGCACCACACGGACAGGTGTAAAATATTTGGGGTTTGACTAACTTGTACCCAAATCATAAAGGAGAAACAACCTCTGTTTCTGGTGCCACTTCAAGGGTACTGACAAGAAGCATCACGAGTGTAAGATCAGAGCATCTCTACCCAAAAACAAGTCTTTAGGCACTGTGTGTGTGCCTTTCCCTTTTATTCTTTTATCATTGTTATTATTTTAGTTTTTAGAGTTTTCTGGCTGAAAACAGAGTAGAAAGGCTTCTTTGTAAAAAAACTCATTACAATTTTCCATATCCTACTTTTCTAGATTGTTCAGAAATCCCCTTTAGTCACAAAAATTCTCCTGCCAACCGTAAACACATAAAGATCTTTTAAACATTCATTCCTCTTGCTTTCTTCCCTAGAAGCATTATATCTTTGATCACATTTTAAAATATCACTAACATTCTAACAGAAGTCAAAACTGAAGTAAAATATATTGTAAAAGAAAAAGTTAGGTGTTCTGTTTGTAATATGGCATTTATTTTACAATGCACATATTAGGTCAAATCGTAGAACAAAAGCACATTTTCCCCACATGGAGGTCTCGTAGAGGATGCACACAGGCTACTCTGAATGCAATAAGCTTTCCCACTAGCTTTCCTATACCTTCCCGACCAGAGGACATACCTACCACTATGGCTTGTGGTGGCTTAAAAAGAAAAACTGAAGCGTATCATTAAGAAAAATGCTGCGAGATGTGTCTAGGAAGAGTACCGCAGTTGTTAAGGCAAGGGGTGTGTGGCCTTCCGCAGGCGGTCTGGGCCACGCCTGGCCTCATCCTCAGAGGAAGTCTCCATTTTGGAAAGCAGTTAGCTCACACTTTCTTCGGGTTTGCTCTCTTTTGGGCGCTCCTAGCTTTAATGTTCTTCTTGGGGCTGGCTGGTTTGGGAGCAGGCGGCTTTCCCTTTGGTTTCGGTGGATTACTACGACTGGTGCGCCCAGCTGTTTGCTTCTTGTCCTGGACTGTTCTCTGCTGTTCCTGCAGCCTCTCTTCCCACTGCTGGGAGGCAATTTGTAAACATGACTATCAAATACATCTCACCCCTTTATGCTGTTAAACCAATATCCGAATTAATTTTTTCACTGTAATATGCTAATCATGACAACAATTATAATAGCTACCCTATGTTGTTGAGCACTTATCATGAACCAGACGATTTGGAAAGTGCTCAGTAATATATGATGAAGTCTTGACATGCATTCATTTCATTGAAACTCACAACAGCCCTTTGAGGTGGACACCATTGTCAAGACCAGGAGACAAGCACACGGAGGTTATTTGTAGAAGGTCACACAGCTGATGACTGTCAGTGATGGGATTCAAATTCCCCAGTCTGACTCCAGAGCCCAAGGCCCTAACCATGCAATTTTTCCCACGGGCCCTATAATGCAACATTCCCACACAGCAAAGCTTTCTAGAAAGGCTCTGACATGGCGAAAAGGAGAAATTTATTCAGCCTCACTAGGAAGTCAGGGGTGTCTTACCACACTCATGGGTTCACCTAATTCTCTTACATCCAGAGGAAGATAGAAGCCCCACCCACATCTACTAATCCTCAAGAGTTAGCTACTCAAAACTGATGTGAAAATGAGTCATTCTGGATAGTCAAGTTTCTCTGATAGAAAAAGATTTACTTTCTAAATAGCTGCATATAAGAAAAAAATGAAAAAGTGAGTGCACTTGAATAGACATTGCTTTTTATTATAACACATATGTCTCCACTTTGTTAGAGTATATTTCAATCAGGAAAAAGTTTGAGGATGACCACAGGCCAGGCACTGTTCTAGGCACCAGAAATACAATGAAATGAAAAACACTGTCCCCACCCTCCTGGGGCACAATTCCAGTCTGCTCTAAAATAATCAACTCATTGCTGTACATTGCAAACACATGGTGATACTTTCATATTCTTATGTTGGAGTATTTGCTGCAAAAGTGAATGGCTCCAACAGCTGTGATTCTGGAAAGCTTTCTTTCCTCTCAACAATCTCAGGACTTGCCTTCTACATTGATGCTTCTAATCTACTGTAGTCTTGGAAACCAGATAACCAATCCTGCTAGAATCTTCTGCCCAGTAAGACTGAGCATGCTCCTGAGCAGCTCATGGGTTTTTAGCTCAGATCTAAGAGTCGTGTTTGGTTCTGTTATTCAGAAATGCACTGACTAGGAGAGGCTGTGTTGAAACTACCTTCCCCATAAGTCAGTATCAATATTCCCTCTCCTCTTGCCCAGGAATTTTTATTCATGCAAACTAAGAGAACACAGGTAATAGCAGTGCCTCTTATAAATCTGAAAAAACAAATTCTCCTGAATAAATCTAAACATATTTTCAGGAGAGGGGATGCTTTAAAAATTTCAAACCAATGACCTGATTTCTTTAGTTCCGGTATGATTTCACATCTCTGGGCAAAAGATTATTCTAACTCCTCTAATTGAATTACCAATAATTCTATGATGTTACCACTAAAACTATAGGTTTGGCCACAAAATAATTACTTTTAATTTATTTATTTTGACGAAAGCCTTAAAATTATTTTAAATACAGGGAAAGATTCTGCTCTGTACAGTGTCAGTGTGAGTTGCAGAGCTAGGTATTCACACCCCTACATGTATGTGTCTCTGTTAATCCCACTGACTATTAATTCTGCTCAAGTATCTGACTGTTGGGTAAAAAAATTAAATGTAATACAATAAAGAAACCAAAAAACTAATTTAATCTGGAAATAACCAGTAGATCAGTACTGAACACAACCAAATTGATTTTGAAGTTAAAAATTCCAAGTGAGAATAGCTATACCCTTAACTACCTATTCAAAAGACAAATTCCACTGTTATTGCTGGCTCTTATGACAGCACAGAGATGAAAGAGTGTGAAGAATTCCCAAATTCTATAAAATTTCTTTACATGCACTTAAATCCACATTCATAGTATTGCTAATTATACTTACTACGGATCTTTTACTAAGTTGATCTCTCCATTTTTCAACTAAACAATTTTCAAGAAGCATCATCCTGAAAAAAATAATTTGTCTTAATAAGCAACTTCTGATTATGAAGGCAAAAAGTTTAAAAATACAAAAAATTATAAAAACCAAAATTCTTCAATGACCCTTAGCCCCACAACCAACTATTTCTGTTTTATTGACATTTCCTTTCATTCCTTCTTGTACTTGTATACATATATTTAGATCACATTGTATATTTAGTCATACTATACATTTCCTTTTATCATTGTATTATATGTATTTTCTGATATAATTAGAATAATTCAAAGAATATAACTTTAATATCATATAATATTACAACTATGGATATCTGTAATATATTTAAGAATTTCTCTACTGTTGAACCTCCCTCGTTTGCTTAGCTATTATTACCAGTGTTTCATTGAATATCCTTGTGTATACTGGTGTGCACTGTCTTATTATTTCCTTAGGACAGATTTCTGAAAGTAGACTCACTGAGTCAAAGAGTATGTATTTTTTTTTTAAGGTTTTTCAATGCATAGTGTCAAATTGTTTCCAAATGGTTGACTCTTCATTCAGTTGACTAACACATTAAGACTAGGTAAAAATGGAATCTTGTTTTTATTTGGATTGGAGAATTAAAGAAGTGAATATTTTAATGTTTACTTACTATCCGTATTTCTTCTTCTGGAATTTGTCTGTATAGATTTATGCACACGTATTTCTTTAGTGTAGTCTTAATGTTTTAAATATTAATTTATATGAACTCTTCATAGAGTAAGATTACTATTGTTTTGTCATACCTGTTGCAAGTATTTTTATTTGTTTCTCTCTTTCTATTTGCGATTTTTATATACACAATATTATGTCATCAAATATGCGTACTGATATTTTCCCTTATAATTTCCTACATTGCTTGTATCTTTAGAAAGTATTTTGCCATTCAGTTATCACATATTTATTTACCTAATTTTATCCTCTTTGATTAAGTTTTTAAAACACTTATCTCTTTAATTCATTTGAAATTTATTTTATAGTACAGTATAAGGTTAAAATATGTACTATTTTTCCAAATAAAAATATTTGCAACATTTACCAAATAATATTTTCATTTCCTATTGATTTGCCATATTTCCTTCATAATATAAGTTCTTTTATGCATTAGAATCTGTTTCAAGACTTTTCCTCTGTTTTATTTATCTACATGTCTACTCTTGCACCACATGGATTTAACAAGTGTAGCATTACACCAGTTTTGCATGTCTCAGTAGGCAGATTTCCTCTCACACCTCTTATTTTCAAAATCTCCTTTACATGCTCTTACTAGATTATTCTTCCAAATGATCATTAGCATCATTTGTGCAGACATAAATACTAATCATCCAAAAAATTTTTCCTGGATTTTGATGAGAATTACATTAAATCTATAAACTAACTTGGGAAATATGACAGGAAAGCTGTTATTTAATTCACTTAGGATCCATTTATCTGTCCAAATAGAATTTAATGACTAGCAACCTGGTACATCCCCAGAACTGCATTTAGTACTGCAGCGGATACAAGCACCATGGAAGAGACGAGCCCAGAAACATTCATTCAACATTCACTCATGCAGCTGCTTTGGAGAGATGACATGTAAGTAAAAGAACAGCTGTAAAGCCAAGAACACGAGGCGATTGATGTGGTGCGAGGAGGGTACCCAAGTACTGAGAGGCACAGAACAAGGAAGAATTCAAGCGACAGCAGTTCAAAAGGTGGTTTTTTGTTTTTAGTTTTTGAGAAATAGTCTTGAGCTACATCCAGAAGAAACAGATGAGCATTAATGGCAGAGAATCAAAAGGAAGAGTTGTTATATAAAAATGAGTAATTCTGCTAGAGAAGTGTATTACAGCAAGTTATCAGGCTCCTCCTGGAAGCTGCGCTGAAGTGTTAGATTTTTATGTTATAAAGAATGTACTGATATATGAAAAGAAGCCAAGGAAAGAGGTGTGGAGAGACACCCACTCGTAGCTAGAGATCTGAGTATGTGTGCGTGTGCACGTGTGTGTGTGTAATACTCTAGCAAACAAACATTGTAAACTAAGTGTATATAAGGAAAACGTGTGGAACTGTAGTCTCAAATGGCTATCTTTACTTGATCTGTAAGTTATTAAAGAGACCTTAAAAAAATTCAGTATTTGCCACACTAAGATTGATTTGAATGATCTGATTTCACTCAAAGTAATTTATCTGCCTAGAAGTTTTTGAAATCATTTAACGAATTCTGAAATTGATTTTTAAAGATTCCATTCAAATGTTCATACTTCTATTTTTCCTTCATTCTATGAAGAATTAATTGATGTTTAGGATATATGATATTCCAACAAAGGCATCTATTAAAACTGCTTTTTTTGTGTGTGTGTGAGGAAGACTGGCTCTGAGCTAACATCTCTGCCCATCTTCCTCTATTTTTTGTCTATGGGACGCATCAGTCCGTGCCCAGGATTTGAACCTGCAAACCCCAGGCCATGGAAGCAGAGCATGTGAACTTAACCAGTACACCACTGAGCCGGCCCCTAAAACTGCTTTTTAAAACGCTAGTGTCTTTTTTTTTTTAAACCATGACTGTGGAATGGGATTCACATGTTTGTAAGCCGTGTGCAGTTTCCTCTGTCCCTCGGTGCCTACCGTGAGCGCCACTCGTAACACATGATGAGAACGTCCTGATGGGGCAGGATGTGAGGACACTGGCAGGAAGAATTCGTAATGAGCGGGACTTGAGTTCGAGGGATGGGAGAAGAGGACTTGAAGATCTCTTTCACATCCACCACTGTGGTCACTTCGTTGCAGCCACTCCTCTGCACCGCTTTTATTTTGGCATGAATGACTGCAATTTAAAAATCGATATAAGTGTTGTTGAAGCCTTTGGGGAAAAATCAGGATGGTGTATTCATGCCAACTCCTGAGCCTCTCTTAAAGAATCACTCCTGTAATTATGGTCATGTCCAAGCTGCCCAAATGCAGGAAAAAGCCCACACAATCATACGCTAAATGTAAGCCTCCCATATTGTCAACATTGTCCTAAAGGTTCTGAATCAGGCTGCTGGATAGGAAAGCAAATGGACAAGCACGCTTAGTCGGGGTTCTGCCTTTGGGTCGTTCACAGCTCCTCACTGGGCTACAAATAGGGTTTGAACAGAGAATCCTTCTCAGCCTTTGTTGTTCTTAGTGCCTTTGAGCCCATTTCAACGCACACAGACTGTGTACAGCAGAGCAGAATCCTGCCCCGTCTTTTGTGCCATCGTCTTACCTTCCAGTGCTATTTCAGACAGCGCTCTGCTGCTATTCATAGGATTTTCACGGCCGTAGGGTTCTCAGCCCTAAAATTCTATAATTCTAAAATTAGCTTTTTGTTGTTATTGCCAAAAACATACCAGGAAATTTAGTTATGTAGAATGTCAATAAAAATTTCATAGAAACAAATATTTGTTTATATTCTGCTTTGTGATGATTTGAAGTGAGAATCATATATTCTCAGATTCAGAAGCCACCTTAAAGTTTGTACTGGTGCTTGAACTTCCTCTGTTCCAGAGGAAGTTAATAGAGTCATAACATTTTGGAACTGGAAGGAGTCTCTGAAGATCACTGTTCTCAATCCTTTAATTTCCCAGACTGTCAAAGCGAGGTCTGTGGTGAGGAGAGGTAGACTGTTATTACAGATGGCTGTTAATGTCAGTGTGTCTGGTCACGCTTTAAATTCTGGCTTTTTTGGTCCCTTGCTATTACTGCCTGCTGTGGAGTTGTAATCAGCCTAGTACGGATCTCCCTTGGATTCCATCTGGGGAAGCTGGTTTACGAAGGAGCCAAAGGATTTAAATAGAAAATCGTTTCATCACCAAAGTAGTTACGAGGCATTGATGCCCCAGAGGACAGCATGACAGTGACACTCAGATTAGTAACTAAGACCAGAGAGTGTCAGATGAGGGACTAAGTAGATCAGATTAAGATGATATCTATATAGAACAGGTTTAAAAACACAACAGCCAAAAGCGACTAGAAAAGATAGTGTATTTCTTTTTTGGTTGACTTACCCACATTGGCTCTGTATGATTCTTAAATCTGACAACTTAAATTAGAGGTTATTTTTTCAGACTTTTATATTGCCATGATCTTCCTATTTTCATGTGTAACATATAATATAAAGGTTCTTATCATATAAGATTTCAGTTTGAAATATGGAAAACTAAGTTAGCAAATAAAATGAACATTTTTCCCAAAAGCGTTTCTGTTATTTCAGCAGAAATAATTTAAGAAATGCAAAGAAACATAAAATAGCCTTAATAGATAATTTAAAAGAACATATTTTTAGTTAAATTTACTTTCAAATGATGACAGAATTAATTTTACTTAAAACATTCAAAATAGCATGATTGACTTATTCTTTGAAAAAAGTGCTGACTCGTTCTTTCAAATAAGAAAGAAGAGGGCATTTAAGCTATGTCAATACTTATAGTAGTAGGGTCTTGTGATTCACATAGTCCCACAATTTCTTTAATACGTTAAATATTCATAGCTATTTATAAGTAAAAATATACGTGGGCAGGTCTTAAGGCCTTGGCCTCTGGGCCTCAGATAATCAGCTCCGTGGATCACTCACCCATCCTTCCTGCAGCAATGAAATCTTAGGAAGAGAATGGGTGAGGTGTGCCCTCCTGCCTGAGCAGCACCTTTCACCAAGACAAGGAAATGATGTCAAACTTCTAATTTGATCCACAGCACTGTTCTCACCTGGGTAATTTACTTTGTTTTTACTTGATTTACCAAGAAAAGTAAGAAGTTTTACAGTTGTTATTGTGCCATCTAGGACCCACTAATTAACTAGAAAAATCACCAACTCTTTTCTTTACTTTATGACCAGCAGACTTGGCTTTGCAGTGTGCCAAGTCCCCAAGTGAATGTGTCATCAGATGACTTACCGTAACTATAGTTTTTGCTCAGGTAATTCGCCAGGGTTGGCTTCACCTTTTTGCACTTGCACTTGTCTAAAGAAGACAAAAGAGAGCCAAAAAGTTGGAAAAGGGTTCAGAAATCACTCTAAGGAGAAGAAAGCAAGGGAGCCTTAAGGATAAAGAACTCACCGGGGCTTAGGCGTTTACAGTCAATGTCAAGGGGCCGTTCCTGTACCATCATGTCTGGCGTGATGTCTATCCACTTAACATCTGAAACACACATAGGGCCACGTGGGTGTGGTCAGTGACTTGGTCTGTTCACCCAGCTGGAATAAGGAACCCTCTGGAGACATAAACTAACACAGCATCATAAAAAGTAATTCTAAATGGTAGAAATGGCATGTGATTGTCGACTGCTCCCTTCATATAGACATCCCTGGGCTTAGCAAAGAAGCCTTGGGTGAGACTGCCTATGTAGCACAGACCGATGTGAACGCACATCCATTTAACCTGGCTGATACAGACAGGCAACCCAGATAAATTACGTCATTCCCTCCCAAATCCATTTTAAAATGTTGATTTTCCAGGTTGACAGTTTACACAAAACAACTAGAACATTTCCAAATCCCCACCTCATATTTTGCAGTGCAGAAACAGTCCACAGCTCCATAACCCCAAACAAGCAGAACTCTCTATCATTTATATAATCTAAGCAATAAATATATTTTTTCTTTTTTTGATGAGGAAGATCAGCCCTGAGCTAACATCCATACCAATCCTCCTCTTTTTGCTGAGGAAGACTGGCCCTGGGCTAACATCTGTGCCTATCTTCCTCCACTTTATATGGGACGCTGCCACAGCAGGGTCTGATAAGCAGTGCCTCAGTGCGCGCCCGGGATCCGAACCTGGGCCGCCAGCAGCGGAGCGCACGCACTTAACCGCTACGCCACGGGGCTGGCCCACAATATGTTTTTCCTAAAACTCCAAATTAGAGAGGAGTTTTGATTTTCCCCTTCACTTTACTTCTCCTCCTTCATGTTTTGGGCAATGGTCTGAGGTATAACTTCAGAAACCACACTAAAGCAACACCATAACTGCTTTAAATGTGCAGCAACCTGGGTCAGGGATAAGAGAATGCGAAAATATTCTTAGGTTTCACTTCAAGAAGTGGATTTAAACCTGCTTCTTCTTCCCAGAAAAGCAGCAAAATGACTAAAGAGTAAAGAAGGAAGCGGAAGCTGAGATCCAGTTAACTAAGATGCCACAGACGTTGGCTCCTGGTCAAAGACCATGAAACAGACATCCCAATTTTCCAGGGTGACTAAATTTACAGATTGCACTCCTGGTGGGGAGTGATGACTTCGACCGCTTTTTCAGAAAGAGCTTTCAAGAGCTAACACTAGATGGAGAATCCTGGCGGGATTGTTGTAAGGACTAAATGATACATGTAAAGTGCTTAACACTGGCTCAGAGCCCCCCCAAAACCCTATATACTTGCTTACTGCTGCTGCTATTATTATTCTGTTATTACTGTAAATGAAAACGTCCCCAATGGCCCCCTTTGTAGGCACCCTCCCACCTCCCCCACCCCCCCACCTCCCCCTTTATGGGACACGGTGTTCTTCAGCTCCCGGAAATTCCTGTAGAGAAACCACACTCTTCCAGAAGTCAAGTCACCAGCCCCTACCAAGTTCTCCAACCCTCCGAAGTGGGATAGGAGGCTGACCGACCACCCGATGGCAGCTGTAGGTGTGGCCGCCGGGACAGCCAAGTGTGCCTCCTTACCCCCCTAGGTCCTTCCTTGGGCCTTACCGTCCGGGAGGTCAGTGACGATGGCCTCAGGCGAGATGCACACGCCTCGGTCATAGACAGGCAGCTCCTCGCAGGCCAGGCTCTCTGGCCAGCTATGGTTGTACATCTTCATGAGGGGCTCGCAGTCGTCGCGCGCGCGCTGGCACACGGACTTGCACGGCTTGATGGGGTCGTGCAGGAACTCCAGAGTGCAGATGGGCGCGTACATGGCGCAGAGGAAGAAACGCAGCACTGCGCTGCAGTTCACGTCCACCAGCTCCTCGTACTGCTCGATGGCCAGGATGGCGTTCTCCTGCGTGCTGTGGTGCAGGTGGTTGGGCATCCGCGTGATGTTCCAGGGCATGTGCCGGCACATGGGGATGCGCACCGCCTCGCAGGGCGCGCCGCGCACGCCCAGCGCCAGGCGCAGCCACAGGCACAGCGCGGCCAGGACGGAGAGGAGCATGGCACTGCCCTCCTGCGCCGCGACCCCGACAGGCAGAAAGGGCCCTTCTCTTTCCGCCCCCTAGTCTATCCCTCTCTCTTCTCGGAGGAGGAAGTCCTTTAGGGCACAGGAGAGGTTCTCTCCCCAAACGCCCGTCGGCAACAATGAGGGGCCGCGGGGGCCGGCCGGGGATATCCGCCGTCCGGCGTACAGAGCTCGAGCAGCGCCAGCCCTCAGCCTCCGGGGCGCAAACCCGCCCTGGCAGTTCCAGTCCTGGACCCGGCAGCTCGGAGCGCAGCCAACCACGGCCATTGCGGGACCCTATTTATCCCGACACCTCCCCTGACGTGGGCTCCAAACGCTCCCTTGGCAGCTGCCGGCGCGGCGCGGGCTCCCCCTCGGCTGCCCCACCCCCAGCCCTCACTTTGCAGAAGCAGTGACATCATCTCCTCCGGGCCACAGCCCTGGGCTGGAATCCTGCATTCCACCAAAGTCCCTCCTTTTTAGTCTGGCCAGTCCTTTTTCTTCGGATCAAGAAAAAAAGCCTCTGGCAGTCGTTTTGGTCACCGGATCCAAGGGAGAATTTCAAGAGAGAGAAGGACGCTCTTTTGAGTCAAAGCTGAACTTTGCGCCTTCTTCCTTATAGGTTCCTCCAGTATGGAGTTGGAGGGAAATGGAAATTTCTGCTGCCCTTTAATTCAGAAACACACTTGCTTTCTCCAGTAGGGGGCAGGAGAAGGGCTGAGTGGTGAGACTATTGGGTGAGGCCGGGGTAGAGAATGCAGTAACTGTTGAAACGGTATGGACACATTATGTAAGCAAACCACCCTCCACCCTACCCCAAGTTGTATGGAGTTTGTTTTTGTTATTGTTGTGGCTAGTAGACATTAGTTTGGGCTCAAGTTTTTCCAGAATGGCACTTGGTCTGTACCTGCTCCAGGAACAGAACTGCAATAGCACCTTCTAGTTTGAGAAATGTCTTCCATCAACCAACATTACTCCTTCCTTCTTCTAACTCCCTATTCCTCTCTCCAACATGAATGAAACTAGGAGAAAACAAAGAAAACTTTGGACAACACAATCTGAAAGATTTTCTCTCCCCTTCATGCCAAGTGATTTCCAACCCAGCAGCCTAAAATCTCGATTTTTGATGTGCTTGGAAACTGTTATTTAAATTGACTTAGAAGCTGGGTACCATGGAAAGTAACCATGTATGTTTTGTTTTTTCATTTATCTTATTTTTGTTAGGAAGAGATAGTAAAACCAACTGCTGGCTCAGCTATCCACAGAAAAGGGAGATTTTATTGTTGCAAGTGTACATCAGTCTTCAGGCAGTAAGATTTCTGGTATATGATATTCTCTTAGGGTGTTAGAATATGAAAACATGTTCTCTGAATGCTAATCTTTAAAAAACATAGTTTCTGGAAATCTGAACTTAAGGCAGACAGATTTTTTCCTCTCTAAAGCTTAGACCCACAAAGTTAGTTTAGTTTTGACCCTGATCAGGACTGAGGATGAAAACAGCTCACGGAACAAAGAGCACAACTGACATTTATTGAGCATTTACAATAGGCTAGGCATGCTGCTACCTGCTTCACATGCTTTGTCTTATTTTTTAGGGAACATGATTAAACATGGTAAGTTAAAAGGATAAATGAGACAAATACATTTCAGGATTCACCCAAGGAGTCCAGTTCTATTTAGGGCAAGCCCAGGGCATCCAAATGCAGTCAGGTCAACTAGAGAGGTATTCCAGTTTTCCACAGAACAGATCTCGAGTTCCAGTGATGCCAAGCCAGGCTAGTGAAGTATCAAGCAAAGGGGATAGCCCAGACGACATCTCGAGCCATTTCCAGCAGTAAAATCCATTGAGTCTAAACCCCCGGCCAAGTGGAAAATATTTTCAGTCTGAATTCCTACAAAGGAAAAAATACAGTTTTGAGGAACAGCTGAATTCCCTACCCCTCTCCTGCGAGTTGGTTGAAGAGGGCCGACTTGAAGAGGGCTCAAACTTCTGCAGCCAGTTTGAATCTGCTGCATTTGTTTAACTGTGAAGTACCAAGTCACAACATTTCAGGTGCTTGATGCTCTCAGATGGCATGTCCTTTAAGAAAGCGTGAGGACAAGTTGAGTCCTTCTCCATAAAGCTCTACTTAGCCCAGCAGGTCCATTGGCTGTCCGTCCCTAGTGTTTCTACTGAGGGATTCATCAGGAGATTCTGTCCACCAGCCTCGCTCTTTATGCTCTGCTTTTGCACTCAAGCCATTACCCCATACTTAACATTGATTTGCCAAAAGCTCATGTAACTGAGGAATTTCCCCTCGTCCGCGGCTTCTCTCTGATGGTTCCTTTTCAGTCTCCTCAAGGGCCTGCTTCTCTGCTCATCCTTTAAATGTCTGGAGTTCTCTAGTGCTCCATCCTCAGTCTTCCTCTCGCACTCCCCACTACTCCAGGTTTTCTCAACCTCAGCACTATTGACACTGATCATTCTTTATTGGGTAGGGGGCTGTCCTGTGCTTTGTGCGAAGTTTAGTAGCATCCCTGGCCTCCTCCCACTAGACACCAGCGGCAGCTTCCCTTCCACCCAGTTGTGACAATCAAAAATGTCTTCAGATATTACCAACTGTCTCGGGGGGGGGGGGGGGCTGCAAAATCACCCTAGGTGGAGAACCAGTGTTCTACTCTTTGCCTTCAATTGCCACCTAGATGCCAGTGGCTTCCAAACCCAGACCCCTAGCCCTGCTGATTTCTGGAAGTGTTTATCCAACTATCCTCTGGGTACTTCCACCAGCATATCCCACAGTCATCTCCAAGTCAACCCATCATAAACTGATTTATCTTCTTTCCTCACTCAGGACTGACCTCCCAGTGGCCCAAACCAGAAACCACTCCCACTGAGTCTAAATCCTTCTCTGTAGTTCCCAACTCTGTTCCACCCTCTCCATACCTACTACCACCACCTTAGCTCAGACAGTCAGTATCTCTTCTCTGGATTAGGACAGCATTTTCCTCCTCCTCCTCCGTGCCTTCTGCCTTGCCCTACCCATTCTCCAAACTGACAGCTGAGTGAGCTTCCTAGGGCATATATCTGATGATGCCCCTCCCTAGCTTTAAATTTATCCATGGTTCCAACTGCCCTTGGTATTAATAACAAATCTTTAAAATGGCTTTCAAGGCCCTGAGTGATCTGGCCTGATTACCCTCTGCCTTGTACTTGAACTCCAACACTATACCCATTTCCTCTTGAACTCGTGTCCTTCATCCAGGAATGTTCTCTCCCACTTTCCCCTGGCTCATTCTTCCTCAGCCTTGAAATGCAGATCAAATGAAAAAAAAAAACAACAATAAACTTGGAAAACAAGTCATTTTTTAAACAACTGCCTTCATTTTTCTTGATTCCATATTATAGATCCTAACCTTACAAAAGCGTAAACCCAAATAACTTCATCCTTGAAGACGCTAAACTCCCAGACACGAACCTCTAGGCTTGTGGTATTGGCAGGTGATGGGTGAGGAGAGCAGTTTCACTGCGAGTGTCACCTTAATGCAATGTCCCTGAGCCCTACACCCAAGGACAAGGGTCTATCCCTTAGTCCCCTAGGCTCCATACTGGGAGTAGGGGCTGGGAAATGGCCGTGATGAATGACTGGTATCATTTCTTCAGGAAGGGACTCTTCTTTCCATTTTTAATTTGGAGGAAGAAGGTGGTAATTTTGACAAAGGGGCAAGGTTTGTGGGCACAGCAAGGGCAGCAGCACTGCTCTCCCAATCTCGACCTTGAAATCGTCCCCCAATGTGGTTACCTGCCCAACAGAACACTTCAGTTCCTAGAGAAACATATCCCTTCTCACCGTCCCCTCTCCCTTTAAAATCCGGATGCCCTTCAGGATGCTAGTGGCACCACTGCCACTGCATTTCCTGTTGGCAGCAGAGAGCAAGTGGAAACAGAAGCCACCGCGGGCAGCGGCCCCCTGCAGAAGTAGCTCCCTCGCGATTCACCAGAGCCTTCCCAGGCCCCTGGGCCCGCTCCCGGCCTCGCGCGTCCTAATCCCAACAGCTGTAGAGGCCGCCGCGGGGACAGGCAGCAATTTCGGGGACCACACTCCGGCACAGTGCGGGGGAGCCACGCACCACCCGCGCCTGGGTCGCCCTGCGCCCAGGCGGTTCAGCGCCCCCTCGGGCTCGGGCTGGCCTTCCCGGGGCGGCGGGCGCGGCAGACCGCGATGCCGGGGCGCGCTCCCCTCCGCGTGGCCCGGGGGGCCCTGGGCGCCTGGCTGCTGGGCGGCCTCTGGGTCTGGGCGCTGAGCGGGCTTTGCGGCCCGGGGGCGGCGGCGGCGCCGCGGACCGGGGTTGGGGTCGGGGCCGAGGGCTCCCCGGGGACGCCGCGCCCGTGCCAGGCGCCGCAGCAGTGGGAGGGGCGCCAGGTGCTGTACCGGCAGAGCAGCGGGCGCAACAGCCGCGCCCTGCTCTCCTACGACGGGCTCAACCAGCGCGTGCGGGTGCTGGACGAGAGGAAGGCGCTGATCCCCTGCAAGAGGTATGCGGGCACGGGGTGGGCGGCCGGGCGGCCCCGGTAGGGCGCGGTCTCGGGCGCTGCGCGAAGGCACTTGATTTCCAGCCCTTCGTGGCGCCTCCTCGCTGCCAAAGAGAAATTGTGCAAGGAGGGTAGCTGGGGGACAGCATGGTCGGGGACTGGGGACGGCCGGCCGGCGGGCACTCTGTGACACCCAGCGAGGTGGCCAGTAAAGAATGGGGCAGGGGCGGGATCGCACTGCTGGGCGCCCCCATACCCAGGTTCGCCCCGGTCCGCACGCTGCTGAGTCAGGCCTGCGGCTGGTGGAGCCCCCTTCAGCCTAGGGCGTGTCTTCTGCACTATTTTCCCTCTTCCAGGAGCCATCTGCCAGGGAGGCACGCAGTATATATATTTTTTAACAATTATTTTTTTGCATTTTAGAGGAATATGACGACACTACAAAAGGTGTGGGGAATCGATCAAAGAAAATGTTACCCACAAACTGATCACCCTGTTACAACTATTAAAAGTTTGGTCTATTCCCTTAAATTTTTTTTTTTTTTTGAGGAAGATCAGCCCTGAGCCAACATCCCTGCGAATCCTCCTCCTTTTTTGCTGAGGAAGACCAGCTCTGAGCTAACATCTATTGCCAGTCCTCCTCCTTTTTTTTTTCCCCAAGGCCCCAGTAGATAGTTGTATGTTATAGTTGCACATTCTTCTAGTTGCTGTATGTGGGCAATGGCCTCAGCATGGCCGGTGAAGCGGTGCGTTTGTGCGCGCCTGGGATCGGAACGACGGCCCCCCCAGTAGCAGATCGTGCGCACTTAACTGCTAAGCCAGGGGGCGGCCCACCCTTAAAATTTTTTAAAGCAACTTTTGCATACTGTGATCAAAAAAACATATATTATCTGTGTCTTTTTTATATAACTTGACAGCTTCTGTGTTCTTATTTGCCATTTTATTAGTTGGCCCCGTATCTGTTTTTAATGGCTGCAATATTCCATAGGCCGGCTATGCTATTTTTTTTTTAACCACTGGTCTGATAGTTCACCTTTCCACATCTGTTGTGACAAAGAATACCCTCTTTCTGAGACCTCATCTTCCTTCTGACCCCTTCAAGACCTGATTGCTGTTTGGGATCACCACTTGTCAGTTCCACAGCCTTCCTGCTTCTCTGTGTGTTTCCTCTCAGGGTTGTGCTGCCTCTGGGTACGGTATTTGCATCATTAAGAGGTGCCATGTGAATGTCCATAGGTTAAAGCTCAGTGGGCAGTGAGATCTGCAGCAAATCTTGATATCATTTCACCTAAAAGCATTTGTTCAAGTATCAGGCAACTTGAAGAAAGTATGGAAGTGTCAGAACCTTTCAAAGCAATATATTCAAGAGTGCAAGATAATACATTATGGAAAGTAAACCTTGAGTGCTGAGGAGACCCGAAGCAGCTGAGTCATCATGGGCGACTGGGAGTATCCGTGAGGCCTTTCTGGAACATGAATGCTTCTGCTTAGGTCTCAAAGAACATAATAATAATAATAATAACAACAGCCAACGTTTCAGCACTTATTATATACCAGGTGTGGTGCTGAGGACTTTCCATATGTTAGATAATTTAGTTTAAATCTCACAACAACCACTTAGTGTAGGTTTTATGATCTCTATTTTACAGACAGAGAATCTGAGGTCTGGGGAGATTAACAACTTTCTCCAGGTCACACAGCTGGGACATGAGGGAGCTGGGTGGGTTCTGACACCTATGACATACCAGGCTCTCATCCATCCATTCATTCACTCATTTAAGAAGCATTTTTTTGTGTCAGGCATTGTGCCTAAACAGAGTGGGGTCCTGGGTTTCAGGGAGGTCATAGTCTGGGAGTGCAGTAACGTAAATAAAACTTCCCCATACAGTGAGATGAGGGCTGAGCTGGGCGTGATGAGAGCACCTCAGATGGGCACCTAACCCGGGCTTCCTGGAGGAAGTGAAACATGAGGGAGCCCCAAAGCCCCTGCACGAGCTGACCAGAGGCGGTGTGCAGGGAAGACTGGTCCAGGGGGTGCGGGTGTATTCCAGCACATCCTGGCGCAGACAGGGCTGGGTATGCCAAGAACTGCAGGCCAATCACTAGTCGGACTGAAGCACGGAGTATGATGGATGGGGGAGCCACTGAAGGACTTTTAAACAGTGGAATGCCATGATTGGATAATGGAAAGACCACTGGATGTGTTGTTGAGAGTAAAGGAGAGCAAGAATGGAAACAAAAACATGACCCAGGAGACTTTTGTAGGGATCCAGGTGAGAGATGGGTGATAGTGAGAAGGGATGCCCGAGGAAGTATTGAAGAGGTTTATTGAAGGACGTGCAAGTGATTAGGTGGTATGTGGCAGGGGTGGTGAGGGAGAGGGAAGGGTGGAAGAGGAGGCTCCCATCTTTGGCTTTTGATGGCCTGGAATAGATGGTGACGCTGTTCCCTTTGATAGGGTTTGACTTTCTGCACTTCTGATGAGGGGTCAGTTGCTGCTCTTTGTGTCATTGCTGTGCAGGCTGGTGCAGTCGTGGGGAATTGATGAGTAGTCGTGTTGCAGAGGGACTGGAGTGGCCCAGAGCACACTGCGGAAGCAGAGTAGTGTGGCCAAGAGAAGGATAGGGTTCATCTGCCAGAGGGAGTATGTTCACAATTTACGAGATTAAGCTTTAGGGTCAGACCAATTTGGGTCTGAATCCAGATTCCTAATGTGGGTCTTTCGGTAAGTTACTAAAGCTTTCTGAGCCTCAGTTTCCTCGTTTACAAAACAGGAATATTCATAATGCCTAATTTATTGGATTGTTGTGGGATTAAATGAGTTCAAGGGTATAAAGCACACAGTGCAGTGTCTGACGCAGTGCAGAAGGTGCTCAACACGTCCCACAGTTGTCCCCGCCACCACTGCCATCATCACCATCCTGGTGAATTTCGCACAGCCCAGAGACTGGCTGCGAGCCCTGGGGCTCAGACACTTCATGCTCAAGGGCCCTTCTTTTGGGAGCTGACTCTGTAGTAAGCAAGATCAGGTGCCAAACTGTATATTTCAATGAGTGCTGTAGCTGGCATGGGGTCTAGAATCCTCAAATTCACAAGACGAGGTCATTCTCTCCCTGTAGGCAGAACTATGTGGGCAGCCAAATTATAATCAGGAGGCTGTGAGCAAAGAGCTGGAGCAAATTCATTGAATCTAATGATTGCCTGCTCTAGGCTAGGCTGTAAACTCACTGCTGAGCTTTCCATCGTGAATGAGACAGGCCAGCCCAGGGTAATCAGGCCCAGATAACGTGATGCATTCGTTTTCACCACAGACATGCCTCGTCGCTGGTTCTATGCTGTGCCAATGTGGCTGGTCCAGGCTCCCTCCCTCTGCACAGAGCCCTGGTGGGTACTGCTCAGGTCTCTCTTAGCAACCCTTCTTCTATGTTTCCATGATCAATTAATATGGTCTTGAGATGTGGGGCTTATATCTTTAGTAAGGTCATGGCCAAATCTTTCTGGCCTAGAAGCTTTTTTGTCCCCATGTGGTGATTTTTCATTTCTCTGCGCTGATCCATCAAGTGTCGATTTCACAGTTTAACTTTTAGAAGGCAATTTTATTCCTTTTCTTTCCAACTTCTTGGCAACGTTCTGTCTCAGAGTTGCATCTCTGGCCCTATGTCAGATGTAGAAAAGAATGTTTAGTGCATAAATGCATTTTTAAGCTCTTTAAATGTAGATTTGTTGGAACAAACTCAGAAACTTTTTCAGGTATTAGCAGTCTGGCCAGGAAACCAGATGTTATTTGAAGAAAATATGGATGGATTGTCTCTTCACATTTATTAGTAAGTTGAGAAGTACATTTTAGAATTGGATCAACTTCTTAAGATTTTTATTTTGCATCCAGATAGTTATGGAAAATCTCACTGATAGTTACTGTGAATGACTAGAATTTTCCAGGCTTTCTTTTCCATGAGATGATGGAAAAGATTAAATGACTTTACAAGCTTCAGATAAGACAAGCCTTAGCAGAGAATGAGAAATATTAGTAATTGATACTATTTTGTTTTCTGGTTCCAACTATCTTTCCTGACTCCTTGATTAAACTCACAAGTGTTACAGTTGGAAGACTGAAGGAAAAGCAAGAAGATTATTTTCGTATTTCAGTCAACATGTTGAACTTTAGGGTGAAGCATGTAGATACTGAATGAATTTTGTTAGGCCACCAATAACTTACCATTCCCACTTACAAAAGGAAGCTTGGGTGTTGCAATTAATGAAGCCCACTGATGTAGAGTGAGCAGAGCAGCAGTAAGAGAATATGCATTAGTAATCAGGGATAACATCTTAGAAGACTGTTCAACTTCCAATCCTACCTGTTTGGGGATTGTTTGGTAAGAGATGAGAAGAAAAAATGTCTTAACTGGATGGCAAGTGGATTCTTGTTCAAATTCTGATCAGTTCATGTTTGTCTCGGTTTTCCCAGAGTATTCTATTTCTTGGAGAACAGAATATCATCTCTCCTCTCTATTTTCACAGAAAACACCTAGTGTAGTGGAGAAAGCATGGGCGTCCATTCAGACAGTCATGGGATGTCAAAACATGGCTTCTGATCCTGGCTTCACCACCGCAAGGTCCTTAACTTCTCAGAATGTCAGTGTTTTTCATCTTTTAATTTAATTTTAATGGTATCTACAACGTGATACTAAATAATATTTAGGCCTTCTTAAAGCTGGGTACAGACAAGATTAAATGATACCACAAAAGCACTGATTGCGCTTTTATTATATCAGTCTGATTCTTGTTTCTACCACGATGCAGTGAACTTGACATAGATTCTAAAATTTTTCTCAACTTGTTTCTTTGTGTAGATAAATTCAAAGTTCTTTTTCTGTCTTCTCCTCTTCACCTAATCTTGTGTTCGTGGGTAGAGAAAAGAAGAGGCTACCCTTAAATGCTTTGGCCGCAAACCCAGACGGCTCTCCTCTCCGTGGAGCCTGCCTGTACGCTAAGGGACTGAATAGGACTGCTCACAGAAGTGCCCCTCCAGGTGTCTGCTGTGGAAGATTAATTCCAAGGGATGTTATCACAGTAGGAAACTTCAACGATCGTATGTGTTTGAGAATCAGGATAAGGGTTTTTTTTTCTTCAAATATATAATTTTATTTTGAAACTATCTCACACTTACAGAAAAATTGCAATTACAGTACAAAGAGCTGTTTTTTCCCTAAACCACTTGAGAGTGACTTGCCAACCTGATATCCCCACCCCCCCCAAATACTTTAGTGTGCGTTTCCAACAAACAAGGACATTGTCTTGCATAACTGCAACACGACCATAAAAATCAGGAAATTAACACGGATTCAATTTCTACCACCTGAAATTCAGATCTCATTCAAGTTTTGCTAGTTGTTCTTTTTATATTCTTTATGGCAAAAGGACCCAGTTTGTATTCACACATTGTGTTTAGGTGTTGTGTCTCTATCTGGAACAGTTCCTCAGTCTTTCTTGCACTTTGATACTTTTGAAGATTACCAGCCAGTTATTTGGTAGAATGTTCCTCGATTTGGATGTCTGAGGTTTCCTCATAATTAGATTCCAGTTATCGACCAATGGTAGGAACATCACAGAGGTAATCCTCTTACTGCATCCCGATATTTACTTTGATCACTTGATTAACTGATGTCTGCAAGGTTTCTGCAGTGGGAAGTGACACTTTTTTAACTTTGTAATTAGGAAGTATTTTGTAGGGAGATATTTTAAAACCATGTACATATCCCATTCTTCATTAAACTTTCAATTTATTCATTTGTTTATGTCAGCATGGACTCAGGGATTCTCATTGTATTGCATTTACTCTCATTGTTCATTTTGATGTCCAAATTGTCCCAGCTTTGGCCAGTTGGAACCTCTTTGACATGTCTCTCTTATTCTCTGAGCACTTCCCTGCTTTCTGGCACACAAGATATTCCAAGATCATCTGTACTTTCCCCGCCAGAGTCTTGGGATAAGCCATTTCTCGAGAAGCTCTGGTTACCCTTACTGGAGTATAATATTTGGAGGCCAAGATCTCTGCTCTGGTTGCACTCATGGCTGTTGGGTGGCATTGCTCCCAGACCTCTCAGTGGACAAAGCAAGGGGATATAGGTTTGAACACACACACACACACACACACACACACACACACACAAGTCACTCATTCACTCACACATATATACACACATTTACATCTATATTTATTTCTAAGCTTCCAATTCTAACCCATAAAGCTATTTACCAATAGTTCCGATTCTAATCCACCACCACATGGTTCATTTTAGTTTTCTCCTGTTCGTTTTTGTAACTCCTTTTTCGGACAGTTAACTGGCTCCCACTATTCAATTGTAGTAGGTAACCAGTCTTGCCCCCTCCCTACATAGATGCCCTCCTCACCTCGCTTTGGCTCTGCACCCCAAGCCAGGCCATGCACACGCCTGTCTTGCTCGGCCCTACCTAATGGCTGTAGACTAAATTGTTTAGTGAGAGAAAGGGAAGGTTAGGTTACATTTTTTCAGATGCTTGTTTTGGACTTCTCAGAGTAACATCATTTCTCAGGATAAATCCTCAGAATGTGTCTGTGCTGCTGGGGGAGGTAAATTAGTATGAAATGTTCAGCAAATTTATTTGATCATGAACCCTGTTTGGCGTGGATTGGGCTTTCATTTCAAGAAATCATGACTATCAGAATTTCAGGAGAATGCCTCCTTTGCCTTTACTCCCTCCTCTTGATCTCTGATGGCTGAAGCCAGCATTTGCTTTTATTTGCTCAGGAAGTCTAACTGCTTGTGGCCTTTTGATCCTCGAAAAATAAACCACGCTGATTTGCAGTACTGAGTTTTTCTTCAAGAAAGAGATTTTTTTGGAAGTACATAAAGTTTGCTTTAAGAGTCTTAATTCGGTGGGTCTGTTGACCCTGGACTTCAGAGGGTTGATGCTGGAATGTGGAGGGAGAAGCGAGAAGTGAGGAAAATTAAGTGCCAAGGAAGAGGAGCCCAAGGGAGTAGAGGGACTGGTGGGGCATGAGACTCACTTATAAATAGAAGCTGGAGGTGGTCGTCATACTGTTCTGAAAACATCTTTCCTTCTCTCCAATAACCTTGAGCTGTTTCTCTCTGATTCTGACCTCGAAGGGGGTGGTCAGGGGCAAAGTGCCCAAAGATCTGAAAATATTCTACCAATTAGTGGTTTGTTTTTCCTGGAATAAATGTGATAGTCTTATATTCCCCAATTCCAGTAAAAATCTTCTATTTTTCCCCTTTATAATTTCTTTTATTTTACCCATCTTTAAAGAAAAAATCCTCCCCTTATCCTACTAGCTGAAACCCCATGCTCCCCTTCTGTTTAAAGAAAATCTCATAGAAACCCCAATTTCTGTCCTCCCATGCTCTCTGGAACCCCTTGCAATCAAGCTTTTACCACCACAGCTCTACCGAAACTGCCGTGGCCAAGAGCGATGAGCTCCACGTTGCTAATCGGGCGATCTTTGATGGGTCCTCATTTTATTCTTGGTCATTTCCTCCATCTTGATATACTTTCTTCACGTGGCTTTCAGGACACCGCACTCTTCTGGTTTCCCCCTTCTACTTAATCTCCTCTCCTTCTCAGGCTCCTGTGCTCTTCCTCCTCTTCTCTTGGACCATTAATGGTGGGATGTTCCAAGGCTCAGGCTTTCCATCCCTTTACTCTTTTGTCTGTACCTGTCTCTTGGTGATCTCTTCTAGGTCATGGCTTCAATGCCATCTCTATACCAGGACTCCCACATGTGTGTCTCCAGACTAGAGCTCTCCCCTGACCTCTACACGAGTATGTCCCGATGCTTAGTCGAGTTCTTCATGTGGACCTCTAATAGTCATTTCAAACTCAGTTTGTCCAAAGCTAATGCCAACCCTGCAAACAAACAAACAAACAAAAGTTCTTCTGCCTGCAGTTTTCTTTATCTCTCAGCTAATAGCAAATCCGGTTGCTCAGGATTAACCCTTGCAGTCATCCTTGATTTCTTTTTCTCCCGCTTGCCACAAGTAATCCATCAGCAAACCCTATTGACTCTAATTTCTATATAGATCCAGAATCTGACCCCCCTTTACCATCCTGGTCCGAACCTTCATCATTCTTGCTTGGAGTTTTTGCAGTAGCCTCCCATCAGGTGCCCCTACTTCTGCCCTTGCCCTCTTTGGTCTATTCTCAACATAGTAGCCTGAGTGATTCTGCTAAAAAATGTTGTATATGTCACTTCTCTGCTCTAAACCCTCCAATACCTTTCAGAGTAAATGTCCTTACAAGGGCCTGGGCACCCTATGAGATCTGCTCCTCCATCCCTCCACATCCTGTCTCTGACCTCCTCATTCCATCATCCGTCCATTACCATATCACCAGCTCACTCATTCCAGCCCACGGCCTCAGCATGCCTACTCCTTTGGCATTTGTATTGTTGTTTCTTCTGCCTAGAAGGCCTTTTCCCTAAAAAGCTGTATGGCTCACTCCCAAGTTAGACTGTCTCTCTTCTCCACATTCTCACGCATCCTGCCTCACTGCCTTATATGTTCAAGATACTTACCACTAACATACTATTTCATATTTGTTAAGTCTGTTCTCTCATCTCCCAGCCTCCCCTCTCCCAAAGTAAGGCTCTGTAAGGTCAGGGATTTTTGTCTGGTTGTTGCTGTATCTCCAGCACCATAGAACAGGGACTGACTAAATTTTTTTGAATAAGTGAATGAGTAATAATGATAACATATATTCATTGTAGAAGGATATCTAAAATACTGATATGCAAAGAGAAAGAAGTAAAATTACCAAAACTGTCCAACCGATATGACTACTGTTAACATCTTTTGAATATCCTGGGAGATTTTTAGTTGCACAATATACAAACTATAGCACATACTGGTTCATAATGGGCTTTTTTCACTTAACAATACATTGTGCAAGCTTATCCATACTGACAAGTCTATTTCTATCATCTTTGAACTCCTGGCTTCTCCTCATTCACGTCTCAGCTCATCACCTCCTCAGAGGGGCCTTCTGTGACCATCCAGCGAACCCCTCCACACAAGCCACTCTCCATCACATCTTGTTCTGTTTTCCATCGGACACTATCACTGTGTGACCTTGTCTTGTCAGTTCATTTGTCTGGTGTTTATCATCTGTCTTTCTTCTCTCGAGTGAGAGGAGAATGTTATCAGTCTGGTTTACCACCAGTCTCCAGCACCTGGAAGTGCTTGGCGCAATATAAGTCTCAGTAAATGTGTGTTGAGCAAATAAAGCCATTTTTATGGCTTTTGGATTGCTAGCATTATACATGCTCAAGGTGGAAATCTAGATAACACAGAAGAGCAAAGTAGAGTAAAGATTGTTCATAATTCTGCTATTCAGGATTAATAACCCTGATATACGTGCTTCTGGATTTTTTTCTATTCCTCTATATACAATTTTAAAATTAAAATGGAAACATGCTATGCAATTTTTTTATTTAACAAAATACTTCTTATGCCACTAAGTAAGCTTTAACAGAATCATTTTTAATGACTGTGTGTTATTCTAGCTAATGGATAGAACATAGTTTCTTTAAGCAGTCCCTATTATGGTACAGTTATGTTTCTTTACCCTCTATTTTTCACTAGCATAAACAACTGTGTGTATAACTTTGTATTTGAGTACAATTATGTGTACCACTTTTTAATATATTTTGGATAAATTCCTAAATAAAAAAATGATAGAAAAGGGATTTGCACATTTGAAAGTTTTTAACAACTTTGCCCTTCAGGAAGCTTGTTCCAACTAATATTTTGACGGACAGAATATGAGTGTCCATGTTTCCCACACTCACACCTATGAGGAGACTAATTATTTTTAGGGATTTCTAATATGATAAACAAGAAACGCAAGGGCAAAATGACATACCTGCAGTGATGTCACCCCACCCCCTTGTGATTCTCACTCTAATGTGAATGTCTCAATATTTCACAGTTAAGTCTCCTAGAGGCTGCTGGTTTAACAAAGATACTTTATCATGTTCAGTAAATATTATTCTGACCTATTTTATAAAGAATTTATTCTAATTAAGATGGATATTAAACTTTGCCAACCTGGTGATTTGTACTAATAGATAGCCTAACATTAAACCATCTTTGCTTTCCTGAAATAAATTCTAATTTATTATATATTATTCTTTTAATAATCTGCTTGATTTGATTTGCTAATATTTTAAGATTTGTTTTTAATCCGTAGCCACAATTTAGCTTGATCCGTAACTTTTATTTTTGTGCTTTCTATATTTTAATGTCCGGTTTTTCATAGCTTTATAAAAGAATTGGGAAGCTTTCTGTATTTCTCTATGCTCTATGGCCTTGAGGTTGAAAAAAACTAATTCATGAAACCATTTGGACCCAACTCATTTTGAAGAAGTAACTCTGTGATCTCTTTTTAAGTTCAAAGTTCAAAGATGTGAGATTACTCTCAGTAGAGGCCATTGTAAGGATTTTTTCTCTGATTATTGATCCACTTAACTTTCTGCTTCATTCTGAGTTCATTTTGGTGATTTATATTTTCTTAGAAAATCTTCAATTTCATTGAGATTGAATTTATCATCATAGGTTTGTACATGATTTTGTCTTAACTCTTAAATAACTCCACCTTATCTATTGATACTCTTTTTTCCTTCCCAATATTCTATGTTTGTATTTTCTATGTTTTTTCTCGTAATTAGATTTTTAAATATAAATTCATAGATTTATGTAATGGTTTTATGGTTTATCATTCATTTATATTTTACATCATATATCTCCTTTGTTAATAATAATTTTTGACATCAAATTTCACTGGCTACCCATATGTTGAAAAGTTTTTAAGCAGGGTTGTAGTGAGCCTCTCTAGGAGGGCATACCACAACCTCCAGAAATGGATTCCCAGGTTCCTTTCATCCATGAGCCACTCCCCAGCTATTCTCTCTTCAAACACTGTCTTCAATGTCTCTTTTGCTCCTCAATCTCAATTTCCCCCAGTATGGGCATTGGAAGTTCCCCCAGAACCAATGATTTCCTTCAGAAGCAGTGCCTCTTAGAATCAAGAGGCTGTCCAAAGAATCAGACCCCCAGCAGGGTGCCTATGTTGCCCTCAGACCCTCCACAGAGAGGAGAAACTCTTGGGACAGCTGGCCCCCCAAACAGAAGAAGGCAGCTGCCCCTGCACAAAAAGGCTACTTTTATTGTGGCTAAAGTTAGATCTAGTGGGAAAGTTCCAGAGTATGAGCTCTGCCAATGAGTGAGAGCCATCAGCCTACCCTTCAAGAGGCACCAAAGCAACTCCCCAAGCTCTTCCAGTGTCTTGGTCCGTTCAGGCTGCTATAACAAATACCACAGACTGGGTAGCTTGTAAACAACAGAAATTTATTTCTCACAGTTCTGGAAGCTGGAAGTCCAAGATCAGAGTGCCAGCATGGTTGGGTGAGGGCCGTCTTCCAGGTCGTAGACTTCTTGTTGTATCCTCACATGGTGGAAGGGGCCAGCTAGCTCTCTCGGGTCTCTTTTTATAAGGGAACTAATCCCATTCATGAAGGCTCCATCCTCATGACCTCCCAAAGTCCTCACTCCTAATGCTGTCACCTTGGGCATTAGGTTACAACATATGAATTTTGGAGGAGACACAAACATTCAGATCATAGAACCCAGATAATCCACTGCTCTAGAGCATCTCAGAAGTTGCCAGGGGAGATGATGGCAGATGGAAAGATGGCAGGACCAAAAGGAACATTAGTTCCTTGATCTGATGTAGCATTGTTGGCTACGGGTGAGATATAACTTATGAGAAATATATGTGGCATTATGAACTACCAGGCTGGTTGGTGTGGCATCTGGGAGCAGCCTTGATGAATGTAAGGCCCTCTGAGGTTGCTTGAAAATACTTGTAGAAAAGACTGTGGTGAGCCAGACCATCTGGATTGACTCCAAAGCTTCCACAATATTCCTCCCTAGTCCCTTACTGAGACGCCTCTTACATCCTCTGGAATCGTAAGGCCTACTGCCCAGAGTGTCTGGCCAAGAAACTGATGATCCAGGATGTCCAGGTTAAAAAAGGCAGACCTTCCTCTGAGGAAGATGCCTGGGCCGCCATGGAACTATCTGAGCTTGTTGAAGTCAAGTGAAAGCAGCACTTGCTTCAGAATCCCCAGGACAACTCTTAGCAGGGGGCCCTGGTGGAAGTGGGGAGGTAGAGGCAGCAAATGTAGAGAAAGCATGAGAGGATTGATGTTCTCATTTCAGGAGAAACAGGGCAGTGGACCAGTGGAGAATTCTACCATCTCACACCCTTGAGTGCAAAGGACGGTGGGAGGAGAATCTATCCCAGATTTAATATCCATTGTAATACCATGTCAGGTGCTGTGTTCTGGTGTGGTTTATGTGTTTCCTCTGGATGTGGGAGTCCTTCATCTCCAAATTGAGCCCTCTACCTGTCCCCCTTCTCACACACTCTGTATTTTGGACAGTGATTCTCCTCCTGGTCCAGCTCCAGGTAGTCTGTTTACCTTTGGGACCCCAGAGGAGCCATCTTCCTGATATCTCAGTTCTCCTTAAGGAGTTAGAGAATGAAGCTTGGGAATCCAGCTTTTTGATGCCAGAACACAGTTTCTTTTGTAAAGGACAAGTATTTATTTAGGTCCCACTTAGTATTTAAAGTGTTTAAAGAATTTAAAGTGTTTGGTTGGCTTCTAGTCTTTCCTTCTTTCACCATGCTGAGTTAAGCCTCCAAAAGGTCAACTTCTTCACTTGTTAAAACACAGAGGAATTTTTATAGTGTGTGTTTGTACAAATTCGAAGTAGCTTTGCCACAAGGTCTTCTATTAAAAAAGAAACAAATTATTTTACTTTTTTATTAGTCACTGCAATTTCTTTTATACTAATATTCTTATTTACCTGAATCCTTTATTTTTATTCATATTTCAGTCAGCAAGAGAAAGTATTCAATTAATTTTCTTCGGAGATGGTGCTGCAGTGTTATACATTCATTCATCTCAAACATTTTTAATGTCTGAGAACATCTACTTATTGCTGTTTTACATAATGATAATCTTTGGGTGTATACATTTCATTGTATAATAATAGTATTTTACTTAAAATCTTTATGGTATTTAGAGCTCTAGAAGTCTGATCCCAAACTAATTTTGATTTAGTTTTAATAATTTTTTTCTGCCCAAGTTTTTGTAGGTTGTTTCCATTATCCTTGAACTTGCCCAAGTTTTTGTAGGTTGTTTCCATTATCCTTGAACTTTACTAAGGTCTCCGGTTATGTCCAGCTTTAAGGAAATTTCATCTACTATTTCTGGAGGTTTGATACTTTGTCTTTTCTCTTTGTTCCTTATAGAATCTCTTTCTACCTACATGTATTGGTTTTCTTACATCTGTCTCCCAAATTTCTTATCTTTTCATTAGCCTTTTCAACACTTTACAGTGTTCTGGAATAATACCTGAGTCCTGGAATAATACCTTTTAATTCATTGCTTCTGTTTTTTGTTTGTTTGTTCGTTTGTTTCCCATAGCCAATCTGCTTTACACAGCCTCCACTGCATTTTTTATTTTGATTATCATGTTTTTCATTGGAAGGCTATCTTTGTGGTCACACATTATTCCTTTTTTATTAAATGCAGTATCATCCAAAATCCCAGTGAAAGTGAAAAATAAGATGGATATATATATATGTACACTTTTTTTTTTTTGCTGAGGAAGATTTGTTCTGAGCTAAAATCTGTTGCCAATCTTCCTCTTTTTGTCTGTGAGCCATTGCCACAGCATGGCC
This sequence comes from Diceros bicornis minor, assembly GCF_020826845.1. Classification (NCBI taxonomy): domain Eukaryota; kingdom Metazoa; phylum Chordata; class Mammalia; order Perissodactyla; family Rhinocerotidae; genus Diceros; species Diceros bicornis. The sequence goes on along the minus strand of NC_080742.1, from coordinate 9,834,757 downwards.
ACCGACAGACGAGTGGTGTAGGTCCATGCCCAGGAACCGAACCCAGGCCGCCAAAGCGGAGCGTGCTGAACTTAACCACTAGGCCACAGGAGCAGGCTCTTTAGTTTTATTAACTCTTTTCTGGAATGGTATATGTGTTTATATTTCAACATGGTGGGAACTGATATATTTCCACTGAAAAGCATAGTGCTGACTGTATGAACCTGACTATGCTTGTACACTCCCCACCTCCTTAATACCCCGTGATATGTAGTTCTAGAAATCACTGTGTACCATGGCAACATGGCATCTCAATACTAATGAGCCTGTTTCTTTTAGTGGTGTGGAAAAAAGTCAGCCTGAACTATTGTCTACTGAGAAACTTTTTATTATCTTCCATCAGATGAAAGAATTTATGCTTACACATCACCAATATTCATCCAGATACATTTTTGGAAAAAAAAATCTCTTCATTTTCTTGAGCACCCTTTCTTCTTTTGAGCTAGAATCGAAGTAGTGGAGGCCCATCACCTTACAGCTTCTTAAATTGCACACATAATTATTTTTTGATTTTATTTTTCCTGGGGCTGCATTCTCAAGTAATTTAATTTTCTTTTTGTTGTAAGTAGTTGGCATTAGCCTACACAATGAGTTTATGTCTAACACAACAATTCTGAAATAGTGTTTTTCTTTTATGTCTCATAATTTCTGTAGGGTGTAACTCAATCTTGGTGTATGCCAGAATGGCAAGTGGCCGCAGCTTAGTTCCTCCTGCTAAGAGTCAGAGAGCCAGCATGTATTACTAATCTATTATATTGCATATTAAACAAATCCAAAGTTTGTCCGATTTCTTCCATAAAAGCCAAAGTCCTTTTGTAATCCCAATATAATATTTGTCACTCCCTTTTTTGTAATTTAATATTACAGAATATTAATACAGAACTGCCAAGCAGTTCTACGTGGATGGGAAGAGTCACTCCTTCCCCCTGTGGAGGGAGGGAGGGAGCATGGTGGCTGTGAATTAGAATGAGTTTGGTGGAAGATCAGACCTTGAGTCCAATCCTATCACCATTGTTTACTACTAACTCATGCTCTGAGCTTCATATTTTCTCGTCTGTTTAAAAAAAGAAAAAAAAAGCTAATAACATGTCAGCTAGCTGAATTTGCCAGTGTGTAACCTCTGCCTTAGACTGTTTTCTTTTTTTTTTTTTTTTTTTTCCTCACTACCCTGATTCAGGACAGAAAAACGATTGCCTTTTGGTTATAAAGGCCGTAGCTATTCAGGTTCATCTATGCCCAGGCCAGGCTCTGATATTTTGGGTTCTAGGATTAGCCAAATCCTTGGGCCCTGCTCATTCTGGAAGGGAAGGCTCTCAGAGAGTTGTTATAAAGAATCCAATAGATGATGCCTGTAAAGTAGTGGTTTTTACTTATTTCATTTAGGGTGCTTTCCGCTGCAGGTGTCAGAAAAATCTGACTAACAGAGGTTTAAACTATAATGATGCTTGTTGTTTACCTCAGAATTCTGGTGATACATGTTCCTAGGTCTGACTCAACAGTATCATCAAGGCACCAGGTTCTTCTCCATTCATGTGCCCTGCCATTCTTAGAATGTTGGCTCATAGTTGCAAGATGGCAGGCCGACTTGTTGCCTCATGGCTTCAAGATGGCTGCCTCCACTCCAAGCATTATATCCTTACCCGACTATGTTCAAAGATAGAAAATGAAGGAAGTGGAATGGGATAGGGACTCTCCTCTTCTGTTTTTAGAGAAGAGAAATTTCCAGAGAATTCCCTCTCCCCATAGACTTCTCGTTAGATCTCCAAGGCCAGAACCAATTATACTCCTAGCTCCAAAGAAGACTAAGGAAATAAGTATATAAGTATACTTTCTCAGCCTCTATACTGAGAGACAGGCAAGGGAGAAAGGGTGAGAATGCCTGCCAGGTCTTCCACAAAGGGACCCACATAGCACTAAGAATGTTCTCTCCCTCATTTCTCCACCTCACTTGGATGAATTAATCCGTCTTTGTTACATAGTAGATCAAGTCTTATGTGTACAAGTTAAACGAGTAGTTTCTTTGTTAAACATTTACTGATGATAGTAAACACAACTATGATCAGACTTTCCTACAAAGCTATAATTACTTGCACTTACATAACAATTTTATATCTATTATCTCAAATCATCTTCATAATAATGCTGTGAGCTTCAAAATTTTGGTCTCTCTTTACGTTTGAGAAATACGGAGATTAAAATTATGATCATACAGCTCACCCATGGTAGACTGGGAAGCTTGATTCTTTGATCTAAGCTTTTTTAAAATGTCATTCACATTATCTGTAAACCTTACCCTGAAATAGGAAAACTAGACAGAAAGATTTTGTCCTGTCTTAGCATAGTTGGGTAAACTTTTATTTATTTATTTTTCCTTTTCTAATGGAAAGAAATTAATGGAGCTCTACATCTGGTTAAAAATTCCAGCGTTCGTTTTTGGAAAACAGTCGTATCTCATAAAATATAAAATGGGAATTCAACAATCTCAGTCTATAAATTTTTCATAGGGCTATAAACACAGATACAAAAGGATTTATCTCCAATTTATATTCAGCATTGTTAATATTAACGAATTGTGGAAATAGTCTGTGTGGTCATGAGTAGGGGACTACTGAAGCAAAACATGGTACATATATACAAGAGAAATATGCACCTGTTAAAATTATGGTAAAGCAATCTCATTTAGGAAAATTGATAAAACCTTTGATTTAAAATTCCCAAATAGCAAAGCGAATCTAACAGCACACTAAAATAAGGAATACATTATGATCAAGTGAGGCCTATTCCAGGAATGCAAGGATGATTCAATTTTAGGGAATCCATAAACATCTATGAAAATAATCATGTGATCATCTCCTTAGTCTCCAGAAAGCCAGTTGATAAAATTCAATAAACATTTCTGATACAAAGCTTTTGATAGGAATAGATGGATGCTTCCTTAATATACTAAAATCTGTATAGTTCTTAATTTACCTAATATTGAAACCATAGCCTCTTTCCCACTAAACCCAAGAAGGAGGCAAGGATGTCCATTATCTTCATTTTATTTAATATAGTATTGGATTTATTGGCCAATATAATCAGAGAGATAAATAATTAGAGGCATAAGAATGAGAAAAGAAAATATAAAAACTATCTTTGCCAATGATATGGATGCAGTATATCTGGAAAACACAGAAGACCTAAAAAATAAAACTAATTTAAACAATAAGAGAATTCAGTAAGGTAGCTGTATATAAAATTAACATGAAAAATCAATAGCCTTAATATATACAAACGATAGTCTGCTAAAAAGAACAATGGAAGAGAAGGTTCCATTTAGAACAGCAGCAGCAACAACGAAAGGTAAACCACTTAGGAATAAATTTAAAAGAAATATGCAAAATCTGTATAGGAAAAATTTCAAACACTCCTGAATGTATAAATTGAACTCAGTCCCCCCCAAAATGCCAAAAAGTTTGGGGTTTTATTGGAGCTAAATAAATTGATTCTAAATTTCATATGGAAAAATTAAAAAGCTGAAATATCTAGGAAAACCTTGGAAAAGAAGAAGGACACAATGAGAGGACTAGTAAATTCTACTAGATTATGAAATATACTAAGTCTCTGTAATTAGAGACACAGGTGCAGGTGCATGAATAGATAGACAAACAATAGAATAAAGTAAAGTCTGAAGTAGACCCACATACAGCTGGAATTGGTATATGATAAGGGTGGTGTCCTAAATCACTGGGGAAAGGATGGACTTTTTAATCAATGGTGATAGAATAATTGGGAAAAGATAAAATTGCATCTGTAGCTCACACCAGACGTAAGAATAAACTCAGAATAGGTTAAAGATCTAAACGTTAGCAAAATAAAAGTATACAGGGATAATAGAAAACATGAGTGAATTCCTTTATAATCTGGGAGCAAGGAAAGTTTTTCTAAATATGACAAAATCCAGAAGTGGTAAAAGGAATTTGACTAAACAAAAAGTAAAATCCTTTGTACTGTAGGAAAAAATTTAAATAAAGTCAACAAACTTGGCAGAGAAAAAATATCTGCAACTTACACACAAAAAGCTAATTAATGAGTTATAGAAAATTGAGAAGAAAAACCCAAAAACCTGATTTGCAGAGAAATGAACAGTAATTTCACAGAAGAAGAAAGTCAGATGGTCCTTAAACATGTGAAAAGATGCTCAACTGACTATACTGAGTGAAGGCAGATTAAAACTGCACTGCTGAGGGAGGCTTCCGGGCACCGTATCTTGATCTGGGTGGGGCTCCCCAGTTGTTCACTTTGTCAAATTTCTCAAGCTCTACACTTTAGATTTATGAAGTCTATTGTTTGTATGTTATACTCCCCCCCAACCCCAAAAAGTTCTTAAAAAAAAACCTGACAGACAACATTTCTTACTTATCAGATTGGCACAAATCCACGTTTGACAACATGCTCTGTTGGCAAGTCTATAAAGAAAACAGGCACTCTCGTATATTGCTGATGGGTGTGCAAAGTGTACAACCCTATGGAAAGAAATCTGGTAATATTTAACAAAATACCTTTTGACCTGGTAGTTTCACATCTAGTAATTTACCCTAAATATATAGTTGCAAATCAGCACAAGGTTATTCAATATCATAGGAAGGCAAACAACCCAATGTTCATCAGTGGGAGATTGACTAAATAAACGATGGTACTTACACACAATAAACTATTATACTGCCATAAAAAAGCATAAGGACAATCTCTAATAGAGACTGGAAAAAGCAAGGTGCAGAGCAGTGTATATGGTACGCTACCTTTTCTGTAAAGAAGAGAGGGAAATAAGAATGCATACGTGTATTTGCTTATTTTTTGTCAAAAGACATGAAGGAAAATAACATGGAAGCCAATGAAAAGCGCTGTCCATAGGGAGCACGAGGAATGGGGGAGGGGACGGATAGGAGTGGGAATTCCTAGAATATGCCTTTTTATATCGTTTTGGGTTTTGAAATATGAAAATTTTTACATATTTAAATAATAGAATTAAATCAAAGAGGAAACATGTAAAGTCCTGGAATTGAGAACAAAACGAAACAAATGAACCAAACGATATATCAATCTGGAAACATGACCACACAGAAAAGAGGCTAATTCCAAGTGAATTTTTAACGTAGTACCGCCTCCAAATCCCAGTGAGATCTACTCTAAGGACAGAAAGAGCTGCAACGAAATCTTAAACTTCACTCAGCAGTTCTATCTTTTTATAATAGTGTTGAAATTATTGCTATTTCAAAATTATTGTAGCATAAAGCAAATAAGTGAATTTGCTAATGTTTTTAGGAAGCATTTTTATTTTAAGAGAAATGAGATGCAAATATAAAAACAAAAACAATAGGGGAAAACCTATAATGTTAAATTTAAACTACAAAAAAAAAATTCTTTTTTTTTTTTGAATGTAGGAAACTCTGACCACTGACAGGGCCTCAAAGCAGTGACATCCCAATGACAATGAGCACATCTACTGCCCTGATGTCAGTTTCTAAGTTGTCTCCCACGACGTTCCAGGGTTCCTTAGAGAAATGGCTGATTTCAGATTTGGTGCAAGGAAAGTCCAAGGGGAGTACTGAAAGCCAGGAAGCACTCAGAGACCAACGAGGTTATGTCAAAAGTCACAGAGACCAGTTGGAAGGAGCTCTCACCGATGGAAGTTGGAACAATTTGAGCATCACCAGGAATAATGACTTGAATTGTTTGTCATACATTGAATAAATAAAAACCTGAGAGTGCAGAGTGATGATGGATAGATAGATAGATGTCATTTGCTAGTCCATTGGTACTATTATGCCAATCTCCAGTGGAATCATTGATTCAGGAGCTGCTTTTACCTAAAACCATTAGGTGACAGTTATTAGGTAACAGGATATTCCCAGCATCCGCCTGATGGGGAAGAGGAGGGGACAGCAGGAAAGGAACACTGTCAACTTCACTGCTTTCCTGAGGCTAGTTCTGCCCATACACAGAAGTAAAATTTAATTTATAGACTTGAAACAATCATTACAAAATGTTAACATTTGCTAATTCTGGGTGGTCTGAACACAGGTGTTTGTTATGATGTTCTCTGTACTTTTCCGTTTTCAAAATATTTAATTTTTACAAAATAGAGCATAATCTGATATTGAGGTTATGTTGACAGTGCCTTAAGTAAAACAGAAAGTATTAATTTAATGGGAAAAAAATAGAACTGTATAATTCATTTTTTTAAAATTCCACACGGAGGGGCCAGCCCAGTGGTGTAGTGGGCTGTTCGTGCGCTCTGCTTCGGTGATCTGGGGTTCACAGGTTCGGATCCCAGGCATGGACCTACGCACTGCTTATCAAGCCATGCTGTGGCAGGTGTCCCACATATAAAAAGTAGAGGAAGATGGGCATGGATGTTAGCCCAGGGCCAATCTTCCTCAACAAAAAGAGTAGGATTGGCAACAGATGTTAGCTCAGGGCTAATCTTCCCTACCAAAGAAAAAGAAAAAAAGTCCCATGTGGATATAAACTCCAGTACTGCTCCATGTGAAGTTTTGGAAAAGAAAATTTTCATGATGCTGTAGTGGCTTGTATGTTTAGTGGCTTGTGTATTCATAGTTAAGATGTAAGGTTCTCCATCGCAAAGAGGATACAGGGCCTGGAGCCTGATAGAGCCAGAAGGTCAAAACACAGAGATCAGCCAGGGTTGAAATAAGTCACCTGCCTGGGATGCTGTGTGGGTAGTAACCGGAGACCCGGAGGACCGACTGACTTCAACAGACACTGGATCCCGGGAGGCGAGATCAAAGCCTGGCTCTGATGTGGAGGAAGTTGTGAGAATAGGAGTCAGAAACCGCACCCCTGGGGTGCAGTCAAGCAAGGCGAGGTGCTACATGGGCGTGCAGGACAAGGCGGTCGGGCCAGCCCAGGGTCAGTAACAGCCTGCAAACTTCTCCTTGCTGGCCAGACACCAAGCAAAGCACGGTTCCCGGGAGGCCCCGCAGGGCCTCAGCTGTGAGCCAGGTCAGGTTCTCCAGGCCCAGCCGAGGGGTCAGCGTGCCGAGCTCTCCCCCACGACCTCATGTGGAGGAGGTGCCCAGCGCCCCATTTTGCCTCTCACCTCATGAGACAAAGGATTTTTGTTGCTTTTGACAAAATTCGCAGGCTACATTGACAATTTCTATTGTTTCCTGAAAAGCCGTTTTCCTAAAAATTAGTCTCTGCCATCCTCATGTTTTCCAAAACATTGAAAACCTACAGAAATTTTATTTCTTTTGAAAATAAGTTTCTGGTTTTTGTAAAACTGATTCATGTTCAATGTAAAAAAATTCAAACAACACAGAAAAGGAGATAAAAATTGCCCAGAAACTCTAACTTACAGAAATAACTCTGTGCGTGTGTCAATTAATATATTGATTTTTTAATTTAAATTTTTAGTTTTAATTGTAGTAAAATACAGAAAATTTACCATCTTACCATGTTTAAGTGTACAGTTCAATAGTGCTAAGTACTTTCACATTGTTGTGCAACCAATCTCCAGAACTCTTTATTTTATTTTATTTTTTTGTGAGGAAGATCAGCCCTGAGCTAACATCCATGCTAATCCTCCTCTTTTTGCTGAGGAAGACCGGCTCTGAGCTAACATCTATTGCCAATCCTCCTCCTTTTTTCCCCAAAGCCCCAGTAGATAGCTGTATGTCATAGTTGCACATCCTTCTAGTTGCTGTATGTGGGACGCGGCCTCAGCATGGCCGGAGAAGCGGTGCGTCGGTGCGCGCCAGGCATCCGAACCCGGGCCACTGGTGGCGGAGCGCACGCACTTAACCGCTAAGCCACGGGGCCGGCCCCCAGAACTCTTTCCATCTTGCAAAACTGAAACTCTTATCTATACCCATTAAAGAACAACTCCCCATTCCCCCTACCCTAGCCCCTGACAATCACCCTTCTACTTTCTGTCGCTATGAATTGATGACTCTAGGCGTCTCATATAAGTGGAATCAAATAGTAGTTATCCTTTTGTGACTGGCTTATTTCACTTAGCATAACGTCCTCAAGGGTCATCCATATTGTAGCATGTGTCAGAATTTCCTTCCTTTTTAAGGCTAAATAATATTCCAATGAACGTATATATTACATTTTGTTTCTCCATTCATCTTCAGATGGACACTAGGTTGTTTCCACCTTTTGGCTACTGTGAATAATGCTGCTATGAATAGGTGTGCAAATATCATATTGACTTTTCAATACATGTACTATACACATTTTATAAAAATGAGTGAATATTATTTATTTGTTTTCTAACCCACCTTTTAAATTTGACAATTTGTCCTTGATATCTTTCCAAGTCAAATACAGATCTATGAATCACTTTTTCCTAGTTTATTATGAAATATTTTAAATATGCAGAAGAGTTGAAGGATTAGTACAATGGTGACCTTTATATCTACCACCTAGATTCAACAACTGTTACATTTTGTCATATTTTCCTTATCTATTTTCTAAATATTTCTTGAAAACAAGGACTTTCTGCCTCCTGGCCATGACTTTCACACTTAAGAAATTAAAATTCATTCTCTAATACTAGCTAATATCTAGTCCATATTCGATTGTCCCCCAAAATGTATTTTAAAGCTGGTTTCTTAAATCATAATCCAATGAAAGTTCAATCATTATAGTTGGTTGTTATGTGTCTTCTCTTTTGAAAATCTGGAACACTACTCCTATCTTTTTTATTTTTAACAAGGCATTGACTTTGAGAAGTTTCCAGGTTTGGAGATCTTCCACATTCTAGATTTCTTTGACAGTTTCCTTATGGTGTCATTTAACTTGTTTCTCTAGCTTCTGTCACTCCTACAAACTAGACATGAGATCTGAAGGTTTGAGTAGGTGTGGGTTAAAGATTTTTGGAAAGAACGTGTCATTGGTCAGGCTGTGTACTTCATGTTGCATCACATCAGAAGACAGGTGATGTCCCCCCACTATTAATGCCAATAACTGTGACCACCAAAGGTGGCCCTTGGTTCTCTAGCCAGCCCTGTGCCTCTCCTAGAACAGCTGTGTTGGCAGCTGTTACTTGGGGCTCTAGACAGAACAGTGGAGTCCTCAACTATATTAGAAATGAGTGCTGGTTATGAGTCATACAAAAAGTTCCAAGCACCAAAAGGAAAGTTTATTAGAACAAAGGAAACTTATCATAACTCTGCAGGGGGATATCCAGGCACTGGGCCTCAGAAAAGAAATGCATCCAGGAAATGAACAGAACAGCTGTTGGAATCCCAGCTTGCTAGGGTTTCTCTCTGCTTCATTCTTTACTCTTACTCAGTTCTCTTGCTGGGAAATAGCCCCCCACGGGTTCTGTGTCTACGTATGAGATGTCCAGCCACATGAAGAGACTGGCCAGCGGAACTTCTGTCGCAATTCCACATGCCCGAAGTAGGGAATCTGATTGTCTCGCCCTGGATCAGATGCCCACCTCTGGTCCAGTAAGCTCTGCTGAGGGTGGCCGGGTCATGTGCTCAAACATGGTTGCCAGGCTCCCACTTCTGTCATCCTGTGGATTCGGGTACTGAAGACTCAAGAAGGAAACCCCTCTCTCCTGCACATGGCTGCCTTTCTTCCTGGGGACAATCATTGCAATTTGAGAAGCACACAGCTGGAGTTTCAGCAAATGCTAGGAATGACACTCTAAGCTAGACACCTAGGACTTGGGAAAGCACAAGAGGATGGTGCTGCTGGTGAGGAGAAGAAGAATGACGACAACCATGCCCGAGGGTGTACAGTACAGGTGTTTTGTGGGGGACTTGCTGTCATTAAAAGGATTATGGGACAGCATTTGTGTCTGGACAAAGATTCCCGTATTTACGGATGCACAGTGGTCTGAAGCTCGTGCTAATGTTTCTGTCTTCCTTCCACGACTGTTTAAACTGACGTGCCAGGGATCTAAGTGGGCGTGAGAAAATGGTGACGAGCCAGCCCCAGACTCCTCCACAGGGCTTATGGTGTGATGTGAGCCCTGCATGTAGAGTGTAAGAGGGTGACTCCATTTTGGAGCAATATGGCATAACATGAGAACTTCCTTTCCTTTCTACATGCACTCTCACTTCTAAAGGTCTGTGCTAGGGTTTTACCCATGTAAGCCATTTCAGATATTTTCTGGAATAAGCAGAATAGATATATCTGAAAATATAAAACAGGCCGTGTATATATTTTTATACCAGCTCGCAGAAAATGGAAACATCATACTAATAGTGGTACTACTGTGACTATGTAGACAGGGATCATTTATAATAATTTTTCCTGAAGGAAATAATTTGTAAGCTCAGACTTGGGATGGAGAACAGGCGTCCTCCATGGGGCTGAGGAGTGGAGTGAGTCTCACATTCCACAGATAATTTGTTAGTTATCTTTGTTTGCTCATGAAAAGCCACTTTTCTAAGCTCCTCCACTCTCAGGTGCTGCAAATTTCGCTTTTTCAGGTCAGTGCTGCAACCTCAGTCTGCTCGACCAGCAGCAATGGACAGCGTTTTGGAGTGACAATCAAATGCATAGAAACTCAGGGGACTTCACCCAACACCAAGATTGCCTAGCTCTAGGAAAGACACAGGACTGGCGACAACACAGCGTGCAGGGTGATGGCGGGGTGGTCTGTGGACTCCAGGCACACACTGGGAATACCTCCGGCTCCCTCCACACATCGGGTGTGCACGTGGGCACGAGGTGAGGCTGAGAGCATGCGGACAAACTGCACGGGAAGCCATTCACTCTGGGGTCCCCTCAGCTTTTGTCCTTGCTCGCCTCAGCCTCCTTCCAGTATGTGAGGGGCGCCCGTTCTCAGTGCAGCCGCACCTCCCCAAAGCCCTTTCCTCAGGACCCACAGTGAGACAACGGGGCAGAGGTGCCTAGTCCATCCTCAGCAGGGTCTTGTCGTCCTACATTCAGTAGGACACCCCCATAATTCCTTGACTTAGTGCCGCAGGGAGAACTCAACCAAGCCAAGGGCCAAATCCTCCCGGGTCCTGTGTCTAACAGATGGGTCACCACCCAGCTGATACCGAGGGCCATGGCTGCCTCAGGTTTTTATCCTAAGCACCGAGTCTGGCATATGACAGGTACTTGATAGATAATTATCCAGTGCATATTCAGTTTTGACATCTGAATTTTAATTATTTCATATTCAGGTTGTTGATGTGTCTAGTGTTTAGGAGTAAGTAAATGATTGCTTAACAAGCAAAATGATTTTTTTCTATTTTAAGAGTGATTTATATCAAAGGTCTCTGGCCTTTATGCAGTTAAAAGTCATGATGGCTATAATTTAAAGTCCTGAACTATTCTCTTCTCATCTCTCTTTCAGGTTATTTGAATATATTTTGCTCTATAAGGATGGAGTGATGTTTCAGATTGAACAAGCCACCAAGCAGTGCTCCAAGATCATCCTGACGGAGCCCTGGGATCCTCTAGATATTCCTCAGAACTCCACCTTTGAGGACCAGTACTCCATAGGGGGGCCCCAGGAGCAGATCACCGTCCAGGAGTGGTCCGACAGAAAGTCAGCTAGATCATGTAAGGGTGCAAGAAAGTATTCGAGTGATGCATCTCAGGAAGCACAATGGGAAAAAATGTTCAAGTCCATTAAGGAAGGTAGTTGTTAGGGAAATTTATCAGCTTAATCGAAATGTTTAACCCCTTCAAAATCTCCACGTGTACTCTGCTGGTTGTGTAGTGCCAGGATTAAGCATCATATTTGAAACACCTCAGCCTCCGGCTCCACCTGTAACTCTCCGCCACTGTGGCTGTTACGGGCCTAGCCTTGGCTCCCACGTTTGATGATACCCCGGGGTCAGTGGCATAGAAGGTGTTTGTCTAAGGCACACGTTAGAATCAGGTGCCTCCTTTTCCTTCCCCCCCATCACTTCCCAAAGTCTCAGTGACCAGATCTACTCCCATTGTTGTGTCTGCTTTTATACGATGTGAAGCTCTTCTCTGCTGTGTTGCCAATATGCCTACCCCAAAACTGTTTCAAAAACACAGGCCGTTATGCTGTGGAAAATGATATTGCCCTTCCCCCACCCAAATTAAGCATAAAATTACCGTATGACCCAGCAATTCCACTTCTGGGCATATACCCCAGAGAATTGAAAGTAAGGGCTCAAGCAGATATCTGTACATCTGTGTACATAGCAGCATTGTTCATAATAGTCAGAAGGCGGGAACAACCCAAGTGTCCATCAGCAGATAAACAGGTAAACAAAGTGTGCCATATACGTACAATGGAATATTAGTCAGCCTTAAAAAGGAAGGAAATTTTGATGTATATTACAACATGGATGAACCTTGAGGACATTATACTAAGTGAAATAAGCCAATCACTAAAGGACAAATACTGTATGATTCCACTTATAAGAGGCAGTTAGAGTCATCAAATTCATAGAGACAGAAAGTACAAGGGTGTTTGCCAGGGGCTGAGGGAGGGAGGAATGGGTAGTTAGTGTTTAATGGGCACAGAGTTTCAATTGGGGAAGATGGAAAAGTTCTGGAGAGGGATAGTGGTGATGCTTTCATAACAATGTGAATGTTCTTAATGCCACTGAACTGTACTTAAGAATGGTTAAAATAGTAAATTTTATGTATGTTTTACCACCGTAAAAAAAAATACGGGCATTTTGCCAGTCATCTATATTAAAAAGTCCACTTCCCTTCCTTTTGTAGATGAAACCTGGATTGGAATTTATACAGTCAAGGATTGTTATCCCGTCCAGGAAACCTTCACCAAAAATTACAGTGTGATATTGTCCACGCGGTTTTTCGACGTACAGCTGGGCATTAAAGATCCCTCGGTGTTTACCCCCCCGAGCACGTGCCAGACAGCCCAGCTGGAGAGGATGAACGAGGACTGCTCCTGGTAAGCCTGTGAACGCAGAGGTGACAGCAACGGACACCAGATGCCAGTGGTCTCAGCGCAAAAGGGATTTGGGACTTGAGGAGATGCGAATCTTCATTGGAGATAAATATCATAATTTTAGGAGAATAAACATTGATGTGGGTTTTTTTGTATATGTGATTTTGACTACTTAAGTTATGTTTACAGAAGGGAATAGAATGGAATAGGTGGTAATATGAACTGAGGAGATGGCTAACGTGGGGCTTCAGACGTTTGTGTAGCCTATTTGGGTGCGAGCTTTCTTCGTGCGCAGTGGCACACACGGGAGTTGGGGTCAGAGGAGCAGTTCGCCTTGGCAGGGACGAGTATTTTATTACTGATGTTCCTGCCCCCACCCCATGCTCCCTTGGCTGCTGACAAAGTGATCCCTTAAAATCCCTTCCTGACTTAAGAGCTGTATGGCATGACCCGGGTGGGAGGAAATGAAAAACTATAATACAAAGTAAAATTCCTCTAAAAAGACATGTTAAACAAGAGGGTTTGGAAAATGTTAATGTCTCTACCCGGGTAAGCACGAGCCATATATGCTTCCTTTTTTCTATGCAAGAATATTGATCTATGTGCTGAATCATCACATACATGTCATAGAGCTAGAGACAGGGAGTATTCTAAAAATAGCACTGAACTGGGAGTCAGGAGACTTTGTCTCTGAAATGCAGGACTAGAATTCTCTTGTACTGGAACTCCTTTGATTAACTAAATGCACTGGGCTTTCCCTCGCCTCGGCCTTCCTCGGCCCTGTGTCACAACCTCCCTGTCTATCCGACTCCCATCCCTCCTCCCCAGGCCAGCTCACGCATGGCCTTCAGAGAGCTGCTTCCAAGCCTGGACGGGGCGCACCTTGCAGCTTGAGCATGCTGTTCACACAGTGCCTCCTAGGCTGTGTGTCAACTGCCTGTACTCACTGGCCTGGCTGTGAGCGCCTTGAGTACGGGTCTGTGTTCCGCTTACCTTCATGCGCCCAGCACCAAGTAAGTGCCCGGCACGTGGTCAGTGCCCCGCACATTGGTAGAGTAGAGAACGCTAGTCTCTCTGGTCCTTACTTCCTCATCTGTTAAATGCGATTGGGTTTGCTGATCTCCAGGGAGACTCGCAGTAATAAAATTTATTATTCTGGATTCTTCTACTCTTGTGTGGCATCTGGCTGTCTCTCTATATCTATGTATCTATCTATCTATCCATCTATCGTCTATTACCAGGAGAAATGTGTGACACTTATCTTACACTGAAAACAATCTGTATTACTCACAGTTTATATTATTTCAATAAACTGATTTAATTGCATTTCAGAGTTTTCTTTGATATATTTGCTTTTGTAATGAATATGGATTATCTTGGCTATAAGGGAGTTAAAGCTCTTATCTAAAGTGCTTCACCTGGTCTAAACCAAATTCATTATCCTCTCTCAAGAGCTTGCTCTTCCTCTGAAAGTCCAGTTGCCAGGGTCGGAAGCCTCGGAGATCTTTTTGACCTATTTTTATCCTTCAGTCCTCACAGACAATCAGTGTCCTGAGTCCATGAGAATAGTTCTTAAAGCTGCTGCCTCTTATCCATCCCCTTAGCCACCACCCAGGTCCAGCCTCTTAACATTGTTGGCCTTCACAACATCTTTATACCCTCTGTCCTTGTCCTGGTCTTTTCTTCTAGAAGCCGTCCTCTGTTTATTCAGTCAGTCAGTCAGTCAGTCAGTCATAAGCCAGTCTTGAATCCTGTTACCTCCAGTGCCCATGCCCTGCCAGTTCCTGGAGTCACAGAGCAGAGGGAAGCCCAGCCAAGGCCAGCCCCTGGAATGCACAGAGGACGGATCCTGTCACAGCTGCCTTCGAGGTGGTGCAGCCTGACCAAGTCTTTGGGACACTGTTTGCCCTGCTTCCTATCTCTCCACCCACAGGATGGCCCCACTCCTTTCCAAACTGCACATCTCCCCTTAGCCCTGGATCTTTGTCTTTGCCCACCCCAATACACACCCCCACTCAAAGGAGGAAGGAAAGGAACTCCACTTATTTTATTCAGGTCATGTGAAGTGCGTGCCCTTTCATTTTTCAGTTGGCCCATGTTAGTAGTTAAGCCATATCTCCCTTCCAGAAGGATTTTACATCTGGTGGGACCTCAATCCACACCTGATGGTTCCCTGCCCCTGTGGTTCCCCACTGCCTGAAAGGAAAGCGGAGGCTCCTTGGCACGGTGTCCCAAGGCCTCTAGATCAGGCCCCTGACTCCCTTCCCTGCTTAGTCACTTGGCACTGCTCTGTCTTTCCCAACTGCCCCAAGAGCCTGAGAAGTGAAGCCTGGGTTACCTCGGGGTGGCAGGAGGGTTTCCTTAGTCACCAGTCTTGCATAAAAACTCACTAGTGGCATCATAGTCAAAAAGAAGAGGGCTCTTGAATAGGCCAGGGATCTGCCCCAATTAATGAAAGGGGGGCCGAGTGTCTCACGTATCTGCAGATGTGGATTCCTGACAACAGGCCTGAACTAGGCTTTGGGTACCACTCTGTGGGATACTCTGCCTCATGTGTCTCTAACTCTTTACGCTACATCTGAGCAATTTATTTCCACCTCTCCCAAGGAAAATTGCCAGGATCCACGCAAGCACTGGGGCGTTGTCCACCCTCCGCCTTCAACTCTGAACGCCCAGCCCTGGGACAGAGCCATCCCTCCCTCTCCCACTGGCCCATGTGGAGTCAAAAGGGCCTGGCCTTTCTGCCTCCAGTTGCTCTATTATCAGGGTGACTTTCTTACAAGAAGCTTTGCTAATTGAGTTAATGCTGCATTTCCTAAAATTGGAACACATTTAAAAATTATTTAAATATTTTTAAAAGGGGAAAACATTTAGATTTCTGAGGACATTAACCATGAAGTGATCTTAGTTCCACACTATTTGAAAACTTAATACTCACCACTTCTTGGATTCCCTTTACTAACTCCACCCTCTCAATGTTTCCTTGTTATTTTAAATCACTTTGCCTGTTATCTGCCTGTACCACACAAGGGTGTTTTTCAATTTTTCCAAGTAAGTAGATCTTGGATGGATCTTATAGATCCATCTCCTGAAAGCACCAGTATCCTTGCCTTCCTTGTTGACTCAAAACGCCATCAGTTGGAGGAAAGAATGGGCCTCCTTAGCCAAAGTCTTGTGAACAATTTATGAGATCTAAAGGCTTTGTTGGTAAACATCTATTTAAAAGACAAACTTACATTAATATATGGACATTCTAGCATCGATAATCTTTTCTTTTGAGAACTATGCTAAGATAATAACAGCTGAAATATATATATATATATTTTTTTGGTTAAGAAGATTGGCCCTGAGCTAACATCTGTGCCAATCTTCCTCTATTTTTGTATGTGGGATGCCACCACAGCATGGCTTGATGAGTGGCGTAGGTCTGTGCTTAGGATCTGAACCCATGAACTCTGGCCACCAAAGCGGAGCATACCAAACTGAGGTACTATGCCATGGGGCAGTACCCTTCATTAGGATCATTTTTTATGGCAAAATAGGTATTCTTACTAAACCATGACTGCTATCATTGTCATTTTCATTTGAGCTCTATAGTTTTTTTTTTTTTTTTTTTTTAAAGATTTTATTTATTCATTTTTTTCCCCCCAAAGCCCCAGTAGATAGTTGCATGTCATAGGTTCACATCCTTCTAGTTTCTGTACGTGGGACTCGGCCTCGGGTTGGACGGAGAAGTGGTGGCTCGGGGCGCGCCCGGGGTCCGAACCCGGGCCGCCAGCATCAGAGCGCACGCACTTAACTGCCAAGCCACGGAGCCGGCCCTGAGCTCTATAGTTTTGATAAAGAAAATTATCAAAATATACAAACAATAAATCAAAGGGTTATCTTGTGAAATGGTTTTTCAAACCTAAAGTACATTATTTAGTAACCTCTCAGCCTAGTTGATTAGTTTTCTCAGTCTGGAAAGAGGTTGGAAAACACTGATTTTAGTTTCTCAACCAGGAGGCACCAGCCTAAACTATTGGAAAGTTCTCAGTTAACTAAATACACAAACCTGTTAGATTAACAGTATAGTTTTGGGCTAGACATGTGGGTAGTTGGAGATATATATATATAAAATTTAGTGTGTCTTGGTTTTGTTTTACTCCCAGTGGCAGTAATGGTACCTTTATTGTGGAATCATGGTACATCTGTCCTATCTTATGGAATAAGTATATCTTAGCAAAGCTAAGTTTCCCATTAAATTCCATTATAAAATGCAGAATTCTTTTCCAGGAAAAATAAAGTAGTGTAAAAACTAAATTGAAAACTCTATGAGAAAAAGACTAAGATAAATGTTATTTGCGAAACATTCTGTGATCACATTAGTTGATGGGCAGGTGTGATCAGCAGTCGCAATTTAGTGTCTTTTTAGCAAGGCTCTTTGCTTTTGCAGAACCTTTTTGGTTTTTTTGCTGAGGAAGATTAGCTCTGAGCTAACATCTATGCCAATCTTCCTCTTCTTTATATTGGGTCACTGCCACAGCGTGGTTGATGAGTGATGCAGATCCGTGCCCAGGATCTGGGCCTGAGAACCTGGGCTGCTGAAGCGGAACACACCAAACTTAACCACTATGCCATAGGGCCAGCCTCTGCAGAACTTTTTGATTCTAAAGTGTTAAGTGACTTTTCCTTAGTAGCTCTGGCCTCTCTGAGGGCTCAGGGATAATAAAGTGAAGACACGTATTGGTCTGTCTTGCACCATCTAAGAAAATTTTAATGACCTATGGTGCACATTAGCATCATGGGAGTAAAAGTAAAATGATGCTTCAAGACCAACAAATGTGTATGATTTTATGAAGTTTCCTTTTGGTTAAACCTTGCATCACTTAACAGCTTTCATAATTTTCTCCCAAATCAGCAACCACACACACGTTCTTATTGTCATGACTCACACTACATAAAAAGCAACCAATAGCACTGCAAAGATTTCCTCTGTGTCCCAATACTCCTGACAGCTTGGCAGTAAGGACATTGCTTAGATCCTTTCGTGTCCCACCTAATGTCAACAAATATTGCGATTATAGCAATCCTATAAATTCTAGCTCAAAGTATCAATGTGCCAAATAGCAAAGAGAACTGAATAAGAAGAAGCAGAAGAAGAGGAAGAAAAAGAAGAGGAGAAGGATAAGGAGAAGGAGGGGAAGAGGAAGAGGAAGAGGAGGAAGAATAGGAGGAGGAGGAGGAAGGGGAAGACAAGGAGAGAGGAAGGAGAGGGTGAGAGGGAAGAGGAAGAAGAAGAGGAGGGGAAGCCATTTGATTTATCATCGTAAATTCTCAACCCAAAGTTGCTGAGGTGTATTGACACGTAAACTTGAGACCAGTTCAAGCCACACTGGAGCAGCACCTTTGAGATTTTCACTTCAGATGTCTCCCTTTTAAGTGACCCTAATACAGAGCATTTCCAAACTGAATGTTCTTCCCTAAGCCATGAACCATCGGCCCCTTCTATCAGAAATATAGAATTATTCTCCTGCCTGTGGATCTATGCACTCCTTCGTAGATGTTGCCATTTAATGAGGAAGGAAAATAGCCTGAACGAGAAAGCCTACAGGTTTTAGGAATACTGTCCCTGCTTTTCCAGTTCAATAAATTTAAAATGATTTTTATTTTGTCTACTCAGAACAACTAAAGTTCAGTATTCTGGTGTGTTTAAGTGTGTAGAAATTGAACATTGGAGGACACTTTTCAGTTTAACTTTGTATGGAAATTATATTATTATGTTGATAGGCCTTGGATAATAACATGAGACCATGTGATTCTGGTCTGTCTTACTCTTCCAAAACCCTTTACTTTCCCAGTTCAGTCATAAGAACTTTGTGTTTCCTGGGTCAAAGGTTAGGAAGAGGAGGAAACAATTTTGTTCACATAATTCAGATAGTTCAGATAATACAAGAATGACCGAGTTTATTGTGGTATTTGCAGTGGTTGCTCCTGGAGTGGAGATAAAGTTTTCCCTAGATTCTTACCATATATAATCATTCAGTACAATCATTCTGTTCAAAAATAAGTTTGCTAATAAAATTTCCATTTAGAAGAATCCACATGTCTGTTAGTAACAAATATACTTAAAGAAGTCAGACATAAATAGGCTAAACTTAGTTGCCTCCAAATTTGGAAATAAGGTTAAGCTCTGTTTTTGAAAGAATAACGCCAATACATGGTAAATGGATAAATGAACTATTTAGAGATTTAAGCCGTGGAAAGAGAGGGTCTGTGTGTTCAGGGCTGAAAAACTGGAGAAATCACGAAGTCTTATTAAAAGCAAGGTTGCCATTGGAACGCCATCTCATCAAGGTGCTGTCAGAATGGGGTTGATGTGAAAGATCACTGGAATGTTATCATTTTGTCTGAAGACAGATTGTTTTAGCAGAAGAAGGTTGGTTTATGTGGAATTTAGTTAGGGAATCTAAGACCAAGGATTTGGCAGTGTTTATCTAACCATGTCCTGCAGAGGGGAAAATTATGGAATCTGGCAGATGTATAAAGGATGTTGGGGACAACTGTGAGATTAAAGTCACGTGTTGTCACTTTGACCAAGATCCAGGAACACCCAGATTTTACTCCCCTCTCACTGTCAAGAATCCATAGAAGAGCAAGCTCAGAAGACAGAACCAAGCAAACCATCACCATTATGGAGCTGGGGCTTTGGCCCCCAGGTACTTCTGTAGAACTCTGGTGAGCCAGGCTAGACCAAGTGGAGGATGCAGAGGCCACAGCGGCCACTGACCAGAGCAAGCTAAATTACTAGGTCTGTCCCTTCTACTGCAAATCCCAGCTCAAGCAGATCTTATCCCTCCCAGTTCAGCAAAAAGGCACAGTGAGCAGACCCCCCTGGCACCAGAGGAAAGGAGGAAGAGCATGGGAAGAAAGTATTTGCCTCAGTGCCTAACGCCGCCTTCCCTAGACCTTGGCTGGTCAGAGTAATAGCCAACCTGTCTGAAGAGGAACACCCAACACCTAGAGAAAGATTTGGAGAGGCCCATGGGTCAGGCAGAATTCAATAAACTCGGTAGCCTAGAAGAATTATTCCTCCAGACTAGGTAGATTCCCTTCTGATTAGAAATTTTACTTCACAAGTAATTTGTTGTCACAGGTGAATGTCCTAAACGGCAAATTTAAGTATTCCATTCACTGGAAAGGTTAAATACCCCACTGTGAAATAATGCATTGTCATTCTGGTTTATATACCAGTCTCTTAACTAAGTGAAGTTGCTTCGTATACGTCAGTTTCTGAGGGAGACTGTGTGGTGTAATAGAAAGAACAAGGGTTTAAAATCATACATACCTGAGTTCAAATGCCGATTAGGTCACTTATTACCCTGGACAAGTTATTGGAACTCTCTATTGGAATTTTCCCCACTTCCTGCTTTAAAGAGTTTTGTTAGGATTAAATGAAACAGCATTTATAAAGTGTGTAGTGGATGAATTTGCAAGTAATACGCACTCAAAAAGTTGGGTACTTCCTACCTTTGGTTTCTTTCCCTTGAGAGTGTCTGACCAAACCTCCATGGACCAACAAAATCAACCCTTTATGACTGTGTAAATCTGCTAAGGATTAATCTGGGTTATGGTGACCCACGAAGGCAGTGCCCTCTATGGGCTCACCTTGACCCATTAGCTGGCCTGCCCTCTGAGATACCTCTGTCCATTCTCCATTGCTTCACACCCATAGGCAGAAATGTACCCACCCTTAGTCATACTCAGGTACCATGAGGGATAATAGAAGCTTAGTTTTAAAAATAACAACAACTTTCTCTTAATAAATATTGCTCTCATGATTCTTGCCGTTTTGTACACAATACATTAAGGATAGAGAAAATAAAAATAATATCAACCTTAATCTTAGAGAACATTAACCAAGACTTACTTTGTGTCATAGTCTCTATTCAGAGTTTTATACTGATTATCTCATTTGATCGCTACAACAACCTTTGAGTTAGATACTATTATTATTATTTTCATGCCATAAATGAGAAGACTGAGGTTCATATCAAATGCTCTTGACTTGGGAAGACAATTGATAACAATTTTCAACTATTATTTTACCTACTAGGTATATGTTATTAGCACATTTCTTATAAAAGTCATGTTTACTAAATGAGGAAAAGACAGAATGAATATATTAAAACACAATTCTCTACAGCCAATTTTTAATATGAGCTGAATACAAAACTATGTCAAAATCACCTTTGTTTGATTGACAGCAGTGCCTGTGGACTTTTGGGCTGTGGTGGCACCATTTTGTCTTTCCCCAAATTTCATAGTTAAATGTGCATTTAAACAAACAAACAAACAAAAGATATAAAGTCACAATAGTGCTGGAAACAAGAAGTATCCATCAACAGTTTGCCAACCTGTGCAAGAATTATCACTAACTAGCCATCAGAGGGGTTAGCTGAGCAAGGAGCATGACCATTCCACTCCTAGGCTTTGAAAAACAACAGAGCAAGCAGGAATAAGGTAGGAAAATGTGCCCAGCCACTATTACCACTTTTGCCAAAGGTCTGGCCTGATCAGTCAGAAAGCCAGTGGGTATCTCTACCACTGGGAGAGAGTATTTCTGGGGCAGCTGAAGCCATCCCTTCATCCTCTATTTTCACACCACTCCTCAATAGCATCACTTTGCTGAATCAATTCCAGGTAATACCATTTGTAGCAGCAGCCAGGAGTGAACAGAACAGGTAGTGGGCCATTTGTTCACAGTATGTGAAGTGTCCCAAAGAGAGAAAAGGATCCTGGGGACTGGTTTTCAGGCTGAAGAAGTATCAACTGTCAAATGATCAGGAACTCGCTCATTCACTGAGCATTCCTGAGCCCTCCTGTGTGTGAGACTCTCTTCTAGGCACTGGGGTAGAGTGGAAGACAAGACAGGCAAGGTCTTGCCCTCAGGGCGCTTCCACTCTGGTGGTGGTGGGCAGGCAGGCAACAGAAGAATCATTTAAAAAGCCAGAGAGTTGGGCTGGCCTGGTGGCACAAGCAGTTAAGTGCGCATGCTCTGCCGCGACGGCCTGGAGTTCGCCAGTTCGGATCCCGGGCGCACACCGATGCACAGCTTGGCAAGCCGTGCTGTGGCGGCATCCCTTATAAAGTGGAGGAAGATGGGCACGGATGTTAGCCCAGGGCCAGTCTTCCTCAGCAAAAAAAAAGAGGAGGATTGGCAGATGTTAACACAGGGCTGATCTTCCTTACACACACACACACACACACACACACACACACACACACACAAGCCACTGCTGCCTCATGTGGAGAATGAAAAGAGGGTGACGGAGTAGAGTGAATAAATCACTACTTTAGATGGAAATGGTCAGGGAAGGCCTCTCTGATGAGGTGCCCTTTGAACAGAGAGCTCAATGTCGAGCAGCCATGACAAGACCCAGCATCCATATGCAATGAGTTCATCTTGTTTGAGGAAATGTACAGGCCCAGGGGATGTAGCTCTGAGGGCAAGACCCTCAAAGAGAGTGATTCTAGATGAGGCTGACGGGTCAGGCAAGGGCCAGACCCCAGATGCTGGGGCCAGAGCAAGGAGTCTGGACTTTATTCTAAGGACAATGGGGAGCTGATTGAAAGTTTTTAGCAAAACAGTCACAAAATCTGACTTATATTTTAAGTGTCCTTCTACCTGCTGTGTGGAAATGGATGGTAGGGGAGTGGGAGGGAAAGCGAGAACAGTGGAAGCTATTGCAGTTGCCCGGGGAAGGAAGATGGCAGCTTGCATGAGGGTAGCCACAGTGGGCTGGGGAGAAGGGGATAGAGTCAGGATACGTTTGGAAGTAGAGTCAGTGGGATGGGTTGATGGATTCAATGTGGAAGGTGAGGAGGAAGGAGAAATCAAGGAAATTCCAGTGCAGTGTGAGTCGTGATTAAATTTACCTCAGACTCAGAGAACTAGATAATGGCAGCTGGAGAAAGTCTTTCCTCAGTCTAGTATCTAGAGAAGTAGTGTGTGTGTGTGTGTGTGTGTGTGTGTGTGTATACTATCAGAACTATGGAGAACACTTTATTATTTACGAATAATGTGTATATATGAATGACTGTGTCTGTCTGTGATGCTCTGTAACAGGACATCAAATAGAATTTTTCCTGTTTTCATGGAATTGTGCTAAGGGTCAAAGCTGAGGACAAAGTTTAGAGAGCCACCAGCAGTTGAGGCTAGCTACCTCCTTCTTTAACTAATGACAAATTGGCCTGCTATAGTTTGAATGTTTCCATCCTTCCAAAATTCACATGTTGAAATGCTAACCCACAGGTGATGGTATTAGGAGATGGGGCTTTGGGAAGCGATTAGATCACGAGGGCAGAGCCCTCATGAATGGGAGTACCGTCCTTATAAAAGCTGCCTGAGAAAGCTCCCTTGCCCCTTCCACCATGTGGGGTTACAGTGAGAAGACAGCTGTTCATGAACCAGGAAGCAGGCTCTCACCAGACACTGAATCTGTAGGTGCCTTAGTCTTGGTCTTCCCAGCCCCCATAACTGTGAGAAATAAATTTCTGTTTATAAACCACCCAGTCTGTGGTATTCTGTTATAGCAGCCTGAATGGACTAAGACATGGCCTACCAAATAATTCGTGCATATGACTCCTCCCTGTCATGTAAAACGAGGACTGTGAGGGACGAGTGTTGTAGAGAGGGCACAGCTTCTGAACAAGGCTTGCCTTCCTCTGCCCACACCACCTGTAAACCTGAACGTGTCTGCCCGTTAGGGAGACTGGCCTCTTGCTACTCAGTTGAACATCTATTTAGATAGAAGAAATTTTGAAGGTACATATTTTAAAACTCAATAGTTTTTAAAATACCAGACATGATCCAAAATAGAATGAAAACAAAAATTATATTCTTACTAGCATCAGGAAAACAAAAACTCCTGGAAATAACCCTTATGAGAAATTTGTGGAATCTATATTCTAAAAAAAGTACATAGACTTCACAAATGTTCAGCAGTATATAAGGATTTTTAATCACTTTTTGAATTTACCTACTAAGTAGTCTATAGAGATAATTCTTTCCACTTAATATAGGGGTTAAAAATGTCTAATTCCAATCCCAAAAGGGTTTCCTTTGCAATCTGACAAAATAATTTTAAAGTTTAACTGGAAAAATAAACAATTGGAACTAGAGAAGAAAAGGAAGCACGGTTGCGGACTCTCCCTATGAGATGTTAGTTATAAAACGAAGTGTTAAATAAAAAGTTGGACAGACTCTAGAATTCACAGATAAATCATTGGGTGCGATAGCCATGAAAGAGACACGCAAATTTAACATTTCATAATTATAAGCCCACATGACAGATGGGTTTTCTTATCAAAAAAGGATTGAGAGAATCATCCATTTCTTTTAGAAACAAAACCTAGCTGTAGTTTTACCCATGCCATGCACTGTGCAATAAAGAGATGGATATAAACACAGTATGAAACCATGCCAGGATATTTTTTAAGGCTATTAAAATAAAATACAGAAAAACATATCCTAACCTTGGATTGGAAAAAATTTAAGCCAAAAAAAAAAAACATTGAAAGAAACCACACAGGAGAAACAGAACTGACTACATAAAGTTGTCTATATAAAAAAATATATATAATATCATATATGTGATATATAATATATAATAGATATATAATATCACAATATCATATAAATAATATAATATATGTATAACATCATAAAGGAGATTAAAGGCAATTGGCAACTGGATGGAAACATTTTACAATGTGCTTCCTACATAATATGACGTTTTACTAATCAATTACTCTTTATAGTTCATTAGAACACAAGAAAAGGACACAAATAGGCAATTCACAAGGGAAGAAAGATAAATGGCTAATAAACATTTTTTAATGTCTAACTTCAGCAGTAATCAAAGGCACGCAAGTTAAACAACAATATAATGCCATTTTCACCTTCTTCAACTTGTAAATATTAAAAAGTTTATAATCCTCAGTGATGTTAAAGCGTTGATCATGACATAAGTACTCTCATACGTAGCTGCTAACCTGTACTTCGGTGCATTTCTGGAAAGGATTTGATATGAAATTGAAAGCGTTATAAAATTTCTTAGGCCACCATCCCCATACTCCTACCCCCAAATTATTAAGATGAGCACTTAGCATTGCCAACTTTAAACATATTTCCAGGTAAATTCTTGCAGTCTGGCTGTGTACTGTACAACTTTTAAGTTTTAATGAATCATTTGACCATTTCTCAGCATAGGCTCCACGTTCTTTTTTAAAGAAAACATTGGCACTCCCTTCAGTAATCTTTGAGAGTTGGGGAAATCTATCCATCAGTTTTCTATCTTTTATCAAAGAGTGTTCATTCAACCTGATGAGCTATTAAAATCTTGGAGTCCTCCCTTTTTGGCCATGGAATCTTTGGATCCTCTTTTCTCCAAAATGCACATATTCAGGCAAAAACACCTTGTGTCCCCACAGGCCTTTTACCCAATTTGGGGCAGGGGATTAGAATAAAACTCCTAGAGTAGTGGTTCTCGAATTGTAGCACGAAGTGAATCACTGGAAAGAGTTGATAAAACAAATTGCTGGTCCCTATCCCAGTTTCAGATTCGATACAGCTGGGTCAGGCCTGAGAACTTGCATTTGTAACGTTGCCAGGTGATGCTGATGCTACTGAAGAACCACTGGCTGAGAGGAAATTATTTCTAAAGTGAACAGGACAAGTAGTCATTTGATGTTTTTTTGGAAGGGGCGGGCGAAAGTGTGAATTAAAAAAATTAATTTATGATGGAATGGTTTTAATACTATTTCAACCGTGGATGAGAGACATTTTGGTGCTATCCTAAGACCCCAGCCAGAATCTGATAGTCACTTACTACTTTTAACATGAGACCAGTTCACAGTTTCTCAGCTAGACTTTATTTTTCTCAACAGCAAGTTCCCATCTTGAATGTTTCTTGAATTCCCCATAGTTATTTGTACAAGTAAATGCTCAATAGAGATTTGCTAATTGAACTGAATTCATAAAACAACAAACTCTGAGAAGAAAGATCCTGTAAAAGTTCTGGGCCCATAACCACAGCTACAATTTAGGATTTAGTGTTTAGGTCCATTGAGGAATGTCACTAAATCCCTATCTTTCCATTATCCCAGTTGTAGCTGAGGATAAGCTGAATAAACTTTGAGGTTGAAGATTTTAATGACTGAAGCTCCTCTAAAATTCTCTGGATGGGCTCTACTTCAGGATGCCAATAATAATGGTAGATAATCATGGGACAAAGATGATATTATTCAGTTCATCCAGACCCTTAGTGAAGTTGCGGGGAAATGGGAGAGGGTGTGAGAGACTCAAATAAAGGAACTAGCTCTTACTGGAAAACAATTTTTAAAAACCAACATTTCTCATGTATCTGCTTCGGAGGTTTCTTTTTTTTAAATGGAAGATTTCTTGGAATGAGCTGTTGGGGTTGGGTATTGAATGTTCTTTGTCTTGTTCTCTTTTTATGTATTTATTTGGTTATATATGTATTTATTTTCATCCCAGAGACCTCAGGCAATATCCTCTTTTGCCCTGATAAAGCTGAGATTTTGCTCTCTTTCCAGTTATAATAACAGTGATGGTTAAGTCGTTTATAGCACTTACTGATCACCTGGCACTGTCCTGAGTATTTTGCAAGTGCTAATTCATTTAACTCATAACGGTCCTATGAGATGAATATTCTTATGACCTGTTTCATAGATAAGGAATCGGAAGCACAGCAAGATTCAGCAGCTTGTCCAAGGTCACAGAGCTGGGTGGTGATACAGCTGATTCACACAGGTCAGCCTCTAACCACAATGGGGGACAGGACAACCTGGAGGCTTTTGAGTCAAACTACACATGGTCCAATCTATAGACCTCTCTGGGCCGCATTTTCCACAGCTGTAAAAATCAGAACCCTAATAATTCCTTCATAGGTTTAATAAAGTAAAAGATAACGTATGAGCAAACAAGTACAGTAGTTCCCTGAGCATGGAGGGCACTCAGCATATATGAAATTCTGTCTTTAATGAAAAGAACTCCTCAGAACAAGGAGAGTCTGTTCTCTCTGGTACCTGTATATCTATGTGTTCCGTCCTCATCCTCAGAGCCCAGTGGCTGGAGATGAGAACAGCATGAACGTGATCCTAACTCTCATGTCCCACGCTCTGCATGTTTGAGAGAGTTGTCACTCACACCCACGCATATTTTAAATGAGTCTCTAAAATTGTCCCTGAAGGAGACAAGAGGGAAGCTCTCACCCGAGCTGAATGTTCTGAGACTTTTCTGTGGTAGTGAGGCAGGGTGATCTTTTTAAGTATTACCTCCCCCAGGCCTCACTGAAGCAAACCCAAAAACCTTTTAAGCTCTTTATAGGCTGCAAACAAAGAAGTATAAGGCATAAAGATTCAGATGCGCGCTTCCAGCTGAGTTTCCGCCATCCCCCAGCAACCGCCAAACAAGAGCAGCCTTGGTGAACTCCAAGCTGAGATGGGGCGTGGGCGCCCGGGGCCACCGACCAGCAGTACACCGTTGAGTGCCCCGGGCCCTGGGCCCTGGGCCCTGCCTGCGGCCCCTCCCTGAGGCCGTGCCTCTGGACGCCTGCCTTCCACAGACCCGGAGCCCTGCAGACCTTGAGTGAGGATGTGGAGGGAAAACCTTGCTCCCTGCAGACCTTGAGTGAGGATGTGGAGGGAAAACCTTGCTCTCTGACGGACGGAAGAGGACAAACCTGTTGGAAATCGGTGTGTGATCCAGGGAGGCTGTGGGCAAAGCATCACTGCTGCACTTCCCACTGAGGAGCCACCGAGGAGCCAGGTGAAAGGGACGGTGTGTAGAACACTGCACCCGACAGTCAGCCAGGCCTCTGCTGGGCCCGCCTGCATC
The DNA here is from genome assembly GCF_020826845.1 of Diceros bicornis minor. Taxonomy (NCBI): domain Eukaryota; kingdom Metazoa; phylum Chordata; class Mammalia; order Perissodactyla; family Rhinocerotidae; genus Diceros; species Diceros bicornis. Next base: position 9,806,939 of record NC_080742.1, on the reverse strand, counting down.
ACCATTGTAATCAGAGCTGATGCTGCCTGGGGCAATATTCTGAGTATTGCATGAATGTACTCATTTACTCTTCACAGTGGCCCTTAGGATCTCTTACTCTGAGGCAACAATTTAATTCACTTGCTCACTTCCCACAGCCAGTAGTCCTCTCTTCCCACACCCCTCTTCTGTTGCCAGTCTTGAACGGCTTCCCACTGCTCTCTGGAGGAAACTCAGTCTCCATCACAGGCTACTGACAAGCTCCTTCAAGATCTAGCTCCCGCGCACCTCTCCAGGGTGAGTACTTCTTTACTCCTTTTCATTCCACACTCAGGTCATGACAAATTGCCTTCAGATTTTCAAATGTATTATATTCTCTGTTGCCTCAGGACCTTTGCACATGTTTCCTCTGCCTGGAACCATCCCTTTCTCCCCTCCTTGTGCCAGGATAATCACTACTCAGACTTTGGGGTAAACTTAGACCCAGCTTTCTCCACGAATACAAGTGGGTAGTTACCGCCCACTGCTTTCTATATAGTACACTCTTTTTTGCTTATCACACAACACTTTACTTTACTGTATTGACTGATGTAACTCTTGGTTTCCCGCCCTAGACTATGCAGCCATACTTTGTCCACAGAACACGGAGCTTGCCATCGAATGAGGGATCAATAAATTTTTGTGTGTGTGTGTGTGAGGAAGATCAGCCCTGAGCTAACATCCATGCCAATCCTCCTCTTTTTGCTGAGGAAAACCGGCCCTGAGCTAACATCTATTGCCAATCTCCTCCTTTTTTTCCCCCTTTTCTCCCCAAAGTCCCAGTAGATAGTTATATGTCATAGATGCACATCCTTCTAGTTGCTGTATGTGGGATGCCGCCTCAGCATGGCCGGACAAGTGGTGCATCGGTGTGCACCCGGGATCCGAACCCAGGCGGCCAGTAGCAGAGCACATGCACTTAACTGCTAAGCCACGGGGCCGGCCCCAATAAATATTTTTTGATGAATGAAAGATTGACTTTCCTTTGCTTTGCTGTCTCATCCACACTACTGTCCCACCCCTAAAATTCCTATTGATAATTATCATCATCAGTATGACTTAATTAATCCTTTGCTATCTCCATCCTTGCCTAGCAAGAGCAAAAGTCTTCTATATCAAAATCCTTAGTTCAAAAGGAGTTATAACACCAAACAATGAAAGGAAAGCAGTCAAAAGAAATGGCCTTCCTTTAAGTTTTTTTTTTTTTGCTATTCTCCTGTTTCCTTCGAAGCCACTGACACATGCCTAACCCTGGTCTTTCTGTAACCTCACAGCTCCGGAAACCACACATCTTGTGCTTTGGGTCTCATGTGTCACTCATGCTCAGAGGCAGGGTAAGAATGGAAAAAGCATTGGTTTTAGGGTAAAACAAACTCAGGCCATATTCCCAGCACAAGCACTCCTAGATATATGAATTTGTGCATGATGTTAAATCTCTCAGGGCCTCGATGTCCTCCTCTCTGAAATGGGGATGCTAACATCTACTTCATGGAGTGGTTACAAGGCTTCAACGAAATAATAAATGTCAGGTGTCTGGCTAAGGGCCACACATGTAGCAAACAGTTGCTGATGCCCATTGTCTTCTTGCTCTTCTTTCTTTGCTCTTATGCTGTGGGATTTTGGTCCAGGAATCTTATGGTGTCTGTGGAGGAATTAGTAACCTGGACTTCAGTGGACCTGTGAGCACTCTGAAATTATATGTAGAGTTACATATGTCCATAAGGGCTTTTATTTCTAAAGAGAGTATCTGTATTCGTTTTCTGGGGCTGCCTTAACAAAGTATCACAAACTTGGTTCAGACAACAGAAATTAATTACCTCACAGATCTGGAGGCTAGATACCCAAAGTCAAGGTATTTGCAGGGTTGGTTCCCTCTGTGGCCTCTGGGGGAGAATCTGTTCCCAGCCTCTCTCTGAGCATTCCCACTGTGTCTTCACATTGTCTGCCTCTGTATGTGTCTGTCTCTGTGCCCAGATTTCCCCTTTATATGAAAAAGACATCAGTTGTATTGGATTAGGGCCTACCCTAATGACCTCGTCTTAAACTTGATCATCTGCAAAGACCCTATTTCCAAATAAGATCACATTCATAGGTACTAGGGGTGAGGATTCTAATATATATTGTTGGAGGGGACATGATTCCACCCATAACAATATCCGTAGCTTTCATGGGCTTCTTAAAGGAGTCTGTAGCCCTTCCAAAGACTAAGAACTAGTGGCTAGAAAATCTGCTTTATGGCTTATTCTATATCAACCCAATCAGCAAGTCTGATGTGCCAGGGTGCGTCTCGAGGGCCAAATCATGGAGAAAAACCAAGGTGATTTTGATGGGGTTTTTAGGCATGTGCTAACGGACAGAGGGTACAGAAACTCTCTTTTCACTCCAGACTTGATTCTAGTTGGCACCCATTGCTGTTTGGTTAAAATCCTGACGGCTGTGCTAAAAATTTCTTAAGTCCCACACTCATAAAGTTTACAATCCAGTGGGTGAAATGTTTTTTATCAAATAACACAAATGAATGTATAATTATAAATTAAGATTAGTGCTAGGCTAGAAAGAAACATGATTCTATAAAAGCATATAATTAAGGAATTTGTCTTGGCCTAGATTGAACAAGGAAGGCTTCACTGAGGAAATGATGCTTCATCTGAAATTGGAAAGACCAGTTAAAGTGCACTTAAGGGAAAGAGCATTCCAGGCAGAGGAACAGCATCAACAAAGGCCCTGTTGTAGGAGGGAACATGGTGCATTAGAGGAACTAGAAGAAAGCCGGTGAGGCTGGAGTAGAGATTTGGATGTAGGAGGGTGAGAGGATGGTGTGAGATGAGGCTGATGGCACTTGGGCATTGTGCAGAATCTGGGATCTTATCCTAGGAGAAATGAGAACCATTGGAAGGCTTCTCCATCTTACTCAACCTGTATGTCAACTCTTAGCCCCTACCCCTCTTGACCTCTTGAAATTCTTGATTCTTGATTTTCGAGAGATAATACTTTATTCTGGTACATTCCTGTTACTCTGGCTATGGCTTTTCAATGTCATTTTTCTCTGTCTGCTCCTTAGATGTTGCTTTCTGCTCTCTCCCTGAGTGATCTCATCCTGTTGCATGGTTTCAGCTACCACCCTTCTGCAGATGCCTCCAAAACTTTCTCCCTGGGCTGCATTTGCCTTTTATCATCTGCTTACACAATAAATACTGCACAATTTTGGTCACATGAATATCCATATGCTCTGCTTGCACCCTGTTGTGTAACTGTATGGGTAACGTCTGTTTAGAGGATGTTACCAAATCCATATCATTTGGATATTAATAAGGATTTGCCACAGGACAAAGGAGAATGAATTGCCTTTAGGGAGACTTGAATAGTAACTGCTAGAGTGCTCTCGGTAAGGCCTCCCCAGTCAGCAGTGGAAACAGTTGACAGATAGTTTGCCCCTGTGCTCTCTCCTGACATACAAAACACATGCTTTGAGTTTGCTGAGGTTTCTGCTCATCTTCCCTGAGGGACCCTGACTCAGGGTTACAGTCATCCTCTGCTTACGTCCATGTGGGCATACAGCATCACCCTAGCTGAGATGGCATGGGAGGAAGCCAGCAGTTTAATGCATCTGAAGGTCACTGTGGCGAGGTCTACGTGAGTACTGAAAATCCGACTTAATTGGAAGTCTTGGTGGGTCTGCTGCTCAGGGAGTGATGCTTCTAAGGTACCTACTGTGGAAGATAAACAGGAGGAACTGGGGAAGAAAGGGTGAGAGAGAGGGAAGAGAGGAGGGAGGGAGAAAAAGACTCAAACTAATATTTACTGAACACTGCACAATTTACTTTCACAGATATATTTTCTTTGATCCTCACAAAAAGCCTGGCAAGGTAGGTATTTTTTATCTTAATGTTTAGAGGCTCAAAACTGTGAAATGGGTGTCCTGAAATAAAGACTAATAATTTGTCAGACGAGTTGGGAATCAATCGTCTTTCTTTTCTTTTGTAGTTGATATTCTTTCAACTGTACCACAAAGCCTAGGTCATGGATTTGGTAAATTAACCAGAATGTCTGAGTCACACTGGTTTCTGTCACTCCCACGAGGATTCAGCTCCCATTGAGTTCTCTGCGTTCTTTCCTCAAGACACCTTACCCTGAACCTATACATTAAGTTGAACCAACTCAGCCAGAAACCCAAACCACATGGCTGACAGCAAGTAGCAGCAAGCCAGACACCCAGCAGTTCAACGGAGGCGATGACCTTGTCCTGTCCCCTAAATTTCTCCTATTTTATGGCAGTTCTTCCCGGCTTTTAGTCTAGGTTTTTGAACTGATTTGGCTCAGTTCATACTCTTTGACACTTGAACTTATTTTTTACTGGCTTTAACTCAGTACTAATTAAGAATTTGCCTCCTGAGCCACTCTTTGGTCATTAGATTTATTATAGGTCCTTAAATGCTTCATGACCCTACCTGAAAGCAAAATTCTCATAGTTGTCTACCTGGCTGGTACTCCACATGCTCCAGTGCTGAACTTCACTAGGGCAGGAGAGAGCTCAGAGAGCACTATGTAGGGAGGAATCTTCTAAGGGCCTTTGGGCTCTTCCAATGACAGCCTCCTTAAATAGGTCGTACCCGCCGCATAACAGGAATGCTAGGTTAAGGAATTTGCAGGGAAGTTTGTCTAGCAAGAACTATCTGCTCTAGTCATCATTAGTGGAGTGTGTTACACAAATGCTCAATTGCTGGTACATAGGGTAAATTCCTTTCTACTCAACTCACTTAGCCATTCTGTCCTTGAGGACTCCAAAAGGTTTTGTATAAACCTCCAGTAACAATCATTCTCCAAGAGTGAGTTCCTGTGTCGGGTAATTCCAATATACGTGTCTCTACTTCCGGATTTTTTTTTCCACAACGCCCAGAATTTTGCCTCCATTACCTGTGACTGTGAATTCTTGGAGGGGTTTACATTCTCATAGTTACCGCCAGCCATGACTTCCAGACACTGTTGAATCATTCTCTGCTCCTCACTTGCTCTGATTCCTTATTATCCACATTTTGGTACTGACTGAGACATGGATCCAACTCTTTTCCATTATTTCCACAAACAAACAAATTATTCAAGGTCTTTACTGCAATGTTAGGCAGATAGAAGGAGTTTACAGACAGCAGAGACTGCATCTTAAGATGGAACATGAAAACTTAGTCTCTTGGAAATTGCCCCACGCTGCTTGGCCATCTCCTTCAATAATTCTCTCTCCTGTCTTGTTTCCTTTCCTGGTTCCCCGATGCCTGTCTTTCTCTGATTGTCAGCAGTTGAGCTCTCTTTGCTGTTTCTTTAGTAACTAATGCTGTCACTGACTCAGCTGCTATCCCAAGTGGTTGTCAAGGTATTTTGCTAAATTAAGGCAGTTGTTTCCTTAAGAGCCGGAGACTAAGATGATAATTGTTTTTAACAGAATATACACACAGAGCATTTTTTGTTACTAGAGGAGTCGGTACACCCACGTGGATGTAAACACAAACCTACCAAATGGCAGCTCTCTTACTCAACTCTGCAGGTGTTTTTGCCTTTTAAGAGATATACTCCATTCTGAGCATTCGCAGTCTTCTCAGCAGAAGCATATTTAAGTCACTCCGTGTCTCCCCCCAAGCAGCATGAGGAGAAGCTCGGGGCAAATGTGCAGCAGCCCCAGGACCTGCCCCGGACAGACTCTGGGACACTCTCTGCACGAGAGTCTCACATCTGGGCTTCAGTGATGAACAAGAAAATGCCCCGGCTCTCGAAACTTCAATGTCATCCTGGACCCTAAAAATGGAGCAGGGGAGTATGTGAATTCCTTTGCCTGACAAGGAAAACCAAGACAATGAGTTATTAAGATGATCTTTTTGTAACCCTCTACACCAATATTCAAGCCATTCTGTGTCTCTGGAGACTCAGTGGAACCCAGTCAGCGGGAGTGACGAACCTGGAGTGTGAAGGCAGGAAGAGCAGTGGCCAGTTTATTTTGGTCACTGTAAGTAATAAACACATGCAGGCTTTAGGAGGCCTACGTGTCACTTCAACATTGGTGGTTTATGCCTTTCGGTGTTTAAGTTTCTCAACTTAAAATTTTTCTCCCTTGAGCATTTTGAGAAATTTGATCTTTATGATTGACGTGCTGCTGTATCTTTCTGAATTATGATGATTTCCAAGTCTACCTCGCCCTGTACTCTGAACTCCTTTAAGTGTTAATAAATGTAGATTGAATGAATGATTGAATAGATGAATGTGAGAGAGAGGAAGGAAAAGGGGGAAAAAAGAGACAGAGAGAAGCAAACAGGAGACAAAGCCAGGAGAGAGAGAAAGAGTTGATCTGAGTAATTCTTTTACTTAAAACAACACTGTCTAGAATAATCAGTATCACCCAAGAAAAATGTGATACTTAAGGGAACACTCAACCCATCAGTAATGAAAAACAGCTATTATATTCAGGATGCTACACCACATCATAAAGCAGCTCGGTATATCTTATTAAGATCATTTGATTAATAACAGAAATAACTTTTCTGGTTAAATCTAGGAAAAAAGTATAAGGAGAGTCTTAGAAACAAATATCAAAATTTGCTATGCATTCAAGGCCTATGCCCATATGTATTATTTTTTGTGGGAAAAGGGAAAAATATGATTCTGGATCATGCTACTTCCCATTTCCATGACAACACCCCCTCAAAGTTCTCACAGTACAGTAATATTGTTTTAAAGCTTCATCGATCAAACACTGTTTTATCTAAAACTAAACTAGAAAATATTTAAGAAGAAAAAAGCCAAGTGGTGGTTTTATCCTCACCATTTTCTTTTCCTTTTTTCCCCTTCTTTCTTCAAAACTACCAATCAGCATAAGTACAAAAGAACCACTACCTAACCACAGGGTTTAATTCAAGGAAGACAGAAATTTCAGCTTATAAACCCCAAAATGATGAAGCCAGTGATTCAATGAAGAAAAGGAAAATAACATTCTCATGGAGAAAAAGTTACTTTTTTATGAGGAATCAGTTTCCAATTTAAGCTGCTCTGAAGCCTTGATAGTGGCCAAGAAGACTGGCTTCCCAGGCAGCTTCCAGAAGAGCAGTTGTTAGGCACTTTCTCCTTCTTCTCTGCTCTGGAGTTGCACCTGGTGTAGACACAACCAATGCGAGGCCTGTGGCTGGTCTGGAACCGTGTGAGCTCAGCCCTCTTGGAGCTGAGACACGAACTAAGAGAGAGGCATGGCTGGGGCCTCTCCTCTTAAGGCACACAAGTTGCTGACTGACATGTGCGGGGCTCTCTCTTTGTCTTACGCACATATGGGGGCAGATAAAAGCAGTATTTAGGACGTCAGAGGACACCGAAGAGATACAGGTTGTCAAATCTCATGGAGGCATATTACTAAGCTTTCGTTTCTGAATAGTGATGATAGCAACAATTTCAGCAGCAAGTACCATTTCTGCAGCTTTACTTTGACTTGGATATTTTGCCAAGTCCTACACACACCATTATATTCAATGATCCTCATTGTATAAGGAAAGCACTATTATTATCACAGTCTGTCATACAGAAGAGGAACCTGAGGCTTACACATGTGCAAGTTCAATAGGGCATTGCCACGGCAGGGCTGTGGGATGGAGCCAGCCTGTCTGCTTAAAAAACCTATGTTTTTAACTGCTATGCGATATCATGTATTTATTAAAGAGAAACATTTTTTTAAAATCAGGTGTGAACATATAAATTTGTGATCCATAACACTTAAAGTTTTTCCCATTGTTTTTTGAGTTATGCTCTGCCTTAGAGTTATCAACACAGGCTGCCAAGAATGGCTGTCCAGCTACATTTTCAGCCCTATTTGTAGCCACTCCTCATCCTTTGCTACAACCACCCTCAACTGTTTGTACTCGCAGAATACAATGTGTGTCTTTGTTTAAACTGCACCATCTGCCTTAAATGTCCTTCTTCTCCTTTTCCAGCAGCCCAAATCCTGCTCACTCCTTCGAGGGAGCTCAGTAGTAATAGTACCTTCACTCAGTAGCTGGGAAATGGTAGGAAGTTGAAGTATGGTTGTTGGATTCCATTGTGAACCCAACGTGTTTTAGTGAAATTGATACTGGTTTGAGTGAAGTTGTACTGTTCAGGGAGTCCTAGTGTTTGCCACGTGAGGGAGGGCAGAAAATTCTGATTTTCTACATCCACTGTGATTCTCCAAGAACAGAAGAGGATTTCTCCCTAGAACAGGGAGAGGCAGGGCTGCAAAAGCTGCAGTGGTGCAATTCCTTTATATTCAAGAGGAAGTTTAACCATGAGGGAGGCTTGTGTGTTCTTACATGTAAATGGGAAAAGTGCTATGTCCAACAGGTCTTTGATCCCTCATGAAATTGTTTATACTCTGTTCCTCGTTTTGCATTTTAGGCTTATTAGAATTACCTCATATGCCTTTTGCATGGAAAAGTAATAAGCATATATATGCATTTGTTTTTTTTTAGTTGTGTTGTTGGTTATCACATTAGGCACCTTCTGTGCAGTAATAAACAAATCCCTCAAATCCCAGTGACTTAAACAAAAAACATGTACCGGTCACTCACATTTACACGTTAGCAGCTGCTCATCATCTAGGCAGTTCTGCTCTGTCAGTCTCCTCATTCTAGGCATTAGGCTGAGAGAGCAGGCCTTACTGTTCTGTGGCAGAGGGAAAAGGGGAAGAGAACGGTGAAAATAGTCAATGGCTTTTAAAACTTCCACTTGGGAGTGGGGTATGCCACATACACTCAACCTACCATTGACCAAATCAAGTCACACGGCCACGCCCAATGGCAGTGGAGCATGAAGCTTTCTCTCTCCCAGTGAAGGCTCTGCCAGTCAAATTTCAGAGGGTGGGGATATATAATCCTCTTAAAAGAAGGGCAAGCGAGTAGTTGTTAATGGTGATACAGCCTGCCAAAGCTACTTATATTATTTATAATATGTGTGGTGTCTATTGCTGATTGCTGCGGACTTAATTATGTCCCTTCAAAATTCATATGTTGAAGTCCTAACCTCTAGTACCTATAAATGTGACTGTATTTTGAGATAGAGTCTTTAAAACGATAATTAAGGTTAAATGAGTTCATTGGGGTGGTCCCTAATCCAATATGACTGGTGTCCTTATAAAAGAGGAGACTAGGACATAGACACACATGGAAGGAAGGCCATGTGAAGACACAGAGAACACAGCCATCTACCAGCCAACGAGAGAGGACCTAGAATGAAACCAACCTCTCCAACACCTTGATCTTGGACATTTAGCCTCCAGAACTGTGAGAAAACAAATTTCTGTTGTCAAAGCCACCCACACTATGGTACTTTGTTATAGCATCCCTTGAAAACTAATACATTGATGAACAAATTAGCAGATTTAATGACATTGATATTTCCACTCTTTATTTTATTCAACTAACGTCTATAATAATAATAATTCCTAACAAATATTAAGCATTTACTATGTGTTAAGTACAGTACTAAACATTCTACATACATTATCTATTTTATTCTCTCAAGATAATTCTATGATATAGGTACTAATAGTATCCATATTTTGTGTATGAGAAAATGTTATATATATGGCTTGGAGGGTTTGAGAAACTTGCACAAGTTTATCCCCAAGTGGAGAGCTGTGATCTGATCCTAGGTCATCTGATTGCAGAACCAGCTTCCTGCTACTGCTGTCAAAGGACGTTAGGATATTTCATAGTATTTATTAATCTCAAGAAAGTTACGGGAATATAAAAACGAGTGAGCCATGATGCCTCTCCTGAGGAGTTCGCAATCCAGTTAACAAAACAAGAGAAGAAATAACTATAATCCTAAGGAGGATAAGATAAATGTCATGTAAAAGGCCCTTCCCAGAACTATTATTTATAACTTGGATGAAGAAATTGATGGCACGATAATAAATGTTGCTGATGATGCAGCTGGAAGGGGCAGCATATTCCTTGGATAATAGACTCAAAAGTCTAAAAAGAAGATAAAACCATCTTGTCAGGGTGGAACGGTTGGCCAAATCTAAAGAAATGATGTACAATGAATAAATAAAATGAACTTCTCCTAAGTCCAAAAAACAGCTAGATGAGAACAACAAAACATGACCGTGGACTGTTATGTGAACAAAGAGTATTTTAGTTTTATTAGTCAGCCGTGTCACTCACTGTGATAAGTTATTCAACAAACATTTATAGAGTGCCTCCTCTGTGTCAGGCACTGTGCTTGGAGTCAGAGATAGAAAGATGAGGAAGTGGAAGTTTACACCCTCAAGGTGCCCCCCCTCAGTCCAGTAGAGACATAGAGACGTAAGTACATCATTATAAAAGAATCTGATAGATGCTTTTAAATACAGAAGAGAGAGTAAATAACCCTTTATAAGGCCAGGGGAGGAGGGTAGGGAAGACATTTGAAGTTACAATGGGAAGAAGGAGCTTACAGGGGCCGGCAAGGTAGTGCAGCAGTTAAGTGTGCACTCTGCTGTGGTGGCCTGGGGTTTGCAGGTTCGGATCCCGGGCGCGCACTTGTCAAGCCACGCTGTGGTGGCGTCCCATATAAAGTGGAGGAAGATGGGCATGGATGTTAGCCCAGGGCCAATCTTCCTTGGCAAAAAGAGGAGGAATGGCATTGGATGTTAGCTCAGGGCTGATCTTCCTCACAAAAAAAAAAAAAAAAAAGAAGGAGCTTACAGAGAAGGAAGTTCATGAAAATCTAGGAGGAAAAACCAGTAAGTGAAAAGTCAACAGTATGAAAAAGCTCAGGTCTGTTTGTAATGGCTGAAACATAGGTTTAATCATGGGCAGAGGCATATGATGGGGCTGAAAAATTGGGCTGGGGCTGAGTTTTGACTGTGCTGTCAATGCTACAAAGTTTGACCTTTCTCTAGTATGTAACAACAGGGTAATGGAAATTTCTAGAGTAGCAACATGACAACATTAGATTTTTTGGAAGATGACTATTGTAAGCGATGTAGAAACAAGATGAAGGTGGAGAGAATAGTTTCAGAGAGCAGCTAAGTGGTGGTTGTAGTCCTCCAATTAAGGGAAGTTGAAGCCTGACTGAAGCATGTTCTACTAATATTCCTACTAATGTAACAGGAGTGGGTCTCTCCACTGTCCCGGCTCAAAGTGAAGTTTTGAGCCATTTTTGTTTTTTTTCCCAATACCACCTAAGTTCGAGTGCTGGTTTCTTCTAGACCACCACAGTCCCTTCAGATGTCCAGGGCTCCACTCTCTTTTAAGGAGCCTTAAAAAGTTCTAGGCTATTAAAAAGAAATAGAGTTGAAATGGGCTAAGGAAAATCTCAGGATATACATGGGTGACACTCCCACTGGGATATACATGGGTCAGGGGGTGAGGCGCAAGCAACTTTCAGTGGAAGACCTTCATGACAGCCATGCTCCTGGGCAGGATGACATGCAGTGCTCTGTTGAATGGTGACGGACAGCTCTCAGCATCGGCTGGGCTCCATTGCCTGTCCCTGGATTGGCCATAATGGTCTTTCTTTAGGCAGAGACTGGGTTCTTTCTAAATATGATCTCTGCTCTTCTCCATGTGATTCCTCCCAGGTGGTCCAGAAGGTCACCCTGACCTTCATCCTTGTCAGGTTCTCTATCTTCCTATCGACTCTGGAAAACTGAAGTCTTTATTATTGTTATTATTATTATAATCATTATTTTTTATGGTGAGGAAGACTGGCCCTGAGCTAACATGTGTGCCTATCTTCCTCCATTTTCATATATGTGAGACACTGCCACAGTATGGCTTGATGAGTGGTGCACTGGTCTGTGCCTAGGATTCGAACCTGAGAACTCCGGGGTGCCGAAGCAGAGTGTGCAAACTTTAACCACTATGCCACCAGGCTGGCCTCTTAAGTTATTATTTATAGGCTAATTTTATACCTTCATTTTTCAAATCTTTGACTTTCAGTTTTCAAAAATTATTCTCAAAAAGCTTGGTTTTTATAAATTAAGTGCATTCAAAACTATCATCTTTTATGTGGACTTCAAAAAAAATTGACTGTTTTTCTTTGAATTCAAGCTAAATCAATCTGAAACTCCCCTCCTCCTATTCCCCTTAAACTAAATGGTATCTCTAACAGTCTACAACCCTATATAGGGACATGCATAATAAGGTACGAAAAGAAAAGCATATTAATTATTTTTTTCAAAATATAATCTTATTAAAATAATTGTTTTTATTTTTTTGTGTGTGAGGAAGATCAGCCCTGAGCTAATATCTCATGCCAATCCTCCTCTTTTTGCTGAGGAAGACTGGCCCTGGGCTAACATCCGTGCCCATCTTCCTCCACTTTATACGGGACGCCGCCACAGCATGGCCTGACAAGCGGTGCGTCAGTGCGCGCGCGGAATCCGGGCCTGTGAACCCCAGGCTGCCGAAGCGGAGTGCGCGCACTTAACCTCTTGCGCCACCGGGCTGGCCCCAAAATAACTGTTTTTAAATCTAGCTAAAATGTATGATATCCTAGGAAAATAAAGCTCCTAAGATTGACTCAAGAAGAACCAGAAAATAGAATAGGCTAATATCCATAGGAAAAAAAAGGAAAAGGATGTCAAAGTACTAAACTATCTCACAACAAGGATGTCAAGTTTTATGTGTGAGGGCTTGAAGGATCATACATAATTCCCATAATTTTAAAAAAATTGCCCCTAAGCCTTGGTTTTCAAAATATCTGTGCACAAGAATCACCTGAGGAGTTTAGTAAACATATAGACTCCGGTCTCCCCATCTCATCTTCTCTGTGAGACTTCGATTCAGTAGTTATGAGATGGGACCCAGGAATCTGAATTTTAAACAAACAAATGCTTGATGCTATCCTTTGAGACACCTGTTTAAAGCTGTGGTCTTTAATATGAAGTCTGCATGAAAAATCCAATACGGCAAGGGGAAAAAATAGAACTTTTGTTTGTGTTTATTTTTTTCCTAACAAAAGAAAGAAATTTTACTTTAATAGTATTTTTTTTACTGATTAACCTGGCCCCCACTCTGAGTCGGTGTGTTAGGTGGCCCAGCCACACTCACAGTCCAGCAGAGAAAGGTTTTGAAGAAACGGGTGCCACATGGTGCCCTCACTGTTGTGTTTTCCCTTAACACACAGCACTGCAGTTTTCCTGAGTTACAACACATAGTTGTCACTAAATAAACCCCTGCAAAATGGATAAGCGGCATGATCACATTCCTGAATAGAAGCCACAGACTGAAGAGAGCATGCCTAATATGATACTGTTCCTACCGGTAGTTCAAAGGAAAGCCTTCATCAATTACATTATGAGGCAAAAATGAAGATGATTTCATCAGATATGAAAAACATCTGCCCAAATAATGTTAAATGATCAAAATTGTTACTGGAAACTAGGGACCTACATACAGTATTGACAACAGCAAACCTTATTCTAAGTGCACATTGTGCCTTGTGTATTAACTATTAAAAGGATGAGATCATTAGAATATAGGGCATTTATAATCTAAGCTTCCAGAATATTATTAATAATTTTAGTTATAGACATAATTTATAGATAAATGAAAATACATGTATTGTGGTTACGTTCTAACATCATTTTTTTGCTGATACGTGTGCATCATCAAAAATATTAACCTCTTCTTTAAGCAGGGCGATTCAAAGTGTAGTCCACTACGGGTGCCGGTCATGAACTGTTTGTTGCAGGTACAGGATACAGCAATTGAAAATCAGTACTTTTACAGTAATTTGACAGAGTCATTTTATGTCTAGTAAATCTAATAAAGAAGAAATTTAACTTGTATTTTGATCGCTTTTGGTTTTTTATTTCATTTTTCTAGTAATTCCTTTTTATTTTGTTTTAACAAAAGTAGTAGGCATGATGGATTGGAAACTAAGGAAAAAAAAAGGTCTTTAACCACAGATCACTTGAAAAACACTGTTCTAGGGCATACAAGGACATGTAAACTATCTTAATTTATTTTATAAAGCTAGCATAGTTCTGACACTATATATCCCACAAAATATCCCTGACAAATATCCCACAAAAAGAAATCTATAAACTAATCCCAATTATAAGTATAATGTTAGCAAACCAATCCAGCCTCAAATTAAAAAACTGATATGCCCTGACCAAAATTTTGGTTTTTTTCCCTTCAACTTTTGAACTATAAAGACAGTTCAACATTAGAAAATCCATTAATATATATTATTATGCTAATAGTTTAAGAGACAATAACACAATTATCTTGATAAATACTCATAGAACTTTTCATCAACAAAGCAGGTCATTAAACAGTAGTGAGTGTAATTTTTCATAATTATATATTTAAATATGTTTATTTACATGAATGAGTAGAAAAATATCTGGAACATATAAATAAAAATGTTTACAATGGTTGTTTTTGTTTTGATTCACACTTTCTCCTTCATTTTTTTCCTCCAGCTCTATTGAGATATAATTCACATATAACATTGTGTAATTTTAAGGTGGACAACGTGACACTTGGATACACTTATATATTGCAAAATGATTACCAAAATAAGCTTAGTTAACACATCCATCACAGACTTACCTTTTTTTGTATGTATGGTAAGAACGTTTAAGATTTACTCTTTTAGCAACTTTCAAGTATGTAACAGTATTTTTAACTATAGTCGCCACGCTTTATGTTAGATCCCCAGAACTTATTCATCTTGTAACTGGACGTTTGTGCTCTTTGACCAACATCACCCCATTTCCCACCCCCCATCCCCTGGTAACTACCATTCAACTCTCTGTTTCCATGAGTTCAGCTTTTTTAGATTCCACATATAAGTGAGATCATACAGTATTTATCTTTCTCTGTCTAACTTATTTCACTCAGCATAATGCCCTCAAAGTTCATCTATATTGTCACAAATGGTAGGATTTCCTTCTTTTTTATGGATGAATAATACTCCATTATATGTATCATTTTGTCTTTATCCATTCATTTGCTGCTGAGCACTTAGGTTATTTCCATGTCTTGGCTATTATGAAAAACGCTGCAATGAACATGGGGGTGCAGATATCTCTTTGAGATTCTGTTTTAGTTTCCTTCGGACACATACCCAGAAGTGAGATTGCGGGATCATAGGTAGTTCTATTTTTAATTTTTTGAGGAACCTTCATACTGCTTTCCATAGTGGCTATACCAATTTACATTCCCCCCAACAGTACACAAGGGTTCCCTTTTCTCCACATCCTTGCCAACACTTGTTATCTCTTGTCAAGTCTTTTACCTCTTCACTCTGTAGCCATAATTATTTCCCAAGTAAAGGGTTCCAATAGGGCCAATCTTCTTCCTTTTAAATTTCCCTCCCCTAACATTTCCCCCAACCAGCTCATTTCTGCCTTGTATCTTTGCTTATGTGCTAGCTCTGAATTTTCTGACGGTTCTTTGCCATCTACTTGCCAAATGCCTTTTCTAATAGCTCTAGTCATCACTAAACACCTTTATCTTTTTTCTTGACCAATTAAACCACATGATAGCATCATTTATTATAAAATCACTAATACTCTTTAAATATCTTGCTTAAACAACTTAATTCAGTAGTATCTTTACTTTCATGTATATTTATATTAGAATCCCCGAAGAAGCCATTATCTCCTTTAGAAAGAATACTTCAGTCACTTAAAAAGAAAACCAAAAGCTATTGTGTTGAATGAAAAAACAAGATGAGAAATCGTGAAGATAGAATTGCATCTTCATTCCTTCTTTCACAGAAATATCTGTTGAGTGCCTGCTATGTGCCAGTCCCTGGTCTAAGAGTTGGTGACATCACAATAAACATAAAAGATGAGATCTTTGCCATCAAGGGCATACACACATATAGAATAAAACATCAGTCTGTGATAAAAAGAAAAAACAGAGTAAGAGGATAAAGGGTGTACTGATTATTCTTCAGGTATCCTTCTACATCTACTCTCTATCCTTTTCTGCTTGACTCCACCAAAGAGCTAACTCCCTTGCTCTTCAGGGATATATCATTGGGCCCCTAGATGGCCAGCCAGGAAGGCAGAGCCCATGCTCTGAAGTGTGGCAACTCATCTAAACCCAGAAATAAGTGGAGATGTGAAACTGATAGGACTTTTGCAGATTCTTGTCATCTCTGGGGGCTCAACAAAGATGGTGATAGTATGGCATGGTCCGGGAGGTAGGTGGCATCTTCAGAACAAAGGAAAAAATCAAGGGAATCTGAGGAAATGTACAAGTTTTATGTTCAATATAGTAAGCTCTCTCAGGAGGTGTGATTTAAGTCAAATTCTCACTGAATTGAGAGAGCAAGTCATTAAATACCTGAGTGAAGAATATTCCAGACTGAAGAAACCACAGGGCAGAAGATAGTTTGAGGAACAACAAGAAAGCCAATGGGGCTGAGTGATGTGACTGAAGGGGTAGTGATAGGAAATGAGGTTGGAGAGGTAGCCAGAAGCAGGCTACACAGAGCCTCTTGGGCTATTTTAGAAACTTTAAAAAAAATTATGGGTGAGATGGGAAGCTATTCAAAGCTTTCAAGTTTGTCATGTTGGAGTGACAAACTATGATTTAAATTTTAAAATGGTGACTGATAGCTGTGGAGAATAGACTGTCAAGGGCAGAAGTGGAAGCCCCATAGACCGAAGACACTACTAGAATAGGGGAATCCTGATGGAGACTGGCACCAGGGTTACAAGCGGTTGGAGGTCCTGACTGGTCAGATTTGGGAGATACTTTGAAGGTAGAGCTTATAGGATTTGCTGGTAGATTGGAAAGAAATTGCACTGTTGAGGATGGCTGTAATGATTTTGGCCTGAACAACTGGAAAAATGGAGTTGATATTTACTGAAGTGGAGAAGGCTGTGGGAGGGATTTGGGTGAGAAATGAGAGTTCCATTGTGGACGTGTTAAGTTGAGATGCATTTAAAATATCAAACAGACAAGGAGAATAGGCAGTTGAGATCTGAATTTGGAGTCAAATGGAAAGGTTAGAGCTGAAGATAAAATGGGGCTTGTTGCTGTATGTGGCATCGAAAGCCAGTTGGCTTGGATGAGATGGTTTATGGAGCAAGTGTGAATAGACAAGCACTGACCCATGGGCACTGAAGCATTGTAAGGATGGGAACAGGGCCAGCTTCATGGGCATACGGCCTGTGCAGTCACACAGGACTTTGTGCTTAACAGGACCCTGTGCTTGGTTTAATGCTCTGCCCTCAATGTCTTGAAAATCTTAATAATTTTTTGAACAAGGGCCCCACATTTTCATTTTGCACCATACCCTGAAAATTATGTGGCAGGTACTGGTTGGGAACGTAAGGATTCAGCAAAGGCAAGAGCCAATGAAGTAGACTGAAAACCAAGGAAGTGTGATAGTGGTGTCATAAAAGCCACGTAAAGAAACTGTAATGGAGATGAACAGAGTGATCTACAGTCTCAGAGCTGCTGCAAGGTCCAGTTGTCTCCAGCCTGAACACTGATCATCGGATTTGGCAACTTGGCTGTGATGGTGGCCCAGGTTGAACTGGGTTGTAGAGAGAAGAGGAGAGTGGAAAAGAACAAACACTGGACATGGACAACTCTTGCAAGCACTTCTGTAAATAAGAAAGTTTAAAACTGGGCAGGAGCTGAGAGAGGTATGGGGTTAAGATAAGGTTTTTCTAAAATGGAGATTTTTATGGCATATTTTCCCCTTGGCAATGACCCATTAAAGAGGGGAAAAAATGATGAGGCAGGAGTGCAAATAATAATTACAGGAGCATAGTCCTTGAGGAGGAGAGGGGAATGGGATCCAGTGCAAAGTGGAGGGTTCGTCCCAGGAGCAGATGAAAGGCAAAGAGCATGGGACAGATGTCTGTGCCTGGTGCATTTTGTAGAACATCTGTTCTGATTGCTTCTGCATAAGAGTCAAAGTCTGCAGCTGAGAGTAGGAAGCAGAGAGGGGACGTTGAGGTTTGAAGAAAGAGAAGAGAGGGTGAAACCATCCTCTAGGAGGATGAGGAAGTGAAGGGGCTAGAGCTCACTGGCAGCATCAAGGGCTGCTGAAGGACATAGCTACATAAAAATATATATGGACAGTAAAGTGTGCTAAAATATTGATGTCAGGTATCTCTGGTGATTAGCTCTTTTTTTGAAGTTTTCTGATTCTCCAAATTTTCCCCAATAGGCATATATTACTTCCACAAATTAGCCTTTTTAAACTGTTACAGAAGGGTGAAAAGCAGGACATATAATGTATGACAGAGGTACTTATAATTTAAGGGAAGTGAGTGAGGAGGCAGAAGGAGAATGGAGACATGATTCTGGTTGCCTCTAAAAGCTACACCCACGCGATAGATGAAGAGCAGTTCAATTTTCTTCAGAAATGAGGAACAAGATGAAATATCTCTGACCCTTTCACAAGCCATCAGATTTACTCTGTTTCTAGGCCTGAGCCACCGACTGTGTTTGTCAGTTGAGTTTGATAGGGCTAACAGTGGAAATCTTCCTGGGTTCTGGCATGTGGCTGGCTGCCTTTCTTGATGTTTCAGCGGTGATGTGCACTCTCATTCTTGTCTGCGTCTTCACGGGTGTTTTCATGGGAATCTGGGTGAGCCTCCATCAGAGATCAGCCAGACATCTCTTACATCAGAAACTCATTAATATTTTAGTTTACTTGCTTGTTAAAATGGTTAAAAGTAAATGTCTCTCAGAAGTTGAGGTCCTTGTTGATGTCTGCTTCCAGAGCATTCTTAGTCACTCACTATTGACGTCTTATTAACAGCGTTGCCTGTTTATTTTTTAAAATTTTAAATCAAGATCATTATTCCAAAAAGTAATTTCAGAGATAATACATTGTTAGGAAAGGATTGTTACTAATTCCAAAACATTTTTCACCCTGTTAGACCCTTTAATATTAGCTCATGTGTGCTTTTATTTTGACCCATGATAGATGGGGTGTTGAGTGGGGAATTTCGGGGCAACATTTTAAACCAAGTTCCTCTGAGCAATTTACCCTCATCTTTCTATTGAAATCTTTATTGGGATCATAAATCTCAGCTCTCGGAACAAGATGTGGGAATTAGATCCTATGATTGCTAAAACATCCGCATAGAGCTCAGCTGTGCGGGCTCAGAGGAGGAAACTCTGCATGGGGTGCGAGGTAGGGTGTGTGTTTGGAACCCTGAGGGTGGTGAGTTGAAGATTTCACAGCCAAGGGCATCTGTGGACGCCAAGTCTGGAGTTTTACATTAGGACAAACAGGAGTGGATATTTCTCTTGTGGTGGAAATAACGTTTAACTTAACAATATGTATTTGGATTATGTCACCCTTCAGGAAATGCACAAATTCAGTGATGAATTTCTTTCCTCATTAAACTCTTCATAATGAACTTCCTGCATAACAAGTCTCTTTGATAAACTTATCCATTATCTGTTATTCATATATGAAGGTAAATTCTTAAAAACACAGCACAGTTATATTAATATTAGTTTATATATATTGTTACTGAGAACAAAGACAAAGAGATTAAGAGTATTTTATAAGCACTGGGTCTAATTTGAAAAATGTAACTTTGAAACTTGGGTGATGTTAATGGAGCTATCTACACATCAATTGAAGGGAACTATTTGCAGCTAGGCACTTCTTTTCCTGAGGGAATGTCTGTGACTTCTTACATTAGATAGGCTGAAGTGGGGAGATGAGAGATGCAAGATATGCTTAGGTGAAAAGCTCAGGATATGCTTAGGGCAGATTTTTAGGATCTCATGAGGAAGGGCTCAAAGAACAGCATGATCAGTAACTGGCTAGACGATGATTAGAGTTGCTTTGGAAGATGAGGAGCTAAAGATGGAAAGTTTTCCTTAAGGAACCTGAATCCTCATTGCCTGGAAATGGTGGTCAGGCAAGCTTAAGTCGGTGTCTTTGAGAAAGTCATTGTCTCATTTATCATATTTGTGATTTAAATAAGAAAATATTATACACACACACACATCCTGGATATAGTACAAGTTTGAAACACTGTAGTTTATTATCAGTTTCCTGAGAGATGACATCTATGGCAAAGGGTCACCAAAGCTGGCCCTTTAGAAGTAAAAGACAACCCCAACTTTGGAGACAACATGAGCACCTATAGCACCTTGTGGACCTGTCCTCTCTCCTTTCTTCAGGGTCAAAATTGGGATTCTGTTATGGTTGAAGGACCTTCTCTCCATACCTGCAATCCTAGATGCTTTAGGACACTCGCAGATTTTTTTCCAACACTGAGAGAACAAAAGACTGCAGTTACTTCTCTTTTTTTACAGCTAGCATAAAGGACTGACCTCAGGCTTCTTTTTTTTTTTTTTTGGAAGGGGGGTGATCCTCATCTGAGGATGAGTCTATATAAGTCGTAGGAGACCTTGCCAGTTGAGTGGAGGGTAACTGCAGGCCCTGCATGGCTGGTCAGTCGCTGGTTCTACTTCAGCCATCCAGGAGTCTGGCAGTTGAGGAGGATCATAGGGTGATCTGATAGAGAACTGCAGAAGGGAAGGATCAATTCAACCTCTTCCAGACTCATTACAGTCCCCTAAAGCATTAATGACCTTTTTGCTTAATACTGATACAGGGAAAATTTTAGTTCATTGACCTTACAAACAATTACAGCTCTTTGGAAAGATTTTGTTCATGGAAACTGGCAGCTCTTCCAATCACTTTAATGATGTTTATTATCTTAGCACCTGTCCTTTACCCTGCCTGCATACTCCAACGAACATTAACTAAAAGAGAGAATGATTCATTTTACATCCTGATGTTTTCTTATGACCACAGCTGTGACCACTTCAGTGTCCAGCGAAGTATTTCTTTGGCGAGTGATTTAGGGAGGGGTGGGAAGTGGAATAGACGCAGTCTCTGGAAAGTCTTTAACACTGGGGCGTATTCTCTCCCTATTTGACTCCAAGAAATTCCCACTCATGGAGTCTGGCCTATCATAAAGAACTTTTCTTTTCTGTACTTGATTCAACTTAATAAATCATGTCAATCAACTGTGGAGAAGGATGACTGTTCTTCATACTACAGAACAATAGCCTTCCTACTTGAGGCGCTGGGGAAGGGGAGGAATCTATCAGTTCCAGTTCCCTCCCGCTGGGCACAGTCTTCTGTCTCGGCCGGCTGGATCTCCCTGTTCAGAGCTCCTCCCCTAGAACAAGGTCTTCTGTTTTTCTGACCTCTAGGACACTCTTACACGTATTCCTCTTCCAACTGCCTTTGTCGGCCTTAATTCTGAAATAACATCTCTTTAAGATGCAGAAAGCTGACATTTGTCATCAAAGAGGCAAATCCTCAATGAGAACAACTTGTCTTAAAAGAAATCATGCTTAAACCAGCCAGATTTAGAAAAGGTAGACTTTAAAAAAATAAATTTGTCCCATTAAATAAATGGTAACCGGTATACGAAATGGTATGAGAATGAGAAGTATTCCTTTTCCTTCTACCAACCATGGTTTATGTGCCTGTCCTCCCAACCATATCACAAATTGTCAAATTTTGGTGCACTGTCATAGCTGACATTTCACATATCTGAATCTTTCCTAAATAATCATACTATTTCTAAAGCTCACAATCTCTTTTTTCTAAACCAAACCTCTCCTGGAGTCTGTCTCCACACAAAGGTTCTCTTCTCAACTTTCTTCTTCTGATAATTTTGTGTTTATTTTTGCTCCCTGCTAAGCATACCCACGATTCTCCCCAACCATGTTCTTCACAACCACTCAATCACAGTCCTTGGTGTTTTGCTTTGTTTGATATCTGCCATTTTGTTTCCCTACCCACTGCTACCACTGTAGCTCAGATATACAGGCAGTCCTTGCTTTGTATAGTAATGAGAGACCATAAAAACGACTGTGCAGACTACCACTGTGCAAGGCAATCTTATTAATCAAAGAAGGGAAAATTACAATGGTTCTGAGACTTTTAAAGATTTTTTGTCAACGCATTAAAAACTCTTTTACTGTAGGTTTTAACATACAGGGAAATTTAAAAATATTTATTTAGTACACTGAAATTTAAAACAGCAGAAACACTGAGCAGTAAAGTGTTTTTTTCTTTGTAGAAATCTCACCAAGCTCAGTTTGAGCAGTCCACACCTTCTTCTCCCTGTATGACGTCTAGTGTGGAGTGCACATCTTGATTATGTCTCTGAATTGCCATACTCGTTTCTAAATTTGGATCGGTTTCCAACTATTTATCCATTGTGCTTTCAATACAGCACAGTTCCTCTGAGGGTTTCTTTAATGTGAGGTTTTTTGCCACTGTGCCGCCTTCTGGGTCATCTTCATCCTTTTCATCACAACCGTATTCCTCATTTGTGTCGCTAAGTTTGCCTTCGCTGAGTTCCTGTGGCTGCATGTCTAGAGTCTCTCAAACAGTGACAGTGTCAACATTCCTGCAGACAGCTATTTCCTCCATAACTCCATTTACGTTCAGTTTGAATTTCACTTGCAGCTTTATCAATTTTGGTTTCCTTGTTGCACTTCATCTTTTAGCCAATTTCCTTTTTCAGTTATCCATTTTTTCAAATGTTGATGTAGGTTTATCCCTGGAAGACAAGGAGGTAAAACAACTACATGCTTCGCTGTCTGTGTGTGAACTCATAAAACAGATGTGAGGTGGCCAATCACCGATAGACTTTGAAAGAAGTGATGTGATTTGTCATTGATCATGATGTGATCTGTTATTTATGTAGTGATTTGTGGATTGAAAATCTAACAGTGAAGTTTCTTCTTTGTGCAATTATTCACAGTTAATATATTGTGGTATCTGAACTGTGTTGTTGGGGGACTGGTGTTATTTAAAGTATGGTAACAGAAATCTGTGTATTATTGGAACTGTGCAAAGCAAGGAAGCCTGATTACTCCTAGGAAAATTTTTTGGTTTCTCTTTTTATCTTTAGTGTTTCTAATCCGGCTGACGTTCACCGGTCCAGATTTTCCTCTAGGATGACTATTGCCTTATTCATCATTTAAGCACTCAAGGACCTCACAGAATCATGTAGTTTTCACCCCAACCTAGGAATAACCTAATTATTACCATCTTCCTGGTTAGCCTAAGCACCTGTACTTACATTCTGAGACTGCATCTCTATTAAGTCCCTGGGGGTTCCTGACCCCTGCTGCAGGATTAGAGAATTGAGGCTGCTTTGTTGCTCTTGTCATTGCTGCTGCTGCTGTTGTTCACGATAACTTCCATAGGAAGTGGGTTAGAAGACTCTGGACCTTTGTTAAAACTGGGCTTTCCAGGTGTCGTGTCTGAGTGATATTCCCAGTAAGGCGGATCTGAAGAGCTGTCCCTTTTGTTTTCTTGGTCTTCTCTGCAACACTTGCTCTCCAAATACCTCCAGGCCCGTGAGAGTAACTGCTGAGCTCCCAGGTAGAAACAGAGGGTTAGACTTCTCACACTTGTTGCTTTGCAGGAGACAGCAACAAGAGGCACATCTGCCTGATGATCTCTCTGCTGTCTCCCAAATCAGAGTCTGGGAAGAGGAATCTTATCTGTCATTTACTGAAGGGAACCCCTCTCCTTGTATTGCTGTAGTGAGATGCCAATGCTTCCTTCTTCGCAGTCTCCTTCTTGGCTCCTAGGAAACAGTACAATATCCCTGAATTTTCCTTTGTATATACTTAAAACTCCCTCTAAAGAATAAGAGGTGAATAGGAAAAGGCTTTTCTGATTCCTTATTCTGAGCCCCCAAAAGAAAACCTATAGAGTCAAGCTGGGCAGACCTTTGTGACTATTTCAGCCAAAAGAGTATAATGGAAGTGATGCCACATGCCTAAGGCTAGATAATGAGAACACCTTGCGTTTCTGCCTTGCCTTCTTATGCCACTTATTCTCAGAAAGCAGCTTCTATGTATGCTATGAGGAAGCCCAGACTAGCCCACATGCACAGGCCAAGCATAGGCAATTTGGCCAGTAGCCCAGCTGAGGTCCCAGCCAATAACCAGCATCAACTGCCAGACATGTGAGTGAAGATACACCCAGATGATTCCTGTCCTCATATGATAAGTCACCCTAGTCTTTGAGTTTTCCCAGCTAATGCCCCAGACATTGTATAGCAGACAAGCAGAATGTCCTGGGTCCAGACTAAATTCCTGACCCACAACATCTGTGAATACAATTGTTATTTTTATACAATTGTATGCCACTGAGTTTGGGGTGGTTTGTCATGCAGCAATAGTAACTGGAACAGAAACACCTGACTCTGTAAGACACAAAATTGTCTGAGTGGTGAGATAACTGAATTTATCTTTTCTTATCTACACCTTCCAACAGTTCCACAATATACATGGGTAAGTTGTTCAGTCAATAAGGACATAGTAGCATGGCTGATTAGATGTGGAAGGGAGAGGGAAGGGTCTGGGATGCCTCCCAGGTTTCACGTCTTTGGACACTAGTGAGAAGAGGCTGTTATGCATTAATTGTTGCCCTTATCTCATTCATATGAAGAACACCGGTAGCACTTCTTCTTGTTAAAGAAGCAACTTCTTTAGAAGTAGCACCAAAACTTTAATGAAATGTGATAATTTCCCACCCTCACCAAATACTGCCAAAATGTAGAAATTGTCTTATCACTTGTAGCCAAATGGTTAATCTTGGGAAAGACCCATGTGAATTCTATATACCCCACTGGATGGTCCAACTATAGGCAACTTTCATTTTGCCCATCTCATCTCCTCGTTTTGTGCTTGAACAAATAAAATTCAAGATTTAGGATCTTTCTGACAAAAGTCAAATGAGCCAGCCAGATGGTTGTGGCCCTTAGAAGAATAAGAGGCAGTCTGAATAACAAATAAGGATTAATTTGACCACTAGTTCACCAAACAAAGCCACAATGTTAGCATCAAGGAATAAGCCAATGGCCAGCATAAGTGCACGTGCCAGGAGTTGCTTGTTTCAACGAATTGAATTCAACACATCATTGCAACTAGGCAATTCTAAGTACTTAATTTTTCCTTAGCAAGTGAGTATAACTTACTCTTTCACCTTCTTGGGGGAAAAAAGCATTTACCAACTCCAGAATAGACTGAGCTGTGTCAAGGAGGGGCCCCCCACAGCATCAGCAGAAAGCCAATTCTATAGACAAGTTTCTCAACCACTAAAACTTTAAGACTGTATTCTGGTGGTACTTCTTAGAAAAGAGAAAGAAGTAAAGTTTCACCTTTGGAGTAAATTAGAGGTCAAACGATTTCTTCGCATCTTCTTATAATCTTAAAGGAGATAGGCTCTGAGAATCTAAAAAAATTTCTATCTTGACCATTTGGCATAGGATCGTTGGAGACTGAAGGGAGGAATGACAAGGCTTTGGAGGGATAAAAAATGAAAATAACCAAAATTACATCTTTGTTACATGAGTGGCCAACAACAGAAAGCTTTACACAAGATTTTTTGTCTTGGCAGCCAGTATTGCCCTTACACCACCAAATGTCATTGCAATCATATGGTATCAATAACAAATGAATAATGGCCAGAACGTTTAAGGTCTGTTTTTGCAGACTTTAGATCTGAATTCTCACAAATCTCAAAAGTATGTTCATTCTGAACTCTGGCCAGATTTTTGACCTTTCTACTGACCTGAAAGGGTTATGTAGCTGGAGTAAGACTCAAACTAGTGCCTGGAACATCCCTTGGAATGGCCAAAATATTTTCTTTATGACTGTGGAACAATTTCCAAATCATATTTCTTTCTTTTGCAGAGCCTTCTAGACTATTGAGTTCTACAGTATGTCCTATATAATCATTTCCAATTTCTGTTTCAAGACATGGGTTGGGCTCTTTCGATATGACCTAAACACTCTACCAATTGATAGCATTATGTTGGCCTATTGAATTAGATTTTGTCCCAGAGGCCAGACATGGGAACCTGTGTCTATTATCTACACCATTTTTATTGGTCTTTGTGGTCAGCATGGTCAAGACATAAAAGCTTTACCTAAGGTGATAGGAATGGAGAAAAGAAAATGAGAGAAATTGATGACATTCTGAATGTGGGTTGCAGAGGAAAAGGAAACAATGTTGACTAAGTCTTCTGAGTAACTGGGCTCATAATAAGATGCCTGAGATAATGTGGATAATTTAGTTTTCGATGATCTCATGCTAAACTGAAAAATAATGTATCGTTAACATGCTTCAGCTAGGTCTTAGGTTTATTTAAAAAATATCCTTTATATAGTAAAACTGTTATCAAACAATGTTGTACTTGAAACAGCCCCTCCCAAAACAGAGACATTGAATTGTACAAGGGGTGTATATTCCAGAGTTATTTCCTGCTGGATCTTAAAACTAAAGCACCCAAAATTAGGTCATTCACGAAGCATTCTAAAACTCAGAGCCAATGAGAGTGTCCTCACTTCCAGGTTTTGTAAAGGCCCCTTTCTTACTTACCAACCTCAAGTGCAAGAAATTCTCCTGTTACTATACTAAAGATAAGCTACTTTTTATTTATATAAAAAAAATTAAAGTGAGACTAAACATTTTTAAACTATATCTTAATTTGATTTTAAAAATTGATTAAAAGCCTACTTTAAACATCATACTTAATGGTGAATTACTGAAGGAATTCCCATTGGTAAGGGAAAAAGTATGACTACTTTCACTGATGTTATTCAACTTTGCTCTGGTTTTATTCCCAATGGGATATGACAAGAAAAATAAGGCATATATTATAATCGAACATAAATTATTTTCCACTGATATGACTTTCATAAAATGAAGAAACTGGCTTAAGGGGAAAGATAAAAGATAATAATACAAAACTCAGTTCTCATTACAAGAGAAAAAATTTTTGTAACTGTGTGTAGTGATGGATGTTACCTAAATTTATTGTGGTAATACTTTTGCAATATATATATATTTTATATACATACAATATATATACACTCACACTCCCCCTCACAAGAAGAACAACTAACAACTATTTATGAACAAAACGCAATGGAGAGAATCCAAGAACATGGGGGTGAGGCTGAAGCAACCCCCTGCACCACAAAAACCAAGAAAGACAGCATTAGAAGGTTAAGAGAAGTGGTTACACACTGACTGCAGTGCCCCTCCCCCAGGCCAGTGCAGCACCATGTGAAGAGGTCTCCTCTGAGCTTCTGATTTCTCTAGTGGGAAAAGAGAGCCCAGGGGGACAACCAGCCCCCCCAGCATTGAGGGTTGTTTTGTGGGATTGCCCCATGGAGATTGCAGAGGAATCTGCAGGGCTCAACCACTGGGAATCTGACTAAGAAGAAGAAGAAGGGATGGGCTTGCAACAATCAGCACACAGATCTTGGCAACACTGAGTTTATACCTGCAGTGTCCAACTAGTAATCCCAATCAGCAGCTTTGCTTATCTGAAGACCCAAGTTGGTGGCACACTTTGACCAGGGAACTCACCGGGGTGCAGATCTACATGATTCAGGCCCTTGAATGAGGAGTTTTGCTGGCACTAGAGCCTGGTTTGCCCACGCCCAGGCAAGGAGCTGAGTAATAGCCCCATCCACTGAGAAGAGTATCTCCTGGCCCCATCTGGCCAGAGGGGCTGGTAAGAGCACTTGGAAACTGTGTAGCCCAGCAATGCTAGAGCTGAGAGACAGGTTGGTAGGCAGAGCTGATCGCCCTCAGGGCAAAGCCAGTACCAGATGTGGAGGGTTTCCCTGCTATGCCGAGGCAGGAAGATTAATCCATAGCCAAGGATGAGGGTAGCGCCTGACCCCTCCTGACCAGAAAGTCTGCTTGGAAAACATTGGGAGTTCCCTTGAGTGGCCCCACCCCATTCTGCCCAGGCAAATGAGCCGAAACATAGCCCTACTCGCTGTGGAGCATGTCTTCTGGCCCCTGTTAGAGCAGAAGGACTGGCAAGAACACCTGAAAGCTGCATAATTCAGCAACACTCAAGCTGAGAGATAGGCAGGCAGAGCTGATAGTCCGTAGAGCAAAACCAGTGGCTCTGTTTGGCCAGGGAACTTGGGGCATGGGTTGGTTTGAGTTAAGACAATGAACAAAGAGCTTTACTGGATTTGGAGCTGCTTCTCCTGCTGCATCTGACCAGGGAACCCAACCAGAGCACATGGGAAGCTATATAGCCCATCCAACAGCACTGCTTACAGTGGCACTTGGACAGAGAGAACAACCCCTGGATCTCCCCATGTGTAGAGCAAAATTGGTGGCCTCATCTGACCAGGGAATTTAGTATACACTCTTGCCTGATTTGGGTCCCCAAACAACAAGCCATACAGGCCCTGGGTCTAATTCTGCTGCCCTGCCAGGGCAGGGAAGCTAATTCGTAGCCCCATCCACTATTGAATATAGTACCCAGTCCTGACCATCTAGTAAGCCTGACTGGAGAATCCAGGTAACCATGGAGACCATCCTACAACCTCACTTAGGTAGGGAATCAAGCCAGCAGTCCTATCCAACAGTTGGATAGTACTGACCTCAGAGTTTGAACAGTTGCCTTGCCCCCAAATGGACCAAAATAGCAGGCCCCATCTTTCCAAGGACAGACATTACCAGCAGACATATCCCGAAACCCAAACCAAGCTTACTGGTGACGAGCTGTCTCTGCCAAAGCAAACATGTAAAGTCTGGAAGAGGAGCCCAATTACTCAAATTCTCAGATACCAATGCAAGAATTCAAGGATAACAAAAAACCAAGTAAATATGACACCACCAAAGGAAACTAATAAAGCTCCAATAACTAACCCTAAAGAAATGGAGATCTACGAACTGTCAGACAAAGAATTCAGAATAATCCTCTTAAGGAAGTTTAGCAAACTACAAGAAAACGCAGACAGACAACTAAGTGAAATTAGGAAAACAATGCATGAACAAAATGAGATGTTTGACAAAGATAGAAACCATCAAAAAAAAAATCAAACAGAAATTGCAGAGTTGAAAAATACAATAATTGGATTGAAGAATTCAATAGAGAGTTCAAAAAGCAGACTCAACCATGCAGAAGAAAGAATCAGTAACCTGGAGGATAAGGCATTTGAAATTATCCAGTCAGAGGAGCAAAAAGAAAAAAAAAGAGTAAAAAAAGAGTGAACAAAGCCTAGGCGACTTATGGAACACAATGAGAAGAAACAATATTTGCATTATGGGAATTCCAAAATAAGAAGAGAAAGAGAAAGGAACAGGAAGTATATTTAAAGCAATAATGGCTGAAAACTTCCCAAACCTGGGAACACAAATGGACATCCATATCCATGAGGCCCAAAGGATCCCAAAGAGGTTGAATCCAATAGGGCTACACTGGGACACATTATGATTAAATTGTCAAAAGTCAAAGACAAAGAAAGAATTTTAAAAGCAGCAAGAGAAAAGAAAGAAGTTACGTACAAGGGAACCCCCATAAGATTATTGGCAGATTTCTCAACAAAAACTTTTCAGGCCAGGAGAGAATGGTATGACATATTCAAAATATTAAAAGAAAAAAACCTGTACACAAAGAATTCTATACCCAGTGAAGTTGTCCTTCAGAAATGAAAGAGGATAAAGACTTTCTTGAACAAACAAAAGCTGAGAGAGTTCATTACCATTAGATATGCCTTACAAGAAATGTTAAAGGGAGTTCTTTGAGTGGAAGTAAAAGGATGTAAATTAACATCATAAAAGCATAAAAAGGTGGTGTAAACCCCACTGGTAATGATAAATATATAGTCAAAGTTAGATTCTGTAATATGGTAATGGTGGTGTGTAATACACATACAACTCTAGCTTAAAAGTTAAAAAAATGGACATAGTAAAAATAACCATAACTACAAT
This sequence comes from Diceros bicornis minor, assembly GCF_020826845.1. Lineage (NCBI taxonomy): Eukaryota > Metazoa > Chordata > Mammalia > Perissodactyla > Rhinocerotidae > Diceros > Diceros bicornis. Next base: position 9,777,176 of record NC_080742.1, on the reverse strand, counting down.
AAGCTATTATTAGTTATACAATGTAAAATATATGTAAATTATAACAGCAATAACCTAAAATGTGAAGGGGAGGAGAAGAAAAAGCGTAAAGTTTAGGAATTCTATTGAAGTTAAGTTGTTATCAGCTTAAAATATGGTGTTATAATTTAAGATATTTTATGTAAGCCTCATGGTAACCACAAAGGAAAAACCTGTAGCAATTACATAAAGGAACATGATAAAGAAGTCAAAGCATACTGATACCAAAAGACATCAAAACACACACAAAAAAGAGAAGGATAAGAAAAAAGGAATAATGGATTTACAAAGCAACCAGAAAACATTTAACAAAGTGGTAATAGTAAGTCCTTACCTATCAATAATTCTTTTAAATGTAAATGGATTAAATTCTCCAATCAAAAGACATAGAATGGCTGAATGGATAAAAAAACCAAAATCCAACAATATGCTGCCTATAAGAGACTCCCTTTAGCCTTAAAGACACACATGGACTGAGACTGAAGGAATGGAAAAAGACATTTCAAGCAAACAGTAACCAAAAAAAAAAAAAAAAGGAGGCGTAGCTATAATTATATCAGACAAAATAGACTTTAACTAAAAATTGTAAAAAAGAGGCAAAGAAGGTCCTTATATAATGATAAAGGGGTCAATCCATCAAGAAGACATAACTATTGTAAATATCTATGTGTCCAACATTGGAGCACCTAAATATATAAAGCAAAAATACAGCCAAAAGGAGAAATAAACAACAGTACAATAATAGTTGGGTACTTTAATACACCTCTCTAAACAATGGATAGATCACCCAAACAGTGAATGAATAGGGAAACAGTGGAATTGAACAACACTGTAGACTAAATGGACCCAACAGACATAGACAGAACATTCTATCTCAAAACAGAAGAATATACATTCTTTTCAAGTGCACATGGAACATTTTCTAGGATAGGCCATATGTTAGGACACAAAACAAGTCTTAGCAAATTCAAGAAGACTGAAATTAAATCAAATATCTTCTATGACCACAGTGGCATGAAACTAGAAATTAATAACAAGGGAAAACTAGAAAATTCACAAATACATGGAAATTAAACAACACTCTTCTGAATGACTAATGGATCAAAGAAGAAATTTAAAAAGTTTCTTGAGGCAAAAGAAAATGGAAACACAACATAACAGAACTTATGGGATGCAGCAAAAGCACTTCTATGAGGGATGATCATAGCAATAAACTTCTACATTAAGAAGCAAGAAAGACCTCAAATAACTCTGCCTTAAGGAACTAGAAAAAGAAAAACAAACTGAGCCCAAAGTTAGAAGAAGGAAGTAAATAATAAATATTAAAGCAGAAATAAATGATATAGAGAACAGAAAAACGGTAGAAAAGATTAACCAAACTAAGTGCTGGTTCTTTGAAAAGACAAACAAAATTGACAAACTTTTAGCTAGACTCACCTTGAAAAAAAGAGGGAGGACCTAAATCAACCAAATTACAAATGAAAAAGGTGATGTTACAACTGATACAAAGGATCATAAGAGGCTACTATGAACAACAATATGCCAACAAACTGGACAACCTAGAAGAAATGGAAAAATTTTTAGGAATCTACACCCTACCAGGACTAAATCAGGAAGAAATAAAAAATCTGAATAGACCAATTACTAGTAAGGAGATTGAATAAGTAATCAAAAATCTCCCAACAAAGAAAAGCCCAGGAACAGATGGCTCCACTAGTGAATTTTACCAAAAATTTAAAGAAGAATTGACACCAATCCTTCTCAAACTCTTCCAAAAAACTGAAGAGGGAATACTCCCAAACTCATTTTACAAGGCCAGCATTATCCTTATACCAAGGCCGGTAAGGACACTACTAGAAAATAAAACTACAGGTCAATATCCCTGATGAATATGGTGCAAAAATTCTCAGCAAAATACTAGCAAACCAAATTCTGCAGCACATTAAAAGGATCACTCACCATGATCAAGTGGGATTTATCCCTGGGATGCAGGGATGGTTCAGCATACTCAAATCAATCAATGTGATACATCACATTAATAGAATGAGAGAAAAAAATCATATAATCCTCTCAATAGATGCAGAAAAAACATTCAACAAAATTCAACACCTATTTATGATAAAAACACATAACAAATTAGGCATAGAAGGAACATATCTCAACATAAGAAAGGCCATATATGACAAGCCCATGGTTAACATCATACTCAGTGGTGAAAGGATGAAATCTTTTCCTCTAAGGTCAGAAACAAGACAACGATGCCCACTCTCACCACTCCTATTCAACTTAGTACTGGAAGTCCTAGCTAGAGCAATTAGGCAAGAAAAAGTAATAAAAGGCATCAGAATTAGAAAGGAAGAAGTAAAGTTGTCTCTATTTGCAGATGACATGATTTTATATATAGAAAATCCTAAAGACTCAACCAAAAAGCTGTTAGAATTCATCTACAAATTCAGTAAAGTTTCAGGATACAAAATTAACATACAAAAATCAGTGGTGTTTCTATATACTATCAACAAATTTTCTGAAAAAGAAATAAAGACATCAATCCTATTTACAATAGCATCAAAACCAATAAAATACTTAGGAATAAATTGAACCAAGGAGGTGAAAGATCTCTACTCTGAAAACTACAAGGCACTGATGAAAGAAATAGAAGAATACTCAACTAAATCGAGAAGTATCCCATGTTTATGAATTGAAAGAATTAATATTGCTAAAATGTCAATACTACACAAAGCCTTCTGTAGATTCAATGCAATCTCTACCAAGACTACAATGGTATTTTTTAGAAAAATAGAAAAAAACACTCCAAAAATTAATATGGAACCACAAAAGAATCCCAATAGCCAAAGAAATCCTGAAAAAGAAGAACAAAGCAGGAGGCATCACACTTCTTAATTTCAAGCTATACTATAAAGTTATAGTAATTAAAACAGTATGGTACTTATATAAAAACAAACAAATTGACCAATGGAACAGAATCAAGAGCCCAGAAATAAAACCAAGGCTATACCATCAAGTAATATTTGACAACAGAGTCAAGAATACTCAATAGAGAGAAGACAGTCTCTTCAATAAATGGGTGCTGGGAAAATTGGATATTCACATGTAAAAGAATAAAACTTCACCCTTATCTTACACCACTCACAAAAATTAACTCAAAATTCATTAAAGACTTAAATACAAGAACTGAAACCATGAAATGCCTAGAAGAAAACATAGGAAAAACATTCCTTGACATGGGTCCTGGTAATGATTTTCTGAAAATCATACCCAAAGCACAAATAATAAAATAAAAAATAAACAAGTGGGACTATAGCAAACTAAAAAAGCTTCTGCTCAGCAAAAGAAACTATCAATAAAGTTAAAAGACAGTCTATGGAATGGGAAAAAATATTTGCAAAACATATATCTGAAAAAACGTTAATATCAAAATATATAAAGTACTCATACAACTTGACAGAAAAAACCCCAAATAATCCAATTAAAAAATGGATGAAGGAGCTGAATAGACATTTTTCCAAAGAAGATATATGAATGGCTAATAGGTACATAAAAAGATGATCAACATCACTAGTCATTGGGAAAATGCAAATTAAAACCACAATGAGATATCACCTCATGCCTGTTGAAATGGCCATAATCAAAAAGATAAGAGATAACAAATTCTTGTGTGGATACTGAGAAAAGGGAACACTTGCACACTGTTGGTGGAATTGTAAATTGGTACAACCACTATGGAAAACAGTATGCGTTTCCCTCAAAATAATAAAAATAGAATGACCGTAAGATCTAGCAATTCTGCTTCTGAGAATATATCCAAAGAAAATGAAAACATTAATTCAAAAAGATATTGCACCCCCATGTTCATAGCAGCATTATTTACAATAGCCAAGACATGGTACAACCTAAGTGTCCATTAACGGATGAAAGGATAAAGAATTTGTGGTATATGTATACAATGGAATACTACTCAGCCATGAAAAAAACCAAGAATATCTTACCATTACCACAACATGGATGGACTTTGAAGGTGTTAGGCTAAATGAAATGTCAGAGAGAGAGACAAATACAGTATTTGTCTGTATTTGACATACAAACAGTGATGTGACATACATACATACATACATACAGTGATATACGTACAATATTTGACATACATACAGTGATGTACGTCAATTAGTTCTCAATAAAATTGGAAAAAAACCATAACATTGAGCAAAAGAAGCCAGGCACAGAATACATAATGTATATTCCACTTTACATAAGTTCAAAAACAGACAAAATTCACCTATGACATTAAAAAGCAGGATAAAATTACCTTTAAGGGGTAGTAGTGACAGGAAGGGAGCACGCAGGAGACTTCTGAGGTGCTGGTAATGTCCTATTTCTTGAACTGGGTGCTGGTTATTTGAGGATATTCACTTTGTAGAAATTTATCAAGCTGCACAATTACATTTGTGTGATTTTTAGTGTGAATGTTACATTTCAGTAAGATTTTTAAAAAGCATATGTATATTTGTACATATGTAGAAAATCTGGAAGCATGTACGCCATATTAGATTAGGAGTCAGCAAACTTTTTCTATAAAGGGTCAGACAGTAAATATTTTAGCCTTTGCTGGCCATACTGTCTCTATCACAACTACTCAGCTACACTGTTGTAGTGCAAAAGCAGCCCTGGACAATGCATAAATGAATGGGAGTGGCTGTGTTCCAATAAGATTTATTCACAAAAACAGGTGATAGGCTGTAGTTTGCCAGCCCCTGTACTAAAAAAGATGCTTTTTACTCTTTATGTGTTTCTATAATGCGTAATATTTTACAATCAGCATTTTATTTAAAGCATCTACTTTTAGTAAAAGTTCATTGTTACAAATGTTTCCCTGAAAACAAACAAACAAACAAGCACGGGATCTAAGTGCAATCAATGGAAACCTTACAATAACAAGTGCAAATCTGATGCAAGTTAGGCAGCAAAGTATTCAGCATATCATCTGTCACCTAAAATGCCTACAAGAACACAGTAAATTTTTTTTATTTATTTTGCTTTTTTTTTATTGATGTTTTAATAGTTTATAACATTGTGAAATTATGGGTTGTACATTTTTGTTTGTCCATCACCATATATATGTCTCCCTTCACCCCTTGTGCCCACTCCCTACCCCTATTGCCCCTGGTAACCACAATACAGTTTTCTCTGTCCATGTGTTGGTTTATATTCCACATATGAGTGAGATCATACAGTGTTTGTCTTTCTCTTTCTGGCTCATTTCACTTAACATAATACCCTCCAGGCCCATCCATGTTGTTGCAAATGGGATGATTTTGTCTTTTTTTATGGCTGAGTAGTACTCCATTGTATATATATACCACATCTTCTTGATCCAATCATCAGTGGAGGGACAATTGGGTTGCTTCCACTTCTTGGCTATAGTGAATAATGCTGCAATGAACAGAGTGGTGCATAAGCCTCTTTGGATTGTTGATGTCAGGTTCGTTGGATAGATTCCCAGTAGTGGGATAGTTGGATAATAGGGTATTTCTATTTTTAATTCTTTGAGGAATCTCCATACCATTTTCCATAGAGGCTGCACCAGTTTGCATTCCCACCAGCTGTGTATGAGGGTTCCTGTTTCTCCACATCCTCTCCAACATTTGTTGTTTTTTGTCTTGGTGATTATAGCCATGCTAACGGGTGTGAGGTGATATCTTAGTGTTGTTTTGATTTGCATTTCCCTGATGATTAGTGATGTTGAACATCTTTTCATGTGCCTATTGGCCATCTGTATATCTTCTTTGGAGAAGTGTCTGTTCATTTCCTCTGCCCATTTTTGATTGGGTTCTTTGTTTTTTTGTAGTTCAGTTGTGTGAGTTCCTTATATATTATGGAGATTAACCCCTTCTCAGATATATGTTTTGCAAATATTATCTCCCAGCTGGTGGGTTGTCTGTTCATCTTGATTCTGGTTTCATTTGTCTTGTAGAAGCTCTTTAATCTGATCAAGTCCCACTTGCTTATTTCTTCTTTAGTTTCCCTAGTCTGGGTAGGCATGTCATCCGAAAAGATTCCTTTATGACCAATGTCAAACACCAGTGTGTTGCCTATATTTTCTTCTATGAGTTTTATAGTTTCAGGTCTCACTTTCAGGTCTTTGATCCATTTTGAGTTAATTTTTGTGAATGGCAATAGCAGATGGTCCACTTTCATTCTTTTGCATGTGGCTGTCCAGTTTTCCCAACACTATTTATTGAAGAGACTTTCCTTTCTCCATTGTATGTTCTTAGCTCCTTTGTCGAAAATTAGCTGTCTGTATATGTGTGGTTTTATTTCTGGGCTTTCAATCCTGTTCCATTGATCTGTGTGTCTATTTTTGTACCAGTACCATGCTGTTTTGATTACTATTGCTTTGTAGTATGTTTTGAAGTCAGGGATTGTGATGCCTCCAGCTTTGTTCTTTTTTCTTAGGATTACTTTAGCTACTAGGGGTCTTTTGTTGCCCCATATGAATTTTAGTGTTATTTTTTCTAGTTCTGTGAAGAATGTCATTGGGATTCTGATTGGGATTGCATTGAATCTGTAGATTGCTTTAGGCAATATAGACATTTTAACTATGTTTATTCTTCCAATCCATGTGCATGGGATGTCTTTCCATTTCTTTATGTCATCATCGATTTCTTTCAATAAGGTCTTATAGTTTTCATTGTATAGGTCTTTCACCTCCTTGGTAAGATTTATTCCTAGATATTTTATTCTTTTTGATGCAATTGGAAATGGTATTATCTTTTTGAGCTCTCTTTCTGTTAGTTCGTTATTAGCATACAGAAATGCAACTGATTTTTGTAGATTGATTTTGTACCCTGTGACTTTGCTGTAGTTGTTGATTATTTCTAATAGTTTTCCAATGGATTCTTTAGGGTTTTCTGTATATAAAATCATGTCATCTGCAAATAGTGAGAGTTTCACTTCTTTGTTGCCTATTTGGATTCCTTTTATTCCTTTTTCTTGCCTAATTGCTCTGGCCAAAACCTCCAGTACTATGTTGAATAGGAGTGGTGAGAGTGGGCAGCCCTGCCTCGTTCCAGAACACAGTAAATTTTATTGCCAATCACTAGGAGAGGATTAACATCAATTAATAGTAAAAATCTGTTCCCCAAGATTCTTTATCTGTACCCATAATTTTCAACTTACACAGATATTGGCCATGACACCTGTCGTGTCAACTTTCCATGTTACAACAAGAAAATCATTGCTCTTACTCTGCACATGGAACATGTATTTTGAACAAGGTATAAGCATGCCAGTAGCATAAATGTATATATGCAAAGGAAAACTATAATTCATGGGATAGAATATTATTCACAAATAAGCTGACATTTACTTTTGAACTTTAAGATAAATTTCAACTGTTTTGCCTTAGTAATAAGAAAACAAATGTAAGCCAGAGCCCATGGCTTCTAAGGATTTAAAACCCACTTGTAGACCCAAGATATACACAGACAATAAGTAATTAACCTTAGACAGTCTGTGCTTCTTATTTTGGCAGGTATATGCAAGTGCTATAAAAAATGAGAAAGAAAAAATATTGTGACCCAATGTAGAAAAGATCAACTTTTCAAAGAAGCAGAATGGATATGATTTGGAGAAAGGAGAGGAAAACCAGACTCTCTGGGCTGGGGGAACAGCAGGAGAAACAGAATAAAGTTGCAAATGAGCATGACCTGCTAAAAGAACAGTGAAACCAATTTGCTTTGGGAGAAAGCCAGCTTAAAGAACATACGCTTTCTTCTGAGGTCAGTGGGAAGCCAGAGGGAGATTGAGCAAGGAATTAATAAGTTCTTAAGAAGAGTAATTTTGAGAGTAAGTGTACAGTTCGTGACCTCACTCCCTTCCAAATATCCAGCCCTACAATTGCAAAAATTCAGGCCAGGATCTTAAGGCTGGACCAGTAGCCTGGAGGATCCAGTCAAGGTAATGATAGTGCACATAGCTAGAAAGGGCAGGTAGTTTACTTTCCACATATGAATGACCAATGCTTTTAGCACAACTGTCCTTGAAAAGACAATAGCCCTTGCTAATTCTGGTTTCTTTTTGTTTGTTTTGATGTTAGTTTTTTGCCTCTATGATTTCTACCAACATCTCTGACAAAATTTCATGCATGCTCAAATCTTAAGGACTCCTAACAGAAAGTCAGATCTCTAGCAAAAACGTTTCTTAAGTACCACAGTTTCTTGGTAGTGGCCCATTCTTTTATCCCCATTAAGCCTAGACTGTCTGTCTCCAGGCTTCTGGGCCTTGTGACTAGTATGAGAGTTAGATATAACCTTGCTGAGGCTTCTCTCCTCCTCTCCTGGAGACTTGTTTGGTTTTGTTTCTAACGCCTTCAGGGATAGTTGCCCTGTGAGAGTAGGAGAAGGTTAACCCAGCTGTTATCTACACTGATCTTCTACCTTGAACTACTTAAAATGCCTATCATTCCTAACATCTTGAATCAGACAATATCCAGGTCAGTCCTTTTTTGGGAGGAGGAGGATCTAAGAAGATCATGCTCTCTCTCACTAATACAGAGTAGCCTGTCTCCTTGGAAGATAGAGGTGTAAATATGAGAGTGAAAAATAGGACCCTGAATCTATACTGAAGGGAATGGAGTCAAAGCATGGTACCAACAAACTTCAGGAAAGAGGCAGCCTCTGCAAAAGCAGATCATGTTAAAATGAAGTGCCTTTGGCAAACAGACATGATAGGCTCTAGGATAGATGGAGTGAAGGGAGGCTAGGTGAGGTAGCATTATTTTCCAAAGATATACTAGTTTTTCAAATATTGAGAAGAAGAACATTGTTTAATCTTCAAGAAAGAGGTCTTTTGGAAAGATGAGATGGTGGGAACAAGTCCAAATTGGTTTACTCTCTTGGGAGACCATGGATAAACCATCCATTTCAGCTAGCTTCCAGCCTCATATGATCATGTATTTGGAGCATAAGGGGATGGTTCATAGTTTTATGGGACCCCGGTTTCCACCATGGCGCTTACTAAACAAACTATGGAGCTCCTGCCATCTCCATCTCTTTGTCTCCAGGCTCTTTGAGGGATATTGTTCACTAGATACAACATCTTCTCATTGAATTTAGGATTGTTTGCATGTGATATATTTTTACTTTTATTTATATTATCTATATAATTTTACTTTTATTTAATTATCTATATAATTATATTCGAAGTAAGTTTCTTATAGAGGGCATATAGTTGGATCGTATATTTTTATCCACTTTGACAATCTCTCTCTTTTAATTTGTGTGTTTAGACCACTTACATTTAATATAATGTTAGTATTTTTGCATTTAGGCCTGCCATTTTATTATATCTTTTCTATTTGCTACCTGATTTAAATTATTCTTTCCTCTTTTCTACCTTCTTTTGAGTTATGTGAATATTTTTTTGGTATTCAATTTTATCTGTTGTGCTTTCTACTATATCTCTTGCTATAGACTTTTTTATTGGTCAATCTAGGGATTATAATATAAATACTTAACTTTTCACAATCTATTTAAAATCAATATTTTACCACATCAAGTGGAAAATATAAACAATACTATAATATAGGCTTTACCCTCCTTCCTTTATGTTGTAGTTGTCTTAGTTATTACATCTACATATATCAAAAATTCTATCAGGCAATATTTTTGCTGCTGACCATCAAACATATTTTAATGAACTCATGAGGAGAGAAATAGTCTATTATAATTACCCAAATATTTACTATTTCTGTTGCTCTTCCTTCATTCCTGATGTCCCAAGTTTCCTTCTGGAATCATTTTCTTGTATCTAAAGAATTTTATTTAGCAATTATTTTAGTGCAGATCTGCTGGAAAGGAATTCTCTTTAGTTTTCTTTCAGTAGAGTATGTCTTACTTCATCTCTGTCTCTGAAAGATATTTTTTCTGCGTATAGAATTCTGGATTGACAGTTGTTTTCTTTCAGCACGTGAAAATTACTGTGCCATTTTCTTTTGTAGTTTCTCCATGGTTTCTCATGAGAAATGCAGTTATGCAAATTGTTGTTTCTCTGTGTGTGATGCACTGTTTGTCTCTGGCAATTTTCAAGACATTTTCTTTGCCTCTGGTTTAAAAAAATTGAGTATGTTGTGCCTGGGCGTGGATTTTTGGGTTTATCCTGTTTGTAGTTTGCTTAGCTTCTTGAATCTATACGTTTATGTCTTTCACCAAATATGGAAATTTTTCTTTAAATACATTTTCTTCAGATACTTTTTTTGTGCTGTATCTTTCTCTTCCCTTTCTGGTTCTTCAGTGACATGAATGTTAGACCTTTTGGTATTGTCACTTAGGTCTCTGAGGCTCTGCAAATTTTTTTTTCTTTTTTTCCCTCTTTTTTGTTCAATCTGAATAATTCCATTGTTCAATCTTCAAACTCACTGTCTCTTTCCTCTGTCATCTCCATTTGATTACTGGGTTTATCCAGTAAGTATTTTAAAATTTAAGTCATTATATTTTTATTTATAAAATTGGTTTAGTTTTCCTTTATATCTTCTATTTATTTTCTGAGATTTTCTATCTTTCTATTAATTCTAAGAGTATTTGCCCTTACTTTCTGGAGCATTTTATAGTATCTTCATTAAAATCTTTGTCAGATAGTTCCAACATCTTTGCCATATCAGCACTGTAATCTGTTATTATCTTTTCCTATGTGAGTTGAGATTTTCCTGTTTCTTCACATGCTGAATAATTCTGCATTGTATCCTGAACATTTTGAAAATCATATTACAAAACTCTGGGTCTTGTTTAAGTCCTATGGAGAATGTTGACATTTTGTTTTATTAGGCAATTGATCCAGTTGGAGTCATGTTGCAAGGCCCAAGTAGTCTTCTGTGGGTGGCGCTTTCAATGTCAGTTCTATTTTTTAAAGTCTTTGCCAAGCTAATTTGAATCTGCCTTGAATCTGTGCCACCCAGTGGCCAGTCTGGGACCTGGGCAGTGGTCTTCCTATTCTTTTAGTTCTTAAACTTGTTGATGTGCTATTTAGGGGCAAATTCATGTATATGAAGCTTGGGAGTGAGTCCAGGAGTTTATAAACAAATTTACAGAGGTCACTTACCCAAGCTCCTTTCTCTCCATGATCTACCTGGATTTTGGTCCCCTGTGGCTTCCCTTTCAGTCCTCCAGACAGAAAACCAGGGTTTTATCTGCCCTGCTTCTCTGCACACTTCTCACAACTACAATCATATTTCAGCTAAGAGGCAGGAGGACAGAGAATAAAAAAGCAGTGGGAGTTCACCCCACTTTCTTGAGACCACAGGTCCTGTTATTGAGACAAATATTTCCTTCTCTCAGAATTTAAGGCACATGTGGGTCTCTGCTGCTGCTGCTGCTGTCTCTGCTGCCACTGCCACGGAGCTGGGATGCAAGAGAACAAAAAAAAAAATAACACAAAAAAAGAAAAGTAATGGATTTACTCCACTCTCTCTAAGCACTCAGAGATCCCTTTCTCAGTTCTTGAGCCAGAATTAGAGGACTTCTCCTGTAGCTCTCTCTTTGTGTGTCAATACCCACCTCTGGGTTTTGGGCTGTCTTGAGTCTAGGCTGGAGGATACTGGGGGGTAAAAAATGTTAAACTCATTGCTGGTTCTCTAGTACTTCAAATTCTGGTCTTCTCCAATCTGCCTGCTACTTTTTTTAAATGCTCTTTTTTTTTTTTTCCTTGAGGAAGGTTGGCCCTGCACTAACATCTATTGTCAATCTTCCTCTTTTTCTTTTTTCTCCCCAAAGCCCCAGTTCATAGTTGTATATCATAGTCGTAGAGTTGTAGCTCTTCTATGTGGGACACCACCTCAGCATGGCTTGATGAGCGGTGAGTAGGTCCACGTCCAGGATCACGCCCTGGGCCGCTGAAGTGGAACATGCAAAATTAACAGCTATGCCACTGGGCTGGCCCCTGCCTGCTATTTTTTAATTTCAGAATCTGGACGGGTTTTATGGGTGCATTCAGTTGGAGAGATAATATGGAATATACTTACTTTTTCTTACTCCAAGACTTTTTAAATAACTGACATGACAGCATAAAAACTAGGATGAAGTGAACAAGGTTGCGTTATCAGATTTAGTTGCAAGTTAAAAACTGATATTTTAGTTTTAGATGCTAAAACTATTCCAGTGTCTTGCCTTCTGCATGGTAAGTGGTGACAAGAGCCAGATTTGGATTCCCTAGTTACACAAGGCAGTAGAATTCCCAATAAGAGCTGGCATTCATCACTCGGGCTAACTTACTTAGCTTTCCTAAGAAGTTTAACTTTGCTTTGGATCTGCTCTGTGCTGGGCACTTTCACATACTAGAAATCCCTTAATAATCACAACTCCCTGATTAGGTGGTGAAATTATCTTCAGATTAAGTGACTTGCTTGGTGACTGACAATTGCTGCCAGATGGATGGGGACATGTGGCTGACCTACTGAGTGGAAACCTGCGGGGAGCTAATGGAAGTAAGAGGGCAATTAAGCATTTTTCTCACTCAATGAATGAAGTGAGATTTACTCATTGGCCTTCCTTTTCTGTAGTCATGGCCTACCCACATGCTGCAAGCAGTATAAACGGGGAGAGAACAGACTGCCTCTACTTGGATCAGAGTTCACTGACCTTACTCACCATCTTGTCTTTTCCTGAGACTTCTAGACTCTAAACTCTTCCGTTCTGCTAGTTTCTCTCTCTGCCTTAGCTCCATCTGCCTCTCTAGAGGGTCTCCTTTTCTGGCACTAAATGTTACTCAGTATTTAGTATTTTTCCATGGTCATTTGTGTTTAAGGTTTAATAGAAAAAAATACTGTAGGTTAGAATCAGGTGCTTACAAAACCACTGAAAGCCTAAAGTAGCAAGTCACTGGTTTTAGGTTTAGTGCTACAAAGAGACAGAGTTGCTGCCACACAGAGCCAGCAATCTTCAGAAATCTGCTACAGATTTCAGGGCTTCTTCATGGCATCGAGGAAAGTGAATGGCAGTAGAATGCAGGAACTGCTACAAAAACTCATGCCTGGGAAATACACACCTCCACTCACTATCATAGAAAAAGAAGATGCCTTCTGCTTCTTCTGCCTTCCAAATCTTGTGAGAGTATATTTCATTTGTGGAACCTTGAACAAATTCGAAACTCTGTTGGCAAGGGAGTCTAGGAAGTGTAGCTCCCAGGCTTCTAGCCCTGACAATATAAACAGAGAACTGAGAGGAGTATGAAGAATACTGAGTGCCAGCAGTTAATATTAGCAAACTAAAAATGTTTCATTCCAACAGCAAAGAACAAAACAAGTTTTTCATCTGTCAAGTCAGGACTTGGTTGGTGTTTACCCTTGTGAAATAGAATTTTATGTCATAACATAGTTGGTAATCGTATAGATGTGACTATCCACAACTAGTCACAATGCCAAAGAGGAATGCTTTTCTATCACATGAGATGTCTCTAGTCATGCTCCCAATAGGGCCTGGGGAGTGTCTGGAATGTGTGTGCTAAGCCAACAGTCATGGAATTACTGCGGCTAGCCTCTCAGTTTTGACACATGAAGACCTCCCAATCTACTCCGTAAATAGCACTTTGCTAAATTCCTGAGTGGCCTGAGCACTCTCTCATCCCTTTCCTCTGAACTTTTAGAAAGCTTTGGAGAGGTCATAGATTTTGCTTCAATGAAAATAGAGCTCCTCAGTAACCAGGTAATTACATGATGAGAAGTCGGCATGTGTAGGTGGTTACTTTCTAATATCACTTTCACAATGATTAAGAATCCATGAGCTCTTCTGAATTTTCAGACCAAAATTAAGCTGTGGTTGTAGCCTGCATTCATATCTTATTTCTAACGTCTGAATGTCTCCAACGTTTTATTGTTAAGGGTGATATTGAATGTTGGCTTAAGAATGGTTCTTTACCTTGTTAAAGAAATATCTCTCCATTCCTAGGTTATGAAGTTTATAAAAGGAATGGATATTTTATCAAAGGCCTTTTTAAGATCTTGATTGACTAACACATTCTGCTAATTTTCTAATCTTAAACCATCCTTACATTCTAGTTATCAATTCTTACATGATTATACTTTCATTCCTTTAATATCCAGTCTCCTTTCTTCATTTGTGTTAGCTTCATGAAATAAGTAGGAAATTTCCATATTTTTATATTCTGTAACATTTTTTTGTGTATGTGTGTTAGGAAGATCAGCACTGAGCTAACATATGATGCCAATCCTCCTCTTTTTTCTTGAGGAAGATTGGCCCTGAGCTAACATCCATGCCCATGTTCCTCCACTTTATATGGGATGTCACCACAGCATGGCTCTACAAGCAGTGCGTCGGTGTGCGCACCTGGGATCCTAACCAGCGAAACCCTGGCCGCCACAGCAGAGCACGCACTAAACTGCTTGAGCCACGGGGCCGACCCCATATTCTGCAACATTTTTAACATTGCAATTATTATACAAACATTAGAAAGAATTCATCACTAAGTCTAACCTTGGTGTGTTAGACATACATTTTTGCTATTAATTGTCCAATTTATACTTTTATCCTTTCTTATCGTTCTCCCATCTTCCCTGCCTGATTCACCTAACACTTGTGTTTTCTGAACCCTTATTAACGCCTTAGTTTAAGGCTCTTCTTTTGAGGAAACCCAGGCTAAAACAGTATCTTTCAACCCAGCAGAAGATTGGATATTTATTCTTCGGGAAGAATAGACCATACAGACTCCAGCTACAGTGGAGAGGAAAGTGAGTTTCTATACAGAAAACAGGAGATTTAAATGAAAGTCAACATGATGAATGGTGAAACCCACAGGTCGTTTCCTCGACCCGGTGTCAGGATCTATTACCTAGGCTTATACACTCTATAGAGAGGATTGAAGAATTTATTTGTAGGGAGGATTTCTTTATGACTAGATAAAGGAAAAACTCCTACAGATACTGACATTGTGGATCCCCTGAAACACTGGCCAAATCCTACTCAGTCATCCTACAGTGAAATTCACTAGTTAACAAGTCCTACCCTTGTACACATACTTTTCAATTAGATTTTTAGCGAAATTCTTAAGTATAAATGGACAAAAACACGCTGCCAAGTAGCACCAGAAAGTATCGAATGTGAAAAACAGAGATTAAAATCAACAAGAAAATAGAAAAAATGAATATGGAAGGGTCAAGGCAAAATAGGGTGCCCATGGGAAAAAAACTCTAAATAAAATTATAATATCCTCAAAGATAAGAATAAATTGCATCCATGAAATAAGATATAGGTGTTATATGTATTTTTAGAGAATAATCAGAAACAAGTAAGATATTTTAGAAATAAAAACATAATTAGAAACAGAGAAGGAGTAATATAGAAAGTGTGAATAGAGAATGGGATGGAAATAGGGGCGAGAGAGAGAGACAGAGAAAGAGAGAATAAGAGAAGAAAGAGTCAGAGAGATGTGGTGAAACAGAGTGTAGTGTTAAGTGCCTGACATTAAGCTATTTGATTGTAATGAAAGTGTATGACATTAGGCTTTTGATGGTGAAGGCATCCATTTCTTAGACATCTAACTCAAATAAACATAGTGCCAGCTCTATGACACAGCTACCAGTAAGACACCTGGATAAGAAGCCTGGCTGCCCCTACTCATGAAGTTCCCCTTTTAGAAAGCCGTTTTCTAAAACCTAGATAACTGACCACTTAAGTGACTCTGCTTTTCGCTTCCTGTGCCCTAATTCCTACTCTTATGTTCTAAATTCACTAATAAAAAGTAAAACCCTAGGCACCCCAGGCTCATACCCAATAAGGCAGAGCCCTGGGTCCACAGTCCCTCTGTCTCTCTCTCTCTACCTGCAACCTCACTGCATGGCCCTTAGGCTTGCTGTGTGCCCTCCAGGACCTGTGAGTAACAAATCTTTTTTTTTCAAAGTTTCCTCATGGTTGTTGCTGAGGTGTGTCTTGCAATCATAATAACAACCACAAGGGTGGGTCCAGTCACAACATTTGCTCCAGTTGGGGAAGTGTCTGGGGACTCACCACAAGTAGTATGGGCCCAGGTGAGTGCCCCAGGCATTCCCAGCTGATAGCATCACTATAGATTGGCTGAGACAGACACAAAACACAGAGGCGGAGAAAGAGGGGGAATATAGGTGTGGGGGGAGGGAGTGTGTGTGTGTGTGTGTGTGTTAATGAGGGTGTAAATCCAGGAGAAAGGGAGGAGAGAAATCTAGTGAGAGAAACAGAAAGAGGAAGAAAGACAGAGACAGATGAGGGAGGAGGAACAAATATGGCAGATACAAGAAGGTCAGGGAAATAGAAAGACGGAAGAAACAGAGAACAGAAACAAAGGGAGAAAGGAAGGAGGGCAGAAACAGAACAAAACAGGTGGGAAGCAGAGACAGATTGAAAGAGAAAGCACTAAAAGTGAGAAAGACATGGAAACAGAGTAGGGAAAACCAAAAGAAGAAAGAGAAATCGAAAGGGGAAGAAAATGATCAAGAAAAAGTGAAATAGAGGAAAACAGAGGGAAAAATAGAGAAGGGGGAAAATGGCTTAAGGGGGAGAAACAGAGAGAGAGGATGGCGTAAGGAAGACAATTTTACATATATATACACACATATATACATTAAATTATATATATTATATTATCTATTCTGTATTTATATTTATATAATTTCTACTAATAGACTACGATATTATTTTTTAATTAACAGATGGTTGGAAGATAAAGCTGAGGAAATTTCACAGAATGTAAAACAAAAAAATAAAGAGAAGGAAAATAGGAGACAACTAAGATCACAAGAGCAACTCAGGAAGTCCAACATCTGAATGATGGGATTTCCAGAAGAAAAAATGGACAAAGGAAAGAGGAAGATAAAATTATCAAAGAAATGATAAAGGATATTTTACCATAATTAAAAGACATGAGTTTGAAGATTAGAAATGTCCATCAAGTGCCTGGTACGATAAATGAAAAATGACTCAAAACGAGGAATGGATGAAATAGCTCCCCAAATCTTCTGGAGAGATAAAAGAGGTCAAATTCGAAGGATCCAGAATTATGATGATTTTGAACTTCTTAACAACAACCTTAGAAGTAAGAAGACAAGGGACAAATGACCTCCAAACTAGAATTCTATACACAGCCACATGACCAATCAAGGGTAAGTGTAGAATAATGATATTTTGAAACACAAACCTTTTGCAACATTTACCTTCCATGCACTTTTTATCAAAAAGCTACTGGACAATAAACTCCAACAAGATGAGAGAATAAACTAAGCTGGAGGAAGGACACAGGATCCAAGATACAGGGAATCCAATACAGGAAGTAGGCATAGGGAATTTCCAGGATGTGAACAAAGGAAAGCCCCAGGACAATAGCTGTCTACTTGGGTTCTGGTTGAATCTCCCCAACATACTTTTTAAATAGACTTTATTTTTTAGAAAACTTTAGACTTACAGAAAACTTGACAAGAGGAAACAGAGAGTTTCCATATACCCCACACCCAGTTTACCCTATCATTAATGTCTGGCATTAGTCTGGGACGTTTGTTACAATTAATGAACCAACACTGATACGTTATTATTAAGTCACGTCCATAGTTTATTCAGATTTTCTTAGTTTATACCTAATGCCCCTTTTCTCTTCCAAGATCCTGTGGGAGATCAAGATTTGGCCACCCTGAAATATCTCTCTTTACCCTGATTGTTTTCTCTGATGGACATTTGACCTCCCCCACTAACTGCCTAAAGAATTAGAGGGAGTAACTCTTTCCTGGAACAGATCTTCCATCTGATGGCTGTAATATAATGCAAAATAGATGTTACAATAGGAAAGGCACCAACAAGCCCATCTTATCAGAAATTCTGTCTCTCTGGCCACATTCTCTGGATGGCCCTGCGAGGAGTTGCCAGACAAACATTTACATTTATAAGGGAAATCTCCATTTGTAAAGGTATCTCCCTCTCTGTCTTGGGAAGAGGGGGGTGACCTCATTTCTAGAAACTTATCAATGTGGAAAGTGAGGTCTTAAATCTGCATAATAACCTTACCCTTGTTTACAGTGCTTTGGTGGTAATCTCCTGTATCTGACACCCCCCACCCCCAAGATCCTCCTTTGTCTTTAGATGAACATGGTATTTAGGACAAGAATTTCTAACGCAGTGTCCCTGGTTTCTCCCATGTATACATGTTATTAAACTTGGTATTATTTTCTCCTGCTAACCTGTCTTGTTAATTATTTGGCCAGCCATAAGAACCTTAAGGGAAAGGGCAGCGGGGGATTCTCCCTCTTCCCCCACAATCCCATCTAGGATAGCACATTACATTTAGTTGTCACGTCTCCTTAGGCATCTCTTGGCTGTGGCAGTTTCTCAGACTTTTCTTGTTTTTGAGGATTCTGACAGTTTTGAGGCATATTGGTCAGGTATTTTGTAGGATGCCCACTGTTGGAATTTGTCTGATGTTTTTCTCATGAGAAGACTGAGGTAATGGGTTATTCAGAGAAAGACATCAGAGGTCAAGTGCCATTGTCCTCACATCATATCGAGGGTATTCATTAGTGTGATTTATGGCTGTTGACGTTGACCTTGATCACCTGTCTGAGGTAGCATTTGTCAGGTTTCTTCACTGTGAAGTTACTTGCTTCCCCCTTTTCATACTGTCCTATTTGGAAGGAAGGCACTATGCACAGCCCAGATCTTCAGAGTGAAAAGTTATACTCTCCCTTCTTGAAAGAGAAGTACCTTCATATAGTATTTGGAATTCTTCCACATGAGAGATTGTCTCTTCTCCCACATTTGTTACTTTATTTGATCATGTATTTGTATCATTTTGGACTCATGGATATTTGTCTTGTACTTTGGATGATAATACAATACTACTTTATTAATTTTATTGCTCAAATTGTTCTTGCTTTGGCCATCGGGAGCTCTTTCAGTTGGCTCCTGTGCACCTTTGACGTATCCCTATCAATGTATGTGGGTTTTGTTTTTTCTTTTTTATGTTTTTTGAGCATTTCCTTACTTTCTGCCTCTACAAAATGCTTCATTCAGGCTCATCTTGTATATTTCCTGTCCTAGTCCAAGATTCAATCATTTCTCTAAGGGGCTCTCATTCCTTTTATTGGAGAATAGTATTAGACAATAAGATCTGAGCACTAGCTGTGCTTGTGCTAGTGGGTTATCATTTCTTTTGGGGCTTCTCAGCTGACAGAGCATAGAAATATATGTATGTATACTGACCTATATACATATGCATATCTGTAAGTATTTCTTTATGTAACTATCAGTATTTATACTAAGTTAAACATGAGTTCATTCTGATGTCTCCAGCTCTAATCCATTACCATGTGGATCATTCCAGCCTCCTCCAGTTACTTACTTGAAACTCTCATTCCAACAGTGAAAAATCTGGCTCCCACCATCTGCCATCCTTACACAATTGTTTAATTCCAGTAACATGGGTAGCAATATCAGAATTGTTAACTCATAACCCAGTGGGAAACAACTTTATCAACTAGAATACAGTTTTATGTTCAGTTCCTTTTGACTTTAGTCATACAGATTCCATTTATTACCAAAGTTATTTAGATCAGCACCTTTCCCCTCCACTCCTACAGTAAGGTTGTTTCATATATTTTAATACAGTTAGATGCTCTTGTCACAGTCTGAATTCCGTCCTGGCATCCTCAAACCTCCTAAATGATTTTTTAAAATATTGCATACATTAATGTTCACTTTTGGTGCTATAAAGTTCCACGGATTTTGACAAATGCATAATCATGTGTTCACCATGTCATCAGAACAGTTTTACTGCCCTATAAATTCCTTGTGCCTCACCCTAAGTCAGAACCCTTTGCAACTACTGATCATTTTACTGCCTCTATAGTTTTGCCTTTTCCAGAATGTCATATAATTGGGTCATACACTCTCCTTGTCTTTTTGTGGCTTGGTAGTCCATTTTGATTTATTGCTAAATAATATTCCATTGTACAGATGTACCACAGTTTATATACCCATTCACCTATTGAAGGATGTCTTCCAGTTTTTGGGGATTACAAATAAGGCTGCTATAAACATAAGCATGCTGTTTTGTGTGGACATAATTCAACTGGGTATAACCTAGGTAAATACCTAAGAATGTGATTGCCGGACTGGATTGTAAGACTATGTTTAGCATGGTATGAAACTGCCAAGCTGTCTTCCAAATGATCTGTACCATGTTCCATTCTCAACAGGAAAGAATGAGAATTCCTTTTGCTCTGCATTCTCACCAGTATCGTCAGTATTTAGCATTGTTTGTTTAAATTTTAGCTTTTAATAGTGTGCAGTGGTATTTCATTGTTGTTTTAATTTGCAATTCCCTAATCACATGTGATGTTGAATATCTTTTCATATGTTTATTTTGCATCTGTATGTCTTCTTTGGTGAGGTGTTTTTTCATCCATTGCCCATTTCTTAATTGGGTTGTTTGTTTTCTTATTGTTGTGTCTTACGAGTTCTTTGTATATTTTGGAAACACATACTTTATCAGATATGTGCTTTACAAATATTTTCTCTCAGTCTGTGTCTTGTGTTTTGAATGTCTTAAAAGTGTCTTTCACAGAGCAGAAGTTTTAAATTTTAATAAAGACAACATTTTCTTTCATGGTTTGTGGTTTTTGTATTGTATCTAAAAACTCATCACCAAACCCAAGGTCTCTGAGATTTTTTCCTATGTTTTCTTCTAGAAGAGTTATAGTATTGTGATTTATATCTAGATCTATAATGTATTTTTAGTTAATTTTTTGGAAAAAGTGTAAGGTCTGTGTCGAGCTTTATTTATTTTTGCATATGGATGTTCAGTTGTTTCAGCATATTTTGTTGAAAAGACTGTCCTTTCTCCATTGAATTGCCTTTGCTCTTTTTGTCAAAGATCAGTTGACTATATCTGTGTGGGTCTACTGCTGGGCTCCTTATACTGTACCACTGATTTATGTGCCTATTCTTTCATCAGTACAATGCTGACTTAATTACTTTAGCTTTGAAATAAGTCTTGAAGTTAGGTAGTATCAGTTCTCTGACTTTGTTCTTCTTCAGTATTGTGCTGGCTATTCTGGGTCTTTTGCTTTTCCATATAAACTTTGGAATCAGTTTGTCGATATCCACAAAAGAGCTTGATAGGATTTTTGTTGTGATTACAATGAATATATAGACTAAGTTGGGAAGAATTGCCATCTTAATAATATTGAGTCTTCCAAACCATGATTATATTTCCATTCATTTACTTCTTTCATTTCTTTCTTTAGAGGTTTATAATTTTCTGCATAGAGATTCTGTGTATATTTTCTTAGGTTTATATCTAAGTATTTCATTTTTTTGAGTGCTATTGTAAATAATATTCAATTGCTCATTGCCGGTAGATGAGAAAACAATTGACTTTTGTATATTAACTTGTATCCTACAAACCTACTATAATTAGCTATTAGTTCCAAGACTTTTTAAAAATTTTCTACAGAGACAATCATGTCATCTGAAAACAAAGACAGTTTTATTTCTTCCTTCTCAATATGTATACTTTTTATTTTGTTGTTGTTGTTGTATCACACTACCTAGGATTTCCAGTACAATATTGAATAGAAGTGGTGAGAGAGAACATTTTTACCTTGTTGCTGATAGGAGGAAAGCATCTAATTTCTCACCATTAAGTATGATGTTAACTATAGGTTTTTTTGAAGATGCTCTTTATCAAGTTGAGAAAGTTCCTCTCCATCCCTAATTTGCTGACAGATTTCTTTTTTTAATGAATGAATGGATGCTGGATTTTGTCAAATGCTTTCTCTTCATCTATTAAATAATTACATAATTTTTCTTCTGCTCCAATCTTTATCATGAGAAATTTTGGGGAATCCTGGAGTTAATACCTATGGAAGTGTGGGGACAACTACTCAGGTTGGACTGCCAAATAGGATTTTTTAACTTTCAAGCTAGTTCACACTCAGCCTCCAACAATTTGTTAAAATTAAGATTTCAGTCTTCCTACCAATATACAGCTTCAGCAGCTTCTGTTCCTAAAGAACTGGTCTCAGCTGTGATTCTTTGTATTCTTCTGTCTCTCCAAATTTCAGGGTGGCAGTTTGCTCTCTGACCTTAGTTCTCCAATGATTCTAATAAAAATCATTGAATTTTAGTTTGTTTGTATTATTTTTCCTGTTTTTAAGATTGGAGTGGTGACTTCCATACTCTTTACATGTCAAATCTGAAACTGGAAGTTGCCTTGAATTTCCTCTTCATGTCTATAGCTGGGCAATAAGATTTCCAAAACTCCTAGTCCAGTCCCTACTATCGAGCAGGATTCAGACATAGCTAAGGGTTTGCATGTGTTCCTATTCCCACTTCCTTGCTCTAACACTGTCTGTGGTTTTATTGCTATTGTTGTTCTATATTTTAGGATATTTAGAATTATTAGCCCATTATAGACTTAGGAGGACACTCCAGAGGTTTGAGTCTGAGAAAACTTATGTCCCTTGGTTCTTCAGTGTTTTCCTAATTATTCATTAACAACAGTATAATTTTCACTGCTCTGTAGACCAAGAAACATCACAATAACATCCTTAGATCACAACAATCAGCTGTGGTGACTGAGATGGAGAAAGTTTTGTTCTATCTTTTAATGCTTCTGCTACTCTGACTCTTCCTGTCTATTTCCCCTCCACTTAAGACAGACTCATAGAGATTATCTTTCTCAGAGCTGTGAACTAGCACGAACCATACCAAATTAACATCAATATTGTTACCTTCTGGGAGATTAAACTCTAGCTAAATGGGTTCTAATTTGATTAGGATTGGAGAGAGTGGTGAGGCTAGTGCTTGTGTCTAAGTCAGTGGGCAACTTGGTAGCTCCCTAACTACTTGCTAAAAACTGTATTCTTTCTCTCATAGCACATAGTGATAGAATAAATGATTGTACATTTATCTTCTTCTTTTGTATAATCTCATTCCATCAGGCTCGAATTTGATGAAAACATTTCATCAAATGTTTGGGAAATGAGCAAGATAGAAACAGAGAATCATGGAAAATGAAGAAACAAAAGAATATGTTCCAAACAAAAGAACAAGATAAAACTCCAGAAACAAATTTTAATGAAACGGGGATAAGTGATTTACCTGATAAAGAGTTCAAAATAATTGTCATAAAGATGCTCACTGAGGTCAAGAGAACAATGAAGGAATAAAGTGAGAATTTCAACAAAGAAGTACAAAATATAAGAAAGTATCAAACAAAAATCACAAAACTGAAGAATATAATAACTGAACTGAAAAATTCAATAGAGGGGTTCAATAGCAGACTAGATCAAGCAAAAGAAAAGATCAGTGAATTCAAAAACAGGATAGTGGAATTCACCTAATCAGAGGGGCAAAAAGAAAGAAAGAATGAAAAAGAGTGACGATAGCTTAAGAGACTTATGAGATAGCATCAAATGGCCCAATATATGCATCATAGGGGTCTCAGAAGGAGAAGACAAAGAGAAAGGGGCAGAAAGCTTATTCAAAGAAATAATAGCAGAAAATTTCCCTAATCTGGAGAAAGAAACAAACATTCAGATCCAGGAAGACCAGAGGTTTCAAATAAGAAGAATCCAAAAAGACCCACACCAAGATACATTATAATTAAACTGTCAATAATTAAAGACAGGGAAAGAGTCTTAAAAATGGCAAGAGAAAAACAACTTGTTATGTCCAAGGGAACCTCCATATGACTATCAGCAGATTTTTCAGCAGAAACGTTGCAGGCCAGAAGGGAGAGGCGTAATATATTCAAAGTGCTGAAAGAAAGAAAAAAATTCCAACCAAGAATACTCTGTCTGGCAAAGTTGTCCTCCAAAATTGAAGGAGAGATAAGGAGTTTTCCAAATAAGCAAAAGCTAAAGGAGTTTATCACCACCAGACTGGCCTTACAAGAAATGTTAAGGGGAGTTCTTCTAGTTGAAAAGAAAACACATTTATTAGAAACAGGAAAACATATGAAAGTATAAATCTCACTGGTAAAAGTACATATATAGTTAAATTCAGAATACTCTAAGGTTGTAATGGTGGATAAAACACTTATAAATATAGTATTAATTTTAAAAGACAAAAGTATTAAAAATAACTATAATTACAATATAATGTTAATGGATACAGAAAGTAAAAAGATGTAAATCGTGACATCAAAAACATAAAATATGGAGAAGAAGAGTAAAAACGTAGAGCCTTAGTATGCATTTGAAGTTAAGTTATTATCAGCTTAAAATATACTGTTACAAATATAGGTTGCTTTATGTAAGCCTCATGATAATCACAAAGCAAAATCCTATAGTAGATACACAAAAGATAAAGAGAAATGAATCTAAGCATATGACTACAGGAAATCATCAAATCACAAAGGAAGAGAGCAAGAGAAGAAAGGAATAAAGAAATTACAAACACGTAGAAAACAATAACAAAATGGCAATAGTAAGTCCATACCTATCAATAATAACTTTAAATGTAAATGGACTAAATTCTCCAATGAAAAGATGTAGAGTAGCTGAATGGATAAAAAAGCAAGATCCAACTATACACTGTCTAC
Organism: Diceros bicornis minor; assembly: GCF_020826845.1. Lineage (NCBI taxonomy): Eukaryota > Metazoa > Chordata > Mammalia > Perissodactyla > Rhinocerotidae > Diceros > Diceros bicornis. The sequence continues at coordinate 9,752,573 of NC_080742.1, read as the reverse complement.
AAGAAACTCATTTCAGATGTAAGAAAACACACAGACTGAAAGTGAAGGAATGGAAAAAGATACTCCATGCAAATAGGAACCCAAAGATTGCAGGGGTAACTATGCCTACATCAGAAAAAATAGACTTTAATCCAAAAACTGTAATAAGAGACAAAGAAGGTCATTATATAACAATAAAGGAGTCAATCCAACAAGAGGCTATAACATTTGTAAATATTTATGCATTCAACATAGGAGCATCTAAATATTTAAAGCAAATATCAACTGACCAGAAGGGAGAAATAGACAGCAATACAATAATAGTAGGGAACTTCAATGCCCCACTTTCAACAATGGATAGATCATCTAGACAGATAATCAATAAGGAAATTGGACTTAAACTATACATTAGACCAGATGGACTTAACATACATTTACAAAATATTTCTTCCAAAAGCACCAGAATACACATTCTTCTCAAGCACACATGGAACATTCTCCAGGATAAATCATATGTTAGGCCACACAATAAATCTCAATAAATTTAAGTAGACTGAAATCATATCAAGCATCTTTTCTGATCACAGTGGTGTGAAACTAGAAATCAACTACAGGAAGAAAAGTGGAAAATTCACATATATCTGGAGATTAAATAACATGCTAGTAAACAACCAATGGGTCCAAAAAGAAATCAACAGAGAAATCAAAAAAATATCTAGCAACAAAGGAAAATGGAAACAAAATATATCAAAACTTAAAGGATGCTGAAAATGAAGTTCTAAGAGATAAATTCATAGTGATAAACACCTACATTAAAAAAAAAGACCTCATATGAACAACCTAATTTTACATCTCAAAGCACTAGAAAAAGAACAACCTAAGCCCAAAGTTAGCAGAAGAAAGGAAATAAAAAGATCAGAGCAGAAATAAATGAAATAGAGACTAAAAAGGGAAATAGAAAAGATGAATGAAACTAAGCTGTTTATTTGAAAAGATAAACAAAACAGACAAACTTTAGATAAACTCACAACTTAAAAAAAGAGAGTGGACTCAAATAAATAACATTAGAGATGAAAGAGGAGACATTACAACTGATACCACAGAAATACAAAGGATCATAAAAGGCTACAATTAGATGACAATTATATGACACAAATTGGACAAGCTAGAAAAAAATGAATAAATTCCTAAAAACATACAATCTACCAAGATAGAATCATGAAGGAATAGAAAATCTGAACAGACCAATTATTACTAAGAAGCTTAACTCAGTAAATCAAAAGGCTCTCAACAAACAAAAGTCCAGAACCAAACAGCTTCACTGGTGAATTCTACCAAACATTTAAAGAAGAATTAATACCAATCCTTCTCAAACTCTTCCAAAAATTAGAAGATGGGTCAACATCCGCAAATCAAAGTGATACACTACATTAACAAAATGAAGGGTAAAAATCATATGATCATCTAAATAGATGCAATCAAATAATTTGACAAAATTCGACATCCATTTATGATAAAAACTCTCAAAAAACAGGGTATAGCAGGAATATACCTCAACATAAAAAAGGCTGTATATGATAAGCCCACAGCTAACATCATACTCATCAGGGCAAAGCTGAAAGCTTTTCCTCTAAGATCAGGAATAAGATGAAGATGTCCACTCTTACCTCTTTTATTCAACATAGTACTGGAAGTCCTAGCCACAGCAATTAGGTAAGAAAAAGAAATAAATTGCATCAAATCAGAAAGGAGAAAGTAAAATTGTTTCTACTTGCAGATAACATGATCTTATATACAGAAAATCCTAAAGACTCCACCAAAAAATTGTTAGAATAAATGAATTCAGTAGAGTTTCAGGATACAAAACTAACATACAAAAATCAGTTGCACTTCTATACACCCATAATGAACTATCAGAAACAGAAATTAAGAAAACAAACCCATTTACAATTGCATCAAAATGAATAAAGTTCCCAGGAATAAATTTAACTAAGGAGGTTAAAGATCTGTACACTAAAAACTGTAAGACATTGATGAAATAAATTGAAGACACAAAATAAATGAAAAGATACTGTATGATCATGGATTATAAAAATTAATATTGTTAAATGTCCATACTTACCCAAAGCAATCTACAGATTCACTGCAATCTCTATCAAAATTCCAATAGCATTTTCCACAGAAATAGAAAAAGCAGTTCTAAAAATTGCATGAAACCGTGAAAGACCCCCAGTAGCCAAAGAAATCTTGAGAAAGAAGAACAAAGCTGGAGACATGACACTTCTTGGTTTCAAACTATATTACAAAGCTATAGTAATCAAACCAGCATGGTACTGGCATAAAAATAGACACATAAATCAATGGAACAGAATAGAGATCCCAGAAATAAACCCACACGTATATGGTCAATTAATTTATGACAAAGGAGCCAAGAATACACAATGGGGAGAGGACAATCTCTTCAATAAATGGTGTTGGAAAAACTGGACAGCCATATGCAAAAGAATAAAACTAGTCTACTATATTACACCACACACAAAAATCAACTGAAAATGGATTAAAGACTTGAACATAAGACCTAAAACCATAAAACTCCTTGAAGGAAATATAGGGGGTAAACTCCTTGACATCAATTTTTGGCAATTATTTTTTGGATTTGACACCAAAAGTAAAAGCACAAAAGGAAAATAATGAAGTGAGACTACATCAAACTGAAAAGCTTCTACACAACAAAGGAAACCATCAACAAAATGAAAAGGCATCCTACTTAATGGAGAAAATATTTGCAAACCACATATGTGATAAGGAGTTAATATCCAAAATATACAGCAACTCATACAACACGATAGAAAAAAAACCCAAACAATCCAATAAGAAATAGGCAGAGGAATTGAATAGACATTTTTCCAAAGAAGACATACAAATGGCCAACAGGTACACGAAAAGGTGCTCAACATCACTAATGGTCATTGAAGGGAAATGCAAATCAAAATACAAATCAAAACCACCATGAAATATCACCTCACTTCTGTGAGAATGGCTGTCATCAAAAAGACAAGAGATAGCAAGTGTTAGCAAGGATGTAGAGAAAAGGGAACACTTGTACATTATTGGGGGGAATGTAAATTGGTGCAGCCACTATGGAAAGCAGAATGGAGGTTCCTCAAAAAATTAAAAGTACAACTACCATATGATGTAGCAATCCCACTTCTGGATATATATCCAAAGGAAGTAAAAAAAAGATATTGAAAAGATATCTGCTCCCCCATGTTTATTGCAGTATTATTCAAAATAGCCAGGAAATGGAAACAACCTAAGTGTCTACCAACAGACGAATGGATATAGAAGATGTAATATATATATGTATGTACATATATACACAACGGCATATAATCCAGCCATGAGAAAGAAGTAAATCCTGCCATTTGTGACAACATGGATGGACCTTGAGGGCATTATGCCAAGGGAAATAGGCCAAAGACAAATACTGCATGATATCACTTATATGTGGAATCTTAAAAAAAAAAAAAAAAGACAAACATAGAAACAGAGAGTAGAAAAGTGGTTGCCAGGGACTAGGTGGGTGGAGTAAATAGGGAGAGGTTGATAAAAAGGTACAAACTTTCAGCTATAAGATGAATAAGGTCTGATGATCTAATGTAAAACATGGTTATTATTGTTGGTAACACTTTATTGTATAATTGAAATTTGCTAAGAGAGTAAAACTTAAATCTTCTCACCAATAAATAAATAAATAAATAAATACATAAAATATACGAGGTGATGTGTGTGTTAATTACCTACATAAGGAGAATCTTTTCACAGTGTATATGTATATCAACATAATGCATACTTTAAATATCTTATAATTCTATATATCAATTATACCTCAACGAAGCTGAAATCTAAAAAACAAAAGAAAGAAAAGAAAACCAGAGAATCTGCAGTGATAATACTTTTCGGAAATATTAAGGAAGAGGTCCAAAAGCTAATGTGAAGGATTCATTAGATATTCACAGTTGTAAAGGAATTCTACTAGTAGCCACAATAGGGTGGTGTCAGTCCTTTGTCTTAATTTCCAGTAGCCAACAATGAGTGAAGAAGGACTTCACAGTCTCTCATGAGTGGCCACGACTTTCCCCTCTAGAGCTGACCAGAGCTGATCATCATGATCTGGGGATACAACTGTGATGTTTCTTGGACTGTAGAGCAGTGAAAATTACACTGTTGCTAATAAGCAGTCAGGAAAATACCAAAGAGCCAAGAAACATATGTTTTCTCAGGCTCAAACCTCTGGAGAATCGTCCTAGATCTATAATGTGGTGATCATTCTCAACACTAATATGCTGAAACCTCTGCCAAAAGTGGCTAGATGCACATAGTTTGCATATCTTGGTAAGGTTTTTAGAAATCTAAAGTTGTGATAATCTTATTTAGCTCATTCCAATGTTAAGATCTTTTCCTGTCATACCTCTTTTATCTAAAATATTGCTGTATTTTCAGCTCATTTCCTTCTCGTTGTGCCACTCAGAGTCTAATACATTTTTATCTTTGTATAAGAAAAGTGAAATAAATTAAAGTAAGTCTCTATACATTGTTGCTGCCCCCAAACAAAAATCTCATACAGACCTAGGCACCTCCATTGAAACCTAACCTATCTGATGTCCCATCCATTCTCCCCAAGACCTTAATTTACCTCATGTATTAACCCCTGAAGATTTGAGTAAAGGCTCTTCAATCTGAGGTAACACTTGCATTTTGGTGGCTCATTTTGCAGCCTCTACATCTTATTTCAAAGAACGAACTCTAGGAGTTTGATGAGATAAAATTTAAAGAATCCCAAACACTATTCTGTTACATTCTTTTATCCTGCCTAGATAAATATCTACTCTGGCCTATCTGTAATGGAGAAGGTAGATTATTTTTTCAACAAAGATGACTTGACATTATTTCCAACGCTTTATCTTCTGTCCTTTTCCAAAACACCCCTAAGTCACCTACTCACACACATCTCTTCTCTAGGAAAGAAGAGTTATGGTGCAGGGCAACACTATACTGATGCTAAGAATTTCAGACTACTGTTGAATTTCTTTCCTCAGTGTTTGATGTTTCATTGGCTGTCTGGCTCAGTATTCATGACGCTTTGTCAGTGTCCCAAGTTATGTTTGGAAAAGAACTTGTCCAAATTCTCCATTTCACCTCCACTTAATGCAACCGCTGGTGGCATGGCAATTCTCTTTAAAGTAAACATGAAGAAACCTGAAGGCGATAATACTTGCCCTTCAGTTGGAGTAATTACCTGGCTTCTACCAATTGCAGACTTCTGGGTGTTGATAGGACTCATTCGACAGGTTCTTTTTTAAAATAGGTAATGATCCTTTAAAGGATGAAGCCCTACTTCATAACATGCAATTTTGCTAACCACTCTGTTTAGAAAACCGGGTTCCCTCTGGTTTCCCAGCGCCGGTAGCTCCGCTTGACGCATGAAGTAGGGGCTGCATGGGTCATGCCACTTTAGATTACTGGATCTCACAGGATGCTACAAGCAGACACACCCCAGGCTGACTCACTGAGTGGGAAGTTTAAAAAGATGGTTTTCCTCAGCCATCAATTAGATAAACCACATTTTCCAGGAGAAAAACAGCATCTTGAAAAGCTCTTTACAAACAAAGCTCTCTTGCTCTTAATACTTTCGGTCATGTTTTCTTGTGAAGGGAAGTATGACTTTAACCTTAATTGCACTTACAAATTAGCAAGTAAAGTATAATGCCACCCTTTCCCCCCTTCCTTCCTTCCTTCCTTCTTTTCTTTCTTTCTTTTTTTTTCCTCAGAAGGAGACACTTTCATGATTTTAGCTCTGATAAAATTAGAGCATTCTTCCTCTTGGCGTCTTCCCTCAAAGTTGTGGTTTTGACCAACCACGTGGTGAGCAAGTTATAGATGCAGGCCTAAGTTTTGTTTCCTCTGCCCCACTTACTCTTGTTTATGCAGTTTTTTCTACCTTTTATTGCAGCCTCCTTGAAAACACATTGAGGAAAGGACATCTGCATATTGCGTCTTTTTGAAAATGGCAATTTGGATTGAAGATGTATGTCAGGAAGAATCAAGCACCGAATAACGATTTCTCCTCGCCTCATGTTTTTCCAGTGCTGGCTGCATGTTTGGAAAGCACTGGATAAATGTGTCTCACTGTATTGTAAGATTCCCAAGGACAAAGGACATGTTTGTGGTTTCTATCTCCCGGTATACAGTGTACCTAATACACATCAAGTAACATGTTCAAAAGCAGACATCTTCATCATGTAAAAGAATAAATAAGAGAAAAACCATGCAATCAAATATTTTGCACAGAATCTTATTTCCTTACTCACCTAAAACTTGAGACCAAGGTGACTTATAGACATTCTGGACCTGAGGACCCTTTTTGCATATTTTGATATAGACATCTCTTGGATCTGAGACCAGTAGCTGATTATCATGGTCCCCTTCCTGCACTCCTCTTGTGGGGAAAGTCACCGTTGGGTATGTGAATACTAGGGATCCAGGAACACGAAGGCATCACCCTGCTTGCTGGTCTCGTAGATCTTTGTCTGCATTGGAGCCAACTTAACAGCAGCCAAAGGTAATATGTGCTCAATAAATTTGGATGAAAGTAGTGCCAAGAGATGAGAATGATGTAACCAGGTTTATTGTGTGGTTATGTGTGTGGGTGTGAGTAAGTACTATCCCATTTAGGTCCCATAATAACTGAGAAAGGTATTATTTCCACTTCACAAATGAGAAAACAGAAGCTCAGATGAGCAGTTTGCTCAAAGTCAGAAAAGTAGGAAGTTGCAGATTCTGGCTTCAAGATGTGTGCTTCTGAATATTAAATAATGTTGCTTCCACCAAGTTATGTTTCCTCTCTGGTATTAGATATTCTGCCACTCTTTTCCACTTCAATTCCATTACCTATTTTTTTGAGAGTTAATTCACAGGACAATGGTAGGAAAATAGATATCAGAGAGATAAAAGAAAGTCCGTTCCCTTTAATGGCAGTATTATGATTCCTTTGTCATGGCCAAAGGCTTCACCACTGCCTCTTCTGGGGAACGGGGGTAGGGCAGGTGAAGGGGAAATACAGTTCTTAAGAGGGAGGGCCGGCCCCATGGCTTAGCGGTTAAGTTGGCTGGCGGCCCGGGTTCGGATCCCGGGCGTGCACCGAAGCACCGCTTCTCTGGCCGTGCTGAGGCCGCGTCCCACATACAGCAACTAGAAGGATGTGCAGCTATGACATACAACTATCTACTGGGGCTTTGAGGGTAAAAAATAAGTAAATAAATAAAATTAAAGTGTAAAATTCAATATACTTTAAAAAAAAAAAAAGATGGATCAGAATAATACCATCCAAACCTTTCCATATCACCACTGCCTCCTTGGGTGTCCTGGGCTGCATCCTCTATTTTGAGGGGCTTATGAGTACCCCGGGCCTGAGTTGGTTGCCGACACTAGGTAACTTAGACAAGCTGATAGTCTTAGGACATAACTGGGCACTCTCCCGTTGGACAATCAGTGGGCAATACAGTCACCTGCAGTGGGTGCTCACCTGGAGGGCAAGGGATGGCTCATGGGTGTTATTGGCTCTGCTCTGCATGATGCTGATAGAACAAGGCTGAACGGACATTGGATACTGATTCTGCTCCTCTCCTCCAAGTCTTGAAAGTCTCTCACAGGCCTCCATCCGACCTGCCTTCATCCTTCTCTGTCTCCCGGTTAAGGAATTCTTCCACATGCTTATAATTAAACATTATGCTCTTTCAGGCAGCTGTAGGATCCTGTTTTAGACGTGAATGCTGAACATTGTTTCCTATGAATGTTTCATTGCAACCATCTTAACATTCTCCTAGGTAATGGATGGATGGGGAAAAATTCATGAACAAGGAAAAGCAAAGGAAAAAAAAAGAAAATCACATTAATATGTTCCAAAATATCACATTGCACCTAAGACTCCCGAGGATCTTACACAGCGTTTTTCCTAATGCATTTGAATGATTTTGAGTAACATCATGTTAGCATCAGGTTTTTGAAAATTGTAGGGCTCCCACAGACTCTCTCCTGACCTTTGTGTCACTGTCCATAATTGGTTAAGACATCCACTAAGGGGTAACAGGCAGGCTTTAAAAAGTAACCAAGACAATTTAGCAATAAATGGTAACATTATTGTGTCCTTGGCCCCAAAACACATTAGATAGACTTATCATTTAATGTTTATCTCAAGGAAACATAGGACCCTGATGAGTGACCTACAGTCTTAACTAGCTAAGACCACTGACTGGATAACTTTTCTTACTAGTTAGTTAACGGTTAACTTTTCTTCCTAAAGAGTTGCCATGCTCGGTTCTAACCGGCTTTGGGTTGTCTATAGAGTAAGTTGCCATTTCTTTTCACAACAGAATTTTGATGCAACCCGAAACGCAATACAGGGTAATAAAATGGGAAGAATGAAACAACTGACTGCACATCCCTCCTGGGAGTTTCCTATTACAGTCCCTCATCCCTGCCCACCCTACCATTCCAAATCTCAGCTCCATCTGGTTGCGTGCTCCTGGAAAGCTTCATAATAGAGATAATGTAGCCCACTTAAAGTTTGGTGTCCAATAGCAAACTGATCCTGGATACCTTTTGGAAGTGATGGTCTTCTGCCTACTTAGCATTTCTCCCTAACCACTCTACTTTCCTGCCATCTTTGTCATTTTGTTTGTCTTCCAGAAATATTGTCCACACTAGGATTTCCTCATTTTTCTGTGAAAATTGATATAGATAACATATATTAAGCACTTACTATGTTCTAGTGGCTATTATCACAACAGTGCTTGAGGTAGGAACCATTATTATCCACATTTTACAAATGTGAAAGCTAAGGGGGCTAACTAGTTTCTCAAGGTCACTAGTAAATGGCAGCTGGAAGCAGCAGAGCTGGCTTACTAACCAAGGTTGTCCCTCTCCAGAACCCAAGCTCTAGAGCACCTACCAGCTATACATATCTTTCTCCATTCTCTTCTGATAAAAATAGGTGTATCTCCTCCAAGCCTTATATTTGTTACTTATATTTTTATTATACATTTGTTATCAGAATCCTGTTTTCTGAAATTCTTTGTAATTGTCTCCTCTATCACAAACACCCAATGTGGCTTTATTCATATTTGTTACTGAAAATGAAAAACAACAGTCTGATTAGGGAGAAGTCGAAGCTGCCAAATGTGGAAATCAGTACATTTTTTGCCACACTAAACTAATGCCATTTTCTATATTGTAATTTGCTGATTGTATACTCTACTGACACTGTCCCATTATATCCGAACTCCAGCAAGCTTTTTCACAAGGTATATAGAGAAAGTCTTTCTGATAGAAAGTTCCTATCATTGTGACCAAGGATAACCACAGATGACCAAGTATAAGAGAATTATTAATGGGTTTGATTCAGCTTGAAGAAAAGTTTCTTGGGCTGTTTAACAGATATCAAAACCTGAATAAAGTTAGTAAGGATATGTTAACCCAGTTCAGATGATATGAAACTAGAATAGACAACGACAGATGTCCATGGAATTGACAATGTCAAGGGGGACCTGAGAAACCTTTAAAAATGATTGATCATTAACAAGGATAAATGCTCACTAAGCGGAGCTAAATGTAAGCTCTTGCACCTGGGTTGAAAAAGAACTATATAAAATGTAGGATGTGGCTTAACAGCACTACATATAAAGAATAAAACAACAACACAATGTCAATACTGCTCCTTTGAGGGGCCAGCCTGGTGGCACAGTGGTTAAGTTTGTGCACTCTGCTTCAGCAGTCTGAGGTTCATGGGTTCGGACCCTGGGCATGGACCTATACACTGCTCATCAAGCCATGCTGTGGCAGCGTCCCACATACAAAATAGAGGAAGATTGGCACAGGTTTTAGCTCAGCGACAATCTTCCTCAAGCAAAAAGAGGAAGATTGGCAATAGATGTTAGCTCAGGGCCAATCTTCCTCACCAAAAAAAACCTAAAACAAACAAACAAAAAACCCTGCTCCTTTGAGTCAACATTTGAGTGACCACACAAATTCAATGCAATATTAGAATGATAGATTTATCTGACTAGGAGTTAGGCTGTTTAATGTTTGTTTTATCTGTAGGTGTCAGAGGCTAAAATTTCCTTTAGTGTCCTTGTTTTTGTCTCCCCTGTTGTCTTTGGGTTTCCCTAGAGAATCTTTCTTAAATAGGGTCTGAGCTTTGCACTTTTTTTAGCTATAATTTACCGTTATTGTGCAGGAGCCCTATTGCTGTGGCAGTAGATGTGGGGGGAGGGGAATCATTCTAGTCCTATGATTAGGTCTTAGTCTTTTAGTGAGCCTGGGGCCTGGACTGAGTTTCACAAGTACTTCTAAGCTCCACCCTCTCCCCACCCCTGCCCTGTCTTAGGTGAGACAGGAAGGCTAGAGGAGGCTGGAGTTGGGGATTTCCCTTCCCCCCGGTCAGTTAGCCTTGCAAACTGTTTCTCTTGAGGACAGGCCTTTATTAAGGAGAGTAGAGAGCTCTGGATGTATTTCAAAATGATTACTTTCCCCTCCTCATGCCAGAAGCACTAGGGGATCTTTCTTTGATCTTCACTCTGAGAACTTAGTGTGGCTCCTGGAGATAAAACTCAAGTTTGAGCCAGCCCTGATGGCGTAGCAGTGAGGTTTAGTGGGCTTTGCTTCAGCAGCCCGGGTATGGTTCCTGGGTGCAGACCTACACTACTTGTCTGTCAGTAGCCAAGCTGTGGTGGCGGCTCACATGGAACAACTAGAAGGACTTACAACTATACACAATTATGTACTGGGGCTTTGAAGGGGGAAAAGAAGAAAAAAGGAGGAAGATTGGCAACAGATACTAGCTGAGAGCAAATCTTCCTCTGCAAAAAAAAAAGAACAAAAGTTAGTAGGATAAAATTAAATAGCAGGTATGTTTTTTAAAAAAGTGAGAAATTTATCCACACTGAGCCTCCAGCAATTGGTCCATTATGGTTTAAGTGTTCCTCTCAGTACTGTCTCCAGCTGCAGGCTTCTTCTCCTGGGCTTCTGCTCCCATAAGCTATGATTCTCAGTATCTGCCTCTCTCTCTAGTTTTTGTGGCAATGGTTTGCCCTGTGACTTCAATTCTCTGAGGCATCTAAGAAGAGTTGTTGACTTTTCAGTTTGTTCAGCTTTTTCCTTGTTATGACAACAAGAGTGATGACTTCCAAGCTTTTTACATGTCAGGCCAGAAACTGGAAGTCAGAATGATAGATTTATATCTAAATCTAGAGGTGACAGTAGTCCTGATGTAGAAATGGAGTTCAGCTGTAGTAACCTCACTTGAATGAACACATCCAAAGAATGGTGAAAGGAAAATAAAGCAATGCACAAATAAGAATTATTAAAGAATCTGAAAACTGGTTGAATCAACATCAGTCCCACACTAGTTTTGTCATTCAGGAAATTTATTCATGTTTAGTAAGCTATCTTAATGTCACTACTTTCCAAATCCAGATTTATAAAATATATAGACAACACTGACAATTTATTTTTTGTCACTTACATATAAATTGCAAAGTGATTTCTAATGAGATGCCAGGAATTCTACCAAAGAAGCAGAAATATTCAGTAATTTCTAGTCACTGTTGGTAGAAATTTAGTAAGTATATTCTCCCTCATGGATAATGATGCTGGTATAATTTGGTAAAGTAAAAGTACTATGATTCACCTGCTGGTGAATTAGTGTCTCAGAAAATACCAAGAAATACATATTTTCCTTGAGTAAAGATGATTCAAAGTCAATAAAAATTTTCCCACAAAGAAAACATCAGACCCAGACAACTTTACAGAGTGGTTCTACCACACATTCAAGGGAAAAATAATTTCAGTTTTTTTCACAAAATTCTTCCAAAAGAATACATCCCATCTCATTTTATAAGTCTAACATTTTGATGTTCAAACCTGACAAGAACAGTCAAATAAATAAAAATTATGTAAAAACCATACTCTTGAACAAAAATGCAAAATGTTAGTAATTAAATAAGATATTAGCAATCTGTATACACTAATATATAGAAAGTTAATACATCATGAGTAAGGTAAGCTTATCCCTAGATTGCAATGTGGGTTTAATAATATAAAATCAATTAGTATAATTTGTCACATTATTAAAAGGAGAAAGGGAGATTATTATTTTAATAGAATCAGAAAAAGCATTTAAGAAAATTCAATATCCATACATGATTAAAAAAAATATTTTGGCACATTAGGAAAGCATGAAACTTCATTAATTTTATAAAAGGCAAACAAAAAAATGTATAGCAAAGATCAAACCTAAAGATACAACGTTGAAAGCATTTTCTCTAAGATCAGGAAAAGGATAAGGATACGTCTTATCATCACTTCTATTTAGCCATTGACTATGGGATCTAGCAAGTTCAATGGAGTAGGAAAAAAAGAAATAAAAACAATAAGGAAGGAAAAGAAGAACCAAAAGTCTCATTTTGCAGAGATATAATTTTCTCTTAATGTAGAAACTCTAAAAGAAATTACAGAAAAATTAAGACAAAAGTTTGACAAGTTTTGATACAAAAATCAATATATAAAATCAGTTGCATTTCTACATCAGGAACAAGCAGTTATAAATCAGTTTTTAAAAGGATATTTTTCAGTGGCAACTAAAAATATAAAAATACCTAGGGATAATGCTATCAAAAGGCATGCAAACCCTTAATGGAGCAAATTATGAAATTTTGATAAAAATCATCAAAGATGATCTAAACAACGGAGAAAAATAACCTGTTCTCGTAAAGACTCAATTTTGCCTATGGTAAGCTCTAGATTCAGTGAATTTCCAATAAACATCCTGAAATGGTTGTAGAGGGCACAGAGGAGCTGCAGGGCCTTGTCAGCTGTGTGAGCAGAAGGCGGGACAGGACACACGGAACCGGATTATGAAGGTGCTGGGTCAAGTGGGTCAGATCCTACATTGGCTAAGAGACAGTTTTCTGATTTGACAGCACATTTCTACCTTACACGGTCTAAGCCCTTAGCAAGGACCCCAGAAGACAATGGTAACACACTGCTAGGATAACTCTTAGATGCCTGGAAACACCAATAGCCCCACTAAGTGAAGCAGAAGTGCCAGAATTGCCACAGAAGGGAAAACAGTATACTTGGCAGTTGGCATAACCTTCACATTTATTTTTTGATCTGTAGAATAACACCTATCCCAGCAGGGAAGGCCAAGTCAAAATTTCTGAAACTTCTCTCCTTTTCTTGGCCAAAACAATAAATTACAAACAATGCTGCATCTTGGAATGAGTGGTGGACGCCAGAGATGAGTGCTACCCCTAAAGTCCTACAGTGTGCAGAGGTGGTGGTCTCCATCGTATACCCATTTAATTCACCTTTGTGGCCTTTACAAAAACTCGATGGATACTGGTAGATGATAGTAGTCTACTGCAAACTCAACCAAGGGGTACCCGTGGTCACAGTTGCTGTGTCTGATGAGATATCTTTGCCACAGCAGATTAACACAGCCTTAGATATGTGGTATCTTTAATTTACATAACACCCATCAGTGAGCATTCACCATCGCATCGCCAGTCTAGATCAAGCAGCATGGTAAAAAGACATTTTTCATTTTGCCTTTCAGGAACATTCTGTTCCTACAAATAGCAGAGACAAGGTATTTTCTCTCGTCCATGAGCACCCCTATTTGCAATATTAAGCACCAAACCCAGAATCAGATGGACTTCCAATGAACACTGGCACACACTACCATCTTCTAATGCTAGAAGAGTTTGTTTTTGTAAAAGCCGATCTTATTTTTAGTCCTAGTCACTTTAGTCAGTGTAACCAAAATTATGTAAACTTTCTAAATAGACTAAATATTCTAAAAATACAGTAAAACACCAGCCTCCACACCAACCAAGTCACAATATGGGTGTCTGACCTAAACCCACAAAATGAGAATGATGGGAAGGTCATTTATCAAACTGCAGTGACCATAATACGCTCCCATCACTGTGTCAAAAACAAAGGCAACCGAATGGCTATTACTCAAAGTGATTCTATTACCTTTGGGAAAGCATTTCATCCCCGCATACCTGTACATGCTTATCATGTCAGACTTAATTTAAATTCAGTAATTATATGAATGTGTCTTTTGAACATTGTTCCAAACTTTGGAAAATGATGGAACTATTTCCAACTTTGTGTTTTCAGAATCTCCCTTAAAGAAATAAAAGTGTGAGGTGTGGAAAAAGAATTTGTTTCAACCTGTTTGTTACCACTTATAGTGCAGCCTCGGGTATTTTGAATCCTAACTGAACTGCTTTGACCATTAGGAAGAATTATGAAGACAAATACACCAAACATTGTGATATAGGCACAATTTGTCTGTATTTGTTCCCCACCTGCAAATGTAGTACCCATAAGGCTTCTTTCTCTAAGCGTTTAATGCTGCACGCATGAGCTCATGAACACATCCACTCAGCTGCTGGATTCTGGCTGCCGTCTTTTTTTCTCCTCTCCTCCTGTAAGGAGGAGGCTAATAGTGGTCCCACTACTGATGCTTTTAAATTATTGAAGCATATTTGGTAAAATAGAGAAATGTGTTTCTCTTTTATTGTCACTTGCTGTTGGAAGAGCAGCAAAGCTGCTGCCTGATACCTACTACACTGTCTGCGTTTATTTTAAAATACTTCAGTTTCGACCATATGAGGTGTGTGTATAAGTTATCTTCCATCTACAGTCTAGAGAAGTTAGTTAACATTTAAGGTTTACTAATCCTGAATTCACACTCCACGGTTAGCCCTTGAGAAACCCTATAAGGTGTCCCCTTTCCAGAAGTGAATATGAAAAGTAGTTTAAATTGCAAAGTCTAAAATCTCTACTATTGCATTCGCTGATCAAAAGTGAGTTTTCATTGGTGAGATGAGTGGTGATCAAGATATGTGATTAGCAAGGAAGATTAGTGTCGGCTCCTCCAACCTTTCACAAATAAGGTATAGGAATCCGGCGAACTTAATATTCTAACACTTTTGCAGCAAATAAAGCCTTAGGACCAGAACTGCATATGCCATCAGAGCCCCACCCTTCCACAGCAACCACTTAATGGAGGATTTTGTCATCTAGTAAATTAGTAAGATTGAAAAACAAGCGATCTTGCTTCAAAATTGTTCTTGCATCTCCCTTGCGAGGGAAGGTGCTCTCAGAGTGTAGTAAGGACAGAGACTGCTTAGAGGAATAGCTAGATTGTTTTGGTGACTGCTTGCTAATAATGTGTGCACGAGAAAAATTCAGTTTGAGACTAGTTTTGATTTAAGAGATCACTGTGAGACTGGGAGGAAGGAGTCATAGTTCCCTCCTAGCTCTAGTTGTTAAAGGCTACTCATATTTATCAAAGAATGAGAAATTGTCTTATGACAGTTCTCATATATGACTATAAAAAGATAAAATGAGCAATAATATCTATTGGTGGCATGGGTGTGGTGAAAAAAATGGAAATGTAAATGGTTACAGTTTTTTTGGAAAACAACTGACAGTATCTATTAAAATTAGAAATTTGCATACACTTCAGCCCAACAGTTTAACTTTTGGGACTCTATCCCGTAGGTATAAGAGTATTAGAGTATATGAAGGGAAATATATAAAAAAATTATTGCAGCATTGTTTAAAGTGGCAAAAAATAAAGTGTAAGCAAGATGAACGTCAACCAAATGGAAAATGGTTAAATACATTATTCATGGGATATTATGCAATATTAGCAACTATTACTAAAGAATAATTAAGCTATGTGAACTGACATGGGGCTTGGGGGTATTCCAAAATGTGTTAAATGAGGAAAATGACCTGTAGGGAAGAGTATTTAATATTCCATTTTTGTAAAATAAACAATGACAAAAAAGTGTATGGAATGTGTATGTACAATAAGATCATAAAGGGATACATAATGTAGGGAGTTGAGGCAGCAAAGAGAGCGAAGGATGGGGTGGGGAAGTGATATAAGCAGAAAATCAAAGCTGAGAGAAGACTACTAACAAAGAATCCATACTATGGTAGGATTGGTATAAAATAATATATGTGTATGTATGCTTACAGAAATTAGAAGAACAAGGTGGCTCTCTACCTACTGACTTATAGGGATGGGTGGGTGATTATAGGAGTGGGTGATTGTTAGCTTTGCCCATTTCTGAACTGTATTATGTTGTTTCACTTATTACAACACAAATGTATTACTTTTGAAATTTGAAAAGAAGCAAAACATTCAAATGATAGATTCTGGATATTTAAACAGTTTCCTAACTAATTCTTGGGGGAAAATGACTTCTTAAGTATTTTTGAATAAATTTTTATTTAAATAATTTATTTTAAATCATTAAAGCTTCATTAAATTCACCAGTGTACTGAATACGTAGAGGAAATCTTTAACCTCTTTATTTTGGCTGAAGAGTGCTTAAAGCTAATTCATACATAGTAGTGAAATTCTTAAGCAACTATTTAACTAAAGCTGTCAAAATAAACCATGTTCATAGTCATTTAATCATGTTCATTGTCATTTTTGCATAGGAGTAACACTCCTGGCATTTGAGGGCTATCAAAAATAGCATTTTATGGAGCTGTTACTATATGCCAGGCATTATGCTTTTTTTTTTTTTTTAGCTATAATTTACATACAGTAAAATTCAAGCCTTAGTCCTCCAAGAAACAGATGCCAAGATGGGAATAAACATGCACTATATTGGCAAGAGTTTGTTGTTGTTGTCATTAAGTTTAGCCATTGTAATAGGACTTTTGTTGTTTCCCACTGATAGCTTTCACACAGAATTATATAAACAACCTTATACAGCAAGTGGAATCTGTAGAACAATTTATTTTAAATAGTTTGCCAACTCAGAGCTGGGGTCATCTTTAAAATGGTGCCTATAACTACACGTGACCTGTCTGCAGGATCCTGAACCTTCTCTCAGTGATGGTTGGTTGTGCACGTGGTTACTCAGAGGCAATGGCACATGAAATATATTTCTTGATTTTTTCTTCAGTTCAAGAGGTGATCAGTATCACAAAACCTTTAGAAACCGTTTGTAGGCTTATCTTTGGGTAATGGAACTACAGAAAATATGGAGAAGTAGAAAATAGAGATGAAAAGTCATCCAAACTCTATTTAGTAAGCATATAAGTTTAAGTTAAGGTTGATGGCAGTTGAGGAAAAAAATTACTAAAAAATGACGTCAATGGTAAGCTCAGTGAGGCTAACGTAAAACGAGTTAAGTTTCCTAATGGAAATTTTCCCTGAGGTGCTTCACATATGGAGATGACACATTAACACAAATCAGTTTTGCTTTTTAGAACTACAGCATAAAATGCATAAGAAACAAGAACATATGAATGATGTTCAATCTTCTATCTTTATGATTCTTACTTTTGTGAAATTAGTAGAATGATTCTACTGAAAATTAGCATTGTTAATGACGTGACTTCTAAGGAATTCATTTAATGGAAGGTGAGGTGGAAGGGAAGTTAAACAAAACCTCTGTGGGGTTTTCTTTGTTGTTGTTTCTGGTCTTTTGTTTTTGGCAGGGTTTAGAGCACAGTTAGGGGAAACGTGAAGTGGTAGAGAAATGGGATTGTGATTTAGGGATAAATAACTGAGTAATACGGCCCAGTGAGACCTAGGGGTTAGGGCTGGGGGATGGGTGTGAGAGAACGTGAACTGAAAGCTGGTCAATTTTTGGTTTTGTATTTTTTGCTTTTTTAATCTAGGGTTATATTTGAAGCTGTATTTATCTCTCCAGAAGATTATCAGTAGAATACAGAAACAAAGAATACAGAAACTAATCTTTATTTCAGACCTCGTGTATGTGTATGTGTAAACTGGCAAGCTATAATCTCTAATGAGCTTAGAAAAGGCATACCAGCTTCTATCTAACCATAGCATCAATGTTTACCTACCACTCCCATAATTAAAATCAGATGTCTGACCACACGCAATGGGTGAGGATTTGCTTACCTTAATAAATACTTGTAACCTAACTATTTGGCCACTTAAATGCCACCGACTCTGTGAATTGAATTGGCAAGGAGAAAGAAAATAACGTCAGTGTCAGAATCCACTTTAGGCATTTAAGCTGACTCCACAATTTATAAAAACATTTACATAAACAGATTCCAACCTCAAATATTTTTCTCCTCATCTCAGGTCCATCAAATTGCAAGTTAACTACTAATTCTAGTTGATTGAATAACTCAACAGACCAAAAATGTGTAATTGTTTGCTTAAAGTGCAAATGACTTGGGAAATTTCATCTAGATGTTTTTATTCATGTCATGGAAAATTATGTATATTACCATTCAACATTTAATCATTAGCCACTTTCTAAATATTTTGAAATGTCAAGTCAAATCTAAATTCTCTAAATTTTACAGAGTTTAATCTAATTGTATTAAGAATAGCAAGACCGGCAGAAATTATTCAGAGCTAACTCCTTAGACTATTGCAAGGGGAATATAAATTGCAACCATATTTTCAATAGGTACAAAATCAGAAGAAGTTAATTTTATTTCTCAAGTAAATGAAACTCTTTTTATTTAAATGCCAATCTATTGTTCACAGAATCACAAACTTAAGGTACGCTAGAAAAAGAGTTGAAGAATTGCCACAAATAGTTAAAAATAAATCATTGACAAAATATAATATGAATGCATTCTAGATAAGTGATTCCATTCAATTACACATTTAATTGAGATACTTTGGATTCCCAAACATAAGCTTAATTTTTTCCTCCCAAGTTTGGTCAGCTTTGATGTAATAAGTACTGTGTGCCTTGTTCTACCTCTTCATTCTACTGGGATAGATAGACAGACAGATAGATAGATACATAGATACATAGATAGACAGACAGACATAATATTAATGTAATTTTATCATTTGTTTTAATTCTACAAAACACTCTATCTTACAATATATTTCATCTTTATGCATCAAGCAAGGGAACTATTTGCAGATCTTAACTCGTAGTTAAGAGGATGGACACATTTCTTCACAGGCATCTGATGTATGGTAATAAACCTATGACCAATCTGGTAAATATTTACCAAAAGCCCACAAGACATTTACCCATGCACAAAAAATCACAATGCAATGGTGGGAGGAAGAGAAACCTAGAGAAGAAATAAAATGAAACTAGCTTATGTAGAAATAATAAGTGACTTTATTCAAGTGGTTTGTGTCTCAACCTATTTTAAGGAGAACACTACTTGGAATGATCAATATGATGCTAGCCTTCTTTCCAAAGTTAGTGAACCCAAGTGATGACTTTTCATCAGGCTCTTAATAATATTTGTAGAAAAAGACCTTAGCTTTTTTCCCTGTATTACATGATCCAGACGTGCAAATGGCATGACTTGATTTTCAGAGATTGGGATCTACACTGTAAATTCATCAGTCCACTATTAATTATATTTTGTCAAGACAAAAAAAAGCTTAATGTGATTCCAAAAGTGAACAAGTTATTTTGATATAAGTCACTGAGAGTTTAAAATTAAACTAGAACAGAAGTTTCTGTTTTATAAATCAAATGAAATAACAACGGTAGTTTTAACATTCTTTTTGCATTACAGATCCCTTTTAGAATCAGTATCTGATGAAATGTCCAGACTTTCCCAGAAAAAAAATGCATATTCAAACTACATTTTGTATACAATTTCTCTGCAAGCTTGTCCTTTGACAACAAAGTTTAAAAACCTTTGAAGTAAAAGTTGGGACCAAGTTAAAGAATACATTCATGCAGTAAGGATCTCTAAATAATTACAGTTATTATTGCAAGACTGAGCCACAATTTGGATTCCTAGCAGCCAGGGGGAAATAGAAAGCCTAATTATGATGACTTTCATCAAGAAAAGGAAACACAGCTCTCAAGGAAAACAAAGATTTGCTTAGCAATGAATTATAAATAATTTCCCCCAGGACTGTTTTGTAAACTTTACTTTGGAAACTCTGCATAATCTCAAATGCAATAGTAAATTTCATGTAATTTCTTATTTTGGCCACTTAAGAAAATAAGAGGACATAAGTATACTAGGAAACAAGCAGCCTATTGGTTGTCTGAATCATAGACAATATCCACTCAACTCACCTGGTTGTTAATCACTTCTATCCTTGGACCACGTTCCCTAAAATTTACTTCTCACTCCAAGTTAGGCTTTTTATAGGTGCAATTCAGATATTAGCCCTCAGAAATCTCTGTTATATTCAACCTTATGGAAGATAGGAAAAGAAGAAACAGCATATGTATAATAAGAATCCTCAAAGAAGAAAACCAAAACATTAAATGAGATATAAAACAAAAACCTATAATTAAAAACAAATGCTCGTAAAATTAAGAATATATGTGTATCTGAAAGTACATGTTGTAAAGTTACACCATGTACCTGGGAAAATAGACTGAGAGCACTGAGAAAAGTCTAATGAAACTATTGTCTGGTGAAGAAAGTGAGTAAATTCTTTTGACAGCCGGACAAAAATCTAAGTCATGGGGCCAGCCTAGTGGAGTAGTGGTTAAGTTCATGTGCTCTGCTTTGGTAGCCCGGGGTTTGCAGGTTTGAGTCCCAGGCACGGACCTATGTATCACTCATCAAGCCATGCTGTGGCGTCCTCCCACATACAAAATGGAGGAAGATGGGCACAGATGTTAGCTCAGGGCTAATCTTCCTCAGCAAAAAAAAGATTGGCAATGGACATTAGCTCAGGGCCAATCTTCCTCACTAAAAAAAAAAAAAAACACTAGGTCACATATAACTGAAAGAAAATCAAACTGTCAAGCATTTTCAATAGCAACATTTTATGCCTTCTGGGGTAAACCAAAAAATAAAATCTGAGCCAAGAATTTTATATTCAGATAAACTGTTTTTTAATCATAAAGTCAAACTCTTCATTATCCATGAGTTATTCCTGAGGTATCTACTAGGAAATAACCTTAAGACAATTAAAATAACTGGAGATATATCAATTTAAGGACAGTTGATGAGTATTAGCATATAGTTAACTGTAGCACTGTGAATAAATGATGGTAATAAGGGAAGAAATATAGTATGTAATATTTTTATGTAACCATCCTAATGTTGACATCTCCTCTAAGGGTACAGTGTGAATAGGATGAAGAAACAGGGATAGAAGGTAGACTTCTTCGAATATATCTTGTTTTATAGAATTGACTTTGAAACCATGTCAGCATTTTATATAATAAAAAGAATTTAATCTCTAAAAATTGAAATTAAAATGAGATACATGAATCTAAATGGGTAACTAGTTGCCGGCATAACCATACAGAAACTAATCCAAGTAACAAGTTTTTGATGATACATCCCTAATAACATATGCCGTAAGGACGAAAATGCTGGAAAAAGTTTTAAACAGTTTTCAGTAATCATATTTTATATCATAGCAATGGTTTTGTAATTCAAAGTGTTGTGTGTATAAAATGTAATTCTGTGATATTATAATCCTATTATCCAGTGTGCTTCACAAGCAAGATCCTTGGCAAGGGAGAAAAGAAAAACAGATGTCAGAAAGAAGAGATTAAATAAAGATCTTTTAGTCTTGAATTTGAAGGATCAATATAAACTGATATTTTCCGCTTGAAAAAATGACTTTCTAATTTTTTCAACTGAAAAGTCCTAGAAATACCGATGCACCCAGTAGCAAGGAGTACCTACAGCACCCAGAATTTGGTGCTGAAATCCAATTTCCTTCTGAAAATAATCAGAGCTCCTTGGAAAAATGGCTAATTCCAGGTCAGGACAGGAAATAAACAAGATCATCTGGAAACTCTTCTCATATCGGATAACAAGGAAGCAATCAAAGATTACCAGCTGTGTGTTAAAGACCTAGGAATCAAGTCTCAGACTGTCAAAGATGAGATCCCTCATGAGGATCAATGAGGAAAAAAATCTTCAAAAGATTGAAACATATAAGATAAATTTAAATCCATGAGTTCATAACAGTACTTTAAAAAGTAATTGTTCAGCCATTAGATGACACTAGTGAACCAACTCATTATTTTGAAAACTCATAAACAAGAACCATTGGGTAATCAAATAGTAGATAAGAGTAAGATTTTCTTTATTGTGGTATTTCAGCCAATAAATGAAAAAGAAATGATAGAATAGGAATATTATCCTTTTGCAACCCAAAATGAATTACCATCAGGCACTGAGCATCAATTACTGCTAATATCAAAAAGAGAAAGTTAACCACATATTAGATGTCTTCTGACGGAGGAACAAAGCACCTCCTAATAAGGAATCTTTTCAGAAAATCAAACCTGAATCTGGTCTATCCTCCAGATCCCACTACTAATTTACAGAAAATTCAGAGGAAAGAGGGACATTAAACTATACTATGGGGATATAACCATCAAAATCCTAACCATCTTGACAAACAAGCAAGTTTCTTCAGCAAATAAATTGCAAATGGGAAAAAAAAGATGGAGGGGAAACCAATAGGTGAAAACAGACTTTAAAGGAATATATTAACCAATCTTCACAAGTAGGCTGTGTTTGGATCTTGATTCAAACTAGAAAAACTCGTGACATTAAAGATATAATTGGAAATTTGAACACTGACCAAATATTTGATAACACTCAGAATTATAATTTTTAAGATACAATCACGGCATTGTGGTTATGTAAAAAGAAGAGTCCTTTACTTTTAGAGTTACATAATGAAATGTTTGTTCATAAAATAAAATGTTTGGAATTTGCTAAAAAATCATTTGAGAAGGTGGATGTGGGTAAGGGTATACATGAAATCATTTTGTTAAAGCTGGGTAATGGCACACGGAGAGTTTATTATATTATTCTCTCTCTCTCTTTTTTTAATTTTCAAAAATAAAATATCCAAAACAAAAACATGCATTTGGTCGCTTTGCTGCATGGCATTGCCATGGCCTGACGGCACTTGAAAGATTTGCAATTTTTCCATTAGGAGATATCTCTTTCACTCCTGTGTCTGAGAGAAGCAGCCAGTGCTGCATATGAGACCAGCAAGGGTTAAAGAGAGCTAGCAGCTGACACATCTGGGGAGCATTAGCTATATTAAGGACAAGCCAGCATGAAAAGGTAACCGGAAGAAGCAGCTGAGCACTCTCTGGTCAAGCCTTGAGGTCATCTGGATTAAGGGACTGCGGTTTACAGTCTAGCAAGGGACATGTATCATTTCAGCACTTTGTTTCAAAACCCAGCACAAGAGTTCCTTTGGTTTGGAATGGGATCAAAAGTGAGTAGAAGACTTCTTTGTTCTCAATAAGCAAGTTTAAATGTTTTGTATCACAACACCTTTCAGGAAAGGATAGTATTTACATTATATAGTAACAAAAATTTAATGTCTTTTGGATTTTTCTATGTTGCAGAAACCTCCATTAGCCACATATGTGAATATAATGATAAATACTTCTTTTGATTGTCATATCAGTCAACAAATACCTACAGTATTTATTACGTGGTGGCACTGTGAAAAGCATAAGAATTACTACAGAGGCATGGTAGTATTATAGGGGTATTATAGTTTCATGGAAAGTGGGACTTTGAAATCAAACAAAAATTGTTTAAAATCTTGCTCTGTCATTTCTTGGTTCCCTCATCTGTAAAACAGGATGTTAGTGTATTCAGTATGTGGAAGAATTGTCATTTTCACATTTGCTTTCTTATGATCAGCAACATCTGCCACTTGCCTTTGAGTAAAGGTATCTTTGAGTATTAGTCATCTTTCTCCTTATGTAAACACCACTACTAGGTGCTCTCCTAGCCTACCAGCTCAATGTCTTCTGAAGAAAAACCCAAAACAAGTCAACAATTACAGATTAATTTTTCTCGTATGGTAAAACAATTTTTATTAGAAGTTAAAGGTTGTTTATATAATGATGTGTCATAAAGACTCAAGTACTGGTTTTAATCTTCTATTGCCCTGATAACTTAACTAACATGAAGACGGATGCAAAATTAAGCACAGTGGATTATACTATTAGAGAAAATACAGCTCTGCCTTAGTCCTAATGAACACAGAATACTGAATATGTCCACACTTCAGCCATTCATAGTTTGGAGAGGGCCTCTCTTCCTCATCTCTTGTTTTTTTTATAGTTAAAAACAGCAGTGAATAATTAAAACACATAAACCATTTTGATGCAATCTTAATGCACAGAACCTCATGCCATGCTTATAACCAGCCATATCTAGATTGTAAATTTCAGTCAAACTACATGATAAAATGAGCCCATTTCATTTATGGTAAAAGCTAAAGCCAGCAATGGTTTTCCATCAACCCATCCAGCGTTTCATGTAGGTCAGAAGTTTCCAAAGCAAGAGAGCTGGCAGGTTAGGCAACAGTTAGAAAGGCCAGGAAGGCACTCTAAAACACTGTGGACCTATTTTCATTCCTACTAGTCATTTCATTGACTCGAGGCTGGGACATTGGGAAATATGCTTTTTATTGCATTCAGCATATTTGTTATATAATCAATCCAAGTCCATTGCAGAAAAATTAGAACCAGTAAAGCAAAAAAAAAAAATAGTTGTCCAAAACCCCACCATTCAGAGATAATCACCATTATTACACATTGATGTACCTCTATCCAGATTTTGTATGAACCTCTCAATAAATATATATTTACAAAATTTGACCAACTAGGTATGTTCCATAATTTATTTTTTTCACTTGAGATTCTTCTGTGAATATTTTCAATGACATTTAGTACGAATCTACATTAAGAACTGTGATAATACAGTATTTGGTTATATGAAGGACTCATGTACTTATGCAATTTTCTGTTGCATATATGTTTTTGTTGTTTTTTTCTCTTTTAAATATGTGTTTTGAATTTATACTAAGGAAATATGACTTGTGAAAATTCCCAGAAATGGAATCTTAGTATGTTTTAAATTCCCCTTCCTAATCTCCCAGTTTGTGCTCCTTAAAAGGAGTACTCGATTCACTTTCCATGGCAGACTTTTCTATGTTAGCAACACAGCATATTAATGGGAAAAGGCTATAGAAGTTGGATGGAAATAGGTACTTTTTTGTATACAATCCCTCTTGAATAGGTTTTCTGTCAAACGAGAAAAAATGTCCTCAGATACCTGGTGTGGCCATTGGTGACGGAGCCAGGGAATATACAAGAGCATTGAGAGGAGATATGTGTGGTCTGGGACTGTGACCCCACAGGGGCATCCGGAACCACCTCTGCATTTGAGAATTAATCCATTTGATCAGATATTTCAGAAAGCTTTTGAGCAGCCAAAAGTTTAATTCAGATATAGCTTAGTTCTTTACAAAGCCAATGCTACAATGCTCTTTAGCCATTTTAAATTTTATATATGAAATTTGATTTACCAAATATTGTAATGGTGTTTTGAGCATTATGCATCTTTGGTTCTTCTTCATAAGCTTCTAACTTTCTATTTCTACCCTCCCAAAGTCAGTCATTTCCCATGAAGAAAACCAGAATAAAATGTTCTGTTTCAATTTCAGAATCAGGTTACATTTCTGGTTTCAATGATTATGCATAAGAAATACATTTTTAGTGACTGAAGCTCTGTAATTTTTAGTGACTAACTATAAAGAAAATATTTACAAAGAAAAGTTTTAGTCAGTGTCTATGTAGCTTACACACTATGATATCCCCTGAGTCCATTCGACACGTGTTCTCATTTTACAACACGGTGTTGGTACTACCTATCTCAAGCACCCAACATAGGAGCATTCCACACACAAGAGGAGTCAGCTTGTGGCCAAAGTTACAATGAGACCAACCTTCCAAACAGACTACTCACATGTGTTTCTCTGGGCATGCTTGGATTTGTCTGAATTTGATAGAAGATGAGTAGTGCCAACCCTGGCAAGCGGGGAGGTAGAGTAAGAATCCGAGAGTATAGAAAAATATTAGGATGCAGGAAGACCAGGACAGTAACAGAAATGCAGAAACACACATGAACAAGGTTGATGCCAATGTAGCTGCAATCAACATCTGGTATCAGAACAGCTGTCTAGATAAATAGGATCCTTTACAGAAAAATGCTTTCCCCAGGTCTGCCCTGTCTTGTTATACCACACCTACGCTGGGGAAAGTTTGACCAACCATTTGTTGACCACTTGTTAGTTATGCTAGAACTGGTTTACGTATGTTCCATTTGTTAGTTATGTTAAAATTGGTTACATATGTCCCTCTGACAATTACTGCTGGATCATAGAGGGAAAGAGGAAAGCATAACTAAAACAAAAAACAGAACAAAACAAAAAATTAGTACTCCTGCAAAGGTCAGGCTCCTTTTCAATCTTGCTTTGGCAGTGCACTGGTGAGTAGCTGGGACATGGTTTGCTTGGCTATGGGACTCTCCAGGTCTACAGGGGCACGTCTGGTAGGAGTTTCATCAAGAGGAGGAGTTTCAATACAAAGAAGAGTTTCATCGAGTCAGGTCAGTACCTGAGCAGCCCTGCAGCAGAGAGCCCCTGGTCACATTACTGATGGCAATGGCCTCACCTTCAGCTTGACAGGTAAGCAGCAACTTGTGTCAAAGAAAAGATCAGAAAGGATTTGATGTATAATCTGGATAGGTGTGCTTGGAGGAGGGAACTGTCTCAATGTAGGCAGTGTCACAGGTCCCAGTATCAAACACGCTGAATCCCTCAGTGTGAGGGACCCAGTGGAAGGGAAATCCCAGCTAGCTAAGGGACTGGAAGCTGCAGCCCCTGTAATTTGGTGGGTTAACATCATCCTAGAATTGCTACTAGCATAGAGAACACCAGTTTGGTAATTGGTACACAACACCATGTTGGCCCAAGAAAGGAGGTAGTTAAGGGTTGAAAGAGACAGAAGTAGCAACTAGGTTAAAGCATGGGTGAAGGAATTTGAAACTCACAAATAATCTAGGCAGTGCTCCTAAAATACGTAATGAACTGGAGTGCCAAACCCAATCAGGACCTTCTGTGCCTCGACTCAGCCCTGATTCCAATTTTGGATCTGGAAAGTCCCCTGGGACCTCTAGGGAGGGAGCCTTATGCCGAGGTGACCACTTGCTGCATCGAAGGGCTCAGGCTACACTGGAAGTCAGTCCAGGATGGTCCAAGTGAAGAAGTGGGATGGAAGCATGCCCACAGGGGATTTAGAGAGACCAAAATCAAGGCTGCCACACAGGTTGGGAACAGATCTTGCACTAGCATCGCTGTAGGCGTGGCCAGTAAGTGCTATTACATAGTAGGAACGGACTGAATACAGCCTGGAGGAAGCCCCTGTTAGGGCAAGCCCCAGGGAGCCGCACATGTCCAAGCAGGAGAGGCAAAGTGGAGCCCAGTGGTCAATCCCGAATCATAGTGGAGATGGAGGAGTTAAAGAAAGATCCATTTTTGACAAGGAAAAAATGAGGATAATCTGCCATATGACTTTTCCCTTATAATAGTGGTTATACCTCAATGGGGATGGTAGAGCCATGCAAGGGCATTTTGGAAATTTTAGGAGGCTTTTTCTTTCCTTTCGTTACAATGATCAGGAAACACTATGGACACTCAGTGAGAGGGGTCAGAGATACAAGGTGTCCTGCAGTCAAATAATTGCCCCACATCCTACACAACTTCCAAATTGTCTTGCTGGATATTTACATAGATGTAGAAAAATCTACCTAGAGCCTTTCTTTTATATTAACACAAAATATTTCTGCAGCATTTTAATATACATTGAATCTTCCAGTAATAACTAAATTGAGAGAAGACTGTATTTGGCTTGATTAGAAAGATTCCACAAGCTGTTCACCATCCCAGAAAACCACATCATTGACAGCAACGCTGCTCAGGATATTTGGGCCACCTACACAACACACCTGGATTGTCAGAGTCTGTATCTATCACATTCAAGATGATTCTACATATAGTTGCAAACATCTGGATGCTTAATTATGTCTTATGGTGCAGCCATATCTAAGTCATTGTAAATTAAAAGTAATTAAGTTAAAAAGAAACATATAAAAGAGAATATAAAGCCAAAAGTTAGTTCTGAGAAAAGATTAATAAAATCAATAAACTTCTGGCAGGACTGATGAAAAATAGAGAACAAGCTCAAACTATCAATATCAGAAATGAAGAAGGAGACACCATTAGAAATCATGCCGGCAGCAAGAAGGTAATAAGAGGCTATTATTTAGAACACTACACTAAGTAATTTGAAATTTCATTTTAAAAAAGCTCAAATTTCTAGAAAAACTCAAATTACCAAAGTGTCACATGAAGAAAAAGAAGATATAGTTCTGTATGTATTAAAGAAATTGAACTTGAAATTAAAATCCTTCCTGCAATGTGAAATAACATACATTTTACTCAGGGTCTCTCAGAGAATAGAGAAGAGGAAACCCCTGCCAACTTCTGTGATGAGCCGAGCATTTCCTTGATTCCCACAGCCTAATGAGAACATTTCAGTTTCTAAAAAGGAAAATTAAAAACTAAGCTCTCAAAAACAAACAAACTAAGCTCTCTCTTCAAGTTAGGTAAAAATTCTAAACAAAATAATTGCAATCATAATCAGGGTCTGTATAAAAGGATAATATATCACAACCAAGCCAGGGTTATTCTGAGAATATAATGTTGAATTAATATTTGATGATCAAGCAATGTAGTTTAGCACTGAACAGAAAAAAAGAGAGAAAAATAATATGACCATCTCAATAGAGACAGAAAAAGTATTTGATAGAATTCAACACTCATTCATGATAATGACTTAAACTACACTAGGAATGGAAAGGTCTTCTTTATCTGATAATGAACATCTCAAAAAAATACAAATACAAACAAAAAAAGAATCTTATAAAATTTAGAGGTGAAATATTGAAAACTTTCATCACGAGATTGGGAAGGAGACACGGACGCCTTCTATTATCTCTTACTAGATAGGGCAGGCATCACAAACCCAGATGTCTACAGGGTCTATGGCAATAGAGAGGGGTGGAGTCTATGGAATTTGAGAAAGAATCTTCTGCCAAAAGTCATTCAAATTCAACTACAAAACAAAACCAAACAAAACCAAGACAAAACAAAACAAAAAAATCACTGGGCCAGCCAAACATAATATCTAAAGGCCATATTTAGTCTACAGTCTGCAAATTGGTGAACTTGGTTGGGGTTATTTTGGGCCCAACTGATAGGATACTAAACTTCACATCGTAAGTGAAAACAGTAATCAAGTATATTACTACCTGAAGGAGACCTTGTCTTTTAATAGATGGCTAAGCCTTAAGCTCAAGTTTGTGTTATTTGGAGGAGAGAGCTGAAAAGGCAAAGAACAGTGAGAAAGAATAAACAATACCAGGGGTACAACATAGAAAGGAGGCTTAGACTGCGGGCCACAGGAAGTAGTGACATGACAGCACAGCCACTTGGTTACGGATTATTCTAAGAAATCCCCAGGGTACCTCTGCCCAAATTTGTCATATTGTACAAGTGTGAAAGAAAGACGGATAAAAAGTGCATTAGTAAGTTGGCTGTTTTCATTTGTTAAATCCTCTCCTATGTTTTGCCTTTAGAAGTGCTTTGCAGATAACAGCCACTGCTGAAGTCTTTGAATGTAATAGCTTTCTCTACTGAAATCTTCTGTCATAGATGAATGAATAGGATGGTCCACAATGAATAGGATGGTCCGCAGTGAATAGGAATGGTCCTCTCTACCCCCAGCCTGGTGTCATCAGTTTGCTCCTGGGCCCAGAGTCGCAAACATAGGAAGGCAGAAGGAAAGCAGGTCATTTTGCTCAGGAAGAGCTGCCTCTTGGGTGGTCTATTTTGCACATGTGTAAGAACCAGCTTGACACAGAATTGCCTCCCTCATTTCTGCAGGGAGAGGTTCATAGACTCTTCAGTGCAGTGATTTTCTGAATCTAAACTGACCTTGGCTTTTGTGTTTCCTTGGAAACCCTTTTCTCAGCTTTGCAAAGGGAACGAGCCCTTTGCCTGGTTCCCAGAATGAGATGGAGATTGTATGCAGATGGTCAAAAGTCCAAATTCAATCCCCTTCTGGTGCCTTGGCCACTTGGTGTGGATTTCCCAGGTCAGCCAGTTAGGCAACTCCAAGGGTTCACCAGAGTCCTCAAAGGAAATCCTGTCCCTGAAACACGACCTGTGTCAGTGCAGCCTGACAGAGCTGACCACCTGGGCTGTCACTCACACGCCCACTGCCAGGCCGGGCACTTGGACGTACCTGTTTTCAGAAATGCCAGGATTTGAGGGAGTTCTTGACCGTGTTTGTATTTATGATCACCACTCTATGTTTTAGATCATGGGACTTGGATTCTTCTAGTTGTCTTCAGGTTTTCTTGCCCTTCAGATAACTAAGATTACTGGCTGCCACCAAGAGCCTAAGCAGGTGACACCAAGGACAAAGGGAAAGAATTAAACTCTATTTTCTACAAACTCCAACTTACCTTTGGACTCCATCCTTATAAACTACCTCCAGTTCTCTTCAATTCATTAAGTTGACTTTTGCTTCTTCCTGAAAAAGAGGGATAACAGAAGACAGAATATTTTTCTTTTATTTTAAGTTGTTTCAAGACCAGTGCCTGGCAGCACCACTTTGGTTAATTTCTCACACACAGGCTAGTTTTAAGGAGTTTATCACATTCACTACTTTGAGTTGCAGAAAGCTTGCCTGAGGGTCAGAGTTCCTACGCATGCTCTATTTACCGAAACATGACTCAGAACTGCAGCTAGCCTGTTGCTGTTTGCTGTGAATGGTGTCATTTGTATCAGACCACACTATTGGAATTTGCCTTCAAATATAGCTTTGGTTAACATGAAATATTGAACTTTTGTTGACGAAATTTAAATATCTTACATTGGGGCAAACCTAAGCCTAGATTAGGCAAAGAAGAGATAGATTTGAACTTGGGGAAATTAGATTCATTACGCTGGGATCGTGTGGACAGAGACTCTAATTTACTTGTGAATTAACATACCCTGTGCCTAAAGAATTAGAGTATAACAGGTAAGCACTTAGTAAATGGCTGTTGAATGCCTTAGTGGTGGGGAAGTTTACTTTTTGAGTTAAGATATCTCACAAGAATACTTTGGGGGATAGAAGTAGCCCAAAATATGAGCCAAATAATTATGGGCCACATCTTTGAAATTCACACATATCAAGTACTTTTTTAAATAGAAAAATGGCCACTTGAAAAATACCACTGGTTCGAAATCACCAAAATTTCTGTGGAAAAAAACATGGCACACCAGTTTCCAGTGCCTCTAGCCATCTGGAAGTGTGAACACCTAAAAAGGAGGTGGACTTCAGTAGTGAAGACAACCCGAGTGTCTTCTAAGAGCAAAGTAGGTGTATTGGCAAGACTGGTGATGTCAGAAGCATGGAAAATACTTTCGAAGCAATAGATGTTTATTACAGCTCCATTTAGTGAATAATTATTTTGCAGTGGAAAAAATGTTCATCAGTATAGCACCACTTTGGGGAAACTCCCTTCCACATTTTTTGTCTGTGTGATATAGGTGGGGCTGACCCCAGCCCCAGGCACACACGTCTGGAAAACTAGAGTCAATCCAAAGACTTTTACTGATGCCATCAGAAAAGGGGTGCATTGTGATGGTGGTAGAATGAAGACTTGAGTTACTCGTGTCCATCTCTACTACCAGGTGGGAAGACCCTTTCAGAGATTGAAGATAATGCAAAGAATCTCAGGGATGAGAGATGCATACAGATAGTTTTCTGGTCATACTATGAGAGCATCTGGATCCAGCTATACCTGAAGGTGATCTCTGTACTTTCTGTTTAGTGGAAAACTTTTTTAAAATCCATGTTTTCTCCAGCTTATTTCTCTCTATTGCTTTTCCTCAGTTCTCATCCTGCAAGGTTATGTTTTCTTTTAAAAAATCATGTCAAAATAATTTTTTATACTTTACTGGTAAATGTTCCATATCTCCATTAGCTACTCTTAATGCTCTACCTTAAAATTCTCTACTTTTCCAAGTAGAAAATTATTTGAAACCTTATCATCTCAAAACAATTGAAAAAAAAAATTCTCAAACAGCTCAGCATAGTTTATACAAACTAATTAAATGAAAGCCTGGTCCAGCTCTTTTCAGAAGGCAGAGGAACTGTCTGTAAGAATAAAAAATTAACTTGCATGTAAAAACAGAATTTTTCTGAATTAAAAGCAATGACATAGGCCTGAAAAACTTCGTTTGCCTTGTAGTCAGCCCCTGTATTTTTAGCCCCTCCCAAACAGAGTTGGGTCAGGGAAACAAAGCTCCACTCTCTCATCTTCCTACATCCACACTTCTGGCATTTATTTAATTTCTAATTGAAAAGTCACCGACCACGGGCAGGCACTTGAGAGAGCCTCAGACCTTCCTTCCTCCCCAGTGTTATCATCCCAGGTTCGGAGGTGGGACTCGCACTTGTGACACTGAGACCACAGCCTCTCCTCCCTTCACTATTTCAGCTTCCTTTGAAGATTTTAATCATCCTTACAACTTGGCTGGTTTATACTCATAACACTTGGTTACCAGGATTATGATCTAGTGGGGATGTATCTACTGCTTGTATCACATTGTCCCTCTTTATCCCCAAAGTCCTACCAGTTAAAATTAGGGGTTTAGTAGACAAATCCAACTGATGCTATTTGCCTATAAAAATTGTCCCCAAAGACCCAACAGCTTAAGACTTAAGAAAGCCTTGGCTCTTTCAAGTGCTTTGTATTTCCCTATAAACTTTAGAGTCAGTTTGTCAAATAAAAAAAATCCATAAGAGTTTAGATTACATCATTTCATATTGACAAATGTATAAGGTTGAGTGTTCCAATCTATTCAAATTTTACAACACAATTTAGATTTAGGTTTTCTTTATTTTCTCTTAGTGTTTGCAGTTTTCTGTATAGAAGTCTAGCACAACTTTAGTTAGATTGATTCCTAGGTATGATACTATGGTGCTATCATAAAAGCATTTGTTAAATTTCATTTCCTAACACTTTATCTGATATATAGAAATGAACTGATTTTTAAATATTGATTTCATATACAGCAATCTTGCAAAACACTCTTTAAGTCTCGTGATTTATCTGTGAATTATTTTAAATTTTCATCATATATAATCATGACTTTATACTTTTTATGTCTTTTTTTTTTTGCCTTACTGCATTACTATGAACTTGAGCAATTCTTGAATAAAAGTTATAACATCCTTGCTTTGTTTCCAATTTCAAAGGGAATAAATTTCATTATTTCATCTTTAAGTATATTTGTTGATGTCTTGTTTTTGTAGATATTTATTATTAGGTTATTGAATGTCTGTTCTAACCTGATTTGCTAAGAGTGTTTTTTGTTTGTTTGTTTGTTTGTGAGGAAGATCAGCCTTGAGCTAACATCCATGCCAATCCTCCACTTTTTGCTGAGGAAGACTGGCCCTGGGCTAACATCCATGCCCATCTTCCTCCACTTTATATAGGACGCTACCACAGCATGGCTTCACAAGCAGTGCGTAAGTGCGCGCCCGGGATCTGAACCCTGGTCTGCCGCAGCGGAGCACGTGCATTTAACCACTACACCACCAGGCCGGTCCCTGAGTGTTTTTTTTTTTTTTAAATCATAAATGAATGTTGAATTTTCTTTTCTCTCTCTCTCTCTCTCTCTCTTCCCCCCCCCCCAAAGCCCCAGTAGACAGTAGTATGTCACAGCTGCACATCCTTCTAATTGCTGTATGTGGGACGCGGCCTCAGCATGGCCAGAGAAGCGGTACGTCGGTGCGTGCCCAGGATCCGAACCCGGGCTGCCAGCAGCAGAGCGCACACACTTAACCGCTAAGCCACAGGGCCGGCCCTGAATGTTGAATTTTATCACGTACATTTTCTGCATCTGTTGAGATTATCATGATTTTGTCCTTCAATTCATTAATGTGGCATATTATTAGCAACCAGATACCACTGAAGTGTTGAGGGTTAAAAATAAAAATGTTCTGCGAAGGGCAGGGGCTCAATTTTGTCAAGGAGATGTCACATTATTTATACTAATAGCAGTTATAATAAATACGTGTGAGTCAGATCATGGTAACAAGGTACTTTTCAAACACAAAGACCTGGATACAGGTATTGAGAGGAAGAGTAACAGAAGCAAAAACAATGGCATTTTAAAATATGTTATGAGAGCTTTAACATTATTGCAACCCATTAAGCACTTACTACCTGCATTATCTGACTTATCCTCAAAGCAACCCTCTCATTTCTGCTTCAGAGAGAGGAAATTGAAGCTCATCATGGTTAAATATCTTGCCCAGTGTTACACAGCTAATAAGTGCTGATGATGGAAACCCACCTGGCTTTAAACCCAAACTCAAGTTTCTTCTGGGGGAGGCAACATAACATAGTGGTAAGGATTTATACAGGGTTTAGTTTTGATACACAATGCTTTTAAGTGATATTCTTACAGATGGAAATAATAGACAAGAAGAAATTGGACTCTGAACTATTTTATAGAGATTATTCATTTGAAGAATTACCAAATCAGAAATTCTTTTATTCTGGATTCTGTCACGTAAGTTTCTCTAAATGAAAGACCTGAACTGTGTGCCTTGGGCACTGTGGGCCGAGCACAGGGGTGAAATGAAAGACCTGAACTGTGTGCCTTGGGCACTGTGGGCCGAGCACAGGGGTGAAATGAAAGACCTGAACTGTGTGCCTTGGGCACTGTGGGCTGAGCACAGGGGTGAGTGCTTGCATGTCTTGGGGTGAAATAAATTCTTCAGTTCCCCTCATTCCTTTCTACACGAAAACTCAATGTTCTCACAATATTCTCTACAATAGTGTCTGTCACTTTTGACACTGTTAACTACTCTAATACTTTGATAATGCTGTAAGAGAATATCACAGTCTTCTATTCTTCTTCTGCACTTCTGCTCCTTCTGATTTCTCTGTGGGCTGCTCCACCCATCTCTTAAATGTTGATGTTCACATTCACTTTCTGGAAATCTCTATCTTGGGAGCTCATATCTTATCTACCTAGTAGTTTCAGCAAGAAAATAAAAATGATGAGTCATTTATACATCATTAATACTTCAATATAAATATATAATATATACATATAAACATATAATATCAGTATTATTATCAGTATTTTTTGTTTTTGCTAATCAGGCTTAACTTTTTTTGAAGACTTTTTTTTGATTAAGACTTTGTATTTTCAGGGGCTGGCCCCATGGCTTAGCAGTTAAGTGCACGTGCTCCGCTACTGGTGGCCTGGGTTCAGATCCCGGGCGTGCACTGATGCACCGCTTGTCCGGCCATGCTGAGGCCACGTCCCACATACAGCAACTAGAAGGATGTGCAACTATGACATACAACTATCTACTGGGGCTTTGGGGAGAAAAAGGGACAAAAAAAAAAAGGAGGAGGATTAGCAATAGATGTTAGCTCAGGGCCAGTCTTCCTCAGCAAAAAAAAAAAAAAAAAAGAGGAGGATTGGCATGGATATTAGCTCAGGGCTGATCTTCCTCACAAAAACAAACAAACAAACAAAACAAAAAATAAAAGACTATATTTTCAGAGCAGTTTTAGGTTCACAGCAAAATTGAGTGGAAGGTTCAGAGACTCCCATATATTTGTAGCCCCCACACATGCATAGCCTCCCATTATCAACTTCTCCCACCAGAGTGGTACATTTTTTACAGTTGATGAAGCTACCTTGACACATCATAATCACACAAAGTCCATAGTTTACATTAAGGTTTCACTCCTGGTGTTTTACATTCTATGGATTTGGACAAATGTTAAATGGCATGTATCCATCATTATGGTATCATACAGAGTATTTTCATTGCCCTAAAAATCTCCTGTGTTCTGCTTATTCATCCTCCCACCCTCCAACCCCTGGCAAACACTGATCTTTTTACTGTCTCCATGGTTTTGCCTTTTCCAGCATGTCACATAGTTGGAATCATATAGTATGATATAGCCTTTTCAGATTGGCTTCTTTCACTTAGTAGTATGCATTTAAGGTTCCTCTACGTCTTTTCATGGCTTGACAGCTCATTTTCTTTTACTGCTGAATAATATTCCATTGCTCCTATGTACCACAGTTTATTTATCCATTGACCTACTAAAGGACATCTTGATTGTTTCCAATTTTTGACAATTATGAAGAAAGCTGCTATAAACATCCATGTGCAGGTTTTTGTGTGGACATAAGTTTTGTTGAAAACCTTTGGGTAAATACCAAGGAGCATGATTGCTGGATCCTATGGTAAGAGTCTGTTTAGTTTTGTTAGAAACTGCCAAACTCTCTTCCAAAGGGGCTGTGCCATTTTGCATTCCCACCAGCAATGAATAAGAGTTCCTGTTGCTCCAGCGTCACCAGCATTTGGTGTTGTCAGTGTTCCGGATTTTGGCCACACTAATAGGTGCGCAGTGGTATCTCGTTGTTGTTTTAATTTGCATTTCCCTGATGACATATGATGTGGAGCATCTTTTCATGTGCTTGTTTGCTGTATATCTTCTTTGGTGAGGTGCTATAGATGTCTTTGGCCCATTTTTTAATCAGGTTGTTTGTTTTCTTTATTGTTGAGTTTTAAGAGTTCTTTGTATATTTTGAATAATAGTCTTTTATCAGATGTGTCTTTGGTAAGTATTTTCTCTCAGTGTATGGCTGGTCTTCAGAATTATTTTTTATATTCTTCATTGTATACAATTCCAACATTGCAGAAAACACAAAAATTACAAACAGAAAAAAGTTTCAATACATGAAAAATAATATTGTACATATATTTAGCGTTAATTAAATATTATTTAAAACATATCTGGAAATGATGAACTATTCTTCTCAAGAACTATTCTTGAGAAGAATAGTTAACTCTGAGAAGGGAGACAGAGAAATAGGATCAGTGAGGGGTGCATAGGGTTTTAAAATTCAGATTAAACAATTGTTGACTAGAATACAGTAAAACTTTATATCAAGAATGTTGGATTATGTTCTTCTCCATTCGTTTTAAAGTGTTTGAAATATTTCATAATTTAAAGAGGAAAAAATAGAAACCAGAATTGGTTCTAGTGTTGTGATACCTATGATGTTGGTGAATCCATTACTTTCATCTAACCTTCACTTTTTAGAGT
Source organism: Diceros bicornis minor (assembly GCF_020826845.1). Taxonomy (NCBI): domain Eukaryota; kingdom Metazoa; phylum Chordata; class Mammalia; order Perissodactyla; family Rhinocerotidae; genus Diceros; species Diceros bicornis. The sequence continues at coordinate 9,715,442 of NC_080742.1, read as the reverse complement.
TCAATTTCTTTATTTATAAGGTTCCTTTTCATTCTAAAATTTTGGGACTGCTTTTATGATGTTACGTTTCACTACTTTCCTAGGTGCATCCTAATTTACAAAATACGAAACTGCAAATGTTTGCTTAGGCAATACATTCAAATTAGTTAGTTTATAAGGGGAATATAAACACATGGTTAGTGCAGTGTTTATTGTGTTGAAACAACTTCCCTGGCTTGAATTTGGACTATTTGGTCAGCTAAGTAAATGAACTCCTGGTCCATAGCCTGAATGAATATCACTGGTCTAAATCTAGGATGTGTTATACCACACCCAAATTGGGCCAACACCATGAAAAGGTCTGTGCTAAAGAATTTTTCCCTTCTCTTGGAAAAGCATATTTCTATTCATCTCACAGACCAGGGTTTCCCACATGTAGTGCATTTAACACCAAGCTAAAATTTCTAGAAAATGTTTCCAAAAAGATTTAGCAAATCACAACCACTACATTTCTAAATCATCCTTGGAGTGAACAGAAAAGAAAACATGGGCCTCTGGACTCTTCCTGACCAAGGCCTCCAGCCGCACTCTGGGGCAGTTGGAGCCATGAGCTGGGGCAGAGCACTCCTCCCTCACACTGACCAATCCAAAAATCACCTACATCAATAGAGTCCTCTAAAAATTTTCTCTGAAAGTAAAAGTTTACATAATGAGGCTGGGATTTGAAACACTCACAGGCCCCTCAATCTGAGCAACTATAGAGCTTTTGACCCTGCTCAGTTTCTCAGTGGATAAGCCAGTGTCAGGGCCTCCTAATTATGCTAGTCGGAACTTGCTTTCCACAGGGACGTGAACAAGGAACTGGTAAGACTCTTAATTGCCAACATGAAGGGAATCACTGGGGACACTTGGGCTGATAAGAGAGCAGGAGGGAAAAGAAAGACTATGTCTTGAGAGCTAGGATAAATGACTAGATGCCTTTTACTCAGCTCCCCACATTCACACTCACTCCAACATGGCTCTAAGGTGGTTCACGTGTTGACTTCTAAGGCTGTTTGCTCACCGTCTAAGCAGGAACACGTCCTTTTGAAGTCTTTCCTTGTTTCCTCTTTCATCTCATCCTCCACTTCTCAAATTCTCTAAATCCTCAAATGTTGAATATATCAAACGGTTGGAGTGCCACGGGAGTTTGGGGATCTGTGGGTAGAGAAACTGCCTTAATTCCTTTGAATTGGGGTTGGAATAAGGAAGGGCAAAAGACTTGACCTTAGGGACACTGAGATAGAGGTAGAAATGCTTGGGTGTGTTACAATGGGGCCCTGGGCCCAGGGCCTAAAGTAGATTATGCTGACCCAATAAGAAAGAAATCCAATATTTGAAAGTATCACCTACCAATTCTGGAGAAATTGAATTTTAAACATACGAGACTTCATTGAATTTTATATAGCTGTCTGTCCCCAGGAGCTATTTTCTAGGGAGGCTATGCCTGAACTTATAATGGGAGGTCATTTTTATCAGTGCGAGGGTCACTAGATCTCAAAGTACTTGTACAAGGTGAGCTGTGTGAAAAAGACCAAAGGTAGCACGTTTTCTGATATATCTGGAGTTTTATGGGGGAAATGGGAGCATGGAGCTGGAGCACAGAAATGAAGATCAAGCACAAGTATCAGCCAGCCAGCCTGACAAAGGGTGAAGAAATTTGTAAGCTTTTTTTTTTTTTTTGTGAGGAGATCAGCCCTGAGCTAACATCCGCCAATCCTCCTCTTTTTTTGCTGAGGAAGACGGCCCTGGGCTAACATCGGTGCCCATCTTCCTCCACTTTATATGGGACGCCGCCACAGCATTGCTTACCAAGCAGTACTTCGGTGCGCGCCCGGGATCCAAACCAGCGAACCCCGGGCTGCCGCAGCGGAGCGCGCGCACTTAACCGCTTGCGCCACCGGGCCGGCCCCTGTAAGCTTTTTTTTAAAGAACATTGTCAACACAAACTTTGAGAGTAAAAAAACTGAGCCCTGAAAGAATCAAGGATAGAGTTTATGACATTAATCATAGTTTAGAAGGGGATTAGATGACAAACCAGACCACTACCTCCCCATAAGGGAAAATGCGCTGGAATGGCGAGAAAGCATGAACCGGGAGGAGGTCAGTGGAGCCCACACACCTGAAGGGGACCAGATGCACAGGAGTTGGGAGCTGGCCTCACCTCTGCCAGAGAGATTGCTGTCCATCTTGAGCTGAGCCAGTAATCACAGAGTCTACTACATTTAGGACAGTTCTGTACACATCGCTAGAGGAGTACCTTGGTTGTTCTCCTGGTTATCTTACAGAGAAAGGTCCTTCTAGAGATGCCCACCTATCACCTGTTGATCATCCAGCAGGAAGTATGTCTGTGCCCTAAGACTTTGCCCACTCCTATCTGAACTGACCCCAATAGGAACTTCCCTCTTTTCAATGGCCCAAGAGAGCCATAAGGCTTCTTTAAAAAGAGATTGGATCCTTAACATCAAGAACAGCAGTGGAGTTTGGAAGGGGAGAGCCTGTGCAACTGTAAGTCGGTGATCCTATAGAGAACAAGCTTCAGGTGTCCAGTTGAGCCAAGAGAGAGATGAGATTCCATCCTGATACCTCAGAGGGTCTTTCACCCCACCTACAGACACCCCACCCTCTGGCCATGCTGCTTGACTCAACCTCATGGTTCTTTGGGCTTCTCTACATGGGCTGTCTGTTCCATAAATGGTTAATTGCATATAAGTAAAAAATAAACAAACATCTACGAATTTTTCTCTCCCTTCAGAATACTAGTATGTTTTTAATTCTTTCTTAGGAGTCTATAACTTTCTTCCAAAAGTAAGTAGTGTAAAAAAAATTATTTCTGTCAAACCCAGCTAATTGATATCTTTAAGAAGTCCCACAGGATAACTGTGAATGTAGCCTGATTCTATTTTTTTCTTTTTGTTTTTCAGTGAGGAAGACTGGCCCTGAGCTCACATCTGTGCCCATCTGCCTCCATTTTGTATGTGGGACACTGCCACAGCATGGCTTGATGAATGGTGTGAGGTCCGAACCTGTGAACCCCAGGCCTCTGAAGTGGAGTGCGCGAACTCAACCACTATGCCACTGGACCAGCCCTTGATTCTATTTTTTTAAAAAGATGATTCTATTTCCTAAAATATTACCTAGACACAATTCAATAATTCTTCCACTGCCACCTATTGCCTCTGCTGGTTCCTTCTCTTTTTTTTTTTCTGTCTTTGCTCTCAGGTATTTATCCCCAGTTGGCTCTTAGAAATTTCAGGACTGACAGCTGGTCTCCGACTCTGGCTTGCCTTCTTGATCTTGTTCTGCCTTCTCCAACTGGACCTAGTGTTTGTTCTCTACCCCGGCACTGACTCTTGGCAGACTCCTGTTTTTGAGTTGCTGGTGTTTTGTGGCCAGTACATCGGTATAATTTTAGAGAAGTCAGAAAGGGGAAACGTTGTGCAATTCTTTTATTCTTCCTAATCTCTCCCCTAGGAGAAATAAATCCGGAAAAAAGAATAGGGAGGTGCAATGGAAAAAGTCAGCACAGACTGCTGTGCTTCTGAGAAAAGAGAGGATTATTCAGGCAGCTGGACTGGGCCGGAGAAGTCTGCCCCTGAGTTAACCATGAAGAGCCTACAATCCTGTGACCCATCCCCATTCCACCATCCTCCAGCTGCTACTTGTAGTGGCTGATAGAGTCTAAGGGAGCCATTTAGGAACTCCATGGCCCTGGTTAGCCACTCTCCAGCACAGGACCCTGCACCAGCCTGGACCTGGAAAGCCTAGACAGATTAATGGCTCCTTTACATTTCTTTGGGTGGTGACACATAACTATTTTGGCTGGTTGATTAATTCTGATGTCAGATAAGGTAGGTTAACTCTCTAGCTCGTATACAAATTGGCCCTGCTTCCTTTGTACCCATACCTCCATCAAAATAACTCATCTCTGTAATTCTCTTCTCTGTAATTATTCCTGTCTTTAAGCAGATTTGTGTCTAATGATACTAATAATAGCCAAATATACAGCACTTACTACGGTCCAGGTGCTGTCTGAAGTGCTTTACATATATTAGCTCATTTAATACTCATAATAACCCCATGAGGAAGGTACTTTTATCATTCTCATTTTACAGATGAGAAAACCGAGCAGAGAAGTTAACTAACCTCCTAGTCTCTTGATGATAATCAGTGGAGCTGGGATTCAAATTGAGACAGTCTAACAATGGAGTCTAGATTTGCAATCATTCAATTGTCTACATATAGTCATCAATGTCTAGCCCAAAGTGTTAAACAAATGGGTGCTTATAAAAAACCTGTTATTCTTCTGATTGGGGATGTTAAAAATGGGATCTATAGCAAGTGCTTTTATATGATAAGTATTTGATTTTCCACCCATATTAGGAAACTAAGACTTAGAGAATTTAAGAGCCCTGACCCCTTGGGCCGGGCCAGAATTCAGAGTCATCTTCTGACTCCACATCCAGTGCTCTGCCTACTCTGCCAAATGGTCTTTCTACCAGGCCCATGGAACTGCAGGATCCCTTGGTCCTCCCGTGGTAGCAAGGGCTGCTCTCTGAGGCTCACACAGTGGATTGGCAAAAGACCTCAGTGAACTCTTTTTGCATAACGAGGAATAAATGCAGAGGGAGACTTGTGGTTCCCATGGAACAGAGGTGTCCTCTGGCCCTCAATTGACCCTGCCTAAGTCTCATCCAATAGCTTGACTCTCAAATCAAAAGTGGGAAAGTCTGGGTTCTGTTCCTGCCTCACCAACAATGCTGTACTCTATCACTTCCCTTCTGAGCAAGAGAAGGGAGAGAGAAATGAGGGCTGGCTCTTCAGACTGCAATCCCATTTCCAAGAACAGGGAACTGAACTACGTGGGCTTCTCAGGAAGGCTTCAGCACAGAAGGTGAGACACTCTTTTCTCCTCTCGGGATCCTCCTGAAGACCATTGAGGTAACTGGCTATTTTGAATGACTCCTTTTGCCTTTTGGCTTTAATGACAAACAAATCTCACCAGGCCTAAAATTAAGATACAACTTTCAAAAAAATGTTTTCAATACAGTGATGTCATTGAGGGTCCTCAGCAGATACAGCAGGGAGAGTTTGGGTTTATGAATAACGGCATCAGGGTTCTAAGATACCACTTTCTATGACTTCTGTGAAGTCATGTCACTTAACTATTCCCAGGCCAGTGAAATTAAACTTACCCAGTGTACCTCACGTGGCTTTAAAGATGATATGAAGTGTTGCATTTAGTTAGCATTATTTTTTTATCCTTCCATACAAACTCAGGTCTTCCTTCTCCCTTGGCACTCTTTATTCTCAATCACCTTTAGTAAAATGTTCCATTTTTTCCTTCACCGTTTTTCTTAGGAAACAACAAAAGGTTAATTCACAATCTTTGCAAAGTGGAGAAAAAATAACTTTGGGGGATTTCACAAGGTGGCTTTCTAACCCAGGCACAGGACCCCATGTGAGTCTTTGTTTAGAGAGGGGTTTTCACAAGCTGTTTCTCCACAGATGGCTCTTTGGTCACTTCACACAGTAACCGAAGCCCCCTCTGCGGAGAGATGAGCATGTCGCCGCTCTTCCAGCCAAGCAGCTACACTTCTCTTCCTTCAGTGGATTTCAGGGAAGGAGACTCGTATTACAGCTCAGTGTTTTCTCTTCAATCTCAGCTCCTTACAGTCCCATCACATGCAGTCTAATAATAAAAAGGGGGTAAAGTGTTAGTTATTGAATGTTAATTGTAGAAGAGCTAGAAACTATGCAAGCAAAAAAAGTTAATCACCTAAATTCTACCACCAAGGGGATACCCTGTTATCTTCCGTTATAGTGTTGGTGATTATCCTCTCAGCTCTCCATATAGATAGTACTCAAAGGTATTTTTATATGTGTATATATCTCCAACTCTCTGAGTCTCAGAGATCCAAACTGTAATATGTCTCAGTGATATATATATATGTTTGAGTGTCTGTGTTTTTTACAAATATGAAGCCATATGACCTATCCTATTTTGCAATCTTTTTCTTTTCATTTAAGAGCACATTACATGTTTCCCAGCCCAGGTGTCCATAAACAGGAGAAAGGATAAACAAATACGGTGCCTTTATACAACGTAGTAGTACTCAGCAATAAAAAAAATGGACCACCTATACCCACAACAATATGGATAGATCTCAAAAAATAATGCTGAGTGAAAGAAGCTTTACCCAAAAGAGTACCTATTGTATGAGTTCATTCATGTGAAGTTCTAGAGCAGGCAAAGCTTGTCTATGATGGAAAAAAAAACCCAGAAAAGTGATTGCCCTGGCAGAACGGGGGAAAGAGTGAGCAAAGGGCAAGAGAGAACTTCCTGAGGTGGTTGTTATGTTCTATCTCCTGCTAGGGGTTTGGGTTACACAGGTGTATGCATGTGTCAAAACTCATCTAATGGTCCATTTAAGATTTGTACGTTCCATTCTATGTCAATTTTACCTAAGAAAATAACAACAACTACTGAACTCTAGTAAATAATATGCATGCTAAAGTATTTAGGGAAAAGTGAACTGACATCTGCATCTTACTTTGAAATGCATTTTAAAAAAGATAGATGGAGACAGGGATAGATAGATGGATAATGTTAAGTATAGCATCTAGGTGGTAGTTATGTGGGTGTTCTCTGTACAATTTGTTCAACTTTTTTGTAGGTTTGAAAATTTTTCATATTAAGATGTTAGTGAGAAAAAGAACATATGACATGTTCCTATGTTAAATATGCTCCCACACATTTTAAAGGACTGATTAAATCAACATTTATAGAATAGAATACAATTCAACCACTGTTACACATTTCAATTGTTTAAATTTTTACAGTATAAGCTGTATTACAATTATCCTTATGCTTAGATATTTAGACACTTGTCTTATTAGGCCCTTAGGATAAATTCCTATGAGCATAATTGCTAAGTCAATACGGAATTAAGGATTTGGGTTCCTATTTTCATCCAGAAGATTTGGGACAATTTTCTGTCTTACTAAAGAGAAGAATTCTACTTCCTCATATTTTCTTATAAGATTTCCATAAAGATTGAGGTCTTCTTTCATTTTTGCTAATCAGTTTGATATCTTTAATGAAATATTCCTATAACTTATTATTATTTTTTCTCTCATAGCACTTTAGGATCAAGGTAAAAAAGACTTAAAAGAGAAGAGAGAATTTTCAATGCCCAGTGTTGAAAGAACAGTCTGAATCTCAGAGATCCAAACCATGGTATGCTTCCAGGCTATTTTCGTGATTTGAAATGGAGTCAGTGCTTAATCAGAGATTGTCTGACTGAAAGCAAAAATCAGTTTCTAGGTATTCCATCTAGTCTTTTTTCTCTGTGAACATCCAGTGAATGTACACAGGATACAAGAATATGGGAGGTGTTTACCCTTCATGCCATGATATCTCTATGCTTTGAAAATGATAATTTGGAGTTCTATGTGCTAGCACCTTTGGGTTATCAGCAAGCTATATAAAGACTTAAGAAATGCCAAGGTTGGATCACTCATATTTAAATGATGATTAAAAGCCCATACAATCTGTGCATCAATTCAGTGTGCCGGAAGGGGCAGCACGCATACAAAACACTCACTTGGCTCCTGTTCTCATCCCATTCACTGTGGTGTGGATTATAGTCCCGTTTATCCCTTTCTCTGGGCATGTTCAGCAACAAATGAAACCACTGAAGCCACTCAGCAGACAAACATGCCAGCTCACGGGCCACAGGACAATTTCCCTTTCCCAGCAGCAACTCAGGGACCTTCCTTGGACTTTCCAGATGACCTGTACAGCAGCAGCCGACTTCTTAGACAGTTTTTATGTTGACAGCCTAGAGCAAAATAACTATGCAACGTTGCCTAATGAAAAGCCTGAGATTCAAACTTTAGATCTCTCTCATTTGGTTTTGATTTGAATACAAGAGACTTTAAAAAGGCAACAACAGTGAATGTGCGTGTGTATTTACTCTTCCTGGAGGTTTAACTAGTTGGTGAGCAACAGGTGCATTTTACAATTTCCAAAAATGATATCAAGTGTCAAACAAGTTCTCGACAGTATTCCAATATCAGCTTTCAAATGGGTCAGCTCATTTCATCCATTTGAAAATCAAGTTAATTTATTCTCTGTAGAAGTTGATACTGTTCACGTCCTGTTGGAATTTCATTTCCTTGATTTTCCTTGATATTGCACTTTCTAGTTCTCCACCTACCTCCCTGAAAGTCTTTTTTGTCTCTTGACTGGTTTATTTCATTTATCTCAGACCCTATAAATAGTTGTTACTCAAATTTCAGTCTTAGTTTTATATTTCATCTTTACTTTTTCCTATAACATGAGGAGAAAAAAATCAGTTCCCAATTTTTTCGGTGGTTCCTAAAAGTGGAATTAACATTTAAAATCCTGGTAATATGTATCTAAATTGGTATCACTGTTTGGTATAACCTGTTGATTCCCACCACTTGCAGATAGTAGCAATTTCCTCGCACACTTGTTAAACAAGTCCCTCCCATGCCCAATGTTGGGTGGATTGATGGATGAACGAATGACATCTCATTCAACCAGTCATATGGATGCTCACACACTTTGTCCATTTTTAAATGGAAATATTTATCTTTTTCTTATTTGTGTTTAACTATTTTCTTTATGTTACAAGCGAGCCATTGCCTATTATAATTATTACATATCTTTTTCTAGTTTCATTTACATTTTAATTTTCAATGTGTCATTCTTCCATATGAAGAACATTTAATATAGTCAACTCAACTGAGCATCTATTTCTTACGAAGCAAAGGATGAGTATAGGGCCATGATGGGTAAGGAACTTGATGAGAGTGGTGAAGGTACAGAATAATTATTTCGAGTGTGAGAAGAAAGAGTTAACTGGAGAAATGTGGAAGAAATGACAGACAATATCAAGAGCCCAGATGAACATAGAGACTCTGAATGGGGCACTAATCCTTATGGATTGTTTTTAACCAGGTAGAGCTAGCAGTGCAGGTATGTAATTACCAATTGCAGACAATTGAGTTGATCTAGGGTTGAGTTTTTGGAGGAAAAAGGAAGGATTAGTAAGTGAGGTAATTGCAAATATTAGCAAGATAATTTATATAATAAATTATGAAGTCTGGTACTACTGAATTAGTTGCTGTTCCAAAATATAGAGCAATACTGGCTAAATGACCGAGGACCAGGCTGTGACTGAAATAGATTGAAGTCAGCTGACCATCACACTAGATGAACATCTTAAGAGACCATATTTCAGAGTTACTGAAATTTTACATTTCATTGAACTTTCTGTTCATGAATCTTTATAAATGAATGCTGAATAACAATCAGGGAAATCAATAACAACAATGGTGAGAGGTAGAAAGTGCTATAACAAGATGCCAAAATCTCAGAGAACGGATTTTTACAAAAAATTGGAAGAACAATGGTTTCTAAGTGTGCTTCTGAAAGTAGGTCACCTATATCTTTTGGGATGTGGAATGAAACTGTTTGCTGAAACAGTCCTCTCACCTACAGTCCTGAGATGAGACGAAGATTTACTAGAGGTAAGGAAGGAATAAAGTGGTTAATGGAAGAAGTATATGTAAAGGTTGAGGACTTGGTATGTGGAGAAGTTATAGCATGTTTCAAAATTATTTTTAATCTCTGATGTTCAGTTTTGTTTTAATATGATTTATCCAGTTGTGATTTGTTTTAACTTGTTACATTTGGGATTCAGCACGATATTTTAATCTGAAAATTCATGTTTTTATTCTGGAAATTTCCCCTTCATCAACTGTTTCTATGCAGTGTATAGCATTCTTTCTAGTCTTTCCTCATGAAACTCCTTTTAGACCTCAATTGATGCCTCCTATCCCATTACTTGTATTTATTCATGTCTTTTTCATATTTTCTATTGATCTTGCAAAGTATTCTCTTTAGTTGGTCTCATCTACTATTTAAATTTATCCATTGAATTTTTTAATTTCAATTACTATATTTTTCAATTTTAGTTTTGAATTGTTTATTCTCCTGTTTGTTGCATCTACTGAAACTCCCTCATAGTGATTTGTTTGCAAATGTAGTTTCTAATTTTTGACCGAGTACCTCTCCAGCAGAGGTTGTTCTATAGGTTTTAGAGGCATTCCCAAAAGCATTTGCTTTTATTGAGAGCCCCTATATGTCAAATGGTTTTAATGTATTTTAATGTCAATTTTTTGGCTTGAGTTTCTACGGGTAATATGTTTTGTACTCCACAGCCTAGCATCTCACAGGCTTGGTGTTTTAATGTCATAAGGTAATTCTTTATTCCAAGGAAGGCCTCAGGCAGATGATAAGAATCTTGTAGTTTCTCAAGTTAGTAAGGCAAAATTTTTCTAATCCTTAGCCCTTGAAATAGATGGCCCAGCATGAATCTCACTTTCATGCAGGAAACTCAGTTCTGGCTTAAATACCTACTCATCACTCTAGTTTTGTGTTTCCATTTTTGGTTCAGGCACCTAAGAATTTTCCTTTTTTGTTTTCAAACTTTGCTATGTATTTTTAAAATATGTATTTCAGGCCAATGTAAAACTGGAAAACTCTTCAAATAATTTCGTGAACCCAGAATAACTTTAAAACTAAAACTTGATAAAGACAGTATCCAAAAAAAAGAAAGATATAGACTGATCTCTCTTATAAATACAAATTAAAATATAAACAAATTAAAATTATAAATAAACAAAAAATGAAAAATATAAACAATTACACCAAATATTAGAAAATAAGGTTTTTTCCTGTGGAACCACCACTATAGTCCTAAGATAAATTCTATTTGATTTATGTTTACTATTAATCTGATACATAGCCAGATTTTATCAAGATATTTTATTATATTAACATATTAAAAGGGAAAAATCATATGAATATAACAACTGATGGTAAAAGTATGATTGTTAAGATTCAATGGCCATTCCTTATAGAAATTCTGAGTAAAATTAGAATGTAGGGAAAGACTTAAATATGACTGACTCTTTACCAAAAACCAGTAGTAACTATTATCCTAAAGAGCAAAACAATAAAACCATTTTATTTAAAAATCAGGATCTAGTCAGGGGTATCAACTGTCACCATTATTATTTAACATTATTTTAAAGATTCTAGTGAATGTAATAATATAAAATTTAAATAACTGGTTCAATTATTTGAAATAGTGATAAAACTATCAATTTTGTAAATAATGTGATTATACAACTAGAAAATTCAAAGAGACTAGTTACAATAGAAAAAAAAGTCTGTACGAGTATTTGACAAAGTAACTGGATAAAAGGCAAATATACAAGTATCAATATTTTTACTCTATTTTAGCAATAAGCACCTAAAGAGGAAACCAAGGGGACATATTCCACTTATAACAGAAATAAACTATAAAATATTAAAAATAAATATAATAAAAAGTCACAAGACCTATATGCAGAAAGCCATAGTATCTTAGCAAAAGACATGTCAAGATTTGAGCATATGAATATAGTCCTTGATTGAAAGAATTGCCATCATAAAAACATTAATCTTTCCAAACAATATAAAATATACTAAAATGTCCTTAGAATTCTAATAGAGTTTCTTCCTGGAATTAGATTAAGTTATCTTATATTTTATATGGAAAAAAGGTCCAAAAATAACCATGACAATTATAAAAAAAGAATAACAGAGAAGGGATGCTTGTTTCTCAGGCTATCAGAACCTAGTACAAAGATATTGGGAAAAGAAATATGATATTGGCATAGCTATAGACTGACTTATTACTCAGTGGAACAGAAGATAGAATCCAGACATAGATCCTATTATATATGGTAATATAATATTTGACTAAAGTTGTGGTTTTACAAAGTGAAAACAGGTGAGAATTTACCACATGGTGTTATCATTCTAGCTATCAAAATAGAAGAAAATAAAATTGGATCCCACTCTTAACTGTTAAAAGAAACCTTCTAGATATATTACATGCATAAATGTAGTAATAATAATTGCAATAACAGTTGTTTTACAGTACAATCTAAGAGACTATGTGTACAATCTAATGTAGGGGGGATCTTAACCAATATTGGAAACCCAGAAGCTATTAAAAATATATAGATATATTTCAGCTTTCAATATTAAAATCTTATGGCAATAAAACCAAAGATGAAAAAAAAAAAGTCATGTAATTATATTTCAATAATTAATATCTACAATTAAGATCTGACCTCTAATAAGTGGAAAAGAAATAATAAATAACTCAAAAGAAAAGAGTAAAAGATATTAATAGGCAATTTAAAGAAGTTCAGATGACCAAGAAACATGTGAAAATAATAAATTTCACAGTAATATGAAAATGCATATTATAGTAATAATAAATCATTTTTCTCTAAACAGACTGGAAAAAATTTAAAACCCTTATCCCCAGTTGTTAGCATACATGTGGAGAAATATATATTCTCAGATATTGATGATAGTAGTAGGAATTGCTGTAAACTTTTTAGAAACAAATCATTGAAAAACTACTAAAATTAATATATGTATATATACTGTATTTGTAATTTTCCAATTGTAATTTCTTATATAAATTATATATTTATATTTGTTTATATTTGTGCATTTTTAATATTTATATTGTACATGTAAAAAAATAAACCACATGATACAGCAAAATTTTATTTACATGTACATTCCATGGTGGACATACTGATTTGGTACTCAAAATCCATGCCACTTTCCTGCTAGTGTGTGTTTTAGTTCTACAGAGTCTGGAAAGTTAAAAACTACATCTTTCAGACTCCCTTGACGAATCTAGAATCCTGGATGTGATTTAGGTTTGGCCAATCATATGCACTTGTATAAAATTTGGAAGGCAGAAGTGAGTATTCTCGTGATGATGTCAAGATTTTCTATTTGTCTTTAAGTTTCAGCAGTTTGCATATTATATATCTAGGTACTTTTGTTTGCTTGTATATTTTTGGCATTTATCCTGCTTTGTGTTCTCTGAGGTTCTTGGATCTGTGTTTTGGTATCTGTCATTAATTTTGGAAAATTCTTGGCGATTGTCTCTTCAAATATTTCTTCTGCTTTGTTCTTCCTCTCTTCTCCTTCTGGAAATCTAATTACACATATGTTAGATCATTTGATATTTTTTATTCTTAGATCCTCTCTTCTGATCTTTTCACTCTTGTTTGTCTCTTTGTGTTTTCTTTCCTTGGCTATTGGTAAGCCTATTGAAGACATTCTTCATCTTTCTTACTGTGTACTCATTTCTAGTATTTCTGTGTGATTCTTTTTTATAGTTTTCATCTCTTTGCTGAAATTACTTATCTGATCATGTATATTCCACCATTTCCACTAAAGGTTTAACAAATTAACCTTGTTATTTTAAATTTTCTCTCTGGTAGTTAACAACATCTGCGCGATGTCCAAGTCTGGTTCTATTGAAAGTTGTCTCTCTTAAAATAGTGTTGTTATTTTTTTGCTTCTTTGTAAATTTTTTGATAGAAAGATGTCCTACAAAATCTTGTGTAGTACAGTATAGACTAAGGTAAATAATTTTTATGCTTGGAAATGGACACACTTTCTTCTGCTAGGGACTTAGTGTGAGTATTGAGTCAATTTAGTAATGAGTTGAGCTGTTGCTGTGGTTACTTTCCATGCACCACAGGCTTCAAATAACTTGCTATAGACTGAATGTTTGTGTCCCCCCAAAATTCAGATGTTAAATCTTAATGTCCAATGTGATAGTATTTGGAGGTGGGGCCTTTGGGAGGTGATTAGGTCATGAGGGTGGAGCCCTCATGAATGGAATTAGTGCCCTTATAAAAGAGATCCCAGAAATTTCCCTTGCCCTTTCTGCCATGGGAGGTTACAGTGAGAAGACAGCCTTCTATGAAGCAGGAAGTGGGCCCTCACCAGATATCAAACCTGTTGGTGCCTTTATCTTAGAATTCTCAGCTTCTAGAACTGTGAGAAATAAATTTGTTGTTTATAAGCCATCCAGTCCAAGGCATTTTCTTATAGCAGCCTGAACAGACTAAGACATACCACTAGCATTAATTTGTGTTTAGGGTGGAGGCTGGTTAGCTAGAGTATTCTCTCAATGTCTGCCTCAACTTTAGGTCATCCCTTTGTGCCTCAGAGAAGGTCTCTCTTCATGCTTTTGCTCCTCTCCCAGAAGTAGACTGCTATTACTTATTACTCAATGCTTGTTAGCCTGGTGATGAGTGGTGGTAGGTTGAAGGACATTCTCTATTGTTCTGGTTCAGCCTCAGTCCCCTGTCCCTGGGTCTCAGTGATGGAACCATTCCTATGATTGCTCCACCTCAAAGCTGTAGGAAACTGTTAATGGTCTGGACTCAGGATGTATTCTCGCCCCTTTCTCAGAGATGGAGGTTTCCCTGTTCCCTTCTTCCAGCTGCAATGGGTCTTCACCAGTGACCTAAAAGCAATGAAGTTTTCTGCTCTTCCCCTAATGGCTGAATTTTTTTTTTTCCATAGGGGAGATAGAGAAGAAAAATCTGGGAAGAGTTTCATACGTTTCTTGTAGCACCTGCTTGTCCCCCTCCTCCAGGCTTGCCTGGCAAGCATGCTTTCTTAGGAGTGTCAGCCTGCTCCCAAACTTTCTTGTGAGCTCCCAGTGAGGTTCCTGAAGATTCTGACAGTGCAAAATTTCCTTATGTATTCAGCTTCCAGTCATTCTATATTTTCACACTAGCCCACACTTGGCCTTTAGCAATTCATTAAAAATGTTTCACTGAATTCTTCTTACCAGCTTGTATGGCATCCAGTGACATCAGCTCTCTGATGGGACCATGAACAGCAGTGGACTTTCAGGTTGTCTAGTGTTTTGTTGCTGTACACCCTAAGTGGAAACCTGAAGCTATCCCACTGAATTAAAAAACACTTATGCATAAGAATGTTTACTGCAGAATTCTTAGTAGAAGCATGCACTCTAAAATATTATAGCTATACCAAGAGATTAGGAGGAATTTTCATAATTTATTGTTTAGTGAAATAAGCAAGATGCAAATAGTTGTGTAAAATATGATCCATTTTTTATAAAACAATGACAAAACCTATATCTATGTATTTATGTATCTATGCATGATTATACGAGCATGAGGAAAGTAAATGCATACTAAGTTGTTGCTGTATTACCTGGGAAAAGGGAAAGGCTAACGTAGGTGAAACGAAAAAAGGGAAGGGAGAGAAGAGAGCCAGAAAAAAAATGGAAAAGGAAAAACATATTTAACTACAAATTAAACATGTAAGTTATAATCAAATGTTATTTAAAATAATGTATATGTCAAAATATATGTGTAAATAATCTAACAAGATGTACAAATAAAAGATGATCAAAATAGAACCACTTCTTAAAAATATTTCACTAAAGCTGGAAAGATGGCAGAGTAAGAAGCACCAGGAGTCCGTCTCCCCACATAGAAAACAACTGTACTGGCACAATCTGTGTGATGTAACTATTTTGGAGCTCTGGAGCCTATTGAAGGCCTGCAACTTCCAGGGGAAGGCTTGGTAAATTGTGGTTAATTTCAGTCAATTTCCACTCTTAGCAGCAACTACCCATACTCTACCCCACCAGCACCACGGCAGGAAGCTATGCACATATTCCTGGAGCAGCTTGCATAAAACTTAGGGGGCCAAGCTTTATTTGTCCTTTGAATATCAGGAGTCTGTGTTCAAATATTGGGGATCACTGTTGCACCCTCCCCCCTATTGTTGCGAGATCCTCCTCCTCTGGCTGAAGCACTTCCAGTGGATTTATGGGGTCAGTTTCCCTTTTCCCCCCACCTTCCTTTTTCTATTTTCCCCCTTTTTGGAACCAGACATTAAAGACTACTGCATATACAGGAGAAATTTAAGTCATTATACATGCTTAGGGAAAAGCACAAGCACAAAAGAGACCTGAGAAGACCTTAAGTTTACATCTTAGGCTGATACTGGGCATGGAAACAGCCTACAACAACCAAAACCAAACCAAAACAAAACATAAAGAGCAAACCCTGGGGAAAGGGGAGAATCTAATTTCCAGAGTTACAACATTATTAGATTCACATGTCCAGTTTTTAATAAAAAAAATCTCAAGGCATATGAAGAAACAGGAAAGTGTGGCAAATTCAAAGGAAAAAAATAAACCAACAGACACTGTCCTTGAGAAAAACCAGACTTACCAGACATAGACTTTAAAACAACTCTCTTACAGATGCTCAAAGACCTAAAGGAAGATGTGGAGATAGTTCAGAAAACAATATATGCGTGAAATAAAAATAATAATAAAGAGACAGAAAACCTAAAAAGAAACAAAGAAAGAAATTCTAGAGCTGAGAAGTACAATAATTGAAATGAAAAATTCACTAGAGGATTTGAGCAGGCAGAAGAATCAGTGAACATAATGATAGGACAATTGAAATTGTTGATCCTGAAAAACAGAAAGAAAAATGATTGAAGAAAAGTAAACAGGGCCTAAGAGATCTGTGGGACACCCTCAAGCAGACCAACATACTCATTGTGGGAGTCCCAGATGGAGAAGAGAGAGAGAAAGGGGCAGGCAATTATTTGAAGAAATAATGGCCAAAAATTTCTAAATTTGATAAAAGATATGAATATAATCATCCAAGAAGCTCAAATAACTTCAAGTAGGATGAACTCAAAGAGACCTATACCAAAACACATTATAATCGAACTCTTTGAAGCCAAGAAGAAAGAGAGAATCTTGAAAGTAGCAAGAGAGAAGTGACTTGTCACATACAAGAGATCCTCAATAATATTATCAGAAGATTTCTCATCACAAACTTTGGAAATGAAAGACAATGGACCAATATATTCAAAGTGCTAAAAGAAAAAAAAATGTCAACCAAGAATCCTATATCTTGCAAAGCTGTCCTTCAAAAGTGAGGGAGAAATTAAGATATTTTCAGATCAAGAAAAGCTAAGGGAGTTTGTTACCACTAGAACTGCCCTGAGAAATCTTAAAGGGAGTCCTGCTGGCTGAGATGAAAGGACAGTATCTCGAAGCCATAAGAGAAATAAAGACATAAGTAAAGGTAAATACATAGGCAATTATAAAAGCCAGTATTATTGTAACAATATTTTGTAACTCCACTTTTTGTTTTGCACATGATTTAAGAGACGAATATATTTTTTTAAAATTATTAGTCTAAAAGGTAGTATTATTGTAACTTCAATTTTAACTCCACATTTTATTTCTACATAATTTAAGAGACTAATGCACTGAGAAAACAATTATTAAGTTATGTTTTCAAACACACAGTGTACAAAGATGTAATTTTGTTACATCAATAACTGAAAGGGATGAGGACCGTGCTATAAATGAGCAGAGTTTTTGTAAGTTATTGAAGTTAAGCTGGTATAAATTCAAATTAGAATGTTATAAATGTACAGGATGTTAAATGTAATGCCCATAGTAACACAAATAAAATAGTTATAGAATATACACAAAAGGAATTGAGAAGGGAATTAAAACATTTCACTACAAAAAAAAATCTACTAAATACAAAATAGACAACAACACAGTAAGAAAGGAACAAAAAAGATATAAGGTATATAGAAAACAAATAGCAAAATTACTGAAGTAAGTCCCTCCTTATCTGTAATTACTTTAAATATAAATAGATTAAACCCTGTCATCAAAAAATAGAGATTGGCAGAACTGATTAAGAAAAATGTTCCATGTATATGCTATTTACAAGAGACTCACTTTAGATCCAAAGACACAAATGGGAAGAAAGTGAAAGGATGGAAAAAGATATCCCATGCAAATAGTAACCAAAAGAGAGCAGGGGTGGCTATATTAATATTAGACAAAATAGACTTTAAGTCAAATAAGTTTATAAGAGACAAAGAAGAACACTATATATTAATAAAAGCTTCAATGCAGCAAGAAGATGTAAGAATTATAAACATTTATGCACTAATAACAGACTATCAAAATGCATAAAGTAAAAATTGACAGAATTGAAGGGAGAAATAGCTATTTCTATAATAATAATTGAAGACTTCAAAATCCCACTCTCAATAATGGATAGAACAACCAGACAGAGATAAATAAGGAAATAGAGGACTTGAACAACACAATAAAACAATTAGATCTAACAGACATATACAGAACTCTCTACCAACAATAACAGCACACACATTCTTCTAAGTGCATAGGGGACATTTTCCAGGATAGACCATAAATTAGGCCACAAATTAAATCTCAATAGATTTAGAATGATAAATATCATACAAAATAACTTCTCTAGCCACCATGAGATGAAGTTAAGAATCAATAACAGAAGGAAAACTGGAAATTTCACAAATTTGTGGAAATCAAACAACACACAAACGACAAATGAATAAAAGAAGAAATCAAATGGGAAATTGAAAAATACTAAGATACAAATGAAAATGAAAGCACAACATACCAAAACTTATAGAAAACAGTGAAAGCTGTGCTAAGGGAGAAATTTATAGCTATAAATGCTTACATTAAAAAAAAAGAAAGATCTCAAGTCAACAACCTAAATTTACAACTTAAGGAACTAGAAAAAAAAGAACAAACAGCCCCAGTCTAGCGAAAAAAAAAAAAAAAAAGGAAATAATAAAGATTAGAGCAGAGATAAATAAAAGAGGAAAACAGAGAAAATCAATGAAACCAAAAGCTGGTTCTTCAAAAGGTCAACAAAATTGACAAAAGCTAGCTAGATTGACTAAGAAAAAAAAGAGAAAACTCAAGGTACTAAAATCAGAAATGAAAGTGGGGACATTACTACTGATTCTACAGAAATAAAAAGCATTATAAGAAAGTGCTATGAACAATTGTATGCCAACAAATTGGATAACATAGATAAAATGGACATTTTCTGAAAAATACAAATGCTACCAAGACTGAATCACAAAGAAATAGAAAATCTGAATATTCCTATACTAGAGAGGAGATTGAATCAGTAATCAAAAATTTTCCAAAGAAGAAAAGCCCCAGACCTGATGGCTCCACTGGTGAATTCTACCATTTAAAGAAGAACTAACACCAATATTCCTCACTTTTCCAAGAAACTAAAGGGGAGGGAACATTTCCTAACTCATTCTATGAGGCTACCACTACCCTGATACCAAAGCCAGACAAAGATGCTACAAGAAAAAACAAACAAACTACATAACAATTTACCTTATGAATATTGATGACAAAACCCTCAAAAAATACTAGCAAACTGAATACAACAGCATATTAAAAGGATTATACACCATGACCAAGTCTATTTCAAGCACATGAAAAGATGCTCAACATCACTAATAATTAGGTAAACACAAATCATAACCACAATGAGATACCATCTCACATCCATTGGGATGGCTACTATCAAAGAAAAACAGAAAATAACCAGTGTTGGTGACAATGTGGTGAAACTGGTACCCTGTGGACTGTTGGTGGAAATGTAAAATGGTATAGCTGCTGTGGAAAAGAATATAGCGTTTCTTCAAAAAAATAAACATAGAATTACCATATGGTCCAGCAATTGCACTTCTGAATATACACCCAAAAGAATTGAAAGCAGGGACTCAAACAGGTATTTGTACACCCATGTTCATACGAGCATTATTTGCAATAGCTAAAACATGAAGCAACCCAAGTGTTCATCAACAGATGAATGGATAAGCAAAATGTCATATATGCATACAATGGAATATTATTCAGCTTTAAAAAGGAATGAAATTCTGACATATGCTATGACATGGACGAACCTTGAGGACATTACGCTAAGTGAAATAAACTAGTCATAAAAAGACAAATACCGTATGATTCAACTTATATGAGATACCTAGAGTAGTCAAAATCATAGGGTCGGAAAGTAGAATGGTGGTTGCCAGGGGCTGGGGGCTGAGGAATTGGGAGTTATTGTTTAATGGGCATAGAGTTTCATGTTTGCAAGATGAAAAGAGTTCTGGAGATGGATGATGGTGATGGTTGCACAACAATATGAATGAACTGAATATCACTGAACTGTACTCTTTAAAATGGTTAAGTTGGTAAATTTTATGTTATGGGTATTTTACCAGACAAAGTTTTTTTGAAAAAAAGTTTCACTAAGAAATGTATATTTTGGTTGCAAAGAAAGGTTTGGTTATATTTTCTCTGGGAATAATATGGAATGGGGGAGGAGAACTTAATCCTATAAAGCCTGTCCCCCATACTGAATTGGAATCATTACTTAGCCCCAGTAGGCCTTGGTTTCTCTAACTTTAAACTCTGCAAAGCAGAGTTATTTAGAAGATTAAGTTATGAAGTGAATGAAAATTCCAAATACAGCGTCTGCTTAGAGAGGGTATAGTAACATTTTAGTAACTAGTAAAATTTTTATTTCATGTGTTTAAATAGAATGCTTAGTAAAACAATTTTTTTTTGCTTGAGAAATATCCAAACACGGAAAATAATTTCCCATAAATTGTGATTGGCTTAAAATGTTAGGCACAATTTTAACTGTCATCTTTTGCGGTCCTCAGCAGAACAGACTACATAACTTCTGAAAGAAAAATGTCCCTTTAGACAACTTCTCCTGGGCTACCTCAGATCTTCAAATTCCTTGAGAACAGAAATAGGACAATTCATCTTCAAAACCGTACTGTTGTGATATTAAAGGGTTAAGAGCTTCATAGGATATGGTTGACCTGAGTTTGTTATTAATGGCTGGTCACATGGTCTTTGGCAGGCCAAGTGGTAACACTGGCTTCTAGGAGAGAGGATGTTTTGGAAAATGATAATGTATGTGACTATCTGTTCCAGTCCACCCTGTGTTGGCAGAGCCTCCCATCCTAGTGTCTGCTTCCTTTGGTTTGGTTTAACCTATTTTTTAGTATCATCAGTTCAAGTTCTTTCCTGGACACTGGGAAGGGAGTTTCATTCTTAGGATCATATGAGATTTTATTGCAAAACCTCAAACCATATTAAATTTGATTGTTCTGAAATATGTCATTGACTTTGAGTTCCAAGGATCTGCTTAAATATTGCTTCTTGGTCCAAACTTTTCCTTAAAGGAAATAGCTAATTTTTCAGCATTCAAAATGCCAGACCCAAGTAGATAGGTCTTCATGAAGGGGCTGCTGTTTAGAGTTCCTTTTGTAATTCTGAGATTTCTGTTAACCAGAGACACAGTCTTTGGGTACAACATTTCCTACAGTCACTAGAAAGTAATCTGGAACTATAGGATAGAAATTGCAGTATTTACAAGATCTTGTAATAATTTTCATTTCCTTGTTGCTAAGGCTCTTAGAAGATATGGAGGGGAATCCATGAGACCAATATTGGACTGGTCGTCTGTCCAGTTTTCACTCACCAACTTAATGACAATCACTGCTACCATCAGCATGAGAAGGGCACAATCACATGTTGGTACAAACCTGGACTTAACAATCAGGGTCCAGAAACAATTTTCTTCTCCACAAGTGCCATCTAGCTTCATTGTTAGGAGGTTATATGTTAGTAATAACACATCTCCTATCCTTAGTCACCTTGACATGGTATAAGTATATGCGCAGTCACCTCCAGTATGACAAGGCCTAAGAGAGATTGAGCATGACAGGCCTAGGCAAAGACTATCATACCTGGGCAAGTTTTTTTTTTATCTCAGTGGAACCTCATATACTTCAACTGTAATGGTACCTATCATTCAAGTGTGTTAAAAAGATTTGGAATAATAAATATGAAATATATGTGTAGGTGTGGGGCATCTCAGCTTGAGTCCGAGACTGACACATATGTATGGCTGTTCCTGATGAATCTGTGGGATAGGACCACAAGAAACCCATTGGAAGAGGATCATAGTGCCTTAAAAAAATTCTTAAAGGAAGATTCAAGAATATTGAGCTTGATCCAGGGAGGCTTCAGACACTATGATTTTACAAATCACTTAGACTCATTGAGATATGGTTTTACCCAGCTCCCACACTGGACTCATATCTAAGAACTTCACTGAGATGGAAGGAGAAAATTCAAAATAAACTCTAAATGACAATAGGAAATAAGCTTCTCTGTTGGCTCACATGTCTTCTGGGAGGTAGGTGTATTCCATTCCTGAAATACATCTGTGCATTGTATCTACCAGACAAGTAGAGTGCAAATATGACAGAAACTATTTGTGAGTGCACCTGAGGCACTCTGTGGATTCTCCAAACTACCTGTCAGAGAATTTAGATAGTACTAGGGCCTGGGTTAGAGAGACAAGGGCATTAGTCAGTGAAATGTGGGTTATCACTGTTTAATCTGATCTCATCTGTACCCATTAGCTAAAAGCTTGGAGTAAGTTTTGTTATATGTATAATACACATAATGTAATACTTTGAACATAGTTCATGGTATTAAAATGTCACTTCCCATTAATTAATGTAATATGTGTTTTTTACATTAACCGAGGATATTTAATTCTGCTATGGAATACAAGAAAAACAAATGGCACACAGATGTCAGCATTATGGTGGTGTGAGTTGCTCCCTTTGTCTCTCCTCTTCAATCTACAATGAGTAAAATATCCATAGCTCAACACAGGCTCCTTTACCCAACACACCAGGACGCCAGAGATTGCACCATTCACACATTGGTACATACAAAGGTGGGTGGTTTGGAGCACATGGAGGAGGTGAAATGGGTGAACAGAGGAGGCGGTGCCCATGATCCTGGTCCCTGGCTGAGGCAGCTAAGCCAGCTGCCCGCAGTCCCAGAGAACCTGGTAGCAGCAGTGGAGATGAACACAACTCCTGCCTTCCGGCTGCAGTGGTGCCTGTGGCCAAAGGGAGTGGGACACCAGTGGAAGTGGAGCCCGTGATCCCTCACCCCTGCTGTGGCTCATAACCCGGGAGCAGCAGCAGAGACACACACATGATCCTGACTTTCTGACTGTAGAGGTGCCCGTGGTCACAGGGAACCAGGCAACAGTGCAAGTGTGGCTCAGGACCTGGTAGCAGCAGTGGAGGCGGCACATACAACTCTGGCCTCCTCAATGCAGTGGGGCCTGTGGTCACAAGGAATCCTGCAACAGTGGAGGCAGTGCCCCACAAACCCAGCTCCCTCCCCCGTCCCCCACAGTGGCAGTGCTTGTGACCCAGGTGACTGGACTCCACTCGGTGGAGATGCCTGCCATCCTTGTGCCCTTGGTGGTAAAGCCAGCAACTGCAGTGACAAGGCACCCATGGCTCCTTGAGGCACAGGTGGTAACAAGGAGAGCACTGGCGACACTCCTAGTAAAGGCGGTGAAGGGAGGAAAGTGCCATCCTCAAATATAGCCAGAGGCAGCTCAGGTAAGAGAAACCAAAAACTGGTGTTATGGCGCCACCTACTGAAAATCAAAAGAAAGACCTCTGATCACTAATCAGTGGAATAGTTAGAATCAAAGCAAACAAAACTATACTCAAATAAGAAAAATATTCACTAAGACAAATGTGCCAACAGAGGAATAACGCATTGAGCACCACAGAAAACCACGATAACACAGCATCACAAAAAGAAAATAACCATTCTCCAGAAACCAAACTTAAAGTCATGGAAAATTGTGATCTGATAAAGAACTCAAAATAGCTGTCATGATGAAACTCAACAAGCTACAAGAAAACTCAGAAAGGCAGTTCAATGAGATTAGGAGTAAAATTAATGAATAGAAGGAATATTTTACCAAAGAGATTGAACTCTAAAAAAGAACCAAACAGAAATTCTGAAACTGAAGAACTGAATAAATGAGATGAAGAATGCATTAGAAAGCACTGAAAATAAGAACAGACCATATAGAAGAGAGAATTAGCAAATCTGAAGATAGAAATCTAGAAATGATTCAAGTAGAAGAGGAGAGAGAACTAAGATTTAAGAATAATGAAGAAATTCTATGAGAACTATCTCACTCCATTAGAATGGGCAACATAAGAATAATGGATATCCCAGAAGAAGAGAGAGAGAAAGGAGCAGAGAGCTTATTTAAAGAAATAATAGCTGAGAACCTCCCAAACCTGGGGAAGGAACTGAATATAGAAATCTGTGAAGCTAACAGAACACCCAATTGCCTCAACACAAAAAGACCTGCTCCAAGACACATTATAATAAAACTGTCAAAAATCAATGACAAAGAAAGAATTTTAAAGACAGCCAGGAAAGAAAAAAAAAAAACAAAACAGAATAATCTACAACGGAACCTCCATTAGGCTATCAGCAGATTTATCAGCAGAAACTCTACAGTCCAGGAGAGAGTGAAATGATACATTCAAAATATTGAAAGATAAAAAACTGTCATCCAAGAATACACTATCCAGTAAGTTATCGTTCAGATATGAAGGAGAAATAACGGCTTTCCCAGACAAACAAAAGCTGAGGGAGTTCATCGCCACTAGATCTGCCTTAAAAGAAATGTTGAAATGAACTCTCCTACCTGAAACAAAAAGGCAAAGGTACACAAAACTTTGAGCAAGGTGATAGATTGACTGATAGAATCAGAAAATTGTAACTCTACATCAGAATAGGTTAGTAAACGACTATAACACAAAGGTTAAAGGGAAAAAAGCATTAAAAATAACTATATATACTTCAGTTTGGTGAAAAACTCAAAACATAAAAAGGGATAATTTGTGACAACAAAACATAGATGCGGAGGAGGAAAAGGACAGAATCTATATAGTCAAATGAAGATGAGATGCTATCAGCAGAAAAATGACTATCTTATCTATAAGATCTTTTACACAAACCTCATGGTAATCACAAAACAAAAATTCAGAGCAGCGACATGAAACAAAAAAAGAGGAAACTGAGAAAAATATCACAGAAAACCACCAAACTGAAATAGCAGACAAAACACAAGGAAAAAGAAAAAAGAACTATAGAGCAACCAGAAAACAAAAGATAAAATGTCAGTACTAAGTCCTCATAGATCAATAATTACCCTTTAAAAAAAGGAGTGGATTCACCAATCAAAAGCCACACAGAGTGGCTGGATGGATTGAAAAACAAGACCTAACTATATGCTGCCTCCAGGAGACCCACCCCAGCTCTAAAGACAAACATAGGCTCAAAGTGAAGGACAGAAGATGATACTCTTAGCAAACGGCAGCCAAAAGAAAGCAGATATACCCATATTCATATCAGACAAAAGAGACTTCACACCAAAAAAGATAACAAGAGACAAAGATGGACAACAAATAATGATAAAGGGGATGATATATCAAGAAGACATAACATTTATTAATACATATGCACCTAACATAGGAGCACAAAAATATATAAAGCAATTATTAACATACCTAAAGGGAGAACTTGACAGCAACACAATAATAGTAGGGGAGTTTAATACTCTATTTACATCAATGGATAGATCATCCAGACAGAAATTCAAAAAGAAAGATCAACCTTAAATGAAACATTAGGCCAGACAGGCTTAATAGATATATACAGAACATTCCATCTAAAAGCAGTAGAATACCCATTCTTCTCAAGTGCACATGGAACTTTCTCAAGGATAGACTATATGTTGGAACACAAAACAAGTCTCAATAAATTTAAGATCAAAACATATCAAGCATCTTTTCTGACCACAATGGTATGAAACTAGAAATCAACTATAAGAAGCAAGCTGGAAAAGTCACAAAAATGTGGAGCTTTATAGTTTATAGTAATACAAGCCTATCTTAAGAAACAAGAAAAATCTCAAATAAAAAATCTAATATTACAACTAAAGGAACTAGAAAAAGAACAAAGCCCAAAGTCAGTAGAAGGAAGGAAATAATAAAAACCAGAGAGGAAATAAGTGAAATAGAGACTAAAAAGACAATAGAAAAGATCAATGAAAGTAAGAGCTAGTTCTTTGGAAAGATAAACTAAATTGGCAAACCTTTAGCTAGACTCACTAAGCAAAAGAGAGAGAAGGCTCTAACAAATAAAATCAGAAACAAAAGAGGAGAAATTACAACAGATAATACAGACATACAAAGGGTTATAAGAGACTACTATGAAAAGCTATTGCCAAGAAATTGGAAAACCTAGAAGAAATGGATAAATTCTTAGAATCACACAACAATATAAAACTGAATAAAAAAGAAACAGAGAATCTGAATAGACCAATCACTAGTAAAGAGATTGAAACAGTAATCAAACACCTTCCAAAAAAAAAGTCCAGGACCAGATGGCTTCTCTGGTGAATTCAACCAAACATTTGAAGAAGATTTAGGGGCTGGCCCTATGGCATAGTGGTTAAGTTTGACATGCTCTGCTTCAGCGGCCCAGGTTCGCAGATTCGGACCCCGGGCATGCCCTACACCACTTGTCAGGCATGCTGTGGCGGCAACCGACATACAAAATAGAGGAAGGTTGGTACAGATGTTAGCTCAGGGCTAATCTTCCTCAAGCCAAAAAAAAAAAAAAAAGAGGAAGATTGGCAACAGATGTAAGCTTACAAAGAAGATTTAATACCTATACTTCTGAAACTCTTCCAAAACACTGAAGAGGAGGGGACACTACCTAACTCATTTTACAAGGCCAAAATTACCCTGATACCAAAACCAGATAAAAACAACACATAAAACAAGAAAATTACAGGCTGATATAGCTGACTGACATAGATGCAATAATTCTCAACAAAATAGTAGCAAACTGACTATAACCATACATCAAAAGGATCATATATCACGATCAAGTAGGATTTATTCCAGGAATGCAAGGATGATTCAACGTCTGCAAATCAATCAACCTGATATGCCACATTAACAAAATGAAATACAAAAATCATATGATCATTTCAACAGATGCAGAGAAAGCATTTGACAAGATTCAACATATATGTATGATAAAAACTCTCAATAAAATGGAATTAGAAGGAACGTACCTCAGCATAACAAAGGCTAAAATGACAAACTCACAGGTAACATCATACTCAACAATAAAAAACTGAAAGCTATCCCCCTAAGAACTGGAACAAGATAAGGACGCTCACTCTCCCCACTCTTATTCAACATCATACTGGAAGTCCTAGCTAGAACAAATAGGTAATAAAAAGAAATAAAAGAGATCCAAATTGGAAAGGAAGAAGTAAAACTGTCACTGTTTGCAGATGACATGATTTTATATATAGTAAACTCTAAAGAATCACCAAAAACACAATTAGAAATAATAAATGAATACAACAAAGTAACAAGGCAGAAAGTCAATATACAAAAATCTGTTGCATTTCTATGTACTCATAACAAACTAGTAGGAAGAGAAATCAAGAAAACAGTCCCATTCACAGTCACAACAAAAAGAGTAAAACACTGAGGAATAAATTTAACCAAGGAGGTGAAAGACCTGTACACTGAAAACTATAAGACAGTGTCAAAAGAAATCAAAGAAGACACAAAGAAATGGAAAGATATTCTGTTCTCTTGAATTAGAAGAATTAACATAGTTAAAATGTCCACATTACCTAAAGCAATCTACAGATTCAATGCAATCTCTATCAAAATCCCAATGACATTTTTCACAGAAATAGAACAGGGAATCCTAAAATTTATATGGAATCACAGAAGACTCCCAATAGCCAAAGCAATGTTAACAAAAAAGAAAAAAGCTGGAGGTATCACACTCCCTGATTTCAAAGTATACTATAAAGCTATAGTAATCAAAACAGCATGGTATTGGCAGAAAAACAGACACACCAATCAATGGAACAGAACTGAGAGTCCAGAAATAAGCCTGCACATCTATGGACAGCTAATTTTTGACAAAAGAGCCAGAAATATACAATGGAGAAAGGAAAACTGGACAGCCACATGCAAAAGAATGAAACTAGACCACTACCTTAAACCATACACAAAAATTAACTCAAAATGGATTAAAGAGTTGAATGTAAAATCTGAAATCATGAAACTAGAAAAAAACATAGGGAGCACATTCTTTGACATCAGTCATAGCAACATATTTTGGATATGTCTCCTCAGGCAAGGGAAACAAAAGAAAAAATAAACAAATGGGACTAAGTCAAACTAAAAAGCTTCTGCACTGCAAAGGAAACCATCAACAACAACAAAAAAGACAACCTACCAACTGGGAGGAGATATTTGCAAATCATATATCTGATAAGGGGTTAATATCCAAAATATATAAAGAACTTGTACAACTCAACAACAGAAAAACAAACAAACATTAAAAAAGGGGCAGATGATCTGAACAGACATTTTTGCAAAGAAGATATACAGATGGCCAACAGGCACATGAAAAGATGTTTAATGTCACCAATAATTATGAAAATGCAAATCAAAACCACAATGAGATATCACTTCATGCCCATGAAAATGGTTATTATTAAAAAGACAGGAAATAACAAGTGTTGGATAGGATGTGGAGAAAAGGGAACCCTTGTATACTGCTGGTGGGAATGTAAATTGGTGCAGCCACTATGAAAAACAGTATAGAGATTCCTCAAAAAATTAAGAATAGAACTACCATAAGATCCAGCTATTCAACTTATGGATATTTATCCAAAGAATATGAAAACCTAATCCAAAAAGATACATGCATCCCTATGTTCATTGCAGCACTTTTTACAATAGCCAAGACTTGGAAACAACCTAAATTCCCATAAACGGATGAATGGATAAAGATGTGGTATACATATAGAATGGAATACTACACAGCCATAAAAAAGATGAAATCTTGCCATTTGCGATGACATGGATGGACCTTGAGGATATTATACTAAGTGAAATAAGTCAGATGGAGAAAGACAGATACCATATGATCTCACTCATATGTGGAGTATAAAAAACACAAACAAACAAATAAAACAAACCAAAACCAAACACATAGATACAGAGGACAGATTGGTGGTTACCAGTGGGGAAGGGGCAGGGGGAGGGCAAAATAGGTAAAGGGGGTTAATTGTATGGTGATGGATGGAAATTAGACTGTTGGTAGTCAGCACACCGTAGTATGTACAAAAGTCAAATTATAATGCTGTACACCTGAAATTTACATAATGTTATAAACTAATGTTTCCTCAATGAAAAAAAAGAACAAATGGAATGAATAAAACTACTAACTATACATGAGTTAGTAGTTTTAAGACATAGGTGAGTTTGATAAAATGTGTTAAATATAGATAATAAGTAATCAAATGGCTTCTATGACATGGGCAGAAGTCCTTAAATGTGTTAACATAGATAAGCAAGTTATTGACCTGTGAGACATGGTAGACCATAGATAAAGTAAGTAGGGATTGAAGGACCAAGAGGCACCTAATGTTTGTGATACACTAATACATAAGACATATTAAGCACTCAATTATTCATGAGATCTTATATTGATCACTGATTGTTGACACCCACCGGTCAAACCAAGAAGTACAAATAAAATGTTTAGCTGCTCATCAGCCTAACTGGTGAACTACAGCTGTAGCCAATACTTGTCCCTGTGCGTCTTTGCTAGAGCAACTGTGTGTATGGTTAACTCTGGGCACCTACCACCTGCTTAGCCCCCCCCCCCAATCTTAATTCTGGTCCTCATAACTCCAAGATCAACAAAGAATGCTAATGCAGTGGAGGGAGAGGCAAGCCATATAAATATTGCTTAAATAAGGATGTAGGTAGTGTGGGCTTTCTGCCCTGCTTGCAAATTATACTTAATATGTTAACTTACCACTTCTTTTTCTTCTTTTTCTGTTTTAAATTGACTGAATAAATTGAATGATTCAAGCTTCTTAATTTAGTCTACACACTTCTTTGGGGTAACTGGATGGGAAAGTGTACTTGGAGACTACCATAGGATCAAAGCAATTTCCCACATGACAATTAAGTTTCCTAATATGCTTATGCATTTACGAAGAACAATTTAAATAGTAGATTAGAGAATGAACTACAAACAACAAAAATCAGGAATCATTCTGAGGTGTTACCTTTGGAGTTGAAAAAGAACAATGGGTGTGAATTGGCAAGGTGGGACTGGATGTGCTTGTTTTAGTACACAATGTTGGTTTGTGCTAGTAGAAGAGCGTTGGGAAAAGCTCAACAATTGTTTGGGATTCTTGTCTGGTTTTAGAAAGATAAGTAGCCTAAATCTTCTGATTCTGTCTTCTATTCACTCATTCTGCCTCAGTCCAAGGAAAGCATTATTTAGATGTATCCAATAGCATATTATAGCAATCAAATAGCATATTAGAATAGGCAGCAAAGATGAAAATTATTATATATATTTAAAAATTAACCATTTTAAAATGTACAATTCAATGGCATTTAGTACAGCCATGATGTTGTGCAGCAACCACCTCTATCTAGTCCCAATACGTTTTCATTACCGCTAAAGAAAATCCCATACCCATTAAGCAGTCACTCCCCTTTTCCCCTCCTGTAGTCTCTAGCAACTGCCAATCTGCTTTCCGTCTCTACGGATTTTCCTATTCTGGATATTTCATATAAATGGAATCATATACAATATGTAACCTTTATGTTTGGCTTCTTTCACTTCTTTCACTTAGCATAATGTTTCCGGGGTTCATCCACATTGTAGCATGTATCCATACTTCATCCCTTTTCATGGCTGAATAATATTCTATTGTACATATATACCATAATTTGTTTACCCATTCACCCATTGCTGGATATTTGGGCTGTTTCCACTTTTTGGCTATTGTGAATAGGGCTGCTATGAACATTCATGTATACATATTCATTTGAGTACCTGTTTTCAATTTCGGGGGTGTATATCTAGGAGAGGAATTGAGGAGAGGACTCATGGAATCATATATTAATGCTATGTTTAACTTTTTCAAGAACCACCAAACTGATTTCCACAGTGATTGTACCATTTTACATCCCCACTGACAAAGTACAAGGGTTCCATTTTCTCCACCTCCTTGCCTTCACTTATTTTCCCTTTTCTTAATTATTGCCATCTTAGTGGGTGTGAAGAGGTATTTTGCTGTGGTTTTGATTTGCATTTCCCTAATGATCAAAGACATCGAACACATTTTCATGTGCTTGTTGACCATTTGTATATCTTTTTTGAAGAAATGTCATTTCACCTCATTTGCATATTTTTAAATTGGGTTGCTTATCTTTTTGTTGTTGAGGTATAAGAGTTTTTATATACTCTGGATACTAGGCCTTATCAGATATATAATTTGTAAATATTTTATCCCGTTCTGTAGGATATCTTTTCACTTTCTTAATGATATTCTTTGATCCACAAAAGTTTTTAATTTTGATAAGGTCCAGTTTATCTATTTTTTCTTCTATTGCTTATGCTTTGGTGTCAGTTGAAAGAATCCATTGCCTAATCCAAGGTTTGGACTGAGGATTTACCTTTAAGTTTTCTCTTAAGAGTTTTACAGTTTTACCACTTATATTTACAACTTATATATCAGGTTGTTTTACCACTTATATTTGGGTTGTTTTCTGGACTCTTAATTCTATTCCTGCAGTCTATATGTCCATATTTATGCCAGTCTCACTCTGTCTTGATTATTGTAGCTTTGTAGTAAGTTTCACAATTGTGAAGTATAATCTCTTCTCTTGTTAATCTTTTTCAATATTGAGGCTATTGAAAGTCCCTTGAAATTACATATGAACTTGAGGACGAGCTTTTCCATTTCTGCAAAAAATAGACAATTGGAATTTGGTAGGAGTTGCATTGAATATGTAGGTGGCTTATGGTATTATTGCCATCTTAACAATATTAAGCCTTCCAATACATGAACAAGGGATGTCTTTCCATTTATTTGTGTCTTTAATTTCTTTCATCAATATTGTCATTTTCAGTGTACAAGTCTCTCACCTCCTTGGAATTTTATTCCTAGGAATTTATTTTCTTGGATGCTATCGTAAATGAATTGTTTTCTTAATTTCCTTTTCAGATTGTTCATTACTGGTTTATAGAAATACAACTGATTTTTGTTTTGATCTTTAACCCTGTAATTTTATTGAATTCTTTAATTAGCTCTACTTTTTTTAAGATATAAAAATGAATTATATTTCTACAAATTATCAATGAACAACCTGAATCTACTATTTTTTTGTGTGTGAATTCTTTGAAATTTTCTTTATAGGAGCATATCATCTGCAAATATACTTTTACTCCTTATTTTTCAATTTGGATAACTTGTATTTCTTTCTCTTGCCCAAATTTTCTGGATAGAACTTCCAGTACAATGTTGAATAGCAGTGGTAAAAGCAGGCATTCTTGTCTTGTTCTTGATCTTGGGGAAAATTTTCAGTCTTTCACCATTGAGCATGATGTCAGTTGTGTGTTTTTCATAAATGCCCTTTGTCATAGTGAAGAATTTCCCTTCTATTCCTAGTTTTCTGAGTATATTTTTTATCATGAAAAAGTGTTGAATTGTGTAAATACTTTTTCCACATCAATTGAGATGATCACGTAGTTTTTTCCCTCTGTGATATCAATGTAATATATATTACATTAATTTTTTTATATTGAAATACTTTTGCATTCCTGGGATAAATCCTACTTGGTCATGGTGTATAATCCTTTCAATATGCTGTTGAATTCAGTTTGTTAGTATAGTTTGGGAACTATATTTGATTTTGGCATCTATATTCATAAGGATCATTGGTCTGTAGTTTTTTTGTGTGATATCTTTGTCTAGCTTTGGTATAAGAATAATGTTGGCCTCATACAAGTTAGGAAGTGTTCCTTTTTCTTAGATTTCTATGAAGAGTTTGAGAAGGATTGGTGTTAATTCTTTAAATATTTGGTAGAATTCACCAGTGAAGCCATCTAGTCCTGGGCTCTTCTTTGTTGGAAAGTGTTTGATTACTCATTCAATCTCTTTATTTCTTATTTGCCTGTTTAGATTTTCTATTTCTTTCTTCTTGAGTCAGTTTTGTAATTGTATATTTCTATCCATTATTTCTGTCCATTATTGAAAGTGGGGTATGGAGTCTCCAACTAATATTGTAAAACTGTTTATTTCTCCTTTCAATTCTGTCCTTTTGCTTTATATATTTTGAGGATCTATTGTTTGGTGCATATATGTTTATAATTATTATGTCTTCTTGATGAATTGATGTTTTTAATAATTTTATTTATTTTTTCCCCCAAAGCCCCAGTAGATAGTTGTATGTCATAGTTGCACATCCCTCTAGCTGCTGTATGTGGGACGTGGCCTCAACATGGCTGGAGAAGTGGTGCGTTGGTGCGCGCCCGGGATCTGAACCCGGGCCGCCAGCAGCGGAACATGCGCACTTAACCACTAAGCCACAGGGCTGGCCCGATGTTTTTATCAACAGGTAATATCCTTATTTATCTCTTGTAACAATTTTTGAATTAAAGTCTATTTTATCTAATATTAGAATAGCCACCCCAGCTTTCTTTTGGGTACTATTTGTATAGAATATATTTTTACATCCTTTCATTTTCAACTTACTTGTGCCTTTGGATCTAAAGTGAGTCTTTTGTAGATGGCACATAGTTCGATCTTCAACCACAAGGGATACTTTTTTTGTGTGAGCAAGATCAGCCTTGAGCTAACATCCAATGCCAATCCTCCTCTTTTTGCTGAGGAAGATTGGCCCTGGGCTAACATCTGTGTTCATCTTACTCTACTTTATGTGGGAAGCAACCACAGCATGGCTTCACAAGCGACCAGGTGCGTGCCTGGGATCTGAACCTGCGAACCCCAGGCCGCTGAAGCAGAGCGCACGCACTTAACCACTACACCAACAGGCCAGCCCCATGGGATACTTTTTTTTTAAATCCACTCGGCCAATCTCTGTCTTTTAATTAGTGAGTTTAATCTATTTACATTTAAAGTGATTACAGATATAGAAGGACTTACTTTTGCCATTTTGGTATTTGTTTTCTATATGTCTTATGTCTTACGTGTGACTCAAATTCTCCAATACTGTCTTATTTTATGTTAGATTTTTTTTCTCAGTATATCTTTTTGATTCTCTCTCCATTTCCCTTTTTGTATATTTTTTAGTTATTTCCTTCATGGTTACCCTGGGGATTACAACTAACATCCTAGAAGCAAGGCACTACAAAGTATACTTAAGGTAAGTCCCCTCTCAGAAATATTGTTCTTTTTGGCTTTAATGACACATTGCTTTTGGATCCATTTATTTTCTTATTGTTGTTTTTGGCTTTCATGATACATTGCCTTTGGATCCATTAATTTCCTAAAGCAATTATTTCTTAATTGGAAATTTCATTTATAATAATAGGATTTTATCAATTAGGAATTATGTTAGACAATAACAGAGATCGGTCTACAATGGCTTAAACACAAGGATTTATATTTTTCTTGTGTAATGAGAAGTCTAGCAAGGCTTACAAACGTTTGCTGGAATGATTCAGTAAAACAAAGATGTTAGAATCAAGGGTTCTGATCTTCTTTTGATCTTTCTCTCATGTCTAAGAGGGATCCTCTAGCTCCAGTCATGATGTCTTTATTCCATGACAGGAGGAGTAGGAAAAGGCAAAAGAAAAAGCATTACGACAAGCCCTTTTAAAGAATTTTTCTCAAGTTACAGCCAATAACTTCCATTTATAGATCATTTGCCAGCCATATCTATAAGGGAGATTGGAAATATCGTTTTTCTTTTAGCTGAGAATATTGCCGCCCCTAACAATTCAAGGTTTCTGTTACAAAAAAAAAGAAGGGGGGATGGATATTGGCAAGGGAACAGGCACATAGTTAGTTGTTAACATTTATACAGCAGGTATTATGTGCCAGGTGCTGTTCTAAATGCCTTAGATATACTGGCCCATTTAGTCATCACAGAAATCCTAGAAGATAGGTGCTTTTATTATCTCCATTGTACAGATGAGAAAGCTTGATTCAAGGGCAGCATAGTAACTTTCTTAATGTCTCAGACTTACTTAACACTAGAGCTAGAATTGGAACCTAGTTGTCCTCCAGATCTCATTTTCTAAACCACTCTTCTGTATTGCTTTGCATTAAATACAAAACAGATCCTAAATCTATACATACGTCTTTTGCCCCTCTCCTTTCATAAGCATCTTTTAACATTTAGATGCCACCTTAAATTCAATATGATTAAAACTACCCTTTATAGCTGATTCCTTAACTGGCTGCCTACATCTGCAGCCTCTATTGCTATTCTCCATCATCATCAAGGATTGCTGCTCACAATGCCTGTGAGCAACAGGAAACCCATCTTAATGGAAAAATGTGCAGGAAGTTGTGGTCCATTGGTTCTTCATTGGCTATCTCATTTACAGTTGTATCTCTATCCTAGTATTTGATCACTGCGTCAGCCTCCCACTGGGTACCCTCACCTCCATTCTCCGATACTGATGTACAGAGAAAGCTGACATATACAGATTACTTGGTGTGCAGTGGGAAGACATTGAATGCCAATCTGAAAGTGAAAGACTTCAATTTTCCTAACATATTTTGAAAATTTGTCACATGAAATGACTTTTTACTGCTCAGTCAAAATCCCTTGGATTGAAATTCAATGTTTTAAATTGGGCTAAATGTCTTTACAATTTTATTTTAATGTACTTCTCTATCTCCAATATATTTGCAGTCATTTAGCCACTCACAGCAAAAGGAAAAAGGTAGAAAGGAATAATAACATTCTCCCCTGTCGGACAACTGCCCCTTCCCCACAAGGTATTTCCTGACCATTTCAAGTGTTACCATTTCAGCTCATGGCAAAATAACTTTGGTAGAAATAACTAGAAAATCAGAAGACAGTCATTTGATACTTATGGAAAAGTTATTAACAATGAAAAGTAGAATGAATTTTCTTAGAATAAGGGGATTTAATTTTTCTCTATATCCTAAGAAATACCAGTTTTATTAAGTAAGTACTATATGTGTATTGACTGTTTAAATTTAAAATAAACTGTTTCAATTATCTGCTGCCACATATCAAAGAACCCCCCAAAACATTGTGGTGGTTAAAAACAATTATTTATTTGTTCATAATTCTGCAACTTGAGCAGGGTTCGGCAGCGATAGCTCTCCTTGGCTCCATGTAATTTTGACAAGGGCAGCTCAGCTAGGGCTTAACTCATATGATTCCAACTGGGATGGCTGGAAGGGAAGGGTTTGAACTGGCCATCTCTCTCTTTCTCTGTTTGTAACCTCTCTTCCTCCAGTGCCTCTCTCTGTCCATATGGCTTCTCTCTCCATAGTGTATTTGACTTTTTGTTACATCATAGCTTGTATCCAAAAGGGTAAAAATGGATGCTGCAAAGCTTCTTAAGGCCTATGTCCATAAGTCATACAAAATAATTTCTGCCACATTTGGCTGATCAAGTAAAAGAGCCAGCCTAAATTCAAGGAGAGGAGAAAGAGACTCCCTTTTCACTGGGATGGGAATAATCACTGATAGCAAACTTTGCAGACAATGTACCACACAAGTTTTTGCAGTCTCTAAAATTATATGTTTAAACCCCAACCCTCAAAACTCATGAAAGTGACCTTATTCGGAAAAATGGTCTTTGCGAATGTAATTAAGTGAAGGATGAGGTCATCCTGGATTAACTGGATGGGCCCTAAACCTAATGACAAGTTTCCTTACAAGAAGAGAAGACTCAGACACAAAGAGAGAAGAATGTCATGTGAAGACAGAAGCAGAGATTAGAGTTATGCTGCCACAAGCCAAGGAATGCCTGGAGCCCCCAGGAGCTAAAGAGATAAGCAAGGATTTTTCCCTAGAGCCTTCAGAAGGAGTGTGGCCCTGCTAACACATTGATTTCAGACTTCTGGCCTTCAAAACTGTGAGAGAATAAATTTCTGTTGTTTTAAGCCAACCAGTTTGTGGTAATTTGTTATTGGCAGCCCTAGGAAACTAACACATAGTTCTTTATCAAACATTCAAAATATTTTACAATTTACCATTTTTAAAACTTCCATTTCTAGTTCATCTGATTTTAGAGGAAATTCATGTTGCAGAAGAGAATGAAACAGCTGAAAGAAGTCATATTTATTTCAAACTTAATAAGAGCTCTCTTAACAGCAAAATTTAAACCATAATTCCTGAATTGAGCAGATTTCTCTCATTGGTTTTGTGTCTATAGATATAGTACCCAAATCGTCTCATCATTTATATTGGCCGGATACTTATACTGATCCATCTATACCCTCACAACACCTTTGTTTTCCATATATCATCTCTGTGGTCTCAGAGACTTACAGCAAGAAATCAACACAAAAGCAAAATTTCTAATCATTACCATGGCTTAAATCAGTGGCTCTCAAAGAATCGCACCTTTATTAGCAGCAGCAGCATCATTTGGGAACTTGTTAGAAATGTAAATTTTTGAATCACACCCCTGAACTACTGAATCAGAAACAGCAAGCAGTGTTTGAACAAGCCCTCCAGGCAATTTTGATACCACTAACATTTCAGAACTGCTGGGGATTCTGCTACTTGCTAAGGATGTCTACTACTCCAATTATGCTTTCTGGAGCTGGAGAAATAACCACAGGATGAGTTCAAGGACCTGAGCTAAAACTCCACTGATCA
The DNA here is from genome assembly GCF_020826845.1 of Diceros bicornis minor. Lineage (NCBI taxonomy): Eukaryota > Metazoa > Chordata > Mammalia > Perissodactyla > Rhinocerotidae > Diceros > Diceros bicornis. The sequence goes on along the minus strand of NC_080742.1, from coordinate 9,677,953 downwards.
CCTGACCTCCAGAAACCCCTACTCTGACTGGTAGACCATAGTGACATTTTGTGTTTTTCTGAATTAGTGTCAGTTCAGAGGCAGTGTCCAATAATCTTTGAAAAATCTGATTATTTCCTTTTCCCCAAAGCAAAGTCACCCTGGGGCATGGTGTTATATTGGGGACTGAGTGTTGGTCTGTTGCTGGCCTATTGGGTACTCAGCAGTGGCTATAGCCAGGTTGGCCATGGTGAGTGGAAGTCAGTCACTTCCAGGGATTATAGACTTTAAACCTTTGAGGTATTAATATCTAGTAACTAATTAAATTTCTTCTTTGTGGATATGCTGAATATATTTTTTCCCAATTGATTTCTTCTTCAGATTTCTTTCCCCTTTTAACCTGCCTCATCTAGCAAGTATTTTTACTAAGATGGCTGCTGTCCAACATCTGGTTCTGAAAGGAAATTTCAGAAATCCATCAAAACACATTTGCTTGATTCCTGTGGGTTTTTGGGTGGGGAATAAATTTAAACTCTGTGTGAACCTAATGGGGATAAAATAAGCAAGGACAGAAGAGTAAAACATTAGGTTGAGACTGTAGAAAACCAAAACTGTTAGGTTTTTGCCCTGAGCCTTTCTTCTAAGATAAGCCATACTGTTGGGTCCAAAGGAAATGTTCTGCTATACAACTTATCTTGTACTGCAACTATAGGTATTCATTATGTCATAGATATCCTATAAGCATCATTGAAATCTTCCTTTTTGCCACTTCAAATGGGGACAGCTACATAATTATGAACAGACCTAATCCTATTCACAGGGTATAGTCTACAAAATAGACTCTCTCTCTCTTCCTCTAAATCCATGCTCACTATTCAAGGAATGAGGCATGGGGTAGAACTTAACAGAAGTGGGACTTAAAAGTGTTGCATAGAATTGTGACAAATTTACCAAAAAAGTTCCAGAAAATTCTACCAATGATGTGAATTATAGAATTTTGTTACTCTCTTCACACTAGATTCTCAGTCTAGCTGCTCTGCTTCTAATAACATGTATGTAGGAATCATATACCTGAAGAAATGGTAGGTTGGAAATAGAAGATCACTTTGGAACAGAGTTCATCACTGAGCACTCGTAAAATAATTACCTAGTCCCTTCCAAAGATTAAAGGTTAATTGATGTTTAGTAATATGTGGTAACAGGTTCCAAGTCCATGGCAAAGAAGAAGCACGTCATCACTTTATGTGTCAAATTTTATGAACCACATTTTACTGAATCTATGATGCTATCAATTGTAAAATGCATCATTGTTTTATATACCATTAGAAAGGAAAACATTGCCAATTAAATCATATCTTATGTTTTTATTTCACATTTATTGAAAGAGCTCTTTTAGACATATTTAGCTTAAATTTTTATCATATGTAACTCTCATGCTTACATTAAAAGAAAAATGTTAATAAAATAACTTGCTTACCATTCTTAAAACTTCTTCCCATTAAGAGTTCAATTCTTCTGAATCACAGGTGTTGATGTCCATCTTCTCCCCCATAATATTGCCTTGGGGGCATCAGGAGGTGTGTTGCTACATCATGTATTAAAAAGAGTGTCCACTCTTGTCTCCAGGCTTTTCTCCAGGCTACTAACATTTACTCTTCAAGCTTTGGTGTTGACATTAAAAAGCCTACCAGAAGTTGATGGAAGGTTTTCAAACAATTAAGTCTCACATTACTTTTTAACGAGCCTTAAAATAGTTGTGGACAAAAATGTTCAGAGGTGCAGTTGTCCAGTCATACTATCAGAAATAGCAACAAAGTTGCTATACTTATTTCTGACCTTTTCCTTGAACTCTTCCAGTACATGTCCACAAAATAAAACAAGAAGTAGCATACTTGGTCAGTAATGTAGCGCTCCTACCCATCAATTTCATACTTGGTAGGTATTCACTTCACTTTCTCTCTTGCCATTAACCCTGGAGGAATCTCTTTTTGGTTAGAGAAATACTTTTCTTGTTTCATGTTCCTTTGAGGGACTCTACTCTGTCTATGAATTTTCTTCCCCCTAGGGCCGAGGCTTTTGACCAGTGATGCATTATTGAAGTGACAACGTGAACTGCTACGACCAAGTTCACCCATGTGCAGGCAATGACAATCACTTCCCAATTGTAGCCCAGCCCTCAGTAACTATAAGTGATAAGATGCCATCAGGTAGGTGGCTGGCATGGCCAAGGGCTGCTAATTTTAGATACTAAATGTTAAGATGTGGGAAAAAGTGTGAATTTTAGAATACATGAAAGAAAGGTAATTGTTGTTTTTTAGATTTCCTCAAGATGGGGCAGGGATCATGACTTATGCACCTCTGTATCCCTGGCACCTAATGGTGACCTGTGTGTTATTCAGAGATCAGTAAACGTTTGTTGAATGAATAAAGGACTCATCTATGGCCAGCAAAATGCTGATAATGCATATAACAAAGCATGAACCCTCACTTTTTGTTTTCCTAATGATAGAAAATAACAAGTATTTAAATCATATTTTTCTTTAAATAAGAATATTTCTTCCCCATGGCAGTCATGAATTACAAGTAGAGTTGATATGTGCCACAAATACTATCCTCAAAATTAAGGATGTGGCATCGCAGAGAATTATATTTTGTTAACATATAAGAACAATCTAGCTAAATACAATTTATCAAAACATATATCCCGTGAACTTTCAAGTAAGCAGGAAAGGGGCAAATTTCTATAGATGCTCTCTCGTTGTTAACATGGGAAGAAAATCCATGTATAACAGTGCACTTTTACAAAACTATTTGCCACAATAATGGCTCTCCAATTTCTTATGTGAACATTCAATAGTTCATTTCATTCTTTACTTTCATTCTCAGTGAACCAGTCGTCTTTACACTCAAATAAACCAATCTTTGTCACTGAGTGTAGGGAGAAATCAATCAAGTTAACCAAATTCCCTGCCTCATCTTACCCACAAATAATTTATCTCATCATTCAACCTTCTGTGAATGTAGATTTTAACTTATTCAAAGTGCTATTTTCAAAGAAAACATTGTTAATTAGTGTAATCATTCAGGGTGAAGTAAGAAGGTAAAACCACACTAGTAATGTGAACAGGGCAATTTTAACATAAATAACTATTGATTAGTAACGGGATTAACTACACAAAGAGAAGTAAAGAGAACTCTAAAGAATAAGCAGATGTAAGGAGCAGCTACCAGCTCTCGGACTGTGGGAGAAAACTCAAGAAAGGAACAAACTGGGGAGATCACTCCACCCCACCCCAAGCACTGACTAGATTGCCAGGAAGCCACCCACTGGGGTATGCATCACTGTTCTCCAGCACACCACTGACAGGGAAGCTGCCCAAGTCCAGGAAGTCCCCTGGCAAGTAAGCCACCCTCTGTCAGCTGCACCACAGGATCAAGAGGGAAAGTACCACTATGACGAGAAGCCCTTCCTCTTACAGTGTCCCTCCAGTACCTTCTCCTGATAAGGCCTAACATTGTGCCAGCTGGCTAGGAGAAATGTTTATAGAGTCCAGCCTAGATCACAAAGCATTTCACCCAGGCCTTAGCTGCTCAGCAATGCTTTCACATTCATGACCATCTCTTCACCATTTCCTAAAAACATCCATTTAAAAATTATTCCCTCATGTCTCTACTCCTCAGTCTTGCCCACTATTCTTAATAAATGATTTTGTTGCTTATTTTAAAGAAAATTAAAGAAACATTGAGAATGAAACTCACTCATCTTTGTTTGCTTACTACAAACATGTGCATGTATATCTTGCTCCTTTCCTCTTATCACAGTGGGGTAATTGTATTCTTCCTTTATAGTGCTTATTCTACCACCTATTCTCTGGACCCCATCCCCTTCCACGCTGCTATGAACCAGGTTTTATCACTTTTATCCTTGTTTATTTTCCCTTTACTGCAGTATTTCTAAAACTGTGGTCTTTCCAATACCTATCTCACACTCACCTTGGGTACTTGGTTAAAAACACAGACTCCAGTGCTCCCCCTCAGACCTACTAAGTCAGCAGCTCTGTAAGGCAGAACTCAGGAATCTCCTTTATCTGAGTGTCCTTGACAATACTTATGCATGTTAAATTTTGAGAACCAGTGATATACCATTTTTTTTGCATGCTTACTACTTCTCACTCATTAAAAATAACTCTTGACTCTTCCCTCCTCTGATTTTTATTCCATCTTTCTTTGCCCCTTCACAATGAATTTCTTTGAAAGCATTCTTCATTGTGGGTTGCAGAGTAGACTAAGAATCACTGTCTGGCTTTCACTTCTGAGATACTAGAAATGTTCTCCCAGGTCATTATGACTTTGTGATAAATTCAAAAGATTCTTAAAACTTTTCAACTCTTCTGTAACTAGATTTATGCAATGTTTCACACTCATCTTCCCTTTTCCTTGGCTTTTATTTTTCTTTCTTAATTTCTTCCTACTTCTTTATCCTATCCCTTAGTCTTCTCCTCACACTTATCTGCCTATCTCTTAAATATTGATACATACATGGTTCTACATCTGACAGTTTCTTTCTCTTCCTACACACTTCCTAAGTAATCTCTTGAACCTCTGTATCTGTACCTACCACTTACATTATAATGTAAGCCAAGATCTCGCTCCTAAACTTCATACTCATATTAAATCCAACTATATACTGGATAGCTTTACCTAGATGTTCCACAAGCATTTTAAACTCAATGAGTTAAGTTTTAGGCCTGGCTCTCTCCATTGAAGCCCCAATTTTTCTTCTTCCATCTTTGTGAATAACGCTATAATTCCTCCAGATGTTAAAGTAATCATTAATTCTTTCCTTTCCCTCAGCACACATCCAAGAGTCACACCAAGTTATAAATATCTCTTTTAACAACTTTTTTCCCATTGATACAATTTTTATTTTAGTCTACATTATGTGTATTATGCGGAAGCCTACTAAATTTTCTTGCTCCTCTTCTAATGCACTTTCCACATTGTTAACAATGTTCTTTTCTAAAGGTCAAATGTGATTATGTCACATCCCTATTTAAAAACTATCTATGTTTCTATATATCAACAACAAATAGAAGATGAAATTTTTGAAAACATACAATTTGAAATATAATTAAAAATATCAAATACCTAAAAGTAAATATTCTGAATATTATGCAATATCGCTACAGAGAAAAACATTATTTAGAGAAAATAGATAAAACCTAAATAAATTAAGGGTACACCATATTAATGGATTGGAAAGCTCAATACTTTACAACTTTGTCACTTCTACCCAAGTTGATCCATATATTTATATAATCCTAGTCAATATTCCAAAGTTATTTTGTGAAATTTTATAAGCTGTTTCTAAAATTTATGAAAATGTAAAGATTCAAGAACAGTCAAAGCAACCTTGAAGAAACTGTTGAGATAAATTGTTCTACTTTTATTCAAGACTTTTAAAGTTATAACAACAAGATGCTGGAGTGTTATTCAAAGGACAGATCGGTATACAAAGATTGTTTAGTGGTGGACCTCCTTTCATTCTTTCTCATTCTTGATATTGATAACTTCCGCCTTTCTCTTTTTTTTCATATCAGTCTTACAAAGCTTATCAACTTTACTAGTCTTTTCATAGAACAAACTTTTGGTTTATTTTCTCTATTGTAAACTTATTTTCTAATTAATTAAAAGTGAGTTTAACTTGTTCATTTTCTACATTCTTGAGATAGATACTTAGCTTGTTTTCAGCCATTCTGCTTTTCTAATATATACATTTAAAGCTATGCATTTCCCTCTAAACTCACCTTTATCTGTATCCCATAAATTTTGATATTTTCATTAAGATTTACTTCAAAATATTGTCTGATTTCCATTTGGATTTCTTCTTTTACTAAAAGGTTATTTATAATTATGTTATTGAATTTCTAAATATTTGAGGATTTTACAGTTATCTTTTGTTATCGATTTCTTAGATTACTTGCAGTGTGGAAGGGGAACATCCTCTGAATGATTTAAATCCTTTGTATTTTGTTGATATTTTTTTTATGGCCCAGCACATGACCAGTTTTGATCATTGTTCTGTACGCTCCTGAAAAGAATGTGCATACTATCATTGTTGGGCGCAGATTTCTCCATCTATCAATTGGTCAATATGGTTAATCATGTTTTCAGATATTTTTATGCTTACTGATTTTTTTAAGGTTGGTCTATCAGCTATTGAGAGAGGTGTGTTTAAGTTCAATACTGTAACTATGAATTTGTTTTTTCTCCTTTAAATTATGTCAATTTTTATTTTGAAAGCTATTAGTTATCAGATACATACAACTCTTGAACTGTTTTCTCTCTGGTAGATTTACCTGTTTAGCAAAATCAAATGTCTCTCTTTGACTCTAGTCATATTTCTTGCCCTAAAGTCCACTTTACCTGATATTAGTAGAGCTATACATGGAATATCTTTTTCTATCCTGTTGCAGTCTTTTTAGCAGTTACATTTAAAATTTGTGCCTTGTAAGGAGCATACAGTTATGTGTTGTTTTCTTATTCAGCCTAAAAATCTTTGTCTTTTAATTTGAATATTTAGTGTATTTGTAATACAATTATTAATATTATTGCTTTTATAGCCACCACCTTACCATAGGTTATTCTATTTGTACAACTTGTTTTATGTTTCATTGATCAACTATTTTATTATTCTACCTTTCCTTCTATTAACTTGTGAGATATATAGATATATATAGATGTATATATTTTATATATCTAATTATATTTACATATAGATATAAAGTTATACATGTATAGATAGATATAGTTATACTATATATCTCTCTATATATATCTGTCTATACATATATTATATATATAGCTACCCCAGGGATTACAATATGCACCCTTTGCACCCCTGACTTATCATCCTCTCATATAATGGTAGTTTCTATTTAACAATCAATGAGGAAAAGTTGTGATTTTTTAACTTCTTTAGCCCCTCCTGACTTTTTATGTTATTGTTGTCATGCATTTTAATTCTACAGAGATGTCAACATCATAAAATATTTTATTTCTTATTGTAAACATTGTCTTATATTTATACATGTATTTCCCAATACCAGTGATATTTTTACTTCTTGCATTTTTGTTTTTCTGTCAGGGATCATTTTCCTTCCGCCTGAAGTACCCCCTGTGGTATTTACTGTAATATTTGCTGATAGTGAATCCTTTCTGTTTTTGTTCATCTGGAAACTCGATTTCACTTTCAATTATGAAGTATATTTTCACTTAGTAGAGAATTCTAAACTGGCAGTTATTTTCTTTCATAATTAAATATGTCATTATATTGTCTTTTGGCTTCCATCATTTCTGTTAAAAAATTAGCTCTGTCTTATCGTTACTGGTTTGAAGGTAAAGTGTTTTTTTTCTTCGTATACTTTTAATATTTTCTTTTTGTCTTTCATTTCCAGCAGCTTGACTCTGATGTGCCAAAGTGCAGTTCTCATTGTATTTACCCTGCTTGGACTTTATATACTTCTTGAACCTATTAGTTATTATCTTTGGTCAGATTTGGAAAATTCTTGAAAGATTATCTTTTCAAATATTGCTTCTTCCCCACCCTTTGTCTCTTTCCCTTCTGAAACTCCATATTCTTATATGGTAGAACTTCATTGAGACATCTTTTAAAAGATGTGCTTCCAGAAGAAGAAAATGCAACCTAAAGGAAGAACTGTGAAGCAAGAAACAGTGACAAATAAAGGAACTGACAAGCATCAGGGTAAATATAAACAGGAATTTATTACATAAAATACTACGATTATTATTTACAACGTATTTAAAGAGTATAAAAATAAGTCAGAACTAAAATAGGGAAATGTTAGATCTGAGGAAATGTGGTATTTAAGTGTGCTAAGAATTTGTACTTTTCAGGTGAGGGATAAAGATATTGATTAATGTCAAACTTTTCAAAGTCACGTGTATGTTTAAAATTTAAGGCTATTTATTTAAAGAAGAGAAATAGAATATAAAACTTTCAGAGTATTATTGGAGCAATAAGATTTTTAAATAAAACAATCTTCTAAAAGCTTAAAAGGAGGGAAAAATGGAGCATATGGGGAAAAACAGAATAAACAGAAATCACAAAACAGGACAGCAAAAATAAATGATGAATACATCAGTTTAACTGAATTTTACAGTTAAATAAAAATTAAGGTTGGATTAAATAAAATGCAGCAATATTGTGTTTAAAAGAGACACGCTTAAAACATGAGCATACAGAAAGATTACAAGCAAACGGATGGCAAAATATATACTATGCACTCAGTAATCAAAAAAATGTTCTACTTCAGGGGTCAGCAAAATTTTTCTGTAAAGGGCCAGATAAATATTCTGGGCTGTCACAACTACTGAACTCTGCCATTGTAGTAAGAAAGTAGCCATAGACGATATGTAAACAAATGAGCATACATATGTTCTAATAAAGCTTTATTCACAAAAACAGGTGGTAGGCCATATTTGGTCCACGGGCCATAGTTTGCTGACCTTTGATCTATTGAAAGGTCATAATCACGGGTCTAATAGACATGCAAAGGAATATTTTAAGATACAAAGAAATAAATTAATATATCATGATTTTATAAGAAAATAACCTCAGAAGCTGAAACAGGTATTCAGGAAAAATAGAGGAGAAGGAATTGGATCAAGATGGTAAACAGCCTGAGCTTTTACACCCTTGCCCATCATCTCTTTCCTTTTCCCTCTCTTCCTCCCACTTTATACTAGTTCTAGACAAGGTAAAAATTAAGACATCAGCTTGGGAGAGTGATTTCAGATAGCAGATGATCCAGAGTTTATGAGAATAGAATCCCTAGAAATTGTAGGATGGAGTGTAAGTGATCTTATGGGTACATTACTGGGGCAGCTCTTCTGTAGCCACTTTTGTATGAGAGTGAACTAGAGTACAGGGCCACTGCTTGTGATAAAAGAAGATCCCAAAACTAACTGACCCCACTAGCATTTATGATTAATTATTTAGGAAAAGATTGGAAGACGCCAATCACCACTTATACTTAGCATTATAATTATAAACTGTAAAACAGCATTTAAAAGTTACTTATAGTCTCTTAATTATAATTCTTACCACTAGGTGGCACTCATCCAAAGTTGTATTTACCCAGGAAGGTGACATAGAGGTTGCAAACTGACACGGCCTGCCTCTGGCCCACAAATGTGTTATGATTGGCCTATCATGTTTTAAAAATTTGTATTACTGGTCAGCGTTTAAGATTAGGAAATACCACATTACAAAACTGTATTTCTTGCTTCTCTTGAAAAATAGATCTGACATCGCTGGGCCTTGATTCCACCTGCCAACAGCCAGCTGAGTCTCTTGGGCCCTCTCTGTAGAGGAGCACGCACTCTCACATCAGGCACAGCTTATCTCCCATCTTGTCTGCTTCAATAATTTATAGTCCTGTTTGGTCCCTGTAGGTATTTAACTTTGTGATCCTGCATTACAGTCGGACCAGAAGGTCTCTAGCGATGGCTGTTTATTAAAAAAAAACACTAAGAAAAATTTAATGCTGCAACATCAGAAATATAAAGTTAAAAGAGAAGAAATAAGACAGGAGTCAAGATCTGGTTACTAGATTATAGGATGAATCTTGAATTAATGAGAGTAAAGGAGCCTCAGAGCAAGGTAAGCAGCAAGACACTATAAAAGGTAAGAAATAATAGCATCCAGCACACATCAGTGGGCCGGGTCCAGCATTGGCTACTCACTTTATGTAGATTCATGCATTTAATTCTCAGAATCATCCTATGAGGTGTGTTGTTTCCTTCCCATTTTACAGATAAGAAAAGTGAGGCCCAGTGCTGAATAACTTCTCCAAAGTCAAAGATAGTAAGCGGCAACACTGGGTTTAAACCCAGGTAGGTCGGAGGCAAAGCCCATGCTTTCAGCTTCTACTCTAAGGCCCCTGCTGCAGAGAGATTATCTGACAGTCCATCTGAGATGCAGTTTAGTTTCTTTGCCATTCATACTGAACTTTTCTGAGCCCTTAAATTGATTAATCCTGATTTTCCCTGCTGAGTGAGGCGATAATTCCTGAAGGAAGACAGCAGATAATACTCCTCTATCTTCTCCATTTTCAAGAGGAGGAAAGTATAGGTTCCCTTTCAGATAGTAGCATGGTCCACGTGGATGGTCCACTTGGTCCACTTAGGATTCTCCTTCCTTCAAGAACTCCAAAACTCCCAGGGATGCTTACCCCATCCTGAAAGACAACCAGAAAACCTATTCCATCAGTGGCGGAGGCCATTCTTTTTCACAGTTGCTTCCACACGATGTCGCTGTTGAAACGCAGGGAACATAGTCACCCAGGTAGGGTCCCTGCTGCGCAAAGTTGTTGCTGAGGCCAGGTCAGTACTGTGGCTGGTAACCACTGTGGAGGAGAGCCTTGGTGACCTACAAGCACCACTGGCACCCATCATGTATCTGGCAGCAGTTTCTCAACAGGGAGAAGAAATCTCTCCCTAGTGTCACTTTGAACTATGATAATTATATGCCGTTGTAGGCCTGAGCTTCCCACGACTTCAGTCTTATTTGAGAGACTACAGTCATTGTTGCTTAATGACTGGGATACATTCTGAGAAATGTGTCGTTAGGCGATTTCGTCTTTGTGCAAACATCACAGAGTGTACTTATACAAACCTAGATGGTATAGCCTACTACACACCTGGGCTATATGGTACAGCCAGCCTATGGCTCCCAGGCTACAAACTTGTACAGCATGTTACCGTACTGAATACTGTAGGCCACTGTAACACAGTGATAATTATTTGTGTACCTAAACATATCTAAACACAGAAAAGGTACAGTAAAAATACGGTATAAAAGATAAAAAACGGTACACCTGTATAGGGCACTACCATGAACGGAGCCTGCAGGACTGGACATTGCTCTGGGTGAGTGAGTGGTGAGTGAATGTGAAGGCTTAGGATGTTACTGTACACTACTGTAACTTTATAAACACTATACTTAGGTTATACCAAAGTTAAAAAAAATTTTTCTTTCTTCAATAATAAATTAAGCTTAGCTTACTATAACTTTTTTACTTTATAGACTTTTTGACTCTGTTGTAATAACACTTAGCTTAAAACACAAACACATTGTACAGCTGTACAAAAATATTTTCTTTCTTTAAATCTTTATTTTATAAGCTTTTTTTCTGTTTCCAAAATCTTTAATTTCTTTTACTTTTTAAACTTTTTTGTTAAAAACTAAGACGCAAACACACACATTAGCCTAGGCCTACACAGGGTCAGGATCATCAGTATCGCTGTCTTCCACCTCCACATCTTGTCCCACTGGAAGGTCTTCAGGGGCAATAACACGCATGGAGCTGTCGTCTCCTATAACAATGCCTTCTTCTGGAATGCCTCCTGAAGGACCTGCCTGAGGCTCTTCTTGAGGAGGTGTCACTCTTCAGAAATATGTCCATGGTGGTTTGCTTCGTTTGTTTCTCTTTTTCATCATAGATTTGCTCGTAAGCAGATAATGCACCATGAACATTCCTCTCTATTAATGAAAACCTTTCGGTGTTGGGGTCCATGTTTTCAAACTCTTTAAGGAGCTTGTTGAGGTCTGCAAAAGCTTCTGCTAATCCCTTCACTGTGAATTTTCTTGGCAGTTCTTCTTCTTTTTCTTCTCCTGCAGTTTCCTTTTCTCTTGCCTCTTCTTCAGCTATGCCTTCCTGTTCCAGTTCCAACAACTCCCCACTAGTCATTTCCTCAGGAACCACCTCCAGGTGCTCCTCAATGTCATCCTCATCCACACTCAGGTTAAAGTTGTTTGCCATCTCAACCACAGCCTTGTGGATTTTTGCAAACTCCTCATCCTCGGCAAATCTTTTGAAGTCATGAATGAACCTCTTGAGTGTCTTCTTCCAGATGCCATTCATATAGTCCTTGGTAACATCACCCCATGCCCAAGCAAGGTTCAGGTAGTAGGCCTTAAAAGCTGCTATAACTCCTTGATTCATTGGTTGGATCAAAGAGGTGGTGTTGGGAGGGAGAAATACCGCTTTGATATTGTGATGAAGATCACCAATAAAAGGAGGATGTCCAATATATTATTGTTATTAGCAACAATAAGCAAAATCTTGGAAAGTATGTTATTCTCCAAAGAGTACTTCTTCATTTCGCTGGCATAGCAATTCAGGAGAGCATCTTGGAAGAGGAGCTGGGTCATCCATGACTTCCTGTTGCTCCTGTGGTACACTGGCAGTGTGTGCTTATCGATATGCTGGAAAGCCCTGGGGTTCTCACTGTGCCAGATCACAAAGGATTTCAATTTGTAGCCTGCAATATTGCCCCCAAGCAAGATTGTTATCTTGTCCTTAAAATCCTTGAAACCTCACATTGACTTGGCCTTCTTATGGATGAAAGTCCTTTCAGGCATTCATTTCCAGAATAGGGAGGTTTCATCCATATTGAGTATTTGCTCTGGCAAGTAGTTTTCCTCCACAATCAGCTTATCTAGAGTTTCCAAAAATTCTTCAGTTGCCTTCACATCAGCACTCACAGACTCACCACTCACTTTCACATTATGTAATGAATAACGATTCTTGAATCCGTTTAAATGACCCAGAGCTAGGAGTAAATTCAGCACTGTAGTTGGGTCCAGCCTTTTCTTTCAACGTCGCAAACAAACTTTTTGCTTTAGCCATAATCATCATGGTACTGAGAGGGATACCCCTCTGTATGGTCTCCAATCCACGTCATTAGAAGTTTCTCCATGTCTGATATAGGCCCTTCTGGAAGTTTTTGTTAGTTTCATTGCTTTCAATGAAGCAGATCCTTTAACAGCTTCCATCACTTTGTTCTTGTTCTTCAAGACCATAGCTGTGGTGGAATGGGACATGCCCGACTGGCGAGCAATGACCATTGCTGATTTTCTACCTTTGTAGACCTTAGTCATTTTTAATTTTGTTTCCAGGTCAATCACTTGATGTGGTCTCTTACTGGCAACATCAGCAGTGGATTTTGTATGCTGAGGGGCCATGATGACAAAAGAACACAAGATTAAATCAAGCACAAGAGAAAATAATGCAATCAAGAGACATGGTATACACAAGATCTGTGAGGCTGCTGCCAGCATAACACAGGATACTATCTTACAGTAAACTTTTTTTATAAGTAGAAAGAGTACACTCTAAAATAATGATAAAAAGTATAATGTAGTAAATACACAAACCAGTAACATAGTTGTTTATTATCATTATCAAGTATTATGTACTGTACATAATTGTATGTACTATACTTTTCTACGACTGGCAGTGAAGTAGGTTTGTTTACACCAACATTACCACAAATGTATGAGTAATGCATTGCACTACGACATAATGATGGCTATGATGTTACTAGGTGATAGGACTTTTTCAGCTCCATTATAATCTTATGGGATCACAATCATATATGAGGTCCATCATTGACTGAAACGTTGTTATGCGGTGCATGACTGTATTTGAGTTTAACATATAAAGCCATCTGTTCAAGACCCACACTTAATCATCCAGCGGAAAGGGGAGGGTGTTCTACTGAACATCAATGGCAACAAATGATAAATAACAATTGTCTAATTTCTGAGTCCTGCTGCATTATTACCATAGCTAATTAGGAATTGGATTACTCTATCCAATGATAATTAAGAAGTGCCCATATCCTAGTCTCTAAGATCTTCCAGGAAGTAGAATTGCACATCCTCTCTTGTCAATCAGTTCTAGAGATAATTAGCCAAGGAAATCATTTTTTAAGTTAGTATAATATTAATTTCCCAATGAATTAAGAAAAATTATTTCCTGAGAAGTCACGTCTTTAAAACGGAGGGTATTAAGTAAGTAATATTTTTTTACGTCAGTGATAGAACCCCTCCCAAAGCAAAAAGGAAAAGTTTAGAATTATAGAAAGGTCTCATAGATCATAGATCATGAAATTCAAACTTTTAATTTTTTCACTTGCAGATAAGGAATCTCATTGCATTCAACATTAATCTTCTCATCTCTTAAATGAAGAGCTCCAAATGATTTGACCTCAATTGCACAGTTAGTTACTGGGGTGAGAAAAAAGCTAAATTCCTATCTAAAGCACTTTCTATTACCACAAGCGGCATTAGAACTAATCAGGCATTGTCTTCTAAAACCATTTTTTCCCCCCAGAAATCAATGATACTCTACATTAGAATTCCAGGATATAGCTTTTAGAACATTTGGCTGGAGCTAAGAACGAAAGTTGCTGGCATTGTGGCTATTCTTTTGTGGTTTATAGGCAATCCAAACATCAGTTGTGTGTTGTTATATTTCAATTCTCAGAGACTGTGATGGGATCCCATGTTACGGTATGCTCAAAATAAAAACAGTGAGATCTCCTTTCTGAGGCTGTGGGATGACGTGCAGTTTTGTGCCACTTCATCAGAACTCGGTCTTTGACCAGAGCGTTTATTACAAGGTGCAGTAAAGCGGAACAGAACCACAAGAGAAACATTAGAGCTCTCTCTCCCTTTCTGGATTAGTCTAGGGGAGGATCTTCCTTCAGAAATCACATGTCTGCTTCAGTGCTCACTGTGCCCAATAGCTCTGTCTCATTGAATGACCCTGGGGTTCTACAAAGAAAATACCTGGCTGAGTTGGGATTGGGGAAATACACATTTTACAGCCTCTCTCATTGAATGTCCTCCCTCCTTTGGAATGGAAATTATATTATCAAGTTACCTTCGGGAATTGGATGGGCAGAGATGTATTCAGATTTAGTCCCAATGAGTTCAAGGTACAGGACAGGATATGTAAATGAAGATGTCCTTTGGCAACCAGGGAAAATAAACTGAGTAAGCCTAAAATTTTGGAGTTAGAAAAGCTGAAATAAAGGAATTTATTGTGTGTGGAGTTAACTAACATATGCAGGCTAGCATTCTAAAAGTCTGTCACCAGCTTTCCAATCAGTTCCCGTTACCATCTTATTGGTTTGGGTTCATTACAGCCAATTTTGTATCTCCATCCTTCTTCTGTGATCCTGAGATGGTTAATAAGCTGAAGATTTCAGTTCACTTTTTTATTTTTAATCTTTATTTTCTCTTATTTATTTATTTTTTAAAAAAACTTTGAAGTTGGCTGGAACTTCCATTACATAGTTGCCTGAGGCTGTGTTGGAACTGGAAAGTTGTGGAATAAATCAAAGCAAGCTGTGTTCTTGTGTTTCTGAATTATTAAACATTTACATTTGACTGGTCAAACAGTGTCTTTTTCCTCAATGTATACACTCTTGATTGAGCATCAGAGTTTGGTGTCAGTAATTTGGAGGATACCTCATTCAATCAGAAGGCATATTTTAGGTCCAATTCAGCTAAACTTTGCTGATTGGATAGAAAATTTAAGTACAAGGGTAAACTTAAAAGAAAAAAAACTTAAACTCGTAGAGTACATAAACACTCTAAATCAGTAAAGCAAAGAAAATGAAGTGTTTATGATGCTAACTACTGAATTTCACCAGTCCAATCCAAGATATATTAAAAAGTTGCTTAGATTGGCAACGGATCTTATTTTAGTTGTTAAGCTTTCACCTATTTTCCCCCTAAGGTTAGAGCACCAATCCTGAAGGAAGAGGCTAGAAAAATCTGAATAATGTTATAAAGCGATCCAAGAATAAAAGAACGCTACGATAATTTCTACTCTTCCGGATCCTAAGGTCATATGCTTTTTGGGTTGAAAAATCTCATGAGGTTTTCAAAGATGATAGGTACACAACCAAAAGAGAAATGGAGTACAGTGTACTCTAGTTTCTGTGTGAGTTGTAGGTGATACTATTTAAGGGTACAATGGAAAACCAAGGTAAACGCTAATAATCCGCTCTGGAAGAAAAATCATTTAGATTACCTACTTTCTTGTTGCCATTTTCCAAGAGCTTTGTTGTGAATATTCTATGATTTGCATACTTTGCAGATTGGGAAATATAGTGGTTATCCACAATAGTTAATGAGAACAGCCCAAGATTTCCATTTTTCCATAGTGTTTCAAAACCTCTAGGCTAAGTCATCCTCTCTTTGACGTATCTTTAAACATTACACCTAGTATCAGATTATTCCATCACATAGCATTTTGTTAAAATATACTGAAATAAGTATATAATATGATATTTCCTGTGGTACAATATTCCCACCTTGCAAATATTCCCACCAGCGACTGCTCATAATCACATATGTCTGGGTGGTGATTGAGGGAACGTGTAACAGATTAGCTTTCCCATTCTTCTGCATAGTCAGGTCTTCTCAGGCTCCCATTAATGGTTGTTTTTAACCAGATTTCCCTTAAATGATAAGATAAAAGGGGCAGGAATCAGAAAAATTGTGAATTGATAACCACTGTGCTCCTTCATCCCCCAGCATTGATCTTGGGCATTGATGAAGAGATAGTTAAATGTGATAGAAATAATCTTTTAGGTCTTTATCTTCTGTCCTTAAGCCCAAGACCAGTCTGGTTCAGTTATGGCCTCAAGAATGTGTTTAGGCCGCAGAAATCATAGATTCCAATATCCCACACTCATCACAACCTCTTGACCTTCCACTTCTCAAACAATCTCATCTTTACCGCAGAGTCTCCCCCTCCTTAGTTCCTCATCTCCCCTCACCCAAGTATATGTGCCCTCTCACCAGTAGCTTTGCTCCCTACCCTGAACCTCATGATTGAGCTTCTCTCTACCGTCTCACCAGTACCTCAGTTTACTTATATCCTATCCTCCTGCTACACGCGCTCTGCATATTACCTGACCCTTGGATAAAAGACAAGGAATGATCCACCTTTCCTCCTACTCTATCAGGGACTGAGCCCTGCTGGAGAAAGTTGTAGGATCCTGCAAACTGATGAAACCAAATTTCAAGGCTCTGGCTTCACAAGCCATTGGCGTCTCCTATCTGCACTTCATTAGCTAAGGTGAGTTTTCCCTTCCATTCCATGCAATGACTCTTCTAAATATAAACCATCACTTCTTTGCCATTAAATTCACAATCCAACTTCCAGTCTCCTACCTTCTTGTTCTCACACATCTTCTCAATGTTACCTTCTACTTAGACTTTGCTTAAAGCTTTTAGTGGTTTGTTTGTTTGTTTTTTCATTCTGAACTTTCCACCTTATTTACAAATTTATTTACCTCCAATCCATTTTTACCTATTTGCTCTGGTCTAAGTTCTCCCTACTCAAGTGATGGCCAACCACCTAGCCCTTGACATTTGGCACTGTTCACCCCATTCTTTTAAAAATTTGTTATGTCCTTGTTTTCCAAAACACACAATTTTCTTACTTCTGTTCCTACTTTTATAACTGCAATCTCTTTCTTTCACACAGTTTTTAATTTTGGATATTTTTTCTCAGTTTCCTGTCTTAATCATAGACAAAAATTATGTAAAATTAACTCATCTTATATCATTTTTAACTATCATCAGTATACTTTTGACTTCCAAATGTATATTTTCAACTCAATTCCCTTTCCTTCTTGAGATTTGAAAAAATATTTTCACTAGCTAGCTGGACCCAATTATTAGTTTTTGAGAGGAACCTAAATCAAATATTTCTAAAACTAATCTCTTCCCACTACCTTGCATCCCTTCCCTAAAGCCTTCTATATACCCAATATCCACTGGCTATACAACAGCCACCTTAACTCAGGCTTGGATCTAGTATACCTTTTAGCTCCCTGCTCCCTCACTGTTTATATGACACCCTTAACTTAGTCATTAACTATATCTCAAATATTCTGGTGCCTGGAAGCCTCTTCTCCATCTACACTATAACTGCTGGGCATCAGTCTGCCATCATAACCCTCTTGGAGATGCAAAAGATGCCTAAATATTCTCTCTGTGGCTGGTTTTGTCCCTTCATATTCATTCTCCACAAAGCTTCCAATCACTCTTCTTAGATGAAGACTGATTACAACATTTTCCTGTTTAATATCCTTCAATAGTCGTCTATAGAATAATGTCTGGGCAACTTACTGTGATACTGCTGCATGATCTAACCCTTGCCTACCCTTTCAGCTATGAACCCCCTGCCTCAAACTTGATGCTGCTGCAGCAACACGGAACAGATGATATTTCCCAGATTCTTAAAACTGTTTCTCTCCTTGTTGCTTTCACTCATGTGATAACTTTTTCCTTTTTTTTTTTTTTGAAATGGAAGCTTTAAAATGGGAATATCCAGTAGAAATTTTATTGTGAAAGATTTCCATGAACAGTGGGAGTTAGAGGTAAATCTCCACTGATATCCTTTTCCCCTTTTGTTCTCCAGGATTCAATAACATACCAGCTTTCTGGTTTTTTTAATTTTTCTATAAAATGAAGTTATTCAGTGAAAGTTCACCCATCGTTTTCGTCAGAGAACAATTTCCCCTAGTGGATATATATAGTACACATAATTTTGGCATACATTGGATATAATAATGATTGAAAAGTTATAAACCTGTTCAGAGATGTCTGGTAAAGTCCAGGTTCTTCAGTAGTGGGAAGATGCTAAAAATCACAGGGAGTAAAGAGCTAAAAGAAACTATGGGGGATTTCCAAGGACAGACATCTCTGCTGTAGGTGAAGACAGCATGTGTCACTAGTTGCTTTCATATCTCCTAATGATAGCCCACTTTCTCATGGCCATGTTGTGAATTATTACAGTGTTGGGTGGATTCTGAAATTAGGAGGCAATGCCAAAAAGTGGCAATGAGAAGAGAGTTTTGGGTGTTATTCATATATATTGGTCTAAAATGTATTCCTTTGAATCAAGTTTGAAGTGTTGTGAGAACTGGTGTCACCTGAGGTTCATTTGGATATGTTATTGTCCTTGTAAAGGCAGGTGACAGGTAACTGCAAACAGGACCTGTCTTTGCTTTTATTAAGCTTCTCTTGTGTTTCATAGGAATCATAACTGGAAGGAGTCTCTCTAATATCTTTTGCCTGAAATTTCCTACCTCGTTTCTTGTATAAGATGCCAACAGCGGCTGCCTTACACCTTCTCGGTCTCACTCTTGATTTCAGCCATGTCTATGGCAAACAGCTCTGTGAAGACTTTGTCTTATGTCATACTATCATAACTAACACCTCAAGTGCCCATGCTTTCTGCCCAGGGCTTCTCATTGTTGCAGTATAGGACAAAGAAGACTATACTGCATGCAAACATTTGCAGTCAAGAAGCTCAGGATCATTGGTAACCTGTTGGGGAACCCTCAACCAATGGGGGTCAGGAATTGATGGATAATTGCTTCCTCAGGAGGCTAATCCTTAGAGGCATCTACACGCTCCTTAGGGTTCTAGCCCCAGTAACCCATGGAGATGACCTATGCCATTTGAGCAGACAGCAGTAGTATCTGTGCCTGGCAAGAAAGAGTAGCGAGGCCTTCTGCTAAGAATTAGTTTGCCATGTTGGCAAAACAAGAAGAATGGGGGGGCCGGCCCAGTGGCATAGAGGTTAAGTTCATGTGTTCTGCTTCGGCAGCCCGGGGTTTACCAGTTTGGATCCTGGGTGCTGACCTACTCATCGCTCATCAAGCCATGCTGAGGTGGCGTCCCACATAGAAGAGCTACAACTCTACAACTGTGATACACAACTATGTACTGGGACTTTGGAGAGAAAAAAGAAAAAGAGGAAGATTGGCAACAGATGTTAGCACAGGGTCAATCTTCCTCAAGAAAGAAATAAAAAAGAATGGGAAAATCCCCATATAAAGAAAACTGGCTACCAGCCACTCCATCTGTCAGCACATTGCATCCCTTCCTCATAATCAAAAGAGGAAGATTGTAGTAAAAACATACTATGTCCACAGATGGCTAGCAGGGAAGTGTAAATAAAGATGAACACACAACCAGTAATCACAATACATCTGAGGAAAAACTATAGAGTAACAGAGCTAACGGAGGTGAACTAAATGAAACTTTAGAAAATGTATAAATGGAGACGCCTTCCCCCCAGAGAGGTTCAGAAAGATATTGTATCCATTAAAAACTCAAATAGAGATCTACAAAATTTAAAAATTGATCATTAGTTTTAAAAAAATACTCTAGAGATTGGATAAACAGTAAAATGAACAAAGAATAAGAGACATAGCATGTACATCCAGAAGTTCCAGAAGCAGTTCCAGAGGAAGACAGCACAGAGAACAAAGGGATGGGGTGCTTCATAAAATAAATAAAAGAAAATGAAAGAAGAAAATGTCCTGGAACTGAAAAAGACTTGGTGTAAGGTTGAAAGAGCTTGCTTAAGTGCTAAGCAGAGTAGCTTAAAAAATCATATAGAAAGCTCCAACTTTAGTATACATGAAAGTAAAATATCAAAGCATCAACGAAAAATTATAAAATGTAGAAGAGAAGAAAATATAAAATATTACTATAAAATAATAAGTATTAATTTTCCTAGATGTGTTAAGAGGATTATGGCAAATAGAAGATTGTTCTTATTCTTTAGAGAAGTATGCTGAATAATTAGACGTGAAATCCCATTATGGCTGCAACTTATTTTCAAATGGTTAAATAAAAGAATGTACATACATATAGAGAGGGGGCTATCAAGCAAATATGGCTAACTGCTCATCTTGGTGGCAGGTACCTGAGTATTCCCTACACCATTCTTTCAACTTTCCTATTTGTTTGAACACTTTCCTACTATAAAGTTGGAGAAAACTTCTCAGAATCTTGTTGACTGTCAACTAACAACCAAAAATTATCCACAAACTATCAGGTGTCAGACTGAAATCAGATATATCACTAGTAACACTAGATACAAGAAGAAAATGGAATGGTATCTTTTAAGTTCTGAGAAAAATATCTTTTGACTTTCCCAGCTCAACAAATTATTATTCAAATGTAAAGGCAAACAAAGTGACTAGAAATTATAAAATTTACCAATTTCAAATTGCATTTAATAGAATTACTAAAGGATATATACCAATAAAATTAATGAATGCAAGATGAAGCCAAATTAAGCATTAAACATATAGAGTCAATAAACTATTCATCTAATCTCCTTCCTAAAAATCCACTAAAAATAATATTGAAGAGAAAAAAGATCTAAACAGACAAATACACGGAGAACATGGGAAGGAGGACAGCAACAAAGGAGGAATTTCAATCAATTTTTAAAAAACAGAACATATATGGATTTAATAAGGCTAAGGAAGCCATGGTCATAAAGCCAGAAGGTGCATGAAGAGCGGCAGTTCACTTGCCAGGACTGGGAGGGTTCAAGACTAGAGAATCTAAGTACAGAGAAAAGTGATGAGGAGGCACAGGGCAAAACTGAATTTTTGTAGATAGTACAAAAATTGTATACAGTTAACTCCTCCACCCTCCTTCCTGCCCTATGCATGGAAGGCTGGTAGCTAAGCTCCTCCTCTCTCTCACCCCAGGCAAGAGATCAGCAGTTTCTTTTCTGAAGAACTTAGCGGTCCCTGGGATATACTTCCATCAATGGTATTTTGAAAAACAGCCAATGAATGAGTAGTCCTCAAGCTAAACCACACATAGCTTTCAATCTGCTTTTCAGAGTTTCACTCTGAAATATTAATGGAAATGAAACTTTATGAGACATTTGAGAAAAACCTCCCATATGAAAGAAAGATACCAAAATAGTCATGAAAAAAACAACTCTGGAGTTTGAGGTTTTCTTCAAAACTATTGTGTTTAATATTCTTAAAACAATCAGAGAAGATATTCTATAAAACAAGGGCACAGTGCTATGGAAAATGAACAATTGGAGAACAAAAAGGGCTCTCAGAAACAGAACTTTTTACAGGTCAATACAAAGGTTGAAAGATAAAAATTGAGGAAATATCCCCTAAAGCATGACCAAAAACCAAAGATGAGTGGGAAAATGTGAGAGACCAGACAATCAATTCAAGAGATCCAACATCTTAGTAATAACAAGTTCATTAAAAAAGTAGAGAAAAACGAAAGGGATGAAATTGTCACAGAGGTAGTGCAAGGAAATTTCCCAAATCAAAATGGCCCACAAAGTGTCTAGCATGACAGGTAGACTATTATTACTTAATACTTTATATTCAGCTAACACTAATACTAATAATGTTAGTAGATATAAAGGAAAAATATTAACTACATTCAATAAGTAAATTCAAAACACTCTTTGTAACACATGTGCCTGTGTCTCAAATTTGAGGATTATAGCATTTCAGCTTTTGAACCTCAAATAATTACAGAAAACAAATCTTTAATAGAGTTGACAGACTAAAACTCATAGGTCAAATCCAACGTTCAGTCTGCTTTCATACTGTCTGGACCTAAGAAGAGCTTTTTTTATTTTTAAAGAGTTATAAAAAACAAAACAAAATAAAGAATATGTGACAGAAACCATATGTGGCCTGCAAAATCTAAAATATTTGCCATCTGGGTTTGCTGATCGTCTGTACTAAGCATAACTAACAATGAGCTATATGCTGTCTCTCAATGTGCTGTCTCTCTATATGGAATCCTCTTCCAGAGCATTAAAGAGGTTCTAAAAGACTCCATCATTAAGAAACGGGGAAATGGGAGATCTTAAATGCGTGGAATATCTGAACAGCTTTTGCCAAGTGGTACGTTATACCACAGGGAGCCCCAGCTCAAATGATTTGGTGCTGGGCTTGTTACTTAACGTTAACATGAGAAACCACGCAGGGTTGAAGTTGCTCAGGAGCAGTGGAAGGGGTCAGTATGGAACTAGACAGAGCATCCTGCACTAAAGACATTCACATTAAAAACACAGAAAAAGTGCTGTGCCTGACCAATCAACACGTCCTGTTTGTACGAATTTGTGTGATTTGTACTAAAATCAATGCCGTATGGATGAATGCTATGTTCTAAAATTTCTTCTGCTTCTGTAACTTTATCATTTTCATAAATATCTAAACCAAAATTTTGCTTATACTGAGGCACTCGCCTCTCTCTTCTCAGATGTTTGTGAATTTCTTGGCTTAATGTATTTCAGGCCAAATATTTTCATGGGACGTGGCAGGAAACAAATCTTAAAGCAAAAAGAAATGCGGCTTGTGGGTTGAAGCTATAAAGAACTTATGCGATAGCCTGACTTCCAAGATGGCCTCCAACAATCCTTGCCTCCTGGTATTCACACCCTGTGTAATGCCCTCCCCTCGAGCAGGGGCTGGACCTAGTGAGTTGCGTCTAACGGGTAGAATACTTCCACTGATTAGGTTACAAAAATTGTGACTTCTGTCTTACTAACAGACTCTCTTGCTGGCTTTAATGACATGTCTGAGAGGCCCACATGACAAGGAACTGGGGGCAACGTCTGGCTGACAGCCAGCGGGTAATTAAGGCCTTCAGTACAACAGCCAGTGAGGAATTGAATCCTGCTGGCAACCTCTAAATATGCCTGGAAGCGGGTCCCTGCCCCAGGTGAACCTGGAGACGGCTACAGCCAACATCTTGATTGCGGCCTTGTGAAAAACTCTGAAACAGAAGAGTAAAATCACATGCCGCTTTCAAGTTTCTTGATATACCAACCAGCAAAACAAACATGTTTAACATTTCCTATCTTGAACAGGACTGCTTATTTTGAAGGAGACATGCTGTAGAGGCAGTTATAACAATAACAGCTTTTAATAATGACTAAATTTTATTCGTCAATTACAATGGAGCAAACATTATGCTATGCGCTTTACATGAATTACTTCACTCTAATCCTCACAGGGATAGTTTTATCCCAGGGGTGAGAGGTTACTAGGAACTTACGTATATAATTTACCTGAATAAGTTACTAGTATAAGTTATACACAAGAAACTCAGACGCTAAATATGTCAGAAGCTCTATGAAAGCCAAGTGTATATTCTAAAGCACTGCATGATGTATCGTGGCATTATTTTCTCCTATTGTAATGCTTC
Source organism: Diceros bicornis minor (assembly GCF_020826845.1). Taxonomy (NCBI): domain Eukaryota; kingdom Metazoa; phylum Chordata; class Mammalia; order Perissodactyla; family Rhinocerotidae; genus Diceros; species Diceros bicornis. Next base: position 9,654,069 of record NC_080742.1, on the reverse strand, counting down.
TCTGCAAAGTTCTTTGATGGCCTACCAAGTTTGATGTCTTCTCTTTAAATAGTTGATAAATTGTCTGCAAGAAAACACTTCCTGACACAGATTCGGGTACATGTTTACATTTTATCTTTGAAGGGCAAATAACATAAATGAGTCAGTAACTATTTTCAATAAGAAGATCTTGCTTAGAGTGTTATTAGAAAATTATAAAACAGAATGGTTTGATTTAACATTGGTTAGAATTATAGTCACCACAAGAGGCCACTAAATTTCAAACGAGTTAAAAAGAAAAATCTGAAAGAAGAAGACACTTGATTGAGATGAGGATGTGTAGAATTCAAAACAGTGAACTAGCTATTGAGAGAAGCCGGAGAATAGTCTCATTATCCCATATTCTTACATAAAACAACTGAGAGTTTGCTTTTCCAGGAAATTTTCCTATGGTTTCCTTTTGCATAACGAAAGACCTGAAGACAATGATGTTTATTTTGTTTTTGTGGGAAATTGTATTGATTCATTATTTGTTTGCTATAGTTAAACTTATTCATCACCCTTGTAGAATTCAACCCACTGATTTCCCTGATGGTGCTATAATCAACACAACCACCAATACAAAAGCAGTGTAGATTCTCTAGGAGTAAAAGAAGCATGTGTAAGTTTTTTCTTTCTTGCATAGGATATGGCAGATTTATTTTTAAAATACAACATGAATACTCAAACTTTTCATCTCCACTTAGTTACTGATTTAGCTGTCCTAATAAATTATCTGGATTTGGATCCTGGCCCACCACGCACTCTATGGCCATGGGGAAGTCTCTTTGCTTTTTCAAGTCTGCTTCCCCATCAGTAAAATGGAAACCCTTGCTCTGATCTGAAGACAGTTATATGGCATGGGTGGCAGAAGAATCATGGTAAGTGCTCAAAACAAGACCATTTCCTCCTTTCATATAAGAGGCAGGTTAATTTTCCTTTTATTTCTGCAGAACATTTTTTGTTAAACAAATAATAACATAGTGTTTCATAAGCAATTACTTAGAATTCATATTTAGTTAAAAGATTCTGATTGGACAATTCATTATGATGATAATATTACTACAGAAGATGAGGCAGAGGGGAAATTTCAGGGTTGTGAATCTGAAAAATTATCACCCTCAAATTCAGAAAAAAATTAGGATATCAGCTGGACATTCTTTACTTTAGAAAATGTGTTTAGTCAATGGGATAATTATTTCCAAATACATGTTATGATATTTGTAAGTTAAGTGCTCTATTATTTTCCTTCTCAGAAATTATTTCCTCATATTAGCCCCATGTTTCCAAACTCGCCTGAGGTCATGGGGCTCTCTTAAGTTAAAAATAGATGTTCAGAGCCCCTCCCTGGAGAGGCTGATACACTGAAGCCAGGGCAGAAGTCTGTACATTTAGCTGTTGCCCCAGGTGGTTTTTACCATCAGGCAAGTACAGGAAAGAGTGCGTCAGCTGATCTGCCCATTATGATGATTGGGGGAAAGTATATACATGCAAGTCAACCACTAAAATTACATTTTTCCTAAGTCACAGCATGCTCAAATTCAGTAATTGTTTCCTCAGAGTTAGCAGTGGGTTAGCAGCCTGCAGGGCCAAAAAGTTAATTACAGTGAAGGTTGAGAAGGTGATTTTGCCACACAGCATTTTTGCGGCAGGGTTATATTTCAGTGTCCATCTATGTGTTTTCCAAGTAATTCCCTCCCTCGCTGCTTTCTCACTGGTACACTGAGGACCTCTTTTCCTTCCTCTCGTCCTCTTTCCCTCCTTTCTTCCTTCCATCCAGCAAACACCAAAGCAGAATAAAGACTGAAAGAAGCTTTCTTAGACCATTTGCGCTACTATAACAGGATACCACAGACTGGGTGGCTAATAAACAACAGAAATTTATTTCTTACACTTCTGGGCACTGGAAAGTCCAAGATCAAGGCACCAGCAGATTCAGTGTCTGGTGAGAGCCTGCTTCCTCATAGACAGCCCTCTTCTTACTGCAACTTCACACAGCAGAAGGAGCTAGGGAGCTCTGTGGGGTCTCTTTTGTAAGGGCACTAACCCCATTCATGACGGCTCCATCCTCACGACATAAGACCTCCCAAAGGCTCCCCCTCCTAATACCATCACATTGGGCATTAGGTTTCAACATGAATTTTGGGGGGGACACAAATATTCAGTCTATAGCAGAAGACTTTGGCTTCAGTGTCAGACAGTAAGGTTGGAAGACACGCTTGCCAAGATCAGATGGACACAGAAGGAAGAGAGAGGAAGATAGATACCAAAAGGGGATGGGGGAAGGAGTGGCAGGCTGAGGGACACAGAATATATATCCTCTCTGTCAAAATCAATTTATCCCTCCTCTCCATTCAATAACACGTTTTCTGCATCAATTATAAGCCTGATTGCCCTATATGAGTAACATTTGTGTACAAATGCCATCTGTGTGTCTTGCCAAAATGCTAGAAAGCCCTAAAAGGACACTGCATCTACCATTACTGTGTCTGCCTAGTTACTTAGCAGAGGACCTGGCATATAAAAGATGGTTATCAGGTTTTTGCAAACTTTAAAGAGATAAAGATGTTAACGATTATCCGTCCCTATCTGGCTTCCAATTTCTGCAATCTGCTCTCTCCTCCTGAACTCAATATTATAGCTCTAGAAGAAATCCTCACCTTGGCCACATTTCCTTATCTCTTTTGCTAATAGTTCACTTTGGCAGTAAGTTATCCTTGATTTCATTTTGGTTCTGATCTTTGGTGTTAATTCTTGTAATTGGACTTCTGTCTTATTCTTTGTTCTCTAAAACTTTTCTACGTAACCTGACCACACTATTCTAGTACCTCTAAAACTGGGTTTAGTCTTTGTTATGGGTTGAACTGTGTCCTCTATAAAGATATGTTGAAGTCATAACTCTCATTACCTCAAATGTGTCACCTCCAAATGTGACCTTATTTGGAAAAAGGGTTGTTGTGGATGTAATTAGTTAAGATGAGGTCATACTGGAGTAGGATGAGCCCTTAATCCAATGTGACTAGTGCCCTTATAAGAAAAGGAAGATGACTAGAGACAGACACACAAGGAGAACACCATGTGATGGTAGAGGCAGAGACTGGAGTGATGCAGCTGCAAGCCAAGGAGTGCCAAGGAGTGTGGCCACCACCAGAAGCTAGGAAAAGCAAAGAAGGATATTCCCTAAAGCTTTCAGAGGGAGCATGGTCCTGCTGGCACTTTGATTTCAGACTCCTAACCTCCAGAACTGAGACAACAAATTTCTGTTATTTTAAGCCACTCAGTTTGTGGTACTTGGTTAGTTAGGGAAGTCCTAAGAAACTAATGAAGTCTTTTTGCCAGTTTCTTTCCAGATATTGTAGACAATTTCTGAGTATCAGCAATCACTATGCCTACCCAACATACACACATCAGAACACCCATAACTAATGCAAATCTGGGTGAGAAGCTCATATCTGTAGGTATACTCCTCAGATATCTGCTGGTCAAAATATCTGTACTTCTACAATGATTCTGTCCTCCAAGTATCTGACAAATTCCATGGGGAAAGAGGTCCAATTCTAAGTCCTACAAAATATTAAAATAGTGTCTAACATATTTCATATACCAACATTTTTCTTTTACCTTGCTGATCTGTATTAAGAGCCTTAAAGTTAGAGGAGCAGGAAGAAAGCACCTAAGGTAAAGCAACAAAGGTGATAGAAGACAACCTACATGAAAGGAAGTCCAGTTAGAGTCAGAGATGGATTTATTTGTAATTCAATTAATAGCTCTGCTTGTCCTCTAACTTCTCAAGAAAGCGATATGCAATATTTTCATGAATAAATGTGATTTCATAAAAAGAAACAACGCATCACTTTCTGTGAGAGAATGGAAATTACTGTACTATATGTGCAGAGAAAATGAGAAATAATTGTTGCATAGATGTGAAAAATCACAATGCATCTTTTTTTTTTTAATAGTAAATCCAATGTTCCAACTGAGCTTGATAAATTGATGCTCAGCACATCTGGGGACTTGTTCACTCCAGTCTGTAGCTGCCCTCTGCCACAAAGCCTGAATTTTGCTCTCTCATGGTTTGCAGGATATAAGAACATAAAATATATTTTGTAACTCCTGGGTCAGAGAAATCCCCTCATTCTTGTATGTAACTATACAATCTTTAGGACCAGGCTAATGTGAACACACTCAATCATTTGTGTGTGTGTGTGTGCGCGCGCGTGGGTGTATACATACATGTGTGCACATTTGTATGTGTATATTGTGGTGGTGGGCTCAACCTTTATTTAAAAAGTGTTCAAATATATCATAAACACTCACACATGTACACTAACACATGTACCCACCCACACATATATATGCTGCATTTGGCAAGAGTAAAGGGATCATTTGAACTAATTTAAATAATATAGAAGATTTCTTTTTTATGTGAGGTAGACCACGTGGCAATAAAGAAAACAAAGCAATGCCTGTAGAACCGATTTCTCCCACCTGTGAGAACTTCCTCACAGTTTTGAAATAAACATGCTGAGTGGAGGTGGGCATTGCAAATATTTTATCTTAATGACGAATTTTAATATGATTCAGAGAGGATAAGGCAAAGACTATCAAATATTTATTTATATGTCCTGATACAGGAATCAAAGAAAAAAAACCCAGAAGTTCCTTATCTGAAAATTCACCAAAAGATACCATTCTCGCTGTAACAACTGACCACATTCTGCTCTGTACATCCTAGGGTTGAAAAACTACTTGGAAACTCCTGAAAAGTAGAAGCTCAAGAAACATAGAAGCATGTACATTAAACTTCAGGCAGAGAGACCAGTAGAATATCATCCCCACCGACAAATCTTGGGTGAGGCTCTAAGAACTGAATAGAGACATACCACTAATCTTGTCTGAGAAAAGACACAGGGGTAGGGAGAGGTAATTGAGAAAGGGAAGATGATGATATTGTGATAGATGGATATTTGAGATCCTGAGCAGTGTCAAAAACTTGGAGGTTAAAGTGAAATGAAAGAGAGAACGAGAAAGAACCTAGCATATAATGATCACGATTTAGTGGAAAAGGTAGTTGTTCAGGACATATGTTTGACTTCTCTCCTTCTCTCTACAGGCATCGTTTTTTTTTTTTTTTTTTCATTTTTTGTTTATTGCAGTAACATTGGTTTATAACATTGTATAAATTTCAGGTGTACATTATTATACTTCTATTTCTGCATAGATTACATCACGTTCACCACCCAAATACTAATTACAACCCATCACCACACTCGTGCTGAATTATCCCTTTCACCCTCCTCCCTCCCCCCTTCCCCTCTGGTAACTACCAATCCAATCTCTGTCTCTATGTGTTTGTTTATTGTTGTTATTATCTACTACTTAACGAAGGAAATCATACGGTATTTGACCTTCTCCCTCTGACTTATTTCACTTAGCATAATACCCTCAATGTCCATCCATGTTGTCACAAATGGCTGGATTTCACCGTTTCTTATGGCTGAGTAGTATTCCATTGTGTATATATACCACATCTTCTTTATGCATTCGTCCCTTGATGGGCACTTAGGTTGCTTCCAAGTCTTGGCTATTGTGAATAACGCTGCAATGAACACAGGGGTGCATGTATCTTTACGCATTGGTATTTTCAAGTTCTTTGGATAAATACCCAGCAGTGGAATAGCTGGATCATATGGTAGTTCTATCCTTGATTTTTTGAGGAATCTCCATATTGTTTTCCATTGTGGCTGCACCAGTTTGCACTCCCACCAGCAGTGTGTGAGAGTTCCCTTCTCTCCACATCCTCTCCAACATATGTTGTTTCCTGTCTTGTTAATTGTAGCCATTCTGACGGGCGTGAGGTGATATCTCATTGTAGTTTTGATTTGCATTTCCCTGATAGTTAATGATGTTGAACATCTTTTCATGTGTCTGTTGGCCATCTGTATATCTTCTTTGGAGAAATGTCTGTTCAGGTCTTTTGCCCATTTTTTAATGGAGTTGGTAGCTTTTTTTTGTTGTTGAGAGCATGAGTTCTTTATATATTTTGGAGATTAAGCCCTTATCAGATGTGTGGTTTGCAAATATCTTCTCCCAATTGTTAGGTGGTCTTTTCGTTTTGTTGATGGTTTCCTTTGCTGTGCAGAAGCTTTTTAGTTTGATGTACTCCCATTTGTTTCTTTTTTCTATTGTTTCTCTTGCCCGGTCAGACATGGTGCTTGAAAAGATGTTGCTAAGATCGATGTCGAAGAGCGTACTGCCTATGTTTTCTTCTAGAAGTTTCACAGTTTCAGGTCTTACATTCAAGTCTTTAATCCATTTGGAGTTAATTTTTGTGTATGGTGTAAGGTAAGGGTATACTTTCATTTTTTTGCATGTGGCTATCCAGTTTTCCCAATAGCATTTGTTGAAGAGACTTTCTTTTCTCCATTGTATGTTCTTGGCTCTTTTGTCAAAGATTAGCTGTCCATAGATGTGTGGGTTTATTTCTGGGCTTTGGATTCTATTCCATTGATCTGTGTGTCTGTTTTTGTGCCAGTACCATGCTGTTTTGGTTACTATAGCTTTGTAGTATATTTTGAAATCAGGGAGTGTGATACCTCCAGCTTTGTTCTTTTTTCTCAGGATTCCTTTAGCTATTTGGGGTCTTTTGTTGTTCCATATAAATTTTAGGATTCTTTGTTCTATTTCTGTGAAAAATGTTGTTGGAACTTTGATAGGGATTGCATTGAATCTACAGATTGCTTTAGGAAGTATGGACATCTTAACTATGTTAATTCTTCCAATCCAAGAGCACAGAATATCTTTCCATTTCTTTTTGTCTTCTTTAATTTCTTTCAGAAATGTTTTATAGTTTTCCGTGTACAGCTCTTTCACCTCTTTGGTTAAGTTTATTCCTAGGTATTTTATTCTTTTTGTTGCAATTGTAAGTGGTATGGTATTCTTAATTTCTCTTTCTGCTACTTCGTTGTTAGTGTATAGAAATGCAACTGATTTTTCTATGTTGATTTTATATCCAGCAACTTTACCATATTTGTTTATTCTAAAAGTTTTCTGGCGGATTCTTTAGGGTTTTCTATATATAAAATAATGTCATCTGCAAATAGTGAGAGTTTCACTTCCTTTCCAATTTGGATCCCTTTTATTTCTTTCTCTTGCTTGATTGCTCTGGCTAGGACTTCCAGTACTATGTTAAATAGGAGTGGTGACAGTGGGCATCCTTGTCTGGTTCTTTGAGTGACAGCTTTCAGTTTTTCACCATTGAGGATGATATTAGGTGTGGGTTTGTCATATATGGCCTTTATTATGTTGAGGTACTTTCCTTCTATCCCCATTTTATTCAGAGGTTTTACCATAAATGGATGCTGTATCTTGTCAAATGCTTTCTCTGCATCTATTGAGATGATCATGTGATTTTTATTCTTCATTTTATTAATGTGGTGTATTACGTTGATTGATTTGCGAATGTTGAACCATCCCTGCATACCTGGAATAAATCCCACTTGATCATGGTGTATAATGTTTTTAACGTACTGTTGTATGTGATTTGCTAGTATTCTGCTGAGGATTTTTGCATCCATGTTCATCAATGATATTGGCCTGTAATTTTCTTTTTTTTTGTGTTGTCCTTATCTGGTTTTGGTATCAGGGTAATGTCGGCTTTGTAGAATGAGTTAGGGAGCTTCCCCGCCTCCTCAATTTTTTGGAAGAGTTTGAGAAGGATAGGTATTAAGTCTTTTAATGTTTGGTAGAATTCACCAGGGAAGCCGTCTGGTCCTGGACTTTTATTTTTGGGGAGGTTTTTTGATTACTGTTTCGATCTCCTTACTGGTGATTGGTCTATTCAAATTCTCTACTTCTTCTTGATCCAGTTTGGGAAGGTTGTATGATTCTAAGAATTTATCCATTTCTTCCAGATTGTCGAATTGGTTGGCATATAGCTTTTCATAGTATTCTCTTATAATCTTTTGTATTTCTGAGGTGTCATAATTTCTCCTCTTTCATTTCTGATTTTACTTATTTGTGCCTTCTCTCTTTTTTTCTTGGTGAGTCTAGCTAAAGGTTTGTCAATTTTGTTGATCTTTTCAAAGAACCAGCTCTTGGTTTTATTAATTTTTTCTAGTGGTTTTTGGTCTCTATTTCATTTATTTCTGCTCTGATTTTTATTATTTCCCTTCTTCTACTGATTTGGGGCTTTGTTTGTTCTTCTTTATCCAGTTCCTTTAGGTGCATTGTTAGATTGTTTATTTGAGATTTTTCTTGTTTGTTGAGATAGGACTGTATTGCTATAAACTTCCCTCTTAGAACCGCTTTTGCTGTATCCCATAAATTCTGGCATGTCGTATTTTCATTTTCATTTGTCTCCAGGTATTTTTTGATTTCTTCTTTGATTTCTTCCTTGACCCAGTCGTTGTTCAGTACCATTTTGTTTAATCTCCACATATTTGTGGCTTTTCTGATTTTCTTCCTATACTTGATTTCTAGTTTCATACCGTTGTGGTCAGAAAAGATGCTTGGTATTATTTCAATCTTCCTAAATTTATGGAGACTTTTTTGTGGCCTAATATGTGATCAATCTTAGAGAATGTTCCATGTGCATTTGAAAAGAACGTGTATTCTTTGGTTTTTGGATGGAATGCTCTGTATATATCTACTAGGTCCATCTGTTCTAGTGTGTCATTTAAGGCCAATGTTTCCTTATTGATTTTCTGCTTGGATGATCTATCCATTGGTGTAAGTGGAGTGTTAAAGTCCCCTACTATTATTGTGTTACTGTCTATTTCTCTTTTTATGTCTGTTAATAATTGCTTTATATATTTAGGTGCACCTACATTGGGTGCGTAGATATTTACAAGTGTTATATCCTGTTGTTGGACTGTTCCCTTGATCATTACGTAATGCCCTTCTTTGTCACTTTTTACAGTTTTTCTTTTAAAGTCTATTTTGTCTGATATGAGTACTGCTACCCCAGCTTTCTTTTCATTGCTATTTGCGTGGAGTATCTTTTTCCATCCCTTCACTTTCAGTTTGTTAGTGTCTTTAGGTCTGAAGTGTGTCTCTTGTATGCAGCATGTATATGGGTCTTGTTCTTTAATCCAATCAGCCACCCTATGCCTTTTATTTGGAACATTTAGTCCATTGACGTTTAAAGTAGCTATTGATAAGTATGTACTTACTGCTATTTTTTAACTTTTTTTTTCTCAGTGTTTTAGTAGTCCTTTTCTGTTCCTTTCTTCTTCTATACACAATTTATGGTCTCTTTAGTTTGACCTCTGTCTGAAAGCTCTACTCTTTAACTCCCCTCCTCCCTCCTTTTATGTTTTTGATATCACATCTAACCTCTTTTTTGTGCATTTGTATCCATTACTCTCTTATCATGGAAATAGATAATTTTTCCTATTTGTGGTCTTCTCTTTTCCCCTTAAATCAGTTCCTTTAACATTTCTTTTAGCACTGGTTTCTTGGTGACAAACTCCTTTAATTTTTGCTTGTCTGGGAAATTTTTGATCTCTCCTTCCATTTTGAATGATAACTTTGCTGGGTAGAGTATTCTTGGCTATAAGTTTTTTCCTTTTAGCACTTTAAATACATCGTGCCACTCTCTTATAGCCTGTAAGGTTTCTGCTAAGAAGTCAGCTGATAGCCTTATGGGGTTTCCTTTGTATGTAACTTGACTTTCTCTTGCGGCTTTTAGGATTCCCTCTTTATCTTTAATTCTGGACATTTTGATTATGATGTGTCTTGGTGTGGGCCTCTTTGGGTTTATCTTGTTTGGGGCTCTCTGTGATTCCTGTACCTGGATGTCTGTTTCCTTCCTTAGGTTAGGGAAGTTTTCATCTATTATTTCTTGAAATAGATTCTCTGCCCCTTTGTCTCGCTCTGCTCCTTCTGGGACTCCTATAACACGGATGTTAGTGCACTTGATGTTGTCCCAGAGGTCCCTTAGACTGTCCTCACTCTTTTAACTCTTTTCTCTTTTACCTGTTCAGCTTGGGTAATTTCTTCTAGTCTTTCGTCCAGCTTACAGATCTGGTCCTTTGTATCCTCTACTCTGCTTTTGAGTCCCTCTAGTGAATTTTTCATTTCCAGTATTGTATTCTTCATTTCTGATTGATTCTTTTTTATATCTTCCATTTCTTTGTTGACATTCTCACTGAGTTCATCTATTCTTCTCCCCAGATCAGTGAGCATCCTTAACACTCTTAGTTTGAACTCTCTGTCAGGTAGGTTGCTCATTTCTGTTTCACTTAGTTCCTTTTCTGGGGTTTTGTCCTGTTCCCTTACTTGGAATGTATTCCTTTGCCTCTTCATTTTGCCTCTTTCCCTGTGCTTGTGTTTACATATTAGGTAGGTCAGCTACGTCTCTTGCTCTTGGATAGGTGACCTTATGTAAGTGATGCCTTAGGAGGCCTGCAGTGTGCCTCCCTCAGCTCTCAATGTTCCAGGGGTGACCCCTATGTGGGCTACATGTGTCCTTCTGTTGTGGCCTGTTTGCTCTCCCTGTAGGCACCCAGGGAGGCCGAGTTATGCTCCTGCCAAGCTGTTGTAATGCTCAGCTGCTTGTAGTTGTTGTTGGCCCTTCAGTCTCTTTATCAGGTGTGGGGGGCCCCAGCACAGTTGGCTGCAAGTTCTAATACCACAGTTGTGTTGCAGTATTTCTTTTAACTGAGTAGGCCCCCAGTGTGACAGGTTGTTAGGCTCAGGGGCTTACAATTGCTATAAGCCTCCAGCCTTTAGGTCTCTTGTCAGCTCTCTGAGGATTGCAGCTGGGTGGGGCTGGCGCCCGGCACAGGAGCACCCAATTGTTTCAGGCTTTGGAAGGTGGGGCAAACCCCCTATGTGGGTCTTTGAGAAGCACCAGTCTTCTGCAGCTCACAAGCCCTGCTGCCCACAGGTCCGCACACAGAGTCAACACAGTCCTGCCCCGTGTGCGCACCCCGACCTCCCCAAGCAGAATCAGTCTCTCCACTGCGGGAGCCCCACACACTCCACCACCACCCCACACTCTCCACCAGCTCCTTGTGCATGCACTGCCCCACCTAAGTTGGCTCAGTTGCCAGGCTGCAGAGAATCCAGTCACCAATCTATGCAGGCCCACAAGTTGCCTGAGGGCTTGTTGTTGGGTGGGGCCAGTCTCTAGGGTGGGCTGCCTGCCTGCCCTGGCTGAGCTGGATTAAATGGGTGCTCTAGCTGGTGGGGCAGACCCTGGGCTGGCAGGCCTCAGGGAGAACTCCAATGGCATCTGTGTCAGCATGCCCACACCAGGCCACAACAATGGCCGCCGCCAATGTCCTAGTCCCTGGAGAGGTCTCACCTCTCACCGAGATGCACTCAGGGCCTATTAGGTGAGTCTCTTTTCACCAAAGCACTGTGCACCTTTCTTTCTGGTGATTTAGGTTGCTTTCTGAAATGGGTGAGTTTGCACATGGGCCCTTTAAGAGCCAGTTTTAATTTCTTTGTGAACCAGCTTTTCTGGGGTACTCTCCAATGTTTTAGTAGCAGGCAAAGTCAGATATTATGACACTCGTCTCGATTGTGCTGGGTCCACAAAATGCCCACAGCGGGGGTGCTCCCCGGCTCAGGGACCCGCTCCTCCAGGGAGGGCTGCATACCTTCGGGCTGCTCCTGGGTGGCTGTGAGGCGCTGTGGCTTGTGAAGGCGCCATTTTTTTCTCTCCAGAAGGGAGTTTCTGCCTCTTCCACCTCAGTTAGGATTGTCCGTTGTTGCAGGAGTTCCTCTTATCCAGTTTTCAGTTCTGTCTCAGGGGTAATTTTTCCATGAGTAGTTGTAAATTGGCTGTGTCCGTGTGAGGAGGTGAGTTCAGAGTCTGCCTACGCTGTCATCTTGACTTCGTCCCCCCTCCACAGGCATTCTTTTAAAAGTACCTAAGAAAATGTGTATGTGTGTGTGTGTAGAAAGAGGGGAGATGGGGGGAGAGAGAGAGAGAGCGCAAGAGAGCGTGAGAGCGAGAGAGAGAAAGAAATAGCCTACATTATTAGCACAAGACATTGAGAAGAGATGCCAGTCCCGGGGAACAGGAATTCGCTAACAGCTATCTTAAATCTAGAAACTTAGAGAATATTTATCATATGTAGTGCCAATCAGACCAGAGCGGAACTTGAACAAATGAACAGAAATGCTCTTGGGTTCCAAAAATATACTGTAGTTAGAAAGGGCAAAGGCTGGAGGAAGGGTTTGAAAGACTGAGAGCTTTTTCAGACCAACTGCCTTGGTCATGGTGAATGGGGAAATTTAGGGACAGGTGGTTAGTGAGGCCAGGTACAGCAGAGGCTTTCCTGGGTAGCAGCCAATAATGACAGCAGCTCTGGAGAAGTGTCCCAAGTGTTTTAGCCGACGCGCTGGGAAGAGCCTTGTTGAAGTTAGATCCCAGGGAATAGGCATTCACCGAGAACAGCAGGCCGTGGACACGGCAGCATTGACTTTAAGGTATGGTTTTCCCAGGTGATTGAGGTATTTTGCTAATATACTGAGATCTTGGTAAATTAAGCATGGGACTGAATCTATGTATTGTGACCCCATAAAACAGGCCATCAATGGTGGTGGGGTGAGGATCTTCCTTCCCAAGATTGTTCTACATTAGCAAAGAGGTCTGTGAACACTGAACCTAGATCTGGCAAGGTGAGTTTACCAAGCAGGAAGTGGGTAGCTGGAGATGGAGAACCACCAACAGGTGCACCAATGGTCCAGGTCCCTTTCCTACTTGTCGAGACTGTGCTGGAAACCTAAGAAAATGCCTATGACAGCATCAAAATGGAAAATGAAAATCCATAAAGAATCCACTCACCTGAGAAAACCAGACCAGGATAGAAAACTCATTATTTAAGAATAAGTAAGGAAAAAAAGCAGCCTACGGAAAAGGTTTTCTAGCTTAAAGAGCACATAAGAGAGGAAATATAAATTACTAAAGCAAATAAATAAATTTTTAAAACACCTGCTCAGTATTAAAATTCCTTCACACAAATTACAAGGCCCTTTGTGGCTTAGCACTGTATACTTCTCTAATCTTACCTTTTGCTATATTCAGTCACTTCTGTAATTCCAACCCCCACTCAGTAGAAACAAAACACCCCTCTCACTCCATACTGGGGTAGTTTCAGAGAAGGCCCAGCAGAGAGTCAGACAGTCATCACCTAGCAATAAAGAGGCCATCCTCTACCACCACACCTGTGGTATCTGTGGGAGCCATATAGTAGCAGAAATGAGGCATTCCTACTTCTCCCAGTCAGAGGTATCAGTGGACATCTAGTGAGGAGCCAGAACTCCCACTCCCATCCAGCAGTAACAAGGGGTTACTTCTTCAGGTGTCAAGGAAGGGTGAGTGGGGAAGCTGGACTTCTGCCCTGCTCCTTCCTCTGCCAAACCAGCATCAGAGTTAGTCAGTTAAAATAGAAAGTTTAAATAAGCTCTAGATTCTCAGAACATAATACCCCAAACATCCACGTCTTGATAAAAAAGAAAGTCATGAGAACCAGGGAGATTTCAAACTGAATGAAAATGAAAATAAAATGAATAGATGTCAACAACAAGATGACAGGGATGTTAGAATTACTTTACAAAGATTTTAAAGTGGCCATCATAAAAATCCTCAACAAGAAATTATACACACGATCAAAATGAAATGAAGTTTGAAATGAAAAATAAAGAAAGTTTCAGCACAGAAATACAAGATAAAAAGGAGAAACAAGTGGAAATTTTACAACTGAAAAATACGATAACTTAATACATGGGCTATCTATTAAGAGAATAGCTATCCATTCTGAACAACATAGAGAAAACAGAGTGAAGGAGGAAAAAATGAACAGAGCATTACAATGCAGTAGAACTAAGATCAAAGATCTTACATTGCTGTAATCAGTGTCCTGAAGAAGGGGGAAAATAGGCAGAGCTGAAAAAGGATTTGAAGAAATAATGTCTGAAAACCTCCCAAATTTGGCAAAATACATATCTCTACAGATCAAGAGCTGAGTGAGTCCCAAAGAGGATGAAACAAAAGAAATCTGCACCACGATATGCCCAAGTAAAACTTCTAAAAACTAAAAACAAGGGAAAAATCCTGAAAGCAGTGATAGAGAAATGACAAACCAATTCAAATAGTGACAGATTTCTCATCAGAAGCCATGGAGGCCAGGAGGAAGAAACACAACACTTTTCAAGTGCTGAAAGACAAGAACTCTTAACCCAGAATCCTATATCCAGTGAAAATATCCCCTTCAAGAATGAAGGGGACATTAAAACATTCTCATATGAAGGAAAACTAAGAGAATTCATTGCCAGCAGATCCTTAAAGAATGGCTAAAGTAAGTTCTCTAAATAGAAAGGAAATGATCAAAGGAAGACCTTTGGAACATTAGAAGGGAAGAACATAAGCAAAAATGTGGGTAAATGCAATAGATTTTCCTTCTCCTTTTGAGTTTTCTAAGTGATTTTTGATGGTAGAATCAAACATTATAACACTGATGTGGTTTTAAATATATATAGAGGAAATATTTAAGGCAATTATATTATAAATGGGGACAATAAAGAGAGGTAACTTCTATACTTCACTCAAATGATAAAATGATGACAACAACAGATTGTTTTATAGTTTTATATATACATATATATAGATGTAGTACCTAGAGCAACCACTATAAAAGCTGTACAAAGAGATATACCCCAAAGCACTGTAGATAAATCAAAATGGAAACAGAATTCTTACAGATATTCAAATAATACCCAGGAGGTCAAGAAAAAGAAAACAGAAAAACAAAAAGAGCAAACATAAAACAAAAAAATAAAATGGCAGACTTATGCCTTAACGTATCAATAAGTACATTAAATGTAAATGGTCTAAATATGTCAATTGAAAGACAGAGATTGACAGAGTTGACTGAAAAGCATGTTCCAACTGTATGATGTCTACAAGAAACTCACTTCAAGTATAAGGATACAGGCAATCTGAAAGTAAAAGTATAGAAAAAGATATATTATCCAAATATTAATCAAAGAAAAGCAGAATTGGCTGTATTAATAACAGATAAAGTATATTTCAAAGCAAAGAAAATTTCCAGAGACAGAAAGGAACATTTACGATGATAAAGGGTCAATCCACCAAGAAGATATAGCATTCCTAAATGTGTGTGCACCAAAAAACTGATACAGCTGAAATGAGAAACAAGATAAGTCCACAATAATCATTGGAGACTTCAACATCCATCTCTCAAAAATTGATAGAATGAGTAGACAAAGAATCAGCAAAGATAAAGAATAATTCAATGATGCCATCAACCAACAGTATCTAATCAACATTTATAGAAAACTGCACCCAACAACATCAGAATACACATTCTCTTCAAGTGCACGGGGATCATATATCAAGATAGACCATATCCTGGGATATAAAACAACCCTCAACAAATTTAAAAGAATTGAAATCATACAGTGTTTGTTCTCTGATCACATTGCAATCAAATGAGAAATAGAACAGGAAAATCTTCAAAGCCTTGGAAACTAATCAACATGCTTCTCAACAATTCATGGGTAAAAGAGGATGTCTCAAGGAAAATAAAAAAACACATTAAACTGAATGAAAATGGAAATGCAATATATCAAAAATTGTGAGACACAGCTAAAGCAGTGCTCAGAGGGAAGTTTATAGCATGAAATGCTTATATTAGAAAAGAGGAAAGGTTTGAAATCAATAATCTAAGCTCCTATCTCAGGCACCTAGGAAGGGAAGAGCGAAATAAACCCAAGTCAAGCAGAAGGAAGTAAATAATAAAGATAAGAGCAGAAACCAATGAAAGTGAAAACAGAAAAACAATAGAAAATACCAATGAAAAAAAGAGATGCTTCTTGTAAAAGATCAATAAATTGACAAACCTCCAGCAAGACTGACAAAGACAAAAGAGAAAAGACACACATTATCCAGATCAAGATATCTGATATCTCTGCAGACTTTGCAGACAACAAAAGGATAATAAGAAAATATTACAAACAACTCTACATTCATGAACTTGACAATTTAAATGATATGGATCTATTCCTCAAAAACATAAACTACAATTAACGCAATGTGAAATAGTTTGAACAGCTCTATAACTATTAGGGAAATTGAATGTGTAAGTTAAAAACTCCAAGAAGGAAATATCTAGGCCCAGATGGCTTCACCAGAGAAGTCTACTAAATGTTTAAAGAATTAACACCAATTTTACCAATGTCTTCCAGAAAACCAAAGCAGGGAAAGCACGTCCCAGTTCATTTCATGAAATGAAATTGCCCTGGTATCAGTGCCCTCATTCCAAAACCAGAAAAAGTTAATACCTAAAAGAAAACTACAGACAAATATCCCTCGTAAGCATAGATTCAAAAGTCATTAAAATACTATCAAACAGAATTCAGCAATATATAAAAAGAATTATATATATCATGACCAAGTGAGGTTCAATATGAAGATACAATATAGCAAAGCTGGTCAATATTCAAAAATCAGTCTGGGGTTCAATATTCAAAAACCAATCAGTGTAGTCCACCATATTAACAGGCTAAAAAAAAAAAATCAAACGATCAAAGCAATTACTATACAAAAGCATTTCACAAAATTCAATACACATTCATGATAAAACAAAATCTCAGAAAAATAGAAATAGAGAGGAATTTCCTCAATTTGATAAAGAGCATCTACCAAAACCTATAGCTAGCATTACACTTAATGTTGAAAGTCTGAATGCTTTCGCTTAAGATTGGGAACAGGTTAAGGATGTTCACTCCTCCACTCTTACTCATCATATTGCTGAAAGTCCTACCTAGTGTAATAAAAGGCAAGAAAATTGAATAGTAGGCAAACAGATCAGAAGAAAGAAAGAAAACTGTTCCTATTTGCAGGTGACATGATTATCTATGTTGAAAATCCCAAGGAATCTATAAGCAAACCCCTGGAACTAATAGGTGAGTTTGGCAAAGTCACAGGATACAAGATAAATATATAAAAATCAATTGTATGTCTACATATTAGTACTGAACATGTACTATTAAAACACAACAACAAAGTTAAAAATAAATAACACAATTGCTCAAAAAAGAGATAAATTTTTAGGTGTAAATCTAACAAAACATGTATAGGACATGTACGCTGAAAAATAAAAAAAGACCTAATTAAATGGAGAGACAGGGGCCGGCCTGGTGGCGCAAGCGGTTAAGTGCGTGCAGTCTGCTGCAGCGGCCTGGGGTTCACTGGTTCAGATCCCGGGCGCGCACTGATGCACTGCTTGTTAAGCCATGCTGTGGCGGTGTCCCATATAAAGTGGAGGAAGATGGGCACGGATGTTAGCCCAGGGCCAGTATTCCTCAGCAAAAAAGAGGAGGAGTGGCATTGGATGTTAGCTAAGGGCTGGTCCTCCTCACAAAAAAATTAATTAATTAATTAAAAAAATAAACAAATAAATGGAGAGATGTACAGGCTTCACGGACTGGAAGATTCAACATAGTAAAGATGTGAATTCTCTCCAGATTGACAACAGGTTTAATATAATTCCAATGAAAATCTGGCCAGACTTTTTGTAAATATAGACAAGATTAATCTAAAATTTATATGGAAAGACAAAGGAACTAGAATAGCTAAAACGCTTTTGAAAAACATGAATAAAGTGGGAAGAATCAGTTTACCAAATTTTAAGACTTATTAGCCACCTACAGTAATCAAGATTGTGTGGTAGTGGCATAGGGATAGACATGTAGATAATGAAATAGGATAGAGAACACAGAAATAGACCCATACAAATATCCTTAACAGGTTTTGACAAAGGTGAAAAACCAACTCAATGGAAGAAAGACAGCTTTTTCAGAAATGGTACTGGTACAACTGGACATCCAAAGATAAAAAAAAAGAACCTTAAACTATGTTTCACACCTTATACAAAAATTAACTCAAAATGGATCATATACTTAAATGTAAAACAAAACCACAAAACTTTTAGAAAAAAATCATAGAGAAAATCTCAGGATCTAAGGCTATGAAAGAATTCTTAGACAGGACACAATAAGCATGTTCCACAAATGGAAAAATTGATAAATTGGACCTCATCAAGATTAAAATAGTTTGGTCAGAAAATCTCTGTTAGGAAGAGGAAAAAACAAGCTATAGACTGGGAGAAAATATTTGAAACCACATATATGACAAATGACTAGTATTTAGAATATATAAAGAATTCTCACAACTCAACAGTAAAAAATCAAACAATCCAATTAGAAGAAAATAGATAAAAGACATGAAGAGAAATTTCACTGAAGAAGAATGACAAATGACAAATAAGCACCTGAAAAGATGTTCAACATCATTAGCCATTAGGGAAATGCAAGTTAAAATCACAGAGATATCACCAAACACCTGTCAGACAGAGTAAAACAAAAAATAGTGACACCACCAAATGTAGGTGAGGATGAAGAGAAACTGGCTTACAAACCTTTGTATATCTATACGATGAAATACGACTTAGCAATAAAAAGGAACGTACCATGACACATGAAACAACATGGATGCATGTTAAAAGCATTATGCTAAGTGAAAGAAACCAAATAAAAAGCACTATGATACAGTATCATTCCACTTATATGAAATTCTAGAAGAGACAAAATTATAGTAATAGAAAGCAAATCAGTGGTTACCAGGGGCCAGGGGTTAGGGAGAAGAATTGACTGTAAAGGGCATAAAGGGTTTTGGAGTGATAGAAATGTTCTGTATTATGGCGATGAATATATTTGTCAAAGTCATCAAATTTGAACTTAAAAGTTGTGAATTTCATTTTATGTATATTATAGCTCAATAAAGTTAACTTTCCCCAACACACACAAAAAAAATGAACCAAACTATTCATCAATTTAAAAACACAACCAGACAGGAAAAATATAATTATTTCAAGTAACTTTGTAATATATTACTCTGACCATACATACTTAAATGCAATTTACTCTAAAGACTGAAAACTCTGCAAAGAAATCTTAAACTTTAGTCAGTACGCTTTTTGTTAGCAGTACTATTGGTATTGTAATTTTGAAAGTGTTTTAAGAGTATTGTGTAATAAAGCAAATAAATATTTTAATATTAATAAGAACCAACATTTCCAGTGCCATATAAAAGATAGGCAAACATAAAATGAAAGAAATTGAGAAAAAAATCCTGCAATGTTAACTTTCAAATGGAAATATCAGTATGAGGTCCCAATTTTTTAAAAAAATATAGTTACTAGCTTTAACCCATAAAAGGATCTAAAAAGAATAATACTCCAATAGCAATTAGTGCAGCTAATGTTCAGATTTTAGTTTCTAAATACAATTCTCCACTTATAAGGACCCAATACTTCTTGAAGAAATGGACGCTTCTAGAGCTGTGGATGGGAAAGAAGAAAGTGAGCCTTGTTGTGATAAAAGGACTTAACAGTTAGTGGGGTCATGTCAAAAAAGACAGTGATCCGATTGATGTGGTTCTCAATGGTCACATTTGGGACAATTTAAACATCAAAAAGAATGATGACTTTAAGTGATCATAGCATATTAAATAAACTTTTTAAAAATTCCAGAGTCCATAGTAATACTCTGAAAGAATAAAAAAGGGAAAAGAGAAAAGAAAGAACGAGAAAAAGAGAAGAGAAATCTCTTCTTTACAAAAATATCACCCAACAAGTGTAAAAAAGAAACAGTAAAATTTGAAAATTGGCCATTTTGCAACCCCGAGTGCAATCAATGGTTCATACAAGTTCCATCAACGAATTAAAAAACCATTAGGAGGCAAGTTATTAGGGATCAGAATATGTCAAATATTATCCCACAGGCTACTAATTAAAACAAGAAAAATGTATCTTAAAATTGATAGATCTGCAAGTCAATACCATGACAAGGTGTCAAACTTAGCATCACTAATAGTGGAACACCTTGACATAAGTGGCCCTCAGATTTTACTGTAATGTGATGAAAACACCACCACCTATTAAGTGTTCTTGCTAAAAATATTTATTCTGAAGCTTATCAAGTCTCTAGATATAATCATCAACTTACAGAAAACACAGGAGATGAATTATCAAGTTAACTGTCACCATGAGAAAATAACAAATAAAAGTCATTTTTGGACAATTGGTGGTAATTTAAATATGAATTGTGTATTAGGTGATATTATGGAATTATTCATAATTCTTTTAGGTGTGCAAATGTCTTGTGGCCATATAGCAAATTCTCTTATTCTTAGTAACTGCATGCTGAAATATTTAGGGATGAATGTCATGCTGTCTTTAACTTACTTTCAAATGTTCATGGGGGAAAATACACACACACACAACACACACACACACACACAAAGAGAGCAAGAGTATGGGAGAGAAAGTGTGCCAAAATGTTAATTGAAAGCTGGATGAAGGGTAAATATGGGTGTTCACTATTGTACCCTTTCTTTTAACTCTTCTTTAAGTTTTATTTTTTTCAAAATAAAAAGTGGGGGAAAATGGTTTAAGTGAAAAGATACACAAATAATTTTTTTCAACTGGAATGCTGAAAGGAAAAATAGTTTTTATTGAAATTCACTATCTTGACTGAATGTTCTTTCTTTGAGAGCACAGAATAGGAGCTAATCTATTTCTTTCTGACAGTAAATGCTTCCCAACTCCCCCGTAACTCCTGACAATCTCACTAATTTTCTTTCTACAAATGTGGAAACTGGTTATCATTGTTTATAAAGTAGAAAAAAAACCCAGCCAATTTAAAATAAGCTAAGGCTTAATATTAAATTAAACCTGGCATAGTTTTAGAAAAATAAGTAAATAATAAATAATTTAATGAAAATTAAACTTAACACAAAGTAAAAATAGTAAGGCTACTAGCACATTCATGGAATAGGCAGTTAAATATCATAACAATGTCACTCTCCCCCAACTGATCTATAGAGTCATTATAATTCTATACAAAATCCAAACAGGTTTTTAAAATAGAATTTGACAAGCTGAATCTAGAATTTATATGTAAGTGCAAAGGGACAAGAATCAAGTTGCTCATGAAGAAAAAAAACAGAGGGAACTTACAGCAAAACAAAGTAGGGATTTTCCCAAAAGGAAACAAAAGTGTAAATCATAGAGGATTTACCACATTAAAAAAAGTAACAGTGAAAAAATTAGCTATTTTAAAGAGAACAAAAGACAAGCAACAAATTGTAAGAAGAAAATTGTAAAACGTGACCAACAAATTATTAATGTCCAACATATGTAGACACTCCTATAAGTGAGCAACAACAAACTAGTGGGTAGAAAAACTTGCCTAATAGAAAAATGGTCAAGAAAAACAAATAGAAATTTCACAAAAGAGGCAGTAATACTGGTGCTTATTAGTTATCAGCGAAATGCAAACTAAGAGCATGATGTGACACTCATCCACCAGATTGGCAAAAATTTTAAAGTTGTCCAATATCAAATGTACGTTAGAATGTGAAGCAACTTGAACCCTTGTCCACAACTGGTGAGGGTGTATATTGTAACAACCACTTTGGAAATCAGTTGGCATTGTCTGAAATATTGCCCTATGATCCAGCATTATATACCTTACAGGAATTCCTGCATATGTGCACTAGGAGACACGTGCATGAATCTCTCTATTGCAGCCAGGTTCATAATAGCAAACCCTAAATGTCCAACAATAAAATGGATAAATAAGTTGTAGTATAGTTATGCAATGGAATACCATACACCATTTAAAACTGATTCTCATTGATACATAAGAACGAATCTTAAACATCATATTGAGTAAAAGCAGCAAATCACAGGAAAAAAAGCAGTTCATTCACATTACCTTCAAAAACAGACAAAACTTAACAAAAGTTTTGTTAAAGGATATAAACATAGGAAAAAAATTCAATAAAGGTAAGGAAATAGAAGATTAGTATAAATTGTTGTGCACTGATTACCACTAAAGAGGAGGGAAGGAGAATAACCTAGGAGGACCCCATACATAGATTCTGGGGCACAGTGATATTCTCTTTCTTGGTCTTGGTGTTAGTAAAAAGGTGGACATTTTATAATTGTTCTTTAAACAGAATGAATACATTGTCATAAACTCCACTGTAAGAATGCTATATTTCTCTATATTTTAAAAAACTTGATAGCCACTAAAAGAATAGAAATACAATCTAATTAACTTCCAAATTAATACAGGCGAAAAATATGATAGAATTTTATTGATCCAAGAGAGGAGAAGATAAAATATAAAAAGATATATCTGAGATAGAAAACCAGATAAACATCTCTCTGAACCAGAAACCGAAAGGAAATGCAAGTGGTCAGCAGGGCTGGCCCCACAAGCCTGCTCAGCTTTAAGTGTGGAAATAGAGTCTGGCAGTTTCAGCTACGTGAGGTAGAGATGCCAGAAAGAGATTCAGCCAAGACAAGAAATCAGAGTGCCAGGGATTGGGGTGGAGTTGCCCTGGTCATAAAAGGGCACCGAGAGAGGAAAACACCAACAAACTGTGGTTGACCAAAACAGCATGTGGCTATAGCTTTTAGGAAGCTATGGGCAGAAGAAAATGGGAGGACACAGAAACAGCCTCATAAACAGGAATGGAAACCAACCACCTGCTGGCTCAGATCTTGATCTGCACTATGTCTATATCTCAGAAGAACTTGAGCACTAAGGGTTCTGGTTCCCTTAGTGGGGAAGGTTGGTTAGACCTGGTTCTAGATTGGGAGGCCATATGGTTCTAGTAGAGGCAACCTCAAACCTGAGCCTGAGAGACTGAGAGAGAGAGAGAGAGAGAGAGAGAGAGAGAGAGAGAGAGAGAGAGAGATTTCCACTCAAAATGAGCCTGCAAACTAAATTCCAAAACATATGAAATAACTAAAGACAGTCAACAAAATCACTAATCAGAATGTTTTGACAAAATTAGAAACATTTGATAAAATGTTTTAAAATCAGTGATTTTTGAATGTACATAAAAATAATGACATCCTTAGAAGTAAATAAAAATAATTACACACAGAGTCACATATGAAACTGAAAACAACGATTTTGAAATAGGATCAAAGATTTAGAAATGCAAAATAAAGTCAATGAAAGTGATGGTGACAGTGTAAATTAGTAAAGTGGAAGACGGTACAAGGAATTCCCACAATGCAGTGCAGAGATAAATAATATTTTCTTATGAAAGAATAATTAAGAGATATACAGAAGAGATGAGCAGTTCCAAAATATATCTAATAGAAGCTTCAAAAGAGAAGACTGGAGGGAATGGCAGAGAGAATTTCCAGACTTGAAAATCTGCAATGTATAATACAAATAAATGGGCATATTATGGAATAATAAAACAAGTAATCCCTTAAGAAGCTATAATTTGTATGTAACTAAAAACCAGCAAAATAGCTTCAAGATATACAAAGCAGGAATCAAAAGAAAAAGTAGATAAATTGGACTTCAGCCAAATTAAAAACTTTTGTGCATCAAAGGACACTATCAAGAGAGTAAAAAGACAATCTACAGAAAGGGAGAAACTATTTTCAAATCATATATCTGATAAGGGATTAATATTAAGAAAGAACTCCTAAAATTCAACAACAACAAAAACAAACAACTCAATTTAAAAATGGGCAATATTTCTCCAAAGAAGATATACAAATGAACAATAAGCACATGAAAAATGTTCACTAGTCATTAGGGAACATCACTAGTCATTAGGGACAGGCAAATCTAAACCACAAGGAGATACCACTCCACACCCAATAGGATGGTTATTGTAAAAAAAAGCAAAATAGTAGATGCTGGTGAGGATGTGAAGAAATTGAAATCCTTGTGCATTGCCAGTGGGAATGTAAAATAGTGCAGCTGCTATGAAAAATAGTTTGGCAATTCCTCAAAAAGCTAAACACAGACTGCACAGCTATGTTCACAGCAGCATTATTTGTAATACTCAAAAGGTGGAAACAACCCAAGTATCCATTGGAGGATGAATGGATAAACAAGATGTGGTATATACACACAATGGAATATTATTCAGTCATAAAAAGGAATAAAATATCGAAACATGCTACGATGTGAATGAACTTCAAAAAACATTATGCTTAATGAAATAAGCAAGTTACGAAAGGACAAATACTATATGATTCCACTTATGTGAGGTACCTAGAGAGGTTAAATTCATAGAAATGGAATGTAGAATGGTGGTTGCCAGGGAATGGGGAGGAGGGCAGAATAGGGAGTTGTTGTCAAGGGATGCAAAGTTTCAAGTTTTAGTTTTGCAAGATGACGAGTTCTGTGGATGGAGGGTGGTGATGGGAGCACAACAATGTGAATGTACTTAATGCTACTGAACTGTACATTTAAAAAGGTTAAGATGATAAATTTTATGTTATGTGTATTACATCACAATTTTTTCAAAAAGCTAAACATGGAATTACTGTATGACCCAACAATTCCACTCTACTTCAAGGTATACCAAAAGGAATTGAAAGGAAGGACTCAGATAAATACTTGTAAACTAATGTTCACAGCAGAATAATTTACAATCGACAAAAGATGGAAACAATCCAAGTATACATCAACAAATGAATGAATAGACAAAACGTGGTATATACATACAATGGCATATTATTTAGTCATAAAAAGGAATGAAGTTCTGATACATGCTACAACATGGATGAACCTTCACGACATTATGCTAAGTAAAATACCCACGCACAAAAGGACAAATATTATATAATGCCACTTATATGACGTAGCTAGAATAGGCAAGTTAATAGAGACAGCGAGTATATAGGTTAGTAGTTACTGGGGCGAGGGGGAGGGTGAATGGGGGAGTTATTGCTTAATGGTTACTGTTTGGATTAATGAAAAAGTTTTGGAAATAGTGGCGATGGATAACATTGTGAATGTAATTAATGCCACTGAATTGTACACTTAGAAATTGTGAAAATGGTAAATTTTATGTTATATATACCTTATCACAATAAAAAAATACATATAAGGCAAAAATAGAGCTACAGGGAAAAAGTACACATTCACAATTATAGTGGGGTGATGTTTACATGCATCTATTATAAAATGATAGATCTAGTGGACAAAAAAAATAGAAAGCATATAGTACATTTAAATAACAGAGCTGAACTGCTTGATTGGGTGTATATAAATATGTGTGTATATAAACAGTGCTCCCAAGAAATACATAAAATATATTATTTTAATGTTCACAGAGAATATTTAGAAAAGTTGCAATGCATTGAATATTCTTTGCTGGTTATTTGGTCAAAGGACCCACAGGATGTAAATTATATTCTCTAACTATAATACAATAAAATTGGAAATAAAAAATTTAAGATTGTTTAAAAGGAAAATTTCCTTTAACCCTCCATATTCGAAAACTTTAAAATGTAAAGAGGATATCACAATAGAATAATCACAAATGAACATCTATGAAAGTACCACATATCAAAATTTATGAGATGCAGCTAAAGGGGGGTTTAGACATAAATTTAAAGAATTAAATGCACATATTAAAAATGATATGATTTAAAATTAATTAGTTCAACATTCAAATCAAGGCATTAGAAAAGGAATAAGAATAATCTGAAGAAAAAATAATAAAGAAAATAATAGACATGACAGCAGAAATCAATGAAACAGAATAAAAAAAACAAGAGGGAATTCACAATTGCCTTTTAACATTGGTACTCTAGTTAAAACAATAAGAAAAATAAATAAGCAATACAAGAATTGAGAAGGAAGAGCCAAAACTTTTTATTTTCAGATTCTATTATGGTCCACATAGAAAATTCAAGAATATCTACAGATGAACCTTTAGAACCGATAAAAGTGGTTAGCGATGTTGATGGATACAAAGAAAAAAATCAATAGTAATCCATATATCTCCAGTTATAAATTAGACCATTTACTACTACTATTAGTAGAGAAAATATTCCATTTACAACAGTGACCAAAATTTATGAGTGCCTAGGAAGAAATGTAATGATCTTTTACAAAGTAAACCACAACACATTATTGAAGTATGGAAAAGAAGGCTTAAATTAAGAGGGAAAAAATACCAACTAAAAAAATTGAAAGCCTCTTTATCAAAGATGGAAATTCTCTTCAAATAAATCTACAAATTAAATATAAATACAATCAAAGTCCCATCAGGCTTTTCCATGGAAATTGACAAAGGACTGAAAATCTCAAAGACAAATTTGAAGAAGAACAGAAAGAGAGATATATTACAAAGCAATAATATTTAAGACTATCTAGTATTAGCTCATGGATAGATAAATCAAGCAAATAGAATAGAAGTGAGAAGTAGGCTCAAAAATAGGCCTAGTCACATATGGAAACCTTATATGACAAATGTGCAAGAATGGATAGACCATCCAATAAAGAGGGCTGGGACAATTGATTATGAATAGAGACTAAAATTAGATTACTACCTAACACAATACACAAAATCAATCCCAGTTGAATGAATATCTAACTGCAAAAGGAAACTCTAATATTTTAGAGGAAAATATAAGAAAATATCTTGATGATATTAACATTGATAGTTTTTACTATAAGTAAACACTTGATATAAACCAAAGACTTTAAATTAAATGACAATCTATTGACATCTTATGGCTTTTCCATCTTGTAGTGACACTTTTGAACACGTGACCTTTAAAGTTGCTAAGAAAGGGGAGTGGAGAGATGATGAAAGTACACTGGCTTTTAAATAACTGGCTTGGAAGTAACGTGTCATTTCCACTTCTACTCCATTGGCCATGATTAGTACCAACTTAACTGCAAGGGAGCCTGGGAAATGTAACAGTGCACTTGGAACCTGGGTCGTAGGGGTGATAATACCTGGCTCTTCCATAGGTTATGGATCTATGACTTCTATATTTCATTTAATCATACACTTATTAGTTTCCCATTGTTGTTGTAACAAATTATCAAAAACTTATTGCCTCAAAACACCTCAAATTTATTACACTGCACTTCTGGAGGTCAGAAATCCAAAATGGGCCATGGATTGGCAGGGCCAGCCGTGTTCCATCTGGAGGCCCTATGGGAGAATTCATTTCCTTGTCTTTTCAGTCTTCTAGAGGATTCCCACATTCCTTGACCCTTGGCCACCAGCCAGCAATCAGATCATTTCAATCTCTGCTTCTATCATCACCTCTCCTTCTCAGACTCTTCTGCCTTTCTCTTTTACTTATAAGGACCCTTGTGATTACATTGGGCACACCCAGATAATCCAGGATAATCTCCCCATCTTGAGATCCTTAACTTAATCACATCTGTAAAGTCCCTTTTGCCAGGTAAGGTCACATATTTACAGGCTGTGAGCATTAGGATGTAGACATATTTGTAGAGCCATTATTCTGCCTACCACCCATGGTATAATCCCATTTTTGTCAAACACACACACATAACTGGAGATTTATATGTGCCTATAAATGCAATTCTGTATGTGTAAAGAGGACGTTAAATTTGAAGATACAATGGATGTATATTATAAAAGATTTACTAAACCATATATAGAATTTTAAATAGGGTAAATAAAACTGGTTGAAGTTGAGAGAGGACTTTGTGAGGAAGATTTCTTTAGAGCGAACTATGCATGTTTTTCACATACACCCAAGAGGGAGGTTTTGGGGTGTGTGAGAGGATACTAACCTTTCTCAAGAGGGAGTACAGTAGGACCACTCAAAGGGTTTGATATAAGTCCTCTGGAGTTGTGAGGATGGGTGTCACAGAAGACTAATGTCTGACAAAGGCCTCAAAACACCAATGGTGAGGGGCTGTGGCTATCAGCTTAGGGTGGCAGAACAGAGAAAGAGAAACTGGGATACCTTGGGAGCCAGCTACACTTACACAGCCTGTGGGGCAAAGAATGCAAGAGTATTTCGATCTGTGGACCAGATCACACAGGAGAGAGCTAGCCTGAAGCCTTTAAAAATCCTACTCATGAGGTTGACCTTGAGATGAAACCTCGGAAGAAAGTCAGAATGGAGTGCACCACTAATATCAGAGACTGAGAAGTGTAGCAACCGAAAGATGAGAATGCATTACTAGCCTTATGGGAATTACAATTCTATATGTGTAAATAGGATGTCAAATTTGTAGATATAATAGCTGTATATTCCAAAGACTCACCAAACTATATATAGAACTTGAAATGGGGTAAGTAAAACTGGCAGCAAATGAAGAACATGTAAAAAACACCCAGGCCCAGGAGTGACACCATCATGATGGAGGAATAGAAAGCCCCAGGCCCTTGTTCACCCACGGAGACATCAACTCAACAGCAATAAACAGACTAAATTGCCTTTGTGAGAACTCCAGAAACCAGTCAGGAGGTTGCGACACTCCAAGTGAGGGCAAAGCCAAGAAGAGCCACATGGAAGCTGATAAGAAAGTTTGTTGTATTTACGAACCACATCCCCTCCCGCTCTGTGGCACAGCATGGCATGATTAGGATAAAACTCGTAATTTGTGGCTTATTCCTAAGGAGAGAACGAGAAGAGTGGAACATCCATCCAACACTCTGGCCTTTCGGAGGGCTTTTTGTCTTAGTTTTTGTCTAAGCTCTGACAGGAACCAACATGGTGAGGATGCCTGGAGGCCACTGAGAACAAAGGTGAGTACGGTGGCTTATTGCAGCATCAGAGAGATTGCATTACCACAGACACCAGGAAAAGCCAGATATTACAAGATCCTGAAAAAGAAACAAGGCCAAACTTCTTTAACACAGAAATTACAAACCAAGAGACGACACATACCCATAAAAGATTTGAGATGCCCCAGAATCTCTAGTTAGGCTGATTGTTGAAGATCTTCCCCTATATACAGCCAGTCTGTAAAGACTGGAAGAGGTGGCTGTTTTTTCAAATGCCTAAATTTCAACAAAAATCACAAGGTATATAAAGAAACAGGAAAACATGGCCAAATCAAAGAAACAAAATAAATCTCCAGAAACCAACCCTAAAGAAATGAGAGTCTATGAATTTCCTGACAAACACTTCAAAATAACTATCTTAAAGATGCTTGATGAGCTAAAAGAGAACACAAATAGACAACTAAATGAAATAAGGAAAATGATGCATTAACAAAATGAGAATATCAAGAAAGAGACAGAACCTATTTTTCAAAAAAAGAACCAAAGAGAAATTCTAGGGCTAAGTATACTATAACAGAATTAAAAAATTCAATAGTGGGATTCAACAACAGACTTGATCAAGCAGAAGAAAGAATCACTGGACTTGAAAACAGGTCATTTGAAATTATGAGTCAGAAGAATAAAGGAAAAAAGAATGAAGAAAAGTGAAATGAGCCCAAGGGACTTACGCGACATCATCAAATAAACCAATATATGCATTACGGGAGTCAGAGAAGGAGAAGAGAGAGAGAAAGGGACAGAGTCTATTTGAAAAAATGATAGCTAAGACTTCCCAAAATTGAGAAAGGAAATGAATATACAAGCTCAAGAAATAAAAAGAACTCCAATTAGGATAAATTCAAAAAGGCCCATGCTGAGACACATTGAAAGAAAATTGTCAAAATTCCCAAAGAAAGAATCTTGGAAGAAGCAAGAGAAAAGTGACTCATAACATACAAGGGAACTCCATAAGATTATCAGATTTCAGCAGAAATCCCACACCCAGAAGAGAGTGGGATGATATATTCAAAGTGAAGAAAGAAGAAAACTGCCAAACAGAATATATCTGGCAAAACTGTCCTTCAATAATGAAGGAGAAATTAAGACTTTCCCAGATAAACAAAAAGTGAGGAGGTTCATTGCCACAAAAACCACGCTACAGAAAATGCTAAAGGTAGTTCTTTAAGTTGAAAGGAAAAGACACTAGCAGTTACATGAAAATATACAAAAATATAAAGCTCTCTGGTAAAGGTAAATATGTAGACAAATATAGAATCCTCAAGTATTGTAATGTTGGCACATAAATCATTTTAATTCTGGCATAGAATTTAAATGACAAAAGCATTGAAAATAACTATAAAACTATAGTTATGTTAACAAATACATAATATAAAAAGATATAATTTGTGACATCAATAACATAAACTTGGGTGGGTGAAGATGTAAAAGAGTAGAGTTTTTGTGACAATTTAAATTATCAATTTAAAATAGATTGTTATAACTTTAAGATGTTTTACATAATCTCCATGGTAACCACAAAAAGTACTACAGAAGATACATAAAAAGAAATGAGAAAGGAATCAAAGCATGTAACTACAAAAACATCAATGAAACATAAAGAAAGACAGCAAGAGAGGAAAAGAGGGACAATATAGCTACAACACATATGGAAAACCATTAACAAATGGCAATATTAAGTCCTCCCTCATCAGTAATTACTTTAAATATAAATAGATTTAACTGCCCAATTAAAAGACATAGAGTGATTGAATGGATTAAAAAAAAAACAAGATCCATCTATATGCTGTCTGCAAGAGACTCATTTTAAATTTAAGAGCATACATAGGCTGAAAGCAAAAGGATGGAAAAAGACATACCATGCAAATAGTAAACAGCAGGGGTGACTGTAATTATAACAGACAAAATAGATTTTAAGTAAACAACTGTAACAAGAGATAAAGAAGGACATTTTATACTGATAAAAGGGTCAAGTCACCAGAAAGATATAACAGTTTTAAATCTATATGCACCTAACATCAGAGCTCTCAAATATTTGAGGCAAACATTGGCAGAATTGAAGGGAGAAATAGATAGCAACACAATAATAGTAGGAGATTTCAATAGCCCACTTTTAATAATGGAAAGAACAACAAGACAGAAAATCAATAAGTAAACAGAGGACTTGAACAACACTATAGACCAATTAGACCT
This sequence comes from Diceros bicornis minor, assembly GCF_020826845.1. Lineage (NCBI taxonomy): Eukaryota > Metazoa > Chordata > Mammalia > Perissodactyla > Rhinocerotidae > Diceros > Diceros bicornis. The sequence continues at coordinate 9,623,201 of NC_080742.1, read as the reverse complement.
AATAGTCATATACAGAACACTCCACCCAATAATAGCAGTGCACATGGAACATTCTCCAGGAAAGACCACATGTTAGGCTACAAAACAAGTTTTAACAAATTTAAAATGATTGCAATCATACCAAGTATCTTTTCTGACCACAATGGGATGAAACTAGAAAACAATAGTAAAAGTCAAACTGGAAAATTCACAAATATGTAGAAATCAAACCACACACTCTTAAATAACCAATGGGTCAAACAAGAAATCACAATATCTGAGACAAATGAAAATTAAAAAACAGCATACCAAAACTTATAGGATGCAGTGAAAGCAGTACTAAGAGGGAATTCTATGGCAGTAAACACATAAGAAGAAAGATCTCAGGTCAACAACCTAACTTTCCACCTTAAGAAACTAGAAAAGAACAAACTAAATCCAAAGTTAGCAGAAGGAAGGAAATAATAAAGATTAGAGCCAAAAAAAAAAAAATGAAATAGAGAATAGAAAGACAGTAGAAAAAAATCAACAAAACATGGAGTTGATTTTTTGAAAAGTCAACAAGATTGACAAACTCTTAGCTAGACTAACTAAGAAAAAAAGAGAGAGTGTCCACATAAATAAAATAAAAAATGAAAGGGAGATATTACAACTGATGCCACAGAAATGAAAAGGATTATAAGAGACTACTATGAGCAATTATACACTAACAAATTGGACAATCTAAAAGAGATGGATAAATTACTAGAAATATAGAACCTAACAAGACTGAATCATGAAGAAATAAAAAATCTGAACAAACCTATAATCAATAAGGAGATTTAATCAGTAATCAAAAACCTCCCAACAAAGAAAAGCCCAGGATCAGATGGCTTCTCTGGAGAATTCTACCAACATCTAAAGAAGACAACACCAATACTCCTTAAAAATCTTCCAAAAAATTGAAGAAGGGACACTTCCAAACTCAGTTTATGAAGCTAGCATTGCCCAAATACCAAAGCCAGACAAAGATACTACAAGAAAAAAACGACAAACAAATATCCCTAATTAATACCAATACAAAAAATCTTCAACAAAATACTAGCACACTGAATTCAACAGTACATTAAAAGCATTCCACCATGACTGAGTGGGATTTATTCTTGGAATACATTGGTGGTTCAACACACGAAAAACAATCAATTTAATAAACCACATTAACAAAGTGAGGGACAAAAACCACATGATCATCTCAATTGAAGCAGAAAAAGCATTTAACAAAATTCAACACCTTTTCATGATAAAAAACACTCAACAAACTAGGCATAGAAAGAAACTACCTCAACATAATTAAGATTATATATGAGAAGCCCACAAGTAACAATATACTCAGTGGAGAAAAACTGAAAGCTTTTTGTCTAAGATCAGGAACAACACAAGGATGCCCACTTTCGGGGCCGGCCCCGTGGCTTAGTAGTTAAGTGCACGCGCTCCACTACTAGCGGCCTGGGGTTCAGATCCCAGGCGCGCACCAACATACTGCTTCTCTGGCCATGCTGAGGCGGCATCCCACATACAGCAACTAGAAGGATGTGCAACTATGACATACAACTATCTACTGGGGCTTTGGGGAAAAAAGGAGGAGGATTGGCAATAGATGTTAGCTCACAGCCAGTCTTCCTCAGCAAAAAGAGGAGGATTGGCATGGATATTAACTCAGGGCTGATCTTCCTCACAAAAAAATAAATAAAACAGAGAAAGCTTCTTTAACACAAAGGTCTTTATCATCAAAAAAAAAAAAAAAAAATAGGATGCCCTCTCTCATCACTTCTATTCAACATAGTACTGCAAGTCCTAGCCAAAGAAATTGATCAGGTAAAAACAAGAAAAGAATCCAAATTGGAAAGGAAGAAGTAAGATTACCTCTGTTTGCAGATGACATGATATTATGTGTAGAAAACTAAAGATTCCACAAAAGAAACCCCATTAGAACTAATAAACTAATTCAGTAAAATTGCAAGATACAACAAAAACACTTCCAAATCAGTTGCGTTTTCTGTACACTAACAATAAACAATCCAAAAACAAAAGTAAGAAAACAATTCCATTTGCAATAATATTAAAAAGAACAAAATACTTAGGAATAAACCAAGATAGACAAAGACTCGTACACTGAAAACCACAAAATATTGCTAAAAGAAATTAAAGAAGACACAAATAAATGGAAATACATCACATGTTCATGGATTGGAAGAATTCATATTGTTAAAATGTCTATGCAACCCAAAGCAATCTACAGATTCAATGCAATTCCTATGAAAATCCCAATGATATTTTTGCTGAAATAGAAAAAAAACCCTAAAATTCATATGAAATCTCCAGGGACCCCAAATAAATCTTGGAAAAGAAGAACAAAGTTGGAGGACTCACACTTCTGGATTTCAAAACACATTACAAAGCTACAGTAATCAAAACAGTATGGTACTGCATGAAGACAGACATATAGACCAATGGAACAGAATAGAGATGCTAGAAATAAACCCTCATGCAATTTAGTTAAATGACCTTGGACAAGGTTGCCAAAACCACACAATGAGGAGAGGACAGTCTTCAACAAATGGTGCTGAGAAAACTGGGTGTCCACATGCAAAAGAATGAAGTTGGATCTTTACCTTATACCATATACAAAAATTAACTCAAAAAGGATGAAAGACTTACATGTTGAGATATAAATCTATAAAACTGTAGAAGCAAACATAGAAGAATAGCTTCATAACAATGAATTTGGCAATGATTTCTTGGATATAACACCAAATGCACAGGCAACAAAAGCAAAAATAGACAAACGGGACTACACCAAACTTAAAAACTTCTGTGAATCAAAGCAAACAATCAACAGAGTGAAAAGGCAACCTACAAAACAGGAGAAAATATCTGCAAATCATACATATGATATGGGGTTAATATCCACAATATACATAGAACTCCAACAACTCAATAATAACAACAAAAAAACCCCTGATTTTACAATGTGAAAAAGACTTGAATAGTCACTGCTCCAAAGAAGATATACAAATAGCCAATAAGCACATGAAAGATGTTCAACATCACTAATCACTAGAGAAATGCAATGAGATATCACAAACACAAAAAAACTCAGAAAATAACAAGTGTCAATGAGGATGTGGAGAAATTGGAATTCTGTGCACTGTTAGTGGGAATGTAAAAGGGTGTAGCACTATGGAAAAGAGTATGGAGGTTTCTCAAAAAATTAAAAATAGAATTACCACATGATCCAGCAATCCCATTTCTGGGTATTTATCCAAAAGAACTGGAAGCAGGATTGAAGACATTTTGCACACCCATGTTCATTGTAGCATTATTCACAAAAGCCAAAAGGTGGAAGCAACCCAAATGTCCATTGAAGGATGAATGGATTAAAAAAAATGTGGTATAAACATACAATGGAGTATTATTCAGCCTTAAAAAAGAAGGAAACCCATCATATGCTACAACATGGATAAATCTTAAGGACATCATGCTAAGTGAAAAAACTCTGTCACAAAAAGACAAATAGTGTATGATTATATGAGATATCTTAAGTAATCAAACTCATTCAAACAGAAAGTAGAATGGTGGTTGCCAGGGGTTGGGGGAAGGGGGAAATGGGGAGCTGTTGTTCAATGGGTATAGAGTTTAAGATCTGCAAGATGAAAATAAGTTCTAGAGACAAGTTGCACAACAAAGTGAATGTAGTTAACACTATTGAATGGTACATTTAAAAATGGTTAAGATGGTAAATATTATGTTATGTTTTTTACCACAATTATAGTAACACAAAACACCCAGGCTCAGAGAGCATAGAGCCATCTTACAACACTAAAGTTAACACCTTCCTACCTGCCTCCCCCTCAATCTCTCTTTCTTCCCCATTTTCCATCCACCTAGATTCAACTACAGTGGGGTCAAATATCATTGCTAGTGAGTGGGAAAGAGAGGAGTTATAAAGAGGGGAGAAGAGGGGCACCCTTTTCTCTGGCAGCAGGTGGTCCAATTGCAGTGAGCCCAGCCAGGGGAAGGAGGGATGGCTTGCCTTTAAGAGGAGATTGAAGTGCTGATCAATAAGTAGCACATAGAATTCTAATTTCTAGTACAGGATTATAGTTTAGAACTTAGAGTTAACTGGGGATGAGCAAAAGAGTCAATATACATGCCCAGTTATAATCCATTGGCAGAAAATGAAATTTCCCACTGAGCTTGTTTAAAGAGATAATGGGAAAGAAAAATAAGGATGTTTCCTAATTATAGCCAATGTATTTTACCTGTCCAGTGTAATGGTTTCAAATGCTAATGTATATAATATTAATATAGAGAAAAAGTTGGAAAGGCTGTACACTAAATGTAGCCATCTTTGGGGATACATTAAAAAGGGGGGCGTTTGAAAGGAGATTTTTATTCCTCACTCACTATACGTCTCTACTATTTTAATTATTTGCAAGAAGTATACATGCATATAACACTTATGTAAGTGATGTGAGATTTTTAAAGTCAGAATTTGGAACTAACATATTATGCAGGTATATTTCACATAGGTAATGGTAATATCACCAGATATTAATGAACCTCTTGGGAAAGACAAACTGTCTTTGAAATTGTTGGTACTCAGGCATTGATAATAAGGCCAGGTGTGAACACTGTGTTTTCTTTTTTCTGTAGCAAAAAGAGGAAAAAGGGAGGGAGGGAGGGAGGAAGGAAGGAAGGAAGGAAGGAAGGAAGGAACGGAGAGTGAGATAGGTCCAATCTCCTTTTCCCTATGAATTTATAAACAGAAAAACAAAACAAAACAAAACAAAACCTCACTAACTCTATAAGTTCCTGCTGAAGGTGGATGAGTTCACCAAGAGGGAATATCAGCATTATAGTGCTGTCTGCTTGTTTTCTTTTCCTTTTTTTTTTCAAAGCACCTTTACAGATAGCGTAATTTTATGGAGAAATTTTACATCAACATGGTGCTTCCAGTTAAGAATTTACTAACAATGCTTTTACTCGAATTCCTTTTTTAACACAGAAAGGACATCAGCTTACAGATGCTTACAAAAAGACTAAGAGAATCTCCAATAAGTCAAAAAAGCAAAGTGGGAAACTTTCTTTGAAAATAATTAATGATAAATGGTAAACATTGCTTTCCTGGATATCCTGCCATTATTTTGGCCCTTCCTCACATGTTACCACTAGAATCTTACAGGAGCTGCTTTCTGCCAACATAAGCATTGTGTGAAAACTGTATAAACATAGCTGGGAAGAACAGACCAGTGACCTCTGTATGACTTCTTAGCAACTTTGCAAGATGGAGGCCTAATTTGACATGTGGATTTGGTGGTTTGACCAGCCTTGGCTAACATCGGGTCCACATGTAAGAGGGGTGTGCAGTGGCTCCCCACCCTAGAGCACCAGCTCAGTCTCATGCACCATGAGTCACAGTGGTGGAAGAGAACCTCTTTCCTGGCTGTCTTGACTCATTTGGGAGCAGAAGAGGATGCTCATTGAGGTTGTGGTCCTGTGTTATGTGAGACTGTGGTCTAAACAGCTTCACCAAGATGCAACCAAATCCTTCAAATTAGTAGAGGACAGGATGAGGATGACCAAACTCCCTGATGGTTTGAGTTGGCAAAGTTCTAACATGAGCTCTGGCCTCATAAATCATGTTTTACTTTCTCTTTTTGACTTCTAATAGTTAAATTGCTACAGCTTAAATTGCCTTTTCAATAAATTCTATAGGAATTTACAGTTTGTTTAAGAGTGAATCAACATTCAAAGCCTATCTTGGAACAGAACCAAAAGTCCCAACTTACCTCAAAACCCATGTCTCTTTGGACGGTACAGATACTGCCCTTTCCAATAACCATCCACTATTGTTTTCTTCTCCAGGATTGGTGTGTTTTTGAATTGAAACCACTCACTCCAGGTTTTTAACTTTTTTACTTATACAGCAGTATCATTTTATGGGAATTAAATTGTAATATGCACTAGTGATTTGTCTAATTAATAAATTACTGAAAGGGTTGCCCCCTTTAGACAAACTCCTAAGACTGTTTTAGTTGCAAACTAATTGATAATACAAGGAATATAAGAAAAATGTTAGAACAAAATGTGTTAATCTCTTCTTTCATCACATGACCAACCACAGCCCCTCTCAGAATATAAAGTGATTTATCAGCTTAGATAACTCAGGGACTTATAGTTTCATGTACTATTCAATCAAAGCTACTCACACATTGCTGCCTTCATTTCTTTTCCTATAATACTTGTCCTTCTCCATCTTCCACTTATTTTCTTATTGCTTTATATCACTTATATCCTTAAAGATCCAAGTTGCAATTAATCTCATTAAATATTCCCATATTTACCGCACTCTGTTAGGATTTGTATTCCGTGTTCTCTTAATTTTTGCTCACTTTGACTTAAAATCTTTATCACTTCTTCATTTTCAAAACATCATTTTCTCTAGTCACTCATGACTTCTTGTGTTTCTTCTCTTATCTCTGATTGCACTGTGTCTAACTTTCCTTTTGGTCTCTTCTGCTTCTGCCTACTCCTTAAATGATTATATTCCCCAGGATTCTTCCCTGGGTTTTCTTCCCTTCTCAATCTGTACACTCTCTCTGAGTGATATCATCCTGAAATGTCTCTCCTGAACTCTCTAGGTTTATAATCTACATGCCTACTAGACACACTTCCAAATAAGCCACATCAATTTCAAACACAAAATGTTCAAAAGTAAGTTTATAACTCAGCCCCTGTCCAACCCAGCTTTTCTCCTGAATTCCTGATTTAATGGTAAAATTCTCCAACCAATCACCCTTCCTCTACTTCTTTATTTTCCCAAATAAAGTCAATTGTCAAGTCTTGTCAATTATACCTCTTTAATAGCTTACATATTCATTGCTTCCTTTCCAACTCACCTTTATGTATATTAATGATTTACATTATAAGCACACCTATTGCAAGGCTTCAGGCTTTCATCATATCTCATATAGACTAACTAGTGGAAGTATAGAAGATAGATTAGATGGGAGTGTTGTATTTGCATGAGCACTGCAAAATGATTATTCATTGCATCATCATTCAACAAATATTTCTAAGCATGTAATCTGGGGCAGAAAAATGGTATAGGTAGTCCAAATGAAAAGTAGGAGGAGGAGTAGCAGATGAGTTGCGCATATAGTGGTAGAGTTTTCTGTATTAATTTATATCTTTACATTTACATAACTTAAGTAGAACATTGCAAATATGTTTCACGTAATTTAAATAATTTTTTCATATTTACAATAGCTTTGGTCTCCCACTATCTCAAACCCATGGAAGTTTGGAAAAGAGAAGAAAACTCATTTGAACATATTTGTTTTGAGGGTAGGTGGGTTATTGAATTGTTACTTTTAAATTGAAATGAAAGTCACTACCATAAAATTAACAGTTTTTTAACAATCTTTATGGATTTACCTATTCTGGATATTTCATATAAATGGTATCATACATAGGTGACCTTTGTGTCTGACTTCTTTCACTTAGCATAATGTTTTAAAGCTCCATCCACATTGTAGCATGTTTCAGTACTTTATTCCTTTTTATGGCTGAATAATATTCCACTGTATGTATATACCACATTTTGTTTATCCATTCATTTGGGCTGTTTCTACCTTTTGGGTATTGTGAATAGTGCTTCTACAAACATGCATACACATGTATCTATCTGTTTGACTACCTGTTTTTAATTATTTTGTAGATACACCTAGGAGTGGGAATGCTCCATCATACTATGTATAACTTTCTGAGGAACTGCCAAACTGTTTTCCACAACAACTGTCCCATTTTACATCCTACACAAGGGTTCCAATTTCTCCAAATCCTCACCAACACTTTTTATTTTCTGTTTTTCTGGGGGGGGTTGTTTTGTTTTGTTTGCCATTCTAGTGGGTGTGAAGTGATATTTCATTCTGGTTTTGATTTTCATTTCCTTAACAACTAATGATGTTGAGCATTTTTTCATGTTTTATTGGCCATTTGCACATCTTCTTTGAATAAATTTCTACTCAAGTCCTTTGCCCATTTTTTAATTTGGTTGTCTTTTGTTGCAGAGTTGTAGGAGTTCTTTATATGATCTGGATACTAGACTCTTATCAAATATATTACTTGCAAATATTTTCTTCCATTACGTAGGTTGATTTTTCACTTTCTTGATACTGTTCTTTGATGCACAAATGTTTTTTCAATTTATCTATTTCTGTTGTTGTTTGTGCTTTTGTCATCATATCTAAGAATCCACTGTCAAATCCAAGGACATGAAGATTTATCCCTATGTTTTCAAAGAGTTTTACGGTTTTAGCTCTTATATTTAGACTATTGGCTCCTCTTTGGGATAATTTTTGTATATAGAGTGAGGCAGGGGTCCAATTTCACTCTTTTGCATATCCATTTGTTTCAGCACCATTTGTTGAAGAGACTATTCTTTACCCCATTGAATGGTCTTGGAAATCAATTGGCCATAGATATTTGGGTTTTTTTCTGGACTTTCAATTCTATTCCATTGATCTATATGTCTTTTTATTCCAGTATCACACTGTCCTGATTACTGTAGCTTTGTTGTAAGTTTTAAAATCAGGAAGTATGAATTCTCTAATTTTGTTCCTCATTTTCAAGACTGATTTGGTTATTAAGGGCCCCTTGCAATTCTACAAGAATTTAAGGATCAGCTTTTCCGGAAAAAGGCTATTGAAATTTTGATAGAGATTGCACTGAATCTGTAACTGGCTTTGAGAAGTATTGCCATCTTAACAATGTTAAGTTTTCAGTCCATGACGATGGGATGTCATTCCATTTATTTAGGTCTTCTTAAATTTATTTCAGCAATATCTTATAGTTTTCAGTATACAAGCCTTTCACTTCATTGGTTAAATTTATTCCTAAATATTTTATTTATTTATTTTTTGATGCCAGTGTAAATGAATTTTTTTTTTTAAATTCAATTTTCATATTGTTCATTGCTGGTGTATAGAAACACACCTGATTTTTTGTGCCGATCTTGTACCTGCAACTTTGCTAAATTCACTTATTAGCTGTAGTAGGGTTTTTTGTTTTTGTTTTTTTTGCTTTTTTAGATTCTTTGAGATTTTCTATATATAGGATCATACCGTTTGTGAATACATATAGTTTTACTTCTTCCTTTCCAACTTGGATACCTTTTATTTCTGCTCTGTTCCTTCCCAACCCAGGGAAGGGTCCCATACTGGGAACACAGGCTGTCATCTTCAAGAATGCTACAGAGCCTGGGAGGGGATTGGTCAAGGGCAAGTGAAAAATACCCCAAAACTCTTCTACCATTATCAAGTTGCCTTTTCCTTCATTCAACACTTGCTTGGTTGTTGTAAACTTTTGTCTGTTTTCCAGACTTCTGACAAATTTAATTCTGACAGTTTCTGCTTAACTTTTAAGTGTTTCTATGGAGGGATAGGCCATTGGAGCTTCCTACTCTGCCATTTTCACCAATGTCATTTCAAACACTATTCAAAGCTAACACTAAAATATTAGTCATACCTGTCAACATGCTCAATCCATTTTGATCTATAATTGAGTATCTGGTATCATACCAACTTCCCAGCATGAATAACCACAATGCTGGATTAAATTTGAAAAGGAAACTGTTGCATCTGAGAGTACCCAAAGCAGCCCGCAGACATAGCTTAGGTATCTCATCTTAGATAGCCTAGTAGAGATTTTTGTCACTAGCAGACATACTATAAAACTTAATAAAGAATTAAATAATTTCAAATGTAATCTCAGAAATGCAAAAAGCAAAATAAAGCATAAATACATGGATAAATCTGAATGAATATTGTCTATAAAAAATGAAATAATTTTTTTGTGATTTAAAATAATTAAATAGAATTAAAATACACAACTGCACAAAAATCAAGAGTTAGGTAAATGAAATTAAAGTGTTCTCACGTCCTTGCTTTGTCCAGAAACCAGAAAAAGTATTAATTTATAGTAGATTCTAATAAGTCAAAGATTCATTTTATAATGAAAAAGTAAGCCATAGAGTGAGAAAAATATCCACAGACAATACAGAAAAATCTCCTAGAAATCAATAAGACACATAACCTAATTTAAAAATGGGGAAAAGACTTGAACAAGCACTTCACAAAAAAGAATATCCAAATGACATATAGACATATGAAAAGGTGCTAAGCTCTTTTTGTCATCCAGGAAATGCAAATTAAATCCACAATGTGATACCCCTACATATGCATCAGAATGAATAACATTACAAAAATACCTCCATGCTGTTTTCCATAGCAGCTGTACCATTTTACATTCCCACCAAGTGTACAATGATTCTAAATTTCTCCATATCCTTGCCATCATTTGTTATCTTTTGTTAATATCCATCCTAAATGGTGTGAGGTGGTATCTTATGGCGGTTTTGATTTGCATTTCTCTGATGATTAGTATGTTAAGCATCTTTTCATATATCTGTTGGCCATTTGTATGTCTTCTTTGGAGAAATGTCTATTCAACTCTTTTGCCCATTTTTAAATTGCATTTATTGTTTTTGCTAAAGAGTTGTAGGAGCTCTTTACATTTTTTGAAAATTAACATCTCAAATATGTGTTTTGCAAATATTTTCTTCCATTTGTAGGTTGACTTTTCACTCTACTTTTTCCTTTACTGTGAAGAAACTTTTAGTTTGATGTAGTCCCACCTGTCTATTTCTGCTTTTGTTTCCTGTGCTTTTGATGTCATATCCACATATCCATGAAATCTTTGCTAACACTGTCATGAAGCTTTCCCCGTTTTCCTCCAGGAGTTTTACAGTTTCAGGTCTTATGTTTAAGTCTTTAACCCATTTTGAGTTGATTTTTGTGTGTATTTTTAAGATAGGGATCTATTTTCATCCTTTTACATGTGGATATCCAGTTTTCTGACACTATTTTTTGAAGAGACTACCCTTTTCCCATTATGTATTCTTAGCACCCTTGTTGATGATCAGTTGCCTGTATATGTGTGGGTTTATTTCTGGGTTCTTCACTCTGTTCTATTGGTCTATATGTCTGTCTCTATGCCAGTATCATACTGTTTTGACTGTGGTGGCTTTGTAATGTATTTTGAAATCAGGAAGTGTGATGCCTTCAGCTTTGTTCTTCTTTCTTAAGGTTGTTTGGCTATTCTGGGTCTTTTGGTGTTCTATATGAATTTTAGGATTGTTTTTTAATTTATATAAAAATGCCATTGGAATTTTGATATGAATAGCATTGAATATGTAGATTGCTTTGGGTAGTATGGACATTTTAACAATATTCAGTTTTCCACTCTATGAATGCAAGATATCTTTCCATTTATTTATGTTTTCTTTAATTTCTTTCATCAGCATATTGTAGTTTTCAGTGTACAAATTTTTCACCTGATTGGTTAAATTTATTTCTAAATATTTTATTGTTTTCGATGCTATTGTAAATGAGATTGTTTTCCTAATTTCCTTTTTGGGTAGTTCATTGGAAATTCATCATATTTTTGTACATTGATTTTGTATAATGCAACTTTCCTGGAGTCATTTATTAATTCTAACAGGTGCGTGTGTGTGTGTGTGCGCGCGCGTGTGTGTGTAACCTTCATAAGATCATGTCATCTGCAAACACAGACAATTTTACTTCTTCTTTTCCAATTTGGATGCTTTTTACTTCATTTTCTTGCCTAATTGCTCTGGCTAGGACTTCCAGTAGTATGTTGAATAGAAGAGGTGAGAGTGGGCACCCTTGTCTTGTTCTTGATATTAAAGGAAACGTTTTCAGTTTTTCACCATTAGTATGATGTTAGCTATGGGCTTGTCATATATGACCTTTGTTATGTTGAGGTACATTCTTTCTGTATCTAATTTGTTGAGAGTTTTTATCATGAAGGATGTGGAATTTTGTTAAATGAATTTTATGCATCTATTGAGATGATCACATGATTTTTATCCTTTATTCTGTTAATGTGGTGTATCATATTTATTGATTTGTGTATGTTGAACCATCTTGGCATCCCAGGAATAAATTCCATTGGATCATCGTGTATGATCCTTTTAATGTGTTATTGAATTCTGTTTGCTAGAATTTTTCTTACAGATTTTTGCTTCTAGAATTTTTTTTTTTACAGATTTTTGCAGTTACATTCACCAGAGATATGAACCTGAAATTTTCTTTTCTTGCAGTGTATTTTTCTAGTTTTGTTATCAGCACAATGCAGGCCTTGTAAAATGAGTTTCGAAGTGTCGCCTCCTCTTCAAAATTTTGGAAGAGTTTGAGAAGGGTTGGTGTTAATTCTTCTTTAAACGTTTGATAGAATTTACCAGTGAAGCCATCTGGTCCTGGGCTTTTCTTTGTTGGGAGGTTTTGATTACTGATTCAATATCTTTCTTTGTTATTGGTCTGTTCATATTTTCTATTTCTTCTACCATATGATCCAGGAATTTCACTCCTGAGTAAATATCCAAAAGAACTGAAATCAGGATCTCAAAGAGATATCTGCACTGCCATGTTTATTACAGCATGATTCACAATAGTCAAGATGTGGAAACAACCCAAATTTCCAATAACAGACAAATGGATAAAGAAAATGTGGTACATGCATACAACAGAATGTTATTCAGCCTTAAAAGAGAAGGAAATTCCACCATTTGTGACATCATGGATGGACCTGGAAAACATTATGTATTTTTTTAAGCATTTAAAAAGTAGAAGTGAATATTATCTATACCTCTACATTTTTATCAAAATTCTTCTTTCATTTTAAATGTCCTTTTATCTAAGTAATAATAGCTTTGACTAAAGCAACAGCCAAAGTTCTAATCCATGCATTTCTGGCCTTTCAAATTTAATTGGGTGACAAATGATTCATTATCTAGTTCTAATCGCTTAAAAAGCATGTGATAGATCAGTTGCACAACCAGAGATATCTTCTTACTCTGACATTGCTTCATTTGGTTCAATCATCACTTTTCTTTACAGCATCTGTCTTATCTAGATAATTCTTAGATATTTCTGGAATATAAAATTCAGGGCCAAAACTTCTCGTGCTGCCTGGGCAGCTGTGGGGCCTCAAAGCCTGAACCTGAAGGGGGCAGAGAAGTTTGCAGGTTCAGGTGCTGGGCCTGAGGAAGTTGGAGGTCAGGAATGGGTCAGGCTGCACTGGGGGATGGGGCAAGGGTGACCCGCAGTTGCTGGGGCACCTCTTACCTGCTGTGGCCCTCTCACGCCAACCACCTGATCATACAAAGGGCAGACACTGAAGGCCAGCCCAGCTTAGGGCTTGCACAGGGTTTGAGGTGAGGAACCGGAGATACCACATTGCCATGGAAAACATCATGCCTGGAAATAAGTCAGTCACAGAAGAACAAATACTGCATGATTCCACTTATATGAAGTATCTGGAATAGTCAAATTAATAGATGCAGAGAATAGAATGGTGGTACCTGGGGAACAGAGGAGGGGAAAATGGGGAACTTTTCCAATGGTTAAAAAGTTTCAGTTATACACAAAATGAATGAGTTCTAGAGATCTGCTGTACAACGCAGTGCATGTGGTTAGCAATAGGGTGTTGTGCACTTAAAAGCTTGTTAAGAAGGCAGATCTCATGCTATGTGCTCTTACCACCAAAAAAAAAAAGCAAGGGGACACAAGAAATCTTTTGATGGTGATGGATATGTTTATAACCTTGTTTGTGGTGATGGTATCACAGGTGTACGCATATGTCTAAACTCATTAAAATGTATACCTTATATATATGCAACTTTTTGTATTTTCAGTTTGTCTCAATAATATTGAAAACAAAAAACAAACAAAAAAGATGAACACAAAACAAAACTGAGAATATCAAGCATTGATAAAGATATGGAGCAACTGGAATTTTCATTCACTACTAGTGGGTTGTAAACTGGTAAACCAAAAAACTATTTGGCAGTTTCTACTAATACTAAATATAAGCATATCCTATGGCATAGTAACACTACTCCTAGGTATATACAGTAGTCCCTCCTTATCCACGGTTACGCTTTCTGCAGTTTCAGTTATCTGTGATCAATTGCAGTCTGAAAATACAGAAAAATAAGATATTTTGAGAGAGAGAGAGACAGACCACAGTCACATAGCTTTTATTACAGTATATTGTTATAACTGTTCTATTTGATTCTTATTTTTGTTAATCTCTTACAGTGCCTAATTTATAAATTAAACCTTATCATAGGTAGGTGTGTATAAAAACAGACTATATATAGGGTTCAGTACTATCTGTGGTTTCAGGTATCCACTGGGGTCTTGGAATGTATCTCCCACGATAAGGTACTACTGTACCAAAATCAAATGTGTACCTACATGTATCAACAGACAGGTTCAAGAATATTCATAGCAGCATCATTTGTAGTCACCCAAACTCTAAACAACCTAATGTCAAGAAATATTAGATTAGATAAAGAAATTTGGAGATTATACACAAAAATGAAAATGAATAAACTGCTACTACATTCTTCAATATGGATCAACCTTACAAGTATATTATTGAGCGAAAAGAGCCACACAAGTGTACATACTGTGTGTGTCCACTTATCAGCATTCAAAAGCAGGCAAAACTAATATTGGTGGTAAAACTAAGAATAGTAGCTATTTGTGTGTAGGAGTGCAATGACTAGGTCCAAGCATGAGGAGAGATTCTACATGGCTGGTAAAGATGTAAAATCTTTGTCTAGGAGATGGTTACACAAGTTCACTACTTTGTTACCAAGATATACACTCATGATTGTTGCACTTCTTTTGTCCGTGTCATCCTTTTAAAAATTTTCACACCCGGCAATTCAGAAAATTTTAAAAACTGTATTTTATCAATTTTATCACCCTGCGAGGGTGCAGGGAAAGGGTTGCTTATATATTAGGAGTAGGAATGTAAGTGGTAATAGCTACTTGGAGGAGCAAATAGAGGGAATCTACCACTAAGATTTAAAATGTGCATCCTCTATCCAGCACATTGACTTGTTGGTATCCCTACCCTAAAGAACACTTGAACATAGGTACAAACAGGCACATACACTTCTGTTGAAGGTAGCATTGCTTCTATTAAAAAAACAAAAAAGAAACAAACTACATGTCCGAGGGTAGGGGACTCATAAATTATGTCTATTGCTCTGGGGACTACCATGCAGTATTTTAAAAGAATGAGGTAGTTTACATACAGACATAGAAAGATCTCAAGGATAAAATGTTGATTGGAAAAAAATAACATCTACACATATGTAAATGCATAAGAAATAGGAGTCATCATATAGGGACTCGGTTTGTAATTAGTGCCCGAAAAGGATTTTAGCCTAATTTATAATCTTTAAATTTATGGTTATGTGTAATTTAAAATTAATGATAGCACTTAGACTGTCTTCAGAAGAATATCCAAGGAGTCAGCAACACTGGTTGCCTCCAACAGGCGAACTGAGTGCCTGAGGAACTGGAAGCAGAATTTTCACTGTGTAACCCTGTATACCTTTAAATATTTGAACGATAGCATCCATTGGTAAAAAGTTTAATTAAAATTTAAAGGTAACTTGAATTAAAACAATAATTAAAAAATGCCCAATCTCGTGGGAAAACATATACAAATAAAATTAAATGTGACTATTAAGATCGAGGTGTTAGTTATGCAATAGGAGCACCGAGAAAGGATCTGCTAAATAGGTTTTGGGGACTCGAGATTTTAAAGTGGAAGTGACGCTTGAACAGAGAAACGGAAGGTCCTACTTTTTCATTCCTGAAGAGCTCAGTACGACGTGCGCAGGATCCCTGAAATCCAGTTCCATGATTATTTTCCACGAGCTGAAGCCTAAATCTCCACCAAGAGACTGGAGGAAGGCGGAAGCAGCAGAATTGCGAAGGGGGAAGCGGCCGCCTAACATAACGGTGCGGCAGCCGACTCGGAACACTCCCACCTGCTCCGTTCTTCACCCTCTCCTCCCGCCCTCTCCCGCCTTCCCGCCTCGCTTACTGGGCAGTAGATGATTGACAGACCCACAAACCAATCGCTGCCTCTACGACGGGGGGTGGGGCACTCAGGGCCCAGCCTGGTCTTTGGTCCCTCGGGCGAGATGCGGACTCTGTGCGTCGACGTCAGCGTGCTGACGTCACGGGTTGGGTTCTCGAGGAGGTCCGAGGGCGACTGGCTCCGGGTGGTGGGCTGCGCGTCGCCTGCTGGGCTTGGTCCCGGGGCCCAGGTTCCGCTCCGCCGAGCCCCGCCCCTCCGCCCGCCGTGACCACGGAGCCGCTGTCCCTGGGGCGGCCGGCCCGGAACCGCCCGATGAGGTAGGCTGGGGCTCTCGTCACCCTATTTGACAGATTGGAAAACTGAGTCACCCGGGGTCAGATGCCTTACCCGGGGCTCATAGGAGACCGCGAACGGAGGCCGGAGCCCGAGTGTCTGCTGTTTGCGGAGCCCTGCACCGTCCTCCGGGGAGGAGGAGGGGTTAGGCGGGCTGTGTTTATCAAGGATACAAAAGTGAAGTTGCAGAACGCCGAGCCCCGCTTCATCCAGGGCTTGGGCTGGGATTCAGGGGATGGATGCAGGTAGTGAGGTCTCGGTTCCTTCACCCCGCGGACTCCGAGGAGTCCTCGGTGGGGTCCAGCCGCGAGCTGGCGCTATGAGCCCTCCAGAGTGACCAGGAATGGTGCGTGGGGTGATGCGCGAGTTATACAGACAGGGTCGGCACCTGGCCTCTTATTCGTCAAGAAAAGCTGTGTTCAAAACAAAACAGAATTAAAAAAGCACAAGTCATGAGAGTTCTGGCTGTGGTTTCAGTTCACTATTTGCCTACTCATGGGAATCTGGCCATATTTTGAAATCTCGGCATGCTTGCTTTTGGTTCGGAATTAGGGATTTTTTTTCTCTTTTAGTTCAAACATGGGTTAACATTGTGGACCTTTTCTTACCATTTCCTTAATGTGCCAATTTCACCGTGTCCTTTGTCTTCTGTTTCACAGATGGAATCACTGAATTCATCACTTGACTCAGTAATAATTTGGATAAATTTAGCAAGGTAACAAAGTAAGAGGTCTAACCTCTCAAATATACTGGAAATAGTTCAGTTTATCTCAGAACTCTTTGTTGAGAATGGGTCTGGAAGTTAATTCCCATCTATATGCCATATACCCCTACACCCTCTCTTTCTAGAAGCAGGATCTCACAAACAAACCAATTTATGGTACCATTGCTTTATTTATGGATTATATTAAGGTGGGGCATAATTCATGCTCATAAAGTGGAAATATGTACCATACAATATATGCACATGTATATAATACTTTGTGTTGTCATGAAGAATTCATTCTGTTTAAATCTTGCTGTCTCAAACATTGGCCTTTTGAGACTGCATTATTGCATAAAACTGCATTCAAGAAATGAAATTAAAGCCACTTCGGGGCACTTTTCCTTCCTTATGTTAACAGAAGGATGGCAATTATTATCATTGGAATTTATTCTTTGGACAAGTTTATCTGATGAGTGCCTCATCCCTGCTATACTTTGTTGTAGGTGTTGGGGATTGAGTGCTGAAAAATTTAGATAAGCTTCCTGCTCTCAAAGACTGCATTTTGGTGGAGATACAATAAACATGTAAACAAAAATGACAATTTTGGATAATGATAAATGCTAGAAAAAATATTACAGGGTAAGGGGCTAGAGCGTGACTGGGACGTAGGGGGAAATTTAGATAATGGTGGTAAGTTGAGGAAGTGACAGTTCGGGTGAGACGTTTGGGATGAGTCAGCCATGGGATCTGCTGGAAGTTTCCAGGCAGACATAACAGTGCAAAGGAGCTAAAGGAAAAATGAGCTTGGCGTGTTCCAGGGATAAAAGAGAAGCTGTGTGGCTGGAGTGGAGTGAACCTATGGGAGAATGAAGTGGGGGGAACAGACGTAGGAGATGACACTCGAGAGGTGGGCAGGAGGAGGAGGAGGATTATCTGAACCCTGCCTGTGTAAGAATTGCAGATAGGTGAAGGAAATAGGATTTGTATATTGCCAAAGCCCTCTTTGTTTTCTTTAGTGACACTCATGGACTCTAACCTGCTCTCTGCTTTATTTTTGTCATGAAATCATTGCAGTAATTCATTGTATTTTTTTTCACCAGTGGTTCTCTTTCTAATGAAAAAATGTCTTCTTCCCTCCAGCACTGTGTCCCGTGCTGTTTCTTTCCTGTTCGTTGTTATTATGTGCAGGACTCGAAGCCTCTGGTTATCTTCAGCTTCCTACTTTTATCCTTCCTTTTCCCAGCACTGAGTCCTCTCCAGTCTTATCCTTATGTGCTCCCCCTTGGGAAAGGACTGCTGTCGGTCTTGCTCTTCTCCAGGCTGAGTTCTAGGAAACTGCGTTGTCAAGTAGATTACCATTTTTCATTAGAGCTTTTATTACTGACTAGAGACTTAATGTCTGCCTTTATTTAATGCCTACAGTGTGCCAGGTGCATTACATGCATTCGGAGCCTTCCAACATAATGCAAACGTAAATATTATCCCTTCCAGATCAAAAAGGAAACTTAAGGCCACCCAGTTAGTACTTAGGGGGCCTAGATTTGAACACTGCAGTTAGCCTGCCCCAAAGCCTGATCCATGCTGCTCTACCTCACTGCTGCCCTGAGTGTATGTGTAACAGCAGCTGCAAGTCTCTGTTGTTTGAAATTATATTTTATGAAATGGCGTTTTAGAGATCATGATTCAATCCTCTTAGTTTAAAGGTGGGGCTGTGGAGGCCCGTAGATGTTCAGTGATTTTTAAGACATAACTGGCACCAAATTCTCACCCTGCTGCTTCTCAGCCTAGTGTTTTTCCTGCTGTACTCACTTCATGCAAGTTCCAGCACAAGGGGTTTCTGTATATATAAAAATATAATATTTCAACATCATGAATTCACTGTCCATAAAGTCATATGAGGTAATTTTAAAAAGGTGAAATAGTGCTGCTTCTTGGGCTAAAATAATCTTTTGCTTTATTTCCTTCCCTTTTCTCAGCAATGAGCAGGTATAAACTTTCTGGATGAATCTTTGGTTGCTGTTAGTAGAAAAGTGGTATCAAAATGACTATAATATTTAGGTTTTAATTTCACAAATCTTTGAAAGGGAGTTTAAAAGTTGTCACTGTTTTCCGAGCTTTCGCCCTGTGCTTACAAATGTGAGAATATCGCCGAGATTTGTTGGCTCATAGTTTCTGTTAGCAAGTGGCGTTTCTTCCGAAAGTTGAGGAAGTCCCTGGGTCTGGTCAGGGATGTAACTTCTCTTTCTCAGTAATATATTATCATTTTAAAAAATAAGTAAAAACCACTTTATAAATTATATGGTTGAAAAATGGGTTACTATGTTCTTACAATTTAAATACTCGTTATTTATTTCTAAGGTTTGCTTATTTTATTAATTATGATTGGGATATGGTAGATGAGTAATAGTAAACTAACAAATAGCTGAATTTACTATCTGGTGACTTTTTGACTCACCTATAACTTTAAAGAGATTGTTTTTTTTCATTAGTCAAATTAGAATAATAATGGAATTAGCACCTTCTTTCTTAAATGTTGGAAGATATTTAATAATTTAGGCAAAGGAGAGCTTTTGCTCTTTAAACCATCTACTGGATATTTTGACTGAGTATCTGTCCTTTAAGATTGTTTATGCAACTGATATGCATGTTCTCAAGATCCAGACTGTTGTGATTTGGCCTCAAATTATAGTGCCGTCCTTCTACCATGAACCCAGTGCCCCAAACTGGATTCCTGGCCTTGCCAGTTTCAGTGCCTCTGCTTGTGCTCTGCCTAACAGCCTAGAGTGCGTACTAGATGGACAAATCCGGCCAAAGTTCTACCTGCCCCTCTGCATCGGTCTATGCTGCTTTCTCAACGAGATAATTCCTGTGTCTCTTTAATGGAAGCCTTCTCTTTGACGGTGCTTTTGGAGTCTTGCTCTCTGCTGCAGTTTACCAATCTATATCTTTGGTAATGCACTATTTTCTACATGGGTGTTCAGATATGTGTTAGCTTGAGTTTAAAAGAGACAATAATTCGTGTTATCTATGCAAAGTTTTTTCTAGATTGTAGAGCCCTTTAGTTTTGTTTATGCTTTTATTACCTCATCTTTGAGAGAAGCACTATTATGCTTTTCTTGGCTTTGATTCAACAGAACCTCCTTCCTGTTTCAGTTAAGGGTCTGACTTCTACAGTTAGCAAGGGGTCTCTTGAGAGGAACTCAAATCTTTGGGTTGTAAATGTTGAAGGCACATTGTGGCACATAAAAACCAGCGTTCTCTGTGTTTATAGTATCAGAAAAAAATAACAGCGACTGCACTTTTTAATATTAAAAATGAGGAAACTGAGGCCCAGAGGGACTAGCCAGGGGCCACTGCAGTGCTGGGCCAGGAAGCCCAGTCAGTGCTCGGGTTCACAGCAGCAGCGGTTTATGCAGGCCGCCACTGGTCCCGATGTCCTGCATCAGACCTCCTGGCAGCCTCTGAAGAATGTGACAGCACAGCTCAGGCCTTTCTGGATTGTTTCGCTTGCTTTGCTTGTGAATTGACCTGAATCTGGAAGATACCTCTTGTTGTGACTCAAGATCAGAGCAGGCCCTCTCACCAAGGATCTAAGCGATTTAAACCTGCAGGATTTTCCTGTGCAGGCATTGGGGTGGTATTGCGTTTGGTAGGCTCTTAGGTTAAAACCCTTCTCTTCTACTTCCCCTCTCGTCACAGTTTTTCAAAAAATATCTTGGGACTGGTGGGCATCCTCAGTATATTGAACTTGGAGTTTGGAGGAATTTGGTCTAGTACCTTTTAAGTTGTGGTAATCACAGCTTTCCACGTCCCATATTTTCCAGGACAGTATACTTTTCAAATATTGTACATTATTGCTTGCCAAAGTATGTTCTTGTTTGCTTTTGTTTCAGGAAAATATATTTTCATAACTATCTCTTTGAATTAATCACTTGCTTGCTGAATTAATGATGTGGAACCAGAGAATTTCAAGTACCTTTTCCTGTTTATATGCTATGTTAAATTTATCAAAGGTAACACAAGGAGCTTTTGAGCTGTTAGAAGTTTCTCCAACTAAGGAGCACCAGCCAGGACTTGCTTTTGTTATTATTGATAGTAACTGACAGTTACAGAGGGCTTCTTCTGTGTCAGGCACCCTGCTCAATGTTTAATATCAGGGTTTCTCATCTTCAGCCCTGTTGACATTTTGAGCTAGATAATTCTTTATGGTGGGGGCTGTCCTGTGCATTGTTGCATGTTTAGCAGCATCCCCGGGCTCTACTCACTAGATGCCAATGGCAGCGTCCCTAGTCATGACAACCAAAAATGTCTCCAAACGTTGCTAAGTGTCCTGGATGGAGTGGGGGTGGGGGCCAGAATCCTTCTCTTCAGCCCTTGACACCTTGAGAACTACTGCTTTATAAACCCTAATTTATTCCTCATAACGACCCTGTGAGGTAAGTTGTGTTACTGTCCTCATTGTGTAGAAGGAGAAGCTGAGGCCTAGAGAGGTTAGGTAACCTCAGGTTACCCAGGGGGTCAGCAGTGGTACTGGATGTGAAACCAGGCAGTGCTCTTTGTGAACCCTAGCCCAACACAGCCAGCTCAGACTCGGCACCGACTATCAGGGATCCAAAGACCCATGGAAACCAGGAGACAGAACAGATGCTAGCAGGGACCAGGCAGGGCTGTAGTAAGTAGTGAGGTGGCTGGGTGAACTGGGAAGTACTGTCAGAATTGCCTATTTTTCAAGAGAAGCTAGAAATCTGGATTTTATTTGTGTGAAAAAAACTCTCGTCTTTTAATATTGGCAATTAATTCAGTGCTTACAAAACATGGTGCAAGCCAGCAGACAGGCAAACAGTATCACCTGTTTATGGGCAAGATTTGCTCCCAGGCCGTCAGTTTGCAGTGTTTTTTTTTTTTGTGTACACTTTGCAGCCATGTGACATTATAGAGAAGTGTACCTTCATTTGATGGGGGGAAATAAGGTAGATTCTTTGTGGAGAACAAAAGTTTCCCTTTTTTGGAGGCTGTGGAAATGAAATGAATGGAGTAGGGCTTCTAGACTAGAAGTGGTTGTCTTGCTTTCTTTTAAGCCAAAAGAGTGTGAGAATTAAAGCTGGCCACCCATCACACTTTGAAATTTTAATGCTCTGGTGCTCAATGCAGACTCAGTTTGAAAGTTCTGTACTTTTACGTCCTTCAGCAGCATCATTCATAGCTGTTTCTTTCATGACCTCTGCTTGTTCAGGTGTGAAAATCCGTATTTTATAGGACGTTGAGAAAACAAATTCTGGAATTCAGTGGCTGTATCCTGGAGAAACAGACCACAGCCGTACCTCACTTTGTTGACAACCAGTAACCAGTTGAGTCTGGGTTTAACTCTGTGTGAGGACCAGGCTCTCTGCCTCCTTTTTAGTAGTGTGTGGACTTGTGCTGGCCTTTGGAGCATTTTCCTTGTCCTCAGGACCGTGGCTTCTTTAACTGAGCCTGTGTGCCATCATGCTCCTGCTCTTGGTGTGAAAAGCCTGCTCACAGCTCTCACACTGACTTTGCGTGGCCCTCTTAATCTGTCCACACACTTCTGTCCAGCTGCACCTCCCGAGGCTGCCTCACGTGGGACCTCTCCCGGAATGTGGGTGGCTCACTGCTCCGGGACATGCTCCTGCCCCTCCTCTGTTTTCAGTTTACTCTAGTCTACCTTTTCCTTGCAGTATGTTACCTTTTCATTTCTTTCAAAGTCGTACATTTTCTCATAGGCCAGCTTTTTCATGAAGCTGTTTCTGGCCACAGGAACCTACAATTCAGTCGTCTTTGTATTAATTATCTTAGGTTTTGATTTCTCATCATTTATGTAACCATTTTACCTCCTTTATAAAATGTATTCTACTTGAGGATAGGGACCATTTCTTTCCCATCTTACTTTTTCCCCATAGCATCTAGCATAGTGTTTTACATATGGTGGATACTTAATACGTATCTGTTCATTCCTTTGGGCTGGATAGGTTCCCACTCGTATAGGGATTTCTTTCTTTTTTTCTATATATTTGTACCAGTTTATGTAGTGTATTGTTAGAGTGACTTCACTAAATAGCATTCAAAATATATTGGAAAAGGAGATGACCAAATTAATTTGGGGAGGTTGGGGCATTTTTATTAATTCTGTTGTCAATTCTAGTAATCAGAGATTAAATATTCTTGGTTTATTTAATATAATCTATTGAAACTCGACGTATATGTATGCTTGTCTAAGTTTAGTTAGCAAGTACCCTGACTCCATACTTTTATACAATGATATTTGTAATTCATGAATTTAACAAACAAATTGAATGTCTGACATGTGGCTAGGCATTTCCCTGGGTGCTAAGGATATAGAAGTGTCTTCCAGGAGCTTTTGGTGTAGTACTGAGAACAAGACATGTAAACAGTATGTGAAATAAATCTGAAAGATTAGAGGTGCTGTTAAAGAAGGATATATGGCATATATATTATACCAATGGGATCAGAGAAAGTTTCATTGAGGAAGTGATACTTGAGCCTCCTTGAACAATGAATAGGCTTATTACTGCTGTTAATTGTTTGTTAGTTGGAGGAAAAGGCACTCCAAGTGGAGGGAGTGTTAGGACAAAGACATGGATGGTGAAACCTCCTCTTGTACAAAGGAACTAAAAATAGGTTAGTACATCTAAGGCACTGGGAGTGAGGGAAGTGGGGTTTCGAGTAGAGAAATGAAATGATTCATTCAACTTTTAGAAAGACTAGCATGATACCCGTATGGAGAATGTTTGGGAGATGAGTAGACTGAATTATTGGAATAATGGGGATGAATGATGATTGGGAAAACCATGGAAAAGACTGATGGGAGGTGTCGGAAGGAAAGACATGGTCACAAGTTAGGAGTGTTTGGAGATGGATCCAGCAACAGAATCAAATTTAACACATTGTCTTAATAATAAAAGCTGTAAACAAGATTCTACTGATTATTATTGGTTAATTTTTCTTCCCTTAAACATTTTTGAATTATTTACAGGTAGTGTATATATTTTACATCTTTATCAGTATTTTTAAGTTCTTATAATTTTCTTTTTGATTTTGTAACTGCTTTTTTCTTGTTCAGTGATTTGAGAGCAGATTTTTCAAGAATGGTGCTAGTTTCAAACCTTTGTTGAGAACCTTGTGAGCTTAAAGAGTTCCTACATTTGTGGTATCTCCTGCCTCTGTAACATGTGCTCCGAGCCTGTTTTCATTATTAGATTGTAATCCATACTCTATTTTCTGGATATATTAGCCTGTAGTTGCATTGAGTCTTATAATTAGGGGTCATGCTTTATGTGATTCTGTTTTCTGAAGCACTAGCTAGGTTGACAAAGTCATCTGATGCTGATCTCTTGAGGGTCTAGTTTCCTGTTTGACTGCCTGAGAAGTCTGATGAAGAAAGAGAAAGAGGTACTGGTGTTTTTTAAATCGAGGCATCAGGATTTTGAGATTGACTTTCCTTATCTGTCTGTCACACGCACCAAGCTTTAACCTCAAACCTTCATCTGTGATAGGGATTAGCAGTTTTTTTAGAACTGTGTGCTGTCCTTGTGTATCAAATTGTAGGAGATAACGTATAACGTATGTAACTTCTGCCTGTTGGTAGGTACTCCTGGGCAAAGATGTAAATGGCATTCCCTTTTATTGACTTGCTCTAGTTTGTGAAATAGGAAGCTGGCCTTGGATAACTCCAGGGGCCACTGATATTATTTCTTCCCTAGGAATACTGTTAGTGTGCCACTTCTGCCAGCTGTAGAGCCACCACAGGAGCTGTGAGTAGAAAATGGCTCTGTCAACTGGAGTGACACTTGCAGGAAGCTTCTCTCTCCCCTTCCAGAGAATGACTTTTATGCTGTTGAATGAGAAGGAACGCAGCTTATCTCTGAAGAGCCACCTTGGCTTTGCTGTCTACTCATCAACTGGCTATTTGGAATTGAGCTCCTGTTTTTTCTGTTTAGGGAGAGGTCTGGGGAGGCCTATGAAGAATGTGTGATGAACACTTTACTAAAAGAACTGCACACTTCTAGCCACCTTCTTATGATTCATAGGAAAGCAGTGAGCTCACTGCTTTGGGATATTATTGATTTTCAGATCTAGATCAATAAGATGGTCAGTTCCATCCTGAGAATTGAAAGCGTTTGTTTGAAAATTGCTTGCAGTAAGCACTGAAGAAATGGCATCACATGGTGCAGAGATGTCCTCTCATGCATTGGAAAATCCTTCAAGTTCCTCAATTGAAGGACCTTCATCTGTGTAGATGGTAATATGACTGTTGACTCCATCATTGCTAAAGCTGACAACACATCTCTAGGAGGAAGCTTTAAATATTCATGAGAATATCTGAACTAAGGAGTAACATCGTTCCTCTGACTTACTATCTGGTGATGATTGACAGTACTAATGAGGTCAAATTGAGAAAAATAGTGGTAACTCCATAATAACGATCAGGTATTTTATAACTGATCTATTGTGGTTTTTTTAGGAAAGCCAAAAGTAGATTTTGTTTTGTGGGAACAAGACAAACTTCCGGAAAATGATGGGTGGCCAGCAACCAAAGAAATCAGCAGTCTTTCGCACTTGTGGAAATGACTTTATATGACTCATGAAGGAATATGGGGTTGTGTGTAGCCTTTGTGACTGGAAGATTAAAGACAAAGGAGTTTCTGGGTGAACTGTGGAGAAAATATTTGCGTGTAGGAGTTAGAGCTGAAGCTGAGAAGGGGAAAAAGCTGTAAAATCAATTTGAGCACCAGAAGAGATCTGCTAGGAGGAGAATCAGAGGTTGGAGAGAGACAGTAGAAGCTGGAGGAAGATAGCTATAGAGACCCTGATCCAGTTATTCTGGGCCACCATTTCAGAACACCTTGTCTTCTGAAAAAGATGAGAGACAAATAAAAGAATATTCTTGTTTGCTATTGCCCATCTTGAGAGACTTTTTTGGACAGTGATGAGATACAGCTATAACATGCTGGCCATCTGACTCAGCCAGTGCTGGTGACATAACTGGCCACCAAGTTGTTGACCCCTGCACAGATGGGGAGCTAAAAACATGTACCACCCAACATGACTTCGGCCACTCAGTGGCATGCTGCCATTTTGCCAACCTGTGATCTATGGAAGATCAAATATACATGGTCAAATGTCTTTCCTCTATCCAGCTGGCTCATCCCCTGGACAAAGCCACATCCCAGTGGCGTGACTATTTTCAAGAGTATACACTTGATTTCTTCCCCCTCTTCAGTCGTTCCATTGTATTATTTTGTACAATGTATTCCATTGTATCTATACCTCCTCAACTAGATGGAATTTCTGCTGAGAGCAGGGGAACTTTTGCATTACCTTTTGAAGCCTTTTAAATGTCTTCTTGGGGCTTTACATTTTCTAGGTGTTCAATGCTTATTATTTAATCAAATGGGAACTCTTAGCGAGCTTAAGTAGGGCCCATCTCATAATTATTTTCTGTTCTACAGATAAATGCACTTTATTTTTTTTCTCATCTTTTATGGAGAGAAGAGAGAATGTTCTAATTTCTGTTATATCATGGCTTTGACTTCCATCTGTATACCGTTGACTCCCAAATTTCTATTTCTAACTCAGACTTCTCCCCTCAACTTCTGACTCATAACCAACCGCTTACTTTATCTCCACGTGGATATTAATAAGCATCTCATACTTTATGTGTCCAAACTGATGTTCTCCCTCAAAGCTGCCTCTCCTCTATCCTCTCCATTTCAGTAAATAGCAACTCCATCCTTCCATTTCCTCAGGCTATAAATCGGACAGTTCTCCTTTAGTCCTCTCTTTATCCTGTACCCCAGGCCCAATCCATCACCAAATGCTTTTGGCTTGTGTTTGGAACCAACCAATTCTCACCACCTCCACTACCACCACCCTAGTCCGATAAGTGAATATATCCTCTCTCTCCTGAATTATTCCCATAGTCCCCTAACTGGTCTCCCATTTCTGTGCTTCTCTTAGCCAGAGAGCCTCTTAAAGCTTAAGCTGGATCATGTTTCTCTTCTACTGAAAACCTTCCAGTGTCTTCCCATCTCATTCAGAGTTAAAGTCGTTACAGTGGCCTGTAAGGTCTCACAGGCCTGGTCCCTTGTTACCTTCTCTGTTATCATCTCCTACTGCTTTCCCACTCTGTCACTCAACTCCAGCAAAGCTACAGCTGATGACTTGGCGGAACTGCCTGGCCAGCTCCATCCTCCTCCAGGCTTGATCCTCACTCTTCTTCTACCTGCAGTGCTCTTCCTCTGGAAATCTACATGGCATCCCTCCCTCACCTTCTGCTAGGCTTTGCTCCACCTCTACTTCACCTGTAGTGATCACAGTGAAGTCTTCCTGAGCACTCAGTTTAAAATTACAGTGCTTCTTTGTTTATCCTCTGTCCCCTTACTCTACAAGGTAAGCTTTGTGAGAGTAGGAAATTTTTTCGATTTTGTTCTTTGCCACATCCCCACTGCTCAGAGGAGGACCTGACACATTTTTGGTGCTGAAAACTTATTTGTGGAGTAAATGAACTAGATGTGGTATATTCTTGGCAAACTTTGAATGTTCAAAAATTATCAGATATAATTCTTAAATCTTATAGTATACATCCAGATTCAGTTTCTTAATATACGTTTTAGATTTGCCTCATAACTTATGAAAACACTGATATGCATTCACCCAGCCATCTTTAATCTTAGTATTTCTCTCCATGTTATATGTTAAAATTTCACCAGTATTTTTAATATTGCTATAGAAATAGGTCACTTAGAAATTAAATTGCTGTATGCACAGGTTTGGACTTGGGAGATAAATTAGTGTCTACTAGATGAGTGACTTAAAAACACCATAATATATTTTCTTCTGCTTTAATTTTTCCAAGATGTTGATATCAATTTCTAAATAAATCTGAGTCTTGAAGCAGATTTTCGAAAGGTTAAATTCTGTTTGTGTGCACACAATTACTTTCATCTGTTGATATTAACAGAAATTATTGAATGAGACAAGACTGCAAGCAATGACATAGAGCTTTAATAGAGAGCCTTGAAGGTGTGTGAGGGGAAGGGGGCAGAATGCATAGCAGTGAAGAGTGAGCAGATTTATCAGGATGGAATAAAAGCTTTCATTACATGCCAAACGAATGTAAACGACACTAGAAAATATGAGACCTAGAAAATATATATTCAGAATAAAACCATGGAAACAAAATTTTTGATGTTACTATGGAGTTGTACTTTCTAAATTCTTAAAGGAAAATAAGAGAAAGAACAGAAGGAAGTGCAGTTGTAATGTAGGCACCAGTGTAGTAAGTCGGCTGCATGAATAAAACAACACATAGTGTGCCTGAGCCTTGATAGGTGAAAAATCTCTCGTTTGTAAAAAATCTCTTTCCTCAAGTGTCTGGAATGAGTTTGAGTACTAATGTGTGAAAGAGATGAAGGACAAATTTGCTCTTAAGCGCTACAATAAAGTGATATCTTATGCACATTTTCACTAAAGATCTGAGCAAGCTTTAGACCCCAAACCGCTGCATGATGTGCACTCCACTGTTTCATTTATGCCTTATGACAACAACAACACTGTTATTAGGTCTTTGACATTGGCTCAGAATTCAGACAGAATGACTCCTGTCCACACTCACAAGCACTTTAGAAGTCTTCATCCAGTCTCCATTTGTGTCTAGGTAATTTGCTATTTATATTAAGGGCAGAATGATTTGGATGCCCAGAAATCTTATGTAGATTTTCCTTTCAGTTGATCACCGTATCTCAAACTGTCACGTACATAAGAATTATTATACAGATGAGTGTGTACGAAATCCATATGCATTCTGTTTTATAGGTTGATTTAAGAGTTTTCTAGGATGATTTGGTCCCTCACTCTTGGCTCTTAGAGGTAGCTCATACATACAGCAGAGTTAATTTAATGATTTTTTGCAATGAAAATTTGCCTTTACTGTCTTTAATATATATATATACACTACATATCTGTATGTATACTATATATTATGTTTAAATATATTTATATTGTATATATGTTTATATGTACTGGATAGATGGATGGATGGATAGATAGATAGAGCAACTCCGTCCCAGAACATCCTTATGTCCTTATGTTTTTCTGAACTATTCCTAAGTTAAGTTGTGTACATCATGACGCTTACCACTCAGTACTTCAGCATGCATCTCCTAAGAATAAGGACATTCTCCTACATAATCAGAGTACTAACTATAATCAGTCCCCCAAATGATATTTTGTGGTTTTTCTTTTTTCTTTTTTTTTTAGTTGAAGATTCAATCTACACTTTTTTAAGTTTGAAGAGTATCCACACCACTTTTCCTTCTTTTTGTTCTTGTTTTGTTTTTCACCACATTGACTTCTCTAAAGACTCCACAATAGCTGTCTTGTGGAGTGTGCCATATACTGTGTTTGTCTGATTGTTTCTTTATGACTAAATTCAAGTTAAACATTTTTGGCTTGGGGATGTCGTATTTGATGTTATGTACTTCTTATTACATTGCGTCTGAGGGCACATAAGGTCAGCTTGTTGCCATATTGGTGATGCTCTTTGGTTACTTAATGCAGGTGGTTACTGCCAGATCTCTCCACTATAAAGGTATATCATTCCCAATGAAATTATTAAATAATCTGAGGGATAATACTTTGAGACTATGAATGTCCTATTCCCCATAAACCTTTTAATGATTTTTAGTATACATTAAAGATCCTTGCCTGAGTCAATTACTCCAACTAGGGGTTACAAACTGTTGATTTTTCTAATTTTATTATTATTTTTCTACATTTTTTACCTGACTTTTTTTTTTTTTTTAATAAAGGAGAACTTCTACATCATCTCTCTTTTTTACAATATTACTATGGACTCCATTCTTCATTTTTCTAACATAAATTCCAGCATTACTGTCATTATTCTTTTTATGTTCAAGTTGTCCCAGACTGGCCAGTGGAAATCCCTCAAGACAGCCTACACAATTTTTTTTTAACGATTATGGCTTTTTGTGTTCTTCTTTGAGAAATCTTGGCCTACAAAAAGGTTGTAAAAATATTCTCCTGCACATTCTAATAACAGATTTATATTTTTAGTTGTTATATTTAAGTCTGTGATCCATTTTGAATTATTTTTTGTATGGTGTGAATTAGGGTTTAAGGTTCATTTTTTTTCAGTTTTGATATCTGCTTGTTCCAGTCTCATTTGTTGAAAACAAACTTTCTTTTCCCATTGGATTGCTTTGACAAATTTTTGTCAAAAGTAAAAGGATCATATAAGTGCAGGTCTATTTCTAGGCTCTCCGTTATGTTCCATTGATCTAGTTGTTGATCCTTAGGCTAGTACGACAGTTTTCATTACGGAAGAATGTCTTTAGGTTACGTAGTGTGAGTGTTTCAATTTTATTCTTCTTTTTCAAGATTACTTCGAATGTTCTTATTTCTTTGCATTTCTATATATATTTTAGAATTAGCTTGTCAATTTCTACAAAAAAGCTTGATGGGATTATGATTGGGATTGAGTTGAATTGGTAGATCAGTTTGGGGAGAATTGAGATCTCAACGATATGAATTCTTCTAATCCATAAACGTGGTATACCTCTCCATTTATTTTCATCTTTGATTTCTCTCAGCAGTGATTTGTAATTTTCAGTGTCGGGACCTTGCATATATTTTAAGTTATTCCTTAGTGTTTTATGTTTTTGATGCTATTTTAAATGCCTCTCTGTTTCTGTCTGTTTCTCTCCCCCTCCCTCTCTCCCTCTCCCTGTCTTTCCCTCTCCCCACTCTCTCCCCCGACACCTTCCCTCCCTCCCCCTCTCCCTCTCCCTCTCTCCTTCCCCTTCTCTCCCTCTTTCACATTTCTTCTTACTCCCACTGCCCAGATGAAGGGACTGGTAAATAGGTGAATCACAACATCCTGAGTAAGCTGAGTAAGCTGTTTTTTTAAAAAAATGTAGAGTGAAAATAATCTTGATGCAGCATGATAGAGGTCAGTACAGACATCTGTATATACTATTCTCTGATAGGGGCAGAGAGGTGTGCGAGAGTGGGAGGAAGCAAAAGCTTCCCTGGGAAAGTGACTCTTGAGTTAAGACTTAGGGAATGTGTAAGAGCCATAGAGATAAGGAGAGTAGCACTCCAGGTAGAGAGAAAAATGCAAGCAGAGGTTGGTGAGAATGTGATTCCTTTGGGGGAACTGCTTGTGATTTTTAACATGGTGAAGTGGTTCTGAAGTAGGCAAAAGTAGGCCTTGTGTAAGGTTAGGAAAGATTAAGGCATTTGAGCTCTACCTGAAGGTCCCAGGAAACTATTCACTAAATGATCTCATAAATTTAATTTGCTGCTCTAAAAACTTGACACCTATTGGATGAGAATTATTTTTATTAGTTTATCAATAAATTTATTTTTCTTGTGTGCCTTGACTTTCTTTGCCCGTTTTTCTAATTGAGTTTTAAGGTTTTCATAATTTTTCATCACTTTTAAGTTTTCTTCTAATGTTTTTGAGATAGAGAAACTTGATTTTTATGTATTCAGATCTGTTTCCCTTTGTAGATTTTCTTAGAAAGAACTTCCTCATCCTAAAATCATGTGTTATTTACCTACAATTTCTTTTACTACATAAACTATGCAAATGATTTTGTTAACTTTATAATATAATCTTCAGTATATTTTGATGTGTATCTTTCTTTCTCCATGTACTAGAATGACTAGTTAATAGTTTTATTCTTTTGCAACTGAATTTTGATGGCATCTTTATCATCTGTAGATATTTTTTTGTTTACTCAAGTTTTTCTTTGCAGAAAAGCTTAGGAAAGTACAGGCCAGGTGGTGGCTTATAGGTAATGAGTTTTCCTTGACCATCAGTGCTTTTATTTTTTTAATTGAACTAATTCTTAACATTTGGGAAATTTCCTACTATAGTTCAAATTTCTGGCTTCTACTGATAAATCAGCAGTGTGCCCTCTGTGTGCACATGTATGGCCCCTGAAGATCTGGCACACTCGCCTCTCTTGTTTGCCTGTTGTTCCTGGTCTCCTGATGCTGATTGCCAGTTGCCAATTTCCTTTCAGCTTACACGGGTGTTTTCCTTATATCACTGATGTATTTCCCTATGTTTCTTTCAAAACCTGGAGTATAAGAGACCTGAGAGAGCCACATTTTAAGGAGAGTGGAAGACAGTGGATGTCTATGTGGAAATGAAGAGTCCCACCAAGTTTGAAATTATGCTAGTCTCTCCAAATTCAAAACCAGTCAAAATGTACATAATTTCAAAGCTTTTTGGCCCAAATGAATTGTAAGTTGTGTTCATTCATGCTTTTTAAGTGCAGTGAAACATTTTAATGGGTAAACAGAAATATCTGCTTTCCTGTTAGGTTTAGTTTTTTATTTATGTGAGTTTTGACCTATTTATGTGATGTTTCAGGAGTGCATTCTAATATGTGAGTCCTACTTGTGGGAGCTGTTGTGAGGCTTAAATGACATGTGTTAAGTACTCAACACTGTGCCTGACTCAGTCTCAGTGTAAGGAAGCTGTTGATTTTGTTGTTATGTTAATATAAGATATACAGTGTTATATAGTAATATTTTAATAGGTGGAATTAGTTTATACTTTTGTTGTGTTGTGTTCTTTTGTTCTTGTGTTGTGTGTTCTTGGTCAGATAATGTCAGTGTTATGCTAACTTTATTTAATGATAGGATAGCTTTCCTTTCTTTTAATTTCTGGAACAGTTTATAGGATTTTATTTGTCTTTAATTTCAAATTGTGCAATACCTAGCTAGTTCCTTTGCTAGGTAACTCTTTGTCAGCTTTTTTACTTTTCTTTTGGGGATGGTTTATTCTATTCAGGCCATCTGTGTCTTCTTGATGTGATATATGTATTTCCAAAGTATTCACTTTCCTTATGATTTTCAAATGTAGTTAGTGTAAGGTATCAACTAATCTCTCCTATAATGGTACTTGTATTCCTTTCTTAATCTCCCCTTCCCCAATCTAGGTTTACCTATTTGCCCTTTTAAAAGACGAATTTTTTGATTTACTTAGATATTTTAAATTTGTTTGTGGAAATGTTCATCCATGTACAAAAGTAGAGAGTTTAATATAATGAATCACATTGTATCCATTCCCCAGCTTGGACAATTATCATAATTTTCTTTTGGATTTATTTATTAATTGTACTCATTGGTTTTCTTTTTTCTATTTTTCCTCATGGGATAGTTACAGTTTTTGTAACTTTATTATTTAAATGCCTAATTCTTTAATTTTATTCTTTATTGAAAAAGCAATTAAAGCACTTTAAGGAAGTGAGTTTGGTAATAAGCTCAACTTTGACAGCTTTCCACTGTTTTCCTTGTCATTATTTTCTAGTTTGTTTTAATTTTTAAATATTTTTATGTCAGTAATTATTTTAGAAAATACTATGTTATGAACTTCTGTTGTATGCATTGTTTGTTCTATATGCAGTTTCTAATTGCAAGACTTATTGAATTATATATTTTTTAGTAGTCTAATTTTATGATCAATTTTGTAAACATGGCATATCATAGTCTCAAAATAACATGGTCTGTGATTATAGGGTTAAAAAAATAATCATTAAAAAACTTATAGTATTCAAATAATCTATATCCATATTTATGTCTTTAAAATACCAGATAGGTAAAAAAGTAAACTGTCAAAACCTCCCATTATGATTATAATCTATCATTTATTTAGCTTTTGCATTTTCTTAGATTTTAAGGATGCATTTTGTGTTTCTGTTCTTTCTGGTAAGGCTTCTGTACATTGATACAGAGTGGTAAATCTTAAACCTGATTTCAAATGCATTGCCCTCAATTTTCAGAAATCCAAATATTAGCTATACCTGCTTAGTTAAGAGGATATGTGTCAGAATCTTCAGAGCTTAAGTATACATCTTGAATTTTTGAAGTTTTTGTGTACTTATTAAAAATATTTTAGCTGATATGGACCCTCCCTTGCTTTTTATTGGGTATGAATTATTCATCATACCCAAATACTTACAAGTCAGATTTAAAATAAGCAAATGTTGTATTACCATTGCATAGTCACTAAGTTCAGTTATTATAGCTTTGGTTTGAGCTTGATTACCGTGGTCTACTTAATAATTCTACTCAAGGAAAATTATTGATAATTACATGTAAGTTTATAAAGAGATGAATACTGGAGTGATGACACAACCTTTCTGTAATTCTCTTTCAGAATGTTACCACTTGCATACTATATACCGAATATGCTGATATTTTGTGGTAGCTAACCATCACTGACATGGTCTCTGAATTATGGCATCTCTGGAAGTTCACAAAGAGCAATTTTGTACCCAGTAATGCCGTTGAGGGTCATTGGGAGACATCTAACCATCTTGCTCCCCAAAGCTTCTCATTGGCATCACCTTGGTGACTTTATTAAGGTTTGAGTCCAGCCCTCTTTCTTGTTGACTGACAAACCTGATTTATCAGCTTCTGTTTACAGAGCCCAGTGGAGAGTGGCTCTTCCTCATGTGGGTAGAATCACGCCTCACAATCTGCAGTGAACACCAAAACAGCTATGTAGACTGAAGGTTTATTTCAAGCTAACCGGTCTCTTGTTTCCCTCCGTGGAAGATAACATTTTAATAAGAAACACAGAATATAAAAGATTGTGAGAGGCATGCAGGGAATCGTTAAATTGTTCAGTGACAAAAGGCACTGATGATTCCCTGATGCCATCATATTAATCATAGGAATAATCTGTCCACTGGACTGGAGATACTTAAAATCCAACAGACAAGGGGCCCTGACTTGAAGAGCGCCAGGCTGGGCACAGCTACCATTTGCTTGTGACGCTCCTTTTCTGTGTTTTCCGCCCTGACCCACCTACCTTCTGATGGGCACATTCCCTCCTCCCCTCTTTAGGTCTGAACATATGTCCTGTCAACTTGTTCTCATATCTTGGCTTGTGAGCTGTTTTGTTTCTTTAAGGGCAGAGCACATCTACTCTGATTCATTATGTGTTGATTTTGTAGTATAACTTTCAGAGGGCAGTATTATTTTAATTGTTTCAAAATTCTCCCCTTCTCTCTTCCATTGTAGCCCTGATGATATGGGCAAATCTATAACAAGCCTTGCAGAGTTTCATAAATGCGTGTAGATCTTTTTTTCTTTTTCTTTTTTTAAACATTTCACTCATTTTCAGTTAGCAAATTAGTAGGGACCTGCTGGCAAAATCTGACTCCTCAACTCAGGAAAGATTTTTTATTTGAAGTAGTACCAAACAATTGGTTGGGTGATTTTAAATGCTTTATAGAATTTTTCACTTTCTACTTTGAAATAATTGATTTTTCCCCTGATTTCTCTATCTAGTATTTTTTTATTGCTTCAGCGACTAATTTGGATGTGATGTGTAGGTGTTTTAAAATTCAACCCAATAGTCTAGATTTTAGAAATGTTTCTCTAGACGTTGTAAACTTGGAGCATACACAGCATAAAGTAAGCCAAGGCTGTTTTGAAGTGTGAACATAATGGTAGTGGGCAGTTTGTCAAAGAAAGGTTTGTTTGATCTTGATTTTGTTAAACTACTTGTAGTGCTTCATCGTGATAGTTCTCCGGCCCAAGAAGCTGGAGTATTGCACAAATGCGTCGACTCCCTAACCTTGCCCGCTGCCAGTCTTTCTAAAGCCACTTTCTTCAGAGTCCTACCAGGCCTGTATTTTCCAGGGTAAAATTGACATCCCCATAGCATCAGTACCATGAAGAAGTACAGGACATTTTCTTGGTTTAGAACATCTTATCTACAAACCAACTTTGGGATGTTTTAAAAATATAAGCAGCTTCGTTTACACAAATATAAGCGGCTTCATTTAAGCAAACATTAATTAGAAATTTTTATTTTGTGAAAGTTTGAATAATTGGTTGAATTTGACATGTAGAATTTCCAGTTCTTCTTAGACATTGCAGAATTTTCCTTACCTCATACTGGTACCCTTAGAACATGAAGATTGCCTTACTACATTTTTTAATACTCTGAATTAGCTTCCTTCCCACATTCCTCTCTTCTCTATGCATGTTTATATTTAAAGCATCTGTATTTTTTAGTTATCATGCCTCTTTCTCATACTGGCATGTTTATAAATGTTAGGTTATTCCCTCACTATTCCCATTCTCCACTTCTAGCTGTTTCATTTTGAAAACTGGGGGCTCTAAACGGGGCTTTTACCATCATAAACTGGGTGTCATAATGTGGCAGGCCTTGCAAGAGGGTAGCCAGCTCGGGCTGCTCCCTGCCCCCAGAGAAACCCAGTCCCAGGATACAGTGGCTACACCTGAGGCAGCCTGTGTCTTTAGGGACTGTCAAATCTAATGACTACACTTCAGGGGCCATTTGAACACTTTGTAATGTCCCTCCTATTTCCTTCTAGGAATCTGAGGTGAGGCAGAGTGATGGAGAGGAAAGAAGTGAAAGACTTGAGTTTTAATTCTAAGATATATCTTGAAATATCTCTTAGATGAATGCATCCTTATAATCCACACAGGCCTCAGATTCTTTGTCTGTAAAACAAGGGAATTAGAATAGATCAGAGTGGCAAACTCAGATGCCTCCAGGCTAGGTCAAGACAGGCCAAGTGGTGTGTGCATGCCCCCACTAGAGAGGTCAGCAGCTTCTTGGCTATATTACTATCATGGTAAGAGAATGAAGGCCTGGCAGTTCTGTATCTTGTAACTTCTCAAGAGAAGCTGGAAATCTGGATTTTAATATGAACATTCAGTATTTAAAATCTTAGTAATAGTTCAAAATCTTTGGAAACACTGTACAAGAGCAAGCAAAACATTCTGTAAGCCAAACCTGCTCCCTAGGCCTTTGGATAAGATGATGAATAAGGTCTGTCTGAATTAAATATTTTTAGTATCTGTCATTCTGATACTCTTTCTTGGAGGAGAACATATAGTGTCCTGGCTGTTGCCAAAAGTAGTTGAGAGGAGAAGGTTGGGTGGTTGGGTTGAGAGACTTGGTTTGGCTGCCACCGGTAGATGCCCAGAGGCCCTCTCTACTCCTCCTGGGAAGGTATAAGAAATTGTGGGACTTCTGTAAACTCTAGCAGTGGCAGCTACTGCTCCAAAGCCGCTGTTCTTTATCATTTGGGTAGTATCAATTCTGTGCTGAAGCGGATGGAGCTGAAGTTTTGGCTCAGCTTTGCACCCAACATGGGAACCAATGCAGTAGAAGAATCCCAAAGGTGTAAGCATTCTTTTTGGAAGCAGAAAGATCTCAGTTTTTTGTTTTGTTATATATTTTTTTTGTTGTCGTCGTCTTTGTTTTTTCAATGTGGGAAAGATATTATCATTTAGGAAGCAGTATAGGTCGGGTAAAATTTTTCTCCAATTCTAGTAGTGTGGAATTAAGGAAAGAGAATAAGGCAAAGAGGAGTGTGTTCCTGCTCTTAGCACTACTGAAGTGTCCCTCGGGTAAACTAACAAGACGAGATCAACTGTGCCTAAGCTGTGGTGTGTCGCTAGAGCAGCCTGTGGAAAAATAAGAATGAATCACAAGTTTTTGCTAATCACAGAATGAGAGCATACATTGGAAAAATTAATATTAGTCAATTATCCTATTCTTTTTTGCTAATCTAAATAACTAAATCTCGCCCAGGTACCCTTTGAGAAGCTGACGAAAGCAGTAGTCCTTCTTTCTAGGAAAATGTAAATAGTAAAGTAAATATTTTAGGCTTTACAAACCACGTGGTCTCCATTGCAACTATTCACATCTGGCATCTTAGTGTAGGAGCATCCGTAGACAATAAGAGTGGGTGTGGTGGTATTCTAATAAAACTTGACGTTCAAAAATAGGCAGTAGGTCATATTTGACCTGCAGGCTATAGTTTGTTGACCCTTGGTTTAGAACTTTGATAGCTGTGCTAGCTTGGAATATTAATTGGCAGATACTCACCTCATCCTCCTCTTTGGGTGGAATGTACATCCCAGCTCCATTGCCTTTGAACTTGGCCTTGAGATACTGGCCAATAAATGTGAGCAGACATGATGCATAGAGATATTTTAAATGTGTTTACATATCTAGCTTGTCTGATGTACT
The DNA here is from genome assembly GCF_020826845.1 of Diceros bicornis minor. Classification (NCBI taxonomy): domain Eukaryota; kingdom Metazoa; phylum Chordata; class Mammalia; order Perissodactyla; family Rhinocerotidae; genus Diceros; species Diceros bicornis. The sequence continues at coordinate 9,585,054 of NC_080742.1, read as the reverse complement.
CGTGCCATTTGCCATGAAAAGAACATGTCCCAGGTAGCCCTGGTCTAAGGAGGAAGACAGGCAGAGAGAGCAGACCTAGACCCAACACACAGTTTGAAGCCAAGCTCTGCTACCCACAGCCTGAAGCACAGTTGCCTAGCTGAGCCTAGACTAGATCAGCTGAACTTGAGGCAACCTGCATACCTGTGAGCTTGAGAATAAATGTAGGTTGTTTTAAACCATTGAGTTTTGGGGTAGTTTGCTAATGCAGCATAAAAGTAGAAATGGCTGGCTAATATTATAGTACAGAGAAGGATAGTTATCCATCTAGATAAAACAATTAAGACATGAATCTCACTTACAAAAACCAAAACAACAAAAGGAGATTCTTATCTCCTTACACAAATCCTGGAAAAAGATAAGGGAATGTTTTTTCTTTATTTTATAATTCTCCACCCTACTCCTCCCCACCCACGCTGCTTCTGTGGTTGGAATAAACCCTGAATTGTAGATTTAGGTTCCTGTGTATACAGCTAATCAATACTTAACACCCTCTTTAAAGAGGCGTTGCTTTCCTTAAGCCAAGCCCAGAGAGGATCTCAGTACCAAGAACTGAATATTTAATACTGTTGAAATTATATCTGAGAAGATATCCAAGCCCTTCCTCAGAAATGAACAGTTGTGGTCTCCTCAGTTCAGCAGAGAATTTTGAGAGCCTGCTCTGTGCTTGTCTCTGCTAGATGCTGGATAGAATATATTTAATCGATATTTGTTTTGTTCCAGCTATGTGTCGTGCACTGTGATAGTCTCTGGGGACACAGGGGTGTGTAAATCAAATTCAGGGCCTTCAAGGAACACACCAGCTAGCAGGAGAGACAGGCAAGTAAGTGGATAATTAAGGTGCAGTGTGGTAAGCAGTAGCACGAGTGGCATATCCACAGTCCCCAGGGAGCTTGGAGGAGATGCACTTGACCCTGCCTGGAGATTGGAATGTGGGGAGCGTTTCAGGGAAGTCTTCCTGAAGGAATTGACGCTTGAACTGAGTCTTTCTGAGGCACATGGTTAGGATGAAGTCCTGTAATTGTAGAGTAGAAGGGAGCTTTAGGAAGTATCCTTCTCTTTACACATGAAAAGGAAGCTGTCTCTCCTTTTTAAGATTTCCCTCTGTCCCAGAGAGAGATCAATCTGATTAGAGTCAGGCCGCTCAGAGCAATCTGTGCTTTGGGTAACTTGATTATTGAAGCTATTGCAAGTATCCGTAAATTCTAGCTAATTAGCAGTTATATGCACGCATCAGAAAAATAATGTAAAAAAATAATTCTCATTTCCCAAGGCAGGTGTATATCTCATTTTATGATGCCAGCTTTTATTTTGAACTAGCCTCAGATTTGTGGGGTTGGTATTTTGCTTTGTCATCCTTTTTTATTTATGAGGAGTGGGTTCAGGGAGGAGGAGCAAATGAGACTAAGAAAATGATCAAATTACCTTGGAAATGATTTCTTCCTAAAAACAGCCTTCAGTTTAAATTGTAAATTTGCTGAATTGTCTGTACAGTTTAATGGATTTAAGAATTTAAATTAATTTTTAAATATAGTTGCTAATAGATTATTAGACTGACTTAAAAATTATCTAGATTGCTTTTTCTTTGTGTAGACTGTGTTGTTGCAGAAATTTGTTTGTATTCATCCAGGTTCAGTTTTAGAGAACATCTCAGCTATCTTCTTGAACTTCAAAATGTGTGTTTCATCACAGAAAACATATTATTTACGTTAATTTTTACTTATTGTTCCAGAATGAGTTCTACTTAGAAGTCTGGCAGATAAATTTATTACTTTGCAAGCTTTACGAGCAACTGTCCTGGGGAATATGCCATTGGTATTCCTTCCACTACGATGGTATTGATCTCATTGAGACAGAAATCATATAGAAATACTTTCAAGTTTTGTAACTTTATATTTTCTTTTACAAAGCATGGAAGTGGACTCCTATTGTAGCTTTTCAAAATGCTTTTTTTGCTGATTGATGACTCTGCGAAAGCAAATTGAGTGATTGAGATGTTACCTAATGTTGCCCAGATCAGCTGAAAAACGGAAGAGCCTCATAAAGGCCTGGGACATCTGTCCAGGACCCTAACAAAGTTGCATTTGAATTTAAACCCTCCCATTGTAAATATGTGTGCAAAATAAGAAATTTGAAAAATATGCAAAAGGTAAAAAGAGGGGAAAAATATAATCTCATCACCCAGAGATAAGCAATATTAGTATTTGATATATTTCATAAGTACATTCTTTGAAAAATTTGGTTTTGATTTATTTTACAGAACTGTGAACATAATGCGTGTGTATTCCATATACTGTTCATGTTTTAATCTAGTTATTATACCACAAGCATTTTTCCAAGTTATTATAATAACTTGGAATAACATAAGCATTTGTTTTAATGACTGTACTGTGACTATACCAGGATGTATCTAATTATTCCCCTATTGTTAGATATTTAGGTTGTTTTCTAATTGGGGTTATCATAGATATATTATAATAAAGTCTTTTTTAATAGAGATTTTTATTAAAGGTAACACATACACAGTTCATGTGTGCATACATGAACATAAGTGTACAACATTTTCAGTTTTTCACAAGGCAATCCACCACTGAAACTACTACCTGTGTCAATAAATTATCGCTAAGTTAAGTATAGTCATGTTACCACTACTCAGGCCAAGAACAGAACTTGCCCAAGCTGTTCTCTCCCTCCTCCTGGAAGGTAATCACTACCCTGACCTCTAATGACATGGATCAATTTTTGCCTTGAAGCTCTACAATTAATTTCCTTTAGATTTTCAGAAGTAGAGTTACTAGATCAAGAAGTACAAATATTTTAAAGTATCTTAGTTCTTATAACCAAATTGCTTCCGAAAACATCACGTCATTTCATCACCACGTTGTTTGAAAATGTGGAAAGGACTTTTCTTCCTGAGTGTGGGAAGAGAAAGAAGTGAGAGTCAAATGTAAAGAGACAGTTCTGGACCGTGAATAGGACCAAATGGAACCATATTACTTTAGGGAAATTCTAGCAATGTTTTGAAGTTCTATTTTATCCACCTTGAAAATGCTCTTCTTTATCTGGACACTGCCAGTCGTTGTGACAGAAAGAAAGAAGAGCATGGTGAACCAGGCACTGGCTCTTAAGATCTGGACACAACTGACACACAAACTTCTGCCCACGTTATGTTGGCCAGAGAAAGGCGCATGAATTCAGTAGAGCCAGGAGTATATAATCCTCCCATAGGGAGAGGTACTGTAGGAAAGGAAACTGGACTATTTGACAAACAATAACATCATCCACCATACTTTCTATTTAATGACTTGGCCTCGTCCCTGAGATCAGATCATTTAGATTACTAATCTTTTACTTTTATTATAGAAGCACATCCTAGCCTTGGGCAGGGTGGCGGTGGGATTTACATCTCCATGTAGGGCTGTAACTTCTATAATTATCAGTGGGTTGTTTGCATAAAGCTGAACTTTTGGGCGTGTGCTTTTTTCCCAAGAAGAGGCCCAGAAACATGCTTTTTAATTAAGAGGTGATGGGTAAATGCTAAATTCAGTTTATTAGATACTTTTGGTGGAAAGAAATTCCTCTTTAGGAAGCAAGTTTTTTATAGCTAGTCGACATGTTCTCGTTACATGCTTTCTGGGCAACTGTTCAGTAATGTTTTCCTAGTCCATTGATAATGACACTTACAGAATTGCAGAGGTTTTCTCCCTGGCACAGCAAGGGAACTGGCTTGGCTTGTTCACTGAGACGCTTGCTCCAGGTTATCAGGCGCACTTTTTGTTGTGGTTACCATCTTGTCTTCACCGTTTACTACTGCAAATTTGCATTCTTCTTTATTACCATTCTTTTCCAAAACAGCTATTTTGTAGTGTTGATCAGTAACATCAAAAATTGCTTCTCATTTCACTTTCTCTTTATGTCTTCATTTAAGACACACTGATGCTCAGTTAGAGGTATAGTTGCATGGTGGTGGGGGTATCTCGGTGGTAGTAGGTGAGCTCTGATTTAACATGGTGTCTCTCTTTTTATTCCCCCAAGATCTCTTCTCTCAAGGGATGGTGAAGTTGGAAAAAGGCTCCTTTAATCCTCCTCCAGGATGAACCCCCTGCCACAAGACATGGAGAACGCTCTCACAGGGAGCCAGAGCTCTCACACTTCTTTGCGCAACGTCCATTCCATCAACCCTACACAACTCATGGCCAGAATTGAAGCCTATGAAGGAAGAGAAAAGAAAGGCATATCTGATGTCAGGAGGACTTTCTGTCTGTTTGTCACCTTTGACCTCTTATTTGTAACATTACTGTGGATAATAGAGTTAAATGTAAGTGTTTTTTCCTGTGACTTTATAAGAATTGTTTCCAGAGACAAAAAACAATTTTCTTATTTTTCTCATCATTTCTGTCTCATTTAGTAGATTCCATCTTTTCCCAAATGAGGCAACATTGCACTTCTCCAGCTAATTTGGACTTTTCTTATTCTTTACTGTTACTGTTTAAAACAAACCTGGTTAATTTAAAACTCACTTTGTCTGGGATTTTGAAATTTGATTTCATGGTGTTTTGCTCTGTATCAGGTGTTGGTGAACTACAGTCTGGGGGCCAAATTCAGCTGGCCTGTTTTTATAAATAAAGGTTTATTGGAACACAGCCCTGCCCACCCGTTTATATATTGTCTATGGCTGGCTGTTGTCCTGAGTAGTTGAGTCGTTATGACAGAGTCCATCTGGCCCACAAAGGCAAAAATATTTATTCCCTGGCCCTCTTCAGAAAACAGTTGCTGATCTTTCCTTCAAAAAATGTAACAGGTTTTTGAAATACGTTTTAGATGTTGCATCTACTTTTCTAATTCCCATGTGTAAAATTTTGCATGCATTTATTATTTACTTTTTTGCAAAGATATTATTTATTCATATTTTATCCAAAAAATGTCCTGGAAGCATTTGGAGGTTTGTCTATATTTTTTCAGGTTTATGCAGTTATATTGGCAAGTAATTGTCTAGACCAGTACTGTCCAATAGTATAGTGCAAGCCTCATATGACATTTGAAGTTCTGCAGTTGCTACATTTATTTTTTTATTTTTACTTTTATTAATAAATTAATAAATTAAATTTATTAATAAAAGTAAAAATAAATGAAATTCATTTTAATAATATATTTTATTTAACCCAATATATATGTTTTCTTCTAAAGCCTTGGCTCTGCTTATATACCTTACCAGCAAATAGGTGAACTCTTCCAGAGTGCTTTCCTCACATGCAGGATTTGTCTGCTTCCTTCATTTTCAGCAGTTCATTTATTTCTAAGAAATATTTGCTAAGGCCTCGGTGGTAATAGTTATTAGCTACTGTTTATTATTAAAAGGTAACTGCTAGACACAGTACTAGGTGCTTTATAAGAAATTTATTAAAATAGAGAAAATATGAAAAGATGCTGTGATTTCTGTTTGAAAATGATTTTTAATTTTGCCTTTTAACAGAAAGAGTCAACATCTTAATCTAAACTCTAGTTATTATTCTAATTTGTAGCAGCAGTTTTAGTTCTGCATTCTAGACTCTTAATGATTAGTGTCTTTGGACTCATTTAATTTCATCATGAATCTTAACAGAGGAATAAAACTCTTTATGAAAGCAGATAGTTATATTAGAAAATAAGATTTGTCCCAGAATCATAGTAATATGCAGCATGAATCTACTATTAAGGTTCTGTTTACAGATTTTCCTTCTGTTAATGTAGCACTATGGGTATGTCTTATTTTTGAGTAAAACGAAACAAGCTGGTGATATTACACAGTAATTTAGAGTGTCTGTTTTTACTATTTGTTCCATATGTATACATTAAAGAAAATGTTTATTTTAAAGGAGTAATAAGTTTTTAAAACTAATAGCTGTGTACTGAGAGACGAAAAAGAAATGCATCTTTTAACAGGAAAGCATAGCAGCAGTTTTGAGGGAGCACACTTAAAAATTATTGTAATGACAGCACACAATTAAGGCATTCTTTGATTAACCACTAGTATCACTCCATGCTTTGAAGTGAGGGAAGCCATAGGGTAGAGACTTGGCAAGTGCTCATGGGATCACACTTCTCACTTCCCTCCTTTCTTATTGCTCCAAGGAGGTTGAAACGGAAGAGAAGTGGGCTGCACCCTGTTTTTGTTCATCAGAAGGGATCTGTTTACATCTGCATGTAACACGTTACAAATTAAAAGTCACCGGGCCTAGCAATTAAGAAGTGTGTTTTTATCCTTGATTTTCCACTGACTACCAGTTTCTCCAGTTGTAAAATTAAAAGATCATGCAATGGTATATGATCTTTTAAGATAGTATATCATGACTATAAGCAAGGTTTTTTTTTTAACATTTAATTTCTAGTTTTATTTGTTTTAAATTGTTAATCATGACCTGAGTTTTTCACTACACACCGTACCATCCCTTTTCTTTTGTTATCTGTCTCTGTAAATCTCTAATCACTCAAATCCATTGTTTTTTTACATGTCTGTACATTTACTGAGTGCCTGGGCACAGGCTTTTGATTCAGATATTGCAGGCTCCATAAAAAAAAACTGTATGAGATTTAAAGTGTAGCTAAGGAGATGTAACACATATCTTATACTGCCTTGTAATGTTGGTCTTTAAAAGAAGAAAGAAATAGCATAAAGGGTCCCTAAGGCCTTCAGAAGAGTATGGGGGCCCACCTATTCCATGCAATTGTAACAATAACCAAAATACTTTGGTTTCATATGTGACTTCCAACATAGTCAGCCACTTTTCCTCCTTGCTCCAGGGAGCTGACTGGCACCAACCTAGCCCGGAGGGCAGGGACATGGCAAGCCTCAAGAGGCCTAATACCACCTTGGTTCTTTTTCCCTCTGGAAGACCGTAGGGCAGCTGATCTCTTTTGGGCAAGTTGAAGGGTTGGTTCTGATTCTGTATAGGGTCTCTTGATACACCCTTGAGTAGACTGATTTCCCAAATTGGATCTGGAGTTCACCATGGCTTGAGGACTTGAGGACTTGAGGACATGAACTAGAGGACTCTATTTCTTGTCCAAACTCTTCTACCCCAGGCTCTCTAGACTGATATGAGCAGGAATCAAAGAGGCACTAGAAGGGAAGTTGCTTTTCTTTTTTAGCTTTTGACACTTTGGTTGAGATTATGGTTCAAAACAAGTTCTTTATCAATGCTTATTGTCTGTTTCATTATTATTTTCTAACTAGTGTAATAGAAAGCATCAGAATGCTTCTAATTTGACCTAGAGCTGTCACAACTAGCTCTGTGGCCTTAGAAAAGCCAATTCAGTTCTCTGGGCCTTGGTTTCTCAATCAGTTAACAGAACTAAATACCTGTCTTGCCTTCCTTTTGAATTCTTATGAGGATCAAGTGAAAAGATACATATAGCATCCTTGTGGCAGTTATAAAGCTCTACACAACTGTAGGTTATGTAATATATTGTTAACTAAAATAAATTTAACCCAGAAAGAGAAAAAAAATGTTGGTTATTGTTCTCTCATTAGTGTTGCATTTATGTTCCAGGTATTTGTTATCCTACTGATTCTGATTCCGATGCTCTTACCCCACTGTCACTATGTTTTGTGGTTAAACTGGGATCACCAAGGATAACAGAAATTCAGATTAGGGGACATCAGTGGGTGGGTTGGAATTATCTAAGGGAGTGCTTGGAGGAGATGAACTGAATTTGGTTTGGGAGGATGGGTGGAACTTGGGATAAAAGAATGATCTGGGGTGTGATTGTGGGAACAATTGGGAGAGACCTTGAAGATCAAGGTGAGCAGAAGCACTGAGACAGGATTGTGTGCTTGAGAATGAGTGTGTGTGTTTTGGAGGGGACAGGGCCAGAGGCAGAGAGAATATTAGCCTGGCTAGAAAGTAGGATGCCTGTAGGAAATGAAATTGCTTAGATAAGCTGGTTCTAGACTATTAAAATTCTTAAAAGCTGTATAGAAGTGTTGGGACTCACTGCAGTAGTGAGCTGTTACAGGTTCTGGAGCAGATTGGAAAACACAGTTTTGAGATCTTTCAGAAGTTAGTGACTTGCATTCTACATCAAGACTTACCTGCCATGTGCAGTTGGACATCTAACGTAACACCCTCCCCATCAACACACGCACCCCCTGCCTTACCTTTTCTTCATCAGTAAACAATACCCAGATGCTCAGGCCAAAAATGAAGACTCATCCTTGATTGATTTGCTTGTTTGTTTTGTATTTCTCATGCCTCATATCCGGTCTAAATGTAAGTCCCATCAAATCTACCTGCAAAATATTTTCAAAATGTGACCTCTTCTCTCCATTTCTACTATTGCCATCCTCTACCAAGCCAGCATTGTCACTCATCCAAATGACGTCACCATGTGCCACCTCGTTTCCCTGCTTTCGCCCTCCTACAATCCATTCTCCTCATAGTAGTCAGAGTGACTATTAAAAGTAAAAACATAAATCAGATAATGTTACTTTCTGTTTGAAGTCCTTCACTTACCAGAGCACTTAGAATAAAATCCAAATGCCGTAACTTGGCCTGCAAAGCCCCCAGAAGCCTCTGCAGACTTCCTTTCCTACCGTCGTTTCCTGGCCCACCCAGCTCAGCCAGACTTGCTTTCTTCTGTTCTCACAATAGAACAAGCTCTCTTCTGTCTCAGACCTTTATACTAGTTATTCCTTCTATCTGAAATGATTCCTTTCCTTTATCTTGATGTAGATTCCGACTTCTGATCATGCTGGTATCAGTCGGTTTAAATGTCACCACAGAGAAGACATCCATGGCTAGCCGACCCAAAGAAGGCAACTATTATTGTGTCACGCTGTCCTGCTTCTGTTCTCTGTGTGGCACTTATTTTCTTATTTATCATCTCTCTCCCTTTTGCTAGAATGTAAACTCCATAAAGACAGAGGTATCGTTTTGTTTACTCAAGTATTTTCTGTATTTAGAATGGTGCTTGGTGCTTAACAGTTGCTCAGCAAATATTTGGTGACGGATAAAGGTCTTTCTGGCAGTTTTTGTTGCAGGTGGATTAGCTTAGGGAGAGCTTGGCAGTAAGAACACTCGCACAGAAGCTGTTGAAGGAATCCCATGTAAGGTGGTGGGGACAGAAAGGAAAGAGCTAATTCTGCTCTTTCCTGCGATGCATACTAAAGGAAGAAATACCAGAAGACTTATTGATAGACTGACTTTATCATCTCCAGCATCCAAAGATGACTCTATGGTTTCTAATGATAGAACCTAGAACAGTACCAGCCCTGTCAGAACTGTGATTGGGAAGGGATTCCGTGTGAAACTAAAGGTGAATCTATTTGGGGCATCTTGAGCTAGAGACAAGGATTTGAAAATAAGAATTTAGAGTACAAGTTAGGGCTAAGATGTAGATTTTCAACTTTTCTATTTAAAGGTGACACAAAATCAAAGTATTTAAAAGTATGCCGATACCAGAGAAAACCTTTTTGTACTGGCTGTTCCCTGAAGACTTGTATCGTACTTTGATTCCTGTTCCCTCAGCCAGGAGGGTTAGTCTCTGTGTGGTAAGAACTCCTCTGCCCTGGGCCACTTGGAAGAATCATTCTTTTAATGTCTTGGATATCGGTAAGTTTCTTTAGTCTGGAGAGACACAGCAATGAGACTAGATGGTTGGTTGGCTTTTAATAATTATTTCTCCTTGCTCCCAGGTTTTCAATTCTATTCATTTGTAAAAGTCTGTAGTCAAGTAGGTCTATAGCCAATCTGCATGAATTCCATAGAAATCTAAACCTCCTTAAGGGATTTTAAAGTTCACTGTTTATGGTATACTTTCATTTGCATAATAAATACAAATACATGAAAAAGTATCTAAGCCAGGAAAGTCTTTCCCTTGTAGCAACTTCTATTCTAATTTGACCAATTAGCAAAACTTGCAGAGATACTACTTATTAATTTTTTCCCTTTTTTCTCCTATCGAGGTCTTTGGTTAATTGCCCTTCATTTTGTCCCTTTTCATACTATCTGCGTTGGTTTGCCAGGACAAACAACGTCTGTGCTCCACACTGGAAGCTTGAATTTACCGTTGCGCATCGTGTTCCCTCTGACTAGGCTAGTCCACGGGCCTAACAGTGATAGAGTGTCTGCTTGAATGCTGCATTAGCTGCCGGACCTATATTCCCTTACTTGATTTTTTAAAAAGTATTATTCTCTATAGTTCAATATGTAAAATTTTGAATTTTATCATTTAAAATTCATCTTGATAGGAGAATTGGGAGAGGACAGAAAATTTATCATATTAGGTTTAATTTTTATCATTTACTATATCACCTATGATTGTAGGTTTAGTCTGTCCCTTATTTTGTTATCCAAGTTAAAAAATATATATAAGTCGAGGGGCCTGCCCTGTGGCGTAGCGGTTAAGTGTGCGCGCTCCTCTGCTGGCGGCCTGAGTTCGGATCCCAGGCGCGCACTGATGCACCGCTTGTCAAGCCATGCTGTGGCTGCATCCCATATAAAGTGGAGGAAGATGGGCACAGATGTTAGCTCAGGGCCAGTCTTCCTCAGCAAAAAGAGGAGGATTGGCATGGATGTTAGCTCAGGGCTGATCTTCCTCTCACACACACACACACACACGCAATAAATAAATAATAAAAATAAATAAACAGGCATATTAAACAAAAAATATATATTTATAAGTCAGTAAGAGTGCAGAATTTTAAAATGCCAGAAGCAAATAAAAAAGACAAACCAGAGAGAATTTTTACACTTCTGTCCTGTGTCATGGTAACTGCTGTCATTGATGTTTACTAAGAGATTGCGAGACTCCTTGGCCGAAAGTGAGGGGAGCCTGCATAAATGTGAATTGTCTTCTTTAAAAATATACATTGGTACAATGGAAGACTTTATCTTAAGAAGAGAAAGAAAAATAGTTTCTTATTTAACATTTAGTTTGCCAAAATATGGACTACAAAAAAAGGCACTGCTTTTCATTCTACGTTTATATTTGTTGAATAAATGAATTCAGAATTTAAGGGGAGGTGCTATTCAGCATTTTTCTGTTAGAATTATGAGGGTTTTTTTTCTTCCACATTTTAACATTTCTGGATTCTGAGAAGATAGGCAGAAAAGTGTTTATGACACCTTCCTGTATGGTCTTGGGTATTATTTTCACATGTAAGTCTCTCCTCGTTTGACTTCTTACCCTCCTTCCTAGGTGAACGGAGGCATTGAGAACACGTTAGAGAAGGAGGTGGTGCGATATGACTACTACTCTTCTTATTTTGATATATTCGTAAGTATTTTCTGTTTCACACTGCATTTCAGACAGGAGGAAACGGAAACCAACAGGCAGATTTCCTCTCAGTAGACCTGAAATTCTATGCCATCGTTTTTCCTCCCTTGAACATTATCTTTCTTTTTTTCTTAGTTGCTGGCCCATTCAGTGTTCTCCCTGTGTCTTTCTAAGGAATTGTCTGGTCATCTGAAGGAAAGAAAAGATTAATGAGAGATAAGGGGGGCAGCAGAAGGATCCATTCTCATCTTCTTGGAGGAGAACATTTATTCTTTCAAATGACTGAAATAGCAGCCGTTGACATACCCTAATCACTAAAAGGAAAATTCACCTGTTTATATAATAACATAGTGAAAATGCCATTGCTTTTCTGCCTTGAGATTTCTGAATGTATTTTTGATAATATTCTATGTTTCATTTTTCCATAATAGGAGTTTTTGAGGAAAGATATATATTGGTAGCCTTGGGCAACATTAGTCAGTTGTAGAATTACATAGGTGCAATTACCTGTAGATGAGGCATTCATTTTATTCAAACGAATGCTTGCAGTCGCTTTCTCAGACACACTATGACTTTGATTGGGTTTGATTCATCTCCATGGTATCTTTTTATAGTTGATAAGGTAAGTAAATCAGATTCTAACATTATATTAGACATAGCGTAGGCATTTAAAATTCGTAGTGAACTCCCCCAAATTCATTTTAGCTACTTTATTCACTATCTTTAGTAGCCGTATGCACAATGGTTAAGAGTAGGACCCTTAAAGTCAGAAAAACGTGAGTTTGATTCACAACACCATCACTTGTTGTATATCTTTGAATACATTGGGTCTAAACTTCAGTTTCCACATATGTAAAATGAGATCATCCTAGTTCCGAAAAGTAAATGAAATAATACATGGAAAACACTTAGCCCAATGGTAGGTACATCCTAGAAGCTTAGAGAACCACCTGCAATCACTATCATTATCATTATTTTTGGTTGAGAATTGTATTGGTTGTATTTTCTAGTGGTTTTCAAACAACTCTAAAAAGTTTCGTTATGTTTTGTTTTGGAAGAGGCCTGCAGAAAGTCTGTATGGGGAAAGAGGTGGAATTCCCAATAAATAGAGATCAAGGTTCCTTGTCATCACCCCCTTGCAAGCTGAGTAGTTCCATTTTTATCTGTACAGTATGTTAGGGGTCTAATAAGATTGTGTTGAAAAAGTGTTTGGCTGATACAGAATATTTGGAAAACCACTAATGTCATTTAATCCCCTCGTTTTTCCAAATGAAGAAATTGAGTTTCATAGTTCAGTGTCTTGACCTATCCTAGGTCATTGAAGTTGGTGGCAGAGCATGTTAGATCCCAAATCTCATGATATTTCTTCCTTCTAAAACTATTGACATATAATAACAAAATTGATTTCTCCTTTTTTTCTTATTTCTCTTGCTGAATTTATCTTAAAATAGCCTGAGCCAGGAATTGTCAGGAAACCAGGTTAATCCACTGGCCCGATCTCCAAGGACTGTTTGTACTCAGTGCTTAGAAAGTTAGTGGTCATGGACAGCTAGGCGGGGCCCCTTAGCTTAGATTGGAAAGACTGTCATGCCTGGCCTAGGAAATGGACACACTCCACAGGAAACTTTGGGATCTGGGAGACTTCAAGGTAGAGGGGTAAAAACTTATATTTTTGCTAAGTCCAGAATGCAAAGATATAGTTGGAATGAATAGAGATACTAAACGTTTAGCAGATTGTTGGAAAACACATTTTTAATGAAAGCAGCAAATTAAAAAAAATAACAATCTGCAAACTTCATTTATGTAAAAGGATCTTAAGTGAGATCATCTAGTCAATGACAGCAAAAAGGTTGTCACCTTCCAGCCCTGCCGCAGTTTTGGTTATTAAGGAACTTTTGGCAGACCCCATACCCTGAGGCATTGCTCAAGAGACACCTGACTTTTTCCTACGCAGAATAAGCATGTTTTCCAAGTAAAATTGCATTCTGTATTTATTCCTTAGTAGGTGAGAGTTACTAAGAGCTGTGGCACAGTAGTTAAGAGCCTGGTCTTTAGAGTCAGGCTACCTGGGCTCAAATCCTGGCTTCCTCACTAAGGAGCTGTGTGGCCTTCTACAACTTTTCTATCCATCTTATCTGTATAATAGGATTAATGATAGTAGTTGACTCGTGGTGTTTTTGGGGTGAGGATTACATAGGATAATAATACACATAAAGGGTTTCACAAAAGTCCCTGAACCATCTTAAATAATCAAATGGTAGCTACTGGGACAGGCAGAACTCTCCCAACACCCTAGTAGCCCAGAGCTTTACAGTGGGCTTGACAAAGAACCTGATATCTTCCAAAGGTGAGTGTTTGTACCTGGAGTGGAAAAGTCAACTTTCAGAACATGTTCTCTAATCTTAAGAGGATATCAGAGATATATGTGAACTCAAATAGAAAGGAAAAACAAACATTTAATTATATATTCTTTTTTGGATAATGGGAAGTTAATTTGAATCCTTATTTGGGTGGTATTACATAAATTCTAGATCAGGGATCCCAAATGCTGGTCTGTAGACTGTTGCTAGTCTGTGGCAGTCTTCAGCTAAATCACAAAAAGGAAGACACTTTGGTGGATTCTTCATAAAACTAAATTATCTTACTTTTGTATATATTTTCTAAAACTTGTCTTTTTTTTAAATATAGCTCTTGGCAGTTTTTCGATTTAAAGTGTTAATACTTGCATATGCTGTATGCAGACTGCGCCACTGGTGGGCAATAGCGGTAAGTACGCCTGGGTGAGTGGTTCATCTCCTCCGGTGCTGGTGGCCAGGGCCTGTTCACAGCAGGGCTGAGCTGAGAGAAAATAGAGTTTTCATATGGGTTGAATTCCACTAGCTTTTCCTGAATCCCCTTCTTCCACAGTAGGTTTAACACTCCAGGGCTTCTTTCCAGTGGTAATGAGTAACTAGCTTTGTCTCTATGGATACTGAGCCAAATGAGGAATCTGGAGGCCCAATGGTGATTATTGCCTAGCCTCAACCCACCCTTTACCTCATTTTGCAAATGAGAGATGAGATCAGTACCTCTGTCGCGAAGATATTTGGAAAATTTCCTATTTGGTTGAAACTGCTTGATGATTTTTCGTGACTTGCTCTTTGCTTGTTTTGATAGTTCCCTTTCTCCCTGTTTTATTCCCCTCCCTCCAGTCTTAAAGGGAAAAGCTCCCATGCTCCTTTTTATTGTTACCTTTGGGCTTCTTGAAGGCAGTGGCGTTTTTACTCATCTCTGTTTCCTTGCATCTAGCACAGAGCTTTGGCATATGCTATTCACCCTCAATAAATATTTATTGATTGAAAGAAGAATTATAAGCAATTCTGCCTGAATTATTTTTGCCATTTCCACAGACGTCTGAACACTCACCTTTTTGAGAGCTCTAATAAGGCAGGTATATGGGGTAGGGGGGGATGCTGAGCTCCTCAGACTGGAGAGAACTGCTCAGGAATAACCTGCAGTCCTGCTTTTGGGGTCTGAGACCTCGGTCTGTGTGGGGGCCGGCAGAGGCTTGTCCAGCTGGGAATGGAGTTGTGTTTCTCTCCTAAGAAGTCCACCAGGGGCCACGTCTGCCTGAGCCATCTCTTCTGAGCATCCACAGAATCATAGGGCTAATGTCAGACCACCTGTTGAACCCCAAGCTCGCATTTCACGGCTGTAGGCTGACAGTTTAGCCAGAATTGACTCCCTTTCAAAAATACTCTTTTGCTGATACCAAATAGCTGTGATGATTATCCTTTCCGTATTTTCTACAACAGTCCCTATTTGGGACATTCTATTGCAGAGTCCCCATAATGTACACTAGTATTTGTCAGACCATCTGTCTCAATGTTTGTTTCAGAAAAGTGGTTAACATTCAATGAGAGTTTTAAGAAAAGTATCTTCAATATCTACTTTCAAATTATCAAAGGGACAGGTCAGATTTAGCATATCCATTTTATCATTGCTGATTCTTCTTTTTAAAAACATTTGCAGAGAGGGTCCAGGCAGCTGGAAGGAGATGTCAGCTGGTGCCTAAAGAGCACTTAGTGTCAGCCTGTAAAGTTAATTAGTATCAGAGTGTAAAATGCCTCTTTTCCCAAGTAGCTCACTCTGGCTGGGGTGTGTGTGTATGTGTTGGTTGTGTTTTGCTAACAAATGCTGACTCTACAACTTTGTTAATGCTTACTGAGCGTGACACCTGATGTCCCCTGACCTCTATTCTGTCAGTCAAGGCTGCTATTGGCATTCACTCTGGTCAGGTTTCACATTGCTACAAATCTTAGTTGGCGCCTGGAGTGACAAGGCCCAGGTCCTGTGGAATTATCTCTGGGCTTCCCAGCCCCTAGGGGGAGCCCTGCCTCTGTATTTCACTGGTCCCTTCCTCCATTTGGTGATAGTGGCTTTGGATGTTGTACCCTCTGGTGGACCAAACCTAGTTTCCTAACACACCAGCCTGCTAAAATGTGCGAGAAAGGAAACCACAAGCAGCCAGTCAGGGATTGTGTGCCACTCGAAGCCCACTTTGCCCCAGTCTGGGTTTAGGGAATAGAGAGAGAGTGATGTGGTAAGGAGCCAGGCCAGACAGAGCTTTTTCAGACATTTTGTGCTTCTGGCTCAGATGAATCTCTTGTGTGAGGAAGGTGCCTTCACAATGTCAAATGTCTAATTTGAGTGGTGCTGGGTTATGTGTCTTTCAGTTGACGACAGCAGTGACTAGTGCCTTTTTACTAGCAAAAGTGATCCTCTCAAAGGTATGGCCTAACACTTCTTCTGTACAATTACCATGTATAATGACAAAGCCTTGTTTTCCTGTGTGAGCTCATGGTAACTGCATTTCCCTCTTGGTCATCTCTGTTCCTCCAGCTTTTCTCTCAAGGGGCTTTTGGCTATGTGCTGCCTATCGTTTCATTCATCCTTGCCTGGATTGAGACATGGTTCCTGGATTTCAAAGTGTTACCTCAAGAGGCAGAAGAAGAAAACAGTAAGTTTCTCTCAAAGTAGCCTCCTGAGACCTGCTAGGTGCTGAGCTGGAAGGAGGAGCTGTAGATGTCTGGATGTGAATGGAGCTGCAGGTGGAGTTAGGCGGATCACGGTGTCTCCATCCTTCGGTGGGCACAGCAGAAATCGAGAGGAGGGTTGGATGAAAGGATAGTGACAGAATGTGGTTCCTCCTCTAGCTTCCCTGGAAGAAAGTGTAACACTGGTGAAAAAGACATTCAGACAACAAAAATAGCCAACACCTCTTCTTCCTCAGACAGGTTGACCTTTTGTCCCTGTTAGTAGTAGTCATAGACACTAAGCATTTTGTGTATCTGGAGAGAACTGTGTTGTTTAGGGACAGAGAAATGTAAATCAGTTTTAGGTGAGCTGAGGCAGCGGTTCTAAATAACAGTCAGTGATTTTCCAAAGTCTCATATTTGCTACCCATACACCAGGTGGTGCCTTGAATGGGCCATAATTAGAACTAATTGTTGAGTGCCTGGAGTGGGATTATTGGTGGGTAGAAGATGAAGATGGAGTTCAGAGGAGGAAGATAGCAAGCCAGAGAAATGATCAGCCATCTCAGGCTTTCACCATCCTCCTCTGAGTAGCTGAGTGATAGATAGCATTGTGTAATCATGAGTCCTGCCAAAGCTCTTATAATTCCTTTGTGTGGCTTTGAGTATCCCTGGATATTAACTAGGAAGTCCAAATGATTGATTGAACTTGATGATTAATTATTGGACTGGAATTCTCTGCATGATGGCCTTTGTAGAAGCCCGCACACCCCACCCACCCTCTTGGAGGTGACATGGTCAAAGCTCAATGCAGAGACCCAGACAGTTTCAAGACATGCTGCTGTTATGCTCTGTCAATCAGCTGGCTCGATTTGCCCTGCCTTAATAGGGAAAAAAGTCTTGTGTCTTATAGAGAGTTATCATGATTATAACCTCAAGAAACAGCAGAAGCAAAAATAACCTTGCAAATGGTTTTATTTTGGAAAATCTCATTTACAGAGAAGAAATCTATAAGAGAAGAATTATAGTCAAGAATAGGTTTTAAAATATGTGTTAATTAGACCAAGACGTGTCTTCTATCCCGTGCCCTCTGTTCCTTTATGAAAATGTATTGTGGAGAAGGGACAGGTAAAGCTAATGGAAGTCACTTCTTTTTTAATTGTTTATGAACATCAAATTGAACTTTATTGAATTAACTATTAATGTGACTGAGGCTTGAATGCTTGTGTGATTAAACCAAATTCAAAGTAACTAATAGAGCAGAACACACAATTAATGAAAAATTTTAAAATAGCATTTATTTCCACTGTCTGTAACACATATTACACACATTCCTGGCACCTGCTGTTTGGCCTGATGTTTCCTCCAACTTTATCCCAGTGTTAACTCAGCTTCAGCCAAAAGAACTCATTGTCGATGGCCTCTCTCATCTTGGGTTAGTGTTCTTGAACTGTCTGCATCATGCTTCCTTCTTTTTTCTTTGCTTGTTTTTTTAAAATATGCTTCCTTTCTAGGGGGACCTTTTTATTGCATAAATATCTCTTTGCCATCTTAATTATTCTTTATATATTTATAAAAGACTATCCATTTATTATCCTTTACATCTGGCATTTCTCTAGTTGAATGCACACTGTAGACCATTTGTACAAGCTGACTAGATTTTTTGTTTTGCTTTGTGCTTTGGTTTTGATGTTCTTGTTGATTTCTATAGGGCGGTAGGAAAGATGCTATAAATACTGAGTTAAGGAATCCCATAAGTAACGTGAGGCAATTTTTTAAACTAGCTGGAATATGTTCGTACGGTACTGGTTCATAGTTTATTAATAAAACTTTGATTTTTTGGTTGAGAGATTTTCAAAGTACCTCTTTTTATTGTGGTTAACCTTGCCAAGAAGCTACCAAAACAGTGACATCATTCCCAGCATCTGAATTTCTTCTCTTCTAGGACTCCTGATAGTTCAGGATGCTTCGGAGAGGGCAGCACTTATACCTGGTGGTCTTTCTGATGGTCAGTTTTATTCTCCTCCTGAATCTGAAGCAGGTAAAAAATTTGATTATCATTTATATTTTGGTCCATCATTCAGAAGCTCAGCCCCCCTCTCTCTTCTTCTCAATACACTTAGCAAACATTTAACATACCAGTTACTTAGGATATGAAAATAATTAAGATGTGGTCTTGAAGTGTGGCCAGTGGTAAGACATGGAGGTGTGAAAATTAAATAGGGGGCCATAGACACTGGGATTTGTGATCTGCATCTTTGAAGATAGAGGGACAGGGGGAAGGTGCTCTCTTTATTATCTGTCAGCCCTCAACTGACCTTCCTCCAGACCTTCCTCCAGGATTCCCCAGGTCTGAGAGTGGCGGCACTGCCTACCCAGTTTCCCAAGTCAGAAACCAGAGCGTCACTGGGGACTCTGCCCCTTTCTGATGGCTCACACCATGCTATTTTGACTTTCTTTATTTCTGCCTCCTTTATCTCAAATTATACCACTAATATCATCTCCAACCTTAATTCAGCATTTCCTGTTTCAGTTTCTACAGAAGTCTCCTGTCTCCCTGCCTCAGTTGCCTTCTTCCAGCCAGCCACCAGAGTACCACGTTAAAAGTGACAATTGCATTATTCTAAGATTTCTTTATGACCACACTATGATGTAAAAGTCTCATTTCTATTTTTAGAGATGAGATAATCGAGGCTCAGAGAAGATGAAATAATTTGTCCAGTATCACACAAATAAGAAGTGGGGCTAGGATTTGAACCCTGGCTCCAGTGCTAGAGTCCATGCTCATAGCTAATAAATATACAGCCTTTCGGTATTAATAACAATACAGAATTGATCATGTTATTCCTCTGCCCAAAAGCCTTCAGTGGGATAAAGGATTAAGAAAGCTGTGGATCCTTAGCCTGGCAGAAAGCACCTCTATGACCACCCTTACCCAGTTGTCCAACCTCTCTTCTTGTTACTCTCTCCCTGTCTTCTCTTTTTAGCTCTTCTGAAAATGCTGTGCACCAAAACCCTCAAGCCGTTGTGCATCTTGCTTTTTCTATCCTTAACACTACCCCTCTGCAATCCTAGTGTCCACTCACATGTTCAGAAGGCCTCTCCCCACCCCCCACCACTGTTTCCGGGCAGCCATACATGGGGTGTATTTTGCCTGCTCTTTAGGACTCTCCCATAGCCCTGTCATCCTGGGTTGACTGCACTGTCTTCAGCACTGACCTGGCCTGTTTCTACCACTGAGATGTAGACTTGAGTTAGAGACTGCATTATTTTATTCTGCTTAGTGAATATTTTGAACACACAACACACACAAAATATAATAAAACAGAGTCCAGGCAGAAGGAGCTGTGTGAATGATCAAAGGCACAGCAATGTGACATAGCACATTAGGGACTCCAAGTAACTTGATATTCTGGAGTTTTGGTGTTGGATCTAAAAACAGTATAAAACACAAAAGTATAGAGTCAGATGAAATAATGATATGAGTTAGCAGAACATCTGTTTCTCAGCCAGTACAAACTCAAGTAAGTGTTAAACTTTTTGTTACCTCGTTAGAAGGATTATTTCATTGAGGTTTTTATGTATTCGTAGGACTCATTCTTTTAAAAAAAAAGGAAGTTTGCATTTTAGTTCATGCTTTTGTATAGCTTTTATTTTTCTAGGACTAATAAAATTTCTCAGCACTAGTGTATTTTCTTAATTAGAAGTTCAGAGCAGCAGGATAATAATAACATGAGGAAACCACCTTAGGCATTCATCAAGCAATCCATTGGCTTCCTACCTGTGGCTTTTACCACCACCTAGTGGTAGTTTAGAGCATTACCATTTCATTGGATTATGAAGCTAAACAGGAACAAGAAATACTTTCAATGTTCTGATGGGTAGCTGCTTTATTTAAGACAAAATGCAGATCATTAGTGGGCAGAGAAGGCATATTTGAAGTGGCTTACTTTATTATATTTGCATTGTCTGAGTGTTCAATTTAGGAGAGAATTAAAATTAAAAACTATTGTTGGAATGAATGTGCCTAGAAAAGAAGGTTCTACTCTAAAGTAAAGCTTTCTCATTTGGCCAATGGCTAAATATTAAACAGTCTTTCAGCAGCAGAAAGCTGCTGTGACACAGCGCTGATTGGCCCTCATAGATTAGAGGATGTCTGGGCCCTGCCTTGTCTTTTCTGGTCTGTCTTTCTCCAACACCATGTATGGTGCCTGACATATAGTAGATTTAATAACTATTGAAGGAATGAGTGGAAAGAAGAGAGAAAGAAAGAAATTAGAGGCACCAAAAATTAAAATGTGAACATTTTTCCTTGGAAAGGAATGGCTTGAATTTTAGTATCAGAGATTTGGAAAACTAGCACATTCTCGTAGATGTACTTTTAAAGGATATAAAGATGGTTTGTTTGCAAGTTTGCTTGTCGGTCTAACCATATCCTGCTTACCTGTGTATTAAATGGAAATAGCAAAGAAGCACAATCCTCTCTCAGATGGTTGATTGAAGTTGTTATATATGACATCAGACAGCTTATATGAAACAGTTGTGATGATGGGGAAAGGGTATTTGTTACCTCCTAAATCATCGAAAGAATGCCTTAAAATGAAGAATAGCTCAGTTGTATAATATAATCGGTTCTAAGCAAATCTAGATGAAGGCATTAAAAATTTGAATATGATACCTATTGAAAGTAACCATACATACTGGTTTCCTGGCACAGTCTTGGCTTACTCCTGTGTCCCCTTGTAATTACTATAACTCCTTTTATCTCTCGGAAGTGTTCTTGTTTAGATGATCAATTATATCGTCACTCTGTGTATAGTCAATAGTCAATTGAAACAATTTTATCCCTTTTTAATTAATATTTTGAAAAGTATTGAAAAATCGTAGCTGAGGATATTAGGTAACATTCATTTTTTTTAAAAACAGCTTTAATAAGGTATAATTTGCACACCCTAAAATTCATCCGTTGTAAATGTGCAATTGCATAATTTTTAGTAAATTTATAGTTTTTTAACCAACATCACAATACAATTTTAGAGCAATTTTTTCGTTTGAAAAAGTTCCTTTATTTACATTTAATCCCTCCTCCTAATTCCAGTCCCAGGTAATCCACTGATCTGCTTTCTGTCTTGAAAATTTACCCTCTTTGGACAATTAATGTAAATGTAATTGTAGTTTTTTACATCTGGCTTCTTTCAATTAGCATAATGTTTTTGAGGGTCGTTGATGTTGTAGCATGTGTCAGTAGTTTGTTCCTTTATATGGGCTGAATACTTGTCTGTTATATGGATATACGTCGTTTCGTTTATTCATCAGTTGATGGACATTTGGATTGTTTCCAATTTTTGGCTATTATGAGTGATCTTGCTATGAACATTCACGTATATGTCTTTGTGGGAATGTATGTTTTTATTTTTCTTAGATAGTCCTAGAAGAGGATTTGCTGGGTCATATGGCAAGTTTCTGTTTAACTTTTTAGGTAATTGCCCCGTTGTTCTCTGAGGTTGCTGTACCATTTTACATTCCCTCCAGCAGTGTATTAGAGTTTGTTTCTCCATATACTCACCAATGCTTGGTATTGGCTGTCTTTTTGATGATAGCCATTCTAACAGGTGTGAAGTGGTATCTCCTTGTGGTTTTACTTTCCATGCCCTTAATGGCTAATGACATTGAGAACCTTTTCACGTACTTGTTAGTTATCCATATATCTTTAGAGAAATGTCTATTTGAAGATGTTTACCTTTTCTTTTTCTTCTTAGTTATGTTGATTGTCTTCTTAATGAGTTGTAGGAGTTCTTTATATATTCTAGATAAAAGTCCTCTACAAGATACATGATTTGCGAATATTTTCTTCCAGTCTGTAGTCTTTTTGTTTTCTTCATGGAGCCTTTGAAGGACAGATTTTTAATTTTAATCAAGTTCAGTTCATCAAAATGTATTCTTTTATGGAGAATGTGTTTCAGAGCATATCTGAGAACTCTTTGCCTTAACCTGTGTCACAAAGATTTTCTCACATGTTTTCTTCAAGAAAATTTTACAGTTTTAGCTCTTTTATTTAAGTTTATGGTCCATTTTGAATTAATTTTTGCGTATGGAGGTAAGGAACTAAATTCATTCTTTTGAGGCAGCACCATTTGTTGAAAAGACTATCCTTTCCCCATTGGATTAACTTGGCACGTTTCTCAAAAACCACTTGACTATAAATATAAGGGTTTATTTCTGGACTCTCAGTTCTCTCCATTGACCTGTGTGCTTTCCTTGCCCCAGGAGCACACTGGCTTGATTACTGTGATTTTATTTTTGTGTGTCTTTGAGATCAGGTCCTGTAAGGTCTTGCTTGAAAGGCCTGGCCTGCTGTCGCCTGAGACCTCGATTTTGTAAGTAATGAACCTTGTCAGTCCCTCTGGGGCGTGTGGCATTGTCAGTCTCAACATCCAAATCACATTTTGGGGGCTCCCTCCCCCCACTGCTTTTGCAGGGTGACCTTAACAGTCCTCCTACTTTGTTTTTCGAAATTTTTTTGGCTAGTCTAGGTCTTATGTGTTTTCATGTAAATTTTAGGGCGAGCTTGTTCATTTTTGCCCAAAATGCCTGCTGCATTGAATATATAGATCAATTTGGGAAGAATTGCCATGATAACAATGCCGAATCTTCTAATCCATGAACATGGACTCTCTCTGCATTTCTCTCTGCTTTGTTTTTTAGTTTTTAACAGAGAAGTTTTACTCTTCTTTTGTTAAATTAATTCCTAAGTGTTCTATTCTTTTTGGTCCTATTGTATATGGAATTGTTTCCTTAATTTCACTCTCAAATTGTTTTATGCTAGTATATAGAAATACAATTGGTATTTTGTATCTTGAACTTCTGTCTTTTGACTTTGCTAAACTTGTTTATTAGTTCTAATTTTGGTTTTGTGTGTATGGATTCTATGGAATTTTCTACATACAGAATCATGTCGTCTGTGGACAAAGACTGTTACTTTTTTCCTTTTCAGTCTGCTGGATATCTTTAATTTTGTTTTTCCTTCTTGCACTGCCTAGAACCTCCAATACAATGTTGAATAGAAGTGACAAAAGCGTCCTTGTCTTGTTCTGGGTCTTTGGGGAAAAGCGTCCTTGTCTTGTTCTGGGTCTTTGGGGAAAAGCGTCCTTGTCTTGTTCTGGGTCTTTGGGGAAAAGCGTTCAGTCTTTCAACGTGAAGTGTGATGGTAGCTGTGGGTTTTCACAGATGCCCTCTATCAGGTTGACGAAGTTCCATTTTATTCCTAGTATGTGGAGGTTTTTATTGTGAATGGGCACTGAATCTTTCAAGTGCTTTGTATGCATCTACTGAGATGATCATGTGGTTTTTATCCTGTATTCATTTAATATGGTGTATGACATTAATTGATCTTTCGATGTGAAAGCAACTGTTTATGTCTGGGATAAATCTCAGTTGGTCATGTTTATAATCCATTATGTATGTTTTTGGATTTGATTTGCTAGTATTTTCTAGAGGATTCTTCTACTTGTGCTCATGATTTTTGTACCTACTGGTCTGTGGATCTCTTGTTATGTCTTGGCTTTGATATCAGAGTAATGCTGGTCTCACAGAACACATTGGGAAGTGTTCCAAACTCCTCTGTTTTCTGAATGAATCCTTTTTATGAAGGGTCGGTATCATTCTTTCTTTAAATGTTTGGTAGGTTCTCCAATGAAACCATTCTGGGCCAGGGATTTTTTTGTGTGTGGAAAGATTTTTAAAATTACCAATTTACTCTCTTTACTCAATATATATAGGTTTTTTCCAGAGTTTTTATTTCTTCTTGAGTCAGCTCTGGTAATTTGTGTCTTCCTAGGAATTTATCCATTTCTTCTAAATTATCTAGTTTGTCGATATGAATTGTTCATAATATTCCTTTATAATTCTTTTCAGAATCTGTAAGATTGGTAGTGATGTTTTTCCCTTTTTTTCTTGATTTTCATAATTTGTGTGTTCTCTCATTTCTTTTTGGTAATTCTAGCTTGAGGTTTGGCAAATTTGTTGATATTTTCAAAGAACTAACTTTTGTTTTCATTGATATTTCTCTAGTGTTTTTCTGTTTTCCATTTCAATTATTTCCATTCCAATTTTTATTTCCTTTATTCCACTTGGGTTGTGTTTAGCTTGCTCTTCTTTTTTATGATTGATTTTAAATCTTTCTTCTTTTCTGATATAAGCGTTTAAAGCCGTAAATTTTCCTCTTGGCATTGTTTTAGCAATATCGTATAAGTTTTGATATGTCGTGTTTTCATATTCATGCATCCTTGGCTTTCAGCAGGTTGCCTATAATGTGTCTACATGTGGATCTGTTTGTATTTATCCTAATCAGCATTTGTTTAAGTTATTAGATGTGTGGATTAATATTACTCAACAAATTTGGGGAGTTTTGACCATTATTTTTTCAACCATTTTTCCTGTTCCCCTTTTTTTCTGTTCTCTGTTTCATGAGTTCCATTACATGTATGTTTGTATGCTTGGTATTATCTCATAGATCTCTGAGCTGTGTTAATTTTTCTTTTGTTTTTTTTCTCTCTGTTACTCAGATTGGATAACTTCTATTGCTGTATCTTCAGGTTCAAATTCTTTTTCTGCCAAGTTGAATATTCTCTTAATGCCCTCTAGTGAATATTTCACTTAGTTTTTATAATTTTCTACTCCCGATTTAATTTTTTTAATTTTCTAATTTTGTAATTTGTCTCCTTCTTGAGAATCTCTATGTGTTGATTTATTGTTGTCATATTTTCCTTTAATTCTTTAAACATGGTTTTCCATATTTCTTTGAACATAATTATAATAGCTGCTTTGAAGTCTTGGCTAAATAAAATATCTGGATACACTCAGAGACAGTTTATATTGAATTGTTGATTTTGTTTTGTTTTCACACTTTTCTGATTTTTGCCTGTCTGATTTTTTAGAGAAAAATATTTTGTTGAAAATATGTTGTAGCAACTCTAGATTCTGATTTTTCCCCCATAAGGTTGCTGTTATTGCTGTTTGTTTACTTAGAAACTGGCCTGAGCTAAATATGTGAAATTACGTCCCTCGTGGTGTGTGGCCACTGATGTCTCTTCTCAGTGTTTTTCTTTTTTTTGATTTTAATTCTCTCGTTTTTAAGTCTAGCTCCCTAGGGGTCACCCCTGTATCTACATAGCTTAGTGACAGCCAGTGATAGGACAGAGATTGTCCTCAACCCCCTTGATTAAGACTTCCATACTGTGCCAGGTGGATATGTATATGTATTGGGTAGCACATTCAAATTTCAGGCCATTTTGAGTCTTCCATAGCGTGTACATTTTGCCGAGTCCTTTCACATCTCCTCTGCAAATGCTCACAGCCTCACGGTTGACCACGAGACTTTGGCTAGCTCAGCTCTTTTGGATCTCTGCTAAGCATGTGCACAGCTTCAGCCAAGCATATGATTGCTGCAGCTGTGACCACAACTTCAAACCAGCAGAGCCTCTGGCCCTTCCTGCTTGCACACCACTGAGTTTGTCAGTTCACCATCGCATCACACCCACCCCAAATTAAGTGAGTTCCATTCAACTCCATAATTTTTATGACAGTCTTCATGGCCTGCCCTGAATTGGAAGAACCTTCATGCCCATGGAGCTGGATGTTGGGAGATGGGGGAGGAATGGGAGCAGCTCCAGGCAAGAACACCACTGTTGCTGCCTGAATTGTGCAGTTTTTCAAGCATAAGCACTTCTCAGATTGTTGTGTGCCCTTGGTCATTTCCTGAGTTCTGAAATGGTTAGTTTTGTTCATCTAGTCCCATTATAGTTACTTTTCAAAAAGAGAATTTACTGACCTCACTTGACCAGAGCTAGGAGGCCTTGCTAGCATTCACCTTTATATTATGTAAAGCACACATATTATTATGTTTAAATTAAAAGTTTGGCTTTATTTAGAATTCCCAAATAATTCCAAGACATGTCAGCTCATTCTGGTTGCAATGCCGTTAGCTGCCAGGTGGAAAGTGAGCCCAGAAACAAGAAGACTTGGTGTGACCATCTTCCTCAGACCCCTCTCAAAGTGAGAAAGCAGTTAAACCCCACCTGTGTCTCTACGATTTACAGCAGTTTAATAGGCTGGAAAGCAAAGCCTTCCAACCCCTATACCTTTCTCTATTTATTTCATCACAAATGTAACCTGAACGATGTGACATTGATGAGGTTAAGACCGGGGACAGAATCTTTTCTTAGGATACTTGGCTGTTCTTTCTCCTGTAGCAGGTTTGTTCTTGGCTGTAATCCAGGCTGACATCGTAAGAGACAACGTCCCTCCTAAAGTGTGTTATCTGACCAGAGGAGAGCACCAGGGAGGCAGGCGGCTTCTTGTGTGCATAGCACATATCTCCAACCTGCTACCTCGGTCTTCTCCCCGCTCCTTTTTTTATCTCCTTCCCTGATAGTGAGAGTAATGCGTTCTTTTTATAAAAACGTGGAAAGAGAAAAATAAAAGATTATCTGTCCATCAAACTCAACATCATTGTGATAGTTCAGTATCTTTCCTTCTAGTTTGTGCTCGTAACTTAAATGATTGTGGTCACACTGCCCATATTATTTATACCCTGTTTTAAAAATTAAAAGGTCAGTTTCAGTTTATTGTAGAAATTTTGGAAGATCCAGAAAGGTATGTAAGTCACCTTGTTATTTTTTTCTAGTCTTTCTAAATTGCACATTTATATTTAGTTTTTCATTTTTATCAACTATGGTCTTATAGAACATACAATTTCATTTATTTCATATTTGCTTTTACTTTATAACAAATGTATTTTCCATGTTATGAACTATAAATATAATTTTAGGTGGATGTAAGATATTTCATAGAAACATAATTTAACTTTTCTTCTACTCTTTTTTTCCTAATTTTTAGAGGGAAAATCTACATAATGGAAAACAAGTATTATTTCCTCAGGGATATATCCTAAGGATATAAATTCTGGGGTGGAATGACTGGGTCAAATGCACGAATAAGATAAGGCTCACGAGGCAGTGCCCAGAATGGCTGTAGCAGTGGTTACTGGCTACAGTGCACAAGAGTGACCACCTGGCGTCGCCCTCGGTGTTAGGAAGCCCTCACAGTTCTCTCAGTCACTGGGGACAGTGATTTTGAAAATATGTAGATTAAATTACATGTACCGAATCTCAAAGTTTTTGGCGCTTGAAAAACAGATGCAAGCATGTCAGCAAAGTTGTGGAGGAGGACTAGCAGTGGATAATAATTCTTGGTCTGTATGAATATTTTTAGAACTACATAAGTGAATCCATTTTGACAGATTAGTGCAAGTGATAGATCCTATTTTAAAGACTTTCCTATTACAAGAAATGAAGTAAAACTTTATTTTACTTTTACAGTTTTGTTAACTTAAATCTCTTGAGGATTAAACATGTTTAGCTCTCATTTAAAACGTTATGCATATGTGTGGTAACTTTAAAGAAATCTTTTCTTACTTTAATGGAATGTGATATTTTTCTCCTTCCCCGTCCCCACCACGCAGGATCTGAAGAAGCTGAAGGAAAGCAGGACGGTGAAAAACCACTTCTAGAACTATGAGTACTACTTTTGTTAAAGTAAGTCTTTGAAAATGAAACTGTAACAACAAAGTAGCTAAACATGGAGCGTTTTCGTTGAGTAGATTCCAAGTAAAATTCAAAGAATGTGAGTGTGAGCGAATAGCCAGATTTGTCCTACTTACGTAAATTTATCAGTCGCATTTTATTCAGGTAGCATTTCTTAACATTTTCTGCTTAGATATAAATTACTGAAGTAGGAAACATACCTGAGAGTCTCAAATTTCTAAATGAGCACGAGTTTGTAGTCGCTGACTTAGCCAGAATGTCTCCGTGTCACACGTTGTTTATTTATAAACCCTAAATTAACGGGTGCTGTGCGGGCCGCAGTCCTGTGAGATGTGGTCCTGTTATTGTCTCCATTCACACCTGAGGCCAGTGAGACTAGAGAGGGTGAGTAACTTGTCCCAGGTCACACAGGGAGCAAGTGGCAGAGCCAGGACTCAGGCCCATCCAGTCTGGTTCCAGGGTCCGCTCCAGCCCTGTGCTGGAATGTCTCTCTGGTGTTCTGGAGCTTCCGAGATGAAGGATGTGATCCAGTCAGAGCAGCAGCTCTTGATGAGCCTCAAGGTGGGCACATTGTTAAAGCCCTTCAGATCAGCAAAGGAAATATTTCATCCTCAGAAATACAAGCAAATGAACAGGAAGTAAATTATAGTAGCAGCAACTCTGCCTGATTATTTAGTCACAGAAAGGAAAAGTAGTGGATGGATCCAGAGTCCTGGAAAAGCAGAGGCGGCCAGAGTCACGGTGACTGGAGGCCCCGTGCCTGCATCAGAAGCACCAAACACGCTTCAGCCCTTTCTTTCCACAACGGTGATTGGAGATAAAGCAAAAATATGGGCATCTGAATAGCAGATCCTTTTCTAAATGCCTTAAATAAATTCTTGTGTGGCCACAGCCATGATCTTGTAAGTGTCTGTAACACAGCTCATCTTCAGTACACAGACGTTGTTATAAAGACATAAGGCAAATGTAGCATTTTGCCTTTACACCACATCTCAAATTTGTCTTCTCTCTTTTCTAGTGTGAAAAACCCTCATTGCAAGTCACCGGAGGAAAAAAAGGCTAGAGATGGGGTCTCCCTGTTGAAGGTTGAAATGGTGACATCCACTGCTGACTTCATTGAACGGCTAATAAAGAATTTATTTACTGTAATACCTCACAGACACTGTACCACATCGATATACGTTTAGCAGCCTGCCTGTGGCTGCTAAGATAACGAAATGATCCGTCGTGTGTTCAGTGAGACCGAGTCTGATCTGTTAATGAATAGTTGCAGAAAAGTCTTGTGCTGTATTCCTAATCAGAAGACTTATTAATATATTGGAATAACACTGTTTTAGTAAGCAGAGTATCTTTTTATTATGATTTGCAGAATGGAATTTTTTTGTTTCTTGTCTCAGATTTCTTTTGTATTTCTTTTTTAACCCCTATATTTCCCTTGTGTTTTTTAATTCATGCACATGCGCTCTTTGTACAATTTTAAAAAGTAATAAAATCCAACATATCAAAATGATTAGTTTTATTTTCTTTCTTTTGTGTTATGTATTTGGCCAAAAGTGTTGGAATTACAAAAGGGGGACAAGGAGGGGTTGTGAAAACGTATAAAAGGTCACCAGACGTTTTCTATTACTTTTATCATGAAATAGTATCTTCCTCCTAGAAGTATGGTTCTGAAATAGTCTGAGTACTCCTACTTTGAACCCACGCTATGAAATCATTGCCATCATTATCCCTTTGTGTTTAGCTAATTTGAATTAAAATGAACTAAATTATATAATGAGCTGTTCTTTTCAAACATGAATATTCACCTCAATGCTTCATAGGAAGGCAGCACATCTATTGGTTTTCTTTCATTATTCATTGAGTCATTCAAGAAAAACTCAGTTGTGTGTAGTGGGAATGGTGCTGGTGTGGGTGGAAACTGGCTATTTGTGCAGATCTGATCGGCTCTATCTGTGCTGCTTCTAAGAATGGGCCAAATGACAGAAATGCAACTGGGAGCCTCACTGGGAGGCTGGGTCCTGACCAGGAAGAGCTTCCCATAGAGGAGAAGGGTGAGAAACAGCTCCAGGGTCTGCCTTGGGACTGAAACCTCAGGAGGTCAATGGTGTTATCACAGTGAGAACGTCCTGTCTCAGGAGTGGAGTCGCAGATACACCAAGCCCACAGATGATGCGTAAGCCGGACGTCAGTGTATTAATTTAACCTGAGAAAGAGCTCTCATCCAGACATGCTGGGCTCAACCAGTAGATACAGCTGATCCTCATAGGAAACCAAGGCTCACCCAGAATTGGGCTTTCAGAGCACAGACCAAGAAGAATGAAGTATATGATTGAATGTTCCGTGGGTCCGACTATGAAAGCCTAAAGCTTTGATCTCAACAACAGAGCTCTGCTTCCCCCTGGGACTGGACAGATTGAGTCCCTGGGCCTGGGCACCCACTCTGTACCATGCTTGGGTGGGGGGGTGGGGGGGGACATTTGCTCTTTAAGCTCACACTCTGAACAGCCCTCTTCTAATTGAGCCCAATCACACTTTTGTCTGATGTTAACGACCTCTATTAAGCCTTGCTCAGGTTGACTCTGACTCATCTTAGAGGGACTTATATGATTCAGTATATGACATTCAATTACACAGCTGAACTCAGGGCCTCTGTATCTCTGTGTTCTTTTGAGAGAAAAAGCACATCACTGTTGCCCACATCTACAGTCCATACATGCTACCAGGTTCATGGGCACAGACCTGTGTCACCCCATCTACACTGAGAAAATAAAACCAAAAGGTACCAGCCTCAGTAAATCAAACACCATGGAGGAGCACAGGTACTTGGTGGAATGTTGGGATTATGTTAGTGTTCGAATATGTCCTGTTGGCTCTTTCCTTCAGAACAGGGTCATGAGAGTGGACTGAGATGCAGCATCTGAACAGTCCTGGGCCTGAGATTCCCAACTCATGCAGTAGCTAATTGGAGTAACGTTGTATATAGAAAGCAGGGAACCCCCTACCCACAGCCGAAGGGTATGTTTGACAGCAATTGCGTGTGTGTGTAGATGGGTATTTGCCTCCCATTAGCTGTGCTTTTTGAAAGTGAGCAAAGTTGGTTGTGGTTTAACTGTCATTAATTTATCTTATAACACCCAAGCCACTGCTTGCACAACCGCAACCAGCAGGGATTGGTTTGACTTTGAGCATTTTCCACAAACCCACCACATTTGACAGAGCATGTAAACAAAAGAAGCCTGAGAAAATAACACACTGTCAGCCATACCAGCCCCCTCCCACCACCCAGGCTGTCTCCTCCACCACCACCTGTGCTCTCCCTCCCTGTACCGCCTAGTTCAGGGCAGCCCAGGCCCAGTGCGGAAGGAAGTTGCTAAGAAGTTTGAAGCCACAGGAGACACTGCCTAGTACTGCTCTGCCCAAGACTCTCCGTCCATTTCATTAGCGGGCCCCCAAAACACAGTTGCAAATCTAGGACACACACTCATAGAATAAATTAGGATTTCTATACTGTTGATAACAAAGGGAGCAATTATGGTAATAACAGTATATACATGAGGAGATGCGCCCACAAGTCCGTAAGAAAATTCTCACTGACTCCTTGGAGGATGCCTTTAGTAAGGAAGCAGTGCATGTTTTGTTTTGTTTGTCTTTCCCAGTTGAAACTGGGTGAAGGGAAGGCCACATGATGTTGGGTAACAAAATACTGGCCCTGAGTTCAGAGGGACCTGGCTTTAAATGACTATACTTACAAAACAGTGACCTCTCAAGCAAGAACTTAATCTTTCCAAATCTATACACTGTGGACTATAATTGTACCTATCTCAGGAGGCTATTAGAGGATTAATGGGGCTGCCTGGGACAAAGCAGAAACTCACTGAGTCCCTATTCCATCCACACACAACCTCTCTGGGGGGAAATAAGATTAGAGATCACTGTCAGTGTTCTTGTGTTGTGTAGTATCTACTATTCAAAAGTAGACCTGCCAACAGTGGATGCTACTGCTGTTGAGGACTTGCAGGTGCCAGGCATTATTTCCTCATCTAATAATCCACACACCTCCAGGAGATGGCACCGTAACTCCATTTTACAGATGAGGAAGTTATGGTACAGTGAGTTCAAATAGCTGGCCTGAGGTCACACAGATGCTAATACTAGACCCTGGATTCAAACCCATGTACTCAGGGTGCAGAGTCCAGTGGCTTAACCCCTCCACCATCATGCCTCTTGGTGTTAGTGCAGGTCTCATGAGGCTATTGTGAGGACCAGGAAACACGATGCTTGTGAAACAGTAGTGTAGAGCTGAGCACACACAGTGCAAGCCATGCTAGATGTTATGCTGACACCATTGGAATGTCCCAAACCAAAGGAATCTGAATCTGGTGACCTTTCAAAGAGAGGTAACCTGGGTGCCTTCATTTGACTGTGGCTCCACTTGGAGGCAATGCCCCCAAGAAAGCATCATAACCACTATCTCAGGGAAAGAATTAGAACTGTGGCATTGACCATTATTACAACCAGCGCTGGATTTGATAGCTCAGATATCATGCTGTTTCTTACCCTGGACTTTCAATGAGATTTAATCAAATTCAAGTACACACAGACAAATGTAGACTTTTGGTTTTTTTTTATTATGCCTATTATGATAAAAAAAAGTACAGAATTCGAATATGAAATTCTGGCTTCAGGATTTGTAAAATGGAAGACTTCAAGGCTGTCATCTGGGTAAAGGGCACTAAGGGACGTCACTAGAAGCTGCATGCTGTCTGTACTCAGAAGGCATGATTATTGGGTTGCTGGATGAGCTGATGGAGATCATGGAGACAGTGGTGCTAAAGGACTATCCCTTGGACCTGCCCCTGAGTAATGGCAGAATTCATCATTACAGAGTAAAATTTTCTGTTTGCCCAGTGGTTTGAGAAACCATTACACAATAATGACATAATAGAAAAGTACACATGTGAACTGAGATAACCAAACCCAGAGTGAAAGCCCAGCTAGATCCTCAGGAGACACTTTTACGGAAAAGAAATGAAGAAAAGTTGACTTCTTTGTGCCACCATCTGTTAGAAACCTCTCCATTGCCAAAGACTGCTGTTCTCCTTAACAGACAGAAGGCGAGGATGGCAAAGTAGACCACGCTCTTGAGGAGGAGGAGGACGTAGGTGTAGTAGGCAGAGGTGATGGTGAGCTGCAGCTGCAGGGCGTCTAAGAGAAGACCTTTGATTAGTTTCACCTGTTCTTTAGAAAGGATGGGACGTATTAATCGGAGGGTGGTCACAGTTATCCATTTCTGATGACCTACATTGCAGTGACACCCGGCACCACCAAAAGCCGAAAGTAAACATTTACCACCCTCCACCACCACGGACAACAACAAGACAACTCAGAATCCAGGTTACAGGTCGTGTCAATCAACAACCTCTGCTAAATTCACTTAGAACATTCCAAAATATGAAAAGTAAGGTTATGTTTTTAATCAATGAAAAAAGTATTTCTGATAAATAGCTTTTAGCATTTCTTCACCCCCACAATGTCTCTAAGTAATAAGAGCTAATATTCATTAACAACTAACCAAATGCTAAACACTTGTTCTGAGAGCTTTGCACGCAAAGTTTTAATCTTATTTAAATTTTGCAATAACCAATGAGATTATTACTTTCATTCCCATTTTACAAATCAACTGAGGACAGAGAGAGAAGTATGTGCCTAGTGTCATGCATTTAGTAAGTACCAGAAACCAGATTTCAATCCCAACACCATGACTTTGAAGAACACATTCTTAGCTATTCTATAATTCTGCCTCTCCAAGTGCAATAAATACACCAGACATCAAATAGTTAAGCATAAATATAAAGTTGAATTCTGATTCAGAAGTATCTGAGCCATTACACATTGTGCATGAAATGAGATTACTATGAAGGATATGATCCATGGAAATTTGGTGGTGTTCACAGTGGGGTGGGTGGGAGGTTTGAGTAAAGAGGGCAGGCATTATATAAAATGGAAGAGAGTGGTTATTCCAAATGCTCTGGAACTTCAGGAGATCATGGCTCACTCACCAGTCCTTCATAAATGTCCCTCACTGTGACTATGATGTTAGAGGATAATTGCACTTAATATCCTTTGAAGTTTGGCAAGAAATATATGATGTCAAGAAATAAGTACCGATAATGATGGTGAGCTAGACTGGCTAGTCAATGAACTACGAGAGTGAGTCTCTTCCTGTGGAAATTAACATTTTACATGTTTTATCTTCAAGAGTCAGAACTCCAGAATCATTATCACCTGTTGTGGAAAGGGATCTCAGAGATGATGTGCTCATAACTCCTTGCCCTTGGTCACGTAAGTTTCTAGCTGAGGTCCAGAGTCCCATTGGTTGGAAAAGGAGGAAAGATGACCAGGGCTAGAGCCGATGCTTCTAGTCACTTTCTGTGTACATATGTAGGGAAAAAGGGCCAGAAGCTGGTGCTGATTCTGTGCCAGCTAAATGAGGTACCCGATGCTAGCCATTCCACATAGGTGACATTACCTCTTCAATAACTGAGTTAGGTGTAAGTATTCTGGGTTAGCAGATGAAGGAAGTATTGCTCAGAAAATGTAAGTAATTTTCCTATATTGATGTAACTAATCATTAAAAGAACTGGGATTCAAGTTCAGTCTGTGATACTGTGAAGCCCATGCACTTACCCACCCCCCAATCAGGTGTTCATCGTGTCTCAGGGCCTTGGCTTTGGGGTTTCGGGCTCTAGGACTACATCTTAGAGGAAAAAGAGAGAACTGAGTAAGTAAGTGTATGAACTCTTGATTTAGACGGCCAGGTTGAAACCCTGTATCTAGCTGTTTGGCATGGTGCAAGGGACTTAGTTAATTTCAGCTCATGGTCCTCATCTATAAAATGGGCGAAAATATTGTACCACATCCTAGGAGTATTATGAGAACTAAACAAGAAAATACATGCAAAAGCCAGCAGAACGTCTTCTGTAAGCTCTCACTATGTGCCAGCTCATGTTATTAGCTACTAACAAGGAGCAAAGACTTAAAATCTAGAAGCACCTTAATATCATGTATTCCTCAGTCATTAGAAACACGCACAAATGAATAAAGTCCATCGTTGAAATAATTCAGAGCCTATCACTGCACCCTCTAATTTACAGTCATTTCACCCCAAACCAGCATTTACTGTGTTAAGATGACTCCTAGGAAATGATGGATTGATTTAAAGAATCACTCAGTCTATTCTGCAACATCAAGCCATTCTAGTTTTTCTACCTTAAAGCAGGGAAGTACAAAAGTCAAGGTTATCCAGAGGAAAAAAGTGCTATAGCTTGACATGAAGGCAAACATATGCAAAAACTTACAGCTTTCATCTCTCAGACAAGCTTTTGTAGAATTAATGGCAGTGACCTCTGGAAGAAATGAGAGCAAGTATTAGTTAATTGTTCATGCCTATTATTTGACAGTTGATACATATGTATATGTATCTGTGTGTATAAATATATATACAAACACACAAACATATATATAATCTGCCAGAAGAGACACAGCAGAGATACTCACTAAAAATAAGAGCCCCACCATTCCAGGAACAGGTGGTCCTGTCTACTATAAACCAGGGAAGTTCAAAAGGTAATTTGAACAGGAGGGGGAAAAATGCCATGGCATGATGCGAAGGCAAACATATTAAAAATCTTACTACGTTGCTCTGTTGGGGAGGCTGTTGAAGAATCAGAGGCAGTGACAGCTAGAAGAAATGAGAGCAAGTATTAGTCAATTGTCCATGCCTATTATTTGACAGAGTGTATATATATATATACATATATAGGAATATAGATATATGTAATCTGCTGACAGAAAGGAGAGACACTCACTAAATATATGAGTAATATGAGGCCCACAATTACAGGAATAATTAGTCTTTAGTATTTTAAGCCTAAGAAGTTCAAAAGTTAAGAGAATCAGGAGGAAAAAAGCCTACAGCCTGACAGAGAGGGAACATAGATAATAACTTACTGCTTTCATCTGTTGGATAAGCTGTTGTAGAATCAATAGTAGTGACAATTGAGGTGACAACTAGAAGAAATGGTAGCAAGATTAGTCAATTACCCACGCCCATCGCTCGACAGTGTGGATATGTGTGTACATGAGTATGTGTGTATGCACATACACACACACACTCACACACACACAATCCGCTGACAGAGAGACTGTCCTTAAAAATATGAGCCCTACGATTCTAGGAATAGTTCACCTGATTCTATGTAATTCACTAGATCTAATTCGGGTATTGTGTTTCTGCACATGAAGATGTTGACCTTCATGAAGGATACATTTTTTTCTTCTTGATCACAACACGACGGTAATATCCAAGACTCTCTGGTTTTCCTTCTGTATTCACAGCTCCTAGCACAGTGTCTGCCACAAAGGAGGTGTTGGAGAAATACTTGTCACATGGAAAAATAAACAGAAAATTGACTCCTCTACAGTCTTCAGCACACGTTGCTGACATGAAGAGATGCCACCAAAATCAATTCATCAAATCTTAGAATCCACGACAGACTCTCACATTTGAAGGAGTCTGGTTTAGGCAAATTTCCTATGAGAACAAAGGAATCAGGCAGAACTTTCCAAAGCATGCATATCCCAATATCCCCGACTCGTACACATGACTTTCTGGAGTCGCGGTCTTTGTGGACATGACAACAATATGAATAAAAGCTAAGAGCTATTGAGTGATTATCACTGTGCCTGGCACTGTGTTAAAGGCTCCACATGCATTATCTCCTTTAATGCTCCAGTCACACTGATGTGAGTTGTAGTTTGCAGGAGTCCTTGCTACAAAAGAGGAAATAAGGTAGGGAGAATAAGTAACTTGTGGAGAGTCATACCAGTGATGGCAGAGCCAGCATTCAAAGGATAGTTGTGGTGGATTCAATGAGACAGAGATGTGGAAATTACTTTGTAAAAATAATCCACAGAAATTGAAAATAATCTATAGAGAAACGACATAATTCCACCATTGTGGACAATAAACATGTCTTCTCATCCAGACATGTTAAATACTCTCAGCAAATGACCTTTTTATTATAGCTCAGCATTTCAGTGCAATTCTCTCCCAACATGGAAAGATAGGCCAAGTCACTTTTCTACTTCCCCGAATACGTACAACCTGAGGTGACACTTATCTACAATGTAAAAAGGAAAAGACGGCAAACGTACAAAGATAAAATTTTTCAAAAAATAATCGACTGTTGTTGGGGCTGGCCCAGTTGTGTAGTGGTTAAGTTCGGCACACTCTGCTTCTGCAGCCTGGGTTTGGATCCTGGGCGTGGACCTATACCACTCATCAAGCCATGCTGTGGCAACAACCCACATGCAAAAGAGAGTAAGATTGGCACAGATGTTAGCTCAGAGCAAATCTTCCTCAAACAAAAAGAGGAAGATTGGCAACAGGTGTTAGCTCAGGGCCAATTTTCCTCACCTGAAAAGAAAAATAATAATTTACTATTGGATGGAGGAAAATAGAGTAGAATTGATTGTTTGGTTTACCCCTTTTCTACTAGATGTGTTCTTGTTCATATGGATATGGTTCTGGCATGCAATTTTATACACTCAATTGGATCTTTTTTTTTGTTGGCTCTAAAGCTGGGTTTGAGGTATAAGATTTGGAATAAATTCCAAAAATGAAATGTTAGCAGAATTGTGTTTCGGTGTTAAAATATCTTCAAGAACTGACTTTAACACGTCCTAAGAGTCTTTTTCTTTTCCTTACAGTGACTTATTCATTAAAAGATAAATAACACTCTCTTATGACCATGCATCCATTGAGGTAAAAACAATAAAGTAACAATATTTCATAATAAATTCTGTGTACGTCTCCTAAGTTCTCTCTCTCGATTAAGGTTGGTCAAAAACTTGGACCAGATTAGTTTTATGTGTCTTCAAAATCACTTCATTGATTTGTGCTTCCATGTTCTATTCTTAGCTTTTATCAAAATAAAAACCAACAAACAGAAACTTCCAAGAAACAGCATTAAAAATTTGCTATAGAATGACCTTAACAGAAATTTCCTCATTAGCTTTGTCGCCTTGAGAGCCCACGGAAGACATTTGTTTCAGAAATTATGTGCCAAGTAAAACACAGTATGAACTAGAATTTCACTATGCTAATCATCACTGTGGAACTTGTTGTACGGCTTATTTTTCCCTGATCACTAGAAAAATCAAAACTTAATAGGACACTTCAGCCCAGTGGTTATATTAAACTTGTGCTTTGCGTATTTGCTTCCTCTCTGTTTCTTAGCTGTAGAAACAGTAAATTAGGGCTGCTTTTTAAATCTTATTTTAGTTAGTTTGAGGAAAGGATATTGAAAAATACAACAAATGCATAAATAAAGACAACCATGTTATGTTTTCAAAAGCAAGTGTTTTCACTGACACTATTGCATTTGATCTTCATCACAGCCCCAGGAGAAAGCCAAGGCAAGTGTTGGAGCCTAATTTGATCACTGATGAAACTTAGGGTCCGAGAAGATAAGGACTGACTTCAGAAATTGGGACTGGTGCACAGAAAAGGTCTTCACATATTTTCTTCTGGGCTTGTTCCCCACTGCTTCAGAAGGGTTTGTGAACCACAGGGAAAAAATACAAACTGATTCCTTCTTATTTATAGGTGCTACTGGGGCCTTTGGTCTGTTGTGTTCATTCAGAACTTTAAGTCCCGAGTCTAGAGAGTTAGAAGGCCTCTGCCAGGACCCAGGCACAGTCAGCCCTCTGCCCACACTGTCTAAATATGCGCAGCATCTGCATCAAAGGGACTCTTTTGGGACATCGTGCCTGAATCACGAGAGACCCTGTGTGATTAGGAAAAGAATGTACTCTCTTACAACAGTGCATCCTCCTTGGGACAGTAATTCATCCCGGTGTGCTCATCCACACATCCTTTCCAGGCCTGGCACAGGCCAGTACTCTAGTAAATGTTTGTTGAGCTTCATTTATCAATGGCAAGTAGTACATTCATTTTGAAGAATGGAAGTATGTGTGTACACATTAGGCTCACTCAATCTCTAATTATGAAATTTTACCTTACAGTGGTATATAAACTATAAATCTTGAAACCCAAAGACCACAGTCAAACTGCAGCGGCCAAATTATTTGATCTTTTGTTGAGCTGCCATCTAGCTCCCTCAAGTGAACACCATTTGGTCACCTAATAACATTTTTTGGGTTATACTCTGAGCATAGCAAGATGAAAGTGAGAGTGACTCTGCTTGTTGAGGCGAACATTCCTGAAAGACGTATAATTGTTCTTATTTCCTGATCAGGTAAGATCGTCAGAAGTGGAATCTCTTTTTGAGCATTTCTTGTGTGCTAGGTGGCTAGGTGTTTTCATGTATCTGGTTTCATTTAATCCATACAACTATCCCAAAAAACATCACTGTAACCTTAGTATTTTGGAGGATGACTCTCAGGCTGAGAAGGTGTAAGTAAATTTTTCTTTTTCTTTTTTATGTTCCAAAGCCTACAATATTTTAATTATATGGGGCAATAGAGGGACATTTATGCTACCAATCAATGGGACAACATCTAAGAAAGATTTATATTTGTTTAATTAACAACAATGATGGTGAGCCAGCCTAGCTATTCAGCGGACCACAAGGGTGAGTCTCTTCCTGAGAAAATTTCCCTTACACATGTTTTATCTTCACGAGTCAGAACTACAGAATTATTAGCAGTTGTTGTAAAAATGGATCTCAAAGGTGATGTTCTCACGACTCCTTGCCCTTAGTCAGGTAAGGTGTCCACTGAGGTCCTGAACGTCCAAGATATCAGAAATGGAGGCAAGATCAGCAGAGCTAGAGCCCATGCTTCTAGTCACGTTCTTGGTACATATGTAGGGAGAAGGGGGCAGAAACTAGCACTGATTGTGTGCCAGCTAAATGAGATACCCTATGCTAGACATTCCACGCAGGGGACCTTATCTCTTCAATAACCTATTAGGTGTAATTATTCCTGGTTGGGAGATGAGGAAAATATTGCTCAGAAAATGTAAGTAATTTTCCTATATTGATGCAACTAATCATTAAAAGAACTGGGGTTCAAGTCCGTCTGCGATACTATGAAGCCCATGCACTTACTCACCCCCCACCGTGTGTCCATCGTGTCTCAGGGGCCTTGGTTTTGGGGTTTCTTGTTCTAGGACCGCATTGTAAAGGAAGAAGAGAGAACTGAGTGAGTAAGTGTGTGAACTCTTGATTCAGATGGCTGAGTTGAAACCGCACATCTAGCTGTGTGGCATGGTGCAAGGGATGTAATTAATTTCAGCTCCATGTCCTCATCTATAAAGTGGGAAAATAATATTGTACCACCTCCTAGGAGTATTATGAGAATTAAACATGACAATGCATGCAACACTGGCAGAATGCCTTCTGCACAGGAAGCTCTCAGTACGTGTCAGTTCATGTTAATAGCTACCAGCAAGAAACAAAGACTTAAAAAAAATCTAGAAGCACCTTGCTATCACGTATTCCTCAGTCATTAGAAACAAATCTGCACAAATGAATGAAATCCATTGCTGAAATAATTCAGAGCCCCTCGCTGCACCCTCTAATTTACAGTCATCTCACCCCAAACCAGCGTTTACTGTGTTAAGATCACTCCTAGGAAATGATGGATTGACTTAAAATGTCACTCAGTTTATTCTGCAACATCCCGCCATTCCATTTTTTCTATCTTGATGCAGGGAAGTTCACAAGGTAAGTTTATCCAGAGGAAAATATGCTATAGCGTGACATAGAGGCAGACGTATACAAAAACTATGTGGCTTTCATCTTTTAGATAATCTTCTATAGATTTAATAGCAGGGACCTCTAGAAGAAAGGAGAGCAAGTATGAGTCAATTGTTCATGCCTATTAGTTGACAATTGATATATAGGTATGGGTGTGTCTGTGTGTGTGTGTATAATCTGCCAACACAGAGACAGCAGAGATACTCACTGAAAATATGTGCCCTACCATTCCTGGAATAATTAGTCTTGTCTACTATGAACCAGGGTAGTTCAAATGGTAATCTTATCGGGATGGGGAAATAATACCATGGCATGACGTGAAGGCAAGCATGTTAAAAATCTTACCATTTTGCTCTGTTGGTGAGGTTGTTGAAGAAACAATAGCAGTGATAACTAGAAGAAATTAAAGAAAGTATTAGTCAATTGTCCATGACCTATGCTTGACAGTGTGGGTATGTGTTTACATGAGTATGTGTGTATGCACATACACACACACACTCACATACACACACATAATCCATTGACAGAGAGACTGTCCTTAAAAATATGAGCCCTCCAATGCAGGGATAGTTCATCTGATTCTACGTAATTCACCAAATCTAATTCAGGTATTGTGTTTCTTCACATGAAGATGTTAACCTTCATGAAGAATACATTTTTTTCTTCTTGATCACAACGGACCGGTATTATCCAAGACTGCCTGTTTTTCCTTTGTATTCACAGCTCCTAGCACAGTATCTGCCACAAAGGAGGAGTTGGAGAAATACTTGTCACATGGAAAACTAAACAAAAAATGTGGCTACTCTACAGTCTTCAGCACACGCTGCTGACATGAAGAGATTCCACCAAAATCAATTTATCAAATCTTAGAATCCATGACAGACTCTCACATTTGAAGGAGTCTGGTTTGGGTAAATTTCTTATGAGAACAAAGGAATCAGGGAGAACTTTCGAAAGTATGCATGTCCCAATATCTCCAACTCATACACATGATTTTTGGGAACTGTGGTGTTTCTGGACATGACAACAATATGAATAAAAGCTAAGAGCTATTGAGTGATTATTACTGTGCCAGGCACTGTGTTAAATGCTTCACTGGCATTATTTCCTTTAATGCTCCAGTCACACTGACGTGAGTTGTATTTTGGAGGACTCTTTGCTACAAAAGAGGAAATAAGGTTGGGAAAATAAG
The DNA here is from genome assembly GCF_020826845.1 of Diceros bicornis minor. Lineage (NCBI taxonomy): Eukaryota > Metazoa > Chordata > Mammalia > Perissodactyla > Rhinocerotidae > Diceros > Diceros bicornis. The sequence goes on along the minus strand of NC_080742.1, from coordinate 9,543,164 downwards.
TAACTTGTGGAGAGTCATACCAGTGATGGCAGAGCCAGCATTCAAAGGATAGTTGTGGTTTATTCAATGAGACAGAGATGTGGAAATTACTTTGTAAAAATAATCCACAGAAATTGAAAATAATGTATAGAGAAACGACACAATTCCACCATTGTGGGCAACAAACACATCTTCTCTTCCAGGCATGTTAAATATTCTTAGCAAATGACCTTTTTATTTTAGCTTAGCATTTCAGTGCAATTCTCTCCAAACATAGAAAGATAGGCCAAGTCACGTTTAGACTTCTCTGAATATATACAACCTAAGGTGAGACTTATCTACAATGTGAAAAAAAAAAGGCAAATATACAATGATAAAAATTTTTTTAAAGACGGTACTGTTGGATGGAAGAAAACAGAGTTGAAAACATTGTTTTAGTTTATCCTTTTTCTACTAGATGTGTTCTTGTCCACGTGGATATGGTTCTGGTATGCAATTTTATGCACTCAATTAGATCTTTTTTTTCTTGGCTCTAAAACTGGATTTGAGGTATAAGATTTGGAATAAATTCCAAGAATGAAAGTGTTAGCATGATCACTTTTAGATGTTAAAATATCTTCAAGAACTGACTTTAATGTGTCTTAAAACTCCCTTTCTTTCCTTAACAATGACTTATTCATTAAAAGATAAACCAAAATCTTTTACTACTATGCATTGATTGAGGTTAAAACAATAAGGTGACAATTTTTGATAAAATCTGCGTATGTATCCTAAGTTTCCTTTCTCAACCAAGGTCGGTCAACATCTTGGACCAGACTAGTTTTACCTTCTTCAAAATCCTTTCATTGATTGGTGCTTCCAAGTTATATTCTTAGCTTTTTTCAAAAACAAAAACTTCCAAGAAACAACATTAGAAATTTGCTGTAGAATGACATTAATAGAAATGTCCTCATTTAGTTTTGTTACCTGATTAGCCCATGGGAAACATTTGTTTGAGAAATTTGGTGCCAAATAAAACACGTTATGAACTGGAACTTCTCTGTGATAATCATCACCATGGAAATTACTATACTAGTTATTTTTCCATGAGCAGAAGAAAAATCAAAACCTAATAGGACACTTCAGCCCAATGGTCACATTAATATTGTGCTTTGCATATATTGCTTCCCCTCTGTTTCTTAGCTGTAGAAATAGTAAATTGGGGCTGTTGTTTTTTTCTTACATTAGTGAGTTTTAGGAAAAGATATTAAAAAATACAATAAATAGGGGCTGGCCCCACGGCATAGTGGTTAAGTTCACATGCTCCATTTCGGTGGCCCTGGGTTTGCATGTTGGGATCCTGAGTGTGGACCTGTGCACTGCTCATCAAGCCATGCTGTGGCAGCGTGCCACATACAAAACAGAGGAAGAAGGACACAAGATGTTAGCTTAGCAACAATCTTTGTCAGCAAAAAGAGGAAGATTGGCAACAGATGTTAGCTCAGGACTAATCTTCCTCACTAAAAAAATATACAATAAATACATAAAAAACGTCATCCATGTTGTGTTTTCAAAAGCAAATGTTTTCTCTGACATTATTTCATTTGATCTTCATCACAGCCCCAGGAGAAAGCCAAGGCAATTGTTGGAACTTGATTTGGTCACTGATGAAACTAAGGATCCGAGAAGATAAAGACTGACTACAGATATTTGGCCTGGTGCACAGCAAAGGTCTTTCCACATTTTGTTGTGTGCTTGTTCCCCACTGCTTCAAAATGTCTTGTTAACCACAGGGAAAAGTACAAGCTGATTCCTTCTTATTTATAGGTGCTCTGGGGTCTTTGGTCTGTTGTGTTCACATTCAGGACTTTAAGTCGCAAGTCTAGAGAGTTGCCAGACCACTGCAGAGACCAAGGCACATTCAGCCCTCTGCCCACACCGTCTAAATATGTACAGCATCTGCATCAAAGGGACTCCTTTGGGACATCATGCCAGAATCATGAGTAACCCTGGGTGATTAGGAAAAGAATGTATTCTCTTACAATAGTGAATCCTCCTTGGGACATTAATTCATTCCAGTGTGCTCATCCACACGTCCCGTCCAAGCCTAGCACAGGCCAGTACTATAGTAAGTGTTTGCTGAGCTGCATTAACCAATGGCAAGAAACACATTCATTATGTAGAATGGAAGTATGAGTGTACACAGTAGCCTCATTCAATCTTAACTTACGAAATTTCAGCTGACGGTGGTAGATGAAATACAAACCTGGAAAACCCAAGACCATAATCAAACTGCAGTGGCCAAATTATTTGATTCTTTTGTTGAGCTGCCATCTGGCTCCCTCAAGTGAACACTGTTTGGACCTAATATTTTTTGGGTTATAGTCTGAGCATAGCAAGATGAAAGTGAGAGTGACTCTGCTTGCTGAGGCGAACATTCCTGAAAGACGTATAATTGTTCTTATTTCCTGATCAGGTAAGATCGTCAGAAGTGGAATCTCTTTTTGAGCATTTCTTGTGTGCTAGGTGGCTAGGTGTTTTCATGTATCTGGTTTCATTTAATCTATACAACTACCCTAAAAAACATCATTGTGACCTTAATATTTTGGACGATGAATCTCAGGCTGAGAAAGTTTAAGTGAATTTTTCTTTTTTATGTTTCAAAGCCTACACTATTTTAATTCTATGGGGAAATAGAGGGAAATTTATGCTACCAATAAATGGAACAACATTTAAGAAAGATTTATATTTGTTTGTTTTTCATTAATACTTGACTGAAATGGTGGGGTATCCCTTTGAAAAAAAGTGTTCTGGGAGGTTTTATTTATATACACATACCTTCATTCACTGAAGGAAAGAGAATCTCTTGGTCAACCCCTCCTCTATTCTTCTCATGTTGGACGATACATTTGTGTTCTTTATCCATTGACCTTCCAGTCACGGTCAGCCAGCTGAATTTCGTGTACGTGTCTTTAGTCTTCATGGTTTCTCCCTGCTGGGATTCCAGAATTGTATTGCCATTCTTTTCTTTCCAATATACATTGATAACATCTGGGAAAAAATTCTCAAGGAGACACAGATATGTTCCAGCGTTCTGCCCTCTTATTTCAGCAATTGAAGGAAGAAAAATAGTGGGCTTGGGGGAAATATCTGCAGGAAGTCTTCTATCTGTGGGGGAAGATGGAACAGCAATTAAAAAGAATCATTAGAGAAACACAAACATTGTTCTGGAACAACCTACTGCATAGCAAAAGGAAGAAATGCTGCCATTGAATTAGTGCTTACCATGGTCTTTCATCCACAATAGACTGTGAGGTATTTATTGTTCTTATTTTCAATGGGAAAAGAGGTCTAGGAGGTTATGTAACTTGCCCAGAGTCACAGCTGTGAAGTGGCAGAGCTTGGATTAAACTTTGGTCTTTGTTCTTTCTCCACATGCTAAGATGGGATATGACTTTTAACTTCCCCATTTCAAGGCATCTAACATTCATGAACAAACAAATTTTCAAAAATCTCTTTCCATTTGAGCAGTTAAAAGTACAACTGAATCCTCTGGAGAGTTGCTACTCTGTCAGTGTCATTGGCTGCAAACAACTCTCCATACTGGATACAAGTCTCCCTTTACATTCGAGCTGGGGGAACATGTATCTAGCACCTATTATGTGTTACACAATGTACCAAGTTCTTTATTCACACTATTTCATTCAATTCTCATACAACCTCTGCTGGATATATACTGTCATACCAATTTATGGATTAGGAAACTGAGGCCAGAGATAATCGTCCAAGTTCACATAAGCAGGATGTCAGTGGTGGAGCCAGGTCAGCCTGACTCCAAAGCCCAGGCTTTTTGACAAGACCCTCTCACCATTAGAAAGGAAATGTGTCGACTCACAAAACTCACCTGTGATAATAAACTTTGTCCGTGGGCCAAATACTTTCATAATAATTACATATGTTATACTTGACTCCTTTATGTAAGTCCACATGTACACAAAGCCAAATACTAATACAATATTTGCACAATGTTGTCTATGCTGTCCTATACTATAAGAATCTGTTTTAAAATCTCTCCTAAGATTTCTACACCCAATCCCCATCACGTTCCTGTTTTTCCTAAACATTCCTAACTATTGCTGCAATTTAATTGCTTCTTGCCTTCCCTCTATTACCGTGAAAAATTCCACTCTTCTGATACCTGCCTGTGATGACAGGTTTTGTTCCATCACTGAGGAGTTTTGTGTAATAATTCCACAGTGATCAACTTGTATCAAAACTTTAGACTAATTTAGGTTCTCAGTTCTTCAAATTCTAGGGAAGTACGTTGGCCCTGAGACTCAAGAGACCAGGGTTCTGGTCCTGGTGCATTTTCCTCACAAGTTCTGTGGCTGAGAAATGAAGTAAATGAAAGGCATTGGCGCCTTATTTGTTTGAAAACAATGATGTAAATCAATTCAACATCCCTACCAGAGCTGAGGTGAGACCCAAATGAAACAAGATCTGAAAAGTGATTTGATTAAAAATGCTATGGAAATAAAGATTATAGTTATTATTATGGTCATTATTGTCATTATCATTATTATTAACAATTTATTTGTGATGATTGCATGCACCAACATGATATTTTGATCTCAAGGGACCCAACTTTGCCCTTACCAATAGGAATTTAGTATTTTGGGGATGCAATTAGATCCAGGGCAATTAAGCGTGAAGACTTTTTCCTTCATTTGCATTCCACTTTGCTCTAATATGCCTGAAATTCTCAAAGCCATAATCACAGGAAATGTGTCTTTCACAACCCAATTAATAGGCAATCATTGTTTTGTCTTATCCACTGCATTAACAGTGTTAAGAAAATCAAAGGGAACATTGGCTAAAGCCTAATAACATGCAGTCAGTACATGGAATTGCTTCACTTGTGTTGTCTGAACAAATGGCTCTTTTCCCTAATCAATAGCACGATCTCTTTGCAGTGCTAGTTTTCACGAGAATTTCAGCTTCAAACTGACATCTTTGCGGCTTACGCGGAAAGTTCAACTTGAAACCCCTGGCAGTGGGCCTTCAAGTCAGAAGGACTAGGGAGACGGCAGGATGCCTGTCCTCAAATCCTCCTACTGTCATGTGAGATCACTAAATGTCACCTGCCTGACCACACTGCTGAAGGTCACCATCTATGGATGACAATCAATGTTATGATGCCCATAGCATTGATGTAGTGGTGGGATAAAATGGGTTTGCTGAAAGACCATTTCTTCCATTTTACAAAATGGATGTTAAAGGCAATGTCCACTCTTTTACTTCACTTATCTCCTAAAGGACTCATGCATTGAAGTCCTTTTCTAATTTTATAGTGGGAAAAACATATACTATTTGAAAATTTGATGTGCTTCATTTCATCAGGTAATGAAAACTATTAATTCCACTACATTTTTGCTCCTACCTTTGAGCATAAAACTTTACTGTGAGCTTCTTGCTAGATAATCACAGATCTTTTTTATTCTGCTTTCCTTAGTGGTCTGGTCTTCTATTTCTATTTCATGGTCTGACTCTGCAGGCATACCTCAGAGACATTGCAGGTTCAGTTCCAGAACACAGCAATAAAGCAGTTATTGCACTAAAGCAAGTCACACAATTTTATTGGTTTCTCAGTGCATATAAAAGTTATGTTTACACTACGCTGTGGTCTGTTAAGTTTGCAATAGAATTATGTCTAAACAAAACAATGTACATACATTAATTAAAAAATACTTTATTGCTCAATAATGCTAACCATCATCTGAGCCTTCAGCAAGTCATAATCTTTTTCTTGGTGGAGGCTCTTGCCTCAGCGTTGATGGCTGCTGATTGATTAGGGTCGTGGTTGCTGAAGGTTGTGGTGGCTATAGAAATTTCTTAAAATAAGACAACAAAGTTTGCTGCATTGATTGACTCTTCCTTTCATGAAAAATTTCTCTGTAGCATGTGATGCTGTTTGATAGGATTTTACCCAGAGTAGAACTTCTTTCAAAATTAGAATCAGTCCTCTCAAACCCTGCCACTGCTTTATCAACTAAGTTTACATAATGTGCTAAGTCCTGTGTTGTTATTTTAACAATCTTCACAGCATCTTCACCAGGAGGAGATTCCAACTCAAGAAACCACTTTCTTTGCTTATCCATAAGAAGTAACTCCATTAAGGTTTTATCATGAGATTGCAGCAATTCAGTCACATCTTCAGGCTCCACTTCTAATTCTAGTTCTCTCGCTATTTCCATGTATCTGCAGTTACTTCCTCTACTGAAGTCTTGAGCCCCTCAAATTCATCCATAAGGATTGGAATCAACCTCTTCCAACTCCTGTTAATGTTGATATTTTGACCTCTTTCAATGGATCATGAATGTTTTTAACGGCATCTAGAATGATGAATCCTTTCTAGAAGGCTTTCAATTTACATTGCCCAGATACATCAGAGGAATCACTATCTAAGGCAGCTATAGTATTATGAAATGCGTTTCTTAAATAACAAGATTTGAAAGCAAAAATTACTCCTTGGTCCATGGTCTACAGAATGGATATTGTGTTAGCTGGCATGAAACAACATGAATCTCATTGTACATCTCCATCAGAGCTCTTGGGTGTCCACGTGCATTGTCAATGACCAATAATATTTTGAAAGGAATCTTTTTTTTCTGAGCTGTAGGTCTCAACAGTGGGCTTAAAATATTTAGTAACCCATGTTGTAAACAGATGTGCTGTCACCCAGGCTTTGTTATTCCATTTATGGAGCACAGGCAGAGTAGATTTAGCATAATTCTTAAGGGCCCAGGATTTTCAGAATGGTAAGTGAGAATTGGCTTCAATGTAAAGTCATCAGCTGCATTAGCCCCTGATGAGAGAGTCAGCCTGTCCTTTGAAGCTTTGAAGTCAGGCATTGAATTCTCCTTTCAGCTATGAGAGACTTAGATGGCATTTCTTCTAACATAAGGCTGTTTCATCGACATTGAAAATCTTTTGTTTAGTGTAGCTGCCTTCATTAATGATCTTAGCTACATCTTCTGGATAACTTGCTGCAGCTTCTACATCAGCACTTGCTGCTTCCCCTTGCACTTCTATGTTATGGAGATGGCTTCTTTCCTTAAACCTCATGACCCCACCTCTGCTAGCTTCACACTTTTCTTCTGCAGCTTCCTTAGCTCTCTCAGCTTTCATAGAATTGAAGAGAGTTAGGGCCTTGCTTTGGATTAGGCTTTGGCTTAAAGGAGTGTTTGTGGCTGTTTGATCTTCTACGCAAATCACTAAAACTTTCTCCATATCAGCACTAAGGTGTTTTGCTTTCTTATCTTTTGTGTGTTCACTGGAGTAGCACTTTTCATTTCCTTCAAGAAATTTTCCTTTGCAGTCACATTTGGCTAACTGGCACAAGAGGCCTAGCTTTCAGCCTATCTTGTCTTTCAACATGCCTTCCTCACTAAGCTTAATCATGTCTAGCTTTTGATTTAAAATGAGAGATGTACAACTCTTCCTTTCACTTGAACACTTAGATGCCACTGTAGGGTTGTTAGTCGGCCTAATTTCAATATTGCGTCTCAGGAAATGGGGAGGCCCAAGGAGATGGAGAGAGATGGGGGTTCAGTTGGTCATGGAGCAGTCAGAACACACAACATTCATTGATTAACTTCACAGTCGTATATGGACACTGTTCATGGAGCCCCAAAACAATTACAATAGTAACATCAAAGATCGCTGATCACAGATCAGTGAGGTCTAACTTGAATGTGACGTGAGAGGTGGGAGAATATATTTGCAAATCTAGCTCTGTGATACAGACACAAAACATGCAGAATTCAAAGAGACTGAAAGTGCTAGAACATAAGGTGAGGCTTTCTTTCCCCAAGCTATCTCTCAGAAAACAGAAATTGCCTCATTTTTCAGTCCTTCTACAACCTCTCATACTAAAAGATGCTCTTCTAATACTCTGTTGTGATCAAAAAATACTACTTGGACAAGATCTATACCTGAAATGAACTCAATTAATGCTAGTTCGGGGGCTAACACTGGTGAAAGAAAATAAAGAAATCTAACATGGATTTGGTAAATATTACTTGGGACTAAAGCTCTACAGTTTATGCTTATGTTGCATATTTATAGAATAACAGAATAAACAAAAAAATGATTTCCTTTTGTTTTATAAATGTATAATTGCCTCTTTAGATAAAATATCCCCTACATCATCCTAGGGGGATCACAAGTCAGGCACTCAGCCCTTGAGATGATCTAGAAAGTTGCTCTGAGGTAGATGTTTCAGATGCAGGTGAAGAGTCTGAACAAAATTTTTAATGACATGAGAGAGTGAAAAGAGCAACATTTCTCAACTGATATTTGTATTGATATAATTTTTAACTCTGTAGCTATAATACAGTTAAAAATTAAATATTATAAATGCATATTTGACTTTTATCTATATCACTATATATTAACACATTCAAGTTGCAAAACCTCCTCCTTTTTTTTACTTCCATATATTTCCATTGGAAAATGAGATATCACCTTAAATTCAGGGTAAGATTATTTGACATAATGCTTATTATATTCTAATCATTTTTACAAGCAGCGAACAATTAGCCTTAGAAATGGAAAGATTTTTCCAAATACTGTTTGTTCTAATGTGACCTTGTTCACTAGATGGTGATTAATACGTTTATCTATACCCCTGATTTCCTAAGAATTCCAATGGTGGTAATTTGAATTCTGGAGAATTGACATTTTTATCACTGACCATGTTGGTAATTTTTATATTTAATTTTGTTTAATATTCACAACATCTACTTGAGATTGTTGTTACATAGATGGAATGAATGGATGGAAATGTATCAAAATGTAAACAGTGATATGTGTCAATATAAAATTTTCATTTTTTGTTTATTTTCCTATTTTCCTATTTTTTAAACACTGGGCCAATATTATTTTTATAATTTTAGTAGAGCAATAATCAGTGAATCAAAATTTATTTGCTGAAGGATGACTATACAAAAAGTGTTAGGCTCAGAATCAAAGTCGATATTTTTCCCTGCACCACACTCTCCTAAAAAACATTTTTCAGGACCCTCATGAATTATATCTGTGTCACTATTATTCAATGTGATTGCTACAATTTACATTGAATATAAAGTCAGCTGGAAAAAAAGGACCAGAAAGTTGCTTTTCCAGTTATAAATTCATTGTTCATATGATCACAACCACTAAGGAAAGCAAAATATGTAATTTCTTTCATTTTTTCAATGTTTTATCAATTTTGTGAAAATTCTTTGGAAACTTTCATTTCAATGGATTTAGTAGGGTAGGAATGTCCTTGTGAGGTACTCTCCCTCATTCAGGCAAAATTTCATCTTTTAGGCTAATGAGGACTGAACAAATTTACTGGACTGAATTTAGTAAAAAAATAAACCTATCCTATGACATTCTTGAATATGGTCGCCCCAGTTAAATATTTTGATACTTGATGTTAATCATCCTCTGACCAAATGACAGGTTTAGCAATTTTTGTTCATTTTTTCCTCTTGGTTATTTTTAGAATCAAATAAACAAAATATCTAAACTTCATTACAAATCTTTCAATACAGAAGTACCAAGTGGACCTAATGTCCCCACCACTTAGGGACTCACAATTGTTCTAGCTAGTTAACTCTGTGTTAATGTCCTCCTTGCTAGGTCAGGTAGAGAACTGCCTCCAATGACCTGGGTGGAGTTAGAACACTTATCCACTAGACTAGAAACTTTTAGAATGTTGGGGCTTGTTCTATCTGTGTCTTGTTCACTGTTTTATCGCTAGCATCCAGCATAGAAACTGTCTTCACTGAATGCTTGCTAACATAGTAAATGAGCAGATGAAGATGTAAAACCATGCAGACTCTTTTCACGGGCTTTGGAGCTGAAACGGCTTATTGAGCTTACAAATTCCCTTAAACTGGCCCATCTTTAGGCAATACAACAAGAGATGTGATAGCATAAATTTTGACTGATCTCAGCCTACCTCTAAGAAGCTAGAGTAATAAGAAGTGAGATTTATTGATGTTATATAGTCATTTACTTTAAGAATTAGTTTTTTGCACTGCTATTAGGGATGAGATTAAAACCCATAATATAGGTTTTGCAGGTTATTGCAAACATATACTATGTTTTATCTCAAAATATAGAGAACTGGTAATTAACAAAAGTATCTCTCACTTAAAATACAGTCTGCAAGAAAAGTATCTTGAACCAATAACTTATACCAATGGTTTACAGACATGTCCTCAAAATATCTTAATTTCTAGCCTGAGTCTATCATTTTTTTGTGTCTGTATTCTAAGAGCAGAATTTCAATCCGCTTATAAGCAGGGAAGTGAACAAACCATTTACAAAGAAACTCTGTTTTCACATACAGTGATCAGTACCTACAAACTTGCTTTTCATATGCTGAGGCCAAGTATGTGGTACTCGGATAAGGGTGATCCTAAATTGTTTTTTCTGAAAAGCATCTATCAGTTTTTCATTACTAGGATACAAATAGGAAAAAAGTTACTTACCAGAGGGAGTTACTGTGAGCTTGATCCCTTCTCCAAACCTCTTGATCCAATGTGATCTATCACCCTGGTTACAGCTTCTACAAAAACAACCTCCTTCTAAGCTTCATGATGTAACTATCAGTGAAAAGACTGTGGGCTGGCAATTTTACTTCTGGATTCCTTTGGAAGTCCTTGAATGTACGTTTTGTGGCATTTGATATTTTATAATTTTCCCTCAGATAAATTGACTTAAATGTCTATTTTCCAGCAAGGCACTAATCATTGAAAAGCACTGATGGAAAAAGGACAGAATAAGAGCACAAAAAGAAGAGATCAGGCCCAACAGGTCAACCAACTACTTTTCTAAATTACTGGGAAAAGCGTTCAGAGAATGAGAATTTTTTTTTATTTCCAGGTGTTCAATTGTGTTGAGACTGCTGAGTGATTGCATCAAAGGAAAGGTGTTTTTGTTCTCACAAACACCAGACCTGCTTTGTTAGCAATTTGGGAATGTATTTATGAAAGGAAGAAACTCTTCAGTAACTGAAATGCAAATATGCTAACAAAAATATACTTGAGAAATGTGAACAAAGTTCTCCATTTTTAATAAAGCCACTTTTAACATTTGGCAATATGATTCTTTACCCAGCAATGCCAAATGAAAAAATAATTTCTATGATGAAATTACTTTTCCTGGAGTAAAAGAAGAAATTCATAGAATTCTATCTTCTATGAAATAATAGATTGCTTCTTTAAACTAAAATTTGAAATCATATCAAGTATGTTTTCTGACCACAATGGCATGAAATTAGAAATTGACTGCAATAAGAAAGCTGGGAAAGTCACATATGTGGAGACTAAACAACATGCTACTGAATAACTATTGAATCAATGAGGGAATCAAAGTAGAAATAAAAAAAATACCTAAAGACAAATTAAACTGAAACACAACATACCAAAATCTATGGGATGAAGCAAAAGCAGTAATAAGAGAAAATTTATGGCAAGAAAATTCTCAAATAAATACTCTATCATTACACCTGAAGGATCTAGAAAAAGAGGAACAAGTGAAGTCCTGTATCAGTAGAAGGAAGGAAATAATAAAAATCAAGGTGGAAATAATGAAATAGAGACAAAAAAGACAACTGAAATTTCACAATGTTATAAACTATCATGATCTCAATTAAAAAATAAAATAACTGTGACAGATCTTACTGAGAACTCTCATTGGTTCTAAAGGAAACCTCCCTGCCCCATCCCTGACTCCACAGAACAAGGGCTGCCACTGAATCTCTGGTTCTGATTCATGACCCCTTGGAGTTTCCATTCTGACTAGCCACTGGCAATGCCAACCCCATGGATTTTCCTTGTGTCTTTCGTTCGGGTTTGTAGGTTGACTTTTCTCCTTTCTTGTCTTTTCATTGGTGTTGTGTCCAGAGTCAATCTTTTCAAGTGTCTCTGACTTCTTTTTTCAGATGGAGACACCAGAATAAGACTATCTCAGGATGAACTCTCTTTTACCAGAACATCCGCCAGAACAATACACACAAGTTGCAAGCTGTCTGGGGTTCCCCTAGAGAATGCCATTGTTCACTGATACGAACCAAAAGAAGGGGAGCCCCTGAAACGAGTCATTTATGGCTTAAGCCCAACCCCTTCTTACAGACAGATAAGAAAGATAACAGAGCTTTTACCTGATCATCAATAATGTTGTTAAGTCTGATGAAACCAGCTACTACTGTACTTGCTGGGATCTCATAATGTCACCGAGTCCGAAGGGACCTGTAAGAAAACTTTCTCTATTACTAACCCTCAACTCCTTTCACGCTTGAGCAACCACAACAGATTCTTTAATGCTCTTAATCATCGGTTCATAGGCTGTTGGGACAGGAAGCGTGCTTAGGACATATATATGACATCACATATCAATGTCTCCGCTTCAAATGAGGAAGCTGGGGCCCGGAGATGGCGAGTCCAAAGCTAGTTAACCACAGAGGTAGGGCTACACCCTACCTCATTTCAGATTCTCAGTCTAGTGCCATTTCCTGCCTCTCTTGTGGTCAGTGTTGAAATTCTTTTAGAAAAATTGCGTTTCTCTCAAAAGGAAGCTTTAACACCTGTGTCTTATCTTCATAAGTGTTACTCTCAGAACCCAATCAGGTCTGATACGTAGACAAAGTGTGTGACTGCCACACTGTTGAGAAGGGATACAGGTCAGCAGGGGATGGACCCCCAGCTCCGTCTACCTCCCTGTTGTTTCCCACGGCTGTCTACTCCCCTCATTCCTCTAGCTGCCTATCTGTTCTGAAATCCCCAATAATTGAAATAGTTTCCCTGGCATACACTTCAAACACATGGGCATGTGGGAGGTGGAGATTGGTTTCTTCATGAACATATTTGTAAATTCTTTGCCAGTTACAGAATGACCTGCCAAACTAAGGCCCAAATTCCCTGCTTTTCGCTGTGATACCTGGGACCAATCCTAACTGGATGGTCACGCACTTAGTTCCAAGTTTGGTAACCTGACCCGCTTTCTGCCTTGTTAGAGAGACTCAGGACCTTTTCATGTCCAAGGTCTTACCAGCCGCACCTTGAAAATACCAATAACGGTAATAACAACAGAATCTATACCATTACGTTACAGCTAAATCCCTGTCTTCTTGGATGTCTAACAAGTAGCCAGAAAAAATTATTGACACCAATCCCACTCCCTCACCCCAATCCCCACAGTTTGTATTATTTTTCTCCCCAAATTTCCCTAACTCAGTAAAGGGCAAAGGAGTATTGTGTCATTTAACACAATAGCAATAATGTTTTGTCAAGAAGATGGTGTTTCCTTGAACTTCCATGTCTTTTGCTTCCTCTGATATTAAGAGGAGGGGATGAGTAAACCCAGCTATTCTTTAGGCATTTCCCGTGATATGAGATCTGAAAGGAGGAGACAGGAGACCCTGGGAACTGGGGTTTCATCTGCCAGAAGGTGAACCACGATCCGGACCAAATCCCATGGGACACCGCCTGAGTCTAGAATTGGCTGTTATGACAGAGCCCCCAAGCAAAACTCTTAGATCCGACACAGAGAACTCCCACTCCTCTCTCCAACTCAATGCAAGTTTAGAAACTCTATTTTCCAGCTTACATGTGCAGAGTAGTCAGCAAAGCTCATGACAGAAATAGACACTTAATCAAAATTATAATTATAATTCTGAACTGCACACCACAAATATTTCCATGGATACTTTAATCTCCTAGTAAAACTCAAGGACAAGTGAAAAGAAGCTAAATTGTGGGATCTAGTTGTATATTTGGATTAAACCTCACCCAGTCCTCATAGGTTCTTTTGCTAGGTGCTTGCACTGACTGCTCATTGTTTTTTAGAATAGGCAAATAGACCATTTCACCTACTTTAAATTTATCTTGATATTTCCTGTGATTCTCAGAAAGCAACGTCCAATACCTTATACTTGACTATTTGAGATACAGATTCTCTACATTATATAGATCTGGAAGAGAACCAGAAATGTCCCTGCCACACACATCTTTCCAACACCCAAGAGTGTGAAGTAGTTAAAAAAAACAGGGTTTGGAATCCTGTGAACTTGAACTCAAATCACTGCTCAGTTTGAACTCCTTGACTCTCAGTTTCCTTCTTTGCCTTTTAACAGTAATAACCATATATAGGTGAAACTGAAGAGAGATAAATGTGTGGATGGTGCCTAATTCATAGCAGACCCCATCTTTATGAATTTCCTGCCCTTTCACTACCAGAAAACACAGAGCCCTGGCTTGTGGTCTTGGAGCAGGGAGAAAGAAGTGGGGAGGAGATTCAGAGCTAAGGTAGAATGTTTATTTCCCAAGAGAGATTTTTCCACATGCAAGTGCCTTTCATGCATACCTGTTCAGAACAGACAAACAAACACTTCTTATTTTCAAACAAGAAACAAGTGCTTCATCAAACATGTTTGCCTGTGGGCGCTGTATAAAGTAAGAAGTATCTGAATTGTACATAGTGGCATGTTAAGTACCCAATGTGCAAAAGAAGCCCTAAGAGACTAGAAGATCATCAAGTTCAGAGTGAAGACAGATGGTAAAATTGCTAAGGGGAAGAACCTGCTTGAAAGTGAAGTGACCTGGCCTCTCCCACACCTGCCCCGAGTTTTTATAAACCTGTCAAGTCAGACTTCCAATAATCCATTGTATTGTATAGAAATGTATCTGATATCATCTAAGTGATGGGTGAAATCAACATCATGGCGGACTGTGAAAGCCAGTGGCTCACAGATAGTATGTAATTTTATCTCTTGCATGTCAGGTCATATGTTCTTTTCGCTTTAAGACAGCTCTGGCCTTCTCTCTTATCAGAAGTCTCTGTAATCTTCTCATGTGCCAGGTTTAATTAAAAGCATCAAATATCTAGAAGACATGGTATTCTAAAAGATACTGCTAAGACTAATGTCAAAGAGTATACTGCCTGTGTTTTCTTCTAGGAGTTTTATGGTTTCAAGACTTACATTTGAGTCTTTAATCCACTTTGAGTTAATTTTTGTGTATGGTGTAAGATAATGGCCTACTTTCATTCCTCTGCACGTGGCTGTCCACAATTTTCTCAACACCATTTATTAAAGAGACTTTCCTTTTTCCATTGTTTGTTCTTGGCTCTTTTGTTGAAGATTAGCTGTCCATAGACGTGTGGGTTTATTCTTGGGCTCTCAATTCTGTTCTATTGATCTGTGAGTCTGTTTTTCAGCAAGTATCATGCTGTTTTGATTCCTATTGCTTTGTAGTATATTTTGAATTCAGGGAGTGTGATACCTCCAGTTTTGTTCTTTTTTCTCAGGATTGCTTTGGCTCTTTGGGGTCTTTGTTGTTTCATATAAATTTTAGGATTTTTTCTTCCATTTCCATGGAAAATGTCATTGGGATTTTGGTAGGGAGAGCACTGAATCTGTGGGTTGCTTTAGGTAATATGAACATTTTAACTATGTTAATTCTTCCAATACATGAGCGCAGAATATCTTTCCATTTCTTTGTGCCTTCTTTGATTTCTTTCAACAATGTCTTATAGTTTTCAGTGTGCAGGTCTTTCACCTCCTTGGTTAAGCTTATTCCTAGGTATTTTATTCTTTTTTTGTGGTTGTAAACTAAATTATATTCTTTATTTTTTTATTTTTATTTTTTGCTGAGGAAGATTCACCTTGACCTAACATCTATTGCCAATCTTCCTCTATTTTTTGTATGTGGGTTGCTGCCACAACATTGCTGCTGATGAATGGTTTAGGTCCATGCCCAGAAACTGAATCCAGGCCACCAAAGCAGAATGTGCCAAACCTAACCACTAGGCCATGGAGCTGGCCCCAGTACCATGCTGTTTTGATTACTGTAGCTTTGTAGTATATTTTGAAGTCAGGGATTGTGATGCCTCCTGCTTTGTTCTTTTTTCTTGGGATTGCTTTAGCTATTCAAGGTCTTTTGTTGCCTCATATGAATGTTAGGATTCTTTGTTCTATTTCCATGAAGAATGTCATGGGGATTCTGATTGGGATTGCATTGAATCTGTAGATTGCTTTAGGTAGTATGGACATTTTAACTATGTTTATTCTTCCAATCCAAGAGCACAGAATATCTTTCCATTTCTTTATGTCATCAGTGATTTCTTTCAATGATGTCTTATAGTTTTCATTGTATAGGTCTTTCACCTCCTTGATTAAATTTATTCCTAGATATTTTATTCTTTTTGTTGCCGTTGTAAATGGGATTGTATTCTTGAGTTCTCTTTCTGTTAGTTCGCATTAGAGTAGAGAAATGCAACTGATATTTGTAAGTTGATTTTTTACCCTCAACTTTGCTGTAGTTGTTGATTGTTTCTAATAGTTTTCCAATGGATTCTTTAGGGTTTTCTATATATAAAATCATGTCATCTGCAAACAGCAAGAGTTTCACTTCTTCCTTGCCAATTTGGATACCATTTATTTCTTTTTCTTGCTTAATTGCTCTGGCCAAAACCTCCAGTACTGTGTTGAATAAGAGTGGCAAGAATGGTTACCCTTGTCTTGTTCCTGTTCTCAGAGGAATGGCTTTCAGATTTACCCCATTGAGTATGATATTGCCTGTGGGTTTGTCATATGTGGCTTTTATTATGTTGAGGTTCTTTCCTTCTATACCCATTTTATTGAGATTTTTTTTATCACAAATGGATGTTGTGTCTTGTCAAATGCTTTTTCAACATCTAGTGAGGTGATCATGTGGTTTTTATTCCTCATTTTATTAATGCAGTGTATCACATTGATTGATTTTCAGATGTCAAACCATCCCTGCATCCATGAAATAAATCCCACTTGATCGTGATGTATGATCCTTTTGATGTATTGCTGTATTCGGTTTGCCAATTTTCTGTTGAGGATTTTTGCATCTATGTTCATCAGTGATATTGGCCTATAATTTTCCTTCTTCATGTTGTCCCTGTCTGGCTTTGGGATTGGGGTGATGTTGGCCTCATAAAATGTGTTAGGAAGTGTTCCATCTTCTTTAACTTTTTGAAATAGTTTGAGAAGGATAGGTATTAAATCTTCTTTGAAAGTTTGGTATAATTCTCCAGAGAAGCCATCTGATCCTGGATTTTTGTTTTATGGGTGGTTTCTGATTATTGTTTCAATCTCTTTGCTTGTGATTTGTCTACTCTGATTCTCTATTTCTTCTTGGTTCCATTTTGGGAGGTTGTATAGTCTAAGAATTTATCCATTTCTTCTAGATAGTCTAACTTATTGGCTTATAGTTTTCCATAGTATTCTCTTATAATCCTCTGTATTTCTGTAGTATCATTGTAATTTCTCTTTCATTTCTAATTTTATTTATTTGAGCCTTCTCTCTTTTTTTCTTAGTGAGTCTGGCTAAAGGTGTGTCAATTTTGTTTATCTTCTTAAAGAAACAGGTCTTAGTTTCGTTGATCCTCTCAACTGTTTTTTTTTTTTTTGTTTCAATTTCATTTATTTCTGCTCTAATTTTTATTATTTCCCTCCTTTTGCTGACTTTGGGCTTTGTTTGTTCTTCTTTTTATAATTCTGTTAGGTGTAGTTTAAGATTGCGTATTTGAGATTTTTCTTGTTTGTTAAGTTGTGCCTGTATTGCTATGAATTTCCTTGTTAGGACCGCTTTTGCTGAATCCCATGTGAGTTCGTATGGTGTATTTTCATTTTCATTTGTCTCTGGATATTTTTTTATTTCTCTTTTAATTTCTTCAATGATCCATTTGTTGTTCAGTATCACGTTGTTTAATCTCCTCATGTTTGTCACTTTCCCAGCTTTTTTCTTGTAGTTGATTTCTAGTTTCATAGCATTACGGTTGGAAAAGATGCTTGATATGTTTTCAGTCTATCTTTGAGAATATTCTGTGTGCACTTGAGAAGAATGTGCATTCTGCTGATTTTGGATGGAGTGTTCTATATATATCTATTAGGTCCATCTGGTCTAGGGCTTCATTTAGTTCCACTATTTCGTTGTTGACTTTCTCTCTGGATGATCTATCCATTGATGAAAGTGGGGTGTTAAGTTCCCCTACTATTATTGTGTTGCTGTTAATGTCTCCTTTTTGGGCAATTAATAGTTGCTTTTTGTACTTTGGTGCTCCTGTGTTAGGTGCATTTATATTTATAAGTGTTATGTCCTTTTAGTGGAGTATCCCTTTTATCATTATATACTGCCCCTCTTTGTCTCTCATTGCTTTTTTTATCTTGAATTCTACTCTGCCTGATATTAGTATGGTAACACCTGCTTTCTTTTGTTAGCCGTTAGCTTGGAGTTTTGTCTTCCATCTCTTCCCTCTGAGCCTGTGTTTGTCTTTACGCTGAGATGTGTTTCCCAGAGGCAGCATATTGTTGGGTATTGTTTTTTTAATCCATCCAGCCACTCTGTGCCTTTTGATTGACGAATTCAATCCATTTACATTTAGAGTGATTATTGATATATAAGGGCTTCATGCTGCCTTTTTATCCCTTGTTTTCTGGTTGTTCTGTATTTCCCTTTTTTGTCACCCCATATATTTCAGAGTACCAATTCAGTCTGGTGGCTCTCTATGATGGTTTTCTCTTTATTCATTTGGGTCTCTGTTCTGATTTTTTGTTTAGTGATTACTATGATGTTTGTATAAAAGATATCATAAATGAGATAGTCCATTTTCCGACAGCCTCTTATTCCCTTAGTCCAAGGGAGTTCCATCTCTTTCCTCTTCCCCTTCTAAGCTGTTGTTGTCACAACTCATTCCATTTGTGTTGTGAGTCTGTGGTTAAAATGAAGTGATTATATTTATGTTTGATATTTTCCTTTCCTTTATCTTTAGAGTTATAGTTAAGTGTTTCCTAATCTGTTCTGATAGAGAGTTTCAATTTTCTGATTTTGCCTGCCTGTTTATCTCCTTGCTCAAAGCTTTGTAACCCCTTTCTTCTTGTTTTTTCAGGTATTAGGGCCTTCTTGATCATATCTTGTAGAGGGGATCTCGTGGCTGTGAACTCCTCCAGCTTTTTTTCATCTGGGAAAGTTTTTATTTCTCCATCATATCTGAAGGATATTTTTGCTTGCTAGACTATTCTTTGCTCAAAGTTTTTGTCTTTCAGAATTTTGAATATATCATTCCACTCTCTCTTAGCCTGTAAGGTTTCTGCTGAGAAATCCACTGAAAGCCTGATAGGGTTTCCTTTGTAGTTTATTCTCTTCTGCCTTGCTGCCCTTAATATTTTTTCTTTGTCGCTGACTTTTGTCATTTTTACTAATATATGCCTTGGAGAAGGTCTTTTTACATTGATGTAATTAGAAGTTCTATTAGCCTATTTTCTTGTAATTCCAGCTCCTTCCCCAGGTTTGGGAAGTTCTCAGCTATTATTTCTTTGAGCAAGCTCTCTGCTCCTTTCTCTGTCTCTTCTCCCTCTGGAATACCTATAATCCTTATGTTGCACATCATAATTGAGTCAGACATTTCTCAGAGAATTTCTTCATTTCTTTTTAGCCTTAGTTTTCTCTCCTCTTCCATCTGAAGCATTTCTATATTCCTATCCTCTAAATTTCTAACTGTATCCTCCATAATATCAGCTCTGCTATTTAATGACTCCAGATTTTTCTTTATGTCATTCATTGTGTTTTCATCTCCAACATTTCTGATTGGTTTTTCTTTATAGTTTCAATTTCTTTTGTGAGGAATTCTCTTGTTCATTAATTTTGCTCCTGATTTCATTGAACTGTCTTTCTGAGTTCTCTTGTAACTTGTTGAGATTTTTTTGTGATAGTTATTTTTAATTCTCTGTCATTTAGGTTGTAGATTTCTGTGCCTTCATGATTGATTTCTAGGTGTTTGTCTTTTTCCTTCTGGCCTGGTGTATTAATATACTTCTTCATTCTATTTGATAGGGTGTGGTGCCTTAGCATAGTGATAGAATCTGGTTGCAGATTCCACCTGCTGCCCCTAGGTGAGCCTGCCATTCTGAGCCTGCCATCATCCCTGTCAGCTGTCCAAGCCTGGGTCACTCCTTGGGACCCTAGCAGCCCCATGGGCTCTCCCACCGAATGGGAAAATGATCACACGGGGGCTCAGGGCTGCTGTTGCATGCTCTCACAGTCCTGCCGAGATGCACTCCCCGCTCTGGGCCACAGCAGCGCTACGGGCATTTGTGGCAGTTGGGAACTCATTTGCCAAGGTGTGCTGATCTGCTGCCACTTCCTCCCAGGTTGCACCAGCTGTTGTTTTTGATGGGCAGGGCCTCCCCACTGGGTACAAGCCTAAGCCACTCCCTGGGAGTACTGTGGCACTGTGGGCTCTCCCACCAGATGAGAGAGTGATCACTTGGGGGCTCAGGATTGTTGGTGCCTTCTCCCACAGTCCCACTGAGATGGGCTTCTGCTTTGGGGCCACAGTGGTACTATGGATGTTTGTGGCAGCTTGGAACTCGTTCACCTGGGTGTGCAGATCTGCTGCCATCTCCTCCTAAGTCACACCAGCCTTTGTGCTTGGTGGGGAGGGCCTCCCCACTTGGTCCAAGTCTAGGCTGGCTCCCTGCGGATAATGGCAGCACTGTGGGCTCTCCCACCAGATGGGAAAGTGATCATGCAGGGGCTCAGGGCTGCTGACATCTGTTCCTGCAGTCATGCCAAGGTGCTCTCCCACCCTCAGGGCCACAGTGGTGCTATAGGTGCTCCAGCCAGCAGAGCAGTTGCACACATGTACAGGGCTTCTGGGCAGCTGGAGAGTGCTCACCTATCTCCACCACCTCCCTGGGGGTAGTCCATCTACCTTCAGATGTATAGCTGTGTGGGTCTCTCGTTCTGATGTACTGTGTGGGTATCCTCCGCTGATCAATGAATGTCTGTTTAGTTGTAGTTCGAAGGGGGAGAGGCAAAGGGAACAGCTCACTCTGCCACATTGCTGATGTCACTCTGCCACAGTTATTTTATCATGTCCCTGGTATAAAAGAACTCTCAGATCCTGGAAGACTTCACGAAAACACCTATGTTATAATAATTAAATGTTAACTTGCCCTTGGGGGTAACTCCCTCCTATATTTCCTTTGAGTATTAAAGTATTTCCTTTAAGTATTCAAATACACCTATTCTTGAATTCTTTTTCACTTTCAGAGTTATAGATTTTTCACCATATTTTGTGAGAATGTAGGTAGATATGTATGACTGTCATCAGAATTGGAGGGACAGTATCATTATTGTATATAGTAACAAATGAGATAATAATCTCATAACCTTACGCTGAAGTATGAAATTTTATAGATTAATAGTTTGCAGAAAGTTCACATAGTGTAGTAATTATTAACAATTACTGTAGTTATTGCTTTAGATACTATGATGTTACTGTACTCTGCTGTAAATGAAGAAAGATGTTGGAGGAAAAAAATGCCCTTGGTTTGTTACACTCCACTCTTTTCCTTTTCACAAGTCTTAGTTTGTCAGAACTAAAGCTACACTTTACTTTTGTTTGGAAGACAATGTAACATGTGACTTTTAAAGAGTTCCTGAGTTCCTATTTTAACTGAGATGGCTCAGTGAAGTGGTTGAGTTATAATGGGAAAGGACACTGTGGTTCCTTTGAACACTATGCTCAAACTGTCATAAATGAAACCTCATTCAGTCCTCAGGAACCCTATGAGGTTGTTAACACTATGCTCACTTAAAATTGGGAAAACAGAATGAAACTAATTTAGTAACTTCTCTAAATCATGCTGTCATTGAGTGGCTGAGCAGGAATTTGAAACCCATGTATGTTACTCAAAAGGCCTTGTATCTTCTATCATTTCTTCTTTCCTTCTTTCCTTCCTTCCACGTTTCTCCCTCCCTCCCTCCTTCCCTCCCCTCCTTAAAAGTCAACAAATCATTTTGAGCACTACATAATGACTTCCATCCCAGGAGGCTTCCCATAGATGGTTAAGCAGATCTGAGGGATGATTTAGTCTGAAGAGGTGGTGCTCTGAACAAACAGCTAAGACTCAGGCTACAGGGAAAGAGATCCATGGCATTTCCCCTAAACATCCTTTGGAAATAGATCTGCTAACTGAATTCATCAGCAGATTTGTCTCATTACTGTGTGATTGTTTCCATCCAATGATGTTAGGGTAAAGAGGTCATTTTCTTGTTAAGGGACTAAAGTCCTTTCTTGGTCTAAAATAGAGAGAGAGGGAGATAGAGATAGGGAGAGAGAGAGAGAGATGGAGTCAGAGAGAGAGAGAATCTAGTCTGTATTTGAGGAGCCTCTTGGGTAACCGTTCTATTCTAACATCGTTGCACATCACTACACTTCATCAGGCAATTGTGGACATAGGGAGAGCTTACTTATGTATGACCCAGCTTTATGCTTTAAATAACCCAGGCAAAGGAAGCATTTCAGATTCTCTTATTTTTGAATGTTACCATTAAATGGAAACTACAGAGATGCTGTGCCCGTGGAGTAACTTAATATACCTGAAAAACAAAAACCATTGTTATTTCCTATTATAAAATGAATACATACTCAGTATGGATCATAAAGAAACACAAGCAGAAGAGAAAACAATTTCTTTTTGCCCTATCACCTGGATACAACTACTGTTAACAGTTTGGTATATTCCCTTATGCATTAATTTCTGTCTCTTTTTAAAATTTGTTTCACATAGATATACTAATATTATATATTCAATTTTATGCTCTGTCTTTATTACTTCCTATGATACCATGAACATTTTTCTACTCTGTAATGACTTCCTTCCAACCTCTTAGCAAGACTCCCTGGTTCACCTCCACGTTGACTATCAGACCACTTAGGGTTCCATTGATTTTATTAATTTTACATGGCCAGTCCCACAAAACATAAGAGCAGAACAAGAAATGCATTACTTCATTTATCACTCTGTTTTTGAACGCTATTACTCTCCAGTTGCTCACTCAGCAGCTGGTCACTAAAGCACCCCTTATCTCCTGCCGTCCCTTCCCTGTTTCATTTCCTTACTGCCCTGCTGGTCTGCCTGTACCTTCCAAATAAACCACGATACTCTAATCCCGAGGCGCACCTTCTGGAGAACGCAGACTAGGACAAGTTAGTTGTGTCCCTTGACTAAAGGCCACAGCTCCTATCAGGTGGCCCCTCAATACAGATGCCCTCCCAGTTGTCATGACGGTTCCCTGTCCCTCCAGGTCTAACAGTAGCAATGACTTTTGTGCTGCAATGGCAAAGCCAAGTAGTTGGGACAGAGAACACGGCCCGCAAAACTGAAAATATTTACTCTCTGGTCCTTTACAGAAAAAGTTTGCCAACTCCTGTTTTAGAGCAATTAAAAATAAGACTTAAAAGATTATATTTTACCTTCATTTATTCCATTTCCAGTGCTTATCATTTCTTTGTATAGATTCAAGTTTTTTATTTCTACCATATTTTTCCTGCTGAGTAACTTCTTTTAACTTTTCTTACAGAGGAATTCTACTGGCAATGAATTACCTCAATTTTTGTTTTTTCTGACAAATTCTTTATTTATCCTTTACTTTTGAAGGACATTTTTGCTGGGTTGTCAGTTTTTTTTTTCTTTCAATACTTTAAATATGTCACTCCAATGTCTTCCTGCTTACACTGTTTCTGATGGAAGTCCACTATTGTTTCCCCTCTGGCTGCCTTCACGATTTTCTCTTTATCTCTGCTTTTGGTATCCATTACTAATTCTGGAAGATTTTTGGCCATTATCTATTCAAATATTTCTTCTTCTCTTGACAATTAGATATTGTCCACAGTTCTGTGATTTACGATATTCTGCTCCCTTTCTCTCTCTCTCTTACTCTCTCTCTTTATCTCTATCATCTCCTTGCACTGCAGTTTGGGTAATTTCTAGTGGCTTATCTTCGTGTTAACTAATTCTTTCCTTATTTCTATTGAGTCTACTGGTGAGCCTTTCAAAAGCATTCTTGATTTCTGTTACTGTGTATTTTATTTCTTGCATTTCCTTTTGATTCTTTCTCATAATTTCCATCTCTCTGCTGAAAGTACCTGTCTGATCTTACATGTTGTCTACCTTTTCCATTAGAGCTTTTAACATATTAATCATAGTTTAAATTCCCTGATTGTCCCAACGTCTGTGTCATGCCTCAGTCTGGTTCTGATGGTTGCTTTGTGTCTTCCTCTTGCCTTTTTGTATGTCTCTGAAGCTTTTGGTTGAAAGCTAGACATATTTTATGGTACGATAGATACCGAGGTAAATATATTTTATGCTTGAAAATGAGCACACCTTTCCTTCTGCTAGGTCTTTAGTGTGGGAGTTTCTGATAATCTAGTCAGGAGTCAGACTGGGTTTGAAGTTTGTTGTTGCAAAGTTATCAGAGTTGGAGTTTGTTTTTAGGGTCCGGAGGCTTAAAGTTTCTCTAGTCATACTTTGTTTTGTCTTCTCACTTGGCTTTGAGTCTTCCCTTTGTTAGTCTCCCCATAGAAAGTCTGTCTCTTGAAGCTTTCTTAGCAATTATTTTTCTGTAGCCACTGTTATTTTTCCTCAAGGTTTGGTAGCATGGTGGTCAGAGGTAGGGAAGGGAGACATTCTCTGGTATTTTGATTTAGACTCCATTGTAAAGAGGTAAGTGAAATTGGGTCTTGAACATGTGGACTTTGCAAGTGTTCCTGCCCCTCTTCCAGAGGTAGGACATGTTTAATGCTCTTTCCCCTCCCCTAGATGCAGTAGGTATCCACCTACTTCAGGGTATGGTTTTGATGCCCATCCCTCTGCAGATGACAACTTGTTACTTTGTGGAGATAAGAGAGATGGTTCAGGGCAAAGTTTTGGTGGTAGCCTCCTTTCCCCTCCCCTAACTGCAGTGGGATTTCACCAGTGCCTTCAGCTGTGGATTAAGCTGTTTTTTTTTTTCCTACAGTGGAGATGGTATGGATTATGTTTGGGTGGATTCTGGCAGTGGCTGCTGTTACCCTCCTGCAGCCAGCACCAAAGAGGAAGCTTTCTATGGACTCTCCCTGATCTCCCCTGCAAGAATCATGTGGAGTTTTAGAGAAGAAGCTTAAAAGGTGGTGGGAAATGCCCTATATTTGTGGTCTGCAAGGGTTCACCCTCTCTTACTAGTCTATACTCAGCTCCTATTTCATTAATAATTTCTAGGTTAATTTTCTGACCAGCTTGACATGTTTGATGACATCTGTCCAAGGTAACCTAATGCTCAGCTCCTATTTCTCCCTGCAAGTACCTGTTTGTCTCCAGATTTTGAGTAAGTCACTTGCCCTGCAACCTCAGTTCTCTGATGGGTTCAAGCAAAATCATTAATTTTCAGTTTATCCAACTTTTTATGATGTTGTTGTAAGAAAGAAGCAATGCCATTTCCATCTCTCTACATTTCTGAGCACGTGTTGGTCCTTTTTCCCATTTTTTAAAGAGTTACTTTGCTTATTATTGAGTTGTCAGAGTTCTTTATATATTCTGGACACTGGTCTTTTCTCTGATACGTGTTTTGAAAATATTTTCTCCTAATCTGTGGCTTTTATTATCAGTCTTGAAAAGAGTGGAAATGTTAATTTTGAGGAATTGCAATTTATCAAATGTTTCTTTTATGATTCTTGCTTTTTGTTTCCTATCTAAGAAATCTTTGATTAATTCAAGGCAATAGAGATTTTTTCCTGTATTTCCATCTGAAAGGTTTCTTGTTTTAGGTTTTACATTGAGGCCTATAATCCATTTTGAGTTAATTTTGGTACATGGTGTTTGGTATGGATTGAGGTTTACAGTTTTTCCACATAGATGAACAATTGTTCCAATATCATTTGTTGAAAAATCTATCCTTCATCCATTGGATTTCCCTGGTACCTTTGTTAAAAATTAACCATTTATGCATGGGTCTATTTCAGGATTCTCTATTCTGTTTCTTTTATTTATGTACCAATCTTTTCACCAGTACTCACTGTCTTGATCATTGTAGCTTAATAATAAGTCTTCCAAATCTTTTCAAAACTGTTTTGGCTATTCTATGTCCTTTGCCTTCTCATATAAATTTTACAACCAGCTTATTAATTTCTAGAAAAAGTCCTTCTGTGATTTTATTTGTGATTACATTGAATCTATTTATCAATTTGGGGAAAGTTTGACATCTTAAATATATTGACTCTTCCAATCCATGGATGTGGTATATCTCTCTATTTATGTAATTCTTCTTTGACTTCTGCCTTCAGTTTTGTAGTTTTCAGCATACAAATCCTTCACATTTTTGGTTAAATTTATCTCTAAATATTATATAGGCTTTTTTGATATTGTTATTGTTGCTATTGTATATGGTAGTATTTTTTAACCTTCAATTTACAATTGTGATTTGCCAGTATATAACATTACAATTGATTTTGCATCTCTCATTCTATTTTACAGCTGTATAGTACTCCAATTTGTTCATTTGCCATAATTTATTCAAACAATCTCCTATGTTTGGATATTTATGTAATTTCCAATATTTTGCAGTTACACAATGGTTAACTATGCATATGTATTTTCATATTGTTGAAAGTCGTGTCTTCAGGCAAAATTTCTAAAAGTGATTTTGCTAGGTTGAAACGTAAATGTGTATGAATTTTTTAAGATATTTCCCAATTCCCCTATAAAAATGTATTTTGCATTCTTACCAGCAATTTTTAAGAGAGCCTATTTTCCCCCACAGTTTCACCAACAGTGTATTGGCAAACTTGTAAATTCTTGCCAATCTCATGGGTGAAAAATAGTATCTTGTAGTTCTAATTTGCATTTATCTTATGGTAAGTGAAATTGAGCATCTTTTAATATATTTAAGAGCTATTTTTATATCTCTCTTCATGAATTGGCTTTTCCTGTCTTTTGTCATTTCCCTATAGGATATTTTAAGTGTTTTTCCTCATTTTTTAAAATGCATATTTGTGTTAGGGATAGTAGGCCTTTATCTGTTAAACAGGTTGCAGATATTTTCTAATGGTTTCTCGTTCATCCTTTGATTTAACTTATGTTGCTTTTGCCATGCAAGTTTTGTTTTCATTTTCATGTAGTAAAATTTATCAATATTTTTTCTTATTGCATCTTGAACTTTAGTTAAAGTTATAAACTCATTCCCTAACTCCACATTGCACAGCAGAGACTGGCAAATTTTTCTGTAGAGGGTCAAATAACAAATATTTTTGACTTCGTGGGCCACAAGATCTCTGTTGTGATTACTCACCTCTGTTATTGTAGCTTAAAGGCAGTCATAGACAGTACATACATGAATAAGCATGACTGTGTTCCAGGAATGTCAGAGGCAGATGTCCTATTAGAAAAGTCTAAAGGAAAAGCTTTCTTTTTTCATTTATTTCTATTATCTCAAAAACATAAGAAAATATGTTATCGTTTTGTTTTATATTATTGTGTTTATATTGTTTTATCTTATGTTATTGTTTTATATTCTGAAAGTCCAATCAGCTATGGTATTTATGTTTATTCTAGGAAGACAACGTTAAATTCAGACAGCATAGAATAGTAATCTATTTGTTTCAATAATTATTTTTGAATAAGTGTTTGTTTTATCTTTAGCTGTAGGAACCACAGATTAGATGCCATTTCCACAGCCTGTGTTTCAGAGGTATGATAGCACGGTGGTTATGAGGAAAGACACTGAAGCTGGAAAACCCAGCCCTCTACCCCTATTCAGTAACTCCATGACCACAAAGAATAACATTTCTATACCCCTGTTTCCTCACCTGTAAAACGGAATCGTGATAGCACCAATGTCAACGGATTGTCACAAGCATGAGATGAATTATACCTGAAGGATTTAGAACAGTGACTGAGAAGGAACAGCAGCTCTGAATAAATGGCCACTGTGATCTTCAGCAGGGTCACAGCTGAATCCCAGGGAAAGGATCCTGATAGGAGTATCCACCTTCTTGTGGGAGCATCCAATGCCCCCCAGGGGGATCTGAAACCTCTGCAAAAGGAACTGTGCTGCTTCAGCTGTAACATGATTGCACAGAGTGGAATGATCTATAATCCTCCTTTCTGGAGCAGAACAAGAACATAACTTATCCACCCTATCAGGAAAAAAACCTACCTTAAAACTCAAATATTTCCTTTCATTTTGTTTCTTCCATCAGCATAGACATTTACATATCTGAGATTTAATGTATATTCATTCGTACTTAATGTGATTTTTTGATATTTGAATGTAAACATTTTCACTTTTATTAATAAATCTTCAAATATGCCAGTTTTAATGGCTTCATAATATTCTATCATTTGCAGCATGAATTATTTGCTTCTTTCCCTTTGTTCATCATTGAATTTGTCACTATTTTTTTAGGGATCATATGGAAAAGCTGACATCACTTTTATCTCCTGAGGTCTGTTCCTCTGAAGACGCTGTATCACTAAGGTCCACTGCTCTTCTGTATAGTACGTGAGAAAACCCATGCAAATAATTCAGCAAAGATATTTGAGAAGCTTAATCCACACTTTCCATGCATTCCTCCTGGAATAATCTTCTCACATTCGTGTGTTCCACTCAGGTTCTGGTCTCTAATTTGCTTACATAAAAAACATAGGGGACTAGGAAGGTTCTGTTTAGGCTCAATAAGGCAATGGTGCCCCCATTAGGAAACCATCATGGTTATAAACAGTGTAGGTCAGGATGTAAATCAAAGAAATATGAGCCACCAGAGGTGGGAGAAGAAGGGCTGAAGGATCACGTGTCTAATTCCATCTCTCTTGTCGGCCTGGCCTGCAAATGCCTCCTTTTTCCTTCCATTACAT
The DNA here is from genome assembly GCF_020826845.1 of Diceros bicornis minor. Taxonomy (NCBI): domain Eukaryota; kingdom Metazoa; phylum Chordata; class Mammalia; order Perissodactyla; family Rhinocerotidae; genus Diceros; species Diceros bicornis. The sequence continues at coordinate 9,514,447 of NC_080742.1, read as the reverse complement.
CTCAAATGTGAACAATAGACTGTGGATCCTTGAAATAAGGGCTAGAGAGAATGAATATGTTGACGTTATTTGGAGACTTTTTAGTACCTATAAGAAACTTGCAAGGAGATATCTATATTATACCAGAAGCCCACTGCAGATACCACTGTTAGAAATAGAAAATAAGGATCTTTTTATTGTTTTATATTGAAAAGTTGATTGATGATTTATTGGCATTTTACTTATTCTGTGAAGACACTGAATCACTCAAATACTGGGCATGTGCTTCAGCACATAATAAAAATTTGTGTCAGTTAATGTTCCGTAGCGGTTAGTTGTGTCTCGTCTATGGGGATGGGAACAATGTATTGTTTCCTTTATTGTCCTGTAATTAAGAAGTGGTTAGTGTAAGAGGCAAGAAGAACCTGACCATCTGGGTCCCTACTCTGCTCTGCCTACTGGCCACGTACCAGCTGTGTGACTTGACAAGTGACTGAACCTCTTGGTACTTCACTTACCTCCTGAATCAAATATGCTTGATGATAACAGAACAGATCTTGTAGATACTGTGGGTTAAAGGAGCTGATATATTCAAAGAATTGAGAACACTGATAGAGGACTTACACACACACACACACACACACACGCACGCACACACACACACACGCACACACACACACACACACGATGTAAGCTCTTCTGGTCTTGGCAGATTCTTTCTCTTCTTTCACAGGCAGATCAAGTGTTACCCAATATAGTGGGTCCATCTAATGGTCACAATGAATTTGGAGCTCTGTTCTCATGACATCATATGAGCAGAATCCTCCCCACACCTTCCCGAAAAACAGCATTACTCCATCCCCAATTTACCTCAGATACCCTATTCACTTAAAGAACTGCAATCCTTACACTTTTCAGTGTGGTCTCACAGTCCAGTTCAAAAAGCACAGACTTCTCGTCTTTGAAGGATCATTAAGCCTAAATTCTCTAAGCTTTAATTTCTTTGGTTGTAAAATGGACCAATAATGGTTATATTGCAGAGGGCTTGTCTTGAGTATATATGATAATAACAGCTCATGCCGATTTCCTCTCAGTCTGAACCTCGCCCACTTGCTGAGACTCTCTGGACGGTGAGATGATGCACAGTGGCACAGCCATTGTGCTCTCAGTCCCCAGACAGGACTTCGATTCGTTGGGAAATAGTGTCAAATAAAGCTTTGTAAGCACAATTCCTGCGGTCAGCTGGAAGGTAATGTGCAAGCAAATCCAAAATGGCTTCCTGGAAAGCTCCGGAAGTGCTGCAGAGAAGGAGAGGTTGAGGCCAGGAGCCCAGCTGGGGCCTGGCTGTGGTTCCCACTGTTGGGAAGGATGTGTGTGGGCACAGACCCAAGGAGGGGATCTTGTGTGGGTTGTCTCAACAGTTCTAGCACTGTGGTGTCAGCCAGCACAGTAGTAAGTGGCCTCATCTTCTTTTTCTATGAACTTTATAGTGAAGATTGAAGTGGATGTTTGAGAATCCTTTCTTGCCTCAAGTTTATTTTTCTTCCCACCTAGGTCATCTCGAGCTGGGGTTCCTGGCTAGCTCACATAAATCAGACGCTCCAAAGCCTTACTCGGTTTCTGCCAGTACCAGTTAATGTATTCCCCCTCAAAATCTGAGCTCGTTACCTTGCAATATATGTTAATACTTTTCTTTACTTCTGTGGAAATGGATATCTGGGACTGCTCCACTTTTGATAACCCAAGTCCAACTGTAAGTAAAAGAAGAGAATTTCCAATGAACATCTGACAATATAAGAAACATTAAGGAATTTCTTTGCTCACTCATGCAGACTGAAATGGTCAGGGAGTGTGACTCACCAGCCCAGAAGGACAGGAAGGTGAATGCTTCCAGCAGTGACATCCTGTCTGCCAGGCTGTGTCCTCAAGGAGAAGGCAGGAGAATGGGGACCTGGTGACTGGATGCCTCAGGTCAGTGGCAGGGGGCGTGGCCTGAATCGGGGACAGGGAAGAAGTGGTGGGGCAGGTGGGACCTTGGCCTGTAGTGCTGGCTGCAGGCCTGAGTTTCCTGTTTTCTGTGGGCCTCGTGCCCTGCAGGTCTCGGGATAAGGCTGGTGGTCTCCTCAGGGCTCTTGAGCATGCCTGTGAGGGGGCCATGCAGGCGCCTTGATGTCTGTGGAAATGGGAATGGTTTCTACTTGCCTGGGAGCTATTTTATGACCACTGTTTCTCAGCATAGTATTTTAAAACATTTCATGTTTAATAAGTATTAACTTTTATAATAGCAAATATTCAATTAGTATTTTCTATTTGTTAGAATTTTTTTTCTAAAAAAAAGTTTTTCACTTTTTAAATCTTCAAGGCCCATGATATGAGTGTTTGTAGTTTTCATTTTTATGGATCAGAAAAATGAGGTACAGAGGAGTGACCTGACTCAACGTAAGTCATAGAGGTTATAAGTGGACATGCTGGTAAAGGTACTCATTGTAGAGGCTCAGAGAAACAGGGTAAAGATGAAAATAAAAATGCCCACGATCATGTCACCAAGACCAACAACTATTCTCATTATGGTGTGTTAATTTCTAGATATCTTTTTGCATATATATGGATATTAATATGATTTTGTGGACTGTGAATATACTTATAAGTTACATGTGGAATATGTTTAGGGTTCTGTATTCTTCTTCGTTCAGTTCATACTATATTCTGAGTCAATTCCCATGTCATTGAAGCATTTTTTAATGTCTGCCGCTATTCTCTGTTCATCTCAATCACTTAGAATCTGCCTGGCCCTGCACAAATTTCCTAATCTCTTTGTGCCTCAAATTCCTCATCTGAAAATAGATGCAATAATAATACCCATCTCAAACTTTATGCAGATTAAGTAACTAAAAGTACCTAGTATGGATTCTAACATATAATAAATTTTCAGTAATGGTTAGATATTATCACTGCTATTACCATTTTTCTAATTTAACTTCCCCATGCTGACAAACATTTCATTTTGTCCCCAAATTTCATTGTTATGTGCTTTGGTGACCATTTGGAAATAGAAACCTGGGAAAGCAGTCAAATATTATTAGTATTTCATTTTTCCACATTTAGGGAACTTTTTCCCTCTTTTTCCTTTCTTCAGCTAACCTTCTTCACTTGTTTTTATGATTTTCATGTGATTTTCTCTGAAATCTTTGTGTGTATTAGAGCTCCTTTAACCTGGACAGTGGTTGTCTCTGAACTTTATGTCCAGCTCTGTCGTATTGTGTGGGGTCAATGTGAACACAGACGGTCTTGGGTCCTCCTGAGGAGAAAAGAGAGGAAGAAGCCAGCTCAGTGGTTGGATTTTTCTCCTGAGGCAGCTGCCCTATTTTCCAATAAATACCATTTCTGGGGTGATCAACACTGGGAAAGATCAATGTTGAGGAGCATAGGGCAGTAGACCAGAAGGCCTGGGCCTACGACTAAAAGGACTCACTCTTTCCCTGAACCGGGGCCTCAGAAGGAGGAGGAGAGGGACACCGACCCTGCACCCTGGGTCAAGGCTCCTGAGCAGGTGTTGCAATAGACCAAATGTTTATCAGATGCTCCAGAGCCTGGTTCATTTTTGTTGACACCAATATATGACCAAAGTAGCAGATGCATTGTTGAGTACTGTACATGAATGTATTTATCCTTTTTTTGTACTGTGGATATAGATATTTATGGTTGTACCATTTTGACTACTAACTAGACAAAGAGAGAAAATAAAACAGACTTTTTCTCTGAAATATTCAGAGGCAGCGTTAAATGATTTCTTTAGGTTTTCACACGATCTGAACAGAAGGAAGAACAAACTCACTAGTCCAGAGACAAGGGCAGATGGTTGCTTGTAACTGGACATCTTGTCTACCCAGGCTTTGCCTCCTAGGACAAGGTAGAGAATTGAGGCTGCTGGTGGCCAGAATCCTCAGATCAGTGTCAGGTGCGTGTGACTGCTGGTGTCAGGAATGGAAATAGTGGGTCATGCAGGGACCACCGTCCATGACATTTCTGAGGGGCCTGGTTTATCTGGAGAACATTAGTCAGGTTGTGGCAACAACAAACCCACAAGTTCATTTCCAGATATTTAGATACATAGACAGACAGGTAGATATAGATATAGTGATGGAGCTGGAGATGGTGATGGAGATGGATAGGGAGACAGAGACAGATATAGAGATAGAGATAGGTGCATCTAGTGGAGATAGCAATATTGGCAATGTCCCTGAAGGAAGGCTTTTCTTAACTAATTTTCCCGATTATTTCATACAAGGGGATAAAGACAAACAAGTGACATTTAATTACAAGTACTAGTAATTGATCTTACTGAGTCCTTTATTCTACGCCAGGTTTGATGCTAAGCAATTTGGATTTATAATCTCATAATTCTCACAACCGTCACTGGAGTGGGTGTTACATAACTGGAGATGCTCAAGTCCATGCCTGTCCTCTGACTCCAGAGTCTGGGCTCCTTGACTTTGTGGTCTTTGTGGTCTATGGAGAGGCCTTTTTTTCCCCCTGTATTTGTCATGGCTGTCAATTTCTCTCAAGGCTCTGGGATTTAAAATCTGGTTACTGGATTCTAACAATACTATTTTCCTTGGTTCTTTGATAATTCTTTTTATGTGGACTAGTTTTGTCTTTCCTGAGGGCCAAGAAGCTTCATGGATTCAATTTATTTAAAATGCTGTATCTTGTCTACATAACACTATGTACTTATTACCTCCTGAGTAGGCCTCCCATAGCACAGAAGCTTCCTTTTTCCCAATTAAAAAAAGACACACCTTAGGCAGAATAATTAGAAAAAGGCACTCTTTCTCCGGGCTGCCACAGCCCTGCTCCCGGGTGTAGATAGGGGTGGGCAAAGCATGGGATTTTGGTCCCCATGGGTGCCCCCTCACCTGGGCACCCTGGAGCAGGGCACAGTGGTGGAACATCCACACACTACAACTCAGTGTGTGTTGTGGGGGAGCGTCATTATCATATATAAATGACATATCTCATCTCTTCCTCATTCTGATGTTGGAGAGAAGCACTAAACTTAACGATTTAAAGTGGTTTCCTCCAGTTGAGAACAGTCTCTTTCAGGTTAGTTTGGTCTCTTTTGGTATAGTCTTCATCTTTTCCGTTTCTCTCTTCCTCCTTTCATCCCCAGAAGGCATCACTACACAGTGGAGGAGAGTTAGTTCTTATAGTCTCCTCCTGCCACCCTCTGTTCTGTATCCTCACTGACTCCCAGCCCTTTGCCCCGCTGGTCTCTGGGATTTGGCCTCTTCCTATGAACTGGCTGGTGCAATAACCAGACCTGAATCCACCACTACTGACTCACACCAGGCCCTGGGATATGAAGTCCCACCCTGCAGCTTCTCATCCACATCCTGCTTGCGCTGGGCCCTTCAGCACTTCTCACCCTCTTAGAGACCCTGTTTGGATCTCCTACATGTGCAGCTGTGGGGGAAAATCAGTGCTTATTTGGGCTCATTTTGCAAATACCTTCCACTTTTGATGTTGTTCTACCATGGCCATATCGGGGAAGCTTGACATCCGCCAGATGTTCTCAGATTCTCCCTCCATCTGTTTTGGGTTTCTGGTGAAGTTGCTGTTCTTCTGGGATAAGACCCTCAGAGACAAGGGAACCAGAAATCCCTTCACCTACTGTCTCCCCACCATCTCACAACACATTCCACCCACTCGCGTGTGGATGCTAGCTTAACTGACATCATACCCCCAGTTTTGTGTGCCTGCCACCTCTAGTAACATTTGTGTTGCCAGTTTGTGAGGCTTGCCTTTTGACCTATACGTAAGAGATTTGGAAATTTGGAAAATCCCTTCTTTTTTCAACTAAGTCTGACTTTACTTTCATATAGTGTCTACAATTGCCAAATCACTTACATCTATTAGCTCATTTTATCTAAATGATGATATTTTAAGGCAGGAAGGAAGTCCCAGAGGGGATGAGGGTGTAAAGTGAGGCTCTCAGGTAGTAAATGGTAGAGCTGGAGCTCAAATTTGTTTCTTTTATACTGAGTCCACAGTGTGCTATAAAAGTGAGCATGAAATCATTCAGTGCTGCTTTTAATTCCAATTCTGCCTGTTATCAGCTTGATTTATTTGCCGTCTAACACTCAGTGTCCTCAACTGTGTAAATGAAATAAGAATGCCTGTCTCTCAGCATCAGTTTAAGGAAGGTGCATAGCACAACCCCTGGCATAATGCGGGAGCTCAGTGGATCCGTGAGCTTCACCTCTTTCCTCTCCTCTCTGCCTCTGTTGAAGCAGGCTGAGCACAGATCTACTGTCGGGAGGCCTATTTGGGATTTGGGATATGCTCTTTATATGATCTTAGTTCCTTGACTTGGATGATATCGATGGCATCTCCAGACAGAAGAACTCCCCATCATGAGGTGCTGTGGGGTCTCAGCCCTGCCCTCCTAGGAGACGCTCTGCGTGGTGGAGCTTCATGGCCAAGGCTGTGAAGCAGGCGCACCGTCCTCTCCTTCAGAGAGATCCCCACACCCCCCGCACAGCAAACACGGGCAAGGAGGGAGCTGCCTACAAATGTCCTATTTGTCCTGTACCCAAAGTGCTAGTGAAAATTAATGACTGGAGAGTTCGATTCAAAAAATAATCAAGATCTATAAATAACAACATATTTGAAAGATTGGGATACTATTTTCCGAAGATACGTCCTTTCAGAGTCAGAAAACTTGATTACAAAAGCTATTTACTAATCTTTCTTACTGTTTCAACCCGGTTGTGTGTCACAAATGTGGACTTTCTCCTTTTCTTATTTGACAATATTTTCACTTGAATCTTCTGGTTCCATGAATCTGTCTCAGTGGTCCATGAATTTCTACCTTCTCAGAAGACTTATATACTTCATGAAATCAAGGAATCTTTAGTTTATTTCTTTTTTTTTTTACAGTTTTAAATTTTATTTATTTATTTTGTTTATTGCGGTAACATTGGTTTACAACATTGTATAAATTTCAGGTGTATATCATTATACTTCTATTTCTGCATGGATTATATCATGTTCACCACCCAAATACTAATTACAATCCATCACCCCACACATGTGCCTGATTATCCCTTTCACCCTCCTCCCTCCCCCCTACCCCTCTGGTAACCACCAATCCAATCTCTGTCTCTATGTGTTTGTTTGTTGTTGTTATTATCTACTACTTAATGAGTGAGATCATACGGTATTTGACGTCCTCCCTCTGACTTATTTCACTTAGCATAATACCCTCAAGGTCCATCCATGTTGTCACAAATGGCTGGATTTCATCATTTCTTATGGCTGAGTAGTATTCCCTTGTGTATATATAGCACATCTTCTTTATCCATTTGTCCCTTGATGAGCTCTTAGGTTGCTTCCAAGTCTTGGCTATTGTGAATAACACTGCGATGAACACAGGGGTGCATGTATCTGAAAGCTATCCCTCTAAGAACAGGAAAACCAGACAAGGATGCCCACTCTCACCACTCCTATTTAACATGGTATTGGAAGTTCTAGCCAGAGCAATCAGGCAAGTAAAAGAAATCAAATGTATCCAAATTGGAAAGGAAAAAGTGAAACTGTCACTATTTGTAGATGACACGATTTTATATTTAGAAAACCCTCAAGAATCCACCAAAAAACTTTTAGGAGTAATAAACGAATACCGTAAAATTAGTTTATTTCTTTATTTCCCTTGAGATACATACATAGCAAATAGTATAGTGCTAGTCCTGTCATTATTTACTCAAATATTTTGATTAATTAATAATGTTTCATCCAGTAAATTAGAATTCTGTTTTTCAACCCTTTCCATTACAGGACCAAATTTCCTACTTGGGTACCTTTGTGGGAACATACTCTGCATCTTCGTGAATATACAAAGCAGCCTGACCCCTCTCTTCTCTTCTTTGTTCTCTGTTCCAGTTCTTAGTGGGTCAGTGTGGTACGGTGGGAAAAATATAAGATTTAAGGACATTCATACCCAGCTTCAAACCCCTCCTCTGCTGCTAGCAATGCCTATATGACCTTGGATGCTACAGAGTCTCTCTGAGTCCCAGGTTCCTCAGGCCAAGGCAGGTCCTCCCAGCAGCCATAGAGGAAGCAGAGCATAAGGTGGCCATCTCAGCCAAGGCCGCAGTTTGATCTTTCAAACATCTGAGCTCCAAGAGGCTCCTTGGAGGAAAATTCATCATGTTGGACTCCTCTCTGTGTCTCATCTATACCCTCTTACACAGGGGCCAGGCCACAAATAATAACAACCAGCACTAACAGTTACAGAACACTGGGTCTAAGTTCTTTACATGGATTAACTGAATGAATCTTCCAGCAACCCTCTCAGGTAGAACATTTCTTACACCCCTTTAGCTAATGGGGAGACTGAATCTCAGATAGTTGAACTAGGTAGCTTTATGTCCTGTGTGGGTACCTATATATTGGGAGAAAAACGGATATCAAAGGTGTGAAGGAACTCACTGAATCACAAATATATAAACTATACACAGTAAGTCAATTAATGTTCTGTAGAGATGTCTCCAAAAATCCTTGATTTACTTTTTAATTTTTACAATATGGCAGCTTCTTCCTCTATGAACCTCTTCTCCCCAAGCTGGTGACAATGATCATCTAAACCGTAGGCCCTAATGCTCATGTTCTCCTCACTAAGGGCATTTCTGAGTAGCTCTCAGGCTATTACCAGTGAGGTTGGGAGTGTGCCCAGGAACACTTCAAATTTTGCACACAAAGTAGTCAAACCAACTTCTCACATGTGTTCATTTAAGTCACCATGCTTGACTTGGAAGACCTTCACTCTTTCATCCAACCACTGCTATACTCTGTTATGTTGCCTTCAGTTAACATGCCCCCGGACATCAGCAGAAATACACTAGCCATGCCCTTGCCACGGGGAATCCCTCATGTAGAGAGAGACCAGCTGGAAGGATCCCCAAAGCAAGTGATGGTGAGAGTAAAACAAGTTGGGACCATTTCTTAGAAATCAAAGTTTAAGAATCCAGCAATGATTACCCTGGAGATTAGATCACTCCAGAAAGATATTGAATTGATCTCTAAACATTTCTCTCCAGAATTTCCATGCAGAAAAGAGCTAGTCTGTCACCCCAGAGGTTGAAACTGAAATCAAGAGGTATAATTCAAAGAAAGATACATTTTTGGCACTGTTGTTTTCTCCATTTTGGAGATGAGAAAACTGACTCCTAGGAGAGTTAAGACCTTGCTTCAGGTGACAGAACTCATAAAGGGCAAAGCAGGAGTCAGTGAGGGGTGAAGATGGGGGTTTAGGGTGATGTGAGGGTTCACAGCAGAGCACTGGGCAGCCCTTCTTGGGGAATGTGGATGATGTTGTTCTGTAAGGAGACGAGTGAGGAGCTTGTTCCTCCTGTTGGCCATGCCCCTCATTATCACCAGTTCACAGAGCTCAGTCCTCCCTGGAGTCAGGCACTGAGATGGTGCTAGAAGAAGAAAAGTTTCAGTTTTATTAGGCCAACATGGAAGACGAAATGAAGGAACAACCTGAAAACAGCAAAAGTAAGTTTCAGCCCCCTCTACCCTGACCCATTCTCGCACATACTGGGAGGTCTTAGCCTTGACCGAGGCCTTCAGTAGAGGGTGGGGGTTTGGGGCTCTTTCACAAGAGCATGTCTTAATTATAAGTTTCTAACCACAAAAACAAAGGCTCAGGGAGACAGATGATGAGTTAACAATCTGAGGCACCAATTTCCTTCAGAACATTTACTTTCCTTTCATTAATCAGTTTTACCAATGCAATAAAACTGTGCATAAACTTTGAATTTTCAATTGAAAAGGTTTCAATTCAGCTTAGACCTCAAAGAGATTTTTTTCCTTCCCAACATATAGCAGCAGAGGGGTTACCTGTTTAGGGCTGGAGGATCAGTAACACAGGTTTTCTTCTCTTTTCTTTACTTTCCCTTCCCTCCCCTTCCTTTTCTTTCCTTTTTTTCTCTTCTCTTCTGTTCTTTCCTTTCCTTTCTTTTCTTTTCACGAAGTTGACTGGCTTTATAAAAATGTAGTGAACATAGTTATAACTTTTTTTATGATTTTGCTTTAATATAGAAATCAGAGCCACATAATTTTAGCAGCTGAAGCATGTCATTTTACAGATGAGAGAACAGAGGTGCAGAGAAGCTGGAGATCCACCCAAATTCCCGTGTGGGGTGGCACTAGGGGAGAAGTGGAAGGCGGAGGACCTGATGTCTTACCAGGGTTGATTGCAACACCCTGCCATGAGGGATTATCATCTACCAACATGGTCTGAGTGTCAGGCCTGCTAATGGATGAGGGTGCTGAGAAGTTGGCAATACTGTTTCCTGTGCATCTGATTGCCGACTTCTCTGCTGCAAAATGATTGATGGTTGGTGGGGCAACAACATAGAAACTGGGTTTAGGAATAGAGTTTCAGTCTCAGCTTTCAAACAATTTGTGGTAAATCTCCAGAGAGATCTTTACACTTGAAATTATTTGCAAGATATTTTATGTATGCATTCTTCAGGGGAGATATGAGATTCTTAAATAGTTAGTCTGTAACAGCCCTATCCAATAGAAATAAATATGTTTCACCAATTTGAGCCACAAATTAAATTTATTTAGCTGCTGAGTTAAAAAAAAAAGTAAAAAGAAACAGGTAAAATTAATTTTATGACATTTTCATTTAGTCAAGGATTTCCAAAATATTGTCATTTTCACGTGCAATCAATATAAAGATTGTAAATGAGATATTCCCCTTTGTTTATGCTAAGTCTTCAAAATATGGTTTGTATTTTACAAAAGTAGTCCATCTCAGCTGGGACTATTGGTCTGGCTACATATCAAGTCCTCAATAGCCACATGTGGCTAGTAGCTACTGGATTAAGCAGCACTGATTCTCCTCCAAATGCTTCAGAAACGCTAAAAGAATGATATTTAGAAAGGCCCCTTCTGACTAGATGACTCCCAGAGTCTGTGCCAGCGTGCACACTTGCACATCTTTAGTCTCATCAGGTTTTCTGCAGTGAGCTGGCGGAGGTGGCCTCCAGGAGTGTCTACGATGCTGAGGGATGACCCCAGGGCAACCTAAGGGACCCAGAGGTTATGGAAATTGCCAGGGATGAACAGACTGGAGAGTCTGAGTTCTTTTTGCGCAGGGGCCAGGGTGGCTCACATGGCTGTGGGGGTCCCAGGCAGTGCAGTAGTACATGCCCGCATGGCGCTTCTCCAGCCTCAGCACTGACAGGGTACAGGTGGTGCCATCCTTGGCCTCTATGGAGGTGACTTGATTCACTTTCAGGACCAAATCCCGCTAGACATCTGGCTTAAGCATAGCCAGTCAGAGGAGCCTCTTAGGGTCCTTGACTTCCTGGTGGCAGTACCAGTGGATGTAGTAGACTGTGGTGTGGGCCATGCCCGGCAGGGTTGCCAAGCTACTTGTGCACACCACCACCGAGGCCTCCTGCTCCAGTTTCACTACCACCTGGTTGTCTGCCAGGGAGATGGCAGTGAAGCAGGGGCAGCAAGTGTCTGACAGCCTCTTCATGCACCCCAAAGTGGGAAAGGTGCTGGGGACTTACCTGGAAACAGGAGGCCCCATAGTAGGGCAAGGTGGCCCAGTGTGGCTCTACTTCCTGTCCAGGTGGAGTGAAGCCGAGAGTGACCTTATGGGGACAACTGCTGGAGGAGCCACAGTTTGGTGGGTGGTGGAAGCCAGGTGAGGGCCTGAGCCGCTGCTTCCATGGGGGCACAAGGAGGTGACTTGTGAGAGAAATGGGGGAGAGGGGGAGTGGCTGGAAAGAGAGGAGACAAAAGTCTGAACACAAGGTGAAGGGAGGGATGATAAATGGTGAGAGTTCTGAGAAACACTCAAAGAATGTTTGTGGGATAATAGCAATAATCATGTTCATTAACTGGACATCGACTACACTCTAGCACTGCACTGATTGGTTTATGTTCATTGTTTCATTAAATCCTGCAAATAACCCTGTGGGATAAATATTATTATCCTCAGTTTAGAAATGGAGAAACTGGGGCTGATATTTTAAGTCTGTTTCCCAAGGCTGCACATTAGTGAAAGATGCCATGAGTGGAGCCATATTAAAATGGAGGCAGAACACCCATTTCCAAGGAATTGCCTTGCTTGTCTTGCTTTCTTTATCTCTCAAACTGGACTAAACTGCCAACATTCCAAGTAGTCAGTAAGGACAAGAATATCCTGTTTGTAAGAACTGATGAAATTGGACTTTGCTGATGAGCAAATCACTAACCAATCAACGAAGTACAAGTCTAGTCTTTTTGCCTGATATCTGAATCTGAAGACCATCTGTTAAGTACAACCCTAGCTTTACCTTGTCTAGCACCAATGAACTCTTCTTTAATACAACTTACCTCATCATCTTCCCTTTTTCTCATAAAAACCTGAGTCCCTCTCTTGTAAACAGGACACTATTTGGGTTTCTATCTGAATCTGTGTTCCCTGAATTGCAATTCTTTGATCTCAAATAAATGCTTTGCTTCTTAAACTGGTTTCTGTTTTTGTAGGTTGACATATGGTGTCAGAAGTGGGATCTGAAGTGATCTCATCTTTGTGTACCAGTGTCCCCTGGAGACAGGTTTGGTACCAACATAAGTCACCTTGTATGCTCACTACTTCCTGGACCACCAGCTCCTCTAATCATGAATCCTCTCAGGTTCTGATCTCCCTCCTTTTGGCTGATGTCTTTGCCTTTCCTTGGGATAATGCGGGTAATAGCTCAATCTGGGGTCAATTGACCAGGAGTCAACTGTCTCCAACCCAAGTCACAGCTTTTGCTGGCCGAACGAATTTCCCTCTTTGGACTAATTAAGCAGGTCACAGCTATTGCCATCTGAACTGGTTTCTCTGTTTGAATTGGCTATAACTACTGCCATTTGAGGGTTTATTCCTTATCTGGTGAATGCTCAAATTCTGACTTTTGTGTAGTTTTTCCAAACAGCTGTAGCCAGGTGACAACCTGGGGCTTGCAACTGGTGTCTCTTTGTCTCTTTGTCCAGCTGTCCTTTAACATAGGAATTTCATCTTCTAAGAGTTCCTGAGAATTTCCTCCCTCGAGAACTCCAGCTGGGTTTATATTTAAGAACTATGATCTTTCCTCTTGTAAACTTTTGTCCCAGTGGACTAATATTACTAAAGATAATTTAAAATTACAGTGGCCTCTGTGGGGCTGTTTTGAGCCTCCAAAACTTGTCTTTTTGTGCACTAGATTTGAGAATCACAGACCAGACAAATTGAATGCAATTTTTAAAGAGTCAAATGTGCCACATTCTGGCACACCTTCTTAAAAAAGTGTTTTGGAAGCTGTTAAATATTTATGAAATACAGCAAGATCTTACTAAGCTTAGTTTATATGCTGACAGCTTGGCTTAGTAACTCTCAGGTTGGGGGCCCAAAATATGGTCATACAGCAATGTGGGTTACACTCCATTTGTGGACAGAATTGGCTGGGCGGAAATGGGGGTTGAACTCCTCTTGTGGCTAATGTCCTACCAAAGAGCTGTCAGCCTCAGGGCATTACATTGGTATTTAGAATGAATATTCTAATTAGGTAAGATCATTTAAGAAGTGCACTTAAAAGCAAAGTTTTCAATATTCCCAAACAGCCTTATTGAAAATTCTGTTGCAAAAAGCTAATGAAATATTAACATATACAGGGTACCTAAAAGAAAAGATGACACAAAAGTTCATTAAGATAACGTCTTCACAGCCACTCTCATATCTCCCTTCAAAGGAGGGCCCTGTATGGGCTCCTCACAGAGTTAACAAAACTCTGAGAGATTTTACAGTAAACTGCTATATTATTTACTTAAATAGTCAAGGGGAAACTAAAACTAAAATTAAAATTTAATGGAGTCATTTAGTACTGCCAGAAATATTTACTGTTTGTCCTGGCTGAAACCTTACAAGATATTTGAAAGGATTTAGTAATTTATGATGAGAAATTTGGTCAAATTGAAAGCTGATATTCAGAGTTTGACAGGAATTTTTTTTATAGGCCTTCTTCTCTAAGTTAAAATAAAACTATGTACCCAGAGGGAAAGAAGCAAATTAGGGATGATGTAGTTGGACAGGTAGATCAATCTATGATGCCATTTAAGTTACAATCCAATTTGAGGAATTTAAAGCAACTGTCCTTATCTTTAAATCTTTGAAAAAGTGGAAATGCAGCTCTAGCGGAAGTTCAGATTCCACCCATTCCCTTTTGTTAATCCCCAAAGCTTCCCCTATTTATCTCAAAAAGTTTGTACCCTCTCTGGGAACTTTATCCTAGGCCATCACCAATTCCTTAGATGGGAGGAAAAGGGGGCAAACAGCTATATAAGCACCTTTGCCCAAAATGCAGCATCTTAAGTGTCTTCACAAATATTAGAAGGAAAAAAGCTTTACCCGTCTAAGTAGACAAACTTATTTTATTCCATCTGTCATAAACAAAATTTAGATAAAACTATTCTTTCACAACTAGTGAGCTTTATATTACTGTACCTGATTCATGGCAGTAATTTTAAAACTATAGCTATGGTGTCTCTATGTATGTGTGTCTATATACATGTGAGTTATATAGATGTGATATTTTCCTGCCTCTGGATGGTATAATTTCTAAAAGAGCTCTATTTAATTGGTTTAAAATAAGCACTATATAAATTGAGTGTACTCTCAAAACTATAAGAGAAACTAATCCAAATGAATTTCAGGATCACATGATCTAGGAAAATATTCAGTATTTGAGCTAAATGAAGTTTATTGTCTTTAGACGTATCAGCATTAAATATAAAACTTTTGTTATACCTCGGGTTATGAAAAGTCAAATAAATTCATATTATCCCTGTTACAAAATTTGGCAGTAAAATAATCATGGCTGACTTTGTCTAATGTCTTATGAAGTTTTTGTAGGTGATCTAAACATACTTATTGGAAACAGGTAAACTAAATAGATGTAAGCAAGAACAACATGTTTTCAGGTGACTTTACAACAATAAATATGTGTTATGATATTTGTACTTAAAAATAACTTCAAAATCCTTTTGGTAACTTGAAATCTTAGAGTTTTGTTAAGTTAAGTTAAATGATGGGAATTCACTGACTGTCTAGATCATTTCCAAGTAAGATAAAACACTGAAACAGTAATTGCTAAACAAGTCTATTTTGACCTATTTTGGCTTTGTTATTACAGAAAAACTAAAAGATGTTTAAGTCTATTAGTAAACATTTCTTTCGCCGCATTAAGAAAAATTTATGCCGCGAGAAAATGTATATTTTCAGTAAAAGAAGTTATAAGAAATGGAGATATATTTTGTTAAGAAAGTAAATTTGTCCTAGAGTAATTACGTTTTATCAAAATAATTTCCTGTTTTGTTACTATCAGGTCTTTTATAACAAAAGCCAAGGTTTTTCTTACAACCGTTTAACTTTCTGTATTTGCCTGAAAATCTTTAATTGTCATCTTTGTTAAAGGGATGACTAAGCATTGTTTTACAGTGACCTATTAGCCTATCTGACCAAGTGTTTTAAAACATGTTGATATTTTTGACAAACTTCCCAAAATCAAATTCTAAATGAAGTCTTTTTGACCTGGAAATAACTGTGAAGTTTTCTAGAGTTCCCCTGAAATATCTCACCTCAAAGAATTTGTTCTATCCTCCTATAAAAAGGGAGATATTAAACTAATTAGGCTTATTTGATATGTTAAACTACATGGGAAATATTGTCACAAAAAATGATGATCAATCTTCTTAGCTCATATTGCATGGTTGAATGTTAATATTGCATGGTTGAATGTTAATAATATGTGCTCTAAAAACTACATAAAATTCCCTGTGGCTTAGTGGCCCCAGGGCTTAGCGGTTAAGTGCATGCGCTCCGCTACTGGCAGCCCAGATTCTGATCCCGGGTGCGCACCGATGCACCGCTTCTCCGGCCATGCTGAGGCGGCATCCCACATACAGCAACTAGAAGGATGTGCAACTATGACATGCAGCTATCTATTGGGGCTTTGGGGAGAAAAAGGAGGAGGATTGGCAACAGATGTTAGCTCAGAGCCGGTCTTTCTCAGCAAAAAGAGGAGGATTGGCATGGATGTTAGCTCAGGGCTGATCTTCCTCACAAAACAACAACAACAACAACAACAAAAAAAAAAACAAAACAAAAATTCCCAAAATTCTGCTATGTCTTGGTATAATGCTATCATTCATAATTCTAGTCACTATCTTAGAATGTGTGTCATAAAAATAACCAGGTTTCTTTGACAATTGCATTATAATGTTAAGTCTTTTGTAACTTATAGATAATTATTTTTTTACTCTGACAGTTACTCTAGAATACAAGTTTCTGATCAACTTTTAGATCAGAAAACTGAACTGGGTAAGAAATTAAAGAATTCTAACAGAGAAACTGATGGCTTCATAAAACTTCTATTAAAAGATCAAGAATAAATATTAATCACATGGGACTACATGAACTGAGGAGGGTGCTCTATTGTATTGTTTTCCCAGGTTTAAAGAAACCTTTTCTCTTAAGCTATCAACAATTTGGTAAGATATATCTTTGTGAACAAAGACGACACATTCACTTTTCCTCCTACTTGATTACTCCAGAATTCAGATACTCACGTTTGTTTAATATTAACAAATTAGTTTTCTTGTGATTATCTTTGGCTAAAAAAAATGATGGTAGCTGTAGAGAGAAAAATGAGGTTTGCACCTTTGTAGATGTTGGATTCTAGTCCTGTCAATTGTCTTTGAGGTTTTGTTATATACCTATGGACTGGACTCTCCTGGGTTAGGGTACCACCTTTGGTCTCGCTGACTCTTCGCAGTGCCCACTGACATTCTGTGGTCCTTCGATCTCTTTAGTTGGCTGCCCTCGGGCTTTGCCTCCTAGTTCCTGTCTATTCTCCAATTTGCACTCAGCATTTTGTTATTATAGGAATTCTCATTATTGTAAAACTGTCTGTTTTGCATAGCTTGTTGTTTTAACAACACCATCAGATCATGGTCACTCAGTGCTTTGAAATGATTACTAAGGCTTATGAAACTTCACATGAGACACTTCAAGGAACTGCAGAAGAATTTCACTCAAAAAAAACTTGACAGTAGAGCCAGCCTCTGCTCTGGCGCTCTTTTTGCTCAGATATGGTTGAAAGGCTCCTAAGGAAACTGCTTTCCCTCCTATGTGGGACATGACATACTGGGAATGAGCCTTCCTGGAGATGAGGGACCAATGATACTTTGATGGCTGATCAACAATATTTTCCAATAGTAGATCAGCAATGCTTTGCAGTGTTTGATCATTGATCAGAAAAAAAAAATTGATCTTAATGAAAAGAGAAATGTGAAAGATGACAAGAGGGGAACAATATGAAAATAGAGCTGGAATGGCCTTTTCAGAGTAACTGCCTTGCTCCCGTTGTTTTCTTTATTTTCCAAACTGGACCAAACTGCCAGCATTCCAAGAAGTCAGCAAGGACAAGAATATCCTGTTTGTAAGAACTGATGAAATTGGACTTTCCTGATGACCAAGTTGCTAACCAATCAATGAAGTACTAATGTAGCCCCTTGCCTGATGACGGGATCTCAAGCCACTCTATGAAGTACAAACCTAGTCTAGCCTCATCTGGCACCAATGAACACTTCTTTAATACGACTTACCTCATCTTCCTCCCTTTTTCTCATAAAAACCCTGAGCCCCTCTCCTGTAATCAGGATACTATTTGGATTTCTACCTGAATCTATGCTCCCTGAATTGCAATTCTTTCCTCACAAATAAATGCTTTGCCCTTAAACTAGTTTCTGTTTTTAGAGGTTGACAATACCTAGGGAGAATGAGGTAGGAATATGCAGCCGGGTCTGGCTGGAGACAAATCTCATGCTTCATTTACTACTTGATACTAACAGAGCAATGAGTGTGCTGCTGGCTTGGGAGGGAGGGACAAGCACAAAACAGCAATCCCTGCCAGAAACCCACGCCCACCTTCTGAGTTGCTTTGGAGCATTTCGCCCAGAGGTCCCATCAGAAGGGGTTTTAAATGCCCTAAAATAACACGATAGCTCTGTAGTGTTGGGAAAGTTATATCACCACCTTTTCCTCATCTGTAAAAAGGCACCTCATAGGGTTGCCTGGAGAGTAAACAGGATGATGTGAGCAAAGCATGTAGCCCAGTCCCAGATGCAGAGAAATGCTCAGGAAATGATGGGATTATTGTTTCACTTTGAAACTGCCAAGTTGCAATAGATGATCTCTGGGGTCCACACAAAGTAGAAGTGATAGGGAATACCACAGTTTTTGAGAATCAGGGCTGTGTGTGTGTTTGTGTGTGTAGCCAAAGGAAGAAGCCTAGATTAAACTATGGGGCATGGAAGCCAGGAGGCAGGACCGGGTCCTCCTATTCCAGCACCATATCCTCAGAAATGGTAAGACAGGGCATTGTGAAGGATCAGAGAGGAATGCATCTGAAATGAAGCTTTGAGTAAAAGAGGTAGCCTAGACATCCAACTGAAATGAAGGCTCCTTTTCATTTATGCTAATTATACCCAGGGCTTCCTGGATATATTTATGCTAAATAGTTATGCTAATTGTACCATCTTGGCCAATAGGAAAAGGTAGTTGAGATGGGGAAGAAAGGGAACTTGGCTTGGGGAGTGAGGTTGTGGGTTCTTCAGCACCTAGTACCAGACCCAGTTCCTGGGCAGCTCTTCTATAGTAAATCCTGGAAGTCGGACCTCCTCATCTATAACCAAGACTAAAGGCTCAAGTTCCAAAAATACAGGTGTGGGGGGAAAGGGAGAATCCTGCCCCCCACCCCAGGCCCACCACTCTCTTTTCCCCTGCAGGTTCTTATGGCTGGTCAAATAATTAAAATGACATAAGGCATGTTAGCACAAGAAAATCAAAGGTTAGTACACATACATGAGGAATTCACACAAGCATGAGGAATTCCAAAGACAGTCATGCAAAATGAGGTGTATATGTCTTTCTGGACTAAGGAGAGAGAGATAGAGGTCTGAGACTTCAAAGGGAGAAAAGACGATTTACAGAAAGATGAAAAGAGTTAATATTTGGTAGACAATGGGACCCCAAAGAGATCTTTTGATAAAACGACCATTGCTACATTCCTTCCTGCCTGCCACAACTAGAATTATCTATGGTAATACTTCCTTCCTCAAACAGGTCCTTCTATCTTAAATTCTTTTAGGCAATTTGGGGGAAGATCAAATGTTCTTCCTGAGTCTTCTGAGCTTTCATTGTCTTCAACTCAAAATAATCCACATACCAGAGTGTCACATCTTGGGGCGGCCTGCCCTGAACCCCATCACAGGCTTTTGGGTTGTGCTGAGTTAGTGAGCTGTTGGCCAAATATAAAGCAATAGAATACTTTACTAGAAGAGTATTCCAGTGCTATCATTTATATCTTCTGCAGATGTCTAGCAAAGCTGTGGTAAATGTTAAGTAGAAAGCAAAGTGACAGTTGTGGTGACATCTGCATAGCAAAAGGACAGATGGAAAGAGTCTCAATATAAGCAGTGAGTGATTGGGTGGTGAAAAATTGGTTGAACTGTTTTCTTTCTATTTTTCTCTATTTCCTAGATTTTCACCAATAAGAAAACATTGCTATGGGGGACAAAATCCACAACCATCTAATGTGTCATGAAAATAAATTGTATTTCACGCTGTCAGTATTCAAAACTATGTTTCTCTCAATTACTGTAACCAATTTTATTCAATAACTACTCAATTTAAAGGCTCAACAACTGTTGACAATAACCAGCCACAGATTTTAATAAACTCTGTCCCAGTCTTCAGCCAAATACTCTTTTCAGCATGTCTAGTTACAAAAATAATGCAATTTAGTAATGAGTTTGATCACTTTATTCAAGGGAACACAATCCATGGACTGGGGAGCACAGTGCCTCACAGGCAGTGGAGCCCTCTTCCCAGGATTTTGGGCGAGAGGAGATCTATGGAGCCATAGAAGCAGCAATGCAGAAACAGAGCAGGACTAGCTGGGTGGTCAGCGATTTCCTTAGAAGGCCAGCAGGTCAGTCGGGGAATAAGGAAGGAATATTTGATTAAGGTGGTTGGCTGGGGTTGCATATCTGACCTTATTGAGAACAGGGAGATCATTACAGATTCTTGGCAGGTGGGGACTGGCTGGCTGGATAGACTACGTTTCTGGTCAAGCGCAGCATTTACAGGGACAGGAAAGTCATCTAGGTTTCAGGTTGCTGACCTGACACCCTGGGCAGGAGTGGCTCCATCTTGGGCCTAGAAGGTGATTTCAACAGGTGACATTTGTTTTCTTTCCTCTACTTCTCTTCCTGCTGTGGTGTGTCTGTGCTCTTCTCTAAGGGGCACTGGAAGGTTATACTCCTCCAAAAGAAACACATGTTTAAGAAATAATAGAGGAAAACTCTTGGGCAGGACACAGGCAAACAGCAGCCAGGGCTTTACCTCTCAGCCCTTGTGTGGAGTCTGGAGGGTCCTCATCAAGACCCCCCTGGTCTCTAGGAGAAGAGAAATAGGTGTTGCTTGAGGGAGCAGGACTTCCTCTCATCCCGGGTCTTCCTGCTGCTGCCAGGAATGAACCTGCTCTGATGGAAGCAGACCTCAGCCAGCCTGGGGCAGCGGGTGCGGGAGAGCAGATCCAGACTCAGGCTGATGGGTGAGCCGACATCCAGGTACTGAAGTTTGGATCTTTTAATTTAATCTCTGAGTCTCTGGAATACTTTATCTGACCTGGGACAGCGCTCTTCCGACTATCATAGAATCTGAGAACTAATCTGACTTCTTCATTTTACTCATATGGAATAAATTAGATGTACATATGAGGACATCAATGAC
This sequence comes from Diceros bicornis minor, assembly GCF_020826845.1. Lineage (NCBI taxonomy): Eukaryota > Metazoa > Chordata > Mammalia > Perissodactyla > Rhinocerotidae > Diceros > Diceros bicornis. Next base: position 9,493,581 of record NC_080742.1, on the reverse strand, counting down.
ATGGGCAAGCCTGGAAAACCAAAAAGAAGAAAGCCATTGATATATTGTGATAAGAGGACTATGGATACAATTTTCTTTCTTTCATTTCCAACTTGCATCTTTATAACACTGTGTGTTGAGTAAATATTTCTTTTTTAAAAAATCACTTGTCGGGGCCGGCCTGGTGGTGCAAGTGGTTGGGTGCGCGTGCTCCGCTGCGGCGGCCCAGGGTTCGCAGGGTCAGATGCTGTGGTGTGCACCAACGCACTGCTTGGCGAGCCATGCTGTGGCGGCGTCCCATATGGAGGGGAGGAAGATGGGCACGGATGTTGGCCCAGGGCCAGTCTTCCTCAGCGAAAAAAAAAAAAAAGGGAGAGGAGGATTGGCAGATGTTAGCACAGGACTGGTCTCCTCACACACACACACACACACACACACACACACACTCACACACACACAAATCACTTGTCTTTCATTAGAAGTAGTAACCTCATTTTTAAAACCAAGTCATTGGTTTGCTAAGGAAACACAGAAACTTAGACACTTGAAGATGAAAGAGGAACCCTTCCTACCAGAAGCCTCATTGTTTCTCATTTTTAAAGATGAGAAAACAGCTCCCTTGGGCCGGTCCCGTGGCTTAGCGGTTAAGTGCGTGCGCTCCGCTGCTGGCGGCCCGGGTTCGGATCCCGGCGTGCACTGACGCATCGCTTCTCCGGCCATGCTGAGGCCGCGTCCCACACACAGCAACTAGAAGGATGTGCAGCTATGACATACAACTATCTACTGGGGCTTTGGGGGAAAAAATAAATAAATAAAAATTAAAAAAAAAAAAAGAAAAGAAAACAGCTCCCAAAATACGGGTGACTCCTTCAACATTACAGGCCTGTGAGCAGCTGGGGCAGGATCAGAACACCCCTCCCTCCTTTCTAGTGTGCGCACCTTTCATGCAGTGAACCTGTCATCTCAAATTCAACAACTTCATCCAGAGCACCCAGGACACGTCAGGTGTGGGGACAACCACTTTTGCAACAGTAACCTCATGTTTATAACCAGTGAAGATAATGAGGGGGCCCGGCCCAGTGGCATAGCGGTTAAGTTCGTGTGTTTTGCTTTGGCTGGGGGTTCGCTGGTTCGGATCTTGGGCTCCAACCTACTCACTGCTCATCAAGCCACGCTGAGTTAGTGTCCCACATAGAAGAGCTATAACTCTGCAATTATGATCCACAAATAAGTGCTGGGGCTTTGGAGAGATAAAAGAAAAAGAGGCAGATTGGCAACAGATCAGCGCAGGGCCAACATTCCTCAAAAAAAAAAAAAAGATAATGGAAATCCATGAGGCACACACTAGTATTCACAGTTAACAGATCATGAAAGTCAGGCTCCCTGGACGTTCCTCACAAGGCTCTCTTTAAAAAGCTGAGCAATGGGGCCAGCCCAGTAGCCTGGTTAAGTTCGCATGCTCTGCCTTGGTGGCCCTGGGGTTAGAGGGTTCAGATCCTGGGTGCAGACCTACACATTGCTCAACAAGCCATTCTGTTGCGGGGTCTCATATATAAAGTAGAGGAAGATTGGCACAGATGTTAGCTCAAGGCTGATCTTCCTCACCAAAAAAAAAAGCTAAGCAAGCCCAAGATTTCTCAGGTTTGGGGGTACTTCCTTTTAAAGAACAGGAAAAGACACCACCATTCATAAGCCCAGAAATAATTCAGAGAATGAAACAAAGGTACACTATAAAGAGATTATGAGAATTTGTTTTGAAAAAAAAGTGAGACATTGAGTATGATTTGTCTTAGGGATGTGTGCTAAGTCAGGAAATAGGGAGAATGGAGAGTGAAGTGTGTTATTGGCATTGGTGTTGGTGGTGCCGTGGTTTCCAAAGTGGGTGCATAAGACAATAAGTTGGTGTGTGGGAAGAAAGTGTTAGATCTACTGTTTGTATTTGTTTTTATCACATATTTTTAAACTGTTTACTTGTGTGTATGTTTTATAATATACACAATGCATTTCTACCACAGTTCATGTAACTTATTACTTTATAAATAAATAAATGTACATATATTGAGGGTTTATTCATGCATAAAATAAAGCCAAGAAAATTTTGAAAAAAAAACCAAGAAAATTGCTTACCAAAAAGCAAGAATTATTATAAAAGTATACTAATTAGAATAGTTTGTTCCTGGCACAAGAATAGACAAAATAGAGAAAATTTCAGAAAGATTACAGAGACTTAAGAACAACTCTCCCGTGGCAATTGGCAAAGAGTAGAACATATTCTTGAAGAGTAGTCATTCAATTAATAGTGGTGGACATCAAAAAGTAGCAGAAATTTCTTCTAGCACTTTTGAGTTGAGTTGATCACGTTTCCTAAAAGTTAATTTTTTAAGTCAACAGAAATCACTGATCCATGAAATGATAAATAGCCTTTACCGAATGTCAAATTTTGTACGTATTTATTCCTTCCTTGAAAGCATAAAGTAGGTTTATGTTACTGATCCCCATTTTGCAGATGAAACAGAGGTTTAGGCAGGTTAAGTGACTTAACTCGTGGTTGTCTGGATAATAATGAGCACACCAGCAAGTTGAACCAAGTCTGCCAGTCTCCAGGGCCTGTGCCCTAAGTAACCTGCTTGGCTGTTTGTGATTCAGGGGTTAATTTCTGTCCTCATTGGGCCGTTGCATTTGAATGCAAAATGTGATGTTGTTACACTTCCTATTTGTTTACAATACCATGCTTTCTGCTGAAAATATACAGTATTTTGATTGCATTTTGTTACTTAGACTAACTTCTAGCTCCCCCTCCTGGCTATTTTGAATTAATTTTTGTGTATAGAGGAGGCGAGGAACTAAATTCATTCTTTTGCCGGCGGATATCCACTTGTCACAGCACCATTTGTTGAAAAGACTATCCTTTCGCCCATGAATTCACTCAGCACATTTCTCAAAAACCAGTTGACCAGAAATATGAGGGTTTATTTCCGGACTCTCAGTTCTCTCCATTGATCTGTGTGCTCTCCTTGCCCCAGGACCACACTGGCTTGATTACTGTGATTTTATTTTTATGTGACTTTGAAATCAGGTCTTGTAAGGCCTTGCTGGAAAGGCCTGCCCTGCTGTCCCCAGAGACCACAATTTCGTAAGTAATGGACCTTGTCAGACCCTCTGAGGTGTGTGGCATCATCAGACTCAATATCCAAATCACATTTTGGGGGCTCCCTGCCCCCACTGCTTTTGGAGAATGACCATAACAGTCGTCTAGCTTTGTTCGTTTACAAATTATTTTGGTTTTTCTATGTCATTTGTGTTTCCATGTAAATTTCAAGATGAACTTGTTAATTTTTCCCTCAAAACCCCGCTGCATTGAATTTATAGGTCAATTTGGGAAGAATTACCATCGTGACAATACTGAATCTTCTCATCCATGAACAAGGACTCTCTCTACATTTATTTACATGTTCTTTAATTTTTCTCTGCATTTTTTTATAGTTGTCAGCATACAAGATTTGTTCTTTTTTTATTCAATTAATTCCTAAGTATTTTATTCTTTTTGGCCCTGTGGTGAATATAATTATTCTTTTACCTCTGTTTTCAAATTGTTTATTGCCTATGTATAGAAATACAGTTGGTGTTTTGTATATTGAATATTCGTATCTTGTGACTTTGCTAAACTTGTTTATTAGTTCTAGTTTTGGTTTTCTTTGTGTGTGGATTGCATGGAATTTTCTACATACAGAATCATGTCATCTGTGGATAATGACTGTTTTCCTTCTTCCTTTTCAATCTGCTGGATATTTTTAATTTTGTTTTTTTCTTGTTGCAGCATCTAGAACCTCCAATACAATGTTGAATGGAAGTGACAAGAGCAGGCATCCTTGTCTTGTTCCTGGACTTTGGGGAAAAGGATTCAGTCTTTCAACCTGAAGTATGATGGTAGCTGTGGGTTTTCAAAGAAGCCCTCTATCAGGTTGAGGAAGTTCTGTTATTCATAACGTGTGGAGAGTTTTTATCATGAACGGGCGTAGAATTTTTCAAATGCTTTGTACGTATCTCCTGAGGTGATCAAGTGGTTTTTGTCCTGTATTCAGTTAATATGATATACGACATTATCTGATTCTTGGATGTGAAATCAACTGTTTATGTCCAGGATAAATCCCACTTGGTCATGTTTATAATCCATTATGTATGTTTCTTGATTCAATTTGCTAATATTTACTTGACGATTTTTCTACTTATGCTCATGATTTTTGTACCTACTGGTCTGTGGATTTCCTATTATGTCTTTGGCTTTGATATCAAGGTAATGTTGTCCTCGTAAATGCATTTGGGACTCTTGGAAACTCCTCTACTTTCTGAATAAATCTTTTTTGTGAAATATCAGTATTAAACATTTTTTAAATGTTTGATAGATTTTCCAGTGAAACCATCTGGGCCAGAGATTTTCTTTGTGGGAAGATTTTAATCACTAACTTAATTACTTTACTTCTTATATATAGGTCTGTTCCGGTTTTTTACTTATTCTTGAGTCCATTTTGGAAATTTGTGACTTTCTGAGAATTCATCTATTTCTTCTATGTTACCTAGTTTGTTGACATAAATTATTAATACTGTTCCTTTAAAATCCTATTTAATTTCTGTAAAATTGGTAGTGGTGTTCTTTTTTTTTTTTGATTTGGTAATTTGTGCTTCTCTCATTTCTTCTTGGTCATTCTAGCTTGAAGTTTGTCAAATTTGTTGATATTTTCAAAGGACTGACTCTTGTTTTCATTGATTTTTTTCTCTCTTGTTTTCTGTTTTACATTTCAATTATTTCCATTCCATATTTTACTATTTCCTTTACTCAGCTTTGGCTTAATCAAGCTTGCTGTTCTGTTTCATGATTGATTTTAGATATTTTTGCTTTTTTGACAGGCATTTAAAGCCGTAGATTTCTCACTAGGCGTTGCTTTAGTGACATCTCACAAAGTTTTGAAGTATTGTGTTTTCATGCATTCTTTGGTTTTCAGCAGGTTGCCTATGATGGTGTCTACATGTGAAAATCAGCAGTTTTCACACTTTCTGATTCTTTGCCTGCATTTTTATCAAAATTATTTTGTTGAAAATAGATTGTAGCAACTCTATATTCTGATTTTTCCCCAATAAGGTTGCTGTTATTGCTCTTTCTTTGCTTAGAAACTTGCCTGAACTAAGTCTGTGAAATTATGTCCCTTAGGTGTGTGGCTGTTAAAGTCTCTTCTCAGCTTTTTTTGTTTTTCTTTTTAATCCTCTTATTTTTAAGGCTAGCTTCCTAGGGGTCCCCCCTGTGTCTACATAGCTTAGTGGTAGCCAGTGATTGGACAGAGATCATGCTCAAGCCCCTTGATTAAGACTTCCATCCTCTACCAGGTGAATACGTGTATGTATTGGGAGCACGTTCAAATTTCAGCCCATTTCGTGTCTTCCCCAGCTTGTACTCTTTGTGGAGTCCCTTCACATCTCCTCTGCGTATGCTCACATCCTCAGGGTGGACCAGGAGTCTTTGGCTAGCTCAGCTCTTTTGTGTCTCCACTAAGCATGCACACAGCTTCAGCCAAGCATATGATTGCTGCAGCCATGACCACAACTACAAACCAGCAGAGCCTCTGGCCCTTCCTGCTTGTACACCACTGAGTTTGTCAGTTCTCCCTTGCATCTCACCCACCCCAGGTTATATGAGCTCCCTTCAGCTATGTGATTTTCTGCCAGTCCTCATGGTCTGCCCTACCCTGAAAGAACCTTAACGCCCATGGAGCTGGGTGTTGGGAGGTTGGGGAGGAATGGGGGCATCTCCAGGCAAGAACACCACTGCTGTTGGCCTGAGTTCTGCAATTTTTCCACCATAAGCACTTCTCAGACTGTTGTATGCCTTTGGTCATTTCCTGATGCTGAGATGGTTAGTTTGTTCATCTGGTCCAGTTACAGCTGCTTTTCCAAATGAGAATTACTGACCTCCTCATTCTACTGTAGCCAGAGGCCTTGCTAGCATTCACTTTGACATTATGTAAAGCAGACATATTACTATGTTACAATTAAAAGTTTCTCTTCATTTAGGATTCCTAAATAATTCCAGACATGTCGTCTCATTGTGGCTCCAATGTTGTTAGCTTCCAGGTAGAAAGTGAGCCCAGAAACAGGAAGACTTGGTGTGACCATCTTCCTCAGACTCCTCTCAAAGTGAGACGGCAGTTAAACCCCCCCAGTGTCTCTGTGATTTACAGCAGTTTAATAGGCTGGAAAGCGAAGCCTTCCAACCCCTATACTTTTCTCTATTTATTTCACCACAAAGGGAACCTGAACTATGTGACATTGATAAGGTTCAGATGTGGGACACCAGCTTTTCTTAGGATTCTCGGCTGTTCTTTCTCCTGTAGCAGGTTTGTTCTTGGCAGTAATCCAGGCAGACGTTCTCATAAGAGACAATGTTCCTCCTGAAGTGTGTTATTTGATGAGAGGAAAGCACCAGGGAGGCAGGCTGCTTCTGTATGTGTGTAGCTCATATCCCCAACCTGCTACCTCGGTCTTCTCCCCGCTCCGTTTTTATTTCCTTCCCTGATTTTGAGAGTAATGCAGACTTTTTATAAAAATGTGGAAAGACAAAAACAGAAGATCACTTTTCCTTCACACTACTCAGCAACATGTGTGACAGTTCAGTTTCTTTCCTTCTAGTTTGTGCTTGTAATTTACACAATAGTGGTCATAATGCCCATATAATTTATACCCTGTTATAAAAATTAAAAGTTCAGTTTCAGTTTATTGTAGAAATTTTGGAATGTCCAGAAATGTATGTAAGTCACCTTGTTATTTTCTTCTAGTCTTTCTGGCCTGCCCATTTGTATTTAGTTTTTAATTTTTATCCACTATGATCTTAGAGTACCTACAGTTTTATTTATTACATATTTGCTTTTACTTTATATACATTCTCCATGTTGTTATAAACTATAAATATAATTTAAGTGGATGTAAGATATTACATGGAAATATAATTATTATTTAACTTTTCTCCTACTCTCAGACATTTGGAGATTTTTTCATAATTTTTTGAGGGATAATCTACATAATGGAAAACAAGTATTATTATTTCCACAAGGATATATCCTGAGGAAATAATTCCAGGGTGGAATGACTGGGTCAAATGCACGAATAAGATAAGGCTCACGAGGCAGTGCCCAGAATGGCTGTAGCAGTGGTCGCTGGCTACGGTGCATGAGAGTGACCATCTGGCATTGCCCTCAGTGTTAGGAAGCCCTCACAGCTCTCTCAGTCACTGGGGACAGCGACTTTGAAAATATGCAGATTAAATTATTTGTACCAAAACTCAAAGTTCTTTGCAATTGAAAGACATATGCAAGCTTTTTAGCAAAGTTGTGGAGGATGAATAGCAATGGATAATAATTCTTGGTCTATTTGAATGTTTTTTAGAAGTAAGTGAATCCATTGTGACAGATTAGTGCGAGTGATAGATCCTATTTTGAAGGTTTCCCTTTTAAAAGAAATAAAGCAAAACTTTATTTTACAGTTACAGTTTTGTTAACTTAAATGTCTTGAGGATTAAATGTATGAATATATCTCATTGAAATGTTATGCATATATGTTGTAATTTTAAAGAAATCTTTGTTACTTTAATGGAATGTGATGCTTTTTCCCCTTCCCATCCCCACCACGCAGGATCTGAAGCAGCTGAAGGAAAGCAGGACAGTGGAAAACCACTTCTAGAACTATGAGTGCTCCTTTTGTTACAGTAAGTCTTTGAATGTGAAACTGTAACAACAAAGTAATTAAACATGGAGCATTTTCTTTGAGTAGCTGCCAAGTAAAATTCAAAGAATGTGAGTGTGAGCAAATAGCCAGATTTGTCCTATTTAGATGAACTTAGTCACATTTTATTTGTCACATTTCCTAACATTTTCTGCAGAGGTACAATCATGAAGTAGGAAAAATACCTCAAAGTTCCAAATGTCTAAACAATGAGCACGAGTTCATTATTGCTGGCTTAGCCAGAGTGTCTCCGTGTCAGACGTTGCTTATTCACAAACCCTAACTTAACGGGTGCTATGAGGGCCACAGTCCTGTGAGATGTGGTCCTGTTATTGTCTCCATTCACACCTGAGGCCAGTGAGACTAGAGAGGGTGAGTAACTTGTCCAAGGTCACACAGGGAGCAAGTGGCAGAGCCGGGGCTCAGGCCTGCCCAGTCTGGTTCCAGGTGGACTGCAGCCCTGCACTGGAATGTCTCTCCAGTGTTCTGGAGGTTCCGAGATGAAAGATGTGATCCAGTCAGAGCAGCAGCACTTGATGAGCCTCAAGGTGGGCACGTTGTTAAATCCCTTCAGATCAGCAAAGGAAATATTTCATCCTCAGAAATACAAACAAGTAAACAGGAAGTAAATTGTAGTAGCAGCAACTCTGCCTGATTATTTAGTCACAGAGGGGAATATATTGGATGGACTTGGAGTTGTTGAGAAGCAGAGGCGGCCAGTGTCGTGGTGACTGGAGGCCCCGTGTCTGCATCAGAAGCACCCAACACGCTTCAGCCCCTTCTTTCCACAACAGTGGTTGGACATGAAGCAAAAATGTGGGCATGTGAATAGCAGATCCTTTTCTAAATGCCTTAAATAAATTCTTTTGTGGCCACAGCCATGGTCCCGTGAGTGTCTGTAACACAGCTCATCTGCAATGCACAGACGTTGTTATACAGACATAGGCAAATGGAGCATTTTGCCTTTACACCACATCTCAAATAGTTTTGTGTTCTCTCTTTTCTGGTGTGAAAAGTCCTCATTGAAAGTCACCAGAGGAAAGGACAGGAGATGGGGTCTCCCTGTTGAAGTTTGAAGTGGTGACATCCACTGCTGACTCCACTGAACGGCTGATGAAGAACTTATTTACTGTAACACCTCACAGACACTGTACCACAGCCACACACATCTAGTAGTCTGCCTGTGGCTGGTACAATAATGGAATGATCCATCTTGTATACAATGAGACCAAGTCTGATCTGTGAATGAATAGTTGCAGAAAAGGCTTGTACTATAATCCTGATCAAAAGACTTCTTTATATATTAGAATAACACTGTCTTAGTAAACAAAGTATCTTTTAATTTTGAGGTCAGAATGAAAGTTGTTTTCATGTCTCAGATTTCTTTGTATTTCTTTTTTAACACCCTACATTTCTCTTGTGTTTTTTAATTCATGCACATGCCCTCTTTGAACAATTTTAAAATGTAATAAAATCGACTATATCAAAATGATTCATTTTATTTTTCTTATTTTGCATTATGTATTTGGCTGAAAGTGTTAGAATTAGAAAGGGGGGACAAGGAGGGATTGTGAATATGTGTAAAAGGTCACCAGACATTTTGGATTATTTTTATCATGAAATAGTGTCCTTCCTCCTAGAAGTATGGTCCTGAAATAGTCTGAGTACTCCTACTTTGAACCCACACTATGAAATCATTGCCATCATGTTCCCTTTGTGTTTAGATAATTTGAATTAAAATAAACTAAATTATATGGTGAGCTATTTTTTTCAAACATGAATGTTCACCTCAATGCTTCATAGGAAAGTAGCCTTTCAGTTTTCTTTCATTATTCATTGAGTCATTCAAGAAAAACTCAACTGTGTTTAGTGGGAATGGTGCTGGTTTGGGTGGAAACTGGCCATTTGTGCAGATCACATCAGCTCCATTTGTGCTCGTTCTAAGACTGGGCCAAATGACAGAAATGCAACTGGAAGAATCTCTGGGAGGCTGAGGCGTAATCAAGAAGAGCTTCTAATGGAGGAGAAGGGGAGAGGAACAGCTCCAGAGTTTGCCTTGAGACTAAACCTCAAGAACTCAATGATGTTGTCACAGTGAGAACGTCCTCTCTCAGGAGTGGAGTTGCAGATACACCAAGCCCACAGATGATGTCTAAGCTGGATGTCAGTGTATTAATTTAACCTGAGAAAGAGCTCTCGTCCAGACATGCTGGGCTCACCCAGTAGATGCAGCCAATCCTCATAAGAAGCCAAGGCTCACCCAGAAGTTGGCTCTCAGAGCACAGACCAAGAAAAATGGAGCGTATGATTTGCAAGTACTGTGAAGTAAGACTGTGAAAGCTTAAAGCGTTGATCTCAACAATAGATCTCTGCTTCCCCCTGGGATGACAGATTGAGTCTATAGGCCTGGGCACCCACTCTGTACCATGCTTGGGTGGGTGGGGGTGGGGACATTTGCTCTTTAAGCTCACACTCTGAACAGCCCTCTTCTAATTGAGCCCAATCACACTTTTATCTGATGTTACTGTTCTCTTAAGCCTCTTAAGCCTCTGATTCATTAGAGGGACTTATATGATTCAGTATATGACATTCAATTACACAGTTGAACTCAAGGCCTCTGTATCTCTGTGTTCTTGTGAGGGAAAAAGCACATCACCATTGCCCACATCTACATTCAATCCATGCTATCAGATTTACAGGCACAGGTCTGCGTCACCCCATCTACACTAAGAAAATGAAACCAAAAGGTACCAGCCTCGGTAAATCAAATACCGTGGATGAGCACAGATAGTTGGTCGAATGTTAGGATTATCTCAGTGCTCCAAGATGCCCTGTCTGCTCTTTCCTTCAGAACAGGTTCGTGAGAGTGGACTGAGATGCAGCATCTGAACTGGGCATGAGATTCCCAACTTACATTGTTGCTAATTGGAGTAAACTTTGTATATATAAAGCAGGGGAACCCTGTGCCCACAGCATAAGGGTATGTTTGATAGCAATTGCATGTGTGTGTAGATGAATGCTTTCCTCCTGTTAGCTGTGACCTTTTCAAATTGAGCAGAGTTGGTTGTGGTTTAACAGTCCTTAATTTATCTTATGACACCCTAGCCACTGCTTGCACAGCCCCAACCAGTAGGGGTCGGTTTGAGTTTGAACATTTTCCAGAAATCAACCACATTTGACAGAGCACGTAAACAAAAGAACCCTGAGAAAATAACACACCATCAGCCACACTAGCTCCCTCCCGCCACCCAGCCTGTGTCCTCCACCACCACCTGTGCTCTCCCTCCCTGTACCGCCGAGTTCAGAGCAGCCCAGGCCCAGTGCGGAAAGAAGTTGCTAAGAGGTTTGAAGCCACAGGAGTCACTGCCTGGTAGTGCCTGGCAGTGAAGTCAGCTGCAGAATGCTTTCAGAGATTTGCAAGTTTCCCCTCTTTGCTTCTACTCCTTCCTAATGCAAAAATAGTTCCAAGTCTGTAAGTAGAGGGCCAAGGATTTGGCCTAGAGAATCTGATCACATTAATAACTCAAAGGAGTAGATATAATTAAATTTAATCTTTCTTGTATCTGATGGGTCTTATTTTATTTCCAAATGGGAACGTCTACTTGCTTTCCTAGAGAATGTGTTTCACAGAAACTGAAGCTGATAGTAAAGAAGCAAACAAAAAATTTCGGCAATTTTAAATGAGATGTTTCAATTTTAATATATAAAAGTTTTTACTTTAAAAGGATTAGAGAAAATAGAAAAATATACAATCTCTTATCATTTTCTCACCCTCCTACCATACATTGAACATGTTTTATGCCTACACCTGTAGAAATACAGAGACACATATAAACGAGTGTCATACCTATTGGTATGGTTACTCAATAGTAAAAACGACCAAAGGACATGAAAAATATTTCACAGAAAAAGAAATATAGACTTTCAATATATGAAAAGATGCTTTTCCTTACTCATAGTAAGAGAAAAGCAAATTTCAACTGCCATGAGACACTATTTTCACCTGTCAGATTAGAAAGTCCTGAGGCACACTCTTCGCATTCACCGACACTGTGGTAGAAGTACAAAATGGTGCTCTCTCTATCGTGGGCGAGTTGGCAATGCCTATCAAAATAACCAATATGCACGTTCAAAATGACAGAAAACATTATTATAATTTTAGCATTTCTTATAAAAGCAAAAGATTGGAAATGAGCCGATGGTGTATCACAGGAAACTGATTTTATAAAGTGTTTTTTGTTCACCAGTGAAATACCACATAGCCGTCTACGTCTCCCTCTATCCTGTCCCTCTATCCATAAAGAGAGCTCTGGGATGTTTAAGGGAAAATACAAGTGCAGAATAATGTATATTATTTCCTACCTCTGTCTAAGAAGGGAGGAAATGAGAATATATGTACATGCATATATATTTACACGTGTAAATTCATATTTGCATAAATAAAAACTGGAAGGATGCACAAGAAACAAAAACATGACCTATAAGAAGTAGGGGAGGGAGAGATAGTGGTTGAAGCAAAATCTCTTAACGCATTTTTTGGAGTGTTTTGATTTTTGAACCACGTGAAGTTATTACTTAACATTTTTTTTGTGTGTGTGTGTGAGGAAGATCAGCCCTGAGCTAACATCTGTGCTAATCCTCCTCTTTTTTTTGCTGAGGAAGACCGGCTCTGAGCTAACATCTATTAGCTCCTCCTTTTCTCCCCCCGCAAAGCCCCAGTAGATAGTTGTATGCCATAGCTGCATGTCCTTCTAGTTGCTGTCTGTGGGACGCGGCCTCAGCATGGCCGGAGAAGCAGGTGGGTCGGTGCCCGCGGGGGATCCAAACCCGGGCTGCCAGCAGCGGAGCGCGCGCACTTAACCGCTAAGCCACGGGGCCGGCCCTTACCTAACATTTTTTATAGGGCCGTGTTACACATATTATTTTTTTAACAATGCTTTATGATTAATTTTACATTTCTTTAAACATCTACACTTTTGTTGTACTTGAAGGTCTATGTTATACAGTCATATGTCATCCTTTAGTTTATTTTTTAGTTTCTTTTTGGGCATTTGGTTAATTTGGTGCTGCTATAAATGGTGCTACAGCGAATGAACATCCTTGCACATAAATCTTGGTACATACCCTTCGTTTCCTCAGGAAGTGGGTGGGTGGAGTGCTGAGAACACTCTCCGGGTTGCAGCAGGTTCTCACGTGTGTGAGGGGCCCTGTGATGGCTCCTCACTGCGTGTGATCCGGGACAGCAGCGCTGGAGCCCAGGAGCTCTTTCAGTCACTTGCTGGCCTCCAGCCCGAGCACATTAGAATTACTGAAGGAGGCTTTTAAAGGCCGATGCCTGACCTGTGAAGTCTGGACCTCAGTGGTTTTGAAAGGCTCCCAAGAGGGTCTTCAGTCAGGCAGACCTGGAGTCATGTGGACTCGGGCACTACTCTGTGTTTAATCTCGGGCATAGTTCTCAGCCTCTCTGGGACCTAGTCTTCTCATCAGTGAGATGAGCGTGATACCCGTGTGTGGTACAGTGAGAGCATTAGACACAGAGCACGCAAACTGCCTAGCAGAATTCCTGATGCTCACTAAGTGGTAGGTACTTGTCATTCAAACAAAACTAAAGACAGCAAACAAGCAAAAAAATAGCCTAATAGATTGTGACAGAGATCACGAATTTACCCAGATAAGATCTCATGGCTAACGAAAATGTTGAGTTTCTAGGCTTTGGGTGAACTGTATCATGTTGGTGTAGTATCTCTGGTTATCTCTTACTACTCAGAATTTCTAATTGGCAGTTATGTGGGACTTAGATTAATATAAAGGGGAAAATCAAAGGTTACTTAATTGTGACCTGCTTGATTCAAAGAGGGAAAGAATTCCAAAACAGTAAATAGAATTCATAATGGGGAAATTTCAAGAATTGTTGCCTTGAAGTTTCCCTTCGTTATAGTTGAGAAGCGTATAGAGACTCTAGCTCTAGAAAGGCTATGGAGACATGAGTGTTTTTTGTGGAACTGTATAAATCTTTGCCTAGTTTTTCCATTGCGCACCTGCCAATGCAACCTGTTGTTCTTGTGTTCATTTTATCCAACCAGGTGCCGTGGAGTTGAATCACAGAAATCCTGTTGGTGGGTGGGAGGTCAGTGTATAAAAGTCTTCCAGCATGAAAATTGTGTGGCCGGTGACTATGACTATGACTCCGAATTGTACGAAGAGCATAAGAACAAGGAGAGGAAGTGTGGACAGGTAAAGAGGCCGTTCTCTTCTTCTCCTCTTAGCCTAATAAAGAAGGAAATTTCTCTGCTTTAACTGAAAGTAAAAGTTACCTTTTTCTACTCTAGTAGCAAATAATGGAGAAATTATGAGCAGAGCTCCTGCAGCCAGGCTGCTTGGGTTCAAATCCCAGCTCTGTTTCTTATCAGCAATCTAACAGATAGGGGATATTCTTTATCCCCTATCTGCTGTTTCCCTATCTAGAAAACAGAGATAATTGTACATATCTCATAGGTTTCTTTTGAGAGTTAAATAATGTAACATGTACTTAGACCAGTTCCAGTGAGCACCCTACAAGCATTTGCTAGTGTTACCTCATTAGGATGCTAATCATTGAATTGGTAAATTGCACTAGAAACTTGATACTATTTAATTTGAAGGCTTTCTTCTAAAGGTGGATAACCTTAGGCAATGTGACATGGTCAAGAGCAAATGACACAGCTAGTTAGAACCAGACAAAGGAGTCGAGGCTCTAACTATGGGGTGTCAGGTGTGACCTCTGAGCCAGTGTTTCTCCCTCCACACTATATGGCAGTCATGCTGTGGTGGAAAAGTACTGGGCCAAAAAGGATGTATAAACTACTTCCTGTCTCGTAAATGTACCTGGACCTACCAGAGGCGGCCACAGTCGATTCTGAGGACCTCCGGGCCCAGTCTAGAGATAGCACTGGGGTGTTAGAATGGTACACTCAGCACCATAAATGGGCCTGCTCTGCCCGAGAATCTCAGTCCGTTTCATTAGCAGCCCCCAAAATAGCAGTTGCAAATCTAGGACACACACTCACAGAATAAAGTAGGATTTCCATAGTGTTGATAACAAAGAGAGCAATGATGGTAATAACAGAGTATATACATGAGGAGAAAACATAGACACACAACAAGTGCTAAAGAAAATTCTCACTGACTCCTTGGAGGATGCCTTTAGTAAGGAAGCAGTGCATGTTTTGTTTCTCCCAGTTGAAACTGGGTGATGGAAGGCCACATGATATTGGGTAAAATATACTGGCTCTGAGTTCAGAGAGACATAGCTTTAAATGACAATTACTTACAAAAGAGTGACCTTGAGCGGAGAAATTAAGCTCTCCTATATCTACACTGCGGACAATAATTGTACCTACCTCGGGGGGCTCTTCGAGGATTATCAGGATCGCCTGGTGCATAGTGGAAACTCTCTGAGTCCCTATTCCATCCACATCTATCCTCTCTGTGGGGAAATAAGATTAGAGATGACTGTCAGTGCTTTTCTGTTGTGGAGTATCTACTGTTCAAAAGTAGACCCGCCAACAGCGGATGCCAATGCAGCTGAGGACTTGCAAGCACCAGGCACTATTACCTCATCTAATCCACACACTCCAGGAGACAGGGCGCTGTAACTCCATTCTACAGATGAGGAAGTTATGGCACAGAGAGTTCAAATAGCTTGCCTGAGGTCACACAGATGTGAATACTAGACCCAGACTTCAAACCCAGACACTCCGGGTTCAGAGTCCGGGGACTTAACCCCTCCACCGCAATGGCTCTTGGTGTGAGTGCAAGTCTCATGGTGTTATTGTGAGGTCCAGGAAATATGGTGCTTGTGAAACACTAATGTAGAGCAGAGCACACACAGTGCAAGTCATGCTAGATGTTATACTGACACCATCAGAATGTCCCAAACCAAATAAGTCTGAATCTGGCGGCCTTTGAAAGAGAGATAACTTGGTGCCTTCATTTGACTGTGGCTCCTCTTGGAGACAGTGCCTCAAAGAAATCATCATGACCACTATCTCAGGGAAAGAATTAGAACTGTGGTATTGACCATTATTAAAACCAATGCTGGATTTGATAGCTCAGGTGTCATGCTGTTTCTTACCTTGGACTTTCAGTTAGATTTCATCAAATTAAAGTACACCAAGAAAAATGTGGAATTTTAACTTTCTTTTATTGTCCCTATTATGAAAAACAAAGTACAAAATTCAAGTAACAGCAATGGTGGCTTCAGGGTGTGTAAAATGGAAGGCTTCAAGGCAGTCATCTCATTAAATGTCCCTAAGGGCCATCACTAGAAGCTGCATGCTGTCTGTACTCAGAGGGCGTGATTATTTGGGTTGCTGGAGGAGCTGATGGAGATCACGGAGCGAGCGGTGCTAAAGGACTACCCCTTGGCCCTGCCCCTGAGTAATGGCAGAAGTCATCGTTGTTACAGAGTAAAATTTTCTGTTTGCCTAGTGGTTTGAAAAACCATTACACAATAATGACATAGTAGAAAAGTACACACATGAACTGAAACACCAAACCCAGAGAAAAAGCGAAGGTAGATTCTCAGTAGACACTTTTAGGCAATAAATGAGGAAGATAAATTGACTTCTTTGTGCCGCCATCTGTTACGAACTCTTTGCATTGCCACAGACTGCTGTTCTCCTGAACAGGCAGAAGGCGATGACGGCAAAGTAGATCATGCTCTTGAGGAGGAGGAGGAGGTAGGTGTAATAGGCAGAGGTGCTGGTGAGCTGCAGCTGCAGGGTGTCTAAGAGAAGGCGTTTGATTAGTTTCACTGGTTCTTCTGAAAGGATGGGGCATATTAATCAGAGGGTGGTCACAGTTATTTATTTCAAATGCCCTACATTGCAGTGACACCCTGCACCACTAAAACCCAAAAGTGTACATGTCTCATCATAACCACTGCAGACAACAACAAGACAACTCAGGATCCAAGTTACAGGTCATGTCAATCAACAACCTCCGCTAAATTCACTTACATCGTTCCAAAATATGAAAAGTAAGCATTTCCTCACCCTCACCAAGTCTTTAAGAGATAATATAGCTAATATACATTAACCACTTATCAAATGCCAAACATTTGCTCTGAGAGTTTGCATGCAAAGCTTTAATATTATTTAAGTTTTACAATAAACTCTGAGATTATTTTCATTCCTCTTTTACAAATAAGCTGAGGACACAGAAAGAAGTAGTTTGCCTAATGTCACGTATTCAGTAAGCACCAGAAACCAGATTTCAATCCCAGCAACATAACTTTAAAGAACACATTCTCAGTAATTCTGCCTCTCCAAGTGCAATAAATACCCCAGACATCAAACATTTAAGCATAAATATAAAGTTGAATTCTCATTCAGAAGCACCTGAGCCATTACATGTTGTGCATGCAATGTGATTACTACGACGGGTACAATCCAGGGAAATTTGGTGGTGTCCACAGTGGGGTGAGTGGGAGGTTTTAGTAAAGAGGGCATTATATAAAATGGAAGAGAGTGGTTAATCCAAATTCTCTGAAACTTTAGGAGGTCATTCCTCGCTCACCTGTCTTCCTAAAAGTCTCTCATTGTGGCTATGATATAATAGGATAATTGCACTTAATATCCTTTGAATTTTGGTAAGAAATATGCGATGTCAAGAAATAGTTAACAACAATGATGGTGAGCCAGACTGCCTATTCAATGAACCAAAATGCTGAGTCTCTTCCTGTGGAAATTTCCCTTTTACATATTTTATCTTCAAGAGTCAGAACTCCAGAATCATTAGCACTTGGTGTGGAAAGGGATCTCAGAGGTAACGTGCCCATAACTCCTTGCCCTTACTCAGGTAAGGTGTTAGCTGAGGTCCAGAGCCTTCTTGATATTGGAAATGGAGGAACGTTCAGCAGGGCTAGAGCCAATGCTTCTAGTAACTTTTGTTGTACATATGTAGAGAGAAAAGTCCGGAAACCAGTACTGTGCCAGCTAAATGAGACACCCTATGCTAGACAACATGTGCAGGTGACCTTTTCTCTTCAATAACTGAGTTAGGTGTAATTATTCCTAGTCGGCAGATGAGGAAAGTGTTGCTCAGAAAATGTAAGTAATTTACCCATATTCATGTAACTAATCACCAGAAGAACTGGAGTTCAAGTCCAGTCTGTGATACTGTGAAGCCCGTGCACTTACCCACCCCGCACCATGTGTCCATCGTGTCTCAGGACCTCGGCATGGGGGTTTCTTGCTCTAGGACTATATCTTAGAGGAATAATAGGGAACTGAGTGAGTGTATGAATTCTTGATTAAGATGGCCAAGTTGAAACCCAGATCTAGCTGTGTGGCATGGTGTAAGGGACTTAATTAATTTTAGCTCATTGCCCTCATCTGTAAAATGGGAATAAAATTATTGTACCACCTCATTGGAGTATAACGAGAATTACATAAGAAAATGCATGCGAAACCCAGCATAATGTGTTCTGCATAGGAAACTCTCAGTACAGATCAGTTCTTGTTATTAGCTCCTAGCAAGGACTAAAGACAAAAAAAATCTAGAACCTTGATATCATCTATTCCTCAGTCATTAGAAACAAAAGCTGCACAAATGAATGAAAGTCTGTTGTTGAAATACTTCAGAGCCTGTCACTGCACCCTCTAATTTACAGTCATCTCATACCAAAATGAGCATTTACACTGTTACAATGACTCCTAGGAAATGACGGATTGATTTAAAGTACCAGTCTATTCTGCAACACCCAGCTATTCTGGTTTTTCTAACTTAAACTAGGGAGGCTCAAAAGTTAAGTTTATCCAGAGGAAAAAAATGCTATAGCATGACATAAAGGCAAACATATACAAAAACTTACTGCTTTCATCTTTCAGACAAGCTTTCGTAAAATTAAATACAGGGACATCTAGAAGAAATGAGAGCAAGTATTAGTCAATCTTTCATGCCTATTATTTGACATGTGATATATATGTATATGTATGTGTGTGTGTGTATATATATATATATACACACACATATATAAAATCTACCAAAAGAGGGACAGGAGAGATACTCATTAAAAATATGAGCCCTACAAACCAGGAATAATTGGTTTTGTCTGCAATGAATCAGAGAATTTCAAAAGGTAATTTGATTAGAAGGGAAAAAAATGTTATAGCATGACATGAAGGCAAGGATGTACAAAAACTTACCAGTTTTCTCTGTTAGGGGAGCTATTGTAGTATAAATAGCAGTTTTAATTGAGTTGACAACTAGAAGAAATGAGAGCAAGTATTAGTCAATTATTCATGCCCATTATGTGACAGTGTGCATATGTGTTTATATGTGTACGTGTCTATGCACAAACACACACATACACACACATAATCTGTTGACAGAGAGACAGTACTTAAAAATATGAGCCCTGTGATTCCAGGAACAGTTCATCTGATTCTATGTAATTCAGTAGATCTAATGCATGTACTGTGTTTCTGCACATGAAGATGCTGACCTTCATGAAGGATACATTTTTTTTCTTCTTTATCACAATCGGACAGTAATATCCAAGACTATCTTGTTCTCCTTCTGTATTCACACCTCCTAGTACAGTGCCTGCCGCAAAAGAGGTGTTGGAGAAATACTTGTCGAATGGAAAAATAAACAAAAAGTGTGGCTACTGTACCGTATTCAGCACACGCTGTTGACATGAAGAGTTGCTACCAAAATCAACTCATCAAATCTCAGATTCCACAACAGAATCTCAGGTTTGAAGGAATCTGGTTAAGGCAAATTTCCCACGAGAGCAATGGAATCAGGCAGACCTTTCCCAAGCATGCATATGTCAATATCCCCAACTCCTGCACATGATTTTCCGGAACCGTGGTGTTTGTGGACATGACAACAATATCAATAAAAGCTAATAGCTATTGAGTGATTATTACCACGACAGGCGCTATGTTAAATGCTTCACATGCATTATCTCATTTAATGCTCCAGTCACACTGACGTGAGTTGTATTTTGGAGGACTTAATAAATAAATGGCAAGCAATAGGATACATTGGAGTAAATGAGGAAGCCATTTGGTTTAAAACTAATTTGGCTTGACCCTGTTTTTCCAAAAGGGCCTGACGTGGCCTGTTGAGCACACATAATATTTACTATGCCCCAAAGACAAGAATGATGCCCCTAAAGATAGGGATGTAACCTTCCCCATATTGGCATTTCCTTTAGGATAAGCATCTCTCCCTAAACTTAGGATTAATTACCCACCTGCCGTGCTCACTTTGTGACCACTGACATGCGGAGCACCCAGCTGCTGTGTCAACTAAGCATCTTGTGACAATTGTAAAAGGGACATTCCTGTCATATGTGATGTACGCTCTTTGTTCCAAGACGGTATATAACCACTCTGTACACCCCTCTTTGGTGTCCTTCCTTCTTTGAGGAAGTAAGGCTCCAGGCTGGTCCTCAGATCCGGCTCATAATAAACTCACCCCAATTTTGATTTATAGATTGGTTATGGATTATTTGCATTGACAGTCTCCTTGTTACAAATGAGGAAATAATGTTGGGAGTATAAGTAACTTGCCGAGAGTCATACCAGTTATGGCAGAGCCAGCATTCAAAGGATCATTGTGGCAGATTCAGTGAGATAGTGCATGTGGAAACTACTTTGTAAAAATAATCCATAGAAATAGAATACAATTTAGAGAGAAACAACATAATTCCGCCATTATGGACACTAAAAACACCTTTTCTTCCAGATATGTTAAATATTCTCAGCAAATGACCTTTTTGTTACAGGAGCTCGGCATTTCAGTGCAATTCTTTCCAAAGATAGATAGACGAAGGCACATTTATACTTCTCTGAATATATACAACCTGAGGTGAGACTTATCTACAATGTTAAATTTAAAAAAAGGTAAACATACAAAGATAAATTTTTTTTAAAGATAATTGACTGTTGGATGGAGGAAAACAGTTGAACCCATCGTTTTAGTTTCTCCTTGTTCTCCTAGATGTGTTCATGTCCATATAGACACGGTTCTGGTATGCAAATTTACTCACTCAATGAGATATTTTTTGATAGCTCTAAAACTGAGTTTGAGTTATAGAATTTGGAATAAATTCTAAGAATGAAAATGTTAGCGTAATCATGTTTAGATGTTAAAATATCTTCAAGAACTGACTTTAATGTGCCTTAAAAATCTCTTTCTTTCCATAACCACGACTTATTCACTGAAAGAAAATAAAAATCTCTGATTACCAGGAAATGATTGAGGTAATAACAATAAAGTGACAGTTTTTCATAAAAAATATCAGTATATATCTGAGTTCTCTTTCTCAATCAAGGTTAGTGAAAAACTTGGACCAGACTAGTTTCATCTTCTTCAAAATCACTTCTTTGATTTGTGCTTCCAAGTTATATTCTTAGCTTTTATCAAAAACAAAAACATTCAAGAAACAGCATTAGAAATTTGCTGGAAAATGACACTAACAGAAATATCTTCATTAGCTTTGTTTCCCTGAGAATCTCATGGGAGACATTTGTTTCAGAAATTAGGTGCCAAGTAAAACACATTATGAACTGGAAATTCTCTACATAATCATCACCATAGAACTTACTATACTTCTTATTTTTCCCTGATCAGTAGAAAAATCAAAACCTAATAGGACACATCAGTCCAGTTGTTATCTTAACTTGTGATTTGCATATTTGCTTCCCCTCTGTTTTTTAGTTGTAGAAATAGTAAATTAGGTCTGCTTTTTCAATCTTACAATTACAATTGTACAATCTTACAATCTTGTTAGTTAATTTTAGGGAAGGATATTAAAAAATACAATAAATACATAAATAAATACATCCATGTTATGTTTTCACAAGCAAGTGATTTCATTGACATTATTTCATTTGCTCTTCATCGTGGCCCCGGGAGAAAGCTAAGGCAAGTGTTGGAACTTGATTTGATAATTGGAGAAACTAAGGATCTGAGGGGATCAAGACTGACATCAGAAGTTCTGACTGGTGCACAGGAAAGGTCTTTGCACATTTTGTTCTGTGCTTGTTCCCCACTGCTTCAAAAGGAGTTGTTAACCACTGGAAAAAGTACAAACCGACTCCATCTTATTTCTGGGTGCTCTCGGGCCTTTGGTCTGTTGTGTTCATACTCAGGACTTTAAGTCCTGGGTCTAGGGAGTTACTGGACCACAGCAGGGACCAAGACCCATTCAGCCCTCTGCCCACACTGTCAAAATACACTCAGCATCTGCATCAAAGGGACTCCTTTGGGACATCACGTCTGAATCACCAGTGACCGTGAGTGACTAGTAAAATAATGTGTTCTCTTACAACAGTGCATCCTCCTTGGGACAGTAATTCATCCCAGTGTGCTCATCCGCATGTCCCTTCCAGCCCAGGCACGGGCCGGTACTGCAGTAAAGGTTTGTTGAGCTGCATTTACGAATGGCAAGAAATACATACAATATGTAGAAGTGAAGTATGTGTGTACACATTAGCCTCAACCAGTCTCTACTTATGAAATTTTACCTCACGATGGTATATAAAATACAAATCTGGAAAACCTAAGACCATAATAAAACTGCAGCAGCCAAATTATTCTAATTTCTGTTTAACAACTGTGATCTATCCTCCTCTAATGAACACCATTTGTCACCTAATAACATTGTTTTTGGTTTACCCTCTGAGTACAGCAAGATTAGAGTGAGAGTGGCTCTGCTTGCTGAGTATAACATTCCTGGAAGACGTATTATTTCTCTTATTTCCTGATCAGGCAAGATCATAAAATGTGGAATCCCTGTTTGAGCATTTCTTGCATGCTAAGCTTCTGAGTGCTTTCAGGTATTTTGCTTCAATTAATCTATTCAACCACTCTAAAAAACGTCATTGTGACCTTAATATTTTAGAGGATGAAACTGAAGCTGAGAAAGGTTAAGTAAATTTTCTATTTCTTTTTTTTTCTATCTTCCAAAGCATATGCTATTTTAATTCTATTGGGAAAGAGAGGGACATTTATGTTACCAATAAATGGAACAACATTTAAGAAAGATTTGTATTTGTTTGTTTTTCATTAATACTTGACAGAAAATGTGAGATATTCTCTTTGAAAAAAAGTGTTCTGGGAGATTGTATTTACATATACATACCTTCAATCACTGAAGGAAAAAGAATCTCTTGATCAGCGCCTCCTCTGTTCTTCTCGTGTTGGACAATACATCTGTGTTCTTTATCCATTGACTTTTCAGTCACGGTCAGCCAGCTGAATTTCATGTACGTGTCACCAGTCTTCATGGTTTTTCCCTCCTGGGATTGCAGAATTCTATCGCCATTCTTTTCTTTCCAATATACCTTTATAACATCTGGGAAAAAATTCTCAAGAAGACAAAGATATGTTCCAGCCTTATGGAGGTTTATTTCAGCAATTGAAGGAAGAAAGATGGTGGGCTTGGGGGAAATGTCTGCAGGAAGTCTATCTGTGGGGGAAAATGGAACAGCAGTTAAAAAGAATCATTAGAGAAGCACAAACATTGTTTGTTCTTGAACAACCTAGCGCATATAGTAAAAGGAAGAAAAGCTGCCATTGAATTAGTGTTTACCATGGCCTTTCATCCACAACAGGTTGTGAGGCATTTATTGTTCTTAATTTCAATGGGAAAAGAGGTTCCAGAGGTTATGTAACTTTCCCAGAGTCACAGCTGTTAAGCGACAGAGGCTGTATCAAAACTTGGCCTTTGTTCTTTCTCCAAATGCTAAGATGGGGTATGACTTTAAACTGCCCCATTTCAAGGCAACTAACATTCATGAACACAAGTATTTTTTAACATCTCTTTTGTTCTATCATAGGGGAGCATGTTTTCAAGGTGGGTGGGTAGATGGAGAGGATGGGGAAGGAGAACAGATATCTTTGATGACCTCTCTACACATGAGAACATTTGGTCCTTTCTAAAGGACTTCCTTTTCTCATCCTGTGAATTTTGTAACTCATGGTTTCTTTGGCCAAATAACACATTCTCATGTTCTACAACTCTGTGAAACCTCACTCTTCATTTAACTGTTTCTGAAATGCACCATCTTTCTCTTATTTGCCATATAAATAAATATCAGGAGGAAGTTTTTCATTTTTCTAAAACAATGTGCAGTCACTTGTTAATGGGAATCCATTTCCACATGTGCTTGACAATCAAGTTGTCATTTAGCTCAAATGTGGATCCCATGCTACGGAGTTCTCCTACTTGATATCTCATTTTATATATCATCTCAATTTCACACTGAACCACTGCAGGTTTTTGAGTTGGGCAGTACTAACGCTGGATCTCCAAATTATTTACAATGCCTTGAATATAGAAGCAAAATAACAATATTTCCAAAACTTCTATTAAAAAATTCATTATTTTCAGAAATGCTGTTATGCTAATTTTATTAAGTAAAGACATTTATAAGAATTTTGTTTCACTTTACAAAATGTTCACCAAAAGTTCATTTTATTTTGGAATTTCATTTGAAGTTTAGCATGATGAAGAATGCACCGTATTTTGACTCAGTGTCTCCCCCATAATTTGTATCTACCATAAAAGGACTAGGAAACTGAGGCCAGAGAATAATCGTCCAAGTTCACCTCACCGGGAAGGAAGTGGTGGAGCCAGGTCAGCCTGACTCCAAAGCCCAGGCTCTTTGACAATATCCTCTCACCGTTAGAAAGGAAATGTGTCAACTCACAAAACTCACCTGTAATCATAAACTTTGTCCACGGGCCAAACACTTTCAGGATAATTACATATGTCATATTTGAGTCCTTTATGTAAGTCCACATGGACAGAAAGCCAAATCCTATTACAATATGTGCACCATGTTGCCTATGCCGTTCTTTGCCGTAAGGATTTGCTTTAAAACCTCTCCTAATATTTCTACATCCAATCCCCATCACACTCCTGTTTTTCCTAAACATTATTAACTATTATTCCAATTTAATAGTGTGGGAGATCAAAATTAACCACCCTGAAATATATCTTTTTACCTTGATTATTTTCACTGATGGACATTTGACCTCCCCCACTAATTGCCTAAAGGAATTTAACTCTGGGTAGGGACAGACTGGCAGGGTCCTTGCTAAGCCCATTCTTTTCAAAGTTCTGTTTACCAAATATTTACATGTGTAAATGTATCTCCCTCTCTGTACTGGGAAGAGGGGGGATGACCTTATCTCTGGAAACTCTTATCAGAACAGAAGGAAAGGACTTCAATCTACGTACATTCGATTGCTGTGCTTTCTGGTAATCTCCCATAGCTGACTCCTCCCACCCCCAACATTCTCCTATGTCTTTAGCTAAAGATAGTATTTAAGATGAAAATTTCTGCCATTTTGTTGAGAAACTCAGTTTCCCTGGTTTCTCCCATGTATACGTGTTATTAAACTTGGTATTATTTTCTCCTGCTAATCTGTCTTTTTAATTATTTGGCCAGCCATAAGAACCTTAAGGGAAAGGGCGGAGGGGGATTCTCCCTCTTCTCCAACAATAGCTTCTTGCCTTCCCTCTATTACCTTGAAAAATTCCATTCTTCTGATACCTACCTGTGATGACAAGTTTTGTTCCATCACTGAGGAGATTTGTATAATAATTCCACAGTGATCAACCAATATCAAAAACTTTACACTAATTTAGCTTCTCTGAGTTCTTCAAAGTCTAGGGAACTGTGGCGGCCTGCGACTCAACAGACTAGGGTTCTGGTCCTGGTGCATTTTGCTCACAAATCTGCGGCTGAGAAATCAAGTAAATGAAACCCTTTCATGCTTTATTTGCTTGAAAACAATGATGTTGGTGTAAATCAATTCAACATCCCTACCAGAGCTGAACTGAGGCTAGAATGAAATAAGATCTGAAAAGTGATTTGATTTAAAATGCTATGGAAATAGAGATTATAATTATTATTATGGTGAATATTATCATTATCACTATTATTAACAATTTGTTTGTGATGATTGCATGCTCCAACATGATATTTTAATCTCATGGGACCAAACTTTGCCCTTACTGGTAGTAATTCAGTATTTTAGGATGACAATTAGATCATGGCTATTAAGCATGTAGACTTATTCCTTCGTTTGCATTTCACTTTGCTCTAATATGCCTGGAATTCTCAAAGCCATCATTGGAAGAAATGTGTCTTTCTCTCACCCAGTTAATAGGCAATCATTGTCTTGTCTTATCTACTGCATTCCCAGTGTTAAGGAAATCAAAGGCAACATTGGTTAAAGCCTAATAACATGCAGTCAGTATATGGAACTGCTTCACCTGTGTTGTCCAAAACAACGGCTCTTTTCCCTAATCAACAGCACAATCTATTTGCATTCAAAGTTTTCACCCAAATTTCAGACTCAAACTGACATCTTTCCAGCTCATGTGGAAAGTTCAGCTTAAAACTCCTGGCAGCAGGCCTTCAAGGCAGAACGACTAGAGAGATGGCAGGATGCCTGTCCTCAAATCCTCCTATTGTCATGTTAGACACTAAATGTCACCTGCCTGACCATATCTGCTAAGGGTCACCACCTGTGGATGACACTCAATGTTATGATGCCCATAGCCTTGATGCAGTGGGGGGATAAAATGGGTTTGCTGAAAGACCATTTCTTCCATTGTACAAAATGTTTGTTAAGGCAATGTCCACTCTTTTACTTCACTTAACTCCTAAAGGACTCATGCATTATAGTCCTTTCCTATTTTTATAGTGGGATAAACATATTCTGTTTGAAAACTTGATATGCTTCATTTCATCAGTTAACAAAAAGGATGAATTCCACTACCTTATTTCTCCTACCTTTGAGCAGAAAATATGAGCCTGTGCTTCTTGCTAGATAATCATAGACATTTTTTCTTCTGCTTTCCTTAGTGGTTTTCATCTTCTTTTTTATTTTATGGTCTGACTGCACAAGCATATTTCGGAGATATTGCCAGTTCAGTTCCCGAACAGAGCAAATATTGCAATAAAGCAAGTTACACAATTTTCTTGGTTTCCCAGTGCATATAAAAGTTAGGTTTACACAATACTGTAGTCTATTAAGTGTGCAATAGCATTATGTCTAAAAAAACAATGTACAGACCTTAGTAAAAAAATACTTTATTGTTTAAGAATGATAACCATCTGAGCTTTCTATAAATTGTCATCTTTTTTTGGTGGAGAGTCTTTCCTCAATGCTGATGGCTGCTGACTGAAAAGGGTGGTGATGACTGAGGTACATGTGACTGTGGCAATTTCTTAAAATAGGACAATGCTGAAGTTTACCACATCAACGGAACCTTCCTTTCGTGAACAATTTCTCTGTAGCATGTGATGCTCTTTGATACCGTTTTACCCACAGTAGGACTTCTTTCCAAGTTAGAGTCAATCCTCTCAAACGCTGCCGCTGCTTTGTCAACTAAGTTCTTGTAATACTCTAAATCCTGTGTTGTCATGTCACCACTCTTCACAGCATCTTCATCAGGAAGAGATTCCATCTCAAGAAACCAGCTTCTTTCCTCATCCATAAGAAGTAAATCCTTATTCATTTAAGTTTTATCATGAGATTGAAGCAATTCAGTCATATCTTCAGGCTCCACTTCGAATTCTAGTTCTCTTGCTATTTGTACTACATCGGCAGTTACTTCCTCCACTGAAGTCTTGAACCTCTCAAAGACATCCATGAGGGTTAAATCAACCTCTTCTAAATGACTGTTAATGTTGACATTTTAACCTCTTTCAATGAATCACGAAAGTTCTTTTTTTTTTGTGAGGAGATCAGCCCTGTGCTAACATCTGCCAATCCTCCTCCTTTTTTGCTGAGGAAGACTGGCCCTGGGCTAACATCCGTGCCCATCTTCCTCTGCTTTATATGGGACGCAGCCGCATATCTACCACTGCCAAGCAGTGCATCCGTGTGCGCCCGGGATCTGAACCGGCGATCCCCGGGCCTCCTCTGCGGAGTGCACACACTTAACCGCTTGTGCCACTGGGCCGGCCCCTTCACAAATGTTCTTAATGGCATCTAGAATGGTGAATCGTTTCTGGAAGGTTTTCAATTTACTTTGCCCAGATCCATCAGAGGAATCACTATCTATGCCAGCTATAGCCTTATGAAGTGTATTTCTTTAATAATAAGTCTTTAAAGTCAAAATTACTCCTTGATCCATGGTCTGCAGAATGGATGTTGTGTTAGGTGGCATGAAAACAACATGAATCTCATTGTACATCTCCAGCAGAGCTCTTGGGTAAGCAGGTGCATTGTCAATGAGCAATATTACTTTGAAAGGAATCTTCTTTTATGAGCAGTAGATCTCAACAGTGGGCTTAAAATATTCAGTAAATCATGTTGTAAATCGATGTGCTCTCACCTAGGTTTTTTTCTTTCATTTATAAAGCACAGGCAGAGTAGATTTCGCATAATACTTACAGGGTCTAGGATTTTCAGAATGATAAGTGTGCATTGGCTTCAACACAAAGTCGCCAGCTGCATTAGCCCCTAAAAACAGAGTCAGCCTGTGCTTTGAAGTTTTGAAGCCAGGCATTGAATTTTTCTCTCTAGCTATGAAAGTCCTAGATGACATCTTCCAACATAAGGCTGTTTAATCTACATTGAAAATCTGTTGTTTAGTGTAGCCACCTTCATGCATTATCTTAGCTAAATCTTCTAGATAACTTGCTGCAGCTTCTACATTAGCACTTGCTGATTCCCCTTGCCCTTCTATGTTATGGAGATGGCCACTCTCCTTAAACCTCATGAACCAACCTCTGCTAGCTTCACACTTTTCTTCTGCAGCTTTCTCAGCTCTCTCAACCCTTCATGGCATTGAAGAAAGTTCTGCCTTTGCTCTGGATTATGCTTTGGCTTAAGGGAATGTTGTGGCTCTTTTGATCTTCTATCCAGACCACTGAAACTTTCTCAATATCAACAATAGGGCCATTTTGCTTTCTTATCATTTCTGTGTTCACTGGAGTGGCACTTTAAACTTCCTTCAAGAACTTTTCCTTTGCATTCACACCTTAGCTAAGTGGCACAAGAGGCCTAACTATTGGCCTGTCTCGGCTTTCGACATGCCTTCCTTACTAAGCTTACTCATTTCAAGCTTTTAATTTAAAATGAGAGACATGCAACTCTTCCTTTCACTTGAACACTTAGAGGCCATTGTAGGGTTTTAATAGGCCTAAGTTCAATATTATTGTGTTTCAGAGAATAGGGAGGACCAGGGAGAGGGAGAGAGATAGGGGAACAGTAGATGGAGCAGTCAGAACACAAACAAGATTTATCAATTAATTTTGCCGTCTTACATGGGCACCGTTCATGGTGCCCCAAAACAATTACAACAGTAACATCAAAGATCACTGATCGCAGATCACCATAACAAATATAATAATAATGAAAAAGTTTGAAATATTGTGAGCATTACCGAAATGTGAAACAGAGACACAAAGCTAGTGAATGCTATTGGAAAAATTGCACTGGTAGATTTGCTCAACACAGGGTTACCACAAACTTTCAACTTTTAAAAAATGCAATATCTGCGAAGTGCAATAAAGCAGAACGTAATAAAACAAGGTATGTCTGTACTTGGGTATTTGATTTTAGGTCATCTGAAATAGGTTTTGGAAATAGGCAGTCACAATAAATGACGAAGAGTTTGTGCATTATAGCTTGTTTCTTTTTCTGCCCCTGTGGTTGATAGTTTAGTAAGGTCTAACTTGAATATGACATGAGAGGTGGGGGACTATGTTTGCAAATATAGCTCTGTGATATAGACCCCAAACATGCAGAATTCAGACAGACTTAAAGCGACGGAAGATAAAGTGAGTCATTCTTTCCCAAAGCTATCCTTCAATAAGCAACGGTCACGTTGTTTTAGTCCCTGTGCACCCTCTCATATTAAAAGACCCTCTTCTAATACTCTGCTGTGATCAAAAAACACTACTTAGACAAGATCTCCACCTGAAATGAACTCAATTAATGTTAGTTTCGAAGCTAGCACTGTAGAAAGAAAATAAAGAAATTATACATGGATTTGGTAGATATTATTTGAGACTAAAGTCTCTATAGTTTATGCTTATGTTGCACATTCATAGAATAATAGAATAAGTGAAAAAAATATGTTCCTTTTATTTTATAAATGAATAATTGTCTCTTTAGATAAAATATCCAGTGACATCATCCTACTGTGATCACAAAACAGACCCTCAGCCCCTGGGATGACTTAGAGACTTGCTCTAATGTAGATGCATGTGAAGACTCTGAATAAAATTTTTAATGAAATGTGAGGGTAAAAAGAGAAATATTTCTCAACTGATATTTGTATTGATATATTTGTTAACTCTGTAGCTATAATCTAATTAAGAGATTAAATGTGATAAGTGTATATTATACTTTTATCTATATCACTATAAATTTACATGTTCGAGTTGCAAAATTCTCTGTTTTTTTTACTTGTGGATATTTCTACTTGAAAATGAGAGATCACCTTATATTTAGGCTAGTGATATTTGACATAATGCTTATTATAGTCTAATCATTTTTAGAAGCAGGTAACAATTAGTCTGAGAAATTGAAAGCTTTTTCCAAATACTGACCATTTGTTCTAATGTGACCTATAGATTGGTAATTAACACACTTATCTGTACTCCTGATTTCATAAAGAATTCCAATGGTGGTAATTTGAAGTCTGGGGAATTGACTTTTTTATCACTGACTATGTTGGTAATTTCCATACTTAATTTCACTTAATCTTCACAACATCCACTTGTAATGGTTGTTGCATAGATAGAATGAATGGATGGAAATATATCAAAATGTTAACAGTGACATGTCAATATAAAGTTTTAATTTTTTCTTTACTTTTTGTATTCTCCAATTTTTTCATATTGGGCAAGTAGTGTTTTTATAGTTTCAGTAGAGCAATAGTGAGTGAATCACAATTTATTGGCTTAAGAATAATCACACAGAAGGCGATAGACCCAGAATCAAAGGCCATATTTTTCCCTGCACTGCACTTTCCAAAAAACAATTTTCAGGACCCACATGAATTATATTTGTGTCAATATTATTTAATTTGATTGCTACAGTTTACACTGAATATATATAATCAGTTGGGGGAAAAAAGCACCAGAAAGTTGCTTTTCAATTTATGAATGTTATGTTTATGTGATCACAACCACTATGGAAACCAAAATATATAATTTCTTTCATTTTTTCAATGCTTTATCAACTTTGTGAAAATTCTCTAAAAACTTTCATTTCAATGGATCTAGTAGGTTAGGAACATCCTTGTGAGATATTTTCCCTCATTCAGGCAAGAATTCATCTTTAAGGCTCATGAGGATAGAACAAATTTACTGGATTGCATTCAGAAAAAAACAAACCCAGCTAATGACATTCTTGAATATGTTTGCCCAGTTAAATATTTTAATACTTGATGTTTATCATTCTCTCACCAAATGACAGGTTTAGCAATTTTCATTCGTTTTTTCCCATTGGTTATTTTTGGAATCAAATAAATAAAATATCTAAAATTCATTACAAATCTTTCAATATAGAAATACCAAATGGACCTAATGTCTCCACCCTTCAGAGACTCAGAATTGTTTTGGTTAGTTAACTCCGTGTTAATGTCCTCCTTGCTAGGTCAGGCAGAGGACTGCCTCCAAGGACCGGGATGGAGTTAGAACACTCATCCACTAGACTAGAAGCTGTGGGAATGCTGGAAATTGCTCTATCTGTGTCTTGTCCACCCTTTAATCTCTATCATCCAGAACAGAAACCGTCTTCAATGAATGTTTGCTGACAGAATGAATGAGCAAATGAAGATGTAAAAACGTGTGGACAATTTTCGTGGACATTGGAGCTGAAATGGCTTATTGAGCTTACAAATTCCCTTAAAGTGGCCCATCTCTAGGCAATACAAAAAGAGTTTTGACAGCATAAATTTTGACTGATCTCAGCCTACCTCTAAGATGCTAGAGTAATAAGAAGTGAGATGTATTGATGTTCTACAGCCATTTACTTTAAGAATTAGTTTTTTGCACTGTTGTTACAGATGAGATGAAAACCAATAATGTAGATTTTGCAGGTTAGTTTGAGAAAGGAGCAGTATGTTTTATCTCAAAATATAGAGAATAGGTAATTAATAAAGGTGTCTCTCACTTAAAAGAAGGTCTACAAGAAAACTATCTTGAACTAATAACTTATGTCAATGGTTTACAGATATGATCCTCAAACTATCTTAATTTCTAGCCTGAGTCTAACCTTGTGTGTGTGTGTATTCTAAAAGTAGAATTTCAATCTGCTTACAATCAGGGAAGTGAAAAAAGAATTAATGAATGTGGTTTATTTTCATATAGAGTGACCAGTAGCTGCAAGCTTGCTTTTCATATGCTGAGGCCAAGTATGTGGCAGTCAGATAAGTGTGATCCTAAACTGTTTTGTCTAAAAAGCACCTATCACTTTTTCATTAATAGGGTAAAAATAGAAAAAGGTTACTTACCAGAGGGAGCTACAGCAAGCTTAGTCGGTCCTCCGAATTTCTTGATCCAGCCGGAGCTGTCACACTGGTTACAGCTTCTACAAAAACTCAGCCCCCTCCTGAGCTTCATGACGGAACTAGCAGTGAAAACACCGTGTACTGGCAATTTGATCTTTTGGCTTACTTTGGAGTCCTCGAATACAAGTTTTGTGGCATCAGATATTTTATAAGTTTTCCTCAGATAAATTGACCCAAATGTCTGTTTTCCAACAAGGCACTACACTGAAAAGCACTGATGGAAAATGGAAAGAATAAGAGCAGAAAAAGAAGAGTTCAGGCCCAAGTGGTCAACCAACCACTTTTCTAAATTACTAGGAAAAGCCTTCAGAGAATTAAGACTTTTTTTTTATCTCCAGGTGTTCAATTGTGTTGAAACTGCTGAGTAATTGCATCAAAGGAAAGGCCCTTTTGTTCTCACAACAACCAGGGCTGCTTCATTAGCAATTTGGGAATGCATTTCTGAAAGAAAAAACTCTTCAGTAACTGAAATGGAAATATGCCAAAGCAAATATACTTGAGAAATGTGAATAAATTTTTCTATTTTTAATAAAGCTACTCTTACTATTTGGCAATATGCTTCTCTACCCAGCAATGCCAAATGAGAAAACAATTTCTGTGATGACATTACTTTTCCTAGAATAAAAGAAGAAATTTATAGATCTATCCCCTGTGAAATATTAAATTCTTTATTTAAACTAAAATTTGAAATGATATCAAGCATTTTTTCCAACCACAAGGGTATGAAACTAGAAATCAAGTACAAGAAGAAGGCTGGAAAAGTCACAAATATGCTACTGAATAACTATAGGATTAATGAAGAAATCCAAGGAGAAATAAAAAAAAAAAAAACCTAAATACAAAATCTGTGGGATGCAGCAAAAGTGATGCTAAGAGGAAAGGTTATAGCAATACAGGCTTACCTCTATAAACAAGAATGATCCCAAATAAACGCTCTAATATTATAGCTAAAGGAGCTAGAAAAACAAGAACAAATGAAGCCCAAAATCATTTGAAGGAAGGAAATCGTAAAAGTCAGAGTGGAAATAAATGAAGTCAAGTCTACAAAGAAAATAGAAAGGACCAATGAAACTAAGAGCTGGTTCTTTGAAAAGGTAAAGAAAATTGACAAACTTTACTAGACACACTAAGAAAAAAGGAGAGGGCTCAAATAAATAAAATCAGAAACATGAGAGGAGAAATCAGGAACAGCAGATACCACAGAAATACAAAGCAGTATAAGAGAATACTATGACAAGCTATATGCAAACAAATTGGATAACCAAGAAGAAATGGATAAATTCCCAGAATCATACAACCTTCCAAAACTAAATCAAGAACAAACAGAGAATCTGAATAGACCAAAACACTTGAAAGGAGATTGAAAGAGCAATCAAAAACCTCCCCCCTAGGGCCGACCTGGTGGCATAGTGGTTAAGTTCATGTGCTCTGCTTTGGCAGCCTGGGGTTCACAGGTTCGGATCCCAGGATCAGAGCTACACACCACTCATCAAGCCATACTGTGGCAGAATCCAACATATAAAAATTGGAGGAAGATTGACATGGATTTTAGTTCAGGGACAGTCTTCTTCAAGCAAAAAGTGGAAGATTGGCAACAGATGTTAGCTCAGGGCCAACCTTCCTCATCAAAAAAAAAAACTTTCCCCCGAAAAATATACAGGACCAGATGACTTCTCTGGGGAATTCTGTCTAGCATTCAGAGAAGATTTCACACCTATTCTTCTCAAATTTTTCCAAAAACTTGAGGAGGAGGGGATGTTCCTAACTCGTTTTACAAGATCTACACTACCCTAATACCAAAACAAGACAAGGATGACAGAAAAAAAAAGAAAATTACAGGCCAATACCCTGACAAACATAGATGCAAAAATTCTAAACAAAATATTAGCAAATTGAATACAACAATATATTAAAAGGATCATACGTCACTATCAAGTGGAATTTTTTCCAGGGATGCAAGGATGGTTCAACATCCACAATTCAATCAGTGTGCTACACCACATTAACAACATGAAGAATAAAAATCACATATCATCTCAACAGACGCAGAGAAAGCATTTGAGAAGATTCAGCATCCATTTACGATTAAAAAATGTCAATAAAATGGATATAGAAGGAAAATACTTCAACATAATAAAGACCATGTAAGACAAACATACAGCTAACACCATACTCAAGGGTAAAAAAACCGAAAGCTATCTCCCAAGAACAGGAGAAAGACAACGATGCATACTTTTGCCACTCTTATTCAACATAGTATTGGAAATCCTAGCAAGAGCAATTAGGTAAGAAAAGGAAATAAAATGTATCCAAATTGGAAAGGAAGAAGTAAAACTG
Source organism: Diceros bicornis minor (assembly GCF_020826845.1). Taxonomy (NCBI): domain Eukaryota; kingdom Metazoa; phylum Chordata; class Mammalia; order Perissodactyla; family Rhinocerotidae; genus Diceros; species Diceros bicornis. The sequence continues at coordinate 9,458,948 of NC_080742.1, read as the reverse complement.
TCACTATTTGTGGATGACATGATTTTATATATAGAAAACCCTGAAGAATCCACTAAAAAACTATTAGAAATAATAAATGAAAACAGCAAAGTTTAGGATATAAAATCAACATACCAGGTGAGTTGTGTTTCTATACACTAACAATGAACTAGCACACAGACAAATCAAATATAAAATTCCATTTACAATCACAATAAAAAAAATAAAATACCTAGGAATAAATTTAGCCAGGAGGTGAAAGACCTGTACACTGAAAACTATAAGACAGTACTGAAAGAAATTGAAGAAGAAACAAAGAAAAGGAAAGATATTCTGTGCTTGTATACTGAAGAATTAACATACTTAAATATCCACATTATCTAAAGCAATCTAAAGATTCAATGCAATCCCCATCAGAAACCCAATGACGTTTTTCACAGAAATAGAACATAGAATTCTAAAACTTATATGGAACAACAAAAGACCCTGAATAGCCAAAGCTGGCTGGAGAAAAAAGAACAAAGCTGGAGGTGTAATGCTCACTGATTTCAAAATTTACTACAGAGCTATAGTGATCAAAACAGCATGATATTAGCGGAGAAACAGACTCGGAGATCAATGGAACAGAATTGAGAGCCCAGAAATTAAACCACACATCTACGGACAGCTAATCATTGACAAAGGAGCCAAGAACAGACAATGGAGAAAGGAATATCTCTTCAATAAGTGGTGTTGGTAAAACTGGATAGCCATGTGCAAAGGAATGAAAGTAGACCATTATCTTACACTGTACACAAAAATTAACTCAAAATGGATTAAAGACTTAAATGTAAGACCTGAAACCATAAAACTCCTAGAAGAAAACATAGGCAGTACACTCTGACGTCGGTCTTAGCAATATCTTTAAGAATACCATGTCTCCTCAGGCAAGGGAAACAAAAGAAAAAATAAACAAATGGGTCTACATCAAACTAAAATGCTGCTTCATGGCAAAAGAAACTATCAACAAACTTAAAAGACAATACACCAACTGGGAGAAAATAGTTGCAAATCAGATATCAGATAATGGGTTAATTTCTAAAATATTTGAAGAGCTAATACCACTCAACAACAAAAAAACAAACAACCCAATCAAAGAATGAACAGATGATCTGAACAAATATTTTTCCAAAGAAGACATACGGATGGCCAACAGACAAATGAAAAGATGTTCAACATCACTAACCCTTAGGGAAATTCAAATAAAAACTACAACGAGAGGTCACCACATCCATACCTGTCAAGATGGCTATTATTAAAAAGAAAAGAAATATAACAGGTGTTGGAGAGGATGTGGAGCAAACAGAACCCTCATACACTGCTGGAAGTAATGCAAACTGGGCATCCACTATGGAATATAGTATAGACATTTCTCAAAAATTTGAAAATAGAACTACCATAAAATACAGCTCTTCCACTTATGGGTATTTATCCAAAGAACATGAAAACCCTAATTTGAAAAGACATATACACCTATGTGTTCATTGCAGCAGTATTCACAATAGCCAAGATTTGGAAGCAACCCAAGTGCCCATCAAAGGATGAATGGATAGGGAAGATGTGGTATATATACACAATGGAATACTACTCAGCCATAAAAAAGATAAAATCCTGCCATTTGTGACAATCTTGATAGACCTTGAGGGTATAATGCTGAGCTAAATAAGTCAGAGAAAGGCAAATACTACATGATTTCACTTATATGTGGAAGATATACAAACAAACACATAGATAAGAAGAACAGACTGGTGGTTACCAGAGGGGAATGAGTGGAGGGAGAGCAAAAGGGGTAAAGGGGCACATATATGGTGACAAATAGAAACTAGACTTTGGTGGTTAACACAATGCAGTCTATACATAAGCAAAAATAAAATGATGTACACCTGCAATTTACACAGTGTTATAAACCTCTGTGACCTCAATAAAATAATAAAAATGATAAAACATAATAATTCCCAGTAAAAGGCAAAAAGAAAAAAAGAACTGAGTATTTTTACCACTATCTGTAAAACTTCCAATCTGTACAAGTAAGGGAAAAAGAGATTTTCAAGCCCAAAAACCACCTTGAGCACCCCAAGCACGAACATTGTTTCTAATCTGGCAGACAAGATCGGTAGGAATCAGAAGGGAAACAGACTTTGTTTTCTGAAAAAGGCAAAAGTTGTTAGAGAAATGGGGAGAAAATGTGATCAAGACAGAGTCAATTCCAGGCTTTTTTAATCACCACGTTTCACATGTGGTCTCTAAGTGCTCAATAACATGCGGAGATAGTTTCAATATTAAGAAATATGTGAATTCTTCTTCAAAATAAATTTTAATATAAAATTCAAGTCATAAATGTTTTCTAATGGACAATTTGAGGACTGCAGAAATGACATAGAAAAAAATATCCAAGCTGTCAAAGTCCAGAGATGACCAACCCAGAGCTGTGTCCTTTCCTCCGAACTCATTCTCAGGGTGAAAAAAAAGACCCCCCAAGACAAAACAGTCAACATAGAGTTCAGATGGACCACACAATTGTTTGAATTGTGATTTTTACAAGATGACTCCTAGGTTACAGACATCACTTTCCCACAGTACTAGGATGAGTGGGGAGTAGAGTGATAGACATGCTATATGAAAATAGTGATTTTGAAGAATTCCTTAGATTTTATTCAGCATTCATTAGATCGTATAATGTTGCTTCTATACCTCAGAGTCATTGTGTCTCACCCACTTCAGGTCTAAAGGAAAATAAATTAAGACAAAATTATCAAGATCTTTCCGGCATCCAAGTATACAAAATCCCCCACTCACTAGGTAATGTGAGCAACACAATAATAATCAAAATATTCATCTCAATTCAACAGACATTCCTTGAGTCCCCACTATATTCAGTGCTGTACATTCTAGTAAAATTCTTTCAGTGTTTCTATGAATCAGCAATTTAAGCCCATTCAATTGGCAAACAGTTACTTAGGACAGAGCTGGTTTCCTCTGGCTGGTTTGCCTTTGGTGAGTGTGGGCAAAATAACCTTGGGGAAGCTCACCTCAGCCTAAAGGAGAAGGGCAGGAGGAGGAAATGACTCCAAATATGGACTTGTTTTTCCCCCAGTAGATGTGATGTGCTCCAAGTACAAGGTCACTGTCCTCCCCAATGTGTGTAAGTCAAAGGGACTATGGAACCATGGCTGAAAACAGATTTAAATTGATTTAGGATGACTATTCAAGAGAGTCTCTTCATGTCTAGCTAATCTCTCTTTAACTAAGCCGTAACAGTCAGCCACACTATGACAGATGTGGTGCTAAGCCCTGGTATACAAAGCTGTGTCTGTGTGTGTGTGTTCCTGTATGAATAATTATGCTAGTTGTTATTTTGCTTTTTATTAGGTAACATTTACTGAGCTCTCACAATGTGCCATGCACTGGACAAAATCATTAGTGTGCATCATCTCAGGAGCCCTCACAACAACCCATGCGGTAACTACAAGGACCTCTGTGTTACAGGTGAGGAAATGGGCTAGAGAAGCCATCGGCCTGACACACAGCTAGTCAGTGTCAGAGCCCAGGTCAGACCTGGCTCTCTCTGTACAAGAGGCCTAGGTCCTAACCACTTTGCTGTACCACATGTGTAGCCAAATAATAGCAGCCCAGCAGGAGAAAGGGCTCCACAGGAGCAACCTGCAGCCTTGACAGAGCAGAGGAGATCTGTAATGTCTGCTGTGACAGCGCCTGGCTCAGAGGAGTCAGTCAAACACTTCCTGTTGGATGAATGGAATCTTAAAGCAGAAAATGAACTACTCCTCAAACTCCAATCCAAAGTAGACTTTGATTCAGACTCATTAAGTAGCAGTGTTTATAAGTTTTGTGCAAAATCAAATGTCACCGCTCCAGTGCATGCATCTGATATATTATCATACAGTCGGCCCTGCCTGTGGTTAGATCATGCTGTTTGTTACATTACAGCCTCTAGGAGAAGGAGTATCTAGTATTTTATATCTGATATCTAATATCTAATATCTAGTATTTTAATCAAATCAGAAAGATGGCTCAGAAAAAACTAATATAATGCAAATTGACTAGTACAAAAGAAGTCATAGCAATGATGTGACATACATATCTTAGCAGAAAACAAAATGGAGCGAGTGAGGGAGGTTGACCCAGATGAATAAACGTGGGTGCCATGGGAAAGCCTGTTGGCGAGAGAGGCGATTCCTGAAAACATGAGGGTGATCATTTGCATTTACTTATGCAAAGCTTCCTCTTTGAGGAAATGTAGAATTTGGCAACGCCATACACAGTCGCCCACGTGAATGTTTATCTAGAAAACTGCATAAAAGCATACCGGTGGTAACTGTGCTTCTTCAGTTTATAATAGTGAATGAAGAACCAATGAACATATTGACTGGCATGGCTCTAACGTCTGCCGCTGTGCGCCTCCCAGAGGACACAATTGTAGGTGGCTGAGTCTCCTTTCCCCACACAGTGAACAGTGAGGGTAGAGGTGGAAGTTGCAGGTGTCTTGTCTGCCTCAAGTTTGCCCAGCGGAATGCCTGCCTCCATTGTGACAGTGTTGTCAGATGAAATGTGCAGCAGGTGCTGCACGGCTTGACCAGGGCTTTCTTGATCCCAATGTATGGACGTAGCAGAAATTGTTACACCAGATACCACACTTTCCAGGCGGGCTGTTTAATCTTCAAAAATACTTCAAAATACGGTTTGTACTTTGTACATTCAGTCCATCTTAGCTTGGACTATTGGTCTAGCTACATTTCAAGTGCTCAATAGCCACATATGGCTAATAGTTACTGGATTTAGAAGCAAAGATTCTCCTCCAAATGTTTCAGAAACACTGAACTAGATGATCTTTGGAAAGGCCCCTTCCAACTAGAGGGCTCCCTGAGTCTGTGTCAGCCTGCGCTCTAGCAGCTTTTTAGTCTCAACCACTATTTGCAGTGGACTGGCAAAGGTGGCATGCAGGAGAGTCTGGGATGCTGAGGCATGACCCGAGGGTAGCCCAAGGGACCCCGCGGTGGTGGAAGTTGCCAGACCTGGGCGGAGTAAGGAGTCTGACTCCCTTTTGCAACGGAACCAAGTTGCTCATGGGGTTATGCTGGTCCCAGTCAGTGCAGTATCACACACTGGTATCATGCTTCTCTACCCTCAGCACCAACAGGGTACAGCTGGTGCCATCCTTAGCCTCCATCACCTTGACTTATCTGCTTTTAGGACTGAATTCCACTGCCCATCTACGTTGAATATCACCAGTCAGAGGAGTCTCTCAGGATTCTTATCCTCTATTGGGAGTCGTACCAAGTGGATTTAGCTGATTGTGGTTTGGTCCATACATGGCAGGGTGGCCAAGCTGAGCCAGGGTGATCACACATGCCACCACTGAGACCAGTTGCTCCAGCCTGACTACTGCCCTGTCACCTACAAGGGAGGAAGTGGTGAAACAGGGGTGGTGAGGGCCTCAGAACCTTCCTGTGCCTCCCACACCAGGAAAGGGGATTGGAGTTACCAGGAACAGGAGGGCCCACAGGAGGGCAAAGTGGCCCAGCATGGCTCTGTATCTTGCCTGGGTGGAGAGAATCCCAGAGTGACCTCGTGGGAAGAGCCATACCTTGGTGGGTGGTGGGGACAAGGCTAGGGCCTAAGCAGCTGCTTCCCTGGGGGCACAAGGAGGAGACTGGAGAGAGAAATGAGGGAGGGAGGGGCCCTAGAGAGAAGAGACAGAAGTCTGACAACAAGATGAAAGGAAGGATGATAAATGATGAGAGATCTGAGAAGCTTAAAGATGTTGGTAGAATAATAGCAATAATAGCATTATTTGATTGGACATCCACTACACTCTACCAATGCACTAATTGGCTTATGTTCATTGTTGTATTATCCTGAAAATAGCCCTGTGGGATAAATATTATTAGACTCAATTTAGACGTAGAGAAAGTGAGGCTGATGTTTTAAATAACTTTCCCAAAGCTTCACATTGTGAAAGATGACATGAGTGGAGTCATATTAAAACAGCGCCAGAGCTGCCATTTCAGAGGAATTGCCTTGCTTATGTTGTTTTATTTACATTCCAAACTGTACCAAACTGCCAACATTTTAAGCAGTCAGGAAGGACAAGAAGATCTTGTTTGTAAGAACTGATGAAATTGGACTTTTCTGATGACCAGATTGCTAAGCAATCAATGAGGTACAAGTCTAGCCTTTTGCCTGATGACAGAATCTCAAGCCAATCTATGAAGTATAATCCTCACCTTAGCTCATCCAGCACCAATGAACTCTTCTTTAATACAACTTACTTCATTTTCTTCCTTTTTTCTCATAAAACTCTTAACTCCTTTCCTATAAATGGGACACTATTTGAATTTCTACATGAATCTGTGCTGCTTGAATTGCAATCCTTTGATCTCAAATAAATACTTTGTCTCTTAAATTGGTTTCTGTTTTTGTAGGTTGTGTCAGAAGTGGGATCTGAAGTGATCTCTCTTTCGTGGACTGGCGCCCCCTCGAAATGAGTTTGGTATTAACACGAGTCTCCTCATGCGCGCACCGCTTCCATGGACCACTCGCTCCTCCAATTATGAGTCCTTTCAGGTTCTGACCATCCCTTCTCTTTTTCATTGAGATCTTTCACTTTTTTGGGGATTCTGGGGGCAATAGCCCAATATGGGGTCAATCAACCAGGAGACAATAGACTCCAAGCCACCTCACACCTTTTGCCATCTGGAAAAGTTTCCTTGCATGGTCCACCTCATGGTGGCTCATGGCTAATGCTGTCTGAAAGGATTTCTCTGTTTGAGTTGGCTGTGGCTGCTGCCATCTGAGGTTTTATTCTCTGTCTGGTGAGTGCTCAAATTCTGTCTATTGTGTTATTTGTCCAAACAGCTGTAGCCAGTTGGTCAGATGTACATGTAACAACCTGTGGCTTGCAGCTGATATCTCTTTGTCTCCTTGACTCTTTGGCCATGCTTTAACATGGGCATTTCATCTTCTAAAAGTTCCTGAGAAGTTCTTCCCTCAAGATCTGCAGCTGGGTTTATATTTAAGAACTATGGCCCCTCCTCTTGCAAATTTTTGTCCTAGGGGACCAATAATACTACAGATGATTTAAAATTACAGTGGCAACTTTGAGGCTATTTTGAGCTTCTATAACTTGTCTTTTTGTGCACTAGATTTGAGAACAGCAAACCAGACAAATTAATTGCAAACATTAATTTCTAAGAACTCCAGCATGCCACATTCTGACACACTGTTTAAAAACAATGTTCTCAGAAGTTGTAAATATTTACGAAGAACAGCAAGATCTTACTAATCTTGTTTTGTGTCCTGAGAACTTGGCTCACTACCCATCAGGTTTGGGGCCCAAAAATATGGTCAGACAGAAACGTGGCTTGCACCCCTTTTGTAGCCATATATCACTGAGTAGAAATGGGGGTTAAACTACATTTATGGCTAGGGTCCTACCAAACTGCCACCAGATTCAGGAGAATTGCATTGTCCATTAGAAGAAATGTTCTAATTAGATAAGATCATTTAAGAAGTGTACTTGAAAACAAAGGTGTCACAATTCCAAAAAAAAAAGTTATTGAAAGTTTCATTGTAAAAGCTAATGAAAAATTAAGATATAAGAGGATCTTAAAAGAAAAGACTATACAAAAGTCCATTAAGTTAATGGCTTTACAGACATCTCTATTTCTATCTTTGAAGGAGGGCCTCTTCAAAGGGTCCTTCCCAGAGTTCACACACTTTGGGTGATTATCTCGTAAACTGCCATGCTATTCCCTGTAACAATCAAGGTAAAACTAAAATTAAAATTTAAAGGAGTTGTTTAGTACGGCAAGAAACATTTACTGTTTGTCCCAGCTGAAACCTGAGAAGATATTGGAAAGGATTTAATAACTCATGATCAGAAATTTGGCCAAACTGGAAGCTGAGATTCAGAGCTTGACAGGAATTCTTTTTATAGGCCTTCCTCCCCAAGTTAAAATAAAACTATGTACCCAGAGGGTAAAAAGCAAATTAGGCATGATATAGTTGGACATGTAGAGTGACCCATGATGTCATCTAAGTTACAACCCAATTTCTGAGGAATTGAAAGCAACTGTCCTTATCTTACAAATCTTTGCAAAACTGGAAATGCATCTCTAAAGGCAGTTCAGATTCGACTCATTCTCTTCTATCAATCTCAAAAACCCCCCCTATTTATCTCAAAAATCTTGTAACTTCTCCTGGAACTGTTATCTAGACCATTACCAATTCCTAAGACTGAAGGAAAAAAAAAAATAGAGGCAAATGGCTATTGAAGCACCATTACCCAAAATCTAGCATCCCAAGTGTCTTCTCCACAAATATTAGAAGAAAAACAGCTTTAACCATGTAAGCAGAAAACCTTAATTCATTCCATCTCCCAGAAACACAATTTGAATCCAACTGTTCTTTCATGACTAGTGAGCTTTGTGTATTAGTGTATCTGATTCATGACAGTCACTTCAGAACAATAGCTATGGGTCTCTATACAGATTGATGTCATATAGATGTGATATTTTTCTACCTCTTGATGGTATGATTTCTAAAATAGCTCTATTTAATTGGCTTAAAGCACATGCTATATAAAGTGACTACACTCTCAAAAATACAATAGAAACTAATCCAAATGAATTTCAGGATCACATGATCTAGGAAATATTTGGGATTAAAGCTAGTTTAAGTTTGTTGTCTTCAGAGTTGTCAACACTAAATATAAGACTTCTTTTCTACTTCAGTTTTCTAAAAGTCAAACAAATTAATGTTATCTCTGTTATAAAATTTGGCAGCAAAAAACTTGATGGCTGACTTTGTCTAATGTCTTATGAAGTTTATATAGGTTATCCAAACATAATTATTGAGAACAAGTAAACTAAATAGATGTAAGTAATATTAAAAGGGTTTTAGGTGAACTTTTTGACAGTAATTATCTGTTATGGTATATGTACTTAAAAATACTTTCAAAATCTTTTTGGTAACTTGAAACCTTAGAGTTTTGCTAAATTATGTTAAATGATGGAAATTCGTTGAATGTCTAGATTGTTTCCAAATAAGATAAAATACTGAAACATTACCTACCAAAGAAGTCTAAATTTATCTACTTTGGGCTTTATTACAGAAAAACTAAATGATATTTGCCTCTATTAGTAAACATTTCTTGTACAACATTAAATAAAATTATGCTATGAGAAAATGTATGTTTTCAGTAAAAAAAAGTTGCAAGAAATGGAGATATGTTTTGTTAAGAAAGTAAATTTGCCATAAAGTAATTATGTTTGATCAAAATACTTTCCTGTATTTTTTCTATCAGGTCTTTAATCACAAGAGCTTAGGGTTTTCTTACAAACATTTAATTCTCTGCATTTGCCTAAAATCTTTAATTGTCACCATGGTTAATTGGATAGTTAAGCATTGTTTCACAGTGGCCTATGACCCTATTGGACCAAATGTTTTAAAACACTTTGTTATTTTTGACAAATTTCCCAAAATCACCTTCTAAATGAAGTATTTTTGACCTGGAAATAACTTTGAGGTTTTCTAAAGAGCCCCTGAAACACCTCACCACAAAGAATTTGTTCTCCTCTCGTATAAAAAGGGAGATATTAAACTATTTAGGCTTATTTGGTGCGTTAAATTAAATGAGAAGCAGTGTTAAATAAGTGACGATAAACCATCTTAGGTTATATTGTGTGGGTGAATATTATTAATATGTGTTCTACAACTTATATAAAATTCCCCAAATTCTAATATGTCTTGGTATAATGTTATCAGTCATAATTCTAGTCATTATCTTAAAAAGTGTGTCATGAAAATAACTAGGGTTCTTTGTCAATTGCCTTATAATGTTAAGCCTTTTGTCATTGATAGTTATTGTTTTCCTCTGACATTTACTCTAAAATATAGGTTTCTGATCAACTTTTAGATCATAAAACTGAACTGGGTAAGAAATTACAGAAGTCTAATGGAAACTGCTAACAAAAAATCAAGTACAATTATTAATTACATGAGACTACACAAACTGAGGAGGATGTGCTAATGTTTTATTTTTGCAGATTTAAAGAAATCTTTTCTCTTAAGCGATCAACAATTTGGTAAGATATATCTTTGTGAACAAAGATGACACATTTATTTTTCTCCCTACCTGATCCCTCCAGAATTCAGAAACTCTCACTTGTTTAACTTAAACAAATTAGTTTTCCTGTGATTATCTTTAGTTAAAAATAAAATGAGGGTAACAATGGAGAAAAGAATTAGCTTTGTATCTCGTAGATGCTGGATTCTAGTCCTATCAACCCTCTTTGAGGTTTTGTTATATACCTGTGAATTGGACTCCCCTGGCCTAGGGTACTAACTTGGTCTCACTGACTCTTTGCAGTGCCCACTGACATTCTGTGGTTCTTTGATGTCTTTAGCTGGCTGCCCTCAGGCATTGCCTCCTAGTTCCTGTCTTTTCTCCAATTTGGACTTAACATTTTGTTTGTTATGATAAGAATTCTCATTGTTGCAAAAGTTTGTCTGCTCTGCATAGCTTTATGTTATGAAAACACCACTCAGATAATGGTCACTCAGTGCTTTGAAATGATTACTGAGGCTTATGAAACTTCACATGAGAAACTTCAAGGAACTACAGACAATGTTTACCCTTAAAAGAACTTAACAGTAGAGCTTTCCTCTGCTCTGCCACTCTTATTTCTCAAAGGTAGCCTAAAGGCTCCTGAGGAAATGACTTCCCTCCTATGTGGGACATGACATAACTCAGAATGAGCTTTCCTTGAGACAAGAGACCAATGATGCTTTGATGGCTGATCATCAATGTTTTCCAGTGTTGGATCAGTGATGCTTTGGAGAAAGATCTTCATCAAAAGGGAAAAATGTGAAAGATGACATAAGAGGAGCCATATTAAATAGAGCTGGAGCAGACATTTCAGAGGAATTTTCTTGTTTATCTTGTTTTCCTTACCTTCCAAAATGGACCAAACTGCCAACATTCTAATAAGTCAGAAAGGACAACAATATCCTGTTTGTAAGAACTGATGAAATTGGACTTTGCTGATGACCAAATCACTAACCAATCAATAAAGTACAAACCTAGCCTTGCCTCATGTAACACGAATGAACTCTTTTTTAATACAACTTACCTCATCTTCTTCCCTTTCTCTCACAAAAAACCCTGAGCCCCTCTCTTGTAATCAGGACACCATTTGGGTGTCTCTGCAAATCTGTGCTTCATGAATTGCTATTCTTTGAACCCAAATAGACTCATTGCCCTTAAATGGGTTTCTATGTTTATAGGTTGAATACACCTACAGAGAATGAGGTAGGGATATGGAGCCAGGTCTGGCTGGATAAATCTCATGCTTCATTTCCCACTTGATACAAATAGAGGAATAGTTGTGCTGTTTGCTTGGGAGGGAGAGAAAAGCTCAGAACAGCAATCCCTGCCAGAAACTCATGCCCACTATCTGAGCTGTATTGGAGCATTTCACCTAGAGGTCTCATCAGAAGGAGATTTTAAATGCCCAAAAATAAAGTGATAGCTCTGTAGTCTTGGGCAAGTTATGTCATCTTCTTTTCCTCATGTGTAAAAAGGAACCTCGTGGGGTTGTCTGGAGAATAAACAGGATAATGTGAGCAAAGCATGTAGCTATAGGGGAGAAAGACAATTCTTCTACCCTCTAGGGCCTTCTGGCTGGTCTTAGAACTAAATTGACATGAGACAGAATAACAAGAGAAAATCAAAAAATGTTTAACAACATGTATACATGGGAGAAACCCAGGAAAGCTGGGTAACTCCCCAAATGGCCAAAGCCTGTCACTTTAAATAATATCTTCAGCTACAGACAAAGAAGGATGTTGGAAGTAGTGTTTTGGATCCTCAAAGGGGAGGAAGGCATTTTACATGGAGGTGGAAAAGCAAAGGGCCAACTATAGGCAATGTGACCTGAGAGACAGATTTTACATTATACTATAGTTATCTTATGGTACTAGCTCCTTCGTGGAACAGGCCTTCTATCTTAAATACTTTTAGGCAGTTGGGGGGGTGAGGTCAAAGTTTGTTTCAGAGTATTTTTGTCCTTAAAAATAAGGCAAAGAGGCACACTTTGGGGTTGCCAACTCTGATCTCCCACATTCCCGCCTTTGAAACTTTAAGAAGTTTCACAGTACAGAAGCTGAGTTGATAGGTTGTTCCATCTCACTGAACACTTTTCTTAGTTCTGACAGTACATCAGCCCACTTAAATTCATTTTAGAAGGTAGTGATGCAGGTGGGCTCCCAAAGCTAGGCCTATATTGTGGAAGCAAGCAATCATGTATTTAATGTGTATTTCTACAGAAACAAAAAGAAAAACAAGGTTAATGGTTGGTGCAAATTATAAACCAGTTTTTGAGCCCAGGGAACAGTTAGTCAATAAAGGTTTCTAGATATCAGGGTTGAAGCAGGATTTGCAGCTTTAAATGTTTCTGATGATGTCATCTGGTGTTCAGGTATCCTTTTGAGTGGCTTACGTAGCAATAGGAATGCTATTGTGATGATCTCTCTTAAGTTTATGTCAAGTTATCCAGCTTCAGTTTGCAGGGCTTCAGAAGAAAGGATGGTTATAGTTCTCAATGATTACAAATGAAAATGAAGGAAAAACCTGAAAATGTTAGTTTTGAGATTTGTAGCTGGATGTTTCAGGAGACTAGAAAAATTCAAGATCTAGTCTAGTTTGTAGGTAGTAAACACAAACCTCCAAGAGAATTAACAGAACTAAAATCTAATATCCACAAATATGTACTATAGTTTCTACTAAAGTATAATTTTTCACTCTAAAATCACCCTCATTTTTACCAAAGATAGCAAAATTAAGATTATTTGGTTTTTAAAGTAAGTCTAGTTTCAATAAACTTGGCCCAATTATTTGCAGCAAGACTAGCAATTTATCATATAGGCTCTTTTAAATTTGCTTTTCTAGAAATTTTTATATCTCAGATTGAACTTTAAAGGCCTGTCAAGGCCAGGAAAGCAAAGCCAAGGACTTATCATCACACTCCGCCTGCAATACCTATAGATTTGGGTGAATCACCTGCCAGGAAAGTGACCTCCTTTACTCACCAGGTAAGGTTGATGGGAACCCTGTAAATAAAGTACCAAGCCAATATTTCCAAGTGGCTTTATTCCATAAAGTCCAATCTTTGTTCCTCAAAAGCAATCTAGTCATATCTGAGTCCATGTATGTTTCTCTCAAATATGATATTCCAGTCAAAGCTTTGGCAATATAACCAACGTTTTCAATTGTGTCCTGTTATAAGGAGAATAGATTCTTATTGAAGTTATGCAAATAACTATATTGCTATGAAATAAGAGTATTCACTCAGTAAGAGTTTCCAAATTCTGGAGGGATCAGGTAGGCAGAAAAAGATAAATGTTTCAATTCTGCTTACAAATGTATAATTTATCAAATTGCTCTAAGTCATAGTTTTCTCTTAAGAGAAAAGATAAAAGGTTTTCTTAAACCTGAAAAAACAAAACATTTTAAAAAATCAGCAATATTTCAAACAAAAAGTCATAAAAATTATAATCATCTTCATTAGTTCATTCAGTCCTGTATGATCAACTCTTGATTTTCATCTTTTGTTAGCAGTTTCATGAAGTCATCAGTTTTTCCATTATAGTTCTGTAATTTTTTTTACCCAGTTCAATTTTATGATCTGAAAATTTATCATAAACCAGTATTCTAAAGTAAGTGTCAGAGTCTGTTCCATGAATCCCTCTGAAGATGAATACATTTCTAAAAGCAGAGTAAAACAAAAATGTCTATAAATGACAAAAGACTTAAAATGGCAATTGACAAAGAAATTTGGTTATTTCTTTGACAAACAAAAATTTTAACACCTTAAAATAATAACTAGAATTATGACTGATAACCAGGACAGATCAGAATTTTAGGAACATTATATAATTTTTAAAACACTTATATCAATAACATTTACCCCCATTATATCACCTAGGAAAGTATATCATCATTTATTTGATAATTGTTCCCATGTAATTTAATGTACCAGATTGGTCTGTTTTAAAATCTTCCTTCTTATAGAAAGAGAGAGAGCAAATTCTCTGAGAATCCCAGGGCTAGTTGGAAATTCTCAGTTTCCTTTTTTTAAATCAAAAGAAAGACTTAATTTTGGTTGAAGTTTATCAAAAATGTTGAAAAGTTTTAAAACACTTGGTCAAATTGGTAACAATGCTTAGTTGTCTAGTCAATCAATGTGACAACAGAAACAGTCAAAAAAACCTTAATAGAGAGACCTCAGTCTTTTTGAACATAGGAAATTATTTTAGCGAAACAAATGTTGGCACCATTCATGTAAACAGTAATCTATATTATATATATTAAATATTTTATTCTTATTATCTTTAAACTAAATCAGGGTATAGGGCATTGCTCCAGTCTCTGATGCATGTCTGGTAAAACAAAAGATGATCGGGAACTAAGACCAGATGTCTGCCCACCCCAGAGACCAGATGCCTCCTCCAACCAGAGACCAGCCCCTTACATAACTGGCCTGTAGTCTTTGTTCTGTAAGATGGTTATTTTGGACATTACTCAGCCACCTTCCCCCTTGCTAGCAAGCTGTAATATAACCCTTTCTCTCCTACCACCTTATTTCTCAACTATTGGCATGTCTTGAAGCAAGCAGACAACCCTCCCTTGGGCAGTAACAAATGGGGCTCTCCAGATGGAACCTTAAGTCCTGCTCATGGCCAGTCGACCTCAGATGGGCCACCTGTTGGAGAAGTTCCTAGCAGCTGCTGAGTCTCTCTTTGTCTTGGGGATCTGCTCTTCCTGCTTTCCACTTACCAATGCCAGATGCCTCCTAATGCGACTGTGGTAGGAAGAGAACAAGCTACATCTGGCAAGTCTGTGGGCACAATCTGGAATAGGGTAAGTCACCTTGGGGATGCCTGTGTACTCCCTTCCCCTTCATCTGATGTCCTTCCATTTACAGCAGGACCATCTGGGGTCAAATAGGACCAGCTGGGAATGAATACAGAGTGGGAAGAGTTGTAGGACTTTTTACCCAAAATCTAGTTCATTAGTGTCTGGTTGTCTGTGTCTGCGTCTATGTCGGTAAAGAGCTCCAGGATCAGATGTCTTTTGGGTGAGCAACCTCATTCAAACATACCTATGCCTAAAATTGGCTAATAAAAGGTTTATAGCTGCTGGGGTACCCAAATGTATTGAGTTAGAGTCCTGAGCTCTGGGTTTGAGTCCCAGAGTATTGGATTTTGGTTTCCGTTCATATTTATTTATGCCTAATGGTTTTACTTGTTAAAATTGGCTTTTCAGGGACTGAGTTTTTCAGTGATCATAACAAACTCTCTTTAGGAATTATTGTTTATTGTGGCCAACTTAGGAAAAGACTCCTAAAATGGAGATGTGTTAACAGCTGGCAAGATAACCCAGGATAATTTAAAATTACCAAGGCAACTTTGGACTCCTTTTGAGCTTTGAACCAAGAAACAAAGAAATCCTTAAAGAGTCAAGGGATCCACCTTTGAACCAAAATGTTCCAGAAGCTGTAAAGATTTACAGAGAATGGCAGAATCTTACCAAGCTTGTTTTGTGTCCTGATGGCTTGGCTTGATAATCATTACGTTAGGAAATCCCAAGACTACAGTGGGACAAAAAATATGGTTGCACTCCATTTTGCAGTCAGAGATAGTGGAACAGAAATGCAGGCTGCACTCCTGTTTGTGGCTAAGGGTCCTACCAAACTGCCACCAGCCTCAGATAATTACATTGGCCATTAGAAGCAAGCCTTGGCTTGGCCCTCATTGTGAGGGCCTTGGTTTCAGGAAACCCCAAAAATTTGCACGATCTGGTTCTAGCTGCAGTGTAAATATACTTTTGATTGGCCATGTATAAATTCTGAAATAATGGGGAGTGCTAATTTGATCCTCACCTGTAGCCCGTTAGGCCTCATTTTCCCAAATTGGGCAACTTTTTTGTATGAGTATGTAGAACCAGCTACTGATTACTCATTGGCTTATTGATCCTTCTCCTGCCAGAGATGGTCACTCTGTCTTTTGTGTCATTTATCATGAAAAGGAAAAATCATAAGGCAAGACACAGGCATCTCTGTAAGCCTGTTGTCTGCGAATATGTGCAGGTGAAAGCTGTTGCTAAGGGCATCTTGGAAGACAAAGAGGCTGCAAATTTGGTGGGCACAGGTCGAGCAGTTAAGAGCCGTTAGGGCACTCACCACCTCAAGAAGACTCCTGTGATAGGATAAGTTGGTCATGGAATGGGGTAGATGACAGAGGTCCCCTGCTACCATCAAGAAAATGTTTGTGCAATGAAGTACTCTGTAAAAGCACACAGGATCCCCAACCCTATGGAACATTCCACCTATGTATTAATCTGGCTCCAAGAGACCTAAGGCTTAGCTCAATCTGTTAATATATATGTAAGATAAGGTTTTTTTCTTTTGCCTTGGTCTATGTCTTGAGAACTTGGCTTTGTGACCTTTCTGGTCTCTGTCATCCAGAGGGTGTATGTATTGGCATGCATTTTGGTGGCCAGTTAATTAGACTGGGGTTCTGAGAAGCACTCTTTGTCTGGCTGTGTCAGCTTTCTGGGGAGTTTGTCATAAGGGTTCCCAATTGCTTTCATAAGGGGCCTTTGTTGTGTCAACCTTCGTTTCTTGTTAGTGCACTACTGCCTGTGCAGTGGAAGCCTTTGCTTTCTTGGACTATTTTCGGGAGTGAACTCTCTGGATCTTGTGAGGACTGTGTCTTTTGCACTCTCTTTTGGGGCCACCTCTTGCATCCATGGTTAAACCATAAAGGCTTATTGATTTGAGCCACTATTAATGGATGTTATATCTGGCTGGAAATGTTTCCCTTATCCAACATTATAAGACTGAGACCTATTGATAAAATCCTAATAGAAGCTATGATTAGAGATATAAGATTTGATGGAATTCAGATTAAATTTTGTGGGAAAATTGATACTTGTATAGGCTTTATGTGAAGTGATTGCATCTTTTTTTGCCTGATTGTAATATAGATTGTATTGTGGGGCTAGACATTGTGTCTCACTGGGGAACGTTTTCCCTCTCTGATTATAAGACAGCATATAAATCTGCCCTTCAGACAATGTTAATTAAATACACTAAAGGGAAGTTAATAGGGTTGCCTGAGTCCACACAGTATGAGATAGAAAGTAGAAGCTAATATTAGGTGCTAATAAAGAAAAATAATGAATGCTTCCCTCCCAGGAAAATTGGTCTAGGGTTAAATTGTACACTTAGAAAGAGGGCCTTTGTTATTAAGCACTTTATTCAGACTTTTTAAAGATGTGATACATTCTCCTGAAGTTTTAGAACACAAAAATCTTTTGGTTCACTTCTTAGGTTAAAATTTTCCCTGATATAAAGAAGCAATTAGAAAAATGTAGCTGAAAGTGTGGGTCAACCTCTTTTCTCATTCAGGCTGCAGTCCAATTCTTTGGGGAAATGGAAGCAACCGTCTTTTTGTCTTGCAAATCTCTACAAGGCCAGAGATATGGCTCTAGAAAGCAGTTCAAAGGTCACTTGTCCTTTTGCCAATCCCAAAGCCTCCCCTCTTCCTCTCAGAATGCTCCTAGATATCGAGACATTAGAAAATGATAAATCAAGTATGCCCCACTAAGTCCATCTTGAACAAAACTTGACTGCTTTCTCTGTGCCTTTATGGTATAAATTTTCTGTTCCCATCTTCTCTAGGACCAGAGAGCAAGTCTTTAAAATAAAAATGTTTCTCATAAACTAGTGGGTTTTGTATTGCACTTGATTCATAAAAAAATGTTACAGATGCTTTAAAGTCTCTGTCTGTGTCTACCTGTGTGTTCATGTATGTCTATATGTATATGTTGAAAATGTGAGATAATTTTCTACCTCTGGATGGTATGGCCAAAATTAAGAGTTCCATTTTATTGACTTAAAGTAAGTGCTTACATAAACTGTTTGTAAATGTAATAAACGGGACCTTTCACAGCATTAACCTCATGCTTAAAACCATTGAAAGGAATGAAACTCTATGAGGCAGCCAGTATTGTCAGTCAACAGATGGTGAAAGTCGGGCTCCCTGGCCGTTCCTCACAAAGGTCTCTTTAAAAATCTGAACAAGCCCACGATTTCTCAGGTTTGGGGGTACTTTCTTTCAAAGAACATGAAAAGACACAATCAAGTGTCCAAACATAAGCTCAGAAGGAATTCAGAGAATGAAACAAAGGTGCACTATAAAGGGATTATGAGAATTTGGTTTGAAGAAAAAAGAAGACATTGAGTATGATTTGTCTTAGGGGTGTGTGCAAGTCAGGAAGAGGAAGAATTGAGAATGAAGTGTATTAAGGCATTGGTGGTGTTGGTGCTGTGGTTTCCAAAGTGGATGCATAAGACAATACATTTGTTTACGGGAAGAGAGTGTTAGAAACACTATTTGTAGTTGTTTTCATCACATATTTTTAAATGCTTTATTTCTGTGTATATTTTGTAATATACACATAAGTAAAAAACTTATTACTTTGTAAATAAATAAATGTACATATATTGAGGGTTTATTCATGCAAAAAATAAAGTCAAGCAAATTTAGAAAGAAAAAAGCTAGAAAATTTGTTTACCAAAAAGCAAGAATTATTATAAAGCTATACTAATTAAAATACTGTGTTTCTGGTACAGGACTAGACAAAACTGGGATTTGGCCACATTTGTAAAGTGAGAGTTGAGCCTATAAGGTGACACGATCTCTAACTGTATCCTTACGGAAACTGGCACATATAAGTGGAGACATACAGTAGAAAAGAAGAGAGAGAGCAGAAAGGGCTGTGTGAGGCAGTGGAAATTTAGTTATCATAGGGGTCGCAATGAAAAAAATTGGGAGTAATGATGGATTAGTCAATAATTTGGGGGAGAAATGGGATCTCCACATTCGGATTGCTACCTTACTCCCATACACAAAAATTCCATTCAAAGCCGATCAAAGAAATAAACGTGCAGAGCAAAGCCTTAACACTATTTGGAAAAATATAAATGAGAATTTGTTAATGCTTTAAGGTAAGGAATAAGCTTTCTGAAAGCTGAAAAATAGTTAAATACGTGGTCCCTGCTACAGTAGTTCAAGTTAGAGCTGGTTCATTTAGGATATAATTCTTCTTGCCGGAGGTCACAGAAGTGAGAAAGAACTGAAGTTTCCACTTGTGGTTCTGGTGGAATTATCATGGAGAAATGTGATGAGCTGTTAGAGCAGCAGCATTCAGGGTGTGATAAGAGAGGAGGAAGCCCATGAGCACCTTTCGGGAATGCATTCTTGTGTTAGGCTGGGAACCGGACCATTTCAGAGGGAGACACATCACCCTATCTGTCAATGCTAGGACAGCAGTACTTGAAAATGAATTTGAATAGGAATCAGTGTGGAGGTCATTGAAATATACACATTTTCAGGTTTCATCCTAAGATTCTGATTTATTGTGTTGGATGTTACCCAGAATCTGCACTTTTATTCAAACCTCCCAGGTGCTTCTGATGCAGATGGTCCTGGACCACAGTTTGAGAAACACTGTTCTAGGATCTTAAACTCTAAGCTAGACTCAAGGTTAAGAGTTCTGGCAGAAAGTTGGAGGATCCAAAACACAAGAGACCAGACATGTATGAACCAGCACTTCTGTACTTCAGTATAAATTTTAATCCTTAAACCTGGTTCCATATGGCAACCACAGCTCTTTCCAAGATGACTTTTCAATTCAAATATACACTATTGATTGTCTGATTGTTCACTGAAAGTGTCCCTTAAATTTAATATTAAGCAGAAATAATCTGATAAGACTCATTCCAGTGTAGGACTTGGCTGTGTCAATGTTAGGGGGAGGGGTGGAAAGGAGTTTCGGCTTTATTTGTTTAAGACAGAACGTTCTGGCTGTGGCTGAACTTCAAAAAAAGGTGTGAGTAGAATACAATGGCTGGCATCTCTACAACAATCACTTTATTCCTACACTTTCACTGTATCAACAGTGCCATGGGTGGTTATGGTGAGGCAAATATCAGTTTGTCCAAAAGATAAATCAGAGACCAGCTTGAGGTCTTCATGTAGTCCAAGATTTTCATTCCATCATTTCTCATTCTCCTGAGTAATGCAGGAGCTCCTTTCCCAGCCATTTTCTCTGGGTAATGATTGGATAAAGATTCAGTAACATCAACCTTCACATATTGCTCTCCTAAGTGTCTCCCCTAACAGATCAACTCTAAGTGACATTGTTTGTCCCAGGAAGCAGACTGAATGGACTCCACTAGCTCCTAGGAGAGCTGAAAGAATATGCTGTCTGCCAGACTGATTGTCTAAGGCCTGGAGATGGGAGATCTATCTTTAGGAAAGCGCTGTGGCTCACAGGGGAGGAGGGAGGCCAGTGGGATACAAGGGTGGGGGTTGGGCATGGAGCTCAGGGTCTCTCTTTGTTCAGAGCACAGTGAAGTCAGGGCAGGAAGGGAGACAGAGGCTGGTCTATCGTGTGTGCCAAGGCTGCTCTTGGCAGCCACAAGCAAAATTTTCAGTGCAGTGTGGGGTAGGTCTGAATCACTGTGCCTCTCCCAGACAGCACAGTAATACACACCAGAATCACTTTCTTCCAGATTTCGGAGTTCAATATTACGATTCTTCTCTGAGCTTCCATACATATGGTATTTCCCTGAATTGCTTCCCGGATCTGTCATCAACCTTGAGTATTGGTAATGGTAGTATAGAAGTCGTTGTGGGGCCATCCCCTCCTTGTACCGGTACCAGTGGACATAGGTGAGGCTTTGTTTAATATCACAAGTGATTACAACAGATGACCCAGCCGGCTTGATGACTGCCATTTGTGTCCCTTCCAAGTTGGAAGATGCCTGAGTGGCTGCAAAGGGAATAACAAAATGTAATGAGGAAGAGGTAATAGGAATACGTTAGTACGGCCTCCCATTGCCAAAAAAAGAGAGAAAAATCCCAGTAGCATCTAGGCAGCACACTCACCAGGAGCCAGGAAAGCTAGAAGGAGGGCTAGAGCCCGCAGCATGCCTTCCTCCTTGGGCCTCAGAAGGAAAGGGAGAGATGACAGGAGGAGCGGAGCACCCTCTCAGAACTCCAGTCCCGCTCAGAAGACAGTGAGCCCAGGACACGAGGCAGGGAGTTAGAGCTGCTTCTGGACAGCGTCCCAGGCAGGGCAGTGACTGAGGGGCTCTCCTAGAAGACCGCCAGGCTGATCACCCAGAGGGGGCGGTGCTGGGGGAGGACGGGGGAGGAGCCCTGCCTCTCTGCCCACCCATTTCTTGAGAGCCCTCCTGTGGCAGGCTGAGAGCAGGCCCTCTCCAGAAGAGGAGAGGCCAGGGGCCCTGAGAGCCCAGGACAGAGGGAGGGACAGTCTGGAGCCCACGGGGTGGGCAGGAGAAGCACGGATGAAGCTGGCCTGTCCCCTAGTGCAGGGAGCAGTCCTGAGTTGGGGAACTGCCCTGCCACTCAGGGTTTCCATGTTCACGCTGCTGCCGTGGGCTTCTCCTGCGATGCAGCGTCTTTATTCTTGCCCTGAACCCCCTTCCTTTTCACGTCTGTGAGTCAGCCTGGAGGCACCAACAGCAAAGCTGATAAGGATTGAACTTGCTGTATTAAAAGAAATTAGGATCAGTTATGTTGTTCAACATCTGACTCTCCTCAAAGTCAAATAGAGGTGTATGTGTGTGTGTGTGTGTGTGTGTGTGTGTGTCTGTATGTGTATGCGTGTCTGGTGTGTGCGTGTGTGTGTCTGTGTTTTTGTGTGCCTGTGGCCTGTGTGTGTGTCTATGTGTTTGTTTGTGTGTGTGTGTGTCACGTCAATTTGTTACAAGATTTGTGTTCATCCTCAAGTAAAAGGGCCCCCTCACGCAGGTTTGCCAGATTTTGTGAAAAGTAAAAATTGCAGGGTGCTACGCAATATCTGGGACACACTTGAACTAAAAAAGCATTTGTTGTTTATCTGCAATTAAGATTTCCTCCGACATCCTGTGTTTTATTAGGTAGCCCTCCCCTCAGGAAGTGTATCCATATCTGTGATTTACTTGGATTCACAGATGAGTTGATAGGTGATCAATCAAGAATAGTGAAATCACGGGGGAATTGAAGTGGTGCACACAGATTCTCACCCCCCCACTTTTATAAATGGATTTGGATACATGTTTACAGTATTCACAGTAGAATGTAGACACAGCCCCTCCCCATCATTGTTCTGGCCTCTCTCTCAGCTGATTCATTTTCTCCTGTCCTAACAGACAGCTGGGAACTGAGAAGGGGAGGGGACTCGGGCTGCTCCTTCTTTTGCCTCAGGGACCCCATGTGCAGGGACATGAGGGGTCGCAGCAGCAGCTCTGCAAGAGAACATTCCAAGTCGCTATGCAGGAAGAAGATTCAGTGCCTCAGAGTCCCAGAACATCCTTGCTGGACAGAGTCCAGGTTACAGCTCAGAAAGGAGAAAATGCCATCACACTGGAGTAGAAAGAATATTCTTTAAAATGTAAGGAAAGAAAGAACTCCACCAGAATGTAAAAAGAGCTATCAACTACAATAATGAAAAGAGGGCACTCTTGGTGCTAGAGTATATTCATGGAACATAATGTACCCTGACAGAGAGAGAGAGAAAGGAAGAGAGAGTGAAAGAGAGAGAGAGAAAGATCGAGAAAGAAGAAAAAGACAAAAAAAGTCAAATTACATCCTCTGAGCCTAGTATTGTTAGTGGTAATTTTAATATTGTTTATATTTTTGTCAACTTACATTGATACTGTTAGAAATCAATGTTTCAGTGTAAGGCCAAAATGTAGGTATAAAAATTTGAAATTTTAATAAAAACCTTATGATCTATAATTTGAATCCATTTTTTTCCTAAAAAATACTTATTTTTTAGCTATCCACTGAAAAAACTAGAAACCAATAATCACCCAGCAGTAACGAGCTCTCCTAGCATCTGTACTGTGGCATCAATACCATTTCTTACTAGAAGACTAGGGCTCAATTGAGAAATGGCTGAATCCAGGATTGGGAAGGAGACGGACAAAATCAATGACATCTCGTCTTGCCTGAAAGTAAAGAAGCCATGAGAGACTACTGAGGTTGTGTCATAGGACACAGACGCCAACTCACAGTGTCTGTCACTGGCCACAGAGAGGACAATGTAAGCACCAAAAGAATAACACACGCACAAATACGTTAAAGAGAAAATATATAAAGACACACAGGTTCATTGGTGAAACTCAAAATTAATATGTCACCCTTGGAGGTTACTAAGACACTATGTCATTACTCTGAAAAGGGAAACAAAAAAAGAATCAAACATTTACCTCACCATTTCTGTGCAAGCAGTATTTCAGGATACCACAGAGCTTATGAATAAAAGTTCTTCATAGGAGTATTACAACCAGTAAATGCAGGAGAAGTATTACAATTAGCAAATTACCATTGTGTAACCCTAATAACGTCCTGGACATAGACATCTGCCATCAATTGCTTTACAGCTCTGCCTCTTGCACTGGCTCTTTCTCTCTCCACCATTCTATTTCTCTGTCTCCCCCCTTGCTTTCTCTATCACTCTTTCTATCCCTCCCTGTCTCCATCTCTAGGTCTACAACTCTTTCTTGTTCTCTATTTCCCATTGTTCTACATTCCTCTCCGCTTTTCTTTCTATCTCCCTTTCCAGCTCTGTCTCCTTCTCTATTTCTCTTTATCTGTCTTCTATCCTACTATCTCTCTTCTTATCTCTTTATATTTCTGTCTCTCTGTATCTCTCTGTCTATCTCTTCTACCTATATTTCTTTCTATTTCTCTATTTATACCTCTCTTATCTATTTTCCATTCTATCTCTATCTCTACCTCTCTTTCCATTTCCTCCCATGGTCATAATAACTACTTTAAATTCTCTGTTATCCCCAATCTGTGTCATTTAAAGATCAACATCTGTTAATGGCTTCTCCATTATGAGATGTTGAGATCTTCCTGGTTCTCCATATACTGAGTAATTTTGGATTGCTTCCTGCACATTTTGAATATCATGTTAGGGGCTCTAGGCAGTGTTTAAATACTATGGAGAATGTTGAGCGTTTTGTTTAAAGGCAATTGACCCAGTTAGGGGTTGCAAGTTCCCACCTGCTTTTGGTGGGCAGTTCCAATCAGTGCAGTTTTCAAAGGCTTTGTAGTACTACTCAGATCTGTCCTGTGTGTGCACCACCCAGTGGCCACTCTAGGACCTGGGCAATGGATTACCCCTAGATCAGTTTGCAAAGCCTTTAGTTGGATCTTTAGGGTAATTTCTTTGCCTGTGCAGCTAGGGGGTAAACCCAGTCGTTCAAGCACCATTGTATGAGATTTCTTCCCTAAACTTTCTCCTCTCTATAATCTCCTCTTTTCAATTCACCTGCGTGTCTCTTCCAGTCCACTGGCCAGGTAAGTGGGGCTGTAGCATTCTTGCTTTGCTGTGCATTTCCTGCAACTGTGTCTGCCTTTAGGGCCAAGCAGGGAGAGAATAAAGAGAGGACAAAAGCCACCAAGATTCTCTCCATGCTCAGAGTCCTCAGAGTCAGGAGTTATAGTTGCATTCAGTGAGAGACACAGGGCCAAGTGTGCTCACTGCAAATTTTCCAGCCTGGTGCTCACTCCTTCCATTGTGAATTAACAGCTCCTCAATTCAGAGGGGCAGTTTATTTCCCCATTTTTGGATATGAGAGGAAGGTATGGGGTTCCAGTTCTGAGTCTAGACCTCAAGAGGCCTAATGCACTTCTGCTAGCTCTCTTGGACCCTCAAAATTGTCATGAGAACAAGTCCAGGCTGGCCAGCTGGAGGATGAAATACCATGTGGAACAGAGCTTACTCATTACAGCCAATTCCCAGCCAACCCATCAGCTGACCAACACTTGACCAAGTCCAACTGAGATCAGCTGAGCCCGGCCCAGATCAGCAGAGCAGCCTAGCTGATCAACTGGCTTGTGAGAATTAACAAATGACTATTGTTTTAAGCCACTATGTTTTGGGGTGTTGGTTATACAGCATTATTTTGCAATAGGATGGAGATGATAGATAGACAGATAGATAGATAGATACATAGATACATAGATAATAGATATATAGATAGATTTCTTGTTAATGCCATCAAGTCAATTCCAACCCCTAGCTCCCCTGTGTACAGCAGAGCAGAACCGCATCCAGACTTTTTTTGCCACCCTCTCCTCCTCCAGTGCTATGTCACACAATGTTCCACTGCCGTTCATAGGATTTTCACAGCCAATTTTTTGGAAGTGGGTGACCATGTCCTTCCTCTCAAGATAAATAGATAGATAGACACAGGTAAATAGAAAGATACTACATATAAATAAAAAAAGAATGTTAGAAATTTATATAATACATAAGACAAAATATATACATACGTATATATGTAAATGTTTAACAATATGTAAATATACAATTTGTAACAATATGTATATAAAGAAGCATATATCTCTAACTTTCTTTCTGTCAATAATTACCTCTGTTTTTGTATATCTATCTCTATCTTCATAATTTCATATGAGCAAAGTTAGTTGTGGTTTAACTGTCCTTAATTTGTCTTATGACACCCTAGCCACTGCTTGCACAACCTCAACCAATAGGGTTCAGATTGAGTTTGAGCGTTTTCCTGGAATCAACCACATTTGACAGAGCACATAAACAAAAGAAGCCTGAGAAAATAACACATCATCAGCCACACCAGCACCCTCCCGCCACCCAGGCTGTCTCCTCCACCACCACCTGTGCTCTCCCTCTCTGTACCGCCTAGTTCAGGGCAGCCCAGGGC
The DNA here is from genome assembly GCF_020826845.1 of Diceros bicornis minor. Lineage (NCBI taxonomy): Eukaryota > Metazoa > Chordata > Mammalia > Perissodactyla > Rhinocerotidae > Diceros > Diceros bicornis. The sequence goes on along the minus strand of NC_080742.1, from coordinate 9,433,080 downwards.
CAGTGTGGAAGAAAGTTGCTAAGAGGTTTGAAGCCACAGGAGTGACTGCCCAGCAGTGCCCAACAGTGAAATCAGCTGCACAAAGCTTTCAGAGATTTGCAAGTTTCCCCTCTTTGCTTCTACTCTTTCCCAGTGCAGAAATAGTTCCAAGTCTCTAAGTAAAGGGCCTGCTACTTGGCCTAGAGAAGTCGATCAAATTCATGAGAATCAAGGAATAGATCTAATTAAATTTAATCTTTCTTATATCTGGTGGGTCTTTGTTTCCAAATGGGAACCTCTACTTGGTTTCCAAAAAGAACATATTTCACAGAAACAGAAGGTCATCGTAAAGAAACAAAAAATTTTGACAATTTTAAGCAAGATATTTTTCATTTTAATGCATAAATGATTTTACTTAAAAAATATTACTTAGAGAAAATAGAAAAATATACAATCTCTTATCATTTTTTCACCCTCTACCATACATTGGATATGTTTTACGCCTATGCCTGTAGAACTGCAGAGACACATATAAATGGGTGTCATACCTGTTGGTATTGTCACTCAATAGAAAAAATGGTCAAAGGATGGGAACAAATATATCACAGAAAAAGAAATATAGATTTTTCAGTATATGAAAAGATGCTTATCCTCACTTACAGTATCAGAAAAGCAAATTAAAACCACGATGAGAGACTATTTTCACCTGTCAGATTAGAAAGTCCTGAGGGACACTCCTGACATTCACAGACACTGTGGTAGAAGTATAAAATGGCGCTCTCTCTGTCGTGGGCAAGTTGGCAACACCTGTCAAAATAACCCACACACACATTCAAAATGACAGAAAACCTTATAATAGTTTCAGCATTTTTAATAAGAGCAAAAGCTTGGAAATGAGCCAACCATCTGTCACGGGGAACTGATTTTATAAGGTGTTGCACGTTCACCAGTGAAATACCATGCAGCCGTCTATGTATCCCTCTATCTTGACATAGATAGCTCTAGGATGTTTAAAGGAAAAGAGAAGTGCAGAATAATGTGTACCGCTTACTATGTCTGTGAAAAAAGGGAGGAATGAGAGTATATATATGCATATATATTTACATATGTACATTCATATTTGCATAAATAGAAACTGGAAGAATGCATGAGAAACAAAAGCATGACCTGTAAGAAATGGGAGACGGAGAGACAGTCATTGAAGAAAAATTCTTTTTTTTTTTTTTTTTTTGGTGAAGATGAGCCCTGAGCTAACTTCTGTTGCCAATCCTCCTCTTTCTGCTGAGGAAGATTGGCCCTGGGCTAACGCCCGTGCCCATCTTTTTCTATTTTATATGTGGGACACCACCACAGCATAGCTTGATAAGCGGTATGTAGGTCTACGCTTGGGCTCGGAACCTGCGCACCCTGGGCGGCCGAAGGGAAGCTCGCAAAATCAACGGCTACACTGCTGCGCCAGCCCTGAAGCAAAATTTCTTAATGCATTTTTTACAGTGTTTTGATATTTGAACCGTGTGAAGGTATTATCTGACAATTTTTATAGGGTCATGTTGTGCATATTGTTTTTTTCAACAACGCTTTCTGATTAATTTTTCCCTTCTTTAAGCAATCTACATTTTTTTGAAGATGCATACTAGAAAATCACATGGCATCCTTTAGTTTGTTTTTTAGTTTCTTATTGGGTATTTGATTAATTTGTGGCTGCTATAAATGGTGCTACAGCGAATGAACATCCTTGCCCATAAATCTTGGTACATGTCTTTCGTTTCCTCAGGAAGTGGGTGGGTGGAGTGCTGAGAACACTCTCCGGGTTGCAGCAGGTTCTCACGTGTGTGAGGGGCCCTGTGATGGCTCCTCACTGCGTGTGATCCGGGACAGCAGCGCTGGAGCCCAGGAGCTCTTTCAGTCACTTGCTGGCCTCCAGCCCGAGCACATTAGAATTACTGAAGGAGGGTTTTAAAGGCCGATGCCTGGCCTGTGATGGAGTCTGGGCCTCAGTGGTTTTGAAAGGCTCCCAAGAGGAGAGCCGCTGGTATAAGGGATAGAGCAGCAGGGCTTCAGTCAGGCAGACCCAGAGTCATGTGGACTCGGGCACTACTCCGTCTTTAGTCTCAGGCATATTTCTTAGCCTCTCTGGGACCTAGTCTTCTCCTCCGTGAGATGAGCGTGATACCTGTGTGTGGCACACTGAGAGCATTAGACATAGAGCATGCAAACTGCCTAGCAGAATTCCTGATGCTCACTAAGTGGTGGGTACTTGCTGTTACTCACACAAAACTAAAGACGGCAAGGAAGCAAAAACATAGCCTAACAGAACATGACAGAGTCCATGCGTTTACCCAGGTTACATTTCATTGCTAACGAAAGTGTTGAGTTTTTAGCCTTTTGCGTGAACTGTACGGTGTTGGTGTAGTATCTCTGGTTATCTCTTATTACTCAGATTTTCTAATAGGCAGTTATATGGGACTTTGGTTAATATAAAGGGGAAAATCAAATATTACTTAATTGTGACCTGCTTGATTCACAGAAAGACTTCAAAAATAAAGTCTCTGAGGAAAAGAATTCCAGAACTGTACAAAGAATTCATAATGGGGAAATTTCAAGAATTGTTGCCTTGCAGTTTCCCTTTGTTATCGTTGAGAAGTGTGTGGAGACTCTAGCTCTAAAAAGAGTATTGAGACATGAGTGTTTTTATGTGGAATTGTATAAATCCTTGCCCAGTTTTTTCATCGCACACCTGTGGATGCAATCTGTTATTCTGGTTTCATTGTATCCAACCAGGTGCCGTGGAGTTGAATCACAGAAGTCCTGTTGGTGGGTGGGAGGTCAGCATATAAAAGTCTTCCAGCATGAAAATTGTGTGGCGGGTGACTATGACTCCCTAATTGTATGAAGAGCATAAGAACAAGGAGAGAAAGTGTGGACAGGTAAAGAGGCTGTTCTCTTCTTCACCTCTTAGCCTAATAGGGAGGAAAATTTCCTGCTTTAACTGAAAGTAACAGTTACTTTTTTCTACTCTAGTAGCAAATAATGAGAAATTATGTGCAGAGCTCCTGCAGCCAGGCTGCTTGGGTTCAAATCCCAGCTCTGTTTCTTATTAGCCATTTAACTAAGAGGATGTTTTTTATCTGCTATCTGCCTCAGTTTCCCCATCTATAAACCAGAGATAATTGTACATATCTCATAGGTTTCTTGTGACAGCTAAATAAGTTAACATGTACTTAGACCAGTACCAGCATTTTTACATCATTCAGATGTTAATCATTGAATTTGTAAACAGCGCTAGAAACCTGATATTATTTTATCTGGACACTTTCTTCTAAAGCTGGGTAAACTTAGACAATGTGACATGGTCAAAAACAAATGACACAGCTAGTTAGAGCCAGACCAAGGAGCCAATGGCTCTAACTAGGGGGTGTGAGAGGAGACTTCCAGTCACGTGTTTCCCCCTCCACACCACATGGCAGTTGTGCTGTGGTGGAAAAGCACACGACCAAAAAGGAAGTATAACCTACTTCCTACCTTATAAATGTACCTCGACCTACCAGAGTCTTCCACAGGTAATTCTAAGAACCGCTGGGCCCATTCAGTCTAGTAGAGGAGCTGGGGTGTCAGGATGGTGCACCCAGAGAGCACCATCAACGGGCCTGCTCTGCCTGAGCCTCTCAGTCCATTTCATTAGCAGCCCCTAAAACAGCAGTTGCAAATCTAGGACACACACCCACAGAATAAAGTAGGATTTCCACAGTGTTGATAACAAAGGGAGCAATTACGGTAATAACAAAGTGCATATATGAGGAGAAAACATAGATGCACCCACAAGTCTTCAAGAAAATTCTCACTGACTCCTTGGAGGATGCCTTTAGTGAAGAAACTGCGTGTTTTGCTTTGTTTTATTTTTCCCAGTTGACAGTGGGTGAACTGAAAGGCACCTGAGAGTGGGTAAGAAAATACTGGCTCTGAGTTCAGAAGGACTTGGCTTTAAATGACTATTACTTAGAAAACAGTGACCTTGAGCAGAGAATGTAATTTGTCAAATATCTACACTGTGGACTATAATTGTACCTACATCCAGGGACTATTAGAGGATTAACAGGATTGCCTGCTGCATAGCAGACACTCAGAGTTCCCACACTGCCCACATCTATCCTCTCTGAGGGGAAATAAGATTAGAGATGACAGTCTGAATTTGCCTTTGTGTAGTATCTACTATTTCTAAAGTAGACCTGCCAACAGTGGATGCTAATGCTGTACCAGGCATTATTACCTCATCTAATCCACACAACTCCAGGAGACAGGGCGCTGTAACTCCATTTTACAGATGAGGAAGTTATGGCACAGGGAGTTCAAATAGTTTGCCTGAGGTCACACAGGTGCTAATACTATATCCAGGATTCAAACCCAGGTACTTGGGGGTTCAGAGTCCAGGGACTTAACCTCTCCACTGCAATGCCTCTTAGTGTTAGCGCAGGACTCATGGGGTTATTATGAGGAACAGGAAATATGCTGCTTGTGAAACACTAGTGTAGAGTTGAGCACACACAGTGCAAGTCATGCTAGATGTTATACCGACACCATCAGAATGTCTCAAACCAAATGAGCGTGTATCTGGTGACCTTTGAAAGAGAGATAACTTGGTGCCTTCATTTGACTGTGGCTCCTCTTGGAGACAGTGCCCCAAAGAAAGCATCATGACCACTATCTCAGGGAAAGAATTAGAACTGTGGTATTGACCATTATTAAAACCAATGCTGGATTTGATAGCTCAGGTGTCATGTTGTTTCTTCCCTTGGGCTTTCAGTTAGATTTCATCAAATTAAATTACACAGAATCAAATGTACACTTATAATTTTTTTTATTGCACCTATTATGAAAAACAAAATGCAGAATTCAAGTAAAAACTATGGTGGCCTCAGGATGTGTAAAATGGAAGGCTTCAAGGTGGTCATCTGGTTAAATGGCCCTAAGAGACGTGACTAGAAGCTGCATCCTGTCTATACTCAGAAGGCATGATTATTTGGGTTGCTGGAGGAGCTGATGGAGATCACGGAGACAGTGGTGCTAAGGGATTACCCCTTGGCCCTGACCCTGAGTAATGGCAGAAGTCATTGTTGCTACAGACTATAATTTTCTGTTTGCCCAATGGTTTACAAAACCATTATGCAACAACGACATCATAGAAAAATACACACGTGAAATGAAATAACCCACACTCAGAGAGAAAGCCAAGGTAGATCTTTATGAGACACTTTTAGGGACAAAAAACAATGGAGAAAAGTTGCCTTCTTGTTTCCACCATCTGTTATGAACTCTTTCCATTGCCACAGACTACTGTTCTCCTAAACAGACAGAAGGCGATGATGGCAAAGTAGACGGCACTCATGAGGAGGAGGAGGAGGTAAGCATAACAAGCAGAGGTGCTGGTGAGCTGCAGCTGCAGGGTGTCTAAGAGAAGACATTTGATTAGTTTCGATTGCTCTTTTGCAAGGATGGGACATATTAATGGGAGGGTGATCACAGTTATTCATTTCTGATGACCTACATTGCAGTGCCACCCACACCACCAAATCTCAAATTAAACATCTACCACCACCGTCACCACCACCACCACCAAGACAACTCAGAATCCAGTTTACAGGTCATGTCAATCAACTACCTCTGCTAAATTCACTTAGAACATTCCAAAATATGAAAAGTAAGATTGTGTTTTTAATAAATGAGTCCAATGGGAAAAAAGTGTTTGTGACAAATAGATCTTAACATTTCTTCATCCCCATCATATATCTAAGTGATATTAATAACTAGTATTCATTAACCACTAACCAAATGCCAAACACTTCTTCTGAGAGCTTTGCATACAACTTTAATCTTGTTTAAGTTTTATCCTAACCTATGAGATTATTATTTTCATTCCCATTTTACAAATAAACTGAGGACAGAGAGATAAGTAATTTCCCTGATGTCATGCGTTTAGTAAGTACCAGGAACCAGATTTCAATCCCAGCACCATGTCGTTAAAGAACAGATTCTTAGGTACACTATAATTCTGCCTCTCCAAGTGCAATAAGTACCCCAGACATCAAAAGGTTAAGCATAAATATAAAGTTGAATTCTTATTTAGAAGCAACTGAGCCATTACACATTGTGTGTTCAATGAGATTCCTATGAAGAGTACAATCCATGGAAATTTGGTGGTGTTCACAGCGGGGTGGGTGGGAGGTTTTAGTAAAGAGGAAGAGAGTGGTTAATCCAAATTCTCTGAAACTTTAGGATTTCCTGGCTCACTCATCTGTCCTTCCTAAATGTCCCTGATTGTGACTATGTTATTATAGGATATTTGCACTTAATAGCCTTTGAAGGTTTGTGAGAAATATATATTGTCAAGAAATAATGACGATGATGCTGAGCCAGACTGGCTATTCAATGAACCACAAGGCTGAGTCTCCTCCTGTGGAAATTTCCCTTTTACATGTTTTATCTTCATAGAGTCAAAACTCCAGAATCATTAGCACTCAGTGTGGAAAGAGATCTCAGAGGTGATGTGCTCATAACTCCTTGCCCTTGGTCAGATAAGGTATTAGCTGAGGTCCAGATTTCCCTTGATATTGGAAATAGAAGAAAGATCAGCAGGGCTTGAGCCACTCCTTCTATTCACTTTCTTTGTACATATGTAGGGAGAAAGGGCCAGAAACTAGTACTGATTCTGTGACAGCCAAATGAGACACCCTATACTAGACATTCCACATAGGTGACCTTACCTCTTCAATAACTAAGTTAGGTGTAATTATTCCTGGTTGACAGATGAGAAAATTGTTGCTCAGAAAATGTAGGTAATATTGCTATATTGATGCAACTAATCATTAAAAGAACTGGGGTTCAAGTTCAGTCTGTGCTACTATGAAGCCCATGCACTTACCCAACACCCACCATATGTCCATCATGTCTCAGAGCCTTGGCTTTGGGGTTTCTTGCGCTAGGACTATATCTTAGAGGAAGAAGAGAGAACTGAGGGAGTGTATGAACTCTTGATTCAGATGGCCAGGTTGAAATCTAAGATCTAGCTGGTATGGTGCAAGGAACTTAATTAATTTTCACTCATTGTCCTCATCTATGAAATGGGGAAAAAATATTGTACCACCTCATAGGAGTGCTTTGAGAATTAGACAAGAAAATGCATGCAAAACCCAACACAATGCCTTCTGTATAGGAAGCTCTAGGTATATGTCAGTTCATGTTATTAGCTACTAGCAAGGACGAAAGACTTAAAAAAATATCTGGAGACACCTTTATGTCATGTATTCCTCAGTCACTAGAAACAACAGCTGCATAAATGAATGAAGGCCTTTGTTGAAATAATTTGGAGCCCATCACTGCACTCTCTAATTTACAGTCATCTCAGCCCTAAACCGGCATTTGGTGTTAAGGTGACTCCTAGAAACTCATGGAATGATTTAATGTATCACTCAGTCTACTCTTCAACATCCAGCCATTCTCGTTTTTCTATCTTAATTCAGGGAAGTTTAAAGTTAAGTTGATCAGGAAGAAAAAATTCCTGTAGCATGACATGAAGGCAAACATATGCAAAAACTTACTGCTTTCATCTTTCAGACAAGCTTTTGTAGAATTAATAGCAGTGACCTCTAGAAAAAATAAGGGAAAGTATTAGTCAATTGTTGGTGCCTATTATTTGACAGTTGACATATAAGTATGGTATATGTGTGTATTTATACACACACAGACATATATATATAAATATATATAATCTGTCGACAGAGAGACAGGAGAGATACTAATTGAAAATATGAGCCCCACCATTCCAGAATAATTGGTCATATCTACTATGAACCAGGGAGTTCAAAAGTTAATTTGATCAGAAGGGAAAAATTGCTATTTTCCTAAAAATTTTTTGCAAAAATTGCTATAAATCTTACCACTTTCCTCTTTTGGGGAAGATGTTGTAGAATCAGTAGCAGTGACAACTAGAAGAAATGAGATCAAATATTAGTCAATTGCCTATTCCTACTATTTGACAGTGTGTGTGAATATATAGGTATAAACATATGTATATATATAAGATTCCTGGATATATTCACGTGTATATATACACGTACACATGTACATGTGTGTGTGTGTATATATATATAATTTACTGACACACAGGAGAGACAGTCATTAACAATATGAAAATTATGAATCCCACAATTCCAGGAATATTTGGTCTTTTCTACTTTAAGTCTGAGAAGTTGATCAAGAGGGAAAAAATTGCTAGAGCATGACATGAAGGCAAACATATACAAAAACTTACCACTTTCCTCTTTTGGGGAAGATGTTGTAGAATCAATGGCAGTGACAACTAGAAGAAATGAGATCAAATACTAGTCAATTGTCTATTTCTACTATTTGACAGTGTGTGTGAATATATAGGTATAAACATATATATATATATATATATATGATTCCTGGATATATTCACGTGTATATCTACATGTACACATGTACGTGTGTGTGTGTGTGTGTATATATATAATGTGCTGACACACAGGAGAGACAGTCATTAAAAATACGAATATTATGAGCCCCACAATTCCAGGAATATGTGGTCTTTTCTACTTTAAGTCTGAGAAGATGATCAAGAGGGAAAAAATTGCTAGAGCATGACATGAAGGCAAACATATACAAAAACTTACCACTTTCCTCTTTTGGGGAAGATTTTGTAGAATCAATAGCAGTGACAACTAGGAGAAATGAGACCAAATATTAGTCAATTATCCATGCCCATTATTTCAAAGTGTCTGTATACATATAGGAATACATATAAATAACATAGGCAAACATATGCAATAACTTACTGCTTTTATCTTTCAGAAGAGCCTTTGTAGAATCAATAGTAGCGACAATTGAGAGGAGAACTAGAAGAAAGGGGAGCAATATTAGTCAGTTATTCATGCCCATTATTCAACAGTGTGTCTACGTGTTTATATGAGTAAATGTGTATGCACACATACACACAACACACAAAATCTGTTGACAGAGAGACCGGCCCTAAAAATATGATCCCTACAATTCCAGGAATATTTCATCTCATTCTATGTAATTTAGTAGATCTAATTCATATATTGTGTTTCTGCACCTGAAGATGTTGACTCTCATGAAGAATACATTTTTTTTCTTCTTTATCACAACTGGATGGTAATATCCAAGACTATCTTGTTTTCCTTCTGTATTCGCAGCTCCTAACATAGTACCTGCTACAAAGGAGATGGAGAAATACTTGTCGCATGGAAAAATAAACAGAAAATGTGGCTACTGTATAGTCTTCAGCACAAGCTGCTGACATGAAGAGTTGCTACGAATTAATTCATCAGATCTTAGAATCCACAACAGAATCTCACATTCAAAAGAATTTGGTTTGGGCAAATTTCCCATCAAAGCAAAGGAAAGCAGCTGTACCTTTCCAAATCATGAACATCCCCGTATTCCCAACTCATGAACGTGAATTTCTGGAGTTGTGGTGTTTGTGGACATGACAACAATATGAATAAAAACTAATAGCTATGGAGTGATTATTACTGCACCAGACACTGTGTTAAATGCTTTACGTGCATTACCTCCTTTAATGCTCCAGTCACACTGACGTGAGCTGTAGTTTGGAGGTCTCCTTTTTGCAAATGAGGAAATAAGGTTGGGAATATAAGTAACTTGCTGAGAGTCATACCAGTGATGGCAGAGCCAGCATTCAAAGGATCACTGTTGGGAATTAAGTGAGTTGTGGAAAGTACTTTGTAAAAATAATCCATAGAAGGCCAGCCCTGATGGCCTAGTGGTTAAAGTTCAGCACTCACTGCTTCAGTGGCCCAAGTTTGCTTCCATTTCCCAATCACAGAACCACACCACCTCTCTATCAGTTGTCATGCTGTGGCAGTGGCACACGTAGAACAACTAGAAGGACTTACAACTAGCATATACAACCATGTACTGGGGCTTTGGGGAGAAAAAAATAAAGAGGAAGATTGCCAACAGATGTTAGCTCAGGGTGAATTTTTATCTGCAAAAAAACCAAAAAAATACTAATAATAATCCAGAGAAAGGGTATTATGCAAAGTGAAATAAGTCAGAGGGAGAAGGTCAAATACCGTATGATTTCCTTCATTAAGTAATAGATAATAACAACAATAAACAAACACATAGAGACAGAGATTGGATTGGTGGTTACCAGAGGGGAAGGGGGGAGGGAGGAAGGCGAAAGGGATAATTCGGTACGTGTGTGGTGATGGGTTGTAATTATTATTTGGGTGGTGAACACGATGTAATCTATGCAGAAATAGAAGTATAATGATGTACACCTGAAATTTATACAATGTTATAAACCAATGTTACTGCAATAAACAAAAAATTAAAAAAGAGAAAATTAAAAAAAAAAAACGAAAGTCATCTATAGAGAAACAACATAATTCTACCGTTATGGACACTAAAAACATCTTCCCTTCCAGATATCTTAACTATTCTTAGAAAACGACTTTTTATTACAGGAGCTCAGCATTTCAGCCAAATTCTTTCCTAAGGTAGAAAGATAGGCCCAGTCATATTATGTAAAACATGAGGTGAGATTATGTACAAAGAAAAAAAAAGAAGGCAAACATACAAAGATGAAAAATTTTTTAAAGATAATTGACTGTTGGATGCAAGAAAACAGAGTTGAAATGATTATTTTGGTTAATCTTTTTCTACTAGATGTGTTCTTGTCCATATGGATATGGCTCTGGTATGCAATTTTATACACTCAAGGGCCTCTTTGTTTTGGTAGCTATAAAAATGGGTTTGAAGTATAAGATTTGGAATAAATTCCAAGAATGAAAACGTTAGCATAATCGTGGTTAGATGTTAAAATATCTTCAAGAACTGACTTTAATGTATCTTAAAAGTCTCTTTCTTTTCCTTAACAATGACTTTTTCATTAAAAGATCAATAAAACGCTTCTATTACCATGCATCGATTGAGGTAAAAACAATAAAGTAATAATTTTTCGAACAAAATCTGTGTATGTATCCTAAGTTCTCTTTCTCAATCAAGGTTGATCAAAAACTTGGACAATAATAGTTTTATCTTCTTCAAAATCCCCTCATTCTTTTGTGCTCCTGAGTTATAGTCTTAACTTTTATCAAACACAAAAACATCCAAGAAACAGCATTAAAAATTTGCTGTAGAATGACAATAACACAAATGTCCTCATTAGCTTTGTTTCCCCGAGAAGTCCATGGGAGACATTTGTTTCAGAAATTAAATGCCAAGTAAAACATTTTGAACTAGAACTTCTCTATGATAATCATCACCATGGAACTTACTACACTTCTGATTTTTCCCTCATCACTAGAAAAATCAAAATGTAACAGGACACTTCAGCCCAGTGTTTATATTAAACTTGTGTTTTGAGTATATTGCTTCCCCTCTGTTTCTTAGCTGTAGCAACAGTAAATTAGGGCTGGTCTTTAAATCTTATGCTAGTACATTTTGGGAAAGGATATTAAAAAATACAATAAATACGTAAATAAATATATCCACGTTATGTTTTCCAAAGCAAGTGTTTTCACTGACATTATTTCATTTGCTCTTCATCATGGCCCCAGGAGAAAGCCAAGATAGTCCTATAAAGGATACTGTGAATGCTAGAAAAATAAAACAAGCCTAACAAGCCTAATTTGATCACTGAAGAAACTAAGGATCTGAGAAGATGAAGACTGACTTCAGAAATTGGGACTGGTGTACAGCAAACGTCTTCACACATTTTTTTCTGTGCTTGTTCCCCACTGCTTCAAAAGGGCTTGTGAACCATAGGGAAAAAGTACAAACTGACTCCTTCTTATCTATAGGTGCCCTGGGGACTTTGGTCTGTTGTCTTCATACTCAGGACAGCAGGTTGTGAGTCTAGTGAGTTACAAGACCTTTGCCGGGACCAAGGCACAGTCAGGTCTCTGCCCACACTGTCTAAATATGCGCAGTATCTGCATAAACGGGACTCCTTTGGGACATCATGTCTGAATCACGAGTGACCCTGTGTGATTAGGAAAAGAACGTACTCTCTTACAACAGTGCATCCTCCTTGGGACAGTAATTCATCCCAGTGTGCTCATCCACACATCCCTTCCAGGCCAGGCACAGGCTAGGTCTGCAATAAATGTTTGTTGAGCTGCATTTATCAATGGCAAGAAATACATTCATTACGTAGAATGGAAGTATGTGTGTACGCATTAGCCTCACTCAATCACTAATTATGAAATTTCGCCTTATGGTGGAATATAAAATACAAACCTGGAAAACCTAAGACTATGATAAAACTGCAGCAGCCAAATTATTTGATTTTTTGTTAAGCCCCGATTTGGCTCCATTAAATGAACACAATTTTGTCACCTAATAACCTTGGTTTGGGGCTATACTCTGAGTTTAACAAGATTAAAGTGAGACTGATTTTGTTTGATGAGTAGAAGTATAATTGCTGAAAGAAGTATAATTGCTCTTATTTCCTGATCAATTAAGATCATCAGAAGGGGAATTTCTTTTTGAGTTTTTCTTGTGTTCTGAGTAGTTAGGTGCTTTCATGTATGTTGTTTCATTTGATCCATAAAACAACCCTAAAAAAAAATCACTGAGACTTTAATATTTGGTTGATGAAACTGAGGCTGAGAAAAGTTAAGGAAATTTTTCTTTTTCTTTTTTATGTTCCAAAGCCTATGCTATTTTAATTCTACAGGGAAGTAGAGGGACACTTATGCTACCAGTAAATGGAACAACATTTAGGAAACATTTATGTTTTTTTATTTTTCATTAATACTTGACAGAAATGTGGGATATTCCTTTTGAAAAAAAGTGTTCTGGGAGGTTATATTTATATATACATACCTTTGATCACTGAAGGAAAGAGAATCTCTTGGTCAACCTCTCCTCTATTCTTCTCGTGTTGTACGATACACATGTGCTCTTCATTTATTGAACTTCCTGTCACGGTCAGCCAGCTGAATTTCATGTATGTGTCATTAGTCTTCATGATATTTCCCTGCTGGGATTCCAGAATTCTATTGCCATTCTTTTCTTTCCAATATACCCTTATAACATCTGGGAAAAAATTCTCAAGAAGACAAAGATATGTTCCAGCATTATGGAGGTTTATTTCAGCAATTGAAGGAAGAAAAATGGTGGGCTTGGGGGAAACGTCTGCAGGAAGTCTTCTATCTGTGGGGGAAAATGGAACAGCAATTAAAAAGAATCATTAGAGAAGCACAAACGTTGTGTGTTCTGGAACAACCTAGCGCATATAGTAAAAGGAAGAAAAGCTGCCATTGAATTAGTGCTTACCGTGGCCTTCCATCCACAATAGACTGTGAGGTATTTATTGTTCTTATTTTCAACAAAGAAAGAGCTTCCACAGGTTATGTAACTTGCCCAGAGTCACAGCTATAAGTGGCAGAGCCTGTATTAAAACGTGGATTTTGTTCCTTCTCCACATGCTAAGGTCGGGTATGACTTTCGATGCCGCATTTCAAGGCGTCGAACTTTCATGAACACACGTAATTTTTAAAATCTCTTTTGTTCCATTCATATGGAGCATGTTTTCAAGGTGAGTTGGTAGATTGCAGGAATGTGGGAGGAGACCAGGTAACTTTGATGATCTCTCTATACATGAGAATGTTTGGTCCTTTCTAAATTACTTCACTTTTCCCATCCTATGAATTTTGTAACTTATGCTCTGTTGGCCAATAACACTTTCTCTTGTTCAGCAACTCTGTGAAACATTACTCTTCATTTGACTGTTTCTGGAATTCTCCATATTTGTCTTATTTGCCATATAAATAAATATCAGGAGGAAGTTTTTAATTTTTTTTAAAAACAATGCACAGTCACTTGTTAACGGGAATCCATTTCCAAGTGTACTTGACAATGAAGTTGATCTTTTAGCTAAAATGCGGATCTCATGCCCAGTTCTGAGGTAATGGAGTTCTCCTACTTGATGTCTAATTTTATATAACATCTCAGTTTCACACTGAACCACCCCAGATTTTTGAGTAGGGCAGTACTAATGCTGCACTACCAAATTATTCACAATGCGTTGAATTTAGAAGCAGAATAGCAATATTTCCATAACATTAAAAAAATTTATTATCTTCAGAAATGCTATTATATTAATCTTATCATAATGCACTCATCACAATTCTGTTTCACTCTAGATTATGTTCACCAAAAACACATTTTATTTTGGAATTTCTTAAAGTTTAAGCATGACTAAGAATATACCACATTTTGACTCTCAGTGTCTCCTCCAAAATTTGTATCTACACCGTAAGGCTACTGAGCCTTATAGGTTTTAGAGCTCTGCTATTTTCTTTGTTTTCACGTGCTGAATAAAGTATACACGTATTTGGTGTAATATTAAATGTCACAGTTCCAGAGTCTCTTGCAGACATGATGTCAGAATATATAACAAAACACCATAGTTTACAAAGGCATGTCAGCTGAATGCTGGAATGTTAGCTGATTATACATTTATTTATTGTTAATCTAATGATTAAAATTAAAGTATTAAAACTCTTTCCAAATTGATTTCCAGTTAACATGCAAGTTCTTTACTAATATTCTCTTTGGGCTAGCTTGGAGTTAAATAATTCAGTGGGCAATTTCCTAGGAAAAGAAGAGTTAGATTTCTTATTTGAGTGGAAAAGAACAGAAATTCTGAGAGGTTCTAATAGCAAAGCTCCTGATTTTTATAGAAAATTAGTAAGCAAACAATGTTGAGTATTTTACTGATGCTGTAAATCAATTAGGTCGTAATGTGTTTATTTAATTTTATATATCTTGCTTTTACTGTAAATGGTATTTTATTGATTATGATGGCAAGACACTATATTTCTCCAAACTTATATTTAGTTTTTAATTTAAAAAGCATGTTATATAAAACAAGATTAATTTTTCAATTATATATTACATTTACATAATTTTAGTCTTTAGTCAATATATTAAAGAATCTAATTTTCATCTTTGGAACTTCTGTTTTATGCATAGGAATACTTCTGATTTTTTATATTAAAGAAACTAAAAACAAAATGATGAATTAAAAAATTTCTGTATGAAAACACACTATTCTTACCATCTGTCCCTTTTCCTTAGCTAGATTCTTTAAGTTTCATTCTTTTCAGGATAAAATGAATCTTGAATTTCCATAACTTTCTCAATGTAATAGTTAACTGAGCATTAAATAGTTTACTTGTGTATATATGGCTAGTGTCTATATTTTAAATAACTATATTATATGTTTTTTTCTTTAAATACTCTTTTTAAAACTTATTAACAGTGTGTTTTATGATCAAAATAATTTTCATGGTGCATATAACGGAAACCAGGTAAAAAAATAAATAAATCTTTCTAATTCATTTATATACATTAATTGCATAATCAAATAATATATTTGAATGAAATTGCTTGAGTTGTTTATATTTTATTAAGATGCATGTATGAACTCTAAATTAATTTACCAAATATCAACTACATTTTTAATTGAAATTATGATATTTGAAACCTACATATTGATATTGACGCCAGGTCAGCCTGACTCCAAAGCCCAAGCTTTATGACAACACCCTCTCACCGTTAGAAAGGAAATGTGTCCATTCACAAAACCTACCTGTAATAATGAACTTTGTCCAGGGGCTAAACACTTTCATGATAATTGCATATGTTATACTTGAGTCCTTTAGATAAATCCATATGTACACAAAGCAAGATCCTATTGCAATATTTGCACCATGTTGTCTATGCTGTTATTTGCCAAAAGGATTTGTTTTAAAGTCTCTCCTAAGATTTCTACATCCAATCCCCATCAAATACCTGTTTTTCCTACAAATTCTTAACTATTATTCTATTTAAATCGCTTCTTGACTTCCCTCTATTACCTTGAAAAATTCTGTTCTTCTGATGCCTACCTGTGACAAGTTTTGTTTAATAATTCCACAGTGATCAACCCATATCAAAAACCTTAGGCTGATTTAGCTTCTCTGAGTTCTTCAAATTCTAGGGAACTATGGTGGCCTGTGACTCAAGAGATCAGGGTTCTGGTCCTGGTGCATTTTCCTCACAACAAGTTCTGTGGCTGAGAAATCAAATAAATTAAAGGATTTGGTGCTTTATTTGTTTGCAAACAATGACGTTAGTGTAAATCAATTCATTATCCCTACCAGAGCTGAAGTGAGACCAAAAGGAAACAAGATCTGGAAAGCAATTTGATTAAAAATGCTATTGATTAAAAATGCTATGGAAAAAGAGATTATAATTATTATTATGGTTGTGCTTATAATTACCATTATTATTAACAATTTGTTTGTGATGATTGTGTGCCCCAAAATGACTTTTTAATCTCACGAGACCAAACCCTGCCCCTGCTGATAGGAATTCACTATTTTGGTGTTGCAATTAAATCCTTAGTAATTAAGTATGAAGACTTGTTCCTTCATTTGTATTCCACCTTGCTCAAATATGCTTGGAATTCTCAAAGACATCATCAGAAGAAATGTGTTTTTCACACACCCAATTAATAGTCAATCATTGTCTTGTCTTATCTGCTGCATTCCCAGGGTTAAGAAAATCAAGGGGAACATTGGCTAAAACCTAATAACATGCAGTCAGTATATGGAACTACTTCACTTGAGTTGTCCAAAACAATGGCTCTTTTCCCTAATCAACAGCACAATCTATTTGCATTCCAAGTTTTCACCAGAAATTAGCCTCAAATTGACATCTTCCCAGCTCATGTGGAATGATTGAACAACTTATATAGTCATTTACTTTAAGAATTAATGTTTTGCACTGCTATTAGGGATGAGATGAAAACCAATAACACAGGCTTTGCAGGTTATTGTGAGAAAGAAGCACTATGTTTTATCTCAAAATATAGAGTAGGGGTAATTAATAAAAGTGTTTCTCACTTAAAAAATAGTCTACAAGAAAAGTATCTTGAACCAATAACTTATACCAATGGTTTACAGATATGGTCCAAAAAACAACTTAATTTCTAGTTTGAGTCCATCCTTTTTAGTTTGTGTATTCTAAAAGTAACATTTCAATCTTCTTACAATCAGGGAAGTGAACAAACCATTTACAAAGTAGTTTTGTTTCCATGTACAGTGCCAGTAGCTACAAACTTTCTGTTCATATGCTGAGACCAAGTATGTGGCAATCAGATAATGGTGATCCTAAATTGTTTTGTCTAAAAAGCATCTGTCAGTTTTTCATTACTAGGATAAAAATAGACAAAAGGTACTTACCAGAGGGAACGACAATGAGCTTAGTTGGTTTTCCAAATTTCTTGATCCAGCCGGAGCTGTCACACTGGTTACAGCTTCTACAAAAACTCAGCCCCCTCCTGAGCTTCATGATGGAACTAGCAGTGAATAAACTATGTACTGGAAATTTGATCTTCTGGCTTCCATTGAAAGTACTTGAATTTAATTTTTGTGGCCTCAGATATTTTATAAATTTTCCCCAGATAAGTTGACCCAAACATCTGTTTTCCACGAAGGGACTAATCATTGAAAAGCATTGATGGAAAATGGAAAGAATAAGAGCAGAAACAGAAGAGATCAGGCCCAACTGTCAACCAACTACTTTCCTAAATTACTAGGAAAAGCCTTCAGAGAATTAAGACTTTTTGTTTTTATTTCCAGGTGTTCAGTCGTGTTGAAACTGCTCAGAGATTACATCAAAGGAAAGGCCTTTTTGTCCTCACAAACACCAGAGCTGCTTCGTTAGCAATTTGGGAATGCATTTCTAAATGGAAGAAACTCTTCAGTAACTGAAATGGAAATATGTCAATAAAATATTCTTGAGAAATGTGAACAAATTTCTTTATTTTTAATAAAGCCTCTTTTACCACTTGGCAACAAGATTCTTTACCCAGCACTGCTAATGAGAAAATGATTTATGTGATGACATTACTTTTCCTGGAATAAAAGAAGAAATTCATAGATTTCTATGCCTTATGAAATAATAAATTTTTTATTTGAACTAAAATTTAAAATATAGCAAGCATCTTTTCTGATCATATGATGTGAAACTAGAAATCAACTAGAGAAGAAACCTGTAAAAGTCACATATATGTTACGGAATAACTATTGGATCAATGAAGAAATCAAAATAGAAATTAAAAAAATACCTAACTTCAAATGAAAACGAAACATAACAAACCAAAATCTATGAGATGCAGCAAATATTGTAGTAAGAGGAATCTTTATAGCAATACAGGCCTACCTCTATAAACAAGAAAGATCTCAAATAAACACTTTAACATTACACCTAAAGGAACTAGAAAAAGAAGATCAAATGAAGCCCCAAATCAGTACAAGGAAGGAAATGATAAAAATCTGAGTGGAAGTTAATGAAGTAGAGATTAAAACCAAAATGGAAAGGATCAATGAAACTAAGAGCTGGTTCTTTGAAAAGGTAAACAAAATTGACAAAATTTTACTAGGCTCAAAGAAAAAAAGAGAGAAGTCTCAAATAAATAAAATAAAAAATGAAAAGGAGAAATTACAACAGATATCACAGAAATACAAAGGGTTATAAGAGAATACTATGTAAAACTATATGCAAACAAACTGGATAACTAAGAAGAAATGGATAAATTCCCAGAATTATACAACCTTCCAAAACTGAGTCAAGAGGAAACAAAGATTCTGAATAGACCAATCGTGTGTAAGGATTGACACCATACTCAGAAACCTCTCAAAATACAAAAGTCCAGGACCAGACAACTTCTCTGGTGAATTCTACCAAACATTCAAAGTAGATTTAACACCCATCC
Organism: Diceros bicornis minor; assembly: GCF_020826845.1. Lineage (NCBI taxonomy): Eukaryota > Metazoa > Chordata > Mammalia > Perissodactyla > Rhinocerotidae > Diceros > Diceros bicornis. The sequence goes on along the minus strand of NC_080742.1, from coordinate 9,414,263 downwards.
TTCTCAAACTTTTCCAAATTATTGAAGAGAAGTGGACATTTCCCAACTCATTTTACAAGTTCAACATTAACCAGATACCAAAACAGACAAGGATGACACAAAAAAAGAAAATTACAGGCCAATATCTCTGACAAGCATAGATTCAAAAATTCTCGACAGAATTTTAGCAAATTGAATACAAGAATACACTAAAAGGATCATACATCATGATCAAGTGGGATTTCTTCCAGGGATGCAACGGTGGTTCAACATCCATAAATCAATCAGTATGTTATACCACATTAACTAAATGAATAAAAATCACATGATCATCTCAATGGATACAGAGAAAGCATTTGACAAGATTCAGCATCCATTTAAGATAAAAACTCTCATTTAAATGGGCATAGAAGGAAAATACTTCACCATAATAAAGGCCATATAAGTCAAACCCACAGCTAACATCATTGTCATTGGTGAAAAATTGAAAATTGTCCCCGCAAAACAGAAACAACACAGGGATGCTGACTTTTACCGCTCTTATTCAACATAGTATTAGAAATCCTAGCCAGAGCAATTAGGTAAGAAAAGGAAACAAAAGGTATCAAAATTGGAATGAAAGAAGTAAAATTGTCACTATTTCTGGATGACATGGTATCATATATAGAAAGCCCTAGAGAATCTACCAAAAAACTTTTAGAAGTAATAAATGAAAAGAGTAAATTTGTAGGGTACAAAATCAACATATAAAAATCGGTTGGGTTTCTATACACTAACAATGAACTAGCAGACAGAGAAATGAAGAATACAATTCCATTTACAATTGCAACAAAAAGAATAAAATACCTAGGAATAAATTTAACCAAGGAGATGAAAGACCTGGACACTGAAAACTATAAGACAATGTTGAAGGAAATCAAAGGCACGAAGAAATGGAAAGATATTCTATGCTCCTGTACTGGAAGAATTAACATACTTAAAATGTCTGTACTACCTAAAACAATCTACAAATTCAATGCAATCCCAATCAGAATCCCAAAGACATTTTTCACAGAAATAGAGCAAAGAATCCTAAAATCTATATGGAAGAACAAAAGACTCCAAATAGCCAAAGCAATCCTGAGAAAAAAGAACAAAGCTGAAGGTATCACACTCGTGATTTCAAAATATACTACAAAGCTATAGTAATCAAAATAGCAAGGTACTGGCAGAAAAACAGACTCACAGATCAACAGACCAGAATTGCCAGCCCAGAAATAAAACCATATATCAATGGACAGCTAATCTCCAACAAAGGAGCCAAGAAATATGCTATGGAGAAAGGAAAGTCTCTTCAATAAATGGTGTTGGGAAAACTGGACAGCCACATGCAAAGGAAAGAAAGTAGGCCGTTATCTTACACCATACTCAAAAATTAACTCAAAATGGATTAAAGACTTAAATATAAGACCTGAAAATATAAAACTCCTAGAAGAAAACATAGGCAGTACACTCTTTGACATGAGTCTTAGCGGTATCTTTTTGAATACCATGTCTCCTCAGGCAAGGAAAACAAAAGAAAAAATAAACAAACAGGACTACATCAAGCTAAAAAGCTTCTGCATGGCAAAAGAAACCATCAACAAAATAAAAAGATAGCACCAACTGGGAGAAAATATTTACAAGTCATACAGCAGATAAGTGGTTAATTTCTAAAATACATAAAGAACATATACAACTCAACAACAAACAAATGAACAACCCAATCAAAAAATGGGCAGAGGATATCAACAAACATTTTGCCAAACAAGATACACAGGTGGCCAACAGGCACATTAAAAGATGTTCAACATCACTAATTATTAGGTAAACGCAAATCAAAACGACAATGAGTTATCATCTCACATGCACCAGATTGGCTATTATTAAAAAAAAACACAAATAAGTTTTGGAGAGGATGTGGAGCAAAGGGAACCCTCATACACTGCCAGCAGAAATGCAAATTAGGACAGCCAGCATGGAATACAGTATGGAGGTTTCTCAAAAAATTAAACATAGAAATATCCTATGATCTATCTATTCCATGTCTGGCTATTTATCCAAAGAACAAAGAAACACTAATTTGAAAAGATATATGCACCCCCATGTTCATTTCAGCATTATTCACAATAGCCAAGACTTGGAAGCAAGCAAAGACCCCACCCATGAAGGAATGGATAAAAAAGATGTGGTATATATATACAACGGAAAAGTATACAGCCACAAAAATAGATGAAATTGTGCCATTTCTGACAGCATGGATGGACCTTGAGGGTATTATGCTAAAAGAAAAAATTCAGAGAAAGATAAACACTGTATGATTTCACTCATATGTGCAAGACATACAAATAAACACATAGATAAGAATAGACTGGTGGTTACCAGAATGGAAGGGGGTGGGCGAGGGCAAAAGGGATAAAGGGGCGTATATATATGGTGACAGATGAAAACTAGACATTGGGGGTGAACACGATGCAGTCTATACAAAAGCTGAAATATAATGATGTACACCTGAAATTTACACAATGTTATAAACCAATCTGACCTCAATGAAATAATAAAAATAATAAAAAATGAAAAAATAAATCTCAGTAAAAGGCAAAACAAAAAAAAGAATATTTTTACAGCTATCTGTAATACTTCGTTATCTGTACAAAGTTGGGGAAAGGATTTTTCAAGCCCAAAAAGCCACACTGATCACCCCAGCCATAAACATTGTCTCTAATTTGGCAGATGGGATCAGGAGGAATCAGGAGAGAAAACAGCTTTGCTTTGTAAAAAATGTAAAAGTTGTTAGAGAAAATGGGCAAAAAATTGGTCAACACAGAGCCCATCACAGGTCTTTCTAATCGCCAAATTTCACATGTGATCTCTAAGTGCTCAATAATAAGCAGAGAGAGTTTCAATATTATGAAATGTGAATTTTTTTCAAAATAAATTTTAAAGTAAAATTCAAAATCATAAACATTTTCTACTACACAATTTGGGGACTACAGAAATGACATAGAAAAATATATCCACGATCCCAACATCCAGAGATGACCACTCCAAAGCTGTGCCCTTTCCACTGAACACATTCTTGGGGCAAAAAAAAAAGATCCCCTGAGACAAAAAACTCAACATGGATTTCACGTGGGCCTCACAATTGTTTGAAATGTCATTTTTTTTACAAGATCACTCCTAGGTTACAGACGTCACTTTCCCACAGTACTAGGATGTGTGCAGAGTTGGGTGATAGATATGTTTTATGAAAACAGTGATTTTGGAAAATGTCTTGGATTTTCTTCAGCATTCGTTTGATAATATAATGTTGCTTCTACTACTCAGAGTCACTGTATATCACCCACTTCAGATCTGAAGGAAAATAAGTTGAGACAAAATCATCAGGATCTTTCCAGCATCCAAGTACACAAAATCCCACACACTCTAGGTAATGTGAGCACCACAATAATAATCAAAATATTCATCTCAATTCAACAGACATTACTTGAGTCCCCACTATATTCAGTGCTGTACATTCTAGAAGATACTGTCAGTGTTTCTATGAATCAGCAATTTAAACAACCATTCAATTGGCAAATGTCCACTTAGGACAGGGCTGGTTTGCCTTTGGTGAATGTGGGCAAAATAACCTTGGGGAAGCTTACCTCAGCCTAAAGGAGAAGGGCAGGAGGAGGAAATGACTCTAAATATGGACTTGTTTGCCCCCCAGTAGAGGTTGTTTGCTCCAAGTACAAGGCCACGGTCCTCCCCAATGTGTGTGAGTCAAGGGGCTATAGAACTATGATTCAAAACTTAGATTAAATTGATTTGGGATGACTACTCATGAGAGTTTCTTTATGTCTCGCTAATCTTTCTTTGACTAAACTGTAACAGTCAGCCACACTATGACAGATGTGGTGCTAAGCCCTGGTATACAAAGGGGTGTGTGTGTGTGTGTGTGTGTGTGTGTGTGTGTGTGTGTTTGTCTGTGTGTGTGTGCTCTTGTATGTATATGTATGCTAGTTGTTATTTTGTTTGTTTGTTTTTTTATCAGCTAACATTTACTGAGCTCTCACAATGTGCCATGCACTGAGCCAAAACCTTAGTGTGCACCATCTCAGGAACCCTCACAACAACCCACGAGGTAACTACAGGACCTCTGTGTTACAGGTGAGGAAATGGGCTAGAGAAGCCATTGGCCTGACACACAGCTAGTCAGTGTCAGAGCCCAGGTCCGACCTGGATCTCTCTGTACAAGAGGCCTAGGTCCTAACCACTTTGCTGTACCACATGTGTAGCCAGATAATGGCAGCCCAGCAGGAGAAAGGGCTCTACAGGAGCAACCTGCAGCCTTGACAGAGCAGAGGAGATCTGTAATGTCTGCTGTGACAGCACCTGGCTCAGAGGAGTCAATCAAACACTTCCTGTTGGGTGAGTGGAATCTTAAGCCGGAAAATGAACTATCCTCAAACTCCAATTCAAAGCAGACTTTGATTCAGACTCATCAAGTAGCTGTGTTCATAACTTTTGTGCAAATCAAATGTCACCACTCCAGGGCATGCATCTGATATACTATCATTGCAGTCGGCCCTGCTTGTGGTTAGATCATGCTGTGGTAGTTACATTTTAGCCTCTAGGAAAATGAATAGCATTTAATCCAATATCCAAGTTTTTTTGCTTTTTGCTGAGGAAGATTCTCCCTGAGCTAACATCTGTGCCAATATTCCTCTATTTTGTATGTCCGTTGCCACCACAACATGGGTGCTGACCAGTGGTGTAGGTCCGGCCCCAGGAACTGAACCTGGGCCTCCAAAGTGTAGCATGCCAAACTTCCCCACTAGGCCACTGGCTAGGCCCCTGTCTTAGACTATTTTTTATTTTTACAGACTGCTCTTTCCAAACCCACTAAATCTTGCTGTTTTCCAGATTTCTCTTCTCACTTTACTTCTCTGCCTGAGAGATCTCTTCCCATTCTTGTCTTTAATTCTCTTGGTAAAAACAGGGGGACTGATGATAGGAGGAAATTACAGGTCCATCTCCATCCCACACCCTTCTCCTGAGCTCCATAGGCACATATCCAGCTGACTACTGGGCATGTTCAGGTATATGTGACGTAGGAGCACAAACTGACTTGTACACAGCCCAGGGTGAACTCTTTCCCACCCCAACCCATCTCGTCTTCCTGTCTCCATGAAGGACATTGCTACCCGCTTTGTCCAAGCTGGGAACCTGAGTGTCAGCCTCAATTCTCTCCTTTAAGAAGACTTAAGACCTCGCTCAAGGTCACAGAGCTCATAATGGGCACAGCAGGAGTCAGTGAGGGGTGGAGATGGGGTTTAAGGTGGTGTGAATGTTCACAGCAGAGCACGGGGCAGCCCCTCTCAGGGAATGGGGATGATGTTCTGTAAAGAGATGAGTGAGGAACCTGTTCCTCCTGTTGCCCACGCCTCTCATTATCTCCAGTTCACAGAGCTCAGTCGTCCCTGGAGTCAGGCACTGAGATGGTGCTAGAAGAAAACAGGATTCTGTTTTATTAGCACAACAAGGAAGACAAAATGAAGGAACAGCCTGAAAACAGAGCAAAAGTTAGTTTCTACTCCAACCCCTTCTTGCACATACTGGGAGGTCTTAGCCTTGACCTAGGCCTTCAGTAGAGAGTGGGGGTGTTGGGCTTTTTCACAAGCAGGCATGTCTTAGTTATAAATATCTAACTGCAAAAACAAAAGCCTAGGGAAACAGAGGATGTATAAATGAATCTAAGGAACTCATTTCCTTCAGATCTTTTAGATTTTCCTTTCATTAATCATTTTTATCAAAGCTATTAAAGTGTACATAAACTTTGAGTTTTCAGTTGAAAAGTTTTCAATTCAGCTTAGATCTCAAAGAACTTTTTTATTCCCCACAAAAAGTAGCAGAGGACTTTCCCGTTTGGGGCTGGAGGATCAGTAACGCAGGTTTTCTACTCTTTTCTTTTCTTTTATTCTGTGTCCTATTCTTTTATTTTCAAGAATTTGACTGGCTTTATAAGAAGGCGGTGAATATATTTATATCTTTTTTATGATTTTGCTTTAATAGAGACATCAGAGCCACATAACTTCAGCAGTTAAACCACATCATTTTATAGACGAGAGAACAGAGGTCCAGAGAAGCTGGAGATCCACCCAAATTCCCGTGTGGGGTGGCACTAGGGGAGAAGTGGAAGGCGGAGGATGCAGTGTCTCACCAGATTTGACTGCATCACCCTGCCATGAGGATTATTATCTACCGACACGATTCGAGTGTCAGGCCTGCTAATGGGCGAGGGCACTGAGAAGTTGGCAATATTGTTGCCTGTGAATCTCATCGCTGACTCCTCTTCTGCCAAATGATTAACGGTTGGTGGGGCAACAATTTAGAAACTTGATTTAGAAACTGACCTCCAGTCTCAGCTTTCAACCGTTTGTTGGTCAATCTCCAGAGAGTGCTTTACGCTTGAAATTATTTGCAAAATTGTTTTATTTATGCAATCTTCACGCGAGATGGTCAGATTCTTAGATTGTTAGTCTGTAACAGTTAAATAGAAACAAACGTGAGTCACCAATTTGAGCCACAAATTAAATTTTTTTAGCTGCTGCATTAAAAAAAGTAAAAAGAAACAGGTAAAATTAATTTATGACTATTTTTATTTAGTCCATGATATCCAAAGTATCATTTCAACATGCAATTGATAAAAAATTCTTAATTAGATGCCTCACTTTTCTTATCTTAACTTTAAAATATGGCTTGTATTTTACACGTGCAGGCTTAGCTTGAATTATTGGTCTGGCTACATTTCAAGTGCTCAGTAGCCACAGGGGGCTAGTGACTACTGGATTTACCAGCACAGATCCTCCTCCAAATGCTTCAGAAACACTGACCTGGATGATATTTGGAAAGGTCCCTTCTGACGAGACGGCTCCCTGAGTCTGTGTCAGCCTGTGCACTAGTGGCTCTTTTTCTCATCCGCTATTTGCAGTGGACTGGTGGAGGTGGCATCCAGGAGAGTCCGGGATGCTAAGGGATGACCGCAGGCTAACCAAAGGCACCTGGAGGTGGTGGAAGTTGCCATGCCTTGACAGAGTAGAGTCCAAGTGCTTTTTGCATGGGCGACAGGACGGATCCTGGTGCTGTGCTGGTTCCAGCAGCATAGTAGTACACACGTGCATCACACTTCTCTATCCTTACCCCCGAAGGGGTATGGCTGGTGCCATCCTTGGCCTCCATTTTGATGACTTGATCTGCTTTTAGGACAGAATTCCACTACACATCTGCTTTGAACATGGCCCAGTCAGAGGAGTCTCTCGGAGTTTTCATTCTAGAATGATTGTGCTGTCACCATCGCATTCTCTAAGCAAATGGAAGGAATTTTAAAGGTGTTAACACTTCATCAAGGATATTCTTCAGAGCTACATAGGCAAGAGATACCAGCGTCAAATGGTCTGAATCAGATCTAGCTCCACTGCAAGGGCAGCTCCTGGGAAGATGACATGAAGATGTCCAGAAAATGTCCTTTTTCCTCATCTTAATACCAAAATCTCTGCCCTAGGCGGAGCCTAGGCATTATTAACATAATATGTGATGTATGTGAGGGCATGTTTTCAGACTGTGCCTGTGCCAGCTAATACCCACACCTACACGTGATGCCAAAATGTCCCTTTTAAATATTCATTCCCCACTCAAAACAAAAGGACCTGCGTCCTTTTGTTCGAGGGGCACCACCAATTTGGAAACGATTCCGCGTGGTCTCCTATTTGCTGCAAGTAAACTTTACTCTGTGTGTCAACTAATTCTGGTGGAGAGTCTGATCTTAACTCACCAGGGACTGAACTCATTTTGGTTTGGTAGCAGTGGTACCAAGTGGATGTAGGTGACCGTGTTGTGGGCCATGCACGGCAGGATGGCCAAGCTGAGCCAGGGTGGCCGTGCACACCGCCACTGAGGCCAGCTGCTCCAGCCTGACCGCTGCCTCTTCACCTGCGAGGGAGACAGCGGTGAAGCAGGGGCGGCAAGAGCCTCAGACATTACTGTGCACCCCGCACCAGGAAACAAGGTTAGACTCACCAGGAGCAGGAGGGCCCACAGGAGGGCAAGGCAGCCCAGCACAGCCCTGCCTCCTGCCCTGGTGGAGAGAATCCCAGAGTGACTTTGGGAGAGGAGCCACACCATGGTGGGTGGTGGAGGCCAGGTTAGAGCCTGACCTGCTGCTTCCCTGGGGACACAAGGAGGCAACTGTTGAGAGAAATGAGGGAGGAAGGGGCCCGAGAGAGAAGAGAAAGAAGTCTGACCACAAGGTGAAAGGAGGGATGATAAACGGTGAGAGTTCTGAGAAGCCTTAAGAATGTTGGTGGAACAATAACAGTGATGACAGCATTCTTTGATTGGACATGAACTACACTCTAGCACTGCACTAATTGGTTTATGTTCATTGTTTTATTAAATCCTGAAAATAGTCCTGTGGGATAAATATTATTAGACTCAGTTTAGAAACAGGGAAAGTGGGGCTGGTATTTTAAATCACTTTCCCAAAGCTGCACACTGTGTAAGATGGCATGAGTGGAGTCATAGTAAAATGGAGTCAGAGCAGCCATATTAGAGGAATTGCCTTGCTCATCTTATTTTCTTTATCTTCCAAACTGGACCCAATTGCCAACATTTCAAGCAGTCAATAAGAACAAGAATATCCTGTTTGTAGGAACTGATGAAATTAGACTTTGCTGATGACTGAATCAGTCAATGAACTACAAGTCTAGCCTTTCGCTTGATGACCAAATCTTAAGCCAATATATGAAGTACAATCCCAGTCTTGCCTCATCAAGCACAATGAACCCTTCTTTAATACAGCTTACCTCATCTTCCTCCCTTTTTTCCATAGCAACCCTGAGGCCTTCTATAATTGGGATACCACCTGGGTTTCAACCTAAATCTGTGCTCTCTGAATTGCAATTCTTTGATCCCAAATAGACACTTTGCCCTTAGACTGGCTTCTGTTTTTAGAGGTTGATAATACCTATGGAGAATGAGGTAGGAATATGGAACCAGGTCTGTCTGGAGACAAATCTCATGCTTCGTTTACCACTTAATACTAACAGAGCAATGAGTGTGCTGCTTGCTTGGGAGGCAGGGATGTGCATAGAACAGCAATCCCTGCCAGAAACCAACGCTCAGCATTTGAGTTTCTATGGAGCATTTCACTCAGAGGTCCCATCACAAGAGGTTTTAAATGCCCTAAAATAACATGATAGCTCTGTAGTCTTGGGCAAGTTATGTCACCTTCTTTTCCTTATCTGTATAATGGGACCCTTATGGAGTTATCTGGAGAGTAGACAGGATGATGTGAGCAAAGCATGTAGCCCAGTCCCAGATGCATAGACATGCTCAGGAAATGGTGGGATTATTGTTACACCTAGAAACTGGATAGGTTGCAGTAGATGATCTCTGGGGTCTACATAAAGTAGACATTATAGGGATTACCACAGTTTTGGAGAATCAGGTGTGTGTGTGTGCGCGTGTGTGTCTGTGTGTGTGTGTGTGTGTTTATGTAGCCAAAGAGAGAAGCCTAGATTGAACCAGGGGGCAGTGAGGACCGAGAGGCAGGACCAGATCCTCCTGTTCCAGCACCATAGCCTCAGAAATGGTAAGACAGGGCATTGTGAAGGATCAGAGAGGAATGCATCTGAAATGAAGCTTTGAGAAATAGAGGTAGCCTTGACTTCCAAGTGAAAGAAAGGTTCCTTTCCAGTTACGGTAATTATATCCTGATGGCTATCAGGAAGAAGCAGATGGAAAGGGAACTTGGCCTGGGGAAGAAAGTTGTGGTTTCTTCAGCACCTAATACCAGACCCAGTTCCTGAGCTCCTCTTCTATAGTAAAAACTGAAAGTCAGACCTGCTCAGCTATAACCAAGATTCAAGTCTCAAGTGTCCCCAAATGTAGGCTTTTGGGTTGTGCTTCATTGGTGAGGTATTGGCCAAATATAAAGCAATGATGTCCTTTGCTAAAAGAATATTGCAGGGCTATCATTAATATCTTCTGCAGATGTCCAGCTCATTTGTGGTAAAATGTTAAGTAGAAAAGAAAGTGGCAATTGTGGCGACATCTTCATAGCAAAAGGACAGATAGAAACAGTTTCAATACAGTCCGGGAGCAATTGTGTGGTGAGAAATTAGGTGAACTGTTTTCTTTCTATTGCTTTGGGAGACAGAATCCACAAACATTAACTGGTTTATGAAAAAAATTTTTATTTTATTTCACATTGTCAACATTCAAAATGATGTTTCTCTCTATTATTATAGCAATTTTTATTCAATTACTGCTCAAATTTAAGTCTCAAAAACTGTTGACAATAACGAGCTGGAGATTTTAATGAAGTCTGTTCAAACCTCTAACCAAATACTCTTTTCAGTGTGTCCAATTACAAAAATAATAGAATCTAGTAATGAGAGTGACGGCTTTCTTCAAGGGAACGCAATCCATGGACTGGGGAGCACAGCTCCTCACAAGCAGTGGTGCCCTCTTCCCAGGGATTTTGGGCAAAAAGAATTCTGTGGAGCCTTAGAAGCAGCAATGCAGAAATAGGGCAGGACTAGCTGGGAGGTCAGCGATTTCCTTAGAAGGCCAGCGTGTCAATTGGGGAATAAGGAAGGAATATTTGATTGAGGGGATTGTCTGGGGTTGCATATCTGACTGTATTGAGAACAGGGAGATCATTATAGATTCTTGGAAGGGGGGACTGGCTGGCTGGATAGACTGCATTTCTGGTCAAGTGCAGCATTTACAGGGACAGGAAAGTCATCCAGGTTTCAGGTTGCTGACCTGACACCCTGGGCAGGAGCGGCTCCATGTTGGGCCTAGAAGGTGATTTCAATAGGTGACTTTTGTTTTCCTTTCTTCTACTTCTCTTCCTGCTGTGGTGTGTCTGTGCTCCTCTCTAATGGGCACTGTAAAGGTTGTACTTGTCTGAAACAGACACGTGTTTAAAAAATAATAGAGGAAAACTCTTGGGCAGGACACAGGCAAAGAGCAGCCAGGGCTTTCCCTCTCAGCTCTTGTGTGGAGTCTGGAGGGTTCTCATCAAGACCCCCTTGGTCTCCAGGAAAAGAGAAATAGGTGTTGCTTGAGGGAGCAGGACTTCCTCTCATCCCGGGTCTTCCTGCTGCTGCCAGGAATGAACCTGCTCTGATGGAAGCAGACCTCAGCCAGCCTGGGGCAGCGGGTGCGGGAGAGCAGATCCAGACTCAGGCTGATGGGTGAGCAGAGTTCCAGGTACTGAAGTTTGGACCTTTTAATTTAATCTCTGAGTCTCTGGAATACTTTATCTGACCTGGGACAGCGCTCTTCCGACTATCATAGAATCTGAGAACTAATCTGACTTCTTCATTTTACTCATATGGAATAAATTAGATGTACATATGAGGACATCAATGACATGGGCAAGCCTGGAAAACCAAAAAGAAGAAAGCCATTGACATATTTTGATGAGAGGACTGTGGATACAATTTTCTTTCTTTTTTTTTTTTTTGTGAGGAGAACTAGCCCTGAGCTAACATCCGATGCCAATCCTCCCCTTTTTTCTTGAGGAAGACTGGCCCTGAGGTAACATCCATGCCCATCTTCCTCTACTTTATGTGGGATGCTGCCACAGCATGGCTTACCAAGCAGTGCGTTGGTGCGCGCCTGGGATCCGAACCTGTGAACCCCAGGCCACCAAAGCAGAGCGCGTGCACTTAACCGCTTGCGCCACCAGGCTGGCCCCACAATTTTCTTTTTTTTATCTCCAATTTGCATCTTTATAACACTTTGTGTTGAGTAAACAGTTTTCTTGAAAATCATTTGTCTTTTCTAAGACACCATTTTTAAAAGCAAATCATAGGTTTGATAAGAAAACACAGAAGCTTAGATACTTGAAGATGAAAGAGGAACCCTTCCTACCAGAAGCCTCATTGTTTCTCATTTTTAAAGATGGGAAAACCATTTCCAAAACGCAGGTGACTCCTTCAACATTACAGGCCCGTGAGCAGCTGGGGCAGGATCAGAACAGCCCCTCCCTCCTTTCGAGTTGAGCACCTTTCATACAGTGAACCTGTCATTTCAAGTTCAACGACCTCATCCAGAGCACCCAGGACACGTCTGGTGCGGGGCCAGGCCCTTTCACAGCAGTAACTTCATGTTTATAACCAGTGAAGGGAATGAACCTCTGTGAGGCGCACACCAGTATTCTCAGTCAACAGATGGTGAAAGTCGGGCTCCCTGGACATTCCTCACAAATGTCTCTTTAAAGAGCTGAGCAAGCCCAAGATTTCTCAGGTTTGGGGCAACTTCCTTGTAAAGAACATGAAAAGACACCATCAAGTGTCCATGCATAAGCCCAGAAGGAATTCAGAGAATGAAACAAAGGTGCACTATAAAGGGGTTATGAGAATTTGGTTTGAAGAAAAAAGAAGACATTGAGTATGATTTGTCTTAAGGATGTGTGCTTAGTCAGGAAGACGGAGAATTTAGAATGAAGTGTATTATTGGCATTGGTGTTGTTGGTGCTGTGTTTCCAAAGTGGGTGCATAAGATAACACATTCGTGTGTGAGAAGAGAGTGTTAGATCTACTGTTTGTATTTTTTTATCACATATTTTAAATTGTTTATTTTTGTGTATGTTTTGTAACATACACAATGCATTTCTACCATAGTTCATGTAACTTATTACTTTATAAATGAATAAATGTACATATATTGAGGATTTACTGATGGATAAAGCAATGCCAGAAAAATTTTGAAAAAAATAGCAAGAAAACTTGCTTACCAAAAGGTAAGAATTATTATACAGCTATACAATTAGAATACTGTGTTCCTGGCACAAGAATAGACCAAGTTGGGATTTGGCCCCATTTGTAAAGGTGAAGTTGTGCACACACAGTGACTCCATCTCTAGCTGTATGCTTAGAGAAACTGTCACATGGAAGTGAACACACACAGTGGAAAGAAGAGAGAGAGCAGAAAGGGCTGTGTGCGCCTATGGAAACGTAGTTATCACAGGGGTGGCAATGAAAAACAGTGGGAGAAATGAGAGATTACTCAATAATTTGGGGGAGAAATTGGATCTCCACATTCTGATTCCTACCTTATCCCCATACAAAAATTCAATTCAAAGCAGATCAAAGAAATAAATGTCCAGAACAAAGGCTTAACACTATTAGAAAAAATCTTAATGAGAATATGTTTATGCTTCAAGGTAGGTAATAAACTTTCATAGAGATGAAAAAAAGTTAAAATACATGGTCTTTGGTACAGCAGAGCAAGTTAGAGCTGGTTCATTCAGGATACAATTCTTCTTGCCTGAGGTCACAGAAGTGAGAAGGACCAGAAGTTTCCACATGTAGTTCTGGTGGAATTATCATGGAGAAATGAGATGACCTGTTAGACCAGCAGCATCTAACTGGTGCAACAAGACAGGAGGGGTTTGTGCATTGGGAGGTATCCCACGAGCACCTTTCTGGAATGCATTCTTGTGTCAGGCTGGGAACCAGCCCATTTCAGAGGGAGACACATCACCCTATCTGTTACTGCTAGGACAGCAGTTCTTACAAAGCAATCTGACTGAGAATGAGTGTGGAAGTCACTGAAAAATAGACATTTTCAGCTTTCATCCTAAGATTCTGATATATTTTGTTAGATTTTACCCAGAACCTGCACTTTAATTCTAACATCCCAGGTGCTTCTGATGCAGGTGGTCCATGGACCACTGTTTGAGAAACACTGTTCTAGGAGCTTAAACTCTAAGCTAGACTCACGGTTAAGAATTCTGGCAGAAAGCTGGAGAATCCAATACACAAGAGACCAGACACATACTAACCAGCATTTCTGTAATTCAATATTAATTTTACATCCTTAAACCCGGTCCAATATGGGAGCCACAACCCTTTCCTAGATGACCTTTCAGTTCAAATATGTACTATTCATTGTTTGATTGTCCACTCAATGTGTGCCTTAATTTTAATTACTGAGAAGAAATAATCTGATAAAACTCATTCCAGTTTCAGACTTGGCTGTTTCCAGATTAGGAGGAGGGGTGGACAGGAGCTTTGGCTTTACTTGGTTAAAACAGAACAGTTTTGGCTGTGACTGAACTTCAAAAGAAGGTGTGAGTAGAATACAACGTTTGGCCTTATCTACAACACTTACTTTATTCCTACACTTTCACTGTATCAACAGTGCCAAGGTTGGTTATGGTGAGGGAAATAACAGTTTGTCTAAAAGATAAATCTGATACCAGCTTGAGGTCTTTATGAAGTCCAAAGTTTTCATTCCATCCTTTCTAATTACCCTGAGTAATGCAGGATCTCCTTTCCCAGCCATTTTCTCTGGGTAATGATTGGATAAGTGATTCAGTCCCCCTAACCTTCCCATATTGCTCTCCTAAATGTCTCTCCAAACACATTAACTCTAGGTGACCTTGTCTGTCCCAGGAAGCAGATTGAATGGACTCCAACAGCTCCTAGGAGAACTGAAAGAATATGCCGTCTGCCAGATTGCCTGCCTAAGGCTTGGAGATGGGACATGGGTCTTTAGGAACCGGCTATGGCTCATGGGGGAGGGGACAGGCCAGTGGGATATAAGGGTGGGGGTTGGGCATGGAGCTCAGGGTCTCTCTTTGTTCAGAGCACAGTGAAGTCAGGGCAGGAAGGGAGGCAGGGGCTGGTCTATCATGTGTGCCAAGGCTGCTCTTGGCAGCCACAAGCAAAATTTTCAGTGCAGTGTAGGGGAGGTCTGAATCACTGTGTCTCTCCCAGGCAGCACAGTAATACACACCAGAATCACTTTCTTCCAGAATTTTGATTAAAAATTCACAGGTCTTCCCTGTGCTTTCATAAGCATGGTATTTCTGTGAACTGACTCCAGAATCCACCACAATCTTTGAGCTGGAGAACTGGTAGTAGAGAAGGCGTTGTGGGGCCATCCCCTCCTGGTACCGGTACCAGTGGACGTAGTCATTGCTTTGTTGAATATCACAAATCATTACGACAGATGACCCAGCCTGTCTGGTGACTGACATCCGTATCCCTTCCAAGTTGGAAGATGCCTGAGTGGCTGCAATGGGAAGAACAAAATGTAGTGAGCAAGAGGTAACAGTTAATTCCTTAGTATGGCCTCCCATTGCCAGTAAAAGAAAAATCCCGTGAGCATCTAGGCAGCACACTCACCAGGAGCCAGGAAAGCTAGAAGGAGGGCTAGAGCCCGCAGCATGCCTTCCTCCTTGGGCCTCAGAAGGAAAGGGAGAGATGACAGGAGGAGCGGAGCACCCTCTCAGAACTCCAGTCCCGCTCAGAAGACAGTGAGCCCAGGACACGAGGCAGGGAGTTAGAGCTGCTTCTGGACAGCGTCCCAGGCAGGGCAGTGACTGAGGGGCTCTCCTAGAAGACCACCAGGCTGATCACCCAGAGGGGGCGGTGCTGGGGGAGGACGGGGGAGGAGCCCTGCCTCTCTGCCCACCCATTTCTTGAGAGCCCTCCTGTGGCAGGCTGAGAGCAGGCCCTCTCCAGAAGAGGAGAGGCCAGGGGCCCTGAGAGCCCAGGACAGAGGGAGGGACAGTCTGGAGCCCACGGGGTGGGCAGGAGAAGCACGGATGAAGCTGGCCTGTCCCCTAGTGCAGGGAGCAGTCCTGAGTCGGGGAACTGCCCTGCCACTCAGGGTTTCCATGTTCACGCTGCTGCCGAGGGCTTCTCCTGCGATGTAGCGTCTTTATTCTCGCCCCGAACCCCCTTCCTTTCCAGGTCTGTAAGTCAACCTGGAGGCACCAACAGCAAAGCTGATAAGCACTGAACCTGCTTTAGTAAAAGAAATTAGGCTCAGTTATGTTGGTCTACATTTGTCTCTCCTCAAAGTCAAATGAATGTGTGTGTGCGTGTGTGTCTGTGTGTGTGTGTGTGTGCATGTGTGTGTGTGCGTGGCGGGGCAGCAAACCAATCTGATAGAGAATTTCTGTTCATCCTCAAGTAAAAAGGCCAACTCACATAGTGTTGCCAAGATTAGTAAAAAGTAAAAAAACTGCAGTGATCTAGGCAATATCGGGGCCACATCTGAACTAAAAATTTATTTGTTTTTTATCTGCAAAACAGATTTACTTGAGCATCCTGTGTTTTATTAGGCAGCCCTCCCCTCAGGAAATGTACCCATATCTGCGATTTACTTGGATTCACAGATGGGTATACAGGTGATCAGACAAGAATAGTGAAATCAGGGGAGAATTGAAGTGGTGCACAGATTCTCACCCCCCACTTTTATAAATGGACTTGGGTACATGTTTACAGTATTCACAGTAGAATGTAGACACAGCCCCTCCCCATCATTGTTTTGGCGTCTTTCAGGTGACTCCTCTTCTCCTGTCCTAACAGACAGCTGGGAATGAGAAAGGGAGGGGACTCGGGCTGCTCTTCCTTCTGCCTCAGGGACCCCATGTGCAGGGACATGAGGGGTCGCAGCAGCAGCTCTGCAAGAGAACATTCCAGGTCGCTACGCAGGAAGCAAGCTCAATGCCTCAGAGTCCCAGAACATTCTTGCTGGACAGAGTCATGGTTACAGCTCAGAAAGGAGAAAATGCCATCACACTAGAGTGGAAAGGAAATTCTTAAAAGATTAAAGAAGGAAAACTCCTCCACCAGAATGTAAAAAGAAATGTAGAGCTACGGTAATGACAAGATGGCACTATTGGCCACAGAATATATTCATGGAACATAATGTGCCCTGAGAGAGAGAGAGAGAAAGGAAGGAAGGAAGCAGAAAAGGAAGGAAGGAGGGGAGAACGAAAGAGAAAAAAATATTAAATTGCATCTTCTGTGTGTAGTGTTCTTAGTGGTAATTATAATGCGTATGTTGATATTTTTTATAAATTTATGTTGATATCTAAATTTATTCCCAGCAGAATAAAAATTTTGGTATGAGGGAAAATGCAAGTATAGAATTTTGAAAGTTTAATAAACACTTTATGATCTATAATTTTAATCTGTTTTTTCCTAAAAAATACTTATTTTGTTAGCTATCTACTGAAAAAGTAGAAATCAATAACAAACCAGAAGTAATGATCTCTCTTAGCACCCATATTTTGGCATCAAATACCATTTCTCACTAAAGAACAGAAATAAAATGATAAAACAGGAATAAAGAAGAATCAAACGTTTACCTTGCCATTTCTGAACACATTGTATTTCAGGATACCACAGAGCTTATGAATAAAAGTTCTTCTTCATGGGACTATTACAGCCAATAAATGCCGGAGAAATACTAAACTTAGGAGATTACGATATGCCACCCTAATGACGCACTGGACTGAGATGACTACCATAGATTGCTTCATGGCTCTGCCTCTCGCACTGGCTCTTTCTCTCTCCCCCATCTTATTTCTCTCTCTCCTCCCTCGCTGTCTCTATCAGTCCTCATATCCCTCCATCTCTAGTTCCACAACTCTTGCTTTTTCTTGGTTTCCTCTTGTTCTCCATCCCTCTCTGCTTTTCTCTCTCGCTCACTTTCCAGCTCTGTATCCTTCTCCGTCTCTATTTCTCTTTATCTCTCTCCTTTCTTACTATCTCTCTCCTTATCTCTCTATATTTCTCTCTCTGCCTATCTCTTCTACCTATATTTCTTTCTATTTCTCTATTTATATCTCTCTTATCTATGTTACACTCTATGTGTATCTCTACCTCTCTCTCCATTTCTTCCCGTGGTGATAACAGCTACTTTAAATTCTCTGTTATCCCAACATCTGTGACATTCCAGGATTGGCATGTGTTAATGGCTTTTCCATCATGAGATGTTGAGGTTTTTCTGGTTCTCCATATATTGGGTAATTTTGGATTGTATCCTGCACATTTTGAATATTATGTTACGGGCTCTAGGCAGTGTTTAAATAGCATGAAGAATGTTGACATTTTTGTTATCAGGCAATTGACCCAGTTAGGGGTTGCAAGTTCCCACCTGCTTTTGGTGGGCAGTTCCCATCAGTGTCTTTTTTAGAGCCTTTGATCTGTCCTGTGTGCACCACCCAGTGGCCAGTCTAGGACCTGGGCGATTCACTTTGTAAAGCCAATGGTAGGCTGTTTAGGATCATATCTAAGCCAGTTCTGCTAGGGGGTAAACCTAGTTATTCAACACCATTGTATGAGATTTCTTTCTTCAACTGTCTCCTCTCTGCAATCTCTGTAACACTTTGCAATTCACGCTGGTCCCCCTTCCTGTTCTCTGGCCAGATAAAGGAGCTTTAGCATACTTGCTCTGCTGTCCATTTCCCACAACTGTGTCTGCCTTCGGGGTCAAGCAGAGAGAGGATAAAGAGAGGACAAAAGCCACCAGGATTCTCTCCATGCTCAGAGTCCTCAGAGTCAGGGTTTATAGTTGCATTCAATAAGATACACAGGGCCAAATGTGCTCACTGCAAATTTTCCATCCTGGAGCTCACTTCTTGCAATGTGGATTCACAGCTCCTAAATCAAAAGGGGCAATTATTTCCCCATGTTTGAATATAGGAGGAAGTTATAGGATTTCAGTTCCAATCTAGGCCTCAAGAGGCCTAACGTCTTTCTGCCAGCTCTCTTGAACCCCCACCATTGTTGTGACACTAAGTCCGGGCTGACCTGCTGGAGGGTGAAATACCATGTGTAACAGAGCTGATTCATTCCAGCCCAGGGCACCTTGATCAGCCAGCCCCAAGCCAACCCATCAGCTGACCAACATGTGACTAAGCCCAACAGAGATCCGCTGCGCTTGGGCCTGATCAGCTAGGTGATCAGCAGAACAGCCTAGCTGATCAATGGGCTTGCGAGAATTAATAAATGATTGTTGTTTTAAGCCATGATGTTTTGGGGTGTTTGTTGTACCGCGTTACTGTGCAATAGGATAGAGATAGATAGATAGATAGATAGATAGATAGATAGATAGATAGATGATAGATAGGGGTAGAATGATATTATATATATAAATGAAAAAAGAAAGTTAGAATATATGCATATGCATATAAATAAATGTCAGACCCTCAGATGTGTGTGGCATCATTAGTCTTAACATCCAAATCACATTTTGGGGGCTCCCTCCACTTTGGCTTTTGCAGGGTGACTGTAACAGTCCTTCAACTTTGTTCTTTGTCAAAAGTATTTTGGCTATTCTAGGTCTTTTGTGTTTTCTCGTAAATTTTAGGTGAAGCTTGTTAATTTTGCCCCCAAAACCTACTGCATTGAATTTATGGATCAATTTGGGAGGAATTGCCATCATGACAATACTGAATCTTCTAATCCTTGAACAGGGACTCTCTCTGCATTTATTTAGATGTTCCTTAATTTTTCTCTGCATTTTTTTACAGTTTAAAGCATATAAGTGCTGTTCTTTTTTTCCTCAATCAATTCCTAAATATTTTAATTCTTTTGGCCTATGTGAATTAGCTGTTCTTTTATTTCCATTTTCAAATTCTTCATTCCACATATATAGAAAAACAATTGGTGGAGTAATGTCCGCATCATGATGGGGTGAGCTGTTCCCTTAGTCTCTCCTCCCCTTAGTGACAACAAATTGGAAATCCATTAACCAACAGAGGATTCCCTACAAAACACAATAGGATGTCTGACAGATCTACATAGCCATACATCTGAAGGTGAGGGTACCGGATCCCTGAGAATAAGTGGAAGGAGGTGAGTGGGTCCCCTCCCCCTCCCCAGTGGCAGCGATCTAAGACATGAGTCCTCATGCAGAAGCCAGTATCCAACTGTAAGAGGAGGCAGGGGAGGAGGAAGGCCTGTGTGTGAACACTTTCACTTTCAGAGTTGCAACCCAGCCAGTGGGAATGCTCCAAACTGAGTGGTACAGATCAGCCACAGCATGGGCACCCCCACCTAGCACAGAGGCCTAGGCAAACCACCTGGGAGTGCAGAGTGGGCCCAGATGTGTGCCAAAGAAAGTGCCCCTCCCCTTGCCTAGCACAACACCACAGCCAGTCCCTGGCCAGGGCAGCAGATCTGCACTAGAGTACCTGTGTGTGCATGAGTGACCCACCAAGCAGCTGTGGCCAGCAAGCAATGCAGATGAGCCTTAGAAGCACAATTACCAGAAGATGCTGCAGGTTCAGAAAACAGAGCTCCTGCTCCCATCCCAGTGGTGGCAGGTGGAATCTGTGACCTGATAATACCACTATGTGCCCGCAAAGGATCACTTCATCAAACACCATGAAGAACTACATTAACATTTCAGAGCAGAAGGAAAATAACAAGTCTCCAGAAATCAATCCTGAAGTCACAGAAATTTATAATCTAAATGACAGGGAATTCAACATAATCGTTATAACAAAACTCAACGAGTTACAAGAAAACTCAGAAAGACAGTTCAATGAACTCAGGAATAAAATTAAGGAGCACAAGGAATTCTTCACAAAAGAGATTGAAACTGTAAAAATAAACCAAACAGAAATCCTGGAGAAGTAGAATACAATGAATGAGATAAAAATCAATCTAGAAACCTTAAGAAGCAGAGCTGATGTAATGGAGAACAAACTTAATAATTTAGAGGACAGAAATATAGAAATGCTTCAGGTGGAGAAGTAGAGAGAACTAAGACTCTAAAAAAAATGAAGAAATTCTTCAAGAAGTGTCTGACTCAATTAGGAAATGCAACATAGGGATTATACATATTTCAGAGAGAGAAGGAAGGGACAAAGAAGCAGAGAGCTTCTTCAAAGAAATAATAGCTGAGAAATTCCCAAATCTGGGGAAGGAACTGGAATTACAAGTATATGAAGCCAATAGAACCCCTAATTACATCAATGAAAAAAGACCTTCTTCAAGCCATATCATGGTAAAACTGGCAAAAGTCAATGACAAAGAAAAATTATTAAAAGCAACAAGGCAGAAGAGAATAATCTACAAAGGAACCTCTATCAGGCTTTCAGTGGATTTCTAGCAGACACCTTACTGGCTAGGAGAGTTTGGAATGACATATTCAAAATCCTGAAAGACAAAAACTTCCAGCCAAGAATACTCTATCCAGTGAAACTATCCTTCAGATATGATGGAGAAATAAAAAGTTTGCCAGATAAACAAAAGCTGAGGGAGTTCATTGCCAATAGAACTCTGTTACAAGAAATGACCAAGGATGCCCTCATACCTGAAACAAAGGAAAATGTTTACAAAACATTAAGCAAGAAGAGACATAGACAGGCAGAATCAGAAACTTGCAGCTCTCTAGCACAACAAGTGAGCAAACACTTAATTGTAACATAAAAGATAAAGGGAAGGAAAGCATCTAAAATAACATAAACACTTCATTTTAATCACAAACTCACAAAACAAAACAGAAGAATTTGTGACAACAATAACTTAGATAGGATAGAGGTAAGAGATGGAACCTGCTTAGGCTAATGAAGATAAGAGGCTATCAAAAAATGAACTACCTCTCTCCAGGCCCCGTGGCCTAGTGATTAAGTTTGGTGTGTTCCACTTTGGTGGCCTGGGTTCAGTTCTCGGGTACAGACCTACACCGTTGGTCAGTGGCCATGCCATGGTGGCAGCCCACATACAAAATAGAGTAAGATTTGCCACAGATGTTATCTCAGGGTGAATCTTCCTCAGCAAAAAAAAAAAAAAAAAAAAAACTATCTCATCTACAAGATCTTCCATACAACCTCATGGTAAGCAATAAACAGAAAATCAGAGCAGCAACACAAATAATAAATAAAGAGAAAACTGAGAAAACCATCATAGAAAACCACCAAACTGAAATGGCAGTCAGAAATATAATGTAAGAGAAACAATAGGAAACATAGAAAAACCAGAAATAAGACATAAAATGGCAATATGAAGCCCTCATATATCAATAATCACTCTAAATGTAAATGGACTGAATTATCCAACCAAAAGTCACAGAGTGACTGAATGAATTAAAAAAGAAGGCTCAGCAGGGGCTGGCTGCATGGACTGGTGGTTAGGATGGTGCACTGTACTTCGGTTGCCTGGGTTCTCAAGGTAGGATCCCGGAGGCAGACCTACACCAATCAACAGCCATGCTATGACAGTGACCCACATATAAAATAGAGGAAGGTTGGCACAGGTGTTAACTCAAGGCTAATCTTCCTCAACCAAAAAAAAAAAAAGAGGAAGATTGGCAACAGATCTTAGCTCAGGGCTAATATGCCTCAGAAAAAAACAAAAACAAAAAACAAGACCCCACAATATGCTGCCTCCAGGAAACACATCTCAGCTTTAAAGGCAAAAACATGCTCAGAGTGAAGGGATGGAAGATGCTACTCCAAGCAGATGGCAAACAAAAGAAAGCAGGTGTTCCCTTACTTATATCAAACAAAGCAGAGTTCAAGATAAGAAACACAGTGACAGACAAAGAGAGACATTATACAATGATAAAAAGGACATTCCACCAAGAGGACATAACACTTACAAATATATATGTATGTAACACAGGAGCACCAAATTATATAAAGCAACTATTAACAGATGTAAAGGAAGAAATTAACAGCAAAATAATAATAGTAGGGGACCTCAACTTGTCACTTACATCAATGGGTAGATCATCCAGACAGAATGTCAATAGGGAAATAGTGGACTTAAATGAAAATCTAGACCAGATGAATTTAACAGATATATATACAACATTCTATCCAGAAACAGCAGAATACACATTCTTCTCAAGTGAACATGGAACTTTCTAAAAGATAAACCATATGTTGGTAAACAAGGTAAACTTCAATAAATTTTAGAAGATTGAAGTCATATCAGGCATCTTTTCCAACCACAATACTATTAAACTAGAAATCAACTGCAAGAAAAAAGCTGGTAAAGTCACAAATATGTGGACACTAAACAACATGCTACTGAACAACCATTGGATCAATGAAGAAATCAAAGGAGAAATCAACAAATACCTGGAGGCAAATGAAAATGAAAATACATCATACCAACTCTTAAGGGATGGAAAAAAGTGGTTCTAAGAGGGAAATTCCCAGCAATAAAGGCCCACCTCAACAAACAAGAAAAATCTCAAATAAGTAATCTTAAACTACACCTCATAGAACTCTAAAAAGAAGAACAAACGCAGCCTAAAGTCAGCACGAGGAGGGAAATAAAAATTAGAGGAGAAATAAATGAAATAGAAACCAAAAAAACAGCAGAAATTATCAATGAAACTAAGAGCTGGTTCTTTCAGAAGGTAAACAAAATGGACAAACACTTAGCCAGACTCACCAAAAAAAAAAAAGAGAAAAGGCTCAAATAAATAAAATTTGATGAAAGAGGAGAAATCACAATGGATCCCTGAGAAATACAAAGGATTATAAAAGAATACTATGAAAAACTATATGCCAACAAAATGGATAACCTAGAGGAAATGGATAACTCCTTAGACTCATACTACCTCCCAAAACTAAACCAAGAAGAAATAGGGAATCTGAATAGACCAAGCACAAGTAAAGAGGTTGAAACAGTGATTAAAAACCTCCCAAAAAACAAAACTCCAGGACCAGACGGATTCCCTGGAGAATTCTACCGAACATTCAAAGAGGATTTAGTACCTATCCTTCTCAAACTCTTCCAAAAAATTGAAGAAGGCAGAACGCTTCCTAACTAATTCCGTGAGGCCAACATCACCCTGATACCAAAACCAGACAAGGACAACATAAAGAAGGAAAATTACAGGCCAATATCGCTGATGAACATAGATGTAAAAATCCTCAACAAAATATTGGCAAACTGAATACAGCAATACATTAAAAGGATCATACACCATGATCAAGTTGGATTTATACTAGGGACACAGGGGTGGTTCAACATCTGCAAATCAATCAATGTGATACACCAAATTAACAAAATGAGGAGTAAAAATCACATGATCATCTCAATAGATGCAGAGAAAGCATTTGACAAGATCCAACATCCATTTATGATAAAAAATCTCAATAAAATGAGTATAGAAGGAAAGTACCTCAACATAATATAGGCCATATATGACAAACTCACAGCCAAGTCGTATTCAATGGTGAAAAACTGAACGCCATCCCTCTGAGAACAGGAAAAAGACAAGGATGCCCATTCTCACCACTCCTATTCACCATAGTCTGGAGGTTTTGGACAGAGCAATTAGGAAAGAAAAAGAAGTAAAAGGTATCCAATTGGAAAAGAAGTGAAACTCTTGCTGTTTGTACAAAACATGATCCTCTATGTAGAAAACTCTAAAGAATCCACTAGGAAACTATTAGAAATAATCAACAACTACAGCAAAGTTGCAGGGTACAAAATCAAGTTACAAAAATCAGTGGCATTTCTATACACTAATAACAAACTAGCAGACAGACAAATAAAGCATAAAATCCCATTTACAATCACAACAAAAAGAATAAAATATCTAGGAATAATTTAACCAAGGAGGTGAAAGACCTATACACTAAAAACTATAAGACATTATTGAAAGAAATTGAAGATGACAAAGAAATGGAAAGATATTCCGTGCGAATGGCTTAGAAGAATAAACATAGTTAAAGTGTCCATATTACCTAAAGCAATCTACAGATTCAATACTATCCTAATCAGAATCCCAGTAACATTCTTCACAGAAATAGAACAAGGAATTCTAAAATTTATATGGAACATCTAAAGACCCCAAATAGCCAAAGCAATCCTGATAAAAAAGAGCAAAGCTGGAGGCACCACAATCCCTGACTTCAAAATACACTACAAAGCTACAGTAATCAAAACAGCATGGTACTGGCACAAAAAACGGACACACAGATCAAAGAACAGAATTGAAAGCCCAGAAATAAAACCACAAATCTATGGACATCTAATCTTTGACAAAGGAGCCAAGAACATACAATGGAGAAAGGAAAGTCTGTTCAATAAATTGTTTTGGGACAACTGGACAGCCACATGCAAAAGAATAAAAGTAGACCATTATCTTACACCATACACAAAAATTAACTCAAAATGGATTAAAGACTTGAAGGTAAGACCTAAAACCAGAAAACTCTGAGAAGAAAATATAGGCAGTACACTCTTTGACATCAGTCTTAGCAGCATCTTTTTGAGTAACATGTCTACTCCCTGGAAACAAGGGAAAAAAATAAACAAATGGGACTACATCAGACAAAATCACCTCTGCAAGACAAATGAAACCATGAATAAAACGAAAAGACAACCCACTACCTGGGAGAAAACATTTGCAAATCATATATCTGACAAGTGGTTAATTTCCAAAATACACAAAGAAATCATACAAGTCAACAACAAAAGAACAAACAACCTGATCAAAATATGGACAGAGGCTATGAACAGACATTTTTCCAAAGAAGATATACAGATGGCCAACAGGCACATGGAAAGATGTTCAACATCACTAATTATTACAGAAATGCAAATCAAAAATACAATGAGATATCACATCACATCTGTTAGAGTGGCTGTAATTACAGAGACAAAAAACAACAAATGTTGGAGAGGTTGTGAAGAAATGAGAACCCTCATTCACTGCTGGTTGGAGTGCAAAATGGTGCAGTCACTATAGAAAACAGTCTGGAGATTTCTCAAAAAATTAAAAATAGAAATAGCATACGATCCAGCTATCCGACTAGTGTGTATTTATCCAAAGAATTTGAAATCAACAATTCAAAGAGACTTATGCACCCCTGTGTTCGTTGCAACATTATTCACAATAGCCAACCCAACTTGGGTGGGGAAGCAACCCAAGTTCCCATCAACTGATGAAGGGATAAAGAAGATGTGGTATGTATACTACTACTTAGCCGTAAAAAAGACAAAACTCTCCTGTTTGCAAAACCATGGATGGACCTTGAGGATATGATGTTAAGTGAAATAAGCCAGACAGAGAACGACAAACACTGCATGATTTCACTCATATGTGGAAGATAAACAAACACATGGATTAAAAAAACAGATTAGTGGTTACAGGAGGGGATGGGGGTTGGAAGGTGGGCAAAAGGGGTAAAGGGGCACATATATATGGTGACAGATAAAAATTATACTATCGGTGGTGAGCACGATGCAGTCTATATGGAAACTGATAAATAATAGTGTACATCTGAAATTACACAAAGTTATAAAACATTATGTCCTCAAAAAAATAATAAAAAAAAGAAAAACAATTGATGTTTTGTGTATTGGATATTTGCATCATGTGACTTTGCTATACCTGTTTATTAGTTTGAGTTTGGTTTTATATATGTGTGGATTCCAAGGAATTTTCAGCACACGGAATCATGTCATCTGTGGACAAAGACTGTTTTATATTTTCCTTTTCAATCTGCCGGATATCTTTAATTTTCTGTTTTTCTTCTTGCAGTGTCTAGAACCTCCAATACAACGTTGAATAGAAGTGGCTAGAGCAGACATCCTTGTTTTGTTCCTGGTCTTGGGGAAAAGCATTCAGTCTTGCAACATGAAGTGTGATGGTAGCTGTGGGTTTTCACAGATGCCTTCTATCAGGCTGAGGAAGTTCCATATTATCCCTAGTGTACACAGAGTTTTTATCATGAATGGGCATTGAATTTTTCAAATGCTTTGTATGTACACTGGCTTATTTCACTTAACATCATATCCTCAAGGTCCATCCATGGTTTTGCAAACAGGAGAGTTTTCTCTTTTTTACGGCTAAGTAGTATTATATATACCACATCTTCTTTATCCTTTCATCAGTTGATGGGAACTTGGGTTGCTTCCACATCTTGGCTATTGAGATGATCATGTGGTTGTTGGGCTATATTCAGTTAATATGGTATGTGACATTAATTGATTTTTGGATGTTAATACAAGTGTTTACATCTAGGATAAATCCTACTTGGTCATGTTTATAATCCACTATGCATGTTTCTGGATTGAATTTGCTATTATTTACTTGAGGATTTTTCTACTTATGCTCATGATTTTTTTACCTATTGTTTTCTAGTCTTCTTATTATGTCTTTGATGTCAGGGTAATGCTGGTCTCATGGAATACATTTGGAAAGGTTTGCAACTCCTCTATTTTCTGAATGAATCGTTCTTGTGAAGCATCAATATTATTCCTTCTTTAAATGTTTGAACAATTCTCCAATGAAACCATCTGGGCCAGGGAATTGCTTTATGGGAAGATTTTTTTTTGGTGAAGGACATTGGCCGTGAGCTAACATCTGCGCACATTTTCCTCTATTTCGTACATGGCCTGCCACCACAGCATAGCTTGATGGGTGTTGCGTATGTCCATGCATGGGATCTGAACCCGCAAACCCCAGGCTGCAGTAGCAGAGTGCGCAAACTTAATTACAACGCCAGTGGGCCGGCCCTTGTGGGAAGATTTTTAATGACTAACTCAACTTTTTTCTTATTATATATAGCTCTACTCAGATTTTTTACTTATTCTTGAGTCCATTTTGGTAATTTGTGGCTTTCTGGGAATTCATCAATTTCTTTTAAATTACCTGGTTTGCTGACATAAATTATTTATACCATTCCCTTATAATCCTTTTTAATTTCTGTAGGATCAGTAGTGATGTTCTTTTTTTTCCTTGATTTTGATAATTTGTGTCTTCTCTCATTTCTTCTTGGTAATTTTAGCTTAAGGTTTGTCAAATTTGTTGATACTTATAGAGAAATGTCTTTTATTTTCATTGGCTTTTCTCTCGTTTTCTATTTTCTATCTCAATCATTTCGATTACAATTTTCATTATTTCCTTTACTCTGGTCAGGGTGGGTTTAGCTTCCTCTTCTTTTTCACAATTGATTTACTTCTTCTTCTTTTTTTGATACAGGCTATTAAAGCCATAAATTTCCCCCTAGGCACTGCTTTAATGACATCTTATGTGTTTTGAAGTATTGTGTTTTCATGCCTTCCTTGGTTTTCATCAGGTTGCCTATGGTGTGTCTACATATGGATCTCTTTGTGTCCTAATCAGTGGTTGTTTAGCTTATTAGATGTGGAGATTAGTATTTCTCAACAAATTTGGAGATTTGGGGCCATTATTTCTTCAATCATTTCCTGATAATTCTTTTTCCCACTTCTCTTTCTCTGGGTTTCCCATTACATGTATGTTGGTATGCTTGATGTTCTTTCATAGGTCTCTGAGCTCTGTTCAGTTTTTCTTCAGTCTCTTTTCTCTCTGTTATTCAGATTTCACAATTTCTATTGCTCTATTTACAAGTTTATAGATTATGTCTTCTTCCAGCTTCAATAGTATGTTAACTCCCTCTAGTGAATATTTCCTTTCAATCATTGTACTTTTCTACTTGAAATTTTATCTTATTTTATTTTATTTATTCATATTTTTTTCATTAGGAAGATTGGTCCTGAGGTAAAATCTATTGCCAATCTTCCTTTTTTGGCTTGAGGAAGATTGTCCCTGAGCTAAAATCTGTGCCAATCTTCCTCTATTTTGCATGTGGGATTTTGCCACAGCATAGCTTGATGTGTGGTGTGTAGGTACACACCTGGGATCTGACCCCAGAAACCCCAGGTTGCCGAAGAGGAGCATGCAAACTTTACCACTACACGATTGGGCCAGCCACCAAATTTTATTTTTAATCTGTTTGTTTTTTAACTTATCTCCTTCTGAGGAATCTATATTTGTTCCTTTTTGTTGTTATACTTTAATTCTTTAAACATGATTTTCCATGTTTCTTTGAACATATTTATAATAGCTGCTTTGAAGTCTTTGCTAAATAAAATATCTGGATACATCAGAGACAGTTTGTATTGAATTGTGGGCTTTTTACTTTTTTCTTCTGAGAGTAGAAATACTTTTCTGATTCTTTGCCTGCCTTCTAATTTTTTATTGAATAATATTTTGTTGAAAATAGATTGTTGAAGTTCTAGATTCTGATTTTTCCCCTGTGAGGTTGTTGCTATTTCTGTTTGTTTGCTTAGAAAATTGTCTGAGCTAAATCTGTGAAATTATGTCCCCTGTGACGTAGGTGGCTGATGTCTCTTCTCATCATTTTTTTCTCTTTTTAAGCCTAGCTTCCTTAGGCTCCCCTCTGTGTCTGCATAGCTTAGTGGTAGCTAGTGACTGGGTGGAGATCATGCTCAAGCATCTTGATTAAGACTCTCATCCTCTGCCAGGTGGATATGTGTATGTATTGTATAGCACAGTCAAATTTCAGGCTATTTTGAGTCTTTGCCAGCTTGTATATTTTGCTGAGTCTTTTCACATCTGTTCTGCATGTGTTCACAGCCTCAGTGTGGACCAGGAGTCTTTGGCTATCTTAAGTTCTTTTGGGTCTTGGCTAAGCATGCACACAGCTTCAGCCAAGCATCTGCTTGCTGCAGCCACAACCACAACAACAAACCAGCAGAGCCTCTGGCTCTTCCCACTTGCACACCACTGAGTTTGTCAGTTCACCTTCACATCACTCCCCACCCCAAATCAGGTGAGCTCCCTTCAACTGCATAATTTTTATGACAGTCCTCACGGCCTGCTCTAACTTAGAAGAAACTTCATACCCATTGAGCTGTGTGTTGGGAGGTGGGGGAGGAAGGGGAGCATCTCCAGGCAAGAACGTCACTGTTGTTGCCTGAGTTCTGCAGTTTTTCAAGCATAAGCATTTCTCAGATTGCTGTATGCCTTTGGTCATTTCTTGAGGGCTGATATGGTTAGATTTGTTCATCTAGTCCAGTTTTATAGCTGCTTTTTAATAGAGAATTTTTGACCTCCTCTCTTGACCAGAGCCAGAAGGCCTTGCTAGCATTCACTTTTATATTATGTAAAGCATATAGGTTTTCTTTTAATTAAAAGTTTGGCTTATTTAGAATTCTCAGATAAGTCCACGAAATGTCAGCTCATTGTGGCTCCAATGCCACTAGCCTGGCAGGTGGAAAGTGAGCCCAGAAACAGGAAGATTTGGTGTGACCATCTTCCTCAGACTCCTTTCAAGGTAAGAAGGCAGTTAAACCCCCCCAGTGTCTCTACAATTTACAGCAGTTTAATAGGCTAGAAACTGAAGCTTTCCAACCACTAAACCTTTTGCTATTTATGTCACCACAGGGCCAGCCCCGTGGCTTAGCGGTTGAGTGTGCGCACTCCATTGCTGGTGGCCCGGGTTCGGATCCCGGGCAAGCATCGACACACCGCTTCTACGGCCGTGCTGGGGCTGCGTCCCACGTACAGCGACTAGAGGGGTGTGCAGCTATGACATGCAACTACCTACTGGGGCTTTGGAGGGGAAAAATAAATAAATAAATAAATAAATAAATAAATAAATAAATAAATAAAATATGTCACCACAAATGTAACCTGAACTATGTGACATAGATGAGGTTCAGAGGTGAAACACCATCTCTTCTTAGGAATCTTGGCCATTCTTTCGCCTGCAGCAGGTTTGTTCTTGGCTGTAACTCAAGCAGACATTCTCATAAGAGACAATGTCCCTCCTGAAGTGTGTTATCTGAGGAGAGGAAAGCACCAGGGAGGCAGGCTGCTTCTGTGTGTGTGTAGCTCATATCCCCAACCTGCTACCTCGGTCATCCCCCCACTCCATTTTTATCTTCCTTCCCTGATTGTGAGTGTAATGCATGCTTTTTATAAGAATTTGGAAAGACAAAACTAAAGATCCCCTGTCCTTCACATTACCTGGCAATATCTCTGACAGGTCAGTTTTTCTCCTAGTTTGTGTTTGTAACTTACATGATTGTGGTCACACCGCCCATGTTATTTATACCCTGTCTAAAAATTAAAAGGTCAGTTTCAGTTTATTGTAGAAATTTGAGAATATCCAGAAATGTATGTAAGTCACCTTGTTATTTTCCTCTAGTCTTTCTGTTTTGCCCGATTACATTTACTTTTTTATTTTTATCAACTATGTTCTTACATCATATACAGTTTCCTTTATTACACATTTTCTTTTACTTTATAGCATATGCATTTTCCATGTTGTTAAAAACTATCAATATAATTTTAAGTGGATATAAGATATTTCATGAAAATATACTTTTTTAACTTTTTTCTACACTCAACCATTTAAATATTTTCCTAATTTTTAGAGAGAGAGCTATATAATGGAAAACAAGTATTATTATTTCCTCAGGGATACATCCTAAGGAAATAATTCCCGGGTGGAATGACTGGGTCAAATGCACAAATAAGATAAGGCTCATGGGGCAGTGACCAGAACGGCTATAGCAGTGGTCGCTGGCTACAGTGCACGAGAGTGACCATCTGGCATCGCCCTCGGTGTTAGGAAGCCCTCACAGCTCTCTCAGTCACTGGGGACAGCAATTTTGAAAATATGCAGATTAAATTATTTGTACCAAAGCTAAAATTTCTTTGCACTTGAAAAACAGATACAAACTTGTTAGCAAATAGGTGCAGGAGGAATAGCAGTGGATAATAATTCTCGGTCTATATGAATATTTTTAGACGTGCATAAGTGAATCCCTTATTACACACTATTGTGAGTGATAGACCCTGTTTTAAAGACTTTCCTCTTACCAGAAATGAAGTAAAACTTTATTTTACAGTTACAGGTTCATTAACCTAAATCTCTTGAGGTTTAAACATGTGCATCACTCATTTAAATGCTATGCATATATGTTGTACTTCAAAGAAATATTTTGTTAATTTAATGGAATGTGATGTGCTTTTTAAATTTTTTTTATTGATGTCATAATAGCTTATAACATTGTGAGATTCCAGTTGTACATTATTACTTGTCAGTCACCATATAAATGTACCCCTTCATCCTTTGTTCCCACCCCTCAACACCCTTCCACCTGGTAACCACCAAACTGTTCTCTCTGTCCGTGTGTTAGTTTATATTCCACATGTGAGTAAAGCCATACAGTGTTTGTCTTTCTGTGTCTGGCTTATTTCACTTAACATAATACCCTCCAGAACCATCCATGTTGTTGCCAAGGGGATGATTTTATCTTTTTTGTGAATGAGTAGTATTCCATCATATGTATATATATAACACATCTTCTTTATCCAATCATCTTTTGATGGGCACTTGGGTTGCTTCCACGTCTTGGCCATGGTGAATAATCCTGCAATGAACATAGGGGTGCATAAGCCTCTTTGGATTGTGGATTTCAAGTTCTTTGGGTAAATACCCAGAAGTGGGATAGCTGGATCATAAGGTATTTCTATTTTTAATTTTTTGAGGATTCTCCATACTGTTTTCCATAGAGGCTGCACCAGTTTGCATTCCAACCAGCAGTGAATGAGGGTTCCCTTTTCTCCATATCCTCTCCAACATTGGTCATTTTTTCTCTTGGTGATTATAGCCATTCTCACGGGTGTAAGGTGATATCTTAGTGTAGTTTTGATTTGCATTTCCCTGATGATTAGTGATGTTGAACATCTTTTCATGTGCCTATTGGCCATCTGTATATCTTGGAAAAATGTCTGTTCATATCCTCTGCCCATTTTTTGATCAGGTTATTTTTGTTGTTGTTGTTCAGTTGTGTGAGTTCATAATATATTATGCAGGTTAACCCCTTGTCAGATATATGATTTGTACATATTTTCTCCCAGTTGGTGGGTCATCTTTTCATTTTGCTCCTGGTTTCGTTTGCTTTGCAAAGCTCTTTAGTCTGATGAAGACCCACTTGTTTATTTTTTCTTTTGTTTCCCTTTTCCAAGTAGACATGGGATTCGAAAAGATCCCCCTAAGACTGATGTCAAAGAATGTTCTGTCTATATTTTCTTGTAGGATTTTTATATTTTCAGGTCTTACCTTCAAGCTTTTGATCCATTTTGGTTTAATTTTTGTGTATGGTGAGAAATAATGATCTACTTTCATTCTTTTGCATGTGGCTGTCCAGTTTTCCCAACACCACTTATTGAAGAGACTTTCCTTTCTCCATTCTATGTTCTTGGCTCTTTTGTCAAAGATTAGCTGTCCATATATGTGTGGTTTTATTTCTGGAGTTTCAGTTCTGTTCCATTGATCTGTATGTCTATTTTTGTACCAGTACCATGCTGTTTTGATTATTATAGCTTTGTAGTATATTTTGAAGTTGGGGATTGTGATGCCTCCAGCTTTGTTCTTTTTTCTCAGGATTGCTTTAGCTATTTGGGGTCTTTTGTTGCTCCATATGAATTTTAGGATTCTTTGTTCTCTTTCCATGAAGAAAGTTGTTGGGATTCTCATTGGGATTGCATTGAATCTGTAGATTGCTTTAGGCAGTATGGACATTTTAATTATGTTTATTCTTCCCATCCATGTGCATGTGATATCTTTCCAATTCTTTATGTCATCATCGATTTCTTTCAATAATGTCTTATAGTTTTCATTGTATAGGTCTTTCACATCCTTGGTTAAATTTACTCCTAGATATTTTATTATTTTTGTCACAGTTGTACATAGGATTCTGTTCTTGAGTTCTCTTTCTGTTAGTTCATTGGTAAAGTATAAAAATGTAACTGATTTTTCCAAGTTGATTTTGTACCCTGCAATTTTGCTGTAGTTGTTGATTATTTCTAATAGTTTTCTTATGGATTCTTTAGGGTTTTCTATATATAAAATCATGTCATCTGAAAACAGTGAGAGTTTCACTTCTTCATTGCCTATTTAGATTCCTTTTATTCCTTTTTCTTGCCTAATTGCTCTGGCCAGAACCTCCAGTACTATGTTGAATAAGAGTGGCAAGAGTGGGCACACTTGTCTTGTTTGTGTCCTCGGAGGGATGGCTTTCAGATTTTCCCTGTTGAGTATGATGTTGGCTGTGGGTTTGTCATATACAGGCTTTATTATGTTGAGGTACTTTTCTTCTGTATCCATTTTATTGATAGTTTTTATCATAAATGGATGTTGGATCTTGTCAAATGCTTTCTCTGCATCTATTGACATGATCATGTGGTTTTTATTCCTCATTTTGTTAATTTGGTGTATTACAGTGATTGAGTTGCAGATGTTGAATCATCCCTGTGTCCCTGGTATAAATCCCACTTGATCACGGTGTATAATCTTTCTAATGTATTGCTGTATTTGGTTTGTCAATATTTTGTTGAGGAATTTTGCATCTATGTTCATCAGCGATATTGACCTATAACTTTCCTTCTTTGTATTGTCCTTGTCTGGCTTTGTTATCAGGGGATGTTGGCCTCG
This sequence comes from Diceros bicornis minor, assembly GCF_020826845.1. Lineage (NCBI taxonomy): Eukaryota > Metazoa > Chordata > Mammalia > Perissodactyla > Rhinocerotidae > Diceros > Diceros bicornis. Next base: position 9,380,209 of record NC_080742.1, on the reverse strand, counting down.
TAGAATATGCTAGGAAGTGTTCCATCTTCCTCTACGTTGAGGAACTGTTTGAGAAGCATAGGTATTAAATCTTCTTTGAATGTTTGATAAAATTCTCCAGAGAAGCCATCTGGTTCTGGACTTTTATTTTGGGGGAGGTTTTTGATTACTGTTTCAATTTCTTTACTTGTGATTTGTCTATTCAGATTCTCTATCTCTTCTTGATTCAGTTTTAGGACCTTGTATGAGTCTAAGAATTTATCTGTTTCTTCTCGATTGTCCACTTTATTGGCATATAGTTTCTCATAGTATTCTCTTACAATCCTTTGTATTTCTGTGGTATCCATTGTAATGTCTCCTCTTTCATTTCTAGTTTTATTTATTTGAGCTTTCTCTCTTTTTTCTTGGTGAGTCTGGCTAAGGGTTTGTCAACTTTTTTTATCTTCTCAAAGAAGCAGCTTTTTGTTTCATTGATCCTTTCTACCATTTTTGTTTGTTTGTTTCAATTTCATTTATTTCTGTTCTGATTTTTATTATTTCTGTCCTTCTGCTGACTTTGGGCTTTGCTTGTTCTTCTTTTTCTAATTTTGTTAGGTGTAGTTTAAGATTACTTATTTGGTATTTTGCTTTTTTGTGTGTGTGTGTGAGGAAGATCAGCCCTGAGCTAACATCCATGCTAATCCTCCTCTTTTTGCTGAGGAAGACTGGCTCTGAGCTAACAATTATTGCCAATCCTCCTCCTTTTTTTTTTTCCCCAAAGCCCCAGTAGATAGTTGTATGTCATAGTTGCACATCCCTCTAGTTGCTGCATGTGGGATGCGGCCTCAGCATGGCCAGAGAAGCGATGTGTCGGTGCGTGCCCAGGATCCGAACCCGGGCCGCCAGTAGTGGAGTGCGGTCAATTAACCGCTAAGCCACGGGGCCGGCCCCGAGATTTTTCTTGTTTGTTAATGTGGGCCTGTATTGCTATGAATTTCCCTCTCAGGACCACTTTTGCTGCATCCCATATGAGTTCACATGGTGTATTTTCATTTTCACTTGTCACTATATATTCTTTCATTTATCATTTACTTTCTTCAATGATCCATTAGTTGTTCAGTAGCATACTGTTTAGTTTCTACATCTTTGTGACTTTCCCAGATTTTTTCTTGTAGTTGATTTCTAGTTTCATAGTATTGTGGTTGGAAAAGATGCTTGTTATGATTTCAGTCTTCTTAAATTTATAGAGGCTTGCCTTGTTTCCCAACATGTGGTCTATCCTTGAGAATGTTACATGCACACTTGAGAAGAATGTGTAATCTGCTCTTTTTGGATGGAGTGCTCTATATATATCTATTTAGTCCATCTGGTCTAGTTTTTCATTTAAGTCCACTATTTCCGTATTGACTTTCTGGCTGGATGATCTACCCATTCATGTAAGTAGGGTGTTAAGATCCCCTACTATTATTGTGTTCTTGTTGATATCTCCTTTTTGGTTTGTTAATGGTTGCTTTATGTACTTTGGTGCTCCTATATTGGGTGCATATATGTTTATACATGCTATGTCCCTTGGTGGAGTGTCCCTTTTATCATTATATATTGCCCCTCTTTGTCTCTCATTACCTTTTTTATCTTGAAGTCTACTTTTTCTGATATAAGTATGGCAATACCTTATTTCTTTTGTTTGCCATTAGCTTGGAGTATTGTCTTCCATTCCTTCACTCTGAGCCTGTGTTTGTCTTTAGAGCTGAGATGTGTTTCCTTGAGGCACCAAATTTTTGGGTCTTGTTTTTCAATCCATCCAGCCACTCTGTGTCTTTTGATTGGGGCATTCGATCCATTTACATTTAGAGAGACTATTGATATATGAGGCCTTAATGCTGCCATTTTAGCTCTTGTTTTTCAGTTGTTATGTGTTTGTCTTGTTTCTCATCCTATGTATTTTGGACTGCTAAGTCAGTTTAGTGGCTCTCTATGATGGTTTTCTTGGTTTTTTCCTTTATTTATCATTTCTGTCTTTGTTCTGACTTTTTGTTTAGTGGTGATCATGTGGTTCATATAAAAGATCTCATAGACGAGACAGTCCATTCCCTGATAGCTTCTTGTTCCCTTAATCTAAGCATGCTTCATCCTTTTCTTCTTCCCCTTCTAAGTTGTTGTTGCCACAACTTATTCTGTTATGTGTTGTGAATTTGTGGTTAAAATGAAGTGATAATATTTATCTTTGATGCTTTCCTTCTCTTTATGTTTAGAGTTATAAGTAAGTGTTTGCTAACCTGTTCTGATAAAGAGTTGCAATTTTCTGATTTTGTCTGCCTATTTAGGTTCCTGCTCAAGAATTTGTACCCTCTTTCTTGCTTTTTTTTTCAGGTATGAGGGCTTCTTGATCAAATCTTATTGTTGGGGGGGGGGTCTTGTGGCAATGAACTTCCTCAGCTTTTGCTTATCTGGGAAAGTTTTTATTTCTCCATCATATCTGAAGGATGTTTGCACTGGATATAGTATTCTCAGCTGAAAGTTTTTGTCTTTCAAAATTTTGAATATATATCATTCCATTCTCTCTTACCCTGTGAGGTATCTGCTGAAAAATCTGCTGAAAGCCTGATCAGGCTTCCTTTGTAGGTTATTCTCTTCTGCTTTGCTGCCCTTAATATTTTTTCTTTATCGTTGACTTTTGCCAGCTTTACTAATATATGCCTTGGAGAAGATCTTTTTACATTGATGTAATTAGGAGTCATGTTGGCTTCTTTTACACTTAATTCCAGCTCCTTCTCCAGGTTTGGGAAGTTCTCACTTATTATTTCTTTGAACAAGCTCTCTGATCCTTTTTCCCTCTCTTCTCCCTCTGGAATACCTAGAATCCTTATGTTGCATTTCCTAATTGAGTCAGAAATTTCTTGGAGAATTTCTTCATTTCTTTTTAGTTTAAGTTCTCTCTCCTCCTCCATCTGAAGCATTTCTGTGTTCTTATCCTCCAGACTACTAATTGTATCCTCCATATTGTCAGCTCTGTTGTTTAAGGACTCCAGATTTTTCTTTATCTCATCCATTGTGTTTTTCATCTCTAACAATTCTGTTTGGTTTTTCTTTTTAGTTTTGACCTCTTTTGTGAAGAATTCCCTCTGCTCTGTAATTTGGTTCTGGATTTCATTGAACTGTCTCAGAATTCTCTTGTAGCACAGAGTTTTCTTATGATAGCTGTCTTGAATTCTTTGTCATTTAGATCATAGACTTCCATGCATCAGGATTGGATTCTAGGTGTTTGTCTTTTTCCTTCTGGTCTGGAGTATTAATATATTTCTTTATACCATTTGACGGAGTGGATTTGTGCTAGTGCATATTGATAGTTTCTGGACACAGGTTCCACCTGCTGCCACTTGGAATGGGGGCAGGAGCTGTGTAATCTGGGCCCACTGCCACAATCCCTGTGAGAGTGGCTGTCGGAGCCTAGGTCACTCCTTGGGATCACAGTGATCTTGTGGGGTCTCCCACCGAATGGGAAAGTAGTCACGTGGGGAGCTCAGGGCCATTGCCACCTGCTCCCACACACCCACAGAATTGTGCTCCCCACTTTGGGGCCGCAGTGGTACTATGGGCATTCACGTCAGCTGGGAGCTTGTTCACTAGGATTTGGAGTTCAATCACCCTCTGTTCTTAGGTTGCACCAGCTGTTGTGCTTGGTGGGTGGGACTTCCCTTCTGGGACCAAGCCATAGCCAGTCCCTGGGACTGGGTGGGATTCTGGATTCTCCCACCAGATGAGAGAGTGATCGCATGAGGGTTCAGGGCTACTGCCATCTGCTCTCACAGTCCCATTGAGATGCACTTCCCCTCTTTGGGAAGGCAGCGGTACTATGGGTGTTCATGGCAGCCGAGTTAACCCAGACTCAAGGCTAAGCTGCCCTCTGTTCCTAGGTCACACCAGCCATTGTGCTTGGTAGGGGGGACGTCCCCTCTGGGACTGAACGAAAGTCACTCCCTGGGAAAGCAGTGGGAAATGGGTTCTCCCACCAGATGAGAGAGTGATCAAATGGAGCATCAGGGTTACTGCTGCCTGCTCCCACAGTCCCACTGAGACAGGCTTCCCCTTCAGGGCCACAGCAGTACTATGGGAGTTCGTGGCAGCCGGGAGCTCGTTCACCTGACTGGCAGCTCAGCCACCCTCTGCTCCTATATCTCATCAGACTTTGTGCTTGGTGGTTGGGGCTTCCCCACTGGGTCCAAGTGTGTGCCCCTCTCTATGGGCTGAGAGGCCTTAAGGGTTCTCCCGCTAGACAGGGAATCAATCACACGAGGGGCTCAGGGCTGCCGACACTTGTTTCCACAGTCGCGCTGAGGCACGATCCCACCCTTGGGGCCACAGCAGTGCTATGAGCATTCCAGCTGGGAAAGTGGTCACACATCTGGGCTGGGCTGCCTGGGGTCCAAAGGGTTCTCACCAATCTCCACCACTTCAATGGGGGTGTAGTCCATCCACCTTCAGATATATAGCTCCTCGGGTCTCTCAGGCATCCTGATGTGCTGTGCTGGTATACTCTGCTGATCACTGAATGTCCCTTTAGTTGTAGTTCGAAGAAGGAGAGACATAGGGAACAGCTCACTCTGCCATGTTGCTTACGTCAATTGTCATGATTTTGCTCCTTTGCCTTGCCTACCATGCAGGATCTGAAGAAGCTGAAGGAAAGTAGGACAGTGAAAAACCACTTTTAGGACTATGAGTACTACTTTTGTTATACTAAGTCTTTGAAAACGAAGCTATAACAACAAAGTAGTTAAACATGGAGTATTTTCTTTGAGTAGATTCCAAGTAAATTTTAAAGAATATGAATGTGAATGTATAGCCGTATTTGTCCTATTTACATTTATTTATCAGTCACATTATATTAATGTAACATTTCTTAATATTTTATGCATAGGTATAAATTACTGAAGTAGGAAAAATATCTCAGAATTCCAAACTTCTAGAGAATGAGCACGAGTTCATTTTTGTTGACTTAGCCAGAATGTCTCTGTGTCAGACGTTGTTTATTTACAAACCCTAACTTACCTGTGCTGTGTGGGTTGTAGTCCTGTGAGATGTGGTCTTGTTATTGTCTCCATTCACACCTGAGGCCAGTGAAACTAGAGAGGGTGAGTAACTTGTCCCAGGTCACACAGGGAGCAAGTGGCAGAGCCGGGACTCAGGCACCCCAGTCTCGTTCCAGGGTCCACTCCAGCTCTGCACTGGAATGTCTCTCTAGTGTTCTGGAGCTTCTGAGATGAAGTATGTGACCCAGTCAGAGCAGCAGCTCTTGATGAGCCTCAAGGTGGGCATGTTGTTAAATCCCTTCAGATCAGCAAAGGAAATATTTCGGCTTCAGAAATACAAGCAAATAAACATGAAGCAAACTGTAGGAGCAGCAACTCTGTCTGATTATTTAATAATCACAGAAGGGAAAAGTAGTGGATGGATCCAGAGTTGTTGAGAAGCAGAGGTGGCCAGAGTCGTGGCAAATGGGGGCCCCATACCTGCATCAGAAGTACCCAGCACGCTTTGGTCCCTTCTTTCCACAACAGTGCTTGGATACAAAGCAAAAATGTGGGCATGTGAAGAGTAGAGACTTTTCTACATGTCTAAATAAATTCTTGTGTGGCGACAGCCATAGTCCCTTAAGTGTGTGTAACACAGCTCATCTTCAGTGCACAGACTTTGTTATAAAGACATAACATACATAAGGCAAATGTAGCACTTTGCCTTTACACCACATCTGAAATAGTTTTGTGTTCTCTCTTTTCTAGTGTGAAAAGAAAGTCACTGGAGGAAAAAAGGACAGGAGATGGGGTCTCCCTACTGAAGGTAGGGTCCCTACAGCAGTCCCACTGCTGACTTCATCGAACGGCTGATAAAGAATTTATTTATTGTAACACCTCACAGACACTTTACCACAGCCACGTACATTTAGTTGCCTGCCTGTGGCTGCTAAGATAATGGAATGATCCATCTTACATACAGTGAGCCTGAGTCTCAGCTGTTAATAAACAGTTGCAAAAAAGTCTTGTGATATATTCCTAAGCAAAAGACATCTTAATATAGTGGAATGACCCTGTATTAGTAAGAAAAGTATCTTTTTATTTTGATTCACAGAATGGAGATTTTTTGTTTCCTGTCTCAGATTTATTTGTATTTTTTTAACACCCTACATTTCCCTTATGTTTTTTCACCCCATGCACATAGGCTTTTTCGTACAATTTTAAAAAGTAAAATTATCCAACTTATCGAAAATATTACTTTTATTTTCTTTGTTTTGCATAATGTTTGGAAGGAAGTGTTGGAGTTACAAAAGGGGGACAAGGAGACATCCTGAATACATATAAAAGGTCACAGACATTTGTATTACTTTTATCATGAAATAGTATGTTTCTCCTAGAAGTATGGTTGTGAAATAGTCTGAGTACTCCTACCTTGAACCCACACTATGAACATTGCCATCATTTTTCCTTTGTGCTTAGCTAATTTGAATTAAAATGAACTAAATCATATGGTGATATATTTTTTGAAATATGAATTTTCACCTCAATGCTTCATAGAAGGCAGCATGTCTATTGGTTTTCTTTCATTATTCATTGAGTTGTTCAAGAAAAGCTCTATTGTGTTTAGTGGAAATGGTGCTGGTTTGAGTGGAAACTGGCCATTTGTGCAGATTAATCAACTCTATATGTGCTTATTCTAAGAATGGGCCAAATGATAGAAATGCCACTGGCAAGCTCGCTGGGAGGCTGAGGCCTCTTCAAGAAGACTGTCTCAGAGAGCAGAAGGGGCAAGGAAGAGCTCCAGGGTCTGCCTTGGGACTAAACCTCAGGAACTCAATGGTGTTACACAGTGAGAACGTCCTGTCTCAGGAGTGGAGTCTCATATACACCAAGCCCACAGATGATGCCTAAGCCGGACGTCAGTGTATTAATTTAACCTGAGAAGGAGCTCTCATCCAGACATTCTGGGCTCAACCAGTAGACGCAGCCAATCCTCATGGGAAGCCAAGATTCAACAGGAAGTTGGCTTTCACAGAACAGACTAAGAATGTGAAGTGTAGGATTTGCTTGTGTCACGAAGTCAGACTTTGAAAGCCTAAACTTCTGATCTCAACAACAGAGCTCTATTTCCCCTGGAATTGGACAGATTGAGTCCATGGGCCTGGGCACCTACTCTGTACGATGCTTGGGTGGGTGGGGGTGGGGACATTTGCTCTTTAAGCTCACATTGCTATACAGCCCTCTTCAAACTGAGCTTGGGTTCACTTTTATCTGATGTTAACGTCCTCTATTAAGCCTTGCTCAGGTGGACTGTGACTCATTAGAGGGACCTATATGATTCAGTGTGACATTCAATTACACAGTTGAACTCAGGGCCTCTGTATCTCTGTGTTCTTGGGAGGGAAAAAGCACATCACTGTTGCCCACATCTACAGTCCATCCATGCCACTAGGTTCATGGGCACTAATCTGTGTCACCCTGTCTACACCGAGAAAATGAAACCAAAAGGTACCAGCCACAGGAAATCAAACACCATGGAAGAGCACAGATACTTGGTGAATGTCAAGATTATCTTAGTGCTCCAAGATGTCCTGTCTGCTCTTGCCTTCAGAACAGGATTATGAGAGTCAACTGAGATGCAGCATCTGAACAGTCCTGGGCTAAGATTCCCAGCTCACATGGTAGCTAATTGGAGGAAATGTTGCGTATAAAAAGCAGGGAACACCCTATCCACAGCCTAAGTGTATGTTTGATAACAATTGCATATTTGTGTAGATCGTTACTTTCCTCCCACTAGCTGTTGCCTTTTGAAAGCGAGCAAAGTTGTTTATGGTTTAACTGTGCTTAATTTATCTTATGACACCCTAGCCACTGCTTGCACAACCCCATCCAGTGGGGGTCATTTTGAGTTTGAACATTTTCCAATAATCAACCATATTTGACAGAGTATGTAAACAAAATAAGTTTGAGAAAATAATATTCCATGAGCCACACCAACTCCCTCCCACTCCCCAGGCTGTCTCCTCCACCACCACCTGTGCTCTCCCTCTCTGTACCACCTAGTTCAGGGCAGCCCAGGCCCAGTGCAGAAGGAAGTTGCTAAGAAGTTTGAAGCCACTGGAGACACTGCCTAGTAGTGCCTGGCAGTGAAGTCAGCTGCTCAAAGCTTTCAGTGATGTGCAAGTTTCCCATCTTTGCTTCTACTCTTTCCTAATGCAGAAATAGTTCCAAGTCTCTAAGTAGAGGGCCAGGGATTTGGCCTAGAGGATCTGATCAAATTAATGACTCAAAGAATAGATCTAATTCAGTTTAATCTTTCTTCTATCTGGTGGGTCTTCTTTTGTTTCCAAATGGGAACCTCTACTTGGTTTCCAAAGGAACGTGTTTCACAAAAGCTGAAGCTGATTGCAAAGTAGTAAACAAAAAAATTTCCCAATATTAAATGACATTGTTTCTTTTTAATATATAAAAGTTTTCACTTTAAAAGGATTCAGTAGAGAAAATAGAAAAATATACAATCTCTTATCATTTCTCACCCTGCTACCATACATTGGATGTGTTGTTCTATTCTTATGCAGAGAGACATGTACATGGGTGTCATACCTGTTGGTGTAATTACTCAACAGAAGAAAATGGTCAAAGAACATGAACAAATATTTCACAGAAAAAGAAGTATAGACTTTCAGTATATGAAAAGATGCTTCCCCTCACTCATAAGTAAGAGAAAGCAAATTACAACTGCGATCAGACACTATTTTCACCTGTTAGATTAGAAAATCCCAAGGCACACTCCTGGCATTCACCGACACGGTAGAAGTACAAAATAGTGCTATCTCTATCATGGGCAAGTTGGCAGCACCTATCAAAATGACCCACACACACGTTCAAAATGACAGAAAACACTCTTATGATTTCAGTACTTCTTATAAGAGCAAAAGATTGGAAATGAACCAACGGCTTATCACAGGGAACTGATTTTATAAAATGTTGCATATTCACCAGTGAAATATCATGCAACTGTCTACATATCCCTCTAGACTGACATGAAAAGAGCTCTAGGATATTTAAGGGAAAAGACAAGTGCAGAATAATGTAGATTGTTTAGTACATCTGTGTTAGAAGGGACAAAATGAGAATGTATATTCAGGAATATAAATTTATATACGTACATTCATTGTGGCATAAATTAAACCTGGAAGAATGCACAAGAAAGAAAAGTATGACTTGCAAAGAGTGGGGAGATAGAGACAGTGGTTGAAGGAAGATCTCTTAATGCTTTTTTAGAGCGTTTTGGTTTTTGAAACAAGTGTCGTTATTATCTGACAATTTTTATAGGGTCATGCAATACATATTATTTTTTCAACAATGGTTTCTGATTAACTTTCCATTTCTTTAAACAATCTACAGTTTTTTGAAGATGCATAGTAGACCATCCTACTATGCACGTCCTACTATAAAGGACATCCTTATTTTTCTTTTTAGTTTCTTTTTGGGCATTTGAGTTTATTTGCAGCTGCTATAAATGGTGCTACAGTGAATGAACATCCTTGCCCATAAATCTTGGTACATACCCTTCGTTTCCTCAGGAAGTGGGTGGGTGGAGTGCTGAGAACACTCTCCGGGTTGCAGCAGGTTCTCACGTGTGTGAGGGGCCCTGTGATGGCTCCTCACTGCGTGTGATCCGGGACAGCAGCGCTGGAGCCCAGGAGCTCTTTCAGTCACTTGCTGGCCTCCAGCCCGAGCACATTAGAATTACTGAAGGAGGCTTTTAAAGGCCGATGCCTGACCTGTGAAGTCTGGACCTCAGTGGTTTTTAAAGGCTCCCAATAGGAGAGCCGCTGGTATGGGCTCTTAAAGACGGATGGAGCGGTGGGTCTTCAGTCAGGCAGACCTGACTGAAGTCATGTGGACTCGGGCACTACTCCGTGTTTATTCTCAGGTATATTTCTTAGCCTCTCTGGGACCTAGTCTTCACATCAGTGAGATGAGCGTGATACCCGTGTGTGGTACAGTGAGAGCATTAGACACAGAGCACACAACCTGCCTAGCAGAACTCCTGATGCTCACTAAGTGGTAGGTACTTTCTGTTATTTAAACAAAACAAACAACATCAAACAACAAAAATATAGCCTGACAGAACATGACAGAGTCCATGCATTTACCCAGATAAGATTCCATGGCTAACAAAAATGTTGAGTTTCTAGGCTTTTGGTGAACTGTATCATGTTGCTGTAGTATCTCTGGTTATCTCTTATTACTCAGATTTTCTAATGGGCAGTTATATGGGACTTTGGTTAATATAAAGGGGGAAATCAAATATTACTTAATTGTGACCTGCTTGATTGACAGAAAGCCTTCAAAAATGAAGTCTCTGAGGAAAAGAATTCCAAAATAGTACAGAGAGTTCATAATGGGGAAATTTTGAGAATTGTTGCCTTGAAGTTTCCCTTTGTTATAGTTGAGAAGTGTGTGGAGACTCTAGCTCTATAGACTATTGAGACATGAATGTTTTCATGTGGAATTGTGTAAATCCTTGCCAAGTTTTTCCTTGCACACCTGTGAATGCAGCCGGTGTTATAGTATTCATTTCATCCAGCCAGGTGAAGTGGACTTTAATCACAGTGGTCCTATTGGTGGGTGTGAGGTCAGCACATAAAAGTCTTCCCAGCATAAAAATTGTGTGGCATGTTGGCCTATGAACCCTCGAATTTTCCTAACAGCATTGGAGAAGGAGAGGAAGTGTGCACAGATCTGTTAACAACGTTATAGCCCTATAAGGAAGGAAATTTCCTGCTTTAACTGAAACTAAAAGTAACCTTTTCGACTCTAGTAGCCAATAATGTAGAGTTTAAGAGCAGAGCTCCTGCAGCCAGGCTGCTTGGGTTCAAATCCCAGCTCTGTTTCTTATCAGCAATCTAACTATGGGGACATTCTTTATGCCCTATCTACTGTTTCCCCATCTATAAAACAGAGATAATTGTACATATCTCACAGGTTTCTTGTGAGACTTAAATAAGTTAACATGTACTTAGACCAGTACCAGGAAGAACTATCCCAGAATTTGCTATTATTACTTCTTTTGGATGTTAATCATTGGACTTGTAATTCACATGAGAAACCTGCTATTATTTTCTTTGCACACTTTCTTCTACACCGGGGTAAATTTAGGCAATGTGACATAGTCAACAACAAATGACACAGCTAGTTAGAGCCAGACCAAGGAGCTGAGGCTCTAACTATGGGGTCAGAGGTGTGACATCTGGGCCAGTGTTTCTCCCACCACACCACATGGCAGTTGTGTTGTGGTGGAAAAGTACTTGACCAAAAAGGGTGTATAACCTATCTCCTACCTCAGAAGCGCACCTGAACCTACCAAAAGCTTCCACAGCTGATTCTGAGGACCTCTAGGCCCATTCAGTCTACAAGAGGAGCTGAAGTGTCAGAATGATATGCTCAGAGAAGAGCAGCAATGGGCCTGCTCTGCCCAAGACTCTCAGACCATTTCATTAGCAGCCCCCAAAAAAGCAGCTGCAAATCTAGGACACACTCACGGAATAAAGTAGGATTTCCATAGTGTTGATAACAAAGGGAGCAATTATGGTAATAACAGAGTATACACATGAGGAGAAAACAGATGCACCCACAAGTCCTCAAGAAAATTCTCACTGACTCCTTGGAGGATGCCTTTAGTGAAGAATCAGTGCATGTTTTGCTTTGTTTTGTTTCTCTCAGTTGACGGTAGTTGAAGGGAAAGCCACCTGATAGTAGGTAAGAAGTAGGTAAGAACTCAGAACTGGCTCTGAGTTCAGAGATACCTGGCTTTAAATGTCTATTACTTACAAAATAGTGACCTTGAGCAGAGAACTTAATTTCTCCAATATCTACACTGCGGACTCTAATTGTACCTACCTCCAGGGGCTATTAGAGGATTAACAGGATTGTCTGCTGCAGAGGAGAAACTCAGAGTCCCCATTCTGCCCACATCTATCCTCTCTGTGGGGAAATAAGATTAGAGATGACTGTCAGTGCTTTTCTGTTGTATAGTACCTACTATTCAAAAGTAGGCCTGTCAACAGTGGATGCTAATGCTGTGGAGGACTTGCAAGTGCCAGGCATTATTACCTCATCTAATCCACACAACTCCAGGAGACAGGGCGCTGTAACTCCATTTTACAGATGAGAAAGTTATGGCACAGAGAGTTCAAATAGCTTGCCTGATGCCACACAGGTGCTAATACCAGACCTAGGATTCAAACCGAGGCACTGGGGATTCTGAGTCTAGGGGCTTAACCCCTCCACTGCGACGCCTCCTGATGTTAGTGCAGGTCTCATGGGATTATTGTGAGGACCAGGAAACATGGTGCCTGTGAAACGCTAGTGTAGTGCTGAGCACACACAGTACAGGTCATGCTAGATGTTATACTGACTCCATTGGAATGTCCCAAACCAAATGAATCTGAATCTGGTGACCTTTGATAGAGAAGTAATCTGAGCATCTTCATTTGGCTGTAGCTCCTCTTGGAGACCGTGCCCCAAAGAAAGCATCATAACCACTAACTCAGGGAAAGAATTAGAACTGTGGTATTGACCATTATTACAACCAATGCTAGACGTGGTAGCTCAGTTGTCATGCTGTTTCTTCCCTTGGACTTTCAGTTAGATTTCATCAAACTAAAGTACACAAAGACAAATGTAGACTTTTGATTTTTTTTATTGTGCTTATTATGAAAAACAAAGTACCAAACTCAAGTAGCAAACGTGTTGACTTCAGGGTGTGTAAAATGGAAAGCTTCAAGGTGGTCATCTGGTTAAATGGCCCTAAGGGAGGTGACTAGAAGCTACATGCTGTCTGTACTCAGAAGGCATGATTATTTGGGTTGCTGGAGCAGCTGATGGAGATCATAGAGAGAGTGTTGCTAAAGGACTACCCCTTGGCCCTGCCCCTGAGTAATGGCAGAATTCATTGTTGTTACAGAGTAAAAGATTCTGTTTGCCCAGTGGTTTAGAAAACTATTTTGTAATATTGACACAATAGAAAAACACACGTGAACTGAAATAACCCAAACCCAGAGAGAATGCCCAGATGGATCCTCAGGAGACACTTTTAAGGAGAATGAACAATGGAGAAAAGCTGCCTTCTTTGTGCCACCATCTGTTACGAACTCTTTCCACTGCCACAGACTGCTGTTCTCCTTAACAGGCAGCAGGCGATGATGGCAAAGTAGACCGCACTCACGAGGAGGAGGAGGAGGTAGATGTAATAGGCAGAGGTGATGGTAAGCTGCAGCTGGAGGGTGTCTAAGAGAAGAAGTTTGATTAGTTTCAACTGTTCTTTTGAAAGGATAGGAGATATTAATGGGAGGGTGGTCACAGTTATCTATTTCTGATGACCTACATTGCAGTGACACCCCACACCACCAAATCTCAAAAGTAAACATCTATCACCACCATTGCCACCACCAACAAGACAACTCAGAATCCAGTTTACAGGTCATGTCAATCAACAACCTCTGCTAAGTTCACTTAGAACATTCCAAAATATGAAAAATAAGGTTGGATTTTTAATGCATGAGTCTAATGGGAAAGAAGTATTTGTAATAAATAGCTTTTAGGGGCCAGTCTGGTGGCGAGGCGGTTAAGTTTGCACGCTCCACTCTGGCAGCCCGGGGTTTTCCGTTTAGGATCCTGGGCACAGACCTACGCACTGCTCATCAAGCCATATTGAGGCAGCGTCCCACATAGAGCAACTTGAAGGGTGCACAACTATGATATACAACTATCTACTGGGACTTTGATGAGAAAAAAAAATAGGAAAAATGGAGAAATTTTGGCAACACATGTTAGCTCAGGTCCAATCTTCCTCAAAAAAACAAACAGCAACAAAAACAGGAAGCACTCATTGGTAGGAAAAATACTGAGTTGAAGAAATGAGTCCTGAATATGAGATACCACTTTAATAAATAAATAAATAGCTTTTAGTGTTTCTTCACCCCTACCATGTCCCTAAGTGATAATAGCTAATATTCATTAACCACTAACCAAATGCCAAGAACATTTCTGTCTGAGAGCTTTGCTTGCAATGCTTTAATCTTATCTAATTTTTACAATAAGCTATGAGATTGTTACATGGATTACCAATTTTCATATAAACTGAGGACAGAGAAAGAAGTAATTTGCCTGATGTCATGCATTCAGTAAGTACCAGGAACCAGATTTTCATCCCAGCAACATGACTTTAAAGAACAAATTCTTAGCTATTCTCTAATTCTGCATCTCCAAGTACAATAAATACCACAGACGTTAAAATGTTAAGCATAAATATAAAGTGGAATTGTGATTTAGAAGCAACTGAGCCATTACACGCTGTGCATGCAATGAGATTCCTACAAAGGGTACAATCCATGGAAATTTGATGGTGTCCACAGTGGGATAGGTGAGAGGTTTTAGTAAAGACGGCATTACATAAAATGGAAGAGAGTGGTTAATCCAAATTCTTTGAAACTTTAGGAGGTCATGGCTCACTCACCTCTCCTTCCTAAATGTGCCTTATTGTAACTATGCTGTTAAAGGATATTTGCACCTAATAGCCTTTGAAGTTTTGCAAGAAATATATGATGTCAAGAAATAATTCATGATAATAATGCTAAGCCAGACTGGCTATTCAATGAACCACAAAGGTGAGTCTCTTCCTGTGGAAATTTCTCTTTTACATGTTTTATCTTCATAGAGTCAGAACTCAAGAATCATTAGCACTTGTTGGGGAAAGGGATCTCAGAGGTGATGTGCTCATAATTCCTTGCCCTTGGTCAGGTAAGGTGTTAGCTGAGGTCCAGAGCCCCCTTGATATTGGAAATGGAGGAAAGATCAGCAGGGCTAGAGCCAATGCTTCTAGTCACTTTCTTTGTACATATGTAGGGAGAAAGGGCCAGAAACTAGTACTGACTCTGTGACAGCTAAATAAGACACCCTATGCTACACGTTCCACATAGGTGACCTTAGCTATTCAATAACTGATTAAGTGTAGTTATTCCTGGTTGGCAGATGAGGAAATTGTTGCTCATAAAATGTAAGTAATTTTCCTATATTGACGCAACTAATCATTAAAAGAACTGGAGTTCAAGTCCAGTCTGTGATACTGTGAAGCCCGTGCACTTACCCACCCCCCACTATGTGTTCATCAGGTTTCAGGATCTTGGCTTTGGGGTTTCTTGCCATAAGACTATATCTTAGAGGAAGAAGAGAGAACTGAGTAAGTGTATGAACTCTTGATTCAGATGGTCGGGTTGAAACCCTGATCTAGCTGTGTGGCATGGTACAAGAGAATTAATTTTAACTCATTTTTCTCGCGTATAAAATTGGGGAAATATATTGTACCACCTCCTGGGAGTATTATGAGAATTAAACAAGAAAATGTACACAAAACCCAGCATAATGCCTTCTGTATAGGAAGTTCTCAGGACGCTTCAGTTCATGTTATTAGCTACTACCAAGGACTAAAGACCTAAAAATAAACCTGGAAGCATCTTGATGTCATACGTTCCTCAGTCATTAGAAACAAGCCAGACAAGTGAATGACTTCCATTGTTGAGATAATCCAGAGCCCTTCACTGAGTAAAGCCCATCACTTTAACTCACAGCCATCTCATCCAAAAACCAGAATTACTGTGTTAAGACGACTCCTAGGAAATGATGGGTTTGTTTTAAATATCACTTACTTTACTCTTCAACATCTAGCCATTCTAGTTTTACTACCTCAAGTCAGAGAAGTCTAAAAGTTAAGTTGATCAGGAAGAAAAAATTGCTGTAGCATGACATAAAGGCAAACATATACAAAAACTTACTGCTTTCATCTTTCAGACAAGCTTTTGTAGAATTAATAGCAGCGACCTCTAGAGGAAATGAGAGCAAGTATTAGTCAATTTTTCATGCCTGTTATTTTACAGTTGTTATATGTGTGTGTATATATGCACGCAGACACACACACATATATATGTATATAAAATCTGGCAACAGAGAGACAGGAGAGATACTCATTAAAAATATGAGCCCCACCATTCCAGGAATAATTTGTCTTAAGTACTATGAACCAGGAAGTCCAAAAGGTAATTTGATCAGAAGGGAAAAATTTCTATAGCATGACATGAAGGCAAGCATGTAAAAAAACTTACCACTTTGCTCTGCTGGGGAAGCTGTGGTAGAATCAGCAACACTGACCTCTGGAAGAAATGAGACCAAGTACTAGTCAATTCTCCATGCCCATTATTTAACAGGGTGTATATATACATATATTATTATATGTATGTAATATGCTGGCAGAGAGGAGAAACAGCCACTAAAAATATGAAAATTATGAGCCCACAATTCTAGGAATAATTGGTCTTTTCTACTTTAAGCCTGAACATGTTAAAATTTAAGTTGATCAGGAAGGAAAAAATGCCTGTAACATGACAGGAAGGAAAACATATGCAACCACTTACTGCTTTCATCTTTCGGGAAAGCCTGTGTAGAATCAGTAGTACTGACAACTGAGGTGACAACTAGAAGAAATGAGAGCAGACACTAGTCAATTATTCAGGCCCATTATTCAACAGTGTGCATATGTGTTTATATGACTATCCGTGTATGCACACACACACACGCACACACACACACAATCAGCTGAGAGAGACTGTCCTTAAAAATATGAGCCCTACAATTCCAGGAATAGCTCATCTGAGTCTATGTAATTCAGTAGATCTAATTCAGGTATTGTGTTTCTGCATATGAAGATGTTGACCTTCAAGACAAATACATTTTTTTCTTCTTTATCACAACAGGATGGTAATATCCAAGACTATCTTCTTTTCCTTCTGTATTCACAGCTCGTAGCACAGTGCCTGCCACAAAGGAGGTGTTGGAGAAATACTTGTCTCATGGAAAACAGAAAATGTGGCTGCTCTACAGTGTTCAGCACATGCTGCTAACATGAAGAGTTGCTGCCAAAATCAATTCTACAAATCTTAGAATCCACAACAGAGTCTCAGGTTTGAAGGAGTCTGGTTTAGGCAAATTTCCCATTAGAGCAAAGGAATCAGTCATACCTTTCCAAAGCATGCAAATGCCAATATCCCCAACTCATGCACATGATTTCCGAGTTGTGGTGTTTGTGGACATGACAGCAATATGAATAAAAGCAAAGAGCTATTGAGTGATTATTACTGCACCAGGCACTGTGTTAAATGCTTCACATGCATTATCACCTTTAATGCTCCAGTCAGGCTGAAGTGAGTTGTGGTTTGGAGGACTCAGTGTTACAAACAAGGAAACAAGGTTGGGAGAATAAGTAACTTGCCAAGAGTCATTCCAGTGACGGTAGAGCCAGCATTCAACTGATCCTTGCGGGGGATTCAGTGAGATAGAGCAGGTGGAAAGCACTTTGTAAAAACAATCCATAGGAATAGGAAATAATCTATATTGAAACAACATAATTTCATCATTATGGACACTAAAATCATCTTCTCTTCCAGATATGTTAAATACTCTCAGCAAATGACCTTTTCATTATAGGAGCCCAGCATTTCACAGCAATCATTTCCAAAGATAGAAAGATAGGCCAAATCACATATACAGTTCTATAAATAAGTAAAACATGAGGTGAGACTTATATATAATGCAAAAAAAAAAAAGGTGGCAAACGTACTAAGATAAAATTTTTTAAAAGATAATTGACTGTAGGATGGAGGAAAACAAAGGTGAAACCGTTGTTTTGGTTGTTCCTTTTTCTACTAGGTATGTTCTTGTCCATATGGATATGGTTCTGATATGCAATTTTATGCACTCATGAGATATTTTTTTTGATGGCTCTAAAACTGGGTTGAGGTATAGGATTTGGAATAAATTCCAAGAATTAAAATGCTAACATAATCATGTTTAGATATTAAAATATCTTCAACACTGACTTTAATGTGTCTTAAAAGTCTCTTTATTTTCCTTGACAGCGACATTTTTATTAAAAAATGAGTGAAACTCTTTTATTATCATGCACTGTTCTTAGCTGTAGAAATAGTAAACTAGGACTATTTTGTAAATCTTTCATTAGTGAGTTTTAGGAAAGGATATTAAAAAATACAATAAATATATAAATAAACACATCTATGTTATGTTTTCAAAAGCAAGTGTTTTCACTGACATTATTACATTTGATCTTCATCACGGCCCCAGGAGAAGGCCAAGGCAAGCATTCAAATCTAATTTGGTCACTGATGAAACTAAGGATCCGAGAAGATCAAGACTGACTTCAGAAATTAATACTGGTACAGAGCAAAGGTCTTTGCATGTTTTGTTATGTGCTTGGCCCCAATGCTTCAAAAGGGCTTGTGAACCACAGGGAAAAGTAGAAACTTAGTCTTTCTTGTGGGTGATCTGGGGCCTTTGGTCTGTTGTGTTCATACTCAGGACAGCAAGTCTTGAGTCTAGTGAGTTACTGGACAACTGCCAGGACTCCTTTGGTACATCATGCCTGAATCACAAGTGAACCCGAGTGATTAGGAAAAGAATATTTCTCTTTACTGTACTGCATCCTCTTGGGACAGTAATTCATCCCAGTGTGCCCATCCACACATCTCTTCCAGGCCGGGCACAAGCTAGGTCTGCAATAAATGTTTGTTGGGCTGCATTTACCAATGGCAAGAAATACATTCATTATGTAGAATTACATTATGTAGAATTACATTAGCCTCACTCAATCTGTAATTGTGAAATTTTACCTTATTTCACATCAGGTAATAACATAAATACATAAAATACAAATCTGGACAATCTAAGGCCATAATAAAACTGCAATGGCCAAATTATTCTATTTTTTGTGGGGCTGCAATTTGGCTTGATCAAAGGAACACAATTTTGTCACCTAATAACATTGTTTTGTGATTATACTCTGAGTATAGTAAGATTAAACTGAGAGTGACTGTTTTTGCTGAGCAGAACATTCCTGAAAGAGGTATAATTGCTCTTATTTTGTCATCAAGTAAGTTCATCAAAAGGGGAATCTCTTTTTGAGTATTTCTTGTGTGCTAAATTGTTAGGTGCTTTCACGTATGCTGTTTCATTAAATCCATCAACAAACCTAAAAAACATCACTGAGACCTCAATATTATGGTTGATAAAACTGAGGCTGAGGAAATTTTTCTTGTTCTTTTCTCAAGCCTATACTATTTTACTTCTAAGGGGAAATAGAGGAACATTTATGCTACAAATAAGTGGAACAACATTTAAGAAAGATTTATATTTGTTTGTTTTTCATTAATTCTTGACAGAAAAGGTGGGATATTCCTTTTGAAAACAAGTGTTCTGGGAGGTTATATTTATATACACATACCTTTGTTCACTGAAGGAAAAAGAATCTCTTGGTCAACCCCTCCAATATTATTCTCATGTTGGATGATACATCTGTGCTCTTTATCCATTGACCTTCCCGTCACGGTCAGCCAGCTGAATTTCGTGTACATGTCATTAGTCTTCATGGTATTTCCCTGCTGGGATTCCAGAATTCTATTGCCATTCTTTTCTTTCCAATATACCTTGATAACATCAGGGAAGAATTTCTCAAGAAGACAAAGAAATGTCCCAGCATTATGGAGGTTTATTTCAGCAATTGAAGGAAGAAAAATGGTGGGCTTGGGGGAAATGTCTACAGGAAAGCTTCTACCTATGGGAGAAAATAGAACAGCCATTAAAAAGAATCATTAGAGACGCACAAACATTGTGTGGTCTGGAACAACCTAGCGCATATAGTAAAAGGAGGAAAAGCTGCCATTGAGTTAGTGCTTATCATGGCCTTTCATCCACAATAGTCTGTGAGGTATTTATTGTTCTTATTTTCAATGGGGAAAGAGGTTTCAAGAGGCTATGTAACTTGCCCAGAGTCACATCTGTGAAGTAGCAGAGGCTGGATTATACTTTGTCCTTCGTTCTTTCTCCACATGCTAAAATGGGGTGTGACTTTTAACCGCCCAATTTCAAGGCATCTAATGTTCATGAACACATGCATTTTTTTAAATCTCTTTTGTTCTATCATAGTGGAAAATGTTTTCAAGGTGGGTTGGTAGATAGGAGGGATAGGGGAGGAAATCAGGTAACTTTGATGATCTCTCTACTCATGAGAATGTTTGGTCCTTTCTAAAGTACTTCCCATTCCCATCCTGTGAATTTTGTAACTTATGCGCCTTTGGCCAAGTAACACTTTCTTGTATTCTTCAACTCTGTGAAACCTCGCTCTTCATTTAACTGTTTCTGGATTACACCATATTTATCTTATTTGCCATAAAAATAAACATCAGGAGGAAAATTTTCATTTGTTTTAAAACAATGCACAGTCACTTGTTAATTGGATTTCATTTCCACGTGTACTTGACAATCAAGTTGACCTTTTAGCTTCAAATGTGGATCCCAAGCCCAGTTCTGAGGTAATGGACTTTTCCTACTTGATGTCTAATTTTATATAACATCTCAATTTCACATCTGAACCACCCTAGGGTTTTGAGCAGGGCAGTATTAAAGCTGCACCTCCAAATTATATCACAATGCCTTGAATATAGAAGCAAAATAGCAATATTTTCAAAACTCCTATTAAAAAATTTCTTATTTTCAGAGATGCTATTATATTAAGTGATGCATTTATCAGAATTTTGTTTCACTTTAGAATATGTTCACCAAAAGCGCATTTTATTTTGGAATTCCTTAAAGTTTAAGCATGACAAAGAATACATCACATTTGACTCTCAATGTCTCCTCTAAAATTTATGTCTAGCCTGTAAGGCTGCTGAACTGTGTTAGAGCTCCACTATTTTCTTTATTTCATCTGCTGAATAAAGTATATATACCATTGGTGTAATGTTAAATGTCACAGTTCCAGAGTCTCTTGCAGACATAATGTCAAAATACATAACAAAACCTCATAGTTTACAAAGGCATATCACTTGAATGCTGGAATGGTAGTTGATTATACATTTATTGTTAATCTAATGATTGGAATTATAAACACTAAAATTTTACAATTTGATTTCCAAGTGACACACAAATGGTTTACTAATATTCTCTTTGGGCTAGCTTGGAGTTAAATAATTCAATGGACAATTTCTTAAGAAAAGAAGAATTTGATTTCTTATTTGAGAAGGAAAAAAAAAAATTCTTGAGAAGTTCTGCCACTATAGCAAACTCTTGATTTTTATACTCTATTAGTAAGCAAACAATGCTGAGTTTTTTTTCATGCTGTAAATACAATTAGGTCATAATGTGCTTATTTTAATTTTATACATCTTGCTTTTAGTGTAAATGGTATTTTATTGATTATGTTAGTAAGACACTATATTTCTCCAATCTTATAACTTGTTTTTAATTTAAAAAACATGTACCATAAAGCAAGATTGATTTTTCAGTCATAAATTACGTTTACATAATTTTAGTCTTTAGTCAATTTATTAAAGAATCATTTTAATCTTCAGAAATTTTATTTCTTCATAAGAATATTTCTGATTCATTATAGTAAAGAAATTGAAAATCAAATGATGAATTGAAAATTTTCTGTATGATAACACACTATTCTTACCTCCTGTCCCTTTCCCTTACCTGGGTTCTTGAAGTTTCAGTTGTTTCCGGATAAAATGAATCTTGCATTTCCATAACTTTCTTAATGTAAGAGTTAACTGAGCATTAAATAGTGTACCTGTGTATATATGGTTAGTGTTTATATTTTAAATAATTATATTACATGCTTTTTCTTGAAACATTCTTTTTAAAACTTATTAACAGTGTTTTTTATGGTCAAAGTCATTTTCATGGTGTGTAGAAGGGAAACCAGGTAAAAAAATAAACAAACCTAATTCATTTATATACATTCATATGCATAATCAAATAATACATTTCAGTGAAATTGCCTAACTTGTTTATATTTTATTGAGATGGAACAGTATGAATTCTACATAAATTTACAAATGTCAACTACATTTTGCATTGAGAGTATGATATTTCAAACTTACATATTGATATTCATTTAGGTGTTCCTTAGATTCTTCTTGTAATTTTTCTTTTATCAAATAAATAATCATAGCTACTTTATGTTTAAATACGTATTTCAAATTTATGACAAGTTTCTACAATAACTGATTTTACATCTTGACCATGTTCTGTTTGAATTTAAACTTTTTTTCTGATAAACATGAGCATGAATCTTAAATTTATTGGCTATAAGTTTAAGGGTCAACAAATGTTGGCATTAGAGATAATATCAATTAAAATAATGGATTGAGATTTAAAGCATATAGAACAACAAAATAAAAAACAAATACAGTTTAATCTCATTTTTGTTCCCAAATGAGAGAAAAGTCTGCTAAAGAGAAGCAAATACCTCCAAATTCATTTTTGTGTGTGAGTGGACAATGAGGTATCTTTCCATTTGAGCAGTTAGAGGTACAGCTGAGTGCTCTGGAGAGCTGCTGCTCTGTCAACGTTACTGGCTGCAAAGAGTGCTCCACCTGGATGTAATTCTCCCTTTACATTTGAGCTGGGGGAACATGTAACCAGCGCCTATTCCGTGTTAGACAATGTGCCAAGTACTTTATTCACACTATTTCATTCAATTCTCATATAACCTCTGCTGGATACATACTGTCATACCAATTTATGGATTAGGAAACTGAGGCCAGAGAATAATCGCTCAAGTTCACATAAGCAGGACGTAAGAGGTGGAGCCAGGTCAGCCTGACTCCAAAGCCCAGGCTCTTTGACAATATCCTCTCACCGTTACAAAGGAAATGTGTCGACTCACAAAACTTACCCGTAATCATAAACTTTGTCCACGGGCTAAACACTTTCATGGTAACCATATATATCATATTTGAGTTTTTTATATGTCCATACGTACACAAAGCCAAATCTTATTGCAATATTTGCACAAAGTTGTCTATGCTGATCTTTGCCATAAGGATTTGTTTTAAAATCACTCCTAAGATATCTACATCCAATCCGCATCACATTCCTGTTTTTTCTAAACATTCTTAACTATTATTCCAATTTAATTACTTCTTGCCTTCCCTCTATTACCTTGAAAAATTCCACTCTTCTGATACCCAGGCGTGACGACGTTTTGTTCCATCAGTGAGGAGTTCTGTATAATAATTCCACAGTGATCAACCCATATCAAAAACTTTAGACTAATTTAGCTTCTCTGAACTCTTCAAATTCTAGGGAACTAGGATGACCTGAGGACTCAAGGGACCAGGGTTCTGGTCCTGGTGCCTTTCCTCACAACAAGTTCTGTGGCTGAGAAATCAAGTAAATTAAAGGCTTTGGTGCCTTATTTGTTTGAAAACAATAATGTTACTGTAAGTCAATTCAACATCCCTACTAGAGCTAAAGTGAGACCAAAATGACATGAGATCTGAAAAGTGATTTCATTAAAAATGTTATAGAAATAGAGATTATAATTGCTATTATGGTCATTATTATCATCATCATTATTATTAACGATTTGTTTGTGGTGATTGTGTGCTCCAGCATGACATTTTAATCTCATGGGACCAAATTGTTCTTACTAATAGGAATTTAGTATTTTGAGGTTGCAGTTAGATCCCAGGCAATTAAGCGTGAAGACTTGTTCCTTCATTTGCATTCCACTTTGCTCTAATATGTCTGGAATTCTCAAAGCCATAAACACAGGAAGCATGTGTTTCACACATCCAGTTAATAGGGAATCATTGTCTTTTCTTATCCACTGCATTCACAGTTTTAAGAAAATCTAAGGGAACACTGACTAAAGCCTAATAACATGCAATCAGTATATGGAACTGCTTCACTCGTGTTGTCCAAAACAAATGGCTCTTTTCCTTAATCAACGGCACAATCTATTTGCATTCCGAGTTTTCACCAGAAATTTCAGCCTCAAACTGACATCTTTCCAGCTCATGTGGAAAGTTCATCTTGAAACTCCTGGCAGCGGGCCTTCAAGGCAACTGACTAGAGAGATGGCAGGATGCCTGTCCTCAAATCCTCCTATTGTCACGTTAGACACTAAATGTCACCTGCCTGACCATAGCTGCTGAGGGTCACCATCTGTGGACGACACTCAACGTTATGATGCACATAGCCTTGATGCAGTTGGGGGATAAAATGGGTTTGCTGAAAGACCATTTCTTCCATTTTAAAATGAATGTTAAAGGCAATGTCCACTCTTTTACTTCCCTTTCCTCCTAAAGGACTCATGCATTGAAGTCTTTTTCTAATTTTATGGTGGGAAAAACACGTCCTATTTGAAAATTCAGTGTGCTTCATTTCATCAGTTAGTGAAAACTATGAATTCCATTTCATTTTTTCTCCCACCTCTGAGCGTAAAATTTGACCCTGTGCTTGTTGCAAGATAACCACAGATCTTTTTTCTTCTGCTTTCCTTAGTGGTTTTGATCTTCTATTTTTATTTCATGGTGTGACTGTACTGGCATACCTCAGAGACATGGCAGGTTTGGTTCCAGACCACCGCAAAAAGGAGAATATGGAAATAAAGCAAGTCACAATTTTTTTGGCTTCCCAGGGCATATATATGTTACGTTTACACTCTAGTCTATTAAGTGTGAGATCGCATGATGTCTAAAAAAACAGTGAATGCACCTTAACTAAAAAATACTTTATTGCTTAACAATGCCAGTCATCTGAGCCTTCAATGAGTTGTAATCTTTTCGCTGGTGGAGGGTCTTACCTCGATGTTGATGGCTGCTGAGCAATCAGGGTGGTGTTGCTGAAGGTTGTGGTGGCTGTGGCAATTTCTTAAAATAAGACAACAATGAAGTGGGTAGCATCGATTGATTCTTCCTTTCATGAACAATTTCTCTTTAGCATGTGATGCTGTTTAATAGCATTTTACGCACAGTAGAACTTTTTTCAAAATTAGAGTCAATCCTCTCAAACCCTGCTGCTGCTTTATCCACTAGGTTTATGTAACATTCTAAATCCTTTGTTGTCATTTCAACAACATTCACAGCATCTTCACCAGGAAGAGATTCCATCCCAAGAAACCAGTTTCTTTGCTCATCCATAAGAATCAGCTCCTCAATATTAAAGTTTTGTCATGAGATAGTGGCAATTCAAACACATCTTCAGGCCCCAATTCTAATTTTAGTTCTCTTGCTATTTCCACCACGCCTGCAGTTACTTCCTCCACTGAAGTCTTGAAACTCTCAAAGTCATCCATGAAGGTTGGAATCAACTTCTTCCAAATTCCTGTTAATTTTGATATTCTGACTACTTTCAATGAATCACAAATGTTCTCAATGGCGTCTAGAATGGTTAACCCTTTCTAGAAGTTTTTGAATTTACTTGGCCTGGATCCATCTGAGGAATCACTATCTATGGCAGCTATAGCCTTATGAAATGTATTTCTTAAATAATAAAACTAGAAAATCAAAATTGTTCCTTGATCTATGGGCTACAGAATGGATGTTGTGTTAGCGGCCATGAAAACGACATGAATCCCATTGTACATCTCCGTCAGAGCTCTCGGGTGACCAGCTGCACTGTCACTGAGCAGTAATACTTTTAAAGGAATCTTTGTTTCTGAGTAGTAGGTCTCAACAGGGGGATTAAAATATTCAGTAAACCATGTGGTACACAGTTGTGTCGTCACCCTCATTTTGTTGTTTTATTTATAGCACATAAACAGAGTAGATTTAGCATAATTCTTAAGGGCCCTGGGATTTTCAGAATGGTAAGCGAGTATTGGTTTCAACATAACGTCATCAGCTGCATTAACCCCTAACAAGAGAGTCAGCCTGTCCTTTGAATCTTCTCTCTAAGCCCTAGACGCCATCTTCTTCCAACATAAGGCTGTTTCATCTACATTGAAAATCTGTTGTTTAGTGTAGCCAACTCCATGAATTCTCTTAGCTAGATCTGACAATTGCTGCAGCTTCTACAGCAGCATTTTCTGTTTCCCCTTGCTCTTTTATGTTATGGAGATGTCTTCTTTCCTTAAACCTTGTGAATCAACCTCTGTTAGCTTCAAACTTTTCCTCTGTAGCTTCCTCACTTCTTTCATCTTTCATAGAATGAAAAAGATTTAGTGGCTTGATTTAGATTAGGCTTTGGCCTAAGGCAACATTTTGGCTGGTTTGATCTTCTATCCAGACTATTAAAACTTTCTCCACATCAGCAATAAGGCTGTTCTGCTTTCTTGTCACTCATGTGTTCACTGGAGTAGCACTTTTCATTTCCTTCAAGAACTTTGCCTTTGCAGTCACAACTAGGCCAACCGCCATAAGAGGCCTAGCTTTTGGCCTATCTCAGCTTTCGATATTCCTTCCTCACTAAGCTTCCTCATTCCCAGCTTTTAATTTAAAATGAGACCCATGCAGCTCTTCCTTTCACTTGAACACATAGAGGCCATTGTGTGGTTATTAATTGGCCTAATTTCCATTTTGATGTGTGTTAGGGAATAGGGACGCCCAAGGAGAAGGAGAGAGATTGGGAAACAGTTGTTGGAGTATTCAGAACACACACAACATTTATGGATTAACTTCACTGTCTTATATGGGCTCAGTTCATGGAGCCGCAGAACAATTACAATAGTAACATCAAAGATCGCTGATCACAGATGACCATAACAAATATAGCAATAATGAAAAAGTTTGAAATATTGCAAGAATTTCCAAAATGTGACATAAAGAAACGAAGTGAGCAAATGCTTTCAGAAAAATGGCACTGAAAACTTGCTCCACACAGGGTTGGCAGATACTTTTGATTTTTAAAAAGTGCAATATCTGCGAAGTGCAACAAAGCGGAGTACAATGAAATATGGTATGACTGTAGTTGTGTGTTTGACTTTAGCTCTTCTCAAATAGATTTTGGAAATAGGCAGTTGAAATAAATGACAAAGAGTTTACTCCTTACAGCTTGTTTCTTTTTCTGCCCCAGTGGTTGATGGTTTAGTGAAGTCTACCTCGAATATGGCATGAGAGGTGGAAGATATGTTTGCAAATCCTAGCTCTGTGATATAGACACAAAACATGCAGAATTCAAACAGACTGAAAGTGCCAGAACATAAGGTGAGGCTTTCTTTCTCAAAATTATCCCTCAGAAAATAGGGGCGGCCCTATCTTTCAGTCCTTTTGCAACCTCTCATATTAAAAGATGCTCTTTTTTTTTTTGAGGAAGATCAGCCCTGAGCTAACATCTGTGCTAATCCTCCTCTTTTTGCTGAGGAGGACCAGTTCTGAGCTAACATCTATTACCAATCTTCCTGCTTTTATTTTTTTTTCCCCCAAAGCCCCAGCAGATAGTTGTATGTCAAAAGATGCTCTTTTAATACTCTGCTGTGATAAAAAAATACTACTTGGACAAGATCTCCACCTGAAAAGAACTCAATTAATGCTTGTTTTGGAGCTAGCACTGGTAAAAGCAACTAAAGAAATTTAACATGGATTTGGTAAATATTACTTGGGAATAAAGTTTCTACAGGTTATGCTTATGTTGCACATTTATAAATTAACGGAATAAATGAAAAAAATGCTTTCCTTTTATTTTATAAATGGATAATTGTCTCTTTAGGTAAAATATCCAATGACATCATCCTATGGGGATCCCAGAACAGACACTCAGACCCTGAGATGACCTAGAAAGTTGCTCTGAGGTAGATGTTTCAGATGCAGGTGAAGAGTCTGAACAAAATTTTAATGAAATGTGAGGGCCAAAAGAGCAATATTTCTCCACTGATATTTATTGATATAATGTTAACTTTGTATGTATAATCCAGTTAAGAAATTAAATATTATAAGTGGGTATTTGACTCTTATCTGTATCACTATAAATTAACACATTCAAGTTGCAAAAGACCCTCTTTATTTTACTTCCAGAAATTTCTACTGGAAAATGAGAGATCACCTTAAATTCAGGCTAATAATATTTGAGAGAATGCTTATTATATTCTAATCATTTTTTAGAAGCAGGTAACAATTAGCCTTAGAAATTGAAAATTTTTTCCAAATACTAACCATTTGTTCTAATGTGACCTGTAGACAAGAGAGTAATTAATACATTTGTCTGCACTCCGGATTTCATGAAGAATTCAAATGGTGGTAATTTGAACTCAGTTAATTGACATTTTTATCAATGACCATGTTGGTAATTTTAATTTTGTTTAATCCTCACAACATCCTCTTGAGTTGGTTCTTACATAGACAGAATGAATGGATGGAAATATATCAAAATGTTAACAGAAATACATGTTGATATAAAATTTTAATTTTTTCTATTTCCCTTTTTTTCATAACAGGCAAGTATTATTTTTATAATTTTAGTAGAGCAGTAACAAATGAATTAAAATTTATTTGCTAAAGCATGACTATACAAAAAGTGATAGACCCAGAGTCAAAGTCCATATTTTTCCCTGCACCACACTCCCTTAAAAAACATTTTTCAGGACCCACATGAATTATATCTGTGTCACCACTGTTTAATTTGATTGCTAAAATTTACATTGAATATGTAGTCAGTTGGAAAGTAGAAAGTTGCTTTTCAACCTATGAATTCTTTGTTTATATGATCACAACCACTAACGAAAAGAAAACATATACTTTATTTTTTTGTTGTTTTAGCAACTTTGTGAAAATTCTTTAAAAGCTTTCATTTCAACGAATCTAGTAGTCTAAGAATATCCTTGTGAGATGTTCTCCCTAATTCACGCAAAATTTCCTCTTTGAGGCTAATGAGGACTGAACAAATTTACTGCACTGAATTTAGAAAAAGACAACTCATCGTGTGAAATTTTTGAATATGGTTGCCTTGTTAAATATTTTAATAATTGATGTTAATCATCTTCTGAGCAAATGACAAGTTTAGCAATTTTTGTTAATTTTTTCCCACTGGTTATTTTGGAATCAAATAAATATAATACCAAACTTCCTTACAAATCTTTCAATACAGAAATACAAAATGGATGTTAACGTCCCCACTCCATAGGGACTCAAAGTGGTCTAAGTAGTTAACTCCTTGTGAATGTCTTCCTTGCTACGTCAGGCAGAGAATGGCCTCCAAGGACTTAGTTGGAGTTAGAACACTTATCCACTAGGCTAGAAGCTTTTGGAATATTAAGACTTGTTCTATCTTTATCTTCTTCCCCTGTTTATCTCCAGTATCCAGCACTGAAACTGTTTTCAATGAATGCGTGCTGACAGAATGAATGAGCAAATGAGGATGTAAACCATGCAGACTCTTTTCATGGACTTTGGAGCTGAAATGGCTTATTGAGCTTACAAATTCCCTTAAACTGGCCCATCTCTAGGCAATTCATCAAGACTTGTGATGCATAAATTTAGACTGATCTCAGCCTACCTCTAAGAAGCTACAGTAACAAGAAGTGAGATTTGTCAATGTTCTATCGTCATTTACTTGAAGAATTAATCTTTTGCACTGCTGTTGGGATATATGAAAACCAATAACATGGGTTTTGAAGGTTATTGCAAGAAAGGAGCAGTATATTTTATCTCGACATATAGAGAAGTAGTAATTAATAAAAATGACTCTCACCTAAAAGACTGTCTGCAAGAAAAGTATCTTGAACAAATAATTTACACCAATGGCTTGCAAATATGGTCCAAAAAATATGTTAATATGTAGCCTGAGTCTATCATTTTGTGTTAGTGTATTATAAAAGTAATTTCAATCTACTTACCATCAGGGAATTCAACAAATCATTTATGAAGTAGTTTTCTTTTCATGTACAGTGACCAGTAGCTGCAAAATTGGTCTTCATATGCTGAGGCCAAGTATGTGGCAGTCAGATAAGGGTGATCCTAAATTCTTTTTCTGAAAAGCATCTACCAATTTTTCGTTACTTGGGTAAAAATAGAAAAAAAGTAACTTACCAGAGGGAGTTACTGTGAGCTTAGTCCCTTTTCCAAATGTCTTGATCCAGTATGAGCTGTCACACTGGTTACAGCTTCCACAAAACGCAGCCCCCTCCTGAGCTTCATGTTGTAACTAGCAGTGAAAACACTGTACTGGCAACTTGATCTTGTGGGTTCCTTGGGAAGTCCTTGAACATAAGTTTTGTGGCATCAGATATTTTATAAGTTTTCCTCAGACAAATTGACCCAAACATCTGTTTTCAAACAAGGCACTAATCATTGAAAAGCACTGATGTAAAATGGAAAGAATAAGAGCAGAAGAAGAGATCAGGCCAAATGGTCAACCAACTACTTTTCTAAGTTACTAAGAAAAGCGTACAGAGAATTAAGATTTTTTTTTTTATTTCCAGGTGTTAATTGTGTTGAAACTGCTAAGACATTGCATCAAAAGAAAGGCCCTTTTGTTCTCACAAACAGCAGGGCTGCTTTGTTAGCAATTTGGGAATGTATATCTGAGAGGAAGTAACTCTTCAGTAACTGAAATGGAAATATGCCAATGCAAATATACTTGAGAAATGTGAACAAATTTCTGCATTTTCTTTTTCTGAAGAAGATTCACCCTGAGATAAATCTGTTGCCAATCCTCCTCTTTTTGCTGAGGAAGATTAGCCCTGGGCTAACATCCATGCCCACCTTCCTCCATTCTACATGGGACACCACCACAGCATGGCTCAACAAGTGGTGTGCTGGTCTGTGCCCGGGATCCGAACCCGTGAATCCTTGGCCGCCAAAGTGTAGTGCATGAACTTAACCACTATGCCACCAGGCTGGCCCCCAAGTTTCTGCATTTTTAATGAAGCCACTTTTACCATTTGGCAATATGGTTCTTTACCCAGCAATGCCAAATAAGAAAATAATTTCTGTGATGACATTACTTTTCATGGTATTAAAGAAGAAATTTATGGAATTCTATCTCCTATGAAATAATAGATTCTTTAAGCTAAAATTTGAAATCAGATAAAGCATCTTTTGTATCACAGGATGCGAAACTAGAAATCAACAGTAAGAAAAACGTTGGAAAAGTCACAAATACGGTACTGAATAACTATTGGATCAATGAAGAAATCAAAGGAGAAATAAAAAAATATCTAAATGAAAATGTAAATGAAACACAACATAAGGAAATCTATGGGATGCAGCAGAATTGTTACTAAGAGGAAAGTTTAAAGCAATACAGGCCTACATCTAAAAACAAGAAAAATCTCAAATAGACACTTTAACTTTACACCTAAAGGAACAAGAAAAACAAGAACAAATGAAGTCCAAATCAGTAGAAAGAAGGAAATAATAAAAATCGGAGTAGAAATAAATGAAATAGAGACTAAAAAGAAAAAAGAAAGGACCAATGAAACGAACAGCTGATTTTTTGAAAAGATGAACAAAATGGACAATCCTTTACTAGCCTCACTAATAAAAAAAAAAAGGGAGAAGGCTCAAATAAATAAAATCAAAAATGAAAAAGGAGAAATTAAAACAGATACCACAGAAATACAAAGGATTATAAGAGAATACTATGAAACACTATATGCAAACGAATTGGATAACCTAGAAGAAATGGATAAATTCCAGGAATGACGTAACCTTCCAAAACTAAATCAAGAACAAATAGAGAATCTGAATAGACCAATCACTTGCAAGGAGATTGAAACAGCCATCAAAAAAACCTCCGAAAACGCAAAAGCCCAGGACCAGACAACTTCTCTGGTGAATTGTACTAAATATTCAAGAAGATTTAATACCTTTCCTTCTCAAAATTTTCCAAGACTTTGAAGAGAAAGAGATGCTTCCTAACACATTTTACAAACTCGACATTACCCTGATGCAAAAAACAGATAAGGGCGACTCAAAAAAAGAAAATTACAGCCAATATCGCTGACGAACATAGATGCAAAAATTCTGCACAATATGTTAGCAGATCGAATACAACAATACATGAAATGGATCATGTCTCACGCTTAAGTGAGATTTCTTCCAGGAATATAAGGGAGGTTCAACATACACTGCTAGAGAAAATGTAAACTGGGGCAGCCACTATGGAATACAGCATGGAGCGTTCTCAAAAAATTAAAAATGGAAATATCCTATAATCCATCTATTCCACTTCTGGTTATTTGTCCAAAGAACACAGAAACACCAATTTGAACAGATATATACACTCATATGTTCATTTCAGCATTACTCACAATAGCCAAGACTTGGAAGCAACCCAAAAGCCGGTCCGTGAATGAATGGATAAAAAAGATGTGGTGAGTATATACAATGGAAAAGTATTCAGCCACAAAAATAGATGAAATTGGGCCAGCCCCGTGGCTTAGTGGTTAAGTGCACCTGCTCCGCTACTGGCGGCCCGGGTTCGGATCCCGGGTGCGCACCGACGCACCGCTTCTCCGGCCACGCTGAGGCAGCGTCCCACATACAGCAACTAGACGGATGTGCAACTATCACTTACAACTATCTACTGGGGCTTTGGGGGAAATAAAGGAGGAGGATTGGCAATAGATGTTAGTCAGAGCCGGTCTTCCTCAGCAAAAAGAGGAGGATTAGCATGGATGTTAGCTCAGGGCTGATCTTCCTCACACACACACACACACACAAAAAATAGATGAAATTGTGCCATTTGTGACAACATGGATGGACCTTGAGGGTATTATGCTAAGGGAAAAAAGTCAGAGAAAGACAAGTGTTGTATGATTTCCCTCATATGTGGAAGATAGATAAGAAGAACAGATTGGTGGTTATTAGAGGGGAAGGGCAGAGGGCAAGGGCAAAAGGGATAAAGGGGCACATATATATGGAGACAGATGAAAACTAGGCTTTTGGTGATGAACACAGTGCAGTCTATACAGAAGCTAATACAATGACGTATACCTGAAATTTCCACAATGTTATAAACCACTGTGACTTCAATAAAATGGTAAAAATAATAATGAATAATAAAAATAAATATCAGTCAATGGCAAAAAAAGAGAACTGAGTATTTTTACCACTATCTGTAACACTTTCTATCTGTACAACTTAGTGAAAAAGAGATTTTCAGCCCAATAAGCCACGCTGAGCACCCCAAGCATGAACATTGTCTCTAACTTGGCAGATGGGATCAGTAGGAATCAAGAGAGAAATCAGGTTAGTTTTGTAAAGAAGGCAAAAGTCGTTAGAGAAAAGAGGAAAAAAAGGTCATCACGGCAGAGCCCATTACAGGCTTTTCTAATCGCCAAGTTTCACGTATGGTCTCTAAAGAGCTCAATAACATGCAGAGGTAGTGTCAATATTTTGAAAAATGTGAATTCTCTCTCAAAATAAATTTTAAAATAAAATTCAAAAGTCATAAATTTTTTCTACTAGACAATTTGAGGACTACAGAAATGACATAGAAAAAAATATCCATGAGCCCAGTGTCTAGAGCTGACCACTCCAGAGTTGTACCCTTTCCTCTAAACCCATTCTTGGGGCTGAAAAAAGAAAGCCCCCAAGACAAAGCAGTCAACATGGATTTCAGGGGGCCCTCACAATTGTTGAATTGTGACTTTTACAAGATGACTCCTAGGTTACAGACATCACTTTTCCACAGTACTAGAACGTGTGGGAAGTCGGGTAATAAACATGTTATATGAAAATAGTGATTTTGAAGAATTTCTTGGATTTCCTTCAGTGTTCATTAGATAATATAATGTTGCTTCTATTACTCAGAGTGGTTGTGTCTCACCCACTTCAGGTCTGAAGGAAAATAAGTTGAGCCAAAATCATCAGGATCTTTCAGGCATCCAAGTACACAAAATCCCCGACCCACTAGGTAATGTTACACCTCAATAATAACCAAAATACTCATCTCAATTTAACAGACGTTACTTGAGTCCCCACTATATTCAATGCTGTACATTCCAGAAGATACTTACAGTGTTTCTATGAATCAGCAATTTAAACCACCATTCAATTGGCAAACGTCCACTTAGGACAGGCCTGATTTCCTCTGGCTGGTTTGCCTTCTGAGAGTGTGGTCAAAGTGCCCTTGGGGAAGTTCACCTTCACCTAAAGGAGAAAGGCAGGAGGAGGAAATGACTCCAAATATGGACTTGTTTGTCCCCCAGTAGAGGTGGTTTGCTCTAAGTACGAGGCCACTCTCCTCCCCAACCTGTGTAAATTGAAGGGACTACAGAACCATGATTAAAAACTTAGATTTAAATTGATTTGCGATGAATACTCATGAGAGTCTCTTCGTGTCTAGCTAATCTCCTTTTAACTAAACTGTAATAGTCAGTCACACTATGATAGATGTGGTGCTAAGCCCTGGTATACAAAGATGTGTGGTACCTCTGTGTGTGTGTATGTGTTCCTCTCTTTGTATGTATGCTAGTTGTTGTTTTGTTTTGTTTTTATCAGCTAACATTTACTGAACTCTCATAATGTGCCAGGCACTGGACCATACCGTTAGGGTGTATCATCTCAGGAACACTCACCACAACCGTGAGGTAACTACAGGACCTCTGTGTTACAGGTGAGGAAATGGGCTAGAGAAGCCATCGGCCTGACACACAGCTAGTCAGTGTCAGAGCCCAGGTCCGACCTGGATATCTCTGTACAAGAGGCCTAGGTCCTAACCACTTTGCTGTACCACATGTGTAGCCAGATAATGGCAGCCCAGCAGGAGAAAGGGCTCTACAGGAGCAACCTGCAGCCTTGACAGAGCAGAGGAGATCTGTAATGACTGCTGTGACAGTGCCTGGCTCAGAGGAGTCAGTCAAACACCTCCTGTTGGGTGACTGGAATCTTAAGCCAGAAAATGAACTACTCCTCAAACTCCAACCCAAAGCAGACTTTGATTCAGACTCATCAAGTAGCTGTGTTTACAACTTTTGTGCAAAATTAAATGTCACCACTCCAGGGCATGCATCTGAAATATTATCATTTAAGGTGGCCCTGCTTGGGTGCCAGATCATGCTGTGTTTGTTACATTTTAACTTCAAGGAAAATGAATAGCATTTAATCTAATATCCAGTTTATTAATCAAAGCAGAAAGGTGGATCACAAAAAACTAATGTAATCCAAATTGACTAGTACAAAAGGAGTCACAGAGATGGTGTGGTGTACATATCTTCGTGGAAAATAAAATAGAGCAAGTAGGGGAGATTGACCCCGATGAACAAATGTGGGTGGCATGGGAAACCCTGTTGTCAAGAGAGTAGAGTCCTGAAAAGACGAGGCTGATCATTTGCACCTATTTGTGCGAAGATTCCTCTTTGAGAAAATATAGAATTTGGCAACTCCATACACAGTCACCCATATGAACATTTATCTAGAATACTGCATAAAGACATACAGCAAATAACTGTGCTTTCCCAGTTCATAATAGTGAATGAAGAATCACTGGACATTTACTGACTGGCATGGCTCTAACGTCTGCTGCTGTGCACCTCCCAGAAGACACAATAGTAGGTGGCTGAGTCTCCTTTCCCCACACAGTGAATGGTGAGGGTAGAGGTGGAAGTTGCAGGTGTCTTGTCTGCCTCAAGTTTGCCCGGAGGAATGCCTGCCTCCATTGTGACAGTGTTGTCAGATGAAATGTGCAGCAGGTGCTGCACGGCTTGACCAGGGCTTTCTTAATCCCAATGTATGGACGTCGTAGAAATTTTTACACCACATGGCACATTCCAGGTGGGCTGTTTTTGACAGCCCTTTAGCACTGGAAAGGTGAGGTTGCCAAAGATGATCTGCACCACACATACACTGAAAATTGAGGGAAGGAAAAGAGTAGCGAGCAAAAACTCAGAAATTTTTAAGAATTACAAAATTAGAGAATACCTATCAAAGGGAATTGGAGAGGAAAACAACATAGAAGCACCAAGGACTGCCAGAGGTAATGCTTGAAAGAGTGAAAGCATGTCTGTATGAACTACGATCTCCTGTAGGGCAGCCTGCAACCACTGCTGAGAACAGTTTCAGACCATTGTGGCTTGGCTGAGTCACCAGGTCAAACTTCCCATGGGGAGGGTGAACATGGCTCTCTTGTCTCATTGTGAAGGAGGGTCCTCACCACCAGTTAGCACATCCACACTATGTGAAGACAGTAGTGCCAGCTACTCCACCTACTAAGATCTCCATGTTTGATCACACCACATAGTACAGACTGCCACCACAGAACTCTGAGAGGAGTCATTTATTCATGAAGCTCCCACTATGTGCAAGGCATTATGCTAAGTTCTTTGGGTGTAATAAAGATGCAGTGATATGGCACCTAACCATGGAGAACTGTCTAATGGGGAGACCATATGACTTAATGATATGATCTTAGTCCTCTCTCTTTTCTCCCACTCCCTGTCAAAGAACAAATCCTCAATAATCCTTGTGAGCTGTCAGGCCAGAGTTGGTGGGAAGAATGGAGGGTGGTCCAGGCTGTGTTATGCATCTTTGGGCCCACAGAGAACTTCTGCAACCAGCTAGATAGACTGGTTTGTCAATGTGCTCACGTCTGTTGAGCTACTCACAAACCCTACAGCTTAGAGAGGTACTGGCACCTTCAGGGGTTTGAACACTCTATTCTGGATTGTTTGCTTCTGTTTAAGCTTCAGGTTTACGTCCTCTCCATTGGCCACCTGAGCAATACATCTCTTCGAAACCCCAGCTTCTCCTCTATGAAACTGGGTTCCCTGTTTCTGAATTCCTGAGTTTCCTTTTTGTCTGTTTTTCTGTCTCCAACGCAAGACATTCAATCTGTCCTAGGGTAGTTTTATAAACTGTTCTTCCCCAATCCACCAAAAGTTGCTGTTTTCCAGACTTCTCTTCTCACTTTATTGGCTCTCCCTGAGGGATCTCTTTCCATTCTTGGCTTTAATTATCTTGAAGGAATTGGGGAAGGGATGATAGGAGGTAATTACATGTCCATCTCCATCATACACCTTTTCCTGAGCATATCTGTCACCAATGAGGTTCCCCAAGAAACTCAAAGGTGGATTTGGAAGCAATTAGCTGTTTTTCCAAGTTGTTTCTTTTCCTTTTGTATGTTTAGGAGATATAACCACCAACCATCCTGAAACTGACCAAGCCTCACCACAAGAGCCCATGACATCGCCTTATTTTTAATGCAAAGATTTCTCCAGGAGGAGCTTAGGCCTCACTATGTGGAAGCCTGTTCTCCAACTGAGCCTGTGCAAGCAAATACCTACCTCTCCCTTTTGAATATTCACTCTCCAACCAAAACAACAGTTCCTGCTTCCATTTGTTCGGGGACGCCATGACTTTGGAAATGATTCCTCATGGCCTTCTATTTGCTGCAAATACACTTTACTTTCCAAGACAACTTCCAGTGGTGTAGAGTCTTATTTACCTCACCAGGAGGCAAGCCCACTTGGTTCAGTAACACATCCACATATCCAGCTGACTACTGGGCATGTTCAAGTGTCTGACATAGGACCTCAAACTGACTTTGTACATAGCCCATGGTGAACTCATTCTCTCCTTCCAACCCATCTCTTCTTCCTGTCTCAATAAAGGACATTCCTACCCACTTTGTCCAAGCCAAGAGCCTGAGTGTCAGCCACAATTCTCCCCTTTAAGAAGAGTTAAGATCTCACTCAAGGTCACAGAGCTCATAACGGGCACAGCAGGAGTTAGTGAGGGGTGAAGATGGGGGTTTAGGGTGGTCTGGAGGTTCACAGCAGAGCACTGGCCAGCCCCTCTTGGGGAATGGGGATGACATTCTGTAAGGAGATGAGTGAGGAGCTTGTTCTTCCTGTTGGCCATGCCCCTCATTATCATCAGTTCACAGAGCTCTGTCCTCCCTGGAGTCAGGCACTGAGATGGTGCTAGAAGAGGAAAGGGTTCTGTCTTATTAGGACAATGGGGAAGACGAAATGAAGGAACAGCCTGAAAACAGAGTGAAAATAAGTTTAAGCCCCCTCTACCCCGACCCCTTCTCACATATATTGGGAGGTGTTAACCTTGACCTAGGCCTTCAGTAGAGGGTGGGGGTGTCTGGCTCTTTCACAAGCAGTCATGTCTTAATTATAAATTTCTAACCACAAAACAGAAGCTTAGGAAGACAGACGATGAGTTAATAATCCGAGGGACTGATTTCCTTCATAACCTTTAGACTTTCCTTTTATTAATCATTTTTGCCAATCTTACTAAACTGTGAATAAACTTTGAATTTTCAATTGAAAATGTGTCAGTTCGGCTTAGGTCTCAAACAGTGTTTTTTTTCCCCCCACAAATAGCAGCAGAGGAGTTTCTTTTTTGGGGCTGGAGGATTAGTAATATAGCTTTTCTTTTCTTTACTTTTCTTTTCTATTCTGTTCTTTTATTTCCAAGAATTTGACTGGCTTTATGAGAAAATAGCGAATATAGTTATATCTTTTTTTATGATTTTGCTTTAATACAGATATCAGAGCCACATAATTTCAGCAGTTAAGCCACATCAGTTTACAGATGACAGAACAGAGGTCCAGAGAAGCTGGAGATCCACCCAAATTCCCGTGTGGGGTGGCACTAGGGGAGAAGTGGAAGGCAGAGGGCCCGGTGTCTCACCAGGGTTGATGGCATCACCCTGCCACGAGGATTATTATCTACCAAACTGATCTGAGTGTCAGGCCCACTAATGGATGAGGCACTGCAAAGTTGGCAATGTTGTTTCCAGTGCACCTAATCACTGGCTCCTCTGCTGCAAAATAATTGATGGTTGGTGGGGCAACAACTTAGGAACTGGATTTAGGAATTGGCTTCCAGTCTCAGCTTTCAACCATTTTGTGGTCAATCTCCAGAGAGTCCTTTACCCTTGACATTATTTGCAAAGCATTTCATTTATGCATTTTTCAGGGGAGAAGGTCAGATTCTTAAACTGTTAGTATTTAACAGTGCATCCAATAGAATTACATGTGAGTCACCAATTTGAGCCACAAATTAATTTTTTTTAGCTGCTGTGTAAAAAAAAACTAAAAAGAAATAGGTAAAATAAATTTTAGGACTTTTTATTTAGTCCAAGATATCCAAAATATCATTTTAACATGCAACCAGTATAAAAAATTCTTAATGAGATATTTCACTTTTCTTATCTTAACTTCAAAATATGGTTTATACATTTTACACATGCAGTCCATCTCAGCTTGGGCTATTGGTCTCTCCCTACATTTCAAGTGCTCACTAGCCACATATGGCTAGTGGCTACTGGATTTAACAGCACAGATCCTCCTCCAAGTACTTCAGAAACACTGAGATGCGTGATCTTTGGAAAGGCCACCTCCAAACAAATGGCTCTCTGAGTGGGTGCCAGCCTGCGCACTAGCAGTTGTTTTTCTCATCCATTATCTGCAGTGGACTGGGGGAGGTGGCGTCCAGGAGAGACTGGGATGTTGATGGATAACCCCAGGGTAACCAAAGGGACCTGGAGGTGGTGGAAGTTGCCAGGCCTTGACGAGTAGGGAGTCCGAGTGCTTTTTGCACAGGGGCCCAAGTGGCTCATGGGGCCTTGCTCATTCCAGGCAGTGCAGTAGTATATGTCCATGTTGTGCTTCTCTCCCCTCAGCACCCACAGGGTACACCCAGTGCCATCATTTTCCTTCAACATGGTAACTTTATCTGCTTTTAGGACTGAATCCCATGGCACATCTGCCTTGAACATGGCCCAGTCGGAGGAGTCTCTCAGGGTTCTTGCCCTTCGATGATTGTGGTGTCACAGGTGCATTGTCTAAGCAGCTGAGGGAAGTTTAATCATGCTTACCTCTCCCTCAAGGTTGTTTTTTAGAGCTATGTGTGGAAGAGATACCAGTGTCAACTGGTCTGAACTGGATCCAACCCCACTGCAAGGGCAACTCCTGGGTAGATGACATGAAGATGACCAGAAAATGGCCTTTTTCCTCATCTTAATACTAAAATCTCTGCCCTAACAAGTGCCTATGCCTTATTAGCGTAACCTGTGATGTATGTGAGGGCATGCTTTTAGATTGCACCATGCCGGCTAATACCTACATCTACACGTGATGGCAAAACTTCCCTTTGAAATACTCATTCTCCACCCGAAATAAAAGGACCTGTTTCCCTTTGTTCAGGGAGCGCCATGACTTTGGAAATGATTCTGCGTGGTGTCCTATTTGTTGCAAGTATACTTTACTCTGTGTGTCAACTGCTTCTGGTGGAGAGTCTGATCTTAACTCACCAGGGAGTGAACTCATTTTGGTTTGGTAGCAGAGGTACCAACTGGATGTAGCTGACCGTGGTGTGGGCCATGTACGGCGGGATGGCCAAGCTGAGCCAGGGTGGCCGTGCACACCACCACTGAGGCCAGCTGCTCCAGCCTGACTGCTGCCTCTTCACCTGCGAGGGAGACAGCGGTGAAGCAGAGGTGGCAAGACCCTCAGACATTACTGTGCACCCTGTACC
The DNA here is from genome assembly GCF_020826845.1 of Diceros bicornis minor. Taxonomy (NCBI): domain Eukaryota; kingdom Metazoa; phylum Chordata; class Mammalia; order Perissodactyla; family Rhinocerotidae; genus Diceros; species Diceros bicornis. Next base: position 9,339,951 of record NC_080742.1, on the reverse strand, counting down.
AGGAAAGGGGGTCGGACCTACCATGAAAAGGAGGGCCCACAGGAGGACAAGGCAGCCCAGCACGGCCCTGCCTCCTGCCCTGGTGGAGAGAATCCCAGAGTGACCTCATGGGAGGAGCCACACCTTGGTGGGTGGTGGAGGCCAGGTTAGGGCCTGAGCTGCTTCTTCCTTGGTGGGGCAAGGAGGCAACTGGTGAGAGACATGAGGGAGGGAGGAGCTCTAGAAAGAAGATACAGAAGTCTGACCACAAGGTGAAAGGAGGGATGATAAATGGTGAGAGAAAATGCTCTTATCGCTGTTGTTTGGATAATAACAGCGATGAGAGCATTTTTTGATTGGACATCGACTACACTCTAGCACTGCACTAATTGGTTTATGTTCATTGTTTTATTATCTTGAAAATAGTCCTGTGGGACAAATATTGTTAGACTTAGTTTAGAAAAAGGGAGAGTCGGGGCTGGTATTTTAAATCACTTTCCCAAAGCTGCACATTGTGAAAAATGACATGAGTGGAGTCATATTAAAACAGAGCTGGAGTAGCCATTTCAGAGGAATTGCCTTGCTCATCTTGTTTTCTTGACCTTCCCAACTGGACCAAATGGAAAACATTCCAAGCAGTCAGTAAGGACAAGAATATCCTGTTTGTAAGAACCAATGTAATTGGACTTTGCTGATGACCAAATTGCTAATGAACCAATGAAGTACAAGTCTAGCCTTTTGCTTGATGACAGAATCTCAAACCAATCTACGAAGTAAAAGCCTATCCTTGCCTCATCTAGCACCAGTAAACTCCTGTTTAATACAACTTACCTCATATTTCTCCCTTTTTTCCATAAAAACCCTGAGGCCCTCTCCTATAATCGGGACACCATTAGGGTTTCTATGTAAATCTGTGCTCCCTGAACTGCAGTTCTTTGATCACAAATAAAAGCTTTGCCCTCAAATTGGTTTCTGTTTTTATAGGTTGACAACATCTACAGAGAATGAGGTGGGGATATGGAGCCAGGTCTGGCTGGAGACAAACCTCATGCTTCATTTACCACTTGATACTAATAGAGCAGTGAGTGTGCTGCTTGCTTGGGAGGGAGGGACAAGCACAGAACAGCAATCCCTGCCAGAAACCCACGCCCACCATCCTAGCTAGCTTTGGGGCATTTTACCCAAAGGTTCCATCAGAAGAAGAGTTTAAATGCCCTAAAATAACTTGATAGCTCTGTAGTCTTGGGCAAGTTATGTCATCTCCTTTTCCTCATTTGTAAAATGGGACCTCATGGGGTTGCCTGGAGAGTAAACAGGATATCGTGAGCAAAGCATGTAGTCCAGTCCCAGATGCATAGACATGATCAGGAAATGGTGGGATTATTGGTTCACCTTGAAACTGCCAGGTGGCAGTAGATGATCTCTGGGGTCCACATAAATTAGAAATTATAGGGAATATTACAGTTTTGGAGAGTTGGTTGTTGTGTGTGTGGCCAAAGGAAAAAGACTAAATTGAATCAGGCTGCAGGGAAGGCCAGGGGGCAGGACCAGCTCCTCCTGTTCCAGCACCATATCCTCAGAAACGGTAAGACAGGGCATTTTGAAGGATGAGCAAGGAATGCATCTGAAATGAAGCTTTCAGAAATAGAGATAGCTGTGACTCCCAACTGAAAAGAAGGTTCCTTTCCAGTTATGGTAATTATACCCAGGGCCTCCTGGGTGTAGTTATGCTAGTTAGTTATGCCAATTATATCCTGATGGCCAAGAGAAGGAAGCAGTCAGAAAGGGAACTTTGCCTGGGAGGGAAGTTGTGGGTCCTTCAGCATGCACCACCAGACCCACTTCCTGAGTTTCTCTTCTCTAGTAAAAACTGAAAGTCAGACCTGCTCACCTATAACCAAGCTTCAAGGCTCAAGTGTCCCCACATGTAGGCTTTTGGGTTGTGCTTTATTGGTGAGGTGTTAGCCAAATATTAAGCAACAGAATACTTTGCTATGTAGGGGAAAAATACAATTCCTCTACTCTCTATTTCTTTCTGGCTGGTCTAAGAATTAAATTGACATGAGACAAAATAACAGGAGAAAATCAAAGCTTATAACACGTATACATGGAGAAACCCAGAAAAACAGAATAACTCCCCAGAATGGCCAAAGCAACCACTTTAAATATTATCTTGAGGTAGAGACAAAGGAAGGTGTTGGGGGTAGAGGTTTGGGACTTCAAAGGGGAGGAAGACAATTCACATGGAGATGGAAAAGCAAATGTTTATTAAACGAGTGTTTGTTGGCCCATCTGTGGGCAATGTTATCTTATGGTATTAGCTCCTTCCTGGAATAGGCCTTCTATCTTAAATTCTTTTAGGCAGTTAGGGGGAAGGTCAAAGTTTCTCTTAGAGTCTTTTGTTCTTAAAAATAACCAAGGCAAAGAGACACATTTTGTGGTGGCCAATTCTGATCACCTAGAACTAAGAGAATATTCCAAGGCTATCATTTATACCTTCTGGAGATGTCTAGCGCATTTGTGGTAAAATGTTAAGTGGAAAAGAAAGTGACAATTGTGGTGACATCTGCATAGCAAAAGGACAGGTGGAAAGAGTTTCAATACAGTCAGTGAGCAATTGGGTGGTGAGAAATTGGGTGAACTGTTTTCTTTCTCTTTTTCTCTCTTCTAGATTTTCACCAATGAGAAAACTATGCTTTGGGGGACAAAATCCACAACGATTTACTGGTTTATGAAAAAAAATTTGTTTTATTTCACATTGTCAACATTCAAAGCTATGTTTCTCTCAATTATTTTAATCACTTTTATCAATTACTACTCAAATTTAAGGTTCAACAATTGTTGACAATAACCAGCCATAATTTTAATGAAGTCTGTCCCACCCCAAGCAAAATACTCTTTTCAGTGTGTAAAGTTACAGAAATAATACAATTTAGTAATGAGACTGATACCTTTATTCAAGGGAAGACAATGCATGGACTGGGGAGTCCAGCGCCTCACGGGCAGTGGAGCCCTCTTCCCAGGCATTTTGGGTGAGAGGAGATCTATGGAGCCGTAGAAGCAGCAACGCAGAAACAGGGCAGGACTAGCTGGGAGGTCAGCGATTTCCTTAGAAGGCCAGCAGGTCAGTCAGGGAATAAGGAAGGAATATTTGATTGAGGTGATTGACTAGGGTTGCATATCTGACCTTATTGAGAACAGGGAGATCATTACAGATTCTTGGCAGTTGGGGGCTGGCTGGCTGGATAGACTGCGTTTCTGGTCAAGCGCAGCATTTACAGGGCCAGGAAAGTCATCCAGGTTTCAGTTTGCTGACCTGACACCCTGGGCAGGAGTGGCTCCATCTTGGGCCTAGAAGGTGATTTCAGCAGGTCACGTTTGTTTTCCTGTCCTCTACTTCTCTTCCTGCTGTGGTGTGTCTGTGCTCTTCTCTAAGGGGCACTGAAAGGTTATACTCCTCTGAAAGAGACATATGTTTAAAAAACATAATAGAGGAAAACTCTCCGGCAGGACACCAGCAAAGAGCAGCCAGCGCTTCCCCTCTCAGCCCTCGTGTGGAGTCTGGAGGGTTCTCATCAAGACCCCACTGGTCTCCAGGAAGAGAGAAATAAGTGTTGCTTGAGGGAGCAGGACTTCCTCTCATCCTGGGTCTTCCTGCTGCTGCCAGGAATGAACCTGCTCTGATGGAAGCAGACCTCAGCCAGCCTGGGGCAGCGGGTGCGGGAGAGCAGATCCGGACTCAGGCCGATGGGTGAGCAGAGTTCCAGGTCTCGAAGTTTGGAATTTTTAATTTAACCTCTGAGACCCTGGCATACTTTATCTGACTCAGTGCAGCGCCCTTCTGGCCATCACAGAATCAGAGAACTAATCTAATCTGACTTTTTCATTTTAGTCACATGGAATAAAGTAGATGTATATATGATGACAATTGTTAATAAAACAGACAAGGCTGGAAAACCAAAAAGAAGAAAGTCTTTGGTATAGTTTGATGACAGGACTGTGGATACAATTTTCTTTCTTTTATCTCCAATTTACATCTTTATAACACTATCTGTTGAGTAAATACTTTTTCTTGATGATCATCTGTCTTTTGTTAAAATTATTAACCCCATTTTTAAAACCAAGTCGTAGGTTTGCTAAGGAAACACAAAAGATTAGACATTTAAAGGTGAAAAAGGAACCCTTCCTACCAGAAGCCTCACTGTTTCTCATTTTTTAAAGATGACAAAAAACTCCCAAAATATGGGTGACTCTTTCTACATTACAGGCCCGTGAGCAGCTGAGGCAGGATCAGAACACCCTCTCCCTCCTTTCCACTGTGAGCACCTTTCATGCAGTGAACCTGTCATCTCAAATTCAACAACCTCATCTAGAGCACCCAGGACACGTCAGGTGTGGGGCCAGGCCCTTTCACAGCAGTAACCTCATGTTTATAACCAGTGAAGGGAATGAACCTCTATGAGGCGCACACCAGTGTTCTCAGTCAACAGATGGTGAAAGTCGGGCTCCCTGGACGTTCCTCACAAAGATCTCTTTAAACAGCTGATCTAGCCCAAGATTTCTCAGGTTTGGGGGTACTTCCTTGTAAAGAACATGAAAAGACACCATCACGTGTCCATTTATAAGCCGAGAAGTAATTCAGAGAATGAAGCAAAGGTGCACTATAAAGGGATTATGAGAATTTTGTTTGAAGAAAAAAGAAGACATTGAGTATGATTTGTCTTAGGGATGTGTGCTAAGTCAGGATAGAGGAAGAATTGAAAATGAAATGTGTTATTGGCATTGGTGCTGCTGGTGCTGCGGTTTTCAAAGTGAGGGGCATAAGACAATACATTGGTGTGTTGCAAGAAAGTGTTAGAACTACTGTTTTATTTGTTTATATCACATATTTTGAAATTTTTAATTTTTTTATGTTTGGCAATATGCACAATGCATTTTACCATAGTTCTTGTGACTTATTACTTAATAAATAAATTAATGTAGCTATATTGAGTGTTTATTCATGCATAAAATAAAGCCAAGAAAACTTTGAAAAAAAAAAACCAAGACAATTTGCTTTCCAAAAATCAAAAATTATTATACACCTATACTAATTAGAATACTATGTTCCTGGCACAGGAATAGATGAAACTGGGGTCAGCCCCATTTGTAAAGGTGAAATTGTGCATAAACAGTGACTCCACCTCTAGCTGTATCCTTAGAAAAAAGGGCAAGTTTAAGGGGACATGTACAGTGGAAAACAATAGAGAGAGCAGAAAGGGCTGTGTGAGCCTGTGGAAACTTAGTTATCACAGGGGCGGCAATGAAAAACAGTGAGAGTAATGCTGGATTTGTCAATAATTTGGGGGAGAAATTGGATCTCCACATTCTTATTCCTACCTTACCCCCATACACAAAAATTCAGTTCAAAGCAGATCAAAGAAATAAATGTGCATAACAAAGCCTTAACACTTGGAAAGGATGTGGAGAGAAGGGAACTCTCATACACTGCTGGTGGGAGTGCAAACTGGTGCAGCCACTATGGAAAACAGAAAGGAGATTTCTCAAAAAATTGAGGCTAGAAGTACCATACGATCCAGCTATTTCACTGCTGGGTATTCATCCAAAGAACATGAAAACACCAATTCGTAAAGACACATGCACTCCTTTGTTCCTTGCAGCATTATTCACAATAGTCAAGACTTGGAAGCAACCTAAGTGCCCATCAAGGGACGAATGGATGAAGAAGATGTGGTATATATACACAATGGAATACTACTCAGCCATAAGAAACGATGAAATCCAGCCATTTGTGACAACATGGTTGGACATTGAGGATATTATGTTAAGTGAAATAAGTCCGAGGGAGAAGGTCATATACCGTATGATCTTACTCATAAGTAGCAGATAAAAACAACAACAAACAAACACATAGAGACAGAGATTGGATTGGTGGTTACCAGAGGGGAAATGGGGAGGGAGGAGGGTGAAAGGGATGATTAGGCTCATGTGTGTGGTGATGGATTGTAATTAGTATTTGGGTGGTGAACATGAGAACATGAAGTAATCTATGCAGAAATAGAAGTATAATGTTGTACACCTAAAATTTATACAATGTTATAAACCAATGTTACCACAATGAAAATAATAATAATAATAGAAACTCCCCCCAAAAAAATAAACATTAAAATGTTTTAAAACACACACACAAAAAACCTTAACGCTACTAAAAAAATAAAAATGAGAATATGTTTATGATTGAAGGTAAGGAACAAACTTTCATAAAGCTGAAAAATAGTTAAATACATGGTCCTTCGTACAGTAGAGCAAGTTAAAGCTGGTTCATTTAGTATACAATTCTTCTTGTCTAAGGTCACAGAAGTGAGAAGGAACTGAAGTTTCCAGTTGTGGCTCTGATGGAAGTATCATGGAGAAATGTGATGAGCTGTTAGAGTAGCAGCATCCAGGAGTGCAATAAGAGTGAGGGCTTTGTGTGTTGGGAGGAAGCCCATGAGCACCTTTCTAGAATGCATTCTTGTGTCAGGCTGGGAAACAGTCGATTTCAGTTGGCGACACATCACCCTAGCTGTTTCTGTTAGGACAGAAATTCTTACAAATCAATCTGAATAAGAATGAATGTGGAGGTCATTGAGAAATGCACATTTTCAGCTTTCAGCCTAAGATTCTGATATATTGTGTTGGATGTTACCCAGAACCTGTACTTTTATTCAAACGTCCCAGGTGCTTCTGATGCAGGTGGTTCATGGACCACAGTTTGAGAAACACTGTACTAGGAGCTTAAACTCTAAGCTAGAGTCAAGGTGAAGAGTCCTGGCAGAAAGTTGGAGGATCTGATACACAAGAGACCAGACACAGGTGAATCTAGCATTTCTGTACTTCAGTATTAACTGTGCATCCTTAAACCTGGCCCAACGAGGCAGCCACAACCCTTTCCTATACAACTTCTCAGTTCCAATATACACTATTCATTGTCTGATTGTTCACCCCAAGTGTCCCTTAATTTTAATAATTGAAAAAAAATAACTGATGTGACTCATTCCTCTCTCATATTGACCTCTCTCCTCCTCCTCTCCTTTTCTTTCTATCTCTTCCTCTCCTCTGGTCTCCTGGGGCCTATGGCATGTAGGCCTGTGGGTCGTGTCAGCTCGCTATGAAGGGAGAATGAGTCCAAGCTCACAAATGTAAAATTACTTCTTCTGCTTCTCCTCATAATTGTACCGGTCACGTATCAAGAGATCAGAGCTATTATGGTGATGATAGAAGAGCCGTCAAAACATTGCTACCTCGGGGAGAAGGGTATCACATACAGACTATTGCTTATATTCCTATTTCAACTGGCCATGAGGTGTTATCTAGCAGCAATATGGGAAGTAACTCATGACTGTTTATCATGAATTATTAGTGTTTCCTATGATTTCCTGGCCTCTGAATGAGTGTCTGCCCTCTCTTACCCTTTTGTGACCACAGTGAGGCAGGTCAATAGTGTTTGTAATGAGCTTCATAGGGCACATACGTCTGCATGAAGAGCATTTGGAGCAAAGCCTGGGTATTTTACACACATTTATGGGGAAAAGTACCACGTGAATATTCTGGAAGATTCTTACAAGGGTGACAGTGAAACTGAATTATACAGTGTGTGGCCTTTCCAGAGAAGGTTAAAAGAAGCTGTCAGTAAACAACATTTTCATAGAGTCAGTCTGGGCTGGGAATAGACGGGAAGCAGTGATTGATGAAAACCATTCCTCATCACACGGGACTAAACTAGGTGTTGACAGTGGAGGAGGAGGAAGCCACACCAGGTGGACAAAGGGCCCAGGTCGCGTCCCTGGCCCTGAGCTGCTCTGTGCGCCCTGCAGCTTCCCAGAGAGCAGCAGCCTCTCCTGCCAGTGCTGTGGCAGCGCTGGGCCGGGCGCAGGTTCCAGGGAAGCTGAGTGTAGCCCAGACACCTCAACCACAGCGTCACAGCCTGCCTGCTCTTCCCACAGGCTCTGTGGCTGCCAGGAACATGCAATCTTCAGGGAACTGGGGGTTCTGATCCACTGCACATGGTGCCAGCCCGCCAGAATTCCTTTCCTCGCGAATGGTCTAGTCATGCGGCTCAGCCTGGGAGCCCAGCTCCCCGGGCAGCCACTGATGTAATCCAATAAACAGTGAGCTGAGGGGAGATGGTCCTTCTCAGGACGGAGCTGCCAAAAAGGGACACTTTGGAGAGTTTGACATGAGACCTTGTAATTCTGTGAGGATGCATTGCTTTAAAAAACACGGAATTACAGCTCGAGTCCAAGCACTGCCACTTGGAGGATGTGTCCTTGGGAAAGTTTCTGTAAGTGGGAATAATAACGCTGACTCTGGATTCGTCATTCACCACATGCCAGGGATTGCGCCAAGTTGTTTGTTTTTTAAATAGATGCTGTCAGTCTTTTTTTAAATTTTTTTTAAATGTGTGGGGTTTTTTTGTTTTTCTTTTTTGTGAGGAAGATCAGCCCTGAGCTAACATCCGTGACAATCCTTCTCTTTTTGCTGAGGAAGACCGGCTCTGAGCTAACATCTATTGCCAATCCTCCTCTTTTTTTTTCCCCCCAAAGCCCCAGTAGATAGTTGTATGTCATAGTTGCACATCCTTCTAGTTGCTGTATGTGGGACGTGGCCTCAGCATGGCCAGAGAAGCGGTGCGTTGGTGCGCGCCCGGGATCCCAACCTGGGCCGCCAGTAGCGGAGCACGCGTACTTAACTACTAAGCCACGGGGCTGGCCCTAAGTCAGTCTTAAGTACAATTTAATTCTTATAATAATTTAACTCATAATAACACTTCAATGTAGTTATAATCAACCACATTTGACAGATAAGACCACCAGAATCTTAAAAAGTTTCACCTGCTCAGGGTCACTTAAGAAGTGGGCCATGGAGCCTGGATTAAAGCACAAGTCTAACAAATTCCAAAACCCATGTCACCATCCATTCAATATATACAGAATTCAGTCTATACAGAGAATTTCTTTTTAAACTATAAAGTGTAAGGTACCATGAAGAAAATCTCAGAAAGATTGCAGAAACTCAAGAATAACTCTCCCATGCCAGTAAGCAAAGAGCTGAAGATATTCTTGAAGAGAGTTCATTCAATTAATAGTGGTGGATCTCAAAAGGTAGAAGAAATGTCTTCTAGCCCTTTTGAGTTGAGTTGATTTATTTTACTACACGTTAATTTTTTAAGGCATAACAGAAATCATTGATCCATGAAACGATAACATATACACATTACTGAATGACAAACATTGTACATATTCATTCCTTCCTCGCAAGAGTAAAGTAGGTGTTACTGATCCCCATTTTGCAGATGAAACAGAGGATTAGGGAGGTTAAGTAACTTAAGTTGACGTTGTCTAGCTAATAAAGAGCACGCCAAGAATTTGAATCAAGTCTGCTAGTCTCCAGGGCCTGTGCCCTAAGTAACCTGCTTGGCTGTTTGTGATTCAGGGGTTAATTTCTGTCCTCATTGGGCTGTTGCATTCGAATGCAAAATGTGATGTTGTTACACTTCCTGTTTGTTTACAATACCATGCTTTCTGCTGAAAATATACAGTATTTTGATTGCATTTTGTTACTTAGACTAACTTCTAGCACCCTCTCCTGGCTATTTTGAATAATTTTTGTGTATGGCGGAGGTAAGGAACTAAATTCATTCTTTTGTCCGCGGATATCTACTTGTCACAGGACCATTTGTTGAAAAGATGATCCTTTCCACTTTGAATTAACTCAGCACGTTTCTTAAAAACCTGTTCACCATAAATATAAGGGTTTATTTCTGGACTCTCAGTTCTCTCCATTGACCTGTGTGCTCTCCTTGCCCCATAACGACACTGGCTTGGTTGCTGTGATTTTATTTTTAGGTCACTTTGAAATCAGGTCCTGTGAGGCCTTGCTTGAAAGGCCTTCCCTGCTGTCCCCTGAGACCTCGATTTTGTAAGTAATGACCTTTGTCAGGCTCTCTGGAGTGTGTGGCATCATCAATCTCAACATCCAAATCACATTTTGGGGGCTCCGTCCCCCAACTGCTTTCTCAGAGTGACCTTAACAGTCCTCCATCTTTGTTCCTTACCGAAATTATTTTGACTGTTCTAGGTCTTTTGTGTTTTCATGTAAATTTTAGGATGAGCTTGTAAATTTTTGCCTCAAAAGCCTGCTGCATTGAATTATAGATCAACTTGGGAAGAATTGCCATCATGACAATGCCGAACCTTCTAATCTATGAACATGGACTCCCTCTGCTTTTATTTAGATGTTCTTCAAATTTTCTCTGCATTGTTTTATAATTTTCAGCATACAAGTGTTGTTCTTATTTTGTTAAATTAATTTCTAATTATTTTATTCTTTTTGACCTTACTGTGAATGTAATTGTTTTTGTTTGTTTGTATTTTTGGTGAGGAAGATTGGCCCTTAACTAAAATCCATTGCCAATCGTCATCTTTTCGAGTGAGGAAGATTATAGCTGAGCTGACTTCTGTGCCAATCTTCCTCTATTTTGTATGTGAGACACCTCCACAGCATGGCTTGCTGAACAGTGTGTAGGTCCACACCCAGGATGCAAAGAGTCAAACCTTGGGCCGCCGACAAAGCGGAGTGCGCAAACTTAACCACTACGCCACCAGGCCGGCCTCTGTAATTGTTTTTTTGGTGTTTTTTTCATTTCCATTTTCAAGTTGTTCGTTGTTCATGTATAGAAACACAACTGTATTTTGTATATTGAATTTTGTATATTGAATATTTTTATCTTGTGGCTTTGCTAACTTGTTTTTTAGTTTGAGTTTTGGTTTTATATATGTGTGGATTCCATGGAATTTTCTACATACAGAATCGTGTTGCCTGTGGATAATGACTCTTTTGCTTTTCCCTTTTCCATCTGCTGGATATCTTTAATTTTGTTTTTTTCGTGTTGCAGTATCTAGAACCTCCAACACAGTGTTGAATAGAAGTGGCAAGAGCAGGCATCCTTGTCTTGATCCTGGTCTTTGGGGAAAAGTGATCAGTCTTTCGACATGAAGTATGATGGTAGCTGTGGGTTTTCACAGATGCCCTCTATCAGGTTGAGGAAGTTCCATTTTATTCCTAGTGTGTAGAGAATTCTTATCATGAATGGGCACTGGATTTTTCCAAAGCTTTGTATGCATCCACTGAGATCATCATGTGGTTTTTGTCCTATATTAAGGTAATATGGTGTATGACATTAGTTGATTTTTGATGTTAATACAAGTGGTTACATCTAGGATAAATCTTACTATGTCATGTTTGTAATCCGGTATATAAGTTTCTGGATTCAATTTGCTAATATTTACTTGAGAATTGTTCTACTTATGCTCATGATTTTTGTGCCTATTGGTCTCTGGATTTCTTATTATGTCATTGGCTTTCATATCAGGGTGATGCTGGTCTCACAGAAAACATTGGGAAGTGTTACCAACGTCTCTATTTTCTGATTGAATCCTTCTTGTGAAGGATCAATATTATTCCATGTTTAAATGTTTATTAAATTCTCCACTGAAACCATCTGGGCCAGGGATTTTCTTTGTGGGAAGATATGTAATGACTAATCTAATTTCTTATTATATATAGGTCTATTAAGACCTTTTACTTATTCTTGAGACCATTTTGGCAATTTGTGCCTTTCTACAAATTCATCGATTTCTTCTAAATTATCTGGTTTGTTGACAAATTATTTGTGTTATTCCCTTATAATTCTTTTAAATTTCTGATGGATTGGTAGTGAGGTTTTTTTCTTGATTTTGGTAATTTGTGTCTTCTTTCATTTCTTCTTGGTAATGTTAGCTTCAGATTTGTCAAATTTGTTGATATTTATAAAGAAAGACTATTGGTGTCACTGATTTTTGTCTCTTGTGTTCTGTTTTCCATTTCAATTATTTCCGCTCCAATTTTTATTATTCCCTTACCCTGCTTCGGCTGGGTTTAGCTTGTTCTTCTTTTCATGATTGATCTAGATCTTTTTCTTTTTATCTGATACAGGCATTTAAAGCAAGAAATTTCCCCCTAGGTCTTGCTTTAGTGACAGCTTATAAATTTTGAAGTATTGTGTTTTCATTCATTCCTTGGCTTTCAGCAGGTTGACTATGATGTGTCTACATGTGCATTTCTTTGTCTATATCTTTTTTTATTATTATTTTTATTTTTCCCTCAAAGCCCCAGTAGATAGTTGTATGTCATAGTTGCACATCCTTCTAGTAGCTGTATGTGAGACACGGCCTCAGCATGGCCAGAGAAGCGGTGCATCAGTGCACGCCCGGGATCCGAACCCGGGCCGCCAGCAATGGAGCGTGCACACTTAACTGCTAAGCCACAGGGCCGACCCTTTGTCTATATCTTAATCAGTGGTTGTTTAGATTATTAGATGTGTAGATTAATAATTCACAACAAATTTGTGGATTTTGGCCATTATTTCTTCAAACATTTTCCATGATAATTCTTTCTCCCCCTTCTCTCTTTCTCTGTGTGTCCCATTACATGTATGTTGGTATGCTTGATGTTATCTTATAGGTCTCTGAGCTCTGCTGAATTTTTCCTCAGTCTTTTTTCTCTCTGATATTCAGATTGGACAATTTCTATTGTTCTAACTACTAGCTTACAGACTGTGTCTTCTTCTAATGTGAATATTCTCTTAACCCTCTGTAGTGAATATTTCACTTCAATCATTATCCTTTTCTACTCCAGATTTTATTTTTAGTCTGTTTATTTTGTAACTTTTCTCCTTCTTAGGAATCTATATCTGTTCATTTTTTGTTGTCATACTTTCCTTTAATTCTTTAAATATGGTTTTCCATACTTCTTTGAACATATATATAATAGCTGCTTTGAAGTCTTTGATAAATAAAATATCTGGATACATTCAGAGACAGTTTGTATTCAATTGTGGGTTTCTTTTTTTCTATTGAAAATAGTCACACTTTTCTGATTATTTGCCTGCTTCTAATTTATTGAAAAATATTTTGTTGAAAATATATTGTAGCAACTCTAGATTCTGATTTTTCCCCCATAATGCTGCTATTACTGCTTTTTCACTTAGAAAATTGCCTTAGCCAAATCTGTGAAATTTTGAACCCTGTGAGGTATGGTGTCTGATGTCTCGTCTCAGGTCTTTTTTTTTTTTTTAATTCTCTTATTTTTAAGTCTAGCTTCCTAGTGTCCCCCAGTGTCTACATAGCTTAGTGGTAGCTAGTGATTGCACAAAGATTGTGCTGATGCACCTTGATTAAGACTTCTATGCTCTGCCAGGTGGATATGTGTGTGTATTGGGAGCACATTCAAATTTCAGGCCATTTTGAGTCTTTCCCAGCTTGTACTTTTTGCTGAGTCTTTTCACACCTTTTCTAAATATGCGAACAGCCTCAGAGTCAACCAGCAGTGTTTGACTAACTCGGGCAATTTTACGTCTCTGCTAAGCATACACACAGCTTCAGCCAAGCATATGCTTGCTGAAACCATGACCGCACCTTCAAAGCTGCAGAGCCTCAGGCCCTCCTGCTTGCACAGAACTGAGTTTGTCAGTTCACCATTGCACCACTCCCTAACCCAAATCAAGTGCGCTCCCTTCAACCGTGTAACATTTCTGCCAGTCTGCATAGCCTGCCCTAAAGAGGAAGAACCTTCATGCCCATTGAGCAGGATGTTGAGAGGTAGGGAAGGAATGGGAGCAGTTCCAGGGAAGCACACCACTGTTGTTGCCTGAGATCTTCAGTTTTTCCAGCATAAGCACTTCTCATATTGTTGTATGCCTGTGGTCATTTCCTGAGTGCTGAAATGGTTAGTTTTGTTCTTCTTATCCAGTTTTATAGTCGCTTTTCAAAAAGAGAATTTACTGAGAGCAATTTGGAAAATATATAGATTAAGTAATTTGGATCAAAGCTCAAAGTTATCGGCACTCGAAAAACATATGCAAGCTTCTCTGCAGAGAGGTGGAGGAGGAATAACAGCAGGGGATATTTCTTGATCTATAGGAATTATTTTAGAAGTACATAAGTGAAACCCATTTTATTGGATTAGTGCAAGGGATAGATCCCATTCTAAAGGCTTTCAACCCCAAGAAATAAAGTAAAACTGTATTTTATATTAACAGTTCTATTAACTTAAATGTCTTGAAGATTAAACATATGTATCTCTCATTTTAAATGTTATGGACATATGTTGTAATTTTAAAGAAATCCTTTCTAATTTAATGCGATGCAATAATTTTGCTTTATCACCTTTCTAACCATGCAAGATCTGAAGCAGCTGAAGGAAAGCAGGACAGTGGAAAACCACTTCTAGAACTATGAGTATTTCTTATGTTAAAGTAAGTCTTTGAAAATGAAACTATAACAACAAAGTAGTTAAATGTGGAGCATTTTCTTCCAGTAGATTCCAAGTAAAATCAAAGAATATGAGCGTGAGTGTTTAACCAGATTTGTCCTATTTACATGAATTTATCAGTCATATTTTGTTAATGTCACATTTCTTAACATTTTCTGCAGAGGTATAAATTACTGAAGTAGGAAAAATACCTCAGAGTCCCAAATTTCTAAAGAATGAACACAAGTTCATAATTGCTGACTTAATCAAAGGGTCTCCGTGTCAGATGTTGTTTATTCACAAACCCTAACTTACAAGTGCTGTGTAGGCCACAGTCCTGTGAGATGTGGTCCTGTTATTGTCTCTATTCACACCTGAGGCCAGTGAGACTAGAGAGGGTGAGTAACTTGTCCCAGGTCACACAGGGAGCAAGTGGCAGAGCCGGGACTCAGGCCCCCCAGTCTGGTTCCAGGGTCCGCCCCGGCCCTGGACTGGAATGTCTCTCCAGTGTTCTGGAGCTTCCGAGATGAAGGATGTGATCCAGTCAGAGCAGCAGCTCTTGATGAGCCTCTAGGTGGGCACGTTGTTAAATCCCTTCAGATCAGCAAAGGAAATATTTCATCCTCAGAAATACAAGCAAATGAACAGGAAGTAAATTGGAGTAGCAGCAACTCTGCCTGATTATTCAGTCACAGATGGGAAAAGGAGTGGATGGATCTGGGGTCCTTGGGAAGCAGAGGCGGCCAGAGTCGTGGTGACTGGAGGCCCCGTGTCTGCATCAGAAGCACCCAACACACTTCAGCCCCTTCTTTCCACAACAGTGGTTGGACATGAAGCAAAAATGTGGGCATGTGAATAGGAGATCCTTTTCTAAATGCCTTAGATAAATTCTTGTGTGGCCACAGCCGTGGTCCTGTAAGTGTCTGTAACACAGCTCATCTGCAGTGCATAGACGTTGTTATAAAGACATAGGCAAATGGAGCATTTTGCCTTTACACCACATCTCAGTTTTATGTTCTCTCGTTTCTGGTGTGAAAACCCCTCATTGAAAGACACCAGAGGAAAGAAGGACAGGAGATGGGGTCTCCCTATTGAAGGTTGAAGTGGTGACATCCACTGCTTACTTCACTGAATGGCTAATAAAAAACTTATTTATGAACTCGCCATGTGGCCTACTGGTTAAGTTTAAAGTTTTCTGATTCTGCAGCCCAGGTTCCTGGGCTCGGATCCAGCGCCACGAACCTGTTCCACTAGTCAGCCAGGTTGTGGTGTCAAGCCACATACAAAAAATAAAGGAGGATTGGCACAGCTATTAGCACAGGGTGAATCTACCTCAGCAAAAAAAAAAAAAAAAATATATATATATATGTATATATATATATATAAATTTGTACATATATTTATTGCAAAATCTCACAGACACTGTACCACATTCACGTACATTTAGTAGCCTGCCTGTGACTGGTAAGATAATGGAATGAACTGTCTTGTATTTGGTGAGACTGAGTCTGATCTGCTAATGAAGAGTTGCAGAAAAGGCTTCTGCTGTATTCCTAATCAGAAGATTTCTTAACATACTGGAAGAACACTCTTCTAGTAAGCAAAGTATCTTTTAATTTTGATTCACAGAATGGGATTTTTTTTGTTTCATGCCTCAGATTTCTTTTGTATTTCTTTTTTAACACCCTACATTAACGTTGTGTTTTTTAACTTATGCACATGTGCTCTTTGTACAATTTTAAAAAGTAATAAAATCCAACATATCAAAATGATTAGTTTTATTTTTCTTCTTTTTCATTATGTATTTGACCAAAAGTGTTGGAATTACAAAAGGGGAACATGAGGGACTGTGAATATATATAAAAGGTCACCAGAAGTTTTGTATTAGTTTATCATGAAATAGTACCTTTCTCCTAGAAGTATGGTCCTGAGGTAGTCTGAGTTCTCGTACTTTGGACCCACACTATAATTTCACTACCATTATTTTCCCTTTGTGTTTAGCTAATTTGAATTAAACTGAACTAAATTATATGGTGAGCTATTTATTTAAACATGAATATTCACCTCAATGCTTCATAGGAAGGCAGCATGTCTGCTAGTTTTCTTTCATTATTCGTTGAGTCATTCAAGAAAAACTCAATCATGTGTTGTGGAAATGGTGCTGTTTGGGGTGGAAACTGGCTATTTGTGCAGATCACAACAACTCCATGTGTGTTTGTTCTAAGAATGGGCCAAACGACAGAAATACAACTGGGGTGGTCACTGGGAGGCCGGGTCCTGACCAGGAAGAGCTTCCCATGGAGGAGAAGGGTGAGGAACAGCTCCAGGGTCTGCCTTGGGACTGAAACCTCAGGAGCTCAATGGTGTTGTCACAGTGAGAACGTCCTGTCTCAGGAGCGGAGTCGCGGATACACCAAGCCCACAGATGATGTCTAAGCCAGACGTCAATGTATTAATTTAACCTGAGAAAGAGCTCTCATCCAGACATGCTGGGCTCAACCAGTAGATGCCGCTGATCCTCATAGGAAGCCAAGGCTCTCAGAGCACAGACCAAGAAGAAGGAAGCGTGTAATTTTAATGTGCTGCCATGAAGTAAAACTGTGAAAGACTAAAGCGTTGATCTCAACAGTAGATCTCTCCTTCCCCCCGGGACTGGACAGATTGAGTCTGTGGGCTGGGCACCCACTCTGTACCATGCCTAGGTGGGTGGGGTTGGGGACATTTGCTCTTTATGCTCACATTGCTGAACAGCCCTCTTCTTTTTTTTTAAATTTTTTGTTTATTGCAGTAACATTGGTTTATAACCTTGTATAAATTTCAGGTGTACATCATCAACTTCTATTTTGAGCCCAATCACACTTTCAACTGATGTTAATGCCCTCTAATAAGCCTTGCTCAGGTTGACTCTGACTCATTAGGGGGACTTATATGATTCAGTATATGACATTCAATTACACAGTTGAACTCGGGGCCTCTGTATCTCTGTGTTCTTGGGAGGGAAAAAGCACATCACTGTTGCCCACATCTATAGTCCATCCATGCCACCAGGTTCATGGGCACAGATCTGTGTCACCCAGTCTACACTGAGAAAATGAAGGCAATAGGTATCAGTCTCAGTAAATCAAACACCATGGACGAGCCCAGATACTTGGAGGATTGTTAGGATTATTTTAGTGCTCCAAGATATCCTGTCTGCTCTTTCCTTCAGAACAGGTTCATGAGAGTGGACTGAAACGCAGCATCTGAACAGTCCTGGACCTGAGATTCCCAACTCATGCCGTAGCTAATTGGAGTAAGCTTTGTATGTAAAAAGCAGGGAACTTGCTACCCAACACCCTAACAGTATGGTTGACAGCAATTGCATGTGTGTGTAGATGGATATTTTCCTCCCATTAGCTGTGGCTTTTTGAAAGTGAGCAAAATTGGTTGTGGATTAACTGTCCTTAATTTATGTATGACACCATAGCCACTGCTTGCACAACCACAACCAGTAGGGGTTGGTTTGACTTTGAGCATTTTCCAAGAATCAACCACATTGGAAAGAGCATGTAAATAAACAAAAGAAGCCTGAGAAAATAACACACCATCAACTACACCAGCGACCTCCCACCACCCAGGCTGTTTCCTCCACCACCACCTGTGCTCTCCCTCCCTGTACCACTTAGTTCAGGGCAGCCCAAGCCCAGTGTGGAAGGAAGTCTCTAAGAAGTGTGAAGCCACAGGAGACACTGCCTAGTACTGCTCTGCCCAAGACTCTCGGTTCATTTCATTAGGAGCCCCCCAAAAGGCAGTTGCAAATCTACAACACCCCCTCATAGAATAAATTAGGGTTTCCATACTGTTGGAAACAAAGGGAGCAATTACAGTAATGACAGAGTAAATACACACGTAATAAACATAGGTACACCCACGAGTCCCTAAGAAAATTCTCACTGACTCCTTGTAGGTTGCCTTTTGTAAAGAAGCAGCGCACCTTTTGTTTTGTTCTGTCTTTCCCTGTTGAAACTGGGTGAAGAGAAGGCCACATGATATTGGGTAATAAAACACTGGCTCTGAGTTCAGAGGGACCTGGCTTTAAACAACGATTACTTACAAAATAGTGATCTTCAGAAAGAAGATAATCTTCCCAAATCTGTACAGTGTGGACCATAATTGGACCAACCTCTGGGGCTGTTAGAGGGTTAACGGGGCTGCCTGGGACGAAGCAGAAACTCACTGAGTCCCTATTCCATCCACACACGACCTCTCTGTGGGGAAATAAGATCAGAGATGACTCTCAGTGCTTTTTGTTGTGTAGTATCTACTGTTCAAAAGTAGACCCGCCAACAGCGGATGCTAATGCAGTTGAGGACTTGCAAGCACCAGGCACTATTATCTCATCTAATCCACACACTCCAGGAGACAGGGCGCTGTAACTCCATTCTACAGATGAGGAAGTTATGGCACAGAGAGTTCAAATAGCTGGCCTGAGGTCACATAGATGCTAATACTAGACCTTGGATTCAAACCCAGGTACTCAGGGTTCAGAGTCCAGGGGCATAACCCCTCCACCATGATGCCTCTTGGTGTTAGTGCAGGTCTCATGGGGTTATTGTGAGGAGCAGGAAACACGATACTTGTGAAACAGTAGTGTAGAGCTGAGCACACACAGTGCAAGTCATATTAGATGTTATACTGACAGTATCGGAATGTCCCAAACCAAATGAGTCTGAATCTGGTGACCCTTGAAAGAGAGGTAACCTGGTTGCCTTCATTTGACTGTGGTTCCCTTTGGAGCCAGTGCCCCAAAGAAAGCATCATAACCACTATCTCAGGGAAAGAATTAGAACTGTGGCATTGACCATTATGACAACCAACACTGGATTTGATAGCTCAGTTGTCATGCTGTTTCTTACCCTGGACTTTCAATGAGATTTAATCAAATTCAAGTACACACAGAAAAATGTAAGCTTTTGATTTTTGTTTATTATGCCTGTTATGAAAAACAAAGTACAGAATTCAAGTAGGAAATTCTGGCATCAGGATTTGTAAAATGGAAGACTTCAAGGCAGTCATCTGGGTAAAGGGCACTAAGGGATATGACTAGAAGCTGCATGCTGTCTGTACTCTGAAGGCGTCACTATTTGGGTTGCTGCATGAGCTGATGGAGATCATGGAGACAGTGGTGCTAAAGGACTATCCCTTGGCCTCGCCCTGGAGTAATGGCAGAATTCATTGTTAGAGAGTAAAATTTTCTGTTTGCCCAGTGGTTTGAGAAACCATTACACAATAATGACATAATAGAAAAGTACACACGTGAACTGAAATAACCAAACCCAGAGTGAAAGCCCAGCTAGATCCTCAGGAGAAACTTTTACGTAAAATAAACGAAGAAAAGTTGACTTCTTTGTGCCACCAGCTGTTAGAACACTCTCCATTGCCAAAGACTGCTGTTCTCCTTAACAGACAGAAGGCGAAGATGGCGAAGTAGACCACGCTCTTGAGGAGGAGGAGGACGTAGGTGTAGTAGGCAGAGGTGATGGTGAGCTGAAGCTGCAGGGCGTCTAAGAGAAGACGTTTGATTAGTTTCACCTTTTCTTTTGAAAGGATGGGACGTATTAATGGGAGGATGGTCACGGTTATTTATTTCCAATGACCTACATTGCAGTGACACCCCGCACCACCAAAACCCAAAGTAAACATCTACTCCCCACACTACTATAGGTAACTCCAACAAGACAACTCAGAATCCAGGTTACAGGTCGTGTCAATCAACAACCTCTGCTAAATTCACTTAGAACATTCCAAAATATGAAAAGTAAGGTTATGTTTTTAACGAATGAAAAAAGCATTTCTGATAAATAGCTTTTACCATTTCTTCACCCCTACTATGTCTCTAAGTAATAGTAAGAGCTAATATTCATTAAAAACTAAACAAACGCTAAACACTTGTTCTGAGATCTTTGCACGCAAAACTTTAATCTTATTTGATTTTTACAATAACCTGTGAGATTACTACTATCATTCCCATTTTACAAATAAATTGAGGGCAGAGAGAGAAGTAATTTGCCTGATGTCATGTATTTAGTACGTACCAGAAACCAGATATCAATCCCAGCAACATGACATTAAAGAACACATTCTTAGCCATTCTGTAATTCTGCATCTCCGAGTGCAATAAATACCACAGACATCAAATGGTTAAGCATAAATATAAAGCTGAATTCTGATTCAGAAGCCTCTGGGCCATTACACGTTGTACATGCAATGAGATTCCTATGAAGGGTACAATCCATGGAAGTTTGGTGGTGTTCACAGTGGGGTGGGTGGGAGGTTTTAGTGAAGAGGGCGTTATATAAAATGGAAGAGTGGTTAATCCAAATTCTCTGAAACTTTAGGAGATCATGGTTCATACATCTGTCCTTCCCAAATGTCTCTCATTGTGGCTATGGTGTCATAGGATAATTGCACTTAATTCTCTTTGCAGTTTTTCAAAAAATACATGATATCAAAAAATAACTAATGACAATATTGGTGAGCCAGAATGGCTATTCAGTGAACCACCAGGCTGTGTCTCTACATGAGAAAATCTCCCTTTTATATGTGTTATCTTCAAGAGTCAGAACCCCAGAATCATTATCTCTTGTTGTGGAAAGGGATCTCAGAGGTGATGTGTTCATAACTCCTTGCCCTTGGTCAGGTAACGTGTTATCTGAGGTCCAGAGCCCCCTTGATACTGGAAATGAAGGAAAGATCAGCAGGGTTAGAGCCAATGCTTCTAGCAACTTTCTTTGTACATCTATTGGGAAAAAGGCCAGAAAACAGTGCTGATTCTGTGCCAGCTGAATGAGACACCCCATGCTAGACATTCCACATAGGTGACCTTATCTCTTCAATAACTGAGTTAGGTGTAATTATTCCTGGTTGGCAGATGAGAAAAGTGTTGCTCAGAAAATGTAATTTTCCTATATTGATGCAACTAATCATTAAAAGAACTGGGGTTCAAGTCCAGTCTGTGATACTGTGAAGCCCGTGCACTTATCCACCCCCACCATGTGTCCATCTTATCTCAGGGCCTTGGCTTGGGGGTTTCTTGCTCTAGGACTATACCTTAGAGGAAGAGAAGACAATTGAGTAAGTGTATGAACGCTTAATTCAGATAGCTTGGGTTGAAACCTCAGATCCAGCTGTGTGGCATGGGACAAGGGACTTAATTTTAGCTCATGGATTAGCTCATTAAAATGGGGAAAAAATTATTCTATCACTTCATAGCATTATTATGAGAATTAGACAAGAAAATGCATGCATAACCAGCATAATGCCTTCTGTATAGGAAGCTCTCAGTATGTGTCATTTCATGTTATTAGCTACTAGCAAGGACCAAAGACTTAAAAAAAATCTAGAAGCACCTTGATACCATGTGTTTGCCAGTCATTAGAAAACAAACCAGACGAGCGAATTAAGTCCATTGTTGAAATAATCCAGAGCCCATCACTGCACTCTCTAATTTACAGTCATCTCATCCCCAAACCGGCGTTTACTGTATTAAGATGACTCCCAGGAAATGATGGATTGATTTAAGGTAACACTCAGTCTAATCTGCAACATCCAGCCATTCTAGTTTTACTACCTTAAGCCAAGGAGGTTCAAAAGTTTATGAACAGGAAACAAATGCTGTAGCATGACGTAAAGGCAAACATAAACAAAAACGTACTTATACCATCTGTCCGACAAGCTTTTGTGGAATTAATGGCAGTGACCTCTAGAAGAAATGAGAGCAAGTATTAGTCAAATGTTCTTGCATATCCTTTCACAGTGTGATACATATATAAAATCTGACAACAGAGAGACAGGAGAGATATTCATTAAAAATATGAGCCCCACTGGGAGCCAGCCTGGTAGTGTAGTGGTTAAGCACACGCACTCCGCTTTGGCGGCCTGGGATTCGAAAGTTCAGATGCTGGGAATGGACCTATACACTGCTCATCAAGCCATGCTGCGGTGGCGACCCACATACAAAATAGAGGAAGTTTGGCACAGATGTTAGTTCAGGGACAATCTTCCTCAAGCAAAAAGAGGAAGATTGACAACAAATGTTAGGTCAGGGCCAATCTTCACAAAAAAAAATATATGTATGTATATATATATATTTATATATATATAAAAAAATATATATATATAGGAGCCCCACAATTCCAACAACAAGTGGTCTTATCGATTACGAGGAAGGGAAGTTCCACAGAAAATTTGATCAGGAGGGGAAAATATGCTACAGAATGACATGGAAGTAAACATATACAAAAAGTTACCACTATCCTCTTTTGGAAAAGCTTTCATAGAATCAGCAGCGGTGACCACTAGAAGAAATGAGAGCAAGTATTATTCAAGTGTTCATGCCTATCACTTGACAGTGAGATGCATATGTGTATGTGTGTGTGTGTGTGTGTTTAACCAAACACAAAATCTGCCAACAGAGAGACAAGTGATATTCATTAAAAATACGAGCCCCGCAATTGAAGAAATAATTGGAGTTATCAACTAGGAACCAGGGAAGCGCCAAAGGAAATTTGAACAGGAGTAAAAGAAATATGACAGCATGACACGAAGGCAAGCATATAAAAAACTTACCACTTTGCTCTGTTGGGTAAGCTCTTGCAGGACCAGGAGAAGTGACAACTAGAAGAAATGAGAGTAAGTATTAGTCAATTGTCCACACCCATTATTTGGCAGTGTGTGTATGTATAGAAGAATATATATGTATACGGAAACTGCTGACAGACAGGAGAGACAGTCACGAAAAATATGAAAATTATGAGCCCCACAATGCCAGGAACAATCGATCTCTTGTATTTTAAGCCTGAGAAGTACAAAAGTTAAGTTGATCAAGAAAAAAAGTCTATAGCATGATAAAGAAGCAAACATAGACAATGACTTACTGCTTTCATTTATCGGATAAGCCTTCGTAGCATCAATAGTAGTGACAATCGAGGTGACAGCTAGAAGAAATGAGAGGAAGTATCGGGAAATTATTCAGGCTCATTAATCGACAGTGTGTGTATGTGCTTATAAGAGTGTGTGTGTACGCATGCACACACACACACACACAAACACTCACATGATGAGGAGACAGGAAGACCATCCTTAAAAATATGAGCCCTACGATTCCAGGAATAGCTCATCTGATTCTACGTGATTCAGAAGATCTAATTCATGGATTGTGTTCCTGCCCATGAAGATGTTGCCCTTCATAAAGGATACATTTTTTTCTTCTCCATCACAACTGGGCGGTAATATCCAAGACTATCCTGTTTTCCATCAGTATTCACAGCTCCTAGCACAGTGCCTGCCACAAAGGAGGTGCTGGAGAACTACTTGTTGAATGGAAACATAAACAGAAAATGTGGCTGCTCTACAGTCTTCAGCACATGTTGCCGACATGAAGAGTTGCTGCCAAAATCAATTCATCAAATCTTAGAATCCACAACAGAATCTCAGGTTTGAAGGAGTCTGGTTTAGACAAATTTCCCATGAGAGCAAAGGAATCAGGCAGACCTTTCCAAAGCATGCATAGACCAATAGCCCCAATCATGCACATGATTTTCTGGAGCTGTGGTGTTTATGAACATGACAACAATATGAATAAAAGCCAGGAGCTATTGAGTGATTATTACTGCACCAGGCACTGTGTTAAATG
This sequence comes from Diceros bicornis minor, assembly GCF_020826845.1. NCBI lineage: Eukaryota > Metazoa > Chordata > Mammalia > Perissodactyla > Rhinocerotidae > Diceros > Diceros bicornis. Next base: position 9,315,968 of record NC_080742.1, on the reverse strand, counting down.
CTTCATGTGCATTATCTCCTTTAATGCTCCGGTCACACTGACGTGAGTTGTAGTTTGGAGGACTCCTTGTTGCAAATGAGGAGAAAAGATTGGGAGAATAAGTAAGCTGCTGAGAGTCACACCAGTGACGGCAGGGCCGGAGTTCAAAGGATCGTTGTGGCAGATGCAGTGAGAGAGAGCACATGGAAAGTGCTTTGTAAAAATAAGCCCTAGAAATAGAAAATAATCTATAGAGAAACAGCATATCTCCACCATTGTGGACACTAAGAACATCTCCCCTTCCAGATGTGTTAAATATTCTCAGCAAATGAGCTTTTCATTACAGGAGCTCAGCATTTCAGGGCAATTCTTTCCACAGATAGACAGATAGGCCAAGTCACATTTATACTTCTTTGAATATATATTCCCTGAGGTGAGACTTAGCAAAAATCTAATAAGAAAAGAAGACAAACAAACAAAGATAAGAATTTTTTTTAATGACAATTGACTGTTGGAGGGAGGAAAACAGAGTTGAAACCATTGTTTTAGTTTATCCTTTTTCTACTAGATGTGTTCCTATCCATACCTATGTGGTTCTGGTATGGAATTTTATGCATTCAGTGAGATCTTTTTTTGGCGGCTCTAAACCTGGATTTCATTCCAAGAACGAAAATGTTAACATAGTCGTGTGTCGATTTTAAAATATCTTCAAGAACTGACTTGAACGTGTCTTCAAGTCTCTTTCTTTTCCTTAACGGTGACTTATTCATTAAAGATAAATAAAACTCTCTTATTACCATGCGCTGATGGAGGTAAAAACAATCAAGTAACAATTTTTCATAACAAAATCTGTGTATGTATCTAAGCTCTCTTTCTCAACCAAGGTTGGTCAAAAACTTGGACCAGACTAGTTTTATCTTCTTCAAAGTCACTTCATTGGTTTGTGCTTCCAAGTTATATTCTTAGCTTTTATCAAGAACAAAAAGCTTCGAAGGATCAGCATTAAACATTTGCTGTAGCATGACATTCACAGAAATGTCTTCATTACCTTTGTTCTCCTGAGAAGCTCATGGGAGATATTTGCTTCAGAAATCAGGTACCACGTAAAACACAATATGAACTGGAATTTCTCTGTGATAATCATCACCATGCAACTTACTGTACATCCTATTTTTCCATCATCACTAGGAAAATCAAAACCTAACAGGACACTTCAGCCCAGCGGTTACATTAAACTTGCACTTTGCATATTTGCTTCTCCTCTGTTTCTTAGCTGTAGAAACAGTAAACTGCGGCTCTTGTTGCAATCTTACGTTAGTTGGTTTTAGGAAAGCATATTAAATAAAGTACAGTAAATACGTAAATAAATATGTCTAAGTTATGTTTCCAAAAGCAAGTGATTTCACTGACATGATTTCATGTACTTTTCCTCACGGTCCCAAGAGAACGCCAAGGCAAGTGTTCGAACCTAAGTTGGTCACTGATGACACTAAGGATCTGAGAAGACAAAGATTGACTTCAGAGTTTCGGACTGGTGCACAGCAAAGGTCTTTGCATATTTTGTTATGTGCCTGTTCCCCGCTGCTTCAAAAGGTCTTGTGAACCGTAGGGATAAGTACAAACCAATTCCTACTTATTTATGCGTGCTCTATTGCCTTTGGTCTGTTATGTTCACACTCAGGACTTTAAGTGCTGAGTCTAGTGAGGTATGGGACTCCTGCTGTGACCAAGGCCCATTCTGCACTGTGTCTACCCTGTCTAAATATGTGAAGCATCTGCATCAAAGGGACTCCTTTGGGACATCATACCTGAATCATGAGTGACTGTGAGTGACAAGGAAAAGAACGTATTGTCTTACAACCGTGCATCCTCCTTGGGATAGGAATTCACGCCAGTGTGCTTATCCACACATCCCTCCCAGGCTTGGCACAGGCCAATACTATAATAAGTGTTTGCTGAGTTGCCTTTACCAATGGCAAGAAATACATTCGTTATGTAGAATGCAAGTATGTGTGTAAGCAGTAGCCTCACCCAATCTCTAATTATGAAATTACACCTTACTGGTATTAAAAATAAAAGTCTGGAAAATGTAAGGCCATCATAAAACTGCTGTGGCCTAATTATTCGAGTTTTTGTTGAGCTGCCATCCCTGTCCCACAAATGAACAGCATTTTGGGGTATATTTTGTGCATCGCAAGACAAAACTAAGAGTGACTCTTCTTGCTGCATAGAACATTCCTTAAAGATGTATAATTGTTCTTATTTCCTGATGAAGTAAGATTGTCAAAAGTGGAATCTCTTTTTGAGCATTGCTTGTGTCCTAAGTTGCTAGGCTCTTTCACGTATCTTGTTTCATTTAATCCATGCAACTACCCTAAAACACGTCATTGTGACCGTAGATTTTGGAGGATGAAACTCAGGCTGAGAAAGGTTAAGTCAATTTTTCTTCTTCTTTTTCTTTTTCTTTTCCATGTTCCAAAGCCTATCGTATTTTAATTCTATGGGCATATAGAGGGATATCTATTCTATCAATAAATGGAACATCACTTAAGATGGATTTATATTTGTTTAATTAATGAAAATGATGGTGAGCCCGACTGGTCTGCACTGAACCACAAGGCTGACTCTCTCTTCCTGAGAAAATTTCCCTTTTACATGTTTTATCTTCAAGAGTCAGACTCCAGAATCTTCAGCTCCTCTTGTGGAAACGGATCTCAGAGGTGATATGCTCATAACACCTCACTCTTGGTCAGGTAAGGTGTTAGCTGAGGTCCAGAGCCCCCTTGATATTGGAAATGGAGGAATGTCACCAGGGCTCGAGCCAATGCTTCTAGTTACTTTCTTTGTACATATGTAGGGAGAAAGGGCCAAAACCTAGCACTGATTCCGTGACAACCAAATGAGACATCCTATGCTAGCCATTCCTCATAGGTGACCTTACCTCTTCCATAACTGATTTGGGTGTAATTATCCTGGTTGGCAGGTGAGGAAAGTGTTGCTCAAAAAATAAGAAATTTTCCTATATTGATGCAACTAATCATTAAAAGAACTGGAGGTCAAGTCCAGTCTGTGATACTATGAAGTCCATGCACTTACCCTCCCCCCACCGTGTGTCCATCGTGTCTCAGGGCCTTGGTTTTGGGGTTTGGGGCTGTAGGACTATATCTTAGAGGAAGAAGAGAGAACTGAGTAAGTGTATCAACTCTTAACTCGGATTGCTGGGTTACACCCCAGATCTAGCTGTGTGGTATGGTGCGAGGGACTAACTTTACCTCATTTTCAACATCTATAAAATGGAGACCAAATATTGTACCACCACATAGGAGTGTTATGAGACTTAAACAAGAAAATGCATGCGAAACCCAGCACAATGCCTTCTGTATAGCAAGCTCTCAGTATGTATCAGTTCATGTTATTAGCTACTAGCAAGGTTCAAAAACTTCAAAAAAAATCTAGACGCCCCTGATGTCACATATTGCTCAGTCATTAGAAACAAAAGCCATGCAAATGAATGAAGTCCGTCGCTGAACTAATCTGGTGTCCATCACTGCACCATTCTTGATTCAGATGGTGAGGTTGAAACTCTAGATCTAGCTGTGTGGCATGGTGCAAGGGACTTAATTAATTTTGGCTCATTGCCCTCATCTATAAAATGGGGAAAAATATTGTACCACTTCCTAGGAGTATTATGAGAATTAAACAAGAAAATGCATGCAAAACCCGGCACAGTGCCTTCTGTATAGGAAGCTTCAGCCTGTGTCAGTTCAAGTTATTAGCTACTAGCAAGGACCAAACACTTAAAAAAAATCAGAAGCACCTTGATATCACATATTCCTCAGTCATTAGAAACAAAAGCTGCCCAAATGAATGAAGTCCGTTGTTGAAATAATTCAAAGCCGGTCACTGCACCCTCTAATCTACAGTCATCTCAACCCCAAACCAGCCTTTACTGTGCTAAGATGACTCCTAGGAAATGATGGATTGATTTAAAATATCACTCAGTCTATTCTGCAACATCCAACCATTCTAGTTTTTCTCTTTTAAGGCAGGGAAGTTCAAAAGGTAAGTTTCTGCAGAGGAAAAAATGCTATAGCTTGACATAAGGGTAAACATATACAGAAACTTAAGGCTTTCATCTCTTAGATAAGCATTTGTAGAATTAATGGTAGTGACCTTCACATATATATATATACTGTGACAACAGAGAGACAGGAGTAATAATCATTAAAAATCTGTGGCCTCGGGCCAGCCCCGGTGGCCTAGTGGTTAAGTTCGGCGTGCTCCACTTCAGCAGCCTGAGTTTGGTTCCCAGGTGCAGACCTACACCACTCGTCTACCAGCGGCCATGCCATGACTGCGGCAGCTCACGTACAATGTAGAGGAATATGGCAACAGATGTTAGCTCAGGGCGAAAATTCCTCAGCAAAAAAAAAAAGTACCTTACAATTCCAGGAATAATTTGTCTTGCTTACTATAAACCAGGAAAGTTCAAAAGGTAATTTGACCCAGAAGCAAAAAAATGCCATAGCAAGACATGAAGGCAAGCATATAAAAACACATACCACTTTGTTCTGTTGGGGAGGCTGTTGTAGAAGCAGTAGCAGTGAGAACTAGAAGAAAGGAGACCAAGTATTAGTCAATTGTCCATGTCCACTATTTGACAGTGTGTGTGTATATAGAGAGGAATATAGACCTATATATAATCTGCTGACAGACAGGAGAGGTAGTCACAAAAAATATGAAAATTATGAGCCCCACAATTCCAGGAATAATTGGTCTTTTGTATTTTCAGCATGAGAAGTATAAAAGTTAAGTTGATCAGGAGGGAAAAAAAGCCTATAGTGTGACAGGGAGGCAAACATAGACAAAACTTACCACTTTCATCTGTCGGATAAGCCTTTGTAGAGTGAATAGTAGTGACAATTGAGGTGACGGCTAGAAGGTATGAAGGGAAGTACTAGTCAAAATTCAAGCCCATTATTTGACAGTGTGGGTACGTGTTTGTACGAGTATGTGTGTATGTGCGCACGCGCACACACACACACACAAACATAATCCGCTGACAGAAAGACTGTCCCTAAAGATATGAGCCGTATGATTCCAGGAATAGATCATCTGATTCTATGTAATTCAGTAGATCTAATTCAGGTACTGTGTTTCTGCACATGAAGACATTGACCTTCATGAAGGATACATTGTTTTCTTCTTTATCACAATGTGACGGTAATATCCAAGACTATCTTGTTTTCCATCAGTATTCATAGCTCCTACTACAGTGCCTGGCACAAAGGAAGTATGGGAAAGATACTTGTTGAATGGAGAAATAAACAGAAAATGTTGCTGCTCTACGGTCCTCAGTACATGTTGCTGACCTGAAGAGAGGCTACCAAAATCAATTCATTAATTCAGAATCCACAGCAGAATCTCAGGTTTGACGGAGTCTGATTTAGGCAAATTTCCCATGAGAGTAACAGAATCAGGCAGACCTTTTCAAAGCATGCATATGCCAATATCCCCAATCATGCACATGATTTTCTGGAGCTGTGGTGTTTGTGGACATGACAACAATATGAATCAAAACTATTGAGTCTTTATTACTGCACCAGGCACTGTGTTAAATGCTTCACGTGCATTATCTCATTTAATGCTCCAGTCACAATGATGTCACTTGTACTTTGGAGGACTCAGTGTTACTAACAAGGAAATAAGGTTGGGGGAATAAGTAACTTGCTGACACTCATATCAGTGACGACAGCTTCAGCATTGAAAGGATCATTGTAGCGGAGTCAGTGAGATAGAGATATCTCACAGAGATGAAAATTCTTTGAAGTATAATTGACTGCTGCATGGAGGAAAACAGAGTTGATACCATTGTTTGGGTTTATTCTTTTTTCACTATATGTGTTCTTGTCCATGTGGATATGTCTCTGGTATGCAATTTTATGCACTTATAAAGAGTGCCTTATGACCTTTTTTGGTGGTTGTAAAATTGGGCTTGATATATAAGATTTGGAACAAATTCCAAGAATGAAAATGTTAGCATAATCATTTTTAAGTGTAAAAACGTCTTCAAGAACTGACTTTAACGTGTCTTAGGAATCTCTTTTTTTTCTGTAGCAGTGACTTATTCATTAAAATATAAATCAAAATCTCTTATTACCATGCATCGATTTTGGTGAAAACAATAAAGTAACAATTTTCCATAATAAAATCTGTGTATGTATCCTAAGTTCCCTTTCTCAATCAAGGTTGGCCAAAAACTAGGACCAGACTAGTTTTACCTTCTTCAAGATCACTTCATTGAATTATGCTTCCAAGTTATATTCTTAGTTTTTATCAAAAACAAAAAACTCACAAGAATCTGCATTAGAAATTTATTGTAGAATGTCATTAACAGAAACGACCTAATTAGTTCCCTTGCCCTGAGAAGACCATGGGGGCCTTTGTTTCAGAAATTAAGTGCAGAGTAAAAACGTAATGAACTGGAACTTGTCCATGATATTCATCACCATGGAACATACTATATTCTTATTTTTCCTTGATCACTAGGAAAATCAAAACCTAATAGGATACTTTATCCTTGTAGTTAATTAAAATTATGTTTTGCATATTTGCTTCCCCTCTGTTACTTGGTGGTGTAAATCATAAATTAGGGCTGTTATTTTAATCTTAAGATAGTGAATTTTAGGAAATGATATTAAGAAATGCAGTAAATACATAAATAACTAAATCCATGTTATGTTTTCAAAAGCAAGTGTTTTCACTGACATTATTTCATTTGCTCTTCATCACAGCCCTTCAAAAAAGCCAAGGCCAGTGTTCGAACCTAATTTGATCACTGAAGAAACCAAGGAGCCGAAAAGATCAAGACTGACTTCAGAAATTGGGACTGGTGCGCAGCAAAGTTCTTCGCACGTTTTGTTCGGTGCTTGTTTCCCACTGCTTCAAAAGGGCTTGTGAACCACGGGGAAAAGTACAAACTGATTCCTTCTTATCTATAGGTGCCCTGGGGCCTTTGTCTGTTGTCATCATACTCAGGACAGCAGGTCATGAGTCTAGTGAGTTACAAGACCTCTGCCTGGACCAAGGCACAGTCAGCCCTCTGCCCACACTGTCTGAAAATGCACAGCATCTGCATCAAAGGGAGTCCTCTGGGACATCATGCCTGAATCACGAGGGACGCTGAGTGATTAGGAAAAGAATGTACTCTCTTACAACAGGGCATCCTCCTTGGGACAGTAATTCATCCCAGTGTGCTCATCCACACATCTCTCCCAGGCCTGGCACAGGCCAGTAAGTGTTTGCTGAGCTGCATTAACCAACGGCAAGAAATACATTCATTACGTAGAATGGAAGTACTTATGTACACATTACTTTCACTCAATCACTAATTATGAAATTTTACCTTACAGCGGTATACAAAATACAAATCTGGAAAACCTAATACCATAATAAAGCTGCAGTGGCCAAATTATAGGATGTTTTGTTGAGCCGCCATCCCCATCCCTCAAGTGAACACCATTTGGTGACATAATAACATTTTTGGGCATTATACCAGGGTATAGCAAGATGAAAGTGAGAGTGACTTTGCTTGCTGAGTAGAACATTCCTGAAAGATGTATAATTGTTCTTATTTCCTAATGAAGTAAGATCATCAAAAGTGGAATCTCTTTTTGAGCATTTCCAGTGTCCTAAGTTGCTAGATGCTTTCGCTTATCTTGTTACATTTAATCCATACAACCACCCTAAAAAACATCATTGTGACCTTAGTATTTTGGAGGATGAATCTCAGTTTGAGAAAAGTTAAGTAAATTTTTCTTTTTCTTTTTCTTTTTTATGTTCCAAAGCCTATACAATTTAAATCCTGTGGGCAAATAGAGAGACAATTATGCTGCCAATAAATGGAACATTTATGAAAGGTTTATATTTGTCTAATCAACTATAATGATATAAGCCAGACCAAGTATTCAATGAATCACAAGGCTGAGTCTCCTCCTGAGACAGTCTCCCTTTTACATGTTTTATCTTCAAGAGTCAGAACCCCAGAATCATTAGCACTCTGTGTGGAAAGGGATCTCAGAGGTGATGTGTTCATAACTCCTTGCGTTTGGTCAGGTAACGTCTTACCTGAGGTCCAGAGCCCCCTTGATATTGGAAATGGAGGAAAGATCAGCAGGGCTAGAGCCAATGTTTCCAGTCACTTTCTTTATAGATATGTAGGGAGAAAGTGCCAGAAACTAGTACCGATTCAGTGCCAGCTATACCAGACATTCCACGTAGGTGACCTTATCTCTTCAATAACTGAGTTAGGTGTAATTATCCTGATTGGCAGATGAGGACAGTATTGCTCAGAAAATGTAAATAAATTACCCAAATTCAGGCACCTAATCAGTAAAAGAAATGATATTCAATCCAGTCTGTGATTCTGTGAAGCCCGGGAATTACCCACTCCCTACCATGTGTCCATCGTGTCTCAGGGCCTTGGTTTTGGGATTTTTTGCTCTAGGTCCATATCGTAGAGGAGGAAGAGAGAACTGAGGAAGTGTATGAACTCTTAATTCGGATGGTCGGGTTGAAACCTCAGATCTAGCTGTGTGGTGTGGTGCAAGGGACTTAACTAATTTTAGCTTTTTGTCCTCATCTATAAAATGGGGAAAAAATATTGCACCACCTCATAGGAGTATTACGGGTATTAAACAAGAAATGTATGCAGAAGCCAGCACAATGTCTTCTGTATAGGAAGTTTTCAGTATGTGTTAGTTCATGTTATTAGTTGCTAGTAGGGAACAAAGACTAAGAAACGAGTCTAGAAGCCCTGTCTTACCAAGTTTTCCCAGTCATTAGAAAGAAAACCTGCACAAACGAATGAAGTTCATTGTTAGATAATTCAGAGCCTACCGTTGCATCCTCTAACTTACAGTCATCTCATCCCAAAACCAGCATTTACTGTGATAAGACGACTCCTAGGAAATGATGGATTGATTTAAAATATCACTCAGTCTGTTGGAACATTCAGTCATTCTACTTTTCCTATTTTAAGGCAGGGAATTTCAGAAGTTAAGTTTACCCGTATGAAAAAACATCTATAGCATGACACGCCTATTAGTTGACAGTTGAAACATGTATCTGTGTGTGTGTGTGTATAAATATGTACATATACATATGTAAACTGCCAACAGAGAGACAGGAGAGATACTAATTAAAATTATGTGCCCTACAATTCCTGGAATAATTAGTCTTGTCCACTATAAACCAGGGAAGGTCAAAAAGTAATTTGACCAGGAGAGAAAAAAAATTCCCAAACATGGCATGAGGGCAAGCATATAAAAAAACTTACCACTTTGCTCTGTTGGGGAAGCTTTTGTAGAACCAATAGCAGTCACCTCTAGAAGAAAGGAGACCAAGTATTAGTCAATTGTCCATGCCCATTATTTGACAGTGTGTGTATACAGAGAGGAATTAGATGTACATAATATGCTGAGAGACAGGAGAGACAGTCACCAAAAATATGAAAATTATGAGCCCCACAATTCCAGGAATAATTAGTCTCTTGTATTTTAAGACTGAGAGGTCCAAAAGTCAAGTTGAGCAGGTGGGAAAAAAGCCTATAGCACGACAGAGAGGCAAACATAGGCAATAACTGACTGCTCTCCTCTGTCCGATAAGCCTTTGTAGAATGAATAGTAGTGACAAATGAGGTGACACCTAGAAGAAATGGGAGCAACTATTAGTGAATTATCCATGCCCATTGCTCAACAGCGTGTTTATGTGTTTACAAGAGTACGTGTGTATGCATACAAACACAGACACAATCCGGTGCCAGAGAGACCATCCTTACAAATATGAGCCCTACGATTCCACGAATAGCTCATCTGATTCTACGTAATTTAGTCGATCTAATTCATGTACTGTGTTTCTGCACATGAAGATGATGACCTTCATGAAGGATACATTGTTTTCTTCTTTATCACAACGGGACAGTAATATCCAAGACTGTCTTGTTTTCCTTTTGTGTTCACAGCTCCTAGCACAGTGCCTGCCACAAAGGAGGTGCTGGAGAACTACTTGTTGAATGGAAACATAAACAGAAAATGTGGCTACTCTACAGTCTTCAGCACAAGCTGCCGATATGAAGAGTTGCTGCCAAAATCAATTCATCAAATCTTAGACTCCACAACAGAATCTCATGTTTGAAAGAATCAGGTTTAAGAAAATTTCCCTTCAAAGCAAAGGAATCAGCCATACCTTTCCAATCCCAATATTGCCTATCCCAATATCCCCAGTCATGCACATGATTCTCCTAGTTGTGGTGTTTGTGGACATGACAGCAATATGAATAAAAGCGAAGCGCTATTGAGTGATTATTACTGTGCCAGGCCGTGTGTCAAATGCTTCACATGCATTATCTCATTTAATGCTCCAGTCACACTGACATGAGCTGTATTTTGGCGGACTCCTTGTTAAAAATGAGGAAATAATTTGCGAGTACAAGTAAGTTGCCCAGAATCATACCAGTGACAACAGAGCCAGCATTCAAAGGATCATTGTGGGCATTCAACGAGATAGAGCATGTGGAAAGTATTTTGTAGAAATAACCCATAGAAATAGAAAATATTCTCTAGAGAAACACCACAATTCCACCCGCGGTCACTGAAAATGTCTTCTCTTCCAGGTATGTTAGATTCTCTTAGCAAATGACCTTTTCATTACAGGAGATCAGCATTTCAGTGCCATTCTTTCCAAAGATAGAAATTTAAGCAGAGACACACTTAGAGTTCTCCGAATATATAGAATCTGATGTGAGAGCTATCTATGATGTAAAAAAGGAAAAGGGCAGCATAGAAAAAGAAAACTTCTTTAAAGATAACTGACTGTCTGATGGAGGAAACAGAGTTGAAACCACTGTTTTCCTTTATCTTTTTTTTTTAAACTAGATATGTTCTTGCCCATAAGGATATGGTTCTGGTATGCAATTTTATGCACACAATGAGGGCTTTTTTTGGTGGCTACAAAAGTGGGTTTGAGGTATAGGATTTGGAATAAATTCCAAGAATGAAAAAGTTAGCATAATCATGTTTAAGTGTTAAAATATCTTCAAGAATTGCCTTTAACGTGTCATAGACGTCTCTTTCTATTCTGTAACGGTGACTTCTTCGTTAAAATATAAATCAAAATCTCTTATTAGCATGCAAGGATGGAGGTAAAAACAATCACGTAACAGTTTTTCATAATAATTTCTGTCTATGTGTCCTAACTTCTCTTTCTCAAGCAAGGTGGATCAGAAACTAGTTTTACCTTCTTCAAAATAGCTTCCTTGATTGTGCTTCCAAGTTATACTCTTAGCTTTTATCAAAAACAAAGAAATTCCAAGAAACAGCACTGCAAATTTGCTGAAGAATGGCACTAACAGAAATGTCCTCGTTAGCTTTGTTGCCCTGAGAAGCCCAAAGGAGACATTTGTTTCAGAAATTAGGTGCCAAGTAAACCATACTATGAACTAGAACTTCCCTCTGATAATCGTCATCATGGAACTTACTGCAAGTCTTATTTTTCCCCGGTCACTAGAAAAATGAAAACCTAATAGGACGCTTAAGCCCAGTGGTTTTATTAAGCTTATGCTTTGTATATTTGCTTCCCCTCAGTTTCCTAGTGGTGTAAATCATAAATTAGGGCTGTTGTTTTAATCTTACGATAGTGAATTTTAGGAAATGATATTAAGAAATGCAGTAAATACATAAATAAATACATCCATGTTGTGTTTTCAAAAGCAAGTGTTTTCACTGACGTTATTTCACTTGATCTTCATCACGGCCCCAGGAGAGAGCCAAGGCAAGTGTTCGAACCTAATTTGATGACTGATGAAACTAAGGATCCGAGAAGATAAAGACTGACTTCCGAGACTGGGACTGGTGTACAGCAAGGGTCTTCACACATTTTCTTCTATGCTTGTTCCCCACTGCTTCAAAAGGGCTTGTGAACCACAGGGAAGAGTACAATGTGAACCACAGGGAAGAGTACAAACTGACTCCTTCTTATTTATGGGTGCTCTGGGGCCTCTGGTCTGTTTTGTTCATTCTCAGGACTCAAGTCCCGAGTCTAGCGAGTTACAGGATCCCTGCTGAGACACAAGCACATTCAACCCTCTGCCCACACTGTTAAAATAAGTGCCGCATCAGCATCAAAGAGACTCCTTTGGGACATCGTTCCTGAATCACGAGTGACCGCGAGTGACTAGGAAAAGAATGTAGTCTCTTTATAAGAGTGCATCCTCTTTGGAAAAGGAATTCACCCCAGTATGCTCATCCACACGTCCCTTCCAGGCCTGGCACAGGCCAGTACTGCAGTAAATGTTTGTTGAGCTGCATTTACCAATGGCAAGAAATACATTCGTTACGTAGAATGGAAGCATATGTGTACACATTACTCTCACCCAATCTCTCATTATGAAATTACACCTTGCTGTGGTGTATAAAATTCAAATCTGGAAAACCTAAGACCGTAATAAACTGCAGAGGAAAAATTATTCGATTTTTTGCTGAGCTGCCACGTGGCTCCCTCAAGTGAACACCGTTTGGTCACTTAATAATGTTTTGTGGGGGTCGTACTCTTAGTACAATAAGGTGAAAGTGAGAGTGACTCTGCTTGCTGAGTAGAACATTCCTGAAACACGTATAATAGTTCTTATTTTTTGATCAAGTAAGATCCTCAGAACTGGAATCTCTTTTTGAGCATTTCTTGTGTGCTAAGTAGCTGGGTGTTTTCACCTATTTTGCTTCAGGTAATCCATATAGCAACCCTAAAAAACAGAATTGTGACTTGAATATTTTGGAGAATGAATCTCAGGCCAAGATAGGTTAGTTAAGTTTTCCTTTTCTTTTTCTTTTCTGTGTTCAAAGCCTATACTAGTTTAATCCTCTGAGGACATAGAGGAACATTTATACTACCAATAAATGGAACAAGATTTAAGATTTTGATTTGTTTAATTTGATAATGATGGTGAGCCACACTGGTGTGCATTGAACCACAAGGCTGAGTCTTTTCTTGTGGAAATTTCCCTTTTACATGTTTTGGGTTCAAGAGACAGAACTCCAGAATTATTAACACTTGATGTTGAAAGGGATCTCAAAGGTGATGTGTTCATAACTCCTTGCCCTTGGTCAGGTAAGGTGTGAGCTGAGGTCCAGAGCCCCCTTGATGTTGCAAATGGAGGAAAGATCAGCAGGGCTAGATCCAATGCTTCTAGTCATTTACTTTGCACATATGTAGGGAGAAAGGGCCACATGCTAGTACTGATTCTCTGCCAGCTAAATGAGACACCCTATGCTAGACATGCCACATGGGCCACCTTCTCTTCAATAACTAACTTAGGTGTTATGATCCTGCATGGCAGATGTGGAAATGGTCTCTTAGGAAATGTGAGTAATTTTCTTATATCAATGCAACTAATCATTAAAGGAACTGGTGTTCAAGTCCAGTCTGAGTTACTGTGAAGCCCATGCACTTACCCACCCCCTACCATGTGTCCATGGTGTCTCAGGGCTTTGCTTTGGGGTTTCTTACTCTGGGACAATATTTTAGAGGAAGAAAAGAGAACTGAGTAAGTGTATGATCTCTTGATTTAGATGGCCATGTTGAAACTCTAGATCTAGCTGTGTGGCGTGGTGCAAGAGACTTAATTAATCTTAACTCCTTGTCCTCATCTATAAAATGCGGAAAATATATTGCACAACCTCCTAGGAGTATTATGAGAATTAAACAAGAAAATGCATGCAAAACCCAGCACAATGCCTTCTGTATAGGAAGCTCTCAGTCTGTGTCAGATCATGTTATTAGCTGCTAGCATGGATCAAAGCTTAAAAAGAAATCTGGAGGCACCTTGATATCACAAATTCCTCAGTCATTAGAAACAAAAGCCACACAAATCAATGGAATCCATCGCTGAAATAATTCAGAGCCCATCACTGCACCCTCTAATTTACAGTCATCTCATCACCAAACCAGCATTTACTATCTTACTATTACACCTGTGGAATGATGAGTTGAATTAAAATAACACTCAATCGATTCTGTTACATCCAGCCATTCTAGTTTCTCTTTTTTAAGGCAAGGAAGTACAAAAGTTAACTTTATCCAAAGGAAAAAAGTGCTATAGCATGAAATAAAGGCAAACATATCCAAATCTTAACGGCTTTCATCCTTTAGAAGGCTTTCGTAGAATTAATAGCAGGGACCTCTAGAAGGAATGAGATCAAAATTTACTCAATTTTTCATGCTTATTAGTTGACAGTTGATATACATGTATAGATATATTTGTGTGTGCGTATATATATATATATATATATATATATATATATATATAAGCTGCCAACAGAGAGACAGAAGAGATACTCATTAAAAGTATGTGCCCTAGAATTCCAGGAATAATTGGTCTTGTCTATTATAAACCAGGAAGTTTCAAAAGTTAATTTGATCAGGACGGACAAAAGTGCCATAGCATGACATGAGAGCAAGCATATACAAAAACTTACCACTTTGCTCTGTTGGGGAGGCTTTTGTAGAGCCTATAGCAGGGAACTCTAGAAGAAATGACAGGAAATATTAGGCAATTGTCCGTGCCCATTATTTGACAATGTGTGTATATATTAGGAATATATACATATATTCATATATACACACATATATATAATCTGCTGACATACAGGAGGCAGAGTTAGTAGAAATATCAAAATTATGAGACCCACAATTCCAAAAATAACTGGTCTTTTCTACGTTAAGCAGGAGAAGTTCAAAAGTTAAGGTGATCAGGAGGGAAAAAAAGCCTATAGCATGACATAGAGGCAAACATAGATGATAACTCACTGCGTTTATCTTTCATATAAGCCATTGTAGGATCAATAGTAGTGACAATTGAGGAGACAACTAGAAGAAATGAGAGGAAATATTAGTCAATTTTTCATGCCAATTTTTCGACCGTTTGTGTATGTGTTTATATGAGTACGTATGCCCACACCCACACAAGTATAATGCAGTGACAGAGAGACCATCCTTAAAAATATGCGCCCTATGATTCAAAGAAGAGTTCACTGATTCTATGTAACTCAGTAGAACCAAATTCACATATTGTGTGCACATGAAGATGTTGACCTTCATGAAGAATACATTTTTTTTCTTTATCGCAACTAGATGGTAATATACAAGACTATCTCGCGTTCCTTCTCTATTCATAGCTCCTAGCACAGTGCCTGAGACAGAGGAGGTGTTGGAGAAATACTTGTCCAATGGAAAAATAAACAGAAATGTGGCTACTCGACAGTCTTCAGCACACGTTGCTGACATGAAGAGCTGCTGCCAAAGCCAATTCATCAAATCTTAGAATCCACAACAGCATCTCACGTTTGAAAGAGTCACGTTTAACAAATTTCCCATCAGAACAAAGGAATCAGCCATACCTTTCCAAAGAATGCATATCCCTATATACCCAACTCATCCACATGGTTTTCTGGAGCTGTGGCCTTTGTGGATGTGACAACAATATGAATAAAAGCCAAGAGCTATTGAGCGATTATTACTGAACCAGACACTGTGTTGAATGCTTCACTGCATTATCTCCCTTAATGCTCCAGTCACACTGACATGAGTTGTAGTTTGGAGGACTCAGTGTTACAAAAGAGGAAAGAAGTTTGGGAGAGTAAGTAACTTGCTGAGAGTCATACCAGTGATGGCAGAGCCAGCGTTCAAAGGATGGTTGTCGAGGATTTAGTGAGATAGAGCTCATGGGGAGTACTTTGTAAAAATACCCGCTAGAAATAGAAAACAATCTATAGAGAAACAACATATCTCCACCATTGTGGACACTAAAAACATCTCCTCTTCAAGGTATGTTAAATATTCTCAGCAAATAACCTTTTCATTACGGGAGCTCAGCATTTCAGGGCAATTCTTTCCAAAGATAGAAAGATAGGCCAAGTCCCATTTATACTTCTCTGAATATATACAATGGGAGGGGAGACTTATCTACAGTATAAAGTAAAAGAGGCAAACATGCAAAGATAAAAAGTTTTTTAAAGATAATTGATTGTTGGACGAAAATAGATTCCAAACCATTGTTTTGTTTTATCCTTTTTCTGCTACATGTGTTCTTGTTCATATGGATACGGTTCTGGTATGCAATTTTATGCACTCAGTGAGATCTTTTTCGGTGGCTGTAAACCTGGATTTGAGGTATAGGATTTGGAATAAATTCCAAGAATGAAAATGGTAGCATAATCATGTTTATATGTTAAAATATCTTCAAGAACGGACTTTAATGTGTCTTAGAAGTCTCTTTCTTTTCCTTAACAGTGAGCTATTAATTTTCAGATAAACCAAAATCTCTTATTACCCTACATTGATTGAAGTAAAAACAATAATGTAACAATTTTTCATAATAAAATCTGTATATAAAATTATGAACTGGAACTTCTCTCTGATCATCATCATCATGGAACTTAACATGTCTTATTTTTCCCTGATCACTAGAAAAATCAAAACCTAATAGTACAGCTCAGCTCTGTGGTTATACTAAACTTGTGCTTTGCATATTTGCTTCCCCTCTGTTTCTTAGCTGTAGAAATAGCAAATTGGGGCTGTTGTTTTAATCTTACGGCAGTGAAACTTAGCAAGGGATATTAAAGAACACAATGAATACATAAATAACTAAATCCATGTTGTGTTTTCAAAAGCAAGTGTTTTCACTGACATTATTTCATTTGCTTTTCATCACAGCCCTTCAAAAAAGCCAAGGCCAGTGTTCGAACCTAATTTGATCACTGAAGAAACCAAGGAGCCGAAAAGATCAAGACTGACTTCAGAAATTGGGACTGGTGCACAGCAAAGTTCTTCGCACGTTTTGTTCGGTGCTTGTTTCCCACTGCTTCAAAAGGGCTTGTGAACCACAGGGAAAAGTACAAACTCATTCCTTCTTATCTATAGGTGCCCTGGGGCCTTTGGTCTGTTGTCTTCATACTCAGGACAGCAGGTCGTGAGTGTAGTGAGTTACAAGACCTCTGCCTGGACCAAGGCACAGTCAGCCCTCTGCCCACACTGTCTAAAAATGCACAGCATCTGCATCAAAGGGAGTCCTCTGGGACATCATGCCTGAATCACGAGGGACGCTGAGTGATTAGGAAAAGAATGTACTCTCTTACAACAGGGCATCCTCCTTGGGACAGTAATTCATCCCAGTGTGCTCATCCACACATCTCTCCCAGGCCTGGCACAGGCCAGTAAGTGTTTGCTGAGCTGCATTAACCAACGGCAAGAAATACATTCATTACGTAGAATGGAAGTACTTATGTACACATTACTTTCACTCAATCACTAATTATGAAATTTTACCTTACAGCGGTATACAAAATACAAATCTGGAAAACCTAATACCATAATAAAGCTGCAGTGGCCAAATTATAGGATGTTTTGTTGAGCCGCCATCCCCATCCCTCAAGTGAACACCATTTGGTGACATAATAACATTTTTGGGCATTATACCAGGGTATAGCAAGATGAAAGTGAGAGTGACTTTGCTTGCTGAGTAGAACATTCCTGAAAGATGTATAATTGTTCTTATTTCCTAATGAAGTAAGATCATCAAAAGTGGAATCTCTTTTTGAGCATTTCCAGTGTCCTAAGTTGCTAGATGCTTTTGCTTATCTTGTTACATTTAATCCATACAACCACCCTAAAAAACATCATTGTGACCTTAGTATTTTGGAGGATGAATCTCAGTTTGAGAAAAGTTAAGTAAATTTTTCTTTTTCTTTTTCTTTTTTATGTTCCAAAGCCTATACAATTTAAATCCTGTGGGCAAATAGAGAGACAATTATGCTGCCAATAAATGGAACATTTATGAAAGGTTTATATTTGTCTAATCAACTATAATGATATAAGCCAGACCAAGTATTCAATGAATCACAAGGCTGAGTCTCCTCCTGAGACAGTCTCCCTTTTACATGTTTTATCTTCAAGAGTCAGAACCCCAGAATCATTAGCACTCTGTGTGGAAAGGGATCTCAGAGGTGATGTGTTCATAACTCCTTGCGTTTGGTCAGGTAACGTCTTACCTGAGGTCCAGAGCCCCCTTGATATTGGAAATGGAGGAAAGATCAGCAGGGCTAGAGCCAATGTTTCCAGTCACTTTCTTTATAGATATGTAGGGAGAAAGTGCCAGAAACTAGTACCGATTCAGTGCCAGCTATACCAGACATTCCACGTAGGTGACCTTATCTCTTCAATAACTGAGTTAGGTGTAATTATCCTGATTGGCAGATGAGGACAGTATTGCTCAGAAAATGTAAATAAATTACCCAAATTCAGGCACCTAATCAGTAAAAGAAATGATATTCAATCCAGTCTGTGATTCTGTGAAGCCCGGGAATTACCCACTCCCTACCATGTGTCCATCGTGTCTCAGGGCCTTGGTTTTGGGATTTTTTG
The DNA here is from genome assembly GCF_020826845.1 of Diceros bicornis minor. Classification (NCBI taxonomy): domain Eukaryota; kingdom Metazoa; phylum Chordata; class Mammalia; order Perissodactyla; family Rhinocerotidae; genus Diceros; species Diceros bicornis. The sequence goes on along the minus strand of NC_080742.1, from coordinate 9,297,518 downwards.
CTCTAGGTCCATATCGTAGAGGAGGAAGAGAGAACTGAGGAAGTGTATGAACTCTTAATTCGGATGGTCGGGTTGAAACCTCAGATCTAGCTGTGTGGTGTGGTGCAAGGGACTTAACTAATTTTAGCTTTTTGTCCTCATCTATAAAATGGGGAAAAAATATTGCACCACCTCATAGGAGTATTACGGGTATTAAACAAGAAATGTATGCAGAAGCCAGCACAATGTCTTCTGTATAGGAAGTTTTCAGTATGTGTTAGTTCATGTTATTAGTTGCTAGTAGGGAACAAAGACTAAGAAACGAATCTAGAAGCCCTGTCTTACCAAGTTTTCCCAGTCATTAGAAAGAAAACCTGCACAAACGAATGAAGTTCATTGTTAGATAATTCAGAGCCTACCGTTGCATCCTCTAACTTACAGTCATCTCATCCCAAAACCAGCATTTACTGTGAGAAGACGACTCCTAGGAAATGATGGATTGATTTAAAATATCACTCAGTCTGTTGGAACATTCAGTCATTCTACTTTTCCTATTTTAAGGCAGGGAATTTCAGAAGTTAAGTTTACCCATATGAAAAAACATCTATAGCATGACACGCCTATTAGTTGACAGTTGAAACATGTATCTGTGTGTGTGTGTGTATAAATATGTACATATACATATGTAAACTGCCAACAGAGAGACAGGAGAGATACTAATTAAAATTATGTGCCCTACAATTCCTGGAATAATTAGTCTTGTCCACTATAAACCAGGGAAGGTCAAAAAGTAATTTGACCAGGAGAGAAAAAAAATTCCCAAACATGGCATGAGGGCAAGCATATAAAAAAACTTACCACTTTGCTCTGTTGGGGAAGCTTTTGTAGAACCAATAGCAGTCACCTCTAGAAGAAAGGAGACCAAGTATTAGTCAATTGTCCATGCCCATTATTTGACAGTGTGTGTATACAGAGAGGAATTAGATGTACATAATATGCTGAGAGACAGGAGAGACAGTCACCAAAAATATGAAAATTATGAGCCCCACAATTCCAGGAATAATTAGTCTCTTGTATTTTAAGACTGAGAGGTCCAAAAGTCAAGTTGAGCAGGTGGGAAAAAAGCCTATAGCACGACAGAGAGGCAAACATAGGCAATAACTGACTGCTCTCCTCTGTCCGATAAGCCTTTGTAGAATGAATAGTAGTGACAAATGAGGTGACACCTAGAAGAAATGGGAGCAACTATTAGTGAATTATCCATGCCCATTGCTCAACAGCGTGTTTATGTGTTTACAAGAGTACGTGTGTATGCATACAAACACAGACACAATCCGGTGCCAGAGAGACCATCCTTACAAATATGAGCCCTACGATTCCACGAATAGCTCATCTGATTCTACGTAATTTAGTCGATCTAATTCATGTACTGTGTTTCTGCACATGAAGATGATGACCTTCATGAAGGATACATTGTTTTCTTCTTTATCACAACGGGACAGTAATATCCAAGACTGTCTTGTTTTCCTTTTGTGTTCACAGCTCCTAGCACAGTGCCTGCCACAAAGGAGGTGCTGGAGAACTACTTGTTGAATGGAAACATAAACAGAAAATGTGGCTACTCTACAGTCTTCAGCACAAGCTGCCGATATGAAGAGTTGCTGCCAAAATCAATTCATCAAATCTTAGACTCCACAACAGAATCTCATGTTTGAAAGAATCAGGTTTAAGAAAATTTCCCTTCAAAGCAAAGGAATCAGCCATACCTTTCCAATCCCAATATTGCCTATCCCAATATCCCCAGTCATGCACATGATTCTCCTAGTTGTGGTGTTTGTGGACATGACAGCAATATGAATAAAAGCGAAGCGCTATTGAGTGATTATTACTGTGCCAGGCCGTGTGTCAAATGCTTCACATGCATTATCTCATTTAATGCTCCAGTCACACTGACATGAGCTGTATTTTGGCGGACTCCTTGTTAAAAATGAGGAAATAATTTGCGAGTACAAGTAAGTTGCCCAGAATCATACCAGTGACAACAGAGCCAGCATTCAAAGGATCATTGTGGGCATTCAACGAGATAGAGCATGTGGAAAGTATTTTGTAGAAATAACCCATAGAAATAGAAAATATTCTCTAGAGAAACACCACAATTCCACCCGCGGTCACTGAAAATGTCTTCTCTTCCAGGTATGTTAGATTCTCTTAGCAAATGACCTTTTCATTACAGGAGATCAGCATTTCAGTGCCATTCTTTCCAAAGATAGAAATTTAAGCAGAGACACACTTAGAGTTCTCCGAATATATAGAATCTGATGTGAGAGCTATCTATGATGTAAAAAAGGAAAAGGGCAGCATAGAAAAAGAAAACTTCTTTAAAGATAACTGACTGTCTGATGGAGGAAACAGAGTTGAAACCACTGTTTTCCTTTATCTTTTTTTTTTAAACTAGATATGTTCTTGCCCATAAGGATATGGTTCTGGTATGCAATTTTATGCACACAATGAGGGCTTTTTTTGGTGGCTACAAAAGTGGGTTTGAGGTATAGGATTTGGAATAAATTCCAAGAATGAAAAAGTTAGCATAATCATGTTTAAGTGTTAAAATATCTTCAAGAATTGCCTTTAACGTGTCATAGACGTCTCTTTCTATTCTGTAACGGTGACTTCTTCGTTAAAATATAAATCAAAATCTCTTATTAGCATGCAAGGATGGAGGTAAAAACAATCACGTAACAGTTTTTCATAATAATTTCTGTCTATGTGTCCTAACTTCTCTTTCTCAAGCAAGGTGGATCAGAAACTAGTTTTACCTTCTTCAAAATAGCTTCCTTGATTGTGCTTCCAAGTTATACTCTTAGCTTTTATCAAAAACAAAGAAATTCCAAGAAACAGCACTGCAAATTTGCTGAAGAATGGCACTAACAGAAATGTCCTCGTTAGCTTTGTTGCCCTGAGAAGCCCAAAGGAGACATTTGTTTCAGAAATTAGGTGCCAAGTAAACCATACTATGAACTAGAACTTCCCTCTGATAATCGTCATCATGGAACTTACTGCAAGTCTTATTTTTCCCCGGTCACTAGAAAAATGAAAACCTAATAGGACGCTTAAGCCCAGTGGTTTTATTAAGCTTATGCTTTGTATATTTGCTTCCCCTCAGTTTCCTAGTGGTGTAAATCATAAATTAGGGCTGTTGTTTTAATCTTACGATAGTGAATTTTAGGAAATGATATTAAGAAATGCAGTAAATACATAAATAAATACATCCATGTTGTGTTTTCAAAAGCAAGTGTTTTCACTGACGTTATTTCACTTGATCTTCATCACGGCCCCAGGAGAGAGCCAAGGCAAGTGTTCGAACCTAATTTGATGACTGATGAAACTAAGGATCCGAGAAGATAAAGACTGACTTCCGAGACTGGGACTGGTGTACAGCAAGGGTCTTCACACATTTTCTTCTATGCTTGTTCCCCACTGCTTCAAAAGGGCTTGTGAACCACAGGGAAGAGTACAATGTGAACCACAGGGAAGAGTACAAACTGACTCCTTCTTATTTATGGGTGCTCTGGGGCCTCTGGTCTGTTTTGTTCATTCTCAGGACTCAAGTCCCGAGTCTAGCGAGTTACAGGATCCCTGCTGAGACACAAGCACATTCAACCCTCTGCCCACACTGTTAAAATAAGTGCCGCATCAGCATCAAAGAGACTCCTTTGGGACATCGTTCCTGAATCACGAGTGACCGCGAGTGATTAGGAAAAGAATGTAGTCTCTTTATAAGAGTGCATCCTCTTTGGAAAAGGAATTCACCCCAGTATGCTCATCCACACGTCCCTTCCAGGCCTGGCACAGGCCAGTACTGCAGTAAATGTTTGTTGAGCTGCATTTACCAATGGCAAGAAATACATTCGTTACGTAGAATGGAAGCATATGTGTACACATTACTCTCACCCAATCTCTCATTATGAAATTACACCTTGCTGTGGTGTATAAAATTCAAATCTGGAAAACCTAAGACCGTAATAAACTGCAGAGGAAAAATTATTCGATTTTTTGCTGAGCTGCCACGTGGCTCCCTCAAGTGAACACCGTTTGGTCACTTAATAATGTTTTGTGGGGGTCGTACTCTTAGTACAATAAGGTGAAAGTGAGAGTGACTCTGCTTGCTGAGTAGAACATTCCTGAAACACGTATAATAGTTCTTATTTTTTGATCAAGTAAGATCCTCAGAACTGGAATCTCTTTTTGAGCATTTCTTGTGTGCTAAGTAGCTGGGTGTTTTCACCTATTTTGCTTCAGGTAATCCATATAGCAACCCTAAAAAACAGAATTGTGACTTGAATATTTTGGAGAATGAATCTCAGGCCAAGATAGGTTAGTTAAGTTTTCCTTTTCTTTTTCTTTTCTGTGTTCAAAGCCTATACTAGTTTAATCCTCTGAGGACATAGAGGAACATTTATACTACCAATAAATGGAACAAGATTTAAGATTTTGATTTGTTTAATTTGATAATGATGGTGAGCCACACTGGTGTGCATTGAACCACAAGGCTGAGTCTTTTCTTGTGGAAATTTCCCTTTTACATGTTTTGGGTTCAAGAGACAGAACTCCAGAATTATTAACACTTGATGTTGAAAGGGATCTCAAAGGTGATGTGTTCATAACTCCTTGCCCTTGGTCAGGTAAGGTGTGAGCTGAGGTCCAGAGCCCCCTTGATGTTGCAAATGGAGGAAAGATCAGCAGGGCTAGATCCAATGCTTCTAGTCATTTACTTTGCACATATGTAGGGAGAAAGGGCCACATGCTAGTACTGATTCTCTGCCAGCTAAATGAGACACCCTATGCTAGACATGCCACATGGGCCACCTTCTCTTCAATAACTAACTTAGGTGTTATGATCCTGCATGGCAGATGTGGAAATGGTCTCTTAGGAAATGTGAGTAATTTTCTTATATCAATGCAACTAATCATTAAAGGAACTGGTGTTCAAGTCCAGTCTGAGTTACTGTGAAGCCCATGCACTTACCCACCCCCTACCATGTGTCCATGGTGTCTCAGGGCTTTGCTTTGGGGTTTCTTACTCTGGGACAATATTTTAGAGGAAGAAAAGAGAACTGAGTAAGTGTATGATCTCTTGATTTAGATGGCCATGTTGAAACTCTAGATCTAGCTGTGTGGCGTGGTGCAAGAGACTTAATTAATCTTAACTCCTTGTCCTCATCTATAAAATGCGGAAAATATATTGCACAACCTCCTAGGAGTATTATGAGAATTAAACAAGAAAATGCATGCAAAACCCAGCACAATGCCTTCTGTATAGGAAGCTCTCAGTCTGTGTCAGATCATGTTATTAGCTGCTAGCATGGATCAAAGCTTAAAAAGAAATCTGGAGGCACCTTGATATCACAAATTCCTCAGTCATTAGAAACAAAAGCCACACAAATCAATGGAATCCATCGCTGAAATAATTCAGAGCCCATCACTGCACCCTCTAATTTACAGTCATCTCATCACCAAACCAGCATTTACTATCTTACTATTACACCTGTGGAATGATGAGTTGAATTAAAATAACACTCAATCGATTCTGTTACATCCAGCCATTCTAGTTTCTCTTTTTTAAGGCAAGGAAGTACAAAAGTTAACTTTATCCAAAGGAAAAAAGTGCTATAGCATGAAATAAAGGCAAACATATCCAAATCTTAACGGCTTTCATCCTTTAGAAGGCTTTCGTAGAATTAATAGCAGGGACCTCTAGAAGGAATGAGATCAAAATTTACTCAATTTTTCATGCTTATTAGTTGACAGTTGATATACATGTATAGATATATTTGTGTGTGCGTATATATATATATATATATATATATATATATATATATAAGCTGCCAACAGAGAGACAGAAGAGATACTCATTAAAAGTATGTGCCCTAGAATTCCAGGAATAATTGGTCTTGTCTATTATAAACCAGGAAGTTTCAAAAGTTAATTTGATCAGGACGGACAAAAGTGCCATAGCATGACATGAGAGCAAGCATATACAAAAACTTACCACTTTGCTCTGTTGGGGAGGCTTTTGTAGAGCCTATAGCAGGGAACTCTAGAAGAAATGACAGGAAATATTAGGCAATTGTCCGTGCCCATTATTTGACAATGTGTGTATATATTAGGAATATATACATATATTCATATATACACACATATATATAATCTGCTGACATACAGGAGGCAGAGTTAGTAGAAATATCAAAATTATGAGACCCACAATTCCAAAAATAACTGGTCTTTTCTACGTTAAGCAGGAGAAGTTCAAAAGTTAAGGTGATCAGGAGGGAAAAAAAGCCTATAGCATGACATAGAGGCAAACATAGATGATAACTCACTGCGTTTATCTTTCATATAAGCCATTGTAGGATCAATAGTAGTGACAATTGAGGAGACAACTAGAAGAAATGAGAGGAAATATTAGTCAATTTTTCATGCCAATTTTTCGACCGTTTGTGTATGTGTTTATATGAGTACGTATGCCCACACCCACACAAGTATAATGCAGTGACAGAGAGACCATCCTTAAAAATATGCGCCCTATGATTCAAAGAAGAGTTCACTGATTCTATGTAACTCAGTAGAACCAAATTCACATATTGTGTGCACATGAAGATGTTGACCTTCATGAAGAATACATTTTTTTTCTTTATCGCAACTAGATGGTAATATACAAGACTATCTCGCGTTCCTTCTCTATTCATAGCTCCTAGCACAGTGCCTGAGACAGAGGAGGTGTTGGAGAAATACTTGTCCAATGGAAAAATAAACAGAAATGTGGCTACTCGACAGTCTTCAGCACACGTTGCTGACATGAAGAACTGCTGCCAAAGCCAATTCATCAAATCTTAGAATCCACAACAGCATCTCACGTTTGAAAGAGTCACGTTTAACAAATTTCCCATCAGAACAAAGGAATCAGCCATACCTTTCCAAAGAATGCATATCCCTATATACCCAACTCATCCACATGGTTTTCTGGAGCTGTGGCCTTTGTGGATGTGACAACAATATGAATAAAAGCCAAGAGCTATTGAGCGATTATTACTGAACCAGACACTGTGTTGAATGCTTCACTGCATTATCTCCCTTAATGCTCCAGTCACACTGACATGAGTTGTAGTTTGGAGGACTCAGTGTTACAAAAGAGGAAAGAAGTTTGGGAGAGTAAGTAACTTGCTGAGAGTCATACCAGTGATGGCAGAGCCAGCGTTCAAAGGATGGTTGTCGAGGATTTAGTGAGATAGAGCTCATGGGGAGTACTTTGTAAAAATACCCGCTAGAAATAGAAAACAATCTATAGAGAAACAACATATCTCCACCATTGTGGACACTAAAAACATCTCCTCTTCAAGGTATGTTAAATATTCTCAGCAAATAACCTTTTCATTACGGGAGCTCAGCATTTCAGGGCAATTCTTTCCAAAGATAGAAAGATAGGCCAAGTCCCATTTATACTTCTCTGAATATATACAATGGGAGGGGAGACTTATCTACAGTATAAAGTAAAAGAGGCAAACATGCAAAGATAAAAAGTTTTTTAAAGATAATTGATTGTTGGACGAAAATAGATTCCAAACCATTGTTTTGTTTTATCCTTTTTCTGCTACATGTGTTCTTGTTCATATGGATACGGTTCTGGTATGCAATTTTATGCACTCAGTGAGATCTTTTTCGGTGGCTGTAAACCTGGATTTGAGGTATAGGATTTGGAATAAATTCCAAGAATGAAAATGGTAGCATAATCATGTTTATATGTTAAAATATCTTCAAGAACGGACTTTAATGTGTCTTAGAAGTCTCTTTCTTTTCCTTAACAGTGAGCTATTAATTTTCAGATAAACCAAAATCTCTTATTACCCTACATTGATTGAAGTAAAAACAATAATGTAACAATTTTTCATAATAAAATCTGTATATAAAATTATGAACTGGAACTTCTCTCTGATCATCATCATCATGGAACTTAACATGTCTTATTTTTCCCTGATCACTAGAAAAATCAAAACCTAATAGTACAGCTCAGCTCTGTGGTTATACTAAACTTGTGCTTTGCATATTTGCTTCCCCTCTGTTTCTTAGCTGTAGAAATAGCAAATTGGGGCTGTTGTTTTAATCTTACGGCAGTGAAACTTAGCAAGGGATATTAAAGAACACAATGAATACATAAATAACTAAATCCATGTTGTGTTTTCAAAAGCAAGTGTTTTCACTGACATTATTTCATTTGCTTTTCATCACAGCCCTTCAAAAAAGCCAAGGCCAGTGTTCGAACCTAATTTGATCACTGAAGAAACCAAGGAGCCGAAAAGATCAAGACTGACTTCAGAAATTGGGACTGGTGCACAGCAAAGTTCTTCGCACGTTTTGTTCGGTGCTTGTTTCCCACTGCTTCAAAAGGGCTTGTGAACCACAGGGAAAAGTACAAACTCATTCCTTCTTATCTATAGGTGCCCTGGGGCCTTTGGTCTGTTGTCTTCATACTCAGGACAGCAGGTCGTGAGTGTAGTGAGTTACAAGACCTCTGCCTGGACCAAGGCACAGTCAGCCCTCTGCCCACACTGTCTAAAAATGCACAGCATCTGCATCAAAGGGAGTCCTCTGGGACATCATGCCTGAATCACGAGGGACGCTGAGTGATTAGGAAAAGAATGTACTCTCTTACAACAGGGCATCCTCCTTGGGACAGTAATTCATCCCAGTGTGCTCATCCACACATCTCTCCCAGGCCTGGCACAGGCCAGTAAGTGTTTGCTGAGCTGCATTAACCAACGGCAAGAAATACATTCATTACGTAGAATGGAAGTACTTATGTACACATTACTTTCACTCAATCACTAATTATGAAATTTTACCTTACAGCGGTATACAAAATACAAATCTGGAAAACCTAATACCATAATAAAGCTGCAGTGGCCAAATTATAGGATGTTTTGTTGAGCCGCCATCCCCATCCCTCAAGTGAACACCATTTGGTGACATAATAACATTTTTGGGCATTATACCAGGGTATAGCAAGATGAAAGTGAGAGTGACTTTGCTTGCTGAGTAGAACATTCCTGAAAGATGTATAATTGTTCTTATTTCCTAATGAAGTAAGATCATCAAAAGTGGAATCTCTTTTTGAGCATTTCCAGTGTCCTAAGTTGCTAGATGCTTTCGCTTATCTTGTTACATTTAATCCATACAACCACCCTAAAAAACATCATTGTGACCTTAGTATTTTGGAGGATGAATCTCAGTTTGAGAAAAGTTAAGTAAATTTTTCTTTTTCTTTTTCTTTTTTATGTTCCAAAGCCTATACAATTTAAATCCTGTGGGCAAATAGAGAGACAATTATGCTGCCAATAAATGGAACATTTATGAAAGGTTTATATTTGTCTAATCAACTATAATGATATAAGCCAGACCAAGTATTCAATGAATCACAAGGCTGAGTCTCCTCCTGAGACAGTCTCCCTTTTACATGTTTTATCTTCAAGAGTCAGAACCCCAGAATCATTAGCACTCTGTGTGGAAAGGGATCTCAGAGGTGATGTGTTCATAACTCCTTGCGTTTGGTCAGGTAACGTCTTACCTGAGGTCCAGAGCCCCCTTGATATTGGAAATGGAGGAAAGATCAGCAGGGCTAGAGCCAATGTTTCCAGTCACTTTCTTTATAGATATGTAGGGAGAAAGTGCCAGAAACTAGTACCGATTCAGTGCCAGCTATACCAGACATTCCACGTAGGTGACCTTATCTCTTCAATAACTGAGTTAGGTGTAATTATCCTGATTGGCAGATGAGGACAGTATTGCTCAGAAAATGTAAATAAATTACCCAAATTCAGGCACCTAATCAGTAAAAGAAATGATATTCAATCCAGTCTGTGATTCTGTGAAGCCCGGGAATTACCCACTCCCTACCATGTGTCCATCGTGTCTCAGGGCCTTGGTTTTGGGATTTTTTGCTCTAGGTCCATATCGTAGAGGAGGAAGAGAGAACTGAGGAAGTGTATGAACTCTTAATTCGGATGGTCGGGTTGAAACCTCAGATCTAGCTGTGTGGTGTGGTGCAAGGGACTTAACTAATTTTAGCTTTTTGTCCTCATCTATAAAATGGGGAAAAAATATTGCACCACCTCATAGGAGTATTACGGGTATTAAACAAGAAATGTATGCAGAAGCCAGCACAATGTCTTCTGTATAGGAAGTTTTCAGTATGTGTTAGTTCATGTTATTAGTTGCTAGTAGGGAACAAAGACTAAGAAACGAATCTAGAAGCCCTGTCTTACCAAGTTTTCCCAGTCATTAGAAAGAAAACCTGCACAAACGAATGAAGTTCATTGTTAGATAATTCAGAGCCTACCGTTGCATCCTCTAACTTACAGTCATCTCATCCCAAAACCAGCATTTACTGTGAGAAGACGACTCCTAGGAAATGATGGATTGATTTAAAATATCACTCAGTCTGTTGGAACATTCAGTCATTCTACTTTTCCTATTTTAAGGCAGGGAATTTCAGAAGTTAAGTTTACCCATATGAAAAAACATCTATAGCATGACACGCCTATTAGTTGACAGTTGAAACATGTATCTGTGTGTGTGTGTGTATAAATATGTACATATACATATGTAAACTGCCAACAGAGAGACAGGAGAGATACTAATTAAAATTATGTGCCCTACAATTCCTGGAATAATTAGTCTTGTCCACTATAAACCAGGGAAGGTCAAAAAGTAATTTGACCAGGAGAGAAAAAAAATTCCCAAACATGGCATGAGGGCAAGCATATAAAAAAACTTACCACTTTGCTCTGTTGGGGAAGCTTTTGTAGAACCAATAGCAGTCACCTCTAGAAGAAAGGAGACCAAGTATTAGTCAATTGTCCATGCCCATTATTTGACAGTGTGTGTATACAGAGAGGAATTAGATGTACATAATATGCTGAGAGACAGGAGAGACAGTCACCAAAAATATGAAAATTATGAGCCCCACAATTCCAGGAATAATTAGTCTCTTGTATTTTAAGACTGAGAGGTCCAAAAGTCAAGTTGAGCAGGTGGGAAAAAAGCCTATAGCACGACAGAGAGGCAAACATAGGCAATAACTGACTGCTCTCCTCTGTCCGATAAGCCTTTGTAGAATGAATAGTAGTGACAAATGAGGTGACACCTAGAAGAAATGGGAGCAACTATTAGTGAATTATCCATGCCCATTGCTCAACAGCGTGTTTATGTGTTTACAAGAGTACGTGTGTATGCATACAAACACAGACACAATCCGGTGCCAGAGAGACCATCCTTACAAATATGAGCCCTACGATTCCACGAATAGCTCATCTGATTCTACGTAATTTAGTCGATCTAATTCATGTACTGTGTTTCTGCACATGAAGATGATGACCTTCATGAAGGATACATTGTTTTCTTCTTTATCACAACGGGACAGTAATATCCAAGACTGTCTTGTTTTCCTTTTGTGTTCACAGCTCCTAGCACAGTGCCTGCCACAAAGGAGGTGCTGGAGAACTACTTGTTGAATGGAAACATAAACAGAAAATGTGGCTACTCTACAGTCTTCAGCACAAGCTGCCGATATGAAGAGTTGCTGCCAAAATCAATTCATCAAATCTTAGACTCCACAACAGAATCTCATGTTTGAAAGAATCAGGTTTAAGAAAATTTCCCTTCAAAGCAAAGGAATCAGCCATACCTTTCCAATCCCAATATTGCCTATCCCAATATCCCCAGTCATGCACATGATTCTCCTAGTTGTGGTGTTTGTGGACATGACAGCAATATGAATAAAAGCGAAGCGCTATTGAGTGATTATTACTGTGCCAGGCCGTGTGTCAAATGCTTCACATGCATTATCTCATTTAATGCTCCAGTCACACTGACATGAGCTGTATTTTGGCGGACTCCTTGTTAAAAATGAGGAAATAATTTGCGAGTACAAGTAAGTTGCCCAGAATCATACCAGTGACAACAGAGCCAGCATTCAAAGGATCATTGTGGGCATTCAACGAGATAGAGCATGTGGAAAGTATTTTGTAGAAATAACCCATAGAAATAGAAAATATTCTCTAGAGAAACACCACAATTCCACCCGCGGTCACTGAAAATGTCTTCTCTTCCAGGTATGTTAGATTCTCTTAGCAAATGACCTTTTCATTACAGGAGATCAGCATTTCAGTGCCATTCTTTCCAAAGATAGAAATTTAAGCAGAGACACACTTAGAGTTCTCCGAATATATAGAATCTGATGTGAGAGCTATCTATGATGTAAAAAAGGAAAAGGGCAGCATAGAAAAAGAAAACTTCTTTAAAGATAACTGACTGTCTGATGGAGGAAACAGAGTTGAAACCACTGTTTTCCTTTATCTTTTTTTTTTAAACTAGATATGTTCTTGCCCATAAGGATATGGTTCTGGTATGCAATTTTATGCACACAATGAGGGCTTTTTTTGGTGGCTACAAAAGTGGGTTTGAGGTATAGGATTTGGAATAAATTCCAAGAATGAAAAAGTTAGCATAATCATGTTTAAGTGTTAAAATATCTTCAAGAATTGCCTTTAACGTGTCATAGACGTCTCTTTCTATTCTGTAACGGTGACTTCTTCGTTAAAATATAAATCAAAATCTCTTATTAGCATGCAAGGATGGAGGTAAAAACAATCACGTAACAGTTTTTCATAATAATTTCTGTCTATGTGTCCTAACTTCTCTTTCTCAAGCAAGGTGGATCAGAAACTAGTTTTACCTTCTTCAAAATAGCTTCCTTGATTGTGCTTCCAAGTTATACTCTTAGCTTTTATCAAAAACAAAGAAATTCCAAGAAACAGCACTGCAAATTTGCTGAAGAATGGCACTAACAGAAATGTCCTCGTTAGCTTTGTTGCCCTGAGAAGCCCAAAGGAGACATTTGTTTCAGAAATTAGGTGCCAAGTAAACCATACTATGAACTAGAACTTCCCTCTGATAATCGTCATCATGGAACTTACTGCAAGTCTTATTTTTCCCCGGTCACTAGAAAAATGAAAACCTAATAGGACGCTTAAGCCCAGTGGTTTTATTAAGCTTATGCTTTGTATATTTGCTTCCCCTCAGTTTCCTAGTGGTGTAAATCATAAATTAGGGCTGTTGTTTTAATCTTACGATAGTGAATTTTAGGAAATGATATTAAGAAATGCAGTAAATACATAAATAAATACATCCATGTTGTGTTTTCAAAAGCAAGTGTTTTCACTGACGTTATTTCACTTGATCTTCATCACGGCCCCAGGAGAGAGCCAAGGCAAGTGTTCGAACCTAATTTGATGACTGATGAAACTAAGGATCCGAGAAGATAAAGACTGACTTCCGAGACTGGGACTGGTGTACAGCAAGGGTCTTCACACATTTTCTTCTATGCTTGTTCCCCACTGCTTCAAAAGGGCTTGTGAACCACAGGGAAGAGTACAATGTGAACCACAGGGAAGAGTACAAACTGACTCCTTCTTATTTATGGGTGCTCTGGGGCCTCTGGTCTGTTTTGTTCATTCTCAGGACTCAAGTCCCGAGTCTAGCGAGTTACAGGATCCCTGCTGAGACACAAGCACATTCAACCCTCTGCCCCACACTGTTAAAATAAGTGCCGCATCAGCATCAAAGAGACTCCTTTGGGACATCGTTCCTGAATCACGAGTGACCGCGAGTGACTAGGAAAAGAATGTAGTCTCTTTATAAGAGTGCATCCTCTTTGGAAAAGGAATTCACCCCAGTATGCTCATCCACACGTCCCTTCCAGGCCTGGCACAGGCCAGTACTGCAGTAAATGTTTGTTGAGCTGCATTTATCAATGGCAAGAAATACATTCGTTACGTAGAATGGAAGCATATGTGTACACATTACTCTCACCCAATCTCTCATTATGAAATTACACCTTGCTGTGGTGTATAAAATTCAAATCTGGAAAACCTAAGACCGTAATAAACTGCAGAGGAAAAATTATTCGATTTTTTGCTGAGCTGCCACGTGGCTCCCTCAAGTGAACACCGTTTGGTCACTTAATAATGTTTTGTGGGGGTCGTACTCTTAGTACAATAAGGTGAAAGTGAGAGTGACTCTGCTTGCTGAGTAGAACATTCCTGAAACACGTATAATTGTTCTTATTTTTTGATCAAGTAAGATCCTCAGAACTGGAATCTCTTTTTGAGCATTTCTTGTGTGCTAAGTAGCTGGGTGTTTTCACCTATTTTGCTTCAGGTAATCCATATAGCAACCCTAAAAAACAGAATTGTGACTTGAATATTTTGGAGAATGAATCTCAGGCCAAGATAGGTTAGTTAAGTTTTCCTTTTCTTTTTCTTTTCTGTGTTCAAAGCCTATACTAGTTTAATCCTCTGAGGACATAGAGGAACATTTATACTACCAATAAATGGAACAAGATTTAAGATTTTGATTTGTTTAATTTGATAATGATGGTGAGCCACACTGGTGTGCATTGAACCACAAGGCTGAGTCTTTTCTTGTGGAAATTTCCCTTTTACATGTTTTGGGTTCAAGAGACAGAACTCCAGAATTATTAACACTTGATGTTGAAAGGGATCTCAAAGGTGATGTGTTCATAACTCCTTGCCCTTGGTCAGGTAAGGTGTGAGCTGAGGTCCAGAGCCCCCTTGATGTTGCAAATGGAGGAAAGATCAGCAGGGCTAGATCCAATGCTTCTAGTCATTTACTTTGCACATATGTAGGGAGAAAGGGCCACATGCTAGTACTGATTCTCTGCCAGCTAAATGAGACACCCTATGCTAGACATGCCACATGGGCCACCTTCTCTTCAATAACTAACTTAGGTGTTATGATCCTGCATGGCAGATGTGGAAATGGTCTCTTAGGAAATGTGAGTAATTTTCTTATATCAATGCAACTAATCATTAAAGGAACTGGTGTTCAAGTCCAGTCTGAGTTACTGTGAAGCCCATGCACTTACCCACCCCCTACCATGTGTCCATGGTGTCTCAGGGCTTTGCTTTGGGGTTTCTTACTCTGGGACAATATTTTAGAGGAAGAAAAGAGAACTGAGTAAGTGTATGATCTCTTGATTTAGATGGCCATGTTGAAACTCTAGATCTAGCTGTGTGGCGTGGTGCAAGAGACTTAATTAATCTTAACTCCTTGTCCTCATCTATAAAATGCGGAAAATATATTGCACAACCTCCTAGGAGTATTATGAGAATTAAACAAGAAAATGCATGCAAAACCCAGCACAATGCCTTCTGTATAGGAAGCTCTCAGTCTGTGTCAGATCATGTTATTAGCTGCTAGCATGGATCAAAGCTTAAAAAGAAATCTGGAGGCACCTTGATATCACAAATTCCTCAGTCATTAGAAACAAAAGCCACACAAATCAATGGAATCCATCGCTGAAATAATTCAGAGCCCATCACTGCACCCTCTAATTTACAGTCATCTCATCACCAAACCAGCATTTACTATCTTACTATTACACCTGTGGAATGATGAGTTGAATTAAAATAACACTCAATTGATTCTGTTACATCCAGCCATTCTAGTTTCTCTTTTTTAAGGCAAGGAAGTACAAAAGTTAACTTTATCCAAAGGAAAAAAGTGCTATAGCATGAAATAAAGGCAAACATATCCAAATCTTAACGGCTTTCATCCTTTAGAAGGCTTTCGTAGAATTAATAGCAGGGACCTCTAGAAGGAATGAGATCAAAATTTACTCAATTTTTCATGCTTATTAGTTGACAGTTGATATACATGTATAGATATATTTGTGTGTGCGTATATATATATATATATATATATATATATATATATATAAGCTGCCAACAGAGAGACAGAAGAGATACTCATTAAAAGTATGTGCCCTAGAATTCCAGGAATAATTGGTCTTGTCTATTATAAACCAGGAAGTTTCAAAAGTTAATTTGATCAGGACGGACAAAAGTGCCATAGCATGACATGAGAGCAAGCATATACAAAAACTTACCACTTTGCTCTGTTGGGGAGGCTTTTGTAGAGCCTATAGCAGGGAACTCTAGAAGAAATGACAGGAAATATTAGGCAATTGTCCGTGCCCATTATTTGACAATGTGTGTATATATTAGGAATATATACATATATTCATATATACACACATATATATAATCTGCTGACATACAGGAGGCAGAGTTAGTAGAAATATCAAAATTATGAGACCCACAATTCCAAAAATAACTGGTCTTTTCTACGTTAAGCAGGAGAAGTTCAAAAGTTAAGGTGATCAGGAGGGAAAAAAAGCCTATAGCATGACATAGAGGCAAACATAGATGATAACTCACTGCGTTTATCTGTCATATAAGCCATTGTAGGATCAATAGTAGTGACAATTGAGGAGACAACTAGAAGAAATGAGAGGAAATATTAGTCAATTTTTCATGCCAATTTTTCGACCGTTTGTGTATGTGTTTATATGAGTACGTATGCCCACACCCACACAAGTATAATGCAGTGACAGAGAGACCATCCTTAAAAATATGCGCCCTATGATTCAAAGAAGAGTTCACTGATTCTATGTAACTCAGTAGAACCAAATTCACATATTGTGTGCACATGAAGATGTTGACCTTCATGAAGAATACATTTTTTTTCTTTATCGCAACTGGATGGTAATATACAAGACTATCTCGCTTTCCTTCTCTATTCATAGCTCCTAGCACAGTGCCTGAGACAGAGGAGGTGTTGGAGAAATACTTGTCCAATGGAAAAATAAACAGAAATGTGGCTACTCGACAGTCTTCAGCACACGTTGCTGACATGAAGAGCTGCTGCCAAAGCCAATTCATCAAATCTTAGAATCCACAACAGCATCTCACGTTTGAAAGAGTCACGTTTAACAAATTTCCCATCAAAACAAAGGAATCAGCCATACCTTTCCAAAGAATGCATATCCCTATATACCCAACTCATCCACATGGTTTTCTGGAGCTGTGGCCTTTGTGGATGTGACAACAATATGAATAAAAGCCAAGAGCTATTGAGCGATTATTACTGAACCAGACACTGTGTTGAATGCTTCACTGCATTATCTCCCTTAATGCTCCAGTCACACTGACATGAGTTGTAGTTTGGAGGACTCAGTGTTACAAAAGAGGAAAGAAGTTTGGGAGAGTAAGTAACTTGCTGAGAGTCATACCAGTGATGGCAGAGCCAGCGTTCAAAGGATGGTTGTCGAGGATTTAGTGAGATAGAGCTCATGGGGAGTACTTTGTAAAAATACCCGCTAGAAATAGAAAACAATCTATAGAGAAACAACATATCTCCACCATTGTGGACACTAAAAACATCTCCTCTTCAAGGTATGTTAAATATTCTCAGCAAATAACCTTTTCATTACGGGAGCTCAGCATTTCAGGGCAATTCTTTCCAAAGATAGAAAGATAGGCCAAGTCCCATTTATACTTCTCTGAATATATACAATGGGAGGGGAGACTTATCTACAGTATAAAGTAAAAGAGGCAAACATGCAAAGATAAAAAGTTTTTTAAAGATAATTGATTGTTGGACGAAAATAGATTCCAAACCATTGTTTTGTTTTATCCTTTTTCTGCTACATGTGTTCTTGTTCATATGGATACGGTTCTGGTATGCAATTTTATGCACTCAGTGAGATCTTTTTCGGTGGCTGTAAACCTGGATTTGAGGTATAGGATTTGGAATAAATTCCAAGAATGAAAATGGTAGCATAATCATGTTTATATGTTAAAATATCTTCAAGAACGGACTTTAATGTGTCTTAGAAGTCTCTTTCTTTTCCTTAACAGTGAGCTATTAATTTTCAGATAAACCAAAATCTCTTATTACCCTACATTGATTGAAGTAAAAACAATAATGTAACAATTTTTCATAATAAAATCTGTATATAAAATTATGAACTGGAACTTCTCTCTGATCATCATCATCATGGAACTTAACATGTCGTATTTTTCCCTGATCACTAGAAAAATCAAAACCTAATAGTACAGCTCAGCTCTGTGGTTATACTAAACTTGTGCTTTGCATATTTGCTTCCCCTCTGTTTCTTAGCTGTAGAAATAGCAAATTGGGGCTGTTGTTTTAATCTTACGGCAGTGAAACTTAGCAAGGGATATTAAAGAACACAATGAATACATAAATAACTAAATCCATGTTGTGTTTTCAAAAGCAAGTGTTTTCACTGACATTATTTCATTTGCTTTTCATCACAGCCCTTCAAAAAAGCCAAGGCCAGTGTTCGAACCTAATTTGATCACTGAAGAAACCAAGGAGCCGAAAAGATCAAGACTGACTTCAGAAATTGGGACTGGTGCACAGCAAAGTTCTTCGCACGTTTTGTTCGGTGCTTGTTTCCCACTGCTTCAAAAGGGCTTGTGAACCACAGGGAAAAGTACAAACTCATTCCTTCTTATCTATAGGTGCCCTGGGGCCTTTGGTCTGTTGTCTTCATACTCAGGACAGCAGGTCGTGAGTGTAGTGAGTTACAAGACCTCTGCCTGGACCAAGGCACAGTCAGCCCTCTGCCCACACTGTCTAAAAATGCACAGCATCTGCATCAAAGGGAGTCCTCTGGGACATCATGCCTGAATCACGAGGGACGCTGAGTGATTAGGAAAAGAATGTACTCTCTTACAACAGGGCATCCTCCTTGGGACAGTAATTCATCCCAGTGTGCTCATCCACACATCTCTCCCAGGCCTGGCACAGGCCAGTAAGTGTTTGCTGAGCTGCATTAACCAACGGCAAGAAATACATTCATTACGTAGAATGGAAGTACTTATGTACACATTACTTTCACTCAATCACTAATTATGAAATTTTACCTTACAGCGGTATACAAAATACAAATCTGGAAAACCTAATACCATAATAAAGCTGCAGTGGCCAAATTATAGGATGTTTTGTTGAGCCGCCATCCCCATCCCTCAAGTGAACACCATTTGGTGACATAATAACATTTTTGGGCATTATACCAGGGTATAGCAAGATGAAAGTGAGAGTGACTTTGCTTGCTGAGTAGAACATTCCTGAAAGATGTATAATTGTTCTTATTTCCTAATGAAGTAAGATCATCAAAAGTGGAATCTCTTTTTGAGCATTTCCAGTGTCCTAAGTTGCTAGATGCTTTCGCTTATCTTGTTACATTTAATCCATACAACCACCCTAAAAAACATCATTGTGACCTTAGTATTTTGGAGGATGAATCTCAGTTTGAGAAAAGTTAAGTAAATTTTTCTTTTTCTTTTTCTTTTTTATGTTCCAAAGCCTATACAATTTAAATCCTGTGGGCAAATAGAGAGACAATTATGCTGCCAATAAATGGAACATTTATGAAAGGTTTATATTTGTCTAATCAACTATAATGATATAAGCCAGACCAAGTATTCAATGAATCACAAGGCTGAGTCTCCTCCTGAGACAGTCTCCCTTTTACATGTTTTATCTTCAAGAGTCAGAACCCCAGAATCATTAGCACTCTGTGTGGAAAGGGATCTCAGAGGTGATGTGTTCATAACTCCTTGCGTTTGGTCAGGTAACGTCTTACCTGAGGTCCAGAGCCCCCTTGATATTGGAAATGGAGGAAAGATCAGCAGGGCTAGAGCCAATGTTTCCAGTCACTTTCTTTATAGATATGTAGGGAGAAAGTGCCAGAAACTAGTACCGATTCAGTGCCAGCTATACCAGACATTCCACGTAGGTGACCTTATCTCTTCAATAACTGAGTTAGGTGTAATTATCCTGATTGGCAGATGAGGACAGTATTGCTCAGAAAATGTAAATAAATTACCCAAATTCAGGCACCTAATCAGTAAAAGAAATGATATTCAATCCAGTCTGTGATTCTGTGAAGCCCGGGAATTACCCACTCCCTACCATGTGTCCATCGTGTCTCAGGGCCTTGGTTTTGGGATTTTTTGCTCTAGGTCCATATCGTAGAGGAGGAAGAGAGAACTGAGGAAGTGTATGAACTCTTAATTCGGATGGTCGGGTTGAAACCTCAGATCTAGCTGTGTGGTGTGGTGCAAGGGACTTAACTAATTTTAGCTTTTTGTCCTCATCTATAAAATGGGGAAAAAATATTGCACCACCTCATAGGAGTATTACGGGTATTAAACAAGAAATGTATGCAGAAGCCAGCACAATGTCTTCTGTATAGGAAGTTTTCAGTATGTGTTAGTTCATGTTATTAGTTGCTAGTAGGGAACAAAGACTAAGAAACGAATCTAGAAGCCCTGTCTTACCAAGTTTTCCCAGTCATTAGAAAGAAAACCTGCACAAACGAATGAAGTTCATTGTTAGATAATTCAGAGCCTACCGTTGCATCCTCTAACTTACAGTCATCTCATCCCAAAACCAGCATTTACTGTGAGAAGACGACTCCTAGGAAATGATGGATTGATTTAAAATATCACTCAGTCTGTTGGAACATTCAGTCATTCTACTTTTCCTATTTTAAGGCAGGGAATTTCAGAAGTTAAGTTTACCCATATGAAAAAACATCTATAGCATGACACGCCTATTAGTTGACAGTTGAAACATGTATCTGTGTGTGTGTGTGTATAAATATGTACATATACATATGTAAACTGCCAACAGAGAGACAGGAGAGATACTAATTAAAATTATGTGCCCTACAATTCCTGGAATAATTAGTCTTGTCCACTATAAACCAGGGAAGGTCAAAAAGTAATTTGACCAGGAGAGAAAAAAAATTCCCAAACATGGCATGAGGGCAAGCATATAAAAAAACTTACCACTTTGCTCTGTTGGGGAAGCTTTTGTAGAACCAATAGCAGTCACCTCTAGAAGAAAGGAGACCAAGTATTAGTCAATTGTCCATGCCCATTATTTGACAGTGTGTGTATACAGAGAGGAATTAGATGTACATAATATGCTGAGAGACAGGAGAGACAGTCACCAAAAATATGAAAATTATGAGCCCCACAATTCCAGGAATAATTAGTCTCTTGTATTTTAAGACTGAGAGGTCCAAAAGTCAAGTTGAGCAGGTGGGAAAAAAGCCTATAGCACGACAGAGAGGCAAACATAGGCAATAACTGACTGCTCTCCTCTGTCCGATAAGCCTTTGTAGAATGAATAGTAGTGACAAATGAGGTGACACCTAGAAGAAATGGGAGCAACTATTAGTGAATTATCCATGCCCATTGCTCAACAGCGTGTTTATGTGTTTACAAGAGTACGTGTGTATGCATACAAACACAGACACAATCCGGTGCCAGAGAGACCATCCTTACAAATATGAGCCCTACGATTCCACGAATAGCTCATCTGATTCTACGTAATTTAGTCGATCTAATTCATGTACTGTGTTTCTGCACATGAAGATGATGACCTTCATGAAGGATACATTGTTTTCTTCTTTATCACAACGGGACAGTAATATCCAAGACTGTCTTGTTTTCCTTTTGTGTTCACAGCTCCTAGCACAGTGCCTGCCACAAAGGAGGTGCTGGAGAACTACTTGTTGAATGGAAACATAAACAGAAAATGTGGCTACTCTACAGTCTTCAGCACAAGCTGCCGATATGAAGAGTTGCTGCCAAAATCAATTCATCAAATCTTAGACTCCACAACAGAATCTCATGTTTGAAAGAATCAGGTTTAAGAAAATTTCCCTTCAAAGCAAAGGAATCAGCCATACCTTTCCAATCCCAATATTGCCTATCCCAATATCCCCAGTCATGCACATGATTCTCCTAGTTGTGGTGTTTGTGGACATGACAGCAATATGAATAAAAGCGAAGCGCTATTGAGTGATTATTACTGTGCCAGGCCGTGTGTCAAATGCTTCACATGCATTATCTCATTTAATGCTCCAGTCACACTGACATGAGCTGTATTTTGGCGGACTCCTTGTTAAAAATGAGGAAATAATTTGCGAGTACAAGTAAGTTGCCCAGAATCATACCAGTGACAACAGAGCCAGCATTCAAAGGATCATTGTGGGCATTCAACGAGATAGAGCATGTGGAAAGTATTTTGTAGAAATAACCCATAGAAATAGAAAATATTCTCTAGAGAAACACCACAATTCCACCCGCGGTCACTGAAAATGTCTTCTCTTCCAGGTATGTTAGATTCTCTTAGCAAATGACCTTTTCATTACAGGAGATCAGCATTTCAGTGCCATTCTTTCCAAAGATAGAAATTTAAGCAGAGACACACTTAGAGTTCTCCGAATATATAGAATCTGATGTGAGAGCTATCTATGATGTAAAAAAGGAAAAGGGCAGCATAGAAAAAGAAAACTTCTTTAAAGATAACTGACTGTCTGATGGAGGAAACAGAGTTGAAACCACTGTTTTCCTTTATCTTTTTTTTTTAAACTAGATATGTTCTTGCCCATAAGGATATGGTTCTGGTATGCAATTTTATGCACACAATGAGGGCTTTTTTTGGTGGCTACAAAAGTGGGTTTGAGGTATAGGATTTGGAATAAATTCCAAGAATGAAAAAGTTAGCATAATCATGTTTAAGTGTTAAAATATCTTCAAGAATTGCCTTTAACGTGTCATAGACGTCTCTTTCTATTCTGTAACGGTGACTTCTTCGTTAAAATATAAATCAAAATCTCTTATTAGCATGCAAGGATGGAGGTAAAAACAATCACGTAACAGTTTTTCATAATAATTTCTGTCTATGTGTCCTAACTTCTCTTTCTCAAGCAAGGTGGATCAGAAACTAGTTTTACCTTCTTCAAAATAGCTTCCTTGATTGTGCTTCCAAGTTATACTCTTAGCTTTTATCAAAAACAAAGAAATTCCAAGAAACAGCACTGCAAATTTGCTGAAGAATGGCACTAACAGAAATGTCCTCGTTAGCTTTGTTGCCCTGAGAAGCCCAAAGGAGACATTTGTTTCAGAAATTAGGTGCCAAGTAAACCATACTATGAACTAGAACTTCCCTCTGATAATCGTCATCATGGAACTTACTGCAAGTCTTATTTTTCCCCGGTCACTAGAAAAATGAAAACCTAATAGGACGCTTAAGCCCAGTGGTTTTATTAAGCTTATGCTTTGTATATTTGCTTCCCCTCAGTTTCCTAGTGGTGTAAATCATAAATTAGGGCTGTTGTTTTAATCTTACGATAGTGAATTTTAGGAAATGATATTAAGAAATGCAGTAAATACATAAATAAATACATCCATGTTGTGTTTTCAAAAGCAAGTGTTTTCACTGACGTTATTTCACTTGATCTTCATCACGGCCCCAGGAGAGAGCCAAGGCAAGTGTTCGAACCTAATTTGATGACTGATGAAACTAAGGATCCGAGAAGATAAAGACTGACTTCCGAGACTGGGACTGGTGTACAGCAAGGGTCTTCACACATTTTCTTCTATGCTTGTTCCCCACTGCTTCAAAAGGGCTTGTGAACCACAGGGAAGAGTACAATGTGAACCACAGGGAAGAGTACAAACTGACTCCTTCTTATTTATGGGTGCTCTGGGGCCTCTGGTCTGTTTTGTTCATTCTCAGGACTCAAGTCCCGAGTCTAGCGAGTTACAGGATCCCTGCTGAGACACAAGCACATTCAACCCTCTGCCCCACACTGTTAAAATAAGTGCCGCATCAGCATCAAAGAGACTCCTTTGGGACATCGTTCCTGAATCACGAGTGACCGCGAGTGACTAGGAAAAGAATGTAGTCTCTTTATAAGAGTGCATCCTCTTTGGAAAAGGAATTCACCCCAGTATGCTCATCCACACGTCCCTTCCAGGCCTGGCACAGGCCAGTACTGCAGTAAATGTTTGTTGAGCTGCATTTATCAATGGCAAGAAATACATTCGTTACGTAGAATGGAAGCATATGTGTACACATTACTCTCACCCAATCTCTCATTATGAAATTACACCTTGCTGTGGTGTATAAAATTCAAATCTGGAAAACCTAAGACCGTAATAACTGCAGAGGAAAAATTATTCGATTTTTTGCTGAGCTGCCACGTGGCTCCCTCAAGTGAACACCGTTTGGTCACTTAATAATGTTTTGTGGGGGTCGTACTCTTAGTACAATAAGGTGAAAGTGAGAGTGACTCTGCTTGCTGAGTAGAACATTCCTGAAACACGTATAATTGTTCTTATTTTTTGATCAAGTAAGATCCTCAGAACTGGAATCTCTTTTTGAGCATTTCTTGTGTGCTAAGTAGCTGGGTGTTTTTCACTATTTTGCTTCAGGTAATCCATATAGCAACCCTAAAAACAGAATTGTGACTTGAATATTTTGGAGAATGAATCTCAGGCCAAGATAGGTTAGTTAAGTTTTCCTTTTCTTTTTCTTTTCTGTGTTCAAAGCCCTATTACTAGTTTAATCCTCTGAGGACATAGAGGAACATTTATACTACCAATAAATGGAACAAGATTTAAGATTTTGATTTGTTTAATTTGATAATGATGGTGAGCCACACTGGTGTGCATTGAACCACAAGGCTGAGTCTTTTCTTGTGGAAATTTCCCTTTTACATGTTTTGGGTTCAAGAGACAGAACTCCAGAATTATTAACACTTGATGTTGAAAGGGATCTCAAAGGTGATGTGTTCATAACTCCTTGCCCTTGGTCAGGTAAGGTGTGAGCTGAGGTCCAGAGCCCCCTTGATGTTGCAAATGGAGGAAAGATCAGCAGGGCTAGATCCAATGCTTCTAGTCATTTACTTTGCACATATGTAGGGAGAAAGGGGCCACATGCTAGTACTGATTCTCTGCCAGCTAATGAGACACCCTATGCTAGACATGCCACATGGGCCACCTTCTCTTCAATAACTAACTTAGGTGTTATGATCCTGCATGGCAGATGTGGAAATGGTCTCTTAGGAAATGTGAGTAATTTTCTTATATCAATGCAACTAATCATTAAAGGAACTGGTGTTCAAGTCCAGTCTGAGTTACTGTGAAGCCCATGCACTTACCCACCCCCTACCATGTGTCCATGGTGTCTCAGGGCTTTGCTTTGGGGTTTCTTACTCTGGGACAATATTTTAGAGGAAGAAAAGAGAACTGAGTAAGTGTATGATCTCTTGTTTTAGATGCCATGTTGAAACTCTAGATCTAGCTGTGTGGCGTGGTGCAAGAGACTTAATTAATCTTAACTCCTTGTCCTCATCTATAAAATGCGGAAGAATATATTGCACAACCTCCTAGGAGTATTATGAGAATTAAACAAGAAAATGCATGCAAAACCCAGCACAATGCCCTTCTGTATAGGAAGCTCTCAGTCTGTGTCAGATCATGTTATTAGCTGCTAGCATGGATCAAAGCTTAAAAAGAAATCTGGAGGCACCTTGATATCACAAATTCCTCAGTCATTAGAAACAAAAGCCACACAAATCAATGGAATCCATCGCTGAAATAATTCCAGAGCCCATCACTGCACCCTCTAATTTACAGTCATCTCATCACCAAACCAGCATTTACTATCTTACTATTACACCTGTGGAATGATGAGTTGAATTAAAATAACACTCAATTGATTCTGTTACATCCAGCCATTCTAGTTTCTCTTTTTTTAAGGCAAGGAAGTACAAAAGTTAACTTTATCCCAAAGGAAAAAAGTGCTATAGCATGAAATAAAGGCAAACATATCCAAATCTTAACGGCTTTCATCCTTTAGAAGGCTTTCGTAGAATTAATAGCAGGGACCTCTAGAAGAATGAGATCAAAATTTACTCAATTTTTCATGCTTATTAGTTGACAGTTGATATACATGTATAGATATATTTGTGTGTGGCGTATAGTATATATATATATATATATATATATATATATATATATAAGCTGCCAACAGAGAGACAGAAGAGATACTCATTAAAAAGTATGTGCCCTAGAATTCCAGGAATAATTGGTCTTGTCTATTATAAACCAGGAAGTTTCAAAAGTTAATTTGATCAGGACGGACAAAAGTGCCATAGCATGACATGAGAGCAAGCATATACAAAAACTTACCACTTTGCTCTGTTGGGGAGGCTTTTGTAGAGCCTATAGCAGGGAACTCTAGAAGAAATGACAGGAAATATTAGGCAATTGTCCGTGCCCATTATTTGACAATGTGTGTATATATTAGGAATATATACATATATTCATAAATACACACATATATATAATCTGCTGACATACAGGAGGCAGAGTTAGTAGAAATATCAAAATTATGAGACCCACAATTCCAAAAATAACTGGTCTTTTCTACGTTAAGCAGAGAAGTTCAAAAGTTAAGGTGATCAGGAGGGAAAAAAAGCCTATAGCATGACATAGAGGCAAACATAGATGATAACTCACTGCGTTTATCTGTCATATAAGCCATTGTTGGATCAATAGTAGTGACAATTGAGGAGACAACTAGAAGAAATGAGAGGAAATATTAGTCAATTTTTCATGCCAATTTTTCGACCGTTTGTGTATGTGTTTATATGAGTACGTATGCCCACACCCACACAAGTATAATGCAGTGACAGAGAGACCATCCTTAAAAATATGCGCCCTATGATTCAAAGAAGAGTTCACTGATTCTATGTAACTCAGTAGAACCAAATTCACATATTGTGTGCAACATGAAGATGTTGACCTTCATGAAGAATACATTTTTT